>NC_133755.1:106102703-111102703 GCF_036562045.2 Rhinolophus sinicus
AGAAAATATATTAGTAATTTAAACCTCTCAAGAAAATAAAACACAACATTTTAATTGAAATATATAAGAAGAAGTACATTTGACTTTTTATGTCCATAATTTTGCTTTTACTTGGAAGTAAAAGCTAACTAGTGGGCTGCCTCAATATTCTCAAGCTCCTTCCTGAATTTTTCCAATGACACCTAGCCTTAAATGAAAATTAGCGCTTTATAAGATTCTGCTTTCTTGAATATCTCCCAAATTAATTTTGGTCGTTTTATTGAAATCCATATATAACCATATATGTGGCAAATATCACTTTCTCTTCACTAACCAGTGTCTATTCAACACCATTGTCTTTTAATTGTCTTAATTTTAAAAAATACATAAAATATCCTGATCTCTAAGCTTTATACCATTTGTTTATATATTCTGATATTCTGCACAATCATACTCATTTTCTAATATGACACCGTTCTAGTAATCACCTCTCATTCTCTAATGACTTTGGCAACTGCGTTACAGACTAGATTTTGAATAACTTTTTGTATTTGTGAATGATCCATCCAAAATCATGCTCTCTTGCTTTATTGACCTCCTCTTTTCAATAACCTTATCTTTTGTTTTTCCAACTTTTTTTCTTGGTCCATACCATAGGCTTTATAATTAACCCAAACTCTTCTACTTTTGAATCACAATTTCATATATCCTAATTTCTGACCATTTCTATACATCCAACTCTTTCTCATTAGCTAACACTTGGAATATATGCAGTACAATTTTGTTGAGATGAATTAAATTTAAAAATCCAATGAGCAAGCATACTTCATTATAAAGTATAGTACAAAATAGTTTAGCTCAAGAAAATAATTTTCAATACATTTTTTGTACTTGAGTTCAGTGTGATTTTTAACTAATTATGTGATCCAGAAAAGTTAAAGAATTACAATTATGGTTATGTATATGTGTGTGTATATCTGTAAGTATATTTGTGTCTATATATGTCTCATATACACATATACACACAAATGCATGTACTATTATTCACTAATTTGTGAATATTTTTCTCCCTTGAAAGCAAGAGGGATATTAGCTATTTACTTAATGTGTTCTTTCCTCCAAAATTTTAATACCCAAAATATCAAGAGGGATGCTTTGTTTCCTTATATCAAACACATCTATATCCATAACAACTCTGTGCATAACATGTGCTTAGTGAAACGATAATTTTGAAGTAATGTATAATTGTTTGAAGTTGTACTTAGGTTTTGGAATGGGAAATGGTAAGCATTATCAAAATTAGGAATGGATTTAGTGAATATACAGTTATTCTAAGCAAAATAAACCTACCTAGAAGTAACAGTTGATAACGAACAAAAAAGCAAATAATGTCCAATAGAGAGAGTGAAAATAAAGACAAGAGCAGAAAAATGAGAAAATATGTAGTTGTCATAGTTAAAACTAAACAGGAAAAGCAAGCAAACCTATCAAAATTCACACAAAGTATATTTGTATACCAGAACAATCAAGGGAAAAAAAAGTCAATTTAAACCAGGCTTACCTCACCTCTAGGTGATTGCATATTGGGGTGGAAGATGTTTTGTTGTGGGGTCTGTCCTGTGCATTACAGAATGCTTAGCAATGTCCCTGGTTTCTACCTACTAGGTGCCAGTGGCAACCTCCTCCTAAAGTTGTCTCTAGACATTTCAGGATATCCCCTAGAAGGGAAAATCACCCTGTTTGAGAGACACTGATTTAAACAAAGGCACAATAAGGGATCTCACACTTCTTGGGGGAGTCTAAGTTACTCTGCTCTTGAGAATCAAAAGAGTAAAATTCCAGTCTCCTTAGCTTTAATATGCTGTTATCATCGACATGAGACATAAGCCAGGGGACATAGGATATATATATATATATATATATATATATATATATATATATATATATATATATATATATATGTCATTGTGTGTGTATGTCATATGTATATATATGTATCATATATATGTCATATGTATATATATATATGTCATTGGCAATTAGGAAAATAACAAGCAAAAATAATGCAAAACAGAAAAAAAAAAGTTTTTTTGCTTGTTTGTTTATGAAGGAGAGTGTAGTTATGGCTAATCGAAAAAACAAAATCAACTATATGCCAGTGGTATAGTATGTCCCCAAAATTCTAGAGGTTTATTTATTTATTTATTCACTTATTTATTTTTTCACGTATTTAGTATATACAATTTCAGTTGCTTTTTTTTTCTTAAGAAAAACTAATTTTACCATTTTCTACAGTTTTAAAACGTAAAGATGTATTACACAGCAAGCCCTACAATTTGCATCACAATATATGATTGAGACACACTGTATAACTTTGCTCCTGCTGTTTTGTATTGATTGTACACTATGTGCTTCAACAGATTACCTTTGAAAACCTTATTCCAAATGCTTTATAGATTTGGTAATTTTAATAATTGCCTGGGACTGTGACTTTGTAAGTTACTAAAATATACATACTTCAGGAAAGCAATGCTAGTGAGTTATTTGGCCATAATAACAGCTGAAATTCAAAGACTCAGTATAGTTTTAATGATTCACATTGATTAGGACCACTCTCTGAGTTGAATAATTCAGATAGATTTTTGGTTTAAATGTATATTGATTTACTTAGTGTTTTTTTTTTTTTTTTTTTCCCTCCAGTATGTAATATGCATTCCATGAAATTTGGTAAATTATCTTTAACACTTCAACTTTAGCCATGCCCATTGCAGCATAGCTAGAATCCTGTGAGGAGATGGAAACCTATGGAAAATTCAGCTTTTTGAGTATATAATAGAGCAGAATAAGATAAAATTCTCTTCAGACTCCATCCTAGGGTTAAAGCTGACACAATTCCAATTATACTTTGCTCTCCCCTATAAAGAGGCCCCAAAACTTAAACCTCAGTGTCAGCTTTTTAGCAAGGCACAATATTTTCCCATGTAATTTAAGCAAAGAGACATAAATGTTTGCCTTAATTAGCAGATTATTTCATATTCTGTTTGACTCACTGCTCATTCTGTTTTATATTTATAAACAAACTCTGATGTGAAAACATACATATTATCACTTCATTCATTTCCATAAGGTGATGTAACCACTGTAACAGTTTTCAGTCTAAGTATTACATCTTTAGTGATTTACATTCTCTAATAATTTGTTTCAACTGTTTAATGCTATGAGTAGATCAAATATGTGCCTGCTGTCCTTTAGAAGTTGCAAAATGGCATATTTAACTTCTAACAAGAAAATAACAATTTTCTGACTACCAAATAACAAATATTGCACATAAACTCAATAAAATAATCTAAGGGTGATATTCAAAGAAGGCATTTGAATTATTTTTAAATAATATCGTTTTTAGTATTAATAAATTATTAAGAATAAAACCCATTAAGTGATTAGTGATAAAATCCCTAAAGCACCTCATACTAATATTCCACAATCCTTTTGCCATGTAAGTAGACTTAAAACTAAAATAGAAAGAAGCTCATATTAGATTGTTTTCTATTTAACAGTAATATTTCAATGTCTATATCATTGACACTTATGAAGCTATGATTTCATTTAAGTATTATATGCAACGTGTAGATAACAAAATATTAGTGAACAAGTGAATAATGCTTTTGCTCATTTTATTTTTCAGATCACTTCCTTACATGATGTCAGTTAGCATAAAATATGTAACTGTATGAACTTTACCACATGAATAAGATGGATTTCAAATTTTGTTTTCCCAGAACAATGATGTACCCCACTGCTAGCCATTATTCCTTTAATGTTGGTTTTGTTCTCAAATAAGTTTAATTGAGAAGTTAGAAAACTATGAAAGTTTCTCTTCTAATAACGTTTATAGGATCAAAGGCCTTGATTGAACAGTCTTATAGCTTTCATGTAGCTATGTAAATGGTAGAAAAGGTAGATGAATTATGCTATTTAATGAAACTGATGCAATGCATATTATGCAGAGGTTACAGTTTTACTGAAGCTCTTGGTGCTATTACTTAAAAGCTAAAATTGACTATAAGAATAAGAATTTTGTGAGGACCACAGCTTGTAGCATCATGGGTGTAGCCATCTCTAATAATGCTCAGAAAATCAAGGCAGGGCATTTTCTGAGGTTTTATATTAGTGTGAATGGCACCTTACAGTTCATACATGTATTCTGAAAATACATTATACGTTCTTTTTTATGGCTATGTCCTTTCCTAAATTGCTAATTGTTAAATATATTTGAGGAGTTTATTTTTTTTCCTCCTGCTGTTTAATCCCATTAAGAGGTCATAACTCTCTGTTTATGATCTCACAGTCAGTCAATTTAAGTGCCTACAGTGTGAAAAGCAAGATTATTTGTAAGGCTTATCAGAATAAGCAACAAGAAATGAGTTAGTAAGCACAAATATTTTATAATAATGAGCAGTGTTTGTTGATATAAAACTTATTCTGTAGTATGAAACAGAGCCAAGTTACCATTCACACATTCAACAAACATGCATTATTTATGCTAAATTTTATAGATGTTTTGTTATGATAATTGAGGTATAGTTATGCAAGTCATAAACAATTGGAGGTTTAGTGAAGGTTTATGGTAGCTGCCTAAACTTTTTTTGAAACTGTTCTATAAATCTAGCAGTAGATCAAAATTTTAAAAATAAATACAAAGAAAAGTATCTATGAAATTAAAATTCTTAACATATCAGCATAGCAATCATTTGCTAAATTCTCTCTTCAATATTTTTATTTATATTGTTTTTTCACAGTTGTGGATTCTAGACTCTCATGATCAAGGAGCCAGCAAATTTGCTTTTTGGTAAGGGCTCTTTTTCTGGCTTGCAGACAGCCATGTTCTCACTGTCCTCACATGGCCTTTCCTTTGCGTGCATGCTGTAAGAGAGCTCAAGTTATGTTATGTAATAGACCATCTCACTTATGAGGACGTCAGCCCCATAGAATTAGGGTCTCAACCTTATGACCTCATTAACCAGAATTGCCTCCGTAAAGGTCTTATCTCTAAAAATGGTCACATCAGCAGTTAGGGCTTCAATTCATGAATTTTGAGAGG
Organism: Rhinolophus sinicus; assembly: GCF_036562045.2. Taxonomy (NCBI): domain Eukaryota; kingdom Metazoa; phylum Chordata; class Mammalia; order Chiroptera; family Rhinolophidae; genus Rhinolophus; species Rhinolophus sinicus. The sequence goes on from NC_133755.1 coordinate 106,107,784, forward strand.
TCACAATTCATACATGATATACACATTCAATATAACTTAAATTAACTCACTCAACTAGTAAATAATTCAATCTCAGTCAGTTTTGGAGCTGCAGTTTCTGATTGAGAAAGGGCTATGAGACTTACATGGTGCGAGTCCTTTAAGCAGTATTGATTATGTATACATTTTCAGTACGCTGAATTGCCCATCAGCCACATGGCCTCTTCAGTTTCAGAAGATCAGTTTATTCTAGGCTACATCTGGGACACAGAAATTTAAGAGAGGCATGTGTGTTTTTTGAATTTTTTGTTGTTGATTTTTTCTCGCGCTCAGGCTTTAGGGAAGCAACTGGTAGAAAGGAAAGTTTCTCTGGCATTTGCTCAGAAATAGAAAGCTGCATGAAACAACAACAACAAACAAAGAACGAAAGAAAAAAACCAGAGGTTATAGAAAGGTAGCAGGCAGCAGCTTTCTTGGACCATCTTCACAAGTATAACAGAATAAGAAAACAGAAAGATCCAGAATTCCTAATGACTCTGGAGCCCTGCCCCATCAATTGTTTATCTTTCATATCTGGAAAGAATAAAACTTTCATTTATTGTTCTTGTTGGTGGTAGTGTTAGACATAACAAAATTTCCTATATACCATGTTTCCCCGAAAATAAGACCTAACCGGAAAATAAGCCCTAGCATGATTTTTTCAGGATGACATCCCCTAAACATAAGCTCTAATGCGTCTTTTGGAGCAAACCTTAATATAAGACCCAGTCTTATTTTCAGGGAAACACGGTAGTAAAATGGGTAGTAAAATACAGTCAAAAAGAGTGCAAAGCTGTTACAAGGCACTCTCTTCTTGAAAGCTAACTGTATACATTAATAAGTGCCTGATAACTTAGCTCCAACAGGTAAAACTAACAAAAGCATAAACAAACATAGTATACTTGACCAATTAAAATGTGTAATAGTATTTCATAGTGTGTTATTCAGTCAGCTGAAGAGATGATAAGATGGACTTTTCTGTCATGGGTTGTCCCCTTTTAAGAGAACTATGGAAAAAATGCACATTCACATCTTCCACTTAATAATTTTAAGACCTTGGTCACCTAACTTTATATTTTATAGATACTAAAAGATTTCTAACTTTGAGGAAAGACAGTCTTGATAAAGTTACAGATAATTTTTACTGAATACAGCTGTTAGCACATTATTCTGAAACATCTAGATTTAGATTAGTGGTAGTGTCTCTACCACTTTATCCACAATGAAAAAATTTTTTTTCTTTGTTTGTTTGTTTGTTTTTTTGTTAATTAAGAGTCATTCTTTTGATTTCCAATATCTCATTCCACATATCCCAAAAAATATGCTTCAAAAATAAATGTAGATGACCACTTTGGAAACAGAAAAGGCAAACTAAGACAAGAAAATAACAAAATTCACATTCCTATTGTTCAGTTTTCTCCCACACTATACTATAAAATACTCAGATATATAGTAATAATTGTATATGGCTTTATTTTCTCACCACTTTATGGTTATGTGCAGATAATGGTGTGTTAAAAATCTTCAAATACATTTGTGCAGTTTGTATATTTCTCTGAATTTCTAACACTTTCTGCTTAATATATTTTAATGTTCTGTTATTTGGCTCATAAAATTTTATGACTGTGATATTTTCATTGTAGATAGTATCTTGTATCAATATAATATGACATTCTCTGTCCCATTAAATGCATTTTGCCTTAATTATACCTTGCCTTAAATTAATATTGCAACATTTACTTTTACTTGTTTTCCTTTTACATCTTTGTCCATTCTTATGCCTTCAAACTTCTTCTGTCAGTTTGTTTTAAAAATGCTTTTAGGATGCAGCAAATAGTTTTTATTCTTTTACTATTATTATTATCAATCATTCTGACACTTTCTAATTTTCTTTGCATTTAAATTGGGGGTAAATCATTAACATGTATTGTCGTAACTAATGTGGTTGGTATTATTTATTTAGATTTACATCATTTTTGCCCTGTTTACCTGCTATATAGGTATTTAAGTTTTCTGTGATTTAGTTTTTGTTTATAACTAGGTGATTTATTTAACACTGGTTGCATAGAAAGTGAATATTCTGTTGTAATTTCATAAGCTTTCTTTTCATTAGTATTGGCCTCACATGTTTTCCCATATATTTATTTACCATTAATCTTTCCATGCCCCGACAGAGCTTGGAAGAGTTGTATATCCACATTCTCAAACTAATCTCACAATCTCTATTATTGAGCTAGAGAAAATAGTCCATATGCCTTGCTTGTACCACTAAAATATTTTAATCTATACCTACTGTTGTAAGTTGTGCTTTCTATTTACCTAGCTATTTCTGTGCTTCATTTGTTCTACTGTATTGCCTCATGTGGAATTTTGGATCTTCCCCCCCCCTCCCCCCCACCTTTTCCTCTTATAAGTTTAAGAAAAAAAAATGGTTTTAGTGAATACTCTTAAACTTTCATTAAAAACACTGATTTCAAAAGATGTTAATGGTAGGAAACATCTCTTTCCTACTCCCTATTAGTACCAAAATCTTAGGAAGTTTGAAATCTGGTCATTTTCTATGGGTTTGTATTAATTGTGATCTACTTTTTTAAAATCAGCTTTTAAAAAAAATCAAATTAGTTATTATAAATGTAAACAATCAGTATTTTTGTAGATTAGCCTATATGTTTACCTCTCATTTCTGAATTGACTTTCTTTTTTCCTAAACTAAATGTCTGTTGTTTTTTTCAGTGATGAACCCTATCTGTTTACCTGTCTAAAAACAGTATTAACATCACCCTTATGGATAAATCATACTTTTGCTGAGTACAAAGGTATGGTTTGACACATTTGTTTTCATAGTACTTAGAATATATTATAACACTGTGTTCTCCATACTCCTGAGAAAAATTTTCATTTTTATTATAATTTGTATTGTATTTAGCAAACTGTTCCCCCATAGCTCCTTCAATTTTATACTCAAATATAAAAGTTTTTTGTTTTTTGTTTTTTAAAAAAAACAAGAGCTCATTATTACTCATAGATGAAAGCCAGCATCTTCTCAAATTTTAGCTCTTTGCTTTAAGTTTTGATGATTGTGGATACATTGCAATCAACATGCCAAAGAAATATACTAAAATATATAAATATATTAAAAAGTTCATCACAATTTCACTATTATGTTGAGGGAAAGAAGATAGACCAAAAGTATTATACTGTTTAATTTTATTTATATAAATTTCCAGAAACATATAAGCTGATTTATGGTTGTAGAAGTGAAAAAAGTGTTGTCTTTGAGAATATATAAATATACTAGAAAAAGTCACAGTAGATGTGTTTTGCATGATGGCAATACTCTTTCTTTGTGGTCTTTATATAATTCTCAGAAATCATTGAAATGAACACATAAGACCTATTTATTTTATTGTATTTACATTATTTTTACAGTACTTATACTTCCAAACAAATAAAAAATATATTAAGAAAATGAAAAATAACAACAGACTGTGAGAAAATATTTGCCATATCAGTATGGTTAATTTTGCATACAGACAATATATGAAGAATACGTACAAGCCAATAATAAAATGAAAGACATTCTATAAAATATATGCATAAGATTTGAATAGATATTTTGCACAAGAAGATATAAAATGTTATTTGAAAATTTGCTCAAAATCATTAGTAACCTAATAAAGGCAATTTAAACCTACAAAGGCATACCATTTTGTACCTACTAGAATGGCCAGAATTATTCTGCAACACACACTATTGACCGGAAGGCAAAGCAACTGGAGTTTATATTAATTGTTATGGTACTATAAAGTTGTGCAACTTTGAAATGCAATTTACCATTTTCTTTTAAAGTAAAATTGGCATTTAATCTTTGTTCTAACAATTACGTTTCTACATATTTACCAAGGAAAAATGAAAATTTAGGTTTATAAACAGATTAGTAAATAAATGTTTACAGTGGCTTTATTCATAATTACTCCAGACTGAGACTATCCAAATGTTCACTAAAAGAATAATGGACAGCTTGTTTAATATCAGTACAATGAAATATTAATCAGTAATTAAAAGGAAAATGTTTGTGGGTAGACTCAACAACACATTTTTAATCTCAAAATTATGTTGAGCAAGAAATAGGCAGACCAAAGAGAGTACTTACTGTATGATTTCACTTATATAAAATTTGAAAACAGGCAAAACATCTATCATGATTGCAAATATAATGGTTGCATTTCGACAAGGGTTGGGAGGAATTTATTACTGGAAAGAAATACAAAGGAATTTTTTGGGTGATAGAAAAGTCTATATCTTACTTGGGATGATAGTTGCAAGGCTTATGTATGTTTCAAATCATCCATTTTATCCTCAAAATATCTGCATTTCATTATATTTAATTTTAATTCATTAGAAAAATGTCTGGAATAAAATGCTTTAATATTTTATGAAACTGCTGTTTACTATCATATAACAATTAATGTTTTATAAATAACACATTATGTAGTTTCTGGTGAAATTGTCTTTATGAAAGTCATGTAAAATGATACACACTAACAAGTATTACTGTTTGCTATTAGCTTATTCACATTAACTACTTAATAATCTTTACATACTAAATATATCAGTATACATACATGTGAAATAGCTAAATATAATTATTTTATAAATATTTCACTGAAAATAAAATTTACTTAGGAGATTTCATTTTATATGAGAAATTCTTAAGTTAATTATACTAGTCTAGTGTCTAGATAATGTATTTTATTTCTTCAATTTAAGTAAATTGCATTTAAAAGTCAATTTGTGGGCTATTCATTGTTCAATAATTGTGATTTGTGTTGTCTTATAGCAAGTTGTGTTTTTTTTTTTAGTTACATAAAATAGAAATATCTAATAGAAAATTATATTTTTTAAAATTAAAGTTTATTGGGGTGATGATGGTTAGTAAAGTTACATGGTTTCAAGTGCACAATTCTGTAATAACATCATCTATATATTATATTGTGTGTTCACCACTCAGAGTAAGTTCTCTTTCCATCACCATATATTTGATCCCATTTACCCTCACCTACCACCGCCTGCCCCCATTACCCTCTGGTAACCACTAAACTATTGTCTATGTCTATGAGTTTTTATTTCTTTATTTGTTTACCTTGTTCCTTTGTTGCTTTCATTCTATATCCCACATATCAGTGAAATCATATGGTTCTCAACTTTTTTTGTCTGACTTATTTTGCTTAGCATAATATCTCAAGATCCATCCATATTGTCACAAATGGTACTAGTTCATCTTGTTTTTATGTCAAAATAGTATTCCATTGCGTATATGTACCACATCTTTATTCAGTCATGCATGCAAGGATACTTTAGTTGTTTCCACGTCTTGACCACCACAAATAAAGCTGCAATGAATATAGGAGCACATATATCTTTATGGATAAATGTTTTCAGATTTTTTTGTTATATACCCAGGAGATCAGTTGTTGGGTTATGTGGTAATTCTATTCTTAATTTTTTGAGGAATCTTCACACTGATTTCCATAGTGGTTCTACCAATCTGCATTCCCACCAAAAGTGTATGAGGGTACAGTATAATCAGTTGATACATAATAAGATGTAAGAACTTCAAAATGAAGAAGTGATATCTTTGCTAAATTAAGCTAATCACAGTTGCTTGGGGAATAATCATTGCTGTTCTCAAAATATTTATTGCCTACTGGCTACTTTTCTTTTAAGTTATACATGTTGTATTGATACATTTTTGGTGTCATTCACAATGTTTTAAGTTTGATTTTGATTTGTACCTGGCATTGTTGCAACCCTCTGCAAAGTGTTTGTTTCACTGACTCCAAAAGAACTTGAGAATTTGCTGAGGAGAGTTCTCAGACAACTCATTCTCATAGATCTCTTCTGTTAATAGATGTTTTCGATTTCAAATTGTATCCCAAGTCATAACTTTGTAGTTAAATTATTGAATTGCCATTAAATAATCCTATCACAGGTGATTTTTTCTTTTCAAAGATTTAGTGAAGAAACATTCATAACAAATAATTCCATTTTCTGTAATTTCTCGTAATCCCCCAATTAAGTTAAATAAGAATTTTTTCTGAATATTTATTAGAAAATTAAGATGATATGAAGTGTTAGTTCACTTTTAATTAATGAATACATTACCAAGGAATAGAAACATCACTTGTCAGTTTACACATACATGTTATATAGTGCAATACATTAAATTACCCACATAAATGAGGATGATAAATCTTAGCTTTTAACATTATAGAAATATTATTCAATGTTAATTTGGAGATGTGTTAATAAAATAGACCTGGTAATAAAAGGAAGGCTATTGTTTGTCATTCTGTAACAATGAAGTAGATTGATGATAGATTAGATATTCAACTCTTAGAGATTATCATTTATTATATTTCAATTATGGAAAAAATGACCAAATCATTAGTATTCTTGGCACTGTATTTTTTGCAAAATTAAAGGCAACTCATAGGTGGTGATTCTGAAATTCTTCAAAAATGAGAAAACATTTGGTATGAACAAAAGCCAAGGGTCAATATATAATGCAGTATGTGTGTTGTGCTGGGACACAAAAGCAAAAATAGGTCAACTTAGTGGGCATATATTAAAAATAGAGTGGCAGATACCTATGGGTCTCTGTGTGTGTGCATCCATCTGTGCACAAGTCCCTATATTTGTGTGTGTACCCAGAAAGTAGTATAACATTTACTAGCCAAAATCACAGAAAATGTTTTATAGTGCTTCAAAAATATGAAAAAAAAACAATGTTCTGTAATAACAGAGCAGGCCTTTAATACAAAATGATGTGCTAAAGTAACTTTTATAAGCATTACTAAGTCACATCTTCCAAAGCACAATTGCTAATACATATGCTTTAGAATGACCACAAGAATGGAAGTATACCAATCAATGGTGAACTTGATTGTGGGCCAAATACAACTGGCTGCCCATTAAATTTCTATGTTTGGAAATTTAATGTGTGAATTGTTGCATTTGACATGAACCCACTCCCTGTGTCTTTAATTTATTTTTAAAGTTAAAGAAAAACCAAAATGTCTTGAGTACATTACTTTATCTTGATTAACAGGAAAATACTGTAATAAATAATTTTTAACTATGTTTCAGGTTAAGCATGCCCCCATCTGTGCATATCTGAGGAAAAGCAGAAAAGCAGTACATATTATTGTGTAGTAATATTATATATCCTGAGCAAGCTTTTCAGAGCAATATTGATACAGATTTACCAATAGTACAGTCTCTCAATCTGACGGAATTTTGAGTGGCAGAGGGAGCAAGATTCTCACACACCAAAGTTAATGTAAATAGGAAAAGGAAGAAAGGACATTTTAGTGTCAAAAAAACATTTTTTTTTATTTTTTTAAGACAGGAATAGGATAATTAAGTAATTTACTTTTAAAACACTTTTTAGCATTGACAAATATCAAATTGTCTAATATCAAGTCAAAGAGAAGATCTATCTATCTATTTTATTATTATTTTATTATTATTATAATTTTTTTTTCTATATCCTAATGGGGAAAGAAGGTCCGATTTTTGGGGAATTTACTTTTAAACTCCCTCACTTTGTTTTGAGTCATAGAAATTGTTCAAATGCATGATAAGAGTATCTTTTTTTCCTTTCAATTATTCAAATACACTTTTGGGATCTCACGATTTTTGCTAGAACAACTCCCAATGCCAAAATATGAAATGCAGCAAAAATACCAACTAAAATGTTTATATTTTTGAGTAGCCTTCAGTTGATAACATTGTCCTGTTTTTCACTGCACTTGGTCCCTGAGGAAACTAGAAGTGCTAGTGAATGTTTTTCTGAAGCACGGAAGAGTATACGAAGTGCTGACTACTGTAGATAAAGGAAGGAGAGTAAAACTTCACTTAAAAATAAACCTAAAAATGTGATAAGGGAAATAAAATGCTGAGTAAAATTCATGAGTGGTTTGGCATTTATGATATACAGTGATATAAGAAAGCCTGCACATAAAATATAGTGAAAGTAATTTTGAATGGTATTGGTAGAAGGAAGCTAGAACCTAGTTAATCTAATTAAGAAATTTGGTTATTCCAAATGCTAGTTATTCCAGTTTTCTAAATTATAAGATACTAGTATATTCAAGCTTTATGAATAAACCCTAGAAATATTTAATCATGGTATATACATAGTTTAAAATGATAGAAGAATAAAATGATTCAAACGTTCAACATTTAATTTATTTTGGGAGATAATGTGAATTTAAAGAAAGAATGTGTAAGTTGATATTAGATTTTGTTGTATATCAGTTAATTCAAACTTGCATTATATGATGCCATTTAAATTATTGCCAGATGATAGGTTTTCATATTTTAAAAGTTATCTACCAACATTCTCATTATTGTTCCTTCATTAATCATTGACTATGTCTACTGTTTCAAATACTATTCACCATCTCAGCAAATTTTACCTGATAATCAATTTTCCTTACATATGTATTTGTGGATAAAGGTTTTCTCTCCCGTAATTTGGTTTATGACCACCAAGAGAAATGATTATAGTACATTAGTCATTCGGCGTGCCTCTAGGTAAATCAGAAAACTCATTATAAATATTCCTGAGCTCCTTGATGACTTCTGACCACTCAGAATGCTCATAAGCAGTTGAAACATAATTTTTCCCCTTAATCCCAATGGGAAACATTAGAGTATTGGAAACAGGTAAAAGTAGAAGTGTACAGCACTAACTGTACTGGAATTTTCTAATCAATGAGGGGAGGGTGGGGAATCACAATTTCAAAATTTTATTTTAAAAATAGCACTAGTCATACCATTAGATATTGCTAGGGTACCAAATCATTACGCTGAAAACTGATTTAAAAGGGGGAAAATACTAATTATCCTTGGCTTTTCCATATGCAATATATTATAAGGTCTAAAAGTGTTGATTGGGGAAATTTTCACTTTATAATATAGTTATGTTTAAGAAATGTAGAAAAATGATAATTCAAATATCACCATTCTCCATCCCCTAAATAATGAATCCAAGAAACAATTATTACTGTCTCTAAAAATTATGAAATGGAAAACTGATGCAGTTTTATATTGGATGAACTGGACCAATAATATCAGAAAGCCACTGATCAAAGAATAGGGAAAGTAGACATTATGTGCTGCTAAATAGGATGATTTAGGAAGTAGAGAATAACACCTAATTGAATCTGAATTGAATCTAAGCCTTTGGATCTAATGACCAGTTTATAAGGAATGCATATGACACAGGAACAATTAAGTAGTACAAGGATATAATCAATTCAAGTCATAATGTGGAAAATTCTAGGGGATAAATGACTGAATTTCTTATTCATCATATAAACAAAAAGTGGGCAGTGCAGTGGGTTAATGGTTATAGGTCAAATTGACTTAAAAAAACGTATCAACCAAATGCTGTGTGTGGATATTGTTGTCAAATTGATTCTAAATAATCCTAAAAATACATTTTTAAGACAATTAATTTTGAAACAACGGCTGATATTTAGGTAGCATTGATAATTTTGTTATATTAATTGCATGCTGCTTATATAAAAATGAAATCCCTTAGTTAGGGTTGCATTTACTTGAAAATATTCTAGCCAAAAATAGGCAAAAGACAGGATGGGCGGTGGTGTGGTCGAGTGTGACGGGCCAGCCGCCACGAGTCGATCAGTACCTGAATGGGGGAGTGGGAATGAAATAAAAGACACACACAAATGCTAATGCGGCCGATCTTCAGTCATGCTGAAGCCCTGAGTTTATTATCTCTAACCAATATATACAGTTTGAGTACGTGCAGTTAAACGAAGAAGATATGCATTATCTCAGCGAAAGTAAATCTTTCCATCCTCAACCTTACTTTGACATAGAAGATACAAGGTCACTGAAACTCACAAAAGTAAATATCTCAAGGAGACAGAACCTACCAATTGTCCAGAAAGCCCTTAGTCTTCTGTCCGGGAACTGGCCGTTTCCACCACATTCCTCAGCAGCTGTTAGGCGCCTCTCAGATAAGGCAGAGACAATGTTATGGGGGCAGAAACCGAGCCAGTCTGCAAGGTTCAGGGTTGCAAGAAACCATGGCTCCCCACAGTCGAGAGAGAAAGAAAGAGAGAAACAGAGGGTAAGAAAATGTGTGAGTTGAATGAGATAAGATTAGCAAACTAATAACTACTGAGGTTTGCTGAAGTGTACCTGAGAAATCATTATACTATTCTATCCTGTGCCAGTTTGAACATTTCCAGTAAAAATACATTACTGAAAAAAATAAAAAATTAGTAGTGCAATTAGTACTTTAAAAACATTTCAAATATTTTTTTAGAAATGAATTTCAGTTTATAATTTTCCATATTATATGTAATAGGAGACCACTTTCAATATAATGTCTGTATCACATTTACATTTACATTTTTATAGATGACGGGGTTTTGACTTTACATAAACTTTTATAAATAACTTGGTAAATATGATCACACAATCTCTAAATTATCCATTGTTCAGTAGTCCTACACTCCAGTTTGATAAGGTTAGGTGTAGGATTAAGATTAGGGACATTTTAATTTTACTTCAGATTCACAATCTCACCTCTGCCTGCCAATTCCAAATTTACCTTGGAAACTTACTCCCAAATTTACATGAAATCCAGGTTCCAAGGAATTTACATGGAATGTTTTCAAGCAGGAATTGAGGTTTAGGTATTCACATTGAGCAAATGCCCCATAGAACATAATTTCCAATGATTTGTTTTTCAATGTTGTATATTGGGGGTGGGGGGGAGGAGGAAATGCATGCTTTTCTGGAAGACACTAATTGTTCCCTCTTCAGGCCATATCAACATATGAACAGATGCAAATCTTGAATAAATCTGACCATTTCAATCACTTCTTTAGAACATCTAGACAAAGCAAGCATATAGGAGTAGGTAATCAAATGAGGATAATTATAGAGTAATGTCTCCAAAACTGCAAAAAAAGATAATTGAAAAAGTTGAAATGCATAGGAAGATATCTCGATAACAATTTTATCATATTTTCGGTAGCTTGGATTGTAATATGTAAGAAACAGAATGGCTCTACTGTTTCTTTCCCCCAAAAAATAATGAGTCCTATGAATGACTTAGTTCTACAAATATCTCGTGGGTGAACACTTTTTCCCTAGACCTAGCTGTACCCTCCCCACTCTTAAAGCCCCAAATCTCTTGTCAGTCATTGAGTGGCTGATCATTTTGTACAAGTGCACCCAGAGAAAGCTGTGGCCTCTTCCCAGTCCTTGTTTGATTGTTTGTGGGGTTGCTTCCAAGCAGCATATTTGAGACAATGTAAATATATTGCCATAGAATCAATAAGCTTCAGGACATCTAAGATATGTAAATATCAAATTCTGCATACTCATGTCATTATTCACAGTCTATGACAAAAAATACTCCAAATTCCCTCTCACAAAACATTATTATTTTTTTTTATAACATAAGTGCGTCCGAATATTTTCTATTGTTGTTTGTGCCAGGAAGTCACTGACTCAACTTTTTAGCTTTCCCTGTTTTCCAAGGGCTTTCTGTCAGTGTTTGAGCCAGGACAGACCAGGTTATACTATGGTAAATACTAACCTCCAAATCTCAATGGCTTAATGTAGTGGAGCTCCATCTATGTCCTGATCAATCCACGTGCCTGTTACAGGCTGACAGAAGAGTACTCATTGTAGTGATGGAAGGACAGGCTAATGGGTCAGCTGGCCACCATCTCCAACACTTTCTGCCACCATCACAGAGAAATGAGAAGTCTTGGAGGGCCACCCATGGTCAATAAATCTTTTGGCTGGGAATGACATGTTATATCTCATTGGTCAGAACTAGTCAGGAAATACAGTTCTGCCAAGTACCCTGAGTGAGAGAGAATCCAACAATTTGGTCACAAACACTAATGATCACCACTCCCATATCTCCACAATATACACAAACATGTAGACATATACCCACGTGTGTATAGGCTCTTTCATTGTGGACCAAATTACAAATGTTAATATTCACATTGCTTTTGCGTTCTCTGAAAATCATCTTGTTAACTAAAACTAAGAATATCTTATAAAATCTCACTGTGAACAAAAGTTAATATTAACTTATTTCAAATTTATATGACATAAATGTTTTATTAGAAGTAGCTAACATCATGTAAAATAAAATCATTTTATGAGAAAGTAACCATCATGCTATTGAGTATTAAGGGTTTTTATTTACTTAGAAATATTTAGTGACGTTGAGGTGATATGTAAAAAAATATTTTATGTACCCTAGGATGAATGTTGAGATCAAACTGTGTAGGAGATATTTTTTTCAAATACACTATGTATCATTTCAGATCCTATGTAACAAAGGCTTTGATCAATATAGGTGATTATATTGAGAGTGGCCGGTTAGCTCGGTTGGTTAGAACGTGGTGCTGATAACACCAAGGTTTCTGGTTCAGTCCCCGCATGGGCCACTGTGAGCTGTGCCCTCCTTAAAAAAAAAAAAAAAAAAAGAAAAGAATATATATACACACACACACATATGGGTGACTATATAATTACAATTTGAGTTAATTATTACTTGTCATTCACTCTGCACACAAGACCATATCTCCATTGGCAGCTTGGATAGCCTTAAATCATCTTGAAAGGCTCTCTTGTTCCAGCTGTTTTAAGGCTCTTGTATAAGAGTTGATACAGCTGACTTTCTATGATTGTTTCAATCCGGATGTCCCCTCACGATAAAATCTCTTTTAAACCTAGGGATTTTTAATAGGCTCACAATCACAGAGATTTGTTGTCTACTTTAACAAAACTTAATCAGACTATCTTGAAACACCAGAAAAGAGGGAAAAAAAAGACAGCCATATTTTTAATTGAAAACTCAGAAACTAAGACGCATGGCATGCTTCTAAGCAAAGCAAGACATACTTCTCAATGTTACAAATGATCTGTTGGGCCTGGACTTGTCTCTATCATAAATAAGTTACTGTGCATGGCAGTCAGAGAGATTGAGGAAGATCAGAAGAATAGCTGTTCATCCCAGGTTTTACTGGTTGATATCTATTACTTTATTCATATCATGTCTCTCAGTTCCTTATCTCTGTCACTGGCAAAAGAAGCATTTTTTGCACAGAGACACTTCAGGCAGCATGTCCTTCAAGGAAGACTCATTGTCCTAACAATTTTTATTTGGCCTTCGTGGATTACCTCAACTGCACAGACATGTTCTTTTTAAGGTCACTTGCGGACTGCTCACATCCACAGATAGAAAGAGGATGATAAAGGCCTGATATTTTTAATTGCATTCCAAGTGCAATATTTCTGACATTTTAATTCCAGTTTTCCATAGGGTCAACTGAGGCTGTAATTGGGGCCTGTACAACAGCTTGATCTCTCTCTAAACCTAATCCCACCCCTGCCACACCCCAAACCAGTGCTGATGCCAAAAGTACTTGCTAATAAGCATCTTGTTGTATCCCAATCTTTTTGCAGAGTTCTTCCCAGTGAACCCAACCTGCAACAGTTGTGAAGATCATATTAGACAAGGCTGATTTAGAGGTTTGATACCACAAGAGCTCTAGAAAGGTAAGAAACATTCTGATAAATCATCTCTCAATACTGACTTTTTGCCTTTGCCTGGACGTACATAAAGGAGTCATTTCAAACTCATTCATATAATTTTAATGGTATCTGTACAATTTTGAAGTCACTCTTATTTTTGGAGGAAATTTTATTTAATTTTTCATAGTCGTTTTGGATTATAGTTTTTCTATTTCAAAATAACATAATCCTATTTATCAATGAAGATGGTGATTTTATTTCATTATTAAGTTGGAAGTATTGATTCATACATTATTCATACTACTATTATCCTTGTTTCATAGCACATACTACAGACATTTACCACATACCACGCACATACCACTACACATACTCTTTTAAAAACATTTCCTGTTTAATAATTAAAAGGAATATGATTATAAGAGAAAATAATATAATCATTATTTTATAATTAGAAGAGAAAATCATAAATAAATGGACCCAAGAACTGAGTCCTGCTGAAATACAACCTGATAATTGCCTCTACGATACACCATTAATAAACACTTAATTAAATTGTGAGGAATAAACAATCAGCAACAACAACTAGAAGCAATCTAACTTTACTACCTCAAGAATAAAATCAAAGGCTTTGCCCATATACAATTTTATACCCTCTGTGTATGAGGTGTACTAGGAATCACAGAAGGTTCCAGGTTTGTCATCCTTAAGAAACTTTTTCAAAAGCTCCCTCTTCATGTTGACAAGTACAAGGATTTTTTTTTCCCCCCCTAGGTGGTTCAATTTTCTCACTGACACAGAATTCCCATAGACTCAGCAATCTCTAAGGCAAACCGCTGCCTGAATGTTAATATTTTGGTGAAATGGAATAGTCAAAACTTTATGGTCAAACACATGGACTAGATACCTGACTTTGCTGCTTCTGCAAACCAACTCTACCTTATCTGTAATAGGGAAACTTAATGTCTACATCTCAGAGCTCTTATCTTGATTAATGAAAAGTAATATAAAGCATCAACATTTGTCATAGACGGCAAGTCCTGAAATAACATTGTTCTGCTCAACATTATCTTGTCATTCTGTTATAATGTTGATGAGATGCCATAAGAACTTAACTACCGTTTATATCAATTGGCTTGTAGTAAATGTGGTTTGCTTGCATGTCATTCCACTTAAAGTCGTAGAACTCAGCGACGACCTTAAACGAGTACTCACTATACTGGAAAAATATTATTTACTTTGCTCACACTAGTTCTTCTTTGTTTCTGGACTGGTTTACCAGTTTTTAAATGCTAAATGAATTCTGTTGTAAGTCCTTTTTATCCACATCGCCTATTAAAATCTATTTTCTTCTCACTTCTCCCTATCCTCTTCCTCCATGGTCCTGGAGGAACTTTGAAAATAATAGAGAAGATATGTGACTGCTTTATAACAATCTTCATAATGAACGTGCTGAGAACTTTGTGACATGTAACAAAATTATGTGATTGTATTCATGGTTTCAGAGGTCCAAAATTCAGAGAAGGCAAGGTAGAGATGTTCATCTTTGGTTTAGTCCCTTGGATGTTGTTACTCATGTTTATGTGAACAAAAGAGTTAAATTATCTGCCCACATCTGTTCAACATACACTAGTGTCCAATAACTGTAATGGACACCCTTACCCCACCCAGAAAGGCAGGGCGGGGAAGCAGACTTTCCTCCTGAGGAATTCTGTAATGCACCTGGGCACATTTTGACCATACCTTGATTAGGGCTCAGTCCTTGGCAATGATTCTCCATAGCTCTAAATTCTCACTATTCTGTTTTTGGTTTTTCTCACTGATTCACACTTCTCTTCCCATCAAAGATAGCTCCTGGTTGGAATTAGTTTTTTTGTTTGTTTGTTTGTTTTTTTAGAATGCTTTCTGTGTGCAGAAATTTAGAAACTCAAAAACCTCTTTTCACATTGACTTCTCTCTGTTCCTTTTCATTAAAGTTGGTATTATTCCTTTAAAAAGTATTTATTTCCTATTTATCAGTTTATACTCCATTCCACTAGACATAATTTACACCCACAAATATCTTGAAGATAAGCCCTCTCTACTTTGAAACCCTGTAAGGAAATTGTGGGAGAATAGTTTTAAAAGTTTAGAAGCACTTTGTCTAGCCAAGTGGGTCAACAAGGCATACCCTTAGATGTTTAGTTGCCTTTTTTTTTTTAACTACAAAGTCTTTTAAGATTTGCTCTAAATCTTTCTGAGGTCTTCCGACTATACTGTGGATTCTCAGAGGCCGTATTTTACTAGCAGTCATCTGAATTTATTTGCTATTTATCCTGAGGCCATCTATTACTTTGAAAATGTTTCCCTAGCTGGAAAGATTGTTCTAGCCCTATATATGTCCTCAAAATTCTAACTGAACCTGAAAAGTTTATTTTTTAAATTATTTCCTCCCAAATTTTATCATGAATAGTGAACTGAAAACAGAAAATCTTCATAGCTAGACCACTGAGTTTATTTGGTACATTCTGTTTTTCATATTACCATCAATGACAATGCTATCAAACATTCTGCTACTGCATAACAAAGGTCACTGTAATCTCAGCTTCCAATAACATTTTTCTGTTTCAATTTTTCTTCAAAACTTCCCATTGTCATTAGCTTTCTGCCTGTTGCATGATCCCCAAAACAGCATCATATATGTTAGGTTTTATTATGGCAGCATCCAAGCTTAGTACCCAATTTTGTTCCACTTTTCCATCGTTGCAAACCAAACCAGAATCTTCACTCTTTCTCTGTGGAGTCACAGTAAATCCGGTGTAGGAGAAAGCTATCAACAGTCAGCAGATGCTGGTGGCTGTGCAAATTGTTACAGAGAGGTTGCCAAAAGACTGAGATTGGATTCCCTTTATATTGGTTCAGCAGCTTCTTGGAGAAGGAGTAAGAGGTACTGCACCCAGGCAACAGCATTGTTAAAGAGATCATTAAGGGAAGAGAGTAGAACAGAGAAGACTTGTACAGAAGACAATGTACAGTTAAACCCTCAGAAGGCCTAGGCCTCTTCCTTTTGTGTGACAGACAACATTCTGTTTCTCTGTCTTGGGTTCAGTTTTAGGTTGATTTCTATGGAAAATTTTAAGCTGTGTAAATGGTCTTCAATCAATCCTCTCCTGACATTTGGGTCCTCATACCATTGTAATTATTATTTACATTAGTTTCAAATAAAGAAAAAAATCCCTTTAAATCTTAAGTCCCTCTGGGAGATAATATTTTAGAAACTGACAGAATAAAAGAATCAGAAAAAAATGTATTGAGTATTTATAGAAGAAAAGAACAATAAACAGAAGGAAAAAAATAAGAAAAAAGGTATAGGTATTGATATTACATCTGACAGAAACTGAATAACAAGCATATTAAGAGAAATAATTGAATATTTAATTTAGAGTCCATTAAAGACTTAAAATACTAGATTAAGTACGAGTACATAGTTGAAATGAATTAGAATTCAATGGGTTAAGTACTGAATATCTTCAAAGAAGATAGAAGCTGTAGGTGAAGAAGAAAAATCCTGGATGAGAAGTGATGGGCATTAGTGTGCTGGAGAAGCAAGATTAAATGAAGAATTTTGCTTTTGTTTTTATTTGGTTAGGGGTTAACTCTGAAAGACTGAAGACCAAAAAGGACAAAGTCTCAGAGGAGAACAGAAGGATGTAAATATGTTCAGCTGTTCCTTGATTGGTGATACTTAAGTCAGGATACCATGATTTAAATGGATAGTTTGTCCTTTGCATTCTTTCGAAAAAGGAAACATATTTAACAAATTTGAATATGGTTTTAGGTCATTTGGATACAATCATCTTTTATCCTATTTAAAATTAGAATTTTAACCTTTAAGAGAAACTTCCTACTTGGATTCTGCTAAATAATAAGTATGTGAGATATATATTTATCACAAAAGAGGTTCACAAATCACTACACCTATGGGAGAAATCAGTACACGCAGCAAAGACTTCCTATCATCGTTTGCTAATCGTAGTAATGCTCAAGAGCTTTCACTAAACCTTGCTTCAACTTCATGCAATAAAATATTCCTCTTCAAATTGCCAGTAGGACACCCAGCTGGTAGTATCCAACAGGAAATTGGAAATGCAGAATTACTGAGGGAGTGGTTTAGTCTGGAGATGTAGATTTGAAAGATATTTTCATAAAGTGGAAAGCTGACACACTGGGAGCAGATGTTGTTGCCATAGAATATGAAAGAGAAGAACTTGGCAAAAATAATTGAGGAATGCTTATTTTTTCTGAAGCATGAGAGTGAGAGGGTTTGTACTGTGGATATTAAACAGAAGAAGTTACTGAAATAAAATGTGATGTTTTATTTCTTTTTAATTTAAAAGGATTAGAAATCTATGTGGAATATTAAAAATAATGTATAACCAAACTAGTAATCATACTTATTCATGTGTATACTTTACAATATTTATATATTAATATAGCTAAAACTAGACAGGAATATTTTCCATACATTCAATTTATTGAAATTATATTCTGCTTTCTATATTCTTTTTATTTTCAACATTTTAAAAATATTCTTTATATTCTGGGGTTTACCCACATTGATATATGTAGCTATATTTATTCATATTCAATGTTGAATAGTATTCCATCGTCTAATAGATTATTTTCTCTTTATCAATGAACTTTAGATCCTTTCCTGCCATTTTGTTAATATAGACTATGGTGCTTGAACATTCTCTTGCAGGTGCTACTCAAGGGTTCTAAATTGAAATCATCAGTAAGTGGTAGAAATTGGAATCAGACTTATTTAATTTGTTTATGCTTATAATTATACAGATTAATTTTATAGTTTATGACTATGCATACTTCAGAATTATTTAGTTGATATTGACACAGATGAGCAAATTTTATATTATGAAGGTTTAATGCTATGAAATATAAAAATATTTGTTCATGTCTTTCCATGTTTAAAAAAAAAACATTTTTACTATTATAATCAATTTTAACTCTGTTATAAGCAATGTAAATGACCATGACTATATGTATTTGAAGTAATAAAATAGTAAAAGCATGTAGAAGAAAAATAGCTTCTCTTTTTCTTAGTACATATTGCAAATAATTTAGATATATCTGAAAATTTATTTCATTTATGATTGTGGCCAGCTCTCAAAAATGTTCACTAGTACATGAGAGTGGATTTATAAATAATTCTAAAATATATTATTTCTAAAATTTTATGTTTGTCTTTTAAATAAATCTGAAAATATGTTTGACTATGAAAAACCCTGATACTTGGAAAATTCAATGCCAAGAGAAAAATGGAGCCCAACTATTTGCGTTAGGAGGGACTGAATATTATCCAGATTTCCCATCTTAACCTAAGCCTACAATTTTCTGTTACCTTTTCCATGTTGCAGTAATTACTCAGTTTTGGATAGATAATTCAGTGGCTTTGTCCTCCATGTTTATTTTAGATATTTGTAAAATCAAGTAGAAATGGGAGCTACTCAACTGATGATAAGCTATCTAATTGTTTTAAATATTTTACCACTTTGTAGGCAATAAATGGTCATCTTTAAAATTCCACATCTTTATAAAACAGATTGAATTTAGTGTTTAAATTACTAGTAAACATGTGAAGCCATCATTAATTAGTGAGCAGTTTTACTCTAAGGCAGGTGTTGGCAAACTGTGGATCACAAGCCAAACATCACTCCTTGCAAGGCAAATTCAGCTGTGGCCATTTATTTACATGTTGTCAAAGTCTGTTTTCACCCTACAACTGCAGGGTTGATTAATACCAACATATTTTGTGTCACCCAGAAAGCCAAAACCAATTAATCTCTGTCTTCTTACAGAAATAGTTGGTAGCCTCTGCAGTGTGAAGAAAGCTGGTGACTCTACTGGATATAGAATTTTGAGAAATCAAAGATACATTTATACACTTTGCTTAAACCAATTTTGAAAAAACTGTAAACATGAACTACTGTTTACACATAAAATATCTTTATCCAATTTTACATACTTAGATAATGAGTACTAATAAACATTCATAGTGTAAACAATATTCATTGTGGATAAGACATTAATAATTAAGAAAAATATTCTGAACCATTTATTGGCTTTTAATATGCAAATGATGGTTTCAGGTCCTAACTGAAAATGTTTACTTTTCCATCCCAACTTCAGTCAGGAGGGTCAGCTGCTTCCAGTTTGCTCAGGAGTGTCCCAGGTCCCTGGCTTCAGGTAACACTCCCTCTATAGTTTTGTTTCTCTGTTCTTTGGATGGGATGGGGAGAGGGCAGAAATGCTTATTCCACTCTGGTTTCCTTCACTGTACCATGTGGCTTCCCAAATCTTTCATTATCTAAATAACTAATTCTTCAGAAAAATTTTAAGAAAAATCCCGCCAGTGTTTGTTTTGAAACTGGTCTTTCAGGAAGGTAGTTTTTTAGACACAAGTCTGCCATCTTCCCTAGCTGCTGGCATCTAGATACTTCTCTCCTCAGAAAAAAAAGAAAAAGAAAACTGGTCTTTGATATACTTTGAAAAAATGCCGAAAATTACTTTAGACTAGTATGCATGTGGAGGAGGTATTGGCTGAATGCAAGGTAGAAGGCAGTTGGGGGTGACAGTGAGTTATAGTTCAGGTGACTATGCCATTTTAGCTGGAGTTCTTTTCTTTCATCACATGAAGATATCATTCATCTGCCTACTGCTAACAGGTCGACCATTAGTCTTACTGACATTTTTTAAAATGTGATTTTGCCATGTCTTGCTTTTGAGATCTTTGTTTTTCTTTAGTGGTCCACAGATTCTCTACAATATTTATAAGTGAGTTTTTATTAATCCTAATTGAAAGAAGTTGTGTTTTCTGAATCTAAACATTCGTGTCATTAATCAATTATGCAAAGTCCCATTCAATCACATTTCTTCATTAATTTATTCACATTCCCCACCTTTAGCAAAGGGCAGCAAACTGAACAAATCAGTAATTACACAGCTCAGTTCAACATTCATTATTCTCTTTGGTTCATGTAAGGCCTCTTTCTTCTTTTCTCTTGTTTTATTCCTTTTTAATCTACATTTTCTACTCACATGCCCCTCTTTATATATATTTTAAAAAATAATAATGACATGTATAATATTTTTTGTATATGTCCTTGCTAAAGTTACAAAGACATTTTCTGTGTATAGCATCTTTATTTGTATAAATGGTATTACATTACATGGCTTTATGCTTTTGTATCCTCATTAGGTACTTTGTTTTCTATTATTGATTTGTGGGGTTTAGCTAAAATATTTCTTTCATCTGCTTTATAGTGTTCTATGATGTTTTATTTATATATACCACATTGTACTTATGCAATCTCTCTGTGATTGTCTTCTATTAATAATTACTATAAATATTACCCAATTGAATATACACATGCTGGTCTTTTTATAAACATCTGGGAGATTTCTTCTTAATAACATACACCCAGAGTGAAATTATTGCCACGTTGCTCTGCAGAATGTCTTATCAGGAAGCTTTGCCATCAAATATACATGAACCTTTCTCTATCCTTATATTGCCTCAAAAATTTGGCATTACCAGGTTTTTGAATCTTTACAAGGGCAAAAGATATTGAGTGTTACTTGAATGTTGTTTCAACTGGCATTTTTAAGTTAATAATCCTGAGAGCTTCTCTCTATCTTTAAAAGTCTTTGCCATTTATTTTTCTGATAATGTCTAATTGATAATATTATTTGTCTTTCTAGAGTGTTGCCTTGTTCTTGTTGAGATGCTAATTTTTTATTAATTATATTTTTTGGAAAATTTAGCCTAAAGATAAAACTCATCTCCATGTTTTAGACATTGGCATTTACATAGTATACATATTCCATTATTATTTTAAAGACTTAAATATTTTGACCTTAGAACTCTCAGGCTAAAATTTATATATGTATGTTACATTTTTTTTTCTTTTCAAAAAAAGCATAGTTTAAAAAATTTGTCTGACAACTGTAATGTGTAAGTAGATTTCTTCAGTTTTTGTTTCAATTGAATTTTAATGTTTCTTGTTATTATAGAGCTATTATTAGTCTCATAATGTGGGGAGGAAGAACTTTGATTTGTATGGAAGTATTATGACTGTAATTATCCTTAGTAAATATATGATGGTAATTCTCATCTTATAGGCTTATAAAAACATAGTAGTAAATATTCAGAAGTTACATGCACACACACGCACAGGCACAGAATATTTAATCATTATTTATTTTATTTTTATCTTTTTTTATTTTTTGAAGTTGGATAATTTCTTTAATTTTTGAAATTTGGAAAAAAAAATGAAACTACCATAATTGGTACTAATCTGGATATGAGCATATGATGACAAATTCAGCCACTACTTGTACTGAGGTATGTTAATAAGTTATTCAGAACAGTATGTTATTTTATGTAATTTAGATATAGCATGAATATACTTAAAAAATCTATTTGTACTTTGAAATGTTTTTACATATTATATAGTTATATTTAAAGTATTTAAAAAATCTTTTTGGAACAAGTTTTCCCTTATTTTCTCTGTGGAAAATTTCCTACATAAATGTACAGGATGAGCAAGTTGCCCCCTGAGAATTATTATACATTGGCAATGATAATGTTCTCATAATTACTATTCCTGGAAGAGAGCAACATCTTGAGATAACTTTCACTGTTACACATTATAAAAGGGGTAAAACATAAATTTTGTGTACTACAAATGCCATTATTTTTTAAGATAGCATTCATCTACTATGAAACTTAGTATTTTACTTGGGCTTCATGTTTTGAAGTAAAAACTGTGAAAATAATGATGAGACAATTATTCTGTGGTACCCTCCAAATGCCATGTCTCTCTGGAATGTATTCCATTTTAGGCAGATTTTACATAGACTTGTCCTCCTCTTTAGCTTGAAGAAAATTTGAGATAAGTTACTGCATTATCTATCTAAAACTGAGTAATTACAGAAACATGGAAAAGGTAACAGAAAACTGAAGGCTTAGGTTCAGATGAGAAATCTGGATAATACGCTGTCCCTCCTAAGGCAAATTGTTGGGCTCCATTTTTCTCTTGGCATTGAATTTTCCACGTATCAGAGTTTTTCATAGTCAGATATATTCTTAGATATATTCAAAAGACAAATATAAAATTTTAGAAATAATATATTTTAGAATTATTTATAAATCTACTCTCGTGTATTTGTGAGCATTTTTGAGAGCTGACCACAATTATAAATGAGATAAATTTTCAGATATATCTAAATTATTTGCAATATGTACTAAAAAAAGGAGAAGATTTTTGTCTTTGAATGCTTCCAATATTTTATTACTTCAAACACAGCATAGTCATGACCATTTAAAAGTTAAACATGATTATAATAGTTAAAATTTTTTTTAAACATGGAAAGACATGAAAAAATATTTTCATATTTCATAACATAAATCCTTCATAATATAAAATTTGCTCATCTGTGTCAATATCAACTAAACAATTCTGTGATATGCATAGTCATAAACTATAAAATTGATCTATATAATTATATCATAAAGAAATTAAATAAGTCTGATTTCAATGTCTACCACTTACTGAGGTATCTTCGGCAATTTTATCAATATCTCTGAGCTCCTGGGATTCTGAATGAAGCAGAACACATCTTCAATAAGTACCTTCCATTCCACTAAATACTTAAGGCTAATTTCCGATTTAAATTTGTATCCTAGAACCTGTTTAGTCAAGAAAATCAGAGAAATGCGAGAGGGGAGAAGTGAGGGAGAGAGGGAATAGAAAGCACAGAAATAGAAAATGGAGACAGAGAGAGTAGAGAAAATATGAATGAAAATGAAGAAAGAAATGAAAAGTTGAATAAACATGGATCATGCGAGGTCTGACAATTGTTTGTGAACTGTTGCAATGATGCTGCTAAACTTTTTTGGTATCAGAGGGATTATTCATCATGAAT
Organism: Rhinolophus sinicus; assembly: GCF_036562045.2. Classification (NCBI taxonomy): domain Eukaryota; kingdom Metazoa; phylum Chordata; class Mammalia; order Chiroptera; family Rhinolophidae; genus Rhinolophus; species Rhinolophus sinicus. The sequence continues at coordinate 106,131,397 of NC_133755.1, forward strand.
TTGTACCAACTGGACAAACAGTTAACCAAGTTTACCATTTGGAAGTGCTGAAGAGGCTGCTTTAAAAAGTTAGATGACCTTAAGTTTTTGCCAACAATTCATGGCTCTTGCATCATGACAATGCACCAGCTCACAAGGCACTGTCTGTGAGGGAGTTTTTAGCCAGTAAACAAATAAATATTGGAATACCCTTTCTACTTACCTGATCTGGCACCCAATGACTTCTTTCTTTACCCAAAGATAAAGGAAATATTGAAAGGAAGACATTTGGTGACATTCAGGACATCAAGGGTAATATGACCACAGCTCTGATTGCCATTCCAGAACAAAAGTTCCAAAATTGCTTTGAAGGGTGGATTAGGCACTGATGTCTAATGCATAGCTTTCCAAGGGGAGTACTTCAAAGGTGACTGTAGTGATATTCAGAAATGAGGTATGTGACGCTTTTTCTAGTATGAGTTTGTCAACTTAATTGTCTGACCTTGTATAAATAAAGTCCAATTACCTAAATCGATGACTAGATGAATAAAGCAGGCCTGCCTCACTATGTCCATTATAGGCAGATAAAGAACACAGATGCATGACCCCATGACATGGTAAAAGCTGACATAGGAAAGAATAGCTGATTCGTATGGTAGGTGTGTTAAACACGTTAAGGATCTGACAATTTCCAAAGAGTTAGTACTATTTCACATTTTCTCCCAGAATGCATAGTGCTTAAGTTGCTCCACATTCTTGTCAATGGTCTGACTTTTTAATTTAAACATTTTAATAGATAACATAGTTGTAATTCATTGCAGTGTTAATTTACATTTTCCTAATGGCTAATGATGCCAAGCATCTTCCATGTATTTGTTTGCCATCTGTATATACAGGGGTGCCGAAAAAAATGTATACCCGTTTTAACAAAGGAAAACTATTAAAATTGTAATACTTAGTATAAAACAATAACAAAAGATGAATGCAAGTCACATTTGACTTCTGCAATTACAAGAGGTGCTCAAAGTGCTTACCATCAGTGTCCAGACACTTCTGATTAGGGCAAACTAGTGCTTGAGCAACGTTGAACAAAGTGTCTACTTGTGTATACATTTTTTTGGTACCACTGGTATATTTAGAAAACTGTTTACTCAAATCTTCTGCCCATGATTTTCATATTTTTTTTTTCTGATTGAGTTTTGAGACTTAATTATGTATTCTGGGTAGAAGTCCTTCTTTGAGATATATTATTAATTTCCCAGTCTGTGACTTTTATTTTCATTATTTTAACAATGCCTTTTGAAGAGACTAATATCTTAATTGTGATTACCTATTTACTTTATTCTTGTTATTTTATATATCATTCTTTTTGGGGTTGTACCTAAATTTTTGTCAGGGTCACAAAGATTTTTTTTTTTTTTTTCATTACGTTTTCTTATACTTTTTTTTCTGGTTTCAGGTTTTACATTTAGGTATGCAAACCACTTTTTGATGATTTTTGTTATGCTGTGACATATGGGTTGAAGATACTTTTTTGTTTTTTGTTTTTGTTTTTTATTTTATTTTTTTTTTAGCTATGGATGTCTGTTTATTCCAGCCTCATTTGTTGAAAATATTATTTTTATTCACTGAATTCCTTTTGTACCTTTATGAAAAATCAACTGCTTATGTATGCATGGACATATTTCTAGAATCTTTAGGCTGTTCCACTGATTTATCTATATTGATGCCAGTAATACACTCTGTTGATTACTGTAGCTAATCTGAGTCCTTCAACTTTGTTCTATTTTATCAAAGTTGCTGTAGATACTAGGTTTTTGTGTTTCCATATGAATTTTAAAATCAGCTTGGTAATTTCTGCCAAAAAGCTGCAGACATTTTGTTTGAAGTTTTGTCGAATCTACAGATTGATTTTGGAAGAACTGAAAATAACCATATTATGAACCTTGTACATTTTAATACTTATTTAGGTCTGAAAATCTCTGCCGTTTTAATGAGTTACTTGAACTAGTTAAATGTAATGCATTTTTAAATATGGTTGACTTTGTATTGTATATCTTGCTATTTATTTTCCATTTGTTCCTTCCATATAGTTTTTCCTTTTCTTCCTCTTTAACTGCCTACTTTTGGGTTAACTGCATATTTTAATTATTCCATATCAACTCCTTTGTTGACTAATTAGATATAACACGGTGTTATGTTATTTAAGTAGTTAGTTTAGGATTTATTGTGTACCTCTACAATTTATCTGTCTTCTTATAAGCCATATTAACTCACTTTAACTGTAGTTTTATTAGTCTTACAATATCTTAATCTTCTCCCCTCCTGGTTTTGTGCTGAGTGTCATACATTTTACTGCTAAAAAAGTTTTAAACTCATAAGCCTTGTTCTTTTATTATTGCTTTAAAAGTCGATTTTTAAAAAGTGATGCTAACAGTGAGACAAAAATATCTTTATATTTACACTTTAGTTATTATTTCTGCTACACAATACCATTTTATTACTCTTTGAAAGTACAAAGTTTAGTCTACAGATCCCAGTTTGCATTTGTTTACAGAACAAGTCTATCTTTAACATTGACTATTTCACTCTCTCTTGTTCAGGTTGCAGTTGACTTGTTTTATTTGATCTTGGACATATATTTCCCTTATTTTTTCTAGCTCCAGTAATATTTTTGAAATTTTGTGTTTTGGGGTTTTTGTTTGTTTGTTTGTTTGCTTGTTTTGCATTTTTTGGAGGGGGTTGATTTTTTGTTTGTTTGTTTTTATTGTTAGTTTATTTAACATCTAGTTGAATTTTACCAGGAAAATCCATAATGTTAAAAGCAAAACACAAAGCAGAATTTATAATTGTATAATTTTAACTCTTTTACACTTAACCTTTATAATATAAATATTATAAACTTTGTGTTAAATTTGTATAAGTTTAATTGATTTGCCTTAACAAACTTATGTCCTTTCAATCTTTAAGTCATGTTAGTTCAGATGTTTGTGAGACATATAGTACTTCATTTTTCTTTGCATGCTCTATATTAATGTACTTATTTTCATTCTAAACTATAATTTATTTTAGTTGTTGAGTTTATAATGTGTATGACCATATAAAATAGACGTCTAACTTAAATTTTATTATCTAATTATTCATTTTTATGATTTCCTTTCTCTTTGCTGCATTTATTATCTATATTTCATATTCCTTTAACCCTTAAAAGATTAGAATAGTCATTACCTACGTATTACTATTTAAGATATCATAGAACATACCTACTCTCTTCAAATGCTTTAAAATCCCTAGTATATGTTAAGTTCTTATAAATGTTAGTTGTCTAATACATCACTATTATTATCACAATGATTAGTCTCAATGTTAAAATACTGTCTTACTTTCCCTATGAGATTGCTGAATCTACCATATGGAGCTATACATGTAAAACTGAGTTTCAAAGCATTGAATCGTCAAAATCAATCACAGACACTGGGCTGTATAATGTTTTTTTGTTGTTGTTGTTGTTTTTTAAATTAAATTTGTTGGGGTGACATTGGTTAGTAAAATTATATAAATTTCCACTGTACAATTTATTTGCTTTTAAGTTTTTAAAAGATTTTTATTAAAAATATGGCTACTATACAATACTATATTAGTTTCAGGGCTACATGATAGTTATTCAACATTTATGTACCTAAATAAGTGATAACCATTATAACTCCAGGAACCATCTGACACCGTACTATGCTATCACAACTTTATTGACTATATCCCCCGTGTTGTACATTACATCCCCATGACTTATTTGTTTTACAGCGGGAAATTTGGACCTCTTATTCCCCTTCAACTTAACCCCCTTTTAAAAATTTTCAATTATAGTTGATATGTAATATTATTTTATATTAATTTCAGGTGTACAACATAGTGGTAATACATTTATATAATTTAAGAAGTGATCCCTTGACTATACATAGAGTCCAATGACCCAAAGAGGATCTCAGGGAGTCACTAGAGTGGGAAGAGTTGTGGACACCAGCTTATTTAAATTCTGGTTTGGTGTCAGTGCTTAGCCTGGAGCTACTCAGCATAAGTCTCAGAGAATACCAAGGCCAGTTGCCCACTGGGGGCTTGCCAGACTCCAATAGTTTTCCAAGAAAGAGTGCAATGCAGGCAGGTGGGGCTGGCTATTCACAGGGAAAGTACTTCTGGCATTGGGGGAGTTGGGTGGGTCGGGGTCCCAGTGAGTCAGCAGGGTGGAGTGAACAGAGCTCACCAAGCCAATGAGATTCAGATTTGGCTGTGGTGGGGATGGACTCAACACAGGAAAGATGGTGTCTGTCTGTCACCTGCATGGGAGAAGGACCTCACACAGGGAAAATGCCAGCTGTCCTCCAGTCCTCCTGCTGCAGCCCACCCTCCCATATGTCTCCAACACCTCCCGAGTCACTGGAGCCCAAGGTGAGTGCCTGCAAGCAAGTCTGTGCATAGGCTGTTTTTGAGGCAGTCTGGGTTTTCTACATCCTCCCTTCTCACCAGGATGGTCAGAATACTCACTGTTTTTCACTGCCAGATGTTGTGGGGGCACCTCTTCCAGGCATTAGTATTCCAGGCAGGGCAACCTGGTGTGGGGGCCTGGGGTCCCTCACTACTCTAGAGGGAATCTCCATGGCCAAGATATCCCTCCTAATTCTCAACTATCACACGGAGGTTTGGGACCCGTTCTGCATCTCTGCCCCTCCTACCAGTCTCGATGTGGCTGCTTCTTTATATATTCAGTCGTAGAACTTCTGTTCAGCTAGACTTCAGATGGTTTTCCAGGTTGATTGTTCTATCATTTACTTGTAAATTTAATGTGTTCACCAAAGGATGCAGGCATAGTGTTTATCTAGTATGCCATCTTGGATCACTCAAATATACAATTCTATAATACATCATCTACATACTGCATTGTGTGTTTTCCACCCAATATCAAATCTCCTTCCATAACCATATATTTGACACCCTTCACCCTATTCTACCACCCCCTCTTACCCTTTGGTAACCAATAAACTGTTGTCTGTATCAATGAAATTTTGTTTCTTTGTCTTGTTTGTGGCTTTCAGTTTTTTGTTCCCACATATGGGTGAAATCATATGGTTCCCGATGTTGTCTGTCTGACTTATTTTGCTTACCATGATAACCTCATGATCCATTCATGTCATTGAAAATGTCAGTATTTCATCTTTTTAATATCATGAAATCATATCGTGTGACTATAAAAGGAAAATTAAAAAAAAAATTATATTGTGCATCATTTTTTTTATGTTTATGAGAAATAGGGAACATATAGGCTATTTTTAATACAGACTTTAATTGTCTATATGCACTTCATCTCAATACTCTAACATATTCCTCTGAAGGAGGAGGGTGAAATTTTTAACACATAGGATTTCCCGTATGTAATTGTTTTTTCTGTACTTTCAGAAACATTTTCTTGTATTTTTCTATTAAACAGTGCTAAAGTTTTAAAATATAAATATTATGAAACTCATTTACATGTAATAAAACCTGACCAAAGAAGAAAAATAAAGATACAAATTACTGTTACATGCAAATTGTTCTAAAGTATGTGAGTTTATTAATCTAAATTTAATTGGTTGATTAAGAAGAAAAAAATGCACTATTACAGATCCAAAATTGAAATTTTAATTGACGTTATTATTTCTTTTTAAGTAATAGATTGTTTATTACATAGAGTTATTAAGTGTCTTTGCTCTAGCAAAGCTATAACCTTTTACAGGCCTAATATTATAGATTTGGCATTTCATTATACAGTTCAAGAAGGTAAATGCTGATAAAAATTATGTGTAAATAAAACTACTGTGATGACCTGTAATATGCTTTCACAAAATGTATATTTGCTCCAAATACCTCTATGTTTGTGTGCTGTGATACAGAAATGTCCCAGCATCATCTTTGTATATCTAGTTCCAGGCACTTTGAAAGCCTTACTGCATTAATGAATGGATAACTGATTTTCCCCAATTTATAGCCTTCTTAAATTGGAAGTTATGCTATATAAGTACAAAGTAGTATGTGAAATATTAGATCCATAATTTCTGGGAAAGAAGTGTACAGTGTAATTTTCTAATAGAAATCATTTAGTATTTCTTATCCTCCAATTCAGTGGTTGTAGGCCTTTTAGTCACAAGTCTCTGATTGTATGTGGAAGGGAATATTAAAAGGAACAATCTTCAAATACAACAGCTGTCATAATCTGGAAATAGTCTTCATTACTCATGTAGTAATAATCCTTAGGTATTTATATTGAAATGCTTATACTCCCATTCTTTTCAGGCTTATGTGAATTTATTCTCAGATCACTTTATGAGAATCATCATGACATTTCAATCTTATTGTTAGTGTTTATTTTGTTTTTTATTAATCTGGAGGATTGCCAAGTAAAGCAAATGGACAAGCAACAGGAGACGTTGTCAACACAGTGTCCTGACAGATTGACTAATACCTTTGAGCCAATGCCAGCTATGCTGCCATGAAAACATTTGGCTTTATGATGGATGAGAATCACTAAACATTACTGATAGATCTGCTTTATAAGTCACTTTGGATCTGCAACGTGCACTTTTATCTCAGATCATTTAAATTATCGTCTGAAGGCAAAAATGATACCATTCACCTCTTCTTTAAATAATGCTTTGATTTTTTATATTCAACTCAACTGAGTGTATTCAGTAGTCCAAAAGAGATGCTTTATTTTAGGTTAATAACTTGCAAGTTTCAAACATTATTAGAGATTGACATTTATAGTAATATGTTCAATATGAATAGATAGATAATCACTAATAATAGATAGTGATTTACATTTGTCTTAATCATTAGCTATCTCACTTTTTATGACTACAGTATAAAACCTCAGTAAATCAAGTTTTTGCCTATAATTGCCTTTCAAAATTAAACAAAATTTTAATGACAGTATATTAAACATCTTTAATTTATTCTCAATATGATTCACTGTTGGAATTTAGGAATCCAGGTCATTCTTCATTAACTAATACCTAAAACAATTCTTTAGTAAGTCCATTGAAAATGTGCATGTTGCATAGAATCAAGCTATTCAGGCAAAGAAAAAAAAAGTAGAGGCTTACACTCAATAAAAAAATAACCTAAAAATATAATGAAAAAGCTTTAAAGAGATTTAAATACGGTATTAGAAAATATTCACGTAATACAAAGGAAAGCAGTAGAGGAACAGAAAACACAAGAGACATGTACAAAACAAAAAGTAAAACAGCAGTTCAATCAAAAGGCACAAATTGTTAGATTCTAGCCATCCTAGTGATGTAACAGATACCTCATTGTGAATTTGATTTTCATTTTCCTAATGACTCATGATGTCAAGTGTGTTTTAATGTGCTCATTGGTGATTTGTGTGTCTTCCTTGGAGAAATATCTATTTAGATAAATATACTATTTTTGAAATTGAGTTATTTTTTAAATTGTCAAGTTATAAGACTGCTTTATAGATCCTAGATAAGGTCCTTTATCAGACATATGGTTTGCAAGTATTTTCTCCCATTCTGTGAGTCGTCTTTTTACTTCCTTCATGGTGTCCTTTGAAGAACAAAAGTTTTTCCTTTTGATGAAGTTTAATCTATGTTTTTTCTTTTGCCATTCATGCCTTTGGTGTAATATCTAAGAATCCTTTGCCAAATCCAACGTCATGAAAATGTACCCCGTATATTTGAATTAAAAAGTCAGATAATAAGAAATGTTGGTGAAGACATGGAGAAATTGGAAACCTTATGTACTGTTAATGGGGATTTATAATGGTACAGTCACTTTGGAAAACAATATGAAAATTCTCAAACTACTAAACAAGAGTTACCATATGACCCATAAAACCCACTTCTAGGTATATACTCAAGAGAAATGGAAATATGTTTACACAAAACTGTACACAAATATGTATAGCAACATTATTCATAATAGAGAAATGGTAGAAACAACCCAAATAGTCATGAAATAATGAATGGATAACCTAATGTAGCATATCAATACAATTGCATATTTTTAGCCATAAAAATAATGAAGTACTGATTCATGCTACAACAAGAATAAACCTTGAAAACATTATTCTAAGTGAAAGAAGATAGTTATATAAAACTAAATATTGTATGATTTCATTAACATTAAATATCTGGAGTGTGGAATTCTATATAGATAGATTAGCGGTTGCTTGGAGCTATGGAGGAGGGTGGAAAGATAGGGCAATGATAGCTAACAGTTATGGTATTTTTCTTTAAGGCAATGAAAAATTGGCTAAGGTGATGGTTGCATATGTCTATATATATACTAAAATCATCAAATTGTATACTTTGGGTGTACATATTGGTGACTTTCATGACATTTGAATTATATCTCAATGTATCCAGGGTTTTGCTTTCTGTAGTTTCAGTTACCTATAGTCATCTGAGATCTGTATATACTAAATGAAAAAAATCAGCAATAAGCAGTTCATACATAGTAAACTATGACCCATTCTGAGTAGCATGATGAAATCTTGCACTGTCCTGCTTCATCCAGCTTGAACCATCCCTTTGTCCAGTGTATCCACTCTGTACATGCTACCCATATATTAGTCACTTAGTAGCCTTGGTTATCAGATCAACTGTCCTTGTATCACTGTGCTTGTGTTCAACTTTCACAAGCCCCTTATTTTACTGAATAATGGACCCAATGCCACAGAATAGTGATTCTACTAATTTGGATATGCCAAAGAGAAGCCATAAATTTCTTCCTTTAAGTGAAAAAGTGAAAGCACTTAATTTAACAAATAAAACAATGTATACTGAAGTTTCTAAGATCTACAGTAAGAACAAATCTATCTATGAAATTGTGAAGGAAAAATAAATTCATGCTAGTTTTGCTGTTGCACCTCAAGCTGGAAAAGTTATGACTAGTGTGTGATATGTTTTTAGTTAACGTAGAAAAGACATTAAATTTGTAGGTGGAAGACATGAACAGAAAAAAACACCATATATATATACACATATGCACACACACACACATACATTCATACTGGTACTCTCCATGATTTCAGATATCCAGTAGGCGCCTTAGAAGGTATCCTGCAAATAATGTTGTAAAAAAGAAATCCTTTAATTTTACCATATTAAAACAAATAATGGCTACACTGTCTCCTTCACCAAGGCTCACAAGAGCATTTGGTTAATGACAGAAAGGTGGGTGGTGTCCTGCATGTCTAGACGTAAATTCAATTTGAGAAGTGGGTGCTATGATAAAGAGGAAAGATAAAAGTTACACACAATGGAAATGTACCAGATAGTAGGACTTTGAGTGGGATTTAATACACTTGTTATGATGCAAATAGCCTCCGACAACACCTTAGTATATTCTACAATTTTTGTTCCAGTGTAATTTTTGAAATGAGTATTGTTTGTCATGGGGGAAGATGAGCTTTAAGAGATGGCAGGGAGATAAATGAGAAATTGGTAACAGATGAAAAATTGGTTGTTTTCCACTCAGAATAGAACAGAACATTTTCTTCTAAAAGCATTGCCTACCTTAGAAGTTTAGAAATACGTAAAAGATTCAGATAAAGCCCTCAAAATTTTTCATAACATTTAGTAACTACTCAATATTAGCTAATATGTGATGGGGCTGTCATGTGGAAGAGGAAAGAGATGTTCTATTTGGGACAGAAGAAGAGTCAAAAAGACCATGTTAGAAGTGTATATTATTGCTAATATCTAACAATGTAGAACAGTTTCAAACTAAAATTTGCTGCCTCAATATCTTAATGTAAAAATATTAAGACTTCTCAGGGATTATTTTAGCAAATTTGTGTATCAGGTGCTACTTAGGCTTGACAAATTCAATGGTTCCTTATGAATCTTGGATTATTTTTATAGCTACCATTCTCCAGTGTACTGCTTTATACTCTATTTGGCTAAGGACATTTTCATTCCAAATTGATTGATTTAAGTGATTTAAATTTCCCAGTCTGACAAGTGAAACAAGAGGAAGAAATTTGAGCTATTATACATATTCACAATATGTAAGAAATTTCTACTATGTTATAAAAAATTCAATATTAATTCATCTCTTACACCTGTACAAGTTTCCCTTCTGGAGTGAGTGTGCAGTTTAAAATAGATTTTAATTAACTTTGAAAAATCCATTGTCTTTCATTCATTGGTTTCAGAATAAGGTGGTCAACAAAGAGTCAACATTTTAAATTCTAATTAAATTAACTGATTTCTGTCAAAATATTTCTATTCAAACCCTCCTACAAGATGTGACAAGGCTTAACCTTCCTTGAATTATTCTCCCACAGCTTGGTACTTGCTTAAGGAATTTTTTCTTTTTTTTAATTCCTGATTATTTTCAGATTACTACTATACAGCCTAGGCATCATAGAAAATGATAGAATACTACTAATTTCATTTTATGAAACTTTCAATATCTGGCTCCTAAGCCTTTGAGCATATGCACACACAGAAGCACAAACATAGCCCCCTTCCCACTCAAACACTTACAGCTATATACTGAGGGATAAAAACTAATAATTTATTCTCTAAGAATTCAAAGTTGGTTTATTATGATTAAATAAAACATTTTTTACTACCTCTTTAGTAATGCTGGAATCTTAGAACATTTTATGCCAATTTACAGTCTTTCTGCTATTTTTTTTTTTTTTTTGTCATACGTGTTATTTTCACAAGTATTTTAAATGGCACAAAACATAGAGTGAAAGGAAACTGTGTTACCCTCAAATGTATTAAAATTGAATGGCTTAAATAAAGACATCAATCTTTCCCTTGATAATACACACACACACACACACACACACACACACACACACACACACACACACACAATATATATATATATATATATATATATGGTTGTTGTTGTCTTATTTTCCCTAAAGTGTACTTGTATTGATTTTATTTTCTCCCCAGTGCAAAGGGCTAATACCTACAAAGGTATTCTTTAACTCCTTTGAATAATAAACTGGAGCAATTAGTGGAGATGATTAAAATGAGAAGAAATAAAGAAGGTTATAGCTACCACCAGCCATCAGTTTGCATGATAATGCTACCAGAGTATTTCAAATTTGGTACTATTGATATTTGGGGTTGGGGGTTGTCCTGTGTCTCCTGGGATGATTAGGAACATTGATGGCTTCTACCCCAATGATGTCAGCAACACACACTGCTTCTGGTTGTGATAATCAAAACTATCACCATACATGGCCAAATGTCCCCTATACAGGGCAAAGTCATTCCTAATTGAGAATCACTATTCTATACTAAGGAAAAGGTCAGAACAAAAATAAACAGTAAAGATGTTATATGACTTTTTTAAAAAACTCTTTATTTTGGAATTATACACCCATATACAAAGTAAGAAGAATAGTATCTGTCCCCATGCATCCATTACCCAATGTCAACAATTACTAACATATGGCCAGTCTTGTTCCATCTATTCCTCCCTTGGCTTGCTTTTTTTTCTTTTTTTTTCCTTTGTGAATTACTACAGAGCAAATTCTAAACACCATATCATTCCACTCATGGAGATCTCAGAGAATCCTACTATATAGAGATTCAATCCCCTTTTAAACATAACAATACTCATATTTTAAACTGAGTTTTCTCAAAATTGAAGCCTGATGTAACATCTAATGAGTAGGACCTTTATTTGAGAAGCTATTCTGATATACAGGAGTTTTAACAGAAAATATTTATATATGAAAGAAAATCAAGACAAGGCTGCTTGGTGCTCAGTACTATTGTGCCTTCTGAAGAGCCATGCAAAATGATTTTAAAGACTAGGTAACCAAAAGAAATATTCATCCACTGGTCACCCTTGACTATTGTAAAACGTGACCTCATGGATCTTACTCCATCACTGCTGGGTTCTGTATTTTCATGTAATGTGATGTCAGAAAATCCCTAGAAAAGAAAAAAAAAAAAAAAAAATAGTTAGGCTCTATTTTCCTGGGGTTGGTCACTGCCAGATTATCTTTGTACAAAGATTTTTGATGTCTGCATGGAACTGGTCACTGTACCATTATATAAGTGAGAGCTGTGGGATTTGCAAACATATATAAGAGGTATGTAAAAACAAACAGAAAACAACAAAATATTTAAAATAACACATAAGAAATAGAATACATATCATGAAATATCTAGCCATTGCTTAGATTTCCCAGATTGTCTCAAGGAAATTAGTTAATTAGCTGTCTATCTATCTACTTATTTATTATAAGAGTAGGTTGTTTGAGTCAGAATCCATCCAAGATCCAAAATTGATGGGCATATCTCTCAGGTCTCTTTAAATCTATAAAACTTTGTCAACTATACAGAGTCTGTTCTGCAGATTTTTTCACACCCTGGATTATGCTGATGGCATGTCATTGGTGTTATTTAACATGTTTCTTTGCTGTATTTACTACAAACTGGCAGTTATATCTCGATACTTAATCAGATTCATATTGACATTTGAGCAAGAATATTTTAAGTGGTGCTGTGTATTTCCTATTTTATTACATCACGATGCACATAATGTTGGCATTTGTGTGTGTGTGTGTGCGTGCATGTGTGTGGTTAGGATTGACCCACAGGTTCAAGTGTGTCCAGACTAGATCATCTCTTACAATATCCCCCCAAAACCTTGTATTTATTGGTTTTAACATCCAATAATTATGTGGTCTAGATCCATTATTTCTTTAGGTGCTGCAAATGGTGATAATATAATTTTCTATCACCAATTCAGTATTAACTAAAAGTTTAACATTGAAAAGAATTTCTTTCATTAAAAATTTAATTACTGTGAGTTACAGTTTCTGCAGGAAAGGCAGAGAAAACACTGGCTTATTTTTCTTTTAACCATTTTCAGAATATTGAGTTGGTGCCTAAGAAACCTTTAAATGTTATTTTTTATGATTTTAGTTTTTTAGAGCAGCTGTAGGCTTACAATAAGATTGAGAGGAAAATACAGATTATCCATAGATTGCTGCCCCTACATGTGAATACCATCCTCATCATCAACATCACTGACTAGAATCATATATATATATATATATTTTTTTTTTTCTCTGTCAAGGATGAACCTACATTGATTTATCATATCAGTAGAAATCCATAGATTACCTTAAAGGGTTTAGTCATGATGGTGTACATTATGTGGGTTTGGACAAATATATACTGACATATATTCGTCATGACAACATTATAAAGAACATTTTCACTGGCTTAAAAATCTGTGCTCTGCCTATTCATTTCTCCCCCTGCGCCACCCCTGACAACCACTGATCTTTTAATTATCTCCTTAGTTTTACCTTTTCCAGAATGTCATATAGTTGGAATCATGCAGTATGTAGCCTTCTCAGAATAGCTTCTTTCACTGAATAATATCCATTTAATATTCTTCCATGTCTTTTCAGGGCTTGACAGCTCATTTCTTTTAATGCAGAATAATATGCCATTGTCTGGATATACCACATTTTACTTATATATTCACAACCTGAAGGACATTTGGATTACTTCCAAATGTTACTTCTTAATTTTGGCAGTTCAGAATAAAGCTGCTTTAAACATGTATGAGTGAGTAGGTTTTGTGTGAACATGTTTTCAACTCCTTTGATAAATACTGAAGAGTACTATTACTAGATTACATAAGAGTATGTTTAGTTTTGTAAGAAATTGCCAAGCTGTCTTACAAAGTGGCTATACTATTTTAAAATCCCACCATATGTGTATGAGAGTTCCTGTTGCTCCACATCCTCACCAGCATTTGGTGGTGTCAGTGTTCTGGATTTGGGGCAAATAGGTGTGTAGTGGTATCTCCTTGTTGTTTTAATTTGCATTTCTTTAATGACATAGGATGTGGAACATGTTTTCATATGCTTATTTGTCATCTGTATATCTTCTTTGGTGAGATATCTGTTTCGGTCTTTGGCCCATTTTTAAATCAGGTTTGTTTTCTTCTTGCTGAGTTTTAAGAATTCTTTATATGTTTTGAGTTACAGTCCTTTATGAGATGTTTCTTTTGCAAATATTTTCTCCTAGTCTGTGGTTTGTATTTATATTCTCTTGATACTGTATTTTGTAAAGCAGACGTTTTTAATTTTAATGATGTCCAATTTATCAAGTATCCCTTTCATGGGTTATATCTTTAGTGCTGTATCTAAAAAGTCATTACCATACCCCAGGAATCTAGGATTTCTCCTATGTAATCTTCCAGGAGTTTTATAGTTTTAATTTTACATTTAGATCTCTGATCCATTTTTAGTTAATTTATGTGAAGGCTGTAAGATCTGTATCTAGATGCTTGTTTTTGTTTGTTTGTTTGTTTTGTTTTGTTTTGTTTTTTTGCATGTGAATGTTTTTCCAGCCCCATTTGTTGAAGAGAGTGTCTTTGCTCCATTGTATTTTCTTTTCTCCTTTTTCAAAATCAGTTGACTATATTTAAAGAGATCTGTTTCTGGGCTCTCTGCTCTGTCCCAATGACCTTTTTGTCTATTGTTTTACCAATATCACACTGTCTTGATTACTGTAACTTTATAATAGGTCTTGGATTCAGGAAGTGTCAGTCTTTCAAGTCTGTTCTCCTCCTGCAATACTATGTTGTCCTACTCTGGGGTTTTTGCGTCTCCAAGTAAACTTTAGAATCAGTTTGTCAGTACCTATGAAATAACTTTCAGGGATTACAATTGGGATTGCATTGAATCTATAGGTCAAATTGAAAGGGAATATCCTTGCCTTACACCAGAGGTTAGGTGGAAAAGCTTTGAAGGTCTCACCACTAAATGTGATGTTAGCTGTAGATTTTTTGAAGATACTCTTCATCAAGTTGAAAAGTTCTTAATTTACTGAAATTTTTCTTTTTCATGAATGGCTGTTGGATTTTTACAAATGCTTGTTATAATCATGTAATTTTTATTTTTTTTAGTCTGTTAATGTGATTGATTACATTAATTGAATTTTAATGTTGAACTAATCTTGCATAGCTGAGATATCAAATATTGTTAATATTATTCTTGAATCCCATGTATTGTCATATTCAGTGATTTCCTATATATTATATTAGGGTTTTACTGTACTTTTTGTCTGTTTATGAGCTATTTGTGGTTTTATGTTTCATTATTTGTTTTTTATTTTTATGTTTTTGCTTTGTCTTACTTTAACAATCAAACTTTAATTTTTGATTAGCACCGCCACTTCAAATTATCTCCTGTAAATTGTTATTATAACCTCAGTAGACCTTTTATATCTCTGTTTCTTGTTATATCAATATATCTATTCTTTTTTTGTTGTTGTTAATTTACACACCAGATTTGGAATCTGTCATTGTTGCTAAGCACTTGTGGCTCCTTTTTCTGCACAATATAGGTTCAAGGGGTGTCCATTATTATACAGCTGGTTCTAGGCATCTTCAATGAGAGAGCTACAATATGGTGTTTTTGTTTTATATATAATTTGAAAGCCATCATTAATACTGACATTTTCAATTTTAATTTAATATATAAAAATTTTGAATTATCTTCCATATTTATATTTCTATCTTTGTTCTTTGTTCTTCAGTTTTTAACAAGTTAACATAATTTCTTATTTGGTGTTAACATACAATATACATACATTTATCAAAATGAGAATACTAATACCATCATTATCAATGTTATAAGAATCAGTTAAAATTCTTTGAAGTTCTTTTAGTCCTTAGCATAGCAATCTAACAATTTCCAAATTATTCTGTTTAAAATCACTTGAAATAATTGTTTTTGTTTTATTTTCATTTCTATATCTATGAATTACCTTTTGTCCTGCGCTTTTTTTTATTACACTATTAAATGGTTTCAAAATAAAAAATAAAAAACAATAAAAAACAAGATACTGTCAGAGAAATTTAGCTTCTGTTTCTGTCCTTGTCAGTATCTCCCCAACTCCATACATACTACAGCTAAGTATTTATATTGAATTTTGACTTTGCCTCCCACATTTTAATATATTCTCCTCCTTTCTTACATAAGCAGTAATATGCTATCTGCATACTTCACCTTTTCTTAATGTAAAAATTATCCTGGGGATCAGTATATAGCAGCCTTTTAAATTACTACATAGTACCCAATTACGTGGATATGTTACAGAATTTTCTACCAGTTCCCGATTAGTGGACATTTGAGTTATTGCTAATCTTTTGTTATAAGAAATGGTATAGAAAATAGATGTGTGCGTACTTTTTTTTTTTTTTGGTCATCTTAATTTAAAAATATAAGAGAAGGGATTTTTGCCTCAAAGGCAAATTCACCTGTAATTTTGTTAGGTATTGGAAAATTACCTTGCATAGATGATGGCTATTCCTTTATACTATACCAAGGTATGAAAGTGCCTGTTATCCTAAGGTTGCAGGAATACACTACAATGTCAAAATTTTATATTTTTGCCAGATGATGTGAATATGTATAACAGTATAAATTTTTCTTATGAAGACACATAGTTTGAGGTTCTTTTCATATGTTTGGGATTTACTTGAATTTTCTCTTTTGAATTGTCGTTTTGAATGGTTTACATGTTTTTCTATAATTTGGTTTGACTCAATTTTTTAAATTAGGTATACATACTCAAATACTTTATGCATATGTACACATAATATACTTAACTATTTAATCATAATACTGTGATATTTAATAAAATTACAGAGTACCAGTTAACTGCTTTAAGAACAATATTTTGATTATTTTTCATATCATATATCTCAGTAAAAATCAAATAGATTAAAATGTCTATTAAAGCATGAATAGCACTATTGAAAATATGGATATTATCTAAGACATTTATAAATTTTCAATCAAAGAAAATCGTCCTAAAGTGAAAGAGAAATTTGGCTCCACACACTTAAACTAAATAGTTATAAAAATAAAAATAGATAATTATCAAGAAGTTCTATCATGAAAGAGAGACAAAAACTCCAATATATATTTATTATTTACTGAGCTCTTTTAAATAAATTTAAAATAAAAAAAATATGGTCATCAAGATTTAAAAAGTAAGGAAAATATGTGAATGATCAATTCATTAAAATAAATTCAACTGACTAATAAATAAATAAAAAGAATGTACCATCATTGCTAACAACATCATGAAAAAAAATTAACAGACAACTTGTTACAATTATAAAATTTGCATAAAAGTAAAAGTTGAAAAAGTAATAATAGTTACTGTTGCCATAGTTATGAAGAAAACATGTTCATACACTACTGATTTGAATGCCGATTTATTCACTCTTTCTGGAGGGAAATTTGGCAGTATATACATTAACTTTTTGAAAGATATATATTATCCTTAGCTTATTTTAAATCTAGGCATCTGTGCTGATATATTAAAACATGTAATTTTTTAAAAAGAATGATGAAAGTATTAAAATTACGTAAATATCCAATAATGGGGTACCATTCTAATGAGTTAGACTATTTCTATGGGACAGTTTTATGGAAACTTCTTCCAAGATGCCCATAGAAAAAATGGGCTTCTTAATTTCCTCTGTGAAATCCTGCTGAAAATATTGTATGCACAATCATTAGAAAAGTCTGACCTGAGGTTATTTGAGAATTCTGGATGATACATAGATGACAAGATTATATTAATGGATATAGTTAGAAAAAGGAGGAATGGGGCGGTTTGATCAAAGGTGAGAATGTTTTATCTCTAAAATGCAGAGAAATCTAACATCAGGTTTAACATTGGGAGGGAGCAGAAGTGGGAAGAGCCATAGATTGATGTATTTATTTGTTGCAGGAATGACACAGAACACAATTAGGAAACAAAAACAAAAATAAACAATTGTCACTATGGTGAGATAGTGAGGGGTGATTCATGGAAATGGAGAGGGGAAAATTGTGACACATTAGAATGGTTTTATTTGTCAGTTATATCTCAGGAAAGCTGAAAAATAAAATAAAATAAAAGATCCAGAGGCAAAATGTCTGGCTTCTTTGAACCATTGTTGGGCAGTGCTATACTAGGGAAGTAGAAATGAATGAGTGACTCAACGATTTTGAGGCCAAATTTCTACAATTATTTTCCTCATATTTGCTGCCTCCTGGAAACAGAAGCTGCTTCAGCTCCAGGCATTAGGTTTACCATTAAGTTAGGAAGCTGCAAGGATGAAGATCCATGTTATTTTTCTTCTATCAGGAAAACAAGCTTAAACAGAACTCGGGCAGATTTTTAATTATGTAATGGCAACTACCTACCCTGGATGCAAGGAGATTAGGAAGCTAGCCTGTAGCTCTTCTCTCCAAATCAGGGTTATCAAGGAAAAAAGCAAGAATATATATAGGAAACCCAGATGACAATATGTGCAACAAAAATACATAGATTTACATAATTTTCTATAATATCTTTGTAGGGTAAACAAATATTCATGCTTAAT
This sequence comes from Rhinolophus sinicus, assembly GCF_036562045.2. Classification (NCBI taxonomy): domain Eukaryota; kingdom Metazoa; phylum Chordata; class Mammalia; order Chiroptera; family Rhinolophidae; genus Rhinolophus; species Rhinolophus sinicus. Next base: position 106,149,820 of record NC_133755.1, read on the forward strand.
TATGCATTGCAGCATAAAATTATATAGTTTAAATTATTCATTATCATTTGAAATGAGAATACATGAAAGATTGAAACACACCATGTTATTAAGAGTGTTATTAATATATGCTAGAAACATTCTCCAAGGACTCTCACACTATTTAAAGATTACATGCATAAATCACTAGGCTGTACAATCCTATGTACTAGATTTATGTAATAAGCTCAGATCAATAAAAGCACATAGATGTTAAAACTCCAATGGAAGCAAGAACCAGTTTAAAGAACCAGTTCTCTATATCCTTTAGCTGTTTTCCCTAATAGACTTCATGGGCAGACCATTTTAACTCTAGTAGCAAGCATCAGTTCTCTATTTTTACAGCAAATTACGCTTCCAAAAAAACAAACAAAACAAAACAAAAACAAAAAACAAAAAACAAAAAAAAACAGCATCAGGAGAGATTGAATCAAATATTTTAATTGGCTGACATGGATTGCTTGTTCAGAGACACCTCTGAAAATCATCTTCTATTTCCCTTTTCCTCAGATTGACTGTTTCTAATAGGGTATATACATACCTATAAATTATTTAAATGCACTATAAAGGTTAAACAATAAAAGGCAGCTAAGTAAAACTATTACATCTAGAATATCCTTTAGATGCGAATAAATAGGCATTAAATCTCTTTATTTTCTTTAAATATAAAATAGACTTACATAATAGTGAGCATTTAAAAGAATTTGGCCTCTTATATTACCTGATACATATAATGACCAAAGTAGCTACAACAAGTCTTAACTATCAAGTACCTACGGTACTTTTCCATTAAATTATGAACCTAGCTTGAGAGAAAATGCACAAAATAATTTCTTTAACAAAAATGATTTAAGCACCTCTTGTTAAAAGTATATAATCATGTATTTAGAAGCCATGATTTGTAAAACAGGCAGATTTGTGGAAAGAAAAACTAAACTTCTTGCGTCCAAAAACTTAATGCTGAATATTGGTGGTTTCTTTTTACAACATCTTTATGGCCATTTTTACTCCCCTTCTATATATATTGCCAGTCTTAAGAATTTATACCAAGTTTATTTTAAATTAAATGACAGTGTTATCTGATTATACTACAATTTCTAAAACTTTTTTTAATGTGCTTTTCTTATAGTAACTGCCAATGTAGTTTTTTCTGCAAAGTAATTTTAATATAAATGCACTGTTTAATTTTTCATTAACTTATGAAGAAGTATTTCATGATGCTTTCTTTCTTAGATCTAATATTCTGAATTATATTGTTAGTATTCATCTGTCAATAGTATATTGTTTTACATTGAGAATACCTCAAATATTTTCTAAAAGGGCATGTCTTTTATGAAGTAGATGTTTAATAATTTATTTTGTATTACAACAAGAATCTATGTCTGTTTCACCAATTTTATTCTGAAGAGATATGTACATTTTTTAAATTGATATTTTAGTGTCCCTTTGACATTAAGAAGTCCAGCAAAAAGATAAAGGCCAGAATATATACTGTATTGGCATAGAATTAACCCCTTGTTGTTAGCAGAATGTGAAAGAATTCACAAGACTCAGAAAAGTAGGAAACCAAGAAGAGTTTTACTGAAGGTCGGGCACAGGGAGAATGCCTGCGGCAGTGTCTAAAGACGCTGGCTGTTGCAGTACTAAGGAGAGAAACATTGGCAGGGGTGGTTGTCGGGGGTAGAGTCTTAGAGTAGATAGCTACAGTGGGTTGCTGTTTAGCTGAGGTTTTATATTTTTCTATGCAGGATTCAGGGGGCTAGTCATCTTGCAGTTGTTTACCATAGTGGCTGGCCCCTTCTGAGAACTGTTGTCGCACTTGGCTTCCTCTGAAAATTGTCCTGGTGTTTGTTAGCCAGCAAGTGTAGTGCTAGCCAGGAGACTCAGAGCAAAGTGGTTAATAATCTTTAAGCTTATCCCTGTTAGCTCTCAGACTCATTCTCATTAACTGTTTCTGACTCATCAGTTAATCTTTAGGCTTACTCTTGTCAGCTCCCAGACTTGTTCTTATTAGCTCTTTTTCTGACTCATCATATACCATATACTATTTTAAATTAAATATTATTTAATATTCATGTAGGAATGCTTTAGGCATACTCAGGACATATACATTTATGGGTATGCTCACATAGGGATTTACTGGTGTTATTGTTTTGAATATTTAAAGCCATACAACGAAATATGTATATTCATGACAAGTCTTTTAAAGAAATAATAATGTAGAATGAAAACGTGATGTTTCCCTACCTAGTCAAAAAATAAATAAATAAAGCAAAGCAGGAGCTATACTGTCTTTAAATTCAGAGAAAATACCCCCTTTGAAATTTGACTTTCATTATTTTTTGCTTTTCAATGCAAAATAATAAATAGTCACTGGATTATTCAATAACATTTGGTGAATGGTCATATATTGGCAAAAGATGGGACTATGAAAAATCTTTTTTACCCTCATTTGTGATCTTCCCATTTTACTCTGAAATAAAACTTACGGTTGTTGTTTTTGAAAATAAGTGAGGAAAATTCTTAATTTCAATTGCTCCTAGATATAACTTTCCTGAAAATTATCTTTGAGTATCAATGATCATTGTAATGTTTCCTATAAATATTGGATAAAATTCAATATATATGCACATGTATCACATAGTGGTTAAGATTATAAGTGCTGGCAAAATATTTCTCAGCTTCAAATTCCGGCTCCACTGTTTAGCTGTGTAACCCTAGACAAGTTGCCTAACCTTTCTGTGTCTGATTCCTTATCAGTAAAAGTGGACTATTAAGCAGGCTTACCTCATAAGATTATTGTAAAAATCAAATGAGCTAATCTATATTAAGTATCTACAACAGTTCCTGGCATGTGTCCTATTGAAATCATTTAATAGATATTATCTGTTACTATGCCCCCATGACACAGACCAGGTGTATATGCTTTGACTAAATTACTGCTTCACATTTTTTTTTTTAAGATTTTATTGGGGAAAGGGAACAGGACTTTATTGGGGAACAGTTTGTACTTCCAGGACTTTTCCGAGGTAATTTGATGACCTTTCAATCTTAGTTGTGGAGGGCGCAGCTCAGCTCCGGTTCCAGTTGCCGTTGCTAGTTGCAGGGGGTGCAGCCCACCATCCCTTTCGGGAGTCGAGGAATTGCACTGGCAACCTTGTGGTTGAGAGTCCACTGGCCCATGTGGGAATCGAACCGGCAGCCTTTGGAGTTAGGAGCATGGAGCTCTAACTGCCTGAGCCACCGGGCCGGCCCCCTACTGCTTCACATTTGATGATCAGTATTAGTACCTTACTGAATGTTCTTTTATATTTTCACATTTCAGTGCCATTTGTACTTGAAAAGAATTGGAAGATTTTTTTTTGAGCAGTGTCCTTTGATCTTATTCTGCTTTACTTGGTACAGCTGTTATCATTTACATATTAAATTCACCTCAACTCATTTCTTACTAATTTGTTTCTGCCAGCTTTATTGTAATTAAAAGAACAAATACTGGCACTGAAATTTTGTGACAGTAACATGCTATATTTTTGCTATCCATACAATCTATGTTTATAGTTTTCAAGATTGTCCCAACAGAACATAATATTAAAGCAAAAATTCCAGAGAATATTCTCTCAGGCTTCTGAAAATAGTTGATAATGTTAACTTCACAAAAAAATGTTCGGGAAGAAACTTTGGCTTTTGAATTTTTGTGCAAGTTTCAGAAGTTGGCTTTATTTACTTTGTATACGAAACTGTTGTTACTGTGGTATGACCAGTTAGCACATATACACTACACTTCAGAAGAAACAAATTATCAACACACGTCTAACACAAAGCTTTACCAGTAACTCAAGCAAAATAATTAATATTTTTGATACTAGGTATATAATTTTGAGTACTTTGATAATATAATCACCTTATATAAGAATTTTTATAAATTTTGTAATTACTACTGCAGTGATCTAGACATTTCACTTTTGTCTCACATATAGCCAGTATTTATATATTTTTTAAAATTACAAGAAGGAAAGTGAAAACTATTCACAAGAAAATAAATAAGATCAAAAATAAAAATAATCATTTAATAATGTCTTACAGAAATTGATATTTACTTAATTAGGTATAATAACCTGCATTATTTTTCAATGAGATGTTTTCTATAAACCATTATATAAATGGTGGTCACTTCTCTAAGGAAAGCAGGGTAGGACATCTTTTGATATAATAAAACAAAAAGAGCTGCGGGGAGAGACAGATTCACTACTTTTACTCTGCGTAATAAAGAAATGCTATATAAATTTATAATTATCTCCTCTTAATTACCTTGTCATAAAATGCCAGAAGGTTATGTACATAATAAGCTCTTGCCTATTAAGGTGTAATCCACAGCTTATATTGTGCTTGCTCTCTTATAACTCCACTAGGCACTTTCTGCCTTTCAGTAAACACGGCATACATGTAATATACCCTTCTTTCTCAAATAGAGCACTTTCAAAATGTCTCTTTTGTACAAATAGTCTGTATTGTTTTTTCTCTTTTAGAACTAAAAACGAAAATCAGTCTAAGCATTTGTGTCCTTTATCTGTTCCCATTCTCTCCCCACAAAAAAAAAAACACACACAAAAAAACCCAAAGAAAACACCATACAGAGTAATCTTCAAAAATCCCCATTTCAAAAACTTTAAAGTTCTCTAGATCTTAAGAATCAAATCCAAATTTTTCCCAATGACAGTCACAGCTCTCCATTTTTTAAATTTTCCTTCCTTCCTTCCTTCCTTCCTTCCTTCCTTCCTTCCTTCCTTCCTTCCTTTCTTTCTTTCATTCTTTCTTTCTTTCTTTCTTCTATCCATCAGCACAAATGTCTGGCACCCCTTCTAGAAGTTTTGATTCAAGTAGGTCTAGGGCCTAATTATATACATTTCTAAAAGTCCCTAAATAATATTTACAGTCTGGGGACCAAACTTTGTGAACCATTGCTCTAAATAAACCACGAGTCACAGCCACTCTCTCTCTCTTCTGAATTGCCATACTTAACACTCCTTTGGTCCTAAGCTACTTTAACCAATTTTTAAAAATCATTTTTTGTACCTGTATTTTAGTGATAAGGCAGGGCAAACCTTATAAACATCTCTTATTGGGGCTATAGAGAGTACCATATACAAATTAGATAAGTAGTAAATAATTGTTCTTCCTACTAATGGTGGTAATCGTTAGGTTATTTAAAAATGCTTTGTAGGCAACATATAATTCTCCAGCATTTTTAGCTTATTAATATCTTAAATTATTTTTCAAATGACTATTTAAAAGGTTTCCTGGAACATTTTATTCATTTCGAAAACCAATGAGACTTTCGTGAGAAATTAATCATATTGTGTATTATTTTCTGCTTTACATCATAAAATTGATGCTTTTAATAGCTCTTTGATGTGTAAAATTGTCCTAATATCTGTGAAGTTCTGTGGATCCTTAAAGCCCTTTGGACATTGCAAGTTTCTCTTCTATGAGAAACAGAAACTCATAGACACAGATAATAGTTTAGTGGTTGCCAGAGGGTAAGGGGGGTGGGGGGTGGGGGGTGGGAGATGAGGGTAAGGGAGATCGAATATATGGTGATGGAAGGAGAACTGACTCTGGGTGATGAACACACAATGGGATTTATAGATGATGTAATACAGAATTGTACACCTGAAATCTATGTAATTTTACTAACAATTGTCACCACAATAAATTTAATAAAATAAAATTAAAAAAAAAAAAAGTTTCTCTTCTAAGCAAGGGATCATGAAAATAAGTAAATGTTTTTTTGTGTTTTTTTTGGTTTACATTACTTGTGAAGTAATATTGGTTTAAGTATACACAAATTTTGAAATTTTTTCCCTCTATTATAAAGGTCTTTATAGTAGTTGAGAGCTCAGTTAATGAAAGGATGTAAACAACTTAACTATATTTAAGAAGTAATGCAGTCTATCAGATGGGATAAAAAGATAAAGAAGGGGACAGAAACTTCATTTCTCTTTTGTCATTGATTCTACATATGAGCTTGGAAAGTCAATTAATTCTTCAGGTGCCCAGATTTATTTAGGAAAAAAATGAGATTGAAGGTGGATTTTTTACCAAATTGATGGTATTAATTAAATCTTAAGGTCTTTAGAATACAGTGATGAATAGCTTCATATTTTATAAGATTAGTCCCCAAATAATGACATTTTTTTCTTATAGAAATATATCCAGAATATGGGAAATTATACTTGTGAAATGGAAAATGCAAATTTGAATTCTGCAAATTTCTCAGTTACTTCAAGGAAGTAAATGAAACTTAACCTTGTAAAAATGCAGCTTGTTAATTAATGCCACATGCTGTAATTATAAATTCAAAATATGGTTAGTTGCAGCAACTACTGTTTATTGAATTTTCTTGCATAAATCCTCTGACAACGTGGTATGACCAACCTATCATTATTTTTTGTATTCAAAATCACAATGGCTTACTATATAATTCACTGATATTTTTATGTAAATAATAACGTTAAAATATTTGTCATTTGTGGTAGGCAGAATTCTTAAGATACTTTCTCCTTTCCTAAGATTCCTAACCCCTGGTTATTCAGTCAAGCAGGAACCTAGATTCTGCTGTGAGGGCCTTTGAAGATGGAATTATACTAGTCAGATATCCTTGAAAAAGAGAGATTATGCTGACTATCCAAGTGTGCTCAATGTAATCACAGTATGACTTTAAAGTGGAAGAGGAATGCAGAACAATCAGAGAGCTCCAAAGAGAGAACAAGGGAGAAGGGACATAAGTAGAAGAGGAGATCAGAGATATTCAAAGTATAAGAGGGAGTTAACTAGTCATTGCTGTCATTGAAGATGGAGTAGAAAGGACCGTAAGTCATAAATGCAGGTGGCCCCTTGTAGGTGAATGACCCTAAGCAGTGGCTAGTAAGCAAAGGGGAATTCCAACCCTATGGTTTCAACAGAACTATTAAATAGTTCAAACACCCTGGGTGAACCTGGACGTAGATTCATCCCCAGAACCTTGAGAAAGAAACACAACCCTGCTGACATCTGATTTTCACCTTGTGAAAAAACAGAGTAGAATACCACTTGAGCTGTATTGTGCCTCGGTTTTGCCTTATAGGAATGTGAAATAATAAAAGGATGCTTTAAGCTATTAAATTTGTCATGATTTGTTATGGAAACAATTAGAAAAACTAATATCTCATTTGCTAAGTTTTGTAGTCAAGTTTTTATTGCAGAATACTAGAATATATATACACACACATACATACATATATCCGAACAAGTAACTCTAAAGCGTCTTTTGGAGCAAAAATTAATATAAGACCTGGTATTATATTATATTATATTATATTATATTATATTATATTATATTATATTATATTATTATATTATAAGACCTGGTCTTATACTATAGTAAAATAAGACCAGGTCTTATATTAATTTTTGCTCCAAAAGACTCATTAGAGCTGATTGTCTGGCTAGGTCTTATTTGGGGGAAACACGGTATATTTTTTTTTTCTATAGATTTCTGATAAATTACTTTTATTCAGACAGTTAAATAAGTAGAGACAATACATATTCAAATTATTATAACAACATTCAATGTATGTTGCAAGCATGGCTATGAAGTTCAAATCTTGGAAAATTCAAAGGTGTCCCATATATAAGGGGCTTGGAAGCTGCCACTCTATTCTAACAGGTGAAAAAACTGAAAAATCAATAATTCTTAGATACATAAGATACATGATTGGAGATAATGACAAGATAATACAGATCTCTCCTGATTTAGGATGGGGACTTCAGAATTTTTTGCTTTAGGATGGTGCGAAAGTGCTACATATTCACTAGAAACCATCCTTCAGATTTTGAACTTTGATCTTTTCCTGGACTAGTGATCTGTGGTGTGATACTCTCTTGTGGTGATTAGCAGCAGCAGCAGCAACCACAGCTCCACATCAGCCATGAGATCATGAAGGGAAATGACCGAGATCTGTAGTAAATTGTACTGCTAGTATTTTGAGGGTATTGTGTTTTGTGGTTTCTATCCCATCATGTCTGCAAAATTCCTATTTGTGTCCGCTACTTATGGTGAGAAGAAGGAAAGGAAGACAACTAGTTTTGATATAAAACTCAAGAAAATTGTCCAACTATAGTTGAATGTAAGTTTTCTGAGCATGTTTAAGGTAGGCTAGGATAAGCTAAGATGTTCATTAGGTTAGGTGAAGTAAGTGCATTTTGACTTAGAACATTTTCAACTTACAATGTATATATCAGGACATAACCCCATCATATCTCAAGGATAATCTGTGTGGGGAAATAAAAGACTAGAGCAAAAATGTCCATGAACACCAGTGCTTGGGTAGGAAAATTTGAATTGTAATTGACTAATTGTCATAGGATAGATGTGGACAAGAATGAGTGTTAAAAAATCCAAGGCAACTCAGTCATTAAGTTCCCCCATAATGTGAGATTTACATCCAGGGATTCAACCAGATTCCTACAGTAATTATCAAAGAAAAAAATCACTCGTGAATTTTTCACTCATGGGAGAAGGAAACATTTTGAAATATGCCAGAGTGCTCTGTTCTTAATAAGCCCTACCCTCTGGGGAAACTAGTAAACCAGAGCCTAACCTACTGCATTATTACCAGAGCCTAACTGATTTAGGGGATAGAGAAACACTTGTAAAATGCATAGTGCAGAGGCATAAGACACTTATATACTAACATCTAATCATAGACCCTAGAATACTTCCCCTTCTATACAGCTTGCCACCACATTATTAAAGGCCTATTTGCAGCCATTCCATTTCGTGGTACATCATGTCTGCTATCAAGAAAAAAATATAAGACATATCAAAGGCAAAAACAAAACAAAACCATATAACAGAAAGTATAAGAACCAAATACTGCAGAATGTTAGAATTATCAGATTGGGAATTTAAACAAAAACAATATGCTAAGGATTTTAATGAATAAAGTAGATAGTATGCAAGCACATATGGGTAATGAAGGCAGAGAGATGGACGTCCTAAGAAAGAACCAAAAAGAAATGCTAGAAATCAAGAACACTAATAGAATTGAGGAATGCCTCAGTTGGGCTCATTAGTAGACTTGGACAAGGCTGAGGAAAGAATCTCTGAGCTACAGGATACTTCAAAATAATTTTTAAAAACTGAAAAGCAAAGAGAACAAAGTAAAAACAAACAAACAGAAACAGAACAGAAACAGGACAACTATAAAAGGTATAACAGGCACATAATCATAATATTAAAAGAACAAATAAAGAACCAAATAAATATTGAAAAAATAGTGATTAAAAAATTTACCAAATTAATGCCAGACATGAAACCACAGATCCAGGAATTTCAGAGAACACCAAGCAGGATAAATGAAAAACAACAAAAACAAAACAAAGAAAAAAATTACAAATCACACTTAGGCACTTCATTTTTAAGCGTAGAAAATCAGTGATAAAGAAAAAATCCTGAAAAAAGCCAGAAATGAAAACAGATCATCTGTGGAGGAAAAAATATAAGAATGAAATCTGAATTCCCTTCAGAAACCATGCAAGAAATAAAAAAATGGTGTGAAATAAAGTTTTGAGAAGAAAACAAACACAAACAAAAAGCACCAACCTAGAATTCTGTGCCCTATGAAATCAAACTTCAAAATGAAGAACTATTCTTAGACCAACAAGAATTTAGAGAATGTGTTACCTATAGACAAAACTTGCAAAATATTTGAAAATAAGTTTTTAGAGAAAAAGAAAATATATAGATCAGAAACTCAGATCTACAGAAAGTAAGGAAGAGCATCAAAGAAGGAATACGTGAAAGTAAACTAAAAACTTATTATAATTGATGTAACAGGTAACAGTACGTTGAAAATAATAACAATAGTGCATTTGATCTTGTATATGTCATACATATGCTTATGCATGCTTATATATAAGTAAAATGAATGGCCGTCATGGTATAAGGAACAAGAGGGAGGAATTAGGAATATTTTGTAATTATAAAGTACTGACACTACCCATGAAGTGGTATATTGTTATTTGAAAGTGAACTTGGATTAGTTGTAAATATTTTTGCGAACTCTAAGGCAACCACTTTATGAAAAAAAGAAGCATAACTAATATGTTGAGAAAGAAGGGAAAATTAATTCATATGTAATAGTATGCTCAATTAAAATAATGAAAATCAGAAAAAGAATGGAAGACAAGAATAGGAACAAAGCAAGGGTAACAAGCAGAAAAAGGGCACAATCTATGAAAGAACGAATTGATAAGTTGGACTTCATTAAAATTAAAACTTCTGCTCTGCAAAAAAAACAATATCAAGAAAATGAGAAAACAAGCCACAGACTGGGAGAAAATATTTGCAAATGACAGATCTAATAAAGATTGTTATTCAAAAACTATAAAGAACTCTTAAAACTCAACAATAAGAAAGAAAAACAATGTGATTAAAAATGGGCCAAAGACCTTAACAGACTCCTCACTGAAGAAGTTATCCAGATAGAAAATAAACACATGACAAGATGTTCCACATCATGTGTCATCAGGGGAATGCAAATTAAAACAACAATGAGGTATCACTGCACGCCTATTAGAATGGCCAAAATCCAGAACACTGGCAAAACCAAATGCTAGCAAGTATATAAAGCAACAGAAACTCTCATTTATTGCTGGTGGGAATACAAAACAGTATAGCCACGTTAAAAGACAATTTGGCAGTTTTTTACAAAATTTAACGTACTTTTATCATACAATCTAGCAACCATCCTCCTACATATTTAGCCAAAGAAGCTGAAAATTTGAATCCACTGAAAAACCTGCACACAGATGTTTATAGCAGCTTTATTCAAAATTGCCCAAAACTTAGAAGCAACCACAATATTCTTCAGTAGGTGAATGGATAAATAAACTGTTGTACACTCAGACAACGGAATATTATTCAGTGCTAAAAATAAATAATTTATCAAGCCATAAAAAGACGAGAAAATTCAGATGCCTATTACTAAACGGCATGAGCCAATCTGAGTGGCTACATACTATATGATTCCAGCTATATGACATTCTGTAAAGCTATGGAGACAATAAAAAGGCCAGTGGCTGCCAGGGTTTAGGTGAAAGGGAGGGATAAATAGGAGAAACACTTAGGAATTTTAGGGCAGTGAAAATACTCTATGTGTTATTCTTTTGGTGGATATATCTCAATATGCATTTGTCCAGATCCATAGAATGTGCAACACAAAGAGTGAACCCTAATGTACACTATGGGCTTTGGGTGATAACGATGTGTCAGAGTAGGTTTATCAACTATAACAAATGTACCACTCTAGTGGGGCTTGTTGATAAGAGGGAGGCTACTCATGTATGAGGCAGGATACATGAGATACCTCTCTACTTTCCTCTAAATGTATTTTCTTTTGACTCTTTACAAAAATTGTTATTTTATTTCTAGCCTCAGATTCATTCTCAGAAGGATTATGTGATAGAATATGGATTGTTTATTTGTAAGAAATAGCCTTGTGAAAAAGCAAACTTTTTAGGTTAGGGGGGATAACATTATTTGATTATGTGCTTATGTTTTCAAGATTCATTCTCTAGTATTATAAACTGCACAATGTATTGGAAAGATAATTGAAAGAATATGTCTAGAGAGTCAATTTGTCCATCAGATAGTCATTCATGCAACGCATTCATATACACACACAGCTCAAGCAGCATTTTAAAAAATCGTTGTCAATCAGACTAGCAAACTCTGAATAACTAAGTGTATAGATTGGCAGCAAAAGAAGAAAAACAAAATTAATCTTAAATGTGCACTCACATTTCCTTTATGCTGAAATATATGGTAAAGCAATGGTTTATTATTGTATAAAAAGTGATTTAGGTCAGTATCTGTCTATTCAGGTCAGTATCTGTTCTATTTGCTCCAAAACTCTGACACTGTTTGGAATAAAATATATACCTTCATGCTTTGTTTTGTTTTGTTTTGTTACTAGGGTGCTGTTAATCTCATTTCATTTTGAAATGCTAAGTAAGAATTATAGCAAAAATGAAAGCGTCTCACTTTCTGACATCGTTTTGCCTTCATAAATAAATAAATAAATAAAGGTCATGACTTGGACTACTGGGTTATTAACAATACTTGACACAAGAGGGGTCATACTGGGTTGATAGGTTCTTAGCATACATAATCGTGACAACTATTCAATTACAGTTATCTGTATTTAGCTGCGGCAAAGTTTCAATTTAAGGAGCAGCCCAGGGCCAAGGTAGCCACATGGTGATGGGATGAGCTGGAGACTTGAGGTGGGGGAGCCTGCTAGGAGCCTGAAGCCAAGAGGCCACCAGCGGCCTTGGCTGCTGCCTGGAGCTGGCAGCCACCAGGGTGACCTGGAAGCCCGAGTTTGCTGGTGCCTGGGTCTGCGGGAGCCTGCAAGGAGCCACCTAAGGCCAAGGGAGTCCTCCAGGTACTGTATGTGACCAGCTCTGGGGTCCCCAGTGACGTAATTCACTCACTTCATTCTCCTCTCACATAGCAGTGGCTCTCTGTGCTGGGCTGCCCAGGATTAGGGGGAGTTATCATGGGTATCTACCTTTCTTTCCTACTTTTCAATGTGTATTATTATTATTTTTTATTCCTGTGCTTAACGTAGGTTCTGTAATCTCTCACCTGAAATCCTTAGTTCTTGTGGCCAGTACAGTGTTTCTTCAAAGCTCCATGCCACAGCAGGATTATGTCTTATAAGAAACAGGAGACTACAGAAGATTTTACTCTGACCTTTAGAGATTTTATACCAGGTCTCCAGCCTCCCAAGCTATGAACTTAGTAAGGACCCCACAGTGATAATTGGCTGTCTACTGTACTCTTCTGGATATTAATGAATACCTCATGCTTTCCTGGACAAGCAACAAAATGCCTGCTGGGTTTTTCTTTTCCTCCAATAGAGTCATTCCAGGTATTCCAAAGCCAGTCCTCAAACCTGAATCCAGAATAGACAAATAATCCAAGGAAAGAAAATGGCTAAATATTATCAGCTCACCTAGGAAACGTTTCTCTGTTCAATTTTTAGCTTATGTAGTTCTCATTTCTTCCACAGCAGTTTTATGTTTTCTAAAATATTAGTATAATTTATCTCTTTTTCTTGTTTTTTGCAGTTGGAGTGTTGACTCATGATATAGTCTATTCTATTCGGAAACATAAGACTACCAGTAGTTAATTTTAATTATTTTTATATATCCTCAAGCTTAGTATAGCAAGCCTGTCTTTGTGTATTCTAGGAGCCAATAAATATCCTCTTAGAGTTTTGAATGATATTAAAGTTGTAATCACTGATTATTTCACTTCAGGAAAGAAGCACTTGAATATTATCTAAGACAGGCACATATGTAAGCCATAATAAAATGTCAAATGAATTAAGAATAATTATAGGTACATCTTCCCAAACACTATCTAATAGTATCCAGTGAGTAAAAATAGCAGCTAAATGTATTGAGTCAATACTCTATTTTTTGATAAACACACATTTATCAGAAAACATTATTTTTCTTTCAACAATGTTGCAAGTAAGTTTGAACTATAATAGGCTTAACCTACTTAAGATTGCATCACAAGTAAGTAAAAGAAAAACATAGGACTTAAAACCAGTTCTTGAAGTTTCCAGTTTTAATTTTGTAACCTCTAAGCTGTAACATGCCCTTTAAAATTGCCTGAGACTTTCATTTCTGTCTTTGGTATAATAGATCCCTAATTACATTAGAACTTTTTCATTAAGTCAGTAAAAGTTGGAGTTTCTCTGTTTTAAAAAAGAAGAGTGTTTGTTGATAGACATCAGATATTCTCTGTATACACAGAGATATTGAGACATTTCAGTCAAATTACATTCTTGAAAATATCTATATGACATAGCAAATATTTCCATTGAGAAATATCTATTTATAGATATACTAGATTGGATGATATCCTTTCAAAATCCATGCCCTTTCCAAAACTTCAGAATGTCACCTTGGAAATAATCTCTACATAAAATCCAGTTAAGTCATTACAATGGGCTCTAGTTTAATGGCTGTTGATATAAGATGACAACAGACACAGAGACAGAGACCCATTAAGAATGTGAAGATGTAGGCAGAGTCTAACCACTGTGTTGTTCACCTGAAACTAATACAATACTGAATGTCAACTGTAACCGAAACAAACAAACAAACAAAAAGATATAGGCAAATATATAATACAGCTACAAGGAAAGGATTGCCACCAAACACCAGTAGCTAAGAGAACGGCATGGAATGAATTCTTCTTTTGGTCCTTCAGAGAAAATGGCCCTTCAGACAACTAGATTCCCAGTTCCCTTCATGGGCAGTTTCTAAATTCACACCTCAACCGCTTGCCTTCTCAAACTCTGACACTGCTGGGTTACAGCACACAGACCAACTACCAGAGGCCTTGATGCCAAACAGCTAGAAATGGCCCCTTTTTCTCTGCCACCCTCATCCCACTTACCATGCCTAAGCAGCCTGTAGTTTCAACTTGTGTTACTTTTCTCATGTACCCCTTGGTGTTGTGTGTGGCAGCCTTCTCTCACCTGTAAGTAACAAAGAGTTCTGCATTTCCTATTTCCATGAGTAATTCATTGTGTTATGTCAACTATTATCAGAACCTAATAAATATTAAAACAACAGAACATTTGTTTACGAGGCTGCTGGTTGATATATAGCTGTTTAAAAGCAGTTCTGGTGAGAGCTTGGGAAGAATAGGGAAGAGCAGTAAAGAACGTAAGTATTGTCTTAGAGAATACATGTATCATTATGAACAGAATGTTTGACTGAGGAAATGCCCAAGTATAATGTGGAAGGGGTGACATGATTACTCTTTGCTCTTAGAGTAAAATGCAGGAGGAATGATAAATTAACAACCAAATTGTTAAGTAAAAGGGAAGAAGCACATGATGATTTGGAAAGTCATCAGCCTCCAGAGAGCAGGGTCTGGAAAAAGGGCCAAGAGTGTAGCTGGAAAAGCTTTTGATAAAGATATTAGATGAATTAGATGAGTGACTCATAGATCGGATTACGCATTTCATCAGAAGCCAGGGGTAGAGAAGCAGTTATCATCAGGACAGATCTGTGGAAGGCTTTTGTTTGTCTGATGGCATGGACCTCCACAAATTGCATGAGAAATCAACAAGGTTTTTGAGAAATATAGATATTTTAGATATGGATATGGATGTGGATATCTATGTATATATAGAGAGATATAATTCTCTTTCCTCTCACTCTCTAAAGAACTAGAAGACTTGAGAGAGAGAGAGAGAGAGAGAGAGAGAGAGAGAGAGAGAGAGAGAGAGAATGAATTCAGCTTAGACTGAAAGGAACAGAAATGTATGAAATAAAGAAATAAAATAAAAAGAATTTTTACTCCAGAATAAAAGCCACAGATTCAGAGGCCTGACCTGACAAGTACTTGCTTGGGCTGACAAAGTGGGCCCAGAGGACAGACGATTGAGCCAGAGAAAACTGTTCTCAGGCCTAAAAGATCTAGTGGAATTTACCCTCCTGGATTTTGGGCTTGCCTACAACCCAGTTTCATTTTTTTCTTCCCACTTTTCCTTTTTGGAATGGGAATGCTATTCTATACCTGTCCCACAATTATAATTTGGGAGTGAATAATTTTTTTCATGGTATCAGAGGCCTAATGATGAAGAGAAATTTTGCTGTAGGATTAACCATACCCTGAGTCTCACACATAATAAGCACTTTATACATAAAAATATGTATAATTGTATGGCATATAACATAAAAATATTAATATAATAAATTTATTAATATATAAGTAATAACAATTTAAATGTTCTCAATGTTTATGGCAAAGCTTGCATTTATTTTAGTGCACACGTTTAGGTTGTTGTCCCCTTGAAACAAGGCAAAGTGATAGAAATAACACTGTAGTTCGAATCAGAAGCCCTAAGTTCCTCTCCTAGTAACATCACGTGTTCATCTCAGTTTTCTCATAAACCTTGCATGAAAATGGTGTTATGAGTCTAGCACTGTGTCTGATATGAAAATATAACATCTGTAAATAAATGCTATATGATGCTGAATGCTTATGAAAGTTGGAATATCACTTTTACAGAGGACCATTTTAGCTGGAGAAAAGGGTAATCAGTATGACAGGAACTGTGGTAAAAAGTATAAAAATTGCAAGCACAATTAAAAAAAAATCTCTGTCTTTAGAGAGGTAGTTTGTCACAAAGAAGGTGAAATTATATCAAATTAGTTCCACTCTTTTGTTAACATTATGTTAACATATTAAAAAGTTTCTGAATCTGATATTAGAATAGTCAACAAGGTGCATGGAGGGTTAGCAAATGAACTAGAATTAGTTCAAATCACCAGTTAAGATGCAGCAGAGTGTTATCGTTTATAGCATGAAAGTCTGGGTTTAAGTTTTGGCTCTCCTATTTATTAGCTTTGTAACCTGGGGCACATTATTTAATCTCTCTGTGACTCAGTTTTCTTATGTATATTATGTCCCATAAAGTTGCTGTGAGGATTAACTGAAGTGATACATATAAAATAACCTCATGGTGTCTGTTCAATGGTAAATCCTCAATAAATGTAATTTATGTGTATTGCTCACAGGTTTTAAGACATTCATGGGACTACTTATAGTCTCTGATCTTCAGTTGACATGTCTATAAGCAAAGTAGGTTAGACCAGGTAAACTGCTGCATCAGTTCAGTGTTTGAGGTTGATTAAATAATGAGGTAGATAAAGGATTGACGTTCCTCCCTTCTGCACATGGGGCTAGGTCATTGTGCCTGTATTTCAGTGGGTTGTGGAACTGTTTGGATCAATTAAATATAGCAGAACTGAGGCTGTCCTAGTTGTTGACAGCAACCTTAACCAACTAGGAACTTACACTTTCTCGATCTTGGAACCCTAACACTTAGCATCCAGCCTTCATGTTATGAGGACAGGAATTGAGGCCTCCAAACCCACAACATGAGCTGAACTCCTAATTGAAAGCCAGTGCCATCTTGTCAGACTGTATACATACAAGCCTTCTTGGAACTGGGTCCTTCAGCTCCATACAGGCTGCTACTGTTGACACTAGAGTAGCAACTTGGAACAGAGACATGCCATCCCCAATGAATCCTACCCAAATGCAGATTTGTGAACCAAATCAATTGTTGTTGTTTTTAAGCTATGTGTTAGAGTGCTATGTTACACACCGATACATAACTAAAATTTTCATGTTAGTATATCAACACCCTCAGTGTATTTTCTGAATAATAAATTCTGCCATTTAATTTTACTGGACAGAAACTGTAGGTAGTAAGACTGAATGAAGTTAAATAACAGGCTAATATTCACAACTATTAACAGATTTGTAAACGGGGATTGGATTTCTGTGTCAAAGTCCTCAATCCTTGTTTATGTCATAGTTTAATGCATGATTATGCTCTTCAACAGACGCTCCTGAAATTTGGAGTACAGCTGGTCCTTGAACAATGTAGTTTCGTTCAACATTGTTTCATTATAATGTTGGTGAGAGAAAACAACAACAACAAAATTGATTCCTGGCCGGGCCACTGTCTGTGTGGAGTTTGCACATTGTCCCCATGTCTGTGTGGGTTTTCTCCAGGTACGCTGGATATAGCTTTCTTCCTACGTCTCAAAGATGTGCACGTTGATAATTGGTGTGTCCAAATTGTCCCTGTCTGAGTGAGTCTGGGTATGGGTATGTTACCGAACGCATGGGGTTCACCTCTTGGGATGTTCTAGCCTAAAAATGAGATGTGGTTGTTGTTAGGTAGTTGTATTTACTTATTGTAAGTAAAGGAGTTGGAATTCACATCCAAAGCTCTCTCAGGGAAGGGAGATTTAGCCATTGCTTATACACCCTATTTGGTTAAGTACGTGTTGATTTCTTCTTTGCAGTTGGTCACACTTATCCAGTTGGGTCCCTATCAAGTTCATTCTGTTTACAGCTGCATGTACAAAGTACTATGCTACATTTTAACATTTAGCAAAAAAAGCAATAGTAAGAACTGCCCAGACATTGAGATTCTTGTCCCACCTAACAGGTGTGAGTATGCCCTGTGATAGAATGGTATCCTGTCCAGGGTGGGGTGCTGCCTTGCACCCCAAGCTGCTGGGTGAGTCTCCAGCCACCCACAACCCTGAAGTGGAATAGGTGTGGTGGAAAAGAGTTATCTTGTTTGTTTTTATTAATCTTTCTCATCGCTTCTGGGCCTTTTGGCTAAGATCAAGTGTAATCTTTCTTAAATGTATGTATAGCTCACATTTATTTCAATGTTTAATATTAGACGTGTTTGAGTATTTAGAAGTTTACTGATGCTTTTGTGACCAGAGCTATGCCATAGAAACTTAATTCTAGTTTATATCAATTAGCCCAGGTAACACTGGTTTCATTATTTGTTGTTTCACATAAAGTCACAGTTTACAAGAACCTATTGATGATGTTAAGTGAGGACTTACTGTGTAATACATTGGTGTGTGGATTTATTATATCTAAGCTTATGATTCCTTTTTGTCCTGAAAAGATAGAAAGTGTTGCCTATTTACTTTTGTAGATATCTGCTTGGTAAACTTATGTCGGAGTTATTTCAAATATTGCTTTTCATGTATGATTTGACTTTATTAGCCTAACAACCTATCATCACTCAATGAATGTAGTTCAACGTTTGGAGCCACCAAGGGCAGGAAATACTGGATAGCTGTTTCATTGCAGGTGATTTGAATTATTCATCTAAGTACTTTCAAGGGCCTCCTCTAACTAATACTTCAGAGACCTAACTTACTTTTTGTTCACATCAAAAGCATGACCCTGAGTGGTATAGGGAAGAGATTTCATAGAGTTTGACAACTAACTGAAATGATATATCCCTTTTAGGAAATGCCTTGCTTCATGCATCTTTTAGATAGCTAAGGTCAATTAACTAGAATTAAAGCTGAATTGAATATGTAAATTGAATATATATATATATATATATATATATATATATATATATATACCTAATTAGATCCATAGGGTGGCACAGCATCTGCGTTGCAAGTCCAGCAGTCATAAAGAGGTTTTGCTGGCACGCTTGGGGGAGGATGTGAAGACTGGCAAGTCCAATCCTCCAGTGGAATCTGCGATTCCTCCGGCAGTGTCGGGGGATGGGGGGCAGCTATGAGACTACTGTTTGATCCTAGAGCATAATAGTCACCTCATGGGAACAAGAGCCACCAGGACAGTGGACCTCTATATTCCTGAGTCTAGGAGAGGTTCATAAGCCTGTCATGCAAGAAAGCATCCTGTGTTACTAATCTGAGCTGCTTGTTTTCCTGTTTATTCCTATGAACCAAGACAGAAAAAAAGGTGGAACAAATGATCTGAATGTACAAATTATGCCACATATTTTAATATTTCACCAGTTAAACAGTAAAAAACTGAGTTCCCTCTAAATGTATTATATAAGTATAGATTTTATAAGGTGTGCTTGAGAAATTTTGTTTACTCAAAATGATCACCAAAAGAAATTTTGATACTTTGCAAACAGTTCTGTTAAATTGAGCATTTGATATCTATTGAAATTTACCTTGAGTTTGTAATGCCACAAACTCCTTCTCTGGATAGAGCCACCAGCATGTAGGTCCTTAGTCCAGATATATGAAAATAATAGATCTTATGGGAAAGGGATATTTTAATTCAGTTCTTGCTGTAACATCTGCTATGATTACAGATTATCTTCACTTCAGGTACTGAATGACAATGAACTCCACATTAAAATTTAGCAACTCTAAAGTTTTAAATGGGGTGGGGGTGAAGATGATAGCTAAATCATGAAGCATTGATGTAAGAGACACAGTGAAGGTAGAAAATGTGTGAGCATTAAGTTCCTTTATTACTCATTTTACATTTCATCAGGCACCACATGGCATGAGAATATGCTGTCTTCCTTCATTTCCTTGCTTCCATGACTGAGCTGCCCGACTCTTGGCTGCTGGCTTTTTTAAAAGTCACAATCCTTAAGGGGCTACCTAATATTGTAAGGATAAGATTGATGAAGATTTTCTGAATAAGCTTAAGATTTTCATACTGAAGATAATTTCACTTTGTTTCATATCAGCTGTGTAAAGCAGTGTAAATAAAATCATTTTATCTTTGTCTATGTATTCTCTAAAGATGCATCATGGTACATTTACATCTGATGCATTTACTATTAACAATAACAAGCAAGAAAAAAAGTATATTTTACAGATCTTGGAGTGTATAGTTTTGAAATAATGTTTGTAATTTTTAAATGTACAAACATATATTTTTAGATTGATATATTTAGTAGGGGTTCTGTATATGCTCATGAGCATATCAGCAATATAAGACACCTTGGTGATCAGGAATATAAGACACTTTGGTGATCATATATAATCAGCAATATAAGACACCTGACATATTGAGTGGAGCAGTGTGTTCCAATTCAGGTAACTTATCTTCCATATCATTTGAGGGCAGAACTATCATCAATTATGCTTTAGGTTTCATAATAGATTATTATGAGATAGTCAAATTGATATTCAATTATGCATATTAGAGACAATTACTGAATGTGGTTTTGTTTTTTGTTATAATAGAATGATACGAAAAACAGGTTCCATATGTGAAGATTTTTCTGAAAGGCTTTATTCAACAGTAGTCGGTTCTTGGCAGAGTAACATGCTAAGATGATAAGGATGTGGGTCACAGCAAAGAGTAATCATAGTGATGATGGGTGATTTTATTTGAATTACAAGCAATTTTCTCTCCATAATAAGATATCATCTAATTGAGTTGGAAATTTCAATTGAGTATATTGTTTTTATAAGATATATATATATATATATGTTGAAAGTTCTTAACCAAAGTACAAAAAGTTTTATTTCTTCAAAGATAGAGATAGGGTTATTACCAAATTTAGGAAATGAGTTTATAAAGCAAATAAACATACTTACTTGATAGAATGTATTAGAATTTTCGTAAGAGAAACAGAGTCCTCATAGACAATCTCTACGGAACACATTGTATAGACAAGGAAATATGTTCATGTGAAAATGGATCAGTGAATTTAAAAGGTCCAACGATTTACTATTTGATTAAAATAGATTTATAACCATACACAGCATAATTTTTAATCTACAAAGCCTTATTTTCATTCTACTACATTACATATATTTTCTTTCTGAATTTTCAATACATATTCAAAAATATGTTTCAAAGTTAAATACACATATACACAGATACCATGTTTCCCCCAAAATAAGACCTAGCCAGACCATCAGCTCTAATGCATCTTTTGGAGCAAAAATTAATATAAGACCTGGTTTTATGTTAACATAAGATCAGAACTTATATAATATAACATAATATAGTATGAGACCAGGTCTTATTAATTTTTTCTCCAAAAGACACATTAGAGCTGATGGCCCAGCTAGGTCTTGTTTTGGGGGAAACAAAGTATATATAATTATATACAGTGTATATATGCATACACACACACACACAGACACACACACACACACACACACACACACACACGGGGTGCCAAAAAATTTATACACATTTTAAGAAAGGAAAAAACTATTAAAATTGTAATAATATATACCAATAAGAAAAGATGAATACAAGTCACATTTGACTTCTGCAATTACAAGAGGTGCTCAAAGTGATTACCATAAGCATCCAGACACTTCTGATTACGGCACACTATTGATTGCTCAACATTGACCAAAGTGTCCACTTGTGTACATTTTGTTGGCATATATATATATATATATATATATATATATATATATATATATCATTCTAAATTAAACAATTTCTTGATCTCGATTTCTATAGTATACCAGGCACTGAGCTTGTAATGGTGGATATAAGAGCAGACATGGTAGAACATTGGAGAGCCTTCTTT
Organism: Rhinolophus sinicus; assembly: GCF_036562045.2. Lineage (NCBI taxonomy): Eukaryota > Metazoa > Chordata > Mammalia > Chiroptera > Rhinolophidae > Rhinolophus > Rhinolophus sinicus. Next base: position 106,171,809 of record NC_133755.1, read on the forward strand.
TTTTTTTCTTTCTTTCTTTCTTTTTTTTAAATTTTAATTTCAGGTATGCAAAACAATGTAATAGTTAGACATCTGCACCCCCCACAAAGTGATAAACCTCTCCCCCAATGTACTTCCTCTCTGACTTCATATATAGCTGTTATAATTCCATTGACTCGATTCCCTATGCTGTACTCCACATCCTGGAGTACATATATATAATATGTACTTAATATATATATTAAGTTATAGTTGACATTCATTGTTATTCTGTTTCAGCTTCAGGTGTACAGTGCAGGGGTCAGGTGTACACCATCCTTGAAGTGGTCTCCCTAATAAGACAAGTGTCCATTGGATATCCTACAAAATCTTTACATTATTGGTTATATTCCTGAAATTAATTTTTGTATCCCTGTGGCAATTTTGTGGCTACCTGTTGTGCTTTCGAATCCCCTCATCTTCTCCCTCATCCCCACCCACTCCCAACCTAGCAACTATCAGTTTTTCCTCTATATCTCTGAGACTGTTTCTGTTTGCTCATTGATTCAGTTTTTTAGATTCCACATATAAGTGAGATCATATGGTATTTGTCTTTCTCTGTCTGGCCTATTTCACTTAGCATAACGTTCTCTAGGTCCATCCATATCTTTGCAAATGGTAAGATTGTATTCTTCTTTATGGTTGAATAACTCCATTATATAAATGTACCACAGTTTCTTAATCCAGTCATTTACTAATGGCCATGTCATGTTTCCATATGTTGGCTATTGTGAACAGCGCAGCAATAAACATAGGGGTGCATATATTTTTTTAAATTAGTGTTTTGAGTATCTCTCGATAGATACCTAGGAGTGGAATTGCTGGGTCATGAGATAGTTCCATTTCCAGTTTTTTGAGATACCTCCATACTGATTTCCATAGTGGCTGCACGAATCTGCAATCCCACCAACAGTGCATGAGGGTTCCCTTTTCACCACATCCTTGCCAACACTTGTTTGTTGATTTATTGATGATAGCCATTCTGACTCCAGTGAGATGGTGTCTCATTGTGGTTTTTATTTGCATTTCTCTAATTATTAGTGAGATTGAACATTTTTTCATATATCTGTTGGCCATCTGTATATCCTCTTTAGAAAAATGTCTCTTCATGTCCACTGCCCATGTTTTAATTGGGTTGTTGTGTTTTGTTTTGTTTTGTTTTTGGTGTTGAGTTGAATCAGTTTTTATAAATTTTGGATATTAACACCTTATCAGGTGTATCATTGAAAAATATCTTCTCCCATTCAGTAGGTTGCCTTTTGTTTTATGGATGGTTTCCTTTATTGTGAGAAAACGTTTTAGTTTGATTTAATCCCATATGTTTTTATTTTTTCTCTTACTTTCCTTGCTGAAGGGTTATATCAGTAAAAATATAATTAAGTGTAATGTCTGCAAATTTACTTCCTATATTTTCTTCTAAGACTTTTATGGTTTCAGATCTTACATTTAGTCTTTAATCCATTTTGAATTTATTATTTTATATGGCATAATGTGGTGGTCCAGCTTCATACTTTTGCATATGTCTTTCCAGATTTCCCAGCACCATTTATTAAATAAATAGCTGTCTTTACCCCAATGTAAATTCTTGCTTCCATTATCGTAGATTAAATTACCACATAGATATGGATTTATTTCTGGACGGAGAGCCTTTATTTTCTAATATCTTGTTTGGGAGAGTAAACAAGTTTCTGAAAGCTTTCTAGATAGGACACCAAGAAAGTTATTCTGCAATAATTGTTACTTGCTACTGTTATTTAAAAAATATTTCTCTCTTCAATTAGTACAGTATCATTTCATCAGCATATCATTAATGAATGCTACAATAATTGAGACTACATATAAAAATCTAATCTATTTGATTTTAAGACTTTAGTCATCAAAGCATAGTCAATCCATTTTTACACACAAAATATTGTAAACTTCAAAGGTTTGCTTTAAAGTTAAGAGGGTAAAGACAAATTTATAAAAAATTTTAACATCCGTATGCGATGAAAATAACAGTTCAAAATCATCATATGAGAAATGATTTAGACCATATATGAAGGAATGGGATAGTGTGTCTGAACAAAACAGCAAAATGGGAGAAGTTGACAAGTACTAAGTAGTATTCGGATGGGCAGAGAGAAAGTTAATGAGTATTATAGGCAAGCAATTCATACATGGGGAAAATGACAAAAATCTGTGTGAAGTGTGGGACATTCTAAAGAGTATTTTTCTTTTGACAATTTTCTAATAAATACATCGATTCTTTTCTTAAATTCATCTTTAGATAACAGTAATGAAACATGATAAGAGTTATGGTAGCCTGCCTTACTCTGTAATAGAAACTGTTTGTATTGTTTTGCAAATATTGATCCATTGATCTCCATGTGTACAGAACTAACTTGCTTAATTCTCAAATAGGAAACCTGTGGCACAGAGAGCAAAACTGGCTTGGTCCAGACCACCAGTTTACTAATTAATAATGGAACAAATTTCCAAACCAGGATATCTGGCTTCAGACACTATACCCTGGATATTTCTATTCCAGCCCAAATCCACTTTGAAACACTACAGATTCTTTAAAGACAAAAACTAATATTTTCTTTATTGTTATCCCTGTCAAATTCACATACAAGTATAGCATAGCAGGTCTGCAGTTCACAAGCTTTTTCTTTCCCTTGGTTTCTTAACATAGATAATAGTACACACCCTCCCAAGTTCCTATAAAGACAAATAATCTAATAATATGTAAAGGGTTTAGCTCAGTGCATTTAACATTTAACAAACAAGCATTAAACAGATAGTAAAGAGATTGTAAAAGAAGAAGCAGTCACAGAAGGGAAGAATAACATTGAGGTACTATGATAATAGTGAACAGTGAACACACAGCTGCTTCTTACTATGTGCTAGGATTTATTTGAAGTACTTCATATTTATCAACTCATTTAATCTTCAAACACTCTAAGACTTTGGTGCTATTACTATCCCAATTTGCAGATCAGAAAATTGAGGCACAGAGAGGTTAAATAAGTTCCCAAAATTCACACAATTCTGAAGTCCATGTTCATAAACTTGGCACTAAATTGCTTTTATTAAATATGCATTCATCTCTCGGTAAATCAGTGATTTCCAAACTGAAGAGGCACATTCTCCTAGGGATCAAGCTAGAGTGGTCCACACAGGCTGTGGGTCAAATCAAACCCATTACTCCTGCTCAAGCTATCTGAGCTTTTGCAAAGTTTATTTTTTCCAAGGGGGTTACAAAGTAGACACAGTCAACATTAGAAAATGTTGGATTTTCAAAAATAATTGAACTTATTCCTAACTCTGAGACAGAGAGGTAAATTCCAATGTGCCTCCAAAATTACATTTTTGTTAATTTTATCCTTAGATTACGATTTATTTTTTGGATTAGAGTATCTTTGTCTGTTATAGCTACTCAAAAAATAATTGCTGCATACCATTGAAGGGTGTTAACACAATGTTCCACAATGCAGCCAGAATGTGCATGTATGTGTGAGTGTGTGTGTGTGTGTGTGTGTGCATATATAGTATAATTCATGCAGTTTAGTGTGTATGTATAGTTTATATATAAAGAGTATGTGTATATGAGGGCTGACAATTAAGATTATAAACTCATCCTAGTAAAAGTGCTACATACCTCATTGCTGAATATCACTATGGTCACCTTGGAAGTACTCCCCTTAGGAAGCTATGCACCGATGCCAGTGCCTAGTGCACCCTTCAAAGCAATTTGGAACTCTTTTTCTGGAATGGCCATCAGAGCTGTCATTGTATTACCCTTGATGTCCTGAATGTCATCAAAATGTCTTCCTTTCAATATTTTCTTTATCTTTGCATAAAGAAAGAAGTCATTGGGGGCCAGATCAGGTGAGTAAGGAGGGTGTTCCAATACAGTTATTTGTTTACTGCCTGAAAACTCCCTCACAGACAGTGCTGTGTGAGCTGGTGCATTGTCGTGATTCAAGAGCCACGAATTGTTGGCGTAAAGTTCAGGTCGTTTAACTTTTTCACTCAGCCTTTTCAGCACTTCCAAATAGTAAACTTGGTGAATGGTTTGTCCAGTTGGTACAAATTCATAATGAATAATCCCTGTGATATCAAAAAAGGTTAGCGACAGTGTTCGCAAACTTGTCAGACCTGGTATAAAAAAAATAAATATCATAGAATTGAACACCAGTCAAAAGTAAGTAAGTAAAAGTAGGTAAAATTTTGACTTTAAGTTTAAAAAGAAAACAATATGTTTAATGTTTGGAAGGCTTGACTTGACTACAGTTACATGAATATGGTGGGGGCGGGGATGGGAAGAGTTTTTTCATAATTCTTAGGGAAAACATGGTACATGTGCAACAATACTAAGGGTGAGAAAGAAAAGGAGAAGTAACTAAGTTTTGCATATTCACTTTGTACCAAGCCAAAAGCAGGTGTTATGAAAACATTAAACTCCACATGGTGTTGGTATACTTTCTGTTTTCCACAAGAAGCCAAGTGACTTGGTGTTCTTTTGTGTCTTTCATCTCTGCTAAAGGACTCAAAATCAAGTCTGAGTGAAATCACATGTTTATGCTTACCACCATGAAACATACCTGTGATACAAGAGATAGTCTTTCGGTTTCCTCATCAATCATCAGTGTTGTTTGGATTTCTCTGTGCTGTTATACCTATAGAAGAGACACTAGCAAATGGAAATGTGTGTACAAGTAGCTTCACTAGGGAGAAAAAAAGCCTCAAAACCCTAACACAAATTGTTGAAAGGACTGAGGTGATAGAATCTGTAGGAGAGAAAATTAAGCAAGGGAGTTTTTAGCTGGATTGGGCCCTTTCGACATTCATTTGTTGCCTTAAATGGGGAAAAAAAGAAAAATAAATAAATAAAATTACGGGGAGGGAGGGAGGGACGGAAGGAAGTAAAAATTTACTAGCCTTTTGGATATATTAATTCTTATCTTTAAGTGTCAAGTTTGTTAATGCTCTAGGAAATATTCTGCTAATCAGCCATCTTGTAGCACTCATTACATTTTGATGAATGTGCTTTATATATGCTTGCTTTATTACTTATCTTCCATCCTAAAATACAAGGAGGTATAAACAAAGCGTGTTTTCATCTTCATATTTAATATTTATCTAGCCTCAAGAGAGGGCAGTAGTAATCATGTTCAGAAAGAGAAAGAGAGAGATAAGGAAAGAGGGAAGAGAGGAGAGTAAAGGGAATGAATGAAGCAGTGTAAGCCCACTCTTTTGGAATTATTCACAGAGAACTAAATGACTGTCAGGAGTGCTGAAGAAAGAATTCTCAAAGTTGTGTTTTTTTAGACTAAATGTCCTCTGTCTTCCTTTAGGATTGAAAATTTGATGACCTTATTATCATTTAAATTGGGAAATAGTTAAAAATATCAAAGTATACTTAAAAGTTCCTTCAATTTACCAATAATTAATGGATTGGCATATGTACCATTTAAAAATGAAGTAACAGTTTGTTCCAGTCTGATTAGTTGCTTGTTAGAATAATCATGTTATCTTCCTCAGGGACTACTTAACTTATGTAACACCATTTATGATTCATTAGGTACTTCATCTTTTGAATTAAAAATCTTTTAAAATAGCAATATAATAAGACATGAACAAATAAACATCTGTTTGCCCTTTTTTGATGGATAATTGGAAGGTAATATGGGAGTTATTTTTTAAAGTTGTAATTCAATGTTAATTCCAATAGTTTTTTTCCCCCCATAATTTTTGTGTTTTATAAATAAAATAGATTTTTAAAACATTTTTAGATTTGAAAAATTGAGGATATATCTATAGTACTTAGGCCCAATTTACATGCACATAAAATATCTCAAACCAGCAATAACACACTTTTGAGATATTTTTAAAGAAACGTTAAATTTTGTTATTATAAAATTTACTTTGCTAATTTAGTACTCAGTGTTTTTGTATAGTATTTACATACTTAACAGAAACTCGAGATCTGTACATTCGTATTCAGTCACAGAACCAAATAATTATAATAATGCAATGATAATCAAAATAATAATAAAATAAGTCTAGGCAATGTAATGTTTTCTGTACATAACTACCTTTCTATTATGAGTTTTTTCATAGCTTTCCATTTAAGAACTGAGAATATTCTTATACTGAAGTTATAAAATTACATGTACTCTACCCAGTTTAGGGAAGTAACTGTAGTAACTTACTTCCATTAATTGATGTGATCTTTTTTTTTTTTTAACAGAATTCCTGCCCTACGTAAACACTGGAGAAAAGCAAACAAACAAGCAAAAATTTTAGTCTATTTCTGCAAACTCCCCTGTGAGTAATATAAGGAGTCTCTTGGATAACTCAATATTTTTTTATTTAAGATACTCAGTGGGTAGTGACCCAATAGAGGGGACTGTTCAGTGGATCCATAACACCTGGCGTTCTGTTTATTGAATTGGTGACTCTTGTTTGATTTGCTTGGATTCCATCCTTAGACTTTCTTCTGGTATGATACTGAATACTGCAGAGGGATTCTTCAGGTGTCGGTTGCTGAATTCTGTAAATGCGGTAGTGTTCTCATATTTGTCTTGTCTTTCAGTGATTCTGTGATCCATTGACCATTCTTTTGGACATGTTGGACCTTCTTCAACTCTTATTCTCCCTGACATATTATGCATTGTAACTTTAATTTGGTTTTGCACTTCAGTGACAATCTCAAGAGGCATAGGCTGAGGGATCACTTAGCTACCACCATGGCACCCAGTTCTACTAAAACCTTTTCAGGGTGGTTCCTCTGAGCATGTAGGAAATTTGAGTATATTTTATTCCATTTGGTAAATGAAGGAAAATGAAACTCAAACTCTCACAGGCCTTCTTTCCTTCTGAGTAATCTCTCTCTCTCTCTCTCTCTCTCTCTCTCTCTCTCTCTCTCTCTCTCTCTCACACACACACACACACACACACCATATTGTACCTGGATGCAGGTGGTTGAAATTAAAGAAGGGGGAAGGGCAACCTTCAATAAAGTTGCCTTTGAGGTTGCCATCAGATAATCAAATGAGAATTCAGGCAAAAGGTCATCGTTTTTCTCTTTTTTTCCTCACTTCTATCTCAGGGACATTCTTCCTGGGTACCCAGGAATATGTGACACCCTGACTCATAGTCTTACTCATGATTCCGTCTTCTTTCCACTGTCCCTAAGAACTGGGTGTGGGGAGGTTATTTCTTCCATGTAATGTCCTAATTTCTTTCCTATGTTAATAAAATGCTATATCTAATTAGACAGACCTAACTGAGGATGAGCTAAAATGAAACTGCACTAATTTAGGAAATTTTTTTCTGTCAATAAGCTTTACATCAAAGAGATTGTACTTTCTATACTAATATCTTCTCTTACTAATCAAAAGCTGAATATTGACTATTTCTCTTAGCAGTCCAGTTATATCAGAACTCAACATTCGGTCCTCACCAAGACTTAAGAGAGATAAATGTTTTGGCTGGCAAGGAAAAATATGTGTTATGGGGAAATGCAAAAGAGAAAAGCCAACTAACCAATTTCAGAAAGTATTGTCCCTATTTTATTCTAATAATTTGGAAAGTTTAAGGAGTTCAGAAAAAGAGGTTAGCATTAATTGAAAGTTAATTGGTATTTTAGAGACTGTGTGACTGAAACAACAGAAATTTGTTTTCTCACTTTTCTGTAGTCTGGAAATCAAAAATCAACAAGGTGTTGGGAGGGTTGGTTTTCACTGAGGCTTCTCTGTTTGGTTTGCAGATGGCCATGCTCTTCTTACTGTGTCCTCCTCATGTGGTTATTTCTCTGTGCCTATGTGACCATGATGTCTCTTCCTCTTTTGATAAGGACACCGTTCCTATTAGATTAGGTTTCTACACTTATGGCTTCATTCAACCTTAATTACCTCTTAAAAGGCCTTATTTCCAAGTATAATCACATAGGGAATTAGCGTTTCAACAGATAAATTTGGTAGGCACAATTCAGTCCGTAACAGATCTCATGTTTGTTCCTTATTTTCATCACATATTTTCTTATATCCCCTGTTTCCTTCCCTTCAATTCTAGCAAATTGTTCCAGGTTGCTTTTATCAAATTGAACCTCAAGTGAATTAAGATAATTAGACCCCTCAGTTAATGGCATATTTTAGTCACTGGTCTGTGCAAGTTCTCTCTATAATTTTATTGATTGATTGACTGATGGATTGATTGATTTCATTTTATCCTTCTCCCCACCTCCACTTCCAGTAACACTGATTCTTATGTTTGAATGGGTGGCTTTTTATATGATTTCTTGCAAAATAGTTATACATTGTTTTTTGTGCATCATTTATGTAAATATTGTACTATAAGAGGTCTGACAGTTATGTTCCTGAACTTGTTGCAACGATGTTGCTAACCTTTTTTGATATCAGAGGGATTATTCATTATGAATTTGTACCAACTAGAGAAACAGTTAACCAAGTTTATTATTTGAAAGTGCTGAAAAGGCTGCGTGAAAAAGTTAGAAGACCTGAACTTTTCTCCAACAATTCATGGCTCTTGCATCACGACAATGCACCAGCTCACACGGCACTGTCTGTGAGGGAGTTTTTAGCCAGTGAACAAATAACTGTATTGGAACACCCTCCCTACTCACCTGATCTGGTCCCCAATGACTTCTTTCTTTATGCAAAGATAAAGAAAATATTGAAAGGAAGACATTTTGGTGACATTCAGTATATCAAGGGTAATACAATGACAGCTCTGATGCCTATTCCAGAAAAAGAGTTCCAAAATTGCTTTGAAGGGAGGACTAGGTGCTGGCATTGGTGCATAGCTTCCCAAGTGGAGTACTTTTAAGGCAACTGTAGGTATATTTAGCAATGAGGTATGTAGCACATTTTCTAGGCTGAGTTTGTGAACTTAGTTGTTAGACCTTGTATATCTTGTCTTTTTTCTTTGTTTTTTTTTCCACTGAAAATCAGGTTTTTTAGATCTGCCCCTATTTCTATGTTTTCCTCTAATCTTTATTTCTAACTGCTATAAACATTCCATGGTATGTATCCAACACATTGCCTTTAAATTTTGACACAATTATCAATGGCATCTTTTAGTTAGACAGCTGAAATACAGATCAAGTCAAATATTCACAGTTTTGTGAACTCTTACCGAGAATTATCCCTCAAAAAGACCCCACAAATTAAAGAACACAAGTGCAAATAAAACTTAATAATAACAGTATTAATAGAATATATTGATAATAGACAACTGTTAGGTAATTTGATTTAAGCAAATCCAAAAATTAAATAAGAACACATAAGCCTTCTGTAAAATTTGAGTTGTCTTTAATTTTCTATGAGGCTAAGTTATATGTTACACACGTAAAGAATTGAAAGAGATGAACCAATGATTATAGAATGTGGTAATTTAGTTTGAAATCCCCAGAGACTAATATTGAGTTGAGTGTCCTGCACAAATGATTTAATAAAGAAATTTCTCCAGGAGAAAGTGTTTAGGGAGAGGGAAAAAAAAAAAAAAAAAAAGGAGAGGAGAGGAGAAAAAGCAAAGCATGAGTTCCATTTCAGGCAAAACACTACCTATGGGCTGTCCCTGCAGGAGAATCCTAGAGCATAAATTCTGCGGTAGGGTTTGTCCCTGTCCACATTTGGCAGGGAGGACTTTCATACAGCACCACCCACTTATTGACTGGGCAGTGAGTGGCTAGGGACTGCCTGGAGCTCTGCACGGGAGGAAACTTCCCAGCCCAGAGCTCCTGCCCTTGTTTGCCCAGTGGCTGCAGCAGTTCTCTGAAGAGAGTCAAGTACAAGTATGTTAGGAACAATAATACACAGAAATGGGACGATGGATGTGAGGAAATGATAAGTGGGATCAGATGTGAGCTGGGCAAATCTGATAATGTCTGTTGCATGTAAAAATTTGAGATTTTTATCTACTTAGTAGATTCTAATGAAAAAAAAATGGTACCATGTGGAACTTCTGATCAATCAGAAGTTGTTATATAGCATTTAATTTATTTAATGCTGCTTTAGAACTGTGTAAAATTGTCAAGGATGTGACTTCTAAAAAACGGACAGTTTTCTCCTGAGCTCTAGACCAAATCTTCATTTTGCATTTGAGAAAATATGAAACCTGGAGAGGCTAAGGTGATATCTTTGATGTCATGCCAAGTTCCCTTTTAAGATCTGGGACCCACAATTTCTGAACTCCATATTTAATTATGCATTTTATAAAAGTAATCATTTCATACAATAACATGTATAATCACAAAATTTACTGACTGCTATAAAATGAAAAGCTTAAAAATTTAGATATTTTAGCCAATAAAAGTTAGAGGTATATAAATGCTCAGGATAAAAAATATAACTGACACAGAGAAGTGAGAATGAAATTATAATTAAATAAATGAGGAGTTAAAAATGAGAACACCTGCTAGATGTAGTACCACGGAGCATAAAATTGATGAATGTCTGGATTATTTCCATTAAATATCGCCACATTTTAAAAGAATGCTTTTTCAATACATTTAATTTTTAGAATCTTTAGGTTGGTTATTATGTCATGTTTTAAAACCTGTCAATGAAAGCACATCCAAAAAAAAACAAAAAACAAGATAATCTTTTTTTACTATCCTGTCTGTATCAATTTTCATATTTAAATTATTCTTTACAATTCATCCAATATAACCTTGTTGAACTTAATAGTACTTTTAAATGTCATGCTTCTCATAGCTACGGAGGTGTTTTCACAGCTCTTCTTTCAAGATGGTTTCAAAGTAGGTCAGCGTAATGAAATATATATATGGAGCAATGAAAATGAGGGATTTCTGAAAAGTTGCAGATTTCATTTTGAATTGTGAACCCTTCTAAGTTGTTTTAGTTCTGAAAAACATAGATAGCACTACTTATAGTGCAAACCATTTTTACTATCAAATGAGCTTCTTCAGATTTTAAAGGAAAAAATAAACAATTAGAAAATACTTTAAAGATCTAGAAAATGTTTTATTTAAGGTATGGCATTCCTAATAATTTATACTTGATTTTAAAACAGAGTATTGAATTACATTAATCAAGTATTCAGTAGTTCATAATTCAATTACTATAATTTATAACTTTTCTGCTTAAAATATGCAGCATATTTTTAACTTTTGAATTTAGAATTTTCCTTAAGATGTTTAATAAATAACGAATACTATAATTTAAAAACATTTTTCTAAGTTAAGGAGAAATTGAAGATACATAAATTATTCACATGAATTAGAAAACTAATTATATGTGTCTTTTATTTTTATCTATGATTGATTTCCTCTTGTATTATAATGAGAATTCTAGGAAAATTATAATCAGATATGTCAAACAAATGTAATTAACACTCATTTCTTGTGCAAAACCTTCCATTTCTCTTAACTCATTAGTGTTACTGTGGTTTTTCTATCATTATCATAATGGAATTAATGTCAGTCAAATTTTAAAAATTAATTTTATTATTAATACCAGACATGAAACATAATTGACAGAATTGGATCTAAGTTTTGTGAGAGTAATGCTTATATAATTTGTAAGAGCTCTTTTAGAATAAAATGATTCAGAATAACAAATATGAAATTAGTATATGTGAATGCTTATTTTACAGAGTAAAATTCATTTACAAAATTAAGAATACTTTACAGGTGACAAATGTCATATGTATTTTCTTTATATTTCGTTTTTTTGTTTGTTTTATTTCCACTATGATTCTTCCTTTTCATCACATTTGAATTCTGAACATAATTTTAAATTCCAGTAATTCTGAAAATACAAAATTAATTCTAAATTAGTTACAGAAAACAATTGTAACAAATTTTAAAATTAAAATGGTATTGTATTAATCTATTAAGAGTAATTAAAATTTTCTTATGTTGAATTACTGATGAATATGTGTACAAGTTTTATTAGTGGAACACTTGTTTCTTTGGGTCATGTTGATACTTCAGATACAATCTGCAAGACTGTTTCTTCTTTAACCACTCTACCTATCCAAACAATGAAAACATATGTCAGGTACTCTGTAAAACAATCCTGATTACTTGGGTTGCATAAAACATAACTTTATACACCAACATATTTGTTGTCTGTAGTATTGCTCTATATGTATGTACCCTGCTAACCCTGGAAATATCAATTTTATTTCAGGAAATTCCCATAAAAAAGAAAGGAAAAATATATTGTGTCTTCATGATTGTTTATGTTACATTTTTCTTTTTTTCTTTTTTTTAGTTTATTGGTGTGACAATTGTTAGCAAAGTTACAAAAATTTCAGGTGTACAATTCTGTATTACATCATCTATATCTCATGTGTTCACCACGAAGAGTCAGTTCTCCTTCCATCACCATATGTTTGACCCTGTTCACCATCTTCCAGAACCCCTCTCCCCCTTTACCCTCTGGTAACCACTAAACTATTGTCTATGTCTATGAATGTTACATTTTTTCTGACAGGAGAGGAGTTTCATTTGACTTGGTCTTGTGAGGAACCTAATCTTCCCCTTACAATTTTTTTTATGTCTGAGAATTGGAAAAGTTGCCACAGAATTGCTACTGGGACCATATCTTTCAGATCATATTTCTCCTTCAATTCACACATATTTATAATGAAATTTAGGACATGTTGATATGATTGTACCATTTTTTTCTTCTCTATTTTGTATTATGATGCCAGGAGAGTTGGCTCAGTGAGTGACAAGGGTATTCTGGTAGCAGTCCCTCTACTTGGAAAGTGAGCAATAACTACTCACAAAAATGAGTGTGGACTACATGAGGATCTCTCACTAAAACCAAACTAAATGTGCACCCATATAAATGCCCCTTTGCCATATCACAAAATAGCCTTGATTCATTTAACTATCAAGGGAGAATTAGAAAGTGGAGATATTGGGATAGAAAGAGATAGCAGTCTTGACCAACTGGAGTTTTAAACTCTATCCAAACCCACTCAAGGGCCCTCCCATTCCTTGGAAGGGGCCCCATGCAAATTAGGATTTCTGAACCTTCTCCTCAGTAACTCTTATAAATCCAACTGTGATAAATAAAACACATTTAAGAGTTTCTAATGACTCTCTGATATTAAATTTTCCACTGATGCAATGAAATGGAAACACTTTTTTCCCACATTAAAGCACCTGAGGGGTAACTAAGGCACAGAAGGCTCTTCCTAACAGTATGTGTTCCAAGCCTAAGAACCCCTGCTCCATTCCCTAAAAATTATTTTCATGGTTTCTTACTCATAAAGAGTCATCTTTCTCAGGCCTAAATACTGACTTCTGGACAAGCAATGTATCAGTTCGAATCACTATTGTAGAGGTTAATGTGCTATAGATTACATTCCACTAATTGCATGGTATTTTTAATAGAAAGTGAAAAGAATATGTAGAAATACTCACAAAGGAACTCAGTTATTGAATATTTTTTGATGCAGTAATAGATACAAGACTTTGCTTTGTTTTGAACCCACAGGCAGGAGAACACACAAGTGCTAATAAAGCAGAAGATTATACAAAATCATGGCACAGGGGATCAACATAGAGAGAATGCTTACTGGATTGGTGACATAGGAAAAATGTCTGCAGCAGGTGGTAGTTAATATAAAAGTATAGGACAAACAGATTTCCCATAGATGGAAACATATAGGGTCTCCTACAACTTTGCTAGTTTGCTGAACCAGAATTATTATTCACTACTCAACTCAAGTGTTAACTAGTCTAAAACATTTTTTTCAACATTTATTTTTCTTCCAGGAAAACTGGGGACTTTCTTTTTTCTCTTTTCTTCCCACCATGGTTCTTTGTGATGGCAATAATGCTGTGAATGATAACTACATTTAGGAATGCGTTGTTGGATAGTTACTATTGGATAGTTACCTACTTCTTGGAAAGATTTGTGTCCTGTTAATTTTGCATGCCCAACAATATGTGCCCCTTTGTTTGCATTTGATAAATGTTAGTTGGCTGTAAGAATGAACATTGAACTAATAGGACTGGCCACAGTTATGGCAAAAACAAACAAACAAACAAACAAAAACGTGGGCCATGTCTGATGAACACTAAGTAGATTTTGACTGGCAATTGTGAAATATACACTAGAAGAGAAGTCCATAAATCTAGGCTGCAGCAACATATAGAGAGCTCTAAGTGCCAGATGTAGTGATTTATAGTTAACTTGGTCAATAGCAGATAGGCTTTAGAGATATTTCAGCTGGAAGGTGGCATTCTTGAATCCTAATAAAGGATAGCGTTTTCATAAAAGTAGTTTACAGTGACAATTTTTACAAAAATCTTCCTTTAATGTAAGTTATAGCCAGTTAACTATAATAGTGCTTGTTGATACAATTCAGGATTAATAGTGTTTAAGAGCAGATTGTGCACTCCAAAGATTAGAAGAATGGAATTTGTGTGGAGAAAAAGTTAAGGAATTAACTTTGAACTGGAGAAGAAGGGTATTTTCTTAAACAATGTGATATACTGATATGTACAGACACTGATACTTTTGGGTTCTCAGGAGGAAATTGAGTTCATTTCTAATTGCCATTGTCCTCTAGAAAGTAACACTCAAGGTCATCAGTAGTTGGATGAGCAGTGGAGTTGGGGGAAAATTTGATGAGTTATAAAGAAAGAACAGCTTCTATGCGTCTGTAGAGGGAGAAATGAGATCAGGGATGTAAAGAAGGTGATGGGGACCTACCTAAATTTAGAAACCGTACATACAATGTACAAATGATATGTCATTGTTTCTTTGTTTCCCCCCATGCAGGGAACAGCTAGGATGGTATCAGGTAACAAAACCAAATACAGAACAGGTGAACATTTGTATTTTGTCAGTTTAGCTACATAGGAGCTACTTTTCTCAAAATGTCTTTCTCTGAATAATTTCATGTTAGCATGAATCATGACACATTTTGTACAAGATTTGAAAAGCAGACTAAAATATCTGAAATTTTTTTTTACATATATTGGTATTTAATCATTTATTTTCTATTTTTAACATAGTGTGGTGCTTTATATGTATTTGAGATAATACAGTATTTGTATTTCTCTGGTTTATTTCATTTAATATGGTGTCTTCCAGGTTTACCCATGCAATTAAAAATGGCAGGATTTTTTTCTCTTTTTGATAGCTGGATAATATTCCATTGTTTATATTTAAACCACATTTTCTTTATCCTTTTTTAATGGCTGGTAATAATCCATGGTGTGTGTGTGTGTGTGTGTGTGTGTGTGTGTGTGTGTGTGTAACAAAACAAAAAAAAAAATGAACATGGTAAAACAGATAGCTCTCTGAGTTAATGATTTTGTTTCCTTTGGGTAAATACCCAGTTGTGGGATTGCTGGTTCCCATGGTAGTTCTGTTTTGTTTCTTCAGGAAATTCTATACTGTTTTTCATAATGGCCCTACCAAATTACATTCCCACTAATAGTGTAACAAAGTTGCCCTGATCACCACACCCTCACCAAATTATTTCTCTTTTTGATAATAGTCATCCTAACAAATGTGAGGTGATAACTTATTGTAGTTTTGATTTGCATTTCCCTGATCATTAATGATGTTGAGCACATTTTCATGTACCTGATGGCCACTGGTATGTCTTCTTTAAAAAAATCATCTATTCAGATTTTCTGGATGCACTCTCTCTGTCTCTGATAATATTCTTTACTCTGAATTCTGCTTCATAAAATATTACCATAGACACTTCTGCTCTCATTTGATTGTTTACTTGATATACCTTTTTCATTCTTTTACTTCAAGCTACCTATATTGTTATATTTGAAGTTGGTTTCTTATAGACACATGGAGTTGAGTCGTATTTTTTAATATGATCTGCTAATCTCAGCACTTTGAGTAGTATATTTATGCCATTGAAATCTATGGTAATCATTGACATATTAAGTTCAATCTACTAATTAATATTTTGTCTGCTGTTTGTTCTGTTTTTTTAATTCTGTTATCTTTTTCTACCCTCCTGTGAGTTACTTGAATATTTTTAGACCTTTATTTGCATTTATTTATAGCATTTTTGAGTGTATTTCTTTGAGTACATTTTTAATTGGCTGTTCTCAATGTTGTATTGTGTATGCATTATTTATCACAGTGTACTCATCATTTTTACAATTCAAGTGAAGTGTCCAAATTATAACATTTTTAACATGGATTTAGTCTCCCTAGTTTATAATATAATTGTCAAATACCTTCTCTACATATAGTATTTACAACAAATTTTAGACGTGTTATAATTATGCCTCGACCATCATATATAATTAATCAACCTCAAGAAATTTTCCTGAATATGTAAATATATATATATATATATATATTATATATATTTAATTTTTTTTTATTTTTACCACGTTCTTCCTCCCTTTCTGATGTTCTATGGTTCCTTCTTTTGTTTTCTATTTAGGGAATTTCCTTCATCCACTCTTTGGATGTGATTCTATTGAAAACAGTTTCTCTTTATTTTATTTACTTTATTTATTTTTTTGAAAATCTGTTTTTTTCCTTTATTCCAGAAGGATATTTTTACAGAATATAGGTTTCTGGATTGATATTTCATTAAGCACTTGAAATATACTGTGAACATCCTTTTGGTCTCCAGGCTTTCTGATGAGAAAATTGCTGTCATTCAAATAGTTTTTATGCTATGTATAAAGTGTTACTTTACTCTGGTTTCCTTCAGTATTTTTATGTGTCTTTAGTAGGCAGAAAGTGATGAGGTGTCATGATATAGTTTATCTTTGGGTTACAAATTCAATAACTTTGAATATGTATGTTTATATCTCTTCCCAAATATGGAAAGCTCTCATTTACTATTATTTTGGGTACTTTTTTTTCCACCCTCTTTCTCCTCTGCTTCTGGGACTTTAGTGAAACAGATTTTACATCATTTAATATCATCTCATAGATCTCGATAATCTGTTAGTTTTATTTTCGTCTATTTTATCATTCTTGTCATTCAGATTGGAAAATGTCTTATTTTCTATCTGCCAGTTTACTTTGTCTTGTATTGCCTGTATTTTGCTGTTGAACCCATCTGTCAAACTTTTTGTTTCTCTCATTTGTTTAGTTCTAAGCTTTCCATAATTCTACTTATCTTGCATTTTCTCTCTGGAACTCTCCAATTTACTTCATTACCAAAGGTTGTTGTTTTTTTCCTTTTTTGGTTAGTTTTCAGTGTGTTCAAAATTACTTGTTGAAGCATTTTTACCATAATTCTTTAAAATATTTGTCAGATAATTATAAAACTTCTGTCATCTCAGTGTTGCATCTATCAATTGTTGTTTGGAATACATTTTGATACTTCCTGATTCTTGGTACAGCAAGTTATTTTTTATTAAGCATAGATACTTCTCTATTGTATTCTGAAACTCTAAATCTTAACTAAATCTTACCTCTTAGCTGACTTTTCATTGATATCACTTTAACAGGGGAAGGGAAAGTTCCACATCGTCACTGCATTATAGACACAGCAGTTTAGGTTCCCCACTTGGCCTCCATTGATTTCTAGGTGTAGGGTATCTAATTACTGCTAGGTGGAGGTTGGACTTCTTATTCCCTATATGGTCTCCATTGACACTATGCTGAGGGTGAAATTACTGCTGGAAAATGGTGAAAGTCCTGACTCTCTGAGATTCCGAGCTACCTGCATGGCCTCCAATAATCACACCACAGATATATATATATATATACACACACACACACACACACACACATATATATATATATATATATATATATATATATATATATAACATATATATACACACACATATATACATATACATATATATATATATATATACACACGTGTGTGTGTGTGTGTATATATATATGTATGTTTTTTTGTTGTTTTGTTTTGTGTTTTGTTTTGTTTTTTTACCAGCTCATGGGGAAGATGGGGATAAAAGTCCTGGCTCTTTACTTTTTCTTATCTGACACTACCCCCTGTGAGGTGTTCAGGCATTTCACTGAAGCTTACTAAGAATGGAAATCTTGGCTTCCATTATGGCCTGTATTGATGTGGTTTGGGATGGGGTCACAGTTTTTCTGTCATGTTTCCCTGATGTAAAACAGATATTTTCTAAAAGTTTCCTGTCTTGTTAAGCTGTCCTTCTCCGGGTCTTTTTGCTGGAGAGAGCATCCTTTGTTGGTGTTTCTTTTACATCTACCTGTTGACATTTTCAGGTTGCTAGCTTCTTCAGTTCCAAGTCTGGGATATATAAAGAAAACAGACAAACAAAAAAACAAAAGCAGGGAACTCTTGTTCCTCAGTACAACTGTTGCTGGGAGGTCTGTTTCTTTTCTCTCAAATTTCCAACCCTCTTTGTTTGTTTTATATACAACATCCAAGGTTTTCAGCTGTACTTAGCAAAGTCTCTGTGATTAGGGAAAAATACGTCTACTATGTTTCTGAAATAAGTCTTAATCCTATTATTCAACATCAGAAAATTCCTTTGCAAATCCAAACCACAAGAGTACACTTTCAGTTTTTATTCACCATTTCCTTTTCCAAAATCATTCAGGGTCCCTGTAACATTTTTAGATATCTTATATGTAAAATACTACACAATATAATGTGTCCAGGTCAAAGGAGTAATTTGGCATACTTATTACAATACTATTTCTAAATTAATTCACTAAAAGTAATATTTATTTTGCTTTTTTCAATTCAATAATCATCCATTGAGGGGAACACAGATGATTTCCACAATTACATGATTTATTATTTGTTAATATTATGCATTGAGCATCAACTTGACACCTTGAAAGTTAACACGAAACACTCTAAAATAACTATGCTAACCATAATGTAAAATTTTCCCAAGATCAAAAGGTCATGCGTTTTAAACATTGCCAATGTTAAATTTAGAAAAGAAAAGCACCTTTCATATTAAAATCTTGTTCTTGACTACTTTTCAATTTAGAGCATCACCATATATGTATGTGTGTGTGTGTGTGTATATATATAATATATATATATATATATATATATACATATATATGTATATGTGTGTATATGTATATGTATACACATGTATGTAGTGTGTTCATGGGCTGAAAGTTTGATCATCAGTGTCATAATTTAAATATAATTGTTTCCTAGTAACCTTTATATGTGATAATTTTCCTTCAAGAATAGAACTATTCAAAAAGTGCTTTCCATGGCTAGAATGTGTATTAAAAAATAGGTAGATGATTGGATAAAGAAGTTGTGGAATATATACACAGTAGAGTACTATTCTGCCGTAAGAAAAGATAAAATAGTACTATTTGTGACAACATGGATGGATCTTGAGATTATAATGCTAAACAAAGTAAGTCAGACAGAAGAAGTTGAGAACCATATGATTTCACTGATATGTGGTATATAAAGCTGAAAACAACAAAGGCACAAAAAAATCAAATGAAGAAACAAAAACGCATAGACACAGACAATAGTTTAGTGGTTACCAGAGGGTAGGGGCATAGAAGGGTAGTAGATGAGGGTAAAAGGGATCAAATACATGGTGATGGACAGAGAACTGACTCGGTGGTGAACATACAATGAGATATATAGATGATGTAATACAGAATTGTACAACTGAAACCGATATAACTTTATTAACAATTGTCACTCCAATAAACTTTAATTTAAAAAAAAAAAATACGTCAGCAACCTTAAATAATTGTAAGATCATGACTATTTTCTCTGACCAATTTTCCAGTCTCTGTAAAATGATTTCCTGCTTATAGATCTTACACATAAGTCCGATGCATACATCATGAAATGAGTCGAGTTCAGACTTACTACGAACTAAAAACAAAACAAAACAAAATAGCAAAACACATAACTTTGTCACTGACTTTTATGTGTATTAAAAAAGAAAAAACCCTGCTTTATCTCTAAAATAAAAACCTCATCTATATTCAGGTAATTGGAATTTGTATGTATCTAGCATTTATTAAAAACAAAGAGACAAGAAAAAAGAAAAAAAAAATCCACTTCCATTCACTATAGTCATCTTGCATATATTAAACTACATTCTAAAAAAATTAACGAACTGGGATAAGGATGTTGTCTTAGTTCATTTACACTGATAAAATAATAGACCACAGACTGTGTAGCTTATACTAAAAAGAAATTTATGTCTCACGTTTGTGGAGCCAGGAGGTTTAAGATCAGGGTGCCAGCATGTCGGTTGAGGGCCCTCTTCTAGATTGCAGACTCCTCATTGTATCCTCACATATCAGAAAGGGCATGGGAGCTCTGTATAGTCTCTTTCATAATAGTACTACTCCTATTCATGAGAGCTTTGCCCTCATGACCTAATCACCTTTTGAAAGCCTCATCTCCTAATACTATCACCTTTGAACTTAGAATTTCAAAATGAAACCTAGGGGAAAATAAATATTCAGACCGTAGGAGATCTATTCTTGAAAAATAGATAAAAGTTAAAAAATTAGACTTAAACAACAAAAATAAGTTTGTGATGTTAATTAAAATATATTAGTTAAGTATTAATACTTTATAAAATCTCTTTATAATGTTTTTCAATGAAATCACATAATCTATTATCTCGACTAATCTTTTAGATGATGGGTTCAACCGTAGAATTGTTGTAAGGTGAGCAGTACTTACTGTCACTGACATAAGGAATACAGAATACTCACCACAATGTCTAACACCGAGTAAGAACTCAATGCCAATTTTATGTCATCTTTTAAGCAATCCATTGAGGTGATGTTGGCGAGAGTTTGGGGGTAAGGTTTAGTCCTACTGGCTGCAATAAACCTTAAAAGAAAAAACTGATCATAATTAATCATTATTTGACTAAACACTAAAACATTCCATAATACATATACATACATATATATATATATAATCTTTTGTTCGTCTGAAGAGAAATGAATATCATTTTAGAAGAGCCAATATTCTTTGTGCTACTTGTTCTCTGTAAATCTTCATTCTAGTATCATAAAGTTGCCTTTGAATACAACATATTTGAAAAATCAATTACTATTATTTAAAAGTATACCAACCTATTCATCTACCATAAAAGGTCAAAGGTCAAGTGGGATTTATATAGAAAATCTCACTTCCTGTTATCAGTGAACTCTTAGTTTCATGAGGGGAATATAAAACATGCAGATATCAATAGTAAGGTCACCTTTATCATTTTTTCCCCTTCTTAGATCATTTATGTCTCTAAAATGCCAACATAACATCAAATTAGTGGGGAAAAAAAAGTCTAAGTAGTTAATAATTTCTCCATAAAACCAAAGTTTGAGTAATTGTATTCCACACATTTTAATATACTATGCGTAAGCTCAGTCAGGTAGATACAATATTAACTGCTAAGTGTCATACAAAGACAAAAATCTAATCTTCACATATTTTGAGAGAAAATGCATTATCCATATGAATTCTCTTCTACTGTCTGTGCAGATGAAATTACACATTTTGTTCCTTGTCTTAATTTAGAACACAGTTTTCTGTTTCTGAAAAACTAAAACATAATTTTAGTCACTTACCATTTACTCTTTTTATAATTGTAATCATGCCAAATTATGTAATTATAAAATATTACAAGTATCAGCAATCGTATACTGACAGCTTGTAATTATGTAATTACCATGTGGACTTATAGTATTATGATATATAAAGATTTCAGAAATATTTCAATATGATTATTAACTCTTTCCTAGTAAAAATCTCATTGAACTATATAACATGAATAGAACTAATGAGTGGCTCATTCCATAATATAAGATAAATTAAAAAAAATACAGGACTTCAGGATAAGTAATTTATATAGAGAATCCTCTGAAATATCAATTTTTATACACACATATGTTTAAAAAAAAGATTTAGTATTTGATATTATTATGAGTATGATTAAAAACCAGTGTATTTGTTGATCAAAATCATATCAATAAAATAATTCAAAATAGTTATATATCAAATATCCATTTAAATGCATTATTAGACAACCTATACCTGACTGTGTATCTATCTATCTATCTGTCTATCTATCTATCTATCTATCTATAAAATGCAAAAACAGGTTTATTTGTTTGTTTTTTTTTACTTAGAAGGGGATTTATGTGTAGTCATCTAATCTAGTAACTATTTTAGCATACCTTTTAAAAAGAAATAGCTAGATTATGTTTTTGAGGACTTCTGAATTACCACAGGAAGCCCAAAAGGCATGAGTAAAAATGAACAGATATATTTGACTGCATAAAAATTAAAACTGTGGTCTGCTTACATCATGGTGAAGTAAGCTCACTACAGCCAATCTCTCCCATTGATTTACAACTAATCACAGAAAGCAACCACACTCTGTGACTTCAAAAAATAAACAAAAATAATTAGGTTGTAAAAGGGAGTCAAAACTTAAGAAAAGGTGCCCAGAAAGGGAAGAGTTTAATTATTTCCTGTGGGTTTTTCTGTTTATTTTTTAATCTTGTGCTTCACATGGAGAGAAGTCTTGAGTCTTAGAGTGGCACAGCAAAACAGTAAGGTGGATGGCTTATCTCTGATAGAAATCTTGTATTTATGGTCAGCCAGAAGAACCTCATCAAGGAAACTCTGCAGGAAGGAGTGTGGAGGTTATGGTAGAGAAGAAAGAGCTGAGGAAAGGATCTAATTGTGTGTATGAATCCTCATAAGACCCCTGAGCTGTGCATGTATGGAAGATACCTACATCAGAATATTGGAGACTTTGAGATATAAATATTTTCCGTCTTAAATTTTAAAAACATGTGTCAACGTTAAAGGCACAATAAACAAATGCATGCATTCACTAATTTATATGTAAATATATCTATACATGTGTAAATAAGTAATGTAATTTGGCATGACTTTTGATGTACAAGGTCAGACAATTAAGTTCGGAACTCATTCTAGAGACAGTGCTACATACCCCATTGTTGAGTATCACTATGATCACTTTCAAAGTATCCCCATTGGGAAGCTATGCACTGATGTAAGCACCTAGTCTACCCTTCAACGAAACTTTGGAATTTCTTTTCGAATGGCCATCAGAGCTGTAGTCGTATTACCCTTGATGTCCTGAATGTCATCAAAATATCTTCATTTCAATATTTCCTTTATCTTCGGGTAAAGAAAGAAGTCATTGGGGGCCAGACCAGGTGAGTAGGCAGGGTGTTCCAATACAGTTATTTGTTTATTGGCTTAAAACTCTCTCACAGACAGTGCTGTGTGAGTTGGTACATTGCCATGATGCAAGAGCCAGTAATTGTTGTCAAAAAGTTCAGGTCGTCTTAACTTTTTCACGTAGCATTTTCAGCACTTCCAAATAGTAAACTTGATTAACTGTTCATCCAGTTCGTACAAATTCATAATGAATAATCCCTCATATATCAAAAAAACTAGCAACATCATTGCAACAAGTTTGAGAAATTACTTGTCAGAACATACTTGTCATGAACATACTTGTCATATGTAGATGTCAGTATATTGCAATTATAAAAGTTTGCTGATGTGGGGTGGTTAATGGTTGCAAGTCTTCAAAATTGTACTTGAGATTGTCAAATGTTAACTGGAAGTAGATGGAGAATGTGAGCTATTGAAACTGTGATCCCAAGAATAAGGAGTAAAACATTAAATCTAATGAGATATACCTAAGTGCCAATATGTAAAACAAAATAGGAAAATCTCCCATTTGGTCAATTGCCTTTTTTTTGTGTCAATGGTTTCTTTTGCTCTGCAGAAGCTTTTTAGTTTGATACAGTCCCATTCAGTTATTTTAGCTTTTACTTCCCTTGCCTGTGAGGTCAAATTCATAAAATCTCCTTTGAACCTAAGGTCTATAAGTTTAGTACCTATGTTTTCTTCTATGCAGTTTATTGTTTCAGGTCTTATGTTTAAGTCTTTGAGCCATTTTGAGTTAATTTTGGTACATGGTGATAGCATAAGGGGCTAATATACAAAATATGTAAGGAACTCATTCAAATCAACAACAAAACAAACACCCAATTAAAAAATGGCTGAGGACCTGAAGAGACATTTTTCTAAAGAGGACATACAGATGGCCAACATACATATGAAACAATGCTCAACGTCACTAATCATCAAAGAAATGCAAGTAAAAATCACAATGAGATATCACCTCACACTAGTTAGAATGGCTGTCATCAACAAGACAATAAGTGTTGGAGAGGCTGAGGAGAACAAGGAACCTCATACACTGTTGGTGGGAATGCAGATTGGTGGAGCCACCATGGAAAGCAGTGTGGAGGTTCCTCAAAAAATTAAGAAGAAAATTACTATATGATATAGAAATCTCTCTCCTAGGTATCTACCCAAAAAACCTGAAAACATTTATCCATAAAGGTATTTGTGCTTCAATGTTCATTGCAGCTTTATTTGCAGTGGCCAAGATATGAAACAACCAAAGAGTCCTTCGATAGATAATTGCATAAAGAAGATGTGGTACATATACACAATGGAATACTAATCTGACATAAGAAAAGATGAAATAGTGCCATTTGTGACAACATGGATGGATCTTGAGATTATTATGCCAAGTGAAATAAGTCAGACAGAAAAAGTCAAGAACCATATGACTTCATTGATATGAGGGATATAACACTGAAAGCAGCAAAGGAACAAGACAAAAAAATAAAGAAACAAAAACTCACAGACAAAAACAATAGTTCAGTGGTTACCAGAGGGTAAGAGGGAGGGGGAATAGTAGAGGAGATTAAAGGGTCAAATATATGGTGATGGAAGGAGAACTGACTCTAGGTGGTGAACACACAATGTAATATATAGATGATGTATTACGGAATTGTACACTTGAAACCTATGTAATTTTACTAACCATTGTCACCCCAATAAATTTTAATTAAAAAAATATAATACTTAAATATTCAAATAATTCAAAAGAAGGCAGGAAAAGGAAAAGGAGAACAAAAAAAACTGAGAATGTAAATAGATACAAATAATAAAATAGTAGAAAACATCAAAGCATATCCCATCAAATCAGTAATTACATTAAATGTGATTAGTCTAAAATGAACAGTTGAAAATAGACAACACCCAATTACATGTTGTCTACATGAATCCCATTTTAAGTATCAAGACAGATATAAGTAAAACGTAAAATTATTTTTTAATATCATTCAAATACTAATGAAATGAAAGCTGAGTACCTATATTAATATTAGAAAATTAGATTTCACAACAAAGAATATCACTGGAAATAAAGGACAGTGATAATTATAAAAGTGTTTGTTCACAAAGAAAAGGTTGTAGTAATAAATTTTTATGAACCTAATAATAAAATCTCAAAATACATTAAGCAAGTACATAACTGAGAGAAAAAAAATAGACAAATATCAGAGAGTGATTGCAAATCTACCACACACGGGCATATGTGGTGCTATTGAAACTGTTTCATATCGCAGTGAAGTGGTGATTACATAAGAGCATGCATTTGTCAAAACTATTTGCCAGAGGTTTCTGTCAGAAAAGGCAGCATAAAAAAGTCATTTACGTGTAAAATACAATGGGGAACTTGACAATTATATGTGAGGATTAGAAAGAATGGATGGTGGTTTAAGATACTTTGTCTCTAAGGAGAGCTACATGAGGCTTAAAGGAACCAAAGATGATATGCTGGTTTGGATGATATGTGATAAATGTATGTAGAATGGGCTTTCTATTAAAAATGGAAACTTAAGTAATAAACCCATTTGCCATTTTTCTTTTTCTTTTTTTAAATTCCCAACCTCCATCCTCCTCGACCCTCCTCTTTGGAAACCATCAACTTGTTCTCTATCTGTGGGTTGGTTTCATTTTTGTATCATTTATTCTTTATAAATAAATAAATATAAATATATATATATATATATATATATATATATATATATATACACACATATATATATATATATGTGTGTGTGTGTATACACATGTATGACATATATATCATATATATAAATTCTTTATATATAAATATATATGTGTGTATATATATACATATATATATCACATGTAAGTGAAGTTAAGTAAAGGGTAAGCAGCATATCAGAGAGCTTTATGGTAAATAAATAAATATACTTGTGTTGTTGTTGTTGTGATTGTTTTTAAGCAAAGCTTCCCTCAGATGCTTTAAAATATAAATATCTATTTTGAGTCTTCAGAAAAGATATAGATAGATGATAGATAGATAGATGATAGATAGATAGAGTGCTTCCCTAAATTACATAACCACAAGCAAGATTTTTTTTTCTTTTCTTTTAGTCATCTCTTAGGGCTACAGTTATAAAGAAAAGTTATTGGAACAAGTTTATGTAATATAACACGAGAGATATGTAGCTTGCTTGAATTATGGGAAAATTGACATAGCATTTTCTAAACTCTGAAAGAAATTAACATAGAAGTTGTTGAAATGATGTAACCTTAGCTATATAAAAGAATGATGTAACTTAAGCTGTATGAAAGGAACAAATCTGTAAATTGAACTATATGAATTTCCCCTAAATTATCAGTATATTAATGATAGAACCAATGAGATAATGTATGTTTTTCAGCACCATATCTAGCACCTTATAGACACACAATATATAAAGGTTTTCCTTGAATTGTGCTTATATTTTGCCCCTCCTCGTTTGGAGTTGGAGCTACATATTCCAAATTAAGGGGACCAAGCCAGCTCCTCTGTGTGGTCTATCCGGTAGAATTTGTGTTAAAGCATTTGCGAGAATGCCTCTACTTGTGGATATGAGTGTGCAAGGTATGTATGTGTGTTGTGTACATATGTGTGAATGGTATGGGTGTGTCTATGTTGCATCTGGAATACAAATAAGCATTTAAACTTTAGATTCCATAATAATAAAATATATTAACCATAAAATCCAATACCACAATCAGAGCTTTTAGAATTACTGATTCAAACATTTTTAGCACATTGAAAAAAATATAACAGCAAGACAAATTTTTGTTGCCCTTAAGTATCTGTGTATCTGTTTATTTTTCTCTGATTGTTGACAAATGCTAACAAATATTTTCATTCCACATACTGGATAGGCCAAGATGTGTAGGCAGGTTTTTTCACAGTAATAGGAGCAGAGCATATCTTCTAGTGCATATGAAATATTCTTACACTAGAATTACTTTGCCTTTTTTTTGCTGCCACTCTAACTGCTCATGTAGTATTGAAGACTAATAAGTACTTTTCCCACCACATAATTCAGATGAGGAATCAAGTTCTGCGACTTTCAATTATTCAGTTCCATGTCTCATAAATCCAATATGTATGTAGCTGCCTGAAAACTCCTAATTCAAAACTCTTCATGGGAAATTTATACAGACCTTTTGGGACTTCTGGTTACACCAAGAAACTTGTTTTTTTGTTTGTTTGTTTGTTTTTTCCCAGCCCCAAACTGTAAAGACCTCTCAGAATAAATTTTAATCAAAGGAATGGTAATAAATATGAGGCAAATGGCTGAAAAAATGAGTTTGAATGATTCACCAAAATTTGAAATAATTGATTCCATGGACAGCTGTCCTCATCCTATATTTAATCTCTCCCATGAAATAATAATAATAAATTTAAGTGTGACACTCAGAATCATTATTGACAATTATTTAGGCATTTTTATGACGGTTAAGCCCTTTTTATTAGCATTCTGCCAGTTCTATCTGCTTTAATTTTCACTCTTTCAGTTTGTTTGCATCTTCTGTGCTTTGGTATTGACAATACCAGTTGATTTTTAAAAAATTTAAACACTTCTTGGATTAAGAATTACTATCTATGGACAGATGGACATTTTAATCCAGCAGAAACCTTATGTCTGCCCCAATGTTCCCATATTTGTGTGTTTCTTATCCTGAAACTGTATCCCTCTGGAAGTTATATCCTTAAACTCTAGCCTAAAAAGTTGTTACTTTCAATATTTTCCTATCTACTCAAAACATCCATCTTACATCTTTCTTCTTTCTTTCCCCCCTTCCTTCACTATTCATTTCAATTCATAAGTATAAGAAAATTCAATGAAAGCATTCAGTTTCTTCAAGAAATCCTGGAATTCAATAATATTAATGTTATTATGAAAAGTCTTTTTGCTAGGGTTCTAGTTCTATAAAACAAATTGTCCTGCTTTGTTAAAGCTTACAGACAAAATTTTAAAACAACACAAATAAAAACAGGATTATTACACTTTTATATGAGTCTTTAACAATTTATTTTTACCTTTATGAAACTAAAACTCCACAAAGAAGTTTACAAATCCATAAGGTGTTCCAACTTGCTGTTTTTTACCTTTGAATCAATGGTTTTGATGACAGATTTTTTTTTTTTTTTTTTTTTTTTTTTTAAATACATAGCTAGCTATTTTCCTAGAGCCCACACTCTAACTGAAGAAGAAGAGTTTTTTCAGGTAAATTTGACATCCAGTACTACTCAGAATTTCTTTATAGCAGGTCTTCCTTTGTGATATAGTATCGTTTTAGTTGTGCTTTTAGGATTATACCTAGTTTTGCATTTCCTTTTGGAACATATGCTTTAGGGTATCTTAGAACAAATTTAAAAATCCAATATGATTTAAATTCCTCAGTGCTTTCACCTACATAAAAATGTGTTTTTATTTGGAGTCAAAAATTTTATTTTATCGTTGTATGGTTGTGCTCCATTTTCTCTAGTAAAAAATAAGTATTTATTTTGTTTACTTTTCTTCACATGGTAATGAAGCAAACAAAGGATCCCAGTATGTTAACATTGAATGTAATTATGTTCCTAAAAAATACTCTTCTCCGTCATATTTCACATATAACAAGATACAAATCACTTACTTTTTTTTTAATCACTTATATTTTTGCCATATCAATTTTTAAAATTGTTTGTCTCCAAAAAATTCAATACAAAAGATAACTGGAAGAAATAAATTTTTGGTGTATGCTAGATGAGCAATTTTAAGAAATCAACACATACATACACATAAACACAAATCCCCACCCATTATATTACATGGATTGAAATAAAAATGTATTATTCTTTCCAGAGACCCCTGAGATATAAAACTTATAAAAAAGAAATTTCAGATATGAATTTACCATTAGGCATACCATAAACAAAGTTTTGTAAAATTCCAAAAAAGTTGTTGGAAATTAGAGTATATATGTGGGGCTTGTGTTGGCTCTATGAATATATTGAGTGTATATCAAGTATACCTGAAGAAAAGAAAATGCATTTGTCTTCATAGCTTGCATGATTAAAGGAACATGTAATAATAAAACTACATATTTCGTTCTCTGACAAAAACGTTAAGTGATATATTATAGGAGAGTCAGTAAAATTTTCTATGTATTTGAAGAGTTACTTTAATAACTATGCTATCAAAATTTTATTTGCATTTTTCATGCTGCCTTCTTTAGGCTTTCACTGTCTTCATGCAAACTGATCATCGCTTAGGATTCCCTACATGTAGCAGGTGTGAGATGGGTCCACTTAGAGTTTTCTTTTTCTGTACTTGTTATGGTGTATACTGTAATAACGAGTGTACTAAAATCTGAATTGGCTGTACTTTTAATTCTGTCACTAATAAATATGTTATTTGGGGCTAGTCAGGACATAATTGTAGACTTGATTTTCTTATGTTGTAAAATTTAAAGTGTTATACAATGATATTTTCAGTGTTTGAACTCTGTATTTATCTCCAAAGAGTATTATTGGACAATTATGTTGTCTTGCAGCAGTTTTCTCAGTTTTTAACTTATGAAGCTGACCCTTTCCAGACTCCAATGTCAAGCCTTTGTGTCCTTTGATTTTAATTTGTGTCCCATGTCACAAATTTCTGGGGCCTTCTTTCCTTCATTCTAATTTAATGAAAATGTTTTATTCTCAAAATGAATTTAAAAGTACTAGACTCTAGTATATGTATTTATGATTAGCCAACCTCTATTGCAAGATAAATTTTTATTGATTGGAATAAGATCATTAATCTCCAGTTTCAAAGTGATCAAATATACATTAGCCTATCATATTTGATAGCTATATATACTTTTAATTTGCAGTGGGTACTTATATGCCCCAAGTTGAAATTTCTCTTGAAAGGTGCTCATTTGCTCCAGGTAGAAGTTTCTCTACACATTAATTCTTACAATTGAATGAAAGTATAATGTGCAATTTTACAGCACAGGAGCTATTGTAATATTTTTGTATAACTGCTAATGAATATGTTAACACATTATTTAAATAAAAGTAAATGTATTTATTTTGATTAAATATTGTTAATGAAAAAACTCATATTTAATAGGTCTCAGTATTTAATACCAAGAGACTATTTTTCTCCAAAATTTTATGGCAATTGTAAGCAATCAAACTGAGAAGCACAATATGCAGACATAATTGATTTCTCCTAGTCCCTCAAGCTATTCTGTTCTATTTGCCAACTTATTTGAAATGTAAGATGAACAGACATTTGCCAGGAGGATAGTGGTTCTATATCTATGAAATTTGAATAATGGACATTAGAGAAAGGAAACATCTGACTCTTCCTGTAGACGATTTCTCTGTAAGAGCGAAATCACTGATTACAGCTAACCCTTGACTGCTGGGACTTTTTTTCTACCTAGACTGAGAGGATTGCGTGTCCTTCTGTGGACCAATATCTGGTAATCAGGAGACAGACTCTTGAGAAACAGAATAAATTGATATGCATCATTTTCTTTGACTGCCGGACCATTTTTAATTTCAACATTTTAGTGAATTCTGAAACCATCATTTTGAATATACTGTGTTCCCCGAAAATAAGACCTACCCGAACAATCAACTCTAATACATCTTTTGGAGCAAAAATTAATATAAGACCCAGCCTTATTTTACTATAAGACCTGGTATAATATAATATAATATAATATAATATAATATAATATCATATCATATAATATCATATCATATATCATATATCATATATCATATATCATATATCATATATCATATATCATATAACATATAACATATAACATATAATATATAATATAACATAATATAATACTGGTCTTATATTAATTTTTGCTCCAAAAGACACATTCGAGATGATTGTCCAGCGAGGTCTTATTTTCGGGGAAACAGGCTAGAAGATGAAAGACTTAAAAGCATTTAGAAATCTTATATAAGCCAAAGTATTCCATGTGAAATTTTGTGTCAAAATGAAGAATGAACTTTAGAAGCAAGAGTTTCAACATACAATTTTTTCAAAGACACTTCATTACTATTAACTAGGGAAACCTCTATAGTTAGACATATCCTAGATATATTCCTGATGATGAAAACACACAGAATCTTAAATTATGATTGTTATTGGTTAGTTTGTCCTTTTTTTTGAAGCAGTTAATTATGTTTTAATCAAACCAATTTAGATAGTATTTTTTTCAGGTGATCCCCTTTGTGCCATGGAGACATCATGACTCATACTAACCAAGGAGCAGTAAGCATTGATCTGGCTCTTAGCGCTGTCAGTGGATGTACAGAATTCCTCCATATTGATCACAGATATCAAAGTGAAAAAGAAAGAAAGAGGACTTTGGAAAAATGAAGTAAAATCCATATTCAAGACTTACTCTATACGTTACTGCTAAGATTATCCAGATGCACATGAATTTACAAGAGTAGATTGATACATAAGAGAGTATGTACCACATTTAATGCTTTTTTAATATTCCTATTAAGGAAGAACATAGTTCTTAATGATAGCTAAATACACACAAAATAAATATTTTAAAAGGTGGTGCTGTATAAGCTATGTCATTTCTTTACTGTGTAAGGCTATGCCTAGAATGTGTGCCTATGTGCCTAAACAGGATATTTTAAACCCTGTTCCTTTACAGTGCTTATTTTTCTGATTTAGTACAGGTCAAAAGAAAATGTAGAATATGCATGAACATGAAGGTCATAGTTGTGAGGCTCTGTTAGGTGATAAAATAAGAGAAAATTCAAAGATGACGACCATGTAAAACAGCTGGCATCCTGTCACCTGAATATTTTTATAACTAAACTGCCACATGTGCTTTTGTGAAACTGTGCCATATGGACACTGCAATTACATACTACACTGAATTACAACTCTTGGAGGAGGACATTTGCATGCTTCCACTTACATCCTCTATGTGCTTGGGATAAGAAAAGGCTACAGAAAAGAAACCAAAGTGAAAGTGGAAAAAACCCTAACCAGCTCAATTTCAGTTTTTATATGATTATTGATTGCATTACATATTAATGGAAAATTATTAGATTATCAAACTGTTTAATTTTTGTTAATAATGTTGATACTTATCTGAGAGTAACAAAAATTTGATTCCCCGCTGGATACCTTTCCACAAGTGTATCCAGGCACAGAAATATCATGTAACAATGAATTCCTTTCATAAAATTCTTAACGTACTGATTCCCTTTAACTTTTTGTAATTAATTTGAGAAATAGATGCCTGTGTTCCAACAGAGATACACGTCCCATACACACAGTAGCTTCCACCTGACTGCATAGTCACTCTGCTTCTTGGTACATGTCTAGATTATCTCAGCAGTTACTGAATGCCAGCAACTGTTTCCAGGTGCTTTGGGAACTTTTTACTATATCTAGTAAAATAACCCACACTCATTTTTTAGACAAACTAATTAGAAAATGTAATCCTTAACAGTATCTAGAAAGTAATTAATGACTTATATTTATTACACATATGCATATATTCATAAAGTAAGATGACAGGACATTATTTGCGAAGGGCCAATTTGTGCCTGACATTTTAAATATATTTTATAATTTAACCTTTTTATAGATAGTTTAAGAAAGGTAACATTTTTCCAACATCACTATGTGGAAACTCAGCAATAAGGAAGACAATTTGAACAGGGGCAGTCATTTTAAGTGTCCATCGATAGACTAATGATAAACAAGATGTGGTACCAACATATTACTCAGCAATAAAAAAGAATGAAATCTCACCATTTGAGACAACATGGATGGACATAGAGGGAATTAGGCTAAATTAAATAAGTAAGAGAGATAAGTATAAATACTATATGATTCTATTTATATGTGGAATCTAAAATAAATAGATAGATAAATGAGCAAACAAAACAAACAAACTCATAGATACAGAGAATAAATTGATGGTTACAAGAAGGGCGGGTGTTTGGGGTGGGTGGGTGAAAAAGGGGAAGGAGTTAAGTTGTACAAATTGCCACTTATAAAAATAGTCATGGAGATGTAGAGTACAGCATAGGGAATACAGTCAATAATATTGTAATAACTATGTATGGTCTCAGATGGGTACTTGACTTATCAGGGTAATCAAGTCATCAGTTATATAAATGTCTAATCATTGTTATACACCTGAAACATAATATTGTGTGTCAACTGTAATTGAAAAATTTTAAATGAAAGCAAAACAAAATATTTTTTTAAGTGGCAAGAGTGAGAAGTAGAGCTAAAACTCTGAATAGCAACCAGATCAGTGAAGTTTTTACAATACCAAATAATATAAGTATAATTTCACAATACTACACTGATACACATATGATTACCACAGTAACATGGATCATTCATTCTTTCAGGGATGAATGTTTCCATTTTTAGCTGATATCTGTATCAGTGAAGCCTGTGTTTGGTAAAGAAGCTCTCTCAAGTCTGGAATTCAGGATCAGAGCTGAACCATATAATTCTGTTCTATAATCCAGCAAATGAATTTAGAAATTTCTCCCTTAATTACTTCAACTCTATATAAATATTTAGAGTATTACCATGTTATCTTTACTAGTGAGTCTTTTGAGATGAAAAACCCAAGGCTGTAATTTTTCAGGGTGGAAAAAGAAAGTTGTGAAATATGCAGTATCTCAACATTCTTAGGAAAGAAATCTTCAGGGACTACTTTCACTTGCAAATTTATTTTGTAATGGTTTAGTTCTACTGTATCAACTCTAAAAGTGTGAGAAAATGGAATGTTACTTACTAATTCTAGATTTTGTTGGTTGCTGGGTTAATAAAACTGGGGGAAAATGAGTCAGTAAATAGGCAGCCATATTTCATTTCAAACTCACCCATATTTTTCCTATTTACATATTTGCTAAGATGTGTCTAATATTCTTTCTCATAAACATATATCACATCTAATACATCAATTAAAATAACATTGATTATTCTGTTAAATACAGTCAATCATTTCCAAAGACTGGGATCTATCTTAATGTAATAATCCCCTCTAGCCATGTCATTCAATGAGCTTCAAATGTGAGTAAAGGAATCGCAGCAGGTTGCTTCACCTTCAACATTCCCATAAGGTGATCCTTAAGCAAAATTGGTCTAGGATAAACAATAACCCAATCGCTTGCAGCCATAGTGTGCGTATGGCAGCACTTCAATGCATACAATTTCTTCTCTTTCCTGTTCTACTAGTTAAGTTTGCTCCAAGTTAACAGTTGGATGAGATAGATTAAAACCAGTTTCAACAAGTTTAATGATCAAATTTTCTCAAATAGCACCAAGAACATTCCATAATGTGATACCTAAAAGGATCACGCTAAACCACGCGGGGCAGACTTTTGAGGTCTCTGTCCAATGAGTAACATCTCACACATATTTTGGTTGTCGTATTTTAACAGAACTTCACTCCAGGAAAAGTGCTGAAGAAAAAATCTAATTGCATTTTGGTTGTCAATTTGGAAGTTGCGGTTATGTCAAAATAAATAAAATATACTTTAAATGCATATAATTATAATCACATGGAAGTATACTTCACAATTATGACAAACATGTTTATAGATCAAAGTTTACATTGCAAACCTAGCAACAACAAAATAATTTCTCCTTGGACAAAATATTTTCATAAATTTAGTAATGGTCACAAGTTAACAAAATAAAGGTAAAATATATTTTATAATTTCTTCTAATCAAGGCAATGACCCTTGCCATCCCAATTAGAATAAGAAATTTGTTATGAAAGAAGACTTTAAACCAAAAGAACTGTTAATCTTTTTGCAAGATTATGAGTATTAAGCAATCATGCATGGATATCTGGAATAAACAAGACTCTTATAATTTATAAAGAATTGCGTTTTTTTTGTTTGTTTTTTGTTTTGTTTTGTTTTTGCTCGCCCTACTTCAGGATCAGTATTTATTCAGAATTCACAAGTTTCTGCATTAGTTGAGGAAATTATATTCATGTTTCTCTCCAGTGGTTCTATGTAACTGTCCATGTATATTTTCTAAATAATTTATCATTTGAGAAAAAGATAAGAAAATAAATTTGTCTTGTGCCAAAACATTGGAAAAAATTTCCATTATATTAGATGTACCAGATAAGTCATGATAGATATTTATCATTTAATAGGTATTATTAAAACATAAATGTGTTTATTAATTACAAAATTACTATCAGTGGTTGTGACAAGTAATCTACAATGCTTATATTAAATCTGATCTTAATGCAACTATTTCATTTCATAAATCTGATGAAAATTGGTAATTACTACAACTTTTAAGAGATTTAAGTAAAACTTGAGAAATGAAGCTGATTAGCTTTGTAACAGTAAATGAGCTCACTGATATTTCAAAAATTGAGTCAAAAAATAGTCTACCTGTTTAATATGTAAAAATTAATTCCCCAAAATATAAATGATGAATTCTACCATATTTGAAATTAACTTCTTATATAAGAAACAACAGTACAAAATGACAGAACCAAGATTAAGAGTATATTCTAAATCATATATATATATATATATATATATATATATATATATATATATATATATATATATATATGGAAGGGAATGGGTTCTTGCTATATATATATATATATATATATATATATATATATAGAGAGAGAGAGAGAGAGAGAGAGAGAGAGAGAGACAGAGAGAGAGAGAGAGAGACAGAGAGAGAGAGAGAGAGAGAGAGAGAGAGAGAGAGAGAGAGAGAGAGAGCAGGAGAGAGAGACAGAGAGAGATGTAGATATAAATATCTACCTCTATATCTATATCATCTCTATCTATATATCATCTCTATCTATACCATCTATATCTATATATCATGCTATTAGACTTCTTGAGAGAGCAAGGCCCTTGTGGATGGAATGGTGAGAGATAATTTTATGGAGGTAAAGGGACTTACAGGGGTAGAACAATCAGAGTGGGAATTGATTATACAGTTTGAGTTAAGAGCTGGAGATTCACTGTCTATCTGGTACTCAAGAGCTAACCCTTTTCAATTTTAACCTGACAACAAAAAGTTCAGAATTTCCAAAAACACTGCTTTGAGGGACATGTGCTTCCATATGATCATTGCAACATTGTTTACTATGGCCAAGATATGGAGACAAACTAGCTCTCTGTGGATGGATGAATGGATAAAGAGGTACATATATGAGTATACAATGGAATATTGCTCAGCAATGGAAGGGAATGTGTTCTTGCCATCTGTGGTGGCATTGATACACCTAGAGGGTACTGTGCTGAGTGATGTCAGACATAGAAGATGCAGTGCGATTTCTTTATATGTGTAATCTAAAGAACAAAATAAACAAGCAAACAAAAGAGAAACAAACTCATAGATACAGACAGAGAGCATGTTGATGGTTGCCAGATGGGGAGAAGGTTAGGGGGGTGGTTGAAAATGGGGAAGGGATTAAGAAGTACTAATTTGTTGTTACACAGTAGTCTTGGGGATGTAGGATATAGCATAAGGAATATAGTCAATAATATTGTAATAACTATGTATGGTGTCAGATGGGTGCTAGATTTATTGGATTGATAGATGGGAGGGTGGTTGGAGTCAGGGTGAAAAACGTGGAAGTATTAAGAAATATAAATTAGAAGTTACAAAATAGTCATGGGGATGTAAAGTAAAGCATAGGGAATATCGTCAATAGTATGGTAATAACTGTACATAGTGCCAGGTGGGTACTAGACTAGTCAGGGGTATCACTTCTTAAATTATACAAACATATTACTACTACGCTGAAAGTAATATAAAATAATGTTGTATGTCAACTGTAATTGAAAAAAAATTTAAAAAGGAGGAAAAAGGTGAAGGGGACTAGAGGTCCAAATTTCCAGGAATAAAACAAATAAGTCATGGGATGTAATGTACAGCATGGGGAATATAGTCAATAATTTTGTGATAGTACAGTGTGGTGTCAGATGGTTTTGGACTTATGGTGATTACTTCTTTAGGTATATAAACATTGAATAACTATGGCATTCACTTGCAACTAATATAATATTGTATGTCAGCTATATTTTAATAAAAGTCTTTAAAAAATGGAATTCCCAAAGTACAGGATCTAATTTCATGGTATTCTGTTTTTGGAGCTCTGACTAAACCTCATCTTCTAAATGTAATGGAGGGAGATTTAAGACTCAGGTCCCTGAGTTTGTCTTTGAATAGCCTTGAGTAAATCAAATTCAGAGGTTTTGCCCTGCAGATATTCTGAAATTTGCTGGTAAAGCTAGAAATTGTAAGATCAATGTTTGAATACAATAGGGGGAAAATGAAGGCAGAGAAAGAAATTAACTTTCTTATAACTGGCATCCAAATTCATTAACTTCTGTCCTCAGCTTTGTTTCCTTAAACAATCATCTCCTCCTAGTCATTGTATAAATCCAGGTATAGTCCTTTTTGATTCTGTGCATAGGACATTTTATTTACATCAAATTGTCTCTTAAAGTAGGCTTCTGCTTCCTTATAACATCATTATAGCCAGGGAATGCCATGGCAGATGTTGTGGTTGTCAATGTTTAGCCTTATTTTATGTAGAAACCTGGGAAATCTTTTCACTACATTCTTTTTGCCAATACCGTCCATTGATTTTAATTCTTCTGTGAATTTTTAATATAGCCAGGATATTTCTGAATAATTTTTTTCTCATTTTCTTCTTTCAGTAAGCTCAAGGTCACAATGAAGAACTACTCCATAACCAGCAAAGAGTGAGTAATGATCTTTATTCAATTATTTTTATTTCTAAGTCCAAATGGCAATTCCAGGTATGTTCTGTGAAGGTTAAAAACTGAAATCGTGAAGGTAATTTCATATTCTGCATTTATATCTTTTGTTTTTCTTTATTGGTTCAATTACTATTTTCTCCATGAGATGTAAAGTTCTAAGAGAGCAAGTATCATGCTTGCTTTATTTAATACTATTACCGTGTTTCCCTGAAAATAAGACCTAGCCAGCCCATCAGTTTTAATGCATCTTTTTGAGCAAAAATTCATATAAAACCGGGTGTTATTTTACTATAATATAAGATCCGGGCTTATATTATATTGTATAAGACCGGGTCTTGTATTAATTTTTGCTCCAAAAGCTTCATTAGTGCTGATGGTCTGGCTAGGTCTTATTTTGGGGGAAATACAGTAATACATGAGGCATCTGGCTGTATGTCAACCGTTTTTTTGTAGGCTTCCAATTTTTGTTGAATGCCTCATTCCCAGAGGTAATAATAAAGAATAATGCTCACTGAGTAAGTATGAGCCTTCATTTTCTTTCCAGTTTAAAAACAAACAAATAACCATGACACTAACATCATTGAGTTTATCAGCATACTAAGTACTTGTGCACATCTTAGGGAAACTACCTGAATATGATAATTGTATTCATAGAAGCAGGTACTATACTTTCCACTCTTTGCCTCACCTCTGCCTCAACATGCATGGGCCACTCATAAATACTGCATCATCTCGTAACTGGACATTTCCATTGTTTGTACTCTTGTGGCCTATTTTCTCTTATTTATTGAATATTAATTTTTTTCCTTCAAAATTTTGTCTCAGCCCAAGCCATTAAGCATATACTGGTCAGTCAAGCTTATAATTTCTTTCTGTGAATGGAAACAATTCTTTATAAGAACTAATTACAATGGTAATTTGTGTTTCTCAGTTCAATTTACTCAGGGTTTCTTTAACAACCTCAAAAGTTTTGAAAAATCATTAGCAAATAGGAATCATTATTCTTTACTTCATGTTTCATTGCCCATTCCTGCACTTGATCCAGGACTTATGAATTTCTTTTTATATTTTATGGTATTTATATAAATTGTATTTTTAATTGAATTTAGCACCTTGTATTATAACTAGGATAATGTATACTTTTATTGTCCAAAATAGCATCATTTCAAGAATAAAACAAATCACTTGTAATAATTAGGCAAGAAAATATAGGCATAAACCAGCAGTATCCCAGGCAAAATTATAGTCCAAATTATATTCATATGTTAATGAACAATTTGCCATAATCTAGTTTATGGTTGTCTGTCTTTAAGGAATCCCAAATTTACCACCATTTCCTATTTTGTTTTGTTTTTCTTGTCTATGAGATAAGCATGTACTGGATATTTATTTTACTTTGCTGCATAAGCATTTATTAACTCTATGCTACATATGAGAATGTACTGTGGGAGACACATTCCATCTTCAATATCATTTTGTGTTTTGGGAGATACAAAGAAAAATGAGGTATAGTTTTCTACAAAGATCAATATAAAATAGACAAGCCTGTAGAAAACTAACATCAACATGACATTGTCAGTAACATTGTAAAGATTATGTAGGGTGCCAAATGGTCAGTGGACTTATCAGGGGGATCACTTCAGAGACTATGTACATGACCAATATCTATACATCTGAAACTGAAGTAGAATAATATGGAATGTCAACTATAATTATATATATATATATATATATATATATATATATATATATATATATATAATTTTAAAGTATTATATATATACATATATATGTATGTGTGTGTGTATATATATATGTGTATATATATATATTTTGCCACAGGATGTGGAGTACAGCATAGGGAATAGAGTCAATGATATTGTAATAGCTGTATTTGATGTTAGAGGGGCAGTAGAGTGGGGGGGAGGGTTATCACTTTGCGAGGAGTATAAATGTCTAACTACTACATTGCTTTGTATATCTGAAACTAATAAAAATCAAATTAAAAAAATAATTTAAAAAATATAAATGATAAAATGGCAATAGATACAAAA
Organism: Rhinolophus sinicus; assembly: GCF_036562045.2. Lineage (NCBI taxonomy): Eukaryota > Metazoa > Chordata > Mammalia > Chiroptera > Rhinolophidae > Rhinolophus > Rhinolophus sinicus. Next base: position 106,211,853 of record NC_133755.1, read on the forward strand.
CAAAACAAATAAAACCCATGAGGTTGTGTTGACGTTAATAGATTAAAAGTGCTAAGGAGAAAGAACTGATTTTTTTTTAACAAGCAAAGTATTTATATTGGACTTTGAAAAATAAGTAAGAGTCTGATGGAATGAAACATACACAATAATAAATCAAAGAAAAGGAAATGTGGAAACAACACAGATAACACAAACAACAAAATAAAAGCTATATTTGCAGACATGCATTAATCATTCGCTCTCCCTTTGTTTCCTTCTTAAAGTCTGGTTTAAGAATTTCTTCCTGATGCCACTACTTCCAACTTCCTTTTCAGATTCAGCAAGTTTAGGATTAAATTTTGGCATGTTTAAGAATGTGGAACATGTTGGAATTGCAACATACTCCCTGCCACCTTTTTTTCTTTGCAGCCTCATTTACTTGGGGAATGAGTAATTTTTCAACAAGTACAATTTGTCCTTATTCAATTTATTGTTTCATGAACATAATACTTTAAAAAAATTTTTATGCCATCCAGTCAATATACTTTCATGACATGATACATAAAAAGGAAAAGCAATAATACACATGATCACAACAAATAAATTATGTTACATAAAAAAAAAAAACCTAAAAGGAATTATATTAATACTTTCTTTGCATCGTCATATGAAAAAGAAACCCATTAAATATGATAGACACATTATCCTTTTTTTTTTTTTTTTTTTTTTTTAGCCTGGGTACTTAATTTGTGTTTTTCCAAACAGAGAGAGAATTTCCAAGCTCCTTGGAGTTGTTTCTCTTAAAAGAAAACATGATTTATAGCTACTGTGATTATTTGTACCACTTTGCCAACCGGAGATGACTTATTTCTTTTCCAAGGAATAATGCTGACTGCAAGGTTGTGCATATTTTAGATTGTTTCAATTCCTAGAAAAATATCATAAGAAGTTATAATCAGGTTATAGCATTTTTAGAGCTTCATTTATTATTGTGTGTTTTATCTTCAAGTTGTTTTCACAGGTTTGTCAGCATTGTCTGCTTTTGTGTTGAGAAAAAGTAGTTTAACTTAGATGTCATTATTTAGAATGTTTACCCCCAATGAGCACTTTTAAACTTTGGAAACAGTTTTATAATAATTAAAACAATAATCCCTTATAATGAATGAGGCTTTAAGTTTTAGGTATACTTTAACAAACATCTGTTTTCAGAGGTAGAGCTGAAAATGAAATGCCATTCTACTAGTGTTAAAAAATAAATTTAAATAGTACCTCCTTTAAAAAAACACTTCTGTAACAAAATTTGAATTATAAGTTTAATACATTACAACTTGATCAAAGGAGATAATATATGTTTGGCACCTTGAAATACAAATGAAAACACTGGAGATTCATATACAAAGAGGGTGCCAAAACAAAACAAAACACAAAGCTTGTACACATTTTAAGAAAGGAAAACACTGTATTAAAATTGTAATACTCAATATGTACCAATAATGAAAGATAGATACAAGTCACGTTTGACTTCTGTAATTACAAGAGGAGCTCAAAGTGGTTACCATCAGCATCCAGACACTTCTGATTACGGTGAACTGCGGATTGAGCAATGTTAACTGAAGTGTCCACTTGTATACATTTTTCTGGCAACCCTGGTATGTGATTCCAGTAATTTTCTGCAGGACATTCATTAAGTGAGCAAATGTTAGTTACTATTAACTGTACATAAGCTTATTTTGGGTTTGTTTTTTTAGTTCGTTGTTAAAGATGTAGTGTCTTTACAACATAATTTTCTGTGGTTCTTTCCTCTAAAAGTGTGTCTCTCTTAATGGCCAGTCAGGCATTCTTTTCTCCCCATTCCATTCAGCTCAGGATACTTCCTCAGAGTTGCTGGGATAGTGTAGTCTATGAATTTTATCCATTTTTGGTTTAATGTCTTTATCTTAAAGAGCATATAGCATATTTGCTTTAGGGCCTTTACCATATCCCAGGTTGTACTGTACTGTATTAGTCTGCTCAGGCTGCCATAACCAAATACAAGAGGCTGGGTGATTTAAACGGCAATTTAGTTTCTCATAGTTCTGGAGGCTGAAGTCTGAGATCAGGATGCCAGCATGGTCAGATTCTGAGAATTCTCTTTCTGGTTTGTACATGGCCATCTTGTTGTGTCTTCATATGAGAGAGAGAGGGAGAGGGGGAGGGAGAGGGAGAGGGAGAGGGAGAGGGAGAGGGAGAGGGAGAGGGAGAGGGAGAGGGAGAGGGAGAGGGAGATATCTTTGGTGTTTCTTATAAGTGCAGTCATCCCCACCCTCATAAATTTACATAAACTTAATTACTTCCGAAGGTCCTACATCCAAGTACTGTCACATGGTGGGGTAGGAATTCAGCATAGGAATTACGAGGGGACACAGTTCAGTCCATAGCAATACCATCAGGCCTCACACTGCTGTTGCTCTTCCAAATTTCTTGAAGTTGTGTTTTATCATCATCAAGCAATTACAGTATTTCTTTTAACTTTTCTTCTGTCTCGTATTTAACACATTTGTGCATGTGTTCCAAGATTCTTTTTGAATTTTCTGCTTCACTTTTCTGGGCTTGCAGTGTATGAAGCAAGTGGCCCTGCTGTAGTAATATATGTTGCCATTTAATATTCATCACCATTCATAAGATTCTCACTTGTTGCAGGTCTAATTGCTTATTATTCAATACTGTTATTTCCATCTACCTTTCACCTTTAGCATTATTAGTTTTAGCTTTAGCTGGATATTGTACACTGATATTTTTAAATTATGAAAACTAATAATCTGGATTAATTTGTTTAATATAGAAAATACAATGGCATGCTCAGCTACGCATCTAAGTCTAAAAGTTGCACAAGCCTAGTTTGGCCTTATTAATTAGATGAGGAAGACTACTAGCTAGAGGTATCTTTTAAAGACTAGTTTTTAATTTCATGTATGAGAAGGAAGGAGTGGGTTCTGCAGTGGTTGGATTAAATGTGGTTTGCCTATAAATGTCTCACTCCTTGATAATGAATTGAGGAGAATATTTAGAAAAAGTATATTACATGTGAGTGATGTAGATTCATTCAGATAGAACTATAAATGAACTTGAAATAATGGGCAGTTTTCTCCAACAGTCTTAGAATAAAATTCTCAGTGCACTTGTTGAAGAGATTATGGTTCAGTATGGAATCAATATTTGGAAATACTACAAGGCAAGGAGAAACCATTTAGTCCTATATGTAGGAGGATGGCATGGTTCAATTTGCAGATTGTTTGGTCCTCAAGGGCCATGAACCTCCCAGTACTTAGCAAAGAGCTGCCACACAGTAGGTGATCAGCAGATAACTATTCTATAAGTGAAAACTGCATAAATTATTTTCTAAAAGATTCATCAAGAGTGTCATTAAAAGCATGGCAGCATGAGGAGTCCTCTGAGCTCCCACTTGAAGTTACAAGTTAAACGGATATAATTCAACAAATAATTCCCTGTGTAATATACAAACACGTTTGAGAGTTCTGCGTATCCACACCTCTGAAGATGGGTGAATCTCGGTTAAAAGGGCAGGAGGGAAGGGAGAAGAGCAGAGACGGGTATGCAGATGCAGCCCAGAGCTCACTGTAGTTCTCAGGAGAGGGGAGGATTCAGGCTGCAGTGCACTCTCTGTGGCCCCAAGCATTTCTGCCTGAATGATTAGCATATAATACTGCTGAACCCAACAATCGGGGCAGAGAACAAATACAGAGGGGTGACACCTGTGTTCTAGCAGCTGCAATTGACAAGCAGAGAACAAAGCCACAGAACCTGGCTGCCTCCCCACACTCTCCCAGAGTTAACAGTGGACCCAAGAAAAAATTTCAGCAGTGCGTGTAGGGTTACAAAGCAGAATATTGACAGCCCTGCGAACTAGAGAGACAGTTCCCGAGTGGCAGACACACACTGTGGCTAATCCCAGTGACAGGGGTGAAGATACAGAGACAAAACAGTTAAGGTCTAGCAGTCACCATTACTAGATGGAAAACAAAGCCACAAATACACCAGCAACTTCTCCCAGGCTTCCCTGCCCCCACTCATAACAGCTGGTCCCAGCAGGGGCCCCAGGGGACAGTACAAGCAGAGCAGCACCACATCTGGCTACAGGGGCAGCACTGAGATTTCAGGGGCTCAGAACCTCATCAAACACCACATTGTCCCACAGGAGTGGTGCCCTCAGACCAAGGTGACCTGGTCACAGAGGGGATGCCCACGTCTCTAGGGATTACAAGGCACCTTCCACCATAAGAAGCCAGAACAGTGCAAGAGAAAATAAAACACTGCAGCACCACTTACTGGGAAACAACAAAAAAGAAACATTATCAAGATGCTGCAGAGTTCATCCCATAAACACATAGGCAGATAAATAATCTATCAAATACCATGAACAACCAAGGTAATAAAGAAGCTCAGAGAGAAAATGAAAAATCTCCAGAAAATAAACTTAAATACGTGGAAATATGTGACTTCAATGACAGCGAATTCAAGATTACAATTCTGACATTATGTTAGGTGAAATAAGTCAGATGGACAAAGACAAATACCATATGATCTCACTTTTATGTGGAATCTAAAAAATAGAATAAATGAACAACTAATCAGAAACAGTCTCAGAGATATAGAGAAAAACCTGAGGGTTGCTAGATGAGAGGAGGTGGGGATGAGGGAGAAGGTGAGGGGATTAGAAAGCACAAATTAGTAACCACAGGATTGCCATGGGGATACAAAAGACACATTGTGGAATATAATACATAATGTTGTAAGTATTTTGTAGCATATTTCTTGGACACTTGTCTTATTAGGGAGACCACTTCATGGATGGTGTAGATACCTGATCACTGCAGTGTACACCTGAAGCTGACACTGAATAATAATAAATGTCAAATATACATATATATATACATATACATATATATATATGTATATATATATATATATATATATATATATATATATATATATATATATAAAATTATAGTTGTCAGTTGCAGGATGTGGAGTACAGCATAGAGAATAGAATCAGTGGAATTGTAACAGATATATACTATGTCAGAGGGATAATAAATTGGGAGAGGGGAGTTATCACTTTGTGAGGGATATAAATATCTAACTATTACATTATTCTGTACACATGAAGCTAATATAAAGAAAGATTGCAGGTCTGAAAAAAACTCCACAATATGCAAAAGAATTCAGATAAGCAGTTTAGTGTACTCAGAAATAAAATGAACAAACAAAAGCAAGATTTTATGAAGAGATTGCAACTTTAGAAAAGGACCTAATAGAAATTTTGGAGATGAAGAACTCAATAAAAGAGATGAAGAATGAAATAGTGAGCTTAGGAAATACAGCTGACCAGATGGAGGCAATAATTAGTTGTACTGAGGATAGAAATCTGGAAATATCACAGATGAGAGAAGAGAGAGACTTGAAAGATAAAAGAAATCAAAGAGCTCTACAAGAAACATCTGACTCTATCCGAAAGGGCAATATAAGAATCATGGGTATACCAAAAGGAGAATAGAGGGAGAAGGGCACAGAGAGCCTATTCACACAAATAGTCAACGAGAACTTCTGAAACCTGTGGAAAAAACTGTATCCTTGATTCCAATAACCAACCAGAACACCTAATTATCTCATCCAAAAAGGCCTTCTCCAAGGCATATTATATTAAAACTGTCAAAAATTAATGACAAGGAAACTATTCTTAAGGCAACCAGGGAAAAGAAGATGGTAACCTACAAATGAAAGCCCTTTTGATTTTTTTCAGCAGAAACTCTACAAGCTAGGAGGAAATTGAATCAAATATTCAAACTATCAAAAGAGAAAAATTACAAGCCAAGAATAATAAATCCAGCAAAGTTATCCCTTAGGTATGAAGAAGTAATAAAGACCTTTCCACATGTACAGTAACTGAGGGAATTTTCCACCACAAGGCCTGCATTACAGAAGATACCAAAGGGGGTTATTGTACCAGAAACAAAAAGACAAAAGGATACGAAAATTTGAGTAAGATGAATAACAGACCGAAGCAAGAAATTGCAACTCCTATTCAGAATATGGCACTGTGCACTTAAATATAATGTAAAGGTTAAAGGAGATAAAAACATAAAAATAGGAAAAGAGAAGAAAAAAAAAAAAAAAAGTACTTGTTACTGCAACTCAGAAATGAATTCCCATCATAAATAAGGCTAACTTGTGGCAACAAAAACATAAAAGGGGAATGATAAAGGCCTGAATTTGTGAAGAGAAATGGAGATAAGCTTCATGCTAAAGAAAAAGGAATACTTTATATATGAAACTTTCTTTTACACAAACGTCATGGTAACCACACAGGAAAAAAAAATACATAACTGAAACACATAACGTAAAAAAGAGGAAACAGAGGGGGTAACATCATAGAATACCACCAAACTAAAATAACAGATGCACAAGGGCAAAAAATCAATGGAGACACTGAGCTATGAGAAAACGAAAGATGAAATGGCTATAGGAAATCCTCACATATCAATACTCACCCTAAATGTAAATGGACTGAACTCACCAATAAAAAAGGCACAGAGTAGCAGATTGGATCAAAAAACAAAATCCAAACATATATTGCCTTCCAGAAACACATCTCAGCTGCAAGGAGTTAAAGGGTGCAAACACAACCTTAAAGGGAGCAAAATAATACTCCAAGCAAATAGCATCCCAAGAAAAATAGGTGCAGCCAAACTTATAACTTATGAAATAAATTTCAAGATAAAAATGTAACAGGAAACAACATGGATATAGCATTATGATAAAGGTGACAGTACAACAAGAAGACATAACACTTATCAATATATATACTCCCAATCAAGGCACACCAAAATATATAAAGCAACTACTAAGAGAACTAAAAGAAGAAACTGACAAAAACGCAATTATAGTAAGAGACCTAAATATATCATCAACAGCTATGGATAGATCATCCAAACAAAAATGTAATAAGGAAATACCAGCCTTCAATGACACATTACGCCAAATGGACGTAATCAACATTTACAGAGCCTTTCATTCAAGAACACTGGATTATACATTATTTTCTGGTAAACATGGAACATTCTCAAGTATAGACAATACATTGGGATGCAAAGCTAGCCTCACCAAATTTAAGAAGATTGACATTATACCAACCCTATTCTCTGACCACGATGCTTTGAAATTGGAGATCAACTGCATAAAGAAAGTGGGGAAAAACACAAATATGTGGATATTAAACAACAAGCTACTAAAGAACGACTGAGTCAAAGAAGAAACAAGAGGAGAGATCAAAAGATACATAGAAACAGATGAGAATAAAAATATATCAAAAGTTTGGGATGCTGCCAAAGTGGTAATAAGAGAGAACTTTATATCATTGCAGGTCTATCTCATGAAACAAAAAAAAATCCCAAATAAACAATGTAAAATTATATCTTAAAGAGCTGAAAAAGACGAAAAAGTGAAACCCAAAGTCAGCAGAAGGAAGAAAATAATACAAAATTAGAACAGAATTATATATAACTGAACAAAAGGGCCATGGAAAAAAACAATGCAACAAAGAGCTGGTTCTTAGAAAAGATTAATAAAATTGACAACCTTTGGCTAGACTCACTAAGGAAAAAAAGAGAAAACAAACAAAATCAGAAATGAAGGAAGAGGTTACGATGGAAACAATAAAAATACAAAGGACCACACAAGAATACTTATGAGGATTATATGACACTAAGTCAATAAACTAAAGGAAATGGACTAGTTCTTAGAAATATGTAATCTTCCTAGACTGTATCACGAAGAACTGGACTATCTGAATAGAGAAATCAACCATAAGGAAATTGAAACAATGAACCAAAACATTCCCAAAAGCAAAAGTCCAGGATCAGATGGCTTCACTAGTGAATTCTACTAAACATTTAAAGGGGATGTAACAGCTGTTCTCTTTAAACTCTTCCAAAAAGTTGAAGAACCAGTAATACTTCCTAACTCATTTTATGAGGCCAACATTACCCTAATACCAAAACCTGGTAAGGATAACACACACAAAAAATGAAAACTGCAGACTAATATCTCTGATAAATAGAGACACAAAAATTCTGAACAAAATACTAACAAATACAACAATATTTTAAAAAGGTTACATATCACAATCAAGTGGGGGGGTTCATCCCAGGGGCACAAGCATGATTCAGCATAGACAAATTGGTCAATATAATACACCACATAAAATGAAGGATAAAAATCAGACGATTATATCAATAGGTGCAGTAAAAGCATTTGATGAGATATAACATCCATTTATGATTAAAACACTTAATAAAATGGGTATAGAGAGTAAGTACCTCAACATCATAAAGTCCATATATGACAAACTCTCACCTAACATCATAACTAATGGTGCAAAACTAAAGCCTTTTGTTCTATGTTCAGGAACAAGACAAGAACATCCCCTCTCATTACTGTTATTCCACATAGTACTGGAAGTTCTAGCCTGAACAATCAGGCAAGAGAAGGAAATAAAAGGAATCCAAATTAGGAATGAAGAAATCAAATTGTTACTTTTGCAGATGACATGATTCTCTATGTAGAAAACCCTAAAGACTCCACCAAAAACTATTAGAAATATAAATACATACAGTAAAGTTGCTGGATACAAAATCAATGTATAAAAATCCATTGCTTTCCTATATACTAACAATGAAATTTCATAAAAATAAATGGAAAAAAAAGTGTTTTGCAATTGCAACCAAAATAATAAAATACCTAGGAATAAATTTAACAGAGGATGCAAAGGACCTATATACTGAAAACTACAAGACATTATTAAAACAAATTGAAAAAAACACACAAAAAATGGAAAAATACTCTTGTTCATGAATTGTAAGAATCAACGTAGTTAAAACAGCTATGTTACCTAAAGATATATACAGATTTAATGCAATCCCCATCAAAATCCCAAAGGCATTTTTTAAAGAAACAGAATAAAGAATCATCAGATTTGTATGGATTCACAAAAGACCCTGAATAGTGAAAGCAATCCTGAAAAAAATGTACAAGCCTGGATGTATCACATTCCCTGACTTCAATTTATACTACAAAGTGATAGGGATAAAAACAGCATGGTATTGGCAGGAAAAAAAACACACAAAAAACAACAAAAAAAAACAACAACAACCAGGCACAGATCAATGGAACAGAATTGAGAAATAAACCCACGTAAATATGGACTGAAAATTTTCTACATTGGGGCCAAACACATACAATGGAGAAAAGAAAGCCTCTTCAATAAATGGTGCTGCAAAAATTGGAAAGCCACAAGCAAAAGAATAAAACTAGACTGCTATCTGTCCCAATATACCAAATTTAACTAGAAATGGATCAAAGACATAAACATAAGACCTGAAACTGCATAGAAGAAAGCATAGGTACTAAACTTATGGACCTTGGGTTCACAGAGGATTTTATGAACTGGACCTCAAAGGCAAGTGAAGTAAAAGCTAAAATAAATGAATGGTACCATATCAAACTAAAACGCTTCTGCAGAGCAAAATAAACCATCAACAAATAAATAGGTAGCCAACTGAATGGGAGAAGGTATTTGCAAAGAACACCTTCAGTAAGGGGCTAGATATCCAAAATATATGAAGAAAGCATGCAATTCAACAACAAACAAACAACCCAATTTAAAAATGGGCAGAGGTCTTGAACAGGTACTTCTCCCTAGAAGACATACAAATGGCCACATTAAAAAATGATCAAACTCACTAGCTATTAGGGAAATGCAAAGCAAAAGCACAATGAGATACCACCTCACACCTGTTAGAATGGCTATTAACAAGACAAGTAATAAAAAGTGTTGGAGAGGCTGTGGAGAAAAAGGAACACTCATACACTGCTGGAGGGAATGTAAGTTGGTACAGCCACTATTGAAAACTGTGGAGGTTCCTCAAAAAATTAAGAATAGAATTATCACATGACCCAGCATACCTCTTCTGGGTATCTACCCCCAAAATCTGAAAAAAATTATCTGTAAAAATATATGTACCCCTATGTTCATTGCAACATTATTTATGGTGGCTAAGACATGGAAACAACCAAAGTGTCCTTGATAGATGACTGGGTACAGAAGAAGTGGTATATATATATACAATGGAATATTACTCAGCCCTAAAAAAAATGAAATACTATCATTTGCAATAACATGGATGGAACTTGAAATTATCGTGCTAAGCAAAATAAGTCAGACAGAAAAAGTTGAGCACCATATGATTTCACTCATATGTGGGATGTAAAACTAAAAGCAACAAATGGACAAGACAAATGAACAAACATAAACTCATAGATGCAGTTTAGCAGTTACCAGAGGGTGGGTGGGGTAATAGAAGAGGGTAAATGGGATGAAAAATATGGTAGCAGAAGGAGATTTGACTTCGGGTGGTGAACACACAGTGCAATATACAGATGAAGTATTACAGAATTGTACAGTTGAAACCTATGTAATTTTATTAACCAGTGTTACCTTAATAAATGTAATAAAATAAGGTTAACGAAGAAGGTGGATAAAATATCAATGGGGAATGATGGAATTATAGTGTACAGCTATGATACAATGGAATTCTGTATTTGGATGGCAATAAAAAAGAAAAATACAAAATGAATGTCACTGTGTAACTAACTGTTCCCAAGGATTTCCGGCAATCTTTAAGTTTTATATTATACATTGTACTGGATATTGCTTTGAAATGTCAACTATGTATTTTTTATATTTTCCCCAACACATAGTAGAAATAGACAACCTTCAAACAATCAGCATTATATTTTCAGACTGTTGAAATTGCATTGTTTGAATGACATGTTGAGATGTTAGGCTAGATGTGTGACTTATTGTCATTGTATCACATGTGAATAAATAAACTTTGCTCATAGTATTTCATCTTTGTGGAGCAATCTTCATGTGACCCTCTTGCTATCAGATGGAACCCTATCTATTCTTCTGGTTAGAATCAAAATTTTGTACCATCAGTTTGTCTTTTTCTCAACTAAAGCTGATCTCTAATTAAATGCATATAGATCTTTGCACTTCTCTCTCTCTTTTTTTAAAATTATTACATCATGATTTGTAAGGTAATAATTGTGTATATTGGTCCACTGTGTTTTATAATCAAAATTGTCTTTGATCTTTTTATCTGCCTTTTTTTTTTTTATATCTAGTGGTATTCATGCAATGGTCCTTAATTAATATTTGTTCAATAAATGAATGAATTTAAAAAGAAAAACATGATATTCTAATAACTCCTAATCCTGTTCCATAATTAAAAGAACTGAGGCAGAAACCTTAGTGTTATAAATTGTTAATTTGATGTTGAGGTTGATTTAGAGTTCATTTTTAATATTTTGCTTCACCTCTTTTTCTTTTCAAATTTTGTCTTCAATATTATGTTGACTTAAAACATGTTAATTTAAGAAATAATTCTATTATTACCTCATATAAAACTTATCCTAGGTTACATACTAATGGAAATTCAAGAAGCATTTTTTAAGGCCAACATGGTGTGACATTCCAAGATTCAGTGACAGATTTGAATAGAGGCTCTAAAACAGTGCAGGTTTATATAATAAGTAGCATATGTGGTAGCAATTACTAATTAGATAATTGGAAGCATATGGCAGCAATTACTGTCAATCAAATTATGCAGTATCCCAGTAGGTAAAATAATACCTTCAGTGCAGAAATGTCTCCTATGTATATTCTCAATTCGATCAAGGGATTAATGAGAGCATTCTATGCTATAGTTTTAGTCACTACCAATGAACAGTGCTTAGAAACAATCTATAACTTTAATTGAGGTCATGGCTACAGTATGTGACAGGAGCTATGAATTGGCCCATCCAATTTGCTGTGGTTCATTAAGACACAAACTGCTCAGGAATTGTGTAGACAGGTCACAACAAATCATACCAAGTGAATTGTTCAGTGAGGTAGAATTTTATTGTACAGATATGGCCAAAGGCCAGGTTTATGTATCACGAGAAAAATGCCCATGATATAGTATATACTGTGTATCCAGGACTTAGCTGGATTGTCAGATGCATCACATTCTCTGGCAGCAATAGCTCATTAAGATCTATATCCAGAAAATAATGGAGCTTATCCTTACAATATGTCATGGTTTCTATGGAAGTCCATAGATATACCACTATTAATCTAATACGAGAAGAAAACCTAGTTTTAGATTGGAAGCCAGAGCAGACTTCTAGCCCAGGAAAATTAGCTTTGCAGACCACACGGATATGTAGGCTTCACTGCTCACCCTTCCTGATCAAAGTTTGTGCTCAACAATGCATATGGATGTGCTCAGCAACTTTCCAAGTCTGGCTGAAGAGAGGACTTATTATATCTATAATGAAGCTATCAAACCTCAGATCAAACAGTATCTTAGTTATTATTCTAATATGAAGACAATGTGTTTGATAATTCTATGCAACCCTATTATCAGTCTCCATATTGCCAAAATTAGAATGCGCTTGCCTATTTAGATGTCTTTCTTCCCTTTTCCTTTTGCCCTTATATCAACCTTTTTGTCACATATTTATGCTCACATGTCCACGTACAGGTACACATACACACAAACACACACTTTATCATAACATGAGTCTACTGTCTGCACTAGAAACCCAGAGAAATCAGAACTTCAAAAGGATCTAATAAGAAATAGTCTTCCTTTGTATCAAGAGGTTGTCTTTTCCTTCTGAAAAATCACAGATTATAGCGATAGATAACTGTGGTTCTAATGTCCTACAGCAACTACTTATAATGATTAATATTATGTGCTTGTTTCTATATATACATAATCAATAAATATTGCACTATACATCAGCAAAATAATGATATTAATAAATAGGCTTTCAACTACTCTGCCAATTAAAGCTACAATCTGCTTAGGCTATTATTACTTTTCCCTTACACCATAAAAACCTGCATACACACTTTCAGTTTTAACAAATATTCACTGGGTGTTTAATGGATTGAAAGAAATGTTCTATGTCTTGTATATCTAGGATAGATACAACACAGTGAAAATTTCTGCCCTCAGGTAGGTACAATCTAATGTCAAAAAAGAAAAACAGAATCAACATGAATAAGTAAACTATATAAGTACTAATGAGGAGAAAGAAGCCGTGAGAGGAGATGGGGAGAGACTGGGAGTAGGATGAGAAAACCCTGAGCAGTGATTTGAAGGAGGTGAAGTAGCAGGCCATACTTAGGCGGGAAGAACTTCCCAGGTAGAAAGATGAGTGCTCAAGCCCAGAAGCCGGAGAATGCCTGCCTGGCATATTCCAGACAAGCAAGGCAGTAATGTGTCTCTAGGAGAGTGTGGTGGCAGGGAAGTAAGAGATAAGATTACACCCATTATGGAGGTGTTTCCCTAGGGCCTTTGAGGTCGTTTTAAGGGCTTTGGCTTTTACTCTGTCTGATGTGGGTAGCCACTGGGGACTTTTGAGGAGGAGAGCAATGAACAAACTATAAAAGACTCACTGTGGCTGCTCTATTCACAATACACTGAAGGGAAAAGTTGGATCAGGAAATCAGTTAGATTGATATTGCAAGCATCCAGGCAAGATCAGAATTATGAAAAGTGATTGAATTCTGGATTTGAAGGTAAAGCTAGTAGAATATGATAGTACATTGAATATGACTTGTGAGAGAAAGGGAGAAAACAAAGAGGGCTTCACAATTTTAAGTTATAAAACTGAAGTCCTGGACTTGCCATGAATGCCATGTGGGAGACTGTGACAGAAGCAGGGTTTGGGATGTTTATGTTTGGTTTAGCTGTTTGTTAGTTTGTCTGCTTTCTGGTGAAGAATGGAATGCTAAATTTGGAAATACTGAATTTAAGCTGAGTATTAGACGTGATCTACCTCCATGGAGAGATGTAAATTAGACAGTTAGGTATTGTAGGAGAGGGTTAACAAAGCTTTTCCTGCTTGCTTGGTAAGAACATTTGACTTTCTTTAGCTCTCTACGTTTGTTTTCCTGGAAACCTGAGAAAGATGATCTGCTAATGATATTACTAATGACAGCGGATAATATATTGACAGACAGTAGGTGAAACTGAAAATTGAAATCAAAACTTATTTCAAAATAGACTGCAATATGTCACACAAAGCAGATAAATGTACCAAACCAGAACCATGATGTCTGTCACAAACTCTGTTCTCCAATTATTTTAACACCAGCTTGTTCAGAACCATATTTTCCAAGAAAAGACCATGAACAAATTTGTGAATTCACACATTCTAAAGACAAGACCACTGACTGTTTCCAATAACATCCTAGTTTGTAAAAACTGACAAATCCCAACTAAGATCATCCCGTGATTAACTCCAGATCTCAAAAATCCTAGAAGTCCCCCTTCATAAATTCCCTCTTTTGAGACACCCACTATTCCCAAGTGTGCCCTTTGTTGCAGCAAACTCAGTAAGCTTAAACTTTTCTTTCTTTCTTTCCCTTTCTTCCTTCTTTCTTTCCTTCCTTCTTCCCTTCCTCCCTTCCTTCCTTCCTTCCTTCCTTCCTTCCTTCCTTCCTTCCTTCCTTCCTGCCTGCCTGCCTGCCTGCCTGCCTGCCTGCCTTTTCTCTTTCTTCCCCTTCTTCCCCTTCTTCTCCCCCTCTCCCCCCCCCTCTCTCTCTCCCTGTCTTCCTTCCTCTCTCCTTCCCTGCCTCCCTCCGTTTCTGCCCCCCACCATAGGTCTATCAACTGTGGGCTTTAGAAAATAAGCTTTAATGCAAAGGAGGGTTGCTTCTGGACAAAGTTGTCATGATTGGTAAACTGTATCTGGACTGGGAGAATTGTTACTACTTTAAAGGAAGACAATACCTTTTTACATCCTTGAGTATAGTGAGTGTGGGAACTGGGCATGCCTCTTATGGATACCCAGAAAGCTATACCTGTTGAATTGTTACAAAAAATATTGCTTCTGTGATATATAATGTTTTCAAAAGTGGGTGATACATGCACCCTTCTGGAAAGGATTGTTTCTTTGCACCTGAGCTATGTGAACTGCTGCAAGGAATGCTACTAGGATTTCTGCAGATGTGGAAACTCAGCACTCCCTATGGGATGGCAAGCTGTGACAGCTGTCTTGTATCCTTTGTACAGGTGAGTGCCAACTGAGGCTTAAGTCAGTCTGGCAAGTATGAAAGTTTAGCTGAAATTAGGCAGAGTCCTTAGTGGGCATTGTAACAAGGCAGCCTGGAATTCATGGGGAAGCTCTTATTTGTAGATAAAAATGTGGATAGCATTAGTGTTTAAGTGATATTGAAAGCTAGGGGCGGAAAGAGAGAGAGATGAGATTTTAAAATAGCAAATGCAAATGAAGAAAAGATATCCAAGGAGGGTGGCCTGGGCATTCTAAATGGAAAGAATTGAGGAGAGAAGGAGATACAGGAAAAAGATGTTGAGAAGAAACTGCCAGTGGTGAGATGCAGGAATTCTGCTTCCTAGAGGCCAAATGAAGAGTGTTTTAAGGAGGAGAGGATAATTAATTTTATCAAAGGCTTCTGTTAGCTCATGTAAGATAAGGAATGAGAATTGAGCATTGCATTTAGCAACATATATATGGGTGTCTGTTGACCTTAACGTGACCACTTTCAGTGAATTCATAAGGTCAAATACCTGCTTGGAGAGGGATTAAATGAAAATGGATGGAGAGGATTTAAAACTGAAAGGACAGACAATACTTTTTATAAAGAGAGAGAAATGGGAATATAATTGAAAAATGGAATGAGGACAAGAAGGAGGTTTTTTATTTATTTATTTTTCTTTCTTTTATTCCTAGAAGGGTGTAAAAGAGCGCACATGTACGTTAGCTGGATGGTCCCTTGGAGAGGAAAAATAATTTTGATGCATGAGGGAAGAGGGATCCATGGCTTTGGGTGGATGACAAGGAGATAGGCACAAAATACAGGGGGTGAACTCACATATAAAAGCCTGATATATTCATCCATATTGTGGTCTGCTCAGAAATGCTTGAAGGAAAGCATAAATATTTCTCTCATTTTAGATCCAACACAGTGAGCTTCTGTTTATTTGTTCATTTAATAAATACGTAGTCAATGCCTTCTTGGCCTTAGGAACTGTTTTAACAGCTAGGCACACAGCGGTAAACAAAACAGATTAAAAGCAGGCCTGTCTTCATGGTGTTTCCCTTTAAAGGAACCCACTGAGTTTGAAAAACAAGTTGAAGAATAAAAACACTTGCTATATTTTTTGTCTTATATCATTTTTTTTAATCACTTCAGTGTAGCCTTGTTGTCTTTGTTGAAATTTCAAAGTAATTCTCTGCTCAGAAAAGAAGCCTGAAAGAAACAGCTTGGGTAATGTTTCTTTTAAGAGAACTCCTTATTCAGCTGACAGAAAAGATTGTGTCTGGTAATCACTGTTTCCAAAGAACTGATGAGATTGTGTCAGCAGAGGTTTGAGAAGGAACACTGAATACTTCCAGATCTAGTCAGTAAGTTCTTTCCTGAGAATGGCCAAGCGAAATCAATATAAAGCCCCCATAGGTTTCTTTTCATGTCCCATGGAAAAATAACTAACTTGGCAAATGCTACATTCAGTTACTTCTTTTCAACCTCAAAATCTATTGCAATGACTAGATAGGGATTCTAACTCATGCTTTGTATAAGGGACAATTCACCATCTATTACTTTAAATGTGGTCAAGGAAAGCTTTTACCACTTGAGGTAATAGCTACAGTTTTCCCCACAAAGATATTGTTTCTTGTTTTTTGGGTGATTTGTATTTCTAAATTAGCTCAGGGACCTAGATAAGAATTTAATTTGGAGGGATGGGATGTAAGCAAAGCCTGTTTGTTTAGAGTTCCTTATATACTGGGGGGGGGGGGGGAGTGAGGATCTTTCTGCCCACTGAAGCAGGGCATTTCCTCTCTGAACCTCACATTCTATCCCACATTTTTTGACTGCAGTAATTTTTATCTTCAGTCTTGATAACTCTTATTCAATGTCTTGAACTCTCTATGCATTAACTTGTTTTGCCTGTGATTCTGTAGATCCTAGCGTTCTACCACAAATGCTCTATTTGATGGACTCCATTGAAAAGCTATTGAATTAGAATTTCTTGGAAATGGGAGTTGGAACATCTTCATTTCAAACCAACCCAGAAAACTTGTCTGTGCATTAAAATGTAAAATCCTAGACCTTCTTATTGACGATGGCATTTAAAAAATGCTGTCAGCCAAGAAAGAATGATGAGCTTGCCTTTAACTGATTTTGCCTTTATTCAAAGACTCTAGTAGTTGTACAATGTTTGTTGTTGTTGCTGTTGTTGTAGGTTTTAATAATACCTCAAGCCATGGTTCTCAACTGGAGTAGGGTGAGATTTTTCCATAAAAGAAACTTTGGCAATATTTGGAGTCAATGTTGGTTGTCATGAAGGGGTTAGGTGGTTTTATTGTGTCTAATGGGTAGATCAGGGATGCTTCTTAACTCCCTACCATGTATACTTCAGGCCCCCACAATGAAAGAATCATCACCTGGACAAAACAAATAAATATAATGGAACTTAAGAAAACTTACCCTAAGGCAACTGTCTAGAACAGATGACAATTTCAATATGCTTCTTTGTCCACTCAATCCAGAGCCCAGAGGCCTTTTTTCTTTTTTTCTTTCTTTTCTTTTCTTTTTTTTTTTTTTTTAACATCTGGAACGAGGATGCTTCTGTTTGTAACCCTGGAATTCTATACGAAAAGAGGCAGACCACTTATAGTATTTTGATCCTTCCCTGCCTCCCACACTCAGTTTAATATACAAGACATTTAGAATTTCTATGGGGTGGGGATTGGGGGGTATGTGAAACAGTGTGCTAAAGGCAACATCATAAAATCTGAATACCAAAATGGAAGATAGTAACTGCATAAACTTCAAGCATTCCTTTAAATTTAAAAAAGTAGCACTAAACACTAAAGATATAATTAAGAGTAGAATTGAATCTTTATGGAAGTTACAAAATAATCTTGTGATTAATTAAAAAAAGGAAACACACACACACACACACACACACACACACACACACACACACACAACTATAATGATAGGGCAATAAATGAAGTTGAAAATCGTCTTTTTGACCATACAATTAAAACAAGAATTCTTTGTCAACTTGTATGAAATCTCATTTGTTATGTAACAGTGTTTTACAGAATTAACAATGGGCCTCTGTGCCATCTGAGATTTGCAGCTAAGCAAAGTCAAAACAACATAGGGTAAAGTGCAGTAAAAAGGAACACTGCTTTAGGTCATCAAAATGCACTAACACAGTGTTGGAAATCAATAACATATTGACATTTCAGAAAGCATACTCAGGAGGGCAATTCCAGAACTATAGAAAATCTTATCCCCATAGCACTGGATTGTCTTCTGTATAAAAGTAAAACAAGAAATAAACAAAAGCAAAAACAAAAACATGGGAGAAATTGAGTGAACACAGGCTTAAAGTGCTTGCTTTGAATACAGAATAGCTGTATTAGAAATAAGACATATTCAGTAATGAAACAATTTTCAATTTGACAATAAATTAAAAAAAATACTTAGATGCTGCATGTCTTTTCAAAAGATTATTGTTTAATCACACATATAATTTTGTTATTACAGAATGAAACATTGGCCTGAAGAACAATTAGCCAAAAAAACTCAGAAAACTATACAACAATAAAAGTTTATCACTCCCAAATTTATATCATGTTCATTTGTATTTACTAATTTACATGACAATTGTTTCAGGAATGCCTACCATATACTGGATTCTGTTTATCTTCTAGGAATAAAGGGGTGAACAAGGAAAAGCATCTTTTCTCATGGAACTTAAATATTGAGGAAGAAAAGTATTTAAAATAAGCAAAGAAACATTTTTTTATGTCAAAAAGGAAGTTAAAATAAGTGACAAGACTAGTTGTGGGTGACTGTTACATACATCAGAAGGTTTCTCTGAGGAGGTGATATTTGATATTTTCATTTATCTTCCATACATTGGTACAAATATAATTTTAAAAATTGCCTATTGAAAAACACAAATTCTAAAGACTGTAATATTCTATCATGTTAATATTGAACATAAACAATGTCATATTTTTAATATATCGTTTTATTTCAAATAATGGGTCAAATTGAATAAATAGTTTCAGAGTTTGACACACATTTTGAACTCACATTTGTAAGAGTTTTACCGTTTTTAATCCCATAAAATGTAATTTGTAAGAGTCAAATTTTCACATAATTCTCACCATTTGTATTTTCCTTTAAAAATCACACACACACACACACACACACACACACACACACGGAAAAAAGTTGCTTAGTAGTTTTGAATTAACACTTTAATTTACTGGTGGGCTTCATTATTATACATGTTTATTGGACACTTATTTTCATACACATAAATATACTTCATATAAGTACTGATGTTCCTTGATTTTTAAAATGTAAACATTATCTTATGTAATAAGAATATTAAAAGTTTGACAGTTGCTTATGTTACAACTATTTCATACCTTGTTTGTGTGAAGAATATTATAATTACTTTTCAATATATGAACTACCCACTTTTATCATGTGACATTTTTCATACTAAAAGAACATCTTGACACCATTGATTATCAATGATAAACATTCAGGATTTCAAATCCAAATTAGGATTTTCGAAAGCTAGTGTCTGAAACTGTGAACTTGATAGCTTCCCAACACTTTGAAGACT
Organism: Rhinolophus sinicus; assembly: GCF_036562045.2. Taxonomy (NCBI): domain Eukaryota; kingdom Metazoa; phylum Chordata; class Mammalia; order Chiroptera; family Rhinolophidae; genus Rhinolophus; species Rhinolophus sinicus. The sequence goes on from NC_133755.1 coordinate 106,231,634, forward strand.
TTCTCTGATAAGATCAGTGGTTATATATGATTGTGAATTTTTGATATTTATAAAGGATGTCTCAACATTTGGAAGATCTCATTGAATAATTAATTAAATCTTATATCCCAACTGATTAATGGTTGGCCTTATAGAATAATGCATGGATAAAGAATCTATTTAAAGTGCAACAAAGATCAAAAGATTTTATTGTAACAGAGTATGAAATATCATTAATAAAGTGATATTCCATCTTGCAACTGAGCTTTAAGAAAATACCACTCATTGGATATTGGTGTAGTATTAAAGGCCAAAATCCAAAATTAATGAAAAGGTCATGGAAATACTGTTCCTTTTTCCAATGACATATTTGTAAGACCAGATTTTTTTCATATACTTCAATCAGAATGAATGCAGATCAATTGTGATCTATGAAGTCAGACATTTAAAATATTTACAAAGCTAAAACAGTGCCAATCATGTCACTAAATATTTATGGAAATAATATTATTATAAATATGTTATTTCTGTTACCATGCAATGGGTTTATCATTATTTTAAATTAATTATTACATATTTTTAATTCTTATAATTTCTAGTGTAGTGAATATGCCTAGATCTATTTCTATATCAACTACCTCTTTGTATATATATACATATAATGTATATATGTTTATATAATATATATTTTATATATCTATATCTATATCTATATATATATCTGTGTATATCTGTATACACACACACACACACACACACACATAATGTAAAAGAGTCATGGATTAAAAGTTTGAGAATTACTGTATTACAGTTATCTGTGGTTAAAAAAAAAAACAACAACTGTGAAGTGGTATTTGTAGTAAGTCCCGAGGAGAGAATCACAACAAAATTCCTAAGTTTCTATATTGGAGAAACATACAATTTTCATAAAAAAACTCCTGTCCAGCTATTGGATCCTAGTACAATGCTGCATTTGACCATAGGCTATCATAAAATCATATAAGCAGTGCTACCCATCTTGAACCAGGATCGGGCAGACCTACTAATTTAGAAGGTTGAGTAGACCCTCAGAGCTTTAAAAGTATATCTGAAATCAGGCATAAACAAGATCAAGGATCACAGACGAGCTGTCTGAGTGGGGGTCATAACCACTACATTACTTACCACTTTCACATTAATGTGTCTCTTAGTTCATACCTAAGACTATATGGATGGTCCCTTTTGGCAGCTGACAAAAGAAATAAAGACTGAGCTTGATTCTCAGATAAATCAGATAAGTATTCATGTCTAAGATAAAAATTGATTTTGCATTAAAGCTGTACTATAGAGGGCTCTCCTATGGAAGAAAACCCTTCTGTGGGGCCAAACTTCAAGATTTACACATGATCATCCACTATGTGTAGAGAGGAAAGTGATTCAGTTACGAATATGCATAGACTTATATGCAGTATCAAATAGCATGGCCATTTGGTCAAGGGCCTAAAGAAGAAAATAATTGAGGTCTGGGGAAAAGGCTTATAGATTGACCTGTGGGAATAGGCATGGGGTGTGATCTTGCATTGCATGTTAATAATGCCCATCAGAGATCATGTACCTCAATGAGGCACTAAATAATCAAGTAGATATTATTTTTTTGACATTAACTTATTTTATCAGCCATCCCTGTATGACAAAATGGTCACATGAACAAAGAAATCATGCTGGGAAGGATAGAATGCAGGCAAGGACAACCCACCAATGACCCATTCACCATGGGTAGCTTAAGTACAATAGCTGCTGAATGTCCAATTATCCAGTAATAGAGACCAACACTGAGAGCTTGATTAGGCACCATTTTTAAGGAAGATGACCATCCTGTTGGTGGAAAGTAAATTACAGTAAACCTCTTCCACCTTGGAACAGGTGGTGATTCATCTCAGTTGGAAGTTGCATATATTGTGGGTAGGTATCATTTTGTCTTTTCCACTTACAGAGATTCAGCAGCACTGCTATTCTAGGGTTTATAGTATTTGGTCTCCTGACACATAATCACCTTATCACAATATTTCACAACAAGGGACCATCTCCAGTAAGGAGATATAGCAATTGACTCATAACAATGATATCTACTGGTCCTATCATTATAAAGTACAATACAAAAGTTGCTAGCCTGAGAGAACAAAGGGATAGCCTTGAAATCACAGCTAAGGTACCAGCTTTGAAAAAATATCCTGGCAGGATGGAGTCCCATCGCCCCCAGGATATGACTTACACCCCTTGAGTAATGACTATTTTTATTGTTCTGGGTGTCTATTAGCTACACACATGGGACAGTGCAAAGAGGCAAAAGTAGGGATGATTCTGATTTCTACTGCACTTATTGACACACTAGCTCAGTTTTTGCTTTCTGAATTTAAAACCTTAGTCTCTGTGGGTTTAAAGTCCCCATAGAGAGTACATTTCTGTCCAGGGAAACAGTGAGAATCCCAGTAACTTGAAGCTATAGCTACCATAGATCACTTTGGCATCTTTGTGCTTAGAGTCTAGAAAGCAAGGGAAAAAGTCCACCAGCTACCAAGAGTTTTGACTACTGTGAGGTCACAGCTAACTGAGTTATAGACAGTTGTCCTCTGCTGAAGGGGGCTTCCTCATCCAGGATCACGCCTCCTTTTGGAGTAACCTGTATTCAGTGGTGGGTCAAAGTAGGCATCTTAACCCCCACCCCTGCCTCAATTTGGACAACACTGAATGGTCATCTCAGCTCCAGGGCTCCTAAAGGGAGCCATTGAGGCCTCTATTGCAATTCTTCAGCTTAATCTTCTTTCACTCACCTCAGGTGTTTTTCCTCTGAACATGCCATGTAATTCTTCTGCACTCAGATATCCTTCTCATTGTCTATTTGCCAGAGAATCTGCTGTAAAGCACAACTGGATAAACAATCTCTATCTGAGTCTTTACTGATTTCTTGTTATGTATTGTGCATTATGTTAGGTATACTTTATATGTATCATGCAACTCAATTTCACAGTCCAACGAAGTTAAAAATCTCTTAGTAATATATTTTATCAAATGGAATTTGAGTATTTATATATCCATAGATACAAACTATGGTTGACTATTAAAACAACAACAACAACACAAAACAAACAAACAAAAAAACTTGTCAATATTTAACCAGTAGAATATATTCACGGTTTTCCAAAAGTGAATGACCTTTTGACATTTTAAAAAATATGTCACTAATGGCAAGGGTGTATTCTAATTGGATAAGTTCATTAAACTGGGTTGGATTTAACTATTAGGCATATTAACAACAATTTTTCATCCTTAATGCTCAATTTTAAAATGATAATTGCCCATAGAACACTGAAGCCTTTTCACAACAAACCTTTGTGTCAATGCCAGTATAGTTCTGCTCCTACTGGTAGAGTGTTAATCTGAGAATAAGTTTGGTTTCCAAGTCTTGTGATTTTTAGAGCCATTTCCATATTTTAAATAAATATTTAAGTAAACAAATTAAAGATGAATGAGAACATAGAATTCTTTCTGTGAAAACTAGGGTAAATGCTTTAGAAATATTCAAAATCATTGAGCTCCTTTAAAATGCTACAAAATTTGGAATGAACAGGACAGATTATAAGGATTGGAGAGGAGATGAAAAGGAATTTTATAAAGTTATGAAATATCTGTGCACATTATTTTCTTATATTGTTAAATCACTACTCTGCTTTAAAGAAAAAGTACACTTTTGAAAATTTCTAGAGCAATAGGGTTGTGTTTTATGAAAAATAAAGATAGGAAATGGCACTTTGACCTTATCTTTGACCTGTGATGAAAGATAAGGCTATGGTCATATGTTAAAAAGAGTGATGGATAAATGCATATACATGTGTCTCAAATTTACAGTAAAGGCTTAACATATGTATTTATCATATTTTATGATTTACTCATTTTACTAAATTTATTTAACCAAATTTGTACAGTAACCAAAAATATCCTGTTGAGATAGATAAGAAGGCTTTTAAGTGTTTTAATATTATGCTAGTATAACAAGATAGTGAATGTGATTATACTTTTGGGATTGTTGTGGAAGTTCAAAATTGGAGAAAATCAGTGAGAGGTAACACTTTATAAAAGATAACTAGGACATTGCCCAACTTTCTAAAGGATAGCTGTACCACCCACCCCATCACCCACTTCCAGCTCGTATAGAACAGAACTTCAAAGAGGGAATTGAAGAGTAACCAAAGTTACAAAACTTTCAACTCACGAGGATATGCTGTCATAAAGTGGGGAGTGTGGGATTAGAAGCATCCATAGAGAATGAGGGCAAAAATATCATCCTGTCTCCCGGTCTGATGATTTCTACTCTGCGGAGTTCCATAAGCCTACCCTAGCACATATGGAGTGGCATGTATTCAAACAGTTCATGCAAGGTTCTCACATCTGTCTCCAAGAGCAATCAATCCCAAGTATGGTTCATGAACTACTCCTTCCTATGGAGAAGTAGAGAAATTGATCATAAACATTGGCAATTTGAGACTGTTGTAGCTAACAATAAATAATTAGGTTTATACTAATAGATGTGTTATTTTTTTCTGTTTTAAATTTTTCTTTTATTTTTCTAGTAATTTATTTTCATCTTTATTGCATTTTACGTAAGTGTGGTTTGTGATCATTTCAAACAAAAACAAAGAATATACCCTCTTTATTCCTCCACATAGAATTTAAGAAAATACCATTCTAGCATATGGGGGCAACTAATACCCACCTTTAACCTGAAAAGCTGATGGCTGGCCGAAAAGCTGATGGCTGGCCAGAGTATAAAGCAGAGTAAAGAGAGAAGGCAGGAGGGGACAGTTTTTATGTTTCTCCCAGGCCTAGCAGAAGTGGAGGGTGAGCCATCTTGAGCAGTTTAAAATTGTCCTGACAAAGAAGGTGATAGCCTGCGGGATGGGGTGACCCCAGTATCAAAGACTGTGGGGGCCACTGGGACAGGGGCTTGGCAGTATTTGATCGCACAGGGACAGCTACAGATGGTATCACTGTATTCAGGGGACAGTGCAGTGAATAGATAAGAATTCCAAACAAAAGGCATTTAAATTTGAAGTCTCTTAATAACTGATGTTTGCTTGGTTGATCACAAAAACTTCCTAGATGATTTTTTCTTTGATATGTTTGAGTAAAAGTATTGATAGTACAGAAAAATATCAGCAACTGGTCCTGGGGACTTAAAATACCTGTAGCACATTTCACAATATATATTAATTTATTAATCAAATATTTTAGAAACTCTTTGTGCAAGGCAAAATGTTGTTAGGGGAATATACACACAGTCTGTCCTGCTGTCTGGAGAATTCTTTGGGGTAGTCACTGACATTCACTCTGAGACAGCTTTAAAGAAATTTAACACAACATAGAAGCAATGTAGGCATTAGCTGTATTTCACTAAAAATGGGTTTAAGAATATGACTTGGGCATATATTCTAGTACTTTATCCAAAATCTTGATCTTGCAAACTATATGAAGAGACAGAAAGAGGGTGAGAGAGAGAGAGAGAGAGGTTTAAAGTGAAGAAGAAAATATAATGATGTCTTCCAGGTTTTAGATTTATTAACTCTACAAAGGCTCTACAAAATTTTGCCATTTTCATGTAATATAAGCAGAATATGAATATTAATGTAGTCATCTGTGCTTAGCTAAGAGTTCAGGGATAGCTCATTTGGTTAGAAGCCAAGTGATTTTATTTTTCTTTAACTTCTTTAGAGTTACGTTACAATTCTCTCTTCCAAGTTAATTGATGCACTGCTTAGATTGAGTTCGGATGATATACATGCCCTCTTTTAAACTGCTCATTCCTGAGGGAGTTTAATGGAAAAATGTGTTGATGCCTTAATCTAAACTATATGTTCTTGAGATATCAATGTCTTGGGCAGTAATTCCTAATAGGATAAGCCAATTCTTTCCCAAAAAGCTTTGGTGACATACTCTGCAATGATTAATTAGACTTCTCCATGAAATGACATTCCGTATAATCATAACATATCTTCAAAAAACATCAACTGTCTAACCACTGCCAAGTTAAAATAGTAATAATGATGATGATGATGATGATAATAATAATAATAAATATGAGCACATGAGGGGTTCAAACACTCTGAAAAAATGGCTATGTGACAGAGAATCCAATTATGCTAATCATAACTGATTACATGGAATTTTCAAGAATATTTTTGCCTTCTCACGTCCTGGTATATAACTATATGAACAACCTAAAAATTCTGAATGACAATGAAATAAATATTTTTGAGAAATTTGAATTATATTTACACCATACCTATTTGTTTAGTGAACAATCATATCTTACTCATTAATATGCCATAGCATATGTCTACCAATTTGGTCTAGTCAGTTTACCCCCTCAGAACCTCAGACTTATTATTTGTCAAATAGGTTTATTAATAATTTACTTGAGCAGTTGTTTCACACTGCCTTCTCTCAACCATCTCAGCTGTTACAAGGTAAAGAGAAGGAGGAAATTTTGGAGGTCACAGCTGTAGGATTGCTCCTTCATGGCTCCCACCACCAGTTTCATTTACGTTTTCTATATTGGTCTTGGAGGTAGGATCCCTTTGAACGGTTGTTCTGACTACAAAATATGCCTGAAAATCCTTGAATTAACAGTTAATTAAGTTATTTTCTTATTCTAAATACTATGCCAGACTGAAAAGCATGAGATTAATGTTATGACATCACATCTTATTCTAGTTTCATTGAATTGTATGAAATTATAGTTTTTGTAGGCCAAAGGTGGTTGATTCATACAGTTCAGCTTAATATAGTAGCACTATTTTTTACAATCATGCTTTCTCCCCATCTCAAAAGATGTCAGTCCTTTCTCTGCTTTCATATAAATTAATTAAATGTAATAAATGTTTGAAAAGTTTTAGCAGCTGAGGCTTATTTTTGTCACATATTTACAACCCTTCAAAGGAGAGGAATGTAAATATTTCCCAGAATATTTTATTGAAGTAGAAAATTTTACATAAACTCACTCTTAAAAAAAAATGTAGTTATAATTTTAAACTGTATTTACCCTCAGAGGCAGTTGTTAGGACTTGGTGACATTATAAATATGTTAGAGCAGGAAATGTGCATGATTTTGAATGAATCATTTATAAAAGACACTTATAATATTAGCCATAATATTAATATTGTGGCTAATATTCATAGATAATATTATACATATTCTTTAAGTAAAGTCATATTGGTATGTTTCTTAGATCAATGGTTTTTAATGGGTATGAACTAATTGGAGCTAATTTTACAGAAGACATTGAGTGCATACATATTCTTAATTCATAGTTGAAAACTCCCAAATTATTACTGCTAAAATCAGTGAGCTTTCCTGGATAAAAACTGTCACATTCATGGGAAGAATGGATACCTATGCCAGAAGTGTCTATCTGCAGGAATCATACTCAAACAGAATTGTGATCAAAATCATAATGAAACAGAAGGACACCAGAAAGACACAATTTTAAGGTAAAGAGAGAAATGTGGAGGCACAGAAATCAGTATCACAGAAACTGAGAAGAGAATTCTCTGCAAATAGACCAGGTAGTGAACAGACTATTGACAGAGGGCACTGTGCCTTTCGACACTGTACTTACAATCTATATTAGTAGTTTCTTCCTGTATTGCTAGGACTTGGGATCCTGTAGCTTTATTTTCAGCATGGACATGTAATCATTTTTCCCAGCCCATAGCTGTCAGGTTTTATATTGAGGTGAGCTCTTTATGAAAAAATTACAACTAGGAATTAAATGATTTCTCAGCCCAGGCACCAATTAATAGAAAAATAAAGTTGAATGGCATTGCAATAGTGATTAAATCAGTGAGTCTCTATTTCTCTCTCTAACTCTGCTTGTAGAGCCTACGACTTAAAAGCAAGCTCTTTGTCTCTACAGCCCAGTTCAGTAAGTCACAGGAATTGTCTTTTTTCCTACCCTGGCAAGGACTCGTCTTTTATCTGCTGTCCCCAGCTCCTCAGTGATGCTTGCCACTAAGTGCTTACACTCCCACTACTGTCATCACTCCCACCACACAGCAGGCCTGTGTTTGTGTTGAAAATTCCACATTCACCAAAATAAGGGACAGTTCTCATATCAAGAACTATAGGTATTTAATTAGGCTTCCCAAAAGTGAGCCTGGATCTTTGCTTATAATTCTCTTTTTGTTGTTGTTTTGGACCTCAAATAAATTCCACACTGTTGATACCCAGTGGCACTCAGTATCATTTCCATCAGCACTGACCCATAGCCTGGAAGTGGAACATAAGGCACAATAATGCCTAATCCTTGGCTTTTTCTCTGACCTCATCTCCAACACTTCCTTCCCTGTTTTTCTTCTTGAAGCTACAGTTGACTGGCTTTCTATTCCTTAAACATATCCAAAACTCCCTCATGTAATGGCCTACTTAGAGTTCCTTTGTCTGCTGTGTGTTTTCTCCAGACATACACAAGAATCCCTTCCTTATTTCATTCTCCTTACCAGTATTACTTTCACTGATCATCCCATATAAATTAGAAATCTGACATAGCACTTCATGCTCTGCTAACCTGTCTTTTTTTACTCAATAGCACTTATCACTATATCATATAATATATATTTATTTTATTTCTTAATTAGCCCTCCCTCCCCCAATAGAAAGCAAGCTGCAATTGTGCAGAGACATCGGCTGTTGGCAGTTATATCACCTCTGCCTCTGATTCAGTGTGGTGACTGGCACATTGTAGGAGCTCAGTTAACATGACAAAATGAATGAATGGCTGTCTTGAGACATATCTGCAGCACTTATTTATGTCCTGTGTTTCTGTATAGAGCTGAAAGTTATCCATATATTTATGTATATTCCCACAAAGTTTATGTGTTGATCTCTTTTTATAAAAGTTTCATCTGTTATTTCAAGCACCAACTTATCAAATGAAAATTAGACTTGGAATCTCTAAAACCATGACAAGTCAATATCAAATCAACTCACATTTGCCTTTGCATTTCTAAATAATATGTATAAGTACATTAAACTCTTAATTTTGTTGATAGAAATATCATTTGTAATCCAAAACATTTTCTAAATTTACATCTTGAAAGTAGATAAAATGTTATTCAAAGTTTTTGTTTAAAGCATTCTGTTTGGAAAATAATTTTCTTCCTCACAAAGTATTTCATTAAAAATTTTTTCCATCATATTTTGGAACATTAAGTAGCCCCGAACTGGTATGTACATTTTGTGGGAAACCAATATGTGTTCTCACTGAGTTTGCTTCTAATTTTGTCTTTATTTTCAGTGATTTGAATAAATAAAGGAGAGTAAAATAAATATATGAAGGAAAAGTTTGGTCAAAAAAGGGGATTTCAATTCTATCAAAAAAGTTGTTAAACATAAGGACATCTTCACATTTGAACTTTCAGGTAAATCTGGATTTGCCTCAGGGGACTCAGGAAATATTCAGGCTTAAAATCTTACTCTGATACTTTTGATTATGACATTTCAAGTAATTGTGCTCCCCCCACCAACAAAAAGACTTTTTTTTTTAATGACATCATTTAAATTCATTTTATTGTTATGGAAATCAACATAAGGAAAGAATAGAGACAAATGCCCCTTAAGGGGCTAAAAGAGGCAGCTCAGATAAATCTTTATGTCCCAACTAGAAATATTCCAAATGCAGTCTCCCTTTTCACTTACGGTAGCTATGACCTATCATATATATCTGGTGTCAGCATTCCAATGTAATCACCTGGAGATTGATTAATCATTTAAGGTTCTACAGCCAAAAGGGAAACATTTAATAAAGGTAATATAGAGCCAGGATGATATTTTGGGAACTTGACCTGTCATTTCTGTTTAAGAAATGATGCTGTCATATTTCTGTAGGAGACAGCATCTGGTATGCAAGATAAAATGTTTCTCTAATATGTCTCAACCCCAAAGAACCAGCTGATTAGACGCTTGAATGTTTGTATAACAAGCTTAGGTATTTGCTTGCCTCTGTGAAAATTAAATTGTCATTGTGCCAAGGGTATACAGAAAATATCCATTAGCAATTGATGTCAGTATGTTTATGTAGAATTTGAATGGACTCTTTATACAGATCAAAATTGACAATGTGGAAAGAGATAGAGATCAATTATACACTTGGAGCCTGAATTATTAAAATAAATATCAAGGCTAAAAGCAAGGGAATACGTTAGCTCCTATCTAGTTCCACCTCTGAAGCTCTGAAAAAGGAAATTTATTTTTCCTTATAATAATCACATTATTTACAAAAAGGTTGTAAAATAAAACTGATACTGTTTTAATGTGAAAATCCTCTGAATTATTTAGAGTTGTTGGCAATGTTAATCTAAATCTGTGACACAGGAATAGTTTTGAAGGACTGATTATAGCCCGGGGTTGAATTCAATGCATTCTATACAAGATTTCCTGTCAACACATGTCCTTAGAAATATACCTGTATATGTGGACCACAATATTTGTTAATGATAATTTCCATGTTTCCATGTTCACAACAATGACAGGCTGTTTCTACTTATTTTCGCTTTTAAGTTGGTTTGCGAAAAGTAATATCTCTCCTGCCTTCCCAAGATGGGGAGAGTGCAGACAAAAATAATCAGGATTATTACTAATAGAACCAAAAGCTGAATGGTCAGAGATAACGTACCATAGTTCCTACGTGCAAGGTCGTAACAGATATGGTTTCTCAGGTCATAAGGAATAAAGAAATGATGATACGCATTAAAATTCTAAATTGTCCTCACCATTGATCAGATCAGTTGATGAACAACTATAAGCAATGATATGCTTATAAATGTTTAACAATTGGTTCACTGGGTGGGAAAAAAGAAAAAGAAAAGCCTAGATTTCCACTGTTTGCTAATTTCTGTGGTATGAATTTCTATAGCATGACAATTTTAAGTCACCACATTTGCAAATGGGAAAAGGTAGCCAAATTGGCTCCTGTGAGCTAGTTAAGACTGGCTGGCTCTACTACATCATGGAATAATTAAGGTATAAATTATAGGTGCATCACTTAGTAAATTAGGATAGTGTCATGAAACTTGATGCTTACAAAATGTTTCATGAGTAAAAAGTTTAAAAGCAAACTTGAGGCTATTGAAGTTTGACAGGTTGGTCTGGATGAGGATAGAAGCAGTGGAAATACAGACTAAACAACAGTGAATTTTTTCTCCAAGTGCTACATGAATCAAAATTTGAAAACTGAATGCAATATGAAAATAAACTTGATGAAATTACACAGGTATGTTTACATGTTTTACCAAACTTGTAGTTTCCATGAAGTGAAATTTTGACTAGTTTGAATGATGAACAGGATTGCAATGTTTGATCAAGTTTAGACTTATTTTAAATCGGGTAGACCTGGTATTCCTTAATTTTCTTCAGTTAAACAGCGTTTTAAAAATATATATTACCATAATATAAAAATATGTCAGTAAAAGCAAATAAGTTATGTCTTAATTCCCTAAATGTTGTTATAATTTTTTCGTATTTCTTTTATCCAGGCCACAGTATATTTTATGAAGTGTTTCATACTTTTTTTTATCTTCCATTTTTATCTTTCCAAAATATATTGGAAGAAAAAAAAAAGCTTAGAAAATGAAGTCCAAACTTGCAGAAAATATTTGACAACCATAATGAACAAAAGAAAATATCTGTGCTGATATAAATATGTTCATTTTTACATCCCCAGAATTGAATAAATGGTGGGTCGGCCATAAGTATGCCTTATATTGAATAAAATTTGATTACATAATGATATTTGCAGGTAAATATGAACATAATACAATTATTAAACATTTTATCATGACTTTTTTGAGTTAATTAAAATTTGATTGCATGACTATATATTATTTGTAATTATTGGCATAAAGTATGAGAAATCATCCCATCAGGTTTATGTTACTCATGTCCTAATTGAATAGTATTATTTTTAATAATAAATAGTCTACTATAGTTAACACTCATATATAATTTCAATGGAAATCACTACATTAGACTTCTTAATCTTCTAGATGGCCATTATTTAATAAACCATTCATAAAAGCTTGGCAATATGGAACAAACAAAAAAACACAAAGTATTTATGTGATGACATAAATGTTTAATGATATAATTTTGGACTAAGCCAATCAATAATTATATTACTGGAAATAAATTTGTCACTATGTTTGAAAAAGAAAACACACATATACATATTTTATAGCCTTTACTTTCAAGCATTTACACTTTTCTTGAAATATTATCCTTTAAGCCAAAATTTCTCATTCTCATACTCAGCTTCAAGGTACAATATTTGGAAAGGTTAGTAAAATTCCATAAGTCATTTTGAGTTATCTAAAGGTGAAATTTAAGAAATTGTTTAGACAGTTTTAATACACTTGAAGAGTTGAAAATTGTTTTGTTTTTAAAATTTACACTTGGCACATATTTAGTCTTCACTGAAGAATTGATGCCAGAACTTTTCAGGGCAAGTGGAGGCACTTTAAGGGCATGATTGAAAAATCTCTACATTTCACCTGATCCCTTAGTTATAGCAGACTTACTGTAGCTCACATGAGACTGAGATGAAGGGGTGTTTTATTTCTGACCTATTAATATCCTCACAACTTTCTGTCTCTTCTCATATGTTTTCTCATATGTTCATTTGCTTTCTCTGGGCTGTCCTGCTGACAGTCAGAAATGATAATGGATATAAACATTTTCAAATGAGAGAAAAAAAGTTTAAAAACAAACAAACAGATTTTTCTCTTGATATGCTTTAATTTGCAATGGTTTTGTTTATTGTTTCTTCCTATTTACTCATGGGATGATCTTACATGTATAGTGAACCTTATCAAAAATAGTTTGAGTGAGAGGGTCCTGGTCAAGATGGCAGAGTAGGTAAATGCTGTGCTTACATCCTCTCATGACCACATCAAAATCACAACTCAACTACAAAACGACCATTGTTGAAAATCTTCTGAAGTCTAGCTGAACTGAAGTCCTACAATTAAGGGCATACAGAAGTGCCCTCAAGACTGGTAGGAGGGGCAGACATGTGGAATGGGTTGGTCTCAAAACCGTGTGTGTTCTTAAAAATTGGGACGGATATTTTGGCTGTGGAGTTTTCTCCCAGAGGAGCAAGGAATTTTAGCCCCACACCAGGACTCCTAGCCCAGGATTCCTGTGCTGGGGAGAGAAGTCTCCATAACTTCTGACTGTGAAAATCAGCAGAGATTGTGACTGAGAAAGAGGGCTGCTGGAGTGCCAGGTGTTTCTCTTAAAGGATCTGTGCACAGACTTACTCACTGATGGACTCACTTGCTCTCACCTACAGCACTGGGGCAGACGTTTGAAAGGCACCAGAGACATACGGGAAGGAACTGAGTTGTATGGCTTCAACATGAGAGCTGGAGGGGCAGTTTGCTTCCAGAACAAAGTGCCGGGAGAATCAATTGTTTCTTTGTTGAGCTCTTCCTCCTCCTGGCTGTAGAAAGAGGTGGCTGCCATATCTTAGTCTTCACCAACCTAGCTAACACAGTTTGTCCGCCCCACCCTGGTGATTCCCTGAGGCCTCACCCTACCCAAACTGCGGGCCCACTCAAGTTGCTTCCAGTGGCTTTTCTATATAAATAACCTGTCTTGGTTCATGCTGCAGAAATTCCTAAAATCTCTCAAATGTTCTCAAACCCCAAATATTCAGCATCTGGCCTCAGCATGCCCTGTACCTCTTGCTAAGCAGAACTAAGCCTGGCATTAACGACAGTCATCCTCAGTTTGCAGCTGGCTTCTTAAGGCACCTCCAAGCCCAGCACTGGTGTCAGCCATCTGTGGATTGTTTTGTACCTCATGCCAGGTGTCCTGGGGCAGGGCCCAGTCTGCGGCTACATTTGGCCTGCAACAGGGCCCTACCCAGGAGGCCTCAGGGCGAGCACACAAAGTGGTCAGCTTTAGACCAAGCTGGATCATCACCCAGCCTCATTCAAGGACAACACATCCAGAGGACAGACTGGGAAGGCACCAGAGCTCTGCTGAGGCAGATCCTGTTCTGTAGGGTGAGCCACTGCACAACAGCTCCTCCAATATAGTTACAGCCAGACCTCATAACCAATCAGCCCAAGGGTCAAAACCTCCCAATGACATTCAAATGGCAACCAAGGCTCAACTACAATAAAAGGGCACATACATGCTTCACAAGTGACACACCTGGAGCTGGTTGCCATAACTGAAACAAGAACATATTAAAGGGAATGAACAGTAAATTAAATGAAGCAGAGGGTGGAATCAGCAATTTGGAAGGTAAGGTAGCAGAAAACAACCAATCAGAAGAGGAAAAAGAAAAAAGAATAAATAAAAAAAGAAGTTAAGTGTCCTCTGGGACAACATCAGGCATACCAACATCCACATCATAGAGGGACAAGAAGGAGAAGCGTGAGAGCCAGGAATTGAAAACCTATTTGAATGAATAATGATGTAAAATTTCCTTGAACTGGCAATGAAAATAGACATACCAGCCAGGAAGTGCAGGGAGTCTAAAACAAATGAACCCAAAGAGGTCCACACCAAGACACATCATAATTGAAATGCCAAAGATTAAAGACTAAGATTGAATGTTGAAAGCAGCAAGAGAAGAAATAGTTACCTACAAGGGAGCTCCCATTAGACTTCTAGCTAATTTCTCAAAAGAAGCTTCACAGGGCAGAGGGATTGGCATGAAATATTCAATGTGTTGAAAAGTAACGACCTACAACCAAGATTACTCTGCCCAGCAAAGCTACTATCATTCAAATCAAACGGCAGATAAAGAGTTTTCCACACAAGAAAAAGCTAAGGAATCTTAGGGGGACTTCTTTAAGACAAAAAAAAAAAAAAAGATAAAATAGCAATAACTACTTATCTATGAACAATTGATTTCTATGTAAATTAAATGTTCCATTAGGAGCATTCAGGGTGGCTGAATGGATAAGGAAATAAGACCCTTAAATATGTTGCCTATAAGAGACTCACATCAGATGAAAGTCACACACACAGACTGAAAGTAAAGGGATGCAAAAAAAAATATGTCATGAAGATTGAAACGAGAAAAAGAAAAAGGTGGCATAACTATATTTATTCCAGACAAAACAGACTTTAAAACAAAAACTATAACAAGAGACAAGGATCCAGTAATCCCACTGTTGGGTATTTATCTGAAGAATCCTAAAATGGTACTTTGAGGGCACATGTGCATCCGTATGTTCATTGCAACACTGTTTACAATGGCCAAGATGTGGAGGAGATTGGATATCTGGTGATGGATGAATAAATAAAGAGGAGGTGGCACATATATATGATAGGATATTGCCTGGCCATGGAAGGGAATGAATTCTTGCCTTCTCTGGTGATCTGGGTGGATCTATAGGGTATTGTAGTAAATGGAGTATGTCAGAGAAAGAAAGACAGATGCAATGTGATTTCAGTTATATGTGGAATCTAAAGAACAAAATAAACAAACAAACTCACAAATATAAAGAACATGTTGATGGTTTCCAGAAGGAAGTGGGATTCAGGGGGCGGGTGGTGAAAAAGGTGAAGGGATTAAGAAGTACAAACTGATTGTTATGGAGTAGTCATGGCAATGTAGGGTATAGCATAAGGAATATACTTTATAATATAATAACTATGTATGGTGTCAGATGGGTACTAGATTTATTTGGTGATAATTGGGAAGGACTTAAGGAATACATTGATAAAAGTTAAGGAATTAAGAAATATAAATTGGTAGTTACAAAATAGGCATGGAGTAGTAAAGTAAAGCATAGGGAACATAGTCAATAATATGGTAATAACTACCATGTTTCCCCAAAAATAAGACCTAACTGGACAATCAGCTCTAATGCATCTTTTAGAGCAAAAATTAATATAAGACCCGGTCTTATTTTGCTATAATATAAGACCGGGTCTTATTGAATAGGATAGGATAGGATAGGATAGGATAGGATAGGATAGGATAGGATACGATGAGATACGATATGATACGATACGACACAGCATGACACGATATGATACGATACGATACGATACGATACGATACGATACGATACGATACGATGTGATAGAATAGAATGTTGGGTCTTATATTAATTTTGTCTCCAAAAGATACATTAGAGCTGATTGTCTGGCTAAGTCTTATTTTTGAGGAAACACAGTATGTACAGTGCCAGATGGATACTAGTCTAGTTAGGAGATCACTTCTTAATTATATACATGTCTTATTACTATGCTGTATTCCTGAAATTAATACAAAAATAATATCAAGTGTCTACTGTAATTTAAAATTTAAAGAAAGGGAGAAAATGTGAAATAGAATAAGAGGTTCAAATTTCCAGGAATAAATCAATTAAGTATTGGGAATGTACACTATAGGGATATATAGTCAATAATATTGTGATAGCATGGTACAGTGTCAGATGTTTGCTGGACTTATCATGGTGATCAGTTCTTTAGGTATATAAATATTGAATAACTATGGTGTACACGTGAAACCAATATAATATATGTTAGCTATATTTTAATACAAACCTTTTAAAAAGTAGTTTAAGTGAAAGAAATGACTAATTAAAATGGCAAGAGAGAATGAGAGAGAGAGAGACAGACACAACCAATCAGCAGTGGGGGCAAAAGTGTCTTTAGTCTAATTTAAAACAGAGTAAAAAGTGTTTTATATTTCTAGGAATAATGACACGATAGCAATACATACCTAAGATTTAGTATAAAATGTACATTAAAGATTCAGAAGTGTACTCAATTATAAAACACAGATTATCAATGTATTTTTGTTGAATGAAAAATATTCCAAACAGACACAACCATATATTTTCTAAAGTTTTTGAACCACACAAAACTGAATAAAGAAGGCATATTTTATTTAAAACAGGAGAGCAAATCTGGTCATGTGTGAAAATAAGTATGTACTATGCACAAGTAGGATTTATTCCATAAATGTAAGTCTGGCTCAACATTAAAAAATCAATCGGTGTAATCCACTATACCGACAGACTAAATAATAATATTCATATGTCCATATTAATTAATATAAAACAAGAGTTTGATAAAACCCATCACCCATTCATGACAAAAACTTCCTGTAAATTAGAATTATAGGGGAACTAAATTAACTTGATAAAGAGCATCTAGTAAAAACCTACACCTAAGACTGTACTTAATAGTGAAAAACGAAATGCTTTCCTCCTAAGATCAAGAATAAGACAAGGATATCTCATTTCACAGCTCTTCTTCACTGCTCTTATTCATAAAAATGTTGGAATCTTTAAACAGTACAATAAGTCAAGAAAAAATAAATAAAAGACATACTGATCAGAAAGGAAGGTAAAACTGTCTGTATTTGCAGATGACATTGTTGCATACTAGAAAATCTCAAGAAATCTACACAAAACAAAACCAAAAATCTCTTAGAACCAATACATAAGTTCATCAAGATTATAATATATAAGATCAGTATATAACTTGTATATATACTGATCTTGTATAGTATATTAATAAAATATACTAAAAGTTATATTTTTTTATATATTAACAACAAACACATGGAAAGAGATTAAAAACAAATTATCATTTAAATTGTTTCAAAGAAAATTTAAAACTTTGGTATAATTCTAACAAAATATAGGATCTGTATTCTGAAAATTGTAAAATGCTATGAAATGGATCAGGAAGACCTAAATAGATGGAGTAATATATCATTTTTATAGATTGGAAAAATAAACATAGCAAATATGCCAATTCTCCCCAAATTAATCTATACATTTAATGAAATTTAATCAAAATTCTATCCAAATTTTTCATACAATTAAGTTAACATTTTCTAAAATTTATACAGAAAAGCCAAAACTAAAATGGCTAAAACTATCTTGGCTAAAACTAATGGCTAAAAGAAGAATAAATTGGAATGAATCATTCTACCAAACATTAAGGCTCAAAAATGCAGTATATAAGACAGTATGGCAATGGCAAAGGTATAGATACATAGATAAGTGTTAAATAATATAAATCTGAGATACAGACCCACAAAAATAAGCCCAAGCGTCTTTTGACAAAAAAGCAAACTGTTCAAAGGAAAAATGATAGTCTTTTCAACAACTGATGCTTCAGGAATTGAGTTGAAGTATGATCCCCCCCCCCAAAAAAAAAAAAAAAGTAAACATCAACCTAAATCTCACAACTTTGATAAATATTGACTTACAATAAAACACAGATTTAAATCTAAAAGGTAAAACTTAAAATGTTTGGATAGAAATATACAGGAGAAAATCTTCAGGGTTAGGGTTAGGCAAAGTGTTCTTAGACTTGACAGCAAAAGCACATAAAAAGAAAAAAAAAAGAAAAATTGGACTTAAAAAATTATGTATGTATGTATGTATGTATGTATGTATGTATGTATGTATGTATGTATTTGTTGGGGGGAGTGTTAAGCCCTGATAAGAAGAGTAAAAGACAAGTTACAAACCAACAGGAAATATTTGCAAAACACATATAAAGCAGAGACCTAATATCTAGAATATATACAGAACCATTAAACACTAAACAATCCAATCATAAGATGAGCAAAAGTCATACACAGATGTTTTACTGAAGAGAATATGCAGATGGTCAATAAGCCATCTGCACATGAAAAAACTGTTCAACATCATTAACTACAGGAAAATGCAAATAAAAACCACAACAAGGTATTAGTACACACCTGTGAAAATGAATACAAATTCTTAAATAATGAAAACAAAATACAAGCAAAGATGCAGAGAAACTGGGCTACTGATACATTGTTGGTGGGAATGTAAAATGGTAGAGCTACTATGAAAAAGAGGTTAGTGAATATGCAGAATAAGATATCCCTTGTATTCCCCCTCAACAATAATTTGGCATTCATCCATAGGCAAAAGTGCCTTTGTGGTAAGTGTGGGATCCAGTACCATATGGCAAGGGAACTAGCAGTCCACCCATACATTGGGTATTAGATATACACATCTCATTCCCAGATATGGATCCTGTAGTGGCCCATGAAATATCGTTAGCCCTCCTAGCTGTGGTGCAGGAGCCCCTGGAGAACAATGTCTTAGATGATCCCCCATAGGTGAAGTAGTCTTTTTGGAAGTCCAGGAGTTCAGCAGAGAAGTCCAGCAGAAAAGCACTCTATTGAGCAAAATGATACAAGTCTGGATGCAGAGGAGAAAAGGAACAATTTGACTTTACTTATGTTACCCCTCCCCCACAGTGCACATATAAGCACCAAGGGAGACCTTCTCAGCTTGTGATTTCTCCCACAGGGGAAATTGAGAGTTATGAGTGAGCATGTGGCCTCTCTAGCTGTGCAGGATGCTGCCAGAGACCCATTTGTCTCTGACCCTACCCAGAGTGCAGAGTCATGAGCTGCACAAATGAGGGGCAAAAGAGGCTGGGAGAGAGCACATGGGACTCTTAGAAAGCACTAAAGGGATGAGATCTTATGAAATGTGGCAAGGACTCCAACAACAAGCTTGTCCAGGATCCCCCGGTAACACCTTTCACGTGGATTGCCCCAACCCCAGCACTCTATGTACCTCACCCCACCACACACCCCTACTATGTGTCAGGCTCCCCATGAGTGCCCCCGATGGCAGGAACAGTGAGCTTTGGAAGATGGCTCATGTTTCCATTTATATGACATTGCTGAAATGACAAAATTGTATAGATAGAGAAGAGATGGACAGTTTTCCGATTTGTGCTGGAGGTGGGGCCACAGAGGTGGGGGTGTCAGTGCGGTTATAAAAGACCAACAAGCAGGATCCTGGTGATAGAACTATTCTGTATCTTGACCGTGGTGGTGAGCAAATGAACTTACACAAATGAGAACATTGCGTAGACTAAACACACAAATGAGTACATACAAATTTGGTGAAATATGAATGATTAGAGGATTGTATCAATGTCAGTATCCTGGTTGTACTAATCAACAGTTTTGTAAGATATCATTAGAGAAAACTGACTGTCGGGAACATGGAATCTTTCTATTATATATTATTTCTTACAGATGAATGCAAATCTATAATGATCTCAAATTAAACTTTTAAATAAAAAATAATATAGTACATTAGTTGCCTACATTTAACAATATGATACAAAGTGAATTCTCAGTGTTTTTAAATATAGAAGCGTAGGAAATTAATGATTAGCCCAAGATAACAAGAATTTAATTGTTTTAAGGATTTCCAGGGTCTGATATCCAGTGGCTTTAAGATCTGAAGATCTCGGGGCAGAAGAAAGCGTCATATGCACAGATATTATCTTTAGGAAAACCTCTAAGGGAAAAAATCTTGAGTGTTGAGGTCACAACTTCTGTATCTGGATGTTTTGGAGTGTAATCTGGATTTATATTAGAAAGATTGGTATACATTCTATGTGTCGCTTCTTGGGCATAGATAGTTGGCATCATATGACAGAGGCTAGAGTTCTTAGTTCAGTTGTTAGAGGTCAGAATATCCAAAAAGCTCGTACCGTAGATAAATATCAAAGGAAATTAAGTCACAGGATTCAGAGATGAAGACAAACAGAATAATTGAAAAGCTGTTTTGAAGGTAAAATATGAATTCTACATTCTAACACACGATTTATCTGCTTTATCCAAAGTACATTCTATAGCCTTCCCAGCATGTGAACAGTCCTCTACCTTTGCAGGAGTTGATTAGCTTCATGTCATGAATAAAATCATGAAAAGTTTCCACTCAGGCTTTTCTTTCATTTGTATTAGTGTAGGTCCACACATACTGATCTTCTGTAGAAGGAAGAATCTAGTAGAGAGCCACCTTCAAAGGCTGGAACTAAACATTCTTGTTCTTTCCATTTAAAAACAAAAATAAATATTTCCCAGTGTCCATTACCACATGAATCAGTCTCGTATGAGATGTATTAATTTAATTATAATAGTTTACAACAAATTCAGAAAACAAAACAAAACAGTGATTTAACTGCAAGGCTATTTCTGTAATGTGAATTTGAAAATTGTTGTAAACATTTGACTGCTTTTAAACTCTTCCAGTCACACAAAAATTTATTTATTGAGAAAACATGGATTCATTTTATTTTCAGTTAACCTCAGGAAATGCCTGATATTCTTTCATTTTTTTGACAGATAGAAATTGCAATTTCCTCTCTTTCAAACTAATGGAATGTGCTAGGCACTCTGCTATGTAATGGGGTCACTAAGCCAAAAAATCATAACCCTTTTCTCCTGAAACTCGCAGTTTAGGGGTGAGATAGAAATGTAAACAAATATTAGTAACTACTGTTTTGTTAAAGTTGAGATGACTAGACAGGACCTGGAGATAATGAGCTTTTCATTCAAATATTAGATTTCAAAATCCACTCTCTCATAATTATTTTTCAATACTCTTATACAGAGAAACATGTCAATTAATACTACCATTTTTGGAGACTATGTTGTGATGGCTAAGGGATAGTTCAGAAAGAGGTGTGCCTCACCATTCTTCCCAATCTCAGTAAATAGAATCAACTTCATTCTGCATTGCCCATGTCAACATGTGAAGTCATCCATCCCATCCTATGAGATTTATGATCAAAATATATTCTGATCAAAATATTTCACCTCCTCCATTGGCACCACATTAACAAAAAATACAATGAGTCTTATGTGAATTATTGCAATAGCCTTCCAATTCATCTCCATGTTCCCAGCATGCAATTCTGCAGTCTGTTTTTCAGATAACAGGCAGATACTACGTCTTTGTTTCTCACCAATCCAAAAGCTTCCTTATAAGATCTAGAATAAAGAACAAAGAATTAGCAGGTCCTATGCAATGCCACTGTCTTACTTCTTCCCTGCACTTCATCTGTGTTGGCTACTATTTTTCTTCTCAAATACTTTCCATTTCAGGGACTTTGCACATATCATTCCCAAGCTTGGAATATTCTCCTAGAAATATTAGCACACTCCCTTCATTTAGATTTTGTTTTTGTTTTTTGTTGTTTTCCAGATGTCATGTTCCCAGAGAGAGTCTTCTGAGACCTTTCTTCTTGAGTAACACCTACTGGTTCTATTATTTTATTAGGATTACCAAATGTAAAATGATACCTAGTTTAATTGGAAATTCAGACAAATAATGAACTCTTTTTTAGTGTAAGTATATCTAAAATATTTTGTGATGCATTGGTATGCTCTGGAACCTACTTATATTTTAAAAAATCATGCTTTTACCTGAGACTGAAGTTTAAATGGGTGTCCTGTATCTTTGTTGGCTAAGTCCAGCATCCCTATATATTATACTCTCATTTTCCTGATAGCACTTCTCCATACGTGACTTTATATTATAAATTTACTGGTTTATTTAAGTTTTGTTTGTCCCACTAAACTGTAAGGTCCATGAGAGGCGACAATTGGTTTGTTGTGATCAAAGGCAAATGATCAGAACCTAAAGTAGGAGCATAGGAAATCCTTAGTAATATTTGTTCAGGCAAGAGGGAAATCATTCTGTGCTACTTGCTTTATGTACATGCACACACACACACACACACACACACACACACACACACACACACACGTAAACACACACACATGCACAAATAATCAAACAATGGATATATGTGTATGTATCACATTCTCAATGAATATCGAGAAGGCCAAACCAGACAGAGTATTTCTTTCAGCACAGACTAGACAGTTTTACAAATGATTTACTGAGCCTGCGGGAATTGAATCATGAGAAAATGTAATTGCAAAAAAACATTAAAAATCAAGCAAGTTAGGAGAAGTTAGGAAACGTTTTTAAAGGTTCATTTTACATAAAATGATCTGCCTTAGTAGATGAAGATATTGAAGCAATATTACCTGTGAAGGAAGATTATTCAAAAGGCTAATGCTGACAAAAATGGTTTCATTAAGAAGTAACCCTTTCTACAATTTGAGAAAGCAATTACAAATTTGCTTTTTCCGAAGTCCCCATATTTATTATGAAGCCATAATCTCAACTATCTTGGTTTTGACAATCAACACAATTTTCAACAGTGTTGGGTGGCTCTGCTGATAAGCACAAATGAAATTCTGGCAGCTGATACAGGAACTCACATGTGTTGCCCACATTGAGGTAAAGGGACAAGTGGAAACAATTTGGCACTGGTTACTGAAGATTGGGAGAAGGTGGGAAATTTAAGAAGTGCGTTTGGATTTAATCTAATTATTTTAATGAGCAAAGCCACAAGTGTGAACTATGTATATAACTTTACACCAATGCTATTACGTACAGTAAACAAGATGCACAGTGGTCTCAAAGAGTTGATTTATCTTCCCTCAGCCTCTAGTATCATTTTAATTCAGAAAGGAACTTTGAAGGATTAACTTTGAAATGGTCTTTGAATGATGTTTGAATTTCAAGGTGATTTAAAAATAATCCTCACAATGATAATAATACTGTATGATTCCCCCCTCTTTCATTCATTAAAATACTGATATCCATATACAGATATTCTAACATCCCATGAGAGAGGCAAGTAGAAAGTTATAAATGTATTAAAAATTAAATAAATTGGGAAGCTAGAAGCAAGCTTTAAATGGCTGATAGCCTGTCCTCAACCATTTCTTCCATCTAGAGCCCAAAACCATGACAATACATATCTGAAATATGTTTTCTTAAAAGTTTGTGGCTTTTAAGCTATTTCTTCCTAACCCTGAAAGCTCACAGTTGCAGGTGTTTGTCAGTTATGACATGCCAACATGGCTTTTTCTCACTAGATGATAGAAACCAATATTTGTATTTATTATCTGAGAAAGTTCAATCTTTAATTTTTAATTTCTAAATCTTTAGAAATTTAAATTAATCAAATATGTTGAAGTGCTTGTTTTCATGGCTATTTTATTGGTCATTGCTCTTATTTCCTTCCTGAAGTTTTAGCAAAGGAAAGAACTCAAATAATTGTTTTTTTTGTGTGTGTGTTTTTTTTGTTGTTTTGTTTTGTTTTGTTTTGTTTGTTTTTTGTTTTTTTTTTAACTCCTGGCGTTGTAACAGACACTATTTGCTAGTAAGTTAATAATACAGTAATTTCTTTCCAATAGATTTGTCTTTATGCTATATTCTTCAAAATATATTTTCAGTTTACAAGGCTTGATTTTTAGAAGTTAAATAGAAAAACTAACTCAGAGAACAGAAGAATAAAAAATGCATTGGAGAGATGATATAAAGTACAAGTAATACAAGAAAAAGAGAAACAATTGATATAATAAAAACAGATAAAGTAGATACTTAAATTATCTATGTAAAATTTATTATTATAAGGTCTGGCTTTTAAATCATTCAGTACCAAACATTAAAATTCAGTTAAAAGCAACATCAAATCAACACAAATTTTTGTCGCCTGAAATATGATGATTATTCAAACTATGTGCATAAATGAACAATTGCACGCCAAAACGCTAACCTCATAAATCTACAACAGTTAAATACTTTTAATAATTGATGATTGGCAAATTCTGTATTCAGTGCACACTGTAAATTGATGATATAGTTGCCATAATTTTAGCAAATTTAGTGTCAAAAGCAGATTGATAAAATACTGTACTTCTTCAGTAAGTAAATTGGAAGCATAAAACATGTGTTGCCTTTTTTTTCCCCAAGAAAGTTTAAAAAAATACATATACTTTTAATTTGGCTCCATTGCCTGCTGAGTTATGTTTACCACAACAATAGAAAAAAGTACCTAAATAATTTGTGTTTTAATCAGTCTGTAATAGTTACACTCATAAGATCATTTGTGTAAAATCAGAACTCATGAACAATTTAATAAAGTTTCATAATTGACAAAATGCTTTTATATATTATTCTTCCACATTATCTATTCAAGGTTTCATTTTTATTCTATACTATTTAGATGTGGACTTCATTTAAGTACTAAATTTCCAAACATATTTGGGTCTATTTCTGAACTTTCTTTTGTACTGGCCAATCTACCTACTCATAGACGAATGCTATGCTGTTTTACTTATTGAAGCTTTATACTGTATTTCTATATTGAATGCAGCTTATGCTTACTAATAGTTACAAATTGTCAAAGGATTTACTTTTACACCCAGCTTTCAGGCAGAGATAACAAAACTTCGCTGTTCTTCTACGTGTATAAGTTAGAATTGTTCATTCAAGCTTAATTAATGGTGCAACAGTTCAAGTCATTTATGTATTACAAATGTCTCATTTCCAACTCTCATAATATTGTATTATTCCCTGTCCCTATTTGTAAATTAAAACACAGACTATATGGCAAATAAATTAATTAATAAAGCAAATGAATAATATTCGTTATGTAATTACTTATGTAATTATATAACCAATTACATAACTCATTACAATTGCTTCATTAATTAGAAATAATTAATATTTATGCAACCTTCTCAATTACACAGCAGCTACCTCATCAACTCATATACTCATGGGTAAAGCTCTGATTTGCACATTTTGCTCTCCATTCTCTATTGTAGAAACATCAAAATCTTAGAACTATTTTCAGGAGCCCATAGGTGATTTTTCATGAGCAAGTATTCTCAACTACCATATGGTATGTTTTGTGTCCTTCATAGTTTGCTCACCTTAGTTTACATCTGCCTTCAGGGCCTTTTCTGGTCCATGTAGGCACATAGACACCATAACAAGCCAATACTGGCAACCATGATTGGCACCCCTGCGTCTGGCATGTGCTCATTCCAATAGACTGAATCATGTGTTTGTTGTTGAACTGTTGTTGCAAGCTGACTGGCTGTGGATCATTCAAACCAAAACTTCAACTTTTTGTGCACGCGTGTGTGTGTGTGTGTGTGTGTGTGTTTATGTGTAATTTTCCTTTGTGACAAAATAGGCATTATTCTTCTTGTTTCTATTTCACTTTATAGATGAGTATTGAGACAGTGCTAGCTTCTTGTGTCACAGTGCTTCACAATTATTTCAGTCACAAGGGCATGTTTAGTATGATATTGTAGCTCCCATACTGCCCTTGAACTTGAGTTTAGAAGAGTCTATACAGGGGCTCTGCTTGGCCTAATTGTTAGATTTTATTTAGACTTCTCTCAATTCAGCAACAATTTAGACATTATTAGTACATTGAGTTTTACATTTTCTGTATATTAGAAGTGTCTTTTAAGCTCCAGGTATATTTTCCTAAGCATCCACGGGACAAGGACAGATACAGCTGAATCTCAGTACTAAGATAACTTAAGCAAGATTTGGGGCACATGCAATTCTGCTTCAGAATTTATAGATTTACTATTTATATAGTATTAATCTAGAAGTTTAAATTTGTATTTGAAATTAAAAATATATTTAATATTTTTATTTTACTTATTTTACTGTATTTTTAGAATGGAGTCATTTAGTGGTAGAGAAGTAAATTATATATATTTTTCCCCAAAACCTGATTTCCAAAAAAAAAAGTTAATTCTCAGGCTATGCAGAAAGAACCTTTGTTTCTCTATACATATTTCATTGTAAAAAAAAAAAGAAAATAAAAAATGACACTATTGAATTATAAATTTGTTCAAAGCTCATTTGGCATTAATTTAATAAGCAATGAAATAAAATGCTTATGTGATACATTCGGTTTTACATTCTGTAAACATTGATCAGTTCTTAAATTTCTTTTAACCTGAACACAGTATAAAATAATATCTTAATAATGGCAATGTATATTTTACATTATTTCTATAGTAGTAAGAAGTACAAATTAATTGAATGTAAAAAAATTAAGATCTAATTGGAGATATGTCTATTGAATATACATTGTATAATTTCAATTAACTTCTTGATCTAAAGATAGAAATTAGCTGTTTTGAGCACCTATATAAAATTAGTCCAAATAGAAACAGTTAAATATATGTTAAGAATATAGCCACTGGTCCCGATATTTATTATACGTATGACATATCTAATTACACAAAGCACAAGAATGATCAACCTGTAATAACATCTTAAATTGATCAGTAATTTAACATTAAAATTTTAAAGAATTAGAAAAATTAATAGTGTAATTATATTGAAAATATGAGATTAATTTATGTAATATAATTAACACTCAATTCAACTTCATAATTCAGCGTTTTTCATATTTTGATTATTGTATTACTTGAAGGAAATTTAAAATGGAAAGCACTAAATTGCTAGATATTAAAGCAAAATGTAAATGAAGACTTACACAACCATTTAATAATACTGGTGATTAACAATATGTACATATTATTTTAGAAAAGACTGTAATGGAATATAAATAACTTTAATTCATAAATAAAACTTAATTTTCTATTTTATGGCATTACTTTCCTATTTTATTTCATAAGACAAAGGTAATGATTTCCTTGCAGTGAGGCTAAACTCTGGGCTATGGGTCAATGTTCATATTAAAATAATATATTAAATTTTGTTACAATATATTGCAGCCCTCTTCAATGTAACAATGAATTGCTTGCTCTCTGTATCTTCAAAGAATTGCTTTATATATTTTACCCATCTTGATTGCATTTTCCTAGGGATGATGTGTGTAAATTACATTTTTTTTTAAATTTTTATTTTATTAAATTTATTGGGGTGACAATTTTTAGTAAAATTACATAGATTTCAGGTGTACAATTCTGTATTACATTTTCATAAAAATTATATAGTTTCCATTATTGTATCTATTGCCAGATTTGAAATTTATTGCCAGATCTGAAATTTTTATAAAAATAATGTTTGTGAAATGTTCCTTTTGATTATAATTTGCTTTTAATAATTGCTAGTGATGTAAGATATTATACTTTATAGATGATACTAATTGATCATTTAGCCTAACCAATCCATTCTGTGGATTGCCTGTTAATATTGTTTTCAAATTTTCAGTGGGTTGAGATCGTTTGCTACTTCTACATATATATATATATATATATATATATATATATATATATATATATGTATATATATGTATATATACATGTACTTCTACATGTATATATATATATATATATATATAGGGGTTACAAATTTAGTAAAATTATATAGGTTGCAAGTATACAATTCTAGTAATACATTATCTATATATCACATTGTGTGCTCACCACCCAGAGTCAGTTTTCCTTCCATCATCTTATATTTGACTTTCTCTTCCATCTTCTATCATCCCTCTTACCCTCTGGTAACCACTAAACTGTTGCCTGTGTCTCTGAGTTTTTGTTTATTTATTTGTCTTGTTCCTTTGTTGCTTTCACTTTTATTTCCCCGTATTAGTGAAGTCAGTGGTTATAGACTTTGTCTAAGTTATTTCACTTAGCATAATAATCTTAAAATGCATCCAGGTTGCCACAAATAGCAGTGATTCATCTTCTCTTATGGCAGAGTATTATGACACTAAGTATATGTACCACATCTTCTTTATCCAATCATCTATCGAAGGTCACTTTGGTTGTTTCCATGTCTTGGCCATCGTAAATAATGCTTCAGTGAACATCGGAGTACATCCAACTTTACAGATAAATGTGTCAGATTTTTTGGGTATATTCCCAAGAGAGAGGTTGCTGGGTCCTCTGGTAATTCTATTCTTAATTTTTTGAAGAACCTCCACACTACCGTCCGTAGTGGCTGCACCAATCTGCATTCCCACCAACACTAGATGAGGGTTCATTTTCTTCACAGCCTCTCCAACCCTTGTTATTACTTGTCTTGTGGATTGATAGTCATTCTAACAGGTGTGAGGTTGTATCTTATTGTGGTTTTGATATGCATTTCCCTAATAGCTAGTGAAGTTGAACATTTTTTCATATATCTGTTGTCCATTTATATGTTTTCTTGGGAGAATTTTTTGTTCATGTCCTCTGCCCATTTTTTTATTGGACTGTTTGCCTTTTTGTTGTTGAGTTGTATGAATTCCTTATATATTTTGGATAATAGGCCCTTATCAGAGGTGATCTTTGCAAATATCTTCTCCCATTCTGTTGGTTGCCTCTTTGTTGTGTTGATGGTTACTTTTGCTGTGCAGAAGCATTTTAGTTTGATATAGTCCTATTCATTTATTTTAGCTTTTACTTCTCTGCCTTTGAGGTCAAATTCTTAAAATCTTCTTTGAGCCCAAGGCCCATAAGTTTAGTACCTATGTTTTCTTCTATGCAGTTTATTGTTTCAGGTCTTATGTTTAGGTCTTTGATCCATTTTGAGTTAAGTTTGGTATATGGTGACAGATGGCAGTATAGTTTCATTCTTTTGCACGTCGCTTTCCAATTTTCCCAACACCATTTATTGAAGAGGATTTCTTTTCTCCATTGTATGTTCTTGTCTCCATTGTCAAAAATTATCTGTCCATATTTATGTGCATTTATTTCTGGGTTTTCAATTTTATTCCATTGGTCTGTGTGTCTGCTTTTCTGCCAATACCACAGTGTTTTGATTATTGTTGCCCTGTAGTACATGCTGAAGTCAGGGAGTGTGACAACTCCAGCATTCTTCTTTTCAAATCTGATGATTTTTTTTGTTGTATTTCTTTTTTAAAATGCCATAGGGATTTTGATGGGGATTTCATTAAATCTGTATATTGCTTTGGGTAATATGATCCAATAGATTTTTGTACATTGATTTTTGCAGCCAGCAACTTTACTGTATTCATTTATTGTTTCTAATAGCTTTTGGGGGGAGTCTTTAGGGTTTTCTATATATAGCAGAATGTCATCTGCAAAATGTGACAATTTAACATCTTCATTCCAAATTTGAATGCCTTTTATTTCTTTCTCTTGCCTGATTGCTCTGGCTAGGACTTCTAATACTATGTTGAATAACTGTGACAATAGGGAAAACCCTCTCTTGTTCCTGAACATAGAGCAAAAGGCTTTAGTTTTTCACTGTTAATTATGATATTAGCTAAGGGTTTGTCATAGATGGCCTTTACTATGTTCAGGTATTTTCTTTCTATACCCATTTTATTAAGTGTTTTATTCATAAATGGATGCTGTATCTTGCCAATTGCCTTTTCTGTATCTGTTGATATAATCATACAATTTATATCTTTAATTTTGTTTATGTGGTGATCACATTGATCTGTTTGCATATGTTGAACCATCTTTGTGCCCTTGGGATGAACCCCCACTTGATCGTGATATATACTATTTTCAATTATTGTTGTATTCTATTTGCTAGAATTCTGTTTAGGATTTTTACATCTGTATTCATCAGAAATAGTGGTCTGTAATTTTCCTTTTTTGTAACCCTTACCAGATTTTGGTATCAGGGTAATTTTGGCCTCATGAAATGAATTAGGAAGTATTGCCTCTTCTTCAATTTTTTGGAAGAGTTTGAGGACAGGTGTTAGATCCTCTTTGAATGTTTGGTAGAATTCACTAGCAAAGCCATCTGATCCTGGACTTTTGTTTTAGGGAAGATTTTGGATAACTGATCAATATCCTTACTATTGATCGGTCTATTTAGATTTTCCAGTTCTTCATGATTCAATCTAGGAAGTCTATATGTTTATAAGAACTTGTCCATTTCTTCTACGTTATTTAATTTGGTGGCATATAGTCCTTAATGGTATTCTTGGATGATTCTTTACATTTCTGTGGCATCTGTGGTAACTTCTCTTTGATTTCTGATTTTGTGTATTTGTGCCGTTTATTTTTTTATCTTAGTGCATCTAGCCAAGGGTTTGTCTATTTTATTAATCTTTTCAAAGAACCAGCTCTTTGTTGCATTAATTTTTTCTGTTGTCTTTTTGTTCTCAATTTCATTTAGTTCTGCTCTGATTTTTATTATTTCCTTCCTTCTGCTGACTTTGGGTTTCATTAGTTCTTCGTTTTTCTAGTTCTTTAAGGTGTAGTGCTAGGTTATTTATCTGAGATTTTTCTTCTTTCTTGAGATAGGCCTGTAATTATATAAATTTTCCTCTTACTACTGCTTTCACTGCACCTCAATAATTTTGATAGGGTGTATTTTCATTCTCATTTGTTTCTACATATGTTTTGATCTCCTTATTAATTATTTGATCCAGTCATTCTTTAAATCATGTTGTTTAATCTCCATATGTTTGCAATTTCTCCTTTCTTTTTGCAGTTGATATTCAATTTCAAAGCCTTGTGATCAGAGAATATGCTTGATATGATTCCAATCTTCTTAAATTTGCTGAGGCTAGTTTTGTGTCCCAACATATCCTTGAGAATGTTCCCTGTATATTAGAAAAAAATGTATAGTCTGGTGTTCTAGGATGAAGTTCTCTGTAAATGTCAATTATATTCATTTGGTCTCATGTGTCCTTTAGGGCTGATATTTATTTGTTTATTTTATGTTTGGATGATGTGTCCATAGCTCTCAATGATGCATTTATGCCCCCTACTATAATTGTCTTTTGGTCAATTTCTCCCTGTAGTTCTGTTACAAATTGATGTGTATATTTTGGTGCTCCCTGATTGTGGGCATATATATTGATGAGTGTTATGTCTTCTTCTTGTGTTGTCCCCTTTATCATTATGAAATGTCCATCTTTGTCTCTTGTTACCTTTCTTATCCTGAAGTCTGCTTCATCTGATATAAGTAGGGCTATCCCTGCTTTATTCTGGATACCATTTGCTTATAGTATAGATTTCTACCCTTTCACTTTGAGTTTGTGTTTGTTCTTGTAGCTGAGATACATCTTGAAGGCTGCATATGGTTGGGTTTAATTTTTTTATCTGATCTGTTATTTAATTTTTTTTATCTGATCTGCTACTCTGTTCCTTTCTATTGGGGAGTTCAGTCCATTTATATTCAGGGTGATTATTGATATATGAAGATTTCCTATGTCCATTTTGTCTTTTGTTTTCTGGTATCTCGGTGTCTCCATCGTTTTTTTGCCATTGTGTTGCTGTCTGTTATTTTAGTGTGATGTTATTCTATGATATTTTTCCTCTGTTTCTTCTTTTTGTATGTTACATATATCAGTTCTGGATTTTTTTGAATGGTTACCATTACATTTTTACTTCTGTTTATATTTTTAGAAGTCTTTATATATCATATTCTAGAAGTCTCATAAATTGTTAATGTGAATAAGTAAAGACATTCTTAATTTTCAGTATGTTAGTGGCAATGATGCTGTAGATGTATTTAATACCTATATCTATTTTATATACTTTTGAGTTGAGATAGATTGTATTTATCATGTTAAATATGTACAAATGCATTCTATATGATTTAACCATGTTTGAAGGAGACTATTATTTTTTTAATGTTCCACTGTTATGTTAAAATAAATAGATTTTAAAATGGCAAATATACTTTATCTTTTTTAGAATAAAGAATACTTAATTTTGGTATATTTTCATTTAAAATATTTGATATTAAATATGCTAGAAAATTATTTAGGATTTTTCCTGTTTATTCCTAAAAGATTATATTTATTCTGTGCTTTTGTATGTATTCTTTCTGGAATTAGTGTTATTCTACCTTCATACAATAAATTTGTAATTCAGATGTCATTTTCTCAGCTCAAAATTTGTTTTATAATATGGGAATCAACTGTTCTTAAGGGAAAGAAAACATTTTCATGCTAAATAGTCTAAGCCTAGTCATTCAGAGACATTTATTGATGATATTTTTTTACAACAGTTTTATAGCTGTATTTCTACGTAGATTTTTCACATCCTGAACCAGTTTTAGAAAACACCCATTTCATTGCAGTATGTTAGAAGATAATTCTATATTATGTTTTTAATCTCCCTATGTTTATGAAATTTCCATTTGATTAGCATCTAAATTTGTCTCTTTTGTTGATTTTTACAAACCACTTTTCTACAGTTACAAACTCAATATTATTTCTGTTAATGACTCATAAATTCCTTCTCTTAGCTTTATTAATTTCTACAGGCTTGTTTCATTTATTTTTCTAACTTCTTGTGCTACTTAAATTCATAATGTTTTATATATTTGCTTCAGGTAACAGTTTTTTTATTCATCTCATATGTTTGACATGTGATGAATTTATAATTGTTTTTCTATATTATATATCATAGAAACTTGGTTTATTTTATTGTGAGAATTATTTAATGATTTTACTCATTCTCAAATAGCTTGAGTCCTAAAAGTGGATTCATATTTAATTTTATGCAGCAGAAAGATAAGAATTGCCCCGTACTCTATAATCTCTATGCTAAAATAAACCATGTGCTTGGGGGAATTGACCTTCTATGGGCATTGCTGAGGGCTTAGGAATGGACAGCCTCCATGGCTTCAATAAAACTTAAGTTTTAAAAACACAGTGGAAGCTCTCAAACACTTCTGTTGGTTATTTTGGGGGGCTATGACAGGTGTTCTTTGAGTTTAAAACAAACAGACAATAACAACAAAAATCTAAGTTTAAAAGAATGGTCACTACAGTTGAGAATTTGAGCATGTGGTTCTAAAGAATTCGGAAGAAAGGAGAGACATTTTTGAAAGCAAGTTTGGCTTGTAGAAAGGTTAAACAAAACAAAACAAAACAAAACAAAACAAGAAAAACTTTACAAAGAAGTAAGAAAACCATGATGGAATAGATGCTAAGGCTAATTCTAAAACACATATTTACTTTGGTAAATTACTGAACTTACACTGAATCACAATTTCTAAATAAAATTCAGTTTCTTGCTTTTGTTATTATTGCATTCATTTGGATTTGAGATTTCTAAACTCTGAATGACATCTTTTTCTTTACTTTTGTGTGTTTGCTTTGGCATATAAGGCCGTAGATTTTAAAATAAGTGCAGCTTAATTATCTTGTCTCTGCTGTCAGCTGTTCTCAAAACCATTCTTACCTCAAAAAATTCTGATCAAAGAGAAAATATCCGTCTCTATGTTTTGATTTCCAACTCCATTGAATGGGTCAATTTCTTCAATAACTCCGTCATCTGGATTAGCTTTATTTCAATGGCAACAATAAGGCAGAGTGGCAAATGTGCTACTTATTGACCATCTGAGAGGATAACAAAATGCTAGTTTTGCTTTCATTGTGCATTCCAGCAAGGGTCTCTACATGTGCGTCTCTTGAGTCATTCCAGCCAAACTCTGAAGGATAAAAATGCTCTCTTTCATCTCAAACATTAAAGTTTCAGAGACTTTATTTCACCCACTCCACTATGCCCCAATCTTTTCTTAAAGCCCAGGTAGAAAGGATTGAACTAAAGTGATGGCCGAATGTATAGAAACATGCATTTCTGCAGGGTGGTAAACTTGAAAAAATGTGTCTGATCTTCACATTGTCTGTTTCCTGCAAAAGGTGGGGAAACTATCACTTGTTTTGTTTCCTGTAAGTGAAGTCCTTTTTACAGGTCCAGAGAATCCTAATTCAGCAATCAGTCATATCTCCAGCCTGTCAAATTTTTGATCTCTAGTTTCTTTACAAATGTAAATATCCAGCATATAACACATAACAGTTTAAAAGTCAAATGAAGTCACGAAGTTTTGGAAGTGACAATAGAATATTGATCAAAGTTATGTGTAAGTCTATTGACATTTGAAAAAGAAAGATCTATAAAAGTAATATATATCTTATAATTAAGTTGTTTATAAACAGTACACAAAATTAATAATAGTTCAACAGTCAGTGTGTTTTGTATTTAAGAATTAGTGAACAAATGATATAATTGACCTCCATTTTAACTCACTTGAAAGGTGAAACAAACTCTTTATTCTTTCAGATACACTGAGCTTGCAATGAATGATCAGTTGAGCTTTTACTTCCCAAAAATCAATTAGGTCTCCAAGATTACTTCCACTTTTCTATTTGTTATAATAAAAATAACTATTGGATAAGGTCTTAAAATATAAGTGAGAAATGCAGCACATTCCTATAAAATCTGATTTGAGTGTTTTGAAAGTCTTACTAAAATAAAATATATAACTGGTTAATCAAAGTGTTGGTTAGATAATTATAAATGCTTAGAAAAACAATACTGGGGGAGAAACTAGAAAAATACTGTATTTAAATTGTTTCTCAATTGTATTTAAGTTCTCATTCCACTAAAAAATTAAAAATAACATTTACATACAATAAATGTGAACATACATTATATACAAAATAAGTTTTAATGCTTCAATGATAGTCAAGTAGAAAGACTTGGTCAAAATAAAATATTTAAACTACATAACAATTTTTTATGTTTCCCTACCTTAATTGATTCTTCCAAAAGGCTTAAATATCTATCAAGTTCTAATAATTTCCTAATTTGATTCTTTCAACCAACTAATTAGGGGTCCCACACATATGGTATAAGAGGGCTTCTAATACACTGACTATTTGAGCTAGTTTTAAGTAGATTAATTTCAAATGAGTTAACATTTTTATGGTATAATTTTTTCCTAAAACAAATAGTCATACTCTACATATAGTTTTTTAAAACTCCTCAACTTGAAGAAGTTATTTATTTTCTTAAAGAAATAATAGTCCAGTTTCTGAAATAGAAGTAGTTAAGCTAGAAGAAAGGGTTTGGAATGAGGGTTCAGTGCATCTCTACTCCTACATTTCTTAAGCCGTTACTAGAGTCTTTATGCCCATATTAAGCAAAACTCCTACTCCCCGTTACCCAGGGACATTTCTAGATGACTAGGCAGTCATAAAATGGTAATAAGATTATGCTTCTTTTTTCAGGAGTACTTGAACTATAATATGGCAATTCTGGAGGCTTGGTTACTTAAATACTTGGTTAAAAATAGTGGAATCGGACTCCAGGGGAAATAGTTTCTGTGTAGACAGTCTTCCGGCAGTGTCCCTCCAATCACAGTACATTAGGGACTATTTAGCTCTTCTATGTAGATGTAGGCTGTAGAGAAATTCATCTTGAGAGTTTAATGAATTAAATATATCTAGCACTTTATTATGAATGGTTTAATATTATAATACTATTTTAAAATAGTTAATAACATAAAAGTATTCAGCTATGTTATAAAAAGAGGACACATCTATTGTTAAATAGAACTCAAGTGTTAAAATCATATGATAAGAAACTATTTATTTGAATGTTAATTTAAAGATAGGTCAGTTTGCTTCATACTTGTTGCTATGTGGTTCATCTATGAATATTTGCTGTTAAACAATATTTTTTATTCACCCCACTTACTTAGAAATTACTAGAACTGAATTTTATGTGTATTACTCAATGAAACTACGTAGTGGTTTTATAGGTCCATAATAAACCTATCGAGACAAGAATTGTTTGCAAATCATTTAATGCAAGTTTGTCAATGTTGGCAATATTGATATGTGGGACCAGATGATTCCTTATTGGAGGGGAGACTGTTTGGTGCATTGCGGAGTGTTCAGCAGTATCCTGACTTCTATCTACAAGATGTCAGCAGCAATCTCCTTCCCCAGTTGTTATAACCAAAATATCCTCAGTCTATAACAAATATTCTCTTGGGGGCCGGGAGGCAGGAATAAACCCCTATTGAGATCCACTGATCTAAAGTACTTCAGAAGAATAAGAGTTCTGAGGCAATAAATTGTTTTTTCAAAGGTCAAATTCTAAATAAAGAATACAAAAAAAAAAAAAAAAAAAAATTGCCAGCAATGCTGTGTTTTAGAAATAATCGAAAATTTGGAGTCAGAAATCAATAATACTGATGCTTCAGTTTGTATGCATACATTTTTTATTAAGTTTTTGGGGAGACATTTGTTAGTAAAATTATATAGGTTTCAAATGAACATTTCTATAATACATCATTTATCTGTTGCATTCTGTGTGGTGAACACAGTGCAATTTGTGTGTACATTTTAAATGTTCTGAGCAATTAAATTAGTTATTATATATTTAGAAATTGTGAAATCATGGGTATCCTGCATTTTTTTTTAATATCTGATTATTCAGAAGACATAATCTCTCTCAAGCTGGAATATAGCTATGAAAATATGGTCCATGATGGACAGCAAAGACTTGTAGATGTGATATTATTCTTTCCCTCCCTCTGTTGTCAGTCATTCTGCTAGCACACAATTGTCTAAGCTGCATGTCATTTCACTGCCATAGAAACATCCTTATAACTTAAATCACAAGAAAGAATGATACCTTTGTCTGACATTTATTTTTTTCTTGGCATGTTGAAAAGAAAAACTTTAGATGTTATTTGACTGTTTGGTAAATCATGTGTCCGTACCCATGTAAAAAATTCTAACATAGTTTTTTTTTATTTATTCATTGAGAATGACTGTGTCATAGGAGCAATATTTCATCAGTGTGTTTGTAGTAATAGCTAATTTTATATTCAATGGAATATGCATTTTAAATATGTGCAGTCCCAATTTAAAAAAACAATCCAGAAAAGAAAGTGAGGATGATTTAAATTTATAAAGGTATGAAACTTTATGATGAAGACATGTTTCATTACACAATTTATCAAAGCCAGTAGTTCTCAAACCTGAAAGCATATTAAAACTACCTGGGAGACTTACAACTACTGATACCCAGATCTTTTTGTGGACTAATAAAATCAGACTCTGAGGGATTGGTTTGGACAACTATGTCTTCCAAGGCTTCCTCCTATTCTAATGACAGTCAGTGTTGGGCATTAATTCTCTAGTTCTCACATTGTTGTCCAGGGACCCCTGGGAGTTCCTGAGATGCTGGCACCAGTGCGTAGGTCAAAACTATTTTCATGCTAATATTGAGATTTTATTTTCCATTATTACTCTTGTTTTTTTGCAAGGATAGGGTGGAGTTTTCCAGAGGCTAAATCATGTTCCCTACCACAGGAAATTAAATACAGAAGCAGGTAAAATGATCCAGCTGTCTTCTACTAAGACAGACAGATTTGAAAAAATGTGAAACAATGCCATTTTTCTCCCTAATGTTTAGTTTTGAAAAATTTGTTATTTTTATTGAATATTAAATAATTTATGTACATGATATATTGCGGTTAATGTAATGTAAACTGCAGTATAAATATATAATAGACTAATTGTTTCTATTTTTAAGTGATCATGTGTAAATATGCTAAAAATTCTTAATTTTAATATACATTTTGATAACAATTAATAGATATAACTACATTTTAAAAAGCTTTTTGGGGTCCTCAATAGAGAATAAAATACTTGGAAACCACCAATCTAAGCCAATATGTCTATAAATCTAATCTAGGCATCACACATGATGAAATATTCTTAACTCCAGATTTCCTCCTCGTCTGCATGATTTCTGAACAGTCATTTAGTTTACACATAAAGCTATTACCTCCTTTTACTCCTCGGGCTGGTGAAATTCCATGAAACTAAGGACTTCCTCATCGGTACCTACAAAATTAAGATTACACTTCCTGTGCATAGAACAATCTTCTAAGAAGTGACCTGCTCTAGCAGATGCGGTATTTTAATCTAATATTGCAGTTATTTTTTAGCATTATTTGAATAGGCTACAAATAAATGTAACTAATCCTGATTCATGTGGTATAAATATATAAATATAAAACGTTCCTGAAATTGATAAAATAGCATGGAACCCTTTCCACAATTCAGGTGCCAGAGATATTGAACTCAAGTATAATTAAGACTGAATACAGAAACTTAATCTTTTACTTAAGAGTCTGTAACTTGAGAATAATAAACTTAACACTGCACATTTTGAGTACTAATAATCCTCTGAATTTGGTAGTGACACTCTGATGGTTTTTGTGCACCCTTCATATTAATTGCAATAATCTTATAATTGAATAATGTTATGGAACACATAAAGTATTTTTCATGAAAGCAAACTTAATGTGAAATTAATTATAATTGTCTATTTAAATTATACATTTTATTTCATCATAACACCTGTTCTGATTTAACATTTAATCTAGAAAATCCCATATAAAGTATTAAGAGTTCTCTTATTTGTTTGGTTTTTATTTGTTTGTTCCAATTAAGTTTTTCTTTGGCCACCTACTTAATGCCTTTTGTTTCATTTTAGACATAATATTGTTTTATATATGAAGATTACTAAAACATTATTTACTATTTGCACTTTTAGTAAAGATGTTTGCTGCTTACTTTTAGAATGTTGTGTCTCTTGGTACGTAAAGATGCATTTTAATTTTTAAATGTAATCATTCTATGCCATTTTATAACATTGCACAGTAGAGATTGAATTCAAAGATAACTCGATTCTGAGTTTTAAAGTTCTAATGTAATAACTGCACAGCTGGGAGCAAACCAAATTTTGAGACACCAATTTAATAGGAAACTGAATCAGCTATCACTGTTAATAAGCACACTCCCACTGAAATAAATGGTGCAGAAATCCCATTCACATCATGGAGCCTTAGAACAATACAAATAATGTATAATGAGATTGTTGCCAAACATTGATATAAAAGTTATTCAATAAATTTATATTGAACAATCAATGTGCTTCATGCTTTAGGGATTTGGAAATAAATAAAACACTGTCTTTACCCTCAGTTTACTTTCTTTGTAGTGATATGTTATATAATCCTACAGATACAATCATAATTCTTGCCAGCTTTCAATGATTTTTTTAACCTTGAATGTAGACCAATGATTTCAATTCCTTATTATATACAGAAGAGGCATTTTGCTCATGCAAAAGGGGAAACACGTATCTTCTCTCTTGATTTTCCTTTTGCTGGAAAAATAATGATTATCAATGATGGTTGCCAAATAATGATTAACAATTGCTTTCCAAAACTTTTTGCTTCTGTTCCCAATTTTTTTAAAGGAGATTAAGAAGTCAAGGAACTACACAACTAAGTCAGACAACTTCTAAAGTTTTTATTAGCTATTGTAATTAAATAGATGGTAGATTAGTTGGTAAGGCAAAAAAATACTATTTAGTGAGCATGCAGGCTTTGCAGAAGGAGTAACAGAAGTAGTAAAGGTGGTTAAAAAGTGAAAAAGAACATTAAGAACCACTAATTAATTAGATTTCAAAATTGCCCAATTATCTCTCAGGCATTGTTTCCCACAAATTTTCAATGTTTAATCAAGAAATATCTGGCTATTTTCAAAATTCTGTTAACTTCCAAAATTTTGGGATGGGATATATATTGGGATATATATATATATATATATATATATATATATATATATATATATATATATATAATTTTAATAAGTTATTGTTTAAAGAGAGTGAGATTCATCACCTGGAATTGCCAGTTTGAGTGGCAGACATTGTTCCTGGAACCAAAATCACTTGTGTTTTTTACAGTAAGGCAATAGATTTGATGAGGTAAGGACTTGGGGACAATCCTGTGTTACAAGATGGTCCCGTGTACAATTCCCGG
This sequence comes from Rhinolophus sinicus, assembly GCF_036562045.2. Lineage (NCBI taxonomy): Eukaryota > Metazoa > Chordata > Mammalia > Chiroptera > Rhinolophidae > Rhinolophus > Rhinolophus sinicus. The sequence goes on from NC_133755.1 coordinate 106,271,906, forward strand.
TAGTGAATAAAGCTATCTTCCACTTCAGATGGACTTCACACCTGGTTCACAGATTTACTCTCTAATCCACAATTTGATATTACCTGAAGTCACCAAAATGTCTGTGGGGATGAGGAGATAGTTTATCTCTTTTAACTGCATTATCTTCACAGCCACTCTTATTCGCTGAGACCTGATAATTGCCTGGAACTACTACTGTTCTTCCTTTGCCAGCTTAAAATCCAATGTTCATGTTTCCTCCCACCAAATAGGCAAATGGGGCTAAATCACAGCGTACAAAGAGGATAGTTTAGAATTAGGTGAGATAATAAGCTGGGGCCAGACTATGCAAGGCCTTGCAAATAGTGTTAAAGATTTTTGAAAGTGTTAGGATTGTAATGAGGAATCATTGAAGGGTTTTGAATGGGAATATCTCATCATTTCACCATTTTTAAAAAAGAAATTATATATATATATATATGGCTTCACATTATAATGCTAATTTAATCATGTCAAAAAACAGCTATATGACCACAGTAAATTTCAAGATAGATTTTGTGACACTAGGTTATTCTCCTCTAACCCATCCCACACACTGCCAGCAAATTAATCTGTCCACAATGTAACTCTGACCTTGTTGTTATCTGCCCATTTCAAATCCATCAATAGCTTGCTATTGCCTGCAGAATGAAGTCAAGACTCCTTTGTATGGTGGATTTTTCTGAGTTCGATCAATTCTAAGTTACATAAATCTAATACAAACTCAAGACAGTGATTGTAATGATACTATTTGTTTTTATAGGTATCTTTTATAATAATGGTAATGATGAAAAGAATATTGACTATTTTTGATGCTATTTTTTTTTTTAGACTTTTGCTTTGTACTAGGGATAATGTCTGTAATTACCTCTGAGATAGCATCTTTATAATTTGTAATTCATGAAGTGGAAAAGGTACTTTGCTTAGTAACTGAGAGGGAAACAATTTGGCATGATTTTTCTGGATAAGCTTGGGACTCCACGATGACAAGCCGTGGTACACAGAGAGGAGGAGAAATCTTCTAAAAGAAAGACGGGTGCTGTCATTAAAAAATGTTTGGGGGTAGGGCAAGAACAGATGTAGGACAGATAGAAATTCAGAGGTCTAACTTTACAAGAGAAGATTCCTTATAATTTATACTATGCCTCCTATTACCACATATTGATATTGAAATATTATTTTTTTTCATGTTCCATTTACTTAAAATTATAGTGAATCTACCTCCCTCCCTCTCCTTACCCTTCCCTCTCCCAACATGTCTCTCTTCTCTCTCTCTCTCTCTCTCTCTCTCTCTCTCTCTCTCTCTCTCTCTCTCTCTCTCATTTCCTTTCTCTGATATCTTCCCTCTACTCCAGTCTTCCATATCCATAATTTAGAACTCCATCTTATATGACAAAACTCATGAAGTCATTGCATACTCTGTGAAGTCTCTCCCAAACATCCAACTGTCTGAGTCGCCTTTCTCCTGAGCATATTCTACCTCAGAATTGACGTTAGCATTCTTATTGTATTTTAATGAATTGGTTCTTCTCACTCTACCTCCTTCATTTCATATAGGTTAGGCATTATGTTTTTTTAATTTTTTCATCTCAAATAGCTTTCAAAGTATGAGTAAATGCTCACCCATAATGTAAAGAATAGTAATGAGCAGCTGAAAATTAGTAAATGGAGATTTCTCAAGGTTCTCTGTGGACAGGCAGAAATCACTGGGAAAAGGAAACGGCTAGAATTAAATGGATATCAATAGCAGCTGTGAGTATACTCTGGGGTTATTGTGTGCATGTCATCACAGGGAGGACTACAAGATTTGGTAGCAGTTTCAAACCAGATAGACTGTCTGTTGTGGCACTAGACTTGGCCCACATCCTACTTAAGGAGTGGTAAAACTGAGGAGACACTTTTCCCTCAGGGAAGCTTGCAAAAGGTGGCATTTCTCAAACTGCGTTTTTTGTTGTTGTTGTTGTTGTTGTTTTTCTTTTTTTCTTTTTTTTTTATAAGTGTGACTGAGTATTCTGTGAAAATAAGCACCAAATTAAGTAAATTGGGAAACTGATGTGTAAACAGATTAAGGAAGCCTTTTACTGTGGAACTTGTCACAGCTCTGCTATGGGTATTATGGATCTCTAAAACAGTGAGATGACGGGCACAATCTTCACAATACACTTTGATGGTAAAAAGGGGGGGAAAAAGCAAAAAACATAGTAGCTTCCCACAAAAATGATGTTGTGCAAATGCCCTTTCAGAAACGCTAATAGGGTTCAATGACAGTGGGCTTTGGAGTCAAATAAATCTGTAAACGGAACTTCGCTCTGTTAATACAAATCAATGTAAGTTTTTCCAGCAATTTTACTCTAAGAAATTCAGGTTTCTCATTCAAAAAATGGGCACAAGATATGTACATTTCAGAATGGTGGTGATAGTTAATGAGAGAATATACTTCATATTTGACAATCAATAGTTAAAGGACTGGATGCTATAAGAAGTGAATTTTCTATCTTACATACCGGTGTCAACTAATATAGGCCTTGGGCATGACAGGGTTTTCTATCCAGTGAAGGCTCAACAATTTCTAGACAACTATTCCGTAATCTCTACCATAACTTCTCAATAGCCTCAAGAATTTTTTTCAACAATAAGCCTGTCTTTTTAGTTAACCTTGCCAATATCGCCTAAGTCTCTAGGGCTCCCTTGTCTCATGTCTCATCACCCCCTCCCCCAATAAGTTAATATCTATATCTTCATAATTCTCCCCCAGAAATATTATTTTCTCCTCATTTCCTTTCTCTTTATATACTTATTAAATCTGCAGCCAAAAATATTGTGCAGCCAAGCACATGGACAACAATAACAAACAACTGAAAATAGAATTCCCATTTCTTAGAGGCAAAAGCAGAATTGATCTTTAAATCTTTCCAAAGGATTGAGATTATATATGAAATGTGTGTGTGTGTGCGTGTGTGTATGCTATCTTCAAGAAAGAAATAAGTCCATATATCAAATAATATGAAAGTTACTATTCTGCCACACTCATGAAAATAAAATGGTTATTGAGGTAGGACTCGTCATATGAATGAAGGCTATTATTCTGTATAGATAGGAAAAGTTAAAAAAAAAAAAAAAAAAAGAGTTTGACTCTAACTTTTGTTTCCTAAACCAGCAATTCTCATGTCTCTTTAAATATTGAAGTTAAAGAACCTATGACACTTTTAAAATATTAATAGTTAGGACCCAATCAAAGTAAATTAAATTAGAATTTCTAGAGATGGAATATGGGTGTTGGTATTTTTAAGAAAGTTCGTCAGATATTTCTCTCACTGATGGTACAAGGAAACCATTGCTATAAACTAGGTATGCTGTGACTAACTCTCAAGAATTCCTTCATTTCCAGCAGGTTTATTTTAAGGGTGGAGACTTGTGATGGGATTTTAATGTTACACTTAACAAAAGGTAATATTAAGTTTTGTAAGTTTTTTTCTTTGTGTGTGGAAATTAGAAGTTATAGTCCCATGATCGAAAAAATAAGATTAATTTCTTAAATCTTCTGTTAACTAGTTGTTTGAATGTGGGTAATTGTTTCAAGTTCTGGAACTAAATTTCTTCATCCATGAAACTAGACTAATAATAATTATAAAATCACCTTCTTTACTGGATGATCTGAGAATAAAACTAAATCATACACATGTGAAAATATTATATTATCTTAAAGCAATATGTAAATATTATTGTTTTAGTGAAATACATATGTCTGTAGTTTGTGTGTATGGCTACCACATAAAGTACCTTTTTTAAACTTTTTTAAATCTTTTATCTGCAGTTTGATCTTTCAATTAATGACAGTAACGAGATAACATATTTTCTAAAAATGTTATGGATAACAATAATATTCTGTACCTCATACACACTAGACCTAACATACAATAGCAATACAAATATCATCAGGAGCATAAATTGAAATAAGAATAACTTTATTTGATCATCACAAAATAACTGTGAACTTTTGATACAACTCCCAAACTTTCAAAAGCTTCACAATTCTCAAGTTCAGAGTAGAAGTTTTGAGAACCTGTTTCGTTCTGTTCAGTTCTTCTTCTTGTCTGCTAGGGTGGGTTCAATTGGTAGGTAGAGATTAAATAGCTCTAAACCGTTCATTTAGTCCTTATTTGCTTGTCTCAGGAGACATGGTTTAGATCATTTCAATCCCTATTCTGACAATTCCTCACTATGACCTTGTGAAAACTATGTAGCCTGACTGGCCCACAGTCCCATGCATTAAAATGAATATAGTAATACATGCCTTTTATTGTTTCTAACAGTAAAATAAAATGTTGTATGTGAAAGTGATGGGCAAACTCAAAAGTGACACATTAAAGTGCCATTAATATTATGTTAGTTTCTGCTTGTCTTTTCCTTTTGTGAAATTAAATAAATGTCGTTATGGACAGATTTTCAAAAGGTATTAGCAGGGAAACAGACAAATGTCTTCTGTGGCTGTCATGTAATGACATTTTCTTATTAACATAAGTGAATTCACTATGTAAACCTTGTTTGAGCATTTGTTTTTAAAGAAATAATAACATGGTACTCCTAAATTTATATACATTTACTTTTTGATTACAGAACTCATTTCAATAGGTTTCCTTCAGTTAACTACATAAATTTATGTATTTCCTGATAGTGTAAAGAAAGAGCCCTTAACATCCACTAGACTTATTGGCTTTAAATAAACAATTATGAAAAGAAATTGTTTTGTGATTTTGCTTGATTTTCACTAAGTGCATAGCTGCCTCCCCCAACATCTGAAAGTAGGACAGCATGACAAAAAAGCTGGGCTGGACTAGAGAACAAAGAAAGTATAGTGAAGAAACAATACTGACAGCCTGGCAGGAAAAAAAAAGCATGCACTTTTCTGGGAAGTAAATGTTATTTACTCATCTATAGCTCTTTAAAGCACAATTTCCAGCATTCAATAAACAATCCAATACACTCAATGGATCAAGAAAATGTAACCCAAGATGAAAAAACAACTACTCTGCAATGAAGTACTATTTCATACTCAATAAAGTAGCTAAAATAAAAATAACTAACAATACAGATAGATGTTGGAGAGGATGTGGAAGAATTGGAATTCTTATACATTTATGGTGGTGGTATACAATGGTTCAATCACTTTGGAGAACTCTTTGGCGATTATGTATGTATGCACTTACTCCAAATCTCAGCAAGTCCACTCACAGCAATTTACCCCAAAGAAATGAACGTGCTTTCACAAAATCTTTGTACAAGAATGTTCAAAAGTTCCTCATATAAAATAGCTGAAAAACTAGAAACAACCTAAATGATCATTATCATGAAAATGGTTAAACAGGTAATACATTAATACAATGAAGTACTACTCAGTAACCACAGCAAAAGTGGATTGCTCATGTGTGCAACGACATGGATGAATTTCAAAAACATTCTGAGTTAAAGACATCAGACACAAAAGCCTACACACAATACGATTCCTTTTATATGAGGTCTAACTATAAGCAAAATTAATCTATATTGGGAAAAAATAGAATGCAGTTCTCTCTTAAAGAAGATTAATTGTAAAGGGGCACAAGGGAATTATCTGGAGTAATGGAAATTATGTATATTTTTGTGTGGGAGTTACATGGATAGATACAATTGTCAAATCTCATTAAACCAAACAGTTACCAGTTTAAAAAGGCGTAATATTTATATGATTTAAGACATGTTTTTTCTTTGTTTTGTTTCTTCTGACATATATATGTTGGAAGAAATACCATACATTTTTTGTTTGTTTTTTGTTTTCTTTTTTAAAGGCAGGTTGTAGGACCATAATTAATGGTTAATTCTGAAAGCAGAGAGGAAAATCATCCCTGGGAAAATTAAGGTATAATCAGTTCAACAGGGATCACATTAAAGTGGGCCTTAGCTCTTTTATCTTGGTTATTTTGTTAATCTGCACATTCTACAGTCAATGGATAGGATTAACCAAAAATAGAAGTACCTCAACTCCCACAATTGGTCTGAAAGTAGATTAATTTACATTGAGAAAGATTAGACTTGAGAAAGACCTAATGCAATCATAATGACTCAGGTGTAACTGCGGGGGGGGGGGGAGTATATATATATTTAAGTAAAAATTTGAACTTTTATCAATGTTATTGCAATGACTTGAGGAAAGTTTATTAATAAATGGGTGCTATTAAATCTAGAGAACCTTAATGTATCTCTGTTGCTATCAGAGGGAAAGACTTTGCTAAGCAGACAAAAAATGTTTTATGTATATCTGTATTAAAAAAAAAAAAGCATCAAACTATGACAACTTCAGGTCAATTGTTAAGATTTCCAGTTCACTTTCTTTGCTCTGATCCTACAGTTATCAAACATTCTGAATGTCTTCTTTCTTTCCCATTAAGAATGAGCTGAAGAGAGACACACATTGTTTACCTTTCAGTTATATTTCTCATTGTAATTTAATAATTCGGTTTTCTGGTTGTGCATTTATCCATTGTATGTCTGATGATGAGTCAGTTCCCCTAAACCTATTTAACTCTGTTTCAGTGAGTTTGTGAATATGTTTGCTTTGAATGACTCAAACTAAAATCTCCATCCCCTAATAAGTGTCTAAGTGGCCAGCCATTTTATTCTGTAAGAGCTCCATGAATTTACGCCTCTATTTTAACATAAGGCATGTTTAAGATTAAAAGGTCAGTGACATGTTACCTCAGTACTACCCAGCATTCCTGTTGCGACACAAATAAATAACTTCAGCATCAGGAGGGGCTTTGAACCAGGAAATAAGCAGACTGCAGTGTTTAACAAAAGAATGAGGATATTTAAAGTAATTACAGATGAGCAAAAGTCTAGATATTGACAGTGGGGGCAAGGAAGAGAGCCTGAAATAAACAAAATAGAAGGCAGACAAGTGTTAAGAAGTGTAGGTCTAAGAGGCTCCACCCTGTACATAAAAAAAGAAAGTGGTTATAATGAAGCATACAGTCAGATCTGAGGCACGTGTGATAGTTATCAGATCAGCAATAAGAAGCCTGGAAACTGAGCTAGAATAGGTCATGTATGAAGAGAAAAATTACATTAGACAGCGGATAAGTATTGGGATTTATAATGGACAATATTGGGTGGGAGATAATCTGAGTCTGAAAAATAAGAGATAATGGTATCAAAATATCTAATTTGTTTATTTTTTTTTTTTCCTGTGCAAACCACTCATTCTTTGTACTGCAATGAACACCTCTGAATTTCAATGTTGTTTATGAGAGGAGAGTATAAAGTAAAAAGATAATATTTTACCTGTTGTATAAGCAGTAAATAACAAAAAATAAAACTTGCCTTTGAAAGAGAAAAAAAAAAAAACTAGCAAATAAAAACAACTCAAAATTAGATTACTGAAAAGAAAAAAAGAGAAAATCCAATTACGTAATCTGCCAAAAGGAATGATTCCTGCCACTCATTATGATACATTTAATCTTTGAAATGTAGCTCTTTTTCAATTTAGAGTAACCTAGCTTTAGTTTGATTACTGTATTTACAACCCAAGATAACAGAAGTTTATTTGCCCATTTATTCAATTAATGATTAACTCTATGATGCCAATGTCTATGACAGAGGTTAAGGATACAAATGAGGAGGAAAAAAATTGAGATTTTTGGAGTTTGAAATTTTTTGTTTGTTTGTTTGTTTTTTTGTTTTTTTTTAGGATTTCAGGATTTGGTACAAAGGGGAAAAATATTAACTTGAATTAACATTAACTTGAAATTAATTTTAAAATATTATTATTAACTTGAATCTGCAGTTTTTCTTCCATTGTTCTAGCTAGTAAAGTGACTATTTTGAGATCTTTGCATTATGAACAATTGGATGGATGAAATAAGCCGTTATACTCTTTTTAAAAATTACGTATGTTTTATGTGGTGTCTTAGGCAATAGACTATAGTTGCTACATATCCTCTCCCTTCTCTAAATAGGCCATATCATGTTTTCCTAGTACGAGTCAATTCTTTCTTCCTCCTCTCTCCTGTCTTCCTTTTTCTCTCCTTTAATGATTAGCGATTGTTTCTGTACAATGTGTTCAGTGCTGACTACATAAAGATAAACATCACGTTTGCTGTCATAATGAATCTTAATAATAAAGCCTTGAAGTCCTAAAAATTAGGTAGATAAAATGGGGGACACTGAGAGAGTGATTCTTTCCAGTTGAGAACCCAGGGAGGTTGCAGCTTAGAAGAGATTATAAATCAGCTAAACATAAAAGATGAAGAGATTTCACCTCTGAAATCTTCAATGTGAGCGAAGTTAAAGAGCAAAGAAAGCAAAGTGAGAAACAATGTGTTAAGGGACCTGAGAAATGAGGTTGAAGAAGTAAGCGTGATCATAGGAAGTATTTGTATCCTAATTGAGAATTTCACTTACCTTTTAGACCTCACAGATTCAATAACAAGTTTTAAGCATAGAAATATCATCCTTATGCTGGCAATGTCTCAAAGTTAATTCGGAGGCTGTATGGAGGGTATGTGAGAAGAATGTAAGTCTGAGATCAGGGTCGTACTTCTGAAATCCAGGGAAAAGATAAAGGCTTCACCTAAAGCAGGACTGGACTTTTTTGTTTGAACGTCATGTTCATTTATTTCAAATTTTAAGTGAATCTTAGAAAGACTATTTCAACAATTAAATATTCACTGAAATCCATGTCAAAAATAATAAGATCACTATTTTACTACTGAAAAGAAAATATATGTGGGGGAATGATTCATTAACTTACAATGTTTGTAGCTTTCTAAATCTCATAACAATTCTTGGAGATATTTAGATCAGATCTATCGTTCAGGACTGAATGAAAATCTGTTTGAGTCAGGTGACCCTACTCATGGTGGGCCATTTTAGTGTAAACTAGAACTCTCTCTTTACCTACCCCCTTAGCAAAATACCAAGATAATAATAATGGTAATAATAATTCTAATTCACAACTATATTGCTATTTTAACCAATCTGTTCACCAAAATCTCTAATATATTAGTGAGGATGAACAAATCACATTTTCCCCAGTGTCTACACAAATTCACATATGACTCTAAGAAAGTGAATCTAAGGTTTTGACTATGAGGAGACAGCATACATAAAATACACTTCAGGGAATACACATTTTCTATAGCAGTTCTATGAAAGACATAACTTTAGTTTTCCATCTAATGTAAAGATACCTGTGTGCTAGGGAAAATCAGGTTAACACTTGACTATAAGCTAGATGTTTTGCAGCAGATAACCTTACTCTAAGACAATCTCTGGCCACAGGGTGAAAAAGACTCAAAGTGCTGAGAACTTCTCTGTTAATAATTCTATTAAAAAATCAGGCAAGTGACAAGAAATATCTTTAAGTGTAAATTTGACTTTCTTTATCTGAATTTTTCATAACATCGTTAGGTTAAATGCATAATAGGTTTATGTGTCACAAAATACTTTTAACATAGTCTATCTTACAAAGTTAAAAAGGTCAGGGTGGATGAGAGAGACAGGAAGAAAGAAAAAGAGATGAGAGAGAGAGATATAGACAAACCTGGACAGAGAAATAGAGAGACAGAGACACTATTCTTTCTGATTATGTTTATGACCAGATGGTGAGCAGGAAATTGGAAAGTTATAGAAGTTCCACTGTGTTAAATTGTATTTAACTGATCCACTCTGTTTAAATGTTCCATATGATGTGTGTTGATGAATTGGAAGTGTTATTAACTAAAATAATGTAATGTTAAAATGGAAATATGGAAGTCCAATACCCTTCCAAAATAAGAAAACATTCTGTGCCATCCCGGAGCAACTGGAAAACTCCTTTTCATGACATTAAGTTGAAAAAGAGAACAAAGGAAGGAAGGAAGGAAGGAAGGAAGGAAGGAAGGAAGGAAGGAAGGAAGGAAGGAAGGAAGGAAGGAAGGAAGGGGAAGGGAAGAAAGAAAGGAGGGAGAGAGGGAAGGAGGAAAGGAAGAAACATACATGCATACTTTATAATAGAGGTCCTGAAATTTAGTTAGAGCTCTTTAGACTTAAGTTTGATGAGAATGAGGATGAGGATAAGAATCACCAAATAACTTATTTTGTTACAATTTAATATTTCTAATTTAAACGTTTATATTTTTATGGCCTGAAATTTTCTTTTTCAAAATTTCCACATATCTGTTATAGTTCTTTTATATGAAATATTCTGAATATAAAAAGCCACTTATAAGATGCAATTTCTGAAAATTTAAAAACCCACTGTGTGTGTTTTACTTTTCTTTTCTTTTTTTAATTGCTTTAGTTAATTTTCAGCAAACCTATGCTATATTTCTCACAAATGGGTAATATAATGGCAATCTGGTGATTTCTTCAGAAACCTCATTGTGGAGATTTATCTATTTTAGGCTCTGAGTAGATCTTAGAATTTTATTTATTCCCTCCTCTTCAGAACACAAGTTCAACTTTTCTTTTTTTGAGGCCCATCCAAACCAAAACCATCATTATCATCATCATCATTATCATCGCAACATATCATTTGGGAGATTAATTTACTTAAAAAGATATTTGTCACAATAATATTATCATACTGCTCACCTGAAATATAATATTAAATGTCAATTATCATTGAAAAATAAAGACTATATTATGCTGTTCCAAGAGAATTTAGTTTGGGTTTGCAGTAGCAAATGCTTTGGATTTTGTCAATGATCCCAGAACTGGCCACCAGAGTTCAGCTCAGAAAAAGAAATCAGAAATCAATTCTTATGTAGTAAAGATTATTAATTACACCATAAAGACTCATATCCCTGAATTTGATCACTACAATAGATAGACTGGATTGTTGCTTGACTCGTAGTTTTTTATAGAACTGCAAAGCTCACAGGCACTTTCTCCTTGGTCAGACTAAGCATATGCTATAATGTTTCACTAGATTTAATCAAGAGTGAGGGAGTGGTAAAATCATTTATAGGCTTAATTTCAAGCATCAAGGAATATCTAGCATTTACTGTGACCTTTGCAATGTATATGGGCACTATTAAACGAGAACAGGGAGTTACATATACTGAGAAATGATAGATTAAGGGATGTGTTAAAATGTGGCCCATAGACCACTTGTATCAGAATCATCTGACATCCTTATTACATTTGCAGATTCTTTGGTTCAATGACCTTAAAGGTTTATGGTAAAGCATAGGAATATGCATTTTAAAAAGCTAACTATTATGCTCACTGAATTGTTTTCACTGAATTATGAGAAAATGCATGCTTTTGTTAACTGTATTTAATCTTTGGTTCAGAACTCTCTGAAATAATTATGTATTAAGAAATATCATCTTCACACTATTTAGATAGAGCCTGTCTTGCTTGCGAGAAGCTTAGTGTGGAAATGCTATCAGAACAGACTGTAATAGCCCATGCCTTCCTTTACCATGTGTGGCCATATACAGATGTTGATAATGGCTAAATAATTCTATAGAACACGAGTTGATCCTGAAGTACTTTTTTCACTTGGGGTGATAGAATAAAGGAAAACAAAATTCACAGACCAAAGAGGAGACAATAGAAATTGTTTGCAGAATTCTGATTTACATCTTTATTTTGATGTTTCTAACACCTGAAACTTCTCATCATATATGGGGAGATTTTACATTATTTTACATAAGCCAAATTAAGCACAAGCTACACTAAATATAGCCCCTTTATTAAGTTGATGTTTAAGTTACAAGAGGGTTTTTGGTAGACTCCATTAATAAATAATTACATATTCTGAAAATATTTGGAAAGATGTGCTTAGGCATCCATTTTAAACTAAATCTGGATTTGACCTACTGTTGAAAGGAAACTTGTACCAAAATATTGAGGTTTAATGTTTATTATTGAAGGATATAATTTTTTTAAGCTCTTTTTTTTTTTAATTAAATTTATTGAGGTGACAATTGTTAGTAAAATTACATAGATTTCAGGTGTACAATTCTGTATTACATCATCTATAAATCCCATTGTGTTTTCATCACCCAGAGTCAGTTCTCCTTCCATCACCATATATTCGATCCCCCTTACCCTCATATCCAACCCCCCATAATTTTGAACATAAAATCATATGTTTATAGTGTTGCTAACAAGGTGATTAATTTTATTTTTATTCAAAATATTCCACTCTATTGCTTAATTATTCCTTTCAGAAACAAATGCATAGTGGTTAAGAAATGAACTCAACTTATTATTGCTGGTTCTGAGTTCTCACATCCTTACAATTGAGGAAATGGTGGCATCTAACCCCGGCGTTGGTTAAATTATTATATTTAAAGTGGTTGGAGACATGCCTGGCCCATAGTAGATGCCTTACCAACATCAGTAATTGTTATTACTATTATTGGTATTAATAATTTATTTTCAACTTTATTATCTTTTCTGAATATAAAGAATAAGTGTACCTTTGCAAACAATACATGTGTAAATGACAAACAGAATAGTGTATCCATATTATGATTAAGAAAATAATTATGTTACAAGTGGTATCATTTCATCCTCTTTTGTTTTAACTAATTGTATAAACCTTTTCATATACTGTCTAATGAATGAAAGAAATGTGAAAACATTTCCTCCATATGGTATTGCTACAGAACAACTTCTAGAAAGAGAGTTGTTCAATAATAACACAGATGTTCCATTCTTAGTTTCCATGAGATGCCAAGATTTGTCTGCTGGGAACAAAACCAGGGGGTAATTTGCGTAAATCATAGTATGTTAAGAGTATTATGTATTAAGTGTTTGTCTATTAGTGCTGGAAAAATAATGTCTTTTAAACTTCTGCTTCCTGTTGTCTACCCCATAGCAAGAGAATTGAATTACCCTAATAAAAGACTAATGAGAAACATGCATTCTGTGCCACACATCAACAAGAGGTTTTACAAGATAAATGTTATCTGGAATTCAGTTTTCCCTAAGAAGCAGAGAATTTGAATGTCTCTTCTTCTCTTAGAGTTTGCATAATACATAATGCTATTTCAGCTTGAAGCAACCACATTTTCTGCTCTCCTCACCACATGGACTACTTTTATGTTGTGACATTTGGCTATCAATTCAAATTTAATATTAAATTATACAGAGTAATGATGCAATCAAACCTCAAGTCTTCATGAATTACCATATCAGTAAGTCTTCAGCAACACATGTTGTGTCAGAGGATCATGAACATTAGACGTATTTGTTCTTTAGGGTATTACCATGTTAACCATCAATCTTCTTTATACTCCTATGCCTAGCAAGTTGCTGAACTTGCATAACTAATTACAACAAAATACTTTCTTGTATTTTGGGACTATTACTCATATGTGTTCAATTCAAATATTCACCTTGTCAGTCCACTAGCTAAACACGAATGTATTTCTTGTATTATATGTCCTGCGGCTACTAATCTGTAGATATCCCATGCTGCTGTAAAATTATGCATTTGCTGCTTCTTTTGTTTTCTGTCTGGCTTCCATTTCTAGTTCCTAGTCTTAAATAATAGACTCTGCCAGTCATTTAAAAAGTCACTTGCTTAAAGAAATTGCCTCCCTTTTTCCTGATTTTGTTTATTTATTTTTAATTAGTAAACATATAAGACGCCTTTCTGGAGAAGACTTCTCTATCTCATATGTACTTTTTGCTCGGTAGATATAGTTGTTGCTTCATGCATCAGATATGTTTGTTCAATTTCTTTCTTTTTTTTGGGGGGGGTAAGGGGTACAGGACTTTTATTGGGGAACAGTGTGTACTTCGAGGACTTTTTTCCAAGTCAGGTTGTTGTCCTTTCAGTCATAGTTGTGGAGGGCGCAGCTCAGCTCCAGGTCCAGTTGAAGTTGTTAGTTGCAGGTGGCACAGCCCACCAACCGTTGCGGGAGTCGAACCGGCAACCTTGTGGTTGAGAGCCCATTGGCCCATGTGGGAATCGAACTGGCAGCTTTCGGAGTTAGGAGCACAGAGCTCCAACCTCCTGAGCCACCGGGCCGGCCCCACTTTCTTTTCTTTTTTAATTAAAGTTTATTGGGGTGACAATTGTTAGTAAAGTTACACAGGTTCCAGGTGTACAATTCTATAATACATCATCTATATGTCACATTCTGTGTTCACCAACAAGAATCAGTTTTGACTTACAAACTTTTAGTAAAATTCTGCTTAACAAAATACCTTTCTACTCAGAGTGATCAATTAAACTGTCATTTCCTGGTAAAAGTTGAAAATTATATTGTATCTCTCTTAAATCCTTTGTTTGTTAAATGAGAATTTCCAATATTTTGCATGGGCAAAATGTATTTAACAACACACCAGATTGCTATTAAATATTTGTTTATTTTCCTATTACTTTTTTCTCCTAAACCTTCTTCTGGTAATAGAAACTAGTTTTGGAATCAATGGATTCCTCAAAACTTGAGAGGTCATTTCTTCTGTTCTTCTTTTGGTGTCTCCTCAGGCTTTCTTAGCTACATCATCAGGTCAGTATTATTTTAACTTCTTTCTCGAACACAAGTGGAGAAGGGACATGAACTGGATTTTTTTATATAGAATGGAAACTGCTCAGTTATGACATGTTAAAGATGCCCCATTATTTTTCTCTTATCTCAAAAATAATTATTGTAATCCAGGCACTTCCATTCCCTTATTGAACGATATACATATTTGTATGATATGTGTACTGCTAATTCCTAATACTTTATTACTTAGAAAACTAATATATATATATATATTTGTTAAACTGATATTTATCTTAATTTTTTTTGAAAAAGTATGTTTCTGAAATCATAATTGGAAATACATACGGGGTGCTTGCTAGTGACTTTGGAGTCCTTATTATTATTTTTTTTATTTAAGTGATGTGCCCTAATGTTCATTTTATCTATCTATCTATCTATGAGTTAAAAAATAATTTACATACTAATTTTCTCCCCAGATATTCTTTGATGATTTGAATTTTCATGTTTAAATTATATATTCCAATGTCAAAGTAATTCTTTTGCTCTGCATGTCTATTTTCCTACTCTAAGTGTGCACAAATGAATTATGATGAACAAAATTGTGACTCATTTATCTTATTCATTCAGTAACACTGTTCTTAAATTGAATATTTCCTTGAGCAATAATGGATATCATGCATTGAAGTTTGAACAAAAAGACCTGAAATAGTTCTAATCATGCCATTTTATAAGAATTTCAGTGAGATGCTATGTGATGAATATATGATAATGAGTAGTGATTAAAGTTGCCACCTGCCTCAATTTAATCAAAGAAAAAAGAATACTCAAGTCAGAAAATTAATGTGGGTTATATCATGATGGAAATACATCTATTTTTGTTATACTTGAAAATTTGTGAAGTATCTCTAATTCAGAGATTAGTCTTTTGGAAAACTTAGATTTCCAGTAGGATGCTAGCTTCAGAATTTAAAAGAAAAAAAAAAAAATCAAACCAAAAACACAAAAAATATTTTCAATTAAAAATGCAAATTTTGAGGAAACAAAGTATAAAACAAAAAGAGCCAATAAGCTAGAAGCTCAAATATCACCTATTGTAAAGTATAAAGTATGGGAATCCTTCATAGATAAAAACAAATACTACAATTCAATACCTACAAGAGTTAACCCTTTACGGTGAAAAGTAACAAATACAAGGAGAAGCATCTAGGGATGGAGATGCAATTAAAAAATACAAGAACAAAAAAGAAGCCTCAAAGAAGTCAGTGGAATAAAGAGACAGGATTTAGTAGCTACATAATGCCAGCGTAGCTAGTCACTAACCCAGAAAATAATGGATATGCAGGTAGATAGCCAGACAGAAAAAAAAAGGATTGTTGCTGAAAAACAAGATGAAAAATTTTGTATTCATGAGGTGTGAGGATACAACCCATAATGTTTTAAATCATAGAGTATTGCTACTGTGCATGAGCCTGGGAGAGGACGATAAAAGGACAGGTTGGTGAAGGCCTATCCGTGTCACCTCTGTGTACATGGAAACAGTGAGAGTCAGTGCTCATTTGTACTTCAACGCTTTCTTCAAAACTCTAAAGGTAGTCATGTAATTTAATAAAAAAAAGTTTAGCCGAGGCTATGATATGAGTTTTATAGTGCCAGACATACACAACTAAAAAAGTGTGACATTGTAGTGATCCTTGAATACTAATTTTTTGAGAAAGGAAATGGGTGAAGCCGGATGCAAACAAAATCCTCAGAATAGCACCAAATCTGTCTTATCTGTTTCGTGTGGGAAAAAAAAAAAAAAGTATTTCGACCATAACAGGCTTTTCAAAAAATAGTACTTTGAGGAGTCACTAAGCTCTTCTCTTTTGGTGCACATCACATTTAGAGACTACATGAAATGATATCTTTCAGTCTCAACTTAATTTTTCTTATCTGCTGTCTTCTTGGACATTAGACTTTAAGTACAGTTATTCATAGCAGGACAAAAGAAAACATTAGGTGGTATCATTATTTACATGATGAAAGCTGTTTAGATACAGATGGTGATAAAATGAGGGTCTGTGCACAGGGTGTTCCTGTACCAATGCAGTCTGTATAGTTTATATTTTGAGCAAACACATAAAAAGAAAATCCACAGGGCACAGAGTGTTTTGTGAGTTTTTAAAATACGTTTTGGATCCCAGAATTTAGTTTATAACATAGCCTATTTCAAATCACAAAGAAACTAGATCCCAAAGCAGAGATCCCCTTAGAAGGCAGTGGTATCACAAAGAGATTTTGTTGAGGAAAACAGTCGCACCCATCATGTTGTTCTTTGCTGATGGCTCTGTTTCCCCAAGCATGGAGCATTCTGAAGATGAGACTATCTGGAATTTTCAGACCTATGATTGGAGCCTTGGAGAGGATCAGAACAGAAACAATGTGAAAAATTCTCATGACCTGAGTTGACTTTGCTGAGATCAGTGAAAAAAGAGGGTGAAGGGTTCAGCATAATTGAACAAATATAAATTACCTGGTAATGAACCGACTAAGCTTTGGGTTGGTGTAAGGACTAGCTAGTTCTAGGTCAAGTCTGCAGCTGATGTTCAGATACCTCCTAACTACATACCTTAGCAAGATGGGCAACTTAGAGAACGTGGATACAGGTTTATAACCTTGAAGAGACAGTGACTAAAACCTGACACACATGGAGTGTCCCAGGTACTGTTTTGCTCTGACATAGCCTAGTTAAATAGATCTCTGAGGAAAATAAAGTTGTCTCTCTATTAAAAAAAAAAAAAAAAAAGAAGAGGTCTAATATATGGTGATGGAAAGACAACTGACTCTGAGTGGTGAACGCACAATGTGAGATATAGATAATGTAATACCAAAATACCAAATTGTACACTTGAAACCTATGTAACTATTAACAATTGTCGCCCCAATAAACTTTAATTTAAAGAAAAAAAAGAAAAAGAAAAAAGTACAGAAATAGTGATTGTAGTAAATATTGGACTACAGGACTTACTGGTTTCTGCAGCCTCCCATGACACGTCTACTGCAGTGATTTCAGTGGAACAATAAAGAGCCTTTCATCAAACTGTTACATGTTATAATTTTGGGTTTCCTTTCCTTTTCTTTCTTTTTTTTGCTTTAGAATAGAGTATTTGGCCAAGAGAAAGAGTATATGACTTCTTCTGTTAGACAAGAATAACCAAGGCTATTTTTGTTGTTGTTGTTTTCGATGAGTATATGTGTCTGGCACTCCTATGCTGATCTAGGCACAGGGGCATTACGGCCCATTATAATTGAAATGTTTATCCCAAAATGACAAAGTTGAGACAAGTTAGTTACATGTCTAATAATAGTGATGTCATTATTTCTACACAGTGCTATATCTCTTTCATTCATTTTGTTAAAAGGTGTTTGTAATTTGGATTATTTTACAGTCATAAATTCTAACAAATGGATAATGCTAATTATGTTTCTTTCCTTAATCTTTTCTAGCTCCATATTTGATAAAAAATATCACTCTTTAGGGTCTTTAATGAGAACTATTATTTTTATTTTGTTTCTACTATAGTACTTGATTTTAAACGTGTATTTCTATACATTTCAAACAAATATAAACCATTTCTTCTTTCCACTTATGTAACATAAATGATAATTTCTATATTAAAGTTGTTTCAGACTACAAAAAGTATTGATTTTATAAACTTTGATCTGGCTTAGAATAATCTATTAAAAATAAAATTTAAAAATCATATTAAAATTGTTCAACTTGCAGGTACGAAAGTATATATTTCCTGCTTACTAATATATACAAGTTTTGTGAAATTTTAGGCCCATCTGCTTGACTTAGAATCATGTTTTTATTTCCAACTTATTTTGTGGTATTTTCATATATAACAAAAAGCACATTTTTTTTCACATTTTATCATTAATAATGTTGAAATACGTTTTATAATTAATGATGTCTTAGGTGACAACATTAAGTAGCAATGATATTAAGTTCTTATTATTTTGTGCTTTCTGTATGTCAGAAACTTCTATAAGTATTTCATTTAATAACAACTCTGAGATGTAAGAATTATTGTTGTCCTTCTATGGACCTGAGGAAATTGAGGATGAGAGCAGTTACAGAATTAGCTTAAGGTTACCCAGCAGGTAAGTGAGAGAAGATGATGCGCTGCGACACTTTTGAATACCTTATACTGTCACACCGACCGACCTTATGACTAAGACTCCAGCTAGTTAGAATCAATGAAACTGCATATTCAGAAATCCCTTTGTTTTTTACTCACAGTTGTAATAGAAGAAAATAGAAGGTGATATCTTCATAATCTTAATCCCTGGTATAGATAACATTGCTTTACAATTTCACTATAAAAATTCTCAAAACCCTATTTTTTTTTTTTACTAGTTCTTACCTCTCTCCCACCCTTCAAGAGCCAGTGTTTTGCTAAATTTCTTTCTCCTCATCCAATGCTCACTTTTTTTTTCTGCTGCTGCTTTTTCCTAGAGAATGTACATTAGATTCTTCCCCCACCCCCAAAGTGTGTTCTGTCTTCCCAAACTAGTTCTTTACTAGCTCTAATAAGCAAGTAAAAACTATTTTATGGGACTTGTATCTTCCTCAGAAGGATGGGATTGATATGAAAGTTAAGCATTTATGAGCCAATCGAGTCCCACAACAATTATTAACAATTTGTTCCGAGTACTCTGGCTTAATCTTTTATTTTTTCAAGGGATTTCTTCATTTTCTTAGGGCAATTGAGCAAAACTTCTATTTTCATGGTTGAGTCTATATCTACATGATCCAAAACAATCCCTCATTTTAAATTGGACACTAGACACGCACAGATGATCAGTACTCCTCATGTTTGGTTTAGGGTTGTTTGAAATTATTTGATCTTTGTTCAATAGCTTATTAGAGGTTTTAGGTCCAATTTGTATTGAACTATTCCGCAGATTTCTGAGAGGATTTTTATTTTCAATATACATGCTCATTAAAGTTTTCCAGAAAAAAAAAAAAAAGTTATAGCTTTGCATTTTTACATTTATTTGTATTTGAATCAGCATTGAGGAAATCATTGCAGTATACTTCACTTTCAGGTTCATTACTAGAATCATCTCAGTTCCCAATTTGGATTTGTATAGCCAATAAATATACTTTTGCTTTTATAAACATAGCTTACAATATTGTAAATGAAGGCTTATCAGTAGATTTGCAACTCGTTATGGCTTTTATAAGGGCATGACCAAGAGAAAAGGCAATTTCTTTAAATAAGTCAATAACACACCTGCAGGCAAACTAACAAAATTTAAAATGCATATTGTTATTAACTTCTGGAGAGTACCTCTGTATTGTCTGCTTTTAGTAGTATGTGCTTAAATCTATGCTTTTAAGGTATACTGCTGCCTGGAAAACACCACACAAGCTAAACTTTTGGAGTATAAAACAAACGTAACTCAAGCGCACACACACGGAGTAATCTTGGACAGGAAGAAACGCACTGTTTATATTTCTGTAGATATACGGGTGGGGAACAATGGAAAATGTTTTAATTTTATTGATTCCTTCTTTGAAGTGGGAAGCATTGAAACTGCTGAGAATGAGCAAGGAAAAGGGAGATTGGATTTTTGAGGAGTGGGAATAGGCATTGTGGAGAGTCGAGTCAGAGAAAAGGAGCAGATGAGGGATAAAAACTTCTTAGGCAGTAGTGATAATCTGTCTGAAAAATACAGTGTGAATTCATATATTTTTTCACCATCACAAATGAATCTTTAGCTGTATGTCAAGCATTGCGCTAGACACTTGGGGGTATAAATATGAATAAACCACAAATCCTAATTTTAAGGTGTGTGTGGTCTCCATGAGCTGTACAAAGATACAAAAAGATAAAACATAGAACATGCACTGAAAAAAAAGTTTTATAACTATTTCAGAGGGATTTAAGCAGAAGTTGAAAAAACATTTCAACTCTGGTTGTTTTTGTGGGAATGCAAACAAGGAGAGGGATCCGAACTGAGGTGCGTGATCCGCACGCTATGGAATTCACCTGTGCACTGCTTTCTATTACATTGTTGTGGAAGCTAGCTAGCTAGTTATAGACCAGAGTGCTTCTAGAAGAAAAGGGCACATTTTAAATGGCTGAATCCTCATACTGCTGGATGGTGTTGAGTTGAACAAATAAAGGATTGTTATTCTCCCTGCTGCATGTCCCAAAGAAGGCAGAATATGAATCCCAGAAAGTAATTTCAAGAACGACTTGTTCTCATCTTTCTCAGGTTTTGCTCTGGTATCGTAGGAGGTATATATTACAGACATGGGAATTCAAGTGCTCAATTTATGTGCACAAGACCATATAGAGTTATTCCCTAAAAATATGAGTGTGACAAAGAAAGCAAAGTTATTCTTTAGATAATAAAATGATTTGCTTCCTGGTGACTGGATGGAGGAGTGATGGTTAAAATAATCATTTGTTCTTAAGTCCAAAACACCCATTATTATATCAAAAGAAAAGATGTTTCTTAGAATTTAATTGAATTAAAAAGAATTAAAATAACCATAGACAGTAATTTAAAATAGCAAAATGTCTTCACCCATTAACAGTCAAAGGTAAAAATTGCCCAGTATCAATTTACTTGCATAAACTGTTGCAAGCCAATCAGTATTTGATGCCACAGAACTTGGGATGATTTAGGGACAAGTCCCTGCAAATTCTTCTCTATGACAAAGTAATTTCAATTTAGAAAATATACATAACACAGAGACTTTCATAGTAATTAGTTGCGGGGAATTTCTCTTGCTCTTTCTTTTGAGTGTGGGGACGAAAAATAATTTAGGATTGCTAATACAAAATGATTTTCTTCTCCGAAATTTTCAGGCTGCCCAAGGTCATTTACATCACCTAGCTGAAATTCTCTTTCCTATAAATCGATGTGGTGGAATGTGTTTGTCACTTTATGCTCAGATCCTCACTACATGAGAGGTGTCTGAATGTAAGGCATTTCCAACAGATACTTTTCTTTGTGCTAATTCAGTGTTAGAAAAATCTGTCACCAAGAAGTGAAGTAGGCAGCCTGTAAGGTTCATTCCTGCCATAGCAGTTTATGAATCTATAAATTGGTACTTGAGTGATATTATCAAAGTCCACTGTAACAAGAGAAATGGAAACAAAAAAGATACATCTTGGAGGTTTGTTCTGGAGCGTAAGGATTGATAGGCTTGGGTAATTGCATTACCTCTTATTTTCACAGGCCCAAGTATAATTTTTTTATGGTATGTATCATACCTTGGATTATGTTTTGTTTTTAATATATATATAATTTTCTCAACAAAAGTGCAGTGCCACATTGAGTATTCAACTCTATTAGTTTTTACATATAATTCAGTTCCTTATACACACTGAACCCTACAGTTTTGTTTTTTCAAATTCATAAATTAATCTGAAAACTATTAATAAATATCTGAGTCTGCTATTCTTAAGCCACAGCCATGCTGCAGCTAGTGGTTACTGATCCATTTCTACTAGATTGGTGCAAAAGTAATTGTGGTTTAAAGGTTAAAAATAATTGCAAAAAACACAATTACTTTTGCACCAACCTAATACATAGAAACAAAGTATCTCCCTTTCTGTACACAGATCCCATTCAGCCATTAATCAAGTTTTAATAGGTTGGTTTTACTTTCCACAGAAGTTTGAGCCAGTTTCCCTCATTTTTTGCCAAATTACCTAAATTTCCAGAGCTCTCTAAAGAATCCCCATGGTTAGAGCTTCATTCTTTCTCATGCCTGAGGAACTGAATTTATTCACATAAGATTGAAATGAATAGGCATGCCTCATTCCTCTCATCGTCATTTAATAAAGCTGCCAAAACTATTTCCCTCATGTATTTTATAGACGCATCAAAGCTTTCTAAAGGACTCCAATAGCTGCAACGTCTTTCCAAATCCAAATTAAGTTTCTAAACATTAATAAAGGTCTCCTTTAAAGACAAGCCTGAAGCCAATAGAGCCAAACAATTCTAGGATCATATTAAAAGTCACTTTCATTTAAATCAGTCTACCACAAATGCAGGCTCTATGACCTTGCTTTTAAAAACTGAAAGTTATGTTTACAAAGACCATTCTTTTATTCAGTAATTCATTTAGCAAATATTTATTGAGTTCTCTCTCTCTCTCTCTCTCTCTCTCTCTCTCTCTCTCTCTCTCTCTCCTATCTATCCTTTCTTTAAATTACTATCACTATTTAAAGAAAAATTCAAGAAAATTATAATTGTGAGTGCGTGTTCAGTGCTCAACATTATGGTAGGAATTAGGGAAAACATGATAGAAAATAGACGTGGTCCCTGACCTATTAGAAGTGTCGTGTTTTCTTAAGAAATGGTAGCAACTACATCATAATCAACTAGGCATGTTTTATAGATCACTGGGCCCTATCCTGGGCATACTCACTCTGAGTCACTGGCACTGGGGCCTTGGAATCTGTTTTGAAAAAGTAATCCCAAATACTCAGGACAATACTGGAATCATTGTATTAGTATAAAAGTTATATGTGTTAAGGATTATGGGTCTTATAATATGGTTTTCTATAAACTTTAATGTAATCTAATATTTATTGACTGGTTAAATAACATTAATAATAACAATTATTTTATTACTCCTATTATGCATCACAGGGTGCTCTAAGATACTTATATTTGTTAGCACATTTTATTCTAACGACAATCCTTTGATATAAGTTGCTATTATCAATCACATTTTAATGACAACTATACTGAAACAGAATGTTAAATAACTTGTCCAAGATTTACTCAACTACTGGTAGTGAGTAGAAGAATGCATTTCAGTTCAAAACAATCATGCATTTTACTTTTATATAAGTAATAAATCCCAAAATATATTGTTGCTTTTTTTTCTTTGGACTCTCAAGTATCTTTTACAGCAATTAAAGTAAGAAAAAATATCTAATGTTTATCTGAATTATTTTACTTTGTAGTGCTCTTTATTTCTTTAAGTAGATCCAAATTTGTTGGGTGCCCATCTTTTTCTGCTGGCAGAACTGATATTTAATATTTCTTATACTTCAGGTCTTCTGGCAATAAATGTTCCTCAGCATTTGATTATCTGGACAAACATATAGCCATCTCTTATGAGAAATACTTTCCTAAGTATAGAATTCTAATTTGACAATTTTCTTTTTCTCTCAGTATAGATATCACTTTGTTGTTTTCTAGCTTCTGTTAAGAAGTCAGATGCAATTCTTCTCTTTGTAAATCACTACATGTAATATGTCTTTCCCCCCCATCTGTATACTTCCAAAATGTATTTTTATACAGTTTTTAGAGAATTACAAAATTTTCTATTTTTATCATATCATTGAAGAAATGTATGACAGTAGAGGCTTTCTGTACATACTATGTTTAATTGTTTTGACCAATTTCCCAACCTTCACTTTCTTCCCTGAAGTGATCTGCCTTGTATGTGAACAGATTGAATAACACCTTAAACTCCGTGTGCTGGACAATTTTCTACATCAATAAAATGTATTCAATCTATTTACCTATTCTAACTCACTCTTTTCTGTTTCTTCAAGCCCACCTGGCTTACTGTGTAGATGTTGCTTCCAAGTCTTATTTCAGATAGGCCCTTACTTGATAAACACATTTGGTGTTTCTCTTCCAGTTTGACCTAACGCTCCACCTCAGGAAGAACCTAATATTGATATTCACTCTGCATTGACATTGAGCAGGTGAAAAAAGAGCTCTGTGGGCTCTCCCACTTTGACTCACAGAACTGAACAGATAGTTCCACTTTATGGGTTCTTTCTTTAGGAAGACAGGTTAGACCAAAGATTTAAATTCCTATGAAGATTAATCTCAACGATTTATCAGTTCAGCGTGTGCATGAGATTCAATTTTTTAAATTGACAAAAACTGGAGCTATTTGCTAGTCTCCTAAATAAGAGGAGACGTATATGGTTTATACACTAGTCTAAGATTTTTTAATGAGACTACCAGTAACATATTTTAGAGTGTTTTAATCAATTTGAGGTTACACATTTTATCTGAATACTTGGTACAATGCCAATTTGGGGATACACTGATGACTTCTAGTCTTAAAATTTCTAAGGATGGATTCCTGTTTTCTTCATGATGAAATGCTTTCCACATAATTAGTATACACACTAAAATTTGAAGCTCAATGTTATTTATTTATACATATCTTAATAGTCTAAATATAATATTTACCCTCTATTTTCTGGTATTTGGGATCATCTTTTGATGGTTTTGAATCTGGGTACATTGTGAAGATATACGAAAAAAATATTTTGACAAAAACAAATGTTTGTTTTCATCTAAATATCTTACTGAAGTTAACATGGTTTATAGAAGCAGTGACCAAATATATCATCAGAATAATATCACTGGCAACAATAGATGATTGAGTCTATAAATATATGTTATAATAAAAGCTAAGTAACCAGTTAAAAACAGCAAATTGACAACATAACATTTGCTTCAGCAATACAAATGGGGGGGGAGTGGTCAAATATTATTTATATAGCTTTAGGAGATAATTATTTAAAACAAAAAAAATGAAATGTCTTCAGTTCTTTAGGCAACAAGAAAAAAATACAATGAAATTCTCTTTCAAATGATATAGGAGAACAATATCTTGTGAGTGTATTAAAGGTTTTCAAATAAATGCAGTCATGAATTAAAAAATATTCTAAGGTACAGACTAGAGAACTCTATGCTACTACATAACAATATCTAATACTATTTCATATGATGTGTGATTGTTTACAAAAAATTTGTAAAATATCCTATAAAAATTAAGTCAGTTGGCATTAAAGATCTACCTAATTTAATTAACAGTAATCAGGAACAGCAGTAGACTCTTTTATAATGTAAACTGTATTATAGTCTAATAAGAGAGCCTCATGTGTAGTAAACAACTATATTATATTATGTAGAATAAAATAAATGCCAGAGTTTTAAAGGTAATATCATAGTCTAAAGGATGGAGAGATAAAAATCATAAATGAGGGTCATCTCTATGGAAATTTTTAAGACACTACATATTAAACATTCTCAATGTGCATTAGCAACTGCCCTCATAAACAATTATAATAAAATCAGGACAGAGATATGATTAGACAACAGATTAAAGATCAGAAGATTGAATTTGGATTGACTTTTTTTTTAACTTTAGTTGTAGTAAGAAAAATTATCCCTAACTTGGAAATAAAAAAAAAAAAAAAAAAATACGGTATGTCCTTCCAATGAATACTGAGGCAGTGCTTAACAAGCATACCATAGGTCTATTTAATTATTCGGGAGTAGGTAGGGAGTATTTCACATTGCAGTTTACAATTTAATCAGAACCCAGATGGTACGAAGTTAAATGTTAACTTGTACCCAGTTTCACCAAAAATAAGACATATCCGGACCATCAGTTCTAATGTGTCTTTTGGAGCAAAAATTAATATAAGACCTGGTCTTATTTTACTATAATATAAGACCGGGTCTTATTTAACATAATATAATATAATATAATATAAGACCGGGTCTTATATTAAGTTTTGCTCCAACAGATGCGCTAGAGCTGATTGTCCGGCTAGGTTTTATTTTCGGGGAAACAGGGTAGACTGCAGTCCTATGGACAGATAATCATAAACGTTATGATTGTCCCATAGGACCCAAACCAGTTTTGTATGTCATCTAGCATCACATTCTTTGACATTTTTTTTAATGACTTTCTGAAGTACTACATGAGGGCCGTCAAGGTTTTCTTGTATAGGTTCAGGTAATAAATATTTTCTGTTTTGCAAGATATGTCTCTGCCTCAACTACTCTGTCATTGTAGCTTAAAGAGTGCCATAATCAATATACAATGTGTGGAAAAAAATTATAGGTCTCAAATAAATTGTTTTTGATTTGTGTAAAATGTTCATTTAAATCACAGGCCTTCTAGTGAAATTTTCAAAGAAGAATTTATTGACCCAATGTTTTCTGAGATTGAAAATCTCTGGACTACTATTAAAGAAAATGAGAAGATATTGGCATGTCATTTACTTTAAAATTTTAATTAAAATCACGTTATATATTTCTTCACTGTGAAATTAAATTATGATCTCAATTTACTAAAGGGAAGTAGATTAGTTTTTAAAGTTACCATTTAAACACTGTTGAGTTTGAAATTATATAATGTTCAAATTCTCATGGTAGAAGAATGTATATATCTCCTTGTGGTGAAAACTATGTCAAAAGTTCGTGGGGGCAAAAAAACAAACTGCTGATTATGAATGCAGTAGCTTTTCTATGATTAATCCTCCAGACATTAGAACAAAAAACAAACAAACAAACAAAAAAAAAACAGACAAGCAAAAAACCTATGGATCTTCTTGAATTTAAAATTACAAATGAAAAGCTTTTTATTGACTAGGTTTATAAAAGTAAAAATAATTGATATATATTAAAAAGGATGAATTTAAAATAATATTAACTATATTTATTTTGACCTACATACATCGGGTTTGACATGGAAATACACACAATAATATTTTACCTCTATTTCTTATCTTCCACTTCGCTGATTGTATAATTTCATTCAAGAATTGAAGCACATTTTGTGCTATGTACTTAAAGAAAGAATGGGAATAATATAAGAGAATAAATGGTCTCCTATTCTGAAAAAAAAAGGCATCAGAGAAACAAAACAAACAACTATTGCTAATTTTCATCTTTCAGTTTCGTGTCTCAGATCATATTTTGTTAGGATTCAAATCAAAATATATGCAAACCATAAATCCTTCCTGACAGATAGGAAGTCTAGTTTTTCTCTAAGGCTTTCCTATCATAAGTAATTTCTGTGAAAGTTTGACCACTGTGGTATGCAAAATAGTGGCACCCCAAAGATGTCCACCTCCTAATTGTGGGAACCTGAGTCTATATTAACGTGCATGGCAGAAGGACTCTGCAGATCTGTCTAAGGATAAAGACCTTGAGATAGGTAGATTATCCTGGATTACTTCGATGGGCCAGTCTATTTACATGAATCCTTTAAAGGGAAACAATTTTCCAGACCCATATCAGAGGAAAATGCAACATTTCAGTGTTTCAAGCTGAAGGAAGGGGGTCATATTGCCAAGGAATGTGGGTGGACTATAGAAATTTGAAAAAACAAGGACACTGATTTCCCCCTAACTTCTTCAGAAGGAACACAGCCCTGAATTTGTGGTGATTTGTTTTGACATCACTAGAAAACGCATACTGGAGGTATCACACACCCTGACTTTAGCTTGTACTACAGGGCAACAATAATCAAAACAGCATGGTATTTGCAGAAAAACAGACACATAAACCAATGGAATAGAACTGAGAACCCAGAAATAAAGCCACATAAATATGGACAGATAATTTTTGACAAAGAAGCAAAAAACATACAATGGAGGAAAGACAGCCTCTTCAATAAATGGTGCTGGCAGAATTGGAAAGTCACATACAAAAGAATGAAACTGGACGGTTATCTGTCACCATGTACCAAAATTAATTCAAAATGGATCAAAGACTTAAGCATAAGACCTGACACAATAAACTGCATGGAAAAAAACATAGGTACTAAATTTATGGACCTTGGGTTCAAAGATCATTTTATGAATTTGACTCCAAAGGCAAGGGAAATAAAAGCTAAAATAAGTGAACAGGACTATATCAAACTTAAAAGCTTCTGC
The DNA here is from genome assembly GCF_036562045.2 of Rhinolophus sinicus. Classification (NCBI taxonomy): domain Eukaryota; kingdom Metazoa; phylum Chordata; class Mammalia; order Chiroptera; family Rhinolophidae; genus Rhinolophus; species Rhinolophus sinicus. The sequence goes on from NC_133755.1 coordinate 106,300,119, forward strand.
ACAGCAAAAGAAACCATCGACAAAATAAAGAGGCAACCAACTGAATGGGAGAAGATTTTTGCAGATAGTGCCTCTGATAAGGGGCTGATATCCAAAATATACAAGGAATTCATTCAACTGAACAGCAAAAAAAACAACCCAATTGAAAAATGGGCAGAGGACCTGAAGAGACATTTCTCCAAAGAGGACATACAAATGGCAAATAGACATATGAAAAAGTTCTCAACATCACTAATCAGAGAAATACAAATAAAAATCACAGTGAGATATCACCTCACCCCAGTCAGAATGGCTATCATCAACAAGACAAATAGTGACAAGTGTTGGAGAGGCTATGGAGAAAAAGGAATCCTCATACACTGTTGGTGGGAATGCAGACTGGTGCAGCTGCTATGGAAGGCAGTGTGGAGGTTCCTCAAAAACTTATGAATAGAATTACCATATGACCCAGCAATCCCTCTCCTGGGTATCTACCAAAAAATTCTGAAAACATTTATCCATAAAGACACGTGTGTTCCAATGTTCATTGCAGCTTTATTTACGGTGGCCAAGACATGGAAACAACCAAAATGTCCTCCAATAGATGAATGGATAAAGAAGTTGTTGTATATATACACAATGGAATACTATTTGGTGATAATAAAAGATTAAATAGGATCATTTGTGACAACATGGATGGATCTTGAGATTATAAATCTAAGCAAAATAAGTCAGACAGAAAAAACAGAGAACCATATGATTTCACTGATATGTGGTATATAAACCAAAAACAACAAAAGAACAAGACAAAAAAAAGAGAAACAAAAACTCATAGACACAGATAATAGTTTAGTGGTTACCAGAGGGTAAGTGGGGGAGGGGGATGGTAGATGAGAGTAAAGGGGATCAAATATATGGTGATGGAAGGAGAATTGACTCTGGGTGGTGAACACACAATGGGATTTATAGATGATGTAATACAGAATTGTACACCTGAAATCTATGTAACTTTACTAACAATTGTCACCCTGATAACCTTTAATTAAAAAAAAAAAAAAAAAGGAAACGGATATAACACCTATATATACTGCAAATCCGTCTTCATATTGCTTATTGCCTCTCCTTTTCATGCCCACTCCACGTTGTTAGCTAAAGCTACCGAGTCACTTAGCCGAGCTTCTTAACCTTTAACTTCAGCCCATTAGTTCTCTTTGTACCTATTCACTTCACATATATTAGATTGGTGCAAAAGTAATTGTGGTTTAAAAGGTTAAAAATAAAGGCAAAAACCAACCACAATTACTTTTGTACCAACCTAATAAATGCAGTAGTTTCACTGAACTTCCTATCATTCTTATTAAGGTCATAATATAAACAGATGGAAACATTTCTGAGAGAATAAAAGGTGAAGAGTGCAGCGTATAACTGCCTCTCATGGCCCACAGGCAGAGGCCAGTCAGAGAGTCACAGGCATGCAGAAGCCCCATTGGTGGTAAGGAATAAGGCATATAGTATAGAGGTTAGGCCTTGCACTGCAGAGAAGGGGAGCAAAAACATCTGGAAGGTTGTTGCTTCTGAAGTTTCTGTAAGTCAACAAGGAAGCTGGGCATGAAATGGGCAGAGAAAGGACACGCTGGAACCTGCCAGGACAAACTGAAACTTCCATTTGTTTCTCAATGACTCCAGCGTTGATGGAACAGGTGACCCACCGTGGATGCTGCTGACCGAGCTCATAGAGCTCCACACACCTGTCATTTAGGACTCAGAGAAGACGACGGAAGTGAGCTGGTACAACCTAAGGCAGCTGCATAGCCTGCAGCTTCCCCAACCCTGCCCACCAGTCAAGTTGGCATATCAGAGACAACTTCTGCAAACCTCAGGGAAATTCTGTGCCCACTCACCTTCACAGCGTAATGATTGTCAACTTCTTCTGCCTTCAAAATCTCACACATTTTTCTTGTGTGAGATTCTAAAGCAGAACCATTTAATCCAGAGAATTTATGTTGTCGCATTAAGTTGACAGAGTCCAATCAACAAAAAGTCCCTAAAATCTTAGGCTCATGTATTTTAGAGGTTCCTATCCAGTACTCAAACATGACGGCTAACTCACTCCCCATCATAAGAAATATCCAGGGCCTTTTACCGTTTATGTAATATCCACCTTCCAGAAGTAAAAGGGTCCTCTTGTCCTCCAAGCTGAGATCTTGCAAGAGTAACAGTAGAGAATGACAGTGCTGACAGCCAGGAGGCAAAGAGAAATACATTCCAAATACATATGGAACATTCTTATAGTCAATTACAAGATGTGACCTGAACTCCCGGCCCCAAATAAAGTAAACATAAAAATTTGAGAGTAAATTTCTCAAAGTTCTAATTTTCCAAAATTAAGTTAAATTTATGTTGCGGAAACCAATAGTCTAACCTGAATCCTCTCTGGGGAGAAACATGTCTGTAATGTTGTGATATCAGAAATTATATGTAAACCCAGTTGATTACATTAAACATTAACAATGAATAGTTCATTTTTCAGCTCTAAGATTAAGAAGGCATTGCATTTTTTCAAGGAAGAGATTGCTTTGCTTTTGTGTTTCTGAAGTATAATTTTGCCAAAACAAAGTTCCAAAACTAGTCAAGTTCCTTCCTTCATAAAGAACTTATGACAAAATGAACCAACAAACTGTTCATCTTCACAGGGAAATCTGCAGGAGACAAGGAAAATATTCCAGGGTTTTTCATGAGCTTATAAGTACCTTAAAAGTGGGAGTAGAAATTGAAATATAAAAGTAAAACATATATGGCAAAATTTATTCATTTGGCATTCATTCTGATTTGGACAAAATGAAAACTCGTTAGCATATTTATACATATTTTTTTATACCAAGATCTTTCTAAGAGTGTTTTTTTTTTTTAAATTTACCTACTGGATATCAAAAATGTTGATGTGTATTTCATTGTAATGGATTAAAGGAAAAATTATGAAGACAGAATGGCTAGACTAATTTACATTTTTCGTAGGGCTCTTAAAGTACACAAAATGAGTAAAGAATAAAAAAGACAAAGATTGAGAAAAAAAATCCAGTGTCAGAGGTTAACCAAGGAAACAGAGATTGGTATTAACACTTATGCTATGTGAGAATTTAGGAAAAATAGAAAATACTGCTTTTTAGAAAGCTTACTGCATTCTGTGCTGTATTATCTCCTTCCTCCTAGTCTTCAAGAAATTTCATCAAAGACATAAATTTTAGTTTATTTTGTTTGTTTGTATATAGTTTTATATTTGGTTCAGGCTATAACATCATGCTAAAGTTAAACTTAGGTAGTCCAATTTTAAGGAGCTTAACATCTATTTATTGTTTCATTTGATATGACCTTACTGAGCAGTATTTTTGTGCAATAATCTTTTGATGATTAGTAAACATTGACTCTTGTCAAAAAAAAACAAATGAGCTAACACAAAAGAACACAAAAAAACAGGCAAAGTGATCATTATAACTCAAATTGGTTAAATGTCTTAATAAAGATAAACCAGAGTTGCTGGGGGAGCAAATAGAAACAGGAATGAAGATACTACATTAGTTAAAAAGTCAGTCTTTTTAAAATTATAACCAAAGTGTTAAAATACTTGCTAGCAGATATATAGAAGTATAGGCATTTGTGATTTCAAGTGAATCAGCTAAATTAAGATCACACCATTTAAAAAAGACATGTTGTGAGCACCTTCTGGCATACTCTCTTCTAATTTGCCTCTAATACCTGTAAAAATATGCACAAAAGTATATGAAGTGTGTGTGTGTGTGTGTGTGTTGAGAGAAAGACTTATGTGACATGTAGATAAAATGTCACAGGTATGTCTTCTGTGCAGAAAAGTCTACTGTACCAAGTACACATACCTACTTATTTTTTATTTCCTCTTTATGGAAAAAGAGAAGCCTTTAAAATTAAATATGACTTAATTCACATATCATTTCAGCCTCATAACTGGCACTGTGGTCTTGAGAAAAATAGTAAATCTCTCTGAGGCTCAGTTGTTATCAGAAAATAGTAGCCAAACCACAGGCAGTATTTTATGTCACCAAAACCCCCAGCAATTGAAAATTCACCATTATTATATATGCCACTAGAAAAGGAAGAAAGAAGCTGCTGTATTATAATTTTAACATGCATCCTTAGCTGAGAAGGAATAAAACAGCATAAAGTATTTTTTGGTAAAATACAAGCACTCGATAAATTTTATCTCTGGTATTTGCAATATAATATTACAAAAAAAAAAAAAAAAAGTGAGAGCATAACATCAATATTTTCTGGTACCAAGAGACCTAGAGTCAAATGTTTTTTAATTTTGTTTTGAGTTGTTTTGTATTTGTTACTCTGCACAGTTAATTTCTGCTCTAATAACATTAAGCAATATTTCATATTACTCCACTGATTTCAGGCCACTGTTTCTTAGATTTCTCCTCCTCCTTTTCTCTCCTCCTCCACTTCCTAATCTTTTTTTTTTTTTTCCCTACATGTTTGATAAATCTGAATCCTCCAACTTTTTAGGGAAGGATACAAAAATATGTTAAAGCACAAAATAGAATGTGGCGAATCAGGTGGTGCAGTCCATTCCAAAGACAGTTTTGTATTTGAAAATTTCAATCTCTTAATCTAGCCTATATTTGCAATAATAAGCACATTCACCATAGTACGTGGATGAGCATTTCAGGAGTAGTCAGGTATATCCTTCAGTGGGCCAGGTATGGTCAAGACCACCAATGGTATTTTTAGCACTTATGAGCATCACTGAACATTGTTAATACAATTTAGAAGATTATGCTCAAAATCAGACTAAAAAAGTAAAACAGAATTTATGCTGTTTTTTTAGTTTATTTATTTATTTATTTATTTTTACATTCTTCGCACAGAGTCCATATATTATTGGAGTTTTTTCCCACTGTAAATTTTAAATCAATACATACCAGAGTGGAGATTTTGGAAACATCTGTAGTACGTGTTTCTATAATTCAAAAGATGATATTTGGCAGCTCAGGTTTCTGAATTTTTCATAAACTGTGATTGAAATGACTATATTTTGGTATATATGTGTGTTTTTCTGGCTTATGACTTTTAGATAGTGATGTACACTTTTCTTTACTGAGATGCAGAGCTGAAAACATAGAAAATACTCATGGATGAAACAATTATAATAAACCTAACTTTCACAGGTAACCTAAGTTATTTTTTGCTCAATAATATATCCTTCATGATTGTTGTTAGCACAGATATTCAACAAATTACTAAAAAATTATTGAGACAAGAGGGAAATAAAACACATCAAGAACCACTAAACAATTCAAAAAAAAACAAAAATAAAAAACAAAGGTAAAATGAACAGTAGAAATCAATATCTGGGTAATTCAGGCATGTTACTTCATTTTCTAAACATTGCAAGGGATTGAGAGAGAAATAGAGGTCTGTTTCATTTGGGCATATGGACTATCCCTTTAGTCCTCGTCTGGACTTTGAAAATATAGACTCAATAGGAAGTACGTTAAGGTTTTCTATAAATGTGTTCAAACAGAATTGCAAGTGCAACATAGAATGCAGAAGGTGTTTACTAATACTTTATCAAGTCTTGTAAATGAAAACAACAGTAAATAGTGAAGGAGGCTTCTATTAGCATAAGTAATTAGACCAGTGATATTACCTACCAAGAATAAGAGGATTGAATTCGAGTTTCTTAATTTTAAATACTCTTAAAAATAAACAGTTTTTATTGTATTTAGTCAAGTATTTTATTTTAAAAGCCATTAATGTGTTTTATTCTTTGCTCTTTGTATTTATTAATTTTGATCTCATTTTAGTAAAACTCTTTAGCAAGGATTGTCACAGTGTTTTAAATAATGTAAATTTTCAGTCTCTTTTTTGCCAGCAAATGAAACCAAGTAGAGAGTAAACAGACTACGGAGAAAAAGCAGCACATTTTGCCTCCTTTTAGCTGCATTATTCTCAGGCATTAATGTGTGTTAATTGAAAATGGGCATCATCTGTGTTGTCAGAACCACAGATAACTCTAGCCGTACAATTTCTGATATAGATGTGTGTCCTGCCTTCAACATCATGTATTCATTTATTTGGGTTTTCTTTTCAAAAATTTGTAAAGCTCAGATGAAACCATAGACATATTTTCTTAAGCAAAAACAATCTGAATATTGTTCCTTACAACTAGAAACACAAAGCTGTTCGTATATGATAGAAATGCTGGGAAATGTGTTCACAAATTTTAATTTTGGTGGAGAGTTGTTAAATATAATCCCTCTTCTCCTCTAATATGAAATCCATCATTTGATATCAGAATATCTGCACAGAGAATTAAAAAAGTCATGAAATACTTCTCATACTTTCACCTCTCTTCTTATGAATCTTATTCATGCTTAAGGTCTCAGTGCTAATGTCTGTTCTGTAGGAAACCAAATGATTTAATTTTATAATATATATATATATATATATATATATATATATATATATATATATATACACATATATAATACACATATATGCATACATACATATATAATATATATGTAGTTATTACTTTTTGTGTATTTATTCGCTATCTCTAGCTCCCCTAGACTATTATCTATCTGAGGCCAATGAATGTATCTCTTACATTTTCCTGGTATTCTGTGGACCTGAAAATGAGTTCACTAAATGTCTGTTGAATGAATCGATAAAAATAGATTTGAAAACATAATTACTCCCATAAATTGTAGCCATCAAAGATACAATGGTTACAATGAAGATTTACCTTGAAGAACTTATCAGTACAGTGTTACTGACTGAATTAATGTCCTCTAAAACTCTTCTAAAATATGAAATACTTTTGAAGTTAGTCACAAACACGTGTGTTTATGCACACATACAACATTGGCAGTGCTCTCATTCCTGTTCTGCTAAGCAATAAAAGCTGCAAGTTTGGCTAATTGAAGAAATAGTAAAGATTAAAAATAAACTACAAATTGTCATGCTATGAATAATGTAAGATACAATGCCTACCTCAAAACATCTACAGAATGCATGATGTCGTTGAGATCAACAGGCTCAAAAATACCATTTAAAAGAAACAGAACAATTGAATGTAGACTCAAAATTCAACTTCTCAGACATTCACAGTTACAAATGTAGAAGCTGCTTCATTCAAAGGAACAATAAAATCCTGAAGTAGCTGATTTGACATGAAACGAGCATGACGCCCTGTTTTATCCACTGTTTATCTCAGTTTTCCTCTTTGCCAACACCACTTAAGGATGACGAAGAAGCTGTGTTCCATCACAGAATTCTAGGTCTTGTTCAAGTGTTAGGAAACCCAGTCCAATCTAAATCAGACTTTTTTATCTCACGTATCAGTGAAATCTTCACTCATCCTTCTGCTTGAACTGACCCATGCTCTTTAATTTGTCCTGATAATGAATATCACAAGACCTGTCCTCTTGTCTTGTTCTTTCAGTCCCATCTTCCTGCTATGCAAGCTGCTTCTGGTTCCCCCAAGGACACAATGGGGACAGAGATAAAAGGAAAAGAACAAGGTCTCATTTGACAAATGGAGCTGTAGTCTAGAGCCGCGCTCTCTGAGTCACACATACCCAAATGTTACCTCTTGGTCTCATGGGGTGGTTGTGTTTCCTCAGAGACTTCCCAGATGAGATCAAGGAATACTTGTGCCATTCCCCGAAGTGGGCGAACTATGGTGTATTCCCTCAATTCCTCTTCCAATGATGCAAATCACAAAAACATTATTTCTGGGGTTGTCTCACCACATCAGGCAGCCCTTTATGTGGGTCCTTTTAAGATGGCTTGTGCTGGCTTCCTTCACTGGTGTCCAGTAAGACTATTGTAAAACTAATGACATTCTTGAAGAGAGGCATGTCTCTTTCCTGACTTCTCTTTTAACCTGGGATCCCTGGCAGTTCTAGCCAGCTTCTCATCTTTAGGCTTTTGTCGTTGAGAGTCATTTGCAAGTAGGTTCCTCCTGTAACTCCCCAGCGGAGATAGATTGTATTCTCAAACCTCTCTCAGCTCCTCAGGTAGGGTAGTAGCTAATGTAACTCATGATTCTGCAGCTCAGGTAACATCCAGACAGAGGCAAGAAGCCAGTCCCTATGGACTGAAAAATCCAATCTTTTTGAGTTATACTCTAGAACCCTCCCCTCACTTGTCTAAAGATGGAAGGGAAATGTCACTACCCTTTTACTACAGAGGAAAGGAAAATTGATGCTAGTATTCTATATCTGGGCATTGACAGTGCTTGGTGAATCTTTCAAACACTCCTCACTTTGAATTTTTCATTCCGTTTTTCTAATAACCAGAAAGTGGGTGAAGGGCTAAGAATCAAAGAACTTTTCTGTGGACCCTCAGGATCACTAACAATTTTCATGAAAATGAGTGGGACCTTACCACTCATTGTCTTCAGCTTGGGAACCTCTGAAATTCATCTGCAATAATAAAAGTCCCATAAATCATCCCATTTCAATTAAATGATACAGAAGCAGTCATTAAAAATAGGTACAATCTTCAATCCCACTCTTCTGCCCTCCAGTTCTACTTGCTATGGAAATGATTTTAAATGTTTTCATTTTTAATTATTTTGATTTACCCAGTGTCTTAAATAATATGTTGGTCTTTCTTATCAAATTAAAAATAGCTATTGTCCCTCACTATGAAAAATGCTAAGATTTTTTCAATATACACCATGTCATCTTTATTCCTATTTTATTCTTCAAATTGATCATACTTTCTATGTTAATTTTTAGTTGGTTATCTTTGTGGCTGATTTATACCTTTCTTTCTTGTTCTATTAAAGGCAAGCACTATTTTCCATTCTCTAACATGTACCATATAGATATTAATGATTTTCTTTCTATTTACTTTACCCATCCCCTGCTCTCTTTCATCTTGACAACTATGATTTCCCCTTTATATCATAGAAGTAGTTTTATATCACATTTTACTTTAAAATTCAAAATAAGCCATCTTTCCATTAGCTGCAGTGTAAACAATAAAGAATGATTATCTTATTATGGCTACAATAATACTGGCTATGGCAGATCCAATAAATATGCTAAGATTAATTTTCTTCTCTGCAGGTTCAAAGCTAAATTCTCTGTAGCGTTTGCACAAAAATGTTTGTGTCAAGGTCAAATTGATTTTCATGTTCTATACTCTGTGTTGGAAGCATTTACTATTCACTGAATGTGTATGTGCTCCTTTCAATTCTCAGATCTTTTACTGTCAGGGTTATGAAACCAGAGCCTGCCAATGAATGGAAGTGGTGTCTTTTCTAGACCAACACTAATGCATCACCCTCCAACTCATCCTTCTCCTGTTGCAGTGATCTGTATCCCATGTCCTCCAGTTAATATGATGCTTAGATACCCGCGACCTGAATCCCCAAATCACCAACTGCAAGGCAGCCACAATCTAGAACCACCAAGCACAGGACAGACCCTGACTGATGACATATAAGCCTCTACTTGTCAAGCCACTGACATGTCAGATATGTGCGAACTGCAGCATAGTTTAACCTTACCTGAATAATTAGACCCTGTAACATTTGTTCAAAATTATGCAACATTTTTATTTGCTTTCTACTTGTATTTGGTATTCTTTACAACTCCTGTTCCTTTTGAGGTTTTCATTTGGCTTTTATTTTCCCTTTGGATGAATAAGCTATAATATAAGCTTTCAATACAACCTCAAAATTAAACAGTGTTTCCAATCATTCTTTTTAGTATTTATAATTGCTGTCTCCCAAGGGACTTGCAATTTCTGCCACAATCTGTGCAGGTTTTTCTCTTGGCCTACTACAGATCTGTTATACTATGATCTCCCTTCAGTAGGCTCATCAATTACAACAAGAGTTCCTGGCAGCTATAACTTCTCTCTGATTCTCCTCTTTCTTGTACTGAACATCATCACCCCAATGAGCGAACTTCAGGAAAGGTAAAATGGACACACTATTTCTGGTTATCTGTATATCTGAAAAAATATCTTCACTTGTTTATTGATAATTAGCAGAAAATGTCTATTTGTATTGTTACCCTATGGAGTACAGAATTTTGCAACCAAAATAATTTTCCCATCCTTCATTTTCTGTTTTCCTCTACCACACACTATTTTAATAAGATAAATAAATGCTAGTATGATTTCTTTCTAAATGGCCTGCTTTTTTCCTCAAAGATAAAGGATCTTTTTTTTTTCCATCTTCTTGAAGTCTGATTGAAGTACTTGAATGAAGTACCTAGATACGATTCATGTGTTTTGTTTTTCATACTATATAGGATTTAATGAGTACTTTCACGGTGAAGATTTTCATCTTTTTAGATACACATTTGTGTGTGTGTGTGTGTGTGTGTGTGTGTGTGTAAAATGACTGTCATTTAAAAGTAATCTATTTTTTTGCATTGATTTCTTTTTCTTTTTTTAATTTCTAAGAACTTTTCTCACCCTCTGATTAAACCATTTGTTTCTTGTTAATATTTTATTCATTTGGGGGAGGGCAATATCTTTTTAAATTCAATTACATTTTTAATCTTGTTGTCAATGAATAATCTTTGCTTTTACTTAATTATAATTGTGTAATATTAACTGAGAGACTATGCTGATTACTCTAGCTAATTCTTATAGGTTCCCTTTGTTGTTATGTATTTATGCCATTTCTTACAATGGATCGCTGACTAAAGAGAAGGCTGACCAAAGCTGTAGTGCTTGTGGATGAGACAGATGACAGAATCTTTGGCTCTTCTTTTGGGTGTGTTGATGGGGAGATGACCTTTGGGTCCTTTCGGATGTCTTTTCTCTGGAATGATCACTTTTTGCCAGAAAACCCAGTTCTGTCTTCACAGTTCTGTGAAATTATCCTCAGGCCTTTTGCAAATCCTCAGGGTTAGATACAAATGCCTGGCTGCCATACTCAACGGTAGAGGAGAGGAGTGGGCAGAGAAGACGACGGGCTGGTGTAACTATTCTCAAAACAGTTTTGGTCTAACATGCAGCTATTTCATAGCTGACTCATATGTCCATTTTTAAATCCCAATTTTTAGCTGCTTTTTTATCTTTCCATTTTATGTATCTACAAGGTCAGAAAGCAGAGTCCATCTGAGTTCTCAGTAACACTGGCCCACTCCCACCACAGCACTTTCTTTCACATAACATCATCTCACATGCTCTCTTCTTCAATCAAAAAGGTCTCATGTCTCTGTATTTTATTAATTTGTGGAAATCACTCATCTGGTGCAATTTCTCTTTATCCATTACTCTGCTAGAATAAATCTATTCTCTTTCTTAATTCTGTGCTGTCACTTCAGTGGATTCCTGGGCTGGAGAATACTAATGTACCTGTGCTCAGTTGCTTTTATGGAGCTCATCCTTCCATGTCCCACAGATCCTAGACATGGGAGTAAGGGTCAGCTTCCTCCCTGCTCAAAACCACTTTCAGATCCACAAACTTGCACCCTTTAGTAACATTCCAGAGATGTTCTTTACCATCCAACTATATATTCTGAACACAGCCCTTCATCCTTCCATTTCTCTATTATACCAAATGCATTATTTTGTTACAACATTGAATACTCTTATTTGACCTTACTTGTAAATCCCCGAATATCTTCCCTTCTATCCTTATATACTTCCAATTTTAGGGTTATTAAAATTGAACCATAAGCTTGCCAGTTTTGGTATCTCTCCTGCTATCCTGTCCCTGCCCTCATGTTATTTCCTCATGTTCACCTGGGAAAACACCAATACTTCATCAAATCAATGTTTGTCTTTTCCATGCTTACCCAGGGGTTACTGAGTGAGGGTTAACACACACACACACACACACACCACATACACTCACACATGCACACACCTGTTCATATACACACATGCTTACACACACTCATGTACACACACACACACACACACACACACACACACACACACACATCTTAAGATAAAGGTATCTCCATAAATTTGGAGGCTTGTATTGTGGTTGTTCATTCAGTAATAAAGGACCATTATCCTCATATTTTTTCTATTTAACTGTATCCTCTTCTACACAATAACAATATCCCTATTTTCTACTCTCTTCAAATGGTCTAGGCAAAAACTTTGCTCTTCCCTCTCAGCAGAAAACTTCATCTCCTAAGTAATGAGAAAATAGGGTTTCCTCATTTTCTTACAACCAAACATTATAAATTGTGTCCGTTATAAATTGTGTCTGTGTCACTTTTTTTTACCCCAAGTTATTAGGAAGAAAAAATTCTGTTAAAGGACAGATTGGTTAAATTGTAATAAGAAACAGTCTTTGAATCTTAGTTGCTTAAAACAACAAAGGGGGCTAAAATCTGCATCCTGCATGCCTTTTTTCCCCCCTAGACACAGTTCTTAAGCATGACTGTTTGCTACTTTTGGCACAAAGTATTTTTTCACTCTGCTTGAAAGCAGTGCTTTTGTGGACATCTGAAACAATAAATTTCGGGAAGAAGTTAGAACTTAGAATTTTGTCCAACTGAAAAATATAAATCAGTGTTACCATCTCATTTCTTGCTAGTTGGTTTCTAGAAGAAATTCATTTTCTAAACAGAATTTCTGGCCCGTCTCTATTTCACTGCAGTTCTGCTAACAAACATTTTGCCTTAGCTCATGTCTCTCCATAATTAATGGGAAGCAAATAATGTATACTAATTTATGGCTTCCAACTATTTCCCCCACAGCTACACATATAGTAGGCACTTGGTCTCACATTATTGTAGGCATCAGTTTTACTATGTATCTTGTATGGCACAACAATGCTCTTTCAGCCTTCCATCCTGTGAGATCTTGTTCTTCAGTAACTATTACTTGACTTCCAACCAGTGCCATATGCATTAATGTTTTATTATGAATGGACCTCACTTCCAAGTAGTAAACCATCTATTAGTTATTTTAATACATGCTGCAGTACCAAATAAATTCCCAAATTTCAGTTTGTCAACAATCTGAAAGTACATTGCTGATTCATCTAATAGTCCAATATATGTTCCCGTTTAGTGGCAGAAAGACTGCTCACAGTTTGGACTCTGGAGGTGCTGCAGTCTCCCAGGTGTATTTTCCTGTGTTGCCCTAGCATTTTTTATCCCACACTTCTATAAGAAAGTATGTGGGGAAGTTTTTATATGTCAGCTTTAGAACTTGCCCGCATAGATCAGACTAACATTCTGGTGGATTAGGAATCAGTGATGTGGCTACGTATAATGAAAGCAAATCCGGAAATACTGTCTGTGACCAGGAATCTGCTTCCCGGGAATCTTTGTCCTCTGTGAGCAAACACCTTGCAGGACAGCTAACAGTTTTCCTAAAGCATAGGAGTAATGCTTTGGTATGTAATATGCTTTGGCAATATTAAATTTGGTATTAAATATATTTGGTAAATTATTAAATATATGGATGTAAGGCCCAAAATTAGCAAACACTTCAAGTTTCTAGCACTGTGACTGCATGGAAGCTAGCCCTTGTCAATCCTCCCAGAGCAGCTGATAAACCTGCAGAACAGGTAGTCTTGGGTCCAAAGCTGATGCTGGAGCCTGGTACCTGAATTATCTGGGAGTCCTATGACCAACTTGCAGGAATCCAGGAAATAGAACAGAACTGCTGTGAGGCCAGTTTCCCTCAACTGTAGCTTGTCAGTCTGACCTAAAGTCGCCCTCACCCGAGGGCTCTGGTTCTCCCTCCCTCACTTTTATACACCCACTCACCGTAAATTAGAGAATAAAATGGATATCAGTGATAATTATTTCCAAGGTAAACACAAAGCCAGAAGTTTGTTACTTTCTCTGTAAGCTACTATGGAAGAAAGTGACAAGTGAAAAAAATAAATGGGAACTACACTTTGAAAATATATATTTTTTAAAGCTCTAACTCTTCCTTTGTTCAATTAGACTACATTTAAAATTTAAAGGTTTTTATAAGTATCATACTATATATCCACATAACACATTATATAGAAAATACAGAAAAATAGAAATAGGAGAATTAAAATCATCTATACACCTCTCATCAAAAAGCAACTGATATTAGTATTTTGGTCTATTTTGTTGATAATATTTTATATATGCGTTTTTTTCCTCTTATGTGGTTAGGATCATATCACATACGGTAAGACCATGTATTTAATAATTGTTCCTTTTGTAAATCATCGCCATGATACTAAGTATACCTAAATAAAATAATTTGGGGACAAAAAGAGATGCTAATTGATTAATCAGTAATTTGAGAATAAAGGATGGTATTTGGAGATAGCATTTTACAGTGAAATTATGATGTATTGTAGAACCAGATGGATCTGGCTGTTTGAAAATTTCCTAGGATTCAAATTTCTCTAACACAGGGATCACAGAAGTATGGTTTGTAGGCCAGATCTAGCCCACTGTCTGTGTTTATAGCATGATCTTTATTTAAACACAGCCACACCTATTCTGTTCTGTATTGTCTATGACTGATCCAAGTTGTGAAACATGGATGATATGTTTCACAAAGCTGAAAATATTGGTTGTGTATCCCTTTAATAGAAAATGTGTGTAATGTGCCCTAGGAGGTTAGAGGGGGAAAAAAATCTAAAAATTAAATGAGAACACTAAATAATGTGAAATACTTAGTCTTGAGTGTTAGATGGGGAAAGTGAAGTTTTCTATGACTAAGTAGAATTGGGATGCGACTCAGGCAACTGACATTACAGCTTAATCATTAACCAAATTCTCATTGTAGTCAATGTTTGATTCCAAAATGCTTTCACTTATTAATTGCCCTAACATAATTGTCTATTAGAAGGAAATCACAAGCTGTCACTCCTTTTTTCATTATCTTCATTTTAATTCCTAAGGTATTTTAGTATTGTGGATATTATTATTATTATTATTATTATTATTTTTATTATTATTATTATTTAGAATAGCTTGTTTTCAATGTTTCCTTAGTAGTCATTGGCTTTTTCTATGTCCACATAGACAGTTCTCTGGTACTATTTTTATAATAGTATATGTGAAGTTAATGAGTCTTCAGATTCGCTGTTTTTCTTCAGTGTATAAACCTTGATTGGTCTGAGTTTATTGTCTATGAACTATTTATTTCCACCCATTGAAAGAGAACTTACATTATCCAGTAATTTTTCCTATGATAGAATTTCATGGCAATTTGTGCATACTGGTATGATTATTTCAGTCGTAGGAACATGCTATATAGAAGTTTTCTGTTTATGGTTTTAAATGATGAAACTGCTAATTAAATTAAGCTCCACGAAGCCACATTTTCAGTTTATGTAATTTAACTCCTGAATTATTTGGTGTAGCTTACAATGGAGAGATTTTGCAAATGTCAGATTTCACATGAAAGCTCAATTAATCCGAAATGCTATCTACTGAAAACTGACAAGCATTTTGTACCGTCAGACTGTCAGAATGCAAATTCACGAAGAAAATTAAGGTAACAAAAGAAAACTCTTTGATTTGCAAAATGCAGCTCTACTTTTTGTGACCTATTTCTATCACAAATGTTTGTGGTAAATATTGACACATTTGTAGGTTGTTTATACTCTTTGTGGAACTCTGGAATTTATATGTAGTAGATTGAGCTGTTGTATCTGACTGGATTCATTGTTATAACCTAATTATATATCTATGCTCTTGGCTTTGTGGATTTGCAGTGCTTCCTGCTAGAATACCCAGAGTAAATATTTTGCCCCATTAAATGTTGAGCTTGTGATTTGCTTTCTCCAACAGAATGTGAGCAGAAATAACACACACAAAGGCTTTCAACGTGCATGAGTGATTTGGCTTGGTTTTTCAGAGCTTCTCATCTCTGCCTTGAAGAAAAGTATGCCAGAGGGAGCTCTTCACTCTGGATCATAGAATGAAAACACACGAACAATCTAAACTTGTGTTTCTCCAACTTTATTATATTATTGACGTCCTCTAAGGAAAGTTTTTATATTTGTTTTTTCTAATTGCCTCCTCACACACATACAATTTTCACACTGCAGGTACAGTATTTTTGTTTCCATATGGTGGCCCTTTGGAAGAACATAAACCATTGTACTAGGTGAAAATCACGCATCGAGACACAATTTTTATCCCTTCAGCGATGATATTGCTGCATTTGCGATGCTATATTTAAACCCTACCTTAAGCCAAGAGTCAGGTTTGCCTATCCAAAACTGACAGGCTCAGCCAAACCATAGCTGTCACACAGTCCAAGTTCGTGAAATAATGTTTTCTTATAGGCCACTAAAATTTGGATTTGTTTGTTATTCTGCAACTTGGCAGGTAACGTTAAATAATATGTTGCCTTCTATTACACAGATATTCATTTGTTCAACAAATGTTTTTTGAAAACTTGTAGAGCAACAGACATTATGCCTGACAGTGGATATAAAAGTAGAGCTTATGGCTTAGAAGACATGTAATAATCAAACAAGTACAATGATAACTGCTATATTGCTCAGATAATGAAAACAGAAACCAGTCTAGGAAGAACTTTTTAAACAGAGGACTTAGTAAGATACTGGAGCATTCTGAAGTTGAAAGAGAATTATGGAATTTGGGAAAATTATGTGTCAAGTTTCTGAAGTTAGAGTAAGGCTCATTTGAATGAAGAGGAAAGTAGTGAGAGGTGAGTTAGAACAGAATTAGGGACTTATTAAAGCAAACTATGGAGTTGTGATTTTATCCCATAGCCATGGCAAGCCATTGAAGAAGTGATTTTTAATATGGAATCTGTATGTCCATCATAATATGCCAATATATGAGCCTCAGTTTGATGTCTTTCCTGAATTTTTATATAAAAAAATGTATGGCTTATAAGTATTTTTTTGTTGTTGTTGTTGTTGAGAAGATCCAAACTTTTAAAACAGATTCTGAAAGAGTTCTGTGACCGAGTGAAGATTAAGACACATTTAATCAAGAGTTTTGGGGAGGAGATATCATATTCAATTTTGTGTTTCAGAATTATTTTTTGGCTATATTGTGTAAAATGAGTTAAAAGGATTAAAATATAAGACAGATAAATTAATAAGCAGGGAGTGAGTGTCAAAGGAAAGGTGAAAATGGCAGAAATGATAGAAGTGCCAGTAAGTGGACTATTTATAGAAATATTTAGGAAACAGAATTGATAGGACTTACTTTATGTCTGGGGATGCTGGCGTAAGTTGGATACGATGAATAGATAATTCCACATTTCAGATTTGGGAAATTGGGAGAATGGTAGTAGTTTTGCTGTGTAAGGGTAGAATTTGAGACCAGGATATTAATGGCATGGCTGCAAAAAAAGCCCAAATTTAAGTAGACTCAGGAGAACTCCTGCCTAGCCTCATTCGTCTCCATATGAGTGACAGAAGCTCATCAATCCCAAGAGAGTGACATTGAGGAATAAAAAAGGCACTGGGACTAGTGACATTGAGCATCTTTTCATATGTCTGTTGTCCATCTGTATGTCCTCTTTAGAGAAATGTGTCATGTCCTCTGCCCATTTTTAATTAGGTTGTTTGAGTTTTTGGTGTTGAGTTGTATGAGGTCTTTTATGAACTTTGATATTAACCCCTTATCAGCTGTATCATTGCAAATATCTTCTCCCATTCGATGGGATGCCTTTTTGTTTTCTTAATGTTTCCTTTTCTGTGAAAAAACTTTTTAGTTTAATGGATGGACCTAGAGAACATTGTGCTAAGTGAAATAAGTCAGACTGAGAAAGGCAAATACCATATGATCTCACTTATATGTGGAATCCAAAGAACATAATAAGTGAGCAAACAAAACAGAAATATAATCAGAGATACAGAGAAAAAAATTGATGGTTGCTAGATGGGAGAAGGGTGGGGATGCGGGAGAAGGTGAAGGGATAAGAAAGTACAAATGGTTGTTACAAAATAGTCACGGGGATGTAAAATAGAGTTTGGGGAATATAGTCAATAATGTTATAATGACTATGTGGGATGTCAGTTTGGTGTTGAACTTATCGAGAGATCACTTTATAGATTGTGTAGGTGCCTGATCACTGAGCTGTACACCTGAAGCTGAAGTAGAATAATATTGAATATCAACTATAATTAAGTATATATATATATATATGATATGTGTAATATATATAATATATATACACGCACATACATATATGTATGTGTATATATATACATCAATTATAATCAAATCTATATATTATATAATATATAAATATATATGAGAGATAGATGTTATATCTCTTATACATAATATATATAAGAGATATGCATCTCTTATATATGATATATATAAGATATATAAGATATATAATATAAAATATACATGATATATATATACACAAACACACACACACACACATATATATATACACACAATACCATTGACTATATTCCCTATTCTGTACTTTACATGCCGTGACTATAGATAGATATAGATATAGATATATACATATAGATAGATATATAGATATATAGATATGTATATATGTATATATAGTCATATATATTTATATAAGATATAAGATATATAAGATATATATATATATGTGTGTATATATATATATATATATGCAGACACATATATATGTATGCATATATATAGTCACAGCATGTAAAGTACAGCATAGGGGATATAGTCAATGGTATTGTAATAGCTATGTACGATGTCAAGGGGGTAGTAGACTTGGGGGATTATCACTTTGTGAGTGGTATAAGTAATCCTTATGTTGTTTTGTAAACCTGAAAGTAATATAACAAAAAATTTTTAAAGGCATTGGGAGAATTATGTGTGCTTTACCACCAAGTGGAGCTTTTCCCTAAAGTAGCTAAATTGTATCGCATCTCAAGTTCTGCTGACCTACAAGTTCCCCCACCTTCCTCTCCCATCTTGTCTCTAAAAGCCACGTTACTTAAAATCTCTAGTCTATTAATATCTTAGGCTTTTTACACTGCTTACTATATACTGTGATATTTCTGAACTGTATATTTACTTTTCAGTTCCCTCTGCCTGGTGTGTGACTAAATGTAGTTAGCTTTTATACTAATCCTCTGAAAATCTAATTTGTCAATGTCAGGCTTGGCTATGAACTTCACCCCTATCCATTAATCATAAATTGTTTGTATTTTTATGGCTGAGTGAAAATGTTGTATTGCTAATTTTCAATTTGTCTGCTATTCTTTCTAAATTGTGCTCATCTGAAGTTCAGATACCTTGTCTAATGTACTTGTCTTTGCATCTCTGGTATATACTATATTGCCTGGAAATAGATATTTCCTATTTGTTATATTAAGTGAATGAAGACATGAGTTGCTGTTAACAAAATGGCCTAATATATCCTTTCCATCACATTCACCTTCTGAAATTCTATCCAAACTCAACCTTCTTGAAGTGGCTTTCCAGTCCCTCTTTATCTCAGTCCACTGTGGTGCTATAATGAAATTCCACAAGACTGGATAGTTTATAAACAGAAATAATTCATTCCTCACAGTTCTGGAGGCTCACATCCCATATCAGGTTTCCAGCACGGTCAGGCGACGGCCCTCTTTAGTCAAAGACCTCTCATTGTGTCCTCACATCTTAGAAGGAGATAGCAAGCATCCTAGGGCCTCTTTTATAAAGGCTCTAATTCTATCTAAGAAGGCTTCACCTTTATGATTTAATCATCTCCCAGAGGTCCCATCTACTAATATCATCACCTTTCTGGTTTAAGATTTCAATACATAAATTTTGGAGGCATACAAACATTCAGACTAGAGCTGTCCTTGTTAAAATCAACCTCTCCTTAACTATAATCTTATAGCAAATTTGGACTCTATCTAGGAATTATTATAATCTGACTTATAGGCTTATAAGAGTCTGACTTGTTAGAACATATATACATTTTTATTACTCATCTAGAATGTAAATTTAAATCATTTTTGTTCACCTTTCCACAATGCTTAACATAGAGTTTTGCAGATTGTACTTACTAAATAATCAAAGCTCAATATACATGAATGCATAATTTCCCTGTGAGAATCAATATTATATTGCATATATTTGAATTATTTATAACATTATTTTGGTTAACTCTATATGATTTTTGAAACCTCTATTATTACTTTGAAGAAATTTTGATTTATTTACCATTAATAATCTGATTCCTGCCATGTTATTGATAGTGTCTCCATTTTTATATTAAATTTAAGTTTTGGTGCAGTATATTTTTACAATAGAAACTAAGAATCAAGCTGATGATTTTGTTATTTCAAATATGCTGGTTATCACAATTGGTCCCAATATTTTTATATGCAATAAACTTGTCACAGAAAATTTATTCCAGATACCTAAAATAAGAAAATCTTAATAGAAGGCAAGGAACATATAAAACATTCTAACAGTTAACTCTAATCATCCTAAACTTTGCTGAGATAGTTTAATTGGTGCATTTCTTTAAAGACTATCTTTTACAGTTCTGTCTGTCAAAATTTTTCCTCTTTCTTTGGCGCATAAGTCCACATTCTCATGCATTACTTAAATTTGGTACTTTGAAAACAAGTGAATTTCTCACAGTAGGAAGCTGAGTTTTCCCAGAGTAAAGGATCTATTGTACAACATAAGCTTTGTGAAAACGCATAACTTCTTCTACAAGCTCAAACCACTTAATGAATAAAACATGAAGCTCGTAAGGAACAGTACATTGTCTTTAGGTAGGAACTTCAAAACGTTTGTTTAGAAGACACTGCTATTTTTTCTCTAAAATTTTGGAAAAACTTAGTTCTACAAATCCATGTCCTCTCTATCCCCTTACATATTATTTCAATCACTGGCTTGTTTAATTGTATTTCATTGTCTCAATAGATCACAAATGTAGTTATTACTGTATTTTCAAACTATAAAGGAAAGAGGATCTTATTTATATCTATTAAAACTCCTAGAATTCATAGAAAAGTATGCTTTCTTAGGGCCTCCCTGAGCATGGTTTTGGGACCTATACAATATGCTCAGTGACAGAGCTCTCCCTTCTTGTTAGTTACTTTGCACAGTTAATTTTTTTAAAAAGATTAAAAACAAAAATCATAGTTTTGAGATACCATTACAACAAGGGACTATCATTCCAGACACTGATTAAACTTTAAGAGGAGATAAAGGACGCTGACTTTAATGTGTATTCCTGCACAGACTCTCCCTGGGCTCATCAACTCTGACAGTTTTACTAGGCTCCATTAACCATTAGCTAAATTAGCCATAACTTTTTAACATTATTTGCTAATTGCTTTGTGATTCTGAGGTAACTCCAGAGTATACTAAAACTTCCTACCATACAATACTCTTTTACTTCACAGTGTGATATCCCACAATTTAAATCCTGATCAGCGAGTGGTCTTCAGGGTGCCAACAGACCTTCCCTGCAGAATCAGAGAGCCAAGAACTAGAGAATTTAGTAAAATAGTTCATTATTTGGTTAATGTGTACATGCAAATATTATTCTTAAAGATTACTAACATCCTGAAAAACATTCTTTTGAAAGCATTCTATGATTACCTGATGTAAAACAGCTATTAATGAGGGATAATTTTTCTTTGTATCTCTATTGAATTTAATTACCTCCTTTTAAAATCTATCCGTCATGTGGAACTCTATGTGGAATGAGTAATTGAAGTAGAAATTAAACTCCTGTGAGTACAAGGAGAGAAATTATACCCATTTTTTTTCATTCATGCATGAGTTTGCACATTTGTTCTACAAATAATCATTAAAGGCATACAATACTACAGATACTTGTTTGAACCCTTCAGTTGTACTCATCTGAAAAAAACAAGGTACTATAAATACAACTGTACCTATTTAACTATTTGAGAAAATGTGTAATTCCTAGTGTATATCTGCTTGATAAATTAGAGCGCTATATATACAAATGGAAAATAATTATTATTTTTAAGTTTTAAATTAATTCTGTTTCTTAGTGATTTTCCAGTCAGATCAATTCATGTGTTCTTTCACTTATACATTCAATAAATATTTATTTATTTTTCCAATTTTATTGAGATATAATTGATACATAATAATTATTTTCTTGTTTTTTTTATTAGTTTCAGGTGTACAAAACAACATAATGATTAGACATTTACACCACTCATAAAGTGATGACGCCCCAGTCTATTACCCTCTGACATCGTATATCATTGACTATATTCCATTGGTAACAATACCATTGACTATATTCCCTATGCTGTACTTTACATCCCATGACTATATGTAGTACCCATCTGGCACCCTGCATAATCTGTACAACATTATTGATTATATTCTCCATACTGTATATCACATCCCTATGACTGTTTTGTGACTACCAATTTGTATTTCCTAATCCCTTCACTTTCTCCCCTGTCTGCCAGCACCCCGCCCATCTAACACCCATCAGTTTTTCTCTGTATCTCTGAGTCTATTTCTGTTTTATTTGCTCACTTATTCTATACTTTAGATTAAGATATACAACATGATGATCTGATACATGTATATATTATGATATTATTACCATCCATCACCTCACTTTTAACCTTTTGTATGTGATGAGAACTTTAAGATCTATTCTGTTTGCAACTTTCAAGTATATAATACAGTATTATTGACTATAGTCACCATGCTGAACATTACATCCCCAGAATTTATTCATCTTAACTGGAAGTGTGTATCCTCTGATCAACAAATCCCCTTATCTCCAACCCCACCAACCAGCCCCTTGAAACCGCTAATCTACTCTCTGTTTCTATGAGTTTGACTTTTTTAGATTCTACATATAAGTGAGATCATACAGTAACAATAAATATTTGTTGATTATATGTTACATGGCAGAGAACATTCTATGAACTAGAAATACATAGCAGTGAATAAAATAAGTTTTTGGTCTCACAGAAAAATGGGAGAAATAAATGAATACACACATAAATAAAGTTCTGTTTAGATACTGACTGGCACTATGATGAAAAATAAAGAAGCCTAAGTATGTAGTATAGTGAGTGCTAGTGTGGTTTTGGAGGGAAAGGTATATTTTGGAGGATGGTCAGGGAAGGCCTACATTTGAACAGGGACGTGCCAAACAGATATGAGGAAAAGCACCTTGTGGATTATTAAGGGAAGAAATTCCCAAACGGCAAGTGACCTGAGGCCTGAGCTTCTTGGTTTATAAATAAATAAATAAATACATAAATAAATACATCAAGGGTATTTGTTGAGCAGATTGATCAAATAAGTGAAAAGAAATGAGGTAAGAGGAGCTGGGGAAAAGCAATTTGAGAGAGGCGGAAAGTCAGGTACACAAAAATACATTCTTTTTTTTTTTTTTAAGTGAGATCTGAAATGCCGAAAGGACTTTTTTCTTTAATTTTATTTTTAAAATTAGATTTACCAAACAGTTGTAAAGATACAATTGAGTGTTTCCATATACATTTCCCCAATTTTCTTTAATGCTGTATTTCCCCGAAAATAAGACCTAGTCAGACAGTCAGCTCTAATGCGTATTTTGGAGCAAAAATTAATATAAGACCCAGTATTATTATATTATATTATATTATATTATATTATATTATATTATATTATATTATATTATATTATATTATATTATATTATATTATATTGCATTGCATTATATTATATCATATTATATAAGACCCGGTCATATAGTAAAATAATATTAAGTTTTGCTCCAAAAGACACATTAGAGCTGATTGTCCATTAGAGCTGATTGTCTGGCTAGGTCTTATTTTCAGGGATACACGGTGTCAACAACTTAAATAACCATGATATATATATATATATATATATTTTTTTTTTTTTTTTTTTTTTTTTTTCCCCAATCCTATCAACTGAATTACAAACTTCATTCGGATTTCCTCACAGACTTCATTCAGATGTCCTCATTTTTCCACTAATGTACTTTTCTGTTTCAGGATGCAACCCAGTATACCATGTTGCATTTATTTGTTATGTCTCTTCCAATCTGTGATAATTTGTCCATCCTACATTTTCTTTCATGACCTTGACAAGTTTGAAAAACACTAGTTAGGTAATTTGTAGAATGTCACTCAGTTTAAGTTTGTCTGATATTGTCTCATGATTAGACTAAGGTTATGAATTTTGGGGAAAATACTAGAGAGGTAGTGTTCTATTCTCCTAGCATCATATCAAAGGAAACATATATCAATATGAGTTATTACTGGTGTGATGTTAATCTTGATTTTTAGTAGAAGAGTGATATGACCTGACCTGTCTTTAAAAACTATCTGCAGGCTGCTGTTTGAGAATTGATTGTAGGGGAAAAATGCATAGCAGGGAAACCAATTAGGATGTTTTTTGTGATAATCAAAATAAGAGTTAATTGTTGTTTATACAGAGATGATAGTAATGGAAGTGAACTAAATTGGTGTCATAGATTCCAAAATGAATTATTCATGGATCCTTGAAAGAATACCAACAGAATATGCTGAGTCTTATATATGAGGGGACAAGATTAACACCAAAGATATTATCCTAGAAAAATGAGGTTGCCATTCAATGATATGTGAAAGCTTGTGGGAGGAACATGTTGGGGTATCATAGGAGTTTGTTTTTGGGCAAGTTAGTTTTAAGGAGCCTACTCTGTGTCCAGGTGGAGCTATTTTATATAATATTTGGTAGGACTTTGGAGTTTGTATTTTGGGTGGAAATATGCATTTAGGAGTGTATTATGTATAAATCATACTTAAACCAATTAAACAACATGAGATTACATAGACAGTGAATAAAGGGAGGAAGACCAAGGACCAAGACTCAAAACATGCCACATGCATATTCCTGTTTATTATCTTCTTATTAGCAAATGCAATGCTGTTATATCTTACCAATTCTAATAGTAATTAGTTTATTTAACAACTGTTGGTTGACTGCCTTTTGTGTGCCCAATACTCAATGGTGAACAAATCAGAAAAAGTCTCTGTTCTCACAGCACTTGCATTCTAGTGGTAGAGAACACAGAAGATGGTCAACCGACAATGGCTAATATATCAAGAAGATATATCACTTAGTGGTAAGTGCAAGGATGAACATAAAACAAAGAGGAGAGAATTACTATGCTGTCTATGAAGTCCTGAGAGTACAACATTAAGCTTAGACCTCAATGTCAAGGAACCCACTATGAGAGGATTAAAATGGGCTAGACAAGTGCAAAGGCCTTTACAAGGCACATAATTTTTGGCCCCAGTTAATCAGCTTCTAGGAATATATTCTATGGATATGCTCATGTGCAAGTATCTTTACTGAATAATTTATATTATTGACAGGGCAGCGGATTAGAAGCACTTGAATTTTATCAATATGGAACTAGATAAACAATTATGTATCACATTGTTGTGAAATATATGGTAGCCATTAAAGAAGATAAGGTATATCTATATGTGTTAATATGAAAATATTCTTTAGATAGGAAAAAAATGGTCCCTGATGTTATGAATGTTATAATATCATTAACATTTTTGTTTTAAGAATAAAGATGATATACTCATTTAGTATTTCTCAAGGATACAAAAGAAACTGTTAACAATTATTATTCATGGGGAAAAGAAGCCAAGTTTTACTTTTCCTTTGAGAGCCTTCCAAATACTTTTGAAGTTTTCCATGTGCATCTATTATGTTTCTAAAGTAATTTCAAAAAGTTTAATTTAAATAAGAAATACTATTAAAACAACACAATGTGGACACCCCCATCTTAGCACTGACAATTTCTTTATAAACTCTTTTTATTTATTTATTTATTTATTTATTTATTTATTTATTTATTTTTAATCCACATTCACAAGGATGCGTCTCTGAAGTGGCTTATAGACAGCCTCTTATTTTTACATTCACCTCTCCCACCCAATCAAACAATACTGTTATGTTCCTATTTAGATCCAGTTTGTATCATGTCAATGACGCTGGTGGGCAGCAGTTTGTGATTGGTTGGCAAGTGATGAGGTGGGCTGGGGATAGCAATCCAGGATGTCAGGGAGATCAAGATTGACCTAGGCATACATACTGACAACAGAAGTAAGAGGGGTAAGGAGGAGATTAAATTTTTTTTTTAAAATTTAATTAGGAGATTAAAATAATTTAAAGAGAGAGAGAGAGAGAGAGAAGGCTTAAATTGACAGTAAGTATAAAGAAAAAGTTTAGAATGAATGAGGACATGGAATCGAGAAAATGTATTCCTACTGGTTATTGCTAGAAAAGTCTGAAGGTCAAAGTTTTGAAGGTGGAAATTTATCAGGGAATATTACAATTCAAGGTATGCGAAGGTGTGACTGCTGATGTGGAATGGGAGTAATTTTCTCTATAAATTCCCCACAATTCTCCATACAGGAATTCACAATGCATATATTTGTTACAGTTAATTCCTGTTGTTTAGAGAACTGAAGAGTATTTTGTGATTGGAACTTCCCAATGGGGGCAGTGGGTCCTGATATAGGCACTCTTCTGGTGATAAGTTAGTCAAGCACATTCTGCCACCGTAGACAGCTAAGTGAGTTCTGGAGTTCCCTAAGATGCTCTGCTGATTGATGCGTATTGCCATCCCTCAACCCAAGTGCCTCGGCCAGGGTCAGAAGTATACCTAAGGAAACTGAGCTCATGCTGAGCTCATCTCATAAAAGATGTGCATAAGGTAGCTGAGGTTCCTTAATCACTTCTAGTGCAGTGGATCTGGGTCTTCAGAGGTTTATGCTTTTATTTTTTCCTGGCTTCACTTGTTTCTAATGCTAAAGAAGATATGAGGACTGGCATGACCATAAAGGCAATTTTAAACTGTTGATTTTAAATAGTTGATTTTTAAATAGTTGATTAAGTTTCTGATCTTATATATTTTTCTAATATTCTTTGTAGTTCATGATACTTTGCTCAAATTGTATTATTTCTGCCTATGAAGAATTTTGAATGACCGTCAGTGCCTCCTAAAAATAAATGACTAGATATTTGATGATATTGCAAATTAAGAGAGACCTTTTAAAGTTGCCATTTTTAACTGGGAACTATTTTTTAAAATGCAGCCATATAGCAGTTCTAATATATCCCACAATGCATATGTATTAGAATTAATAATATATTATTAATATTTAATAAGCATTAATAAAAATTCTTGAAGGATTGAACAAATATCTATATTTGACTGCTCTGGAAAAGACAAAAAAACTAAGGTTTGCCACCAAACTAAGGGTACAGCCCATAGTCAGAACTATGGCTAAGATTCCAATGTCCAAAAAGTCAGATAAATACAAAACAAGACTAAGATACATCCTTAAGTTGAGGAGTATGGAATCCCAATACTTAAAACTCACACCAATTAAAAAAAAAAAAAAAAAAAAGCCTGTATTCATGGAAGAGACTATATGTGATTTAGCTCTATGGCAGCTTTGTTACATGAATATGTAGGAATAATTTTACTACAGTTAATTTTCATTTCAAGAAACTAGAATTTTTCACAATAAATTTTTGTAAGGAACTCTGGGTCTCATCTTTGAAACCTAGAATTTGTAAATGTAGAAAATTATTTGTAGGCATTTTGATTTATGTACATATTTTTCTAATACACAATGTACAGTTTACTGAGTTTATTTTTGATCTGCAATAGAACTTAACATTTCAAGTGGAAATAAAATGCTACACTAATCCACTAATCCTCCTAGTTTAAGTATTTATAGAAAACATATTACCTACTAGAGCAAACACAAATTTGTATTCTTTCGAGGTGCTGGAGTTTCACTAAGGAATTAAAAAATAAATGGTTTTGTTTTTAATCTTTTTTAATTTATTTTTTAAATTTATTGGGGTGACAATTGTTAGTAAAATTTGTTTTTCATTTTCATATGGTGTATTCTCTGATTGGTTTTATATTTTGTGTACTATTTTAAATTATGTGTATGTTTTATATTATGTGTACTATTTAACCAATTAAAACCCGAGTATCAGTAACTTTTTTCCCCCTTTGTCAGTAGGACATATGATTTATTTCAATAGCATTTAGTTACTGTATTTGCAATCTTAATGTTTCTTAAATACTTAAATAATTTAAATCATTTAAATCAAACAAGAGAGTGTTTTTTTTATATGATTGAACATTATAAGACATCATAATTACTAAAACCAAAATTATTCATTACATAACACAGGCACATTCATAGTTTAAAAATACTGAATGATAATACTTTGGGAATCTATAACAGAGAAATGGTGATTCTCCAGGTCAGCAGTGTTAGCGTTATCTGAGAATACAAATTCTAAGCTCTACCCCAGGCTTACTGAATCAGAACTCCTAGAGGCAGTCACAGCAATCTGATTCACTCTAAAGGATCACTACAGTTAAACACCTAAGATAATTCAGATGACAAAACCAACTGGGACTCACACAGATAGCTATCACTAGCAATCTTCCTTCTGAAATAACCCAGGCGGTGTAGATCTGTTGGGATCAATGTAGGTAGTTCAAAGATTTGACTCCGCAGCAATCAAACGAGTGCCAGTGTTCTACCTGTGTCTCCTTAGATCTTTTTTATCAATTTTTTAGCTTTTAGGATGTGTACATTCCCATTAGCCAGCACCTGTGCTTTGTCGGAAGTTAGCCTTCAGGCTGCCAGAACTTCTCTGCCTCATCCCACTTGGGCATTTATGGGAATTTAGAGCACCTGTTCTCACCTTGAGCTGGCGTAATCAGTAACTGAGGTGTGTAAATATTCCATCTCCCTTGCTTTCCTAAAGATATTCTGAAAAATGACTTACACTGTCTCCAGATCACCCCTGTGAGATCCAGCCAGTTTACCTTTCATGAGACTTTACTTAGGACCCTACCATTGCTCTTTCTTTACTCTGCAGTCCCACCACTCCACTCCCTACCAGTTCTCCTACGAGTAATTCTTACTATTTCTTTATCACATGAGCCCTCATCTCAGGATACACTTCTAGGGAACCCATCTGTGGGGACAGAGCCCCAGAAAGTAGTTTACAGGCTCTCGGCCTCACGTGGAGGAGTGCTGGCTCGGGTAGTAGATGGCCGTCAGCTGTGGCTGATTGGCCGTCAGCTGTAGCCAGTTAGCCAATTAGCCGCTAATGTAACTGCTGCGGCTACGGAGGAGAAGGAGGAGAGAGGAGGAAGGATGGGGGCTAGCAAGAAGATGGCGGCTGGGCTGGCAAGCATGGATGGCGGTTTGTGGACAGTGTGGATCCAGCCTCCAGTGAGAGTATAGTGCCGTCAGAGAGAATACAGTGGTATGACTCCCCTACCTATGGCTCCGTGGGTGTTCCTTTTGGCCTCACCATATCCTGCGTTCTTATGTGGGGAGCGGGAGCAGAGACCCCACAGGCCGTCCCACACGACAAATGGCGCAGCGAGCAGGGTCCCCCGCATGACACCATCTTAGACAATATTCTTATCTCCCTCAGTAAAAACATAAAGTTTTATACTGCAGTGGTTGGAGACATTCTCAACATCATTTGATCCTTTACCGTTACACTGTATTTCCAACACTGTTTTTTGTATTTTTATATGACATTTTCTTTTAAATAGACATTTTAGATGAGTTTCAGATATACAGAAAAATTGAGAGGATAGTACAGAGAGTCCCCATATGTCTCACATCCAGTTTTCCCCATCATTAGTGTTTTATGTTAGTATGATGCATTTGTAACATTTCATGAACAGGTAACGGTACATTATTATTATTATTATTATTATTAATATTAAAGAAGACTGTGTGTTTGGTTAAATTCTACTCATCCTTCAAGACTTAGCTCATGCCCATTATGGATTCTTTATATGTCCTCACTCACTCATTTAACATTCAACACTTTTTTGAGCACTTACTGCATGTCAATAATTGTTCTAATAATGGGGGGCAAGGCAGTGAACCAGACATACCAGGTCTCAGCTTTCATAAAAATTAGATTCAAGTGGAGACAGTCAAATAAAAAAAGGAGTCAATACATAAAAATGTAATTTTGTATAGAAATAAGTGCTACAAAAAAAGCAAAACAGTAAAACACAGTAGTCATTAGAAAACTGGACAACTTTCAGAGGATGATCTATATAAATTCTTCTGTGCAGAGATATTGGAGTTGACACCTGAATTGTAGTGTGAGGTAGCCATAGGATAATCTGAGGAATGAAAGTTCCAAGCAGGGGGAAAAGCAATCCCAAAGGCCTTAGGTATATCTAATATATCTGAAAACAACAAGAGAAACCCAATGTGTCCAGAGGGCAAGGAGAAGAGTAGAGTCAAATGAGGAGGTAGACCTATACAGAAGCAAATTCCATGAGTTTGGCTGTCAGGAAAGAGAAAACAGCACTGAATTAATTCTAAACTGAATGAGAAATCATAATATACTAATAACTAGAAGATACAACGCAGGAGTATCATATGAGGTGATTAGCTTAAAAAATGTTGTTCTGAAGAATGGATTGGGCATATCGGGATGGAGTGAAAGTCCAGACACTGGATGAATGACCCGTGTTAAACTTGTCAAGTACCTACAGCTGTTGGTTCTAATATCTAGGCTTACTTCTGTATGTTTTCTTAGAATGAGTGTTATTTATGTACATAGAACAGTGTAATGATTTTTGTTCTCCAAGTGATAAGCACAGTGTTTGATATACAGTCGATACTCATTGTTGAAAGAAGGAATTAATGATTTCTAAAATGCTCAGAGTTATTTAGGACCAACTCCAATTGTTTTTATTTTAAAGTTCAGCAAATCAAACTACCATTTCTACTCATGTTCACCAACCCTATTATATCATTAGATATTTAATTTCCTCTCAGTCATTTTTTTCCCTAATAAGTTAGAACAAAATCTGATTCTTTAATAATTTTCTATTTCTTAGTTGTTTCATACTCTTCGTACATTTTTAGTGATCTCTCTGCTAACTCATCACATAATTTCTAATATGTACATCTCAGAAGGAAATTAACACGCTAAAATATTTGACAGGGTATAAGGACAATTGCATTGAATGAGGGTTCTATATTTATAGTCTACATTTGCATTTGAGAGTCTTGATTTTATTCTTTCATTTCACAATAGCTCTACATTGTTGATGTTAAATTAAATGATTAATAATTTATGATCTGGAGTTTTGTACCTTTATTATGTATTTATATTTATACCCACTTATATTTAATTTATATTTTTAATCTTACCATCTGACTGAATATAAGCATTAGAAAGCAGAGTATTATTAATTTGACTTATTTTTAAATGGCAAGCTAATAAATGGTACAAATGTTAATTGTATTATAGGCTAGAGTACTTAATATGTATTTTTTAGTGTGCATTGATTTTCAAGGTCAAAAATTATTTTAAAAACAAAAATCCCTACTCTTGATTTATTCCATTTGGATTTCCACATAGATTAATGTAGCTGACTTCAGATACATTCAAAATAGTAGAATACCAAGACTCAATAATGTACTAATTATCTTTCTCCCTTCTGAGGTAGTTTACTTCCATTATTCATTAGCCACGGGACTGAACTTTGCATAAAGTATGCACTTCTGTAGACAGAAGAATATGTTAGTAAGAAGATAGTCATGGCTTAGTCCCTTTCCTGAAAGGATCTTGACAAAAGAGTCTTTTATATTACTTGCTGAAATATAACTTTGAGTGTTAATGACTCTTTTTGAAATTTAAAAATATTTGGTTGATATGTTTTAAATATAATCTTGAAAGTTTTTGATCTACAGCCGCCATAATAGAAATATATGTATCCTCAGATAATATTAGAGTAGCAGAGGCTTTCTATTGTTTGCCAATGATTCCTATATAGGAACAATACTGTAAATAAAATTTCCATTAAAATTTACAGTGAGAATGACCTTTTGAGATAATCTTGCCTATTTTCTTTATGAAAGAAGTGAGAATTATGATTCAGCTATTTTTTTTTTTCATTTTACTGTGGCTATCTAGAAACACAGGCAACATTTTCATATTAAATTCAGTTATTTTAGCATCCTTTGTTCTTTCTAAAATTATTTTTTCTAAATCTGTGTAGACTCACAAATTGTTCTCTGATCTAGGTATTTACTCTGTTCTGTATTTAAATATTTCAATATAGTAAATTGACTAAAGCCCTTTATCGTTAAGTATCCCTTACATTATAAACACATCTATTAATTAAAAGCATAAGTCCACCAAATACAATACATTGCTATATCTTTGCCTCAGACTATATGTCAAATGTTTAAGCTTTGAACAGCTTTGTATATATTTGCCTAAGAGTAGATGTTAAGAAAAGCAACCGTGTACTTAGAAAAAACGAAATGCCACACCAAGATCCCCAGCCCAAGTTTCCACTGCCAGAGAGAAGTCCCCAAAACTTCTGGCTATGAAAACCAGCAGAGATTGTGTTGAGTAAGATGAGGGTGGCTAAGGTCCCAGATGATCTTCTTAAAGTGCCCACATAAGGAATTAGAATTCACTGATGGACTCACTTGCTGTGAGCTCCAGTAGTGGGGCAGCAGATGGAAAGGCATCAGAGATATATGGTGAGAATCTGAGTTGTTTAGCATCAGGATGAGGGCCGAGGGAGCAGCTTTCTCCCAGAAACTGACAGAAGCCATTTTTTCTTACTTGAGCCCTCCCCGGAACACCCGGCTCTGATGACCATTGAGACCTTACCACTGGGCCCCACAGGACAATTACTACATAAGGCCACTCCACTAATCTGGGAGACATAGCAGCTCTACATAATACATACTTGTGGGGGGAAAAATAATAAAAAATAAATAAATAAATACATAAATACATAAATAAATAAATAAATAAAACCACAAGGAGGCAGCCAAAATGAGAAGATAAACATGTCCCAAATAAAAGAATGGAATGAAGCCTCAGAAAAAGAACTAAGCAGTATGGATACAAGCAATCTAACAGTCAGATTTCAAAACACTGGTTATAAGGGTGCTCAATGATCTCAGGGATAACCACAACAAAGAGTAAGAAACATAAAAATGGAGGTAGAAGACATTTAAAAAAGAACCAGTCAGAAATGAAGAATACAATAACTGATATGAATAATACATTAGAGGGAATCAACAGTAGATTTGGTGATGCAGAGGATCAAATAAGCAAATTAGTAGATAAAGTATCAGAAAACACCCAAGCAGAACAGAAAAAAGATTCCAAAAGAATGATGATAGTTTAGGGGCTTCTGGGACAACATCAAACAAACCATCATTTACATCATAAGGGTACCAGAATGACAAGAGAGAGAGCAAGGAATCAAAAACCTATTTGAAGAAATAATAACAGAAAACTTCCCTAACCTGATAAAGGAGATAGACATACAAGCCCAGGAAGCACAGAGAGTTTCAAATAAGATGAACCCAAAGAGGTCTACACCAAAACACATCATAATTAAAATACCAAGGTTAAAGACAAAGAAAGAGTCTTAAAAGCAACAGGATAGGCACATTAGTTACCCACAAGGGAGCTCCCATAAGACTTTCAGCTGATTTCTCCACAGAATCTTTGCAGGACAGAAAGGATTGGTACAAAATATTCAAAGTGATGAAAACCAAGGACCTACAACCAAGATTACTCTAGCCAGCAAAGCTATCATTTAGAATAGAAGAACAGATAAAGAACTTCACAGACCAAAAAAAAAAAAAAAAAAAACAGAGACAGACAGAAAGATAAAAAATGATAATAACTACATATCTATCATCAATTACTTTAAATATAAGTGGATTAAATGTTCTAATCAAAAGACATAGGGTATCTGAATGGATAAAAAAACAGACGTTTACATATGCTACCTAGAAGAGACTCACTTCAGATTGAAAGGTACACACAGACTGACAATAAAGGGATAGAAAAAGATATTTCATGAAAATGGAAACAAACAAACAAACTGGGTAGCAATACTTATGTTAGACAAAACACACTTTAAATCTCAGGCTATAACAAGAGACAAAGAAGGACTCAGTAATCCCACTTCTGGGTATTTATCTGATGAAGCACAAAACATTACTTTTAGGACATATACATCCATATGTTCATTGCAGCATTATTTACAATAGGCAAGATGTGAAGACAACCTGGATGTCCCTGAATGGATCAATGAGTAAAGAAGAAGTGGTACATATTGAAAATGGAAAATTACTCAGCTATGAAAAAATAATGAAATGCTGCTATCTGCAACAACATTGATGGGCCTAGAGGGTATTGTGTTGAGTGTAGTAAGTCAGACCGAAAAACAAATGTCATATTATTTCACTTATAAGTGCATCTAAGAACAAAATAAACAAACAAATGAAACAGATACAAACACATAGATACAGAGAGCATGTTGACAGTTGCCAGATGGGAGGGGATTTGAGGTTGGGAGAAAAAGGGGAAGAGATTAAGAAGTACAAATTTGTTGTTACAAAGTAGTGTTGGGCATGTAGGATATAGCATAAGGAATATAGACAATGACATTATAATAACTCTGTATGGTGTCAGATGGGTACTAGATTTATCAGGGTGATAGATGTGAGACAAGCGGGGGTGAAAAAAGTGAAGTGATTAAGATATACAAATTGGTAGATACAAAATAGTCATAGGGATGTAAAGTAAAGCTTAGGGAATATAGTCAATAATATGGTAAAAACTGTGTAGCGCCAAGTGGGCATTAGAATAGTCAGGGTAATCATCTCTTATATAAATGTCTAACCACTATACTGTACACCTGAAATTAATAGAAAATAATATTAAATGTCAAGTGTAATTGAAAATTTAAAAAAGGGGGGAGGAGTTAAAGGAGATTAAGAGGTAAAATTTCCCAGTATAAAACCAGTAAGTCTTGGGGATGTAATGAAATATAGTCAATAATATCATGATAGCGTGGTACGATGGTTGTTGGACTTATGGCGATCACTACTTTAGGTATATAAATGTTGAATAACTATTGTGTACACCTGAAACTAATATCATATTGTATGTTAGATATATATTAATAAATATCTTTAAAAAAAAGATACTCAAAATGTTCCCTGAGATTTCTGTACCAAAACATTGTGGACAGGCCAAATAAAATGATGTCTGCAAATTAAATGTATGCTGAGGATAATATTATACGTGGTTGTCTTAGGACAGTAGAACATTTATTTAAAAAAATAAGAATTTAAATTGTTTTCTAAAAGGGTGCAAGGAATAGAGTTCCACAAAATCTTAAGAATTTAATTCTAATCTTTCTCACATATAGAATGTTTCTCATTGTGTGTTCTTTGATATTTTTCATCTTGTACCATGTTGATTTTCTCTAGTGATTTTTTTCAGTGAAAAAAGCATCACAGTTGATCAGTAATTTTGTTTTAAACATATGTTTTAAAAATTGGTGATGACCACAGGAAGGTAAATTTGGATACAAGGTTTCTTCATGCAGATGTGGAATATCCATGACTATATATATATTAAATATTATTCTAATAGAAATGTAGCTACATTATAAATATATGAAATTAATAAATTTACATTTGCCTTGATAGTTATATATCTATTTATATAGTTTTAACTAACAGTGCATTTAAAATATGGTTAAAAATAAAACTAAATTGATTATGGTTAAAGCCATTTGTGTCACTTTTTTAGAAAAACTAGATTGTGTATTTAACATTTATATCAGTGTAATTTGAAAAAAATGTAAAAAAAATACACATTAAATTTGGACAGCTAAGACTGAAAATTTGGTATATTATTAATATTAAAAATTTTAATAATAGAAAATTCTATGAAATCAAATCAAAGAGCACTTTAACATTGACAGACATTGTAACAGAAGGCTTGATTTATAGTAAGACATATTTCACCAGTATTGAAGTTAACAGAGCTTATCAGTGCTTTCTAGTACAATTTTATATTTATGTTGCAATAAAAATGTCATAGAGTTATTGCTGAATAGAAAGTTTCAAATAAGATTTCAAATTATTTCTCAACTCTCTTTAAAGAATTATTAGACTAATACTCAGGAAGGGACTGTTGATTGAAAGACTTAAGATAGTACCTTTAGAATGTGATTAAGAGAAAAAAGGAAAAAAAGTAGGAGACTAGCAGTCTAGTGTTTGAGACACAGACACAGATAGCGAAGAATTCAGAGGTAGCAGAAGCTGCTGCCATTCTCTGACACACTTACTCTAAAGCAAGGGAAAAAAAAGAAAAGGAAAAAAATATATATATACATACATGCATACATACATATACATACACACATACATATTTGTATATATGTATATAAGTGTGTGTGTGTGTGTATGTGTGTGTGTGTATATATATATATATATATATATATATATATATATATATATGAAGAGAGAGAGAGAAAGAAGAGGTCAGACAATTAAGTATGCAAACTAATCCTAGAAAAAGTGCTACATACCTCCTTGCTGAATACCAATACAGTCACCTTCAAAGTACTCCCCTTGGTAAGCAGTGTACCGATGCCAGTGCCTAGTCCACCCTTCAAAGCAATTTTGGAACTCTTTTTTCTGGAATGGCCATCAGAGCTGTCACTGTATTACCCTTGCTGTCCTGAATGTCATCAAAATATCTTTCTTCCAATGTTTCCTTTATCTTTGGGTAAAGAAAGAAGTCATTGGGGCCAGATCAGGTGAGTAGGGAGGGTGTTCCAATATAGTTATTTGTTTACTGGCTAAAAACTCCCTCACAGACAGTGCTGTGTGAGCTGGTGCATTGTTGTGATGCAAGAGCCATGAATTATTGATGAAAAGTTCAGGTCGTCTAACTTTTTCACGCAGCATTTTCAGCACTTCCAAATTGTAAATTTGGTTAACTGTTTGTCCAGTTGGTACAAATTCATGACTAATTCCTCTGATATCAGAAAAGGTTAGTCACATGGTGCAACAAGTTTGTAAACCTAATTATCAGTCTTTGTACATATATATGTGTGTATATTTTTTTTAATTAAAGTTTATTGGGGTGACAGTTATTAGTAAAGTTACATAGACTTCAGGTGTATAAACTTTTAAACAGCGTTCGTACAGACACTGAATATCCATAGAAGAAAAATTTTCAAATGCATATAATATACGGAATATATATAATTTTTCCTTGAAAAATGTGATAGTCTAAATGAAAGAGGAAAGTCTGTACCCTTGAAAGAAAAACAATAGTATGCTTAACATATATTTTATTTTATTTTTATTTTATTTCAATTGAACCATGGTTTTATTTGAAATATACAAGTATCATTTTCAGAATAGACATTTATCTTTGGAGAAACAAATAAATAGGAAAATTTAGATCTTAGGTGGATATTTACAAGAATGGATATAAAGAGCTGATTGCATAGATACACATTTAATTCAATTTGGTTAGCTATTTGTATAAAAGGAATATAAAAACTAACTGAAGATACTTCTGTCTTCTAAGGTTTTCAATAAAATCTCAATGGAAAAAAACTCTTTTGACATCTTAGAATGAGTGATCCCGTGTGTGTGTGTGTGTGTGTGTGTGTGTGTGTGTGTGTGTACAAGCAACAAGAGGAAATATATTGTGAGCAATTTCTTTCTTGTGGAAGATACTGTCTTTTATCTAACTTACTCACATTTTACTTAGCCTAACTTACCCCTAATTTAAACTCTTTAAGGGCATTGAAGATAAGCAATTGGCTCAATGTTATGCTCTGTTTGTTCACCGGTTTTCCCTGCCTTTTATTCAATTAATTTTCCAAGTCTAATCTCTTGCTGTCATTTAAACAGTAGGTCCTAGTCTCTGCTTCTATATGTCTCAGTATGCTGAAGAACTTGATCCAACTTTGCTTCCTTATTATGGTAAAAGCTCCTTATAATCAAGAGTCATGTATTTTTCCTCACTATGTTTTCCATGGAATCTATTTACTATTATGAATGGCAAGTACTTCATAAATATATATTGAATTAATCATCTCCCTACTCCTTTATTCTGGCTTTCTGAATCTTAGAACCTCTTCTCAGAGCTTTTTTTCTTTCTTTTTTGGTCTGCTTATTTCAAGAGTATCAACTTGACCTCACCATCATCTCCACCCTGATTTTAAGTCACTCTTCTCTTAAAATCTGACTTAATTTTGGTATATTTTAAGTATCTTTCTTTAGCTGCTTAAAATTCTGGTCTTGACCCTAGCTATTGCTCTCTATCATGTTGTCTCCTGAATTCTGAGGAGATGCTGACTAATCTACAGTATATGTGTAACAAGCCCTTGGTTATTATGTAGCTATCAATGATTTTACACCTTAGAATTTGTATTAATATACTGGAAAATCACTGTAAGCATTTAGAAAGCCACGTGACAACCATCACCATCAGTAGTAAAAACACCAATGGCATCTTCTTTGTCATAACAATCACCCGCTACCATTAATTTATCATTGGCCATTGGCCAGGTGCTATATTAGACATTTTAAACACAAGTACTTTATTTCTCATAAATCTTTAAAGCAGGTGTATTATGAGAGAAGGAAAGGCTATGAGTCCCCGAGCATATAAGTGATTGGCACTATCACTAGTAAGAAACATAAACAGGATTCAAAGCCAATGAGTCTCACAAAACCCATGCTTATTGATCCTATGTTATTATAATGCTTAAAAAATTCAGAACTTAAGTTAAAGGGTAAAAAGGACCAGTTTAAAAAAGTTTAATATAATTACTTAAATGAGGTTACCTGCTTTGATTTCATAAATTAAAAAAAAAAATGACTAATCACTAGTTTCATTAAAAACGTAACAAAGCCTTCAGTACTTTCTAAAACAAAACCTCAATTAAGTAATAAATTAGAAACTTACAAGATGAAAAACATTAAGTTGTAAAGTGGTATATAGCATTTTTTCTCCACAGAAATTCTTTAATTTTTACTGTGTTCTGAAAAATAAAGTCATAATATTTGGAACTGTGTTATTTCTTGAGAATTATTTTAATTATATTTTATTTGACGCAAAAATACGCGTGTAGAATATATAATGGATTTAACGTTAAAATTTGTCTACCTGCATCATAAAATTTATCTTCTGAGGTAATTGGAGTGCCTTAAAACAGAAATTTTAAGTTTTGAATGGAAAAAATATGCTCCTTATTTAATAGAGGGAGGATAACAATTAATACAAATATAATAATAATGCTGAGGAGGAGGAGGAGGGGAAGAAGAAAATACTATTATTTTTGTAAAGATTATGCATTTTACAAGTTATTTTTCTTGCAGTTATATAAACATATTTCCATGAATGGTACAATTCAAGTCTTGTGAATTAATAACAATTCTTTTAGTAGAATCCAAGTCTAAATTTGTTAGACTCAAATAGTGCATCATTTAATTTATAGTTTCAATTGATAGAGTTTCAAATATCTATCCATAAGTACCAACTTGACCATGTAAAGACTATTTGGTTTATGTGTATTTTTGTTGAAGAAAGCACTGGTGTCATTTTATAGAAATTTTCTAGAATCACATATGGTATACCAGTGTTTTACATACTTATTTATAACAGATGCTTATTTATAATAGAAAAATCCTATTATATTGAACAGAAATAGAATAGTTTCTTATTTTATGCAAGTGTGTGAGTGATAATTTTTCAAATGACTGTCTTCTTCAATTTGATGTGGGCATAACTTTGAATGGAAACCAGTTTGGAAGAATTTTGTTTTGTATTTTTTGTTAGTTGGTTTATTTGAACGGCTATTTACTTTATTTTTACAAAGTAAAGGGATTATAGATAAATGATGATAGATAATGCTAGCTAGCTAGCTAGCTAGCTAGCTAGATAGATAGACAGACAGACAGACAGAGACAGACAGACAGGCAGGCAGGCAGGCAGGCAGACAGACCGACAGACAGATAGGAAAGAAAGTTCATTTTACAGTTAACATGACACTGAAGATACCCTAGGAATTTCATGACAACACAGTTCTGGTATGAAAAATCATGAGTTAAAACATTTCTATTGAATTTGTGAACAGAGATTGCCGAATGGACTCATTTATATCAAGGGAACTAAAATAGAGCCAGGAGAACATGAAGAAGTTTGTCTTACACATATTCCACCCAGCATGTTTCTCCATAAACTTTTGAACTTTTCAGCTGTGCCTGAATTTAAGCTCCTCCTCACCATGACAACCAGATCTTCAGCTTTTCTCACTTTGAAAACAGCCAACCTCTTTGGCCAGTCAACATCCTTTCTTTGTACATTAGGCTCAACCAATCCCTACTGATATAGCCAGAATCATTCATTTATGTAAAAAAGACTGGATTTAGGACAATATATGCAGCCCAAGCCTTTATGAACCCTGTGTTTTCTGTTTACCTCGCAGCACACTTTAGGGTGCTACCTGATTCTGTGTCTCTGGTTGTAATCTCTGACTTCAAATAAATGCTTTTTTATGTTTTTTTTTTGTTTGTTTGTTTGTTTTGGCTTAAACCTCTTTCTTGGTTAATAAATTTTGTGCAAAGATACAACTAGAGTATTATCAAGTGAAATAGTTTCTATATTTTTAATTCTCATCAGTCTCATAGATCCATTAGGTGTAGGCCATTTATCATGAAACTGAAATCATATTCAATTTAAATAATTTGTTATAATAGTGAACAAAAAGTATTATTTGAGGCCCAGAAGTTGTTGCACAGGCTTTGGGATTAGAATACCTGAGGTCTAGACTGTCTATGTCTTTCACCTCCTTCTGAACACATCAAGATGAATTTTCCATATTTGTTGAAAAGAAATTGAATTACAGGAAGTACATAGATTTGTGGAGTTATTAGGTTGGTGCAAAAGTAATTGCGGTTTAAAAGGTTCAAAGTAATTGCAAAAACCACAATTACTTTTGCACCAACCTAATATTAAATGGACTATATTTAATGGACCCGGCTTTGTTTCTGCTATGATAGTGTATACAGCAACAACCCATTCCTCTTACCTATTATAACAAGAAACTCTGAAAACAGTAAAAAAAAAAAAACTAAAAAACAAAACAAAACAAAACAAAAAAACTGCTAAGTATGAAAATTCAACAAAAGCATGTGAATTATGGAAGTCAAACTAAGAAAAGTAGTGTGTATATAGGTAAATTTTCTTTATAAATTTGTTTCTTTACTGTTTATTTGTATTTTGTAAAATGATTATCACTAGATAAGCAGAATACGATATTGCTCTACCAATGGATCCCACACATATCTGCACATGCATTTCCCCTTAAAGATCTTTAGAAATGGCATTTATCCAGCCTGTGCCCCATCCCTGGGGATTTCACTCTAATAAGCCTATGGTCAGACTTGGAAATCTGAGTTCTTTGTTTCTAAGCTGATTCTAAGCACAAGTATTTTCAAATGACTAATTGAAATAAAGTCATTTGAAAACATCAGTTTTGTCCCTATTTGGGTATGGAAGATAAGAGTAGAAGATGGAGTGAGAAAGAGGTAATCTGAGGACAGGATGGTGATGAAGACTAGTCTAGCACATAGTGGTTAAGGACAGATAGCTGTTTCTTTGTTTCTTCCACTTGTTGACATTGGAGTAGCCAGTTGTCCACTTGTTGACATTGAGATGGCCAGTTGTTTCATTGTGTTTAAGAGAAGCCCAGAATTTAGAATTGTATGTAACATTTCTATATTCTAAATGCTGGCAAGTAACCTCCTTTCCTTATTTTATTTCACACCTCTTCTTTCCCTTTTCTTCTCCCTCCCTTCTGTCTGGTCCTTCAACACTGATAACCACTTTTCATCTGACGGATAACATGATGCCTACATGCTCAACTCATATAAAAAAAGTGATTGGCATTTACTGTCATCATCACAGCCTTTAACAAAATTGTCAGAACAATTACTTAAATAATTTTCTTATAATGTTAATTACCCAATATTGAATTTTCTTAGCGATTACATAAAAGTGTGTGGTATATTATTCGTTTTACCTTTGTGGGCTACAATTTTTTTTGTGTGTGTTTGGCTTGGAAAATATTGGCACGTATGATAAATAATAAATAAATAAATAAATAAATAAATAAATAAATAAATAAATAAATAAGAGAAGGAAGGAAGGGAGGAAGGAAGGAAAGAAGGGAAGGAAGGAAGGAAAGAAAAAGAAAAAAGAAGAGAGATATGAAATGAAAATAAGGAAAGGAAGGAGAGGAGGTTACTTACCAGTATTTAGAATCTAGAAATGTTAATAAAATTTTAAATTCTGGCTTCTCTTGAAAACATTGAAACAACTGGACATCCCAAGGTCAACAAGTGGAAAAGGAAAGAAATAGCTGTCTGGTCTACAGCTCTGATAAGCACTTTTCATGACTCCATAAAGTTGTTAGTTACTTCTATTTCCTATGTATATGTTCCAGTTTGGATAACATGATGCACACCTAACCTCTTTCTGTATTTGTGTTTATGAATCATGATCTCAATAAAATCACAGAGAA
Organism: Rhinolophus sinicus; assembly: GCF_036562045.2. Lineage (NCBI taxonomy): Eukaryota > Metazoa > Chordata > Mammalia > Chiroptera > Rhinolophidae > Rhinolophus > Rhinolophus sinicus. The sequence continues at coordinate 106,342,518 of NC_133755.1, forward strand.
TCTTCCTATTTGTATTGCTTTATAAAACATAGAGGCATATATAAATCCTTTCTTCCACCTTGAATGTAATGATCTTTGTCTCTTGGGTTTATTCTCTGAGTTGAGCAAAGAAGGAAAATCATGCTTTGATTTTCCTCACTTTCCTTTTTTAATGTTGATAAAATACAAAATCAACCAGTGGCATGCTTAAATCAAATTCGATTTAAAAAGAAAGAGTAACAAGGCTACAAGAAGAAAACAAAAACTCCGTTTTACCAGTTCAAAACAAAATTCTAGATGAAGCAATGCAGTGTGAATATTACATTAACTCTTCCAAGCTAGAAGCAATTTGGTAAATTGCTTTTGCTGTGCTCTTATATTATAGAAGGTTTAATTTGACTTTGCTGAGTATAAATTTGACTGCCTAAAGGAAGTCAATTGAATCAAATCTATATTTTAGAAACTTGGTCCAAAATTTGACATAATCTAAACAAAACAACTCATGTTCAATCATCTTAACATTTCAACAGATTTGGTGTGCATAGTGAAACTAAAACTATTACTTTAATCAACTTAATTACTTTAATCAGGACATATGAAAGCAAATTTATGGCATGTGATTATAAAATTGGGTATAAACATAAACAAAGCAGTTAGTTTAATGAAAACTGAAAAATTTCTGGTGTCAGCACTTTTATGAATCACTGACCTATGTGTGGGCATAAGAGATAATCTTAAATGATACTGAATAAGAGTCTGATACACAGTTTGCAAAATCATAAATAATCATGTTTGTCTCAAATTTCTAACAACTGGGGAGAAAATAGTCATTATGTAGGGAGAGTATGACATGAATAACTGGCCGCTGGCATTACATCCTTATACATTATCTGGAAGTGACATTTAAAAAGGGAAAGTATGGTTTTAATTGTACAATGGATACTTCAATCATATTAAGTTCATATTATTTCTATATTTCAAAAAATGTTGACTGTAAAAGAAATGCATGAACTATACTGGACAATTTTGTGCAAACTATTCAACCCAGAATCTATCCATATGAGACCTAGGATCACAGCAATGGGTCTGGATTGCAGCAATTTTGTGTCATCTACATGACCCAATCATTTGATCCATAGTTGACCTAGTGGAGAGTGAATAAGTTATTCACAATTAGCCAATAGGTTTTCTTTCCTAGGAATTTGTGTTTGCTTTCTCAGATTTGAAACTTTTTTTTTTCCCTATTAACTATTCAAACTATAGATATGTAAACTTGGGAATTATGGGGAAACCGATCTAATATTTTGTGTGGATAGAAGCAGGAAAATTTAGTTGCTTATGAGTTCTTCCATAAATTTCTGGATCTGTTAATTATCTTCTAAAAACTGATGGTTTCCTATCTCTTGAAATTGAGTGATAACTTACTCCAGTTGGATCATTTATGTCAAGATTCTCCAGTATGCCCTAGGTCTGGATCAACTTTATTTTGTTTTATTTCTTTACAAACTGGTTTTCTGAAAGAGAACATGAGCAGGGAGAATTACCATACATTTCTACAAGCCTTCTAGAGTTCTTCAGGAAATGTCACCACCAGCTGCTCAGCTTCTCAAGTCATAACATGAAAGTCATTAGCAATCCCTTAAACACACATCCAATCAATCATAGAGCATTTCATTAATCTCTCTCCAATTTGTCTTCTTCTTCCACTTCACCTTGTACTAATTTTGATCAATTCATCATTAGTGTTCACTTGTATTACTGGAATACTCTGTAATAATTTCTGTGTCTCCATCTTCTCTTGCTGTAATGCATTCATCATATTAGTCAAAATAACCTTTTAGAAATATAATTTTCTCCACGTCACTCCTTTACAGAAAATTATTTAATAGTTTCCTATTGCCTTCATTATAAATTCTAAAATGATATGGTTAACTACCTAACTGTCCAGTCACATTTTATATTTATATTCCTTTAGCTCTGAGCATTCTAGATTGTGGTTGTACAACCTCGGAATTATTGAGGTTTTTTACCAGATAATCCTTTGTTGTGAGGGGTTGTCTTGATATTATGGAATATTTAGCAGTATCTCTGCCCTCTACTCACTAGAGGCCAGTAGCATCACCGTAGTTGTGATAAAATATCCCCAGACATTGCCAGTGTCCCCTGAGGGGCAAAATCATCCTGGTAAAGAACCATTGCTCTAGATACATTGTTGTTCTTTCGTATTTCATAACAATGCTCTTTTCTACCTCAAGTCTTTTAAAATTATTGTCTTCCTGGAATGTATTCCTACTTATTTTTTCACTGACATAAAGACTCTTCCACCTAAGGCTGTATACCAGGTTAGTATACTCTTTTGATTCATGTTTTAAAATTATTTTAATACCCACATCACCTTATGAGTTTCTCCCATGTGTTATATTCCTGTCCATCACAAGGACTTTGCTCATGCTCTTTCAAATGTTTTCTGACAATTGCCCTACCTTTGCCTACTCAGTGTTGGCAGTCTGTGTTGCTTTCTTCAAGAAAACGTTCTTAGCATCACAGACTTCATTGGCCTGATTTTTGTTGTTAATATGCCTGCATAAATAATTTTACTTGGAACACTCATCTCCGTTTTCCTTTTGGGCTTATTTGTGTAACAATATGGCTAATATATTTCTCATCCACAAATCTTTGTGCTCAATGAAAACAACTATGAAAGAACAGTATTTTTTGTTTGTTTGTTTGTTTTGTTTTTGCTTACAATTTTAACTCCCTACCACAAAATCTGTCATATAATAGACACTCAATATATAAGTATATTTGATGAGTAAGAATGAATTAGGAGCACTGTCCACATTAGAATTGGATAATTAGTGTGTAATGAAGCTTCCAATACAGATTGTAACCTTCCTGAGACCTTGTATCTTGTTATTTGGAGCCACTATGTCCACAGTGACTAACACTAATTCTCAATATTTTTTGCAAGGTAATGAATGTTTACTAGAAAAGAAATCACTTTTAAACAAAATTTAAAGGTGCAGAATTTTTTTTTTTTTTTTTTTTTTTTTTAATTTACAAAATTTTACATTAAAAATGGACCTACACAGAATAGTGTTCCATTTAGGCCCCCTACTATAATTGTGTTTTGGTCAGTTCGTCCTTTTAGTTCTATGAGTAGTTGCTTTGTATACTTTGGTGCTCCCTGATTGGGGGCATAAATATTGATGACTGTTTTGTCTTTTTGTTGTATAGTCCCCTTTACCATTATGAAATGTCCATCTTTATCTCTTTTTGCCTTTCTCATCTTGAAGTCTGTTTCATCTGATATAAGTATAAACACACATGCTTTTCTCTGAATATGATTTGCTTAGAGTGTAAATTTCTAACCTTTCACTATGAGTCTATATTTGTCCTTGTAGCTGAGATGTGTCTCTTGGCGGCAACATATGGTTGGGTTGTTTTTTTTTTTTTTTGATAAAATCAGCTACTCTGTGCCTTTTTATTGGTAAGTTCAGTCCTTTACATTTAGGGTGATTACTGATATATGTGGATTTCCTATCATTATTATCTTTTGTTTTTTGGTAAGATAGTGTCTCCACTGTTTCTTTTCCTTTTTGTTGCTGTCTGTTATTTCAGTATGTGGAATGCCATAAAAAAAGATGAAACAGGGCCATTTGGGGCAACATGGATGGATCTTTAGATTATTATGTGAAATTAGTCAGATGAAAAAAGTCGAGAAACATGATTTCACTGATTTGTGGGATATAAAACTGAATAAAAACAAAGGAACAAGACAAACAAATACAGAAACAAAAATTCATAGATACAGACACTATTGTAGTGGTAACTAGAGGGTAAGAGTGGAGGGGAGTGGTAGATGAGGGTAAATTGGATCAAATGTATGGTGATGGAAGGAGAACTGACTCTGGGTGGGAACACACAATGGGATTTATAGGTGCTATATTACAGAATTGCACACCATTCTGAACCTATGCAGCTTTACTAACCATTGTCACCCCAATAAACTTTAATATATAAAAAAAAAAAAATGGACCTAGACATATGCTGGACCATTTTTATATGTGCGTTGTTCAATTTATTTGTAGGCAAACATGAACATATTCTCAGCTCAATGTAGGATAATAATAGGATAATACTAGAATCTGATCTTCTCATATTTAAACATTTCTTTTAGTTGCTTAATCCTGTCAGGTATTTTTGAAAACTATGAAATTCTCTGTGGTATATGTGTTCAAGACTCTAATATACCTACAAAACCCCTGAATTATTAATATGCATTACTTTTCTATTTACTTTATCTTTTACTATTTTGCTTTCCTATTCAGTCTCTGTAGCTTTAAGTGAAATTTCTTTAATAACTCCTTTGCAATAAGTTGCTATCACATTAGTATCATAGAACTAACATATAGATTTAATAAAAATGTAACTTTTGTAGTTATTATTATCCTGTTCAAGAAACGTACTTAGACAATATAAATATAGACTCAGAGCTAAAACTCCACAGAAAAATAAGGGGCTTAATATTTCAAAATAATATCACTGATCCACAGGGTCCCTCAATATACAGAAACTATTTGAACTATGTAGAATACAAAGCAGAGTGTTATCAGCCTAAGTATTTTAGACCACCATACTAATAACCATTTACTAAAAGAAAGTGGGAGACCTAAAGAAAAATTTCACTAAAAGAAAGTAGCTTTGACTTAGCCAATCTGAAGTATTCTAGGCAACCAAAGTCACATTTATCAAGAAAAAGGTTGTAATTTATTAACTCAAAAATATTAGCATAAAATTGACTCAAATCCTAAGTAAAACATATGTAAAAGGGAAAATTAATTACTTCATATCTGCTGTATTAAATGATGAAAAGCAGAATTTATAAAGCATGTTCATAATGTCCCTTGCACACAGAAGATTGCATGGATTAAATAGTTCTAATACCTAGGTATGTTGCACTTGACGAGCTGGTGTAGGTGTGACATTTTTAGAAATAACTCATTAGGTTTGGCAGGGTGAACCACTTTCTATGTTATTAATCATAAAATTACGTGGTTCCTGTCCCATGAGGTGAACTATGTCTGAGAAAAAACTGTCTCCTAGGCTTCACAGTCCTAGGATTAAAAACATGTCTCACATCAACATTTCATTTCTAGAAAATTGGTTTTTGCTTTAGCAAAAGTTTTGTGTTTATCAGATCTTGAGGTCCTTGAATATATATGTCATTTTACAACCTTTGTTGAATATTATATCTAGAAAGAATAGCGGTCTTTCAATAAAATTTTTTTCCCAAAATAGAAAATAATAATACCCTACTTTCATTGATTTATGTGAGCACCCACCCTCTTCAAAAGATGGCTTGGAAAATGCCAGCTGTGATAAAAAAAATATATATGTTTAAATTTTAAAAATATATATTACAGTAAAAGACACATTGCCATTAATTCCCCTCAAAATACCCCTCCTCTCTTCGAACACACTTTTCCCACCATTCTTGCCACTTTCTGAAGCAGTTTTGGAAGTCCTCTTTCATGAGTATCTTTAGTTGTACTGTTGTGGCTGCCTCGATGTCCTGAATCATTGTGACTTTGGGGAAGACCCAGAAGTCGCACTGTGCCACATCTGGTGAATAAGGTGGATGAGGATATACCGTAATGTTCTGATAGAAATTGCTATATACCAGAAGTGATGTGAGCCAGGGAGCGTTTCTGTTGTGATCAAAACATATGGTGAATGCTGCTGCCGAGTAACATTCAACAGAAAGACAGGTATCTTTAATACGGGAAGTGGTGTATGGAACTTTAATAATAGTGTGTGACAAGTTTCAACTTGTTCAGTGCAGTCAGTTGGGTGTGAGCTATGGTTGAGAAAAGGTGTGTTTTAAAATGTGCCGTCACCATAAATCATCCTCCATCATGACAATGCTCCGTGTCACACATTGTTGCTTCTGGGATACGGCAGTTTCTATCAAATAAAAACATCATGGTATATCCTCATCCACCTTGTTCACCGGATCTGGCACAGTGCGACTTCTGTCTCTTCCCCAAAGTCAAAATAATTCAGGACACCAAGGCAGCCACGGCAGTGCAACTCAAGACTCTCACAAAAGATGACTTCCAGAACTCCTTCACAAAGTGGCAATAACGATGGGATAAGTGTGTTCAAAGTGAGTGGGAGTATTTTGAGGGGATAAAAGGCAATGTGTCTTTACTGTAATTTTTTATTTAAACTTTCACAATATTGTTTGATCATTCTAAATACCAGCATACATAAAAAGTAAGTCTTAAAACTAAAACCCTATTAAGTGCATTATCATTAAATTATGACAATACTAAGTTACTCATTTCTTCAAGTCCCATTTTTGAAAGTTAAATATACATATTTAATCAAAGAAAAACTATTTTTTTTAATTTCTGTAGTTAGACATACATCACGTAATTTTTAATTTTAAAAAAGATCATTTATAAATCAGGATTATTGAGTGAGTCAAATAAATATGTTGGTTATAAAGAACACAAATATATTTTTCATCTTTCTTAATTTTCCTGTATTTCAAAGGCCACACACACACACACACACACACACACACACACACACACACATTGCAACATGGAATTAGAAGTCCCAACTTATGAATTAAAATTTCCCAAAAGACCCTGAATAGCCGCATAAATCCTGAGAAAGAAGAACAAAGCTGGAGTTATCATACTACCTGATATGAAATTATACTACAAGGTCATAGTATTAAAAACAGCATAGTTCTTGCATAAAAACAGACACATAGATCAATGGAACAGAATAAAGAGACCAGAAATAAGTCCATGCCTATGTGGTTATTCAATCTATGACAAAAGAAGCAAGAATTTACATTGGGGTAAAGACGGCCTATTTAATAAACAGTGTTGGGAAAACTGGACAGATAACATGCAAAAAAATTAAAGTGGACCACCTTGTTACACCATAAACAAGAATAAATTCAAAATGTATTAAAGACTTAAATGTAAGACACACAAGCATAAAATTTCTAGAAGAAAATGTAGGAAGTAAACTCTCAGGCATTACCATTAGCAATAATTTTACTGATCTATCACCTTGGGCAAGGGAAACAGAAGAAAAAATAAACAAATGGGACTACATCAAATTAAAACATATGTTTTTACAGTAAAGGAAACCATCAACAAAACAGAAAGACATCCTACTGAATGGAGGAGATATTTGCCAATGATACATCTGATGAGAAGTTAATATGCAAAATGTATTAAAAATGCATTCAACTCAACACCAGAAAAAAAAACAATACAATTTTTAAAAATGGGAGGAGGGCATGAATAGACATTTCTCCAGAGGGCATACAGATGGGCAATAGACATTGAAAGATGTTCAACATAACTAATCTTCAGAGAAATGCAAATAAAAACCAAAATGAGATACCACCTCACACCTGTCAGAGTAGCCATCATCAATAAATCAACAAACAGCAAGTGAAGGGGAGGATGTGGAGAAAAGGGAACCCTCATGCACTGTTGGTGGGATTGCAAATTGGTGCAGCCACTAATGAAAACAGTATGGAGGTTCCTCAAAAAACTAAAAGTAGAACTACCTTATGACCCAGGGATTCCACTCCTGGGTTTTATCCAAGTAAATCCAAAACACTAATTTGAAAGATATATGCACCCCTGTGTTTACTGCGGAAGTATTCACAATAGCCAAGATATGGAAACAACCAAAATGTCAATCAATAGATAACTGGATAAAAAACATGGTATATATACAATGGAGTATTACCCTGCCATAAAAAAGAATGAAATCTTACCACTTGCAATGAGCTGGATGGACCTAGAGGATATTATATTAACTGAAATAAGTCAGACTGAGAAAAACAAATACCATATGATCTCACTTATATGTGGAATCCAAAAAATAGAATAAACAAACAAAAACAGAAATAGACATAGATACAGAGAACAAACTGACGGTTAATAGCTAAGATGGGAGATGGGGGGGTGAAAGAGAAAGGTGAAGGGATTTGAAATACAAATTGGTAATTTCAAAACAATCATGGGGTTGTGAAATATGGGTAATATAGTCGATAATATTGTAAAACTATGTGTAGTGTCAGATGGATTCTAGACTTATTGGGGTTATCACTTCACAAATTATATAAATGCCTAAACACTACCATGTATACCTGAAGCTAATACGAAAAATGTTGAATGTCAACTATAATTAAAAAAAATATATTGTCACGGGATGTAAAGTACAGCATAGGCAATATAATCAATGGTATTGTAATAGCTATGTACAGTGTCAGAGGGGTAGTACACTTGTTTGGACTGTCCTTTTTGAGGTGTGTAAATGTCTAATCACTATGTTGTTTTATACACCTGAAACCAATAATAAATTAATACATGCATGCATACTTACCTACATACAAACATACATACATATATGTATACATACATACATACATACATACATACATACATAAAATTCTCCAGTAAGTAGCTATGTAACTTTAGTAGCTACTCACTTGCACCTCAGCTAGTTAAAAGATTGAGAATCTTTCAGTGAATTATCTCAAACATACATTGCTAACTCCTTTATTATAATTAATAATCAAATCACATTGATCTGAGTGAATGACAATGAACAAGAGACAATATTATGTCTCAAATGTTGTTTTTAGGAATGAAAAGTATTGATTTAACAAAACTAATACAGAATTCTTGATGCAGGTGTTCTTCCCACAAAGGCAGACTAATTCTCCCTAAATGGTTCAGGTGTTTGTTGTTTGTTCGTTTGTTTGTTTGTTTTCTGTTAATATCCAGGCTTCTTTTGCCTTCTTAGTCATTCGAGAGGCAAAAAATCATCTTTAGTGGAAAGCTGTGACATCCTGCAAACAATGGCTTGATGCCTGCTTTTGTAAATCTATCTTTAGTCTCTTCTTGTTTTCTTTTATTTTTTAGAGTTTGTTTATGTCAATCCAATTAAACTTGTCCCAGCTTAGAGACTCATTTTCTTTACATCTTCATGTTCAGTCTTTAAGTTTATCTTAGTTGCTTCAGTTCTGGTTTTTATATTATTTTCACATATATCTAATCTGTGCTCATTTATAATTGCCATTTCTACCCTATATTTTATTTCCCTACAACAGAACTCTTGTAATATGTACTTTTAAAATTTTCCATGTTTACTTTATTTCAAATGGCTTTACAGTAGGCATATACTCTAAAGCCAAATTTTAAACACAAATTTTTCTCCTTTGTTAGTCATTGATGCTTTCCTAGGTATTCTCACCAAGTAATGAAGCTCCTCATATGTGTGCAATTTTCATCGCAGCTCTCACTTTTTTTTATGTCTAAAGGAATTACAAACCTAACAGAGCTCAAATAGAAGTCTATTTTCTCTCCAACTTACTCCTTTTTCTGTCTTCATGTATCAGTAAATGGCACCACAATCCACCTCAGTGCTGAAGACCAAAACCTGGAAGTCATTTATCACTTCTCTTCCTTATCACTCGTATTGAAAACAATGATGTCCTCTAATTCTAAAACAGATATTAGCACCATTCACTTTTTGCTTCCTCTGTTTCTATTACCCAGTTTACACTAATCTTCTTTTGCCCAGATTGCCATAGTTTAGCTGCTTTTCTGCTTCAATAGATTACTATGTTCGTGAATTTAAATACAAATGTGTATTCTATTATATATATTATAGATAAACTGGCCTCTGCTTATTGCTCTTGATATATTTCCTGCAATTCTTAGCCACATGGTTTTTTTCTTTTGTTTTTGTTTTTACTATTTTACAAAAAGTATCAAACTTATTCCCACTGTTGGGTCTTTAACCTTTTTTCTATTTCTATCAGGGCTGTGCTGTTCCTAATTTTGCTTGGTTTGTCCTTTTTCACCATGCCTTACATTGGGGTATCTTCTTCCACTGTCCGAACTACCAAGTACCATTCATATCCTCACCCTAATAAATCCCAATTACTTTGTGCTTATTTTTCACTATTTTAATAATAATGTAAGTATTTGACATTTCATGTTTTTTTTTTATTTTTTTTTATTTTTTATATGCTATCTTCCCACAATAGACTAGACATTCTAAGTAAAGAGGGAACTTAACTGTGATATTCACCTTGTCCCAGAGTTGACAATCAATAAATACTTGTAAAATGAGTGAAGAAATAAATACACTTTCCAAGTGATGACTCTTTTATATACTAAACCTAGAGAATCATAGCTAGAAAACATCTTAGAGTTATGTATATTTTCCAATTGACTCATTTCACAAATGAGAAACCTGAGGCTAAGATAGATTATATAACTTTCTGAAATTCACATAGGTAGTAGAATAATTAAGACTGTATTTGTATTTCCTATAACTCGCAGAAAAACTGAGACAAAGAAATAAATGATCAGAAGTTTTTTAAATGAATTTTTGTGTCACATCATCTGTTTCTTTCCGTCACCTGTTACTCCATTAGATAATTTTATTTTCTTTCTAATTTATTCCTACAAAATTATATCATAGTAATCAGGTAGTCCAAAAGATAAAAAGTTATGTCACCACTTTGTGTTTCAGTTCAGTAAAGAGCTTGGAAGTCATCAATACCATTCATACAACAAAAGGTGAACAAACATCCAATTAAAAAAATCGTCAAAGGACTTAAATAGATGTTTCTCCAAAGAAGACATACAGATGGCCAATACACATATGAAAAGATGCTCAACATCATTAATCATCAAAGAAATGCAAATAAAAACCACAATGAGATATCACCTCACCAGTTAGAACGGTTATGATGAACAAGACAAATGACAAGTGTTGGAGAGGCTGTGGAGAAAAAGGAACCCTCATATACTATTGGTGGGAATGCAGACTGGTACAGCTGTTATGGAAGGCACTGTGGAGGTTCCTCAAAAAATTAAGAATAGAATTACCATATGACCCAGCAATCCCTCTCCCGGGTATATACCCAGAAAATATGAAAACATTTATCTGTAAAGATATATGTGTTCCGATGTTTACTGAAGCTTTATTTATGGTGGCCAAGACATGGAAACAACCAAAGTGTCCTTCGATAGATGAATGGATAAAGAAGATGTAGTACATATACACAATGAAATACTACCCTGCCATAAGAAAAGGTGAAATAGTGCCATTTGCAACAATATGGATGGATTTTTAGATTATTATGCTAAGCGAAATAACTCAGACAAAAAAAGTCGAGAACCATATGATTTCACTAATATGTGGTATATGAAAATGAACGTAACAAAAAAACAAGACAAACAAAGAAACAAAAACTCATAGATACAGACAACAGTTTAGTGGTTACCAGAGGGTAAGTGGGGAGGAGGATAAATAGCGTTAATAATATGATGATGGAAGGAGAACTGACTCTGGGTGATGAACACACAATGTGATATATTGATGATGTAATACAGAATTGTACACCTGAAACCTATGTAACTTTACTAACCATTGTCACCCCAATAAATGTTAATAAAAAAAATGTGCCAAGAAAATGAAATATTGGGTGTAATCTACCAAATATATTCAGGATGTATGTACTGAAAAGTACAAAATTCTGTGAACAAAGTCAAAGAAGACCTACATTAATTGAAAGAGATTAATTGCATGTTTGTGGATATAGAGATACAGTATTTTCAATATTTCAGTTCCTCCTAACTTGATCTAGAGATTCAGTGCAATTTCAGTCAAAATTTCAGCAAGCCTTTTTGTAAATATTAACAAAATGATTCTAATGTTATAATGGAAAGAGAAACAACCTTGAATAACCAATAGAATACTGAAGAAAAATAGCAAAGTAGCAAAAGTTACACTACTTGATTTCAATAGTTTTTATAAAGCTACAGTACTGAAGATGGTATGGTTTCTGTGAAAGAATAAAAACAGTTCAAGGAAAAAGTTATACTTTACAAATCTGTCCTTCTTTACTCATCATCTCTATCCACCTCTTACGTATTTTTGGTTTTATCTATTTGGCCATTATGTCTTCAATTCTAGCTAACATGTTTATGCTTCTTTTTCTTGATTTTTCAATCTTAGGTATCAGTTGGTTGCTTGACTTTGAACAGAAAGAATTCAAAATTGAAAAATAGTAATAAAATAATAATATAACTTGAAATATAAAAACCTTGTCTTCCTTCCCTAAAAAGGAAGCAATTGCAGTTCTGCTTCTTATATTATGTATAGAGCCCCGTCATATTTTTATTTCTTCTTATACTTTATTTTATTATAATGGTATAATTATTTCTTTCTTTTATCCCGCCCTACATGAATTAGAGCATAGGCCTCAAAGGTGTATTTTGAATATAATCAGTAATATGAAGCTATCAGATCAAAGAGTATTAGATCAAACTACTCACTTAAGAACCACATAACCAAGCAAAGGCAAATGGCAGGAAACTTCAGGTTACTTTTTGCATGGAAAGCTTAACAACTAGAAGTGAAATTTCCTCCCTTCCCTTTCTTGTTTCCAGAAACATAATCTTTGTAACAGTCCAGAATGAGGAGAATTTTCTGGAAGCCCCAGAGAGTTAAATTAAACAATGCCTGCTGCAAAAAAAACACACAGCTTTTTTTTTTTTTGCCTGGATTGTTTCTTGCTACCAAATACAATGTTTCAATCACAGTAAAGCTATGCCAGCCTAGAATTCCTTGGTAATTAGTAAACTAAAAGAGAGAATTTTTAGTAAAAATGTCAGAAATTGAAGACCTTAAGTAAGCCAAGGACATTTGATATGAACCTTAACTACTAGTATTCATGATCTTCATTCACTTTCTCAGGAAAAGATTCAAGATCTTGACATTGCTTTGGATTCAAAAAGACTAAAATAGAAAAAAAAAAAAAAAAAAACTAATGAAGATTCTGGGTTTCTGTCAATTAACGAAAGGTTAATTTAGTACAGAATACTTCCATTTCTGACAGTCACCTAAATAAATTACAAGTGTAAAATCCAGAAAATAATTATTTGCTCAAAAATTTTAACGTAAAGGAGTTTTGGACTAGCATTACCAAAAGGGCTTAGAAAAGAAACGGTATTTTAACAAAGAGAATCATTGGTTTAGTGTAACTGTTTGCTTAATCTATAGTATCTGACCTTGCCACTTGATATGGTCTTTTAAGTTAAACATCAAAAAATTTTTCTCCTGCCTTGATTATTATCAGATCTTAATTAACAACAAGGTTTTCTGTTTGTTTGTTTGTTTTCATTTTCAGTTATTTCTAAAAAAATTTGGAAAGATCAAAGGAATGCAATAGGACCCCTTTTCTATCCTACCAATGGCCTTTCAATTCACCTGAGAGTTGTGTTTGCATATTCTAATGATCCCAATATGATGATATCAGCCACATTAGAAACAACACTTAAATCTAACTTTCAGAGGGGGCCTTTTACCCCCACTGTAGTCTGTAAAGTATTCACTGTGTTTGTAGGTAAAGCAGCCAAAATCTATTTAACTGCCTTATTTCCATAGATGCACTTAAATCAGTTACATCCATCCTGTAATTTTGATTTGCTTTAATCTGTATAACACATAATTGATCATTCCTAATGTTTTGCAGCAGAGAAGAAATGCATTTAATATTTCTTCCTTCCATGATAATTCAGCATTGCTGTGTTTAAAGAGTTCAAAGTAAAACAGATTTGACAGATATCTGGCTGTGATTGAGAAAATGGGTTATTTAGTACATGAATTTCCCCATTGCCAATCCAGTTTATTGAGGCACTTTCATAGATAATTTATTTTAGCTTTATAGATCTAAAAATTGTATATCATAAAATATTCAAGAAAATTACTTTGGGAAATCAAAAATCACCACATTTCAAAGAAGTATTGGTGTTTGAAAAATCATGTCTCTTAACATGTACTTATATGAATGTATAGCTATATTCATAACGAATCTGAATGACTTATCTTATTTACATAGCCATGAAGCTTATTTCAATAACACAACTTTGAAAACATAAGTTAAAAGTAAAATGGTAAAGAGAAAAAAGCATAAGTGCAGAATTAACACAAAACAAAGTAAACATCTCAGAAAGACCAATTTGAAAAATCTTGAAAAGAGAATATGTGAGTACCCATAAATCATTCTTTTTTTTTTTTACTTTCAGTAGAGTATTCAATAAATTGCATGAGATATTCAGTATTTTATTATAAAACAAGTTTTGTGTTAGATGACTTTGACCAACTGTGGGCTAATGTATGTGTTCTGAGCACTTTTAAGGTAGACTAGATTAAGCTATAATGTTCCATAGGTTAGGTGTATTAAATGCATTTTTTACCTACAGTATGTTCAACTTATGATGGATTTATTGGGATGTAACCACATTGTAAGTTGAGGAGCATCTTTATATTTATATATTTTTAATTTATATAAATTTTTCACAGATAATTTTACAGGACTATAAGTTGCACAGTTTATAAATATGTTTTGTTTTAGCCTTTTGAGAAATCTCATTTCCATGTAAACACAACTATCACAATTTTAGAGTCATATTATTGAATGCACCTTATAGTTACATAAACCAGAGAATCAAGCAAAAATTACTACAAAGAAAGGCCAAGATAGACATTTCTCCCATTAGTCTACAAGCCTAAGCAAACAAATGAAAAGAAATTTTGGTCAATGACCTTTCTATTATATCATTATTTTAAAGAATGCATGTCTGTTTTTGAAATGAAAGGCCACAAGAAAAAGGACTCAAATATTCTTGAAGTGTTTATGCCTTAGTGGACTCCAAAGGTCTTTCTCAGAAGTAAGTTATAATTTAGCCAAATTCTATCTTTGATTACATATAGCATTCTCTCTGGTGGCAAAAAGAAAGAAACTCTTTTTGTCTTTCCTATTTTAATCAAGATTTTTTATTTTTCTCTGTAGTCAACACAGCTATGACATATTTTAAATAGTTCTGAAAGCACAGCAAAAAAAATTTCCCAGAAAAACGTAATAGCAGTACTATGTTCAAGAGGATACCAACAAACCTATCCACTCACTGAGTACAATAAAAGAAGATAAGTACTTTTTATGCTACCACTCTACAATAATGTAAAAAAAAAAGAAAAAAATAGAAAAAATAAATAAAACTACATTTAAAGAATTCAAATTGGTATCTGATTACCAACAATTCAAACTTGTTTAGAGAAAAATAGAAAAATAGAAAAAAACACCTCATATTTTCAAAATGTCTTTATCATATATGCATAAAAACATTTTAATATTATGAATTGAATATGACATTAAATATTATGTACAGGCATAATAGCAGTTTAAGGACTAACATTTGACATGCCTTTCTATTTTGTTATATTATCTTATTTATTTTTGTTTCCCATATTTTATTCTTTACATTACCTATATTTAAAAGAAAATAAAAATTATTAAATAAATTATCTATTATATGCTACAGTATTTCTTTGAGAATCTGATGGCACCTATAGATTCTTTATTGCTAAAAATTCTGATAATTATTACCAACTTACCTTCAATTCTACAATTTCCAGAGTTTCATGAACACTCTGCTTTACATCCATTTGCCTTAGTTTAAGAAATGCAGGATTAGCTAATTTGATTTTTGATGTGTGTGGTGTATCGCACTCTGAATTGTAAATCTGGTACTTCTGAAAAGTGTGTCCTCTCTTAATTTTTTGCCTAGTTCCCCCACCATGTTTATTAAACTACATGTGTTTTTATGATAAGCTTTTTTTTTTTTTTTTTTTTTTTTTTTTTTTTTTTTTTTTTTTTTTTTTATGATTGGTTGTGTTTTTACCATTTTCCAGTCTCTCAGCTTTTCAAATCTATATACCACAGCAAGCAATGCAGTTAAGAGTCTGGGATCTTAAAAACACAGTTTATAGATTCCAATCCTTGTTTCAACACTTGCTGAGTAAACTTGGGGAAACTTTTTAAAATGCGTGGCCTAAGTTTCAACAACTAGAGAATGTGTTTAATGTTAGTAACTATGCCGTAGGATCAATGTGATTATTAAAATATAATATCAACATTAAAAACTTAGTATAATACCGACAACAGAGGAAGTGTGCAATAAATATTAGCCATTATTATCATCATTAACACTAAATACCTCAGTTCTCATTGACCTTCAAGTTTCTTTAAGACCTAATAATCACATTTATTTATTTATTTATGTATTCCCTAACTTATTCAATACAGATTTTTAACACAAGTCTGGAATGAGCACTTTGGTATGTCACTTATACCCTGCATATGGACATTTTTCATCCAATCTCTAAATTAATACATTAGCCATTTAGCTGAATCTTTCCACTGAACTTTTGATTCCATTTTAGGTTCTGTCAGTAAATAAAATGGATTGATTAACAGATTTTAAAATCTAATTTGCGTAATAATAGCTATAATATATATGAAACTAAAATGCACATTGTAACACTCCCCATTGCATTATAAATTAACTGATATTCTTTGTTAGATTTTAAAACTATAACAGTCTTGTTTTTTCTACTAACAAAAAATGGTGCCATTTTATTTCACAGTAAAAAAACCTAATATATGTGTCTATTTTAGCAATACTTCAGGTCCTATAGTTTACCTACCCTTCTTTCTACCTTGGACACAGTGAGGAAAGATCTCCTTTGGCATTGGTAATATAAAATAACTTGAAAAGCTATTTTGCATAGCTGATCATAAACAATTTCAGAGAGAAAACCACATTGTGTGTTTTTCTCTAGAAGATTAAGCCACAGTGTTGGCATCAGAGATGCAATGGTTTCTATTCTAGGAATCATATCCCATCCACATGACCTTGTATAAATCACTTATACTGAAAATTACCACACCATTCTGTGCATTAATAATCAGTGCCTAAAACAGTCCATTCTTCTCGGTATGGTTCCCGGGTTGGTTGACATTGAAAAACTAGGTGTTTACAGTGATTTTTACGTTCATTTTTCCCCCCACTTATTTTTCATAGAATGCTCTAATTTCCATGGTTAAAATTGGTTGTATTAATGTTCTTCTGAAAATGGGATGTTTGTGGACACTAGCTAGTATTAAGCATACTCTCTAGTAGCTGAGTATCAAATTCTTCATCTAAAGCTATTATTATAGCCCCTAATATTGGTAAGTTTACTACATTTTATGATTGTTTCAAAGTTGTTCTGAAGGAAGTAGAACTAATAATGGCATGCTATAAAAATGTGAGCTTCAAAATATTCATATGTGGGTTTTTTAAACATTATACTGTGGTGAGAATTATTTTAACATCCATTAAAGATGACATCAATAGATATGATTTCATATAGTTAGACCATAGCAAAAATAAAGATCCTATATAACTCCAAATGATTCATCTTTGAGAAGTTTACTATATTTGACATAGATGTTTCAAAATAAGATAATCATAGTAATCTAAAATCTAGAACACTGAAAAACTTTACATTTAACTGAAAATAATGTACTACATTACAATGAAGAATAACTAATGCAGAATCATGGCAGTGTGAGAAGGACCCTTGATCTCTCCCCTTGAAGTTACAAGTTGAATAGATGTAATTCAACAGAAGATGCCTTGTGCAACACACAAACATGTCTCAGAGATCCACACATTGAAACATCTGGGTGAATCAAGCCCAAGGAAAGAGGAGAGAAGGGAGAAGAGCAGAAATGGGTGCCATGGATGCAGCCTGGAGCACATTATGAGCACATTATGGGAGAAGGGAGGAATTAGGATGAAGGGGCACTCTCTGTGGCCTGGAGCATTTCTACCTGAGTGACCAGCATGTAATGGCTGAACCCAGTGCAAGACCTTTGGCCAGGTACTGAATAGAGAACTGGGACAGCTGTGTTCTAGCAGTTGCCATTGAGAGGCAGAAAACAAAGCTGAGGAGTCTGGCCACCTCTTTCCACTCTCCCAGAGCTAGCAGTGGGCCCCAGAAGAAACTGTAGCAGTGAGTGTTGACTTGCAGTGCAAAACATCTACAGCCCTGATAACTAAAGAGACAGTTCCTGAGGGGCAGATGCACACTGTGGCTAATCCCAGTGATAGGGATGGAGATACAGAGGCGAGGCAGCTGAGGACTGGCAGCCAATGTTACTGGAAGGAGAACAAAGCCACAAACACACCAGTGGCTTTTCCCAGCCAGCCCCGCCCCTACCTGTCACCACTGATCACAGTGGGGCACCTGGGACAGCTCAGGCAGCACAGCACAGCACCAGGATTTCAGGAGCTCAGTCCCATTACCCACCACATTCCCCCATGGGAGTGGTGCCCTGAGACCCAGGTGACCTTGTCACAGAGGAGACACCCACCTTCCCAGGGAATACAAGTCATTTTCCACCACCTGGCAGAGATCTGTAAAACCAGAATAGTCCAAGAGAAAATAAAACACCTGGGCTCCATCACCACTTACTGGAAAACAAAAGAAAAACCTCTTCCTATCAACCTGCTGCAGCGTTCACTCCCATAAATGCCAAGGCAGAAAAATAATCCATTAAATACCATCAACGACCAAGGCAACAAGGCAGTTCAGAAAGAAAATGAAAAATCTCCAGAAAATAAACTTAAAGATGTAGACACATGTGACTTAAATGACAGAGAATTCAAGATTGCAGTTCTGAAAAAAGTGAAAAAAAAAGAAAAAAGAAGATACAGGAACTCAGTTTAATGAACTCAGAAGTAAAATGAATGAACAAAAGGAATGCTTTATCAAAGTCAAGTTTAAACTTTAAAAAAGAACCAAAAGCCATTAGAGTTCCGAGAAGGCAGAATATAGAAGCCTAACTGATCTTCTCAGCATATAATTGAGATGCCGCCAGAAGGCTATTGTTTTGAGTATGGGCCTAAATAAGAGGTGATGGGATCGAAGTGATCCATAGTAAGTTAGCTTTTCAATTGGAAAAACAAACAAACAAATAAACAACTCAATATATATTCAAGGAAGACAACAAATTAAGAATCTCAACAATAAAGCATCTAAAATATTCACTATCCAGAAACAAATAAACAAACAAACTACTAAATGTAAGACTAGGAAATTGTACCCCATAACTAGGGAAGGAAATCAGTAAAAGCAAACTTAAAGTTTGACGGAGATGTTAGAATTAGTAGGTAAAGACTTTAAAGCATCTAATCTAAATATACCTAAATATTTAAATGAAAATAGAAACCACTGTTGAGAGCTATGAAAGGTGTGAGAATTTATTCTATTTGCAAGGAAATACCCTGCTGGCTACTTGGCTTCTGTCAGAGACATGAAACTCCTTGGTCAGGGATGACTTCATTAGTCATGGCACAGAAATTAGAATTAACTTCCTGTTTGTGTCAGTTCTTCTTATAAATGTTAATGTTTCAGTGCATTTCTAGTGACACCTTTTATATATGGCACATAACTGTAGCTAACATACATGGCACCCTTATGTATTTGTTACGTTCTTTGTTATATGTTCATTAAGTTATGAAAATATTCTAAATATTACATTTTTATTAGGCAAATTAATAGTTTTTATTAAGTAATGAGAGATTATCAATAAGCTTAGAAATAAAATTTAATTTTATATTAGGTCTGTTTTAATGAAAACAGAGTTATAGTATCTGTGATTTGACTTTAGGTATTTCATACTGGTACTTAAGTATTATGGGTAGTATTTTTCAGTCTTTGTATTCTTAAAAAAGAAGAAATTGCCTCTCTAAATTATACAGAACCTAATAAATGATGTATGTGAGGTTATATCACTATAGCAGTATCAAAGATAAAAAAAAAAAAAAAAAGGGAATATATAAGCCTGAAACAAAAAAGAATGTTAATGTGTAGTTCAAACTTCTGCAGTGTTCCTTGTTACACCATGGATTTGATTGGAGTGCCAGGAAAAATAAGCTTGCTGTATTCATAGCAATGTCTTTTGAATATTGATGATGCTGTTACATAGAGGTCATTTAAGCAAATACAGTCATGTAATGTTAGCCCTGAATGAGACCTCAGAGATTATCCAGGCCAACTTCTTAATTTTGTTCATGAAGAACCTGAATACTTCAGAGATCACTTGACTCAATCAAGGTAATAGCTGATTGGTGATTAAAAATGAGACCAGAATATAGACTCAAGATATCTATTAAAGGTGCCATCCTACTTGCCCCTCAAATAAGAGTTATGGTTGGTTTCAGCTTACATAATAGGATAAGACATTTGTGGCTAGATATTTTATAAATAAATCAGTTATGAATAAAGCCACACACAAAAATTAGATAAAAAATGCATATTCATATTTAAGTAGTTAAAGGAACGATAGTACATAAAACTATTTCCTTTTATTCATAATTAATGTATGACTGTATAAAATATTTTGTGAACTAGTGGCACTATCCAAATACCTACATGAAAATATTAATGTAAATCTGAAACTACTTTTTCTTTCAGAATCTATTTTTACTTACTATATAAATGAAATAATAATAATTAAAAAAAAAAATCCCTGACTTCTCAGATTCAGTTTTGGTTAGCTGGATGTATCTGCTCTCTTTCATTAGTACATAGAAATATACAACAATTAAGAAAAGAATATGTTTGGGCCAGTAATAAAATGTTCATCATTTTCTTTCAGAAACAAACTCTCAATATAATTAATAAAAGCCAGATTTGAGTGAAAAAAGAAATTGAGGCACCTTATAATAGACAACGAAAGAGAACAGTTCATTGTTCCCACTGAATGTTGCCCCATAAGAGGCCTGAGGCCTGCGTTGTTGGCTGTCATCTGGATTGGCTTTATAGGTGGACCAAGCCATATATATTGCTACTCCTTGCTCCATCTCCAAAATGACATCTCTTTTGCAATTACGTAGAAAAAGTGAGATGAGTAATGCATATAGAACCCTAAAATACAGTCAGCTGTCAGTAAAGGCAGAGAAGGTAAAATTATTGTTCGCAGTATATTCTGTATACTTTATTTTCCATATTTCAATTCAAACACATAAACTGCAGGCTTTTTCACATCATCCACAGAAATATGATTTCCATTTCCTCATAGATTACCAACAAAGCAAAGGAAAAAAGACCTACTGAGCAGGACAGGTTTAGCAGCAGGCCTGCAGAATTGATATTTTTCTGTAGGTAGGAGGAGGGATATTAAAGGATAACATCAATATTCCTAATTTTCTTCATATAATAAGAAACACAACTGTCTGCTGTGAATGATAGAATGGAGACTGGGTATGGCACTTATGAAGATTCATGAGAGTTTAGAATAATCACCACGGGGAAAGCACATCACGGCTGACCAAGGAAAAGTAAATAGGTTGATGATTGGCATCAGAGGTCCTGCTAATGTTTGAGACTGTGCCTTTGTGGAAACATCAGTCTATCCATTTGGCTGCATTTTTACATCATGTAGGAACAGAGGAGACAAACAGCAATGTTTGGCATGGTTTCAGAGTAGAGGTTTTGCTGTGCTTCTGAGGTGGAGAGTGACTCCAGGACGCTGGTGTAACTCAGAATCATGTTAGAAGTTAGAGCAGAACATAGGCTGAATAGAAAGGGAAGAAAATGTAACAGAAGCCAATAACACGAAAGAACGTATAAAAAGGAAATTTCAGTGACTGAAAAAAATGAGTCTAGTGGGAAAACTATCAAGAGAGAACTGTTTGGAGGTGAAGATACGGACATAATATTATCGATCTAGATTGTCATTGGATCTAGATTTTTTAAATGTGTAAAATGTGGCCATAGGGAATTGGTCACTGGGGTTGAAGAAATAAAGTAACTATGAAGAAATGGTTCTATATAGGTCATCTACATGAAATGACTCAAGCCTTAGAAGGTACCCTGAATAGTGATAAACGACAATTGCAGAGCCCAATATCTATAGTGAATGTTGAGGTGCATGAGAAGGCTACCATTAAATTATGGATTTGAGAAAGTCACAAAACATACATTTCAAGAGAACATAAAAATTGAAAATAAGTAAAAGAGCAGTGTTTAAAAAGTGACTGTGGAATATAACAAGAAAGCTAATCCCAAATCTTGACTCTGAAGTAGATCAGGGATTGTCAAGCGGATTGTCAATTCCTCCTTATTGCAGAAAGCCTCAGGAAATAATACTTCAAAGATATTTTTTTTTCCCTTTTTTTGTCATCAAAGCAATGGTCTGCTTTCCTAATTCTTCTCTCCAAATCTTACAGTTGAATACAATAATTTTATCTCTCAAAGTGCCTGTTTGTGTTTCTTTTCCCTTTGGTTCAATAAACAAACACCCTTGGCAATTTAGAAATTTCAAAGTTTTGACTAGTAATTTAGCATTTATCCTACAGAAATAAAAATACATAAAGAGATATGAATTATGTAGAAGAATGGTTTATGCCTGTTTTGTGCCAGATATAATGTAAAATGTAAATGTATGATTTAATTTAATATGATAGTTTAAAAATATTTTAGTGTAATGCAAAATGAAAAATATTATGTAAAAAATAGAATGCTGCTAACCTACTAAAAATAAAATATATGTTTTCCTGTATGTTCATGTATTCAAGGGATGAGTGATTGCCCCGTAACTATAAAGTTGTTGACACTGAATGGTAGAATTATGGAAGACATTTGTTTTTCCTGTGGACTTTCTAATTTTTAAAAGCATAGATGGTTCAAAATGAAAATATCAAGATGATAAAATTAACCTGTCTTTATCATTATTACATTCAATGCAAATGGTCTAAACTCTCTATAAAAGACACATATTTGTCATATTGGTTAAAAAAGCAAAAATCAACTAGATGTTTTCTACATATGATTTAAATATAAAGACAGAAATGGGTTTAAAGGATGCAAAAAGATACATCATTTTAACACTAATCAAAGGAAACTTAGAATGCTTATTTTAATACTATTCAAAGTAAACTTCAGGAACTACTTTCATAAGTGAAAGTAGGAGCATTACTTGTAGTAAAACACTCATATCTGATGATAAAGGGAGCAATTCATCAAAAAGATACAATAATCCTAAATGTTTATGGACCTAGTAATAGCTTCAAGAGATATGAAGCAATAACCAAGAGAAATGTAAAGGAGAAACGAATAAATCCAAAATATTTTGTGACATTATAGTCAACACCTTACCCTCATTAATTAATAGAAAAATTAGGCATTAAATCAATAAGTACAATATAGATAACTTTGAAAATACTATAGACCAACTTGAATATTCATTTTGGGCAATAAAGCAAGTCTCAAAAAAATTTAAAACTATTCAAATTATACAAATTCTCTTCTCTGACCTAAATGAAATTAAATTAAATGAATTTAGGGGGATTGCTACAAAAGCACGTAAAATAGAAACAAAATAACACTTTTCTAAATAATCTATGGAAAACTTAGAAATTCAAAAGGGAATTAAAAAGTATGTTGATTTCAGTGAACATGAAAATACAGCATATGCAAATTTGTGAAATACTGCTAAAGCAGTACTTATGGGAAAATTCACAGTATTTAGCATCTCTATTAGAAAATAAGAAAGGTACAAAATCAGGGACCTTAGCTTCAACAAAACAAACAACAAAAAACCCTAGAAAAATAACAAATAAAATAAAAGTAAGCAGAAGAAAAATGAATAGTAAAGATCTGAACAGACAAAAATTCACTGTACCCGTTTTTGGATTTTTTTTTTTTTAGTGAACTATGCTTCCAATATTTTTTATTAAATATTTTAAATTAATTGTTACATACATGCATAAATCATTGATGATTTTCACACTTGTATAACTACCATTCAAAAAATAATGCATTACCAGCTCCATTAAAAAAAAAAATCCAAACAGAAACTTTTGAAATTGAAAATAAAAATTATTGAGGTAATTTAATGAAATTCAAAAGTGACAATGATTAGTAAAGTTACATAGGTCTCACGTGTACAATTCTGTAATACATCATCTATATATCACATTGTGTGTTCACTACCCAGAGTCAGTTCTTCTTCCATCACCATATATGTGATCCTGTTTACCCTCATCTATCACCCTTGTACTCTTACCCTGTGGTAACAACTAAACTATTGTCTGTGTCTATGAGTTTTTGTTTCTTTATTTGTTTGTCTTGTCCCTTTACTGTTTTCAGTTTTATATCCCACATATCAGTGAAATTATATGGTTCTCTGCTTTTTCTTTCTGACTTATTTCGCTTAGCATAGTAATCTCAAGATCCATCCATGTTGTTGCAAATGGCACTATTTCATCTTTTCTATGGCAGAATAGTATTCCATTGTGTATATATAACATATTCTTTATCCAATCATCTATCGAAGGACACTTTGGTTGTTTCCATTCTTGGAGAGGCTGTGGAGAAAAAGGAACCCTCATATCCTGTTGATGGGAATGTCGATTGGTGCAGCCACTATGGAAGGCAAGGTGGAGATTCCTCAAAAATTAAAAATAGAATTACCATATGACCCAGCAATCCTTCTCTTGGGTATCTACCAAAAAAATCTGAAAACATTTATCCATAAAGATACATGTCTTCTGATGTTCATTGCAGCTTTATTTATGGTGAACAAAAATATTTTGAATAATCTACTTTAGAAGGAAAACAAGCATATATTTGGTTGAAATAATCAGGGATAGATTTATTGACTAAAAGAGGAATGAATTCAGTTTAGTTCATTTGTAGGGATTGAATAAGCTATTGGGGAATGCAGGAATAAAATGTCATTGTTCTTTTTGGGAACTAACATATTAATTTATAGCTATGAGTTAAGTCATAAGTTGCATAGCTTCCTTTTTATTACTCAATAAAATATAAATATCATTGGCATAGTCAAATATAAAAAGGACTCTAATAAATCATTGAGATAAGTATTAAATCTAATAAAAAACTGTTGAAAGAAAGACAAGGAGTCAAACATACAATTAAATCTATTAAGATGTTTTTATATGAAATGTTTTGATCCAACAAACATCTTGAATACATTTTCTGAGCTGAGTACTTTGGAAGCACCAAGGATTCCTTGAATTGAATTTGTTGTTAAATAAACTTAGCATTGAAATTGTGTTGCTTTTGATATGTTATATGTTATTATATCATATTTATTTTCATTTATACACAGAAAAGTATATGTTCAGGGACATAAAAATACAGACAACTGAACATTACATTTTAAGACAATATGCTGAGTTTGGGAGTAAGGTGCTAGAGGATCACAGTTTAATTTTTTTAGAAATGCTTTATTTTAAGTTCCAGTTATTGAGTATGTAAACGGAAATAAAAGCACCCAGGATGATTTTCAATCAATCACTTTATTTAGTCTTTGGAATTTAAAGCATTTCTAGAAATAAAATAATGGGTGGTATATAAATGTCTAATCACTATGTTCTACACCTGAAACTAATATAATATTTTATGTCAAGTATAATTAAAAAACAAGCACTCAGATAAATGACTAGAGGGAAGGGATACAGGATTATGGCTTTCACTGAGACTATGCAAAAGAGGGGAAGGAAGGGAGACTTTGGAGAACGAAAATAAACAATTTAGTTCTGGTCCAGTTAAATTTCAGGTACTGTGAACCTTCAGGTAAATACATATATTAAGCCACTTGGTGCAGTGTTATGAAGTGCAAGTAAGAGACTTGGACTAGAGTCTTAAGGTCAAGATTCTTCAACACACCTGTTAAGTGAAATAAGAAGACAGTATGAGTTTGCTCAATAAACTCTTTTAGATTAAGAATAGAAGAGCACATAGGACAACGCTGACAAAAAAAATGTAAAGATGGAACACAACAGGTAGAGATGGCAAAAGAGACTGAGTACGGGTGATTAGAGAGGTAGAAAGGAATGTGTGTCTTCCAGAACACTATACAACTACAAATCATTTGTATATTAAGGTATGCTATATATACTTTTCACAGTTAAACATATCTAATTAAACATTTTAACTATAATGTGTGTGTGTGTGTTGTTGTAGTTGCTGTTGTTTAACATAAAATCTAACTTCCGTGGATATATCTATTGCACTTGATGAGTATGTGTAGAAATATTGGACTTTAGTAGAAAGTGAAACTATTTCCAAAGGAAAAAAAATAAGACAGATTTTAAAAATAAAATAAATACTATTAGATTCAATCCAGTTTTTTGAGAGAATTACAACGTTTTGGATTTTGAGCAAGTCAAAATTCACTTAAGTTTTTTAGATATATAATTAATATTATATTTGATTTTTATAGTTGTTGATATCTTAAATTATTATTATGGTTGCAGTGCTGCAGATTTTATTTGGAAACATGCTTTATTGAAGCTGATTTATAAAAGAGGACTGGTTACCCTGAGCACTCCACATACTCATTTTGTCCAGCAGGGGTTTAGCAAAGAATGCTAATGTGATAATTATTATCTGCTTCCGGTTGCTAGGTGCCCTATTTCAGAACACAGATTTTGTGATGTCCCATGTGACATTTTGTTTCTCTTTTTGATAAAAATAAGAAAGGGAGAGAGAGAGAGACAGAGAGAGAGGAAGAGTAAACTGATTTAAATTAAACTTAAGGAAATAATTATTCAAAGTTTAAGATCTGTATGCCAAGTCTCAGGAAAAAGCAAATAAAAACAGCCAAACTATAAATCATTCAAATGAGGAGATTTATGATGGAAACAACAAGCCAAATTTCACTATATCTTCTCTGCTGGGTACTGCTCTATAGAATTATTATAATAAATTGTGCAATGGATGAATAAAGAGTGGAAGTATTTTAACTTCCTAAGGATACACTCCTGAGACTTACTTCTCTCTGGCTTCACGTACTTAGGCATGCACACCTCTTTTTTTATTACAGATATTTCACACTGTATTGACTGCTCCATACTTACCATATTCCAGCAAACAAATTAGACATCTGTATATGATCAGATGAGTGTTTGTAGCCTATTTTTCCATTTTAATTGGGTCGTATTATATATTTGCCCATACAATGCCAGGGTTTTAGTGTGCCTAGCTGTAAGAAAACCTATTACTAGCCATCATTGAAGAGGCTATGCATGTTTCATATAGTTGTAGCTAGAAATGCCGTTTGTAATTTTATAAATAACAGGAATATTATTTAAAATATATTTTCCTCAAAATTTTAGAGTTAATTTTTAGGCCTATTAGAAGTATTCTTCCTCTCTAATTATTGTTATTAAATCCATCTTATGAAATAAGTTTGCTTGAGACCATCTAGGATAGGCCTGTACATTTTTTTTCAACAACTAATGTTGTTGTTTTCCACTTCCATTTACATTAATCAAAATCTTGTATGTTTTTAGGGAAAACTGTTAGAATTAAGCAAATAAAGGAATTGGTAAAAAAGAGAGAAGATAGGAAATATGGTGAAAGAGGAGATAAGGTGGAGGGCATACACTGGCAAACAGATGAAGACAATAAATTAAAATAAATATAAGGAAAACACATGATATTGTCTTTCACATATACAAATTTTGGTATTAAATCATCTGGATACTGCGTGTACATTTACTACTTGAGAAATTGTAGGAGATATAAAGAAGTTTAGGAAAGAAAGACAAGAAAATAATCACTAACAACATTTTTAAAGTTCACATATATGAAGTATTTCACACAGATTTAACAATTACTCAGTAGTTTGGCTAGCTTACTAAGATTAAAAGTACCTTGAAAAGTAAGCTTCTTATGAAGTACCTTGGATTCAGAAAGTTATAACAACCTTGCCACTTACTTTTCAATTTGTAGAGCTTTATACTAGTTAACCAGGAATAACTATTTTCAAATTAATTTGGTTCAAATTTTCCATTAAATATATATATAGTGCTAAATAAAGAATGTAAAAGAAACTTCAAGCAAGAGCTCTTTATGCTTATCCTTAGAGTGGTGGATGAAGGACAAAGCATGTCAAAAGCCATTATGTACTTTCTGAGAATAATGCTTCCTCAGAGTTAAGAGGTCGGGAAAGGACATCTGCGCTACCTGTATGCATTTCAGAAGTTTGCAGCAGAAATAATAGAAAGAGTTTTGGGAAATTCACCAAACTGTTTTTCTCTCCCAGGGCTTGCTCATGAATATGAGGATAGGAAGTAGAGAGAGAGCTTAATGCTAGGGTGGTAGCAGAAAAGAGATAGTGTCACAAAGGGGAAATATCATATTATTCTCGATTTCAGCATGTCTGTGATATTTAACAAAGAACAGAACGTTGTAGGCAGGAGAGAAGGGTGCACCCTGTACTAAGCTGTTGTATTAGGTTCAATGAAATACATTTCACTACATTCATAGGCAATTATGTATTTTTGAATTGAGAACTGGATTTTATTTACAACTGACAGCCTACATAATTAGAAAAGACTGAATCCAATCTTTCCATTTGATTTAGTTGGTAAACAACATCCAAAACTTTGTTTTCTTTAATGATATTTACAAAAAAATTTTAAAAGTTAGTAAAACAAAATCACGGTTAATTATAAGGTGCTTCTTCACATAGCAGAACTTAACTTTTGACCTACCATCAGCAAAATGTACAGCAGGTGAAATGGAAAAGCAATGGACTAAAAAATCAAGAGACCTGGCTTTTCATCTTGTGGCCACTAATTAGCTGTCTGACGAAGAGCATCTCAGTGTCTCTGAATATGACTTTTCTCATCTATAAAATGAGGCAGTTGTGATTTCTAAAGCCCTTTGTAGTGCTAAAAATCTATATACATTGCATTCTCTTTTCTGGCATTGTAGATAGATTTATGCTGACTATCCATGTGTACTTTTCCACTCTTTTGTGAGTAATGCTATGCTCCGTTAACCTTGACTGGCAATGTTTATAGGTACAGTCTGTGTGACAGAGGGTCTCAAAGTGATTCATTCAAGAATCAAAATCCCCACCACTGCCATTTAGCAAAGGCCCCAATCAATGAATTACCCCAGTGATACTGTGATGCCAGTGATTGCTTGGGGATTAGTTTCCATGGAGGTCTGTTTGACAAAGAATGAACTGCAAGCACAGTGAAATAGTCAATTAAAATTTCAGTAACAATTGGGTAAGACATAGTATCTTGGGAGCAAAATTGCAGCTTATATTGATTCAACTGTATATTTATGATAGAGATAGAAAAGATAGAAAAACGTCAGTAAATTAAGGAGGTTATAAATCAGCACCCATGAAGTTGAGTGGTTCTGTGAGCTAATTCAAAGTCCATAAATATGCTTAGATTTTAATAGTCCTACCTAATAGGACTATACATCTCTTATTATTGGTATATATTATTACAATTTTAATACAGTTTTTAATACAGCTGAGAAAAAGAGACATTAAAATGTACATATAATTATATGTAATGTGTATAATGTATACAAGTATATGTTTATATGTATGAAATGTTTATATAATGTAATTTCTATATATGTGTGTATATATGTACGAAACTTCAGACAATTAAGTTTACGCACTCTCCACTGTGTAAGTGCATGGTAGAAAGTTTGTGTACTTGTCTGGCTTTTTTCATATATAATTGTGTAGATAGATAGATACATAGATAAATGATAGATAGATAGATAGATAGATAGATAGATAGATAGATAGATAGATAGATAGAATGAGTACATTACAGAGGACTGGGTCCACTGTAATTGTCACAGATATTGCACAGACCACATTATTCCAAGTCTTTGTTCAGTCACATCTCAAAATCACTGGTATGTCTGTGCCATCATAGCTTCTGGAAATGTTCATATATTGTAGTTATATTTTAATAAATGTTTTCAATTTGTAATGCATTCAGTGATCTGAAACAAAATGGTGAGTGGCAAATGAATGTTTTAATAATACCTCTGCAATAATACCTCTTTTTAAAAAGGCTTTTTGTTTTTAAAAAAAAGAAGATACTATGGAAGAATGTGAATAAATCAACAATAAGCTTACATGTCCTTTATGAGTAATAATAGGATAATAATAGGTTAGTAGTGGCACAGAGTTCAAATTTACATGTATAAAAGACTGAACAGACTGGTCCAGTCAGTCCTTCACAACCCATAGTCTGAGGACCAACCAAAGCCAATTGTTCTTCCCTTTTGTCTCCCTTTATTTTCTGCTTCTCTCCTAGGATCTCTGTAATATAACGTAAAGCATTTACCACTCTGAAATACAACTTGACTTGAAAAATACTATTCCAGCCCAATTCTGGTATTGGGGTTGGGCCCCTACTCTTTAGGTTGGATCCCTACTCTAGATGAATTCATAGAGTTCTAGAGAATTAAAGTGACTCTCTAGAATCAATCCATTCTTTGGTAGAAGAGTTGGAACATAGGTCTCTTGACTTCAAATGTAATAATTATATTTAAGCCTTCAGACATTCATCTTTTAGCCTTTATATAGACTAAAATTAATACTATTTTTAATGTGATTTTCTTTTGGAATTCAAAATCTTGAGTTCATTTAGGAAGTTAACACTCATGTAATGTTTCTGGAAATTAGGTTCTGGCTCAGGAGATGAAATTAGCCAAGTGAGAAAGGAAAAGCCAGCATATATAGAAGATCCAATAGTTTAGAAACCTTCACTGGACAGGTGTGAAGGAAGCACTAAATGGCAGGTACAGGTGTAGCTATCCATCTTAAGTCAAGTGCAGAAGGTAGCACCTTGACCTAGGATCACATGAGAAAAAAGTCTCCATATAATTACCTGTTCATACTTCCAAGAAAATGTTCTCAGGATTTTTCAAGGAAGGAGCAGCAGAGTCACTAGTAAACTTTACAAAGGCAAGTGAGAATTAGTGTGTCTTTGCCGTCCCCAGGCCTAATGTATGGCACCAATGAATGGAGACATAGAGATGAGCCTATAAGGAAGTAGATACAAGGACAATAGAACTTCTGAATTTCCACCAGGGTGTGTCTATGTAAAGTTCACAATTTGAAGAGTCAGAGAGAAGCCTGATATTAGAAGATTTTAAATGAAATAGTCAAATTAAACCAATGGAATAGATTTGACCCCCCCACACACACAAAAAAATACCCAGACTGGGTAACTCTCAAGAATCCTTTCATATTGGCCTTTTACCAATTTAGCACAATCTAGAGTGTGCCCTACTGTCCCCTAGTGACTGTTCCCAGACATTTTGGAGTATACAGAGTCAGTCCATATAAAATACATTTAATTAGGTCACTTAGACTAAAATGCCTGCCCTCTGTAGGATATCAACATGAAACAAAATATAATTAAAAACTTGCTTTATGAGCATATAGTCAGGACTGAGTCTCTGATGATATACAGGGGGTGCCAAAAATTGTACACAAGTGGACACTTTGGTCAATGTTGCTCAAGCAGTAGTTTGCAATAATCAGAAGTGTCTGGATGCAGATGTAACCACTTTGAGCACCTCTTGTAATTGCAGAAGTCAAACATGACGTGTATTCATCTTTTGTTATTGGTATATATTATTACAATTTTAATATAGTTTTCTTAAAATGTGTGCACATTTTTTTGGCACCCTCTGTCTACTTTAAAATTGTTAACAGTTTATTTTGAAGTAATCTTACACAAAAGTCACAAGAGGTAAAATCAGGATAATGAACTTGATACATCTGTCTTCACACATGATTGGAATATCCATAGTCTGATGGCTTGAAAGAGATATGCCGAATTTTGCCTCTGTGATTCTCATGTTGCTTTTAAACCAAATGTATTTATAAAGAACCAATGCTCAGCGTGACATGCTATGTCTTTTGGATTGTCCAGTCTCTGAGTTGATTCATGTTTTAATCCTATAGAGATAGAAGGCTGTAAGTAAAAATTGAAAGATCTGTTTTCTTAAACCCTCTTTGTAAGACACAGGAACAACAACTGTTCTGTTTGGTACTTAGCTGAGAGACTATAACAGTAGGAATGAGAAATTTCTCCTGACATTCCCCCAAAACCAACTGTGTTGACAAGTGACAGCTTGCAGAATTGTCACAGGATTATATAATGGGACATTGGTATCTGGCAGGAGGTGGCGATACAGCCATGGGAACTGTGGTAGCCACGTGGATGTCATAGTTGAGCCTGACATTTTCAGTGATGACAGACTAGAATTCTTCATGAGTAGGTGTAAAAAATTTCTTGGCGTCCCTGGAAGTACTTTGAGAGTGTTGTGCTGAGGATAAATGTAAACAGTTTGGAGCAACAGCATATAAAAATAGGTTATTATTGATAATATAACACCATTTTATTCACTGTCTGTTAAAGAGTAGGGACCACTGATTTTTCAAATAATTTAATTTTTAAAGGAAAAGTTTACATCTTCCTGTATCAAGCACTCAGCTCACATGACATCTTAACTATTTTTAATCTTATGTGACCGAGTGTTCTGCAATACCACGCTTTACCTCAAGTCCTGGAAAACTCTTCTATCGTTGAGCAGTGCATCAGAGCATGACAGTGTAAAGGCTTATGTGAGATCTAGGGTGACAGTTTGAAATGGAACACCCTGGATTTTCTGGTCTTTAAGGCTATAAAACTAATCTCCCAGAGTTGTGGCCCTAAAAGAGTCAAACATGCCTTCCTGGAACTTCTCACTAGGGAACCAGGTATCCCAGCCAATGTCATTTGCTGGGATAAACAGGTGCTTCTAATTTTTTGAACCTGAGACTGCTCGCATAGTGGAAAATATTTATTTCTAAATCAAGCTGAAATTTTTAAATTGCTCTAAAAGGGAATACTAATACCTTTAAATGTTGATGACTGGAAGAAATGCACCATTCATGATGATAGTAATACTTTTTTTTTTTTAATTTGAGTGAGATAGATATGTGTGTGTGTGTGTGTGTGTGTGTGTGTGTGTGTGTGTATATATATATATATGATGAAACTAATTAAATGTAGAATGCCTTTAACATATATATATAATTATATATGTATGTAATTTCATTTCATTTAATCTGCCCTAGAAATTATGCATCTTAGAGTTCCTGTATAAAACATGCAATGCCTACAGGAAACTGCATACTAGTAATTACTAAAATGCTATAGCTTTTCTACATACTTATATGGGCTCAAGGCCTAAATTTAAGATTACCAAGATTCTGTTGTACTGATACTCAAACCTGTTTATGCCAATTGAACTTGTTATAGCATTTAATTAATCATGCAAACTAATTAACTATAAGGAGGAAAATAGAGCTTTTTAAATAAAAATATTTTGAATGTGATAAAAGATGTGATAAAAATGAGTTGCTAAAAACATCTAATGAATGAGCATAACTGTAAAAATGATTTAAAGGAAAAGGCAGTCTACATTTAATTTGTTTCATACATTAATTACTAATTTATTTTTTAGACATGGCTACTTGAAATCATAGATTTCAATTCTGGAAGTTACATGTTTTTGTAAGAAAGTTAATAATAGAATTCTCAAGAAATTTATATTCTAAATCAAGACTGCATCCTCACACAACCATGTTGGTTAATGAATGTCAACTTACATATTTTAAATATAAATAAAAATGTATGTATTTCTATAAGAAAGTTAGATAAACCACTAAATATTAATAATTCCTGTGCTAAGAATTGTGTAATCTGATCTGAGGATTTTCATGCTGTTACTGTTTGTTTGTTTGTTTTGTATCCAATAACATAGACAAAAATAGGAAGATATGCCAGTCTATATTGAGAAAAAGAATCTCTTTATATTAAAATCATCAACTTTCTTATTTTTTAAACAAAAAGCACTGAAGATCAATTGCAAAGAGCATGAAAATATTTAGACTCATTTAAATTATGGAAATTCTTAAATAAGCAGATGATGCATTCCCAGCATGATATCCTATTTCATTATCTTTTTCAGTATATGTAAGATGATTTTGAAGGAAGACAATAGATGGATGCATTATTATTATGTAGATCTAAGCATAAAGAAATAATGCTTACTAAAAAGTAACTGAAAAAGTCAGTAGTATAGTAAGTGAAAAACACAACAAAAGAACAGAGCAAATGCCTGTTTTCAGATTCAGTAGTCTATTTTGAGGTTCAGGAATAAATAATTATTATAATGAGTTGGAAACATTTTAGGATCATATAATACAATTGAAACCAAATTTGTCTGTATGTAGTTTTTTATACACACTTTACAAAATAATACTGGCCATGACATCCTCTTCTACCTTCCATTTTATTGGAAAGTTTGCACATATAGCCGTCCTATAATAAATAAAAACATAGTATATGATCTTTTCCTTTAGCTATTTTATGTTCCAAAGTATGTTGAGAAAGTCATCTGGAAAGATCTAGAATGAGTGTCCTATGAACCATCCTACAACTCTATGGATAGTGAAATGACAAACTACTTTGTAATTGATAAGCAGAAGTTGGAAAACAAATAACTCTAAACATTTTTGCTATGGATTTTGAACTCCCTGAAACATTTGGTTTGGGTTTAGCAGCACAAAACACACTACAGAATATCTTATCTCTTTTGTCTGAAACCACTGCAGTCACACTGACATGTTTTGGTTGACTGATTCTCAAGTTGTAATTCAGTTTGAGCCTGGCTTTTGTAGGAAAGTTGGGACAGGGAAGAAGATGGTGATGATGAGACTCCTAGAAAGGTAAATAACTAGTTCACCACTGAGGACGAAAAAGGCTTTGTAAATAACTTCTCTTCCCACGAGAAACAAAACAGTAGTCTCCACAATCATGCCACATTACATTTTCTTTTCACAGGCAGATGAATAACATTTGTTATGTAAATATTCTAAAAGAACACTTTATAATACTGTTTTCAAATTATTGCATATGTGTCTGGGAAGAACAGATACAATTGAGAAATTGTATTATATCAATTTAACATTGATCTATTCTCTTTTTCTATTTTACAAATGATTTTATTTAGCAAACAGTATATTATAATTATTAGGGAAATGTTACAAAAAATGATTTTATACATTGTGAAATAATAATACATATATACACCAGTTTCTCACACAGACCTCCCAAAACCTTTAAAGATAGGAGTGCTTGGAGAATCTTCTGTTTTTACATTGAGTATTTGACCCCAGTTCCTGATAATTTCCTGCATGATATGAGTCTCTAACAACAAACTCCTAAATCCCTTGTAAGTTCCGGGGTGATAGGAACGTCTTTGTTGTAATGAGTTGACTTTTGGTGGGTTTCTGTATGGGGACTGGTCACCAGAAAGACAAAGCCATGATTAGAAACTTGGGACTTTCAGCCCCACCCTACCTACCCACCCCCATTCTATAGAGAGAGGAAAGGAGTTGGAAACAGAGTTAGTAAGTGATTATACCTATGTGACGAAGCCTCCATAAAAATCCCGATAGTGTCGGATTTGGGGAGCTGCCAGGTTAGTGAATATATCCATATGGGGGGTAGTACACCCCAACTCCATGTGAGTAGAAGCTCTTGCACTCAAGGCCCCTCAAGACCTCGCCATATACGTGTCTTTATCTGGCTATTGATCTGTTTTCTTTATCATATCCTTTATTATATCATAAACTGATAAATATAAATGTGTTCCTGAGTTCTGTGAGTCATTCTAGCAAATGACTGAACATAGGAGGAGATCAGGAAAACCCTGATTTATAGCCAGTAAGTCAGAAGTACAGGGACTGTCCTGGGACTTTGGATTAATAATAATGTTTCTTATTACTTAACAATGTGTAAATATAATTTTTGTGAAGTACCCTAATACTTGTAATGTTATATTGTTTGTCAAAGAAAATTCTATGCAAAATTGAAGGGAAATAAATAAAATGTTAAATTGGTAAAATTGAGGCACTATTAGGGGACTATGTTCTAAACATATGAAATCTCATCTTAACTCTATGTACATAGTGTCAAAATTGAATTGAAATACAGGACACCCATCTGGTGTCCCCGAGAACTGCTTAGTGTGGAGAAGAAACAAACATACATTTGGTTCCCAGTGACAAAGATTCTTTGCTTTACCAAACTTTAGACAGCCTCCTGAACCATCTCCTAGGCCTACCTGTGCACTTGTAAAATCCAATTTTAGCAAGAGCCCTGATAAATCAGTTTAACCAGAAGCCCTTAACCTTGATATCGATCAGCCTTGATATCTGATCAGTTCCTTATTCTTCACCATTTCCCAGGCCTGGCCACAGCAAGAATCCTGTTAGTTTGGTTGAGCTAGAATCCCCCTTACTCTTGATGTTTCATGTTTCTTCTTACCAATTTTTCAGTCAATGATCCCCACCGTGCTCCTTGGCTATAAATTCTCACTTTCCCATACTGTGTTTGGTGTTGAGCCTAAGCTCTGTCCCAGTGTAAAATCCCACTTGCAGTGGCCTCTGTACACATCACAGTGGTCCTGAATAACATCTGCCTTACCATCTTTAAAACGTGTCATTGAATAATATTTTCTTTAACATCAGAAGTGCAAGCAACAAAATGTTCTGTATAAGTAACAAAGGATAAATACACAGGAGTGTGTTTTTTTCTTTTACACACTTTTATAGGTGACTCAAGTTTGAATTAAAGTGAATTAAGTGTTTTTTATTTATTTTTGTTCTGTAAGTTTGAAACTGTACCAACATGACAGAATTCTCTCTTAGGAGAGTTAGTGTATCTGCTTCAGTAAAACCCAAGCATTCACAAAAGTTTAAAATACTGAGGAAATGTCATTGAAGAAAATGTTTATATAGTCCACACTTAGTGCATATGAAGAAGTTCAGTAGCAAAGTTCCAGGCTATAACAGCTAAGTGGTTGGTAGGGTGCATGCCTTACCGTGCCGTTGAACAACTGACATAGAATCAAATCAATTACTACTGCCCAGTAGGGAAGACTTTTTTCCCAGGTAATCTCTAAGCTATTTTCTCCCCACAACTCTTAAATCAGATCCCTCCTATTACTGCCACAGAGCTGAACACACAGTATGTAAAGAAGAGCTTTAACACACACACACACACACACACACACACGTCATTCCTTTGTATTCAGGAGATGTTGGTGAAATCTTGATAAAAGTATCCTGAAGGAGAGTAAACCTAATATTTCTGCATTGCATAGACCTCTTCAGAAACAAATTAGGAAAAGCAATAGCTAGAGACTTCAAGTGTGTTTAATGAAAACTCCAATTAATCTTTGTTAAAAGAAAAGCAGCTGAGTTTTAACAGTTGTCCCAGGAGATGGAAAGAATTATTATCCACAATGTATAAAGAACTCCAACAAATCACTAGAAACAGTTATCCAACAGACAAATGTCAAATGACTTGAACTAAGTAGAAACCAAAAACAATATATAATTAATAAAGTGAATTATAATCCAGCAGTTAAAGTAAATGAAATCCCTCTATATCGATATAGATATAAATACCTAAAGATAGATGAAACAATAATAATTATGTAATAATAATCATTTATATAAGCTTAAAGACCAATCTTCAAAAATATCCCATATAATTAAATGCCTAATAATGTTTTTGGAAAGAGAAGGATGGAAATTAGCCAAGGAGAGTAATAGATGGAATTTCTTTTTTTTTTCTATTCATTAAAATGTTCTGAAGCTAATATAATACATATTTATATTCACTAATTATAGCTGTTTACATGATTACTGGATTATACACTTTATATGTTTTATATCAAAATTAAAATATTTAAAATTATTATTTAGATTTAGATTCAATACTATAATTTATTGAAGAATGATGAAAATCTGAATAAAGTAAAAGGGAAGACATTTTCAGTTATTCAGATTCACAAAAGAAAATTTGTGTAGAAAGGGAAATTTGCTCAGCTCCTTAGACTTTGCAATACTTAATGAACTGGGAAGTATACATAAAGGCATGTCTGCTGCATACTGAAAATAGAAAAGGTGTCTCAAAGAAGAGCTCTTTTATGATTTTTTAAAAATTAATTTATGTATTTATTTATTTTGGTATTATAAACTGAACTAGCATCTCATTTTCACAGAATACCATTTTTACCTGAAAGAACAAGCTGATTATCCAAATTTGGGCAATTGGTCCACAAGCTTTCAAAAATGAAAAACAAGTAAGCTGTGTCAACAAAGAAAACAATAGATACTTTTGTTAATTGTTTTCCACCACTAGTAGCTTAGCAGCTTTCCTATAGTTGCATACTAGTCCAACAAAATAGGTGATGTTATTAACAAATGTGATTTTTTTGCATATGTAGTTGTCTCACTCTCCTAACTATCTGTGTAACCCAATAAACCAATCTTTTGCAAATGAGTAATAAATGATGATACAAAATTATGAATTTATAAAAAAAATCACAAAATTAGCAAATTGATTTTAATACAATACAGTGAAAAATTCATTGGTATGGTTCTAGATTTTATATTGCACTAACATTTAAGAAACTACCACTTCTCAAGTTTTGGTACAGTATGAAAGAATATCTATAATTATTTGTAAAACTTGTAAAAAACTCTTCATAATTTTCCCACTTTACGTAATTCAAACGAAAAACACATCACAATAGATTGAATGCAGAAGGATAAAGCTACTTCTTTTATGCCAGAAATTAAAGAGATTTGCAACACTGTAAATCAACACGAATCTTCTCACCAATATTTTTGTTTTAAATAAATTATTTCTCATTAAAAATATGTTATTTATGCTGATATGTAATGGGTTTCTTATTATTTTAAATAAAATAATATATGAATATTTTAAACTTGAAAAAAAAGAAGAAACAGCTATTATGTTGTGGAAAAATACCACCTCCAAAAACTATTAAACATTCACATATACATTTTTAATAGGAAACTAATGTCCCATATAGTTTCACAATCCATCTTCTCAGTCCACTAATAAGCAGAATAGTTCCTATATGCTGTTAGCTGTTAATTATTAGAAATGTTTGCTTAACCATAACTATGCATTTCAAATCTTTTACTATTGGAATAGTTATAAAGTTACTAAAAAAGACATTTTAATCAATTTTGCTAAGAGTTTAAACATTAATATTAAAAATAATTGCAATAAGTATACATCTGTAATAAGTATGCTGATATTTAATCAATCATACTGTCCTATTTAATTTCTATAAAATAACATTTAATTATTTCAATCCAAGGAAGGATTTGAAGTTGTCTGAAACATAGCATAAATGCTACTGAGTTATTTAATAACACAACTTGCAATATGAAGGGTATGATGCCAGTTTCATAATATGCGTACCCACAATTTCTAAGGTTTAGTATTGTGAAGTAAGACAAAGATTGATGGATTACGTTATATTTGTCTTGATAGAAAAATAAAAGATTTTCTATGGTTCTCTTCTTGCCACAAGACACTGTCAGTAAGTTAATGAAAATAATTTATTTATAACATATAACTCTTTGAAGAATAAGAACTGAACAACATTACTGACTGTTCTCCCCATCGTCTTAACTTTCTAAAGTCACTTATTATCTTTATAAAGTTACAAAAGAAAAAAAAAAATCACAGAAGTGAAATGGTTTATTTCAGTACATTGTTGGTCAGCTCACAACTGAGTGATTCAGGTAAGGAAGTGCAGAAAGAGCAGAATTATAGAAAATTGAAGTTGCAGTTAAGGACAGATACACAATATATTTCAGGAAATGTACTAGACAAGGCAGGATTCAAAACTATTGTGAGATGACATCAATATCAAGGATGATTTATTTATAGACCTGGAAATCACCTCTTTAAACACTTTTTGTTTGTGTGAGTTCCTCTTTTCCCAACTCAAGTTCCTTTGAACAGCCTCATTGTCTATACGGGTTTTATTATTTTCTCATTTTCTGAGGATCAAATTCAGAATTCTAGGACACTAGAAAATGTTTTTTGTGTGTGTTTGTACAAAACATATGACAATTAATTTAGATATGCACATTCTGTCTGGAAAGAAGATGATAAAAATTTACTTTTACACTTAATGGAAATTGAGAAGTTTGTATCAAATTGAAACAAAAGATGTGTGTTTTGTTAAATATATGCTCAATCACTCAAATGCTACGGATGAATTAGCTTTATCTTTTCCTCTTCATGTCTTCTCATTTTCCTTCCATTTCATCATTTTGATATTTAATACTATTTATACATTACCAAAAAAATGTATACAAGTGGACACTTTGGTCAGCGTTTCTCAAGCAGTAGATCACCGTAATCAGAAGTGTCTGGATGCTGATGGTAACCACTTTCAGCAACTCTTGTAATTGCAGAAGTCAAACGTGACTTGTATTCAGCTTTTGTTATTGGTATATATTGAGTATGACAATTTTAATAGTTTTCCTTTCTTAAAATGTGTATACATCTTTTTGGTATCATATATATACGTATATACATATGGTATATATATGTATATATATATATATATATATATATATATATATATATATATATATATATATACATACATACACATAATGCATCTTTTGGAGCAAAAATTAATATAAGACCTGCTCTTATACTAAAATAAGACCTTTTGCTCCAAAAGACGCTTTAGAGCTGATCGTCTGGCTAGGTCTTATTTTCGGGGAAACACGGTATATATACATAGGGAATGAACAAAGATTTCTAGGGAGGAATGAACCACTTTAGGCCAGTTTTGGTGTTTGTTGTTTTTCATTTTCAAAGAGCCCTATGTGTGTGACAGACAGACTGTGGAACTTCATAGAATTATCTTGGAACTTTTACCATTAAACAAATATATCACTCAACTCTTAACTTGATAATAATAATAATAATAATGATAATAACAAAAACAACAACAAAAGGTAGTCACTCTACCCCAGACTCATGTAAATCAGTTACCAGAAAAAAATATGTACAATTGCATGTGTTTGTTTTATAACATTTTCTACCTTGGTCATGTATAAATAATATTAAATATCAAAATGACCAAATGGGAAGGAAAATGAGAAGACATGAAGAGGGAATGATAAATACAGCTATTTCATCCTTAACATTTGAGTGATTGAACGTATGTTCAACCAAACATATATCTTTTTGTTTCAATTTGATACAAACTGCTCAGTTTCTGTGCTGAATATGATTATTTGCTTTTGCAAATAATTATTCCCTTGAACTATCAAATTTCTTAAATTAATTTTTTGAACATTGAAACTGCAGCTACACTTCAAAAGATTCATGAAGTAAAGAAGAAAGATGTCTAAACATGTTAGATTTCTAGTACAGCAGATGGGTTATGGAGAAATAAAAATTATTTTAGTTTTTAAACTCTAATAAAATGTATTTTCCTCTCTTCTTGATATGCTTGTGAATATGACAATTTGAAGCTCTGTTATATGAGAGGAAAGAAATAAGTGAGGGATGAATTCATAAGATTTGTTATGTTGACTTAAAGCACTTTAAAATGTAGACCCTTTCTTTTGATAGCCAAATCAAATTTTATTTGGTGCATTTGAGCAAATAAATATACAGAGCTCAGCATAACCTAGCAATTACCAGCATTCTTTGTATCATTTAATTTCCACTGTTTCTGTATTTCTGTCATTGAGCATTGTAACTACAATACTGGAAGTTATTTTCTGCAAAATTATTCTCTATCCCCTGCTTTGCAGTGCAGCTGAAAATATGTTGATACATTGAAAATTTCTTGGTGTAAAATAAGTACAATCCAGCTTGCTTATTTTTAAAAGCAAATAAAAACATTTTTTCAATAGTATGATTTCAACCTGTGTGAGTTAGCACCATACTGATTATACAAGAGGACTATGTTTTTACTATAAAAGTAAAAATAATGATAAAGCAAACTAAAAATTGGAAACAGGAAAACATAAAGTTCAATATGTAGGTGCAATTTAACTCTGTTCCTTCAGTCAATAGTTCTTTCTATATATAAATGTATAATTTTAATAGGAATTATTTTAATAATTTTCTTGAGAATATTTAGTTTCTGAGACTTGAGAACTTGACACATTTGC
The DNA here is from genome assembly GCF_036562045.2 of Rhinolophus sinicus. NCBI lineage: Eukaryota > Metazoa > Chordata > Mammalia > Chiroptera > Rhinolophidae > Rhinolophus > Rhinolophus sinicus. The sequence continues at coordinate 106,384,363 of NC_133755.1, forward strand.
ATTTGTTCCTACTGTGGAAGCTCATAACGTTGAAGATATATCAAAGAGTAATTTTGCTAATTTCAAAATTCAGGCAGATATGCCATTAAACCATTTGAGACACATGAATTGTCAGTAAGTATTTAATAGTTATTCTTTTCCCATTTTTTTGAAATTGATTATAGTGTCTACCAGGAAAATAAAATGAGTGGTTGGACTGTTGTATTAAATCCTCCCTTCCAGTTGTCTCTCTACTCTTCTGTGACACTGACTTTTTGTATCTTTTACAGAGCTAACATACTCTAGCAACCACAATTTGCTACCTTACTGCAGGGGAGGCAAAATGGATGAAGTTGAGACATTTTGCCACTGTTAATATATTTTATTTTAATATAAAATGGACTAACTGGTTGCCCTGGAAATGCACATAAATAATTATAATTTATATCTAAATTGCAAGGTCAGTTTTTGTGATGTAGCCTTTTCAAAATGTCTATTTTGGGGTTAACGCTTTCATACAGATTACCAGATCAGATTGTTGAAGATGGCTTACAAATAATTTCAGAAGAAATACAAAGAAAATTGGCATTTTGAAGAAGTTGTGTGTGTGTGTGTGTGTGTGTGTGGTGGCGTAGCATTGCATTTTCTAGGTGGTTGTTTTCATTTAATTTTAAAACTCTTCTAAAAATAAGAGAAAATGAAATATTTTACATTCCTTCAAAACTTGATTTTTAATATCCTTATAAAAACAACACAACTGCCTTGATTCATATGTATCTTCAAGTCATATTTAAAATTGGCCAAAAAACAAAACAAAAAAAACATGCTTTAACTTTGGAGTCTCTCCTCAAGATCCTTCAATATTTGTACATGAATCTTCCATTTGCAGGGTATACTTCATTTAAAGACAACAGTAAGCATAATACTATATATAGTCTTTCTTATATCTACATTTTAAAGAGAAGATTCCAACTCATTACTGTGGGATTGTGAATAAGATGCTTTCAATTTCCAATCATTTTACTAATATTACACAGAACTTAGATTGAGAGTTTTATTTATGTTTATTTTATAGGTCACCATTGATTTTATTTATTTATCCAATATTAACTATTATAGCATTAAACATCACATTTCAATTATAGAATTGAAATGCCTAAATCCTTATCTCTCTTTCTGTTTTTAATATGCTATGATTCTAAGCTAAGCTTTAGAAATAAAATCTGAATACTCTCTTCTATTGATTCTTGAAATATTCCACAACGAATGAAGAAGCCACACTGAATTAACTGAAAGACAATTTCTTTCAGCTCAATTTGCTACAAAAGAATGTATTCTGTTATAAGAATTAATCAGTCTTAAAAATAGCCATAGTTAAGGAACGTATTTGAGTAAATAAAGAACTATTCCATTTTTTCCTTTCAAAGTTTGAATCAAAGTTAAATGTCTTCTGAAAGACTAGGCATTCCACCAGAGCTCTGTGGGAAATTACTTCTGCAGTTAGTATCACACTCAAATGACCACTTTCTTATATAGCACTTTAAACTTTCCTCTTAAAAATAATGATATTAGCTCAGTCAATGAATTTCTACCTGTCGTTTTAAATATACTGACCTCTCTGAAAAAAAAAATAAAAAAGGAAAACAATTGCACATAGTTTTCAAATATTTTAACGTTTGTCTACAGTACAGTTTCACATTAATTGCTATAGACCATTACTATGAATTGTGTGTAGAAATGTGTATGAAGAAGAAGTCAGATGTTGAATTAAGCAGTCCATATTAAGGCTGTCTGCCTGGTGTGAATTAGTCTTAAGGGAATTTATAAAGATATATAGTTTGAGGAATATTCCTGTCCACATTCTCACTAATCAAGGAATTACTTAGCAAAGTTCTGGCATGATTCCTCTACTACAAGCAAGCAGCTTGCTGCTTTCCTTATTTGTTTGCTTTTCGAGGCTGTTAACAACTAAGTGGGTGTATGTATTCATAGTTTAGCCCTTAGGAGTAATTCTAATCAAACAATTTCAGAGAGATAATCAAGGGTAATGGTGCATATCTTCTGTGAAAGGAAATTTCAAGCCAGTAGGAACTTACTAAACACTCTGTCATGAGGATTAGGCCACCTAAAAGGTTGTTGATTTTAATGTAGTTTCCATTTTTCCCCAGACCTAAAATGAGGCTGTTATGAATCCTGGAAGATTTGATGGTACTCTACCCTATAATCTAAAAGGAACTAGAAAGCCTGATATGTATCTCCACACTTCTTTTTTAATAGCCTTACATTAGTATCTTCAGTTCTACCATTTAGATGTTTCTCCCTCCCACCCACTAAATTATTTGATGCCACCCCAGTGCTGGGCATGTTTTCAAGGAGAAATAATTGTAAGAAGAATAGAAGAATAAATAGCAACTCAATGTGGAATTAATTGGTCTGTTCACAGGAAGCATTAAGAGTAGCATTGGTGATCTGGGCAGGAAAAGGGGGCAAAGTTAATAAATTGCAACCTTTAATTTAAAGTAAACTTTATAGAAACTGAATTAAAACTACCTATTTAAAAACTTCTCTCCAAGCACTCTTCACAAATGAATGATGATTAGTGAGCAATTATTTTAAAAACAGATTGCAAAATGGATTTTAATACAAACCAAAAAGCTTTTAAGTCTCTTAGCATTTACTGCGCTCTTGTATAATTGAAGCATTCCATCTTTATTGAGTGTTGATTGGTTGATAGAAAGCATTATAAGTGCCATATTATTCCTACTTTGATTAATTCAAACAAATAAATTTTACTGCTAATTTCATATTTACAAAAATTTAAGAGCATATGCTAAAAGAAAGATATAAATATTAAAATTTAATAGAGTAACACATGTTTATATGAATTTAAATTACTTAAAATATAATAGTCCACATTTATATAAAATGTATGTTTCACAATTTAGTGACTACAAATTGAAAATCAGTTTAAATTGTTTGAGATGTATTTATTTTTTATTTTGGAAATTATTTCTTGGGTTATATTGCGAAGCAAGTAATCTGTTATAAACAATCATATTAACTATCATTTATTTTTAATGAGTAAAACACTTTTAAAAAGATAGAAGATAAAGATGACCTAATTAATTTATTGATAAGTGTTCTTTAATTTTCTACTCTCTGTTTAATATTTTTAATTATACGTTCTACTTTCTATTTCATTTGTTTTGGGAGTTATTGTGAATATGACTGAAACTTTGGACACCTTTACAATTAGAGATCTCTGTTATACTAGCTGGTTTAATACTTATGAGTTGTCTGTTCTTTGGACTAACTGACACAAACTACGCGTACATCACCTCTCTATGTTACATAAGACATTCAAAGAAGCAAAGTATTCAGAATAAGAGGTCTCTTATTAGTTCTAAGAGTTTCGCGTGGCGTTTGCAAGGCTTTCTACATATCATAACACCAGCTAATAGAGATCATTGTTCTTTCTTTCTGACTGGGTGCCTTTTATTACATTTCCTGCCTAGTTGCTCTGGCTAGGACTTCCACTACTGTATTGAATAGAAGTAGCAAGTGTAAGCATCCTTGACTTTTTCCTGGTCTTAGAGAAAAAATTATCAGATTTTCATCACTGAGTATGATGTTAGTTAGCTATGGGCTTTTCAAATGTGAATTTCAATATGTTGAGATAAATTCTTTCTCTATATAGGAAATTTAGTAAAGTTTTGGGATATAAAGTCAACAACAAAAATCAATGGCATTTCTATATATTAACACCAAACTATCTGAAAAGAAAAATAACTAAAAAAAAAATTTATTTACAATAGCATCAAAAAAAATAAAATAATTATGATTATACTTAACCAAAGAGGCAAAAAACTGTACACTGTAAACTACAAAACACTGATGACAGAAATTAGGCACAAATAAATAGAAATGCATTCCATATTTATGGATTGGAAGATTTAATAGTGTTAAAATGTCCATAGAACCCAAGTAAATTACAGATTCAATGGAATATATAATAAAATCCCAATGGCACATTTTTCAGAAACAGAAAAAAATCCTAAAATTAATATGAAACCACAAAAGACCCTGGACAAAGCACACTGGAGATAGAATAGGCATCACAGTTCTTGACTTCAAAATATAATACTAAGCTATACTAATCAAAACAGTATAATTTTGACATAAAAACAGACATGAACTCCAATGACACAGAATAGAGAGCCCAGAAAATATTCACATAGATAGGGTCAACTAATTTTTGTCGAGGGGCAAGAATGAACAATAGAGAAAGGCTAGTGTCTTAACAAATGGTGTGTCACATGCAGAAGAATGGAACTGGACCCTTATCTTTCACCATCTACAAAAAAAAAAAAGTCAACTCAAAATGGATGAAGGAGTTAAATGTAAAAATTTAAACTGTAAAATTCCTAGAAAAACAACATGGGTAAAAATTTCTTCACATAGGTCTTAGAAATGTTTTTTTTGAATATGAAACCAAAGCACACGCAACAACAAAAACACACAACAAACAACAACAACAAAAAAAGTGGAACTATGTCAAACTAAAAAGCTTTTTTACAGCAAAGGAAAGAACTAACCAAGTGAAAACGCAATCTTGTGTAACAGAAAATAAATTGCAAACCATATATCTGATCAGGTTTTAATATGTAAAATATATACAGAGCTCATACAACTCAGTAACAACATCAACAACAAAACCATAGAATCTGACTTAAAAGTGGGCAAACACATTGAATAGACATTTCTCCAAAGAAGACATACAAATGTTTAAGAGGTAAACAGGTGTGTAAAAAGATGCTCAACATCACTAATCATCAGGGAAATGAAAATCAAAACTATAATAAGATGTATCACCTCACACTGTTAGCATGGCTACTAAAACACATACACACAACGTTGGTGAGGATGTAGAGAAATTGGAATCCTTGTACACTGTTGGTGAGAATGCAAATTGTCCTAGCCTCTGTGGAAAACAGTATACACTCCTCAAAAAAACTAAAAATGGAACTACAATGTGATTGAGCAATCCTACTTCTGATTTAATATCCACAATGATTGAAATTAGGATCTCAAAGAGATATCTGCACTCCCGCGTTCAATGCAGTGTTATTCCCAATAGCCAAGATGTAAAATATAACCTAAGTGTTCACCAATAGATAAATGAATAAATAAAATGTGGTATATACATATAATAGAATATTTTCAACCTTAAAAAACTAAGAGGAACATATTGCCATATATGAAACCTGGATGAACCTGGAGAACATTACACTAAGTAATTTAAGCAAGTCACAAAGGACAAATACTTCATGATTCAATTCATGAGGTATCAAAAACACAGAAATGGAAAATAGTATGGTGATTGCCAGAGGATGGAGGCAGTGCTCACTGTTCAATGAGTATAAAGTTCCGGTTATGTAAGATGGATAAATCCTAGAGATCAGCTGTACAACATTGTGCCTATAGTTAACAATACTGTATTGTGCATTTAAAAAATTGTTGAGGCTAGCACTCAGATTGTGTTCCTACAACAATTGAAAAAAAACAAAAAACAAAATCTCAATAAATGTTTTCTTTCCTTATAGATTAAATGCATGAGCCGGTAGTTCTCTATAGCTACCATATTTACTAAATGATTGTATTCAATTAGACTATATTGAAAAAGTACCATGCTTAACATGAATTTGTTAACAGTATGTTATTATATCTGATTGTTATCTAAAACTATCATAGAATTTTTCTATTTGGGTAATGGGTGACATTGTCATCAGCAGTGCAGATAAATTTGGAAATTCTCTTTAATATTTTTTTTTCTTTTACATTCACCAATTTATAACTTATTCAGATTACTCTTTTCTTCGAAACCTTTTTTAAGTTTCCCTCTTCCTATTTTTTTTCCGAATTGGTAATTTCATTTCCTGGATGAGGAACCCCTATAGTTTACTCTATCAAAGTAACTCTTTTATCAGACATATTTCTTATGTTTGTGGGGGAAACCGGCTGTGATTACGGGCATCGCTACATGCCACATACATAGGGCAAGGGGTAGGGGTAGGGAGTTTTTTCATAGAAGGTGTATTAGTTGATCATATCGGAAGCGTGGGTATGATGCTCGGAATCAAAAAAGCAGACGGTGAGGAGTACGGTTTTAAGTACGAAGTTGGTGGTATATAATTCTGGTATGAGTGGGTTGTGGAATGCTCCTAGAAACACAGTGGTTGTAAAAATGTTTATCATGATAATGTTGGCGTATTCTGCTAAGAAATAGAGGGCGAATGGGCCTCCAGCATATCGGAAACAAGCTCGGACTCACCTTCTGTTAGGTCTAAAGGAACTCGGTTGGTTTCCGCTAGGGTGGAGTTATATGTGATACAATGTAATACCCACTGTGTTTATAGGCGAATGTATTTCTTTCTGCACTCTCTTAACCATGGCAAGAGTTTTGTGTCTACCTGCAATGCCCTATTGTATCCATTTGCTGTCATTGTACCTTTTCCAATATTCAAACTCTCCAAAGTATCCCTGTGGTCACCTGTCTCCTTCATTTAATCTAGCAAGATCAGCTTTCACAAAAATGTATTCCAGAGGATGTTATCTCTAGAGTTTGTAATTGATGATATGTGCAAAATAGGTCAGTAAATACATATATTTATCAATATAAAAAATGAACAAGGTTTTTTTTTATTACTTTATTGCAAAGACAGTATTAATATGCTAATGCACATTGTGAAAATTGAAATAGAAAGAAAATAAAAAAGCAAGTTGTTTTTCTCCCAACTATGTAACTATGGAGATACTTGAACTGTCCTCACCTCAGTGCTCAGAATTTGGGAATTGCTGATTTAAATCTATACAGACTGAATCTATGCTGCGTTACCATTTACACATGCAGTTCTATAATATTTTGATTTAAAAGATGCCTTAATCTCTCTGTCCTATATGTGCATACATATGTGTGTGGGTGTGTATGCTAGAAAAATAAAACATTCCTGCCAACAGAAGACACTTTCATACCAATATGGAAGAAAGAGGAAACGCAATGTAACACCAGATTAGCATTAAGAAATGTATTTTTATGTAAGTTAGCGTGAAAGTGACTACAAAATTTGGACAAAGTGTCACACATTTCATAAAGGGAAGCAGGAGAAAAACACACAACTTCTTATCTTTAACAAACAAAAGGGATTACCCTTTTTGACAATATTCTGTAAGTCCTAAAAGACCCTTAAACTAATTCCAAAGGTTTGTTTATAATCTACTTGAGATGACCTCTAGATTGTGTACATATCCCTTGGAGATATCTCTTCACTGTAAAAACTGGAGACTAAGCTTATGTTTAATGATATTTTCATCTATTCCAAAAGTTAGAATAGAAACTCAGACTTACTTTGTTTCCAAGGAAACATTCTAAAAGAGGTGGGGGGTGGGGGTAATTTCTTTGCCATTTACAAACAAAGAAGATAATTTCCACTTAATCTTACAGTACTTCCTATTATTTCACAGGTTGTATACTCAGCAAACTATTCCTTTTTTTTTTTATTCTTGCCATAACAGAATATGTGAATAGTTGATTTCTTCTGCAGCAAATATATAATTCAAGTGCTAATTGTATATTAGACCCTTGCTAGATGGTATGGATCTGAAAATAAATAAAGTGCTAAGTGCAATTTATATTTCCAATGCAAGCAAGAACAATCGGGAGTATGAGTGAGCAATGAACCTATAAAACAGATCATTACTATTCCACATGCTAAGTGATGTAGTAGTTATGAATAAAATGCTAAGAAAAATTCCTCAGGAGACTAAGTATCCATGATAAAAGTGAGAGGAGCTCCAGTGGAAGTGATATTAGAAAATAGCTGTAAAAGATAAGTGAGATTCCCCAGACAAAAAAAAAGAGTACTGAGGGAAACAAATAATTCCAGGAAGAGAGAATAGAGTTACACAAACAGGCAGTCTCTCACACACAGTACAGAAATATAAATTGATTTTTTAACAGTCTCAGGAGTACTAGAGATGTGGGCCTCTAAGAGGGCTCAAATCTTAATCTCTAAGAGATTTCCAAATGTGCAGGGAGTTTGAACCAGAGTGTTCTTGATGACAGCCTCTAAGATGGATTTTTTAAAGCACAAGGATTTTAGCCAATCAAATTTTGTATTTCTGTCCATTTCCTCAGAACCACAAATATCTCATTTACTGAACTGTGGTGTTCTGGGGGACACTTTTAATTTATTTTACTTTATTATGTTTATTAATCCATTAATTATTAGGGAGTGGTCATTGCTTAAGAGCAAATGATGGTCTTGACTTTATTCAATTTGTTTTTTGCTTTTGAGTCAGAGATTCAGCATAGGTAAGATAATTTGAAGAATTAAAAAATAAGGGTTTAGGGGTGACCGGATAGCTCAGTTGGTTAGAACATGAGATCTGAACAACAGGGTTGCAGTTCGATTCCCACATGGGCCAGTGAGCTGGGCCCTCCACAACTAGATTGAAGGACGACTTGGAGCTGATGGGCCCTGGAGAAACACACTGTTCCCCAATATGCCCCAATAAAATTTATTTAAAACAATAATAATAAGGGTTTAAAAAGTTGCAGTCAATGAGAAAGCTTCCAACTCAAACATGTGAGTACCAGAGGAAACCATGAGTCTGATATTGAAAGTGAGTTTTGAAACACAGTGTATTATAATTGAAAAGAAGAGATTTGGCTTGTAACTCAATTATATAAGTTTTTTTCTCTCTGGGATATTCTGTGGCTTCAAAGAAACTCCAGTTATAAAATACAATATCTACGATTGTCTCTGATCAGGAGACTGGGCATGCTCCACAAAATGAATATATAAAATAACCTAGGTTATCTCTTGATTGTCATAATACACATAAATAATATGCATGACGTGTTACTCCTCCATTAAAGGACACAGGTGTGAATGACTATAGTGGAGCACTTGGAGCCCAATTTGAAAAATGTGATAATTAAAATACCAATATTGTAGAAACAATTTGCATTAAAATTATAGTTGCATCGAGTTACCTAAAAAAATAACACAAATAAAAATTTGATGATGATTGCAGTCATCATATTAAAATGCATTTTATCTCTTTATAGAGAATTAAAATACATTAAAAAATAGAGCACAACATCTCAAGAAAATGGGTTTTCAACATAATCCTCCTTAATGAAAAAAGAAAAAGAAAAAAACCCAAAACAAAAACAATTACTAGGCTTCTCCTTGAGTAACTTGCTGAATAAATGTAATAGAAAGGTATTACATAGTTCAAAATTAATAATGTTTCTCACCTAATTAAATTTATTTTAAATAAATGTACAATAGCATAAACATGGTATTAGTGTGGTGAATACACATAATTTTCTCTTTTGAAAAATAGCACTTATTAATACAATATATAATACATATATTTTAAAATTTAAAGTTATTTTTATTAAAATCTGTTTATTTCACTTAGTGATATTGCTTACAATATTTTTTAAAATAACAAATTTATAACAAACACAAAATGAGCAGTGTAGGTATGGAATATATACAACCAAAAATGGAAAATGTGAGATGGGAATATTTGTTAAATCTAATCTTCTAGGCTTCAACTTAATCTAATACTCTAGGACATGAATTATAAGCAGTCTACTCTTCATTCTCTAAGAGAGTTAAAAAGTTCAAAGTCAAAATCTATAAATGAAAAAATTTCGTCTAGTAAATCTTAAATCTACAATAGTTAACAAATAAAACTTCCTTTTTGGTTTACAACTTCCTCCTTTCAAACAAAAATGGGCAAACAAAACAAAAACTCTAAATTTCATTTCCACAAACATAAAGAGTCATTCAACGCCTATTAAAGAACTGACTTCTCTGCATAAAGTAAATGTTTAAGTGAAATGTATAAATAAACCAATTAAAAACTGAAATATTTATGCCCAATCTTTCCCCAAGAACATTTTTTTTTTTGAGAAATACAGTTTTCGTTAGGCCTTTTCCTAAATCATCTAATTTAAACCGCCTAACCACCCTATCTATGTAGAAGTGTTGCCAGAGAACAGGTTATTGGTGTCATCACAGGAAAGAATTCAAGAACGCACCAAATAAGCCAATTAAGCAAAGCCAAGCAAGCAGTAGACTTATTGACAAAAAGAAAGCAATACAGTGTCAAAATGGCATGAGAAGGGGCAAGCCCAGAAGAAGAGCAACTGCACTGAATAACAAAGAGGCTCAGGATTTTATTAGATGTAGGGCACGGACTATTAGATGTAGGGCATGGACTATTGAAGACTATTTAGTGGTGGTGTTGCAGGTGTTTCCAGGCGGGTCCCCGCTGACCACTGTTTCATGTCAGTTGGTGTAATTCCCTTGTCCGCATTTGGCCCTTGTTGGAAATGTCATGGCAACAGAGAGGAGATTATTCCCTGCCCAGCAATGTTAGTAGTATTGTAATCCATTATAATAAGCTCAAGTCCACCTTGAGGGGCAAGATGGTGTTCTGAGTCACCAAAATTTAGTTCTAGCCATCTGGTATCTGCACCTTAATAGTGGTCTCATCTCTTCCTCCCTTTGTCTCCGCTCACATCCTTCTTCTTATCCTGCCCCCTCTCTCCCCGCAGCCCTATTTTTCCTGCCTATGGTAACAGTACATGCTATTACTCATTCTACTTTAAAGATCAGAAAACAAAACTTTTAGAGATTAGATGAAATGCCAAGGACAAATGGATTTATAAACGATGAAGATATGGGATCAAAAACAGTTCGTTTTTCCTTTCTTTTTTTGTTCTTCTTTTAAGCACCAACTTGGCCTTGCAAAAAAAAAAAAAAAAAAAAAAAGCCCTAGGGAACAATAATTTTGGACTAAGTACAAATCATTATATTAGAATTTTAAAACTGCACATTTTTCTGGAGGATGGACTTACTTTTTATTGTTGTGTGGAAGACTACTATAAATCATTTATATTTGAAATGCTGATTTAATATCATAATCACTTTTCTGCCCCCAAGAAACTTCTTCACAAATAAGTTAATTCATCTTTGTTTAGTTATGCTTTTATAGGATAAATGGCTGCTTTTATTTGAAAAATTAAGCATCTCAGAATTTATTATCAGGTCTTGGTTTTAATGGTGTGATTTCATCGCAGTTCTTTCAGTGCTCGTATAAAAGATAAATAGTTTTGAGATTTGAAATAAGGTTGAAAAGTTAAAAGAGTTGTTGATATGCTCAAGTAAGACATTTACTAAATAAATAGGATTCTTAAATTGAACAATTATGTATTTTTAAAGTTTTCTTTATAAAATAATTTTAACATATGATTAGTTTTTACATATTATATAATATAATATTGTCTCTGTTTCAACTATCTTAAATGCTACTTACGTTTTCAAAATGATGAAAATTATTTGTGAACTAAATTTATGAATAACTAAATAAGGATGTCAATTTTTGTGTAAATAGACCAAAATGACAAAAAAATGCTACATGTAAAATTAACCTGCTTTGGCTTAAAGCCACATGATGAATTAAATAGATATCTCATTAGGCATCATAAGTTGAAGTCACATTTAATTAAACCTGTGCCTGGAAACAAACCTAGGCTAAGAAGTGAGTGAGGATAGTGACTGAATTCATGGAATGCAATTCCCCTAGTATAGCTCCTCCCTCCTCCACTAATGTTAATTGGTCAAATGAACTTAGTGAATACTGTAAATAAAAATTCCTGCAGGATGATCATGACACCATAAGCATATTAGTGATTTGGAAATCCTCATATAAATATGTATTTTATTCTGTTTAACTGTATTCAAACCAAAATAATTTGACTACGGAATTTTTCTTAAATTACATTCTTAAATTCATGTCAATATTTTGTACAAAAACTCCTTTTGAAAGTTCCTCTGGAATATATATTGGTAATCAATAGTAATAAAGCATTCACATAATTGATAAGAATTTGTTATATGCTAAGATGATGCGTTGAGTAGCTTAAATAAATTATACAACGCACATAACAATCTTGAGAAGTAATTTAGTGTTACTCTTATTTTCAAAGAGAAAAAAAAAATAAACCTATGGGAATTGAAGTGACAGGCCCAATATTAGTGTTATCTGGGAAGGTAAGCATATATTGTCTCTAAATGCTTAACTTGAAGGGGAAATTTATGTACATTTGTTTATAATATTAATCATTTTGACTAATAATAACTTCACATTGAATAGAAACTATTGAGTGTACATAAACCTTAATTAATGTTCAAAAACCACCAACAACGAGGCATTCTAGGTTAATGCTCCTTCCAAAAACAAGAAAAAAAAAAGTTTCTAAAAATTAATTTGGAAGTGTTACAGCAAACATAGCTTTGATAATGCAAGATCAGAATTTTATTTCTAATGAATTAGATAGAGTGATAAATTCTTAAGGATAGCCCAAATTATAGTGCAAATAAATATGACAAACACCATTTTCTCATCTTTAGAGTATAAATCATATTGGCAAAAGATGACCTTCTTCATTACTGTTATTGTTTTAAGTGATTATGCAAATATGTTGATATTTCCTTCATGATATCTATTATTTTTCTTCTTTCTCATTTTCCTTGCAACCTTTCTAGTTATTATCCATATAGTAATGGCAATGATACATATCCCATCTATAGTCTCTTTTTTTTTTAATTTCAATCCACACTTTGTAGAATAAAGTTTAAAAAGAATATATCTTGAGTAGATAGCTTCCATTGTAACTATGTTTAGAATTTTCACACTATTTAGAACTAGGAATCCTAGGGGTTATGTTTACTGGGTTTTTTGTTTTGTTTTGTTTTTTCATTTTTGTTTTGAGGACGAGGAGATGATTTAATGAGCAGATAATGACACAGGAAAATATTGTGGATCCAAAACTGGGTTAAAGTACACCCCACTCAGTCAAATGTGATCTTTCCTTTATGCTGTTTATTATAACTTTAGAATTTATCTGTCCTATCCTGTCACCAATTACATTGTAATAGTTCTGGAGAGGAAAGGAAAATGACCACAATAAATATATAAAATGCATAAAATAAATATAACAAATATCTATAATATTAATATAGAATGCAAATAACTAATGAGTGAGAACAACTTTTTGTCACATATGAAAGTATGGTGATGTTACTTTGGAACATTAGTATAAACATGGAAATAAAAAATAAATATATTTAGTGTGTCAAAACAGATTTTAAGTAGTAATTTAAAAGTGTTTTATATATCATAGGAGGTATTCAGCATTTTGAAATGTTTTCAAAGTGAATATTGGAATAAATATAAGTAACAAAAAAATCATATCTACAATTTTTCTTTCACACTATTGCATTTATTTTATATAAATAAAATTTTATGTTAATTATTATGCAAATAAGAAGAGATGCCATTAAGGAAATCTCTTTGATATAAAATATTTAATTAGATGCATGCAAAATATTATTTTAGATGCATCTCCAGAGTTACTTCTTAATTAAAATAACTTCTAGTTTATGTATCTTTCTATAATATCATAGTCATCAAAATGTTTGTTAGTTTAGATTACATTATATCTTTTGAAAATTATTCTACATACTGAAATTAATTCTTAGAGAGTATTTGAATAATTAACTTTGAAGAAGAGAAAGATTCCTATGCACTCACAGAGAACTATGGTGTTCTGAGCATGTTATCATACAAGGCATAGGCAAGTATCTTCTCACACCTCTATGGGAATATTCTGCAATCTGTATCAAAAATTAAATTTTAAACAGATTTTACAAAAGAGAGTAACAAATGACCAATATATGTATGAAAGTTCTTCAATATCATTAGTCATCAGGGAAATAAAAAAGAAAACAATATTAAGATATGACAAATTATCCACCAGAATGAGAGAAATAAAAATTTCTGGAAGTAGTAAGCACATAATTGGTAAAGACATAGAAAAAAAAAATCAGACATTAATTATGGAGTCTAAATTATTATAACCACTTTCTATAACTGGTAATACAGGTATGTATATCATATGACCCAGCAAAAGTCTTCCTACTATACCAATAAAAGCATGTACACATGTGACAAAAATATATTTGCAAGGATATTGATAACTAGCACTATTTGTATTAGTTCCTAAGTGTAGATTACCTATATTCCAGTCATCAACTTAATAATATAATCATAGGATACTCTACATTGCTATATAACAATGAGAACAAACACTCTAGAATTACATGCAAGAATATAGATAGAACTAATAGAAATAATGCTGAACAAAGGAAACCAGGCAGAAAGAATACATATTGTATAATTTCATTTATATAAGGATGAGAAGGGTTTCAAGGGTGCCAGTAGCTCTAATTCTCAGAGTACCGATTACATGCATATGCTGTTTGTAAAAATATTGTGAACTATACCATTATGATTTGCATATTTGCTGTAATGTTATTCTTCAGTAAAAATTTGATGTCTCTCTATGTTTACACACATACACATAGTGTTTCTACATAAAGTACTATAGATTATCAGATATTTGAAGGTAGATTCTTACATGAAATAGATTGAGAAAAATGATACATCAGAACTCAGAATGAAAGAGAACACAGTGAAAAAAGAACTAATGAACCAGTAGAATAAATTTTTGCCTAGAAATATATATAATTAATATCCTCTGAGAGATAAAAATAACATAAATTGAAATGAAATCAGTACAAGCACTGGCAGAAAAATTTAAGGAAATCCTCCAGAAAGTAAAATCAAAAGATAAAGAAACGGAACACAGCAACGGAATATACTGAGGTTGACAATTAAGTTCACGAATTTGTTACAACAATGTTACTAATCTTTTTTGATGTCAGAGAGATTATTCATTATGAATTTGTACCAACTGGACAAACAGTTAACCAAGTTTACTATTTGGAAATGCTGAAAAGGCTGTGTGAAAAAGTTAGATGACCTGAAATTTTCGCCAATTATTCATGGCTCTTGCTTCATAACAATGCACCAGCTCACATGACCATGTCTGTGAGGGAGTTTTTAGCCAGTAAACAAATAACTGTTTGGAACACCCTCCCTACTCATCTGATCTGGCCCCCAATGACTTCTTTTGTGACCCGAAGATAAAGGAAATATTGAAAGGAAGACATTTTGATGACATACAGGACATCAATGGTAATACGATGACAGCTCTGATGGCCATTCCAGAAAGAGTTCCAAAATTGCTTTGAAGGGTGAACTAGGTGCTGGTGTTGGTGCACAGCTTCCAAAGGGGTGTACTTCAAATGTGATCATAGTGATATTCAGCAATAAGGAATGTAGTACTTTTCCTAAGATTAGTTCGTGAACTGAATAGTCTGACCTTGTGTGTGTGTGTGTGCTTGCGTGCGTGCGCGCGCGCGCTTAGACCAAGGAGCTCAAAATCCAAACAATACAAGTTCCAGCTGAACAGAAAATACACATAGAAAGAAAATTGTAAAAGTAGTGATACCAGAAAATTCTCAAAACTGAATGACAAGACTTATATGACTTATTGAACGCCCAGTGGTACCAACAGGTTTGGGATGGAGATATGAACCCTAGTTGGTTTACAGCGCTGCAGCTTCCAGAGAGCAATAAGCAAATTAACGTTAACAAATAACTGAAATATAATTGAAAGGTAGAATAAAAGTCCTTTTCAGACACAAAACGTCCCTGATAGCTGGAGGTGCATGTGCTCTGCAAAAATGACAAATATGCAATAAAAGAGGAATAAATAGTTTCCAACCATGGAAAGAGACCTGAACATAATTTAGAAGATAATGATAAAGGGAAAGATCAGGAAAACAGCCGGAAGCAGACTTAGAGATGATACACTCCATTTTGGAAGAGAAAGACTTGGGTTCTAAGATGATTGTCCATAGATTAAAAAAAAAAAAAGTAAAAGATAGAAACAATGTATTTTGTTATATATTGGATGCCTTAGAAGGAAAATTACTGTCTGTCAGAATTGTATGGATAAATTACTACCGCATAAAATAAGTAAAACATGAGATATAATAATACCTCAAAGACAAACTAAGAGTTGAGCTCAAGAGAAAATGTACATAATATGCCTTCGCTGTGAATATCATTTGTAGAGTTATGTATATTAGATTGGTGCAAAAGTAACTGTGGTTTAAAAGGTTAAAAATAATTGCAAGAACCGCGATTACTTTTGCACCAACCTAATACCTGTGATCATTTTCTGGTAATTTTGCAAATTATTGTGATACAACATTTTAGAAACTCTTGGAAGAAATTAGGAAAAAAGAGTTAAGCCATTCTTTTCCATGATAGGAAAGTAATAGATAGCTAAATCAGAAAATAAATACCCAATAGTATAAACAATCTTTTAAAGTTAGTATATTGGTAAATATCAAACAAAACAGCTAATATATATATATATATATATGTCTGTATCGGGAATGGGACTGTATATAGGGTAAGCAATTGCTTTTTTTTTTTTTTTAGAATAAGTATTGAGAAGTGTCTGATTTTTTAAACTAAACACTGGTATTATTTTAATAAAAATAATTAGTTTTAAAAAAAAGGCGATGGAAGAATAATTAAAGATGCAAATTATTCGAGAAGATAGCTACAAAGGAAGGTAGAGGTTACCAATCTTTAAAAAAGTTTTCAAGCATATAGTTTAACCATAAAGTTTCCAAACCTGACTTAAACCAGGAATAGTTGTATTTACTTTGTACAGAGTATAAATTCATGGAAATTCTTAACTATGTTCCTGAAAAAAAAATAGGATAAATGTCCTCAAGACAATAAATGTCTTTGCATAATTAAAGTAGTTATACATTTGAGAAATGCTTTTTATATGTTTTTAAGATGACCTGGATGTAAGAAATAAAACATGAAGGTATATTTTTTAATATAACTATGGTTGTATTTTCTGCCTCTGATAAAATTAAAAGCTTAGTATTATTTTACTATTAATGTAAATTATATATATATATATATACATATATATGTATATGTGTATATATGTATATATATAATTTATATGTACATATTATATATATACATATACATATATATATATTATTGTACTGACTGATTGATATTAGTCTGCTACTAATATAAAACATATATTTTTCTAATCATTTTTCACCCTTCACTGAAAAAGTACTCTGAAGGATGAATCCTATATCTACTAATTATCATCAATGTTCAAAGGCAAAAAGAATAAACATATCAATAAAAAATTCTTCTTTCCTATTGAATCTCCACTCCACCCCCAACCCTCCAAAAAAAGCTGCAACAAATGAACAAAAACTGCACATGATACAGCATCTACATGGGCAAAAAGTATTTGTCTTTCTTGGAAATTAGGTCAATAGAAACCATAATTAAAAGGGTTTCTTTGGGTATGTATCTTCACTTCATCATGAAATATGAGCCAATTATCACACTCTCCCTCTCTGAGGGATTCATTGGGCTGTAGCCCACGAATCTCATTATTTATGCTTCATGATACCCTACAATTTTATTTGTATTTTGTTATCAATTGTTGTTACTTCATGCGCTTTTTATTTTGAAAATTTTCAAGCATACAGGAAATTGGAAAAAAATAGTATTTTTGGACAAACCATTTTGTATTTTAATATTTTTAATGGTTGATTTTAACATTCCCAGATATTGTTTATCCTTATAGAATTCACATGTATGTAACTGAAGTAATATAGATTGAGTCTTTATTAATTGATCAATACTTCATTAGACAATTCCATATGCATTATTTATGTTATCTCAACCATTTCAATGTATTAAAGTCATTTTTCCCACTGTTAGACCCTTTCCTTTCAGTTTCATTTGTTTAGACATAACTGCATTTTATATATCTAATAGTAAACACTATATAATGCAAGGGTTTGCAAACCTCAGGTAGGTTTGCCCCACAGGACACATTTGACAATGTCTGGAAAGTTTGTGTTTTTTTTTTGGTTCTCATAACTGAGGGCCACTACTGACATCTAGTGAGTAGAAGCCAGGGATCCTGCAAGGTATCCTACAATGCACAGAGCAGCCCCCTCACAAAAGCAAAAAATAATTTGGTTTAAAATGTTAGAAGAACCAAGGTTAAGAAACTCTGACATAACATAATCAATCTTTGTTTATGGGTTTGTATTGTTAAAATGTGTTAAAAGTGAGTGTGTTATTTCAACTCACAAATTCTTAAGGAAAAATTTGAATAAAGTCCATTGCATGGTAGCCTGAAAGAAGCAAGGTGTGGGGAAGGCACTAGAGGAGACTGGTGGGTATGGAACATACCACATGTACTTGAATCTTCCCCTCAGTGACAAGTGCAGTTCATTTGGTCAGCAGCTCTTCAGGACAGTTGGCCTAATTTCAACATAATTGCTCCTAAAACACTAAAATTTGAGTAAAAAAGTGTGCCTATAGTTTAACCTTTTATAAAGAAAATCCACCTGAATGCTTTTATTCAATTACCTCCAAAGTGCCAAGGTATTGCTAAAATATATGGAAAGAAAAAAAAAAGTTAACAAAAATGACTATAAAAATTCATTTAAATGAATACCAAAGGTACCTTATTTTCTAAAAACATGTTTTCTTGTCAGTTTTTTGTCTTTGAATGTTTAAGTGATTGGATTTTTCCATAATACACATCTAATTCAATGCACCCCAAAGAGGTAGACTATATAAACACATCAGCTACATAAATAATCCCAAAACATGCCAGGAAGGTATCACATAATTAATTAGTATGGGAAATTAAAAATGTCTTTCTTTCTGTACCTAAACTTTGACATTATTTTCAAAAAGGAAGCTGAACTTGCTCTTGTCAAACATATCATGTGATTCAATTATCATAATGAATATATTCTGAAGAATCTGAAGATCTTTTCCAGAAGATATTATTTATATTATTTTATATAAACAGCTAGTTAAAAGCAAAGACACAGTCACAATTAATATATAAACTAATTTTAGTAACTTATTTGAAGACATTGCAGTTCATTAAGCAATTCTAAATAAATTAATTAGAAATGTTATTTTTAAAAGAAAAAAAAAAATAGATAAGACTTGTATTTGCTGAAAATTCTCCCAGGTGAAGGCTCAATGTATCTGATCCTGAGCTACATTTTGTTTTGTTTTTTTAATTTTTATAGGGGAATATTGGGGAACAGTGTGTTTTTCCAGAACCCATCAGCTCCAAGTCAAGCCGTTGTTTTCACTATAGTTGTGGAGGGCGCAGCTCACTGGCCCATGTGAGAATCAAACTGGCGACCTTGGTGTTAAGATCTCGTTCTCTAACCAATTCAGCCAACCAGCTGCCCCTGAGATGCATTTTTTACCTATAGCCATACGACATCGCTGGGCACCCTGATCTTTTCATTTACAAGATATGATTTTTGTGTTCGTCATTTGCATTTTCTAAACCAAAAATTTATTTTTCATCCTGAAATCAGAATGAAATGTCACCTGCCTTTTCTATCTCATAAAATGCTATGTGATGATGCATGAGAATTCATTGTATAAACCCTAGTGCATAACAGGTGCATTCAAATTTTGTAGATTTTAGTATAATACATTGAACATATGAGCATTTCTTCAAAAAATTAATTTATAATACAAGTTTCCTTCTCTGAATCACACACAAATTTGTAAGTGTGGAATGTAGGCTTTAAGGTGATCCCTGTGAATTTCACTTCCTGGTTCTTGTGATCTTGTATGAGTTTATCTGGGACCTGTGACTCATTTCTAACCAATGGAGTGCAGCAAAGATGGTACATAGGTCTATGATTGCCCATGCATGATTACATAAGAGTGAAGTATCCGTCGTGCTGGAATCTCTTTCTCTACTGCTGGCTCTGAAGAAGCAAGCAGACATGAATTCTACAGCTGTAAGAAAATAAATTCTACTAGAACGCTTGGAGATCTAAGAATCAGATCCTTCTCTGGTCAAGATTTAAATGAGAACCCAGAACTAGCCAACCCTTGACTACAGCCTTGTGATAGTCTAAGCAGAAGACCTCGCCATTCCATGTCCAGAGTCCTGACTAATAGAAATTGTGTGATAATAATTGTGTATGTTTTGAAGCTGCCTAGTCTGTAGTAATTTTTTATACAACATAGAAAATTAAGACAATAAGTCATTCACAATATTTGTCTCCAGGTAGAAAGTTTTTGGACTATTTCAATTTTCTCTTTCTTCTCATAATGTGATTCTCCTGCATGGACAAGATTTGGCCTCCCCCTTGCAAGTCCTCCTCAAACTCAGTTCACATGGAACATTTGCCCATACTTTGCTCCAAGATGGAAGAAAGGGCTACCAGTACTATTGTAACAGGCTTTCCTGAAATAATATACATAATCATATAAAGCTGAACGATTCTGTTACTTTTTTTTTTTTTTTTAACTTCAGACATTTTAAAGCTTATGATACACTAATATGCATAGGGTCTCTAAAAGGAGGTATATACTATTTAGTACCTTGTGAAATTATCTGAACAAGTAAGCCCTTAGAGCACCTATGAACAGCTCATGGGACATTGTGATGCGTGGGATAGTTTAGCAAATAATATATAACTCCAGATTTTCTGTTGGTAGTTATATTAAAGTAAGTGATGATGGTGGGAAATCTTACATGGTATTTATTCTTCTCTCACAGAGCCTTTCTAAGTCAACTGTAAATGAGAAAAATCAGACTAACATTTACTGAAATTCTACTGTGAACCAGGCACTGTGTTAGGCTAATTGTGCACATCAGTAGATCATTTCGTCCTCAGTGCAATATTATAAGGAGATATTATTCTCACTGTACCAACTTTAGACTTTGAGGATCAATGGGGATGAGAGACTTGTCAAGGCTTGGACTCAGCACTCCGCTGATCCCGGATCCTAAATTTATGTTCTTCTTATCACATCTTTCTACATTACTAAGGACACACTATTTTGTTTGTGAAGCAGAGTAATCAAGAAATTATATAAATATTGAGTGCTTAGTCCCATTAGGCAAATGGATATGGTTTTATTTATATAATTAAATAATAATGAGAAATTTACTAAAATTCATGACATAATTCCAGTTAACAATCAATATTCCCTTGATGCCTTGTGAGTAACAAGAAATCAGTTATTGATAGTTATGTTTTTTTGTCTTTTGCATTACTTAACTAGGTTCTTAAATATCTGTGTATTAAAGTTTGGTTCTATATTAAAAAAACAAACAAAAAAAACACCCCCAAAACTGGAAAGTAAATATTGAGAGATCATTTTGAAATGCCTAACTGCCTTTCCTCAGATATAAACAGGTGGATAGAACAGCCCCACGTAGCACATATCTGCTCAAATGTGTTAGGAGGGAAATTTTTCACCTGCCTATTAGATTCTCTTCCAGCTGGTTTAATAATCAAATTGACATGAGACAGATTAGCAGGAGAAAACAAAGTTTATTAACATGCATACTTCCTGTATACTTAGGAAAGCTGAATAACTCACCCAAATGGCAAAAGCCACCACCTTAAATACCACCTTCACTTAAAAGACAGTGAGGGTGGAGACTCAGTTTGGGGAGGTTACCAGGAAAAGCACAAGAATCAAGGGTGAGATTGCTATGCAGAATTAAGTCCCAGGCTACTCAGTTGATAGTGCAGGCAGTCCTGGTACAGTGAAAGACACACTTTTAGAAATGGAGACACTTCTTTACAAATGTAAATGTCCTTTTAGAAGGGTAACTTCCACTTGCATTTCAGAGTCCTCCCCTGTCTGCTGTTTCTTAATGTTTACCAGCCTACAATAATCAATAATCCCAAAAAGGGATATTTTGGGGTAGCAAACTCTGCTCCTCTTCAAATGCTTGCTTGGTAATATCCATATTAGCAGAGAAGTTTTACCTTTTTCCTGAGGACTTTACCTAAGAATATGCATACTAAACTCAAAGATTTGGCAAAATCTGGGGTTCTAGCATTAAATTTTGTGTGAATTTTGAATCTTATCCATGTCGGTTCCAACTACAATGTTTAAAAATTATTTCAAGAACAAAATCCTATTGTAATTAGTCTATTGATTTTGAAAATTCAATGTGTTGAAGAGAGCTGAAAGCATATCTCAAGGTAAACATCTGTTAATTTCTCTTCTGTATTCAGATTACAATCGTTTAGACAAGAGACTTCCACAAATATATGGACTCACAGAGCTGCCATTACCTCCCACTGCATCATGAGCTGTGTCAAGATAACCTAGGTAAGCTGTTTTAACCCTACCAATAATTAAAAAAAAAAAAAAAAAAAAAAATGTTAGGATGCTGTTAGTAAAAGGTAGCTCACTAATTTCAAACCTTGGAGTAAAGGAATCTCTGATTCATTGATTAGTCTCCTTTCTTACCCAAGGGGAAATTAGTCCAAGGAAATTTTTTTTTTTTCAATGGGAGTGGATGAGTAATGATCATTATTTTAGCACCAGTTTTCAGTCTGTGTAAATTGAGAGTTTTAGATGACTCAGATCTCATGATAAACTCTTAGTGAACCAGCAAATCTTATTTCCATTGCAAAGATATATTAATGAAAGTTCATTTTATTTGGAGCTGTCTTACATTAGATGATTTGTGTTACACTCTTGAAGAAATATCTCCCAAAGGTTTGAATTTGTAATCTAGTCTTACTAAATAAAATAAAATAAAATAAATATTTATGTAACTTACTTGGGTATTAACCATATGCTTTAAAAAATGTACTTTCTTTCTAAACAAAAAAAAATAAGAATTTTCGGTGGATACAGTGTAATATGTCCATACATAAATCCCCTACAAATACAGATGAAGGATGAAAAATATGAAAAAGATGAAATAAACAACATCTCTGGATTAAAAAAAAAATAACAACAACAAACATCCCTATGACTTGTCAGAGCAAAAACTGCACTGGACAACAGTCAAGGAAAACAATTTGAAATAAGAGGGGAGAGAAATCAAAATGTCATCTGAACTCTACTGAAACAGTCAGTTTTTAAAAACTGATGGGTGGTGCATTCTGGTCCACCTGTGTTTGGGAATAGGCCTTAAACAAAGACAATAAGTAAAATATCTTGTGTCTTAAGGATAGGAAGTAGTTTTACATCCTGGAGCCAGGAGTCCATCAAAGTCAGGCTCCTACTCTCTAATAGAGACATGGATATCAGGAGTTGCTATCTTCCTTGATGATTACATTTCAAAGGTCTGACTCAGTTTCTTGGGAAAGATAGTCCTGGATTGTATGTAAATCTGGCAAGAGGCTTTCTAAAATATTTACATTTCAAAGAGTTAGATAAAAAATTTACAGAAAATTTCCTAAAGTGCATGCTCTAACAAAAGGGAGGGAGGGCCCTCTACAGCTATAGCTTCTGGAGATTCTGTGAGGGCCAAGGCAAGCAGGAATTCAGGGACCTAGAGGCAAGAAGAAGCTTGTCTCAATTGTACTCAACTAAAGGAAACCTTGTGAAAGAGGAAGAAACATCCCTCTATCCTCAAGGTTCTTTTAGCTGGTCTAATAATCAAATAGACATGAGACAGATTAGCAAGAGAAAATAACCAAACAGTACATACATATGTATGGGAACCCTGCATATGTGAGAGAGTCAGAGACCCCATGTGTGCAAGAGGTTCAGACACAGAAATGAAAACAGGTATAAGGTGTTTTGAGCCAGGGATGAGGTAAGGTGCCTTGGGGCTTCAAAGAGTCATAGCAGGACTAAATAAAAGCAGATGTTTAGTAAATAGAAATTTTCCCTGTCCTATATATATAGGTCAAAAGAGTTCATTTCTGATCATCTCTTTTATGGGCAAGGCCTCTAATTTAAGTTCTTCTAGATAGTTGAGGGAGGGGCAGAAGTTTCTCTTGAGCCCACAGCTAAACTTGCTCAAAATAGTCCTCGTACTGCAGAGGAACATCTTGGAGTTACTAGTTCTGACCCCCACACATTCAGGCTTACTTAGTCAGCCTAAAAAGGGAAAAGTGATTATTCTTGAATCCTAGGGCCAAATGAGTTCAGATTCCAGTGATTATCAGTAGTTTGGTTTCTGAAGGGACATGGTGCTACATACACGTGATCCATGGGGAAGAGAGTCTGAGGCAGCATCAGCATTTTATACTAAGTCCGTAGTTTATCTCCCGTTCATATGATCTGAAGTTAAATACAATGTAGTCAATTGTTTGTTATCACTATTTCTGGGTTTAAGAGGACTAAAAATATAGGCATAGAATTAAAACTAGGACATAAAGAAAGCCATTCATGTAATTCCCTGACTGACTTAGTCCTTCAGTCTTTCCAAGACCACCTTGGATTAGGAATCTTGATTGTCCATTATAGGACCTCATTCTGAATGGTGGATAAGGAACTTAGCAGGATACAACCAAAACCAAAAGCAAACAAGCAGACAAAAAGAATGCTGGACATTAGAAAAAAATGACAAGAAACACAAATCCCATTCATAATGTCTTAGACAATTTGATGTTACGAGAGAGAGAGACACCAATTACAATTAAATACAGCAGTTTCCCCTTACCAGCAGTTTTGCTTTTCACAATTTAAATTACCTACTGTCAATCTAGGTTCAAAAATGTTAAACTATCATTCAATCAACAATTCATAGCTTTTAATTTGTGCCCTATTCTGAGTAGCATGATGAAATCTTGTGCCGACCCACTGTCTTGCCCAGGATATTAATCATCCTTTATCCAGCACATTCATGCTGTACGTATAGTACAATAAGATAGTTTGAGAGAAAGAGACCATATTTATATAACTTTTGTTACAGTATATTTTTATGTCTTCTAATCTATAAATTAAACTTTGTCATAGATGTGTTTATATATTATAGGGGGAAAAACATATAGTATATATAGGGTTTGGTCGTATCTGTACTTTCAGGCATTGACGGGGAGCCCTGGCACGTATTTCCTGTGGATAAGCCATTGTAAAGTGGAATACTTCAGAGCTCCCCAAAACATGTTTGCATATCAACCAGGGAATTGGGATTGAGATTGCTCTAGAGAGGAGTTGTGAATTTAGACATTTTAATAGGGTAGATGAAAAGATTTCAAGGAGAATATAACATTTGAGCAAAGACATGAACTAGGTTGACAAGATAGTCCTATGGATATCTGAGTTTGGAGAGGGAAGGAGCATGAAAAACAAGTACAAGGGTTCAAGGAACAGCCAAGAGATTATTGTGGAGATTGGAAGGAGATGAGATCACAGATACAATACACCAGTTTGTGTTATAAGAATTTTAACTTAGGGAAAATCTTGAGCAGAGGTGTTTCATGATCTGACTTATGTTTTAAAAGGATCATTCTAGCTGCTGTGTTGAGACATGAAAGGCAAGCAAGTGTAGGTAAAATGTGGGTGGCGGGACACCTTCATTAATCTACATGAGCAATGATGGTGATTTGAACCAGAGTATTGCTTGTAATGTGTTTCATATAATATATAGAGTGAATAACCATACTGTTTACAACCTATATACGTATAACACATACCTTTCCCACACATTTACAAGCCATGTCTTTCCCAACTATGTCAATACTCTCTTCACCCCCTTTAAATAATCAAAGCTCTTCATGATGACTTACAAGTATGTGGCCAAAATGAGTCAACTTTGACATCAGATTACAATATTATTTTTATTTACTTTAATCAATTATTCTTGACATTCTATACCAAAGATATAGTCAATATGGTAGAAAGCAGTTAAAGGGATTTTGCAGCATGAGCACACCAACTGAGACAGGTTAGTTAGCATGTTGTTAAACAGACAGGAAAGTTCCTGGTGGAATAAACAAAAGACAGCCATTTCCTAAAACTCCAGATTCTGAATTCTCAAGTAGCTCATTCACTCCAGGACAAATGGAGCAGATTTAATAGACAGGAATGAGTTATTTTGCTAATCCCCTCAGGATGGTCAAACAGAGCAAAAAACCTGGTAGATGAATTCCATTACAAGGTGTCATTTCCTTTCTTCAAACAGGCAAGCAAAGATGTAAGAATAAGAACCTTTGCCCCACGAGGGCATCCCATTTGGGAACCCCTTCCCACTCAGGACATGTAACCCTTTTAATAAACTATCCTCTTTTACAACTCACCTCTCCTTGGTCCATGCTTCCATTCTTCGGTTTCACGAGACACGATCCCGGCACTGACACAGAAAAATCTCCTTCATCACAACTGGAAGTCAGGATATTCTTTAAGAGTACATGCATACGCCAATAGTTAAAATTTTATACTGTGGTCACTGCTATCTGAATTATTACCTAATTATATCTAAAATGCATTTGAAAGAAAGAAAATCACTATCTCTCCATTGGAAAATACCTCACTACCACCCCCCCATTAAATATGATTATACTTCTCTGATAGCCTACAAAATAAAAATAACACTTTTATTCTTAAGCTATGAGGGCTCTGTATTATAAAATTGTAGATTATCTACTCTCACATCCTGCTTCCTTGCTCACTTCTAAATCACCCAGCTATAATCTCTCCTTATATTTTCTTCCCAAATGGTGGCATTTTTATGTGATTTACAGTTTTATGACCCTATTAAAAAATATTAACTTCAATAACTCCTGCTAAATATTTTCCTTTAGAGATTGCATCAAATTTTTCTATTTTGACTTTTCTTTGGAAGATAAAGTCTTTATCTTTCTCTAAAGTAGAGGTAAGACATATTCAGGCATATGATCATGGTTTTAATAGAAATTTAGAAATGAAACTTAGAAGCTTAATGCAGTCATGAACATTGTGTGATTCCTGAGTCATGGTCAAAAAAACACACAAAAATCTTGTGTGTTTTATGAATCACGGAGGAATGTGAGTTCAGACTCCTTACCAGTTCTCTAAATTTGCCTAGGTTTAGAAACTATTATTTATAAAATGAAATAACATACCAACTGAACAATAAACTATTTTGTGAACAATAAAGAGATATAATTCCTAATTGCTATTATTCAGACTGCTTGCATAATTCTAATGAAGAGACTACCCACCACCTCCTCCCCTACTCCCCTGCCAACAAAATATCCTGGACTTTCATTGGTTTTTATTGGATATTAAAAAGCTTTTTGTATAAAAAGTCAAGGATTACTTGCTTATGATTTGAACTCACTGGATGATATTTCTGTGGAATCATACAAAAGGTGTCTTTCAGATTATTGGGTGAAATGTATCACTTAAAGCAGAAAGGCTCTAAGATCCAGTGAGATTAGGAGCAGCTCTAAAAACATAAAATGAATGGTGATGATATGAAATAAAATGGACTATAAAGGTACCCTGCTACACAAAGGTAATTTGAATAGGCATATATATAAATATATACCCAAGTGTGTGTATATGTACATATGTAATGCATATGCAATATGTCAAATTCTGTTTATAATATATATAATTCATCTGAAATTACCCACAAATAGTACAAACTCCAACTGAATAATCCAAATAATCATTTCAGTTCTTTCAAATTCTATTTGACTATAAAATCACATTTTTCAGCTACATCAAAATTCCTAAATCTGCTTATTTTTTTTACAAGTGGGTTTGGTATTTCAGTCTTTAGAAATAGAGAAAATTTACTGGAAAAAATTCAATATATATTGTGCATTCATAGTGTATACATAAAAAGTCCTTTGCTTCCTATGATTTGAAATATTTCACAGTACCATGAATAAGTATTTGAGAGTAATTGTGCTCAAAAAACAAAATAATTGCATTCACATTCACATCATTTTTATTTGGGAATATTTTAGCTAAAGTAATAAGAGGTCATGGGCCAAATACATTATGGTAAATATTAAGATGAACATTAAGGAAATTAATGGTTTTATATGAGGAAATTAAATTCAGAACTTTGGTGTATTGAGGAAAAGATTAGGGAAAAACAAAGTCACTTATTAATCACAGTATAAGGCACCTGGAAAATGTTTGTTCTTTTCTGAAATATTTGCCAGGACAATATTCAAAGTCAATGCTCCAAACACAGTGTCTGTGTTCACTGCTCAGGACTAGGCATCATTTATACTCCTAAGGCTGTGTTAGCATCTGGAAACCAGAGAGAGCGTGAAGATGGGTGAGAAGAGAATCAAGTCGTGGAACAGAAGTGGCATGTGTGCTTAAAGTAAAAATAATAGTCTAAGCTGCTGGAAATAAGTGAAGTACTCCATTTTTAAAATCTACAATACTCTTGTTTATTTCTTAAATTATTTGACTTTTTAAGCAGATGTGTAAAATGTGGATGTAAAATATGAGAAAATGAAAACATACCACATTTAAAAATTTGTTATAAATAGAAATGAATAATATGATGTGTGTGTGTCTAATACTTAACATGTCCTTCAAATAAAATCAAACTATCCTACATGTTTATAGTAAACATATGTTTAAAGGAACAAGATTCTTCCTTTCAATTATTTTGACAGCAAGAGAGACTGTTATCTTGACTGTCGTGCGTGCATTTTTGTACATGCTATGAGCCTGTAAAACATTCTTTATTGAGTAAAAATTAAAACAGGGCATAGTAAGTAAATGAACTCCGCATCTCCCTTGACATTAAACATTTTAATTGTATAAGATTGGGATGAAAGAGCAAATAGCAATAGTTTGAGGCTGTTTTGTGTCTGCGCTTAATTGAAAGTTTTATGTAAGAATAATGTTTTTAGAAATACCCTGCAAGTCTCTTCAGCCCCCACAATACATATTTACAGAAACATTGCCATTTCACAGCTAAAGTCTGATGTACTATATTCTGTGCAGCAGTTGGTATGAAAAGATTTTTAGAAAGATAGCTCTAGGTTTTTAATTGTTGTGGCTGTTATTATAGTGTTTTTATCATGATGCTTTTTTTCCTCACAATTCTTAATAATAGCAAGGTCATATATGTGGAGGTTATATTTTTGGTCCCTGTGTTAACTACCATTATCCCGTGAAGAAATTTGTTTTTTTTAAAGAAGAATTAGAGATCAACTGAAGTTCATCCTTTTTAAAAAATGTAAATATTAAAACTCTTCCCTTTAACTATACATATTTTTTTCATGGTAAAGAGTTGGGATAATAATCAATCCCAGTGGTGGCAAATAAGCTTTCTTTCTTCTTTCTTCCTTCTTTTCCCCTCCATTCCTTCTTTTCGTTTTCCTTTCACTTTCTCTTTTTTGTGTATTACAATGCACTTGTGGATTTTTGTCATTGCAATACTTTATATTAAATTACAGTAGCTCTCTTTTTGTTACTTATATTGGCTATAAGAACATCGAAAATTCAACAACAAAAAGACAAGTAACCCAGTTCAAAAATGGGCAAAGGACTTGAGTAGATATTTCTCCAAATAAGATATACAAATGACCAAAAAGCACATGAAAACATTTTAAACATTATTAGTAATCAGGGAAATACAAATCAAAAACACAATGAAGTACCACTTCACAGCTAGAAGGATGGCTATAATAAAAATTATATTTGTAAAACATAGTAAGTGTTGATACGGAAATAGAGATATTTAAACACTCATACAAGGCTTCAGGAAATGCAAAATGGTTCTGCTGTGGTGGAAAACAGTTTGGCAATTCCTCAAAAAGTTGAAAATGTAATTATCATATTACTACATAATTACACTCCTAGGTATATACCCAAAGGAACTGAAGACAGGTATTCAAACAAGTACAGGTACTTGCATGTTCATAGCTGCGCTTTTCACAATAGCCAGTAAGGAGAAACAATACAAATGTCCATCAGTGGATAAATGAATAAATAAATTTTGGATATGTTTTGGAAAAAAAAATCCACATACAATGGATATTACTCAACCAAAAAAGGGAAAATATACAGGCACATATTATAACATGGATGAACCTCAAAACATTATGCTAAGTGAAAGAAATTAGCCGCCGTTTTTTCTTTCAGTTCTGTCAATTTTTGATTCACATACCATAATTTGAAGCTCTATTGTCAGGGGCATATCCATTTAAGATTGTTATGCCTTCTAGATGAATTAACTGTTTTATCAATATGTAGTTTCTGTTTTTGTACCTTGAAATTTTCTTTGGTCTGACATCTACTTTGTCTGATTTATAACCACTGCAGCTTTCTTTGGTAAATGTCTGAATGTAAAATCTTTTTTTTTTTCATTTTTTTTATGTTAAAGGAAACAGAATCTTGTGGGGTCATGTTTTGTTTTTCGATTGATTTTTTTGTTGTTTTGTTTGTTTTTATCCATTCTGACTATCTTTGTCCTTTAATTAATGTGTTTATACCATATATGTTTAATGTATTTATTGACGTTTGGATTTAGATCTATTTTATTACTTATCTTTTGTTTATTTCCTCTGTTTTTTGTTTGTTTGTTTGTTTCTATATTTACTTTCCTGCTTTCTTTTGAGCTATTTGACATATTTTGGTATCCCATTTTAATTTATCCATTTTTTATTACATCTCTTTGTGTAATTTTTATTGCTTATGAAGAGAACCAAAATTGTGACACCCTGAAGCTGTCTTTTGGCGATACTGATTTTAAGCTGTTTATTAAGAAATAAGCCTCAAAAGAATCTTTGGCCCTTCTCCCCCTTTCCTGGGTGTAAGAGATGAGAGAGAGAGAGAGAGAGAGAGAGAGAGAGAGAGAGAGAGAGAGAGAGAGAGAGAGAGAGAAAATGCAGTTATTCTTACACAATATCTCTATCCTATTATTCAGCCAGAAATATCAGGCTTCTCCTGGAGCATTCTTTACTCATGCCCATGCCTTCTTTGTAATTTTGTGTTATTTTGCATTCTAGCTAGGGAATATCAGTGGGAGGAAAAATGGTAAAGTTATGCTGGTTCTGTGGCATTTAGAATTCTGTTTTTTTTTGTTTTTGTTTTTGTTTTTTTTCCTAAACTGCCTGCTATTATTTGTTTTTCAGTCTTCAAAAAGCTGATCCATACATTCTGTCCAAATTTTATAATTACAGTGGTAAAGACAGGGTGGAGTCTTATTTAATTTTAACCTGGGCAAGCATAAATAATTTAGATCTCCAGTTTATCCTATTCTATTAATAGTGACTATTGTGTTCTAACTGATACATAATGCCAAAGTCCATGATATATTCATTTTACTGACCATATTGTGAGGGCTAAAAAAAAAAAAAAAGAATACTTTTCCTCCCTTCTAAATTCTTTTAACTGGGTTTATAATCCAATAAACAGAATCAGATTAACAGAAGATCAAATGTTTAATATATATGCATGGGAAATCCACATAAATATGAAAATTCCAAAGACTGTGAGGCAACATAAGGTATGGGACATTTGGATGAAGGAGAAGTGGTGGGGGATAGGATATTAGATTTCAGAAGTGAGATTGGGGAGTTGAGGAAGAAGGGAACATATATGGCAGGAAAATCCCGCTAGGCAACTCAGAAGCAACGGCACACAGTGGATATCTAACTAACAGGTAGGAGTCTTCCTGACTAATGCTGGGGTGAATGTTCTTAAAGTGTTTAAACCAAGGCTCCCTTCCTGGAGCAAGTTTTTCTGTCTGAATCTCTTGGGTAGGAAAGTGTCAAAGGTTCTTTCTGAGTCCTGTTTCTTAATAAGCAACTTAAAATCAATATCCCAAATAGGCAGCTTCATTATGATAAAATTTAGTTCCCTTCAATGTTTTTCCTCTAATTAGTAATAAGGGCATACAAGTATTTTGCATCATCTTGTGGGCTTCTTAAGTCATCCTGAAACTATCTGAATAAACTACCAGTCAGCTTACTTGCCTCCTGATGTGTTTTTTCGTGGTTTTCTATTACATTTTGAATATGTGAATGTCTCTTTCTTCCTCTTTAAGTCACTTGTTGAGTCATAAACCTTGTCATTTTCTTGTTATGTCTATCATTCAGTTTTTGTGAAATTTCTAATTAACAATTGATTTCCACAATATCTAGGTAAAGAGTACCTTACGTGACTTTCTATTTAAGTAAGACTGTTCAAAGTTTCTATTACATCTCAAGTCAGTTTTAGTGACTACTTTTTTTCCCCAATTTTCTAGGAAATTGTCAGTTTTGCATATATGTGCCAGTTGAATGACACACCTTAATAATAATATTTCATTAGCTTTTAAATCTGGCTTAAAAATAATAAAAATAATTTACTTTTATATGGCACAAATTCAGTGCCCAGTACCATTCTACATATTTCACAAATAATAACACACTTAATCCTCTTGATTAAAGAGTGACAACCCATAAGACAGATACTATTGATATGATTCTCCCAATTTTAGAGTTGAAATAACTGAGGCATAAATACAAATTTACATAGCTGATAAGTTGTAGAGCCAGGTAGACTCAATTCTGTCTTTGTTCTTAATGTCTTTAACATACCTCCTTTCTATTACTGGATTATGTGTTTATTTTCTTCAGTATCTCATTTTTCTTTGAGATTATTACTTTCATGTTAGTTTTCTTCATAATACTACTCTCATGGCTATTCCTCTTTGCATCTCTGCTGTTTTGTAAAATATTCAACATTATTTTATTTCTCAGTACTAAACACGTATTAAATATTGTGATATTTTTTTCTTTTTCTTTCTTTTTTTTAATTTGGAAGTCAGGTTTGGAGTCTGGCAAGCATTTTCTTTTTTAATCTTTCAGTAGTAATTCTTTGAGGATCGTCATTACTTTTAAATAATATTCTCATCTCTCTTCGTTTAGTACCATTTCAGTATTGTTGATCAAGATCTTGTTCTTTCATGTGACTAATTTGTTTTGAGGAAGTTGTGACTGTTTTTAGTTCCCATGGTTTCAGATTAGTCCATTAGACTCCCAAAGACAATGGGACATAAACAAATAGGGGGAGGTGTATATTTGGTAAGTGCAACATTACAGGGGCTAGGAAATGGTTTCTTCTGAGCTGAGATACATAGAAAAAGCCACTTTTTAATAGCCAGCCCTCTCAGGATATAAGAGGCTATCATCTTCTTCTCTTCTTAGAGACTGAATAATTTAGTCTTTCAGTGCCTGAGTTCTTTTGGATCATAGTCATAGCAGGATTGAGGATTCCTTCCACAGATCATTCAAGTGTCCAGTACAGATGGAGTACCCTAATTTGTCATGACATATTAGTACAGAACTCTCTTCATGATTTAAAAGAGAGATAAAACTTTTTTTTTTTTTTTGGGTGATCTTCCTGTTCTCTCATGGTATTATAGAGAATGAGGGAAATCCCCTGGAATTTGACCAGAATAAAAGAGCCTTATGCATATTATCTGAGCTAAACAAGCATCCCAATATTTGTTGCTGTGTTCAGGCTATATCATCCCAGAATCCATTATATTCACATTGCTTTTTAAAAGGTACTTTTCTGACTCTCTTACTGCACACTTAATATAATAAAATCTTAAAGGTAGCCTCTTAAGCTTTTCATTACATATTTTGCATTTTGAAATGCAAAATATATCACCTTTTATTAAAACAATTGTTTATACTGTGAAAAATTCACCCACTGACTAATGAACTATTATTTATTAGTTTCCTTTTCAGGAAAGATGTAAAGCTAAATAAAAACATACTAAAACAAAATTATGTTTCAAAACATATATGGCAAATGTAAATGTTGCTGAATGAAACTGAGAAAAACAGCAATTAATAATCAAGGTAGTGAATCTGTCATGTAGAATTCAATTATAGAAATAGTATCATTAGAAATGATAATGTGGAATTTATGCAAAAGATTTGAATTTATACAAATGTAGGTACTGATCACTGTTTATGCAAACCTGTTGCTTTTGCTTTTGGTGCTGAGCCTGAAGTGCAGGGCAGTTTGTCAGAAAAGAAAGATGGATGTGAAATGGAGTAGAGTAACTGTGAACTGGATCCCATGAAAAACAGATAGAATCTGCATTGGTCTCTCACAACCTCCCTTTTCAATGATGAAGGTGACATGCTAGAGAAACTGGTGCCCAAGAGTTGCAGAAAATGAAGAAGATCTGGCCAGAGCTGAAGGAGCAATGGGCCAGGCTTTTGTCCCAGGTCAACAAGCTGGGCCAACATATCCGCGACTATATGTGTGAATTACAACACCACTTGGCTCTGCACTGCCCTCTACAACCTAAAATGAACTTGGCTACTGCTGCACTTTTGTCTTCCAGCTCCTACATAAAATGTCTCTTGTGGTCCATGATGACAGAGAAATATGGAACTGGAAAGTTAGTACCAGCTTAACTTGGTTGACTCTACAGATCCAAAATAAGGACTAAGAGAACTTGTTGGTCTATGGAATTTTTTAAAAAAGGAGTTATTGTAAAAGCTTATCTTTGCTCCGAAAAGAACCATGAAACATTCCATCCTGATGAATAACTACTTAGTGTGCTAACTTGAGATACTATATTATTTTAAAATATGTTATTACTTCAATAAATTATGTTTCAGGAAGTAAAAACATGCCACTGAATGGATTTCTGAAGTACAAGTTCTGATAATTAAGTTCATGAACTTGTTGCAACAATGTTGCTAACCGTTTTTTGAGATCAGAGGGATTATTCACTATGTATTTGTACTAACAGGACAAACAGTTAACCAAGTTTACTATTTGGAAGTGCTGAAAAGGCTGCGTGAAACAATTGGACGACCTGAACTTTTCGCCAACAATTCATGGCTCTTGCATCACGACAATGTGCCAGCTCACATGGCACTGTCTGTGAGGGAGTTTTTATCCAGTAAACAAATAACTGTATTAGAAACCCTCCCTACTCACCTGATCTGGCCCCCAATGACTTCCTTCTTGACCAGAAGATAAAGGAAATATTAAAAGTAAGACATTTTGTTGACATTCAGGACATCAAGGGTAATAGGACGACAGTTCTAATGTCCATTCCAGATAAAGAGTTCCAAAATTGCTTTGAAAGGTGGACTAGACACTGGCATAGGTACATTGCTTCCCAAGGGGAGTGCTTTGAAGATGACCATAGTGATATTCAGCAATGAAGTACATAGCACTTTTTCTAGGATTAGTTTGCGAACTGACTTGTCAGACCTCGTATATTAGAATTTGAGCATTCTGTGTCCACTTTAAATTTTTCAGTGTCTGTTTTTTTCTCATAATTTCTTCATATCCATAGATGTTAATTTCAGTACAGATATATAAACCATAATTGTTAAAATATTGTTAGTAGACGTAATCATGAACTGTCTATAGGTGTCATAAATTACATATTTGTCAAAATAAAAGTGACTTTGTTCTACAACAGAAAACAATGATCCAAAGTTTAATAAAAATAGCATGCCTAATGTGATGTGAGAGTACTTTGTGAAACCCAAGTGCAAGAAATAGAACCCAAATTTTATCTTGCACTTTTCACACCAATTTAATGCACATTAAGGATAATGAAAGATAAAGTTAAATTGATTGACAAACAAAATGCTATGATGTTTTTCAAACTAATGTAATTATAATGTATTATTCAGATTTTGGGTGTCCTTAGCACTGAAGCAAAAACGAGAGTATATTCTATATATTTTCTTCCTTGAAATATAAAATACTAGATAATTCCACAAAACACTGTAATATTGGAATAATAAAAAAATCAAGTCATCCCATGAACTAGACTTTAAATTTTTGGACATTATGACGTGTATGCTATTCACCTGATATACGTAGCCTGATACATGCTTGACACATAATAAATAATAAATATTGTTGCCACGCAGCAGCCTACCTGTCTGTCTCCTCGTACCTGCCCCTAAAGAAAGGAGAGTCTGTGAGACGGATCCTTTCAGAGACTTTGCTTCACCTTTGTGCTTACACCTTATGTCTCCCTGTTTGGCCCCAAAAGATAGCTGGCTAGTCAATGATGGGTAAGATTCCCCACGGGGAAGGGAGTGGGGGGAGCAACCCAAGCCAGACACAGCCACGTGGGGACCATCTGGGGAACTCACAGGGTTGATAGAAGTGGGCACAGACCCCCACCTTCCCCTGGCTAAGGAGAGCCTCTGCCTCTGTGGCTGCATTCCTTCCCACAACCTGCAGGGAAAGTGACTCAATAATGTGCTCTCCATCTATTCATATGCATAAAGGTTTTGTCTCTTGGGGAAGTACATTCATCCTGAGACTTAGGGTTCCACTGCCTGCAAGCAAAGGTGATTGGTTTAAATCAGTTTCCTATTGTAATGTATGGGATTCACAGATCTTGAGATTGACAAGCTTTATCTCTTTTACTTCCTCACCTAACTAATAAAATCTATGTGTAGGCCCCATTCGGGGTTCAGTCCTTGAGGCTGGAGTTCTTTGGCCCCACTTGCACTCTACTCTTGACTACTGTCTTTCTTAACCCTGAGCCGCACATCTTGTTTCCCACAGCTCTTTTCTTGCAGGACGAGACAAAATATGTTGAATTTATAAAAGGATTACATGGTGTTCACTAGTGTGGGAGAGTCCTCTCAAGTCAGGACCTAACGGTATAGCTATCTAAAATGTTCTCAAGTGGCAATTACCAATCCACTGGGGGAAGAGACTTGAACATGGACTGGTGCAGAAAAACACAAATTGTACTAACAAAATTCATATTTCCTTTCTGTAATATAAAGTTGTTTTGGAAAATGACTTCCTAGCTAGGGACTCCATTAGCTAGAGATATTTTCTAGCCAAGCTGACATTTGGTGTGAACCTGTGACCAGCTCTTATTTGAGTGAGCCAGAGATTTGTTCAGCTTGCTGGATTCAGAGTGCAACCAAAATACAACACACATATGCATACATGCATATAATGCATAAATCATAGCATTATGTCATGAATGGTGTGCATGTACAGGATGGATCATACAGTATACTGCATCTCAAAACCACTCTTCTAAGTATATCATTTGACTGACAGTGGCATAAGTGTATATGTATTCATCTGTAACAAAAACAAATTTCATACACATATCTGCCTCTGGCAATATCCCAGGAGGTTTGTAGTATATAGGTTGAGAACTACTGGCATGGACCCTCTAACTTTCTGCCAGCTATTTGATTCCAGAGTGCCTCATGATTTTTATGCAATTACAAAAGTTATGTTTGAGAGACTATTTTTCAAAGTAAAAAATGCACTTAACCAGAATATCTAAGCAAACGCAACACTGTATGTAATTTTTTGAGAGGAATCGGTAAAATGAATGCAATCTCTAACCCAGTTTATTTTCTTTCTTTCTTTCTTTCTTTCTTTCTTTCTTTCTTTCTTTCTTTCTTTCTTTCTTTCTTTCTTTCTTTCTTTTCTGGTAAGACTTTTCTGAGGCATTGTTTTCATATTAAATTCATGAAATCTGTCGCAATCTAAAATATTATGCATTATTTCTCCACTAAAAGTTGCCTCTGGAATTATTCCTGAGACTGTTGCCATAATAAGTAGAAATAGTTTTATATATATATATATATATATATATATATATATATATATATACACACACACATATGTATATCTATAGAGGCATACATATGAAAACATATAAATATATAAGTATGCATTTAAATATATTAAAATTTATTTTTATATGTTTAAATATATAAATACAAATATTTTAATATATATGTTTATATATATATATATATATATATATATATATATATATATGAAAAATATACCCATATGAAAGCACTGATGGGAGACAGAACTGCATAGTTGAGCAAGAATCTGTAGGTCAATCTACTGAATATCCTGTGTGGTAGATGTTATTTCCTTACCAAGGGACAATTTTCTCTTCTTCTTTCCTCCTAAAATTGCCTGGATTTTGTTTAAGAAGAAGGTGGAGATATCTTGATGTTAAGGAAGTTAAGTCACTTATTATACCCCCAAATCATCATTGGTCTAAACATGTATGGGTTATTCTATTCCATTGGACAATGTGATGTAAGAAGATTTTTTCTGGTAGCTTCTAGAGAGATGTTTCTCCCGATTAATAAGGAGAGACTAGAAGACGGCTGTGTTTTTCTGGTGCTGCTTTCTGTTTGGATGCTAGTCTGTGTTCTGATGCAACCACAAATTGACAGACATGAGTTTTGAAAGCCAGCATTTGTAGATGTGGAATGATGAAAAGCATCTCAGATCTTCATAAAATATGTTATCCACTGAATTAAACTTTGGACAATCTATTTTAGAAAATTTAAGAAAAAGATAAATATCCTTAAATTTTAAACTATGGTCAGGATTTATAATTGAAAGCCATTCTAAGTCCTGTAATCAGAGCATAGTACTGATGCAAAGCACATAATAAAGATAAATATGAGAATCAATGATTATTTTAGTGACTTGAAACCTTTTTCTAAGTGCTTTAAATATATTAGGCCATTTAATCTTCAAAACAACATACTGAGATAGACATTAATAAAGTGTTCAAAGAGGAATGTGAGATACAAAGACATAAAACTTTACAAAGATAATATATCTCGGTGATAACTGAACCAACATTAAAATTCAGCCAGGAGTGATTGGGAGTCTGGGATTTAGCTATTAAATTATGATTTCTTAGGGAAAAACAAACAAACAAAAAACACACAAAAAAAACTCCGTGGAAAACAATGATATTTCCTTCTAACTTTTTGCTTCTAATAAAATTTATTAAATTTACTGTGATCACTACAGAGCAAATTACAATGTCTAATTTTTAATGACAGAATAGCATTTAATAATCTACCACTGAAATTTAACTGTCTCTAAATTGTTCACAAAAACCTATATATTCATTGCATTTCAGATGCCAATTTACTTCATTAAATTTATTTTTCTGTAGACCAGAAAAGGCAGGAAGAAGATAATTATAATGGAGTAATTGAAAAGTTTGGAATAAATTATGGAGAGTTTTACACTTCTCAGTTTTTTATAAATTGTTAAACATACATTTTTGTAAGAAGTGTTGCACAATTTTATAGCTAAAATTTAAAATTTTTCTCTAACGAAAGACTGAAATATATGTGAACACATCTACATTCCTGGTTAACTGAGTTTTTATATTTCATTCACTGGAGAAAGAGTTAAAAGGAATGCCTATATGATAGAAATTAGATTTGTTCATTGTTTAGGTTTCTGCTTATTTCTATCAGAAATGTTTAATAGTATAATCAGAAAAATATACTATTGGCTCCATTAATATAATCATCTATATTTATTTGAAGCGATATGATATAAATGTAATAGAATTCTATTTGGTACATTATTTTTCTGGAACGAGTAGATTGGTTTAAACTGACCTTCAAATTATTACTTTTATTAAACACTTTCATAACCAGATATTCTCTTTGACCCTTCTTGCTGTGGTCTAATACTCTAGGCTTTCATCCCATTGTCTGGTGCTTTAATCTGCCCTTTATGTAAGTTGTAAATTGAATTATGTGCTTCACTTTTTTATTTCAAATTTGCTTCTGAACCTTTTTCTATAGGATTAACCTATTTTTTATGCTTCCCAAACTCTAAGTCAAGAAAGAATTCCTTCTGAGCTCCATTTAAGCCTGGGGGTATTCATACTATATTTAACATCCAAAGCACTGACGTGACCCTGGAGGAAAAGGGGTGGAACCACAATAATATTGGCAGAAACTGGCAGGACGAAATATATATATATATATTTTAAGTTCTTATTTAACTCTGCAGTATATATTTCCAGACATATTGCAGGCTATTACAGTATAGACTATGGATTTTACATGAAATTATTTTTTTTAAACAAACAGGATGAAAGAGAATACTGCATTATATGAAATGAATTACATTGACTAAATTTCCCATACAGTTGTCATGACAACCCTCATAGTTTCCATAATGTGTAGACTATTAAGTGTTGAACTAGATGTGCTTTAAAAAAAGACACTAATGTTCAAAGAGACATTTCCATTATAACTCCTTGAACAGACTACAGGATTATTATGCTTCAACAGACAACCTGTCTTTCTTATGCTGTTGCTTTGGATCACAAAATGTGTGAGAAAAGTGAAAAGCAACCCTATAATATTAGAGTTCAATGATATTTTCTTTAAATGTCAGGTACTTCAGCCATTAGCAGATGCTTGAGTCCAATCTATGGAATCCATGACAACTGTTGTCCAGCTGATGTGAATATCTATAGCCACTGTGAATTTACCACTTCTTTGGGGGAACTTTCCTCAAAGTAAAGAAATTCTGAACATTAGAACACTCTCCTGAAACCATATTCCTTTATGTTTTACCCATTTCTTTTTTTCTTTTGTAGTTATAAGTTTGAAAGATCTTCCATAAACAAAGTGACCCTTAAAATAATTAAAGTGAGTTTATGTTTGAACTCATTCCTGTAGTTATTGAACTAAATAATATAATTCCCAACAACTACTTTCATACAGCTATCTATAAATATATTTTCATCCTGATATACTTTTGTGAGAAAGGTACTCCAGGTTGGTTTAGATCAAAATTTAAAGAGTATGAATCTCTTCCATCATTCTATATCCTTGATTAACTGAGAAATATTGATTTTATAATCATTTATAGATTTTAGTCACATAACTTCTAAAACAGGTTTGGCCATGAAAGAAAGGGTCTCCTTAGATAGCATCACCACTACTAAATCCAGTAAGTTATCCTAATGTCACCAATTTTTATTTGTACAGTTCAATTATTCTGATTTATTTAAGCTGCATTCTCACTTTCCATCAAACATACCTAAAGAATGATCAAGACATAGCATATTTTACAGACATAAAATTGCATTCCGTTCATAAACATTCTCTACCTAAGCCTATCTAGAGCGACTTTTATTTTCCTCTGAATTTATCCAATTTTCAAAATC
Source organism: Rhinolophus sinicus (assembly GCF_036562045.2). Lineage (NCBI taxonomy): Eukaryota > Metazoa > Chordata > Mammalia > Chiroptera > Rhinolophidae > Rhinolophus > Rhinolophus sinicus. The sequence goes on from NC_133755.1 coordinate 106,425,116, forward strand.
AGTTTAGCCAATATTTATTGACCCTCAAACATGTGCCAATCATTTTGCTAGAAGACAGTGGAACCAAGATAAATAATCTAGGAAGGAAAGCAAATATATACACGGAAATTTCAATTTAATAGGTTAAGTTAGTATTAGGTAGTGCTATAGACTGAATGTGCCTTTCTCAAATTCATGTGTTGAAACCTAATTCCCAGTGGGATGGTATTTGGAGGTGGGTCTTTGGGAGATGATTAGGTCATGATGGCAGAGCCCCTATTAATGAGACTACTGCCTTTATAAAAGAAACCACAAAGAGCTCCCCCTTGCCTTTTGCCATAGGAACACACAACTAGGAGACAGACGTCTATGAACCAGGAAGTGGGTTCTCACCAGACATCAAATCTGCCAGCACCTGATCTTGGACTTCTGAGTGTCTAAAATGAGAGATACATTTCTGGGCTTTATTAAGTCACCCAGTCTATGGCATTTTGTTATAGTAATCTGAACAAAACGTGCAGAGAATCCCATTCCAACAGAGAGGAGAAACACCAGGACGATTTCAAACATTTTCCCCAAACTGATGAAGACAGAGATAACTCCTCAGTATATGAGGATGAATTTGTCTAAGCTCTGTAAGGAGAGCATTTCAGGTAAAGGGAATATTGTGATGAGAAGATGGAGATGTATAAAACAGTAAGAGGTGTGTGGGGAACTATATAAGCTATCAAACATTTTAAAGCATAAATACAGAGAGGACAGGGATGAGATAGGTATGTGCCAAGTCACATTGAACCTTGAATGATTAAAAAACTTGGATTTATCTGGAGTAGTAATCCATTGATGAGTTTTAAGCACATTTATAATGGTTCTCTATATTGTCTTCTGGTGGGAATTTATATAATTTCCTTAATTAGCTACCAACGATACTTGCAGGTAAGGCCTTACTTCTAACTCATTATTATAATATAATAGCATGATTCAAAAAACATTTAGTAAAAAAAGAAATAAAGTAAAATATAAACCTATATGATTAAATATTGTATTGTAAGAAGCCATGTGATGTATCTTTCAAAGATTATATTCTGTCAACCCTTCTGTCCTCAGATTCTAATAATTTTATAGTAGATGAATCCTAAAGACATGCATGTACATTTCTCAATGTGAAACACCAGCCACTTTAAAATCTTTTCTTTGCAAAGAGTTTTGGATTCTACAAATGGGAAAGTTTGGATTCTTCAGTACATCTGTAAAGCAGCTTGACATCTACTTTACAGTACATGAATTGTTGAAAAGACCAATTGAAGATAAAATCGTTTTAAACTACTTGCTACTTAGAGCAATCCTTTGCAAAACTTCAACCTCAAAACATAGTCTCTGTTGGATTCACTATGTCGACTAGTTATATGTACCTGAGAACTAATTCTTATCTACATGGAATTACAGAATCATTACTCTGTTGTGACAATTCACACTCCAGAAAACAAAGCTATGTCCTGGCACAAGGTGAATTAGATTGCTGCCTTGTCAAAACAAGCCAGAATACATGGCAGAACACAATATCACTCAGGAGCGATAAATTACAGCACACACTTGCTACTAAATATGAAAGAATGTCTTTTATGGTGCTCTTTAATAGCTCTGTTAGACACACAGAAAATAGAAATGAATTTTAATACATTAATTTATGGCCAATTTAGTCACCAGAAAATGTAAGCAATCATGGAAAAAATATCAAGACCAAGATTCTGTCCTAATTCTGTTACAAGCAGGTGACATTGGAGAGACTACCTACCACTCTGGTTTTGATGGATTAAGTTTCAGTGTTTGTCAAATGGTACACTAAGTCATTGAAATCATATAAAATGTTAACAGTGTTATGTATAGATTTTTGTTATAAATACTATATATTTAAAAAATAATGTGACAGTTATTCGGCGGATATGAATCAGTTAATTTTCTTGATTTTTTTGCAGAGGTAATGAGGTCAAAGTTCTGATTTCATCCTCTACAGGAGGCCATTTAGCTTCCCACAGAAAGTGTCCTAATGCAATAAATTTTACTCTGCGGTAAACCTGAGCAGCTACATTGAAATGTCTGCTCTTTCAGATTATCTTATTAAAGAATAATAAATGTGTGTTTACATTAAACTTTTAGTGCATTATTTGTAATTACTTGTTATTTAATATATATTTCTTATTTTAAAACATTAATGTTTTATGAACTTCTTAGATAAACATGTCCTAGCATTCTTGAATTACATAATCTAACACAATCAATGACTTGCCACATGTTCAGGCATGTTACTCCTCTTTACTCAGATATATTAATATAATCAATTGCTATATCTTCAAAAAATAGACATGTTTATCTCTCCATCAGAAAAGCATCATCCAAAGACTGTAAATATTAAGATCATGCCTAAATTGTATCTTCATTCTTCAACTTTTTAATGTAAAACGTACGTTCCCAAAATCATCAGAGTAAATACTTTTGTTTTATGAAATATTAAACAGAATTTTATACTTATACTCGCCCATGAGAGGAAGATGTTTGTAGAATATTTGTATGCTTTGGCTAGCAAATTTTCCATTTTAAAGAAGAAAAGAGTGCTTGTATGTGTTTGAACTATTTCTTATTCTTAAAATTATTATAAGTTCATTAGTATTATACATAACCATATTTTTAAATGTTCCATTAAAAAAATAAAGGGAGATTAATAGATTATGCCTAACAAGGCAAAATTAAATAAAATGGAGAATTCCATCCCTTTCTATTTTTGAAATTTTATATAACCTGTAATCCCCACACACTAATTCAGTGAATCATTGTTTAATTTTGTGTAATAGTTTCTTTGAATAATCACAACTTCTGTCAAAAACACGTATGTTTCACCCTTTTGATAGGAAAGTTTTTCTACCTATAACAAAAGAAGAAAGAAATTCTTGAGCACTTTCTATTCACATGCAGATTTTTTCAAGCCTGTCTAATGTATTTTAGGATCTAAGTGTCTCCTTTTTTGATTTATAAACAAATCCTCTCTGATCCAAGAATAAGAAGATGAGATACAATGGCCAATCAACTAGTATATATCAAATAGTTATTAAAATCATAACAACGATAGTATCTACTAGTTAATCCTTTACTCCTTACAACTAACTTTTAATAATTGGAAGAGAGTTTATCAGTTAGATTATGCTAAATTACATAAACCTGGCACACATAAGCCTAGTGGTAAAATGAAAGACCCACAATTTCAGTGGCTTAGAACAATAAAAGTATACTGCACTCTTAAAATCTATTACTAGCTTGGAGAACTAACTCAAGCATGCTCCTTCAGCTGTTGACTCAGACATTCTTAAACTTTTAGAAACACCATAACTAAAAAGCTTTCATAATTATATTAAAGTAACCAAATTAGGCCCCAGATGGAGCCATTCACCTAAGCCCCACATTAGCAAACCAAAACTTAACTAAGTTTCTATGTTTGACTCTCCCAGAAACGGAAGGCCTAGGTCAACCAATCAGCAGTTGCCTGCTGAGCACCTGTTACCTAACCCAGCTCTGACACTCCCCTTTGCGCCATACTAGGTAAGTTTCCCTGCGTTAACCAATCAGCAAATGCTTAGTATAATTTCTTTGTTCCTGATCCATTAGAACTATAAAAATCTCTTTACCTTTTATAGCCCTTTGGATCTCCTTTGTATCTGCTAGAATGGATGCTGTCCTATTCATGAATCACTGAATAAAAGCCTTCTAGATGAGTAAATTGTGGAAAAACATTTTTGACAATTATTATGGCACTGGAAATTAAATGCTTTGACAAATTTGATCCAAGCCCTGTACTCCTAGAAAACGTCCACATTTGAAGAAATCCCCTATCCTTTATGTTACGGAAAACAGCTTACGGAAAAGAAACATCTTTCCCCACAAGATTTAGATAAGACGCATGGATGCCCTCTTGTTTAATATGACAAGGCCAGACATAGACTCTCCAAATTCCCATTCTTCACCTCATTAATGATTAGTTGACCTGCTTGTCCCCACTGATCAATTGAAACAAAATGCTTAATTGAATGTTGGTTAAGATTCTCTCCTTCCCCTGGCATTCTGAACCTTGGTCCATGCAGATCCTGAGCCAGGCTATCGCCTTTCCTTAAATGCCACTCAGAACAATAATTTATTCACATTGTTAAAGTGTTGTAAAGCAACCAACCACCAGAGGTGGATGGGAGAGAATATACTTTATGATGTAACTCACAATGTAAAAAAATATTTACTATCTGTCTTTTGGCAATAAAAGTTTTGTTAACCCATGATTTAGATAATTATATGATGAGGCCATAAACAAAATTAAACTACTAACTAATTTTCACTTATTTTTATATTTTACGAAAAAAGGTCACTTTAAAAAAGACTAAATATAATGGAAATATTATATTTAAAATATTAGTCACTCCTAAAATGTTTGGATTAACTCATTTTTAGATTTTTAATCTATGTAAATATTATACAGGATCCACTGCTTTGATTATATGAATTATTACAAGTTACGTTTGGAAATATGTAATGACCCTTTTTAAAAGCATTAAATAAATTTATACTATATTATTTAATTGTAAAATATTGACATTTCCATAAACTATTAAGTAAAGATATATAAGTTTCATATATTTCAAAAGTGTACTGTACTTTTCAATACTTCTGTCTCATCAGCCTCACTGAGTACAGGAGGTAAACAAACAGGATATTGCCAAATGTGATAAGTTTTGCCAGGGCTCAATTATGCCACTAGATGGAGCATTTAGCACTGCAGAGAGCTCCTGAAGAAAATGCACATTTTGTTGTTGTTGTTGTTGTTGTTTGTTTGTTTTTTCATAGATTTTAAAGGGAAAAGATATTACAAAATGTGACAAAAAGAACATTTTCCTAAACTTGTATTGAGAGTCATGTCAACACTATGATTATTTTACAGCCGAAAATTATTTTTAAGCTCCCCAAATTTATATGCAAGTTGAGAGATCAGACTTTATCAAAAGAAAAATTGCAATGACATCCTAAATTGACTTTTCAGTGGTTTCTTAATTTCCTCTGATTTGGCATATTATTTGAGAATAAAAATGTGTTTTCATGAGGTTTTGAGAGCAAAGAGATACTGCTACTATTAACATTTTTAAAAAATGACAATTTTTTGACAATGATAATGGATTCTGTATGAATTGTCACTCATGAGAGGAAAAGCAGAAAGAAGAAAAAGAAAGTTTTACATTAATGAAAAGGAAGCAGCAGTGGATGGTGAATTGTCACTGCATGGTTCTGAAATTAGTGTAGCAGAGTTCTTTCAAATGCCTGGGACTGAGAAGGTCAATCCCAGTGGCTGAGAGCCCTGAGGTAGAAGTTCAGGGCCATTAGGTTCATGCTACAGGGTTGGACAAAAGCCTCTTGTGCATCATTCGTCAATCTCTATTTTTAACCCATTGTCTTCATCCTGAGAAACAATATATTTGTTTAGGAGGATAAACAGGAATCACATTTCTGAAACCTGGCTTTTGTCCAGGTTAATTTAAACATCTGTACACTTTTGCTTCACAAACTTACTGAAACCCATCATTTACCCCCATTCCAATGTGCAGCTGTTTAAATGACATTGGAAGCAATTTTGACACATGATACTGATGTCGGTTAAAAGCTGAGTATTAGCTGACTGGAAAAACATCAGATGAGTTCGTCTGCTGTATTGATCCCCATTCCCTATATTCTAATGGATCTAACAGAGAGGCACAGCTCATTGGACTAGAAAGTGAAATTCAAACCTTTCGACTATTATAGACATACATGTATATGAGGGGAAGTATTTAAAGTAGAACAAGATTGTCTCCCTGGAAAAAAGCCAGGTCATTTTTCTGAATGAAGACTTCCAGGCAAGGCAGGATACAAAACTGTCAGGTGTGAAAATGATTACAAATGGCAGCTATATAAAAAAGCACTAATCAGAAAGGATTTCCAGTTTCAACACTATAGTTTGTGATAATATGACTCCACCCAAATCAAATAGCATTTCAAACAAGAGGATAGTAATTGCTTCAATATTTTTTTGTAAATTAAAAAAAAAAAAAAAAAAAAAACAACAGAGAGACAACCAAAGGAATATTTTTTAGCACAAATATTTGCTTTCAGGTGTTAATTGAAAAATATTATTTTAACATAAACAGAATATGTGGTGTATGGTAGATATTTATAAAAAAAAACATACTTAGTTTGAGAATAATTATATGTAGGTAAATCTGATCATTTTACTACTTAGCTTTGAGATCTATTGTGTTGTTTGTTCATCTTTGAAGTATTAAAACTATAGTTAGGTTTTACTCTGAGATGCTTTGCAAGACAGCCTCATAATTGACTCACCTACGTTGAGAAGGCCATTGTTTTCTTCTTTTAAACTTGTTGATCAAGCAAACTATCATGAGAAAATGGTGATAAAGTAAAAAAAAATGTTTAAACTTAAACATTTACGAGCAGTAAAGGTCATTTTACATGGAATACTTTAGATATTAGCATAAATAATTCAATTTAAAAAGATTTTGCTTATAAAGTCTGATTTGACATATCTAAAAAAGCAAGCATTTGATAGTCACAAACCTTAGTTGAGAGTGTGCCTTACTTCCTAGCTACTTGATGTATATAATTTACTTCAATTTCTTGAGCTCTACCTTTTTCATGTCTGAAATGATGATATCATCTCACAAGTTTATGAGGATTGTATGATATAATAGATTATTTTAGTCTTTCATTATTAGTAGTTATAATAGTTAAGGTTAGTGTTTTTGTTTTGAAGATATCTTTTTAGTTCTATGTGTTGTTCTATAATATTCTTGTCTAACAAATTAAACTATGCTGGTATCTGTAATAAATATAGAAATAAGACTAGAAATGGAAATATAGTTATAGATCATCCTATGTGACAGTTGGTTTAATAGGCTCTGATGATACACAATTAAAAAGGCATCACTATTTCACTTAAAAACTACTGAGAACAATTACTTTATCATGTTTTAAGTGTTAGCACTGATGATGAAAAGATAACGATCACAACACATATATAAAAGCTATCAAAAGTTATGTTGGTAAACAAGTTCAGCTAAGATTCTGAAGTTGAGCTTCTGTTGCCAAATATGTATATGAAAATATGCTCATAACAGGCAAAGCTAAGTACAGTGAAGCCTGGCTTATTTTCCTTCCAAACACAGGGTCCGTATTTATTATGGACTTTCTTGCAACATATCGAAGCATGATGGGTTCCCAAGGGTGTTATTTTTTAAGAAGTCTAAAAGTAGACTCAAAATATACATGTTTTCAATCACAGTTCTATAAATCCATTCATCTTTTACTCATCTGTCTGGTTGATATGTTAATTCTGGACCTCTTTTTGAGCCTTTAAAAAATGAATTGATTAACACTATGTATTTCTAAATTCCCTCACTATTATTAGTTCTCATTAAAAGATTACTGAAATTATAACTACAAAAGCAAAGTGAAATTAATAACTGATATAATAAAGTAAACTAACTATGGGGCATTAAAAACATAAATAGTTTTTTGTCCTGGATGATGTATATTGTTATTAATATATCTGACATAACTAAACAACTAATAGACTCTTCGGTTTATTTTTTTCAAATTTACAAAATTTTTTGTTTGAAAACCTCAGTAGAAGTTGTTATTTGGAAACTGACATAATACATTCTACCAGATTAAGACTTAATAAAGCATATTATTGACTTCCTTGATATAATTGCCTCTTCATACCCATTACAATCACTCATGTAAATACATATTTAGGGAGGCATCAAAAGAAGATTAGTCACCTAGTGGAGCATGACAGCTCAGAGGATTTACTGTATTCATTGCTGCAATTGTCACCCCACACTGTTAATTCACTGGCACAGCTACCCACTTTTACATATAAATATCTATCATTTATTATTTCCCCCTCCTTATATCAAAGGGAAGTCAACTCTGCATGGAACTAAATCTTAAACTTATTTTGTAAAAGGTTAATATAAGAGGAACAAAAGTTCTTCAGTGATGACAGTTTCGAAAGAACATATTAATTTCAACACACTTCTTTTAAGAATTATGAGCAATATTCAACAGTACTGGACAGGATGCACTTAATATCTCACTTTTGAAAAACAGAACATATAATTTGAAAGTGCTTTTACACACCTTCCAATTAATACCTCTAAATACAGGCTCAAAAATATAAATGTAGTACTTAGTGAGGCAATTTTCAAATGCATAATTTCAGTGAATATCTTCCATGTGCATGACACACTTTTAAAGTTAGAATGCTTTCTTTTTCCCTCTAGAAAAGTTTTTGGATTCTGGTTAAAAAACATGGTGGGATGATAGTGAGGAGTGGACTGAGTAATTAATATATTTAAAAGATGCCAGAATCATATTTTGTTTGCTTCCTTGCTTGCTTGCTTGTTTATTCAGGGTAATTAGGGAAAACTTTCAGGATTATTTTTAATTAAGTGATATAGATGATAGATAGATAGATAGATAGATAGATAATAGTTGGAAAGAAAGAACATTAGTTAGATAGCTTAATAGATTATTTGTAGTATCTTGTTCCTCCTTCCTGTAATTAGTTGATAAACTATAATACTTTTAACTGTAGAGAATGTGGATGGAAGGAAATTCTATTATTTGCACACTGAATATATTTTTAACTGCTAAAATCAAAATATGAGTTGATTATTCAATTTCATGTAATAATTTTTAGCTATTTTATGAACAGATCATCAATGGATTCCAAAAAGCTACTTTTTACTCTATCCTGTAACAATGTCAACCCATTCCTCATTGATATGGCAGATTGATGCAATACGATCACTTTAGAGGATACACTCATTTAGCTTTTCCCCTCTATTAGTTCCATCTGTTCCTGGCACTAACTAAATCACCTAAATTCTGGCAAAAGTACTGAGTATTCTGTTTTGATTACCACAATCTAAACTCACTTTTGGTCACAACTCTTCCTTCAGCCTATTATTTCGATATGCAATAATATGCAGTGATAATACACATTTTTTTCCAACTTCCAAACATTTCGAGAGAATTAATGATTAAAATGCATAAAACATTCTAAAATCCTTATAAAAACCACTTAGTACACATTATTAGTTTAATTTTGAGGACATTGAAAATGGTCTTTGGCATAAGTATAAGGCACAGTTCAATATTAATTACATAGCCTGATTCCTTTGAGAGTTCTCGGTTACATCATAATGCACTATCACAAGTGAAAGGGCTTCATAGACTATAAAGTTTTATTCAAGTATAAGTGGCATTCGAATTATAAACAATATTGTTTTTTCCATGATGTTAGTCATTCTATTTTTTTTTTCTTTTTTTTACGCTAAAAATAGTTGAGGGAGGCTGACAGACTTTACATACATCTATTCAATTTAATTAATGGCAATTATAGTTTATCAAGCGTCTAAAGCATTTTACTTCTTTTATATTTGTTAACTATATTACTGGGATAAAAAAATAAGCTTGATTTATATTCAACTATTAGTATTTTTAAATACCTGCATAGAATATCTGTATTCTAAAATAAATATACTAAGACATTTAAAGTTACCTTTAATACATGTAGGTAACCATCTATGTGTTAAAGGTAAAATTCCATGTATTCCAGGTAAAATTTGAATATCTTAGTAGATATATGTGCATTTTTCTTGGAAATTCAGTTGCTCTTAATACATAGCAATTTTGTTCATTTTTTTTTTTTTTTTTACTTCTCCCCTGGGGAATTCATATCGGTTGTCTTCAAAAGAGAAGTCTTCCCTTTATGCTTTTCACAGTATAGCTTGATTTTTCAGTCCAGGAGAATGTTATTGGCCTGAAATGCATAGAATGTTGGAGCAGGATTATACTGGCTTGCAGGAGCTGATTGTACACATTCTTCCCAAGTTTTTGTGCAGTGACATCTCATCAGAAGCTTGAAATCAATAATGGTGGGGTATGTTCCCCACACAGATTATCAAAGACTACAAATCAGAATCTGTTCCCTCTGCAAAACTGTTGTTAATCATTTAATTCTACACCATTACCTACAAGTGAAATTTAGAGGAACCAGTTCACATATTTGCAGGTATATACCGAAAGCACAAGTAATCAAGTGCTGTGCCTTGATAAGTGAATGCTAGAAAACATACTTTGACTACTACATAGAAAGAACAATGGAACAATATATAAAGGCACCTCAAGACTGCAATAGCAAATATAGAGGTATAACTTCAACACATTTCTTCTCAGGACGATAATATATTTTCTTATCAATAACTTTGAAAGAAGACAAGTGGCAATGCTCTGCATGCAAATGTGTGGACAGTTTCCTCTCCTATTCATTCTGGTGCAAGAAACTCAATGCAGTCTAAAAGGAGAGAAACAGAAAGAGATCTTCCTTCTATGAGAAGATACTGCTCTTGAGTTCCATCCAGTGTGTCTATCGACTGACCAAGCATGGCATATAATTATGTCAAACATAATGTGTTCAAACTGAAAAAAAGTGAAAAAGCATTTCACCCCTCAAAACTGCTTCACACTCTCTATACCTCACCTTGGTAAATAATTCCATAATATCCACACCTAGCCCCATCATTTGATCCTGAAATGCATTTCCTATGCTATACTCCTCTGTGTATTATCCTCAAATTCAAATCATTAGTCAGATGAAAGCTACCCTGTTGACATTACTGAACCAGAAGTTTGAGGGAGTCCTTCATAAAATGGTATCTAATTTTGTCAATTTTCTGCTTCAAGTCTTTCTAAAGCTTTATCGTCTGTGTCCTAAAACCTTAAATCTTTAATAGGTTGAGTAAGACCTTCCTTCACCTGCTCCTGCCTGTTTCCATGGTGTATTCCAGCCACGTCCTAAACCTTGCATTCAGCATTTCAACCATGATCAACTATTAATTGCATGTTATAGAGCTGTAATGTTTTTCTCTCCTGTAACATCCTATCCCATTTCTATCTTCACTAATCAGGATAACACTTCAATCAGCAAATCTGAGAGTGGTAGGTAATCTCTCAGATGCTTGTTCACCAGCAGCCATTATTTATATCCATCTGAGGATGCTATGAATTTTCAACTGTTTAATTCATCTCTGGGATATTTGAGGGCAAAAATCACAGATACTCAATTTTATGGACCAGTGTCTAGCACACAGTAGAATTACATAAATGTTTACTGATGAAAGAAAATATTTGCTGGGCTATTTATAAAGTAATTTTTTAATGTAGTGAACATAAGTTATTTCTTCCCCCAAATTCACGTGAAACATGAGTCATATGGTGAGATTTATATGAAGACCAAGGGCAGGAAGTGAGGTGATATTTCTTTCAAACAACTCCGATTGGAGAAGAATAGAATTAGGAAGATAGCAGGAGGCAGATTTAGGCAAGTTCAGAAAGGCTTCTATGTTAACAAATAATGAATATTCCTAGAACATCAAACATTCTCATATGTAGATTTCAAGGCCATATTTAATACTTTTGTACCATCCATTTTTTCTCCCTATTTGTGTGCTCCTTTTTTATGAGATCACACAATTCAGATTTTGACTTCATGAAAATCAGCTTTGGAAAATGCAAAGTTTTATTCTTATATTACTTTTATAATTATATTATAGATTAAATCCCATTTCTTCTGTGTCATCACTTAAGATGCTTAAATTGTTTTATATGAGTCGAAGATTATTAAACATGTTAAATCTATGGAAAGCTTCATATTTTTAAATTCCCCTCCAGTTTAGACAATCAAGTTGAAAGTCTTCTTAGAACAATCAGAAGTTACATTCAAAATCCAACACCTTATGAAAGTGAATAATAAATTATTGTAGGCATCAGAGGAATGACTTTCTTGCCTGTCTTCCCATCATCCACAGAATCTAATGAAAATGAAGTGAAAGTCTGATCAAAGCTACAGCTATCCAAGTTTTTCCTTGCAAAATAGTCACTTTAGTTCATCTGTTTGAGTGCTGTAGAGCCATGCAGAACTTGAAATTGAGTAATAATTTTCTGTAAAGGATACACCAAAGCAATGCTAGTCTACTAAGGGAAAAATGCAACTCAAGCCAGAAGAACCAAAGACAAAAGTCCATTAAATTTCAGAAAGAAATATTTTGACTCCCAATCTTCCAAATATTTTGTCAGGCTCTGATGACTATAGTTTTGATTCTCTTACAGTTCTGGATATTAGAAATCTGAAGTCAGTTTTACCACGCTAAAGTCAAGGTATCCATAGGGGTGGTTCTTTCTGGAAGTTCTGGGAGAACAGTCCACTCCCTTGCCTTTTCCAGCTTCTAATGGCTGTTGGCTTATGAACCCTTCCTCCATCTTCAAAGCTCATCACTCTAATCTATCATCACATCATCTTTTCTTCTGACTGATTCCTCCTGCATCCCTTTTATAAGAACTATTATGGTTGTATCAGGCCCACCAGAATAATCTTTTTATCTCAAGATCCTTGACTTAACCACACATGCAAAGTTATTTTTGCCATATGATGCAATATTAACAGATTCTGGGGATTAGGGTATGCCCATAATTTGGGGACTATCATTCATCCTCAATTGTATGTTCATATTGTTTCCTTATCTTCTTTTGGAGCTTTTTTATTGTTGTTGTCTTGTTACTTATGAAATATACAGGATTTAGTGGATGAGAAATTTGGGAGGGCAATGATAACAAAGATAGAATGTATACTGTGGTATATGTTTTCTGTTTGACCTGTTGAACTGAGCTCCTATTGGGAAGGGACATGAATAGTTTAACAACCTGATTAAAAAGCTCAAGGTATGAAACAAATCTTCAAGTTCTCAGGTATTCCTATATCCTATGGAACAGAAGAGTATATTCTTTCCCTCTCTCTGCTGAGAAATCAGTTCAGTTCTGTCCCCTCAAGCATAGGTAAGATAGTATTTTCAATATGTTCAGAGTTAATGACATGAAGCATCTGTGAAAACATCAACAAATAATAGCAAAGACTTTAAAAAACTCAACTATGGGCAATTAGTTCGAAGTCAGGTTAGGAGCTGGCACAGATATTTTAAAAAAGAGCCAATGCTGCAGGAGGATTACCACAGTTGATTAGTTGGTGGGTATGTGAAAAACTGTTAGTAACTATTTTGCTTATCTATGAATGCATAAGAAATAATCGCATAATTTAGTGGCTAACAACATTCATTGTGTTCTCTCTTATCCATTCTGTGAGTTAACTGGGTTCAGCTAAGCAGTCCTTCAGTTGTTATCACTTGGGATTTCTTAGATATTTGCAGTCAAATGATTGCTCAGGCTGGAGTAATCTGAAAGCTCAACAGAACACTAAATTGGTTGAAATTTTCTCACTTTTCATATAATTTCAAGACTTCTCTTGAATATATATATATATATATATATATATATATATATATATATATATATATATATCACTCTCATTATAGTTTCCCCAGTAGAATGACCAGGTTTCTTACAGCTCTGGGTTTCCAGAAAAACACAAAGGCAAATGCTTCAGTCTCTAAATGCCTAGTCTTAGAAGTCCCAGACCATTTTTTCTGACTATGATGTATTGGTAAGTAAGGTCAACAGGATATGAGTTGACTACACAGGGTATGGGTGTCAGGAGCATCACCATTCATTGTGGCCATGGTTTTAGTGACCATAATAATATAGAGTGTACCAACTATTTCATTTTTTCTAGGGTTAAGGGAGTTCCCTGGACCTAGTACTTTCAGTGCTAAAACTGGGAAATTTCTGGGGAAAATGAAGTGAGTTGGTCACCCAAAAATAAAACAACTATTAGAGAGTTTGTAGTTGGGAGTTATAATGGTCTACTATCACATCAATAGGGGATATTGAGTCAAAAGATATTTGGGTTATATAGATTAAACCATTTTTCCTTGCTCCAATTTTGGGCCCAAGTACTATTTTAATAATTTTTTAGGGATAATATTACCCAGATTAAGACAAGTTTATTATAATTTTTTTTAATCCATGGTGAGCCAATTATGTTAAAGAGCTTGGATTTAAGCTCCATACACTTGCCATCACACCACACTGTCTAGAAGACAATCACAGTGGATTTGCCTATATTTTTGCTTGCCTCTTATTCCATTAAATCTGGATGTTTGGCCTTCTAGCTGTTTTTTACCAAAGACAGATGGGGCATGCTACTATGTAACAAAATTCTGAGGAGGAGAGATTATGTTTATTTATGTTTGTGGTAGCTGTCAAAGAGCTTGATGCATAATATCGGTTCAATAAATGTTTATGTGTTGTAAATAGTAACTGTTGAACTTTGTAGTACCTTTGGATTCTTTAATTCTATACTACTCTTTCCAAATGTGTGAAAATTTCACAGTCTTTTTACAATTTTCTTTTTCCAAATATGCTGTATTATTTTCCTGAGGCTATTATAGCAAATTACTACAAACTTGGTGGCTTTAAACAACATAAATGTATTCCCTCACAATTCTGGAAGACAGAATTCTGAAATCTGGCAGGGCCACACTCTCTCTGGAGGGCTGTAAGAAAGAATTTGTTCTTTGCCTCTTTTAGCTTCCAGTGGCTGTCAGCATTTCTTGACTTATAGCCATATCAATCTAATTTCTACACTTGTGGTCATATTGCATTCTCCTCTATGTGTCTCTATGAAACCACTCTCTGCTTCACTAGTAAAAGGAGGGTAGTTGGATTTAGGGCCTATTTGTATAATAAGAGGATAATCTCCTCCTCTCAAAAATCCTAACTTAATCATGTCTTTTGCCATCTAAGGTAATAATCACAGATTTTTGTGATTAGAATGTAGAAAGATAATTTGGAGGGCTACAATTAAGCTCACAGTGGTACATATATGCCTGTGTGTACAAATATTCAAAGTTAAAAATAAAAGTCTAAAGTACTTTATAGCACAATTAAAACAACAGTACAGATCTCTGGATGTGAAAACAAGAATATTTTAACCCAAGTTATTATAGTAGTTTTATACTGTTTTGTGTTCATTCATATAGCCAAAGATATTCATATTTACTTAGTGTTCTTAAAAACTGTCTAAATAAGAACTGAAGAAATACATTTCTAGTTTCCATGAGAAAACATTGGCATTCACAAGTCCAGGGTAAGACCTGATGAGCTCAGCTAGAGATCTTATAACTCTTTCAGATAATGTTTCACAGTCATGTACTGAAGTCAGCTGAGGAGAAGAAAAATCACCTTCCTAGAAATGAGAAATAAGCAATGGGTTTTCCACTTCTTTCTGAAGGAGGTGTGTGTGTGTGTGTGTGTGTGTGTGTGTGTGTGTTATTTACTGAGCTAGGAATTGAAATATTCCTAAAGAACAGAGTTGAGTTCACTAATAGAGAGATCATTAAGAGAGATACAGTTATATAAAACCAGAATTGTTATTACTGCACAGTTATCTAAAACCATTCTGGACTCATGACATAAATAACTTGCTAACAAAATGTCTGTATTTAGAGAATATAGCACATATTTTATAGACAACAGTTTGATACTTATAAACTATTTGTATTCTAAAAATATTTTAATTAACATAACCATATTTTTTAAATCAGTTTTAATTTCTTACAATGTGGGAATATCTATACTACATTTAAATTATGAATGTGGCCCAATAATACATTTTTTAATAACTTAGTCATTCTCAAGAATAGTTTGATAAAGATTTATTTCACTTGATATGAGTAAAGAATATTAGCTTTCTTAATAAATATTTCCAAACACACTGAAGACAAGGTATGATGAAAAGATTCAATTTTCATTCTTTTCCTGACCTGTTCTGAACTATAATCCTCTCTCTATTTATTTTGGTTCCTTTCTCTTCAATACAGTATATCCCCTTGAACTGCATTTTAACGGGGCTGTCCAGAAAGGTCTATTGTCTTTCTCTTTGCAGAAGCTTACAAAGCAGCTGGTGTAAATGGTCCAGCATATATTTGTAGGATTGATACAAAAATTATCTTGCAGAATGCTAGCATTTTGTCAAATTATATAAGTGACGTGTTAGAGAAATTCAGAATATATAAAATCACTGCAATGTCCCCCTTTGTTTTCCAAGTTTCTATTCTATTTTAGCAAAGCATGATGTAATTTCATCTTTTAAAAATAGGCTTTTTCTGAAATCCTTTCTTCAGCCTGCTTCTAAGATATTATCCTTAACCATGTTATTTTTATTTATTTCTCTTTGTCTTCATATAAAGCTTTTAGATATTTAGATTCTTCTAACCCTCAGCAGATTAAAATCAGATAGATGTGAATTTTATACTACGTTCATTTTATGATGTATAAAAAGAAATCCGGGACAAGGAAAAGGCTTACTATAACTTTAAATTTAAAAACACTTTCTCAATACAGACTTTTTAATCAATAAAAAATATTTAAAAAAAGACCAGTGGAGGAAATCTCAATGATCTTGGCTTATCCTTTCAATTATTTTTAAATAAAATAATAAATTGAAAACATTACAGAAATAAGAGTAATTACTGTGATTTTTTGAAGTATTTCATCTATGTATATCTGTAATTTTTGTTACACATTCTATGGAGATTTTGTTGCAACGTTGTTCATGAGAAGTAATTTGGCAAGGAGAAGTGACATCTAAACCTTAACCACGTTAGCCTTCAACTTAGAGTCAATCAGAGTCAAAGGAGAGAAGACCTTCTAACTTGGTTAACTAAACCTTAACTTAGTTAGCCCTGACTTCCCAGTAGGAAAGGGCTTCTCAAATCAATGGAAGGAAAGTTGGTTTTACTCAGGATAAACAAGGACAATAGAAGTGAGGCCATGGTAATTGTTTTGGTAGGAGATATGTATTATAATCTTTCATTGTGTACTGCTTCAAACTGAAATGCATATGTCCTAAGGTCAAGTTATAATATGAATACTAACAGTATTATACCAGGAAGCGAGTTTTACATAATTCACTGCAGGGTTTTTTGACCAAGATTCGTTCATAATATATTGAAAAAAAGAACCAAATGTGGAAATAGCCTGAAGACTACTAGTTTCACCTCATGAGAAAAAATAAAAAAAGATAAAATTGTAAAAAATGCAAAAAAAAAAAAAAAAGTATCATGAATTGAGTTGGAGCATAGCATTCAATTGTTTTTTTCTATTTTAAAGATTTTATTGGGGAAGTGGAACAGTATGTATTTCCAGGACTTTATTAGGGAACAGTGTGTTTTTCCCAGGACCCATCAGCTCCAAGTCAAATTATTGTCCTTTCGATCTAGTTGTGGAGGGTGCAGCTCAGCTTCAAGTCCAGTCGCCATTGTTCAATCTTAGTTGCAGAGGGTGCAACCCACTATCCCTTGCAGGAGTCGAACTGGCAACCTTGTGGTTGAGAGCATGCAATCTAACCAACTGAGCCACCCATCCAACCCTAATAGATTATTAAAACAAATTCATTCTGCTTTTGGAAAATGTATCATAAAATAATGTAATCTCCTGGATTGGTCTTCTTCCTATACCCTCTGAATCAAACTTTATTTCCCCCACTAGATATAAAACGAAATACTGCTAAATACCATGCATTTAATAGGTTTTAACTATTGCTCCATGTCGTCACCCCTTACTGCATTACGTCACAACTCCTTGCTGTGGCTCCGTGGTGGAATGAGTGTGGCCCCTTCTTCTCTCCTTTGACTCGGATCATGTAACTTGCTTTAACCAATTGAATTTAGGTGGATGACATATGCCAGTTCTGATCCTAGGTAATAAGAGGTTTTAGGTTTTTACACTTGTCTTCTTGTGCCTTTACCAATGCCTTGAGAAAAACATACGCCAGGTATCTCAAGGAGGGTGAGAGAAATACAAACAGACATCACAGAAAAAAAGCCCTAACAACTGCCACAACCTGAAGCAAAGTATGGAAGTGGGTGGGGGAGTGGGAAATATAGAATATGAAGTTCGCAGTTGATGATTAAAGGAGTTCATAAGAAAAATATGTTGTATCCATTTAAGTTTGATATCACAAATTATAAAATAAAACTACCTTGGCCAAATATGTGATTTTTGCCAACAATCATGAGCTTTTCCTTTGCAGGCCCAGAGAAGAAAAGAACAGTTTTATTCTGGGCTATGGTTTGGCCATGGACCACAACAGAGTGGAAGTAGCTTATAGTATCTTCAATAGAGTAATTATAATTATGTCCCAAGTAACCTAAATTGGAAAAGTAGATAAAGGAGGATGGCACTGCTGAGAGATCTTGAGAAAAGAATGGCATTGTGATCTCATAAGACTTAGAATAAAAATAGTGGAATCCTTGCAACAAGTGAGCGAAGAAGATATTCCTTTACAAATGATAGTAAAGTTTAAAAATTTTATATTTCATAGATAGTGCCATTTTAAACCATTAGTTTTAAGCATATATATATATATATTATATATATATATATATTTATTTATTTATTTATTTATTTATTTATTTATTTTTAATTTTCACTCCCTGCCCAAGCTTGGCAAAGCAGAATTACACAGTAAGAAAAACACAGGATTTAGGTGCAAACATTGTAAGAATCCAGTCCTCACCGAGTGACTTCCTAACATATAAATTTGGAATCATCATTTGAAAATAACTTATGCTTTGTTTTATTACCTGTAAAATAAATAAGTAAAATAATAATATCTTAATAATTGCATCAACTATATCTAAAATAATAAATACTTAGTAATTGTAACAAAAAAAACCAATCTGTTCATTTCAGAAAATTTGTGAATGCAGTAATCCATGAAGAAATATGCAGACATTTATTTTATTTACAAATAATGACTAAACAAATGAAATAATTACTAATAATTATATATGCATATAAGTCTCAGATCAATTATTATGCGAGGATAGCTATTATAAACACTTAGTATCATTAACTAATTTAATCCTCGCAGCACATCCATGAAATCAATGCTGTTATTATCTGTATTTTATGGATGAGAAATGAAAGCATAGAAAGGTTAAGTAGATTATTTATCATTGGTAGGTAGTTTATCTCAGATTCAAATATGGGAAACTTGGCTATTGGCTCTTATCTTTTGCAATACATTAAATATACTTGGCATAATAAATTATACAAGTATACATAATTTTACTCGCTTTTAAATACTTACATTTCCTATTGAAAATATATCAATGTCACTTAAATGTCTGGAAAATTAATTTTTGTGATGATAGCAAATGTTCCTTTTGTTGGCTATGACTTGATTTTTAAAATATTTTTATTGAAAAGATGTCACTTATACTTTTGCAATATATAATATAAATGTAATTTCAATGAACAACTGGAGACAGATTCCTCCCACTTCTTAAATTATTTTCTCTAGAAATATGTTTAGATGTCAGTTCTCATAAATAAGTGTAAAACTAATATAAATTTATTAATGTATTTAAAAATTGTCTGCAGATAATGTAAGAAAAGTATAAAAATAAACATTAAAAGTGTATAAAGTTTTTTTAAATTGATATAATTTTGTGTCATACATTTTTAGACCACCTTGGAGAAACATTTGTCATTATTACTGTATCTATTATAGGTACTTTGGCCTTGTTTATTAATATTTTAAACAACATGGACAACATTATTTTTAACTTCATGCAGCTAGAATTTACAAATATATTAAGGAAAAAGCAGGGGGTAAATCCAAAATGGTAATCTGACAGCCCTGATGAGAGGAAGAATCTGGCAACATAGGAACCAGTTATAGTTAAAATAATTCTCTACTTATGTAGTCATGAGATCAAGAACCTGGTAGCAGCCGTGGAGATGCATGATAACAAGCAAAATGTGTGGGTGATATAATCAAATTTGGTAATAATTGAAAGGTAGAGGGAAACAGGAAATAGGACAGAACAAAAGGAGAAAGCATTAAAAAAAAAAAGGAGAAGAAACAATGTTGATTCAAATGTACTGAGCTCAGGAGAATAGAGTGAAGGTGATGTCAAGGAATATTACTTGTGAGAGTGGATTTTTAAAATAAAATATCTGGTTTACATGCATATTGAATATAATCCTCTTTTGTACTTATCCTGTCTTTCATTTTCTACCTATGCCAACTCCCCGTAAGTGTATCAGCCCCAGGGAGAACCTTATGAATTAATATTATGAGAATAATTTTCAAGTGTTATTTTAAGTGCACTAAAGTGGACCTACAGCATCCTGTTTTATAGACCAATATATAGCAAGGAGCTGTATGTATATTATTCCACAGTAAATACTCAGTCTCACAATGGATTCTTAAGATCTCATCCAATGTGTCTCTGAGACACATCTCCTAACTGTCAGTTCATGTGTTTTAAAGGAATATAGATTATTTATCACATTACCCAAAGTAAGAGTTGATTGGTAAGACAATTATGCTTTGAAATGCATATAATGAATTTAATAATATAGCTTCTCTCTATTTAAATATTGATGGTTATATATGACTTTCTCAGTGCTTTGGAGATACTATCATCTCTGAATATTACTCTTACTTAGACCATTTTGATTCTTTATTTTTCATATCCTATTTAAAACTACAAAATATTTTCATTTCCCCAACTGGATGGTAAGTTTATGATGTTCATATATTTATGCTTACAAGCACTAGAATAGAATATTGAAGAGGTGGGATGGGTGGAATAGGAGAAATGTCTAAAATTATTTTATTCCACTAACATATAAATCTACCCTGAGTCAAGGCTGTAGGCTGTGAAATATTTTAACACTCCATTAATGAGTGGGTGGACATTTCAGAAGTTGTCAGAACCACATTGCGCATCGTGTTTTATCACTGTATTTGTTTTACCATATTCCTTATTTATCCCATTGCTTTCCCTACACATCTGCCTACAGGCTCTTCACCTGATACATGATCAATGGCATTCTCTTATGGGCCTCAATATTAGAACTTCATCGGAGCCTTCATTTTATATGTCCATATTCCAGTTTAATAAATGACAAACTTTTTTGCCTGGTAATATTAATATGTTGCCAATTAAATAGTAATGGTCTTGAACTTCCCATATTCCAAGGTTCACAGTTTAGATCTTATGTTTCAGGTTTCTAGTGGCTAATGCATTATTTAGCAGTGAGTTTTTACTTGTTTTATTATTTATTGTCTGAATTAATATAACATAGTCTGCAAAACATAGTATATGTAGACGTAAACTTTCACTTACAATTTCTTTGCATAGGTTTCCTCTGAAAGGAATAGTAGTACTAAACATCTGTGAATTCCAACCACCACCAAAAGAACAGCTAATCAAAACAAAATCAATGACTACCACGTTCTTAATCATGATGAAGGAATTTCATTGGTCCTAATATTTCTTAATTCAGCCCAGTCAATTTAGATTAGGGATGTTACTTTCAACATTCTTTTCTTAGTGCCAACCTCTATATTAGATTCTTTGTTGCTAGTGATTTA
Source organism: Rhinolophus sinicus (assembly GCF_036562045.2). Lineage (NCBI taxonomy): Eukaryota > Metazoa > Chordata > Mammalia > Chiroptera > Rhinolophidae > Rhinolophus > Rhinolophus sinicus. Next base: position 106,446,591 of record NC_133755.1, read on the forward strand.
TATCTAGCTAACTTACACAAAGATAGGTTAAGTTTGTATGTGGAAAATGGATGTGAACATGAAACACAGGTTGCTTGCTGTGCTCTGGGCAATAATATCCGTTGTCTCTGACACAGAAATTTCATGTCTTTGGCCAACATTCATGATACTCTGACAGGTTAATTTTCAGCTTCAAGGTAGGGTAAAAATACAGACTCTTCACAGTTCTTGACAACGTACATCTTTTGATGGATATTTAAATTGTTTCTAGTTTAGGGCTGTTAAAAATAAGGAGGCTATAAACATGTGTGTGCCATTTTTGTATGCATGTTTGCTTTCTTTCTCTTCGATAAATACCTAGGATTACTGTGTCTAGATCATAAAGTGCATGCATAGTTAACTGATTAAAAAAATTAACAAATTATTTCCTAAGTAGCTGTTTCTTGCTCATGTTCATCAGAAGGGTATGAAAGAAGCAGTTCTCCCACGTCTTCCCATTTATTACTTATTATTCCCATTTATATTTCTCTAATGACTATTAATGTACATCTTTTTCTGTAATTATCTTTGTATGTGTTAGTTATTTGTGTATCTTCTTTGGTATAGTGCCGGTTGAAATGTTGGACCCATTTTTGGATTAGGGTATTTATTATTATTAACTTTTTGGAATTTTAATGTAAACCAGATGAAAGTTCTTTGTCAAATACACAATTTCAACGTATTTGTTTCCAGTATATAACTTGTCTTAATTCCCTTAATAGGGTATTTTAAAAAGTAGATATTTTTGTTGTTATTTTGATTGTTTTCTTGTCATGAAGTCAACTCATCCAAGTTGTTCTTTTATGAAACATGACTTTGGTGTTATAGCTAAGAAAATTTTGCTTAATCCAGTGTTACAAATATTTTCTCTGGATGTTTTTATGTATGTATGTATGTATGTATGTATGTATGTATTATGTATGTATTGTGTGTGTGTGTGTGTGTACGTCTTGAACTTAAAATATGAAGTTGAAAATTCTTTATCTGGTTCCTGATATTAGGGGGAAAGTTTTAGATCCTTCACCATTGAATATGATGTTAGATGTTGTTTTTTTTGTAAAATGCTTTTTTCTGCTTTGGTAGTTTCCTCTATTTCTAGGCTTCTGATTTTTTTTTTAAGACTTTTATTAAAATATAGCTAACATGTCACCCCAGTAAACTTTAATAAAAAATTTATAGCTAATATACAATATTTTATTAGTTTCAGGTGTACATCATAGTTATAAAATAATCATGGGGTTTTTAACTAAATATAATCAATAATATAAGAATAACTATATGTCGATACATAGTTATTGTCATATTATTGATTATATTTAGTTTAAATCCCCATGATTATTTTATAACTAACAATTTGTATTTTTTTAATCCCTTCACTTTTCTCACACTGTTTCCACCTCTCCCAGATAGATTTGGTGCCCATCTGACACCATACATAGTTGTTGCAATATTATTGACTATATTACTTATGCTACACCTTAAATCCCCATGACTACTGTGTAACAATGAATTTATACTTCTTAATCCCTTCCTCTTTTTCAACTACCCTGAAATCCCCTCCCAACTGGCAACCATCAAAATGTTCTCTGTATCTACAAGTTTGTTTCTGTTTTGTTTGTTTGTTTATTTTGTTCTTTAGAGTCCACATATAAGTGAAATAATATGACATTTGCCTTTCACTGTCTGACATACTTCACTCAGCACCCAGCTTTGTTTGTTTGTTTCCATTTTCATGAGATATCTTTTTCAATTCCTTTACTTTCAATCTGTGAGGGCCTTTTATCTAAAGTGAATCTCTTCTAGGCAGCACATGTAAGGGTCTTGTTTTCTTATCCAGTCTGCCCCCATCTTTTGATTGGAGTAGATTTAACCCACTTACATTCAAAGTAATTATTGTTAGGTATGTAATTCTTAAAATTTTATAATTTATATGTTTTAATTTATTTATTTTTCATTTCAAATATGTCCCTCTAAGATTCCTTGTAATACTGGTTTGGTGGTGATGAACTCCTTTAGCGTTTTGTTGTCTGGGAAGCTCTTTTTCTGTCCTTCAATTCTAAATGATAGCTTTGCTGGATAGAGTAATCTCAGTTGTAGGTACTTGCTTTTCTTCATTTTGAATATTTCCTGCCAATACCTTCTGGCCTGCAAAGTTTCTGTTCAGAAATCAGCTGATAGACCTATGTTAGCTCCCATGTAGGTGACTACCTGCTTTTCACTTGCTGCTTTTAAGACTTTCTCTATGTCCCTAACTTTTGACATTTTGATTACGGTTTGCCTTGGTGTGGGCCTCTTTGGGTTTGTCTTGTTTGGGACACTCTGAGCCTCCTGGGTTTCTGTATTTATTTCCTTCACCAGGTTAAGGAAGGTTTCCTTCATTATTTCTTCAAATAGGTTTTCAATTCCTTGCTCGCTCTCTTCTCCTTCTGGTACCTCTATATGTTGTCCCAGAGGCTCCTTAAACTCGTCTTATTTGTTTTATTATTTTTTAATTCTTTTTGCTGTTCTGATTGGGTGTTTTCTACTACCTTATCTTCTAAATTGTGACTCAAACTTCTGCTTCAGTGAATCTACTGTTGATTCACTCTAATGTAGTCTTCATTTCCGTTATTGTATTCTTTATTTCTGACTGGTTCTTTTAAATATTTTCTATCTCCGTTCTTCTGTTTTCTATCTCTTTGTTGAAGTTCTCCCTGAGTATACTTAAAACCAGTATTTGTAACTCTGCATCTGGTACATGGCTATTTTGTTTAGTTCTTTTGCTGAAGCCTTGTTCTCTTCTTTTATTTGGACATGGTTGTTTTTTTTTGTTTGTTTGTTTTTGTTTTTTGTCTCCCCATTTTGGCTACCTGTTTATGTTTGTTTCTATGTATTAGGTATGGCTGTTATGTTTCCTGGTCTTAGCAGAGTGATCTTATGTAATAAGTGTGCTCTAAGTCTTAGTGGTACAGGCTTTCTGGTCACCTGAGCCGTGCACTCCAGTTGTGTACCTTGTGTGGCTTGTGTGTACCCTCCTCTTGTAGTTGAGCTATGTTTTCTGTTCTCATGTCAATGGGAGGGATTGACCTCCCATTTATTGTGAAGACTGGTTGTGCCTACAATGGAGGAGCTGTGATGCAACGGCTGACCCTGCAGAACAGGATCTGCCTCAGCAGGGCTCTGGTGCTTGGCCAGTCTGCCCCTTGTGTGTGTCATCATTTGAGGCTGCTGGGTGATGCTCCTGGTCATTTCCGGGCTGGCCACTGGGTACACCAGTCCCAGGGCCACCTGGGAGGGGACCGGTTGCAGGTCAATTTCAGCCACAGCCTATGCCCCTCCCAGGGTCATGAGGCAGGAGCCACATGCAATCTGCATATGGCCACCACCAGCGGTGTGCTTGGAGGTGCCTCAATAGGCCAAGCTGAGAACCAAGGCTGGCTGTCACTAGTGCCAGGCTTAGGGCTGCTCAGCCAGAGGTACGGGACACACTCAAGTCAGATGCTACTTATCTGGATTCTGAGAACCTTTGAGAGACCCAAGGAAAGTCTGAAGCATGATCCAAGGCAAGTAGTTTATTCAAAAAGCCACCAGAAGTGGCTTGGGTATGCCCAAAAGTTGGGTGGGGTGTGTTCTCAGAATCTCCAGGGTGTGACTAACGAATGGTGTTAGCCAGTTAGATGGAGACTCAGATATAGCCTCTGCCTATGACAGCACGCCTGGAAGGGGTGGGCTCAACAATGAAACAATGGCTTCCCCCATCTTCTCCATCCAGGAGAAAGCAGCCCTTACCCTGAAGCGAGAGAATTTTGTTTCTCCCTGTAAGTCCCTATCACCTCTGCAACTGTTGCCCTAGTGCTGGACCTCAGAGCCAGTGATTCCATCGCTCTCTATGTAAGTCTATGCTCTGTCCCCTAAAGAGAAGCACCTGACATTCCAGCTGCTCTCTGTCTCACTCAGCCACAATCTCTGCTATTTTTTACAATTAGAAATTATGGGGACTTCTCTCTCTGGCACTGCAACATGGGGCTAGGGAGACTGGTGTGGCTCTAGGACACCTTTCTTCTTCAGGGGGGACCACTACAGCTGAGATATCCCTCGCAATTTATAATGGTCACATGCAGGTTTGGGACCAATCTGTTCTGCATGTCTGCCCCTCCTAGCAGTCTCCTAGTAGTTTCTACTGTATGTCTGTAGTTGTAAGCCTTCAGTTCAATAATATTTCAGGTGATTGTCAATAATTGCTTGGCAGTTTAGTTGTAATTTTGATTTGATTATGCAAGAAGGTAAGCACAGTGTTTACCTGCACCACCACCTTTAACAGCCTGACATATTTTTTATATATCATGAAAAGATGTTCTATTTTGTCAAATGCTTTTTCTGCATCAGTTAAATTGACCACAAGCTTCCTTTTCTTCATTGTATTAAAGTATGTTATATTGATTGATTTCCTTACTTTAGAACCTCAGGGATTGTAAATCCCAGTGCTAGGATATATCCAACTTGGTCATGGTATATAATCCTTTTAATAAATTGTTGGATTCAGTCTACTGTATAGTTTTGAAGGTTTTTGTGTTTATTTTCTTAAAAAGTATTGAGCTATAGTTTTCTTTTGGTCTTCCTCTGACTTTGCTTTCAGGGAAATAATGGCTTCATAGAATGAATTAGGAAGCCTTTCCTTCTCTTCTATTTGTTTGGGAGAATTTGAGAAAAGTTAGTGTTTATTCTTCTTTAAATAATTGATGGAATTAACTAGTGAAGACATTTGGCCCTAGGGTATTCTTTGTTGGGAGATATTTTTAGTACTGATTCAATTTATTTGGTTGTTTTTGGTCTGTTGACATTTTCAATTTCTTCTTGAGTCAGTTTGGTAATTTGTGTGCTTCTAAGAAGTTGTCTATTTCATCTAGGTTATCTAATTTCTTGGCATAAAATTATTCATTGTCATATCTAATAATCCTTTTGATTTATGTAGGTTGATAATAATGTCCCCACTCTAACCTGACTTTAGTTGTTTACATCGTCTTTCTATTTTCCTTAACCAGTCTTAGTACTCAGTTTTTGAAGTTGAAAAGCCTAGTAGGTCCATGTAGATAACAATGGAAGTTTGGTCCATTATCTTATTTACCTTAAGACTGGCTTGGTTCTATGGCTAGTTAGTGCCCATATGAAGGCAGCACACAATGGAACTGGCTTAGACAGGCACATCTCTCAGTAGGTAGTCAAAGGATTCATTAGAAAAGTGAAGACAATACCTCACACCCAAACCAAATATTAAGCAAATGAGAATTAAGAAGGAAAAATGCTGTCTAGTTCCTCTCAAGGCTATTGAAATGAGATCTTTATTGTAAAACACAAATTCAGGAAGACATTTTTACCATAATAAAGTTAGCATTGATGAATTAATTTTTCAGTTTAAATTATTTGCATAGAACATGTCTGTGTATATAAAAACAGCTATATCCATAGCTCCAAATCTATCTAGGTCTTAGAGTGATACCCCTCAAATAAGCAAATGGATAGCTGGAATGCAGATCACTTTGATGGCCCTTCCCCTTTTGCTGAACACAAAGCAGTTTAAAAAGACAAGGAATTCGGGTGGGGGATGATAGTGAGGGGAAGAGCAATACAAGAACAGTGAACAAAAATAGTGTTCAACTTTTGAATCAGGAGGACATGGACAGTAGAATTGCTAACACAGCCGATGGTTTCCTCCTAACTGTGGGAATGTATATATGGGAATACTGCTAATGCCTGAATAGTGATTTGCTCCTGTGAAAGAACAAGTTCACTGGACTAGAAAATGCCCTGACTTCACAGTTCCCAACCCCATTTTGTCTTTTCTTTACAGTTGGTGTGATGTCACTGACCCTGAAACAAGGAATTGATTGATTTTCATAGTGTTGCATCTACCTATGATGGTGCAATTTATGTACTTTACAAAGGTACCCAGCTGAGGGGATGATTGAAGGCTGACATATACTGTGACACTATGTCTATGTGAAAGCAAGGATATTTTCTTCTTTGTAAAAAGGTTTTATCTATTCACTAAGGCATAGTCTTGCATGACTAAGAATGATCACCCTTTTCAAATTTGCTTAAAGATACTCATATGTCAGTGGCATGTGTGTGAATAATTTGCATATGTATATACCCATGTGTACATACATACTTTCATTCAACTGTCAGAGGAAGAAAAACAGAGTAAATGCTATTTTCTGTTCTCTGCTACAAATACCCGAATTACCTTTATAATTTGAAACTGGGTGACAAATGAATCTAGCAAATGAATCAAATATATGTCTATAATATTTTTAATATTATGAATTAAAGCTGTGATATTAGAATTGTGACAATTTAGTATGTTTGTTTTCATTTTATCTTTAATTTGCCCTACCACTTTAAACTCTTTGGTCTTTTGGGTCCAATTGCCAAGCAACTAATACTTCTCTATCTCTACAAATGACTCAAAATCAAATAGCATGTGAATATGTTTTGAAAAAAAATAGATGACATGAAGTATATTATTGCTTAGAACTGGATTTCCAGTCTTATTACTAAACCATGTTCATATATTTGGCCAAATAGAGTATTAACTTCCCATTTTTAAATTATATAATGACATTATTAGTTTACTCAAGATAAGCGCGTCTATTTTTTTTTCTTTTCCTGATTTATTCTATCCTACTGGATACCATATTTAGAAACAAGCACAAAGATGATGCTACATCTGATCTTTTAAATTCCATGAGCATGAGAGTGCATATTTCATGCTAGTTTCCTTGCACATATACGTGCCTCCAGTCTTGAAATAATTTGCTTGAATTTTGTGCTAACCATAGAATGAGGGAAAAATAAAATTCTCTGGGGAATAACTAAAGTTAGGATAGTTGATACTTTCATACTGATTTGCAGGTTTTCACTGAAAAGCTCTTCATTTCACTTCATTGAATAAACTCATACTTACTATATCTTTGCCTGGTTTTATGACTAACCATCAGAAACAAAGTCATATAAGACATTCGAAAGCACAGACGTTTTTTAAGTTATAGTGAATTGACTCCACCTGGACTTCAAGATTAAGTACAACCCCCAAACACATAAAATTCAATTCAGTTAATGCAGTCAATATAAATAAATTCAACTGATGGTCAGATTTTGTTATAAATTAACAGGACTCTTAAAATTATTTGAGTATTGTAAAATTTAGCTACCATATTTACTTTATGGAAATACAGCAATGTATCTAAATATATAGTAGACATTTTAGGTTAACTATACTTCTAAATGATAGTTTGTCATTATAATGCTGACTTAAAATAACTTCCTGCTTGTGGCATGCTTTTAATCATTGATAAAAGTTCTTTATTTCTTTCTAGATCAAATTAATTTCATATTCAATACAGACTTGCTATTTCTTTTTATTAAAACTATGATTTGACATTTACATTTCACTTTAGAGTTACCTATTTCATATTTTTCCTTAGTTTCAGTTATTTTGCTTGTCTTTCCCTCCTGGGAGCCTGAATAAAGTAGAAACAATTATGTCTGAGCTGTATTTTTCAGTGCTATATTATAACTGTTATGAGTCTTCACAAAAAGTTCCAAACCCTCCTAAGTCAATTTCTTCTCTGTCAACCACAACTGATATCTTTCACTTTTTTTGTGATAACAAAGATTATTTATTTCAGTTAACTGAACCTTAGCTAACCAATATGAGCAATGATAATGCATCTGTGATAATGTATTTCTTGTAAACAAAATCCTTCATGTAAATGAATGACTTTGTTTTCTTGTTATTTCACGAGGGCTCTTAGCATCATTATTTATAAATAATAAACTTATATGTAGAGTATGAAGAACAATTGCTCATATGTCTCAATTTGATAAGAAGTGTTTCCCTAGAGTTACTAACGTGCTTTCTTTTATCAGTTCTCTAAATATCTTAAGGTATTTTGTAAAAAATATACTTTTTAAAGATGTCATGTTTAGAGGAAAAATAAATAAATTTCCCTATTTTTAATGGTATCAGAAGAAAGGAGAATATAAGAAATTAAATCAAGCCATTATCTAAAAAGATTTTATTGGATTATCTCACCTATAACTTTTTTGATAATTGCTGAATAATTCAAAATCGACCCATTTAGTTTATATCTGTGTTGGGGTAAATTAAAGAGATCCACACATGTAAAACACTCCCATAAGATACAAATTTATGCCTCACTCATGCAGTAGATAAAGGTGGACATTTTTTGTTGGTAGTTTGTTCCCTTCCATGTAGTGAGTCAAGGACCCAGCCTATTTTTTCATCTTACAACCTCAACATTTCCTCCACTAGTTTATCTTCCACATTTAGTCAGCTAAAGAGAGATATGGTCTTATCTGAGGTAACACTCTTGCTGAAAAGCTTTTGTCCAAAAGTGTCATGTGTCACATCCACTCACATTCATAGCTGAAGTCACAAGTAAGAATTAGAAAAGGCATAAAATTATGTATCAATCAAGGTAGAAACAAAATCTGGTGAACAGCTGGCTGGCTCTGTCTTAGCACCACTCTCATGAGCTCAGATTCTAACATATATAATGGGCAGAAGTAAGCAACTGAAAGTACATGAGAAATTGAAATTTGAATCAATAACTTCATTGATTATAGTTTCCTGAATAACTTCAATGTTGACATTTGAATGTTTATATTTTCATTTTAGATGTAAAATTCAATATGAAATAAAACCCTCTACATTAGAATACATCAGAAATGTACGATGAAGCAATAAATTTATTTTCATACTGAAATGTTTTAACACTTCAAATTTCTTGTTATATCTATGTGCACAAATAAGCCATTCTCAGTGTTTTCTAAGGGATATTGTAAAGCTTTGAAGAACTAATTTTCTTCTCAAAATGTTCATATCAACTCAGCTCAGCATTTGGTTATCATCACATTTTATCAAAATGAGTAATTGGAATTTTCTTTTCCTCATGATAATTTATAATGCATTATGATAGTGCATATTTTTATCCAAACTTTCTCTGCATAAAATAATTTCTTATTTTGATGTTAAAATAGCAGAGAGCATAGTAAAATTAGTTTAGAAAAAACTTGAATACTGTAAGGAAATAAAAAATACATGAAGATAAACAATATGTAATACACTAGTAAATTATTCGATGAATTAGTCAGATATTACCTATATTTTGTTTTCCCTGCTGTATCAGCTACAAAGCATATTATTCTACAGTGTACTACAAGGAATAAAAACATCTTGTCTATTCTAGTAAATAAGAAAAATAAATCAGAGATTTTAATAAGTATCTCCTGTGACTGAGATTGTGATGTTACTGGCAAAAAGAGCATTTCTGAAATGAATTATCACATAGGTGCTATCTTAATTTATGCCACAAGTAACTAATATACAAGATAAATATATCTTCTTGAACTATTTAAACAAGTTATTTAAATGTTCTCAAATTATGTTAAATTTTAAATGCAGAGAATGTTAGATGGCCTGACATTTCTATGATTCCAGGGATGCCATATTAGCCTTCCTGTGAATTTTTGCACCATTTCACAGGCTTAGAAAACTGCGCAGTCTGCGTCCTTTTTAATGTAAATTTTATCTTATTGATACTTATATTTCTAGCATCATGAATAATTCCAGCACACCTAAGCACTGGTACTGACGTAATTAAATCATATATCCCCACATCACTATTAACTGAAAAGCTGGTATGTGGCAGGCAAAGTCAGCTAGACATTGGGCATAAACATTAACTATACTGAGATGTGAAATTAACTTAACCTTATGATACCAGAGTGACTGAAATAAGATTTCCCTGTTTGTTCTCCAGGGCATCTTTGTATTCACAACATTGCTGAGATTTTTTTCAAGATTTTAATAGAAACTTAGTGTCATTTTAAAATCTCTTTAAATCTCTGCTTTCCTGAATTATTATCACAGTGGGTATTATTATTATTATTATTTTTTTATACTAGCACAGTGAATTTTGGATACATCCTATTTTCTTGCATAGTTTCTCCCACGGTGCATATCTGTCTTAATCTTTTTTCTACCTTCTCATTTTTGAAGAGGAAATACATGCTTTTTTCCTTTTTTCCTCCATGCTATTTCCAAATTGGTTGGTTTTCAGCAGCAGCATAGTAACTCTAAATGGTTAATTGGAGGAGTGAATAATGCTCTTAGAAATGAGGAGATCCTAAGTGGTATTAATTTATCAAAGGTGGTTAGGTTGTGTGAGTAAGAGTCAAAGACTATTTTAAGAAGATAATTAAACTAAGTTCAGTAACAAGTATAGGCAAGTGCCTACACATACCAGTTTCTTTGGAATCTTTCCCACAATTTATTTTAAAGATAAATTAACTGAGGAGGAGATTTCCAATTTGCTAAAATAACTTAGAACTTTGGGAAATAGTTGTTTTTGTCATTATTATTCATTTTAATGGTGCAAATGTGTGTCAAGTGTGACAGAGAAGGACCATAATGTGAATTTCCATCCCCTTCTTTTTGATCAGACTCTGTGTGGTGGGCATTGTAATATATGTTTCTAATGAATATGAGGATATCAGAGCATACTTCTTTCAATTAATTTAGATTCTGGGAGAATTAATTTTGGTCATGCAATATAGAAACAATATGTATATACAATCTGAGATCATTATCTCCACAAGCATTTCGATAAGTTGCATTAAATGTGTTTAGTAATAAATACAAAGTCATTTCAACATCTAATTTTAGTAATCTACTCAATCTACTAATTTTAATTACCTTAATTACAGAATAAGCTGTATGATTATATATTTGATTGCTTCGCAGCTTACTTGCATATAGTAGTTCCAAATTAAAAAAATCATTAATTACACTCAATACCTACTCTAGTCATCAAACACAATCATTCAGTGTTATTATTGGTGTTATAGAGATAAATATTAGCAATTTTATGATTCTATTTAATACCTAATAAACAAAATCCATTAGTCATCTCAAAAGAGCTTTTACTGGATTTAATCACTTGAAAATATTTCAATGTTCACTAAGTGAAAGCTATCTTTAAGTTGATTTTATGCTATATCTCATATTTGAAAGCGATGATTTGACTCCTGTTTACAGAACACAAATATTTATATAGTAATCTATTATCTGCAAAAGAGGAATGCTGCTGAGTGATAAGCCCACTAAACTATGCTTGATAAGCTTAATTTTAATGAATCAATTTTAACACATATTTTCTGTCTGTGGGATATAAATGAAAGTTAAATAATCAATATGGAAAATGCATTTGGTTTAGTAATTATGTTTAATCTGCCCCCCAAAAGCAGTGTATTAAACATTACTAATGATAAAAAAACAAAACACACACACACACACACACACACACACACACACACAAATATATTAGAAAGATAACTCAAAATTTGTTTTGAGCTTTTTTTAAACATCTCTAAATCCTGAATCAGGGCTTGCCCTGACTTCCATTCTCTTGTACGCTTTCAGTTGAGCTGTTAGAGAAAATTTGTTATCTCGAACCTCCCTTGGCACTTAGCACTACCTATTACTCCTTTGTTCTTCAACAACTTTCAACTGGTCTTCACTAGGTCTTTATCCACAGTTCTTGTACTTTGCTCTCATCTACCACTTATTCTTGTTTACAGCATGACCTAACAAAGAATATTGTTGAATCCACAAGAAAATCTCTCAAAAACAAATGCATCCCACCCTCATCTGTAGTGAATTCTAATCTCAAGGGATTACAATAACACTTACTTCTCTTCTATCTTTAGTGACTCCTGCCCCCACTCAGTCTTTGAATGACCAATTATCTCAATTTATAAATATGTTTATGCTGATTTTATTTTCATGTTATAATTATTTCTTTATCCTATATTATCCTCTAGTTTAGTATTTTGCAATATTTCTGCAGCTCTGAAATCTATCAGAGATTTAACATAAAAGCAGACTACAAATTTCATGTAAATTGAAAATACCACGACAATGTTTAAATTTTAAAAATAAAATCTAACAGTTGAAAATGATAAGAACTCTTAATGGTTTCAATAGTTGTGGAAGTTGATATTGCCTGTCATCTTTTCCAAACTCTCTCTATTTATATTGTTGATGAGTGGCTTAAAACATTCATCTAGTTTGACCTTATTAGGTTTATCTGCTTACTCATTATATATAGTAAAATAGAATACCCTAACTCACAATTATCATTCATGTGGAATGGCAGGAAGTGTTTGTCAAGCAATTTAAGGTATTTGGATTGAATGTAGATCCAGCAATTATGAAGATATTTCTCACTTGTCAAGGAAAATTTATTTGCATTCCTTCTTGGAAATGAATCTGTTGGGATCACAAAGTTTATATTCCCAAAAATGGACATAAGGATAACTCTGTAACACAAAAATTTACTTTTCCTGACTATGAAGTCGAGGCATTTACATACAAGGGAGGTAGCCAAATGAAATTAATATGATCCTATAAAATAAGTCAGTATCATATTTTAACAAACAAAAATTTTTACAGAGATTTGTAATATGTAAATAAAAATGTCCATGATAAATATTTAAATAAACAGAAATTTGAAAGGACAACAATAAACACTAAACATTTGAGAATTAAATTTAAGAATGCCAAAATAGAACTTCTTGCAAATAAACTAACCAAATTCACTTTCATTATGAAGTGATGTCATAAATATAACTTGAAATAATATTAAATCTAATCTGGGTTATGTAAATATTTTAGTTTTTTAGTATATCTAACTTATAAATATTCTTCAGCCTTGGCTTTATGTTTTATACAAAATATAATTGTGTACTCAAAATACTTGTGCTTTCATATGCTCAAGGTATCTTATTTAAAGATAGTGAAACTTTTGCTCTATAATTTCAGCTATAATTTTAGAAAAGCTGAGTCAAACTATTTAATATTTTTAACCTCTGTTATAATGTATAGTATATGTTCAGAAATCTAGCATATGTAAAGTAATTTTCAAATCTAGAAATTTGGGCATATTTTGGTAGCAGGAATTCAATGACTACTTTTGTCTAAAAGAACTCTGAAAAATGCAGTTTATTTTACAAATATATTTATTAAATTTCCCAATGATTTTTATCTATTTGTTTCCCAAATCATAGTTAAATCTCAAGTGACAGGAAAGTGCCAAATTCTCAATGATTATGTAATTTGTACCAATTTGGCCTTCCAAGGAATACTGAAATACCATGCTTATATTAAAAATCCTGACATTTCTACTGAGGTAAACTAATCTGAATATTTACAACGTAAGATACATATCAGTGAACTATTTTAGTTTACTAATCCAAGTGAAATTTTAAATTCTCTTTTCATTGGCCTTATTAAAGTCATGACAGCTAATCATATGTAGTTACCAATATATAGAAACATAAATAAATAAAAACCACAGCAAGAGCTAAAACTCATTAGAGTAGCCTTCCCTTGAACAACTACCCAACTTAGGTATGGGAAAGTAGTAATAAAATGAACGGTTGTTTTTAAATATCACACAACGCTCTTAAAAGCTGTGTCCCAGAGACAAAAATTTGAACTAAATCAAAATTTGACTATCTTAGTCACTACTAAATTAAGATCAAGGTAGCATATTACTGATAATCACTTTTTCACTATAATAAAGCAGAGTGTGTATTCCATTTGAACATGAATAACATTTGCTGTACTCACAGGTGGGTGGATGTCCATCAGTATCAATCACAACTCATGTAGTTTCTAGTCTTGTCTCCTCTGTGATAACCAGTCATAGAATAATTTACATACACATACGCACGATACCTCATCAGCTAATTTTATTATGGAAAATCATTGGTTTCATCCTTGGGTACATAATAACTAATGTTTGCTTTTCCAACATATGTTTTTAGCATCATGTGCATCAATTAGTATAATCTGATGAAGACTTTTATCTCTCTCAAGTGATTCTTTATACAGATTATAACATTTAACATCTCAGGAATAATATAACTTGTATATGGTTTTGCTTTTAAGACTGCCATTTTAAATATAATCTCTGGTTTCCATTACTTTTCTTTTTTTGGGATAAAATGATCAGTTCTGTATTTAAAATATTTACTTTTGATTGTTCTAATAGACATAAACACAGTTTTAAAACAATAAATACTCATGACTAATGGAAAATGTGCAAGATTGCTAAACTAAAAGCTATAAAAATGTTGAAAGAAATTAAAGAAGTTCTAAATTAATATATATTTCATGTGGATGGATTGCAAAAATCATTATTAGAGTCTTTAAGATGATGTCAATTCTCCCCTAATCTATAGATTGAATACATCAAGATCAAAATCTTTAACAGGCCTTTTGGGATAGAAATCTGTCGGTAATTTAATTGATTGTAATTTTAATTTGGAAACACAAGGGAATAGAAAAGTCAAAATTAAATATGTGCATTATATATATTAATATTTTTCTATAGATTTATATATAGATACCGTGTTTCACCAAAAATACGACCTAGTCGGACAATCAGCTCTAATGTGTCTTTTGGAGCAAAAACTAATATATGACCGAGTCTTATTTTACTATAAAACCGGGTATAATATAATATAATGTAATGTAATGTAATGTAATGTAATGTAATATAATATGATATAACATAAGACCGGGTCTATATTAATTTTTGCTCCAAAAGATGCATTAGAGCCGATGGTCTGGCTAGGTCTTATTTTTGGAGAAACAGGGTACATATGAAGAAAATTGGAGGAAGCACACTATTACTACCTGAATTTATTAATTCAGAAAAATGTAGAACTGGTGGAAGAGCAAAATAATGATTAATGAAACAGATAGAAATGTCAAAAATAAACCCACATATGCAGCAATTTTCTAAAATGACACTAAAACAATTCAATAGGAAAAGGAAACTCTTTTCAGCAAATAATGCAGAAATAACTAGATAAGTGTATGGGGGAAAAAGGAAACTTCTTTATATCAAACACAAAAATTAACACAAAATATTAAAGAAACATAAAAAATACATTTCCAGCTTTGGTGTAAGCAAAGATTTCTAAACAGCAAGAAAACACTATCTATAAAATTTTTTAAAAATGCTATTTAGGTTTCACCAAAATTAAAACTTTGTCAACTTTGTTAGCATCACCTGAAAAGTGAACTTTGCTGGATAGCATCAATTGTGTGAGAAATTAAATATCAAATTAAACTTGAAAGTTACCTAAATGGCTAATAGTAAAATCACTTACAAAATCAAATATTGGTGATAATGTTTATACAACCACCTTGCAAAACTATTACACTTTTTAAATATATGAGATTGAATATACATGTATATGTAATCTGGTTTTATTTAAACAGGAGGTAAGAAAATTATTTTCAGAAAAGATATGTAAACAAAAATATTTATTTTACATTATTCACAACAGACCAAAACCCAAAAATCCCAATTGAATAACTGACAATTTTTTCATCAACTGAATGATTGACAAACAAATTTGATATTTCAATCAATGGAATACTAATCAACAAAATAGAGAGAATTAACTACTGACATTCACAATAATGTAGATGAATCTCAAAAACATTATGTTGAGTAAAAAAAGTCAGAAAAAATAGGGTCATTCTATTTGTATGAGGTATTTTATATACATGACAATCAAAAACGGGTGAAACTAATTTATCGTGATAGAAATTAGGAGATTGGTTTCCTGTGGTGGTAAAGAATAACAGGAAGAGTCAGGAAATTATCTGTGGTGAGGGAAATGTTTGATAAGATGTTTTGAGTATAATTACGTGCTTGTGTACAAAAACTATAAACAAATAGTACACTTAAAAAGTACTCATTTCACTATATAAATTTGATCCCAATTTAAAAAAAAGTACAATGCAGTGAGAATTAGATGCAAAACAGCCACAAGTCTAATAAAGTCAATAACGTCCAGATTCCTTTTAAACTTTTTAATTTTGGTTGTTTGTGTGAATCTTCAACATAGCAGATTATTTTCAGTACTAGAATTTCATTTTCTCATCTTAGTTAATTCATCTTTATTATTACTAGAAAGAGAGTCATGTAGGAAATTAATAATAATAATTTTTAAATAAATGTTAAAGAATGGTTATTATATATCCATTGCAATATATATATATGAAAAAAACTGTATTAAATTGTAATACTCAATACATACCAATAACAAAAGATGAATACAAGTCATGTGTATACATTTTCTCTCTCTCTCTATATATATATATACACATACATATATATGTATGTATGTGTGTGTGTGTATATATATATATATATACATATAATATACATAATTCCAGCTTTCAATGAACCCTCCTTCATGTCAGATACATCTTGTCAATTAGGAATATGACAACGTACAATACCGATATCAAAAATTACAAAATTGTCAATTGTTATCTTGATAACCTAAAACTTTGTAAAATTTTTAAACATTGTTTTTACTTCTAAAGCTGGCAAGTCACCCTTAGTTCTGTTTATTGAATGCTGTAAATCATCCAACGTCCACAAACCACTTTTAAAATGAAAAACTACTCTAGTGCAGTATATGCTTCCTTCCATTACCATTCTCACTCATTCTGTTCAAAGGAATTCTTTCATGAATGGTATTCACTTTATCTTTCATGTATTTCTCTAAGAAGTTTATTATGTCATCAGTTCCTTTCAAGTCTCCAATAAAATGGTCAACTGTGTGCCTAATTTGAAGGCCTATTTCTGTGCCCTCATTTTAATAGACTGCTTTCCTGTATGTCACTGTTTATATTTCCTTTTGAAAACGGATTCTCTAGTACTGTGTGATGCCTCGCTGTTTGGATATCTTTAACCATTTTGTAGTCGTCGCTTGTAGAAAGAATTCCTTTAGAAAACCCACTAAAGCTGTCTTATATACTCCTTTTTTATGCTCTCCAAATACCCTCACATTGCAATAGCATATTGTACTATAGTATTTGTATTTTTCTCTCTCCCTTACTTGTTTGTCAGTTCCTTAAGGGAAGGAAGTTTGCCTTACTCATCTTTGTTTACCAATGCTTGACTCTTATTATATGTTCAGTAAAAATGTTCTCCATAAATGAATGATGAAAATATATGAAAAAATCCTCACAATAAACTACTTGAGAATATATGATTTCTAATAGCAGGCAGAGGAACATGATAAATGATTTGTGATTTGGAAAATGTTCTTGAACAGTTCACAAGTCTTTCCCCTGGTTCATAACAGATGACTAGAAATAAGAAAGACAGTACTAGAGAGGGGGACATACCAATCAGAAGGAAAGTATATAAAATAATCAAGAGAAATACAGTACCTTAAAATTTAAAAAGTAATTTATTTTTTAAATTCCTGTGTAATGAT
This sequence comes from Rhinolophus sinicus, assembly GCF_036562045.2. Lineage (NCBI taxonomy): Eukaryota > Metazoa > Chordata > Mammalia > Chiroptera > Rhinolophidae > Rhinolophus > Rhinolophus sinicus. The sequence goes on from NC_133755.1 coordinate 106,463,988, forward strand.
TAATTTTATGTGTCAACAACGTGACAAGGCGAAAGAACCCAGTTATTTAGTCAAACATGTCTGGATATTGCAATGAAGGTATTTATTTATTTATTGATTGATTGATTGATATAAGATTATCATTTAAATCAACATACTGAGTAAAGCATATCATCTTCCATAATTTGGGTTGGCCTCCTCCAATCAGATGAAGGCTTTGAGAAAAAGAATGTATTCTCCAGCAGAGGGAATTCTGCCAGCAGACAGCCTTCAAACTTGAGCTGCAAAATCAACTCTGTCCTGGGTCTCCAGCCTTCTGGCCTGTCTTGCAGGTTTTGCACTTTTCAGCATCCACAATTGCATTAGCCAATTTCTTATAATAAACCTCTCGATAGATTGATTGATGATGATGATAGATAGATAAATATGATATGATATATGATATGATATGATATAGACAGATAATAGATGATATAGACAGGTAATAAATGATCTAGATAGTTATAGATACAGATATAGATACATAGACAGATAAAGAGATAGATATTGTATAGATACATGCTCACACACACACACACACACACACACACACACACACACATCCTATTATCCTATTAGTTGCTTTGCTCTGGAGAAACCTGACTATATTTGTAAGTTTATATTTAAGCATGACTATTTGAAAGATACTAGCTCTTTCTTTAGACACAAACCTAGATTTATAATTGCTTACATGTAATTTTTGCTATAATGTAAGAACTCAAAGAATGAATTGAAGACTACGTGTAATAGGTGCTGATTTTTTAAAATATTATAAATTATGTTCTATGTAAACATAATTCTATAGGAAATGCAGAAACTATGACAGTTAAGAACTTAATTCACTGAAGGTAATATAAAATATTTGGAAGGTAAAAACATTTTGATTAACAATATTAAAAAGGGAAAGTGTGCCTGAAAATGTTTGGCAGGAAATAATGTTTCAAAATTAAGCTAACAATATATTTGATTAAGCATCTGGACCAAATATTAATATCACCTTGTTACTGTTACCCAGCGAAGTAAGGATAGAGTGATGGCACATCACTACCTCTCAATGATCGAAAGATGTAATGTAATCAACCTTTCACCAGGTAGTTGGCTGTTCCTCCTGGACAATGGTACCATGTTGACTGTTTAGCTTACTGCTGGCTTCTGTTCTTGGCAGGCTGGGTACTCAGCAGTTGGGTAATCAGATCAACCTTCCTCATACACTATGATACAAAAGAAGCTGGCCTAATAGAATTTGACTGGCCAACTGGAGTCAGTTACAGCGCCAAATAGTAAGCAGTGCCCATTGAGACTAGTGAGTTGTCCTTCACATTTTTGAATCAGTTACAAGTCTAAATTACTGTTTGTACCACAGTCTGGATTACATAGATCAGAAAATAAAGATGTATGTCAAAATGATCCCTCTTACCACTATACCTAATAATCCACCTGGAGATTTCTCGGTTTCTTTTCTCTGCAACCTGTCTCTAACATTTCATAGTTCTCAGCTTTTAAACAAGAATACTTACATCAGGGGAACAGTAGTGATCTTATTAAATTGAGAGTTGTTACTGCTACTAGGATAATTTGTGTTCCTGAAACAACAATATTGTACTGGTCAGGAAATATATACTACTGTTCACCAAGTAATACATTAGTTGTTGCTACACAATCCTTGCAAAGAAGTCAATGTCTAGAACTCAGGCAATTTTGGTGGATAAATTAATTTCCTCTTTATAAATTAATGTCCTACAATGGAGGTGACTGGAATAGAACAATATAATGAAAGCAGAATCATAATAATTGAGATATTTTGAGAATAAAATTTTACTACCAGATTATAAAACAAAACAATGAGCTGAGATACTAACTGAAAACAAGATTTAAATGATGTGGGTGGTGAAAAAAGGAAATAATATATATCAAGTGAAACTCTGTATTTAGTTTCAAATATGAGTATAGTAACAGCTATGTATGTATTTCATTTCCCCCCTTCTCTTTTTCTCTGCTACTTTGTATGAAGAGTTAGGTTTGACTTGACATTTAGTTTATGGGTCATCAGCAGATCATTAAGATCCAGGAGAAGATGTAGTTATTTCACTGGAAAAATTGGTATTGAAATGTATACAAGACTGTTGGGATCCTTGCTGGGTAGCAGGTGAGAGACTCTTTGTTTATATGAGGGATAGCTGTCTTAAATTAGGCAGAAGTATGGAGTTTTTTTGTTGTTGTTGTTGTTTTTGTTTTGTTTTTGTTTTAAGTCAATTAAATATACAAAAAAGAAAAGAAAAGAAAATGTATATAGAATAGAAACAGAGATGGACTGTGTCATCCTTGGACCTGTAATGCCCTATGACTTTTTCTTTGCTGTCCCTCTGTTCTGGTCTTTATTGCAGAGGGGCTGTTTACAATAGGGACATTTCTCAGGTATCCTTGCAAGCTGACTTCCAGCTAGATTTTACCTATAGGAAGAACCAATGGAAGATTGGAAGGCAATATGCACACTCTCTATATGTGGGGCAACATCTATTGTCAGTGGTTAAAACTCCCACATGCAACCAGCTAGTCTTTTTAAAATTATTATTATTGTTAGTTTCAGGTATACAAAAATAACATAGTGATTAGACATTTGTACCCGTCTCAAAATGATAACCCCAGCAAGTCTAGTTCCCATCCGACGTCATACATAACTATTACAATATTATTGACTATATTCCCTATGCTGTACTTTACATCCCATGAATACACACACACACACACAGAGTGCCAAAAAATGTATACACATTTTAAGAAAGGAGAAAACTATTAAAATTATAATACTCAATATATACCAATAACAAAAGATGAATACAAGTCATGTTTGACTTTTTCAATTATAAGAGGTGCTCAAAGTGGTTGCCATCAGTGTCCAGGCACTTCTGATTATGGCGAACTACTACTTGAGCAACATTGACCAAAGTGTCCACTTGTATACATTTTTTTGGCACCCCTGGTATATATCTATATCTATCTATCTCTATCTCTATCTCTATCTCTATCTCTATCTCTATCTCTATCTCTATCTCTAATCTCTATATATATTCAAACATATATATATATATATATATATATATATATATATATATATAATTATAGTTTACACTCAATATGTTTTATATTAGTTTCAGGTGTACAACATAGTTATTAGACATTTATATAACTTATGAAGTGATTCCCCTGATAAGTCTAGTACCCATCTGACACCATACATAGTTTTTCCAACATTATTGACTCTATTCTGCACACTGTATCTCACTTCCAGATGACTGTTTTGTGACTACTAGTTTGTACTTCCTAATCCTTTCAACTTTCTCACCCATATGCCAACCCCCGTCCCATCTAGCAACCAGCTAGTCTTACAGTTTCTTCTTTGAAACTGCAGCCTTAAATCTCCAATTATAAAAGCTATTCCCTTTGGCCATTCCTCCTAGTAGTGCAGGTGGTTACATGTTTTTGCTTATTTCTGGGTTTCCTTACTGTTCCCTGTTTACATTATAAGCTGTTCCATTACTTGTGTGAACAAAATGCCTGTATCAAAATCCTTTTCTTAAGGTATTAAATGAGTTTCTGTTTCCTGATTAGACACTATCTATGTGGCACTCAATATACCCCATATACTCAGGATAAACATTTTGAGCATGCATTATACTTAAAAAAGAATGCATATTTATGCTATGATATTCTGCACATCACAAAATCTGCACAAATATAGATACAATAAGATTGCTTTACAATAATGGAGTTAATGTAGTATTTACGTTTTTCATGGTTTTCCAGGGAAAAATATATACTGAGTCAGGCAGGTCTTTAAGTACAGTTTAAAATAAATAATTTCCATGTTTCCAAGAACACTGTCTTCTGGAATTTAAGGTACATTTTCTAAACCTGCACCCCTAAGACTCGTCAGGCAAAAAATTTGTGATCTGGAACTGGCCCCACATCCAAACGATTATTTTATGATAAAAATCATAGTCTCTCTACCCTTTCTTCCTTTCTCTCATTTCTGTGGATCTCAATAAAGTTTATATATCAATATGCAGTATAGTCAGATTAGGAAAGTACTTCTTTAGAGAGCTGTTGAAACATATAGTTCAATACACAAGTTTGTTCGGGGAAATATTGGACCTCTGCTATTTAGCTTAGAAAAAACAACAATTGAGCACTGTTTTTGTTAATGACAATTAATATATACTAAGTAGAACAAAGCTTGTTTCAATTTTTCAGGTATTTGTATTATAATAATTTGCAAATGTGACAATTTTTCTTAGGTCATTTTCCAAAATTTGAAGGCATGCTCTCTACTGAGGACAAGGGAAAAATGTAGTTGTTTCTTGTGAAAATATTAATTTATTATTGATTTAATTTCTTTACCCATGAGTTGGGCCTCTTAGTGATTGAGGGCATAACTAAAATTTATATTAAGAAAGCTGTCTTTAAAGTCTAGTTTATATCATAGCTCTTGATAATCAGAAGCCTTGAATAAATAGGCAAAGTGCTGTCACATCTCCTGAAATAACAAATAACAGTCAATTCTATTCACAGCTGAATTACCCAATGATTTTACTTATTCAGTCAATTTCTGCTAATCTTTATGGTACATAGCATTACTCATGTCTCACCCTCAGAGCTATATAATGAAGTAAATTGGGACCACTGCTTATTTTAATTTAATAATGCCATCACCTCAAAAATTGTAGCAACAAATGATAAATATGAAAGGGTGACATATTGAAAATACTTTTTTGACATTGGTTTTTGACTTTTCCTTCCGTGGGACCCCGTACTCTTTGTTGTATTGGTCATAAAACTTTCAAAATATCTTCCACTAAATGTCTGGCCCTTTCCAGTCAGGATATACTATTGGGTAATAAATTATTTTCTCTTTTTACTTCTATGTTGCTGATCACACATTTTTTAACTTCATCATTACAGAATGATAGCAAAAATGCCTTAGGATATTATGAAATGCCATTTACTTGAACAATGTTCACATATAAAAATTTGTGCAAATAAGCATGTATTTCATAACACATAACTCATCTGAAATTTGTGCTATGGAATGGTTTTAATATTTGCAGTACAACTTAGAACTGAAATTTAACAGAAAACATTACTAAGCCTGGTCATTATAATTATAACTTATTTCTACAGGATAAATTTTAACAAATTCTATTTTATAGTTTAGAACTATGGTATCATCAAATGAGAACCTAATGTTTTTACTGTCAGGATTCATAGAGAATGAAAAGCCTGGCTATGGGGTTTGAAAACTTTTGTAGTCGTCAATATCATAAGAACTGTGTTGGATATTATGCTTCTGTTACATCATGGATTCTGTCATCTGAATTGTACTTCCATTCATCTCCTGTTCTTGTTCAAACATTCTCATATCAGAGAATAGAAAAACAAGTGAGTTGAAATGGGATACATTGTCAATATAAACCTAAAAAATTAAAGTTAGAATGACAGGATAAATTATTAATTTGAGGCAATTTTTTCCTCAAAAATTATGGAAAAAATTGGAAAATTATATATTTAAAGTTAAAACAATCTATAATTTCTCCTCTAAATCAACCATGTGATTTACATACATCATTGCTAATTTATGCCTAAATTACAAAATTAATAGTTTTTTAAGAAAATTAATCTAACATAAATCATTATTAAGTTAGTATTACTCAAGAGACACTAAAATAAAATTTTAATTACTGTGCCAAAATAATATAATTATGTAATTAGGAATATACTGTTCATATTTTTAAAGAAAATTAAAAAATCAATTTTTAACTCATCAGAAAGAAAAAATATACTCAGGATTAAACGTGTCTCCATGCTATAGAAAATAATACATCATATTCTCTACTTTTACATCTAGGTTTCACAAATGAGAAAAATAAGTTTACTTTGAAAACCAAAAATGCATAGAAATTAGCACCTTGTGCACCTGTGTACATATTAAATTGTAATACATTTTGCATGCATCACGATTAGGTATTTATTAAAAAGTAACTTATTTGGGGGCAATAGAAAAATCCAAAGTTAATATGTATAAATGGTGAAATTAAGAAATTATAATACACTTAGGTAATTAATAATTAAAAATATATAACGGCTTTGCACTATGAACTAGATACGAATATACACAGTGGCTCTATAATAGTGAGAAATAGAATGACCGCTTTGTAGCTTGTTTTAAATGTAGGGGGAGTTGGACAATAAAACAATAAAAGTATAAATATGTAGCATGTACTATAAGTTACATGTGCTATGGGTGAAATAAAACAGACTGAGGGCAATAGAGAGTCCTGAAGACAATTAAAAGGGCAATTTGCTATTTTATGGTAGAGGACGGCTCTCTCAAAAGGCGGCATGTGCAGGAGGTTGATGTAAATGAGGAAACAAACTATATGGATATCTAAGATAAAAATGTTCCCATCAGAGAAGGTAGCGAATTCCTAAGTCTGGAAATTGAGGAATACTTGGAGATTGCAATAAGTATCAGGAGGCCAGTATGAAGCTGTTATTAGAATAATAGAGGAAAAAGATATTAGTGACTTGGACTTTAGTCACCATGATCCTGGGTTTGTCTCTATCAACAAGATGGTCTTTAGGAGAGTTTCATGGTCTGATGCTGGGTGGGGGTTTCTGAAGACTTTAGTTCCCCTTGCAGTTGGAGGAGTAGACAAGGAGGAGCCCAGGGAGCCCAGGATGATTGTTAATACACTGAGTCTGTGTTGATTTTTTTTTTTTTTTTTATGTTCACGTAGTTCAGGATATACATCTTTAGTGGGAGCAGTGTCATATCAAATTGCTATTCACTGTTCTTGAAATATTGAAGCATTACTTTTGAGTTTTTAATTTCCTTTTGAAGAAGATTTTTAAATTTTAGTACAATTTTAATAAATAAAACTAGTATTAAGAAAATACGCTTTAAAGTTCATTTTAAAAGGATAAAAAGGGAAGAAAGCATATGCACGTAACTTTACATAGAGAGCAGAAATATGAATAGAAACTCAATGGCATATCATTGGTAGTAGCATATATGTTTAATGTAAATTTAGAATTATACCTATACATTATAAAATCCATTATAAAATGGTCATTATTTATAATCATAAACAAACTGGTTTAATTAACTAGGTGAATTTTATTTCATAATAAATACCAAAAAAAATCAAATAAATACAAAATAATTTAAATATTTTTTGCTATTTTAATCTGTAATAGGACTAAACTTTGGATTTCTAGTACACACATTTGAAATAAACAGGATATATTACAGATGAACATTTTGTTTTCTTTGAAATATTTTCAGATACTCAATCTGGAAATAATTAATTAAAAACAAATTATTTGTTTATAGGTACAAACGCACACACAAACATCTTAATCATGCTGGAAGGAATATAATGGGATGATGGAAAGAACATAGAATTTGTTGGTAGGCCTATGTTCACATTTTGTCTCCAGCAGTGAAATATATACATGTCTGGGAATTTGCTTAATTTGAACCTTATTTGAAAAATGGGGCTATTAAGAATATATGATAATACCTGTTATGTAAAGTTGATGCAAATATTAATGTTACCACATACAAAATATTAAGCATATATCAGGTACATAATATTTTGTTCATATTATATTATTATATTAGTTGTGTACCTTTTGTGTTATAGAAAATAAGTCACATATGTAGCTGCAAGGTACACAAATACAAAACATGTAATAAAAATCATTTAGAGAAACCCCATCATCTGTGAATATTATGAAAATAATTTCTGTTATGTTCTTGCTAGATGTATAGAGATAATTTAAAGGGTATCTTGGTTTCCTTATCACATGTTATTAAAGAGTAAAGAATGTAGACATTAATTTAATTCCTTTCTTTACTGACTTTCTCCAGCACTATGGTATCAGAAATTGTTCAATAAATGAAAATTGAACACACAAATTCATATAGCAATAAGCAAATCTTGATTACTCTACCTCAAATATATGTCAAATATCTCTGAAACAACATTACATGCTTACCTTATGCAGCATGCATCACTGGGAACTAAAATTTACAATAATTAATTTTCTTATTTTTCTCTATTCTACTTGGTGGAAAGTGACTAGCCATATAAAGAATGCATTAAACGTACAGCCCTATTTTTATTGTTCTAAATTATTTCACTTGTTGGGTTTAAACTACAGTCAGGTCAAAAATAGCAAAAAATATGACTGTGTTTTGGAGATGAAAATATAAAGACCTTTTTTCTGAGTTATTACCAAGTTAACTAAAACCCAGAAGTGATGTGTGACACGCAGTGTTGTCATGATGGAGGATGATTTACGGCACAAATTTAAACACACCTTCTCTCAATCATAGCTCACATCCAAATGACTGCACTGGACAAGTTGGAACTTCTCACACAGTTACTCAGTTCAATGGTCACTTCCCATAATGAAGATCACTTCCTTTCCATTGGATGGCACTGGGCAGCAGCATTCACCATGTTTTGATCACAACGGAAAGGCTCCATGTCACACATCGCTTCTGGTATAGCAATTTCTTTCAAATAAAAGCATTATTGTGTGTCCATATCCTCCTTATTCACTGGATCAGGCACTGTGCAACTTCTGGCTCTTCCCCAAAGTCAAAATGACCATGAAAGCTAAACATCTTGAATCGATTCAGGACATCGAGGCAGCCATGACATCAAGACACTCACGAAAGAGAACTTCCAGACCTGCTTCAGAAAGTGGCAAGAATGGTGAGATAAGTGTGTTTGGAGAGAGGGGGAATATTTTGAGGGGTATTAATGGCAATGTGTCTTTTATTGCTATATATGTTTTTTAAATTTAAACATTCACCTTATTTTTGGATCATACCTCATATATGTATAATTCTAAATTTACATTAAACATATATGCTATCAATTATATGCCATTGAGTTTATATTCATATATAATCAATTACAATAAATTTTTTAAAAGCATGTGATATATTTTATTCACTGTTGTATGTCCTTGTATTTAGAATTATACCTTTTTAAAATAGTTCACTCTCAATAAGCAGTTATTGAATAAAGCACACATAATTCTGCTCCTAGTAAACCAGCCTAATTTCTGTACTTGATTTTCAGCTTGTACTTTCTCTGCCTTTATTTGCAATTCTCTACCTCACTATGACTAAGAACAGAACTCATGCATTTATTAAACTAGTGAGAATATTTGGAAATTAGCATGCAATAAAAATTTGCTTTACAAAGTTAACCTTCCTCTCAAAAACCCTTTTTTGGTGATGTATATTTCAATTGCAAGCAAATGAAGGGATGAAAGGACAGTGAATATTTTACATAATGTATTCTTATGAAACAGAGGCAGAAAAATATTTGACAAAGAATAGGGGAAGGAAATGTGACCATAGAGGAAGAAATTGGAGTGATGTGGCCATGAGCCAAGAAATGACAGTGGCTACCAGAAGCTGGAAGAAACAAAGAATGATTCTTCCCGAGAGCTTCCAGTGGAAGCATAGCCTGCTGGTGGCTTGATTTTATCCTGATGAAATTGATTTTGAAGCTCTGGCCTCCAAAACTGTGAGGGAATACCTTTCTGTTTTTTTAAGCAACCGATTCAGTGGTAATTTGTTACATCAGTCACACAAAATTTATACACATCCCTACCCCACCTCACACCTAATACCCTATGAAAGGTTCTAGACAACAAGCTGAAGAAGGAGGAAAAATCTGAGACTGGTGCATGGATATAGTTTCAAGAAAACTGGACTGTGCTTCCATTGCGGCCATGTTCAAAGGAGGCTTTAAAAGACAGCATAGAAAGAAAATTTTCCAAGCTTTAAGTAGGACAATTTGTAATCCACTGTATGTGAAAAAAGCAGCCGGAAGAAAAATGTATACTTATTCTTAGCAATGGTGAGTAATTTAATTATCTGAGCAGGGTTCTCAAAGGAAATGACCTGAAAAGCTGAAGACACAAAGGTCTGGGCAGAGGTAAGCCAATCGACCTATGAGAATAAGTATGAAGTGTGAAGATTTTTTTCATCACATTAATTCTCACCAGAAAGCTTCATCATGAAAGAGGAACTGAACAACCAAATACACCAAATGACAGCTTCTTAAACATCCGCTTCTGAACTGATATAATGGACACAGGAACCCAGTAGTCTTGGTGGCAGATGGAGGCCTTGTATGGGCCCAACAGCATGGACTCTCACTTCCAATGCCAGGTTTCTTATTGTTACCTCTGAAGATCCATCTTCAAAGCAAAGGAGACCAATACTGAACCTCCAGTACGAAACTATTGTTTGAGGAGTAAAAAAACACTCTATGACAAATCAACTCTTTTGGGACCCTTCCTACTTAGGTTGCCTTTCCTGCCTGCTGAGCCTCAACCAACACTAATGAAGCATCGGATGATGACTTTTTCTTTTTTCTAATCTCTATTACTTTTACTATTTGCTAATTATTTTTCTGTGATTTTTCTCACATGAAAGATTGTGTTCTCAGACACAACATTCAATTTTGTTACTTCTATTTCATTTTCAGTTTTGTGCTTTCTAGTCTTCCATTTATAGTCTGAAGCATAAAACTTGAAAAATTTTGGTGTTAGGTGATCTGTGAGTTGAATTTCATCTGTCTTTTACTGTCATGTATCTCAATTGGGAATTATTTTCTCAGGGTCTGTTTTTCTTTTTTTATTTTAATTTGATGAGATTATGGGATTTCTCATTCTGATGCATAATATCCTTGCGTTTTTGAATGCTTGTTTTCAGTTTTGGGGATATGCTATATGCATAAATTATCTGATACTTAGTGTTAGTTTGTTTGAGGGGAATGGTTCAATCCAGGATTTCTGTGTGCTGCAAAGCATGTATGAATGGGTGGAGAAATGAACTAAAACAGCTGTAAAATTTAATCAGATATAAAAACACTTGGTCATACGTTAGCTTTATTTTTTAATCTAGATATATGGTGTCTCTCAGTTTTCAGCTTTCTACTTCATAGGATTGAGCAAGAGGTTTTGATAACTTTTTATGAGGCCAAGTATAAGAATATGATTTTTTTTTTCTTTTTTACATATCTCTACTCAGTTGCTAATATCAAAAAATTTCTCTAGTTCAGGAAGGTAGGTCCAACAGAATGAAAAATAAAGTGTTATTTATTTTTAAACATTCCCCCTTTGACAGTCTGGGTGTTAGTTCAGTGGGTCAGTCTGCGTGCCTTTTCTGTGGTCATGCCCAAGCTACTGAATTTCCATTGTTCTCATATTTTGCTTGGGTTTTCAAAAATGTACCATTTGTTATTAGAAAAATCTGTACACTGTCACTTTTTTTCAATGTATTTCAGTAAGGCAAGGAGTGTAGAACTAGACAGCTCACATTTATCTTGAGAATTGTGCTCTTGATTTTTAATTCACTCTCCAGTACTCATATCTCTGTGTGTATGTGTGTACCTGAGTGTGTGTATTAGAGATGAGATTGTAAAGAGCAAGCATGCACAAGTGATTATTTCTCTCTCTGTTTCATTTTAGTCAGCTATCACCAAAGTAAATAGTTAGTGTCACCCACTCAGAAATAATCTAATGTTATTTTTTATTTATGTACTAGGCACCAATTTATTTTTGTAAATATCTTCATGTTATTTTAAATTATTTCTGAAAGTTTAACCAGTCTGTTGGCATAATTTGATCATATTATTGATAAGTATATTTCATACACAATTTATGCCAGTTCCTTAAACCAGTCTACCATCTTTCTTACTAGTACTGATATGTAAGACCAGGCAGAAAGCTTTTCTTAAGACACTGCAAATAATACTCTCTCCTTCTCACAAGGAACAGTGGCTATAAAGGGGAACAGAATTTGTCACCACAAAATATATCTATTTGGCATTAGGAATGATTATTTTAGGCTGGCTATTTTTAAGAAGCAAAAAACTCGAGAAGAATCTTTGACCTGTCCCTTAACTGCCTAAAATAATTTAGATAGATATTCTGCTCTGGGAAGGGAGCTATCATCACAGGTAACTATAGTTTGATATGAAGTAGGTATGATAGGCAGGATGGAAGTTATCAAGGTCTCTATCTCTTTGATTAAAGTCCTCTCTGTGTTCCATTGGTAAAGATATTCCAGCAAACATTTGTTAACCAAACATTTGCTTCTCCATCTCCATGTAAATTGCCTTCCTGCCCTTTAAAGTCCAAACCACTACCCTCATTTCTCCTTAGCTCAAGATGCTTATCAGCCTCAACTGACCAACTTCTCCTTGGGTCCCATATACTTATGGAACTCCCATATATATATATATATATATATATATATATATATATATATATATATATATATATATATACACATATTTAATGAAATTTGGCTATTTTCTCCTGTTAATCTGTCTCATGTCAATTTAATTCTTAGGCCAGCCAGAACTAACCTAAGAACTAAGAGGGGAAAATTTCCCCTCCCCCAGAACTAATTTCAGCTTTTCACCATAGTCTCTAACCATTCTCCACTGGAAATGTTTCACTGATCTGGAAATTTCAGGCTAACAAACTGCCAAAGTAGCCTGTGGTTCCTGTACACTGAATTAAACTGTTATATCAGTTAAAGTATATTGCTGCTTTTCTTTTAGTGCTTCATCAATTTTTATTTAAACAGCTTTTTAAAAAGAACTTTTTCCCCATATGATCTAAATGTAAGTTCATAGACTAGACAGGTGACATATGTTAATGACAGATGCTGTGCTATACTAAGAATCACTGTTTCCTTCTGACAACCAAGTCTTTGCTACTGAAACAAGTTAAATGTGTATTCAACTTCCTTAAAGTTTTCTCCTGGAAAGCCCATCAGTCCTTTATGAAAGTAGAATCTATAAGGTCTCAGCATACCATTTCTCAGTTATGCCTACACATGCCTAAATCTAACAGGCTTATAGAGTTTGACCTCCAGCTAAGCTACCCCCTACAATGCATTATGTATATAAGAGCGTACATGTTTAATTATATTGCTAGTTGTTTCCCTTGTTGGCACTTTATACGTAAAATATGAATATTGTGACTTATTAAGTTGCTTTATTTAAGTTACTTTTTTCAAGTTAACATTAATAATATCTTTTAACTTGCATCAACTATCCAAATTTTTCACATAATTTGATTAGTTTTTATCTTCAGTCTTCAACCTTGGAATTACTTTCTAAGCACTTTCTTGAACCTACTTTTGAGGTTAAATGATCGTGTCATTAATATTTTAAAAAGACTAAATGGGAATAGATGCTCATATAGTCTAGACGTCTTTGTCACTGATATAATAGGGCAATGAGACAATTTCCCTCCTAAGAACCGGAAGATAGTTCTGTCTGTTCTGTGTTGGCTCATTTATCTCTGTTACATTGATGAATTCATTTTCATGACAATACTTGGTCTGAATAATGAAAAGCTGGAAAAGACCGTCTGATAGTTGAGATGGAATATTTAAAATTTTCTTTCCTATTATAGCTAACCATTTTTTGAGATTCACTATTGGTATGATCAATCATTTTGGGTGAAAAAAAATTCCTAGATGATATTTTAAAAATAAATTATAAGTCATCTGAATAGTACAATCTGTTTTAAAGCTTTATTAAGCCAGTGTGAGCTCCAAGTCATTATATCTTCTTAAACACAAGTACATAAATACAATGTGTTATCAACTTTTCATTTGCACATAAAACAATGTGTTATCAACTTTTGATTTGCTAATAATGCAAATATACATTACTACCCAGTTTATTGAAAGGTAACCTTTATATAACAGACTTTTTATTACATGCTCATTTCTGCATATGGTCAGTAGTTCAATAGATATATTAGTCTTTTTTTAGAGATGAGACAAATAATTGCTTCTGCAAAGTGATTTAAAGCAGTTATGCTCCAACTTTAGCATACCTATGAAGCGCTTGAGGATCTTGGTGGAGCCTGAGACTCTGAATTTTAACAAGCTTTTTCAACATCCACTCCAACTAGTCAAAATATGATGCCAAGTTTTCTCCACGAGAAGTACCTGTACTTGGATTTGATTTTGATTTTTGATTGGCAGTTAAAGTGCATGTAATCCTGAAAAAATAATGCCTTAAACCATGTGACAACTTATAATCTATTTTCTTAAGATGATCATGGGAAAAATTAGTTCCATTTGTGAGGCAGTTTGGACCAAATTTAGATTATGAAGTTTATCAATAAAGCAGAATATTATCATTAAAATTGCTAACATGCTTTCAGAATTGTAGCAGTACACCTCTAGCTTTTTTTGGTGCCAAGAATTTTTCTAGGGTTTTAGACCTTTTTCTAATAATAGATATAATGTCATTTCATTCTTGCAGCAATCATCAGTTAGGCTCAATAATTATCCTCATTTCACAGATGATAAAATTGAGGTAGAGAACATTTAAGTAACTTGGTCAAGATCACAGAGCCATAAGAAGTAAATCAAGGAGCCGTGATTCAAATTTAACTATCAATGGAGTTTGAATCCAAACACGCTTTGCTCTGCTGCTTGTGTTTTAGAATAAAAGCTCTATAGCAATTATAAACTAAAATGATCGAAGTAATGATTCAATCAAAGGAGAAATGGAAGGAAATTTTTTAAAGATTTATAAAGATGCTATTTGAAAGTTTGAAGCCATATATATACACGCACACACACATTGTTTTGTGTATGTATACTCCTGGTATTAAAAACAAAACAAAACAAAACAAAAAAACATGTTGATTTATTTGCTGTATATTTTCTGAAATTCTGAGCACATGGCTCTATAATAATAATAGCAGGTGGTTGGGACATATCTCTTTGACTATTTCTACTTTTATGTCCCTCTCCCCACTGATGGTCCTTCTGATTTCATGGCTTCCATCCCTCAGTATCCTTTGCAATACCTAACTATGCCTTTTTATTTATTTCTTTTCTTTTTACTTTTTTTTGTTGTTGTTGTTCCCATCCATCCTTCAGCAACACATCTGCATTCCCTTAGATGTTCCCTCCATTAGTGCGTAGCCAGCAGGAGGCTGCTTCTCTATGGGAACGAAGCTCTCACTCACTCCAGTTCAGGTACCAAGAGTTTCCGTATAGAGGTTTAAACATCCTTGGGTGTTGTCCACAAGTATCACTGTGCTCATGAGTACTTTCTGGGTCAGCTCCATGTCCTCGTTGGACATATTCTTTCTCCTTCCTTCCAAATGAATCTGGTTTGCATTCCTACTTTTGGCCAATTTGAGGCATCCTGCATGGATGAGCTGTGCAATACCGTGTTTCCCTGAAAATGAGACCTAGCTGGACCATTAGCGCTAATATGTCTTTTGGAGCAAAAATTAATGTAAGACCGGGTATTGTATTACTATATTATATAATATTATATTATATTATATTATATATATTATATTATATTATATTATATTATACGAAATCTTATAGTAAATTAAGGCCAGGTCTTACATTAATTTTTGCTCCAAAAGACACATTAGAGCTGATGGTTTGGCTAGGTCTTATTTTAAGGGAAACACGGTAGGAACGATGTTAATATTTAAACTTTAACATTATTCTTTACTTAGAGAAAGTAAAACCACCATGACAGATGTGCAGGGGGTGAGGGGGGGAGACAGAGAGACAGAGAGAGAAAGAGAGAGAGAGAGAGAGAGAGAGAGAGAGAGAGAGAGAGAGAGAGAAGTAGTAAAGAAAGAAAATAATTTCTATGCACCATTAGGAGCACTTTTTATCATATGTTTTAAACAGTAACTCCTGCATCTTGCTTTCACACTGAGCTCTACAGATTACTAGCTGATCCGGCTTGATGTTCACTGTTATCCTTAGGCCGTGGGCACAGACTATCAACCTCCGACCCACCGTTCTTGATCTTGCTCTAGAATATATTGTTTCTGTATAATTTGATGTGTAGCTTTCTTCTAGACTCTTGTAACTTGCAGTCCATCCACTAATTTCTTTTTAAAATACTTTAAAATAAAATTGTCAGTTGATTTTAAAAATGCTTAGACTAATAATGATTATACAGATATTATAAAAAGTATTAAGGTTGTACAGACATTTTAATAAATCCATAACTGAGCCATGGGCTCCTTTTAAATATCTCTGCTTGAAATATCTATACTATCTTCCTTTTTCCTGAGTGGATTGAATAATACAGTTTTGTAAAGTAAACTGGACAAAATAAATCTCCATTTCTTCTTTAACATTGCAAAATATCCAAAATTCCTAGAGTGGGGTATCTAATGATATTCGGAGGACGTGATAGAGCTCTGAGAGAAATATCCTTAAAGAGTTGGAAGAATGGGAATTTGGTAGCAAAATATTTAAGTTGATGTCTAGGCTCTGAGTTTACATCTGGGGGGACTTTGTCCAAGTTTTGTAACATCTCTAAGATTTAGTTCCCTCATCTAGACAATAGGGAGAAGAAAACTTATCACGTGGTTGAAGAAATGATGACATGAATATTCATGCTTTACAAATACTATGTAAATATTTATTATCCATTGCAGTACCTTACCTTCAGAGTTCTTTTTGGAGGATTTGATATGTAGACGATTGGAGATTTTTTAATAGCTTCTTTTTTTCTAGCTTTTAAGACCCCAAATACCGAATATTTGGTTTGGCCCTATGAGGTGCTGAGAGACAGCAGAATATACAACCTCAGAATGTGACACGTAGCATATGGATTATTTCAGAGTGAATACAATCACGGCCCAGCAGACTCAGGAAGAGCTTTATCACATCCCCCTTAATTCCCTTAAGGAATTTCAATAGGGTGACTGTACTAGGAAGAGAGAAGACTTTTTATATCAGAAGGACTTCTTTGCATGGCACAGCGATTATTTGTTTACCAAACATTTGCTCCTCCCATCTTCTTGTGAATTGTCTTCCTCCCCCTTGAAGCCCCAGACTCCTACCACTTCCCTTAACTCAGGATAGCATAAAAGCCTCAATTACCTGCCTGCTGGACAATATCATATTTTTATGAGGCTCCTGTACATACAGAATTTTTTTCCTCCTGTTAATCTGTTTTATGTCAAGGTAATTATTAGACCAGCCAAAAAAGCTAAAAGACAAGGGAAACATTTTCTGCCCCTGAAGTAACAAACTGCATAAATTTAAATAACTCAGAATTTTTTTCTTTTAACAATGTAGTATGTAAAAGATCATCCTCTATCCTACCATGACAGTGTGTAATGTTTCACTTTATATTGCATCCTTAACATTTTTTATGTCGCTGAATTTTCTTCTCTAGTATTAGTATACAATAGCACACAATGAGGTTATAATTTATTTAATCAATTGTTTATGTCTGATAATGTGATTGCTTTCAACTTTTCAATGTTTGTTATAGCAAAATCGTAATGAGCCCTTGAGGCTAAATTTTATTAAAATATTATTATTTACTTAAATTTTATTCTTAAATAATGTAATTGTTAGCCTGAGGATGATCAAATAGAATTTTGACACTTAACTGTTTTATATTTACTTTTTAGTGGGTAAGAGGGTTTAATGTAATTAAAGTCAGTCTACATATGTCATCTTAAAACAACCTACTGATTTTCCCTCAAATTTAAGTCATACATGATTAATAATAGTTACTCAATTGAAATCACCAGGCACTTTTCAAACATCTATTAAGGATAATTGGGATAGTAAGTAGCCAAGTTCTTATATTAAAAACAGAAAAGGATTGAAGAAGCACCCATAACCTTAACACATTTAAGAAAATTCAAAAAAATTGGTTAAAATATTTTCAACTATGCATAAAATAGTGCATGCCATGGATAGAAAGTAACAAGAAAAAAATGTTATGTAAGACTGAGGACACTTTATAAGTTTTCTGGTAACATGGTTTAATCACTTTTTACTTAAATTTAGGTAAGATAAATTAGGATTATGATCAATAAAGAAATGACAACTACTCTTGTTAATAGCCTAGGTACTATTGCCAAGATTGTTAAAAGAAACAAACTATCTACATCTTAGTATCTTTTGCTCAATAAGCACATTTTAAAATCATTCCATGCTATGCCTCATCAAGCCACTGCTTCATTTCTCCTTGCATAATTTCGACAGAATTGTTTGGAAAATCAATGCCTCAGAGTTGTGTTTGGATTTACTGCTGAATCCAATTACTGTATATTATCATAGAAAGCATCAAAGTGAAAATTATTGATGGCACTTGTTTTGTGAGCATGCAACTGCTAACTCCAAATATAAATATTTTAATGACACCATTTCTCACTCTCATGGAAAAGAAAAAAGAAATAAGATTTCTAATATGCAACAATAAACTACTTAAATGTAAACAAAGTTCTGAAAAATAAATGCAGTGCCGTTTTATACACATTTCAGACAAAAATAATACTTTAAACAACTATGATAATACTTGACTAAGATTACGTGAGAAAATATTGTTATGCTAAGAAAATACTTTGTCTGGAATATTGGTTTTAAAATTTTATATATGCCTCAACTGCACTTATAATTTAAAGCAGGGGTTGGCAAACTATAGCCTGTGGGCCAAAGCTGTCCCCTTCCATTCATTTATTTATGGTCTATGGCTATTTTGTATTATAAGAGTAAAGTTAAATAATTCTGACAGAAACTTTGTAGCTGGCAAATGTAAAATATTTCCTGTTGGCCTTTTACCTAAATAAGGTGATTAATTAAATTAACTGATTAATTAAATAAAATAAATACATAAATATGAATAAATTTCTGTTGGTCCTGATTTAAATAATTCAATATAGATATTTATACATTTTTCATATTTCAAGGACATTTGAACCTTCAAAATTATCTTAAATTTGTTAGAGGTATGTAATTAAGACGTAAATGTTTTAGGTATAAAAATTAATGTAGCAAATTAAATCTATCTATCTATCTATCTCATCTATCCATGCCATTTGCAAAGTAAAAATAATTGCAATTACAACTACTGTTCATTATGATTATTTACAGGAATGGTTTACCCCTCACAAACTCCGATGACTTTTCTCAGAAAGGTGTGTTTTGCATAATGTTAAATACAATGAAAATATTTACTTTGATAAAATTATAGAAAGATATAAAATTGAATGCGAATATCAGGAACTCAAGGAATTACTGTTTCATTAAATTAGTACTAAAATCTGAGAATGAATATCTACAGATTCTGAGTCTAAATAAAGCTCTGTAGTTTCCTCAGTCTAGTTATTCCTAGTATGAGAATGTATTCCTTCGCCCTTCTCTGTGAGATCTCCAGAACCAAGACAGTGATATCTAGTGGGAAGGTGACATTGGAGAAGCAAGAGAAAATAAACTCACCACAGAACTCGCTAGAATGAGAGCAGTTGAGCTTCAGACACAGAGATGAGAGAATAAAGTTCTATGTATGCATGTAATATAGCTCATGGGTTGTATTTTTATGCATTCATAAAATGTGTTTTTGTTTTACTTCTGATTTTAAATAACCACTCAGAAAGTATTAACTATATTTGTCTGCATTGTCTGTTGTAATATTAGTAGAGAAGAGTTTAAAATACCCCCTGAGAAGTAATGACATTTAGTAATTGAGGAAAAAACAGTAAATTGTGTTTTCAGTCTTACCCCTGGGTGTTAATTCAAATTCATATTTTCCTGTCTAGTTTTGGTCTTGAGCATTAATTAATGTTTCTGGATGCTTGGACAGTAACTTAATGGAAAACATAACACAAACACCCTTTACTAAAAGCAAAATTCTAATTTTCTTTTCCAGGGTCAAACATAGTACTCTTTATTCCCCCTCCAAAAAAGAAAACTCAAGATATAGAGCTGTAAGTGTAGTTATCAGTGTTTTTTTTAATTGAATATAATCAGACTGGAAATTATATATATATGAACAAGTCAATGGGTTTATCAGATTTATATAATATATTTATTATGCTCCAAATATTAGTATGATTGGTTATCACATGCAAAATGAAATATATCATATAATTTGTAAGGTTACATCTGCTGTATTTTCTGTTATGGAAATTATATTTAATTTTCAAATTTAAAGTTACTTTTTCCTTCTCTGTCACAATAGCTTTGTAACGACAGTATAAAAAGTAGCATAAGCCTATAACATAAGCCTATAACAATCTTGCTGATACTAGTTATCCATTCAACATTTAAGATCCTTTTTATTTACTCATCACTTTTTCTTTTCCGAGTTACGCTTTTTGGATTATAAATCCTCCAAGTTATGAAACAGAAGTTTCATGGTAGGATATATGAACATACAAGATGTGTTTCCTTTTTCCTCATTACAAAAAGGCTGGTAAAACTTTCAGTATCCTTAAGATTCTACACCTGCAAAAATGTAATAAATCCTCCCTCAGAGATTTATCTTAAGGATTGAATGAAATAAAAATACGACATAGAAACACTTTGTAAGTTTTAAACATCTTTCAAGCAGGTATTATTATGATCATTGTAAAATTTGTGACTGAATAACAAATAAACCCATTGTTCTTGATGCATGGTTATTTGATACATCTTTAAAAATAGGACTAGTAAATTAGTATGTAGTGTTCATGTTCAAAGATTATTTAATTCATTAACAAACATATATCTAGTTTGAATTAATATCACACCAAATTGTTATTTTGTAAAGTTAGATAATTCATGATTCCTTAATCAGACTAATCAAGAAAACATGAATATTCAAATATTCTGTTTGACGATGACAGTGAGGACAATTACATAATTTTAGTCTAACACAAACCTTATAAGGAAAAAAAAGTAATGCTGGTTTACCTCATTGTTATTAGGTAGCTTATGTAGGTATCTTGTTTTAGAGATATATGAATAAAACAACTTACAATAAATATGCCACTTTATTATTTCCTGATTTCTAGCAATCCTCATTTCTCATAAACAAAGGTTATCTATAAATTTCCGGTGAAAAATTGCCACGATCTTTCATGCATTTCCTTTCTTAATAATAACCATAATAATAATGATAATGATAATAACAGGAACAATAAGACTGCAACAATATACATAACATTCATTTCATAAATAATTTATACTACTAGTAGTTGCCAAAAAATTAATATAGTCCAAGCACACAGTAATTAGATTAAACACCTGAGAAATGCAATTTTGAAAATAAGAAAATAATTTAGATTTTAATTTCTACCACACTTTATATGTGTTTTCATCAATCTCCAAATCATAAGAGTTGGAAGAATTTGCACTTGGAAATGAAAAATGAAGGGTTTCTCTTCAATGTGTTTTGACAGATTAACCGGGCTACTGAACTCATCATATATTTACAAGAAACTTATGAGATCCAGGAGCAGGTATGCTAATATGTTTATATTCACATGAAAGCTCTGAAGTTACAAGAAGTTATAGAGATATTCTTTTCAAAAATTGAACTCAGTAAAAGAACAGATAGTATAACTAGTCAAAAGTCTTTGAATTCAATTTAATTCCTAAGCAATTTCTATGTACAAATTATTTGTCAAATATCATAAGATATAAAAGATGAAAAAGTAATTATTCACCTTTTTAAGAAACTTACATTCAGAATAAATGTCCAGAATGTGAGGCTACAGTGGGTTCAAAATAAAAATAAAAATTTTCTCAACTATACATTTTATTTTGCATTTTTGAGGCTGTAAATCTTTCACTGTTACCTTAGATCTTTGTTGTTTCCTTTATGTTTTAGTACCTTTTAATATTTCATTTGACTCAAACTTTTTAAAAAGGCTTATAAATATTTGGTTTTTCACTATTATGCCCATTCTTTATAAATATTTCAAAAAGTCAATATTTACATACTCTATTTTAGGCTCTGATGAATATTCTTATGAAACTCAAAAGAGAATTTTGGGACGTTGTTAAATCTTAGCATTCATTCTTTTTTTTTAAAGAATATACTTTGTGACTATGCAACAAAAGTATGATTAATAATTATCTAATGGAACAAGAGCGACATCCAGTGATTGTACCATTAAATCTGGTAGGCTTCAGTGTATGGACTAGGAATGCAGATTCTATTCTAAACTCAAGCATCAAGTTTTTATATACTTTAACTGTTACTTTATATATTAAATGGTTATTCTAGTGACACATTATGATCAAAGGAGAACTTCGGTAATGATAAATTGTATCATTATCTACATATACCAACTTACAAAGCTAAACATACAATTGAGTGTAAGTGTTTAAAACTTGTTATATGTTCTGTATCTCTAGGGATGTTATTTATTAGAGGGAATGGAGCCAGATGTAAGCCAGAAATGAAATTGCACTACTCAGTTGAAATAATATGCAACTGCTGAACTGCCTGTTATTTCTTAGCACCATTAACGTTTAGACAACTCAGACAGACTAGTTACTTGTGATGTGGGAGACTCAAACTGTAATGCTTACAGGTGTTTGAGTAAATGCATTGTGTTATTTTAAAATATTTAAAATATTTTTTTGTTCAATATTTATCTACACCATTAGCTGTCTGGGGACAAATTTTGAAGTTTAAGCTATAGGTTATTTAGCATGTGTTAAATAAATGAAAATAGTAAGGGGTGATCGCGCTAAACACTCCTTTACTACATTAATTCTTTATATTCTCCCAATTATTTTCAGCTGCAGAACTATGTTTACTGTGTTTTGCACATGATGAGATGGGACACAGAAAAATAAATCAATTTGCTCATAAGTGGAGCAGCCAGAATTTAGACCAAGATAGTCTTGCTGTAGAAGCTACACTCTCAACTCCTATCTCTACACTGGCCTTTTTCAATAGTCAGGAGATTTCATCATTTCACTTTTAGTATCCTTCCTGGACTGAAGGGCAATTTGGTCAATCAGGGAATGAAAAGAATGGTACAGCACAGGTTTACAAACCAAAAAACCTGGTTTCGTGTTCCAGGTCCATAAAACTAACCAGTTGTGTGATTTCGAGTAATGTTCTATTAAAGGTCATTTTTCCCATCCATAGAGTGAGGATAAAAACAGCATGTACTAAATAGATTTCTAAATAAAATTAGATTGAGGATATCTAAAGGTTTAGCATAGTGCTAAATATTCAGAACTAGCTATTATCATCATAAGAAAATTAGATAGATAAGTAGGTAATAGATGATAGATGATAGATAGATAGATAGATAGATAGATAGATAGATAGATAGATAGATAGATGATAGAGAGATAACTTTCAAAGTTCCTATTCCGTTTTTAACTTTTCTTAAATATACTAATGTTATGGTACCTATCTATGAAGTACATCAAGCAACATAAACCTATAAGAAATGAAAAGCTTTGTTGTTTTGGGTGAGGGCTATTTTCAGAGGGAATGTAGCATGCATGTAGTGGCAGTTTGCTTAAGGGCTGCAATGTTGTTATATAATTAAATACCTTTAAATTATAAAAAAGTACAATTTCTTGTTAATGTTTTATATTGCTTTTTCCCCATCCCCTTCTTTCTCAACTCTTCTTTGCATATCATCCATATTACTTACTTCTTATCACTTTCTTTAAATGGTTTAGCACATCAACAGCCTTAATCATTGACCCTGAATGGACTCTGTTTTGTATTTTTGATTCATTCCACCCTGAGAAGACTTTTATAGTCTTTTTTTCCATGTTGTCACCTATGTGTATCACATCAAAAACAAAATTAGTTCACTATATTTTACCTAAAATTTGACAATTTTTTGTTTCTTTTGTTTGACAATATTAGCATATGTATTATAATGTCATTAACAAATGTTTATATTTGCATCAATAATTACAAGTTTTAGAAGAAAAAACATTGCTAATATAATATAATATAAGATAAGATAATATACATATCAATGTGGTGCAAATAATACTGCTAATTCTGTAAAGAAAACCTAAACATATTAACATTTTATTTACTTATTTATTTTCTTAGCCTTTATGGAGTGTTCATTACCTATCCAAGTCTTTTAATTCTCACAATTCAGCAGCTACAAATTAATGGACTAAATCTATTTAAAAGAGGAGGAAATTGAGACACAGTGACATCAAGAAACGTGTCAATGTTAAAATAAGAAATATATATATATATATATATATATATATATATATATATATATATATACATAGTAAGTACTGGAGTCAGTATATAGTCTACATCCTTTGCTATGTTTGATGCCACAGATAACATTTGTAACCACAGATACCTGCACTGCACCTACAGAGCAACTATGGGGGTGTGGGGTGTTTGGGAAACAAAGACTAACTCTTTACCCTCACAAAGTATATATGTAGTCTAACATGGGACACACACAGGCACAACCATGGTTAATTACAATCATTGCTATCTCAGAGATGGCATTGACTATTTTTTTGCCAGGCACTCTTCTAAAAGATTTATGAGAATCACTTTAATTTCTCAATGTGGCTATGCAGTGAATTTGTATCCCTATTTTACATGTAAAGAAACTGAGACTGAGAGAGGTGAAGTAAGTTATCAAATTTTCTGTAGTTAATAATCCTTAGAGTCTTGATTTTGGCCCCGAGTCACAGACACTGCTGTGATGTTAAAAAAAAAAAAAAAAAAAAAAAAAGTCAAATACTATGACAATCCCAAGGGAGAAGCCTGTTATAAATAATGCTTCAATGAATATAAGGATGACACATCTTTTCAAATTAGTGTTTTTGTCTTTAGATAAGCACTCAGAAGTAAAATTGCTGGACTGTATTCTAGTTCTTTTTTGTTTGTTTGTTTTTTAAGTAATATCCATACTGTTTTCCATAGCGGTTGTACCAACTTACATACCCACTAATGATGCACGAGGGTTTCCTTTTGTCTATATCTTCACCAATACTTGTTATTTCTTGTCTTTTTTCTTTTATTAAATTTATTGGGATAACATTGGTTAGTAAAATTACCATATCACTTTCAACTGTACATTTCTGTAACACATCATCTATATATTGCATTTTGTGTTCACTACCAGGAGTCAATTTTCCTTCCATCACCATATATTTGACCCTCTTTACCTTCCTCTACTACAAGCTCCCCCCTTACCCTCTGGTAACATGTACTTGTTAGCCATCTCTATATGTTATTTGGGTAAATATCTATTAAGATCTTCTGCCCATTTTTAAATGGATTATTATTATTATTATTATTATTATTTATTTATTTTTTTTTGCTATTGAGTTGCATGAGTTCTTTATATATTTTAAATAATAGCCCATCATTAAAATACATGATTCACAATTATTTTCTTTGATTTAATAGGTTGCCTTTTCATTATGTTGATTATTTCCTTCACTGTACAGAGGCTTTTTTATTTTGATGTATTCCCATTTATTTGTTTTTCCTATTGTTGATTTGCTTTTGGTGTCAGATTTAAAAACCACCATCAAGATCTATGTCAAGGAGCTTGATACCTATATTTTCTTCTGGCCATGTTATGGTTTTAGGTCATGTTCAAGTCTTTAATCCATTTTTGTTATTTTTTGTGTATGGTGTAAGATAGTGGTCCAGTTTCATTCTTTTGCATGTGGCTGTCCAATTTTCCCAATACTATTTACTGAAGAGTGTGTCATTTCTCAATTGTATATTATTAACTCCTTTGTTGTAAATTAATTAACCACACATACATGGGCTTATTTTGGGGGTCTCTAGACTGTTCTATTGACCATAGTGCCTGTTTTTAATGTTATCACCATACTGTTTTTATTACAATAGCTTTGAAATATTGTTTGAAATCAGGGATTGTGATGCCACCAATTTTGTTCTTTCTCACGATTGCTTTGGCTGTTTGGGATCTTTTGTGGTTCCACAAAAATTTTAGGATTGTTTGTTCTATTTCTGTGAAGAATACTACTGGAATTTTGATAGGGATTGCACTGAATTTGTAAAATGCTATGGGTAGTATGGCTGTTTTTACAACAATAATTCTTGTAATCCTTGAGCATAGAATATATTTTATTTATTTGTGTCTTTTTCCATTTCTTTCATAAATGTCTTGTAGTTTTCGATATACAGGTCTTTCACCATCTTGGTTAAATTTATTTCTAGGAATTTTGCTCTTTTTGATGCGATTGTAAATTGAACTATTTTCTTAATTTATTTCTGATAGTTTGTTATTAGTGTAAAGAAATATGATTGACATTTGTGTATTGATTTTGTATCATGGAACTTTACTGAATTCATTTAATGAAATGGAGAGAAATAATTTATCGAGTAAAGAGTTCAAAGTACTGGTCATGAAGATGCTCACCAAACTTAGGAAAAGAATGGATGAATATGGTGACTTCTAAGGAATAAATGCACAATATTCCAGCTGAGATACATATTATTTCAAGGAACGGTGCATAAATTTTTAAACATCAGATATAGACACCCAGCTATTATAAGTGAACAACAACAACAAAAACACTGTGGAGATACATACATACATGTTGGATGAATTTTCTGCTTACAGTTCTAAAATACATTAGACTGACATTCTTAGAAAAAATGCCCATGACTTCTAAAAATATATAGATAATAAATAACAACAGCTGCTATCCTTGAAATTTTTTAACATTCACAGAAAATTTCTGTGAAACTGCCATTTCTGATTGTTTCTGAATCGAGGACATGATTGATCTGTTCACATTGTAAGTAATTGCCAACTCCAAATTTGATAATGTACTCTCAATCCAAATATATATTTTTAATTAATGGCTACCCATTTTAAAAAAAGAAACAACAAAGTTTCTCTTTATATCAATTTTATTACTAAGATTAGCAATTTGATCTATATTAATATTTGCCTTCACAAATAAAAAATATTGTAATAGTCCATGAACCTTATGTATTAAGGACACCTTGACTTAATGGTATGTGTTTCTCTAGAGTTATCTGTCTGTTCATTCAATGAACATTAATTTACCAGGCATTTAGGCTCCACTGCATTTTTTATTATAGATGGTTTATACATTAGCAAGGATATTAGAATATAGTTTATAATTACAAGTTTTTAAATTTTATTTATCGAATTCCTACTATACTTCAAAACTTTGCCAAGATATATTAATAGATATATAAATTCCCTGTTGTAAAGGAAATTGCAATTTAATAACCATAATTGTTTTAATAAAGCTCTGTTGAATCAAAATATCTTTTTAAATGCACATTGCTAAACATGATCAGCTGTGCTATATTTTGTTTAATGTGAAGCATATATTGCACATATTAATTAAAACTTATACAAATCTACATCTCTTTATCCACTTGTCTAGCTATATCTGTCTATCTATCTATCTATCTATCTATCTATCTATCTATCTATCTATCATCTAGCTAGCTATTTTATCTTTTATTATTATTTTTTAAAGAACAAAGTTATTACTTTTAGTTTTAATTCAACATAATTGTACAGGATGGCTTGCTAAACTCTTTCTTTTGCACACACTTGGTTTTTCATGGGAATGTACATTAAGAATAAAATACCTCTGGTAATTGCTGTCTATAAAGCAGATAATATATGGCTAGCTACATTTTATGTATTTTTAATAAAATTCACAGCATATTCTTCAAAAGCACAACATCTCTTTCCAAGCATGTTAACAATACACTTCAGCAGTATATCTGCATTCTATATATACATTATTTATGCATATATCATAAATGTATGTAAAAAATCAGCATATATGAAGCTCTTTATAAGTATCTTAATCTGGTTAAATGTTTATTTTATTTTACTGAAGGGCAAATGGCATACATAATGATTGACATCAAAATCTTTTCCCATCTTAACTATGTGTAGGAATAGAAGGTTGATAATACTGTGCTTTTTATTTTATTTTATTTGAGGAGAGATAAAACTGTCTTTGGAGTGCATAAAATATGTTTAATTCTTTTAGTAGGTCTGAGTTTTGTTTGGGAAAAGATATTAGCAGCCAACTTTAAAAACCTGTAAATGAAATGGAAATTAAAAAAAAGTCAAAAGGGTTGTAGCCAAATTATAGAAGATATTGAATTCAAACCATAACTTTTTTTAATGAACGTTGCATAACTATTTTGATGCTCAGAATATTAAAATCTAGCCAATGTGTTGCTATTTCTTCTGTTTTCATAACCATCTGACTCCAAGATTCTCCCCCTGAATTTTATTTCCTTACTAGTTTTCTTGTTCCTGCCTTATATTTCTTTATTCTATTTCCTCCTTCCTCCTACCGTTTACCATTAAAAAAAAAAAGATCTTTCTTTATCCTCTATTCATTTTAGTTTTCTTTCTTCTCCTTTTTCTATAATTTACATTAAATATAAGCCTCTAAATACTTTTTTCTGTCTTTAGTGGTGTTTTTCAGGAGAGCATCTTTATGTGTTTTCTTTTCTTCTTCCTAATTATTGTGGCCCATAGTATCAAACCTGGGTCCATCAATCTATGGAGAAACCCAGGATACTAGTGCCAATTCAGCATATCCATTTATCTCTGCCCTCTTCTGATAAGTGAAAACTCAGAGTGAGTTTCAGAATGGTCATTTTGTTCTGGAGCAATGTAAATCTGGTAAATTGAAAATGAGATTTCATCCACTGTAGAACCTATGCAAAGGTATTTACGAGCTCCTTTAAAGGGTACTACCTTAGTATTTTGTACTATTTTTCATTCTGTCAATGATATAAAAGTTAATAAAGGATGAATAGGCAGAGCATAGAGGATTTTTAGGTCAGTGAAAATACTCTGTATGATACTATAATAGTGGATACCTATGATTATACAGTTGTCCAAACCCACAGAATGTGCAACATTAAGAGTGAATGGTAATGTAAACTATGGCCCTTGGGGAGTAATGATGTGTGAGTGTAGGTTCATCAGTTGTAACAAATGTATCAGTATGGTGGGGAATATTAACAACTGGGGAGGCTGTGCATGAGTCAGGCAGGTGGGACATGGAAGATCTCTGTACTTTGTGCTGCATTTCCCTGAAGCTAAAGTTACTCTGAAAAATAAAGTCCATTAAAAAAAAAAAGGGTTACTAAATAAAGGAAAATGTGAAATGTTAAATATGCATATAACATTTAAATATCTAAGCAGCACTGTCCATAGAGTCAAATAACTAATAATCATCAATAAAGGATTAAAGAAATTATGACATATCCCTAAAAATGGAATACTGTGTAGCTGCTGAAAAAATAAATCAAGAAATGATAAGACTTCTTATGTGGAGATAGCAAGGCACAAAGCAGTTTTCACTTGTATAAAAAATGTGTATGTATTAATTATATACACTTGTGCACATCTATCAAAAATGTTTTCTAGAATCTTAGCAAAAATGGTCGCAGTGGTTGACTGTGTAAAGAATCATGGACTGGGGATCAGCCGCAGGAGAAATACTAACCTCTCACTCTATATTCTTTACAGGATTGTCTGTTTGTATCTCATTGTTTGTTTAATCATGTACGTGTACTCCTTATTAACTTAAAAAAAAATGTATATAGCACAGATTAAAAAAATATAAGCATACATAAAATATGTGGTTTATTAAATGTCTGTATCTTAAACATGTTGATATAATGTAATATGAATTCAGTAATGATAGGATAATAAGAGAAAATGAGGGGGGAAACAAGGACAAGATAACTTGTAAATGATATATTTCCGTCAAGTGAAGGCCTGTGTAGCTTTTGCAGAGGTCGGGGAAAAGCTGTGGGAGAATGAGTTCATGCGTGAGATGCGCAGCACAGGACAAATTCCAAAATCCTGTGTAAAGGCAGTGGGTGCCAAATTCATATTACAATAAATCGTGTCATTCAGCAAAACAGCAACACAACGTGATCGGTCACACTAAAGTGTTGCCATTAGTTTACACTTTATGTATTTTATATAATTATTAAAGATCTTTATAAATTTAGGTCCATACTTTTTAATATGCTAAGTATTAGGGTTTGAATTCTTGTTCAGTTTATCGATCTAAATAATTTAGGTAAACATAGAAGACCTAAGTAATGTACTTTTCCTTAAAGAGCATATATATCTTTTGCTTAAACAAAACAGAACTAAAGCAAACACAAAAAGGAAATTCAAATCCAGTCTTGTTGTTCAGAAGATTGTTTAAATGACTTGATGTAAATTTTCTGTGATGAGAGAGGTGCAGCATGGATAATATGTAAATACTTTGTCACAACTTTGTTCTTTGGAACTCTCAGCAACCTTTATTTTCATCATGACTTAATTATTGCTTCAGATTCTGCTTAAATTCCATACTTCATCCCTGACAGTGTCATGCTCAGCAGAAAATCTTGGACTTTACCAAAACAAGTGAGACCAATAAACAGGCCCTCTTTCTTTTCTCCTCTTCTCCACATTAAGTAGATACTCCTTCCCCTTTCTTTAATAGCCATGGTACTTGTAAGTCCTGATGGAATATGGTCCTCGGGATGCTTAAGAGAGATGGTAGTAATGACGTCTGAGCTACAATAGAATATAACTCTGACTCAAGTACTTTCTCCTCTCTCACTTTGAGAAAAATCATGTCAGAAATATATTAAATATTTAACGTGTGTTAAAATAAATTATAATTTGAATATGTAAGACTTCATTTAAAGTTTGCTTTCCCATACCATTTTTAAAGGAAAGAGTATTATAACTACTTGTTTTAATTTTGTGTTGCTGCTGTAACAAACTACCACAATTTGAGTAGCTTAAGATAACACTTGTGTATTATCTTACAATTCTGATTCATGAGTCTGGACATAGCATGGCTTAACTGGCTTCTCTAGTCCGAATTTCACAAGATTGAACTATAGATGTTCGCAGGTCTGTGCTCCTTTCTGGAGACTCTGGAGATGAATCTGTTTCCAGGATCTTTAGGTTGATGGCCCCATGCACTTCCTTGCAATTATAGGACCGTGGATTCTGTTTCCTTACAGGCTGTCATTTGTGGGGAGGGGGGCAGCTATGTTCCTGGAGAATGTGTGTAAAACTTAACTTCTCATGTTTTCAGTGTGGCCTCCTTCCAATATCTGTGGGTTAAGTTCTTCTCAAGCTTTGAATCTCTCATGCTTCTCCTTTTGCTACATCTCTCAGACTGACTCTTCTAGCTTCCTCCTTTGCTTGTAACGGTCCATGTGATTACATTTTGCTCCCCTTAATAACCCAGAATAATCTCCCTATCTAAACATTAGATGATTACTTGCCTTAGTTATATCTACAAAGTCCTTTCACAAAATCATCTAGATTAGTGTTTAACATACCTAAGGGTCAAGAATTTGGAGAAGATATTTTATAATGCTGTCTTCCACATTATTTTGTCATCCACATAGTCAAAACTTCAGACAGAATTGATCTAATAATTATTATAAAGTATATAACTATAACTTCCCCAGACTAAACAAATGTGTTTATTCGTTTAGTAAACAGCTATTGAGCACGTACCCTGTGATCAGCACTGTGACATTGGGATACAGTGATCACGATATAGCTATTTCCATTTATTTGTTTACAGTCTACATTTAATGAGCAGATAAATATTGAATAAATAATGACATTTTAGGAAGGGAAAGAATGGTGAAGGATCTAACAAACACCTATAATAATTTTACTAAATTCAGTTACTAATGGCCTCATTTACTTAACTCAGCCAATGGATACGTTTTCCTCTGTAGAAGTCCTCAGAATTACTCAGTTCTCTTCCACACACTGTGCAGTCTGTCTCACCCATCTCATCTTTGTTGGTCATCCATCCCTTTCAATATGCTGAACTCCTTGTAATTCTCTAAATAATGCAGCTTAACTTCAAGTTTCTGCTTACCTGTAGGGGTACCTTAAACCAGTGTTCTTGTTATTAACTTAAATAATCATTCCCTGCACCATTCAGACTGTAACATTTTCCATTTTCTTTGTCCCATAGCTTCCTATAGGTAGCTATAATATAGCACACATAACTTTACAAGTACTCTGCTGTGAGTCTTTCTCCACCACAATATTGAGTTACTCAGAGGTAGGGTCTCTATCTTATGTTACTCTGAATCACTAGTTCAGAATACTGAGCCTAGCCTAATGTAAGTTATCATGGAATTCTGAATTTAAAAAAAGAAGAGGAAGGAGGAGGAGGAGGAAGATGAGGAGAAGGAGGAGGGAGGGAGGGAGAACGAAGAAAGGAATGAAAAGAACAGTATGTACACTGGATTCTATATCATCATATCTTTAATAAGTGTTTACTTCCTACATCGTACCTCTCATGATTCATTTGCAAAATGTCATGCCTATATTTTGAAAATTACCACATTTGATACAATTTTACTGGTGAATATCTTTGATGAAAGTTGTTTGCTTTAATATTAGTGAAATATTTTTTTAAATTGCTCTGCTACTATAAATGTCTATTTCAGAGATACTGTAGATATGTATCAATAAATGTTAGATATGTGACAGAACTTTCAAAAAACTTACTGATGGAAATTTTAATCTATTCTTTATTTTTTTCCTTTTTTCTAATTAAAAGAAAACAACAACTATTTTTCAGTTACCATTGACATACAATATTAGTTTCAGGTATACAAAACAACATAGTGATTAGACATTTACATACCTCACAAAGTGATCACCCCAATAAGTCTATTACCTATATGACACGGTACATTGTTAAAAGGTAAAGAGATTAAGAAGTACAAATTGGTAATTACAAAATAGTCACGGGAATGTAAAGTACAGTATGGGGAAATATAGTCAATAATATTGTAAAAGTTATTTATAGTGTTAGGTGGGCACGGAACTTAAAAGGAAGATCACATCATAAATTTTATAAATGTCTAATCACTACACTGCACACCTGAAGCTAATATAAAATAATATTGCATGTCAACTATAATTGAAAAAAAAATATCACAGGGATGTAAATAAAGTACAGCATAAGGAATGTAGTCTGTTTTTTTTTTCTTTTAACTTAAATCAGTGGTTGCTGTGTAAGTCTCACAAAGTATTTTGTTTTCATCTCACTTTGATAACTCTCCTTACTTTCTTTATCTTTCAAATTACATTGACTGATAATGAAATTGTCTTTAAGATCCTTGCGTTACTCTGGTCATTTTACCTAAGTAAAAACACTGAATTTTCAAAAATTTGTTGCAGTACCATTGCCATCAGTTAAAATGCCATCATTTCTAACAATTGAAATACTGTGTTCCCCAAAAATAAGACCTAGCTGGATAATCAGCTCTAATGTGTCTTTTGGAGGAAAAATTAATGTAACACCCAGTATTTATATTATATTATTATATTATGTTATGTTATGTTATGATATGTTATGTTATATTATATTACATTACATTACATTACATTACATTACATTATATTATATTATATTATATTATGTATATTATAAAGACCCAGTCTTATATTATAGTAAAATAACACGGGTCTTATATTAATTTTTGCTCCAAAAGACACATTAGAGTTGATTGTCTGACTAGGTCTTATTTTCAGGGAAACACAGTAGCTACAAATTGTAGCCTTTTTAAATTTTAATTTTTTAACTTTGTTTGGTGGAACACTTGCAAGCTGAGTGGAGTAAACAACTTGGAGACAGAGAATATGTCTTTGACCTGTAGGGATATTTTTTGAAATGATTCTGCTATTAGTTGTGGCAGTTTCTTGGACACACTTCTTTATAACTGCTGAATCATAATCACCTCAGAACCTCCTGCATTTGCCTGCAAATGGTGCTCTGTTGCACTTCCTTTCATTTTATTTCCAAATTTTTTTGTACTAAAAGAAATCCAGAGGTAAAGTTTGAAAACGAAATTGTTCACATCCATCGCGTCTGCTTTTATGAAGCAAAAAGTGCAGACTGTTTTATGCCCCATTGGCAGGGTAGATTGTAGCATTTCATGTATATCATCGAGACACTATTTAAATCAACCATCAAATACACTTGTGATAGGCTCTAGCATCTCCTTTTTTCAGTTTGGACTAGAGTTAATGAAGTTTGTATATAGAAGGAAATTCCTTTGTTCTTGAGTAAATTAAATCTAATAAAAGTCTAGAAGTGAAAAGAGAATTTTTTCCTGTAGAAAATAAAAAGAAAGTGATTAAAGACAAAGATATTCAATTTGGCTTGTTTTGTGTAGAACAGCTAGTATGGCAACTCTCCATCCATTCAGTCCCTTATTTATGTATGTATGTATGTATGTATGTGTGTGTGTGTATGTATGTGTGTGTATGTATGTATGTATGTATGTATTTATTTATTTTTACATTTGGTATGTCTACATTCAAATCAATCTTTCCATTAGTGGTAGTTAATTAACATGTGCATTTTTTGGTTCTACATTTATTTTTGGAATAATTTCCCCTTGTCTATTGGAGAAAGCACTTGAAATAGTCTTTTAAAAATTTCCTCACTGTTGATTTTGTGATGATTTTAAGCCAATAACATAACAAGAAATATGTCAATATCTGATTCACTAAAAAATATCCCCATCAATGCTCTATTTTTTCATATTTATATTTAGTGGAGAAAACTAACTTTGTCCTGAGTATTTTTAGTTCTAACATCGTCATTCTCTCTTTCTCACTCAAATTCCTAACACAGACTTCACCCCACTTCACATTCATCTGAACTCTCATCTACAATTCAGAGAAAAGTATACATGTTCTCATGGAGTGCTAATTTAAACAGATTATTAGAATAACATTTCATCCTGGATGGAAGAATTCATGTGGAGCCCTCTCACTGGGAATCCTAAAAATGTAAAGGCAGATAGTGACAATTTTATGCCCCACCATATAACTAAGTGTAGAATGTTTCTGTGGAGAGGAAACAGAGCCTAACTGATTACTATGAGTGAAATGCAGTGCCAACATGGGAATGAACGATTCCCTTCAAAGTTCTTACCATACTTATGATGCAAGTCACAAATAGAATTCCAAAGGTCAGTGTTATTGCAGGAGCAAGCAATAAATGTTAGGACCTTGCCTAAATGTGCAGGCAGTTGAGGTGTAACCAGGAAGATAAGACTAAAACGGAGGGCCTCTCTGATTCTATAATATATCTGGGCCCTGCTAATGTCAAACTCTTCTTGGGAGTTTAAGTCTTCCTCTGTTGGTATCTCTGTATGGTCAGAGAGATATAGATGCAGAGAGAATACCATGGAGGTGACAAGGATTTTGGAAGCAGAGGACAAAATACAACTTACAAAAATCATGTGTGAAACCATGTGAGAAATAGGCATTTTGACAAATTATGGAGCTATGAGATTTTTGATGATTTATTCAACTATGCTGTACTGAGTGTCCAGCTTTAAAAATATAGTTTGCTTTATTGTGTCTGGCATATTTCAGAATGTAGTGCTATATAACAGAAGGATTATTTGTGAGGGCAGAAAGTTCATTAGATCATAACTGAAAAAAATATATATGGTAAAATCATATAGTGAAATATTAAATTGCTTTCAACTTCATTGAAATTCCCTCTTCTTTCTGATGAATCAGAAAGCCAAGCTTTTGGATACCTTGACTCAGGTAATATTTTTGAGTGGAAAGATACAGAAAAAGGAGATTCTGATACTTCATTTTGTAAAAGCCTAAATCATATAAAAGAAGAAATTCCTAACTTGGTGACTACAGATAAGAACTTAGGGGTTCTGTGAACATGAATGTAAAACATTACATTAGTTTTTCTCAGTTAACTCTATTTACAATTTAGCTATTTTTTTCTTTCTTTTCTTTTTTTTTCCAATTATGAACAATCTCAGCAGGACTAACAGTACCTGGGACATGGTTACCGGTAGAAATTACAGATATTTTATATCACTTTACTCTTGTCACAGACACTTCAAAATAATCTTGCTGATTATCAATGCTTTAAAATCACTTTGGTTACGATATCCACCTCTATTTCCAACACATTTGTTAATGTGTTAATGAAAGTACTCAGATATCATGATATAACAAATTTGCTTATAATATTTTGATAATGAACTTCAATATCATTGGTCTTTTCATTTTAATATGTTTATGACGTTATTGTGAGAACAGATTCATAGGCATCATCAGAATGCCAGACAGGTCTGCGGCACACAAAATGCTAGGAACCTTCATTTATGAGACGTTCTGAAGTGTTAATGTTCTTTTGAGAACTCTTGAGAGACAGTGGGTCCCATAAGCAATAGAAGCCCAGACAGCACATCTAGGCATTGCCTTGGGAGCTGCCAAGTTCTCAAAAGGTAGAAGCTAAATGTAACACTCAAGAAAAAGTGTTTTAGGCACTGAATGCCTCAGACACATAATAAAGTCTTATGTCCCCGTCCCTAGAATGACCCCAAGTCAGCACAGAGTCACCTGGTTTGAGAGAACATATGAGGCAAAAGAAGGGCTATTTCAGGTAAGACTAGGATGGAGTAATGGAATATGATCAATGGGTTTTCACAGCTGCTTCAGAGTCCATTAAGCCCGAAAGCTTGCCATACCCCTGGGATGGCAATGTCTAAAATTGTCAGATTTTAAAATCTCTGTAAACTTGGTGCATTGGGAGCACACGGTAAGACATAAGTTGATTCCGACAAAACTATGTGAATTATTGAGCATACCTGTATTTGGCCCTGAGATGCAAAATTACTAGACGTCATATCTCTAAAAATGAATCTGGAACCTTTGTACCATTAAGCATCTTGCTTTCAATCCTTATAAATGTAGTCATTCATTCAAAATTTCTTAATTTAACTAAAGCAAATTTTACAAAACATGGAGCTTTATGTATTAATGGGGCACTTTCAGTCTTGCTCAGTGTGTGTGCATGTGTGTGTGTGCATGTGTGTCTGTGTTTGCATGTGTGAGTGAATGTGTGTGTGCACTTTTGTTAAGTGAACAGTTTATTTCCTATATTATGAGATCCATGTTGCCCAAATTTAAGTGCTAGCTGTTGGTCTTATGGAAGATTAATAAATTCTCTGGCTTTTTTCATTCTTTTCCCCATTGGAAACACATTTCTCTTTTTCCATCTGTGGTCATTCTCTACTGTGCAAGAAATAAAAGTCAAGAGGATCTTTGGTTCATCTCCCTCAGGTGCTCCAAATCAATCTCCTAAAGGTGTTATTACATTGAAAATCATGTGCTAGCATGTTTACTTAGAATTTGTTTTGAGCTCTTCCAGTGAACAGATATGAATAAGGCCTTCATTTTCCAACCATATTTTTCTTCCAAAGAAAAGTTAATGACATATGTTATGATTTTAACTTGTTATTTTCTTTCCTGAGTTAAATTTTCCCTTGCTTTCCAAATCTTGGATGCTGAAACATTTCTCCAATGTCAGTAAAAACTGCTAAGTACCAACACAATTACCAAATTGTTAATTAATTGTGAACTCTGCCAAATAAAATATTCATTGTTGCTCATTGCAAGACATATTATATTAACAATGCCTATTTTTAATGAAGTATGACCTTTTTTTTTCTTTTTCTTTTTTTTTCTTTCTTTTCTTTTTTTCCCCTGTTTCTCAGAAAGTGTGTATGCTTTAAAAACTGAATTCATTTTGGGGCAAATTTTTCCCACCACAAACATTTTGTGTGCAAAGACCTAACAACGCTGAGAACGTTGTCTTTACTTGCCATCCTTCTCTTTCTGTTCTCAGTTTCCTTCATTTCTTAAATCTAAGACTGAAAATAAGCCGTAAATTTTCTGATTGCATAATTGGTTGATAAAACCTATAAAAATATTTGATTAACATTTTTGGAATGTGCTGCTAAGTTGTGCATGTAGTTACCAGGTACACATGCCTAATGTAAAGATCTATCTGAAACCTGATAGTCAAGGAAATGCAGGGTGTGCCACACTTCCTTAAATTAGGAACCCTTGGTAGCAGTAGTGGGGATAAGAAGGGAAATAGTTTTATTTTACACAACCTCATGAGTCGGTTTCAGGAATACAGATTTCATTAGTATCTAAATGTATGTATTGAAAAAAAAAAAAGAGAGACTTGTTGTTGGAGGATGGTAAATTTTGATGTGGTTCCAATAGAAGATAAATGCTGGTTTTAGTACAGAAATTCATTAAAGACATATAAGTAGATATACCCTACTTCTTTTGACAAATTGACAATTCTGGAAATTCAATGGAATCTAAGTGGAAGAATATTTAAATCATATGTTTTCTGGCATATACAGTAAGGATTATGACATTTGCTTGTTACGTTAAAAAGTCTGGAGTTAAATCAATCACAGCTCTTTGATCTGTCAATTTTTTCTCATTTTGACCTTAGTAATCTGTTTGTTGTTACTCTTCCCTTTATAAGAATGTTACAGTATGATACATTAATTTTTAAGATTAATTCTTCTTCTAAACTGTTCTTCACATGTTCCTGTTATTTCCCCCCAAAGGAAGATCACATAATGTTTCATATGCACAGACAATAAACACAGCATTTGATTTATAAGGAGATTTATGAATTATCTAGTTAGATTTCTTGATTGGAAAGTTATCAAAAATATAATGGAAATGTAATTCTGCTTTTACTCCCATTCATGGGGATATTATTTACTATACACTTGTTATAAATGAGCCATACTATTAGGATTTTTATGGAGGCTTCTTCACATAGGCATGATTGATCATTAACTACATTTTATTCCTTCTCCCTTCTCAAGAGAAGGGGGTTCAAGATGAAAATTCCAAGCTTTTAATCACGGCTTGTTCTTTTCAGTGACCAGCCCTCATTTAGGAACCATCCAGGAGTCCAACCAGAGTCACCTCATTAGACAAAAAGACATTCTTATCATTCAGGAAATTACAAGTGTTTTGGAAGCCCTCTGTCAGGAACTGGGGTCAAAGAACAAATATTAGAACAGAGGATGCTTTTAGTGCTCTTATCACTAAGGAAATTACAAGGGTTTCAAGAGATCTGTGGGCAGAGACCAATATATAGAGGGTGCCAAAAAATGTACACACGTTTTAAGAAAGGAAAAAACCGTATTAAAATTATGCTGATGGTAACCACTTTGAGCACCTTCTGTAATTGCAGAAGTCAAACTTGACTTGTATTCATGTTTTGTTATCGGTATACTAGGTCTGACAGTTAAGTTCGCAAACTTGTTACACCACTGTTGCTAACCTTTTTTTGATACCAGAGGGATTATCCATTATGAATTTTTACCAACTGGATGAACAGTTAACCAAGTTTACTGTTTGGAAGTGCTGAAAGGCTGCATGAAAAAGTTAGATGACCTGAAATTTTCGCCAAAATGTGTGGCTCCTGCATCACAGCAATGTACCAGCTCACAGGACAGGCGCTGTCTGTGAGGGAGTTTTCAGCTAGTAAACAAATAACTGTATTGGAATACCCTCCCTGCTCACCTGATCTGGCCCCAATGATTTCTTTCTTTACCTGAAGATAAAGGAAATATTGAAAGGATGACATTTTGATGACATTCAGGACATCAAGGGTAATACAACGACAGGTCTGATGGCCATTCCAGAAAAAAAGGTTCCAAACTTGCTTTGAAGGGTGGACTGGCCCTGGTGTCAATGCATAGCTTCCCAAGGGGACTACTTCGAAGGTGACTGTAGTAATAATATTCAGCAATGAGGTATGTAGCAGTTTTTCTAGGATGACTTCATGAACTTAATTGTCCGACCTCATATATTGAGTATTACAATCTTAATAACAGTTTTTTCCTTTCTCAAAATGTGTATACATTTTTTTGGCACCCTCTGCATATTTTTTTATTTTATTATGTCACAATACCTAACTCATATGACTTAGCTTTTATCATTTTTAACATTCTAGATTTAGGATATAACAAGTAAGTTTTTGTTAATAGATAGTTCTATATTGCGCCAAATACCAAGCACTAGAATTCAAGTTTTCTTACTTTTTCCAATCTAACAGTAGAATGGCATATTTTGTTTTCTCTTAAATCTACCAGTTGTATTAACAATTCTATTCTAAATGATTGTGTTATCTTGTGATTTTGATATATTTATTTCCCCCTCAGTTATATATTTGTTTATTGAAAGCAGGGATTATACCTGCTTTCCAGGATATATAGGGAAAAACATATAATTATTGGCATATTTTGAATTACTAAGGTGATAGTGGCATATTGTACACACTGTTATACAGCATTCATCTTTTACCAAATTATATATCTGGGGTATCTTTTTCTGTAAACACATAGATGATTCATTATTTTTTCCTTCAACATTTTATTTTGAAAAAGTAACACCTACAGAAATGTTGAAAGGATATAAGGTCAGCAGCATAACTTTAACTTATATTCAGCAATTGTTAACATTTGCTGTATTTCCTTTATCTCTTATGTATGTATGTATGCGTGTATATATTTGCTGAACAATTTGAACTAAAGTAGTAGACATCATGACATTTTACTCCTAATTACTTATGCATGTGCATTATTAAATATCAAGAGCATGCATGTTCTTCTATATAACCTTATACTATTATTACCACAAAGATACGGTAAAATTTTCTGGTCTAGACATCATATTCAAATTTCTTTTTCTATCATATTCTAATATACTTTTTTTTTTAAATTTTTACAATGCATAAGTCTCTTGAGGACCCTTCACTGCATTTGATAGCAGAGCTTTTGGAATCCTTTAAAATAAAACTGCCTTTTTCGGGGAGGGCATGATGCTTGCTATCGATGCCATGAAGAGTTCAGACCACATCTCTAGATCATGTCCTAATGTCTACATGCAAGTTATAGGTAAAGATACTAAAAACATATTGTATTTTCCATTGCATCATTCAGAGGACAAGATATGATGAAGAGACACAATTATGAAATAAACAGTGGTGAGGAAGATCCTTCTGCTATTGCTTTTTAATGGAATTACCAGAGTTGTTTCCTGTTTAATCTACTTATATTTCAACTCTATCCACTGAAAAACAAACTAAAAGCCATGAAATTCCAGTTGCCTTAAGTGCATCTATGTCCAGAATTAGTCTTTTGCATACCACTCCCCTACTAATTCCCCTACTAGATGTCCTTACATCTGGTACAGGGAAAGATCAAGGTGAGCCTGGAACACTTTATTATTTCAGAAAGTAA
The DNA here is from genome assembly GCF_036562045.2 of Rhinolophus sinicus. Lineage (NCBI taxonomy): Eukaryota > Metazoa > Chordata > Mammalia > Chiroptera > Rhinolophidae > Rhinolophus > Rhinolophus sinicus. The sequence goes on from NC_133755.1 coordinate 106,505,051, forward strand.
AAAAAAAAAAAGCTCATAAATAAGAACAATTCAAAAAGACATAAAAGCTGACCTATGTTTTTCAATTTTGGTACAATTTTGAAATCAAAGGAATAATGATGGTAATGAATTTTGACAGATTGAGTTTAAAGAATACATCGTGATACCATAGTGCTACTTAAAACAAACTTATGAGATGAGGCAGGGAAAGCCCTTCTTTACAGAACAATGACAAGTCATAAGTGGAAGAAATGATAAATGTAGACATAATCAATTGTCATCCATTAATGTAAAATATTTGAATCAGTCAAGGATCATCAGTTGATACTGAAACCACTGGATGAAGAGTTGCTTGGGACCATGATAGTCCTATGTTCTCAAAGTAGCATATCATTCTTTTTTAAAAATTAATTACATAGAGAAAATATATCATTATAATTGAGAGATTAGATAGACATCTTTTTAAACACATCATGAAACCTAGAATCACTAATTTTGAAATAATACTATATTTTCTTAATCATTATTAAAATTATATACATCACAAGACAATTAATGTTATTCTAATGCCAAATTATTCTAATTTTCAGTTTTTTCTAAAACAAGAAATATGCTATATTTAAGTATTTTACTATATTGTATAATAAAAATAAATTAAAGAAGGGTAAATATAATTTATTTCCTTAGTTGGCAACACTTTCTGATTAATGTAAAGAAGAAACTAAAAATAGTTTCTCTGAGGATGTGGATAATTTAATAAAGAAATAAAAATATAAATTTTCATGGAGATGATTTTAGCATATTCTCATCATGGCTTATTTTAAAAATGTATTTAAAAAAATAATTTAAGCACCAAAAGTTAACATTTCAATATGATCATTAATTTTCTAATGAATATTTGCATGAGGTCCTGGTATATGCATTTTGACGATGGTGAGGTGATGGGCTACATTTACCATGGTTGTCACATACAGTTTGTTAATATTTGGATTCATCCCTGCCATTCTATGTTCTCCTCTGTACTCCATGGAAATATATTTGGAAACTACATTTCCCAGACTTTATTGCCAACAGAAGTTTTCTTGATATTCTCCAATAAAAAACACTCATATATTATTCCTATATCATATATGTTATGTCTAGGATGTAGAGGATAAGGAAACACCAGAATTCTCTGGCAGTGATTTCAAGCCATTTTTAAGCATCACTTAAGTACCACTTTGGTAATTACAGGCATGTGAGCACCTTGGCGATGGCTTCCCTTACTGAGATTTTCTGAAAGCAGCTCCCATGATATTTGACTCCTAGCCTTCAACCTTCTGAGTAAGCCTATAGTTCTCTGAGTTAAGCCTCTTCCTACTTTAAATAGCTTAAGTGCTTCTGTTTTCTGATCAATTGGTACAGTATTAGATAATGGAATTGGTTCTAAGATGGTTAGATTTAACGAATGTAATGATTACACCACTAATGGTAAATGGAACACTGGAAGTCTATTGTGTGCAATGGTAAATAGTTATTTAAATTGTTTCTGTAATTGCCTGGTATAAAGATCCTATAGAAAGCAGCACCATATGATATCAAGATGTTCGTGCATTAGAAACTGTTGGTGAGAATGATGACTAAAAGACGTGAGACAGGAAGGAAAAGCAAGTTTAGAGTATTAGTGACAAGGAGTTCTGGGAAAGAAAATGGTACAACGTGTGAGAATATCTATGATGCATTTGAATGCTCACTAAGGGACATCTACAGCAAAGCAAACTTACAACATTCAGGTGGACAAGATGAGTCATTTAGTGAATGTTAGTCAATCTTTTCTCTGTGCTTAGCTAATGGATGCGTGGACTAATCAGTAATAGAATAATGAGGTGACTGTTACGCATGGGCTCAACAAACATGAGTTTCTCTTTACCATGTCTGACCAGGCTACATTCAGTGGCATATTCCCAATCTGTGAACATAAGAGCTGTGTCTCTGCTATGACACCATTCTATGCTATGCCAGCCATAATTTGGTAGTAGGTTGATTACATCAGAATCTTCTCATCACAAAGTGAGCACTTATTCAGAATATGGATATGTATTCCTTGTCTGAGGGCTATGACAAAATAGTCCTGTTGAGCATTTCTGGAACTCAGAGGATCCACTGGATTACTTATTAGGATTTCTATGTTTGCAGATAAATGATAGCAAAAGATCATAGCAACACAATGTGAGGAAGATAACATATGGCTCAGATCTTTCAGAAATGAAATTTTGTCATTACATGAGCTCAAGAACAGTCCTAGGTGAGATTGAAACCAAAGGAAATATGGAATAAATGACAGAAGAATATTTTACTTAATAACTACAGGTTCTTGTTCAGATGCAGAAACAAAAGCTGTAGTGGCTACGAATATTTTTGTTTCTTAGTTACACATATATTTTTACATTAACCATGATTTTTTTCTCTAGACTTTTCCCACAATGGTATGTAAGGTATATTGATGGTGGTGTTACCGCTTCATTCCTTAAGTTTTGAAATATCAAAGGAAAAATGAGAATTGGTTAGAAAGCAATGATGACCACTCAAAGATGAATATATGTGGATATAGAACCTTGGGGTTTTCCATTTTTGGGGAGAAGTTTAGAAAGTTTTTATTTGGAAGAAAGATAGATGCATAATGTTGGGCAGGGTGTCAAGATAATGCTGTTTTTTGTGGTTGCTTGGAAGATAAAGATGCACTAAAAATAACACATGAACAATGAGCATCCAATGGATTATGCTAGGTGTGTGTGTGTGTGCGTGCGTGTGTGTGCATGCATGTGTGTGTGTGTGCATGTGTGTGTGTGTGTGTGTGTTTCTTCTTCTAAGTACTGCCCTGTACTCAAGAGCTAAAGCCTAGAAATTAGATTTCTAGAATCCACTTGAAATCTGGGTTCTGGCTGGATTCCATCAATTGGAAGCATATTCATACAGACTTGGAATTTTGCTTTTGGCTTTTAAATATTCTGCTGAGAATCACCTTTTTTTCCCCTGTAGTTACAAAGACCATTGGAGCCAACTTCTATAATCCCTTCACTTCTAGACCTTCAATACTCTGTAAGCCTCCAATCCTGCGTATGATTTTTTCTATCAATATATCCAAGGAAGTATGTGTTTAACTGAAAAACTATGCTATAAGCACAAATCCAGATCATTATTATATTTGAGTGACCCAGATAAAACTTGGGTTTTGTTAGTGTCTTTAAAAAATCTATCGACTTAATCATGCGTCTTTTGTTAAAGCAAACATTTGCTCTGCTTATGAGGAATTTTGATCATGGCAATTAGAAAATGTATTACAACGATAAGATCTTTTTGGTTTAAATGATGAGCAAAAGTTCATGGAAGTTTAGGGGCTTGTCCAAGATGGAACATATTTAGGGCTAAGAATATTAGAGCGCGCTCTCTCTCTTGTTTTTTTTTTTTTTTTTTTTTTTTCCCATTTCTAATCCAGGGCCATTTCAAAATTTCTACTTTACAACAAAATAAATAAAAGCCATTAATTTTAAATAAGTATGGCATGCTAGTATTTCTTGGCAGCACAATGTTGAGTAGGAAAAAGTAGGAAGTATGTCTTTCAAATTATTTGATTTAGATGGGAAGGACATTGAGCAATCTATTATAAAGGAAACTTTCACTCAAGGCTGGAGAATGGCTGCATAATTTGTGGGGCCTAGTGTGAAATGAAAATGTGGGCCCTTCATTAAACAATATTAAAAATTTCAAAGTGTCACAGCAAAGCATTCACCAAGCCCAAGGTCCTTCTGTGCACAGAGCCCTGTGCAATCACAGAGGCCACACATGCTTGAAGCCGTCTCTGCTGTGGCATACAAGAATGTTATTGGTTGCCAGGTGATCTTTCTGGAAAGATACACAGATTCTCTCTTTGACGAAACTCAAGCAGCCAGGCTCCACTGAACTCTCTTCTTGTCTAGGCCTTGATCTTTGCCTATAAAGACTTGAAAAAAAATACTAACAGTCTTAAATCGCCGCGTGGCTAGGATGACCCTCTCCCTTGAAGTTCCTGGCTGAGAAAACTCAAGCCTGCCAAAAGAATTTACTGTAGGTACTAGCCAACACCTGCAGTTAGGGTGGGCCCCTATCTCCCAGTCTCTCTGGGAGGATAGAAGCCTAAATTCCACAAGCAGCAGTTAACACATCCCTTAAGGTTTCACATGAACAAGCCTCACCTTCCCATTTTTTGTTTTTTTCACTTCCATGACTCAACAGAGCCCCTGCTCACCCCTCGTTAAATTCCTTCATTCTCCCATTAACACTCCCAGTAACCTTTGTACAAAATGAAGACGAGTACAGTTCACACTGGATTCTGTTCCCAATTACAGTCAAATATTAATGATTAAAAATTCTCCTTCCCACTCTAACTAGAGCCTAGCTTTGTTTCTCTTTGACAAGAGTTATCAGTAGCTTTGAGCAGAAAATCATGGATCAGTGAATGAGGATAGTCCCTGAGTCAGGATCCAATGCCCCGAAAGCCTAGGTTTTCGAAGAAATACTTTTAAATTAGATGAAAATCGCTGCCTTTGCACATTTCTCTAATTAATTTCTAAATTATTATTTCTTTAAAACATGAGTTATTGTTAGTTTTTCATTGAGTAAACTCTGTAAGTCATGAATCACTGCTAATTATGACAAGTTAGGAAAGCACTTAACTTTCTGGATTCCCAGACAGTGAAACCTTTTTTGCCTTTCTTCAAATTAATTTCCAAAATTTCCTGTGTCATGTTTGAAGCCTAGTACATCTGTGAGACAATATTGATAAAGTGTAACGGGATTAAAACATCAAGGTCCATTTGTCTTAAGGCTTATACCTAATTCAACTATTTATATGATTTCTTTTAGGACTTTAACCTATGATTTCTGGGATCAGCCTTCAGTGTCATATAAACAGTGGTCTTTTACTTATATTAATTTAATCCTGTCTCCTATATCCTCAATATAGTATTTATATTAAATACATATATTGGATAAATTTGAATAAGTTAGATCCTATTTAATTAAAAGTAAGCACATGAAGCATTTAAAAATATTTCTTACAGACATGCATGTTTTGCAAAATATATAATCTTTTTTTTTTACTTGGAAATGTATATGAAACTTAATACAAGACACTTTCTGTCCTTTTTTTTTCATCCATTTCTTCTGGAAACGTGGGGGCTGTGGAAGTGTTTCCCCACCCTTTCCAGGAGCACAGGGTTGGTCTTCCCCTCCTGCTTCTTCCTCTTTTTCCACACACCTTTCTTGACCCCTCTAAGGTCAGATAGGCCTGTCCCCAGTGCCTGCTTCAGATGCTACTGTAAATGCAAGCTATTTTCAATGAATTAAAAAAATTCAGTTTGTTTAAGTTGCTCTGGCCCAGATAAGTAACAACTTAAACTATAATATATGTCTTTACTATTGCAAACACCATTTCTAATGCATCTCCTTGATTTTATTAACATTAATTTTCTATTGGTATTACAATCATGATTACAAAAATTGCATAATTTGTAATGATTTAGAAATCCTTTCTTTTACTCCTAAAAACAACATCTCCCAGATATTTTATGTAACAATAAAATTCAATTAGGTAAATTTGAGCAAATCTAAGTTGTCTATTCTTTATCAGAGTATGAAATTACATATGAAAAGATGGACTGATTATTTGGACAAATCATTCACATACACATGTTTACAAACCTATGAATTGGATCACTGACATATTCTCAATTGCTGTCCTAATTTCAAATATTTTGTTTCTTGTCAATTTCCATTTCCTCATTGTTGCTACACGGGTAGAATATTTCATTAACTAGAATCTTTATTACACCTTTAAATTCTTCAGAGACCTCTGTGGCTTGAAAGAGTAGCTTTTAGAAATCTTTATTTTCTATCAAAAATTTTAAGTGAATTTATTGAAATAGTATTTAAAACCTATTGTTATGAGTGAGGTGTATTGTAAGTGGATTGATATTATGTAAAGTGATGTTTTAGTTTTTTAAAAGGGTTATCCTAAGTAGAAACTACTTTTAGAAACTATCACCTATCTGGGATACTGGTAGTTTTTTTGTGGAGTTACCTGTACTGTAAAACTGCAGAGAGACCTAAGACCGAGAAGAAACCTTGATTCAAAAAAGAAGCAAAGGGTTTATTGTTTGTTGTCATTTAGTCTAGACTTACCATGATTTCCCCTGTTGTGAAAATACTGTATAGCAAAATGACACCCACCCTATGTGACTTCATTAGAAACTGAAGGAAAAGAAAAATATATATATATATGGAATTAGAAGAGGTGTGATTTGTTTGTTTGGTTTGGTTTGGTATTAAAAAGAGAAAGGAATGAGGATATCAATGGAGAAATACCCGTATGAACATGAGGAATTATCTATTTCCAAACATCCAGGAAAAGCATCATAGGAATTGATCCAGCTTATCAGAACATTCACAGCAAAGGAGGTCATATAGTTTTCACTACTAATATATCCATTAATATTAAAAACCTATTAATAAAAGCTAAGGCCTACTGTTTTTAGTTGTCTCCAATAACTCTTGTCTATATTTTTATATGGACAAAAATGCCTTTCATTTATTTCCGTAGGATGCAATATTTTTTTACACAATTTAAACCCTGAAGTTTAAACTTGAACTATGTATTTTTGATAGGTCAGTTTCTATTTGCTTGTTTCTAAAACATTTATTATATCTATATATAATGATTCTGTGTTGTGATAAAGATTGGATTTCTGCTCTTTTGTTGCCTACAGGTTAAGCTCTCTATCATCCCAAAAGTAATCTATCCCAAAGTAAACTCAGAGAGAAGATGCACTAACTAATTGTGAATAAATTTACTTTATGAAACTCATCTAAAATGCAATAGTTAAGGCATTCAAAAATTTTGTCATAAATTCAAAATTTACAATTCAAAAATGTTTTTGAATATATACTATATTTCACAATACAAGTATGCTAAGGGCTGGAATAAAAGTTCATAAAGTATAGCCCCTGTCCTACAGAAGATCAAAAGTGAGTGTCAGCCTGCTTTACATTTATTCAAAAGGCTCTGAGTATTTTTAAGGGCAATAGAAAATGGACCAGAAGATATAATCTAAAAAGAAAAAGAACAGTATAGCAACTTTATTTTAAGGTAAATAATTATTTATGATTGAAACCTAGTTTCCCCTGCACTTGATCGTCTGTGAATAAATAATAGATCACAATAACAGTAATATTCAAAGTGTCACTGGATTCTGGCTGCAGCTACTTATATATTACCTCCAGATATTCTCAAAATCTTTGATGGTTATTTTTGAACTTCCCCAAGTGTTATCTCATGTGTACACACAAAGAACACTGGTTATAGTTATAACACAGGATATCACATGGTCTTAAACTCTCGCTCCAGTTCCTCATTTCAATACCTTGCTTGCAAAGTCCACAGCCATTTAACTGCAACTTTTGTTGATTTTGTAAACACTGATGTCTATACAAAGGTGGTGCCTCTCCATGCACAAAATGCTGGTACACGAAAAGTGCCAGATTGTCACTACACTTTTTGGCATACGCAATATGTTAAAGCTCTGCTGGACCTGTTCAAAAGTAGACCAAGCATCATATTACACCATATGGCAACAAAGCAGCAGAACAATCAGAAGGATACAAAGTGACAAAAGCTACTTTATGTTCTGCCAATAGCTCTTTGTCCATCAGTCTCAGTTATGAATCTTATAACTGAGATGTGGGATGTGACAAATATGACAATCTCTGCCTTTTTCTTTACTTCTTCCAGCATACAGGCCTTTCAACACTTATAATTAATTTACTAAAATAGACACCGAATGGTCAACCTGTTGTTTAAGTTTGTCAGGGATTCATTGTGACATCTGAATTTGATTAATGAACAAACCCTGGGTTTATAGTAAAAAATTAGGTTAATTTAAAAATGATTACAAAGTTCATATTTTGCTTCAAATTAGTACTGATTTTTTCCATAGTGTAATACAGTATTATTGACAGCAAGTTATTTTTGATAAATATCTTGTTTTGTTTAACTTTAAAAATACAAGCATAGAACTCTAGTCCTTCAAAGTTTAATATATTCAAATAATTGATAACTAATGACAAAGTGGCACAATGTGGTTAATAATATCCTGATTTTTTTTTTTTTTATATATATCAGAAAGTCCAAGAATTGTACTTTGCTGAAAAGGTAGAGCTAAATCATTCAATTTTAGAAGTGTGTGCATGAAAGGGATAACTCATATTACTACAAAGCTATAGCGGGGTCATAAACATCACTGCTCTACTACATCAAAAAAATGCCAGAAATGTGAATAATAAATTCAAATCAATATTCGGTTGATTGAGATTTTTTTCCACCAAACAGTACAATAGCTGTATTTTATAATGTCAACTGCATCCTTATTTCTTCAAATTATCTAGCAAAACATATCATGTCATCTTTGTGAAACAGGTTGAGGGAGGTGAGCTGAATGGGCGTAATTAAGGGAATTGATAATTGGACCAAAAAAAAAGTAATCAGTACCCATAAAGTAGATGTCAATCTGGAAAGTGGAAAATCCAAGTCTCTGCCTCAGGCTTTTACTAGCCAATAATTTATATATATATATATATATATATATATATATATATATATATATATATAAAGTCACACACATTAATGAGGATAGGCATCATATGCAAAAGGATTATAAATAACATAAAGCTTTAAAATATCACTAACATATAGAAGTAAAGAACCAACATAAAAGAAAGTCTGGAGAGACAGAGGTAATAGGTCAAATTTAATAAATGAATCATAATAGAGATCAGTGTATTTCATTTGCTTTGAGTACACTAAGAATGTATGTGTGCTCCTAAAATAGCTAGTATGAACAAAATCTAAGGAATTGATTACATGCAATAAAAATTCAATTGTATAAATTATTTTCAAATAATCTAATGATGTGTTAGGTACATCTAATTAGAATTGTTGTTGTGTTCTCTCCTTTATAGATTAGATGTGTTATACAAACCGTATCTGTAGCATTGTGTTTAATTCTGGGCATCATCATACTTTGAGAGGAAATAGAATGCACTGATCTTCTCCTGAGGCTAATGACAAGAATTTTAAGGAGAGAGGAGACAAGGAAGGGAAGGAAAAGAAAAAGAAACAAAAACACTCACACACACACACACACACACACACACACCTTTCATTGGTCATTTACTCATTTCCACATTTTTTCATAAACATTAATTCATTTGCATATTGCTCATGCTCTACAATTGCTCATGCTCTAGATACTATTGTGTCTTATTTATAGTTAAAAAAAACAGTGGTATAGGAAGTTGAGATAAAGGATCATCGTCACTTATTTGGTAAAAACCAAAGCCAAATTTGAATCTGTATTTATCTGTTCAATTGTTAACAACGATGTATTGATATTATTATGTTGTCTCTTTACTACATGAAATTAAAGAATGTTAAATGAACATAATATTTGTTTTAATTTAATCAAAAGATTTGGAAGCCTATCAGCTTCGAGGCACTGACAATACTTTTTACTGTGAAGAGCTCATGATCTTGCTGTGGGGTCTGATTTACAAACATAGCAATCCTGGAATTAAGTAATGATAATATAACCCTACTCCATTCCCATTTGAGTATGTTGTTTTGTTTGTTTGTTTGTTTTGCTTTGTCTTTGTCTCTTTTACCCCATAAAGCCAGGACTGAGAAAACTGCTTAGATTGGAGGCAAAATAGGGTTGGGCTTGTGGAACACTCTCCTCTGAACCAGAGCTTGGAATTGGATTAGGGAAGAGCCATGTATACAGAGAAAAGTTCAGCTGGGCAGCTGCTGCTTCACACTTTGTTAGGTGAAGACCATTCAAGAGAACAAAAGAGGGATGTTTTATTTTCTCACTGTTTTAATAACTTGTCTACACAGACAGATAAATGTGGACCGAGTTTGGTCTGATTTGACCTAGCTCATCTATCAGATCACTACCTGTTCCTCTTAAAGTGAGGAGAGGCTAGGAGGTAGAGTAAAATATCAGATGCATGGTCTATTTGGCCATCAGCATGAATTCCCACAACTAAAAACGGTATTTTTCTGACTCCCTTGTGATTAGCTATATTAATATAAATTGGCTTTCACAAATAAATGCACTGATACAAGGTTTGAAAAACAGAACTTAGATGAAAGCAATATTCCTGCTGGTTTTTGCAGTTTTCTGCTGGCAGGCCAGGTGGTGGAGATGTGGCAGTTTTTGTGGCAGCATCCTTCTATCCAAGCTCCAGTGTGTGGGTGTCCAGGGAGCAGCTGATAACCTCTTGCCATCCTCTGCTCCCCGTTCCCAACCGCCAAATCCCAGCTAGAGCAGCGTCTTCTTAAGCTAATGGATTCAGCACCATGTTCTTGATTTCCCTTCTTCCTCAAGGGCAGAGGGAGTGGAGTCCCTGGCAGGTGAGTTCTGTGGTGTCCTAGGAATTGTGCCTGGGCACCTAATCTGTCAGGCTCCTCCAACACTTTTGACACTTTGTAAGGATCGAATTTTCTTTATTAAGTCATTTTCAATCTGAAATACTAGAGTTGTTTATTTCCATTTCATTCAATGAATGCTAAATGATAATGTGTTGAGGGATGTATACTCCCTAATTCCACACACGGGAAGAAATTTCTATATTTTGGGCAATGCAGAAGCTGAGAGGATAGAAAAATAACTCTATCTTCAATGACTACATTACAAATGGCATTAAAATAATATAATGACATACAGATGAAGAAGCTATTTATCCTGCCTGCAGGATCAGTGAAAGCGTTACAATAGATCTGACATTTGAAAGTGGTACTGAAAAAGAAAAAGTAATTTTATCAGAATGACATGGTGGAGGTGGACAATTTTAGCGAAAAGAAATTGCTAGAATACATGCATGACAAGTTGAAAGTTCATGATGTATTTTGGGAGTTATGAATTGGCTTGTGTGATTGAAAAACTAGACAAAAGCTCAGGCATTAAAAGACTCGACAATTGGTAGTAGAACAATACGTATTTTAACATTACCCCAATACCAGAGAAATGGTTAAAGGAACTAAACACTTTGTCTTGGTAAATATGTAGGGATTTGTATATGAGTAGCTGACACTTACTATTTAAACATCTATGAGGTTAAATAAACAGTTAATTTGTATGTGACTGCAGGGAGAAATTTAAGAACTACTAGGGAAACGTTGTAACTACTCTATGTGGTAGGTTGGGGTATTGTTCCCAGTTCTTAACTTTCTCTCTGTAATAGAATTATAGATCTTTATCCTTAGTTATGTGCCCATTCAGCCCTCTCTCTTAAAGTAGATGGTGCATTGCCCTGCCACATTGATGTTAGGCAGGTCTATTTGGCTTGTTTTTAGAAAATAATATGGTTTGAAGACAGGGTGCCAGTTTCAAAGGGAGATTCACACACACACACACACTAGAATGGTGTGCCTTGGCCTCTGACACTCTTCTTAATTTCCATGAGAAGAATACTTCTTGAGTAACCACTATTCCAAAGAGACGGGATATACACTGAGAAAACCTGGACCCAGCCGAAAGTATCAGGCTATGTTCCATCACAGTCACCACTAACCTGCATACTGGTAAGAAGAAAATAAGGGTTTGCTGTTGTTTGTCATTGAGATTTTGAGAGTACTTATTATGAAGAAAAACAAACAAACAGAAAAACCAAAAATAAAAACAAAAAACAAACAAAAGAAACCAAACTCATTTTCCAGGAAAGTCTTTTAACAACCCAACCTCTTTAAAATGAATAGGAAAACTTTGGAGACAGTTTTTCCAGGAGTATTCAAGGAGAAACTGATGGTTTTTATTTGTCCATCTCCATTGCGACATCCCTTGCCCTTACCATTATTACCTTCTGCTTGGAAGACTCTAAAAGCCAGTAAGCACATCCCATCATCTAAACTATCCATCACCTGGCAGCAAGAATGGTTTCTTACAAAGTTGCTGGGTCATTTTCTTCCCCTTTAAAACTACTTCAATGCTTTCTGGTGTGCTTAGAAGGAAATACACACTCCCTACAAGGACCTGGATGATCCTGTCCCATTTCTTTCTCTTCATTCTTTTACCACACTATCCTTTCAGACAACACTTGAACCACATTCAGTTTTTTTCTGTGTCATCGACATGCCTGTTTCATCCTTATGTAGGGTCATCAGAATTACCCTCTGGGAGGTATTCTTTGTTTTCCTGGATCTTACTATTGATTATTCTTTCTCATCCTTCAGATAGCAGAGTAAAGATCTCCTACTCCTTGTATCTTTCCTGGTATCTTTCATGCTCTTAGTCTCCATTTCTTAAAAGTTGTTATCAAAACTAGGCATTTGTTTATTTACTTAAATATTTTCCCCACATAAATGTACATTTGGTGTAGGAAAGAATTATATTTGTGTTGTGATCTATTGCCTAGATCAGGTGAGCAGATATTTATCTAGAAAGAGAAATAAAAGCGTAGATAAGTGAAGTGTATCATTAGAAACATAATAGTGCAGGTTCAGTTATTGGATCGAGATTGATTAAATTTAACTCTACAATCACTTTATCTCAAAAATTCCTTGTGTAATTAGACTTGTGTGCTTTATTAAAATGTAACTAGAAGGCTGGAGGTATTATACTCCCTGACTTCAATTTATACTACAAAGTGACAATAATCAAAGCAACATGGTATTGGCAGAAAAAACAGACACACAGAACAATGAGATAGATTTGAAAATGCATAAACAAACCCACCTACATATGGACAGATAATTTTTGACACAGGAGCCAAAACCATACAATGGAGAAAAGAAAACCTCTACAATAAATGGTGCTGGAAAAATTGGAAGGCCCTTGCAAAAGAATAAAACTGGTCTGTTATCTGTCACCATATATGAAAATTAACTGAAAATGGATCAAAGATAAGACATAAATCCTGAACATAAGACCTGAAACAATAAATTGCATAAAAGAAAGCATAGGTATTAAACTTATGGACCTTGGGTTCAGAGAGGATTTTACGAATTTGACCTCAGAGGCAAGAGAAGTAAACACAAAATCAAATTAATGGGTCCATATCAAACTAAAAAGCTTCTGCACAGCAAAAGGAACCACCAACAAAACAAAGTGGCAACAAAGTGAATGCGAGAAGATATTTGCAAACAACACTTCCTATAAGGGTCTAATATCCAAAATATATAAAGAACTCATACAACTCAACAACAACAAAAACCAAGCAATCCGATTAAAAAATGGGCAGAGGACCTAACAGACACTTCTCTCAAGAAGAGATAAAAAAGGCCAACAGATATATGAAAAAATGCTCAACTTTGCTAGTTATTAGGGAAATATATGCTCAATATTCTTCCCTTTTTCTCCCTTCAGAAAAATGTAAATTTATACTTAGAAATATATCTGACATTTCAGCATACCTGATACTCATCTTTTAAAATTGGGAGCGACAAGTATATGTCTTTGTGTATGTACATATATTCACATATACATAAAATATGGACTCTGATCATAACTATAGGTCTTTTCAAAATTACCTATTGCTAAAATATGCAAAACTAGTTATACAATCAATGGTTATATTGGTCATATATATGAATTTCTGTTAAAATATTTTTAAATGTTTTCTGCTTTATTTCCTTTTTTTATATTTTCTGCTTATTCTCAAACATTCCATTTTTTAAATATAATTTAGAGTTTTTGTAGATATTATAACCATACAGGGCATTTAAAATTTTTACTATTTATTTTGTTTATGTTCTATAAATATACTTTTTCCTTTTTCCTATTACAGTTTATCATGATGAGTAAGTTCCTTAGTACAAGAACTTTTATCTCAGATTGATTTTCTGACAGCAATTGTAATATATAGAAGAATATTCCAGTTTTGAAAATGGGAAAGAAAATGACTTAGTTATAATAAAATTATGTGAGAGAAATATATTTTAACTTCTTTTAGTAAAATTGAATTTTTTCTAAATGTAGTCTTGGCAGAAGAAGATAGGCCATCTAGAAGTACATTAAATTCAGAAGAGCATTAGTACTTGAACACTTCAGCTGATATGCAAAACAAAATACCTACCCAGAATCAATCTTGAATTACTTTTTAAAATGTGTTATTACACTATAAAAATTAGAAATTTAAATTCACGTATTTTCCATTTATTTTTGTTACATTAGTTTTTAAATTCCTTTTTTCATTTCTCAATAAGTAAGATATACAGAGTATTAGAGAACATTGTTTTCAATAGTAACTATTTAAACTGTATTACATAATATGCTGTATAACTGAAACCTATATATATTGAATATTAATTGTAATTGAAGAAATGAAAAAATAATAAACTATTATATTCTATAATTTTCTAACATTAGAAAGTTCTAAAACTTTAGCAAGATATAGTGAACATACAATAATAAGATACAGTTTCTATTCGTAGAAAGCAGCAATTAGGCAAAGCATTCTACTGTCCAGTAATCCAAAAAGGATGGCTCTTGGGAAATTCCTTGAGTGCCTATATTGCAACAATTACTGTGGTAAGCACTGGAGGAAAATGTTGACTAAGACACAATCTTTTAGTCCATAGTCATGGTGAAAGGTACAATTCAATTTAAATTGTTTAATGAGGTAATCACAAGATAATGTTGATAGTATTAAAACCACAACTTGGAGAAATACAAAGAGCACTAGGCTGGGAGTAAAAAATCATGTGCTAAAGTCACAACTTTCTTTATTGCCTTGATTAACCTCAAGTAGTTACATTACCTTCTCTATGTCTTTTCTGAAATACGAGATTTCTAATATTGAATCAGTAAACTCTAACACCCTTTCATATTCCATTATGCTAGGAGTGAGTGCTGCCTTATATAATTTTGAAGCATTAAAGGCTTTCAATATCAAATTGATGAGGGAGATGAGCAATTTTTTTCCCCTAGGAGTTCTTTATATATTATGGAGGTTAGCATTTGGAGATATGAGTTACAATTTTATCCCAGCTTGACATGAATCTTCAGATTTTACATAATTTTTCTATGAAAACTTCATTTTATGAATGAAATTGATATATACTGTATTTATATATTTATGTATATTTATTATATATTTATAAATTTTAATCCATTTGAAATTATTCCTGATATTATATGTGAGAGATATACCTAATTTATTTTTTCCTGATAGCTACCAAGATATCCAATTAGAATTCATTGAGTATTCCTTTTTTTTTTCTTGGCAATTTGCTATGCTACTCTTATACTGTATACCGACATCTATTCTGGTCAATTTCTGGATGTATTATTATGGTCTATTAATTTTCCAGTAACACATGTTTTAATTAATAAAGTTTTATAATGTACTTTATTATCTGGTAGATTTACACTTGTGATTCCTCCTTTACTTTTTCTTTCCAGTGTTTCCTAGATATTTTATTTGTTTATTATTTCATGTGAATTTTAGAATGAGATTTATAGTATTTCCTTTACCCTTAAAAAATAAAACAGTGTTGTTTTTTTTGGAGGAGGAGGCATAGAGCAGAATGACAAAGGCACCACTTTTTTAATGTTACCTTAAAAAAGCCAGACTCCTTTGTACAAATTTGTTGCTACTGGGCAATTTTTTCGTAGCCCTTCTTTTTCTCCTAGGTCTAGAACTTCTTTGGCCAGGCTGTTCATCCTACTTCCCTCACATATTATTGCAAAAACATTCTGGAAGATAATTTTGTTGGGACTCTCTGAAATCATTGCTGTTTCTGCTGGAAAATCTCACCACTCTACTTTTGCTTTCTATGTGTTGCAGGGAAATTTAATGATTTAAACTTTCTAAGTTTTCTACATTCATTTTACAAGTCACATAAGCCATAGTTTCCCAAATTGCTTAAGATTTCAAATCTGTAAAATTATGTTTAACTAAATGAACATGTAATAATAGGATGTCTTTGAAAAGGCTTCAACGTCATGGATACTTATACTGATATAACAGTGAGGGCTAAAGGTGTTGATTATAATTTCCAGACCTCATTTAAATGTAAGCTCTTAGATAAATGTTAAATTTAGTTAATTAATAAATAAACTTTTGATATTTCGATAATTTTGAACTATCAAAATGATATAAACTGTGTTACTGCATTTAGTTTTAATTTAACCTTCTTACTATCCCATGTGTTAACATTAATAGGATGTGCAAATATCTTTGAGTGATTTTACATATTTCTTTTTCTTATACCTAAAAATTTGTAAAAGTGATTTAAATTATTCAAGGTATAATATTTAAGATATATATGAATATACATGAAATAATGAGTATGGTTATTTTCTTAAGAAAACCAGTAATCAGTTTATTAATATAGGAATTTATATGTAAAATATACAGTTTTGTTAAATATGCTTATAATGCTCATTTATTTTAAAGGTAAAATTAAAAGTTTGATTTCCATGTATTTATATTGTTGTATATTTATGTATACCTAACAACATATTAAAGTTTTACTAAGATTATGAGACTTATGAATAACAAAGTACTTATAAATGAAATAATGAAATGTTACATTTTGAAAAAAATTACTCTGTTAACTGATTTATTTATGAATATCAAGCTTTATAATTTTTTATAAATATTGCATCAACCATGTAAAGACAGTAAAATTGGAATCTGGAATTCTTTCTGTGGAATAAAAGCAAATTATTCCCTGTCTAGATAGCAAAGGTTTCTTTTCTATTTTAAAGTTAATGTTTCTATTAATAGCTGTTCTGATTGCTGTGTTTTTAAATAACTTTTTTACTTTGAAAAATAATCGTTTTCATTTATGTCTTCTTTTTTTCTATCAATTCCTCTCAATTTTGCTTGCTCAAATTCAGGCTCTAGTTCTAGAATAGAAATATGAAATTTGTGGAAAAATCAGTAAAATATGAATACAGTTTCTTGTTCACTTCTACATATTGCACCATGGATAATTTCCTCATTTTAGAAATAGGTCTACTGTTATGTTAGATGCTAAAGGCAAACCTGGGTGAACATTATCTGGAAACGCTATGTTCTTTTTTTATTACTTGACTGTGAGTATGAAGTTATCTCCAAAAATCCTGAAAAATTAAATTCCTCAATTCTGAATAATCAAAATTAAGATGTTTTCTTTGCTAAAGCTATCTTTGTGTCTTGGAATGGCTACCAGTTAACACAATAATTTGCTGCTTTATTTTATAGAAGGAAGGATAATAAAAGTAGTCAGGTTTGGGGACATTCACTAGGTTGTAATTAGCTCTTAAGTATTGTGAATATTCTTTGTTTATCAAAATAAGATAAAAATGTTAGACATGACACAGTAAAATTAGCCTTCATATTTTCAATACGTAATATACATATATATATATATATATATATATATATATATATATATATATATATGCAATTATGTTATTGCCTACTTCTAAATTAAAGAAATGTACTTAAAGTGAAAAAAAAATTGTCTGAAAGTAGAATAATTGTCTGCAAATTGTTTTTATTTCTGGATTTTAATACACTTGTCAGTTAGTAAGAAGCAATTGCAATATTTTTAATGATACAAAGCAAAAGTCTGAAGAATTGCTAATATCCTCACAGTGTAATCATTAACTCAGTCCTTACACATTGACTGTGTTAGGCCTCAAGAGGGTATTCCACTCACTTGCATTCTAATACTTTTAGCTAACACGGTATGCTGTTCAGCACTGTTCCATTTCATCTGTGTAGCAGAGATTAATTGACATCAAGTTATACACATATTGCTAGGGTTATTTTACTCAAAATTGCTGAGGATATTCTGGCCCAGATCCCATATGCCAAAGTTATAACCATGCTCAAAATCTTAAAGTGAGACATGAGTAAGAACTAAAGCCTTAAAATATATTTAAACTTTTGCAGATGGATTTTTTTTTTTTACAATGGCCGCTTTTGAATTAATATGAATAAGTTAATATGAATAAGTTCTTGCTGTTTTCTGTCTATATTCTGGATGACTAAAAAGTTTTCCTGTTGAAAGGCAACCATGTAAATAGTAGAAAAAGAAATAAACAAACAAAAAACAAAGCACCAAACTTTTAAAAATCATTCTAGAATTTGTGTTTCCAACTTCTATGATAGCAACTAACAAATTAAGTAACTTATCAATTGCCCATCGATAGAAAGTTTCTCAATAGCTTTTTAAGACACTGCTTCCCATATGAAAATGAATGACTTTTATCATCGTAGGTCCTCAATAAAAATTGAGAGAACAAATGATTACATAAAATCAAACTTGCAAGTTTATTTAAAGAGTTATTATGAAGTATTAATGCAATATGCACAACTTTTCCACAAGGGTGTAGACAGCTTGTTCCATGTTTAAATACAATAACTCCTATGTGCCGTCAGCCCTTAGAACTGACTTATGGTATTGACTGTAATGTAACACTGCTGCTGAACCTAATTGGAATGAACCACGTCAGTAACTCTCACCAACTAACCTGTAGTTAAGTTACAAGTCATAGATCCATGGATCCACATTTCACAATTATAGAAACATGAGTCAATGATATAATGTCTTCACTTTCACAAATTTAATACTGAAGATCTCTCAAAATTCTCTGAGAACAGATGGCATCGTGAAAGAGACAACTTTCTCAGGAAGTTCAAATTAAGAAGTAGACTTCCTTACGTAGACAGCTTCCACCTAAGATTCCCAAAGACACTTCAGTATCAGGATCACTATCTGTTACACTATCTGCTTTTTTTCTTTTTTTGCTCCTTTTCATAAGTATCTTTTGATTTTTTCTATGGTTTAAATTTCTTGATTATTAATTTTCAAGGACATAAACTTTCAGTTTTTGTTATCTTTAATTGTAGCAATTTGATTTTCAAGGTCTAATCTTTGATGTTTTGTCAACATCTGACAAATAGGATAAAGACTAAGATAGAAAATATAATTAAGCTTGGAAAACTGACCACTGTGTCCATTTCTGGTTATCTAGCTTAGGAAATTGAGATGAAAGATACAGTTGGTTTTCATTGTTAGGAAAACATAATATAGGTGAGTGACTAAGGGAATCATTTTAGAGTCTTTTAGCAAATCAATTTCTTCCTACCCTAGGCATCTCAGTATAATATTGCATTTGTTCTGCTTCTACATACCAGCTAACTCAACATATGATTGAAGTCAACACAAAACAGCAAAATCGCACAAGAAAACAATGATCTCACTTAAGACTCAACTGTTTCCTAAGTTTATGGATCTCATTAGTTTTTCAAACTTAGGAATATATAGCAGTGATAGTCTGGACTCTGACTTTTGCTTAAGCATGTCAGCCCTGATGCCAATGCTGGATGAAACAAAGGACTGAGAAAGACCATGAAGTAATAAACATTTCTCATTGAGTCTTAGAAGACCTTAGCTGCATCTTAGTGAGTTTTGTTTGCTATCACAAAAGTGTCATCGACAGTGTAGCTTAAATGACAGAAATTATTTCTTACAGTTCTGGAGGTTGGGAAGTTAAAAATCATGGTGGTGGCAAATCTGGAGTTTGAGGAGAGCTCACTTCCTGGTTTGCAATGACCCCCTTTCAGTTATTTCCTCATATGAGGGACAGCAGAGAGAAGAGAAAGTTCTCTGGTGTCTTTTCTTTCAAGCTCACTAATTTCATCATGAGGGCTCCACCTCATGACCTAATTACCTCCCAAGGGATCAACCTTCAAATACTATCATGTTGGGGATTAGGGTTTCAACATAGGAATTTTGGGGGAGCCACACATATTCAGTGTATAGCAGCCCCCAATTATTCATCCATAACATTTTCTTAACCTCACTAAGCAATGCATACTAAACTGAGACCTTAGTCTTGCTGCTTCTATATCCTGTCTCAAGTATAATACAACCTCAGTTTGCCTATATCTTCTGAGAAATTCAACAGCAAAAAATTATCAGAACAAAGTGTACATGACCAAATTTCCCCTATCTGTGTTACAAAATCTTTAAATGCTTTGATCCCTGCTTATCAGTTATTTTAGACTTATTCTCACCTTGCGATCATTTAAAAATATTTAGCTGAAGGCTTTAGGTGCTTGTGTGTTTGTGGTTTTCCATTTATGTGTATAAAAATGCATAAACTAAAATTTCATGCAAAATACTGTTAGTTTTTTTCCTTTGATTTGTTATTTTTCTAATTAATGAAGCTACATATTAATGCTACTAATTATTTAAAATATATGTGGAGATCGTATAGCTTATTAAATTATCATTAAAGAGACAGATATTTGTGAGCCTATAATGTGTCAGTTATTGTGTTGCAGATTTTAAAGTAAAATTCATTTTATTCAAAAATTATGTAGCAAAGATTGAATTGGCAAATAAATTTTAAT
Source organism: Rhinolophus sinicus (assembly GCF_036562045.2). Lineage (NCBI taxonomy): Eukaryota > Metazoa > Chordata > Mammalia > Chiroptera > Rhinolophidae > Rhinolophus > Rhinolophus sinicus. The sequence goes on from NC_133755.1 coordinate 106,525,454, forward strand.
AAATTCAGGTAGGCTAGGTAAATGCTAATAGTCAGATATGCTAAAAACTAGATATACTAAACTGATGTGCTATCAGTTTTCACTCAGTATTATTTAAAAATGTATTTTAAAAATATGCTTGCAATAAAGTTATAGTTTTAAAAGATTAATAGTAAATATAAAGAAATGTCGATAAGTACCTAGAGCATATCTTAATATTACACAATTCTATGCCAAAATGTGTTGTTTTAATTAAGTTTATTGGGGTGACAATGGTTAATAAAATTACATAGGTTTCAAGTGTACAATTCTATAAAACATTATCTATATATCGCATTGTGTGCTCACCATCCAGCGCCAGTATTTTTAAAGAGCAAAGTCTGAATTACATACTTAAAAGCTAATTCTATTAACTTCAAAGTGGGTTTTTTAACTGAAAGAAAGACAATCTCATTGGTTGTTACTATTGTTACTATTTTGACTTTCCTTTCTATAAAAAATAATAATAATAATTGCAGTTTCAAATTGCTGTTGTGTAGCAAAGAAATAATACCCTCTCAAGGGCATACCTAAAACATCATTCTCATAAGTTTTATATGGAAACAGTGATGTCACTTTCAGATGGTAATAGTTTATCCCCTGGGAAAATATAAATATTCTGAAGTTAGCACACACACACACACACACACACACACACACACACAAACACAAAAACTATTTATTTTTAGTACACTGAATCAGAATCTTTTATTTAAATTTCTTATTCACTTTTATGAAAATGTCAAAATTTTAGTTAAAGTGCAAATCATTACAAAGAGGAAAAAAGAAGAAAACAGCTTCAGTTAATATTTCAATAACCATCCTCACTGTTTTAGCTTTGGTCAAATATATTCTGTGACTCTGAAATATACACAACATAGAGTTCATGCATAGTCTTCAGATTGGGCAATGAACATTGAATAACACTACATTATTTGATCATGTTTTTCTTCATTTTGTTGACACTTTTTTATTTCCAAGATTCTTTAATATATGCAGCTGAAGAACCTGGTGCCTCTCTGTGGGAATACAGAAAGAATAAGAGAAATACATAACAAGACGCAAAAACATGAAAGTGTTAGGTCATTGTCTGTAGAACTTCAGTTGACCTTTCCCAACCTCTATATATTATTGTTAAGTAAACACTGGAATTCTCACATTAGCTTTTAGTGTGAATATAGAATAATTAAAGTAACTGTAGTAGATGTAAAATATAGAATTGTGATTAATATATGGCTACTGCTTACAAGAAGCCATAGATTTCAGAATAAATTAAAACATTTATTTCACTCTTTAAAAGACATCTGAATTCATTTTGTAATTTGTTTTTAACAACAGAAATAACACTGAAATCTTGGATGAAGATGACTAAAATTTCCCTAACAGTTTCTATCTCAGACTTAGCCAATGAAATTTGTAAAGGTAAATATTAAGGTAGTATCATAATTAGATACCCCTTTTATATATTTCTTCTTTCAAAAGTAATTGTATTATAATCATTATTGTTATTGCCATTTATATTTTTGCAGCACATGTGGGATACCACAATACTTAAAGAAAGGCAAAATATTTAAGAGAAAAACAACTGTAGGTAGGAAAAAAATAAAGTAATATAAGGCAATAAACCAAAGGGAAAAATGATTGAATTTATTATATGCAATCACTGATACTTACAATTTAGAACATAGCATCGTATTCTATCAACTTACATATCTATCCTCTCTCTTCATTATGCTTTCTTCATAGCCTTGCTAATATTGTACTAGATGGATAAAGATTATTAACTACCCAGAAGCAAAATCAAGGTTTGGAAATCCACAGAGTGCATTGGGTAGAAAAGAGGACTCTGGATCCTGCATAGCTCCTAAAGCATTTTTATGGTACTAAAACAGTAATTTATAAATTCTGTGGAGTAAAGAATGTTTAAAGTCATTTATAGAAGTAAAAGCATTCATGTATAGAGTTAAAGTCATTAAATAAGTTATTAATGATATGTCATTTTATTTGCAAATCGTAGTCCTCAAAAATTAATGATAAACCTGATATTTACCCTGTATATAAAGGTTGAATTTTAATATTGTAGTAATGCTATTACAAAAGAAGAGGAGAACAATTTATGATGGATTTTAGTAAGAATGCCCAAAACTTCTATAGCACTTAAAAACTCAAAGCACCTAATACGAGTCGGCCAGAGCAGTTTCTAGGCTCTCGCCCTCATAAGGAAAGGTGCTCATTCGGGTTGTAAATGGCCATTAACTCTGATTGGATGGCCATTTGCTGTGGCTAGATGGCCGTCAGCTGTAACCAGTGAGCCATTGACCACTAATATAACTGCTATGGCTACACTAGAAGAAAATGGGGGCTAGCAAGAAGATGGTGGCTGAGAGGACTGCAGTTAGCACGGCAGATTGCAGTTAGCAAGTGAGGTTGGTTGGCAGAGAGAAGTGGATGGCAGTTTGCAGATAGTGTGGCTCCTGATTCCTCTGTCTCCAACCCAGTTGCCAGCGAGATATAGTGGTATGACTCCCCTATCTATGGCTCCGTGAGTGTTCCTTTTGGGCCTCACCATGTCTTGCATTCTAATGTGAGGAGCAGGACCAGAGACTCCACATGACTCCCTGCATGACAAATGGCACTGCAAGCAGGGTACGGTGCCGTCCAAAGCTCTCCAAAGGGCGGTGGAGCAGTTTGTGCGTATGAACACTCAGTCTCATGAAGACCAGGAGGAGCAGCTGCCATAGAGCTGGACCCCCATGGAGGGGTGGAAAGATGTGGACAGTTACCCAACCAACATAGACCAGAGAAAGCGAACCTCGTTGCGGCCCTCTGGGTTGGGAAGTGCTTGCTGAGTTCCTCACCCCCAGGCTGGGAAGGACTTGGAGCCCTTGCCCTGCACAGAGGACTTGGAGCCCTTGCCCTGCGGAGAGGGCACACATTGTGTGGCTAACTCACAGGCCTGGTGAATGACTGTAGACCATGTGGAATTGCCTTACATCCCTAATTTAATGGACTGCTTGACTGTTTGCCTGGGAAAGTACCACCATGTAGTGGAATTGTTGGATGTTTGCTTTTGTGTCTTGACCGGCTACTATAGAGACTATGTGAGAACCCTGGCTGTGCCCAGGAACTGTGGCTGTGCCCAGAAAGACTGGTGGTGCCCTGAGAAATCCTGGTTGTGCCCAGGAAGTTTGTCTGGCTGTGCCCAGAAAGACTGGCAGTACCCTGAGAAACCCTGGATGTAGACAGGAAGTCGAGCTGTACCCAGAGAGAGTGGCTGTGCCCTGAGAGACCCTGGCTATGTCCAGGGGGTCTGGCTGTGCCCAGAGAGAATGACAGTGCCTTGAGAGGCCCTGGCTGTGCCCCAGAAGACTGGTGGTACCCTAAGAAGCCCAGGAAGTCTGACTGTGCCCAGAAACACTGGTGGTGGCCTGAGAAACCCTGGCTGTGCCCAGGGAGCCTGGCTGTGTCCAGGATATTGCATTCTCCTCCAGGCTCCTCGCACAGGGCCCCTCGTGGAAGACGCTTGTCGTGTAGATTGTGAGACAAGACCCTGTAGGAGTGGAGTGTGGGGACAGAGACAGGAGTGCAGTTTCCAGGCTCTTGCCTTCACGTGGAAAGGTGCTGGCTCAGATAGTTAATGGCCATCATCTGTGATTGGATGACCATCAGCTGTGGCTAGTTGGCTGTCAGCTGTAACCAGTGAGCCATTGGCCACTAATATACCCACCCTGACTACACTAGCAGAAAATGGGGTCTAGCAAGAAGATGGTGGCTGAGCTAGCAAGAGCGGATTGCAGCTAGCAAGTGAAGTTGGTTGGTTGTCAGAGAAACGGGTGGCAGGTTGCGGATCCTGTGGCTCCTGCTTCCTGTGTCTCCAACCCAGGTGCCAGCGAGACTATAGTGGTATGACTCCCCTTCATATGGCTATAGTGGTACGACTCCCCTATCTATTTTTGGCCTCACCATATCTTGCGTTCTTATGTGGGGAGTGAGAGCTGAGACCCCACATGACACCCTGCATGACATATGTTTACTTAAATTTCTTAACTAAAACCAACTTAAAGAAAAGAACACCAAGGGCAGTGTCATTAAGTAATTTACATAAGGAAATACATTAAGGTAAGAGCTTAGATTTAATCCTAGACCACCTAGTTGGAGTCTATGCTTCTAACAATGAAATCATATGAAAGGCACATACAGGGAAAAGAGGAAAGGCTGAGAATTGGGAACAGAGAAAACAGAGAATGGGAAATAGCTGATAGAAGATAATAGATTAGATAGATAGATAGATAGATAGATAGATAGATAGATAGATAGATGACATTATAGTAAATGGACAAATGACAAGAAAACTTACCAACTAGTTCACTCTCTGATTATTATCTTCAACTTACACTGGTGGGCACAAAAGTTTACATAAGAACAATGATGACTGTTTCTTGCCCCTCTTCAGCAGCCCTCCTGCCTGACTGTTCAGAACCACATGCTTGGGAAACATCTGAAATACAGCATCAGTGAGAGACTGCCCAGCCTCTCAGCCATACATATCACAGGCAGTAAATCAAATGCACTCATTGCAATACAAGTAATTGTAACATCTTTATTTTCCCTCTGATGGATGAGCAGAGGGCACTGGCCTCTTCCCAAATGATTGCAACTGCGTAAAAGAGCCATAGCTTTGGGTTATTTCACTATAGAAAGCATCTTTTACCAAGGGTCAGTGCACGTTTTATTTCAAGGAGATTAATCCATCTGAAGGAGAAAGATAAATTTGTGACATATTACTTCTGAGTAGCTCTCACCGATGTGCAGAATTAAGTGATAATGATGCTTACTTATGCTATTGAGGACAAGGGTTATTCAGTCCAGTGCTGCATTCATCATCCATGGGATAACAAGGGGGCATTCAAGAGTCCTATACACACTTTTTTTCCCTACTTATATGCATCATGAGTTATAGACTGAGGGACGAGACTGGACATAATCTTTAATCAGGGAAGAAAAGTAGACCACTGCTAACACAACTATTGTTTAATCTCCCACATGTATATGGATTTCTACTTGCCAATTTCTCTCAATTGTTTCAGATCAAAGATGAAGCTACAACATTGGATGAGCAGTTACCTTATGCCAGTTCCATAAACCCAATTGGAAGATAATTATTTTTTTTTGGCATATTCTTATGAAGAGATAAAATTAGACCAAAATAAATAACTTTAGTATCAGATTATTTTGATTATAGTTTTTAATTACTTGCATATTTTAAAAATCAAGAGTTGAATACTTTTGTATTCATATTTTTTTACTTCTTATCTGACTTAACACAATAATTAGACTGCATTATATATCAAAATGCTAATTGTATATCTTTCTCTTTGTACTACATAAAAGTGTGTGTGCTTTACAACATAAATTGTTATTTGAATATTTTTTAAAAGATTAATTTTTATCTATTGAAAATTTCCTTTTAAAAAGTCGATAGCTCTTGTAACCTAGCCAAAGCGGTTTCAAATAGTATGGCTTTCTCCATCTAAGATATAATTTTACACAAGAGATGAAGTCACAAAACACCTGGGTCTAGGTCATTTTGAAAGAAATCTATTCTCTCTTTCTTTATACTTTTTCATCTCACAGTCTGATTTTCTCTATATTTCATTTGTTTTTCTCATCAACATTTCAGTCTATTTTCCTCTGCAGGCATGGCACCAATCTTGTTCCACTGTATTTAATTTTTAAAGTTCAGTTATTATTCCTTTTGATACTACTTCATTCTGGGCAAGACAGGAGGTTATGTGAGGTGTTGAGATATGAGACCCTCTTCTACAACAGTGATAGAAACAAGAAACAAATTGACAGTGCTCTCAAGTTACAACTTGCAGCTCCTTACATGACCAGAAATTTCTATGTGAGCTTGATACCACTGAAGTAAACAATGTCTTCTAAAGTTAAAACAACAACAGCTACAAAAACCCAACAGTCTGTAATCACCTGTGTGAAACCTTGGTGTGATTATAAGAAGACCCATGAATCTTGAGGGCTGCCAGCTCCCAGTGAACCAGAATTCTGATAATTAATATTTTATTGTTTAATGATGCTTTTGGTGAACAAATGATTTATTTTATTTTATAAGCTAGAAACATTTAATCTGCAACCAAAACACTGGTGTTTGGGAAAACTTAAAAAGAAATGGAGACAAAATGAGTTACGTAAACAAAAGTCAACATTTTGTTGAAAAAATGATGGTTACGAATGACACTAAATTATTAGTCTGTCTAGAAAACATATAAATAAAGTCATATTTTATCCTACTTTATTACCACAACATTTGTAACTTAAGGTATGTTCCTTTCTATTTATCATGTGGTTGCATTTTAAGGTGAATACTACAGTTCTGATACTGTTATTGTCTCTTTTACTGACTATAATTCTTTAATAAAATAGGTACAAATAAATGCTTACAATTATGTATGTATGTCTGCATATACATATGTATGTTGTTTTCTATTTCGTGTTAAAGAAAACTCCAAAGCACATGTATCTTGATAAAATGTTATACCATTTTACTTAACCTACAAGTACCACCCATCATATTTTAGTATGATTTTGTTATGTGTAGACTTTGATGAAAAAATTTGTATTCTAACTGGCCTTGAATTCTGTCTCAGAATCTCAGCTCTTCTGTTTTTAGACATTTCATTGAGGTTTCAGGGTAGCCAGAGATCAACATTCTTTCTGCAATGATTTCTTTAGTAGTTTTTAGCTCATTTGTTCATTCATTCATCAAACCATTATTGAGCCCTATGTGTCAGATGCTGATGCTAACTAGGTGGAAAACATACGCCTTTTCATCAAGGAATGCATAATTTATTAAGAGACGCAAAACTTAAAGGGGAAGTTTCATGATATACGTTATAACAAAATTTGTACTAGGTGCTATAACCTCACAGGAGAGGAAAACTAATATTTAGGGGGTTGAGAAAGTGACCTGTTCTTTAGCTGTCTTGAAAGAGTGAAGCTGAGTTAGCCTAACCAAAAAAGTGAGTGATACAATATTTTGGTTGAAAGAAAGAGCATGAGCAGATACATTGATAAATGGAAAAAAACAAACAAAAAATAAAACAAAACAAAAAACAGAGGCAATTGATACTAATTTGTTGACTCTCTTACATGAAATGTTGATAGCGAGGGTGTGGTAAGGTGTGGTTTGGGTGGGTAACAAGACATCAAGCTGGAAAAATGTGCAGAGGGCAGATTATGAAAAGTCTCTGATGATAAGATTAGAACATTCTTCTGAAGGCAATGAATTTTTTAGGATGAGAATGAAGAGATATAATCCAGGGGGAAAAAACAACCTGAAGAGACATGCATTTGACAAAAGAGAACACAGCAGCATTGTAGAAAGTTAGAGGGAAAAACTAGGAATCAGTTAAAAATGTAGGAGCCTTTCTTTGCAATCCCTGTGAGAAATGACAAGGCCCTTAATTAAGACAGAATCCTTAGGGAGAGAGAAGAGAGCTATGAGAAATTGTCAAGTAGAACCGACAAAAAATGTGTTATTGAGAACAATTTTCCCATATCTCTTTGTGAGTCATCATTTTTTTTTCATTTTTTACTAGACCATTTCCATGAAAATGTGGTGACGTTTCATCTTTTAAGAAAGATACAAAATAAAGGTAAGCCAAGCACTCTCTTGCCTCTATTTCCCCTTCAATATATTTTACCACAAAACTGAAGGAATTGTTTATCTTTACAATCTGTAATTCCTCTCTTCCTATTTTCTCTGAAACCCATTCACTCAATATTCAGTCTTCATCTAAATGAACTTGGAAGAGGTATTTCATACATTTCATGACTTTCTCATCTTTAAACACTTTCTTCACTTGGCTACTGGACACTAACACTTTCCTGTTATTTCTACTATCACTGATAATTTCTTTGCTGGTGCATCCTCATTTTCCAAACCTCTGATGGAGTTTCTCATCGCTCAGTCAACTACCCTTTTTTCTTTATCTATGCTCTCTTTAATATTTTCATCCTGTCTCATGGCCTTACTTGTCATCTACAGGTAATGACCCACAAATGTAATCTATTTATTCCTCTGCTGAACTCAGACTTCTCACTCTTATGTTGAACTATTTTTCCATATCTTACAGAATCTCAGAATTAATATGTCTGAAAACAGAGTCCCAAGCTTCCTCTCTAAATGAATGCTATCTACAATCTTGCCATTTTCATTTAGTGTACAGCCCCCCACACATCCCATTCTATTTATTACTCAAAACAAATATCTCTTCTGTTTTAATTATCCTTTTATTCCACAATGTAATCTCTAAAGAGGACAGAAATGTTCTTTTATTCACTGTTGTATCTCAAAACTTAGAAAAATGCTTTAATGTATTGTAGGCACTCAAAAAAAAGGTTCAATTAAAATTAAATTTTATTTTAAAGTGCACATCCAGTTAGTCAGAAAATAAGGTCAACTCCATTTACTTATTATTTTTAATTTCTGAATGAAAGCACTTCATATCATCTCCATGGATACCATTGTGGTCCAAGACACCATTGTCTTGTGACAAGATTATCGCAATAGCCCCTTTTCCTGCTCTTTTCTTCTATAGTTTATCCATGTATCGGTAGCTAGAATATTCCTATCAAAACACACATAACTAACTCCTGTACTCAGACATCTCCAGTTACACACTATATCACTAAAAGTAAACCCTAAGTAACTAAAACATTCTGTCTCTTTCTGACCTTGCAACTTCATCTATTACTCTTGCTTTACTCTTCTCCAGGCTCACACATTCATCACTGTTTCTCAAACCTAAGGTATTTTTTTACTGGGACTTCTCACTGTTTTCTATGACTGGAATGTTCTCCCTTTAGCTATTCACAGGACTTATCCACTCATCACCTTATGTCTTTACTCAAATACTATCAATGATGACTTCCTTGACCATGCCATTCAAATTATAACCTCCCTTCAATCTCTGACACAACTTTCTTGCTTTATGTTTTCCCTTGTCACTTCCTTCACCTGAATACATTTCAATTTGCTTGTCTCTTTATTGCCTATCTTTCTCAGTAAATTATGAACTCTATGAGAATATAATTTTTTTTTGGTTTTATTTAATGTTATAAGTGCCAAGGATGGTGAGTGGTATGTAGTATGAAATTGCTTAGTTTTCTTAAATCTCACTTTCTTCCCGATGTCTTGAGAGTCATTTCTGAATATTTTATTAGCCGTCTAAGTATTCTGCTGTCTCCTTTTTCATATTTTCATAGCCATTTTCCTACAACAAAGCAGTCATCTTTCTCAATCATGGTCCCTTCCAATTGCTCTCCACCTTTATCTTCTCTTTCATCCCTTCACAGCAGTAATCAACATCTGAATTTATTTGATCATTATCTTTTCATTCTTATTGGAAAAAGATTCCAAACCAATGGGAACTTTGCCTGCTTTATTTTTTCCCATGTCCCTATATTTTAGCAAGTGGTTAATGCATAACTATCACTCTAAAAAGATTTATTGAATAAATAAATGAATGGTGATAAAATCTCAGCTATGCATATAAGTTATTTTTCATGATCATGGCATTTATGAAATAAAATTAATATTTATTTTAATAACAATTTTTATATCAAGGGAAATTTGATAGTGATTCGTTTATTATAGTCTAATTAAAATAAATCACATCAATGTAGAGGTATTAACATAAATTTGGAACAAAATTAATGTTTAAAAGTCATAATTTTATTTTTCTTGAATATTGATATTAAATTCAGAAATGGAATATTACTATCAAAACTTTCCCATTTTTGCTACATAACTTTGGGAACTATTTATATGGTCACTATAATTTATATCATTCCAATCACCTTCTAATGCTGGAAGGGGGTTCTTCTGATGGATATTGACATTTCTACTTTAACAGACCTTTCAAATTCCCATCGTAATTTTGATAGGGCTGTGCTCTATATGGACAGCTCTTTAATTGGTCAGATTTTCATTGCAATTCTGCCTCACAGTATGGCTAGGGCATTGGCCACTTCCCCTAAGTTGGTAAAAACCAAAATATGACCTCAAGAAGCATGCAAATTCAGCACACTGAGCTGAATTGTTTTCATGTTTTTTAATCAGAGAAGTGGCCTTCCAAACAGATTTCAAAATTACTTTATGTCCTTCAGTCATAGGGGTAGTTTAAATTAATGTTTGATAGCAAGCTGGTGATTGCCCCTCAAATGTAAAATTTCAAGGACAAAGTCCCAGTCTTGTCTTTGGAGGCACTCTCAGACGTTTTCTATAAGTACTAATCTGTGATCCACATGGAGCTATCAAACAGAAAATTTGTTCATAGCAGCATTCCAGCTTCTATTTGACACTGTACCGACTCAGACAATCTTACTTGTTTCCATTTGGCATGTTCGATTAACATTACTCTATGTGCCTTCTTCTTTGCAAAAGTAGTTTCCCAGTCAGATACAATGTCCAATACCAAAATATATCCAGGTGAGAGAGACATTACCACTTAATTATATCAATTACCCCCGAATTTCATTTTCATTTTACTTTTCTTAAACATTGATATTAAATTCAGAAACGGAATATTGCTACCAAACCTTTCATCTCTTTTGTACATCACTTTGGGAACTATTTACATGGAAACTATAATTTGTATCTTAGACAGGATTCATGGTTATAATTTGTTAGGAGATGAGAGGATGAAAGTTAAACATCTGTAAAATAAGATAAAATTGTAAAAAATATTTGCAAGATGTTAAATGCTTGTAACATATTTTCATTTGTTTTCAGTTTGCTTGGCTTTCCATCCATAAAATGAATTAGATTTCAATCTCTGTTAATCTCCATAAATTCAAAACTGTGAATTTAGTAACTAATTCACATAGTTTTGAATTTTGTTACAAAGTTTTTAAAGTCAGTATAGGCTAATATATTTCTCACACATTACTACTTTGATTAAGATGAATTCTTTGAGCTAATATTGTTCGATATTGAACTTATTTTATCTCATGTGTAGTTGAATAGACTTCAGATATATAATTTGGATTGCTCTCTCTAAAAAGCCAAGAAGAGTAATATCAACAAGAGAAAACAAAGAGAAAAATATCATACTCTTTGCTATTATAGCATTAATAAGAAATAACGATGAATGGATATTTGACATCCCCTAGTTATCTAGATAACGTTGAACCCAATATATTACTCTAATAAAGCTATATGTATATATATATATATATATATATATATATATATACACATACATATATGCATACACACATATGTATACATATATACGTATATATAATTCAGCACACTGAGCTGAATTGTTTTCACGTTTTTTTAATCAGAGAAGTGGCCTTCCAAACAGATTTCAAAATTACTTTATGTCGCTTCAGTCATAGGGGTAGTTTAAATTAATGTTTGATTTCAAGCTAGTAATTGCCCCTCAAATGTAAAATTTCAAGGACAAAATCCCAGTCGTGTCTTTGGAGACACTCTCAGACGTTTTCTATAAATACTAATCTATGATCCACATGGAGCTATCAAACAGAAAATTTGTTCATAGCCGCATTCCAGCTTCTATTTGACACTGTACCGACTCAAGCAATCTTATTTGTTTCCGTTTGTAACATGGAAATGTTTCCATATATGTAATATTTCAAATTCGCTTCTCAGTAGCCTTTCCTGGACTTGAAGTACCCTTATCTGAGTCCATAAACATCTGACAAAAGATCTAAATATTGTTTAAGAACTTAGATAAGAATAATTCACATTTTTTTCTATTTCAAAATGTGAGAAAAATATGAGATAGTGAAATAAAATAAAAGAACGGTCTCTTCTCATTATTTCTTTTTCTTCAATTTGCATATTTTTAATAGCTTCTCTTTCTCTCACTTTACATAGGAAGGAATAAAGCAGACGTAGTGGAGTTTCTTTCAATTGATAATTTAAAATATCAAATTAAGATACCATGCGAAAAAAAGAGGACTTGAATTTTACTGTTTTGATTCATGCTCTTGCCCTTTGTTAACTGTAAAATATCATACTAATCATCTAGTCTTGTGGTTTATTGCTCAGTTGTATACAATAACGTAAATTCTGTGAAAGGTATCCTATGCCATTCTTTATGCTCATCCAGAATGGTTCTATATCCTTCTTTTATTGAAGACCAGATGCAGCCCCTCCTACCACATAAATTGTGTGAGAGGCGTCAGCACATCAACTTAAATTAGGTCATCCTCTATTGTTATTTCTAGTGACACATCAAAACCCAGGCAGGATAATTTTTCTATTTTATTGCTTTAAATCAATTGGTAGCTTCTGCTTTCTGGGTGGCAGGAGAAAGTACTCAATATCTATTTGAGTCCCCAGAGTATGCCATTAACATAAATGGCATTTATTCTCTGTTGGGTATAAAATGGATTGAAAACAACATGGCCATCTTGTGTCTGGTTCATCAAGAATTATTTCAATTAGAGTGTTAATGCGATGGTGTTTTCTGTATGGCACTTGTACAGATTGTCCTGTAATTCCCAGCCTGTTATTAACTAGACAATTTATATTTGTCCCCTTGCAATCTCTCTAGAGAAAAGAATGAGCTTGGACTCAATTTATGATTATACAAAAAGACCAAATTTAACTTAGAGGTTTTTTTGTTGTTGTTTGTTTTTTTTACATGCCTATATATTTTAAAAATATTAATTATGTTAAGGAAAAGGGTAATTGAATACCTCACTGACCTTTAAAGCAATTTAGAACATTCTTTTTCTATGTGTTTACAATTTCAAAAGAGAGAATCCTGGATTATAAACTCACAGACTTAGTCTTATCTTCCCCCTGAAGAAATGTATTTACACTCTAAAGGCTAAGGATGCAGGATTCTTCTTTCTCTCTTAAGAGAATAGATATTCATACTTCTATATAAGTAGAGGAATTTATATTTCTAGGTCCTGCTCCTAGAGTGTGATCATTATGCACATGGAGATTTATGATTTCTGTCTCTAATCACATCACCTGGGTAGTGTTGCCATGGAGGACCAACCCTGCTAAGTTACTCTGCTGTCTTAGTTTTGTTCCCTGAATAAGGTGCCTCATGTTTCGGCTAATACTTACAGAGGGTTCCACAGAAAAGTATACACGTTTTAAAACATGAAATAAACTGTATTAAAAGTGTAATACTCAATATATACCAATAACAAATAATATATACTCATAACAAAAGATGAATACAAGTCACGTGTGTACATTTTTGGCACCCCCAGAACTTAATTGTCAGACCTCGTGTGTGTGTGTGTGTGTGTGTGTGTGTGTGTGTGTGTGTGTTTGAGGACAACTTTCAGACTCCTCAGTATTTCTGATTTAGTACAGAGATCCCCAGGTTTAAATACTATGGTAACCTTCACTGGACAGCAGAGTTGACTGATGTCTTGACATCCTTATAGAGGAAAAACATCCTCAAAGCTGGAATTATCAAAAGTGTAAATCCTGAGAAAATGTTATCCTCCAAAGCAAAGTTCTCTTGGAAACTTGAAGTCAAAGGAAGAAATCTAAACATGTGCATATTTTTTCCTTTGACACAATGATGCCATTCATTGTGTCACTTTTCTTAGTTTCAGCCTCCTCATCTCTTGGCAAAAGTATATATCAGGGGGTACATAAAAACTGCTGATTTCATTCACAGCACTATTATTAAAGGTACAATATGACATGAACATTTTGTGCCCTTTGATGTGTTATACCTGTGAGGTATTTGAAATAAATATACCTTTCCATTCTCTACATTTTTAATGCTTTACTTTCAAAATGCTTCGAAGAGTAAATACATAATTTGGAAAATGCTGCGTTTTTTTTTCCCTTGCTTGAATATTTTCAATATTGCATAATACAGACAGTTCTATAAAGTTCAATACTAATATGCTTCCACTCAGAAGTTATTTGACCAAAGAAAATGTTTTTCTTAACAGCTGTACATGACATCTATTACATATCTTAGGGAACAACAGGAAACCCACAAGAGTCCTCAATAAGGCTCTTCTTTTTTTTTTTTTTTTTTTACTCCTCAAGGAATTATGAATATTGCTAGCTCCCAGTTCCTGCAGTCTAGTAACTACCAGAAGCAATCTCTTTTTGGGAAATTATGTCTATCTTTATAGCTTTCTTTCCTGTTCTGTGGGTAGAACTGCTCTATTCCATTCCATGTTATTTCTTCTCTGTCCACTTGACAGAGGAGATCTGAGTGCAGTGAGAACAGGGCTGGAATGGCCTGAGGAAGGGCAAATGATGGTGAAGTAACTTCAGCAATGCCAGTGGATATTTTCAATCTTTATTATGTTATTATGTACCATGTTTTCTTATTTTTTGAAAGGTAAAATTGCATTTAAAAGAAACAAAAGATTGTTGACATTGCCCATTCACAATTCTGTTGTAATTTCAGGTGTTTAATAAAGGAAAGAAAAATGTCACTCCAATGCCACTTTTATTTCTATTCTCTGTGCCTCATGATTTGGCACCAGGAGACATGCACTGATGCCAAGCTGTTAAATTTTAGACATCGCCAGGTCTGTTGGACTGATACTGTATGTCCTTTCATTGCAGCTGTAACAACTTTTGACTACTTTCCCCGATCTCTTCTATGCTTATCTCCCTAAGGTCTGTTCAATCAAGACTCAATAAAAATTGTTGAACTGTTCAGCTTTTTATTGAGAGCCTTGATGCTACAGCCCCACAGGAGCCCACTGAAGAGAGGATTAGGCTCATTATCATAAAGAGGGAAAGAGAATGCCAAGGACAAGGAAAGGCATAAAATCAAAGACTGCAATGCACTGTAACTGGCCAACTTAGCCACTTTTAGATAGGAAGAAGGTGATCAAGACACTAACACCAGAAGAAAGCTAATACTATAAAGGACACAATGTTTGTTTAAAAGTATTTTCGTTTGTAACTTGTATTTACCCATTTTTTATTTATAAAGATGCAAATGGCACCTATTATGTAGAATGAT
The DNA here is from genome assembly GCF_036562045.2 of Rhinolophus sinicus. Classification (NCBI taxonomy): domain Eukaryota; kingdom Metazoa; phylum Chordata; class Mammalia; order Chiroptera; family Rhinolophidae; genus Rhinolophus; species Rhinolophus sinicus. Next base: position 106,540,495 of record NC_133755.1, read on the forward strand.
TTTCTTCCACTAAAGAGTTCAGTTTCCTTGATATAGAGAAATTCATTTAAGCTCCGCTTTACCTATAAAGCCCCTCTATTAAGACAGGTCAAGTTTTGGTACTTTTTTTTCATTATAGACCAATCCAAGTACAATCTATTAACAATATTTTCAAGAACTTTTGCTATGTTGTCTTTCAATATAAAAAGATTGAGAATTAATTACAACAAATTTTGTAGAAAAAAATGTAAAGTACAACGTATATCAGCTGAGATCACTTTATATGTGGGGGGTGGGGGGAAAGAACAGCCACACTGTAATCTGGAGAACCAAATTAGGAGGATCAAAAAGGCCTATTCTAATTTGAAATTCTCATTAATTTATTCACTCGACCTGTCTACTTGCAACTGGTGATATAGATATGACTATAACCTAAACTCTGACGTTTAGGACTATATTTAAAACATTTGAATAACTAAAAAGTGATGTATAGACACATGAAGGAAATTTATAATATTTAAGTCAACAGAGACTGAAGTCTGATGAAACAAAGTGATCACCTGATTTAAAAAAAATAAGTAAGTCATCAAGCAGTTATTTGGGTAAATAAGCTCAAAATTATTTGAAATATTATATACCTTTGTTTTGTGCTATATTTTGTTCAAAAGAAAGAATTGCTAGGTAGTTCACAGAATGAATGTGTCCATGTTTTATAAATTTTACACAAAACTTAGTAGATAAATGCCTTTGCCTAAAATACAAAAAGTTAACAATGTTTGAAACAATCATTTAAACAAACAGCTACCTATGTTTCATTTTTGTATTATTATTAATTCTCTTGTTTAAAAAGAAGATGCTATTTGTTCACCAAGAATAGGAGATCCAGTATAGATTTATCAATATTCCTTGCTCATTATTCTCAAAATAAATCTCAGGAGGAAAAACAGTAAAATGACGTATCATCATTACCAACATCTCTAGCCTGATATTTCTTAACTCTGGTGGTGTTCATATTTCTATCCTTGGTTACTATAAAAAATGGCAATGCTTGTGTATCATCCAGACCAATCATATTCCATTCTTAAGTGCACTGTGGGCATGGGAATATTTATTAGGTTGGTTCAAAAGTAATTTTGGTTTAAAAGGTTAAAAATAAATGCAAAAATCGCAATTACTTTTGCACCAACCTAATAAAAACATGAGCAGGTTTTCTAATGTGGAGTCAAGTTTAAGAAGCACTCTTCTAACTCTAATTAAAAAAACAAATAAACCAACAAAAAAAAACTAGAACCCCAAAGCATCCTTAATAATTTAATTTTCTGGCACTCTGTTTTTTCTTTAGCAGCCACTAAAAGCTTGAGATACTGTGAAAAATAATTTTAAATAGTATGGATAACAATTTATTTGTACATCATAAAAATTGAACGTTCACAAATTAATAAAAGTAATAATATGTGTTACTTACTAAATACTTTATAATTAATAAAAACATGCTACCTCTATTAACAATATAAATTGATATATTATTTTTTAAGATTTTTATTAAAAATATAGTTAACATACAATATTTATTAGTTTCAGGTGTACACCATAGTTATTCAACATTTATAATCCCAAAGAAGTGATCACCATGATAAGGCCAGCAACCATCTGACACCATAGCATGCTATCACAATATTACTGACTGTATTTCCTATGCTGTACATTATTACATCCCCATGATTTATTTGATTTATACCTGGACATTTGGACCTCTTATTCTCCTTCACATTTCCCCCCTTTTTAAAATTTATTGACTACAGCTGACATCCAATATTATTTTATATTAATTTCAGATGTAGGGCACAGACATCTATATGATTTAAGAGGTGATATATTTTGTCTGGTGTAAGTAGTGCCACCCAGTTTTTTTTTTTTTTAATTGGCATGAAATATCTTCTTCCATCCATTTACTTTCAGTCTATGTAAGTATTTCAATCTGAAATGAGTCTCTCATAGGCAGCATATATAAAGGCTTCATTTTCTTATTCATTCAGCCACCCTATGTCTTTTGATTGGGGTGTTTAATTTATTTACTTTGGAAGTAATTGTTGTTGTAATTTCCAATTTATTTTATTTTTTAAAGATTTTTATTAAAATATAGCTAACATACAATATTATATTAGCTTAAGATGTGCACTATAGTTATTTAACATTTATGTACCTAAAGAAGTGATCATTAGCAACCATCTGACACTTTACCACATTGTCACAAAATTACTGAATATATTCCCTATGTTATGCAGTACATCCCCATGACTTATTTGGTTTAAATCTGGAAATTTCAACCTCTTATTCTCCTTCACTTTTCCCCCCTTTTTAATTATTTTTCAACCAGAGTTGTTGACATTCAATATTATTTTATATTAATTTCAGGTGTACGGCATAGTGGTTACATATTATATAATTTAAAAAGTGATCCCCCCTGACTAGTCTAGTACCCACCTGGAAGTATGCATAGTTATTACTGTATTATTAACTATATTCCCTGTGTTTTAGTTTACATCGCCATGACTATTTTGTAACTACCAGTTTGTACTTCTTAATCCTTTCGCCTTTTTCAGTCTGCCCCCTGAGTCTCTCCCATCTATCACCCCAACAAATTTAGTACCCAGCTGATACCATACGTAGTTATTACAATATTACTGACTATATTCCTTATGCTATATCTTACATCCCCATGATTACTGTGTAACAATCAGTTTGTACTCCCTTGCAAAATCTCCCTGGTCACCTACTGTGGGTGCTCCAGAAGTATCCCTTGCGTGGGTTTGTGTGTCCTCCTGTTTTAGTTGAGTCTTGATTGCTATTGGTGTGTCCGTGGGTGAAATCGACCTTTGGCTGATTAGCTGTGGGACTTAACCATGTGCACAGCTAAGAGGCTGCTGTGCATGGGGCTTAACCTTACTGAGTGTGATTTGCCCCACCTGGCTCTGGTGCCTGTTGAGACCATCCTTTGAGTGTGCTTCTGCGGCTAATTGGGTGTTGCTCTGCATGTTCTGAAGTCAACCTCCAAGTATGTTGGTTCTCGGGCCTTTTGCAAAGGGATCTGGTACAGGTCAAGATCACCCACTGCCTTTCACCAGCCAGAGACATGCTGATAGGAGCTACAAAGTGATCTGCATATTTTTGCTGCCTGCGCTAACTCTGGAGGTGTGTGGGAGAGGCCACACTACGAACTGAGGATGGCTGCCACCAGCACAGGGCCTGCAGTAGCTCCAAAAAAAGCCAGGACACCCCAAGCCCTGCTGCAACCTGTCAGCTTCCTTAGGCTTTAGCCCCTGATAAAGGTTTGTGTGGTACATGAGTTGGATGGATCTCAGGCAATCACTAGAGTGAGAAGAGTTGTGGTCCCCAGGTTTAGTGCCAGTGCTGAGCCTGGAGCTACTCAGCAAAAGTCTCAGAGCACACTGAGCCTAGCTGCTGCCCACCTGGGTCCTTCAGACTCTGATAGGTTTCCAAGAACAAGTACAATGCAGGCAGGGCTGGCTGATCACAGAGAAAGTGCTTCAGGTGTTGGAGGAGTTGGGTGGGGTGGGGCATCAGCAGAGCTCACCAGACCAATCAGATTCAGATTTGGCCTGTGGGGGCGGGCTTAACACAGGAAAGATGATGCCCACCTGTCTGCCGCTTCATGGAAGAGCACCCCACACAGAGAAAACGGCAAGTACCATCCTTGCTCTGAAACCCCACACCCAGTCTGCCTCTGCATGCCTCTGAGTTATTGTCTCTTCGCTGGAGCCCAAGGTTAGTGCCTGCATGTGAGAGAGTCTGTGCATGCGCTGTTTAAGAGGACCTCTGGGTTTCCCACAGCCTTCCGTCCCACACAGATTGTTGGAATCCTCACTGTTTTTTACAGCTACATGTAGGGGCTCCTCTTCCCAGCACCAGTACTCTGGGCTGGGGAGGCCAGAGGAACTGGGGGTCTCTAGTTCCTCTGGAGGGAAACTCTGTGGCCGAAATACCCCTCTCAGTTCTCAGCTGCCACACGGAAGTTTAGGACCAACGTTTTTCATGTCTTCACCCCTTCTGCCAGTCTCAATATGGCTTCTTATTTAAGTCCTTAGTTATAAAACGTCTGTTCAGCCAGAATTCAGATGGTTCTCCAGGTTGCATGTTCTATAATTTAGTTGTAATTTTAATGAGTTCATGGAAGGAAGCAGACACAGTGTTCATCTACTCTGCCATCTTTGATCTCTTTGAAAGTAATTGTTGAAAAGATATGTAGTTAATTGCTTTGCTTTTTTCTTCTTCTTTTTTTTTTTTTTTGTCTTTAAGAAGTCCCTCTAGCATTCCTTGTATTATTGGTTTGGTAGTGATGAACTCTTTTCTTGTTTGGGAAGCTCTTTATATGCCCTTCAATTTTAAATGATAGCCTTGCTGGATAGAGTACTCGTGGTTGTAGGTCCTGACTTTTCATCACATTGAATATGTTGTGCCAATCCCTCTGGCCTGCAAAGTTTCTATTGAGAAATCAGCTGACAGCCATATGAGAGCTCCCTTATTGGTAACTAATTGTCTTCCTCTTGCCACTTTTAGGATTCTCTCTTTAATATTTGCTCTTTTAATTATAATGTGTCTTGAAGTGGGCTTGTTTGGGTTCATCTTATTTGGGACTCTCTGCAGTTCCTGAGTTTGTATGTCTATTTCCCTTGCCAGGAAAGTAAAGTTTTCAGTCATTATTTCTTCAAATAGGTTCTCAATCCCCTGCTCTCTCTTCTACTTCTAGTACCCCTATAATACAAATGTTGTGATGCTTACTGTGTCCCAGGGGTCTCTTAAATTATCCTCTTTTTGAATTGTTTTTTTTTCTTTTTGCTATTTTGATTGGCTGTTTTCTGCTACCTTCTATTCCAAATCGCTAATTTGATGCTCTGCTTCATCTAGTCTGCTGGTGATTCCTTCTAGTACATTCTTCACTTCTGACTGGTTCTTTTTTATAATTTCTATGTCCTCTTTTATGCTTGATATCTCTTTGTTGAAATTCTCAGTAAGGTCCTTGATCATCCTTATAACCATTGTTTTGAATCCTGTGTCTGGTAGGTCATTGCTTCCCTTTTGTTTAGTTCTGTTTCTGGAGTTTTCTCCTGTCCTTTTATTTATGATGTATTTCTTTAATTTAGGATGTATTTTCTTTTTCATTAGGCTGCCTCTCTGTGTTTGGTTCTATATATTAGGTTAGCTTGCTATGTCTCTCAATCTTGGCTGGGTGTCCTTATGTAGTAGGTGCCTGTGGGGCCCAGTGGCAAGTCTCCTGACCACCTGTGCTGGGTGCTCCAGGAATGTCCCTATGTGGGTTTTGTGTACCCTCCTGTTATAGTTGAGATTTCATTGCTATTGGCATATCAGTGGGTGGGATTGACCCTTAGGTTGACTGGCTGTGGGGTTTGGCCATGTACACAGCTAACAGGCTATTGTGTGTGGGACTTGACCAATTGAATGGTGTTTGCCCTAGTGGGCTTTAGTGCCTTGAGACTTTCCTCTGTGTGTGCTGTTTGTGGGGCTAATTAGGTGGTGCTACTTCTAGTGTGAAGCCAATCTCCAATTATGTTTGCTCTGGGACCTCTTTGGATGGTTTCCGCTGCAGGCTCAGGCCACTCACTTCCTGTAATTGGGTAAGGACTACCAGGTAGGAGCTACAAAGCTATCTGTGGTTTTTCAGTACCTGTGCTAAACCTGGAGTTGGGTGGGAGAGCTCCTTAAAAAGCCAGGACACCCTGAGCCTGCTGCCACCTGCCAGCTCCAGTAAGGTTCAGCTGATGATTAAACCCTTGTGCAGTACACGAGATGGATGAAGCAGATCTCAGAGAGTCACCAGAGTGGGACAAGTTGAGTTCACCAGGTTAATGTGGATTCTGGTTTGGTGCCAGTGCTGAGCCTGGAGCTGCTAAGTAAAAATCTCAGAGCACATGGAAGGCAGCTGCCACCTGTCTGGAGCCTGCAGACCCCTTGGTAGTCCAAGAAAGAGTGCAATGCAGGCAGGACTAGCTATTATGTGAGAAAATTCTTCTGGCATTGGGCTATTTGGGAGGGGCAGGGTTCCAGGGAGACATCAAGGTAGAGAAGTGAAGCTCATCTCACCAATTTAGATTAAGATTTGGCCATGGGTGTGGAGGTAGGACTCAACACAAGTAAGATGGTACCCACCTGCTAGCTGCATGGGAGGATAAGCTTACACAGGAAAAATGGTGACTGTCCTTCCAGTTCTTGCCCCAAAGCCACAAGCCTGTCTTTCCTCATTTGTCTCTGACACCCCCGAAGATACTGTCCCTCTCCTGGAGTCCAGGGTAATTGCCTGCAAGCAAGTAAGTCTGTGTGTGGGCACTTTAAAAGGATATCTAGTTTTCCCACAGCCTTTTGTCTAACCTGGTGGTAGGAATTCCCACTGTTTTTCACAGTCAGATGCTATGGGGGCTCTTCATCACGGTAACAGTACTCCAGGCTGGGGAGCCTGGTATGGGGCTGTAGTCTTTTCTCCTTCAGGGGGAACCTCCATAACCAATATACCCCTCCTGATTCTCTACTGCCACAGGAAAGTTTGGGGCCTCCCTGTTCCATGTCTCCACCCCTTCTACCAGGCTTAAGAAGCCTACCAGGCATCTTCTTTATATCCTTCATTATAAAACTTCTGTTCAGCTAGATTAGAGATGGTTTTCTGGGTCGATTGTTCTGTAATTTATTTGTAATTTTAATATGTTCATGAAAGGAGGGAGACACAGCATTTAGCTACTCCACCATCTTGGATCTCCTCTAAGTTGGCATTTTATCTTTTATTATTATTTTGAAGTAATTCAAATTTACAATAAATCAGAAGTATAGTAAGAGAGTCTTTTTTTTTTCTTCTAAGACTTTTGAGAATAAGTTGCAGACGGAATGACCCATCACCCTGAAATCTTTAGCAAATATTTCCTACCAAGAATATTATTTTCTGTAATTAAAAGATAAACACCAAAATAAAGAAATTAACGTAGAGATATTACGATCTTTTAATTTATACTCACCATTTATGATCAACAATTGTTCCAATAATGCTCTTCACAGTAAAATAATCCTGTCCAGGATAATTCATCATATTTGGTTGTTAGTCTCTTAGCTCCCTTCAATATAGAACAACTCCACAGTGTTGCACTGAAATTCATGCCCTTGAAACTTCTGAAGATTACTAGCAGCAATTTTGAAAAATAAGCCTCCATTTTGGTTTGTTTGATGTTTCCTCATGATTCAATTCTGGTAATGCATTTCTGGAAAAATATCATAGAAGTAAGACATAATGATGCATTCTTCTCATTGTATCCATTACATGGCACAAATTTAATTTCCCCCATTACTGGTGATTAACATATATCGCTTGACTAAGGAGGTGTCTATTGACTCCGTCTTCTGTAGAGTTACTATTTTTCTTTTTGTAATCAGTAAGTGTTTTGAGGGGAGACGATATGGATATTTCTTTATTTATCAAACTTTTATCCATTAGTTTTGGCATCCTTTGATTTTTTTCTGAATTAATTAACATAATTGTTTTGCATTTTGTGATAGTCTTTAGCAAGAGATACTAAATCATTGAATTTGGTTATGTAAAATAAGTCAATATTTAACTCTCTTTCTTTACTGTTCCCACCTGGGAGATATTTTTCCCTTCTTCTCCTAGAATTAAATTTAACTCATTATCGTCATGTTTGGCTCTATTTTAGTATATTCAGTCTTTTCTCTTGTTTTATTTCACAGTCTAAAACTCTAAGATTCTAGGACATGTATGCTTAGGTCACTAATGGTGCTGCGTTATCACCTACAATAATTGTGTCACCTTGAAACTCATCTGTGATGTACTGAACATTTCATAATAATACAGGTGGCCTTCCCTTCTCCAATCTGTCCACATTACTGATATGGTTGGGACACAGTTCTCCCTGAATATTTTCACGTGAGGGAATTTTCTGCACTTTCTGAGTCAACTGTAAACAAAAAGATAGACAAAAACTTGACCTCTATTACTATTAATGTTGTTATTGCCGTCTTAAGAAACCAGTTTTCCATAATTTCCTTGAATTAGATTCCCTAAGGTAGATTCATTCCAGTCTGATCCTTTAAATATGGTCCCTTTTAATCCATTAAACTTCTTTCACAAGAGTCACTTCTTCTGACCTAATAAAATCTACCATATTAAAATATATCCTCACATTTAGAAAGTTTTAAAGGACAGGTCAATAATAAAAATAAAATGTATTCTAAATATAATACGATAGAGAAAAATCATGAATGTTATTAGGACTGAATCAGGAAAGTATATAAAAGATAAAACAAAAGTTCAAAAATCCTTGTGTACAATCATGAAAACTAAGTTTTCACATATATCTAGGATATACGAAATTATCAATATGGAAGAGTTTTCTACCATATATGGATTAGTAAAAAATAAATAAATAAATAAAAAATAAGAGAGCACATTCAAAGTAATTCTGATTGTTACCTGCATAAGGAAAACCACAAGTCTAAGGAGTTTGACCCTCTGCCTCCTTTTCTTCTTCTCAGTCCAGTTTAAAGAAAGAAGGTTGAGGAGGACAGTGAGGAATCTCTCTAATTTTCCTTTGTGATCACTCTACCAATATGTACTTCAGTTCTCAGGTATTAAAAGTTGACTTATGTTTAATCACCTTTATACAGATTAGGTCAGAAACTAGCCATCTCTTAAAAAAATATGAGAGGTAAACATATGTTTACTGTATTTGTTTGTACAAGCATGCAGACACTGAATACTGTATTTGGAGTTCTATATCTAAGGGCAGAATAGAAAAGAAAAAGAAACATTACTAAAATACATCAGGTGTGTGTGTGTGTGTGTGTGTGTGTGTGTGTGTGTGTGTATGGTGTTAGTTTTTACAAGATTGAGAAAATTAGGAAGGGATGAAATACATAAAATGAAACTCAAAGCACTAGTAAGCACTAAATTACAGAGATGTTCAAGTAGAAAACACAGATCTTATGTTTATATTAAATATATAGAATTAAAAGAGCTCAGGGCATATTTAGTACTAAAAAACAAAAATGTTTAGTAAATATGGAGCTTAGAGTGCAAAGAAAGAGATGTACCTGGAGAGAAAAACAGAACCTGAAATAAGAACTTTTGTGATCATCTGGAGACAACTGAAATTTACCCCAAAGGTTTTTAAGAAGGCATAAACACTGTCAGATATAGTTTTTAGAAGAGTACTCTGTCTGTGACATGGGATGGGACTGGGAAGAGAATGTATCACACAATTGGTCTTGAGGCCAATTAAAAAACTATTGCTTAATTCAGAATAGCAATTGTTGGAGTCTTAATGTGAATAATTGTAATGGATTTGGATGAATAGAGTAGAATGATTCTAGAAATATTTTGGAATGAGAGTTTACATGGCATGGTGATTGCATACGGCTGTGGTGGGTGAGTGAGTGTGATACTAACAAAAAGACATACAATTATCCCTGATTTCGTCCTTGAGCTACTAAGTGGATGATGATGGTGTCTTTCACTAGTTGAAGGGACAATTGAGAAGGGTAGATTTATAGGGAACGGGAGAGTTCAGCTTTGAATAGGCTTAGTTGTAGGTACCAGTGGGGCACTTAAATGGAAAACTTCAGTGGGCATTTAAAACTACAGAGTTGGAGCTTGTGGGTGAGATTTGGACTGGGGATACTGATTTGGAAGTCACAAACGAGACAAAGACAATGAAATCTCTCTGGGGAAGCAAGTAGAGGAGAAGCAAAATAACTGTGATGAATGTCAGCATTTAAAAAGTCAGAGGAAAGGATGTCACAAAGGCACCTGAAACAGAGCAGAAAGTGAGATGGGAGAAAACTAGGAGAGATGAGTGTCACGTTATTGGGTGCAAGGCACTTTGAACAACACATTGAAATTACCCCTGATGTTCGAAACTGCAAGAAAAACAATGTTGTTTGTTCCACAGGAAAGCAATTCTATACAAATGCAATTTTTAGTGAAAACAGCTCTGGAAGGATAAAAAAAATACAAAAATGAGTACACTGAAGTCTAACTCAAGACAAATACCACTGATGACATAAGAAAGAGAGCAAAGTAGTTTCAGGCTCTCCTAAGAAAAACCTCAAAATGCTGAAAGTTAATATATATGTTTTTAAATTGCCAGAAATTATCTTATATACTGTGCTGTTTCTTACAATATACTTTATTAATTTGTTTCTATTTTAATAGTATATTTTTATTAGAAAACTATTTAAATAAATTGTAAATACCAGTATATATACCTATGATGGAATTTGTTAGTCAAGTCTTAGTGACCTAATCTGGAGACATAATTAGTAGGATAAACTATTTCTAATTTCTGTCAGAAATTCTGGCAGAATAATTCTCTCATCTTTTAGAAGACAAATAAGATGAGTTATCTTCATGTACAATTCCTCCAACATTTTTACTTCCAGCCTTTTCATTCTAATTTTAGTGTTTATAGACTGTATTACATGACTCAATGATAGTTACTATGTACTGCTGATACAACATGACTACCAAATATTCAGTCTTGTTTTTTTTCCAAACATACCCAAAGGATACAGCCTACTTTTAAAGATGGTGTAGTACAAAAACAAGTGTTTGTATTTTGCTATGTAAGCAATGCCTTATTAAGAGATGATACAATTACTGGCTTAATAATGCACGTATTTTCATAATAGATATATCAAAAATATAGATTTATAACAAAGATTGATGTATAACAGCAGATCCTTGTACCCAATTCCCATTTTCCCTTTCCCAAATTAAATTATATACGGAAAGTGATGTAATTAGTTAAAAATTTCATTCTAAGCATCCTATATAGACAGATAGGATCATGTGACTGAATTCTAGTGAATAGGAAGTGACCTAAATTTCTCGGGTGGGGTTTTTGGGAAAGCTCTCCGAAGAGGAGGAGACAACTGGTTTATAGTTTTTGATCTTCTTCTCTTCCTTCTTCCTAATGGGTGGAATATGGATGCTATGGCTTGAACTCCAGAAACCAGCTTACAGGAACTTGGATAAGGGTGATACTCTAGAGATGCTGTGGAAATGAACTGATTCCCTGTGTCATTCTAGCATTTATCTCCTACTCTGGACTTTTATTTTTAGGATGTTAAAGTGTACTTCTTTTATGTTTGAGCCAATTTTTTGAGTTGTGTCATAGACTGAAGATTGGCCCCTGAAGATATCCAGGTCCTAAACCTAGGAACCTGTGAATATTACTTTGCAGATGCAATTAAATTAAAGATTTTGAGAAGGGAAGGTTATCTTAGATTATCTGGGTGAGTGTGACTTAGTCAAAATGACCCTTGAAAGAAAGCAGGGGGGGGAAGATTTGATTATAGAGACAGACATTAAACTGGAGCTGCTGGTTTGAAGATGGAGGAAGGAGCAATGAGTCAAGCAGTGCAGAGCTCTAGAAGTGGGTGAACAGCAAGGAAACAAATGCACCCCTATATTCTTCAAAAAGTAGTGTAGCTCTGCTGGCACCTTGACCTGAGGCTAGATAAACTGATTTTGGACTTCTATCCTCTAGAACAATAAGAAAATAAATTTGCATTGTTTTAAGTCACAAATTTCTGGTAACCTGTTATAACTATAATTGGAGACTAATACAAAGTCCTTGTTATTTGTAGGTAAACATGTCATTCTTAAATAATGCAGTACACAATGGGATTGTCAAGAAAGTAAGAATTAATTGTTTTAATTATATATATATGTATATGTGTATATATATATATATATATGTGTGTGTGTGTATATATATATTTGTTAATCCCAAAAGGGTTTTATTAATCTGTGTGGCAGATACTAGTAAATAGTAGCTAGTGCATACATAGGTATTGAATAAACTAAAATTGATTTTAGCCACTCTCTCCTTCTATGTGCTAAAAATGGGGTTTTGAAAAAAAAAACAGTTATTTCCTCCTCCATAACTTGAATGTGACATTGAATCATATTTTTTCTGTTGATTTATAGCTCTGCAGGTGTACAATAGACAATTGTTTAGATACAGTTTATATTATACAAGGGAATGAAGATGCTTTGGGGAATTTATATGATTGCATCAAAATGATAATATTTGTAAATTAATTACTTGTTTACTGAATCTGAAATATGAAGTCTTTCAATAATTTCCAAAAGAAAATGTCTTCATGTTGTTGATCTAAGTTTACATTAGATCAAAATCTAATTGATATAAATGTAATAAGGTGATATAAACTTAATTATTGTTCTAAGATAAATTATGTGCTTTCTAACACTGTGTACAAATACATACAACACACCAACTACTATGTTTCTCAGCAAAACAAAGCAATTAATTAAGCATTTTAAGTCAAATGAATAGTTGACTCAATTATATTTCTAAGTACATAGTTGATTCTAAAATTTTCCTAATTTTAGACTCCTTTTATGACTAGTAAATCTTAAACTATAGAGTGGACAAATACAATCCATTCCTAGAATACAGATGTTGGGGCTTTCTCCTTGTGGAGTCTAATCCAGTAAGTATGGGTGAAATGGAGACACCAGTGTTTAAACAAGCTCTGCACCATCCCTACACAATGGTCAGGCATTTATACCCATACATTAAAAAACAGTTTTACAATAACCGTTTACATGACAATTAGGAGAGAGCTTGAGTTACTCATTGTATTCCAGTACATTTTGTTTTAGTGCAAATATTTTTGTGAAACTCATAATAAATATTGTTATAATTAGAGACTATCCATCTTCTAAGCAACTGAATCTGCATTCATAGTTTTCTATGTAGACAACTTTATTTGAGGGAGAATTCCCAGGGCAAAACATTAAGGAACATCTGCCATCTTTGCAGAACCTCATAAAACAAGGGGCACTGCAAGTTTTACTAAATGGATTATGCTTCATAAAACACTCTGAAAGCACCTTCATGCATTGAAACACCATAGAGTGCATTTTACAGTCTTCTAGTACTAAAAGGTGGTTAATACTATGCTATAATATTCACGATAAATTCTCAGAGACTTGCTGGGAAAAGTACAGTATCTAGGGATGATAATAAAAAATACTAAAATTAAACATTCATGTGTAAGAAAGTATACTTAATTTTTAGATGAACTCTAAAATATTCAAGAATAATTAGTATCTAAATCCGGTTTGGTTCATATAGGTATGGTTCATTATTTTTATAGCTAAGACAATACATTTATAATTTCTTAAGTTGGTTATGAATAGAAACCTTCTGGTAAACAATAAGAGGCAATATTTATTGTATTCTTGCTATTTGCCAGGCATTGTGCTACAGCCCAATATATTCAAGCCTGACAACAGCCCTGTGGGGTAATGTGTCAGTCAGCATTCTTCAGAGTAACAACAAATAGCATGTATATATATTGAGAGAGATATTTATGTTAAGGAATTGACTCACATGATTGTGAAGGCCTGCATGTCCAATATATTAAGGACAGGGCTGTTGGCTGGAAAATCGAACAAGAGTTGATATTGTAGTCCTGAGTCTGAAGGCAATCTGATGACAGAATTCCATCTTCAAGTCTTTTCTAAGGCTTTCAACTGATTGTATGAGACCCAACTACATTATGGATAATCTCTTTTGCTCAAAGTCTACTGATGTCAATGTTAACCTAAACAATACTTTTGCAGCAACATCTAGTTTGGTGTTTGACCACATAACTGCCAAGTTGCCATAGCCTAGCGAAGTAGACACATTAAAATAACCATCACAGGTAGGTACTAGTATTGTTCCATTTTACAAAGAAGTAAATTTAGGCAAAGAGGAATTTAAAATTTGTTCAAGATTATGAAATAAGTGATGTGAGATCCACAACTCAAAGGCAGGCTGTAAAGTATGCATTACGCAGTTACACTTTCAAGGAAAAACTTGGTGGACAGCTGTGTGTTGGAGAGTGGACACAAGGTGAGCGGGATTGGAGAGAAGGGGGGAAACCAGGCAATAAGCAGATACATTTTAGTTTCCAGTTTATACTGGGTGTGCCTCAGCTAGAGAAAACCCTTTCACTCTTTCTAGGAAAGTTGCATCTAGAGAAGAAGGCATGAGTATAAGGGCCTGGCCATTTGGGCCCCATGTAGAATACCCCATAGGACAATGATCACACCGTAGTTTCCTCCCAGATTGCTGAGGCTTTGTCAACGTTACATTAAAGTATGACTTTTTTTCTTTACCCAAATGCACTTCTTCCCTCATCCCTTCACAGGTGTAGATTCCTGTGTACCCCAAACTTTATCTTAGTGTCTTCTTCCAGAATATTCAACCTGTGACACAAGCCATCTTATCCTTAGCATGAGTTCATAAACCACTATCGAGACATCTTACATAGCATACACTTATAGCCCTTTCCTATAAACCTAAGAATTCTTTGGCACAAATATAAGAATTAAATCTTAATATACTACGACAAATTGGATTATAATTGGATAGACTAGAAACTACATTTGTCAAGATTTTTTTTTTAATTATCTTTTTTGACTATCCTACTTTTATGCCACCAAATAATTACAATGAACATGGCAACTGTATCTGTGAGATTCATGGGCAAGTCAGAAAAGTAGAGCCTAAGGCAAGTAGTTTATTGGGGTAAAATTAATATGGGGAAATAATTGCAAAGGCAGGAAAGAGATAAAAACCAACCAAACAGCAGTGAGGACACTCAGAGATTAGCCACATTCGGAAGCATCCTTTAAGAAGCATGGTATTCTTGAACCCCAATGGGAAGGATAATGGAGGGAGTTAGAAACATAAAAGGGGCTTTTCAACATGAGCTGCAAACACAGAAAGAGATACTGTTGAGAAGGAACTGAAACAAACAAAAAGATGTCTAAGACACAGAGAAATGAGGACACCTACTCTACCTTTTTTCTTTTATTTTCTTTTTTTTCCTTTCTCCTTTCCTGCACTCTTCTACCAGTACCATCTACTGGTAAGGCATGTGGCAAGCCAGACTTCTGAAAGGCTGGACAGAACTGGAGGAAGGGGAAAGAAAAGGGTCTTGGGATAAGTGAATTAATTACAGGCACACCAACAAGATGTGAAGCCAGTGGCAAAGATTTTTAACTACTGAGTGACAAAGAACAAGCTATATGATATGCTGCCAGTCCTATCACTATCCTCAAGCTTGTGTCAATGGGATAATCCTAACTCTTCTTCCATAACACATTTCTTTATCTTGTCCACAAGCTCTTATGGCATAAATTGAAAATTTGCAGCAGAAATTAAAACGTGTAGTCTGTATCCATCCATTCATCAAGTAGACCAATAATCTTCATGGTACAAATGAAACTTCAATTGTTTTTTATGTTCAAATCTATAAGTGTCATGTTTACCTTGCAAACTCATGGGAGAAAAATTAAGCATATGCTCTCTGAGATTTTAGAAGAGTAGCAAAAGAAGTTTGACAATGTATAAAATCATAGTATAGGTAAATGCAAAGCTATTCAAGTTCATTTACTATGTAAATGGGAAAATAATTTATTTCTCTACAACATTCTCTAGATTATTTGAACCTTGTGATGTTTTACATACTTTGAAGTTGAAGGTTGTTTACAGAAATGCTTTAAAAAGAATCATGTTCTAAAGAACTCAGGGAACATTTTGTTATCACATATGAATATCTTTGGAAAATCTTGCTCCTTCTCAATAATCATAAGGAGAAAGTGAATAAATACATTTAAATTTCAGTAAGATCTTTCTCCCACCCTTCTGCTCCTTTGTTCTATAAGATCCTGAAGTCATAGATACTCTTATCTCTAGATTCCTTTTTCTTATATTAGCAAGAACCTAATTATCAGCTTTCACATTGTAAATGGGAAGAAATTAATATGTGATTTTTCTTCCTAATTGACACTATTGTGACATAGCCTCTTTCAAAATTAAAAAAAAAAGATTATTGTCATATAACTTACAATTAAGTATACCCATTGTAATGTAGATTTTAGTGAGTTTTGATAAATTTATATACTCATCTAAACACCTCCATAATTGAAATATACAACATTTTGTCACTCCAAAAATGACCCCTAGTATTCCTTCTCAGCCCTATTCCGAGCCCCAGCCAATCACTGATCTGCTTTCTGTTATTGTAGATTTGATTTGTCTTTTCAACCTTCAATGTAAATAAAATCATATAGTAAGTATTCTTTTCTGTCTGGCATCTTTCCATCAGTACAATGTTTGTGAGATTCACCTATGTATTTGCATGTATCAGCAATCAGTTTCTTTTATTGTTGAAAACTATCCTATGGTTTAAATGAACCACATTTTTTCTTTTTAATCTTTTCAGCTGCTGATGAACATTTGGGCTGTTACTATTATTTGTCATAATGCAGTGGGACTAAAGATGATACAAAAATGTTGGAAAACAATTTCACAGTTTCTTATAAGTTAAACATAAACTTGATATTGACCAAGGTGGCCTTAATGTTATCCTCAGCTTAACTAAGCTTAAGACAGGTTTCATCCTGATATAAGCCCCTAACCTCTCTTTTCTTAGAGCATTTGGTTTAGAAAACCTTCATTTGTAAATTCTTCCTCTGCCCCATTGAGCCTTAAATCTTCTCCTAGCCTCTTGCCAGTTTTAGAATCTGGGGACTGTCTTTCTCTATGACCTAGGAGACATCCTTTGAAATGTAATCTTCAAGAAATATAGAGCCCCCATCTTCCATTTTCTGTGGGAGAATAAAAGCCTAAATTTGATAAATGCCAATTAGCAAACCCAGCTGGCCTATTCATGTTGGCCAACCTCCCCCACTAACCTCCTTCAGTACTTTTCCATTAGCTCAACCCAGTGATTAAAAACCTTCCTTTTTTGTTTTTGTTTCAGTGGAGTTCAGTTCAATCTCTCTCGTCTATTGCAATAGTCTCAAATAAAATCTTCCATTGCCCATTTAACTCTGGTACATTTTTTCTCTGACACCATATGACTCAGAAATTCTATAAGTAACTAATAATCAGAGAAAAATAAAAGCGTATCTACATGTACATTGAAAATGTTGAACTTTATTTAATAAGACCTGTGATACTGGAAAACAGGTATGATTCAAAAATATCCTTTCTGAGTTCCAGGAAAGGCTTACTGAAATCACTCTTTCCTATATGACTCACAGATTCCCTCTCTGTTTGCCGATGACAAGGCTAGGAAGGAACCTTCTAAAATTCTGTGTTTTATAAAAATTAGCTAAACTCCTTGTCTCCAGTGATAAATTGAAACGAAATGCCCATTAATCTGACTTTATCAAACTTGAGTTAAACTTATCTCCTTCCCCCAGGCTTCTGATTTTTGACCCACTTTCAGCTTGAGTCAGCACAAATCCTCCTTAGTGACTCCTTCCAAAGAGATCAAGCGGACCTCATGGTAAAATATTTTCCAATCAATTGTCCTATTACACCATCTACCTTTTTCCTCAAACCTTTTTTTTCTCCCTTTGTTTAATCTCTCTTACAAAAAAAAAAAAGTCTTCTTCTGCCTGACCTCTGAGATTTTAAAGATCTTTTAGTCTGGAGTATTCTCCATATTGTATGGTCCTCCTCTCCTTGATGAAATAGTTCTCTTCCTTTTATTGCAATAATCCATTCTAAGAAAGTCTCTCCTTTACTAAATCCAGTTTTGTTTGTGTTTGACAATGCTAAAATTCATAGCTTCTTTTCATTTTAATATCGTACTTTATTTGAATACACAGTGAAGTGTGTTTTGTTTGAGAGGTTTTGCCCTTGCCAACAATAGAATCACGTAATTACAGATTTATAAAATATTCTAGTTAAAAGAGAAATCAAGTAATGTCTAATATAATCTTTCACTTTTAAGATGACAAAACTAATAAATAAAGAAAATGAGGACACTGGATTGGGTTTACAGAACAAGGAATTTGAAAGATAAGGTTTAAAATTGTCAATTATAAATTTGCTCATTGTCAATTATAAATTTGCTTGCAAACCGTCTGGTTTATAATTAATACTCAAATTTTACCAGGGAAGACTTTTAGTGCACTTTGCCTGTAGGTTCCAGAATATATCATTTTCTTATTTATCAAAAACATGTAGTAGCATTTGCATGTTTTTAAATTTGGCCCTAATCCTATTATTCATAACACTTCATAGATAGCCAACAATGATTGCACAATAACACTTTAAATGATTTATCAAGTCATATTTATAATCTTCACTGTCTAGAGATTTTAATCCATTTAATGTTTCCCTTAACGTGTCACAGGCAAGAGGTCCCTCAACTATAAATCACTAACATTTTCCAGTTTGCAAATTGTTATCTTTGTCATTTTTATCTCTTTTATCTCTTTAAGATTTGCCTAAAACAGTGAGCATATCCATATTCATAAATGTTCTTGTTTTCTTTAAAATATATTTTAGAAGTGTCAGATTATTTTTGACAACAGACACACTGGGATTGTTATGTTTCAATAGTGAAATATTGTTTATTTATATATTTGTATATAAAAATGTATCCTCATTGGAGTAATACCTGAGCTGCCACGCTGCTTGTTTTTATACTCCTCCTTTAAGTAGGAAACTACTAATAAATAGGAAACTATTTATTATTTACTAAATTGATAGAATTTAATCATCAAAAATTTTCAGAGAGATCCTTTGCCAGGTACTATTCTAAGCCCTATATATATTTCAATCAATTTAAGCCTCACGATGATCCCTTGAGATAGGTACTATTATTATCCTTATTTTACAAATAATGAAGAAGGTTATATCATTAGTAAGTGGCATGGGCATAATTAGGTGCTTTTAGTTACTCTGCCGTGGTGCCTTCAATCTCTGAGAACCCTCTGTATTATTATTATATTCTACTATCAAATAATCATTCCATTATCTTCTTAAATCTTTCAAAAATCTTTTTTGCAGAGTATTATAGTAGAATAATGCAATTACTATAGTAGTAGAATAGTGTTTAAGACTATACCCAGAAAGTTGATATGTTTCCCCCCATTTTCTCATCACTAGTTTTCAGTAGGTAGGAGTTCTTTGTGTTAAAATTACATAAAAATTGAAGTTCCTTGGTTATATTCCCAATCTTCTGGAAGATGACCTGGTCAGCAAAGCAAAGAAATAATTTATTACACGGTTTTGTTAGATGTATAGTTTGAATAAAATGCTCCCTTTCTCAAACCTCAACCAAATAGCCTTTTATCATTCTTCCACTATCATTTCATTGATTTAGAACCAAATCAAGACCATTGTTGAAAATTTTATATTTAGAAATAAAAGCTATGCATTTGACGGTGAAAACTTCACGTTGTTGCTAGCATCATAGCGGTTTAGATAAACACTGCAATCCTTTCCTGAAAAGGTGCCTGTACTGCTGAGGATGGGCCATGGTGGCCTTGCGACTGGTTATGATCAGAAACCAGCCAAGTTAGAAAAGAACAGAGCTGTGGGCTAGGATTCTGAGGTCCATTTCAGATCAGGGAAGTGATAAAACAGCCCTCACAGAGTCACCTATTACCACATATGTATACGTTTATTCTGCCAGAATTCTACAGTTTCTCATTCTGTTCATAAAGCAATCATCAGACTTATTTTGAGATATTATAGTAGAAACAAATGACCATAATTTACTGAAATCTAGATGATTTACATATAACATAAGGGATTATAACATCTTGAGTTTGACAAAATCAATGTTAACTGAACAAGTACCATTGACAGATATCATTGCTATTTTCTGCCCTAAATTATGGATTTTAGTAAAATTTCTTATAATATTTAAAAGGAGAAATGAACAATCTGTAATGTAACTCCAAGAAAGCAAAGCCCATAACCACAGTCTTTGATATCATAATAAATGAGGAACAAGTGGAAAGTTTGCCTTGGATAGAAAGATACTTAGAAGGACGTGATAAATTCCGAAGAGCATGTAGAGAATTTCCAGAAAGAGTAGATATAAAATTTGTTCTGTGTTTTGTTACACTATATATTTAGAACTGAAAATTAGGACACCAAAAGCAAGAGTAGGTGGGAATGTCTGGCAGCAACAGTGAGTACCTACGAAGATTTGAAAATAAGAGAAATAGGAATGTTTTTACTTGATTAAATATAAAGTGAACATGTATGGGATCCTTGCTGATATGTAAATTTGTATTAATTAGACAATGTATTTCCCACAATAACACCAATTTTGACTATAAATTAATTATACTATTTCATTAAAAAAGTAACTATCAGAACGGGAGATGGTTAGTAATAAATAGAAGTCTAAACAGGGACTAGAAAAAATAAAGTCTGAAAAGGGAAAAGCCCTCTTGGACTTTTATAGTTTAAACTGACATACTTCTAACTTAAACGTGTTTAAAAATATATATTTTGGAGCTACATAATGGAAGACTAGGTGTGGTTCTAATTTCAAGAAATGTTGAATACCAGGCCTCAAGGAATGCCATCTACTGTCCTTAACCATCTGTGAGGTCCATAATTTGTCTATAATGTCCTTTAATCTAATGCAAAGTTGTTTAGTACTGTGAATGATGGATATCAGCAACCTCTATTCTCTAAACTTAGAAACATCAGAAGAAAGATAAGATTTTAATTATTTTCCCTTCAGTTATCAATCCCATAAATTAATCTGAATGACGTTTGTAGGATCACAAATTCCTTTTGGACCACACACTGAAAAAACAAAGAAATGGTGCTAGGATAGTATCCATCAAGAATTTCAAGAAGAGAAATAATATAATAATGCAATATAATTAACATAAAACTGTACTTTGGTCAACTTCTGGGTTTTTCTATAGTTGGAATGCATACATAAACAGCAATATTTTTACTGAAAAAAATACAAAACAAACAGACTAAAATAATTAGAGTGAACATAAAGTTCTGTTTGTATTTCAAAGAACCAAATCTAAAAACAAATATTTTTATATTCCAAAATAATTCAGAAAAAGTCAGTAGATGGAAGTAAAACAAAGACAGATCAGAGCTGTAGTAAATCATCGATAAAAAAAGAAGAAAATCTAGTAGAAGGAGGACAAAGAGGAGGAGAAAAAGCAGGAGGAGGGTGTGGAGGAGGAGGAGGGGAGAGAAGTTGTTCAATTGCATTTCTTTGCGTCAATTTGAATGAAGACTAAAATCAAGTAATGGAATTTTCCAAGTTATAAAGCTTCATGGACATGATATTGAACATTTTAATCTCTCTCCAATATTTTGTTTGTCATCTTAGCAACGTGACAAGAATTACACATGAATGCCATGGAGAAAAGGGAGGCCAAAATCTTCATAAATCAAATCCCAGTTGTGGGGACAGAGCCCCAGAGAGTAGTTTACAGGCTCTCGGCCTCACGTGGAAGGGTGCTGGCTCGGGTGGTGAATGGCCGTCGGCTGTGGCTGGTTAGCCGATTGGCCGCTGGTATAACTGCTGCGACTACGGAGGGCCGAGGAGAGCGGAAGAGAGAGCCGAGAGAGAGGAACAGAGTCGAGAGAGTGGAGGAGAGTCGTCGGTCGGTGGGCTGGCGGAAAGGCGGACAGCAGGTCGCGCGTCTGGTAGGCCCAGCCTCCAGTGAGACCATAGTGGTATGACTCCCCTACCTATGGCTCCGTGGGTGTTCCTTTTCGGCCTCACCATATCCTGCGTTCTTGTGTGGGGAGCGGGAGCAGAGACCCCGCAGGCCGCCCGCCTGAAAGATGGCGCGGGGAGAAGGCCTCCGCGCACGACAAATGGCGCAGCGAGCAGGGTCTCCCGCACGACACCAGTGAATGCAACTTTTCTGATATTTTTGTCAAAGTTGAATATTACTCCATTTAGAAGTGAATTTTCAAATTTGTCTATAGGACCTCATCAGGGACTGCTAAGGAGAACCGATAAATAAAGGAGAAAATAAATGTCAATGAGTAGGTAAAGATATTTATAATAACAGCCAAGCATTTTGACTTTTAAAGAGGAACATACCGTATTGTAGTTGGCTGGTGATATAAGATTAAGTAATATCATCTATATGTAAAAAAAAAAAAAAAAAAAAAAAAAAAATTAATTCAATGGAATTAAGAGATAGAATGAAAATGGGGGCCTACAGTGTTACTTCTTCATGCTAAGAATGTAAAACAATCTATTTGTACAATACAATGTAGGTTATATTTGTTGGAATATTGTCTGAAGTAAGATGTATAAAAGTGATCTTGAAAGATATAGATGATGCACCGTGAAAGCTAAGCTGACATGGAACAGTAATAGACTCTCTTTTATTTAATTGTTAACATAATTGTTAAGATTTTTTTTATTTATTTGAAAGATAAACTTCAGCAAGAATGCACTGTCATTCTTCGAAGTTGTAGCATATTTTATTTCCTGTGAGTTAATAAACTATGGAAAAACCTAAGTAGTCCTAACTGCATCAAGATAAATTTTAAGGTGTCACTGTTTATGGAAGTAGAACAATGTAGCAGAATCAGTGAGTTAAACCTCTTTGTTAAACATAATAGTATTATCTATATTTTATTATTTTGAGAGTTCTACATTTACATTGTAGTAGAGAAGACAAATATTAGGCCAAGCTAAATTTGATCTTTCCATATTGGTTATTAGATAATGTATAGCTTAGTGTTCACTTAAATATTTGTAAAATGTGATGTCTATGGATACAAAAACAATAGTGCCTCATGCATTTTGGTTCTTCTTTGGGTTATTGCTAAAGATGATATTTAAAAAATAAACATGATATATAAGAAAACAGGACTGCTATTTATAGTGTATATTCACAGATACTAAATTAAGAAGAAAAATTATTAGCCATTATTTAAGAAAATGTATTAAGATTTTAAAAATGGAAATTATAACTAATTAGTACAAAATGTATATGTAGCTTTCTTTTTATAAAATAACATTTAGAAGGTAAACAGACAATTGATAATATGATAAAAGTAAGGTTAAATTTCTGAAAACTTAAATATATATATGTATATATTTATATTATATTGTCATGCAGGATGGCATGCGGGGTCTCTGCTCCGGCTCCCCACACAAGAACGCAGGATATGGTGAGGCCAAAAAGGAACACCCACGGAGCCATAGGTAGGGGAGTCACACAACTGTATTCTCACTGGTGGCATCCGCCTCTCTCAATCTGCTCTTGCTAGCTCAGCCACCATCATATATACATATATATATATATATGATGATGTCTGCTACTTTTAAAAGGAAGTGAGGGGGCTTGAATTTGGAAGAGTAGAAATGTCTCATTGGTGAATTTCATTCTATGTGGTTGAATGCAGTAACTCTTTTAATTCCACTACTCAGAAAATAAAACAAACTAAAATCATAATGTAAACATGCCACATAGTTAAAGAAGAAGCTAAAGTATTTTGTGTTCTTTGAATAGACCTATTATTTTTAAAATATGTAATAGTTCTATGAAAAACTATACTACAATAATTTTTTTGTCATATTTTTTAGTCCAGGCTTTGTGACTGAAGCCAGACTGAAAATTGTATTTTGTTATATGTTTTTATATTTAAATTTCATCAATTTATGCAAAGTTATCATATCATAAACCTAATTGATACAAATAAATGACAAATCATGTTAATATTGTACATATTCATAAGATAAGACAAATCTGTGGCAAAATATCTCTAGCATTTGAAATGACTAGAGATAGATGATACAAAATATCTGAGAATATGTTTTAATCTTTTTCATAAGTGCAATAATTATAAGGTCTAAAGCTTAAACTTCAAAAATCAATTAATATGAATTATTTACATCCAGTTACCAAATCAGATGTGTTCTAACACATTCAAACATCATTTCCCACCTTGGTTAGAAACCTACAACAAAAGAATATTATGGTGATAATTGAATATGTATAATCAATAAAAAATGTTTAATACTTTATTCTAGATAAAATGATGAATAAAATACATGAATAGGGGTTATCACTCTTTTTTATTTGGAAAAAAAATGTCCAAATGATGTTTAAAGTAATCTCAGAGATCTTCCACTAATAAAAGACATTGCCGAAAACCCATATAATGGAAAGATGGATTAACATAAACCCCTAAATACAATGCATTTGAAGTATAAGGCAACTCCCATATTCTCAGTGAGAAATTCCCACAGAGTAGCTTTTTGTCTATCTTGATTATAAAATTTTTTAGGGATTTAAAATTTAACAACAAATATTTGAGGTATAACAGTTGATGTTTCATACATATATTTAAAATTATATGTAAAGTTATATCTTTAGAAATACTGGTATTTTTAATACCAAGATTCATGAAGAGGAGGGTTTTTTTTTTTTTTTAACCCAATAGAAGCACTGAAAAACATTATCGTTTTCCATCATTACTGCCATTTTTGAGTCATTTAACTTAGTTTTCAGAACAAGTCATCTCTTATTGCCCTAAACTGATGGTGACATAGCACTTCTTGAATTCCTTAGGGATGTGGTCATGAGAAATTTTATTCCAATTGATGTGTAACAATACCTAATATTGAGATAGCTTTTTAAATTATTCTTCATACTGGATGTGTATATTTATGATCTATAAAATTTGACAATAGCCATTTCATTGATTTGTGCTGCCAGTTTTACTGATCTTTAAAAGACTTCTGTGTTTTAATTTCCAACATTTGAAATTATGAGGTCACACTTGGAAGAATTTACCAGAATAGAATTAGTATATAATTAATTAGTATATAATTAATATAATTACATAATGACATATACATATACAAATATATCTGCATATGCTCATACACATACACATACACACATTCATGCATACACATAAAATAGACAAAAAGTTTTGCTCTCATGAAATTTATAACAGCTACTTGAAAGGTTTTTGTCTTTTTTAAATAACAAAGGCAATGCTCAATTTTTTGAGGAATGTTTTTATGGAAAAAAAACTACCATTTTATATACTGCATTTATGTTGCATTGATTAAACTATAATTATATTTTCATGTAAAAATAAATAGTATGCCAATGATTGGTTTAGTGCTGACTAAAGCAACCTTTTGATTGGGTTTTGTAGCTAAATGAGAATAAAATGTTTGCACTTTATTATATAGACAAATAATTCATTTTTTCATTTTATATCTGTGAAAAGAAGCCACAGTTGCATAACATTATGAGAGACCATTTTGCACCTGTATTACAAACATTTTCAATGATTAAGTATTTATCAAATATATTCTGTGTGTATTTAGCTATTAGGAATAGACAAAATGAGTACAAACACAATAAAGAGAGGTCATAGTCCCTGACTTGAGAAGTGATTTCAATCTAACTTAGCAGAGAGTATGTAGTATATTAAAACATAGAGATGAAGTATTAACTAACTTGGTGACAAAACAGAATTACGAGCTTTGAGTATGTGGGTCCTTATTCTCATTTAGTCTTTGCAAAATCTTAATATGTAGCTCTCATTTAAATTTGAAGAACGTGGGACTTCCAGTTTAAAATAAAGGATTAAAATAATGTATCTGTTTCCTTCAAATAACGTCACACTAAAAAAAAGTATATAGTATCAAATTGTATCAATAAATAAAGAAAAAGTGAGCAAA
This sequence comes from Rhinolophus sinicus, assembly GCF_036562045.2. NCBI lineage: Eukaryota > Metazoa > Chordata > Mammalia > Chiroptera > Rhinolophidae > Rhinolophus > Rhinolophus sinicus. Next base: position 106,566,061 of record NC_133755.1, read on the forward strand.
TCACAGGAAGAGATCATAGAAGACAGGAAAAAAACAACACACTTCAAGAAGAGGAAGTACGTGTATATAAATGCAAATATTAGCAGAGTAGGAGCTGCTGCAATCTAAATGTCAGTACAAGGATATACTAATGTAAAGAAAGTCAATTAAAATGAAGCAGATTATGAAAGTCTCACAAATCAAAACTGCCTGATACTTGGATTGTGAGGAATGGAAATAAAAGGAGAATTGGTTGAAAGTAATATACAGAGAATTTAGACTCTTAACCACTCTCGCTAAACCAGGCAGGCAGTCAACCATCTAGCTCCCACTCAAGCAGAAGAATGGAGTTTTACTTTCTGCAAAAGCTGAAGGTGAGAGGGTTTCTAGGCTCACAAAGATCAGGAAAGAATGAACTTTGGGATGATGGCTTTACTGAAGTTAAGAGAAATAAGTTACAATGTGCATACTCAAAGGTGAGATTTGAAGACCCCTTCAACTCATCTCCCAGAATAACGACAACTATATTTATACTTACTAGAAATATACTAAGTCATCTCTAGAAAAGCTGACCCATTGAAAAGGTCTACAATAACATCTAAAAGCCTCTGCATACCATGCCAGATCCTATTCAATTACCCTACACCTTTCAAAATGTATAGTTCATGCACCTATCATTTCTAGTTTTTAATTTAATTTAATTTTGTTTTGTTTTATTTATTTTATTACTGGTTTGTTCTTATATGTAGCTTTATACATAATGACCTTTATACACTGGAAAGAGTCTCCAAGATGAAAACTGATAAATTAAAACTGGAGGAAATTTAAATGATTCATAAACCAAAGAAAACTAAAAACAAACAAACAAACAAACAAAAAACTGCTAGTGAAAATACTGTTTCAGTAAAAGAATAACAATGCTTTCAAATACGTAATCAGAGAACGTGAAAGTGCTATTAAACATTATAAAAAAATAATAGGAGAAAAAGAATTTTAGCAGAGTGTTTAAAAACAAAGTAGAAGAAATTTCCCAAAAAGTAGATCAATCAGATGAAGTGAAGGAAAATCATTTCAGCTCAGCTCAGGAGTTCCTGAACTGAAAGAGCCCACTGAATTTCCAGCACAATAAATGATAAATGTGTCTCAGTTGGTCATCAAGACATTTTAGAAGATTGGGAATAAAGAGATGGCTCTGAAGACTTTTTGGAGAGTAGGGAAAAAAATGTCACACACACAAAAAACTAGACTCCAAATAACACTACCTATTTCAATAGCAAATCTAGAACTTACCGAACAATACATGAACACTTTAAACTTCAGAGGGAAAGTTGTTAACACCAGAGTACATCATAAGGCAACCTTTTCGCACAATGAGTAGGACAATTAATATAACTTAGAAAATGAATGGAACATACACATGATGGTGAGCTATGTTGCAAGATAAAAATCATTATTATGACTAATATTCTTCCTGTGTAGATATCAATGTTGTGACCATGGGCTTAAATGAAGCTGTAGCTGGCACATGCAAACCAATTTTTGCAATGAGTAAAATAATTAAGGCACTAAAATATATTACAATCTTAGTCTTTGTAAACCTGTAAATATCTTTGTAAGTTATTGCTCAAATTTTACTTTTTTATTTTTGTTCAGACTGGATATTTACACTTTTATTTATTTATTTTTTCTTAAAGAAACAATTTCTATCTTGGCTTTCTCATCTTCCTCTAAACATTATTATGTTAAAGATAAGATGAACCATGGGAAAAAATGATCTAAGTAACTGGTTAACTTCAAAGGACAGCAAAAAATTTAAATTGACATCAGAAATTTCTAATTATGTTTTCCATGACCCTTAAATTATTAATTTAGTTAATATTAACACTCTCTGTCCAAAGTAAACTAAGACAGATTTAGAGAAATTAAGCAAGTTCGGTTTGTAGCACCATGTATGAGCACACACACACAAACATACATATTATACACAGCTGTAAAGAAAGTCCCAATTAATTTAAGAATCAAACTTCCCAAGTCTCAATTGTTATAAACATATTAAATATTACAAAGTGCCCACACCAATATATATCCTATCTCAGAAGCTCTTCTATGCATTGCCTTGCCTCCTTCAAAAGATATCTATGTCCGTCTCTTTCCATATTGGCTGAACTTTGTAACTTTCTTATACAATATAATATAGCAGAAGGGACACTGGGGCATCCAAAAATAGGTAACAGAGATTCTCCTGGCGGGTCTTCTCTCTCTCTCATCCAATGTTTCAAGCTTTCTTTAATTGTATTCTTCACATTCTATATTTTTAAAGATTTTTGTTCTTTTTCATTGTGAGCCAGATTAAAATAAATCAATATATATTTTTTAAATGGATCAATTTATATTTTAATTTCTATCAGTTTCTGGATGCATTTGATACTATGAACTTAAGTGCAAACAAGCTTACCTAAAAATATTTTGGAAAATAGTATATTCTTTTAATGACTATAATTTCCCTTTGTCCATAGTAGTTTATTTATGACTTAAAAACATGAAGAATATCAATATTATCGCACCAGTTATCTTCATCTTAAAGAAACATAACTTTCTGTCAGATTCTGTTTCTGCTGATTCTCTTCTAATAGCAATATAGGTCAGTCATATCTTCTTCTAAATTCTCAGCATCTTTCTTTTAATAGGTATTTTTAATTTATTAAAGATGGCAATAATTTAATATTGGAACTATTGCCAAGATCACTTTGTATTTTGGTTACGATGCTTTCTCTGTGTATTATTTTTCCTTTACTTTAACTGAAAGCTGTATATTAAATATTATTTTTTCCCATGCTGCTCTTTTTTTCTTTAATAATTTGCCTTAAATACTTTTTATACTCCAAAACGCTCTTAATGTGCCTATTCTCTCCTGGACCAAGACCAGGGAATTAGCATGTCTTAATTTCTTCTGAATGTATTTCTGAATCGTATATGTTAATGTTATGTGGTATTTTAGGTTTACCTTTCTTAAGGCACGTGTAAATTGATCATTACCGTTTAAAATTTATTAGGTTTATTATATTTTATTAAGTATTTGCTAATCATTCCTTTTCTGAACACCTGTTTTTGCTGATACACAATTTCAGCAATTCTTTTGGAGGAGATCTACATTTGTATTGTTAATTTGTATTAGTAATACAAATGTATATCTATATTAGTAAATCTTGAATACAAGATTTAAATATATTTCTTTAAATCTTGAAAGATATGTATTTTATTTTTCTTAAGAATTGAAGCTGGTATTTTAATGTCTTTTGGAAACTGTTTTTGAATGTAAGAAGTCTTTCTTAATCAATTGTACTTGTTCATAAATTTCTCAATTTTCTTTTTAGTTACCTTTAATTTTTTTCTTCATGTTTTTAGTACTTTGTAATGTTTATTTTCATTTATACTTATTTTCCTTTATGTGGCTTTCACATTAGATTTATTCTTAATTTAAGAGACATTCCAGATAACATCCATATGATATCTATTATTTCCTTTAATTCTAAAATGTCTATTAAATATTTAATTGAAGTTTTATTTTGAACCTCCTTTACAATTTGTCTCACTTCTTGATGTATTTTTATTTCAATAACTTATTTTCATTTTTATCTATATATTTTTCATATTGGTGTGATATATATAAATAAAATAATAAAATAATAAAATTATATATATATATATATATACATATACACACACACACATATATATATATATATATATATATATATATATATATATATATATATATATTTTTTATAACCTCTTCTCTTTGGTTGGTTATGGATGTAATTATTTCCTTTAGATTTGAGAAACTTAAACATGCTTCTAAAGTGCCCATTTCACATTACTTTATAATTTTAATTTCATCAGCAATGAATTCCTTTATTTAGTGACTTTGTTGTAATTGATATAAGTTTTTGTTCCTGGGTCTTAACATTTTATTTTGAATATTTATTTTCTGGTAGTTTCTTTTCTCCCCCATTTCTCCCCATACCTACTTTTGGTGACTTTATTCTCACCCTTCCCTTCTCTCTGCCCTTCCTGTGAAGTCTTACAGAGAAAAACTTTCTTATATTAGTAATTGAAATGTAGTATCTTGTACAGATATTTCATATTTAATCCTCAAGCCAGTGCTTTGTTATCCCATTTTGTGGGGATGTCTGGGAACTATGCTGTCACCTGAAGAAAGTAGCTGCTTGTTATGAACAAGGGTCTTGAGTAAATCTTGTACATATTTGGTCCATGCAGTGAACTTGCCTCAAATCCTCAGCCACACACATGAATTCCAGTGTTTTCACAGTAGTTCAACTTCCAGAAATCATTGTCTTTTCCCTACTCTAGCTTCTATTTCCACAAACTGCTTTATCTGTTTGTTTTATTTAAGGTCCACACAAGTGTTATGTTTGGATTTTTCATAACAGAATTATATATATATATATATATATATATATATATATATATATATATAATTATTATTATATCTAGCCAAATATATATATATATATATATAGCCAAAAAATGAACACACATTTTAAGAAAGGAAAAAAAAAAAAAAACTATTACAATTGTAATAATATGTACCAATAACAAAAAATGAATACAAGTCACGTTTGACTTATGCAATTACAAGAGGTGCTCAGAGTGGTTACCATCAGCGTCCAGACACTTCTGATTACGGCAAACTATGGCTTGAGCAACGCTGATCAAAGTGTCCACTTGTATACATTTTTTTGGCACCCCCAGTATATCACAAAATCTCTCTTGCAATAATTCTATACCTCTTACACCTCTTTTAACATAAGACCATATCATGTAACCAGAATTTTTGTCAAGTATTATTTGATATATAATCTGAGGCACACACATTGTTTGGAAGAACTGTCAACCTGAAGAATAAGAAAGGGGAATTTTAATAGGAAAATAAAAGAAGTGTTTCAAAGCAAAGAGAATATCTGAATAGATCTACAAGAAAATCTTTTGTAATTCTGCTACCTAGAGGTTGAAATATTAATCAAAGCTAAATATTAATTCTCTTGCTTACCTCTACATCTGGTTCTTTGATTGAGATTTTATTTTATGTAATGCCATATTCACAAGCCTTATTAAAATTAATTGTGTTTTTCATTTTTAATTTCTTATTAAAAATTGCGATTTCAAAACTATAACTTTCCTACCTGCCATTGCTATCAGCATGAGAAAAAATTACTTTGAAAATATAAATCTCCATAGCTTAAAACAAGGACTAATTTAAACAATCTATTTTTACCCAGTAGTGTATTTCTTTAATATCTGGAATTTGATGTGTCATGTTTATTATTTGTTCACATTAAACTATTTAGTATGCCACTTTTTCCATGAAAACATCATCCGCTGGAAAGAAACAATTATGTATATTTTTATAAAGCTTTAATTACATAAATTTGAATAATTAATACAGTTGAAGATTCGCCTCGTTATTTGGAGACCCAACACACTGTCATAACTTCAAGATAGGCTATACTTGACTTTATTCTCATATTGTCTATCTAAGTATATCATGCCATCACCATCTGCTTAGGCACACAAACATACCAGCATCCTTAGAGACATCTTAGAGAACCCTCTTCCCTCTCTCCTCTACCTCCTATGGCTAGTCAATTACTAGATCATATATTCTGCTCTCTGAACATACTTAAAGTCCATCCTTTATTTCCACCCTCAATTTATAATAATTTCCTGAATGTGGCACATTTTAAAATTTCTCTTTCTTCATATTCATCAATTTCATGAGTCACAATAGATTTTTCAAACATTTTCAAATATGATAATACCATTTACTTAATTAAACATTTTGAAATGCTCCTCTAATTTTTTCAGAATAAAATTAAACTTCCTGTTAAGTTTATTCAAGAATTTGTCCCACTGTCCTCTCCTGCTTAATTCTGTATCATATATTTATGTAATGCACTCTTTTATAGTGCTTACTACGTATCAGGTACTCTTTTAAATGCTTTACAAACACCTGCCCTATAAACAGGTATTGCTATCATTGCCATTTAACAGCTTAGGAAGCTGAGGCACTGAGCAGTACAGTAACTTGTCCATAGTCACACAGTTACTAAGTGGCAGAGCCTGCATTTGAATACAGGTCCTCTGGCTTGAGAATTTTTGCCTTCATTCATTCTTCCTTCTGCCTTTCTGTTCTTTCTGCTTCATGAAGAAATTAATCATACTGGGAAATCATAGTTGTATTTTTTTTTCTACTAGATATTCATGTTTTGTTTTGACTCGGTGCCTTCAAATATTCTATACTTTCTCTTTGCAGTGTGTGTGTGTGTGTGTGTGTGTGTGTGTGTGTGTGTGTGTGTTTCTGTATATATATTTTTCTCACATTATAAAACAAACTCAAACAGGAATTCTCCGAGACTTTAAACCTAAAATGTATCTCTGATTCCTTTCTCTCGTCTTACCACATTCAATAAAATATCAGTGCATACATCTTTTAACTTAAAAAAAGAAAAAAACAGAATCTTAAAACAACCCAAAAAATTCATACTATCACTTCTTTATTCCCATGGATACTAGTCTAGTTCTAACCGTATATCCCTTACGACTAGGTCTCAAAAAGGAACAAAGGCTACAATCCAGTTAAAAGAATTTTAAAACGACTTTAACCAAGGACATCACTCGCACTGCGACTGGAGTAAATAGAGACCACATGGGATGATGCATAGATACTACCATTCCTTTTTAAAAAGGGTTAGAGAAGAGAACAGTTACTGGGACCAGGAAGTAGGGCCCGCGGAGAAGTCCATTTTACCTGGAGCTGTCACTTTTGGTAGAGGAATGCTTCTCACCTAAGGCCACCCTCCAGAGAGTGACCTAGGGAAATAAACACCCTAATCAACCTCTTTTCTCCCTACACATTTCTCCTAGGGTTCCCATTGATAGACTCTACCTGAAATCTAGAAGTCAAGAGGCTCACTGATTAGTCCATGCAGGTCAGGCCACCAGAGTAGACAACAGAGAGGAAAAAGTGAAGCTGGAGGGGCAAGATGAGGGTTCCCAGCATATGTCTGTTATGTTAGAGAGTGAGGAGCTCACCAGGACATATGCTTCAAAATAGACTCCTTTAAATTAATTATTAAAATGCATAGGTCTGTGTAAGATTGACTATTTAAGCAGAGTTGAATTTTTGAAAGTTAACGTGAATAGTGTGATACTTTGTGGTTGTTACACGCTAATCCATATTTAGACCAGACTGACAACTAAAACATATGCAAGATGATTGACTATTTGCCTGACTAGTTTAACATTTCTTCTGTTGATTTGTTAATTTGCTTTCTCTAGTCAAGAAATATAAGATTGCAGATCTGCACTTCCCTGATGTTCCCATCTGCGTATCAGAGAATATAAATATCCACCAATACTGGTATTATTATGTCAGTCGCTAAGGAAATTGTAAGTGACAAATTAGTTCTGCTTATAATATACACAATGTAATTAGTTGGATATTTTTCACAGCGTATTATTTTGGGGGTCAGTTTGCCTCTGTGTGGATGACTGTAATAACCAAATGGAGGACAAGTAATAGTGTTTAGGTCAATTAAAGACAACTAAATGAAAATAAAAGATTTGAGGATAGAAATGATAACTTTAGTGATTTCTGGCTTCTTTTCTGTCTCCTTAAGTAATATAAATTTCCAATATCTGTTGCTATTGCACAGCAGTCCCTGTGTTCTTGTTATCAGTACTGAAATTCTAATTTGTAATACCTGTAACTCTTCCTTTGGAATGGATTATTAAAATGATGACACATGCCAATGAAGAAATAAATGATGATGGTATGAAGAATTTATAATAATGCACAGTTTGATATCATTCATATAAGTGATAAGGATATTTATTTCTGGTATTATGGAATGTATGTACCCTGAACTACTAATTTTATATTCAAAATACTAAATATGCTGAATAAAATTATGTATGCATAGCTAAGCTGGCAAAAACTAAGAGATCCTCAGAAATGAAATGCAAAGTAAAATAGCTAATCCTGAGAGGTAGAATGCAGTCGAGCTGATTTTACTTCAGAGCAGATTCCAATTCCTCTTCAGTTTCTGTTTCAACTGCCACCTGGTGTACAAGGGAGGGGAGGAAAACCTAGGGATTTCACCCTAAGTTAGAGTCTAATAGGAGTCTACATAAAACTGTTTTTATTCTTAGTGAAGGAATGGACTGGAAATAAACCTACTCCTGAGAAGGTGACATTAAGAAAATTACCTGACTTGAATTGATCCTGTGGGGAAGGAAAAACATTATCCCTGGAGAAATCACAAGTGCAAACTAGATCTCGTGCAGTTTTCCAGCTCAAATTCACACAATTCGGTCTGAGAAAATTTTGCAAGACCATAATAAATGTGACCCTTTATTAGGGGAGCCCACCGGACCATGGCACAAGCTATTACAAATGAAAATCACCGTCATATTAGGCCTTGTTTCCAAAACTAAGAGAATAAGTGCTCTATCGAGAATGACAAAATGCCAAGAAAATATAGCGTCATGAGTAACAAAGCAGAACCAAAAATAGAATGAGATCAGCAAAGATTCACATACTGGACTTGTCGAACATTGACTATAAATATGGTTTAAAAAGCAAAATATATGTATTAAAATATGTGTAAAAAACAAAACACGTAAAAATAAGTAAGCTAATCACAAAAGCTATTAAAAGGATCATCCAGAAAAGTATCCCGCAATCACTGAAGACATATTAGAGGGAATATTTAAACAGTGGAAGAGAGCCCTAATGAGTTGGAAACATCTATAATGATTGTCTAGAGTGGAGTTAGGCAGGCCATGCTGGGTGTGGTCAGACAGCCTCTGGACTGCAGAAATGCAGGGTCATTCATCATATGTGGTGTGTGGAGTGAGCCCTGAAGAGATGGGGGCAGGGGGAAGCAAGCATAAAAGATAGGAAACACAGTGGTTGTACTGACATACACCTAATTAGAGGTAAGGAAAGAAAAAGGAGAGATGATAGCTTACAATTTGCCACAGACAATGAAAAATAAACCAATTCAGTATAATCATAGGTTACTCAAATATGGGGATACATTCTAAGAACATGTCATTAAGTGATTTTGTCATGTGAGCATCACAGAGTGCACTTACACAAACGTAGATGGTAGAGCCTACTACACACCGAGGCTATGTGGCATAGCCTATTGCTCCTAGGCTACAAACCTGTACGGCACGTGACTGTCCTGAATACTGTAGGCAACTGTAACACAATAGTAAATATTTGTGTATCTAAACTTTTCTAAACATAGAAAAGAGAAATATGGTAAAAATATGGACTAGAAGATAAAAACTGGTCCATCTGTATAGGGCACTTACCATGAATGGAGTTTGCAGGACTGGAAGTTGCTCTAGGTGAGTCAGTGATGAGTGGTGAGTGAATGTAAAGGCCTAGGACATAACTCTACACTGCTGTAGATTTTATAAACACTGTATACTTCGGCTGCACTGAATTTATTAAAATGTTATTTCTTCAATCATAAATTAACCTTCACTTACTGTAACTTTTTACTTCATAAAATTTTTAATTTTTCAACTCTCACTTTTTTATAATAACACTTACCTTAACATGCAAATACTATTGTGCAGCAGTACAATATTTTCTTTATATCTTTAGTCCATAAACTTCTATCTATTTTTAAATTATAACAAAATTTGTTATTGTTTAAATTTTTTTTGTTAAAAATTATGACACAAATGCACCAGTTTAGCCTAGGACACAGGGTCAAGATCACCCATAGCACTGTCTTCTGTCTCTACATCTGGTCCCACAGTAAGGTCTTCATGGGTAATAACAATACAAACTGTCCTCTCCTATGGTAACACATATTTTTCTAGAATACCCCCTGAAGGACCTGCTGGAGAGGTATCACTCTTTTCAGAAGTATCATGTCCATGGTGGTTTGCTTAGTTTGTTTCTTTCCTTCATCATAGATTTGCTTGTAAGCAGATAATGCACAAAAACATTCTTCTTCATCACGTTGGTGTTGGGGGGTCCATGTTTTCCAAAATCTTAAGGAGTTTATTGAGGTTTGCAAAAAGCTTCTGCTAAAACTTCACTGCAAATTTCTTGGCATTCATCTTCTTTTTCTTTTTCTGCAGTGTTCTTTTTTTTTCTTCTTTCTTCTTAGCTATGCATTCCTGTTCCCGTTCCAGCAACTCCTCATTAGTCAATTCCTCAGGAACCAGCTCTAGGAACCAGCTCAATGTCAAACTCATCCTAACCTAGGTTAAAGTTGTTTACCATCTCAACCAAGATTTTGCTGATTTTTGCAACCTTCTTATCTTTGGAAAATCCTTTGAAGTCATGGATGAACCTCTAGCGTTGCTTCTTCCAGATGCCATTCATACATGCCTTGGTAACATTACACTAAGCTCAAACAAGGTTTTTGTTTTGTTTTGTTTTTATTAGTTTCTGCTGTACAAAACAATGCAGTAATTAAACATTTCACCCCTCACAAAGTGGTAACCCCTCTCCCCCAATCTATTGCCGCTCTGACATCATATTCAGACAAGGTTCTTGATGCAGTTATAGATGCAATCTTTCCAGAATTACATCAGTGTCTTCCTCACTTGCAGCAGTAGCCTGGACAGGGTCCTCCTCAGGTAGTAGGCCTTAAGAACTGCTATAACTCCTTGATCCACTGGTTAGATCAAAGAGCTTGTATTTGATGAGAAATAGCACTTTGATATTGGGATGACGATCACCAATGAAGGAGAACTGCAAAAAAATATCAGCAATAAGCAAAATCTTGCAAGGTACGTTATTCTCCAAACAGTACTTCTCCATTTTGGTGGCATAGTAATTTAGGAGGTCATCTTGGAAGACAAGCTGAGTCATCCATGACCTTTCATTGCTCCTGTAGCATGCTGGCAATGTATGCTTATTGATATGCTTGGAGGCCCTGGGGTTTCAATTTGTAGCCTGCAACTATGCCCCCAAACAAGACTTATCCTGTCACTAAAAGCCTGGAAACTTGGCATTGGCTTGGCCTCTTTATAAATGAAAGTCCCTTCATGCATCCATTTGAAGTATAGAAAGGTTTTATTCATATTAGCTATTTACTCTGGCTAGTAATTTTCCGCAACAATTAGCTTATATAGTTTCCAAAAAGTCTTCAGCTGCCTTTACATCAGCATTCACAGACTCACTACTCACTTTCACATTATGTAACGAAAAATGACTCTTGAATGGTTTAAACCATCCAGAGCTAACAGTAAATGCTACATCATAGTCGGGTCCAGCCTTCTCTTTCAATATCACAAAGCTTTTGCTTTGGTTGTAATCATCACGGTACTGAGAGAGATATGCATCTGTGTTTGGTCTTCAAGGCAGATGATTAGAAATTTCTCCATATCTGATATAGGTTCTTAAATTGTTAGTATCATTGCCTCCACTGAAGCAGATCCTTTAAAAATTTTTCTCACTTTGTTCTTGTTCTTCAAGATTATACCTATGGTGGAATGGGGCATACCTGACTGGTGAGCAATAACGGTCACTGATTTTCTAACTTTGTAATCCTTAATACATAAACCAGTAACATAGTCATTTATTATCATTATGTACTGTGCATAATTGTATGTGTATGCATAGTTTTATACAACTGGAAGTGCAGTAGGTTTGTTTGCACAAGCACCACAAACACTTGAGTAATGGATTGCATCTGAAATTTATTATGAATACGACATCATTAGGTGATAGAAATTTTTCAGCTCCATTATAATTGCATGAGACCATTATCATATATGCAGTGTTGGGTAATTTGTGGGAAAAAAAATTAGGAAAACTTAAATTCCAGCCATAGAAAAAATTGCATATATTAATAGCAAAGTCATATTTTCTCTGTATGTGTACCCACAGTGTCCAGACAAAATGAAGAACAAGAATGGTTCACTTAGGTGAACTGCTTTATTGGAGGTAGAGGAATAATCATTTAGAACATCTTGGAATTAGTCTGATGGAGCAAAGAAAGTCTACTTATGTGTTTCTCAGATTTGAGAGTTTTTACTATCAGAAATAAACTAATGTATGACAAATTAACATTAAGGTCTGTATTAGAGATAAATTATGCATTCCTCTTTTAAAAGTTCTTAACATGTATATTCTAAACAGAAAGATAAATGATTATAAAGCAACAACGAGATGAATGAGATTTTCTTACAGTGTTTATTATTTTATTTTTTTGTTTATTTAATATGTGACCATATTACCTATACTTGAAAAGTCTCTGGAAGAAAATAAATAGTTAAATATCAATGGACATTGATCCTGAACTCATAAACCCACAAGTCCTTGTGATAGGCGGAATAATGGCCACTCAAAGATATCCACATCCTCATCCCCAGATGTGTGAGTATGTTAGGTTAAAAGCCAAGCTGAAATTAAGGCTATGGTTGCACTTATGGTTGCTAATCAGCTGGATTTAAGATAGGAAGTTTATCTTGGATAATTTGAGTGGGCCCTTAAAAGTGGAAGAGGGAGGCAGAAGAGACAGAGAAGGAGATAGGTCAATGGAAACAAGGCTACAGTGATGCAATTAGAACAGAATTTGACCCACCTTTGATGGTTTTGTTGATAAAGAAGAGTGTCATGAGTCAAAGAATGCAGGCACTCCTTAGAATCTGGAAAAGGCAAATAAATGAATTTTCCCTTAGCGCTGTTAGAAAAAGAAAAAAAGAAAAAAAAAGCCTCCCTACCAACACCTTAATTTTAGCGTAGTGAAATTTCTGACTTCCTAATCAGTAAAAAAACAAAACAAAACAAAACAAAAAATCTTTTTTAAGCTGTTATGTCTGTAATTTGTTACAACAGTAACACAGTAAATGCAGTTTTTAGTAAGAAGATCAGCTAATGTGTTGTTCTTTTACTTTTATTCCACCATCAGAAAGTTTAACAAGAAGGTATAAATTATTAAAGTCAAACTTTATAAAATCACTGCTTTTTATCGAATATTTTGCAGTAGCAATAAAAATTAAGTATAGTCAGTTAAAAATTTGTTTAAAGAACTGGTAGAAAGATAATATTACACATTAAAATATTAAAGCACACCTGGCTGTTAATCTAGAGTCCAGTAGGTTCAAAACAATTAGAGAACAGACAGTGATAAACTCTAACTTGAAGAAATTTGGGTGTGCATACGAGGAAGAGAGAGTGATAACCATCTCTAAGACTAGTCTGAGTGAAAGAATACTTTCAGAAGTAACATCTGTACAGGGGAGACCTGGAGTGAAAGAGCCACAGCCTTGGCACCTGCCTAACAATCCACGAATCTCTCACACACACCTCCCCACAGTCTACATCTAGGTGGACTCGCCTGTCATGTTCCTAAAGCACACACTTTTTTCTCTCCAGCTATTATGCCTTTGCTCAAGGCTACCCCATGTTCTGTGGCCTGGCTTTTCACCTGTACTCAAGTTAGATCATAAACTATTTATTTTTCAAGATGCATCTCAAGGATCACTTTTTACATTTACCTGTCCCTTTTGTATGACTGTTTTGTCTTTTTGCCATAGGGCTCAAAACTATTTATTTAGTTTCTTTATATGCCTCTCTTCTCCTATTGTAGGTTCCTTATCAGTTTTAAGTAAACCATCCTTTGTGTTTCACCTCCAGATACAGAGTGTAGCTCATAGTAGGAATTAAAAAAATAATAAAGTGAAGTAAGCATGTGCTTTTTTTACAACAGCGCATCAAATTGGGAAAAACCAGTAAATTTCAAGGAAGTTTGTTTAAACTTGAGAAAAAAAATCAGTTCATTAAAACTTTTCTCTGCTATTTTGGTCAGATGATTAGTTTGTCAGTATTTGCAAAAGATAGAAAAGTTTTCTGAAACATGATTTGAATTATGTTTTCTGCCACTCAAATAATTTGCTGCTTCTTTATAAAGATAAAAGTTAAATGATCTTATTTTCAAGCTTAAAGAAAAATAAACAAACTCTTCATAATTATAATGATAATGCCTAGAAGCCCTAAATAGGTCAGAAATATGTATAAATGGATATTAATATATTATGGTATAATATATTACATATATCACATATATATCACGTAAGTACTCACATTTTCTTACTGAATTTCAATATATATCACATATATATCATATATATACATCATATATACATATATATATCACATGTGCAATATATATATATATGATATATATTAGAATTCAATAAGAAAATGTGAGTACTTATAATTAAGAAAAAACACTATAAATATGATTCCATATTCCAATGAGCTTGACTTCATTTCTTGTTTTTTTCTTCCAGCAATATTGGCATAAATGAATAAAGCACACTTTGAGGGGAAAAACAAAAACATTTTATGTAAATTAGAAATGAATAGGCAGAGGTATCATTTGGCAGATCTGAATCACATTTCAGTGAGTATTGAATGTTAGAAATGGGTTTGGGAGGTTAAAAATTACAGTAATGCCTTGATTAAAATTCCTGTAAGTACTAGAGAGAAATAAGAAAAAAAAAAAAAAAAATGAGACATTTTTAAAAAGTAAAAAACCATGTTGTTTGATAAACATGGACTGTCCCAAGATGTACACAAGCCAAGACAAGTAGGAAAAAAAAAAAAAAATCCCTTGAGGTTTAACAATGTTTGTTTCTACTCTCCAGAAAATATCATATATTGATGCAATAGTATTTTGTTGAACTTTTTTTTCTGTTTCTTGTTGTGTATCTTTTGCAGTAACATTTTCTGTGTCACAATGTTTCCAAGGAACAAAGAAAAGGAAATTATATGCTTGGGAAAGTGTTAAATGTAAAAGCAACATGTTTTTCTCTGCCTAAGTAAAATAAAATTTACAACAATGTTTTTATCTGTACAGAACAGCGTAGGGAAAAATACGGGAAGAATCACTGCTTTCCATGATTATTTTCAATTTTTATCAAAACGTTGTTGGTATACAATACTATATTAATTTCAGGTGTACAGCATAGTGATTCCAAATTTATATACTTTACATGTGCTCACCTTGATAGGTCTTATAACCAGCTGTCATGGGACAAAGTTATTAAGATATTATCGACTATATTCTCTGTGATGAACACTGCATTTCTGGGGCATACTTATTTTAAACTGGAAATTCATATTTCTCCTACATCTTTTTCTCCCATCCCTCCACCTCCCTTCCCTCTGGCAAACATCCGTATGTTCTCTGTACCTATGAGTCTGTTTCTTATTTGTTTTGTTTGTTTGTTTTTTCACATTCCACATACAAGTGAAATCATACAGTATTTGTCTTTCTCTGTCTGATTTATTTCACTCAGCATACTGTGTTTCCCCGAAAATAAGACCTAGCCAGACAATCAGATCTAATGCGTCTTTTGGAGCAAAAATTAATCTAAGACCCGGTCTTATTTTACTAAAATATAATATAACATTATAATATAATATAATATAATATAGTATAATATAATATAATATAATATAATATAATGTAATATAATACCAGATCTTTTTCACTTCTACAACCACAAGAGATGCTCAAAGTGGTTCCCATCAGACAAACTACTGCTTGAGCAACATTGACCAAAGTGCCCACTTGTGTACACTTTTTTAGGCACCCCCGGTATATAGCACATATTCTTTATCCATTCATTTATCAATGGATACCCAGGTTGCTTCCATATCTTGGCTATTATAAATAATGCTACAATGAACATAGGGGTGCAGATATCTTTATGAATTAGTGTTTTCATTTTCTTTGGATAAATATCCAGAAGTGAAATTACTGAGTCTTATGGTAATTTTAATTTTAGCTTAAAATCCATAGTGTTTTCCACAGTGGCTGCACCAATTTACAGTCCCACCAAAAGTGCACAAGGATTTCCTGTTCTCCAAATTGTTGCCAACAGTTGATACTTGTTGACTTTTTTATAATAGTCATTCTGACAGGTGTGAGGTCACATATCTCACTGTGGTTTTGATTTGCAATTTCCTGATGAGTAGTGATGTTGAGCGTTTATCTCATATGTCTGTTGGTCATCTGGATGTCCTCTTTGGAGAAATGTCTATTCATGTCCTCTGGTCATTTTTCAATTGGATTTTTTTTTTTTCATGATGAGTTGCATCAATTCCTTATATGTTTTGGATATTACCCCCTTATCAGATGTATCATTGGCAAATATCTTCTCCCATTTAAATTGTCTTTTTATTTTGTTGATGGTTTCCTTCTCTGTGCAGAAGCTTTTCATTTCATGTAGCCCAATTTGTTTATTTTTGTTTTGTTGTCCTTGCCTGAGAGGACATATCCAAAAGGATATTGCTAAAACTAATGTCAAAGAGTTTATTGCCTAAGTTTTCTTGTAGGAGTTTTATGTCTTCAAGTCTTACGTTTAAGTTTTTAATCCATTTTGAGTTTATTCTTGTATATGGTGTAAGAAAGTGATCTAGTTGTCTTCTTTTGCATGTATCTGTCCTTTATTTTCAAAATCACTTACTGAAGAGACTGTTATTTCCCCGTTGTATATTCTTGCTCCTTTGTCATAGTTTAATTGACCATTTTTAAAGATAAAGGACAAGTTATAATGATTATTAGAATAATTATTTCAGTTAATTAGATTGCACATTCATTGTGAACAGAATCTGGTTTTAAATGAAAAATCATATTCTCCATCTTGATTATAACAGATCTGGGCATAGACTAAACATTAAATGCATTTAAATTTTTTAAATTCCATCATTACCATCCAACAAATATCAACCATACTTTCGTAGCACTTTGAGCATTATTTAAAAAAAAGAATCTTTGTGTTTCTTATAATTATCAATAAAAATTTATTTTAATGGAGGTTTGTACAGCTCTTAAGATGAAGTAATATTTTCTTAGACAGCAAGGATGTGGTGATTTTGGAGAATTAAGTGATCAGATGTGACCTAGGGTTGCCCTCTCTTCGGAGAGGCTGAATATATCCTGTCTGTCGGAGCAAGAATAAAACAGATTTTTGATTATCAGAAGAGGACTGGCTATCTCTTTACAAATTGTTTTACCTTCTTTTTGGGCATAGCGCTAGACCTCATTTCCCACCCTCCTTGTTAGCTGGATGTCACTGTGTGGCTGAATTGCAGTCAATGGAATGTAAGATATATATGCCGCTTCCAGACCCCTTCCATGATTTGATGCAGAAAAATCTAGAAAAAAAAAGTATTGGAAGCCACATATTGAAATTAGCAATGCCACAAAATTGAAGAAGACTTTATTTTGAATGAGCTCTTGGAAGAGTTCTATTTCCTGATATGAATTGCTCTACTCCACTGAGAAGTGTGTTTTTAATCTTTAACCACAGCCTGTCATTACACTAAATAATACAAGTATATACTATAGAAGATCACACTTTTTGAATAAATACTGTATGGAAACAGTTTTCCGGATAGGAAAGGAAAAGGAAAAAAAGATGAATAAAATGCTTAAGAGTTAGGCAATAAACAGAGGTTCTAAAAATCAACTTTGCATATACTTTGATCCTACCCACTTTTCTTCATCAGCATTAGTTACTTAAAACTCAAGGGAAATCGACTATTAGGTGTTCAGAGTAATATCTTTTTTGGGGGATGGTTCTTCAGATGAAAGAACATGTGTAAGTTTACTTATGTAGGGTCAGCCCCAAGAGAGTGCTCAAAATGCTGGTTCCAAGTGTAATAAGATGCAGTTCCTAATCACAAAGGGCTGTCAGGTCAGTGCATTTAGGACTTCAGTTGCCTTCCACAGACTTAATGTATATAGTGAATCACAAGAAAATATTTATTGTATGTATAAGAAAATTTCAATTAACAAATGTATTAACATTTATTATTATGTTTCACAATACCTATTAAGTGTTACATATTTATCTTTTGGTTTCATGGCTTTAATCTCTTGGATCCCTTTATTCCTTTTCTTTCTCTTTCCTCAAAGAGATTCCCTGTGGGACCATCTCTTGACACTGTGACATCGTGGTTTAATATCTATAACAACTTCCAAGGAAAATTCCTCATGGTTTATGGCTTCAGTTTGAGCAACTCATATTTTTTAAACTACATTGAAAAGCTGTATCTCATGCCTGGTTATGGGATTCAACATCTGAAAAGATGTAAGTCACACATTTGAGAACTTAACTCAGTGCAGGTCTATTACAGCTTTTAAACTAAAATATAAGTTTTCACTCATATTTGTGTTAAAGGAGAATCATCTTTTAGTAAGTAAATAAGTAAATAAATAACCAGATGGTTGGAATAAATAAATCACTTAGCTTATAAATGACATGGTTAAATGAGACTTTAACTGGAGGAAATAAATACTTGAATATTACTGACATTATATATATAATCTATCCACGCTTATCTTAGAATAATGACATCTCTCCTCCCATTTGAGAACACCAAGATTGAAAACCCCTAACCCAAGAGCCCAGGATGTTTATTTTCCCAACATATTAGGAGTAATAAAAATTACCCCTAATATTTATAAGATAGATCTAGTTACAATATATTAAGAAGCCATATTTGAGAACGTTTTATTCAGATTTGGAAGAAATGTTAGTTCATATATTACAGATGTGAAGGGAAGTAATTTTCATGTAACTCAGACTTGCACACAGCATGGAATATTGTTCCTCCAGCTGAAGTCTGCAGACTCAAGGGAGAGTCCCTCAGGAAGACACATTACGAAATAAATGAAAAGCACTGATAACTTTAATGGCTGTAATTTTAATTTCTGCAGATTATTCAGTCTAGATGAAAGGAAAAACTACCTGGGTGGGAAGAAAGGAAAGTCCATGGTGAAATATAAAGCCCCCTAAACATGCTTAGCATTTTATTCCTGCTTCTAATTCTTGCCCCTTATAGCATTTCTCTTATCTATCTCAAATGTATTTTGGATTGCTATCAAATTTTTGAAAAACAAAAGTAAGCTCTCTGGAGATTTATCTGAATTTATTTTCAAACATTGGAAAGGCAACGTGATTACTTGGTAATGTGCTATGACCTGCAAAGCTACCATGTGGCCATGTATTCCGAATCTGCTGTAAACTTCCTCTGAGTAATTATTTCGCCCCTTCAATGTAGCTAACAATTCAAAACTGGATAAAGTAATCCAATGTAACAGTTAACATTTTTGCATTTCTTTTATTCAGAGGTGAGTATATGATTTTCTTTATTTATTGGTTACATATTAATAAAGCACTAGAAATTCACCAGATATCATTCCAAGCTCTAGAAAGACAGCAATGAACAAGTTATAACTGATATTAGTAGGAGGAGAGGGTCCACAAATTCTCACCAATAAATAGAAACACGCAATTTTAAAGAGTGATTACAATGTTTTTAATGAAATAAAATAGGGGTGATAGGAGAGGATGATAGAAAGAAGAGAGATTTGAGGAATGGAGGGTTTCCTTAAATAGAATAGTAGTGAAGCAGTCTTTAAAAAGAAGATATTTTAATTAGATCAGAATGGCGAATGCCACTAGACATATGCACTTCCCTGTGCAGACTATATTTAGCAGAGGGAAAAATAAATTTAAAGATCTAAGGTGAAGAGAATTTTGAAAAACAATGAAAGAAAAAAAAGACTGAGCCTAGAGCATCTGAGAGCAGGTGAGTCTGGGGAAGAAGACAGAGGTCTCAGTTTGAAGGGCATGGTGACTTTTTCTCAAGATGTAACACCCTAGGCAGGAAGTGGATACTCATTGAATCCCTTTGAAATGCATCTTGCTGGTCCTCTGTGGGTCAGAGTTGAAGCAAGGAAGTCATTTAGGTAATAATTGTAGAAGTTAAAAGAACAAGAGTCTCTTAGACTCGGGTTGTGGCAGAAGAGATGGGGGAAAGAATTATACTTTGGAGATAAGATAAATGTATTGCTGTTAGCTGGATGAAGAGAAATTAGGAAAATGAAATTATTAACGGTGACTGCTAGGTTCTGGTTTTACCATTTACTGATACTGGGAAGGATGGAGAAAATTATTGTAGGGAAGTAGAAGAGAATGGATATTTTCCCATTGGATATGTTAAGTCTGGGATGCTTTATTATAAATCTAAGTGATGATTAAAGGTGGTATACTAATTAGTACGTCTGTATTAATTTAGAACTCTAACATAGTTCAGAAATGAGGATTTGAAGTCATTTGGCTTTAGGTATATAGAATTGTCAGGGAACTAATTGTGTTCACTTGCAGAGAAATTTCAAATAGAATGTTGATGAAAATAGGGGCAAAGAAAAGAGAAGACCTAGAGACTGAGCTAAAATGCCCTTTAGAGAAAAAAGGTCCAGAGGAGGAACTCAACAGTGCCCAGTGTGGGAAGGAAGAGTGGAATGTGACATAATGGAATCTAAGAAAGAATACATTTCAAGAAAAAAATAATGATTATGTTTAAAGGATAGAAATTAACAATAAATCACTGAAATGAATCAGGAAAAAGTACAAAATTGAAGAAAAGTGTCTATTTATTAGTAAAAAACTATATTGTGGAAAATTATAAATGAAGAATGTACCAATACTAAAATCTGCTCTGCAAACTATATCTCATCCTTATTGATTTTTCCAATGAGTAGTTCTTTTGGTGCCTAGATGAAAATGGCCTATAAACTGTGAAGTATTTTAAGTAGAATAAGTACATAAAACCTGTCTTTTTGCAGCTTTTATTGAGGATACTTTTAAAGGGATTGTTTTGCATATTTCAGATTCTTAAACATGATTGTATCAATGAACCTATAATATATAATATATTAAATATGAAAAAATAACATTTCTAGGCTGTAGGAAATCTGAATTATTCTTTCTCTAAGTCTCTCTCTCTCTCTCTCTCTCTCTCTCTTTCTTTTTCTCTCTCTTTCTTTCTCATCCTCCCTGACTCTTTCTCTCTTTTCCAACTCTCTCTCACCCCCTAAAAAGTTGAAATGAGGTAATGGAATTGTAATAATTATTGAATTAATAGCACTTAAAATTCCCCTTATTTTTTTTTTTTTTTTTGTGTGTGTGTGAGAAATGTTATAGTTTCTTTTATTTTTACCTTTAAGTTATCTTTGAAAATTTGAAGAAGAGTAAGTTTGATTGTGAATTGCTCTTTGCTTTCAAAAGATAATGTGTAGGGTTGTGTGGAATTAGTTTATCTGAGACTATATCCTATCATATGCTAGTTATACAAATGTTACTTAAATATTTTGTATCTCAATTCCCTTATCTGTAAAGTGAGGAACATAATAATACTTATCTTCTTAAAGTAATTGTCAAGATAAATGTGTTGATACATTTGAGCTCTTAGGAAGAGTATTGGTTATGTTGGAAAAATCAATAAATATTAGTGACAATTATTATTACTATCATTATATTTTATTCCTATTCTTAGTCAACATAGAGTGAAAATATATTAGACACCATATATTTGGTATGTGTTACATGTAATACATTTAATGCATGTTCTTGGGAAAATCAATTGTACAAGATAGAGTAATAAAGAATAGTTTTAGAATTTCATTCAATGTAAATAGATGTTTTATAAATTACATAGTTCATGTAAAATCTGCACACACACTAGTTTTTATCAATTTATTCAAGTCATTAAAAATATTATTCTCAAAATGTTATCAATAAATGTTCTGGATAGTTAAACTTTCAGAAATGAAAATTAGACCAAATCATTCTAGGAGATATTCCCCGCTGGGGCCACCTTTTTGTATTTTGAGACATAATTTTGATCAGATCTCGTTGGTGTGGCCTGCAGTGACCGGTCCCCAGTTTATGAACTCTCAGGCCGTACTGCTTCACACGTGCCCAGTGATGCACGGATTTCAGTGCTCTTGTTTTCTATTTTTCTGAGTATTTTCTTGCTTCCTTTATGACTCCTCCTTCTCATCTGAACACTTCTCCATAAAATGCCTTTGTATATTTATAGTTTATATACTCTACAGCCAACTCTGCCAAGGGAAGTTAAAATGTTTCCAAAGATTAATAGAAGAGAGTATTTTGCCAAAGACCAAATGGACCAATAAGGAAAACAAATGAGGCTACTTTTATCATTCGTAGAAGCTTCTCAGAATTAATTTGACACCTGATTAAGGATGCAGAAAAGTCAATATTTTTACCAAAGAATAAGGGCAAAAGTCATGTAATATTAGTGCAAAATGATCAGATGAAGATGCAAAACAAGCTGGATTGGATTAACTCTAGATGGTTCAGTTGTTTAACAAAGAAACATTTTTTATTGTTCAAATAATAAACATGGTCAAATTAATTGCACTTAGTTTTCTAGTCCAGTGATTTCATTAAGCTTACATTGACAGTCCATTTTTCCAAACCGCAGTGGCCATTACTTTTAAATGTTGACAATATTAATTAGTCTTGCCTGATAGACATAAAAGTAGTGTCATGTTTCTTTACTGGCTATCATTTCATTCAAAATTGTATCTGTTCTTTTCTTATATTTTCTTACATTCCTTTTAAATAAGGAATTAACTCAAGCATTGGTTATTGCTAAAAGTCTATATAAGTGATTGAAATATATGATTGCTGAGAATGGGCCCTTGTCATTCAATTCCTGTATGATAAAATCTAAAGTTATTATGTCAGGTGATTGTAGACTTTTCTGGCCAGATTGCAGCCCTTTATTTAAACTGATGTCAGTTCTTAGTAAAATCTCCACAAAAGAATCAATAGTGATTTTACAGAACTTTATTTTGCAATATGATGCCATCATTTATCTAATGTTAAAAGAAATAATGCATCACTAATAAAAGAAAAAAATATTGAACTAAAAACTAGTTCAAAGTGTCTAAGTCCTTAAAGAAGTGTTGATTTACTAACAAAATGCAAACAGAAGAGAAAGAAAAAAGTTTATAATATAGATAACACTGGAGTAAAAGTGAATAGTACAGCAAGTAAAATAAAAGAAAACAACAACAAAAAATACATTGTTAAAAAAATTCTAATAGAAAATTATAAAAAAACAAAGCAGATACTTAGAAAGTACGTTTGAGAATATTAAGCAAGATTGTCTATAACTAAATAACAAAACTAATTTTATATCTTATTCTGCCTTTGAAACAAGTATCATTTAAGATATTCAAGTATTTGCTATATAACTGCTTAAAGGACTGAATTAGAATGATCCTTCAAGTCCTGTAAAGTTTGAAATCATATGAGCATTATATTTATATCATATTATAATATTATATAATATTTATATAAACTGTATAAGACGTAGAATCGTCAGGCCAAGCAGTGTTATAAGTATTAAGTATTTGTGAATGAGTAAATGAATCAATGTACGTGTATTCATCACTTTTTTTCCTCTTATGTGGTAGGTATTATTTTCTTGGTAATAGCAGTGATGATCAATTTTGTGTCTTTTCTATCTTAGTGCCAGTGTTTTTTTGCCCATCACCTGCAGATATTCATTAGCAAAACCTGGATTTGCATGCTGAGCTGCTGACCAAAATAAAGGTTGTAAAAGAGTGTGCTCAACTCTGACATTTTCCCAACAAGGACATGATATTAACCTCCCACATAATAAAATAGTTCCACCCAATTTCCCAGAATGAGTTCTTAATTTAATTGGTCATTTGAAGTGCATTTATGTATAAAGAGATTATAGCCTTATTTGAAAGGAGGAAATAACTTATAAATTAAAAAATTTAATGTCAAACAGAAATGTAAGAAGAATATTGATGGAACTAGTGAAGGTTAAGAAGAAATTATTACCTAAAATTTTGTTGAAAATTATTGGAACTACTAAATGTACAGAATTTAATGGTATAGTTTTTAATGTGTATACTTAAAAGATGAGGACTGGGCCTATTTAAATATGTAACAGATTAAATATTTGGAAGAACTTCCAATGAACACACAAAATTGCGAGAACTAGATTACAATATTAAGACAGGGGATAGAGCCTCTTCTTCAGAAAATAAGTTACCCTAAAATACTATAATGAAATTGTATCATCTATGTCTCTAGAAGAAAGCAAAACAAAGTAAAATCACAGAAATCTAGATCTATATCAATACTTGATAACATTGCTATGTATTTTATGCAGTGTATCAATAAATAGATTATATTCTCTCTAAATTTGATTCTAATTTATATGTTGAGGTCTGGTGTATCAGAGAGAAAATTTTCTTCAATAGTTAGAAACTGATTGGAAAGACATCCTTCTTACCATATTGTGTGAACTGTTGTATTCTGACATCACATATTCGTGTGTTTTTTTTAACATTTTCATATTGAAGATTACATTTGAATATAAAACTTGAAATATTTGGTTTCTTGGATTTATATTTATTAAATTATTAATGAAATTAATTCATTCTGAAAGAACTGCATATAAGTTAAGTTGCATGTAAATAAATGACTAGTCCACTCAATTCTGGGAACTTGTTAATAATTTAAGATAAAACATGAAGATTTAAAGAAAGTTCTCTTTATCTGCTTATTTCTTAAATAATTATGTATTAAAATATATGTCTATTTTCTTGAGTCAATTTAATGTTTACTTTAAAAGAAATATGTATACTCTGTTTAAAGTTCTTAAAATTTAACTTAGACAGTACCTAAAATTTAGCTATAAAGCTCAAATATGGCATTGGCCAGAATGATAAAAAGTAAATTTTAAAAATAAACTGTATCTGAAATGAAGTATTTAAAAATGAAAATTCTTTAATCCAAAAAAGTTTGTATTGTTTTTCAGGAGCACAACTTTCTAAATCAAATAATATAACTACCTTTTTTTCAAGTCTAACTTCACATTAAAACTCTTTATTTTCATTACACTGGTTTTTACTAAGAAAAAAGAAGGTTTTTACCACAAACACACACACACAATAGTTTTGCTGACAACCTTGTTCCTATTTTTCATTTCATTGCAGAGTAGATATAGCTACTCCAGAGATGTCCAGACTTTTCTAATCTGATTACACAGCTCACTTGTCCTTTCCTCTTTGTTTTCACGTATCTTCACACAAATGCATAGTTCTTGATGATTTGGCAGTCTCTTGCCCAGAATAGATATGCAATGATGCAGGGAAAATGACAGCAGAATCAAGTCTTCATATTTGATACAATATACCGTTTGTATCCAGTTTGCCTAATAATGCCACAAAATATTGTCTATAAAAACATGACAGATTCTTTGCATGCAAGTCTTAATTCTGTACATCTGTACTAATTAATTAAAAATAGGGCCAATCAGACATTTTTGGACTTACTAATTTAACTCTATTTTATTATTTTTTGAGTCTTTTTTTTTTTTATTTGTTCCATGAAGCCATGGTCTATTTGACCCTGCATATATTTACCTAAAATTTTAGAACAACTTAGTTCCTTCATATACAATTTCCTTTTATAAGTAGTATAAGAATTTATGAGAAATTGCCCTGAATTCCAAAATATGGAAATAGTAAAGCTTGGTACAGACTCCTCTATGTTTAGGTAAATCCTGAGAGGAATTTCTGGCCCAGCACTGTTTTTCTTTTTCCCCCCCATCACTTTCTCTTTTTAATTTTTAATTTTTATTTATTTATTTATTTTTTTTGTAGACTATGAACATCTCTACAACAAAACTTTATGCTTTTGTTTACAAGTATGAAGATTGATATTACTATATATATATTTTTGTATTTCAGTTTTTTTATGTATCCTTTTACTAAGCACATATTAGGCAAAGAATAGAGTTTCAGTAAATATTGACTAAATGAGTACCTTTGTACAGAAAAAAGAATCAATTGGTATTTAAAATTTTTAAATACATATCAGAATATATATAAAGTGTACCATGATTTTGTATTCTTTAAACATAAGAGAAAGTTGTCCAGCTCTATGCTGGGGAGAGAAAAAAGCCCTGGGTTTGACTACATCAATGATAATACATGGATAAATTAATTCTGAATACATGGCACAGTTTTAGTTTGTTTGCACTTTTTACCTGCTAAAATAAGAAAAAAAAATACAACTATAAAATGACTAATAATGAATACATCTTAGATTGTGATCTTGATTAACCCATATAACATTCCTAAGCCTCATTTTCTTAATCTATAGAATAAGAATTATAACAGATATAAAATAGTCACATTTCTGAGAGGACTGGAAAAGAGAAGTGTCTTAAAATCTTTATAATATCTAATACATTTTAAAATGAAATTGTATCACTAGTGCAAATTAAATCCAAAGCTGATTACTTATTATACTTAAATTTCTTTGTTATTCAAAATGTGGGCCCATAAGCTAACTGTATTAATGTCACCTGGAAGATTGCTAAAATACAAAATGTTAAGCTCTTCCTCAGGTATACTGACTCAGAATCTTTTTTTTTCTCTTTTTTTTTTTCCTTAGCAACATTCCTGAGCAATTTACATATATGTTCAAGTTTGAGAAACACTAACTTAAAAAAAAAAAAAAAATGTTTGAAATTGAAATTGACAAATGTGATAGGAATTGTTATGCATTTTTTTGTGATAAAACACATATTCTTATTCAAGGTAACAAATGTTCATATTTCATAATAGCTATGTGAACACTTTTTGGCCTTTTGACAAATAAAAGGTTAGTTGTCTCTTCTAATCTGAGCTTGAAAGCACATACTATTTTCTATCCTGTTTTAGTGATGCTTTAGACTGAGTGGAAAAGAGGGACTAATTTTTGAAGGTAGTATGTGTTGTTACCAGTATTCATAGACTATCCTCACAGAAGGTGAGTTGGATTAAATGTATTTGTGAGATTTTTATTTTCTCTCTATCAGATTCCTATTTTGACTTTCTCCGATAACTAGTTTTTTCAAGGACTATTATATTTAGTTGTCTGTCTTCCTCTTTGAATCTTATTTTTTCTCAGACTCTTAGAGTTTGCCATTTCAGTAGTGAAACGCAAGCCTGAGTCAGTGAATTATAAAAGCTCCAAAGAACAAAACAATGTTGCTGATGCAGACCTGTTTTCTTTTCTATTTTTTTTTTCTTGTGGCAAGAAGTCCTTTACAGCTTTTTATTATCTAACTGCACTTTGAAACCTGAACTGTAGGTACACAAATGAGGAGACAGATGCTTTTTTGCTAATAGTGTTTGGTTCCTGGTATTTTCCCAGAGTATTTAGAAGGCAGAAAGATAATTTTGTGTAGATTTAGGAGCCCAGGAAAAATATTTAAATCCATAGTTATAAAAACAGCTGTCACAAAATATTATTTTAAATGTAATAATTGATAAGGGGACAGGCATTTGCCTGAATGTGACAGTATAGTTAAAATTATCTCATTCATTGAGCAAATACTTATGAAACGCTTATTCTTTGCCAGTCATGAGACTCCACATCAGGCATATTGTGCTGAATAAAAATAAATACGGCTAGTTACCTTGTGGAATATCAGTGGAAAACAAATAATTAAGTGTAATTACTTGATAACAAAATGCTGCTAAGCGATCTTGTCATTTCTCATAACTGCATAGTGAGAAAAATAGGAAGTTCTTATATTAATTATTTATGGAATATCTTTCTGAATAAGCAATGTTTAAAAATAAGACCTTAAATTTGAATAGCAATCATTCTCATAAAGAGTGGGTAGAGAGTAATGCCAGAAGTGGATATGGCATATGGAAAGACTGAACTGGGAAGCCTGATAAAAAGCCTGCAGGAGGGACTGTAAGAAAATTAGCAGAAAAACATACAAACAAATTTTGTTTAAGAAATCAGATACATGATTTCTTATCATCTACAAAATCACTGTGTACCAGAAGAGTGCACAAAATAATAGGAATATACCAAAAGATATATTTATTTCAGCTGTGTTTCTAATATAAAAAATAACATGTATATCATGTAGCAAATGAAAAAAATTTGTCATGGACATTAGATAAAAACATTTTCCACTGTGGAAGTTTGCCAAATGACTATAATAAAATAATTATATTAAACTAAATGTTGAATACCAACTGTTTCCTGATACAATGTTAACACATATACCTATATTTCTCAATCTAATTTAAACATTCTATTTTATAAATTAATTTTTATATAAAAGAAAATTAAAATCAATTATGCATTACCTTTTTAACTGAACAGTCCTTTCTTGAATTGATTTAAAAACTTATTGAAAAATAAGCTATATTTATTAGAATACCAAGAGTTATGAATGACCTCTAGAGCTTCAATAACATATTACGCACACATCTAACTCACTTCCCATGTTTAATTAGATAATAAAAGAGTAATATTACTTTTGATCCTGAAATTATAATAATATTTAAGTCAGTGAATTTAATTCTCTCTCACTACATGTTAAATAGAATTCTCATTTCTGGCTAGAAGTTTCAGTCAAATAATTAAGCTGAGCAGATTCCATCAGTTACCAATATAGTAATACCATCTAAAATCCCAATACAAAGAAAATAGAAATATACTATATATGTATACCTACAATGCGAGTGGGTATACCTAATCCTATATGTATACCTATCTACATCACATTCTTTAGTCATGTCCTTGGTACTTTCTATATGTGTCTTTCCAGGATTTTATTAAAGCATGGATTTCAGTGTTATTACACATACACATCCATAAATGTATATTTTTTATGAAGATGAAACTATAAGTTTTATTTTTTGAATTTAACAAATCATTTTGAATATGCATAGAATAGAAGGCATTATGTAATTGTGCTAGTGAACCATTATTTATTTAAATATTCTCATTTACTTCTTTTTTGTTTGTTTACATTACCAAATAATTCTTACATAAATACCCTCTTTCAATAGGACATGATTTGAGAATATTTAAACAGATGAATACCAGAAGTGGAATTCTTGAATCAGAAGATATTGGTATGTTTAATTGTGCTATACATGACCACACCACCCCTGAAATATTTGGATTTTTCTTTCTGAATCTATAAGAACAATCATTCCCTTACACTCTGGGAATAATACATATTGCCAATATTTAAACTTAAAATATTTTTCTGTTAAATTGAAGTCACCTAAGTTTGATTTTAACTTATACTGCTTTGATTGTTGCTCCAAATAATACCACTAAGACACTTTTAACACTATCTTGGAATTTCAGAATGGCATTTCTTTATGAGATTCTATTCCTTCTAAAACTATCTTTTCAGTATATAGCATATTAGGGAATCTGAATTAAATTTGTAGACTAATAATATTTAATACGTATAATCATGCATAGTAGCAATTATTTAAAGATTTGTTGTAATAAAATTACACTCAGAATTAACATTTTGATTATATTCATAGAAATTACAGAAAAAATAATGAACAACTTTACTTCATTATAGCTTAGAAGGAAATTGTGATGATGATGATGATGACGATGATGATGATGATGATATTATTAAAGTTCCCTTTGATAACGTGAGATTTCAGTTTGATGCTAGTTTGATTTTTGTAGGAAATATAAATTGGTGAGACTTTTTGTCCCTTAATCTCCCTGTGACTTTGGAAGATTTTTTTCAGGAAAATATCTCCTAAACCAAATCCAAGGAATTTGGAAAAATCTCTGATAGGTAAATAGGAAGGCAATTAAAATGTAGTTGTTTTTTTTTTAAAGTAGCATGTAAGAAATTAAGGGGAGATGTTTTTGTAAAATTAAAATGACATTTTTATTAAATTTCAACATATTAAGGTGAAATATTATTTTAAAATGACCAATTAAACATATGTATCAGCATTCTTCAATATATTTTTTGAATTTATCAAGCACATATTCATATTTATGGCATTAGGCTTAGTATAGTGGCTTATAATATGATGCAGGAACTGTAGTCTCAGGGCTCAGGAAACATACAATTTAGTTTTAAAAAATTCTAAATCAATATGCACATATTTAAATGTCTATATATCTATATCTATATCTATATCTATATCATCTATAGCTATATCTATATACTCATATATCTAATTTAGGGCTTTATTTCATAAGCAGTATTATAAGGGTTAAAAATTCAATGTTTTGCAAGAGGGAGGCTGACAGCTATTATTTCTAAGTACAATGAATAGGAAGTCCCTCATGGAGTGAATCCTTTAAGAGAGGATGGATATTGAATAGATGGCTGGATCTGCATTCTAATCTCATAGAGAAAGCCATTGATAAAGACTATAACATCATTGATATGCCTGTGTATGTATTTCGCTGATGAAATTGACTAGGGAACATTGAACGTAATAGAGTCATAGTAACATAAAATAAACAAGAACCCAGCATTTAGCTGTTATACAGAAATACACTGCAAATAGTAGAAGGAGGGTGACGATGCTGTATGTCATTTGTAGTGCTGTTTTAAATACTACCAAGACAGAAACTGAGATGGTCAGAAATGAATCAATATGATTTTAAGAGGTGAAATGGAGAAGGAGAAATTACCCACTAGAAAGACAAAACAAGAACAAGGGAACTAAAACCATCATGAACATGGTCTTTTTGAAAAAAATGTAGATATAATTCGTGTATAATATTATTAGTTTCAAGTGTACAACATAATGATTCAATTTGTATATATTGCAAAATGATCATCCACCATCGTACATTGTTACCAAGGACTCTTCCTTCCAATTCCTATAGCAAACATAATTTATAACTGAGCGTTAGCATTTCATGTATAATTTTTCAAATATTTTTGCTTTCCGTCCATGCATTTGCACCAGTCTTTTTCACATTCATAAATACTTGGAAGTTAGAATCATACAGTTAGACCCCTGTATTATCACAATACTATGGATGCATTAGATGAATTCCAACCTTCCAATATGAGATTGGGATAATTTACCTTACGGTTCATTTACATTCTAAAGAGTAAGACTAACAATGGTAGCTTAAAGTACTCAGTAAACTTGATGATTGATAGTTGACTTAAAAAAAAACATTCCATTTTGTCATATTAGGAAACAGCAAAATAAATTTTAATTCTGAAATACCTTCCCTTTGATATTTTATAAATGTAAGTGCAACAGTGAAAATGAAAAATATATGTAGATATTTTTGACATTCCTATTAAATAGTTACTCCTTAAAAAGATGTTGCATTCAAGTGTATTAAATTTGCTGTTCATATGTTATAATGCATTTAAAAGCTATTTAACAAAAAAAAATCCAAAATAACTAAGAGTTATAAATGTAAAACTACTATTCAACCTGAACAAATCATTGTGGTCAGTGTGAATAATTTTTCCTTTTTTTTTTTTTTTTTGTAACTGGTCGTAATTATAATCAAGAAGCATAGCCATTTTTATAAATGCTGACAAAAGTGCTCACTTGAAAATATATGACATCTGAGGATTTATGAATGCATTTGTACACCCAAAATGTAGTTTGGTCTGAAATAGATGACACTAAACTACTTCTTGTTAGAAGTAAGAAAATGTGTTAATTGCATTTAATATAGTTTATTACACTGTAGTCAACACAGGCCATCTGTCCACACAGCTGCTTCTTGGTGGTTTCAACCGAGTGTGTATTTTAAGGGAAAGCACAATTGAAAAGAGCAAAACAGTCCACATTGATTGAGTTTGTGATACATGATTGTGTGAAATAATTTTTTAAAAATGTATACCAGAGTAAAATAATATATACCAGATTTTTCTCCTGTGTTAAAAGTGATTTGGTTAAGAATATATTTTGATGAAGAATTTGACTGAGAAATAACTAAAAGTTCATTTTGACTAAAGACACAAAATTAAAACACACACACATACAGAACTAAACAACTTTGTTTAATATATAAGTAGATTTTTGGGTTTGAAATTGAGAAAACGAGAGGGAAACAGGGAGGAGGTTGAGATAACATAGCAGGGGACTAGAAATTCTGTTGGGAAAATGTGTTACTATTAAAAACAAGAATATTAAATAGTCAAACAGTTATTAGCATTTCTATGATGTATTCTAGCTTACTAAAAGTTCAGTAAAGTCTACTAGTCACACAAAAATTGTCATGAGTATTGTTTTTGCTTGGTAAAGATCAAGGACAATGCCATCAATAGCTAGGTTCAGCTAAGGATCAATAGTAAAAGCATGGTGGAATAGAGTCAGGTCTTTTAAACTAGGCAGACTAGAGAGACGAATAAACTTCTAGAAAGATAGAGATAATCATGAAAACATGTTACTCCCCTCTAAGTTCACAGATATCTAGAGATGAGGATGCCACTTCCCAAGCAGATGAATCTTAACTATATTAATTGAATTTAATATAATTAATTGTAGTATAATTGGTATAGGATTATTTTAGAGGGAAAGGTGGCCTCAGCAGGTAATTCTGTCATGTTGCTTTTTGAGGAATGACACTAAGAGGTAAAGTTTATAAGTTTACCTCTGTATAAAGTGCTTTTCTGTGCCAGGTGATTTTTAAATCACTGCATATTACCACAGCGAATAAAGAAAACAGAAATCCTTGCCCGTATGATGATTATATTCAAGTGGATATAAGAGACAGTCAAAAGAAAAATTAGTAAAATATTCAGTATATTAGTTGATGATAACTGTTATGAGATAAATAAAGCTGGCAAGGGAATATTAGGGAGAAGACACGATTTTTACTTGAGCGAAAACCTGAAGGAGGTAAAAGCACGAGTCAGATAAACATCAATGTAAAGTGAGTCCCAGATATTGAGAACAAGTATGGACTCTGAGGTTCAATTCAACCTTGATGCTCAAGAAAGAGCAAGGAGGTCTGGGGTCACAAATTATGATAGGGTCTTGATGTCAATTTCCTCTTAATGGAAATATCTCCAAATTGATAAGTACTGGCTCAACTAATCAATACAAATTTATTTTATAAACAGAAATATTGAATAAGATTTAAAATAATTTTGTCTGAATAATTGATAACCCCTAACCTATGCAAAATCATGTAATATTTTATAATGTTATTTTAATGTATTCTTCTTATCCTGACTCTATTAGTAAAGTAATTATCTATGATTTTGGATCCTTGTGTTATTTGATTTCATGGTTAGACAGGACGATAATCCAGGAGATGTAAAGTATTTCTAGAGTTCTTTATTGTTCTTTATCAGAATAAAACTGATAACGTGTCAGTAGTACCAGAGAAAAGAAACAGGAAATGTCTTATAAAATATTCATACATTCATTTATTCAATTCAACATATTTTTTGAGCAGCTGCCATATGCCTGCAGTGTGCTAAGCACTAGGATTATGGTACTATAAACAGACATGATTTTTTTCCTTAAGAAGGTTACATTCTGGTAGGAAATTTATGTGTTATGCAAGTGATACCAAGCAAATTTGAGAGAATGTTCTATGGAAGCACGTAATGGCAGGGATTCTTCTTGTCTTGGAGAAAGACAAGGCCTCACAAAATAAGAAGATACTAAAACTGCGTTAAGGGATAAAAAAGTATTATTTTGTTCAAAGAGAGAATGATCAAAAATACTAAATGATGTTGACAATAGCAGTATTTCAAGGTCTAAAAATGGCCACGAGGTTGGACAAAGCATGCAGGATGTCTTTTGTAACTGTGATGAGTACAGTCTGGTCACAGGGGTAAAATGAAAATTTGACTGAAGTTTACTCATAAAGAAATGGAGGAGAGGAAGTGGGAACTTAGGCATAGATGTAAACACAGAACTGCTGACAACTCCTTTGAGGTCTTTTATGATGAATAGTGATGTAAAATAAATTAGGAGATAAAGGTGGCATTAATAGTGATTTGCTTTTTAAAAAATGATCTTAGAGCATGAAATTGGTATCAATGAGGAAACATTTGAGATCTCACTGCCCAGCATGTGTCGTAAATTTGGATCAAATAAACTTTTATAAAAAAATTCTAAAAAAAAAAAAAAAAAAAAAAAGGGTCAATGACCTAGTGGACTTCCTTATGTAGATGGGAAGGGAAAGGATTTAATGCAGAGGTAAAAAGAGTTGGACATAGAAAATGGCAAAGAACTATTCATCCAGAAGGCAAAGCATGTGTTTCCATTGCAAATATTAATATATGTGGAAAGATAAAGAATACCTCTTCTCACACCTTCAACTTACTCAGTGGGGGGAAAAGACAGGATTATTTGTTAACAGTGGCATTTGGAGATGGGTCTTGTTGATTTAAGAAGAGGGAATATGTTAAATAGTTGTTGAGTTAAGTGGCCCCCTTCAGGGTGATGGTCGTGAATTGAAATTAAAACCTTCAAGTAGCCATGTTCAGGGACTGGATTGCAGGTGGGATTAGGTGGTGTTTGGATTAAATTTATGGTTGGAGTTTCATCAGTTTCATCAGGTGAATATGATGAAAAGAGAAAGTTAAAGGAATATTGAGGGTGTGTACAGAGAGAAGTTAAATGTTGGACCACAGAATCTATCCTGAGGTGAGTTGATTAAAGACATTAGGGGTTTTGGACATTGCAAATGTAGTTAGGTGGATAGATCAAACATTCTGTGGTGTCTAAGAGTCTCTGGAGATGGGACACCCAAAAGAGTAAGCTACAAGGATGAAGGTGTTGTTTAGAGAACAGAGTATTGATACTAAAATCACAGTGGGAGAGCTATTGATGGTGATACTGGGTAAGTAATGACCAATGATTAAGTAATGGTCATTGCAGGAGAGGTGGTGAAGGAATTGTGAAGCCAGAGTATTAAATGCATTATCTAGACAAATTTTCAAATCATTAGAATCATGATGGGATTAGTATTGAGAAAGTTTAAATGCATTAGCCACAATCCATATCTAGGTCTGTGTCTATGGGCCACAGTTATTACACATTTAAATTTGAGACTAGTTTCAGGTCGTTTTGTCTCCAATGATGCTAAAAACTGAGGTGGAAAAAGGCATTTCAGGGACATGTGTCTCAGTGGATGTGACAGTCTCATCTTCACACATAAACACCGTTTGTCCTTAGTGAATGGTCAGGAAATCATTTGATTAGCAATTTCTCTCCATAAGCAGAGCAGAGAAATTGATATTCACTGCAAATTTATTAAACTCTTCCACTCTGACTCTGGTTTTGTCCTACTTAGCCAGAGTTCAGCATTTGTTGAAAGTGTGCTAATTCTCATTGCTGGCAGAACAGGCCGTAGAGCCAAGTGGTACATTCTCTGCAGACAAGAAGTTGCCTGGTGATACCAGTTGGCAGATAGATAGTGGTCTTCAGGATGTCACAATGTCTTCCAGGAGTCATCAGTAATTTTCTGAATTTTTCAAATGCTCATTTTATAAGAGCTGTGATAATCTGTAAAATTTGCATCACTGGATAAATACAGCATTTGAGGTAACTTCACCTCACCCTTAACATTAGTGTGTTTATACCTTTTTGGTAGGAAACAATTTGATATCGCTGTTTATGTCTACAAATGAGAAATGTATTATTAAGGAATCTTTTTATTTAGTATCAGCTTACTAGAGTCCTATATCATCTATGGTATTATAAAATTACAAAGGAATGGGCTTCCCATCTATTTCCTAACTAGCCTTGGGATAATATGAAACTAACCAGAGTTTCTGTATATTATCTACCGATCATGTCTTAAGGGTTATTTCTTCATGGGTCATTTAGGTACTGGGGTAAATAAAGCAAAAGTAAAAAACAAAGGGTCTTTGTGCAGAATTGCTATGAGTACTCCTGGATGATTTTTTTTTTTTTTTTCAATAAAAATATTCTATTAGGACCAACATAACTACATATTCAAAACTAGGAGTGAAGTGGGATTAAATAAAACAAATTGAGACATGAGATTATTTTTATTATAAAGGCAGGATTAGTGATCAATATAATCAGAACATGGAATAAACTCTCCTATTAAATTTATACTTTTTTTTTTAACCAGATGTAGGTTTTCTAAGTGTGTAAGTGTGGATGTTTTGTCGCTCTAAAAATTTCCCTTTTTATTAAAAACAGTGCTACAAAAATATGTGTCAATAATTCTGCATGTATGTGAGTATACCTATATTTTGGCATATATTATTCAAAATGGAATTAATAGATTAAATGATATAAATTTCCATATTAACAAATATTGACACAAACTTTCCTGATAGTTTCTGTAAATTTGTATTTCTACTAATAATGCATAACAATATTGAGTTTCACACAAATGATTGGATTTATATTAACTAATTTATTCTGAAATTTTCCCTATCCGAGTCTTTGAAAATGATATGTTAATGATTGTTACATATATGTATTTTATTATGACAAGGCACATATTTTTAAATGTTTCATTTATTTTTCTGTTTTCTATATCTTCATCACATTCCCCATGTTTTTCTGTGAATATTTTCATTATTTATTAAAGCAATGTGTGTATTGCATAATTTATTATTTTGTCAATTCATTGCAAGTGAGCTTACTCCAATTGGTTGATAGAATTTGTTTACAGAAAAATTTTCACCGGCTAATAGGTAAAAAGTTTTATGAAATATACTCATTTTTCATTTTCATTTTGACTGCCAAATATCAAATCAAGCTAATAAAAGCCTTCTCGACTTTAACATTATATCTAAAAATTATTGTATTTTTTTCTAGTATTGTTATAGTAAGCTCTCTTTTTAAAATGTATAAACATTGAACCCACCTGTATTTTATCTTGGTATAATGTAAAATGTAAACTTTTGTTTTAAATAACTAATCAAGTGTTAGAAAAATTGTATAATTAATCATTTCCTCACTAATATAAAGAACTACTTTTATTAGTTGACAAAAGTGTCTATTATTTTCCATTGATTTGTGTATTCTTGTCATAGTATATAGACAGATAGATATAAATATAGATATATCATGCATTTGAAAAAGTTAATATTTGAGAGTTCCTTGTTTGGTCAAACATTTCCTCATCACTCTGAATATTTGTTTTCAAATATGAAATTTAGAGACTATTTAATCAAGTTTCAAAAAAATCCCTTTGATACTTTGATTTGTATTGCTTTGAATTTTAGATTTGCTGGGTGAGACTGGACACCTTTATTGTATTGTGTCTTCCTATCCAAATAATGTTTGACTTTCTATTTACAAAATCCTCCTTTATGTCACTCGTTAGAAATATAAAGTTTTCTTCATATACATCTTTTATAATTTTATTAATCTATTCACAAATGTTGCATTAATTTCATTTATTTGTCCACTGAAATTGCTAACTAGTCTTCCATTATATTACCTAACTAGTTGCTTTTTATATGGTTATGCTATTTACACTTATAGTTTTGTAACCATACATTTTGTTACAGGAGGCTACGTAATGCCTCCAGCCTGGTAGGCCCAAGGAAGGGTCCTTAACGGTTGGGTTCTTGACAGTGCAAGAAATAATCGAAGCAGGAGCCAAAATGAAAGTAAAACAAAGATAAGTTTATGCAAGAGGAGGAGAGGCAAGAAGCAGGCTACTCCATAGACAGAGCAGCCTTCCTCCTGCCAGGGTTGGAGCCTTTTATTAGTGTCCCTTTAAGTAAGGACTGTATATTCAAATTCGTAAGAAGAATATTCAGGAGCTTTCTAGGAAAGGGTGGAAAATTTCTCAGAAGGGTTCCATGGGCTATTTTGTGTCTTTTTAAGGTCATTCCATTATGATAATGGCGGCACAGGGTAGCATTAGCATTCTAATGGACTGTAATGGATATATATTATGTCTTAGGTCATTGTTTGGTGATATTTGCCACCAAGTTGATTCTCATTGGTTGAAGCCAGTCTTAGCCAGCTCACAAGCCTTCAACCTTCAGTCCTGCACTGGGGTCTGGTGGTAAGTGTCAGTCTCAGGTTCTTGTTCCGCAGCCAGTCCTGCCTTCTAGCTACCTTGATTTAACTGAATTTTAATATTGTGCCCATAATTTTTAGTATT
Organism: Rhinolophus sinicus; assembly: GCF_036562045.2. Lineage (NCBI taxonomy): Eukaryota > Metazoa > Chordata > Mammalia > Chiroptera > Rhinolophidae > Rhinolophus > Rhinolophus sinicus. The sequence continues at coordinate 106,603,876 of NC_133755.1, forward strand.
AAATTATCTTTGAATTGTGCTCACTTTGGCAGCACGTATACTAAAATTATCTTTGAATTTCTGCACCCCTATAGCCGGTGGATAATAAGATATTTTGTTGTTGTTGTTTCAAAATATACACCTACTTTAATTTTGTTTTATCATTTTTTTAATTGTATTAAATGTATTGGGGTGACAGTGGTAATATTACATAGGTTTCAGGTATACAATTCTGTAATACATCATCTATGTATCACATTGTGTGCTCACCACCCATAGGCAGTTCTCCTTCCATCACCATATATTTGATCCTGTTTACACTCTTCTACCACCCTCCTGCCTCCATACCCTTTGGTAACCACTAAACTGTTGTCTGAGTCTATGAGTTTTTGTTTCTTTGTTTGGCCTGTTCTTTTGTTGTTTTTGGTTTTAAATCCCACATATGAGTGAACTCATATGGTTCTTGACTTTTTCTGTCTGACTTATTTCACTTAGCCTAGTAATCAAATTTTTGTTTCAGACAAACTTACAGAATAAGTATTAATGAGAGTGGTGAGAAAGTGCTTACTTGTATTGTTATAAACACGTATAAAACATTTTTAGTGAATAAATATTAAGCATGAGCTTAGAATAAACTTGTTAGAAGATTAAGATTCACCATAATGGGATAATATAAATTATAGGTGTAGATAACTTTCAACATCAAAACATTTTTTAAATTGGTTTTATGGCTAACCTCATTTTAACTGATACTACTTGCTCTGGAGCTAATGGTAAAATTTGCTTCCAAATTCCAACAGAGCACATTTCAGTAGTAGAAACCACACTACAGGAATCACAATGCATAAAGCCTGTGTGGCAACACCTCTGCCCACTGTCCCTTTGCCCTAAACAGAGGGCATTAGTTGAGAGTCAAGAGTTCCAGATTTTGGTAATGGCTTTCCACACTCGGGCCCGTGGTATGATTTCTGTTCCAGGACAGACACCCATTAAAACAGACACTGTTTTATTCACCCATTTGAAAGTCAGTGGTCCAGAGAACTGCCCAAATTTATTTGGAGTAGAGAAGAGCAGAAGCCAGGATAAGAGATGTCAGTCTTTCTGCTTGCATAGAAAGCATTCTTGCATAATTCTGAGCTATGGAAAATATAGCCAAAGGTAGGCATAGATTCAATCTGCTTGCTTGCATCCTTAGCAACTGCACATTGAGATACTGTAAAAAGTAGACTTGAGGTGGGCTACCTGCTCTGGGGGGTGGGGAGAGAAAGGTTGCAGCAGGCAATTGCCACCAAGCAGGAAGGAGCCACAAGAGCAACAGGGAACTATGGATGCAGGAGAACAGAGGAGCCTCCCAGTAGGCAGTTTGAGAAACACTGGAGGTCCACACTCATCAGCAACTAATGGTTGTTCATAACTTCCATAGATGTCTCACCCTCCCCTCTTATTCTCTCCCTCCTCCCACAGTTCAGGGTGTTAGCCTCAAGTAACCCTTGTACCTGGAAAAGTGAGACCAGACGTAAGAGGAAGGGAAATATCCCATAAAGCAAGGAAACCTTAACATTAAGATCAGAAATGATGCAGTTATGAAAATTTTCGTAGTTGAATCATATTACAAAATCAAAATCACCCAATAATACTAAATTTAACACAAAGGATGAGATATGTTCATTGAAAATGTATAAAATTCCCCACAACTATCAAGCCATGTGGTCCTAGCACATGATGTTGATATCATTTATTGGCAAAAACAAAAATGTTCATACCTAATATATATGCTATAGTCTAGTTCTCCAACCTAGAACAAGTTTTATAAAAATTATGATTGTCTGGGAGGAACTCAATACTGATTTAATACTTAATCAAAAACTTTAGTTTGAGGTCCATAATCAATTCTCTTCTTTCTGATTTTTTGTTTGTTTTGTTTTACAGCATTTTTGGTGGATCTAATGTTTAAATGATACTGAGAACAACTGCTCTAACACAGGACTTCTCATACATTCATGTACCTATGAATTATTAGGATGTCTTGTCAAAATTTCACATTCTGTTACAGTAGGTCTATCAAGATCCCCAGTGATATCAATGCTGCAAGTCTAAGACTACACCTTTTTTTGTTTAATTAAATATCTTTTTTTTTTATTTTTTTATTGGGGAATATTGGGGAAAAATGTGTTTCTCCAGGGCTCATCAGCTCCAAGTTGTTGTCCTTCAATCTAGTTCTGGAGGGCATAGATCTGCTCCAAGTCCAGTTGCTGTTTTGAACCAGCAACCTTGTTGTTGAGAGCTTGTGCTCTAATCAACTGAGCCATCTGGCTCTCCCAAGCCTACACTTTTAATAGAAGACATTTTAAGTGAAATGTTGGAATTATCTATTTTGACAAATTTTATTTGAATTCAGTTTTGAAATCTGTGCCTTGTGTTTTTGTTTTGTGTGTGTGTGTGTGTGTGTGTGTGAGAGAGAGAGAGAGAGATCATGCCTTGAAAACATACTAGTTCTTTCACATGTCAATTTGCTTTCAAATGTTTTTTCAGCGATAATAAATAATCATCTTTTAAATCATTACATTTCTCTTAAATTTATGTTTACTTTTTCTAATTTGTAATTTTCAACGTATTGCATTTAGGATGATTTTTCTTGATTAAGTCAGATAATGGCATATCTGTTACTGTAGTTTTCATGAACAATTTACGTGTTTTTTTTAACATACATTTGACTGTTTTATTATTTCATTACATTATATCTCCTGTTTTTGTTACATTAATTTTATTATTAATATCAATTTTATTCAATAATAATTAATTTTTACTTTGGTTGTTTAGACATATGTATTTAAATCTTTAAATCTAAGTCTTTAGCTATCATTGGCCAAATAATTATCTTTAGCCATCTTTTGCCAGAACCAGGAGTTTGGGGAAACTAGCATGTTCATTGCAATTATTATCTGCATTTTGCAATTTGTGTTTTAATCTTTCTCTTTATTCAATAGCTTTTTTTTAATTAAAGTTTATTGGGGTGACAATGGTTAGTGAAGTTACATAAATTTCAGGTGTACAATTCTGTAATACATCATCTCTATACCACATTGTGTATTCACCACCCAGAGTCAGTTCTCTTTCCATTACCACATATTTAATCCCATTTACCCTCATCTACCACTCCCTTCCCCCCTTACACTCTGGTAACCACTAAACTATGTCTGTGTCTATGAGTTTTTGTTCCTCATTTGTTTGTCTTGTTCTTTTGTTGTTTTTGGTTTCTATACCACATATCAGTGAAATCATATGGTTCTCTCCTTTTTCTGTCTGACGTATTTCACTTAGCATTATAATCTCAAGATCCATCCATGTTGTCACAAATGGACCTATTTCATCTTTTTGTACCACCAAATAATATCCCATTGTGTATATATACCACAACTTCTTTATCCATTCATCCATCGAAAGTTTTTGAGATACCGCCATACTGTTTTCCATAGTGGCTGCACCAATCTGCAATCCCACCAACAGTGCAAAAGGGTTCCCTTTTCTCCACATCCTCGCCAGCACTTGTTTGTTGACTTATTGATGATAGCCATTTTGACTGGCGTGAGGTCGTATCTCATTGTGGTTTTTATTTGCATTTCTCTAATGACTAGTGAGGTTGAACATTTTTTTCATGTGTCTGTTTGCCATCTGTATGTCCTCTTTAGAAAAATGTCTCTTCATCTCCTCTGCCCATTTTTTAATTGGGTTGTTTGCTTTTTGGAGTTGAGTGAGCTTTTTATAAATTTTTGTTATTAACCCCTTATCAGATACATCATTGACAAATATCCTCTCTCATTAAGTAGAATCCCTTTTTGATATATTGGTGATCTCCTTTGCTGTAAAAAAGCTTTTCAGTTTGACATAATCCACATGTTTATTTTTTCTTTTACTTCCCTTGCCTGAGGTGATATATCAGTAAAAATCTTACTCCGGGTAATGTCTTAACAGTGCCTTTTGATGGGTACAACTTTTTAAATTTTCACCATTGTATTTTCCTTAATGTTTGGTATGATTTATGTGTTGTTTTAAAACTCTGTCTATACTCTGTGGTCATGAAAATATTCTCATATATTATATTTTGTAAGTTTTACTATATATTTATTTATTTTGCCTTGTCACTTAGTTTTGTAACCTATCTACACTTAATTTTTTTTTTTTTAATGTAAAGGAAGTAGGCATCCACATTTCACTGTTTGTTAACAAACTTTCTATTTTTCCAACACCATTCATGGAAAAGACCATCTGTCCCACTTTATTGAGGTGTTATCTTGTTACAAATAACATATCAAGTATCATTACTTAATGATTACACTTATATTTTAGTTTAATTTCTCTATTTGCTGGACAGTTACTAATAGTAAGTTGACTTAATTACTATAGCTTTGTCATAAGTCTTGATAATGCAAATCTTTCCACTTTATTTTTCTTGTCTTTGTTATATGAGACCATTTTGTTCTTCTTATAAGTATTAAAATCAACTTGTGAAGATTCCAAAAATCTTACTAGGATTTGAGTATAATTATATTACATGTCTAGAATAATATAGGAATAATTGATATTATTACAATCCTGAGACAGAATCATTTATGACAATGGTGTAAGCTTCATTTATTTAGGACTTTTTAATATCTTTTTATAAAATATTTAGTTCTTCTGTAATGTGTCTCAATAAAATAAAATAAAGCAATGCTATAATTTTTCCATATATGCCTTGAATATATTTTTTATATTTATCCCTAATCATTTGCCTCATCAGATCTTATTTTATTTATTTAATACCTCTTTTTCTGTTTGAATTGGTATATGAAAAAATATTTGGTATATTGATTTATGTCAAGAAACCTTGCAAACTCTCTTGGTAATTCTTTAAAATTAATTTTTAGGTCTTTTGGATTTTCTACATTCATAATAATGTCAGCTTCCTTTACAATTTTTATAGATTCTATACTTTGTGTTGTTTTTTTTCATTTACTCTAACTAGAACTTTTAGTTGAGTTGAATAAAAGTGATTATAGAGAACATCTTTACCTTCGTATATTAGAGGGAAAGCATTGATACATTAACTGACTGAGTATAAAGTATGATTTAATATACATATGCCTTGTGAAAAGATTACCACAATCAAGTTAATTAATACACCATCATCACATTTAACAGTTCACCATTAAGTATGATGATGACTACAAATATTTCATAATCTTCATGAGTTAAGTAAGTTGACTTCTATTGTTACTTTACCAATAGGGAGTTTTTGTTTTTTGAAAGTAATTAAATCTGTTTATGAATGATAGTAGACTATAATTTTCCTATGAGATATTGTCCTTATTGGATTTTTTAATCAAAATTTTGCCATTCTCATAAAATGAGTTAGAGAGTGTAATATGTATTTTATTCTCTCTAGGCTTTTGTGCATTATTAGAATATTTTCCTCCTTGAATACTCAGTGGAATTTACTAGTAAAGACAAGTAAACTTAAAGTATTTCTTTCTTGGATTTACTTTTCTCATGCAATGTATTTCCCATATTCTAATCAGGCATGCTATTTGTTTTACAGATCATTTTGGTAGTAATATTAATGTTAAAATATATTAAAGTAGATAGTTGAGATATCACAGTTGTTAAAGTGCTAAATATCAGACTCGCATTATCTTAATAAAATACAAGTTAATTTTATGTTTGTGTAAAATAGGTTGAGCAGATGTTACTGCCAGGTGGTTTTCTTCTAATCAGTGACTTCACAGACCCTGGCCCTTTTTCTAGTAGCTTTGTCACCTACAATGTATGGAGCTGGAGTATGTGAGACCATAAATGATTGAGCATAGGAGCTTTAGGAGATCAATCTGGAAATATGATACCCTCATCATGTTTAATTTGCTGGGGCTCAGTCACATCGCCCCTCCATGCTGCAGATCTGGTCTAGCTGCTTACCAAGAAAAAGAGATTGATGGGTTAGGTGGATTAAATAAAAGCCACGGGCACAGTATATTGTTTCTAGTAATTTGCTTATTTATTTTATATATTCAAATTATATCTTCTAAAAGTATTAATGATATAATTTATTATGGTTCTAACAATGTCAACTATACATTATTTCTACTTTTTTAATCGATCTGTACATTATTTGTGCCATAGTTTTCCCTGTTTATTTGTTTCTTGGTCAGTATCACTACACAATTAACAGTGTATTCTCTTTTGAAAAAAGTAACTCTTGGCTTTGTTGGCACATCCTGATAGATATCTATATGTGTAATTGATTTCTGCTCTTCCTTTTTTTTGTTCTCTGCTTTCTCTCTCATGCCGTGTGTGTGTGTGTGTGTGTGTGTGTGTGTGTGTGTGTGTGTGTGTATGTGTATTTATTAATACTGGTCCTTTGTATTGATATTCAGATCTACTCTAAAACTTTTTAACTTAAAAGTCTAGTTAAACATTATTTTATTTGCCAACAACTGAACTAATTTACACATATTTTTGGTTCTCAGCTCTTCAGTTTTGGAAACCCTAATATCTCATTCACAACACATTTTAGAATACATCTAATCCAGTTTACCAACTAAGAAGATATTTAACATGATGTTTCATATATATATATATATATATATATATATATATATATATATATATACATACATATATATATATATGTTTCATATATATATATATGAAACATCATGTTAAATATCAATTGTTTAGGATCATTTCCTCCTTTCTACAGTCTCACTCCTATCCCCATATATATATATGGGGAGACTGTAGAAAGGAGGAAATGATCCTAAACAATTGATCATTCTTGGAAAGCCAATTCATAATAACTAGTATTTATTGGCTACTGAGTTTCTGTCCTCTGATTTATAGTAATTTTCATTCCTGAATGCCACAGTGCACATTATACAGTAGATGATCCATATTGAGTCCTGTATCGAATGCTATACTTATTCTCCTGGGAAAAGTTACCATACTTGAATTGGCACAGAGACTAACTTTTGGATGTCTATTGCTCCTGGATATTTGAATCATCTTCAGTGTTTGAGATAATGCTACTCATGGACAAATATAGTAGATGATAAATTTCAATAAATCTTTTGGTCATTCCTTTCTGAAGATTCCAAATTCCCATTATCTAACATTCTGATGAAATACTCCCAACCTTATTTATATTTTATAATTTTCCTACATAATTAATGATTTGTACTTTTCTTAAAACATTTAACATACTGAGTACAGGCTAAATTGCTCAGTCCCTGGATAACATCTCATGTCAGACCTTATTCCACAAATTAGTCAGTCTAAATGGTTGATCCAATATGTATCACCTACCCTATAATGTGTACTGTGGCATTCAGGAATGAAAGTTACTATAAATCAGAGGACAGATACCCTTTGGCAATATTATGAATGATTTATTTCCCTAAATATTTTTATTCATTTATGGTATCACCAGAGTTCTCATTTCTCTCCATTTTGTCCACAGTTGTATGTGTCAGCAGTAATTTTAGACATTCTGGTAGGCATGGTTTCGAATCAGTATTTTTTATTACCTATGAATTTAAGCATATGAAAATATAAGTGTTTTTGTGTCTTTTTCAATGTGTTTCTCCTCGATGTAAGGGTTCTTTGTATTTTCTGCATATAGGTCCTTTGATGTGTATAAGAGTTGTAAATAAAAACTCACATTTTGTGGCTTATTGTCTAATGTTCATCACATGCCTTTCGATGGGTACAACTTTTTAAATCATCATCATTGTATTTTCCTTAATGGTTGGTATGATTTATGTATTGTTTTAAAACTCTGTCTATGCTCTGTGCTCATGAAAATATTCTCATAGATTATATTTTTTAAGGTTTACTGTATATTTATTTATTTTTCCTTTTCACTTAGTTTTGTAAACTATCTGGATCTAAATATGATAAATCTATCACAGAAATAACACTATGTATTTAAGTGGGAAAGGGGAAGAACATATCATCTAGTCACATTGGTAGGTGAGCATAATGGAAAGATTTCCTGCAGGAAATCCTGCTTATGTAAATCTTGTAAAATAAGTAAGATTTCACAGGGACACACATTAGCAGGGATAAGAGTTATGTTAGCAATTGAAACATTCTGGGGTGAAAAACAATATATACAAAGACAAGTTCTGAATAAACATGATAAATAAAGCAAATTTAAGTAGCGTTAAGTGAAACTGGCAAAGGTCTTTTATGACATTTTAAGATGTTAGTACTTACATTGAAATGAGGTCAGATTATTTTTAAGAAATATAAGGAATACGGACATGGGAAAGGAGAAATAGAAAATAATGGAATGGAAAGGGGAAAAAAATGGAATAAAGACAAATTTAGAAAATTCAGTAGCAATGTTTTTGACCAATGGGATGAGAAGCAGTGACAGAAAGGGAATGACATTTCATCCACTAGAGAAGGTGCTCTCTAGGGTGATTCCAAGATTTTAGGTATGAATAGCTAGATAATTGATGTAGGAATTAGAAGAACAAAAGATGATCTAGTGAGATGTCAAAAGGGAGATGAGACTTGAATGTTAGCACATATGGTTACAGATCCATATGAGACACTTAAGTGAAAACTCCCTGACATAAGTGTTCAAGAGAATGAATAGGTGTCATCATCATCTCTGTGATATTTGAAAATGGTGATATGAATGACAAAGCAAGTAAGATTTACAGGACTAAGATGTGTGGCTTTGCAAAGCCATTTCTAAGGATGGAACCTGAAAAAGCATTCTTTTGTGGGCAGGCAGGAAAAAATCCTGAATAGGAGAAAAGAGAGACTAAAAATAATGAGGAAAGGGGTTGAAAGAAAATTAAAGTTTCTGTCTTAAAAGCCAAGGGAAGTGAGTTTCAAAATGTAGGAAGGGCAGAATAGTGTCAGTAGAAGAAAAATAAGCATGTTAAGATCTTAAGCATGTTAAGATCTAGAATGTGTCTCATATACTATTTATCCTCAAAACAATATGATCTAGGGAAACATAGTGTCTGTGGAAGGTCATTATCAGAAATGTAGATGGAGGAAGAGTAAATGAGAAATCGGGAAGTGCAAAGTGTAATTGTGGTCTACTCTTCCAACTAAGAGTAGATTTGGTGTTAAGGACAGGATGGAGAAAAGGAGAGATTTGTGAAAGAAGGATGAAAGTTCTTGTTTCAACAATGAAGAAAGGTAATTAAATGTATCACCCAATGTATAATAAAATGACAAATAAATATTTTAAAAAATCAACAAAACAAAAAAAGAAGAAAAAAAAAAAAAGAAACAAACTATGTGAACGTACGGGTGCATGTATCCTTTTGAATTAGTGTTTTCATTTTCTTAAGATAAATACCCAAAAGTGGAATTGCAGGCTTATATGGTAGATCGATTTTCAGTTTTCTGAGGAACCTCCATACTGATTTCCACAGTGAATGCACCAATTTGCAATTCATTGAGCATTATTTATGATAGCCAAGATGTGAAAACAGATGTCCATCATATAGATGAATGGATAAATATGTGATGTGTGTGTGTCTGTGTGTACATATATATGCATAAGATCTGTGAGATATATCATATATATAACATTATACACACACACACATATATTGGGTTATTACTTAGCAATAAAAAAGGATGATATATTTCTATTTGCAACAACATTTATGGACCTAGAGGGTGCTAATGAAGTCGGGCAGAGAAAGGCAAATACCACATGGTTTCACTTATATGTGAATCTAAAAATAAATGGAATATAAAAATAAACAAATAAAGTAAAACAAAACAAAAACACACTCATAGAAACAGAGATCAAACTGACCATTCCCAGAGGGTTGAGGTTTGGGGGATGGGTGAAAAAGGTAAAGGGGAATATAGTCAATAAATAAGTTGGCGTGACGACTTACTAAACTTAATGTGGTGATTGTATGGAAGGTATATAAATGTTGAATCACTATATTGTATACCTGAAACTAATATAATCTTGTATAACAATTATACTTATTTTTTTTTTAATCTAAAAAAAAATAAGTGAAACAACCAAAGCTAATATTTAAGAGCTTATAAATCTATCAACAATCATGTTGGTGAATTTACAAACAAAAGTAGTTTATGTTAGTAGGATGAGGCAGTTTATGTTAGACATTGAAAGTCGATGAGAGATTAGACTTGAACTCCTTTTTTAAAAAAGTGTAAAGATGGATGTTACACCTTTCTAGGCAGAGGGATATCTTTTCTCTTTGGAAAATGTTCAAAAGAGATAACTAAGTTATGATAATTAAAAAAAAAAGTATCCCTTTTTTTGAGTATCATTGTTCAATAATGTACCTGTGTTCAGTCTGTATTATCAGCAAAATTAAATACCATATGCTCAATAGCTACATTAACTAGCTTTTGATATGGCCACTAACCACTTATAAATTACTCCACATTTTTGATTATGTGAAAATTACCCTCTACCTTCAGTTCATGATCAAGGAAGAAGACATTAAAAATTATAAACCTAATCATGGCCCTTTAGTTTCACATAGGAGACAACAGGAGATTATATATCAAGAGGTAAACAATATCCTTTTATTTCAATTTTCATTTCTTAGAAGGACACATGTTTAAAACCTTTTTACTCTAAACTGTAAACACTTACAAATTAGAAATTATTATTATTTATTAGGAGAAATAAAGAAGGACATTGGATATTTGGACTGAGTAAGTATTACAGAAAAAACAATTTGAGAAAATGAATTAAGACATTAGGTTATATATTTTATATCTTTTCCTTCTAAAAGCAAAGATGATTCAAATAATTCTTTATGATAGTTATATACAAACAAGGAAGGCCTTTGGCATTCTGTTTATGTGGCATGCAGGGAACCCACTGAAGGAACATCACGTCTTGTGAAGGAATGTTTTAATGAAATTAAATTTAATTACTTTACTTATTTATTTATTTACTTATTTGTTTATTTATTGAGGGTGCAGCTCACAGTTGTCCATGTGGGGGATCGAACCAACAATCTTGGTGCTACCAGCACCATGCTCTAACCAACTTAGCTATCCAGCTACCCCATTTTATTTTAAAAATTTTATTTTTAAATTTTAAAATTAAAATTTATTGCGGTGACAATTGTTAGTAAAGTTATGTTGATTTCAGGTGTGTACAATTCCGTAATACATCATCTAAATATCACATTAGGTTCATCACCCAGAATTAGTTCTCTTTCTATCACCATACATTTGATGCCCTTTACCCTCATCTACCACCCCCCAACCCCCTTACCCTCTGGTAACCACTAAACTATTGTCTGTGTACATGAGGTTTTGTTTCTTCATTTGTCTGTCTTGTTTTTTTGCTGTTCTCAGTTTTATATCCATCATATCAGTGAAACCATATAGTTCTTGACTTTTTCTGTCCCCTTTACTTTGCTTAGCCTAATAGTCTCAAGATCCATTCATGTTATCACAAATGACACTATTTCTTTTTTTTTTTTTTTTTTTTTTGTGTGGCAGAGTAGTGTTCCATTGTGTATATGTACCACATCTTCTTTATCCAATCATCTATTGAAGGACACTTTGGTTGTTTCCATGTCTTGGCCACCACAAATAAAGCTACAATGAACATAGGTGCACATATGTCTTTATGGATAAATGTTTTCAGATTTTTTTAGCAGGTACCCAGGAAAAGGATTGCTGGGTCATGTGGTAATTCTATTCTTAATTTTTTGAGGAACCAGTAAAACCATATCCGTCAGAATTTGTTGTTGTTGTTGTTCAAAGAGGAGTAATTTTTAGCAACTATAAACTAGGCATGAGTATTCTTTGTAACGGTTTAAAAATTTTGGTACAAAACAATGCTTTGTCAGATGAACTGGGGTTGTTCCATATGGCACATGAACACAAAACATAAATTGTAGATGGCACTGAAATAGGTAAATGATGAAATAGTCCCCAGACCAGAATCTGGGCAGTGACTATGCCTGAGATTAAATTAATAAAAGTTTCATTTATTCTTATTGATAAAGATAGTTAATAGGAGAATCTTGCTGTGATTTTGATTTTATATGAAGACTATTTTGTCTGTTTTTTTCCTGTTTTCAAAAACATATTTTTTCTTTCTATGGAATAAGTTAAATTCACCACCTAAACTAAATCTGCCTTAGTCTATATAGGCTGCTACAACAAAATTACCATAGACGGGTGGCTTAAACAACAAATATGTGTTTCTCGCCCTTCTGGAAGCTGGAAAGTCTAAAATCAAGGCACCAGCAGATTGAGTGTCTGGTGAGAGACAGCTTCCTGGTTTGTAATTGGCTGTCTTAATGCAGAGAGAAGCAAGTTCTCTCTAGATAGTAGGTTACCCTCAATTTTACTTTATCAGGTCATAAACAATAAAAAAGATAAAAATTATTAATCTAATCATAGCCTCTTCATTCCACATAGAGGACATTAGAAGACATTTTACATATAAGGAGGTAAATACTGTCCTTTTATTCCCATTTTTGTTTTCTTAGGACACTAATCCCATTTAAGAGGACTCCATCCTGATGATCTCATCTAATCCTATTTATCTCCCAAATGCCCCACCTCTTAATATCATCACTTTGGGGAGTAGAGTTTCAACATATGAATTTTGGGGAAACAAAAATATTCAACCTATAACAAAAACTTCAATGTATTTTTTTTTTTTTTTTTTTAACACAAATACATTTTTGAAATCATTAAAGAGAGGTGAACTCAAAACACTCAACTCATTTTAAGAGTCCATATTCCTGGGGTAAGCAGAACTTCTTACAAAACAGTGACTCAATATGGTCCTCTGGGTGTGTGTCACTCCTTACACAAACACAATGGATACATGTATGAATATCTAGAACAAAGGAACAAAGCTACAATGGTGGCCCAGTTTATGCTGAGGACATTTCTGACCATCACTCCACAGTCACCTGGGATGCCTGATTTCATAGGCTCAAGACTGAAGATAGTCCATGCTTAAAATACATTAGTACAAACTTAACAAGATCAATAGTGAAAATCAGCATAGGGTAAAATAGTTTTAAAATTACCTTCTAAATAACTTTTGTGTTGCATTTTCATGGGGATTTCCACTTTGAATTAGTTGAATGGGTATCTTTAGAAAATACATATATTTTTTTTTCCTGTTCTTATTTTCTAGTTATATATTAGTGACCATTGAGCAAAATTTTCTGGCCAGATTAACAGAACTAAACAAAGGCTTGCAGATGAAAATATCCTTAGACTTTCTAAAATCTCTAGTCAATATTTAAAAACTAAGGTATCTAAGAAGTCCATATGTCTAAGTCCTATTTAAATTGTCTTAATTTTAAATTTGTAGTATTTTTTTTCTGACTTAGATTGTTTGATTTTAGTGTGACCCCCTAAATACAGGTACCCACAGTACTTCAAATGTTACATTTTGAGTAATTTGTGAATATTATATGACAGGGTGAGAATTTTTTGACCAAGAATATAATAATTGCCATAGCTGTATATCTTCTTCTACAACAAAATGGTACAGCTTTATGGAATAATACATTTTTAAGGCAATTTTTAATACCATTTTAGACTTAGATATAACTGTCTTCTTTGATTCTCTATCCTTATACATATTACTGGGGAAATAAATTAAAAAACTGTCATCATATCTGCCCCAACTTCTTTGAGACTAAGTTCACTTTTCCCTTCAGTCTGTCTCAGTCCCATCCCTGCTTGGGATTACTGGGCATTGATGTCTGTATACTGTAACCATGATCCTATTACAATCCTATTTAGACAAGATTCTGTTTCAGTCTTTGCTCTGTGAAAACGCCTTTTCTGCTCCCTCAGCTCTCATGCCCCTGATTCCAACCCAGCAACTTAGATAGCTAATTATGAAGACACATCCTAATGTTAAATGTTGCACAAGGTAGTTGTAGTTTTTGCATATGATTTTTAACCTGTCATTCTTTGTTTTTAGGAACATTTACATTAAAACTTTGCCCCTCATTCTGAAATGCCCATCTGTTCCTGCTGTTTATTTCTAGCCTTAAATAGTGAATGACATCATTATAATTTCTATGGCAACCAACTGCATTGACATTAAAAGATGATACAGCCTTCAGATAGTACAAAAACAGCAGAAGCTTGTGAACTGTTAAAAACAATGTCTTGTGATCATGCAAATGTCTTTAATAAAAGAAGGAAGGATTTTTTGTAACTCTTTGAAGGCATATACACTCGAAGGCTCCAATAATCTGATGAGTCCAAAAAAGTATTTTATGCACTAAATGTTCTTAAGTTTTAAACTTTGATATTTTCCTAAATTCTGTACAAACACTCCATTTTTCTAATTTTGGAATGAGAAATCATGAGGGGATAACACAGTATTTATAAAAATGCCATTGAAAAATTACAGTATAATAGCTCATGGGTTTACTCAAACATTCTCTAAGTCTTTAAATCCAAGATAATGTAGAGTGGGACGTTTATAATTGTTGCAGACATGGGAATTATGTTGTAAGGAAGTATCAGGAACCTAAAAGAGTACAATAAGCTCTGAAATTGAGAAGGTAGAGATGTGGAAGCAGGAAATCTGAAATACTCTCAGTCGTTTACAGAATGCACTTAGGTAATAAGTCAAGGCTGCTGTGTGAGTGAGTGTGTGTGTGTGTGTGTGTGTGTGTGTAAGAAAGAGAAAATATGTTGCACAAATGATGGATCATCTGAATAAAAAATGTTGACATGTTAGGATGGAAGCTATGATGTACCCCCCCAGATACGCTACCTGGGCACCCCTCCTATGCCACTAAAACTGTTGGTGGATGAGCACTCAAATGAGGAGCTTCCCAAAAAATTGCTCTCTGTGAAAGAGAACTGTTACATCCAATGTCATCTGGTAATCCATGCCCTACTTGTAATCTATGGCAGGAATATAGAGGCCATTCTATATGTAAGAATATAGAGGCTCAGGTACCTTGATTCAGGGTTGGACATTTCCAAAGGGCCGACCCAGTTCCAGATCTCCCTAAGGTAGAATGAGACTTTTATGCTATGACTGTTCACAGTTTAATTCCTCTTTTTGTCTAATCATACTTTCTTCATTTTCCCATAGGTGTTGATTACTAGGGTGCTCCTAAGAATTTTCTACATACAAATCTCTGTCTCAGAGTTTAATTCCTGGTAACTTGACTCAGATAATTGATGTCAGGAGTAGTCAAAGGAAGTAGATTCTAAAGTGAGATTTATCATGATGATCACCTAATGCCTAATAGACAATGAAAAGATCATCACAGCTGCTAGGTGGCCACCATCCCTGTGGTGACTTTGATGGGAAACAAATGGAGAAAAGTAATTGCATCAGTGAGAGCAAGAATGTGGTATTTCAGACGTTCAGAGAAAGTCCTTATTTTAGGACTATGGAATTGGTTGGCTGTTGCTGGGGGGTAATTGACACATTGGAGAAAGAGAACAAATAGCTGAGTATGTGTAGTTAAAGTTAAGTCTCTAAGCAAGAGGCCTTCCCTACTTGATGACGCGTGGTTTCAGGTCCTGTGGCCAGAGGGCAGAAAAATCTGCAGGCCAAGAATTTAAGAGTAGTAGATCTTCGGAGGAGGTTGAATTTCAACTTCAGCAAGTTGACTACTCTAAGATTGGGGCCCTAATTAGGGAGGAATGATACCTTAGAAACATCATGAGGATACTGGAAAACTTTAAATTTCCATATCCCTGTGAACCTTCTGGGTGAACAAGAGTGTCCACTACTTTCTGTTAAAGTCTTTGAAGGGAGATGTTACTGTGGTCTCTGTCTTTGCGAAAAAATAAGTACCCCACTCATGATCTACCCCCAATTCCCCTCCAGGCCATGGAAATAATAAAGAGGGTTAATTGACCACATATCTGGTTAAAGATATACTGGAAGTATTAAAAGAGAAAAGGGATTACACGTCAAAGGAACTGTAGAAACTAACCTGTATGTGGACAGGATCCTGGAGAGTATGCATGGGCCTGGGTTCTGAGGTCCTGGATCATGGGAGAGCTGGATATAGTTACATCAGGAGTTTATTGATGTGTTTACTCTCCTTAATACAGGTGTTAACATTCTGTTAAGGACACAAGAAACTGTGCTTACACATTATAGGACGGTCCTTGAAGAATGTTCTGACCAACACTAAGTGAAGTACAAATGAGAGAAATATCTTGGCAAACAGTGAAAGATAAAATCAAGAGTTTCAGAGAAGGGGGTGGATAGCCTAGGTAAGGTCTGAACACTCAATAACTGACTATGTTCCCTGGATGATGGGAGTGGTCTGAGGATACAGTATCTATCAAAGCAGTAGGCACTGTGCTAAAGAAAAAAGTAACAGCATCACAGAGAATCTCTGTGTTGGGTTGTCTCTGCAAATCAGGGCTGGAGATAGATGATATTGTTACAGAACTGGGGCACCATTTAGCAAAGGGATGGTAAGATCCCAAAATATTAGAGGGTGCATGTTGATGCTTAACTATCAGAAGCAAGGAAGTGACAGAGTAATTTTTGTAATGAATGGCCAAATTAGAGTGGTGACATTATAATGGCAATTCTATATTTTGGAATATAGATTCAACACATTTTTTCTGAATGATAGGGAATTCTTCCAGCATTTAGTGAGTGTAAATGCAAGACAGGTTACTACAACAGGTTTAAGCCATTTGAATTATACCCATTCAAAAACAGTTACTGAAATGCTACTAAGTCCTGGCGGGGAAATAAAGCACCTTATTAGGGGACATCAGGTGAATATGCAGCTGGAATAGTCTGTCATGGCTTTGGTTCTGTCAAAGCAACCAAATCTGCTGCCCAACAGCAATCTATTTTAAGATAAAGGTGATATGCATAAGATTGAAAATGAGACTATTCTAAATTTACCATCAAGCTCTACAAGCAGGGAGCCTAGAACCTAGTGTCATTAAACATTGTTGCATCAGGGACTTTCCCTCAGCTCACACTTATTGTCAGATAAGGAGTGGGTATCCCTTATGACCAATGGATTAAGGAAGAAATTGCCACGCTAGCTTAGGAGATGGTTTGACTCACTAAAAATGGAAATCTGCTGCACTATACTCCATACAGGTGTGGTCATGAAAGATGTAATCAAAGACAATGTATGTGCCCAGTGGTCAGATCTTTGTGTAATATTCTTTGTCTTCTATGTTTTGTTAAAAGAAAGTGGTCAGAGCTAAGAATATATACTTGCAGATTAATGAATACCTACGCTGGTTTATTAGAGGCCTGGAAGTAGAAAGATTGTGATGTTTAAGGATCAAGGGATCTGGAGGAAAGTCATGTGGCTAGAGTTCATAAACAGTAATGATTTTTGTATTGTATATTAAGAACCACCATGGAAGAGACATGACAGAAAAAAAAATCAAAACAATTCTACCAGCCAACCTTTTTTATAAGTCTCCAATATTGTCAAATGGCAGCAGAATTGGTGTAACCATGGTAGCAGGAATGTAGACTACACATAGTTATGGTTTGGGTCCTACTCAATGAGGCTGATCTAGTCATTGCTGCTGCAGAATATGCAGTCTGCCCCAAAAGGAGACCAACACTTATCTCCCCTAATATGGCATTTCCTTCTAAGAGACCAGTCAGACAGTTGGACCCTGTTATCTCTGGTATTTGAATCCACAAATGTTCTTGATATGTGCTTGGCTTTCATGTGCTCAAAGCATAAGTCATCACCACTAATTGAGTGCTAATAAAGTATTGATTTAATCACAGAAAGTCTCATGTAACATCGCATCAGACCAAGAGATCCAATTTATAGCAAAAAAAAATGGGCATGTGATAGTGAGATCTACCTGTCGTATGAAACACTGTGGCACCCAGAAGTTTCTGGCTTGATAGAGCAAAGCATGGCCTCTGAAGGTGGAACTAAAGTGTTAACTTGGAGTTGATAATAAATCAATGGTTAAAATGTGATGTTATATGCCCAATAGGTAGCAAACTTGGGTCTGGAAACCCAGTGGTATAAGTGGTAGTGGCTTTGCTTACCATTCACACCTAGCTACCTGCTTAGGGAATTTATACTTCCCATGCCAACTCTGGTTTAGAAGTGCTTATTGTTAAAGATGAATGATTTCACCAGAGAACATAGCAATAATTCTAATAACCAGGTTATAACTGCTGCTTGGTTAGTCCAGGCTGCTTGTACCAAGAAATGATGAGGAAAGAAATGGAGTCATTCTCCTATATAGGATGATTGACCACAATTATCAATGGAAGACTGAGCTACTGTTATAATTTGCAGACATGGAGGGAGATATGAGGCTCTTCAGGTGATCCTTTGGAACATGTGTTGGTACTCCTTAGTAAAAACTTGACAGTAAATAGAATATTATTATATTTGTTATGACCTGAAAAAGGCATACTATCCATGAACTTAGACCATCAGAAATGAGGTTCTTGATCATCTGGCCACAAAAGTAATAGCCTAGGTTAAGAAAAATCTTGTATGTGTATTTGAGAGTTGATGAATACTAGTTGAGGCCTCTAGTCCAGTGGCAATGGTGGTGTGGATACGTGGGGGTGAAGTTCATCCAATTAACCTTTTGAAATTTTCTCAGGAAAGGAGATCAACCAGAATATTATGGAGCTGTTTGAATATTTTATTATTAAAAGAAACCTGATCTCAGTGGAGAAAGGAGTGGGCTGAGTAAAATCTTTGGTAGGTCATACATGTCTATCCTTTAGGAGTGAAGCATTTATTCCCCCAGCTGCTAAGTGTATTCAAGGCTGAAAGCCCAGACAAGTTGTTCTCCAGGAAATGCTATCTCCATCAAAGTCATAGATCCTCCTCTGGTGCACCTTAAATCAAATAATTGATTCATACAGTAGTATGAAAAATGAGCTCCTTTCTCTGAAGGTAGGATACTTATAACTTTGAAGGGCTATCCTAGCTCCAGACTTCTCCATAATATTGGCTGGGACCTTTGTGAATTTGTCTTCCAATTTAATTGCTTCCTCTGTGTAATCCTTCTTCCTTCATTCTGGCGTAGATGTTGATTCCAAGGGCACTCCCATCCTACACTGAATAAACCTCCTACATGTTCTCTTAGGAAGCCCAACTTAAGAAAAATGTCTATGAAGTTAAAGTCATTAGAGGTGTTATGTCATGATGTAGTGTATTTTTTTTTACTGGAAGAATGTAAGCATAAACTTAGCTAACTGCGTGAAGTATATTACAGATGGAGATTCTTATATTGGATGAGGGTTTGAATCTAAAATATTAATTTGTAATTTGAAGATTATTTACGAGACATGTAATTCAAACCTTATCTAATATAAGAATCCTGATCTATAATACATCTCTTGCAGTTAACTAAGTTGATGCTCGCTTCCAGTAAAATAATATACATTACATCATGACATGTACTTCTAATGACTTTAAATTCAAACATTTTTCTTATATATATGACATAAAATAAGTGTGTCAATTTTTCTATGTGTGTTAAAGTAACATGACATCTTCCTACAGGCTGAGATTAGTCTCTATTTGTTTCCCAATATGAAGTTTAAATCTACTTAGGTAAGGTACATAGTTGTGAATCTGGATTAAATAAATGGCTATATAACTAAAGAAAAATAAATTTTGATTAAACATTAATTAATATGTTAGTGCCCCCAAAGTTAAAATGTTGGTAAATTATAATCACATGGTTTTGTAGGAAAGTTTTTCACTAACATTTTAAATAAAGATGCATATATATTTTTTATGCCTCTCTCTTCATATTGATGCTACTGTAAGCATTTTTTCCTTCCTAGAATTGTCAGGCCTCTATAAATATGGTTAACTGCTTGACTAAGAAAATAAATTAAACTTTGAAGACCATAATTTAAACTTCAGTTTACTTAATAGAGTGAACTAATGAAAGGAAGTGAATCAGGACTTCACAGCCATGTGGCCTGTTTGCTGACTCAAACCTATTTAGCTTTCCATGTTCTTTCAAACTAAATAGTTTATTTCCTATGTTGTGATAGACTTGTGATTGAAAGAGCTATAATATACAACTGCAGATACATTTCTTTGCAATCATTTTTACTTTTCTAGTACTTAAAAATCATATGTTCTGCAAAACTCATATCTTTGGTTGAAATCAATCAATAAAAAATGTACATTTCCGATTACCTTAAACATATATATATATATATATATATATATATATATATATATATAAAATTAAATTGTGTTCAAAGTTTAATTTTATCTTTTTTAGTTTTAATCTTTCAGTTTTGATTTCTTTATTTTTTAAATCACTTTATCCCAAATTAAATATACCAGACAGGTGCATTATAAAGTTAAAAGTTCTAAACAAAGTAAAATTCATGTTTCTCTATGATAACCCTTTCCCTCTCTCTCATTTAAGAATGTTTTTGAATTAGAGGGCACACCATGCCAATATGTTCTTTGAATGTAGAACTGTCTTTCCTGTCTTTTATGAAAATATGTTTAATGAAGTTAAATAAAGAATGTAAGGAGAAACCCAACAATAATAAATATGTTATTTATTAAATATTCATACATTTCCATAACTTGTTCTGAAGGATATATTTTATTAAAATGACAAAAGCAAAGCTTTAAAACTGATTTGTTTTTGCTATGAACTCTTATCTTTCTATTACAGTTATGCAAGTGAAGGAATAAAATTAAATCGTGCATGTCTTTTGAGGTTCTGATATGCGTAACATATTGGAGAAGAAAGTATGAATGCTCCTTTACTTGTTTCTTTTAGAATGAGGAAAATATCTTCACTTGCTCCTGACTAGAATAACTGGTGTTCTTAGTATAGTCCCTTTTTTCCAAAACAGAATTGTTCCTTTGCATTGACACATTTTATCAGATGGTTTGAAATATGATTCTAAGATTCCCTCTACAAAAGTTTAAAAGAATTAAAAAATTACCATCACATAATGTCTCCTGTGTTAGAGACAATACTATATTTAATTTCAATTTCTCCTTCTGGACATACAGAAGACTCACTTTCTACCTAATTATACTTAAGTGGAAT
The DNA here is from genome assembly GCF_036562045.2 of Rhinolophus sinicus. Classification (NCBI taxonomy): domain Eukaryota; kingdom Metazoa; phylum Chordata; class Mammalia; order Chiroptera; family Rhinolophidae; genus Rhinolophus; species Rhinolophus sinicus. The sequence continues at coordinate 106,624,903 of NC_133755.1, forward strand.
GGCGTACTACCTCTGGTTAATAATAAGTGAGCTGAAGTGGTATATTTTACATTTTGGCTGAGCCACAGAAAAGTCTCTTTATTGTTTTTCCCCCTTTTTGATGATGAGAAAAGTATCATATTCCGAAGGGTGGATCTCAAAATGGTGAAGCCTCCATCATACTGAAGCCCTGAGTGACCATATGACATAGGTACATACACTAGCATGCAGTGAATATATATGTTGAAATCGTACAACATTTATCACATTATGCTACTAATGTTTAGGCGTTAATTGTTGCTTTACCTTAAACCTAACCTAACCTGACCAATAATATATCTGTTTGAAGAGATATTGATGTACAAATTAATATTCGATTAAGATTAAGATGGCAACAGCAAGCAATCAGTGTCTTAAGTCTCTTAGGATTCTGAAATAATATTTCAGTGTAGTGAAATATTATTTCAGAATCCTAAGAGACTTATTTTTGTTTCCTAGTTTGGTTTACCTTTTGTTCTTTCATTTTCATTTAAACAGACTTGATGTTTGGGTTCCTTCCTTTTGCAGAGAGATGTGGCAATATATATTAATGTGGGCTCTTCTTTTGAGCTTATTGTTTATAGCCCATTATCTCTTACAGTATTAGAAAAATGAGATTTAAGAAATGTCGGGCTTTCTCTTGTACACTGAATGGAGGGAGACAAAGTGAGAACGATAGACATTGGTATGTTCTAGAAAAGGATCTCAGCTCCTTATTCTCAGGCAGTCACAAGAGGCTGAACAAAAGACCAATATATATATATATATATATATATATATATATACAGTAAGAATAGAAAAATGGGGCCTACAGAGACTTCTCTGCCACAGAGAAGCAAGGTGATCCGTAAGTCACCATGGCTTGTAGCCTTAAACGGCCTTGTAATAGAAGTAAGACCCAATACACATTAAAAGGATTGGAGGATAGAATAATGTCTTATGATGAACTGTCTATATTACTGTTAGCAAATGTCATACAGAATATTGGCTAACCCTGGAGCCACATGTGTGGATTAATGACTAAAACCAGATAAAAACAATTATCAGATTAGAAGAGAGAGTGGTCAGTTGCCATAGCTGGTCTTCTCAATATTTCTGTAGCTCAAACAGATAATACGAATTATGAAAAGAGGAAAATCCACAAATTGGCACACTGAATTTAAATGCTTCCTACTCTGAAGGACTTCGGGTTTAAAATAGAAATTATAGTTGAAATATTTTAACATATACTTATTGAACTCTACAGTTGTGGACTGAAGTTCCATCCCTGTTATAATAACAAAGAAAGAAAGTGAAAATAAAAATTATAATCCAAGCTTATAAATCACTCTATGGTTTATCTATAACTTATTTATAGCTAAATATGTAAAGATTTCCAACATCCAAAGTTAAAGGTGTTCAGTTAAAGATGTTCAATTTTGTGGACTTCCAGTCAAAGGTATATTCCCTATTCCTATATTCTATGTTAATTCAAATGGCATAAATCTCAAGATAAATAAACAGTTATCTCAATCTAACCAAAGGTCAAAAAATAGTAAAAGCTAAATAGTAAATATTTTAGGACTTATAGGCCATATGCTATATCTGCAACTACTTTATTCTACTATTACAGCATGAAAGCAGCCATAGATAATTCCAAAATGAAAATGTGTGGTGGTATTCCAATAAAAATTCATCTATAGAAACAGGCAATGGGCTGGATTTGGCCAATGGGCCAGTTTTCCCATCGCTAGTCTTGACTACTGTTAAATTCTACTGAGTTAAAATTATGTTCCAAAGCATAGATGTGGGTATTAAAAAAAAAAAAAAAAAACTATGGGATAATTTTTCTTTATTCAAAAAAATATTTTAATATGTCTTTCTTTCATGCATGTATTCATAAAATGTAAGTTGGCTTTGTTTGTTGACAAATAATTCCAAAAAAATCTCCAAAGTTTAGATAAAATAATTTTATGACTAAGAAACTGGAATGGATAATGAGTGCATGTGTTTTTAAGGGAACTGGCAATTGACAAGCAACTTCTATAAATTGACAGGAAAGAAGGTAACAGAAAATACAAATATGTCACATTGAGGTACCTTTTGAAATATCGTAAAACTTAGGTATTTCTTTTTTATCATTTTAACCCTACATATGTGTGCTTTTACATTATTGCTAGCAGGGATATTTAATCTCCCTGAAATGCTGAATCTGGCCCAAACTTCATTACATTTCACAAGTAATAATCTATTGTCCAAAATATAAATCTTTTACAAAGTCAACAGTATTCCTAATGAGCTGTTAATGAGCTGCCAATTTGTAATATATGCTAAAGAGCTCATAGTCACTGAGGAATTCTAGAAGCATAAATATGTTACATCCCAACAAACCATGATGAAAGGAATTATTCCAAGATTTATAATTACTCTTAAATTATACTGACTTTTTGTGTCATTTCTCAATTGCTAGTTTTTGGGTTTTTTTTAATTTATTGGGGTGACAATTGTTAGTAAAATTACATAGATTTCAGGTGTACAATTCTGTATTACATCATCTATAAATCCCATTGTGTGTTCACCACCCAGAGTCAGTTCTCCATCCATCACCATATATTTGATCCCCCTTACCCTCATCTCCCACCCCCACCCCCCTTACCCTCTGAACCACTAAACTATTGCCTGTGTCTATGAGTTTCTGTTTCTCATTTGTTTGTCTATTGGGTTGTTTGTTTGTTTTGTTGTTGAGTTGCATGAGTTCCTTGTATATTCTGGATATTAGCCCCTTATCGGAGGCACTATTAATAGTTTATGAAGATACGTTTATAATCCTCATTATTTTTCATTACACAGTGTGACTATTTTCTCATGAGTTATTATTTAAATAAGCACAGTGATCAAGGCAGTAATAATTTTGATGGAACAGCTCGTTCTTGAAGTGGATCTATTCATCCCATTCACTGCCTCCCCTCAGATGTACCAAAATTGTGGGTGACTGAAGTGCTCTTCCAATACATAAAGTTAGAACTGTAGAACAAGAGGGAAGGGAGAAACTAGAATTTTCCAGTGAGAGCGCTCTCCAGTGAGCAGTGAGTCCTGTTGCATTTCCACAACAAGTCTGCATGTGCAGGTAGATTTCCCTGAACCATGAATCAAGTAGACAGGAGATTAAACTGTTTTTCTAGTATCTGTTTCAAGAGGTTCCCTTCTGGGAAAGAGAGGACTCAATACATCTCTCATCCTCAGTCCAAACACAAAGCTAAATTCTGAATGAATAAAAATAGGATATTTTAAATGCATACTTCAGCTCTAAAACAACAAAGAGAATTCCCACATGGTAGAAATGAAGAAGGAAAAGATACCATTATAGAGCAGAAAATAAGCGACAAAGCTTTAGGGAGTATTAAAATGGGCTATTTCTTCTGGGCAGGACTTTGGTTAATAAATAAATTAGGATACTATGTGAAAAATCTCCTCTACAGTTTGGAGCTAAAAATTCAGGGAAGGGTAGATCGAGATCATTTCATGCTTTGGCCACCGTAATTAAAGCTGCAATGAACTTTGGAACACATGTGTCTTTACATATAAATATTTTCAGAATTTTTGGGTAGATAACCAGGAGAAGGATTGCTGGGTCATATGGTAATTCTATTCGTAATTTTTTGAAGAACCTCCACACTGCCTTCCATAGCAGCTGCACCAGTCTGCATTCCCACCAACAGTGTATGAGGGTTCCCTTTTCTCCACAGCCTCTCCAACACTTTTTACTATTTGTCTTGTTGATGATAGCCATTCTAACTGGGGTAAAGTGATATCTCTTTGTGGTTTTTATCTGCATTTCTCTGATGATTAGAGATGTTGAGCATTTTTCATATGTCTATTTGCCATTTGTGTGTCCTCTTTGAAGAAATGTCTCTTCAGGTCCTCTGCCCATTTCTCAATGGAATACTATTTGGCAGTAAGGGAAGATGAAATAGGCCCATTTGTGACAACATGGATGGATATTGAGATTATAATGCTAAGCAAAATAAGTCAGACAGAAAAAGCAGAGAAAGGTATGATTTCACTTATATGTGATATATGAATCAAAAGCAACAAAAGAACAAGGCAAACAAATGAGAAACAAAAACTCATAGACATAGACAATAGTTTAGTGATTACCAGAGTGTAAGGGGGGAGGGGGGTGGTAGATGAGGGTAAAGGGGGATCAAATATATGGTGATGGACGGAGAACTGACTCGGTGGTGAACACAAAATGTGATTTATAGATGGTATAATACAGAGTTGTACACCTGAAATCTATGTAACTTTACAAACAATTACCACCTCAATAAACTTTAGTTTAAAAAAAATGATAGTTTCATGTAAGAGCATTTAAAAGAATGTCAGCCTATCTCAGCTACGGAGGTCCCTCCCAAAAAAGAGTGAGAGGTTACAGCTCACATCAGCCTTCTCAGCCCAGGGTTCGAGTGGCAGGAAGAGAAGTCCTCATAACTTCTGGCTGTGAAAACTAGCAGAGATTGTGGCTGAGAGAGACAGAGGGCTGCTGGAGTCCCAGATGTTCCCCTTGAATGGCCCATGCATGGACTTGCTCATTGACAGACTCACTCATTTTGAGCTCCAGCACTGGGGGAGAAGCTTGAAAGGTACCAGGGATAGATGATAGATAGATAGATAGATAGATAGATAGATAGATAGATAGATAGATAGATAGATAGATAGATAGATAGATGATAGATAGATAGATAGATAGATAGATAGATAGATAGATAGATAGATAGATAGATAGATGAAGGAATTGAATTGTCTGGCTACAGGTTGAGGACTGGCAGGGCAGCCTTTTCCTTGACAGAAATGCTGGCAAGAGTCATTGTTCCTTTGTCGAGCCTTTCCATCACCCAATCTGCACATGCAGGCAGGTGCCATAAGTGAGTCTACATCAACCTGGCTAAAACAATTTTTCCTGTCATAGTGATTCCCTGAGACACCACCCCACCCAACATGGTGGTACACTCAAGCTGTTCTTAGTGGCTTTTCCATACAAACAGCCTGTCTTGGCTCATGCTGCAGACATTCCAAAATTTTCTCAAAGATTCACAAACCCCAAACAAGCAGCATCTATCATCAGTGTGTCTTGTACCTCTTGCTAAGCAGTCCTAAGCCTGGCATTAGTGGCAGCCAGCCTCAGTTCACAGCCTAGCCTCTCCTGGGCACCTCTAAGTCTGGCTTAAATGAAAACCACCTACAGCTCACTTTGTAGCTCATACTGAGTGGCCCTGGGCAGGGCACAGGGAACCCCTTCCAAGAGGCTCCAGAACTGATACACTTGGTAGCCAGCTTTAGACCATACCAGAGCACCACCCAATCGCCTCTATAAATGACACACCCTAAGGGCAGAGTCAACAGGTACCTGCAAATCCTACTCCATAGGGTCAGTCATTGCACAACAGCTCCTCTATTATAGTCACAGCTAGTCCTCACAACTGCTCAGACTGACGTTCAGTTCCTCCCATTGATGTGCCAATGTTATTCAAGGCTTAGCTACAACAAGAAGGCACACACAACCTACATAAGGGACACACCTGAAGCACCGGTGACCAGGGACACTGCGCTACTGATGCCCACAACACAACTACTACATAAGTCCATCTACCAAGATTAGGACAAAGCAGCTCTACCTAATACATAGAAACAATCACAGGGAAGCAGCTAAAATGAGGAGATAAAGAAACATGCCCCAAATAAAAGAACAGAAGCTAAGTTCCAGCAAAAGAACTAAACAAAATGGAGACAAGCAATTTACCAGATGCACAGTTCAAAGCAATGGTTATATGGATTCTCAATGATCTCGGTGAAAACTTCAATTAAGGAATAGGAAAAAAAAAAACAGTCAGAAATGAAGAATTCATTAGAGGGAATCAACAGTAAATTAGATAAAGAAAAGGATCAAATCAGCAATTTGGAAGAGAAGGTAGCAGAAAATACCCAATAATAACTGCAAAAAGAATCCAAAAAATAAGGGTAGTTTAAGAGGCCTCTGGGACAACATCAAGTGCACCAACATTTGCATTATAGGGGTATCAGAAGGAGAAGAGAGAAATGATCTCACTTATATGTGGAATTGAAAGAACAGAATTAACAAACAAATAAAACAGAAAGGGACTCAGAGATATAGGGAAAAAAATAACCTGTACATAATTAGTAAAGTATACAATATAAAAATAGAGTGGTATTTCAGGCAAAGGAAACATGCAACTTCCCTGATATCTGTAACACGCGAAGCTACACAAGTAGATAATTCAGAGGACAAAAAGAATTTCATACTTGTAGATAAGAAAGTCTTCTGAAGATTACTTCACAATCTAAGTTACAAAGCAAATAAGGAAACAATATCCATGAAAGACAATTGTTAGATGATATGAGATTTGCCACCTAAGAAACAGGTACTATAGTAACATGAGAGATACCTTCAAATATGTGTATTAATGTGTTCAAAGAAACAAATTTATAAAATAGTATTGATAAAGCAAGAGTAATGCATTTTGAAAAAGACGCGGAACTGAAAAGGAGCAAACAGTAAGTCTTATAAAAAATTCTAACTGAAATAAGTATTAAACTTTGGGTAAATTGTGCACAAAGCTGAAAAGAAGAAACCATCCAAGGATGGCATAAGAGCTAACATGTGACCATCAAGAAATTACTTAATCTCTGTTTTTTAGATTCCAATATGATTCTTGGGAGTTAAAAGTAAAGTACTTACACGGTTCTGGCACATATTTAGTGTACAAAAACCATAGCTGTTATTGCTATGTTACTATTATCAAAATGTGTTGCAAAATATAAAAGAATGGTAAGTGAAGGATAGAACGAGAAGGTCCTACATTAATCTACAATGAGTTCTATAAGGATATGATAGAAAAAAATAGAGGCAAGACAATATTTGAAGTGATTATGGCTGAAAATTTTTCAGAACAAATGATATAAATCTTAAGACTGAAGAAACATTAAATTAAACAAATTATTGTTTCAATGCAGAATGGCAAAGATAAAGAGACAAAGATATTATAAATATATACTAAATACAGAGGAATTACAATTAGAGTTTATGTTGGCTTTTTGAATGCTAAAGGAAAGTGGAATTTTTCAATTGTTGAAATACAATAGAATTAAATATTAAAGTTTTCTAATCTGTTCTAAATTTTGTTTTTTTTTTTTTTTAATTTGTAAAAGTGATATTTAATCAGCCTGGTCATCTTTTATAGTTTTCCCTTCCCTGAGAAATATTTTCACACTTGCCTTAGTTATGTGATAATCTGTGTTTCATAATTCCATTATCTGAGATGCTTATGGGTTTTTTTCTGTTGTGTGTTGTTTCTGTTAGATGCCCCTCAGTTTGCATTATCTTTCCAGGTATTTGGGGGGAAAAATATATATATATATATATATAAAATTACACCCTAGGTTTTATTTTTCTCTCACAGATGCTTTCTGTTTGCTCCCGCTCAGGTGCTTAGAGGCACCAGCAATTATAGATCAACTTGACAGGATACCAGCATATCTATTTTTCCTGAAGAAGCCTGATTTATGCCTGTTTTCCTGGCATTCTATTTGGTTTAGTATTTGCACAATTTTTAAAAAATAAATAATTGTCAAAAATGTTGCATTAAAATAAGCCATGATGATTTGGTTAAATCTCTGCTCTTACTGATCGATGCTCTATAAAGCCATGATAGTTTCAAATACTGAGAAGTTTAAGCAAATTCTCCTAAGAGTGCTGTAGAGTTAAAATGAGAATGACATATTCACGTTTCTAAGATCTTTGTTGGAAGTACAGAGGGAGACTTAGGAATTATCTTGTTCAGTGCTAAATGTATCCATAACTAGAAACAGCAGATCTAAGATAGCTGTGAATCAAATCAATGTTTGATCCTATGAGTTGCTAAATTATGAATTACATAAGTAGAATTCACAGCATTTCCAGGACACTTATGTAAAATCTGGGGGCACTGAGCAGAAAGCATTGGGTCTGTGACAGTAGAAAGTATCCTCATTTATGAAGTGGAAATGTATAAGATGAATGAGAGAGACCCTGATGGACTGAGTCTCCCTGATAGCTGGGCCAGTTACTCTTCCTTTTTGTATCGAGTCTGTTAATGCTTTTCCTGAACATCGCACCAGAGGAAGTTACTTATTTCAACTTAGCTAAATCAACTCAAGTGTCACCCATGACTAACCTCATTTTCTCAAATTTGTAGTCAGATCCCAGCACATTTGAAATTACATGTTCTTGCCTCAGATGTATTCACAACAACTCTCCCTCTCTGCTACAATATAGACCTCAGAGTTCATGATCAGATGACCCTACAACAGGGTATGTTTCTTACCCATTGGAGTGACAAGCTTATGCTGATATGTCCCAAAGTACAAGGAGTGACAGACAGTCTAGATGCCAGAGACACATGTGTGCCAAAGTGTAGGACCAAAACCCCACATAAATACAATTGTTTCTTTCCTCAATAGAATTTCTGAGGGCCCAATGATTTGTTGAGGTAACTCCTATACAACGTGAGGAAAAAAATACTACACTTTGCATAGTCCCAACTTCATATGTGAGTTGTTATAGTCTATTTAGTTGGTGTTTTAGAGGCCGCTGTGTTGATAGGGATCTAAATTTATAAAAGTTTCTCTAGGCTGCAGGGCAAGGAATTCTGCAACCTGGCATTAAGACACAGAGAATCAACGCAGGATGGTATGCCTTTCTTACAGATGTTTTGCAGTGAGCCACTATAAAATGATAATGAAATTCCTCAGCATATTTTTTGGAAAAAATCATATACTCTTTTTTATTTATTTATTTATTTATTTTATTTTCCCTTTTTAACTAAAATTTATTGGCGTGACACTTAGCGAAACTACATAGGTTTCAAGTGTACAATTCTATAATTCATCATCTATATATTGCATTATGTCTTCATCACCCAGAGTCAGTTCTCCTTCCATCACCATATATTTGATCCCATTTACCCTCATCACCACTCCCCTACCCCCTTACCCTCTGGTAACCACTAAACTGCTGTCTCTGTCTGTGAGTTTTTGTTTCTTTATTTGTTTATCTTGTTCCTTTGTTGTGTTCAGTTTTTTGTGTTTTTTTGCTTATTTTTTATTTCAGGTGCACAAAACAATGTAATAGTTAGACGTTTATCATTTATATCCCTCACACTTTGTCAACCGATATCAGCCTCCAGCCATCCACTATCCGTCTGACATCGCACACAGCCATTACATTTCCACTGTCTCTATTCCTAATGCTGTACTCTGCTTCTTGTAACCCTATAAACTTGTAGTTGACATTCATTATTGTTCAGCTTCAGGTGTACAGTGCCATGATCAGGCATCTACATCTTCCCTGAGGTGGTCTCCCTAATGAGACAAGTGTTCATCGGATACTCTAGAAAATCTTTACAACATTATTGATTACATTCCCCAAATTAACTTTTGTAAGCCCATGGAAATCTTGTGGTTACTGACTGTGCTTTCTAATCCCCTCACCTTCTCCCTTATCCCCACCCCCTCTCCCATCTAGCAACCCTCAGTTTTTCCTCTATGTATCTGAACTGTTTCTGATTAGTTCATTCATTTATTTTTTTTCTTTAGATTCCACATATAAGTGAGATCATATGGTATTTGTCTTTCTCTGTCTGACTTGTTTCACTTAACATAATGTTCTCTAGGTCTTTCCATGTTGTTGCAAATGGTAAGATTCCTTTCTTCTTTATGGCTGCATAATACTCCATTGTATAAATGTACCACAGTTTCTTAGTCCAGTTGTCTACCGATGGGCATTTTGGTTGTTCCATGTTTTGGCTATTGTGTATAGTGCTGCAATAAACATAAGGGTGCATACATTTTTTTTTTTTTTAATTAGAGTTTTGAATTTCTCCAGATAGATACCTAGGAGTGGAATTGCTAGATCATAGGGTAGTTCTATTTTCAGATTTCTGAGATAGCTCCATACTGTTTTCCATAGTGGCTGCACCAATCTGCAATCCCACCAACAGTGCACAAGGATTCCCTTTTCTCCACATCATCGCCAGCACTTGTTGTTTGTAGATTTATTGATGATAGACATTTTTACTGGGGTGAGGTGGTATCTCATTGTGTTTTTTATTTGCATTTCTCTGATGGTTAATGAGGTTGAGCATTTTTTCATGTGTCTATTTGCCATCTGTACGTCCTTTTCAGAAAAATGTCTCTTCATGTCCTCTGCCCATTTTTTAATTGGGTTGTTTGTTTTTTTGGAGTTGAGTTGAGTGAGTTTTTTATAAATTTGTGATATTAACCCCTTATCGGATATATCATTGGCAAATATCTTTTCCCATTCAGTAGGATCTCTTTTTGTTTTATTGATAGTTTCCTTTGCTGTGAAAAAAACGTTTTAGCCGTTTTAGTTTGATGTAATCCCACATGTTTATTTTTTCTCTTACTTCCCTTGCCCGAGCGGATATATCAGTAAAAATCTTACTCCGGGTAATGTCTGTAAAGTTTCTTCCTATATTTTCTTCTTGGACTTTTCAAAAAACATATACTCTTAAGTAAATAAATATTTCTAGTGTGCACTCAAGTTTATGTGAAAATATACTAATTAAATTTTATTAATAATAATCAAATTTGAAACATTCTAAGTGTATAAAATATCTATATAATTATATTATAAAATAACAGTATATAACAATTATCTATCTATCTATCATCTATCTGTTTATCTAGCATCTTTCTATTGCCAAATCTTATTCAATCACATAGGATGATAGTCCTAAATTTGGGGGGATAATGTCATATAGCAATATCATATATAGTATAATATTGGTTTTAATGTAATAACTGGCACATATTAGGTATTCAATAATGGTTACCTCCTTGATGGATTAAACAACAAGACATTTATTGCACTAAAGCAATCAAAGGGTACACTCTTGCTCACACATAAATTTCCCTCACTTATGTCACCCTAGTTTTCCTTTCCAGAGAACAAGTTTTGTTGAGTATGTGATTTTTGTTTTTTAATATAAGAGAGCATATTTCCTGTCTTATGTTCCTCACATCATATTTGCTCTTTCCACCCACTGCAATCTGGTTTTCACTTCTATATTCCACTAAAATATGCTGGTAAAGATGTAAAATGATCTTTCAATGGCTACATCCAAGAAACAGTCTCACAGTAATTGCTGCCTGTCCCATTTCAGTCTGTGGTTCCCCCTCAGTCTGTTCCTTCCTTTTTCAGCACCAAATGTTTGCTTTTTCACCTCTAAGGCCATCTCTGCTCCATGGTCTTTATTTGCCTCTCTTCCTGATGGTTTTCTCCCTCCAAGTTTTTATCACTACTATTTCTACCATTTCAAACACGGGGTAATTCTCAACTTACATTTCCACTAAGTGCACTTTTAGAAGAGTTCTGATCTAATCTATTCACTTTGTTATCTTCTCCCTATTCTCAATCTTGCCCCATCTTCTGTATTTCTGATCTTAGTTCCTGATACCTTCCTCCCTTCACATGCAAATGGGGGAAAAAAGAGTAATCTCACTCTCACCATCTCTCAAGACCACACAAGGTATTTTTATTTCACTTCATTAACATCTCCGTTTCATCTCATCCTCCCTATTTCCATGGTTTCTACATGAAATTTAAACCCTAATATCCTACTTTAAATTTAAATCCTTTCTCTGGATTATTGCAATAGCCTCTTGATTGGAAGAATTATCTTCTATTTGACTACACTGGGATTCATGCTACAATTACTAGTGTAGAAACATCACAAATGCTAAATGAGTTTGACATTACCTGACATTCCATTAATCTGAGAATGCTGTTACTGACTTTTTAATCCCATTAAAGTTTACTGGGGTGACAATTTTTAGTAAAGTTATAGAGATTTCAGGTGTCATCTATAAATCCCATTGTGTGTTCACCACCCAGAGTCAGTTCTCCTTCCATCACCATATGTTTGATCCCCTTTACCCTCATTTACCACCCCCACCACCCTTACCATCTGGTAACCACTAAACTATTGTCTGTGTCTATGAGTTTTTGTTTCTCATTTGTTTGTCTTGTTCTTTTGTTGTTTTTGGTTTATATACCACATATCAGTGAAATCACATGGTTCTCTGCTTTTTCTGTCTGACTTATTTTGCTTAGCATCATAATCTCAAGATTCATCCATGTCGTCACACATGGTCCTATATCATCTTTTCTTACTGCCTAATAGTATTCCATTGTGTATATATACCACAACTTCTTTATCCATACATCTGTCGAAGAACATTTTGGTTGTTTCCATGTCTTGGCCACCATAAACAAAGCTGCAATGAACATTGGAGCACACGTGTCTTTATGCTGAACTTTCTTACCAGAACTCACAAGAATCTGTCTACCTTTTTAGATTAAATTTCATGATGTTTTCTTCAAAACTGCTTGTAGTATTTCTTATGCAGATTTAATTTCCACACTGCCCTGCCTATATATGCTAAAACTTCTGTTTGAAAAACCACTGTACCCTGCTCTGTTCTCTCTTTACTTTGTCATTTTAATGGCACTTTTCCTATGTCATAGGGAACTGCTTTTCTCACATGATTTTATAAGTGCTTACTATGTTGATGTTTGGGTTGACTGTTTCCTCATGATACTTAAAAAAAAAAACATCTTAAATTCCTAGGAAAATTGTCCCTAAATCACATGCAGAATTAATCTTTAGTCATTTTTCTTATCTATAATATCTAGATTGGTTGGTCTAGATAAGAAGTGGCATGTTCTCCCTCTTGCCTCTTTACCTGTTTCTTTTCATGAAGTCAATCCTGAATTCAATTGCAAATTAGTACCCTTTTCCTACTTGAATTTATATTAGAAATTCTAGCCTCCTGGAACCAGAAGATTATCATAACCCAGTAATGATAATGATCTCAAATATTTCCTCTTTGATATACAGATACACATACAGAGACACTTTAACACACACACACACACACACACACACACACACACACTAGCACAAACATACAGCCAATTGAAATCTATATGACTTAGGATTTGTTATAAAATTCAAAGGAGAAAGTAATGTCATCTGTTATTCAGTGAAAATAAAACAAAACAAACTGTATCATACTCAATGGAAATAGAGCATGTTAAAGTATCTCATCAGGAGTTTTGTTTTCTTATTTATCAATGTTCCCTATTATTATATAAACTCATATAAGATCTCTCCACACCAGTCTATATGTATAAAAGCCTAGAAAGTTTATTTTTCACATCTTAAACTTAATAGAGACATAATATGATTTCTTGAAGATGACTGAAAACATCCTGAACTAAAATTATGTATTTTATTTTATTATATAAGCATATGAGGTTAAAAAGTCTCGAGAAGCTGACAAGTCAAGGTTAAACTGTAGCATTCCCTACTGAACTTAACAACAACAGAAAATTCACAGACTGGCAAAAATATTAGGACACATTCAAAAAGAAGATCAATCTAGCCTCATTTCTGCACATAAACCAAGAAAAGAATACTGTTCCACAACAAAAATAATCTAATATGCTTTTTTCTGTTGGCTCACTGAGTGACCCCTTACGTTTACAAAATACTCATTCAGTATTTTATTCCTTTCACTTTCTAGATAAAAAATATTTAAGGTCAATCATCAAATTGCCCCTGCTTCCTGACAGCACCCAATCCAGAACCCACCCTCCCTCCCTTAAACCCTTTCTCAAATTCTCCTTTAAATCACCCAGGACAATCTCAAAAACTGTAGAAAGGCTTTCATAGATACCTTTTACAGGGAAACTCCAAAGTTCCCCACAGAGTGTGGTGTTCTTGATGAAGCAATTAATAAATCCCATCCTATTATAGATATGTTCTAGGTGCTTTTTTTCACTGGGATTAATCAATTACCATTGCACATAAAACAACAATGGCTATAAAATATCGTCTGGTATAACTATCCAGATTTATCTTATAATAACTATCTAATGATAAATTCTAGCCAATTCAGTGATGGCAAAACGAATGGCCCATTAGAATCACCTGGACATTTTTATTTTGTGTTGAGTGAGGCATGATTATGGTCACTTAAAATTTTTTCTTTCAGATAATACTAATTAATATATGGAAAAGACTAACTCAGTAACTGGTTTAAAGAGAATGATTCCAGTTTAGTTTATATCATTACCCTTCCAAGATTTGCCTTCCAGTTCTGTACATTTCATGGCACCTTGCACTGAGACTTAAGATTATTGCTGTTAGGATTCTTCGCTAAAGGCAGGAATTTCTTTGCCTGTACAATTGCTGAAAATATTCTAAAGGAGTTTTTACATACTGTGTCTCTATCAGATGGTTTCTATAGAAGGCTTGGCTTCCGTTCAATATTTTCTTTAACACTCTGAAGGCCAACTGTGATAGAACGACAGAACTGTCTCTTCATCTTAATCAATTTGTTTTCCATTGTTGGCTGCATTATTTCTGATCCCCTCAGCATTCCCTGTCTCCTCTAGGCATAGGAGGAGCAATTTCTCCCTGATTTGTGTGAAAAGTAATTTCTTGAAAATATTTGCTTGGCGCAAGAGTAATTGCAGTTTAAAAGGTTAAAAATAATTGCAAAAACTTCAATTACTTTTACACCAACCTAATATGTCTCTTCCTGTTTGGGCCCATTTACCTCTCCTATGTTCAGCCATTAAACATCTCCCTTTCTCAGCAACTCTAAGGCCTTGCTTGCTGTTTAATGAGCTGGTGTCTGATGAATTTTACTCTGTGGATGCTCTTCAGTTTACCATTACGAGGTATATTACAGCAGCTTCACACTTTTGGCTTTCATAAACCAGTATAATCTCATGAAAAGAAAAAAAAGAACTGACAACTTACTTCCTTTTTAAAGATAATTATGTTTTTCATTAAAATATACTCATTTATTTTTTTTTCCTTTCCCTATCCTACCCCAATTTGTAAATATTTTAGCACAAAGTAATAGTGACTAGTAGTTAGAAGCCACATATAAATTTGATACTAGAACAGTCAACTTAAACCTCCCATATGTTTGAATCTCAAAAATTGTAGTGCATTTTATTTTAAAGAATATACAAATCCTTTTCCACAGGCTATACCTTGATATTGGTGTTTTCAGAGGCTTCAGATACAAAGCCAGTAAATTCCAGTAATAGTTTGGTTTTCTCACCCAACAGGTAGAATCAAAGTAAATCTATTAGAAGTTTATTTGTAGAAGGTGAAAGTCCAACATTATGGTTAATGCTATTCAAAAATCCAGTTTAAAACTACAACATTGAGGATAAAATATATACTTTTTTGCAGAGATAATGCAAATATAAATTTCGTGGAACATCTTGAAAAAATAGTGTTCTTAAATTAAAAAACGTATAGACGTAAATGTACTAAAATTTGCAAGCCAGAAGTTATTACATTTAAAGCATTGCAATGTAGTCTGATAAAAACAAGAAATTAATTAAAATCAAAAGTTTAGAGTTCTAATTGTATCCAGGGTTTAATTTTGAAATTCAGAATTTCACATAATTCAACCTGTAAAATATTTTATTTTTATGAATATTCTCTTTTTAATAGGATGCATACATACTCAACACTGATGAACCAAAACTGAAAAGGCCTATAATTTTGCCAATTTGACAAAACATTTAATAATTATAAAGAGGTAACTTACTGATAAATTTTGATTTGTGAAAGTATTTGTTGAAAAAGGTATTCTAAATAGAAGCAAGAAGAAAGTTATCTGTAAAATTATTTTGCCTAAACATAGAATTAAAGTTTGATGTGGCTAAGTATTAAAGTGTGTGAATGTGTATTAAGAATATTTTATTTATGCTTGTTTTTCATGATATGGTAATTTTTAAATTAAATTTATTGGGTGACAAAGGTTAGTAAAATTATATAGGTTTTAAGTGTACATTTGTATAACACCTCATCTATATATTACTTTGTGTGCTCACCACCCAGAGTCAGTTCTTCCATCACCACATATTTGACCCTTATTTACCCTCTTCTACCCCATCTCCCTTTACCCTCTGGTAACCACTAAGCTGTTCTCCTTGCCTATGAATTTGTTTTTGTTTATATCTCGTATTTTTTTGTTGCTTTCAATTTTATATCCCACATGACTGAATTCATATCGTTCTCTACTTTTTCGGTCTGACTTATTTCACTTAGCATAATAATCTCAAAATGTGTCCATGTTGTCTCAAATGGCAGTATTTCATCTTTTCTTGTGGCAAAGTAGTATTCCATTGTTTGTGTGTGTGTGTGTGTGTGTATATATATATATATATATATATATATATATATATATATATATATATATCGCATCTTATTTATCCAATCATCTATCAAAGGACACTTTGGTTGTTTCCATGCCTTGGCAATCATAAATAATGCTGCATAAACATAGGAGTACATATATCTTTACAGGTAAATATTTTCAGATGTTTTGGGTAGATATCCAGGAGAAGGATTGCTGGGTCATATGGTAATTCTGTTTTTAATTTTTTGAGGAACCTCCACACTGCCTTACACAGTGGCTGCACCAAGCTGCATTCCTACCGACAGTATATGAGGATTTCTTTTTCTACACAGCCTCTCCAACACTTGTTACCATTTGTCCTATTTATGATAGCCATTCTAAACAGTGTGAAGTGATATCTCATCACAGTTTTCATTTGCATTTCCCTAATAGCTAGTGAAGTTGAACACTTTTTCATATATCTGTTGGCTATTTGCATGTCTTCTTGGGAGAAGTGTCTGTTCAGGTCCTCTGTCCATTTTTTAACTCATTGGTTTTTGGTTTTTTTGTTTGTTTGTTTGTTTGTTATTGTTGTTGTTGTTGTTGAGTTGTATGAGTTCTTTATGTACTTTGGATATTAGCCCCTTATTGGAGACATTGTTTGCAAACATCTTCCTCCATTTTGTTGGTTGCCTCTTTGTTTTGTTGATGCTTTCTTTTGCTGTGCAGAAGTTTTTAGTTTTATATAGTACCATTCATTTATTTTAGCTTTTACTTTCCCTACATTAGAGTTCAAATTCATAAAATCCTCTTTGAACCCAAGGTCCATCAGTTTAGTACCTATGCTTTCTTCTGTGCAGTTTATTGTTTCAGGTCTTGTGTTCAGGTTTTGATCCATATTGGGTCAATTTGGTATATGGTGACAGATAGCAGTCTAGTTTCATTCTTCTGCATGTGCCTTTCCAATTTTCTCAGCACCATTTATTGAAGAAGGTTTCTTTTCTCCCCTGTATGTTTTTGGCTCCTTTGTGGAAAATTATCTGCTCATATATGTGGGTTTATTTCAGCATTCTTTATTCTATTCCATTGGTCTGTGTGTCTTTTTTTCTGCCAATACCATACCGTTTTGATTATTGTTGCCCTGTTGTACAAGCTGAAGTCAGGGAGTGTGATACCTCCAGACTTGTTCTTTCTTCTTAGGATTGTTTTGGTTATTCAGGGTTCTTTTTTGGTTCCATACAAATCTGATGATTTTTCATTCTATTTCTTTAAAAAATACCATTGGGATTTTTATGGGGGATTGCTTTGGGTATATGACCATTTTAACTATGTTGAATTTTCCAATCCATGAACATGGAATATATTTCCACTTTCCTGTGTCTTTTTCAATTTCTTTTAAGAATGTCTTATAGTTTTCATTGTATAGTTCCTTCACATCCATTGTTAAGTTTATTCCTAGGTATTTTATTCTTTATTTTGCAGTTGTGAAAGGAATTGTTATTTTTGTTTTCCAATTTTCTGAAAAATCATTTTTAGTATGTAAGAACACAATGGATTTGTGTACATTGATTTTGTACACAGCAACTTTATTGTATTCATTTACGTTAATTTTTAAATAATAATTTTATACTTTTAAAATAGTTTTTGAGTGAAATATTTTATAGGTATACCATGAATAATGAAAACATATTTGTCAATAACATATTTTAAAAGCTTTACATGTTTTTATTTTCAGTGTTCCCTTAGAGTGTTAAAGCTGTCTCTGTTTGGAAATTATGTATGTGATCACCAAACAGTCTTAAGATTTGAAATTTTCTGTGCATCAAGAAGCCAGGCTTGTTACAGTGTTCATGAGGCCTGGTTTACTTCCAGCTCATTCTTACTCCATCAGATTTCCAACCCCAAACAGCACTGCATGAACAAAGGCCTGGAATCCAACTTCTTTTCATCTGTGTTTAGAGGGGTCATCCACCTTCATTCTCGTGTTTTGTTGGATATTGAATCTCACTATCTTCTTAGCTTCTCGATACTTTTTAAAAGACGTATTTTAAATTATGTCCAGACATCTTTTTATTTTATTTTTTTAATTTTCTTCAGCATGTTTAGTTTGTTGTTCCTAGTCTGCTGTTATGAAATACTTTAGCATTGAAATGGAAACAAAATCATTCAAAACCACACTCACACCAGCACAACTTTCTGTCCTTTGAGTACTATTTTGACATAATTTAAGCCAGGACTCTGATCTTCTGACTCTTTCTTGCTTCAAAATATTGTCTTTAGTTACTGTCACTTTTTTGTTTAATTGGACATTCCTTAGGAAAGTATAGCATTCAGGTATCCCCACTTACATTTGATTCTACATAAATCACAAACGTGTGTATTAATATTCTTCAAGACTGTAGAAATAGGTAAAAATTGCGCATATATATATATATATATATATATATACACATTTAAATCAAAGTATACAAGTTGTATGGAGAAATATTTATTTTTTATACATTTCGTACAAAGTATCCCAATTTAATCTAAATCATTTGGTGGCAAACTAAGTAAAGCAAAATGTTGTCTATGTGGCCACTTAGAACCTTGCAAAGTGACTAATTCATCAAAATAATGAATATGTAATTCAGAACTCTTCTGTTAATTTCAAATATGTTGTTCTTCTTATAAATTCAAACTTGTCTTAATGAAGTAATTAATCTACAATGACAAACTGCTTTCAAAAGCAGTTAAGTACTAAGAACTGAAAAAAATAATTACTTATGTTTCTTTTTTCTCCCAATAACCTAATTTAACATTTATCAAACAAAAATTAGTGTAATGTAACAAGCTATTTTCTCTCTCAAGTTCTGTTTTCAAAGAAGCCTGGAAGACTCTTTGCTTAAAAAAAAAATTAAATGGATTGCAGTTTTGCAGAATGGTTTAAACCCTTCAATATGACTACATGAAGTATTAATCTTAAAAAGAAAGAATATAGAGTAGGCATAAGTACTGCACCTAAATCTATTTAACTACAATCCATTTTTTTCTTTTATTCTTTTTGTCTCTTCTGGCATAAGGATTGCTTATTTTAGTCACCACTTAGAATATCAGGCATGTAATAAATAATTATGATACTAGGAAAGAAGCTAGAATTTGACCCATATTAAAAACTGCCATTGATCAATAGACTCAAACTCCAATATGATCCAGATGTTGGAATTGGAATTATCAGACAAGGACTGTAAAATATATTCTTAAATAATTTTAAAGAATTTAGCTTACAAAGAAATCTATGCATAATTATATGTGAAATTTTAGTAGAGAGACGAAGACTATAAAAGTGTTGAATTTTAAGAGATTGAAATAGAAATTATTCAAACGCAACCCCCCAAAAACTAAGATACTGATTAAAAAAAAGTTTTTAAGAACTTTGGATATAACATGTTTAATTGGAGTCCTAAGTATTGGAGTAAAGAAGTATGTGATATGGAAGAATAAATTGATGAAGAGATAATGCCAAAAGTTTTATTTTTAATTGATGAAAGACAAAACTGGACAGCTCAAAAAACTCATAGAAACCTAAATAATAGAAATAAAAGACAATCAGGCCTAAATAAGCATATCAGAGTAAAACTGCTAAAAACAACAACAGCATAAAAAAAGGAAAAAAGAGAGAAGAATCTTAAAAGCTGTCAGAGAAAGACTCATTATATACAGAGAAACAATCATCAGAAACAATGTCTTTCAAAAGACAGCGAGATACTATCTTTAAAGCACTGAAAGTAAAAGCAAAATAATTAACCTAGAATTTAATATGGAGTAAAAATTAAGTCCAAAATATATACAAAAAAGGTTTTTCCAAACAGGCAAATGGTAAGAAAATGTATCTTTAGAAGACCGGTACTACAAGAAATATTAACAAAAATATGTAAAGTGGAAGAGAAATTATACCAAATGGAAATCTGTATCTATAGGAAGGAATGAAGAACACCAGAAAAAATAAATATGTGGGCAAAAGTAAAATAAATAAGTTTATCATTATATTTTCTCTTTGTTTTCCCTCTCCATTCCCCTCTCCCTCTCCCTTCTCTTCTCTTCTCTCTCAAGAAGCCAGACACAAAATGTCACATATCTGATTAATACACTTGCATAAAACAGAGAAAATACAGAACACAGATTTTTTTTCAGGGTGTAGAGAGAGGGGCAGAATGGGGAGAAAATGCTTCATTGTAAAAAATAAAGGATTTTTACATTGGAGTGATGGAAATATTTGGAACTAGACTGGAATGGTGGTTTGTACAATGTGAATGCAACTGATGTCACTGATTGATTGTACATTAAAAAAATGTTAAAATGGAAAATTATATATATATATATATATATATATATATATATATATATATATATATATGTATTTGTGTGTATCATAATAAAAATACTTTAAATGTAAAGAACACTTGTTGAATGTAAAACATTGGGAAAAATATATACCATGAAAACACTAAATATAAGAAATAGGTTGTGATTCTATTAATATCAGAAAAATAGATTTTAAGACAGAGTGTTACCAAAGATAAAGAAAAACATTTCATATTATTCAATAAGGTAAAGGTATCAAGGAAATAATGCAATCTTAAATGCAGATTCAAATAATAATTTTTTAAAAGCACAAATTAGAACTAAATGTGAAATTGACAGACTCACAAAATATTTGGGTACTTTAATATGAGTATCTTAGAAGCTGAAAAATTAAGTAAAAATAATATGTAAGGATATAGGTGACTTGGACAGTTGTATGAAACAAAACACTGCAACTAACAATGACAGAGTACACGTTATATTCAAGGGGACACAGATGTATAAATATAATTCAAAAATTGGACCATAAAATTATCATCAATGCATTTCAAAAAATTAAAATCTTCTAGTATGTTTTCTTCTCAGAATAGTTCAGTATAGAAATCAATATAATATTTAGAAATTATGCAATTATTTATTGCCCTCTGTCAATCATCCTTAGATCCTACAAGGAACTAAAAAAAAATAGATTAGAAATTAGTTTTTATTGAATGGAAATAAAATCAAAACTGATAAAAGTTTTTATTTGCATTTGTACTACTGTTTACGGGACTTTTGTTGTTTCCTTTATTCATTGTTTTAATTAATTAATTAATTAACTTGTCCACACTTTGTTTATTTTGACATTCAATATTATTTTATATTAATTTCAGGTGTATAGCATAGTCGTTAGATATTTATACAATTTAAGAAGTGATTCACCTGACTAGTTTAATACCCACCTATCATTATGCATACTTATTACCATATTATTGACTATATTACAATGCTTTAATTTGCATCTCCATGACTATTTTGTAACTACCAATTTGTATTTCTTAACCCCTGCATCTTTTTTACCCTGCCCACCAACCCACTCCCATTTATCAACCAGATAAATCTAGTACCCATGTGATACCACAGATAGTTATTACAATATTAACAACTATATTCTTTATGTTATACCCTACATCCCTATATCTACTTTGTAATAACCAAGTTTTACTTCTTAATCACTTCCTGTTTCTTACTGACCTCCCAACCTTCTTCACATTTGGCAACCATCAAATGTTCTCTGTGTCTATGAGTTTGTTTCTGATTTTTTTTAATTTAATTTATTTTATTTTTATTTTGTTCTTTAGATTCCATTTATAAGGGAAATAAATATGTCTTTCTCTGACATACTCAACTTTGCACAATACTTTCCAGGTCCATTCATGCAGCTGCAGATGGCAAGAACCTGTTCCCATCCATAGCCAAGCAATATTCCACTGCATATATGTACCACCTACTCTATCTAGTCATCCATTGAGGGACACTCAGGCTGCCTCCACATCTTGGCCATTGTAAACAATGCTGCAGTGAATATATGGATGCGCACATCCCTTCCCAGTAGCATTTTGGGTTTCTTCAGATAAACACCCACAAGTGGGATTACTGGGTCCTTGTTTGTCTTTTGTTATATATAGCCTTTTAAAGTTTTAAAGTCTATTTTGTCTGGTATAGGTGTTGCTACTTCAGTTTTTTGTTTTGTTTTGTTTTTGTTTCCATTTTCATGAACTGTCTCTTTCTCATCACTTCACTTTCAGTCTGTGTGTATGTCTTTTAATCTGAAGAGAGTCTCTTGCAGGCAGCATATGTAAGGGTAGAAATAACAACTCATAGGTTTGTGGCTCATTTAAACAGGCTAAAAGTACATATAGCACATAGCGATGCAGCACCCCTGCTCTTTCTGCTATGTGAAAGATCATTGTACACCATAAAAATGCAGATACTTAGAACACAAATATTGGGGGTGCCAAAAAAACATATACAAGTGGACACTTTGGTCAACATTGCTTAAGCAGTAGTTCACCATAATCAGAAGTGTCTGAATGCTGATGGTAACCACTTTGAGCACCTCTTGTAATTGCAGAAGTCAAACGTGATTGTATTAATTCATCTTTTGTTATAGGTATATATTGAGTGTTATGATTTTAATAGCTTATTTTTTTTCCTTTTTTAAAATGTGTATACATTCTTTTGGCACCCTCTTTATATAAGCAATCATTTTCAGTTTTACTGTAAAGAAATGTTTTCTGTGAAATTGGCAATTAAATCATAAATGAGTGACAGTTGTGAATTTTCTTTTCCTATCTTTCTCTTTTATTCCCTTTCTCCTTTCCTATGCCCAGTTTTTGTCTTCTTTTCCATTCTGAACTTTCATTGTCTTTCTCTTTGTTTTTCATGTTTTAAAACTATATCCCTATTTAGTTACTTGTTTTTTGAATCCTTGTCTTTATTTTCCATTTATTGGTCACTACTTAACATTCTAATCATTTTATTCAGGAGGAACTGGTTTCAGTTATGAACATTCACCCTAGAGAACATATTCAAATACAATGCCGAAATCGATGAGGATTGACCACGATTTGACAAAGTTTGAGATTCCGCATCTCTAAAGACCATACTCCTTAGAATGAACAAGTGCAAAATCAAATATTCATGAATAGAATTTAACTCCAGTTAGGAAAACAATGTAACTAATAATTTTTTGAAGTGCAACTGAGCATGAGTTTTCTCCAATAAGCATAGTTTTATTATGAATCTTAACTCTGCTATGTTGTATAAGTTTGACTTCAGAGAATTTTCTTATTCTCTCATAGCTTAAAAAAATATTATCTGTGCTATTTCCCTATTTACCTCATAAGATAGTCTGTAAGGATAAAAAGAGATAATAAATAAGAAAGTACTTTATAATCTATAAAGTACTCTACCAATGCACAAAATAAGGTACAAAGTAATGAAATTCTAATAAGTTATTTGGTGCTCTACACATAATTTCCAAGATAACTATGAAGTAATGTATTATTCTTACTGTTGGGCTTACATTTTTTAAAGCTGAGTCAATTCTACATTAAATAAAGGATAGAGTTTTAAATTAGAGAATAGCATTCTACTGGCCTTTTGGTATATTTAACATGAAGTTCTCACTTTCCATAATTGAATTTGTTTCAAATTTGAGACCATATCTTTTTTTATAGCAGACATGTTAAAAGTCCAAGTTATGAGTATACACACAACATATACATAACACATACATACACAATTTATGCAATATCTTCTTAAAACTGAAACTAGTTATATAAATGATGTATATAATACTCAGATGCACTGGAAGGAATGCAATATTAGTATATAGTTTTATTTTTGTTGTTCAGTCATAGTAATGGGTTTAAACAAGCTGTTGATTTTGTGTTATCCAATTCTTTACATATTTGAAAGATGGTAAACTAGTCTGTGGATTGAAAGAGATTTTTTTCTTTGTAATGGTATTTGTTTTGTTCATATATTGAAATCATGAATTTTGATGCACAAAGTTCCATGTATTACAGCAATTGAGGTAAAATGATCACTTTGGAATTGTCAATTGTCAATCAATAAGGGATATATATATATATATGTATATATATATATATATATATATATATATATATATATATATATATATAGCAGTTTTTCAAAATTTTAGCTGTTTCTATATTGACCATATATTTTCCTTGCAAGTGAAGGAGATTGATCACTTGTGTTTTAAAATGATGCACAACTGCAATCTTCATTTGCTCCTTCTCAGTGACTTTTCTCATTATCCTTGACTGTGACTTACTGTTTCCTTAGAACATGTGCTGCAATAAATGGCCTGTTTATTCATAAGAATGCTATGATTCTATGATAGGCAGTCATATCTTGAAGGAAAGCAATTTCACAGATTTTTCTAAAGAATTAAAAATGTGAAAATTGTCAAAACTAACCCTTGTCTCTACTAGTTTTATACAGAAAACATTTCTATGGCTACATTCTGAAAATCTTCAATAGACGCCATGAGAAAGTCTTAACCTCCTTTTTAATACTAACACTAATAATAAGTGACAAGGATAATAATTACACTATTATCAGGATGCTCAGCTCAATACTGCACCAGTTCAAGACCAGAGTATTTTTTTTTAAATAAATTTACTCATCTATGTGTGTATGTGTAATGGCTTTCTTCCAAGGAATACAAAGTCCCACGCTTAACTCCTTCATTTTTTTCCAAAATGTCCCTTTAAAAATACGTCATGGCCAGAGGTGAAAACAAAAATAGAAAGTATGTGCATATCCGCTAACTGAAATATATTGTTTCGACGTGCTGGTGACTGTAACCACTGGTTTGTCTTTCTGTGGCAAGAGTAAGAGAATTGCAGTGTGTTTGTCCTTAATCTGATCTTTTCATTGCTACATAATTGTATATTTGCATGTTGCATACTAAACGCTGAATATAAAGTGACCATTAAATAAAGAATAACACACCACTAGGAATCTCTGAAAAATTAAAAATACGATTTGGATATTTGAACACAGGTAATCAGTTTGGTGACGCCACTGTTAACTTCTGCCAATTTCAAATTATATAATACATAGCACTTGTTACATAAAGCCACTAAAATTTCAAAAAACTGTATGACTTTTAAGAATATTTAATTTTTGCAATATATGAGTGGTGAGGTGTCTTTAAAGATCTGATCAAGAACACAGGTGGTGGCAGTTTTATCTGATACGTAGGTTTAATTTTTTTTTTCCTGTGTGCATTCAATAATTAATAGATTAAGCTATTGAAATTTCAGAGGTTTTTATATAGAATTGAAGTAAGCTCCTGACTCCCTCCCAGATTCTTAGCGGTCAATAGAATTTCCCTTGCTAATATATCTAGATATTGGTTGATATCTGCCAGGAGAGTAGTTAAACTCTTGGAGCAGCTTCTCAGTGGGGCTATGATTTTTAAGTTACTGTGTAATGGAGTGTGTTACCATTTACCATATGATGAGATAGCTTGTCTGTCAGCCAGGGAACTATTTAAAGTTATATATAGGTCAAATGAGCCACAAAGAGCAAAGGAAGATCAAGAATATTGAATATCTCAAAAACAAAATGATCAAAATATTTTCGGTGCCAGGTGATTTCTTCCAATGTGTGTCTTTAATCCATTGATGAAAATTATTGTGAATCATTTAACTCATTAATGTACTTCCAGGGTATGAATTTTCCATCTTGAATCAACCGTGTGATATACAGACCTTATTTCTACAAATAGTTTTATATATTACTATTGCTGCTTAACTAATGAAAGGTGTTTTAACATTTCCAGTTTCTACTTCTGGGATCAAATTATGTTTTCATCTCATTAAGAATCACTAAATGTTTTTTTCTGAGTTGTTTTTCGCAGCTGAAACTACCATTTATTTACCATTTGCTGTTCAACGATGCTAAATAAATTATATTTTATGACGAAAAAAACATATTTCATCTGTCTTTCCAAAGGCATCTTTACTATTAGAGGCTCTGGTATAGCTCGCAAAACATGATAATGCGTGATATGTGTTTTAAAAAATTAAAACAGGAAATACATTTTTAAAATTTCTATAGTTAAGTAGTCTGAAAATCAGAATTAGGAAATTACATTTTAAAATTATTTAAATGACTCTAACTCTGGATAAGATGAACATTGGTATTTAAGATATTATAAGTATGTCTCTAATTAGAGATTTTCTATTTACCTTGGTACAATTTACCAAAATAAATATTATTCAATGTCCTTTTTATATTTGGTTATAGAGCTTCTTTTATTGTTAATCATTCCATTAAATTATTTATAACTGTGAGTGTTTTATAGGACACCAACCAATGAATATTTAAAATGAAAAAAAATATATATGAGAAGGTTCTACATAAAAACGGCAAAGAATGCTTAGCAAATGTCCACCAAGATCTGTTGTTTTAAAGAAAAGACCCTTTTCTAGTAAAGAGTGCCAAATCTGCGTTACGGGTTGTGCCAGTCTTGCATTCAGCATTCTGAAAGCCAATTTTAAACCAGCTTTTTACTCTTTTAGCTTCAATTTTTTGCATCTTTATTAATAACTAAAATGCCTTCAAATTATTAATACACAACTATTAATAATACAACCTGAGAAAATTGTATCACCGTCTTGCACATTCAAGTCCTTACCCTATCTAGAACGACGACATTCCTGATGAATCTTAACTTGGTCACATATTCTGTTCAATCACATCCTTTATAAGCATTAGTCACAAGGGAAAAAATGGTCCTAGTTTCAATTCTTCTCTCTTAGCTTAGTAGACTCTCTCGCTATAGAATCAAAAGCTGAAAATATGTAAAAAGTCAGCAGTATTTGGTGGTTTTAATTAATTTCTCCATAACAGAAATGGGGCATCATTCTTCTCATGGCCTTTTTTATACGCTGTCTCTGAGACTCTGAGAGTGTCAATTAATACAGCCAAATTTGGAAGACAATTTGTCATGTACCATATGACCAGTTCTTTCATGTTTCTAACACAACACACATAATAGAAAAGCCCAATTATGCATACATAAAACACATGAAAATAAGCTTAATTGAATATTTATAGTAGCACCAAATTGGAAACAACTTATATATTAATCTACTAATAAAGAATCTAAACTATGATAGCTTTATAATATTGAATACTATGCAGCTTTGAAAAGCATAGTGGTATTGGTAGTTGAGAAGGCTCAAAATTGTAAAGTGATATAATACTGTTAGGCACTATAATGAAACAGAATTTTAAAATTGTGTTTAAGAAAAAAGAGGACCAGGCCTTCTGGAATGGACTTAGTGCTATCACTTAATCTCTGTGACATGGAAGAAGTTATTTAGTATCTGTTTTTTAGGTTTCTCAAATGAAAATTGGGATTAGTAGTCTTTACCTCATATGCATATTGTCATGATTAGTGTGTCTGTGTAAAAATATATATACTATATAATATATATTTAATATATAATACAAAATACATTATATTATATATTATATTACATATTGTATATATTATATATTGTGTATATATACAAAATCTTATGTAGATATAGATATAGATAGATATAGAGATACAGATAGACATAGAGATAAATAGATATGTATGTATACTACAACACTACTATAATATAGTATAATATAGTTAATGAGCCACACAAAATGTGCAGACAGATATCGAAATAAAAGCAGTACCTTGTATATTTGCAGAAGGAAATAAGGAAACATAACTCTTTTCTCTCATATTTTGATTCTTAAATATAAATGTTTTCATGTGCTATACATTGAATATAAAAGAAAAATAATTAAATCAAGCAAGTCTAATAGCAATATTTATTTTAACTTCAACTTTATTTCTGATATGCAAAATTTTCTGCTATTTCTTCATTTTTTGAAATTAAAGCATTTTAATGTATGGTAGTAATTATAACTAAATAGGAAAACAAATAATACAAACAAATTAATATGTCACAAAGTCAGGGAATCTTCTAAGGGTGACTGAGTTGGAACTTTCACACTAAGATGGATATGTAGATCATATTGGGTGTGGAGTTCAGGTAATTAGGACAGATTAAGCCAAGCCATGGGGAGAACAAGCAGGGGAAAAAAAATCAGATTTGTTTTCTGAATGCTTTACTTGAAATGTTCTGTTGAACAAGTCATCCAACCTCTCTAAACCTCTGTTTTCCCATTGAAAAACAAGCCTAAAACTGCTTATCTTGAAAGAATAGTGTAAGATTAAAAGCAGTAGCATACCAGAAAGGAATTTGTAAACTACAAATCCCCAAATGTATGTTAGTTATTATTTTCTTGTTATTAAGAAATATATATACAGACACAGAGAGCTCAACCTCACTAGAATAAAAGGATTACTTTGACAAGAAATAGAAAATTGTGTTGATATATTGGCTACACCAGATTATGGAGATATTTGGAAAACACATAGAAATTTTGAGCTTGAAGGGTTGTTTTAAAAGCTGTGCTTCAAAAAATAATTAATTTTACAATAATATTTATAAATGATGTCTCTTTAAATAAGCTAACATTTTGAAGCATATATTATGTTATGACAGTCTCTTATACATGCTTTACATGTACTAATCTCTCTTCAATCTTGCAAAAGTATGAAGAAAGCATTATTATTACCTTAGAATTATAAATTAAAAACAAAACAAACAAAAAAGTAAAACACATTGTGTCTCTGAGTCACAAAGAAGTTAAATAATTTGACCAAGCGAACATATAGTATTAGATCTAGGATATGAGTACAGGTAGCCATGCTTTTAATCACTATGCCATGCTTACTCCTTTCCATGTAGTACTTCCCCTTAGGGAAGGGGTACAAACAAGGCAAATTGGGACTAGCAAATGTGTTTTTGACTGAAATACGAGAAAAAAATGACTTAAATTAAGGAAAAACAGATAATCAAGAATGATTTAGGAATTAAGAAAACTATAGTCCAGAACAGGTACATGATGTCTTATTAACCTCTTCCTCCTCCTTCACTCACAC
Source organism: Rhinolophus sinicus (assembly GCF_036562045.2). NCBI lineage: Eukaryota > Metazoa > Chordata > Mammalia > Chiroptera > Rhinolophidae > Rhinolophus > Rhinolophus sinicus. The sequence continues at coordinate 106,654,112 of NC_133755.1, forward strand.
CCTCTTTTTATGAGGAAACATGTTAGATATCATCAAGAATATGTGTGCATAGTGGAGAGTTTTGGGGGTACAAGGGAGTTTTGCTAGATAGAAGTTCTTTATCTTCACTGCATCATCTTTCTTTTTCCTCCTTCAGGGGTAGCTGTTTGGGTCTCAAGATTTGGAAACATAGAACATATTTCTACATGTAGTTTCTGTTTGGGAAATAGGTTTCCTTAGTTCTTAAAAACAAAGGTAAACTAAAACAAAGAACATGTATGTTTAAGTATTTATAGTAGGCTCTAGTTTCTTAATGGAGTAGGGCAAATGTGACACCAGCTTCTTCATATATGTAACCTACCCATGGTTTTAGATGTGAAGTACTTTCTGGGAATGAGAAGCATATATATATATATGAGCAGAAGACTATATATCTATATCTATATCTATCTGTCTGTCTATCTGTCTATCTATCTATCTATCTATCTATCTATCTATCTATCTATCTATCTATCTATCTATCTATCTATAGCCTTCTGCTCTTAAAAATTTATACACAGCAATAGGCAACTAAACACACAGATATAATGGAGGAAAGTGAACCCTGAAAAAAAGGCCGGAACACAAAGGTAAAATGTAAATGAATAAAGGACAATAGGGATTAAAATATCTGAGCCAAATAAGATAAAATACTGAAATGAAAAAAATAAATATCAGATGGAAGAGTACTGAACAGTAGAACGACTTCACTTTAATCGGGAAATGTTTCTATGTTTTTAGTAATACTGGGACCAATCCTTAATTATATTATCCTAGGACATGATCAGCAGGAGAATCTATTTGAAATAGGGGGGAAAATATTTTCTGATAGAAAGTCATTCAGGTTTGATAGAAACTGGGTTTGATAATATAGAAATCACATGAATAATTCCATTATTATGGAAAAACAGAAAAAGACAGAAAATACTAGGTATTCGGAGCAGAAAAAGATTCAGTACAGAGAATTAGAAATTTACACAACTTTGAAAGGGCTGAAAGACCAAAGGTTAGGAAAATCATTTCTAACTCTAAGGGAATCCAGAAGAGAAGTGAGAAAGAAACCACTGATAATGACATCAGTTGCCAAGAGCACTTAAGTAGGTTATTCTCACAGCAGAAGATCTGTCAGCAATACCCCATGTCAGCTGTGGATCCCCTCACAATCATTGGCACTTCCATGAGTACTTCTCATTACCTGGACTCCAGCAGGAGAAGATTATGGGAAATGTAGCTCAAAAACTGCAAGAATAAATAAAGAAGGGAGCACATGTGATGTTAAACTAATCATAGACAATCCAGTGTAGGATTAACACTTTAAGGGTGAAAAGGTTAGAGGGAAATATTCTTGTTGGTTATAATGCAAACCAAGCTAATGTAAACATGGGTCAGGAACAGAGACAATGGAAGCTCAGAAGATTAATAAATCATAATACGTATTGCTAACATTTGGCATATAACTAGCTTTTTGAGTGTTCACAATGTGCTAAGAACTATACTCTGTATATACATGTAGATATGGCCTCTATTTAACAAGTAATTTTCTAGCACTTTCTGTGTGTCAGGCACAATTCTAAATGCTTTAGAAATATTAGGTTGGTGAAAAGCTAATTGAGTTTAAAAGGTAAAGGATAATTGCAAAAACCTCAATTACATTTGCACCAACCTAATATTTGCTTATTTAATCCTTGTATCAACTCTATGAGATAAATAATATTACTATCTGCCTTTTATAAGTGAAACATTGAATCACAGATATCACACAGCTCGTTACTTGCTAGAGTTCTCATAGCTAGTGCAGGGTAGTGCTAGGATTTAAATCCAGGCAATTTGGCCCCAAAGTCCATGCTCTGAAACATTACAGTACGGTGCCTTCTCTAGCTTCAATAGATTATCATCTCCATGAGAAAACTACTCATTTTGACTTGCTAAATGAGAAGATGAAGACCCAGAATATTAAATAATTTACTTAATATGCTACAAATAGTTAAATAAGTATTTTGACTTAATTTTGCAATTACAGAATTTGGTGTCCAATTATCCTTAGCAAACAATGTAAAGAGGTAATTTGAAGAAAATGTTTAAATTACCTAGTCTGGGAGATCTAAAGAACAGTGATGCCACCAAAGGAAATAATGTAGTAATGCAGAACATCATTTTGAAAAATGATATTTAGATTGGAATGGATTGAATCTGAACAGTAACATAACTTTTAAATGGAAATGTTTCCTATCCCATTACATATCAGTTATGTATCAAAGAAGAGAAGTACTGATGGAATGTCCAGTCTCACACTGAATAACAATGCTTGGGTCAATGACAGACCACACATATGTGTTCCTATAAGATTATAATGTAGCTGAAAAATTCCTATTGCCTAGTGATAGCATCGCTGTTCTACTGTGCTAGCCCAATACATTATACAAACACTTACCATTGTCTTACAGTTGTCTACAGTATTCAGTATAGCGACATGCCACAAGGTCTGACAATTAAGTTCGTGAACTTGTTGCAAAAATGTTGCCAACATTTTTTGATATCAGAGGGATTATTTATTATGAATTTGCACCAACTGGACAGTTAACCCAGTTTACTATTTGGAAGTGCTGAAAGGCTGCATGAAAAAGTTAGATGACCTGAAATTTTCGCCAAAATGTGTGGCTCCTGCATCACAACAATGTACCAGCTCACAGGACAGGCGCTGTCCGTGAGGGAGTTTTCAGCCAGTAAACAAATAACTATATTGGAATAACCTCCCTACTCACCTGATCTGGCCCCCAAGGACTCCTTTCTATACCTGAAGATAAAGGAAATACTGAAAGAAAGACATTTTAATGACATTCAGTACATAAAGTGTAATACGATGACAACTCTGATGGCCATTTCTGAGAGTTCCATAATTGCTTTGAAGGGTAGACTAAGCACTGGTGTCAAGGCATAGCTTCCCAAGGGGAGTACTTTAAAGGTGACCATAGTGATATTCAGTAATGAGGTATGTAGCACTTTTTCTAGGATGAGTGTGAGAACTTAGTTGTCTGACCTCATGTACAGTTTTGTAGTACAGAAGCTGCAGGAGAACAGAATGTGTCACCTCGTATTACGTCTATTTGGCCCAAGATTTGTTTTAGACTGATGCAGTAGATATAGAAGAGGCTCTTTTACCTTTTGTAAAAGACGTTGACATTTGTGAGGGTGTCTCCCTTGCTGTACCAGGAAGAGGAGGTGTGACTTTATCTCTAGAAACTCTTAATGCAGAATTTAACTTAAATCTACATAACAACCTAGTACCCTTATTTAGTGTGTTTTTCCTGATTGCCTCCCGTAATTGACTTTCACCATCCCCAATATATTTTTCTGCAGTTGAAGATGTTATTTAAGGTGGTGGCTTCAGGCATTTTGGTGAGTTACTTAGTTTTCCTGGGACTCTTCCATGTATACAACAGGTATACATGTTATTAAACCTTTGTTTGTTTTTCTCTTGGTTAATCTCTCTTTTATTACGTGGATGTCTCAGCCAAGTACCCAGAAGGATAGAAGGAAATTATTTTTCCTCCACTACAGATCAAGAGGCTATACTATATATCCCAGGTGGGTAGTTGGCCATACCACCTAGGTTTCTGTACACACACTATATGATTTTCCCACAACAACAAAATTACCTAACAGTGTTATTTCTCAGAACATAGCTGAGTGGTGCTTAACTCTATCTGGAGACTGACCCAAGATTAGCACTGCTCTTGTGTTGATAGTGGACTTTTTGAACTAGGCATAAGGTACAAGGGGTAAGACATTCTTAGTAAGAATTCTATAAATACTGGGTACTGGGGTGTATAAAAGACAGGAGTGATTGCTTGGAAATAAATAGAAGTGGTGCAGCCCACCATCCCATGGAAGAAATTGAACTGGCAACCTTGTTGTTGAGAGCTCCTGCTCTAACCAACTGATCCGTCTAGCTGCCCATCTGGAAGCTCAGTGGCAATTCATTGTCTTCAATCTAGTTGTGGAAGGCACAGCTCAATGGCCCATGTGAGAATCGAACGGGCAACCCTGTTGTTCAGAACTCATGGTCTAACCAACTGAGCTACCTGGCCATCCTGTCTTGGTTAGAGTATTTATGTTTCTGTTTTTCTAGTCACTATTTCATATTTTATTCCCTCAATATGAAGCATGATTCCTGCAACTTAAATGAGAATTCGGCAGAGAAGGCCATCCTGATCCCTGATTAGAGAATATGTGCCCATGTCACTCTCTTTTTCTTCTTCCCTTCACATTTATACATATTTGAAAAATAACAGTGTAGTGGCTCAGTAAATGGAGACATACTTTTTGGTTCAGATTCTGGCTCCATCACATTCTAGATGTGTGATTTTAATCACCTTACTTAACTTCTTTTTGTTCTGCTCATTTATAAAATAGGATGGATAACAGTACCTTAAAAGATCTTATAAGAATTAAAATAGTATTTGTATTTAGAACAGTGCGTGGCACATAGTAAATGTAAACAAAAATTTGTTTTCATTAGTTTTCCCACTTCCTACTAACCCGTAAACACTGCCAGTGAAAAGTATATGTCTCTTGTTCATTATTCTATCTCTAGGATATGTCCCACAGAATAAATACTATAAACAGTGAATTAACAAATGGATTATATCAATTATTCCCCCATTATCAAATACACTTAATATGTTTATTTTCTCACTGTCAAATTATTTTTGGGTTTTGTCTGTCATATACTCTAGAGTCTAGAATATAAACATTTTCTGAGAGAAAATAGTATTTTCTGAGAGAAATACTATTACATCCAGAACTGTATAACAAAATATTAGTTGTTTAATACATATTTATGGATGAGTGTATACCTACCCATAATTCTCAAAATAAACTCCATGGCTCCAACGCCCGTTGTGAAGTAGCCATTGGATTTCACTGGCACCTAATCTCTCAATATTTATTTATGCATGTTCCAACCATAATGAAATGCTTGCAGTTCAAATCAGTTCTCTTTGTCTCTACACTGTGTATGTGCTCCCTGACAATCTTGGAACACTCCTCACCTCTCATACATATACATACAACCAAGACAATCCTTTCTACAATTGTATGATTAAATGCTATTCATCTTCCTGATGTAAACATATTGTAAATATTATTTTTTTTCACAATCATATTATTTCCTGACTTCCCAAATCTGAGTTAAATACCCCTCATTTATGTTTCTGTAACAAGCACCCCGTGCTTATTGCAACTGATTATATTCCCTGAGCTTGTCTATGCCAGGGATCATATTTTGTTCACTATTATAGCCCAATTACCTAGCACAGTGACTTGACAGGAGTAAATATTTAACACCTATTTGAGGAATAAATTAAAATAAATGTTTATCCAGTACCACTAGATATGGTGAGAAAAAAATGACAATTCAATCTTCCAGCACTTAAGAAATTCACAATTTGGCCTACACTTTGAGATGTGCAGTATGAAATCTGCATTGTACTTGTACTAAATTTTATTATGAAAATGTTGCAAATGTCATTCTAAGTGATTAAAAATTATTGATTATTTATTTATTTATTTTTAGAATGTAGAAATAAGGTGTTAGTGCTCAGTCACGTAACTGGTGATTAGGTCATCTAAATCTATAAAATGCACAAATTAAAGAATCAGTTTTTATGAGGAATTATATGGTGATTTGTCTACTTTAAGCAGTTTGTAGATATAATTTTACACCTGAGATATACTCTTCCTGTTTAATATTTTATTACTCATCTTTATTACCCTCTCACATAATATTATAGACAATTTTCATCTGTTAATATGATTTTTATATGACGCTCTGGTTTCTTACTCTTCAGAGATATGGAAGGAAAGCAACCTGCTAAGAGACAAAATAAATTCTATTGATATTTATTTTTTATTACCTTTAAAACAGCTTATCTTTGTCATAATTGCTTAGAGATCAGTGTGCTTAACTAAGAGCAGTCTGCTTAGGCAAGGAATTTACTAGAATTCAACACAGATGAAAATTTCAAATTTACATTTTTTGAATGAAGTCTTCCTACAGTTGTGTAGCAAGACAAAGCATATTCTAGAAATAAATACAGAGGGTGCCAAAAAAATGTGTAAACATTTTAAGAAAGGAAAAATAAAAACCTATTAAAATTGTAATACGCAATATGTATCTATAACAAAAGATAAATTCAGTTAAAGTGTATACTTTTCTTTTTGGCGTCTCTGGTATATAACATATATTTCTAATAATTACTCAGTCTTCAAAGTAATCTTTAATACATTAACACCTTCTTTCCCTAAAGTTGCTAAAATATAGTAATACATAACGTTTGTGTTGCTCAAACTTTGTAATTATATATAATTTCAAAATTACAAAAAAGTACAAGAATTAAAATAGTACTAAGAACATCTGTATACTTTTTACTCAGATTGACCAATTGTTAACCTTTTACCAGATTCACTTTATTATTTGTTCTACTGCTCTCAGTAGATCTCTTTGTATTTGAGGTTAAGTTGCATACGTCATGGCCCTTTTCCCCTAAATACATCATTTTATAATTCCTAAGAATAGCAATATATATATATATATATATATATATATATATATATATATATACACACACACACACACTATCACACTATATATAGCAGTACATAGCAGTATATATATACTATATATACTACTATATACTACGCTATGTATTAGCGTATCATTGATACTTGGCACTTTGGGGCACAGAACTAGGAAATACATTCATGCAATACATATATACATAATATATATATGTATGCACATGTACATCACTCATACACATGTACATATAGCCATGAATATATAGAAACAGGTTTATACATACAGAAGTATACAAAGCTACATAAATTATGTATATACATGTTTTACAAATCATGAGTTTACATTGATTCCTCCAATTCCAATGCACAATTGCACAATTCTTTCACGCTTTGTCCATTCCATAATTGTTATATTTTCTTCCTCAGTGAGAACATTGGCTCCCAAACTATCAACACATACAATAATTTGCTCAATCCTATAATGTGTCTAAATATTTCAGATTTCTTTGGCCATTACACTACAAAAAGTAAATCTACTAAAAAATATTCCAAGATTTGTTTGCAAATTCTACCGCTACTAAAGACAGGATATATTGTCAAGTATTACATTTATAAATTACTTTGGTCATGTTATTTCTTTGTCTATCTTTTTTTTTTTTCTTTCTTTCTCTTCCTCCATTCCTCACCCCACCCCTCTGACTCTCCTTCCATTCATCCCTGTTTTTCTCTCTCTTTTCTATCTCTTTCTTTTTCTCCCTTCAGTATTCATGTGAAATTCATCTGTATACACTTATTTGTTTGCTTCTATTACTACATGTTTACACTTTTCATTATTACTGATTTAATTTTTACTTAAAATGTAAAACATTAACATGCTTACAAAAGTCACCACATAATAAAAATAAAGTATCTCTTCTACCTTGTTTCCTGCAGCCCCGTCGTAAGTAACCTATTTAATGCCTGTGTTATCTCTCTTGTATTTATTTTGTAATGATAAACATATATATAAATGTTATCTATTTTCCAGCATTTTATATAAAGGATATATAGGCATATGTGTATATAATATATATGAATGATGAATGATACACACACACACAAATACATATATATATTTTTTTTACTTGAGAATGTCTTTTGTAACTAATTTCATATTAGTTCACAGACATTCCATTTTTGTAGCTGCATATTGTAATTAAACATTCTAAATTGTGTGTATGTACCATAGTATATTCACCCAATCTCCTATAAGTGATTTCCAATATTTTGCAGTTACAAATAATGTTTTACTGAATAACCTTGTGCATATGAATTTTGTACTGTTGGAGTTGTATCATCCAGATGCATTCCTAGGAGTAGCTTATATGACATAGTTTTGTAAGACGTTGCCAAATACCTCTCCAAAGTGATTGTATCAATTTTCATTTCCATCGCACAAAATACATGAGTGCCTGATTTCTCAAAGCCTTGCCAATTTTCAAGCTTCTGCTGTTTTGCTAATCTGGTGGGTAAAAAATGGAATTTCAGAGTAGTTTTCATTGTATTTCTCTCATTCTTAATGAAGGTGAATTTCATTTCATATGTTTAAGGGCTATTTTTGTATATCTTTTTGTAGATTATTTATGTCTTTTTCCTATTTCTAGATTTTTGATTTTTTTATCTCACTGTTCAAAATGCTCTTTATATATTATCTATAGTAATTTTGTATATGTGATATATGTTGAAAATATTTTCTTTTGATTTTTTATTTGTCTTTTGATTTTGCTTCTGAAACTTTCTACCATGATTTTTTTTCCTTTTCTTTTAGATACTTAAATCAATTAATTTTAAAAATTATATTTGGATTTTTAGTAATAGTTAGAAAGTCTTTTCTTATGTCAGATTATAGTTAAGCAAACAACAAAAAAATGTTTACTCATTGATCCATTTTCAGCTTATTCTTGTGGGTGGTGAGAAGAGTTTTAAGTTTTTCCGAAAATATTCAGTGATTTCAACATCATTCATTTTCAAAAAAACTGTTTTTGTCCCCGTGATTTGAGATATAACCAATTGTCATATAGTAGATTTAGAAATCTGTAGTTGATTCTATTTCTGTACTTTCTTTTCTGTTCTATTGATATTTCCATGTATTCATACACTTATTTTAATTATAGTGTATATCTAGTATGATTTGATACCTGACAGGACTGGTTATTCTTCATAGCTCTTCCTATATACTATTTTCTAAGTTATTGTGAAATAACAATTTTTTAAACTTGCAAAAAATGAAATGTTACTTTTATTTATAATTTCCCCTATTGGCTTTATATTTTATGGTGTTAATTTTTGGAAAATTTCCATGATCCTTCAATCAAACTATGCCTGAAATGTTTACTATTTTATTACATATTGTTATTCCCATTCACAATTTGTATCAATATATGGAGCTATATGCTTATTTCTGAGACTACTTGATTAGCATCCAAATTCTTGCATGCAATAGGCCCCTGGAGATGGTCATCATGCTGGAGGAGAGATAGAGTACAAAAGGCAGGGCCTGAAAAATGCCATACATAGTTGAAAAGCCATGTTTATGGGCATATATGGAGTACCTGTGTGACACTCTACTAAATGATTGATGGACTGTGTGGGAAAGTAAGGGTTCTGCAATAGCCAGTAAGGGAAAGAGTCAATGAAACATGGAGCAAGATTTACAGAACTGAACTTTCTATCACTTATATGCAATAAAACATCATGAGGACAGAATGGAGAATGGGTCACAAGTCCCTACTGAGTTGATGAATATCCAGGAAGTTATATAGTAGATATCATGGAGAGGGAAATGAGGTATGACTTTTTGAGTTATTGCCATCAGCAGATATATTCAATGCACCTCTATACTCTGCATTCTTTCCCAGTTCAACTTGGTCATTGCCTGTGACACATTTTAAGAATGCAATATTGTAAAACAAAACACAGTTTATGATATCATAAAAATTCTAAATGACAGTAACATAATAGCTCTAGAAAAAATAAATTGAAATAAAAAACCAGTCTGGAAGTAACATTAATATCAATATAAACATTAATGAGTCTGATGGTCTTTGCAGGGCACAAGAGTTAGATTTGAATTGTATAAAATAGAATTTATCATGATATTTACACATCAGATATAAATGAAAAAGCATTTTCTTTATAAAATATTAAAAACGTATGCCTTTTTGAAATATATTAGAATTCAGTTCCCGGAATTAGCTGAATGGATGATACACAGTTATTTCACTTTGTGTTCCCAAATTCTACTTAGTACATTCCATTATTAGAGAAGATTGAATCTTGAGTTCTGTAATATAAGAAAATGAGTCAATTGTGTGTTTTTTAATACACAGTATATTTTAATATTTAAATCTCAAAACAAACTCCATAAATTGACAAATCTTAGCATATGGCCAAATTACAAATTGATCCATGTTGACTTTTCTTTCCATTTTCCTGTCTTTTACAAAATATTTTGATTAATATTACTAATATGAAATATTTATAAATTATATCACATGGCTTTGTTTATCTATTTGTAAGTTTTTTTAATTTTTGGAAGACAAATTGCTAGAGTTTTCTTCCAGTTAATAATAATTAAATATGGTAGACCTTTCACACTTTCTAAATAAGTTGATTAAAAATAATAATAATAATAAAGTAACAGGTGGTAATTAAATAAAAGTATGAAAAGTATATGCACAATTAAACACTAATTAGCAGAGATCAATTAGCAGACAAGAGAAATGGTTTGAGATCTTAAGTACCATACTGAAAAATCCAAGGCTTGGAGTTCTCTCTTCTTTCATTGAGAGAAGTTAGAATTAAAGCAGGGTGAAAGGTAGAGTGATTATCTGGTAAACTTTGATATGTTCACAGTACCATTTATTTATTTATTTTTATTTATTTATTTATTTTTAATTTATTGGGGGACAATTGTTAGCAAAATTACATAGATTTCAGGTGTACAATTCTGTATTACATCATCTATAAATCCCATTGTGAGTTTACCACCCAGAGTCCGTTCTCCTTCTATCACCGTATATTTGATTCTCCTTACCCTCATCTCCCACCCCCCACCCCCTTACCCTCTGGTAACCACTAAACTATTGTCTGTGTCTATGAGTTTCTGTTTCTCATTTGTTTGTCTTGTTCTCTTGTTGTTTTTGGTTTATATACCACATATCAGTGAAATTATATGGTTCTCTGCATTTTCTGTCTGACTTATTTCGCTTAGCATTATACTCTCAAGATCCATCCATGTTGTCACAAATGTTCCTATATCATCTTTTCTTACCGCCGAATAGTATTCCACTGTGTATATATACCACAACTTCTTTATCCATTCATCTGTCGAAGGACATTTTGGTTGTTTCCATGTCTTGGCCACCGTAAACAAAGCTGCAATGAACATTGGAGCACGCATGTCTTTATGGATAAATGTTTTCAGATTTTTGGGTAGATACCCAGGAGAGGGATTGCTGGGTCATATGGTAACTCTATTCGTAATTTTTTTAGGAACCTCTACACTGCCTTCCATAACAGATGTACCAGTTTGCATTCCCACCAACAGTGTATGAGGGTTCCTTTTTCTCCACAGCCTCTCCAACACTTGTTGCTACTTGTCTTGTTGATGATAGCCATTCTGACTAGAGTGAGGTGATATCTCATTGTGGTTTTTATTTGCATTTCTCTGATGATTAGTGATTTGAGCATTTTTTCATATGTCTATTTGCCATTTGTATGTCCTCTTTGGAGAAATATCTCTTCAAGTCCCCTGCCCATTTTTCAATTGGGTTGTTTGTTTTTTTGTTGTTGAGTTTCATGAGTTCCTTTTATATTTTGGATATTAGCCCCTTATCGGAGGCACTGTTTGCCAACACCTTCTCCCATTCAGTTGGTGGCCTCTTTAGTTTGTTGATGGTTTCTTTTGCTGTGCAAAAGCTTTTAAGTTTCATATAGTCTCATTTGTTTATTTTAGCTTTTACTTCCATTGCCTTTGGAGTCAAATTCATAAAACGCTCTTTGAACCCAAGGTCCATAAGTTTAGTACCTATGTTTTCTTCTATGCAGTTTATTGTTTCAGGTCTTATGTTTAAGTGTTTGGTCCATTTTGAATTAATTTTGGTACATGGTGACAGATAGCAGTCCAGTTTCATTCTTTTGCACGTGGCTATCCAATTCTCCCAGCACCATTTATTGAACAGGCTGTCTTTCTTCCATTGTATGTTTTTTGCTTCTTTGTCAAAAATTATCTGTCCATATTCATGTGGTTTTATTTCTGGGTTCTCAGTTCTATTCCATTGGTCTATGTGTCTGTTTTTCTGCCAATACCATGCTGCTTTGATTATTGTAGCCCTGTAGTACAAGCTAAAGTCGGGGACTGTGATACCTCCAGTATTGTTCTTTTTTCTTAAGATTGCTTTGGCTATTTGGGATCTTTTGTGGTTCCAAACAAATCTGATAATTTTTTGTTCTATTTCTTTAAAAAATGCCATTGGGATTTTGATGGGGATTGCATTAAATATGTATATTGCTTTGGGTAATATGGCCATTTTATCTATGTTGAGTCTTCCAAGCCATGAACACGGCATGTCTTTCCATTTCTTGTCTCTTCTTCAATTTCTTTCAAAAATGTCTTGTGGTTTTCAGCATATAGGTCCTTCACATCCTTGGTTAGGTTTATTCCTAGGTATTTTATTCTTTTTGCTGCAATTGCAAAAGGAATTGTTTTTTGTATTTTTTTTCTGAGATTTCATTGTTAGTATATAGGAATGCAATGGACTTTTGAATGTTGATTTTGTAGCCAGCAACTTTACTGTATTCGTTGATTGTTTCTAACAGCTTTTTTGTGGAGTCTTTAGGGTTTTCTATATATAGTATTATGTCATCTGCAGAGAGTGATAATTTAACTACTTCATTCCCAATTTGGATGCTTTTTATTTCTTTCTCTTGCTTGATTGCTCTGGCAAGGACTTCCAACACTATGTTGAAAAGCAGAGGTGACAGGGGACATCCCTGTCGTGTTCCTGAACATAGAGCAAAGGGCTTCAGTTTTCACCATTAATTATGAGATTAGCTGAGGGCTTGTCATATATGGCCTTTATTATGCTAAGGTATTTTCCTTCTATACCTATTTTATTAAGTGTTTTAATCATAAATGGATGTTGTATCTTGTCAAATGCTTTTTCTGCATCAATTGATATAATCATATGATTTTTGTCCTTTATTTTGTTTATGTGATGTATCACATTGATGGATTTGCGGATGTTGAACCACCCTTGTGCCCAGGGATGAACCCCACTTGGTCGTGATGAATAATCTTTTTAATGCATTGTTGTATTCAATTTGCTAGAATTTTGTTTAGGATTTTTGCATCTGTATTCATCAGAGATATTGGTCTGTAGTTTTCTTTTTTTTGTGTTGTCCTTACCAGGTTTTGGTATCAGGGTAATGTTGGCCTCATAAAATGAGTTAGGGAGTACTGTCTCTTCTTCAATTTTTGGAAGAGTTTGAGCAGCATTGGTATTAGATCTTCTTTGAAGGTTTGGTAGAATTCACTAGTGAAGCCATCTGGTCCCAGACTTTTGCTTTTGGGAATGTTTTGGATAACTGATTCAATTTCGTTACTGATGATCGGTCTGTTTAGATTTTCCAGTTCTTCATGGTTCAGCCTTGGAAGGCTAAATGTTTCTAAGAACTTGTCCATTTCTTCTAGGTTATTGAATTTGGTGGCATGTAGTCCTTCATAGTATTCTTGGATGATCCTTTGTATTTCTGTGGTGTCCATGACAACTTCCCCTTTTTCATTTCTGACGTTGTTAATTAATGTCTTCTCTCTTTTTATCTTAGTGAGTCTAACAAAGGGTTTGTCAATTTTGTTCATCTTTTCCAAGTACCAGCTCTTTCTCACATTATTTTTTTTTCTATTGTCTTTTTGTTCTCTATTTCATTTAGTTCTGCTCTGATTTTTGTTATTTCATTTCTTCTGCTGACCTTGGGCTTCACTTGTTCTTCTTTTTCTAGTTCTTTAAGGTGTAACATGAGGTTATTTATTTGGGATTTTTCTTGTTTCTAGAGATAGGCCTGTAATGATATAAATTTCCCGCTTAAAACTGATTTTGTTGCATCCCAAAAATTTTGGTAGGATGTATTTTCATTATCATTTGTTTCTATGTATCTTTTGATCTCTCCTCTAATATGTTTTTTTTTTACCCAGTAATTCTTTAAAAGTATGTTGTTTAATCTCCATGTATTTATGTTTTTTCCTGTTTTCTTTTTGCAGTTGATATCCAATTTGAAATTCTTGTGGTCAGAGAATATGCTTGGTATGATTTCAATATTCTTAAATTTGCTGAGACTGATTTTATGTCCCAATATATGGTCTATTCTTGAGAATGTTCCATGTACACTAGAAAAGAATGTATAGTCTGATGTTTTAGAATGAAGTGCTCTTAATATGTAAATTATGTCTGTTTCATCTAATTTGTCATTTAGGGCTACTATTTCGTTATTTATTTTCTGTTTGGATGCTCTATCCATAGCTGTCAATGATGTATTTAAGTCTACTAGTATAATTGTGTTTTGATCAATTTCTCCCTTTAGTTCTGTTAGTAGTTGCTTGGTATATTTCGGTGCTCCCTGATTGGGGGCATAAATATTGATGACTGTTACATTTTCTTGTTGTATAGTCCCCTTTACCATTATGAAATGTCCATCTTTGTCTCTTGTTACCTTTTTCACCCTGAAGTCTGTTTCATCTGATATCATTATGGCTACACCTGATTTTCTCTGGATACCATTTGCTTGGAGTGTCAATTTCCACCCTTTCACTTTGAGTCTATGCTTGTCCTTGTAGCTGAGATATGTCTCTTGGAGACAGCATATGGTTGGGTTTAGTTTTTTGATCCAATCTGCTACTCTGTGCCTTTTTATTGGTGAGTTCAGTCCATTTACATTTAGGGTGATTATTGATATGTGAGGATTTCCTGTCATTCTATCTTTAGTTTTCTGGTAAGGCTGTGTCTCCATTGTTTCTTTGCCTTTTTGTTGTTGTCTATTATTTGTATGTGGTGGTATTCTATGATGTTTCCCTCTGTTTCTTCTTTTATTACAGTATATATTTCAGTTCTGGATTTTATTTTTTTTTTTTTTGAGTGGTTACCCTTAAGTTTATGTAAAAGAAAGTTTGATATTTAGAGTATTCCATTTTCTTCAGCATGCTTACTTTCTCCATTCCCATAGTCTGGTTCAGGCCTTTACTCTCCCGCTTTTTACATTTTGGTTGCCACAAATTGTCCCTATTGATGGTGGTCGAATAGCCTCCTTTAGTATTTCTTGTAGTGCAGGTCATGTATTAGAAAATTCCCTCAGCTTCTGTATGTCTAGAAAGGTCTTTATTCTTCCTTCATATCTAAAGGATATCTTTGCTGGATATATTATTCTTGGCTCATAATTTCTCTCTTTCAATAGTTTCAATATTTGATTCTACTCTTTCCTGGCTTATAGAGTTTCTGCTGAAAAAACTGATGATAATCTAATCTGCTTTCCTTTGTAGGTTACCATCTTCTTTTCCCTGGCTGCCTTGAGGATTTTTCTTTGTCGTTGATTTTAGACAGCTTCAATACAATGTGCCTTGGAGAAGGTCTGTTGGGATTGAGGTAATTAGGTGTTCTGTTTGCTTCTTGGATTCGAGGATCCAGTTCTGTCCACAAGTTTGGGAAGTTCTCATCAACGATTCATTTGTATATATTCTCTGTTCCCTTCTCTCTTTCTTCTCCTTCTGGAATGCCCATTATTCTTATATTGCTCTTTCTGATGGAGTCAGAAAGTTCTTGTAGAGTTATTTCATTTCTTTTGAGTCTCAAGTCTCTTTCTTTTTCCATCTGTGTAATTTCCAGGTTTCTATCTTCGATGTCACTGATTCTTTCCTCCATCTGGTCAACTCTACTACCTAAACTGGTTATTTCATTCTTAATTCCTTCTATTGAGTTCTTAATCTCTAGAGATTCTATTTGGTTCTTTTTTAAAATTTCAATGTCTTTTGTAAAATGCTCATGTTGTTCTTTGATTGTGTTTCTGAGTTCATTAAACTGCCTTTCTGTGTTTTCTTGCATCTCGTTGAGTTTTTTCAGAACTGCAATCTTGAATTCTCTGTCATTTAAGTCACATATTTCCATATCTTTAATTTCCTTTTCTGGAGACTTTTCACTTTCTTTCTGAGCTGTCTTGTTGCCTTGATTATTCATGGCAATTACTGATTTATTATTTCTCTTCCTAGACATCTACAGGAGTGCTTCTGCAAAAGGTTGATAGGATGAGGTCTTTCTTCTGTTTTCCAGTACTTGTTGGTAGAATGTTTTATTTTCTTTCTGACTCCAGCCTTTTTCTCTCTCTTACACGGTAGTGCTATGTTTTCTCTGCACTATTCCAGCTTCTCACACAATGGGGGGATTCCTTGGGAGACTGGCTTCTTTGTTAATAGTTCGCCTGGGTCACAGGGCGCAGTGTCCGTGTGGGTATACAGAGAGCTTTCGAAGTTCCAAAGCTCTTCCTGCACCAGATTCAGAACCTGTGTGTTTCAGCAGTTCTGTTTACTCCTGCAGGGATCCTCCCAGATAGGCGGGGACAGGGGCAGGGTGAATTGTGAGAGGTGGCCCAGAGCAATGGCGGCGACCTCCACCACAGCCGGTCCTGCTTCCACAGCTCTGTCCCCTTTGCCAGAACCAGTTGGGCTGAGAATCTGTGTCTGCAGACCACAGATTTCAGAACTGCAAATATTCTCTTCTTTTGATCTGACACTGCTACTATTCCGCTTCTAGCACCGTGCAGGTGGCGGCGGGGCGAGCTCTGGGAGGGGAGGGAGGGGGCGGCTAGTCTCAGTGCCTAAGGCTTCCGTTCTCTGCTCGGCAGTGAGGGCTTAAGCCACCGTTTTCAGCCTTCTTCCCTCAGTCTTTTCTCCGAGGTTCTTGCCGTGATCATTGGGTTCAGTGTTTTATGTGCTGTCCCCTCAGCCCTGTGGGCCATAAGTGGAGCCCTAGCAGTCCGAGTTCTTCCCTCTCCCGCAGGTGCAGTAGTTCCGGGATGCAGTGAGCTCAGAGCACTGAGGTAGGTCTGCGTCCTATGCCCACACGGCTCGGTCTCCCCACTTCTCCCTTCCCTCCTTCCCCGCTTGCGTGATTCACCCACCTTTAGGTGAATTCAGTAGTGGGCCTCTTCGGCTTGCCTGTCTGCTGTGCAGGGAGTCCTTTGTGGAGTTATTGTTGTTCGATTAATTGTAAATTCTAGGCGAGCTTTACAGAGGCTCACCTCACGCCGCCATTTTGATGACGTCTCCTCCACATTACCATTAAAGTGCCATTAAACCCTGGTTGACTATGTCAATAGACCTCATGTTTGGAAAGAGTTCAATAATCCTCATTTTAGTTTCTAGGTACAGAGGAAATATGTGACATTAGCAATTATAAGTAATTGATTTATACTTAGCATCAATCTATGCACAGGACAAGGATAGGTTTGTAAATAAATTACTAAGAAATGGTTTAGAATATTCATCCTACATATTTCAGATTTTGGATTTCATGTAAGAAAAATATTAAAAGAAACAGTAAAGTAGACACTTGACTTTAAGTTATTATGACTTCTAAGATAAAGAGATTTTAAAAGTTTTGTGTGTGTGTGTGTGTGTGTGTGAATGTGTGTGTGTGTGTGAGAGAGAGAGAGAGAGAGAGAGAGAGAGAAAGAAAGAGAGAGAGAGAGAGAGAGAACTTGATATTTTATGTTTTTGGAATAGTGACACTTTGGTGAGAGCTATTTGTTTGAAGGTTGTCCAGTGATTTAAAAGGTCAAGTGATTTACAAAGAAAAGATGTGGTCAGATAATACTGAAAATTATTTTGAATTACCTATTCTAAAATTTCCTATAGCTATATATTCAGTTAAGTTTTGGCTTAAATATAGCTTTTTCTCGGGTGATTACCTTATTTTGCTTATAAGTAAATAGAGCAAACTAGAAATATCTATTTAATTACTTAGTAAAATAGTCCACAAAGTAGCATGATTGATTTGACTTTTGTACAGAGGAAGTCATTTAGTACTTGGCAGATTAAAAGATTTAGAAAATTCCTTGAAGAGTAGTACCGATTATAAATGTCTATATGTTAGTTCTATATGACTGAAAGAACCCGAACAAGGCTGATTAAATAGCTTCTTGTGGACATAAACAAGTAGCTTTAAAACAGTCAAAATAAAGATCTACATCGACCTTGCATGAGGTAATGGAAACAGTGTATCAGTCAAATAGACTGTGATCAGGTACACTAGAAAAATGATTAAATACATTTGATAAACTCTATAATTGTTTCAGCTGTGTGTATCTGACATTAGTTCTAGGCAGTAGATTTTGCTTTGGGAGGAGCAGGCTCATTAACTGTTAAACACTTTGGGGTAAAATTCCAGTGCTTCATTTCTTATGACAAAATTAAATAAAGGATAGGAATTAACATAGCATTAATCTACTCTAGTGACAAGGATTGAAATATAAATGAGAACTGGAAAAGTCTTCCTACTTGTTACTTCCTTCTGATTATAATTCAATATCCCTCTCTATTTTTATATGTCTAAATATAAATCATATAATTTATGGATTTTTATGTTAGATTTATATAGTTATTCTTAAATATATTTATTAACTTTCTTGGAACTGATTTTCTTTCTAAAATCTCATTGCACCATATGAAAAATATTATATATTTAACAGATATGAATATAGAATTAAAAATGAAGGAAGCAGGCAGAGGAAGCATTAGGAGAGTAGAGGTTAACACGGCCTCAGGATAAGCAGTGGAATGAGGGTGAATTTACAAAGGTCTTGGAATAAATGTACCTGACAGATTCCATGCTGTGCTAACGATATGAATTTCTTCCAGATTCTTATGAGACATTTTCAGGTGGTCAAAAAATTTAGGAAAAGAATGTTTCTGGGATTTTACTTATCTTTCATCTCTTTGAAATGTATCAAACAAATTTTAAACACAAAATAATTTTTAAATCTGTAACCCATAAGGGAGACATATATTTGGATAAGAAATATTGAAAAAAATAATTACTGGTATATAGAAATACCGTTAGAATCTATAAGTAAATTTATAAAATATCATGTCCTGCCAATATGAATATAATTTAAATCAATACATACTTAGTGTTATGAATTATTACATTTACTCTTCAAAAATTATTTTCTTTGAAGACCAATTATATTTCCTTGGTTGCCATATGAGTATGCTAACTATAAATTTGAATTTTGAATTAATTATAACCCTTTTTAAACAAACATAATAGTTTCTTTATACTGTCATTCATTCTAAGTATAATTATGTCAGATTTTTCTTGAGTGATTAATGCAGAATGCATGCAATAAAACCAAAAAATTCAAGATTATTCTAGTTCAGAACTGGCAGAATTCTATGTTTTGCAATATTTTAGTACAATTTTATCAGTGCAAAGTATGATTCTAAAATTTTCCATTTATTAAATCAGACTTGGATTGTTATTTCTCAAAGAGGAGTTTCTAATGCCTTTATGATTTCCTCAAAACTCTAACTAGGTAGTCTTTTGGAGGTCTTCTTACATACTGAGGCAAAGAGAGACCATTTAAACTAATTGTTTTTTTCTCAAGACAAGAAAAGAACGGTCATTAAGAACATTTCTTGCTTCTGAAGGATACTGGTTCACAAATGCTTTCACTACAATAAGAAGCAAAAAATAAAGGCTAATCAAAATAATAGAATAATAATAGAAGAAATCCGGACCAATATGAAATACCTAATCTTATTTAGTCTATAAAGTAAAATAACCATAGTTCTCCTTTTGGTATGTATGGCAAATGCAGGGAGATTTGACAGTATTTGTTTAAACATACAGAGAGAGGAAGATATGGAAATCTGAGCTTTTCTTTGAGAACTTTTCAATCTAGATCATGCCACAGTGAAGTATAATTATATAGTTTGATAAACAAGCCATGAATAACTGAGGACATCGTTTAAATACTTATATTTTCAGAGATTATGAAATAAATGCCTTAGTTGACTTTCCTGGCTTGACTCTGCATCACAACATCTTAGCTACTTTTCTAGCACATCTCTTCCAGCATAAATCCCCAACCAAAGTCAACCCACATAATCGCATAATTTGCTTCTATCTTTGTTCGTATTATTTCCTCAATCTAAAATCATCTTCTTTTTTGCCTTCTTCGTAATTTTTCTTTTCTACAAAATTAGTCAGAATTATACTTCTTTATGCAATTATCATCTTTTTCCCCCAAAGTCTGAGAGGGAAAATTAGCCTCTCTTTAATCTAGAATTCATATTTTGCACCTTTATTATAATTCCAGTTTAATTCTGCCTTGGCTTATACCTAGTTGTATACAGAACTTTCTTTTCCATTTGTTCTTTTTATTTAAAGCACATTAAATTCTTCATTTAAAAGTTGGATATCTTGTCTTTATATTTGTATTGGTCACAACCCTTAGTACAACTCAGTGGTTCTGAAATTTATCACAATGACAATAGGATCTAACAGTGTATAGTGCTAAACAATTCCAGGCACTGTTCCAAGGACCATATATATATATAATTTAAAACTCTTAATGCAATTTAGCAACATTAGTAACTGGCTTTAGATAAAGGTACTTATAAATTATATTAGCTATCTGATTTTAGCTATAACTAAAGTTTATATTTTAGTAAATATAACTAAAGTTTATGTTTTAAGAACATGACCTTTGTGGAGAGTCATACTGCAAGTAACTCATACTGGAAAGTAACTACCTGTGTGATCAAACCAATGTTATTTAAATTATAAGAAATTATTTAATTCCCAGTTCCCTCATCCATTAAATGTGAAAAATAATACTTTCCTTATAAACCTATAAATACGTGATTGCAAATGTATGCATATGCATCTCTTTAAATATGTTGGACAAAAGTTATATATTCCGAAAGTTACATTTGTTTTTATTGTTAGTGTTATTTTTAATTATTCATTTTTCTAGAGAGAGAGCTGAGAACAACTGTAAAGACAATCTTGAAAAGGAACAATAAAGAAAACCTTTAACTTGCCTTTATTTTTCACATAGAATCAGTTTTAAAGATTTTACATTTTTAAATTTATATTCGTATTTCTAAAATTGAGAAATTGTAAACATGCAGACAAGTAGAGAAAATAATGTGAGACACATTCATAAATACTTTACCCCAATTATTCAGTTTGCCATTTTTAATTCTGGGTAACTATTACAAAAGATAGCACAGCTTGAAGACAGCCTCACTCAACCTATTGTTATTCCTCTCCAGAAGTAACCCTGTATGCAAATTGGTATACATCCTCACCATTAATTTTTATATATATTTGACTACATATATAAAGATGTAAAATGTATTTAAATATGTGCATAAAATTCAGTACATTTATGATTTCAAAATGTACCTTCAGGACCATAAATGAAATGTGTGTATCACAAGACAGACTATATATTTTCAATTGGTTCTCCACAATGAGTGTAAAAGCGTACACTCCTCTCTCAGTGTATGAAGGACCCTGATACCCCATACATTCACATTTGATAATGGACAGCTTTAATTCTGACAATCTGTTGGATGTGAAATGTTATCTCGTGGTTATAATTTAAATTTCTCTTAGTCAAATAGCACTTCAGATTCCTTTTGCCTTCTGTAATTGTCTGCTGATATCTTTTGGTGATGTTTCTATCTACTCGTTTTATTTTTCATTTATTTGAATACATTTTTATATATTGTAATACAGTAACCCCTGTCAGTGTTGAGTACCTTCTCACAGTCTGCATTTGTCATTTTAACTTCATTTAGAATATAAATTGCCTTATGTTTATTTTTAACTTTGACGAACTCCAATTCATCAACAGTCTTCTTTATTTCATTTATTTATTTTTGCTTATTTATGACTTACTCAGGAAATCATATTTGGCACTTAGCTCTCTTCAGAACTCCTACTGCATTTCTCCAACTCAGTTTAATTTTCCACTATTTAAATGATTTTAGACATATTCTTTCCTCTTTTCAAATCTCAGTTACCTAACATGTGCTCTTAGATGTTGATTTGATTTCTTACATCAATACAAAATTTCAACAGAGGAGAATTGCTACATGTATTTAATAACTAAAGCATTAACCTACCTTACCTATCTACCCCTATTTTCTCTTAAGCAGTGACCTGTATCTATTATCAAATGTCAGTAATTTCACTTGTGCAGTAGACCCCGTTCTATCTCCTCCTTCTCAAAAGTTACTCCTCATACTGTTCCTTTTATCTTGTCTTCTGCCATATTGGTTTTTGCTCATTCTATTGGATTATTCTCATCAGCTCAAAAACCTTGTTAAAATGATTCTCCCTTAACTCTGTGTCTTCTTCCAGCTACTACCTTATCCCCAGCTGCTTTTTGTACCAAAATGCCTTGCAAAATTATTTATACTGGCACCTGTTCTTCTGTATACGATTGCCGCCCCTCAACAAACTTTAAAAACTCATCCCACTGAAATAGTATTTACCATTGTCACTTAAGATCTTATTTTTGCCAAGTTGATGGCCTGTCTTCATTTCACTTCATCTCTAAGCACTTTTTGATACCCTTGATCTCTCCTTGAAACATATGATTTATTCTTCATGTTAACCTCATGCTCTACTGGGTGTTTCTTTCACAATAAGCAGACTCTCATTTGTTGTTGTTGTTTAAATATTGGACTAATATCTATTTTATTCTCAACTACACTTCTGACATACGATTTTAAGTACTGAAACACATTGATGATTCCAAATTTATATCTTAGTCTTTATATTTAGACTCATCCAATTCTATTTGTTACATCTCCACTTGGATATCTAATAAGCATTTTAAATATAAACCATCCAAGAACAAATTTTTAATTTTTTCTGTCTCAAACCTACTATTTCCCCACTTTATATTAACTCAATACATTCACCACTATTCTCCCCCAACCGCTTAGGCTCCAAACCAGAATTAAACTCTAATGTTTCTTTTATTTCTCACATCCACATGCAGTCCATTTACATGAACAAGTTTAAACGGCTTTACTTGACAATTTTATCTTAGTCTATAACCATTTACTATCTCCACATCCTAGTGAAGCCACTGTAATTTCTTGCCTTGACAACTACAGTTATCTCTACACTAGTCTCCCTGATGCCATACTTTGCCTCTGTAGTTGGTTCTCCAACCAGAGTAATGTTTTAAAAATGTAAATCAGATTACATGATTTACTTGTGCAGAACTTTCCAAAGTTTTCCCGTGACAATTGGGATAAAATCCAGGCTTATCACCATGAACTTAAAAAGTTTCCAAGGAATCCCATGCTTAGCTAATGTTTTAATTATTATAGCTTCAAAACAAATTTAGTATTTGGTTAGGTGCTCATGCTTTATATTCTTATTCAAATTCTCCAAGATAGTCTTTATTTTATGCATGCATTTTGGATCATATTGTTCAGTTATACAAAACTTCTCTTAGGATTTTGATTAGTACTTAACTGAATTTCAGACAATCTTTGATATTTTCCCAGTGCATATGCTTCAAATTTTTCCACATAGTAAGGAATCATATATATGCATACTTATTCAAGAAGAAAAAAAGAGAGATGAATTAACCAAACCATAAAAAATAAGAATAACTTATTAAGAAGAGTACAAAATTATTAGCAGAGCAAGATAATACATTTTTAAGTAAGTATAATTTAACTTTAGCAGAGAAAAAATCAACTTATACATAATGGAGATAAAATATCTTTTAAACAAGACAAATATTAACACCATGATGTAAAAATAAGAGCACACAGTAAGTAATTGTGTTCACATAAACTGAGAAATTTAAAACTAGTGTAGTTTTAAAAAATAATTTTAAGATGATAAGGATGAGGAATATTTAAATTTTACATTTGAAATAAAGACAAGGAAAAGAATACAAAATAAAATAAGTTAGATAATAAAAATCTCAAATCAGTATTAAGAAAAATACATATATGATTGTGTCATATAAGGAAAGAAATTTAAAAAGTTCTGATTGCCACAGAGTATCAAATCCTTGCAGAAAATAAAATAACACTAAACTCCTAGTGATTCTAATGGTGTGTGTATTTTCTAATGGACATTGAATACAGATCTTTTCTTGAACATAAATTCATATAGGTTCATCCCTAATTTCTTAAAGTGGAAAGACTTTGGATAGAGGGTAAGCTGCAGCCCTTCGCATCTGCACTCATTTTGCAGTCTGTGTTCAGCAGGCCTGTGGGCCACAACCTCTTTCTCATCAGAATAGGCACCACCACCTACCAAGGGCTCCACTGTTACTAGTCAATTGGTATTTCTGCAACTAGCAAGATTGTTAAATGGTGAATAAACTCCCTGTTAAGTAAATTTTCCCGTGAAATGAGTAACAATATTTTCATTAGTATAATAATAAATTTTGATTATAATTTAAATGGGAAAATAGAGATACAATTTGTTAGAAACGGAAAGTGAAAGTGAAGCTGAAGGTCATGAAATAGAATCATGAAGATCCATGACTAGAAAGAGGATAGTAGGAAAACAAAAGCCACTTGGGAGTGACCAGTAAACACTAAGGCAGGTAACAGAGAAACAGATATGTGGAGAGTAGTTGAGCCAAGATTAATGACCAAGTAACTGCTTCTGAGGTTGCTAGCATTTCCAGCAGTCCTAGTTCTTCATAAGGCTTCTGCCATACAACGGTTTTTGTTATTCAATTTCTTTGAGGTTATGTGTTGTTGTTGTTTTTCCTATTTCTGTAATTATACCAAACTTTAATTACTTAAACTAGCTTGACTGAGTTCATCTTCATAGATTATCATGTCAAGTAAAATAATTTAAGTGAAATTGTCTTTGAAAAAAGTAAAAAAAAAAAAAAAAAAAGACAGGTAAAGAGTCATAAAGGTTATTATTCTGATGATTATTGGAATTAATAATATAATGATACATGTGGTCAAAATGTATTTCTAATCAAAGTGCAAAGGGAAACTATTTATATGCTCTTACTGGCATGTGAATAAAAATATTTTCAGTCATTTGCTTTACACTTTTTATTTTAATGCCTTCAATTGTAAAAGTTTAATGCAAATTTTTACCAACCAGACAAGGTGGATGATAGTGTAACTGTTATTTTCAAACAAAGCATGATTTATTTATAATAGCATAAGAAAAACAGAATGAGAAAATACATTTAGTATATGAAAGATGAGCTACTAATTTCATTGAGATACAGAGGATGCATATGCATTTGTGTCACATATGCATTTTGATTTAGCTTTTATAAATACAAACCCTTTTGGATAAAAATGTTTATCTTTTAGGCTGCAATTTGTTTCTCTGGTTATTAACTTAATCTTCTTTTCATAATTATTGCTATCTAAATCTCTTTCAAAGGTCTTCTTTACCATAATCACAATTTACTTGAGTTAATCTCTGATTTTTCCCATGCTCCAGTTAGACTTGACTCTTAATATACCCAGCCTACACTGTGACTTCTTTCCATAATTTTTTCTTTTCCTCCAGTAATTACCATCGTTTCTTATATTATTTAAATTCTGCCATTTTTACTTTTAATTAGCTAGCAAACACAGAGAAGTTATTCATTCTCACTGCAAAAAAAATGGTAGAAGGAAAAATAAAATTATGATCATAGCAGAAATGAGTAGCAGTAGAATTCATAGAAGTCTAGTAAAAATTAATAGCAGCCAAAAGAACAAATTATGATTATTTATTTCCTTCGAATTGACAGAACACTTTGGCTTTCTTGTCTTGGAATATATATTATGCTTTGATATGAATCCTTGTTATTTGCATATTAAAATATATTCCATGGTAAATTTTATATTATTTGGGGACAGAGACTGATTTTGTCATCTTTGTGTCATTATAGCGACATGCAAGGGTTTAGTAAAATAAATTTAAATCACTTGAACACATTTTGTACTGATGTTATACATTCATTTTGTAATTTTATGTATATGGTGTGTGAATAATGGCAACACTGTCAATAAATGCCAACATTTATTATCATAATAATGATCAAATGCGTTTATGCTATTTTCTCCTTTAGACCGCATGTCCCCTCCCAACATTATCACTCAAGTACATGAGTATAGGCTGGAGTTCCTTTTAAAACTAATGTTCTCAATCACATGTCTTTAGGATTTTGCAGTTTTTTGGTTTTTTGTTTGTTTGTTTTAGAAATCTATCGAACTTTAAAGAAAAGGAAGAGTCCTACTGAAAGTATTAGCTATTGATACCATCTTTAAGGGCTGGACAGGAAAAAAAAAGTAATCTTTATTTTATTTTTTTATTTGTACCACATCATTCTCAGTACATTCTTTACTCTCTCTAGGCATCAACCTGACTTATGTGACATGGGGGTAAAGGATTGAGGTCTTCATTCATGAGTGGAAGCTTTTATAGATTTTTCCCTGCCCTCCTTGGCTAGAATTCATATCATACACTTTCCTGTCCACAATGCCCCCAGGTACTGTGCTTCCCCAAAAATAAGACCTAGCCATACAATCAGCTCTAATGTGTCTTTTGGAGCAAAAATTAATATAAAACCCAGTCTTATATAATATAATGTAAGACAGGGTCTTATATTAATTTTTGCTCCAAAAGACACATTAGAGTTAATTGTCTGGCTAGGTCTTATTTTCGAGGAAACACGGTATTTGCACTGAAACATACAAGTTGGGAATAGAATTACATGTATTCCACACCACATGTGTGACTCCTAGTTAATCTGATAAACAAATTATGCTAATATACTAGTATATTAGTATATACAAATTATACTAATGTGATAAACAAATTGAGTTAATGAAGCTTTGAGAAATTTTAAGAAGAGACTCTCTGACTTTGTTGTTTTTTTTTTCATGAAAATACTCTCCCTCATAGTTTCCATGCAGCAGGGCCTTCAATGTAGAAGGACTGCACGCCTGCTCGATGTATGATATACTATCAAGTTATATAACAATCCTTCTCAATGTATTTTTAATGAACTTGTCATTGAAGGAAGTATGAAAGCAGAAGAATCATAAATTATATTACTTTGATACTGATTAGAATTAAGAACATAGTAATAAAAATGGCTAAAGTACATTTTGGTCAAAATGCAAAGGGAAAACTTTTGTATGTTCTCAAAAGCATATGAATAAAAATGTTTACTACTATTTGTTTTATAATTTTAAGTAATGCTCCATATATGTGTTTATATATATTCATAAATATATTTTATGTATAACAATTTAAATATCATGCTCATATAGTATATATATACACATACATATATACATATACAATTTAAATATCATGCTCATATAGTATATATATACACATATATACACATACATATATACATATATACGTATATATGTATATATGTGTGTGTGTATATATATATACATATATATGTATATATACAACTTATTTATACATACACACTTACACATATTTTAACACAGGAGAAACATTTGCTTTAGGTTCCTCCCACCTCTGCAATTTCTCACTAAACAACTTATGTCTTTTATTCCCGAGGCATTAGGTCCACCGCTTCTTGGAGCAATGACTTTTTTACTCCTGTGGATGCCCTTTACCCCAACATTCATGCTTAGCTGTCTGGAATCTTCTTTATAGTTCACCTCTGCTCTCTCTACAAAGCTCCTTGCTGCTTCCCTGTAATTGAGCTCTATCATGCACAGCTTCCTTATTCTTCTGACTTTGCTTCACTAATACTTCTAGGCTGCTTCCCAATGTTTTTCTTTTTTTTTTTTTTTTTCTTTTGTGAGTGTGTGAGCATAGAAGGTATACAGAGAAATACATTCTTTAAAAAATAATAACAGTCAAAGTAAGATAGTTTTCCAGGATTATTAGAAGTAGATATCAGTTTCCTATATTCTATGTGGTTTTTCTTGAGTAACTTTACTCCATCATGTTTGAGTAATTCCATCTTTGCTATTGTAATTTTATTTAGCTTTGAAATAGGAAGGAGGAAAAAGTAAAAACAACAAACAAATATCTCTTTAGATAGTAGACACAACTGTAATATTTTTCTATTCAAGTTAGATTAGTTTGATAGAATATTGATTTTGTAGGGAGTTCTAACATTTAAAATATATAAGAAAGAATTTTTAAAAAATAGTTTAAGATTCAGTGTTAAGTTAAATAGTTAAAATGCTGTCAGTGAATATCACTGGTGTAAGATTTACGCCAAGCAGATTGAAGATAATTAGAGTAAATCTTATTAATTTGCTTTCCCTAAGCATTTGCCTACTGTATTACTGGACACACCAAGTTTAACAGTAAGTTGTGTCATCTGTGTTATCTGTAGTGTATTGATTTCTTAGATTATTATGATAAAGCTAATAAAAGAGTAAAACTTTAAGGACTATCCGGACAATGCCCAATGAAAAATCCCTGGAGAAGAGTCAAATAAATCTAAAGACTGTATACCTTTAAAATTGCTCATCTAACAAAATGATAACATACATTCCAGATATATTAGAAATCATAGCTCATAGTATTCTTTACATGTATAGATGCAAACTTTAGATGTGATGTTTCTGCGTATAAGCATAAAGTGACCTCAATTTTCTCTCCTTTTATTTGTGAATAGTTTCTTAAATGTCTTAATTTCACAGCAAATGAAGATATGTTGATATCAGATGTGAGGAGGTATTTTCAGGATAGATTTGGAATCAATTTTCCCAGCATCTGCTTATCTAACCTCTCTTTACCCCTATAATATGAGTGCTGTTATTTTGCTCAAATATGACAATTCTGTTCAACTAGCAGCTTTATTTGAACACTGTTTTTGCTTTTCATGGGGGAAGAGTAGACAGCAAACTGTCCTCAGGATGCTGTCTCTACATTACCACACTCTTTATAATCACTGTTGCTCAGTTACTATTAATCACAGCTAGCATTTACTCATGGGTAATTATGTGACAAGCACTCCATATCCATTATCTCTTTTAATCTTTGTACTACTCAAGGAGGCTGATGTTAATTCTCTTAATTCAGAAGAAGTATTTTAATACCTAGAAAACTTAAACATCACGCCCAACCTCAACATGTAGTACCTTAAAGAGATTTGGATCCAAGTACTTGGATCTTAGAGCTTCTGTTCTTCATCATCATGCTATAGACTCACTTAAGCTTAAAATATACTTAATTGATTCATAATTCAAATTTAAAAAAAATATTTCTTCACTCAACATCTATACACTTCTTTCCTCCTCAGCTTTTAAATGCATATTGATTTATTGCAACAATGTACATTGTACTAGAAGGCAGTATGATCTTGTGTGGCAGTAAGCAGCATTTTTGAAAGTAGACTAATTCAGAAGAAAAAAAAAGCCTGAGTCCTAAATGTTTTCTTTAGTCTTCCATTCAAAATTAAAATAATACTAAGAAGAGTTGGGAAAGATGTTTAATTTAAAAACTTTGTTAGTTATGTTAAGGACTAAATGAAGGTCAATGAGAGAGTGGTTACTGATTTCAAAATAAAATACAATTTTTTTTTAATTATTTTATTTTATTTTGTTTTTTTACTTCCCAGGTGAAAATGCATTTCTGGCTCAAATAAGGAAAGGGAGGTCACAGGTAACCCAGAATCCAAAAAAATGTCTCTTCATTGCTATATTTAAAAGAACTTAACTTTGAAATTATTCAGAGATGGGTTGAACTCATTGCTCTGATACTTTTTAACTGAATTACCAATATATTATGAAACAAAGAGAAACAATATTGACTCTATAGTTTTAAGCATGAAATTATAGACATAAAAATAACAAAGATTCTAGCACTATACTGTATGATCAATAAATACTGTCCTTTCAAGATTGTTTTTCTCTGTCCCACTGTCCCAAACAGAACACACCAAGGTAAAGGTATCTACATCAGTTTACAGTATTTTCCATTCATGTATTCATTTGTTGATAAAGTCATTCACCGAATACATATTTATTAAAAATACCTCACACTTTGTATAATGAAGCTGTATTCATGGAAGATAGGCCAATGGACACTTGATAGTGAATAACAGATCTCTGAGATTTTAAATGATATGAATGAAGTTGAGTTGTACAAAAGTTGTTGATGGAAGTATTCAACTGCAAATACAACTTTTTCTCATGTTTTATTAAAATAAATTTTCAGTAAATTTCATTTTAATAAAAGTTAAACATTTTGTCTTAGAACATTCTTTGGGAAAGAATGAAAGATTACACCTAAAGAACTTATGAAAAAACATTGGAAGGATTATTGTTTCTAAAAATAAAACAATAAGAATTATAAAACTGACAAAATGAGCATTTGATATGAAAAAGGCATTTCTAAACTGTACACCTAGAACAAAAACTACTCAGAAAAATATCAACTAAAAGTCTTATATGGTATTCCAACCAAAAATATCACTGTAAACAAAATTTAAAGGTGGGGGACAAATTGAAAAAAAGTATATATGTAGATTCTATCTATCTATCTATCTATCTATCTATCTATCTATCTATCTATCATCTATCATCTATCTATCTATATCTATCTATCATCTATCTATCTATCTATCTATCTATCATCTATCTATCTATCTATATATAATTAATATTTATCTATTTGTTTACTTAAATGAGGAATAAATGAATATTTAAATAGAAAAAATGTGCACATTAGGAACAGGCAATTATCCAATGAATCAATGACTAAATAAATGTGTAAAACCTTTAAATATGCAGTTAGCATTGTCAAGCAATTCAAGGAATTACTAGAGAAAAAAATGTTCATTGTTAGATTAACAAACATATTCACTGAATACAGAAGATAATGTAAAAACATCTTTTACTTTTCTCCTTATGTCAGTGTATAGTCCATGCTGTGGCTCTCTCCTTTATTGTCTTCATATGTCTGTGATAAAATTATCTCCTTTTTCAAGTCCCACTGGATATATTTCTAGGATGTGGCAGAGAACATGATATTTTTCAGCAGAAATTGAAACAGAAATACCAGGTTGGTGATGAGATGAATAGGGAAACCATCTCTGAAATTGAGGGTCCTAAAGATCAGAACACATATACCTTGAATGCAAAGTTTTTAATGACAGAGGTTCTAAAATCTAGAGACCTCGTCAGATGAGATTTTATGTCACCATCACCATACTTTCCTTAAGAAAATATTTTTAAAAGTCTGTGGGTTGTTAAATTGACAGTATTGAGTATAGGATAACTTATTGAATGATGGGAAATATCAATGAGTTATCAACATCAATATCTCTGATACTC
Source organism: Rhinolophus sinicus (assembly GCF_036562045.2). Classification (NCBI taxonomy): domain Eukaryota; kingdom Metazoa; phylum Chordata; class Mammalia; order Chiroptera; family Rhinolophidae; genus Rhinolophus; species Rhinolophus sinicus. The sequence continues at coordinate 106,685,097 of NC_133755.1, forward strand.
AGAATACCAGGTGATGTCCTTTTGGCCAACCACTCGTGGTAAGGCACAGTGAGAGACCTATTGGTCCCTCATGAGTCCCCTGCATAATCAACACTCTGACTCAGAAGTTTTAAAAGTAAATATGTCCATAAAGAGAAGTCTGAAATAAAACCTTCAGAAACAAACAATATTTCCAGATACCATGGAAATCAAAAGGTTGAAAGATGAGAGAACAAGTTTTAGTGAGGAACTTCTAGGTTATCTAGTGAGGGTTGTAGAAAATAAGTTGACCTCAGTCATAAGCAAACATAAAATAAGTCTTCATTTTTGGAGAGACCAGGAGTGCTCTGTGTAAGTGATAGTAAACGATTTGAGAAGAGAATCAGGTAGAGTCCTCAAGTACCCTTCTTTTTCCTGCTTTAATGAAGATGATAAATACAAGCCTAGAATTAATCTTGCCCCAAAATAAGTCTGCAGCACCTGAATTTTATTTTATTAGGGAGAAGGTAGAGCTTATGCAGAATAAATCTTCGGTCATGTTTACAAAAGCTCCAGGCAAAAACCCCAATAAAAATCTACCTCTTATTTTTGTCAAGCCTCTATCTCATACCTGTAAAGCATATTTGATCTTATCTGCAAAATTATCTATAAGGACATCTTTCTCTGTTTCTTCTCTGCGGTTATCACTGCAATTAATACCCAACAAGAAATCAGGCATGGCATGATTTGGCTTAAGCAATGATTTAGATATCACCCAAATTTTGGAGTTATTAATGGCTATATTTTGTGTTAATCTCATATGAATAAAATCCTCTGGATATGAGGCCAAATGTTTAGGAATTATTCATAAACATAAAATGCAACAGTGATCTAAATATAAACCTAGTGGGGTTTTTTTGTGTGTGTTTCTTTTTAATTGGAGCATGTGGAAACAATTCTATATGGTAATATAAATGTAATATGAACTACTGAAATGGACCTATTAAATTGTATTACTTGAGCATTTTGAGTACCAGTTTACAATTTGGTTCGCCTCTGCTGGCATTGTTTATTGGTTGGTGATCACAAGACAGATACACTTCTAAGATAACTGAATATCTATAGTTCACCTAAATCACTTTTAAAAATAAGAGGTTAACACTAAAAATGTCTGAGATAAAAGATTAATTAGGAAGCTAAGGTCCATGAAAATATAGAACTTCAGAGAGTTGTAGATAAAACATCAGTATTGGGGCTTCCAGATGGCTCAGTTGATTAGAGCGCAAGCTCTGAACAGCAGGGTTACCGGTTCAATTCCTACATAGGATGCTGGGCTGTGCCCCCTGCAACTAAGATTGAAAACTTCGGATGTAGAGCTGAGCTGCTCCCTCCACAACTAGACTGAAGGACAAGGGCTTCAAGCTGATGGGACCTGGAGAAACACAGTGTTACCTAATATTTCCCAATAAAATTAAACAAAAACAAAAACAACAAAAGAACAAGACAAACACATGAGAAACAGAAACTCATAGACACAGACAATAGTTTAGTGGTTGCCAGAGGGTAAGGGGGGCGGGGGTGGGATTTATAGATGATGTAATACAGAATTGTACACCTGAAATCTATGTAATTTTACTAACAATTGTCACCCCAATAAATTTAATAAAATAAAATTAAAAAAAAAACACACAAAAAAAAACACAAAAACAAAACGACAAGAACAAAATCAATATTACACATTCATTGATATTGGTTTTATTTGAGATACTGCACATCGTGGCATGTGTATTTTAATGTTAAATTGAAGAGGACTAAGAACTTTTATTATTGTCAGAAAAAAAAAAAAAAAAGATACTCAAATTGAAATGACAAGGAATAGAATCAAAGTTGAAAACTAAAGGCCCGTTTCTGAATTTCGGACATAAGGGTCAAAGGGATGTAATGAATTTGAGAAAACATTGTAATTTGAACTCATTTTTGGTACTATGAAATGTATCAGGAATATCAAAGCTAGTAAAGAGAGGGAAAATTAAAGAAGCACGCTCTCTTCTGAGACTAAAGATAAAAGACGTAATTGAGAACAATAGTAGATTCCATTATAACTTCAAGGGAAAATAAAGAATTTTCTGCTCCATAACTATAGTAATATAAAAATCTCCCACTCTGAAATAAAATATTGCATGCATAAGCTTATTAGGTAGCCCTCTGTGGGGTTGTGCCTTTCAGGAATTGTGGTAGGCAGGATTGGGAAGTGCAAACAGCTGAATACTAATGTGGTTACCCATGAGTCCTCAGCCAATTGTACAGGGAACTCTGGAGTCAGATGGCCTTTCAGAGTTTTCCCAAACTAAGACAAGGCTGCTAGCCTTTGAATTCCTGCATCACTGGATGTTTGTTTACTGCTGGATGGAGCTGTAACTTTGCATTAGGTAGATCCCTTTGGCCAAAGCAATTTCCATTGACAGTTGAAGTTATAAACCAACCACAGCTAAACATCCTAGCAGATAAGGGAGGAGTGTGTTCCCTGAAGAAGGGATTGGGCAGAACACTGCAGTATTCTCTGTAGGAAGTATGTGTGCTAGAAGGAGATAAATCTTTCAGAGAGAAATAGGCAAACACGAAGTCTCTTGTGATTGAAATGGCCAGATTGCGGTGGAAGGAAGTTGAGTTGCAAAATAATTTTATGACACATCCACTCTTTGAATGCTAGACATAAGCATAGTGTTTTTTCCAGGAGAGACTACCATGATGTTATGCAGCACAGGAAAGTTCCCAACATAATAAGTTGACACTTATCCTATAATTGTTTATCAAAATACTCATGATTAATTAGAAATATGACCCAACGAAATACCCAGCACACAGCTTTTTTAAATTGGGGGTGGCATTTTCTTTCTGTACCTTTTTGTAACATTTCTAGAGAGGTATGCACCTCCTGGTGTGTAACTCACTTCTTGCCTTTGGTTTTCCAATGAGTTCTCCTAAGAATCATTCTGAAAAATGAAGTGTAGCATAAAATCAAAAATATACTTTTTGGAATTAGGTTTGTTTCAGGTTCTCTGTTTGACATCGGGCAGGAGCTTAAACCTTTAATCTCCAATTGTTTTCTCTGTAAATGATGGCAATTCTCATCGCACAGGGTAGTTTTAATGATAAAACAAGAACTGGTGTGTCAAGTGCTTAGCATAGTACATCACACACACTAAACATTGAATAAACTATTTACTTGTAGTAGCAGTGATAATTAAGGAGGAGTAGCTATAGCAGCAGCAAGACTGCCCTGATGCACTTGTAACCAAGCTTTTCCAGTTGACTCCACTGTTTCTATTAACTTCATGGGGATGAGTTTATCATCACAGGACTGAATTAAGCTGATGATCATACATATCTTTAAAATGTTGCCTGATGTGAAACTATACAGTGCTATTAATTGCCATGATTTTTTTCCCTCATGCCCATTTCTATGAGTTTAGTAGGTTCTTAGCGGTGCATGTAACTTTGCAAATCAGTTAATTTAATTATTGAATTTAGTTGTAATCTGAATTTGAATTTTACCAAATGTAGCACAGGTTTATATAATTTAAGAAACAAATATACATATGAAAGATATTAAGGAACAAATTTTAAATGTGAGCAGAAGTGATGCATGAAAGTTACCATGACGACCCTGTAAGAAGACTTTATTTCAGTGCTTATCGCCACACTAAAGAAAATTTCCTTTCTAAGCCGATGATTCTGTGATACAGTCACCCACAGAGCCTATCATTTGAATTTAAGGAATCAGAAAAAAAATTTCATTCTGCCTTTTCTGGTGAAATTCCTAACCTTATTACCTGAAGAGACATAAAGTAGTTCTTATGAATGATTTATTTTGAACAAGTCACCTGCTATATAAAAGAAATACTCTTCGGAAAATGAAGAGACCCTGGGTAGTAATCTGTTGAAGTAAAAAAGAAAAACGTAAGTAGGCCCTTTTTCCATAGTTCATTAGGGGCAAAGGAACTAGTGATTGACTCTAAAAGAAAATTTTGTATTTCAGATTACCTAAAAACTATGCAAAGGCAAGTGAAATGCATCTTATGAAGTTAAAGAACTGAATTTTGTCTATTTAACATGAATTTTAATTGTAAATTTAAATTATAGAAGGTCTGACAATTCATGAACTTGTTGCAATGATGTTACCAAACTTTTTCAATATCAGAGAGATTATTCATTATAAAATTGTACCAAATGGACAAACAGTTAACTAAGTTTTCTATTTGGAAGAGCTGAAACGGCTACGTGAAAAAGTTAGACGATCTAAACTTTTCACCAACAATTCCTGGCTCTTGCATCACAACAGTATACCAGCTCACATGGACTGTCTATGAGGGAGTTTTTAGCCAGTAAACAAATAAACTATATTTATTTATAATATAAATACTCACCTACTCACCTGATCTGACCCCCAATGACTTCTTTCTTTACCCAAAGATAAATGAAATATTGAAAGGAAGACATTTTGATGACATTCAGGACATCAAGGGTAATACGACAGCAGCTCTAATGACCATTCCAGAAAAAGAGTTCCCAAATTGCTTTGAAGGGTGGATTCTGCACTACCCTCAGTGCAGGGCTTCCCAAGGGGAGTACTTTGAAGGTGACCATAGTGATATTCAGCAATGAGATATGTAGCACTTTTTCTAGGATGAGTTTGCAAACTTAATTGTCCAACCTCGTATTTCCTTTGCTAGGCCATAGAAAAGTCATTCCTTAATTTTTAGTGATTTTGCTTTCCTTTGAACTAGTCAGGCAATACTCAGGTGCTCTTTGGTAGGCTTTTTATTATATGGAACAAGAGAATAGATATGTCCCAATGAGTTACTGGAAATGACAATATATGGAACCATTCCTGCTCCCATCCCTTGTGTGATGGTTGATTTTGTGCATCAGTTTTGTTGCACCACATTGCCCAGATATGTGATTAAACACTATGCTTGTGTTTTTGATATAAAATTAACATCTACTTTGTTGGAATTTGAGTAAAGCAGATTGTCTTCCATAATATAGGTGCCTCTCATTATTACATAAATCAAATACCTTACAAACGACTGATCTTCCCCCAACAATAAGTAACCCGATCCGCAGACAGCCTTCAGACTTGAACTGCATTATTAGTTCTTTCTTGGGTCTTCAGTCTGTTGGGATTTGGACTTGATATGTAGCATTGCCTCTTTCCTCGGTATTCAGTCGGCCAGACCACACTGCAGAATGTGAACTTGCTATCTTCCAAAATCAATTAAGCAAATTCCTTAAAATAAGCAATATTATCTATCTATCTATCTATCTATCTATCTATCTATCTATCTATCTATCTATCTATCTATCATCTACCTATGTACATACACATTTTGCTTTTCTTACAATAATACTTCTTCTATGAACACTATTTTAAATATTTCTTGGTGCACCCATGCAAGTATTTCTCTGGGGTATGTACTTATGAGTAAAACTGCTGGGTCCACCCTTGAATTGTAGCCAAATGCTTTATATTATAAATATGACATATGAAATATTAATGAATTAAGCAACTAACTTTAGAATTAACCCAAATAATGCTGAAGAAAGAAAATAATGCACCTAACAGTAGATAATAAAGTAATAGAAAAATATGAAATATAGAGATCAACAAAGCCAGAAGTTGATTCACTAAAGAAAATAATAAAATGAATAAATGTAGGACATGTTTATTATGACAAAAAGAAAGAAAACATACTTATAAGCAACTAGCAACCATAAAAACCCAGAATTTATAACAGAAACAATTGCATTTATCAAAAACTTTATACCAACAAATTTAATTTTATATTAAACATTTTTATAAAGTGATACATTTCTTTAACTTCCTAATTTACCCACAATAATATGTTTACCAAATTCCTACAAGTAAACTTGTCTATGAGTATTTAAAAGCTATCTATTAAAGTCAGAAAAAAGACAAGAACAGCTTATATTTCAATTCACATTTAACAGTTTACTGGAGTCCCTATCTAGGGCAATAAGATTAGAAAAGAGAAATATAACTTAAAAGAAGTAAAAGAAGAATAAAAATGATTGTTTCACAGATTATGATTGTCTACATATACACTACACAGGAATCAATAAGTATGTTATATGAATTAAAATAGTATTTAACAAGTTTTCAAAAAAAATCAATATAAATTTTGATTTGTACAAAGAAAACTAGCTGGAAACAAAATAAAATTTAACAACAAAAAAACATTTAAAATAGTAATTAAGTAAGATTTCTACATATAGTTCTACCAACTATGTGTATGACTTTCATTTTGAACTTAATAAACTTTATTAAATTTCATTGCAAGCATAAATAAATGGAGTAGCATATGCTCTCTGTATGTAAGTTTAATAGTGACTAAATAAAAGTTCTCTCCAAATTGATTGACAGTTTCAATGAAATTCCAATAATTGCTTCATACAAATTAAAATTTCCCTCAAAACATATTAAGAAAAGCAAAAGTATAATATGAAGATGAGACACTTTAGGTAAAAGAACCAGACATGGGTAATTATACTGCTAGAGATTAAGATTCATTATGGATTAATAGTAATTAAGCCAATGTTATTTAGTTGCATGTATAGTCAAATAGACAAATGGAATAGAGCACAGGAACACAGCCATGTGTGGCTAAAAATTATAGGAATTTTCCCACTGAAGTTACTTTTGGAAAAGAAAAAAAATGTCAATAAATGATATGTTTCTGCTTACCAATGGAACATACAACTGAAAATGAATAATAATTTCAAACCTCACAAAATATTACTTCTTGATGGATTTCATATTAACATTAAATTTAAATTTAATAAGTTGAATAGGGAATATAGGAGTATATACATTTATTATTTTATGGGCAGAGCATAATTCTTAAAATACATAAAACAGAAATTATTTAAAAATAGAGATAAAATGGTGCATTAAAACAAAGAATTTCCATTCATCAAAAAACATCATAACTCAAGATACCAAACAACGTCAAGCTATCTGTAGCATGTGTACATTAAAAACACAAGCTGGGGCAAGACATTTGTAATACTTGGATTTAACAATAATAGAAAACTGAGTTGCATCAATAAGAAAAAAATGTATAACAATGGAAAAATGGATAAATATATAAACAGGCTTATCACAAAAAGCATCAATGATTCAATATATGAATATACTATCAACCTTACTATTTATCAGGAAAATGTTAATTAAATACAAAATGAGATTTCACACCCTCTAGTTTTGTATAAATTAGGAAGTCAAATAATACCAAGTATTGGCTAGCATGTTAAACAAAGAAGAGTATAAAACTATAAGATTATAAATTAATTCAATCAATTTGAACCAATTGGAATTAGTTTGGCACTACCTACCTAGTAAACATGAATATGACACAGTACATCCTTTCCAAACGTTGTCACTCTGGAAGAAAGCTTTCACATATACTCAGAAAACTGTCACACATGTTTTAAGAGCTTGACACAATAAATTAAACAAGTTAGTATCATAATACATCTACTAATATATTTAGTTCAAAGTAAGCATTATATGAAATATAAATATAACAGTTTGGGAATCCATATGTCCACCATTAGTAAATGATAGATTATAATAGATGCATATGAAAGAGCAATGGAAATGAATGAACTGTAAGTATATACATAAACAGATGAATCACGTAAATTATTTTTGCATGCATACAATTCGAAGAAGTAAAATATAAAGTATGACTCCTTTTAAAAATACTCATTAACAGAAAAATGAACTAACATATCACTTAAGATTGTATATGTGGAAAACGACAAAATTGAATGATGAGGTAAACGTCACCTTAAATCCAGGACTATGATTACCTCCAAGGGGAAAGAAGGAGACTTCAATGTTACTACAAGTGGTAATTATATTTTATCTATTAAGCCGAGTAACATCTAATTGGGGTTTACTTGAATACTATTATTTATAAAATTATTTAACTACATATACCAACATATTAAATTATATTTCAAAACAAAAATGTATTTAAACATGAGAGAAGAACTTCATGTTTCTGGTTCCACATGTAAGGAGCTTAGAAGTCATCACTCTGTCCTAACAACAAGTAAAAAGCTGAATAGACTGAAAATTCAACAACTCTTCTTGGATCCCTGAGAGGGGAGGAGACAGGGACAATGCCTGCCCCAAGATTGGCAGAGAGACAGACCAACACAAGGAGTTATAGCTTACCAGAACAGAGGCTCATTGAGTAAAACCAACCCCAGGATCAAGTGCCTGGGTGGGAAAACTTAACTGTGACAGATGAACTGTTGGAGGCTCAGTGTGGACAACTCTTGAGAATTAAATACTTTGGAGGGACCCAATCCCATGTTATTGTGAGATCTGTCTCCATGAGCTAACTAGATTTCCACAGTTAAATATCAGATAAAAATCCCTTCATGTTTCTGGCAGGGGGAGGGGAAGAGGACCCATTTTAAAATATGATAGAACACTCCATTATTTTTAACAAAGACTGCCTTCAAGGGAAACTGGTTAACCAGAGCCTAATCTATTGGTGTACGGGAATTATCAGAGCCAAGCTGACCTGGGGATGGAAGACATCCGACTCAGCCCACTTTTGCCATCCTATCTCACCTAAAGTGAATGAAAAAACAACTGAGAAACACGTGTGAAGTTATAGTGCAGAGACAGAAACTCACTAATGGACTGAGACCTAAGTGTAGGACTGTAGATTGCTTCCCCTCCCTCACACCACACCATCACATTATTAAAGGCCTACTTACAGCAATGTCTTGTACCTGGTATATCTTGGCTAGCTATCAAGGAAAAAAAAAATTAAAAGCATCCCCAAAGGAAAAAAAAAAAGCACTATTTGAAGAGACAGAACAAGCATCAGAACCAGACGTGGTAGGGATGTTAAAATTATCAGACCAGGTATTTCAAACAACTATGATTAATATGCTAAGGATTCTAATGGATAAAGTACACAACTCTCAAGAACAGGTGGGAAATGGAGGCAGAGGGATCAAAAGTTTAAGAAAGAACCAGAAGGAAATGCTAGAGATCAAAAACACTGCAACAGAAATGAAGATGCTTTTGATGGACTTATTAGTACACAGGCCAAAGCTGAGGAAGAATTTCTGAGCTAGAATATATATAAATAGAATGCTCAAAAACCAGAAAGCAAAGAGAACAAAGACTGAAGAAAAACAAAACAAAACAGAATACCCAAGGACTGTGAGAGAATTATAAAAGGTATAGAATACACATGATGGGAAGACCAGAAAGAAAATATTTATAAAACAAACATCTGATAAAGGAATATTACCAAAGTAAACAAAGAACTCTTAAAACTTAACAATACAAAAACAAATAACCCAATAAAAAAAAGATGAAATACTTTAACAGACACTTCACTAAAGAAGATTCACACATAACAAATAAACATGGAAAAGAGGCTCCACATGATACTACATCAGGGAAATGCAAATTAAACCAGCAATGAAATGTCACTACACAAATGATAGAATAGCCAAAATCTGGAAAAATGGCAAGACTAAATGCTGGTGAGACTGTGGAGTAACAGGAGCTCTCATTTATTGCTGGTGGGAATGCAAAATGCCACAGCCACTTTGGAGGACAGTTTGGCTGTTTCTTACAAAACTAAAACCCTGTATTATACTACCCAGCAATTCCACTCATGGGTATTTACACAAACGATTTGAAAACTTATGTTCATAGCACAAAACTGCACATGGATCTTTATAGCAACTTTATTCATAATTGCTATTCTTTAGTGCTAAAAAGAAATGTGCTATCAAGCCATGAAAAGATGTGGAGGAACCTTAAATCCATATAATTAAGCAAAGGAAGTCAATCTGAGAAAGCTATTTGCTGTATGATTCTAACTATATGACATTCTGGAAAAGGCAAAATTATGGAGATGATGGTAGAAAGATCAGTGATTGCCAAGGATGGAGTAGGGGGAGAGGAACAATGAAAAGGTGGAGCACAGAGGAATTTCAGGCCCTGAAAATATTCGGTATGACATTAGAATGATGGATATGTCATTATACATTTGTCCGAACCCATAGAATGTACAACATTAGAAGTGAACCCTATTGTATAGTGTTTGAGTGATTATGATGTGTCAGTGTAGGCTCGTACTTGGTAAAAATGGGTCATACACGTGAATGATCTTGAATTAAGGACGATATATATGCATGTGCCAGGGCAGTGAGTACATAGGGAATCTCTGTACTTTCAGTTTTGTTATGAACAAAAAAAATTAGAGGAACTAAAAAAATAATGCACGAATCAAAATTTGATAATTTCTAGCAACAGTTATTCTGTGAATATACTTTTATCTGTTTTATTTAATCCAGCCAAGAATTATCATTATTAACATTTTTATTAGTAGTATATCAATATGTTACTCCTTTTAAAATCATTGTGGTAACAAATAAGTTTGCTTATTTTTAAATAATGAAAAGTAAAACTAAAGATATAAGGATCAGGTTTTAAAAATCTTGTATAATCAAATCAAAATGTATACTTTATTTTTTCAACAAGATTCTTTTTTAAGTAACTATATGCTTTGATATTTTTAGGAACAATACTTAATTTCAAAATAATGAATGATATTTCTAGGAAGGTAGTGCTAGTTCTGGGGGGGAAACATGCCATTTGATTTTATAGTTCATAATATAAGTTGTTAATATGTTTTCAACCAAATACTATACATTGTAAATTATAGATTTACAATTTATAAAGATGTGCATATATGTGGCTTCCTCCATGTGTGATATAGAATCATGCATGTTAATGAACATATTTTCTACAATTTTACTCTATTTTAATTATTATAACTAAGTAGATAAAAATAATAAACTGAAATGATAAGAAGTGGAATATTTTATTTAAATGTTAATTCAATTTTATCAGAATATTTATACATAACATTTTTGTATTATTAGTTTTCATGTTGTTAATAAATAAAATGCTAATTTTGAGCTCTTTATATATACATCCATCTGTATTTGCTACGGAAAGCAGTAAACAATTTTGTTATCATTGTAAAATTGAATTATAACTGCACTGTACTTAGAAAAAAATCCAGGCACAAACATTTTGATTGTTTGCTCCCTAAATTAGTTCTGGTTTACTTTGCTTTGGTTTCTTTTATTAAGCACAATATTTTATAATAAATATGTTGCATTAATACAATGCTTTTTTCAATGGATTTTGTTGAAATTTTCCTGTAATGTTGATTATTTGGAATGATTAAAAATATTTTTCATTGAAGAGCATCAAAAAGCATAATGTATCTAGAAGATGCTTAATGACTAGTTTCATTAATTAAGTCAAATTAATGAATATATAAATAAATAAATAGTTTAAGCCATAATCTACAGACCGATGACAGTAGTTGGACATGGCAAGGGTAAGAATATTTTTAATACATTGTTTATTAAAAATCTCACAGACATTATAAAATGCTCTATAAAATTACATAGTTTTATTTTGTTATTTTTTTCTCCTATAGTGCACATCATCTTTTGTTCTATGAGCTTTTCCCAGCACTAAATTAAAACTATTTCATGGTGGTGGCCAGCTGGGTAGCAGTTTTACAGCTATTTCATTTTCCTGGCTCAGTTTTCTTCCCTTGTCATCACCTCCTTCAATTTGACTCAAAACTCTACTAGAATGTTTGCTCTTTCTTTTTTTGTTGTTGTTGTTGTTTTTAGCATCAACATTCAAATAGGTTAATAAGCACAAGGATTATTTTCTCTTTTTCAAGTCCTCCACAAGACCTTTATTTTGTTTTCCTCAAATAAGACCCTGCATTCTTGTAAATATTGAAAGCAAGTGTCCTGCAGAAGTTGGCTGCTTTTAGAAACAAGTAAGTCAACAGTGGAATTTGTCTAGCAGTCTCAGAAGTTCGTGCTGACAGTTTTTATATCATTTACTTTCATTTATTTCTCTCTAGTGTCCTTCTTATTTATATCTGAATCCATGAGAAGGCTAGTTGTAGTAAATAGATAAAACACCAGCTTAGCCTATTTCTTCAGGCTGAATAGGATGGGAAAACAAAATATTTATTCTCATCCTCTTGACCCATTTGTAAAAGTAATTTAGAGATCTTTTTTTTTGCCCTGTGAAATGGAATCATGTAATTTTTTTTCCTAGTAAGAAAGTGACTTTTCTGTGTCTCTATGTAAGATTGATTTGTCTAACATGCCCTAGATTCCAAGTTCAGTTTTCATGGTACTTGTTAGCTCAAGATCTAAAAGTACATTGTAGGTAGGATAGTCCATAAAGGGAAAATATATTCATCAATATTGAATGTGCTATCCATATGGGATTTGATACCTGAGGTCAGCAGTAGAGCTATACTTCATATCCCTTGTTGCTAATAATAGTTTCTGGTCTTCCTCGATATTCTGTGCAACTTTTCTATAGATATCTTCTTTCTGTGCTCAGGATGACATTTCGAAATTGAGTGAATTCACAGCAACTATTTCTTTTTTATTCTTCAAGTCATTTTATATATATATATATATATATATATATATATATATATATATATATATATATATATATGATTTTTTTTCACCCTAGAAACTCTAAGCATTTCCACTGTTTCTCAGAAAAAATACCTGTTAGTCCTCATTCTATTCGTCATTTTAAGTGTCCATCTAGTACAGTTTTAGGGGAATAATAACACAACATGTTTTTTCATGCTTATATTCTTAATGTTCATATTTGGAGCATAGCTTCTCTTGTGCAAAGATTGTTATTTATATACTAAAAAAGCTGGAGCAAGTTCAAACAGATAAGAAAGAGTGTATATTATTTTTATGGTTCCAATGTCATGTGTATCCAATCTTAGGCCAAAGACAATTACTTCTTTTTCACTTCCTTTTTCTCTTTCAGAAAAATATACTTCTGTGCTACTCTTGTAATGGTTTTACGATCTACAAAGTTATCTCTTTTCAAAGTTTGTTATATTTTCTATGATATTATCCCTTATGATCACTATTATTTAATAGGAACTCAATAAATTTTTGCTGAGGTTAATTAAATATGTTCAATTTGATGTTGATAAACGTAACTGAAATATATATCTTCGATTTTTTTCCATCTCAAAAGAAATGTGCAATTTCATATAGAAAATATGCAAATTCACACTATTCTTTCTTTGCCCACTAGTATCTTTTCCAGCACTGTCATAGTCTCATCCCAGCCTTACCTAGTATTAAGAAAAATAAATGGGATAAAATATTTCACTGAAGTATACAGCCGTATTTCCTTGAACACTACGTTAAAAAAGGTTTTATGAAGCTGGCCTTTTTTCAGTCTTAGAAACAAACTAAGCTTATTTATCGTTCAGAACTACACTGGCCTTTGCCTTAGAAGTTCAAGGATGAAAACCTGACTTCCTGTAATGGGTCATGAGCCTCAATTTGATCTCCTTGGAGAGTGCTTGCCTGCCTTGTTGTCAAATATATGTAAAAAATCCTTTGTTTTTTCTCCAAGACAGCAGGTTTATATTTTAATTCTATTATTTTATTTCCATTTTCTCTCAAGAATGTTAACCTCTAAGAGCAGAGACTCTGTCCATGGGGTTCAAAACTATATATCTTCAACACCTAGAGAGGTGCCTACACCAAGGAGGTGACCAATAAAAGCTTATTTAAAGAGCGAATGAGTGAGGTTCAACTTCTCCATGTAGAAAATGCAAATAAGATGCTATCCTATAAGCAGGTAATAAATACTGGATGCAAATGATATTTATGTGATATATATATATATATACACACACACACACATATATATCTATATATATGTGTACATATATATATATATATATATCTGTATATATATATGTATGTATGTGTGTGTATATATATGTGTATATTTATGTGTGTGTGTATGTGTATATATATATATATATATATATATATATATATGGTCTATGAATATACCGGGGGTGCCAAAAATGTATACAAGTGGACACTTTGGTCAACGTTGCTCAAGCAGTAGTTCACCGTAATCAGAAGTGCCTGGACACTGATGGTAACCACTTTGAGCACCTCTTGTAATTGCAGAAGTCAAATTCATCTTGTATTCGTCTTTTGTTATCGGTATATATATCGAGTATTACAGTTTTAATACAGTTTTCCTTTCTTAAAATATGCATACCTTTTTCAGTATATATGTATTAAAAATGTGTGTGTGTGTGTGTGTGTGTGTGTGTGTGTATGACATTTCTTGAATAACTTGATTTCATTATAATGGGGATAAGAAAAAAAAAAAAAATCAAGTCTCAGCCCGGGCCACTGTCTATGTGGAGTTTGCAGATTTTCTCCATGTTTGTGTGGAATTTCTCTGGGACTCTGTTCTCATTCCGCATCCCAAAGATGTGCATCTAAGGTGAATTGACATACCTTAATTGTCCCCATCTGAGTGTGAGTGTATGTTTGAGTGGCACTACAACGGGAGGGCGTCCTGTCCAGAGTTTCTTCCCACCTTGCACCCTGAGCTGCCAAGGAGGGACTCTGACCACCCACCACCTTGAACTGGAATAAGCAGTTTAGAAAATCATTATCTTACTTGTTTTCATTAATCTTTCTTAGTGTATGTATAGCTCCCATTTATTTCAATGTTTCACATTACAAGTGTTTTGGTGATATTTTTGTGACTAGAAAAATGCTATAGGAACTTAATTTTGTTTATATCAATTAACCTATGGTAAAAATGGTTTACAAGTGGTTTCACTTAAAGTTGAAGTTTCCAAGAACCCATTGAAAATGTTAAATGAGGACTTAATGTATATACACCCATTTATAAATACACACATATATGCACACACAAGTTATCTATCTATCTATCTGTCTATCTATCTATCATCTATTATCTATCTGTCATCTATCTATCTATCTATCTATCTATCTATCTATCTATCTATCTATCTATCATCTTTTAGATAGGCTATTCTAGGAGGCCTTTTTCCTTTCAAGAAATATTTTCTTTTTCCAAGATCTGAGAATTACTTGCTGTGCTTGGCAAGTCACTTTCTAAGTCTAGGTACATTCATCTCTAAATATTATCTACTTTCTTTTGTTATGAGACTTATATGAGATAATACTTATGAAGTGTTTTCCCTGTAGAAGCTGATAAAATAACTTCAAGTCAGAGTTAACAATAATCTTTACCAATAAACAATTACTATACAGTAATAAAGAAAGCATGACTGCTTTTGAATTGAGTTATGTCTTCAGACAAGCTACTGAATAGCATGGTCATTTTCTTATATAAACATTCATTGGAGATTAAATACTTTACATACCCATAATCACACATTAAAACAAATCTTACATCAGTTCTCAAAATTAAAATTTCCAAATTAAGTGTCAATGGGTAAGATTCATGGTCAGGTTTTTCTTTAGAAATCTCTAGTTTAATGAATGTAGATACTATTAAGAGTGAAACATGTTTTAGGGCTAATTCTCAAAAATATTTGTTTGCTCTGAATCAGACAGTATCTTAAGAATATTGATTGTAGCAAACACCTATTTTACATAAACTGCCAGTTTGGGTTGTATCATAGATGTGTGAGATTTCTATTGCGAAGAAGTTGTTGGTTTCCATATCTAGATGAACTAAAAGCCTGGAAAGTGTGCCTTTGTTTTTCATGTGAATATCTGATACTTTATTACTTCTATTTTTCCTGAAATAACTTTGATCACATTTTCACCTTTCAGGTATTATAATTCATCATATATCATCTATGTCTATCACCTATCAATTATCTAATTTCTTTATGCACTTGAATAAATATAGTTTAATGTATAAGAACATAGACTACAGCTAGATTTAAACGCTATACACTCTTTGGCAAGTTACTTCATGCTTTCTGATTTTATTTCTCTATAAAATGGGATAACAATAGGAAACATCTCAGTGAATTATGGTGAGGTTCAATGAGTTAATATATACAAAGAGCTTAGGAAAGCATTTGATACACAGTAGTGCTATCTGTGTTAGCTACAATTGTTTAGAAATAAAATTTCAACATTTTCTGATTAAGCATGGTACATAAATCACTAAAAAGATGGGCCATTGGCTTGTACAATTGTTCTAATAATACATTGTTCCAAATAGCAACCAGAGATGTTGATTAAAACCCAGATTTCCACAACAGTCCTTAGGCTGAGTACCAGTCTTAGGTAAGTCTAAGGCTTCCGCAGTTTAAATAAACCAACAGATAATTCCAACGCACATCACATGGAGCAAACAGAGAATAATAGATTTGCTATGAATAAAATTATGGACTCCTGCAACATCACAATCGTCATGGAGCTCCAAATTTACTCAGGGATAGTATCAGTATCACACCATGATTCAAGTAGGATCGTCTTCCAGTTTACGGAGATTTTTAAAAAAGTTTTATGGATTTACAGAGGAGAAAGAGATTGATTTTGGTGGCATTGGAAAAGGCTTCTAATTATTCAACGGTGAAACTTAAAGAGTAAATGAAATTTCAATAAGTCAGTAATCAGTGAAACAGAGGAAAAGTTGAAACTATAGAAAAGATGAAAATAAAAGGGTACTGGATGAACATCATGATGGCATGGATATATATATTCACACAAACAAGTATACATATATACATACATGCATGTATATGCAGATAGATAGACAGAAATAGATATACACACAAAGAGTTGTGTGCATATATATATACATACGTGTGTGTATACAATACACGTTGTATTAATTGTTTTAAAATTATTAATACACTTTATTTAAATAAAAACTTCCTGGCTTGGGAGAAACTCTCCCTCCAGGGGCTAGCCATTTCTTAGAGATAGCAAAAGATTCAGCCAGGGCAGCCTTTGATATGCAGATGAATTACTCCACATCCATATTTCCTCTTTCTGGCCTGTACACCCCAGCTCAGGTACTCGGCAACTACAGATCACCCTTATAGCTCAAAGCCCACCAAAATTATTCAAAATAGGCAATACTAAACTGTTTACCCTGCCTTGCCTTTCCTGAGGAAACCCAGTAAAGGCTAGGCCCTCCCTCCTGCTTCTGCTTTCTGACTAAAACCTGGTGTATCTCCCGTAGCCCTGAATTCTGAACCATGCCTCTTGTTTCTAGGGGAATTATAGCATTCAACTTTCTTTCAATGCCATTGATTTCTCTACGTTGTCATTCAGCCACTTTAATAAATTGAGCTGTGCACAAAACATATGTGTACATTATACACACACATATACACAAAGAGGTGGAATGATAGAATCTGAGTTTATGATGATGAGACTGATTGGATGAGTTAGAAGCTTTGAATTAGAAACTGTTTAGGAAGCTATTAAAGTTTGATACAAAAGTTTAGGAACAAAAATTAAGGTAATGTTTGTTGAAACAAATAAACTTAACAAAATGTGAACAAAAATTGGAGGATAAAGAAAAAAGAAACTAAAGATAATTTATACACCTAGATTCTCTGAAGATCTAATCCATGCTTTCAGAAATAATAATCTAATTTACCCTTTGGGGTATAATACCTAGGAAGAATGGCAAGAGAAGGTTTTGGGGTCTGCTAATCATCAGTTTCTTTATCTAAGTGCTGATTATGTGGGTGTATTCAGTTTGAAATATTTTTTCAAGACAGACACTTATGATATACAATTTACTAAGCATATGTTACATTTTTCAGTTGATAAATAATAATATGATAAAAATGACTTATTTTAAGCACTAGTATGTAATTTATCAAAATGATTACTGACTTTTACAAAGTAAAGTAGACAGTCTAAGGGGATATCTAATTATCCTAAAATTATTCTACTTGTTAAAACATTTTAAAGATATTCTTCACAAACTACTTTGATATTTTATAATAAGCTTTTAAAATAATTTTATTGATATATAATTTACATATATAAAATGCATAGATTCCATATGTTTGATGAGTTTTATACAGCCTCCAACCTAATCAAAATAGAAAATTTCCATTATCCTCTGATTTCCCCGTCAATTTTGCAATCAAACCACACCTACTAAACTGTTGTAGTTTTTATCACAGTAACTTAGTTTTGACTTTATTTAGAACTTTGCAAAATAGTATCAACCATGAATTATTTATATATTTATCCATTATGTATATATTATATGCATTCATACATATGCATGCAAATATTTGTATATATACATAAAATGATGAAGTAACATAAAATGGTGAAATGATAGTATATATATATATATATATATATATATATATATATATATATATATATGACAAAGTATCTTTCATTGTATTAAATCACTGCAGTGTGTTAATCTGCTAACATATTGATAGACATCTGGGTTCTTTCCAGTCTTGGGCTATTATTAATGAACTACTAATAACATGCTTGTAGAGATTTTTTTGTGGATATTTACTTTTATTCCTTTGGGTAAATACAGAAAAATGAAACTTCTGGGTCATTATTGCCTTTGTATATACTACATAATTCAATTACACATTGTGTTTATTGTCTCATTTTACAGTACTAAAATATAACACGCATGAATGCAGTATTTTTTTCCTTCAATATATCCCATGTGGTATAAAAGTGCCTAACACTTGGTAGTTGTATATTGAATTTATACAAAATGACCAAACTATTTTCTTAAGTGTTTGTACATTACACATTCCCACCATCAATACATAAACTCCAATTGTCTTCGCCTCACTAAAACTATTAGGCTTTTTCATGTTAATCAACTTGTGAGTGTGAAGTAATTTATCATTGTGGTTTAAATTAGCTTTTCACTCATGACTAAGAATCTTGGGCATCTTTTCATGTACTTGTTAGCCACTTTTATATTCTTTTGTGAAATATCTGTTCAAAATCTGCCTATTTTTATTGCTTTCTTTTCTTTAATTATAATTGTATATATTCTGGCTACAATGACACAATTTTTTGAATATTTTTCTTTGCTGGCAAATCACATATTATACTGATATATTGGATTTTTTGAAACATCCACAAGTTTATGGCTGTACATGTAAAGAGAAATAGAGGATCACAATAGGAGATACAAAAAAATATATAATAAAATAAAAGGGAGACTATAAAATAGTAATCTCATTCTTGTGTGAAATGTACGCCAAATCTTTATTAAAAATAGAAGCTTTAAAAGTTACTTTTGGTGGCATTTTCATAAGTCTTTGGTTGGGAGACACAGCTCTGGTTGGATGGCACAGTACTTATTCAGATGTGATGTCCTGAACTCATATTAAAGTCAGTTGAATTCTGTTTTATTGTATGTGTGTTTTTTTTGTTTTGTTTTTTGGCCCTTCTTAGGATTATTTATTTTTAATATGCTTTATTTTTTAAAGCAATTTGAGGTTGCCAGCAAAATTAAGCAATAAGTATAGAAGTTTGCCATATACTCTCTGCCACCCCCCTGCACACACAACTTCCCACCATCACATCCCCCACCAAAGTGGTACATTTATTACAACTGATGAACCTACATTGCACATCATTATCACTAAAAGTTCAGAATTTATAATAGGGTTCATTCTTGATGTGATGCATTCTATGGGTTTTGACAAATGCAATGATGTACATCCACCATTATAGTATGATGCAGAATAGTTTCACTGCCCTAAGTATACCTAGTAGTTCACCTATCCATCCCTACTGCCCCCATAACTCCTGGCAACCACTGATCTTTTTGTTGTCTCCATAGCTTTTCCTTTTTCATAATGCTATATAATTGGAATCATATAGTATGTAGCCTTTTCAGATTGACTTCTTTCATTTAGTAACATACATTTAAAGTTCTTCCATATATTTTTGTGGCTTGATAGCTCATTTATCACTGAATAATATGCCATTATTATGTGGAATATACCACAGATTATTTATCCTTTCACCTACTGAAGGGCATCTTGGTTGTTTCCAAGTTTTGTCAATTATGAATAAAGCTGCTATAAACATCCAGGTTTAAGTTTTTGCCTGGACATAAGTTTTCAACTCATTTGGGTAAATACTAAGGCATTAATTTTTAGTTCAAATGGCAACAATTTGTTTTGTTTTATAAGAAACTATGAACTATCTTCCAAAGTGGCTGTGCCATTTTGCTTTCCCAACATTAATGAATGTGAGTTTCTGTTATTCCAGGACTTGACAGCATTTGATGTGATCAGTGTCCCAGATTCTGATCATTCAAATAGTTTTATCTGTTTTCACTCACAGTTCCCCAATGATATGTGATGTAGAACACATTTTCATTGCTTATCTGTCATCTGTATACTTCTTTGGTATGGTGTCTGTTCAGATCATTTGTTCATTTTTTTAATTAGGTGTTCATTTTAATTTTGTTGATTTTTATGTAATGTATTATTACCTTTTTTTTTTTTTTCATATTTACCAATAAGATGAAATACCTCAATGGTTTCTAAGCTAAAAAGTGGTGGGTGTAAATGTGGTCAATATGACCAAACTGATTCCTCAATCTGACTGGCCAACAAGACAATTTGGAGTTCTGTAAAATGATTTAAAAATGTTGATTTAAAAATGTCCTTTTCAGAAGGTTATTGTATGATTGTCTGATTGGGGCAATCATTACTGTGTTTCCCGGAAAATAAGACCTAGCCAGACAATCAGCTCTAATGTGTCTTTTGGAGCAAAAATTAATATAAGACCCGGTCTTATTTTACTATAATATAAGACCTGGTCTTATTAATATAACATAATGTGAGACTGGGTCTTATATGATATGATATGGTACGACACAATATGATATGATACGATACGATACGGTACAATACAATACGATATGATGTAATACCGGGTCTTATATTGATTTTTGCTCCAAAAGACACATTAGAGCTGATTGTTCAGCTAGGACTTATTTTTGGGGAAACATGGTATAACAATTAACACTCTAAAACTGATTCAACTGGGTAATTAAAACTTACTGGGTCCCTATCACGTACTAGTCACTTGGCTACTGGGAACAAATATAAACTTTCATTCAATGTTATCATACAGTTAAAGTGGAAAGTAAACAAGTAAGCAGATGAGTAAAAGTAAACTGTAGCATTTCATTTAATAACCATAAGCTGTGAAACTAAGGAAAAATGAAGGAGTGGACATTGAGATCACAAAGTTGTCCAATAACTTCTTAGAGAACATTAACACTAAGTTGTGTATTTAAGGACAACTAAGTGTCAACTATATAAAGAAAGAAGGGTAAGTTTATTCAGATATTCTTGCAAAGAAGAAGATAAATAAGAAACTGTTCTGTTAGGAACAGTAAAAATTCCCTTTAAACTCAGGGATGGGTTTAAGTGGAGAGTAATGATGAATTGGGGTCCTCCATAAATGGTGCCCATATGAAACGAAGGCATTGTCACCTATTTTGCTTGTGTTAAATTTTTTTCATTCTCCTACCCTTTTTTTCCCCAGCACTCTCCCCCACTACACACACACACACACACACACACACACACACACACAATGCAGGAAAGCAAGGACGTTTTTGTGGTTTTTCTCCTAGTGTATCCAATGGGACTAGACAAGTGCCTACCACTTGGTGGGTGATGAATATTTATTGTTAAATAAATGAAAGACCAGATGTCTTACAGGTGAATAGAATTCTATTTTATATATATATATATATATATTACATGTTCTTTATCCATTCATCTATCAAAGGGCACTTTGGTTGTTTCCATGTCTTGGCCACCATGAATTATGCTGCAATGTACATAAAGGTACATAAATCTTTACCATTTCAGGGGTAGATACCTAGAAGAGGGATGGATTTCACTCATATGTGGGATATAAAATTGAAAGCAACAAACAAATAAGTAAGACAGACAAACAGAAACTCAGGCAAAGATAACAGTTTAGTGGTTACCAGGGGAAAAGAGGGTGGGAAGGAGTTACACAAGAGTAAAGTGGGTCAAATATACGGTGAATGAAAGAGATTTGACTTTGGTGGTGAACACACAATGTAATATATAGATGATATAGTATAGAATTTTACACTGGAAGCCTATATAATTTTATTAACCAATATCATCCCAAGAAATTTAATAAAATTTTTAAAAAGATCATGTATCTCATATGTGTCAATTCTATGATACTATAAAAAAAATTTGGGCCAGAATTATAATATTTTTAAAACCAGGCCACTATTGACCAATCTCTTAAATTCTATCAATCTTTTCATATGTAATTAGGGAAAGGAATGTGGCCCTTGTAGCATCATCAGATTAGCTATTATGATATATGTGAAAGAGCTGTATAAACTACATTCTGTACAAAATAAAGATTTTTGTTTATGCAAATGATTTGAATGGCAGCATGGTGTTGTGGAAATAACACCAGTTAGTTTGAAACAGAAAAAAAACAAAGAATAAAATCTTTGCTATTGTTGTCATTCACTTTATTGCTCACTTTTTAATTTTTATAGTCTGCAAAATTGCATTATTTGAATGCACTTCAATATATAAATTAGTTTCAAACTTTATTATTGAACACTTGCCCTACCTGTCATGATGGGTTATTATATAGACTACGAATGATACTTTATGTAAAATTGTGGGTTTTGAGGTGCTTTCGAAGCACAAATATTGTGTTGGTATTGTTGTATGTTTTTACTTCCATCTTTCTTTTGAAGTGTTTCTGCTCAGATTACATCAGATCCTGGACCCCCTATCTACTGCTGCAATATAATCATAAGAACAATTCCTGTATATCTCCTTCATTTTGAATGTTGTCACTTTATTTTATATGCAGGTCACATTGTGATTGATTTTGGTGTGACAATGAGCAATAGTGAGAAAGAGGACTCATATGACGGCATCCATCCAATTCCTTCACAATAAGACCTATCTAATTATTGTGTGTTCCTGAAAAGAGATCATCACATAATCTTTTTGAAACAGAGTGACAAATGTAAAAGATGAGGGAGAATCTTACTCTTCTTCATGATCCTATTTACCTGTATTAGTGTGTGTGGAGTGCAGACTTTATTGAAGGAACAACGGTTCTGAAGTTGGTTACATTGTCATTTTACATAGAGATGGTTTTCACAAAATCAGAAAACTTAGATATTAGACATCCTGTTGCTGGAGCTTTCTAATTTTCACCAGCTCTGCTAACCACTGTTAGCATTGGTCTTTCTGCTTTCTCATATCCCTCTTTTTCCTTTCCCTAATTGCTATATCTTTCCCATGCAGGTTACCTTTGGAAACTCACTCCTAGAAGGAAGAAGGGAAGATGCTGAGCAGGGCCAGCCCCAGGTATTCTGAAATTTACCAGTCATAGGGTACATTTGGGAAGAATAACCCCTTATCCCTATTTGCCTGTATTTAGATGAAAATGCTGGCATGGATTCTACAATTTTGAAACAGTATGATATTAGTTTCAGACAACATTTTTAATACTGCTATGGTAAAATAACAACAACAAAAATAACAATAAGACACTAAGTGGTGAGATGTATAATTACTAGGCAATAATAATTTTGAGGGTTGTTTCAGAGATATTTCCAAAGGAATGAATTGCATACCTGGAGTGCAATGATATTATGCAAGAGATGGCTAATTTTGCTTATGTGTAGTTAGCAACAGCTTGTATTTAGCTAGGGTATGTCTATTTATGCCAATAATTTTGTTGTGGAATAGTTTTAGTGATGTGGTACTTACCAGGATACTTTTAAAATGTCTTACCACAAATGAAACCACAAGGACAGACTGTAGCAAATAGATGTTAACAGAAAAATAAGGCAAAGAATGAGCTTGTGATAATAACTAAATACTTTACCAGGAAAAACTGGCTGTGTTTGAGCCAGTTTGAGCCAGGTAAAATATTTTCATAGGGCGAGTGGAGCTGCCTGGACAGTATAAAAAGTTAAAACTCAAACTCTGCTCTATGGATGAAAATAATTAGATTACTCAAGGCATATAATGATCATGATTTCAGATAAATTGGATATCGAACACATTAAATGGTTATTAATTTCACACTGCAAATTTAGAAAAACTTTAAATACAAGATCTTAGGTAAGGAATAAAACAAAATAACATAGTTAAATCAGATTAAATTATACAGACCGTTTATATTCTATAGCACATATCAAGATTAACTTATATTAATATATCCATTTGTTGAAAACTCTAAAATAAATTAAAAAACTAAACATGTTGCAAATATTGTTTTCAGCCTCTCTCCTTTTCCCCCAGAACAATAGTTTTGATTTTCATACAGTTTATTAGTGTACTAAATTATGCCCCTCTGGGTTGAATAAATTAATATGATTTTCACTTTAGGAACAATTTATTCTCTATTAGGCATATTTTATAATTATGCATTATTTCAAGCATGTATTTAATATCAAACTTTCTAGGTTTCACTTCTGCTTTATTTGTGTCAAATTTGACAGACTGAATTATATAGTGATGATGGTGCATGAGGTGGTCTATTATAATGCAGTTTCCTCTCATGTTAAAACTTTCCAAAAGAAAGTTAATAACACATTGTTTGTGTAACACATATAAAGAAATTGAGGTTTCTTAGTTTCTTACCATTTGTATATTTCATCTAAATCTTAGTCACATAATTGTTTTCCTTTCTTTAAAAATTATTTTTAATTATAAAAACTCTTTCAACTCTTCTGATTGTTCTGGGATTGTAGCAAATTATATTATTTGTTCCAACAGTCCAACAGTTTTAAAGGAAATGGTGAAATGGTGTTAGCAGACTTTGGTAAATGTATTATTCAGGAAAGGTTACTGAACTGCTTCTAGCTGAGCCAGAATACCCAGTCTTATTTTATCTTGTAAAAACAAAAGCATACATGAAGATTTCCCCATTGTACTCAACAAGCTTGCTGAACCCACACAGAGTATAATACTTGCTCAGAATCCTTCCTAATGATTTCCACCACAGCCAGACAGGAAATCTAAAGCTCTTTAATATTCTAGCTTCATTATTCTCATTTTCTATAATTTAACAAGTCCTCATATTATTCTTAATGGAAAAGTCATGCAATATTGAGCAGTAACTGCTGTTAATTTCCTGTTGTAAATCATTTTCATTTTTGTTGCTGGTGGTAATTAACATGCTCTAATTACCATACTGATTGTCTTTTTCAGCTTATGAGAATATAGTCATCTCAACCCTCATTGATCTTACAATAGTATATTTTATTGTTTCCAATAATAGTATCCTAGGATATACCAGACTTAAATTTTTAGAGAAAAATTATGTGATCCTACAGTAGCAGGTTTTCTAAATGGTTCAATTTAGAACAGAGTAATGTAAGTTTTTATAGTTCCTATCAAAAAACATGGAGTCTTATTTCTATGGCAGGAGAATGCTATCCTTTTTTGTGAAGTGAATTATAGTCATATTACACTATTACCACACAAGAAAATGTTTTATTGTATTCCATTTAGATTGTATCTTTTATTCCTTCATATTTCAAAGGTTTACATTAAAAATTTGCTATGAATATACTGTGTAGTAATAATAAAAAAGTTGCCTTAAGGAGTTTTTAATACACTAGATTATTTCTACCAAAAATAACATTGTTGATTTTATACAATAGTATGAAGACAAAAAAATCAAATAAATCACACTATATTTTTGAAAATGTACCAAAGAAATCTATTGATATTACAAAAACTATGAATATTACAAAAAATTGTCAAATATGTTTAACTCTTATTTTATGTCCAAACATACCATAACCATAGCTAGCTGCATTATTATGGGTTACTTTATATGTTCATTCAGATTTTAGGACAAAGTCATTATTTATAGCAGATTTATTATATCCAAGGAATGTTATTCCTTAAAACTTAGGGGCAATGAGGAATATAACTAATTTCCATAATTACTTCCCTTTGGTTCCAATTATCAACATATTCTGTATTATTAAAAATATAATAAATAAAAATCACAAAGATAATTTGAATATAAAACATTAGACAAATGTGCTCTATGTATTTTTATTGACTTTTAGGAAAGGGTATGGATTAAAACAGAATGTCACAAAATAATGAAATAGATTAAAAAAGAAAATAGTGATAATCCCTTTCTATATTTTTTAAAGATTTTTGTTAAAACATAGCTAACATGCAATATTATATGAGTTTCAAATGTAGAACCATAGTTATTAAACATT
Source organism: Rhinolophus sinicus (assembly GCF_036562045.2). NCBI lineage: Eukaryota > Metazoa > Chordata > Mammalia > Chiroptera > Rhinolophidae > Rhinolophus > Rhinolophus sinicus. Next base: position 106,711,300 of record NC_133755.1, read on the forward strand.
TATAAACCTGAAGAAGTGATCACCATGATAAGTCCAGCAACCATCTGACACCATACTATGTTATCCAATATTATTGACTATATTCCCCATGCTGTACGTTACATGCCTATGACTTTTATATTTACATGTGGAAATTTGAACCACTTATTGTTCTTCATCTCCCACCCCCCCACACACACATTTTTTAAATTTTCAATTACAGTTGACATTCAATATTACTTTATTTTAATTTTAGGTGTACAGCATAGTAGTTAGACATTTGTATAATTTAAGAAGTGATATCCCTACCTAGTCTAGTACCCACCTGGCACTATACATAGATATTACCATATTATTGACTATGTTCCTTGTTCTGTATTTTACATTCCCATGGCTACTTTGTAAATACCAGTTTGTACTTCTTAATCCCTTCATCTTTTTTACCCTGACCCCCAAAACCTCACATCTATCACCCCAACACATCTAGCACCCATCTGACATCTTACAGAATTATTACAACGATTGACTAAATTTCTTATGCTATAACTTACATCCCCATGACTATTTTGTAACAACCAATTTGTACTTCTCAATCCCTTCCCCTTTTTCCACCAACACTTCCAACCCCCCTCCCATCTGGCAACCTTCAAAATGTTCTCTGTATCTATGAATTTATTTCTGATTTGTTTGTTTGTTTATTTATTTATGTATTTATTTATTTGTTTATGTTCCACATATAAGCAAAATCACATGGCATCTGTCTTTCTCTGTCTCACATACTCCACTTAGCACAATAATCTCCAGGTTCATTCATGCTGCCACAGATGTCAAGAATCCATTCCCTTCCCTGGCTGAGTGATATCCCTCTGTATATATGTACAACCTCCTCTTTAACCATTCTTTCATCAACCAGTACCCAGGCTGCCTCCACGTCTTGGCCATTATAAACAATGCTGCAATGAATATATAGACGCACATGTCCCCTTGAAGTAGCATTTTGGGTTTATTTGGATAAATACCCAGAAGTGGGTTCACTGAGTCCTTTTTTTCCTTGTTATAGCTTTTGTTTTAAAATCTATTTTGTCTAGCATAAGTATGGCTACCCCAGCTTTTTTTTTTTCCAATGTTCATGAAATATCTTTTCCCATCTCTTTACTTTCTGTCTGTATGTGTGTGACATTCAATCTGAAGTAATTCTGTTGTAGGCAGCATATATAGCAGCTTTGTTTTCTTATCCATTCAGCCCTTCTATGTCTTTTGATTGGAACATTTAATCCATTTACATTGAAAGTAGTTGTTCATAAATATGTAGCTATTGCCATTTTATTATTCATATATATTTTTTTTTTCCCCCATAATAAAGAAGTCCATCTAACATTCCTTGTTATACTGGTTTGGTGGCGATGAACTCCTTTAGGTTTTTCTTGTCTGGGAAGCTCTTTATCTGACCTTCACTTTTAAATGATAGCCTTGCCAGGTAGAGCAGTCTTGGTTGTAGATCCTTGCTTTTCATCACTTTGAATAATTCCTGCCTGTTCCTTCTAGCCTGCAAAGTTTCTATTGAGAAATCAGCTGACAATCTCATGGAAGCTAACTTATAAGTTACTAGTTCCCTTCCTCTTGCTGCTTTTAGGATTCTCTTTGTCTTGAACCATTGCCATTTTAATAATAATGTGTCTTGCTGTGGGCCTGTTTGGATTCATCTTGTTTGGAACTCGCCGCACTTCCTGGGCTTTTATGTCTATTTCCTTCACCAGGTTAGGAAAGTTTTCAGTCATTATTTGTTTATATAGGTTCTCAATCCCTTTCTTTCTTGCATCTCCTTCTGGTACCCCTACCACGTGAATGTTGTTATGTTTCATGTTGTCCCAGAGGTCTCTTAAACTCTCCTGTTGGTGGTTTGTTTGTTTTTGTTTGTTTGTTTTTTGTTTTTTGGATTTTTTTGGCTCTTCTGATGGATGTTTTCTGCTACCTGATCTTGTAAATTGCTGAGTTGATCCTCTGCTTCATCTAGTCTTTGGTGAATCCATCTAGTACAGTCTTCATTTCAGTTATCATATTCTTCACTTCTGACTATTTCTATTGTTTTAATGGTTTCTATGTCCTTTTCTATGCTTGCTCTCTCTTTGTTGAAGTTCCCACTGAGTTCCTTGAGCATTATTATAACTACTGTTTTGAACTCTGTTTCTTGCCTCCATTTCATTCCCCACCCCACCCCCCCTGGAGTTTTCTCCTTTTCTTCTATTTTGGATTTATTTCTTTGTTGCCTCATTTTGGCTGCCTCTCTGTGTTTGTTTCTATGTATTAGGTAGATCTGCTATGTCTCCCAGTCTCTGCTGGATAGCCCTGGCACAGTCTCCTTAGTCACCTGCTTTGGGTTCTCCAGGAGTTTCCTTTGTGTTGGTTGTGTGTACCCTCCTCTTATAGTTGAGCCTTGACTGCTATTGGAATGTCAGTGGGTGGAACTGACCCTCAGGCTGATTGGCTGTGGGGTTTGGCCACGTCCATAGCTTATAGGCTGCTGTGCACAGGGATTACCACAGTGAGTAGGATTCACCCCAGCAGGCTCTGGTGCCTATTCAGACTGCCTTTTGTATATGCCACTTGTGGAGCTAATTGGGTGGTTCTCTGTTGTGGTCTGAAGCCAACCTCCAGGTATGTTTGTTCTACGACCTCTTATGAGGGGCTCCAGTGCAGGCCCAGTTCACTCACTGCCTGTGAGCAGCCAGAGACTACCTAGTTGATGTTCAAAGCAATCTCAGTTTTTTGCTGCCTGTTCTAAAGCTGGAGGTGTCTTGGAGAGGTCACCTTGAGAACCGAGTACAACTGCCACCAGTACTAGGCATAGAGTAGCTCAGCGAAAACCCAGGGTACCCCACGGCCTGCTGCCACCTGCCAGCTCCCTTAAAGTTCAGCCACTGATAAAGCCTCCTAAGGTATTCGAGTTGGGTGAAGCACAGTGTCAGAGAGTCACTACAGTGGGAAGTGTTGTGGTCAACAGATTAATGCAGACTCTGTTTTGGTGCTAGGGATAAGTCTGGAGCTAATCAGCATAAGTATCAGTGCACAATGAGGCCAGTTGTAGCTTGCAATGCAACAGAGTGCAATGCTGCAGGGACTGGCTACTCGCCAAGAAAGTACCTACGGCATTGGGGTGTTGGGTATGGCAGGGTCCCAGTGAGTCAGCAGTGTGGAGTGTCTGAGCTCACCAGAGCAATGAGATTCTGATTTGGCCCTAAGCATAGGGGGGCGGGCTCAACACATTAAAGATGGCAGCCGCCTGTCGGCTGCAGAGTAGAAGGTCCTCACATGGGAAAAATGGCGACTGTCCTCTTACCTTGGCCTCAGTCACAAACCTCTGTCAGCTCCTGTATGCTTCTGATGTCTCCCCCATCACCATCCATCTACCAGAACCCAAGGTGAGTGCCTGCAAGCCAGTGAGTCTGTGTGAGGGCCATTTAAGACATCTGGGTTTACTACAGCCTTCCATACAACCCGGATTGTCAGAAGCCCTATTGCTTTTCACAGCCAGATATTGTAGGGGCTCTTCTTCCTGGCACAATGCTCTGGTGTGGGACTGGGGTCCTTCACTCCTCTGTGGCTAAGCTATCCCCCTCTATTTTCAAACCCATGAAGGTTTAGGGATGGCTAAGTTTGCTCCTCTGCCCTTCCTACCAGTCTTGACATAGCTTCTTCTTTACGTCCTTAGTTATAAAACTTCTTTTCAGCCAGACTTCAGATGGTTCTCCAGGTTGATTTTTCTGTAATTTACTTGTAATTTTAATGTGTTCATGGAAGGAAGTAGGCACAGTATTTATCTACTTTGCCATCTTGATCTCTTCCCTCTTTCTTCTATTCTTAAGGACATTTGTGGTGTAAGGACAGCAATATATATCACACTTGCTCAAAAAAAGCAGTGGAGAGTGATGTTGTACTTTACCTTTTGACTGACTCAGTTCTAATCATGACTCCACCAATTATCTGAATTCTGACATATTACAAGTTATATAAAAACTTTGGGTCATATTTTCCTTAGCTCTTAAGTGGGGAGAACAGTAATATCTATCTCACATGGTTGTTTTGAGCATTAAAAATCACTACATCAGGAAAAATGCTTACCACATTGACTGGTTCAATGAGGAAGCTCAATTTGTAAATGGTTATTAATAGGTTATTTTAAAAAGGATCTTTAGGTGGGCATAATTGACTTTGGTAATTATTGAATCCCAGACTCCCCATATAATCAGAGTGAGGTTTGCTTCTGCTTCTTGCTTGGGTAAGCTCTTCTCATCTCCAGGTGTTGGTTTTATTTTCAGTTTGCACATGTTCATAGGATGACTGCAGCACCCTCAGATTCACATGCTCAGTCTCTCAGGTTCAATGTCAAATGGGTCCTTAAAGTTTCTAAAAAAAAAACCAAAAAAGACAAACATTTAAACATGGGTTTAAATAAACCTTGTTGGTATTACTTGAATCACATGTTCAAACCTGAATTGTTTTACCAAAGAGGTAAATCCACCATTTAATTTAAAATTACCTATTTGCAGAGATGAAGTCTGACCCAAACCACAAGTCTTAAGGGTGATTGAGATTTTGATCCCTAAATGAAAACTGATTTTTCACCACAAATATGTCACATAGATTCATATTGGAGACCAAAACAATAGAGCAAGAAAGCAAGCAAAAAAGGCAAAGGATAGCTATGTATAAAAATTAGTTGATGTAAATGTTATTGAAATAGTTTATTTTGATTTAATCTTTTTTAAAAAAGCAATTATTTAGTGTGTGAGCTTAAGCAAACTTTCTAAATTCTCAGATTTCAAGTTCCTCATGACTATGAAAAACAATAATTTCTTCTCAGGGTTTTTGTGCCATTACAGAGATGGTACTTTTAAAAAGCTTAGCTTATTGTTTGATGGAGAATAAGTACTATATGGTAGATAAATTGTATGTTAAAATAATACAATAATTATAATACATAATAAAAATATAATCAAAGAAACCTGATAGTTTAGTGATAGGAATCGGTTAAATAAACACTATTTTATTTGTGTAACATATAAACAAGCAATATGTCAAATGGTCTAGAGAAAGATTAAACTTATAGGTAAAATTGTTATATTGTTAAAGGAAATATATAAAACTTATAAAGAAGTATGGTTAGTATAATATTTATGAACACTTAAAATATATAAGCTATTTACAGAAAGATAATTATGGAAAGGACATTTTTTTAAGTCTTTAGTAGAAACCTCAAGCGAATAGGAAGATCTCTCAAAGCAAATATAAAAAAGCAATCCCCTTCTTTCTCTTCCAGCCTTGCAGTTTTCCTCTCTCATCTCTTATGTGCAGTGGTTAATGTGAAACTAGCTGGCAAAGCAGAAACACAGTCTGCAGTTTATAATATCAAACATCACATAACAAAATGTACAAGGGTGATTTTGGTGCTGACACACTATAACAGACCCAGGTAATTAGATTGACATCAAATTGTTTATCAGTGAAACAATAGAACAAACAATGGAGGCCAGAATAGAAAGGGATGATATATTTAAACAGTTTAAAGAAAGTGACCATTGAACTACAATTTTTATTTAATATAAAGGTCCATTGAGAATTACAGTGAAATCCACAAGTTTTTGGCAACTAGAAAGTGTGAAAAATGTTACCTGAAGACAAATACTAAACAAAGCTTAAAGGTATGTTCATTAGGCAGATGGAAGAGGTGTTCTTTCAACTGTTATAACAGAGAGACTAAATTAAAAACAAGACAGAAGATTTATTTCTCTTCCAACATAAACATCTACAGAAGCAAGGTGTTTTTTTTGTTTTGTTTTGTTTGTTTGTTTTTCCTCTTCAAGGTCATTTAGGTACATAGATTCATCCTTGTCATTGCTTTCCCCTTCCCTAAGTCTCATGCTCATCCCAAGTCCTAAACTGGTTCACCACCATCACAACTGTATTCCAAACTGCAAGAAACATGGTGGGTGGGGGAAGAAGGGAAATTCGCTTCCTTTCAAGGATATCACCTGAATACTGGACATAATACTTCTACTCACATCCCTTTATCTAAACTTAATCACCTGGACACTCTTAGCTGAAAGAAAGGTTGACAAATATGTTACAAGAACAATTATGGTTTAAGGCAACTCCAAGTACGTTCTGAGTTGCCTCTCCAATATACCTTTACAAACTGATTGCATCATATAAGGGCGGAGTGGCTGGATTTTGTATAGAACAATGAAAGCCAGCAATCCATTGGCTAATCTGATTTAAGATTTTTATCCCTGAAAGAATCAAAACACCCCGGTCACTTTCAGCATTACATATACAATTTGGGAATCCTCTGGGTTTGCAGCTGATATATTAGTCTGAATTTAATTATATTTTTCCCTTGATAAAGGTTTTCTATGGCCATTTTGAAATTATGATGCCCATGAGATTAAATCTAAGTATGCTGCTCATACCAAAAACCTTTTCCCATTTTTACACATAAACATATCTACAAGTGATTTGAATTATAAACAACACTTAAATGTTGCTGAATATCAAAGCCAAAAATGATAAAAATTCTTTGTATATGAGGACCAAACACTTTTTTCTTCCAGGTGGCTATAAAGACAAGGTAAATTAATATTAATTCTTACTACTTTCCCAGGCCACTAGTTTGGTGAATTGAATTGATATGATACTATCTTCTAATCATCTCCCAACAAAATTACCCAGAAACCATTTATTTTGAAACAGAAAAATAAAAAAATAAAATAAAATTGGATAGAATAGACAGTCCAGAACTATTTGCTTTACAAATATGGATATTTAAAATGCTTTAAAAATATGGAAAATATAGTACTTAATAACAGAACAAGAAGCATGTAATATAATATGATTAAATAATGTAAAAATAATTAAGAATTTCACCTTGAAGATATGACAAAATAAATTTTGAACTTATGAATAATTTAAATGCAAAATAACAATAAAGAACAATATAATATAACTCAGTGAAAAGCAAAGGTGTGTATATTTTTCTAATATTCAAAAAGAAAAGGATTTCTATACTTACATAAAAGCAGTAGAAGAAAATATAAAATGAAAATGTGAAAAATTATGTTACAAAAATTTAAATATTAGTATATTAACAACATCATATAAGTATTAATAGGCATATGATAATTCTCAGAAAAAGAAGAAACAGATGGCAACTTAATAGTTAATACACTGAGTATTCATAAAAATCATTAAGAAAAAAATGTAAATTTTTATGTAAGACTGGGAAAAGGGCACATGCAGGAAATTCAGAAAGAATTAATGTTTAAGTAACATATAGGTATTTAACGGTAACTAGAAATAAAATAAATGAAAAATTTTAAACATGTGATTGTTAACTATTTAATATCATGACAGATATAATATGTACTATTTTTTAATATTGTGACTTTTGTGAACTGATGTAGGTTTCTGAAACAGATTGTAAACAAATTTAAAAAGCTTACATATTTATTTCTTTGATTCATTCATATCATTTAAATTTGAATGTCATTCAAATTTATTAATTTATACAAAGGAAATAGTAAAAAATATGCTCAAGACTTTAGATATACAGATAATCTGTATAATATGATGTGATAAAATAAATAGTAAAAAATAGTCACTACAGGGCCTTGGTTATATTATTTATAATATTTTATTTATTTGGAATATAGTTTTCAAGTGCCAAGTGCCCAGCCAGCGCCTAGCACACAGTAGCCACTGAACGACTTCATTTTCATTTTGTGCTTTCCACTCTATCCCTAAAACCACTTACCTTCAAATGTTAAGGCCTTGTCTTCTACTTCAGTGTTTTGTAATTTGCTTGGTGAATCTCTATCAAGTCACATTTATATTTTCATGATTTTATGAAATCTAGACATTAGCTATAATTATATTCTGCCAGAATTTTTACATTACCTTCTTATTGATTTTGCTACTTCTGTTTTCACTTCCATGCAAGTCTGTTCTCCAGACAAATGTCAGTTCTGAAAAACAGTAACAACAGCAACAAAAGAGCAAAAATTTTAATTTGGTTGTCTCTCTTTGCTGTTGACTCCAATGGTTTATCATCTAAGGTTGAAAACTGCAGATTCTATATTCTCATTCCTTGCTAACTGTCTAACTTTTACTGATGATCCCTGATCCCTTTTTGCTCTAGCCTTGCTTTTTTTTTTTTTTTTTTTTTTTTTTTGAATAAGTAAAGCAAAAACATACTTGGTCTCTACAACTGTTGCAGAGATGACTTCCCATTACCATCCTATAGCAAATTCCTTCTTGATACCACCCAGTATCAGATATCAAAAAAGTGACAAACAATCTCTTGCAATATCTCCATATCTTCTTAATAGACAACTACATTTTACATATGAAAAAATATGGAACTATATATATGTAACATATGAATTTATTATACAAAGATAATGAAAGAGTAGGGAAGCTGAGAGGCAACAGAGAGATATGAAGGGGATAGGAAGTTCTTGTGTCTCCAAAAAGGAAAGAAATGGTAAGAAAATTAGAAAGAAAGAAAGAAAGAAAGAAAGAAAGAAAGAAAGAAAGAAAGAAAGAAAGAAAGAAAGAAAGAAAGAAAGAAAGAAAGAAAGAAAACTAACTGATAACAGAACATTTCACTGATATAAATAGATTTTTATATCTAAAATCAAACTTATGTGACATATAAGTCACTGAATGTCTTCAAGTCTGAAGCAGGAAAATATAATTGGAAGAAAAGTGAAAATATTTTTTTCAGATTAAGTTGGCTAGATAGTCTTAATTGCTTTGTACATTTTACCCATATAATGTTGATTACACATATTTATATGATTATATATTAATTAAGCCTCATTTTAACTTTGTCATAAGACAGCTTGTTTTAAAGTTTAAGCATTTCTCAGGGTTTAAAAAAGGGAAGAAGAGAGGAAATATGTGAGGAATTTAGTGAAATTAAATTAAGAGAAAGATTGACTATTACAATGAAACTTGAAATTTGAGGACAAGAAAAGGATACTGTAGGATTCTCAAAGGATCGTCTTATTTCCATGCTGCATTTATAATATGTAGCATTTAAGACTCGTTTTCTTACTGTAGATAGAAAGACTAGTACCACAAGGAAAGAGATGGGAGGAAAGGAAGAAGAATGTGAGGGGAGACAAAGGAAGGAGGAGATGAGATCATTCTTAACAAAATGTACAGCTACCAGAACTAGATTTTAGTGACTCAGGATGCCATCTTGCCGGCTTCCTAAAGATGAAGTTTAGCTAATTGTAATGGATTATAATACTATTAGGTTTCAGGCAGGAGAAAAATTTCCACCCCATGTCACCATGACAGTTCTGACAAGGGCAAAATAAGGACAAGGGAATCCCACGTCTTGACAGGATGTAGTAGTCAGCTAAGACCTCCTGGGAACATCTATAATGCCATCCCTAAATCTTGAATATGTTTGTGCCCTACTTCTATTAAATCCTAAGCCTCCTTGTTTTTCGGGACAGTTGCTCTTCTCCTGGCGTGCCCACTTTCACACTATTTGGAGAGCATAGTATCTTCTTTTCTTTTAATAAATCCACTGCTTGCTTGACTTTACTTGTTTGGCTTATTCAGTGTGTGCTTGAATTTTTTCCTGTGGCGTTCACCAAGAACCTGTTTTTTGGCAAAAAAATTTACATCAAAACAAAGGGTATACCTTGTTGTAAGGATAAAAATTCTTTATCACTTAATTCCCCATGGTTAAAAATATCTACTCAAATCAATTACACTGGGAAAAATTCCAGAAATATTCTTCACTGTGAATTAAGAAAATCCCAGATATTGTCGTTGTGGGTGCAAAAAGTGAGAAATATTTCCATGTGTGTCTCCAACATCACTCATTATTATAATTTTCTTTTTGATTGTCTAATTTCTGTTTTCTGTTAATTTGTTCCATTTTGCTTTTGCTTTTGCAGGAAATTCTAAGTGACTTGAGTTAGCAAATGTTTATTTTTTTCATTTTATTCCAGAAAATAACAAATACCTTTACTCACTTGTTGAAGGATGACAAAATTAATTTTTGTTGTTCATGTAATTCTATAATTTTTAAGAAAAGAACAAATTATCTCAAATGGACAAAGGAAGAAGTCTCCAGTTTTTTTGTTTGTTTGTTTGTTTTGCTTTTTTTTTTTTTCATAAAAGTAACCTAAGGAATTTTCTAGTTAAGTCAACTTTTAAGGAAAAAAGTTCATTTTTTCAAAATGTTCCCAAAGTGTTTCTTACATAAAATTATAATAGTTGCCAATTTAAAACACACTTCAAATGATTGCCAACAGAAAGTATTACATGGATAGAAAAATATCTGAGTCATCTTAACCCTAAGATGGTGATAAACTGTAGTGCATGTAACAACACTAATATGTGCAGCCAAGTGGTACCCAATTAGGTGTTAGACTTAATTTTGTTTAACATCCTCACTAACATTCATTTACATGTGGTAAACAGCTCATTTAACTCACAGTGAACATTATATTAGAGACATTTTGTGTCCCTTTTTGTCACAAAAACTGAGGTTAATTCCTCATAATCATTTAAAAGGAGAGTCACACCATATGTTTTATGTATTTATCAAAGAAAAACAATCATTTAAAGTATATGCTGAATCTAGGAGATTTCATTTAAAACATGTCAGGGAGCTACATTAGTCTAAGATTTTATAATTGTATATATCTCATAACAGGAAATATGTCCATAATTCTTCAGAGGGATACTTTGATGAGAGATTGAAAATTATATTGTTACTTTTTATATACGCTAGAACATGAATCATACAATAACTTAGCAGCTTTGTGTGCTTCAGATTATCCTTTCATGAAGGTGAAAATAAACTGGAGTAACATAAAAAAAAAATAGTCGTGAATTTATTATAATGGAGTCCAAATAAAATGTGAAAGGCAGAAATAGGATTAATTATTTAAAATGATAATGCTTTGAAATGCAACATTCCATGAGGAAAGTTGTAGAGGATCAACTTTGTTCTTTGACATAGCTTGGAATGCTATCCTAGAAAAGAGCCTAGAGAAAGGGGATACACATAAAGCAAGGATTCAGAGATGGCTAGGGAAAGTAGCCTGTATTGGCTGAGAAATGTACCTTTAACATCTGAGGTGCCTGTTGATGGGTCAGTGGGTCCACATGTCCTCCAGGTAACTTCATAGGAAGCTCCAATAAGTCTCATCATTCTACTCCAGCTGTGTAGGTTGTCACTCTGCGTAAGATAACACCTTGCAGCCAATCCTAGTCCTTTCAATTTTCAGGTGATATTTGAAAGCTAAGTATTGTGTTGGTAGCTGATAATTAATTTATGTGGCACATTTATTCCTAGAATCCTTAAAGAGTGAGATATGCATCTAGCTATTAAAAATGGCACAGGGTTACATTGGAATTTCTGAGTTATAAGCAAGAAAAGATGAATAGAGGAAAGAGCGATAGTTTGAAAAAGGAGAGGAGAACAAGGATAGTCTGTGATAGAATTTATTTTTAAACCACTGTCTCTGCTTTTGGGTAAGTCAAAAATGAATAAAATTTTCCTAGTGGTATCTTTTAGCATGTGCATATGATACATAAGGTGGAGCAGAATGGTTGAAAGTGTAGGTTCTTTGAACAGTTTGAGCCAAAATTCCACAGCCATAATTTATTAAACATGTGACCTTTGAAATAATCAGTACATTGTCTATGCTTCAGGGTCTTCATCTGACAAATCACATTTCAGTAATACATACTTAATATTTTGTAAGTATTAAATTAAATGATACATCAAAAGTTCTTAAAACAGTATCTGGTGCGTATGAACACTCAAAGATTGTTAACTCTAGGTAGTTTAAAAGTGCAGATCTTTTACATTCATTTTGTAATGTCTTTATTAAATAAATATCATATTTCTTACACAAATTCAACCTAGAAATACCATATTAGTGTTATATTTTTTAAGCATTAATTTCTAATTAAATAACATGGCTGTAATGCTGTTCTATCTCTACAGTTTCCTATATTAGCTGAGAACATTTTGTGAAGACTGAAATCACTATTTCTCATTTCTCTTACATACCTCTCCAACTGCAGCTATTATTTATATATAATCATATAGACCTTTTTTCCATTCCTCTTCTATTAAATGATATTTCCTCTTCTATCCCTTATTTGGACAAACCTCTTTCTTAGGCTTAGACTTTTCTTCCTAAAATCTTAGTACCTGAACTTCTCTTCTTTAAGATTCAAGTAAATCAATCCCCCCTCTTTGAAATCTCTGTAAAGCAATGGCAGGATTAAGAAGTCGATCTATTTCTTCTAAAGAGCTAACTATAGGGCATGTTTCATCATATAAGATTATGCCCATTGAAAAGTCAGTTTTCAGCTCTTTCTCAATTAGAAAATTATTCTTAAAAAATGTTCATATTATACAATTATCTTTCAGCAAAAGTATACGAAAAATCTTAAATTAGTTTAAAACAAGCATAGGAAACAAGCATTCACGCTCTCAGATTGTACTAGAGGAAAGTTGTATCTTCTAAACAATATTATCACTGATAAACCACTTGGACCTTTTAAGATAACTTTGACTATGTGGAGAAGCCTTAGTCTAATAATAAATAAGGTTTATCTTACAAGGCGCTTCATCACAAATTTAAGAATGGAACAAAACACACAATGGATGATCAACTGAACTTAGTAAAGAGCAAAACAATCCAGACAGGAACACGGTGAGGATGCTTCATTTAGCCATAATTGGATACAATTTTTCAAGAAGGACTAGCGATGTGAAATTTCATTAGAAATACTTTCTATAATCCATTTATAATTTATCACAGATAGATGTGTTTATGTAATTGCATAATAAAATGTCTATAATTTTAGAAAAGTCTGGTGTTCTCCAATATGATGATACATGGCTTTTACTGTTCTGAACTAGAACTAGGTTCAATAGTAACAAGTCCTGCTATCTGATTAGCAGTTAAAGAAAAATCCAATTTTCATAATGAACTCCAAAGCCAATTTATTTTCTTTAATGATAACTTGTAACCTATACAAGGAGCTTTATCACAGCTAGTTCATCTTGGATGATTCAGCAGGAATTTGATTACTTAAAATAGAAATCCTGTGATCTTCCAATTCAATTGCTATAGCAAGTTATATTAAAACTTTTATGGGCAAGAGAAAACTTGATTTAATAATATTATTGAGTAAAGTCACTAGAGCCATTTTTTTTTTTTTTTTTTTTTTTTTTTTAGTGGTGATTTGGGGCTTCAATCATATGTTGATTTAAGTGTTTATGAGAAAAGTGTGGACACAATCAGTAAAATCATCTATTCCAAAAAGCATCTGTAGAAAATGTCAATTCCATCAGTTCTCAAATTACTGTTAAAGTGTATGCTAAAGCCTTCTGCAATAAAAATACAATCTATGCATTCCAGTTTCATAGAGAATATAATATCAAAATCTATGCATTTTAATAATTATCCAATCTTGTTTTGAAATATATTTTTTTCTTAGTGTGTAGAGGATTGTCTGAGTTCATAGCCTATGCCGTTCTCTACATGTTAATTAGATTATGCCAGATTATCAGAGATTTTTATATAAGGTCACATCATTTTGGCTTTTTGCAGAGCTTTTTTTCCCCCTATAAATTATTTGAGATTCTGTCCATATGCTTCCTTGTAGGATTTTATTTTTTTAAACCATATTCTTCTTCATGGGACCTTTAAAAAAATAGTCCAATAAAATATTCTAGGTTATTTACTTGAAATATATTATTGGGTATATAGTCTTATATATCCCATCCAATTATGGGAACCTAGCAGTCTGTAATATATGAGGGGATATACACTAGTTAAAATAAAACCAGCAGTCTTGTGAACCAGTCCATATGAAAAGCAAATTAGAGGGGAATTGAGAGTAGAATCGGTCCATTACTTCTTACTATCATAAGTAAGACATAATGAGAAATTGATTTACTCTTTACCCTTTATAATATGGGTAGATATGTTTAATTTATAATATGGGTAGATATGTTTAATTTGAAATGTCATTTGGAGTCAGCTTGGGGACCAATATGGGCCATACAAAAAATAAATATAGTGTGATGACCTGTTGTTTTCTTCAGTACAACATGTACTTTTTTTTTTTTTTTTGGAAGAAAGCCTATGATTTAGAATAAGGGCAATGTCATTCAAATCACATTTCCTTGATCATTGTTAATTGATCATGCATGTGAATACAACACACACATTCAGCTAATCAGAAATTGTGATCAGGATATTATTTCATTTGGAATCAAAAAAGGAGTTGAGTCTCAATTCCTTGGTGGACATGTGAAAGTATATAGCTGTCAATGACCTTGTTTCTTTTATGGTCTTCACTAGAAGAGAATGAACCTGGCATGAGCACAGGAAGCAGAGGCAAGGGTGAAGAGAGCAAGTTCTGGCAGTCTTTGAGGGTTTGATTTCAATAGCCCCGGAATCCCAGATGCTCCTTTATTTGTCTGATGATTCAATTACACGACCCAATACATTACGGCCCCACCTTAAGCTTATTTTAATTGAGATCCTATTATTTACACAGAAAGAATTTTTAATACCGTGAGAGATCTGTGTCTTGAAAATAGTAAGAATTTAATACGTGTGCAATAAGTAGATGAAAGCACGAGCAGAGAAACATTATAGAGAGGAGATTGTGACAGACTCAAAGTGGGCAGCAAAAGGGAGAGGAAGCATACAAAGCCTGAAAGGCAGAGATCGACCTTACTTTCATAACTGATAGCTAATAATAGTACCATTGGGGAAAGGCCCAACAATACTTTATTCATAAGTCTCCAGATCAAAATACAATTATAAAGAGTTTGGGCTCAAAAAGACCTATGAAGTCTGACAATTAGGTTTGCGAACTCATCCTAGAAAAAGTGCTACATACCTCATTGCTGAATATCACTATTGTCACCTTCAATGTACTCCCCTTGGGAAGCTATGCACCAATGCTAGTGCTTAGTCCAACCCTCAAAGCAATTTTGGAACTCTTTTTTCTGGAATGGCCATCAGAGCTGTCATTGTATTACCCTTGATGTCCTGAATGTCATCAAAATGTCTTCCTTTCAATATTTCCTCTATCTTCAGGTAACAAAGTCATTGGGGGACAGATAAGGCAAGTAGAGGGTGTTCCAATACAGTTATTTGTTTATTGGCTAAAAACTCCCTCACAGAAAGTGCCCTGTGAGCTGGCTTTTGCATTGTCATGATGCAAGAGCCATGAATTGTTGGCGAAAAGTTCAGTTCGTTTTCATCTAACTTTTTCCCGCAGCCTTTTTAGCAGTTCCAAATAATAAACTTGGTTAACTGTTTGTCCAGTTGGTACAAATCCATAATGAATAATCCCTCTGATATCAAATAAAGGTTAACAACATCGTTGCAATAAGTTTGCAAACTTAATTGTATGACCTCGTATGTTAGCATTTTAGATTTATCACCTACTAGATATTCAAACTTGGGAAAGTTACTGAATTTTTTAAATCTTTATTTTGCTCATATATGAAGTGGGAATAATAAAAGTAACTGTCATAGCTGAATAATAATTATTTACTAA
The DNA here is from genome assembly GCF_036562045.2 of Rhinolophus sinicus. Classification (NCBI taxonomy): domain Eukaryota; kingdom Metazoa; phylum Chordata; class Mammalia; order Chiroptera; family Rhinolophidae; genus Rhinolophus; species Rhinolophus sinicus. The sequence goes on from NC_133755.1 coordinate 106,726,906, forward strand.
TGAATCTAAAGCATTTAACATAGTGCCTAATTTTCAGTAAGAGCTCAAAGTTTACTATTACTATTACAACAAATGCAATAATATCAATTTTATTTTGCATATTGCAAACATTTTGAATAAATAAAAAGTGGCTTGTCTAATAGAACTCTGTTTAAAAAAAAAAACAATTACAGTTATAGTCAATTTTTTATACCAAATTTTTTTTTTAAGTGCTGTGGATATATAAAGTCATCAATTGAAATCCACATTTGGGGAATTCATTCATTTACCCATTCAACAAACAAAAATTTATAAAATTTTGTGTGGGCTCTATGGGGTACTAAAGTAACTAAGGAATAAATTCTAGTGGTGAATAAAATAAAAACTTAGAAATATCAAAAAAATGTATTTTCTTTGCCTGAGTTGATTGTATTTAATGATAAAATAAGAATAGCTCTGCATTAGTAAGGGTTCTCAAAAAATAGAATCAATAACATATGCACAGTCATGTATACAGTGACACATTTTAAGTGATTGGCTTATGTTATTCGGGAGTTAGCAAGTCTGAAATCCATAGGCAAGCTCACAGGCTGGAAATTCAGGTAAGAAGGTATTACAATCTTGAATTTGGCAAGCTAGAAACTTGGTGACTTTTTTTGTTTGTTTGTTTGTTTGTTTGTTTTTTCTTATATTGCATTCTCAAGACTGAATTCCATTTTTTGGGGGGGAAACCTGTGTCTTTGTTCTCAATATCTTTAACTGATTGGATGAGACCTGCCCACATTATGGAGGGTAATATGCTTTACTCAAAGTACACTGATTTAAATGTTAATCACATAAAAAATACACAGTAACATTTAGACTAGTGTTTGACCAAGCAATTGGGCCCGATAGCCTAAGTTGACACATACAATTAACTATCACAAGCAGTCACCTACTGAATCTCTTGTGTGAGTAAACTGCTTGGCAATAATTACCCAATTTGCATTTCTAAGGTCTGGGTCTCAAGTGGAATTTCAGTTTCATATTTTTTATTGAAATTATTAATAAATGACCTTAACATCCTGCGTTTCAGTTTTCTTCTCTCTACAATGATAACAAAAGTAACTATTTCAGATTTATTAAGACTGATCCTTAGTAACAAATAATTATGCAGAAACAAATAATGTTAATATAGAAGTCATATAAAATAACATGTTTTCAACTATTTTATTCTAATAGGCCTCCTTAGATAGATTTCCTAATTTACACCATCTACATATACAGGCTATTCAGCCACTCTGATTACATTGATAACGTAGTGACCAATAGTTATCAATGTATTAATTGTATCATATTGAGTTGGTCAACAGTGAAAGCAGGATTTTCAGCAGTATAATCCTAAGAGACTGGGCCCACAGAGCCTCCATTAGGTTACATAAATTTGGGGATTGCAACATGGTCTACTAAGGTCCTCAACTGTAGTTGTACAAATGAATAACTGTAATCTAGCACATACTATCAAATGAAATCATCAAGGTAATGAATCTGGAAAGTGGTCAAAGTAAGCTTTGAATAATCCTGCCTGTCTGACTCTAGGCTGTCTTCTAAATAACTACTGTTTTTTTCCTCTAAGTTTCTTTTAAACCTTAGTTTTATTCACATCAATTCAGCAAATAGTTCTTGAATCTTTACTCTGTAACAGGAACTCTTGTGGGTTTTAGAGACACCCAAATGAAGATGTGCCTATTCTCAATTAATGCAAATGCTCCATACTACAACCTAATTTCAAAGTCTATGTTCCTTTAACTTTTAAATGTGACTTATTCCTTGAAGAAGAATAGTGTCAAAAATAGATGTATTGTATTAATTGGGAAATAAATAGCTGATCAATGAATCTTTTATAAATAAATGCAAGTACACTAAGTATTTTAGTAGTACTTAGTTATGTAAATAAAATGATATATCTCTATCAGATCAGTAAGGCTTTATTGTTATACAAGCCAGGCTGAACACTGTTTAAAGGATAAAGTTAGAAAACTTATGATCTACCAGTGACTTTGATAGCTTCTCACCACAGTAAAAATACTCATCTAATTCCATAGAACCCAATCTATCTAATTATACATATAAATACAAATAGGTAGAAAATAAAAAAAATTTCCGGTTATAAAAAAAGTAAGTCATGAGATGTAATGAACAGCATGGTGACTATGGCTCATAATACTGTATTTCATATTTGGAACTTGGGGATTTCAAGTCGATCTTAAAAATTCTCATCACAAGAAAAATATTGTAACTATGTCTGGTGATGGATGTTAATTAGACTTATTGTGGTGATCATTTTGCAATATATACAAACATCAAATAATATTGTATACCTGAAACTAATAAAATATGGTATGTCAAATATATCTCAATTAAAAAAATAGGTAGCATTGACTCCAAGAAATCGCTGCATTATTTATATTTACTGGCAATAGATCTGTCATATATATATATATATATATATATATATATATATATATATATATACACATATATATATATACACACAGACATATATATGTATATACATATGTATTATTTCTGTCTTTCAAAATAACTTCATCTATGTGAATCAAGAATGGCTGGAAATGCTTTATTATTCCTTCTGCCACTCCTCCTGCTGAGACGAATGTCCTCTCTCTTTGGAAAATTACTGCGCTGGCAGTAGACTCTTTTAGCTAGTGCCAGCGCAGGTAGTACTACCTCTAGAAGGTAGTGGAGGTGATGCTTCTCCAGTTCTGGGACTTAACCTGGAAGAGGCCCGGCACCTCCTGCATTTGCGCTTTTGCATGTCCTGAAGTTGTGATGTAAATGAACAGGCTACCCAGATGGAATACATTTCAATGCCACTGGAAGAAGCTGTGCCTGAAAAGTCCATGAGGGACAAACCATCCTAGAATCACTGCTCAGCCCAGCCTTCTAGCCATCCTTTCCAAGACAACTGAATTGTGGGTGACCCGCCTTGCATGTTCCAGCTAAATGGAAACCCCACCTTACTTTAGCCCCATTTACATAGAAGAATTTTCCACTCAGGTAAATTTTCCACCCAAAAGTCTTCTGAGAAATTTAAAAAATGTTGTTACTCCATGCCAGTTTTATAAAAATAATATATATCTTCAATAGTCTAGCAGCAAGAGTTCCAATTGTCTAAAGCAAAAGGTCACTGATAAGGCTGATACTGCCTCAAAGGAAAAAAAAAATATAACATGGCCAAGAGGAATTAAGTCAGTATGATAAATGTTCTTGTTTTATCCTTAATACAGTGTTTTCCTCATTTCCATAGTTCTAGATGAAAGGCTTACTTTATCCTTCATACAGGGTTCAGCTTGGCTTCTCTAACAATAAAGTCCTACTGATCTGATAGAGATATATCATTTTATTTATATAACTCAGTACTAGTAAAATACTTAGTGTACTTGCATTTGTTATTTAAAGTTACTGCTTTACTTTCAATAACAATTTCTAATAACTAAGCAAAGGAGCAATAAAAACCACAGCTTAATTTTATCAGTTTTCAATCACATCTTTTTCTTTAAAAAATTACAAATGCAATATGCAAATAAATTTGCTCGTCAAATGTCCTATTTTGCCATGTTTTTATTTTGTTGTAGTCCATTGAAAAAATCTCTGTTTACATTGCAAATGTGGAATAATATGTTTGAAATTTTGATAGTTTTTAATATTTTAAAATTAATGAAAATTATTAACAAAAATAAGTGACATGACATGCTATAGTTTGTTCCTAAAACTTAATGCTTTAAAAGATAACTATGTCACACACTAAAATGGTTTTCTTTTTTGAATCCTCATTATAGGTAATGCCAGAACATCAAATGAAATGTTAATTTTGAATACAGCCGTAATTACTATTAACAAAACTGTTACTATTAGCATCTCTAAGACCCATAATCAAGCCTGTAAATTGATAATAAAAATGCATGCCTTACCTCTCAGTATGAATGTGAAAATTAAAATAATATATATATATATGATTATTCTTTGCAAACTGCAAAATATTACAAAAATGAGACTATATGCACTAAACAATACATATAATTCATTATTGTTGACTATAGGTCTATGTTGTACAGCAGTACTGTATCTTACTCATCTCGCTTATCTAACATTTCATGTTCATTGATTAGTAACTTTCACTTTCCCTTCACCTAGGTCCTGACAACCAACATTCAACATTTTAACTTTATGAATTTGACTATTTTAGATACATATCTTATATAAGTGAAATCATACAACATTTGTGTTTGTGCATCTGACTTATTTACTTTGCAAAATGCCTTCCAGTTTCATCTATATAGTCCCATTTCGCAGAATTTTCTTCTTTTTTAAAGGCTGGATAGTATTTCATTTTAGGTATATATATTTGTCCACCACGCTACATTTAGGTAGTTTCTGCATTTTGGCTATTATGAATAGTGCTGCAATGGATAGGGAGTGTTAGTTTCTCATTGAGATCCTGATTTCTTTTGGATATATGCTCAGAAGTGGAATTGCTGGACCATATGGTATTTCTATAATATTTTGAGGCACCCCCATACTGTTTTCCATAATGATTGCACCATTTTGCATTCTCAGCTACAGTGTATAATGTTCAGTTTTCTCTACATTGTCACCAATACTTGTTGCATTCTGTTTTCTTTTTATAATAGTCATTCTAACAGGTATGAGATATCTCACTATTACTTTGATATATATTTCACTAATGGTAAGTGATGTTTAGCATCTTTTCATATACCTGTTGGACATTTGTATGTCTTCTTTGGACAAATGTCTATTTAATTTTTTAGCCTATTTTCTAGTTGGGTTATTAGCTTCTCTCTCTCTCTCTCTCTCTCTCTCTCTCTCTCTCTCTCCCTCCCTCCCTCCCTCCCTCCCTCTCTCTTTTAATAGTCTTTAGCATTTTCTAAATAAATATGATTATGTCATCTGCAAATAGATAGTAATTTGCTTTCTTGTTTATGATTTGGATGCCTCTGATTTTCTTACCTAATTGTATCTATTTTATATTGCTCTGTAAAATTTACCACAGATTTAACAGCTTGAAACAAAACAGACTTATTCTCTCACCATTTCTATGGGTGAAGATTCTAGGCACAGATTTTCTGGGTCTTTTGCTCAAGGTCTCAGAAGGCTACAATCTAGATGTCAGTCAGGCTGTGAAATCTGAGGCTCAGGGTCATTTTCTAAACTCATTCAGGCTTGTGGCAGAATATATTTCCTTGCACAGTAGGATTTAGGTCTTTATTTTCTATTGGCTATTGGCTGGTGAACACTCTCAGCTCTGATAGACTGTGGCTGCTCCCTGTCACATGGCCTCACAGATTAATTCACAAAAATGGACATTTGCTTTCTTTCAAGCTATTCTCATTCTCTATTCATTTTTCAAGATAGTTTAATTAGGTTAGGCCCACCCATGATAATCTCTCCTTAGAGTCAACTGATTAACACTTAATTCAGGGGAGTGCTATTCTATTATTTTCACAGGTTTAGCTCACAAACAAGGGGAAAAAATTATAAACAAAGAAATTCCAAAAGTAAGTGGAAATCTTAGGAACCATCTAATAATTTTGCCTAACACGGATTGCTGTTGACACCTGTCATTATTCTTTTCTTTTCCACATGTGTAACTCTTATTTACCCATAGTTTTGTAAATCCTAGATCATAAAAGGAGAGTCATAATGATAGTCTCCATTTAGTATAGCACCTTATCCGTATTTGATATTTTTATTATATATGTATATTCGTTTTCACTATATTCAATTTTATATGTATATATACATATACACATATACATATCAATACTATTTGTATGATAACATTTCCTTTATCTAATCATTATTCACATAATATCATTAGTTAAAAAACTTCGATTTTTATTTTCTATTTATTTCTCTTTAAAAGAGTTAGATTCTTAAATCGTGAAGTCTTATGCTTTCAATACATCGAATACAAATTTTGTGTTTTTATTGACTCCATCTTATTCTACACTATATATAGCTCTATCATATTTTGACCTTATACTATATGTAAAACATTGAAATAACCACTAGGCCACAAAGTTTCTTATCCAAAAAAAATATTGTCATCTAGACAAAGAGCAGGTATCAATCTATCAGCTATCAGTTTATTTATCATAACAAAGAGATAAAAACAATGTACAATAAATATCAAAGGACTGGAATGAATAATTAGTGTTATAGAAGTTTAGAAAATTGATGTATATACTTTGCTTCTTGGGTATCGTCTATGACTTCATCAATTAGGTAATTGAGAAGATTGAAAAAAATGGTTCTTCCATTTATTTTGTGCTGAATTCAATTCCCTTCATATATATTTCTCCTTTTATTGAAATATATCATAATGTAATTCAATGAATTTAGTATAACTAAATAGATATTACATGGTTCTTTTTTTGGTGTCATTGTACCTTTCTTCTTGTGTGTATATTGTTGTCTATGAGATGAAATTCTTTATTTTAACACAATAGACAATGTGCAATTATTATTTTTTACTGTTATTCGTCAATAGTGGAGGAATTGGTAGATTCTTTAAATGGCATTGCAAAGAGAGTCTTATTTATGTTGTACTCGTAAGAGCAGAGTCAGAAATAAATTTATAATCTGTTGAGATATTTTGCTTAATGTTATGGAGATATTTCAGCAAGAGTCACTATAATTTTCTTCTCATGTAATGTTTTATTGCTGATAAATTTGGTCATTCTCCAAAAAAACGTTACGAATATGAACCCTAAAGCCTCAGAAATTCTATATTTTACCTCCTCACTGTATACTGACATAAACTATAATTTTAATATATAAGCAAGAATAAAAATGCACAATTTTGAAGATAATAATCATTAAAATAGCTTTTGTCACCTTCTGTCATAATTAAACAAAAAATGTAGTTAGAAAGGCAGCACTAGACAAAATATCTATGTAAAATTATCAGGTTTGGGCACTAATGCAAGCTTTGCTAACAAAGTAAAAGTTATGACTTATTTTAACCTTTTTTGAAGGCATCACCTAAAGCTTTCAAATTCCTTTTGATAATGCAAGCAGATTTATTGCAATAAACACCTATGTACTTTCCCCCAACAATTAATTGACTTTATCTTTCAAAGTTCAGTTTTTCAAGATCATATTATATATATTTCACCTTGAGTTTTATTTTTAGAATTGTTTCATGTGTAACTATGCCAATTAGTAGAATTACTTTGTATTTTACAAACGCATTATTTTAATGCAAATTACAAAACCAATAAAAATGAAACCCAAGGAAGTATTACTCGGACATCACATTTTTCTCTTTCTTCCCCCTTACCCCCGCCAACTGTTGAGAGCTAAAAGCTTTCTATCACTAATGATTAATATGTTTTCAATTGGGAACTCGATTTCAGACAGAATCTTTCACCTGTAAGCTAATTGATAGATTCAGTTTGCAAATTCAACATCTAATGCAGTTCTTTAATTAGATCCACAAACAAAATACTTTTGGGCATAGTCTCCAGTCAATCTCTGCTCTGATTGATAAGGACAAATATCACAAGAAATAGAGCCACTGAATTTACAAACCCTATTTGGTGAAATAATTAAAAAAAAATGATGTTTAGTTCCTCCTTATCTGGAGACATTATGGATACTTGTCACATATTATTAAGTTTTTCAGTACGTTTGCATGTCCTTTAATGTTGTTATGCAATACAGTTCAATATTTCTATAATACAGTACTTATTTTAATTTTATAACATTTTATTTTTATGTTTGTTTTATATTGTAAGTAAGACTAGTCAGGAAATGTTTTAGGACTTGAATTGCCACCTTTTCATGGATTAATACAAGAACTAGAAAGCTTTCCCATCATTTTCTGTGTTCTAGTATCATTTAAATAATACAGAGACATCAGAAATATGGTGGCATGAGCGGTGCTCCTTGATATCTCCCCTTGAAGTTACAATAAATTAAACAGCTATAATTAAACAAAGGATTCCCAACACAACACACAAACACGCCTGAGAGATCCACACATTGTAGCTTCTGAAGATGGGCAAATCTGGGTGAACAGCGTAGGCAGGAAGGGAGAAGTGCAGACAGGCACACAGGCCACGGCCTGGAGCTCAGTGAGGTCTTGGAAGAGGAGAGTATTGAGACTGGAGGTGCACCCTGATGGCCCCAACAACACTGCCTTGAGTGATCAGCAGATAATATGGTTGAGCCCAGTGATCAGGGCAGAAAATGTGGGGCAAAGACCGAATACAGAAGTGTGACAATTGTAGTCTAACAGCCCTCACTGCCAGATAGAAAAGAAAGCCACGGAGTCTGGCTGTCTCCCCGCAACATCCCAAAGCTCACCTCCCCCACACCCTCACAGTGTTTGCAGTGGGCCTCAGGAAAAACAGTAGCAGTGTTGGATTAAAGAGCAGACTATCTACAGCCCTGAGAACTGGAGAGACAGTTCCTGAGTGGCAGATGCACAGTACAGCTAATTCCAGACAAGGGAGGAGTTATAGGGGCGAGGTCACTGTGGTCTGGCAGTCACCATTACTTGGAAGAGAAGAAAGCCACCAACAAATCCGCCTCCTGTCCCAGCCCACACTGCCCCCATTTGTCCCAGGTGATTCCAGTGGAAGAACCCAGAGCTTTTGAGACACACAACTCTGCATCTGGCTGTGGAGGCAGCACTGGGATTTCAGAGGCTCAGGACCGCATCTCCCACCACATCATCCCACAGGGGTGGTGCCCTGAGCCTGAGATGACCAGGTCACAGAGGAGATGACCACCTCCCCAGGAAATCTCCCACCAAACAAGAAGCTGGAAGAGGGAAAGAGAAAATAAAATGTTCCAGTGATACCTACTAAAGAGACCTCTTCATTTAAATCTGCTGCAGAATTCACTCCCATATGTGCCTAGGAAGAGAAATAATTCATTAATCGACCTCAATAACCAAGGTTACAAGGTACTTCAGAAAGAAAATGAAAAATCTCCAGAAAATAAACATAAGACATGGAAATACGTGACTTAAATGATGGAGAATTCAAGATTGCAGTTCTGAAAAAACTCAATGAGATGCCAAAAACTTCATATAGGCAGTTTAATGAACTCAGAACTAAAATCAATGAACAGAATGAATACTTTATCAAAGAGATTGAAATTTTAAAACAGAACAAAATAGAAATTTTGAGAGAGAGAGAGAGAAGAAGAAGAGAGAAAGAAAGAAAGAAAGAAAGAAAGAAAGAAAGAAAGAAAGAAAGAAAGGACTCTATAAGAACTATCTGACTCAATCAAAAAGAGCAATATAAGATTATTGAATATACCAAAACAAGAAGGGAGGGAGAAGTACATAGAGAGTCTATTCAATAATTGGTGGTAGAAAAATTGGAAAGCGCATGCAAAAGAATAAAACTAGACTGTTATCTGTTACCATACACTAAAATTCACTCAATATGGATCAAAGACCTAAACGTAAGGCCTGAAACAATAAATTGCATAGAAGAAAGCAAAGGTACTAAACTAATGGACTTTGGATTTGGAGAGGATTTTTTTGAATTTGACCTCAAAGGAAAGGGAAGCAAAAGATAAATAAATAAATAAATAAATAAATAAATAAATAAATAAATAAGTGGGACTATATCAAACTAAAAAGCTTCTGCACAGCAAAAGAAACCATCAACAAAACAAAGTCACAAACAACCGAATGGGAGAAGATATTTTCAAACAACACCTCTGATAAGGGGCTAATATCCAAAATACATAAAGTACTCATACAACTTCATAACAGAAAAACAAATAATCCAATTACATATAGTGCAGAGGATGTGAACAGACACTTCTCCCAAGAAGACATACAAATGGTCAACAGATACATGAAGAAATGCTCGATTTCACTAGCGGTTACGGAAATGCTAATCAAAAGCATAACGAGATACAACTCATACCCATTGGAATGGCTATTAAATAAAACAAGTAATAACAAGTGTTGGAGAGGCTGTGGAGAAAAAGGAACCCTCATACACTGCTGGTAGGAATGTAAATTGATGCTAGGGAAAACAGTGCTGCTAGGGGAAACAGTATGGAGTTTCCTCAGAAAACTAAGAATAGAGTTACCATACAACCAAGCAATTATTCTTCTGGGTATCTACCCCAAAAATCTGAAAACATTTTTCTGTAAAGATGCATGTATCCCTATGTTCATTGCAGCACTACTCATGGTGGCCAAGACATGGAAACAACCAAAGTGTCCTTCGAGAGATTATTAGATAAAGAAGAAGTAGTACATATATATACTGAAATATTACTAGGCCATAAGGAAAGGTGTAATACTGCCATTTGGAACAACATGAATAGATGTTGAGATTATCATGCTAAGCAAAATAAGTCAGACAGGAAAATTCAAGCACAAAATGATTTCACTTATATGTGGGATCTAAAACTGAAAGCAACAAATGAGCCAAACAAACACACAAACAAAAACTCATAGACACAGACAACAGTTTATTGCTTACCAGAGTGTTAAGGGAGAGTGGAGTAGAAGACAGTATAGGGCGTTAAATATATGGTGATGGAAGGAGAACTGACTCGGTGTTGACCACACAATGCAATAGATAGATCATGTATTATAGAAATGTTCACTTGAAACCTATATAATTTTACTGACTAATATCAATCTGATAATTTTAATAAATAAGTAAACAAATATTAAAATAAACAAATAAATAATATAGAACAATCTGTTCCTGAAACTCACATGTAAATCTATCTGAAATTTAAATTGTTTTTGAAAATTTTATCTTCCATTTTTCTCTTTAGAAAAATTTTAAAATTACTTTCTACTAAGAATTTCACAAAACTATTTTGGAATTTCACTTTTCCTAAAAAATCATCAATTTCAAATTAGATGTGTTTTCAAATTAGATGGCATAGAAAAACTTAGATAGTATCTTATTTTGCAATCAGGAATTCTCTGTTTATATTCTGTGTCACATTTGTTATGTTGCATGTAATTTTTCCTTTGTGAGATTTTCAAAGAGCTTTTAAAAATTATGTCTATTAAAATAAATAAACAAGTTATTTATTTAGTATTCCTATCATTTTCTATATCATGAAACAAGTATTTAATTTTATTAACTGTTTACCTCAGTATTCTTCAGGTATACTTTGTTGTTTGTTTTACATCACCATAAGTTGAAGCTTTAATTGTCTTTCTCATTTTCTTTTTGAGAATAGGATTTTTTCAGTACGTTTACTTTCAATAGAGCTTTTACCTTATCCAATAAATGTTTACATGTAGGTTACTAAATGTTACACTATTAATTTTCTAAGTACCTTTAATTGCAAATTGATTTCCTTTTTTATTCTGAGTTATTTACGATTTAGTACTTTTTGTTTTGTTTTGTTTTGTTTTTTGTATTTACGAGTTTTGTTTTGTTTTGTTTTTGGTAAATTTCCAGGATGGCTTAAGTTATTCTCCAATTTGTTAACATAACTATTTTAAAATTTAAATTATATTTTAAATACTCTTTAAATTGTTATAATAAATCACTGTGTATTCTATTCTATTATTTACTCTAGAGTATATGAGTGTGTATGTCCCAAAATATGATCAAGATGAGGAATATTTATAGGTGAGTGTGAGTGTATGTGTGTATGAGAGAGAAAGAGAGAGAGAGAGAGAGAGAGAGAGAGAGAGAGAGAGAGAGAAAGGAAGAGAGAGAGGTGTCTGGTCAGACTCCAGCTGTTCCACCTCTCAGTTGTAACCACAGGTATCATGCAGCAGAGATGAGTCATCCCTGTTCAATCCTTCTGACTCACATAATATGAGATATAATAATAAGATGCCAATTTACATATTAAGTTTCTTAGGCCGTGGTACCTAAATAATGATTTCTTTCTCTTACTCTCTCATGCTTTGGGAGGCATGTATCCAGTGCTTATTTATAAAGGTAATTTATGTTTCTGAAACATACCTAACATAATTTATGTAGTTATCCTCATGTATAAACTGACATTGATTGTCATAAATATAAGTATAACATGAGAAGATTAGCATCAAATGCCAATGTAATTTTATACCCTAATTCATGTATTTATTTTAATAATTTGTTTTTGTAATTTTCTAACTCTTAAGTATATATTGACCTTGATAGTTTCTCTATGATGAGTAATATTTAAATTTTACTTTACCGTTATTACAACCATTAATCATACTTTTATCAACATTGCTTTATTATGCCTATAAGTGCCCCTTACCCCAAAATAGCATTTGGTTCCTTATTAACTTTAATGACTATTTAGATAGGTATAGTATTCTGAATTTGCAATCTTTTTATTCTCTCTCTCTCTCTCTCTCTCTCTCTCTCTCGTCTCTTAATTAAAACTATGTTTTAATATTAGTATCTATTGGCATTTAGTGTGGAGGAAGGAATTTGTTCTGTATGTATTTTTTATTTTCTCCTTAAGTGTTTTATTATTTCCCATCTTGTATATGTTTAGTGTGGTGAATTTTATAGAAAGAAAAGATAAAGATATTTTCAAATGTAATGAGCTCATTGATTTCTGATTTAATTTTCCGTAATAAATCAAACCATTAAATTTATTTGAGTATTTTTCTTCCACCTTTTCCAAAAATTTTAGTTTAGGATTACTATCATATAAAATAGAGTGGTCTGTTTAATACATCTACCACAATCCTTCTCTTTTTTCCCACCATCCTCTTCTATTCACTAACATTTTCTGAATCCCAGGGTCAGGAGAATTTCTTGCCTTTATTTTCCCCTTTATCCCTTAATTTTTCTGCAGCATAGAAAGAGTTGTTTACTGCATATTGCAGTTCCCAATTCACCAGGTGGATCTTTCATTTCAATGAAATCTTTCTTCATGGCTCTGTGAAAAACCCTTTAATTTTTTGAAAATACGAATTCAAATTTGTCTAAAATTTACCCTTATTTCTTGGAACAACTCTATTAGTTCATAGTTGTGATACTATGTTTCTTACCTCACACTCAAAAAATGAAATCTATGTTTTGCTTATAAGGATTGATAGTAAATTTGAATTGAGATTGGTATTATCAGAGACTGAGATAGTTCCTCAATTAAATCTCTAAGGAGATGCTAGATAAGAGAATAAAATTTTAGAAATACCTTAGAGATTTTTACCATGTTACAAAAGAGATGTTATGTACTAGAGAGAGCTGGGAAGGAAAGGAGCTAGAAATAGTAGAGTCAGTCATGGCAGGCAGTTATGCCAAAGTTTGTCTCTTTATCGCTTGTTGTGGTAGTCAGCAGTTACCCTCGGCAGGGTCCCTGGTGTTTGCTTGGAATGTCTCATGTCCTTAAGAGCCAATCACAAAATATTCTCTGATGTTGCCCATTAGAGCCTTCTATTCCAAGAATAAACTTTGCCAAATGCACTCTTTTTTTTTTTTTTTTTTTTTTGGCGTAAAGCAACACCAATTCTTCTGCAAAGGCATTGTCAGGGTTGAAAATTCATTCTCAGTTGCCCCTTAGTTCATCTTACTGAATACAGATGGCATTATGCCAGGATCTTATCTGGCATGCTTTCCAGATAGGGAATGAGTCATAGATTTGTTATTATTTTTATATATTTATTTACACTCTTCATAGCAAACAATAACTTGATGCTTCTAACATAGTGAGGAAACACTCCCTAATTTCATATTGATTTAGGTTTATCTCTGTTTTTATATTCCATTTGTCATTTGAATTGAAGGAAGGGGTGGGAAAAGCCAGAGAACAACTAGATAGAGGTTTTTGTTCAAGGTTGCTCTCTCAACAAGGATATGGATTCTGCATTTTAGACGCAAACAGTCTTACAAAAATATTTCTTCAGGACTTGAAGTAATTTGCTGTTTACAAATTAAATAGTCCAAAAATAGAAATTTGTTTAAAGTCTAGAAGTCCCTTCTGTCAGAAGCATTTTTAATGTATGTTCGCAGCACTTAATCATTGACATTGAAAAAAAATTTGAAAAAGAATTGTAAATGTCAGGAAACTGAATATAAGTTTTATTATCTCTATTTTTCATTATTTCTAAGGCCCTGTTAAAGTAACAGCCTCTATATGTCCAATATATTACTTATAAATGAGACAATTGCTCACTTTTTCCTATTTGGCAGAGTATAGTAATCAGCATCTATTTGGTTCAAATGATAGAAATTGATAGAAATATCATTCAAAGTTTATGAGACACACACTCATGAGAGACAGAGAGACAGAGAGAGAGAGAGAGAGAGAGAGAGAGAGAGAGAGAGAGAGAGAGAAGAAATAATCTAGCATATTAAAGTAAATGACCAAGGAGTTCTCTGCTTAAGGAGAGCTGAATCCAGAAGATCAAACGTGGGTTCTGTTTATTTCTGTATCTGCTGCTTTTGCTGTCAGAATGGTATAGCCTAGGGCTCAAAGCATCTGATAGATGTTAGCTATTGTTATTATAAGCATCATTACTAATATCAATATTATCACTACCACATGATTCTGTATTACCTATACAAGTGTTTTTGTACTTGTTTTGTTTTTTTAGTACATAACAGAATCATTTTATTCAATTATAATATATAGATCACCTATTATGTGTCAAACAATGAGTTGGAAACCAGACAACACAAAGATTAATAATAAATTCTGTCCTTGAATATATCTCTATTTCAGAAAATGAAATAGGTCACTAATAATAACTAATTGGTAAAGATTACATGCATTACAGAATAAAATTAATATTAAAGAGTTCTCCTATTATCCACATACAAATATATTTTATTTGAAATCTATGTCATTAAAAAAAAATTGGCACGTGATCCCCCTTTGTTATATAGATACTATCCACAAAATAATTCATTTTGAGGCCAGTCATTATGGAAAGATAGAGGACTATGGAAGGCTAAAGAGACTTTAATGTACAGTTTTTATGTTTTTAATAGGCTTCTGTTAATAGAAGAGCAAATAGTAACCACCTCTAATGGAAGTTTACATTACGTCAACCTGTTGGCTTCCTTCTTCATCCTGGGCCTGTGTTTATATACCTAACAGCTGAGCTGCAGCGAGCTGGTTGATTAAAACAGCTAGCCAAAATATAAGCAACAATTATGACTTTATTTACTGACTGCAATAGGATAATATAAGCAAGAATCCAGAAATAACGTATCTACACTGTCGATGTTCCATTTCTCCCCATGGAACCAGACCAGGTGAGAGTGAGCTTCAGGGAGATCAGCACAGGTGTGGGAAATCATCTCATTGCCAACAGAGTCCTGCCGTTTTGTGAACCCCCAAGAGCTGGGAAGAGGGAGAGAGAAAGAAGGGCTGGGATTGGAAAAGTACTGAGCACTAAGTTAATTGAGAAAGTGTATTCAAGGCACCCCTGCTTCCCATAATGAAGTTACAGCAGAGGCAGGTGGGAAGGCCTCAACTGAAGGCCCCCCAAGGCAGCCTTCAAATGAAATCACCTGGGTTAGCAATGCAGCTATGCTTATGAGCATGCTCAGTTTAGGGCGGGGAGATGGAGGAGCTAGGTCTTTGAATGCAGCTCCCTTCAGAGACTCCAAAGTGTGGACAGAGTCGTGTGGGGAGGGCAGCCTTGCTTCATGGGACTTGCAGGTATGTTCTTTATAATTAACCCTATGGTCAAGACAATATGGTCTATATATTACAGAATTTTGACCTGCATCTCAGCTCCTCATTTATTTAAGAGAGAACGTTTTAAAATTTTCATTTTCTTTGGGTTTCTCCTGCATTTGACTCTTTAAACCTACTTTTGAAACACTTTCCAATATGTTTCACTATTTTATTTAATTGATTACTCTTCTGCACACCCTGTAAATTGTTAGGATTCCCCATGATTATATCGGTCACCATGCTTTTCCACTCTGAAAAATACCTTTCTCCTTTGATTTCAACCACTGCCTAGTAATTGATTATTTATAAATGCCTGTTTCTTTTTAAGAGTGCCCTTCTGAATTTAATACATAATTTCAACTTCTGCTTGAGCATATCCACTAACTAGCATGTCATGCAGGAACTTCCAAATTACAGTGTCCAAAATGAACTCATTATCTCCCCAGATAACTTTCTTTCAAAATTCCCCGGTGATTAATTTATACCGTTCACACAGGGTCTCTCAAACTAACAACTTCAGAAATATCAATGGTTAATATTTTTGTTAGCTAGCATATCTTTTTGTAACCAAGTATTATTGAATATATTTGTTAAATAATTCTTGAGTCTGTACCGGACATCCCCAGCTTCCTTTTTTTTTTTTTTTTTTTTTCGTCTCCATGTGATCTCTTTTTCTACTTTAAACTTTTCTTCCTTTCTACTAAACACAGGGTCTTTTCAAACATATTATTCAAGTCCATTATAATCTTAAAATATCTGTATATCTCCAATGTGTATCTATAGAATATAATAGTTCTAGACTCTAAGTTTCCAGTCCTCTCAAATTCAAACTAAAAACTATCAAATTGAGCTTTTAACTTTTATTAATAATTATTTTCCTTTGCTATTCATATCTTTTCACAAGCTTATTTTCTTGACTGTGGGGACAGAGTCCCAGAGAACAGTTTCTAGGCTCTTGGCCTCATGTGGAAAGGGGTTGTGACTAGTTGGCCATCAGCTGTGACCAGTTAGCCATTACACACTGATACAACTTCTGTGGCTAAGTTAGCAAGCGTGGATTGCATCTAGCAAGTGGGGTTGTATCTTGGTTGGCTGGTTGGCTGGTTGGCTGGTTGGCTGGTTGGCTGGTTGGCTGGTTGGCTGTTTGGCTGTTTGGCTGGTTGGCAGAGAAACGGACTGCAAATTGCGGATCATGAGGCTCCTGCTTCCTGTGTCTCCAAACCAGCTGCCAGTGAGAATATAATGGTATGGCTCTTTCATCTATGGATCTGGGGGGGGAGGGAGTGTCCTTTTTGGCCTCACCATATCCGGCATTCTTGTGTGGGGAGTGGGAGCTAAGACTCCACATAACATTGACAAACAAAATTCTTATCTTTTTCTCCACTGTTAAACTCCTATATAGATATTAAGGTTTAACTATCACCTCATATCGCTTCTCGGTGATTACTCTGTAAAAACCTCACTGACCTAACAATTATCATAGCATTCTCTATATGTTTAAGGTTGGATCCTTTACCAGATTATGAGCTACTCAGAGGCTGGGGTGTCTCATTCATTCTAGCGTCTCTATACCCTACCTATATGTCTGATACACACAAAAAGCAAATGCATAATTTTTCGTAGAGGAATGTAAATTTCAAAATAATTATGATTGCTAGGGAACTAATATATTCCAAAAATATAGAAAATATAGAGATACTTTAGTAAAAATCCCCTTGTAAAATATATTTTCCTTTCTTTAGATATTAATACCTCATAATACTATCATATTCAAAAGCACTTATTAAGTATACATATTTGTCTGTATAAAGCACCACCTGCTATATATAATGTTTTCAACATGATTCCTGTCTTCTAGAAAATTAAAATTCAAGACATATGCTTTGTCCTTGAAAAAAAATAATCTGCCAAGAAAATTTCACTATTTATCTTGTGTGAGAAAAAAAAATTACTATATGAAATGTTTTCAAAATGTCAAATTTAGCTCCCAATGTATAAGTTGTGTATCTAATGAAGCAAGAACACTGCAACATGTCTGTCTGCTTTTGTAAATATAACTTACATAGGTTTTCTTCACAATAAAATAGAGACTACTATTAAAAATCTAAACTAATGTATTGTAAATATAATTTAATTTTAACTATCAAAATTATCAAGTGACAACATACCATTGAATGTCAATGATTTTTTTTGTTTTCCTTAAAACAGTGATGACACAAGTTATTAAAACTTAAAATTTAAACTCATGGTAAGACCTAGTCAGATTGCTCTCCATTGCTTGAAATTATGTAGCACCTAATTTTTTGTATGCAAATTAGTGTCAAGTGGAAAATTTCAGGAATACATATAGACTTTAAAATGTAATCAAATGGCGCATTGAAAAAACTATTTATGAGGTGATATTTAGCTTATTTGGCATTGCTTATGTGAATAAAGCATATATATATATTGCTATGCAAATTCTATTCAAATATTAGCTCTATGTAGGAGAACTGCAGTGTATGTGAAAATTATCATTTTTTTTAGATAATGATGATGAAGAAGATGATGTATGAAGGCAGTGACAGTCTATAACAGATATTTTCTGTGGATAACATGCAGTCAGAGCTACAAAATTAGAAGAGAAATTGGATTACATGGAGTCCTTGCCACCTCTCACCACCAAAATATGCTGGCTAAGGGAAAGGATAAATAAATACATTCATTACAAATTAAATCAATGCTGCTAATAATACACTGTCTTTTCAAAGTTGGTAGTTAGATAAAATGTATTGTCTGGCAGCTCTTTTAAGCATGACTAAATTTGAGGCCAGTTTTTTAAACTCTGTGTGCCTTAATTTCTGGGTTGAAAAAAAAAAAAAGATAGAATAGCATAGGGGTTTTCTTAGGAACTCATATGGTGATGTACAATTTTAAAGTACTTCATGCATGCCATGTATCATTACCTCATAAATGTTAGAGACTGCTATCATCATCGTCATCGTCATCATCATCATCATCATCACATCCTCTTCTTCAATATCATTGTTAACGTAGATTAGTAAGAGAATGAAAACTTTTCATTTATAATTCTGCATAGAAGTATACTGCTATATTATTTCAATAAGCATATCACTTTTATTACAACAATAGCTTCAATGAAAAAGTTTAACATTAGTATTGCTGTTTTATTGATGAGAAAACTGATTGAATTTCATAACATTTAAATATTCTTATCTGAGACAGGAGACCAGTAACAGGTGTCACCTGTATTCAAATTCTTGACTATCTATTGTTAACATTTATGTTCTTTTTATTTTACCACTCTGGATTAATGTTGGAAGCAGAGATTTGGGGAATGAGTTATTGCATGTAAGTGCATAGAGTCAAAAACTAATTTCTGTGCTATTACTTATACAATTTAGAACACGCATTATTTTTCCTTAAATGATATATAACTCTGAATACTTTTTTTGTTCCAAATTATCTATTGAAAGACTTGCAATGAGGTATCATTGGACTTAGGTCATCATTTTAAAAACACAATTTTGCAAATGTGTTTTTTTGTTTGTTTGTTTTGTTTTGTGTTTTCCAGTAGAGAGTGGAGCTTTTCTTTGCTCATATCCCCAATTTGGCATGTTTTGCTTTGCAACTAATTGGTGTAAGGGAATAATTTTGAAAATGTTTTCATTAGTGGAGTGTACGAAAAAAACTGATTTTTCTCATGTGCCCGGAACAGAGCTTTTAATGCAGTTCTGACATGAATCGTCTTTTCAGAGCTACAGAGACATTCTGAAGCACCAAAACTGTATGAAGACCATCAGTGCTGATTCATATTACTCTCCTTTGTAAACCCAGTGAACTCCTTTACAAAAATGCATTCTTAGGTTCTCTATATTAAGGAAAGTCTTGTGAAGGGTCAAAATATGAACAATTAATTTCTAAGACAAAGGAATGTGATTTAAACTTAAGATCAAAATAGTTTGAAGTATTTTAGGCAAAATTTCATAGACTATTCTTTTAGCAAAGCATAAATAAAAGGAAAAAAAGAGTAAAATAGTTTAAAATATTATCAGACAATATAATGTGTGCAAGAAAAACTATATTCAAATTTCTAGTTATTTTATAAATAAGATTATTCCTATATTATGATTTGCTTTCTCAGGTATTCATGAAATCCACAGTGAATCAATATTTTTTTAAACATAATAAAAAATACTATTCATTTTTAGATATAGCTTAAATATAAAAAATATTCTTATATAAGATACATGAAGTTGCTTTGTGGCAATAAAAATATATATCTTGAGGACAAATTCCAGTAAGACAATTTATGTCATGATGGATTATGTAAAATACAGTTTTGGTTTCTTAGAAGGACTTTATTCTTTTATTTTAGATGCAAAAATATTAAAACATTGCTGTAATTAAATAGAGTAATGCTTTATATAATCTCGGATAAAAAAGAAAATTGAAATAAACAAATATAATTTCTAGAACTTGGAGTCCAATGAGAATTTGCACTATCATAGAAATACATTTTTTGTGAAAAACGGACTGAATTCCAATGTACAGCAACTGAGAGTTCAAAATGACATAAACACTGTCCCACGTGCAAATCTGTTGATGTGTTGGCTTTATGCTATGCTTAGATATTTGATAGGTTGTTGACAGAAGCCCGAGTCCTACAGATATCAAATAGTTACTAGCACACCTCTCACGTATTTTGAGATGTGTTGTTATGCTTCTTTGCCACTATTCAAATGGATGCTAGAATAAGTTACATGATCGTAGAATTCACAAGGTAAATGGCATAGAACCAATCAAGTTCACATGCGCAGACACTTTACTAGATTTTAAGAACCCACTTCAAGTTATAGCTGTTCTATTTAAGAGATATGTGATATAATTTTATAAGTACATTTAAATATGCATCTATTCTAATTATTATATATTATTCTTATAAAATGAATATTAAGCACTACCATTTACAAAGCGTTTTACATATTAGTGGTTCAGTAGTTAGTGGTTTCTGATGTGTGAAATATCAGCTAACTTTTTATCCTAGACAACTCAGGCATCTCTTTTTTTAAACAATTTTGATATTTAAATTTATATTTTATCATCAATTTGTTTTCAGGCAAATAATTAATTGGTAAAAGTGGCTGCTTTTGAGGTAGAAAATGAGAACGGCTAATTTTAAGAATGTAATTTTATCAGTTTTACTACTTATGTCATTAACACTCATATTTGTAAATGACATGCTTATGTCAAATATGTGTGTGTGTGTGTGTGTTTGTGTGTTTGTGTGTGTGTATTCATTATCAATTGATTTGTTATTGCAGAGAATGACTTCCTCATTGTTTCTCTGCCCCCTCATCTCCCATGTCACTATGTGGTTTCCGAAGTTCATGCAATTTGAAGCAGTGATCACTTTTTAAAAATATAATAAGTAAAGTGCACATTTATTTCGAACAAATCAATGAATTATAACGCATTTTATTTTTAAATCTTATAAATGCCATAAATATTACAACATTTAGACAATAACGTGGTATTTTAATTGAGTAACCAACAAACATTTATAATATCTTTCTACATGAGTTTGGCTATATTCTATTGACTGCTTCTTCATGTTACAACAAATAAAAAATAATATTTTCTATAGGGGGTTTGAAAGATAGGTCTGTCGTTGGCTATAATGTTTTTTGAATGTTATTAAAATGTTAATTTTTAAATTACATTTTAGAAAAGTGTATTGTAACATCACAGTGTATCATTGAAAATGTTGTATAAATTTTAGTATTATTAAACTGCAGAAAAATTCCATCAAATTTTCATGCATGAGATGTAAGATTTAGAATAATTTTTCAAACTGTATTGTAAAATAATTTAAACATATTTCTCCTCTATTGTATACATTCTCCCAGTGTTATATTCTACACGACACATCATATAATATGACCCTGGTTTATAGCCATGTAACATTGCAGCTGAAATGGTAGTAGGTATATTACTGGAAGCCATCTTTACACCCAAATAGTTGTCCATACCTTTACAATACATAGAAATAATGATAAATATAAAAATATATTCTATTATCTCCAAAGTAAATGTTTTACTAACTCAATCTCTCTTTAGCCAGATCCTGAAAATGTCCGTGGCCATACTAACATTACAAAACTGGAGGGAAAATAAGCTCAATGAGAATTGAAATGGAAACAGTATTCTTTGCAAACTGCAATTAAAATATTTTAATTTTATAATTTTACATAAAAAATATAAACATATGAACGCATTACTAAGACTCCACACAATTTAGAGGTCCTAACATTTAAATTTTATTAGCCTTATGGTAAATCTAGTTTCATAAACACATGCTACTTCCTGTTGTTTCATCAACCTGAAGTAGTTAGAGCATACTTTTGATATCCAATGTTTACATTAACACTCTTAAGCAAATGTTTTTTACAGCTGAGTCATTCTATGTTCTGTTTTTGCTTTTCTTTCTTACATCATTTGATTGCTTCTTTGGTTACTTGAATTAATATTTGTTTTATGTCTATTTTTGTATAGTTTTCTACGTTCTTGTACTTACGTATCATTTAGCCACCTCCCACATTTCTCTTCTGTTGTTTAACTTCACCCTCATTACTTTTAAAATAGATTTTTAACAACTCTTTAAAAAAGTTGTCTCTCCTGGAAAGAGCTGACCCTCTCAAATATGGAGTTCTATGGCAGTGCTATAACTCTGTGATCTCCTTCCATAATCCGATGATGATTCCCTGTATTTCTCTTGTGTTTGATAATGGCAACAAATAAAATGCAGTAAGCATTGCTAAGAGAGTCACTTACAATATAATTGGGAGGTTATTAGGGAAGTAGAACCTATGTATATCTTGTGTCTCAGTTCTCAGAATTGCTATGAAGTTGCTAAACCTTTTGCTAAGCTCAACTCAAGACTAAGCCATCAAATCCTGGAGCCATAAACATCTTGAAATAACTGTGTCATGGACACATATGAACTTTACTTCCTTAGTTTTTGTTTCCTCATTTGCATATTGGAATTAATCAATCCCTCTTAACCTAGCCAGTGATCCTTCATTTGCATGAAATAATTATACTCTGTGGTTTTTACCTTTGTAAATCCTGTCTTTCTTTGCTCTCTCCAAAGAACAGTTGTGTTACTCCTTGAATCTCCTCCGTCTTTGAGATTTGTATCCTTTAAGACCCCAAATGAACTTTTAATTTTCTTTATAGCCTCAGACCTTAATCTGTTAATAGTTTCAATCCCTTGTTCATTAGATCCCATGGTTTTGTCTTAGTTTCTTCCCTAAATTTACAGGAAATATTTCTTCCTGTATCTTCTTGGCAAGTGGTATACAAAGGCAAATATTTTAAGAACTAAATACTGGAAAATTATTTATATTCAAACTTATATTTAATTATTAATTTACTGAATATAGATTTCCAGGATTTTTTTAGAATTGTAGTTGGAGTTTTTTTTTTTTTCCCCCCTTAAAACTTTAAATATATTGCTCTGTGATATATGTTGTCTCCCAATGTTGCTGATGAGCATTGTGACGCTTGAACTTATATGTAAACTTTCCTTTGGGAAAGAAAACAAAACAAAGGGACTCTATCAATATCCATTAAGAAGAGACTATATAGGTAAGAAAAAATAGGGAGCTGTCTTTTGCAGCCATGGCTGCAGTCAGAGTTATGGCCTTAGAGGATGTGATGCAGGGCACAGGGAGCATCTGATATGTAGTCCAGAATTAAAGTACAGTATTGTGAAATTTCAAAACATGAAGAGAAGACCTAAAGAACTTCAATAGAGATAGAAATTAATTTATATATAACATCAACAATCAGAATGGCTTCAAACTTCTTAGTAGGAACACTTAATAGTAGACAATTTCTGTCTGTGTGTGTTAGTAGAGTTGTTTTCAATCATGGCTTCAATCAATGCCCAAGCTGAACCCCAGGCCAATTCAATACAAACTTCAGTGCAAGGGTGGCCGTGACATTTTCCTGGAAGCAGAAATTGTTCCTTTTTGTTTTTACTCTATTTTGAAATAGTTAATTCTTCTACTAAGGTGTATTCTTAAATATGCCTTATCCAGGGTTTTGCTTTCCATGGTCTCAGTTAGACATGGTCAAAAAAAGTCCAAAAATATTAAATGGAAAATTCCAAAAACAAACAATTCATAAATTTTAAATTACACACTATTCTAAGTAATGTGATGAAATTGTATGTCATCCTGCTCCATCCCACCTAGGATGTGAATCATACCCTGCAACCAGCATGTCCACGTTGTACACTCTACCCTAACTGTTAGTGACTTAGTAGCCTCTGGTTTATCAAACTGTCACAGTATCGAACTGCTTGTGTTCAAGTAACCCTTATTTTAATTAAAAATGGCCCCAAACACAACACTAGTAATGCTGACAATTCAGATATACCAAAGAGAAGCTGTAAAGTGCTTTCTTTAAGTAAAAAAGTGAAGTTCTCTTCTTAATAAGGCATTTAATCATCTCACATCATCACAAGAAGGAGGATGAGTATAGTACCATAAGATATTTTGAGAGACCATATTCACATAACTGTTATTACAGAATTTTGTGATAATTGTTCTATTTTCTTTTATATTTATTGTCAATCTCATACTGTGCCTGATATATATAAATTAAAATTTACCATACGTATGTATGATAAATATAGGATTCAATACTATCCACAGTTCAGGCATCCACTGAGGGTCTTGGAATGAAACCCCTGCAGATAATGGGGGACTACGATAATGTTGTTGTGAAAATGGCCTTTTAAAGTAAATCTGAGTGTTCAAACTAAGATATGTTACTTCTTCATTCTTCATTTCGCTTCCTCTTTTCAATTAATCCCCTGCAGTGTTTTATTTTTTATTTTTTTATTTCTAACGGAGTATTTTGAAGACATGTATTTTTTTTTTTTTTGTAATTGTACTTTCTATTTGGTATTTCTTTAATACTGTGAAATGTAAGAGTTCCTATGTTGTTATTTGCTTGAATTTATTATTTTTGTATTTATAGTGGAATTTTTATCTCAGCTGTCAACAGATAATTTTATTCCAATTGTGCCTTCTAACAGACACATTAAGAGCAATCCCCAGTGGTGCTTTCGGTTTGCTTAGAATTTATAATCAGAAACTTTCAAGCTGTGGATATCTAGGAGGTTCTCCACCTAAAGTGTGCATAGAAATTTGGCAATTGCTTCCTGGCAGGAAAGGGAGATTTAGGGGGCTCAACTGCCCCTCATTTGATTTTCCCTTCATATAAAATATATTTTGTTCGTTGAAAATCCTAATTCTCTGCTTTGAAATATTGGAAATATTGAAGTCAGAAATGTTGACCTGAATATTATTGTTGCTTCCTTGACACAAACTTTTTTCAGCACACATGAAAGAATATTCATTTGTTCCACAAATGCTTGGAGTATTTGTAAAAACTGCTATCTGAAAAGAACAGCTGCACAGGCATCAGGACTTGCATGCATGTAGTATAAATTATTCTCCTTGCCACAATGCTCTCTCCCACAACTGAGGATATGTGCAGTTATCTCCCCATATGTAGAATGACAATGGTGTTGATATTACCTAAAAGTTAGCTATCCCTGAAATCAGCAGTATATGTATTTCTGGTATGCTTTTTTATGACTATATTACAATATGTATTTTTTAAATTTTTAGGGACCCAAAATACTTTAAAAAACAACATGCATTGTAGAAAATCTAGAAAATTTAGAAATCGTTTAGTTTTATCATCCTATATATTCTCACCCCTATTCTTCAATATCTGATCCTTAATTGTGCCCTAATAAACCTGGAAAACTTTCCTTCTCAGCAAAATACCAAATTATTCATGTCCTGAATTCTTCTTCCATGTTTAGTTTGCTTCCTTTCCTGATGAATTCAGTACAGCAAGATATGTTGTTTCATTTATTAGAACTTTAATTTATTTTAATGATGTTTTACAGTTTTGAGTAGACACCTTGCACTTCATTTATTATTTTCTTACTCATAAATTGAATTGTTTTCTCAGTTTCATTTTTAGCATGCTTAATGTTTGTAGACTGATATACAGTTTGTTTTTCTATATTGACATTTTATCCTGAAAGCTTGCTGAACTAGTTTATTGATTACAATCAATTTTAAAGAGATTTTCAAAATAAAAGATCATATCATTTGTAAATAGAGATAGTTTTACATCATTATTTTGAATCATGATGCCACTTATCTATCTATCTATCTATCTATCTATCTATCTATCTATCTATCTATCTATCATCTATCTATCTATCTATCTATCTATCTATCTATCTATCTAATCTATCTATCTATTTATTCCCAATTGCCCTGCCAAAAATCTCTAGTACAATGTTGGAAAAAAGTTTCGAGAGTTGATAATTCCTGTTCAGGAATAGTTCTGTTTCTGTTCTTATTGGGAAACTATTCAGTTTTCATCAACAAGTATGATAGGAAGCTGAGGTCTGGAATCTGTTTTAGATAATTTTAATGGGAAATGAGACAAAGATCAAGGATGAAATGGGGACAATAGGCTAAAGCATTGTATTCTGGGAAGTGCATAGTAGGAAACTCGAGGTTCTCAATCATAATAATAGGTTTCAGAGGTGGAATTCAGATTCCAAAGTTTGTGAGAGGCATGGTAGGAAGACAGTTTCAGCAGAAAAAAATAATTCAGAAAATATTTAGTGAGATTATCACTTACAAAGCTGATGACTGGTGCTATGGGAATAGAAATATAAAAATAATATCATTTCATTAAGGAGGTGTTGTCTATGAGAAGGGACAGTATTTGTGAAATAATAATTAAACCCCACTATCTAAGATTAGATGATATATAACATTCAGTAAGCCAAAAGTCAGGTAATCTCACACACATATGACCAGTTCAATTTTTATAAGCATATCAATGAAAAAAAAATCACCCCCTTCATTGAGCTTAACTTGTCTTGTCTCAGAAAAGTGTTAAGAAATATTCCCAATATCATGGCACAATTATAATCCATAATAAAGTGATTATAATATCATATGCCAATGCACAGTCTGGAGAGCTTTGCTTATCAAACACTTTAACATTCTGAAGTAAAATGTATGACTATTCACAATAAATGTGATAAATAAGAACTATAAATCACTTCCAGATGAGATTTACTGCCAAATGAGTTTTGGCACCAATTTTACGGAAGAAATACTTTGTTTTCATTGTTTATTCCATGTAAGTGATCATGGATCTGAAAAAACAGTCACTATGGTACATTTTCTCTTGGGAGTGACTCTTCTAATGAGATACAATCATCGTTAGAAAAATTTAAGGCTCAAATTCAAATAAGTAGTCCAAGCTCACATGGCAGCTAAGAAGCAGAGATAAGAATTGTCCTTAGTATGCTGATGAACAAACAAAAGCATAGCAACATATGTAGGGGCGAGTCTTAGTTGATATTATTAACACATGGCTACAACCCTCTGCTAGTGGGTCATTGTTCAATCTTAAGCCATTCTTTGAGAGAGAAGCTTTTTCAAACTTCCATAAACCAGATTAACCTAATCACGTTCCACAGATATTACTCCCATGTCATTAAATAAGCAAAGCCATCTACAGATAATGAGGGTGGAAAAAACATATATCAGAAGAGAAATACTGAGTTATTGCTGATACGTTTAACCTGTTGCCTTAAAAGTTTATGTTCACATCTTGTCAAATGACTTTACCTCCTTCTTTTATGTTCCAAATTGATGTGGAAAAATTCCTTTGTGACTCATGCCAAATCTCAGAAACACTTATGTTTTCACTTGCCTTTTCTCAGACACCTACATATGGATTCTAATTCAGTGCAAATATCTGGCATTAAAATCAGAAGATATGGATATCTATATCTTTCAAGTTGTCTATCTGGATTCCTTTAAGAATACTAGCTAGAGAGATGCTTGAGGAAGGTTCAGAATGCTAATGACAAAATAGCTCCTAGGTGAAATTAATTGTGTTTTATGCCCGGCCTGAATTTTTTTCAACCAATGAATAATTTGAATATTGCTCAGGCACTGTTGTAGGCCCAGGAGATATTTCTGTGAAAAGTAAACATTTAATAAAATCCTTAACATTGTGAAGTTTACTTTTTATTGTGGTCATAAAGTCATAAATTAATCAAATTATTGGATTGCTTAACACAGTCATTTTTCTCCACCTATTACTTTCTGGGTACCCCCAAAATAATTGGTAATGTTATTCAATATTAGCTAATTAATACAATGCTAAAACGTGTTTATTTCAAGAGAAGCCTCTTGGTATATACAATTAAACAAAAAAATAAAGGGAGAAGAAAAACAATGCTCTCAATTTGGCAAGGGATAATTGCATCTTTGAAAGCAATTGATATTTTCAGTGTTATTTTGGGAATAGATTTGCTGAATTTGTGCTTTGGGGAATTTCAGTTTTCTCATAGAGATTGTAACAGCAATTATTTTTCATTAGTCAGAGGACAGAAGCAAATTCAAGTTCAGAATTTTATTTCAGTGAAGTGAGGCAATTTTTCTAAAGGTAAGCTTTACTTTCTTCTTCTTAAAGAAAAAAAAAATCAAGATTTGTCTCCTTAAATATGTATAAAATACCAAATTTCAATGTTCATCTCCAACATCTCGAATTTTCAGAGCAGCTAAGAAGCTCAGGGAATTTTTGTTTTGAGTAATAAAATGTAAACCTACCAAGCATAGAATTATCAGTATATATAATTGAGTAACATATGACAACAAATTGAATCTATGTCCAAAAATGTCTACTTGGTTAGAGACTGGAAACGTCAGTGGAAAAATTAGTAATAAAATATAGGAGAAGGTTTTAAGCTACATAATTTGCCATGATATTTTTAGGTAGCAGAGTAGGGTGGGTGATTATCTAGATTGGAGCTTCACCAATCATTCAACCTAAACATTCTTAAAAGTAGGAAATAATTATTATTATTTTTTAACTCAAGAATACAGAGAAAAAGTATTAAGGTGTCTCTCTAAATCAAAACATTTTTAGTGGCTTATTAAAAGTAAAAAAATAAGTAAATTTTATTTTCCATGCCTTGATTTTACTCAACTTGTACAATTCTCAGACCTAAAGAACTTCCAGATAGATATCTGATTTATTAATATATCAACAAATTTTCCAGTGTTTTATTATTTAACAAGTTGGGAAAAATTGCAATAATGTATTATTATCTTTATTATGAAAATAATGTCATATATGTTGAAATATCAGAATGAAATGAGATTGCAAGGTGCTATAGTTCACATGTCCATCATTGCAGCAATGCCATGAGGCAGTGCTTCTCAAATGTTAAATTGCACACGATTCACCTGAAGACTTTGTCAAAACTCAGACTGATTCAGTTGCACTGTGGAGGAGCTTGAGATGCAGCATTAATAGCCACATCCCAGGGGATGAAACTGTGGCCTGAAAAGGATACACCCTAAATAATTTTGCAGCAAAACAACTAGTTTTCTTTTCTTTTTAATTTTTATTAAATTTGTCAGGGTAACGTTGGTTAGTAAAATTATGTAGGTTTCAAGTGTACAATTCTATAATACACCATCTCTCTATTACATTGTATGTTCAACACCGAGTCAGTTCTCCTTCTGTCACCATATAGTTCACCCACTTTACCTTTATTTTATCCCCTCCTCCCCCTTACACTCTGGTAACAACTAAATTGTTGTCTGTCTATAAGGTTTTTGTTTGTTTGTTGCTTTCAATTTTATATTCCACATATGAGCGAAATCATTTGGTTATCAACTTTTTCTGTCTGACTTATTTTGCCTAACATGATCTTTTCAAGATCCCTCCAAGTTGTTTCAAATGTCAGTATTTCTTCTTTTTTATGACTTAGTAATATTCCATTGTATATGTGTACCGCATCTTTGCCCAATCATCTATTAAGGACGCTTTAGTTATTTCCACGTATTGACCACCAATAAAAATGCTGCAGTGAACATAGGGGTACATGAATCTTTATGGATAACTGTTTTCAGATTTTTGGAGTAGATACCCAGAAGAGCAGTTGTTGGGTCTTATGGTAATTCTATTCTTAATTTTTTGAGGAAATTCCAGACTGTTTTCCATAAGGACTGCACCAAGTTACATTCCCACCAGCACTGTGTGAGGGTTCCTTTTTCTCCACAGCCTCTCCAACACTTGTTATTATTTGTCTTGTTGATAATAGCATTTCTAACAGGTGTGAGGTGGTATCTCATTATGCTTTTGATTAGCATTTCCCTAACAGCTAGTGGAATTGAGCATTTTTTCATGTATCTGTTGGCCATTTGTATGTCTTCTTGGGAGAAGCATCTGTTCAGGTTCTCTGTACAATATTTAATTGGATTGTTTTCTGTTGTGGAGTTGTATGAGTTCTTTATGTATTTTGAATATTAGCCCCTTATCGGAGGTGTTGTTTGAAAATGTCTTCTCCATTCAGTTGTTTGCCACTTTGTTTTGAAGATGGTTTCTTTTGCTGTGCAGATTTTTAGTTTGATGAAGGCCCATTTATTTATTTTTGCTTTTACTTCCCTTGCCTTTGAGGTCAAATTCATCAAGTCCTTTCTGAATCTAAGGCCCATTAGGTTAGTACCTATTCTTTCTTCTATGTAATTTATTGTTTCAGGCCTTAAATTCACATATTTGATCCTTTGTGTATGGTGACAGCACTGTAGTTTCATTGTTTTGTACTTGGCTGTCCTATTTTCCCAGGGCCATTTATTGAAAAGATTTCCTTTTCTCCATTCTATGTTTTTGGCTCCTTTTTGAAAATTATCTGCCCATATAAATGCACGTTTATTTCTGGGTTCTTAATTCTATTCCTTTAGTCTGTCTGTCTGTTTTTCTGCCAATATCATACTTTTTTGATTATTGTTGTTTTGTAGTATCAGTTGAAGTCAGGGAGTGTGATACCTTTGACATTGTTCATTTTTCTCAGGATTGCTTTTGCTATTTGAGGGTTTGTGATTCTATACAAACCTGATGATTGTTCCATTTCTTTAAAAAAATGACATTGGGATTTTGATGGGGAGTGCATTAAATTTGTATATTGCTTAGGGTAATATGGCCATTATCACTATGTTGACTTTTCCAATCCATGAATACAGGGTATATTTCCATGTCTTTTTATCTTCTTCAATTTATTTTAATGATACCATATAGTTTTCAGTGTATAGGTCCTTCACATCCTTTGTTAAGTTTATTCCCAGGTATTTTATTCTATGTGTTGCCATTACAAAAGGAGTTGTTTTTTCATTTATTTTTCTGAAATTTCATTGTTAGTATATAGGAATGCAATGGATTTTTTACATTGATTTTTGTATATTAAAACTTTATGGAATTTGTTTATTGTTACCAATAGTTTTTTGTGTGTTTGTTTTTTAGTGGTTTTTTTTTTGGTTTTTGAGTCTCTAGGACTTTCTTTTTTCTTTTTAATTGTGGTGGCAATTGTTAGCAAAATTACATAGATTTCAGATGTACAATTCTGTATTACATCATCTATAAATCCCATTGTGTGTTCACCACCCAGAGTCAGTTCTCCTTCCATCACCATATATTTGATCCCCCGTACCCTCATCTCCCACCCCCCAACCCCCGTACCCTCTGGTAACCACTAAACTATTGTCTGTGTCTATGAGTTTTTGTTTATCATTTGTTTGTCTTATTCTCTTGTTGTTTTTGGATTATATACCACATATCAGTGAAATCATATTGTTCTCTGCTTTTTCTGTCTGACTTATTTCGCTTAGCATCATACTCTCAAGATCCATCCACGTTGTCACAAATGTTCCCATATCATCTTTTCTTACCACCAAATAGTATTCCATTGTGTATATATACCACAACTTCTTTATCCATTCATCTGTCGAAGGACATTTTGGTTGTTTCCATGTCTTGGCCACCGTAAACAAACCTGCAATGAACATTGGAGCACACGTGTCTTTATGTATAAATGTTTTCAGATTTTTTGGGTAGACATATGAAAAAATGCTCAACATCACTAATCATCAGAGAAATGCAAATAAAAACCACAATGAGGTATCACCTCACCCCAGTCAGAATGGCTATCATCAACAAGACAAATAGTAACAAGAATTGGAGAGGCTGTGGAAAAAAAGGAACCCTCATACACTGTTGGTGGGAATGCAGATTGGTGCAGCAGTTATGGAAGGCAGTGTGGAGGTTCCTCAAAAAATTACGAGTAGAATTACCCTATGACCCAGCAATCCCTCTCCTAGGGCTTTCAATATAATCATGTTGCTTGCAAAATGTGACAATTCAACTTCTTCATTCCCAATTTGGATGCCTTTTATTTCTATTGACTGATTACTCTGGCTAGGATTTCCAATACTATGTTGAATACCAGTGGTGAGAGGGTGTATCTCTGTTGTGTTCCTCATCTCAGTTTTTCACCACAAAGTATGATAGGTGTTGTATCTTGTCAAATGTGTTTTGTGCATCTATTTATATGATCATATAATTTTTTACCTTTATTTTGTTTATCGTATTGATCAATTTGTGTATGTTGTACCTTCCTTGGGACCCAGAAATGAACCCCACTTGATTGTATGTATAATCTTTGCAATGCATTGTAGTATATTGGTTTGCTAGTATTTTGGTTAGGATTTTTGCATGTGGATTCATCAGAGATATTGGTCTGTAGTTTTCTTTTTATGGATTATCCTTACCAAGTTTTGGTATCAGGGTAATATTGGCTTTGTAAAATGAGTTAGGAAGTATTGCTTCTTCTTCACATTTTTGGAAGAGTTTGAGGAGGACAGGTATTAAATCACCTTTGAATGATTCTCAGAATTCACTAGTGAAGTCATCTGGTCCTGGACTTTTGCTTTTTGGGAGGTTTACAATGATTTTTCCATTTTCATACTGCTGATTGGTCTATTTAGATTTTCCAGTTCTTTGTGATTTATTCTAGATGGTTACATATTTCTAAGAACTAGTCCATTTCTTCTAGGTTATTGAATTTGGTGGTATATAGTCCTTCATCATTTCTTGGAAGATCCTTTGTGTTTCTGTGGCATCCATGTTAACTTCCCCTCTTTCATTTCTGATATTGTTGGTGTTTTTTATCTTTTTTTCCTTCATGAGTCTAGCCAGGGGTTTGTTTATTAATCTTTTTAAAGAACCAACTCTTTTATGTTTTAATTTTTCTATTGTCTTTTCTCTTTCATTTAATTCTATTCTAATTTTTATTATTTCCTTCCTTTTGCTGACTTTCGGTTTAATTTGTTCTTTCCGTAGTTCAAGATGTAGGTTTAGGTTTTTATTTGGCATTTTTCTTTTTTCTTGAGATAGGCCTGTTATGATATACATTTTCCTCTTATTACTGCTTCTGCTGTGTCCCAGTAATTATGATATGATGTATTTTTCGTTCTCATATGTTTCTGTGTGTCTTTTGATTACTTTTTTGTTTCTTCTTTGACCCATTCCTTCTTTAGTAGCATGTTATGTTATCTCCACATATTGGTGGGTTTTCTAACTTTCTTTTTGCAGTTGATCTCCAGTTTTAAAGCATTGTCATCAAAGAATATGCTTGGCATGATTTCAACCTTCTCAAATTTGCTGAGACTAGTTTTGTGTCCCAACATATGGTCTATTCTTGAGAATGATCTGTGTGCACTAGAAAAGAATGTATACTCTGGTTCTGGGATGAAAGCCTCTATAAATGGCAATTATTTCCATTGGTCTAATGTGTCATTTAAAACTGACATTTCCTTATTGATTTTCTGTTTGCATGATCTATCCATAGCCGTCAATGGCATATTTAGTTCCCCTTCTACAATTGCATTTTTTTCAGTTTCTCCTTTTAGTTTTGTTAGTAGTTGCTTTATATATTTTGGTGCTCCCTAACTGAGAGCATATATATTGATAAATGTTATGTCTTCTTGTTTTAGTGTCCCCTTTATCATTATTAAACGTTCATCTTTGTCTCTTGTTACCTTTCTTTATCTTGATGTCTGTTTCGTCAGATATAAGCATGGCCACACACTTTTCTCTGGATACCACTGTATTTCCCCGAAAATAGGACATAGCTAGGTAATAATGCATCTTTTGAAACAAAATTAATATAAGACCTGGTCTTATTTTACTATAATATAAGACTGGATCTTATATAATATAATATGATATGATATGATGTGATGTGATATGATATGATGTAATATGATATAATATATAATACAGTCTTATATTAATTTTTGCTCCAAAAGGCGCATTAGAGCTGATTATCGGGCTAGGTTTTATTTTCAGGGAAACGCGGCATTAGCTTGTAATATCACTTTTCACTCTTTCACTTTGAGTCTATATTAGTCCTTACAGTTGAGTGGTGTCTCTTGAAGGCAGCATATGGTTGGGTTTTGCTTTTTATCCAATCTGCTACTCTGTGCCTTTTTATTGGTGAGTACAATTCATTTATGTTTAGGATTATTATTGATATATGAGAATTTCCTATAGCCATTTTATCTTTTGTTTTCTGGTAATTTGGTGTCTTCAGTGTTTTTTTGTTTTGTTTTGTTTGTTTTTTTGTTTCTGTTATTTTAGTTTGGTGGTATTCTATGACACCCCCCCCCCCCCTGCATTTCCTCTTTTATTATATTATGTGTCTCAGTTCCGGACTTTTTTTTACATGTTTACCATTAAGTGTGTAAAAGAAAGTTTCATATATACAGTACGCCTTTTTCTTAAGCATGCATCTTATCTGCATTCCCCTTTACAAATTTAGACCTTTATAACAGTCCCTTTTATGATTTTGTTGTTACAAGTTATCCCTATTTATGTTATGAGTTCATTTTTGAGTTATAGTAGCAAATTGTCTTATTTTCTTTTTGCTTTTCCATGTTTTTGTCTCCTTTACCCTTTATGTTGTATTTAAGTGCATAGTGCCTTATTCTGAGTAGTGATTGCCATTTCCTGCTTGAGTATATTAGTCATTTTACTCATAGTTTTATATCCTTTTGTCTTTTTATTTCAGGTGAAATAGACTCCTTCAGGGTTTTCTGTAATGCAGGCCTTGTGGTAGAAAATTCTCTCAGTTTCTGTATATTTGAAGGGTCTTTATTCCTCCTTCATATCTAAAGGATAACTTTGTTGGATATACTATTCTTGACTGTTAATTTATCTCTTTCAATCATTTGCATATTTGATTTTACTCCCTCCTAGCTTGTAGTGTTTTTCTGAAAAATCTGATGAAAATCTACTGGGCTTTCCTTTGTAGGTTACCATCTTCTTTTCCATTACTACCTTGAGAATTATTTTTCCGTCATTAATTTTTGGCAGTGTCAATATAATGTACCTTATAAAAGGCCTTTTAGGAATGATACAATTAGGTGTCTGTTTGCTCCTTGGATCAGAGGATCCAGTTCTTTCCATAGGTTTGGGTAGTTCTCGTTTACTATTTGTTTGAATAGATAAATAGATTCTCTGTGCCCTTCTCCCTCTCTTCTCTTTCTGGTATGACCACTATTTTTTTTTTTTCCGGTGTACAAAACAATGTAATAGTGAGATATTTATACCCCTTACATACAGATAACTTCCTTTCCCCCAATCTACTTCTACTATCCCTCTGAAATCGTATATAGCTGTTACATTTCCACTCTCTCTATTATTTATGCTGTACTCCCCATCCTATGAATATGTACATATGTGTGTGTATGTGTGTGTGTGTAATTATATATATATATATATATATATATATATATATATATATATATATATAAAATTATCGTTGACATTCATTATTATTCAGTTTCAGCTTCAGGTTTACACTGCAGTGGTCAGGCAGTTACACCATCCACGAAGTGGTATTCCTAATAAGACAAGTATCCACTGGATACCCTACAAAATCTTTACAACATTATTGATTATATTTCCCAAACTGTCTTTAGTATCTCCACTATTTTTATATCACTCTTTCTGATGGAGTGAGATGTTCTTGTAGAGTTCTTTCATTTCTTTTTAGTCTCAGGTCTCTCTCTTCTTCCATCTCTGTTAAATCCATATTTCTAGATTCAATATCACTGATTCTTCCATTTGGTCAGCTCTGTTTCATAAGCTTGTTATTTCATTCTTCATGTCTTTTATTGAATTCTTCAGTTCCAGAATTTCTATTTGGTTCTTTTTTTTTTTTTTAATGTAATCTTCTTGGTATTCATTTTATTCACTGATTTTATTTCTGAGTTCATTAAACTGTCTACCTGAGTTTTCTTGCATCTTGTTGAGTTTTGTTTGTATTTTTTTGGTGTTTTTTGTTTTATGTTTTTTGTTTGTTTCTTTCTTTCTTTTTAAACAGCAATCTTGAATTCTCTGTCATTTAAGCCACATATTTCCATTTCTTTAACTTTATTTTCTGGAGATCTTTTTATTTTCTTTCTGAGTTGCCTTATTATCTTGGTTATTCATGGCAATTAATGAATTGTTTCTCTTCTTAGTCAACTACAGGAATGAAATATGCAGCAGATTGCTATGAAGAGGTCTTTCATTTGTTCTTCATTAGGTAGCACTAGAGTGTTCAATTTTCTCTTGTTCTGTTTTGGCTCACAGTGGAAGGTTCCCTGGGGAGGTGGTTGTCTCCTCTGTGAGCAGGTCACCTGGGTCTCAGAGCACCATGACCATGGGAGAATGTGTAGATGATGTGGTTCTGAGCCCCTGATAACCCAGTGCTGCCCATGCAGCAAGATGCAGAATTACACTGAGTGGCTTTGGGTTACCCCTCTGAGATCAGCTGGGAGGGATGGGGTCAGGGTGTGTTGGAAGAGGCAGCTGGTGTGTTTGTGGCTTTGTTCTTCTCTGAGTAATGGTGACCACCAGACCACAGTAGCCTCGCCTTTATATCTTCACCTTTGTCACTGGATTAACCTCCGTGTGTGTCTACCACTCTGAAACTGTTTCTCTAGATCTCAGGCTCTGTAATGTGACTCTCACTGCTATCTCTCGGATGGTGCAGGGAGCCAAGCTCTGGGACGTCTCTGCCCCGATTGCTTGGTTCAGCTGTATTATATTCTGATCATCAGACAGGAATACTTGGGACCACAGAGAGTGCACCTACAGCTTGAATCTTTCCCTCTCCCAGGACCCTCAGTGAGCTCTGGGCTGCATCTGTGCACCTGTCTCTGCTCTTCTTCCTTCTCTCCGTCCCTGTCCAACCAGATTCGCCCACCTTCAGAATTTTCAGTGTCAGATCTCTCAGGTGTGTGTTTGTCGGTTGTGCTGGAAATTCTTTGTCAAATTATAGCTTTTCAACTTATTCTAACTTCAAGGAGAGACCTCAAAGGAGACTCCTCATGCTGCCATATTTCTGATGTCCATTTTTTTTCTTTTCAGCACTTTTTTTTAATTGAGGTGAAATTGACATAACATAAAATTAACTATTCTAAAGTGACAAACTTAGTCATATTAAGTATTTTCAGAGTGTTCTACAACCTCCACTTCCATCTAGTTCCTAAACATTTTCATAAACCAATTTGCATTCTTTGTCTGTGGAAATTTACCAATTTGGGGTATTTTATACAAATATAATCACATAGTATGTCACCTTTTATGTCTAGCTTCTTTCATTCAGCATACTGTTTTTGAGGTCCATCCATGCTACATATGTATCAGTACTTCACTCCTTCCTATTAATGATTAAATAATATTCCATTTTATTTATACTATTCCATTTTATATATACACTACATTTGACTTATCCATTCATCCACTTATGGACATTAGGGCATAACCTTCTACTGTTGTAAATAGGACTATGAACATATACGTATGTGTATTTGAGTACCTTTTCTCAATTTTATATATATATATATATATATATATATATATATATATATATATATATATACACACACATATATGTATATATATACACATATATATGTATATGTATATACACATATAGTATATATGTATATATGTATACATATATATGTATATGTATGTGTGTGTATGTATATATATATATATATATATATATATATGATGTAGCCTCTAAAATGTTTGCTATATAATTTTGAAAGAATGAGAATGAAACAGGGAGATGATGTTGTCTTAGTGTTATTACAAAATTAGTTTTGACTTTCTATCGCCACTGAAAGTTTGGGACAGCCCAAAAAAGGCTGAACCACATTTTGAATATGAACACGAAACCATGTATAGAAAAAATATTTCTTATTTTAGATGTATGTGTTAGGAAAAGCCTTGAAGCCAGCATTTTTTATTAAAGTATTTGTAAAACTAACGTCAGAATATTTTGCCTGAACATTAAATTCTCCTGCAATTATGACAATATGCGTTGTCTTTTCCACTAGGCTGTGAATATCTTAATGGTAATGCTTTTTGGTTTGTTTATTTTGTTTTGTTTTGTTTAATTTTGTGTCTTAATTATAAAGTTGATTCTCAGTAAATATTTATTTAATTATTCTTATTTTCACTCTATTGTAAAAATTAAGTGGTTTGAAACTCTATATTACTATGCTTTTATAATATTTAAATGGTCAGCAGATGGAAATTGTAAAGTGTTACAGTTCATTTGAGAGATTATTACTCCTAGCAGAAAAAACATAATTCTTCTAAATTCTTAAATCTCTTTTGTACTCTAGCAAGAAAAAAAGATAAATTCTGCACTAGATAAACAAGGTCCGGGTTAATTGATATGGTCCTCAGGTGTTTTTATTTAATTCATAGCATTCTTTTACAGTTACCTTCATCTTTTACAGTCTTTCACCAACAACCAAATTGTTTTATTTGTTATATTCATGGACAATTATCATCTGCCCATCCAAGTGTCCACATTTCAGAAGAAAAAATAACATATTTTTACTTTTAATGTATAAAATTGCATTGAATTTATAAACCATGAAAGCAAACATAAAATTATTCATAAAATGAAAAGTTCTATGTTCAGATCACACTAAATAATGTAGTTAGTACTTGTCACTCCTAGTGTGCTTTGAAGTTACTACAAAGGAAATTACTTCAAGAAAACTGATCAAAATAAGTAAATAGTCAAATATGTGTATATCATTTTAATGATTATTTAAGATAGTTACTATTGTGCTCCTTTTCACCTTCTGGACAAACAAACAACAACAACAACAAAAAACTAGTCTTTGTACAAAATGTAAACATCTACTATTATTATTTCAATTCCATTTAAGTTAATCTCAAATGTTCACATTTTCATAAGAAAGTTAAGAAAAAACTGAATTGGTTAGACAAAGCTAGGTTGTAATACAATCTTTATCTACTACTATATTTTTCCCTGTTGGATTTTGGTGTTACAGAATGAGTCAAGTGCTTTTATATTTCAGATAAATGTTTCCACGAAAAAGAACTATCTCCTTTGGCCTATTGCATTTGGAGACCTCAGGCTTATTTTTAAATAAATCCTCAGTAGATTTGTGGTGAACCAAGTGGGTGTGCTTTCTGAAATAAGTAGATTGAATAATGTTTCAGTCAATGATGTGAATATTTTGCATATTCTCAGAATGATGAATGAGTTCTCACTTTGGTTCTAAATCCTGACAAATGACAGTGGCTGCTTAGATAGTGGCTACTTAGAATTATGAGGCTCCAGAGTAAGGAAAAACTAAAACAATATTTTGCATATAGAGCCACTGTTTTACAACTGGGAAAGACTTAGAAATTATTATGCTGAGAAGAAAATATCAGAGGAAACAGTAATATGATATAGGTGAAAAAATGAAATCATATGTTGTCAAGAGAGTATCTTTTGGTGAGAGTAGGTTATGGAAAATTTTGAATGTCAGTAAATCTTAAATGTCTTTAATGTTTGATAGTTAATAGAAACCATTAAATGTTTTTTTAATAGTTTCATATATTGTGTGACAACAGTATTGGGTTAGAGTATTAATTGTGTTTGTAATTCTCAGCATACCCTTTTTTCATGTGTAAATTATTTTTTTTTTCAAATTCAACTACAATTGTAGTATTTCTTTATGGACTTTCTTAATTTGTCTACCTCCTCCCTATAAACACAGGACATAGTCTGTCTTCCCTGAAAACTTCTCGATACACACTCGTTTTAGGGCACTTTGGACATACTCTCTGTCACTGCAACTGTTTACATGCTATAATCTAATGGTGGTTAATTGCATTCTTGAGTCTGACCCATCACTATATAGTGCCATCTAGAGTCAGTTGCTTGAAAAAGACGTTCAATAAGTATTGATTAGGTGAAGAAATCACTTTGTTAGAAAATGCAAGTTATCAAAGATGTGGCCTTAGCACACAAGAAGAAGAAATGTTACAGAGGACCCATCAGAAAAGTACTGAAAACTACCAAGAGTGAACCTTAAGGTAAACAAACTATGAACTTTGAGGAATTATAATATATCAATGCAGGTACATCCTTAGTAACAAATGTACCTCTCTGGTGAGTGATGTTGATAATGTGGTAGGCCATGTATCTGTGGGGTCTGGTGTATATGGGAAATTTTGTACCTCCCTCTCAACTTCGTTATAAACTTAAAACTGCACTAAAATGATAAAGTTTAAAGAAAGAACCTAAATGTTTGAGACGATGAACCAAATTTTCAATTTTACTGGATATTTTGGCATTTGCGTAGATAATTTATGATTGAGTCAGCCCAACTTCCATATTCATGGCAATTTTCTTTTGGCAAAAATAAAAGAAAAAACAACTCTTAGAAAAGCCAAACAGGCAGGGACAAAGTTTTGTTTTTATTCTTATTTGCATGACTATGCCTCTGACTCATAAAATGCGTCTATAGAAACACACCAAAATACCTTCTGAAAACCAGTAGTTGCTTTTTCTTTTAATGCTGAGGCAAAGCTGTCTTTATAAAAGATTTCACTTTTAAGTCCAATTAAGGAAAAAAAAAAATGAGGCAAATTACACAAATGGATACATGGAAAAACTGCTGCCTTCTTATAATCTCAGTCTCTTTCAAGTTACTTTGAATTTCCTTTAGAAAAAAATATTCACTTTCATTCTGTTTCTTCTTTTCTTCCCTGAGGCATAGTGTATTATCTAATTTGGGCCCATAGAACAATTTAAGAATTCAGTTTCCGTTTCATAAATGTGAAAAAGTTTATGCAATGACTTCATTGAGGTGTATGCCTATATGTCTTGTAAGTTTTATCTTAAACTGGCTCCTGATAGAATAAAATGACCAAAATTTGCATGCATCATGAGGATCCATATTTAATACTACATATAATGCAGGCACCATTTTTTCCTCTTCAATGCTTTGGGCTTCTAGACGATACGACCAATGCCGTGGCAACATCAAGATTGGTGCTGAAGCATTCTGCGCCACGATCATATAGCATGAGATGCAGTTAAAATATATTAAAATAATGAAACATTTTAAATTCAAAGAATGGTGACTTATAACAGTATCATTTTAGTGGTCCACATTTTATATAATTATCAAGGTTTTATTAGGACTTAATGTTTAAATCTATTTAAAGGGGACAAGGAGAAGCTTGAAAATTAACAAGGTCAGATTAAATTCTGCACTCTTGTAATTATAAAGTAGATATTAAGCAAGTTAACTTTCTTGTTATTGCTGTCCCCCTAGTTATTGAAATAAAACAAACAGAAACTGTGTTTATTTCAGTGCAATAGTATGTCCTATACAGTGTGCTTCCTCTTCAGCCACTGTGACTCTCAGATTCCCATCTTCCCATGCTATTTTTTCTCCTTGGGAGCTCATGGCCACATCAAAGGTAGCATAACCTCATATGACTATAGCCAAGTAGGACTCTCCTTTCCAGATTACTCTCTTGAGTACCATATCTACTTATTCACATACCTTTTCACTTAGATATCTCACAATAAATCAAAACACAAGTCTGAAACTGAGGTGTCAGTTTCTCCTACCAAATGTTCTCGTTCTCATATTTTCCCTATATTGATGAATGATTTAAACATATCCTCATTTCTCAAGCTAGTCTCTGTCTCTCCTTCATTATCATCAGCAATAATCTATGATTCTTCTTTTTTTTTCAGTTTTATCTTCCTAATCACTCTTGAATTTTCTCCCCCTCTGTGTTCCAAATATAACCAATTAAGTTAGAGTCTCATGACTGATTGCTTTGATTAAGGCAAAGATTGCCCCACTATTAAGATTTCAGTCTTTCCCCATGTCCAGAATCTATTTTTCAAAATATAATTTCTTGTCTGGACAAATGTTTATGTTTCATGTCTGCCTCAATGATTCAAAATGGATGTTATATTAGAGTTCATAGAAACCCTCTCATGGGAAAATTTGTTTTCCTTTTTTTAATGTGGATTTTCAAAACCTATTTTTAAAAATAATATACTCTTTTGTTAAAAAAAGCCATTAATATTTAAAGAGATATACTTGTATAAAATTATGCAAAGTGTCAGGACTGAGATAAATAAATAGCATTATAGATGAAAAAAGGAAAGATATATGAGAGACATATTTATGTGATGATATCAAAAAGACTAGAAGGTCAATGAATATAAAAGTATCATATTGGAATCAAGAATAACTCTGGATATTTTTTTTTCAGTTTCTTTTAAATTGACTGTGAATTTCTTCATCTAGAAAATGCATGTGGGAAAAAGAGTTGGGCAGTTGTAAGAATTAAGAGTTCAGATGTGTAAAGAATTTACCGCACTTTTGCAAGAATCAGATGTATCCTTTTGGGACATTCATTTTTCCACTTAATAAATTCTGTGTCTTAGGCATTGTACTATATATGGGTTACCAAGTGAGTAAGGACAATCCTTTTCTCACCAGAGAGCCCTGACCTTCTAGTCCAGGACAGGCCACCCCAGCCAGAAGGAATCATAAAGTAGGGAGCAGTATGGAAGTCAGCAGTAAAAAAAACATGAGAAACCCAGAGCCATTTCAAGAGCCATTGGTCCTTCTGTGCAATGCAGGATTCTGGTGACAAGGTGAAGTCCACTGAGTTATTTTCCTCTTTTCAGTTT
This sequence comes from Rhinolophus sinicus, assembly GCF_036562045.2. Lineage (NCBI taxonomy): Eukaryota > Metazoa > Chordata > Mammalia > Chiroptera > Rhinolophidae > Rhinolophus > Rhinolophus sinicus. The sequence continues at coordinate 106,769,567 of NC_133755.1, forward strand.
GTATCAAGGATCAAATGCTGCCTTCCTCTTGGAATTTAAATGTAGTATGATTTAAATGTAGCAATGTAGTAAATGTAGTATGATTTAAATGTAGTAATTTAAATGTAGTATGATTAATTACAAATGATAAAAAACAGGACCATGTCTGAAGTCTCAGAGGGAAATGATTGTGAACATGTTGCACTACTGTGTATACCAGATTACTTTGCACGTTGTAACAAGGAATAGATAAAATATACATGTCAAATTTGATATTCATAAACATATTTTTCTAGGCACATTTTCCATATAAAGTATGGGATTTGAACAAAAAACTAAGAGTTTTTTGTGTATTTTTTTTCTAATTCTTCAGTTATTCATTAATACATTCATTCATTCATTCATTTATTCATTAATGCCTCAGGGCCTACTACATGCAAGCAGCTATATTAAATGCTTGGATGAAAGATGAGTAAGTTCCACCTCTGTCTCTAAGTCTCTAAAAATTGGCTGTGGAAGATTTATATAAAGAGACAATTCCCTCCTGTTTCAGGAAAAGTGAGAAAAGCACTACCAAGCCCATGGCACCAGACAGAACCAAAAACTATTTAAGGGATCTATGATATATGCAGTGATTTTGAAGATGAATTATGCTATCTGCTTTTTCATTAATAGAAACATCTGGTCATATCCTTTTATACTAGTTAATCAGTACCTAATCTACTAACCACTGGTAATATGTTATTGTTGGAACGCATGAATTCAAAATTAAAATAAGCCAGTCCAATTATTTTGCATGAAATATACCACTGAGAGATGTGAGGTACTCAGGAGTCACTTGGAGGGCTTTACACTAATTACAACTAAAGAAAAAACAATAAAATACTTTTAATATGGTATGTTAAAAGATTATCTCCAAACAGATTTTTTACCGAGGTCTTTAAAAATATATATATATATATATATATATATACACACACACACACACACACACACACACACACACACACACACACACACATATATACATACATATATACACACACACACACACACAAATGGTTGATATTATATAATGGATTGACAACATCTCTTTATTTAATGAACATTTACTTGTTACCTTTTAGTACAGGATTTTATAAATAATATTTGTGCTGAATCTTAACATGTAACTATGGTAGAAAAATTAAACACTTTCCAAATAGTCTACCATACAAAGAAAAACAAAATGAATAAGCATAGTTATGAACTAAACTGTTTTTAATATGTAGCCTTAATAATGTGTGTGATTTTGACAAAAATCTGTTACTAATGAACAGGAAATATGTTATTAATAAACAGGTATTTTTCTTACTTTACTTTATCTTGTCACTCTAAGTCAAAATATAGCCAGTCTTAGCAATGTTCTTTCAGAGTTCTTCCTTATTTTAGTAATAACTTATTTTAGTAATTAATAAAAGCATTTGTTAATACCCAGTTATGGGTATTCATTACCTGACACTTGTCTTTCTTTTATTAATTCTAATAGTAAATGAAAATACCTTCAGTGAAATTTAGAACCTTCATTATAGCAGAGTCAAATTTAGGTATGCAAGTGATTCCAGGCCTGCTATTTCTTTGCAGAAAACAAAAGAACATAATTTTTAACTGAGTCAGAATATATGCTTTTTTCATATTACTGGTTACTAGATAGAAAAAGTAATGTATTTTACTTTATTTTATGGTAGCTTCTATAATATTTCACTTTTCTGGTACTATCTACATTTGTGTCAATCTAGTTTGTTAAACTTCTGATGCCTACGACTTATCTCTAGGAACACTTCCAATTAAATGATATTATTCACATATGTTTAGAATAGAGTGAAAGTTGTATTGCCTTCTTTAAGTAGGCTAATTCACCATTAAGTTTTCTTTAATGGAGATTTTACATAATCTTAAAAACTTCAATTTGCCATAATGCTTCAGGAAATATAGAGGTGTGTGAGTCTTTTTGCCTAACACGAAATGCCCCAGGTAGTTTATAAATTATGTTCCATATGCCTTTGTTGCTACTTCTTTTAATGTCTACCTGTTCAGTCACCTTTTTTTTTTTTAAATCTGCTTCTCTCTCTGTGCTTTTAAACTGAAAGTACTGAAAGTTGTCTGCACAAATGTGATAACTAATCTTGTCAATTCAGCAAGCTTTTTTTTCATAATAATTCTAAGAAACAAACTCTAACCTGCAAGTAAATGGTAATAATTTTATGGTTCTCCTACAGGAGGTTTGTGATGACCGTTTTTCCTCGCTGCGCAAAGGTATTTCCTATTATACATCATTTTTTCTGGTTTTGTGCTAGATAATATTTTTTGCCAGGAATCTGATGAGTAGATAAATAAGACATCACCACATGAAAATTAGTGTACACTCATAAAGTACTAGTAAATTCTACATTTCTATGATAGTATATCACGTAGGACATAGCTGAGAATACCAGACATTTAAACTTAAAAGAAAGGAAATCAAGATATAGGTGTTTTTGCTATTTCCTTGTTATTATCTTTAGTTGAAAGTGACAAGGTGATTGCATTACAAAAAACAAACAATGTGCAATAAACATTAGCTGATGGTATTAAATAATCATTATTTTCAGCATATATAATTATATATACTTGTTTACATATCTAAACCTAGATTTAATGCTCACTGATGGAGTGGAAAAATTTGAGAAAGAATCCTGATTCATCTAAAACTAAAGCATCTAAGGCAAAAGAAAACTTTCTGCTTGCAATGATCAGTATTGATCACTGAATGTCACGTTTGGTTCCATTGGTTGTCCTCACCATCTAGTATTGACAATACATTAAGTCCATATCAATTGAGAATAGCTTCTGCAAGTTGTGGTTTGAACGTGAGCTTACAGATGAATCATTCACTTACTGCCTTTTCTTATCACTGTTACTTTGCAGTAAATATCCAGTAACTCTTTACAACTCACAAACTTTAGTAGTCAAATATAAATGGGCTGCATTTGCAGTGTTTTCTTTGTCACTTAAACATAAGAAGCAAACTTTTATGTTAACGACACTTTCATGCTAATAATAAGAAAGTGCAATTAATTCATTTGTAAAGAAGAAAATGGTAGAGAGATTAGTTCAACTTGTAAATAAAGTAATACCATATATCATGAAATAATAATGAAATTTCTTTATTTTTTATAATTAATTATAATTGAGTAGTTATAATTCAGTAGATATAAAACCTGAGAAACATATCTATAATGAAATAAAATTAATTATACATATATGTATTTATGTGTATATATATATGCATATGTATATACATATGTGTGTGTGTGTGTGTGTGTGTGTGTGTTTAACACCATACTTAATTATTAAGTTTCTAGGGGCAGAAAAGAAAAAACATGTCTTTTATTGTGATCGTGTTAAAACATTTGTATTTCAAACATATCAAGAATAAATTCATTTTAATATTTAAAAAAATACATAGACCCACTTTAATCTTGCTTAAATATGTTGACTTTTTATCTTACCCAAATTGTGATATTTGTATATGTCTGGACATACTCTGTTTACTTGTTTTCTTTATCTATTTACTCTATGTATCTTATTTCAGTGGCTTATGGTTCATAGAGTAGCTCAGTGCATGGAAATATTAGACTTTGAGGTACTCTCAAAGAAATGACAATGTCATTCGTGGAAGTATACTAAGTTGGTTTATTATAGGATGTGAAAGTCATAGGAAAGGAAAACCAAAACAAATTGCATAGAAGTGTTTCTCCTTGTCCCATCTATTGCGATTACACTAAATTTTAATCATTAGGAAACTTAATTTTTCTTTATATTTCAGTCCAAATTCATTATGATGTGGTACTTATTTATTTTTCTGACCCTCCTATTTTCATGAAAGCTTTGGTTTTTCAATTATATGCACTGCATGTAACTAACAAATAGAAGGAGTCCGGTAAATATTAAACAAATCACAATTGTTTACCAAAAACATTAACCGAGCAATGGGTATTGAGATTCTCTATTTTCCTCAGCCTTATTGAGTTATAATTGACATATAACATTGTGTAAGTTTGAGGTACACAAGGTGTTGATTTGATAGATTTATATATTGCAAATAATTATCACCATGGCATTAGCTAATACCTCTGTCCTATCATGTAATTCCCATTTCTCTTTGAGGTAAAAACATTTAGTATCTATTCTCTTAGCAACTTGTAATGATATAATACAGAGTTGCTAGCCATAGTTGCTATGCTGTGCATTACATTCCCCAGACTGGGTAATCTTATAACTGGATGTTTGTAGCCTTCGACCAACTTTTATCCATTTCTCTACTTCTCTTGATTAATTTGTGTGTGTGTGTGTGTGTGTGTGTGTGTGTGTGTGTGTGTATGTGTGCGTGTGTATGTGTAGTCTTTTTAAATCAGAAAACTAATGCCATTGTTTATAATTAGCATACCTGCATCAATAAAATTATATATTTAGATATTTATAGACACTTTTAGCTTTTCACATTTATAGTCCATGATTATGGGATTATAGGTTTAAAGGCACCAAGAAATGCAGTTGGTATTTTGGAATTGAAATTAATACATTATTTGCATTACTTTTAAAGCTATTGTTTCAGCTTAAAATACAATATGGACAAAATGTTTTTACTTTTTAAGGTTACTATATATTGTTAAGTAACAGTACAAAAGCACCTTTGCTCTATCATTTCAACTCCATCATGTTTGTACTCCAGCCAGAATTTCTAGTTCTACAGTGGTTAAAAGTGAATAAATTAGAAAATGACATGCATCAGGGGGAAATGGATGGATGGGGTAGAATTTGAGAACATTCTCTAAGCCTTCAGCCTTCAGAAATTATTTTTGCCTACCTATAAGTAGAAGGGACTTTTAAAAACTAACCTAAGAAATGTGTCACAGCACCTCTAGAAGTCCCATTGGAATTAACTATCAGAAAATACTAAGGAAAGTCAATAGTAATTCAAGATTGTGAAGCCAGTACTGTCACTTTAAAAGCATTTCTGTGTTAAGGTTCTATCTCCTATGTATTTAGAGAGATTCTCTGGGGTGTGATATGAATTTGCGTTTATTTTTCTAAATGGCAGTTTCACTAGTGGCACAATATAGACAACATAGCCTTTTCACCCTATTTCAAAAGGGCAATAAAACAGTGCCCTTTTGAAAATGACTATAGTGCATTGTGCATGCTGTAATCGAGTATGGTCTGTTTTTGATATCAGAAAGCTCTAAGGAAAAAGTGGGAATTGAGCAAAGGTCTAAACAACATTCATATGGAATATCCAAAATCATGCTTACGGTAAGGCTTGTTGCCACAGGCAAAAAATAATCAAGAATGTTTCACTTTCAGAAGTAAGTTATTCTCCCATTATCCCATATTGAGCCACATAACCCAAATGAATAAATTTAAAATCAGATTAATATTTGAATGAATATGCTTGTGGTTTCGGTTGCCGGACAATAGGGTGATAGCTATGATACCTTAGTGTAGAAGAAATGATGATAGATAGGAAGAGAGATAGACAGACAGACAGGCAGACAGACAGACAGACAGACAGACACAGAGAGATATTTAGAATCAATGTACATATATTTATATTTAGAATCAATGTACATGTGTATTATATATGTATAAATGTACACCTACATATATGTGTATGTGTAAAATCACAAGAGAATGCATGCAAGATAGGGAAGAGGAATAGATGAAGAAAAACTTTTTTTTAAAAACTATCTTCTACTCTTTGTTACCAACTATGACCAGATTGCTGAGTTTGATTGTTCTTCACCTAGAAAACATATCTTTCAGTTTTTTAAGAATAATCAACTAAAGAAAAGCCATGCCCCCCATCGATATCAACTTATTCATATTTTCAAGTAATATTTGAAATAATTAACTCCATTGCTATGTTTTTGAAATGAGAAATTGACTGAAATGGATTTGATAATCTCTGCTTGCTATAACAGATATTGAGAAAAGATTTCCCAACTACTTTGATGTATAAAGGTTTAAATTTCATAGCTTTAAATTTCAAAGCTTTAAATTACTTTTTTGACAACCATCCAGAGATAAGGAAATCCTCACTTTTTAGTTTAGTTAGCTCTTTGCTCCGTGTGTTTGTAGATCCTTATACCTGAATATAAATTCCATGTGAGCAGTAAGAAGGAAGATACCATATACTGCTTATATTTATATGCTCAATTAACTTCTATCTATAAAAACTTTAAATTATTTTTGATCATGTAATTTACTTAAGGCCATATACAAATACTTGAAATGTAGTATATGAAGTATGTATAGTGAATGCGATTTATAAAATTTAGGAATCTTATAAATATTAGTGATTAACTATCTAGGACTTAAGCTTCCAGAATGAAAATATAATCTTACAATACAAGTTAGAGGCTTACAAGTTAGAGGTTCATTAGGTAGAGGTGTTTGAGAGAATGAATCAAAGAGAAAATAGATCTTACTGAAAGGCATACACATAGGGAGAATATGTGATATGTTTCAGAATAGGTGTCATAATATAGTGGCAGCTCAAGGTACATAAAACAAAAGGGAAAGAGATGTGGAGGTATGGTAGAAGTGAAAGAAAAAGACATTAGTCTATATTCAGGCCCATTGTTAGAGACACTTGCATACAATTTCAAGGAGTTTATACTTCATGCATCAAATAAATGAGTGTCTTTGGAATTACTTGAAGGGTGTAAAATTGGGCACCTTTGGAATTACTTAAATTACTTAAAGAGAGAAGTGGTGCTATAGCATGCTGCATTACAGGATACCTCTGAAATCAGTATTGTCCCTGTGGAGAATACTCAAAAATTACAGCACTGAGGTGGAGAGCACTGAAGTTAGCATACCTCTGCAGGAATGAAACATGAATGCTGAACAGCTAACGGGAAATCAACTATTGATTTTCCTTTCTAATTGTTGACAGAATTTACAATGGATTTTACCATTTTATAATGTGTTCTTTCATATTATAAAAAAGGAACAATGTGTCTGTGTATATTAAGCTCCAATGTGTAATAATGAATTGTAAAGTAAAAATAATGCTCCTGAAAATGTTTCCTAATATTCAGGGAAACTTGTTTCTAAAAATCAATGGAAGCAGCAGTTTTTATCTCTTCCAAGGAGAAATACTGAAATCACAATAAAAAATAAACACATAGACAAACATACACGTATACAGACACATAAACCCACAAGTACACAGATATTGTATCTGATGAATAAGTCATCTTATCAATTCAGAAGAGCAAATAAAATGAAGACTCAATGTTCTGTAAAGCAAATAATTTTTGATCAGTTTCTCATTGAGAAAACTAAGGTTCAGTAAGTTTAAGTACTTTTCAAATGTACTTATTTGCTTAAAAATATGATTAATGTACTTTTTTTTTCAAGTATTGGATGTATTCATCTCTTCATTTTGTGGTTTCTCCCTTAATTATGGTTAAATATATTGAATATGATAAGCAGAAAAACATACCATAAACAATGAAGTAGTTTTAATGTAAGGTAATGCAGACCAGAAGAAATACATATGTGGTCTGACAATTACGTTTGCAAACTCATCCTAGAAAAAGTGCTACATACCTCATTGTTGAATATCAATATAGTCACCTTTAAAGTACTCCCCTTGGGAAGCTATGCACCAATGCCAGTGCCTAGTCCACCCTTCAAAGCAATTTTGGAACTCTTTTTCTGGAATGACCATCAGAGCTGTCATTGTATTACACTTGATGCCCTTAATGTCATCAAAATGTCTTCCTTTCAATATTTCCTTTATCTTTGGGTAAGGAAGTCATTGGGGGTCAGATCAGGTGAGTAGAGACAGTGTTCTAATACAGTTATCTGTTTACTGGCTAAAAACTCCCTCACAGACAGTGCTGTGTGAGCTGGTGCATTGTTGTGATGCAAGAGCCATGAATTGTTGATGAAAAGTTCAGGTCGTCTAACTTTTTCATACAGCCTTTTCATCACTTCCAAATAGTAAACTTGATTAATTGTTTGTCCAGTTGGTACAAATTCATAAAGAATAATAGCCCTGATATCAAAAAAGGTTAGCAACATCGTTGCAATAAGTCCGTGAAGTTAATCGTCTGACCTTGTAATATGTGTCATATGTAACATATATCACTAAAACATTAATAATTCAAAAAGATAATTTACATTCAAGAAACATTTTTGTACGCATTATATAAACATCCAAAAATAAGATGACTAGAATATAATTATGTAGTTTAATGAATTTTTTGGTTACATCTGTCTCTAAGACATTGCCACTGATATATTACTAAAAGTATATTTTTATAGTGTTCTTACTATTTTTCATTTTCTTCCAAAATGTCTTTGATCTTTTTTATAGTGACGTTTTATGATATGTCATGTGAAATTGTCAACATTATTGACATTTTTCTATATAACATAATTCTTTTTATTGAGGAAATAGTCTCATAGGTGTTAAGGAACCAGTGGGGGAAAATATTTTAAATGGAGACTATTTTCAATTGTAATTTTTATATCAAATAAGGTATATATTTTAGCCAATGATGTAACAATTTTCACAGTATTTTTTAGTCCTTGCAGATGATCTTTCTTTGAGGAGTTGGCTCAAGAACTCTTAGTAGAAGACACTAAGATGGGATTAGACATGTAAAAGATACATTGAAAGAAATCCCCAAGAAGATGAAAGATAGGTAGCTGGAGGAAATGAGGTCAGCCATAGGATTATGATGTAGAAAAAGGGAGCATGGAAAGTAGGAAGGTTAGAAAGTCGGAGTTGCAGATAACAGCAGGACAGTTCTTAGACAATCTGCTAGGCTGATTGCAAATCCTTAAGCCAAGGTATCCCTTTAGAGAAATATACGCCTCATCCCCAAAACAACTATATGCAAAAGAAAGATCTGGAGCACTACCTTACACCATATATAAAAATTAACTCAAAATTTAAAGTCTTGAGTGTAAGACGAAATTATAAAACAAGAAGGAGTCATAGGTGTTAAGTTCTTTGACATTGGTCTTGGTGTTTTTTCCCAAAAGGCCAGGGCAACAAAAGCAAAAATAAACAAATTTGACTATATCGAATTAAAAAGTTTTTGAACAGCAAGGGAAACCATCTACGAAACAAAAAGGCAACCTCCTAAATGGGAGAAGTTATTTGAAAATGAAATATCTGATAAGAGATTATTATGCAAAATATATAAGTAACTCATACAACTCAGTAACAACAACAATAACAACAGCCACAAAACAAATAATCTGATTAAAAAATGGGCAGTGGATTTGAATGTATATTTCTCAAAAAAGGAAATGCAGATGGCCAACAGAGACATGAAAAGATGCTCAACATGACTAATCTTCAAGTAAATAAAAATTGAAACCACAATGAGATACCACTCACACTTGTTAGAATGGCTATTTGAAAAAAAAAACACAAAAAAACAAAAAAACAAGAAATAACAAGTGTTGTTGAGGATATGGAATGATGGAACCATCAAGTACTGTTAGTGGGGATGCCTACTGGTGCACCACTATGGAAAAGAATATGAAGTTTCTTCAAAAAACTGAAAATAGAACTACCCTATGACCCAACAATTCCACTTCTGGGTATTTATCCAAAGAAAACAAAAATGGTAATTTGAAAATGTATGTGTACCCCTATGTTCATATACATCCCTTGCAGAATTATTTACAAGTTATGGAAACAACTTAAGTATCCACTAATGAAGGAATGGATAAAGAAGATGTGAGATGATAGATAGATAGATAGATAGATAGATAGATAGATAGATAGATAGATAGATAGATAGATAGATAGATATAGAAAGATGATAGAGATAAGAGAGATAGAGATAGAGATAGAGATATGGATAGACGTTGATTAGATTTAGACATAGAGATAGAAATAAAAAACAAGGGTATAGTTTGAGATAGATATAATGGAATATAATTTAGCAATAACAAAGAATGAAATCCTGCCATTTAGGACAACATGAATGGACATTGAAGATATTATGCTAAGATCTGTCAGACAGAGAAAGACAAATACCATATAATTTCACTTATATGTGGAATCTAAAACAAAACCTGAATCACAGATATGGAGAATAGATTGGTGATTGTCAGAGGGGAAGGGGTTTGCGAAGTGGGTGAATTGAGTACAGGGGATCAAATTGTATAAACTTTCAGTTATAAAATTGATATGTCCTTAGGGTATTATATACAGCTTGGGACAATAATATATGATTAAGTTCAATTAAGCCAATTAAGTTCACGAACTTGTTGGACCAATGTTGCTAACCATTATGAATTTGTATCAAATGGATAAACATTAATCAAGTTTACTATTTGGAAGTGATAAAAAGGCTGTGTGAAAAATTTAGACAACCTCAACTTTTCACCAATTCATGGTTCTTGCATCATGACAATGCACCAGCTCACACAGCACTGTCTGTGAGGGAGTTTTTAGCCAGTAAACAAATCAACTGTATTGGAACACCCTCTCTACTCATCTGATCTAGCCCCCAATGACTTCTTTCTTTCCCCGAAGATAAAGGAAAATTTTTGAGAGGAAGACATTTTGATGACATTGAACACATCAAGGGTAATAGGACAACAGATCTGATGGCCAATCCAGAAAAAAAGTTCCAAAATTGCTTTGAAGGGTAAACTATGTACTGGTGTCAGTGCATAGCTTTCCAAGGGGAAGTACTTCGAAGGTGACTATAGTGATATTCATCAATGAGTTATGTAAAACTTTTTCTAGTATGAGTTCATGAACTAAATGTCAGTCCTTCATATAATATTGTTTTAACTTTGAATGGTGACAGAGAGTAACCTGTTTTGATGATTATTTCACAATGTATACTAATGCTGAATTGTTATGTTGTACACCTGACACTAGTATAATATTATTACACATCAATTTTTTAAGTCAGTTACACTTCAATTTAAAAAAAAGAAAGATATTCCATCAATTAACTTTATTCATCCAAACATTGCCAAGATATAGACACTATTAATTTACTAGTTAGGCACCCTTTAGACACCTGAAATATTGTGTGTGTTTTTGTTTGTTTTCTATGAACATCTTCTTTGAGATTTTCTTAAATCTTTGCAAAATTAATTGTGTTCTGTGGTTTCCTTTGTAAATTGTGTTTGGTATAATGATAAGGGAAGTAAGTCTCTTTACATTTATTTCCAAACATACCATGTTTCCCCAAAAACAAAGACTGGGTCTTATACTAAGTTTTGTTCCAAAAGACACATTAGGGCTTATGTTCAGGGGATGTCCTCCTGGAAAATTATGCTAGGGCTTATTTTCCGGTTAGGTCTTATTTTCGGGGAAACACGGTATTCACCCTAAGCACTGTGAAAATTCTCAAACTTCTGAATTTTTCTGTCGCTATCCCTATCCTCACTCTTCTAATTTTCTTACACACTTCCATTAAAAAGCATACATACTTCTACACCCACTGAAGTATACTCATACACACCCAAATAAAAACACTCTGCAAGGTTTGGTATTACAGTATGGCTACAATATTGGACAGTACAGATTTTGGCCCACTTAAAACATATATAGAGAGAACAGTGGTATGGTAAATATGGAACTAGACAAGAAGTTAGAGGTAGAATTGTGAAAGTTTTATATGATGTATTAAGGATTTTGGACTCCATGCCAAAATATATAACCATTAAATATTTTAAGGCAATGGTTGGGTCAGGCATGTCCAGAGTTACGATTGTGAATGTAAATGACGCTCTTGTGTCACTGTGGAAGATGGACTTGTTACAGGTAGGAGACAAGGGCAGAGGGTCAAGTTAGGAGATTCCTGAAAGTATGGAGAATGGAAGAAAGTTTGCAAGAATTTGGAAGAAAGAAAGAGAGGGAGAGGAAGATATATTTGGAATGAGTGGATTTTTCAGCATTTAGGACACAATTAAATGAAATGGATGGAAAGGGAATGAAGGAATTAAGGGTCAATCAGGCTTGTGACTAAGTGGGCATTGGTGTTAGTATCCAAGGAAGGAAAAACAAAGTCGATTTGTGAAGAAGGAATAATAGTTCTTGGTTTGAACAAGCTGATTTTCACTAATTTCTGTACAGTGCTGCTAGACTAATCATTAAGTTATTCTTCTAGTTCTCTAAAAACACTGTTTTTGGACAAAGCTTAATTTAGTTAGAATCCTTTTAAAAATATTATTTCACCAAATTTCTATGAAGTGTATTAAATATTTCATTGATATTTTGACTTTTGAACTGTGGCTTTATCGTTGTAATCTAGTTTCAGTTACTGCCCACTTAGCTATTGTGTAATCTATAAACACAGCATATTGAATGTCAGTAGCTCAATGCAGAGTATTGAGTCCATTTGTATATGGAGTCATGAATACCACTTTCAGAAAATAGCCAAGACTCTGAAAACTGAGATTCATTTGGGAAACCAGACATTTTGCAATTTTTATTACAAATGTGCAGTTAATTTTGGTGTAAATACAATACTTTTTCAAAGTTTAATGGACTGCTTTTCAGCAGCTCACTTTCATCTTAGCATTGATTCTGCAGCATTCTCTTTCATGTTACCATCAACCATCTGTATCTCTACTCACAAAACCACTAGTATAAAGGAGCAAGATCAATACTGTGCCACATCACAAAACTGTCCATATTTAAAGAGTGGGGGCTCAGAGTCTTTCAGAGAATTGTGGAAAATAAGTATTATGTGATCTAAGTGGTTTCTAGATATTTCTAGATAATTGAAAATAACATTTTTATTTTGCATTAAGTGTTCAAGTCAAAAAATCCCAGAATTTGAGATATTCTTTTAAATTGACCTAAAACAAAACAAAACAAAAAAATGCAGGGCATATAAAGGGATACCTGTTTTCCTTTATGCTGGAAATAACAGCTATTTAATAATAAAATTATTCAAGATTAGTACCATATACCACTGACTAACTAGTAAATATTCCAATGTGCCTTGAACGTAGGAAGCAGAACACAAATTCATTTAATGTGCACATTCAGAAAAGTTCAAGCACATCCATATATTGTAAAAATATATTTTCTTAGAAAAATGATGAAGCCAATGGTACTGATTTTGGTACTTTGATGTTTATAATAACTCTTAAGTATATCTCACATGTTCTTAATTGAAGACAATAAAAATTTTCTAGACCATCCTGGAACACAGCTACATCCTACCTGTTGTTATAGTCTCATACTGAGTAAAACAGGCATGTCATTTTTAGGAGTGAAAAAAATTGCATATATATTCTCCTCAGCTATGTGTCTATTTCTTCATTCAAAATACCACTTTTGATATCAAGAAAGCAGAGCTCCTTAATTTGGAGAATTTCCCATGAAACAACTTCTGGGCTAAGAACTGAGGGTGATGACATATGTCTCTGTCCATTCACTCTCTCTCCTCAGGCAGCTGTATGCTGACTGTGACGAGTGTTTTGATCTATCCAACACTGTAAACTTTGCAAAGATTGGAGTCTATTCCATTCTACAACTACACTTCTTCAAACATTTCTGGGTATATGAGATGTGTAAAATATAGTGAGTGCTTAGCTCCATTGAGACAATCATTTTCCCTTTAGTAAGAGAGTTTAACAATGACATGAATATGATAAAGTAAGAGAGAGCAGACAAATTGGGAAAATAGTTATGATTAAAATTCAGAAGACTTGGCAATTGTCTGGAAATTGACCAAAAAAAGCATGGAGTTACTGTTTCTTCGATTATCTGAAATCTGCAGATTATATATAGAACCATACAGGAAGAGAAAGAAAAAATATGTGTGTGTGTGTAATATATATGCTTATATATATATATGAGTGTGTCTATGCACAAATATACATACATAAATATATGTATAAATACATTTATATAAACATGTTGAATACACATGTATATTCCTATGTATATGCATATGTATATACACACAAACATGTAAACAAATATATATTTATGTATGTATGTACATATATGTGTGTATATATATATACACACATACATATATACATAATATATTCCCCATATTTTATGGAATTATGTGGGATTTATGTGGAATATATATTCCACATCCTCCGAATATAAATATTCGGAGGATGTGGAATAGCTGAAACTCTCTTACAGTGCTTACAGAATTGTAGAATTGTACAACTACATACGGGGTATTTTAGCAAACCTAACAGATTGTATACAATTGGTCAACTCCATAGGCAATCCTTGTACTAGTCATGCAACTTTTCTGTAAGTTTGAAATCATATCAAAATAAAAAAGTTAGAAAAGAAAAAAAGGAAGATAGAAGAACTGAACCAGAAAAAAAATCTCTGACTTTTCCTCTTTTCAATAGTTATTATACAAAGAGAATTAAGTTGTACATTTTCATATTCCAAAGATTCTAATTCTTTAACCCTGGTTGGTTTTGTAGCATCGCATCAGATACCCTTGTGTACATATTTAGATACCCTTCCCCTCACTTATTTGCTTTTCTGACGTCCATCTTGACTCTTATTGAACTCCATGAAGGAGCTGACAATACCCTGCCTACATCCTCATGGAATCTCCCTTGATACTGCTTAGGTCCCATGTTTCATGTGTAACCCAGAGATGTGACAGAATTAAAGCCCTTGGGATAAAATTTTTCTATAAGAAGATGTGAGCACAGTTTATACAAGTTCTGTGGCCGTACTTCCACTGACCATGCAGTCAGTCATACTTAGTAGTGGCCAGATAACAGCGTGATTTTGTAGTCTCCTTTTCCCACTGCTGCCTGGATTATAGCAAATGCTCAATTAGACAGAGTTGGTGTAGAGGTTGCAGAAAGAGTTAAGAGATCTTTGTAAAAGTTTAGGTGTGTAAATTAATGAGTGAAAAGGTCCATGGAGAACATTTGACTTATTCATAAGAGGCAACAAATTCTCACCTTTAGTTTATGGTGTTGCTAACACTTCAGATTATTCATGAATGGGGAAATTCAGGATTTATCTGTAAGCTTCCTGATTTTTCAATGGTCATTTAGTTTTTTTAAAAAAAAATATTCTTCTAGCAACATAAGAAAATCTGCATGTCTGTTGTAACCTAACCTTTGATCAACAAGTGTGACCTCAGGTTTATATAAATGAATTATATAGAATGGACAAACAATGGCAGCTGGGATGCAGCAGTTGAGAGAAGATGGGAAGGGAGATCCGATGTGAACATTTGTTTCTTTTTGATTTAGTACACATCCTGTGTACACTGGAAAATTGTGATATTTAAACAAAGTGTGCAATATAGATTGAGTGAAAGAAAAGAAAATAGAAATAAAATTGTAGTTGTGGTTGAAAATGCGTTCCACATAAAACAAAAACAGTATATGGATTCGAAATATTCGTTGAAAATGTAACCATTAATTATGAAGATAAAGTACAATTGAAAATGCTAGAGGGGCGGGGGGGTGGGGATAAGGGGAAGGTGAGAGGTTTTGGGAACGTACAGAGGGATAGTGGATGGGGGGAGGGGGGTTCACACAGTGTGAGGGATATAAATGATAAACGTCTAAGTTTAAAAAAAAATAATAAATAAATAAGTAAATTAAAAAAAAAAGATACGATTTTCCCCAGTGAATTTAATAGATTGTCATAAATATGGAAATGTCATAATACACCTCTCTCTCTATCTCTCAATACTAATTCAAGACTGGAATAGAAATCCCTAGCCAGAAATCTGCTCTTTGGATCAGTGTTTAATCATAATGAATCTGGTTTCTGATAGAGGAAATCATGACAAATTTGAGGGCTTATCTTAGATTCTAGAGCTTACAAAACTCAAATAATTTATAAGTAATAACAGAATAACAAAATTAAAATTGTCTATCTTCAACCCATTTCTCTACAATTGCCTCACTGTCCTATATTTTACTTTATTTTTTTATGATGGTTAATGCATCTGGATCTATGATGAAAAACCAGCTGTTGTGACACTACTGACATTTGAAAAAAATATGAGTGCACGTGGTGTGTGAGTATTAATTACTTAACTTGACCCCTATGAAAGGCACAGTAAATAAAAGTTATGAAAACAACTACTATATTTCCATTGAGTAACTGTAAAATAAAATATAGCAAACATATCTAGCAACACTTCACTGTGAAACTAGTGAAATCCTAGAAGCAATAGACAACAAACGTAGCATCAGACATACATTCAAGACAAAGACAGTGGAAAACCAGGAAACAAATACTGGTAAGCCACTAGACCTGTAATATTTGTTGTACTTAAAAATTCTCTTATCCTAAGTTTTTCCATTTCTAAAGCTGAGATGATCATATTATTTATTTAATATGTAATTTAATATGTATATTAGTATTATATAATACTAATACAGTGTGTATATACTAATATAATGGGTATATTAGTGTTATATAATAATATAATGACAAGCAAAATGTTAGCTCTTTACTACTTTCGAAAATAAAACTAGTCATCATATGCTTGGTAAAAAGATCTTATAGGCTCAGCACCTCAGCATGGGAAATACGCATTTCTTTTCAATTTGGGTAAGGAAGACAATACCCAGATAAAATTATAACTATTTCTGAGAAAACAAATTATAGCTTTCTGATTGAGTTTGTGTATAGGGTGTAAGAGACAGGGTGTATGTGTGTGGGGACAGAGAGAGAGACAGTGACAGAAACAGTGACAGAAACAGTGACAGAGAAGAAACATCCCAGGGGAAGTATCACCTTCAATAGAGTTTCTAAAGAAGATTATTCTTACAGAGATACAGTTTGTTTAGAGTCCTATCCTTGAGATACACGCTTATAAATATCTTGCTGTCTTTCCCTATGTATTCTGAAAGCAACAAAAAGATTAGACTGTGCAAGAAAACATGTACTGTGGGCCTTCCATTGTATATAGTCTTATTAAGTAAGAAAATAGAATGTATTTGTGGCGCAAAGAGTTTTTATGAATCCAACTTTTTAATAGATACTTGCATTGTCATGAATATTTTACAATGTCAGTGTCTCAATGTCATCTACATTACTATTTCTTTGATATAGCATATGCCATACTCCTGCTACCCTGAGCTTCTTTCTAAAATGTCTAATGAAATATTCATTCAGTTTCACATTTTAGAAAAGATCACAGTAGGTAACCTTAACATAAAATACATTGAGTTTTATAAAGTTTCTGTTTTACTTCAGGGATATCCAATTAATTATGAGCTATGTCTGAGTGGGCCAGAGATCTGGGCAGCAAATGTGGTATCTTTCAGGTGCCCCACAGTCATTGAAGCACATTAAAAAGTCTTTATACAATAAGACCACTTATTGGTGCATCACTATATGTTAGAACCATGATGATGTAGTAAAAAACAAACAGACAAAAAAAACCACAATAGATTTAACATTAGATCATAACAGACCTGATATCAAATTGTGTCAGCTTTTATAAACAGAGTGGATTTGATAAATTAATTAACCCTCAGAAATATCAATTTCTTCATTGGGAAAAGGGGTTATCAACACTCTCTTCAAATTGCTGTGTAAATGCATTCATTCTTTTAAATAACAAATACTGATTCAGTATCTACTGTTTTTTATGCTCAGAAATACAGTACACACAGGCGCTGCCTTCATCATGCTTATATTCCAATGGGGAAAATGGAAAATTAACAAATATACCTATCAATGTATAATATGTTGCCAGCTATTGATAAGTGTTATTATGGGTAAGGATTATCAGGGTAACAGGATAGAGAGTGACAGGAGATGCTATTCAAATAGAGTGGAGAGCAAATGACTCTCAATGAGACAATATGAATAAACTATACAATGTCTATTATTAGACTGGTGCAAAAGTAATTACGGTGTAATAGCTTT
This sequence comes from Rhinolophus sinicus, assembly GCF_036562045.2. NCBI lineage: Eukaryota > Metazoa > Chordata > Mammalia > Chiroptera > Rhinolophidae > Rhinolophus > Rhinolophus sinicus. The sequence continues at coordinate 106,787,472 of NC_133755.1, forward strand.
ATGATCAGGATTTATAACCATCGAAAAAATCCAGAGAAGAAGCCAACTATGTTTAAATATGAGACTAGCTGAAAGTGACTGACTCAAATTGCCTACCTTTCTTCTCACCAAAATTAATGTTTACTGTTTTTTAACCCATTGTTAAGAAACACTAAACATTAATAAAGATTAATAAGGGCAAGATTTTGTTCTATGCTCCTTGTTACAGCATTACCGAGCACTGTAATAATTTTAATCTGATCTATAATATTATCATTTTGATAATTATTTTAACTTACAGAACTAATAATTTCATAATAAAACAATTTTAAAAATATATTTTTTTATTATTTAAATATGGACTAAAATAAAATAAGCACCAAAATGAAATAACCAAAATGTTACTCTATAAAAATTATACAGAGTCTGGAAGATTTTCTAATTTACAATTAAACAACACATGAATTTCTAAGTTTAGTAAACATTGCAGAATCATTTGAGGAAACTCTTGAATTAAGACGTGTGGAATAAATCGCATTTCTATATTAAAATTATCTAAATTTTGGTGGGTGGTAATCGCTAAAACTCAGCTTGTCTTCCCCAACTATCAGTATTAAAGAGGAGCCTGAGACAAGAATTTTGATGAATGTAGAGTTTTTTGGAAGTAGTCCCAGGGAGGATGAGCAAAAATGAAAATTCAATAATAAGAGTGTATCATTCAGTAAATTCTAAGGGAAACTGGGGCTCAGTCCACTTGAGAACTTCAAAGAGTATATAGAATGTAAAACTATCTGAGAGTCAAGGATGAAGAGGAAGAAGTATTTCTCAGTCAGTTCCTATTTTCCATTGGTTTAGAATTGTCCCTTTGGACAAAGACCCTCTGTATTTCAGTGTTCTGCATGCCTGCCTAAAAAGTGAGCTCCTAAATACATTTAGTTACTGCCTTGGAGAAACAGGAACAGAAAGTGAAAAACAAGCTCAAGGGCTAGGGAGAGACAATTATAAATCAAACACATGGCTAAAATCAGACATGATATGAGAAAATGTTACACTATAGGTAATATGCAAACCAGATTCTTTTGTGATAATAAAAATATTTAGTAGTAGAATAAAAATAAATATAATAGTTGGAACCATCCTGTGTTGCATTTGTAAAGGAAAGTATCTTAGCCTCCACACCTTCACACGTCTTTTTTTTAAAGTAGAACTTTTGTTTTTATCATTCCCCTCAGTATAATCATTTCTGTTCTTTTTATTTTCTTGTATTTATTCCCTCTTGTTTAAAAAATTTCACCTAGGAGAGGCTATGAAAATATTCTTTTATTCTTTAGAGAAAATTGATTCACTGTGTTATTTCACATTTAAATTTAAGCTTTTTTTTAACTTTTAAATAAATTTCCAAAAAGTAATAAAGTCATAAATATATTTTGCAAACCATTCAGCTAAAGGCCCATTGCATAATAATTTAACTCATCTCTGATGTGTTTCTATTGTATAACAGCTTTGAGATGGGGCAGTGTAAACTAATTAGTATTAAACGAAAAGCTCATTTGTTCCTTGATTGCTCTTTGGGTAGTTTCCGAAACATAAAAATAAAAATAAAAATAAATAAAATAAAACAAAATTCAAACAAATCCTTGCTAGATTTCTACTTTGATTGTGGCAGTGGGGGAACCTGCAAAAAAAGTACATCTAATTTAATGTAAAACACTCTATTCCAAAAGAAATAGAGGATGCATGCCAATGTCTAAATTTTATGTAAATTTGTAGCATTAAATTAATATAATAGAAAGTTTAAAGTAGTTATTTATTTTAGAACTTGATAATGACCCAAAAGTAGTCCCTCCTTTTCTGTGGAATATGCGTTCCAAGACCCCCAGTGGATGCCTGAAACCAAATATAGTACCAAACCCTATATATACACATGAAATGTTTCCTATATATGCATACCTTATGTTAAAGTTTAATTTATAAATTGGCATAGTAAGAGATTAACAACATTAATTAATAACAAAACAATTATAATAATAAAGTGTTACTTGAACACAAGTACTTCTATACCAAGACTTCTAGATGATTGACCTTGTCATCATCTAGGTCAATCTGATGACCTAGATGACTGTTAAGTGACTAATGGGTAGACAGTGTATACAACAGGGTAGATACCCTGAACAAAGGGATGATTCAGGACCAGGGTGAGACAGAATGGGATGGCATGAGATTTCATCAGAATAGTACTTAATTTAAAATTTATGAATTTTTTTGAATTTACATTTAATACTTTACAGAGGTTGACCTCAAATTACTGAATCTGGGTGGGGTAAGTGAAATTGTGGATAAGGGGGGACTACTATAGAATTAATAAATTAAAAATTAATAAATTAATTAACAAATTAATAAAAATATAAGACAAGTTTCTCTCTCAAATATTGTTGGTATTCCATTGAGTTTATTACATAGTGAAGTGACAAGATTATGATTTTAGAATCTTGATTGCAAGGGAAAAACCACCAACAAGATGCAAATTACCAGTTGACAAATATATATTTTTAAAATAACAGGTATATTCTTAAAATAATTTTATATTTCTATTATTTAAATACTGCTTGAGCTATAAGAAAATTAGTGCTCTGAAACTGACATTTCAGTCTAGTACAAGGTATGATAGTTTAATTTGACAGTCTCTAAATTGTAGGAAACCACACTTTTTCCTATTCCTTTCTTATTTTTTTTTGCAAATACATTAGAAAAACATCGCTTTATAAGATTTGTGTTTATTTTCACTTTAAAGTTTTCTATTATAGATTTTTCAAGTTATATCATATGCTGCTAATTAAATTATTGCAATGAGCATTTTTCCTATTTTCTTCTGTATTTCTAATTTAACATTTGTAAGTAACCATAATATGCCAACAAATGTTGAAATATATCATTTATTATAAATACAAGTACTTTATTCTTTCATGATTTTAATTGGTAAGAATCCACACATTCATTTATGTTATTGTCACCTTCTCTTTTGTAATAAAGCATGTTTTATATTTTAAATTTCAGCGCATTTTTCAGAGGAGTATTGTTATAACCAAATTTTGTCAGGATGTTTAATTCCATTCAACTCAGCAGTATATTATTTTGCTGACAGTGTAGTAGTCAATATCCCATGAACATGGTTCTTAGGGATTCAATATTTATTTCAGGGTCTAAACCAGAGATCTCACTTTTTTTTTTTTTTTTGGAATTTGCTGAAAGGCAGTAATTTTTTTTTTTTAATATGAAATAGTAATCCATCATATATGGCATATATATTTTCAGCATTATTTTTTAAACCTTACTGATAATGATTATATTTTTACTAGTAAATAACTATTACCAAGGGATTATTATGAGATAAAAGAGTTATCACGTTGGGACATTTTATATAGTAGGTGGAGTAATAGTGCTTATTTCACTCTGTCTTATACTATAGTTAATGACTTTCCCAGCCTCAGAGGAGAATAAATCTCTCAGGAGATTATGAGTTATTTGAAGGCAAGTTCTGTGCTTTATTTATCTTATCTCCTTTCACACATATCCAGAGCAGAATAGAGAACTTTGCATATAATAGGGAAATGTTTCATGGTTTCAGTTTTTTAATTAACCCATGAATATGTGGGCAAATAATTCCTTCATGAATATATAAATCAGAGAATTCTACTAATAAATATTTAATAAAAAATTATAGTATACGCTTTTAAATTTCTTTCAGGTGTTGAAAGAACATATTTACACTTCATAATTTGTAGTTAGTGTTTGGTTGATATACATAAAATACGCAAAACTATGGTTGTTGGGAAAATAAAGTTAAAAATAAAACCTCCTCCAACCCAGAAAATCTCTCTGTGTAGATACCGTTTTCCTGAAAATAAGACCTAGCCGGACAATCAGCTCTAATGCGTCTTTTGGAGAAAAAATTAATATAAGACCTAGTCTTATTTTCGGGGAAACACGATATATATATATATATAGGTGTGTGTATGTATATATGCATATATATGCGTATGTATGTGTATATATATGCATATATATATAAATCATATATATCAACATTTATATTGATATATATATATAATATATATGTATATACGTGTGTGTGTGTATATATATATGTGTGTATATATATATATATATATATATATATAGTTTTTCAAAAGAAAAAAGAAAGGGGAGCTTTTCTTATTTTTAACTGAAGACATGTCCCTTATTATTAATTTTTATTTGTCCTCTCAATCTCAACACATAATGAATCACACATAAGAGTACAAATAGTACCATAATATGAAATATAAAATAATTAAACTATTTTTGCAAATTATTACAAGAATATTTTTTCAGTCACAGATTCCTGACGATAAGTAGATTTGAGCCAATAACCTTTACTTGACACCATTTGATGTAGTAAATAACCACATTCAAACATAATTATTAATATTATTTTATCAAATAGTCAACTGTCAAAGTCGAAAATGCTGATTTAAAATTATCAACAAATCATTGCCTCAAGATAATTGTATTGCTTTACTGTTTGTAGATTCAGAGAAAAATTTTATTTGGCATGCATATTAAAGATTCTAGACAACCAAAAAAATAAGTAAATTTTTTGGTGAAAATAATGAATATTAAATTCATCTAACTAAAGATGAGTTAAAAATATCAATTGTCTTGTTAGAAATTAAGGAAATTTTAAGTATTAACATTGTGAAGTATTAGTATGTATTATGTATGTGGGGATAGAAAATGTGAATAATTGTATATGTGTTAATTTCCTCATCTTTATTTGTAAATGTGTCAATATATTAAGTTTAAGTTGGATAAAACTGGACATGGTGGTATACACATATTACTTAAGTTATAAAGCTATCTAGGGTAAAACTTAAAAAATTATTATCAACTCCCAATGAAAAGTTCAATATGAGATGAGCTACCAGATTGGGTATAGCAGCAAGTAGGCAATTTTTTTTTAATTGTGTACAGAAATATGACACCAATGGAGTTTTTATATCGAGAAATTAAGGATTAGTAAAAATCAGACATTTAAAATATAGTTAAAACACTTACAAAACACTTACTATATATGTATACGCCATTAAATGATTTTTAAATATTGGCTGTTTTACTTATGAAAATTGAGACAAACATTTCAAGTTTTTTATTTACAAATAGAATTTGTGTTATCCTATCAGACTATTTATTACTCCACAATCATTTGTAATCATTAACAGGAATGCAATTTTGCTCATTTTAATAAAGCACAAAGTAAATTAAAAAATATTAAATAATCTTAAGAGTGCCAAAAGCATTTAACAAAATTAAATTTACATATATGTGTGTTTATATATACACACACATATAAATATACATGCATATGCATATATATGTGTATATATGTGTATGTGTGTGTATACGTGTATGTGTGTGTGTGCATATATATATATATATATAGCCAAAAACGTTGTGTGTGTGCGTGTGTGTGTGTGTATATATATATATATAAACATAATTGGTTAACACTTAATATATGGTAAAAGAAAAGTATACATTTCAAAGTCCTGAGGAAATTATAAATGTCTACAATTGTTTGATATGTTTATGAAGGAATAAGTCAAAAGTAGATAAATTATAAATTTTGAAAATAAGAAACAAAATTATCATTATTTCTTTGTTAGGTATGTATACATCTGAACTGAAGATAATTGCCTGAAAATTAGAAACAATAAAAGGACTCAGATTTTTCTAAGGTCAAAAATATCTCTTACATCATTTTTCACCTTTACAAGTCTAGAAGGAAAGTATCCATAATAGGTAACAGATAAACTAAATGATGGTACACTTAAATTAAATTCCATTTGAATCAAAAGATCCTTGGCAAACAGAGACATTTTTAGAAGAAAAAAGAAGAGACATTAAGTCAAGTTAAAGATTGAAAAGTAGCTAACAGAATATGCCACCTTAAAATATGCCTCTTTGCCATAAGATAATTTTGAGCTGATTGTTTTGAGAAACTGCAAGACACATAGAGAATAGAACAGACCCTTTTTAAAGAGAAATCTACATTTATAAAGAAAATTTACATTAGAAAGCAATCTGTCCCAGGACAAGAGCTATTACCTGAAATAGCTTTTCATGTGAAAGACTTACCTGTGTGATAGGAGAACCCTGTCTACCAAACGTTTTTTTCGTCTAACCATCCTGTTAATTGCCTCCTCTCCCCTCCCTGCAAACACACATCTTTCTGTAATCTTTAAGCTGATATTTAAGTTAGTGGTTTGGATCATCTCAGGGAATTTAGTCACTTTTCCTGAGGCTCTCCCATGTACACATGAGGTTAAAAATCTATTCCTCTAGATGTATACTGTAACTGCTAAAATAAATTATCTGTTAAATTTAAACCCTTGCCAGTCAAAAGAGATTGGGTGGGTAGTTTGGACTGTACCCTTCAATTTTGGAGAATTTTTATTAGATTAAAGAAATAATAAGTCTCTTTCTCTCAGTGTCATCACGACATAAAATAAAAAGGAGTTGTTTTGTAACTTCTCAATATTAATTTAGTCTATGAGCATATTTTTGGGCTAAAAAATTTGAAGTATGTCCTAGCTATTCTAAGTTATTTCATTAATTATAAAAATTTCAAAATCCTTCCTTTTATATGGGCTTACTCTAATATTATTCTGAATGGAGAAATAGTATGTAAGTTTTACACAAATAGGAAAGTCTTCTGTTTTCTCCACACCTCATTCCCTTTCTATTTCAATACTGCATAACCTTTTTGAAGAATTGACAGATTTTAGCATTCAGCACTCTTGGATTCTTTTTATTATCTTCAGTGAGAGTGATTACTGTTTATTGCCAAAACTGAAGCTTACAGTTCTTGAATCTATATTCTGAATTTGATTTCTTTCATTTATGTTATTATCATGTCAATTTTATTCATCTGAATATAGTGACTAAAGATTACAAAAATATGGTTTATAAACACATTGTTGATATTTCATGTACATTTAATTTTCTCTGGGTTTGAAGATAACTTAAAAATTCTTATTAAGACTCACTGAATGCATCTTAGAAAATGTTTTTGTTATTTTAAATGACTCACAACTAAGACACATGCTTGTCAAACAAATATCTTTCTATGACAACATGATAGGTCTTGTGGATGGCAAGAAAGAGCAAATATGATTCATCTCGCCTCTAGAAAAGCAGTTGCTTGTCTTCCAAATAACATATTTTTTTCTTTTTCTTTTCTTTTTTTTTTTTTTTTAAACATTGACAGCACTGATTGTGGTTTAGATGTTATTGTGGTGTAGGTATCCTAGTAGAACTTCAGCACAATGATTAGCAATTTGTAATTTAGTATTGATTCAGGGAAAGTTTTCCAGTCATGCCAGTCTTTACCTGGTACAATATAATATTTTTAACAGTAGCTTAGAAAATAGAATTTCAAGCCTACATGTACCTTCATTGGATAAAAATTGATAAATATTGGACTAAAAAACAATTTGAGAAATTCCTTGAATAATCAATGCAGGCAACATTTTTCTTGTAAATTTATCATTACCCTTAATTCTAGATGAGGGGCCTCTCCTAACGTGATCATCTGGAATCATATGTTATTCTCTATCTTGGTATTTTATACATTTACCAGTTTATTTGTCTATTTCCTCCAGCTCATGGAAAGTGAATAATAATCATATATATGTATATAAATCTCCAATAACTTATATGTTTGAGCTTAATAAGTACATGTTGAATTAATGGAATATATTGTAATTTTATATAATGCTTACTCAGAGATGTTTATAGTTTCAATGGAAGAAGTAATTTAATGAGGACTACAGTTTAGAAAATCCTTGATTTTTATTAGGTCACAGGAAATAAGTGTCTTAGAAATGAAGAACAATAAATATGTACATTTGAATTTTTAGAATTAGAAACCTCTAAAGAGTAAGAATGCATTATCCCTTCATCTAGTTGACATATATATATATATATATATATATATATATATATATATATATATATATTAGACACCATGCTATGTCAGGCTCTATCCTAAATGGCAGGAACAGAGGGTGTCCTGTCCTCATATTGCTTACATATGAATAGACGAGACATATAACAACAATTTTAAAAAAGTAAATGGATAGTATACTACAATGTGTTAGGAACTCGAGAAGAAACGGTGTTACTTTCGGTTGAGCAGTAATGATGTCCACCATATTATTGACATCTATGAAGAGATAGAAATCATGAACAAGTTGTGCAAATATCTGAAGAAAGAGTATTCTAAGAGGAGGAAACAGTACATACAAAAGACCTGAGCTGGGATGATGCTTCACATATTGAAAGAAGAGTAAGGAGGCTGATGACACAGCAGGCACATGGGACCTAAAGAAAAGTGGGAAGATATTACGTTAGAGATATCAGCCTCTACAATAAGTAACATCTCATACTCTTAGGTGTAGGGAAGGAAAAAGTTTTCTTCAGTGTTCTCAGGGTCACTTGGTGGCTCTGAAAATTAAACTGACAAAGTGGTATTAACAGGAGTCAGCATACAAATCTAATTGAATTTTTACACATAGGGAGCCTCCACACTGCTCTGGTCACAATAGTGACCAGAGCCAAATGTTTTATACCCTTAGGCAAACAAACAATACAGTTGTGAAGAATTTACAAGATAAAGTTGTTTGAGCTAGGGGTAGGAAATGGTGAGGTAACTGAGGAGATAAAGGTAGTTTAACAGTATTGGTTTGTACAGATTTCTCAGCCTCAAATTCCTGTCTCTGGTGATAAAATACCTTCCCTTTTCCTGGGTATTGGGAAAGCACATCTCACAGGAGGTTTTTATGACCTGTTTCAGGGAAGAAGGGCGAGGGGAGGGAAGTCAGGAGTAACCTTCCTGCTTCTGCAGTTGTCTCAGATTCCTTTAGCTAAAGGTACTCAATATGCCAGCATGCATGCTTTGGGATAGTGTGTCCTGAGCCTCATCACAGACTAAGTGAGCTTTTGGATTTGAATCTAAGTGTATTGTGAAGTTTATCATTGTGAGTTTTGAGCAAGCATTTAACGTGGTCTGACTTATGATTTTGAAAATTGTTGACTATTTTGTGAAAAATAGAGTTCTCCAAAAGTTGAATCAGGAAGACCAATTAGGAGGTGTTCGCCAGGGTCCAGGTGGCTGGACATGACTGGTAACACTCAAAGCGATGACAAGGATCGGATTATATATGTGTTACATTGGTAGGGCTGAATAAATGTGATGATTAATTAAATAAGAATGTAAATAAGTTAATCAGAGATGATTCCAGATATTTTGGCTGGAACAACTGGATAAATCTTGTTGCTACTCTTTAATTAATCTCACTGTGATTTTTCAAAGAAAGTTATCAACTTGGAGTTGAAGACAAGAATCATTTACTTTAATAAATGACAGAAAATATTTAATTTCTTACAAGAATTTTGATCTCTAGAAAGGAATTATTATTAGCTTTCTGTGGAAAATTGAGTTATGAATTGGAATTCAAAATCTTGGCAATTTTTAATACTGCAAATGATTTAAGGAAAAGTTGCTCATATAATATTTTATAATGAAGTAAACAACATTTTTATCTTTAAATTTTGTGATTTTTTATAATTATGAATAAGAAACATACATTTGGTCCTTGTCTAGTGTCCCTGGTACACATATCCGAAAACTTTTGTCATTTCCTATATAAGAGCCATAAGGGGCATCTTTTGTTAGAATATTTAGTTTGTTCCCAATTCCTGAACTATCTCTGTCCTTATTCTTAACAAGTGCCTCTTAAGCTCACCTGAGTTTATGTTAATGAGATGATTTGGGGTAGCCCCTAAAATAGGGGCTGGTTGCCAGGAGAAACAATTATGTGATTAGAGGGTTGAAATTTCACCCCCTCCCAATGACCTCCAAGTAGAGGAGAGAAGCTGATGGTTGAATTAATCATCAGTGGTTGATGATTTAATCAATCATGGCTATGTAATGAAGTCTCCATAAAACCCTAAAACAATGGGATTTGTAACTTATCAAAGAGTCTTTCCACTTGGGGCTACAGACATTAAATTATGCTTACAGCTGGGTAATGTAAAAGAAAGTAGTGTTTATTGTATAACATTACACAATGGAGAATGGCCAGTTTGTGCTGTAAAAACCCAAACTCCCCAAAGGTTTACAGATAAGGGGTTTTGTGGAGCAAAAATCATGAAAAATCATGAGTAAGGAATTCAGGGTAGTAGGCTGTGTTGTTTGATCTTTTCTTATGTAAGCTTTAGCAATCTGACTTATTTAGCTCCTGGAGGCATTCTGTCAGGGTCTAGAGGACTATGGCCAAGTGGTCTCCATCAGGAGCGGTATGTGAGAAATCCTGGGTTGTGAGCCAGTGATGCTATCTTAAGAGCAGAAAGTAAAGAACAGAGCTATACATTTCATGCTAAACAGGCTACATTCTTCTATTATCTATTATTCTGAAACCTGCTTTATAGGCAGGACTATAGGCCCCAGGATGTGACTACATTCCAGTGCACCTGTTACTCATAAGAAATGCTAATTTAATAATTTTAACTAAAAGCTAAATTCTAATATATATACTCTGTTATGATTTGCTGTCAGCTTCAGATTTGGAGAGTTTCCAAGCTGAGGAACATGTGCAGGTGCAGGGAGAGTAGCACACCCAGGAGAGGGCATTCAAGCCCCATGCCTATTCCTACATATTATACCTTGCCCTATGCATCTTTTTCATATAGCTATTTCTGATTTATCTCTTTATCATAAACAAGTGATCTAGTAAATAAAATGTTTTCCTGAGTTCCGTGAGCCTGTCACATTTATCAAACCCGAACAGCGGATTGTGGGAATCGCCAGTCAGTCAAAAGCACAGGTAAATAAACCGAACTTGTGATGGGCATCAGAAGTGGGATTGGGGAGGAGAGCAGTCTTATAGGGCTGAGCCTTTATTCTGTGGACCTAATGCTTATCTCAGATAAATAGGGTCAGGTTAGGTTAAATTGTAGGACACCCAGATGGTTTCACAGAATGGCTTGGGGAGGAAAACCCCCATAATCTGATATCAGAAGTGTTTTAATGTGGAGTATTCTGAGTGTTAGGGAAATAGTGTAGGAGGAGTAAAGAAAATATGAGGTTTTGGTTTTTTTTCTGTATAAATTTATTTCCAAGGAAATATTAATAGAGCATATTTAATTTTTAACTTAAATTTTAAAAAGTAAAAAAATCAAATGTGTATGAAAAGGTGTAGATATTTGCTAATAGTCATGTTTAATATGAATTCTTAAGTCTATTACTTATACAAAAATCTGCCAATTTTTAAAAAAATTTATAATTTTCACAAAACATACTTTATTTTTATTCAACATATCCTACTCTCAAAGATGAAAATTTAATTAAATAGAATTGAAGATTATCAATCATGTTGCCAAAAATTATAAAAATCAAATTTATAAAAAATAAACATATCTAAACAGAAATAGTCCAGCTAATCTTGAAGAACCAAAAAGCTGAAGGACTTATATTATTACATATTAAGATTTATTATAAAGTTACATGAATTAAGACAGTTAGTATTGGCATAAGATACCAGACAAGAAAATCAAAATAAGACAAAAAACAAACAAACACACCAAAAACTAGCATAATAAACGGAGCCTAGGGACAGATCCAACATATGCTGTAACCTAATTTATTATTTATGTGATACACTGGAAGGAAGATGGTCTGTTAATAAATACTGTTGTGTCAATTGGATATCCTTATGGAAAAGAGTGTGACTGGTACTTGAAAATACTCAAAAATCAGTTTTCAAAATATGAAAATAAAACCACATGGCTTTTAGAAACATAAGTGAAAGCCTTTCTGACCTTGGGGTAGGCAAATATTTTTTCTTTTTTAATAGGAGTTTAAAAAACATTAAGCATAAATGAAATAATTGATACTATGGACATCATTAATATTAAAATTAGGAGCATCTTTCATCAAAGGACACCATTAAGGTGAGGCGTGAAAGGGAAACATATTTTACAAACTTTGTTTAAAACTTTCTATGAATCATAAGAAAAATAAAGACAACACAATACAATAATAAACAAAAGATTAAAATGAACATTTCACAATGAAGGATAATCAAACGTCCTATAAAAATGAAATCTTGTTTCCATTATTAGTTAGCAGGAAAATGTAAATTAACCTACAATGTGGTACTAATGCCCATACCCACCAGAATGACTAAAAAGAAAATCACAAAATACTCATTATTGGTGACAATATTGTGGGAGAGGAACAAATTTTCTTCTATCTTTCCTGGAGGTACTTTTGGCTGGTCTAATAATTGAATAGACATGAGGCAGATTAACAAGAAAAAACAAAAAACAAACTAAATACTTACATATATATGGGAATCCTGCATAATTGAAAGATTCAGAGACCCCACATGCAGGAGAGGTTCAGAAATAGAAAGGGAACATGGGTATGTAAGACATTCTGAATAGGAATGATATAAGGTGCTTTGATGGTTTCAAAGGGCAGAATCATAAGAAGAGCAGATTCTTAGTGAATAGAAGTTGGCCTCAAAAGAGGTTATCTCTGATAATCTCTTATTGTGGGAAAGGCCCCTAATTCAAGTTCTTCTATATAGTTCAGGGAGGGGCAGAAGTTTCTCTTGAACCTGCAGCTAAAGTTGCCTTTATCTCAAAACAACTGCATACTGCTGAGGCACATCTCGGGTTAATTCATTCTGAACCCCCACAATGCAGAGCAACCACAATTCCCATACACTGTTAATAGAAATATAATTTGACACAATCATTGTGGCAAATTGTGTTTCTACTAGGGGTAAACATACACATAACCTAAGATTAGCAATTTCTTTTCTAGTAATAAAACCCACAGATATGAGTGTTTATGAAACAATGAATATTTTGAATAATTTAATAAATTGGAAATAACTTAAATGTCTATCAGAGACATGCAATGAATTATACTGTAGAAAGCATAAATAAACTATGTTATGTGCAATAACATGGATAAATCTCAGAAACAAAATATGAAGCAAAAGAAAAACAATATGAACATACGCTGTTAAAATTAGAATCATGGTCACTTTTGTGAGGGGGTGGTTCCTTGTTGTGATCCTTCTGTAGGCTGGCAGCATTTATTTTTTGTTTAGGTTACTCTGGGGGGGTGTTCATTTCGTGAATATGCATCAAGCTATATATAATTTGTGTTAAGCACATCTATTTAACTGACCATGACTTATATATCCTAATGCTATATTTCATCTTTTCCACTTTTTACTCTTTTATTTTAGTTAAATCATTATAGTATCATTAATCACCAAGTTTCATTAAATCTGTTAAACCATACATCATAGTACTATTAACGGCTATTAATACATGGACATTTTACTTCATAGTTGAAGAGAAAGAAATAGATTCACCATCATAGTCCAATAGCTACATATCAATAGCTTTGTGGTAGAGTAAATATCTATATGCAATTTCTGTTGATATGCTTAGTACACTGGTTAAGTGGCTACTAAAATCGAAAAAAAAGAAAATTTCTGTTGGCTATCACAGAAACAAAAAGGATGCATTTAATAGGTAATGTAAGAATAAGGAGATTCAAATATATGGTGATAGAAGGAGAACTAACTCTGGGTGGTGAACACACAATGTGACCATGGCTCCCCGAAAATAAGACCTAACTGGAAAATAAGCCCTAGCATGATTTTTCAGGATGCTCATAATATAAAATAAGCCCTAAGACTTATTTTCAGGAAAATACAGTAGGGCTTATTTTATATTGCGAGCATCCTGAAAAATCATGTTTGTGCTTATTTCCGGTTAGGTCCTATTTTGGGGGAAACACGGGTTATACAGATGACATATTACAGAATTGTACAGTTGAAACCTATATAATTTTATTAATCAGTATTACCCCAATAAATTTCAATTAGAAAAAAGAAAGAATAGGAGGAAATTATCTCTTTCGTGATACGGTTAGAAACATTGATTAAAACCTAAAGGCATTTCACCATTATCAGTCATTTTGAAATGAAATATATGTTCTTCATGAACATAGTTTTTACAAAATTAAAATGTATATAACTAACTTGTGATGATCAATAAAATTGATAAGTCACTATAATTCATAATATTTAAAATGAAGATTAAATGTGCTTATTTTTTAACAAAGTTCCAGAGAGAAAACTATGTTTTCTTTCTAAAACCCAAAATTAAAGTGAAGTCTGTTCTGTAGACATCAAACAATTGTTGGAAATGAACCATGTTATAAAAGAAGCTCAACTATCTAGAAAATGGGGTTGTATTATTGTTATAATAATTAACATTTATTGTCATTATTTTTATATTTTGAGTTTTAGTATAAGGTATGTTCTGAAGTTTTCCAAGATATTACTCAAATATATAAAAATTACATATCACCAAATTCTGAGTTGATTTTAAATAAATAGGAACTAATAATGGTAATTACCAAACTTGCTCTCTTATAATAGAAGTGAATTTATGGTGAAATAAATAAGAAAGACATTTACTTGCTTGAATAATAATCTATTCAGAAAACAATAAAACAACCAAAATATCAAGTCCTGGCCATGAGAACATAATAGTGGTTTACCAATAGTCCAGTTCAATTATTTTTATTATAAATTACCAGTTACTAATTACTTCAAAAATAAACTTTTTCTAGTCTTTAAATAAATCTGTATAACCACTATGGAAAATAGTATGGAGGCTCCTCAAAAGATGAATAATAGATCTACCATATGATCACTAATTCTAATTCTGAGTATTGATGCAAAGAAAGGAAAAACACTAATTTGAAAAGATATCTGCACCTGTGTGTTCATTTCAGCATTATTCACAAAAGCCAAGATATGAAACAACCAAAATGTTCACTGATAGATGAATGGATAAAGAAATAGTGGTATATATACAGTAGAATATTATCCAGCCATTAAAAAAAAAACACAAAAAAACAAACAAAAAAAACCAACAAAAAACAAAAACTTGCTATTTGTATGAACCTTGAGAAAACTGTGCTAACTGAAATAAATCAGACAGAAAAAGATGATTTCCACATGATCGCACTTACATATGGACTATAAAATAAAACAATGACAACAAAAACACGCTCATGGCTATAGAGAACAGATTAGTGGTTACCTGAGGTAGGGTGTGGGTGAAATGGATCAAAAAGTACAAATTTTCAGTAATATGAGTGTCATGGGGGTGTAGTGTACATCATGGTGACTATACTTAATAACATTGTATTGCATATTTGAAAGTAGCTAGGAGAGTGAATCTTGCATCTCATCACAAGAAAAAAAAATGTAACTGTATGGAGATGGATGTTAACTGGATTTGCTGTGGTGATCATTGTGCTATATATACAAAAATCAAATCATAACATTGTACACCTGAAACTAATATAATGGTATGGTAACTGTACCTCAATAAGAAAAAGAAGCTATAAAAAATAAATAACTTATTCAGTAAAGTTCATTTTAAAAGCTTAACATTATAGTTTCCTAAAGATTAACTCATCTTATATTGTATTGTCCTAAGTTTCAGGTTCATTTTTACACCTACTTACATTTTCCCCCCAAAATTTCTGACTTTCTTTGCTCACAGCCAAGTGTACAAGGTTAGATTCATTTCTATATCTTTATTTGCAGACTTTCTTCTTTCCTGCTTCTTATAATCATGTACTATTTTAGGGAGCCAAATTTTACGTAAAATAACCTCACTCCACAGATTTCCATGTACTTGAGAAAAGGAGGTTTTAAAGCAAAAAATTTACCTGTTTGACATTATGGTATCTGCAAAAGTTTTGTATTTAAATCATATTGGCTTTAGTTGTGGAAGATACATAGACACACAAGCAAGCACACACATTCTCCCAAACACATTTACACACATGAACAGAATCCTACATATATGCAGTCACACACACACAAACTTAGCCAGTCCAAAAATTGAGGTGCATAATAATTTTACTATTATACAGGAAAATTATCTAATTTGTAGTTTAATCATATAACTTAAATGTACATACTACACACACAAACACACACACGTGTATGTGTGTATAAAACATAAAATAAAACAAAATAAATATGGATTTTACAATGCATTTCAAAGTAATCTTTCTCCTTGAGTTCTATTTGTAACGCCAGACATTAGCATGTGCCAGGAATTTGGGGTGCTCGTTTAACTAAAAAAAATATTCTGCAGAAATTTTCAAACATATTATTTCATGAGTAAGGTACTTTCCTGAGGGAGTATTATAGCTAAGTTATATATATTGCCACATTTATTAGGTTGGTTTTCCCTTAGGAAGGATTAGGTAATCGTTTCTGTGCAATTAGCATGGATTTCCCTCTAGGTCTGTGCTTTATCAGTGTTTAGAAAGGGTTCATTCCCAAAATTAGTATACTGCTAATGTATGCCTGAAACCCTAGAGAAGAGAAAGTGTCTATTACAACACCAAAGAGGTATTCAAACAGAAACTACTTGACTGATAACAAGCTTAGATTTTTGCCTTGCCTGCCAGAAAGTTCAGAATTCAATTAAATGCTGAAATGCAGTAACAAACTTAGCCAGATGTGCTGTGCATCTAATTCTTCTCATTTTTTAGCTTTGAAACTCTATATTTTGTTTATTTTTTCAGTTTTCTCATTTCAATAATGTTTAACATTTAAAAATCCCTCAAATTAAACATTGGTAAACTATAAACCATATTTTAATAACAAAAAATGCTAGCTTTTTAATGGTAAAAATATTGTATTTAAAAATATGAAGGTCTTTCAAGTTCTTTTAGTCCTGACTTACCAAATACCAATAAGCAATTTTTGGCCTACTCATTCCTCTATGTTGATTAAGTGAAGAGATTAATATTTGTGTATGCTTCAATTTTTTAAAAAAAGAGTATTCTAGAAAACTAATGAAGCCTCTGGATTCCATCTCCTGATGTAAAGAATTACAAGTAGCATCTCTCCACCATTACAACACAAAAAGAACTTGACTAACTTCAAATTTCTGACTTTTTCAATTGCATTAGGGCATGTAGTCACAGAGCAAGTAATGGCACACAAATAAAAGGAGACAGTGTTTTCAGGGAGAGGCACCAGGATCTTGCACTTCCCCAGGAATATGAAACTAGACACCAATAAAATTGGTTGCTGACTAACTGTTGACGGCTGAGTGTGGACTGGAGGGACCGTGTAGAACTTGGAGGAGTCTGCACCGCCATGCATACTCTTTCTCCAGGAACCCTAACAGACCCCTACAGAAAAGATCTGAGAGAGTTGTAGAACGTGTCTACCATGGTGCAGATCTCAGGAGGGGAGCCACACCCATACAGGAGGGGCAGGAAACACTGCTGAAATAGTTCTCCACTCTCCCCATTATGCAATAAAATCTTTGCTCTGTCATGGGGCATGCGACAACTCTAATAACCTTAAACATTGGTAAACCGCTATTGCAACCAGGGGAAGCATAATTGCAGGGTCTGAAAATCTGTAACCGGTGTAATTGCAGATGAACTGAGTGAGGAGGCCACACTGTCAAGTCCCAGATACATGGCACAGGTGACAGACTGAGGCAGAATAACTGATTGCACATATCCACCACCTACTTCTTCCCAACCATTCCATGGCCAAATTAAGAAGCCTCTAATAACAATAATAGCAGAATACAGAAGAGAGAGGCAGGCGAGAGGATCAAGAGTATGCAAAGACACTGATTCTGAGGCACAGGAAAAAAGGAAAGACCTAAACCTCAAAATTAACCAGAAATTAGTCTGGTCAACTTCATTTCGCTTTACACAAAGTATCGCTACAGGAATTTGAAAACTTTGCTGCACTGTGGGTAACCATATCAACAATAGATCTTAAACTTAGTCTATTTCCTAACCAGATTAACACTAATCCCCACACTCTAAAGCTCTGGTCAAAGGAAAGGGTGCTCATTTCCAGGCATGAAAGCTATTTATTGCAGTCTCTTCTGTTTTACACAATATGTTCAGATATAAAGAAAATCTTAAGAACATACGAGAAAGAAAGAAATATCACCACAATCTCTGCAGAAAAAAAAAGCAATCATTGGTACAGACTCAGTTATAACACAAAAGTTGGAATTGTCTAACAAGGAAATCAACGCAAATAGGATGAGGCATGATGTCAGCAATGTGATTGAATAGGAGTTTCCAGCATTTTTTCCCTTACAGAAACATCAATTTAAACAACTGTTTACATGTGCAAATTCCTTCATAGTAGCCAAGGAATCCAGTTGAGCAATTATAGCAACCTAAGGACTTTGCCAGTAAAACAATAAAAGGTGCACCGATCCATTCTAATGTAACTGTCGGGACTATTCACCTCAAATGGCTTCCTCTGATCATCCTCTGGCTCTCTTTTTCTCTGTCATTTAGGCAAACATGCATTGACATGACACTGTACAAAATGGAACAACAAGTTCTTGGCCTTCCCGGTGGGACTCACCAAATGGACATCAGTAAACCTTTCTCCTCTGGTCAATACTGCAAATAGCTCCAATACCAACTTAAACAGGTCACTGAGGGCTTACACCTATCATTAAAGACATGCTTGAGGCAGGAGTCATTAAACCTACAAGATCCCCATTCCATAGCCCTGTAGGTTTAAGGACTTAACTTTGGGAATTTATAGGGTTTTCCTGAAATGACAGTGACGTGGGTCCTGGTGTCTAATAGGACCAATTTTCAATTTAAATTGAGCAATCCAGCCTTAGCCTGGAGACACCAAAGCTCTCCACCAATGGATTCCAATAAAAGCACGTGACTTCGGTCCTGCCTCTCTCTCTGTCTGTTTGCACTCTGCACTGATCTCCCTGTGTAGCACCTTTGGTTGTGTATAGCTCCTGGAGGCCCCTTGGGGCCATCTACTTTTCCCAGGACCTATGAATAATAAACTTCTCTTTTTCAATTTCTCCTATAGGTTTTGTTGAACCATTGCCCACAATCCATCTCCTTGTGTTTCACTTAACAAATATTAATTTAGAAAATCATAACAGTGGTATATAGCTTGATTAGATCAGCCACATTTCTTTGTTATTTTTTCTGTGTTATGTACCTGGGAAGGTGCCAGTGACTGCCTGCATCTATATTCTGGAAGGAATGTAGGTGATTTACACAAACCTTGTCAGAAGCCTTAGGGGATAACTGCTAGTTCAGTAATATAACGAAAATCATAACAAAAATAGATTAAAAAACAAACAAACTTATTCTTCTGGATACTCTTCCAAGTGTATTTTATGTTCAGTTTCTTCTAATCTCTACAATGTATGCAATGTACAAATAAAATAACTGAAGATCAGAGAAATTATGTAATTTAATTGAGGAAACACAAATAATATATCAGAACCTTCTCCCACTTCCCCCTTTCCATTATATTTTTTCTTGGACTCACAATTCCTAGTTAATATAATCATGATGTTTCAAAAAAATAATATTTGGAGTAGGACTAGGGAAAGCAGAGTCAAGGAGCCTTTTGTTTTAGACTTTCTACATATACACTGATCCAGGCAAGGTAAGCTGTAGCCAAGACCACATACTTATCTAATGTGCTTATGGCTTCTAGACCTGCTTACATCAAATCTTGATTATAACATTTCTATTCTATAATGGCTTGCTTTTGCACTTTCCTTATTGGAGGATCTGACAATACTCGGCTCTTAATGGACATTTCCAGTTATGTATCACTTGATGCCCATGGTGAGAGTCTCATCTAATAGCATATCAAATTCCGCTTCCTGTACAAGGAGTCATTCTCTATTCTCAGGGTCATGGGGTCTGAGCTATACTTTTTCCAGTTGGGGCTTACTAGAGACTTTGTCTAGAGACTTTGCCTATTACAAATATCGCAAGAGACATTAAGTGTCCCAGACCAAGTAGCCTAAGCATCAAGGGAAGGAGGTACTACAGCCTGAACCATCCGCAGCCCCCTTTCATGTCCTGGGTCCTGATCAAAATTGACACTTTTCTCATTCAACTGATAAACCACTAGAACATTATTCTCAATGGTGCTACATCTACATGTCTCCAAAATACCTGAAGTCCTGCTAAGAACATGGCCACTTTCTTGGTGGTACATTGTTCTTTATTTGGGGAATATATTCTCAAATATCCCAGACTATCAAACCATTGGCAGAACACTGAACCTACCACTGGATGAGGCAGTAAATCTTTAATGCTGAAAATTCTGTTAAATAACAGCTTTTGTTCTTTTGTACTGATGGCAAATGAAATTTACTGATTCTCTCTCAGTAGCCACATGCCAGGTTCCAATGGCTGTGTTGATCTCTCCTAGTAAAAACAGCACATCTGGAATAGAAGCCACAGTTGGGATTAACACTTGATTAACTTTATAGTGGTACACCATCGTCCTCTATAGTCTTTATGGTTTGGGAAGGGCCATTTCTATAAAGGAAATGCATTGTTGACAGGGACCTACTTTATGCATCCTTTAAGTTTTTGAGGATCGTAAAATACATTGCTTCTGATCTAATATTATGGACTGAGGAAGAGGACCAATGTTAGGAGATTCCATGAGTTTATCTGAACATTATGGTTCTTATTCCACAGAGAGTAAACAACTGTGAGGATTTTCTATTGCTCTTGTGAACATTCTTTTCATCAGTCATTGATATTTACATATATATTCATATGTTGTTAACTATATAAACCATACATTTTTTCTTATTGGAACATCAAGCACTTTGCCCCTAGAAGTACCTCACTTTATCAACCACTACCTATGTCTAGCCATCACACAGCTTCAAAGATAAAAATCTTTTAACAGTCATTAGAGATCCTGCATACACCTCTTCCCCCATTATATTCCTCTTCTTCACTCCCACAAGAAACATTATATTGAATTTTGGAGTAGTTTTACCCTTTATAAACTCTATTGTACTCTGTTTCCAGAAAATATGTTACTAAGCTTTACCTTTTTAATATAAATACATTGCTAGTGTATGTATTTTACTGTGATTTGATCTTTGTTTGAGATTTATTATATTACATTGGTATTTGAGATTCATTAAATTAAAGCATAGCACATATGACTTCTATTTTCTATAGGCTTTCTGTTTTGATCCAAGTCTCCATTTTTCTTAGTGAGAGTTTTACAGTATTCCCTGAAATCTAATAGAAAATACCCTGTCACATTTTTCTTTTTTACAAGTGTGGTTTGAATTTGGCTATTTGCTATTCTGTTTAAAATGTACAATAACCATTTCAAGTTCCAACAAAAATTATTCAGCATTGCATGAAATCTATAAATTAAAGGGAATTATTTTATTTATATATATATATATATATATATATATATATATATATATATATATATAAATTAAAGTTTATTGGGGTGACAATTGCTAGTAAAGTTACATAGATTTCAGTTGTACAATTCTGTAATACATCATCTATATCTCACATTCTGTGTTCACCACCCAGAGTCAGTTCTCCTTCCATCACCATGTATTTGACCCCATCTACACTCTTCTAGAACCCCCTCTTCCCTTACCCTCTGGTAACCACTAAACTGTTGACTGTATTTATGAGTTTCTGTTTCTTCATTTGTTTGTCTTATTCTTTTGTTGTTTACAGTTTTATATACCAGAGATAAGTGAAATCATATGGTTCTCTGCTTTTTCTGTCTGACTTATTTTGCTTAGCATTATAATCTCAAGATCTATCCATGTTGTCATAAATGGTACTATTTCATCTTTTCTTACCATCAAATAATATTCCATTGTGTATATATACCACAACTTCTTTATCCATTCATTTATCGAAGGACCCTTTGATTGTTTCTATGTCTTGGCTACCATAAATAAAGCTGCAATGAACATTGGAGCACATATGTCTTTATGGATAAATGTTTTCAGAAATTTGGGGTAGATACCCAGGAGAGGGATTGCTGTGTCATACGGTAATTCTATCCTTAATTTTTTAGGAACCTCCACACTGTCTTTCATAGCAGCTGCACCAATCTGCATTTCCACCAACAGTGTATGAGGGTTCCTTTTTCTCCACAGCATCTCCAATACTTGTTACTATTTGTCTTGTTGATGATAGCCATTCTAACTGGGGTGAGGTGATATCTCATTGTGGTTTTTATTTGCATTTCTCTGATGATTAGTGATGTTGAGCATTTTTTCATATGTCTATTTGCCATTTGTATGTCCTCTTTGGAGAAATGTCTCTTCAGGTCCTCTGCCCATTTTTTAAAATGTTTGTTTCTCTGTGGTTGTTTTATGAGTTCCTTACACATTTTGGATATTAGCTCCTTATCAGTGGCATTGTTTGCAAAAATAGTATACCTTTCGGTTGGTTGCCTCTTTTTTTTCGATGGTTTCTTTTGCTGTGCGGACACATTTTAGTTTCATATAGTCCCAGTCATTTATTTTAGCTTTCACTTCCCTTGCCTTTAGAGTCAAATTCATAAAATGCTTTTTGAACCCAAGGTCCATAATTTTAGTACCTGTGTTTTCTTCTATGCAGTTTATTGTTTCAGGTCTTATGTTTAAGTCTTTGATCCATTTTGAATTAATTTTGATACCTAGTGACAGATATCCTGTTTCCCACAAAATGAGACCAGGTCTTATATTAATTTTTGCCCCAAAAGACACATTAGGGTTTATGTTCAAGGGAAGTCATCCTGAAAAATCATGCTAGGGCTTATTTTCCGGTTAGGTCTTATTTTCGGGGAAACACGATAACAGTCTAGTTTCATTCTTTTGCACTTGGCTTTCCAATTCTCCCAGCACCATTTATTGATGAGGCTGACTTTTCTCTCTTTTATGTTTTTGGCTTCTTTATCAAAAATAATCTGTCCATATTTATGGGGGGTTATTTCTGGTTATTAATTCTATTCCATTGGTCTGTGTGTCTGTGTTTCTGCCAATACCATATTGTTTTGGTTATTGTTGCCCTGTAGTATGAGCTGAAATCAGGGAGTATGATACTTCCAGCATTGTTTATTTTCTTAGGATTGCTTTGGTTCTTTGGGGTCTTTTGTGGTTCCATACAAATCTGATGATTTTTCGTTTTATTTCTTTAAAAAATGTCATTGGGATTTTGATGGGGATTGTATTAAATCTGTATATTGCTTTGGGTAATATGGCAATTTTAGCCATCTTGATTCTTCCAATCCATGAACATGGAGTGTCTTTCCATTTCTTTACATCTTCATCAAGATCTTTTAAAAAATTTTTGTAGGCCTTTCACATCCTTCGTTAAGTTTATTCCTAGGTATTTTATTCTTTTTGTTTCAATTGCAAAACTAATAGCTTTTTTTAAAAATTTATTTTTCTGAGATTTCTTTGTTAGTATACAAGTATGGAATGGACTTTTGTATGGTGATTTTGTAGCTAGCAAATCAAGTGTATTCGTTTATTGTTTCTAATGGCTTTTTGGTGGAGTCTTTAGAGTTTTCTACTTATAGCATCATGCCATCTGCAAAGAGTGGCAATTTAACTTCTTCATTCCCAAATTGGATGCCTTTTATTTCTTTCTCTTGCCTGATTGCTCTGGCGAGGACTTCCAACACTATGATGAAAAGCAGAGGTTATAGGGGACAGCCCTGTCGTGTTCCTGAACATAGAGCAAAGGGCTTCAGTTTTTCACCATTAATTGTGAGATTAGCTGAGGGTTTGTCATATATGGCCTTTATTATATAAAGGTATTTTCCTTCTATATCTATTTTATTAAGTGTTTTCATCATAAATGGATGTTATATCTTATGAAATGCTTTTTCTGCATCAATTGATATAATCATATGATTTTTGTCCTTTATTTTGTTTATGTGATGTATCACGTTGATGGATTTGCGTATGTTGAACCATCCTTGTGCCCCTGGGATGAACCCCACTTGGTCGTGATGAATAATCTTTTAAATGCATTGTTGCATTCAATATGCTAGAATTTTGTTTAGGATTTTTGCATCTGTATTCATCAGAGATATTGGTCTGTAGTTTTCTTTTTTTGTGCTGTCCTTACCAGGTTTTGGTATCAGGGTAATGTTGACCTCATAAAATGAGGTAGGGAGTACTGTTTCTTCTCCAATTTTTTGGAAGAGTTTGAGTAGGACAGGTATTACATCCTCTTTGAGTGTTTGCTAGAATTCACTAGTGAAGCCATCTGATCCCAGACTTTTCTTCTGGGAATGTTTCAGATGACTGATTCAATTTTCTTACTGGTGTTCGGTCTGTTTAGATTTTCCAATTCTTCATGATTCAGCCTAGAAAGACCATAGGTTTCTAAGAACTTGTCCATCTCTACTAGGTTATTGAATTTGGTGGCATATAGTCCTTCATAGTATTCTTGGATGATCCTTTGTATTTCTATAGCATCCGTGATAATTTCCCTTTTCATTTCAGATTTTGTTTATTTTCTCTTTTTATCTTAGTGTGTCCAGCCAAGGCCTTGTCAATTTCATTAGTCTTCTCAAAGAACAAGCTCTTTGTCACATTAATGTTTTCCATTGTCTTTTGGTTCTCTATTTCATTCAGTTCTGGTCTGATTTTTATTATTTCCTTCCTTCTGCTGACTTTGGGTTTCATTTGTTCTTCTTTTTCTAGTTCTTTAAAGTGTAACATGAAGTTATTTATCTGAGACTTTTTCTTGTTTCTTGAGATAGTCCTGTAATGCTTTAATTTCCCTTTTGAAACTGCTTTTGCTGCATAGTAAAATTTTTGGTAGGATGTATATCCATTTTCGTTTTTTCCATGTATCTTTGATAGCTCAACTTATTTCTTCTTTGGCCTAGTCGTTCTTTAAAAGTGTGTTGGTGAATTTCCCCGTATTTGTATATTTTTTCAGATTTCTTTTTGCAGTTGTTATCCAATTTCGAAGCCTTATGATCAGAGAATATGCTTGGTATGGTTTCAATCTTCTGAAATTTGCTGAGTCTAGTTTTATGTCTTGTGTATGGTTTATCCTTGAGAATGTTCCAGTACACTAGAAAAGAATGCATAGTCTGATATCCTAGGATGAAGTGCTCTATAAATGTCATTTATGTCCATTTCATCTAATGTGTCATTCAGGGCTGACACTTGTTTTTTTTCTGTTTGGATGATTTATCCATAGCTATCAATGATGTATTTAGGTCCCCTACTATAATTGTGTTTTGGTGAATTTCTCCCATTAGTTCTGTTAGTCGTTGCTTGGTATATTTCAATGCTCCCTGATTGGGACATAAATATTGAAGACTGTTATGTTTTCTTGTTGTATCATCCTCTTTATCATTATGAAATGTTCATCTTTGTCTCTTGTTACCTTTTTTACCCTGAAGTCTGTTTCATCTGATATCAAAATGACTACACCTGCTTTTCTCTGGATACCATTTGGTTGGAGTGTCAATTTACATGCTTTCACTTTGATTCTATCGTTGTCCTTGTAGCTGAGATGTGTCTCTTGGAGGCAGCATATGGTTGGGTTTAGTTTTTTGAGCCAATCTGCTACTCTACCTTTTAATTGATGAGTTCAGTCCAGTTACATTTAGGGTGATTATTGATATATGAGGAATACCTATCATGGAATTATACTTGTTCAATTTGTTGTAAATTCCAGGGGAGATTTCAAGAGGCTCACCTCACGCTGCCATTCTTATGATGTAATCTGAAAATTTTTTAAGAGGTGATATAGCCTATTTGATATATTTATATGTCTGGTATGGCTATTCTGAAATCTTTCTATTAAAGTTATGGTATTCATTTTGTATTTTCATGATTTGGATAGTTTTTTTTTCTTAGTCTCTTAAAATATATTTTGGTTTTAAGATTTAATTTATATTTATTTTATATTATTTTTATTTTAGTGGTTATATATATTTTTAATCAAATTCAAGTAATGTGCAAAACAATATCTGTCTCTGTTCCTTTCATACATTATTTTTTTGAAGATTACAATGAACTCATTAATTTCCAAATTGTAATGCCAAAGACAATGACCATATAAGTTATTAGAATTAAAAGATGTTTATCTTGGTTCCTGGATACAAAATAAATTTAACAATTGATTCCCATATACAAGACAAACAGATAAAAGTAAAATTTAAAATATCATATAAACAATTAAGCAGTAATAAAGGTGAAGTACCAGAAATAAATCTACAGAAACATATATGCAAGTCCTCTACAGTTAAATGAAACATTTTGTCTAGAGCATTTATAAAAGACCAATATTATTTATTAGTTATGAATAAACTAATAAATAATATTCTTTGATCGGTAAGCTCAGTATTATATGTAGTCACACAACTCATCCTAGAAGAAGTGCTACATACCTCATTGCTGAATATCACTATGGTCACCTTCGTATTACTCCCCTTGGAAGCTATACACTGATGCCAGTGACTAGTCCACCTTTCAAAACAATTTTGAAACTCTTTTTCTGGAATGGCCATGAGAGCTTTCATCATATTAAACTTGATGTCTTGAAGTCATCAAAATGTCTTCCTTTCAATATTTCCTTTATCTTTGGGTGAAGAAAGATGTCATTGGGGGCTAGAACAGGTGAGTAAGGAAGGTGTTCCAATACAGTTGTTTGTTTACTGGTTAAAAAGTCCCTCACAGATAGTGCTGTGTAGCTGGTGCATTGTTGTTATAAAAGAGCCATGAATTGTTGGCAAAAAGTTCCAGTCGTCTAATTTTTTCATGTAGCCTTTTCAGCACTTCCAAATAATAAACTCAGTTAACTGTTTGTCCAGTTGGTACAAATTCGTAATTAATAATCCCTCTGATATTTAAAAAAGTTAGGAACATCATAGCAATAAGTTCACAAACTTAATTGTCAGACCTTGTAAAGATGTCAATTCCTTCCCAAAATATTTATGGATTTAATATAACCGATTCCAATGAAAATCTTAACAGATTGGGCAAACTTGAAAACTTGTTTAAAATTTTTATAAAAAAACAAAGAACCAATGCAGGGTGTGAGAGTCTTGATAAAGAACAAGGTGGGAAGACATGCATTGCAAATATCTAGATTTATTTTTGTTCTAAAGTAATTAAATTTCCATGTCATTAGTTCATATATAGACATATAGAACACCAACACAGAACATAATCTAGAAATGCACCATACATTAATGAATATTTCATATATGACAGACATGGGAAAGGATGATCTTTTAAATTGATAGTCAGAAGACTGCATATTTGATAATTGCAAATTGATAGTCAGAAGATTGCATATTCATAAAAATGGGGGGGATAAAAAGGTTAACTCCTTATTTTATAGCATATAGAATTCAGACATTTTCAATGACTAAATATCAAAAAAAGTAAAAGTGAGGCTTTTTTAAGATAAAACAGAATATATTAACGGTCTTGGGATTATGAGGAAATAATTGAATAGCATGGGGAAAAGTAACAACACGAGGGAGTAAAAGAGAAAATAAAAGAAAATATGACTATTGCACTAACTGTGGGTATTGCAATTGTCACAGTCTGCAAATTTGTGGTCTCTGGTAGGCAACATATAGAGACTTTTGACAGTGCAATATGATGTCTATTGAATGTAAATAAAATTTTAAATTTAGAGTATCTTTGCTTTTAAATTTTATTTTTGTATACTTCTTTGCATATAGTATCATTTGGCCAGTGACTGCATTTTTTAATGTATCTGGTGAGAGAAACAGTGACATAGACAACATTAAAAATAAATATTCAGTGAGACACTTCAAAAGTTAAAACACAGCCACAGGCTGGAAAATGTTTGAAGCATATTAATTGCCAAGGGGTTTTATGTTAACAAATCATAAATATTTGTAAAGAGTCAAATCAACTAGAAAAACGTGGGGGAGGGGCAGCAGTGAATAAACACTTTATGTGTATTCCCAAAGCCAAATAACACATGAAAACTGCTCACTCTCCTGATCATCAGGAAATTCATGTTAGAACCACAGCAAATCAGCAGATCGGCAAACAATAAAAAGTCTCAAAACATGGGGCAAGGACCTTAACTAGTAGGAGTGCTTGGCGAACAAGACTGGACAACACCCTTTAGAAAGCTCATGACTGCCTGAACTAAAGCAAAGAACATGCCATGAAAAGCAATTCTACTTCTAGTGTTAGAAACCAACAAAAATCCTCTAATGCCACTCGAATAACAGGAAGGGGAAATTCATAGCAGCACAACTGGGATGACAGCACAGTGAAAATATGCAAAAGTCAACTACCAGCCAGTAGCATAAAGAAATGGTGTTGCATCCATGCTGTGGAAGAGTTACCAGTGGTAAAGACCAACCAGGCACAGTTTCAAGTATCTGGATGCACTCAGACCACAGGTGGACAGAGCCCTATCCCCTCTGGTTCTGAGACAGCTGCAGGATGGTGAAGGTACAGACTCCTCCATAAATTAAGTAAGGTCTAGGGACGGAGTCATTCTTGTCCACAAAACCATCCCTTTCTTTGTACTCTGAGGCCATGTTGGGCCTGGATCTCGGACAGCCTGATCTACTTCTGGGTGCCCTGTGCAGGGGCTTTGCAGGCCTAGTTATAGCTAAAAAACATTGGAGGGTCTTGAAGCCTCCATAGAGGCTGCACAGAGGGGCTATGGAATCTTAGCCCCCAACCTATCCCCCAACACAGGACTGCACAGTGCAGCGCGAACTTGCTGGCCTCCTCCAGACACGCAATCACTGGACTTCTTGCGGTAGCTGGCTGTCATCTTGAGTGTTTTAGCCCAGTGGTCCTTGAACCACACCTGTACTCAGTACTTGCCCTTCACAAAAGTCCTTCTCCTGATCCCACTGCTGTTCATTGCTGTAGACTATGTGCTCTGGCTGCTGATGCCTCTTGGGGAGACCTGGATAGGATGGGGTGCCCGTGAGATATTTATGTTCTTGAATCCTCCTTCCTGCTTTGTTCCCTGTATATGAGGCTCAACCTACAGGCTTAGGGCTTAAATCCTACCCTTCATACTGTGCCCACTTTGCTGATGCTGGGGTCTTCTCTCTCACCATAATTTAAAAAACAAATAAATCACTATTGCTTAAGACCTCACAGTATTGAAATATCAGAATCTGAATATAAGTATAGGATTTAAAGAGTTCATCAACAAGTCAATGTTTTAATTTCATGTTTTATCAGTCAACTGCTCAAATGTTTAAAGTTATCCTTGCTATCCCGTTTTGAACATTATTTTTTAATAGATCACTTAGTTTGACATGACACAATTTGGCAGTGATTTTGGTTCTTGATAAAGAAAGCTTTCTAAAATTGTAACATTATTCTCTTAACTTGTGTATGAATGCCACTTGAACGACATAATGACAAAGGAAATACTGGAGGACATGGAGATAATGGTGAAAGAGACAGCATGCCTGACTTTGGCACCAATAATTCTAAGATAGTCCACAAGATATGCACTCCCTGTAGTACAGACCTGCATAATCCTCTCCCCTTGAGGGTTAGTGGGATTTGTAAATAAATGTAATCCTTCTATAATTAGGTTATGTTATATGGCAAAGGTTAAGTGATTTTGCAGATGTAATTAAATTTCCTAATCAGTTGACTTTAAGTTATTAAGAGGGAAATTATCTTGGGTGAGCCTAAACTAATGACCTGAGATTTTTGCAATAAGTTCTAGAGTCAGAATCAGTAGAAGTCCTAAAAATTCACAGCAACAGAGACTCCTTCTTGGTTTCCCTGGAAGAATCAAAGTGCCATGTTTTGGAGAGGACCACAGGACATGATGGAATGGCAGGTAGGGCCTCAGTCAGATAGCCGCAAGAAATAAAGCTGACAACAACCAGGGAATTTAGAAAAGGACACTGAGCCTCAAATTAGATCAGAAAGCCATCCAACACCTTAATGCTGAGCAGAGAGGACCACCTAATCTGTAGAGCAAATCAATCCCTTATTCCAGAAGAAAGTGTTTTATTGAGTTGCTGTAGTTTTCAATTAACTTTACTATTGTCAGTCAGGGAGAAAGTGCTTGTAACGGAGTTCTCAGATTTGTTTGTTTCCACAAAATATCTCTACTCAAATGTTCTGGGATCCACTGCTTCCAAATTTATGTTATAACTTTCAATTATAGACCTGAGTTAGAATGTGAATTATGTTGTAATTCTGCAGCCACAGTATCAAATTATGCATCTAATTTTTAACTGTATCAACTTGGGAGTAAAAGAGAAAAGCATAATTTTAAATGTATCATGGAATCTCTAGGGTTCACTGACCTTGCTCTCAGCTGAATTTAAAACCCTAAAATGTTAATTTGCTTTCTGAAAATAATCCTCTGAAGTTAGAAACAAATAGTCCAAACAGAGATTTAATACTCCATATCAGTGTGGAAGTCATCTGAATTACTGACATACAAAAGTTCATAGTATTATTTTAAAAACTTATAAAATGTTCTTGCTATCTATCTCATTTTAACTTACATTTCTAGAGTACTCTGTACACTGCCTTGTATATGTACCCATAGCCCAGTAATTAAAGTTGCAACTGATATAATGCAGATTTTAATCAAAATTTTAATTATATTTTACTAGTTACTTAATATGTGTAAAGTTTCGATTTATTTTCTTTTTTGATCTTAAGACAATATTATTAAAATGGTCCTATTGTCTATAGGAATTTTCTCCCTTTTCTGAAACATTGTTACATCTCTCATGTTTTACCAAGCTTTGTCTACCACTGGTACCAATTTTGTGAACCATTGCTGGCATTCTCTGTCTTACAAAAAGGAGAGACACAGCAAAAAATTAATGAGTTATGAGTTTCAAACAAGTTATTTTTTTGGTTCAGTGAACACACGTGTACTATTTACAGCTGAACTGAAATCACAGAGTCAACAGAACACTACTGAATAAAGCACATTTTACCTGATTCTTCAATGATAAAGTCAGGGATAGAAATGATCACATTAGCCCTTTTCTTCACTTGGTGGAAATGTAAAGTATATTGGAGTCAGCTTAGAAGAATAGGAAAATACACATTTCTGCTGATGTAATAAAAATACCTTGGAAATTCTGTTTAAGGGCTACAATTTTTAATCTTTGTCATAAAATAATTGGAACTAAATAGAATTGCAATGATTCTATGATTTGTTTATTTCTCTTTCTGAATACTTCCTTTGGACTTATTTAATGAAGTCCCCTTTAGGTACTTTATTTTTCTTTTAAGTTTGGTGCTTTCTAATAGTGTTTAAAACATTTAGCCAACACTGAATTCATGAAGATATTCTCATATGGTGTCTAGAAGCTTTATTGTGTTACCTTTCATATTTATATCTATATTCCTTTGAATTTTGTATGAGGTACAGAAAAAGATTCATTATTGCTTTTGTAACTACAGATATTCAATAAACCCCGGGATGATTAATGAAAAGACTGTCAGCCCTAGCTTTAAAGCATAATTAATGTTTAAATAATTATGTGATTGTAAATATACGATTTCTATTCTGTCCCGTTTGTCACTTTTCTATATTTGCATTCTTCCCATTCTCTTCTATATTTTCATGATTCCATCTTATATAATTTTCTGTTTCCTGAAGACATTTATTCAGTTTTTGTTTCTCCATTGATTTGTATTTATTTTAATTTTTAGTGCAGTTTTGCTGGAAAAAAAAGTATTTTACTTTTTCCTTGTCAAAATATTTTTATATAGACTTTAATTTGAAATTTTTATACTATTTAGAATTACAGATTGACATTTGTTCTCACTCAATCTTTTAAAGTATGTTTTTCTATCATATTCTTTCATTCTTTATTGTGATCAATTCATTGTCAGTTTTATGCTTGTTCCTTTGAAGTTAAGCTGTGAACCCCCCAATGCCAAATAGTCTCACTGCATTTCATTTTCTAGAATTTTTACTACTATATGCCTACATTTGCATTTATTTTTATCATGTTTTGGTTGTATGTGTATTTTGTAAACCCTGACTTAATATAGTTCATCAGTTTTGGGAAATCCTCTTCAATTTTCTTCTTCCCATATTCTTTTGTTTCCTTCTACTAACCAAATTCATGTATATTAAGCTTTTGCAACATGCCCCAAACTTCTTTTATACTGTTTTCTGTATTTCTTATCCTTTTTTTGTGTGTATCAATCCAGGTACATTATCCTGACATATCCTCTAACTCATCCTCTAATCTTTTCTTCTGCTGTAATGCATGTACTATAAAATACTTTAAATTCTCTGATGAAATTATCTTTTATTTCTCTCTTTTCAGGAACCCTTTATTCATAGTTTAATGTTTCTTCCTGGGTGAATTACAAATCTGTATCTATGTTCTCTCTTTTTTTTTTTTTTTTTCACTCTTGGTTGTTAATCATTTGGCCTTTTTTACTGAAATGCTTGATAACTTTTGAGAGAATCCTCAATAATTTTGAGTATTAAAAATTAAGAGGTACTTGATAATGTTTCTTCCTCTAGATATGATTTATTTATTTAAGATCCTTGAACACAGGCAGACCAGTTTGATCCAATCTAGGCTAGGATTCAGGTTTTGTAATGATCAGTTATTTCTAGTTTGCTCTTATTACCAGAGCTCTCAGTAATACCTTGTTTCCCCCAAAAAAAGTAAAATAAGACCGGGTCTTATATTAATGTGTGCTCCAAAAGACTCATTAGAGTTAATTGTCTGGGTAGGTGTTATTTTTGGGGAAACACGGTAGCATGGGTGTTTATCAAAGCTCCTTCATCTTTATCATGCCCTGAAATGTAACACCTGTCTCCATAGGTCTGAAAAATGCTGAAATTTTTGACTATTGAGTTAGCCTCACATTGCCTAATTCTGACTTATTTCTCCATCACTTTTTTCATGTACGTGCAGCTTAGGACCCATCGAGTTTCTTAAAGAGAAGAGCATGTAACAAATTTAGAATCATTGTTCCATCCTCTGTAGCTTGGATTCTCAATACCCAGGTGCCTTGGTATTCCCACTCTGTCACCACAGATCAATGAAGCTAATGTAGACCTCAAGCTGCTTCTTTCAACCTCTATTCCTCTGTAGCAGGTCAGCAAATGATGCCTGGGCCAAAGTAGAGACAAATGTACAGCTCACATCAGGCCTCCCTCTCCTGAAAATTATTCCGATATGCTACTAGTGGCAGTACAAATTATAACTCATTTTAGTAATTAGAAATTATAAACTTGCTAATAAAATTTTGAGTAATAAAAAAATCTAATAAAATTAAAATGGACAATACCCCATTGTATTGTCCATTGAAGAATTCCACAAAATGGAAATCTTTCTCCAGGCTCATAACTTAGGGGTGCATTTGCACATGCGCCCAGAGATATGTTCCAGTAAAAGAAAAAAAGGAAAAAAGATCTCAAACTTGTAAATATCCATCAGTAGGACAATGAATAAATGATAGGGATTATATTAGTACAATATAATATGTACTATAGGATACACACTTCCAGAATATTAGCATGAGGATCAGAAATGAACTATTCTTTTTTCATTTCCTAAGTGTTTTATGAAATATACTCTAGTGTGGAGTTTTTGACATTGTCCATATATTACATCAGGTAACTATGGGAGACAAAAGTTTTCATGGCACTTGGAAAAAATAAAATAAAACAGTAAATGAAGAAATAAACGACTAAAGATATTGTGTCACTCCAGTGACACAATAGTTCATTTCTGATGTTTAAGTTTAAACAGCATATATTCTCTCTTTCCATCTATCTTATTCTCTCTTTCCATCTATCTTTTACTATCTCTTCATCTAACAAACACTTCAATATGAATACTCTGGTGAATTTGAAGTACCCTACAAATTGAGTGAAAAGGAACTTTGGCGCTACATTCAAGGATTCATGATTAATAATAGACAAAATTGTACAAATATTTTAAAATACTTTATGAAGGTGAAATCCACATAGCATAATATTAACTATTTCAGAAAATGAATGATTCATTGACTTTTGGTATATTTACAAAGATGTGTAACAACCACCTGTACCTAGTTTCAAAATATTTCCATCACTATAAATCAAAACTCCTTAACTATGAAGTAATATCTCCATCTCTCCATCCTCTGATAACTACCAGTCTGCATCCTATCTGTGGATTCATCTATTCTGGATATTTATATAAATGGAATAATGTGGTCTTTTGTGACTGTCTTCTTCACTTATCATGTTTTGGAGGTTCATCTACATTGAAGCATGTGTCAGTATTTGATTTCCTTTCACCTCTGAATAATATTCCATTGTATGCATATACCATAATTTGTTGACCCATTCATTCATTCATTGACTTTTGGGCTGTTTCAACCTTTGGGCTGTTGTGAGTAGTGCTGTTATAAACACACAAAGACATTTACTTGTACTTTGAGTTTTAGTTCTTTGGAGTAAATGCCTAGGAGTGGAATTATAGGGTAATTCTATAGTACTACAGAACAACTATAGTAATCCTATATTTAACTATACGACAGACCACCAAACTGTTTTCTATAGTGACTAAACCATTTTTGAATACCCACCAGCAACGTATGAATACGAATTTCTCCACATTTTCATCACCATTAGTTATTTTACATTTTTAAAAGATTATAGACATTCCAATGGGTGTGACACAATACCTAATTGTACTTTTGATTTGGACTTCCTTAATGACCAATCATGAGATAGTTTTACTTATTCTCCAAAGTGGATGACTTTTATTACTTTTTCTTGACAAATCATTCTGGAAACTGATATATATCTCAACCATAATCTTTTGTGCCAATCAACTGCCGATTTTACTTCACCTTACAGTAATTTGAAACAATACCTGTCACTTTTTCAGTCTGAGAGAGTTCCAAGTTAAACAAAACAGTGATACATGTTTTGCATCAATCCTTCACATACCCTCCAGACAATTTAGAAAGACCAAACACAATTCATTGTGAATAAGGTATGCTCTACTCCCTTCAGAAGCCGGAACAACTGTTCCACATTGAGAATGCAGACTGCTGCCTTCAAGAGTGCTGCTGAGCAGGGAGAAGTTGGAAAAAGAACAAGTTAAAATGCCAAAAATCTCTCCTAGCATTTTAAGTTGTCTTTTTCTTTGTTCAGCTTTTGTTTGTTTGCTGTAAAGTTTGCGTCTCTCCAGAAATATAGCAAAGTTGTTTTTGACAGTTTCTGCTTGTTTATCCATGTTTCTGCAAAGGGGTGGGCGTTTTGAATCCACAATTTTGTTAATAATACTCTCCAAATCTTTTTATTTGTATTCTTCCTATTTGTGTGTGTGTGCGCGCACGTGTGCACATGCAACCGCACATGTGTGTATGCCCTGTGTATGGTTGCTTCATATTTAATGTTAATGACTTAATTTTTATACTTGGTTAAAATTACTTCCCAATATAACTTCTAACATTTTCTGCTACATTATATCACTTAATGAATCTAGGGTGCAGACATTCAATTTTAGAGGTTAATAATAAAAAAATAATAATTGAAATATATTTTGCTCGAGTGAATAACTATCATAGAATTTGTTATTTTCATGTGACTCTCAAAAATTGCCAGGATGTAAAGATCTTCAGATATTTGAAATATTTCAAGTCACCCAAATTGAAAAAAATATTTTGTCAATAAACTATATACGATGTCAAACTATACTTAATACTATGCTTTATTTTAAGAAAATTCTTCAAAATATGCTAAAGTATATGTAAAAGATGTAATAACTTTATTATTAGCCACTGCACGAGGGTTCAGAAACATTTTGTACCATAGAATTTGTTAAAGATAGATTTCTGGGGAAAAATTTTCAACTCTAAGGTGTATATATAGAGACGAGTTTCATAATACAGGTGGTAACTATGAACATGTAAGACATAACAGGGAAAACAAGATAAAGCATTGTAAGTTCAGTTTATATGTACATAATGAACTGAAGTACCTAAATGTATTCTGATATCAAGTAATAAAATTACCTAACTTTTACTTCATGTTAATTCCATGGAAATTAAAGTTCATTATATGTACACTTATAAATTCCTGTAACTTTGCTAAAATGGACAATAATCAAATCGCTATCCTTTATTTCTGGCTCTTTAGAATTTTATGTCACTGATAACAATATATGTTGTCACTTCTTGGCTTTTTGGTGTCCTCAGTGGTGACATTTGTACATAGAAGAAAATCGATAATTCTATGATGGCTTTAAAATTAATATTTTAATATTTAGCGCATTTAAGTTACAAATCCCAAATTGTAGTCTTTCTTATGATTTTCTTTTCAGTTTACAAATCTGATTCTGCTATGTAAAAATAGAGAGCATTTTAATAATTATAAGTGGGGGTGTTCACAATTTAACAAATTTTTCATAAACTATGATTGGCACTTTAAAAGTATTTCATTTCCTTTTAAGAACTTGGATATTTGTCTAACAAATGAAATCTTCTAAAGTACTGAATTTTTTTTTGCAAATCTAATAAATTAAACATAGGTAAAGTAATATGATTTAAGATCTCATGTATATTCCAATATTGTATATGATGATAGCAAGAAAAATCTTAAAATTATAAACCAGTTACTCAATAATGTTTTTTTAAATTTGCATTACAGGATAATTTATTACTCTAATATGACCCAAATTTTAAATTTTAGTATAAACCAAACATGCTCAGATTATTTCTCTTATGAAAATATCGAGCTATAGGTTTAATTTAATATCTATATAATTCTAAGTCTCCTTAACTTAAAAAAAAATACCTCCTAAGGAAACAGTTTTCTCATTTACAGAGTATAGTAAATGATCTACATGCTGTGTTAGGCAATAGAGAGATGTAGCTACCTAGGCTAATATTTTTTAAGGTCTTATCTGTGGGATCCCATTTTAAGATTACTATGTAACAGTTTTGCAAACATGAAAAAGTTGTTGGTTTATATCCTATAAAGTCATTGTTTCCTTCACTAACACTGTATCTAATTTGCTGTTAGGTATTCGCACTTTTTGCAATGGCATATTTTGTAGATATTTCAATGTTTTCACATATATTTTTCATGATATTTACAGGCCATTCCATTCAAACCCCTGACTGTAATCTTAAGTATGCTTTGTAACCTCTTTAGAAGAGAACTTCCAAGCCATTTTATTATTACCTGGTAGGACTACAGCATTTTATTCAAGTGACATATGAGTGGTTTTTGTAAATCTGAAGTCTTTAACAATGGCCTGAGTGCTTAATCCAATAAGTGGTTTTAAAACCAATTATGTGAAATAAAATTCTGCAATTGAAATATTTAAAATATTCATTAAATGAAAGTCTTGAATTCTTCTTTTGTTTATCTAATACCATTTTTTTCCTTCTTCTTGAATGAATATTCCATACTTAAACTAATTTTCAGAAAGATGAAATCATACTAATAATAGAGATATAAAATGAGTATGTGTTACAACTTTATTTACCATTATTATAATGTCACAACCAATTCAAAGAACCACAAACAAAGGACACAAATATAGATCAGAGATATTAAAATGAACTTGTAAATGGACGCAAAACTGACCATTCATACTGGGGAAGATTACCCTTCCATTGACCAGAATTGTTAACAATTTACACGTCTATATGTAATCATTATTTTGCATTGTTCTAAACTGTCTGCAATTTACTGAGTTGTGAAATAGTTAAAAGGCAGTTATAGACTAAGATCAGATAACTAAAATAATTAGTTCTAAGCAAGCATATTTTCCATTGGAGGTTTTCAGAAATCTTTTTTTTTTGTTTTTTTGTTCCTGCATTGGACCTTTATTAAAAACTTTCCTGTAATTTCAGTGCAATCATCCTTAATTTTGAGTAAGACAATATGGATGAATCCCAGAAATTGTTTGCAATGGTTGCCTTATGCTTACGTCACCATTGTTAAATACATCAAATAAATGAAAATTGAAGTATTGATCTAGGAAATTATACTGGATATGCCTTTTTCTTGGTGAAATTTGTATTGAGATAATTGTAGATTCTCGTGAAGTTGTAAGATATACAAGAGATCACATGTATACTTTAATCAGTTTCCCCCAATGGTAACATTTTACAAAACCATACTAATATATCACAATCAGGATATTGATATTGATACAAACGATTCATATTACTTAGTGCACAAATTTCTTTACATTCTCTACTTAATTAAGTATATAGCTAGTTGACATATAATATCATAGAGGAAAATTCTTAAATTTATGGCAGTGAGTGTAGGAAACATGAAATAAATAATTTATATAGAATATAAATAAGTTTTATTATTTATTTTGAAATTTATGTATTAAAGAAACTGTAAAAATCAAATCTTATCAATATCGAAATATTTATTTTTATGCTACCTTTACCTAACTTTTAATTTAATTAAGTTATCTTATTTGCCTGTCAATTCACTTAAATTTTAATAATAAAATAAGTTTTTTCTCATTTGACAAATAAGACTAATTTTTCAAGCTTTTTGTATTTAATGTTCGTATCACTTGTTATTAATTCTAATCAGTGAAAAAAAAGTTGGACAGACCACCTTACTTCAGAAATAATATTAAGTAACTTCAAAACACACCTCTTGGCATAGTTAGAAAAAGGAATCCATAACAACTTATATGCAGAAATATGATCACAGTATAGTTACTCTCACCTTTCAAAACATTGTACCAATTAGCTGTGAAGAATATGTGAAATACCTTTTCAACTGAGAATAACTTCTGTTTTTCTTCTTACCTTAATCTAAGCAACATTTCTACTCCAAATGTCTTATGAAGAATAATAGATTACATTCATAATTTTAATATTTTGCTTAGAGTCAGGTTAATATATACCATTAGTACTTATTGAAAATATGTTAAATTTTTATCTCTTTTTCCCAAGTTTTTACAATATCACATATTTTAAACAGATAGTGAATTGGTATTCCCGAATAAATAAAAAATAAATCTCTTAAAATTCACCCTACAATCATTCTCCTGTGCAGCTGGAAGAAGTAGATGAAATAAAGATGTTCTAAAAAATAATCTGCTTGGAGTTTTCCTCTTGGAAATATCTGGAAATTCATTAATACATTACATTATCACAGTCAATTTTATATACATGAAATAAATAAAATAATTTTTATGAACATGAGAATAATTTGTACCATTTATGTTCAGAGGTCTATTAGCCATTAAATGATTCATTCATTCAACAATATTATCAGATATCTATGGAAACATTTGTATTCAAGAAATATGAACATTAATAATAACTGAAAAGTTTTTACTTCATTTATCTTTTAATATCATTCATATTTTCATAATTGTCAGACAATTAACCTCAAAGGAAAATAATATCTTGAATCTGACAATGCTGCGTGTTTTCACTTCATGCATAGTTCGCCACTGGATAGTGAAGGGAATGAGCTGCTTGATTAGATGTCAATGGGGTATCTATATTAGAATATGGTTTCATTGTCAGAATGAATTAAAACATGTACCATTATATAGGAAGAACAATAAATATTGAGTGTGGAACTATTCCTTTCAGTGAACAGAGAATTTGAAAAAGCTATCTGTGGGGTCAACTATATATGGTGATGAAAGGAGAACTGACTCTGGGTGGTGAACACATAATGCAATATGTAGACGATGTATTACAGAATTGTACACTCGACACCTATGTAGTTTTGTTGACCATTGTTACCTCAATAAATCTTAATTTAAAAAGCTATAAAATCGTGTAATGCTGAGCGAAATAAGTCAGACAGAAAAAGTAGAGAACCATGTGATTTCACTGATATGTGGTATATAAACCAAAAACAACAAAAGAACAAGACAAACAATGAGAAACAAAAACTCATAGACACAGACAATAGTTTAGTGGTTACCAGAGGGTAAGGGGGGTGGAGGGTGAGATAAGAGGGTAAGGGGGATCAAATATATGGTGATGGAAGGAGAACTGACTCTGGGTGGTGAACACACAATGGGATTTATAGATGATGTAATACAGAATTGTACACCTGAAATCTATATAATTTTACTAACAATTGTCACCCCAATAAATTTAAAAAAAAAGAAAAGATTGGGAGAGGGAAAAAAAAAGCTATAAAATCTATAAGAAACTTGTAAAGTCATAACAAAAAGGTGATAATTTGCAATGTATTCTAGAATCATAGCTATATTAAGACATATACTAAAATAACCTGGTTGGCTGCATAAAGGGGCTAATAAAAATAGTAGGAGCTAATAAAAATAGTAAGATCAGGAGAAATTAGTGGGGAAAATATACACAATTTTTAATCTGATTTTCTGTTTCTCATATTGTACTGCATATATATTCTCCACTAGGAAAACTCAAATGAAGAGTGTCATATGGTATGAAAACAGTTAAATGTAGAAGACTGTAACCGATTAATATAAGTAGAGGAGTATAGATCATGTACTGAGCATCAAGAGAACGCTAGGGATAATGTCTATTAAGAAGTACTAATTTATCAAGAGTCAACATATGAGTTGAAAAATAGACTTTGAGCTGCACATCAATGTTATATACTATGTGTGTGTATGTATACATACATGTATATACACCCTGAGGCAACGTGTTTTTTTCAGTTTGACATATTGAATAATACTGGATTATTCATGAAACGCTAAATACATTTGCAATGCAAAACATGTAATGGGTGAGGTTGAGTGAAATGGCATTTCCACAATGTATTGAGATAATATTAAGTGATTTTATGCACATATTCATTGATACTTTCAGTATTAAGAACATTGAGTGAAAAAAAAAAAATATATATATGCATTATTCTCTATCTATATATCTATATCTATGTCTATGTCTATGTCTATATCTATATCTATATTTAGAACATAATTCCCACTCCCATGTTGGTTGATAATTTCTAAAATGCACATAAACATTTCTGTTCTTAGTATTTGACATTTCTTTCACATATTTCCCTGCTGTAAAATATCTTGAAATTGTCACTTTAAGGATCTGGGACCTTGTATTGAGTACATTTTCCTAATAAATATAATTTTACTCCTTTAAACTTAGACATTTGATATTTAATTTAATAAGATCTAAATATCAAAAATGATGCCAACTTTTATTACCATAGCTGGTGTTAAATGTAGAACAAAGAACAAGTTTATTTAATATTCTAAAAAAGTGTGTATGTATAATATTCCAGAGATTAATATACCAACTTTTTATGGAAATTTCTTGGAACAATTCAGTGACCTTCGTTAGGAGAGCCTATTCTAATAAAATATTACAATTTTATATACTAAAAAAGAAAAGGCAAACATTGGATAAAAAAAAGAGTATGATGGTGTGTGTATGTGTGTGTGTTTATATACGTTTCAAAATATAAAAGTAAACTAAGTTAAAAAAATAAGACCAAGGGAAGATTTGTATTGTCAGAGAAGGCATATTACTATTAGGCAATAGTAACTAAAACAGAGTAAGAGGTATTACTCTGAGTAAACAGAGTACTATAACCAGAAAAAAAACAAAACTCAAGGAACCAAACAGAAGTTCTAGAAACAGAAATAAGAATAAGTGTACATTCAGTACATAATATAGGTATCATGTTAAGTCAGAAGCATCACAATACATGATATCATAAATGGTACTGGATTAATGTATTAACTATTTGGGAAAAAAATAGGGTCTTGCCTCCTAGGATATAGCAAAGTAGATTCTAGAGCAAATTGTTATAATATAAATAAATTAAAGCAAAATTTAGAGTTACATATATTGAATTGTGAGATGCAGTAAGACATTTTAGACATAGAGAATAGCAAAAAACAAAAAAACAAAAACAAAAACAAAAACAAAAAAACACACGAATATATTAAATATCTAGATGTCATATACCCAACATATTAAGAAAACAAATTTTACTCAAGATATATCCTAAATATCTATCACAAGTAAATAGTGCACATATTTTTATAAAAATAAACTAGTAAAAAATTTGTTAATACCAAAAGTAACAATTGCCATATATAGGGAAGTTACAAAAGATAAAATGCAGAAAGATAATACAAATTGCTGTCATAAACATCAATTGGGAAATATTAAAATTAATGGGTACACAATGTTTTAAATGATTTCCTATAATTATTGTTTTAACCTTTGAACGTACGGAAGAGAGTTCTAGTGGCAATCATAACTGGGGAATTTCCCGAGTAAGACACACACCATGTTATTTTTTAGATAAAAGGTAAAATACACGTGATATTGAATATATTTAAGTTTAGAAATT
The DNA here is from genome assembly GCF_036562045.2 of Rhinolophus sinicus. Classification (NCBI taxonomy): domain Eukaryota; kingdom Metazoa; phylum Chordata; class Mammalia; order Chiroptera; family Rhinolophidae; genus Rhinolophus; species Rhinolophus sinicus. The sequence continues at coordinate 106,829,761 of NC_133755.1, forward strand.
GAGTATAGTTTTCATTAAAATGTATAATGAACAGAAAGAAACTCATAGATATATGAGTAGAGATTGTGTTTCCCTGAAAATAAGACATGGCCAGACAATCAGCTCTAATGCATCTTTTGCAAAAAAAAAACTAATATAAGACCTGGTCTTATTTTACTATAATATAATATAACGTAACATAACGTAACGTTACGTTAGCATAACATAGCATAACATAACATAACATAACATAACATAACATAACATAACATAATATAATATAATATAATATAATAATATAATACCAGTTCTTATATTAATTTTTGCTCCAAAAGACGCATTAGAGCTGATTGTCTGGCTAGGTCTTATTTACGGAGAAACACTGGAACAAACTGATGGTTTCCAGAAGACGGGTGATTGGGTGGGAGGGTGAAAAATTTGAAGGGATAAAGAAGTGTAAATTGGCAGACTACAGAATAGTCATGGGGATGTAAAATGCAGCATAGGGAATATAATCAATAATATTGTAGTAAGTATATATGGTGTCAGGTGGGGGTACCGGGGGTATCACTTCATATGTTATATAAATATTTAACCACTATGCTGTACAAAAGAAACTAATACAATATTGAATGTTAACTGTAATTTAAAAAAAAGAAAGAAAACAGAAAAAAATAAGACAACACATAAAAAATAAAATGAAATATATAGTGAATAAGAGACAAGTATGTAGAAACCAGGGATGGGAGATTGTATATGTATCTATCTGTCTGTCTGTCTGTCTGTCTGTCTGTCTGTCTGTCTATCTATCTATCTATCTGTCTAGATATCTAGATAGATAGGTCTACATCTAGATATCTAGATATATAAAATCTAGATCTAAATCTAGATCTAGATATCTAGATAGATAAATCTAGACCTAGATCTAGATCTATCTATCATCTATCTATCTATCTATGCATATTTTATCTGTATGTCTGCATATTTTGTCTCTGCAATTACTAAACTTTGTCCCTCAGATACATAAACCAGTTAAACCAACAATAGTTGAAGTCCTACTCTGACTGTTTTCATGTTAAATAAGGAAGTTGTAGATAAGTTCCCACTTATGATTTAAAACTTTGAGGAATTGGACTGATGGGATTTAATTTCTCTTGTGATAATAGGAGAATGGATGAGAGCAATACAATTAGTCCTACTCAGTGGGTAGGTGTGTGGCACACATAGTTACCTAGAAAGGTGACCCTTTGGGAAAAATACAAACCCTTGTATCAATGAGATAATGAATGAAAAACGCTGCAAAATGACGGACTTGAAGCAGGTAATTTGTGAACCAATAAAAGATAATTGACAATTAAGATACAATTATTACACAAATATTGCACTGAAATATAAAATATATCAAATCTTAGATTAAGTAGGAAAAAAAGAAGACCTTGTATCTCCAAGACAACGATGCACAATAGATTTGATACCAGACTCAAAGTAAAATTTAATTACATTTCCCAGAGAAATCATCCTTTAATTTAGCATTTCCCTATTCAATGAGAAATATTACTTCCTTTACTGCTCTATTACTTAATAAAAATGAATAGCTCCCTGATTCCAACCTGTATTTCCTATTTGTGCAAGACTCTGAGTTTATCACTAAAAGTATATTTGAGATAAAATAAAATACCTAATTTGAAAAAGCTTTACAATTTATTTAGATAAATTATAAAAATGCGATAGCATAGATTTGGATCTAATGTTCCGCTCAGAACCTATATTACTCTTGAGTATTTGACTTCTCTTTACTTGTAAGCACTCATAATATAATAGAAATGCATATCTATTAAAATTCTTCTTATTACATAGGAATAAACACAGAGTACAAATTTTATGTTTCTGAGAAATACATATAGGTGGGGTATATAATTAAATTTTTAAAAATTCAATAAAAACACAATATGCATTTCAGATTCTATTTTTTTTCCTAAAACACTTGACTAATTTGAAGCATTTTTTCACTAATGTGTCATCAATGATAATGGATTATTATAAATGGCTCTTGGCGAAATATCATAAAATTTAAGTACATTGGCACTTAAAATTTCAGGGGAAGTCCAAATCAATTTGATACAATTATTTTGTACTGACATTCCTAATGGTTACTGGTAAATCCAAATCTCATGACATATTCGATTAAACAAAAATTGCACTTGAGTAGCCCTTTCAAATTGTGATAATTCATTAAAACCTGTTATTGTGCAGCAAGAGACTATAAGTCTAGTAGAGGGTATAGAATGGATAAAAGCACTTCCTTTAAAAGAAAAAGTGAATTTTAATTAGAATAAATGTAAAAATAATACATGAAATATTTTCTATCATTTGTTACACAGAAACTGCTGAGGTCCTGAAAATGAAGATTCAGTTAATTAAGTCAAAGCCTTAACAGATATGAGAAATGTGAGCAAGGATAAAGAAGAAAAAAGTAATGTGAAATGACCTGTTTTATCACTAATAGGAGACATTTGTAGTAAAATGTCTACATGTAACTCATACTTTAATTGTTCTGAAGGCACAAGTACTCAGATCATGGGATTTTAAAAAATCTCTGTTTTAAATTTAATGAGGTGTTCAAGAGTTATACATAATTACTTTCATTCTTATTATTCTTCATACAATTTAGGGGTTTCTCTCTATTGAAAAATGAGGAAAATGCTAAGTATAAAACTATGCATGCCTATCTTATTTGGAAAATTCCAGATATATATCACTTAGATTTTATATGCGTATCCATTCATTTCTCAATACTTCAACAATTAAAGTCCAGTTCAATAACTACTCAAGTACTATGTATCTTTTAACCTGCCCATTTTTGGTTTATTAATTTTGTTTTGTTACAAAACATTACTGTGTGTGTTCATTACAAATTATTAGTAAATGTAGAAGAGTGTAAAGAAAAATTATAATTTTAAAATAATGTAAATAATTCCAATATCCAAACGTAAACACCATTAATATATTGGTATATCTTCATATTTTAATTATGAATGTACATACATTTATTAATATAAATATAAATATAAGTTGATATAGATATTTACAATGTGTAAATACATATATAAAATGATTGTTTTATAAACCATTATATTTTATGGAATAATTTAAAGCCTACTTTTCATTCAGTGACAGATGATACACATCTTTGTCAGTGCAATTTTTGTAGTCACATAGAAATGTGTTTTTGACTTGGTTCTGCTCCTTGCTACCTGTGTAACATAGAATAAGTTTATGTACCTGTGAAACGGGAATAATAATAATAGCATTTTTTTAAAAATTTTATTTTATTAAATTTATTGGGGTGACAATTGTTAGTAAAATTACATAGATTTCAGGTGTACAATTCTGTATTACATCATCTATAAATCCCATTGTGTGTTCATCACCCAGAGTCAGTTCTCCTTCCATCACCATATATTCGATCCCCCTTACCCTCATCTCCCACCCCCCAACCCCCGCCCCCCTTACCCTCTGGCAACCACTAAACTATTGTCTGTGTCTATGAGTTTCTGTTTCTCATTTGTTTGTCTTGTTCTTTTGTTGTTTTTGGTTTATATACCACATATCAGTGAAATCACATGGTTCTCTGCTTTTTCTGTCTGACTTGTTTCGCTCAGCATTACTCTCTCAAGATCCATCCATGTTGTCACAAATGTTCCTAGGAATAGCATTTTTCTCATATGAATGTTGTAAAAATCAAATGAGATAATGTATAAAAGTACTTCAGACCCCAGTTAGCACTTTCAATTACACTCACGCTCCTCTGTCTCCTTGACCTTCTGCCTTTTTTCTTCTTCAAGAAATCTAAACATTCGAATATGTTTAATTATCCTTATCCAATCAAATAATTCTAATTTGATATTGATTATTTGTTTATGGGCTTCATATTTAAAATTTGCGGAGTGTTTTAATTGTATGCTATGAAAAAAAGTAACAGCATGGGTAGAGTTTCTTTTATTTTTTTTTTATTTTGTATTGTTTTTTACTTTAGTTATTGTTGATTGTATATATTTTCTGTCCTGGAATTTACTTGGGTAATATATATTTCATATGAAATTCGTACATTTCTATTATTTTTCAGTAGTTTGTGTAGACATTCTCATAGTTATTTCTCATAAGTTTAATATCTTGTGCATATAAAACAAGGATCCTTTTATTAGTAGCCCCTGTTTGTAGAAGAATACTGCAGTCTAAAAAGCGTGAATCCAACAATTTATATTTGACTGCTTGCAGCTCTTAAAACTCATCTCTGCTTCTCCCCTTTCTGTCTCAAATCTGAGCTGAGGAAAAGAAAGACCTGAAACTGTCTTTCAGTGGCTCAAGAAATTCAAATTATGTATGCTCTTCCTACTCATGAGAATCTTAATTCTGATTCCACCACCTAACCACCATAAAAACCGCAAACCAGAGTCACGTATAGCTGTTTCTCAGGATATTTACAAATCAGTTTGGGAGACATGCCCAGCTCTCCTAGAAAGCCTCATTACATAAGTAATAAAACTTTTTTTTTCTTAATTAAAGTTTACTGGGGTGACAATGGTTAGTAAAGTTACCTAGGTTTCAAGTGTACAATTCTGTAATACATCATCTACATAACACATTGTGTGTTCACCACCCAGAGTCGGTTCTCCTTCCACACCAGATATATATTTGACCCCCTTTACCCTCATCTATGACCTCCGACCCCCCTTACACTCTAGTAACCACTAAACTATCATCTGTGTCTGTGAGTTTTTGTTTCTTTGTTCCTTTCAGTTTTATATCCCACATATCAGTGGAATCATATGGTTCTAGACTTTTTCTTGACTTTTTTTCACTTAGCATAATAATCTCAAGATCCATCCATGTTGTCCCAAGTGGCACTATTTCTTCTTTTCTTATGGAGCATAGTATAACTTTTCAAATACTCTGTGTGCACGTGTGTGTGTGTGTGTGATCAACATACCAACCAAATTGGTGATAGGATCCATTCTATTTTTTCAAGATAGTCTTGAAATAATTGCAAACATAATGGTAGTCTTATAAATAACCTCTCAATTCCTCATAAATAACTTAGAAAAAAACCAAATAATTTATTGATACATCTCCAAATTTAAGTTCACTCCACAGAGTTTGGGCATCCATATTAATTTTAATGGATATTTTGTTAGATAAAAAGGATAGTATGTTCACATATGTGCTATTACACAACTAAATAAATTCTCTATCATTCACTGTTGTTCTCATTTGAAATTTTTCTATAATGGCAGACACTGATTTTTTTTCTTTTCTAAACTCAAAATTTATCCTCCTTCCTGTGTAGATAACTAGGCCCTATACCTCAATATGTTCATTTCTAGTCAACCCCAAGACAAAGTTGTACCTGAATATGCTGATAAAGCGAAACATAGGCTAACTAAAATGTAGATCTCTCCGTATGTAAATTATGTGTCTAAGATAAAATTCAATATAACTCTACTTCTGCTATTTGCACACACAACAGCATTTTCATTTTTTTTTTTTTTTCATTTCTCACGAGCAGTTAATAGAAAACAAACCAACTTTACTTGAGACACCCCACTCTCTGCTGGTACATATTTGAAGTGTCGAGGCATTGCTTCTTGTTAAACCTGGGTTTTCCATACCGGCAATAAGGGCTCTATGCTGTCCATGACACGCTCCGAACTCTACCCAGCTAGTATGAAAAGCTGGTGTTTGAGGATGCCTTTGGCACAACCACAAGAGCATTTAGTATGCACAGGGACCTGAGAGAGCACATATTGAGAATTTAGGAGCTCCTGACATACTTGCTCCAGCCTCAGAATCAGGGCCTTCCTTGATATCTCTGACTGCCCCACAGGGATGGAGCATTTGAAAGATTTCTCTGTTCACTCAGCCTTTCTTTCCAGGCCTCTATTTTAGACAGAGAAGCTATATATTTATGAACCTTCTTTTTCATGTAGTAATAATACACCATCACCTGTGTTTTTTTTTTTGTTTGTTTGTTTTTTGGGTTTTTTTTCCATGGTTTTTTTTTTCCCCAGTCACTTAGAAGAACCAGACCTGGAGACATAAAAGTAATATAAATTTGAGTTGCCCAGACCATGTTGAAATCACACATAAGGAAACATACATGGAGGAATACAGAATCAAAACTTGAGAAAAATCATGTACCATGCCATTATTTGAAACTTTGCATTCAGCTGTACTCAAACCTGTCTACCACCATATGTATTAATCAAAAATGCTGGAAATTTGGCTCAGCTTGTGAATAAAGTGTTTCCTCAAAGGAATCAATGTCACAAATATACTTTTTTTTTTTTTTTTAATTTTAAAGACAGTTTTTTCAACATATACCAGGTTTTTTCTTTGTTTGTTTCTATATATAAATTAGTAGTACATTTTAAAAAGCATGTGTTAAATTAACATTATATTTTGGGACTTAACAAGAATGATGGATGAATTTAAAAAAATATAATGACAGCATTCGGAGTCCTGTTTAATTTGTAAATAATATACTGTTTGTGTATTTTTCTCACTATTTCACTAATAAGATATGAGACAAGTAATTGCATTGTTATGGTTTATTCAAAATTTGTTAGTAGAACTTTTTCACCAAACTGCGAGGTGATGGGGACACAAACATGACTAAACATCTAAGTGTAATATATCACTTTACTTTTATGTTCAAAGAGTCCATGTGGTGACTATGAATGTAGCAGTGGTTTCCTAAAACATTCAGCTAAAAGTGGAAGTGACTACTCTTTCCAATATATTTAGTATTCGACTTATAATTTTACCTGTATGAAATTAAGAGTCCAGTAACTTCTTGGAGGAAAGGTTTGAATTCATTTTAATAATATAGTTTTACAATTATTTCCTACATTTTAATAATTTTACATGTATAAGGTGTAATATATCAACTTAATTTTAGTTAAGTAGGTGCCAATATTTCATGCATCCATCAGAAAAGAGAAGAAAACAAAATAAAACAAAGCACCCCAATAATTTTAAGTTGTGAAGGCTGGGAATTAAAAGCATTTCATGTTAACAAAAAATTTCCAGGACAAGATGGATTTCTTAGAAACCCTATCACATTTATTGCTTTATTAAAGTTTATTGGGGTGACTTGTTAGTAAAGTTGCATAGATTTCAGGTGTACATTTCTGTAACACATTCTCTCTATCTCACACTATGTGTTCACCACTCAGAGTCGGTTCTTTCATCACCATATACTTGACCCCATTTAACCTTTTCTAGAACCCCGCCCCCCACTTACCCTCTGGTAACCACTAAACTATTGTCTATGTCTACGAGTTGTTTTTTTTCATTTGTTTGTCTTATTCTTTTGTTGTTTTCAGTTTTATATACCACAGATAAGTGAAATCATATGGTTCTCTGCTTTTTCTGTCTGACTTATTTTGCTTAGCATTATAATCTCAAGATCCATCCATGTTGTCACAAATGGTACCATTTCATCTTTTCTTATGGCAGAATAGTATTCCATTGTTTGTATATATACCACAACTTCTTTATCCATTCATTTATCGAAGGGCACTTTGATTGTTTCCATGTCTTGACCACCTTAAATAAAGCTGCAATGAACATTCGAGCACATATATCTTTATGGATAAATATTTTCAGATTTTTTGGGGGGCGTATGTACCCAGGAGAGGAATAGCTGGACCCTATTACATATTTAAAGAAGAATTAATACCATTTCTTCTCAAACTCTTCAAAAAAATAAAAGAGGAGGAAACATTTCCTAAATCATCCTTTGAGTCCACCATTATCCTGAAAGCAAAACCATATTAAAGGCACCACAAGAAAATAAAATCACAGACCAATATACCTATGATTATATTAAGTTGCTACAAAAATAATTGTGGTTTAAAATGTTAAAAATAATTGCAAAAACTGCAATTACTTTTGCACCAACCTAAAAGATGTAGAAATGCTCAACAAAATACTAGCAAATGAAACCCTACAACATATTAAAAGGATTATACCCCATCAACAAGTAGGATTTATTCCAGCAGTGTAGTGGTGGTTCAACCTAGCAAATCAGTCAACTTAATCAGATTAATAGAAAGAAAAAATATCTTCATCTCGATGCAAAAAAAAGTATGTGACAAATCCAAACATTTTTTCATGATAAAAACACTCAGGGTCCCAGGAAAAGAAAGGGAATTCATTGACATGATAAAGAATGTTTATTTAAAAAATCTGCAGCTAACATCATACTTAAGTGAAAGACTTAAAACTTCCATACTGAGATAAGGAACAAGAAAAGGATGTCCACTTTCACAACTACTATCCAATATTGTACTGAAAGTTCTAGCCAGAACAACTAGGCGAAAAAAAGAAAAAAAAAAGTTTATTAATAATAAAAGTCTTATTATTTAGAACATGCTAATAACGCCATTAAATAGTATTAGATTACTCATTAAAAAAAATCAATAAGAAAAATGCAAATAACCCTATTTAAAAATGAGCAAATTATTTGAATAGTTTGTGATTTCTCCAAAATGATAAAATGACCATTGACCACATGAAAGGTGCTTAACATCATTAGTCATTAAGAAAATGCAAATGAAAACCACAATTATTTCATACCTACTAGAGTGACTATAACTAATTAAAAAATCAAATAACAAGTTTTGGGTGAAGAGGTAAACAAATTAGAACTCTTGATTATCTGAAATCTCTTCTGCTACTTGGGTGAACATTTTAAGAAAATGCAAGAAGGTGCATTCTCATTGGCCCATTCATGGGAGTCTATTCACATGATTCTTCTTTCTCCTCCTTATTAGTAATCTTTCCATCTGCTCTTTCCAGGTGCTTTACCATGAAGTCAAACCACTAGCACCAACCAATGGGTACATTCTTCTAGCTATGTCTCATTCTAGGCAAATTTGTCAGATAGATTCACTGCTAAAAAAATCTATTTATCAGAGTATTTTATTTCCTTGCTGTTCTTCAGGACCATCCATGATGTGAGACTGAGATGCTTCAGTTGATTTTTAATTTGTGTCACATACCAGAAAGAACCAATTATAAGTCAATCTATGTTTTTCTTCTTGTCTTGTCTCATAGGAAGTGTGTGTGTGTGTGTGTGTGTGTGTGTGTGTGTGTGTGTACATGCATGCATATATGTATACATGAAAAAATGTGTGTGTGTGTGTGTGTGTTGTTTTTTTTCTTCTTTTTTTCTTCTGAGATTTTAAATTTGAGAATTTTGGTCTAGAGTAAAACAGATTAGGTAAGTTTTTTAAAGCATAAAAACAGTGCCCCAAACTTTACGTGTGATTATAGATATGTGGGAAGACAGAGACACAAATGCCCCTTGTAGAAGATTAGGGGGAAAGGTAATATCTGGCTGAAATTTGAAACACACATCTTGCTCCCCTTCTTTGCTTCATTAAAAAGAAAGAAATAGAAAAAAGGAAAGCAGTTTATTTCTCCTAGTTAATCTTGTTTGTATTTATCAAAGTACAGCCTGTAGAATTAAAGAAGTCCAATTTAGCAGTTTCAATATTACTTCACAGTTGAGAGTAGATTGTGCAGTATAAAACTCCTGTTAAAGATGATATTGTGGTAAGTCATTTCTTTTCAAGTGAGGATGATTGTGTTAATTAATTTAGAAGTTTTGCTATATGTATAGATAGATAGATAGATAGATAGATAGATAGATAGATAGATAGATAGATAGATAGATAGATATTTTCTGAGCAAAATAAGAAATTATTTGGTTTCAGTTTAAAAAAAATTAATAAAAAAAACCCTCTTCTTTTGAAGAAGTAGGTAATGGTGGGGGGAAAGAGGGTTATTTTAAAGTTTGAATTAATTTTGTTCTTATTTTAGCTTCTTTAATATTGCTAAAATCTGCCTTCTCTGTCTTCTATAACATGGTTCTATGTGAAAACCACCTTAATTATTTAAATGACCATGGCCGTGAGCCAAACAAAATATTCCTGTCTTGATTCGCAACATTGCTGCTCTTCCAATTAGAAGAGTGAGCTGCATAGATTATTTTTTCTGTCTTTGTAGAACTCTCCTTAGTAAAACAAGATTAGAATAAGCAATCTTTTCAAATTATCTTAAGAAATCTCAAATAATATTAGCAATTTTACTATGAGAATGCAAAATCTATTTCATTTTGCCGTCATTGTTTCCTGAGAAAATAAACTTGATTCCTACTGGCCATATTGATAGAGAGTAAAAGAAGATGGGTGAGGGCTCAGGCGCCAGGCTTCCTGAGATACTCACCTTGAATCTTCCACTTATTAGCTGTGTGATATTTGACCAGTTTTGCTTCATCTGCAAAATGAGGAAAATGATACACATACTCCAAAAGGTAGTTTTGAGTATTAAATGATTTAATATTTATGTATTAATAATTAAAATTGTCTCATATATGTCAAAACTCATAAACATTAGGTCATAATACTATTATGTCAGATTGAACATAATTGTTCATATATTTTTAAAAGTCCTAGTAAAGAACCAAAATCAATCAAGCATCCATTATTTTGTCCACTATAATGTCTGTCACAATAGATTATATTCCATTCAAACTGAGGTCAAAAGAAACACATACCCCTTCTTTAGAGCTGCATTTATATGCTAAATCTGTGCCCTTGGTGATTTTTGTGTAGCAGATCAAAACAAGTATGGTTTAAACTAGATAAATGACATTTTATGAAATCACAAAATGTGCCTTTAAACAGCATAATGGCTTTAATGCATTTTAATTAGCTATCTGGCAAATCAACAGATGTACATGACCAAGCTTGCATAATTTATCTACTAACAATAGTGTTGGTATTTTTTAAGATCTTGTAACACTGACTGCATTAACACTCTTAATATATCATTGATTTCTGGCCTAACAATTTGCAATAGAGTTTTTAAAACAGTACCACTTTGAAAATGTCAATAAAATATATGTTCTCATTAATCAATGCATATGTATAGTATGGTACAAGTAATTTCTCTGAACTGATGCTAGGGCCTGTCAAAAGATATGTCACAACTTGGAGTTTTGATAGACACATGAGCCATAATCCACACCAAAGTCTAAATGTCCCAATTTATTTTATCTTTTCTCAAGGAAGTATTTAGATTCATGAGGACGTGCAGCATATTGGCTTAAGGGTCACACTCTGGAGGCAGATTACCCACAATCAGTCTCTGGCTGTGTAACCTTGGATAATTTTCTTAACCTCGTCAAGGCTCTGTTTCATCCTGTGCAATGTTAGGTAAATAAAAATATGTTTTTGGTTGGATTGTTGTAAGAAAGAAAAAGAAAAAAATAGTCATGTATAAGCTTTTTAGCTAGGGATTTATTTGATTTTAAATTTGGTTATTCAATGAGATGTGAAATCAAGCATTTTAATCTTAATTTTTTCAAACATAAGAAAAATGAGTATCTCTTATAAGAGTATCTCTTATAAGAGATACTCTTATAAGAGTATCTCTTACATATATATATATATAAAAACATATATATGTATACATATATACAAGTTATATGTATATATATCTATATCTATAAATAACTATACATATATAGTATATATTCATTTGTTTAGTTTAATATATAAAGTAATTATTTATTTCCTATTTTATATCTTGGAAGAAAGTAATATTTCTATAGTTTTGCTCTTGCATTCAGGTTTTGGAGACATATACACATTTTAATCTTTCCTTTTAAATATGTGCTATGGTAGCAAGGTAGCAAATAATTCTTCACAGGATTCAACTGAACTCACTAGGCACAACCCACAGTGCTTCATCTCATGCCAGTGCTTCTGGACTTTGGTCTCCACCTGTCTTTTCATGATTGGGGAAGGTAACCCATAGATAAATATTTGATCAATGGGAGCAAGAAGCCATTCTCTAGCTTTTTTTTTTCCTCTGTCTGGTTGGAAAGTACATAATGGAAATGGAGATTAAGAGATTAGGAAATATAGGAAACAACCTCACTACGACCTGGCGACTGGTAATGTCACATTTACAAATGCTTTTGCTGTGAAAGAAGATTACAGTGTTTCAAATTCCATTCTCTGAAAAGGATTACACTCTACATAAAAGGATTTTTCTAACATGTGATCTATACATAGAACCAAAATAAATTTATTGGAATAGTTTTCCTAACTGAAATTATTTTTCCAGGACATTAAGTGTGGACAATGACTAATATGACTGCCATTCTGTTAAGTCTAAAACTGAGTTCTCCACTGACTCTCTTTTCCTCAGATACCATGAAATCTCTGCATTCATCTTGGGTAATACCTAATATTGTATGATAGGAAATTAAATTAACATGGAATAACTTCTAAAGCACCGTCATTAACTTGCTCTCTAAGAGCAATAGGTGAGCAGAAAGTGGTTGACTACTATTGTGTGTCCTTGTAAACTTTAATACAAATTGAAAATGAGGCACATTGGAGACATGTCATTAAACTAATCACTTTCTGAAGTCCTGAATGATAAACATTTATGTACCTGGAGGTCAGTGCTGAAGAAATTTCAATCCACCTTGGAAGAGAAAAGTCCTCAGATTAAGAATGAGCAGAAATAACAGGGGGAAAAAAATAGCTAGTTTTAATCCCTTTGGGATTCTAACTCATGAGATCAAAATACTTTAGTTTTGTCTTGTAATTCCTTTAGTATTTTAAGTTTGACTTGCAATGGGATTTCATTTAAGAAGTTTAACTTCTCCTTGGGAATTTTATAATGGTAAGTTTTAAACACCTACGGGGCCCTTCTCTGCTGCTGGCATTGCATTTTTTAACATGCCTTTAACATGTGATTCTTGGAGTATCAATTATTGTATTTGATTTCATTATAGATATAACATGTGATTGGCTATATTAGACAAAGAAAATAGTTATCTTTTGGGAAGCTAAATAAAATAGGGAATGGACTTTCAAGTTTGAGTTCAGCATGTCATTATAGTAGATATACCTCTTTCATTGATCCATGGGGACAAAAATTCAACTCAGAAACAGCCTTATTAACGTCACAAAGGCAATTTGTAAAGTGTGAACACAGTTATGAAGGTGGGGAGATGGTAGACTGTTATTCCCCTACTCAGAGATCAATGCCATACTCCTAACTGAACATCAATGTAAGGTTTAACTCCAAGAGTTGAAAGGACAGGGACTTGGGGATGTTTGAAAAGAAACACCTTTAAGGTGATTCCTTATAGGGACTTGGTTGTAAGAGTTTATGGGATCTTGCTAATCCATCTCTGAAAGGCTTTCAGCTCTGCATCTGTTGCTGAATCTTCACATCTATAGCACAAGCAATCAGGAAGGGAAGACCAATATAAAGTGGAGTAGAGCAAAGACAAAATGAATGTCACCTGCATGGGCTGGAGTTCTGCAAAAAGAAGGGGAAATTATGTCTTTTTGTTTTGTTTTGTTTTGTTTCTGACCTTGGTGACTACTGTATCCTGGAAATCAGGGTCCTTCATAACAAACACTCACTTTTGACTCAGGAGTGGGGAAAGCTAGAGGGCTGTCTAGGGTAAGGTAGAGAGAGTGCAGGCTCAAGGGTGACTGAAAGACATGAGTCACCATGTTAGCAACAGTGTGCCTGAGTTATAAAATGACTGTTGCTTTCCTTTTTGCATCAAGTCATCCAGGAATCTCTCTTGTGTCCCACCCTCATTAGACACATAATAGGGAATTCTGGGAAGTAGAGTTTAACCTAGCAAGTGAACACATAACAATGCTATCACACTACTGGGTTTCCAACAAATGAAGAATATGTCTGTGCCCTACTTTGTGTCCAGAGTTCTAAGGAGAAACATAATATGAGGACGTGATTGTGATTGTGAACTTAATAATAAAGATAGCATTGTGAAATAACTAGCTAAAGATGCCTGTGTCTGTAGAACACCACAAAAGCATATTTCTTGATTCTATTTAATTGAATTAACTAATAAGATCACATCATTAACTTTAATGGGAATATTTTTAACACTTATATAGTGATTAAGTAGAAACACTATAATCAGAGTAGGCTTAGAAAAGGGGATCTAGATATAAGTTAAAATATGTGATATGGGAAGGAGTAACAGCCCTACAACACACGGAAGCTGGTAAAGAAGCTTTCTAAGGGGATTATTAGACTTAGATGAAATCATTACAAATCATGGATGAAGGGTTCCTGAGAGAAACTGTTAAAATTTGAACACATGATGTGATATACAGATGATGTATTATAGAAATGTACACTTGAAACCTATGTAATTGTACTAACCATTGTCACCACAGTAAACTTAATTGAAAGAAAATTGGCCTTGCTTGCAAGAGCATACTAGAAAAGTAGTTATGCATAGCACTCCATTTCCCTGGCAAGTCTACTCTGTGTGAGGAGAATGAAACAGCATTGGTAGAGGGCTATGTCTAGATACATGGACTGAAGTTGATCTATAGGCTGGCATAGGACATGTGGCAGACCAGGTATTTCTACATGCCTGCTTTTGAAATACAGAAATGCCAAGAAGGTAAGTGCTCCTGACAGACCTGGGTTTATCTAGAATGTCAGGCAAATCAAATGCAGCCATTCTGCTTTCTGCCGATTCCCACATGATTATGTGTAACCTTACACAGTTGATATATTGAGACATGATTACAAGTGATTCATAAATGATATGGGCATCATGTTGAAAGTAAGAGAAAAACCAAAAGACATCAAGTGGACCAGATGATGTCCCTAAACAGTCATTTCCTGATTATAGAGGAATCCGGAAGCTACTCTAATTATACTTTTGCCTGAAATGATGATGTTCAGGTCTTCCTTTAGTATTGTGAGTTTCTTAGTAATGGTTTAGTATATTATTATTATTATCATGTTTCCCCAAAAATAAGACCTAGCCAGATAATCAGTTCTAATGAGTTTTTTGGAGCAAAAATTAATATAAGAACTGGTCTTATTTTACTATAAGATCAAGTCTTATAATGTAATGTAATATAATATAATATATAATATAATATACTATAATATAATGTAATATAATATCAGGTCTTATATTAATTTTTGCTCCAAAAGACTCATTAGAGCTGATTGTCTGGCTAGGTCTTATTTTCGAGGAAACACAGTACTATTATTATCATTATTATTATTGTTATTATTTTATCTACAACTTTGTTCTATTACTTGGTAATTAATTAAAGACACTAATTTTAAAAATGATCATGGAATACAAACAGCAGGAAATAAAAAAAATGTAAGATACTTGAAATTGTGTTAAGATGTTGTAAAAGCCAGTGAAAAACTCATTCACAGGCTGGAATAAAAAAAATAAAAATAGAAGCACATGGTTTTCTGAGAGACAGAAAACCAACAACAACTAAGTCACATCCTCTCAATTTTTGTATCATTGAGAATTAGTGAAATTCTAAACATAACCATTGTTTTCTATTGGGAATATGTAGAATTGTGATTACTTCTTTCTTAAATATGTGGTAGAATTTGTCAGTTAAATCATCAGGGGATGGATATTTTTCTTTATTTTGGAAGGTTTTTAATTCAAATTCAATTCCTTTATTTGACTGTTTGTGTTATCTCTTTCTGAGTGATTTTGGTAGTTTAACGTGAATTATCAAATTAATTTGAACAGAACTTTTCATAGGTGTCACTTATCCTTTTAAAGTCTGTGGGATCTACACAATATACATTCCTTCATTTTTTATATTAGCAAGTTGTGTCCTCAGTCTTTTCATCTTAGTTTGGATAGAATTTTGTGAGTTTTATGTGACCTTAGGGAAAAAGTGTTCTGTCTTTTGTATCGTAAGTAAACTATTAGATACAGGCTTTATACAGATGTTATTATCAGTTTGATAGACTTACTCTTTACTCCTAGTTTGTTGATTATTTTTATCACAAATGAATACTAGATTTTTCCAAATGTTTTTCATGTGTCTGTTGAGATGATAATGTGTTTTTCGTTCTTTTTCTATCAGTTTGGTGTATTGTGTTAATTGATTTTCCAATGTGCAATCAACTTATGTGTGTGGAATAAATTGCACGATTAATTTTTTTGAAAAAAAATTGGTAAATTGGTATTATTTTTCTTCAGTGCTTGGTAAGGATCACCAGTTAAGACATCTGGGTCTAGGTTTTTATTTTTGGGGAGATTTTCCATTATTCTCCCCCTTCTCCTCTTACCATCCTTGCCTCTCCTTCCTGTTTTTGCTGTCCCTGTCCAAGATCAAAGAATTACATTTTCATCCATATCAGACCTTAAAAACAAACAAACAAAAAAACACCTCATCTTGGGATTTTGGGAAATTCAGATGAAATTGTAGCAGTCACTTGTCTCACTTGAATCCATTTCTGACATTATTTTCTGGATACTTTTAAAGGGTTTTAACTTTATTTTGTAGCTATTTCACTGTTAAAGATGAAGTTTCTGAGTGTATTTTTCATGTCTTAATTTTTATTTATTTATTTATTTTTTGTTCAAGTAAGAACTCATCACCTGTAACCATAAACTTTTTATTTTAGAATATTTTAGTTTTACAGAAAAAATGAAAAGTATTTTAGGGAGATTCCGTATAAACTATTATCACTATCTTTGTTACAATTAATGGACCAATATTAATACCTTATTCTTAACTGTAGCATATACCTTCCTTTTCCAAATTTCCTTAGTTTTTACCTAATATACGTTTTCTGTCCCAAGATCCCACCTAGGATACTATATTACATTTTATTTTCTTATCTCCTTAGATCTTATGTTGTTCTTGGCTATTACATTTTCTCAGGTTTTGTTGTTGTTGTTGTTGTTTTTAATGATCTTGAGAATTTGAGCAGTGCTGGTCATGTGTTTTATAAACTATGCTTCATTTAGGATTTTTATGATGATTTCCTCATGGTTAGATTGGGGTTATGAATTTTGAGATAAAGTGTCATTGTCATTGTCTAAAGAGTATGTGCTGTCATCCTGACTTCTCACTGCAGATGTTCATGCTTATTACTGACATATGCTTTTCAAGTTTTCCATTGTAAAGTTACGATTTCCCCCCCTTCATACACAATCCTCTTTGGAAGGAAATAATTATGTGTAACCACACTAAGGACATGGGTAATTATGCACCACCACTTTGAGGATACAATATCTTCATAAATTTGTCTATTTCAACCATCGATTTATTAATTCACTCATTCAACTATATAATTATGAACTCATACATGTTTATTTTGTATTTTTATTTTATTTCTTAAATTGTCCCAGCTTCGGTCTTTGGAAGTTTTTGTGTTTTTTTTTCATTTGACATTTATGTATCTTTGACATGGACCCATCATTGTATCTTTTTGTTTGTTTGTTTGAGTGCTACAATATACTTCAGGCTTATCTTGTGTATTTCTTGTCCCAGTCAAACAATACACTATTTCTCCAAGGATTTCTGATTCAATTAATTACAGAAGGGTATTAGAAACAAAGATCCGGGGGCTAGATGTTTCTTGTTACTGAGGTGTATTTACTTCGAGGCCATCTCTGCTTACATAGCAATAATTGTGTGTGTGTGTGTGTGTGTGTGGGTGTGTGTAATTATATAGGCATACCTTGGTGATATTGCAGGTTCAGTTTCAGACAACTGCAATAAAGCAAATATTGCAGTAAAGACAGTCACATGGTTTGGGTTTCCCAGTAAATATTAAAGATATGTGTACATTGTACAGTAGTCTATTAAGTGTGCAATAATAGAATTATGTCTAAAAATGCACATACCCTAATTAAAGATACTTTATTACTAAAAAATGTTAACCACCATCTGAATCTCCAGTGAGTCATAATCTTTTTGTTGATGGAAGGTTTTGCCTCTATATTGATGACTGCTTACTAATAAGAGTTGTGGTTGCTGAAGTTTGCGTTGCTGTGGTAATTTCTTAAAATATGACAGCAATTAAGTTTAACACATCAATTGACTCTTCCTTTTATGAATGATTTCTCCATAGCATGTGATGCCATTTGATAACATTTTTTTCCACAGAATTTTTTCAAAATTGGAATTAATCTTCTTAAAACCTGTCACTGCTTTATCAACTAAGTATATGTGCTATTCTTAAATTCTGTGTTGTCATTTCAACAGTCTTCACAGCATCTTCACCAGGAGTAGTTTCTATCTCAAGAAGCCCTTTCTTTGCTCACTCATAAGATGTGACTCTTCATCTATTAAAATTTTATCATGTGATTGCACTATTCATTCACATTTTCAGGCTCCAATAATGCTCTTGCTATTTGTACCATGTCTGTATCTACTTCCTCCATTGAACTTGAACCTCTCAAAGTCATCCATGAGTGTTGGAATCAACTTCTTCCAAACTCATCCTCCTTAATGTTGATATTTTGACCTCTTGTTATAAATTCCAAATGTTCTAAGTGACATACAGAATGGTGAAAACTTTCCAGAAGGTTTTCGATTGACTTTGCTCTGATACATCAGAGGAATCATTATCTATGACAGCTATAGCCTTACAAAATGTATTTCTTAAATAATAAGACTCAAAAGTTGAAGTAGCTCCTTTATCAATGGACTGCAGAATGGACGTTGTGTTCGCAGGCAGGAAAACAACATTAATCACATTGTACATCTCCATCAGAGCTCTTGGGTAACCAGGTGCATTGTCAATGAGCAGTGATATTTTAAAAGAAATAATTATTTTCCCCCAGAGCAGTAAGTCTCAACAGTGGGCTTAAATTTGCAGTAAACCATGATGCAGAAGATTTGCTGTCATCTAGGCTTTGTTGTTCCATTTGTAGAGCACAGGCAGAGTAGATTTAGTATAATTCTTAAGGACCTTAGGGGTTTCAGAATGGTTAATAAGCATTGCTTTCAACTTAAGGTCAATAGCTATTTTAGCCCTTAACAAGAGAGTCAGACTGCCCTTTGAAGCTTTGAAGCTAGGCATTGATTTCTTCTAGCTATGAAAGTCTTAGATGGCATCTTCTTCCAATATAAGTCTGTTTCATCTACATTGAAAATATGAAGTTTAATGTAGCCTCCTTCATTAATTATCTTAGATAGGTCTTCTGGATAACTTGCTGCAGCTTCTACATCAGCATTTGCTGCTTCACCTGCACTTTTTTTGTTGCGAATATGGCTTCTTTACTTAAACCTCATGAACCAACCTCTGATAGCTTTCAACTTTTGTCCTGCAGCTTTGTCGCCTCTCAGTCTTCACAGAATTGAAGAGAGTTAGGACTCTGGATTAAGCTTTGGATAAAGGGAATGTTATGGCTGGTTTGACATCCTATCAAACCAATAAAACTTTGCCCATATAGCAATAAGGCTATTTCACATTCTTATTCACTGGAATACCACTTTCAATTTCCTTCAAAAACTTTTCCTTTGTATTTATAACTTGACTGTTTGGTGCAAGAGGCCTGGCTTTCAGCTTATCTCTGCTGTCTCTATGCCTTCCTCACTAAGCTTAATCACTTCTAGCTTTCATTTTAAAGTGAGAGATAATGTGATTCTTCCTTTCATTTGAATACTCAGAAGACATTGCGGGGTTATTAAGAATATGGACAGAATTTCAATATGTTATTTTTGTGTGAATAAGTGAATAAGAAGGCCTGGGGAGAGCAAGAGATAACGGCTAGTGGGTGGATCAGTTAGAACACACACATTTATTGATTAATTTCACCACCTTATGTGGGCATGCTTTGTTGTACCCCAAAACAATTACAATAATACCATCAACAATCACAGATCACCATAATAAACATAACAATAAGCAAAACATTTGAAATATTGTGAGAATTACCACAATATGACACAGAGAAACTAAGTGAACAGATGCTTTTGGGAAAATGGTGACAATAAACTTGCTCAATGCAGGGTTGCCACAAACCTTCAATTTTATAAGAAACACAAAATCTAAAATGTATAATAAAGCAAAGCAACACAAAATGGGATATAGCAGTATACACACCTTTCTATAAATATTTCCGTATATAAAATTCTATAACTGAAGTAGATCAGAATAATTTTTAAAGGGCAAACATGTGGTAATATTTTAATTTAAGATGATAGCTTTTCAACTGTAAATTGTGGTGAAATTACCCAGAAGAAAGGTGGACATATTTAAGAGTGAGAGTGGACTTCCACTTGTAATTCTCTTGATCATCAATTCCAACATATGAGCAAAGACAAAAAGCTTAGAGATAAGAATATGAGAAGCAGAATGAAGACTGAATTATTAATATCTTCCATCCTTTAATTTTGTTTAATAGAGGACACTATAGACGCTGTAGAAGAAACACTGTCAAGTTTAACTGGTTTTATATGCAATGATTCAAAGTCTTTTGGTCTAGTATATGAAGAAAAGATAAGCAGAACTCAAAGTTCAATTGGAGTCTCCTCTGCCATTGAAATTAAGATGACTTTGGGTTGCATCACTACTTGTCACCCTAAAGATGTTCAATTCCAGCTTGAGAGGTCTACATTCTAAGTGGTACTTTTTAATTGTGGATACAACTGCCCCGAGTTCAGTCATGTCCTACATGGCAGCTTAATGTGTGAAAGATCATCCTTCTTTTGATTTACTGCTAAGTTTATTATCTCTTGATTTACTATACTTGACTGAATATACTGCAGGTTCAATGGGAAGACATTGTATTTTAGCATTGAAAGTGATTTTGAATAAGTCAGCTTTTCTACCTTTAAAATGGAAACTTTAAAATTATTTTGAAAAATTATTAAATTCACTCAAAGAATGTGCTGCCTTGATAGATTTAGTTGAATATATGTCCAAAATCCCGGTCTCTCATATGTGGTAAAATGTAATTCAAAGTGTTTGACGCCAATTACCTTTATTTTTATTGTGCTGTGAATCTATCCTTAAGATATTTGGCACCATTTTTATGTTTTCAGAAGTAACATCTCTTCATGAAATCTCTAAATGCTTTTTCAGATATTTTCAAAGGTGATAAATGATTACAAAGATAACATAAATTCTCACTTGTCTTCTTACTTCCACTGTGTTGCATCAATGATAGTTGAAACAGAAAAAAGTTAAAATGTTTCCAGGACTTCTTGCTTTCTGTGTGATAGAGTACGGAAAGTGCTTGGGTCATTTAGAGTTACTTTTCAGGAGCAAAATGAGAGGAAGAAGTGTAAATCCCCTTTAAAAATAAAGTGAAAAGGCAAAGGTTGATAGAACTTGATAGAAGAAAATAAAATGTTTGTTGAAAAATTTTGGAGAAATGTGGAAAGAACACTCCTCTTAAGACATTTCATTCTAGGAAAAGAGATGAGGTTTTTTTGTCAATCTGAGTGCTTTCTAGTAATACCCCAGGACCTGAACTCTTTGCAGGCAAGATAATGTAACAACGAAGAGCCCAGACTCATGATCCAAATTCTTCAATTTTAATTAGTTCCAACATTTAATGGCTGTGTTCTTTGAAAAGTTATGTCGTTTCCTCCTGCTTCAGTCTATAGAAATAAGATTATATACCTACCTCATAGGTGCTGTTTTCAACATATAATGTGCCAATGTATATAAAACACTTAAAATAGAAGCTAGTGTTTAATAACAATCAGTAAATATGAGTGACAGACTTATCATGTAATAGAATCCAGCTCTCATTTTGGGCTATTCAAAAATAGATTATGGAGTCAAGTACTTGCGTATGCCATAAAGTTTTTTGTTTGTTTGTTTCTTTTTGATAAATTTTGAGTCTAGATAATTTCTCATTATTAGCCCTATTTGATCTTCTTTGAAATAAATGTACTCTAAATATTGTTAAGATATATCATTCTCACTAAAAGAAACACAACAAAGTCAATAATTGATAATAATAAACCAAAGTAGTCAATAAAATGTCTAAGAATGCATATGCAACATTTTGATGCAGCAATTGTAGACTGATTAGCTTATAGGTGTTCTAAAGAATTATGTTATGTTTGCTGAAGGTGTATTGATTGCTAATGTTTTTCTTCAAACCAATACATTACAATAGGATTAAAAAAACACATTAGAATTTACCGTTTATGTATAGGGAATATAACCCATGATGGTCTAACAATTTCTATTTTTTAATTCAAAAGTTACATAGTTTTGCTTTCATCGAAAAAACAATATTTTCAAAGGGAAAATTCATGAACATGTAAACATCTGCATTCATTGAATATTAATTTTAAAATACCAAGTTGTCACTCATAAATTAGAACTCATACTGATAAATGCTTTCATGTATTGATATCTTTTTAAAACATACTGTTTTGTGCCTCATTAAGTACCATATTTTTCCAAGATAGATTAATTTTCCCTCAAATACAAAATCTTTCAACATTTAAATAGAGAAAATGAGTGCTTTTAAATTGTACTGATTTCACTCCTAAAGCTCTTCACATCACTGAAACCTATTTTTATGAAAATCGTTGTTACATAATAGTATATCAATTTACTAATGACAGTATACTTTACATACTGATTTTTCCCCTTTAATCTGTATATGGAGCTTCTACAAATAAATAACATAAATTAGAGAATATGTTTCATTAATAATGAGACATACCTTACATTTAGAAGGTATATCATCCATACTTTGAATTACGTAGAATTATAGAATTAGCTGTAAAAGAAATATGTTGTAATTGAAACTATCCATTAGTATACTCATTATAACCATTTTTCCATTGTAGTATTATAGTTTTCCCTTGGTTTAATGATAGGTTTATATGAAATGTCCATGCAAATTACATATTGCAATAGTCAGATTTTTGTTTTCTTCCCCAAATTCATGTTAAAATTTTAATGACTGATATAGTCATATTAAGAGGTGGAGTCTTTGAGAGGTAGGTGATATTTGTGAGCCCTCATAATGGGGTTAGCATTCTTATCAAAGAGGGCCCATAGAGATCTCTTGCTCTGTCCACTGTGTGAGGATACAGCAAGAAGGTTCTAGCTACAAACCAGGAAGAGGGAACTCACCAGAGGGTAATTATTCAGGTGCCTTGATCTTGGACTTCCCAGCCTCTAGAAATGTGAGAAATAAACTTCTGTTGTTTATAAGTTACCAGTCTGTGGTATTTGGTTATAACAGCCCTAATAAACTAAGCAACATATTTATATGGCGTATTTGTATGGAAAATACTCCTTGGGTGGATTTAAACCACAAGGATAAAGAGATTTGGTATAATTAATTTATACATCACCAGATCTCCTTTTATTTAAACATTGATTTTATATAATTTTATTTAATTAACTACAATATACACTCTACTATCATTATTGAGAAAAAGCTATTGGTTAGGCTACTAAGAAGACCAGATACATGACGATTTTTAATTGGGTTTAGGAAAAAAATAAGCTTTTTTTTTTTTTTTTTAGTAGGTATCCATGCATACTTGGAGATTTTTTTTAACCTATTAGTAAAATAATTTACATTTCTTTGGAAAATGAATTATAGCCAGTGTTTAAGAGTCAGGTGAATAGTCTTTGCTAGGTTATGGGTAAAATGTGTACATTCAAGATTTTTCAGCATAAAATAGGAAGCTAATGTCTCTTGAAGATATCTCTAAGATTTGCAGTGTCTAGATTCAGAGTACTACAAAAAACAGAGGAGTCCTCTCAACTATAACTGTCTAAAAGAAAAAGTCTTCCATTTGAAGAAAATTAAGATGGCAGACAAACATATAGTGTCACTTTCTACACCCCTAAAGCAAGGAGTAAATTAAAACAGAGGTTGGTTGAGACTACAGGTGTACCTGTGTTATCCATTGTATCCAACACATAGTACTTGATGTGTTATGCATTTCATTTTGCTCAAAATCAAGCAATTCAAAGCAGAATAGCTTGCTAGGAAATATGGTTATCCAAAAATTGTTAACAACTCATCTAGGCAACAGAGATCGTCTATATTTAAAGAGATGTTCAGGAAACTCAAATTTTTTTGAAATATTGAATCATGTTGTAAGAACTGGTGACATCTAAGTTGCTAAAAATATATTTTCTCTAATATGTATTTTTATCTTTGTGTCTTTGTAAAATAAATCTTTGTATTTATAAATGAAAATGAAAACTACCAAAAGTAGCATTTCCTTTATAAATGAAGGTTTATTTTTCCTTTTCTGTTTTTTATTAAGGTTTCTTTCAGAATGATATTATACAGAAGCCCAAATGAACTTTCCTGTTTCTCAGAACTCCAAATAATGAAACAATATTTATAAAATAATCTGCAAAGAAACCTCTAATAATTATATATAACATTTGGTTATATTAATGCTGGGATACATGTTCATATATTTGTGTACATATACATATTTTTTTCACTGCCTGTGGAACTATGAAAACATTTTTATAGAAAATGTAATTGATTTGGGACCTTACAGTTTACTGTTAAAATATTAAGAATATGTTATGAAATGTCATATACTTACATCTTTGAATTTTTTCAATGAATCCATGTAGGGTTTTTTGTTGAATTTTAGGAATATTTTTCCACAAGTAATTCAAGTGCAAACCTTGATCTATATTTTCAGGTATTACTTTTTATTCCATATAATAGTAAAATTGAAATATTCAGTTAGCCACAGGTATATTAGCTACTAAGTGAGGGGTAAAGATATTTATTTTCCCTTTGAGGCACAAAGAAACAAAAGGTTAAGTACTGCCATGAACTTGAATTGAGATAAGCAAGCCTCTTATGCTTGACCTTGCATGCTTTGATATGAGTTATACTTATTGTTAATTTAGAAATTATAAATATTGCTAATTTAGGAAAAAAATAGAGAATTTAATTCAATAAAATGCCAAAGAGAGATATTCCCTGCATGGGAAAATTCTCAGTTTAAGGCCTAAATTTATTCCAGTAAACTCCTTAATCTAAATATTCATAATAAAATTTATATTCAGAAAACGTTTTTTAAAACTTTAGCTCTTTTTAAAAAACTTTGAAGCAAGACATTATTAGTAACCACTTTTGTTCTGTAGAAGAATACAAAGGGGGGAAAACAGAAGCCAATTATTCTTAAGGCCAGCATCACCATGCAATAATCCTTGGATCTAGGTATGGCACTACTGTGGCTTTAAATATATCTACTCAAAGGCTTCTGTTGTGTGCATTTTTCAACACCATAATCAGAACATAACTGTAGGATCAGCACACCAAGCTTACTGTATATGTAATTGTTAAATCTATAGTTTTAGATCTATTTCCCAAAACTGAGAACCTAAGATTGAAAGCACAGATAAATTAATTTATCATATATACATGAGTACAGGACCAACAAAACTTTTAATTTGCTGGAGTTACACTGCAGGGGAATTAAAATTATTTTTAAAGTCGAATAGGATGGTTATTAGAGTTGCAGTTTACAGCCAAAAGAAACTTTAGAATGCGGTATGGGTAATGGAAACATACCCTTCAGGAAAAGCATGATCCAGATTTGAATATTCAAGACAAAGAGCTAAATGTTTGCAAAACAGAATGTAATTACTATATCAAAGATATGTGAACTTGCAGACTGCAAGTCCCTGTAGACTGTTATGTTATTTTATATAATTAATAAGGGCTTTTTTTAAAGTGACCATCTATGTAAGTTCCTTTGGACATTTTTTGCTATGCAAAAAAAAAAAAAAAAAGGAAAAAGAAAAAAGACACACACACACACACATTTGGAGTTACAGCCACAGAACTAAAAATTAGAGAAAGAGTAATTAGTGTTAAGAATCATTTCATATATTGAAGAAAATGATTTTGAATGATAACTAGAATAGGGTTTTTTGTAGGCATAGTTTCAATGGGGATGCAGTGACAGTCAAAATCAGAAACCATAGATGCCTCCATCACTGATTCTGTAGCAGAATGCTTAATTACATCTGAAAGCTTGATTAACATGATAGGCATTCTTGGTATTTATATTTTGAATTCACTACTTCAAGTAAAAAGGTAGAAGATAATTATATTGCCTTTGAGTTTAAGCTTCAGTTGTTTTATGAAGAGTCATACTGCTAACACAGGTTTTAGAATCAAGAACAACTGAAGTAGATGATCTGGTGATCAAATCATGACCAAACTTGGTGGAGAGATTTCAGCTTTCAAAAGAATTCAGGGTTAAAGGGGCACTTAAATTTTCACCCTAAATTTTCACCTATTTAGACTTTAACTCAGTAAAATAAATTGAAGGGAGAGATCATTCCTTCCCTCTGGGAAAAAGAATAGATATCTGAGTATGCGTTAGGGTTGAAAGTACAAACTTTAAGACTCAGAAACAATGCACATATGACTCAGAATCCTGAATCCAATTTCCCAGCAAATACATCCTAAATTGTAAAGATAACTAGGTTTCCCTCAGAGCAGCCATTTGTTTTTGACCAATAATCCCCTTTTTGTTGGTAAATCCAGATGTTTTTCTGTCTTCATCTCAGTTGTATTTGACATCATTAGCCTCCCTGTCCTCTACTAACTTTTTCTTAAAATTTACTGTTTTTCTTTTTACAGTTCTTATTACCCTTTATCCATACATGCTGGAGGTTCTCCAGGCAGAAGTTTGAGAATGACATCTCAAAAAAAAAAAAAAAAAAAAGAATCTAACTCACTCTAAGTAATCCCATGTAACCATGGCTTCCCTTATCACCTATTTGTAGATAATTCTTAAACTATGTAAAACATAAGATTTCTATACCGAGCTGCTTCTTAATAATATATTCTCTATGATGTTTCAAAATGTAAATAATTAAATTGATTTCCCAGACATGTATCACTTTTATAATCCACTTTTAAATTAATAAAGCCATTGTCTATCTAATTACAAATGCAATGATCTGAGAATTATTCTTGACATCTCCTCCTTGCTGCGAACTTACATTTGCATTTTTAAACCAATATCTAATTGTATCCATTTACTTTAAGAATATTCTCAATCTGTTAACTTTCCTTAACCTGTACCAATATGCTCATCTAAGTTGTCATCATGTCGTAAATAGACCATCATAAAGGTTCCTAAACAGTACACCTTTCAGAGCTATATGATGTCTATATTCTCCAACCTTCTATAAAGAGGGACCACATGATCTGCTGGGCATATGAGGCACCATGTAACATAGACATTGGCAATGTCACTTAG
Source organism: Rhinolophus sinicus (assembly GCF_036562045.2). Lineage (NCBI taxonomy): Eukaryota > Metazoa > Chordata > Mammalia > Chiroptera > Rhinolophidae > Rhinolophus > Rhinolophus sinicus. The sequence continues at coordinate 106,856,862 of NC_133755.1, forward strand.
ATATCTGTTTAGTTCTATTCAGCTAATTATGAATTACGTCTGTGGTGTTTATTTCTACCTATCACTTCTATGAAACCCTTCTACCCTAACAACATACTTCCATTCTCATCCTCAAATACCACTACCACACAGCAGCATAAACAGAGTTGAGGGAGGGTTGCACGGTTTGTTTGAAGTCGGTAATCTTGTTATCCAAGCAAGGTATTCCTGTCAGGGCCACACAGGGATATTCAGTGTGTTTTGGGAAACACTGTTTACTCTGTAAGAACTCTATAGACAAGTTTGCTCCCTTTGCCTCTCATAAGGATATCTACATTTCAGTTTTAAGGAGTTATTCTTTCAATTTGGGGTCTACGAAGTGATTCAAAAGTTCCCCACAAGGTTATAACCTGATATTCAGTAATTATAGTATAAGGTAAGACATTTTAAAGCTTTATTATATATAAAAGTTTCTCTGCAGCAAATTAGAGATTTATTTCTCTTTTTTTGAAAGTTCTAGAGCGGGGGTGTCCAAACTGCGGCCCATGGGCCAACTGTGGCTCGCAATCCAGTGTTAATTGGTCTGCAGCAAATTCCAAAAATATATTTAGTTTACTTAAATAAACCAGGTGAGGCAATACGTACTTCACCTTGAGTGAGTGGCCCGGCTGTTTGTGTATTTTACCGCATATGGCCCTTGGTGAAAACCATTGAAAAAAGTTTGGACACCCCTGTTCTAGAGTGACCTCAGAAAGTTTTTTTATGAATACAAAAACAAAAACCTGGTTAGAATTTCATAGACGGAAATCAAGAAAGGACATTCTAAACATTGGAAAGGAGAAGCATAAACACACAAATGTATGAGGCTATAGTGTACACTTGCAGATAAACAACTTATGTTTATCAGAAGAACTCAGGCTATTGTTTGGTCACACCTTCAGGAGCTACCAGGAATATTCTGAACTTGGCCTCCTACTCAACCTGAGGCAATGGGAGACTGAAGAAAGAGGCAGACCACTCCAGATTGATAGGTGTCAATTTTAAATTACAAAGGGACTTATTTACTGGGCTTGTTTTGGGCAGCTGCATGATGAGTAGTTTTTCTTATCCATTTGTCAGAGTGGATATAAGTTCATGTACAGGTCTTAGTGGAGTTCAATCACATACCCAGGGCAGATAGCATCAACACCACTTTCTATCTGAAGGCTATGTCCTTGGAGCATCTTTTAGGAGCAAATAGGGCCAGCAGAATGCACATTCAAAAGACAGTGGAGGGGGTGAGAAACCTCCAACTACCTAGATCCAGCTTGTGTGTCAACTGGAGATCACATGGTCTTGATGTGCTCCTGTAACAGCTATAATATAGTACAAATGGGATTGCTAACTAGCTAGCTAGACCGGGATATAGATAGACATGGATTTAAAGGTGTGTAGATGTAGAGAAAGAAATAAATGACAGATAGATGGATAGATAAATTGATGAATGGTAGATAGGTAGGTAGATAAATACATAGATAGATAGATAGATAGATAGATAGATAGATAGATAGATAGATGATAGATAATAGATAGATAGATAGATATTCAAGTACCAAGATAAAGAAGGAATTAGGAACTCAAAACTCAATAAATACATCAAGTGCATACAGCACAGATGGTCTTTATCCAAGTTGATATTTAGAAAAATATATCTGACTGCTTTTTAAGGGTGGCTTATAGAAGAAGAGTTTGGTTGCAAAGATATTATTTCCATTGTAACAATACAAAAGAGATTATTGGAAACATGAATGAGAAAGTAGCCCTCCTTGAATAAATCTGTACTTTAGTAGAAGAATTAATCATTTAAATTATAATTGTGATTCAATCCATCTCTAAGAAATCAGTGGTGTGGAAACAATAGAATGGGCAGGGGATTTGGAGTTAGGAAAAAACGGGTTGATTTTAAATTCTACTCTGTTCCTTACTGGTTGTACATACAATGTCAAATTGCCTTGAGATTTAAGTTCAATTTTCTCCCTGACTATATGAGTTTTCTGGGACTGCTGTAACAAATTACCAGAAACTCATTAGGTTATACGGATAAATTTATTTTCTCACAGTTGTGGAGACCACAAATCCTCAATCAGTTGTTGCCTGGGACTTGATTCCTTTTAAGGCTCTAGCAGAGATTCCTTCCTTGTCTCTTTCAGCTTCTCATGGCTCCAGGCATTCTTTCATTCTTTGGCATGTGGCTGTATAACTACAATCCCTACCTCCATTTTCACAAGTCTTTTTTTTCGTTTGTTTCTTTTTTTTTTCCCTTTGTGTCTTTTGCTCTTTTGTCTCTTCTAAGAACACTTATTGGATTTAGTAATTATTAGTATTAATATTGGATTACTGGATTTAGTGTCATTAGATTTTTACCAGATAATAAAAAATAATCTCATCTAGAGATTTTTAACTTAATTACATCTACAAAAACAAAACAACTACAAAAAAACAAAAACAAAACGCTTTTCCAAAATTCAGTAACATTCACAGATTCTGGGGGGTTAGAATGTAGACACACATATTTGGAGACCTCCATTCAATATAGTACACTGACATATTAGGAACAACAATACAGATGTAGAGGATACGGTATTATTTTGCCTAGCATTTCTACATGTATCCATACCTCTTATTTTGAGATACTCTGTTTTCTGTAGACCTTTTCTAAACATATTAGCTCAGCTGGAAATAGGAAAACTATTAATCCATTCAGAATCTTCCTTGGACACACTTGGGAAAGTGGTACTCTGTTTTTAAGGATATGGTTAGTTTTCTTTATTTTTTAAAATTAAATTTATTAAGGTGACATTGGTTAATAAAATTATACAGGTTTCAAGTGTACAATTCTGTAATACATCACCTATATATCACATTGTGTGTTCACCCAGAGTCAGCTCTCGTTCTATCATATATTTGACCCCCTTTATCCTTTTCTACCTCGTGCTCCCCACTTAACCTCTGGTAACTGCTAAATTGTTCTGTGTCTATGAGTTTTTGTTTCTTTGTCTTGTTCATTTGTTGCTTTCAGTTTTATATCCTACATATGAGTGAAATTATTTGGTTCTCGACTTTCTCTGACTTATTTCGCTTAGCATGATAATCTCAGATTCGATCCATGTTGTCGCAAATGGCACTATTTCATCTTTCCTTATGGCTGAGTAATATTCCTTTGTTTGTGTGTGTGTGTGTGTGTGTGTGTGTGTGTGTGTGTGTGTGTATATATATATATATATATATATATATATATATATATATATCAATCACATCTTTTTAATTCAATCATCTATGGAAGGACATTCCAGTAGTTCCCATGTCTTAGCCACCATAAATAATGTTGCAGTGAACCTAGGGGTACATATATTTTTACAGATAAATGTTTTCAGATTCGGGGGGTAGATATCCAGAAGAGGGATTCTGGCTCATATGGTAATTCTATTGAACCTCCGTACTGTTTCCCATAGTGGCTGTACCAATTTACATTCTGACCAAAGTATACAAGAGTTCCTTTTTCTCCATAGCTTCTCCAACACTTGTTATTACTTGTCTCGTTGATAATAGCTTTTCTGTCAGGTGTGAGGTGGTATCCATTTGTGGTTTTGATTTGCATTTCCCTAATAGCTAGTGAAGTTAACCATTCTTTTCATATGTCTGTTGGCCATTTGTGTGTCTTCTTTGGAGAGGTGTCTGTTCCGGTTGTCTGTCCCTGTATTCATTGGATTATTTGTTGTTGTTTTTTGTTGAGTTGTATGAATTCTTTATATATTTTTGATATCCGCTTCTTATTGAAAGTATTGTTTGCAAATATCTTCCCCCATTAGGTTGTTTGCCTCTGTTTTGTTGACAGTTTAATTTTAAAGACAATAAATTCCTGGAGATGCTGCAATGATTGTTCCCACCACTTGATTAAACCCTGACTCAACAAAAGAGTAACACACAACAGAGAAATATTTAAATTAGCACATTTTCCTGAGACCATCCACATACTCCTTTACCCACATAGGTATCCATTATTGTTTTGAACTTGTCAGTATATTGACAAAGAGATCCCTGCCTGTTAATATTGTTGATACTTGAATTTCTGTCAATTATCGTATGCAAATTTTCATAAATTTTAAACAAGATAATATACACAAAGAAAATAGCACAGTGCTTAAACGTTTTTATTTCCTTTGTCACATATATTCATTTCCTTGTCACATATTTTAGTTTTCTACATTTAACTCCAGAGTAAAATAAGGTCAAAAACAAATATAATTTTTGTTTGTGTGATCATGTGTTTTTAATGTTTTAACATAAAAATAGCATACAAAGGAGAGGAGATTTCTCTGAGAAATGGTACTAATTGAATTAAATGATTCATGGCCTTGCACTATCTTTTTATGTTAGAGGATTTTCCTGTTGGTTTTGTTTAGTGTAGTAAATCCATAAACTTTATTTGGCTACAAAAAGCAACTGGTTTTGATTGTGTGAAACACAGACATGATGAACATGGAGCTTTCTTGGTTGAAGTGGGAGTAGGATCCTACTAGCTCATCTGTTTGTTCCTTTCATTAAACATCTGCCAGTAAAAACCACTGAAGTACCTCACTGTCTCCCTTAATGCACTTGGCACAAAATATATTGTGCCTGATCAATCTATAGTAATTAATGTGTATATGTGTGTGTTTTGTACACAACAAAATCTATCTGGCTAGCAGGAAAATTTGTTCCTAAAACAAATACTTCTGAAACCACATTATCATACTGAGATATATCAAACATTCTCTGTCTTTCTTAATTCTGTCCAAAGCATCAACAGATACAGAATCCTAACCTTATATTGGTTATCCAAGCAATTTGTACATTCACATGGAAATTATTTCAAAATATATGTCCTTTGTAAATGTATCTTTTTAAAGTTTTAATGTGAAAAGTCATTAGCAGCTATTTGCAGAATATAATATTACTATGTGTAATTAATTGAGTATATGGCAAAATCGTGACCATGCCTTATATTTATACACTTTTCATGAAGTCCTTTAATCCAAAATGTACTCCTCTCTGCCTAATGATCTAACAAGTATTGGCCTATAAAAACTTACCAATGCATTACCTAAAATAGAAGAAACCAGTGAAAATTTTATGACTTTCATACAAAAAGTATATGCAAGTCCTATCATACTCAGTTTCAATTAGTCATTGATCTAATAGTTATAACACATAAAAGGCCCTGACAGTTAGTATTTGATTTAGTAAAAAATTATCTTAGCTATATCCTTACACGAATAGATTACTCATGTGAATCTTGGTGCTTGTAATTCAAACAAATTAATCAAGAGTTTTAGATATGACTGCGACTGTGCAGAGACCTCACCACTTCATGTCTTTTGATTATTTCACATTTTAAAATCATTAATTAATTCTAATCAAACTAAGTCACCAATAAGGATATACAAATGAATATTTTAACATTTTCTACCATTTTTATGGGACCAATTACACTGAATGTGCAACATGTAAAGACTATCTATCTGGATGACTGAAGTGTATACTCACATATACATACATAAAAATAAAAGGTGATTCTATAGCAGCTTGTAAGAGTCATGCCTAGAGAATTATCAAATCCTACACTATATGAAATGAGACTGATTGAGCATGAACTCTAGAGAAAACCCTAAGCCCTTTGTTTTCTTGATGCTGACTGATGACTAAAATACGGAGTCGGGATTTTTTTTTTTTAATATCATTAACTTACTTAAAAAAACCACCCATAGAATACTTTTTAAAATTAATACATTTTATTTTTATAGCAGTTTCATAGAGAAAAAACATGAGCAAAAAAAGTACAGAGTTCCCATATATTCCTCCTATTACTCCCCAATTTCTCCTATTTTAAATATTTTGAATTAATTAGTGGTACATTTTTTATGATTGATGAGCTAATATCAATACATTATTATTAACTAAATTCCATAGTTTACATTAGGATTCGATCTCTAGATTGTACATTCTAGAGGTTTTGACAAATATATAATTACATGTATCCATTATTATATATCATACCAAATAATAGTTCAGAGTCCCAAAAATCTTCTGTTCTGCTTTTATTCATTCCTCGTTTCTTGCTTCAAATCCTTGTCAACCACTAATCTTTTTACTGTCTACATAGTTTTGTCTTGTCCAGAATGTCATATAGTTGGAATCATATATTTGTAGACTTTTAGGCTTCTTTCACTTAGCGATATGCATTCCCGGTTCCTCCATGTCTTTTTGTGGCTTGATAGCTGATTTATTTTAATGCTCGATAATACTCCATTGCAGGTTGACCAGTTTGTTTATTCATTCACCTACTAAAGGACATCATGGTTGCTTCCACATTTTTGGCTATATGAATGAAGCTATTGTAACCATTCACGTACAGGTTTTTATGTAGATATGTGTTCAACTTATTTGGCTAAACACCGAATGATATGATTTCTTGATCTTATGTTAAGAGTATATTTAGTTTTGTAAGGAACAACCAAATATTTTCCAAAGTGGCTATTGCATTTTGCAGCCCCACCATCAATAAATGAAAACCTCTTAATCTATGTCCTCGCCAGAATTTGGTGGAAGGAAAAAATTGTAATCTGTTTACAAACTTATTTTGCTATAGTGTGGTTATAGTTAATGAGCTAATTTTAATAAAGGATTCAAAAATGAAATCCTTAGATATTTTGAAATGGTTCTAACTATCTCTCATTATCTTCTTGCATTTTAAAAAATTTGAAGCATTACTCTTGTCTGATATCTTGATTTTAATTGTTGCCTTGCACATGAAGAGCCCAGGTTAATTTTTTAAAAGATATTAATTTGAGGATTTCATTTTTAACCCCAGTTGATCTTGTGGTATTTGGTATTCAACACAAATGTTTAGGTATCACGAATCAAATAAATTGTATGTATATCATCTGTTGTTTATGTGATGCTATTTAAAACTAAGAAAAAATATAGATTTTAATTTAATAAATAATTATTGGATAATTCTAGGGTGGATAGCTCAGTGAGTGCTGACACCTTAGCAGTGACCAGAAAAGTTCTGGTCATACTGTGCATTAATTCTAGAATGAGGAGACAGGGAAACATAAAATATACACACACACACACACACACACACACACACACACACACACACACGTGTGTGCATTTATATATATCAATATATGTGTAAAAATAAGGTCAGGTATGTGGTAGGGAGGTGTTATTTCAGAAGGATTGTTCAGGAAGTATTCTCTAATAAGGCAACATTTGAACAGAAATCTAAATGAAGTCACGAACTCTATACAAGGATTTCTGAATGGAGATTATCCCAGACAAGTACAAAGTCCCCTCAGAGAAGCTTACTTGGCTCATTCTCAGCACTTACAGTCAGCTTGTGAAGGTAGGGCAAAAATCTTCTTTGAGAACAAATTTGAAGACTGAGAAGAAAGACAAGTCTGTAATGGTAAAAGTGGAAGGAGGGAGATCAGTTAGAAAGTAAATACTATAGTCCCAGCAAGAATGAATTTCTCTCACACCAAAAAGAACAAACAAGAACAAAAACAACCCCCCCCCAAATGCCCCAACAAAAAATTCTATTTAAAAATGCATAGTGGACTGAATAGACATTTCTGTAGAGAGGGTATACAGATTACCAACAGACATATGGAAAGATATTCAACATCATTAATTATACAAAATGCAAATTAAAACCAGAATGAGATATTACCAATCACCTGTTAGAATGGTTATCATCAATAAATCCACAGATGACAAATCTTGGTGAGGACATGAAATAAAAAGAACCCTTGTACATTGTTGGTGGTATTGTAACTTACGGCGGCCTAGGGAAAACAGTATGGAGGCTCTTCAAAAGTTAAAATTAGAGTTGCCATATGATCCAGCATTTCCACTTCTGGGTATTTATCTGAAGAAACCAAAACACTAATTCAAAAAGATATATGCATTTTTAGGTTCATTGCAGCATTATTTACAATAGCCAAGATATGGACACAACGTAGGTGTCCACTGATAGATGAATGAAGAATGAATAAAGCAGATGTTTTCATATATATATATATATATATATATATATATATATACACATATATATGTATATATACATATATACACATATGTGTGTGTATATATATATATGTGCACACACACACATACACTCATACATATATATATATATATATATATATATATATATATAATTATATACAAGGAAACTGTTCAGCAATAAAAAAGAATGGAGCCTTGCCATTTGTGACAACATAAATGGATCTAGAGGGTATTATGTGAAGTGAAGTAAGTCAGACAGCGAAAGACAAACACCATATGATTTCACTTATATGTGGAACCCCAAAAAAACAAAACAAAACAAAACAAAAAAACAAATAAAGAAAACATAATAGAAACAGGCCCATAGATATAGAGAACAAGCTGATAGTTGCAAAAGAGGGGAGCGAGGGAGAGATACAGAAAATAAATAAAGTTATTTTAAAACAAGAAAAGATTGCATGAAAGTTGATATAGGAGTTTTTGATAACATTTAAACTTAAGCATATTTCTAGAGAACTTCCATAGTAGATACAAACAAAACAAATAAACAAACAAACAAAAAAAACGTATTCCTTGTTGGATAACCATTCCTTATTTAATAAATAATAATTGAATATGAGCATAAAGAATTGCTTCACATCTATATATTGAACCATTATTGCAATAAATTTCACACAGAACAAAACATAAAACTTTAAAACTAGAATAAATAGCATAAATAAATAAATACACACACACACACACACACACACACTCATATTTATTTATTCAGATTGTGTAAGTAGGTAGCCAGATGGATAGTTTTGACTTATTTATAAAATGTTCTTATTTTTAATTTTCAAAAAAAGAAACAATGACTGTCTCTCTAAGTAGGGTGTATTTCTAGATTTGGTGCAAATTTCGTAGATTTTTGAAGGTAAAGATGTCAATGAATTCTTTATTGATAGCTTATGAGGTATAGAAGAAAGAAAGAATGACTACAAGGTTTTCATCCAGAATTAAAGGCTGCAAGAAGTGTGCTTTAATAAAGATGGGAACTGCAGGGGAAGTCACTGACTTTCAGTGAAAACCAGGAATTTGGACAGATTAAGCATAGGTGCATTTTAGACATATATTTTGAAATGTTGAGCAAATAATTGGTTACATTATTAAGAAATCCAGGGGATATAATTTGGAAGCCATTATTTGAACTGGATAAGATCACCTAGAGATACATTGTCTCATATGGTAGACCCCAGCCTCCTGTGGCTATAGCATTTAAACGTAAATTAATCACATTGAAATGAATTTAAATTTTAGTACTCAGTCATCCCTAGCCACATTTCAAATGTTTAATAGCCACAGGTGGCTATTAGCTACAATACTGGAAAATGAAGAGCATTTTCATCATCACAGTTTGAGTTCTGTATACTAGCATACCACAGAATTTGAAAAAAAAAAAAAAAAAAAAAAGTTTTGACATTTTTTTCTATACTTCCAAATCTCAATAGATATAATAGCAAAGTTTAAGATTTAAACCATATTGACACTTAACCTAATATCTTCAATCTGCAGATCAATTAATTCTATGAATGAACTGAGCAAAGAACATAAATGTTGATCTCTAACACACCCTCAACTCTCCTAAGACACACAAACATAGTTCAGTTCACTAAACCAAAGTGTTTGTTGTTGTTGCTGCTATTGTTTTAAGGAAACTTCTGTGCAAGAAAAAGAAAAGTGTGTGTGTGTGTGCATGTATGTATATATGCATTAGAACAAAGTTACAGTTCTCAAGGCAAACTAGCTCCCTTTCCCAGCTTTATCTACTTAAGCAAATTATTTAAACTTCCTAAGTCTTGTTTTCCTCACATGTAAATGGAAATGATAATGGCTACTTCAAAGTGTTATTGTGAGGCATAAAAGAGCTTACGGTGGCTATAAAGTGCTTTGCACATTAGCGGGCACATAGTAAGTACAAAATAAATATTAACTTTAAAATTGTCAGCAGTAATAACAATGTGCAACTATATAAAAATTATTTCACATGTTGAAAAAGACTTTAACTACATTAAATTGTAAGAGCAAGCAGATATTAGAAATAAATCTACCAGAGTTTGTACATGACTTTTGTCTGTAGTATCAATAAAAATGTTCAGTATTTTAGTTATTAGATGAGCACAGATTCAATTAATAAAACTTTGATTTTTCTGAGCTCTTCAAACGAAGCATTTAAAAACTATATATTTTATATGTTCAAATCCATATTCGAATATTTTCTCTGCTTTAAAAATTATAATACCAGATTTCATGGCCACTGTGTTTCAGCATATTTTGTCTTCACCTTCAAGTCAGAAGTCCATTAGCAGTATAAGAAGTTGTAGACAACAAATAAAAATGAGTGGAAGATGAAGATAAACACATGGTGCTGAATTAGTTATTGGAATCCTTGTTAATTTCTGAATTAATCTCCATGCATGTGCTCTCCAATTTCATAAGTATGTGAATATTCTACTGAAAATTGGACTTCCCTCACTTGCAATTAATAGAAGCCTTTATTATTTTCTTAATTAAAGTTTATTGGGGTGACAATTGTTAGTAAAAGTACATAGATTTCAGTTGTACAATTCTGTAATACATCATCTACATATCACATTGTGTGTTCACCACCCAGAGTCAGTTCTCTTTAATTACCATATATTTGATAGCTTTACCCTCATCTACCACCCACTACTCCCCTACCCTCTGGTAACCACTAAACTGTTGTCTGTGTCTATGAATTTTTGTTTCTTCATTTGTTTGTCTTGTTCTTTTGTTGTTTTCAGTTTTATATACCACATATCAGTGAAATCATATGCTTCTTGACTTTTTCTGTCTGACTTATTTCGCTTAGAATGATTATCTCAAGATCCACCAACATTGTCACAAATGGTACTATTTCATCTTTTCTCAAGGCAGAATAGTATTCCATTGTGTATATATACCACATCTTCTTATTTTAAGAGTTTACGCTGTGTTTGTCTTTATCTGATAGGTTATTTTTTTGTTCGTTTGTTTTATTTCTTTGTCTTGATTATTTCTAGTAATTTAGGTGCAAGATTGATCAATTTTAGAAGAAGGTGGTAAAACACTTTTCAGTGAATGGGTTTAAGATTCTAAAATGACAAAAATAAAAAGTTTAAGAAACATCATCTGTACAGTCTCTTTTGGTGTTGTTATGGAAGCTGGTCTAAATTATTCTCCATAATAGTCATCAAAAATACTAGATACACTTCCTTCCAGTTCATAGCCATATAAACCTGTTTCTATCACCAACAATTTCTCCATTTTTCCTACTCTCACAATTTTAAATATTTAAATATTTTTGATATTATAAAAATAAGCTAAATTATTATCATTTAGAATGCTTCCAATGTATGAACCAAATCTCTTTTACTCCAATAAGAAGTTGATTTCATCTGTGGACCTCAGCATTCGATAATAGTGTATCTATTTTCATATTCTCATGAATGGGATGAAGTTACAGTTGACTCTTTAACAACCTAGGTTTGAACCGCTTGGGTCTGTTTTTATGAAGATTTTTTAAAATAAATGTCTGTACTGTTTTCCATCTGGAATTGGGAGTCTGAAGATATGGAGAGCCGAATGTATGCATTGATCTATGCCATTTTGTACAGGTGACTTGAACTTCTATGGATTTTGGTATCCAAGGGTATCTTGGAACAAATCCCCTATGGATACTGAGGAAAAACTTAAGTTTTGGGTGAATCAAAAGTGAGATGTAGATGTTCAATTTTGTGTTGGTTTGGGGCCTCTATCTCCTCCCTTGTTAAAGAGTCAACTATATGTGTAATTTAAAATGCAACATTTTGAATTAAAATGGTAAAGTTAGAAAAGAAATCAAAAGCTGTTATATTAGAATCGACTAGGTTATATATCCAAATTTCAGTAGGTTTTATTCCAACAAAATGTATTGCTTGTCCATGCTACATAATCATTGCAGTTTAGTGAGGCTCACTACACACAGTCATGTGGAAATCTAGGAATTATTATTTTTTTCCAGCTACACATTTGCTGACATAAGAGACTTTATCTAACATATTAGTGTATGCTCAATACATGCCTGGTATTTGTTAGTTGGTAGACATTCAATGGTTGTTTGTTAGGGAAAAAAAAAAAAAAAAAAAAAAAGCAGAATTATTGGTTGAAAATGGAACATAATAATAGAATAGTTAAAATAAGAAATTCTACTTGAAATGGGAAGGACCAAAGAGGGCCACATATTCTGTTAGGGTTTAAAACCACTACTAAATGTAAGATTTAAACGTTTGCATGTAAAAAAATACACTGTCTGGTCATGCATATTTGAAATCATAAAGGAGAAAATAAGGAATTTAATGCCAAAAGAAATGAAATATATGATATTCATATCACTAATGTCACATACACAGGAACTCAAAGAAAAATAAAACACAAAGATATTCAGAACATATGAAGTTACATTACTGAAGAAAGATTTTGCACTTTGAACTCTAGTAGAATAAGTGTTTTTGAAATCTATAATGCATATATTCAATTGTTAATAGTAGAATATTTACTGTTAAAAATACTATGCATTCGATAAATATTTATCTGCCTACAAATGCTCAGCAATGATTACTTTCTTTCATGAGGCTTGCTTTCCAGAGGATCTTAAAAAAAATATGATAAAAATAGATATGTTTTCAAAAATATGTGTGTGTGTTTCATATAATTCTAAATGTGTATGATTTAAATTAATTTTAATAAATCACAATATTAGTCTTTTAATGTATTAATAATTCTTAAAGAAAAAATTAGAATCAATTTATCTAGCATTTCCTTTAGATTATAAAATCTTGAAAAATGATAACGTTGTCTTTTTAACTGTAGAATCAGTTGCAGTGCCAGAATAAATCTCACTCTTATGATATGGAAAAGGTTATAATCCAATGGGAAAAAATCAATAATAAAAATTGAACGACCATGTAATTCAGTTTGAGAATTTAATTAGTTTCTCAGTAGAAATCACATGGCAATACATCTTTGAGCATTTTATATAAAATGGTATTTCCAGTTAACAGTACTTTCCTCATGTTTGCAAATTAATTGGACCTGCCTCTAATAAAATTATTTAACTCCTGAATGTTAAGTCCTTTGATTATGCATATTATGATTTAGATCAAAAGCAATGTAATATTTACCTCAATGGTTGATAACTAAACTGGAATATAATCCAGTTGATTTATTAAAAAAAAAAAAAAAAAAAAAAAACATATTCCAACATTGCTGTTTCAGTTTAAAGATCATCAGCCTTCCCAATCTGGTATAAAGAAAAATACTGAGGAGTCAGGAAAATGATCCTTGGACCTTGGACATATCGTTTCCAAATAGTGGATAGGAATCTACCATCTTTGCCAATGAGCTCCTCTTTTTCCAAGTCATGCACGGAGAATTCTTAGGACTTTCACTATGATTATTTATCTTTAGTTGATTGAAAAAGAGAAGTCTTTTGTGAATCCACAAATGTTCCTTAAACTACAAACTCACATCATAAATGTTATTAATATACAATAATGATAGTTTGCCTTAGACTTCTAATTATCTAAAATGCAGTTTCACAAATGCTTTTAAGATCATCATTCACTGAAAAATCATGAAATACGCAACCAAAAAAAGCGTAGTTGTCTAGAACTATTTCTTCAAATTGTGGTGTTTTATTATACAAGATGAAAATAACAATTTATTACTAAGGGAAGAATATTGTCATCACAAGACCTGTTATTGGTTATATCGAGCACAATATAACTAAAGCTGTAATCTGTAAAGGATAGCAACTCAGTACAGCAGTCCCCCATTATTGGCAGGGATACATGTTAAAACCCCAAGTGAGTACCTGAAACTGTGATAGTACTGAGCCCTACGTATACTATGTTTTTATTTCCTATACATACATACCTATGATAAAGTATAATTTATAAACTAAGCACAGTAAGAGATTCCAGTAATAACTAATAAAATAAAGCAATTATAACAATATACTGTAATAAAAGTTACGTGAATGTGGTCTCTCTCTTAAAACATCTTATTGTACTTAACCATTTCATTTAATGGAAGCACTGCACAGCTTCTGTTTAGCACATCCAAATTGCTAGCATCACTACTTTTGCACTTTGGGGCCATTATTAAGTAAAATAAGAATTCCTTGAACAAAATCACTGCAACACTCCAACAGCTGATCTCAGAATAGAGATGGCTCAGTGACCAATGGCGGGGTATCGTATACAGAGCAGATATGCTGGACAAAGGGCTGATTCACATCCCAGGAAGGACAGAACGGGAAGGCACAAAGTGAGCAGCATGAAACTCCATCATGCTACTCAGAAGGGTGTGCAACATAAAACTTAGAAATTATTTCCAAAATTTTCCATTTATTATTTTAGGACCACAGTTGACTGAAAACATGGAAAGTAAAACCTCAAATAAGGGGTAGTAGATTACTATACAGAAACCATTTGTGCTTTTTTTTTGGGAAAACTTCCATAAGTGTAAAATTATTTCAAATAAAAGAGAAAAAAATATATACGTGCACATATTTCTCTGTTTTCCAATTTTAATCAGTACCTCAGAAGCAGTATAGATGGAGGACCCCTGGGCCTTCTTAGAGCTTCTGAGTACTTCACGGGCAGTTCTACGCATGGCATTAATCCCTCACCCAATCACATGCACTGGCTTATATCATCTAATTTTAATTATATCATCTTATTTTAATATAATGTAAGACTTAGTCTTCTATAATATAATATCAGCTGGGTCTTACATTAATGTTTGCTCCAAAAGATGCATTAGAGCTGATGGTCCAGCTATGTCTTATTTTCAGGTAAATATGGTATAGTCATACTAAGGTAAGTTCAAAAGGATATCACTTCTCACCCATTTATTCAAAATATATTCCTTTGGTGTTTCTGTATTTTAAAATGTGCTGGTGGCTGAAGATATAAAGGGCATAAAGTAGAATATGACTTAAATACTATCCACAGCAATTCACATTCTAATTGGTGAGACAGACAAATAATTATGCATTTATAAAGTTATGGGCAAAGGAAGAGAAATGCATTTGGAATGGAGAGGTGCTTACTAAGCCTCAAAGATTATAAATTGATCACTGGAAAAGTAATTTCTGGGGCAGGGACCTGTAAGATGAGGAGGGTTTCCCTTGGTAGAGATGGAGAAGATCTGAGAGGAGGGGAGAGAGAATTGTAAGTAGAGGGAAAAAGCAAAATCAGAGGTAGGTATGTAAAAACTGATTCTTACTATGTCTGAGAAACTGTTAGACTAATTTTGCTTTCTTGTAGTTTGCAGTGAGTGGGAGAATATTAGGGCTGGAGATTTATTCCAGCCTCAGGCGTGATTGACGTTGCATACCACGTTAAGTAGCTTTATCCAGTAAATGTTGTGGTCCATTAGAGCATTTTGGACAGGGAAGAGACTTGCAAAGTATTTTCCATAGATCACCTTGGTAGCTATCTGAAGAATTATATGCTGTCCAAGAATGGAGGCAGGGAACAATGCTGTTTAGAAATAGAGTACTGGCATTTTGGATGAAAGAAAATTATGCTTATTTAAAATATAATTAGAAAGCAAAGTGAACAGTATTTGGTGCTTTGGTTTAATATGGTAGTTCTGGGGTAGAGTAGGGAAAACATTTATTCTTGTAAGGTTGCTAACAAAAAAGATTTGGCACTAACATGCAGTAAAGGTAAAGAAGAAAATGGTATATAAACCAAAAACAACAAAACAACAAGGCAAACAAATGAGAAACAAAAACTCACAGACACAGACAATAGTTTAGTGGTTACCAGAGGGTAAGGGGGTTGGGGGGTGGTAGATGAGGGTAAGGGGGATCAAATATATGGTGATGGAAGGAGAACTGACTCTGGCTGGTGAACACACAATGGGATTTATAGATGATGTAATACAGAATTGTACACCTGAAATCTATGTAATTTTACTAACAATTGTCACCCCAATAAACTAAAAAAAAAAAAAAAAGCTTAGGAGAAAGTCAGGGAAACGTTTACATTTCAGATATTTTGAAATGTGGGTTCTGAAAGACACTGTGAGAAATATGTAAGAAGAATTGATAGCCAATTCCAAAATTCAGAGATGTTATGAATTCATGTAGGTAAAATGAGCTCATGAAAGGAAAGTGTATACAGATGGCAATGGGCCAAGGTGTTTACATTCTGAATAGAAAGTATTTTGTTCAAATGAGGGCAATAAAACCAAAAAGTTAAATCAATATTATTTCCCACATATGTCTTAAAATGCTGTTTTTTTTTAAAAAAGCATTTAATACTAGGAAGCTTAGCAAAAAATCAAAAAAACAAAAAAAATTGTATAATGTCTTATGGCTTATTTATGTCTGTCCTATTTTACAATTGGTGTATATGCATCTGAAATCATATTTTTTCTCTTCTTCCCAACTTTCAATATTATGTTGTAATTTATATAAAGAATTCTAATACCTTGTGTAGTAAATAATATAAATAAAGTATATTAATGCATAAATAAAAGAGTGATTAATAAACAAATATTCACATAGAAGCAATGAGAGTTGACATGGGCCTATTGTCCCAGCTAAATTTTACTGAACCTGCACAATGAAATAGTATCAGTTTATATTTATTTTAATATAAATCAAGTCATTGTGTTATTATTCATCAGTGACAATGAACAAATAATGCAGGCTTAGATCTCTAGTATATGCTCAAGAAAAATTAGTGTCTGTCAAATAAATAAATCCTAACCTCATACATATCCCTCATTCTTCTGTTTCAAACAATCTGAAGATGATCTTAAGCCTGTCCTGGTGTTCCTGGGTCTCTGGGTAATTAGAAAAGACGGAAAGTTAACCTTTCAGACATTTGGCAATTATTTTTGACCTCATGATGGCCACTGCCATGAGAAGCTGTGTGCTATCTGGTCCCTTGCCTTTCTATATTCTAATGAAGTAGAGGGCATAACCAGCCCCAGAAAGAGAGAAAATAAATGCTTAATGTTTTAAACAGTCTTCTATTTTAGTGAGGAAACACTTGAACAACAGTGTGTCTGTGTGTGTATGTTTCAAGAAAGTCACTTTTCTTGGTGTTTACTGGTTAATTTTAACATGAAGAGGTGTACATTTGGTCCATTCTAACACTCTCACTTTGAGAAAATGAGGGTCTTCTGTGAGTCTTTGCTTTTTGGGAACGCTCCGAATTTTGCATTCTGTTCTTAGGTGCTGTAAGGCAATAAAAAACAAAAGTTAATGTTCAACAAAATAGATAAATGCCATCAGCCTGAAGCTGTCTTCGTTGTTCTTTTCTACTGCTCTGGCTTTTCTCCTTTCCTTTGTTTTTGGTAATTGAACTACTTTATTTTTTTTTTTGCAATTCACTGGTGAATTTAAAAAGAGTTGTTTCTGGTCCCTGCCACAACCGAACCAAGACTTTTTGACAATTTTTTTTTTTTTCTGTTTTTGGTGCATGGAAGGTACTCCAGGTGCTGAAAGAGCCCTATTACCAGAAACAAAAGTTCTAGCTAATTATTTTTAGTCATTCAAGCTCCAGCTCAAGTCTTTTGTGAATTATTCACTAACTCCCAAAGAATGCCCTCTGTGACATCCCACATCCTTTTTAAAACCTCTCTTTTTATATGTTGCATATTATATTGCAAAATTTCTGTCAAATACCGGAGCTCCTTTTAGATGTGTAGAATTTCTTGTTCAGCTTTTTTTCCCAGAGTCCTGTACTTCCTATTCTACTATAACTTGTATAACTTGACTACTGGTATTCCTAAGAGAACTTGTATTATCAAAACTTTTGAAATTAAGGAATTGTTTCAATGAAAGACACTAATGTTGCATACTAATAATATAAAGAAGCTGCTGCTACATTATAATTTTAGATTCATAACAACAAAATTATGTTTTCTGTAGAAATGTCAATAATTTTATAGCAATCCTTATTTTGTTATTTGTTGAATTAATTAAAAGTTATAAACCATTTGATGGAAACTAGAAAAAGTACAACTGATTCTTTCTTTGATCTTTCCATACTCTCAGGGGTACCTCAGTCTCCTCCTTCATCTTTGACTTTAACTTTTCATTTGCTTTTGGGCAAAGTTAGTCATTGTAATATGTAAATATCAGGTCTGACAATGAAGTTTGCGAAATTGTTGCAACAATATTGCTAAACTTTTTTGATGTCAGAGGGATATTTCATTATAAATTTGTACCAGCTAGACAAATAGTTAACCAAGTTTACCATTTGGAAGTGCTGGAAAGGCTGCATGAAAAAGTTAGACGACCTGAACTTTTCGCCAACAATTCATGGCTCTTGCATCACTGCAGTGCACCAGTTCACATGCTGTGAGGGAGTTTTTAGCCAATAAACCAATAGTTGTATTAGAACACCCTCCCTACTCACCTGCTCTTTCCCCCAATTACTTCTTTCTTTGCCTGAAGAAAAGCAAATATTAAAAGGAAGACATTTTGATAACATTCAGGACATCATGGGTGATACGATGACATCTCTGAAGGCCATTCCAGAAAAAGAGTTCCAAAATTGCTTTGAAGGGTGGACTAGGCACTGGTTTTAGGGAATAGCTTCCAAAAAGCAAGGACTTTGAAAGTGACTGTAGTGATATTCAGCAATGAGGTGTGTATTATAGCACTTTTTCTAGGATGAGTTCACAAACTTTATTGTCTGACCTCATAAAAACTACAGAAAGGACATAAAAAGAACCTCTTCCAACCAGAGCAATCAATGGCTCAAATGCAATACGATAGGATACTGTATACCCTTCTCAGTTTCCTCTAATGTTAATATCTTACAGTACACAAATCCACATAAAATTAACTTTGTTACAATATCATCAATTAAACTGCAGACTTTATTCCTCATTCATGAGTTTTTTCCACTCATGTCATTTTTCTGTTCCAGGATCCAATCTATAATCTCAGATTTAATTTTCATGTCGCTTTAGCTTCCTTTAATCTGTGACAGTACTTCAGTCTTTCTTTGTCTTTCATGACTTTGAAATTTTTGAAAAGCACACATCAGTTGCTTTGTAAAATGTTCCTCAAGTGCTATTTATCTGATGTTTTTTCATGATGAGATTGAGGTTATAAATTTCTGGCTCAAATACTATTGAAGTCAGCATTCTTAGTCATCATGGCATTACTTCTGGTCATGTGTTAGGGCAGTGTCTGCAGACTTCTCTACTTAGATTATGATATTCCCCCTGGGTAATTCAAAAATTATCCTGTGGGATATATTTTGAATCTATGGAACATTTCAGTCTCCTCAAACTTGTGTTCACTAATTTTATCATCCATTTGTGGGCCTTCCCTGCAACAATTATTACTGTGGAGTTCTAATGGTGATTTACTAATTTCCCTATTCTTCTGTTCATTAATTGAAATTCTTCTGTAAGGGAAAGCTGACCTTTCTCCCCAGTTTATTTATTTATTTAGTATGAGTCATTTAATTTTGTTATTTAATTTTATAGGCGCTGATATAATGTTATGGTTATTTAATTAGTTGCTAAACTTATTTCAGCTTTAGCAACTGTGATCAATTTCAGGTTGGTGACTGTAGTTTTTCAATATAATTCTGCGATATTGTGATTTATAAGAAATGTTTATTTGATCATTCCAATACACACACACACACACACACACACACACACACACACATTAAGTCTCCATCGTAGTTCCTAAATCACAGCTCCTAAAATTTTTGGAATTTCCTGGGATAAGAGCAATAGAGATGTATTTTGTTATGTTAATAATGTGACTTTTAGAAAGCCATAAGGATGAGAGGCTGGTTGCCAGGAGAACCAACTATGTAATGAGTGAGTTACATAGTACCCCCACCCCTAACATCTCTGGGAAAGGGAGAGAGCTAGAGATTGACTTCAATTGCCAGTGATCAGTGATTCAATCCAACATGCCTATGTAATAAAATGTCCATAAAACCCCCAAACAAAAAGATTCAAACAGCTTTTGGGTTGGTGAACCCAGAGATATTTGGAGAGAATGGCGTACTTGTAGAGAACATGGAAACTCTGCACACTTTCTCTATGACTTGCTCTATGCTTCTCTTCTATCTGGCTGTTTCTGAGTTATATCATTTTATAATAAACCAGTGATCTAGTAAGTAAATGCTTCTCTGAGTTCTGTGAGCTGTTCTAGAAAATTAATGGAACACAAGGAGTGGGTCATGAGAATCTCTGATGTATAGCCTGTAGGTCAGAAGCACAGGTGATAACCTGGACTTGTTATTTGCATCCTAAGTTGGGGAGTTGGGGAGTCATTAGAACCTCCAATTAGTGGTCTGTGGTCTGTCAGAGCACAGGTAAAGGCCTGGGTTTGTAACCGGCATCTGAAGTTGTCTGGGTGAGGAAGTAGGAACGGGGTGGGCAGTCCTACCGGACTGAACCCTTAACCTGTGGAACCTGATACTATCTCTGGGTAGATAGTGTCAGAATTCAGTTGAATAATAGGACCCCCAGCGCTTTCTGAACATGTAACTGTTCCTGAATCATTTTGTATTTTTGCTAACCCAGTCCTGAAATCAACCAGTTCTCAGAGGAGCTGTGGTTCCCTGTATGGAAAATTGTATTCAGAAACCAAGACCTGGGATCACTGTATGCCCTGCGTTCACTCCTACTCTGAGGTCACTTTTTTTCTGAGCCCTCAGTGGATAGAGCTAGGGAATATAAGTGTGGATCCTACCTCACACACTAATATATATTTCTGCATTTGTGTTTGTCTTATTAGGTTAATACTGGCCTTATGCAATGAGTGGGGAAGTATTCATTCTTCTCCTTTTTGAAGAATTGGATAGAATTGATGTTGTTTCATTCTTAAATGTTTGGTAGAATTCACCAGAGAAATATTCTGGGCTAGAGTTTTTCTTGTGATAAAGATTTTAACTAAAGATGTAATTTCTTTAGTATGTATATCACATACACATTTCAGGCAAGAAATGGAAAGAAGAAAACCACCAAGAAGATGTTTCTCAGCTCTCTGTGTCAATTTTCAGAGGCATTTTCAGATATCTAATACAACAAATTTAGTTTATATTTCACTGAGCAAAATATATTTTCCTAAGTATGTCTAACTGCAATGGACTCTAAGAAATGTAATCTTTTAGCTGGGGACTTTGCCGCAGATATCTGGGTTTTGTTACTACCGTGCTCTCCCGAAAATAAGACCTATCCCAAAAATAAGCCCCAGTTAAAATTGTCAGCCATACAGACACATTTAGTACGTTATGACGATGTTCCAGAAGAAGATGACATGACTGTATTTGAACATATGTAGATTGTTGTACATTAAAAAATAAGATATCCCTTGAAAATACCCCCTAATGTGCCTTTTGGAGCAAAAATCAATATAAGACTCAGTCTTATTTTCGGGGAAACATGGTAGGTAGGAAGGAGAGAGAATGGCATTGGTGAGGCAACTGCAGTTTCTTCCCCTCAAATAATATTAGTAATTACCTAAATAATGCAGAAAACTATATTAAACATAGAGGATCTGAAGTACCAATGGTTCAATCTTATTAAGATGTTCAATAATATTTGTAAATAATAAACTATAGCATGAACTTCAGATAATTGTGAGTATAGTTTTGTGAATCAAAATTACATTGTGGCACAATGAGAATTGATAAGAAAGTTCAGGAACAATGAATTGGCTGAGAAAACAAAGCTAGTAGAACATTTTATCTAAGCAATAACCAAGGGTGTGACCTTGACATGGTGTAATATTAATTTCTACTAGTTCTAGTAGAGACCTCTTAATACACCTGGCACATTGAAGAATATCAGTCAGAGAGGACAAAATGGTTATTCATGTGAATAATGAATATAGTTTTTCTTTTCAAGTACTTCTGTTGTGGAAACTGTAATGTGAAATCTAGAATGATAGGCTTTTATTTTATTTGTCTGACCTGTGTTCTGAAATGTCACAACAATATGCTTTGGTGGGGGTCTTTTTTATTAATTTTGTTGTGCACTCAGTAGGCTCCATCAGTACTTTATTTTATTATTACTTTGATAATGTCCTCTGCTTAACCTATGTGGGAACTATACTATATCAGTATTTTACCACCCAGCAAGATTTTCTAATTTATGGCTTCTGTATTTTACTTTTTGCATTTTTCTTTTCCTTATTTTTTCTTTATTATTTATTTATTTTGCTTTTTGGGAGATGGTCCCAACCTTATCAATTAAACTTTTATTTTTCTATCATATTTTAACACATTATATCTACTTTTAGTATTGTATATATTTATTTATTTATGTATTTTTAATTTTTATTTTCAAGGCTGTATCCTGTTATCTTTGTGTTTTATTTTCCCAGAAATCCTGCTATTGTTTGACTGGTATAATAATCTCTTGTATTTGAGGATTGCTGTCAACTATATGACATTGATGTTTGATTTTTCTCTTGCCATCTGTATTTCTCTGCTGTCTATTAGTTTATTTGTATTTTTCCCTTTATTTTTTTTTCAGAACTTTTGAAGTACTCAGCTATTCTTAAATAATTGTATTTAAAGAATAGGCTGTGTTTGCTTGCATAGGGTTTGTCTGCACAGCATCTAACATTAAAGTGATCTAGTGAAGATCACCATTTCTGTTGAAGAATTTTCAAATACTAGGGTCAGCAGTACATGTCTCTTAGGCTTGCAATTTCCAAAAGAAATTGTTTTATTACAAGAGGGTGTTGAGGCTGACAGCCTACATTCTGGAAGCGAATCAGGAAAGAATGCTGGGTTTTTTTCTACTAGGTTAATTTTTTTTTTTTTTTCTTTTGTCTTTCAGCTAGGCATGTTCTCTTAAAATTCAGGAGCTTTTTTGTTCAAATTCCACTAACAATAACTTGTCATCTCTCACTGTGGACTAGGCAGTCACTCAGCTATTTAATTTGGCAATAACATATTTGTACTCCAACTATAACTTAAATCATCTTTCCACCAATTATCCTGTTTTTAGTCCCACCCAATGACACACATTCAAAGGTACTGTTATCTAAATTTCTTAAAACGTTCTTGGATTTCAGGGCACAAATAAATTTATGTAATGTTGGCTTTTTGTGCTACAAGTTCTTATTTGAAAAAAAAAAAAAGAAACTTTAATCCTAAATCAATTATCACTCATCCATCTGCAGAGTATCATAAACAAATAATTTGACATTTTTCATCTTCTGTAGTCACCTCAAAATTTCATTGTCCTTATCTCTTTATACTGTATTTTTTCTATTATAATCATAAAAGTAGGATTTGAGAATGGAGTAGAGATAAACACATGCTGTTTTATCTGCCATCCAAAACTGCAATTATAAATAGATTTGATTTTCTTTTTTATTATTTTTTTTCCTTCTATAAGTCTCATATCAAGCATCAGTGAAGGCAATCAGGGTTTACTGCCACAGAGACATGAGAAGAATGGTGAAAAAATAAATGTGAATTCTGTCTTTATTAACTTCCTGCAGTATCTCTTAATGGTTTTAATAATTACTTGTGGGAAAGTGTTTTGCATTTGCATATCTTAGCTAATCTATATCAATAGTTCAAAATATATTTTATAGCCATGATTTATGAAAATGAATGTTGGTGTTCTTATCATTTCTTTCATCTAAGTATTAATGCAATTTCTAAGACTGTGAAGGGCAAGGAAGAAAATCAGAAACATACAGAATAGATGCAGGTGCTACTGTTGTCTTTAAGAAAGAGTCTCTGTGTCTAATCTCTCTTAAGCCTTATTGTCATTGGGGTAAGGGCATGATACAACCTCTAGGGAAGGTTGGTGAAATCTAAGAGTGGAGAGGGTTTTGTTTCTGGCTCCCTACTGGTGCTCTGGAAGGTGAGAACTTGAAGAATTTCCCAGCACTGCTTTAGTGTGACAATAGTGAAATAATATGGATGTGCGTAGAACAGGAGAAAAGAGGACCTGAGGGAGATCTACTAAACCTCTTGTTGCCCTAGAGTTGGAGGGGGGGAAGCCAAATATTCCACTCAGAAACACGGATAATTTACTAGGTTGTTGCAAAGGTAATTGCAGTTTTCACAATTATTTTTAACCTTTAAACTGCAATTACTTTTGCACCAACCTAACAGTAAGAGAGGAGAGAGCTTGCTGATCTTGAAGGAGCCTTAGCTGCATGGATTCTGCCCCTGCAGACCAGTTGGGATGACAGTTATCTTAGCAGATGCTTGTACTGAGATGAGGGAACCACACAGAACCAGACACATGTCTATATCTCAGACAGATCCCAAGTGGGCAGGCACCGCTGATGACCAGGGGTTTTCCCTGGTGCTGTAACAGAATAAAAACTTCCAGAAAAATAAACACTGTCCTGGGAAAGAAGAGCAACTAGGCAGATATTCTGAAATAAGTGAGGTGAAGCTAATATAGGACAATAAATAATAAAGCAAGTTTTCATATGTTGGATTGACTACATTAAGTTTTATGAGAAAAATCAGGAGAAAGTTGAGATTAAGTTATCAAAATATAAAGACCTATTTTCTTTCCTAGCTGTTTTTTAATATTAACATATATAAATATTAATATTAATATATATGTATATATGTATAAATATACCTGCTACTCCAAAATTAATCTGCTGGGGAGATTAGAAGATGAGCATCAGATAAAAAAATTGTGATCTAAACATGAGAGTGTTCAAAATCCAAACATGAGAGAACAAGGCAGAAATGTGGTGAACAGGGTATGATGGTTAAATTTATGCATCAACTCGGAGGGTGCTTTGGATGAAATTAACACTGAAATGGGAGAACTTTGAGTACAGCATATTGCCCCCCATAAATGCAGGTGCTTTCATCCAGTCAAATGAAGGCCTGAATAGAGCAAAAACCTTGCCTCTCTGTGCAAGACACAATAGTCCAGCCAACTTCCTTCTGACTGGAACTGGAAATTCAGCTCTCCCAAGTCTCTGCCTTCTCATCTACACTGCATTTTTGAACTTGCTAGCCTCCATACTTTATAATAATTTTTTACACACACACACACACACACACACACACACACACACACACCTATTGGTTCTGTTTTTCTGGAGAGTCCTATATACAGAGATTAATTCAATTGTACTTAAGTCTCAAATGACAGATTATCATCAGTTGATATTTGCTGTGTTACACTAGAATATGCTGCATGATTAAGAAATTAGTCAATTTTAAATGATTAGGTAAATTCCCATGAAGTTTTTGCAGCAAGTTGCACATGAAAATTTGAGATGTGTTCAATGTATCTTAAACTGATACTACTTGATGCCATGTAGTACAACCGTATCTTCCATAAAGCAGTCCTAGAATCCTCTGTCAATAATGGATTTAGGAGTAGAAGGACCAGTTGTGCAACCCAAGATAGCATTTCCTGTGTTCTCACAGGGATGATTTCATTTGGCAAAATAATTTATGCTGCTTCTAAAAACACACGGCAGATGACTAGTGTTGCCAATGACTGAAATGCTGACTGTTCAGATAGCAAGCCTGGACAGAAAAGAGATTTTCCATTCACCAGTCTCTACCTCACAAAGTAAAAAACCTTAGATCAGTTCAGTCAACTTTCATATATCTAAACGACATGAGGAGAAATTAAACTATTTTAAGTCTAATATTATATTAAAATATCAGCACAATCTTGAAGTTTAAAATTTTGCTATGTTAATGTTAATATGAAAGATAATTTCATTAGACTCAGAAGTATGGTAAGGGTTGGAAAGTCATTTTTCTGGTGAATAAACTTTCAAAAAATAATAATCATCGAATGTATTAGCAAGATGATACAAACCTAAGAACACAGATTGCCTTATAAATACATGCACATTTTGAAGAACATAGGAAAACAAACAAACAAAAAAGCTACCTCTGTGAAAGACACTGCAAATGGTAACATCCAGATGTCAGAAGCTTTAAACATTGGTTAAATAATCTATTTTTATAAAAGTATATTTTCCACCAATAAGTTATTCTTCTGTACACATGCAAAGAAAGTTATATAAAATTGTATTCAATACCGGCATGTAAAACAAAAATTGAATTTATTTTTGTTAGAATTTTCCTGTTGGATCTTACATAGTGACATACAATTTAAACACAGAAAGAAAACACCTCAAGACAAGATTCCCTGCTGAAATTGCTCTTAACCTCACCAACTGGATCAATAAGCTTGTAACATAAACTTGTATTGTCCAACTCTCAAACCATCCCCATGCATATTGCATTTTGCTTCTATAATTTTGCCTGTCCTCTGACCCATTTTTAATTTTCCTTCTTAGCCACCTCTCATTTAAGGTGATTCCTTGATACAGCTAAATTTTTCAAATGTACTTAATAGGAAACACTGTTTAATTATGTTTCCTTCCTGATTTTTTATCTTTTTGAAGATTAGTCAATTAAATTGACTTCTATGGGAACATAATAAAACTAATTAAACTAATTCATTGAAGAAAACACATTATTCGTCTGTTTTGTTCACTCCACTCTAAAATGTTGTCTGACTCCACATAAAGCTACACTGCAATCTTAATTTTCCTGTACAGGCCTTCAGTGGCCAATGATAACCAAATCATGAAGACTCTAGCCTGAAGAAGAGAGAATGCTTGCATTTTTGGTATACCTTCTCCCTGAAAATAAGACCTGGTCTTGTTCTGTATTTCCCTGAAAATAAGACCAGGTCTTATATTAACTTTTGCTACAAAAGCTGCATTAGAGCTTATTTGCAGGGGATGTCTTATTTTTTCATGTACAACAATCTACATTTATTCAAACACTGTCATGTCCTCTTCTTCTGGCACATCGTCATAACATACTAAATGCATCCATCTAACTGACAATCTTAACTGGGGCTTATTTTTGGGGTAGGTCTTATTTTCAGGGAAACATGGTAGATCCAGAATATTCCCTGGATGGTAAGCTGCATTTAAGTTTTGCTTGCCCACGGTTTAATAACAGGAAATTTAAGTTGACATTATTGTCTTGTTGTTTCTTTGGGGGAAGTCTGTATTCCCAGTATTTGAAGTACTTAACATATAAATTCAGTTTGGGATTTGGGAAAATCAGTGGACATCCAGGATCCCAG
This sequence comes from Rhinolophus sinicus, assembly GCF_036562045.2. NCBI lineage: Eukaryota > Metazoa > Chordata > Mammalia > Chiroptera > Rhinolophidae > Rhinolophus > Rhinolophus sinicus. The sequence goes on from NC_133755.1 coordinate 106,884,093, forward strand.
GTTACCCCATACATATACACCAACTGCCACCCCAAAACACTAACATGACAAATCCCATTCTCTGCATTTTCCTTCGTGAGAACATGTGTGTAGGACATCTATGCTTAAGCTGTGGACTGTCTTTATAAAGAATACATAACATTCAGTAAATGGATTATCACAACAGTCAATCCAATATCTTGTCATTATTTGTCCTATTTATCTTTTTCTTATTAGACTCTAAGTTTATGAAAACACAGAGCCTGTCTGACTTGTTCATGTATGTATCCCCAGCCTGAAGCACAGGCCTCTCACAGAGTAGATTCTGGATAAATGATTATCGATTGACTGATTGAATGAACACCTACTTTTTTTTATACAAACTATAACTACTCAACTTTCTTATCCATCCTGCTCCTCTTCCATAACGCTGCATTCCTCGCTGCATACTTTATAACATATTACCCATTCACCTTATTTAACTGATAATAAAGCTGAAATTTAGCTATTTTTTTGTCTTGTTTTCAATGCAATTGGATTTCTGCTATGCTAGGTCTTAAAAGATAAAACCAACAATAATTAATTAAGTTGTGCACTAGGTCAAAAAGCTGTAAAAGGTACTATGGGATACAAAGATTTATAATCCATGGTAAAGTTTGCATAAACACTCTAATTCTGCTGACAGGATCAGGTTTAATCAACTGAAGAATGATGTGGAAAAATATTTAAATAACTCAAAACAAAGATAGAAAAGCTATAACAATTATAAAGTTAATGATTTTCAGTAAGATTGAGTCAAAATTGCTGCAGGAATTTGACAAAAGCAATATTGTAATATTTCTATAAATCAGAGAAATCATGGTAGAGAAGGTGGACTATGATTTGTCGTGAAGAATGCCTGAGAATTGTGTAGGTATGTGTGCACAACAATAGCCGCAACTCACTTTCTAGTTGGAATTTGAATTCCCTTATCTACTTACCTTATGTAAGTGTTTATTGTGTAGAATAAAACCCAAGTAGAATTTGGATTTAGATACTTTTAAATTGGAAAGCATTTCTTGGAAAGGATTTCTAAATATGCCCTCCCTCAATCTACCACATACTATTTTATTTTTTAGGTCTCATTTCAAAAGTCACGTTTCTGTAAGTCCCTATCTCATGGTTATTTTTGGCTTATATCTTATTGGTGTTTTGGCCACACAAAAAAATGACACTTTTTTTTTTCCTGCCCAAGTTCTGAATAAACTGAGATACAGACATAAAAGATAGTACACAGGAATATCTATGTATCACCTTCATTATCTAGAGAGTTGACAGAGTACAATGAGGCTTGGAATTGCTGTAGCAGTGATATTCCTGACGTGGAAAGAGGAAATTGAAAGGTTTTTGACCCACTCACATATCATGATACTTAAACACAGGCCTCCCAATCTGAGGGCCAGCATGTGGATTATTTATGACATGGAAAGCAGCTTACAATGCGACCTTTGTCCACAAAGACAAATACTAGGAAAAAAGGAAAAAGAAAAAAGGAGAAAGAAGAAGCTGAGATATGCATCTTTCTTTCCTCTTTGAAATTTACCAGTAAAAGAATTCAGCTTTCTACTTAGCGTAGCAGTGAATGGGGGGACAGATGAGGCTATGAGTGTTATACTAATGGTAACCTTCCACATAAAAGGAAATATCACGCGTGGTAAAGAGGTTTCCCTGAACACTTGTAAGTCTCTTCCACTGAATCATTCAGTCGTGATGGAATTAGGATTTTTGGTTGCTTTTGTTGTTTATTTGTTTGCTTGATTTTGTTTTAGAAAAAATGTAGGGTAGAGACAAGATTATTAATTTTGATGTAAGAAAAAAATGGATTCAAGTCTTGGCTCAACAGCTTTTTATTCAATATTTTACAATGGCATGCTTTAAGTGAATCTTTTAAAATTGGAGAACACTCCAGCTTTGTGTCCTTTAATATAGTCAGTTTATATACCCTTAGACCTTTCTTAGAATTATTCAGCTAATTTAAATATATGGTAATATTTAATATAACATTTTAAGTGAAAATAATCAATAGTATAATATATGCTAGAAAAAATATCAACCTGGCTGAGATGATTGTTATATACTATATATAACATATACTATGTCAATTATTTTAATCACAATTTTTCTTACCCAGTATCCCCTTTACATTAGACAAAAGACCCTCAAATGTGTTATTTTTGGTTAAAGTTATTGTTCATCCCAAATGTTCCAGGCATAGAGTTGAAAATCCTTCCCTGTTTACCATTTGAAACTAGATGTGAGTTGCTCTAGCTAATGAAGTATGTAAGCAGAGGTAACACAAATAATTTATTTGTAGAAACTCCAAGAACCAGTGCAAGACTCCTGCTACCCTTGCTCATATCATAGTGTGGTGGACTGGGACAATCCCCTACTAACCCGGGCCCTGGATTAAGGCAGAGCTGTGAACATCCACATGGCATATAGTGCATGAACATAAATAAATTGGCTGCTTTAGCCACTGAGTGTTAGCATCACTTATTGTTGTGATACAAGCCAATTTATCCTAATATAGTATACAGAGTACTTCATGGCCACTCCCTACTTAGATTTTGGCTCCATCGTTTTTTCTTGTTGTATTTCTCCATATACTATCTCATAATTCCTTCATTTATTCATTCACTCAAAAAATTTTTGTGTAAATATCCTATCTGTTGGAGTACACAACAGTTAAAGAAGGCATACAAAGCCCTTCTTGTTTCTGAGAGAGACAGATAATTAACAGAGCAGTAAAATAGAAAGTAAGCAAAAAAGATAGACTGGATGTTTTCTGCTGTTAGCATCTTGCTCCTCTTCAGGATTCTTAATCAGATTACTGCCCCCTCTCTGACTGCAGTAGGGATACCAATTACTTTTGACTCTGTAGAGCTTCCTGACCTCCAAATTCCAGGGGTGAACTCTTATTAGATTAAGCTCCTTGGCCTGCTCTACTCCCTGGGAAACCAGGGATTGGTTCAGAATGAGACAGAAAGTTTCCTGAAGGTTTTTGGGTAAGTCACTCCCATATATTTTCATCAAAGATAATTGCAGTGTAGGATTTTTTCCAACTGGATATATATGGAAGCATGAAGGACTCAGGGTTGCTGAAAACCACCGGATGGCATGCATAGATACTGATATAGGATGAACTGGACACAAACAAAAATGGAGAGACAGAGAAAAGAAACCATGAATTGTGTGTTGTGAATTAACAAGTAGATCAAACATGACTCTTCCTTTAAAGCATTAGGTTATGAGACTCAGCTAATATTGTGTGCATGCTTGCGCCCACATTCAATTGGATTTGATTTTGTGATTAAAAAAATGGACGGCCCCTCTAAAGATGTGACATGTGAGTGGGATGCTTAGAATAAGTCAAGCATGTGAAGAGTTGTGTGAAGAGACAACTGATAGAACAAATCTTACAGGCTGAAAAGGGCTTGGCTTTATTAAAGATCTGAAAAAGGATGTCAAGGGGACAGGACTAGACTGAGTTAGAGTGGCAGTAACATGGGGGTGAACTTGGAGGATTGAGCAGAAAAAGGTTAATCAGCCTTATTGATCATGGGAAGAAGTGCAGATTTTATTTCAGAGAAGTGAAAACCCACTGAAGGGTTTAAAAAGTGAAATAAAAAGATCAAATTTGCATTTTTTAAAGAGTGCTTCTCTGCACAAAGCTGAATGGATAAGAAAAGGACAAAGTGAAATGAGGGATTTTGTACTAGTCCAGGGGAAGCAGATTTTAGCTTGAACTAGTAAAGAGTTTTCAGTAAAGATTTAGAGTATCCCTTGAATATTTTATAGCAACTTCCCTACCAGGATAACACCCATTTATCTTTCAAGTCTCAGCATTAAGATGCTGCTGAGAGAAGAGATTAAATTGTCAAAAGAATAGATTTGAGAACCATGTCAATTCTCATTGAGACCTCAGTCTGTACAAAGTCATTTTTTCTGTTGTTGTTGTTAATGTGGTCACTCTTTATAATGAAAACTATAGAATCTACTGGTGAATCTATATCTAGGATTGCAATTTTCAATGGAAAAGGGCCCAATCTGATAATAATAAATGAATAAGAGTAATGCGTATTCTTTGGTGCTATTCATATGATTTATAATCCTCATAGCTGAATTGGGTTTGAGTTAATTTGGTTTAGAAGAAAAATGATTGAAACTTTCAAAGGAAGACACTACTTTGCATTCACACATCCATATTGTATTCTTTTCCATGAGACCACCATATGTCTAATGTGAGTCAGAGAAAATACAAAGACCACATTATCACTTGGTTGATATCTGAGGCAACAGAGCGGATAAATAATGTCTAGGCACAGAGACCATGGAAAGATGGAAGGATGCATAAAGCAAGATTAAAGAAAAGTTCCCCATGGAATAAGAACATAGGAATAAGTTAGGGAAGCCAAAATAAACCCTGCAATTTATTCAGTCAGTTTACTTTTACCCACTTGTATCTAAAACAAGATTCAACAAGGTTAAAAATAGAAACACGTTTTAATAAAATACACAAAACCTGGTGCTCTCTCTGTACTGCTTTGAGGCTATTCATCCATGACCTTTTTACAAAGGCCTGATGAGACCTTCACCACTTGAAGATGTATTTGCAAATGGGGTTTGGCGAACATGACAATACCATAAGCTTGCAAGTAGGCAGCAGCTCCTAATCAGACATGGAGAACCAGTTATTGGTTCCATGAAAGACACATTTGAGATTAACAAGGATTTTCCTCTCATAGTCCTCCTCTATGTCTGCCTAATCCACACATATATACAAACAATAATTGAAATAACCCCCATGCAGCATAATGGAAAAGCACTACCACAATGTATTTCTCTAAAGCCAGATTTTAGACACTGAGAAGGTTAAGAAGGAAAATATTTTAGATCACAAGAATTATTGGGGAGCTCCACTTTTAACATAACAAATTGATAATGCCTGTTTATTCTACTTCCTTATAAGGTTAATACTGGTAACTTAAAAAATCCAAAGAAAACATAGAGTATTTGAAGATTCATTGGCGCATCACTAAAATTTAGGAAGTTTGTAGAACAACTATACATGAATACGACATTTTCTAATTCAAGTTATAAAAATGTAGCATCAAAACTGGAATTATAAAATTATGTATACGATTCTCTATCTCATGAATGCTTTCTGGAAGAAATTAAAATATATTATTATATTTGCTGAATTTTCTTAAAAATATTTTTAACAATGTACTTAGGAAAAATCTATATTTTTATCATCTAATTATTCCTTGAGACTACCTTTATTTTGTTTCTGCTCATAGTTAATCAGGTATAGCAATATTAGATTTTATATTGCTTAAATGGGTAAGCCCTTTGGGCTATGCTTACTTGAAGAGATATCTCTTGTAATATTTAATGGTTTGAAGACTGTATGTTTAAGAATTTAGGAGACTGTTTGGAAGAATAACGAAAACTACTGATAGAAGTTGTATGTTTGTTTATTTTAGCACAGTCTTTTAAGGATTATAGCTATGATTCTCAATGCTCAATCACTCAATGCTCAGTGCTCATTCAATAGATCAATTGATATGCTTACAGATTACTAATGTTGTTTTTTTGAAAAGTATATGATTAGTTCTCAATAAGAGAAATTTGAGAGTATATGTCATAAAATTTCCAGTAAAATGAGAAAATGCCTAGTCTATCTTTACTCTCAAATTTCACAGATAAAATTAATATTTTGTTAGTTAATTTTTCAATGAGGATGTTGTAAATAGACTTCACTCTGAAAGACAATGAGATAAATGCAAAATCAATTTATAATAAAATTATAAATTATTTACTCTCCTTGATTAATCAGTCAAAAATGTATACTGAAATCATTTTATGCCTGAAATAAAATGAGGGGTAAGACCATGGATTTGCTGCAAAAAGTGGCTTCAGTAATTCATGATTGAGTAGAAGAAAACCCATACATAAATAATTGTTATATAATTTAACAAAAATTCTTTAAAATAGGCATGCAAAGACATGTTAATATTGAATCATAAGAAACATCACTTCCATCAGAGAATGTGAAAATATTGTGAGGGAGAATTCATTGGTTGAGAACCTATATTTTAGACTATGAAATGCTAGTAATTTTTTAAAAATCATAAATAATTGGAGACAAGATTATAAAGAACAACCTCATGAGTAAATGGAAGGCATGTATAGTAAAAATTAAAAAGAAAATGGTTGTAGTGTAAGTGTGTGTCACAGAGTAGAAGAAAGAGCATGAAAATAATATTTGGAAACAGGATTGCAAAGGTTCTTAAATGCAAGCTAAGAAATTGTGAGATAAGGAAATGTTGAGCTCCAAGGTATAGATCATGAAGATTATTTTGGTAGCTGTCTAGGTGGGAATAGAATCCAAGTGAAGGAAATACAGGACCTGAAGGCAGTGGCCAATAAATGAATAGAAAGATACGATGAAGATATGTTTTAAGAGCTGAATTTTTAAGTATTGGATGGATGATAGTGATGACTGAGGTTTTTGCATTTTGATTTATTTAGAGAAAAAATAATGACCTTTATATTTTACATATTTCTTTAAAAAATTTTGCCCTGCAAATACAAATATTTGCAGGACACAAATTTTAGTAGGGATTGGAAATGAGTTATGTGATTTAAGAGACCATGGGGCACAGGAGTTCATTATAATCTTACAGCAAGTCAAGATCACTAAGGAAAGTATGGAGTTACAGAACAGCAATTGGTCAAAAAATGAGTCTGGGAGAGTGGTGAAGATGACATAATACTAAAGTAGGTAAGGAGTTCTAGCAGAGGTACTAGTTAGGAACTGAAAAATGAAAAGTAAATAACTGATTATATGAAGGGAGAACATTTGTAAGAATGACAGAACAAAGTGGACAAGAGTACACATTATAGAGATCAAAGGGAATTACAAAAGAAAATGGATGTTGGATTTTTTTTTTTTTTTAAGAAAGAGGTACATAGAGAAGTTTAGGGTATCAATTCAGTAAAATTCTGGGGTATAAAGAGGGTGCAAAGACAAGAGGGCATAATGGGGTATATGAGTTTTACTAGAAGTGCATTTAATGATATCTGTGTGATGTGATCAGGGTTAAAAATATGCGTATGTATACCTGATATGCTACCAAGACTTAACTGAGCTCAGAATATCCAATGGATTAAAAAAAAAAATGTACTTAACATTGTCTTTTCTTGTTTTTCACATACAAATGCAATTCCTCATATTCAATTAGATTGTAAAATTGCAAACATATGTGACACATATGTCTCTCATGGAATTGATGAGGAAATACATTTCAGGGAAATATCTCATTAAAAATTACTGACTAAGCTAGAACTGGATTTGAGTGAAAACATACAAATATATCATTGTCAAAGAGGATCTTAATTTAGCAAGAGAACTCTGTCTCCTGAAATATATTTTGCTGGAACATATCCCAAATTAACATACTGTAAACATTTTATTAACTACCATTCATAGATAAATAATGTGTATTATTGCTTGTCTCAAATCTAGCTGTGAAAAAAAATAATCCAATCGATTTAATGATTTTACTTTTACTAAGATGTTTTACAATTACTATTCAAAGGAAGAAAAAATAAAGCAAAAATAGATTTTACCACACTATGTCTGTAAAATGAAATATCCTGTTTCACCCAAAATGGCTGATTTTTATAAAAGATAATCCACTATATAAACAATCACATTTACCAAGGCTTAGAATGCAAAATTTGTCAAAATATATAAGAAAATTTAAACATTAATACATTTTTGGGCAAGAAACATTTTAAATTTAACTTCACGAAGTACAGATTCAGGGTGAAACCCAAATAATGTTCCATTTAGGAGGTGAAGGTAAGGGGACACTTATGATAAATGGAAAAGGGCAATTACATCAATAGAAGAAAGAAATTTCTACAGGTACAGATAAGCAAACACTAATTTTAAAGATTGTTTCAAATTTTCAGTCTCATAGTTATCAGTGGGGTAGTCATGATATCTGCTTTCTTGTTATCATTGCAAACAGTTCTTGGGGACACATGGTATTTTAGGCCCAATTACTTGTTACCCAGAAGTTATTTTGTACTGTTTTACATTCCGAAGGATTAAGAAGTAAGATGTGAAAGAAAGATAATGCAGGTCTAACTCCATTTTAAAGTGGCTCCATTTACATTATTTTCTATGTTTTCTTTTCCTGTTTATTCAAACCATTTTTAAACCAGTTGAGAGACTCTCCTGCTTTCCACAAAAGTCTGATTAAATGAATAATAAAATTTTTTATACTCTTTTGCTGAAAATATGGTGATATCAGTCTGAACATACCAAACAAATTTTGGTTTAGGGCGTCAGTCCCAAATCTGCAAGGTGACTGCAGCATTAAATAACTGGTTATGCAAATATGATTTGTCATAATGTGTAGTTATCCACTCAGCTTTAAAACTATCATAAATAACTCAAAAGCCTCAATTCAATTCAATTCAGTTGATTCTTTTGTTTTCTTTTCTTAACAGCTCTTTAATTATATTTCCCTGATGATTTGGATCTCCTTAATAGATCCTTGTTTTACCTAATTTGCTTATAAAATTCCTTGCAGCATTAATCTATGTTTTACCTTTATTGTTAGATAGCTTCTACAGTTGTCACATAAACTTTTTTCTTTTTTCCATTAACTTTCAATAAATAAAATAAGATACTCTCAACATTAGCATTATAAACCAGTACATGTACATGTGTTGTCATAAAATCAATATGATTAATAAATTAATTAATGTAATTAATACACTCTGAGAAAAGGTCTTCTAATTTGATTTGTTGAAGCACACAGTACAATCTTTCATGATGTAATTTTCCATTATTTAGTGTTACTTAGCATTTCTTCATCAATATTCATGTAAAAAAATCATATTCTTCAAAGAATAAAATCCATTTCAAAAGAGAGTCATGACAAATGTCATAAAAATTATCCACTTAATATGAGAATTTCTTTTTTTCATTTTCACAAGTAAGGTTGTCCCTTTTAAAAATTAGTTTGGCACTTAAAGGTATGGAGGTAAGAAATGTCCATACCTGTAGAGAACTTTTATTAGTTTGAGCCAAACTGATGACATATGCCAGGGAACAAGATCTCAAATGCTCCCCAGTTTCGTATTCTTATGACAGTAAGTGCCTCAATATTTAAGTTGATGAAACCTTTGCTGAAGCTATCTATGATAAACACTTACATTTAAAAGACACCTGTCTGAAGAATAATGTTTACTAAAGACAATTGTATAACTTTACCACAGCAGGTAATACCTGCTGTAATGTAAATGTGGGAAGCTTACAAAATACATTAAAGAATGAAACATGTCTGAAAAGTTAAAGTTTAACATGCATAAAATAATTCTGTAGTAAATAGAATCCTTAAAAACATAAAGTTTCTAATATTTAAAATTTGAGCACTATCAGTCAACACTGTTTAGTGCTTAATGTATCTCAAGATGCAGACAAAAACATTCTGTTAGGACTCATCTGAGAGGAAATACGCGTATTTCACTTGAGGATCTGCCCTTAAATCTCTTGACTTTCACTTTGGTAGAATGAACCCCCTTTTATTTCTCCCTCCATCCAGATATAAGTCCTTTGTCAGGCCCAAAACAGTGTTTCAGTATAAAACCTAAAGAGGAACAATAAGGAGCCAGTACAGACCAGGTAAAGCAACAGTAACTACCCTCTGAGTTGTTTTCATTGTTTACATAAGAATAACCAATTTACCACTTGGAGTAATCAGACAATCAGCAAGAAATCTCTCCACTGTGGACAAATCAGTTAAGTTACAGCTCTGACTTGCATTGTGTTGTCTGGGGCAGTCTGACCTGGGAGGGAGGTACTGCGATTCACTCTCACATGTCTGAACCTAGCCAATTTCAAGGATCCAACTCCTATAACTCAACACAGCCTGCATGAATTCCCTCATAAAACTAAATTACAACCACATAATACTGCCACTTGCCAGGTCAAAAACAGCCCCACATCGGCAATTTGTAAAATTGAACAACAATATCTTTCCTTTTGATATAAAAAATGTAATTGACACCTCTTTCCAGTGTCATTCTATCCAATAACTTCATTATAATTTTAACTCTGCAGTTCAAGGCCTGTACCACTACAATTATTTTTGTATATTAATACAGTGTTTTATATAGTATAAAGTAATAAAGAAGTAAAGAATCAATAGTTTTATTATTATATGTCAAAATATGTCAAAATTCTCTTAATTTGTTAAAAATGTGTAATATTCAAAAGGGGAGTTTAGAGGAGAATCGATCTGTTTATAAATATCTATTTATTATTTGAAATTAGATACTCTTAAGCAACCAGTGAATGCTAAGTCTAATTTTCACAATACTGTATTGAATATTTTTCCGGTTGAACTATATCAGAAAATCATTACTAGATTAAATTGAAATCAAAATCACTTATGGAGCAGAGAGATAAATACAATGTGGCATCTCAAGAAATGGTTTGGTATTTGGAAATCTCAATATTTTGTGGCAGGTTGAAAAAAACAAATGAGACTTCCAAAAATGCTGTCGAAGTAACTTTTAAATTACAGAATAATCATGAAGTGTGAGGCTTGTAAAGAGGCAGACATATATGTGAAGTAAAGTATCTGTACTGGTAATTATAAAAATATTAGAAGACACAACACATAATTTGTTACTATTATAAACCTTTCAAAAGTGTTTCTGATAGGTCATGCTTTTAGTGATAATTGGAATACATATAAGATAACGATCTTTTTCAAATGCTGATGTGTATTTAACTGTGGTCATCCATTTAATCACATAAAAATGACATTAAATGTGTTACATATGAAAAAAAGAAATCCCTCTGCTATTCAAAAGCAAGAGGGGTCCAGAAACAAAACATTTTTTCAAAGTCCACTCTTCAGTCACCCTTACTTTTTTTCCAAATTGTCCTTGCCAATACATGACCCACTATTTGGTTTAAAAATTCAATTTAAGAAGATATAACCAACTCTCTCTACGCATTTCTTCTTGGTGGCATTTTTGTTTTAATATTACTTGGTAGCATTTCTTTTTATAATTTTGAGGGAAAGTCAGGTTTACTCTTTGGCTGTTTCCCTGTGCATGCGACCTGCCCTAGTTAGACAAACTCTGAGGGACAGATACTTTACATTATGCAGTCTACTCCTAGGCAAGACAGTGGAAAGCATACGAAACGCAAAAAGCTTAGCCCTTCTTATAGGAAAGTAAGTTCAGAATAAATAAAAGGTATAAAATAATACCTTCTTATAGGAAAGTAAGTTCAGAATAAAGAAAAGGTAAGAAATAATATGTAGATCAATGGAACCTCTATTCCATTGATCAATGGAAGCTCTATTCCCAAAGGTATATATCAGGGGGAGCAGGCCCTGTGAAGATAATAGATAACTACAAGAGTAGTACTTACAGCAACAAATGTCTCAGCATTGGAAAAGGATAAATGATTGACGAAGTTAAACAGCTTCAGTGTGTCAGTTCAGGGTAAGTTGGATCAGTGCAGTTCTGTGTCTGCTGATTCTTTAATCCCAAGTACATTTTGACTTTTAAGAACTGCTGCCCCATCAAGTCTGTTAGCTTGAGTCTAGAGAGTACACTTCAGTCCCCACAGCAGTCAAACTCTGTTTCTATTGATTCTAATTTTCAAAAAACCGGAGGCTCACTACTATTTTTAAAACTCTCCCTAATTGTTATATTTAATTTTTCATAGACTACAAGTTTGAGGTTCTGGAAATTATGAACTTTAAGAAGCTTATGCTTCCTAACTAAAGGAATCCATCTGCTCTGACTGAACTTATTAATAGAAATTTTAAGCAGTAACACAAATAGAGGATTGTTCCTATCTTCTTAGTAGATGGATTTTTATTAAGAGCCGTAGGTCTTTAAACAAGAGAACAAGTGCTTTAAAATGATAAAAGTTGGCATCAACAATGGGTATGTAATTATTATGATTCTTTGTGCACAAAATAACATGAGTATCAGCATTTATAAAGCAAGAAACATATTTCAAAGAGAAATTAAAACAAACACATTCACTCATTTTAAATTACAGTCAACATTATTGAGAATGTAGAAGTGATCTGTAACATAATTTAAAAGTTCAACATAATTTATGTATACATCAAACATTATGTCACGGAAACAGGTAGTAAAAATATTTCAAATATTTATGAAACCAATAAGCAATTAACGTATATTAGATTATAAAAACTTATATATTCTAAAAGTAGATATAATTCTATATCCTCTAATATAAAATACTACTGCTAAAATAAAATCCGTAAAGATACTAAGCCAGAAATAAAATATGTTAAAAAAAGTATCATAAGAACATTTATGAAAATTTTAAAGAGGATATTAAAGTCATTGATAAATAAATTAAATGAATAGACTGCACATAATTACCTTTAGGATTTAGCAACTTCAGTGACTATTAAATCATAGCCCTAAATATTTTTATTTATATTAATAAACAAAAATAAAATTATTGAATAAAGCTTATAAATCAGTTATAAAAAAAGAAAACTAAAGAACAGAATACAGATGAAAGCATACATTTATTGATAAGACTTAAAAAACCTGAAGATAATGATTATGTACAAGTATTGGTTTATTGAAAGATAGGATAAAGTAGAATTTAGTATTTATTCCAATTATATTTCTGCACACTATTAGTAATTAACATTAGAAATTTAAATTTTAAAAGTGATCTCTTAAAATACCATAGAAATATTAAATACTTAGGAATAAATCCTACTAAGATGTTCAGTACCTATACACTAAAAACTACAAAGCTTTGCTGAGAGAAATTAAAAAACTGGGATCAGATGACTCAGTATGTTTAAATGTTAGCTCTCCACAAATTGATATGTAGATACAAAGAATCCTAAACAAAGGCCAGCAGATATTTTGGAAAACTTTACAAGTTGATAATAAAAATTAATTGGAAATTCAAAGACCTAACCAAAACAACCTTGAAAAAGAAAGACAGCTTTGAAGGACATGCATTGACTTCATGATATTATAAAACAATAGTAATCAAGACAGTATGTGGCATTTATATAAATTACACAAACATGTCAATGGGACAGAACAAATGATCCAGAAATAGGTCTCCACATATATAGATAATTGATTTTTGACAGCAATGTAAAAGCATTTCAGTGGAGGAAGAATTATCTTTTCAACACCATGGTGCTAGAACAATTATAAATCCATATGCACAGAAATAATTTTGATCTATGTTTGTATCATGTACAAAAATTACTCAAAATGGATCATAGACTTAAATACCTATCTAAAACTATAAACTTCTAGAAGAAAACTTAAGATAAAATATTTTTTTTTAATTTTCTTAGCTACAGATTAATTCAACTAACACCAAAAGCAGGATCTACATAAGAAAAATAAATAAATTGGATTTTTCAAACTTAAGAACTCTGTTCTTAAAACACATTGTAAAGGGAGTAAAAAGTACTCATTACTGGGAGAAAACATTTGATATCACACATCTAACAAAATAATTGTACCCATAATATATAAATAATTCTCAAAATTAAATAATGAAAAAAAAAAGAACAATCCAATTAAAAAGGCCAATAAGATTTGAACAGATACTTCACCAGGGATTATAACGTATAAGGAGAGGAAAAGATAATCCACTTCCCTAATCATTATGAAAATACCAATAAAAACCACAATGAAACACATCTATTAGAATGCCCTTATTAAATGTTGGAAAGGGTGTGGAACAACTGTAATAGTCAAACATTGTTTCTGAGAATCTAAACATGTACATGTTTTAAAGTCAATTTAGCAGTTTTCTAGAAAGTTAAGCACATAACTAAAGCACATAACTATATATATATATATATATATATATATATATATATATATATATATAATCCATTCCAATTCAAGATATGAAAGCAAATGATCATACTTTTTATACACATTCAAATAAATGTTCATGGCAGCTTTGCTTTTAATAGACAGAAACTGAAAGCAACACAAATGTCCATCAACTGGTCAATAAAAAATTGTGGTAGATCCATACAGTGGAACACAACTGAGCAATAAAATGTAAAGAATTGTTGATATGCACAAAAAATATGGATGGATCTCGATATAATTATGCTTAGTGAAAGATAAAATGGTATATGTTTTATATTTTAATTTATATAAAATTCTAGAAGATGGAAACTCATATTTAGGGAGTGTGGGAATGGGTACAAGAAGGGCGAGAAGGAGGCATTTAAAAAGGGCATGAGAACACTTAGAGGTCATAGTTATTTATATTTATTACCTTGATCACGTTGATGGTTTTCTCTGAATAGACAGATATATAGATTAATAGTTACAAATATATAAGCCTATGGGTCAAAACCTATAAAATCATATGCATCTCATCTATTGTGAATCATACAATAATAAGGTTGTTATAAAAATATTAAATATGTAATGAAACCATTTGCTCTGCCTTATTGGCAAAGGTTTTATAAAATATTATGAAATCAGTGAAGTCACAAGGTAATAAAGGTCTAATATTTCTTGTAGTTCTATGAATTCCTATAAACTCTATAGAGTTCAAATTAGTCACATATTTCAAATATATGAATTACAATTACAGTATCATTCAACAGTGTACTAATGTAACAGGATATTGAAATGAGAATCTTTCTTCCTCAGCCTTGACTGAGTTTTCAGATTTAGAACACTACAGTTGGTGCCAATTACCTCCATATCCCCAAAATGTTAATCCGCCAGTATAAGAAAATCTAAGAGACTGTAAAATCTGGCCAATGTTAAGCATCAGTCAACTCATAGGTACAAGAGGTAAACTGGAAAGATTTGGACAGGACTGTTAAGTTGGCACATTAGCATGGTAGAGGATGTTGATAGATTTATTTTCATCTTAAGGAAGCTGAATGGGAATTCAAGGGAATCACACAAACATCTTGACATTTGTTATTTGCAATTGTGGGAATGTAAACTGACCACCAGATGCTTTGCAGGAGGAGAGTAAACAGATCCTTCAGGTGAGGGTTGAATTATGCTAGAGCCAGACTAAGGTTGATCGGATTTTCTGTTTACTTAGTCAACCCCAAGGTATTTTAAAAAGGAGCTTGAAATGCAAGCAGGGGCGGGCGGGGGGGGGGGGGGGTGAACAAAACAACATCTAAAAGTCAGCAAGGAAAAACACAGAAAAAGTTTCTTATTAATATTTTCATATTCATGACCCTTTTCATAACCTTACAGAAAATCCCTGTGAAATACATATGCATCATTTCTATTAGGATTGCATATGCAATTAAAGGAAAATGGAGGGTTTTTGACTTATGCAAAGAAACTTAATGACTTTGTTTTATCTGAAACCACTTAAATGAAATAGGAACACACATGCAAAAAGACATGCAAAAGACAACTACAGTCATATCCAATACAAATGCACAAGACAACCAAAGGGAAGTCATTTAAAAATCAGACTTTTTTTTTTACATTTCTTCTAACTCATTTAATACAAGTATTCCTTTCCAGTTACTGACTGAAATGCTTTTTTTTCTCTTTCTTCAAAGGATATATGGACTGCTGAAAATGCCATAATGCTAGTAAAAAGACAAATAAGCAAACCTGACTTTTTCTCCAAGAATAGAGGAATGTGTGAATTTGGGATTTGGCCAACATCTTTTAGAAAGAAAGAGCAGCTTACTTCTTTGTCAACTTACGATTTTTTTTTCTTTCTTTTTCTTCCTAACTACTCACTGAGACTCATGGCTGATGCTGTTCTCTGCATCATATGTGGCTTTGACTTTTTCCTCTTCCTTGATGTTTGTCTATTGCATGATGTAAACACGAAACAAATCATAGTCTTAACTATGGGATGCTTAACAAGTCAATATGTTTTGGAGATATATGAATTCGTTGCAAAATTATAGTTTTCTCATTATTTTGGCAGCAAAAAGTTAGAAGGGAGACTGCATCTCTTTGTGTGTTGTACTCTCTTTAGGAATCATTTGTGGCATGCCATGTGATTTAATTTGCACTCTGTTGGAAAGAAGTCAAGGCTGATCATGACAGCATGGCACAATGCACTTCTAGATTATTCAAAATGATTGTATTTGCTACCCAGTAATTTCCTCAAGGTTCATCCTTCCAGGAGCTATAATTTCAGAATTCTGTTGATTTCTCAGGAAACAGCATTACTCAGATTGAAATACTTTTGCACTTGTTTCAATAAGGAAATTTTCCTTAACTTGATCCTTTCTGTTCTATACATCCCAGCAAGCACTTAAACTTTACATTTGATGATGCTACTACCATTTGGCTTTTCAGTGCTTGTACAAATTTGATTTTATTTTCATTTACTTCCAGGCACCACAATGGGACTAAAGTAGTGAGATGTCAAGGGAGGAGCTTAAACAGTCATCTTACAAATCTTCTGTCTTCTCTGAACCTTTTCCTACTACTGAAATAACTTTTTAAATTGAAAAAAATAGATACACCTTTATAAGACTGAAAAATATCACTAACCATTATGTAGGAGTAGAATCTACAGAAAAATCGACAGCGTACAAGTTCTAAATTAAAAATCACATTTGGTTGACACAATTTATTCTCTGAATAATTACTTCATATTTAAAGAAATAATGTGTGTATATGAAATGTAGTACATGTGATATATATATTATATTGCATATATGCACATATGTGTATACGTGTGTGTATGTATATAGAGTCCTTGTGTCTTACTTAATATTAACCCATTTCCTACTTAGAAGAGGATATTTAAAGATGAATCTAATTTGTGATTTTTATTATGCATAATATGAATAAAACTAGAAAAATGCATCTCAAATGAAGTGGCAATCATATTTTAATCGTTAATAAAATAGTTACGAAGATATCTTCAGTAAGACTCAAGAAGACTTACAGGTAGCTAACTATGAGACAGTAACCATGCCAAAGACATAAAAATTTTCATAAGAATTGGAAATAAATTAAATCATTGAACATTCACCAATATTTATTGAGCACTTACTAGATTTCATAGTGGGACTTCATCAATTAAAAGTCAGAAAAAAAGCTGATCTGAAAACAAGCACTCTATTTTTGGCAAACAGTAATGGTGAATGAGCAGTCAACAAAATAAAACAAACAAACAAACAAACAAACAAACTTAAGGCCATAAAGAAATATAGTTAAACCAAACACATACCAAATTTTGAAAAAAAAATGTTTAAAATATTGACAGTAACAACTCATGGAACTATCTATATCCATCAAATAACAAAAATAATTTTTGAAGTGTGAGTCATATTGCTTAAAATTTAAGCGCATATAAAATAATGGAAGGACAATCAAAATAGCAGTACTCAATACTACCACATTTAATTTCATAAGATATTATTACAAAAGTGTTAAGCTAAAATATCAGGAAACCAAACGTCTCATAACATATGTACCCCATTTCTAAAATTATGGAATGAGCACAATAACCTAATTGCAGTTATCTTTATTTGGTGGCTTGATGGATATTTAACAACAGTGTCTGTAACTCATCCATATTTTGAATTTTTCAAAAATAAATATATTTTCAAAAATTTAGGTAAATGGATAGACAATATGTAAATGCTATTTTATTTTCTCACATGAAAATCCATGTGGATAAACCAGTAAAAGTAAGAATACATTGTAAGCATTTTGAATGAAGCTACTAGTTCTCATTATTTATTTTAAAGTTTTAAATCATCCATTCCAGAAGACGACATAATAAAATATATATCGATTGTAAATAAATGTGAGATGATGTGTATTCAACATCTTTCTCAGTTCTTTAAGTTGGCTTCTCATTGCCACATGAACAGAGGCACACATGTTTGATAAGCAGGTAACTTTCTAAACCTTGACCTAACAATAAAAGTATAGTAATAGAGTTATAGATACAGCTAGATAGATATAAAGAGTTCTTTATGTATACAAAACATTCATATTCTATCTCTCATCTATCTATCATCTATCTTTTTAAATTTTGAACTTTAAAATACTTAGATGTTTAAGAAAATTGTGTTGGAGTTTATATCACATAGTATTTGTAAACTTGACTATGTTTGCCTAACCAGCCAAAGCAGACCTCTTTTATGATGTGTTGTTTCTATAAAAATGCAACTGGCTTTCAAACATTCTTTGACAAAGTTTTGAAATATTTTTATAACATATTGCATTTCTAAAGGAATATCTGTTCATGGGATTCTTTATTCATTTCAGCATATTTAATTTTTCTTTAAATGTATTGAGATATATAAACAATATATAGTTTTTGGCTCATTTACATTATAACAAAAATAGCTTTAAGACTTTGGATTTACTTAGGCTTAAATTTTAGTGGCTATTTAAGTCATTCAGCTTCTCTCTGTCTCACTTTCTCTTTCTCCCTGCCACCCCTACCTCCGTCTCTTTTTCTTCTATTCTAAGAAGAAATATATTATAAATGAATAAATGAACCATGTCTGCATGCAGTGGGAGCTCATTTATCCCTGAGGAGTGGTTTGGCAGTAGAGGATGTCTGATTACAGGTTATGGGATTGTCCTCTTTGCCATGCCATCCACCATGGAGTTCCATCTTGCCTACCTCCTGCAAATATTTTACATTTTTCTGGCACAAGAGGTTGTACTGTGATGTTGGCCTAATGAAAAATTCATGGGTCATGCTCTCCTGGACTGAACTGGCATGAACTTGGCTTCTTTTAGCACAGCAGAGCCTCAAGAGTTTCTGTTTTGTCCTTGAGTGGGGGCTTAATTTAAGCTGCAATTTTTCAGCAGATATGTTGGCTTTCCACACAGAGCTATATCTGAGTATATTTCCTGAGTAACAGGACAGTTGCCTTTTCCATGAGACACACTCTCAAGGGAAATCTGTGAATGCAGTCAACAAGGCTTCAACCCACTTTCTGGTTTTCTGCCTAAACACTGCACACTAAGCTCTCACTCCCCACCCTGAGTCCTCACTCCACCAACCCTGTTTATTGGGGCCAGGACGTGATGGTATGGGCTTCTTTGAAAGGTAGTGTTCACTAAACATTTTTTAAGTGAACTCAAACTCTATCTATGCATTTATCTATCCATCCATAAAAGAGCTATACCTATTAAATAAATATCAAGTTTACTTACATTAATGTGTGCCTGCAGTGCACAATGGTATGCATGGACATTTAATTATTTTTAAAGAGTTTGCTGTCATCATAGTCATATATTAAAATTTTGCAAAGATGAAGTTGGGAGCTAATGTGTAGTGGTAGTATATTTATAAATTACTTATAATCCCAGTTTATTAAATTTTGTATTCAAAGTCATTTTGATGATATTATTTATTGTATTTATATAAGAATAATCATTAAAAAGTACTACACTGGCATTAATACAATACTAAGAACTTATTATAAAGCCTTAGAAGATTTAATATTTTATTTAGAACTTCAGCACCTTTGTGGAAAAACATAATGGAAGTTAGAACAAGAGTCTGTCATGAAATTTAATTCAACTGTGAATAAGGGTGTATGTTCTGATATTATCTAAACTTTATATTGTTTGGTCTAACCATCCATAAACTAGGAACTGATATATGTTCTATTTGCATCACTGGAGTGTTAATGAGGATTACTGAATCAATATGTAAGACAAATATCATGGGAAACAATTTGGTTGTAAAGAATCTCTGTAGAGTTCAGAGAGTTACATGATGCAGAACAGGCCTTATTGAGAATAGAGCATGTTTCAATGATCTCATAAAATGACCCATTAGGGATCAGATTTCACCTTTTCCAGTTTATTGACATGAAATAATCTTCACAGGTGCACATGGGACAATTGTCAATGTTTATTTGTATCTTGCAATTGCAACAAAATAGCTATGGTGAATATATTTCGGTCAATGTATTTCATACATTGTATTTCATACTGGGCATTTCATACATGTTCATCAGTGTAATGGGGATGCAAGGAAAAGATGGGCCATTAGTAACAAATTCAATTCACTTTATTTCACACCAGTGGACTCTGAATTGTTGAAGATATCCTCCCTTCCACATCTTAACTGACATGCTAAGATTCACTCACTAGGCTTCAAAACAAGACGCAACAATTACCCCTTGGCATGTGAATGTGCTCATTTGTAATAGGAAAGCATGTACTAACATGAATTATTGCCAACATTGTTTTCCCACTTAATTTGTGAGGTTATTTTTTAAACATCCTAATAGTTTGTATTTTCTCCTGCAAGGTGTAATCAGTCTCTCTAAAACTTTATTAGAACTGTTTCAGGTATTGGTAAAGTACTTTACCTTTTATTTTATGAAAAAAAATTTCTTATCAAAGATTACTAATTTATAAATGCCTTTCTTAAAATAAAAAGTCAAATGACCAAATTAAAAATATCTAATATTCCTGTTAATGGAGCTAGAGCAATTAATATTTTATATAAAAACAAAACCTAGGATTGTTTCCTGTGCTTTTATTTTTTATTAATGAGCAGTCGAAAGGCAAATTATCAGTGTCTGCTTTGCAGGTTCATTGTTGATACATACTTAAGGAAACAGGTATCTAGAAATATACCACTTCATCTTACCCTGAAAGATATTCCTCAGAAATGCCAGCCTTATGGCCCCAATAGTTTGGAAGAACTCATACTTTGGTAGGCCTAGGGCTGAAAAAGCCTCACACCTGTCTGCCTCCTCCAGAATTCTGTTCCGAAGTTTGGCTTCAGTTTCTACAAGAGGGTGGAAACTGATTTTCCTTTCTCTGGCAGGAGGACAAATTATGTGGCTAGAAGCTTTGCCACTTCTGAGTACACCTAGATAACATGTTCAATCTCGATCCTTCCCTCAGGAAACAAGCCCTGCGAGCTGATACGGTGCTTCCCCAAAAATAAGACCTAGCCTGACAATTAGCTTTAATGCGTCTTTTGGAGCAAAAATTAATATAAGACCTGATATTATATTATATTATATTATATTATATTATATTATATTATATTATACCAGGTCTTATAGTAATTAAGACCCAGTATTATATTATATTATATTATATTATATTATATTATATTATATTATATTAATTATATTACATCATGTCATATTATACCAGGTCTTATAGTAAAATAAGACGGGGTCTTATATTAATTTTTGCTCCGAAAGACGCATTAGAGCTGATTGTCCAGCTAGGTTTTATTTTCGGGGAAACATGGTATGACCTAATCCTCTGCTTTATTTTTGTAAACAGTGAAAATAATCTTAATATCTCCACATAAACTAATAAGCTCCACATAAACTCTCCTTGGAACATCCCATTGCCTGACTTAATGGTTGTAAACTGGGAGTATTCTTAGGTCGTTTGTATAATTCTACAATGGTATTTATCTTTAAAATTAGACATTTCACCTAAACATGTCTGTAATGTTTTAAATGAAGAGTTTAGTTAAATGTTTATTTTCTGATTTTAGAAATGTATATTCTATCATCTAAATTATATTAATCATTGCCGGTGTTTGAAATCTACATAATGAAGTGAAGGATCCTGATGGTTTTAATGATGCATATCTGCTAACTTCCAGGAATTTGGCAGATCAAAAATATTTTTAACACCTAGGTTGATAGAGATATCATACTCACATGCCAACGCATTTGTTATTTGAAAATGTGCAATTAGATGGATGAACCAGGAGTAAATCAAGTCTCTAGATTGCAATAATTTAAAGGTCAGTACTGTTATGGACATTTTATTTATGTACTTTTTTCTGTTAATAAGTCATCTTGCATTTATATTATACAATATGTTTTTTACAAGCATATCTGTAGTTTAGTTTGTATTGATTGTCCTCTTAAGCATTTTACTTCCAGATAACATACCGATCATAGTCACCTTCTGGAATTAATTCCTAAGCAATTAATTATATTCAAATTACACACCCAGTAGAGAAAAACAAAACAAACAAGTGGAGTCACATAAATTTTAATACAAAATATTTTAACCCTTCAATTCTAATTTCTAGATACTATATTTATCTTTTTAATCACCATTGTTAGATTTTGCTGTGCTATATGCACTATTATTAAAAGTTATCTTTAAATAATTGATATACAGTAATATCCACCCTTTTTAAGTATTAAATTCCATTGAATTTTCCTAAGCACTTACAGTCATGCAATTATCATCACAATCAAATATAGAACAAATCCAATATTCCAGAGGTTTACTTGTAGCCCTTCGTGGTAGATCCCATAACTTGAACTCTACCTGATAACCACTGATCTGTTTTCTGTCCCTGTAGGTTTACTGCCTCAGAAAGATCATAAAAAGATAATAAAACAATATGCAGCTTTTTCAGTTTGTCTATTTAAGCTGAGCATAAAATATTTGAAATTAATTTAGATATCAGCAATTTGACCTTTTTATTGCTGAGTAGTATTCCAATGCATAAATGCATAGCATTGCCTTATCCATTCATTTGTTCAAAAGCATTTGGACTGTTACCAGTTTTAGGCATTTATGAATAAAGTACTATCAATGTTGAAAGAAAGGATTGTGTGTGGACATAATATCCATACATAAATTTGATTAAAATTTAGGAATAGGATTGCTGGAGCATATAGTAAGTACATATTTACTTGTTAAAAATTGGACAAACTGTTTTCCAAAGTACATACACCGTGTTGAACTCCCACCTGCAATGATGAGAGTTTCAGGTATTTCTCATCCTAACCAGAAGTTATTATTTTCAGTTTTTTGTTTGTTTGTTTTGTTTTTTAAGTTGACAATCTAATAGTATGTAAAGGTATATCAGTGGGTTTTAATCTATATCTTTTTTTTTTTAACAATTAATGATGTTGACTGTCTGTTCCTGTGATTACATGTCATCCATTTATTTTCATTAGTGATGTGTCTATTCAAATTATTTGCCCACTTTTTTGTTTTTTAAACGTTTTTGTTGTTGTTGGGGAATATTGGGGAACAGTGTGTTTCTCCAGGGCCCATGAGCTCCAAGTTGTCCTTCAATCCAATTGTGGAGAGCAGAGCTCAGCTCCAAATCCAGTTGCTGTTTTCAATCTTTAGTTGCAGGGGGCACAGCCCACTATACCATGTGGAAATTGAACCAGCAACCTGGTTGTTGAGAGTTGGTGCTCTAACCAACTGAGCCATCCAGCCACCCCTCTGGAAGCTCAGTGGCAGCTCATTGTCTTCAATCTAGTTGTGGAGAGTGCAGCTCACTGGCCCATATGGGAATAGAACAAGCAACCCTGTTGTTCAGAGCTTGTGCTATAACCGACTGAGCCATCCGGCCGCCCCTCTTTTCCCACTTTTTGAATTAGTTTTTTTTTTTTCAATTTTAGCATTGAGGGGTGTGTGTGAGTGTGTGTGTGTGCAGTGAATTTTACTGTGCATAAATTACCTTATGCTGATATGTGCTTTTTATTTTCTCCTATTTTTGGACTTCCTTTTTCATTTGTTTAAATGTATCTTTTGAAGAGCAGAGTTTTTTAAATGTTAAAATCTAAAATCTCAACTATCTTTTTTTTTTTTTTTTTGGCCTTGATGCAGTGGGTATAAACTCCCTACAGGGTTAAACAGAAGTGCTGAAAGATGATATTCCTTTTTTTTTCCTGATACTAGGGGACATTAGTTACTATTTTACCATTAAGAATGATGTGAGAGATAGGCTTAAATTAGATAGTTTTTAATCAGATGTAGAAGCTCACCTCAATTCTTAATTTGCCAAGATATTTTTTAAAATGAATGTATGTTAAATTTTGTCAAGTGCTTCTTTTGCATCTATTAAGATAATTATGTGAGTTTTCTTCTTTTGTATGTTGATGTGGTTAAATAAATTGTTTGCTTTTTTAATGTTGAACCATGCATTTCCAGAATAAAACCCATTTAATCTTATGCATTATAAGTTTTTTATAAATTACTGGATTTAATTTGCTAGTATTGTGTTAAAGATGCCTGAGTCTATGTTCACGAAGAATATTGGTGTGCAGTTATTCTTTTTTTTTTCCTTTTCCTTCTCTCTGATTTTTCATCTGAGTAGTGCTAACCTCCTGGAGTGTCCTCTTCTCTTCTACTTTTTGGAAAAATATGTGTAAAATTGGTATAATTTCTCCATTAAATATTTGACCGAATTCACCACTGAAGCCATTTGGCTATGAAGTTTTCCTCGTGGGTATATATTTAACTGAAAATTCAATTTTTAATAAAATAACTATAGGGCTATTAAAATTACCTATTACATTTTGAGTGAACATTGCTAAATTGTTTCAAGGGATTTGTCCATTTCATCTAAGTTTTCTAATTTATTGGCATAGAGTTGGGCATAATAGTCCCTCCTTTTAATAGTCCTAGTATCTGTAGTTACGTCCACTTTTTTTACTGTTCATATTACTAATTTCCATTTTTTGTTATCAATTTTGTTATAGGTTTATTAAATTATTAATGGCTCTGAAGAATGAAATTTTGATAGCATTAATTTTCTCTACTGTTTTTCTCCCTTATGTTTTATTTCTTTCCCTTTGCTTATTTTGGGTTTAATTTGCTATTCTTTTTCTAGTTTCTTAGCTGGGAGCTGTGTCATTGATTTGCAACCTCCTTTTCTAATATAAATATTTAATGTAATATCTCTTTAAGTGCTGCTTTAGTTGTAGTTCATGAATTTGGTTATGTTGTGCTTTCATTTTTAATCATTTCAAAATATTTCCTAATTTCCATACTAACTCCCTGATTCATGGACTATTTAGGGACTTGTGAAAGAGATCATTCTTTCTTATCCTGGTTCTACCTACCTAAGTGTTGTTCCTCAGCTTTAGTGGTGTGGTTTTCTCAGTATTGCCCTCCTTCTTCATAATGGAAGACATTTTCTGCCTTGTAACTGTGGTGGGTCTTGTGCAGAAGACATCATCTTGTCTCCCATAAATCTAATAATATTACTGTAGGGTACTCTGGCCCAGTACTGTTTTCTTCCCCATGCTATGTTTAGTTATTGTTTTTTTCCTTCCCTCTCTCCCAGTGACATGGGTTTTTACCTGATCTCTGGAAGTAACGTTAGGGTTCGCTGCCCCTCCACCAGCGCAAAAAGGCTTTAAGTCCTTCGAGAGAAGAAGCTGGACATCAAATTAGGAATTCATATGCTTTGCACCATTAATTGGCACCATGCTTCAATCCCCCAAGTAGAATATCCCAGTGTTTTTCCTCAGGACCTGGTGGAGGTCATGGAAACAAGACTAGTAGAGAGTGTGAACTCTTCTTGTGTCAGTCCCTCACCACATCCCCAGAGTACTTTCACACTAGCCCATATTCTGCTTCTACCAAATTGTTAAAACTTTATTTGATTTCTACTTACTTGTGTGGCAGCTGGACTCTCTTTCTCCTATGTTCTGCGAAGATGTGACAATTTTCATGTGCCTTCTCACCTCGGGAAGTGAGGCTGCATTTCTAAACATTTTTTTTTTTTTTGGTTAGATGCTTGGTTACACTGCTACCTCAGTTCTCTGATGGGTTTAAGGCTAGTTATGCTTTTATTGTTTGTATAAACATTACACATTTTTATGCTCAGAGTGATGCTCTTTCCAACTTTTTACATTCTAGGCAGAAGCAATTATTTTCATTCATCTTTAAATTTAGATAGCACATTATCTAGGTAAAATAAATTTCTAGGACATATTTCCTCATCACTAATATTCAAATTTAGACAGCACATAATCTAGGTAAAATAAATGTCTAATATTGGTATCTTTTGTGTTTTTCAAGAGTTGAGAATTACTGTCTATTGAAAAGAAAGTAAAACGCAAACCAAAAGAATGGTTATTTTGTCATCAACTTCACATAAATTTCTAACTCTAGTTAATGTTAACATTATTTTTCATTTACAGAATAGCCAAAATTATGAAGTTCTTCTACCAGGTAAGGTTCTTTTATATACTAAAAGTACTAACATTTTTAAAAACTTACTCTTAAATTTTCTCAAAATGATTTTTTATTTGTTCATTCTAATAATGAACAAAAACAATATTTGTAAAAAGAGAAGAGAGAGTATTTAGTAGATCATTTATAATATATTGCATAATATATTGTTACACATTGAGAAGCTATTGTAAAAACAGAAACACACTTCCAAACAAACAAACAAACAAAAAAATAAGATTATTTTCATTACCATTAATTATGGTTTTTAAACTGTGATCCATAGATCAAATGCCTAATCTGATTTTGTGTATTCTTTAGTGGAAAAAGTGTTTTTATATATACAGAATTATAAAACAAACAAAACAAGAAAACATGTAACAAAGATCGTATGTAGTGTTTTACAGAAAGATTGCTGACCCCTGTGTAAATCTAAATTATGTGACTTATATAATTGTCAGTATTATGATACAGTATTAATAACATTTAGTAACATTGACAAGCATGAGAGGCTATGTAGCATAAACATTAAGAGGATTAATATTGTATGAGTAATAATTTTTTCTACCATTTCTATGTTGATTGGTCTTGGAAAATGATTTTATGCTGGTTGCTTTAATTTCCTTATATGTGAAATGAGGCTAATAATACTAGGTACACTGTTATTTAATTGTAAAAAATGAATAAAGCACTGTAGGTAAAGCACTTAGCATAGTTTCCAAAATATGTTAAATATTAGTTGTACATTTAACATATAAATGGGAAAAAACAAATTTTAAAATGTGGCAATGACAAGGATGTGTAGTACATAATTATAAATCACAAAATTAGAGTGACCAAAAAGCACTATATATTGATACTGTTTACTTAAGAAAATATATCTACTATTTATGTAATATTTTACCATTTCGGCATTGCTTTTTTAAAAATATATTTTTTAGTTTATCCACTCATAGTAATAACGCAAATTCCCAGAGAGTAATAATTTTTGTGTTATTTTTCACTTGCAAGGACAGTATCTGAACATAGCAGATGTTTAATAGACGTTTGTAAAATGACAAAAAAAATCTTGAATCTTGTTAGGTGAGCATAATGATCAATCCCACTTTACTCAAATACTCAATAATTAAGTGACTTTAACATAGATACCTACTTAAAATATACTAGGAATAAAAAATGAAACTATACATCTTAACTTTGAGTACCAAGTTTTTTCACAAGATTACACTCTCACTTCCATGCTTAACCCATGGTACATCATTCAAACATTTGGAAATTTTGTACATTTGTATAATCCATTACTTCAATTCAGGAGAATTTCCTTTATACAGGCAGCAACAACACAGCTGTATTCCATAGAGTAACAATCTGCAATTTTCCCAATTCATATTTTATAAAATGAAACTTTGGAAAAATCTTTATTGACCCTACTACATGACCATCATGAGGAGACATATCAGGGTTTTATGTTTCACCATGTTACCTTGACCCCTAACATTCTGCCTGGCAAATGCAGGATACCTAATAGAATATTAGTAAGCAAATTAGTTTTGGAAATATATGGACGTATCTTGTGTGAAAGAGATCATTTTTTTCTTATCCTGGTCCTGTCTACCTAAGAGTTGTTCCTCAGTTTTAGTGGTGTGGTTTTCTCAGTATTGTGCTCCTTCTTCATAATGGAAACATTTTTTGCCTTGTAATTATGGTGGGTCTTGTGCAGAATACATTGTCCTGTTCCCTCTTCCATGACTCTAATAATATTAGTTTAGGGTCTATTGGCCCAGTACTGTTTTGTTCCCCATGCCAAGTTTAGTTGTTGTTGTTGTTTTCCTTCCCTCTCTCCCAGCAACATGGGTCTTTACCTAAGCTCTGGGAGTGACATATATATATATATATATATATTTGATAAATAATTTAAAGGAGAGATATCCTAGTTCATGAGTGTTTTAAACCTGAAAGGATGAGTTAAATAGAAAATAAATGGAAAGACCATCTTCGACACAAAGAATATCAAGTCCAAAGGTCATTTATCATTGGGGATTATGGTTTGGGCACTATGATTCTAAATAGAATATAGGGATGAAGAAGGATACAGGTGTGCGATGAGATGCAAATTTGAGTATAGACTATGTAGAGTCTTATGAGTCAAGTGAAACATTTTGGTCTTTATCAATAACTATTGATGCATTTATTGAAGAATTTTAAAAGTCAAAAAAATGTGTCAATTTGGAAGTAAATATCTACATCTATCTATCTATCTATCTATCTTACATAATAAAAAAAACTATATACTTTAAAGTTTGCCAGGTTCATATTTATGAAGCTAGTATTAATTTTGAAACCACTTTTATTTGTCTTTAGTTTGGGTTATAACAATAGATGACTTTATGGATATGAAAATACTTATTGTCTAAAAGTCATGTTTTCTGATAACAAACAATATTAAAGTTTAAAAGGAATATTAGAAAGCAAGATGTTAAAGTTTAAGTTTCTGTCATACTTTTTTTTTCTGGACTAAATTTAAGTCAATGTGTTATATGTTCCATAGAACTGCCACTATTGGGATAAATTAATCCATTTTTCCATTTCAAGTTTAGGATTCTATGGTTATTAATTTTTGTCCTGGTCAAGATATGTAGATCTAGATTGTAAAAATTGAGTAGAGGATAAACATTTAATTCCTTGTGGTGGGAAAAATCAATGAGTTTCTTTGAATACACCATGTATGAAGAACCTAGTTAAGACTCAACAATGTGAGAATGGTAGGTGATAATTGCTTTTAATGTGGGCCAAACTGGGGAGTGGGCCTGTTCATGGAAAATATTGGGGGACAGCTCACTGCAGAGAAAAGAGGCTAGGGTTAATAATCAGCTGCAGCTATAACTGACCATGTTTTCTAGTGCACCTGCATATTAACTAATTTGCTTTGCAAAACCCCAAGGATATTCCCTATAGAGGTTTGTAAAAAGAAACAGGAAACTTTCCTGAATTAAAATTCATGAGACTATTTTCTATGCAATAGAGTGGTCAATCTCTGACCTACCTATTGTTAGTTTTTATGGTCTACTTAGGGTCTATCGTGTCTATATTTCATGAATTCACTTAATAAATATTTAATAAACACTTTTATGAATCAGAGTCTGTTCTCAGTTTGCAGAATAGATCAGGGAGCAAAAAACAACCCAAAGTATTCTGCTCTCATGCACCTTCAATTATATTGGCATTGACAAACAATAATATAAATGAAAACATACATGGAGATAAATCATTATGATGATCAAAAATAAAGTAGGCTGTGGAGAACTATTTTTATATGTTTTATGTGAGACTTCTTTCGTACACTAACTTTTTATAGATAATCAAAGCCCAAAGATTTTCTACTTTATTTCATTTGTTCAGCAATTGAGAAGATCTGCACAGGATAATCTCTTGGAACATTTTGCCTTAATAGGAATTGAATCAGTTTGAACAAATTTAATTGACAGGCTTGCAAGTATAACACTTTTATTGAACCAACTTTGTTATAAACTTTCTATTGTGCCTACTTTCTAGAAACCATTAAAGTAAGAAAAATGATCTTATTACACATCAATATCAAATATGAGGGACTATCTTGTGGGGCTCTCCCTAGGAAAGAATTCCAAACTATTTTTTATTTCATTTTATGAAATATTAAAGCCTTGTCTGGAATTAGTAGGTTTTATATTCTTCTTCAAAAATACTACTGAATAAATTAGATGAAATAATTGACTAAGCCTGTTGAATATATTAGAATCTGTTTTTTGTTCACTTGGGGATAGTTTATCCTATGGTTACACTGACATGACAAGGTAAGTAATTTTGGAACGTTTTCTTCTTCTCCTCCTTCTCCTTCCCTCTTCCTTCTTCTTTGAATACTCATGCAAGCTTTTTCTCATAGTCTCTAGGTAGTTACAAAAGTCTCATGTGGTGAATACAAATAGATGGAATAAAAATAGACAATAGCATATTTGTTAAAATATGTCTAGCCTCCCATTTCAATGTTGAATCAAATAGCATTGTCAGGCATTCAACAGACTGATACAAATCTTAAAGTAGAAAAATGATGACATTCATCAAATCTAAAAGGTGAGATGAAGACATGCACAAACACACTTACCAAAAAGATTTTAAAAAATACAAAGAAAGAGAGACAGTAAAGGAAAATATATGATACATGCAATAGCTGGGAGGATGAGGGTTTTTCTTATTAACAAACAGTGAAATATTTAATTTTGTTCATTAAATGACATGATTCATGATTTTAATAAGCATTAAAATGCAAAATTAACAAAATGAAAAATATCATTAGTTTATTTGGAAAATGTAAATCTAATATTGAGTAGAAGCAATTCATGGTTTTCATTAATAAATCATGACATAAATGTTCTTTTTATTCTCCTTTTCAACTAAGTAAGGTTGTATGGGACAGAGTCTAGATTATTACCAGCCAATGGCAATAAAATGTTCTGCTGAGAAGCTTCCATAATTTTTCCTTTAAATAATAGAAACATTCTTGCAGTGTATTGAGTAAGAAGAAATCTAGTGGAGAATGCTCAGCCTTGGAAGACTTTTGAGCATGGTTCCCATTCAGTCAATCAAACAGAAAATTAAAACTCTTCCTTTTATAAATTTAGTGGTTTTGGCAGGGATTTGCAGTACACATAGGAATTTTTTTAATCTTTTTGATTTAGAGAAGATTCTCTGAGTTAATTAGTTGTCCTAACAAATATGGCCCATATTGGTCCATAATGATTGCAAATTAAATGTTATCCCTAGCTTATTGTTCTAAAGGTCATTTTGAATGGTCAGAATCTCCTCAGAATATGATGGAGTCCTTGCTTGTCCGTGTGTTGATGGAATCCTTAGCTGTACTTGGATAATTCATACTTTGAAAGTTATGTGACATGATGAGCTAAATTAGAGTGAATTAGATCTCAGATTGGTATTGAAACTTTCCTTGTCATATAGTATTAAGAGTAATCACTGTTGAAATTTAGAGTCCAGACACACACACACACACACACACACGAGCAACTAAGGCACAGCAAAAGAGTAGAGAATACACAATGGAGAAAGGAAAGTCTCCCTTATAAATAGTGTTGGAAAAAGTGGACAGCCATATGCAAAATAATGAAACTATACCATTATTTTTCACCATACAGAAAAAAAAAAATCAAAATGGATTAAAGACTTGATTATAAGACCTGAAACAATAAAATACGTAGAAGAAAACATAGGCACTAAGTTTCTGGACATTGAGCTCAGTGGTGTTTTTGTGAAATTGAGTCCATAGGCAAGGGAAACAAAAACAAAACAAAAAACACAAATGTTACTGAATCAAGCAAAAAAGCTCTGCACATCAAAAGAAACCATCAACAAAACAATGGCAACAATCCCAATGGCAGACGATATTTGCAAGTGATACTCCAATGGGGGTTAATTTCCAAAATATATAAAGAATTCATATAAGTCAACAACAAAACATAATCTGTTTAAGAAAATGGGCAGAGGATCTGAATAGACATATTTCCAAGGAAGACATACAGATGGCCAACAGGCATATGAATAGATGTTCACATCACTAATTATTAAGGAAATGCAAATCAAAACCACAATGATATATCACCTCACACCTGTTAGAATGGCTATCATGGAAATAAACAAAATTAACAAGTGTTGGATAGGCTGTGAAGAAAATGGAATCCTCTTATACTGTTGGTGGGAATGTAAACTGGTGTAGCCACTATGGAAAGCAGCAATTGTTCTGGATATTTATCCAAAGAATATGAAAACACTAATTTAAAAACATATATGTATCCCTATGTTTATTGTAGCATTATTTACAATAGTCAAGATATGGAAATAAACCCTTATACATGTGTCTGGAAATATATAAATAAAATATATATAAAAACTTAAAAGAACACACATATACACAGAATGCCAAAAAATACACATTTTAAGACAGAGAAAAAAAAATTCTAATACTCAATATGTGCTGATAAAAAAAGATGAATACAAGTCATGTTTGACTTCTGCAATTACAAGAGGTGCTCAAAGTGGTTACCACCAGTGTTATTTTAATACAGTTTTATTCCTTTCTTAAAATGTGTACACATTTTTTGGCACCCTCTGTGTGTGTGTGTGTGTGTTATTACTTAGCCATAAAAAAAGATGAAATATTGCCATTTTCAAAAACGTGGATGGATCTTGAGGATATTATGCTAAGTGAAATACTCAGATGGAAGAGAATAAAAAAACATCATTTAACTTATGAGGAATATAAAACAAAAAAGTACAAACGTACTAATGAAACAAAACAAAAACAAACTCACAGTTATAGATATCAGAATAAGAGGAGAAGTGGGTAGGGGGAGTGTAAAATGACGAAAGGGTATCAAATATATGATAACAGAAGGATATTAGACTTTTGGTGGTGAGCACACACTATAGGATTGACAGATATCGAATTATAATGTTGTACACCCCAAATTTATATAATGTTATAAAGCAGTGTTACAAAAAAACAAAACAAAACAAAACAAAAACATTAAACCAATGTAGACCATTATAACTGAACTGAGACAAATAAAAATTGATTAACACTTAAGTAAAAATAAAAGATTTATCACAGTTGGTTCAAATATCACCAACAAGCTACACTCATAACTGCATATATTTCTGGTGCTATCCATGAATAAATACGTATTTAAAACAATCAAAGCAAACACAGGAAACTTTTAAATGAGAGAAATAAATAGATGCAATAAATTATCTAATTAAAAAATAAGAAAGATAGCTTCTGGTCAAATTACAGTATAGATACATCCTGTGCTTGCCTCCTCTCATGACCACATCAAATTTATAACTAAACTATACAACAACCGTCATGGAGAATCACCTGAAGTCTAGCTAAACAGAAGTCCCATAGAAGGTGTGATCAAAAGATACAGTGAATGTTTAAATAAAAATATATATTTGCTTCAGTAAAAGAAATATTGCCTTTAATTCCCTTCAAAATATCCACCCCACCCCTTGCCTCGAACACACTTATCCCATTGTTCTTGCCAGTTTCTGAAGCAGTTCTGGAAGTCATCTGTCATTAGTGTCTTTACTTCATCCTCCATCATGGCAATGCTCCTTGTCACACATCACTTCTGGTATGGCAATTTCTGTCAGATATAAACATTATGGTGTGTCCTCATCCACCTTATTCACTGGATCTGGCACTGTGCGACTTCTGGCTCTTCCCCAAAGTCAAGATGACCATGAAAAGAAAACATTTTGAATTGATTCAGGACATCGAGGCAGCCACGACAGTGCAACAAACTGGCCTAAAATCACCTACCATAATAACACTGATATTTGTAAGAGGGGAATATTTAAAATCTCATTTGTAGTTCCTGGACTTTGGGGTATGTGTCTAACACTACAGCTAGAAGGTGATTCACCTCTCAGTAAACAATTTGCACATGTAACAGAAGTATGAGACTGTTAATAATTGCATATAAATTAAATTGATTTCTAAGATTTGGAACCATACAAATACCGTGACTCAAGCACAAAAGTTAAAGCCCTCTCTCACTTTGGCAATTCTCATTTTGAAGTTTCTGTGTTTCTGCTAACGTTAAAAAGATATTAGCTTTGGTTCCAGAAATTCCACATGTGTCTATTTAAAGACTACCTTAAAATATAAGTGAAGAAAATTTGATAATAAATCTATGGAAACTAATTTAATTCACTCAGCTCTTGTTAAAAATAATGAGTCTTTCACAAGTTTATATGATTTTAGTCTCATTCTAAATTCAAAAATTATGAAAAATTAATGAGCGGACTCATTTAATGAAACACAACTCTTTTAGATGTTATCTAAATTGAGTGGTGTCATTGATAACTTATAAACTCCATGTATATTTGCAATTATATTTATATTATATGTGCATATGCTATTAAATAATTTATTTGAATTTCCCAATTAATCCTCCCAATCTATAGCCAGGCAATAGTGCCACTTGAAAGTATTTGCTCTAAAGTTACACAAAATATGCTTCAGTTACACAATAGAATATAATCATTTAATACTTGGAAATCAATGTTCACAAGAATAACATTTTCCAAAAAAATGTTGGTAATGTAATAATTGAAACAGCGACCCCAAACTGTACCTATTCCATTGTGCTATGGAATTACATTTTATATGGAAGTATCAGTGATGTTAACAGATTTTACCTATGATCAGCACACAAACAGTATGATGGCAATTCTTTAGGAATATCAGGAAAAAAGATATTATAAATAAAAATAGACAAAGTTATTGATTGTAAGTGAGTAGAGCCTAAAGAGAACTATGAAAAACAGCCTATGTGTACCTTTGACCTTTTTTTTGCAAAGGGGAAGGATTATATTTATTGCAAAGATGAAGTTGCACTTACCTCATACATATATGTTCATTGTATTTTGTGGCCATGCTAACTCAGGTGGTTTAAGAGAAGATTATAGGGGGATATCCCATCACGAAGATGCTTGGAGGCAGATTGTGAAGGGGGAGCATGAAAATAATAAACTTTTGTTGAACCATGTTTGCAATATTAATTTCAATATGCATTTTCTTCTATTTATGTGATGAATAAAACAAAACAACGAAAAAGCTAACATTGAATTTTATTCATAAAATTTAATTCCTTAGCACTATGCAATGGTTAAATTTTGAAGTTGATATGTTCTAACTTTAATTATCATACCGTATTTCACTGAAAATAAGACCTAGCCAGACAGTCAGCTCTAATGTGTCTTTTGGAGCAAAAATTAATAGAAGGCCCAGCCTTATTTTACTATAAGACCCGGTCTTATATAACATAATATAATGTAATATAAGACCCACTCTTATATAAGACTCGGTATAATATAATATAATATAATATAATATAATATAATATAATATAATACTGGGTCTTATATTAATTTTTGCTCCAAAAGATGCATTAGAGCTGATTGTCTGGCTAGGTCTTATTTTTAGGGAAACACGGTATTATATTTTTCTTAGTGAGCATTTGCTTTTTAAATATTACATAATTATGGAAGGCAGAGGGGAGGAGCCTGAAGCTCAATAACACATGCCAGGACGTGGAGGCTGCAGCTGCTCATACAGAGGCCTAATCAGGAGGAGAGGCCCAGCTGGCACGAGGCTGCAGCAGGGGAGCCTGAGGCCGGGCCACCAGCACAGTGCTGACCTGGCTGGGCTGTGAGCCAGCCATGGCCTTCAAGGCAAGGCCTCCCTGATGAAGGTGGGGGCTCTGTGGAGCAGAACTAAGGCTAGGCCCAGGCACAGGCCGGGCAGGAGGCCTGCAGGCCAGCTCACCGGCCCAGGGTACCATCAGTGGATGCCCTATTGAAGAGAGCTTTGCCTGCCTTTCTCTTCCACCTCTGATGCTGAATTTAATGCTGTGGTTGGAGATTTGAGGACATGATCATGGACGACGAGTTCCAGGTATTACAGACAAATTTAGTGGATAATTACTACCAGGAGTTTGAAGATCAAACAAGCAAACAAAAAACAAAAACAAACAAAAAAGAAATATATATATATATATATATATATATATATATATATATATATATATATTTGTTTGTTTTGTTTTATTTCTTTGGCAGAAACATGTATTGAAGAACAGCAACTAGAGCTGAGTCCTGGATTTAACATGGCAGCTCTCACAACTACCTACAGCGCCATAAGGATGAAGTAGCTGGTGGCACATTCCACATGCTGCTCACGTTTTTGGATTTTCTAGCTTTAGAAAAAAAAAATGTTTCTGGACTACAGAGCAGAAAAAGGAGGCCGGAGACTAGACTTAAGCAGTGGTTGAGTGGTGACTTCATTGTGCAAATCATCCTCTGTGCCAGCTTCTCAGAACAATGTGCAACACTAGATCCCCAATCCAGGCAACAAGATTGTCCGGGACTGCAGGAGCCCAGTATCCTGGGAGAGGCTTCCGGTAACAACAGAACACATCCTGGAAAGGCTGGTTCTGCACTGCAAACTCTTCACTAACATCAAGTATTGATGGATCAAAAAATAAGTAAATAAAACATTACTTGACCCCCCTAGGACATTTTTCTCTCGAAAAACCTTGTACTCTTCCCCAAGTAGACACCTCTGTCAGGGCCTTCTCTGAGTTGGGCTCCTCTGGAGCAAGCAAGCCCACACCCAGCATTCCACACACCAAATTCCATCCACCTTGGGGTGGGTGTAGGGGGGCTTCCCCAGCAAACATGTTGGTGTGTAAGCATCCACCATCACCATCCCCATGGTCTCAACAGACTTTGCATGAATTGTTTTGTGTGCTCACAGGTTTTTACATGTTTCAGTCCTCAGCCTCAGTGGGGTTTTTTGACTATTTGAAACTATCTATCTAGGGTGTTACTGGAGCCAGCTGCCGGTCCTGAGATTTCCAGAGCTCCTGTTATCACAGCTAGTCTTAGCTGTAGGAATCAACTGAGAGACATATCCTTTACCTAAAGGCTACAAGTGAAAATTCTTAGTCTTACATTTGCAGTCCTATATCACTATGTCTTCTGCTGGTTCTGACATAATCCCTCTGTTTCTATAACTCTCTTGGAAGCATTTTTGGGGAAAAAATTATATATGTGTGTGTGTATATATATATATATATATATATATGAATGAATACTCAGGCTAATCTTATGGATACAATCTTGGAACTTCCATGATTACCCACTTAAAGATTAAAGTAGTATGTGCTCTATGCTTTTTATTTGTTAGTGCTATGAAAGCAAAAATGAATTCTATCTTGGTGCTCCTGTTTTACTGGGAACCAATGAATGCATACTTATGCTGAAAGTAGACTAAACGACATTTTTTCTTATAGCATGTTAAGTGTTTGTGCAGGTTTCCTTAAAACTCCTTCTGAATAAATCAGCTCATTAGGTTTTCTGTTGAGAGAGGGACTCTGCATTTTTTTCTGCCTGTCAGTCTTCATACCAAGACATTGTTTTATTGGTCTAGCTCAGCATGAATAGGAGACAGCAAACAGCTTTACTAGTCATCTGTCTGCTTTGATTTAGTACAATGTTTAATAGAACATTGACCAGAAAACTAGTATGTCACATCTCTAGAAAGAAGAAACGTAGTAGCTCAATTTCCAATGTGTACCTTAGACTTTTTCTTCCCCCCAAGTAAAAATAAGAATCTATATTGACTTTTCACCTGCCTATTCTGGTTTTAAAGGATCAGCTATAGGCTATGTGTTTTCCGTACTGATGTGGCGTTTATTGAATACTTTTGTACCGTGAGTAGAATCTGAGGTGTTTTGCAAGAAAAAAAAAATATGGAAGGCAGATTATAAGTGCAATTATAAGTAATTTAGGAGTAACTAAATTGGGAGTAAGTTAGGAGTAACTAAATTTTCTTTAAATGTAACAATCCAGATTGCCTTGGAAACTAAGGTACCATGTTTCTTAGGTATCTGAAAATAAGACCTAGCTGGACAGTCAGCTCTGATGCATCTTTTGGAGCAAAAATTAATATAGGACCCGGTCTTATTTTACTATAAGACCGGGTATAATATAATATAATATAATATAATATAATATAATATAATATAATTAATATAATATAATAAATACTGGGTCTTATATTAATTTTTGCTCTAAAAGATGCATTAGAGCTGACTGGCTAGGTCTTATTTTCAGGGAAATGGGGTATATACAAATACATATATTTTTCATCATTACATTTTCCATCTTCACAAGTTCACATTTTACATGAATTAAATTCTATTTCAAGCATGAATGTCCATATACAGAATATCACACGGTTTCATGTGTAAAGACCTTATAAGACTAAGTTTCCAATTTCTCTTTCCCATCCCTTATGCCATTATTGTCACATTTTATTTAAAATATGCTTATAAACACATGATGCATGCTTTTAATAATTGAGGTATTGTTACACATATTTTACAGTAACAGGGAACAAAATTTTGCCACTCCCAAATGAGCCTTTTTTGGATATTGATTTTAAGCTGGTTATTAAGAAAGAAAAGACCCAGAAAGAAATTTGATCCTCCCTCTTTTTTCCTAAAGGAATTCAGATAGAAAAACCTGCTTCAGGAAGGGAATCTTAGCACAATCACCTTAGCACATATGAGGTGACAGGAAAAAACCTAGCAAAGCCTGTGTCCTCCCCTGTGTCCCATTGTTTCTGGGTAGCCTAGTAAGAATTTGTTTGCCATTTGTTTTGTTCTTTCTCTGCTACCTGTAAATTGCCTATTTCCCATTTGGAATCTCAGACACCTCCCCTCCTTCTCCTTTGTCCCTGCCTGGCATATACACCTCAACTGCTCAATGCCTCTTTGGGTTACATTCTTATGGACTCACAAATTTACATTTGCGTAATAAACTTTGGATATTTTCTCCTGTTAGAATCTGTCTCTTTTAATTTGATTATTACCCTGCTAGAAGAACTTATAGGGTGAGAGAAAAGTTATTTTTTTATGCCCCCACAACTGCAATCAAAATAGAAAAACATTACATTTTACCTTAATTTTTCCTTTTCTGTCACTCTTCATTGTTTTGCAAACATCTGAGTTTCTGACCTACACAAAAATTCTCCTGTCAAAAAATTTCTTTAGGCATTCCCTGCAGTGTAGGTCTGGAGGGAATGACTTTCTCAAGTTTTTTATTTGTCTGATAAAAATCTTTGTATCTCTTTCACTCAAAATAAAATAAAGTAAAATAAAAAAATAAAAATAAATAAATATATATACATATAAATATATATATATTTGCTGAATATAAAATTCTGTTTGGCAATATATTTCAATACTTTAAAATATGTCACTTTGTCTTCCATGCATGATTTCGGATGGGAAGTCTACTCTAATTCCTATCTTTATTCCTCTGTAGGCTATGTTTTATTTATCTTTTGGTTACCTTCAAGATTTTCTCTGTTTTCGGTTTTCAGTAGCTGGAATATGATGTATATCAATGTTTATGGTTTTCTTTTCTTGTTTTTTGTTTTTGGCGGAAATAAAAATAATGAAAAAGTATGTCTCTAGAAAAAGGAGTTCAAAAAACTCTGATCAAATTACAAAAGTTATTTATAAACACACTGATAATAACATGGTATCTTGTTTACTCCTTCTATGTCAAAGAGAAAAGAAACAGACCTAAATGGGGTTGGAGAAGTTCTATAATGTGTTTGTTTTAGTTTGGTTGGTTAACTGACTTCTAGAATCTCTATTCAGTAAGAATATATATCTAAGTTTTCTCCAATATTTAATTCAATAGCTGTATTGTAGGATTTAAAATCATTTAAAGAATATATATGCCAATACAGTAGAGAAATCAAAGAACTTGAGTGGTTGTCAAGATATGCTGTATTTATAATAATCCTAGGATTTTATGAGCTCTCCAGTATGCATAAGCATAAAATCACAAGCAGAGAAATACATTTATCCACATCAAGATACAGACCTGAGCATGAGGGGGCAAGATATGTATTAAAATGACTCACACCGCAATATAACATTTATAATGACTCACTTTACGTTACAATGTTTTAGCTACCAGTGTTTTAGTGCTTACTGTTCATTTATGGCCCGTGATACCTAACACATCTTGGATAAATCCATATGCACTAGAAGAGGCTACTGCACTTTGCAGAGCTCTGCTCCCCCACCCTTTCCTATGTCCCCCACAGGCCTGTTTTGCAATTTTGCTTCCTACTGAAAAAATGTTGTTAAAAAGGGAAAAACAAACAAACAAAAATCAAAACCCACAAGCAAAACAGCAGAAACAACAAAAACAACAACAGCAAAAATGTTTACTTCTGCTAAATGAAGTAAACTTAGGGCCTAGTACAGACTGTATGTGTATTAGACTAAGATCTCCCCATGCTTTACAACAATGATACACAATATGGGTTGAGATAAGGTTTGCCTACTAATTTAGATAAGGTTATGTTTTGAGTCTCAGCATCATTTGTGTATCTTCCTAGTGCATAGGTTACTTCTACACTTGATATATGGTAGATTGATTTATATTTAAGAAGTTGACTTTAAAGTGGTTGGCAAACATAACAAGTTTCAATAAGATTAGAGAGCAAAATAACTTTTCAAGGATGTTACTACCTGAAGAATCACTACATTTTTTAAGTAAATTCCATAAAAACTGAGTACTTCTGTATGAATTTTTGAATTATCTAAATGTGATCCTCTTATTATCTCTTAAAACAAACTTTTAATTCAGGTGGAATGATCTCTACTTCCATTATTGCTGGACCTCACAGTGGTGGTTGTTTATGCCTCACCTGGATACTGTCCCCAAAGCTTTCCCTGACTTCTATCCTATGCTCTGGTAGGATGTGGAAGCATTTGGGAAAAGAGGACAAGGTCATACATGTCTCTGGATGTTGGTAATATTTTATTTCTTGATATTTGTGGTAGCTGTATAGATGAGTTTATTTTATAACATAAATTCATATATCTGTACATTTCTCTCAGTTGATTTGATTATTTTTAAATTTTAAAAATATTTAAAAAGTAAAGACATTGTCAGAAAGTGTTGATGTTTAGTAGTGCGATGCTGTAAAAGTGATCTGGACTAGAAATAGCTACATAAAAGAACCATAAAGGATTGGAAAGTTTTAAGAGCTCAACTTAATATATTAAATTATTGATTCAAGGATCTGGACTTGTGTTCATATTGTACACAATAAAATATTTTAATGATTTGATTTTGTATATAAAATTATATTTGTTATTTTAGCATAGATAGTTGATGCTAAATATTTTCTAGTATGCTATAAGTGGGATAGATGTTAAATGTGCTTTTACATGTAAACTTTCAATAATGTCTATTTTATTCATTTTGCTTTGCTTTTATCTGCAAGTATAGTTTTCATATATTTATTTGTTATATCAATAAAAGTTATATATAGTTACTCTAACTTTTATTAATTTACACTGATTCCCTTCAAGGAAATTGGTGCTATTTCAATGAATTAAAACATGAAAAATAAATCCTGCATTGTTATATATAACAGGGAATATACTGGGTGATAACATCATTTATATGTTGTTTAATAGTCATAATTTACTCTATTTTTTTTTATAAAATCCATCTTATTTTACTTCGTTTTATTGTAATATAGTAAGATCAATTGAACTGCATTTTACATTATCCCTCCTCTAGGATGTACGGCACATGTAACTAACAATTGTCAAATCATCCTTTATTCAATACAATTGTGATGTTGTCTCCATTGTCTGAGTTCTTTACAAAGGCAAATGTTCTGTGAAAACAACAAAGCAAAACAAATAAAATAAAGAAAACCCTTCATATCTACACAACCAACTGAAAGATTTAATTTTTCCTTTTCTTTTGAGGGGATTGTAACATTAAAATTTTAAAACTGCATTCAAACCCCTTCCATTCAACACTAGAGTTTACCCATACCCTTAACACTGACTTGAAGTTTCACTAGCAAAACTGTGATTTTATTTTTAGATCTTTCTATTACTCTTTCATTTTTTTCCCTTTTGTACAGTTGATAGTTAACTATTTGTATGTTAATCTACCAGGATATTCAACTTAAATAGTACACAATAATTAGGAAAATGGTGAAAGCCATGGGTTTTGTTCTGTTTAATATGCTTTTTAACTTTACATATTGCCATTCCAGTGACTGTAAGCAAAATAAGGACTTTGCATGCATATAGCCACAAAGTTACATACTAGAAAATAATTATTTTATGATTATATTACATACATAGCACAATGTTTTCAAATCTAGGGAAGAAGAGAGAACATTATATTATCATGTGCTCTAATAAATCTATGAATCTGAAGTTACTGATGAATGACAAGTGGTGGAGGTCTATCTTTATAGCCTTTAGGTCTTGGGCCTTGAGGATGTGCCTTAATTGTACTCTTAAT
This sequence comes from Rhinolophus sinicus, assembly GCF_036562045.2. Taxonomy (NCBI): domain Eukaryota; kingdom Metazoa; phylum Chordata; class Mammalia; order Chiroptera; family Rhinolophidae; genus Rhinolophus; species Rhinolophus sinicus. Next base: position 106,926,093 of record NC_133755.1, read on the forward strand.
TTCATTTTTCTAGTTGTGAAAGGTTAGCTGTTTGGAATGAATAATAAATTATAGAATTTTGGCCAAGTACCAAGTAAAGCATAAAATAGTAGTAAATCTCTTTCCAATCACATCCATTAAAGTGTGGAATTCTCGATTGTATATAAATAAAATGTCCTCTAGTTAAGAATTGCCATTTCACTGCATCATACTGGAAATACTGAGGGGGAAAAAAAACAAAAAAATAAACACTTTTGTTTTATATAATGTTGACCCAGTTGTAGACTGGTATTGCTGAATTGAGTTGTCTCAATAAATCTGTGAATAGTTTTCTTCCATGATGGCATGTGGAACACACTCTAAAACCTTCAGGGGTTTGTCATTGACTGGAGAATCCCAAGTTATGTCACAAGATATTCAAGAATGTTAGCTAACTACCTTTTGACCTTCCATTTCTGCTATTCTTTACATGAATCTTTAATTCTAAGCAAATGGAATATGCATAAATCCTTCTATATTCACCGCATTTTATCTCTACCTTACCCTTCCTCTCAAACCGTATTAAGTATCAGTATCTTAGTGCATAACATATATTATATTGAACTGTGTTTTTGTAAAACATGATTTCCACAACTTAGCTACAAATATTTTGAAGCTAGGAACTGTGTTCTACGTTGTTTTTGTTGTTTTTGTTTAGGTTGTTTGTTTGTTTTTACATTCATGGCATCTGGCATGTTACGGTGTTCAAATATAAGTGAGGCTAATTAATTCTTGATTATAATAATGGATAAGGTATGATAATATTGAAAACTCAGTCTTGTGAACTAGGACACTATAGTCTGATTTGCTAATGTAGCCATAGCAACATTCATGAAGAAAGTGATTTATGGATCTTTCCCAAGACATGCTCTTTCCACTACCAGAAGGATCTTTCTTTGTCCCACTCACTTCCATACCGTTCTCAATCCTGCTGTTCCTTCTGTTCTTAATCTTCCACTTCTTGATGTATGAAGTTCTAGAGCTATATATTTTCCATTTATATAACTCACAGTTATAACAAATTATATATATATATATGTATATATATGTATATGTGTGTGTGTGTGTGTGTATATATATATATATATATATATATATATGTGTGTGTGTGTGTGTGTGTCTAGTAGAAACATATATATCTAGAAACAGATAATGTATGTGTTTCTAGATAAAGTGTAAAATCTATGCTGATAGGCATCATGTCTGTTTTTTCATCTTGGTATACACATGTCTAGAACAGTTTTTAGAACAGGCATAGAATGTAGAAGTTGCTTAATATACAATAAAACAACTTATAGGCATAAATGTTTTTAGATCAGGCTATTGGTACCTATTTTTATGACTACTTAAAATAACAGTCAGATCTTGAGACTCTTCCCATTTTCATTCCTCCAGAACATTTTGTAAGGGTGAATCACTTCCACCATTTCTATCATTTTTTGGACTCATCCAAATAACCTCAAGTAAATAAGTCCTTTATGCTTTTATATATCTAGTATACCAAATGCTTGTTTTTGCTGAAACTTAAGGGTGCGTTGGTATGAATGAAATAATATTCTGTTAATAATCAGTTAGCTTGAAAACCATTCTATAAGATGTAAAAATATTATGAATTTCATTCACATTTTAGTTATAAACAATATGAAACCCTTCACTTTGCTATCTCCCCTTCAAAAAGAAAACAAACCTTATTTGAATCATATGTAATTGATTTCATAAAATGTATAGTTTTTTCTTCTTTTAAATAATAGTAAATTATCGTAAACAATGTCTCGTACAAAAGTCATTTTATTTAGGAATATTACTTTTTTCCAATAATTCAGGTGAAAAAATAACAAGGCTGGATTTCCTTTTTAAAAACAGGGCCTTTTACAGGCAGATGGCCTGAATAATAGAAAGCCAGTCAAAAAGGGAAGACAATTTTGAACATAAGCTCATTTAGAATTGCAATACAGAGTTTTAAACTACCCAGATATATACTGTATGAAAATTGTCTCAAGTACATACACTGAAAATCAATATCCATGTCTATATCTAAATCTGTATCTAACCCAGACTGATTGAAATGCAATGCATGACTCAAATACTAGGCATTCAAAGGGCAGATATTTTATCACCTGTGCTTCATATGTGGCCAAAAGTAAATCAGATAAACAAAATATTCATAGTCATCCAGCCAGTATTAAAAGTTAAACACAATCTTTGCATTTTTGCATAAGAAAGTTCCACTTTTTTAGAAGTGTCTTTAGTTACAATTTGCAGAGCAATAACCTGTATCATGTGCAAAATCAGAACAAAGAAGTTGTATCACTAAGAGCCATCACATAATCTAAAACTATTCTCCTGAAGTTTTGCCAAAGGGTCTCACATGGATCCTAGGGACAGCTAAACTTAGATATCCTCAATTTGCATTCCAGTAAATAATGGAAGGCACTATTCTCTATATGTAAGCCTGTAAGTAGAGAATTAAGAAAAAGTATTTAATGCACTAATGAGTACAACATTTCCAGTCCTTTAGAGGACAAATGGTCTGAGTACTAGGTGTGCATTAAGCTCATTAATGTAATAAATATCTCCAATATTTTTTTCATAAGAAAAAAATGGTTTGACTCAAACCTTTTAAAGTGTATTAAATAAAATATTTTTAAATGACCGATAATACCTTTGGACATTAGTTTTCCATTTATTATTATTTTTCTGGCTCGACCATATATTCTTTAGCGGCTTTTCTAATTTGGCAACAGACACAAAATGTTATTGATAAGTTCTTAAATAGTGTTTGGAAGTTTATTTGTACAATTAGTTGTCCTGAAAAATTAATTCAAAACTTAAAATAAATAACTTAATACAGTAAAGAAATAAATTAATATTATGGAAACATTGTAATAACTATGCCATGGTGTATTTTGTCATGTTTTCAAATGATAAGTTTGTGGCTAATAATTTTGGTAAAATGTCAAAAGAAAATAAAAAAGTGACCATTTGGGAAAAACACAACAATTGAATAAAACAATAAAATTAGAACTACTGCATCTAAGCTAACATGACACAAATAACAAAATCTTAGATAGACTTGTTATAGGTTGAATCTGATTATGTGAATGCATTCTGTGTGTGAGATGAACACATATTTTTTGGGGGGTTGGGGATACCAATTAGGAAAAGCTATTCAAATATGAAAAACCATGCTAAAGGAGCATAATTAACTTTTTATTTTAACCCCATTAATCAACTATAGGGACTGACATTTAAAAATATTCATTTTAACTTTTTTTTAATTTCAGCTGTACTCTGATTTGTATTAACATCATCATCACATATGCTAGAACATAATTCTATTAGCACGAAAACATTTTGGTTATGCAAGTTGATCAAGATTTATGTTCAACTTTTTTTTAAATTAAAGTTTATTGGGGTGACAATGGTTAATAAAGTTACATAGGTTTCAAGTGTACAATTCTGTAATAAATCATCTGTATATCACATTGTGTGTTCACAACCCAGAGTCGGTTCTCCTTCCATCACCATATATTTGATCCCATTTACCCTATATTAAACATTTTAATACTATAATACATACTCTTTATTTTATATTTCTTATAATCAAGGTATGATGAGAGCTAGAAGTTGTGTAATAAAAGCCTGTTTGTTTCAAATAGTGATTTTCATCATGAGGATAAGCAACTTTTCTAAGCTCTGAGAACACTGTTATTGATATGAAATCAAAATATTATAGGCAGATGATTAAGGAATGGAGAATTGTTAATTTCTACATGACACTGAATTATTTTTCATAGCTTTAACTTTATCTTTAAAAACTCTGAACATCCAAAAGTCAGAAAATTAAAAACAAAAATGCGTAAAAGCTCATTGCAAAGCAAATATAAATTAATTTGTTGGATCCCACTAATGGATATTATTTTATTCATTAACCATGTACATGTTCTTAATTTAACTGTTAGTGATAATCAAACACTTAGAGAGGTAAAATCCCACCAAAGAAGTTGGTTGGTAGAGTTAGCCCAGATGCAGGATTCCAGGAACATAATATAGAGGGAGGCGGAAAACAAATTTGAAGTAAAGTTCTTATGATACAGAGAAAAGATTCTTTCAGACCAATGCTCAGATAAGAAATTATCATTTTTCACAAAAACCCAATGCAATCTAAAATTCTCATCCTGTAGAGACTGTAACAGAATATTTTTAAGTGGAGAACACTGAGAGAACACTTGTGAAATACTTTTATATAGAAAACAGTAAGGTATCTAGAAGAGTCTACATTTGCATAGATCTATCTGCACTGTAAAATAAGAATATAAACAGCTAGGGTCGTAAAAAGATAGTACCTTTGGAAAGCATATGAATGCTTTACCTTGAATATTAGTAGATAGAGTGTTATACTATTTTATATATTTTATAGCATATCTGAAATTTAACAGTAACAAGGAAAACATGAAATACACTCTCAAATGAAAAACAAATAAAGTGAACAGAATTTGAAAGAAAAGTGATTCCCCCCCCACCATTCCTTGATGTAAATGCGTCGTTAAAAGACAGATAATTTATTTGAAACAACTCTCCTCTTCAAGGCTTCCTGAATTCATACAGCAGGTATCATAAAGTGAAACCTCTTCTTCTTTATATGATATTTATTAGCACATTGGATATATTGGGCTTTCCATAACTCAATTATTCTACAAGTGTCTTTATGTGTGAGTATTTACATATGAATGTACAGTGTTTTAATTCAGTTCAGGGTATGGCCCCATTTATTTTATTTTGTCTGTTCCACATATCTCCTACTTAGAAGCTAATCTGGTACTTGGGCCAGTTTAAGTATCAGTTCAGTTCTCAACGCCTTTGCTGAGCTGCTTTGGGTCTGCTCTGTGTGTTCCCCCTGCCCCTCACTACCTGGCCTACTAGTGCCCATTCTTGTTCTTCTGGACAAAAATTTGAATTTCTATTTGTTTTAGCCATCAGCTCTTTCCCACAGGTCTGAGACTAGTACGTCCTTCAATACAAACCCTTCAAAGAAAAGGGGAGAAATGGGAAATCCGTGCCTTGTAGGTCTTTTCTCCAAGTTTTGACTCCCTTCTAACTATTCACTGTTTTATCTTCTGAATTCTCCAGCAGTTACCTTTTGCACATTGCATGGGATTTTTGTAGTTATAATTAGTGAGGAATATAGACTTTAGTAGGCTTGCCCCTCCATGCCAGGAGAACTCTATAGTCTAGAAATTTAATGTGATGCATTATTTAAACTCTAAATGTAAGTACATCTTTTTGACAATAGCAATGACAACTCACTCACTGTTTGAAATGATATTATTTTATTTCAAAGCCCTGCCTTCTCATTCCTACAGAATTCTATGTGGAATCATAAGTTTGTGAGATTTTATAATAATTTACTTAGACAACTGCAACTATTCCTAGATATACCATCACGTTTTTTTTCTATTCATGTATTATTTGACTATTCATCGTATACATATTGCAATTATTTTAGTTTTATCTTATTTTTTTTTACTTCCACAGATTCATACACATTATATTATGTACACTGAATTATGTATGGTAAGTAAATAATTATGAATTTATATTAATTTAGTTATATGCCAAACCATAAAATATAATATACAATGATGATTTGTGTTAATTATATCATTTTAGTTAAAGTTAATTTTGTTGTAGAGGTGAGAAAGAATAATTTCACACTTCAGCTTGAGTATTAACACTTTAAATACATTTAAAATACAATCATAAAATAAACTGGGAATTAGATTTAAAAATAATTTCAAACTTTGAAGAGAATGCATAATTAGATGACTAAAGACTGTATAATATATCTGGGGTTATATTCACATTTTGATTACATATACTCAATTGAAAAACTTGGTGAAAAAATATTCCTATATGAATAAATTCAATGTTTTACTGACTGTAATCATCCATCAGATGATTTAAATGAGTTTTTATCACCAGTTCCTTTTATATTTTGATTTAAAAATTAAAATTCGAAGTTTTAACCAACATAAACTCAAATGCTATTTAGTTATATTAACTCTCAGATTAAAATGTTTGGTATTAGTTTCATATTTAGATATTACCATTCTAGTAATATTGTTCAGTTAAACAAACAAGTTTATTCCTCTCAAAATCTTTTGTTTCACATATTTTAAAATCAATTAGCTTGAGCATATATCTGATATGATTAAAGTCTAGTGTTTGAATGTATCTATATTATTAAGACTTTAATTGACTTAAGATTAAAATACATTTTGCCTATTCTTGAAAATTTTGAGAAGAAATAATATTACCATGTTAGAGATAGATCTATTTTATTATCTGATAATATATACTAGGCCTTGACTTTTACAAATTTCCAAATTAATAAGATTCTTATAAATAGCTGTGCATTGACTTAGAGCATTCTTATTAGAGATGTATGCAATCCTCACTGATACAACCAAGTTAAAATCATAGTTTACTAGCATAGGCTTTACATGCCATTATAGCCTATGATTCTCTTATCTTAATTATCTGTTACCTCTTGTCTTACTGAAGAAATTACATAATACATTTTATTCAATCTGAAAACATCAGACATTACATGTTTGATTACAATGAGTAGCTTTACTGTCTACAATAACTGATCAGATTTATGCAAATGAATGTATACCATACAACTTCCTGTGAGCCATGTTTTTATTTATGTTAGAGAAATTTATTATCTAATTGATATTTTAATGTAACCATCTGTTAGCTGTCCATAGATTGCTTGTACTCTTATCATTACCTGTGTTCAAAAATATGTACTTTTTGAAATCAAATAATATGCTGGTATCTAATAATGTCAACCAAAATTGAAAAAACATTAAGCAACTCTACAATCACCAAAAGAGAAGACCAGTTTTCTCCTTGTATTGAAATTGCCTTTTCCCAGGTGGTCAATTGCACTTGTCATCTGTTATTTTGGAAAATATACAGGATTTAATAGATGAGGTATATCAAACTAACTACATTAGGAATGCACCAGCTGTCAATATGGCTTTAGCCCAACATCCTCTTTTGGGAAAAGCAAATTCAAAACAGCAGACAGTATACTATTAGTCTGATAGAACAATTATAAGTTCCACCATCTGTTGCACATTTTACAATTAATTGTGATTTGTTTCCTCGAAAAATGTACATTTTCTTTGTTATATAAGAAACAAGCTATAATGGAATATTTATCTTGCAGTGACACACCAAACTATCAGTTAAATAGTGCCATATATTTTCACATTAATTATCCTGAAAACCAATTATGGATATTAATATAAAAATAGTAATTCCATACCAGTGAATTCAATTTAAGTTGTATATCGATTATAATTGTCTTTTAATTTTCTTTCCAATTATTACTATGGTGCAAATCATGAAAAATGAAATCAAGCAAATACAAATCAATTTTTTTTGCTATAATTTTTATAGATGCTAATAGCTAATACTATTATAGATATTGTGCTCATTTTATCATCATAGAGTGCTAGTTTACCATTTAACACTTCAGTTTGTTTATATAGTACAGTGTATCCCTGAAAATAAGACCTAGCCGGAAAATCAGCTCTTATGCGTCTTTTGGAGCAAAAATTATAAGACAGGGTCTTATATTAATTTGTGCTCCAAAAGATGCATTAGAGCTGATTGTCCAGCTAGGTTATTTTTGGGGAAACAAAGTATATAATGTTAAATTGAACATCTAAATTATTTTGCAATTTTTGAACAAAAAAAAAAAAATAAGGAAAAATTTCTATCAAGTTGCTATATGTTATGCAAATTATTACTTATTAAATTATTATCCATTTATATTGCAATTACATTGTGAATTCATTTCTACTTTTGATAGCTTCTAACATTTCAAAATAAAGGAGGATAGCCCTTTTCTTAAAAGTCTCTGATGTGTCTTCTGGAACAAAAGGTTAATTTTATCATCCACTTAGTTTTAAGGTTAACCTATAAGAAGAGTCTTAAATAATTAAGGTCTCTTCCACTTTTTACTAACCTACCTGTTTTTGATGAACTAATTTCAAATGTTTCTGCTGAAAGATTGAATAAACGATATTGCCCTTCTCTGTTTTTTACCCTAATCTATCTATATTCTACTTGGCACAATGACAACACACTTAGTAGTTCTCTATTTTATGATTACTATTATTTGGCAGAATTCTGGAAACGTACACAATACAGAATATCTAAATCTAAACTACCATAATTTACATATCGTATAATTTTGAATATGTTCTTGAGTTATAAAATTACTTTGAATACAATACGTCTGTCAGTTGTAAACACAATATCTTAAACAAAATTAGAACTCAGACAAGCATGGAAACATAAATCTAGTCAGATAAAGGTTTGTACATTTTGCAGGAATATTGTTAAGTACTACATAGTTATAATTATTATTGATGATATTTACATTACAACAGAATGGACTCTTTGGGCTCATAGTTCTAACTTACTGTTCCTGATACCACATTTGGGAAAGACAACCACGTATCATTGGAAAGCTGCCCAAATCTGTGGACATCTTTCATAACATATGTATCACAGGAACAATTATTTTAGGGAACTTTTTCTAATTTGAGGTAATATTCTTTGTACGTATCTAGAAACAAATATACATATATTTTTCCTAAAATGAAGAAAGGAAACAACACAAAACAATTAAAAATTTGAACTATGAATCATCTTAAAATAAGTATGTCCCAAATTGTTTACTCACTGGTCCAATATGTCCAGATTTTAGAATACATTGACTTTTGGAGTTATCTTACCAGATGGTAATCTCCAGTGTGGACTGGATTCTATAAGACATTCTGGTAGAAAAGTAGGATGCACGTGATTTAAATTATCCTCTGAAAATCCTTACCATCTACATAGACACTTAAAAAAGCTATATGTGAAAGGATATTATTAAGTGATGAATCAATCATACATTGATAGTAGAAATGAATGGTTTGACAAATTAAGGCACAATATAAAGATCTAGCATGAAGAAGTACTTGCATAAGAAATTGAATAATCAGTAGGTCTTAGAATAATTAGGAGGAGTAGTGAGATTTTACAGACATGCTGAGGACCAATCCTGTTGCAGTTACTCTAGTAAGTACTTTATATTCACCAACTACTTTAATTTGCATAAAGATCTCATGAGGTAGGAATTACATCATTTTTTAAAATAAAGAAGTTAAATTTCAATGAGGTTAACTAAGTTCTTCTGTATGGTAGTTAATAATTAATAGAGATAGTTTTATATTTCAGAGGTGTTGTAAAGATTAAATGAAATTATGTATACAAAAACAAGCTACAAATATAGAGTATCGTTATTTTGAAAAGCCTGGATACAACCTATTTCAGGTAACTGTGAAGGGATTGATATTTTACTATACTTGCAACATAACAATTATCTTTCCAGTTTCATAGATATTGGCAGAAACTATGAGACTCTTGGGTGAGCAGCAAAGGACAGTTTATTATTAATAGCAATAGCAGTAGGTGGAGTAATACCACTGTACTGGTTCCTTGAACCTCAATCCTAAGTGTTATGTGATGAGTGTCTTAACATTCAGTAGAATGTGTTATATGGAAGAAACCCTGGCATTAGCAAATCCTGATCTTCTATGTCATTTGATAGCAAACATAACCAAATTGGCACAGAGGGAGATATCTTATTTTCCTGGATTAGGGAAATGTGTTCCACAGAGAAATAGTATATGTTCCATGGATGTTCATTGCAAAACATTTTTGAGAAGACAGTCCAGAGAAAAAAGGCCACTAATGTCTTTGTACATAAATGTGCAGAAATGTGAGCAAGAATTTTCTCTGGCAACTATATCTACAATGATAAATGATACATAATAAATAAATAAGTATTTATTAGCAATATTCTCAAGGTGAAAATAGAGGAATCAAATATCAAGTGAAATACAATTACCTAACAAAATGAAGTAGGATATTGTATTTCATGATAGAGACCGTATTTTAAATATTTAAATGTTTAAAGTAGGTGTATGGTTAAGCTAGGAAAACATTTGAAATTATTTTGATGAAAAAGAGCTCAGTTTGGGTTGGAGTTATTAAAAATAATGTTTTGGAAATCATGAATCAAGATGGTTTTCATGAGTAAGGCAAGGAATAGTGAAATGAAGTCAGCTTTAATACCAGTAGGACCTTATACAGGATGTTATACGGAGCTTCTGAAAAGAGTGGTTTTGGTCTGCTGGGGGAATGCCAGGGCTTGCTTACAGTAATAAAATGGCAGTTCATTCTTGGACTCTGTTAAAATGTAAAACCACAGAGGTTTAATATTGTTTGAGAGACTGGGTGGAGATAAATTTTCAAATGGTTGAACTTCTTACCAGCAATGTGGCAGGAAAAGAGCTGGCAGGAAATGGTCTGAGAACAGACTTATGCCCTAGGAAATCAAAAGATGGTAAAAGCAGATAAAGAAATAAATCCTTTAATTTCTTTCCCTCACCTTTCCTAATTTTCATTTAGGCAATGTTTTAGACTTTATGTAAAGGCCAGAAGATGTTCTGCATGATACTATAATAAATGTTTGATTTAGATACTTTTTTGTTGGAGAGAATTGGGGTAAGGTAGGGGAGAAATTCACATATAAAATAATATTTACAATTGTTTCTTCTTCGGGGATGATATATATCAAGTGCATGTATGTCTCTATTTTCATAAATCAGATGATTTTTCAACTCACAAAATATTCAGACACAGGTAAAATCTTGGTTGAAGTATAAAGAAAACCAAATTTAATAGTCTCAATAAGCAATCTATAAATAAATACTATATCCCAGTAGAAAAGTAAGGAAACAAGGAATAGCAATTCACAGAAAACATATTTTAAAATATAATAATTAGTTACAAGTAAATTCAACCTGTTTATAAGAAAAAATAAATTTTACAAAGTGTTAAATACCAAAATTGCAAAGTTAAAATTAAAAGTTTAGTGAGAATACAATAAAAAAAAAAAGAATTATTTGAGACTGCTAGTGGAAATGTATTCTCATGCCAACTTTCTGGAAGTTAATTTGTCAAGTCAATACATATTTAATGCCTTAAACATGCTTAGACACTATAAGTACTCCATCCCAGGAATTTGCATTCAAGAGAGCTCAGAAAGATCCTAGTCAAAATATGAGTGTTATCATGTTGAGCAAAATGGGGTTAGTGGTCTTTTTCTCATCCATGCACTTCCGGGATCACCAGCTCTAGTCATGAGTGGGTCGTTCATCAAATAGTATCTTAAAATTTTGCCAAGAAACGGGTCGATAGTGGGTAGACTTGTGGTCCAATCTGAAGACTGAAGATATAAGCAAAGTTTTACTGAGGTTGGCCACATGGGTAAATCAATTTGATCTCAAGAGACAAGGTCAGGGTATAGCTAACTCACTACTGCATGGTATGTGTGAGATAGGGTAGTATAAGAATAGTACAAGTAAAGATCAAAAGAGAAAGAAGTTTGATGCATCCACCTGTTTGATGAAATCAGAAAGACAACCTAATGGTACAAGTCAGGGTATCTTTTAGTTTCAACCTCTGCAAAAAGTGTGACCATTCTTCTGCTATAAGTAAGGTTATATTCTTTCTGGTCATGGAGTAGATATGTCACATTTAGACATTAGGTTCTTTCTCTCTGTCTGTCTCAATATAGACATCTATTATACAAGTCAATCAACATTATCCATTCCATATTTGCCATTTGCTTACTTGTTAAAATTTATTTTTAACCCCCAAATCAATACTCATGAATTTTTATAGGCCTTCAGTCATGTGCTGAGTAGCAAAATATTTGAGTTACTACTAAGTTCCCATTTTAGGTTGAACAGGCAATGTTCTGACTTTCTGTCTCAGCTCTTGTACTGTAAAAAAACTACTGTTTTTCACTATATTTAGGGTCACATTTTTTTTTTATCTTTTGCTGGTGATTTTGCTGCTTAAAATGGTTCCCAAATATGGTGCTGAAGTTCTGTGCATTGTTTCTAAGTGCAAAAAGGCTATAATGCATTTTACTGAGGACATTTGTGTTAGATAAGCTTCATTCAGGCATGAGCTATAGTGCTGTTGGCCACAGTGAGATAGGAGAGTGCATTTGCTCTCCTATAATGTGATTGTGTGTCAATGGATGTGTTCACAAAGTTCAAAGCAAAGACGGATTTGGCAATTTCAGGCAGGCCCCAACTAACAGATTCTGTTCCAAAACCTATTTATTTTGTTTATTTATTATGTGTTGATCAATTAAAGAAAGTGTGATGAAAGACTCACAGGAGCGTAATTAGGTACAAGAGCGATGGTTCAGCATTCACTAATATAGAGTTCATGGTGACTTTATAGAGCATAACTACCACCAGTAGCAAGAATAGATATAGATATAGATATAGATATATTCTTGCTATTGGTGGTAGTTATGCTCTATAAAGCCACCATGAGCTCGCTCGCTCTCTCTCTCTCTCTCTCTCTCTCTCTCTCTCTCTCTATATATATATATATATATATATATATATATATATATCTGTATCTATATCTATATCTATATATGCATATATGTATAAAATACAGAAACACTGTGTCTTTGTACAATACACACACATATGGTAACTCTTATGTGTGTATATGTTTCTGTGTATGTAAGTTGTTACTGTATTTATTAAAATATTTAAATAAATATCAGGTGGCCATATTATAAGGGATTTAATTATTTGTTAAATAGTTCAAAAATTTCCAAATGATCTACAATCACTATGATTTTCACACATCCAAATAAATAAATCTCACTTCAAAAGTATAATCTGAAGGGTGTCTGGTTAGCTCAGTTGGTTAGCGCGTGGTGCTAATAACACCAAGGTTACTGGTTCCACCCGCTCATGGGCCACTTTGAGTTATGCCCTCCTTAAAAACAAGCAAACAAGCAAACAAACAAACAAAACAGTACAATCTGTTACCATTTAATACTATTTAATCAAATTATTAAAAAGTATAGAACATTTGATCTAAAAGTCTACATTTAGAAAATGTTTAATGCATGGTAAAAAGAGGCATACAAAAGTTATGGATGAGAATATGCATTGCAACATCATTCATTATGATAGTGATCAAAAGCAACTTAAATATCTCACAATATGGACAAGGTTAAGAAACATATGAAACATAAGTATTACTACATAATTTAGTCAAATAATATTTTACAATATGGCAAGAATGAGTGTGTATTGTTCATTGTGTACAGAAGGTCACAAAAGAACAAATCATAGAATACAAAATTATTTAGAAAATTATATATGTGATATGTAATGAATGGTGCGGCATGTGAAATAATGTTATTAGAGTTAACAGTAATTATCCCTATTTATTTAGAATTTGAATTATTTTACAACTATATTATGTTTTTATATTTTGGCTTTATTTCAAAGAAAACATGTTTTTTCCATAATAAAAAAAAATATGCAAAGTTTTTGTGACACAAGAGAATGTTTTTAAAATATTACAGTGATTACACTGTTTATTTATATTAAAGTGTACTATACTATGTATATGAAAATTCTGAAGTTTTAAGGCTTTCTATTTTTTAGTAATAAAATATAACACAAACGGTGAATTAGCTAATTTACTTACTAAACCTGACAGGGCAACTGTAAAATGAAGGCACATTATGAAACATGGATGTTAGGAAAGATATCAAAGGAATATAATTTATAATCCCATATTAACACTGTAAAACTATATCCTAATTGCCAAAAAAAGGGTAACATAATTGTATAAATATGAATTTATGGGACTATTTATATTTTTCCGAACTTTTACAAATATGAGTTTGGAGAGAGAGGGAAAAAAAATGCTGCAGGGTTTCTTGTACAAGACATATGCATTTCCCAGGAAAGTCTAAGAAACAGAAGCTAGGTTTAAACCAGAATGTTAACTAAGGGTTAAGGTAACACCAAAGTCTGTTGCCTGGAAGGAAAAAGATAGGACAGAAGGAATTCCTCTTAGCAGAGAAATGAGTAAAGAAGAATTAGAGCTTTCAAGCCCTACAGTCAACTCTGTGAGTCCTCTTTGATCGAAGCTTGAAAGTGCCGAAGAGACTAAGCTGCATTTAAAGCAGTGACTCGGATATAGGGCAAGTTTATTCTCAGAAGAAATGGAAATGGTAACATTGCACTGAGTATGGGACTGTGCACAAGTTTACCCAAAAAAGCAATTTAGGAATATGATTACTTGTGTCTCCCTTTGACCCCTTTATTTATCCATGCCTGCAAAGTATGTATGTGTTGTTTTCAAGTACCTCTTTCCTAATTAGAAATATCAACTCAGAACTTTTCTTGAAAGAACCTCTTAAATTCAAAACTTTTTTATTGCTCTATTCAGTAGAGAAACTGGCTCTCTTCCTTTTACTCCTTGGGAGTAATACCAGCTAGCATGTATTGAGTACCATGTGCTAGACACTATAAATGCTTTATATGTGTTAATTCATTTCATTCTTATTAACTACTTTACAAAGCACCTACTTGTTTATCCCATTTTTACCTAATTTGAGCCATAAATCTGTTTAAGGACAGTGATAGACAGCTCCTAAGTGGATGAACAAGTCTGGCTTCAGAATCCTGGATGTTAGCTAGTACTCTAGAGCAGCCATGATATAAAATAGATAACAAATGAACACTCCACCAAGATGGATTTTAATATACTGTAAATCATCACTTTACATTCTTGGTAGGTTCTGTGACTTTAAGCAAAACAGCATACGATGAACCCAATTTTACCGTAGGCTAATTGATATTAACAGCAGTTTAGTTCCTACGCCACATCATCAATGTTATGACCAAATGAAGTCGAACAAAACAACATTATTCAAGGACCTGCTATGTTCACTTCATCATATTAAATAAATCTAAATATTTTACCCAATTTTTTCTAAAAATGTTATCCACACTTTTATCCTCCCAAATAGTCTGAGAAGACAAATATAACATCATGCAAGAAAACTACTAACAAAGCATTATCTAAAAAAAAACACAACATTAAATTAGCCCCCCCCAAAAAAAAATAGATAAGCAAGAAAGTTTCTTGGAGATATAAAAATATATATTAAGATATAAAATAAAAAGGGTGAAATCAATATACTCACATTAAATTGGAGAACTCTCTGCATATCTTGAGCAATAGAGACACAGAGAGTCATTTATTTAACAGGTTGTTTACATGATCAATATGCAACATGTATCTAGTTCCAACAACCATTTTGTTCTAAAAACAAATTTTAAAAAGTCATGTGTATGCACTACGCTGAGTGAAAGTGGCAAAGCACAGAGCTCACTCTGATGACTGTCACTATCTAACTACTAGAATAATTAATAGTATTAAAAAAAGAGAACAATGAAAATATTCTCAATAAACTACCAGGAAGGCTATAGCAGAAACAATCCCATAGAAAAAAATGTGTGTGTGTGTGTGTGTGTGTGTGTGTGTGTGTGTGTGTGTTTGTGTTGTGTATGTGTCTATTCAATTGGCATCTAGCTAGCTAGCTATTATATCTATTTACCTACATAGGTATCCATACAAACATAAGACACATATATAGACATGTGTTATATATATGCATGCTTTTCTGTAAACCTTCTAATGTACTATAATTCAAAGAAAATAACTATTATGTTTTTCCTCTGATTTCATTCTACATACATTAATGGCACACCCAAATTTTCAGAAGCGTTTTATTTTATATATATGGAAATACAGGGCATATAATTTTTTACTGCCTAACCTTGTGACAATCTGTCAACTCCAGAGTCCATAGGGACAACTTGTATAATTATGTTAGCTCTGTTAATCTCCATATTTTTCAAGAAAGCACAAGGCTATTTACAATTTTTCAAGGTAATATTTTTCCATATTAATATTTACAAAGGTACTTTATTTTAATTAGAACACTTAACAGAATTTATATTTGAATTTTCTTCAAAATTATTTATCTCATCTCTAAAGAAGTCTTCTGAAGTCAAACCTTTAAGTGACCAATGAAAGATGTGTAACTGGAGGTGATAAATTCTACCCCTGGGCAACGTTAAGTCTTATGATATATTAAGTCTTTTCTTGTTCTGAGTTGAATAAAGTGGAAATATAGTGATATTTACAGAAGATATTGCGTGTGTTCTAAGAACAAACAGTTATATTTTCATTTTTCTGTTGGTGGCAATTCTGATTGTACCTGTGTTATACTCAGAATATTTAGTTTGTTTAATCTATGTCTTTCTTCCAATAGGAAAATTCCATGACGGTAGGAGTCATGTTAGTCTTAACCAATCTTGTGTCCATAGTATTCAATATATTACTGGGAATGTAACAGCAGTATTTATTCAGTGAAGAAAGTAATAGATAAAGATGGTTTCATATTTAATTTCAAAATATTGTGTTCATATAATATACTGTCAAAGAAATGTTTGTATTAAGGTGTGACTAAGAGATAAAACACATGGGAAACTTACACATGTACAATAGTAAAATATCATTAGGTTGCTGCAAAAGTAATTGTGGTTTAAAAGGTAAAAAATAATTGCAAAAACCATAATTACTTTTGCACCAATCTAATACAATCTCTAATGTTTATCATGGGATATTTTTCATAAAACTTTAGAAAAATCATCTATGGAAAACATGGGTAATTTAGACAATTTTAACAGCAAAAAAAGGATTCCAATTTATATTGGGACTATTCACAAACACATACTTTTGTGCCAGTGTCACAAGATTTTAATTTTCGCACCATTTACAAACAGTGATATAATTGTAAAAAAAAATTATTTTTATTTCTGTCTTTTCATCTTGCACTTTGGTTTACTTCCAGATGAATTCTAGAATCATTTTGTCAGTTTTGAAAAATTAAATATCTAGAGTTCTGAAGGAAAATACATTTGAAACTAAAACTTAGTCATTTTTCTCCAAGAGCACAACATTTATTCAAGATATAGTTCACAAATATTGACTTCTAAAATTTAAAAATATTTAAAACAAACAGAGAAATGTTTATTCAATAAAAAATACTAAATAGCAATGCAAATTATGGGTTTTGTGGCATTTTAATTTATGACTACTCCCGAGCCTTTGTCTCACAAACCAACAATAAGCTCACAGTCATCAGAAAGGGCAACCTGTTTACCACTCAGTGAAAGTCTCATCACTAGTAGTATTGTCACTATGCCCAGGATAAGCCTCATTCCCAGGGTCTTATGGCTGTTTCTTCTGACTTAGAGCTCAACTCAAGAGGAAATAACATAGCCTCAGGCCTTGAAAACGATCAGCTAAAATTATTTAACATAGAGGGTTACCTAAGGTACGTACAATACTAGTACAAACAAGACAAGCACTAAAAATTTAAGGGTAATGTCTGGGGAACAGAAAGTATGTAGAGGGTTATGAAAAGTTCTGACCTATTCCTAGTGATTGAACAAGCTTCATACATGACCAAGGAAGTGCTGCACTTATTAACCTCTGGCTTTTCTCAAACTACTACTGCACTGAAGTAAGTGAAGCATAAGGCAGAACTATACAATGTCTATACATTGAAGGTGACCTTAACACACACACACACACACACACACACACACACACTCACACACACACACACACACAGATTTTCTTCTAAAGGTAGAAGACTTAAACTGGCTCAAATTCAAAGACCTAGGCAATTGTTCAGTGGTTACCAGAGGGCAAAGGGGAGGGGAGGTAGTAGAAGAGGGTAAAGGGAGTAAAATATATGGTGAGGAAGGAGTACCGATTTTGGGTCAGAAACACACCATGTGATATATAGATGATGTATTACAGAATTGTACACTTAAAACCTATGTAATTTTACTAACCATTGTTACCTCAGTCAATTTTAATGGAAAAAACAAACAAACAAACAAAACTTAGGGAAGACATGGACTGACCAATAGACTACAGTAACTGCTGACTCAGATGCACCCAGAAGTTTGCATGATTTATATAGACTGCATAAATATGCTTAATAGACTGGAAGTTTGTATACCCCCAAATTCATATGTTGAAACCTAATCCCCAACGTGAAGGTATTTGAGATGGGGACAGTGGAAGATGCTTAGGTCATAAAGGTGGAGTGTTCATGATTGGGATTAGTGCTCTTGGAAAAGAGACCTCAAAAATCTCCCTTTCCTTTCTGTCATGTGAGAACATTGCAGAAAGATGAACCAGGTGGTGGGACCACCCAGACACAGATCTGCTGACAGCTTGATCTTGGACTTCTTAGTCTCCATAACGGTGAGAAGTAAATTTTTGTTTTTTATAAGTCATCCAGGTTATGGTATTCTTTTATAGGAGCTCAACAGACTAAGACAATGATAATAATAAATAAAACAAAACAAAAAAATAGCCATTAGTGGTTGCATACTGTAGGGAATACAGGCTTTAGAGAATTAGTTTAGCGAAGTAAATAAATAACAATAGCAACAACAAAAAGAGGAACAACCATTGGGGAATCTGATTTCAGAATAGCTACAACATATTATCTAAAATGTCCTGTTTTAATAAAAAAATTAGGAGACTTACAAATAAATGGGAAATCTTAGACATACAAAGGAAAAATAAGCTATTATTGAAACTGTCTGTAAAAGGATGTGCAACCTCCCAGTAGTAAGTCTTTAAATTGGCCGTTATAAATATGTTCAAGGAACTAAAATAAACCATATTTAAAGAACTAAAGAATAGTCCCAAAGTATACTAGTAGCTACTTTCTAGAATCTGATTTCTATACATTTCTAATTTCCTGATTCAGTCATATGAATTTCATGCAGAGATAAAGAAACACATTTTTAAAATATTTTTCATTTTCTACTTTTTGGTGAAGATATGATGTAACAGATTTATAGCAGCATTCTATAGGACTTTGGATTATAAAACAACATATAGGAACAATCTTGTAAAACATTTCTGATTTTTAAACTAAAACTCAGAATATACATAGTGTTTTGGAGACTATATGTTTATTCATAATATTCTATATATCCATACCTATATCTATACTTATATCTAAATGTATATCTATATGTCTATACCTATATATATGTAGACAGAGACAGAGAAAGAGATGGAGAGACAGAGAGAGTGTTCTAATCATCTCTAATGTCTGTAGATGTATAGGCAAATAAGGGTTGTTATGAATATTGTATCCATAGAAAATAATTTAAATTTCAAGACTATAGAATAATTGGCCTGTGTCAAAAATAACCCATCCACATACTGAATATAATACAATGTACTGAATAAAGTGATATTTAAATCAAATGATTATCAATGTATAGTAAACTAACAGAGAAATGATGTTAGTTAACGATATCTACTCATATTTTTCTTTTTTTATTGATGTAATTTTTAAAAATTTATTGGGGTGACAATTGTTAGTAAAATTACATAGATTTCAGGTGTACAATTCTGTATTACATCATCTATAAATCGCATTGTGTGTTCACCACCCAGAGTCAGTTCTTCCATCACCATATATTTGAAACCCCTTTACCCTCATCTCCCACCTCCCAACCCCCTTCTCATATTTTTCTAATAAAAAAAAACAAAGTATGTCTGTATCAATAAACTATGCAGCCATTCCATTTTCTTTTTGCATCAGGATATAGTCTGCCAGCTAGGTCATCTTAAGAATTTGGTATTGAAACTCTATCACTTATTATCTGATTCTTACAAGATTTCTGACAGATTTAGATATTTTAAGCAAGGATTCTGAGAACTAGTGATTCCTATTGTCCTTAATGACAGTTGATACTCATTTTTAGATCAGTAAATTGTATATCAGAGAGGACAGTGAACACATTTAAATTAATGATGGTTGGAGGGACAATACTTTCTTTGTAACTTCTCTCAGAATTATTTGGGAGAAATTACTTATGTAGTCTTTGGATTAGAGAGGAGAGTCCAAAATTGGTGAGTTTTCCGCTTACTAGTTCTTTTTTGTATTTAATATAGTTATTTAAACTTTCTGACTTTCAGTTTCTTTCTATGTAAAATTATGAAATAGGTTTAACCCCCAATAAAAGTAACCTCCAGTGAGTAACTTACAGTGCATCTGGAGTGGTGTTACCATTTCTTTCCTGATAATAGTACAGACAATACATTGTATTTATAAAACACAATTAATAAAACTTCAGGAAAATCACTGGATATTATGGTCTGCAAAGTTATAAATTGGTTTCTGAGAACACTTATATTTATTTCAAAATGAGTTTTCAAATTTCTGCTTTAGAAGTACTATCTGGAAAAATGGTAGCAGACACAGGTGTCTTGAAATGGCCAGAAGTAATATGAAATCAGAATGAGAAAGAAGTTTGAGAATTAGCAAATCTTGAGTCCAGTTAATGTATTTTGTTGGGAAGAGTGGTTAGGATCCATTCTTGACCAACCATTAGTTTATACAAAATAGATTCTAATAACACTGAAATAGAAATGCACTAACACCAAAGATCTGAAAGAATTTATAAATCTGAAGGTTAAATATTTGAACGTATAAAATATTGATTAGTCACTACAGGAATCTGAATAGCTATGTTTCAAACTCAACTTTCAGGAATAGAAGCTTTGAGAGTGGCACTCATAAAATTGTTATGAATACTCAATAAATTCAACAAATATTGAGTGTAATGAATTCTATGAAACACTTAATTGAAGTAATTTTGACCTTACTTAAGGCAATTCATTTTTACAATCTAAATCGGGGAGTATTTCTCATTGAAATTATAGCATTGACTTCATTATCAATAAGAAAAATTTCTATAATAATTCTTCCCAGGCAGAACATAAAAATTGTGACTGAGAAATTTGTAATTATTTTTTTCTGATATTTCAGTTCATTCACTATCTCCAAATATGATTTGAATAAGTTAGTCAAAAGAGAAAATTAGGTTCAATAAAAGATAAAATTTTGGCTCAAGTAAGATGAAGTGTTTAAGCTGAGAAGATTGAACAGATCAGAAAATATGTGATAAAATTGTTACTACAATTGGGCATAATTCTTAGCTCTGTACTCCCTGGCAGCAAGTAGCAACATGCAAAGTTATTTATATTTCTTCTAAATATGTATTTTAGAAACATGTGCATTAGGGGATAAAATGAGTAACCCCCATATACATATGAAATCTATTCCTTAAAGGAATTGTTTATTCTCAGTAAACTCTTGGCAATAGACTATCAATGATTGTAATCTTGTGATTTTTCAACTTATATAAGAATAAAAATAAAGATCTTTCGAATCTTGTCACACTATAGATAGAACTATGTAGACAATTTTTTTAAGGCTGACTTAAATTTATTTCTGTATAAGCTTTCAGATGAAGAAGTCTCACAACTCTTTATTTATTTCCAAGCACTGAATTCAACAAGAGACAGAGCTACACTAATATTGTCATATTTCAGCTAATCCATTATTTTTATGACATTTAGGTTAAGGAAGCATGCCAGTGAGCACAGAAGTCAGTGTAAATCACAGAATTATGACATAACATCAAAGTCAATTCCTTTAAGGCAGAGACAACTGATGTACTATATTCAGGATGTTAAGTTCACATGCACCTTTGGTTATTCTCATTTTTTAGAAGATCAGTTGAAGTATCTACAAATCTTTCCCCTTTGTGGTACTATACCCTTTGCAGTATGACTTTCCATGATGCCATGAAGGTTACTTAAACCCCTTTGGTATAGACTGGCCTTGTGATTGGCTTTTAAAATAGAATGCAGCAAACGTTACAGTTCACCAGTTCTGAAACTGGGCCTTAGAAGGTTTAATGTGTTCCCTCCTTTATTTTGGAACTCTGCCACTACCATGTGAAAAAGTCTGGGGATTAGCTTGATAGAAGAAAGGCATGTGTAGCCCAGTGATGGCAGCCGGGCCAGTACGATACATGTGAGTGAGCTCACTCTAGACCAGTCAGCTCCAAGCTAACCCACTAGCTGACTGCAGGTCATGATGAGCCAAGGTCATGATTAACCAAACCTGGCTCAAACAAGAATCATGAGCTAAATTAATAGTTATTATTTTAAGACACTGTTTTGGAATGATTTTTATGCAACAATAGCTAAGTGAAGAATCGTTTTTGTTTTTCCATATTTTCTTTAATAGTTGAAAAACAGAATATCTTACTTGGAACTTAGACATCATTTAGAATAATGATGTCCAAACTAGAGTCTCCATTAGATTTGGTTATGGATAATGTAAAAATAGTTCGTGAATCACAGTTCAAATCTAAAGAATCTCCCTAATGCTGATAGTTGGCAAGCACTAACATAGAGTATCATCATCATCTATACAAACTCATTTTGCATTTAATTTCTAAAGGTGTTGACTCTCTATGATAGGCATCTTACAAACCAAGACATGTGTTGCACAACTCTAGTTTTTAGAAAAACACATTTCTTGTATATACACAGCCTCAGATCCTCCTTTTTATAACTTCCAAATAATGTTACTGGTTTCAGAATTTTATTCCTTCTTCTAAGTATAAATCCCTCAAATATTTGAAGAATGCTATGTATTCTTTAGCCTTTATGTCCTCAGGCTAAAGATATATTATTATTAGTAGTAGTAGTATTACTATTATTACTTATTTTTTGTAGCTATAGACGTCTTAATCAAATCATTACGCTCTGCATCAATAAAATGGTGGCCTTGGTCATGGCAAACTCTAGTTGTACTGCAGATAAGCATAAAAGGCTTGGTTCCTTATCTCTTAGATTTCTGTTTGTTTCTTGCTACAATCTTGTAATTAATCGTTACTTAAATCATGGTGGTAAGGTAGGAATATTTTAAATTAAATGTGACCTAGAGAGTAAAGAGTAAAGTGAAATATTACTATCCACATCTAGATAGTATATTTTGCTAAATGAACCTTGCAATTATTTGCATTTTCTCTATAAACCTGAAGCTCCCAGGAAAAGAAATGTCCCATTTCCTTGTTTGACAATAACTTTTTTCCTCAGTCATATTTACCGTGTACGTGGAAGTCTACACATCCATATGTTTTAAGGAGGAATCTATCTCACGTTTAACATGTTAAAATAGTTTTCATCTCTGTCATCCTGCTAGAAGCAAGAATCTGTCAATATTTATCCTCAGATTCAAACAATAGCAATACTAAAAATCTAGAAAATAATTAGCTACAAAGTGTAATAAAATTATCTTCACAATGGCAAAGTCTATACAACTAAAGATAATCTATAAAAGCATATGATATATGGGTGGGTGGGTGTGTGTGTGTGTGTGTGTGTGTGTGTGTGTGTGTATACACAAAATATATTTTGAATGACAAAATAAGATCCAGGTATACAGACAGGTATAATCTTATAAAGATGGGAGTGTCCCCAATATAAATTTAGTTATCTGTACATTGATGGACTTCCATTAATAGTTATAATGAACTAGTCCATCAAAACATTCATACTATATTTTACATAAAAGAGAAGTCCTCAGGAATAGCCAAGACATTTTTAAGAAAAATAAAATAAAATGTAAAACAGAACAAAACTGTACCAGGAAATGTTGCTATAAACAAACACAGGTTTAAAACTTGTAAGAACATTTGAGATTCAGTTTGCTATTGTTTTCTTCCAAAGGAAGATTTACTTTCCATACTGGAAACCAGTTAGGCTAGAAGCAGACAACCCTGGTACAATCCACAATTGATTTATTCAAAGCTTTGCTTTAAGTCTTTGTGAAATTGTCTCTATTTTTAGTTTACCACTACTACAATGGTTTACCCTCTGTGTGTCCTAACTGCAAATCAGGCCTTGGTTGGTCCTGTACTATAATTTTGTCCAGCCATTTTAAAATTTAAATTAAGGGCCCCTAACTGTATCAGCCAGGATTTAATTAGAAATGTGAAACTACTGAGTGGTATAGAATAATTGTATGAGGAATTTGACTTGGCACAAATTTGGGAGGTGGTTAACTAGTTCATACAAAGGTATCCATCTATGTCTGGTTCTGTGTTTGCAGGCAGCAAGATAGGCTGTTGGAAATAAAAGATAAATGTGAAGCAAGGAAGAGAAAACTGAACTAGGACTTATGAGAATGAACTGGAGTCCGAAGGATAAGCTAGAACCTATGTTCTTTTCTCACCACTGCTATGACTCCAACTTTTAATAATAGAATGAGGAACAGGAAATGTTGTGACCTTCATCCTGAGCTATATAGTCATCTGGCCCAATAACTGAAAGAGCTAAAGGAGGATATTTAGCAGCATTTGGAGGCTCTGTGGGCCAAGTTGTTGCCTTAAATCAAAATGGTGAGCCAACAAATCCATGATAAAGTGCATAAGCAGTAACAGTGTCCACTCTATTTTCCTAATATTTTAAAATTTTGCAATTGTCTTATAAACTTGATCCAAGCTACAATTGCCTCTTGCTTATACTACTGCAATAACTTCCTAACTATTCATCCCACATCTTCTGTTTCTCACCTTACATTCAAACTTTTCCAAAGAAATATGATTTTAAATCCTTCTGTGTAGTTCTTTAGAATAACTCTGTTTCTCAGCCTTGGCACTATTAACATTTGGGACAGATACATCGTTTTTTTTTTTTTTTTTCGTGAGGATTGTGCTGTGCGTTGAAGAGTTTGGCGCTATCCCCGCCCTCTAGCCACCGGATATCTGTAGCCCCTTTCGCCTATATAAGACATTCACTAATGTGTCTATTCATTGCCAAATGTCTACTGAGGACAAAATCATACCCCGCAGAGACCCAGTGTTCTAGATCAAAATTATCCAAAGTTTTTCTTTGGTTTTTTTTCCCCCCCACTTTTAGGAAAACATGCAAAATTCTTAACATACCTTATTGCAAGCTTACATCACAGGACGTCTGCCTATTTCTTCTGCCTCCTTCACAAAATTTAGACTGTTGGGTTGACTATAATGTAGTCAAGCTTGTTTTTAGATTCAAAGATTATACCAAGAACTTTCCCTTTACAGGTACTTTGGAGATGCTATAGCTGCTAAATATCCCCCTTCTCATCAATTGCCAACTACCAATCATCCTTCCCACCTCAGTTTAAATGTTATATATTTGTGGAATAGTTCTAGAGACACAGATTAAAGTAAACCTTTCTGCTAAAACTTGCATGCACTCTTGGCCTGTGTTTTGGAACATTAACAACAACTGAACTTATTCAACTAATAAGTGATTCTAAAAATGGCTTTCTATCCTCACAATATTTTGGCATCAGTTCCAAAAGACCAGGGATGGTGTATTTTTAAATTTTAATCCTAGAGCCTGGCACATTGTTGGTACTCAATAATTAATTGTTGATTACATAAAGGAAAAAAAAAAGTATTCAGTTGAGAAAATACCTGCATCAATTGATAAAATTATCTAAAAACTTCTGAAGAAGTTGATGGTGTGTGCGTGTGTGTGTGTATAAATATGCATATATATACATATTCATATATATATACATATATGTGTGTGTGTATATATATATATATATATACCATATACTCTCCCATTGCAGATAAAACATACTTATGACTCAATCCTAGATGGTGTAAATCTGGTGTAAATCATTGAGGTCATTACCGGAACTGTTCTCAATTTGGTAACTGTACCATATGGGAAATATCCTGTGGCAGGAAGACCACAGACTGGTTAAAACAATATTTTAATTTTCTTTTTCTTATCCTTTATCAAGAATTTAAAATTTTAATCCTCCATTTTTTCATCTCAGTCTTCCAGATACTTAATGAACTGTCTATAGGCCTAATTAAATATTCTACTGGTAATCTTACAGTGCTCCAATTTCTCCATACATTACTCAAGCCCATAGGAACTCATCCATTTTATCCCAGTCCCTAGACAGTTCACTATCTCTTGTTTCATGCTGAGATATCTATGTCTTAATTTTGAAGCACCTGTTACTTCAGAACTGAAACCATATACCACCTTTGCATACATAACCTCTCCACCTTTCTCAGTGGTAGGTACCCTACGGCGTGAATAACTCTAGGGCAGTAGAAGCACAGTTTAGCACAAAAGTGTTATTCTTAACCAGTGAAGTTAAGATGTTTAGCCAAATACTAAAAGTCCCTCTAGTACTCTCACAGCAATAATTGTGCACATGCTAACAGAAGAGCATGCAGCAAAGCCAAGCCAGGGTCATCAACCTCTCTTGGAGCTGTTAGTGGACTTCCCAGGAAAGAGGGTTTGAGATCATTGATGCACATGTAAGGTACATTAATTGAAATGTCTGCAGAATGATGGAGAAACCAAGAATTATCATTTCCACTTTAGACTGATTTGTGCCAAAATATGCTTGTTTCATATTTAAAAAGTAAAGGCATATTTTTTTTATCTTACTGAAATGTTTATAAACAAGTAAATCTTATCTGGATTCAACAGTGAAATGGTGAAACTGCATTTTTCTTTATGTTGGGAAAGAAACTGTTATGAAAGAATGTTAAAAAGTGATTATGCAGCATAGTAATATTCCATATATGTAATATTTTAATGGGTAATACTAATGAGGACTTTATGAAAATGTCCATAATGATAAGTGATTCACACCACAAAGTCAGGAAGCTAATAATGGCAAACATCATTCTCCCTCCAACTTCTAATTTTCATATTTGTGATGAAAATACCACTATATTCTCATGTATCAACTCATCTATCTATTTAACAGATACTTCTAAAGTGCTTGATGTTATATTCCATGAATAATGGTCTTATCTGCTATATCTGTTCTATAATCCACATGTGTATATGGGTGATCCAAAACGAACGTTTTACTTCCTGGTGGCTATAGTACATCCTTTGTAGTTTTGTGGAAACACCAAACCTGAGAAACATTAGCCAGTATCCTCCACACCACTCTAGTCTAAAATATTTGGAAGGAAACTGAAGGCACTTTGTCCTAAAACAATGCTAGTATGAGGGTAGCTTTTCAAAAGACACCAGAGATTTGTAAGGCTTTACTAAGATATGCACGTATGCCTCCTTGGCTTTATGAAATCAATCATGTTGGTCTTACTCTTTATTGTCAGGTCCTTCATATCTTTGGGTTTCCTCTGAACCTGAAGGCACTTTCTCCCCCGTGAAGCAGATTAAAATGCTGAGAAATAATGCTCAAGTTCAACAGTCAACTGATGTTTGATATGCGCTTGTGTTTAAATATCTCTGCCTGCTGGCCTCTACAGAGGCATAACACTGTAGTCAAGGTTTTCCCGTGCTATTAACATTCAATTCCTTCATTGTAATTGGCTTGGTAATACATCATTACTAGGTTCTTTCCTTGTCTTGTTTATCTATATTCCTATTGGTTTAGTCTTCACCTTTTAAGTAAACTACTTTTAGTAGAATACTTTTCTCAGGGCCTGCTTTGAGGGCAACCCAAAGTAAGATGACAGTAATATAGGTTTTAGAACTGGAAAGTTATAATATGAAAGCATTCAGGACATAAGTCGTTTGGAAAAGATAGGAAATACATCAGTACCATAGGTGTGGAAGTATCATTGCTCATAAAAGTGCATTTTCACTTGCTTAAGAAATTGCATCAACTCTGCCATTTCTTATTATGAATTGCAATGATTCACATCTAAAGCTTTCTAAATCAGGAAAGTTATAGTGTCAATCATTTGATCATGGGTCTTCTTCCTTATAATTTCATCAAGGAATGTGATAATATTTTATCTGTCCTATGGAAATAAATAGTCAAATACAAAAATCTTTTCTCTTTTTTTTTTGAATTGTCAAGTGAAATTTTGAGCTTGGATTTAGTGGCTTGGATTTAGTGTTTGCTGTCATAAGAGGTGCTGAAATACAATCACTTCAGAAATTCTAAGACAAAGAGTGAGGTAATACTTATTTCCTAACTGGAGATTTGTACATTGTAATATGTGGAATCTTATTTAACATAGTGAAAAAAAAAAAATACAGGATTTCAAGAACTGATTTGCTTTGGCAAATACAATTCTTTAGTTGAAACTATGTGTGTATATTTAGAAGTTTCACAAGTTTTAAGCTGTAGGATATTAGAAAGGTAAGGACATACATTTTTTATTCCCTAGCTTTTAACAGAGTAAAAAGGTGAAACCAAAAAATTTCCCAAAGGAACACAAGAACCCCAATTCCCAAAATATTAAAAAGATATTCACATATCCTTAATTCTAATATTCCAACTATCCAGTTTTATTCTCATTCCATTATTGCCAATTTCCTCTTTTATGGCTTCCTCACTTTTCCTTACTATCTCTCTATACCTTTGTATCCTATACTCTCTGTCAAGGCTTTTTGCTCCATAAATTCTTCTGAGTTTAGTTATTCACTATGCAAAGAACATTTTCTCTCTGTTAATATTCCCTGAAATTATTATTTCTGTCTCTATCTCTTTCTCCTCTCTCCCTCTTTCACAAATGTGCGTGTGCGTGCGCGTACACACACACACACACACACACTTCTCTGTATTGCCCTTGTGAGTCCTCATTGAATCCCTACTAAAATCTCTTAAAATCCCATTTATTATGAGATCTCAGTAAATGCTTAATTTTGAGTATCACAGATTTTTAATAGTATGCATCTTCTCCAAGCTCTTTGCAACATTTCCCACTAATGCTCACAAACACTGCGTTCAAACACGTCTCTCTGTGGTTATATTTTTCAGCAATTCTTCAACCTCTTTTTTACTTTCATTTGTAAAAATCATGACCTTTAATGCTTAAATGCAATTTCAAAATCTTAGCTGCTAAATATGTTTCTTTATCACTTACGGAAAAATCCAGTGTAGATGTTACCGGTTGAGTATCTGAGTCTTCTGGGCAGCTTTCCTCCAAGCTGTGACTTAGGAAACAAGACCTCTTCCAACTTGTGATTCTGCCTTATTCACCATATGGCTTCCAGGCTAACTAAACAGGAAGAGAGGTTGATAAATGTGTACAAAATCTTTAACCTTCTCATCACAGAGGTGTCGCAGACCATTTCTGTTTAGTCTATTTGTCAGAAGTACTTAAGCCCTTTCTGGGTTGCCTCTCCTTAGAATCAACTCTGCAGTATGCTAAAAAGCAAACATCTTTAAGGTCAGCTAGATGTTTCAGCACAATCCTCTTTAACTTTTTATTTGTTTAGACTTTGTTACATTTAGTTTGGTTGGGTACCTTTACTTAACCATTGAATTATTTAATGAAAATTTACTACAACTTAAAAAAAAAAAAATCAATTTGTGCTACAGGATATATTGCATACAAAACTACTTAAAATCTCTGAGGAAAAAAAAATCTTTAGTTTAAGGTGCAACTTGTTTTGTTTCCTCTTTGGGGAAAAGGTGAGGGATAGTCTTTGGGAAGTATGGATGCATGGAGCTGAAAAACAGAATTTATGGTCATGTTGTGTAATAGTTGAGAAATTGTGTGTTCTTGCTATATACAAATACAGTATCTAGGGTTTTTTTAGTTGTTGTTCTTTCCTTTTCTTTTTTCTTTTTTTTTTTTTTTTTTAATGGTCGTTGGTCTCCAGTATCTGAATCAGTAGATACATAACAATGTTTCAGCCCAATAAGTCCATTTTGAGAATGAAATTCAGGTTTCCCAAATTGTCCAACACCACTGCAGACAATCACAGTGTGTGACCTTGCATATCACTGGGAATCATCTTTCTCTTGATTTGGCAGATACTTCATCCTGCCTCCTGCTCCCTTCTGAGATGCCACAGTTATAACACAAATGTGTGTGTACATATCCAACCTGATTACAACCCTACAGGTTATTTTGATTAATGTAACTCTATGCCAAGTTCTCTGACTTTAGGTGGGAAACATTTTCAGTTTTGAAATGATATAATTGCTCAGGTAATCTATATGTTATGCAAAAAATATTTTGATCTATTTATTTCCAAGCAGATGTGGGTATACAAGGAAGGGAACAGGGTCAAATTTTAGATGAAGTAAATGGAGAGTTTGACCAAAGGCAGCAGGTGCCCTGCGCTGATTAGCATAATGGTGTTCCTTGTGAGACCAACCATAGCATTATAATGAGCATGAAAAGAGTCAGTGGTCATTAAGGTTTTGGAGTTGGCAGCAAAGTTTCTTCATGTACACCGAAGAGCTGATGAGCTCTACAGGAAGACCTGGCATACCTTCTATAGAGAAATATTTCAATGACATCTTAGAGTTTCATAAACCATCTCTCCTCCAATATGGCATTGATCTATAGAATGACTAATTGCGCATAAAGAGGGGTCCAAATTCAGAATGGAAACAGCTCCATAAAGAATATAGACTCCTGGTAATTTTCTAAAATATTAGCATAAACATATCAATGGCCCCTAATCACTAGTATAGAATTGAGCTCTGTCCTTTAAAACTCATATGAGCTTTACTGTGGATTATAATGTACTACAACATCAGGGCAAGGTATTGATGACTGTTAAAATAAACAGGAAGAGCAGAGCCTAGAACATTATCAGAAAAAAAAAATGAATGTAAGAAATTCTCATTTACTGAGAAAATATTTTTCTATGTTATTTAAATTATTTTTATAAGTATAGGATGAAAAAGGCCCAACACTAAAGACAACTGCCTTTCTCTTCTAATTGTTGAAATACAAAGTATATCTGGGAATCAGAAATGCTTCTAATATTCCTTAAATACGTATTTACATCTGTGACATAATTTTAAAAGTTCCCTGTACAAAGTAAAAAGCTCAAAAGTCCCCGTCCTTATTAAACGTTTTGTTTGCTTATTCTTCCTTTGTATTTAACTAAAAATAGTACGTTCTCATATGCCTCAACCTCTGTATATCTTATAAAATTGGTTTTAAATTTATATTTATACTTAACAAATAGAAAGCTATTTAATTTGTAGAGACCTGCAATAGAAACCCCTTTCAGACCTCTCTCAAGATGTAGAATAGAAAATTGCATGTGTAAGTACTCCTTATACATTTGGATATTAACTTCTTATCAGATATATGGTTTCAAAATATTGTATCCCAATCCATTTTTTATTTTTAATTTATTGGGGTGACAATTGTTAGTAAAATTACATAGATTTCAGGTGTACAATTCTGTATTACATCATTTATAAATCCCATTGTGTGTTCACCACCCAGAGTCAGTTCTCCTTCCATCATCAAATATTTGATCCCCTTTACCCTCATCTCCCACCCCCCACCCCCTTACCCTCTGGTAACCACTAAACTATTGTCTGTGTCTATGAGTTTTTTTTCTCATTTGTTTGTCTTGTTCTTGTGTTGTTTTTGGTTCATATACCACATATCAGTGAAATCATATGGTTCTCTGCTTTTTCTAGCTGACTTATTTCGCTAAGCATTATACTCTCAAGATCCATCCATGTTGTCACAAATGTTCCTATATCATCTTACCGCCAAATAGTATTCCATTGTGTATATATACCACAACTTCTTTATCCGTTCATCTATCGAAGGACATTTTGGTTGTTTCCATGTCTTGGCCACTGTAGCTTTTGTTGATTTTTTTCCTTTGCTGTGCAAAAACATTTTAGTTTGATACAGTACCATTTGTTTATTTTTGCTTTTGGTGTAAAATAAAACAAACAACAATAAAAACAACAACAGCAAAACCTAATGATTGCCAAGACCAGTATCAAGTGGCTTTCCCTATATTTTCTTCTAGGAGTTTTAACGTCCAAAATATATAATAAACTTTTACAAGTTAATAGCAAAAAGACAAATAGCCTGATTTTAAAATGGGCAAAGAACCTGAATGGATGGTTTCCAATGAAGAAACACAAATGGTCAGCAGGTGTATGAAAAGATGCTTAACATCACTAATCCTCAGGGAAACGCAAACCCAAACCTCAGTGCGATAGCACCTCATATTTGTTAGGATGTCTATTATCAAAATGACAAAATATGACAAATGTTGGCGAGGATGTGAAAAAAAGGAAATTTGTATAATGTTAATGGGAATGTAAATAGTTACAGCCTGTTTAGAAAAACCATTGACGTTCCTCAAAATTAAAACTACCATATGATCCGAGTTCTGGGTATATATCCAAAGGAAACAAAATCGTTACCTCAAAATGTTATCTGTATTCCCACATTAATTGCCGCATTTTTCACAAAAGCCAAGATGTGAAAATAACCTAAGTGTCACTTGCCCACCTGTCAGGTAAATGGATAAAGAAAATATCATGTGTGTATGTCTGTGTTTATATGTTATGTATGAACATATACATATTATATATATATACACACATATTTTATATATAAACATGTTATATATAAAAACATATATAACATATATGTTATATAAACATATGTTACATATAAACATATACATATTTTATATATATTTATAAATATATGAATATACATTTTATATATGTTCAGTCTTGAAGAAAAAATAAAGGAAATCTGCAGGGCATTATGTTAAGTGGAATAGGCCAGATAAAGAAAGACAAATACTACATGGTATCACTTATATGTGGAATCTAAAAACAAAAATCAAAAGTCAAACTTATAGGAACAAAGAGTAGACTTGTGTTCCAGGAGCTGGGTTATAAGGGAACTAGGAAGAGACTGGTCAAGGTGTACAAACTTTCAGTATAAGATTAATAAATTCTGAGCATCTAATGTACAGCAAAGTGACAAGTTATAATACTGTATTGTATGATTGTAATTTACTAACAGAGGGGATCTTAAGCATTCTCTTACCAAAAAAGGAAAAAAAAAACAGTAAGAAATAAAGAAAGAGAGAAAGAGAGGGAGGGTGGAAAGAAAGGAGGGAGGGAGGGAGGGAGAGAGGGAGGGAGGGAGGGAGGGAAGGTGAGCGAGCGAGCGAGCGAGCGAGCGAGTAACTGCATGTGTTTGGTTCCTGGGCTGTGGGTCCAGCTAGGAGTGACCTGAGATCTGTTTAAATGGGTTCTACTTCTTTCCCAATTTCCATGGTAACTGTATGGGTATGCATCATAGATAAATGATGAATGCTCCAAAGCAGCAGAAGGTGTGAGGAATCTAGTTCAGATCGCAAAGTCGTTGTGATCTATAGGACTGAAGTTAGGTTCACTAAGAATATGCAGGGAGTTACCAGGCTCAGTATCTGTGAGGTGTTTTGAACAATTAGTGATGAGCTTTTGATCTTGTCAAACCTATGTATAACTTCTGAATGACATCCCAAGAAGCTATTCTCAGTCTGGGGGTTCCACGTTAGTATGAAGTCATTAGCTCATTTCCATGTGGCCCCACTGCCAACTACCCCACCCCTGTCCCACTGGGGAGACTCATAAGCAGCCTTCAGTTGCTTGGAGAGCTTGACAAGCTTTTGTCCAGCTCCTTTAGCATTAAGTCAGCTCAACTACTTGTGGCCAGGAGTATTAAAGTCCTGGATGAGTCTGACCCGCAGTGTGTGGCAGTCCATTATTAGTTCATTCTGAAAAAAAAAAAAAAAAAGTCTGTCTTTGTTCTTTGTATTTTTACAGTCCTTCTTTAACTAGTCTTAACAGATGCCACACATTCAAGTGACCTATATAATCCTGCTTGGCAATCAATCAATCAATCAATCAATCAATCAATCAATCAATCAATCAATCAGAGGTACATTCATGTATCCCAGGGCATCTGTAAAGACCGTCAGCTGTTGATGTTCTCTATGAGCAAGATCCTCACAGAGGTGTAGATATGGGTGAAAAACGTGTATAGTCACAGCACCCATTGCCCCAGCACAGAGGTGCTCAGCTTGATTTTCTGGAATACAAGTATACAACAAATTTTTCCCTCTTAGTGATCAATGTACCAACTCCGTGATTCTCTATCACTGTCCTTTCAGCATCCTCTTCACTGAGAAGAGGAATCATGTTGTTCTGTTTGTACTATAGCAGTTACTGGTTTTTATTCTACTTCACTTTGGAGGAATGTCTGAAGAGTTTATATGCAAAACTGGGCCAAGATGGCCTGCTGGTCATCCTCCATTGAAGCCTCAATGTGAAGTCTGAGAGTTCACTGAGTTTATGGGATGTGATGGAGAATATTAGATGACTCATATTGTTTAGCTTTATCTGGAATCTTCTCAAATTTTTGCCTTCCTTGCTATCTTTGACCTTGTAATTTGTCATACACCTCTCTCAATTTTCTTTTTATATCCCATTCCATAAATCTTTTTTCACTCAGTCCTTACATAAATTATACTTTCTGACATACCCTTTTAGTTTTCTACATATCAAACTCAATGATGACATCCATTCCAAAAGCTTTTATTATCTCTCATATGAATGAATTATAGTTCAACTTTAGAAACCTCAACTCTCTACCAAGTCTCAAGTTCTATAAACAATATATTTCTGGAAAGCCATACCTGAATGAAAGTCATCTTTCAAATAAATGACAACCAAAATTATATTTTTTTCTTCAAACTATCTAATTTACCAAAATTCTATTAATACCCAGAACAGTTCCAAATATTTTATCTGATATATTTTCTTGTTCATCTTCACCTTGAATTTATCTCCAAATATGGTGAAAAATCCATCTTTCCATTTGCATACTGATTTTATGTATAAGACTCCAATCTCAGGATTCAGGATCCCTTCTTTGGTCTTTCACAGAACTTTGTTCATAGAACTGTAGAGGTCCAATTGCTTTCCTGCAAATGTCTCTTCTAATAGACCAAATTCTTCTAAAGCAAGGAGAGTATGCTATGTTTTTTTCTGATTATTCCCAGGCTTCTGTCAATGTTTATTGACTATGCATGGATACTAAATCGTTTGCAGCCATAACTGGAAGGGGCATGGAGATTTTCAAACTTAATTATAGCTGATTCACACTATAAAGATAAGCGGATTTACCAAAGTTCACAAAATTGTACTGTTTTCTAGAACATTATTAGTAACCATAAAAATACCTTGAAGATACTCCTGACAAAATGTCCAAATAGCAGATTTTTATATAGTTTATTGCAAAGCATGAAGAGCTATGTTAGTAAATATGAATACTAGTGCCTGTCTGATTTCATCATTTCAACCAACCAACACTTTGCATTTTAAATCTGTGTTCATCAGCTAATGCAATAATGATAGGTACTTGGAATTTGAACACAAATACTATATTTTCACGTGTTGTATAAAAATAGGACAATATCTAATAATGAAACAAATTTTTATGCCTAATGTTCAATTGTTATAATTCTTTGTCAGAAGTCATATTTTTAAAATCATCATAATCTAATCTAATATTAAGAATACACAAGTTTACTAGTCATCTTATTTTTCTTTCTCAGTTTGTAAATGTTTTGCAAAGCTGATAAACTGGATATTTTATGTGTTCATTCTGAAGTATATATTACATGCAGATGTATATTAGCATTTAGACAAACTTCATTCATACCCATATATTAGTCATGCATTTCAAAACTGGCATAGGTTGTACAATATGTCTAGGCAACCCGTCTCCAAAGAAATTTCAGTAATTCTTTTTCATGGAACTGTGATTATTTTAGAGAAACTTCAATTAATATTAATGTTGTTTGATTGAAAACTTCAGGGTTATGGATAGATTAAGAAACAGCGTTACCCTGAAAAAGATATATGACTGTCAGAAAAAAAAAACAAAAAAAAAACACCAAACTTAAACTATTGTTTAAAGATGCCCTTTTAATGCAAATCCTGCACTTTGAAACAGTTTATGACATGGAAAATTACTAAAAAGAGAATAAAATATCCTGAAATACAAATAAACTTTCTCCGAGAAACCCACAACTATTGGACACTACTAACATACTCCAGTATCTTCCCATATTAAAATAAAATGGTCAGATAAGTAAATAAGGAAAGTAACAAAATCCACTAAATACATCTGCAACAAAATTTTGAACCATTATTCCTTAAAAATCCTCTCCCTTTGGTCACCCTGCTCCATCTTTTCCACACAGGGAAGCTTATTAGATTAGCCTAAATCAGGTATCTTCACTGCATTATCCAGTTTACTCCTCAATTTACCACAATCTGCCTTTGTCCTTTAAGATTTCACCAGTCATTTTTTTTAAATTATTTTTAAATTAAATTTATTGAGGTGATGGTTGTTAGTAAAATTGCATAGGTTTCAAGTGTACAATTCTACAATACATCACCTTGTGTGTTCACCACCCAGAGTCAGCTCATCTTCCATCAGCATATATTTACTCTCTTCTATTAATATCATCCCTTTCACCCTTAACACTCTGGTAACCACTAAACTGTTGTCTGTGTCTATGTTTTATTGTTTCTTTATGTTTGTCTTGTTCCTTTGTTGCTTTCAGTTTTATGTCCCTCATATGAGTGAAGTCACATGGTTCTCGGCTTTTTCTGTCTGACTTTTTTCTCTTAGCATAATAATCTCAAAATGCATCCATATTGTCGCAAATGGTAGTATTTCATCTTTTCTTATGGCAGAGTAGTATTGCATTGTGTATATATACCACATCTTTTTTATCTAATCAATCATCTATCGAAGGACACTTTGGTTGTTTCCATGCCTTTGCCACCATAAATAATGTTGCAATGAACATTGGAGTACATATATCTTTATGGATAAATGTTTCAGGATTTTAGGGTAGATGCCCAGAAGAGGGATTGCTGGGTCATATGGTAAGTCTATTCTTCAGTTTTTAGGAACCTCCATACTGTTTTCCATAGTGGCTTTACCAATTTACATTACCACCTACAGTGTATGAGGGTTCCTTTTTTGCCACATCCTCTCCAACACTTGTTATAATTTGTCTTATTGATGATAGCTATTCTGACGGGGGGGGTGATATCTCATTGTGGTTTTGATTTGCATTTCCCTAACAGCTAGTGAAGTTGAGCATTTTTTCATATATTTGTTGGCCCTTTGTATGTCTTCTTGGGAGAATTATCTGTTCAGATCCTCTGCCCATTTTATAATGGGATTATTTGTTTTCTGTTGTGGTTGAGTTGTATGAGTTCTTTATGTATTTTGTATATTAGCCCATTATAAGAGGTGTTGTTTGCAGACATCTTCTACGATTTGTTCGGCTGCCTCTCTGTTTTGTTGATGATGGAATAAAATTGAAAACCCAGAAATAAATCCACATAAATATGGACCCGTAATTTTTGATACTGGAGCCAAAAACATACAATGAAGAAAAGAAAGCCTCTTCAATAAATGGTGCTGGGAAAAATGGAAAGTCTCCTGCAAAAGAATTAAACTAGATTGATACCTGTCACCATGTACCAAAATTAGCTCAAAATGGATCAAAGACCTAAATATAAGACCTGAAACAATAAATTGCATAAAAGAAAGATAAGTACTAAACTTATCGACCTTGAGTTCAAAGAAGATTTTATGAATTTGACCTCAAAGGCAAGGGAGTAAAAGCTAAAATAAATGAATGGGACTATATCAAACTAAAAAGCTTCTGCACAGCAGAGTCACTTTCATTAGTAGCCTCCTAATATCCTTATCCATGGAGGCTTTAATCATCATTTGTCTTAGTTAACCTTTCTGAAGTACCATGTATGCTTCTAAATCCTTTCAGTTCAAGCAGCCCTGGCTTCTGTGTGTCTTCTGGGTCTTCTGTTCATCATTTTGACTCCTTGTCTTTTGATTTCTCCTTAGAGTGGGGAATCAGAATGCATCCAATGATTTGAACAGATCTTTTTTTTCCCCTGGTATCAGAATAGTAAGGTCTGACCAATTTAGAAAATCTCTCATAAACAGGAGCCAAATATAATGACATAACAAAAAACAATTTCAGTAGGTAAAAATGTAAGCTTTTATAATGAAAGACAAAATTTTAACATTTTTTAAAAACAACTACTTTAAAGAAAAGGAATTTAAAGGACATATGCTGAAGGAAAGGTCACATTCTATTTGTGTAGTCAAAAAATAAAATTAACAATTCCATAAAAAGTATTAAGAAATTTTTGGACAAAAATTTGGTTTTATGGTATGGAAAATTCAAACATGATGTTGATTATCCCAAGAGCTTATGTTGTTCATCCTTTTTTCATTATTCAGCACTTTTTCCATTTATGGATATCTACAGCTTCAACTGAGCAAATATGTTAATAAATAGTAAACATATATCATTACCCAGACCTCAGCCTCAGAGCCATACATCCAATTATCTTTGGACTTGTCTCTTTTTATATTACAAGGCATTTTCAACTTAATCTGCCTAATGGAACTCAACAAATATGGTCATGCCATTCACCTAGATAAAGTTCTTCAAAACTTTGTACTTAAACCTCTAGGATAATACAAACACATTTCAATAACATATAAGTACTTTTAAAGTTCAATTTCTGCTTATTTTTATTTCCGTTTCATACCCTGACGCTCCTAGACAAGCTACTATATATGCGTATTTCTAATGTACAACACTGCCATTCTTTTCTGAATTTTCTTTCCTTTATTCCACTATTGGCATCTTCATTCCTCTCCTATGTAGCGCTGAGGCTTCCTTCAAGTTTCAGGTTTTCTCCAACATAGTTTCAGTTTTTCTATCATTTAGCTTTTCTCCAGTTAGATTTTTCTATTGAAAATCTCTGTTCCCTTTACCCAGGTGGGATAATACAGGTGGGTGTATTGAGTACGCCTATAGTCTAGAATTAATTAGTAGAGCTGTTTTTCTAATTGCTTATTTACTTATTAGACTTCAGAAGTCATCTGTAAATTCCTTGCAGAAAGGGAATTGTTCATTGCTCATATTTTCTTGATGCCTTGTATAACAGCCAAAATATTATAGATAAATAATCTGTATGTTTCCATAGATTCTCTAAAATGAATTTAAGACAGAAATATTATCAAACTAGGTTTTCAAAGTAAAAATAAAGAAGACTAGTTGATGAAAAATATCAAATTTAATATGTGAAAAAATCCAATAGAGGTGAAGAAGAAAATAAACAATGAAAGAGGAAAGGCAGCATCAGTGAAACTCAGCAGAGCTAATGACATCAGTGACTTGTAGTGTGAAGAATGAAATCCAAAGTGACCATAGCAGTAAAGTAAAACAGTATAGCGGAGGGACTGACAATCACTATTCTAAGGGCAGAGAAGAGATGCATGAAAGACATAATTTTGTTAAGGCTGGTGTAAATTGAGGATGTATACATAGTATCCCTCTTCTTTATTCCAGTACCATAAGCAGGAGTGAAAGTTCCACATCCAGTAACAATTAACACTGGGGAGGTATTATGGACTGAATGTTTATGTCCCTCCAAAATCAATGTGTTGGAGCTCTAACCACATGAGTGATAGTATTTGGAGATGATCTGTTCGGAGGTAACTAGGTTTAGATGAGGTCATGAGAATGGGGTCCCCATGATGGGGTGAATGCCCTTAGAAAAAGAGGAGGAGAGACCAGAAATTGTACACTCACACAGGTGGACACAGTCATGTGAGAACAGCAAGAAGTAGACATCTTCCAGCCAGGAAGAGGGCCCTCATCAGAAACAAAATTTGCCAGCATCTTCATCTTGGTTTTCCAGCCTCCAGAACTGTGCAAAATAAATGTCTATTGTTACATCCACCCAGTCTATGGTATTTTTCTATAGTAAACTAATGTAGGAGGGATTTACTGCATACAACATCACTGTGACAATCAAAGCCCTTTACTCAGTGCTGGACTACACTTTTTTAAACATAAACCACTGCTCATTGATTACAGAAGAAAAGGGAAAGTACACTCTACTAAAGCCAATTTAAAACCTTAAACGTATAAGATTAAAATGAATGTAACAGAAAACTATCTAGAAAGATACATCCCATGAGATTTTTGAGCTGGATAAGAATAAGACAAAAGTTCACTTTACATAGAATGGCTTTGTATAGTTGCTTCATAATTGTTAACATGTAAAGTTTAAAATGTTTAGTTGGTAACACAGGTGATTTCTATATGTATGTCTTGATGAAATCACCTTTAATAAAATATATAAAAGGTAAATGTACAATGGCATAAAATTCTTTATGGAGAATTTAATTCAGTTTACATAAGGGTCTATACAAATATGTTTTGTGTTTGTTTTTTTTAAGATTTTGGTGTCACTTTATCAAGAAAAATATTGCAAGAATATCAGTGTTATGCACTTATTTCTCTATAGACACTTCCTCTATACTTTGAGAAACGAATATGTAAAGTTCAAAGCCCCATGATCCAACTTTGAGGTTGTTCATAGGTGTGTTTAAATAAATAAAAGAGAACAACACACAACTCTGTAGTTCCTCAGGCTCAAGGAAGATGTGGCCATCCAGGGTGTTAGGTATTTTGAGACTTCTGGCAATTTGCTATGTGTGTATTGTAGCGCAGAAGGGCTAGCTCCTGACCATGAAAGTGTAGGGACTTAGCCAGTGCTCGTGAAGGGAAATTTCGAGTTTATAGCCATGACTTAAAAACTAAGTCAAGCCAGCAGTTGTGAAATAGTGTATCACATTGGGAAGTTGGGAATTGGTGGAAGATTCTGCTATGGCTTCTGTTTTCTATGGCTCTAATTCAGGAATATCATGTCCTTCTCTTAATATGTGTATTAAAATTGCAGTGTTCTAACTTGTTAGCTTGCTAGTAGGTTACAATATCAGCCCCTTCCGGTTTTTGACCTGACAATGGTTACTCTCCATGATCACCGTGCATGGGTCCTAGCTATTTCCTTATTTATGCAATGTCATCTACCTGTTTGTTTATTTATGCACATTCAAGAAATACTTTTAAGTTATATTATGCACAAGGTAGACTTTTAGACACTGGTTTGGATCTGGTACTCAAAGAGCTAGAAATAAGTTAAATTATATATATATATATAAAGTTAAATAATATATAATATATGGAGTTATATATATATTATTTAACTTTATATATTGTATATATAAAGTTTATATATTATAAACATTATATTATATATTTATATTATATTATATTATATTATATAAATATAATATATAATATATATAGTAAATTATAAATGTATAACCTATATATCTTATATAATAATATATATAAAGTTAAATTATATATTATATATACATATATATGTACATATATATATATAAAGTAGAACCAAGTAAATCTGATAGGTAAGGTACAAGTTAATTACCATTTGATGTTCAAAACGCAATGATTATTTCCAGTGACACTCAGGAAATGTGAATAAAGGAATATAGGAGTTGAGCCTCTGATAATTTACACATATGGCAAAAAGAGGCGAGGAGGGATTTTTAAGCTAAAGGAATAGACGAAGGAAGGGTGCCAGGTCATTAGGCATATGACAATGAAACATCCTGTAAAATAATCTGACTTATATGTACAGAGTAGTGAGAGCCTTTCAATGTGAATAGAAGTCAGACTGCCATTATCAGAGTTGTATTTCTTTGAAAATGGCTAATCATTAATGATGTTTAGTGCCATTTTAGTAAAAATCACTATGAGGGGAAAACTCTAGATCATGAAAGGCCAGTAAGGATGTTTTTGAAATAGTATGGGAATAAGTTTAAACAGACTTGAAGAGCAAAAGTAGTAGACATGGAAGATACTGGCAGATATGTGAGATGTGATAAGAATGTGTAGGAATTAATGCCATATAGGATAAAGAGGTATAGCAAGAAGAGGAAGAAGTCAGAAATGATTCTAACACTGAAATAAAAGAGAACGTTGAGGGATAGTATGGGCTATCTTACTCAAATTTCCTTCTGAATTCTTATTAGTGTACTTTTCTTTACAAAAGCTCCCAGAGATATAAAAACTACATATCCCATCTTCTCTGTAGTTTATATTCTAAATGTGATTTAGGTATTAATAACCATATTTAGGTACTAGCAATCAGTTGCATGACTTACCCTCAGAAACGGATGAAGTGAAAAAATGTAAGCCAATTACATTCTTGTGCATCAGATATCTATTTTGCTTGTATGGATGTTGGCAGATGCAATGTGGTTCTATGGCTCCCAGCTTCATGATATTGTGGTTTCTTGCATCAGTAGTGGTAACGTATTACTTCAGTAAGTTAAAATGGTCAAGTCTCTGACTCATGTTTTCATGCAATCCTCAGTAGCTTTTTTGAATGTTAGTAGAGGGAGTGTAATTTGGGGGGAAAAGAGCTATTTTAGAATTTTTGTCTACAACTTATTATTTCAACTCTTCCAATTATGTTGTGAGCAAACTAATGTCAGGTAAGAAGTTATTTTCTACTCAAACTAGTTATTGTTTGTAACAGAAACTTAACCAGTGTAATGATAAAAAGTGTTTTGATGAGAGTGATAAGAAAGGAAAATTCTAAAGGACTGAAGCTTTCAAAGAAGATGAAATTCCAACTGTAATATGTAAAGATTTCTTTGTTAAAGGGAAAAACACCGGAACTTTCTTTTGGAAATAGAGACACAGTGAGAAATAAATATTAGAGAAAAAAAATGACATAGAAGTGATGGTTGAAAACAGATAAGAGAGAATAGCATTTTAAAAAACTATAAAAGGAAAGAAAAGACATTGGAAGACAATAGGGACTATAAGCATAGGCACAATTTACTGTGGCTATATCCCAAATCAAATCCTATATTTGTGACAGCTTAGTGGGTATGCTATAGTATTTGGCAATAGTACACGATAATTAAATAGTAATATCTCTACTTGGTAATATTTTGAACTTCAGAATTCTATAAGCTTAAGTTGTTCAAATGACTAAAGTAATAACTATAAGCATATTCTAGCTACACTGAAGTTTGAACATGATTTTCTTTATATATAATATATATTATATATAATATATATTATAATATATAGAGAGAAATATATATAAAGAAATAGATAGATA
Source organism: Rhinolophus sinicus (assembly GCF_036562045.2). Taxonomy (NCBI): domain Eukaryota; kingdom Metazoa; phylum Chordata; class Mammalia; order Chiroptera; family Rhinolophidae; genus Rhinolophus; species Rhinolophus sinicus. The sequence goes on from NC_133755.1 coordinate 106,968,931, forward strand.
GATAGATAGATAGATAGATAGGTAGATATATGTATATATTTACAGAAACAAAATGAAAAAGGAAACTTTCAAAAACCATATGGAAGGTATGATTTAAAAAAATATGTAGGACTTTGGCTTGAATTATTACTATTGCTTTCCTTTATCGATCTGATTAATGATATAATTACTATGCATAAAAATGAAAGAATAGCACATGAGTTGCATAAAACGAGTGTAATCATTTTTTCCTTTTTAAGTACTCATTGTGTGACTTTGAGCTAACCGTCTAACCTCTCCAGACCACCAGGTTTCTCAACTGTAAAAAGAAGAGCTTATATAATCTTAATTTTCCTACTTTCTTATGACTCTTGGAGGAACTATAGAAGGTAGTTAAGAGTTCATACTGTGCAACCAGGTAGACTATTTCAGCTGAGAAATTTCTAGTGATATGACTTTGGCAATTTATTTCAGGTAATTCATTATATCTCACTTTCTTCTTCTGTAAAAGGAGGATTATAGAATTATTGTCAACCTTAAATAGAATAGTATACTAAATACACATGGTTCTAAATTGATACGTGCATCATCTACTAAGTTCTAAACATTTTTAGGATTATGTAACTCAATAGCTTACCTTATATTTTTAAAGCTTAATGATTGTGTCAACTTGGAATATGCATTTTACATTATGAAATGACCTGTATTTTAACATTTTTCTCAAATTGCTGTCATGTTTTCATAAACAAATAAACTAATGCCTAATATGTCGAAAATGGTCAGACAATATCACTGCAGTAAAGATAATGGAAATAATGGGATACTTAATATCCTATATGGCTACCAATTTAGAATATTATAAATATTTTTATATCTCTAATCATAGTTATGCCCTGCACATGTTAAACTTATAATCATATCAGCAAGTAGCTAGAGCATCACAGATTGCTTGATTGTTCTGCATTTTTTAAAATTTATTAGTTTCAAATATACAAAACTACATAATGATTAGACATCTACATACTTCACAAAGTGGTGACCCCAATAAGTCTATTACCCATCTGACAATGTACATTGTTATTAAATATTTTGACTATATTTCCTATGAAGTACTTTATATCCTCGAGACAATTTTTTGAAATTATAATTGCCATTCAGTACTACTTTATATTAGTTTCAGGTGTGTCGTAGTGGTTACACATTTGTATCATTTATAAAGTGATCCCTCCAATAAGTCTAGTATTCATCCTACACTATACATAGCTTTTAAAATGTTATTGACTTTATTCCCCATACTGTACTTTATATCCTTGTGACTACTTTGTAACTGCCAAGTTGTACTTCTTAATCCCTTCACCTTTCTCACCTAACCCCCAACACCCCCCAACTAGTGACCATCAGTTTGTTTTCTGTATCTGTGAGTCTAATTCTGATTCCTTTGTTCATTTATTTTGTTATTTAGATTCCACATGTAAGTGAGATCATATAGTATTTGTCTTTCTCAGTCTGATTTATTTCACTTAGTATAATACCCTGTAGGTCCATCCATGTTGTTGCAAATAGAAATATTTCATACTTTTTTTATGAAAGAGCAATATTCCATTGTATATGTGTACCACATCTACTTTATCTAATCATTTATTGATAGTATTTTGGTGGCTTCCATTCTTAGTTATTGTAAATAGAGCTGTAGTGAACATAAGAGTGCATGTATATTTTCAAATTAGTATTTTGGAGTTCTTTAGGTAAATACCCAGGAGTGCAATTTCTCGGTCATATGTTATATTTTTAATGTTTCGATGAACCTCTATACTGTTTCAATAGTGGCTGCACCAATTTGCAATCCCATCAACAGTGCTCAAGAGTTCCCTTTTCTCCCCATCCTCATCAATAATTGTTGTTTGTTGATTTACTGATGATAGCCATTCTGACAGGAGTGAGGTGGTATTTCATTGTGGTTTTTACTTCAATTTCTGATGATTAGTGATTAGTTGAGCATCTTTTCATGTATCTATTGGCCATCTGTATATCCTGTTGGAGAAATGTCTGTTCAGGTCCTCAGTCCATTTATTTATTGGTTTTTGTTGTTGTTGTTGTTGTTTGTTTGTTTGTTTTTTGGTGTTGAGTACTATGAGGTTTTTATAAATTTTGGATATTAACTCCCTTTTCAGATATGTCATTGACAAATATCTTCCCCCATTCAGTAGGATGTGTTTTCATTGTGTTGATGGTTACCTTCACTATGCAAAACTCTTTAGTTTGATGTAGTCCCACTTTTTTTGTTTTTTTATTTTGTTTCCCTTGCCTAAGGATATATATCAGTAAAAATATTACTAAGGGTAATGTCTGACAATTTACTATCTATATTTTCTTCCAAGAGTTTTATAATTTTGGGTCTTACACTTAAGTCACTAATAGATTTTCAGTTTATTCTTGTATATGGAGTCAGAAGGTTGTCCAATTTCATTGTTTCTTTTTTGCATGTACCTGTCCAATTTTCCCAGTACCATTTAGTGAATAGACTTTCTTTACCCCAACTTTCTTGCTTCCTTAGTCATAGATTAAATGACCATGTAGGCGTGAAATTATTTATGGGTTCTCCATTCTGTTTCTTTGATCTGTGGGTCTGTTTTTATGCCAATACCATGCTGTTTTGATTACTGTGGCCTTGTAGTATATTTTAATATCAGGTAGCATGATACCTCCAGCTTTATGCTTCTTTTTCAATATTGCCTTGGCTTTTGGGGTTCTTTATTGTTCCATGTAAATTTTAGGATACTTTATTCTGTTTCTGTAAAAAATACCACTTGAATTTTGATAGGGATTGATTGAATCTAAGATTGCTTTGGATACTATCGGCATTTATTAATTCTTCCTATCCATTAGCATGGTATATGTTTCCCTTTATTTTATTTCCTCTAATTTCTCTCTTCAATGTCTTATAATTTTCCGAGTACAGCTTAAATTTATTCCTAGTTTTCTTTGTTTTGTTTTGTTTTTGTTTGATGCAATTGTAAATGGGATTTTTTTTAAATTTATCTTTCTGATAGTTTGTTATTGGTGTATAAAAATGCAACTGATTTCTGAATATTAATTTTGTATACTGTTACTTTACTAAATTAATTTATCATATCTAATACTTTTTTGGTGTAATCTTTGGGGCTTTCTATATATACCATGTTTTCCCGAATTAAGAACTAGCCAGACAATCAGCACTAATATGTCTTTTGAAGCAAAAATTAAAATAAGACCCGGTATAGTATGGTATGGTATGGTATGGTATGGTATGGTATGGTATGGTATGGTATGGTATATTATATTATATTATATTATATTATATTATATTATATTATATTATAAGAGCCAGATTACTATAATGTTAATATAAGACTGGTCTTATATTAATTTTTGCTCCAAAAGATACATTACAGCTGATTGTCTGGCTAGGTCTTATTTTTGGGGAAACACAGTAGTATCATCTTATCTGCAAGTAATGACAGTTTTACTTTTTCCTTTCCCATTTGGATGCCTTTTATATGTTTTTCTTGTCTCATTGCTGTGGATAGGATTTCCAGTATTATGTTGAGTAAATTGGTGAAAGTGGGCATCTTGTCTTGTTTCTGATATAAATGAGAATGTTTTTAGCTTTCTCATTGTATATGATATTAGCTGTGGGTTTATCATACATGGCCTTTATTATGGTGAAATATGTTCCATCTATTCCCACTTTGCTGACAGTTTTGAACATAAATGGATGCTATAATTTGTCAAATGATTTTTCTGCACGTATTGATATGACCATTTCATTTTTATTTTTCATTTTGTTTATGTAGTGTATGATGTTAATTGATCTGCAGATATTGAACCAACTTTGCATACCAGAAATTAATTCTATTTGATTGTAGTGTATGATCTTTTTTAATATATTGCTGAATTTGGTTTGCTAATGTTTTGTTATAGGTTTTTGCACCTATGTTCATTAGGGATATTGACCTATATATTTTTTCTGGAATTTTCTCCTGTTCTTTTATTTGGGACACGTTTTTTTTGTTTGTTTGTTTCCACATTCTGGCTGCCTCTCTGTGGTTGCTTCTATGTATTAGGTGGATCTTCTATGTCTCTCATTCTTTGCTAAGTGGCCTTATATAGTACGCATCCTAGGTGGTCAAGTGGCACAGTCTCCTTGATCACCTGTGTGTATGTTCCAGGAGTGTCTCTTGTGTGTGTTGTGTGTACTCTCCTGTTTTAGTTTGAGTCTTGATTGCTTTTGGTGCATCAGTGGGTGGGACTGACTTTCAGGCTGACTGGCTGTGAGGATTGGCTGCTCTCATAGCATATGAGCTGCTGTGTGGAGGCTGACGCCTCAGAGGGGAATTTGCCCTGGTGGGCTCTTATGCCTGTTGAGACCATCCTTTGGGTGTGCCACTTTTGGGGCAAATATTATCCCACAATATTATCACACAGTATTATCTGGTGTGGTCTGAGGGGGGCCCTGAGTGTGTTGTTTCTGGTGACTCTTGGGAGAAACTCCTGTGCAGGCCAGTTTCAGCCTTGCCTCTCACTGGATTGGGCTACTTAGTAGGAGCTACAAAGTTATATGAAGTTGGTTTCTACCTGTGCTGGGCAAGGGGGCATATGGGAGTGGCCTTGCTGTGAATCACTGCTGGCTGCCACCAGTATCAGACCTGAGGAAGCTTATCAAAAGGCACAGGGAACCCCTAGGCCTGTTGCCACCTGCCAGCTGAACATAAAACTCAGCAACTAAAAGAGCCTCCTTAGGTGAACAACCCTAGCTGGTTGACCCCATGCCGAGAGTGCCCTGGGAGGTGCCACCCAAGTTAGGCTGGGCGGGGGCCCAGGGAGCCACTGTGCATGGCCTGTGATCTTCACACAGTTAATGCATATTCAGTTATTGTGCCAGTGCTGAGCCTGAGGCCACCCCACAAAACATCCTGAGTACACTGCGTACAGCGGTCTTCTGCCTCAGCCTGCAGAACCCTGAAAGCTGCCCAAGAAAGGCCACAATGTGAGCTGAGGCTAACCGCCAGCCACTGAAAGCCTCCCAGGCCAATTTGGCTACCCGCCACTGCACAAGCCCCTGGCAGGCCCTGGGTCAGGCCAGCTGCCCAGGTGCTGAGAGTGCACCCTGTGAAGCTGCACAAGGTGAGCAGGGAGGAGTGAAAGGAAGTCATGGGGTGTGGCCGGAGATCTTTACAATATTATCTCACATTTTCAAATGAAGACACAGTAATAGTAGAGAGGTCCTAAATGATTTACCAAGAATAACAAAGCAATCCAGTGACAACAATGAAATGTGAAGTTTCAAGTATATGACTCTTTATAATTGTAGTAACATTAATGAATAAAGACAGGAAATGAAGTGAAAGATGAGTTAAAAACACATCTTTGGGAAATTTTTCATAGACAAGTTTTGCAAAATTCTACTTCTTAAAGAGGGAAAGTTATAATTATGCTTATAATTGTGATTATTTTTAACCTACCCTAGAAATATACATTATCTTTTCAAATAATAAACATTTTTTGGTATTTTATAATGTACTCTGAGTTCTAAAACTAAAGCAAATTGACAGTACTTTATTGAAACTAAGAAAGAATACATAACTTTGTTTAAAACTAAAACAAAAAAATCTTAATAGCAAAGACCAAATAGCCCTTTGAAAAGGTTGGCATCAAAACTTTGTACTGTTTCTGTTCTAGAAAGTTAGTACTATGTGATGACATGATTGTACAATTTGGGAAACTATGCCCTTCTTCTGAGTGTTTAGGATGATTTATGTGATTTATGTTCACTAACTAATAGTGTAATAACAGGCTATGAATGTAGTGTGATGGCTAATGAATACCAGGTTTGAGTGACAATTTATTGTGAATCATTTCCCATGAGATATATTGTATTTTCTTTGTATGTACTTCTGTACATTGATGCCAAATTGCAGAGGGTAGATGTATCTTTTCTCCTTTCTGTCCTTTGCTAATTGATTGCTTATTTCACCTTAGGCATTTACTGTATTGAACACTAAAACATTTACAAATTAATACTTATATATTTATTATCTTCCATCCCAATGAGATAACGACCATTAAGAAGCAGTCTAGAACTAAGGAACAACAAACTTTTTAATTTTAATTAATTAATTAAATTTTAATTAAATCATTGGAGTGACATTGGTGAGTAAATTACAGACTTTTAACTACTACATTAGACTTGCTGAAAATATCATGGTTAGTCACTTAATAAGAGGGTGTCAATGACTGGCAAATAAAGTGGAGAGATTCCCTAGAATGGACAAGCAAAGAGAGGGACATGGTGATTAGGGATCCAGCGATTACATCAAACAGGTTCAGAACATTAACTCTTTTTTTTTTACTTCTAGTTAGCAAGGCCTGAATGTTTAGTAAGGTGAATGAATTATAACTGGTGTACAAACTAGAAGCCATTCTAGGTTAAAAAAAAAAAAAAAAAAAAAGCTGCTTCTGACAAGAAGCAATCAGTTCCTCATTCAGTGATATAAGCTGTGACACATACTGGGTAGAGCATTCCTTACAAAAGGTCTCATTAATCGCACGCAAGAGGTAGATAGTTATAGTTTGTCTGAAATATTCTGCAGTTTGTTCAGGACAATCCTAGGTGGATACACCTGATTTCTCAACATATTACTAATACCACCACTTTCACCCTGAGAAGTACAGAGGTTTGGGATATAAAAATATATGATCACCTTATTTATAGCCCACACAAACCTTATCTTGTTGGTTCTTCATTAGTTTTAAAAGACTGCTTATCCTCCACAATGAAAAGAATCTCTGCTTCACTGCGATGACATTCATATGTATTTGACCTGTGATTTCTTCTCAAGTGAACTTTCTGAATGCATACTTTGCTATTGCCACACTTATTGGTATTTTCAAACCTATCTCATATGTATAGAATGTCATTACTGTCAGATAACCTCTTCCTTTTATATATAGCTTCTAAAATTTTAACTGTTTGAATATATTATTTTCTGTCCCTCTCAGACCTGCTTTCTGTGTAACACAAAACTGAGAAGAATACCTTCTAAATGTCCACAGTAAAATTGTATGCTATTTTGTTGCAATTTAATGAAAATTCCATGATTTTCTTCTTTGTGGCTAATTGACTGCTATTTATATATACAACATTTATTGCACTAGTCTTAGATGGAGCTCTGCTTCATTGCTTAATATAATTAAATGTATATTCTCTTTCTAAGCATATATTTTTTATAATGACATGTGTGAGCATATATTATTTGTAACTACTCTGCTACATGTTTGGAGACTAACAGTGGACAAAATACATATGTTCTCACTATTTGGAATACTCATGAAATCAAAAAGAAAAATCTAGACAAAATTTAATGTAACATAGTTTTCTGTGAGGTTAAGCAAAACTGGTGTGTATGAAAAAGCCAAGACAAACTGAATGAACAAGTCCTTCTTTGTAGGTAACAGAAAGCCATAATAGCTTTCATTTCTGGGGATATTTACCTCATCTGGATAGGAGAAGATATAAAAACAGACTTCTACAAATGAAATTATTTTGAAAGCTTGAAGAAAAATCATCCAACCAATAGATGACAGGATGGGCTACTGGGACAAATCAACTCTAGGAAGAACCTGTAGAATTAGCAGCTTGCCCTATCAACCAGAAAAGAAAGTGCTTGTACTCACTGAGAAATAATAAATGAATGAAAAAAAAAAAAAAAAGGAGAGAAAGGAAGAAAGTAAAATGTTATACTTCTACCACATTTTTCTTTTTTAAAAATTCTGCCTGGAAAGATTAAAAGATTACATGACAAGCAAAAAACAAATAAACAAACAAATCAACAAACAAGAATGTAACCAATAAAAGAGAAAATATAGTAAATAAAATAATATAGTTGAACCAGTTATTTTAGAAGACGAAAAAAGATAAAACAAATCTTATCATGAGTTAAATAGTACTGGAAAATTTGGTTGTAATAGGCAAAGATATTACATATTTCAGGAGAGAAGAGGGAATGAAAAAAATGGAAATAAGTGAACTGAAAAGTACAATAAAATAAATTAAAATGAATATGATCAGCATCTACTGTCAGATAACCTCTTCCTTTTCTATATAGCTTCTAAAATTTTAACTGTTTGAATATATTATTTTCTGTCCCTCTCAGACCTGCTTTCTGTGTAACACAAAACTGAGATATTGTGTTACCATATACAATAATGGGAGAAATGGGGGAAAAAAGAAAAACAAAAACAAAAAGAAAGGACTAATAAGGATAAAATAACTAAAAAAAAAAAAAAAATTTCAATAAAATTGTGAAACAAGTTTATGGGAAATCTTTACTCTCATGTAAACAAAACAAAACAAAAACCACATTTATCTAAGAGACTTTTGAAGAACGTACATATATGATACTTTCTTCATAAGATTGGTTATAATGAAAAATGTCTTCTCTCAGTACTTCTATTTAACCATCCACCTCAATTTCTTAACTCGTAAAATAAAACTTCTACAACAAAAACATCAGTTGGATTTTAAAGTGTTAAAATAAAAAACAAAACTGAAAAACATAGGTTGGAATTTAAGGTATTTAATGGTTTTATTTGGACAAGATATAGGTTTTCAAGAAGAGAACCTGGATGAATTTACACACTCACACACAAACACACACACAAAGCTATAGAAATAATGAATGAGTTTAGCAACATTGCAAAATACATGGTCAATATATATATCAAAAAAAGAATAGTATTTATACTGGCAAAAAATGTGACATGATATTTTTAAAAATCATACAATAACATCAAAATTTAGAATATTTAGGGATAATTTTTTAAATAATCTAAAAAATGAACAATGAAAAATACACAATATCATTGAAAGTAATAAGGAAAGACTCGGATAAGGAGAGATGTACTAAATTAATTGATCAAAGGTTTATTATTTTTAAAATATCCACTATCCATAAAATGCTCTATAGATTCAATGTAATCCCAATTAAAAAAAAATATCAGGACACATTTTTATATACCTTTTCAAGCTGATTCTAACATTTATATGAAATTTTAAATAGACAATCCAACAATTTTTTAAAAGATAATGATTAAAAGATCTACACTATTTGATGTTACAACTACTCAAAATTGAATCAATCAATGTAGTGTTCTTCTGGCAAAAGTGTAAGAAATATAGACCAATAGATAATAATAGAGAGCTATGAGTAGTCTTCTCTCATGTATAGTCAAATGGTTTTGACAGAAGTACCACTTAAAACAATAGGGAGAGGACAGTTCTTTCAATAGACACTACAATTGAGTATCTAGGTGCACATAATAATAAAAATAATAATAACCCTTTAGTCTCACCTTATACAATATTATATTCAAAATGCATCAGAGACCAAAATGTAAGGACTAAAAATATAGTTTAAGAAGGAAACAGTACACTTTCACCTTAGGTTTCAGACATTTGCTAAGAACATTTTTTTAAATCGTTATAGCAACAACTATGTAAGAACAACAGACAATTTGCAAATGCACAACTGTTTGAAATAGGTCATCTGTGGTCACAGGACAACAAGGGAAACTGAAATGTAAGGCCAGCATCTCCAAGGAAAAAAATTCTTATTAGAGGTATGCACTGCTGCACACCAGTAAGAATTCATTTAAAATCTTTAACCAATTGCTAATGGCCAACTGCTAATGGACTAATGAAACAGTGGAGGACACAGACACAGGAAGGATTGACACCCTGTCAGCCTTCACTACGTGCTGAGAGAAGGCATCCCTCATGGTACATGTCTAGGGTAGAGGGAAAGCAGCTGCAATTGAGCAGATCTGAGGACAGGATCATTGACAAAGCACCAGTCTCAGGACCAAGAGATATACTATCTAAGACTTAATCAGAATGTCAAAGAATACTCTTCTACACCTCTCTACCGGGGGTAGCCTATAACATCTGTTGGAACGATCAGAAATAGCTTTTTTTGGGTATGATTACTACATTTAATGATCTAGTGGAAAAGGAGGCCCAGTATCAATAATCAGATGGATGCTTTCGGTAGAGATGAAATTAAAAGAAGGAATCAAGTAAAAATTTTAGAAAAAAAATATAGTATCAGAGATCAACGATGTCTTTGAGAAGCTCATCAAGAAATCTGATATAATTAAGAAAGAATCAGAACACTTGAAAATAGATCCAAAGAAATTAAGCAAATGAAGCATCAGGAGGGAAAGTAGTCAAAATGAAATAAAAATAGAACAGAGCATTCAAAATTATAGGACAATATCAAATGATCCAACATATGTGAATGTGGAAATCCAAAAGCAGAAGAGACAGCAAATGGGGAAGAAGTAATATTCGAAGAAATAATGGTGGTGAACTTTCTAAAATTAATTACAGCCACATGTCACAGATCTAATAATCTTAGAAAACAAAGAAGATAAACATGAGCACCTATGTGTGTGTGTGCACGTGTGCATGAGCAAACACACTCACACACACACATAAGTATATTAAAGTTGCTGAAGACCGAAAGTCTATTTATCAAACTCTGGAAAGCAGCCAGAGAGAAAAGATACACTACAAAGGAACAAAGATAAAAATTACAGTAGACTTCTTTAAAAGAATACAAGCCAAAAGATAATGATGTCACAAATAAAGGGCAGAAATAAAAAAATAATAATAAATCTCAATTTTAATCACAGCAAAAATACCTTCAAACAATTCTAAAAGGAATATGATAATCATTAGGTAAACAACTACTAGTGGGAATGTACTATGTGGTAGGTGGAATAGGTCTTTCCTAATGATGTGAATGTCTTATTCTCTGGTACCTGTGAATGTTATCTTATAGGGCAAATATTTGCAAATATGATTAAGTTAAGTGTCCTGAGATGGTGAGATTATGTGATTGGACTCTAAATGCAATCTCAATTGACCTTAAAATAGGGAGGCAGAAGAAGATTTGAGGGAAGAGAAAGAAATGTGACCACAGAGGCAGAGATTGAAGCAATGGTACCACAAGCGAAGAAAAGCCAACAGCTATCAGAAACTGGAAAGGCAAGAAATAGATTCTCCCCTAGAGACTATGGAGGGGGCAAGTTTCTGCTATTAGTTTGATTGCAGATTTCATACTTTGAGCTTTCAGAACTGTGAGGAAATAAATTACTGTTGTTTTAAGATACATAACTTGTGGTATTTTTTAACCTGGTCTTAGAAAACAATAATACACAAAAGTTAAAGGAAATTATTCAGATAGAAGGGATATGATACAACAAGGAAATACAGATCTACACAGAGAATTGAAGAGCACTAGAAACGGAATATCTGAAGATTACTATAAATTTGATTTTTCTTATTTAGTTACTCTAAAAGATAACTGTCTATAAACTGAAAAGTGGATCAAATGTTTGAAAACTATAAAAATAATGTATTAATATTCAATCATGAAGACATTTAAAAAAACTATAAATTTTGAAGAAGGCTGAAAAATACAGAAAAAAGAAACATTAAAAAGAAAGAACATTTAGACAACTGCCACTAGGATGGTACATTTTAATCCAACCTTAGCAAGACTTGCTCTGACTGTAAATAGTCTAATTATTATGACAGGTTACTTAGTATGACATCAGGCAGTTAGAGACTCCTTGGTAGACTGAGTAAAAACAGAATAAAATCAGAACACAGGGCAACTATACGAAGACAAAAATATCATAAATCACACTCTGGGGCAAATGGGTTTGTTTCAATGGTCTCCCTCCAAGGTGAGCAGTGGAGCGAGTCTTGGAAACATTGTATCCATAGACACCCACATCCCAACATCCACCCCTCCCAGGTAGAAATAAAGGTACATAAAATAAACACAAGCTTTTGTCTTAGTAGTGGGTATCCCAACTTCAGGTACCCCGTCCCGCTCGGGAGCTGTAACTCTTTGCTTGCTATAATAAGCTATCTTCCTGTGCCACTCTTTTCCCCTCCCTGGTCTGTGTATCCATTCTTCGGCTCCACAAGACAATGAACCTGGTGTTCACTACACAACATCCTACATCATTACCAAATAAAGGATATATTGTCATATTGAAATTAGAGCAAGACTTAATTATATGCTGTCTACATAAAGCCTATTTTTAAATATAAAGATTCAGACATGTTAAAAGAAAAATATTGTAGAAGATATGCTATGCAAACATAATCTGATATTATCTATAGAAATCAGGAAAAAGAATGATCTTATGAAATAGAATATTATAAGTGATATAGTGATATATTGCATGATTATAAGAAGCAATTCTTCTAGAAGACATGAGATGTGATCACAAAATAGAGTGAATGTTCAAATTTAAAAAAATTATTACAGTAAAAGACATATTGCCATTAATTCCACTCAAAATACCCCCCCCTCACTTCGAACACACTTATCCCATCATTCTTGCCACTTTCTGAAGCAGTTCTGGAAGTACTCTTTCCTGAGTGTCTTTAGTTGTGCTGTCATGGCTGCCTCGATGTCCTGAATCTATTCAAAAGTTTTAACTTTCATGGTCATTTTGACTTTGGGGAGGAGCCAGAAGTCACACGGTGCCAGATCCCGTGAATAAGGTGGATGAGGACTCACCGTAATGTTTTGCTTGATTGAAATTGATGTATACAAGAAGTTATGTGTGACATGGAGCCTTTCTCTTGTGATTGCAAGCTATGGTGAATGCTGCTGCTGAGTGCCACCCAATGGAAAGGCAGGGATCTTCAATATGGGAAGCAGCATGTTCAACCTTAGTAACAGTGTGTGACAAGTTTCAACTTTTTTTAGTGCAATCAGTTGGGTGTGAGCTAAAGTTGAGAGAAGGTGTGTGTTAAAGTGTGCTGTAAATCATCCTCCATCATGATAACACTCCATGTCACACATTGCTTCTTGTATATGGCATTTTTGTCAAATAAAAACTTTGTTGTATGTCCTCATCCACCTTATTAACAGGGTCTGGTACTGTGCTACTTCTGGCTCTTCCCCAAAGTCAAAATGATTCAGGATGTTGAGGCAGCCATGATAGCACAACTAAAGACACTCACAAAAGAGGACTTCTAGAACTGCTTCAGAAAGTGGCAAGAATGATGGGATAAATGTGTTCAAAGCGAGGGGGGTATTTTGAAGAGGATTAATGGCAATGTGTCTTTTACTGTAATAAGTTTTTCCTTTTATTTAAACATTCACCATGCTGTTTGATTATACCTCGTATGTCCCATCATTATCCAGTCATCTATCAATGGACACTTAGATTTCCAATGAACATAGGTATGTACATACCTTTTGTATTATGTTTTCATATTCTCAAGATAAATACCCAAAAGTAAAATAGCAAGATCATATGATAGTTCTATTCTTCGTTTTTTTTGAGGAATCTCCATACTGTATTTCACAGTTGCTACCCTAATTTACATTCCCACCAACAATATATGAGGGTTCCCTTTTCTCCACATCTTATCCAACAATTGTTTCTTGTCTTTTTGATGATAGCCATTCTAACAGGTGTGAGGTAATATCTCATTATGGTTTTAATTTGCATTTCCCTAATAATTAGTGATGCTGAATATCTTTCCATGTGCCTGTTGTCCATCTTTTTTATCTTCTTTGGAAAAATGTCTATTGAGATCCTCTGCCCATTTTTTAATCATATTGTTTTATTTTGTTGAGATTTATGAGTATTTTTTGTACATATTTTTTATATTATGGTATGTATGATTTGAAAATATCTTTTCCTATTCTGTTGCCTTTTTGGTTTGTTGATGGTTGTCTTTGCTGTACAGAATCTTTATAGTTTGATGTGATCCCATTTGGACCTTGAGGGTATTATGGTAAGTGAAATAAGTCAGATGGAAAAAGCACATACCATATGATTTCACTCATATATGGAATATAAAAATAAAACAAACAAAAAGAACAGAAAACAAACTCATAGAGGGAGGCAATAGATTGGTGGTTACCAGAGGGGATGGAAGGTGGAAGAAGGATAACATTAGTAAAGGTGGTCAAATGCATTATGACAAATAAACACTAAAGTTTTAGTGGTGAACACAATGCATACATACAGATCTTGAATTATAATATTGTATACATAGAACTTAGATAATGTTACAAACCAATGTTACCCAATGAAAAGTTTAAAAATATAAAAATATAGGGTTTGTAAAGAGAGATATAAGATATATCCATTTTTAAATAAAATCATTGTCTATATGAAAATGCCAAAAATTCTAAAACATCACTAAAAGTAATAAATAAGTTAAGATAGATAAGAAGATACAAGTTCAATATAAAAACTCAAATACATCAAAAAGTAATCTTAGTTATTCATATTAGCAATGAACAATAAGAAATTTTGAATGTGTTTATGTACTCTTTATATGCATATATGTAATATGTACACATGTATATGTAATTTTGATAGCACCAAAAGAACATATTTAAATATAAATATTATAAAACATTATATCTGCCTAAAAGTATAAAAATGGATGAATGAAATCACAATATCTAACTCAATGGAGAGATATACCATTTTTATGGATTAGAAATCTCAGTATTGTTGAGATGCCACTTTTTCTAAACTAATCTATTTAATCAATGAAACTCCAATCAAAATCCCAGTAGATTTTTTTTTTTTTTCATGGTAAATGTCAAGAACTGGAATACGATTCCAAAAAGTAAGATAATTCTGAAAAGGAAAAAAAAAGAAGTTAGGTAACATATGTTAACTACTTTTCAAATATAGTATAAAGCAGTGAATTGTAGTGAAGACAATGTAGTGCCAGGAAATATGTCAAATATAGTTTTTTTTTTCAACTCCTTTCATGCTGATTCTTTGTATCTATTGTTCACATACTTTTTAGATACAGCATAATATGTGACATTTACCTATTCCAAATTATATCTGTTATATTTTAAATGAATAGAAATACAAAGAAATTCTGATCATTTCATCTATATAAAGTTTATTAATATGGTACCACCATATGAAAATTTTAATCACAAAAGATTTGGGGGCAGCAAACAAAAAAACAAAAAAAAAAATCCCAGGAATTATTCACTATTTATTTTCTTTCAAGAATGTAATGTGAACATTCTAGAGAAGTTAACTATTGTGTCACCTCTGTAAAAAAATCTAAGTTGATTTGGAATTGAACCTCTGGAAAAGCAGCTGATGAGATGATCTTAGGACAATAAATGGTCCTTTTATTTACAAGTGATTAATTTTAAAAGACCCTTAAATTTATTCGTTCTTAACTTTTCTTCTATTTTTCAGAGAATTTTTAAAATTTGTTTTGATATAATAGTGCCTGGTGCCAATAACAACAATCAATTTAGCATTAGTTTCTAGCTCCTATTTCTCAAGCAGTTAGAAAAAATATTTAAACAATTTTATAAAAGGAGGGAGAAGTATGCCTTGATAATCACATTCATTCATTTATCTGTCCAAAATATAGCTATTGTTAGTACCTATGGCTATTAGTTCCAGATGCTGAGATAAGGCAGTGAAAATCTTTGCACTTATTGAATTTCTATTTTGTTGGGAGAGACAAACTTCATAAGCAGGTAAATACATAGTTAACACATAGTAGTAACCTATGCCATGAAAGAACATATTGAATGATAAGGGGAGACCTATGGGCAGGAGTGGCCTCTCTGAGTGGTTTCATAAGGCTGATACATAAGGAAATGCTAGCTCGGACTCAGAACAGATCTAGAGTACCAACAAATGCAAGATTGTGAAGAAGAAACAAGCTTGGCCCTTTTGAAGATCTATAAAAAGCTGAGAGTCACAAAGGGAGAGCAGTGGAGAGATAAAGTTAGAGAAATAAGCAGGGGCCTTGGTGATAAGGCCACAAAAGAGTTTGAGCAGGGGAGTGTTATAATTAGTTATCTTTTTTCAAATATCACTTTACTTTCTGTTTTGAAAATAACTGTAGAAGATTGAAAATCAGAACAAGGGACTTCATAGGAGAGGACTACAGCAGTCAAGGGAAGCCTGATGAAAGATTTGGATAGATTCTCTAAACCTGATATGGTCAGATGCTGCAACTCACCCAGGTCCTACCAGCAGGCCAGTGGGCTAAAAGGATTAATATTTTGGGATAACTGTAATCATCCCCAATCCAAGTGCTATGGAACCAGAATTGGGAAGTTCTTCCTTAGGTAGGAATGGAAGTGGTAAGAGGTGATACATGTGAGATATATTTTAAATAATCCTACAGAAATTATTGATGGATTGGAGACTGACAAGAATAAAAGAGAAAAATTAAAGATGGCACTGGAGTTTGGGGTCTGAACAAATTCTAATAGGAGGTATCCATTACTGAGCTTGAGAATACTGGGAAAAAACAAATTTGGGACAATGTAAGGGGAAATTAGAGTTCTACTGTGAACAAACAATGCTGAGGTTTTTATTAGACATTCAAGGGAGATTTATAATATGTAGTTAAACAGGTGGATCAGGGGAGATGACTATTTGAATTCGGAAATCATCAGCATATTTATGGTCTCATTGAAGCATATTTATGGTCTCATGTCATTGAAGCAATAAGAATGGATGAAATCAACCTCAGGTTGATTATAGATCAAATGATTTCTAATCCTGGTTGAATTTTGGAGTTACTTAAGCTATTATAAATGATACTAATGCCAGGCCTTGCTGTAGAGTTTCTGATTTAATCGAGCTCTGGATAGAACCTAAGCAACTGTATTTTTTAAGCTAAATCATTATTAAATTCTAAGGTGCAGCTACTCATGTATATAGAGAAACCCACTGGTATAGAGAGAAAAAGAAGACATCAGAAAATTGAGCAGTAAGGTGTTTCAATATAGGCGTAGAGACAAAGAAACGGTCTAGCTAAAGGGACTACAAAATAGTTAAATGTGAAAGAAACTCAGTTTAAATTGTGTTCTCTTGGCAATGAAGACAGTGTTTCCAGGAGGGAGGGGTGAGCTTTATCCAATGTCACTGAAAATTGGAGTCAGCAAATTGCTGAACAGTTTACATTCTACTCCAAGAGACAGGAAAAACCATCTCAGCCTATGGGTAATGAATGCATGCAGGGTGCTCATGTTGTAAAGCATGAGGGCCCCTACCTCAGCCCTGAAGAATCAGGGGAAGCTTCTGGGAGAAGGGGACTGCTCAGGTGGGAAACAAAGGTGGAGTTATTGTCATTTAGCAATAGATTGTGGAGAAGTTTCCAGGCAGAAGGAATTGTCATGCAGAGCAATTCTGGAAGCTGCAACTGATTATTTTTATGATGTAGAGGGGTATGGGAGGGTGGCAAAAGATGAGGGCAGGAAGAATTAAATGCTAAACCCTGAAATACTTAATATTTTATGTGCCAGGCCAAGAAGTTTGGACTTTATCACAAGGCAATCAGTAGTCACTGAAAATGCATATATTTTAAAATCAAAATATAATTAAATGATAAATAGGCATATTAAAATGAAAAATAGTGTTATCTTTTCAAGTTTTTATAGTTATACATTTAAGTATATATTGAATCATACATTCTGTAATTTTTTTCATATTGTTTTGTAATTTATGAACATCTCTGCACCACTGAATGACATATTCCACTGCTTTAATTTGCACTTATTTTATTAATGTTGACTTTGTATATTGGTTTAATGGCCAATTGAATTTCTTTTGTGAATTAAATGTTCATGGCCGCTGCCCATTTTTCTTCTGTGATATTTCTCTAATTTCCACTAATTTAGGATCATACGTGTATATTAAACTTTCAGTTGTCAAATATAATTTAATATTCTCTAGTGTCTTGTCTTACTTTTGGTTTTGAGTTCTTGCTATTATTTATATATGCACATACAGATAAATGATAGATGATAGAAAATAGATATTTTTTTCTGTTATACATATGTGTCATTAAAAGGAGAGAGGAAAATCTCCTGACAATGTCCATGTGTGATCATAAGCTCTCTCTAGGATTTGGCTTCAGTGAAAGACATCTCCCTCACCTAAGATCCTCAGTGTTCAGGCCAAATTCAATGATTGGTCAAGTCAGGTGTATAAATACCAGGTCTTCTGCCCTCAAGGTGAAATACTCCTGAAGGACCCTCCCAGTCCCAGAGTTCCCTGTGGGACCGCCTGCCGATAACGGCAGCACAGTTCTCTCTGTGCACAATCCTACTCCCTTTACTGTCTTAGGTGCTTGTACTGAGAGCACTCACCAGTAACCCTCCTGATCACAGATCTCCTTCACAGAGTTTGTTTCCCCAAGAAGTCCTACATAACACATTTTTGTTTTCCAATAGTACTTTCTGTGAAGACAAAATAAATATCTTAGGTATCTTTCTGAAAAAGTGTGTTTATAAACCTAAATTATTTTCTAAAAAATGTTTTTTTTTTAACTGTTTAAAACTACAATATGTCAAGTTCTCACTTTGTATGGATTCCATGTTTGCCATAAAATAAACTGGAAGCATTCCAAGTCTTATTTCTAGACTTTTGATTCTTTCCCATTGATTTTGGTGCAAGTTCCTTTTTATTATGGTTATTTATTTAAGCAGAATGTGTTGTTTGATAATATAAATCCACATTGTGGTGATAAGCTTATAACCACTTCTTGCAGATAAGCTTTGAAAGAGTTTTGTTCAATGACCCTCACCAAAAAAATTGAGGTGGATATTAGTTATAGGTATTTCTTTGAAATTGTATACTAATTTGAGAATTGATTATCTTTGAGAAAAGATCATTTGAATCTTATGAGACACATGCATTATTTAAGCATCCGTTCATGCTTTTTTTCAAGCCCCTCATTAAACTGTGCAGTTTCCTAATGTGAGTTTGCACATATGCTATGGAGTTTCTTTCTCAGTAGTTTATTGTTTCCATTTAATATTAGTATAAAGTTAATTTTTTCTCCTGTGTTTAATTGTTCGGAATAGGCAAATTATTTGAAATCCTTTGTTGTTTCAAAAAGATGTTTTGCTGTTATTCTTGGGTTTTGAGGTAAATAATAACAACTTCACTAGGGAGGTGGATTTGTTCATCAATTCATCATGCTTAGCAAAATGCTGAGCAGAACATAGCTCAAAAATATGTGAATAACTTAATTAAGCAAAGATAATTTTCTCCTCCTTTCTCAAACTTGAAATATTTGAGTTAGTATTTTTTTTCCATTACATTAGATACCGTTTTCATTATATTGTTACATGAAATAATGCAAGGAGATTTATTTTGTCCATATTTTAGAGATAGTGTTTCCAGTGTTATAGGTTGATGGTTATTGTGGTAAATTAATAACGTTTTTTACCACGTGAAGAACAATATCCTTTATAGCTATTTAATTAGTTTAAAAATAATTAGGAGTTCATGCTGTATTTTTTTATATATATATATATATATATATATATATATATATATTTATATATATATTTATATTTATTTATATATATTTTTTCAATTGTATTTATTTTTTCGAAGATCCACCTCTTTGTTTCATTTTTTCTATTGTCTTTTTGTTCTCTACTTCATTTATTTTTGCTTGAATTTTCACTATTTTCTTCCTTCTACTGACTTTGGGCTTTGTTTGTTCCTTTTCTAGTTCTCTAAGGTGTAATGTTAGATTGCTTATTTGAGATACTTCTTGTTTCTTGAGGTAGGCCTGTAATGCTATAAAATTCCCTCTTAGTACTGCTTTTACTGCATCCTAAAATTTTTGGTATTTCACATTGTCATATTTATTTGTCTCTATGTATCTTTTTGAACTCATTTCTTTTTTGACATATTTTTCTTTTTTGTCCTTTTGATGTATTAATTAGATGACTTCACACCCTCCCCAACTTGGTAATCATTATTCTTTACCGGGAAATAGGTTCAATATAATAAGATTTTCTCTGAGATTTTTGCCTCTATAGTTCACAAATAAGATTGTTCTGAGTGTTCTGTTTTTTTTGTTTTGTTTTGTTTGTTTTTTATGTACATTTGTTAGATTTAGGTAAACTAACTTCGTAAAAAGAATTAGCAAGTTCATTGGAAGGTGATGATAGATGTTATAAAGAGATCACTATGGCTGCAAGCTATGGTAACTAGAACTCCATGGCTGTGAATGAGATGCCTAGGTCCTTTAGCACTTTGGCGAGATAGAGTGATGGAAGCCATAGTGAGATTCAAAGTGTACTCATGGCTGTTAGATCATGATACTACATGATCTAGCTGCTCCTAAGAAAAAACAACTTCTCCTATTAGAGTCATGTCAGTCCATCTGGTAAAACTAATTACTCCGTGTTTTCTAGGTCAGAAGACTTAGTGAATGAGTCTCTGCTTTTTAGTTCAATTTTATTTGTATCATGTAAAAAAAGAAAATACAAAATAAGAAATAAACATGAACATGGATAACTTCTCAACATTTTCTGTTTTTTTTTCGTTGTTTCTGTGAAACATTATAGCTTTTAATTATTTGAATAAATTTGACAAACCATTAATTTTCCATTCAAATTAATTAACATTTTAAAAAAACTTTTCTTGCTCTTTATTGTGAATTATTATTAAAACTAAATCTTCCTTAGTTATACAGGGCATTAATTTTTTAATTTTCCCTCTACAGAGCATTTCTCAAAACATATTGACTCCCCTTCCCATAGCTTATAATAAACAAGGTATGAAAGCAACCTAGGTGTCCATAGATAGATAGATGAGTGGACAAAGAAGATGTAGTATGTGTATACAATGGAATATTATTCAGCAATAAAAGAAGAATGAAATCATGCCATTTGCAGCAACATGGATGGAACTCGATGGTGTTATGCCTGCTAAGTGAAATAAGTCAGAGGGAGAAAGGCAAGTACTGTATGATTTTACTTATATGTAGAATCCAAAAAAAAAAAAAAAAAATCAAAACAGACAAACAAACAAACAAACAAAAAACCTTGACTGACAGAAGCAGAGATCAAACTGATGGTTGCCAGGTGGGAGAGGGTTGGGGGGAAGGGTGAAAAAGGTGAAGGGGAATATAGTGAGTAATACTGTGATAATGCATGGTGACAGATGGTTACTAGACGTAGTTTGGTGACCATATTGTAAGGTATATAAGTGTTGAATCACTATGTTGTACACCTGAAACTAACATAATATTGTACAGTAACTATATTTAAGAAAAAAGAAAGAACATACCCCATAATATTGTATGCCAACAATATTTTAAAAAGAAACAAAAAAGAAACATTTACATCACTTTTCAATACTTTTTAATATTGATTTTAAATATAATAAATCTTGCCTTTTTTGTATTTTAAACTGTAATTAAACATATTTTCTAATGTATGTTTTCTTAAAGACTAAAAATTAAGCACTTTAAGCTTATCTTTGGTAATTTTGGTACCTACAATTCTAGGGGGTAGATGAAATGAAATTTAACTTATTTAGCATATGATATACAAATTTCAACACAGAATATATTGATTTGTACCTAAAACATACTGTTTTTAAATGAAAAAACATTGAGCTATATGTCATATTTAATGGTATGTGACAGATCGGTTTACATAAGAAAAATAAGTTTGTGTGATGTTAGATCTGTGTATATAATGTAATGGTCAGCTTGCATAGTTTATTGCTTTTATGGGAATTATATTGGCCTATGTAAATTATATTAGTTTCTAGTGAGATGAAAATAAGCTTAATGTTAAAATTGTAATGAATCTATCCACTATAATATTTTCCTTCCTTTGAAATATGCAAATTTAAGGGTGAGTGATTAGTCTGGTACATCTTTATTAAAGAAAGTACAAGTGAAAAAAATTGTAACATTGCCTATTTAATTTTACTCTTCTCCCTAAGGTATATATACACTATCTATTGGGGAAGGATGCAGATATTCACTCGGCATATACTTGATTTATCTTTCCCTGTCATTCAAGATTATATGAAGGGTGAAATTTGCTCCTGGCCACTGAAAATCATAGATCAGCACTCTAAAAAATGTCACACCAGTTTTCGGACCTCATGCCCCTTATATAACGGTCTTTTATATTAATGACTTTTTTCACTTTTTTTTAAGTTGATAAAGCATGCCTGATTTATAAAGACATAATTTCAAAAGGTTGAAATAGCTCCTCCTTTCAAATGAAAATTCTGTCATCCCCTGAAGAGAGTTAATGGAAGAAATTAGAGTATTTCTCCCTTCTTCATTCTGTTGCATATGTACTGCAACTGTGGAATAGGGCCAGTTGTAAGGGAATGATCAAATGTGTTTTTTTCTCCCACTCTGTATTCCTTTCCAGTAGGGCAGTGGCAGAGAATAGGACCACTTATTCTGATTACTTTCATTTAGTTCCTTTACTAAGCCAGTAAGATGCATTTAAACCAATAAAGTGCATTTAAATAAACTAATAAATCACATATGTCATCTACAAAAAAGAAAATTTCTGAAATATATGAAACTGGAATGTTCATAATGGAACACTTAATTATTTTAGAAAATTACAAATAATGTTTGTATTTCTAAAGCCTTTGCAATTTTCTTAGCCAGCTTATATTTATGTATATTGAGTACTTCTTTTAACTTATATTATGAAAAGAGAGATTGTAAAATATAATTCCCTCTGTCTCCAAACCTGGGCCAAAAAGAAACTACCTGAAAATATGTGAAAGTAATAAAAGGAGTAATATACTCCTTTCCTACCCATAGATACTATAATATTCCCAGTGATGCAGGAAATGTTTATTGCAGAACTGCTCTAGAACAAATGCTATGCTCAATCAGTGAACATAAAGAATCTAGCTAACACTATTTTTGCACTTAATATGGGCAGGCACAGACCTAACCATATCTACTGTAATTGCTTCCCTGAATCTTCACAACAACGCTTTAGCATTAGTACAATTATTATACATACAAAGGGAAATACCACAGAGGTATTTTTTATAGTTAAGTAAGGAAACAGTCACAAAGGGATAAAGTGACTTGTCCAAAGCTATGAGCCATTTGTGCCAAAACCAACAATTTTAAGCACATTATGCACAACATGAAGAGATAATGTGAGTAATACCTTGTATATAAGAAAATTTTTAATATATTTTAGTTCTCTTTATTGTCTTGACCCTATGGTAATAAAATTAGAGAGTTTTCCTGAAAGTGACAGTCATGCATATTCACTTTTTCACTTCTCTCATGTAATTATTATTTCCCTCCGACAAGAGTACAGACACTGTGAGCTACGTTCCCATTTTTATTGAACCTTTTGAGATGTGTGTGTGTGTGTGTTTGTGTGTGTGTATATGCATATGTGGTATATGGCACACAATGAGGGCCCATTAAATGTTAGAACTGTGTCATATATATATATATATATATATATATATATATATATATATATATATATATAACTAACATGTATATGTTATATACATGTTATATATATACATATTTCTCAACTGCTTTAACTGATAGATCACTTATAAACTCTAATAGCGACAAAATATATCTTGGATTCTATATTTAAATTGATACAGATAGAGAAGAACTCTTAGTGTGCTTAGTCTTTGATAAATCTGTAAAGAACGAAAACACATATCCTGGAGTAATCTATGGAGGCTGAGATTTTCACAATTCCAATCTTCCACATTGCAAATTCTAACCTCGAGAAAAGAGTTTCTCATGTTACAAAATTTAGCTCTTCTTTACACACACATTCACACACACACACACACACTCACACAGTGACCTAACTTACTCAGCTTAAAAGAGAAATAAGTATGGCTCTGGCATGTTCGAAGTAACCTCATCACCAATCCCCCATGTCTCCATGTCTAATCATGGATACAACTAACTGGAAAGATTGGGAGTAAGCAGTAGCCCAGAGAGGCTAAAAGTATCTTTCTAGTCAAAGGAGTCTAACTATGAATCCCAGTTTTTTCTTTCTCTTTATTTACTTCTCTGAGTTTATTTTCTCATTTTTATGAGAATATTGAGTTGTTTTGGGGCTTAAGTAATATAATGTAAGTAAAATGCTAAGCAGACTGCCTGGCACATAATGAGAGCTCCATAAATGGTAGCGATTATTACTTTTATTGACAGTACAAAACAGCCTTGCCGATGGTTATGAAAATCATTAATAGCTAAAGAACCTTACTCACAGTTAACAATCAAGTCGCTCTCAGGATCAAATGAGACAGATGCATATAAAATACTTCACACAGGATCTGGCACATTTATCAGTCCTTTTCCTCTACCCGCCCTTTGACCTATGAATAATAGAGTACAGAATAATGTGTCACTATATCCAAATTCTGGAACTAAAATGAGACTATTATTTGTATTGCAATCATTTCACAGCTGGTATCATAAATGATGTCATGGCATAGTAGAAAAAAATATTTCTATTCTGAGGTAACATATTGTCTGCATTCAATAAAGGATTATTAAATCATTTTCATGTTGTCTTCATGATGTAAAAGGAGCCATATTCTTTTTAAAACGAAATTTAGTTTGCATGAAGTCAATTTTCCTAGTTCTTTATTGCATTTCCAAACATTTATTCTATAGCAGTTAAACATAAATGAATTAGCATGCCATTGATATTTTATTTACACCATCCCCTATTACCTCAGCCCTGGAAATTCTATTTTCGGATAGTTTTGCGCTTAATTCTATATCCTCCAATCCCTCCCAATTTCAAAATGTGGCAAATGGCCTGAGGAGAACGTTGTTCCCTGTGCTTGTTTCACAATGACTTCCTCTGGGGAAACTCTGTCTCTTGTGTGGGGATACCACAGGACATTTGCTTCTGACTGCCAGGCCAGCCCCCCACTCTCCTGCAAGTCTATAAACCCTGTAGACATCCCATAATGAAAACTAGCTGTATGTTTGAGGCCCTTCTAGTTTCCGATCTGTTGAACTAGCTCTGTGTGGCCGTTCAAACGCTGACGACATTCCCGTCACCCCCTGGGTAGAGTGCCTCTGGATGAACCAGCCTGATCACTAGCCCATGCTCACAACAAGCTGAAAGTTAAAGGAGAGAAAATGGCCTGAAATTGTGGCTCAAGGATGAAGGAGAGATTTGCAGAATTAGCTTGTTGCTAGTTGATGATGTAACAGAGCCATGCAACACTGAGTTTCCTCAAATTAAAGGTCAATGCTATAGAAAACCATTGTACTGGAAATTATAATCATTTTTAAGAAAATCCAATAGATTTTATTTTACCTTATTATTATAGTTAAATAACTACGTTGTCCATAGTTTGTGTACTTTTAATGTACAGACTGGAAATTAGGGCTATGTCAAAACACAATTAAAGAAAAATTTAATTATGATAATTTAATAAAAATGCTAAGTATTGAAAAACAATTGCTATACTCTATCATGTAGTTCAGATCTGATAAAGAATAAGGTTTATTACACCTACACACACATGCATGCGCGCGCGCTCTCTCTCTCTCTCTCTCTTTCTCGCTCAGATTTTAAGGAAAGAGGTATCTCTGTTATCTTATCATACTATCTTTATTTTAGTATGAAGATAGTGCTGAAGATTTTTATAACCACCCCTTTGCCATCTCTCAATTATATTTTCTTTATTATCACTACAGGTAAGAATGGAAACAAGCAATAAAATCTTAGACCTGAAGAGTCACATGTATTTAGCCAAGCTTCTTCCTCTTCTTTCTTTGCATGTAAAGATACAAGTACTTTTGCAGATTTATACAAACTCCCCATCTCCTGTGGGATAAGTTAAAAACTGCTCGTTTTACCTTATTCTTCCCTTTAATTAAAGTATGAATTGCAAATAGAAAAAAAAGTATGAATTGCAAGTAGAAAAACAAATTGATTAAAATATGAATTGCAAGTAGAAAAAAAAAATTAGACTTCCTAGCACGTGATAATTTTATAGAAGAAACCAGCAGATACAATATCAAAGAATCTTAGAGAGGTTAGCATAAGCAGTAAAAGTAAACTCTCTATGGCAACAATGGAAACATAAAGAGTAAGAAACTAGGAATTTTCTCACTATTACTGGACCCTTAGTTTTTCCAGCTTGATGTGCTGTTGCTGGCACAGGTGGATCTCATGGGTAGACTGTGGTTTAATATACTTTATATGAAGTTACATTTTCAAGCATTTTTAAAAGTACAAACTTAATTCCTATTTTCCATAATAATCTATTATAACTTCACCAGCCAAAATTTTTGCTAGCATCTTTAAAAAGCACTCTGATTGTTTAGTCTTTATAATTTGTTTTTCATTTTAAGTTATTTAAAATATTTTTATTAAATTTATTGGGGTGACATTACTTAGCAAAATTACATATGTTTCAAGTGTACAATTCTATAATGCATCATCTATGTGTTGCATTGTGTGTTCACCACCCAGAGTCTGTTCTCCTTCCATCACTATATATTTGACCCTTTTCAGCACTTCCAAATAGTAAACTTAGTTAACTGTTTGTCCACTTGGTACAAATTCATAATGAATAATCCCTCTGATATCAAAAAAGTTTAGCAACATCGTTGCAACAAGTTCTCGACCTTAATTGTCAGACCTCGTATATACCACATCTTCTTTATCCAGTCAACTATTGAAGGACACTTTGGTTGTTTCCATGTCTTGCACAGCAAAAGAAACCATCAGCAGAACAAGGAGGCAACAGACCAAATGAGAAAGATATTTGTAAACAACACCTCTGATAATGGGCTAATGTCCAAAATATATAAAGATCTTATACATCTCAACAACAGTAAAACCAATAACCCAATTAAGAAATGGGCAGAGGACCTGAACATGTAGTTGTCCCAAGAAGACATACAAATGGCCAACAGGTATATGAATAAATGCTCAACTTCACTAGCTATTAGGGAAATGCAAATCAATACCACAGTGAGATACCATCTCACACCTGTTAGAATGGCTATTATCAACAAAACAAGTAATAAATATTGGAGAGACTGTGGAGAAAAAGGAAACCTTATCCACTGTTGGTGGAAATGTAAATTGGTACAGTTGCTATGGAAAACTATGGCATTTCCTTAAAAACATTAGAATTACCTTATGACCCAGCAATCCCTCTTCTGGGTATCTGCCCAAATAATCTAAAAACATTTTTCTGTAAAGATGTATATACCACAACGTTTTGCAGCATTGTTAATGGTGGCCAAGATATAACTTTTTTAAGACAGCATTGAAAAAGAGTTTGTTAAAGATACTGAGAAAAAAATAATAAGATTCATCTCCTTAAAACAAACAAAAACAACAATTAAACAACCATTTTACAACAAACATTTTTAACTGAGTGTCAGTTATCACAAAATCAGTCTTAACCAAACATTTTTTGATTTAGTTGTTCTTTCCTTACTTGTCTTACCATTTTTCTTAATTTGTGAAAGAACCGTCAGTCAACCACAAAGGAGTTTGTGTCTAGCTGATCAGTTTAAAGAGAAAGCTTGAGTCCCAAAGGGAACTAAATTGGTAAGTTCTACCCCTGGACGTCTTATTATGTGAAATAATAACACTCTTAATTTACCCTCTGTTTTAACTGACGTAGATGAATAGACCTTGAAATGTTGATTTGCTTAATGAAGGAGACAGCACAATGAGGAATTCCCTCATGCCCCATTCAGAGCTGCATGAAACGTATCGTGGACTCCTCGCTATATGTTTAACTTTGCCATATCTTGTAGTGTGGAACCCAAAATATATACTCACAAAAGATTTTAATATGAAAGAGAAAATTGAAAACATTAGTTTTTATTGGGTACTTTCAAAGACTTTCAGTCCTACAAGGAGGGGGAGAGACAGCTAAATTTTGCTAATGGTTGATCTGAAAACAGAAAAATAATATTTGGTCTTGATTACTCACTCCCTGACCTTGACCGCTAACAAGGAGACATGATTGTTGGCTGTCTGGGGTGAAAGCACACCTGGACCAGTGTGCACAAAATTAGTAAAGGGATCTGAGGAGATGTGGGTGGAGCTCTGACAGTATCTACTGTGATCTTTATATACAGATACTATTTTCAGTTTAAGTATATTTGGTATCCACTATTATTATTAGTTTCAGGTGTACAATATAGTGATCCAACATACTTAATACTTTACAAGATCATCCGACTAATTCTAGTAATCACATGTCACTGTGCAAACTTTATTATTATGTGTATTAGTGTGCAACAGACCATAATAAATACCCACTGACCTTGGTATACAGAGGGGTTAGGAAAAATGTCTGGATCATCTCGACATAATTGGATAGAGTATTATAAATCAGAGATAGCAAAAAACTTTAAGGATGTACCTGGGAGTGGTCTCAGTAGGTACTCAAAAATTATTTACGAATTAATGAATTAATAAGAATAATTAGCACTTACCCATTCCAGTCATGTTTAACTCTACTTGGGAGCAAGAATTCTGCATCCCTCTTGGGCATCATCTTAGGCAATTCATCTTCTCTATCTGTTAAAATGCTTTGCACAGATCAGGATCCCTAAAACATGCTGAAACTGTTTTTACCTAGTCTCCAGCCATGATAAAATTCCTCCTGGCTTTTTCTCCATTGATTGTGACTCTGAAAACATAGGCAAGTCTTATAAGACAAAGGGGAAAATAGAGTTGCAATCATTAAGGGCAAAGCAGGCTCTTCTGGGCCTGTTTGCATGCACATTATACTTGTTTTCCACACTCAGATGCCGCAATGGGATCTCCTGGTTCCACATAAATTGGCTTGTTGTATGTTGTCATAATAAACCTCAAAGATGACTATTAATAAGTTTTGTATACAGCAAACTAAATGAAGGGTAATGGTGAGAGGTAATTTTTCCACAGAAGTTTGATTCATATAAAAAAGGTATCTCTGCTCTTCTAGAATCTGCAGCCAACGCCAGGCAATCAATACATGTAATGAAGAATAGTTTTGTTTTCTGAAATTATAACAATTTAAAGAACTGGAAATCAATCCACTTAGGAAATGAAAATGATAAATGAGCAAATAAGTAATCCAAATGATAATAAAATAGCATTATATTTTCTCAGCAGGACATTCATATAAACATGTTCAGTGAAATATCAACTCAAAATAGAAAGTTACATGGAATGATAAATTAAATTTGTATATAGTATAAGAAATAATTATTTATTAATAACGTTTTGATTTTGTATTCAATATGATTACAGAGTTCTATTTTTCAAATGTAAGTGTATGATAATCTCTTAGTTAAAATTTGATATTTCTCCCACCATGTCTATTAAAATTAATCAGATCTAAAGACTATAATCCAAAGGCTATGATTCCTAAAAACTTGATTGCCATCGATTTTATTAGACATCATAGTAGAATAAGATATTTTGTCATAATTAAAGGCACCTGTAATACTATAGGGACAGAATGAATCATATCTTATTAGAGCATCTTGCAGTTACCCATCGTCTGAGTCTTGCTTAATCTCTTGATCTAACTAAGGACTTTCACTGTGGTTTGAACCATCTATAGTTCTGTTTTTGCTTCTTTACACTCAGTCCTCACCTTGATCAGCTGTTGGGATCTGGATCTATCCATTTCTAGTTGTTCCTAGCAAGTGCCCAGTACAAGGTAACCTGGTGTTTTAGAACCTCACCCTGTAGCAATAGGATTTTTTATAGGCCAGTGGATCTGCTTCTGGGGGTTTCTACATAGCTGGGAATCACACTTGGAGCACCAACTCTATCTTGTTTATTTCTTGGTACCCTTTAGGGGATGGCCTCTGGTGGTACACTACTGACCTCTCGAGGACCAGATAAGTTGCTACAATGAGTTCTCAAGGTATAATTGTGGGGAAAAAAATGGTTAAACTTTGTCTGCCTAAGTCCAAAGGAAGCATATCTCTGAGGATCCAGAAAGGATTTGATAACTAACCGCTATCTCAGGCTTCTTCACTTGGAGCTGTAATGTGGTGCGTAGAGGCTCTAAGATATGAAAATAATGGTGCCTCCACATGTAATTCTAAATTATAACAATACAAAACTGCAAAATAAATATTAGAAATACAAATAAATTCTGCTCCTCCTGAGAATAAGCTATGTAAAAAACATTATGTATTTTTTAAAATGATTTTCCAGTATCCCTTACACTGGTACTATATGTATGTGCTTTGCCCATGTATTAGATAGTCAAGGATATTTCCCACACTTTTCTGAGTCAGTGCTTAGGTCCAACAGTTTTCCTTAGGTTAAGGGTGAGCTCACAATCCCTACAGGAGACCTTTATGTTTTCTAATGTAAAGATTATCTAAATTCAGATAGGTAGGGGATTAAGTGTATCCTTCAATCACTGCAAACTTAATGATCCTGAGTCAAACATGTTACTCATATTCTGCTGTGACTGTAAAGAAATGGCATTCATTTATAGCAAGATTCACAAGGATATTTCCATTAAATGGTTTACTAATTCCAAGAAATGTTCATTCTCATTTTCTCCTGCCCCACTTGGCTTGTGTCTTTATGTGTCAGTACAAGTCCTGTTCTGCTAGTTCCCAAGCACGCTTTGGACAGGCAGGCCACCATACCATTGCTGGTCATGCTTCTAAGCTAGTCATCTACCTCTTGCTCACCTGCAAAACTTCTGGTAATCTTTTAAAACAAGAATAACTGTATCTTTTCTAAGAATTTATCTAATTCCCAGGAAAATCACTTGCTCCTCCAATTTAATCGAGGATTACCTATATTTTAATACACATCGCATTATATTAGACTTGCATGATCATTTGCTCTAATGAACAGTGAAGTCTAGAAGGGTCTAGAAGGGCAGAGATTTTGCTTCAATAATTTGCATGACATTAAAAGT
This sequence comes from Rhinolophus sinicus, assembly GCF_036562045.2. Taxonomy (NCBI): domain Eukaryota; kingdom Metazoa; phylum Chordata; class Mammalia; order Chiroptera; family Rhinolophidae; genus Rhinolophus; species Rhinolophus sinicus. The sequence continues at coordinate 106,999,726 of NC_133755.1, forward strand.
AGCACAAAGCCCTGTGCATTGTTAAGTATCAAATATACTTTTGAGGATATTCGCAAAAAATCATCACTGATATTTCTTAAATTGTTTATGTTATTGCTTTCAAACATTGACATAGTAATTTAGAATAGAGTGAGTCTAAATCAGATTGCCTGAGTTTGAATCCCAACTCCAAATTTATTGGCTATACAATTTCCAGAAAGTGAATTACAGGGTCCCTACATTCATTTGTCATCTTTTTTTACATTTATTTTTATTGAGATATAATTGACATAGAACACTGTTTAAGCTTAAGATGCACAAGGTGTTGACTGATACATTTATATATTGCACTGTAGCATTATCTCACACCTCTATCACATCACATGATTATCATTTCTTTTTTTGTAGTGGGAACAATTAATATTGAGTCTCTTAACAACGTTAAAGTGTATTATACAGCATTATTGTCAATAATCACTATACTGTGAATTAGATCTCCAGGACGTATTTTTCTACCGGTTGCAAGTTTGTAACATTATACAACATCTCCCCAATTCACCCAACCCCCTTTCCATAGTAACCACCACTCTACTCTCTGTTTTTGTGAGTTCACTTTTGCAGATTCCACATAGAGGTGATATCATACTGTATTTGTCTTTGTCTGACTTATCTCACTTAACATAGTGCTCTCAAGGCCTATCCATGTTGTTGTAAAAGGAAGGATTTCATTTCTCATGACTAAATAATATTTGTTTATTATTGTGTGTATGTGTATGTATATATCATATCCTCTTTATTATCCATTCATCCATTGATGAACACTTAGGTTGTTTCCATACCTTGGCTTTGTGAATAATGCTACAATGAATGTGGGAGTACGTATTATCTCTTTGATAACCTGTTTTAATTTCCATTAGATATATACCCAAATATGGGAACATACAGTCATTCTATTTTTAATTTTATGAGGAAAATCCGTACTGCTTTTTATAGTGGTTGAACCAATGTGCATTCTCACTAGCAGTGTCCAAGGGTTCCCTTTTCTCCACATCCTTGCTGATGCTTGTTGTCTCTTGTCTTCTTGATGACAGCCATTCTGAGAGGTGTGAGGTAATATCTCCTTGTGGTTTGCTTTGCATTTCCTTAAGGATTAGTGATGATGAGCATCTCTTAATATACCTCTTGATCACTTGGATGTTTTCTTTGAAAAAATGTCTAATTAGTCCCTCTGCCCTTTCTATAACACAATGTTTTGTCTTGTTGTTATTTATTATACGAATTCTTTATACCTATGTTTTGGAAATTAACCACTTATCTGATACGATGTATGCAAATATTTATTTCCCATTATATAAGTTACCCTTTCATTTTTTTCATTGTTTCTTTTGCTGTCCAGAGCATTTTACTTTGATGTAGTCCAACTTACTGATTTTTGCTTTTGTTGTTTGTGTTTTTTATATATATATACATTTAGGTGTCACAAAAACACAAACAACAAAAGCATATATATATATATATATATATATATATATATATATATATATATATATATATATATATATCATTGCCAAGAACAATGTCAAGAAACTTTGTCCCTATGTTTGTTTTCTTCTAGGAATGTTATAGTATCAGGTCTTATGTTTTAGAATTTTACAAATTTTATAATTTTTTTCTATTTCTGTGAAAAATGTCATGGGCATTTTTATAGGGAGTGTATTGAAACTATAGATACTTTGGGTACTATGGATGTTTTAACATTATGAATTCTTATGATCCATGCATGCAAAATATCTTTCCATCTGTTTGTGTCTTCTTCAACTTTTTCATTGACAAAATGCCTTGTGATTTACAATAATATTTTGGTGGGGTCTGTAGGATTTTCTATATATAAGAACCTATCATTTGAAAATAACTACAATTTTGCTTCTTCTTTTATAATTGGGATGCCTTTTTTTTTTCTTTTTTTTCTTTCTTTTATGTGTTTGTCTTGCCTAATAGCTGTAGCGAGGGCTGTCATGTATGTTGAGTAAAAGTGGTTAGAGCGGGCACTCTTGGTTTCTTCTTGATCTTAGAGGAAAAGCTTCAATTATTCACTGTTAAATATTATGTTACCTATGGGTGTGTCATATTTGGAATTTGTTGTGTTGAGTTTTGATCCTTCTATATGCCATTTGTAAACATTTTTATCCTGAAAGGATGTTTTTGTTAAATGCTTTTTCTGCATGTTGAGATGATTATATAATTTTTATCTCTCATTATATTAATGCAGTACATCATATTTATTGATTTGCATATGTTGACCCATTCATGCATTCCAAATATAAATCCCTCTTTGTCATAGTATATAATCCTTTCAATGTGTTGTTAAATTTGATGGGGAAACTGACCTTAAAATGGTTCCCTACCACATGGAACTGAGCTAAAAAGGTGGCCCCAGCCTAAGCCTCAGCCCACTTCCGCATAACCCCTTCCAAACTACACCTTGACCCAATCACCAGATGTCACCTACCTTTTCCCCGACTCAAGGAAGTCCCCAACCCATAAAAACCTGCTCAAAACCTTGCTGGGGGCTCAGGCTTTTGGGAAGGATCCCACTGAGCCTGCCGGCATAATAAAGGTGTGTTCTCCCTGATCTCTGCATGCCGCTTGAGTTTCTTGGTCCTTGCCGTTTTTCTGCAACAAATTTGGATTGTTAATATTTTGAATTTAAATTGTTAATATCTTGTTGAGAATTTTTTCATCAATATTCATCAGGGATATTGGTCTACAGTTTTCTTTTCTTCCACTGTTCTTATCTGACTGGTATCAGGGAAATGCTGTCCTTGTAAAATGAGTTTGGGTGTATTCCCTCTTCTTCAAATTTTATTTTATTTTATGTTTTTTATTTATTTATTTATTTATTTATTTATTTATTTATTTATTTATTTATTTATTTTTTAAGGAGTGTGAGAAGAACTTGCGTTAATTCTTCTTTAAATCGTTAGCAGAATTCACTAGTGAAGCCATCTGGTCCTGGGTTTTCCGCAGTGAAAGGTTTTTGATTACTAATTAAAGGTTATTCGTCTTTGTTAATCATATCTCTTTAGTGTCCTTTGCTATTCTTATCTGATTCTTTCATGATCTGCTTCCTCCTTTTACTCATTGAGAACTCAACTCAGTACTCTGGGTGCTGCTGGAGAGAAACATGTTCCTCCCACTGAGTCTCACACCACTCCTTTTTCCCTGCAGGAGAGGTCACTGCTGCCTGATAGTTCAGCCTCATACTGTGTCCTCTTGGGGTGGGGATAGCAGTTCTTATTGTTTCTTAAAGTCCCTCTTTCTATACTGTAACTTCATTTTTTTTTTTCTCCAATGGAATGCTGAATCTCCTCTCTGGAAGGCTGGACTTCTGAAAAATCTCCGTTATACTCGCATAGTTTTCAGGTTATAACCCTCCTGGTTTTTGGCCCAATCGTAGCAAGAGGGGTTGAGTCAACCTTGCGTCTCCACTGGTTCCACAGCCTTAATGAGATGTTTTTCCCTGTTACCAGATGCACAGGTCAACAAGACTTCCCAGGTACCTCAGCATATGGTGCTGGATCCCACCAAAGGCAACTTAGTTTGTGAAAATAAAAACAGAGTGCCTTATGCTGCCATGATGCTGATTTCACTCCTTCATTTCTCATCTTTTAAATGTAGTCAGTTAATATTAGTCACTAGATAGAAATTGACTAATGATTCAGCAATTAATGTCAACTTCTCAACACAATGTTTTACAAATACTGGTTGTCGACTATCAATTAACATTAATTATTTTACTAACAATTATTTCCTTAGTAGTAAAGTGTTTACTCTGATAATTTCTCTTGATTTTAGAACAACCTGCTAAATCCACCACTTGTTTCCAGTAAAATTGCATGAGAAGCTGACTATCAGGGTAGAGTCATACTCATACGTCTAATTTTAAAACAATTTTCATTTTACAATTCCATATCAATAGACACCCTAGTTTCAATAGAAGAGTTAATATTAAATTAAATTGTGGCATGTAATTTTAGTAATGGGTATACTATAGTCTTTGAAAAATAATCTCATTCTATTTCATTTGTGCTAAACTTTTTTTTTGTAATTAAAAGAGTATGTCTTTCACTAAAATAATTTACTGTATTTTGCATTCTGTCATGCTTTCTGTGATGGGCTCCCTGAATAGTGCAACAACTTTCAAATTTATTTTAAATAAAAATCACAGCCTCTAGGGCTCATCTTAACCCTTTTTTCTTTAGCATTCCTTAGTTGGTATAATTTTATAATAACTATTCATGGCTATAATTTTATGGTGTTTATTAAAATGTAAATATCCCTCAAGAGATAGGAAAAGTGAAATAAAATTTTAGAAGTAAGTTTTGTTCCATTAGCAGAAACTAGAAGCAAAATTATTTCCATAATCATTTTATGAAATAGCAGGCTTCTTAATATGTATTCCAAATATAAACTTTAAACTATAAAATTTGTTAAAAATAAAATTGAGATTTGCATCATCTTTTATATGTTTGTATAATTCACATTACAGAGCATATACTTTCACAAACACACAAACTAAAGAACACATTATCAGCAAATGTGCACAAAAACAAATGCAAAGTATACATATATTTTTTTCCATGCTAAAGGAAGTCACCTTAAAATAGTAATGGAAAAGTAAACATGTGGGTAAATTAAATATTATATATATATATATATATATATATATATATATATATATATATATACACACACACACACAGTATTGTCATGTGAAATAAAATATACTGACATCTAATATATGTAAAAAATGCCCACAAAAGATGGGATATAATAAATGGATTTAAAGTTATAAGATCATTAATTTGTCAAGGAAATAAGAAAGTACTAATTCATAGTAGACCCTAATAAGTTAAATGACTATTGCAATCCATAGTATATCTATTAAGGGACTAATAAAAGAATGTACAATGAACAAGATAAAAATGGGGACTTGAAAATAAGTTAAGAATAGACCTAAAATAAAGAAAGAATAAATAAAAAGAAAAAATAAGACTTGGCCAAACAAAATAATATAAAATTAGAAACATGAAACATTAACTTTCTAAATATATCAATTATTGTATTAAATGTAAACAGACTGAAAAATCCAATTATAAGATTGTGATCAGCAAAGTCAATTTTAAAAGGAAATATACCGCATGTTATATGACAGAAAACATGTTCTCCCATGTTTCACAACTCCTCATCTTCTAGTCCTTACCCCTTTGTGTAATTCTGCCCACCTTCCTTCCCCAAGTATGGTGAGAACCTGTGTCTTTTTTCTAAGTATTTGATCATTATAAATGTGATGGCTATCACTTCTTGATTATATATATCCAATATATAAATATTCATTGTCCTAGCAGACTCACTGTAGACATTCTTATTGGCAACCACGATGTGAAAGCTCATGTAGCAAAGAACTGTGTCCAATCTCTAGGAATGGCAGGTGACCTCAAGAAGCTGATGGTGGCTGCCAGCCAACAACCAGGTAGAATCTGAGTCCCCTGACCTACATTTGCAAGGAAATAAATTCTTCCAAAAATCTGAATGAACTTGGAAATGGATTCTCTCTTAGCTGAACCTCCTGTTTAGAATACAACTCAGCCAAAAATCTTGACAGCAATCTAGTGAACCCTAAGTAGAGAAATCAGCTGAGCCATGTCCAGACTCATGACCCACAGGAAGTATGAGATAATCAATGAGTTGTTTCAAGCTACTAAAATTTTTAGAGAGTTGAAAATTGCTACATATTCCTTATAAAATAAAATAATTCCTTATAAAATAACATAATTGAATATAAAACTATAAAGAATGAAAACAAAATACAGATAAACATATATCAAGAAATTATCAATCCCCAAAATTATTGCACCAAGTGAATTTTTTTACAAGAAAGAAAATAATTATAGTAAAAAATTCCAAATAAAAAAAAGGTTATTGTAAAGAATGATGTAACAGTCTTAAGTTTTTGTACTTAATAACATAGCTTCAAAATACATGCAGCAAAAACTGCATATTGACAAATTCGATAGTTGTAGAGTGTTATTTTAAAAGAGTTATTTCAGTTATAGATACAACAAATACAACTCCATAGAAGTATTGATGATTTGGAAAACCAATATATAAACTTAACTAAAATGACACATATAGAGCCTTGAAAGTAATAACTGCAGCTTGCATATATTTTTAATGCAAGGGCCAAGAACGTGCCAAAATTAATAACATATTGAGCACTAACATTATATATCAACCAATTTCAAATGATTGAAATCTTACATAGTGTGTCTTTAGGTATAAATAAAAATCACTTATAAAAATCTCAAACTGAAATTTTCCAAAATATTTTATATTAATCCATACATTATAAGGAATCTATGAGTCAATAAAAATCAAAATAAAAACACAAAATATTTTTAATGGAATGATAAGATATAGCATATTAAATTCATAGAATGTAGTTTAACTTATAAGAATAAAATTTATAGTGTTTAAAGTGTATACTACAAAAATAAAAATGTGAACCACATTAATATGTGCCATTAATAGGTGCCATTTGAAGAAGTTAGACAGTGAAGATCAAATTAAATCTGGCATTTGTAAAACAAGAAAATGTCTTTTAAAAGATGGTAATATATAAAAAAACACAGATATAATTAAGAAATTTTTAGAAAGTTAAAGATTGATTATTTGAATATATAAATGTGTGTTTGTGTGTATTTAAATAGCTTAATTTTCAATTATAAATTTAGAAAAATAGGAAGTTTCTGCAGACATTAAATATATAAAATTTAAGATATTACAAATGAAATCAATTCAGATAAAATGGAAGAATCCCCTAATTAACCAATTTACAAAAATCAAAAAGAAAATGTGAATATTCTCATAAATATTAAGGTGATTTATACTAAGAACTTCTACCTAAGAAAAATTCAGTCTTAGATGTCTTGTAGCATGGTAGTGTGTCAAGACCAAGTCAACATAACTCTAGAAATTCAAGTTTTGCCTAATATTAGAAAGACAAAACAATGTTATACACTGTGTTAGAATGAAAACAAAACAAAACAAAATTATATGATCACCATTCATAGAAAAACTACCAAAATAAAAGTCAACAAATATTCATAATTTAAAAGAAAACTATCTTCAAAAATTAAAAAGTAGCTACCAACAAATAAACCCCAAAACAAACAAACAAACAAACAAAAAAAAAAACGCATAAAACCTGAAAACCATAATGCTAAATAGAAAGCTCTCTCCTCAGGGTCAGGAGTGAAATGTTCAATACCCTGTTTTCTGCTCTATATTTCTATAATCCATTTTCATAGATGTGTTCTTTACCAAAATTGTCTAAATTTCTATTTTAATAAAGAGTTTCAAGTAGTACCAGAGTAAGCGTGTTTTCCCTGCTTGGCTACAGTTGTGTCACAGACTCTCCATCACTCACACTAACTTGTTGCTTTCCCTTGGAATTACCAATGTCAGGTACTTGCATGATATCACTTGTAATGAAAATATTCTATTATTTCCAATATGGAATTTTATCCATATGTATCCTGGTTTGCTATAGCAACTTAATGACTAAACTTTGTAAAGTATGCTCAACCCTTAGAAAAATGTATAACATTTTTTTTCTGCATATCCTTTAACAGGAATCTCATTATGATCTTTGGCAGCCACATAAGATGAAACAAAAGCCTACATTAAAATCTGAACACCACAAATATTTATTCACCAAAACACTCGTTAATTCAAAATATTTATATTGAGTACCTACTGTATGCTGAGTGATCTACTAGTGCTGGAGACACAGTCGCAAACCAATTACAGTTTTTACTATCATAGAGCTTTCTATCTGTGATAGACAGAATTATGTCCTCCACAAATTCATAAGTTGAAGCCCTAATCCCCCAGTACTCAGAATGTGACTGTATTTAGAGAAAGAACTGCTGTAAATATAATTAAGTTGAAATGAGACTGTTAAAGTAGAACCCAATCCATTCTTACTGGTGTTCTTATCAGAAGAGGAAATTTGGAAACACAGAGAGAACCAGTGTGCATGTCCATAGGAAAAGTCATATAACTAGAGAAGGTAGTCATCTGCAAGCCAAGAAAAGAGGCCTCAGGAGAAAGCAAATCTCCTGACACCTTGATCTTGGATTTCTAGGCTCCAGAACTGTGAGAAAATAAATTTCTGTTCTTTAGGCCACCTAGTCTGTGATATTTTGTTATGGCAGTCCTAGCCAACTAATACACCATCAAATGAAGGCAGAAGGATACTATAAGTTCAATAATCACAAAAATATATGATTATCAACTGTGATAAGTGTTGATATGAAAAAATACAAAGTGCTATGTAAGCATGTTTTAGAGATAACTAATTTATTAATGGAAATAGTAGCATAATCTAAATAAACACTATTTGAGCTCAGAGCAAAAAGATGAAGCATGGAAGGTAGAGAACATGTGTTAAGGTACCAATTCCTGAGGTGAGTTTAGGCATAATACAAAGAATGTCAAGACTAGAAAGCTTGCAGGTATGGAGCAACAGAAGTAAAACCTGTAAGTTGATGCAGGAGAAATAAACAGCAGACAGATAACACAGATCTTTGGATGTGGCAGAAACCAGTTAGCTATTCACCCAACTATGTTATCATCTTCTGATATCTAGACTATATTTCCGAGCCTCACTTGCAGTTAGGTGTGAACATATGATTGAGTTCTGACCAATGAAATATGGGAGGGGGGTGGATGACAATGATTAACACTGCTTCGTAGACTGGACATAAAAATGTCACACTTAATTGTTGATGTTCTTTATACATCAACAAGCTAGATGCCAATGCTCTGGGGTCCTAGTGATTTGTATCAAAGATGAAAAAGACACCTGCAGTATGAGTCCCGAATGTCAGTGAGAAGAAGAGTCCTTTACATTTCTCATTAGTATCAACCATCTGGGCCCTCATTGTGCCATTATGACCATGAGAAAAAAATATTATCCTGTGTTAAACCACAGAAATCTGTGTGCATGTATGTTTGTTTTTGTTGCTGTTTTTGGATAATGGTTATTAATTATTAATTCCAACGTCATGTCATAGATAGTTTTCTTACTAAAATCCAAATTAATGTCATTGAATTTATTTAAACAAATAATTTATATTAACCAAAAATTCTTGTCATAAAGATAATTCAGGCTGTTACATTTAATATATATTGCGTTTTTGTGTATGCATATGTGTGGAGATGGGTGGATGTCTAAAATCAATACCAATTTAGACATTCTTAGCAAGTCTGCAGAGGGATATTAGATTTTATTAGAATGGTGAAAGAGAACTTTGGAACTGAAACTAAAATATTTGTAATAGTTTGGCTTCAGAGGTAAAGTAGATAGTTAATCAGAAGGAACCCCAGATTTCTGCACCTAGCCAAAAACACCATTGAATATCAACCAAGCCCAAGAGTAGATATTTTTTCTGAATGCATGCTTGAATATATCTAAAAATTGAGAATCATACAGTAAAAACAACTTTTAATTTTTATATGATTAAAAATGTTTCCTCTACCTATGTTAATTTTTATAGTTGCTGTATCAGGTATATTACAAAAATAATTTTCTTTGTATAAATGCTGTCAAAATTTATTTAGTTATTTTAGTTATGCTATAATATCTTTGAATATAGATATAGCTATAGCTATAGATATAGATATATAGAATAGGGGACAGATAACACAGGTATTTGGGTGTGGCAGAAACCAATTAGTTATTCATCCAATGATGTTGTCATCTTCTGATATCTAGACTATATTTCCGAGCCTCACTTGCAGTTAGGTGTGAACATATGATTGAGTTCTGACCAATGAAATATGGGAGGGAGTGGAGGACAATGATAAACACTGCTTCTTATACTGGACATAAAAATGTCATATATATTTGTGTGTGTGTGTGTATATATATATATATATATATATATTTTTTTTTTTTTTTCCTGGCATTGTTTTTTTTATTTTTCCTTTTAAGTTGTGTGAGGAACTGTTGAATGTGGCATGTGTTCAATGATTGTCCAAAAAGCCATTGCATGAATGCTGCTTGTGCTTCAAGAAAAAAAGATACCATGTTTCCCCGAAAATTAGACCTAGCCCAGACAATCAGCTCTAAAGCAGTTTTTGGAGCAAAAAGTAATATAAGACCCGGTCTTATTTTACTATAATATAAGACCAGGTCAATATTAATACAATACAATACAATACAATACAATACAATACAATACAATACAATACAATACAATACAATACAATACAATACAATACAATACAATACAATAATACAATACAATGTAATATATATCAGACTGGGTCTTATATTTATTTTTGCTCCAAAAGATGCAAAAAAAGGTCTTATTTTCGGGGACACAGGGTACCTACTTAATTATAAAAGACTGTGAAAGAAAATGTACAAATTGTATGAAAATAGTTCCCAGTCACCTACACACACACACACATACACACACACACACAAATCAATTAACATATACTTTAAAAGATTTAACTAGGAGTACAACTAATATGTATTGTACTCGTATAAGGTATTGTTTTTAAAAGACAAGTTTTTATTGTACTGCTACTAGAAGAATTAGTCTAAATTTCTGGATCTCATATCATTGTCCTCCTTGTTTGCAATGCCTCGACTCAAGACACTGTCACACTAAAATACTGACAGCACACGTATTTTTGCTTAATTTGGGTCCAGCAGAGTTAATGACAGAAGCAATGTAACCCTAGTCAGAAATGGCAGTTTTGAATGTTAATATTGTCTGACACATCTAGGCAATCTGTGCACTGACAGTACTTGAAATCTAGGTTTTGAACCATCTTGGCTCTGGTAAAATTAATTCATGGTAGTTGTTTTTCAAAATATTATCTGCTTAATTAGGATGATTAATGACTTGAAACAGTTTAGAAATAACACAAGTCATAGGTTCAAAGGCATTAATATATACTTCAATTAACAATAAAAAGTAAATTTATCAGTATAAATTGTGTGTCATTAATATGTGTCATATTAGTGATATTAATGTATTAGGGATACTTATCCAGAAAGAATATTATCCAATTTCCTGAGGATTAGCAAAAGAGAAGCTGATATTATTCTAATGATTGTTGCTATCTGTATGGTTTCAAATTTTAAATTAAAAAAATACTGATTACAGAGTGTTCAAAAGTGGCTAATATGTTGAAGAAACAGTTATGGCTAAGATGACAGAGGTCCCTCAAGGTTAAGCTCTCAGTTGATATTGAAGGGTTTAATGAATAGAATAGCAATAGCAGATATCTATTTAGAGAAGATAGGCTGGCAGAATTGTGGCGAAGAGCTCAGAGTAACATTTTGCCAGATATCTTCCCCTATAACAATAGCATCATGTGATAATATATGTCCTATTTAAAAAAAAAAAAAAAAACAACCCACTGTCAAGTAAGGAAAAAGTAAATTTTTAGGAAAAACTGGTTTAAGATGCATAAATATGATTAATTTGATAGAATGCTGACTATGTTCAAGACATTGTGCTATACACTTTGAGTCATCTCACTTATTTCCACAATAAACTAATTGGTTATCTTGAGGCAGACATAGATAGTCTCTGTGTTGAGTTGCTTACAGCAACGGTCCAAGTCTGCTCTTGCCTCTCTGTAGCTGTGCTGCTTGGTAATATCTTTCCACATTGACTCTGAGCTTGACTATGGGGCTTAATTTGTCTAAAGTTCCAGTAGCAAAGTGAGCCAAGATGTAAAAATGACTTGCACATTGGGTCTTGCCCTTTTGCTGCACTTGGAAATATGCTGTGTGCTGCCTGCCTTGTGAACAGGCTCAGGCTAGCCTGCTAGATTAAGATAGTTGTGACCCAGTGACCTCCCTTACCCCTCACCACCAGAGCTCTGACAGGGAGCCAACTGCCAAATCATCCAGGCTTCCGAAAATGTAAACCAGGCTGAGTTCAGCGGAGTCTAGTTCAGGCGAGCGTATTCACTTAGTTGACCCATAGACATGTGAGCAATAAATAAATGATTATCATTGAAACTACAAATGTCTGTTCATTTATATAATATGTGTGTGTGTGTGTGTGTGTGTGTGTGTGTGTGTGTGTGTATTCTCTCCCTCTAACTTACAGAACTATAATTTTTTGCAACACATCCACATTCATATTAAAAACAAAAACACTACTATTTCCTTTGGTTCCTAGAAGTGGGCATAACTCTATATCCCAGATCTGGCTGATGAGAAGAAAGCAGAGTTTAAAAAGGTGAGGCACTTAGTAAGATTGCTGGTTTCCTAACATAAAGGAATGTGTTTTTTACCCTTGACTTTCTCTGACTTCTTTCTGCCTCGGACATAAACGAGATACCAGAAGAATCACCATGATCTCATAAAAAAGTAGGGTTCCACACATTGTTTCTGAGTAAAAAAGAAGGAGACAAGAAGCAGCTTGTGTTAACAATGACCCAGATGCTTCCAACCTCAAAGTACCTTATTCCAGAATGTTTTTTTATATGGCGAAATAATCCATCTCATCTGTGATTTTATTCTTGTTTAGTTACTGCAAATGCAGCTCTACACATTGCTAGCTGATTTATAAGATTAGAAAATGAGACTTAAAAATATTAACGGACATGCCCATCATGCTTATCTATTAACTGGATTCTATTTTCAAATCCACAAATATATATTGAGCACATGTTATGTGTCAGACATTGTTTCATGTATTGAGAAGTGATAAAATTTGAACCCAGATGGTCTGATTAAAGAGTAACTGTTTTTCAATACTATTCTATGCAGTATCCTCACAGTAGTTCATCTCAAAGTCTTTAATATGTTCATGTGTATTTTTTAAACCAATTCCTAAACCATAATTCTAAAAATCCAATTGAGAAATGCTTGTTTAGAGGTCTGTAGAATAGTGAACAGGGCAACTAGTCAGAATATTATTGCAATGTTTCAGGCAAGAAAGAAATTGGTGCCTAAATGAATGAGGAAGAAATGGTTGGGGAGTAAGAGGTAGTAACGAGAAGTGTTTTAAGAGGACAAACTCTACAGTACTGTCGGGTGTAGAAGCGTAGGAAAGAGTGGTGCTATTACTTGAGAATGTAAACCAAATGAGATTATTGGGAGAACTGTGATGTGTTCTGTCAGGAGTAGGCTAATTTTGAGCTGCATATGCAAACCTCCATGTAGTGAATGTAGAGTGAAAGGGTTTGGATGTGCAGGGGGAAAATATAAGAACTATTTAACTTCTGGTGTATTTTGGGTAATGATCAATTAGAATGGATGCTGATTAGTACACCCTATAGGTGAGTAACAGGTTAATATTCGCACTGGATATACAGAGGAGATGTGAAGGAAAGAGGAGGGCAAGAAAAGAGAAAAGGGAAAAAAGGAAAGTAAGGAAAATTACTCAACAGCATTTCAATTAGAGAATATTTCCTTACACACAGCCAAATCAGGAGAGAATCTATTAATTGGATTCTATTTTCAAATCCACAAATAGATTTTGAGCACATGTTATGTGTCAGAAACACAGAAGACCAACTAATCTCCATTCAACAAATATTAATTGCTCTACCTTATATATAAGGGTACTTTCTAAGGACAATAAGTAGAATTTTGAGAAATATAAGTCAGGACCCTGTTCAAGGTGCATTTATTTTCCACTGGGGAAAGGTAGATGCTAAATAAGTGAACAAATCCGAGACTTAGATATTTTACAGACACTGATATGTGCTTGAAAAAATAAAACAAGGAAATTATGACACATTTCATTCGTGTTTTCTAATCCAATGGACAATGGTGTGGTCTTTGGAATAGACTAGGCTACGCAAATGTGCTAGTTTTTATGGATGTCATTCCCTGTTAAACAGTAACACCATTTGGAAAAGAGCAGTAAGGAAAAGTATGGATTGTGGGACAGCATTCCATGTGTCAGTTTTCCCTGCATTTTCTCTGCAGTTGTAATGTAGACTCACAATGAAATAAATATAAGTTCTGGTGTTAAAGCTTGTACTTCAAAAAAACCAGAACAATAATCTGACCCACTTACACCATAGCAGGCCAACTGAAGCAGAACTGATGTCATGGAGAAAAACACCTAAAGCTTTACTCTACAGAAAACATACAAGTGATGAGAATGTCATCGAATTTGGGTTCTTTCAACCATGGCTCCTGGGCCTAAAAGGTCAAGAGGAAAATATGCTATCCCTGCAGTCAAAAGCAGCTGGTGACTATTGGTTCAAAGCCATGGTATCTTCCTAGGTGAAATCTGAAATTGATTCCTGTACATGGGAGGCAAGAAGGGACTGAAGAAAGAGGCAGGCCAGTCCAGGCTGGTAGGTGACAGTTTTAATAAGCAGGGGAACTTATACACAAGGTTTGTTCTGGGGGGGATACAAGACAAGTAGATCTCCAAACCTCTGACCAGAACTTTAAGAGTTTATATTGATGCCTTAATGAGGTTCAGTCACATATACTGTCCAGATGGTATTAATAACACATTGCTCTCTCTAATCTGTATCTTTCAAAATGTCTCCTGTTATGGGAACGTGGGCAGAATGTATATTCCAAAGATAGGGATGGGGGAAGGGAGCCTCTGACAGCCTGTACCCAACTCACAGGTCAATTCGCAGTCACATCCCCTCAATTATCTCCTCCAACAGTGAGTCTCCCCAAGTCACCACTTTGAGCTACACTAAAAATTAGCTCATTTATTTTATTTAACTGGTAAATAAAATGAGAGTCAAAATGTATATATGCTTTCTACAATATACAAGGACTCCATCAAGTGTGTCACATATAATAATTTGGGTCCAAAACTGTAGAAAATTCTCCTTCAATTCAGTGGCATTTTTACTGACATTCCACATCATTGTAGTATGAAAATCTCCACTTAGGCAGCAAGTCTGAGTCTGTGTGTGTGTGTGTGTGTGTGTGTGTGTGTGTGTGTGTGTGTGTTATTCCCCATGTTCTAAAAGCTCTTTATCTTACCAAGCCATATAAGGTTTCCAATCTGTAGGAACTATCAGCATGATTTCATCAATTAAGTAGACTAGCATGATGTCCTTTATAAAACTATAAGATGGCCAAGTTCCTTGATGCTTATTTTTTTTACATTACAAACCAGAAAACTGATGTACCTCTCAAGCAAGATAGAAATGTCTCTGATGAGAGATCATAGTCTTCTAATATTGTCTGTCTTCAGTATGAATAGAGTGAACAACTAATAGCAGCAAAAAGTCACTGGGAGATAAACTGAGTAACTACAGTAAGGAACTGAGAAGTAGGTCTACATGTGTCACCATAAACTAAGGGAACGAATCTCCTCCCACTGACTTTACACAATAAGATTTAATTTGTGCTCACACATAATCTGATGCAGATGACTCTGGTTTGGTGGATTTCTTGGTTGGCTATATTCTATTTAACATATTCAGGAGTTCTATTTAACATATCTGGAGTTCCATCACGTGGCTCTGCCATTTCTGGAGTACGTCACTACCACCCATGCAAGCAGAGAACAGAGTGTGAGAGAGACTGTAATGACTGTTTTACCTTCAGACCTCATCATAGCATGCTTCATTTCTTCCCACAGTTGGCCAGAATTCATCCACATGATCCAATCTAGGGCAAAGCAAACTTTCCAGTGCTCAGGAAGAAAGCAAAATAACTTGATGAAATATATTATTTTCACTGACAGATATTCACTGAGGGTCGAAAGTTGATTAAGCTGATGATAAACACATGTCATTTTCCCCAAATGATCAAACTTTTCATTGGATCTACTACAGGACTGAAAAGAGGCATGAAAGGAATTAATCTTCAAGTCACCCTAATGTTTGAATATCTGAGCAGTTCTTTTAGGACCGAGTTATAGTTATTAGTTAACTATTTCTAAAAGAATGGTAACATCAGTCATGACAATTTGAGCTTCCCTATACATATAAATCTTATTCACAGATCATAAGCTCAGAGTTTTTGGTCAATTGAGAGCATATCAATTCTAGCAATGAACTTAAGATCTAGAAAAGTAGCAATCATGGAGATTTCATTTCACCTCTGCCTACCATGTAGCATTCATGTAAACTCCATTTATCTCTTGATATTCATAAACTCCACTCATATCAACAGACGACAGTGTAGTTCTGAATCCCCAGGGACTAACACTAAATTAGACCCAGTATCCAGTAATTATCTATAATTATGTATATTCTTTCTTTCCCTAAAGCTTAATTATGCAGGTAAATAAGTGTCAGATCACCGGTCCTTTTGGAGAAGCTTTGAAGAAAGGATCATAATATAAACATGTGGCTTTTGAGCACAATTATTTCTCTTCATTTCAGGACTTGGAAATACGCCATGACTTAGATATGTGAATTGAGGGACGCATTGTGACTCTGTACTATAATGAATCAAATCAAGACTTTGTTATCTGTATTATATAATAAAATATAATAATACTCATAATAATAAAATTATAGAGTTGCTACTTTGATATATAAAGAAAATTATTCCTTACAGGGTGGCCTCTGAATTTCTTTCCGATGAGGCTATTCTTGGATTATTGTGCCGGTCCTTAAAGCCACCTGTTAATTGCATCAACTTTGTCTCTTTTAAAACTTTTCTGTTTTTTATACCTCTACTCTGATGCTTGTAATACATCCATCCTGCCACACTAAAATCCGAGCGCCCATTTCAATTGGAACTGCTTACTATAACACATCATTCACGGATGCATTATTTTTTTAAACCTGTGCTTTTCTTGCAAATCTGTTCCTTAAAGTCTTGTTGAAGGAAGTGTATTCTAGTACCTCTTATAGAATATGACTAGGCAATAGTTTTTAATTATTTTGTTAAAATATATCCAGCATTTCAGAATCATTCTGAATATAGAATCCAATATCTTTGAGTGCAATATCTGAAGATATTCATGAAGACTTTATGTGAATCTCTCTGTTCAATGTGATTCAGGCACCAAATTTGCATACTGGTTTACACTAGAAAATTAACTCATCTAAAGAACAACAAGATCTCTAGTAAGTACACTTATAAGGTAACGTTTTGTCTAATCTAACATTGCTTTTGTTTCTTTAGTTAATAATCTCAAAATTTATCAAAAATAATCCTTAAGATATTAAAATACATTAATATGTTTCTGCTATGGTTCATGAGTGAGTAGTCATTCTTCTGTATTTCATCTCTCCATTTTACTTCAGATCATGGTGAACATAGATTTTGTTCACTTTTGCAGTTTAGTGGTAGAAGTGTTTATTTAGGTTCAAAAACTTGAGATATACAATTGCTTTCCTTTGTAACTATTTCCAGTTTGTCTTGCTGAAAGATAGTAAGAAACAAGTGTGTAGTTAGCTAACAGCTAAAATACGTGAGACAGGATATGCTTCACTTTCTAATTTGAAAGACTCTCTGTGACCCCGATAGAAGATATGCAAAGCAGGGTCATTACAGGAGAAACAGAATGGCTTCCCACCATTTGCACTTACTCCATGACTATAGGAGTATGTGGATAACTAGAGAAAGAGAAAGGTATCTCATCAGAGAATCAGAATTATTCCCACCCCTCTTCTATCTGACCCTCTTCCTAATTGCAGTTTATCATGTGTCTCTTGTCTGCAAATCTCTAAGTCACATAAATAGCAGAAGCTATATAGAGTAAAGCAGAAAATTCCACGTATAGCAGGAAGCTATATTTTTCTAATTTGATATAGTAAAATTGCATGAGCTCATGCAGACTAAGAAGAATCTATGAGAGTTATGCCAACCTGAAAATGCCTTTTCAGTCTTTTGAAAGGGACATCCACTAGAGGGGGAAAGTACTGCATCTAGAGCCTATGGTGTAAGGTAGACAAACTCTTGGGAGGTTGTGGAGGGTGACACTGCAGCTTGCCTGCTTCCCTTGTGCCAGGTATCTGCTTGAACATGGAGTCTTTGAAGAGTCTCCTCAAAACCCAGCAAACACTCCTCTGCAATATAGCCAGCTTTTAGATGTCAGTAGCACCGATGGAACTGATATGTGAACAGAATTAGACATAAGGGCAACTTCTAGCAAAAGGCAGGAAGAAGATGTAAAAGGCTAGTGTTTCTTGTTCCTACAGCTACTAGACAGTTTGGGTTCTGATACAAAACCCAAAAGGGGAAAAAAATCAAAGGAGGCAGCTAAATCAACACTTTCTGCCTTCTCCTAATGATCTACTCAACTCGGTTCTTAAAAAAGAAACAACGAAACAAAACAAAACAAAAATTTATTTAACTTTCGCGTTGAAATTCTACAAGAGATTTGAATTCAATGATGTTCTACTTCTTCAAGTTAAAAAAATCTAGCACTAACTTTTCCTTTCAGTGATTTCAATCCTGTAAAGAAAGTATTATATCCTTTTAGCACAAGGATTCTAGGTTTCTGTTACTGGGGAGAAAATTTAAGGGTCAGATTTTTCTCTTCCTTTATTTGAGTATACAGCCTTTCCCTAACCCATGATTATATAATTCATCATCCTCTTCAAATTACTCTATGCTCTTGGCTACTCAATCACCCATAGTTTTTCCCTAGAGTAAGCAGAGTTCTATATTGTCATAGGTGATAATTAGCTACCATGGAATGTTACTTTTACATCCCAGAGAAACAATGAGATTGCCACTGCATTTTGCCCCATGTCAGCTCAACAACAAATTAAAATCTGTTCCTGTCAACACTGGGTATAGCCCATTCTCTATCTTTTGCTGTATAACGATTGCAGACACCACCAATTAACTTTTGTTAACATGTGGACAATAAAATAATAACTCTATAGGGCAGCTCAAACTATGAAACGAAAAATGGAAGAATTCTGTCTCAGAAAGAATTAGTGCAGTTTCTAGTTCCTAATAAACTATTTCTTCATTGTGTTCTGCTAACTAAATTCAAATTTTTATAATAAAGACACTGAAGAAGGTGGGGAACCTTCAAGTTAAAACTGTAAGCAATGGAACAAGAGTAGTTACCCAAAGAAAAATGGAAGTGCCGTTACAAGAAGAGAAATCTTAGGCAGGCAAAAGCAACGAATATTGTTATTTTGCACAACAGTTTAAACATTTAAAAGAGTTACTAAAATTTTAAATAATGCTATTAGGAAACTATATCAGCAATAGAAGGGAAAGATCAAAAGTGACATGGCAGAAAATAGAATTCACTAGAAATCTAGAAATCATCCAGAATTCAGAGGAGTCGGGACACCAGGTGGATCAGCATTAGTATAAAGAAGAGCAACATATGCATAATCCCTTAGAAATTCAGTTCTTTAAAGTCCAAACAAAAAACTTCAAATATAGCACTATCACTTACTTTTATTATCCCACCCATTAGAGGAAATAGCACCCTCTTCCTAATATGTACCGCTGATCCCTAACACCTGTGTTCTGGATCCAAATCTTACTGACTTTTCGAAGATCCCCCTTTATTTATGAATTTTCTCTTTTCAGTATGGTATATGTAAATATTTTGTGTATATATATATATATATATATATATATATATATATATATACACACACACATATAAATATAAATATAAATATATCATTTCAATACTTAAAATCACTTTAAATCTTACCAAATATTAAATATATATTAAAAGGTAAAGCCATTCCAAAAAATATTCAGATGGATAATACAGCACAAAATAAATTTTACAATGAGTCAGAAGTATGTACGTGCATGTGTTTGCATGTGAAGTTATTCTATGAGATTTGTAGAATTTGAACAGTGAGAAAATGATAGAATATTCAAATAAAGATGCACAATAAACTAGCCATTTGGAGTATTAGCCTAACACTAAAATTAATTTCAGATAAAATAAGAATTATGCAGTTAAATATATAATGAATGAATAAATAAATAAATAAATAAAACCACACCAACAAAGAAAAATGAAAGAGCTTTATTACATAGCTTTGGGTAAGATTGCTTTAAGTATGATGTCAAAGGAAACTCTAAGGAAATTTTCAATTGAAATTACTCAACAAATTTGAAATGATTTATATATGAAAATGTCATGAAGAAAAGCGGCACTTAAATTGTTTGTTTAAGGATTTGTTTGAGAGACTATTTCCCATGCTTATCTCACACTTCTGCTTGGTCCAGATCCTCTGAGCAAGGAATGTACAATTAAGTTAAGAATCCTTGTGTAGGGAAGAGTTCCACGATAGTAATGTTTAAGACATGTGCCCCTCCCTGGTCCAGGGTAGTAAGTGTAAAGGCATCTCTTCCTCTCCCTGAAGTAGATTTCTTTTTTTCCAGGATAGTAAATCTAGAGATGCCCTATCCCTCTCCCTGAAAGCATTTGCTTGTATTCCAGAGTAAAGATAATGGCCTTTCTCATCTCTCTCTCTCTTCCTCCCCACCCCTCTTTCTCTCTGTCCTCTCACTATCTTCCTATCATGTTTCTATTGAGGAAGAATGGTTGAGCAGGTCACCAACATCCTTATATAATACAAGAGTTTCTTAATCTTAAGGTCCTTCTCCTGAGATGTACATATTGCCAGGGGGAAAAAAAAAAAAAAGGAAAAAAAGTGAGAGAAGGCAAATTAATGAATCAAGAACCCTTGTGAGATCTTTGTGATATTATTTGCCAAAAGCCAGATAATGGAGTAACCAGAGATTATAAATCAGTACATACTTATGGAATAAAATGATAGATAAATTAATGCTTAACAGTCTCAATTTTCTTTTGAAATATGTGCAAAAGGCACTTGTTGATTACAAAAAACAAACAAACAAAAAACAACAACACTACGGTATCAGGAAGTGAGTTTGTTCTGAACATATGAGATGTAAGAATCTCTGCTCCCCAATACTGACTTTACAGATCACAAATTGTAATAGTCTTCTAGTTTATGTAATTTTCCATGGAGCTTCTTAGAAGTTAGAATATTGCAATGAAGAAACCACATATTTGAGTTAATTCAAACTCAAGAATCATTGTATCTATACATCAGAATGATGATAGGGAATGATGTGAAATAAAGGGGAACTAAAGAGTTAGTGGGGTTCTTGGATGACAGTAATTATGAGTTCAAAAAATGAGGAAGAATAAGATAACATGACTTTCAAAACATAATTTTGTATAAGAATAAACAGTAGTTATTTGAAAGACTGAATAGAAAAGCAGAGAATCTATCCTGGCTCTAGGACCACTGCATTTATAAGAATGAGCAGTGTTTAGTTTAATGCTTCACAAGGGAAAGGTATTATCAAAGAGAACTAAGTTTACCGTAAGACTCATGAGGACTTGATAGAGCAGAGCATTTTGTGAAAACAAGGTTTATGTAGGAGTATTTATAATGGAGAAAAATATTAGAAGGTACTGTAGCAATAGAAGTGTGGGTATTGGGATAGAAAGCAGCGACAATTAAGCAATAAGAGTTAGTAAAAGGATTGGAGATAAGATGGATCAGCACATCAAGAAGTAGCACAAGGTACTGGGGGAAAAATATTTATATGGATAGATTGATTCTACTGACAGGTTGACACAGGCTCATACAATTCTGGAGTGGTCAATTTACCGAATGCTCCCCTTAACTTTTTAATAGGAAAGGTTAACTGGTTCATTGAATGCTGAAAAATATAGTATAATACTTAGGTCTGAGTGTAACTTCAAGGGTTTAGAGTACTACAGAGGAAAGTCATAATGTCAATTAAAATGCTACTATACACTTACTAAACTGACTACAATTGTTTGTCATTATATTTAAAGAAGCATTTAAAATTTGAAAAGCAACAATAAATATAATACACACCAGGTTAGAATGCAAATTTATACACTGGAAAATGATCTGCCACCATCTACTAAAGCACAATGTAGACAGATCCAGTGAACTAGCAAAGCCACTCTTAGTTATTTAACAAAAATGATTACAAATGTTCAGCAAAGGACTATATAAGAATGTTCACTGTAGCATCAGAGAATGATGAAAGAGAATTTATGCTGTCACTATTTGTGATATTTGGACATTATGGATTTAAAAAAAGATGTTATAAAGTAAAATTTAAATTAAAAACACATAAAAATAGACACAACATAAGTACATATGTAAATATATGGTAGAAAAGTTATTTCTAAGATAATATATTCTAAAGCTATACAAATTTGAATATTTTATATTTTAAATTTCTGTATTTCCAAAACACCAAACATAAATTTAAAAACTGAGTCATGGAAACTTTTAAGGTTTCTATCACAAAAATGAATAGTATCATTAACTTTGATTGAAAACTCAGGGCAGGGTCTAACAATTCATATAATCAGTGAAAATATAAGTTAAATCTGAGATGCCATTAATAACAGTACAGATTTAAAAATCCATTAAGTAAAATCATTGGAGACAAATACATTTAAAAATTCAGACTTTTAAAATATTTTGGCCACAAAATAAGATAAGATTAACTTCATTTTTTACATATTTTAAGCTTTTGCACTAGTGGATAAGAGATTTAGAAAGTGAAGCATTTCCACTAGACATACCAAATGACAAAACCTCAGTACAATTTGAATGCTGGAAATAAGTATATTGCAGTTTCTGGCATATATACAATAAATGAAACCAGTGAAGTAAGAATGTTCAGATTATATATAGGGAATGAGAAATCAAAGATGTATTAGGGTGGAGACCTGGGGAGCTGCGTTTTATAAAGGAAGTAAAGAAGGAGAAAACAGAGAAGACAAATCTTAATTATAAGGAAAAGTGATTACATTAATCTTGACATATGGGGAAAAATCAAGAGAGAATTGTATTAGTCAGGGTTCTTTAGAGAAACAGCACCAATAAGATGTGTGGATAAATAGATAGGTGATGATAGAGAGATTTTAAGGATCTGGCTCATGAAATTATGGAGGATGGCATGCCCAAAATCTGCAGTTCAAAGGCCGTCTGCTGGAGAATTCCTTCTTGCTCAGAAAAGCTTGGTCTTTTGTTTTATTTAGCCTTCAACTGATTGGATGAGGCCCACACACATTTAGGAGGGCAAACTATGTTACGCAAAAGCCACTGATTTAAACATTTAATCTCATTCAAAATATCTGCACAGAAACACCCAGAATAATGTTTGACCACATATCTGGGTGCCTTGGCCCAGCAGAGTTGATACCGTGTTTCCCCGAAAATAAGACCTAGCCGGACAATGAGTTCTAATGCGTCATTTGGAGCAAAAATTAATATGAGAGCCAATATTATATTATATTATATTATATTATATTATATTATATTATATTGTATTGTATTGTATTGTATTGTATCGTATCGTATCATATCGTATTATGTCGTATTATGTCGTGCTATGTCGTGCTATGCCGTGCTATGTGGTGCTATGTCGTGCTATGTCATGCTATGTCATACTATGTCATACTATGTCATACTATATCATACTATATTATATGATATAGGACCCGGTCTTATATTATAGTAAAATAAGATCGGATCTTATATTAATTTTTGCTCCAAAAGACGCATTAGAGCTGATTGTCCAGATAGGTCTTATTTATGGATAGACATGGTACATCACAGTGGTTACAAATGTTCAGCAAAAGACTATATAAGAATGTTCATTGCAGCATCAAAGAATGATTAAATTTTCAAATGTTTAGAAAATGCAACTTAGTGAAAAATTAAAACTCTCCCACTAGATTTAGTAGTTTTTCTTTACTGGTTATGTACACTGACTCACTTTAGCATAAAAACACAAAGATTTTATTTAATCCCTTCAGCTCCACCATATTTTTTCAGCTCATATTTTTTCTCTACTCTGAAGGCCTTAGAGTCTCTTAGTTTTCACTAGAACCTGTCTGTAGCTTTATCATTCTTTGATTTGGTTAATTGCATTCTGAATGGCTCAGAGAGCCTTTGACTTCTGCATTACATAAACTAAGTATAAGTCCAGAAAAGACATAAATATGAATGTGACATAGCAGCATTTTTATAAAATTTTAGAAAAAAAGCAAAAGAAATGTGCATCAACTCATGAATGGATAAATATATTGTAATACACATACACTCAGCATTTAAAAGAAACCACTGGATATATGCAATAATAGAGACACATATCAAAAATAAAAAGATATCTTTCTCTAAAAAAAAAAAAAAATTCTGATATATTTCCAGAAGTAAACTGAGTGGGAGACACTGACATGTCCAGGGCCAAGTTTTTGGCTAGAGTGTCTGGTAGGAAGAAACATTTTACCAATGGCCCAACTTTTTAACTTGCTTTTCCTCTCTCCTACTTCCTTTTTCATCTTTCCAATTTCTTCCTTTTATGCCCATTCTTCCTCTCACCTTATCCTCATACTTCCTTTTTTCTTTCTCATTTGTTTTATTTTCTTTGTTTATCTTTCTTTTTAATTAGTGATAATGATCACCACAATTGGTGGGAACTAGCTTTGAGGTAGTTCATGTATTTATCTTCAAACTTTTGGATACTGTGACCAGGATTTTGGTGAAATAAAAGTAGGATGCACCAAATAATTGAATACATTGAAAATAAAACTCAATAAAAGGTTTGTAATTGTCAGAGAATATAGTTGTAATTAAGAGAAAAATGGGAATGCCTAGAAAAAGAAACATTTGTGGTGTTGGATTGGAAAGAGATTCAGAACTCAGGTTTTTAGATACATGATGGATGGATGGATGGTGCATAGATGGATGAATGGATAGGCAGATGAATGTAGAGAGAGAGAGATACATTTGTGTGTGTATGTATCTCTGTGCACAGGAACAAACAATAAGTAAATCTAGAGCATAGATCTTGTTTTCCAAATACAATTCTTTACTAAATAGAAATAGGGCTCCTAGGAGAAATAGCTAAAGTGACTATTCAGCTCCATTTCTGTAACTGTTGTCTCCCTAGAAGAGAAAATTTGTGTATCCCTACACCTTGCACTCTTCAGACTGCAGAGCTCCTTTTTCCTCTGTTGATCGCTCCAAAAAGAGAAAATGTATAGTGAAGTTTTAGCTGCTACCGCTACTCACCAATACTGACAGCCCAGCATTCAACAGATAGCTGTCACCAAAGCAGAGAGGGAGAAAGAGAGAGAGAGAGAGAGAGAGAGAGAGAGAGAGACAGAGAGACAGAGAGACAGAGAGACAGAGAGACAGAGAGAGACAGAGACAGAGAGACAGAGAGAGAGACAGAGAGACAGAGAGAGACAGAGACAGAGAGACAGAGACAGAGAGACACAGAGAGAGAGAGACAGAGAGAGACAGAGACAGAGAGACAGAGACAGAGAGACAGAGACAGAGAGACAGAGACAGAGAGAGACAGAGAGACAGAGACAGAGAGAGACAGAGAGAGAGAGAGAGAGAGAGAGAGAGAGAGGAGAGCTGATACTTATGTCTAACAGTTACTGGTCACTTCTCAAACGTTTGATTCCCCTCTGCAATCTGCTTGCTTTTGAATATTTTTTAGAGTCTTCAAGTAGTTGTGTTCTGTATTTTTTCCAGGCTTTTTTCAAGTTAGTCATATATCTCATAGTAATATAAACATATAAACATTGATGTGGGTTTAACATTTAAATAACTTGGTTTGCAAAAACTCCTTTTTGTATCACATAAGAACTTTGATCTTCTGAGATTATACACTATAAAAATAAATCTAAATGCTGTAATTTACTGCCCAAATTATACATACATACATATATATATATATATATATATAATACGTATATTTTTCATGTATGTATATACAGTCTGCTTTTCTTCCCATCTTGTCTATTTAAAAATCCCTTACATATTTTGATGACACTAATATTATGAATAGTGATGATCTGCTTGGTATATTGGCTTACATTGTACCCTCATCAATACCTGCAATCAAAAATTTTTCGTAACTAAGTAATAACAAAGAATTATAAACATGGTGTTTCACATATCTACATTATTTTTTTTTTCTTTTCCACTTCAAATTTAACATGCTCCAGTAAGATTATGAAACATAATCTAAATGTTCTATTTGATAATTTTAAAGTTCAAGTTTAGTGTATCTTTCTTTTGGGGTTGCTTCATCTGAATGTTTAATGACATTTGATCCTTCCAGTGTCTTCATTGTAATCACATGGCTGATAGAGCACGAATAAATTACTATATGATTGCAAGTACAAGTTGAAATGGTTCTTGTAAAATATGCAGATATATCTATGTCTTACCATTTTTCAGTATTTCTTTTAAAATGTGGTTTTTATTAACTCCAGCTCTACTAGTGTCAACCTAAAGCTTTACATAAAGAATCAATTTTTTTTTCTTATTTAATCCCAAATTCTAAGAGGTGTTTTTTCAGCATGCCGGAAAATATTGCTTAAGAAGATTTCATTTAAAACAAAAAGAATAAAGCATATAAATAAAGATAAATTTTTCTCATCCTGGAAAACTCATAATAGAAACAAGGCAACCTACGAAATTGAGTAGGCACATCAGGGAATACATTTGCATTCCTAATATAGTATTAAATTAAAATATATTTATGTAGTAACCTTCTCAGATTTTGTGCTGAAAGCTTTACAAATGAAAAATGCCATTAAGCGATTCAATTTTTTATTTAAAAAAGAAAGTGAAATATTGGTTGCGTTACTGCTTTATATATTTTCTTGTTTAGTAGAAAAATATATTTAGATATATATTTATATTTTAATGTTTATTTCATGTTTAATTTAAAGTATTTTATATACCACTTTATATTTATAAATTTAAATTTACGTATTTAATTTACATACATTTATACATACTTAAATCCAATTATACCTTACCATTTTTCAGTATTTCTTTTAAAATAGGCCCATTATCTGATATTTATTTGACTGCAACAAGTCATACGGACGTATAGTATCTTAGTGAACTGCTTATGCAGTTTTTTAAAGTTATATGATACATTAAACTTAATTATAATTAAGATTCTAATTTAGAGACAGGCTTTGCGTTTCCCAAAACTTGAGGAGTGATTTCAACCCAAAATCTTGAATTGAGTTCATACTAACCTTCTACTACTTCCAACTTCCCAAAGAAGAAAAACTGTATTTCTTGGCTGGGCTCAGAAATAATAGACATTTCATGATTTAAGGACCATTTGCCTTTTACCCTGTTAGGGAATAAATGGTTTTTTGTTGTTGTTTTTGTGTTTGTTTTTTTTGGTTTGTTTTTATGGTAGTCTTCAAACTGGAATATTGTACCCTTAATGCGTGCAGTTTTTAAGGATACTTGTTCCAAGGTCATTTTAACAGAATCATTTCCAGATATCTGGCTTCTACACATACGCTTTTAAAAATATATCTATAATAGAGAAGCATCTCTTCCCACCTTTCAGAACCACCCTTTCCTACTTGATGAAAGAAAGGTATAACTCTACTGACCCCTACAAATGGAATGACCTCTGCTCTGTGGCTTTAAATCTCCAGAACAGGCAATGAAGTGACTGTTCAAAATATTGTTACAGGTTTTAGTAAAGTAAATTACATATCTTTTTAGTCAAATAGTTTCCAACATTTTGCTTTCAACAAAATTGTTTGAAGAGCCCATTCTAATATTATTTATTTTAATTAAAGTCATTGGTTTCACAAGTAAAAATGCATTTCAGACATTCTGTAAAATAATCATATTCATCTGAGATTTTCTTTTTTTCTTTTTTGGTAACCTCTGATTTAACACTTATGACAAATACCCAACAATGCATTTCTGAATATCATGTTATAATTAGTTGACTCCTAGACTATTAATTCTTAATTAAAGCTTTCCCTAATATAACTATGTATGTGCTGAAATATTTTGAAAAAAGTTGCAGATATCATTAGACATTTTATTTAGAAGGTCTACTCATATAATATCAATATACTACTATTACATATCAACAACCTACATTATCCTAGTTCTTGAGACCTATCATAGACACTATACCTTAAAATGGGTTAAAAAGTGCCCAAAGATATTACTTTCTATCTCATAGGAAATTTGAAATAATCTAATATTAAAAACTAGGCTTAAATAATGCAATATTTCCACTTGGTGAATTTTTTATGCGTACACAATCATGAATACTATTTGGAATATGCTACCGTTTTAAAATGCAAATATTTTAAGGATTCAGAAAGAAGCAGATATCTTCAAACATAAAAGAACTCAAGAAATTTTTCCTAGTGTCTCTTAGGTTTTTGATACAAACATTGATTTCAATTAGAACACTGACTTTCCTAAAAGGTCTACCCATCATTTCTCTTTACTGCTTTAAAAATTTTATTTGACGCTCTCAAATAATCACCAAAGCCAAGTGTTAAATTTTAGGCTTTAGTTTGATTTTGTTGGTTTAAAAATTTTGATCATACTTTGCAATTACTTTTTTCCCCTTAGTTTGCTTAACATTTAACAAATGAGTATTGAATTTTATCAGATTATTTTTTTTAATATTTATTGATATGATCATGTGTTTTTCTCTTCTTTATTTACTTGTTTTTTTGATAAACTAAATTACGATAATAACTCTCCTAATGATGAATGATTCTTACATTCCAGGTCTATGCCTTACTTGGTCTTCGGACATAATTCTGATATACTGCCAAACTCCATTTCCTGTACTTTCTGCTTTTTAAGTTAAATCAATCATCAGCTTATCAGACTATCTTTACCATTTTCAGTATTAATAATATACTGGCCATATAAAATGTGTTAATGAGATTTTATTTTTCTTCCTGTCTGGTTTAAAATATTTTAAAGTGACATTCAGAATTATCTTTATGAGAACTTAAAACTATTTATTGATATTCCCATTTGGAGAAAAGGGACATAAGTTTGCAGATTTTTTAACACATAATTAGTTTGAATTTTAAATTCTTGTTTTCTCTACCACAATGGGGTCTACTTGAAGGCACAGCAAACGGTCTGCTTTGTTTACTTAGCACCAATTGATCATAGAAGTTACCATCTACCAAGAAGTTTGACTGTAACTGTAAAGGTTGGAGTCCAAGACTTGGGTCAAGTCTGTGTATGTTATACTGTGTGTCAAATGGCTTTCCTATGTCATAAATATACCTAGAAAACCTCTCAAATTACCTTAAACTGAAGGAATCAATATGAAGATCACAAAATAATAAACTCAAGAAAGAAATCTTGGGAAATTCCAGAGGCGAGTGGGAAATAATATGATTAAACTTGGTAAGAACTCTTAGTTGTTTATAGTTATGAAACTATGACTATTATAAATACAGTACATTTTCAGTAAAACATACCCCAAATTATTCAAATACATTTTAATAGTGTCGTGCTTGTTCAGTGCAATAAACTATTATGAAAGCACTCCACTTCACAAATCATCCACACTACAGTAGACTTTCTTGGCAAACTGAAATGCTTTAAGAATTTATTTTAAAGTTTTATGGAATTTGATTATATTTGGAATAAAACTTAACAATGTAGATTAAAATATATACATATACTATTTATAATTGTATCAAATTGTTCACTCAATCACTGCCATAAGTGATGTAAAAAAATTGTATTCTGTAAGGCAATGTCCTAGGCACAGAGATCTCATTACAAATTTGATAAATGTAATTAAACATAATATGTTTGACTTAAATATTCTTTTATTGCAACTTTTAAAAATCTAAAACCTACAATGAAGATGGGTATGTAACTGTTTCTTATTTGCAAACTAAAACCTATGGCACTTCCAGTACCTCCAAGTGGCAGAAAAGTCAAGAGTCATTGCTTTTTACTCTTCATACATTCAAGTATTATATTAAATGCTTTACCAGTCCATTCATCTCATGTGACTTAACCATTCAGGCAGGTTATAGTATAAAGGGTCCAATTCCATCATGAAATTGGCCGAAAAATTGAATCAGTTCAGGTATGAATGTGAGTGTGTGTGTGTGTGTGTGTGTGTGTGTGTGTGTGTGTAAAATATTTATTTATTTGGTATTTATATACCAAAATAACTTATAATATGCATGATATGATACATCTGACATAAGAAGCTTTATTTCCAGGATCGTGTTCTGGTTTGTTTCAACCAGCCTAAGCAGTATTTACTTTGGTCAATCTAGAGTGGGCGAATATTAGAACAAGCATACTTCTTAAACCTTCACCAAGCAAGATAGCATGCCTCTTGCTCAGTGCCTTTGTTTTGCCATCCAAATGGAATGTTTTTCTAGATATATGAAGAATCACTCTCTCAGTTCATTCAGGTTCTGCTAAAATATTGATTCTAGAGACATATTTCCCTGTTATATCTCTTTTGTACAATATGGCAGCAACTAGCTCCAACTTTAAACTAAAAATCAAAAATTTAATTTCTCTGTTTCACTAGCAATATATCAAGTGTTCAATATCCAATGTAGCTAGTAGCTACTATATTGAATAGAATAGATATAGAATATAGTTCTGCTCTAGGTCCTTAACTTACTTTATTGTGCATCACTCTTATTATTATATGCTTTTATATTATAAATCTATTTATTTCTAATTATTTTTCTTTGGGAATAATGGGAAACCTTGCTTTCTACTCTCCCTACTATCTAAAATAATGTCCGGTACAGATATGTGGTTCAATATTTATAGAATAGAAGGTCATGAGTGCTTCATTTCACTTTTTTAGTGCAAAAATTATTAAACAGAGACCTCATTTAAAATGAAGTCGAGAGGCTAGAAGACAGAATACTCACATATGTGTCACTCAATAACCACTACTTACCCCAGGAGGAAGAGACATTCCTTGCATATCTGACAGGAAATGATACTACCTTCTTACCTCAGCAGAAGAAAGAAAAGATTACTCTTTATGTAGTAATAGCTCAGCAATGGGAGACTGACATAACTCAGCCAAAGAAAAGTCACTATACTTCAAATTTTCCATAAACAAGTGGACTCTTTGTTTACAACAGCCCCTCCCAAGTTCGTAAAAGGGTGTTCCTTTCCTTTGTTTCTCTGGACTTGCTCATAGTTCTTCATTAGATCACATGTCCTGAATTGTAGTTCTTTGTTGTTTCCAAATAAACACCTTTCTCTGGAGGTGTTTATACCAGAAATATCTGGCTGTCTATTTGCTAACAGTCAAATTATTTTGTGACTCTTAGGGGGATCCAGAGAAGACCCCTGTCAACTCTGAGGCTGCTGAGTAAATAGGTGTGGTACCCACAGGGTCCATTAAGCTCACTCTTTCCTTGCCAATCCTGGAGATTGAGGGTAACTCTTTCTCCTGGAACTGAGCTTCAGCTCTTTGCATCTTGAAGTTCTCTAGGCTCTATTGAATATCTAATTTAAGGTTTTGTCCTTTTCTGATTAAGGCCTTGTTTTGTCTGTGAGTACTCAGTTGGCACCTCGGCCTGACTCTTTTGAAATAAGGCTGTTCCACTGAAACTGTAATATTCAGCCTTTAGTCAAATTCCTTTTGGAACCAGACTGTCTCTACTGGAATTATGCTGTTTAGCCTTTGGTTTTAGCTTTTTGAAATCACACTGTACCTAGTGGAACCATGATGGTGTTTGGCCTGCAGGCTGTTTATTTAGTCTTTTGCTGTAGAGAAAAGCTTCTGAAAAATGGGATCTCAGTTATCTAAATACTTTAAGGGCACACCCTCTTCAGGGATCATAGCCATTTTTATGTTTAGAAACGTCTGCCCTTATCGTGCACATTTCTAAATAAGTGGACTAACTTAACTAAAAGTAATTCAGAATGCCAATAGCCATTAGAGGGTACTTTTGAACTTGCCATATTTTTTTGTCTTAAAACTCATGATTAATGAGGATAAAGATGACATCTAACTTCCTATAGAGTATATCAGCTATAAGGGCTGGTACATAACACATAGGTAATTTTCAATAAATATTTAAATATTCTTCTGTTAAATAAGTATAATTCCCTAATAAAGTATCTTTGGAAGTGACGTTGTATAAAATTACCTTCTTTATCAGGATTTTGTTATTCCATGAGATTTTTCTAAGTGCTAACTTTGCCACTTGCTAGGGTTGTTTGCTTGCTCACTGCTTTTACTTTTCTTTGCATTTGGAATTTGATATTGGTCTGCTCTTTTGAGTTTATTGTATCTCACTTCAATGTGTTCCTAGAAAGTCTCGTCCAGGATTTAGAATCCAGTCATCTTTGATTTTCTGTTTTAGCCAAATGTTATCCTGCTACCATTCATTCTGACACCCAGTACTAGAAGTGACAGTCCTGCCCAAAGATCAAATTCTCACTGTCTACAAGGGAAAGTGGAGAATACTTCTCACAACCTATTTTATAGCCAAGTAAATAAACAAATAAACAAGCTAGGAATCTGAACAAATTAGTTTTCTTGTTACAATGCATCCAATGCATACGCACTCTGTTACTTTCAGGTCATCTCTCATTGCTATGTTTGTGTCTTCATTCTAGGTTTTTTGACATATTATACATGTAATTTTATAGCTAAAATACTAAAGGTGAAAGGTCTCTGGACACTATATTCACAAACTCATTTATTTTTCTCGGATCTTTTTTTCTCTTTCTTTCCCTTTTTTTTACTGTACGCTCAAATTAAGGTTTATATCCAACAAATAAAGACCAGTTAAATAGTTGATCCTAAATAAACATATTTACTTATTTACCAGATACTTTTTGTTTGTTTAAAAGACTATACTGTAGATTTTTTTCAATAGTATAGGATATTGTACTAAACAAAAAGTTTTTATTATGATTTTTGTTTGTTGGTTTAAACAACATTAATTTATTTTTTCACAAGTTTGGCATTTGGAAAGTCCAAAATGAATGAGGTGCCAGACAATTCAGTTTCTCATGAGAGCTCTCTTCCTACCTTACAGAGAGCCAGCATCTCGCTGTGTGCACACGACTACTATGTGACCTAGGACAGAGAGGGAAAGTAAGGTCATTGGTGTCTCTTCTAATAAGGACACTAATCCATCATATCAGGGCCCCAGCCTAGGACCCCATGGAACCTCATTTACCTCCTTGTAGGCCTTGTCTCCAAATATAGTCACATTGGTAGTTAGGGCTGCAATTCATACATTTTGGAGGGACACAATTCAGTTCATAGCAGAGCAGAAGCAATAGGGAAATAGTTGCGATGGTGACTCCATTTGCGGGGAAATAAAAGCTTAGTGATCTGGTCTAGTTCCACACTATATGCTATACAGAGGGACACCTGGTCCTTCGGAGAAGGAAGAAAGGGGAGGGCAGGCTACACATGCTAGGTCAAAATAATGTTTTAAGTAAGAAAATAATGAATGTGCATAGTAACAAATATGCATATTATGCAAATTATGTGCATAACCATAATTCGATGCTTTAGGAACATACATAAATCTTAATAATGTAAATTATTTACAAGTTATGTTTTATAGGTATTCACTTATACTAAATAATATTTAACAAATCCATATTTTGTTTTTTCTTTTATATTTATTTCTTTCAAATTATATTTTATATTCGTATATTTAATTCCCGCAAATAAAATGCAGGGTATCATTTGCTATATTAAAAATAGTGCCATGTTTTTCCCCATTCCATTAACATCTGTTCCATATGGTAGAATAAAACACAAGCTGTAAAATTGGTATTAGTGTTTCCATTTCAAAATGGAGTCAACGTTGCCATTCCAGAGGAACTGCCTTGCACACCCTGCTTCTTCAACAGTTGGAATATCTGAACTGGGCAAAAAAACTTTCAGATTAGGCCCAATCAACATTGTTTTACAAACAGTTGTTTGAAAAATTAACAGGAAAGCAGACATCCTGACCATAAGGACTAATGATCATAAACTTTCTTTCTGAAGAAAGTATCAGAAATCAGCCATGTATAGCTAAAGAGTAACTCAGCTTGTTAGCATCAGTGCAAATCTCTTTCTTCTATTAATATTTATGTAATTATTCTCCTTCCATTGCTCATAAAAACCATTTTGCCCTCACTCTGTAATCGGGACACTATTTGGGTTTCTGCCTGAATCTGTGCTTCAATTCTTTTTGATCCCAAATAAACACTTGTTGTCTTTCATTTTGACTTTTATTTTTAGGTTAACAGGGTTAATTCTGTTTGCTTCTCAAGTCCTAGAATGCATAATGTTTAATCTTCTACTGAAGCTTTTGAGTTAAGCTGTGTAAATTATAAATGTGTCTTCCTTTTTTTGTAACTAGTAACCGACATTGCTTTTTTTCTCTTTGATTCGATTTCATTTTTTAGTCACTTGAGCCTAGATTTACTTACTTTGCAAGTTAAAGTTAACAAAGGTAAAGTTTTCAGTGAACGCATAGCAGTTCAAAGAATGCCAATATATTCTGACACTTTGAAGCAATTGTTCTTTGAGCACAAAATTATAACACAGTCAATGTCACAATGATTTTAAGTTCTTATATTATTAACTAAAATAGATGTTATCTTATAAATATAATACTAGAACTTTATATATCCACCGTATTTCTCATCTCCTCTGTTTTTTTTCTAAAAGTAAAATTTAATTCTTGATTCATATCTATCAACTCTTAAGATATTTCTCAATCTTAAAGAAAATATTACTCCAAAGCAATTTGCTTTTATTTTTGAATTCTCACATGGGATTCATGGAACCCTAGAGATTTTTGAGATTCAAATATTTTAATTTCTTGACCACCTATGTTTCTTAAACCTTCAGGTCTTCTGCTCTTGGGAATTTTAAGTATGTTCTGAGCATCTGGCCTTAACCTCTTTGGTAAATGCAAAAGGAAAATGTTCATTTATTGGTCAAAGGCTACTCCAACTAAAGTATAAATAATGTAAATTTAGATGATTATTTTTTAAAATGACATACCTTTAATATATTTTATAATATATTTATAAGCCAATCATCTTACCAATTAAAAAATATATATATCACTCACTCCTTTCAATGTTTATTTAATAACAAGGATTGAGTACCTACCTATTTGTATTATAAACTTAATGTTGAGGTTTTACATATAGTTTATTTTTTTCCTCTCAAATAATTCCTTTCATTTGGATTCAAGGTAGTTTATGACTTGGTTTGAATTACATTATGTAAAATCTCAAACATTGGTTTACCCCCAGGAATATTAGAGTTGGTAATCACCTTGACTATAATAAAAACACAATGCAATGTGTGCTTTCCCACTTATAATTTCCTTTTAAATTTTGTATAAAACCCTATGATATAGGTACAATTATTTTCATTCTACATATAAGTAAGATAGACTAATAATATAAAGACTTGGTTTACATACATGCAGATCACTTTTCTTTCTTGTTTCCATCCCAATCATGAAATAGTTGGCTTTTTATCCGTTAAAAATTAACCACTTATTAAAGCACAATTCACAAAATAATACTGAGCAATTATTAGAGAATATACTTCCCTCTGACCCCATAATCTCTTAATATTTCTCAAGAGAAATTTTTTATATTGCATGCATTGCTTTTAAATCAGATTACCTCAATGCAAGCAGTGGAGAGAACACTATTTTTTTTTTTCTCATGTAAATATCTCTTAGAAGTTGCTCTTCCTGTTTTTATCAGAAAAAAAATATTATATGAAAGATCTAACTAAGAGACAGCTATTATTTATATAACTATAATAACTAGTGGTTTTGGCTCAATAGATACAGCCATTTTGAGATTCCAATTTACTTATCAACCTGACTAGGAAGAAAGATTAAGAGTGTATAGGACTCAGAGTTTACTTTTTGAGAGTTAATAGAAAACAAAAATGTGATTTTAAAATATAGTGTAATTTTCCATTACAGATATCTAAACGGAAACGATGATAAATTACTAGAAAGAAAATGTAAGGAGCTTTTCAGTTAGGGCATGGTCAGAAAGTATATTTAGGGAAATTTATGTTTTATTGGTTGTAACAACTTTATGTAATAACTGAGTTAAAAAGAAATGGATAAAATATGTTGAAAGACAGTTACAACATTAGGGAAATTGGAACAAAACTTTAAAGTGGAAAAATACACATTTGAATAACATAAGCTTTTAGTGCAGAGATATGAATTATACATTTAAATTAATTTGACTCAAAATTATAATATATTTTGGGACATATTGGCATAATGCCAAAGCAATTATAAAAATATATATTGGAAATAGAGGCTTATAGGATGCACAGTTATTTTTTTAATTAATTATATAAGTAATTGAAAAATATATCTTGCAAATTGCATCTTTTTACAAACTATCTTTTGGATGAGTAGTTACATTGTGTCTCATCCAGCACAACACCGGCAGTGAGAAGGGGTGGAGAAGGGTTAAGAAGGAAACAGAAATCAAGAAAGTTTTGAAACAGGGGACAAGGGTCTCACAGCCTCAAAAGACTGAGAGCCCTGAATTGGGCCACCTTGTGGTTTTTACTGATGTACATACAAGGAAGTAGCATTGTTTCTTTTTTTTTTTTTTTTTTTACGGTCTGTGAGTCTCATGCACCATACCAGAAAACCTGTTCAAATCAATCATCCTTGCCTGTCCAAAGTCCCATGATGTATAAATAATTATTGTTTGTACCTCCCCAGGGGACAAAACCTTTATGTTGAAAACTTACTGAGATGGAGAACTGATGTTATCACATCTAGAATCACTTCCCAAGCAGGTTGTGGGAAGGAATACAGCCACAGAGGCAGAAGCTCTCCTTAGACGGGGAAGGTACAGGTCTATGCCCACCTCTATCAACCCCATGAATTCTCCTGGCGGTCTCCACACTACTGTGCCTGTCTTAGGTCGTTCCTTTCTTCAGGAATCTTACCCGTCATTGGCTAGCCAGCCATCCTTTGGGGCCAAACAAGGAGATGGCATACAGGTGAAGCAATGTCCCTGAAAGGAATAGTCTCACAAACTCTTCTTTCTTTGTAGGGGTAGGCACGGGGGACAGACAGCCAGGCAGCTGCGTGACAACAACATTGATTCCCATTTTACATTATAATGTAATTTTTTTCAATGAACACCAGATGCTTGTCTTCTACAATAGTTCAAGTGCATCTCTCAGATAAATATTTAAAGTTTTTGACAGTACATATTTTAAATTATAATGGATATTGTTAAGTTGTTAGCCCATAATAGATATAAAATTCGTCTTTTTTTCTTTCTTACCAAAATTAAGCTTGTATTAATTTTACATTTGATAAAGAAAAAAAAACTTATTAAATGACCTTTAGAGAATCAGTCAAGCTGCTGCAAGCAGCAGAACTGGTGGTAGACCATAAGACTCACTCTATGTATGCACAGGGAAGTCCTTTTCTCTCCTCTCTCTCTCATTCTCTCTCTCTCTCTCTCTCTCTCTCTCTCTCTCTCTCTCTCTTGCTCTCCCTCTCGCTCTAGCTCTCTCTTTCCCTCCCTCCCTCCCTCCCTCCCTCCCTCCCTTGTTCCTTCCCTATCTACTTTCTTTTACTTTATTTTTTAGAGCAATTTTAAATTTACAGAAAAATTGAGAAAATAGTATGGAGACTTATATTCTCTACATCCAGTTTCTCCAACTATAAATATCTTATATTAATTAGTATGGTACATTGGTCACAATTAATGAATCAAAATTGATGCATTACGAGCTAAAGTTCATATTTTATACAGATTTTCAGTTTTTGTTTAATGTCCTTTCATGTTTCAGGATTCCATACAGATTACCACATCATATTTACTTGTTATGCCTTTGCAGGCAATTCTTGGCTGTCAGCTTCTCAGGCATTTTATTTACTTTTTTGATAACTATTAGAATTTTGACAAGTACTGGTTAGGTAGCTTATACAATGTCTTTCAAATGAGTTTTGTATGATGGTTTACTCATCACTAGACTGGGGTATGCATTATTGTGAGTTATACCACAGATCTAAAGCACCATTTTTATCACATCATATCATGGGTCTATATACTGTCATGAGTTATGGTACCTTGGTCACCTACCTAAAGCAGAGTTTGTCAGGTTTCTCCACTTTAAAGTTGCTCTTTCCCACCTTTTCATACTGTATTCTTTGGAAAGAAGTGTACAAGGTTGAACAATTAAGTTTGTGAACTTTCCACCATGTAAGCTCATGAGTGGAAAGTTCAGGAACTTAATTGTCCAACTTCCTACACGTGCAATTCACTTAAGGTGTGGGGAGGTATGTTCCTTAACCCTGAAGGCAGCTTATCTACAAAAAAACCATGTGGAATTAATCAGCTTCAATCTCCTCTTATGTATGTATGTATGTATGTATGTATGTATGTATGTATTTATTTAATTATTTAATTATTTATTTATTTATATCAGGATGGACTTATGGATATTAATTTTATGCTTTGGGTTATAGCCTAAGAATTCATTGATTCATTTTAATTTGTTGCTGAATATGTTCCAGCTTTGGTTATTAGGAAATCTTTCAGTTGGCTCCTCTTTCTTTTCTCTTGTTGACATAACCTGCATTAATGTAAGCTTTCTTTTTTTCTTTCCCTTCTCTCTCTCTCTCTCTCTCTCTCTCTCTCTCTCTCTCTCTCTCTCTCTCTCCACTTTCTCCCTCCCCTGCTTCTCTTCCCTCCTTACGTTCTCTCCCTTAATTTCTGTGAGAAATGGTACATGCTTATGTTGTATATTTTCTGCCAAAGACCTAAAATGAGCCACTTCTCCAAAGACCACTAGTTCCTTTTATTAGAGAATGGTATTGAAAAACAAGATTTGGAGACTAGTCATGCTTATTTCTATTGGGGTGTGATTTATCCTATACCCCTTCTGTGAACAGAGTAAGAAAATATACATGTGCATACTAATTTGTGAATATATACAAATCTATAAGTATTTATATGTGTGTGTGTGTGTATATATATATAATGGTTATATATATATATATATATATATATATATATATATATATATATATATATAATGGTAATATATATATATATATATATATATATATATATATATATTTTATGGTAATCATGAGTTCACACTGGCATTTCCAATTCTAATCCATTACCACATGGATCATTCTAGATTTTCTCTTTACTTATCTGTAAAATTACACTCCAACAGTGAAAAACCTAGTACCCAACATCTGTCATCCACTGAATTATTCAATTCCATTACACACAAATAGCATTATTAGAATTTTTAACCCAAGCCCTGTGAAGACAATGTTACCAAGTACAATGCAATGTATACATGCAGTTCCTTTTGCCTGTAATCTGAAGATCTCCACTCATTTCCAAAGTTACTTAGGTCAGCAACTTTTCTGCATAATTCCTTTAAAAGTATGCTTTATAAATTTGTAATATGGTCAGATCTTCTTGGTTATTGTTGTTATAAATTCCATCCTGGCATCCCCCAACCTCCTAAATCATTTTATATTAATTTTCATATCTTACGATTTACCCTTTTTGCTGTAAATATCTATGCTTTTAACAAATGTGTAATGTCATGTATCCACCATTACAGAATCATATGGAATTGCAGCACATCCCTCAAAATATACCTTGTGTTTTACCTATTTGACATTCTTCCCATTTCCCTGAATCCTCAGGAATCACTGATCTTTTTTATTATCTCTATAGTTTTGCTTTCTACACAATGTCACGTAACTGGAATCATACAGTATGTAACCTTCTCACTGGCTTCTATCACTTAGCCGCATGTATTTAAGATTCATCTGTGTCTTTTTGTAGTTTGATTACTCATTATTTTTACTGCTGAATAAAATTTATTTTATGGATTTACCTCAATTTGCTTCTCATTTCACCTAATGAAGGCACCTTGATTACTTTCAGATTTTGTGATAATGAATAAAGCTTCTATAAACATTCAAGTAGGTTTTTGTGTGAACGCACTTGTCAAATCAAATATTTAGGAGTGTGATTGCTAGGTCATAAGATGAAGTTATATGCAGCTTTGTAAGAATCTACCCATTTGTATTCAAAATAAGTTCTACCATATATAATTCCTACCAGATATGAATGACATTTTCTATTTCCATAAACATTTACCAGAATTCGGAGTTATCAATTTTTGGATTTTAGCCATTCTAGTAGGCCTGTAGCTGTACTTCACTATTTTTTTAACTTACAATCCCC
This sequence comes from Rhinolophus sinicus, assembly GCF_036562045.2. NCBI lineage: Eukaryota > Metazoa > Chordata > Mammalia > Chiroptera > Rhinolophidae > Rhinolophus > Rhinolophus sinicus. The sequence goes on from NC_133755.1 coordinate 107,039,815, forward strand.
TAATGACAAGTGGTGTTGGGAATCTTTCCTTATGCTTATTTGTCATCTGTATATATTCTTTTTCCAGTTGTCTTTTTGCTATTTTTTTTTAATTGGGTTGTTTGTTTCACACTGTTGAGTTTTAAGAATTCTTTGGGTATTTTAGATACAAGTTTTTTGCTAGATAAAATGCCTTATATTTTATTTTTATGTTAAATGTCTTTCATAGAGCAGAACATTTTACTTTTTAATAAAGTTTAACTTCTCTCTGTTTATTTGTGTTTTTTTGTGTGTTTTTTTGTTTGTTTGTTTGTTTGTTTTTTGGGTTTTTTGTTTTTTTTTCTTTTTTTTTATGGATTGTACTTTTGGTGTTGTATCTAAGAACTGATCACCAAACACAAGGTCACCTAGATTTTTCTCCTCTATTTTCTTCTAGAAATTATATCATGTTGTATTTTCCATTTAGGTACATGTTTCATTTTGAGTGAATTTTTGTGAAATATGGTAAATTTGTGTTTACGTTCATTTTTGCATGTGGTTATTCAGTTGTTCTACACTCATTTGTTAAAAAGACGATCCTTTCTTCATTGAACTGATTCTGCTCCCTTTCTAAGATCAGTGGACTATATCTGTGGGTCTGTTCTTGGTCTCTGCATTCTGTTCCATTGATCAATGTGACTATTATTTCACCAAAACAATGAAGTCTTAATTACTGTAGCTTTACAATAATTTTGATATTGAGTAGTGTGAGTCCTCTGACATGGATCTTATTTTTCAGTATTGTGTTGGCTATTCTTGGGGACTTCTGCTTTTCTATATAAACTTCAGAATCAGTTTGTCAATATATACAAAATAACTCATTAGAATTTAGATTGGGATTTCATTGAGTCTATAGATCAAGTTGGGAAGAATTGACATTTTTACAATATTATTTTCCTACACTCAAACATAAAATACATCTACATTTATATCTTCTTTGATTTTTTATTAGAGTTTTATAGTTTTTCTCATACAGCTGTTGTATTTTGTTAAATGTGTGAATTTCTCCTTTTTTGGTGCCCATAGAAATTGCATTCTTTTTTAATTTCAAATTCCAACTATTCATTGTTTGTATCTAGGGAAGAAATTGATTTTGTACCTTAAACCTGTATCCTGTGACCCTATATTAATTGCTTTTTAGTTCTAGGAGATTATTTATATGTGAACTTCAGGATTTTCTACATAGACAATAATGCCATCTGTGAAGAATAATAAGATTTACTTTTTTTTATTCAGTCTACATACCTTTACTTCCTTTATGAACTATCTGGGCCTTCTGGTAGGATGCTGAATAGCAGTGGTAAGAATGGATATATTGGCCTTTTTCCCAGATAAGGGGAAATTTCCCAGTTTCTCATTATTAAGTTTGATATTACCTGTAGAATTTTTGTGAATGCTCTCTATCATGTGGAGGAAATTTCTGGATGAACTCCCATTTTCTGGATGTTAAATTTTGTCAAACGTTCTTTCTGCAACAATTGAAATACGTTTTTTTTTTCTGTAGTCTGTTGATGCAATGCATCGATTGATTTCAATTGTTGAAACTGCTTTGTGTACCTGAAATAAATACTCCGTGGTGTTGGTTTATAATTATTTCTATACATATTGGATTTGACTTGATAATATTTTGCTAAGATGGTTGGCATCTGTATACATGAAAGATGTTGGTCAGTAGTTTTTTCTATCTGGTAATGTGTTTTTCTTTTTCTTGGTTGTAGGGCCATTTTGACCACATTGAATATATTAGAATATGGTCCCTTTCTTCTATTTTCCAAAAGAGATTGTAAAGAATTGGTATTGTTTTTTTCCTTCATGTTTGGCAAAAATCACCAATGAAATCATCAGAGTCAGGTTATTGCTTTTTTATGAAAGGTTATTGATTGTTGATTCAATGTCTATACTACACATGGCTTATTCAGAACATCTATTTCTCAGTATAGGAGTTGTGGTAGTTTGTGTCTTTCAAAGTATTGGTCGATTTTATTTAAGTTATTAATTTTAATTTTGAAACATACTGAGGTTTGACAATTAAGTTTGTGAACTCACCCTAGAAATAGTGGTATATACCTCATTACTGAATATCATTACTGTCACCTCTGCAGTATTCACCTTAGGAAGCTGTGCATCCATGCCAGTGCCTAGTCCACCCTTCAAAGCAATTTTTCAACTCAGCCATCAGAGCTGTCGTTGTATTACCCTTGATGTCCTGAATGTCATCAAAATGTCTTCCTTTCAATATTTCCTTTATCTTTGGGTAAAGAAAGAAGTCATTGGGGGCCAGATCACATTACTAGGGTGAGTGTTCCAATACAGTTATTTGTCTACTGTCTAAAAACTCCCTCACAGACAGTGCCGTGTGAGCTGGTACATTGTCGTGATGCAAGAGCCATGAATTTTTGGTGAAAAGTTCAGGTCATCTAACTTCTTCATGCAGCCTTTTAAGCACTTCCAAACAGTAAACTTGGTAAACTATTAGTCCAATCGGTACAAATTCATATGAATAATCCCTCTGATATCAAAAAAGTTTACATTGTTGCAACAACTTCACAAATTTAATTGTCAGGCCTCGTAGAGTCATTTATAGTATTCCTATTAATTTTCATAGGATCAGTTGTGATAATCTCCTTTCATTTCTAATATTGGTAATTTGTGTCTTCTTTTTTCTTGTTTAGCCTAACTAGAAATTTATTAGTTTATCGATGTGTTCAAGGAACCAGCTTTTGATTAAGTGGATTTTCTCTGTTGACTTCATGTTTTCAATTAAATTGACTTCTGCTCTATGTTTTATTATTTATTTTCTTCTGCTTGCTTTAGGCTTTACTTGTTTTTCTTCCTTCTTTCTCTAAAATCTTAAATTATTTACTTTAGATTTTCTTTTTCTAATATATGTCTTTGATTGTATGAATTTCCATCTAAGCACTTCTTTCCCTGCATACTACAAATTTCTATATCAACACTATCCTTTGAGTTTATTTATTCTCTCGATTTGGTAGTCAGTACTCTCCCTCAAGTAACCATTCTTCACAGGACATTTTAAAATTTTGTTATTAACATGCCATCTTCTTGCTCCCTTCCAACTAATATATAGATAGCATAAACATGTATTAGCATGCAAATAACTTTACTCACATGCTTAAAGGTAAGTTATTTAATGGTTTCCTCATTTTTTTCTCTTGAGATAAAACCAGATCTCCTTAACAAGGTCTTTGAGACCATTAATGAGCCAATTTCTGTCTATGTGCGACAAGTCATCTGTATGCATATTGATCTCCTTTTAGTTTCTCTAGTGTGCCCTGATCATATTGCTTGGGATTTCTGTTACATGGTACATTCTCTACTTGGAATACTTCCACAGAGAATTTTCTTGCAGAGTCATTAAAAACTCCTTCATCTCATAGCTTAGACATCTAGTTTAGGTGCACATCTCCTGCAACCTGAGAGCTTTCCTTATATTATATTATGTTAATTTGTGGGCTTAACTATATACCTGAGAAGAGAGTTAAGATCTCTGTTCATCATCATTGTAGGACACATGTATAAAACATTGCCTGGCACACAGAGGGCACTCAAAAGAAGAGGAATACTTTAACCATTATTTAATATATTTACAGACACCTTCCCACTATCTCAGAAGAAAATATGCAGTTAAATTCACATTCATAATTTCAATAAGTCATTTAAGCCAGCTTCAGAATTTGACAGCTCAGTGACCTGTATAATTATTGGTTTCGTTTGTTTGTTTATTTGTGTTTATTAAACAAATTCAAACATGGGGCATTAGTAAAATGAAAACAAACTTTTCAGCAGCACTACATTCATTTCTCCTTTAGCTTTTCCAGGTTTAAGAGAAAACCCGAGATATGACTTCTGGCCAGCTTAGCTGGATCCCCACTTGAACTGAGTTAGAATTGAACTAAGGCTGGAACTGTTTTGGTTATTAATTAATGCTTGTGATACCAATATCCTTCTCTAAATAATATAATTTTCTAAAGAATTAGTTCAGGAGATAGACACTGTGACAAGATGTTTTCAGGCTTCTTCTGTCACTTAGTACAATAGTGTGTTTAAATGGATGTTAGAATGATTCAAGAAAACTTTGAAGCTTCAAATGCATAAAATGAAGTTTCTTACTTCCAAAAGGGAAGAGGACTAAGCCATATGACTCCTTGATATCTTTCCCAATAATGGATTTTTATTTTTAATACTACCTTTACTTTAAAAATGTATTTATTTAATCATTCAGATATTTTAAGTTTCATATACCTTAACGGGAAGTCGAAATAGTAATTATGTGATTTTATTACTAACATTGATATGTGTTATATATTTTCTTGTTTGTATCTCTTCCTGTATGCTTGGTACAATTATCCTTAGTAATAATTTTTTAGAGAGAATCACCAACTATTTCTACCTCATATTATTTATCATTTTGGTTATTCACACTTTAGTAACAAATATATATTGTTTCAGATACTATTTAGGAACTAATACTAGTAAACTAAAGAGATATAAGAATAGATCTTATGTTCTATTGTAGAAGATAGATATCAAGCAAGTGACTAAAGTAAAATCTAATTAAATGTAATGATGCACTTTTTTTTTGTAATAATAGTTTTTCTTTTTCTTTTTTAATTAAAGTTTATTGGGGTGACAATTGTTAGTAAAGTTACATAGGTTTCAGGTGTACAATTCTGTAATACATCACATTGTGTGTTCACTACCCAGAGTGAGTTCTCTTTCTATCACCATATATTTGACCTCCTTTACCCTCATCTACCACTCCCCTCGCCCTTTACCTTCTAGTAACCACTAAACTATTGTCTATAAAACACATTTTTAACTTCTCTGTTTATAAAATAAAGAGGTAAGAAAAGAAAAAGGTAAAAACACAAGAAAAAAAAAAAGATGAAATCGACGTAAATTTTAATCTTCATTTTTGTGAACCCTGAGAAGAAATATGTCTGTAAAATGGACCACTTGTGGGTAACTGGGCCCTAAATCATAATCAAGTTTAGTGGCTATTGCTGACAGAGGCCTTTTGCACTCTCTGAATTTCAGGAAAAGCCACAGAGTTTTTAATCTCCTGCACTTTGACCTTGCCTGTTTACACCGTCTAAGTTAACACTTGAAGGAAGTTCCTGATTTTGTCTTTCAACCAATGGACTGAGACCTGCCCCATGCAACCAGAACTGCACAAATTATATATTCATTTGCGTCTCTACTGACCAAATGGAACTGCACAATTTAAACCAATCAGAACATCACAATTTGGAAACCTCATTTACATAAAGTGGATGGAATTCAAAACTTGGTCAAAATTATCTCTATAAAAGATGGCCTCCCCTTTGTGTTGGTGGAGCACACTTTCTGTTTCCACAGAAGGCTGTGTCTCTCTGGTTTGTAAACTGTTCGCTGAAAAATGTCTCCTTTCTGTATCTCTTTGGGGATATTTTGTTGATATTTTATTGTGTTTCAGTGACAACTAGAAATGCAGTAAGATGACTAAAGTTAGACTTAAGCAGTCTAGAAAGTTTGAATTATCATTGAGATAAATTTTTAAATTTAATCTCATTTTAAATAAATCTCTGTCTAATGAAACATTATTCCATCCCCTTAAATTTGACAAAACTAAAAATATTATGTTAAGATAGCTCTATTTTTGGTTGACACATAACAATAATAGGTTAAAGAATAATATCTTTCTCATCATCTAGCTAGAGTATTATATCTCAAACCCCAATGATCAACCAAGACAGCAAAAAAAGAAAAATTAGTTTAGATCTTTACTCATAATATTAAGGACTAATAAGTAACTTTATTATTGCAGTTCTCTCCTGGATAGACTTTACATTTGTGCAATCCATTTGATTTAAACTTCAGTTGCCATGTGTTTCATTCCAAACTGTATAACTAAATCCCTTTACTCCCAATGTTTTTATATTCCTTTACTTGTTTCTGAAGGGTTTTTGAATTAGAACTGAGAAGGATTGCACTTGTTATAATATTAATGTTATTCCTGAATACAATGGTTATATTAACTGCTTCATAAAATATTTTATTGTCTTTAATTAAGAAATAAAATGTTATTGGTCCTTTGTTTCAAAGAACAGCAAAAGTTACAGCCAGGGAGTGGTGAGAAGGATACTGGTAATTTTTGTTATTGTTGTTGCTGTGTTTTTAAACAAAATGGGAGTCATTGAAAGCCATGCAGTTTGCTCTGCATGAAATTAATCTCTAACTGAAACAGTTTATGGAATTCTCATAAATTTTGAGCCAATATCTAAGTATGTACTGAAGCAAGAGAAAAAAAAAAAATACTGAATAGAATTTATACTTTAAAATACACTGTAATTGCTTCAGGACTGGGACTCCCTTAACTGGGAAACCATTTGTTTGCACCAAAAAATGAGATGTACTGAATTCCCTTAGGGGTAGGGAAAGTGGGTACTGTACTCTAGAACTTACTAATATTAATTTATATGCAGACTAGGAGCAACTTTTGGCCCCGCTGCTTCTATAAGGCAGAAAATTAAAACAGCAGACTAATAGTTTTAGTGTCTTTATATAATCTATAAATAATTCTATTACTAGTATTAAAGAGAAAACCACAGGCCCAAAATGGTGTAACTTGTAAAAATTCACGATACCAAACTTAGATTTAATATCTGATCTAATTGCAGTTTCAGGAGCTCCCAGATATTTCATTTGAATCAATTAGTCTGGAATTTCCTGGTCCAGCACCAGTAAAGCAATCTGTTACCTGGGCCTGCTCCATTCCTCCCATCCCTCCCAGCCACCCCCCCCACCCCCGCCATAGAAAGAAAAGGCAATCTGTATGATAAAAAGTCTTCCCTTTCTGTTCCCACACAGAAAGAAATGTCCCAGCTCAAAAATAATCATTTATTTTATTAACAGTTCCTTTGCCTCACCCACCCTTCTTTCTACAAAAACATTCCATTTTGTACAATGCTTACAAGGATCCCTCTAGTAACAAGAAGGGATACTGCCCAATTCATGAATAGCTTAATAAAGCAAATCAGATCTTCAGATTTACTGGGTTAATTGTTTTTGTTTGTTGTTTGTTTTTTTTAACAGCAGTAGTCTATTAGTTCCTTTCTAGTATGGTTGAAAAAAGGGGTTTTATGGAAAGTAACCTCAGCGTGATTTGATCATAAATTCCTAACATAGAAGGCATTTGTTGGATAAATATATTTATAGAAGAAGTTCTAACTGTTTAATGTGGACATTTGAAAATCCAACTCTTCCACATAAAACAATGAATTAAAAATAGATACTTTGTCATGTTGTTTATGCCTAAATGCCTTGAACCATATCCCACTATCCATCCTTTAAAAACAAACTTTACTTCAAGTGATGAATGGCTACAGCTGTGGTATACAGTCATGTGCCACATAATGACATTTTAGCCAATGACTGACCACACACATACAATGGTCCCATAACATTGTAGTAAAGCTGAAAAATTCCTATTGCCTAGTGAAGTTGTAGCCCCTCCTACCTTGTAGCACAATTCATTACACAAATACCATTGTGTTACAGATGCCTACAGTATTCAGTACAGTAACATGCTGTACAGGTTTGTATCCAAGGAGCTGTAGGGGAACAGAGTTTGGCACTCCAAAACTTGTCTCTTTGACAAAAAAGTTATTTTAAATGGGTTAAAAAAAAAACAAACAAAAAAAAAAACACACACACACACACAAAAAAAACCACAGCAGAGCTAGGTGGAACTCTGAAAACTAAGTAGAAGTTACCCTTTGTAAAATATATTGACATTTGTAAGGGAAATCTCCATTTGTAATGGCATATCCTTTGTGAACCAGGAAGAGAGGGATTACCTTGTATCCAGAACTGTTCTTATCAATGCAGATGAAAATGACTGAAATCTGCATCACAATCTTACACTCCTTTACTGTTCTTTTCCTGGTAACCTCCTATAACTGACTCCCCTCCCCCAATATCTTCTTTTGTCTTCAGCTGAAGATGGTACTTAGGGTGATAGCTTCGGCCAATTTGGGAAGTTACTCAGTTTTTAAACTTTTGTCATTTTCCTCTTGTTAATCTGTCTTTTATTACCAAGGTGTCTCAACCAGGAACCCAGAAAGGTGAAGGGAAAAAGTAATTTTTCTCCAACAGAGCAATGGCTATATCATTTTAGCCTAGGAGGATAGTAGGTGTAGATGAAAAAGGGGTTATATAATAAAACTGACAAGTCCCTTGATGGAAAGCAACCTCACAGGGTGATATGATCATACATTCCCAACTGAGCAGGTCATGGTGGGTAGTCACACCTCAGTCATGTAACTTTTTTAGTAAAAGGTTTATCTTCACCTTAAGCAAGCCCTATCCACTCTTCTTGTGCATCTAGGTTAACACGCCTTTGAAATGCCAGAGGTAATCCTTCATTCCAGACCTCTTAAAGCTGTAACCACCTTCAAGAGAGCACATAATCCTGTAATCCAATCCCTGCCTTCCTTTCTTCCACCTCCATGTAATCATCCTTGCATTTCTTCCTTAATTCCAAATGCATAAAAGAAGACGTAAACTGTCATTCTCCTAAGCCTTTGAGATCTTGCTTCCTGGCAATGCCATGAGTTTGGCTCAGATAAGAATCTTATAAAAATGATCTACAGATTTGGATTTTCTTATGTTGACAGAGGTTATTCCATCTAGTTTTTGTGTAAGTGCACCTCTATGATGTTCGCACAAGGACAAAATCACCTAAGGACACATTTGTCAGAACATATTGGGGCGCTAAGTAAGCATGATTTTATATACAAGGGGATATTATTCAGCCACAAGAAAGAAGGAAATTCTGCCATTTGCAACAGTATAGATGTACCTTAAGGGCATTATGCTAAGTGAAAAAGGCTAAATAGAAAAAGACAAATACTGGATGATATCACTTATATGTAGAATCTAAAAAAGCAGTATAGGTGAAAACAGAGAGTAGAATGGTGGTTATCAAAGGCTTGGGAATGAGGCAACTAGGGAGATGTTTAAGAGTTTAAACATGCAACTAGTAGATAAATAATTCCTATAGATAGATCTAATGTACAGCATAGATAGTGTAGCCAAAAATACTGTATTATAAACAGCAAAGTTGCTAATAGAGAAGATATTAATTATTCTCACCACAAAAGAGGAATGATAACTATGTGAAGTGATAGAAGTATTAGCTAATGCTATGGTGATAATCATATTGCAATTATAAATGTATCCAATCAACACAGTGTACATGTTAAACTTACACAATATTGCATGTCAGTTACATTTCAATAAAACAAACAGAGGACAAGAACAAAACACCTATTCCTTTTCTTCTACCATCATCTTTTATGGTTGTGTATTCTGAACTGCTTCAGTCTCATCAATGGGCCTAGAATCAATTCAAATACTATACATCGTTTTCCTTAACTCTCCTAAATTTTCCCATATCCTGTATGCAAAATATTAAAATCAGTTGAGCATCTAAAATTAGTGATGAGCTGTAACAACAACTTCAAATTTACTGTGAGCATGCTGCTATTAATTCAGCAATGGTTTGACACAGTGGTTAAGAGCACAGGCTGTGAGTCATACTGCTTTGGTTTGAATTCTGACTCAATCAGTTAATAGCAGTGAGATCTAGGGCAAATCACTTATACTTGTTAAGCTTCAGTTCTCTCATCTTTGAAATGAGGGTAATAATACTTAATTCAAAGGATTTTTGAAGATTAAATGCAATAATGCATGAAAAGTATTATGTAAGGCATGAAACTACTATGTAAGTATTTAACAATTTGTGAACAATTATTGTCATTAATTATTATTCAATACACAGCAATGACTAAAACACTGAGTAAGAGAAATTTTGTATATTAATAAATGACTAAATCTATAGGTAACTATGTCCCCTATGTATATGGATTTATTAACCAAAATAATTTCTAAATATTGCACTGTTGCTATTATGAATCAAACACTGATCATCAGTCATGCAATCAATTTTGGAATTAATATAATAAAAACAGTATTTTATTATGGGCAATATTTTTTTTTTTAATTTTTATGTTTGCATTTTAATATATATGGTGCTTTTGTTCACTCCGGTTGCTAAAGTTCTAATTTTTATAGTTGTGTTATATGTCCAATTTACACGAATATATAAAATGAATCAATGGAAAATGAGGAGGCAAAACTTGTCTTGATGAGATATTACTGTGTGTGAGTCACTGTATTAGTTATTAACTTATTTTATTTCAATAAACTTTAAAATGCCACCCCAGGCTATTGTTGTTATCCTCATGCTACATATGAGGAAAGTGAAGCTCAGACCAGGTAAGTAGCCGACCTATAGTCACAAGTTAGCATCATACTTAGTAGGATGACAAATATTTGCTGCTTGAACACTGTGACATAGCTGAGATTCACAAAGAAGCCTGACTATATTTATCATCTTTCTCTTAATTGTGTGAAAATGATGATTTGGGGAGGGGGGGTACAAACTTTTGGAAAATAAACATGGAAAGAGGTGAATATACAGTTAGTTTTAGGAAGAGTTTAGCAATTTTTGTTTTTCTTTAATGGGTCAGATAGTAAATATTTTAGGCCTTGCTTGCCATGTTTCTGTTGATATTCTTCTTCAATTTTTTGTTTTGGTTTTGTTTTTACAATACAACACTTCAGAAAACAAATCACTGTTAGTTCCTATGTCATGTAAAAAAAAAAAAAAAAAAAAGAAGCTGCTAGGTAGGTTTGTTATAGAACCGACATCCATCCACTAGCAAAGCTAAACACTAAACACTGAGAATTGCAGTGGAGAAATATTAGCTCTTTATTATGAGTGGTGCCGTCCAGAACAGGAAGCTAATGCCCAAAATCCTGAACTCACCAGCGGTGTGTAGGTTACAGATTATATAGGAAAAAATCACAAAACACTGTGAGTTAGAGGTTTGGGGTCGGGTCCTGCTGGGGGCCTACTGGTCAGAGATTAGGTAAGGGTAATAAATCATTTATTCAGGTCTTAAGGACAGCTCTGAGATCTTTTTCAGTGTCCCTCTGTCCAGTCTCAGGGAAGAGTAGCCAGGGGGTTCTACTTCAGGTTCAGGAACTGAAATATAATTTATGTCAAGAAGTCATCTTTAGCCTGCCAGAGGTCCCGACTATGTTCCCATTAGTCACGTTGGGTTACTGCCTTCCTCTGCCTCGGGGGTTGCTGATTATCCCAGGGAAAGGCTAGGTCTCTAAGGGGAGAAAGAGAGAGGGAGAGGGAGAGAGGGAAAGAAAATGTGTATTTGGAAAAAAGTCATATATAGTTGCAATTGATTTCACAGTGAGAGAGAGAGAGAGAGAGAGAGAGAGAGAGAGAGAGAGAGAGAGAGAAAAGAAAAAAAGGAAGCTTACAGAGACAGAAAGACAGAGACAGAGAGAGAGACAGAGATTCTAGAGCTAGGATTTAAAACGAAATTTAATCAAAATCATAAGGACTCTTGGTTTCAGGTTTACCCTGTGGGTCACTGTTTGCTGACTCCTGGTCTAGAACAAAAATATTTCTTAACCCTTTATTACAACACAAGTACTTGGATTAATAGTTATATGAGGTAGCATGGGACAGAGGTATGAAATAATAGTGACTAAATTATACAGTATTTTAATATTGAATTAAAAGTGTATTAAGATATACAGTATGCAAATTGTTTTATATAAAGTGAATTTAAAAAAATGTGGTTTGGAGCTGTGCTCTATAAAAGGGGCATTGTTCTTCTGAACATGTGCATTTGGAAAAAGTCATATATGGTTGTAATTGATCCCACAGTGCTAGAAAATATTTGTCTTGATTTTCTGTCACGTTGCTTTTACTAAATGATTTTGCTTTATTTTAAGGATAATTATAAATTAGTGCTAAGGAAAGATTTTAACTATAGGGGTGATGATGTTGGGAATGTTTTCCTTCATACTATCTCATGCTAACAAATACAAATTTGAGCAAAAATTTAATAAATTTCTGAATGTATTTCAATATTTTAGAAGTCTAGAGACATCTGAAATGTTTCTTGAAAAAATGCAAATTTGTCACTGATAATATGACCTTTTTATGTATGGAACAAGAAGCTTAGAGTCAAACTGTCAGATCACTACTAGGTACTCTCACGATTGTATTCATACCCTTGCTTCCTTTATGCATATATTCATCAAATAGACACTGAGAAAACACTGCATATCACAAGTAGTGCCAGGATCTGTGCAAGGTGATGGGTGATAGTGCATTAGAGTGGGAGAGATAAACAATTGAATAATACAGTGTGTTGCATTGTGAAAGGAAAATGCAGGAATTGGTATAATGCTATCTATATTTCAGGGAAATGTGTAGGTCAATAAGTTGTTCATGCTGAGATGAGCCAGATAAGAAGCCTCCAGATTAAGCCAATGCCTTAATAATGAGTTGTATTTTACAGCAAGACAAATTTAAGCCAATGGTTGGTATTAAATGAGGCTGTGGACATGGCATTTTTTTTTTTATTGGCTATCCAGGCAGTGAATAGAGGGCAAGTTAATAAAATTGTCCAGTGTACTGGAGTGGCCATGTGTACAGATATTGGTACAATTTACTGAAACTGGGAACACAGAAGAAAACTACTGTTTTGATGTTAAGTATGTCAAGCTTTCAGTGTCTTCCATGAAGAGGCTCAGAGGGCAGCCACGTACTTATGTCTTATGTTCACAATAGAAATATTTGGAGGAAAATGAATGTTAGGGGAAAATCATCACGTGGTGGTGATTAAAGTCACAAAATTGTGAACTGTCCGTCTCAGGAGAGAAGAGGGCATAGAATTGGACCATAAAAAATAACATTTTATTTAAGGATTTCTATAATTAGTATATGTTTAATTTTGAGGCTTTTTTTCAAATATTCTTTATTTTACAATTATATATATATATATATATATATATATATATATATATATATATATATATATATATATCTTACACATATATATATGTACATATATATATGTAAGATGATTTATATCTTGATAAGCTTTATACACAATAAGCAAACAGGAAAACAGTAAGCAAGTTTTAAACCCGCTTGGAAAGTAACATTAATGCATAACTGAAGTCCTCTAGATGTATGAATGGGAACATGCAGGTATGTACCAAATTAAAATAATCATCTATATCAAATCAGTGCTTGGTTTTAACAACCAGACAATTCATCAAGTTGAAGTTATATCTGTATAACTTATATTGCATCTTTGAGTAACTATCTAAATAAATCACAACAGATGAGGACCTATAAAAAAAAATGAAGGTCAAAAAGAAATACATTTTAATAAGGCCCATGCCACAGAAAATATATGAAAGAAGAGGCCAGAATGAGATCTTTGTGAGGAAAATGTAATGCAAAGATGTTTGTGTCTACATTCTCATTCTTAATATTATATTACAGAAGTTAATCATCGAAAGGCCAAAATTGAATGGAAAATACTGTATAATAATGAATTATAAAATACTAGCCAATATTTTGATTATATGCAAGTAATTGTGTACTTATTAGTTTGAACCTATATTTTTCCCTCTTATCATTGAGAGCTACATTTTTTTATATTTCCCCACATATTTGAACTTACATTGTCTTTAAATAGGATAGTTTTCATAAATTAACAAACAGAAAAGTGTATTGACAAAGTTAATTTTTGCTCATTCCTTATTACCACCAGAGGCGATATTATTAAATGATATATATAAACAGCTTTAGTGTTCTCTATGATCCTGTCACCATATAGGTTTTGAATTTATTATGACTATACTGGGGGTGCCAAAAAAATGTATACACATTTTAAGAGATGTTATCTATGCTCAAGCACTAATTTGCCATAATCAGAATGTCTGGACGCTGATGATAACCACTTTGAGCACCTCTTGTAACTGCAGAAGTCAAAAGTGACTTGTGCTCATCTTTTGTTATTGGTATATATTCAGTATTACAATTAATACCGTTTTTTTCTTTCTTAAAATGTGTATACATTTTTTGGCATCCTCTGTATTTGTTCTGGTTTTTATATGCTTTTACAAAAATATAATTACACTAATAGGATTACTGGCACTACTGTGTTTCTTAAATGTGTATTTATTTCAAAGGAAGTATTTTTAATCATTATACTTAAAAATCAATTATAAATTGTCTTTTTGAAATTTAGTAGCTGGATAATATTTCACAGCATAGATTGTCCATAATTGATGGAACTGTTTCCTGTAATGGAAATATTTTCTACATTTGTTTAAATAATGCAAACACTGAAACACTGATTAAATAAATATTATAAATATGCCTTATGTCTTAGTACATTCGTTTATATAAGAGAAATCCCAAAAGATAACTCTTTATTAAATAAATATAATTTTTTAAATGAGGTATAATTGGCATACACTATATTAGTTTCAGGTGTACCCCATAATGATTGGATATTTTTATACATTACAAAATGATTGCAATTGGTATAGTTAACATCTATCACTGTACATAGTTATAGATATTTTTCCTTGTGATTTACTTAAGATTTACTTTCTTAGCAATTTTCATATATGCAATGTAGTGTTATTAACTATACTCCTCATGTTGTGTATTACATCCCCAGGACTTATTTATTTTATAACTAGAAGTTTGTATGTTTGTACTCCTTTCACTCATTTTGCTTGCCCCCCCTACCCGCCCAACCCCTGACTATGGCAAAAATCAACCTGTTCTCTAATCTCTGAACTTGGTTTTATTTTTGTTTTAGTTTCCATATATAAGTGAGATCAGACCAAATTGGTCTGTCTCTGTTTGAGATATTTTACTTAGAAAAATGCCCTCAAGATCCATCCATGTTGTTACAAATGGCATGATTGCATTCTTTTCTCATGGTTGAATGTTATTCCAGTGTGTGTGTGCATGCCACATTTTCTTTATCCATTTATCTGTCAGTTAAGAATGAGGTTGTTTCCATATCTTGGTTATTATACATAATGCTACAATGAACATGGGGTAGACGTATCTTTTTAAGTTAGTGTTTTCATGTTCTTTACCCAGAAGTGGAATTGCTGGATCCATTTTTAATTTTCTGAGGAGCCTCCATACTGTTTTCCATAGTGGCTGCACCAATTTACATTCCCACCAACAGTGCACAAGGGTTTCTGTTCCTCCACATCCTTACCAATGCTTGTTATTTTTGTCTTTTTGATAATGACCACCCTGACAGGTGTGAGCTGATAGCTCGTTGTGGTTTTTATTTGCATTTCCCTGATGGTTAGTGATGTTGAGCATCTATTCAGATGCCTGTTGGTCGTGTCTATATATTCTTTGAAAAAGTGTCTGTT
The DNA here is from genome assembly GCF_036562045.2 of Rhinolophus sinicus. NCBI lineage: Eukaryota > Metazoa > Chordata > Mammalia > Chiroptera > Rhinolophidae > Rhinolophus > Rhinolophus sinicus. The sequence continues at coordinate 107,055,196 of NC_133755.1, forward strand.
CGGGTCTTCTGCTCATTTTTTAATTGTATTGTTTGGCTTTTTGGTATTGAGTTATATCAGCTCTTTATATGAGTATATTTCAAATATTAACCACATGTCTATATGATTCACAAATATTTTCTCCCATTCAGTAGGTTGCGTTTTTATTTTGCTGATGGTATGCTATGCTATGCATGGTTTCTTTCTTTCTTTCTTTCTTTCTTTCTTTCTTTCTTTCTTTCTTTCTTTCTTTCTTTCTTTCTTTCTTTCATTTTATTTTTTTAGTTAGATGTAATCCCACTTGTTTATTTCTGCTTTTGTTGCCTTACCTTTGGTCTCAAATCTAAAACAAACGATCATTGCCATGAGCAATGTGAAGGAGCTCAGCACCACTTTTTTTTGTCATTGTTGTTAGGATTTTTATGGTTTCAGGTCTTATTCAAGCTTTTAATCCACTCTGAGTTAATTTTCATGTATGGTGTAAGATAGTCATCCATTGCTATTCTTTTGTTATTTTTAATTTCTCTTTTGCATTTTTATTAGTGTATAAAAATGCAACAGATTTCTATCTATTGATTTTGTACCCTACAACTTTACTGGATTCATTTATTAGTTCTAAACAGTTTTTTGGTGGAGTCTTTAGAGTTTTCTATATACAAAATCATGTTATCTGCAAATAGTTTTACTTCTTTCTTTCCAATTTGAATGCTTTTTTATTTTCTTGCCTAATTGTTCTGGATAGGACTTCTAATGTTATGTTGAATAGTAGTGGACAGTGTGTATCCTTGTCTTGTTCCTGAACTAAGAAGAAAAGCTTTCAGCTTTTCACCACTGAATACGTTAGCTGTGAGCTTGTCATATATGGTTTTTATTATGCTGAGGTACATTCCCATTATACTTACTTACGTTGTTGAAAGTTTCTTATTAGTATGAATGAATGTTAAACTTTGTCAAATGTTTTTATTGCATCTATTGAGATTATCATATGATTTTCATACTTCATTTTGTTAATGATAGATATTACATTGACTGATGTTTGGATGCTGTGCCATCCTTGCACCCCTTGAATAAATCACACTTGATCTGGGCATATGATCCTTTTAAAGTATTGTTGAACTCGGTTTGCAGATATTTTGTTGATAATTTTTCATCTATATTTATCAAGGATATTGGCCTAAAATTTTCTTTTCTTGTAGCTTCCTTGTCTGGTTTTGGGTTAATGGTGGCCTTGTAAAATGAGTTGGAAAGTGTTCCCTCCTCTTCTGTTTTTTTGTTTTTTGTTTTGTTTTGTTTGTTTGTTTCGTTTTGTTTTGTTTTAGAGAGTTTGAGAATGATTGGTATTAATTATTTTTTAAATGTCTGGCAGAATTCACTATTGAAATAATCTGTTCCTGGATTCCAAAAGTTAACCTTTTCAGTCATAGATTAATCACTTTTAAAATATGTATAATTAATACTGCCAAATAATATTTCCAAAATGTTACAGCAATGAGTAAACCATCAATATATGAGCATGACTGTATCTATGTACTCATAACAGCATTAGATTTTAAATCACTTTAAATGAACATGTTTTTACATGAGAACAGAAAATATGTGAAAAACAATTTCCTATGGCCTATGCTGAAAATTAAAATTGTATGTTTCCATTGTGCTTATTGATATATATTTACTGTCAAGACTATTGACAGAGCACTTGGTTAATTATAATGGATAAATTTAATACAGATTACTGAATTAGCAGTATAAATGCACTAGTCAAATGGGATAAAAGTTCTGTTTTAATTTTATCTATGCATATTTCATATCACATCAACAATTGAGATCCTTGGGGCATTTATTTAGAACTATTTCCCATGAACTTAGTCGTAATGGGTTTATTATAATCCACTATGCAAAGCAATTCTTATATTTGAGATTATGATTGCTACAATAGGTATATACATGTTTGCATTGAATTTGTAGAGAAGATAGAGTTACTCATCAACTTTGTTATAGTAAACTTACTAATAATGCCCAATCTTTTTACAATCATTCCTACTGGTATCCAAATTATAGAGAAATGTTTAGAGAAGGAAAATCATTTGTAAGCTTTTGTTTATTACAAGTCTCTTTTTGTTGTTGTTTTTTTTTGTTTGATAGTTTCATTTGTTTCTAATAATTGCCTACGTTTTTATTTATTTATTATTTTTTTTTGGTGTGTGTTCCGGTCTTTTTGTACTGGGGTATTAAACATTTGTCCATGTTATGTATCATAAGAATTTCCTTTGGAATATAATTCATCTACTGATTTTGGTATATTATTCATTAATAATGTACATTGATTAATAATTACTCTTTATGGCTTTTTTATTTTCTGCCTTACTAAATTGGGCCTTCACTGAAAAGAGGTTATATACATTATTTTAAATTTTTTTCCTAATATTTTATAGTTTTAAAAAACTTTATAAACACAGTTTTAAGTAAAACTATAAAATATTAGAAAAATTATAAGATTATATATAACTCATTCCATTGGGGACTGGAATATTAGTGGGAAAAAATTATGTATTCAGTTAATCATAATTGAAACTGGAAAGAAATCAAAGGTATACACAATTATGTATATGAAGGTTACTTGTGCATATACCTTTGATTTTATAATGGTAATTGATTTCATTATGCTAGGATTATTGTCAGTCTAAATAAATTGTGTTTTATTTTAAAAAATCAATTGAAAATTCTCATAAATGCATTCCTCCTTTTGAAGTTATAAATAATTTCTACTAATTCCAAGAAACCATTTGGAAATTATAATTGTAATTTCAGTAAATTTCTATATTAGCTTTAAGTGATTTATATTTTTATACAAGACTCTCAAAGCTAGGAATATTATGTGCTTCCTCATATAATTCAGGGATGCTTAGTTACTTTAATAATTGTATAGTTTTGCATGAACAGGGCCTCTACATTTTCTGTACAATTTTTCCTAGCTATTTGATATTTTCCACTATTATAAAGGCGATTTCAAAATTATTTCTACTTAATGGTACTATCATAAATTGGAATGATTGTATTTTATAATGTGTCATTTTCTTATTTCTTTGAATTATCTCCTAGGACAGGAAACTGAGGTCAAAGACAGCAATTACCTGACATCCTAGAGAGAGTCCATTTATGTGGGGGGTACTCTCTTCCAGATTTATTAGTTGTCTCTGTTTTCCTAAACATCAGCATCCTTCTAGAATTTAGTTAAGTAATAGCCACAATAATAGGCATCTTTCTCTTTCTGATTTTAATCATTGTGACTTTATTATTATTTTTTTTATTTATTATAGATTAATTTTAGCTGAAATACTTAGTTCTCCCATATTTAGGTTGTTTCATTTCAGTCTTTGTTTAGAAACATTGAAATTAGGAATGACTACCAACATTTTTGAATGACATTTTACCATCCTATGGTAATATTCTTCCAGTTTTATACACTTGATTTGTTTATTAAAGAACATGCGTTGATACAGTTCCTAAATTAAACCAGCCTGACCTTGCTGTAATGAGCATTACTTGATATTCTAAATATATGCTTTTGAAACTAAATTTTATTTAGTCATGTTTCCTATAGAATTATGATATCTAAGAAAAATGTGATAACTATATCATGTGTCTGTGTCTAGATTCATTATCTATTTGCATGCGGTTGTCTGGTTGTTCCAGCACCATTTGTGGAAAAGACTGACTTTGCTTCAAAAATCGATTATGTGGATCTGTTCTGGGCTCTCTATTCTGTTTCATTGATCTATGTATGTATTTTTCCACCAAACCACATTGTCTTGATTACTGTATCTTTATAATAAGTCTTGAAGTCAGGGACTCTCTTCCAATTTTGTTCTTCTTCAATCTTACTTGGCTATTCCAGTTCTTTTGTCTCTGAATCAGGTTGTCAATATTCACTTTAATACATATTTTAAATGAGATGTATGTATAGCCATGTCTCCTAGAAGTGTTCAATTTATTGTTCTTTGAAAAAAATGTTTATATTAGAATAAAAATCAGGATTATATAAAAAATATATATATATGTATAATAGAAACTCCAATGATGTTATAAGCAGTGTTAATTTTTTGTAAAAATTTGGTGATTTTAATGTTTTGTTTTTAAATCTCTGGACATTTTCGCCAAACAAAGACATCACATAAATCATACCCAGCACATAGGCCATGATAACATACCTCCACCATGCTGAATCCCAACTTGCCAATACTCAACAGTGGAAATAAATGCAGTTTTAAAAACTAAAGAAGTACAATGTCCTCACCTCATACATTTTTCAGAGAAGAAAAGCAGGATGTTCCTGTTTTGTAGAGGATCCCTGTACTTTTTTACCAGTTTTTCTTTTTCATTAAATATAGCACCAACCCACATTTTCTCTCTCAAAAAACCTCTGCCTGCTAAATTGATACTCTCCAATTACCTCTTTTTTTATTAAATTTGTTGGGGTGAAATTGGTTAGTAAAGTTATATAGATTTCAAGTATACAATTCTATAATACATCATCTATATATTGCATGGTGTGTTCACCACACAAAGTCAGTTCTCCTCTTAAGTACCCATACTTCTTAACATCCTCTTCATATTGCTAAGACAATGGTTTTTCATTCCTCAAACTAGTAATTTAGAAAAAGGAAAAATATGATGTGGAGGACATGAAAACTCCTTGGCTTCTACAGTTGGCTTCCCCCTCCCCACCACAACTCTCATGAATTTGATCCTTTAACAACAAGAACAAAATACCAAATTAACTTATTGAACCAGTGCCTATAATTTATCTTCCTGGGAAAGTGGTAGATAATCAATTTTGAAAAGTATGCCTTGTAATTTGAAAACTATTATAGCAATTCAGGAAAGAAGTCTGTGTCTAATTCTAAAGATAACAACTACAAGCTTATATAGTTGCTTACATTTTCATTATAGTATGTAGGGCAGAAACCCTGTCTTTTTCATCTTGTCTTCTTAACTGAGTTTAATGCAGTGGATTGCAAACTGTAATTGCCCAATAAATATTTGCAGAATTAAATTGAAAATTTTATAACTTTAAATGACTCTTCTTGATACATTCTTGCCAGTGGTGAGTTTAATAAACTGAACATTACCTCAAACATAAATGTTGGAAATAGCATTTTAAGCTTAAACTAATTTTAAAATATTCTGATATTCTTTTTAGAATTGTGTTAACATCATAACTTTTTTATAAGTTATCCATCTTATGAATTTTATAAAAGAACATATTTATCATATAAATGCTACTATATCAGGAATACCCTCGTTTGGCATCACACTGGTTCACAGAATGATTGAGCAGTTGTTATAAAACCATCAAGACAAATAAAATAAATACATTCTTTAACAAAAAAACACTTAGAATGCTAATGGATCTTATGTTTTTAATTTGGAGTATTCAGAGTTCAAACTGCACTTCAAAAACTACTCGAAGCATATGTGATGTTTTGGTTGATAAAATATAAGTAGAAAACACCCAGTGGCAATAACCTAGCAAGGTGTATGACTGAATTTAATTTTACTTTTATGTATTAAAATATTTTTTAGAATTTGATCTGGTATATATAAATTAGTTTTAAAGTCACATTTATCAATCTAAAATAGATAAGCAAAGTGTTTGAAAACGTCTATTTTGAATTTCTATATTATTGGTTTTTTTTCACCAAGGAAAGAGGTTGCCTTACCTTATTTATCTGCACTGGTGAATTAGGTAATGTGGTCTAGGAAATCACATTAATTCGTATAAATATCAGCAATAATTTTCAAGTAATGAGAGTCGCTTATCCAAGATTCACTCATCAAAATCACTTGAAGATTTTTTTCTATTGAAATTAACATAGAATATTCTGATCTATCTGCCCTTCATCAGTGAGAAAAGGAAACACAGGCTAATCTTTGCAAACTGAAACTGTTCTCTGGAAAGCCTCCAGTGTCTAACACAGAGCATTTCTCAGGGAGCTTCTTTCTCTTTCATATCTTTCTTCCTCCTTTTTCTCTCAGCCAGGTCCCTCTATTTACATATTTAAATTTTGGCCCGTTATGGCTCATCCCCAGTTGTCATTAAGACTTATCTGGTCCATCCAGAGCTCACTACTGATGATAAACCTCTCTGTGTTGCTTGGTTTAAATTCCCAGTAGGCAGAGTATGATAAGTTGCCTTCTTATATGTCATAGGTTATTGAAATGCCTAAGATTATTTGCCACAAGGCTAGGTTTAATCATCTGTGTCTGGAGAGAGTTTGTGTGGTACATAAGACTACTTTTCAAAGTGCCTTTGAGCAGAGCACATGCCACAAACTACATCTATTACAATCCAAGTAGTTGTGTTTAATGAACAAACATTTACTGAGTGCCTACTACATAAAATAAATATACTTAGCTGAGTGATGGGTAAACAAGGAGTATAATATAAAAGGTCTCTTCTGTGTAAAGATTATAGCAAAATTAGGAGGACTGAATGCATCCATAAAAACATGGGTAGTGATAGAAAAATTATATATTTATATTGCTCACTAAGTGGTTTAGGGATTTGGAAGTAAAAAACATATCATTATGGACATTTGTGGTCAGAGACGATGCATTAAGGGGACATGATTCAAGCTGAAACTTTATTAATTAGAACTAGTTAGCTTTGATTCAGAGCACAGGTTCTGACCAGAGAATTTAACATGCATCCTTTTTCTATAGAACTTCCATTTATTGTGTTTTATATGACAAAAATTTCCCAAGAATTGTTCAAGTAAATCGTAATTTATTTTTGCATATACATATATCTATATAGATATATAGATATATATAGATATTTTTTCTATCAACATCCTTAACTCTTTAATAAAGAATCAATTCCATTCTTCTTGTTAAATCCCAGAGTAACTAGCAGAGTATCATAAATCACATTTGTATATAGTAGATATTTAAGTATTTTCTCACTTGCAGAATTACCACAGATACAAGAAGTTCACTTATAATAGGTAAAGCTTTAAAAAATACATTCTTTAAAGCATTCTAAAAATAGCTTCATATTTCAGACTTATTTCCCTGCCTAAATCATATAAAATACTAATTTAAAAACCCAATCACTTATAATGAATCCAACATTCCATAAGAAATAAGTCTAGTAGTTTTCTACATCAACATATTTGAATTAAACAGTATTCCATTTACTGCCCCTTCTGCAACAATTGTTGTGTAAGCTTTCAAAAAAGTATAACTCCTAGAATTTTAAATGTAAAGCAACTTTCTTAATTATAAGATAAACAATTTTGTGATATTCAATGATAAGTCATATTTGAAATAAAAAGTAACACCATGCATATTTTCTAGCTTGAGAAAAACTGTTTATGTGTTATCAATTTTATAAACTAAATTTGGTTAACACAGCTATCTTCATTTGTTTCTCCATCACACAGTTTTAAAAGGACATAAAATATATATGGATGTTATTGTAATTTCCTCAATGTTGCCAATTTAGTGATATCATTGTTTATTTAGCTTTGGAAATTCCTTTTTCTTTAGAATAAATATTGAAATATAAAATGCTAATGTCACTATGTCGTGAAAAAGAGGCACAGTAAACCTGGGAAGCAGTCCAAAGTACTTCAAAATGACTTTTGTGCCTAAATAAGGCTTTTAACCTGAAGCCATCAGTTTCTCAAGAAGAAGAAAAAGACAACACACCATGTTTCCCGAAAATAAGACCTAACCATAAGCACTAATATATCTTTTGGAGCGAAAATTAATATAAGACCCGGTCTTATTTAATATAATACATAAGACTATACTATAAGACTGGGTCTATAATATAATATAATATAATATAATATAATATAATATAATATAATATAATACCATATGTAATAATATAATATAACATAATATAATATAAAATAATACCGGGACATATTAATTTTTGCTCCAAAAGATGCACTAGAGCTGATTGTCCAGCTAGGTCTTATTTTCAGGGAAAAATGGCATTTATTTTTGAAGATAATTCAGGCTCATTATGAAATAATTGAACTCTTATATGTAAATTGAATATGCCACTACTGTTTTATAACCATAAAAAAAAAAAAATCAGTCTACCATTACCTGGATGGGCAGGCAAGTGTGATTCAGGGCTACCTCTGGGAAATTTGCAAATTCTTACAGAGTACCCCCAACCCCTTCCTGTGGTTGAGATCACACCACAAAAAGGAGAGAAAAAATAAAAGCAAAAAGATATATAATCAGAAATGTTGATTTCTAGTCAGTGTGTGGGAGTTAATTGGAAAGGTTAGGAAATGAAATTATGGGGTGGAGGTTAATCATTCTTAAATTAAATCTAGTACATACTGAGGTCCAGATGACTGCAATCACTATTGGATTTGATTATAATTTTTTAAAAAGAAGTGCTTTAAAAATAAAGGCACATATTTCAAACTGCAAGATAGAAATCATAGAAAAATAAGGTTAATTCTGTCTCTAAATGTACATTAAGTTCAATTGCAATCATAATATATTGTGTAGCTTATAGCTCTCTAGTCCATTCAGTTCTTTTTTCCCATTTATATAACTTTTTTTTTTGGTAGGGATATTTTCCTTCATTCCTCAAATTAAACCTCTATTTCATCAATTCTCTTAGCAAAATTTCCCTTTTTAAGATCCAACTATCTCTCAGGAACTCCAGAATGTAGAATATTCGTATAGTCAATAAATATATCATATTTGTGAGTTTCTATGATACCGTGTGTCCCTGAAAAAAAGACCTAACTGGAAAATAAGCCCTAGCATGATTTTTCAGGATGACATAAGCTCTAATGCGACTTTTGGAGCAAAAATTAATATAAGACCTGGTCTTATTTTCGGGGAAACACAGTACTATCTCCCCATCTGTGAGGTCATTTGAGCCTTTTACTTCTCTGGTGAAATTGAAATGTTTGGTGGCTCTTGACTTCCAGGTAAGATTAGGAATATCTTTCAACATTGGCACCTGAGTTTATAATTGTATCCTGGCAACTAAAAACCAATAAAAATCAAATCACACCTTAAGGATTTCACTCAGCGAAGTGAGCTCTTATGAGAATAGAGAGAAAAATATATTTTCCAACCTTGCCACTAAAAAGGAGTGCCCCTGAATAAATCCTGTTTTGGCAAATATCTCGTCTCAGAACATGCTGAACAAAGACTAATTAATTGTTTGTACATAGTATGATCCTCCTCAGAGTAGTGTCATCAACAGCACTGAACAGTTCCAGCGTTCAGGACAGAAATTAACTTGAACAAAACATCAGCCATAAATGTTGGCATTGAGATCCTGAGGCCAAAGACAATCAGTAGCATCTTACATAGGCGGATTATAGGACATAATCTGAATCATGGTTGAGATCACAATAATAAAAGATGGTGACCTGGAATAAAAAAGGAAAGCCTGTAAACAGAGGAGAAAGCAAAGTGAGGATCTAAAAAAATGAGAATTAAACTGAGTATTGTATTATAACCAGGTAACGGAGAGTCTTTCAGAATGAAGATGATGAGTTGTAAGAGAAAGTGTGATGCCTGGTGAACGGGCCTGGGGTGGCATCCACAGCCTAAAACAAACATGTAGAACATCCAGTTGACAAAGTGCTAAAAACTGGAAGGAGAGCCATAAGTGAATGAGATCTTTTAAGAAACATCTTGTCTTTCAACAGCTTGTGGGATCACGTCATTGAGGAAATAAAAGAAGAGAAAAATTCTCCAGAGATAAGTAAGATTCTTCATAAGGGAACACCATAGATATATTAAATGAGGGATCATTCACTATAAAAAAGGACAGGACTTGGACATTACAAAACAGAGTAACTCATCACGGTAGTGAATTTTACTTTGATAACAATTATGGTCCTCTAAAACATGATGAGAGAAAGAACAGCAAGGCAAAGTAATGTAACTCTGTTCAACAATAAATATACTGTGTAGTTCAAAACTTGTTTGAACTACACAGCTGTTCCAGAGTTGCCTCCCACTTTCTGTTGAAGCCACTTGTCAGGGAGCATGGTCCTCCAATGGACATGTCACCAAAGGTAATACCAACTCGTGATAGAGAACTATAGAGAAAAAAACTCCTTCAGCTCTCTAAACAAATCCAGGTATGCTTTTATTTGAAAATATGAAAAGACAACCAAGAAATAGTGGACAGTATAAGAAATCCAAAAATGTAAGGGAGGATCAAAGTGAAGCAAAAGAACAGCTGAATTTGATATCGATAATACAAGATCAAGATGCTATAAAAAGGAAGGAATTAGAAATTATTTCCACAAAAGTGAGCATGGAAATTAACTAAATGATTATTAAGATCAATAATCCATGAATGAGCTAAATATTAGGCTGGGAAAAAGATAGAAAAGAATATCAGTCTTCAAATATGTCATTGTTTTATTTACCTTTCTTAAGTAACTAGCATAGGGATATGTCTTTTTAGATGTATATTGACCATTTATTGACATTTGTTCTTTTGTGTACTTCAAAAATTTAGCTCAGTTGTTTTGATTTATGCTTGTCCTTATCATTCATTGTTGCAGTGATAATTTCCATCATAGTGATACCAAATTTTTTCAGAAGATTGGCAATTATGTATATTCAGTCTATCATATACCTTTTAAAACATCTTAATATACATTTTATCAGTATGTCTTTCTCTTTGAAGTAGATTTGACATCACATTCATATAAAATATTCAAATAAATATTAACTTGAATTTTTGCCTATACATATACATAATGTTTACTAATAAATACAGGAGCAATCCTATTTGTTAGATTAGTCGTATATTCAGGGATAGATCGAAAGGAAAGTACACATGTTTGTTATTTGTTCAAAGAATTCCCAACAAACCTCAGGTGTTTACAATATCTTGACTTCTCAAAGGGAATACAAAATATTTCATCCAAAAATAAAATTATTGCATAAATAAATTCTTTTAAGAAGGAAAATTCAGTTATGTATAAAACTTAGTATGCATTCTTATTATTCTGGTCTTTATTTCTGATAAATACTAAATTAGAAAGAAATAAAGGTCTCTTAACTGCACCCATTTTTGTCATGTGTAAGAGGATCAAAATAACTGAATATTTCCAGTTTTTACAGAGTCTCATCATTCTGTCGTTTCTATTTTAAAGTGACCACAAGTTCACCACAAGTGACGTGTTATAAAATATAGCAGAACATTTAGGAACAGATTTTGCCTAACTGCTTTGAAATTAAAAGCTAGCTAAAGGAAAAATAGAATGCTTGACAGGTTTAAAATAATGAATTTTAAAAGGAAATATATTTTGATACTCGTTTTCTCAGTGTAGTTGTCATAGACCAATAGCCCCAGTGTCACCTGAGGACTTTTTAGAGATGCAAATTCCTGGGCCATACTTCAGGTATACTGAATCAAAACCTAGAGGTGGGGGGCCATCAATCTGTATTTTAATAAGTCCTCCAGGAGATTCTCACACAGTTTCATTTTTGCTAAGCACTGCTCTATAACTCTTAGTGGTTTTCATTTAGCCTGGCACTCAGGGATGTGTGTGTGTGTGTGTGTGTGTGTGTGTGTGTCTGTGTATTTTATATTGATATACGTGAATATGTATATATTTCATTTTTATTATAAGTTGTTAATTTATATGACCACATATAATTTTATTATAGTATCTGGTGTAGCATGAGTGATGAGTTGAAACAATTGGAAGAGAGACTAATATGACACCTATTGTACTAGGATGGGGGCAATTTTGGAAATATAAATGGAAAATAAATATTTTTGAGATATTGAAAAATTATAGATTTATCTTTAAAGTATCTATTTTCTAACCTTTAAGACTACTTAATAAAAACTAGGATAACAAAAGTCCTAATATGATTTTCTCTGAGGAAAACCATATATAATGTATATGTACAATTTTTGTTTACTTCTAATGTTTAGAAAAGTGGCAGTCAGACACTGCTTCGGCTTCTCCCTACTTGCTATATCATGTTCCAGCTACTTATGTGTGGTCTTTTTGTTTGTTTGTTTGTATTTATAAAACCTTAAATACCACTTAACTAAACAGGCAAAAGCCGCCAGCATTTTAACTTGCATATGTTAACTCTTCACAAATGTCACATATGCAAGTAGTTATTCCTTTCCACAGTTGTTGGAAATTTTGTAGGAGGTAATGTGCGCAAATAGGCACTTACTACTTGGAATTTTTCCCCTTTCCTTGTCTGACTGATCCATTCCAAGGAAAGAGTAATGAAGTGTATATATATTTACATGATAGAAAATGCAAGCATGTGAGCACTAATTGATTCACTTCCTGACACGTAGGGAATGTAAATCTACTTATAGAATGCCGTATCAGAAAGAAAAAACATGCAAAAGGTAAGTAAATCCCCTTAAGTTTCATTGCTCAGCCACACATTGTGCTGAGCAGGACAGGGTATAGGAGAGGGACAATTGAACAAGCAAAGACTACATCCTGGGCTCAAAGTATTATATCCTAATACTTTCTCATAGAAATTTCTCAAAATGGCTTTTAAATAGTTATTGGAAACAGTTATTGAAGCTAACTATTTAGTACTAAATGTATTTCAGAGTAACAAAAGAGCTCTATGAAGCCATAAACCAACATTTAATAAAGAAATATTAATGACTAATACTCAGTAAATACATATATATATATATATATATATATATATATATATATATAAAATCATAGTAAAAATTCCATATTATAGTGGATTATGTGTCATACAAATTTTTTACAAACATGATTTGGAAGACATGAATTTATTTTAACATATTTTAATGTAGTCTAATGTGTTTAAATCAAATGTGTCTTTATCATGTATATTGCCACGAGTATAGCATCTGGCATACGTTGGACACCTAATTGTTAAATTGAAAGAATGAACCAGATTGATTTGTAAAATTGCTTACTAATCCTTTCTATTGTATAAGAGGAATTTCAAAATTTACATGCCCAAAATAGAATTATTTATTCCTGACCTCACGTGGGTTCCGGTTAATGTGTCAGATCTTAGTATATGGCACCAGCCATCTTAAGCCACTAGTTGCTTAAGTCAAAACCCGAGGCAGGTATCATGGCTCTGATAGAGAGGCTTTTACCATATCAATATTGTGACAAGAAAAACTATAAAAGTTAGATAATGAAAAGGAAAAAGAGTCTTTATAGTAAATTGATAGCATCTGAGAGAACAATGACTTTGTGTGCCATATTCTGGGAAATAATTCTGGATAGTTCACTGAGCTGAGATCCACATGCTGTGAAACACTTTTCCGTGTTCTAAATTCTGTGAGCAGGAGGCTGTGAAGCCAGTCAGAGGGTACCCATTAAGAGCCAGAGTAGCCAAAAGAATTTTTAATTATGTCATAAATCTAGCCAGACAAAATTTGAAGTTCAGAACTACAAAGCCACCATAAGTTTAGGGGTCAGAATTTTTGGAGCAAGCATACTGACGAGAACCTGACAGTCTGCACCAGTTTTTCACTTGAGACAGTTGAGATTTTTAAACTGTAGTATGAGACAAAGAAGCCAAGAAAAAAGGGGGCTTATAAACTCAGTACACATTTAATCAGTCTTAAATATCTGGGGGGAAAAATTGTAGATTAAGGTCTGCCAAGAAGGAGGATTTCTAGTAAACCTTTTAAGCTCTGAAAGTAGATGCCTGCAAGGCTACACCTTGAGGGTAGAGACAAAATAGAGATAGACCAAGCATCATACTTAGACATAGTTTACCAGTGTAAAGAAATTAGTCTTTTGCTTTTTGAGATTATTGTTATCAACTTAAGTACACTAGTAAACATATTATAAACAATATTATCGGCTAAAAGTAATCAACTGAAAATATTAACTTATATTTCACTTTGATTGCTATACCAGATTTTATATTATTCTCTAAGTCATAATTATTTTGGGTTGGCATTTTTTTTCTTCCAAAATTAAAGCAGTAGCTATTTGTTCTGAGTAAAATGATTTAAGACACTAAGGAAACAGGTGCACTGTCAAGATCATAAAATATAGAGCATTGTAGATGAATCTGGTCTTTATCAGCCTCTTGTTATGAAATAGACTGCCTTCTTTTTTCCTGTTATTCATTGCATTAATGTGAAACAACTTCTTTAAAATTGAAAGTGAACAGTTCATATAATTGAGAAATGAAAACATCTGTACTTTCGATTTATATATTTCATTTATCATTTGATTAATCAAGCTTTAAAAAAATTTGATTATGCTTATTCAATTGCAAGAGGAAAATTAGATATATCAGTTCCATCTTTTTTCCCCTGATGCATTTCCTCATCATAAAGAGTAAGTTTTTGTTCAGTATGAATACAATCACACCACAGTGCCCATTAAAAATAATGAAAATTGCTCATCTAATTTGTCATTGACCAATGGAAAATTTCCCCCATAAGAGTTATGAAAGACATAAAACTCATCATGGGAGAGAAACGCTTGAAATGGACTGTTTTTCTGGATTTTTGGCACCTGAAAAAGAAAGAGCAATGATATTTTAAAACCATTTAACTTACTATATCAATATTCCAGGTCATTTAATAAATGTTATGCAGATTTAAAAAGAAGAAAAGCAGAATCTGAACCAAAGAATAATGTAGACAAAGAAGAAATAAACTGTCACACTTGGTAGTGAAAAACAATATAAAATACTAAATCACATAAATAAGATAATTTCTGTTAGAATTTCCTTAGTTGGGGCTTCCCAACTTAATGGGCTTTTTTTCCTATTCAAAGAAACAAAGGAATATCTAGAATGAAAGGACTGTAAGACATTATCCATGCACATAGGGATTGTAGGATTTCAAAAAATTGATGTCATACTTTAATTTTATTTAGACACAATAAGCGATACAAATACAATTGAAATTGTTTATAAATTTTATCTTTAAATTCATTTATTTCAAAAAATACTCATTTTATATTGGTTCCTAGTATAATACAATAAAGTATTAAAACTGGAATTTCAGTCAGATTACCATTATTTGGAGAGGTTTTTTGTTTTTTTTTTAATTGAAGTTTATTGGGATGACAATTGTTATTAAAGTTACATAGATTTCAGGTATACAATTTTGTAATACATCATCTATATTTCACGTTGTGTGTTCACCACCCAGAGTCAGTTCTCCTTCCATCAGCATATATGTGATCCCTTTTACCCTCACCTACCACCCCGCTCCCTCCTTACCCTCTGGTAACCACTAAACTATTGTCTGTGTCTATGAGTTTTTGTTTCTTCATGTGTTTGTCATGTTCCTTTGTTGTTTACAGTTTTATATACTGCATATCAGTGAAATCATATGGAGAGGGGTTAAAATTTAAAGCAAATGTTGCCAGATTTCTCCTCAAACTTTACATAGCTCTCATTATCCCATTTATTTTTTTTTCAGAAAAAGAAGTTAACATATGTAATGTAATAAACTTAAAATACAGAAGAAAAAGAAGGAACACATTATCTGCAATATAATGGAAAAATAGATAATCTACCTTTTTAAGACAGTGCAAATAGAGCTCAGTTAATTGCAGGGTTCTGTGTTTCTGTTTAAGTTATTCAGATGCTTTATATACGCTCGTATATCTTTATATACTTTATATACTTTCATATACTGTCTTCCAGAAGGTATAAGGTGATGAACATCTGGCCTAGAGTCCAATCCATGCTTTATATCACATAATATCTTAGCAAGTGCCTTAACACACACACACACACAAACACACACACACACACACACACACACACACGGATATATGTATATCATAAAACCAATAAGCTCTCAGACCTTGATCTTTTAAAAACAGTATCGAGAATCTCAAATCCTCTCAATTACCAAAGGAGGAGAACTGGCACAAATGTCAGTAACTTCTTTATCACATAATCAGTCAATCTAACTTCACTTTCACTTGCTCTCTTTTGATCTGCACTGATCAAAGTAATGATGTAAGTAAAACTGGAGTTTACAGATGTGAATGCTCAAACTCAAATAGACTCCATTGCCCAAAGTTATACACTTTAAGGGGTAAAAGTTGAATTCATATCCATATTTTTCATCTTTTTAGCAGAATAAGACCTGCATACTTTTGTAATCCCAATTTGTTTCAGGATAAAATCCTAAGGGGAGGAGGAAGGCCAGGGGGGAATTTTTATCATGTAACCCCATTTTATGTCAGTGAATATTCTAGATGACCAAAGTTTATTCCATCAGGTGCCAATGATCTATTTTATTTTATTTTATTTTATTATTTTATTTTATTTTATTTTATTTTATTTTATTTTTTATTTTATTTTATTTTATTTTACTTTACTTTACTTTACTTTACTTTACTTTACTTTACTTTACTTTACTTTACTTTACTTTACTTTACTTTATTTTATTTTATTTTATTTTATTTATTTTTGGTAGACATTCTTCCAAAAGGCAGAGGAGTACATTTTACTTCCTTACTCAAGTGAGGATACAGCACATAATGTAATTGTTTTCTTAATGACTCATCACCATCATTATGTATCTCCATTCTTGTTCTGTGCTAGAACACACAGCACATTTCTGCATATACTTGGGGGTTTCTGTATTCCTCAATGTCAGGCTGTCAGCTCTAACTTCTCACTGCTGTCAGAATGCCATTAACCAACACCCTTCACTACCTCCTCCCACATCTAGTCTGTTGCTTAATCTAACTGCATTTTCTAATCTATAGTAAACTAAGAAAATAGGTAACCCAGCTTTTTTGAGATTTACAAGCTAAATAGAGTTCAGAATGGGGGGCCTTGCCTTAATTTCAGGGGTTCGTTCTCTTGTCCCTTATGCAATGTTGAGGTGCTATGAAGTACACTTTCACATGTTGCACAATCTCCCAGAGAGTTTAGGATGATGGAAATCTAACTTGGAGTCATACAGAGGTGGTTCAAAAGGCTCTTCTTATGCAAAGTGTCTACAGGTATAGCACATAAACATTTGTAAAAAAAAAAAATGCGTTTGTCATGTTGATAGTTATATTGAAAACTATAAAGTGATGGATTTTTGCATGTAATCTACCAGTAAACGAGTTAAAAGAGCATCATTTCTTTAACCTCACCTCCTGCAATTTAAAATGAATAAAATACTCCTTAGGTATAATATACTTATCCCGTAATTTAAGTTATCTTCTAGATTATTAAAATCTCTAGCATGAATGAATCTGCCCATAAAAGCAAATGTACTTTAAGAATGACCTATGGATTAAGTCTCCCTGGGATACTTTCCACACTAATTTGTCCTTTACATAGTCTGCCAAATACATGTAATGCATGAGATTCTTCTAAAATATCTATTTCCTGCCCTTTTAAAAAATTAACCCTTCCTGTGATATCTATTTAAAAAGTAAATTTTAACTGGCTATAATCATTCAAATATTTAGAAAAAAAAAATCTGCAAAATCAAAGTGCTATGTGTTACATATTAAAGAGAAAATCACTCCTAATATTTGAATGTCTGCTTTCTACTCATTTAACATTAAACAAGAATGCTTCTGACTATAATTTTAATTTCTCATATATTTATAGCTGTTGCACACAAAAAGAGAAAAAAAGTTAAATGAAAAAATATCACTATACTCCATTTAAGAATATGTCAAAAATCCACAGGTGCCTATTCATTTAAAAAGCTTGGATTTTTTTTCATTTTAATTGAAAGAGCAAAACTTTGAGCAGGATTGTGTTATTTATCATGAGAAATTTAGGCAAGTCTTTCTGTGTGTTAGACCATGACCTCTTTCTTTTGGCCTATGAAATGAGATGTATTAATACATAACTAGATTGAAGGATTCACTGCAGAATGTATTATCTAGTTGCAAGACTTGATCACTTATCTGGTGTCATGTGCTGCATGTGGTGGGGTCTTCCTCTTCCTAGGAACAGCAGAGTTGTGAAACCCGGAAAAAGTTAACATTAAGCCTCAACTCAATCCCTAATTAAGAATAATTTTAATTTCATTTGACAGGAAAGAGATACAGTATTTAGATTTCTTTTATTATGTTGCTTAATAACACAAAAATATCAAAACGGACTCATCAAAATGAATATTTAGTAACAACAATTGAGCCCAAATATGTTTCCATTATAAAAGCAGGAAGAAATATGCCACAAGTATATACTAAATGAACACCAATATTCAATAGCAGTATTTATATATGTTTTATAAGTTTAGATTAACTTAATAACTTATAAATTATTTTGAGTAACTTACAAGAGTAAAATCTAGGTAAGTTGTTCAATGCATTTTCTATTAAAATGTTTAATTTGACAAATTTTAGATGACTTTTTAAGATTTAAGTAGAATTTATGATTAGTATAACATTTTTGTTTTCCAAGTCTATCATTCTGGGTACTAAATTACAAGAGTAGTTGGTATATATTGTTTAAATTGGACCAGTTGGGAGAGATGGGAAGCAATTACTTAAATTCTGAACTATATTTGATATCTAGGATAGGAATGGTAGCTGTATATATAGAAAACTAAGGTTTTTATAGTTTCCTATTTTTTTTGTACATATCACTACACTGGCAAGGGCCTCTATCATATAAACCCAAAAAAGCATTTAAATCCTAGTGTCTCAAGTGACAGATTGTGAAAAAATATTTGCAAACTATGTATATGACAACAGACTTGTGTCTAGAATATATAAAAACTTATAAGTTGAAAAAAAAAAACAATTATAAAACAGGCATTAACATGAACAGATATATGAAAAAGGGTTCAATACCATTAGCCACTAGGAAAAAGCAAATTAAAACCACAATAAGATATCACTACTCACCTATCAAAATGATGATAAAAAATAATGATAACATTTGGCAAATGATGTTAAGAATGCAGAAAAAAAAAAAAAAGATCAGTCATACATGACTGGTAGGAATGCAAAATGGCACAGCATCTAGAAAAAAGCATGGCAGTTTCTTACACAACTAAACAAAACATGGGCTTACCCTACAACCAACAATAGTAGTCTTGAACATTTGTCCCAGAGATATGAAAACTTATGATCACACAAAAACCTGTACAAGACTTTTACAACAGCTTTATTCATAATAAAAAAAAAAAGTAGAAACAACCCAAATGTACTTCAATGGGAAAACAGTTAAACAGCGGCACATCTGTGTCATAAAATATTACTCAACAATAAAAAAGAATGAACTACTAGTGCACATAACAACTTGGATGGATCTCAAGGGAATTACGATGAATGAAATAATCCAGTCTTAGAAGGTTACATTATACAACATTTGTGAAATGACAAAATTATAGAGATGAAGAAAAGATTAGTGGTTCCCAGGGATCAGGAATGGAGGAAGGGAAGGAGGGAGCTGTGGCTATAAAAGGTTGTCAGAGGCATCCTTGTGATCAAATCATTTTGTATCTTGACTGTGATGATGGTGGCATGAGTCTACACATGACAAACTTGCATAGAACTAAATGCATGTGCACATACACACACACACACACACAGAACAGATGAAATCTGAATAACATGGTGGATTTTGTTAATGTCAGTTTCCCAGATGTTATATTGTACTATTTAGTTCTACAAGATATTACCATTGGGGAAAACTGAGTAAAGAGTATATTGGATTTCTCTGTATTTTTCCTTATAATTGGTGAACATTCAATTTTCTCAAATAAAAATTTTAAAAAATAATAAAATCTTGTGACACAGAATTCTAGGTAGTTTCTATCAATTGATCAGAGTTGGTGCTAAAGATAAAACTTTGTTGCCATCACTGATCTGGTAGGGGGAAATATCAAACAGGAATAGGCAGGTAAATTGAGAATCAGTGTGCGTGATGCTGATGATATAGGCTTTGACACTGAACAATGGTATGTTTTAAAATTGTCTTACAAGATTCCCTTATTAACCTGGCAACAGTGCAAATTTGCTTAAGCCCTTTAAGACACAGATTCTTCAATTTTAAATTGTATAAAATGGAAATAACAATGCCTATAGCATTGTGTTGCTATGACTATTGTATAAAATCCATAATATAAAACATATATATGTGTATATATATAATTTTAATAAATAGTTATTTTTATTATTTCTACCAGAAATATCAAAGCGATATAAAAGTTGTATCAAAGTAATAAAGTGATGGTATGTATGACTTTGTCTAACAGACAAAGTTTACATAAAGAGATTCAGTTAATGAGAAGGCTGAAAACTGTGTAGGTGGAAGGAGAAACCTAGTAATTGGGGTGTTAGGATAGGAAAGAGCAGCATTGGTAGTCTGAGAAAAAGAATCACAATGAATTACAGGGATACCAAACCCAGAGTGCTTAGATTGACCGTGCCAAACCACTGAAGTATATAGTGTTTATTGCTCTTATATTTCTCTACCTGTGCAATACTGGGGTCCAAGTGTTGACTCAGGCTGAACATACAGTTTAACATTAAAAGTTCTATGACAGAACATTAAAAGAACACAGTCAGAGGGAGCTGATAACTTATTATGGTTATTGATATCCTTTTTCATTATATTATGATAAAATATTAGTTTAATTTGAAGAATAAAAATAACAACTAAATTTTTCATCTATAATGAGAATGTGATATGGATTATGGATTATAAATAAAGGACATATATGTTAGTAATCTATTTACAATGGGGATTTATAAATGTTTACCATATTTATGTATACGTACACACACATGCATACACACAGATGCACATACACATATACAGAGGGTTCCAAAAAAAGTATACATATTTTAAGATAGGAAAAAAAAACTATTAAAATTGTTATATTCAAAATGTACTGATAACAGAAGATGAATACCAGTCACGTTTGACTTTTGCAATTACAAGAGGTGCTCAATGTGGTTACCATCAGTGTCCAGACACTTCTGATTATGATGAAGTACTACTTGAACAACATTGACCAAAGTGTCCACTTGTATACATTTTTTGGCACCCCAGGTACACGAAGTCTGACAATTAAGTTCACAAACTTGTTGCAATGATGTTGCTAAACTTTTTTGACATCAGAGGGATTATTCATTATGAATTTGTACCAACTGGACAAACAGTTAACCAAATTTACTATTTGTAAGTGCTGAAAATGCTGAGTGAAAAAGTTAGATGACCTGAACTTTTTGCCAACAAGTCATGGCTCTTGCATCATGACAATGCACAAACTCACATGGCACTGTCTGTGAGGGAGTTTTTAGCAGGTGAGCAAATAACTGTATTTGATAACCCCCCCTACTCACCTGATCTGGCCCCCAATTACTTTTTTCTTTATCCAAAGATAAAGGAAATATTCAAAGGAAGACATGTTGATGACATTCAGGACATTAAGGGTAATATGACGACAGTTCTGATGACCATTCCAGAAAAAGAGTTCCAAAAGTGCTTTGAAGGGTTGACTAGGCACTGACATCCATGCATAGCTACCCAAGGGGAGAACTTCGAAGGTGACCATAGTGATATTCAGCAATGAGGTATGGAACACTTTTTCTAGGATGAGTTCGCAAATTTAATTATCATGCCTCATATGTATGTATATACACATAAATCTTCATTAGTGAAATATTTACAATGATTCTTAGATAAAACATTTTTAAACTGTAAATATGGATTTACATTAAAATTTTGAGTGTTTCCAATTGTCTCCTTAAGTCAGAGTCCACTGAGAGAATTGGATATTGATTACAAGTTTTCTGAATTCAACTAGCATATGGTTCGTTCTGGAACAAATATAGACAGAACAGGCACTTGATTGGTAGTACACACATTTTAAGGAAGTATGATGTTGGTGAAATAGGTTCAAGACATATGCACCAGGATTTACGTGTCTGGGACTCTCACTTCCTTTTGTCTTCACCAGGCCTTTATTAGACTAGCTATTTTCCTAGTTCTGGCTTTCCAAGAAATCTAGCAATTCTTATTCCTTACAGAATTGAATAGCTGTCCCTACAGGAAGAACCATTTATTCAAATCCTCCCTAATTGATTGTTTTAGTTACTTGTTAAATTATTTATTCATTTATTCTTTCAATGTTGATTCAGACTAATGCCACATTGCATTAAACACTTAACACCAAGGAATACTATGACAGACTCTATTTAGTACAGAATGATTAAATAGGATAACAAAGCATTTTATTTTCTTCTTTACCTCTCATTCCAAGGACAGGAGGTTATTTCAGCAAGCTTCCTTGTGTTTATATATTTTCTGATATAATATACGTAAATGAGATGGAATGTTCTGATCTCTGAAATTATCCCAAAAGCCTGGTTGCAACTTGTCTGCCAATCACAGGATTAATGAAAGTAGAATGTATAACCTGAAGTGTGATATGATGTCTCTCAGACAAAATATCTACTAAATTCCAAAAAAAATTATCCTCTTGATTAAAATTTTGAAAAAAATTAAATCCATTTGCTGGTCAAGGCCCACCTCTGGAAAACTACAGGGAGTTTTGCCAGCAATGAATAATAGCTAGTTCCTCCGATATGTTTATTATCTAACCTATGGGATGACTCTGTTCTTCCTATGTGTTTTACAAATTCCCAAGCCCTAGTTCATTTCTCCTACAGGTGGCACAGGACCAAGGAAACTTTAACTTCTTACTTTGGTCAGCAAGCAATCTCTGCAATGCCCTTACTATCCACATTCACTTGTCCAGAACTTCCCAAATTTTAATGAGCATATGATACAACAGAGATCTTGTGAAAATGCAGATACTTATTTACTATTAATAGGTCTGGGATGACACCCGTGATTCTGAATTTATCACAGATACGCTGGTGATGTCAATGGTCTGGTCCACAAACCACATTTTTAGTTGCAATACTGGAGATACTAGTCTGATGTTATGCTTAGCTGATTGAGGGAAATTAGGCACGTTGCTATGGCAAAAAATACTTCAAATAGTCAGCTTTTTTTTTCCCCCTCGCTTTTCACTCTTTATAAGAATGAGTGGGTATTTTGTAAAGCCATTTTCCCTAATGCCAGGTCATGTGTTATTGAAATATTTCATTTGAAAATACTTACATAACTTAAGGAATCATGTATACTCAGTGATTAAAATTACAAAGAAAAATGATACAAAAATAATTGATGTAATACAACACTTTTTTCAGATTTATTGAAGTATAATTGACAAATGAATTTGTAAGATGTTTAAAGTGTACATAATGATGACTTGATATAAGCATATATTTTGAAAGGATTCCTCCCATCTAGTTAATTAACACATCCATCACCTCACATATTTATCTTTGTGTGTGTGATAACATTTAAGTTCTATTTTCTTAGCTAATTTCAATTATATAATAGTGTTATCAACTATAGTCACCGTAGTATACATACGGACCCAGAACTTATTCGTCTTCTAGCTGGAAGTTACAGTGCTATTTTCTATCTCCTCTTAGGAAATAATAGTCCACTCACTTTGTTGTGCTATATGTATAATATTTTCAATCAGATCCAATATTTGCAAATAAAAAAGCAAAACAAACAAACAAACAAACAAAACCCCACTCAATTGTGTTTTATTGTCACCTCAGAGAAGTCAAGAAAGGAATCAGGAAATGCTGCCAGTGTCTACTCCTATCCAAGTTCCAGCCTTAGGCTGTATTTCCCAAGTCATCCTGCCAGGGCCTGAAAAAGACAATTGTCCTTTCCTTGGGCCTTGCCTCAGGAGGGCTTATCTGCCAGCTTTAAATGATGTTTTAGCAAAGAAAAGGAAGGAAAAACATACAGTGAAGACATTTCGTTCTTCTATTTCTTGAAATTTTAAACAAGTGGTGTTCAAATTTACATCAGATATTGTATATCAGATATTGCATCAGATATTGTACAGATATTGTGTATCTGTTTTTCTTAAAGCAGCGTAGAAGATTTGCTATTTATTTATAAATCCAAAAGCCAAAATTTTCCATAGTCTTTATTGAACTTTTCTCTTTTATTCATTGTATTTTACTTTACTGGTTGATATTTTGCTTTTCCAAATTGTCAGTTGTTACCATTTTATAGGTCATGGCCACTTCAATCTGTGAATTTATTACTCTTGAAAGTTTTTTAAGCATAAGAATAACCATATGATCGTCTAATTGGAGTGTTTAACTTCAGAAAAAAATTAGAATATTAAAGACATATTAACAATATAACTTTGAGTAGATTCCACAAGAATCTTTTCAAGTATCATGTCGTTAATGACTGGCTGAATGTGCAATATTAAATGTAACAGAAATATCCTCATGAATTTTCTTTTATTTACAATTAAATCTCACTTGTCCTGAACATTTTTGTATGTGTGTGTGGTACAAAAGCTATTTAGAGATGTTATAGTAAATTCTATTTCAAAAAATAAAATAAAACAAAGCCAATGCAGCCTCCAAATCTGTCTAATTTACTCCCACTTAGTTTCTACTTTGGAAGAACGCACTCAAATGTTCAATCAGTCAGTTAACAGTTATTGAGTTTTCATACAGCACATTGAACTTTCTCAGGCATCCTTAATTATAGAAGGAGAGATAAGAGACAAGTTATTAGATAAAATAAGGTAAAAACTGTTAAAGGTGTTTGAAGAAACTGATACAGATCTGGATAATGCAAAAGAAGAGATTATTGCTATGCAAAACTGTGAGGAAAGAGATCAGGCAGAATCTTCTGACTGATTTCCTTGAATAGAGTGGAAACTACAGATATGTTGAATTAAGGAAGGTAAATTTCTGGGCTGAGGAAACAGCAAGAACAAATGGTGCAAATACATGAAAGTTCACCAAGGATTCAGAAAACTCTTTAGGATATAGAATAAAGGGTATAGGAATATAATGATATGATAATTCTGTATTTTCTGAGCTGAAGGGCTGGAAGGAGGATGTTGCTATTAACTAAAATATAGAACAAAGGAAGAGAACAAGTTTTAGAAGAAAAAGAATGACTCATACTTTCCATTATGCTGAATAAGAGTTTGATTTTTATTTTCTTTTCAGTCCCTGTCAATTTATACACATATATATGACTATATGACGATATCTAAAATGTGCATTTATGATGAATGTCATTTAAATTCATCTTGTAAAACATCAAGTGCAATTGACAATTTAACCAAAATAAACACCCAGAACTTATTTTCTCTTTCCTTCGGAGCCTGAATAGAAAATTGTAATAGTTTATTGAGAATACTAAATCTTTCACTTTTTTACTCATATCCCACTCATCTTTTGTCAACCAGTCTGCACAAACAGATCCTGATAAAAAGAGCCAACATATAATCATCTTTTACACAATATGTGCAATTCTGCCATCATGTTATCATCCTATTTTAAAATGCAAATAGAAGAGCAGGCTATTTATCTTTTTTTTTTTTTAATGTAAGAATATAACAGCTGGAAGAAATAAGATTAGATATATAAAAATCCTCTCCTTATTTAAAAAAAAATATGTTTCTTTAGATAAAAGGTAACAAGCAAGTATGGAATAAATAATTAGAACACAAGCATTTCGTGGAGTTTGGTATATGTGTGGGAGGATTTCCAAGAGGTTTTTTTTTTGTTTTTGTTTTTTCCTAAAGAGGTGAGAATGATCACCTTTTTCTTTTTTAACTGAATAGTGACTCAAATGGGATAATCCCTTGAAACATGCTATTTTTTTCTTAATCGGTGTGTTAGCAGTGATTAAAACAAGGCAGAAAGAGAAATTTATGTTTTAAAAAGAAAGGACAAATATAATAAGTGTAGAGGTACACATAGAGGTACATATAATAAGATGGGAGAAAGTAGTTCTGCCATCAAATTGACTTCAGTCTGTCTCCCAGCTTCATCACACACAGAGTATATGAATTTGAGAGAATTTGTAAACCTTTCTAGGCCTTGTTTGCCTTGTACATTAAGTGGGATAATATCTGTCTCACGATATTATTCTTAGAATTAGAGCTACTGTGTATAAAACATTTGGTTTTAATGATTCCAGAGCTGATTTTTAGACCCTGATCCTAGATGGATAGAAAAATCAATGTTCTAATCCTATGAATATTCTATGCAACTATCATGTTCAACATGGAAAAGCAAGACAAACACAAAAGCAGTTATTTTAGAACAAATGTGGACATCATGTTTAGAATTAAAGACCACTTTCATGATTAGCGGCTTGCTACCAATCTAAAATAGGCAATCTGTTATTTACGTCCACAATATGACTTCCCTTTCTTCATAGAAAGTATTAATCCTGTTGCCCAAAAGTTAAGTTACTTATTTTACCCAAAGACATCATGTTATTTTCTGACAATACGTTTATTGAAGTTCTTTCATGATTTGGATGGCACATTAACATCACTATTTTCACTGCTTTTCTCCAAGAAAAAAAATATGATTTTTACTACGATGTCTTTCTGAACATTTCTTCACCCTGTCATTATCCTTGTTTGAAAATCTGTAACATTTTACTGGTCATTTGCCACTAAACCATGTCCTGACAGCTAATGTCTGATAAAATGGTTACTTATACGATTCTTATGTACCAGACTTCTCTTTATAATGTCAAAGGTCAATTTAATCAATCACTACCAATGTGTGACTTTGGAAAAATTATTTAATACAACTATATATGAAACTTTTTAATTTAGAATACTGAGACCCAGAAAAAAACTGAGTGACAAACCAAGGTCACATAATTGTCAGTACTGGGATTCAAACACATGTCTATTTGTGCCTAAAGCTGATGCATTTTTGATCTATCATTGCTTTTTAATGAAAATAAAATGGAAATTAAATGTGATAATTTGTATTTAAGTTTTTTAATATTTGGAAATTTTTTTTGAAAACACAGAACTTGAAGGAATCATCACTCTAAGAGACATGACTTAAAGTGCATAGTCAGAAATGTTTTACACAAAGTATTGCTTTACCATTGCTACAATAAAGGAGGAAAGAAACATTTCTGTGTGACACATATGGATGACGGATACATGGCCAAATGACAGAGTCAGCATTACACACCTGTTGGGTAGGGACATGTAAAGGAATTGGGGAAATGAGGAAATAGTATGCTTTCCCTATATTTAGATATACATACATATATATATATATATATATATATATATATATATGTATGTATGTATGTATATATGTGTGTATATATACATATATACATTTAGTGTATATATATATGTGTGGGTGTACACATATATACATATATATTTAATATATGTATATATATATTATATATACGTATGTAGTATACATACGTATATATAGATATAGATACAGATATAGATATATAGATATACTAAAGAGGAAATTATCTTTACACAAGTTTATTTACACTGAGGAGAGACTAAATCCCCATATCTGTGCTGTCCAGTACGGCACCTCCTAGCCACTTGTGTTCCTGAGCTCTTGAACTGAATTAAGATATATTTTACCAGGTTGCAGAGACTTAGTACAACAGTATGTAAAATACATCATTAAAAATTTAAAATATTGATAACATGTAGAAATTATAATATTTTGATTCGATAAAATATTAGTAAAATTCACTTTACCTGCATTTTCAAAATTTTTTTGTGAAAGTGCTGTTTTACAAAGTTTTCCAGATTTCATTTTTTTCTCCCATACATAGATTCATTGATATTTCTGTCGTGTTACTATAATGCTTCTTATAATTTGTGGCAATAGATAAAATACTTCTAAGCACAAGCAAATCCCTTTGTATTTAGCAGTTTGAAAATTATCAGAATAATAATTTTCTCTACTCCAAAACAGCTGTATTAGTTCTAAAAGATTTGCATTCATTATAACCTCTTGAGCATTATTTGCATTGCTTATCCATATTCAGAGAGATTGCTAGACAGAGGGTTCATAAGATAAGTGCCTCTCCCAGATCACGTTACAGAGGGACATATGTTAGTTTCACTGACTTTTACTACTGGAGTTTGGAAGAAGACTTTCACAATGGTCTCCAGCAGTCTTAAGTATTTGTGAAATTCCACCTGACATACAGGAGCTTGAAATTTAATTATCTGAATTAGTTTGCTACCTAGCTAATAATGAATTCATTTCAATAGCCTGAATTTAGTATCTGATTATAAATGTGCTTCTAAGAAACGTACCAAGCAAAAATAAGCCTCACAATTTGCAACTAAATGTATTTTAATGCAGCATTTCATTTTATAAATAGCTTAGTTAATGATTTTAACACTTTAAAATTTAAAACAATATTTTACCAGGTATTGTTGCTTCAAAAATAGTAAGACCAAATAAATATTAGCAAAATGTTCATAATAACAGAAAATAAGCTTTTTTCCCCCTTCAAAACTGAGGTTATAAAACCACGATACTGCCATCACAGAAGATCAAGTTAGTTAAATGCCCCAAATCCTGAATTCATGAAAGTATTTCTCAAATAAATCATTCAAACTCTCTAGAGAGAAAATGTATTTATATTAAATGTAGTAGAAATGAAAGATAAGAACATGATTATTCTCTGAAACAGTAAAAATAAAAGAGTAATGGCTTGGAAGAAAACCCCAAGGAGAAGGGTAATCTTTTAATCCCCAGGAGCTAAATTGTGTGGGAGATGGGTGGGAAGCAATCAGATGTGTTCTGTAATATTTTCCAAGCAGATATCAAAGTAGGCAAACTAGATCTATATAGTTTCAGGCTGGCCTTTAATTATTTTAGAGATTCTTTAAGAAATATTTTAGTACAACACTTTTGATGAAACCAAGGACTATATTTTGAAGAAAACATAAATATCAACTACTCTAAGCCAAAAATAGAATCAGGAATTAAACTCTGAAGGTAAAGAAGTTTGAAGAATTTTTTAACCAAATTATTTTATATTTTCCTTATGTTTATTCATAAACTGTGTCTCTTCTTTCCTATATGTTTTTTAGAAATAAATAACAGATATGATAATGATGATAAAGACCAGCCAATAAGTATCAAATAAAACATTGTATTAGTAGAAAACATGTCAAAAGTTTATGTTTATTAAAAAATTATAAACTAGGGACATATTACAATCAATAAAAACTTCAATTTACTTAAATGCAGTGTAATAAAATGAGTTTTATTTTCTGTGAAAAACATGTTCTGTGTTACAAATTGTTTCCTATTAAATAAGTAAAAGGGAATGTGAGGTTGTTACTTTGGTGTGTAAACCACTTTTTCCAGATAATATTTGTGGCTACGATGAAACAATAGTTGAAAGCAAAGAACACCAAAACACTGACATAGAAAACAATGACCTTTATCCCATATTCTTTTCTTTGGGCAGTTAGACCTTAGGCTCTAGCTTTGATTGGTTATTCTTTAGTTTTCCCATATATTTCTTACAACATTTTTTGATTATCACTTCACTTTAAAATATTGTATAAAATATAATAGCTTTATAAGGATTGCCAGTTTTATTCATTTGAGCTCTGGTTAAAGTTTCACAAATGTTGGGTGGTCTTCCTAAGATGTTCTTTTCCTCATTATTTGATAAAACAGAAGCGTTACAAGACCCCTATGTACTGTATATACAATGTGGAACTATAACAATGACTATGCATGATGAAATTTTGCAGAACAATCCTAATAATCAATCGGAAAAGTTATAACTGTTCTATGGCCTTTAAAATGTTTTGTCAAAATATTTAAAATTTTACTGTCAATTAAAAATGTATGAGAAAGTGAAAAAAATAGTAAACTTGATATTTACTTGGTACACTGTAATTGAATACAAGTGAATGAATGCCTTTGTATACTTGCTAATTGAGAATTAAAATGTTTTATTTATTTGTAAAAAAGAAAAGAGTTTACCTACTTTTTTAAACATACTTTTTTTTGAACAGTGCTTACCTTCCTCTTATAATGTAACTTATATGGAGCAATCATTATTTGTATTGCCTGGAAGTGTCATATTCCTTCTCATGTTTGGATTAGCTTCCAACATTTTACCTTTTTATGTTTTCAGTGCCATGAAATAATTCCAAGTGTTACTTTAATGTTGTGTTTTCACCAACACCACTTCCTATGGCTCATTTTCATCCATTTTTCCACAATCGCTTTTTACACTTATGTAAGTTCACCTTCACTAGTTCCTCCAGTTACATATCTAGAGTTTCTCCAAATGGAGAAAATGTCCAGAAAAAAATATGAAATGCCTTTTTGTGTGGGTTTTTTTGTTCAATGTATATATTACTTATTTCATTATTTCTATTTTAAATCAGTCATTTGGAAATTATTTTTCAATAAATTATAAAAAAAAAATTGTAAATGACCCAAATCTATCTATCTATCTATCTATCTATCTATCTATCTATCTATCTATCTATCTATCTTTATACCTATTATTATTAAGAGTAGATATGTATAATATCTTTAGAGTATATATTATGGCTAGGTCTGTGATTATAGTAGTTGAATTATAAAATTAATTTACTATTTGCCAGTTTTGTCTCTATGGAAAATGTAGCTTAAAATACCAAATAAGTAATAATATTAATAACAATAATATAACAACTAATACATATATAATGCTTACCATGTGCCCTGAACCATTACAAGTACTTTATATACATTAAGTCACTGCTCTTCACAAAAACTCTAGAAGACTAGAAGACTGTGTTGAATGGAGTGCTAGACAGAGAAAGACACGTGAAATGTGATTTTGCTTGTATATGGAATCTAAATACAAAACAAATAAACAAACAAACAAAAAAACAGAAACAAACTCATAGATACAGAAAACATTTTGATGGTTGACTGAGGAAAGTGGGGTGTTTGTGAAAAAAGGGGAAGGAATTAGGAAGTACAAATCGGTTGTGAAAAAGTAATTATGGGGATTATGGTATAGCATAAGGAATATAGTCAATAACAATGTTTTAACTAGATCTGTTGGAGTGATAGATGGGGGGGAGTTGGGAGCAAGGTGAAGCGATTAAGAAGTACAAATTGGTAGTTAAAAAATAGTCATGGGATGTAAAGTATAACACAAGGAATATAATCAATGATATAGTAATAACGATGTATAGTGCCAGGTGGTCACTAGACTAGTCAGGAGGATCACTCCTTAAATTATATTAATATAAATGCATAACCACTATACTGTACACCTGAAATTAATACAAAATAATAATGAATGTCAACTGTCATTGAAAAATTTTAAAGAGGGGGGAAAGATGAAGGGGAATTAGAAGTTCAAATTTACAGATATAAAACAAATAAGTAATAGGAATATAATATACAGCATAAGGAATATAGTCAATAATATTGTAATAGCATGGTACAGTGTCAGGTGGTTGCTGGACTTATCATGGTGATCACTTCTTTAGGTACATAATGTTGAATGACTCTGGTGTTCCCCTGAAACTAATATAATATTGTATGTTAGCTACATTTTTAAATAAAAATCATATATATGTATGTATATATGTATAATGTACATGTATATATATATGCATATAGATATACATATATATTATATATCTATGCATATATATACATACACATATCCACATAATTATTGGAAAAATTCTACACCAGCTAAAGATATACTAATTGTCAAATTACTGAAAGTTACAGTATGTTCTATAAAGGATGATTTTCTGACTATGAAACACATTTTTTGACATTAAAATGATTTCTGACTTTTACCCTGTTATTATCAATTCATGAAAATTACTTGTTCTGCCAGACATCCACCAAGTGGCAAATGAGAATCCCACAGGAAGCAATCTTTAAATTAAGACACTGTCAGTCTGTTCCAAGTTTCATCTAAAGGTCTGGAAATTTCTTTTTAAACTGTGATAAAGGGCATTACAAATCTCTTAGAACATTTGGCTTTATTAAAAACTATCAATAAGTGTGTAAGTAAATTTATCCTATCATGTTGAACTATAGTCATCATAGTTTTACTCATTCTTTCACCAATCATCTTTTGAGACATTCTTTGCTCAAAGTTATCCAACTTTGACAAAAAAAGTGATCTTACATTTCCCTTCACTTTTATTAATTACTACGAGACCAAAGGAAACACTTTCCTTTTAAAAAAAGTTGAAATTTAGCATATTTCTCCAAAAATACCTGCAAAGCTTAGAACTATACCTGTCTTCCGTGTAAACTTACTGGTTGGGATATGCTAAACAATTTCCAATGCAGTGAATCCAAATAATTAACTGAGAAATGTCTGCAATATTGCTGCACTATGTATACATTAGGTTAGCCTGCCTGCTCAGCTTTTGATTAGTCATAAATGTAGTTATGGATGGTTCAATTTGACCGCATCTTGTTGTGATGGTCCTAGCCTTGGAAATAAAAATTATAAGATATACACATGTACAAACACAAGCATCATCATCTGTGATGTCTAGGATAGAAGAACTCAGTAAAGAGCATCTATGTTTTAAGAACCAAGTATATAGATAAGTATATAAAACACATCCCATTAAAAAGACACTGTATGGCTATGTATATAAAACATATCCCGTTAAAAAAGCAGTGGATGAAAATCTTCTGTATATCTCTTCCTTAATAGTATGCACACTTTTATTTATTCTTAAATTGTTACTAATTACTGTTGAAGAGAGAAAAAGGAAAATTGCCCTTCTGACCACATGATGAGATGAGAGAACCACAAGGTAGAAACAACATGGGTCACTGAATAATAGCATGAAGGACAAGCAGCCCTAAAGAGCCACCCAATTCTCATCTGACAACAAGAATCCCGTGTGTTACAAAGTCACTAAGTTGTAAGGGTTTTTCAATTCTTTCTGTAGAGTCCATTATTACAGAGGCACCTTTTTTCTACAAATTAAGTATCTTGCAAATGTTGTACAAAGCAACTATGCATATAATTAGTTTATTTTGAAATTATATTTTAAAATTCTTCCATTCATACATTTGTGATATTGTTGTCATACATTTTATTTTTACATATGTTATAAACGCCACATGATATAGTTACTTTTTTTTTTTTTCTTTCGATAGCCAATTAAAATTGAGTAAAAATAAGGAAACACCATCTCTATTTTTTTTCATTTCCAGAGCTTTCCATTTCTTTGTATAGATTCAAATTTGTGTCTGGCATTATTGTCCTTTTCGCTGAAAAAATTTAGTAGTTTATATGGTATAAGAATGCTGACAATGAATTTTTTCAGATTTTTTGTCTGAAAATATCTGTTTTTTTGTGTTTGTTTGTTTTCTTTCATTTTGTTTTAATCTAGATTTGTGGAATATAGACAGCTGACAGTTTTGCCATGCTTTCAGTACTTTAAGGATGCCATACCATTATCTTAAGGCCTGCATAGTTTCTGACAGGAAATCTGTATAATTCTCATGTTTGTACTTTCGTATGTAAATTTTTTTCTCTTCATCTTTCTCTTGCTTTTAAAGTTGTGTGTGTTTATCTCAGATTTTCCGAAATTTGACTGTGATATGTCTATTTATAGTTTTCTTTTCTTTTCTTTTTTTTTTTTTTTTTTTGGTGTTCATTCTGCTTTTGTTATTCTATTTTCTTGAATTTGTGCTTTGATGTCTTTCATTTCATTACTTTTTGAAGAATTCTCACCATTTTTTGTTCCAATATTATTTCTACTTGTTTGCCTGTTTTGCCTGCTTCTATCTTTTTTTGTTTGTTTGTTTGTTGTTGTTTTTTTATTCCAATAACACATTCAGTAGACTGTTTGTAATTTTGGCCATTTTGGATACTCTATTCTGTTTTGTTTTTTTGTTTTTTTTTGTAACTTTTTTTTGTTGTATGTTTCAGTTTTCAACAATATCTGTTAACCTACCTATGTATCTACAAATACTTTCCTGAGCTGTGTTAAATCTACTGGAGAATCCACTGAAAGGATTTTTCTTTACTTATATTTCTTATTTCAGAATTGTCATTGGCTCTTTTTATAGTTTTATTCTTTCTAATGAAATCTCCCATTTGATGATGCACATTGTGTGCCTTTCCTATTAAATTTCTAAACTCGTATCATGCTTATTTAAAATTTCCTATTCAATAGTTCCAAAATCTATCTGGATATCTCTAAGTCTGGTTCAGTTGACTGCTCATCTCTTCTTGCTTTTTGTATGATGTGTTGTTTTCTTTCTTTGTTTGCTTTTTTAAGTCACATTGTTGGACGAATACTAGACACTGAAATCAAGATTATGTATGGAAGTAAGCAGGTTCCTTTTGTTATTCAGTATTGTATCAATTTAATAATAAGTCGAGTTGGGTTTGAGTTTTCTTGCTGATATTTTTACTTTCAGGGCATCACAATCTTCAAGACCTTCCATCAGTGGGATGCTGTTGCCTTGTGTTGCAAAATGGTATTTGAGATGTCAAAGGACTTTTCTTAGTCTTGGCACTTCATCTCTCAGTCGTCCCTGCTTGGTCACATCATGGAAAGGGCTTTTCTCCACAATCATCTCCCTTCCTCAGAAGTAGAATTCTGTTCCTTCTAGGCCTGTGGTGGGAGAAGGGAATTTTTCTCCTGTCCTTATCTAGCATCTGCTGAGGCTTTTCCTGACAACCCTATTTAAAATGTCATCCCTCCTCTAATTTAATCCCTTCCAATGACACTTTAAGCTTAATTTTTCTTCCTTGCATTTATTGCCATGAAATATGATATAGCTTGTTGTTTGAATTTTAGACTCTCTTCCTCACAATTTCATCTCTTTTTTTGTTGTCGTTGCCAGATATGCAGGGCTTGAAATAATACCTGGCACATACTATGTACTCTAAAACCCTTGCTGATGATTTAATGGAGGATGCAGTCATTTGAAGACACTATGGGTTTCTCTCTGCAAAAACTGTTTTTTTTCATTCATATAGACTGAGACTATATAGGCATTTAAAAGTCAGCTTTTACATCTTCCCCCTAATTTTAAGGAGTCCTTGATATTCTGTGAGTACCGAGTACTTACTTACTCTAATAGGAAAAAACCTAGTATTGGTGGTTTAACTCACAAACAGCTACAAGAAAATGTAGTCAACTTAATAGCTAGCATAAGTATTCCTCAGAAAGAATTATGTTTCGTGAAAAATGTTTTGTAAAGTAGTTGTTTCAGAAGGTAAAATTGACCATCTTCTCCTTCCTTTTAAGATGTGGTATTATAATGTGCCAAGCTACAGAGAATCTTGAAGGGTAGCAGCTCTAATAGAGAAAAGACAAAGGAAGCAAACAAAAGGTGGAAGTTAAAGTGCACCGAATGTGAACAATTCCCAGAATTCTCATCCCTCTCAGCACATGGCGCTGAATTCATATATGCTGTCTGTGAGCAACATGCTTGATGGTGGTAGCAGTGTGAGTGGTCAAGGTGGTGGAGTGATGTGGAAGTTGAGGAAGAGTTGATATGCTAAGGAGATAGGGACAACCCTGGAGCAACACTAAACTAGGGTAATGAAAGGCTCAGAGACTATAAGACCCCTGAAAACTGGTAAACATCTTTGAAGGCTGTCAAAAATGTAGGTTTATATGCAGCTTCACCAAGATCTCAGGTGGCCGAGAGCACCTCAGCTGACATTTGGCTTGTAATTATGCTGGGGATAGAGGTCAGAGGTGCTGAGTAGTTACAATTAAACCTCAAATAAAAGAATCAGCAGCAATTATAGTAAAACAGAATGTAGATTTGTGAAGAGCAATCTAATCTTCATAGTTTAATAGTGCTTTTAAAAATAGAAATTCCAAGGGACCCACCTTCTGATTCCCTAATATAATATGTCTGAAGTGGAGTGTAGAGATGTTGGCTTTTGTTGAAAAAAATCATTACATAATCTGTGCTGTAGAAATTATCTATAACCCTTCATGAAATATACTATGTTCCCCGAAAATAAGACTTAGTTGGATAATCAGCTCTAATGCATCTTTTGGAACAAAAATTAATATAAGACTGTGTATAATAATTAATATAATATAATATAATATAATATAATATAATATTAGTATAATATAAAAAACAGGTCTTATATTAATTTTTGCTCCAAAAGATGCAATAGAGCTGATTGTCTGGCTAGGTCTTATTTTGGGGGAAACACGGTAGCAGTGTGCCATTTAATTCATTTTGGGGAAAAAATCAGTAATAGTCTACATTTTGAATTTCCTTCCCAACATATGACGGTTTTGATGATGATGATCCTCTGACAGAATACTCACAACTGAAGTCAAGTCAATTTTGAAAGTGCTGATATAGAGCCAATTCCCTTAGTGATAATCGTGTTGAGGCAATTAATATTGAAAAAGTGTACTTTGTGTTTCTATTTAATTGTCAAACCCAAGGTTTACATACCATAAATATGAATAGTCAATCACCTGAAAGTAGAGCAGAAACTACTCTTAAAT
Source organism: Rhinolophus sinicus (assembly GCF_036562045.2). Lineage (NCBI taxonomy): Eukaryota > Metazoa > Chordata > Mammalia > Chiroptera > Rhinolophidae > Rhinolophus > Rhinolophus sinicus. The sequence continues at coordinate 107,091,530 of NC_133755.1, forward strand.
GTATGTGCCTCTTTTTCTCTATTTGCATTATGCTGCACATATATACGTATATACTCATATACACACACACACTCACATATATCTCTACGCATATACACACACACATATATATCTTCATAACCGGAGACTCATTTCTTTTCTACTTATAGAAATCATTTATTTTCTATTTATACTGATTTTGTAGGTATAATTTCCCATTACTATGTATTGCAGAAGAGCATTAACTTCTTGCTGGCTGTTATTCAGTAATATGAGGGAGCCAACTCATTCTCAGTTAAATTTCCAGTAGAGGTAATCCTCCTTCATTCATCTGACTAGTAAATTGGAAAGGAAAAAATCCTATAACCTAACAGCATGAAGATTAAGTATAATGAAAATTTGCCAGACATTTGTATAAAATGACAAATGTTGGTTTTCAGATGCTTAGTTCCCATTCACTTTAATATAAATTACTTAGGACAAATTGCAACATTTGGCATGTTTATCACTGCAAATCGAGGAGTTTGGTGTGTCTTTACTCTGGAATATTTCATATACTTAGGGTAGGATAAAAAAGAGGTTCTGTTTTTCCGTTTACTCAATAAATTTTCCATTTCTAAAAGCTGGATGTCAGTTTTCTTTTTAATACTGGACTATACAGGCTATTTATAAAACATTTTATTCTCAAGTCTGAGTTTTGGGAGTTAAAACCTTTTTATTATTTTATGTCCAGTTGAATTTTCATTTAGCAAAAAGAGTAAGTAAATCTTAAAAATAAGTTAATAAAAATTATATTCAATCATTCTGTCAAATAAAATTTGAAATCCATTATACTGTTACATGTACTATAGCAATTACTCTCTCATCTGCTGCAAAGTATCCTTCTGTTCATATATCAATTATCAGGACATGTAAGTAGAAATGGACAGATATTAACTAAAATATCAACTAAGGCATACATTTGAAACAAAACCTAGTATTTATATTAGGAATCAAGCAGATAGCTCTTTTAAGTAAATTTCTTAAGTTATTTATTAAATTATAATAACTGATACTTTTATAATATAAAATACAAAACAAAGTCTTATTTAAAATTAAACCAGTTATAAAATAATTTTGTAGTATTTTTATCTGCTGAGGTCTGGACAATTCCATTTTACTTCTCATGAAAAAAAAAATTAATTAGGGACTTTTTAATGATCACAGAATCCAAGGAATGTATCATATATTGATACATTCAAATATATAATGGAATATAAATATATGTAAATATCCAAATTGATGCAGTTCTTATATTAAATACAATCACTCTTCATTAGTAAACCCAATGATTCAAAGTACTTTTTGAACTAGACTTTTCTAGAATATCTGATTTTGTCATCCTGGTTGTTTACTACTCTTCTTGTTTTCATGCCTCTATGCCTTATGTCCCCAAATTGTCTACGGTGGAGTTATCTTGTTTTTCAGTTAGAATTATTGTTGTTCTCAGAGAAACTTTGATTTCCTAATACACACGTTTCTTAATCTATTTGTTATTTACTTCAGAGATATCCCACTTTAATTCTAACATTCTAAATCTCCACTATCTGAAAATTCTGCACAAATCTATATATATTTAGTCAATTACTGAAAAACTCCTGCTACAAAGTCTTTCTGCCCAAATGGCTTCTTTTAGTGGTTGTATTGCAAGTGTGAAAAGAGATATGTATGCTTTGGAAATTAAGAAAATAAGGATGAGATGCTCACTAAGAAAGAGTGCCCTGTGCATTATTGGTTGTTAATGGTACAACTTTCTCAATTTATCAAGAATATTTTTAAAATGCCTTGAGTAGATTAAACTTGTTAGTTTAAGCCAATCAAGAATATGTGTAAAAAAAAAAAAAAAAGAATATGTGTATTTGGACTACATTTTCATATAGGCACATAAATTGTACATCTTCTCACACTTGATCCTCTTGAGAAATAGCTGATAACTGGAAGCAATGATGACTGACTATATCCCCAGCCATATCTTCAACATTTGTTTTATATATCCTGAAGCATGAAAAACAAAAAATCTTGAATTTAGTAAAGTATAGGTTTAACAAAAGATATAGTAACTCAAATTCAACAAAATTGTGCACTCCAAAGGAAAAAAAGTATGGGAAGCAAATTTAAGCTTTGTGTTTAAAATGAGCAGTGCTGAAGTTGAAAAATAAACAAACAAACAAAAACAAAAAACGAAACAACCCAAAAAAAACCTTAAACTTCACAGGCTATAGAAATTTCTTGAGGAGAGCCAGTTTCATAGTACAGATTTAGAGTTAAGAAAGTTCTAAAACAGAAAGAATACAATATTTAGAAAAAGACAGAATGTATATTTTATACTCCAATTCCCATCTGACATAACATTGCTGGCATGCCACAATGCCAAGAATGTCAGGAGGACAGGTATAGTCTTAACTCCTTTAGGAAAGATGTCATTTCTTTTTATTCTGTACCAATACTTTTCTAATTATGTAATAGAAACTAGTGTGAAAATAAGACGGCCCTTATAGCTAACTTTTCTGGAAAGCCTCTGTTCATTAAAGGAAGAGATTAAAAAGCCAAACTGAGTAAAAAGCATACAGGTGAGAATGCAGGTAGTAGCTGTAGCCCTTTAAAATGGCAGCATCTATAAGAAACCACAGTTTGAAAGGCAAAGCTGGTCACCTATCACACATTTACCTGCTACTTACTTTCATATGTGAAGTAAGTAACTCTATCAGCAGCACTGCCAACAGACCTTCAAACATGACGGATTCTCACTGCAATTGTGAGAACAGGGTCAGGCAGTTTGGTCCCTTTTCATGCTGGAAACCAACATATTTCATCTCTGCCGTGTTTGTTGGGTTTTGAGCATCTATCGGAATCCCTTTAAAGGCACTGAGTTCTCTTCATTTCTTCATCCATTATAGTTCTCTCATCAAACAAACCTACATAGCTCAAACCCAAAAGAATGTGAGGCCTTATAAGAAGATTAACATGTGCTCATCCAGAAAGTGGAACTTTGAGGCAGCTTTGAAACAGTCATACAGCAGTTATTACATGCTGACACTGTGCCCTGGAGGGATGAAATGAAGCTGGTGTTGATTGTTTTACAAGTGACCCTGAGCTCTGATTTGAATGAGGCAGAGGTCATGTATCAACCTGATCCAGGCATGTCAGACTTGGCAGCCATGAACCCTCAGCAATGACCTTCGGCGAAACGGTGAAGTTGGCTTTTTGAGCAGTGCTTTGCTAGCATGCATTGCATTACAGGAGAAGATCATCCAAATGTTGGTAGGAATGATGGCTCACTAGGGAACTCCTAACCCCCACTTTCATTTAACAGGCATTGCAGAACCATTTTACAGTGTGTTCCACAACAAAGGCCCCCCGACTGGTAAAGATGTATTCCAGGGCAGATAGCTCAGACAGATGGGAGATTGACACCATTAAAGTATACTGAAAACATTTTATTTTATTTTATTTTTGTAGTCTACAAGGTTGTCAGATCAAAGAATTTGAGTTAAAGCTCCATTAAGGCAGAGTTTGGGAACAACATTAGCTGAGAGAACCATTTAGATGCTGTGATCTGCAATAGTACAGCCGCGTTCAATTTGGGCAGAAGAAATGGGCTCTCTGCAGGGTGAGCCAGCCACAAGCTGGGCTGAGTTGCAGCAAAGGCAACAGGCTTGGCTGAAGCAAAGGCTTAAAGTACAAAGTGGGTGTGCTAATCAGATGGAACTGTTCAGCCAGCTCATTCTTCAGCAGAATAATAGTCTTGGAAGAAGCATCACTTCAATTTGTAATGGAACTGAAAGGAATGGTGTTTCCTGTGCTCTCATGATAGTGAAGTCTAATTTCTCTTCTTTCCCCCTCAATCCTGATTCTTATGGTCCTCACTGGGAATAAGTGACATGTAACAAAAAGAATTCCATATGTAATTTATTATGATTATGGATTTTAGCACTTACGATATGGTCGGTGCTCTTCTGGAGGCTGTAAATAGCTAAATGAATGAATGCGTGAATGAAAGCCTCCCAAACGCTCTGATGTGGCTGTGCCCTAAATCTCAAAGACTGACCCAAACGATAAGAAGTGTAAAGCCTCCCAGAGCAACTAATGTTTGTTATTCCCCAATGGCATCTAGAGAAGGCTATTCTCACATAACAAGTGTTAAATCAATCAGCACTAACTCGTATGTACAGTTCTTATTGCTCCATTTTATGCATCCCCTCAGCACTTGTACCCTTAAATTAGACAACATTATAGCCCAATTTTCTTCTGCGCTCCCATGAGAGCACCCACCTACCTTCATCATCCCATTAACCCTTTCCTCTGCCTGCTATAACTATGTGTTTCTTTTTTCTTCTTTTCACTAGGATGAAAACATTCAGAGATAAGACATTATTTATCTTTGTATTCCTACCACTAACGTTTTGCTTCTGACATAGAAGGCACCCAATAAATGGTTGTTGAATGAAAGTTGAAAGACAAATCTAAGTACAAACGGATGTTAGTTTTCCTGTCTGGGAACTGTGAATTTCAGACTATTTATTTTGTGTTATTTATTTATTTTTGCTCATTGATGAGAAAAGCAATGGGCAGCACTGATTAATTAATCAGTATAGATTTATTACTGTGCCTACTCTACAGAGACTAGATACAGGCTGAGCCTCAGGTGCAGGGCAATGACTTGGCAGATTTCCTCCTGCTCCCATATTCACCCATCATCCTTCTTTTTCAAAAAAGGAGGTTAATACAATATAATAGCAGTGACAGGTACTTCTGCTCACTGCTGACCATATCATAAGTTGTTACATCTTAGGCACATTGAAAAAGAACTCCATAGTTTTAAAAAATTATAAAATATGAATCAACATACTATCTTTTCTTTCATGTGTTATTTTCTACATTCACAAATGTTTTTACTGTGGAAGGGAAGATGATTTGAATGACTTCAAAACAAAATCTAGTATCAAAATAGCTCCCTCATTAACCCTGTCTAAAACTGCCAGCTGAATATTCAACTTGGATTAGGTAAATGAAGTTTAAGTGCCGGTGACATAGGAAAAAGCTAATTATTTGAGACACTCAGTCCTTGGTATCTAAGCTTGAATTAGAAACAACAACGTGGGGTTGAAAGCAATGTTAGAGATGACAAAACTGCATTATAGAAAAGTTCCACCTTTTTTTTTTTTTTATTCTTACAATATTGAGAGAGAGACAAAACTAAAACCAAAGTACACTAGTACCTAATACATAGTTTTCTCATTGGTATCATGAAGATATAATTGATCACAATATTTGAAATTATTAAATGAGATAATTTATATGAAGGCAGTTTTTAAATAGCAAATCACTACAAAATACATAGGTTATCATCATTTCTAAAGAAAGATCATATAAAACTCAATTGTTCCCTTCTCCAGTGAATGTTTTCAATTTTGTCTTCTTTTTACCAATCTTTACCAATAGAACATTATACTTATTTATTTTAGAAATCTCTTCATAAATATGAATAGTTCTGACTTGGTAAAATTATTTAATATTACTGAACTCCATATACTTTTTCTGTCAAAATTTAATCATAATATTTTCCATCTTTCAGGTTTTTATAAAATTTAATAACGTGCAAAAAAAAACCTACCATGCCACATAGGAAGTGCAAAACCCTTTTTTCTCTTCCTATTCCCTTCCTCTTATTTTTATGTTTATGCTTGTTTATTTTGGTATAGTGATGGCCTCAGGTTCTTTCTGACTTCCCAGAGTGATTACGTGCATCTCAGAGCAGAAAACATTTTTCCCATCTCACAGGTACTTATGGTCTAGGGTGAGCCTCCACACACAATAAGTATATATCAATCAGAAGTGCCTTAGAAGGTAAAGAAATGTCAATAGGACTGGGGGGGGGGGGTTACTGTGGAAAGATAATAGCCCAGGTACCATCTGAACTCTCTAAATGATTAAAGAGGGACATCAAATTGAAGGATATTTAAAAAAACAATAGACTAGGGAACTGATAAAGGTAAATCTCAGACCTTATCTAATTTACAATTTGACCTAAGGAGTGCCCTGCCTATAAATGTGACTTTAGGAACTAGATTGAAATCAACATCCTACAAACTGTTCTAATTGGGTGCCCATAGGGATGTAAAATGGGGACTTACGTCAGTCAGGTAAATTGCACAAGCTCAAGGATGTAAAATTGAAACCATGAAATCTCAGTAATTTCACAAAATATGTTTGTATCTTTCTTATATATAGTCCAATGTTGATATTCTTGGATGAGCAGCTTTACAAAAAGTTTTGACTCAGAGACCTGGGCCCTTGCCATTGTGTGTGACTGCTCTCTCTGCAAGGAGAGAGTACAAAGAGAGTACGAGGATAGGAGTACAATGAATGGAAACTTTAAGTTCAGACGTGGAGGCACTGGACATTATGTAGGTGTTGCTAAGTCACATGACCCACCCAGAGCAAAGGAGTTGGGAAGTGTCTTCCTGTGAGTCACTGGGACATGAAATTGTGTAGGGAATATGTATATTGTGTTTGCCAGAACCTGCCCTTCCTGTAACCAAATATTATTTTATGGTAACTAGGTGAGATACCTAATGTCACCTAAGGGCACAAAAGTTCAGAGACCTGTGATTTTTCCAATGTAGTCAAGAAGAAATAGAAACTATTTAATGAACATACAGCATACTGTATCTAACAGAGTAGTAGAGCTAGGAAGGACTCCCCTTTCTGAGAAAATAGCTACTTATAAAGAGAATTCCAGAAATAAAGCATAAGTAAATACACCTCTGCCAGCTATGAAGGAGGAATTGCATTGGAATAGGCAAGCAGCAGTCTGATAATAAAAAGCAATGCTCAATTACTTGCTGGTATTTGTGCACAAACTGTGTTATTTTAGTCCTGCGACCTTTGATATGCAATGTTATTTGTTTGGAATGCCCTTCCCTACTTGGCTGACAGTCAAATTCCTAGTCATCCTTCAAAATATAGTTTAGCCATCAAAACAAGCTCCCTTGATATTCTTTGTCCCCAAAATACACAGAGAATCAACCAATTTACCACCACTTCACATCATACCACTCTTAGCATCTTTGTTTGATTGTCTGTTTCTTATAATAAGCTCTGAGCAAACAAATTAAATAAAGGTTTTTTCTTCTTTGAAACTTCAGAAGTAGCACCCAGCCTGGCATGTAATAGATATATAATAAATAGCTATGTCTCTTTTGAATTTTAAGTTTAGTAGCCAGATTATTGACCAAATTTCCATTCTAATCCACTGGTTCAAACAAACTTACAAGAACGTTTTTATGAAAACATTCTAAATAACATATTTTCTAAAAAGAAATCTCTACACAGGAAATGATTAGATGATATGTGATTCTTGTGTTTAAACTGAGAAGAAAGTAGTGTTGTAGCAGAAAATAAGTGGTTGAAAGATTAGCACGTGACTGAGCTAAGGTGAATTTAGAAAATGTCATTTTTCAGCTGAATTGTAAATGTATCCATCACATCTACAAAAGCCGAAAGGACAGAAAGATTCATTGTGAAACATTCCATAAGCCCAGTTAATATAACACATTATAACCTGTGACAAATTAAATACAAACTACTAGTCCTCAGATCATTAGTTGTTCAGATTTATTTTTATCGTAAACTCTTTTGATAATACCTAAAAGTCTCAACATCTTCAAATTGTGTTTGTAACTTCCTAAGAAATGATAACCCAATGGAAAACTGGTAGTGGATTAGAAATACAATGTATTTCTAATGATCTAATAGAAATACGATGTATTTCTAATGATCTATCCACAGTTTGATACTGTGAAGTTTATGAGAAATTGGTCTTTTAAAATAATTATGGTTATTTGGCCTGCTTTAGTTGAAAATAATGATATTTTCTGAGAAAAGCAGTATTGTTCATATTTTATTGTACTAAAGTGTCACCCACATAGTACAAATTAATTCTGAATAATGACTTAGGCATTTTGGTATACTTCGAGATTAAGGAAGAAAGACTTTATGACTTTTGGCTGGATATATAAAACAGTAACAAGATGAAATTTGCTAGCTATAGGTAGTTTCTTTCACTTGCTTCCAAAAGCCAACTGCAAAACAACTAAGTCATTTCCCGTTGCTCTATCTTCCCTCAGATACTTATAATGGGTTCACAGAGTCCCCCAAATGCAGAATTGTTGGCATAGTTCCCTGAATAAAATCCTACTGAAAGGAAGTGTACAAACAAGAACACTAAACTAAGAACAGACCTTGATCTGATCATTTAGAGAATTCTGGTTATTTTAACAGAACATGCGGTCATTTATTCTTAGGCTATGATGCTAAATACAAACAATTGCATAGTAGTTTTCTATAAGAAACAAATAATATCAACATATGTCCCTGACACTCACCCATCCTTGAACTTTTACCACAAACCCAAATCTGTTTCAGCCTCTCTTGTACTCCCCTTGGCTTCCTCACTCACTAAAATCAGTCTTCTATAGACTCACTTTCACACTGCTTCCAGAACAAAAGAACCCATTTAACATCTTTCCAGAACAAAAATCAGTTTCCTTACACATGGCTCCTGGTTCTCATATTCTTCCCGAGTCAGTTATTCATATCTATGCCTTGCCTTCTGGGCCCTGTGGCTTCTGACGTGTAAGCTCTTTGCCTGATTATTGTCAGTGTGTTCTTGAACTTGAGTTTCATGACAGTGCTCATCCTCTTCAATCATAGACATTTGCAATGACTAAGAGGCTCACTGACTTTTTCATCTTTCTTAAAATTTACAATTTTTAGGCTAATGCACCTGCTGAGAAGTGTAGTATCTGTTATTTTATTCATGTTCATTATTTTCTTAGTATAAAATTGTAGAAATGAATCGTACGATCAAGTGTACAAAATTTTAGAACTATACATGCATATTGGGCAGTTGCCATCTAGAAAAGTTCTATGCACCTGTCCATCTATATTTTCATCCTACTTTTCTTTTTACGAGTTTATCATTTAAACATATCTCTACAATACTGGATATTACATTTCTAAGGATATAGATATACCACCAAGTATTACACTGAGCACAGTAAGTGCACAATGAAGTTCTGCTGAGTGGACAGTGAATGTATCACTTTCACTATTTTAATTTTGTAATTAAGATCAACTTATTTCATAATTAACTAAGCAAAGTGTAGGCTGGTATCGACTAAGGTTACAACTGGTCCCATCCACCTTTGGATCCTAGGCTTGTTGTTTTTCTGTGCTGACAATTATAGGCTAGTCAGTCATTGAATTAGATTCCCTCTCCATATTACTAACCCAAATCCACCAATATTTTGTATCAATTATAAAAATGTGCTTTTCCGTCATTGCAGTACCTGTTTACTAGTTCATCATACATATTGTTTATATTTCTTTGTAAATCTGAAGATGTTTCTGGTAGAGCTGATATTAAATACCATTTAAAAATATTTCTTAAGCAGATATAATTCCTTGCTTCTTCAATTATTTTTTATTGATAAATCCAAAGTGGAATCATTGAAATTGGAAACTTGTGCGCGTTTCGACAGCACATATACTAAAATTGGAACGATACAAAGAAGGTTAGCATGGCCCCTGTGCAAGGATGACCTGCAAATTCATGAAGCATTCCATATTTTTGGGAATGGAGAAAGTAAGTGTGCTGAAGAAAATGGAATATTCTAAATATCAAATTTTCTTTTACATACACTTAAGGGTAACCACTCAAAAAAAATCCTGAACTGAAATATATACTGTAATAAAAGAAGAAACAGAGGGAAACATCATAGAATACCACCAAACAGAAATAATAGACAAGAACAAAAAGTCAAAGAAACAATGGAGACACAGCCATACCAGAAAGCTAAAGATAGAATGACAGGAAATCGTCATATATCAATAATCACCCTAAATGTAAATGGACTGAATTCACCAATAAAAAGGCACAGAGTAGCAGATTGGATAAAAAAACTAAACCCAACCATATGCTGTCTCCAAGAGACACATCTCAGCTATAAGGACGAGCATAGACTCAAAGTGATAGGGTGGAAATTGACACTCCAAGCAAATGGTATCCAGAGAAAATCAGGTGTACCCATACTGATATCAGATGAAACAGACTTCAGCGTGAAAAAGGTAACAAGAGACAAAGATGGACATTTCAAAATGGTAAAGGGGACTATACAATAAGAAGACATAAGTCATCAACATTTACGCCCCCAATCAGGGAGCACGGAAATATACCAAGCAATTACTAACAGAACCAAAGGGAGAAATTGACTAAAACACAATTATGCTAGGGGACTTAAATACATCATTGACAGCTATGGATAGATCATCCAAACAGAAAATAAATAACGAAATAGCAGCCCTAAATGACACAAAAGATGAAATTGACATATATAAAGCACTTCATCCTAAAAAATCAGACTACACATTTTTTTGTAGTGTACAAGGAACATTCTCAAGGATAGACCATATATTGGGACATAAAATCAGCCTCAGCAAATTTAAGAAGATTGAAACCATACCAAGCATATTCTCTGATCATAAGGCTTTGAAATTGGATATCAACTGAAAAAAGAAAGCAGGAAAAAACACAAATACATGGAGATTAAACAACATACTTTTAAAGAACGACTGGGTCAAAGAAGAAATTAGAGGAGAAATCAAAAGATACATAGAAACAAATGACAATGAAAATACATCCTACCAAAATTTTTGGGATGCAGCGAAAGCAGTTTTAAGAGGGAAATTTATATCATTACAGGCCTATCTCAAGAAACAAGAAAAATCCCAAATAAATAACCTCATGTTACACCTTAAAGAACTAGGAAAAGAAGAACAAATGAAACCCAAGGTCAGCAGAAGAAAGGAAATAACAAAAATCAGAGCAGAACTAAATGAAATAGAGAACAAAAAGACAATAGAAAAAATTAATGTGACAAAGAGCTGGTTCTTTGAAAAGATTAACAAAATTGACAAACCCTTGGCTAGACTCACTAAGATAAAAAGAGAGAAGACACTAATTAACAAAATCAGAAACGAAAAAAGGGAAGTTATCACGGACACCACAGAAATACAAAGGATCATCCAAGAATACTATGAAGGACTATATGCCACCAAATTCAATAACCTAGAAGAAATGGACAAGTTCTTAGAAACATATAGCCTTCCAAGGCTGAACCATGAAGAACTGGAAAATCTAAACAGACCGATCACCAGTAACGAAATTGAATCAGTCATCCAAAACCTTCCCAAAAGCAAAAGTCCGGGACCAGATGGCTTCACTAGTGAATTCTACCAAACCTTCAAAGAGGATCTAATACCAATCCTGCTCAAACTCTTCCAAAAAATTGAAGAAGAGACAGTACTCCCTAACTCATTTTATGAGGCCAACATTACCCTGATGCCAAAACCTGGTAAGGACAACACAAAAAAAGAAAACTACAGACAAATATCTCTGATGAATACAGATGCAAAAATACTAAACAAAATTCTAGCAAATCGAATACAACAATGCATTAAAAAGATTATTCTTCATGACCAAGTGGGGTTCATCCCAGGGGCACAAGGATGGTTCAATATCTGCAAATCCATCAATGTGATACATCACATAAACAAAAGAAAGGACAAAAATCATATGATTATATCAATTGATTCAGAAAAAGGATTTGACAAGATACAACATACATTTATGATTAAAATACTTAATAAAATAGAAGGAAAATAGCTTAACATAATAAGAGCCATATATAACAAACCCTCAGCTAATATCATAATTAATGGTGAAAAACTGAAGCCCTTTGCTCTATGTTCAGGAACACGACAGGGCTGTCCCCATCACCTCTGCTTTTCCACATAGTGTTGGAAGTCCTTGCCAGAGCAATTAGGCAAGGGAAAGAAATAAAAGGCATCCAAATTGGGAATGAAGAAGCTAAATTGTCACTCTTTGCAGATGACATGATGCTATATATAGAAAACCCTAAAGACTCCACCAAAAAGCTATTAGAAACAATCAATGAATACAGTAAAGTTGCTGGCTACAAAATCAACGTGCAAAAGTCCATTGCATTCTTATATACTAACAATGAAATCTCAGAAAAAGAAGTGTAAAACAATTCCTTTTGCAATTGCAGCAAAAAGCATAAAATACCTAGGAATAAACTTAACCAAGGATGTGAAAGACCTATATGCTGAAAATTATAAGACATTTTTAAAAGAAATTGAAGAAGACACAAAGAAATGGAAAGACATTCCGTGTTCATGGATTGGAAGAATCAACATAGTAAAATGGCCATATGACCCAAAGCAATCTACAGACTTAACGCAATCCCCATCAAAATCCCTATAGCATTTTTTTAAAGATATAGATCAAAAAGCATCAGATTTGTATAGAACCACAGAAGATCCAGAATAGCCAAAACAATCCTATGAAAAAAGAAAAATGCTGGAATTATCACACTCCCTGAATTTAGCTTGTACTACATGGCTACAATAATCAAAACAGCATGGTATTGGCAGAAAAACAGACACATAGACCAATGGAATAGAATTGAGAACCCAGAAATAAAACCACATAAATATGGACAGATAACTTTTGACAAAGAAGCAAAAAACATACAATAGAGAAAAGACAGCCTCTTCAATAAATGGTGCTGGGATAATTGGATAGCCACATGCAAAAGAATGAAACTAGACTGCTATCTGTCACTATGTACCAAAATTAATTCAAAATGGATCAAACACTTAAGCATAAGACCTGACACAATAAACTGCATAGAAGAAAACATAAGTACTAAACTTATGGATCTTGGGTTCAAAGAGCATTTTATGAATTTGACTCCAAAGGCAATGGAAGTAAAAGCTAAAATAAACGAATGGGACTATATGAAACTTAAAAGCTTCTGCACAGCAAAAGAAACCACCGACAAAATAAAGAGGCAACCAAGTGAATGGGAGAAGATTTTTGCAAACAGCGCCTCCGATAAGGAGTTAATATACAAAATATACAAGGAACTCATGCAACTCAACAACAGAAAAACAAACAGCCCAATTGAAAAATGGTCAGACGACCTGAAGAGACAGTTCTCCAAAGAGGACATACAAATGGCAAATAGACATATGAAAAAATGCTCTACATCACTAATCAGCAGAGAAATACAAATAAAAACCACAATGAAATATCACCTCACCCCAGTCAGAATAGCTATCATCAACAAGACAAATAGTAACAAGTGTTGGAGAGGCTGTGGAGAAAAAGGAACGCTCATACACTGTTGGTGGGAATGCAGACTGGTGCAGCCGTTATGGAAGGCAGTGTGGAGGTTCCTCAAAAAAATTACGAATAGAATTGCCATATGACCCAGCAATCCCTCTCCTGGGTATCTACCCAAACATCTGAAAACATTTATACATAAAGACACGTGTGCTCCCATGTTCATTGCAGCTTTGTTTATGGTGGTCAAGACATGGAAACAACCAAAATGTCCTTCGATAGATGAATGGATAAAGAAGTTGTGGTATATATACACAATGGAATACTATTCGGCGGTAAGAAAAGATGATATAGGAACATTTGTGACAACATAGACGGATCTTGAGAGTATAAAGCTAAGCGAAATAAGTCAGACAGAAAAAGCAGAGAGCAATATGATTTCACTGATATGTGGTATATAAACCAAAAACAACAAAAGAACAAGACAAACAAATAAGAAACAAAAACTCATAGACACAGACAGTAGTTTAGTGCTTACCAGAGGGTAAGGTGGGGGGATGGGAGGTGAGGGTAAGGGGTATCAAATATATGGTGATGGAAGGAGAACTTACTCTGGGTGGTGAACACACAATGGGATTTATAGATGATATAACACAGAATTGTACACCTGAAATCTATGTCATTTTACTTAACAATTTTCACCCCAATAAATTAAAAAAAAAAAAAGAAACTGTATGCTATATGCCATTATGTCAATTTAAAGTAAGTTCATTTCTAATCAATTATAAAATATATACTAACTATTTAATATAAAATATATATTAGAAATTATCTTAAAATCAGAAAAATCTGTTTTAAAATCTTGACTTAATACAAATGGGTTCAAATGTTTTTTATTGTGAATGGACATTTGAGTTGGACACAGTACTTTGTGATATAGGAAAATCACAAAAGTCAACCAATATATACGTCTCTAATAATGAAGTTCAAAAATGAGGTAGCTGTTTTTTTTTTTTTTTTTAATCTATGGCTTCAAGACTATTTATTTTACTTTATTGTAAAGCATTTGAACTTTCCTCTTTTGATTCTATTTTGTTTGAATCAGCATTAAAAGTTAAACCTAAGTTCTTTTATAGAAAACTGCACTGACAGTCCAACTATATTAACTACAAATGTCAGCAACGTCAAAAATAAATATAATTTGACTTCTATGTCTTCTTTACTTTGCTGGCATTCTTCTTGAAGTTCAATTACTCTACATCCATTTTTTATTAACAGAACATTCTACTATCTTAAATAAACCAGTGATTTATTCCCAAAGGACCTTTATTTTATGCTTTCAATGCCTGGTGAATTCTACGTATCAAAATCAATCTATTTCCATCCTATATAGTAATAGCGTAAGTATCCCTTCTTCCTACCTGTAAGAAGACACTGTGACTACAACTGCCATTGCCTCTCATTATGTTCCACATATACCACAAACACATCAAGTTTTACCTCATTGTGTTAGACACAACCTCAGTGTAAAGACAATCATGCAATACAGGGTAAAAAGAACATATTATATTGTTCTTGCTTTGAGCTTTTTGATCTCCAAAAATAATTTCTCCCAAACAGAAGAAAAGAAGTTTGGACTGAGGATTGATTGTAGACAAGGAGTATGGCTGTAGAGTAACAGTTCTCAAAATGTGGTTCTTGTACCAGGAGCATGAGCATCACTTGGAAACTTGTTAGTGATGCAAATTTTGGTCCTCACCCTAGGCTTACTGTCAGAACCTCTGGATGTTGTGTCCAGCTTTCTCTGCTTTAACAGGTCTTCCACGTTTTGATGTGTACATACTTTGGAGAACCACTGATATATAGAAAGACAGACCTAAGTTAGAATCATATATTTTTTTTTGCTTTTACCTATGAGACTGCTGTGGTCTGAATGTTTATGTTTCCTTCAAATTAATACATTGAAAAGGTAACCTCCAAGATGATGGTGTTAGGAGGTGGAGCCTCTGGGATGTGCTTAGGTCATCAAGGTGGCTCTATCATGAATGGGATTAGTCCATTTTAAAGGACGCCTGAGAATTTCCCTTGCACCTTCTGCCATGTAAGGTTACAGTGAGAAGACAGTTATGTATACGAGGAGGTAATTCTCACCAAATATCAAATCTGCTTTACCTGATCTTGGATTTCCCAGCCTCTAGAACTGTGAGAAATGAATTTCTGTTGTTTATAAGTCACC
The DNA here is from genome assembly GCF_036562045.2 of Rhinolophus sinicus. Lineage (NCBI taxonomy): Eukaryota > Metazoa > Chordata > Mammalia > Chiroptera > Rhinolophidae > Rhinolophus > Rhinolophus sinicus. The sequence goes on from NC_133755.1 coordinate 107,106,997, forward strand.
CAGTCTGTGGTATTTTGTTACAGCAGCTAAAAAAGGACTAAGGCGACTAAATTCTCAGGCTGTGCAGTTATGTGACTTCTATAAACCTAGAGGATCCTTGGCTGTATAATGAAGGTAATTATGTGTAAGACAGATGTGTGTGTGTGTGTGTGTGTGTGTGTGTGTGTGTGTGTGTGAGAGAGAGAGAGAGAGAGAGAGAGAGAGAGAGAGAGAATGAATTGGAAAATTAACTGGAAAACATATTTACCATAGTATCTGTCACATAATAACTTCTTAACAAACACCAGATTTTCCTATGCCATTCACTATGCATCTTTTTCAATGAGATCTGTTATAGTTCACATATATTACAATCTGAAAAGAAACTATCTTGATCAAAAACAGTGATATAAGAAAACTTCCTAAATTATCAGCTAGCTTTCATAGTTCTCTTATTCTATGAGCTATCAAGTGTGTACAAAATGGCAAAGCCATATCAAAACATAGTATGTATCATAAACCCATTTGTACGTGCTGGAAGTATCACCCTTAAACCTGGGCAAGCAAGGCCCTGGTCAGGGCTCCCCGTGGCAGTTCTTCCAGGGCTTTATAGTGTCTTGTTCAATGTTTTCTCAGTCTTCTCTTGTGTCTTGGACCAACTGGAGCTGGTGGTACCAGGAGATATGGGTGTCCTGGGTCCATATCTTAACTCATTTTGGTCCCAGGTGCTGCACTACCTTCCGCAAAATTTCCCAAATCTCTTGTGGGGAAACCAACTGGATTCCCCCAGGCCCTAGAAGTTGTCCTTTGCATCAGAGTGACCTTGTCACTAAAGCACCAAAGATTGAATTGACCTTCATTCTGAATACTATTAGAATACAAGGGCAGGATACTACAACAATGATGAACAGCTTACATGATGCGTTAGCGTTGCTTTTCAATTGTGTTATTGTAAATATGATTATATTTTTCTTTTTTACTTTTATGGCTTTACTAAATCATATATGGGCATGTTGGAAAAAAATCAGTGAACAGATTAGTAATATGTCGCTTTTAAATACAATTACCCCAAAAATAAATAAATAAATAAATAAATAAATAAATAAATACAGTTACCCATAATCTCACCACTTGCTACTTATAATTAGCCTATTTGTGTTGTTAAAACTGGGCCTTCATATATAATATGAAGTTTTATACTATATATATATATATATATATATATATATATATATATATATATATATGTGTGTGTGTGTGTGTGTGTGTGTGTGTACCTATATATATCTGGGCCTTCATATATAAATGAGAAAAAATATATATAATTTACACGGAAAAAGTGAAATCATAGACATATTTATTGAAACTTTATATAAGTCAGTATTTTTTAAACATCTTGACAAATCAGTAAATGGAAACCTGTATAATTTATTTGTATGATTTATTGTATTCCGTTCCAAAATTTATTTAGTTACTTCCTTAAGTGTTTTCACTGCTTCCAAAGTAAGTAATATGGTGATAGCCATAAAGTGCTTTTGCATTTGTTTGGTTCATATTTGCAATGATGTTGTGAATCAGAAGACACTATCATATATATGCTGATGAAAGTGTAAACTGGCATAAATATTCTGAAAGACAATTTAGAAATATGTATCGAAAGCCATGAAAAATAAACCTCTCACCTTGAATTCATCAATTATTTTTCACCAAATTTATTATGCATAAAAAGGGAGAAAGAGTAAACAAGATATTTAAACATATATTTCAAGTGATTATTTACATCACTAAACTATAAGCTAAAGTGCATTTGATTAAGATTAAAAAATATACATAATATAAATAAAATTGCTGAATGAATACTTAATATTTTGTTCCAGTACTTCAGATAGTTTACATAGCAATACTTTGATAGTTATTTTTCATATATGTTTATTTTAAAAATCTTTATTTTACATATGAGCATAAACAAAATAATGAGAGAAGAAAAGTGATACGTGTCCAAATATATCATGTATCCCCAAATAAAATAGAAAACATTAAAATATTATCAAATTTTTGCAATAGTGCTGACTTGCTCCTTATTCTAGGACCCTGAAGCAGACTTTTAAATCTGTAAGTGAAAACAAAACAGACAAAAATAGCTGTATTCCTTAATCTAAGAAAAACCATATATTATATGGCAGAACATAAAGATAAGAACGTCTGCATTCATATAGCATAATATACAAAACAAGTTCCCTTAGAAAACTTCTAGCTAAAGTTTTATCATATCAAAAATAATTCCAATGTAAGAATTTTGTATTTAATTATTAAAGCGTGACTCATTTATTAATATCTGAAAATTTCCACCAAATTTTAAAATATTTATGAATAATTGTTTTTAGTTAGACTGATACTCAGTTCACAAAATCATGGAATAGTAACTGACATAACATAAAATTTTAAATGAGATATTCAGGATTTTACATATGTAGCACTTTCAATTGTTTCTTATGAGGGCTGAGTATTGGTACTTATAAAAAATGTATAAGTGTGTGTAAATTGAGTGTGATAGTATGCAGTAAGAAAAATATTAGTTGGCCTAAATGTATGAATTTAATATTGACATAGTTTTCCTGATTAAATTATACATTGCTACTGTGGTTTTCCAATACAGTTTTAAAGGAACATATGCACAGGGTGATTAATCATAGTTCTTAAAAATATCTAGGAAATGAATTACTATTACCAAAGTTCAAAGTACATTTACAGAAAAGGGGTTTTCAGGGAAAGTTCTTCTGAACTTTCTGTTAATTAACCTGTAGGAATTTCCTGCCAATGGCTCAATACACCTTCAATCAATATGGCAAAACATTGTTATACATCCAAAAATTTAAAATTTGAATCACAGAATTTTGGAACATAGAAATTATCTAATTTAAACATCAAATCTAATAAACAAGACAAAAATAAGGAAAAAGACAGTTTTTCAAAAGAGCACTATGTAGGTCAAATAGATGTGAATATTCCTAATAAACATGATACATAACTTATTAATAAAGACAGACATAAATTTAATATTAAAAAATAGGCCAATCATGAGAAAGGAAATGTGTATGTCTCTAACATATGAAGAGGTATTCAATTTGGGCAGTTTTCAGATAACTGTAAGCTAAAGCAAAAATGACGGGATCGTTTTCATCCATGTAATTGGCAATAGTTAAGCACCATCCCAACTTTACCAAAGTCAGGAAAATAGAAACTCTCTCACACATTACTAGTGGGAATGTCAGATGTTTCATGAAACATTCTTGAAAGTAATCTGACATTATTTTATCATAGAATTAAACATTACCTTTAACACATACTCCATTGGCTATTCACCTTATATTTACATAAAAGCACAATTATAAAATAATGGATTCACAAGAGATTCATTCTCATGTATCTGTAATGGCAAAAATCAGAAATAATCTATATGTTCAGGAATGGGGGAATAGCTAAATCATTTTGGCATATGTATGCTATTTGATATTTTGCAGGTATGAAAAATACTGAGTTTAATATGCTTCTATAGAGCTGAATAGTTGTCTAAGACATATTTGTAGGAAAGAAAAGCAAAGTAGACAATAAGCATTGTTGTATGATCCCACATTTTAAAAAAAATGAACAAGTAAAAAGGACTATAAAGCCTAAATAATTTTATGTATATTTGAATTACAATGGAATATATGGGATGGGTGTGCTTGGATGAGAATTATCACTTTTTCTTTTGAAAAATATAAATAAATAAATAAATAAATAAATAAATAAATAAATAAATACTGTATACAGGAAAATATATCAAAGAACAAAGAATGATTCAAAGACAGTAGAGATTCCATATTAATTATGACATACCGTGTTTCCCCGAAAATAAGACCTAACCGGAAAATAAGCCCTAGCATGATTTTTCAGGATGACATCCCCTGAACATAAGCCCTAATGCGTCTTTTGGAGCAAACCTTAATATAAGATCCAGTCTTATTTTCAGGGAAACACAGTAATTATAATGTGGGCCAAATTATTTTATATGTTATTTATACAAAATCGCTGAACTTTCTAGACTATAGGTAGTTAGCATAGGGCAAAGGTGAGCACCAAGAAAATAAAAGAATGCCAACAATAAAGAGAGAAAAGTAAAGTGGACATGTGACTGTAAGCTGACACTGGCACTCACTGACCCTAGTAGAAGTATTGCATTTTAATTGCCACATGAGACCAGAGGAATAATATTGGAATTTAAACTGTTACATAAAACTACAACCATGAAAAGTACACATCGAGTGAAAAGTAGGAGTAGAAAACAAAATCTGCTCACAAATAGGTATAAGGCTATATCAGAAACTATGTTTGTCTCTGCCAGGTTCTTCTGAGTATTCATATCAATGCACTGTCCTAATGCAGGTTTGAAATTAGAATTTATATGACTTGTATAATCACAAAATCTCCAAGCCAAAAATTAATGCAAAAAGAGGTTCCCTAATAACATCTCTTATCAACTCAGTTGAAGCAAATGTAAATTTGAATTTTCATATCTAACAGTGAAGATCCCATTCTTCTTTTTCTTGTGATGATAATAGCAGAGATTAATTTATCAAAAACTGGGAAATTTTTCAGAAGTATTTGGAGAATGAGCAAATTCCTGTTTGAGTAGTAAGAAATATAAAAATAAAAGGAAATGATTATGAAGCAGAAAATCTATTTCTCATTCAAAATCCCAGGAAATGGACAAATTACATAAAGGGATTCAAGAAGAAAACTTTCAATGGATTAGTTGGTTTTAAAGAAATCAATTTATGTTTAAAATATATACTGATCTATATGAGATATTCATAAAGAACTTCAATTTAAAAAACTATAAGTACATTGGAGCAAAAATAAATTATTTTAAATGAGAAAATGGGACTAAGATTAAGAACAAATCAAACTATACTACCCCCAGCCCCACTTATCCTCAGGGGATATGTTTTAAGATCCTCAGTGGACAACTAAAACCTCGGGTAGTACCAATCCTATATATACTGTGTTTTTTTTTTTCTCCCATGCATACTTACCTATAATAATGTTTAATTTATAAATTAGGCAAAATAAAAAAAGTTAACAATAACTAATAATAAAATAGAACAACTATAACAATATACTGTGTTAAAAGTTATTCGACTGATTTCTCTCCCCCTCTCTCTGTCTGACAACCGGTCTGATGACAGAGATGGCTACTAAGTTGCTAACAGGTGGGAAGCATATACAGCATTGATACACTAGGCAGTGGGATGATTTACATCCCAGATAGAGGAGGGGGTGATGAGGATCGGGTTGTGGATGGGGGAAGACGGAGCAGGACAGTGCTATATTTCAGCATGCTACTCAGAACAGCATGCAATTTAAGACCTATGAATTGTTTATTTCTGTAATTTCCCATTTAATATTTCTGGACTGCAGTTGACTACAGGTAACTGAACCCATAGAAGGTGAAACCTCAGATAAAGGTGGGGTGACTGTATAACATTTTCACTCCAATCAAATTTCCTGCAAAATGCCTACCCTTACATTCTTGGCATCTGATGTTTTCATGAGTTGATGGAAAAGGAGTGAACATTAGGTATGAATTCTCTCTATGTTGTGTCCGCACTTCCTATTATACGTCTTTATCTCTGATTTCAGAGAAAGAGCTATCTATCCTTTATGTTGAAAAAAAGTCTAATCACCTGCAACATTGGCACTTTCCTCTTGATATTTCTCCATAATTATTTCCTTTATTACATTTGTGCCCACAAGTGTTAGCAACATGCGCAAGTCCAGGTAGCTCTCAGTGAGTTGCTATTGAACTGACCTTATTTGGTTTTCAAAAATAGATATACCAGCAAAAATGATGGCAGATTTGAAGCTATAGTTTGAAAATTTAAAAAGCTAAATCAGCAAAATATTAGCTGTGTGTGTGTGTGTGGGGGGGGGAGATTATAGGAATGCTCCCCTAGAAACTGATTAAACTTAGCAGGAAAGAGTCATTTAAAACATCTTTAAGTTGCATGAAATACAACTGCATGAACTATAAATGATATAATTATGTATCACTTATAATTCAACATAGATTCATGTAATATAATGTAAATTCATAGAGGAGAATAAATCAGAAATAAAACTTACAAATATATTGGTATAACATTTATATACAATGTCAAAAAACACATTTTTTTTGGTTTCATGATGGAAATTAAACAATAGCTGTCAACATATGGCGACATTTTCTGATTTAAAATCATGTGCAATGTGCCTGTATTGCAGAGAAAAGATCACATAGGTAATAGGGACCTCAACACTTTCATCATTAACCTTCTCTGCCAGTCGGTTTATAAACGCATCCTTGGATTTAGGCACATGATCCATGGGACTCACTAAAGGTAATAAACTCCGAGTCTTAGCCCTACTGGCTAGCCAGTATTTGGGGAGATAGGTGGGTAGAGGAGCTTCTGTGACAAATGAACAACACACAGAAATAGGGAGTGCAGGCTCCATCCACAATAGGAATGAACCTCAGTGCCCAAGTCCTCGCTTTCTCTGAAATGCTGTTTTTCTATAGCATTGTCCTGAGCATAACATGCATCATTTATTTTCTCAGGTGTGCAATGCCTGTTATGTTATTGAATATAATTTATTTTTGAAGACTAGGGATGGTGCAGTTTCTAATACACTAAATGCAGTTATTGAGAAGCAAATAATAGTGAGGACAGGTTTCATACGAGTTTCATCAGTGACGTTTTGCAGGCTTTGGTGATGACTGTCCCCATGTGACCTCTTTTTTAGGTTTGAAGACAAAAATAATTTATAATTCTTTTAAATTGTCTTACTGCCAGTTAGGTGGCTATGAGAATTCCTAAAATAGCAGTTTTAAATAAACTTTCTTTACTTCTTATTCTATACGTTCAATGAAACATGTTTTTGCTGAATGCAGAAGCAAGGCTTTGGAATACTTGCAAATGTAAAATTTTGCATCAATTTTGGTGAAATATTTACCTGGATCCACACTATCTACCTGTATAAAAATTATGTTAAGTTTATTTTGGTGTACTGCTTGCAGCCTATGTAGGATGCCTATAGTGTAATAGAATTGTTTAGAGTGTAATTCAATTTATTCAAATTTATCTTATAATTTAATAAATTCTAAAGCACTTGTCAAGATATGAATATTTACTTGTATTTTTATAAAAATATTGTTTTGTGTTCTTTCCTCCATATGAGTATTCATTAAAATATAGAGTTTATTTCTGGCTATGTGATATTTCTTTTAGCTTTAGTAGATAATTGCTGCACATGTAGAATTATGTGTTACTGTATTCTAGAAATATGCACAAGTACAAATTCCTCCAAAAGCTTTAAAACACTTTAAAAATATTTTGGCAAGTCATTATTATTTTTCATGAGTCTTTCTTAAAATGTAAAATGTATCTTAAGTGTCTATTACATGTGGTATGCTGACAAATCTTTCATTACGTGAATATTTTCTATACTAACCTTTTTGAATTTCTTTCGTAATACTGTGAAGATCAAATTAGATAACATATATAAAATGTGATTGGAAAAATGTGTATTGCTTATAAGTAAAATATTTTGTTCAAAAAGGAAGAAAAAATATCACAGCGTCTTTCTGAAACTAAGCTCTTTTATCCAGATAGAAATATTATAATTTTTCCCTATGTATGTTCTATAGCCTCCTTTTATAGATTTGAAATATCCACAGAGGAATGCTATGGACATTTTTTTAATATAAGAATTTTTGCATTTTTTCGTATAAAATGTTACTCAAAATTTTGGAAAACATTTTCAAAGTATTGTTATATAAGGAAATAGTCTGTAAACCATTAAGCACTTGTGTATAGCAAATTTTCAGAATATAATATTCAGAATCAGAAAGAGATTCAAATTCTGTTTCCATCAATAACTGACCTGGATAAATATGTTTAATTTCTATATTCATAAAATGGTGTTAGTAAGTCTTACTAATAGAAACATTCAAAAGATACAATGAAAATGTGTTTAAGACCCTTACCACAATACTTTACATTATAGTGAATATTTAATACATGTTAACTTTTGTGGATTTATTTCTCTTCCAATTTTAAAGCAGTAGTTTTCTTTTCTAGAATTATCTCTAATGTCTTAATGATAAAAATTGCCTGTAACAACACAAAAGCCTAGTATTAAAGACAGAAATGACATGCGAAGCAATCTGGCTGTCAAGAGGTTTCAAGGATATTATTATCCATCAGGAATTTGTCACCAAGCATTAAAGATTTGATGGGACTATATACTATATTATATACTATGTTATATACTATACCATAAACTATATATAAGAACATATTTTTCTACCAAGGCAGTGTATGTTGTCCAAACTCATGAGACTGGTGAATAAAACCCCAAACTCAAGTCCAGTCTATTAACAAAAATAAGCATAACTACAGTGAAATTGGAACCCTCATATTGGAATATATACTTTACATTCTCCTTTAGATAAATATAATGGTAAACCAATGTATAAGGGTATGTTCACCAAATGAACATAGAAAAGAAAATTCATTGAATTTGTTTAATTAATTATATGCCAGGAACTGTTCTAGGTGTTAGTTACGTGATTCAAAATATAGTCACTTTAGTTTGGAGTTAACTTCTGTAACCATTTCTAACAATGGAAATTATCTTGCCAATGATTCCAAAATACTTTTAGCCCATTGAACATGATTGTCTCTCTAATGTACATAATTTACGTGGACTCTCAATCATCTCTTTTTTTAAATATCTTCCTATAACTGCCTAACCCCTCTTATGACTGGCACATCCCATGTTTTTCTTTAGGTGTACAATGCATTCAATCTAGTCCTGTTCTGCCATCATATCTCTGTAAAGTTGATATTATAATTTTGTTTTGACCTCTCAAATATTAAGTCCATGAGCCCAACTTTATATGGAAGGTCAGATTTCCCTTTTTGAAGGTGAGATATCACACTGTAAACTCATTGCCAACATTGTAATTTCTGTTGAAATGTAAAACAATATTTTGGGCTTTCAAAAAAAAATGAAACACTATTTTTCCTTAAAGAAGCTTATATTTTAAGATGATAGATGATAGGTACAAGAGCGGGAGGGAGGAAGGGAGGGGAGAAGAGAAAGAAAGACTGGAAGGAAGGAAGGAAGGAAGGAAGGAAGGAAGGAAGGAAGGAAGGAAGGAAGGAAGGAAGGAAGGAAGGAAGGAAGGAAGGAAGGAAGGAAAGAAAGGAGGGAGGAAGGGAGGAAGGTAAAAAAGAAAATTACTTTGGCTAAACTAGGGAGATGCATGCCTAGGTGATTATTTAAGAATGCATACAATTTATGGAAACTTAAGTTTTACATACCCATTGCAAATGTATTTGGGATAGAGTAAATTAAAATATGTGTAGTGTGTGTTTACCTATGTGGAATATTGGAATTTTTCAATTTTGTTTCTACTTACTATGGAAAAACTTCATGTGAAATATGGGATTCCAAAATCCTACTATGTTTGTTACTCCAACATTCTTAGTGTTTTTTTTTGAAATACAAAATTATATAATTCCTGTTTTTATAGTAACAGAATATCTTTTAAAGAACAATTTCATTCCAATATCCCCATGTAAAATATACTTGCCTCAGCAAGAGTTTTATATAAAAGTTGTTGCACAGCTGATCACCCATCTCCCTTGGAGTCAATTATTTTTAAATTTTCGATCTGGGCTTAGGCCTAGTCATTGCGCCAAAGGGATTTTCAATAGGGTTTGTAATGACTTGTTACTTGTGCTGAGATTTCTCAGGCAACTTTGATTCTGCTTGATCTATTGTTGCATTTGGTTTTATAGAACACTGAGGACTGCACAACCACTTCTATCACCATGTGTAACTTTTGAATTATGCTCTAACTAGCCTTTTCCCAACAACTGTGTTGGACATAAGCATTAGCAGAGGATTTGTTCCTTTTAGCGCCTCAAATGCTAGTCATCTCTAACATGCAGAATGAAAGTTAGTTTGTCTAAATAAATATATATTTAGAATGCACTGGGTTTGTATTGTTTAGAGGGTAGAATTGCTAGCAGCTCCTTGCCTCTAATCTCCGTTCCAGGTGTTGGACTGCTGCCTACACTGTGATTGGTTGGTAAATAAATTGCTGTTGTTTTCATACTAAAATCCTAGAGGTTATGTAAGATCACGCTTTTATGATACATCTTAATGCAAAACATCTGTTTCATAATCTACTCTAAATCACCAAAGGTATCAAGTATATTGTTAAGATTCTGTTTCTTTATAACTCATTAGCTTATTGATGAGAGTGGTTATGTATAGCTATAAAGAATATCTTACAAGTGAGAAATCAGTCAAGGGAAAAAAGAGAACTAGCAAACAGGAAACCCTGGTTCCGTAATAACCCTCATGTGTTTTGTTCAGCTTTTTTTCTTGCTCACTATTAAATACATACAGCTCTGGAGTGGCTGTCTTCCATTTCTCCATCTACTAACCTGTGTATCTCCTGGAATAACAGAGCCATTGATCATTTTTTGAAAGATGATGCCTTTGGTAGTGTAGACAATGCGTGATTGACTTATTCATGCATCCATTAATCTATTGATTAATTTAAATGGCATTTTAGTCATGGATGAAAAAAATTACAGGATATTTTGGCCCTTGAAATAATACTCAGAATCACATTGTTCACCTCCACAAAACCCTGACTTTTATTTGAAATTTCAACACTTCTACTTTTATTTTGCATTCCATTGTATTTTACCTTATCAAGGACATGGCTTCTGAAATAATTCTTTCTCAAGAAATGCTAATTTCTTCTTCTCGACTGGATTATTCTCAGAAATAAATATGCTGTAGTAATTGACATTAAAATTTTAAAATCCCTAATTTCCTATATCATTTCATTTACTGATTCATTTCTCTTTTCCTCTAAAAAAAACTTATGCACATTTTTTTTTCCATTTCCACCAATATCAACTAATTCAAGCCACCACTACCACTTGTCAAGAATCCAACCATTACTTCATAATATATATCTATTACTTCATAATATATATGTATTCACTCTTACCAATCTCATTTTACACTCACCATTGATTATGAAATTTAAAAATGTAAACCAGATTATGTCATTCCCGTGTTTAATACCCTCCAAGGTTTTTACTGCTCTTAGAATAAGACCTAAATTAATTACCCTGAATTAAAGCTTTACATGGTTTGATCTCTCTCATTTTCTCCTGAACTCCTTCCACCATGACCAAAGCTGTGATGTTCCACCCAGATCCCTTTTTCCAAAGCTGATGCTCTTATCCCGAGCTCACATAAGTGTTGAATGCTACAGATTTATAGATCTACCCTCCTCCATAAAGTTGCTCTCAAGTGACAGGTGCCATCTTGGTAGGAAAGTAAAGCTCTCCAGATGGATGGTTCCCCCAAACAATGACTACCTGAAACTGAACATAATTTACCAATCCCATTACTTCAAGTGGATATAAAATTGCACCATGCAGTTTACACTTCAGAGCCAACATCACTGCTCAGCTTTCCCCGTTCCCTATTCTACTTTACTCTCTCCCTCACAGGTTACTTTTTCCTCTTAAGGTGCTTCCTCAAAAATCCATGCAAAACCTGCATCCAGGAAGACAACCTAAAGCACTCACCCTCACTCTGCTTAATCTGGCCTCTTTGTCCTTGGTACATGTCAATCTTCATCCTGTCCAATGACATTTGTACTGGCTGTTCTTTCAGCAAGATATGCTCTTCAGTCACCACTCCCCACTCACGATGTCACATTTAAGTCAGAGTTTAGGTTGTCACCTTTTATTTTGGAGTGTTTTTGTTGTTGATGTTGTTGTTGTTGTTAAATTTATTTATTGACAGTCTTCCTTCATGAAACATAAGCTGCATAAGAGCACGGCTTTTTGTCTCTTTGTTTTTTCCTTGCCAGTTTATCCATAATACTTAGAAGAGTGCCATGCACACAACGAATATTTGATTAATATATATATGGTGTATGAATGGATGCCTATTAAACAGAGGCAGTGTATCCATAGCCTCATTAGACACACTTGGCTGCCTTAATGTTTATCACCTTCCCTACTGGCTTGGTGATATCACACGGTTTCCCCCTAACCCTTTGGCTACTATTTTCAAATTAATTTAGGCAGTCAAATGAACCAAGGGCCATGGTGAAGAATTTGTATACCCATTCCTCAGACTGCCCTTACTATTTTACTTATAAGTTACTTCACTGTTTTTCTATCTCTTTTCAGATTGAAAAGCTTTTGGGTTTTTGTTTCTCATTTGTTTGTCTTGTTCTTTTGTTGTTTTTGGTTTATATACCACATATCCGTGAAATCATATGGTCCTCTGCTACTAAAAAACTCATAGACACAGACAATATTTTAGTGGTTACCAGAGGGTAAGGAGGGTGGGGGGTGGGAGATGAGGGTAAAGGGGATCAAATATATGGTGATGGAAGGAGAACTGACTCTGGGTGGTGAACACACAATGGGATTTATAGGTGATATAACACAGAATTGTACACTTGAAATCTATGTAATTTTACTAACAATTGTCACCCCAATAAATAAATAAATAAATAAATTTTGGGGAAAAAAAGCTTTTGGAAGAGAGGTAGCATGGATCATATATAATGTATATAATGAATGAGATCTGTATACCGCTTTTTAACCTTGAAAGCATTTAAGAGAGTTGAGCATTCTGCAACACTTCATCATTTTTGAATTTGTATCCTATCTGTTGGTTACTTCTGCAGCACTCTAAAATGTAAGCAATAGGAGTGTTTCATTCTAAGTAGCAAAATGGTAGCCAAAACATAATGAGAATTTGAATATCAAATATCATGTTGACATGTTCATTTTAAAATTAAATGAATCGTTCTTTTAATTTTCTTAGGACTTATATGTCTTCTTCAGAGATATAAGGCAAACTATTTATAGCACATTATAATTTTTTATGCATTTAATATATTTTTCTGATAATTTTATATTTTCTGTCAAGAATCCAACTATTACTGCATAATATATATCTATTACCTCACAATATATATCTATGTATTCACTCTTACCAATTTCATTTTCATTCACCATTGATTATGAACTTTAAAAATGTAAACCAAATGTACGTTTTCCCATAGAAAAGGCATTCATACTACAACTTATTTCATACTGGAAGAAAGATGTTTTGATTTCTGTGTAATGCTATACATTCTATCAACACAAACTTCAATATACAAAACTTGTTTACATACTATGTTCAAACATAACTTCACACAGCAAAGTTGCAGTGCTCTTCTGCCTACACTTTACAAACATTATAAAACAACACACTATTTTTATACATCTAAAATTAGTCTGTTATGAGGAATGTACATGAAAATGTAAAGAACAAAATTATGCCTATAGAAAATATTTTTTTTATTATCACCTAACAATTATACTACATTTCCTTCCTTGATAATCTGGGAAACTTAAGTGACATTCTGTTAAGCAGCTTTAATTTTGTGTCAAACACTTACATAAGCTAATATACTCTCTCCCATTTTCTGTGGAAATATTAACACTTTTACCTAATCATCACTGAAACCATAAATCTGCCAAAGTTACAGAGCTAAGAACAGGATGGAAATAGGCTTGCTGAAATAATGCCACATACCAATATGACAAATTCTACTTTATATGAGTTACAGCATTTTTTTTCCTCAAAAGCAGACATATTTTACATTACAACTACCTATATTGATGAATATTTATTGAGGTTTTAGGTGATTATATCAATTTAATGTCTCATGTATTAATGAATTAATACCAATATATTAAATGGCACTGATTGAGATAATTTGAATCTTAAGTATTACTACTCATATAGCATTTTCTTGATAAGATATCATCAGTTTTATCCCAATTGTCTGACAAGTATGAATGATTTCCAGTCCAGAATGACTAAACTGACTTTAATCTATTTTAAAATTAATGAATTGTATTCTATTATATTGGTACAAGAGCTTTACACTCAGTGCATAATTAACATAAGATGAAAAGATTTTATTAACATAAATCTGAGTAGTGGGAAAACCAAAAGAAAGACAAAGTCTACTGTTAGAAGATGACACTTAAGGTAGGGCTCAAAAAGAACTCTAATGGCAGAATTAATTGTTTGGAAATAGCTAAAAGTATATTCTTATTAGCCTAGATAAGCCAGGTGTTGGCTTACATTTATCACTGTGTCCTTATTAAGCTTTGACCCCTGAGATACAGTGAAAATTTAGAAGTCCTATCTTTCAATAAATCCATGAAGAGAATTACTCCATATGTAGTGATACAATATATTCTAGTGATAGAATATAGATAGATCTATATTCTATCACTAACTATTTTTGGGACCCTGTGCCAGTTATGTAACCTTCTCTGGCCCACAGTAGCTCCCATTAATCTATATTTTTTAATTGGGCCAAAGAAATGAACTAACAAATTATGGCTACAGTTTGGAGAAAATTCTAAGAAATGCTGATAAAAATGCAATACATTCTCATGATCCTTACATTTTGGGAATGGCTGGTCACTTTTTTTTTCTCTTCTTTTAGTAGGGCTCTGCTAGTGTTTACTAATCCTTCAAGTTGGTAAATTCTTATAACTACCCCTTATGGTGCCCAAGATAGAAGATGGATAAAGCAACAATGCAAAAAAGGAGCAGTTTGATTATGCCAATAGTCAGAATCACAAAACTTACTTATATCACTTTAAGCCAGCATTAGTTTATCACACAGAGAACTATGCCATAAAATTTCTGCAAAAAGATTCAGCTGTACATTCCAAAATATTAATACTGACTCTAAATACTACCTTAATCATCCCACAAAAAAGAAAATGGTGAAAGGATGCTTATGCTTAAGCATTTTATAAGTAATCAATAATATTTTTAATATAAAATACAAAAGCCCTTTGAATTATCTTAAGAAATACAGGATTGTTAGTGAACTAATAAAAGGGTTTTCTTCAGTAACCATGGACACACTCTACAGCACTGTTGCTAAGACACTGAAAAACAAGATCGTAAATCCAAGACCAGGGAACAAAAAAATGTTATAGCCACTTTGGAAGAAAGTCTGGTGATTTCTTACAAAACTAAACTCTTACAAAATTAAAAACTCTTACTATATAACCCAGAAGTTGTGCGCCTTATACTTTCCTACAGGAGTTCAAAACATGCTCACACAAAAAATCTTCATAGAAATGTTTATAACAGCTTTATTCATAACTGCCAAAATTTGGAAACAACCAACATGCCCTTCAGTAGATGAATGGATAAACTATGGTACACCCAACAGTGGAATATTATTCAGCTTTAAAAAGAAACGTGCTATCATGCCATGAAAAGACATGGAGGGAATTTAAATATATATTACTAAGTGAAAGAGGTCAATCTGAAAAATTATATACTGTATAATTTCACATATATTACATTCTGGTAAAGCAAAACTATGGAGACCATAAAAATGTCAGTGGTTGGTAATGGTTTGGGGGTAGGGATAAATAAGCAGAATATATACTGAATATTTTCAGGACAGTGGAAATATCGTTTACTTACTTACTACAATGATGATGTAGACCTTGTAAGGTTTAGGTTTTTCTAAGTTTTAAGTACATTTGCAATTTGTTTTGTTTGAAGTGAAGTGAAGAAAAATTCTACTTTTTTTTTTCCAAGTTAGCTTCAATATCCCAGTAATATTCATTGAATAATATTTCCTTTCACTAATTTCTGACCCATAATTACCTAAGGATTTAACAATTATCTTTAATGATTTGCCAAAGGAAGTTTTGTTTTGCTTCCACATAATTTATTTGTGATCATTTTTTATTATTTGTAGTGATATATATATATATATATATATATATATATATATATATATGTACATATATATGTATATATATGTATATATATACATATATATATATGTTATGTTGCATATGTATATACAATTGCGATGTTTCTGTGTGTGTGTATCTTTGTTTGACCTTAAATTTCACCTAATATTCCCCTATGTTATTTTCTTTCAAATAAAATCACATTTTTGATTGGTACTCTCTTTCCAGATGGTCTTATGCTTGGCAGATTTGATGTGCCATGTCACATAAAAAGCCCATGGAACTGAAATGGCATTGGCCTCATGTAATGCCTTTATTACCAGCATACACAGAGCACATGGCGCAGATCCCCTCTGCCAACAAATTAGCGCCTAATGTTTCTATCACCCAAGTTCAGTTCAACAATTTAACTCTGCAGTCCTCCAGAATTTGTTACTGCTTGACTCTGTGTAGTTTATGTTAATGTATTTTCCAAAGAAACAAAACAAGGCAAATGAAAAAAAAACACACACACAAAAAACAGAAACCCAAAAGGAAAAAAAAAATCCACACAATTGATGTTAAAATAAGCATCCAATAGGCACACACGTGAAGTAGCATCTTAAAATTAATGTACTTCTTTTTAAAATTGGGTTATTTGTTGTTCATTAAAGTGTTATACATGTTTCAGAAAAGCAAGTCTCTTGTCAATTGTTTCTTTTGCAAATATTTTCTCTCATTCTGTGTGTTTGTTTCCTTTTTAAAAGACTACTTTTTTGGGTCTTTTAAGAAGATTTTTTAAATTTTGATAAAGTTCAGATTATCATTTTCTTTTCTTTTGTCATTACTGATTTTCATTTGACCTAGGGAATCTTTTCCCAGCTAAATATTACAAAGATATTTTCTTACGCTTATTGTAGGAGCTTCGTAGTTTCAAGTTTTTACATTTAGATCTGTAATCAATCTCAAGTTGGTATCTTTACATGGTTGGATCTGTCGAGGTTCCCTACTTTTTAAATAGTTATCCAATTTCCAGTACCATTTGTTGAAAACACATTACTTTCCCCTTTGGTTGAGTTGGCACATTTTACGTAAAATTTGTTTGGAAATGAGAGGATCTATTTCTGAATACTATTTTGTTCCACTGAATTATCTATTTTTAAAACAGCAATATCATATCTTAATTAGTAGAGGCTTGTAGTAATTCTTAAAATCATATAATGAAAGACCTGCCAGCTTGATCTTCATACAAATTTTAACATTTACAACTCTTTGCTAAATTTCTGAATACATTTGTGTTTGTAATTTTAAGTTCCTCTCTGCTCAAGTTCTTTGTTTAAGTTCCTTTCAACATATCAGTTAGTATGTTGGTTTCTGCAGATTTGATTGTTTTCCTTTCATGTAGGTTTTATTTGCTTTCTAAAAAAACTTTTTTCCTGCTTTATTTCTAAACTTCTTGCTACTTTAAATACCTAAAATATTTTATACCTGCCATTATGTACATGTGTGTACGTGTATGTGTATAAATTGAGATATACTACTGTGTTCTTTTGTTTGATTCTATTCCTTCTTCCAGGTCCCTAAGAATGTAAGCTCTTTTCTATTTCTGATAATTAAATTGAGGAGGTAATCATTAATATGTCACTATTGAGATTTGGGACTGAGAAGTTGTTATAAATAAATTGTGATATATTCCAACTCCAGATCTTCCAAAACAATGATCCTGCCAAAGGACTCCTCTGAGCGATATCATTTGTGTTTGAGCTTAGAATTTAAAGGAGGTGTGACCACAAATATTTCTTGGCATTCAGTGGTTCCAGGCACCACAGAAGGAAAGAATAAACATTTTCTTTCTGCTTCTCACTTATCTCCTCCATGATCCTCTTGTTAAAATGTAGGAAGACATGTTAGGCCAGTAAATTTATTATTGCAATTTGTGGCTTTTCCAGACTCCAATACAACCTTTCTTTCCTTAATAGCAGTAATAGCTTATTTGACCTATTCTTAACCTAGGAAAGTATTTGCATTTTGGCTAGTCATTTGCCTTAATCTGTCCATCTCCAGATCCATCATTTTCCTATAGAAGTTGCCACATTTTTGAAGGAATTTTCTGTCATAAATAAGTTTATAAAACTTTTGTGCATTTACTCCCTTGGCTAGTCCCATACAATGTATAATTTCAAAGTAGAAAGATATCTGTGTTCATTAACTTCTTTCAAGTTTTAAGAGAGAAATGATTCTAGGTGATCTAAGTAAAAGTTGGTATACTATAAAGATGAAGTAATAGTCACTACGATATGTGAGAAAGCAGCAGATCCACTGCCACTGCTCTAATTTCCATCCTTTCTGTACTTTTTGCTTTTTACTGTGACTTGATAATCCTAATTACCTAAGAATAGAAAGTTTGAATTATATATATATATATATATATATATATACACACACACATATATATGAAGATATTTGAAAACACCATTTTTGCTTATTTAATTAACCAAATATAAATAAAAGTGATATTTAAATGATAATATTCAATGCTTGCTAGTATCCAGTAAGCGGTCATTATTGTTAGCATCTATTTGTCTCATTTAAAAATTAAATAGCATAGTTACAGTATTTATAGTTGAACTGGAAAAACTAAAAAGTTCTGAATGATGATATATCATAATGCTTTTTACAGTAATATAGGGAGGCTGATATAGCTAAACCAAACTCTGCCAACTCTGTCATGAAAGATGTGAGATACAGGTTTTAGGGAAGATTTATTTCATAAAGTGGCTTTAACAGACATGTTCCCCTCTGTTTAAGCATATAATAAATTGAAAATATAAATATATTTGGATTAATAGTTTATCTGAAGAATGGATGAAAACACTTAAAGTAAGAGACTATATCCATATTTTGAGAATATATAAAAATGATAACAGTAGATATTTTGTGTTAAATACCATATTTATACAGATATGTATTCCTATTTTATCCCCAAACAACTGATAAGTATTTTCATTTCATCTTTACCAATGTGGAAACTAAGATTCAAGTAGATACATTTAACTACTCTAGTTCTTTTGTCTGTTACCTGGTGTAATGAAAGAGATTGGAACATGCAAATAAAGTTTTCAGATTCATTTCACAGTGCTCGTAATTTTTAAAATACCATTAATAAGATTTCCCTCAAAGCAAACTATTAATTTGGAAATTTTACCAGAATAATTTTCATAAATGTTGTCAATCAATATTCTTTCTGTCAAGTTTGCCCCATTCTTTAATTCCAATCTGTAAATTGAATTATAAACATGACTCTTTTAACATTTATTTAATATTCAAATTATATAAAACTTCGTATATAATTTCTAAATTTTTTGTTACTCTGAAATTCAATGGGCTATGCACGTGTAAGATTATAGAATCTTGAATTGTAATGAAACTTAAAAATGATATAGTTTAACACCTGCATTTCAGTAATGAAGAAAATAACTATTAAAAAGATTATTTGCCCTAGATCAAAGATCCAGGTGCATATTTGAGTACATACATAGACACACACACACACACACACACACTCACACACACACCAATATTTTTCCTAATCTCACAAGATGTGGTGATCATCCTCATTGTCTCAAGAGAAAATGAAAATACATACCACAGTTGAAGTTATTGCTTAGGGAATGCCAGGATAATGAGGCACAGTCTCTCCAAGTAGAGAAGACTGCTGATATTATATGGGGATTTTGAGTAGTATATGGTTGGCAGGCTATCAGAGATGTAAATGGCTTGACATCATCTATAAATGTGTGGTTATTTGTGTAAGACTGTAGATGATTGATTAACACTCAGAAGTATGAGTACTGGAATGTATACATTTCTTACTGGCTAAGGTTCAGAAATGAGCTGATATTGATTGTTTGGCTTACAAAGTATTTTTACTGAGACAAGTTTTTCTTGATTAATTCTGTGAATTTAAAAGCAATCTGGTGATACTTGTTACCATGGCTAAAAAGCAATCCATTTTTTCTTTAAAAGTGTGAGAAAATATTATTTTTATTATTTTATTATTGTTAGTTCAGTTTTTGTTGTTCACTCAACAAATGCTACAAAACATATCAATAGAGATTGTCTAGATCTTCACCACTGCTATTGATTCTCCTTTAATATAATTTATTTGCAAGGATTCAAGTTTTATTTTTGTATCCCCAGAATTATCCCATTCTTTTTTGCCTTTTAATAGTCTTTTTTACTGTCTATGCAGTAGCCATTAAAATTCTGAATCACGGACATTGAATAACTGTGAAACCAATGAGTATTTCTAGAAGTAAAATAAGGGACTAGGCAATACTCTGGAACCATGATCAAGATTTCCCAGTTTTGGATAAGAGATCCCAAAGGCTCTCTGAGTCTAATAGAATAGATAGGTTGCTTATTCATTGAGCTTGGATATAGATTGTTACTAGAGTATCAATATAAATATAACATGAAGTTTTAACAACGAGGCAAAGCCCCACCTTCCGGATTTGCCAAAAGATGACATAAGGCATTTTTTGTGTGTGTGTCCCAGCGATCAGGCTGTATCATGTAAGCCAAAGTAAGAGATAGATTTTTCACATCTATCAAATTTTTCCAACTCTTATTGATGGTATCAGTATCCTTAGAAGCCATCTCCATCAGTTCTTAATAGTATGTTTACCGCAGGAAAGAGTGTTATTTTCATATAGTTTGTTAGGAGAAATTATCTACCGTGAATATTATATATGTTTGGAATGGTCTAATATCCCCACAGAACAATTAGTTGTGGGTGGACATAGAATATGATTGTTTTCATAGGAAAATAAAATGAAACCATAGGATATGTGATCAAGCTAATGTATTAATGGAGCTGTATTTTATCTATGGGAGATGTAATAATAAATGGACACTAATACATCCAAAATATATATTTTTCATTTGTAGAAATAATTCATTTAAGTTTTTAGCATTTTAAAATTTTTAGAATCATTTGAATTACTAAAAAGAAAATGCCTGTACCAATATTTACACATTAATGACAAATGGTCACTAATTGTTACATGAGTATGTTTTATCAACTTTGTCCTTTACCATTTCGATATCACAGAAAGTTATATATTAATTGGAATATCACAAGCAAAATTCACTTCAATATTAATTTCAGGTATGACTATAACATGAATTTGCCCAGCATTTGGCAAGGTATGACATATTCAACAGACTACAAACTGATTGCACTATTAATGACTAAGTGAACTCAATTAAAGAGGTCGAGAAATTATTGCCTCTAGAAAGTCTTAAAATAATATATTGTTATGGGTAAATGAATACGATAGACTAAGTCAAATGTATGTAAACTGAACACAGTAGATGTAAAAAGTCCAACCAAAAGTATAACACACATGAGTTATGTAAAGGAGTTAGCAACATATAAAATAATCATATTCCAGGTTTCTTAAGCGAAAGCTGTTTTACATCATATGATTGTCCACCTATTGTAAAGATCCAGGTAAGCAGAGAAGCTTCATGGACCATCTCGAGGATGTCTGTGGAACGTAAGTTAAAGATCTTTAGGCTTCCAATTCTTATTGGATAGGTGATGTCAATTTAATTGTGCAACATGGGCCCAAGAATAATGTCTAATTTAAGTGTTATAGTGGTTAAGAATACTTGACAAGATACCTTCTATCAAGGTTCAAGCAGTCTTTTTCTGATTTGTTTTCCAGTATACTGGGGGTCACTAAATCATCCATTTTTAGGTCATGGTATGAGCCAATTCCTTACAATCTCTCTCTCTCTCTCTCTCTCTCTCTCACACACACACACACACACACACACACACACACACACTCTTGGTTCAGAAGATTTTGGTACCAAGAGTGGTTCTAGAAGAAAACATCTTAAGGATAAGTTTTCTGAATTGGCCCGTGGTTTCTGAAATGAGTTCTCTAATCTGATAAGATTTAAAGGCACTAATGATTCTATTTCTGGTATTACAGAGATCACTGATAGTTTATGGCATTATGTGGCAATAAAGATACATAAAAATATCGCCACTGGATACTCCTAATCAAATACATTTGAGTCAGGATCTCCAGGAGGCTATATATTGTGACGGGCCAGCCGCCACGAGTCGATCAGTACCTGAATGGGGGAGTGGGAATGAAATAAAAGACACACACAAATGCTAATGCGGCCGGTCTTCAGTCATGCTGAAGCCCTGAGTTTATTATCTCTAACCAATATATACAGTTTGAGTACGTGCAGTTAAACGAAGAAGATATGCATTATCTCAGTGAAAGTAAATCTTTCCAGCTTCAACCTTACTTTGACATAGAAGATACAAGGTCACTGAAACTCACAAAAGTAAATATTTCAAGGAGACAGAATCTACTAATTGTCTAGAAAGCCCTTAGTTTTCTGTGTCTGGGAACTGGCCGTTTTCACCACATTCCTCAGCAGCCGTTAGGCGCTTTTCAGATAAGGCAGAGACAATGTTATGGGGGCAGAAACCGAGCCAGTCTGCAAGGTTCAGGGTTGCAAGAAACCATGGCTCCCCACAATATATGGTAAGAGGCACCATCCAATATGTGGTGTCGTTTCTACTATTGAAATGATTCAAAGGCCCAGGAATCAAGAAATGGAGGTGGGAGCGGTCTCATTAGCTATTAACCCTGGCATTCCACTAGTAGTTTTCTTTTCCTGCCTGTCTCCAAGACTCTGTGTTTTGTTTGTCTAGAAATCTTAATTCCAAAGTGAGGAAGATTTCCACCAGGAGACACAATGATTCCACTGAATTAGAAGTTAAGATAGCCATGAGCCACATTGGGCCCCTTTTCTTCTGAATCAATGGGCAAGGAATGGAATTACTGAGTTGGTTGGGGTGTTTGATCCTGACTACCAAGGGGAACTTGCACCAATTAATGCACAATAGAGGTAAGGAAGAGTATGTTTTGAATACAGGAGATCACTTAAGGCATCTCTTACTATTCCCATGTCCTGTGAGGAAAACCAATGACACACCACAATAATCCAATGCAGGCAGGAATACTAATGGCCCATATCTTTCAGGAACAAAGGCTTGGGTCAACACAAAGTGTAAAGAGTTATGGTCAGCTAAGCTGCTTGTTGAGAGAGAAGGAAATATGGAATGGATACTGAAAGAGGTAGTTAAAATACCAGCTATGACCCTGCTGTAAAATACAGAAAGGAGTATTGTTATTACAAGTATTTATTTTTTATTTTGTTATAAATGTGTCTGTGTATCAAAAATCTGTTTTAGTCTCTCTTTTCCCATTAACATAAAACATAAAATTAATTGACTTTCCATCATATTTAAGTATGGTTAACGTTATAGTATTTAAATCATAAGCTAGCAAAGATAAGAACTTTGTACACTTTTCTAGGAAAAGGGTTAATTTGTTTTCAGTTGAATGCAGGATAGTTTTACCATGTTAGGCCAAATAATAACCTTGTTATTGTCTCTATTAAGTATGGTTTAAACATATGTATGTGGGTGCCAAAATGACAAGTAGTGGGTTTGCAGTAGCTAATTTTATGCATAAAATTGACTAGGCTATGGTACCTAGATGTTTAATTAAACACTGGTAAAGATATTGCTGTGAAAGTATCTTGTTAGATGTAAATAGCATTTAAACCAGAAGATTTTAACTAATGCAGATTACCCTTCATGAGGTAGCTGGGCTTCATCCAATCAATTGAATGCCTTATGAGAAAAAAGTCTAAAATTCCTCTAGGAAAAAGAAATTGTGCCTCCAGATAAACTTTAGACTAAACAACTCTTCCTTGGGAATCCAGTTTACCTGTCTGCTCTGTAAATTTCAAACTTGCCAGCCCCTATAATCGCATATGGAATGAAATAGTTAGCTTTTTTTTTTTTTTTTTTTTCACAAATAGATCAGATCTGGGTGACATTGCTATTATTTATTTAATATTTATTTTTAGAAATCTAATATGGCAACTGATTTGTGGGATCTAAACAATTATATTAATTTTTATTTAAGCACATATGTAATTTATTGTTAATTAAATAGAGCTATTTTGCACAATGTACAAATAAATAAAAGGTTGAAACTAAACTAAAATAAATCACGAAGGTTCTCTGCCTATAAATGTACTTTCACTTTATACAATTTACTTGATTTTCCTCAAAAATTTCAATTGTAGATCAGAAATAACAATGAATTATGTAGAAGAAAAAAGAAAAGTGAATACTGCAGAGATAAAAGCTAGAAAAGAAAAGAAGATAATGAGAAACAAAAGAGAAGATAAAGAAACAAGAAAAATGAAATAGTTAAAAGAGTAAAGTAGTAAAGGAATATGAAATGAAGAAGAAAATCTACTCCACAACATTTGTACCTGTTCTCACGTT
The DNA here is from genome assembly GCF_036562045.2 of Rhinolophus sinicus. Lineage (NCBI taxonomy): Eukaryota > Metazoa > Chordata > Mammalia > Chiroptera > Rhinolophidae > Rhinolophus > Rhinolophus sinicus. Next base: position 107,131,288 of record NC_133755.1, read on the forward strand.
CTAAGTTTCCTTACCCCTTACCTTTGGATTTGTCCTACCCTGATTTAATGGTTCAGAATTCTTTCCAAACTCTTTGTTATCAGAGTTCACTCTCACAATATCTGACTTTGAGATAGATTAGCAGCGAACACCAAACAAACTACACAATTTTGTCCAATGGCAAAGAAGTCACAGTTACAGAAATCTGCAATATTTAAAATAGAGCTGGCTGGATTACTTTCCCATTCCAATACATCCGCATACACACGGAACCCCCACCTTTCACACACAGGAGCACACACATCACTTATTTTACGTAAATCCTAGACCTCTTGAATTCAGTAGCTCAGAATAGCCAATACCTTTTAAGACCAGAGTGTTACGATCAAGTAAGCTGGTCCTCTGCCAGGTGCATCACTGCTCCTAAAAATGTTTTCTATTGTGTTGTGAAGAATGAGAGACATCAGCCCCACACCTCCCTTCTTTCTTTCTTATAATCCCATATGCATTCTTTCCAAACTGAAAGTGTCAAGGGTGTCATAGAAAATGTAGTGCTGAAAAGGTGAAAAAGGACAATGATGCTTGATAAAATGCAGGCCACAGATGTTTTTAAATGCTTTCTGTAGTGCTTTTCAATATAACATTTTTGCTAACATAATGGTGATGATATAGAAAAGGAAGGAGGGGGACTAGGGGATTATCAAATGTAACATTTATTGAGTGCTTCCTATAGCTTAGGCAGGATGCTAAATGCTTTACATATAGCATCTCGTTTAATACCTGCATAAGGGAAAAACTATTATTATCTATAATTTATAAGGAAGAAGCCAAAAATTAGAGTAATAATTTATTTAGAACTACACAAAGGCTGTGATCTAAAGCAACTTCTGTTTATTAGTTCAAATAGTAAAGTTTCATATATCTCTGTGAATCCGGGAGCTAAATTGTCAGAAAGGTACCATTGTAATTTACTTGTATTCCATGTTTCTATATCTTTGAAGAGACGGACTGAAGTCCTTCTTAATGTGATATGAGAGGAAAACTTTGCTCAAATAATGTTTAAGGCTGAAATAAATATGAAACAAACTGAGCTGAGATAATATAATTTTACACTAGTCAAATAATCAATGATATTTAGCATACTTCACAAAAAGAGCCATGCAAAAATAATTGACAAAGTAAAGGTTCTTTAGTAAAAGACACTAAAATGTTAGGAATTCCAATGACATTTACAATACTAGGTCTTGGTAGATACCAGATAGGCTTGCTCTCCCTAACACTGGCAGAATGGTCATGACCAAACTCCGATTCACATTCTATCTGTTTCACAACCTCAGTATAAAGAGACCATATTTCTGGCAAGTCCAACAGTAGAGTTACACGGAAGACAATAATGGCTTGTCTTGTGTCATTTGTCCATCTCTGGGTCAATTATTTTAGCCAGGAAGATAAACAGATTGGCCTGTCTTGGCTTGTTTAATTCACTACTCTGATAAGGTACTAGGTTTATAATGACATAATTTCAAGCCTCGCTTATTGAGAACATTAATTCTCAATTACAAAAAGCAGTTCTATTATGAGAAGGAAGAAGGACAGCAGTGGATAGACAAAAATCAGATTTGTATAACACTAGATTTGTAAAGTCTGGTTCTCCTCTAGCTTGTACATAAAGCAGTATATTCACCAGCATAGGCTTTTGTATCTTTCTTTTTTTTTAATTTATGGGGGTGAAAATTGTTAGTGAAATTGCATAGATTTCAGGTGTACAATTCTGTATTACATCATCTGTAAATCCCATTGTGTGTTCACCACCCAGAGTCAGTTCTTCCATCACCTTATATTTGATCCCCCTTACCCTCATCTCCCACCCCCCACCCCCCTTACCCTCTGGTAACCACTAAACTATTGTCTGTTGTATCTTAGAATTCATTTTATCTTGAGTTTAGTTGTCTACTCCACTGTCTTTTTTCTCATCTGATTGAGTGTCCTCTGGACATGTCTGTGGTGCATAGAGCCAGAAGTTGATGAAGTAACTCATTAGCATAGAAATAGAGTTTGGCATGTGAGTGGTGGGCAAAGTGTGAGGATGGTGATGGAAAAATACCTGTGAGCTTAATTTACTATGTGTATGGTGTGTTACAACTTCTGAAGTGAGACTAGTCACCAAATCTTTATTAATTCAAATAGTAAACTTTCAAATATCTATGTGAATGTGGGAGCTAAATTGTCAGAAAAGTACCATTGTAATTTACTTGTTAGACACACAGTGTTCATATTTATCTGGAACAAGATATATCATAGTGAGTTATTTTGTTTTTAATTAAAATCAATTTTATTATAGTTCTTCACTTAGACACTAAATGTCATAATGTGCAGTTCCCATTACCTTTTCAAAATTTTCTCCCCCTTCCTCTAAGCAGGGTATGTAAAAAGGTCAAAGATACCAGATGATCAGCGTTACTCAGGGCCAACTTAATTCCCCTCTCGCTCAAATGAAGTTAGAAGAAGATGATATTTAAATATTACCTCCATTTATAATTCTTCAAATATCTAAGAGGCATCTAAGATGTATATCTAGTAAAACATAGGTTTAGCTATAGCTTTTAAAAAATATTGTTTGCCAAGATGATATTTGCATTGACAAAAAATTAAAGATCTCTCTCTCTCTCTCTCTCTCTCTCTCTCTCTCTCTCTATATATATATATATATATATATATATATATATATATATATATATATATAAACATATATACATGTAGGTATATATATAGAGAGAGATAGACAGATATAGATATATAGATATAGATATAGATAGATAGATAAAACACTTCTTTCTGAAGACATTAGAAAAATAAATAGTGTTTTTTAATAATTTAAAATTAGCATTCTGTGATTCATTAAATAAATACATCTTCTTTATTTTCAGTAGATATCTATCTATCTATCTATCTATCTATCTATCTATCTCTATATATATATAGCAAAACTCATAGTTTAGTGCATACTGAAAATAAAGAAGATGTATTTACTTAATGAATCACAGAATGCTAATTTTAAATTATTAAAAAATACTATTTATTTTTCTAATGTCTTCAGAAAGAAGTCTTTTACAACTAAATCATTTCAACTTGAAAGTCTTTATTGTATAAGGCAAACAGTTTTATAATATCTGAAAATAACATTTTCTTTTCCAACTAGTACACCAACTGTTTCAAATTTAAACATTAGAGAAATACTGTATTATTTTAAGCATATGTTGTGTTAGCATATATATTTCACAAAAGAATAGCAGTGGAGTTGTTGTGGATGCGGGACTGACCAGATCAGATTACTATACAAACTCACTTGGCAAAGGACAGAGGTCCCCAGGACAACAGTAATCCCCACTGCTGTCACTCATGGGCCTTTTTTCTAGTTCCAGAAGCAAGAAAATAATGACCTCTGGTTGTTATCCCAGCATATAGTTTTACAAACTGTTCCATCCAGGGTAGCTCAGGATTTTTCTCCAACCAGGGTATTAGGACATGACAGAAAGCTCCAATTAACCTAAGACCCAAAGGCTACTAGTTCAAGAAAGACAATTTGTTTCCCAACTAGGGCATAAATCTAGCTCAAGAATAAGACATCAAGAATAGGACATTCTAAGGCATTTGCATGCATTCATTGTAGTTGTGCTTTCCCTAAGAGATAACAGAAAGAAAAAAAAAATTTTGAAAAAAAATTTTAAAGAATGCCATATTCTAATGAAAATTCAGTAAAAGTAAGAAAAGAATTCTGATAATAAGAAAAAAAAAAAAAAAAATATATATATATATATATATATATATATATATATATATATATATATATATATATATCTCCTGCTACAGGATCCTTTAATTTAAATTTTAATCCCTGAATAATATGGTATGGTATTGATGATAACTTTAAATTATTTGGATTGATTAATCAATAAGTATTTTATACTTTTAGGTAATCACCAGCTTTTCTGGAATAATATCATGTGAATACACATCAGTAACTTGTTGCATGAAAATATGTCACCAAAGTTCTGCCTCTATGAGGAATATGTTTAAAAATAAATGTCACTTCAGGCACATGTGTATATTATATTAAAATTGTAGAACTCTATCTTATAGAAGTGAGATACGTCACTTATTTATTGCCACATTACCTCTCTCTACCCAGAGAGCCTCTTCTTGACTTTAGCGGATTACATAGCACACAAGGGAACTCTTGCTTGAGAGGTCCACTTTCCATGCTCTAAAAATGTCTATTAAATTCATCTGATCTAGTGTGTCATTTAAGGCCTCTACTTCCTTGTTGATTTTCTGTCTGGAAGATCTGTCCATTGCAGCGGGCCTGCCGCCACGAGTCGAACGGTTCCTGACAAGGGGAGTGGGAATGAAAAAAGGCACTCACACTTTGATGATGGCGATCGCGGACCCCAGTGTTCCTGGAGACGCTGAGTTTATTCTGTCCCCAGAATTTATACCTTCTGTGGACGTGCAGTTTAACAAGTACAAAAATGCATTACCTAGTTAACAGTGAATCTTTAACTTTAACACAGGAGACACAAAATTTACTGAAACTCCCAAATGTAATTATCTTATCAATAGCCCTGATAGGCATCAGCCTTCTGTTCTGGGAACTGGCCACTCCCACCACATTCCTGAGCAGCATGCAAGCTCTCTCCAGATGCAGGCAGAGACAATTGCTTCAGTGGGAGGAAATAGGTTAAGTATAAACTGAGCCATTCTGTTAAGGCTTTAAAGTTAACTGCAACCATGGCTTGTCTTGTGTCATTTGTCCATCTCTGGGTCAATTATTTTAGCCAGGAAGATAAACAGATTGGCCTGTCTTGGCTTGTTTAATTCACTACTCTGATAAGGTACTAGGTTTATAATGACATAATTTCAAGCCTCGCTTATTGAGAACATTAATTCTCAATTACAAAAAGCAGTTCTATTATGAGAAGGAAGAAGGACAGCAGTGGATAGACAAAAATCAGATTTGTATAACACTAGATTTGTAAAGTCTGGTTCTCCTCTAGCTTGTACATAAAGCAGTATATTCACCAGCATAGGCTTTTGTATCTTTTTTTTTTTTTAATTTATGGGGGTGAAAATTGTTAGTGAAATTGCATAGATTTCAGGTGTACAATTCTGTATTACATCATCTGTAAATCCCATTGTGTGTTTACCACTCAGAGTCAGTTCTTCCATCACCTTATATTTGATCCCCCTTACCCTCATCTCCCACCCCCCACCCCCCTTACCCTCTGGTAACCACTAAACTATTGTCTGTTGTATCTTAGAATTCATTTTATCTTGAGTTTAGTTGTCTACTCCACTGTCTTTTTTCTCATCTGATTGAGTGTCCTCTGGACATGTCTGTGGTGCATAGAGCCAGAAGTTGATGAAGTAACTCATTAGCATAGAAATAGAGTTTGGCATGTGAGTGGTGGGCAAAGTGTGAGGATGGTGATGGAAAAATACCTGTGAGCTTAATTTACTATGTGTATGGTGTGTTACAACTTCTGAAGTGAGACTAGTCACCAAATCTTTATTAATTCAAATAGTAAACTTTCAAATATCTATGTGAATGTGGGAGCTAAATTGTCAGAAAAGTACCATTGTAATTTACTTGTTAGACACACAGTGTTCATATTTATCTGGAACAAGATATATCATAGTGAGTTATTTTGTTTTTAATTAAAATCAATTTTTATTATAGTTCTTCACTTAGACACTAAATGTCATAATGTGCAGTTCCCATTACCTTTTCAAAATTTTCTCCCCCTTCCTCTAAGCAGGGTATGTAAAAAGGTCAAAGATACCAGATGATCAGCGTTACTCAGGGCCAACTTAATTCCCCTCTCGCTCAAATGAAGTTAGAAGAAGATGATATTTAAATATTACCTCCATTTATAATTCTTCAAATATCTAAGAGGCATCTAAGATGTATATCTAGTAAAACATAGGTTTAGCTATAGCTTTTAAAAAATATTGTTTGCCAAGATGATATTTGCATTGACAAAAAATTAAAGATCTCTCTCTCTCTCTCTCTCTCTCTCTCTCTCTCTCTATATATATATATATATATATATATATATATATATATATAAACATATATACATGTAGGTATATATATAGAGAGAGATAGACAGATATAGATATATAGATATAGATATAGATAGATAGATAAAACACTTCTTTCTGAAGACATTAGAAAAATAAATAGTGTTTTTTAATAATTTAAAATTAGCATTCTGTGATTCATTAAATAAATACATCTTCTTTATTTTCAGTAGATATCTATCTATCTATCTATCTATCTATCTATCTATCTATCTATATCTATATATATATAGCAAAACTCATAGTTTAGTGCATACTGAAAATAAAGAAGATGTATTTACTTAATGAATCACAGAATGCTAATTTTAAATTATTAAAAAATACTATTTATTTTTCTAATGTCTTCAGAAAGAAGTCTTTTACAACTAAATCATTTCAACTTGAAAGTCTTTATTGTATAAGGCAAACAGTTTTATAATATCTGAAAATAACATTTTCTTTTCCAACTAGTACACCAACTGTTTCAAATTTAAACATTAGAGAAATACTGTATTATTTTAAGCATATGTTGTGTTAGCATATATATTTCACAAAAGAATAGCAGTGGAGTTGTTGTGGATGCGGGACTGACCAGATCAGATTACTATACAAACTCACTTGGCAAAGGACAGAGGTCCCCAGGACAACAGTAATCCCCACTGCTGTCACTCATGGGCCTTTTTTCTAGTTCCAGAAGCAAGAAAATAATGACCTCTGGTTGTTATCCCAGCATATAGTTTTACAAACTGTTCCATCCAGGGTAGCTCAGGATTTTTCTCCAACCAGGGTATTAGGACATGACAGAAAGCTCCAATTAACCTAAGACCCAAAGGCTACTAGTTCAAGAAAGACAATTTGTTTCCCAACTAGGGCATAAATCTAGCTCAAGAATAAGACATCAAGAATAGGACATTCTAAGGCATTTGCATGCATTCATTGTAGTTGTGCTTTCCCTAAGAGATAACAGAAAGAAAAAAAAAATTTTGAAAAAAAATTTTAAAGAATGCCATATTCTAATGAAAATTCAGTAAAAGTAAGAAAAGAATTCTGATAATAAGAAAAAAAAAAAAATATATATATATATATATATATATATATATATATATATATATATATATATATATCTCCTGCTACAGGATCCTTTAATTTAAATTTTAATCCCTGAATAATATGGTATGGTATTGAAGATAACTTTAAATTATTTGGATTGATTAATCAATAAGTATTTTATACTTCTAGGTAATCACCAGCTTTTCTGGAATAATATCATGTGAATACACATCAGTAACTTGTTGCATGAAAATATGTCACCAAAGTTCTGCCTCTATGAGGAATATGTTTAAAAATAAATGTCACTTCAGGCACATGTGTATATTATATTAAAATTGTAGAACTCTATCTTATAGAAGTGAGATACGTCACTTATTTATTGCCACATTACCTCTCTCTACCCAGAGAGCCTCTTCTTGACTTTAGCGGATTACATAGCACACAAGGGAACTCTTGCTTGAGAAGTCCACTTTCCATGCTCTAAAAATGTCTATTAAATTCATCTGATCTAGTGTGTCATTTAAGGCCTCTACTTCCTTGTTGATTTTCTGTCTGGAAGATCTGTCCATTCATGTCAATGTGGTGTTAAAATCCCCTACAATGGCTATATTACTGTTGTCTCTCCTTTCATGTTGGTCAATATTTGATTTATATATTTACATGCTCCTTTCATTTTTTTTCTTAAAGACCCCAAATTCAATAGCTCTGTCAATCTGCAATATCCCCATCAAGCTCCCTGAACTCCTCCATAATGATCTTAAAGTTTTCAGATCATAGAACAAGAGGGCCAGGAGTGGAAAGTTCCTCCAAAGAATGGGATTGAGACCTTGCTTGGCACAATCATAAAGACTTAAAAATTAAAACAGAATATTTGTAGTTTGAGCTCCAGTTATTTGGAATATATTTAATTGGGGCTATAAAACTGCATATCTTATATTACTTCTATACCCCAGTGTTGGTAAATAGGTATAAGAGTTAGGATGGTATTTATTCAGGCGACCCAGAAATACTACAAATCGAGGATGGCACAGCAAACTCTTACTCAATCCCAGTTATGTCTCCAAGCAATGGGTGGAGAGATTTGATACATAGATGGATGGATAGATAGATACATACATACATACATACATACATACATACATACATACATAGACACATAGATACATAGATTTAAAGAAACAATGTTCAAGTTAACCAAGCTGTTCTGATAACTCAAATTTCAGAACTTCAATGCAGAACTGTACTTATCTTGGCTACATGGACTACATATGTATGTCTTTTACCAGATAAGGGACAGTCTCACTCCCAGAGCTGAATCAAGCAAGCATCAGCTATTTTTCCTAAACATACTCCCAAATTTGAAAACTCATTGCCTCAATTATCTGAAAAGCCAAGCCCACTAGCCACAAGGAAATGGAGACAATAGGGCAGTGCTCCCTGTGATTTTTGTTATTAAACTGACTGGCCTCTCTTAGAGCCTGTTTCAGTTAGCATGCATTCTTCTCGATGTACCTTATAAACAGTGTCAGAATCTAGACTGTCATATTATTTCTTACATTACAAGAAGTCTTGAAAAATTCAATTCCAGAATTTGGTTAGTGTTTTATTATATTATCAAAGATCTAAGTTTTTCTCTTTGTCTGTAATGTTTTGGTCAAATCTGCTCTAATGGTAGCTGCGGTGTGAAGAATCATGTCATCACAGAATAGCTTCCTAAGCAGCAACAAAGATGATACATGCAAGAAAAACATACAAACAAACAAGAAATAAAAACCTTCTCTTTCTATGCTTCTCTTTTTAGAGAGAAAACAATTACCCATAACAATGTCCCCAGTGAATTTTCTTTTATATTTCATTGGTTGGATGTGGGCCATATGCCTATCATAGACTGGCATAAAAGAAAAGGATTTTACCAATTGGGTTAGCCCAATTATAATTAATTTTTGGGGGATGGGCATCTTTATTTATGTCCTATGCTTGCCCTTTTAACCTCCAATAATTAATTTTATTAAAAACAAACAAACAAAAAGGAAAATGAAATAACAAAACAAAACAAAAAGTCTTAGGCAGGAAATCCATCAAAGGGTTTTTGTCATAAAGCAGCAGGTGGAAAGGAAGATCTGAGGAGCTAGAGACTTATGGAGCTTATGGTTTCTGACTCTCCCAACTGGTTAGAAGGAAGGAAAGCACAAAAATTAAATGTATAAGAACCAGTGTAATTAAACTTTATGATGGATAGATGTGGAAAGAATGGTCCATACAATATATCTATATCTATATCATCTATATTTCTATCTCTATCTATCTATCTATCTATCTATCTATCTATCTATCTATCTATCTATCTATATTGATTTTTTATAATATTCTTAGGGAATGATTTTAATTCATGCTTAGTCCTACTCCAGGAAGAAAGAAAAAAAATATTGGAATTCTTTTAGAATTTGACAAATGGCACAATACAAAGGTACAGCAAAAATGCGTTTTAAACCATCTGTGTTTTTAGTTATTAATGGTACACAGGAAGAAACTATGGAGTAAGAGACTTTTAGGAAACAATAAATAATATGCCCTCTAAAAGTCAACATCTTTCTCAATGCTTCAGTGTAGAAAAATAGATAGACTCACAGGCATTAATAAACAGCTGTAGCACAGGTATCTATAGAATCAGGAAATGATTTAGCTTCATTAAACAAGTGGTCACAAAAAAGATTTAAAAATTGAGCTAAAACAATATTCTCTCAAAATATACTATTTTCTCCCAAATAATAGGAGTCACATAAACCCCAGCTTCAATTATTCTGTGGGATAATAAATAGAGATAAAGTTGCATGGAGAAAGTAAAATGGTCAAGCAGACTCAGAGGATATTGGAATAGAAGACACACACACACACACACACACACACACACACACACACACACACACACACACACACACATATATGAAACACCATCCTGGTCCTTTCCTCATTTTTATCCCTTACCTGTCACATCATTTACATTAGGAGGTCTGGAATGTATAGTTCTCTCAACTTTATGATAACATTTTATTCTTTATCAGCCAAAATAATTGATGCACTGACTCTGAACTACAAACTCAGGAGATCTGACCTATTTGTTTGATTCCTAATTTTCAGCTGCCAAATGTCAAGGAAGCTAGAGAAATGTCTTCTGTTTCCTGAGTTAAGAGTGTAGCAGATGAATGCCAATGAAGGACAGTCTATTCCTGACTTATATAAACAATATTGTAAACTTTCACGATATATAAACAATATTGTAGATATCTAATGCTACTATAGATGCATATCATTTTGGGAGCATTGTGTAATTCAAGTATTAGAGAAAGTGTAATAACAGTGGTCATGAGTTAGGCTTTATATCAATTGATTTGGGAAAAGAACCGTCAGATTGTATTATATGAGCTTGATGGGAAGAGACACCCTTGCCCATCAAAGAGGGAGGTTGGTTTTTTTGTTATATAAATGGTCGTTCTCCTATTTTCATTATTTTTGGTCATGAAATGATATCGCCCTTGAATTAGGATAGGGATCAAACCTTGGTCTTCATTCTCTGTGGAACAGGGAATCACCAGGTCAAGAGAACTAAGTTATGAGAAAACCAGGAATAATTTCAGTGATCCTGACCCACTAATCACCTTTGAGAGAGGCATGACTATTAGGAAATAAAGATATAATCCATTTTGGAGTCTTGGCAGATTTTTGTTGGAAGCTCTGATCAATACAGTAGTTTTTCGAGAGTGTTAGCTGCATTAGCTATGGCAGCAGAAAAATAAGAGAGCAAGAAGATTGAGGGACCCCAGCACATGTACACCTGGGGCACTGCACTGAAGAATGTATGAAATACTTGGTGAGCAATGTGAGGAGGTAATAATTCCTGATGATGATTATTCTGAGAAGTTGCATAGTGGGTGCTCAGCAAGTTGTATTGGCCAAAGGCATATGAACTAAATTGTAATATCTTTAATTGGTATCAAACATGATATGAAATTCAATAATTTATCTTATTGCTTGTCTGGCTCCACTGTTAGCATACAAACTGTTTGAGGTACAATTTTCTTCTTTATTTACTGTGTTAGTGCTAGAATCTATAACAGAGCTTGGAGAAGACTAAGTATTAAAATATTTACTGTAAATGAATAACAAAGATTTAAGAGGCTAGATATTTCTTTAGGAATCTGCATTAAAGTCAGAATATATCCTTTTTTTTCCCATTACATCCATAGAAGGGAAATGATTTAAAGCAAAAATATAAGGAGTGCTACTAAATAGTTATTTATTAAAGGAAAGGAAAGTTTATTCGTATTTTCATATCCTCTTAAAATCACAGTGCTTTCTCAAGGAATTAAAAAATAGGTCCTGAATTTAAGTGGAGAATGAGAGTGTAAAAGATGATTCTGGTTCTGGTTGCAGAGTGGAGTATCTCGTATTTGACAAACCGATCTTCAGATAGCAATTATAAAATTTGGATATAATTAAGATATATTCATGCAGTTATATGTACATATGTATACACACAACTGTTTTTAGACACTGAAAATGAAAGAAAGTAGAAAAAGTGCAAGGAATTATATCCTCAAAATAAGCTTGATATCTAGCTTTTCCCAGAGGGTACTCCTTGGCCCACTTAGCATAAAATGGCTGGGACTTACTGAATTGGTGTCATATTGCCTGAGAAGTAGAGGACTGAGTTTGGAATTCCCAGATTGATCACAAATTTTATGGGAGATGGAATCCTGGAAAGAAGACAATCATAGAAGATTAAGACCAAAAATATAATTATAAACTTCCCTCATAGTTTTGGGTTACTCCTAAACTGAACATACATGGGTGAAATTCCAAATTGTTCAGGTGGAAATCTATAGGTAGCAGAAATTTTAGTACGTATCCTACAGTTAACACAGAGGTTGGAGCTTGATGCCTGCCAAGTTTGAGAGGCTTGAAATACAACATGATGTTTACACAGAACCCCCAAAAGGGACATGCTTAGGAATAAAGCAAATATCCCTTGTCTAAAGATTCTCCCTAGGACTGCAGGGAAACCAAAAAAGATCCAATTAATTAAGTTTTTTTTTTTTTTTTTTTAAGTCTCAAGATTCCAGGTGATCTATTATCAATTTAACTACTTGTATAAAGCACAGAACTCTTCAGAGGATGATACAGAATAAAAATAAACAGTAAAATCTAATCCATAATCAAGAGAAAAGTAAGTCAGTAGGTAAATGTACTTAAATGAGAGGTTAAAATTAGCACAATAGTAATTAGTAATTTTAAAACAGTAATTTTTATGATAAATGTCAAAGATGGTTGATATCATATAATAAATAAGAGAAGAAATTGAAAAATTTAAAGGGAACTTTAAAACTATGTAAAAGAGCCGATTCAATATATGGAATATATATATATGATGGTCTCAATGGCAAATTATACCCAAAAGAATAAAGGGTTTGTGAAATTACAGAGAAGTACAAAAAACAAGACAAAACAAAACAAACAAATAAAACACCTAAAGTGAGTCTCAGAGAAAAAAAGAAAAATAACCTGTGGAATAGTGTCAAGAAGTCTAACATATATTAATTAGAATTTCCAAAAGACAAGAGAGAGAAAATGAGACAGGAAAATATTTAAAAAACATTTGTATGCTAAGCTAGATAAGTCAGACGGAGAAAGACAAATGTATGAGATTACTATGCCCAGAATCTTAAAGAGTTGAACGGAGTAGAATGGTGGCTACCGGAGGTTCAGTGATGGGGGAATCAGGGAGTTGTTAGTCAAAGGGTGCAAACTTATAGTTAGAAGATAAATAAGCTCTGGGGATTTACTGCATTGGCGATGTATAGCATTGTGATTACAGTCAACAATACTGAATTATATATTTCAAAGTTGCTAAGAGACTAGATGTTAAATGTTGTCACCACAAAAAAGAAATGATAAATATGTGACATATGGAGGTGTCAGCTAACACTTTGGTAGTAATTATACTATAATATATAAATGTATAAAATGAACACATTGCACACCCTAAACTTATACAATATTGTATGTCAATTACATCTCAATTTTTAAAATGCAGTAAGAAACTGTAAAAAAACCAAGAACATTTGTATCAATATTTTCAAATTTGAACAAAAACAATAAACCAAATAGGGAATTCAGTGACCACCAAAAAATAAATACAGAGGCATATCCTAGTCAATTGCTGAGTAACAAAGACCAAATTTTAAAATATTTAAGAGTAAAGATAACATTAAGAATGGTGGTTGACCTTTCATCAGAAAAATGGGGAATGAAAACAATGAATAACATCTCTCAAATGTGACAGAAAACAAGTCAAGCTGGAATTTTATATCTTGCAAAAATATATTTCAATAATAAAAGATAAAGACATTTTTAAATAAATGAAAGCTGAGAGAATGTGGTGCCGACAAAATCTCAGAAAAAAGAAGCTAAAGGGAAGTTTTTCAAGCTAAAGGGAAATGAGACAAGCTGGCATTACAGATTGACAGGAAAAAAAAAGAAAACTAGAAATGGTACATATATAAACTGTCATACTCTTTCTTTTCTTAAAACCATTAAAAGTCAATTGCTGGTTCAATGCAAAAGTAACAAACATACATTTAAAGTTTATAACATATGTAGAAGCAAAACAAATTACAATAGCATAACAGATGGGTAAGTATAAGTGGTATACTGTTCTAAAATGCTTACATTTATATGAAATAGTATAAATTAATTCAAGGTAAGATATGGCTATAACAACTAATCAAATAAATAAAATGATATAACTAAAAATCAATAGAAAACAAAAGTAGAATATAAAAAAAACTTAATCAACTTGTACAACTTAAAATGAGACAGGAAATGAAGAAACATAGAAACAACAATCACAGGGGGCAAATGGAAAACAAACAGCCTATCAATCCTTATGCTAAATTAAAATGAATAAATACTTCCGTTAAAAGGCAAAGATTATCAGGTGAATACAATAATAATATCCAATTTGATGTGTTTTATAATAGATAGATTTTAAATAGAAAGACAGACAAGTCGTAAGTAAAAAGATGGAATAAACAATATACCAGGCAAAACCTAAACATTAGAAAGCTGGTACGGCCATGTTAATGTCATAGTAGACTTTTACAAAAACGTATTACCAGGATAAACAGGATCATCTCTTAATGACAAAAGTGTTGATTCTACATGAATCCCATGGGTGTGCACTTCAAAACAGTGATTCAAAATACAGGAAGTAAATATTGACATAGCCAACAGGAGAAATAGGCAAATTCACAATCATAATTGGACATTTTAGCATCCCTGTCTTAGCGATTGAAATGTTGGTCAAGTATTAGGAAGGCTATAATATAACTGAACAATAATATCAACCAACTTGACCTCATTTTTTATATGAAACACTACAGCCAGTGACGAGCTGTAAAATGCACATTTCAAGGACACGTGAAGATTCAGGAAGACAGACTGGGTAATAAATAAGTCTCAATAAATTACAAAAGATTAAAATCATCAAGCATTTTATCCAACCCCAACAGTATTAATCTGGAAATCGATTTTAAAAATAGCTAGGAAATTCCCAAACATTTGAAAATTAAGCAACACACTTTGAAATAACCCATGAACAAAGAGGAAATCACAAGGGAAATTAGAAAATATTTCAAACTGAATGATAATGAACACACAGCTTATTAAAATTTGTGGAATGCTGCCAAAGTAGTTTTAGAGGGAAATTTATTACGTGAAATAGTTATATCAGAAAAAAAGAAAATGGTAAAATAAATGACTCACACTTACATCTCAGGAAACTTGTATCATAGTAAATTCAGCTGACAGAGACACTTTCACAACCAAATTTTAGTCAGTCTTCTCTGAAGCCTCTTCGCAACTAGGCTTTACACTTAGGCTGTAGTCCCCATTCTTGTTGGCTCTGCATTGCCCAGTTTTAGCAAGAATATTCCTAAGTCATCTTAGAGAGAATCCCCACACACACACTCAATATCTGATCAAAGTTTCCTTCTCCCAACATCTTGTAGATAATATTTGTTCACCCTGGCCTGCCTTTAGCAAGAATCCCCCCTTTCCCCTATGTTACCTCTTAGTTAGTTTCCATCCACTGACTGTCTCCCTACTCCTTGACTATAAATCCCTTTTTATCCATGCTGCGTTGGAATTGAATCTCGTTCAATATTGAGGTTTCTTTTCCTCTATCATAATAGTTTCTGAATAAAATCCATTTTTACCACTTTAATTACTATACAGCTCTGGTTTTCTTCAGCACAATATACAATAAATAGAAGGAAGGAAATAATAAAGATAAAAGAGGAAATCAATACAATAGAATATGGACAAACAATAGAAAAAAAAATAAAGCCAATAGTTCAAAATTTTTTTGATAAAATCGTAGACTAATCAAGAGAGAAAGAATAATAGAAAGAAATGCACTACTGACACACTGAACAACATGAATAAATCTTAAAAGCATATTGAGTAAACGAAGCCAGATACAAAAGTATGCACAGCGTGTGATTCTATTTGTATGAAAATCTAGAATAAGCAAACTCTTCCTCTCATGGGAGTTTACACGGAAGAGGCAAGAAGGAAGTTATTGGAGTGCTGGTAATGTTCAATACATTAATTCATGTGTAGGTTTACACAGTTGATATTTTTTTTTAAAAGCTCATCCAATGCTACCCTTAAAATGCATGCATTTTATATTATTAAAGTACATCTCATTGAACATAAAATAAATGTGATCAGTGATATCACTGAACTGATTCATAATTCACTTCTAGTCACTTATGGTTATTGCTCCTAGAGTGTGCGATCCATGTCACCAGATGTAAGTGGTACTCAGCTCTAAGTGACCCATTCCATGGAACTGTTTCTTCCTGAGGCTAAGACACAAAATTTTATAGAACTGCTAGACCCTGCTTGTGAAAGTTTACCCCTCTGATATTGGCAACTGTCCATACCAAGCCAAATTTTACTACATCTCTTTGGACACATTGGATTTCATCCCACTCTGCATAGGCTCGTATTTAAATTGTCCAAACATCTCTCATTTCTAAGTCGATTCACTTATTGTCACAGCACTCTTATGTGATTAAGATATTTTCTAAAAATCCAGTTGAGTTATAAGTAATAAGGAAGAGGACGAGTAAGGTATTAGTCATAGCAAAATTGCCCTCAATTTCAGGTTATCCAGCAGCCCTTCCAAGTTCTAGAATCTAAATAACACTTGTTAAATGAACACATTAACCTACTTTCCTATTCAGCCTGGCCAAGTGATAAATTGTGCTTTCCCAGTGATATTTGACGCGCTTCAAGTGATAACAGCTTCTTATGAAAACAATAAAACAAACAATTCTTCAGGTTTAAAACAGAACTGACAACACAGGGACAATATATTATTTGTTGATCAGTAGTAGATCTTTGTCAAGATCCATAAATCATTCCCATAAATAATTAAAGTATTTCTCAACAGCATTTTGAACCTTTCAGATCTCATTCGACATTGTCTCATTTGGCCCTTATAACAACTCTAAGATATCAGATGTCAGATACCACTGCTATTGTTCTGTTTAATAAGTGAAAGCAAAGAGCCTTGAAGTTATTGTACGGACATTACAAGGCAGGCCAGAGGCACCTAGGCGACAGTCCTAAACCTTCAAATTCATAATCCAGTAAATGCTCTTATCTTAAGACCACAGAGCACAAACCAGCCACCTGTAGGCTGTATCTGGACTGTAGGCATATTTCTGGTTCACGCAGATTAAGGACACACTTTTAAATTATGTGAGAAAATTATCAAATCAGATATTTTTTTACCTGAAAATATTAATTTCATTTAATTTCATTTAATTTCACCTCTTTGTTGGTTCGCAAATTCGGAGTTCCCCAGGCAATATCTGAAATTGGCCTCTGGACACAGAGGGCAAGGAGAAATTACTGAAAGACACAGATTGGTAGGTGGCAGGTTTAAGAAGCAAGGGAACCTACAGATGAGGCTTGTTTTCAGTGATCACAAGACAAATAGATCTGCTCATCTGCTGGCCAGAATCTTAAAGTTTACATAGAGTCCTTGACAGGGTTCAGTCACTGTGGAGACAGAGTCCAAGAGAGGAGTTTCCAGGCTCTCGGCCTTACGTGGAAAGGTGCTGGCTCAGTTATTAGATGGCCATGAGCTGTAATCAGATGACCATCTGCTGTGGCTGGTTGGCCATCAGCTGTTATGGGTTAACCATTAGCCGCTAATATAACTGCTGTGGCTACGCTAAGGGGTTAGTTGGTTGGCAGAGAAGCGGATGGTGGATTGCAGCTAGCAAGTGGGGTTAGTTGGTTGGCAGAGAAGTGGACAACTGATTGCGGATCGTGTGGCTCCTGCTTCCTGTGTCTCCAACCCAGCCGCCAGCGAGAACATAGTGGTATAACTCCCCTATGTATGGCTCATTGGTGTTCCTTTTTGGCCTCACCATATCCTGCATTCTTGTGTGGGGAGTGGGAGCTGAGACCCCACATTATAGTCACGTATCCTATCCAGATAGTCTCAACAACAGCTCTCTCAAAGCATGCGTCCTCGGAAATGGCTCCTGCTGTGGAAACGGTGGGTGGAGTGTAGATTCAAGGGTTAGCGGAGGGCAGAAGGGGCCTCCAAAAACTTGAGTCTGGTTCAAAGGTCAACCATCAGTGGTCACAGCCTCTCAATGACTTGATCCTGTTGCTCCTCTCTTTAATAATAATAATAATAATAAAAATCAGAGACTACTCATCTCTTTATATAGCAAGGATTAGTTAGTTGAGCTGAGTAGTGATTGTTCCTTTAGGTAGCTTAAGTGCTTTCCAAATCGCCATGGGCCCCATTAACTAGTTCATCACTCTTCCCTTAGATATATTTGGATGTGCCTGGATGTTATAGGCATGTACATTTGGGGATCTTGCAATAATAGACCGTATTACTTTTCTGAGTCCTAACTTCATGCCTTAGCTTTGTCTCTTTCCTTTAAAGTTCTGCTGACTTTTAGGATATAGCCAGGAAGAATTGCCCTCAAAAACTACAGGAGGCTTGGCTCTGCCTCTTCTATTCATTATGATTTTCCCTCGGGATAACATTTTTTCCATTCCAGACTAAAATGATCACACCCCTTCTGAAGTTCAAAACATTTACTTCACAATTTGCTCACATTTACATCTTTTCTAATTGCCCCTTAAAATGTATTTATATAACTCAGGCAGCTTTTATATATATATAAAGATCATGGCAATGAAAGCTTTATGGCAGCAAAAGCTGTGTCTCATTTACCATTGGGACCCCAGTTTCTCAAGTGGCCTCTGCACACCACAGACACTCAATAGAACAATTCTGAAAGAACAGAATCTTTCTTCATAAATCTTCTTGTCATTCTCTATAACTTAACTCTCATCAACTTGGGTTCACAAATTTTTCATGAAGATGGCATGTTTTAGTGGAAAATGCAGAGGGTTTGAAGCCAGCAATCCAGTTTCCACAATTGAGCACCTTTGTGACTGTTGACATGTTATATAATATAAACTTAATTTCCCTATTGTAAAACGATACTACTTACCTCATAAGATTTAGTTAGGATCAGCTGACATCTTAGAAAGCACTTCTTGAGTGAAGTACTGTGGGAATATGTGTATGATGTTTTGTATATCATATATCCGTCTACTGAACTCTCCCAATATTTTAAGCATAGTTTGACATTTATCAAAACGCACTATACAGTTTTAGTGTACTTCATTAATGATTTATTTTTTAAATAGCTCAAATAAAAATTCTTGGAGTTAGATATTTACATTGATAATACCGTAGCATTTTATTTTGAGATTGTAATTTTTATAACACAAAAGTAAAGTACCTGAGCCCCAGGAAACCAGCTGTGAAGAAGTGCTTCTACCCCATTTTCTTACTATTACCTGTGGCCACTGCTGGTGTTTATGAGAGAAACCTCACCAGAGTGGGCCAGTACTAAAGATGAGCATATTCTCCTCAGTTACTGAAAATCACAAACTAGAGGGAAATCTGCTAGGAGATTTTACTATGGAAACAAAATCTATATCACTAATAGAATATGGCTTTGGGCATGAAATTTAACTTGTTTTTAGTCAGTGAATTAATCAGCCATTTGAGAACAGGCCCCTTTATCTGGAACTGTAAGATACATAGATAGATAGATAGATAGATAGATAGATAGATAGATAGATAGATAGATAGATAGATAGATACAGGTGGTTAGAATTTTGAATAGACATGGCAAAGAGAATATAAATTAGATGCCCCAGAAAACAAAACACAATGATTTATTTTATTAACTCTGGACTCACTCTCCCTTGCTCTCCCTACCTCTTCTATCACTTCTGTTCTATTTTTGGTTAACCTTGATAAAGCAAATTTTCTAGGTAAGTAATTTTTTTTTGTTTTCCTATCAAGTTCCATATCGCTGTCTGGTGAGTTAGTAAGTAGGTCACTTCCACGGATTCCATTCCTGATTCAATTGAAAGCCCTAAGGCTCACTTTCAACCTCAGAAGATGATAAAGCTGAGCTCTCTAAGATAGTGCAGTGCTCTACCTTTAAAACTTTAAAGACCAAATATACCACTCTTTGCCTGAGGCATTCTCTCTCTCCAGAGCTCTTACATGCCCTCTTCTTTAACTTCTTAGGGCGCTTGTACCTTGACCCATCTCTTATTCTGCAGTTTATCAACCCCCTCCTTCTGGGTACAATTTTTTTTCCGAATCAGTATGGATCCCAAGGTCAGTACAGTAGCCTTGATGTCATTTCCTCAGCAGGGTTAGCTTCTCATCCTTTTAAAACACTGTTCTTAAAACTCCCACTTCTGTCTCAATCCAGCTTTAGATTTTCTTACCTCTCGGGGTCTTGAGACAATCAAAAGAAAACTTTTAGAATTGATGATAAGACAAATCTATGGTTTCCAGCATAAAATTGATTGTCTTTGCCACTATACAGACCTTTGCTTTTGTTTCTTTTTTTGTTTGTTTGTTTGTTTGTTTGTTTCTATCATCCCCTTCCAATTCTCCTAACCACCTGCTGGAAACCTGTATTAGTCTCCTCAGGCTCATCCCCTATACTCTGCACTGTTGCTTCCCTGAAAAATACAGGCAACCATCACTTAGTTTCCAGAACAAAAAGGAGGATCTGGCTAATCCCCACCCAACTCCAGCTTTTTTTTTTTTTTAATTTTATTAAATTTATTGGGGTGTCATTGGTTAACAAAATTACATAGGTTTCAAGCGTACAATTCTATAATACATCATCTGTGTATTTACAATGGAAAGTCAAATTTCTTTCCATCACCATATCTTTGACCCCTTTTACCCTTTTCTATCTCCCCCAAACTTACCCAACAGTAGCCACCATACTGTTATCTGTGTCCATGAGTTTTTGTTTATTTCTTGTTTGTTTCTTGTTGGTTTCAGTTTTATATCCTTCATCTCAGTGAAGTGATATAGTTCTTGATTTTTTCCAATCTGACTTATTTCACTTAGCAGGATAATCTCAACATCCATCCATGTTGTTGCAAATGGTAGCGTTTCATCTTTTCTATGGCTGAGTAATATTACACTGTATATATGTACCATATCTTCTTTATCCAATCATCTTTCAAAGGATAGCATTTCTTAAGAACACATCTGAATCAATTATTTGTTCCATGCTTGTATTTATTTAAATGTGTTTGTATTTCTGTGTGTGATACCTATTTTTTTAAGGATTTTTCAGAATATTAGAGAATATATGCAGAGGATCTGTTGCTCATTATAAGTTATGCTCATAATGCTTAAAACAAACTCCAGAATCATCTCTTTTTGGACACAAGTCTATACAAGTAATGGACACAAAAATTCTGTGTACATTTTGCTTCTATGTAAAGTATTTATGCCCGCTTACTCTTTATTAGAGCAAATATAAACTTACTGTTGCCCTTCAAAATCTAGCTCGATGTTTTCTACTGTACTTTCCACTTTTTTTATTTATTATCCAGACTAGGAATCAAATATATTTAGGAGACATGTTGAAAGAATTCATGGGGTCTGTAAAGCCCTGGAATCTTGAATGTACCACTTTGAGGTATATGATTAAAAAAAAATGTGTGTATACACACACACACACAAACACACACACACACACACACACACATATATATATATATACACACACACACATACATATATATGTGTGTGTGTGTATATATATATATATACATATATATATGTATATATATGTCTTCTGCTCCAAAAGACACATTAGAGCTGATGGTCCGGCTAGGTCTTATTTTCAGGGAAACACGGTTTCAATGTTTACCTAGTCTGCTATACTTCTCACAGTAAGCCATCAATTTTGATGCACAATTTGACAATTTTTTGTAATGTTTTCATCAGTTCTGCTCATTACTGGCTGCGTTTACCTCTCTTTATCAGCAAGACGTCTCTCCCCCAGAAAAATGTTTAATCCATTTGTACACTGCTGTTTTCTTCATGGCATACCCGCATAAACTTGGACTAACATGTTCCTGATTTCACTTCTACTCTTGCCAAGTTTAACAAGAAATTTAATGTTTGTTCATTCCTCCAATTCAGCTCAGACAATCTCGGGAGAACACACAAAAACACGCAATAACAATAATGAACACCACTCAGCAAGACACCGCACACATCAGGAACATAGCTATGAGACACTGTTATACCAAGGTTATAAAATCTCACCGATCTGTTTGTAAAGTGCTGCCAGTGTAAGCCCATGCTGGCAAGTTCACGAACTAAATTTTCAGACCTTGTAAGCCTTTCTTTATTGAGCTCTTGGGATAAATGTTGACAATCATTGCTGGAAATGCATGTTTTCCAACTTAGCACATTAGCAAAGGATACATGAAAGAAATTTAAGATTCAGAGCTTAATTTTCAATTAAGAATATGTCAGAGTTGAGTATTTCCTGCAATAGGCATATTCCTTAAAGAGTTAAAGGGATGAGGCTACTGCTTCCTATCAAATGTCAGATAATTGACAATTTAAGAGCATTTAGTGATCATGAATAACACCAGATACTGATACAACCAACAATACAAAAACTGGAAATATACTGAGGTCATCAAGTCAAATCTCTGCCTCCCGATCCATAACAGCCAGCATAGTCTAATGGACACAAAGTGTATCTAAAAAAAGAAATGATCAGTTGGGAAGCTACACATTGACACCAGTGCCTAGTCCACGCTTCAAAGCAGTTTTCAGAGATTTCCTAGTCACTGAAAAATAGATCAGTTGGGAAAAGACATGATCAGTTGGGAAGCTGCGCACTGACACCAGTGCCTCGTCCACCCTTCAAAGCAGTTTCCAGAGATTTCCAAGTCACTGAAAAATATTTTAAACATTTTTCCTATTTCTCGTCTCCCTAAAATGGAAATTAAGCATAAAGGAACTTGCCTGGTACTTCAGAAGGTAGCCTAGGAACTTTTAATTTATACTTTGTAAATAATGAATGGTTCCATTAAAATTTTCTAAGCTCTCCTGTATATGTAAAAAATAAAATGAAAACTAGCCAGGAACTATTTCAGCCTATTATTCTTAATATTGAGAATGTTTCTCTTTGGAAATACTTATATTTCTGATGATATATTTCCAAATAACTTTATTTTCTCTTTCATCTTATATGTGATAAAGTTTTAAGGAACACACATGTAAAAAATTTTAAGGAGAGAATTTAAATAGGGTTCTGGATTTTCTCTAAGGTTATATTTGTCTTTTCTTCAAAGTCTGGTATATTATTTTTAGACTGCACTTGGTTTGCATTAGTTCAGTTATCCCCATATTTCCTCTTAATTCACTTCTGAAATTAATATATCTGTAGATTGAAGTTTCTATTTTCTACTCTAAATTAGGTAATCTAAATTTGAAGGTGAAATGGAGTTCTCATTACCCACTGCCTGTAGATATGTTTGTACAAAACATAAAATATAAAGTGCTTAGATCTTTCCTGAATAGTTTTTGCAGGATGATTAACTGATGTTGTGCAACTTCTAAAATATCAAGCTGTGAATGTTATTAGATATCAGAAATATAGTATCTTATACAGTTTTCCTGGTTGTTAAATGCCAATATTCTTTGTCTTTGAAAGATCACATTACTTTCCAGCATACGAAGGATATTCTAATTGCAATTATCATTTCACAGACTTTTAAGTATATTATGTTTCTTAAACACCACTAAGAAGGGTAATGGTATTAATTTCAAATTTTGAATGTGTATAGCCACTTTTAATAACACTATTTAGTAAGGAACTACATTCGTATTAAGCACAAACATTGAATATGAAGTATTTGTTGAAATTTAGAAATCCCTTTCCTGTTTTTTTTTGTTTGTGTCTGAATTTTAATTCATAAACCTTTTTTCTTCAGACAAATTAAAATTAAATATGCCCCTGAACATTCATGGGATCTGTCAAAATTAAATCAGTTACTTTTATCTTCAAACAATCATCTTTTCATCTGATTCATCTTTATGATACTCTTTTTTAAAATCACAAGTAGCTTTATATTGTGTTTTTTAAATAATACGTACTTTTTCTGATTTAAATGGTTAGGAAATGATCCTTAGGTATACAATGAAATGTCAAATTTTTCTTACTGTGTCAGTTTGAATGAGAATCCAAGCTTGAGAGTGACAGGTAAAAAATTTCCCCCAAAAGTTCTTGCTAAGGGAATGTACATTTAGCTCATTCCCACCTTCAGTGGTATATAGAGGAAAACAAGAGACCAATTTCAGGAGAGGATCCTTAGAAAATTATTTGAAGGGAGCAGTCTGTGTGCTGTGTGTCCTTCACCCATCTTGCCCATTTCAAATCAACTTACTTCAACCATCATTTCAAGTCAACTGATTTCAACAGATCAACTAATTCTTTACATGTGTCTTTTGGTCTTTCAACAACAGAGGGACTGACTGGTTGGTGTCTGACAATCTGATGAAAATCTGAAGGTGAAAAGATAAGTGCATTTGTCTCTGATGTTGACCTATGATCAACTTTCACCTTTAGACTTTGGCTATGTTATGTGTGTACATGATAAGGAGCTTGGTAGGAGAGTCATCTTGAAGGGAATCTACCCCAGAGCTCTGCAATTCTGAGTGAAGTGATTCCAGCACCAAGAGTCATTGCAGGATGTCCCATTAATTGTAGGATTTTAAAAGGGAATCCTAAACCATGAGCCATCACCCATTTGGGAAATACTGCAATGTTGAAAGTCACTCTTCTACAAAGTACCAACCAAAATACCTTGTGTGTTTTGAGGCAGTACATAAAACTTTGCCAGAGTTTCCAGAAGCTAGCATAACAGATCACCAGATATAAAAAAAAACTTTGCCATTTTTCTTTAATTCTCATCCCACTCCCCACAATCTCATCTGCCAAGTGTGAGTCAGGCCTGAGATTGCGTGGGGAGGAAAAAGTATAAAATTGAATGAGAGGTATAATAGTTGAAATCATATAAAATAAAATATTTCTAAATCACTAAAAGTGAACAAAAAGGCTCTGAGGTTTGTATGGAATGATGCCCAAGTATAGAGCAGAGAGATCTGATTGAGCACCTTTGAAAGTCACTGATAAAATGAAATAAAACCATTTTCTGCATTACAGCCTATTGAGTCCAATCCTTTGAATAATAAGTAGAAAAGTTCTGATGAAGCTATTTTAAATAATTAGCAGTCCAAACCCAGCGGTGCCCCACCCATTATAACACATGCTATACTTCAAATTACTGTAGCTATATGACTTAAGAAGAATTTTAAACAAAGCAGCTTAAAAGTGTACATATCCAGAGGTAGGCTGAAGCATAAATTATACAGCTAATGGGATTTGTGGAGGGAAGTTATAAGAATACAAGTACGTTAATATTGTGGAGTTGATTTTTCAAATGGGCTGGGAGGGCATCTGAAGTACGAGTGTAGGAGTAGGAATATTTGCTCATCCTCACTGCCTTTCACTCCTCCATCTATGCAGACAATGCCCTGAGCAGAACAGTATTAAGAGACATTACTTTAAGGGTGAGACTAGAGAGCCACATAAAAATGAGAGAGTGCAAAACCCCATTCCCTTATCATCACATAGGGTTTATCCTAGTCTTAGTTCTAAAACCTAAAGCCAGGACTGTAGTAGTTGGGAGTTGTACAAATGATGTTCAAAGAAATGATTCTAACTCTGATTCATAAGTTTTGTGTTTTTTTTTAGATTTAGAATCATCTTCCACTGTACTTTTCATTATTTCTACTCTCCAAAAGGTACAGTAATGCTACTTTTTAAATTATTTTTCCCCATTTATTGCCTCTCTCTATATGTTCTTTTTTTAAGAGAAAGTAAAAAGGTTCACAGTGTACCCTCCTCACTTCACTCCACTCTTCCCTCATCTCATCATTTAATCATAGCTGCTGTCTTCTCAGTACCGGATGCCGTTTCCTCAGTAGTGGCTTCTGGCTTCTCAGCAGCATTACATGGCATAGAATCATTGCACAAAATTCTGAGTAGTCAGTGATGGCTTCTCTGTGTTCTTTCCAAATTCCATGTATCATTGTCAACCAAGGTATAGATGTCATTTTTCTTTGGCATATCTGTTGGAATTTTTGTGGGTCTATAATCCCTTGTAGAAGTCTCCCTCTGCCTTTTTTCAAGGGCCTGTAGTTAGCTCATTTACTTAGTTATCTCTACTACCTTGCACATGAGTCATTTATTTGTTATCTTCAGAGGAGAGATGAAAAGAAAAAGAAATTCACAATAACATGCCCATGAATCATGTATAAAAGCACATGTATATACACACATGAGGAATAAACATGTATATTTAAAATCCTAAATATATCAATAGAGATATATTTTATGAACATGTTAATAGATGTGGTACTGTTCCGTGCATTTTAAATTTGCTGTGATTTATTATAAGTATACATGAAGCTGTATAAGAAAGGAAGATAATAATAAAGTGAGAATATTTGAATTGTGGGTTTACTGCTTCCCTCGGCTGTTATAATTCATTTTCTTGCTTTCCCTAGACATTTTGGCCACTCACTTTCTATTTTGTTTTTAAGATCTTGGTTATAAAAAGATGGAGTTCTTCCAGCTCAGTCCTAGCCCCTGTCTTTTTACTTAATATTCTCTTTATATGTAATCTCGTTCACAAGCAGGCCTTCAATAACCAACCGTGCTCAGATAATTAGCATTTATATCTTTAGCACAGATGTCTCCTCTGAACTCCAGACCCATATGTCTAACCACTTGTCTCAAAGAAATTTCAAACTCAATTAAATATATTCTGCCACAACATGTGGTTCTTTAGTGAGAACTGACTCATACAAAATTGTCACATTGGGGGAATGATGTAAATTTAATATGAAAGTCACATTGGTTCATATGTGATATTTCCCAGCACGATATGTATTAAATTAATCAGTACCAAGCTACTTCACAATTAAAGGAGAATGTTTAGTATCATATGAAGATCTTATGGAAAAGCAGAAATTTCTGCAAAAGTGCAATTAATGCCTGGCTTGATGATTTTAAGAATCAGTAAACTTTCCACAGCATTAAGCTGGCAGAGCTGTGAGTTCAGATTAAGATTCAAAGGCACTTTCCCTCTATTACAAAACATGTGGAAGTCTGTTACCTGGATTGGATTTTCAATTTAAAAAATCTTCAATAACCTCTTGAAGAAACACATGTCCCCATTTTTAAGACTACAAGGGATCTATTAACTGAGCTTAGTTACAAATATCAGTGGAAAGTTAACACTATCAGGAATTGCATCAGAACTGTTACAGGGGTTTTGTTTTTGTTTTTGTGTTTTGTGCTTGGCTTATATAATTCATAGATGGTGAGTGGTCTCCCTTCACTTTATTTTCTATATAAGCACTATTATTCCTACTGCAAGATTTTGCAGAATGCAAGATATTTCTTTAATGTTTTTGTGACATAGTAACAGAAACATCCCTATGAAAAAATTATGACATATAATAATAAAATTATAATATATAATAATAAAATTGTGTATATATATATATATATATATATATATATATATATATATACATATATTTGATCTGGTTCACCCTTTCCTAATCTAGTTCTCTTTCAAAGTTTTCTATTTCAGTAACTAGAATCTAAATAACTTCTATGTAATCTTTATAAATGACAACTAACATCTATTAACACTTTCCCCTATAGTCCAGTGATATATCCATGCTGCTGATTGTGACGTTCAACTTTACCCCATGAGCTCCAAATATAAAAAAATACTGATCAGTGAACTAATCTTTCTCTGTCTTCCTCAATCTGTCAATTCCTAAATGTGTGCATTCCTAGTATATTCAGTTTATGTATCTTCTTCTCAACACTTGATCTAGTTAAATATTTTCTGTGCTCCTTCGTGTGTGCGTGCGTGTGTGTGTGTGTGTGTGTGTGTGTGTGTGTGTGTTTATGTGAAGGAGGGGTTTGAGTGTGTTTATAGACTGACTAAAACTGTTCTAATTTGAAAGATTGTAAATTCTATTAGGGTAAGAGCAGTGCTTTTTGTGGTTTGTTTTATTTTTTATTTTATTTAATTGTTTTATTATTTGTCTCCAGAGTGCCTTATGTAGTGTAGGTTCTCAATCAGTGTTTATTGAAAATATGTTGCATGAGGAGTAGATACAATGGGGAAGAGGCATTGGGGGGAGAAGACTGCATGATTTCATCACTTTGGCTTACTGAATTCTCGATAAAAAATAATAAGACCACATAAATGAAATTATAATTTTAAAAGGCAAAATATTTCAAGGTCATTTAATTTATGAATCCTAATAGATTAATTTTCTCAACAGTATTTGCTCTGCAGTTTTCTAGTCACTGGAAATCAGATAGGAAATTACATAATTACAAAATATTCAGATATTGAAGATAACACTAAAACATATATAATAAAAATTATTACATTTTAGAGGTTGAAAGAACTTTTAAAAAATCTACATTGTGATATAATGAAGACACATTGTCAGAATTAACAGATCTAGATTACAATCACAATCAAACTAGTAACTAATCACTCTCAAGTTTAGTTTCATCTACTCTAAAGTGTGTAGCTAAAATCCATGACTGTTTGTCTTTATAAAAATCATCCAAGGTCAAACAGCTCCTGTATAATGGCAAAGAAAGTAGATCATATTTTGCCAGACTCCTTTCCTAAGTATTTTAAAACAAACCAGGAAACAACAGTGAAAGAAATAAGACAGTAAAAATTTTATTAAATCTGAGTACAAAATTA
Source organism: Rhinolophus sinicus (assembly GCF_036562045.2). Lineage (NCBI taxonomy): Eukaryota > Metazoa > Chordata > Mammalia > Chiroptera > Rhinolophidae > Rhinolophus > Rhinolophus sinicus. The sequence goes on from NC_133755.1 coordinate 107,159,776, forward strand.
ATTGTAGATATAATTAAAGCAGAACAACACCAACATGTCATGGTCTATAATTAAGAGTGAGCTGTGGTATCAAAGAGAGAAAGGAGTAGGCCCATAGGAAAAAGCAAACCTAAGATGTGGTGGAAATCACTATGTGGTAGTTCATAAAAAACTAAAATTATATAGATAACAATATAAGCTGTTTTTGAAAGTGGCTATAGAGAGTCATAAACATTTGTACTTGGTATTAGAAGAAATATAAAGAAACATAAATATGGAAATTGATTGAAATGGTAGCATTTATCATTTAATGCTCTTATTTCATTGGCTTTCTTTGGGTTTGTGACAGATCAAAACTTACTTTGTTTTGTCCAGTTTTCCTTAAGCTTCAGATCACCAATTTCAACTTTGAGTTAACAATTTTAGCTAAAAATATGTGCATTACTAAGGAGTACTTACTAATGTGCTAGGTGCTTTATCAAATACACTAATGAATCTTTACTCTCTAGTGTCCTTCAGTCTGTCACACAAGTGAATTTATCAGGGTGATTGGCATTTGGGAGATATACAGAAAATGTATGTTTCAATGAATGAATGCTTTAGAAAACCACAGACATGAAGAGTAAATGACTCATAACCCCAACACAGGAGTGTTTCTTTGTTTACAGTAAAAAACAGTCTACGTTGGATTTGCATGTTTTATAACCCTGCGAACCACAGACATCATCATGCTAGCAAGAACTCTAGTTTTTTTTTTCTTTCTTTTTTTTCCCTACAAAACTATTTTAGGAATAATACATATTCACTGACATAGGTGGGTTTATAGCATGGTGGAATGATTCATAAATAGAAAAATGGAGATTGTAATTCTTATTACTCTTAAATGTGTTTTGCTTCCCCCACACTGTGACTATGTTATTTATTTTCCTTCTCCTTCCCACAACAACCAGGATAGGATCTGTTAGGATAATCTATTCCCTTTGGTCATTACACTCCATTTTATACCAACATTCCTTATTATCATGTCAAGATGTAATTGTGTCATGTTGGTGGAATAATTCTATAGTAGAATAAAACAGACATCCACTCCAGATTTAAGAGCAATGGAATAAAGACAATCTGTTCTGGCTGGAAAGATACCACAAGCACTCAAAATCTCTTAAGTTTATCAGTCAGAGAGTAAAAGCTTAGGAAAAAGGAGTGTATGGCAGCATGGAAGGAATCAGGCAACACAATTAAATTGTTTCTTCTTATGTTAATAATCTAATTACCTTAATATATTTATGAAACTTGTCCATTTTCACCAGACTAAAACATATGTAAAAGAGTTAAATGTTTTTATCTGAAGCAGGCAGTAAAGTTGACACTTTATATATTTAAGTTTCATATCTAAAAGTACATTGTTTATCTCTTTAAAAAGAGTACAACAAAAGTTACAGATAAGTTTCAAGAGAAATTTAGATGAACTATATTTAGAAAACTTTGAAACATTACTCAGAGTTCTAAAAGGAAAAGTCAAAACACATACAAATAATTACATAATACAGCAAAAATGAATACTGAATCAAAAAAAAAAAAGAATACTGAATCCATCTTGAATATTATAGTAATATGACCTAAGCTAATATAATACTATTCCCTAACAGGCGTCTAATTGATGCTCAAGTATATCAGGGAAATCAATGGGCAGGGTATGAACATTTTTTTGGAAAAAATAATGACAAAGAATTTGGATAACTTATGAATTTTCATCAATAAAGTATGTGATTAAGAATGAATAGATGAATGAATGAATTAATAAGTAAATAAATGAATTAATGAATGGATGAATGAATGAATGAATCCTTGACTGACTCTAGAATGCTTTTCTGAAAGCAAGGTAAGCTTATAACCTGCATCAGGATCCCCTGGGATTCTGCCAATAGTGTAGAATTCAGGGCTCCACTTCTGCATAACTAACTAAAGAATCCTTAAAGAGCAAATAGACCCAATAATTGTGCTCCTGAAGTTTGAGTTTCTTGGCTCATTCCAGAGATTAACACCTGCAAGAAGTACAGATCAGTAACAAAGTCTGAAGAGATCTGGAGTCCCCAAAATTGAGGTTTCAATATTAGTTACTCTTGTGATAAGAAATAGTATAAGAATAGCATAAAATATAAGGGTGATTATGATATTACTCTTGCTGATAATCATAGACAATATTTAAAGTACTACCAAGTCAATATTCTAAGAATTTTAGTTGTATTAACTCATTTAAGGCTGACAATAACTTTATAAAGTTGACAGTATTGTTAACCTCTTTTTAAGATGGTTCTATTTTTGTTTGTGTTATATATATATATATATATATATATATATATATATATATATATATATAATGTTACATACATATATATATATATATATATATATATATATATATATATACACCACATATCAGTGAAATCATATGGTTCTCTACTTTTTCTGTCTGACTTATTTTGTTTAGCATTGTAATCTCCAGATCCATCCATGTTGTCTCAAATGGTGCCATTTCATCTTTTCTTATGGCCCAATAGTATTCCACTGTGTATATATACCACAACTTCTTTATCCATTCATCTATCAAAGGACATTTTGGTTGTTTCCATGTCTTGGCCACCGTACACAAAGCTGCAATGAACATTGGAGCACACGTGTCTTTATCTATAAATGTTTTCAGATTTTTTGGGTAGATACCCAGGAGAAGGATTGCTGGGTCATATGGTAATTCTATTCTTAATTTTTTGAGGAACCTCCACACTGCCTTCCATAGCAGCTGCACCAGTCTGCATTCCCACCAACAGTGTATGAGGGTTCCTTTTTCTCCACAGCCTCTCCAACACTTGTTACTATTTGTCTTGTTGATGATAGCCATTCTAACGGGTGAGGTGATATTTCATTGTGGTTTTTATTTGCATTTCTCTGATGATTAGTGATGTTGAGCATTTTTTCATGTCTATTGGCTATTTGTATGTCCTCTTGGACAAATGTCTCTTCATGTCCTCTGCTCATTTTTTAATTGGATTGTTATGTGGTATATCAAACTGAAAACAACAAAAGAACAAGACAAATAAATGAAGAAACAAAAACTCATAGACATAGACAATAGTTTAGTGGTTACCAGAGGGTCAGGGGGAGGGGCTCGAGAAGAGGGTAAATGGGGTCTAATATATGGTGATAGAAAGAACTGACTCTGGGTTTGAACATATAATGTGAGATATAGATGATATATTGCAGAATTGTACACCTGAAATCTTTGTATTTTACTAACAATTGTCATCCCAATAAACTTTAATTTAAAAAAAAAAAATGAAGAAAGTAAAGCCAAGAGTTGTGAAGCTATTTCTCCAAATTTGATTATGAGGAGATAAGAAAATAAAGGAATAATCTTTCACTGGATATCCCTAAGCTAATTGCAGAATTGGTTTAATTCTTAGATAAAAAACAAATGGCCTGGTACACTATAGTAATTGAGCCAATAATTATCTGGCCTCCAAATTTATGAGCAAGTTATATGAATAAGTAATCCAATGAAATCACCATGCTGACTTACCACCCTGGGAGAGATTAACCACATTGGATGACTAAGCGCCTCCTGTTGTTGAGAAAATGGTGATCTGAGGGCCAGAAATCACAAGACTATTGATCCCTAGATATGAAAGAAAGGCATGGCTCATCTAATTTACCTTCTCTTATGGGTGAGCCACTGAAGATGAGTATATAATATAATAAATGATAACATCATCCCAGGGGAGTTGCTAGTATGGTATCTATTGACAACCTGTCCCAGGCTAAGGGAGATCATGTGGTCCTTGAGAAAGTCCTGCCCTTGAGAAAGAGTTAAGCGTTATGTAGCGCAAAGCTTTGCCACTGTGTAATTCTCTACTCTTTGAATCAAAATGAATAAGTCTCTTCTTTGTTCCTCTTCTTTCCCTTTCTGTTTCCCTACCTTCCTCTCTTTTATTTGTAAATATACTTAGATAAACCAATTTACATGTGTGTTTTAATGAAGATTGGCATAAGCTATTTAGCTAACCCATGAACATTTGGCTAAATTATCTAGATATAAAATGCATACATGTAATATATTTTAATTAAATACAGTTTTAGCTAATTTCCAGGCCTCACATTGGGAGACCCAGCATATTTATCACTGGGTTATTGAGGCTTGAAAATAGAGAAGAATGCTAAGGTACTCGCTTTCTTTTTTTCTAAATAACTGTTTGCTACATTCCTTTCTCTATTACTCAACATAAGGCCATTTTATGGGAAAATGTTAATATCTTTGCAGTCCTAGGTTTTTAGATAAAATTGTCACTTAGAGATCTCTCTTACTAAATGCTTGAACATTTCCATTGATTTATTCCAGGGAGCCCTAGGCATGTGCTTCTTTTTTATGCACTTTGCTAAGCCTTTTATTAAGGCCTACAAGTAATTTTCCATATTGGATCACCCACAGAATCCCTGCAAACCACACAGGCAGATGCATGAATTTTAAAATTCCAATTACCCTTTTTATTTTATTTTCTTTTTTTTTTCAATTTTGCCTATACCACATTCCTATCTAATGGCCAAATAAATGTAGCTTTATTCCTTTTATATTTACATATATATATATATATATATATATATATATATATATATATATATATATATATAATTTCTAGACCATCAAATGTACCTCCAACCATATTATTTTATCCCATATTATTTTCAACTTTATATTTATTTCCTTGAAATCCATGAATAAAAATAAAATAAATCTTCCTTTTTTGGTGCTTTAGCTAATAAAATGTTGGTCGGAGATATAAAGTAAGTGAACAACATATAAGACGTAGCATGACAGTTTCAGGCTTACCAAATCTGGCTAAATTTTTCTCAAGAATAGGAACTGGACTGGTACCCCTTTGTAGTGACCAGTATATTTATTGACATAGAGTAGAAGCTTAGTAGATCTGATTGTTGTAACTAACTTTCCTTCTTTAACTTTCATTTGATTAATTTTATGTTGTTTTTGGTCTATTAAGTTATTTAAAAAAATAATAAAAGAACAAAACAATATGTTGAAGGGTTAAAAACAGGAAACTATAAAAGAATTTAAAAAAGGAAAAAATGGGAAGAGGAAACTGTTTAACCAAAATTGTTTAGAACAAGACAGATGACAAAACTGCCATTGACCTAGTTTTCTCACTTCTGTATTTTTCTCAGTTGAATCTGTCATCGTACTTCCCACCTCCCCTTCAATAATATCTTAGTGCATAATGACCTTGTTCTTGGTTATCATCTTTAAAATCTCAACATATTTTATCATGTTCTTCTAGTCACATTTTTATTCATCATTGTTGTTTAAGTCATTTTTATATATTGAATAGACAAATATGGTAGCCTAAATTTAATTGTAAATTTTGAATAAAGTTTAAGGATCTCATAAGCAAAATGCTAAACGGATACTAAACAAACGTAGTTCAGATTTTTGCCTCCCAGGGACATATATTTTCCTGGTCCAAACAAATACACCCAGACAAATTCTATATTAAGTTATATCCTCCATAAACTTCATGTCAGAGTACCGGATTGTTTCCAATTCATATGAATAATTTATTCACAGGAATCCTGTAATAAACACACAAAGCTTAATTCAGTGAAAATGGTACATCTGCATCCTTCTTCCTATCTTAAGATCACGTAACTTTAGCAAATTTCCAGTATACAATAGTATATTATTATCTATAGTCATTATGCTGAGTAGATTCTGGGAGTTCTCACCACATATGTATACAAAAGGTAATTATGTGAAGAAATGAATATGTTACTTAGTTTGACTCTACTAATCATTTCACTATATATATATATAGTAGTAGCTGTTTATATTTAAGAAGTTATTAACCTGGAGGCCACAGGGTCAATGCAGTTTTGAACAACATGGAGTCAGAGAGGCCAAGAATTTCACTATGTTACATAACTAACCTCTAAAATTCTTGTCTGCATCAGATATTTAAATCTTCATAATAAACCACCCCAAAACTTAAAACAATAACAGTATTTAGCTCATGATTCTGACGTTTGGCAGTTTGACCATGACTTTACTGGCTAATTCTAGTCTCAGCTAAGCTCACTCATGGATCTGCAGTTACCAGGTTGTCTAAGGGATGCTTTTTTTTTTTTTTTTTTTGGCAACTAAAGATTTGCATTTGGACCACAGAATACAGAAAATTATTTGTTTGATTATTTTAAAATTATCCCAAAGATGGCATGCAACTAATACCATGCTAGATACACATGAAAAAATGTAACTCATTACATACACTGAATGCCTTAGAGCGTTAGTGTATTGCTGTATGACACTTCACTCAGCACAATACACTTCAGGTCCACTCATGCTGCCACAGATGGTGAAAACCCATTCCCTTCCCTGGCTGGGCAATATTCCATTGTATATATGTACAACTTCCTCTTTATCCATTCATCCATCAAAAAACACCAGGTTGCCTCCACATCTTGGCCATTTGTAAACAACGCTGTAAGGATCACATTGCACACATCCCTTAAAATAGCATTTTGTGTTTCTGCAGATAATTACCCAGAAGTGGAAGAACTGGGTCCTTCTTTGTCACTTGTTATAGCCTTTGTTTTAAAGTCTATATTGTCTACTATAAGTATTGCCACCACAACTTTTTGTTTGTTTTCATTTCCATGAAACATATTTTCCATCCCTTTACTTTCAGTCTGTGTGTGTCCTCCGATCTGAAGTGAGTCTCTGGTAGGCAGCATATGTAAGGGTCTTGTTTTCTCATCCATCTTTTGATTGGAGCATTTCATCCATTTAGATTGAACGTAATTGTTGATAGGTATATAGTTATTGCCATTTTATTATTCATAGTTTTAATTTTTTTTCTTTGTAATACTGGTTTAGTGGTGAGGAACTCCTTTAGCTTTTTCTTGTCTGGGAGGCTCTTTATCTGCCCTTCAATTCTAAATGATAACTCTGCTGGGTAGAGTAATCTTGGTTGTAGGTCCTTGCTTTTCATCACTTTGAATATTTTTTGCCACCCCCTTTGGGCCTACAAAGTTTCTGTTGAGAAATCAGCTGAAGGTCTTGTGGGAGCTCACTTGAAGTTAACTAAATTATTTTCTCTTGCTGCTGTTAAGATTCTCTCTTTATTTTTAACCTTTGGCATTTTAATTATGATGTGGGTTTTTTTGGGTTCATCTTATTTGTGAGCTGCTCTTTTCTGGGCTTGTATATCTGTTTCTTTTGCAAGGTTAGGGAAGTATTCAGTTATTATTTCTTCAAATAGGTTTCCAACTTTTGGCTCTTTCTCTTCTCCTTCTGTATGATGTGAATGTTGGTTCACTTGAGGTTGATCCAGAGGCCCCTTAAACTGCCCTCGTTTTTCTTTTTTTTCATTATTGATTTTTTTTTTCCTGTTCTGATTGGGTGTTTTCTGCTACTTTATCTTCTAAATTGTTGATTCAATACTTCATTTCATTTAATTTACTGTTGATTCCCTCTAATGTATTCTTAATTTCACTTATTGTATTCTTTATGTCTGACTTGTTCTTTTTTATGTTTTCTATCTCCATTTTTATGTTTTCTATCTCCTTGTTGAAGTTATCCCTAAGATCACCAAGCATCTTTATAACCAGTGTTTGGAACTCTGCATCTGGTATATTGCTTGACTCGATTTTGTTTAGTTCTTTTTCTGAAGCTTTGTTCTGTTCTTTTATTTGGGACATGTTTCTTTGTCTCCCGATTTTGGATGCCTCCCCATGTTTGTTTCTATGTAGAGTGTTCCCAGTCGTAGTAGAGTGACCTTATATAATAGGTATCCTATGCGACCCAGGGATTCAGTCTCCCTGGTCACCTGAGCTGGGTGGCCTAGGTGTGTCCCTTGTTTGCCCTCTTGTTGCAGTTGAGCCTTGGTTGCTGTTGTACCTTAATGGGAGGAATTGGCCTGTAGGCTGATTGGTTGTGAGGATGAACTATGACTTCAATGGAGGATGTGCAGGGTTCACATTAGTGGGGCTCCAGTGCCTGCCCAGTCTGTCCTGTATGTGTGTCATCCTTAGAGCTGTATGGGTGATGCTCCAGCTCAGTCTGAACCTGGCCACTGGACTGCCAGCTTGGGATCTCCTGATAGGGAACACATTACAGGCCAAGTTCAAATGCAGTCTGTTCTCTGTCCAGGGCCACTTGGCATGTGCTACAAAGCAATCCAGAGATGGTTGTCACATGCACTGTGCTTGGAGGTACCTCAGGATCCCCAGCACTAACCCAGGCCAACTGTCACTAGTGCTGGGCTTAGGCCTGCTCAGCCAGAGGTACAGGGCATGCTGAAGACAGATGCTGCTTGTTTTGGTTTTGTGAACCTTTGAGATATTTTATCTGCCTTAAATACTCTTCCTTCTAAAAACTGAAAACATCTGCATCCAATAACATATATTTGTACCTTGAGCTCTTAGGCTCTCTATGTACCGTGTTTCCCGAAAATAAGATCTAGCCGGACAATCAGCTCTAAAACGTCTTTTAGAACAAAAATTAATATAAGACCTGATCTTATTTTACTATAATATAAGACCAGGTCTTATATAATATAATATAATAAAATAAATAAAATAAAATAAAATTAAAATAAAATAAAATAAAATAAAATGTACTATAATATAATATAATATAATAATACCAAGTCTTATATTATGTTTTGTTCCAAAAGAGGCATTAGAGCAGGTTGTCCGGCTAGATCTTATTTTCAGGGAAACAGGGTAATAGAAATTGACAAGAGACGAAACCAAAATCTCAGACAAGGTTTATTGGGACTTATGCTCAAGCATAAAGGAGGCAGCATTGGAGGAGGAATTCTCCAGCAGGCTCCCTGTTAGGATCCCTGACAGTAGCCGCTCTAAGCATTACATAGGGCAGAGTGAGGGAGGGCTTAACATCAGGTAGCATGACCCTCTACTTTCTTCCTGGTTATGGTACTTGTTCAGGCTCAGTCCATGATGAGGTCCTGGCGCATGATCTATAGGCTCAAGATGGTGGGGTTTCTCACTACAGCCACTTCAAGAAGGTCAGATAGCGGTCAACTCAGGGTTGTGTGTGCATGCAGGTGTTGGGGGGCACTACCTTGGGGGAGTTTGCAGTCGGAAACTTGCTTATCTCCCCTTTGGAAAGTAGCTGAACTGGGTGATACCAGATCTGGTGAGTGGAGTCAAGTCCCGTCCTTATTCTCTCACAACTTCTATAACTGACCACTGGATGTCGACATCATAATTATTCATTCTAGGAAAAAAAAAAAAATCCAGAAAGATAAGACTATGCTTAACTCTTCACAGTTTGATTCAGGACATTCCTGAAACCCAATTTATTTGTACAGTATATTAATCACCTGAGCAAACTTCTTAAGACAATAAGTTGTCCACTGGGGAAAAAGCTCAGTCATCAAACAACTATTCACTTATCAATTTGCTTCAAATTCTCATCTTGCTGTGTCCATCAATCTTAAATTATTAGATTACAAACTTTGCATAGTAAATAATTATCCCTTAAATTTTAATTTATGCCTTAAACTAGTTAAGCCTATACCTAAGCCTACATATATATAATATAACATATATATGCTATATATAACACTTATATATGTATAATATATATATAATACATATATATTATATATGTATAATATATGTATATACTATATATATGTGTGTATATATATACACACACACACATATATATGTATATATATATATATATATATATATATATATATATATATATATATATATAATGAGTATATGTAATTCCCATCCTTATCCTGCCCTTCTATACATTTCCCATTCTGAATCTCTCCTTTACTGCAGTGTTCTTAAACCTGACTTTGATCAAATTATTCTGTTGGGGTATTTTTAGTGATTCAGCATTCAACAACTCACATATTGCTATAGTGTTTTTTTCTTCATTTCAATCAGGTCTATGCCAAATAACAAGCCTTCTAAAACTGTCCTCTTCATTCACTATTATAGTGTTCTATATTTTTCATAAGGCACCTATTACCAGTCAAAGTGTATATAACAACTGTAGACATCTAATTGTTGTTGTTGTTTGTTTTTATTATCTAAAATAATGTGTTCCAGTAGATCAGGGAATTTTACTTTTGGTCATTGCTGTATGTCCATCAGCTAAATTAGTAACTGATGTATAATTGATGTCTAATATATATTTGTTAAATAACGTTGAGCTATTTAATAAATTTTCATGTTTACTAGTCCAACTGCCATTTTTGTTTTCTACTGGATTACCTCTCTACTTGGCAATATTTATAATAGCTTACAAATTTTATTTTGAAAAATTCAAATACCTGTATCCATTGTGCTTCAAATCATTACTTTGTAAAAATCATAATTCCAGAAAGTACCTAGTTTCCATATGCTATAAATTGTACCATAAGTTGTATTTGTTACTCAGTTGGCCTCTATAGTAAAATACTCAGTTATTCTTCAAATTATTTAGCTACCAGAATGTGTAAAATATGATGCTAGACACTGTGGTTAATACTAAGTATAAGGAAAAGATGACCTTACCTTTAAAATGTACCATAAAAATGCTGGAGGAGCACTATGAAACTTGTTCTTATTCAGAGAACAATAGATAGGTTTTTCTGAAAATTAAAATCAATCAAAATAATTGTTTACAGTAGCAAAATATTTGACCTAAATTATCAATATTATTGACTTTATTCAGAGCTTTGTTTTTCTTTTTTAGATAGTTTGAAAATACAATGTAAAGTATTTGATCTCATCTCATATATAAAGGGGTTTTACATTAAATCTATTTATTGACGACATTAGTGGACACTGCACTGCAGAATACATAAACACAAAACACATAGATATTTGTTCTGTAATATATATATATATATATTATATATATTAAATATTTATTTAGTATATAATAAATAAATATATATACATATATATATAGAGAGAGAGAGAGTTTAGTCTATGACTGTTAGTATATACATATAAATTTACCTGAGCAACAGAGCAAAACTAAATGTACATTTTGTTTTTTTATGAACTCTATCTACGTTCATAAAAAATACCTAATAATCATGCTCAAATTAAAAATGTTTATAGCTGTGTATGCCTAAAAATGTAAATATAAAGACAAACTGATGTAGGAGTGTGTATACATTATAAACACAAACATAGTATAGGTATAATTCAATAGATTATTTTTTCCCTACCCACATATCTTTTAAACCACAGTTTTAAAGGTTTAAAAAATAGGCTACGAATTCCATTAGATAAAAAAAAAATGTGTCTAGATTTTTTTTAACCTTTAAACAAGTAGGAAGATACAATTCAAAACTTACTTAAGAACAGAAGTACCAAGTGTATTCATGACAAGATGGTAAAAGTCCAGTAATGAAGAATCCAAACCTAATCAAATTCCTAATGTTTTTAAATAAAAAATATGGAGAATGTGGGATTTTGATAAAGAAAGCTGAGCTGAAAATTTAGAGTTATGACTGTGCATACACTATTAATTATCGATAGAGTCAAGTCTGTAGAGAGAAGGTGGAACACAGTTAATAAGTTATTTGACTAAATAAGAGGTATAAGGATAAAGAAAGAAGAAAATATTCCCTGCCAAATTCTCGTATCCAACCTCGATATTCCCAAGGAACCCAGATAATCTTGATGCCAGCGAGTCTGCAGCATCTCTAATGGAACTCAGTCCATTAAGGTAGCTTAAATAGATTTTGTTCTTTGAAATTGGAAGAGCTATGAAAATAAGATGCTTATTGAAGGTCTCCTGAACTAATTCTTGTCACCTACTTTGGGATCCTAGAAACTATTTTTGTAGCAATTACTGTGAAATAATTGAGTGTTTGTTAAGAAAATATCAAGTCATTAGTGGATAAACATAGTTTATGAAAACTGATGGAAAAAAATAAATATGCCAAATCTTGCTATTACTGACTTCCTATTTTTATTGTATTTTGACTTTATTCCTCAGTTTGTGCTATATGAATTCTACTTCAGACATTAATGTGAACTAGGAACCATGATTTTTAATGTTTTAAAGAGTGTCAGCTGGGTTTTAACATTGCAAATTGTAATCCAGTATCTATTCTTACCTCCCTTCTTGGAGCTGGCTCATAAACATTTAGTTAGGAAGCACATTTTTCGTTTGTTTGTTTGTTTGTTTGTTTGTTTGTTTGTTTTGGCAGCTATGGATGGACCTCAGTCTAAGTACCAACCAGGAGGATGTAATCTGAAGGAATAAGTGCAAATTCTGGACCATACACTTCAACAGGAAAATTACTTGTTTTTTCCTCAGAATGTGAATGTGTTACCAGTGAGCCAGCTTCAAGCATATTGATGAGGATAATAAGTAGAGGACCATGGTTGTGATGTTGCACAAGGTACGAGAGGGCCTGGATGACCTACACTGAACCTCTCACCTCCGAGCCACTAGATGAAAGATAAATAATAGCTTCATCTTCCTTGTGCCATGATATTTTGAGCTATGTCTGTTAAAAATCAGGCAACTCAGTTATTTTCTCCTTTGCTTCAATTATTTCTCACTAAGTAGTTTTTATATCACCAAATATTTTCTGCTTTTGGACAAAGCTAATCTCCTTCCTAGAAATGTGGTATGGAATCTACATGCCATCCAGAGTTTAAGGACACATTTACGTTCATAATTCAGTTGAATTAGATAAGTATACAGGAGGTAAATAAGAGTTCATAGCATGATATAAAAGAAAACATAAATGAGCAAAAATATAATCTAATCAAGATTTACAATAACAGCAATAATTTCAAATACTGATACAGCATTTATGTAATCCTCATAACAAACCTGTGGGACTTTGCTAATATTAATCATGTTTACAGATGAAAGAACTTTGAAAAAAAGAGGTAAGTGGTAGAGCTAGGATAAAACTCAGCTGTCTAAGTTCAGAGGCCATGTTCTTCAACAAAACCCTCTCCTCCCTCTCTCTTGGCCAGGCTGTTTCTTACCAAGCTAGTTTCACTACCCCTATCAATACCCAGTGAACTAGGTTCAAGAAATCTAGTAACATGGTCAAGGTCACACAATATATCAATCACATTTCAGGATTCCCAAATTGTTGTGCTTTTCCTACATTGCAATCTTCCGTGGGATCTGAGTTGCTAAATGAAAGGTACAGTCAGTGTAATTAGATTCCTAGAAGACAAACAAATATAAGTGGTCATACAGGGTTTGAGGACAAAGAAAATGTTTATACAAATGCCTAGAGCAATGATCTAAGACTTGCACATTGTTCTTTCTTCTTCAAATAGGAAATCTCTATGTACGATTGATTTTACTGCTGAAATGTATGAAGTTAATATCTGGACAGGTTAAGTTAGACTTTGTCCTGAATTTGTCAGTCTCTTATTCCTTCCACTTCATACTTCCATACTTTCATCTTCAAAGTGGGGATAATATCACCTTGACATTGATGCTCATTTCAGATTACGAAATATTCTGAATATAGAATATGATATAAATATCAATGCATACAAAAGAAGAATCTCTCTCTCTCTCTCACATATATATGTATATATAGGATTATTTTATATTGTGTATTAATATATACAAATCTTGTCCATCCATTTCTGCATTTAACATAAGAATTTTATATTTTATTTGTAAAGACTATCCTTTCCTCTCAAATACATGGATAAATTATATGTGTATCTATAAATACAAACATATTCTGGCTCTGAATGAAGGAGGATAAGCATAGTGTTATTATGGAGGTTCAGGGTTTTCACAGAATTAAAATAACAAAATTAAAATTTATGAAACTGAAACTAATAGGAAATTATGTTCACCAGTATATCATAATATTTCATGGACACAAAGATATTGAGAAGTCCTGTTTCATTCTGAGTTATCATCTTACTATTTCACATTAATTATAAACATAGGAGCTTAAATTAGGGAAAGATCTTTTTCTTATTATTTGAATAAAATAGCAACTTAATTTTTTCAAACATGTTCATATTAAATCATAATGAAATTTCAGTAAGATTTTATTTGATCTTTATAAGCTTAACTTATACTGTCTTAGAAACTTATATGACAATACAATATTGTACAAAAGAGGAATACTAATAATCTTACTTGAAAGGGCATCTACATCGTTTGTGTTTTTAATCGATTGTACAAATGCTATTTTTTCCAAAAAAATAGAGTATTAAATGAATGAACTAAGATATACAATGTTGTCTCCAGAGTATAGAAAATCCAAATACTATATCTTAACTTTATTTAAAACGTTTGATTAATGATGTAATACATGATAGCATAGCAAAATAAAAATCCCATAATTAAAATATGGTCTTATGATATGTGTCTGCTGAGTCTTATCTTTCAGGAGAGGTAATACAGCCAGTATAGCCATTGTCACACAATTGAATTATCAATTTTACATTTGATTGAGCTGCACTCTGGTGGGTTGCTTTAAATACTTAATATAAATTTAACTCATATAATGCCACGGTAAAATTTGGATAGTAAAGTTTTTGCCTCATATAAACTATAAACTTTAAACATTAAATTAAGTCAACTGCTCTAAATTTAGCAATAGTCAAACATCTGCTGAAAAAGAAAAGTGGAATGGATGAAAACTAGCACACTGTACATAAATAATCAGGCCAGGAGAGTTCATACACTCACAACTGATAAGACCATCCATTAAATATATGTATTTCATCCACTAAATAGACATGCATTATATTTCTGAATAAACCTATGCACTATTGTCACAAATTCATGTTAAGGGATGCTTAAAACAATGTATGGACTACACCAAGATATGAATAGGTAAATACATAACACATTTATTTACTCAGATGTTTGGTTTGTATTTTATTCAAAACTCAAAATAAGAAATTGTGTTATACTATTCAAACGTGTTATTTAAAATTCAAGTGGGAGAAGCATAAAGCACAAGATTACATGAGGAAAAGAAAATGATAGAATGTAGTTAGAAAAGAAAAAATATTATGTGTAAAGTATGATTTTCCTAAAGACTTGGAAATAATAATCATTTAACAAAACATAATCAACTAGAATATTGAACTACAGTCATTACAACAGTTAAAAGGAAAAAAAAAGTCTATTAGATTCCTTGCAAAGTAATCTTTCTAGAATTTTGTATCCCAATTTAAAAACAAAAACTCCTTTATGAAGTGGACATGTCTGTAGTTCACTATATGATGCCTCTAAAATAGGCGTAAAATAGAAACATCCTATATAGACAAATCCATAATGTTGCAATTTTAGGAAAGCTAAATTTAAGGAAGACAACAATGAAATGAAAAATATATAGACTATCTGAGAACATGAGTGTCTTCCTTACAGATTTTATTTGAGATCCCAACTTACTTTGCAATTTGCAGAAATAATAACTTTAAAAAAATACATGTGAATTCTTATTGGAATCAACTTAAAAAGTGCTTCTCGCTAATAGCAAGTGAGGTTGAACATTTTTTCACATATACTAATAGCTGGCCATATGTATGTCTTCTTGGGAGAAGTGTTTGTTTAGGTCCTCTGACCATTTTTTAATTGGATTGTTTGTTTTTGGTTGTTGATGAGTTGTATGAGTTCTTTATATATTTTGGATATTAGCTCCTTATCAGAGGTGTTGTTTGAAAATATATTCCCCCTGCAGTTGGTTGCCTCTTTGTTTGGTTGATGGTTTATTTTGCTATGCAGAAGCTGTTTAGTTTGATATAGTCCCATTCACTTATGTTTGCTTTTATTTCCCTTGCCTTTGAGGTCAAATTCATACAAACCTCCCTAAACCCAAGGTCCATAAGTATAGTACCTATGTTTCTTCTATGCAATTTATTGTTTCAGGTCTTATGTTTAAGTCTTTGATCCATTTTGAGCTAATTTTGATGTGTGGTGACAGAAGTCCAGTTTCATTCTTTGGCATGTGGCTTTCCACTTTACTCAGCACTATTTATTGAAAAGGCTTTCTTTTCTCCATTGTATGTTTTTGATTCCTTTGTCAAAAATTGTCTGTCCATACACATGTGGGTTTACTTCTGTGTTCTCAATTCTATTCCATTGGTTTGTGTGACTGTTTTTCTGCCAATACTATGATGTTTTGATTATATATATATATATATATATATATATATATATATATATATATATATATATATGAATCATTCTTACAGGTATGAGGTGATGTATATATCACCTCATACCTGTAAGAATGATTGTTATCAACAAGACAAACAACAATAAGTGTTTTGGAGAAAAGGTTATCCTCATACACTGCTGGTGGGAATGTAAATTGGTACAGCCACTATGGAAAACAGCATGGAGTTTCCTCAAGAAATTAAGAGTAGAATTACTATATAACCCAGCAATCCCTCCTCTGGGTATCGACCCAAAAAAATCTGAAAACACTTATCCATGAAAACATATGTGCCCCTATATTCTTTGCAGCATTATTCACAGTGGCCAAGACATGAAAATAGCAAAAGTGTCTTCGATAAATGATTGGATATAGAAGATGTAGTATATATATACACAATGGAATATTACTCAGCCATAAGAAAAGATGAATGCTGCTATTTGAGATCACATGGATGGATCTTGAGATTATAATGCTAAGCAAAATAAGTCAGACAGAAAAAGTCAAGAAGCATATGATTTCACTGATACGTGGAATATAAAACTGAAAGCAACAAATGAACAAGACAAACAAATAAACGAAGCTCATAGACATGGACAACAGTTTAATGGTTACAGAGGGTAAGGGGGAGGGAGGGTGGCAGAAGACGGTAAAGGGGGTCAAATATATGGAAATGGAAGGAGAACTGATGCTGGGTTGTAAACACACAATGCAATATATTATTATATAATTGTATATTTGAAACCTACATAATTTTCTAATCAATGTCACCCTAATCAAATTAATAATAATTGAAACAAATGCTTCTCTCTTTCAATCTCCTTTAGTCTCCCTCTCTGTGATATATACCTGTACTAACACACATATATAAGTAAATACGTATATCTACCTATCTATGTATATAGATAGATAGATAGATATAGATATAGATATATAGATATAGATGTAGATATATTATATATAATATATATATGTATATATATATATATAGAAAGAGATTATGTTGTGATGAAAAATACATACACATACAGAGCATACAGAGAGAGGCATACATATTCCTCCTTTCTGCATAATATCTGTATTCCCTAATATGCACTAGAAATTATTTTACCTCATTTAATCTTTAAACAACAATTTAATCTAAATACAATTGTTATTCATTTATAAAATCAGAATACAGGATCTCAAATAAGACATATAACTTACCTAAAGTCACACAACTTGTAAATGTCAAAGTCAGAATTTGAACCCCAGTTTATGTTCTCCAAAGTTCTGTTTTGAAAATATTTCACAATAAACCCCTCACTACAACTAACAAAGTATAATGAAAAATTCATGAGTTTTGGAAGTAGAGTAGCCCTTGTTTTAGTTCTTGGCTACAATTTTTCACATCTGTGTCCTCTGGGGTTAGTGAGTTAATATCTTTGGGGTACATTTTGTTTTTAAACTGGTAAAAACACCTAACTTGTATGATTATTATGAGGATTAGGATAAGTGTATACCAATTGCTTATCATTTCATATTATGCCAATAAACAGCTGATGTTCTTATCATTGGTATTATTATTTAATTATTATCCATGACCAGTATGTGTATACTACTGGTAATATAAAAATTAACACACTCTCTAATATACACATGTCTTTTCTTCAGAAAATAAAAGTAGTCACTTTAAATTACGTACTAATCTGATATAACTATTTGAATATTAATTTTTGCACAGTCTACTAATTTATTTCCAATAAATCTGTTGGATATACCTCTTTATAGAAGTGTCTTATCAAGTGTCTTATCATTAATGATTTGTATAATTAGTTTAACTTTGGCCTTAATAATATAACTATAATAAAATAATCACTTGAAAAAGCAATTGACACAAGTAACTTGATTTTAAAATAACCCCTTCTTTCTGTACAGTTGAACTCATCTTCCACAGTATTTTGCAATAAGGAATAGGATTGTGCAGAGATAAAAGAAACATTTCAGGGTAGGTCATTTATTTAATATTGACGGCAATGTCAAGATTTCCAACAATATCAGACTAAATTCTATCTAATAAAATAAAAATGAACAGAACATTCATTATAAATACCTACATAAATATATGTATACTCTCCATAGCTGCAACATTTATTTTGATATGCATTTGTGATATATCCCTTAAGGTGTTCATTTCTAATGTCAAAGAGACATGGAATTTCTGATCAAAGTAATTCTTCCGTATTATCTGATACAATTTTAAAGATATAGATGGCAATGCTTTATTCAGAAAACTTGTTATAAGAACAGTTACTACTGTGTTATGTCTAGTTATCTCTGCAGATTGTAGTTAGAAAGAAGTACAATTTTGTAAATTGAATGCAAATGAGAAAATTGAAAACTGATATTTTTTTCCATTTAAAACAGACTTATGGGGCCTAAATTCTGTTACCAATCTTCATGTTTTCATGGAACTTCAGAACATCTAATTCATTGAATTTCCCATATTAATAAAAGTGGTCTCTATTCAGATAGGAGTCTTATGTGTACTTTCTAAAATCTGACACAATATTCCTATGTTTACCTTCAAAGAAAACATTGTAGCAATTATAGAAATGGTGTATGTATGAACCAAATATCTTGGCTAACTATGGCCATTGTAAAGAGATTTAGAAGAATAGTGCATGGAACAATTAGTGTTATGGTTGCATTCTACTTAGACTTTATGTTTTCAAATTCCTGGTCTGCACACCCAATGGGTATGTCAATTTTGCACTTAATTAGTATATATCACGTAATAATTAGATGTAAATATTTAGTCTAAAAAGCAAACAAAAATGATTTCTATCAGCTTCCTTTTATAAAAGTCACTTTTTATTCTGTCACAGAAGAGTAGATAAAAACAATGACTCTCCTATGGACACTTTCTAGACTCTCCTTTGAGACATGGAATCTAATTACGTTGTGGTTTGCCTACTGACAGAGCTGCTCTGTGTGTCATCATCATGAATCTGTGTCTGCAAACCACCACTTCGATAACATGATTTGCCTCACTAATGTTTGTATATTTCTGTTAATTTGTGATAAACGTGAACGCAATGGTGTGTTTCAGGGTGAATTCATTATGACAATGTCTGGTAGTAACCTATAAAAATTTAAAACATGAGTTTAAATGGATCTTCATTTAATAAACTTACGACATTTTTAACATGTGTTGTGGCTATTTTATTTTGGACACACGAAATTGTCAAATCCTGATTACTAGGGAATTCATTCTTTTTTTGTTTTTTTATTTTAATTTTTTCATTGCTATATTTCTCTTTATACTAAATATTGCTTAATGTTGTCTGGTTATATATTCTTTAGCTTTACAAGAATGGAGTAAAATGGAAAGAAAAAGTCATGGAAAAACAAGCGTTTCATTTTTTTATTTACCAACAACCCTACTTAAACGATCTGCAGTAAAACAAGATGTAAAAGATAGCTGATGGAAAAAAAAAGACATGGATTTATTTTTTTCAATAATAATTAACACTTTTCTTCACTGTTCTCATAACTATGTGTACTTTAAGCTGATATTTTTAAAGGGTTGAATCTCATTCTTTCTGAAAGAGAAATGAATGGGAGTGATTTTCAAAATACAGAATATTTTGTTTGATAGCATTCCATGTATCAAATCACTTGAGATCTTACACTAAGCCCTCATCAGAAGAAATTTTTGTCTGCTCTTCTCACTGCTAAGTCCTCCCTGCCATTAGGACTGCCTGAACGGTGCTATGGTAAATAATTGAGAAACTTACCTGTGGCACATCGTGAAGGGGATCCATAAAGTGACCATCATGTAAACGGCAGTTTGAGTCAGACTCTGTGATGCAGTATTTCCACTACACCGCCCATAGTCAGACTGTCTCTTTCACATTGGATGGCATGCTAAAAGGCACTATTCAAATGAAGAATATATACCCTTGAGAATACTTGGGAGAAGCTGAGAATTTAAATTAAAGTTGTGATTTTAAAAAAGTAAACTGACTCTATGAAGTTGTATTGTAAGAGTTGGATAAACATGTGAAAAATCCAGAAGAGATTACATTTTATGAAAGAACATTCTAGGCTCTAAAGATGTAAGAATACCTGCCATATTTCACGAGCTCCTCTTAGTCAGGACAGCAATGTTCCTTATTGTGCAACAACATCTTGTTTATGTAGGTGAACCAGTTTTGTAACACAGGACTCTTTGTAAAGTGGAACATGCCTGTGGGCTTATAATTTGCTATTCATGGAAAGTTTTCATTCTTGAAGAAGACTTTTAAAATGTAGAATGATGCCCCAAACACCACCCTTAAATTACACGAAAATGAATATTTTAATCAATTATAGTAAATACCAAGGTGCTAATTTCTCAACTAACAGAATGCCCTTTAGGCTTGCTTCAGAGGATGGCATATGAATGATGAATCATCCATTTTGAAAGGCCAACAGTGAAATAAAGATTAACTTGCTTAAAAAATATGTTTCTAGGGTATACTTAAAATGGTATGGATTATCCCTCAAGCTTTTACTTTTCTCAGTAAAAATGAAATCTCCATGGATTTCAAAAAGAGAATAGCATTCTAGTGGCAAGAGTGCTAGAGTAGATATGACAGCTTGCATTTTATGTGCAACTTTGTCAACTGTTCATTACATCACTTAGAAAGTCTTTGAAATATCTGTCATATTTAATGCTACACTTGTACATTTGAATAATTTCCCATGTAAAAAAATACCTTTTAATGTAAAAACAAGCATATTTGTTTAATAGATTTATAATAATTTTATTTTATTTTTTGTTTGATATTCCCCTATTGAATGAATTAGAATGTTTTCATTTAAAATGTTCTTGAAATATTGCATACAAATTAAAATAGATATACGTCCTTTTCTTCAAAATTATGCTTTATACACTGGGGTTGCTAAACACTTCTCGGATAGGAACAGTATTTACCCTTCTTTCTTGTTGATTCACTAGTTTTATTTTTTTCTTGCTTTTATACAGCTCTCCTTAAGAGGCAGCATAGCATAGGGTACAAACTTTGAAATTAGGCTGTTGTGTGAAGTCTGATGACTTCACAGATGTTGAGTAATGTGAGCTTGGGCAAGTTACCTTCTATCTGTATCTTTTATATCTGTATCTACTCTGATTTTTGTACCTTAATTTCCCCGTTAGTAAAATAGGAATAATACTGAAATAAAATAATAATAATGGTGATAATGATAATAATAATATCTCACATGGTTATCTTAAGAATAAAATGCTCAATATTTGGGAATCGCTTTGAAAAATTCCTGGTATACAGAGGACACTCATTTAGTGCTAGCTAAGATAATTTTTTAAAAAGCTCATTATTCCATTGTTTTCAGCTTTTACCAAAGTGTGCGTACAATTCCATATATTATCACATCAGACCTATCTCTAAATCACAGTGCTGCTACAAAGTATGCAATTCTTTTTTTGTTTTTTTTGTTTTGTTTTGTTTTTTCTCTTTTGACCTTTAGCTCAGTCTCCAAATAGTGCAGTTCATGACCATCCCTCTTACTGTCTTCATTTGAGTGGCAACTTTGAGCGAGGAAAAAAAATCAAAATCCTAGTCATTGTCTAAAGTAACTAGGATTCAGAGTATATCAAATATAGAACTCACAAGAAATTCGTCTGTGGATGCAATGACAAACAGACAATAGAGACAATAACACGCCTCAGAAGTATTGTCTATAACAGCTTTAAATGCTTCAATTTTATAGGACGTGTCATTATTTATCTTTTATCACAGGCAGCTTGAGAGTTGAATTTAAATTACTTAAATGCTTTTAGATAAATATAGATATCTTCCCTTTGTTTGAGGCCTACTCTGATCTGTCTATCAAAATGTTCTATTACACTAAAAGTGATTGCCTTGTACAGATAAATACTATAATAAATGGGGAGCTTGCTAAGACTCCTCAGGCTTCATTCACAAAACAGTTGTAAATATAGTTTTCCTTTGGAAATTTTTTGTTATAAAAGTTTAGATTTTTTTAAGGTGGATATATTTTACATGTAGAATGTTAAGTCCTTGTAGAAACGTTTTCTAAGTGTCAAATTTTTCAAAGTTTAAAGCTTCTATATTTACAATTCTTAGCCTTTGTCATATGGTTATTAGATGTTCAAATATTGTTCTTCTTTATAAAGGGAAATTATTAATTTATTTACTGAAGAATCACAGGAGGTATTGGCTACCAAGACTCAGGTCTCTGTTGCTAGACAGAAAGATGGAGGTAACCAGCCTCAAGGAATTCAATTCATTCTCCATCTATTTCTAACCCATGGTGTTTTGTTGT
Source organism: Rhinolophus sinicus (assembly GCF_036562045.2). Taxonomy (NCBI): domain Eukaryota; kingdom Metazoa; phylum Chordata; class Mammalia; order Chiroptera; family Rhinolophidae; genus Rhinolophus; species Rhinolophus sinicus. The sequence goes on from NC_133755.1 coordinate 107,182,302, forward strand.
TTTTCTTTTTTCTGGTTATTTTTTGTGTTTTTTTTTTCTCTGATCTCCCAGGATCAATATTTTGCTGTCTGTAAATAATTTTGGAATGTTCTCAGCCATTATTACTTCAAATATTTCTTCTACTCTTTTCTCTCTTTCTCCTCCTTATGATGTTCTAAATACATGTGTGTTACACATTTTCTGATTTCCACACAGTACTTGATATTTCTGGTATTTTATTCCCCTTTCTTTTGCCTCTTTGCGTTTCAGTTTGGAAAGTTTCTGTTGACCTGTATTCATGCTCACTCATGCTTTATTCATCTGTGTCTAGTCTTCTGATGAATCCATTATAGGGATTCTTTACTTCTGTTATAGTGTGGTTTTCTTTGTTGTTGTTGTTTTTCAATTTCTTTTAATTCTTTCTTAGAATTTCTGTCTCTCTTTTTATTGCTATCCATCTGCTCTTACCTATTGTGTACTTTTTCCATTAGAACCATAGTTTTTTATGTATGAATCATAGTTTTTTAAATTTCTTATTTTATATTTCCGATGTTTATTATATGAGTTATATGAGTCTGGGTGTTCATTTTTCTTATGAAAACGCCTATGTACACATAAAAGTGTTAAATACATTTGTATAATTAACTTCTGTTAATTTGTTTTACATCAGTTTAATTCTTCAGTCAGCCACACAACCTACAGAGTAAAAGAAAGGTTTTCTCCCTTACATAGGTTTCAGGAATTCAAATACCTTTTATGCCCTTATTTTGCCTTCCTTCTTGACTTTGGGGTTCTTTATGTACTCCTCCTCAGAGAATCTGCATCTTTTACCTTTTTCAGCTGAAATCCACTGTTATTATAGTGGTGCCCAGTTTATTTGGTTGTAAAGTGGGAGGAAGAAACATGTTCTATAATTTTATTAAATATTAACGTTTAGTGGATCCATGTCTGAGGACTTTCAAATGTGTTTCTCTGATGTTATAGATGGTTTTCCCCTCTTTGGTGAAGATAGAAGGCTAGGGGAAGCTGCAGATGAAATAAGGCTCCAATAAGGTCTTTTCTCATGGACAATAGGCCTTTCTTATGGAATATGTTCCAAATGTGTTTCATGGTGATTATTCTTTTCTTCTCCCTGCCAGAGATAGGAGCTGTCTTTTTTTAATCTTCAACATGAGAACCTGGAGGAGATTTTGGACATTAAACCTACAAAATTTTGAGCTCTTCCAAGATTGTATCCCCCTGTAGTTTTTCAAATTAACCCCCCCCCAGAAATTTCTCAAAATGACCAGTTTAGTGTTCCTACCAGTTTATGCATCTAGCAGTTTTTTTTTTTTTTTTTTTTTTTTTTTTTTTATTAATTAGTTTCAGGTGCACAAGACAAAGCAAAACTTAGACATTTATCATTTATATCCCTCACACTGTGTGAACCCCCCTCCCCCCATCCACTATCCCTCTAGCAGTTTTGTTCCAAGTAAGCTCTCCACTGAGTTTCTGAATTATCTTATCTTTAGAGGTAGCAGTTTGCCCTGTAATCTCAATTCTCTGAAAGTCATTGATTTTTAGTGTGTTCCATTTTTGTTTGTTTCTTTGTTTATTTCAACCTCAGTAATCATGACTTCCAAGCTTCTGATATGCCAGAGCTTTAACTGGAAGTTAACTTTTTGTTATATGTTTGATAGAAACAGAAGTAATCACTGTGCTCAAATCTACTGAGAAACATTGTATGCAGTTAAAAATGCTAAAAAAATTAACTCTTATTCATTAATTTATAAATATTATTTAGTACATAGTATGTTCAAAATGTCATGCTACACATTATAGAGTTAAAAACTGCAAAATTTTCACCCTGTATTTTATAGAATTTAATCATATATTTTGTGAAATAAGATTTATTGACAAATAACTAAATAAAATAAGTTATATTTTGTGATATATATTTTCCACAGTCTCCTCAGATTTTATAATAAATAAAATATCACAGATGTATTCTGAAATGGTGATTTTTTACTGTAGTGATACAATCTAACCTTAACAGGAAAACAAATTAGTAGCACTAAAGAAATATGAAATTATCTTCATTCATGCTATTGAAACTTGAATAGTTTAAGTTATAATTAAACTAATTGAAAAAATAACTAAAAATAAGCAAAGTGGTCAAATAAGCAGTATAAATATTAAGTGGAACTGATTGTCTTTATGTTAATTTGAAAATAACCTACCTTATTGAATTATGCATTCATTCATACCCTGATTCTGTGTTATATTTTGCAAAATGCCATAAATTATATACTTTGTCCTTTTTTTACACATTTTCAGATACAACTTTGGTAAAATTTTTCACTCAATATTTTTAAAGTTTTAACTTTTACCTTGTATCAACATGACTGTCCTCCTATTGCTTCATATGATAATTCTAGGCCTTATAAATGAAAGTCCTTTCAAGATTTATAAGGTCGGGGTCTGCTATTGTTCTTTTCAAGCAAGTGTGACCTTCTTGGCTCATCATTCATTTAATAAAATGAATTCACTTTTATGGTGCTGTTAAGTCTATGTGTTTAGAAAACCAGTGACCTTTCTCTCATAATAACAGGGTTTTTACAAGTCTAGCCCTCTTAAAACTAAAATTGGTTGAGAGTTTTTGCATCTTTTTCTAAATGTGGAAAATGAACAATAATTATTGCCATTCCCAGCTTGATATTTTGCCAACTTATATAAAAGCTCAAGATGTACTCGTATGTAGTTTTGTGAGTTACTTTAAATAAAATGTCATTCACAGTCTGTTAAAGGGCACTGTCAATAAATACATACTTCACATCCTAGGAGTGTTTATAGTGATTCTCTCAAAGCCTAATGATACTCTCCTGGTATGTTGTGCAGTCGTGATATGGATATTTGTTCTGTAGCATTGTTTCTGAATGTGTATGTTTGTTTATCTTGTTCTTCCTACATGATAACAATGCCCCTAGTGTTTTTCTTTATAATATTTTTATCTTCCAAAATGTCCCTAGTGTTTTTAAAATGTTTTATCTTCTGAGCCAGAATTTTTATCAGCACTGTGTGTGCTTTAGATAGCAAAAGTTATGGTAGACTACAGTGTTCTTTGCATCCACCTTCTAGGTCCTACTTGCATAAAAATAAAGCTATCTTGACTAATGTACTTGTCAATTATAGACATGGTTTACAAATCCCTTTCCCATTTTGATTGATGTGTATGATACGGCTGCCCTGATAATTGCACATAGAACTGGTAGTAGGCTTGCAAAATGTTTATGAATATAAAGAAATAAAACAAATTTAGTATTATGTTTTCACATAATATATTAGGGTTTGCTTAATTATAATTATTAGTAATTTTAGTCAAATTTAATAGGAGAAGCAATGTCAGGAACATTTTAAGAGGCGTTAAAATTAACCTCATTTTGAATGGAATGCATTACATCATTTTGTTCTTAGTAAAATTAATTTCCTAACCTTTTTATTTTCCAAATTCCCTAAGTCAACACACACTTGGGGGAAGATGAATATGTCTAAGCTATAATTATTTCTTAGTGGGGACTAAATAGGGATTAAAACTTTACTTAGGCAACATAAGCAGAAAATACGCATGTGGAAAAATGAGCAGTATTCATAAATTTGCCTTCTCAAAAAATAGACTGTGCTTTGACAATAACAATAACATTAAAACAGTAACAATAGCAACATACATTGAGATCCTACACTGGATCAGGCACCGTTCCATGTAGAAACTTCTCAAAATCCACTCTATTAAATTGATACTATCATTAGTTTCTTTTTGTAGATGAAGAAAATGAGATTCAAAGCTGTCAGTAACCTTCCCAAAGTCTTAGATGTGGTAAGTACAGTACAAGGTTTTTAACTTAGTTATTAACTTTGAGAATCTGGTAATTATATTCTCTGCTTAATTGGTCATGCATGCTGCCTGTGAAATATTGTCCTAAATAATTCATTTGCATTACTTCACATGACTTTTTGTAATAAAGTCAATGGACAGCAATATTTTTCAAGTTTTAGAGACAAAAAGAAACAAAGTTCAAAAGGTTAAATAAATTGTGCCAGGTACACCACACTAGTGAAAGACATACTGAGGATTTGAATCTGGTTGTCTCTAATTCATTGTTCTGTGTTCTTAACTCCTTTAGAGACAGTCTTTATAAAAATTATCTCCTATTCCTCAAAGACAGTTCTGTGCATGAGTGTCCATTTAGCCTTTCAAATAGAATAGTACTTACTTTCTGGTACTATTGTGGCCCAACTGAATCTTATTTTCATTTCTCAGCTATCTGCTGAAACTGAGTATTTAAAAATTTATTTCTACTTCAATATTTATTTTATGAATCATGGTGCACTATTTCCATTTAATTCTTCTCAATAACATAACTGATGGTTGTGGTAAGACATGCATTAATAATACTGATGTTACTTGAATTATTATTATTTAAGTAGTAGTTTTATAATTGTCAAATTATATAAGGTAAACAAAATCATATGAATAAGTTTAAACAAGTTCAGATGTTGAAAAAGTTGTTTTAAACATTAATATACTTTTGAAAGCTAAACTGTCCTTTTTTGGTTCTCTATTACAGTTTCTGGAATGTGTTAGTGATTAAAATAATGATTGAGTTCATAGATTTAACCATGATAGAGTGGCACAAGCTAAGAATAGGCTTGTCATCTGAGAATTTAATATTTGGAATAGTATTGATTATAGTTTCCAGAGCAAGAACACTTTATACATCATTTATTATTGCAAGCAACAATTTTTATTACCTATGTGTCAAATAAATGGAAAGTTCAATCTGAGAAGTTGTTGACATAAGTGTACACTCCAATTGCACTATATCCTATCACAATTTACAGTAAGGATAGCCAGCCTATGGATGTGAGAATTAGGGTAAGTCTTAAAGCAAAAGAATGTGCTGACAGCAGTACTACACGATAGAATTTATTTTCCATATCTACTTCATGTAGTTATTGATTATTTGAAAGATACTCTTTCTAACACAGTCCTGGAATCCAGCTTATCTTCTTTGCATTGCTTTTAAACTAGCTCTATCTCAGGAGGAAAAACATCTAGGAAAATCAAAGACAGTAACCTGAATACGAAAAGTTTTACCACCATACTGGCTTCCCAGATGCCTCAGCAATGATATCCTTCAGCACATTAGAATATTAGTATTACAGGATGAAGTAGTTTCTTGTAATATCCCAACAAGGTAGAAAGTAGGGAGCTTTCCAGGTCAAAGTTGGAGTGGTACAAAAATGTATGATTGCAGCCATTTACCTCACACACTCACATGCAAAGACACCTGTTAGAGTTGTGTCAGTCTTTGTGAAAGTGTGGCCCTAATTCGATTCCTTTTGGTATGGATATTGAAAATTCATACCAAACCAACCGAGCTCCATTCATGCTAATAGAAGGTGAGTCTGAGCTTGTTTCCGGATTCAATGTAGAATATGCCGGAGGCCTGTTCGCCCTCTTTTTCTTAGCAGAATATGCCAACATTATCATAATAAACATTTTTACAACCAATGTCTTCCCAGGAGCATTCCATAGCCCACTCATACCAGAACTATACACCACCAACTTTGTACTTAAATCCCTCCTCCTTACCATCTCCTTTTTATGAGTTCGAGCATCATACCCACGCTTCCGATATGATCAACTAATACATCTTCTATGAAAAAACTTCCTACCCCTGACCATAGACCTATGTATATGACATGTAGCAATGCCCGTAATCACAGCTGGTATTCCCCCACAAACATAAGAAATATGTCTGACAAAAGAGTTACTTTGATAGAGTAAACTATAGGGGCTCAAGCCCCCTTATTTCTAGAACTACAGGAATTGGACCTGCTCCTAAGACTTCAAAAATCTCCGTGCTATCATATTACACCACATTCTACAGTAAGGTCAGCTAAGTAAGCTATCGGGCCCATACCCCGAAAATGTTGGTTCACATCCTTCCCGTACTAATAAACCCACTCATCTTCGCTACAATCTTATTTACCATTATCCTAGGAACCCTTATCCCAGGGCCACTCTCACATCCACAGAATCGAAAAACTGGGTTTGATATCTCAGAATGTATTTTAACTGGTACTGTAGATGAAACCTATGTTGACTTTGATTTAACAGCTAGGTCCATAGTGTCTTTTGAATCAGACACATATGAATTAGAGTGGAGATTCTGCCACTTATTAGCTGGGAGTCCATGAGCAAGATAAATGACTTTTCTAAGCCCTGTTCTACATTATAACATTATTTTGAAGATCAAATGAGATACTGGGTAAGAAGCATATATAATCCAGAGTATAGCAGGTAAAAATAGTTATATTATCATTATTATTATTATTTAGATTTTTATGAAAACTGCAAGAATGTTGATTCTTGGTTCAAATTAAAAGCTTGGATTGTGTTTATGGAGTGAGGTTGGTCTCATAGACACCACAAAACCCTATACTATATATATATTTATCAGTAAATATATATTTTTAATTTTTTATTAAATTTATCAGGGTGACATCAGTTAGTATTATCATATAAATTTCATATATACAATCCTATAATATCTATATATTGCATTGTCTGTTTACTACCCAGAGTCAGTTCTCCTTCCATCATGATATATTTGACCCCCTTTAACCTCTTCCACCACTCTCCATCCCCCTTACCCTCTGAGAACCATTAAACTGTTGTCTGTATGAGTTTTTGTTTGTTTGTTTCTTTGTTGCTTTCAGTTTTATATCCCACCTCTGAATGAAATCATATGGTTCTTGACTTTTTCTTCCTGACTTATTTCACTTAGCATAATAATCTCAAGCTTCACCCATGTTGTTGCAAATGGCAGCATTTCATATTTTCTAATGGCCAAGTAATATTCCATTGTACACATGTACCACCTCTTCTTTATCCAATCATTTATGGAAGGACATTTTAGTTGTTTCCATGTCTTGGCCACCATGAATAATGCTGCAATGCACATAAGGGTACATATACTTAGTAAATAATTTTAAATGATTCTTGATTTATTTTTCCTCTCCCCTCACATTCTGTCAATTCAACCTCTAAAATAAATCTCCAGTTTTTTTCTCGTATCCATTCATGCTATTCTTGCACCTCAGTCCCAACGAACTCACCTCTTACTGGGAAAGAAACAATAGACTTCTAAAGAAAAACACCAATAAAATACAATACTGATTGGTACAGTTTCTTAAATAAGTCTATTAAAAACAATAACAGCTCTATAATTGATTTTTTAAAAAGAATTTAATAATGTATTAAAAATATAGAAAAGTCTTGCAAGTTCTGGTCCTTGCCTATTCCTCTAGATCCATTAGAAAATGTGTCTACTTCAGATCTGTTTCCCAGTCATGCTACATTTCTTGCTTCAGATAAGCTCAATTAGCTCTTCCCTCAGGAATGTGTGCATGCTGGTTGTGAGTTCAAACTCATAATTCCCTTATGTTTCCTGACTACCTCCAAATAAATGTGTAGGCCTTTACCCAAATTTTACTCCCTTGAAGAAATATGCCCTTATTATAATTTAAATTAAAATTTTAGCAGTACTTCTGTCTTCCTCTCCTTGGAATCTAGATGTAGTCCTTGTTTCTGTCTAACATATAACGCTTTTAAATATACAGTTGATCCTTGAACAATGCAGGGGTTAGGGGTCCCTACTCCGTGTGCAGCCAAAAATCCATATATATCTTTTGAATCCCCAAAAACTTAATTACTAAAAGCCTACTCTTGACTGGAAGCCTTACTGATAACATAAACAGTTAACACTTATTTTGTATGTTATATGTGTTATACACTGTATTCTTACAATATAGTAAACTAGAGAAAACTTACTAAAAATCATTAGGAAATGAAAATACATTTATCCTATTTATTTAAAAAACAAAAAACAAAAACAAAAAAAACATATAAGTGGACCCATTCAGTTCAAACCCATGTTGTTCAAGGGCCCACAGTATATTCATTTTTAAAATATTTTATCGTTAGTTTAATGCCAACATCCCCTATAACACTGTAATATCCATGAATACATAATATGTGTCTATTTTGTTCTTCCATATAGTCCTCAGAGTAAGCATAGACATAAAAACATTAGGCACCCGTTACAAGAGTCTCACTTGAATTAATGATTGCACAGTTCAAACACCCCTTTGAAGCACATGTTCCCATATTTGCCCATTTGGTCATATTTTATTCAGAATTGAGAATTTTTTTTGAGGTTCATGGGAAGAAAATGTAGCACAGAACCTTGTTATTATTTTAATAAAGCAAGAAAGATATAGAATTTTTAGACTCTCAACTTTTATGCTCTCCTTTGGGCAACACTCTTTTAGATGCTGACAGCATAAAATTGGTTCAGCACTCAAGTCTTCTTTCTGCAGATTATTTCTATGGATAAATCAGTGGGTCTGAATAATAATTTTCTTTAGTAAGTGCTATGGGATAGATAATCCAATTACTCCTGGGACTTTTGTGATATTAAGTGAGGCAATTCCAGAAATCACTAACATTATACACCTTTATGATCTGAAAGTATATTATATTTAAACATTGAATGCTTTGCCTCTTTCTCTCTCCTTTCTTTTATTTATTTCATTTCTCACAATTTGTGTATAGATATTTTCAAGATAAGGCAAATTATACATGTTTTTATGTGGTCATGTCCATGATGGTGTGACAAAATTCAAAACCCCTAAAATTTCTACAGAGAAAAAGTTGGCTTTGAAACCTGATCTATTAGGTTAGTTAAGTGAAGTATATGGAAGGTATTCTACACACATTATTTAATTCAACCATAAAATATCTTCGAACATGCAATACTATTATTGACATTTTACAGATGAGAAAACGAAGATTTAAGGTTTAATTATCATGCCTAGTATACTCAGCATATTCAATTTATTCATCCATTTTTCCATTTATTAACTCATTCAAAAATGCCAGGGCCATATAAGTAAATACAACAGAAGTTTTGTGTCATTCTTGAGGGAAAGACAGGAAACATAAATAATAAGAAATATTTATATATAAACTATTTAGAAGTACTGAAGGTTATAAAAGTAAGGATGTATAAATAATATAGGTAAACATGGGTAAGGGAGGTGGAGAAATTGGGGTGTTTTAGATATTGTGTTCATAAAATCTGCTTCCCAGTTTTGCTCATTCAAAGAGATTTCAATTGAAAAAAAAAGAGAATGTGTTGTGAAATTATCCAGGGTAATTGCTCTCCAAGAAGAGGAACAGAAAGGGTGAAGTCACTGAAGTAAAAAAAAGTTTACCAATTGAAGAACAGAAAGATGGTTTGCAAATGAGATGAGTAAAGTGAGGCATAGAATGGTAGCAAATAGGGTCAAAGAGATAGTTCTTTAATTCTGCATCCTCAAAAGCCATAGAAGTTATGAAATATCTTTCTAAGTTTGACAAATGTCATGGGAGGGTGGGTTTTGAGCCAGAAATAGTCATGATCTTTATTTATTTTTTTCCTAATAAGAGATTTTATTGAGATATATTGACATCAATTTTACCCTTTTAAAGTGTGCAATTCAGTGTTTTTTGTACTTTCACAGAGTTGTGCAATTATAGCCACTATGTAATTGTATAGTATTCTCATCAGCCTCCAAAAGAAACCCAGGATCCAGTGACAATTATTCCACACCCTCCTCTTCCCCACAAACCTTGGGAACCACTAATCTTTCAGTGAAATTTATACATCTCTGTTATTAATTGTTTAATGTCTATCCTTTCCATTAGACTGTAAGATTCGTAAAAATGAAGAAAAATTCTTGGCATATATTAATAATAATCACCAATAAATATTTGTGGTATAAGTAAATGGATTATGCAAAGCAAATACTTCTTAAAATTTTCCAATTAAATTTTACTTGAAATAACACCCTACTAGTCACATTTACCTCCCAGTAATTTTTAGAGTATTTGTGCAGTCTATTGGAGTTTTCCAAAACCTCCTTGCTAGAAAAAGTTGTATATGTCTCATGCATTATACTCATATACTAAGTAAAGCACCATTTCAATTTCTCTTTAAGTTTTTTCTTGCATTCAGTGAACAATTTTGCCATAGCTGTAACATTTATCAGAAGTGTTATAAAAATTAGCATTTTCAGTTTTTCAGTAAAATGACCATTGTGGTTTAATCACGGCAAGGGTCTAGCCCACTAATGAATAATAACATCCTACTATTAAACACATAATTTTCTAGATATAGTCATTATATATTGTGTTCTATGAGGATAATTTTTGGATTTTTCCTTAGAGTCATTTTTTTTCAAAGTATAAATGTATTGTTTTAATTATTTTTCTGTATTTTTGTTTTACAAACTTATTGAACATGCAATGATGAGTTGAGAAAAACAAATTTAGGATGTGATGAAGAAAATGGAAATGGGATATGCCTACTCTAATGCCAGTGACAAGCTACTGCACACTCTCATACTGTAGACATATAGTTAATTTGGTTGGCAGTAAAGTGAAATATTAGTTTATATTCTGAACCTTGAGTTTTGCTTGCAGATAGTAAAAGCTATGAATATTACATGCACAAATGCTAAAGTTTACTGAAGACGTAGAAAGATCAAAAGCCTACTGAACCAGTGGAAGATATTTGGATTAATACATCTGAGATTATACGGTGAACTGGAGACATTACAGGCTACCCAGATTTAGGAGTTACTGTGTTTATGCAGAAATACAGACCCAACATTAGCATATCTTTTGATTTTTTTTTTAAGGACAAACTGGAAATTTAGAATATTCAAATGTGGTACCCTTCATCTTAAATGTTACCAATCAATTAAAAAAACAGTAACACCATGTTTCCTAACACTCCATGATACACACATAACTCTCATCCAATTTTGTACTATGAGCGAAGTCCAGCCTACCGTATTGTCTATTGAAATGCTTCATTTTTACTTATTATTTTTTATTCACTGGTATGGCAAACAAATCTCAGTAGTTGAGAATGGAAAAGGTTTTCTAAGGTAAAATAGTACCACTTTGGAAGAAGGCTTAAAGACCTTTGAAAAATAAGCAAGGGAATAATTAAAAGAAGAAAGCACTTTATATTGCATATATAATGCCTCCTCATATAATAGAGGCAATTCTATCTTTATATATAGCATTGCTTCTTAAAGCCCCAAAGAAGACATATCAGAGCTCCTGTGGGTATTGAACTTTATCATTGGCATGCAAAAGTATTAGCTTTTGGCAAAAAGGGAGGAGTGAGAACTAAACCTTCAATTATAGAAGTAGGATTAATATGTAGTATTTCTCTCTGAGTTCTCACATGGATTTAAGATCTATTGCTTTTTTTTTCCCCATAAAATTTTAAAGTATGTCTCTCTCTTTCATGAAGAAAACAGCATTATCCTTAATTAAAACTCCGGAGAGAGCTTTAGAAGTCTGTAGTTCGGATCGCAGTATTTGAGCCTTTTCATTTAAGAATTTAAGCTCATCCTGCCAAGTTTCTGATTTTCTTTCAAGATTGGTGATTTGAGGGACAGAGGAATCAATTTAACTCCAAGTGCTTGGATAGCTTTCAATATGGCTTATAATGATACCTATGTCCTTAACCAGCTACATGAAGATTAAGATTTTGCTATGTCAGTAACAATAGCAAGACAAGCTCACTTAAAATTTATGGAAACTATTAAAAATAATGTCATTAAATAAATACCTCATAAAACTCCATTACGTTTTTAGTAATGGAGTTTTATGATGTATTTATTTATTGACATCTGAGTATCCTGAAACTTACCCGAATAACAATATTTATATTCAATGGGTGGAAGAAATATTTTGTTATGAAAGCAAATATAAGTAGCCTCTACAGTCAAATGGGCATACAGGATTCAGGAGACTTAAGGTCTAGTTTTTCATCACCATTGACCTTGAACAAGTCACTTTATATTTCAACAAACTCAAATTTCTCATTTCAAAAACAGTAACTTTGAATTTGACCTCTCCAAAGTCCTCTTTATTCCTATAATTCTATTTCCTGGGTCCCAGTTTCTTCAGTAAAATGCTTTGATTGTGAAAATTTGATCAAAGGGAAGAAAGAGATGTGCATCAAAATTTCCTACAAAACCATCCTTACCACTGCGATCTTCGAAAAATGATCTGCTGTCTCCAAACCTCATTTTCTTATCTGTAAAATTTAGAATTAGTGTATTTCCTATCTCAGAGACTATTACGAGGATTAAATGGAAAAGAAAAAAAGTATGTGAAGAATTTAAACCAAGCCTGATACAACTTGTATGCAATAAATAAATAAAGTAAGTAAGTAAATATAACCCTTATGATTTCCAGAGTCTCGTTGACATTGAGGTGTCAAATCCAAGGAGTGCAGCTTGGTAATCTTACCGGACTTTGAGTTAAGTTTTGCTCATCTTAAACTCAGAAAGTAACTAGAGTTTCGTGTGTGTGTGTGTGTGTGTGTGTGTTTCAATCTTACCTACTGGAGTGCAAGTCAAAGTAGGAAGTCAGCAGCATCTTTGTGTTACTGACATATGGTGATGAGTCTCAGTACCTTCGTTAAGGCAAGCAAAACCATTCCACATTGAATCACTACTCTATGTAACTTTAAATCCATGAACAGTCCTAGTGTAGGGCTTCCTAAACTTCAATTATGCCTTGCTTAGACAAGTCTCTACTTCTCAGCTATTTTTTATCATCTTAATGGTATATACTTATGGCTCAAGATCCTTTTCTCACATCCATGGCATGATAGGTGCATGGTTCACCAGATTATTTCTCAGGCCCCGATTGATAGGAAAGTGCTGGATCCTTCAACAAGTCCCTAACACTGACCATATTTCCCTTCCCAGAATTGCCTCCAATTTCTTTCAAAACCAGGTGTCTTTAAGGACATATTAACGAAAAGAAAAAGGTCAACCAGTAATTTCACCAGGCTGTCTTTCCCAATTTTATTTAGTTAACTCACATTTGCCATATACTTCTGTTTTTCCCCCTGGAGCATGCAGTCTCAGGCTGGATATTCTCTGGAAGGGAAAAAAAGTAATTTCAAATTCAGTATGATCCTTATAATATCCCTCTATCTTTCTGGTGGTATTTCAAGAAACATATCAGCCTGTACAACATCCTGTTCTAGTCCATCACAGCATAAGTGCAAGATTTAGGAAGCTATGGTGAAAATGCTTCCACAGGCATCGAAGTACCAGATCCAAATTCCACCACCACAACCTCAGTTTTTATGCTGATAAAAACCATAATTTTCTGGCTTCTGTTACTTGTTCTATTCCAAGCTCAATCCTTTACTTGTATTTTTAGAGAACGGTAAACAAAACCTTGTCCAAACACTGTTCCTCTCTTCATCTCGTCCATCACATGCATTGCTGATGTTCTAAATCCTTCATTTGCAACATTTTAGGGGAAAAATAATAATACTTTCTTCTCATGCTATCCATTAGAGGGATGGAAATGACCTAAACAATACACCCAAACCCCTAGATCAGTGACTGGCTGGAAGTAACATGCCCTGCAGTGCACAGAACCTAGGAAAGGTATTTTTCTTCACATCTCACCAATCAATTCTAGAGAATCAACATGGGTATTCACTTAATCTCCTTATCTGCCTTTAACTTGAGAGTGGAAGGAAACACAAGAGAAGTCTTTGGAATAATACATTAATATTTTTCTCCTCTTTTATGTACTTTTAAATTACATTGGTAACATAGTTATTATCACAATTCAGGAAATAAATATTGGAAGATAGCAAAGTATGATAAGCAACTTGCTTTGGGAAAAAAAAAAAAGTTAAACACGTGACCAGAAAATGAAGTGTAGTAATATAAATTAATATCAATGTAAATTTTCCATTTTATTCATCATTTACTTAGCTAAAACATAGTCTCCTTCACTCCTTTTTTTCTGGTTCTAGCTTCTCTGTACTTCATACTTTATTTGCTCATATAGTAAATTAAGCATTTTATACAAAAATCAGTCTTTTCTAGTTAATTGGAATCATTCCAAGTACATCTGTTTTCAAGGGCACTTTACCAAACAGGCCCCTCACCACACAGGAACACTGGAGCAAAAAAAAAAAGACTGTTGGCTCTGAAGAAGTGAGGAAGTTGCAAGTTTGGCTAAAACAATGAAGAGAGATAAATAGTTGAGAATAATTCATACATGTACATTAAAGGTCAGAAATCTGATAGATATTTTTGAATAAACATTTTGAAATATAGAGTTTTACATTTCATCACTCTAATCTTAAATGTAAAATACTTAAGTCAATAATATTTCTATTTTGTAATATTATGTATCATAGGAAAATTAATGCTACTTCCAAAGAGGAATATTTTTCCTGATATTACAACTATTTCTGGGAAGAAAATATTAATGTGGCTAGATTTATGAATATAAAGATTCAATCTTTTTAATGTCATGATTAGGATAAATAATAACCTACTATTAAGAAAATCATATGAGTAAATAAAATTTTCAAAGTGACTAGCAAAATGAGACGATATCAACCTAGCTAATCACTTAGCATGTTTTGTTTATTAAATAGAAGGCCACTTTCATATAAAGGAATATGTTTCTCTATATACAGTTGTACCTCGGTTTTCAAACGTAATCCATGAGTTCTGAAACGTTCAAAAACAGCCGACAGCTAGGCCTCAGGATCTTGCAATCAGCAGAAACCGTGTGATATGTTCGACTTCTGAGTCGTTTTTGAAAACCTGAAGCATTTACTTCCAGGTTTACGGTGTTCATAAACCAAAATGTTCATCAATGGAGACATTTGAAAACCGAGGTACTACTGTATCTATAAATGTATGAATATGTATGTACGTTAAGCAGAGAAAATACGTGTGAAAGAATTTCTTTTACTTTTCAGTTACCTTTATTCTGCATGATGTATTTGTATTAGATAAAGAGAATTTTGTATTATGCAAGAAAATTTTGCTTTGAATTTTTTAACAAACTATTTTTTTAAGAAGTTTTAGGTTCACAGCAATATTGAGCAGGAGGTACAGAGATTTCCCATCTACCCCCTGCCCCCACACATGTATAGCTGCACCCATTATCAACATCCCCAACAAGACTGGTACATTTGTTACAACTGACAAACATACACTGAACATCATCCAAAGTCCATGGTTTACAGGAGGCTTCACCCTTGATGTTTGAAATTCTACAGATTTGGACAAATTTATAGTATGCATCCACTATTATAATGTAATAAAGAGTAATTTCACTGCCCTAAAATCCTCTGTGTTCCAACTTTTCATCTCTTCCTCCCCACTAACTTTTGGTAATCATTGATCTTGTTTATCTTCTCTATAGCTTTGTCTTTTCCAGAAAGTCATGCAATTGTAATCATACCATATGCAGTCCACCTTTGAGTTATATAATTTCAAAATCCAAGCCACAAAGTTCTAAGTATCTAGCAAATTATTTTTTGCCCTTTGAAATGTAATCTTCAAGCTTTCTGATCCAGATAAACCTGGGACTCTTGTGAAAATGTATGCCATTCCAAAGATATAAATTTGATTGGTTAAAGAAAAAGACCTAAAATTTGCATTCTAGACAAATATCCTAGATGATTCATATAGATATCAAATTTTGAGAACCATGGCTCCAATCCCTATTGCCTACTGCCTCCTACTCTCCTTCTTGTCTAGTGCCTTGTATTAGTTATTGTTGACTATAAATTCTAACAGAGTGGGAAGACATTACTTCCAGTTTCACTGATCTGTCTCTTTAACCATTATTTTTAGGCTTTGCCTCAAATTATAGGAATATATGGAGCTTTGAAAAAACTTGTACCTGGGCCAGAACTCAAAATTGGAATCAGAATCTCAGTCTGGTAGGGCTAAGACCTATCTGTATTTTTAAAGCTACCAGAAAATTGTAATTTTCAGCCAGTTAAGAACTTTAGACTTAAGCCATTTTAACAATTGCAAGCAACGTTACCTTTTTAAACCGTAAATCTTTTAAAGCACAGTCAATGGCTCAATATCAACTTAATTATAAAATCTGAATTATATCACAGAATCACTGCCTTCCATTCAGGGATGACCTACTCGTTGAGCACCTTCATGTTAATTATGACACCTTGTGATTTTTAGAGCAAACTAAGTTATTTCACTAAGTTGTCCATTATCTTCTCTCTGCCTATGATGTCTCACCCTAAATTATCTAGCTGGAATATTTCCAGGGTCCATTCAAACCTCCCCAAATATTATCTCTTCAGTGAAACTTTCTCAAATTCTCCAATGTACACCTTCTATTACACAGTTCTTCTAGCTTTTATTTGTAATTGCTGCTTTGTAATTACTTTCATATTTGTGTCTCTATGTTATGATATACCCACTCCCCAGAATACAGATCTGTGTGATCTTTGCTTCCGCCCAGAAGCCTCATCTGGATGTATGTTTTGAGTGGAGCCTAGATCTCATAATAAAGCACTTTCTCCAAGAGAAGCAAAATAAAAGTAAGTTTCCGATGCCTACCATATTAAAGTAGGAAACTCCCTGAATATAGGAACGGTTTCCCAAAGGCATTGGATAGCAAAATATAAACAATAGATGAAAGTTGTCAGAAGGCTTACCATTCAACACAATTTTAATGGTGAAGATGATTATAATCACAATTATTAGCATTTATTTAAAGCTTGTAATAGCATGCCCGTTACTTTTCTAAACATTGTATGTTTTAGCTCATTTAATAGTCATAACATAAATTCTACAAGGTACTTTCTTATTATCTCTATGTTTCACATAAGAAGAATGAGCAAAAAGTAACTGAAGTGAGTTTTCCATGCTCACACAGCTAATAAATAGTAAAGCTTAAACTTGAACCTAGAGAGTCAGAGAGCTTTGGAGACTTTGGAAAAAACTATTGAGGAAGTATTAGAGCAAGAAAAAATAAACAAGCAAATAAATGTAGAGTGATGCTCCGTGGAAAGGAATGTAAGACTAACTTTAGTAGCATTTTGTTTGCTTAAAAAGTTGTAAAATTTCAAAGGAAAAGTGGCAATAAAAGGAAAGAAAACAGGAATGGTATTTTTATAGTAATTAAATATAAACTTTTTTTTAGTGGTTCTCAAATTTTACTTCATATTATGTCACCCGGGGACCTTTGAAAAATCCCCAGTTGCAGGACAGACCACATGTTAATTAAATTACACATGCTGGGGGTAAACCCAGGTGTCCATATTTAAGACAAATCAAATGATTCCAATGTGTCCCTCAGTTTTGCAAGTGCTGCTCTATGTACTTAGTACTCAAAGGATGTTTTCCAGGGATCAGGATCATTGCTATCACATGGGTGGTTTTTAGTAAGTCTATTCTCAAGCTTTAATTTACTTATAAATCACTAGGGAATCTTGGTAAATGCTCTTCTGTTTCAGTTTGTGTAAGGTGGGCCTGAGAGTCCACATTTCTAAAAACATCCCAACTGATTTTGATGCTGCTGATTTGAGGACAATTTTTAGATTGGCAAGTGGAACTTGGTAGAAATGTAAAATTTCAGGGCTCATATCAGACCTGTTGAATCATAACGTGCATTTTGGACAATATCCCAAATTAAGACATAAGCACATTATACTAAATATATATATTAGCTGAAACTAACAAACTTGGCAGTGAAAGGAGGTGATAAATGACAGAGAGGGAAAAACAAAGCTTAAGTTTTGGTTTCGTTTGGAGCAGGTGTAGATATTGATACATTTTAAGAAATGGTTGGGGCAGCGTCCCAGCTGAGTCAGCAGGGCAGAGCAGCAGAGCTCACCAGGCCAATGAAATTCAGATGTGGTTGGAGGGTGTGGGCTCAACATAGGAAAGATGGCGCCCGCCTGCTGGCTGTATGGGAAGAGGACCCACCTCTCACAGGGAAAATGCCAACTATCCTCCAGTCCTCCCCTTGAAACCACACTCCTCAGTCTGCCTCCGGTAAGTTTCTGACACCGCCTAAGTCAGCGTCCCTCCGCTGGAGCCCAAGGTAAGTGCCTGCCAGCGAGTGAATGTGTCTGCGGGTTAAGAGGATGTCTGGATTTCGCAAAGCCTTCCATCTCACCTAATAAGACAGAATCCCCACTGTTTTTCAAAGCTGGATATTGCAGGCTCCTCTTCTCAGCACCACTATTCTGGGATAGGGAACTTGGTGTGGGGGGCTCGGTTTCTTCACTCCTTGGGGGAAACTCCATGGCTGAGATATTCCTCCTGATTCTCAACCACCACAGGGAGGTTCGGGGCGTGTTCTGCAATTCCGACTCTCCTAACGGTCTCGTCGTGGTATCTTCTTTACATTTTTAGTTATAGGTCTTCTGTTTGGCTAGACTTCAGATGGTTCTCCAGGTTGATTATTCTGTAATTTAGTTGTGATTTTAATGCATTCATGGAAGGATGCAGTCACAGTGTTTACGCATATCCGCTCCACCATCTTGGATCTCTAATTATTGCTTATTTGTTCAGCTTTTCTTTTCTTTCTTTCAGCATAAGGACAAGTCAAGTAACCTCATCAAGACCTGAATTAGAAAAAAAAAATAAATAAAAAAAAATATATATATATGTATATATGTATGTGTGTATATATATATATATATATATATATATATATATATATATATAATGTTATAGTAGAAAGGAGAAAAACATGGTGATACCTGGGGGATGTGATAAGGATATTTCAGTTGTTTTGTGGTTTTTAGGTTTCTTTGTTTAATTCTCAGCATGTTTGCATAATTCTGGATTGAATTCAAAGTAGAGGAAAGGATATAGAAGAAAGAAATAATAGTAGGAATAAAGAGGGGTCTATGCAATTAATTAAACAGAAAGATTAGTCTAAATAGAAGGAGAGAGTTTATCATCATCATTAATAGAAAGGGAGATTGAGCATATGGCAAGAACTGTATTAAATTAAGTAGAGTAGAGAAATATTGAGGATTTTCTGGCCTGAGTTTCTATTCTCTCAGTTAAATAAGATGCAAATTTTCAATTTATCAATTATGCATGTTGGACTTGGTTATATGTACTTCACATAATCACTATTTTTGTACAGCTAAGATCTGATAGAATTTTAGATATAATACCTATAATTTTTTCTAATGCATAAAACTTTTTCTTGGGCAAAAATTGAAATACTGCAAAAGCAGAGAGAACAGTTTTATGAACCTTCGAGTACCCAGCACTTAACTTCAAAATTTATAAACTCATTACCCATCATGATTCATCTATGCTCTTTATAATATTCTCCTCTCCAGGATAATTTTAAGGCATGCTCTATACTTTCTTTTATTTTATTCTTACATAATTGGCATTTACCTTTAAGGCCTTGATTTAGTCCACCTAAAAAAATAATAACACTAGTTCATTACTAGCATAAAAGTCTCTAAGAGGAGAATATGGAAGGAAGAAAGGTAGTCCCCATATGTACATATATAATAAATTTAGTCATTATCTCTTGTTAATCTTTCTCATGTTAGCTTGATTATTAGACCAGCCAGAAGAACTTACAAGGATTTAAGTAAAATTATTTTTCTTCCCCCACAGTTTTAAGTGTGTTTTAATATTTGGAAAATATAGCCCCCTTTTATTGTTGTGTTTTGTTTTGTTTTGTTTTCAAGATTTTTCTGGCTACTCTTGCTTGCTTATTCTTTAAACTGATTGTTATAGTGAGTTTGTCTGATTCAAGCAAAACAAGCAGACAAATAAAAACTGAAAATTTATGGTATTCTTATTGGTTTTGCATTAAGTTAACTTCAGAAGGATTAACATTTTTATGGTGTTGGATTTTCTCTAAAAGATCATGATATTCCTTTCCACTTTCTTAAGCTACTTTTGTCTTTCAGAAGTGTTTTACAATATTCCTCATGATGTTTTGGACATTTTTCTTAAGGTCATGAGTAGGCCATCAGATAGCCTTTTAGAACACTTTCTTAAGATTGATACTATCAGTGATTTGGACTCCTCTGTATGTTTTTTGGGGATCATGTAGTTACTGTGTCAGTTTTATTGCATAAGTTGGCTGTAATAATTTTTGTTATTTTATTTATGTTTATAGTTATATTTTGTGGGATGATTTAGGGATATCCATAAACTACATTGCTGCTACTGTCATTTTGCCTGGCATACTCAAAATTTTTTTATATCTACATATTTTCTAAAATAAAATTCCTTTTAGCAAATATGCAGAACAATTTTAAAAATTACGAATTAATTTTCCCAAGGACACATGTAATCATAGAAGTAGTAACATGTGTATAATCCTTCCTTAAGGGGTTACAAATTAAGAAAGATAATATACACAAATCTGCAAGAAACAAAATAATTGAGTTGGAACCAAAGGTTGCAATTTGTTTTGTCCACCTGTCCCTCCTGACAAGTGATCTTTGGCCCAGTTACTATTCCTTACTTCAAAAACAGCTGATATTGTGTTTCTCAGCCAAAATTTCCATTTATTCCATAATTTTCATTTGTAGAAGACAGATTGTGAATTATCTTCCAACATTGGTCTTAGTGAAATTCAATCACAATATATAAATTCAACCACAGCTGAAGAATCACTGAACAAACATAGATTGTTAATATATAGATTGTAAATATATCCATAGGAAGAAGCTAGTAAGTGATTGCTACCTGGAGCAGAGCATGTGGAGGCTACTCTTCTGCCTAACAACATGGTCTCTCTAGTCACTAAGTCTGGACAATTCTCTGAGAAAATCTAATGCCAACAGGGAAATCCCATAATATACGAGAAAAACTTTCCCATTCAGAGAATCTAGTTATGTCATATAGGAATGGAATTCTGCTAGTAGGATGATCATAATTAACAGTGGTTTACAAAGATAATACTATTTCTATCATAATAAAATCAGGAGGAAGTCGGTCTTTGGCAGTTTCTCTGTCTTTCAGCCAAGCCACCATTAGTATATGACTTTCTTACTTGGGGGCACATCACTGTCACAAGATGCTTACTGAAAACCTAAAAATTATTTCTGGCATCAAGGAAGCAGAAGTGAGGTGGAAGATAAGGGAAAAAGAAAAAAAGGGACTTGCTAGCTAAATCAGGGCTTGCTAAGCCTCTTTCACTTCTTTCAGAAGTGGTCTCATAAACTTTAATTAATGTCTTCCATTTACATTTTATTCACTCTTAATGGCAAGAAAAGCTGTAAAATATAGTTGTTGTATTGTTGTTTTTTTTGTTTTGTTTTTTAGCTAACACGTTACATGAAGTAAAATTGGTGCTGAGTTACAAACGAAAAGGAAGAGAATGGGTATTGACGAGGTAGTTGTCTCTGCCACAGGATTAGATTGCATTTTCCATCTGTCTTGTTGCCTCCTTTTTAGTGTGTATAGGAGGAACCAATTATAATACTTATATGTTCAATTTTGAAGAAAGCAATTGAGCAGCTTTTATGATACTGTGTTTTCCCCTAACTACAGGTATCATTAATATTTAACTGTCTTTAAAAAACAGTAAACAAAACATAATAATAACATTTGTTGTTTGGCTGGATACTCATCTGAAAAATTTTAAAAACAGCTATGACATTCAGTTCTTACATAAGTAGAAATGTTTTGTTTGTTTGTCTTCCAATATATTTTAGTGTTCTGCTTTTTGTTTAGGAAATCAGTTCAGCAACCATGTAAAGTTTAACACCCCGGGCAGATCAAGATAAATGTGGCCATTCTCGTTAAATAGGGCACTGTTTGCTCTATGCAAAGAAGATATATTACCAGGGTGGAATGATATATATATTTCTGCAATGTCTTGTAAACACACTCCATTAGAAATGATTACCACCACAATGCTGCATGGTCCAAATTAGGTTCATATTTCTTTAGAGCACAGGGGCAAGAAAAAGGCGGGCTGCCAGGACAGCATGATCCAGTCTACTGCTCTGCCGACCGATGTCAGGAGTAATCTCAATCAAAGTTGTTGTCGGCCACCATGTTAGCCAGAGCATTTCTAACATTGGTTTCTTGTTGTTACAGAACTGGGTCTAAAAATAACAACTGTCCATCAGTACCAGTGCATGGAAAAATAAATTTCATTGAAAATTAAAATAATTGTGGACAAGATTAATGCCATGGAGTAAAATCTTGTGACTATAATTTGTCTTCTCTATTACAGCCAGTTGGCAACCTTCTGACTAACATTTTACCAATTTTTCAAATCAGACAGGGGAGGGCAGAAGTATAGTTTTCAAAAATATTTACCAACTTTCATCACCAACACCTAAATATGCATACAAAAGTGACATAAGAGTATATTGGTTTGAAATAATTTATCAACTGGCAATTTCTCTCTTGTCCTTTTACAAGTAGATTCAACTAACAATGAGTGTATTCTTAAATATATTTCTCTTTCGTGAAAGAGAGGTTTAATAAATACTTAAATCTAAAATCTAGCCTACATCATATTGGAGTCATTGATTTATTTACGGATGAATACTCTTTACTAATGAATGCCAGTTTTAATCGTAGGATAGCATAGAAGATTTCACAAATGAGTCCTCAGCATGATCCAACTTGTTTCACAGCAGTGATGAGGGTAAACATGGAAGTTCAAAGGTCTATGCAGAAATTGCTTTGGAATAAATTTCGCGATTCACTAAGCTAAGATGTTATTACCTAGCTATTTGGAGTAAATATGTATTAACAATTAAAAAACAATTAACACCAATAATAGAGATAAGTAATGAAAATTATCAAGCCAAAAATATTAAAGAAGGAAATAGTTTAAAAATATTTAAGTGGAATTTTCTTCTCATAGGAGTTAAGCACAAATTCTTATTTAAAACCATTAATATAGGATAACAGTTGATTCTTGGAACAAAAGAGGCCTTGAAAGAAAGCAATCTCTTTTTACTCCTGGGAACATCTTTCTAAAAATACTTTATTTGGAAGGGGAGAGAGAGAGAGAGAGAGAGAGAGAGAATCATGAGTAGAGGCAATTAGTTTTTCATGAAAGATTGTTTCAGTTATATGTATCAGTTATGCTAATTTGTGCATGCATAAAGAGATATAATGTAAAATAAAATTTCATGTGATGACTGTATTAAAAACAATGTTTGGAAACCCTTGCCTTAGAGAACTGGTACCTACATTTTAACTGTGTCTGTAGGATAAAACAATGAAAGGGGGAATGATGTCTTGAGAAAGACATACAAATAACAAAATAAAAACTAAATATAAACTAGCTTGCCACAAAAGGCAGTGAGAACGCCACAGCCAGCCACTGCTCGCCCAGGCCCACATATCCCTGACAGCCACTCAAGAGAGGTTGCAGCTCAAGTTGTGGCTGTCCACCACCAAAATTTCTCCGAGCAGCCATGGGATAGCCACTGCTATAAAAGGCTTCCACAGTTTGTAGGTCAGGGCCATCCACCCAGGATCCAAGACTGCTCTCAACAATTCAGCACTAGGTAGGTGGGGCAGCATTCCAGGGAGTCATGGGTATGGGCAGTGGTTTTTACAAAGTTATTGCAGGTTTGATTCTTGTACTGGTGCCAGGCCCATGACTGTTTCCCCCAAATTCCCTGACACTGCAGTCAGTCACTGCTTGCCTCAGACCCACAGGTATCCAAGTGCAGATGCGGTGTAGGTGTAGATCACTGCCCACCCCCTAAAGTTCACCTGGCCAGCACAGGCTGTCTACTGCTATCAAAAGCCTCTGCAGTTTATGGGGAAGGGCTGGTGACTAGAAGCTGGGAGTGCCCCCAGCAGTGTAGTACTAGCAGTACAGAGCGGGAACCCAGGGCATCACCACTGTGGTGCACACATGTGGTTTTTACCAGACCAATGTGGTTTCATATTTGGCCCTTTGGGGGAGGACTCAATATAGAAATGATGGTGCCCTCATGTAGACTATAGATGAAACAGGCTCCACACAGGGACAATGGCTGCTGTTCCTCCAGCCCTCTCTCTAAAGCCACACAACTCAGTCTTCTATGATAAGTCTCTGGTGCCTCTCGAGTTACCACCCTTCCAACAGAGACCAGGAGAGTGTTTGCAAGTGAGTGAGTCTGTGTGTGGGACCTTTAAGAGGGTGACGGGTTTCCAGCTACCTTCCTTCTCACTGGAACTGACAGAGTCCTTGCTGAGTTTCACTGCCAGATGTTATGGTAACGTCTCTTCCCAGCACAGACCCCCTAGGCTAGGGAACCCGGTGTGGGACTGAGACCCTTCCCTCTTCTGGGGGGAACTCTGCCACCAAGATGTCCCTTCTAGTGTTTAACCATATCTGTGGGTTTGGGGTCAGCTTTTTTTGAGTCTCTTTCCCTCCTACAAGTCTCAATGTGGCTTCTTCTTTATATTCTTAGTTATAGGGGTTCTGTTCAGCTAGTCTTCAGATGATTCTTGAGTTTGATTTTTCTATAATTTAGTTGTAATTTTGGTGTGATCCTGGGAGGCAATAGGCATAGTGTTTACCTAGTCCACCATCTTGGACTTTCCTTCAAATGTCTCAGAAAGGATTTCTTATTCTTGATAGAAGCCATCAATGAGAACATTTTAAAGTGAAGAAATAGTCTGCTTAGACTAAAAATAGTCTATTTGAAGTCTCTGTAGACAAGACTGTCCATCAAAACTATATACATGATTTTATGTGAACATATAAATTTACCATTATAACAAGATGATGACTTATTTTAAAATATGAGAAAAATAAGTAAAAGTAATGGGTTTACAGATGCAATTTTCACTCATACAGAAGGGGTCAATCATTGTTCTAATGTCTTTTTTCAGTTAAAATTTTATTTACCCATTTGAAAACCTGCTACTGAGATATATATTTTACACTTAATCTTATTAAATACTGTTTACAAAAACGGAATTGGTTTTCATCAACAACTGGAAAATAACAGGTCAGTAGGATCACTTATATTTAGTTTGAATAAAAAGTGACTCATAATTATAAAATAGCATTTTGTGCTTGAAAAGCACCTTTCATCTTTAAAATTTCAAAAGCTACAAAGTGTAATATAGTAATATAACACATCCACTAGAGCTGAATCTTCAAAGAAATCAATGTTCTTGTAATTAAATACTTTTACAAGAACTCCAAAAGAAACATATTTTCTTTCTGGGTTCAAAAATCTCAAAATTCCATACTTTTAATATGGAATTATAGCTTATCCACAGGAGGCTAATAAATCATTTTTTTTTTTCCTTACAAATATTACTCAAACTGAAGTTCTTATTCCTCTTCAAACTAGATGTGATAAAAATAAATAAAGAAATAAGACAGATCTTAGATTACTACTACAGGATAAAGTAATCTTAAATTAAGGATTTAGCGATACATTATAATTTATTGGTAACCTGAAAGATAAGTTTCTGTCTCTGCTACTACAACACTTTGAAACTCAGATTTCTGAGAGCCTACAATGGCAAATAGAACAGAGGAAATTCTAATAGAAAAATTTAAATATATTGATAAAGCCGGTAAGATTATCTCACCACATTTATCATGTTTTACAGATTAATGAAAAAATATATATTCTTCTCCTTTCTAAGTATTCATTTTAGACTGATATAATATTTAAAATAATAACAGTATTTAATAAATATTATGGTAGTAACCAGTTAAATCTGTAAATAACTTCCATTGTCTCATGAAGTCTTCCTTGGAGACTCCAATTAGCAGAGTAGGCACTTTCAGAATCTAGAAAGTAAAGATATAAAATTTTACATCCTGACCTGTTAAAGCAACTATGGGATTTAACCTCGACCAATTTTAGTCTGATGATGTTTAGAGATTTTAGACCAGGAATGTCTAACCTGGATTTCATGACTAGAATTTAGGTGATCTGTGAACTCAAGTGAGAAATATTAAAAAAATAAATAAATATTTTTTTCTTATTTTAACTGACCTCTAATTAATATCATGCATTACATTCAATGTTGATTATAGGTAACAAACCAGAATAGTGTTGACTGTACATGAGATGTGAGGTTTGGTCACCTCCATTAAACTTGTTATAGGCATCTCAAAATATATTTTATATTCATTGCTACTTTAAAATTGTTTGATTCATTACTAGATATCATTTAATGTTTTAGTAAAGAAACACTTATATTGCCATATATCAAATATGTTTTAATACTTTTCCAACTACATTTCAATGTAATTGTTATTCATTATATTTTTACATAGTTCTTGTAAGCATTTAAAAAGTGTATTCTATATAAATATCCATAGATAGCACCAGACTTACATAGTGGTTCGTGGCAAAAACTTAAGAAATTCTGTAATAGTCAGGTCAAGATGATTAAGAATGCTGTTTAAATCATCTTGATATTTCCTGTTTGTATGATATGTCAATTCATGAGCAAGGGGTCTTGAAGTATTCAATGATAATTATGACTGTGTCTACCTCTGCTTTCAGTTCTAAAAGTTTGTGCATCACTTATTTTGTCATTATGTTGTTACATCCATACACATTTAGGATTCTTATGTCTTCTCAAAAACTTATCCCCTTTATCATGATATAATGTTTCCCTTTATCCCTCATTATCTTTCTTGTTTTGAAGTCAGTTTCATCTAAAGTTAGTGTTACCTCTACTTTATTTGATTATAATAGTTTTAGCATGGCATGTCTTTCTCCATCTCTTTATATATTTATATTTATCCTATATCTTTATATTTAAAGTGAGTCTTTATATATAAAGTGGTTTTTTTGTAGACAGCACATAGTTGGATTTTGTTTTCATTATTTTAGTTCAATCTCGGGCATTTAACTGGTTTGTTTATGTCACTTACACTTAAAGTGAGTAGTGATATAGTTAGATTAGAATTTTCTGTCTTGCTATTCTTTTGTTGCTGTTGCTCACTGCTTTTGGCTTTTCGTTTAATTTATTTTCCTGTCTTTACAAAAGTTTCTAACTTGCATGAACTTTTTTCTAGTTCAGGAAATCCCTTCAACATAATTTGGGGGCTGTTCTACTGGCAATGAAATTCTTCAGTTTTTATTGCCTGAGAAGTTTTTATCTCTGCTTCACATTTTAAAAATAGACAAATTAGTTTATTATTATTTTTAGATTTATAGAAAAAATTACAAAGAATTTCCGTATGTCCTACATCAATTTCCTCCTATTATTAACATCTTACAATAGTATGTACATTTTGTAGAATTAATGTAACAATGTTGATATATTATCATTAACTGAAATACACAGTTTATTCAGTTTTTCTTATTTTTTAACTAAAGTATTTTTTTTCTGTTTTGGGATCCCATCTAGAATACCACATTATACTTAGTTGTTATATCTTCTTAGGCTTCTCTCATCTATGACAATTTCTTAGCTGTTCCTTGGTTTTGATGACTTTGACAGTTTTAAAGAGTATTAATGAAGTGTAATATAGGATGTCTCTTTGTTCAAATTTGTTTGAAATTTTTCTCATGACTAGACTGAAATTACAGGTATTGGACAGGAGGGACATTGAGATAATGCCATTTTTATCACATTATATCGTGGGCACATACTAAAAACCATGATTTATGACTACTGATGTTCACCTTAATTACCTGACGAAATAGTGATTCTGAGGTTTCTCTACTGTGCATCTTCTCTTTTTCCCCCCTTTCTTATGGTGGTCTTTGGAAGGATTTAACTATCAGCATTTAGAGTGGGTTGATTTATGCTACCTATCTTTATGAGGGCAGATTAAATAAATTATTTAGCATTCTTCTGCATGGGAGATTTGTCTCCCGCACCCCATCCCCATTTTTAATGTATTTAATCATTGATTCTCATCAGTTAGGACTCATGAATATTTAATTTATACTTTGAATTACATTCCAATACTATTTTATTTTTTTGCTGAATAGTTCCACCTTTGGCCAGTAGGACCTCTTTTAGTTGCCTCCTGTATCCCTTTCACATATCTGCATCAATGACTTTATTTTTTTTTTAAGTGCTGACTCACTTTCTGGCATTATAAGATATTGTAACCTTGTCTAGTATACTTCCATCTCCAATTCCAAAATCTACATTTCTCCAAGAAGCCTCAGTTCCTTAAAAAAAAAAAAAAAAAAAAAGTATTAGAAACCAAGATGTAGGCACTAGGTATGCTCATTGTTACTGGAGAGTCAGTGATTTTAAGCCCTCTCAGCTCACAGAAAAAGAAAATGTATGTGTGTATACTAATCCATCTACATACAAATATCTAAGTATTTCTATATATTAGTAAGTAAACATCTTCATTTATATTACTTTAAACATGAGTGTATGCTGAGTAACCAACTCTAATCCATTACCATAAGGATCATTCTAGCCTCACCTTCTAATCTACAAATACTGACTGTAAAAGTGACAAACCTAGCTCTCACCATCTGCTATCCATGTATGTGATTGCTCAAATGCACTATATATGTATAATAGTATCAGACTTGTTCATCCTTACCACCATAGGAAACAACTTGATCAACTTCACATACTATTGAGGTTACATACTATTTATTATCAGTGCTTATATTTATGTAATGGTTATCTTACTTGTGTGCAGTTAGTTTTTCCTTAATTGTTATGGACTCTACTCATTTCCAAAGTTAGTTAAGTCAGCACTTTTTATCCTTGCCCCTACACTGTTTCATACATTAATAATACCATCAATTTGTTTGTGTCGATGAGTTTTTGTTTCTTCATTTGTTTGTCTTGTTCTTTTGTTTTATTTCAGTTTTATATATTGCATATCCATGAAATCATATGGTTTGTGACTTTTTCTGTCTGACTTATTTCGTTTAGCATAATAATCTCAAGATCCACCCATGTTGTCACAAATGGCACCATTTCATCTTTTCTTATGACAGAGTAGTATTCCTTCCTGCATATGTACTATATCTTCTTAATCCAATCATCCATTAGAGGACACTTTGGCTGTTTCCATATCTTGGCCACCATAAATAAAGCTGTAATGAACATTGGGGCACATTTATCTTTACGGATACATGTTTTCAGATTTTTTGGGGGTAGATACTCAGGAGAGGGATTGCAGACAATAGTTTAGTGGTTACCTGAGGTTAAGGGGGAGGGGTGGTAGATGAGGGTAAAAGGGATAAAATATATGGTAATGGAAAGAGAACTGAGTCTGGGTGGTGAACACACAATGTGATATATAGTGAGTATATTACGGAATTGTACACCTGAAACCTATGTAACTTTTGTCACCCCAATAAGCTTTAATTAAAAAAAAAATAATTCCATCAATTTGTCTTGTCATAGTCTATAATTCCTTCATGGGAATCCTTCAATATCCCAAATAGATTTATTTTTACAATTTGCATACATTGGTTCAATTATTGCGCTGTAAAGTTCTTTGGGTTTTGATTATCCATTGATAGAATGACCATTTTGAATATTTTTCAATCTGCAATTGGTTGAATATGCAGATGCAGAACCTGCAGATAAGGAGGGCCGTCAGTATATAATAATTTTTCTTTAGACTGTTGATTTTGTGAATTACATTAAATGATTTCTTAATGTTGTACCAGCCTTGCACATCTGGAACACATCATATTTGGTCATGAAATATAATTCTATTGATACATTGTTGAATTCAATTTATTAATATTTTTCTGCATCTATGTTCACGAGAAATACTGTTTTGTACTTTTCCTTTCTTGTAATGTCTCTGACTAATGTTGCTAATAGAGTTAATTTTGGTTTCATAGAATGAGTGAGAGTGTTCCTTCTCCTTATATTTCCTGGATGAGATTGTGGAAAATTGGTATCATTTATTCTTTAAATGTTTGGTAAAATTTGCCAGTGAAATCATCTGTACTTGGTACTTTCTTTTTTGAAAGGTTATTAATTATTGGCTCAATTACTTTAATAGAGATAGGCCTGGTCAGATTATGTATTTCTCCTGCATGAGCTTTGTAGTTTGCTTATTGAAGGAATTGGTCCATAACAGCAGTTACCAATTTTGTGAGCAATGAGTTATTCATTTTTTATCATTATTTTTATGTCCATGTAATCCTTATTTTTTATGTTCCTTCTTTAATCTCTGATAATGATGAGCTGTTTCATTTCTCGTTATTTTGTTCCCTGCTTAATTTGACCAGAAGTTATAAATTAAAACAATTTATCAATTTTACTGATGTTTTCTAAGACCCAGGTTTTGATCTCTGTATTCACCTATATCCCCAGATATCTAGATAGAGTTTTGTCTCATGACCTTAGTTTACAGATAGTCTAATAAAAGTTGTAGATTTTCAGTTCATTCAGCTTTTTCTTTGCTGTTATGTTTGAACAATTTCCAAGGTTTTTACATACTAAACTGGAAGAACTTTACCCCTTAATTTATATATACAATAGAATTAGATTAGATTAATATGCATAATATGTAATTCATGTGTAATACATTATATATAATTTATACATATTTATAATTTATATATGTATAATCATATATATTTAAATTAAGGGCTGAACTTACAGTTT
Source organism: Rhinolophus sinicus (assembly GCF_036562045.2). Lineage (NCBI taxonomy): Eukaryota > Metazoa > Chordata > Mammalia > Chiroptera > Rhinolophidae > Rhinolophus > Rhinolophus sinicus. The sequence continues at coordinate 107,212,758 of NC_133755.1, forward strand.
ATACACACATAATTAGTTTTAAATTTTTTTTTTATGTCTTCAGTATTACTTTTTATAGCACCCTTTTATTATCTGTGATTTTATATCTCCTTGTGGACTCTAAGTAGCAGTATATCTAAAAATTCTATTCTGATCCTGGAATTATTTCTATTTCTTTCAGTTACAGATTTTATTTTTTAAATAATTTATTCTTGTTGTTGTTGTTCATTTTCTTTAATTTCTATTCACCCACAACAGTCCATTCATACTTCAGAATGATACCTAGAATATGGGGGAGGAACTCTATACATGTGGACAAGATCTGTCCAATGTCATTCTTTATTTTTTGTGACTGGTCTCAGAGCTGGTTGCTTTGCTGGGCAGAACATAAAAGTACTCGCCCTCGGTGCTTTCAATTTCTGTAAGAAAAAGGATTGATTCATAGCTCTTAGGCATTCTCATTATGATGTGAGTGAGGGAAATTGGTAGTTTAAGTGCTTTGTATAACTTCAATTAATGTTCCTGGCTTTCAACCTCATGACTTACTTGTGACATTCCTGGCGTTTGCAAACCCAAAGACTTTCCAAGATTACTTTGGGCAGGATCAGTGACTTACCCTCTGAAGAAAACTGTGTAAATATTCTAAGCTGCTGTGCTGCCAACTTATTTGATCAGTTACCACTCTTCTATATTCATTTGATGTTCCAGCAGTCTATTGGAATCTCTTCTGATTTTTTTTTTCCTTTCTAATTATTTCACTATTATAAACCTGTATACTTTCTATATCTATAAACTCAATGACACCTTAGGGGAAAGGCAAATAGATAAATGTGTACACAGGAGGACTTGAGTAGAATTCCTACCTGAAATGTTTAAATTGAAAAATCAAATCATATAAACACGTTATTTTGAAGTATACTAAATATTTTATTTATTTACAATATTTTCATATTAGACTATTCAATAAATAGTTCAGAGAAAGCTACAGCAGTCCAGATTATTTTTCTGTAACTGTATTAACTTCTAAAAAGAAGGAATGCATTGATTATCCCTTATTTGTTACATTTTTTGGATTTAGTGATTTTTTAAGTGGCAATCTTTATATTTTTCCAAGTAAGAATATTAAGAAAAAAAAAAAATTTTTATTAAAGCTATCACTTCTGAAATAAGGAAATATTTTATTATAAAGGTAGAAGAAAGCTTTAAACTCCTAATAATGAACAAGAAAATGTGACACTCTACACATAATCTTTATCCTGGGCTTATATAGTTTATACTCTGGAACTGGGAACCAATTGCTTAGCAAAATTATTGAAAATGATCACACATCTACAGTAGCAGCCTTTCTAACTAACTGACTGAACAAGTAAGATACTGAAGTAATTCTTAACTAGGACAGAAACGTTTCTTTTCAATGTATATGTTTTTCTTTTTTACAACTGAATACGTGGCAGAGAAGATTACTGTGCAGAGCCTTTTTTTTTTTTTTTAATTCTTTTCACCAGTTTCGGAAACTACTGTTAGAAAGGCATATTTTGTGTATGATAGAGCCCCACAGCCATATAAGCAGCTTCTCTGCCTTGAGATGTTTTATTGTATAGAACAGCTGTTGTGACTTCTAGCTATTCAATCACCAGTGTATTTACAACAAACAGCTCTTTCTAAGTATGCAAGCCCTTCAGCATTTAGGTATAAAATGTATATAAATACTGGGTAAGTAAAAGATTTATTTAAATAAGATAGTACAAGCCCCAGTATGGATATCCATTTTAAATGAATTAGCTCCACTGCATCTGTGAAGTATGTATTCTTTTGCCGTGATAACTCTGATGAAAGAAACACCTCAATAAAAATTTTCATAAGAAAATAAATGATAAAATTTCAATTCATCAGAAGATATGTCATAAAAGAGACTGTTCTATAATTCTTTGTCCAAAACAAATTCTGGTCCTTAAGTAATAGGTATAAGCAAAATCAAGCCTGTAGCACAGAAATCAGAACTCAGGTTCCTTGAAATGTTCTAATTAAATTATTTCAAATTATTAGTTATTTGATTGATTTTTCTCAATAAAGTGAACATAAACTATTTATTATATAAATGTAAATTGAGCAACGTATCATGATATTAATTCTCTAAGTCATAATTTCCATTTTTATTAAAATTGATGTTTTGTTACCCTGCAGGCAACTAGTTCTTTTTTTTCTCTTTTTTACTTCTTCTTTATTACTAAGGATTTTTTGCCTGTTTTTGTATGGCTAGAAATCTATATTATACTGAGGTTTTAAAACATTTATTCATTGAGTATTTCAAGCACTAAAACATAATCTAGCTTAGTATTTTCTCTTTTTCTCATATCTATATATTATATAGATATAAAACATCTCTCTTTACATCATCTTTCCCTCTCTCTCCCTTTATCTCTCGCTAATATATATATATATATATATATATATATATATATATATCTTCATATACATAATATATACATATAAATATTTATAAATACAGTTCCTTCTCATCATTCAAAATGTAGTAAAAAATCATGAAAAAGAAAAATAGCAAATGAACCCATTTTCCTTAATAATTTACTATATTTTCACTCCTGAAAAATTGCCAATTTAAATTCTATTTTTATCTTACCTACTTAGTAGATGATGATAAAGTCTAAAATGGGTTAGCACAACAGTTTTGTTCTTTCTAAAGTGACTATGATATTGATGGATACATTGAGACATACATTCATGCAGTTTAGTTAAGCATATTAAAACATAAAATTTGAAAAACCTAAGCACTGCTTTAATAGCGGCACTCTAATTTATTAAATATTATGAACCTTTGATGAGAAAATAAATATTAAATGATAAAAGTTTGTTTCTTCTCTCTTTGCTAATTTATATTTCTCTTTTTAGATACGAATATCTCCATATATATACTGTCAAAGAGAAGTTTAGTAAAGGCATATGATTCTTTCATTATTTAAGTGTAAATCTTACATGACCCTCTGTCGTAGTTTCAAACACATTTGAAGAACTAGTGCAAAGGTATTTGAGGAACTAGTTTAAATAGAAGTTGCATTAAGTTTCAAACTGAATTGATTTTCTTAATCATTTTATTATATACCAGTTAGTAATCCTACAAAATTCAAATATTGAAATGAAAAAAATCACTCCATCCTCACAACTATCTTGTCATTGTGACTTTCTGAGGATGATTAAATAACCAAACAAAATGTACAGAAGGGAGTCCAGTCAACAAACTTGGCTTAGGCTCTAGGTCTGGATTTCTAAAAGGTTAATTTCATTAATTCCAAATATTAATCAACCGCATAAAACACAATAGCTGTAATATATTTTTATTTTACTGTGTTTTAAGGTCAATTTTTGATTTTTAATTTTGTTTATTTTCCCTACATCTACCAAGCTTGAGGATACTAGTTTTAGACACTTGCCTGTTGCTCAATTAGCTCTTGTGCAGAATATCAGAGGTATTAATTCTGAATAAACACTTCAAAAGCACACACACATAGGTCAGATGTTCCCTGGTTTATTTGTATTGTCATTTCTTTGTTTTTACTATGACATGAACATTTTTAAATAACTTTGGTTATCATTAATAAACTAGTATATACACAGTGCAAAAAGATGTATAGCAAATTACTTAAAGAATCTTGAAGACTGATTATGATTTCACATTGTGGACCTCCAGAGTATAAACAGTGGTGCTATGGGGTATTTATATGTCCAAGTTTTAATAGGTGAAAAAAAAGTAGATAGTACGATAGAATTGTTTTAAGTTAAAAAAAAAAAAAAAGAGAGAGAGAGAGAGAGAGAGAAATTATAAAATGTTTTAGAGTAAGGACTGATGAAAATTGAGTTCTGGCTAAACATTGCTTATTGATAGTAATAGACAGGTTTTTATTGAGATTTATTGAAATCCTGTTCTAGGCATTAAAGAATGATTAAATTAGACTAATGACAAAGTGGATAGGATGGAAGGGTATGCTATAAACATTAAACAGGGGAACCAGATAACTTACAATAGTGAAAAAATGCTATAGATAAAATATCTCTATGTAATATAAATTAAGCTAAAATCAATGTTATTCATGTGGATGGCCAAGGAGTTGGAAAAAAACACACGTGTCATAACAACAATGTATTAATATTGATAATTTGTGATAATAATTTTTAAAACAATATTTGACAAGTATTAAATGCTTCTAAGAACTTTTCTTAGGAATTTACATATTCTATCCAATTATTCTTAATGAAAGGTCAATGAGGTAGTCCGTCATTATTCATCTTTTATTGAAATATTGAGTAATTTGCTTGCAATCACAAAATTGTTAAATGTCAGGTATGGATATTTGAACATAGACTTGATATTGAAAAGGATATAAAAATGATAAATTATAACAAATTGAAAATAGCTTTGAAAAAAACACCGCAATGTTAGACTTATAAGAAATTAAAAAGTTCCAAGAATTCCACAAAAACTGAACATAAACCAAAGATCTAACCCAGTTCTAGATGTTTAGACTTAATATGGATGTATTCTATGATACATTTCTATCCATACTCTACTTACCTGTAGTGATTTACATTTATTCGCTCTGTCTTCTAAATTTTCTCTACCATCTTCATAATCCTCTTTACATTTATTCACCACACAGAAGTTAAAAACATTTTTAGGATTATATATTTTTTCTTCTACTGAAAATTTGATATTATCAAGTCAGTATGCATATTAAAATCAAAGGCAGGTAGAAATATCTGTGTGTTCTGCAAAAGACTTGAAAAAGTTGTTATGAATGCCACTCTTAAGGAAAGGAAAGCTAGGAGATAAGTGTGGAGAAAGACTACTCAATTATCTATGGCATCATCTGGAGATTAAAGCAACAGAGATAATTTGACTTAATTGGCAGCCAACATCATGCATTAAATCCACAATGGGATAAGAAAATGAGTACAAGGTCAGTGTCTAACAGAGCATGAGAGGTAACATTAAAGGATTGTAGATTTTTGTACTGGAAGGAGAAAATATTGCTATGAAATCTCTTTTACATAGTGCCTGGTGTCTGAAAGGAGGTGAATGCTATTTGTCAAAGCCACACTAGTCTGAAAAACAATATATCCATGCACCATGAATTGTGATTTTTGTGTAAACTAAATGTATTCAGTAAGTTGCAATAGAAGAACTTAAGATTTTCTTAAAGAAACCCCTTTTCCTATCTTCAATGTTATTAATTTTCAAAACCATTCTGGTATTGAAAGCCTTTGGTTTTTCACACTGGTATTTACTATCTTTAGGCTTTTCGATATTTTTTGTTTTCTTAATATTTGATTGGCAGACAGATTTTTCTGTTAGCTTTCTGTCTTTATCTGTTGACTAGAAAGACAAACATTATTGCCATCTTGGAGACATGTTTGAAATTTGTGTTACCTAGCACAGCAACAACTAGCATGAGGACATACACCAGGTACACAAGTGTAACTCTGATATAAGATTCAGAGCTACATTCGGTACTCACTAATTACATACTTGTAATAGCAGAGACAGTGCTTTCTAATTTACATTAAAAGCTTTTAAACTGTTTTCATTATCCTTGTCCCTATCATCATGTGGAATATTTTCATCCAAATTATTTGTAGTTGTATCTCTTCCGTTAATACCAGTAGTCATTTTGGAAACTCCTACAATTACCCAGCTCTAATTTGCTTTTAACCCCATCCCAGTTAACTCAGGAAAAGCAGAGTTATAGAATATAGCATATTCTAAACTCTTATTGAAATAAACCAGATAATTGATGTTATTTTTTCCTCTCCCACATACTGCATTACACTTGAAATGACTGCTGTTAACTGTAATTTTCAAATGCTAACACTACACATCTGATGAATCTAGGGATTTAAACAATTACTATAGCAAACTGACATGTTCTTATAAAAAATAGAATTCACAATCTCTTACCCTCCTATTTACTCAAAGGATAAGTTTTACTATGTTATTGCCACCAAAGTGAGGTTGATTTAAGAGACATGATTTTTTTTTTTTTTTAAGGTATGACTTCCATAATAATTGATGCAAGAGAGACCCCTAGCAGCATCTACACATACTGAATGCTTAAATCAGTGATACTGGCTTAATTCCCAAATAACAGGTGAATGTGCATTGATTAATCTTTTTTTGTTAACAAGTAAGGGAATTATTACACAAGGGACACTCACCTGACTTCTCCAAATATTCGTGAAATGATGTAATGTTTGCAAAAATATAGGACTAGAGCTTCACTTATTCACCCTGTCCTCTCCAGCCAACCCAAATGGATGGAGTCATAGGTGGCAATAAAACACAATGGATGTTAGTTATGATAAAATCATACTTGGCTAGGGATCCATAATCCTGAAAACCAAATTGCTGACCACTTGCCTATTCCTGCCATAGATTTGCAAAAGAGATATGCACAAAAAGTATATAAGAGAAAAATCGTTCAATTTTTTGAAGTAAGACATGATACTCCAATCTAGTCAGTAAATCCTGAGTACCCACTGAGTGCTGTTGGCAGAAATGGGTTGAGTTGTCTCTGGGTGCCCGGAACCTGGACTCTCTAGATTGATGCTTGAAAGGTAAGTAATCCCAAGGTAAAACATATCAAGGAGAATGAAAGCAGTTAAGATTCACAGCAGAATCAGTCACATCTATATCCCAAACCTTCCTCAGGATGAGGTTTCTTCCTAAACAGTAAAGGGCAGCCTAGAATCTTCTTATACTCTCCGAGTGGGTGATACAGAGATAGTATTACAAAGAGAGATGAGGAGATGACAGGTTTCCACAGAATCAGGGACCCAATATTTACTATTCACTTGAGGTGACCTATATTTCCAACGAAGGATGGAAAGGAGAAGAAACCTTATGCTCTCCCTAGAAGCCAAACTTTCCCCACTTTTTGTTCTTTACTTATAACCCACTGGACTTAAAATTCAGACTATATTCAACCAGGAATATAGCTATATCTATGAAGGAAGGAGTCCACACAGTCGACTATCAGAAAGGTCTCACCTAAACAGTCTCAAATTGTCTTTATTCTCATTAATCTAAATGCATCTCACCTAGAACAATGGCATACACTTTTCCGCTAGAAACTTCAAAAGTGGAACATGTGGGGACAATAATTAAGTTACTTAAAGAACACAAGTTATAGAATGAAATTTTAAACTTCTTGTTCCCATCTTGATTAATGCCAATCTATCTGTCTATCAAAGCTCACTATGTAAGTGTTACGTGGATACCAGGTAAGAACATGATGCCAGCAACATGAAGTGCTTCAGATTTGTTCCTGCCCATCTATGTTGACAGTGGAACTTCTCACATTTTCAAGTGAAACTGTTAATTCTACAGTAAAAATAGCGTATCTATGTTTATATCTGTATCTATATCTGCATTATCTATATCTAATCTCCCTCAAGCAATTTTCTTTTTATCCTTGCTCAGTGCAAACCAGGGAGGTTTCACTTAGGTGCCTATTTGGAGTCAGCTTCTTTTAATTAGCAGCTTTCATCTTCTTCTCTAGAGCTTATCCCCTTTCCCTCCTCCACCACTGAGTTACTCTAACTCCAATTTTCTCCTGTGATACTCTTAGGAACAAGAAGAGACATAAGAATATAACAAAACCAGCTATCCATTTAAAAAAAGAAAAGAAAACAACAAATAACACATTTCACAATTGTGTGCAATAAAGTTGCTTCTATTTAAAATGCCAATTTCTTCTTAAAACAGAATTGTTCAGCAAATCAATGTTTCTAAAACCCAAAATAATCCAATCTTGAACCATACAAGAGAACTTACCCACTACCCAGCTTTCTTAGTAATTTTAGGGTCAAGTACTCAGGAGACCACACAAAGCAGATCTCTTTGTGACTCTTGTTTTTCACATCAGACACACGTTTTGTGCTTCAAAATGATAGAAGAGGTCTGTATGAGAGATGCACAGTATACCACATACAGGAAGGAGAGTTTAAGTTATGAAACATCTATGTCCTATACCCCAGAGGGTTGTATAGCTTTTATGACATTCTCCATTATGTTTGTTTACCTAAACAATTCTAATTCAGGGGCATGAAGATTATTGCATAGGTAATGACTGGTATCATTAATCTATTTACCCAGACATGTAATTATCATGTTTACAAAGAGATTAAATCAAGCTGACTGCCTTTTTTCTTTCCTCCAAAGTGTCCAATCATCCACCAATCATGGTAAAAATTAATTACTGGCCAGCTGTTATAATTTTTCCCTGCCTACTCTACCATCTGATCATGATCAGTATTTCCTTAGTAAAGTTTGAAAATATATTCTATAAAATTTTTGAGAACAACTTACCCTAAAGAATGTGTCTACTGACTGCCAGATAATCAAAAGGATTTGAACCATTCAATCAGAGTAGGAATTCTTTTTATTAAGCATGTCTCTTATGACCATATTCCTCCATAGATCTTTTGATATTCTTCTTCCAGGTCATTTACTCTTTTTCCTCCATCATTCAGAGTTATTTTTAATCTATTACATGTGTTGATAGAGACATTTGCTTTCATCAATAACTTTCTATGGCTAAGCTCACAATTCCCAGGTGACCCACTTCCATAGGTATTTCATAAAATGGGATTAGCTAATAAAATGCTAATAAGTTTCCAAAAACATTTTCTTATCACATTGATCATCATTGACATAATCAGATTTTTATTTAATTATGTCTGTGTATTTCTAAATCCTTTGATACACCATGTATCTGAGGCAGAGAAATTAATATTTGACATACCATGTTTCAGTTAGAATTGCAGTGCTATTCCTGCCCAATAGTCATGACATTTTCCCATGCACTATATATTCCAAGTGCCCATGAAGATAAATAGAAGTCACTCTTCAGTAAATTGGTGATTTCAACTGTTTTGTGGACATAACCATATATCATATTGTAGTGCAGATTTTTATAGACTGTGGCTTTCCAAGCACAAAGTTATACACAGTGCATAAGACTAGGGGACTCTATTCTCTCTCCTATAGTTTTATCTATGAGGGGTGATAAAAAATATGGTGAATGTTAAAATAACATTAAAAAAATATTAGAGTAAAAGACACATTGCGATTAATCCACCTCAAAATACTGCCCCTCTCTTCAATCACATTTATCCCATCATTCTTGTCAATTTCTGAAAGACTTCTGGAAGTCCTCTTTTTTGAGTGTCCTCTTTGTGAGTTGCACTGTGATGGCTGCCTCAATGCCCTGAATAAATTCAAAACATTTACCTTTCATGGTCATTTTGACTGTGGGAAAGAGCCAGAAGTCACAAGTTGCCAGATCCAGTGGAAAGGTGGATGAGGAAAAACCCCAATTTTTATTTGACAGAAATTGTCTTACCAGAAGCGATATGTGACAGGGAGCATTGTCATGATGGAGCATGAAGCCATTTGCCCATTTTTCAGGCTGTTTTCTGTGCACATCATTTCTTAAATGCAAGGAAAGACACTCACAAAAGAGGACTTCCAGAACCGCTTCAGAAATTACAGGAATATGTAATCTAAAGACCATTTCCCATTTCCTGCCAGTTGAGAACACATTACATATAATTGGATTTACGTTGACATATTTACCAAGCATATTTTTTTTTTAGTTTAGTGTTAATTAATCCACTTCAAAGAAGGAAAAATTGAGACATAATGTGAGTGAGCTGTTTAATCTATAATACTTCAAGAATAATAGGCATAAACTCAAGAAAACCAAAATTTAAGCAATAATCCTAATGAGTAGATAAAGATGTATCAGCATGATCCAGAACCTCTGGGCATCCAGCAAATTGGCCATATGCTAATTTCTCTGTCAAAGCCATTTCCAGAAGCTAAAATGTAGCTCGACTGGGAAATACTTGTGCCGTGCTCCCAGAAGCTTGGCATATTTGTGCTTTCTAGACATCTGGAGAAAGAATAAATCAGACCCAGCAGGAATTTCTGCAACTCCCAGGAAATAGTAAGTCCCATTTGATAAATTACAGATTATCAAACAGGTAGATAATCTCTAGGGCCCCTTTTCTACCTTCATGTTATTTATTGTACAAAAACCCACAGAAAGGGATGGCCAGTTGGCTCAGTTGGTTATAGTGGGTGCTGGTTGCACCAAGGTTGCTGGTTTCCTTCCCGCATGGCAAAAGGTGAGTTGTGCCCTCTCAAAGAAAGAAAAAAAAAACAAAAAACAAAAAAAAAAAAGAGAAAAAAACAAAAACAAAAACAAAAACCCACAGAAGTGTTGAGAATACATAATAGTAAGTGTTAAGAATATGTAGTAATGTGTAAACCTGAAACACATTTTTTATCACCAATTGAGATTTATATAGAACCCCAAACTATGTGCTTTCTAAAACATATCTGTGCTTGATTGTCCCCAGAACAATTTTCCCTCAGGTATAATTGATTGTTCCCATTTTGTATAGAAGAAAGTAGATGTAGAGGGGTTTTTGACTTGGGCCAAGATACTTTAATTCCTATAACACTACTGCACAATCCTTAAATAATAATAATAATAATAATAATAATAATAACAATAATGATAATAATAATAATAACAGGAGATAAAAATAAAATTTAAGAAAGGCTTTCCTTGTTAAGTAGCCAAACACTTACTATAAAAGACTAATATCAGTGCCAACAGGAGAGCCCAACAAAACAGTGTGAAACTCAGAGTATGATATGGGAGCCTAGGGAAGGCTTTTAGGCAAGATTTTTAGAGTTACACTAAAAAAGAACACAGACTTTTTCAGACAAACAGAGAATGAGGAAAAGACACTCCCGGCAATGGGAATAGCACTATCCACTGTCAAAAACATGAAGCTCATCTTGTGAACCTAGAAGGACAGATATGCTGAAGAAGTCGCGCCTTGATCTCCTGGCTTGGCTCCTGTTCCTTTTCTCTACAACTTCAAGCTGTTTCTGGCCCTAAGGAGGTTTCTCTAGGCTGAGAGCTATCCAGAGTTGAAAAATAAGTTAAACTCAGTCCCCCGGAGTTCAATTATGGTCCCCCAGGGTGTCTTTGGAAGAGTCTTGGAAGTCTCAACATTGAGATTCAATTTGGACAGCTCCACTTGGCCTGGAAGATTGCACCCTGGAGTCATCTGTCAATCACTTAGCATCCCCCAGTAGCTGACTGCAGAGGAAGAAAGTAATTAGATGCTCACAGAGGGCCACCTTCTGAAATTTCATTGTTGATAAGCATCTAATTCTTTGCTGGTAATAAGGAGAAAAGACAATCAGACCACAGGGAAAACCACAACTGAGAGTTCTTGAGTATGATAAACTCTTGTATACATATGCGTACTGTATGAGACTAGTTAATGTTGACATCTCTATTTTCCATTTTTTATATTCTTCTCTCGCTCCATATCTTCTTAGCCTCACAATACATATGTCTTATAGAATCATCACTGCATTTATTTATTTTCTTTTATAAAAATATAGGTATAGAAATTTTACTCTCTAGAATACACATATATATGTCTAAATTGGCATCTTTTTCCTACTTCTGAACATCATTTCCTACTGTTGTTAAAGTTTTGACTTTTTTATGATTTTCATGAAAATCATGAAAAAAAAGAATAAATGTAAAACTGCATGTCTCCTTTTCAGAATTAATTTCAATCTTCAAAAGCTCATTGCCTCCATTTTGTAAAAGAAATATAATATTTTTAGCAAAATAGTAAGAGTTGAAATAGGTCAGTCTCATTTTATTTCTGCAATTATCACAAAATACACCAATAGAACTAAAATTGAATATTTTGTGGTGCTGGTTTTATCTTTACCATTGAAAAAAGAAAATGCTATTTTTTATAGAGTGAACTGATGTATTATTTTTTTAGTCCTTCACTTTCTCCCTGCAGCATTTTCATAAATAATATTAATTTTCACCATGTTTTTCATTTTACCACTTGCATGTGATTTGGGGGTTGCTTAAGATTTTATCTGAAAAATGTATTCTTTATCTTAGAAGTCTGGAATGTAAAATTAAAAATAGAATTATATTACAAATCAGTTCTAATGACTATAATTTAAATTCAGATGAGATTGGAACAGTTCAATTTTGAATATACTTTTGAAGACAATTTTTTTATTATTTTAATTGTGAAATCAAATGAGTCTTTAGCCATGGGAAAAACGTTTTCCTTCAACAATGTAAGTATTTTTGCCACACACTATTTTTTTCTAAGTGTCTACGAATTAAAATAAATAAGGTGAATTAAATTTACCTAAGGCACAACAATTTTCTTTGGGGCTAATTTTATATATTACATCAAGTAAGAATTTCATTCATTTGCTATTAAGAGATATCCTAAAACAGTGGTTTCAACTGCATTATAATAGGAGTTGATTATTTCTCATAAACAAAGAAACCTGAAAGTGCATATGCTTTTTAAGCTCTGCCATGTTTGCAGTCTTACCTTCATTCCCATTATTTCAAAAAGGCTGCCAGATATTGGACACTATATCTTTGTTTCATGCTTGATGAAGGAGAAGAGTCAAGGTTTCAAAAAGCATAGATAAGATGAAACATTTACCTTTAAAAAGCCACGCCACCCATGAAACTACTTCTGCTTACATCTCATGATTTAGAATTGTTTCATTTAACCGTAGGTAATCAAAAGAAAGACTAAGAAATGTATGCATTTTAGTTAGGCACACTGCCATCCTTAATGAAAGTGTTATATTAGTAAGCAGTACCAGGTGAATATGTATTAGATAATTAATCAATGTATTCTCCCCCCCACATATTCTATATATAACCCTAAATTAATCATTCAGAGTTGAGTTATACAATGTGGGAAGAATGTTGGCTTGAATTGCCACTCCAAAAGGATAGTCAATAAGAATACATTTAAGTAGTCATATAACGTCTTATGAGTAGCATTGTATGAGCAAAATGATTAACAACTTGGAATTGGGGTCAGAACTTTGGTTTCATTCCTTACATTATCACTTATAAACTGTAACCTTACAGGCAGGCTATTTACTTTGTCATTCAGTTTCTTCATCTGCAATATGTGATAATAGTGTGGTTACTATATAAGGTTTTATAAACTTTATATAAGTTAAACTATGGAAAATGCCAGCACAGGTTTTATAAGCTTTATATAAGTTAAACTATGGAAAAGGCTGGCTTATATAACAATCTGATTAATAAATTTGCAAATTATAACTGAGCTATGTAAAACTATAGAGATGGTATCTTCCTTGAAAATATAAATGCCTGCTTCAGGAAGATTACAGGAATCTCATATTATTATTATTTGTTTTTCTATAATGCCGCAAGTCTTTTGGATTTGCCAAAGAAATTCTATTAAAATGGCAGTCAAAGAACACTTAATGATTGAAAATGGCACTTGTATGTGTTTTTTTTTATTTGTTTGTTTGTTTTTAGCTTGACATTTTACCTACCTTGAATATTAGTGATGGTGTTTGAAAATGAAGTGAAGGCTTGAGTGCTGGATTACCTTCTAATCTATTTTAAATTGGGGCAAAATAAAAATCTGTTTTACAATTTCCCTCTCCGTGCAATGAAAGTATGTTGGAACGTGTGGCTATAATACAACCACTTTGTGTTTAACACTTGGATGGAGGATAATCACTCAGTAATGCATGCACATGCCTTATGACGTATGTAAGGTATACAGAATGTGTCCAGAATATGGAAGTGACGGGGATCCTGCAGTCTATTCTAACCAAATACCTCCTTGATCGTGGAACACCGTTCTGTTATCACTTTTGAAAGGCCACAAAAATGTGCCTTTTTCAATATTCATAGATTCACGTATCTAGGGAGATTCCATTCACCAAGGGTAAAATATAAACTGTAGATATAAAGATATTTTTCCTTGTTTTGTTTTCACACATTGAACTATGTATTACTGAAAATGAGATACTCAGGAGTGAAAATTAAAGATATGCATCTTTCATTGATTTTGGACAAATAACTAAAAATTACCTATATCCCAAGTCTTTATGTCTGGGAATAATAAGTATGTGAGCTTCCTAACTCAAAGTTGCTATGACTAGAAACACAGAAGGCAATATACAGATGGTATAAAGTTGTACGCTTGAAACCCATAAAATTGTATTAACTAATGTAACCCCGATAGATTTAGTTTAAAAGAAGGAAAAGGAAAAAAAAAAAAAAAAGGAAGTTAAGGTATTTGTCATTTGGACATTCCATAGCATTCAGTGTCATTTAGAGCGTTCTTAACCTTTGAAAGTCATTGGCAAGACCCAAAATATAACTATAAATACCAATTGATTATATCAACAAAACAAATAGGGATGGTATGGTATGAAATGGGGACAGGAAGTGTGACAATTCTTTTTCATAGAAAACTACACCATCACTCCATGTGACTTATAAAAATATCAGAAAATGAGAAGCTTATACTCCTGTGATAGGTATAAGTTCTAATTGTCATATCATATTAATACATGTTTTTTATTTGTTTTATTTAAGCAATTTTCTTGGTGAAGAAAACTCATTCCAGAAGTTAAGAACTTGAGCTTTTCTTTTTATAAATCAAAGTTGCATATAGTTATGCTGTCATAAGAAAGGTATTAAACTGGTAAAGAGGTTTTATTGGAGTTTATATACATCACTGGAGAATAACAAGACCAATATTTCAGGGCATTATTTGACAAACTACACTTGCAGAGACTTTCTGTTCAATGTGATAAATTTCAAATGCACAAACTTTACAATGGAAACTCTGATACTTCTGCTTATTCGTGATATAAGCATTTTTATAAATGTCACAGTTACTTATATTATAAACACCCTTTTTTATTCCTTTACTGGCAAAATAATTCCTATGACAAAGCAGATAGATTCCTAAAGTTATTTTAGTGTCTGCCATGTCTTGGTTCCTTATACACAACAGTTGGATATACTGTGTTTGGTATTCTTTGTTAATTTGTTGGCATTTCATTAAGGAGGTCATTTATTTCCTCTGTTTTAAAAAATGTCAGTGCTTTCTCTTTTCAGCCTATAGTCTTTTTGCTCTTCTGTCTCTCCTAAATTCCATCAACTCTCACCTCAAAATTACCACCTACTTTTGTTTTACATTCTACTTTCAATTTAAAAATCCTAATTTATTTTTCACAACCCTAAATGTTCACGTTTCCTCACTGGAGAGATATGACCTCTCTCTCTCGGTCAGGCTGTTTGTTTCTAACTTACCCCTCTACCCAGCCGTCTCTGCTATGGAGCTCCACTTTTGTGAATCTTGGATTCAGTTACTGCCTCAACAGGAATTCACTGTCTTTTCCCAAGAAAGCTCAGCTCCAGATGCTTCTATGCTAAGAGATTTCTAACCCTCTAATTTAACATAACTAACTGCTCTTTAGGATAGAAGTTGCTTATGTACTTAGACTTGAGTATTATTTTGGATCTTTTTATATTTTCCTTTAATAATTTTCAAAAAGGACAGTGTCCTCTGATTGAGGTTAATTAATCCGTTTTGAATGATTTGTATAATTAATTTACAATAATTTCAGTTCAGTTGAAAGAAAAGCTTTAATTGATAATGTATACCCTGACATTAAAAGAATTCATGAGTTATAGGTACGTCTTCTAGTATGGACAACAGATCCTTGAGGAAATGGACTGTTTCTTGCCATGCAAGAAATAAATATAGATGAGCCATGACATACTTATGAATACTTGATTAATCTTAAGTTGTTCGATATTGATCATAATAAGAAAATACTCATTATAAAACATGATGACTATATTTGATAGTTGATAACACTATATTGTACAATTTAAATTTGTGAAGAAGGTAAAACTTAATTGTTAAGGAAGGAAGGAAGGAAAGAAGGAAGAAGAGATAAATATGTGAGGTGAGGGATATGTTAATTAACTAGATGAGGGAATCCTTTCACAATGTGTACATGTCAAATTGTCATGTTATACTTTAAGTATCTTACAATATTATTAGTCTTATATGATTAATAAAGCTAAAAATCATAATTCAACATTTAAAATCTCAATTAATTTGCATTTTCAAATTAGACTACCTGTACTTGCTTCAAACAACTTATTGCTTTTTCCAGAGACTTTAGATACAGGTATTTTCTCTGTTGCTTAGAAGTCAAAACAGGCTGGGGACATGGTTATGAATATGCCTTCTTGAAAACAACACAAAAATATAAAAAATATTAATGTTTCAGGGAGAAAAACACATGTCAGAGCTAACTAATCAAATGTAAAAATACAATCAATTTAAGAATTGTTTATCACCTGTCCAAATAGTAAATCTCTATAAGAAATGCTTCAGTGGAGTTGTGAAGAATGTTGAGATATCAGGGAATCAGTAAAAAGATTGTCAGAGAGCCCAAGTCTAGCGCAGGACAAGGCTAAAATTTGAAGCAGTATTTAAAAAAGGGATGTAAATATTACAACCAAATATTTTTCTTATGGTTCTGTGCCTGTTAAAGGGCATTGAGTAAGAGTCTGGTTCAATCATTTACATGTATCCCAGATACTATCGATGAAAGAGATTTCTACTGCTCTAAGATGACCTTAATATTGTAAAATCTCATATTTATAGGATAAGTAGAAAATTCATTTTAGAGAAAATCTTGAATTATTTAAAACAGGGCCTTGAAAACACAAGACACAGGATATCTTGTATAATCTCACATCTGGGTTTAGATTGTCTTGATATTAACATCAACTGCTCCTTCCAAAGTTTAAGTCTTACAGTAAATTTGTATGAACATGGATCATGCTCTTATTTCCCATTGCAAGAACTCTTTGACATCAAACACTATTATGATCTACTTATGGGACAAGGGTCTGACACAACAGGTGCAGTGAGGACAGAATACCTCCACTAAAGCTTAGAGGGTCCAGATACCTCAGCTCTCCTGCTCAATTTAAATGAGGAAAGCTTGGGGGCATAGAAAACTTGCATGACAAAAGGGGTCCTTTTGAGCATATGTTTGTTATATTTGCCTAACATACAAAAGGCAGCACAGTGTAATGCTTTGCTGCTCAACATCTGGTCTGCAGAGCAGCAGCAGCATTATCTGGGAACTCATTAAAAATGCTCAGTCTCTAGCCTTCAGCCCTGACCTATTTCAGTTGTTATCAACATTTCAACAAGATCCAGGGTGAGGTATGTGTTGAGCACCAGGATAGTTATTAAGAGCATGCACTGTGGAGCCAGACTAGCTGGGTTCAAATGGCCTTTCCAGCTACTATATTGGTGACTTAGTCAAGTTACTTAACATTATTGTGCTTTGTTTTCCTCATCTGAAAAATGGACAAAATAATAGTACCAGCCTTTTATGTTTGTGTGAAGACTAAAGGAGTTCGTTCATGTAATACTCTTAGAGTGGACCTGAAATGTAATAAATGTATGGCTGTGTTTGCTATTGCTATGATTGATCCTGTTTAAATTGTGAGCGCATGTTCTTTTCTTTTAGGAAGAATAAAAGAGAACATCGAATAGCTAGGCTTTGGAATTTGCAGTGAGGTAGAAATTAATTTGAAGGTGTCTGTGCTCACTTCCTGCTTTGTGGCTGGAGTTGATCTGATTTGGAATAGTGTTATGCAATTTTTTTTATATAAATGAATAAGTAATTGTACGTCAACATCCTTTGCCCATTACCAAACATCTCAATCATGTTTCATTATTAGCAATTAAGATGATGAAAGCATATAAGATAAAAATTTGAAGGAAAAAAGAAACATCCACAATTGAACTATGGTAACAATTATTTTATTTTTATTGTTGGATTTACAGATAGAAACAAGTTTTAAAGTAATGTAATTGATGAAGTGAATAAGTATTGAGACGAGAAGTAATGAGTGAGAAGTATTCATTTACTAATTGACATCCATGCTCATCCATATCAGAATATGTAAGTTCCAACATTATGGGTGTTCATTATGAATGATCCCATAGTCTTTAGATGCAGTGGTATATTTTTACAAATTTGTGTTCAAAGTATATTTTCTTACGAATAAGATAGCAACAGATGCTAATGAAAAGTTTTAATCTCATGTTAGGATATTTGAATTCTCATAGCTCTGCTTGTAAGGTTTGGTTATTTGGACATTATTCTCTGAAACCTAAAATATCTAGGGATCTAGTCATTTGACTGATAGACAGATTGAAAAACAACCTCAACATTTTCAGAGGTACAATATATGATTTCAGTCCTGAGTATTTGAAGTTAATTTTACACAGAGAGTACTAAAGATATAGACATTTTTGACATGTCTACTTAACTTCTACATTTATTGATTTAAGTGTTTTAGGGACATATTAATGATCTTTAACAAATCAGAATAGTACAATAACATGTTCAAATATAAGTTTAGTGTTGTATACTTTCTCTTTTTATTTTTGCTTTCATTTTGTTTTGTTTTGGCATTTTTGATATCAACAAAAAAATCCTTAACTTCAAATGTTTTTCACTGTACATTCAATTACATTTACAAACATTTACATCTTATTTCACTATGACTCATTTACAATTGTACCCTGAATTTTGTGGATCACTATAATGAAGAAAATACTTACATTTTTATTAATATTGAATAAAGAATAGGAAAATCATTCCCATGTGAATTTTATTAAGTACAACTTGTTCAGGATAAAAAGTAAATGTGATTATAGTGAACCCAAACTTTCTTTAGAATAGCACAAGTCATTTGACAAATGAAAAAGATGGCTGGGTTCACCTATCCTTATAAAAACATTAAATTGTGTTGAAATCTGTAATAAAATAAATTCAACTATTATTTGCACACATGAATACAAAAATGCTAAAAAATAAAAAAAAATGTAATAAAAGTATGCTTGAACAATTTGATCTATTCAGTTTTAATAGGCTATTTAGAATAAATGAGCACTAAAACAATAAAACAGTAAATGCAAGAAGAGTGAATATTAAAATTCAAAATATAAAAAAATGGTTGAAATATGAATGCATCTTTTCTCTGGAATAAACAGAAGAAACATTTACTCTAAATACTGAATGTGTCAAGAAATACATTTAGAAATATGAATGCCCTTGCATATCATGTGATGTGAATCCAGCCTTCAGAGAAAATCACCAAGGGGTTTGACTTTTCAGAGAATAGTGAAGGGTTTTCTTTGTACATTTACATAGACAACATTTTTTTTATTCCTTTCATTGAATAACGATATAAATTGAAATCTGAGGACTGCTCAGAAATATATAGTAAACACTATAATTCTGAAGATCCTTTATTGATGGCAGCTTATTGTAAGATGATTATGTCTTCATGTTAGTAGGACCATTTTTAGAGAGAGCCATTGACTATAATATTTAAAACATGCTTTCCATGTTGCTTATAGATATACTATATAACAAAAAAACATCTTTAGTATAAAAAATGAACTGAATAGGCAAAGAATTTGTGAAGATTGAACATGAGTATTTGGGGGTGTTAATGACTCTACATTGTTTTATATAACATACTATCTTCTTTCCTCAAATGAAGGGAATTATAGATGTAATTAAGTTACCTAAAAATTCACAATAAAAATGTTTAAGGTAAAATAGTTTGAATTAAAGTGAATTGCCTGAAGTTCTCTTTGATAGCTGTATCAAACCTTAAAGTCTAATTTTTAAATCTATTTTCTATCAGCTTAAAGCCTTGGGAAATTTGATATATTCATAAATAAATTTATTGAAAGATAAAAATGTGTTAAATAACAAATTTCTACACATGCAATCGTTTTGTACTGTTTTTAAAATATATGTAATTATATATTTAAAATAATACCTCATTCATTTTTTTTAATTTGTCTAAATTTATTTTAATTTAACCTTTTTTTAAATTTATTGGGGTGACAATTGTTAGTGAAATTACACAGATTTCAGGTGTACAATTCTGTATTACATCATCTATAAATCCCATTGTGTGTTCACCACCCAGAGTCAGTTCTCCTTCCATCACCATATATTTGATCCCCCTTACACTCATCTCCCACCCTCCACCCCCCTTACCCTCTGGTAACTACTAAACTATTATATAATTATCATGAATTAATAGAATGCTTTTATAATACAAGATTTTAAAAACCTTTTTTTTTTGGTATATTTGTTTGACTACATCCTGAATTTCACTTGTTTGTAGAGTCTGTATGTAGGAACTCAGGAATTCATTGACAATGGATTAGACATAGAGTAGGTGTTGAAGCTTACTAATAAATACTTTTATTATTTTAGTCATTTTTAAACCTGAATTAAACTTATTATAAGAAGATCTGGTTAGATTCGTTAACATGGGCTGTTACAGCCATTTAACAAAAAATACAATTATTAAACATTGAATAAATATATTAAACTGGAGTAATAACCAGTAGTGAAAATTTTAGTAAAGTCACAAAGGAGGTAAAGAAAGATTCAAACAAATGTCTGGGAACGGAGCATCTCAGGTAAAGGAAACAGCGTGTTTCAAAGATCCTGAGAAAGCTGGCCTTACCCATTGCAGTAGGTTATGGTTGGAGTGGAGGCAGCAAAAACAGTACGTGGGAAGGGATGAGGCCAGAATGTGACCAGGCAGTAGTAAGGCACTCTGAGGACTTTGGCTTCTACCCTGTGGGATATGGGAAGCAGCATGTTACATTTGGACTTGCATTTTCAAGACCACTTTGTCCCTGAGGGGAAAATAGTCTATAGGGCATAAGAGTGGAGGGAAAATGACCAGTACAGAAGAGATTGCAATAATCTAAGATATGGTTACAGCTGGTCCTGAGTGGCAGTGGTGGAAGTAATAAAACATGGTCAGATCCTAGATCTAGTTTAAAAGTAGGGCCAAGAAACCATACGGGAGGATTGGGAGTGTTAAGTTTGGTTTGTTTATAAAACAATGCTTTTAATACTGCAAGTCTACTGAATTTAGGTCCATCTTCCTTGACAGGAATTTTCATACAAACTATCCTTCACAACTCTTCTAAAATGAATTGTTATGATTCAATAACTGAGTAAAACAGCTACAGTTCCATACGACAGCTGCCTTCCAAATAAGAAATGTGAAAATTACCCACAGCAGGGTTATAACCATAAGCACAAGAAAATTAGACAAAATAAATTGAAAACTGGTACATAAGGAGTATAACTTTAAAACTAATTATTGTTATTAAGGTACCTAATTTTCTATACTTTCTCTTTCTCTAGCCATTCTAGTTAATTTTACTGTGCATTCTACTTTAGCCTTCCACTAGGGTCTCTCTGTATTCCTTCTGGGAAATATGTAAAGATACTTATTTCTTGAATTTACTTAATTAGTTTTCTCTTTTTTATGGGTTATACCTGTTTTACCTATCGGACAAATCTATTTTAAAATCTTTCTCCCATAATTTTCTCTCATAAAATGGTTCATAAAGCAGCATTTATTTATTCAACTAATTGAAAATATCATTTTATTATTGAGTTTGTTATTTGATATTTAAGAAATGTTATACAATGTACTGTTAAACTTTACATAATATTTCCTAATAATTCTAATTGGACTAAATATCTCTTAAGGTCCTTTTCACATTAATTTAATGATTTCCTGAGTTTAGGTGCATACATTTTAATTTTCCATCAGATCAAGATCAAAGACTGGGCAAAAATGAACAGATAATGATACTGTGGAAGAAACACATCTGGCCAGGGTACTGAACACCATGCATTGTTGATGTCAAGCTATTCTGCCACAGAGAGCATTTCTCAGGCTTCTAAAGTTAAATGTGGATCCAAATGTGTCTTTGTGTTGATGGCCTCAGTAGAGACCCATAAGCTCTTCATTGTCCCCATAGTACTTGCACGCATCAAATATCTTAGCTGTGTACTTATTTGTCTGATTTGTACATTCCTCACATAGAGTTTCGAAATTCCCTTTGTCTTGAAGCAGTTGGTTTATAGCAATTGGTCAATGAATGTTTGTTAAGTGGTCAGAGAGACATTAGTGAAGGAGGGACACAGCAAGGCACCCTGTGTTGAACACAGGAAGGATCCAATCACTTAGTGATAATTTTCCCGTCTTACCTCTGTTCAGCTTTGGGCATTCCTGCTTTTCAGCTGCCTCCTATAATTTTCCTCCTATTAATGGTTAATTCTAAACAATTGGGAGTACTTTGGGGGTGTCACAATCTGTGGCATAGCCTCCTGGAGAATCCAGGAAAGAAAGCAATTAGAATCCCCCTTGTGTATACAATACATATTTAATAATTTAAAACATATATACAGAGGATGCCAAAAAATATATACACATTTTAGAAAGGAAAAAAAAAACTGTATTAAAATTGTACTACACAATATATACCAATAACAAAAGATGAATACAAGTCACATGCATACATTTTTCGGCACCTCTGGTATATATGAGGAAGGAATTTATTATTTATCAACAAAAACGTATTATAACAAATAAATAGTCTGAACCCCTAAAGAGAACTGTTGACACTTTGAAAGGCATAATTAACCATGTAAATCCTAAAAATTATAAAACAATTTTATACTGAAAAAGAAATGAGAGAGGCAGACTATCTCTTTTGGTCCCAGAACGTCTCTTGAAACCCAGCATTTGGTCAGTGTCTACAGGTGGATTTATTTTTGCAATATGATTTTAAATAATGAAAATTACCCCAGACAATATATTCATAATCAAAAACCCATTCTTATATTCACTAGTGTCACAATAACCAGGGTAGCACTTTGAGTGTGTGTGTCTGTGTGTGTGTCTGTGTGTGTATGTCTGTGTGTATGATCACTGAAGACCTTGTCAAAAATATTTTAACAACCTCATTTCAAATTATACTCTCTATTTTTATTAAAGTTGATGGGGTAAAAAGTGACAGGATTTATTTGTCTTTTACTGCTCACATTTGTTTGTGTCTCTTTAATTGCAAATGCTCTCTCTTGCAATTTTTAGTCAATGCCGCATCAGTAGGAATCAAATAACTGAATTATGTGTTTGGATGTCTCTATTCATGCAAGAACCACAACCTGCTCATGGTAATGTGGTTCATTAAAATTTCTCCATAATCAATACGTGTGGGCAAGGGGAGCAAGACAATTGACAAATAAAATGAGAAAATATGTGGAAAACTGAGGATAAAGGGAAGAAAATAAAATGTTGAAGACAGGGAGAAAAACAAAACAACTGATTTAAAGCTAAAAGAAATGGAAATGTGTATGTCTGATACTCAGTTTCTGAGTTATTTTTCAATAATCTATATGGATTGTACAGAGTAAGTACATCATCAAGGAGAAATTTAGAGAGGTATCAAAGAAAAACAACAAAAACAGTTACAGTAGTTCTGAATCTGGGATTGGAATTCCAGGCTAGTAGTCAACATTATGCCTAGATTGGCATTGCTAATCTTGAAAACTGTGTGGTTCTAATTTGTGGTTTTGGAATCCAAAAGAACCACTCCTATTAGAGGGGTGCTACAGTTTTGAACCACCCAGATCAATAAAGATATGTTAAGAATTATGAAATTCCTTGATTTTTATTCTACTTGTCTTTCACAGGTTCTGGAAGAGCATTCTGTTAATGACCAGAAATCTTCCTTTTAAAAATTAGGAACTATCTAATATAATTTTCTATAAATCTACTCACTCTACCCTTATTATATCTATATTACTAGCTAAGACAAAACATGCATTTACCATATTTCTAGCACTTTAATTTTACCAAACTTATTTTAGGGAAACATACCCTAACAGCAGATGGAATGCTGTGCAGAATTACTGTGGGGAAAAAAAAAAAAAGTAGTTGTCTGTCTTTTCTAGACTGTACCAAAGCAATTAAAAATATGTGGGGCTTCAATATTATTATAGAAAGCTCAAATTGCTTTGATTTAAAATGCCATCATCAAGGAAAAAAATCATATTCCATGGGGTGAATGCATATACAGACTAATCACATTCAGTATTTTTGAGGTCAGGATTCATATCAGAGCCTGAATCAATATTAATATTCCTTCTCGGCACTTGGTAGATGAAAAATGTTTTCTGCAAAGGAAGAGCTTCTATTACTTTTATTAAATAGTAGTTAGTTGGCTGCACTTTCCTTGGATTTAAAAAAAGATACTGTAGAAATGGCTGTGCTTATAGTTTCATAGTTTGCAAGAAGTGCTTTTGAGAAATGATATTTTAACTTTATAGGATTCTATGACTTCACAATAATAGTATTCTCACTCAGTTCAATATGCTTCTTCCTTAAAAATCTGAAAGTGTTAAAGTATACTATCTCACCGGTCTTCATAACAATCCCATTAGGTCTGAATAGATTCCTATTTGATCAATCTTTGAAAAACCTGCTTCAGATGAAGCATTCTTATTGTTCTCCAAAGCATAGATTAATTCAATCCTCGACCAATCTCTTTTATGAGAATGGGAGCCCATGAATCACTTTTTCTAAGTCTAAGTTCAGAGATAGAGCTTCTTTCTTAACTTACATGAACTTTCCCTCTTAAGGAATAATCATCATATGGTCTGGAGGCAGCCAGGGTAAATTGCGTAGGGAAAAGTCCTGCAGGCTTCACCATACTCTTCCCCAATTTACCCATCACATTTCTTAACCTCGTTAGAGAGTGCACTGTTTTCCCAATAAAAGGAGAGAAAGGAAGAAATGTAAGAGACTTTTTTTCCCCCCACCTTCTGGAGCTAAAGATCATTTTTAGGTTAAGATAATTTTAGAAACATTAAACATTGCAATGTATGAAAAACAAAATTCAAGAAGCGTATTAGAGCCATCACATACTGTTATTGTGTGCCAGGCAATATGATATATTAATTTTATTGTTTATGAAAATTCTCTCCAGTTGTGTCTCATTGAAGAACATACAGTTATTTACAAATTATATAGGTGGCCTGAATGGCCACATCTGTCACCCCAGTCAGCCCAGACGTGTAAAATAGCTGGTCCTTTTAAGATACGCTTCTTAGCTACTGCTTTCTCTGAGAGAATGTAAAGATAAGACTAGTTCACAAATGAGGAAAACTAGGGAAACTCAGCAGTTGAGTGACAGGCCTGTATTTCATGAACTAGCACAGGTCAAATGTCACATATAAAAGTCTTCTGCAAAACATGAAGCCAAATTTTACTTTTTGCTCTCTAAAAAATAGAAACCAGTAAAACAATATAATAGTAGATTGTATAATTATTGGGAACTTGCAGCTCCAAATGTTGGCTGCTTCGTTTGAACTTTTTAAAGCTATGTTTTAAATACCAGTGAGAACAAAAGCAAAACAAAAATGTTGTTTTGGGTCTCTTGGTAAAAATTTGATTATTCATCAGTCAAATGACCTTACCTGACAAAGCATCTTGTGTCCTCATTTGTTTTGCCTCCTACTTTACCCCTCAGGAAAGGTTTAAAGCAGGAAGAAAAAAGTCAGGAGACCTTTGAGAGTTATTCTATCCTATCGCTTGTGACTGAATTTTAGCCATATTCAGTTTTTTGTTTCCATGGCTTAAAGTTCTACCTGCTGCCCCAGTTTTCCAATTTTCATCCAGACCCATAATAACAGATCTTTATGGCTCAAAGTAAGACATTGCCTTTTTGATTGATTCATTAAAGCAACCCTTTTATTTTTCACATCAGCCATCTGTCTTTGCACCTCAGGATATGTCCCTTACCCCATAGAAAGTATACTCACAACCCTAAAGTAAATCATTTGGAACAACATACCTGGGAATTATACCAGATATACTTTTCAGTGCATGTATTTTCTTTGGGGTTTATTTATGTAATGCAAGAGCAAAAACAAATTGAGAAAGTGTATTTAATAGAGACTCTGAAAGCTCTGTCTTGCTAACATTGAAGACGAGCTGTCAAGAAGCAAACACTGAAAAGATGCATGCTGCTCTGTTCAGTGACTAAGTAGAACACTCTCAGACAGAGGGGCCAATATAAGACAATAGAACAGCTAACATAGAGTGCTGAAACAATTAATTCCTCAGATGCTAATTCAGTGTCCCAAAGCAGAAAGAAAGAAAAACAACAGAGCTACAACAATCCTGTAAACATTATGTGGATAATGGATTAATAAAAAGTAAGAAAAATGAAAAGGAGAAATATATTCTCAATTGAGCTCATGCTAAGTTTGATTGGCAATAGCATAGTGTTGCAAAATTGCTTTTATTTTTTAAAAAGTTTTTGTAATAGAAAGAAAAGTTGGTATTTCTACACTGCCACCCCAAGTCAATCATTCACTTTCTTTCCCAGCCAACATGCTGAGATAAAGGGTGTATTGCAAGAATAGAGAAGGTTTGAGATTTACATTTTCTTACAAAATAAATCAGGAGCTATTTAAATGCTTCTAATTCAAGAACATAAGAAAGTAAATTAAATAACAAGGTAAGTCCCTGTAATGTTCCTCTTAGGGCAGTGACTTGGGAAAGGAGATTCATTTTTCAAGGTAGACAACTTTCTCTGTACAGACCAGCACCACGTGGCTGTTCGAAATTAGCCATGTATTTCTGTTGAGGTCCTTTTACCATCCACGTTTTGAGGGGCTTATCCAGGTAATTTCACCAATTTGGTTTCATTTGAAAGCCAGAAGCAACCTAAATGCTCCATTTTCATATTCCAAAGTAGATGTTCAAATTGTCTTAAGAACAGAGCTGTTAAGTCTGAAAAGAAGAGGCAATCATGGCTTTTGGAATCAAATCACCTACTCGTCCTGAGTGTTATCGTCTTTAAATTCAGCCGCTGTGTTATCTTTCGTTGTCACTACTAAGAGAGAAGTTAAAGTTAAGCTTGGGAGGATAATTAGAATTATTACCTCCAGAATTAATGAACTAACCCTTGCTGTCTCTCTTGTCAGTGAAACAAAAGGCTGAAGACAGATAAAGGACCACTTGAAAAGTGGCAAAATACAGACGGTCAAACACATGTATACACATTTTAAGAAAGGAAAAAACTATTAAAATTGTAATACTACATATATATATATATATATATATATATATATATATATATATATACTGATAACAAAAGATGAATACAAGTCACATTTGACTTCTGCAATTACAAGAGGTACTCAAAGTGGTTACCATCAGTGTCCAGGCACTTCTGATTATGGCGAACTACTGCTTGAGCAACGTTGACCAAAGTGTCCACTTGTATTACTGCGCATGCCATTTCAATTTCTTCACGCAGTACCATGAGTCACAAACTTATCATGAATGTGTGTAATTGTTAGGCGTGTTGAATGTTCTGTGGCATACTCATACCTCCATTGTCATTGCACTCCCACAATGTTCTCGAATTTCAAATACCACTTCAAAATGGTCTTTCACCCCTCGAATGACACCATGCTTCCACCATTTTCTTTGACTGTCCTGCCTGTTGCATGGTGATGACAGCATTCATTTGATTAATGCCATCTTTTGAATCAACATCATACTACACATTGCTACCGTAATTCAATTCAACTTTGAAAAGTAACGCATAGATAAAATCGCTTAAAATGTGCATACATTTTTTTGGCACCCCTTGTATGTAGTCCAAGCAAATATAGTAACTGGAAGCAAGGAGAGGCTCCTTGGATGACACAAATTGAATCTACATCCCCATATTGATCAAAATCCTTTCTTCTGTCTTCCTCAAATTCTTACAAATGTTCCCTATAAAAACAGGTTGTGGAATCTGAGATCCAAACTGAGATCCATATGAATCTCATAAACATAATAACAAATAAGGGAAGGGCAAGGGCAGAAATTCACATTCATTCTCCATGGCCGTTGTCAGCTTACCTGTTATTGTTGTATTAGTTTTTCTGAAACCTATATGCATTGATAACAATAATGTCAAAACTAATTAAATTAAACTAAAAATCGATCAGTTCATGCTGAGAGCTGCAAAATATCCTGAGATTTTGAATTTAACTTACCAAACTATTTTTGTAGTTATTTTGTAGTAGATATTGTTAGCATCACATTGGAATGTGGGAGGTGACTAATAAGTTCTATACGGCTACCATTATCAATGCCTCTCTATCTAATAAAGTCAAAATGCTTCATGTTTTTTTTTTCACTTTAGGCTCTAAGTGTGAGGAGATAATACACTATTGAATAATTCATTTTAAATCTGAAAAAATTATTTCCTGTTCAATGTTACTTAAATGCATGTAGTCTGTTAATGTTTAGAATGTCTTGAGGGCAAGCTCTTCAACTATAGAACTGCATTGTCAAGTTGAGATTGGTTTCAAAGTTCTAAGTGTTTTTTTTTGTTTGTTTGTTTGTTTTTAATGCAGGCAAATAAACAATTATCAAGGATCTCTAACTGAAGTGAAACTCTTGATAAGAGCTAACATTCATTGTCACGTGGAAGGAAAGTTCAATATGATGAAACAGAATTATTTTTATATCCTTTCATATCCTTCTTAACTATATGTCATAAAGTGGAAGAAAATACAGAATATACAATAATATAAATGTGTAATGTTTAATTGTTTCAATTGTGTAAGAGAACAGATTACATAGTGCTGATAGTTCTTTTTAACAATATCCAGACAAACGTAACATTATTACTTGATTTTATTTTAGTGGCTTTTAATATCTACCTCAGGCAACTAAAATACATCAGCCCTAGCTTCATGCATCATAACACAGCAAAGGTATTTACTAATAGGCCATGTAAATATATATGTCATGTTTATCGTAAGAATCTATTTGCAATACATATGTGATTATCTCTGGCAAGTATTCACTTTGGGAATAGTCATTAATTAATAATTGGTGATAAATGATTCAAATGCTGCTAGAATAAATATATAGGTGAAAGCATATTTCTTCAAATGCTATATCTTCTCTTGATCTGTTTATTCCTTCTAGTACTTCTTGGCTCATTATGTTGACATTATGTCTCCATAATCAACTAGAACTTAATGGACATCCTAGACACTCATTCCTACCATTAGTCAACATTTAATTAATTTATTTTGAGTAACCTATAGTTATGTTAATATTTTTTCTTTTTGTCGTAACTTTATAATATAAAACAATCTCATTTTAATACAAATTACTATTATGTGAATTAAAATGACATCATGAAATAAGTATTTTCTAATACTGTTAAAATATACTTAAAGTTTAAATCAATATAATTAGCTCTTGCCTGTTGATAAACATATTGACACAATACCATTTATATGCATAAAATGATTAATTTTCTTTCATCTATCAGCATGTTTTTCTTTTTTCTCTGTATTTTCAAATGACTGCATTTGTATAAAGTAGTAATTTTTATGTCACAATCCAAAAAAATGATTCTTATTGTACCAATGGAGAATAGTTATTTGTTGTACTGATTTTAGCATATACAAAATGTCAACTAAATAGCAGTTATTTTGGTAAGATGATATATAATGTAATATGTCCTCCCTAAGACTTAATTATTTTTAAAAGGAAGAAAGCTAATATCATTTCACTCTTTAATTATCTAAATATCTCTGTTTTCCAGACTATGTATTTATTTCCCATTTGCTGCTGTGTCAAAACTGTTAAAAAATAGATCCATGTAAATCAATTACTTTAAAAAACTCACCACTAGACAGAAGATATGAAGCCAAGAAAGTAGATTGACACTATAGTTAATTTTTTAATTAAGTTTAATTTATAACACTTATGTATAATTTGATCATTTGTTTACTGTTTTTGTTAAATAAACATATATTGAGAATATTCTGGGAAGAATGCTAGGGCACTGAAGAAAAAACAAAGCTTTCTTTCTTTTTTTTTTCCTGATTAGTTTGTTCATTTATTTTATTCGTTAGATTCCACAAATAAGTGAGATCATATGGTATTTGTCTTTCTCTGTCTGACTTATTTCACTTAGTAGAATGTTCTCAAGATCCATCCATATTGTTGCAAATGGTAAGATTTCATTCTTCTTTATGGCTGTGTAATACTCTGTTGTATAAATGTACCAGTTTCTTAATCCAGTCATCTACCAATGGGCATTTTGGTTGTTTCCATGTCTTGGCTATTTTGAATAGCGCTTCAATAAACTTAGGGGTACATAATTTTTTTTCTAATTAGCATTTTGCAATTCTCTGGATAAACACCCAAGAGTGGAATTGCTGGGTCATAAGGTAGTTCCATTTACAATTTTTTGAGATACTTCCATAGTGGCTGCACCAATTTGCAATCCCACTAACAGTGCATGAGGTTTCCGTTTTATCCACATTCACACCAGCACTTGTTGTTTGATGATTTATTGATGATAGCCATTATGACTGGAGTGAGGTGTTATCTCATTGTGGGTTTTATTTGCATTTCTCTAATGATTAGTGGGGTTGAGCACTTTTTTCATGTCTGTTTGCCATCTGTATGTCCTCTTTAGAAAAATGTCTCTTCATGTCCTCTGCCCATGTTTTAAGTGGATTGTTTGTTTTTTTGGGGTTGAGTTGACTGAGATTTTTATAAATTTTGGATGTTAACACCTCATCAGATATATCATTGACAGATGTCTTCTCCCATTCAGTAGTCTCCCTTTTTGTTTTATATATGGTTTCCTTAGCTGTGAAAAAACTTTTTAGTTTGACGTAATCGTATATGTTTATTTTTTCTCTTACTTCTCTTGTCTGAGGGTATATATCAGTAAAAATATTTCTCTGAGTAATGTTCTGCCTATATTTTCTTCTAGGAGTTTTATGGTTTCAGATCTTACATTTAAGTCATTAATCCATTTTGAACTTATTCTTGTGTATAGTATAAGGAAGATTGTTTTGCATGTTTCTGTCCAGGTTTCCCAGCACCATTTATTGAATAGACTATCTTTACCCCAATGTAAATTCTTGCTTCCATTGTCGTAGATTAAATTACCATATAGGCATGAATTTATTTCTCGGCTCTCTACTCTGTTCCATTGATCTATGAGTCTGTTTTTATGCCAGTACCAAAAACATTATTTGTTAATGTGATTAGTTTAAATGATTTGAGGGGACTATAGACGCAGGAATAAATCATTAAAATATGGTAAAAATAAGTAAAGTTTAAAGATACATAAAAAAATATAAAATAAGTATGAAAATGCTAACTAGAAACTACTTAATTCTCCACCATATGTTAGTCTGGATCCTCTGAGAAGCAAACACTGTGACAGTATTAGCTGTGCAAGAGATTTATTGAGGGAAATGCTAGGGAAGGAAAATAATGAGGAACCCAGAAAGGGCTAAGACATCTTCAAAGTGTCATGCTTCTCACTGGAGGAGATCTGAATGGTGTATTTCCACTGCTGCCACATACACCACTTCTCTCACACAAGTTCAGGAACACCTACCCCAGGATCCTCAAAGGTCTCTTCCTGAGTGGAAACAGTAAGAGAGATGTTGGATGGAATGAATCACCATCCCATGGCTGTATTTGATCTCAAGTCAGCAACTCATCCTCTCTTTCTCCCACAGTCCTTTCGGAATGCCCCTCACCCTCAAGTATCAAGAGAAATAAATTGTTGATTTTTAATCTTAATAACTTTCATTTTTAAGAGTTCTAAACCCTTAGTTATGATAGCCTTCTCAGGCCAGGATTACCATATGTATCCTCTCCACTACAACGGAGAGAATGAGTAGCAAAAGATACCCAAGTGGGTCACCTAGGTTCCAGATACATTTGTCCTCATCCGGTTGAGAAATTCAGCCCTGTCTTTCTTTAGACCAAGATCAGTTACACCTACCAGAGGACAACTTTTCTTGTTTCTTGATGCCTAGGAACAAAGTGTCCAAAGTGTCCTGGCAGCATGGTAATGTATAGTTCAACTTGGATCTTTACACTGTCCCCTGGCAAGAGAATATCAATAGGGATCAGGACTTCAGCGACAGGAAGCACAAAATTCCCCAGTGAGTCATTGGAAGTGATGATACTTTTATCATTCCTGCTTACCCTTGATTACCAGTTCATATATTCTTCCTACTGGGGACATAGCACCATGCAGAGGTATCTCATGTCATGCATATACTGTAGTCTGAAGGATGGCACCCATTTTTTCAGAGAATTGCCTCTCAACTGTCACTTCAGCTATGCTTGTAAAAGTTTTTTCCACAATTATTTGAGATTGGCTGCTTCAGCATGGTAAGATACATAATCAACCAGCGGATCCCATGATTGTTGTGTCTTTCCCTTCAAAGTTAGTCTCACAGTCAAATGCTATGATGCACAGGATCTATGTCTATGGATCATGCCCTCAGGATAGTAACGATGGCTGAAGCTCAGTAGGAAAGTCAATGCTATACCTAGAATAAGTATCTGCCCTTAGGAGGACAAGCTGCTTGTCTTTCCTTGATGGAAGGGCAATAACATAGTTAAAGTGTTACTAAATGACTTGTTAGTCTTCTTTAGCAGATCTTAATATTGGTCTCTGTTGCTGTAAAGTTGTATCAACCTTAATAAGTAGGAGTTCATACTATGATAAGGGCATAGAGAGTTTACTTAAACCTGCAGTAAAACTATAAGTGGATATTCTGTGTGTCCCACTTGAATATAAGTTGGTTCTGATCCTTTATTTCTGCTTGGAAAGAAAAAAGCATAATTACAAAATCAATGGCCATATACCTATACTATGTATCTGAGACCTTATTAATTTACTCTAAATTGATAATATGTTCAGCACAACAACTAGGACCAGTAATACTATCTAATTAACTATGCTTAGTGTATAGTCATTCTCCAAGCTTCTACAGGGCAAGACCAGCATATTAAATAAACATGTGATATGATAAGAACAAAAATCTTGCATCCTTTAGGAATTTCATAGTGTTATTCACATCTGTCTTCCTCACTTCCAGGATTCAATATTGTTTTTGATTTACTATCTTGGTCACAGAGGAAGTTTCAGAGGTTTCCATTTAGTCTTTTTTCTACAATCAGTCCTAACCCACAGGTCAGGAACCTAATGTGGGGCTAGTCCAAATGCCAATTATAGCAATTCTAATTATAATTACAGGGAAGGAAATAATTAGCACTATATACCCGATGCCTATTCAGAACATATATAGCCTTCTGGAGAACCTTACCCTAGCATTGTAATGTATTGTCACCTACCCAGAACTGGAGTCTTCAAAAGGTCATTGCAGCATTCTGTCAAGTCAGCTGTTTCAGAATGGTGGTAACATGGTAAGCCCTGTGAATTCTATGAACATAGGCTCATTGCTGCACTTGTTTTGTTCTGAATTTAATTCCCAGATCAGAACAAACGGTATATGGAATACATGATGGTAGATAAGGCATTCTATAAGACCATGGGTGGTAGTTTTGGCACAAGCACTGTGTATACAGAAGGAAAATCTGTATCCAGAGTGTATATTCCAGTAAGAACAAAATGTTGCTCTTTCCCTGATGGAAGTGGTCCAACAAAATCAGCTGCCACCAAGTAGCTGGCTGATGACCTTTTGAAATGATAGCATGTTTGGGACTCAGTATTGTACTCAGTGCTAGCAGATTGGGCACTCAGTGCTGGCAATAGCCAGGTTGGCCTTTGCTACTGGAAGTCCATGTTCCTGAGTCCATTCATAACTTTCATCTCTGTCATCATGGACATTTTGTTCATCAATCCGTGGGGCTATGACAGGGATGCAAAGGACAGCACGATATCATTCTGTGACTGATATCCACAGAATGAGTAATCATATCCACTTGGCTTAAATCCTTCTCTATTGAAGTCACCCTTTAGTGAGCATTCACATGAGACACCAAATGTCTTCATATTTTTGCCCATTCAGAGAGTTTTATCCGCATACGTCACAGCCCCATGAGTGGCACATCTATGTATTTCTGTTTCCAAGAAAAATGAACAGATATACTACCCTAAGTTCTCACTGGGAGGATTTCTCTTCACCACTGTTCTTCAAGGATGTCCCAGAAGGAGGCTGCAAAGCTGCACCTATCCACTTTCAGGTAGTGCTTATATATCATGCAGGTAGTGCTTGTATATCTATAAATCAGGCCTGAGTTTTATCTTTTGTTAACTAATCATAAGGTATTCTCCCATAAAGCCATGTGTGCGGACTGGCAAAGAGAAAGCTGTAGAGCAAGAGTAGGCACCAAATGTCTTTGGGCCACTTCTTCATGTAATATACTTGTGCTTTCAGGATGCGCATGGGCCCAATCACATATATACCACTTCCATTGGATTATGGAGTGCTGCTGTGCACACTCAACTTTATGGCTTAGTAGCTTAGATTATATGCAGTTCATGACGGGCTGCTCAGGTCATGTGGTAACTTGGGGACCTATGGTTCTGAGACCCAGAACTAACCTAAGTGCCATTTCACGAAAGTTAAGTAGTTTTATACAGATTGACAGGACTTTGCTCCAAAATCTTAAAGGTCTGCATTGTAGTTCACTTATGGGGGCCTCCCTAAGGCTCCAAACAGCACCCCTACCTGCTCCTGACACTTCAAACACCATTGGATCTGCTGGGTCTCATGGATCAAGTGACAGAGCAGATGGCACAGCAGCCTGGACATTTTTCAGAGCCTTCTCCTGTTGTGGTCCCCAATCTAAACAGTCATTTATTTATTTGTTTGTTTATTTGTTTGTTCGTTCATTCGTTCATTCATTAATTCATTAATTCATTCATTCATTCATTCATTCATTTTTAGGATTACTCAGTAAATGGACCAGAGTAACATACCTAAATGAGGATTTGTTGCACCCAGAATCCAAAGAGGCCCACTTGGCATTGTGCTTCTATTTTGGTTGTAGGAGGTTCCAGATGCAACAACTTATCCTTCACCTGAGAAGGGATAGCTCAACAAGTTTCACATCCCTGGACCCCTAAAAATTTCACTGAAGTAACAGGTTCCTGAATTTTTCCTGGACTTATTTCTCACCCTCAAGCATAAAAATACCTTAGCAGTAAGTCTAGAGTAGTGGCTACTTCTCACTCACTAGATGCAATCAGCATAACATCATCAATATAATGGACCAGTGGGATGTCTTGTGGAAGAGAGAGGTGACCAAGATTCCTAAGAAATAAATTATGACATGGGGCTGGAGACTCGAAATCATGAAGTAGAACAGTGAAGTTGTATTGCTAGCTTTGCCAACTGCTTCTGGTGGACATTATTGACAGGGATGGAGAAAAAGGCATTTGCCAAATCAATAGCTATATACCTGGTAACAGGGGATGTGTTAGCTTGATTGAGCAATGAAACCACACCTGGTACATTAGCTGCAATTGGAGACACCACCTGGTTAAGCCTACTAAAATCCATGGTCTTTCTCTAAGATACAGCTGTTTTCTTCTTAAGCCAAGTAGACAAGTTGAATGGGCATGCTGTTTATCACCACCCCCACATCCTTAAGTCCTTTATAGGGCCCTAATCTCTACGATAGTTTTAGGAATGCAATATTGCTTTCAGTTTTACTAGATAGAAGCATTTTTAATGGCTTCCAATTACCCTTTCCCACAATAATAGCCACAAATTCCACAAACATTCCACAAACCAGGGAACCACTGTCAAGAATCTGTCAGCTACTGAGTACATATATTTCAATCACGCATTCTGGAACCAGAGGTATAACCACAGGATAGGTTCGGGGACCCACAGGGCCCAGAGTGATATAGACATAAGTTAAAACTCCATAGATCACCTCACTTCTATAAAGCCTCTACTCTCACTGGTGAGTCACAGTGATGTTTTTGGATCTCCTGAAATTGGTGTCAGTTCAGAGCCAATGTCCAGTAGTTCCTGGGATCCGATTATTTCCTTTTCCCCAATGCAGTTACTGTGATAAAAGGTCACAGGTCCCTTTGGGGGAGGCTAGAAGATAAATCAGCATTATAAATTTTGGGTAGTATACTGAGATTCTCAAGGGTATGAATATTCAATCTCCCCTCCATTCTAAAAGTTCTGGGTCTGTAAACTGGCTCAAGTCTGGGAATTGATTGAGGGCCTGTGACTCAGTTTTTATAATTTAGGTACTCCTAATACCAAAATCAGTATTATTAAGGGATTTTTAGAGAAACAGAACCAGTAAAATATAAGATTTATTATAAGGAATTGGCTCTCATGTTTATGAGGTCTGCCATCTGCAAGCTGGAGATACAAGAAAGCTGGTGGTGAAGTTTGAAAGCCTGAAATTCAGAGAGCTAGTCGTGTTAGTTTCAGTCAAAATTGGAAGCCCTGAGAACTAGGACCTCCAAGGGCAAGAGATTTATGCCACAGCTCAAGCAGTCAGATAGGGAGCTAGTTCAACATTCTTCTGCCTTTTTATTCTATTCGGGCCTTCAATAGATTATATGATGCCTACCCACACCGGAAAAGGCCATCTACCTTACTCAGTTCACCAATTCAAATGCTAATATCTTCCCAAAACACCCTTATAACTATACTGAGAAATAGTGTTTAAACAGATATCTGGACATCCCTTGACCTGGTCAAGTTGCCACATAAAATTGACCCTTAGAGTCAACCTCCTCCAGATTTTAAAGCATTGCCTATTATGGCAGCAAGTTTGCCCCATCTTCTGGAAACTTTTTCAGAATGTAAAATCACATGTTCTGAGAAAGTGCCCCCAGTCAATTAATTCTGACATCCATTTTTATATTCAGGCACCCTGATCAAACAATCTCAAAATCCAATCCCAGTAACACTCTCCTGTCTCATGTTTGTAAATGCTAACAAATTCTTGAAATCTTTTTTAGTGTATAATTTATTTCAGGCCATAATAATCCCAAATCCTATTTTTCTGACAGCCAAGAGAGCTGGTTAGAGCAGTGCTTGAGGTGATAGGGGAAGAAACCTGTTTCTTGCTGGTCCTCTGTAGTGTCCCTCAACACAATGGACATACCAACATTTATTAGGGAAAGATGGGTTCATCTCGGCAAGCCCAGAAAGTTGATGGGGGTCTGCAGATCAATGTGATCAGAGGTAATTATTTAGATGATCCATTCCAAGCTTTAGGGCCCCAGGTTTTCCATACTAGGTCACTGACATTAGTATTGGCTGGGCATTCAAATGTCTCTTCAGCTTTGCAAATTTATTATTTTTAATTAAATTTTATTGGGGTTACAATTGTTAGTAAAGTTACATAGATTTCAGGTGTACAATTCTGTACATCATCTATATATATCACATTGTGTGTTCACCACCCAGAGTCAATTCTCCTTCCATCACCATTTATTTGATCCCCTTTACCCTCATCAACCAACCCCCTCCCACCTTGCCCTCTGGTAACCACTAAATTATTGTCTGTGTCAGAGTTTTTTTTTGTGTGTGTTTTTTTCTTCATGTGTTTGTCTTGCTCTTTTGTTATTTTCAGTTTAGTATACCACATATCAGTGAAATCATATGGGTCTCTACTTTTTCTGCCGGCCTTGTTTCACTTAGCATTATAATCTCAAGATTCATCCATGTTGTTGCAAGTGGTACTATTTCTTCTTTTCTTATGGCCCAATAGTATTCCATTGTGTATGTATACCACAACTTCTTTATACATTCATCTATCGAAGGACATTTTGATTGTTTCCATGTCTTGGCCGCCATAAATAAAGCTTCAATGAACACTGGAGTACGTATGTCTTTATAGATAAATGTTTTCAGATTTGTGGGGTAGATACCCAGGAGAGGGATTGCTGGGTCATATGGTAATTCTGTTTGTAATTTTTTGAGGAACCGCCATACTGCCTCCTATAGTGGCTATACCAATGTGCCTTCCCATCAACAGTGTGTGAGGGTTCCTTTTTCTCCACAGCCTCACCAGACTTGTTACTATTTGTCTTATTGATGATAGCCATTCTAACTGGAGTGAGGTGATATCTCATTGTGGTGTTTAATTGCATTCCTCGGATGATTACTGATGTTGAGCATTTTTTCATATGTCTATTGACCATTTGTACGTCCTCTTTGGAGAAATGTCTCTTCAGTTCCTCTGCCCAATTTTAATTCGATTGTTTTTGTTGTTTTTGTTGTTGTTGTTGTTGTTAAGTTGTATTAGTTCTTTATATATTTTGAATGTTAGCCCCTTATTGGAGGTATTGTTTGCAAAAATCTTCTCCCATTCAGTTGGTCCCCTCTTTATATTTTTACCCTGCTGCTCAATTCTGTCAACTTTTCTAATGCAAGAGATAAGGTCTTCTCTGTATGCTACCAAATACTTTGACATTAACTGCCTGTTAATGACCTTCAGTTGTCATTATCCCTCATGTGGGGGGTTAATGCAAGCAATTGGCTAACTCCCTTATCTTTGTAAGCATTTTTTACACCATTATCTTTCAGCTGCTCAAATAATCATACCTGCAAAAGTATTTTTCCATGTGAACATTTTCCAAGGCACCACTATTAAATTTTTAGCAATCTTAGGTAAGTCATTCTCCCACCCCACCTGCTTACCAGGATGTGATCTCTTTGCCTATTGACTGATTAGTGAGCCAGTCTCAAATTCCCATCTTAATATCTGTTTGCTCAGTTCCACATGTGTTAGTTAAGGCCCTCCACAAAGCATATGCCAAGACAGGATTAGACAAACAAGGTCTGTACTGAGCAGTGAGGGAGAAGGAAGAAAGATGTAGAGGAGTCTGTGAGAGCCACTGAACTCTAATACAGTCCTGATTACTGTCAAGGGAAGAGGTACAGAAGAAAGATTGGTTGGAAGACTTTCGACTGCAGTGCAGTTCTAAGAAAGTTTCAACAAAGCTGTCTTCAATCCAAAGTCATCCATCAGAAGAGTCCCAAGCCTCACAGAAATTGGCTTGCCTTAGTATGCCTTCTGCACTCATTCATTAGCTGGGAGCAATCCTTGAGTAGCATGGCCTCAACATGAATGTGGTTTGGTGATGGATGTCAAAGTGAAGCAGATGGGGCCTTCATTTATTTATACAATCAATCCTGCTAGGAGATCTGAGAGGTGTATTTTCATGGCCACCACATATTTATGG
The DNA here is from genome assembly GCF_036562045.2 of Rhinolophus sinicus. Lineage (NCBI taxonomy): Eukaryota > Metazoa > Chordata > Mammalia > Chiroptera > Rhinolophidae > Rhinolophus > Rhinolophus sinicus. The sequence continues at coordinate 107,251,674 of NC_133755.1, forward strand.
CACTTAATCTGAGACATTGTTTTACAACATAGAAATGTATGTAACAGAGGAAAGTTTTCTGAAACTATATTAGTCTATTGACACAGCCATGGTTAACCCTGTCAGTTTAGTAAAGATAAATAAAGTGAATAGCATCTATAGTGGCCAGCAATGATGAAGAATAATATGGGATACATAATGACAGGAGGAAAATTCAATGATAAAAAATAGATTCCTGAGCTGAAAGAGACAGAAATGGAAGATCTATATGTAAATGCATCACTGAATAATGTGAATGAAAAGTTATTTTTGCTGATAAGTTCACTGACATTTCAAAGTATATTTTTTCTCCTTTACCCATCAAGTCATGATAGCCAAAATAGAAGATTAAAAGGACTCAAAACCGTATGAATACTATACTCACAGTTTAGGTAATGTCTAATTTGAGTTATCTCTAGCCATCTAAATAACCAAAGTAAGTCACAAGTCACTAGAAAGTTCTTATTTTCCAAAATTAGCCACATGTAATCTGAGAAAAGTCTTATCATTTCAATGCTGTAATCAAATATTTTTGTGTTAACTCATGTTTCATTAAATGCGTTTTGCATTAAAATTATTTCATTTGCAAACAGAAACAGAGATTCTCCTGCTTAAAATCCATTTTCAACTATATGTCCTATTTGTCTCTGCTAAGACACTGACATCATACCTAAAATTTTTCTTGTAATGAATGCTTAAGAGCCAATGAGCCCATCTGGTATGTAGGGAACAAAAATAAAAATAAATAGATGCCCCATTAGTAGATATAGAATGAAGAAGCACATATTTCATTAAGAATGCAGGTATTTTTGAAAATATGTCAGTATTGACTCACAAATTAATACCAAAGTGATTTCAATGAGCTGACATTCAATGGAAATTGCTATTTATATGGAAATACTATATTCTAATGGAGGTGTAAAGAGGATGTGGTTTTGTTCTACATCTGGGCGCAATATACTCACAATTGAATAAAGAAAATAACTTTGTTTCCTCATAAGGCATTGAAACAATGAATGAAGTATATATTATTCATGTGATTTGCTTGATTTCAACAGTATTCCACAGAAGGCTCATGACCACAAATAACCTAGGAATTGATATAAATACAGGTCGTTAAGTGTCAGAGGGCAAATAAGATCTGGATCCTATATATTAAATGTCTGTATGATGCTTTGATACCATGCATATAAACACTCAATGGTCATTTGAGCTCCCTATCTCATTTTTTAGGGTCACCACACAGAAGGTTACTTTTCTATATCGCAATTGATATTTGTGATTGTAGAATAAATTGTATTATAGTATTATTATACAGAAGGGCTATATTACAGTAATGTGAAGAATCTGGAAGTATAAAATTTAAAGCAAGTATTCCATTTTTTTACTCTTCATAAATACTGCTATGCTAATAGCAAGATTGATTGTGGTTCCTTAGCAAGAAGTTAATTGTTTCTGTGCCTTAGATTATTCTATAGCTATAACATGGAAAATATGCAAAGGTGAAGTGAAAGTGCACTTATAGGATGAAAAAATATCATTGTAAGATTTTTGTGGCTTTAATTAGGACTGTAGGTATATCAATCAATACATGCACAAACATAAATATGAATACAGATAAACATCCATGAATTTTTTTTGTTTCAGAAATTACATTTTTTTAGTATAGCTACCCCTGGGCTGAAACTTGGCTGTTAGGCATTCTGTCTAGATGGGAAACACATTTTTGAATTATATATATAAAAATACAGCATTCATTAGAGAAGAGTTGAAAATGAAAGATGTTTGTAATTTTTGGCTGCTTCTTTTAATTCCTTTTGAGGGTAATTCAACATCTTAACATCTCGGTTCTTAATTCAGAAAGTGGTTTCTCTGTAGGCAAATTTGAGTGGAGTGAGGGACAATTATTCATGTAATGAAGATAAATAAACTTGTTGTAAACGAAAGTGGTTTTATTGGTTCAAATTATCCAAAGTGGATACATAAATTAATTGAATTAGTTAGAAAATTGCTCAGCACTTCACTTTGCATGTGTGGCTACAACCTGAATAATATTATAATACAAATATTTAAAATGGTATTCCACACAAATATGTGTGCCTTCCTACAAAGAAACTTTTTTGAGGAGCGAAACTACACAATATTGTTTTAATAAATTAGTAAGTAAAGGAAAAATAAAATAGTATATACATATATATATATATATATATATATATATATATATATATATATATGTGATTTTAACAAACCTTATTAATTACAAATAAATTTTACCAAAGGTTTCACTTTTCATTAACCCAAAGTATAGCAAAATGAATACACCCAAGTAATAATCAAATAAATATCCTTTCCACATCACAAAGAATTGAAAAAATAATAGATTCCATCTAGGTGATAGAGTTTTGTTCTAAATATAAATTTAGAACTTACATATTTTTCTCACTTTCAAAGCATTTTCTCATACCAACATTTTAAAAGAAACACTCAGACATTTTTCCTGGTCAATTCTATTTCCCATCAGGCTGCAAACCCACCCTGTCTACTCTTTTAAAATCATTGAAGTGTGCAAGGAGGAAAAGACCAAAATGCTGAGTTTGAATCCCTACTCTGTTACTTACTGATATATAACATTAAGCAATGGTTCATTTACTTTATTTGTGAATATTGAATGAGATTATGTATAGACCAGTCATTTTAAATTATATTGTTTTTGTTAAAAATATCATTATAACAGTAGTAACCATTTTAAAGAAAACACAATGAATCTCAGTTGGAAACAGTAACTTTAAGAAATTTAAAAATGTAAAATGTATTCAATTACCTATTTTTTATATTCAACAATATCCTTGTTGAAGACTGTAGGAATTAAATACATACAAACAAAATTCTGAAAACATACAACTATTGATAAAATATATAGCTATATAAGATTAAAGAAGAAAAATTACTAGTTGTTTTTCAGCTACCTGTAAATAAATAAGGACCCCTGCCATGGAAGAAAAACAATCTAAAAAGGAGAAGAAAGAAGAAATCAGAAACATAATTCCATGATAACGAGCAACAAGAATTTGATACAATTAATTTTTATTGAGCATATACTATACTTAGAATGTCAACAGTATTCTATATAGTTATAAAGAAACCCTGAGGAAAATCATGTACTTGAACAAAAGTAAGATTTGCTTTCAGCCAAATGTTGTCAAATCCATTGCATTATAATGCTTAAATCTTTCTTATAATTATCAATAGGTATCTTCAGTCAGTATAGGATCAGTTTATACATATGGCTCTGGCATTTTTAGGTATGAATAAAGTACATAGTTCTGAGACTTCTAAGTAAAGTGTCATAGTGGGAATTGCATTGAGACAACATATATAATCTTGAGGATATAAATAAGAAAAAGGAAAAGTAAAGGAGTGGTTCAGCAGTCATAAGTTTTTGCCTGGTGACAAAGAGGGCCTTAATATTGCCCTCAGTTTTATTAAACTTTAGACAGTTTTCTTCCTGACTCTTAGCCCCTGACCTCATTTTCCTAGAACACTTGCTTTAGAAAACTTGTAAATTTTCTTTCTGTGCCTTTTTGATATGTATATCTTCCACAACTCTTTTTTTTTTTTTTTTTTTAATGTATTGGGGTGACAATTGTTAGTAAAGTTACATAGATTTCAGGTGTACATAGATACAATTCTGTATTACATAATCGATAAATCCCATTGTGTGTTCACCACCCAGAGTCAGTTCTCCTTCCATCACCGTATATTTGATCCCCCTTACCCTCATCTCCCACCCCCCACCCCCCTTACTCTCTGGTAACCACTAAACTATTACAACTCTTGATAAGTATATCTTTCTTAGGGATCTGGTAGCCAACCCTTTGGTGTGCAATCCTCCATAAAATGGTGCTCCTGTCTTTAGTCTCTGTGGGAGGATAGGGGCCTAATTTAGATAAGCACCAATGAACAGATGACCTGACTAAATTGACCAATTTTCTTCCTGTCATTCTCTAATACTTTTCTACTAATTCACAAAGCACTTCAAAACTGGCCTGCCTTTTGTTTCAGAAGAGTTGAGTTCAACACTTCTCTCAATTGCCATAGTCTTGAATAAAGACTTCCTTGACTGTTTAACTGGTCTGGTGATTTTTTTTTTCTTTAAAAAAAAAAAAATTGAATAAAAATTGCCATAAAAACAACCACCCTCTCTTCCTACTGTCTTTCAGTCAGTAAAAAAAAAAAAAAAAAGTTTAAATAATTTAAAGAAAACTGAGGATATGTAAAATTTTGGATTTAGAGAAAAACACAGGCAACATTTCTGTATCTCACCAAATGATTTTTATTTGCTTTGTAATTCATTGTTATTCAGCAGTCTCTTGTAGGTAGAGGATTGTTGAGAAACTAAGTATTGAATCTAATGCTTTTTTAAAATATATACATATATATTTAAATAACCTACACAAACAACACCTATGGGGAAAGTGGGAAGAGTAAAAGTGTGAAGTGGTTCACTAAAGGTTTAAGAGATAGCATTCAGTGCTTGATGATTGACTTTTAAGTAGTCTTTAAATACTCACTTGAAGCGACTCATACAGATGTGCCCTGCATCTAATTATTTGGTACATAGACTACCACTGAGAGAAAATTTTAAATGTTAATAACTTCAATTCAAAACTCTGTAAAAAAAGAAAAATCCTGTTGTTTTTCCTGGAAATGTTACAAGCTAAGAGGAACATTAGCTTTTAAGGAGATAAGAAAAGATAAAATGAGATGTTCAATAAGAAACTTTTTAAAAGCAGGGACTGCATGAGAGGAAATAGCAAATAAGAATGAATACATTTCCAAGAAGTTCTAATCACATTATATTATATATATTTTTTATCATAAAAAAGATTTTTCCTATGTTGTTTGCAGATTTGAAATATACAGAAAATTCTAAAGAAAAAAAAAAAAAAATCTTGTCCTTGGCACATTAATTCAACACACAGATATTAAAACCAGGTTTAATTTGAAAATCCCCATGTAAGTTTTTTTTTTTCTTTCCCCATCTTTCTTTATTCATTTCTATCTTTCTTGTCCTTTCCTCCTGTCCTCCCTCCTTTCTTTCAATCTTATTTTCTAAAGTACCCACATGACTGTAGGCTATTCCCAGAAGAGAATAGGGCTTTATAAGTTTAACTATAATTCCATAGCAGGTATAATCTGCATTTCTCTAGTGACTGGATATGCTTGGGCATGGGGAGAAAGGTCAAATTTAAAAGCTGCTTAATTTGTGTGTGTAAGTTCCAACATGAAAGTCTATAAGAACTTATTTATGAAAATGCACTTATTTATGAAAACCCTTCCTATTAAAGCCATTTCTCTCTCCGGCTCATATGTACGAGGTCTAATAATTAAGTTTGCAAACTTGCCACTGTGCGCTTACGTTGGCAGCACTGTACAAACAGCTCGGTAAGGTTTCATGACTTTGGTGTGTTAGAGTCTCATAGCTGTGTTCGTGTTGATGTGTGGCGGTGTCTTGCTGAGTGGCGTTCATTATTGTTGCCTGTTTTTGTGTGCTGTCATGAGAATATCTGAGCTTGAATTAGAGAAATGAATAAACATTAAATTTCTTGTTAAACTTGCCAAGAATGGAAGTGAAATCAGGGACATGTTAGTCCAAGTTTATGGGGATAATGCTATGAAGAAAATGGCAGTGTACAAATGGATTAAACATTTTTCTGAGGGAAGAGAATGCATCACTGATGAAGAGCGTTCAGGGAGGCCAGTAACAAACAGAACTAAAGAAAACATTGTAAAAATTAATTGACTTGTCCATCAAAATTGTCGGCTGACTGTGAAAAGCATACCAGACCAATTAAAAATAGATAGAGAAACAGTTAGGAAAGTCTTAACTGAAAATCTTGGTATGAGAAAGGGGTGTGCAAAAAATGGTCCTGAAGGAGCTCACAGATGAACAAAAGCAAAGGAGCGTCGAAGTGTGCCAAGATCTGTTGGAGAGGCAAGACGATGCTTTGGGCCATGTTATCACTAGTGATGACACATGGGTATACCAATACGACCCTGAAACAAAGTGTCAAAAAGTACACAATGGAAGCCAGCCAATTCTCCGCGACCAAAAATTTCCATCAGTGCAAATCAAGAGGCAAAATGATGTTGGTAACCTTTTCTGATATCAGAGGAATTATTCATTATGAATCTGTACCAACTGGACAAGCAGTGAAACAAGTTTACTATTTGGAAGTGCTGAAAAAGATGCATGAAAAAGTTAGATGAAAATGACCTGAATTTTTCTCCAAGAATTCATGGCTCTCCAATCACGACGCTGCACCAGCTAACACTGCATTGACTGTGAGGGAGTTTTTAGCCAGTAAACAAAACTGTATTGGAACACCCTCTCTACTCACCTGATCTGGCTCCAATGACTTCTTTCTTTACCTGAAGATAAAAGAAATGTTGAGAGGAAAACATTCTGATGACATTCAGGACATCAAGGGTAATACTATGACAGCTCTGATGTCCATTCCAGAAAAAGAGTTCCAAAATTGCTTTGAAGGGTAGACTAGGCACTGGCATCAATGCATAGCTTCCCAAAGGGAGTACTTCAAAGGTGACCATAGTGATATTCAGCAATGAGGTATGTAGCACTTTTTCTAGGATAAGTTTGCAAACATAATATTCCAACCTCATTATATATATATATTAAATTATAGTTGACATTCATTGTTATTCAGCTGTAGGTGTACAGTGTAGTGGTCTACACTGCCCATGAATTGGTCTCCCTAATAAGACAAGTGTCCATCTGACACCTTACAAAATCTTTATACCATTATTGATTATATTCCCCAAGCTATCTTTCATATCCCCATGGCAATATTGTGGCTACCAATTTGTGCTTTCTAATCCCCTCACCTTCTCCCTCATTCTCACACCCTCCTATCTAGCAACCATCAATTTTTTCTCTATGTCTCTGACGCTATTTCTGTTTAGTTTGCTCATTTATTTTGCTTTTTAGATTCCACATATAAGTGAGATCATATGGTATTTCTCTTTCTCTGTCTGACTTATTCCACTTAGCATAATGTTCTCTAGGTCCATCCATATCATTGTAAATGGTAAGATTTCATTCTTCTTTATGGCCGAGTATTACTCCATTGTATAAATGTACCACAGTTTCCTAATCCAGTTGTCTACCGATGGGCATTTCAGTTTCTTGACCTAGTTTTTTATATAATTCTTGTATCTCATTCTTCCACGTTCCATGCAGACAACACACATATTAGCTAAAGCAGAATAATTACATGCAATTAAATTAACATAGTTTCCCCAAGGTGAAACTAGTTAGATAAAGATTAATTTTCTGGACTGAATAATTAACAAAATGCTGTATTCTCTTTGAACTAAGATACCTTAAATATATGGTCATGGTTTGGGAAGATTTCTGGCTAGACTTCTCATCATTTATCTAGAATCATTTATTCAAACTCATACAGCACAGCATCACAGCCTATCCAATTCCTATTTTCACCTCAAAAAATTCTGCCTACACCCCACAATAGGTGTTTATTTCATTGTATTTGTATGCTAAAATAATGTAATGCATTCAAACAGTCTCCATTAATTTTCTGTCTATTTGGACCTATGTCTTTCTATGCATGCAACTATGTAAACATTCATAAAAATGTATATTTGTAATGTAGATTTAAGTTAAAATTTCCAGAAATATCTATTTCAACATCAACTTATACAAATTATCTTTAAAATGTTGGGGTTAATGATTTCTTTTCCAAACAGTTTGGATATTTTACCCCACTATTGACAAGTTGATGATTATTTATTTTTGTTGTTGCTAATTTTGTTAAACTGATGTCTCAAATTTTTATTTTTCTTCAGAGATTGAACATTAGGAAGACCTTTTTGGAAAATGCTGGATTTATAAGTTGGTGAGAGAGAAGGCAAAGTAGAAGGATATATTCAGTTAACATATTCCTATAACTTGGTTTGGTACTTTTTTTCAGTGACTTGGTAAAATAAACTGGCATTTTATCATCAAACTAGAGTCCATTAAATGAACAAACAATCTTATTACTATAATATATAGAAAATATTGGATAGTGTCTTATCCATCAATAAATCAAAATAATTTCATACTACTAAGATTTAATACAAAGTATTTTGGATTGAATCCTTTATGACTTTCTGAATATTAGAAACATTTTTTTAGATAGACAATTTTTCTGTACTGTGGAGTTTTGGTAATCAGATTTTTAAAAGATTGGACTCTGAGATTTAGTATGATGCTATTATTATTTTCACTTTTAGTGAAAAAAAGTATCTATGATTATATTTCAGGTAGAAATGCCCTTGATTAGATTGTAGATACAAATAGGAGATGAGTTCTAGTGAGAATACAATCTCTGAGCCTTGATAATCAACCAAAAAAAGTGAAAACAATTCAATTATGGAGCCTAAAAATAGATCTGTCCATGAAAAGCAATGCAGTCTAGGCTCCAGAATTCTTAACTTGAAATCTGTAACCATTATTTGACTTTTCTCCTGCTTAATAATTAGTGATACATATACGTACAAAGTTAGAGAAGCTGAGGTTTGGTTTGGTTAATCATGTGAAAAAAAATGAATAGTCTCTGGTTGCCACTCTGAATTTTGAAGTGTTTATTCTAATCAAAATTCTTTTTAAGCAGGTGTAGTTATCTTTATTTACAAGATAGATAAGATCTCCGTTTTCCCTTGTTTTCTATTATCTTTTAGCATATATCTTTTATGGTTTTTAATTTTTTTTTTCAGTTACAGTTGACATTCAGTATTATTTTATATTAGTTTCAGGTATACAGCATAGTGTTTAGACATTTATATAATTTATAAAGTAATCCCCCTGATTAGTCTAGTACCCACCTGGCACTATACATAGTTATTAAAGTATTATTGATTATATTCCCTATGCTGTACGTTACATCCCCGTGACTATGTTGTAACTACCTATCTGTACTTCTTAATCTCTTCACCTTTCTCACTTATCCTCTCAACCCCCCTCCCATCTGGTAACCATCAGTTTATTCTCTGTATCTATAAGTCTGTTTCTGTTTTGGTTATTTTTCGTTTGTTTTATGCTTTAGATTCCACATATAAGTGAGAAAATATAGTATTGGTCTTTCTCTGTCTAGCTTATTTAACTTAAGATAATACCCTCTAGGTCCATATGTATTGTCAAAAAAGATGAAATTTCATTATTTTTATGGCCAAGTAATATTCCATTATATATATGTATCACATCTTCTTTATCCATTCATTTATTGATGGGCACTTAGGTTGATTCCATATCTTGGCTATTGTAAATAGCGTTGCAGTGAATATAAGGATGCATATTACTTTTCAAATTAGCATCTTGGATTTCCTCAGATAAATACCCAGAAATGGATTTGCTGTGTCATGAGGTAATTCTGTTTTTAATATTTTGAGGAACCTCCCAACTGTTTTCCATAGTGGCTATACCAATTTTCAATCTTACGAGGTTAATTTTTAAGGTAGAGTTAGAGAAGTAAAGTTATGACTAACTCTGCATATTGAACTGCATGCCATGTAAGAAATCCTATCACCTAATATTCTTTGGTAAATTTTAGATTTCAAATTATGACTTTGCCATTGCCTAAAGATTTAAATGAGACCCTATAGAGTCTGACTGGCTCAAATATAATAACTTTATATCAATGTCCCAGCTACCTACCCTTCCAGACAAAATAAAATAAATATCATGAGTATTTCCAACTAGAGTAGGGCCTCAGCTAGGCTGCATTGTGGTTACTTGGCTGGAATGGAATATCTAGAAGGTAGAAGAATGTCACAACATTCAGAGAATAAATCAGACACAGATTCTTGATTGACATATTAATATTGGAGGCAAATTAAGGAATTCAGTAATAAAAATTATGAGGTACCACCACTTTTCTAGGCTCTCTACTTCTACTGTGCTCATTCAGAACATGATGTAGAATTTTGCCATAAATGCCTCTATATCCAGATCTGTGTCTACTTTAAGAAAATTACAAATAGTATGTGTATATACCTCTAGTGATTGGCTGACAAACACCTCATTGATTTTATAGTTTGATTTATCCGCAGGGAGAAGAACCCCTATATGTTGCAGTAGAGCTGGACAGTCCCATTTTAAAACTGTGTCCTGCTGTCAGAGCAAGTTTTGAAATAGTTGCAGAGTATTCACATGCTTTTATTTAATAGTAATCATTGAATTTTGCAAACTTCCAATTTCTTCTTCCAGCTGCTGCCACGGTCTTTCTAGTAATTTGAGACACTTGTACACTGAGCAAATTTCTCAATTTTACAACTGGTCAAAACTGAAAGATAAACAGATTATCTGCTCTCTTTTTTTCTAAACTTTTCTAAACACAGCATAACAGCTCTTTCAAAAATGGCATGAAAAAATTGTTATTCACAAACTGGTTTGTGCTAGGATGTGAGTAACTCAGTAGAACTAAGTGCTTCTATTCTCAGGGCTGGTGGGAGAAAGATTTTATGCTGTGGCTACTCCAGGAAGGCCAGGGGGAAGGTTCAGGGGAAACATGAGAAATTATAGGTGAGGTGCATGTGAAATATATTATATTTGGGAAATGGGGCTTCAGTGGTGTTGTTTTATAAGCTATAAGGATCTGAATGGCGTTGCCTCATGGGTTTTGTCCTTTACTGAACGGTATAAAGCTGTTTATTTAGCTTTACTGATTTGTAATACCCTTTAAAAATGTTATAATAAATATTGTAGGTCTTAGTCTGCTGAAAATCTGATCATGAAAGTTTAATGAAAAGTAACACTTTGAATTTGTTTCTTAAAAATGCTGAAGATAAATGAGTCACTTTCTCCAAACGGATGTTGACATTTATCATCTACCGTGGGCGTCAAAGTGGTATCACTAATCACATGAAGACCACAAGAAACAAAAATGCTAAAGTAAAAATATTAGCATCTAATTCATGTTAAACATTATTTTAAGATGATTGAACTCAATGACAGGATTAAACACATGCAGTTACAGAAGTTACATATAGGGAACGAATGACTTTTCATAGAGATCAAATCACTATTCTTCTAATACTTATTTTGATTAAAGGTTTCTTCATGACTTTACAAAATGAGAAAATATGCTTTTAAGGTTTTAGCTTCATGAGCAGAATAATACTTTTGAAAATAGGTAAACTCATAGACACAGACAATAGTTTAATGGTTACCAGAGGGTAAGGGGGGAGGGGGGTGGGAGATGAGGGTAAAGGGGATCAAATATATGGTGATGGAAGGAGAACTGACTCTGGGTGGTGAACACACAATGGGATTTATAGATGATGTAATACAGAATTGTACACCTGAAATCTATGTAATTTTACTAACATTTGTCACCCCAATAAATTAAAAAAAAAAAAAAAAGAAAAAGAAAATAGGTAAACAATGCCAGGCATATCCATATTATCATATAGTTAAATAAAAAATCAGTTATTTGTAATATTGGCTCGAGTTTCCATTTTGAAAGTTAATGCAGTTAGCATAATCTCTGTGTATTATTGTGATAATAATAGTGCAAAATATTTAAATTAAACATTAAAGATAAAATTATCTCTAGAATGATTACATGAATTACATTTTAGTAAAGCATATTGTAATGGTAAAAGCAATGATCACACTAAAAAACCTCCAAAGTGAAAATGTACTTGAAATTGATTGTGGAGAATATATAATACATAATTGTGTCCAAACAAATTTTAGTATTCTGCCAAGTGAAATTTAAGTTTACAGCTGTCAAAAGTTATAAAAGTTGATATTTACCACAGAAACTGAACTACAATATTTTATGACAAGTATGATACAGAATTAAAAAATATATAAAAATAAATAATCAGAAAGATAGTATATCATTTGTTACTTCAAAGCTCTCTCTCTGATTATAGGAAAGTATGAACATTTGAAAAACTGCTTTGTAAATTCACTGAATATACAGTGGTACTGATCCTCTTTGGACCTATCTAGATTCCCTTTGGAACTTTGTCATTTTATCTATTGGGTGTGTGATATTCAAATATTGGATTTTACCATTGATGTTATTAGTCCTGAATTCCTTTACTTTTGAATATTGAGATGTTGAAGCAGTTGATTACAGGGACGCTAATATTGTTCTCATCTAATTGTAGTCCCATCAACTTCCAGCCAAGTCTTTTGGGTCCCTGTAGGCTCCTAGCCTATCATTAATGGCAAGAATTTAAGATTTTGGTATAAAACCACGTAAATAATTTATTTCTCCTTTTCTCAGAGGCTTCCATATATTTATATTTTAATTATTCTCCTTTTCTCTCAGTAGAATAATTTTTAAGCATAGATTAATTATTTTTATATACTCCAATCCTCTCATACAAAGGAAGCTTTATGCGTAATCATATGAGCAAATTTCCTTGTCTTGGTTGGTAAACTATATTTCCTCAACTGATACCTCAATGACTGAGTGCTTTTCTAATATGCCCCCCTCCATGACCAGAACACTCCAGCATATGCGTAATGCCCTAAAGAACCTCAAAGATCAGGACCAGCAATGACATAGATTTGAGGGTGATTCAACTAAAGTATCTGGCAACCACTTATCCATAATATTCCTGTGTATTCATGTAGAACAACTCTGCTCAGTCAGTGAAGGCTGGATTATAATTAATAATACATGAATTACAGTGTTTTTCTTCTGGAAACCCTAACTAAGATGGAAAATGCACCCTGACTCAGCGAAAGCCCCAGTCATGCACATTTGGTAGAATGTTCATGATAAACTGCATAAGAGGCCTGAAAATCCCCCTTATGGTGCATGTTTCTTCACTGTCTCTAAGACAGCAAATGATGAACATCAAACAATAAACACAACAGCGGCTTTCTCTTTCATTTATTCACTTAGTCATCCAGCCATCAAGTTTTTTATAAAGTGCCTGAAAATGTCTTCCACTGTGCTAGCGCTAAGAATATTATATTGAATAAGACAGATTTGGTTCCTACCCTCCCAGTGTAGTGACTAGAGTAAATGAACTCATAAATTCCTATAACAGAAAAGCTCAAAGACTTATAAGAGAGAACACAAATATCTAGGCGCACATTTGTGTGTGAGCCAGAGACCTACCTAACACTGACTGATGAGGGAAATATTCTCTACCAGGGAGATACTCAAACTGAGAACCTGGTGGAGCAAGGCATGCTGTAGCAGAGTGTTCTAGTAAATAAATTAATTTGTGCAAAGGTCCTGAGGCTGAAAAGAGTTGGAATTTTCAAAGAACTAAAAAATCTCTGTTAGACTGACACATGATGAACAAGGTGAGCTTATAATATAAGGACAGAGTTAGGCAAGGACCATATGACATAGGACCCTGTAAGCAAAAGGTAAAGGTAATATGATGTGTAAGCAGGGAAGTATATGAAATTGTTTATATTTTTAAAACATTCCTTATTGCTGTGTGGAGAATTAATTGGGGAGAGCACAAAGAGGGGAGCAAGATAGATACTTATAGCATGAGCCCATATGCTGTCATATTCCATCTATCTAATAATATAAAAGTTTTCTAATTTCTGTATTTAAAACAAAACCGAGAATCTTCTTTAGTATATGTATTTACATTCTTATTCTGTTTGGAGATGGAAGTGATCAGTTATACATTTATATATCAGATAATATGTTAACATTGAAAATAAGTCACCTTTCACAGTTTTGCTTATTTATATAAAGAAATATTTGTCAAAATATAAACATTGGAAATATACAAGCTGTGTTTTTTTCTCTCTGTTACAATAGCTTTGTAATTCAAACACATCTGATTTATATTGATTTTGAATTTAGTACTGAAAGAAAACACTTACATGTTCTATAATATGGTTAAGCATCACAAATAAAATTATAAGATGAATTGTCATTGTTTCTTTATTTGTAAATTAGATGACTTACCATGTGGAAAAATGACTTCATGATGATTGGGTAGTTTATAATTTGGACTGTAAGTTAGGCATTATGATTAGTTTCCTGTCTTAAATTTGTGGCCTAACATTAAATTATGCATTCTTATCTTGAGCTCAGTTAAACAACAAAGTGCTGAGTTCACTTAGTGAATAAAATTCAAGAAACAGCAGCTGGCTTTTTCCCAAATTATGGTGTTTTGTGCTGTGCTGTGTCTCCAGCATCTACAAAACCTTCTGTTTTGTAACCTGCTTATTACAAACCATATAGCTCCAAAGTTCTCCCATTTTTACATTTATATACTCATTTGAATTGTATTTTGCAAGTTTTATCTCATTCTAAATTGAAGGTTCATAATAGACATTGGTAGTTATGAAAACTTGTTTTCCTGAAATAAATAAGGTCCAGAAAAAAACAGATATTTTAAATCAAAAACAGTTATATGTATTGAGTGCTAAATCTCTGAGTCAGGTTGACATGAAAATGTCTAGCCTTTATATACTGTTGATTTTTAAAGAAGGTATTGTTTTCTCAGAAAATTGTATATATACCTGCCCAGTGGTTTTATAGGTAAATGTTTTCTATCATGGACAGTCATCAATATTTATCTCACTTTCTCTGTATCTACGGGCATTAGATATGGTGCTGTTTGGAAATCTCTGAAACAATTCATCTAGCACATGACCTCAAACATTTTTAATTTTGGAAGAAATGGTAACTTTACAGACATACAATATTGATGTATGTGATTATTTGTTTACTGCTTTCTTCCCCATTAGTTTACAAGCTCCATGAAAGCAGTGGCTATGAATTTATACAGACCACTGAAACCCCAGATCCAAGTATTATGCTCAACACAAAATGAACATCCCAAAATTGGTCTGGATGCTTGAGGAAAGGAAGATGGAGAACCTAAAGTGAAATAATACATTTAAAGAATACATTTTAGAAAACATATTGTAGAAACCCATAGGCTACTAAGAAATCAGTTAATGAAGTTCTTATTTAAAATCTAAAATTAGAATAAAAGCATATGAAAGTTCTCTGCTGCAGACACAAAGGCTGTTACATATGAGGTCAACAATTAAGTTTGCGAACTCATCCTAGAAAAATTGCTACATACCTCATTGCTGAATATCACTATAGTCACCTTCGAAGTACTCTGCTTGGGAAACTATGCACTGCCACCAGGGCCTACTCCACCCTTTAAAGCAATTTTGGAACTCTTTTTCTGGAATGGCCATTAGAGCTGTGGTCATATTACCCTTGATGTACTGAATGCCATCAAAATATCTTCCCTTCAATATTTCCTTTAACTTTGGGTAGAGAAAGAAGTCATTGGGGGCCAGATCAGGTGAATAGGGAGGGTGTTCCAATACAGTTATTTGTTTACTGGCTAAAAACTCCTTCACAGTCAGTGCAGTGTGAGCTGGTTGATTGCCATGATGTGAGAGCCATGAATTGTTTGTGAAAACCTCAGGTCTTCTAACATTTTTATGCAGCCTTTCATCACTTGCAAATAGTAAACTTGGTTAACTGTTTGTCCAGTTGGTACAAATTCATAATGAATTAAAAAAAAAAAAAAAAAAAAAAAAAAAAATATATATATATATATATATATATATATATATATATATAAAGATATATTAAAAAAAAGAAAAAAGATTAGCAACATCGTTGCACCAAGTTCACGAACTTAATTGTGAGAACTTAGAACCAATATTTAACTTAAAACTATTGTGGGACAAAACAGTATGACACACACAAAGAGGAGAAACTTTAAAACTAAAATTAATACATTAACAGAACATTAAATAGTCTCAATCATACTGGGATAAGCTTTTATAGAGATTTTCAGAAGAAAAAGGGAAAATTACTAATACTATCCCATTGTAAGTCATATGTGATTAGGTCAGTAATGTATGCAGTATATATTCTAGCACTGAATTAAGACATTTATTTGTTTTGTTTTGTTTTGTTTTTATATGTCTCTAGTTAAGGAATCTGTCCAATTATTGTTCAGATAGATGTTTTGAACAAATGGAAGTTTACCACTAATACTCTTGGACCTGCAGTAGGTATAGTAGGTACATCTAATCAGCAATATTAGCAACATTCCAGACTTCAATGAATAATGACCTTCAAACACAGAGGCTCTTGATAGTGCTGGTGGTGGTGTGGCTGTTGGGCAACTGGACTACGAGACACCCAGGAGTGCACTATGTGTACATTGAGTCCTGTGTGCCTTACAGGGAGCAGTGAGATGATGAGAGAAGCAACTTGGCTGAGTGTATCAACAAGAGAGGAAGTAATGATGCTGCTGGGTTAGATTAGCCTTGAGTGCTACTATATGGTCAGGTGCATCCCTCATCATTTTGGTTATTTGGTGGTGTGTGTGGGGGAATTGGAATGTTGCAGGCTGGCATACGGTTTCCCATGTCCTAATGTCTCCTAATCCTTTGTATCTGTGAATATATTACTTTACATGGCAAAAGGGACTCTGCATATGTGATTACATAAAGGATTTCGCAATTGGGAGATTTTTCAGGATTATCTGGTTCGCCCAATGTAATCATTAAGGTCCTTATAAGAGGAGGTTAGAAGGATAATTAGAATCAAAAGGGGATATGTGATGATAAAGGCAGAGGGAATTGAGAGAGAGTGAGAGAGAGACAGAGACAGAGACAGAGACAGAGAGACAGAGACGGAGAGAGAGAGACAGAGACAGAGACAGAGACAGAGACAGAGAGAGAGAGAGAGAGAGAGAGAGAGAGAGAGAGAGAGAGAGAGAGAGAGTTGAAGTTGTTATTCTGTAGGGTTTGAAGATAGAAGAAGAGGCCAAAAGGTGAGGATTGTGGGTGGCTACTATAAACTCGAAAAGGCAAGAAAACAGATTCTCCTTCAGATCCTCCAGAAGAAGCTATGCTAACACATTTTGGACTTCAGACTTCCAGATGTATGAGTATATGAGAGAAAAATATTGTGTGTTTGTGTGTGTGTGTGTGTGTGTGTGTGTGTGTGTGTTTAAGCCACTGGGTTTCTCATAATTTGTAACAGCAACAGTAGGAAATGAATATGGGAGAAATAATTTCTGTGAAATTGCTGTTGAAGATACAACACGAAAAATGACCCTAAAATCATTGTCTTCAGGGCTTAACTACCATGCTGTGAGTATTTCCAGCTAATGGACAGCAGGGCAGCAGAAATTAGGAGAACCTTTTCTCAGCTCAGAGTAGATCAAAGAGACAATGAAGGCACATAGCCAAGTTTTAGGACATTAAATAATAGTAAGTACAACAAAAATTGAATGCAAGGTTAAAGTTAATTTGATACTGATGGAGTTTTGAAAGTTGATCTTTGACATTTGCTATATTTATTTAAAACTTCAGTTTTGTCATGGTAGATAGCACAGATATCTGTGAGTAAGCATACAGTTTTATAAGTGGACAAACTGAAGCTCAGACAGGGTAAGTCATTTGTTCAAAGTGGCATTCTCCTGATTCAAAATAGAAGAATATTTCTAATATACTATAAGTCTCTAAAACTATTTTAACTTATTGTATTTTTACAATAAAATTTATATTTTGCCAAAATGTAAGCCACAAAGAGATATTAAACAAATGAATTATCTTAATGAGCATTAGCTGGAAAGAATATTTGGTGGGGCATGAGTTTTGAATTGCTAGCAAGTATAATACAAAGAGAATGGCAGTAGGTTCTGCTTTGAGTAATACCATTAAGTTTACATGGAAGTATTCAGAGTAACATTTTTTTTTTCTGTTTAAGTTTTCTAAGATTTAGCTGTGAAAATTGTCTCAATCCACAAATGTTCTCTATACTGTAGTTCCTCCATCCCCCAGCCCATTTCTGGCTGTCCCTTGGAACTCCACTGAAGGTCTGAATCAGTTTGGATGCCACACAACCCATCTTTTCAGAGTCTGACATGTCAAAGAACACAAGACCCCATGCTCTTCAATGACTTTGGTCTCAGTATCTGATAAAGAGTAAAACCAGGGCCCTCTGAATTGGTACCACGACCTGAGGGTCTGTGTGGCTTGTCAACTCATGAGCAGAAGACAGGGACCAATGCATTTTCTTTGCACAGTTGGAATCATCTTTATTTCAGGAATGCAAGAAGAACAAATAAGTATTAAGTTTGCTTCAGTGCCTGGAACTGCAAACCTATATTTATTCATTTAATCAATAAATATGTATTGACCAGGCCCAATATGAAATTCCTGGACCATATGATAAACAGAACAGACATAGTCCTTGATCCCCTGTAGTTTGTCATCAAAGCTGGGAGACAGTTAATAAACAGATGAGTGGACACATTAAATACATAGAGACAACTTAGGAAAACAACTGAGAAGAATGTCAGGAGGGAATGGATGGGAGTTGGAGGCCTACCTTAGCTCTCTGAGAGAAAGACATTGAAGGTGACACCTAAGATGAGAAGAAGAAACAAGTAGTCAGAATATCAAGGAAGATGTTTCATACAAAGGGACAAGCATCTGCAAAGGCCTGGAAAGGAAGGAGATTGGCCTAAGTACAGAATCTGTGTCACTGGAGTACCATGAGGAAGAGTTGAATTCATATGTCTAGAGCTCAGGAGGAAGTCTAAGTGGCAAATATAATATAATGACGTAACTGAGTAAGATCTCAACAGAGACAAGGAAACAAAAAAGGAGGGTGAATGCAGTTTGGGTTAGATCTGCCACAAATGGAATATCAAATTAAATAAAATCAGGGTTTAGATCCAGGCCCTGGGACTCATAAGTCTTTCATATTTTCAAAGATGAAGTATTAGATTAGGTGAAACCTAATGACAAAAGGACACTCAAAAGAGCTTCTCTTGGAGTATGAGAAATTGACAGAGAGTGTAAATTCTTGGAAATCCAAATTTAAAAAAAAATTGTAAGCAGAGATTTGTGGACAACAGAGTTAATAGTTGTTGAGAAAAAAGGTAAAGCTGTTAATTGAATGAACAAAGTTAGAGGAAATGAGGGAAAGAAGTATTGAAATTTCAGATGGATAAAATACCATGTACACAAGCATAAAGATGTTTAATGACGGCATTCTTCTGTATTGTTATAGCATATGGGTGATAAAATAGGACTAGAGGAAAGAAAAACTAGAAAATAAGTGGGCAATGTAACTAGGAGCCCGTGTTTTTTCACAGTGGCTTTTCTAAATTTCAAATATGATATAACTGTTAAAGCTTGAATGTGTCACAATTATATTTATATTTTACAAAGTGGACTTTGATTATTCTGATACAATTTTGGAAATTGGTCTGCAGTGAGAAAGGGGAATTCTAAAACAGTTTCAGTAAGTCAGGTTAGTAGTTTAAAGAGCACTTAAACTACTGAGTTTAAAGTAAGTCAAACATGCAAGAAAGGGAAAGGAGGATTCAGATCAGAGAGTTAACACTTCTGGCCATGGTGAAGGACTGGATGAGAAGAATAAGGCATAAGTCAGCATTTGTGAATAGAGTTAATAAAGCATTTATAAAAATGCCCAAAAAACAAACAAACATCAAAAAATAAGCAAAAAAAAAAAAATAAAAAATCCCTGCATAACTATCAGTGCTGTCAAGGATGAGCCTTCCATTTTTAACTTGATACCGATGGGGGTAGAGCATCACCATTCCCCAAGATAGAAAAGCAGAGGAGAATACTGTTCACTCATTTATTGATCTACCACAATGTTTAAAGCACTGGACATACAGCAGTCAATGAAACAGACAAAATACTTACCTTATATTTACATATGACAGGCAAGAAGAGAAGTACCATTTCACTTTTCTCAAATTGTTAAAATAGCATCTCTACTTGGGTAAAATCTCAAAATGAATAGCTCTTTGGAGGAGATTTTGGTGATGGAGGATTTCCCTTACACAGTTCAAAATTTTAGCATGCAGTTTTATGTGGAATAATTGCAAGGAAATCAACTTTAAGTAAGTTGTTAACAAATGAAAAAAATGACAGTTATTATATGGAATAATCCAAATATTCTAAAGCTGTAACTGAAATAAATCTGCCATAAATACACAGTGGATTCAGTCTGCCTTGCCCCTACACAAACAGGCAACTGACCAATCATGATGAAGCAGAAATAGTTCAGCTTCGTTCAAGGCCTTCATGGAGGAACTCTTAGATTCATCTTCAACCTCTCACATTGTGTTCCACTATCTTCCTGGTTCTTGATATTTAACATAGTCACTCATTTTACTTCTGATTCTATCCATAGGGCATTGTGTTGGTATTTGTTTTATCTGACTATTATTCTAATTGTTTTACCTCCTACAGAGTTTGAAGTAGTTTCACCATTCCAGCTCTTACTCTAGTTACAATACACTATTTCTTTTTTTAAATATTAAGGCCAAACCTCAAGAATTCCAGGTGCCACTATCCTTAATCCTTAGCTAAGGAGACTTCAGGCAAGTAGTGTCTGTATAAATCACTAAAGGCATTTTCTTCTTGACTTCAACACTGGTCAAATATTTATTAGTGTAGTAGGTTTCATTTGACATCTCTAACTGAACCATGATAAACATAATTTGGAAAGCAACCAAAGAGGAGTGATAAAGATGATTAAAACATGGAGAAATGAGACCTAGGAGAAAAGGCTAAAGAAGCTAAGTAAGTGACACCTAGAGACAGGAGTGTTAGAGTTAAGAAAAAGAGACCTAAGCACTATAAATAGTGCAGAGGCCCTTCATACTGATGGAAAGCAAATGTGCTTTCCAGGAATTAACAGTGGGGGTAGAGTTTATAGAAAGGTGTTTAGCCTGAGAAAGGACGTCTTGTTTTAATGGATTGCAAGGGTTGGGTCTCTTTGTAGTTTCTTAGTGAGGCTCTGATCTTCTTTGCATCATCAAAAGCATACATCTTTACTAACAATTCTCCTTATCTTTACTCCAATGTAAAAGTAAAGATATCTAGACTATTGGAATCTCTGAAAACACATTATAAAAGACATTCACTGCCAATGTATATATAACATTTATCTGAATAGATGTGGTTTGACAACTGGTATGGGGAGGAAAATATTATCTCAATAAAAAAATAATGTTTGACCATTTTTATTTAAATATCTTGGACTTCAAATCATCTTGAAGGTATTACTATTCTGCAAAGACCATGAACTTTGTGACTTTTACAATGTCTGTCGTGTATTCTTAAACTTAGGGAAAAATTCAGTTCGTATCAAATTGCAGAATGTTTAAAAGGAGGCAACAAAAGATACCATAAACCTGAAAAGTGCCTTTTCCCCTCTAACATTATGAAACAATATTCGACACCTTTTTTTTGTCTTGTCCCTTGGTTTAAAATGTGGAAGTTGTATTGTATTCAGTGTCTATTTTGAAGAAAATGTTTCAATATGTTTGCAATCTCAGGGACAATCATAGTACTAAACATTAAAATATCTAATAGAAGCACAGGATAATATATTAAACATTTTATTTATTGATTTTGGAACTTTTTATTCCGTATTCATCATTCATGGTGTATTGATGCAATTTCTAAATACAATATTACAGTTATTTTCAAGTTTTTGTGACCTACCAATTAATATCTTTATTTTCTTTACGAAGTATTCCTATGGGGTATTATATTAATTTTGTGATACTATAGAATCAGGTATTACATGAATATTGAGTTCTCATTCATGCTCAAATTCACTTTTACTATGTTCAAGGTAACAGACCAATACTGAAGGGAACACTACACAAAATTAGTCACAGAAATTCTATATGATGATATTGTCAGTATCTTTTTATAGTAATAACTGCCCATATTATTACCATGTAGCAAAACTGACATTAATTCCTTAAGAATGTTAAGTCTAGTTACACAAGCCTTCTACCATTAGAGTTAGAAACAAGTAAGAATCCGTTTCCTTTTAAGAATTTAAAAAGAATGCTCATACAATGTAATTTCATAAATGCTTCCAATGCTTCACAATATTATATTCAAAAAATTCACCCCGATATCTCATAGTCCATTTTCTCTTGGATCAACCAAGATGGAAAATGACAAGACCTACTGACTGTTTCAAATAAGAGACTTTCAAATTCTTGACAAATATCGGTAAATGAATCATTGGTATTCACATACATTTTATCCAGGTGTAAAATCCCTGTTTTTTTAGTTATCTTTTTTGGTATGAGTATTCAGCTGGTAAGTGCAGCTCTCTTAGAAGTTCTCAGATTCTTTGTCCTTTGTGAACAGACTTTGAATAAGAGATAACGAAGAAAAATAAAGGGAAAGTTTATTTCATTGAAAAATATGAATAAGTGTTTAATATGTAATTATTAGGTTAGTTGATGAGAGTAAAACAATGAAAAAAATAAAAATATTACTCCCCACTTAGAAGTAAACAAGTTGAGGAAATAAAACATGCACAAATTAAGCAATCAGTTACATAAAATTTGCTGAACACCTACTGTGTAAAAGGCAGTATGATAAACAAGTCAATTCATTTTCTTTTTGAATCTTAACAGTGCCATTTTGTGGATTATTTATTAATGTTGATATTTTAAAGATAAATAAGGCTAAGACTAACTTTTGTAAGATCATGAAACCAATAACTAGCAAATTTGGTTTTCAAACCCAGATGTGTGTGTAGTGCCTGGGCTCTCGTTAGAAGACTGTGCAGTGTCCCTTACTAATTAAGTACATAATAAAAATCATCAAAAATTATAGAAGAGGATGGAAAGGACAATCTTCCACTAACAACATGAGTTCAACTTATGCTTAGGTTTTATTCCCATGTCTGACTAATGACAGGATTGTTGTCTGGTGGTCGTGCAGCGTCCTTCCATTTCTGGAATTTAGATATTCTATACCTGTATCCATATGGACTGGATTGATTGATGTGATATTTCTTAAGGAAGCAAAGTCAAACTGATTCTTGAAGAGTGGGGAGTAGTGGGACGGGATGAGGAAAAGCTATGTCATCCCTGTGTGGGGTTTGTGTGCGGTGGGGGAAGGATTCAACTTCAGCAGCAAGAAGGGGCAGGGAAGAGACACATGTAACTTGATCAGTATGCATTCATTAGAGCAGAGCTGATATGCTTAGCTAGTGATGTGCAGTCACAGCTAGGAAATGTCACAGTTAAGAAATCTTTGAAAGCAAGGATGAGGAGTCCTGAGATCAAACAAAAAGTATGAATAAGGTGTTTGGCATTCATATAGTGCCCAATAGATATCATAGGCTTCAGAAGCAGCCTAGAGTAAAATTGATACTTTTGGGGATAATTATTCCTGGTGAGGGCATGCTAAATCAAGTAGAAGGAAGAAGAGGAATGACTATAGGCCCTTAGATTTCATGTGCAGAAGTCAGTAGAATCTCAAAATTATTCCTTGGAACTCCAATCTCTGCATTCTAATATAGTTGCATGTTTATGTCTTGCTCAATTTACATAACCATACACATAGTATAAAATATAACTGACCTTCCTCCTACCTTCTATTTCTGATATATATATATATATATATATATATATATATATATATATATATATATATATATATAACTCAGGTGTAACATCTAACCTGTGTTTATTGTTCATGCGTCCACAACCTCCCAATTACTTCAGATAACTAAGTTTTCAATGGCCCCTTTCACTGCAATGGTCTTTTCTTCAGTCTACTTCACACATCTCTGGGTGATTTGTAAACTTAAATCATGCATCCTAGTCACTAATGAGAATTCTAATCTCTGGTGTATTAACAGTTGGTTTCTATTAATCATACTTTGATCTATATTCCCATTAACAGAGATCCTTGAATAAGGAGTTGTGATTGTAACTCTGCCTAATCGTGTACCATCCTAATAGTTGTGTCATTTCAAACTGATGAAAGCTGATAACATCATATGAGACAATTGAACATTTTCCAACCCCAAGATCAATGGATAGCATGACTTAACCATAACGTACATTCATACAATTACCTCACATCTAAATATGATTATTTGACAAGGTCTTCTTATTTTAAACTTGATAATTTGCAAGTTATATATCACATGTATTTAAGAAAAATAGTTGCTGAATGCAATTTTGTATTATATATGCATTTCAAAAAAATGTTTTATTAGCTACTAATATTTAACATGGTATCTTGCTTTGCACAGATGAATTTCGTTGCGACTATTTTTTTTATTATTATTCCCCTAGATTTTTTAAGTAAGCTTTTAGGATTCTCAGACAATGACAATAGCATGTCATTCTCAATAAACTGCTCTTAAAGGCGATGAGCTCTCTCTTCTCTCTTGAGATACTCATTGCATAATGCAGAAGGTCACAAATAGTTAAGATGAATGATTTTCAATCAAACCAAATTAAATTTATATTTTGGAATTTTGACATTTTTCCTATGCTGTGCATGATTCTAATAAGAACAAATCAAGTGTGCATCTGCTCAACAGGAGTGGAAAGAATCTTATATATGGTGGCTTAGAGTAATTAGTTGGTAGAATAAAGTAGGTTTCAAATCATTAACAGCTTCTGTGTTCCAACTGTTACACAAACAAGGTTAGAGCTTATGGTCCTAGATATTGGAAATTTGATAATCTTACTAAATGGAAATAATTTCTGTCACTTGCATAAGCACAAATCTAAATTCCTCTGCAAAACAATGTTGTTGAGTGACAAGAGAAAGTTTTGTAATTTAAATTAAGTACTCCAACTGCCTACTTGCTAAAACTCATACATACCCCAACCGCTTCAGTAAAAATGACCTAGATACTATCAGAGAATAAGTTCTTCCATTGACTGGGATTAGTTCTATTATCAATATTTTATTTATTGATTCGTTTCTAAAAATGATTTGCTGTAAAAACTTAGAATTTCCTAAGATTTGGATTTAGCCATATTATTTACTCATTCATTCACATGTCCAAAAAGTAGCAGTTGATATACATAGCAATATTTCTTCAAAATGTATGTACTGGTTTGTGTTTCATATAGGATAACCATCTTGAAGATTACTAAATTGGTGATTTTTTTTTTACCCATTTTCGAGATGCATCATTAATGCCCCCATGTACTGAAAAGTTGATAATAAAATCAGAAAAGCTTGCAAGTTCTTGAAAGTATTCTAAACCTATGGTATCACTCCAGTGTGATGTTATCCAGCCTTCTCCAAGGCCTAACAATATATCCCCAAGAAAAAATCCTGAATCCTGAGAAGGCAGTGCTTTCCAGACAAGAAGTTAACGCAGCTAAGTTGTTCTCTGATTTTCTGAATTTCACTTCTTCAAATGATCTCAGATTCCATGTATAGAAATTACCTTTTCAATTTGAAGGACAAGATGTTAAGTGTGTATCAGCATGGAAAACTGCACCCTGAGTGTCCATTAAATATCGCAAATATTTGACATAGAGCCCCTGATTTGTTTTCGCCCAATTAGTGACACTACTCTAATTAGACACGTGCACACATCCAACACCATCAGCCTATATAATATATGAGTAGAGCATAGGCAGAGGAGACATCTAGCCAAGGACCTGACAGGATGAAAATACATTGTTCTAGCTGCTTTCTGGGATCATACCAAATCCTTTTTTAGAAATGCTACAATAGTGTGGGTTTGAGCCACACTATTACTACACAGATAATTTAAATGATGTCAGCAGCATGACTGATAGTGATGAGTAATTGAAATCCATCTTCTGATTTCATTGTGAAATTATATATATATATAGAGAGAGAAAGTTTTGTCATTTAAATTAAGTACTCCAACTGCCTACTTGCTAAAACTCATACATACCCATATATATATAAACTCATCTAGATATGTGGTTCTTCATCATAATGAGTATTTTAACAGTTAGCAATAGGCGTACTGCAGAGTTTGGTGTCAGACTCGAGTTCCATGCCAGTTACTAACTAGCTATGTGACCTTGGGAAATGTATTATTCTCTTTTCTCATTGCCCTGATTTAAATAGCAATGAAGGCAGAGTGATGTAAGGATGGCATGGCCTAATGTTTGTAAAGTGCTCTAGTACAATCCCTGGCGCTTCTGAAGTACTCAGCTAATCTTAGCTAGTATCTTCATTATGTATATTATGTCTTCCTCAAAATAGGCCTTCAAAGCCTCCTATCTTCTGGCGTATAGGTCTCTATTCCTGATATATACTATTTAAAATTTCTGTGACGTTCAGGTCAGAAAAACGTTGTGACTATTAAATTCACCGCACGTATTACAGTAAAGATAATCAAACTCATCTCTTACACTATACAGGAATGTACAATATATTAACAAAAATTGATCGGTCTAGAGCAGTGGTCAACCTACTTTTTCTGTAATAGTCCTGATAGTAAATTTCAGTTTGGGGTTCCATACAGTCTGTGTATCAACTAAGAACCGTGATATTGCAATTCAAGAGTAACCATAGACAATTCACATATGGATGACTGTGGCTATATTGGACCTACAGGCCATAGTTTGCAGACCCCTGGGTGAGAAAATAACATGAGGAATGGAAGAAAAATTATTATAGTGCATTAATGATCCAAATATGTTATAAATAAGATGATTACAACAACAGTCACAATAACAAAGCAAGATAAAATAGCCCAAATCTTCATTTTTTGAAAAAAGGCTTTACTACCAATCAGATTTTTCAGAAAAATAAAATACATTCTACGTATTTCAAACAGGAAGGGATTTAATACAGGAAATTAGACAACTTTAAAGGGCTTAGAAAGTGAAAGTCAGGGTAAAAGACCACTGATTTTCTAACAAACTGGGAGCAAGAGAATCACAGACGATAACTGTCATTGATCTCAGCTGCCTAAGGCATCTAAGCAGCTTGACAGAAGGATATCTGGGAACCAAGACAAGACAAGCCTCTCTTGTCCACCTTCTGCCAAAATGAACATAGTTGGCAGCACTACAGCAGTTGTTTCTTTTCTTCTGCCACCTCCCGCCATTTTAAGAAAGGACTTTTCATTATTAGAAACTAAACCAGATATCTGGCATTAAAATTGAGTCTGGGAAATGTAGTTTCTATGATTCTTATTCCTGAGATACAGAGATCTTAGAAAAATAAAAATGTTGGGGAGTAGAAAGAGGTAATAGCTAGCTCAATATTACCCATCGGTAAAATGAAGAGAATGGATTTTAAAGGAAATATTTCCTTTGGAGCTGATAACATAATGGCCTGAGAATTTAAAACCAGAATGTGTCAATGTTAAAAGTTATGACAAGTGAAATAGTAGCAACATGAAATTTTAGCTGATAAAAATACACACATTTTTACTGAAAGCAAGGAGTGTATTTGTCAATATCAAGTGGAACCATATATATATATATATATATATATATATATATATATATATATATATATATATAAATGTTCATTGTTTTGAGGAAGATGAACAAAAATATTTAAAGGAATTATTTCATGTTATAGCAAATAAGAGATATTTAAAAAAAGCACACAAAAAACTAAAATGTAGATTAAGAGATCAATATATTCAACAGTGATTTGGGGGAAGAAAGGTATAGGATTAGCAGTTTGTTTGGAGTTGATCCCAGGATGCAAAAGTGAAAAAAACTGGAAAAGTGAGTCAGAGGAAGATTAATATGCCATACAAGAGTACATTTTCAGTTTCTCTGCTGTGGACAACAGGGCAGGACTCTGCCAGAAGAGTCTGTCATGTACAGTGTGCTTTTCAGAATTGTCCACTTGAAAAAATAATTAATCCATCAGCTCCCATCTTCCACTGGTTGAGGACCCTTCCGACAGCATTAAATCCAGAATCCCCAGGCAAAGTGCATTTGTGTCAAGCAGGCTCCCATAGCATTGGGAAGGGCCAGAGACAGAAAGATACTGTGTCTCAGGTGTCATGTTATAAACTCCAGATGAGCCTGAATTGCACAGGACTGTTCACCATTGCTACTGCAGAAATCAGAGGTGAACCAAGGAGACTTGGCTCATAAATAGAGGCACTTGCACCATCTACTCCTTACACTGCTCAAAATCACTCATGGGGGAATACTTCTTACACATTCTGCAGGTAGCATTGTAGAGTCCTTTTTTAAGAGTCTCCCCTTCAGTCATTAATTTCTGTATCTGAAATTGGCTCAGACCTGAAAATGGCTGAGTAAACACAATTTTACACTGGAGTATCTGATAGTTAATTTTTGTCATTACAATAGATGAGAAATACTATCTCTGTGTAGTTTAAATTTTATTTTTCTTACTATGTATAGAATCCAGAATATTTTCTTATGTTTAAAAGGTAATTTTTGTATTTGTTTCTGTGAATAGTTTGTTCATGATATTTTGCCCATATTTTCAATCTGGCTATTGCATTATTGTTGTCATCAAATTATTAAAATTCTTTTTTAAATTGGAGGCAATACCACTTTGTAATCTATACATCAAATATATTCTCTTAGTTTGTCATCTTTCTTTTGGCATTGTTTATTATTTTTCATCATAATATAAACACTTAAAAAAGATAATTAAATTTATCAGCCACTTTCTTCATTGCATTTGAATTTTGATACATAGCTTTAAAAGATTTCCCAATATATTTAATAGTATTTGTGCACTTGATCTCTCTTGAACTAAGGGTAGTAAAATTGATTTTTAATATATTGTCAATTTCTTACTGTGTATTCCGTTATGTCTGTTTATAGGGAAAAATTGTTGTTATTTGGCCCATAAATCTTTAAAATCGTTTCATATTCATATAAGGTGAAAGTGTGGCCTTTGACCTTATAAAGTGACTTTCTCTTCTTTCATTTATTTTGGCCTCAATTCTATCTTGTTTGATAATCAAGTCACAATCTACACTTTCTTATTGTCTCCATGTGTCTGGATACCTCTGCCTACAGACCAACATCTTTGGCCTGGTTTCTTGTAACTGCATTCTAACTGATCTTTTGTGGACCACCCTTTGCCCCTGCAGTTAGTTCTCAACGCAGTAGCTGGAGCAATCCTTGTAAAAGTCAAGCCGTAGTGTGCCATTCCTCTGTTTAAAGGTGTGCAATGGCTCCCCACTTCACTTAGAGTAAAACTCATATTCCTAAAAATGGCCTGCAATGCCTTAAGTGTTTGACCCCATCCTCTGGCATCCTTTTTAACCCTTTACTTTCCTTACTCCATCCACACCAGCCAAATACTCTTCTTTGGAATTCCTAGCAATGCTCTCACCTCAAGGTCTTTACATAGCTATTCCGTATAGCTGGGACATCTCTCAAACATCTAAATGGACTACTTGCTTGATAGCTTCAGGTCTTTTCTCAAATGTGATATGGAAATCTTCCCTGGTCACTTTATTTAAAATTGAAACACAACCTCAGTCCTTCTTACACTGTTCTTCATTTATTCTGTGTGTTGTTAATTGTGACTTCCCCCATGAGAATGACAGCCCCATGAGGACAGGGATCTTATATAATTTATTCACCGATGTATGCTAAGAATTTAAAATGATTCCAGCAGACAGTAGGTCCCTAATAAATATGTGTTGAATACAGGTTTTTGTCTCCCTTTCTAATCTTGCAACATAACATAAGGATACATTTTCTTCAATGTATGAATTGAACCCCAGAGTGACCTTTCAAAGAAAAGCTGAACAACACTATATCCTTTGATTAAAATCTTTCAGTGACTTCCCATCACATTCAAAATGAAACTTAAACTCCCCTCACCTAAGGAGCAAGGCCCTCATGCTGTTTTCCAAGGCTCTCTAATCTTTCAAAATTCCCATCTCACATCCTGAATTCTAGCCAGGATAAATTGCTTGTATTTCCCCAGATATGCTATGTTTGCTCACAGCTCTGTGTGCCTGTCCTTAGGTAAAGTGGGCATATAATTCAGTGTCCAAACCAGGACACTGCTGAGAGTAAAAGTGGTTTTTATTAATAATTGTAAAATGGTACTGTCTCAGACTAACAAGAATGGTCAGTCACTTTATCCGTAGGCTTTTGCCTGAAATGTCCATTCTTTGCTTAATTCTGTCAGAATGTCGCTCATGTTTTAGTCCTTATATCACATCCTCAAATAGACCTTTTCTTATCCTTGGTTTAGACCTGGCATCCTGCCTCCATACCTGGTAATACCAACCATGCCCTTATCCTGATCACCATACTTCTCTGGGTGCCCATAGACTGATAGGGTGGGTGCTAATTGAAGGCAAGAGCCACACTACTTATGCCTCTATCCCTGGCACTGGGTACAGTATATGCCAAATAATAAATAACAATGACAGAATATAATGAGATGGTGAAATGAGGAGTTGAACTTTTGGGCTGTGGAGACACACTAGTGGGTTTAAATCATGGCTTTATTAAATACTAGTTATGTGATCTTTGGCAATTAAATACTAGTTATGCGATCTTTGGCTCATAGAGTGCTTGTGGAAATCAAATGAGTTCATACTGAAATGAGTAACCAGAATAAAATAAGAGCTCTGCAACCCTGAAATATTTTAGCAGTGATTCAATGAATCAATTCACTGACTGAATAATTAGTTTAGCAAAATAAACACTGATCATACTAATATTATACCTGATATTCTCACTGGGCTCTAAGGTGTAAAAACACTCTTACACATATTGTTTCACTTGATCCCTCTCTCCAAGAAACTTATCAGGGAGAAATAACTTATATGGTTTAGTATTCTCAATTTATTCCAAGGAAACTCATTCAAAGGGTTGAATGGCTTGCACAGAAATTGGGAGACACTACGTGAATTAGTTGGAACGAATCCATGTATCTTCATACATGACACATGTGTTGTCTTTCTGCTGAAAATATTTCTCCCCTGTACTTCTACAGATCTCCACAATGCTTCCAAATGAGATTACAACTCATCCATGTACTCTTTCCTAGGCTGCTCCTGTCTCCATTCCAGCCATTCTAGCTCCCAAGGGCAACATGGTGTCCGGCTTGTCAGCCTTGCTCTTTGTCACACTCTACTGGTCTACTTGTATACCTATTGTCTACTGTCAAGGTGGTGATTCTCTCCAGGCCAGGAATTGTGTTGGAACAGAATGTGCCTCTAGGAACTAAAGCAGGAGTTAACTTCTATGCTTGATATAAAGCAGGTGCTCAAAAATATTTGTCAATACTAAACACAACTCTAAGTCTAGTGACCTTTCCAATATTCTACGTGGTTGTTGAAAATCATCTCTAGAAATTTTTGCCAACAAATAGAAACAAACAAACAAACAAACAAACACAACTGCATGTTGAAACAAACGGAGAAACTAGATTTTAGTAAAGAAGCATTAATCTGAAATATAATACTGGCATTAATTAAATGTTTGTTGTGCATCAATTATTGTGCTAAGTACACCACATATATATTTTTTGTTGTTTTTAACTTACAGTTACCCTATGATCTAAGTACTGTTAAAATTCCCATTTTATATAGAAAGAAAATATATTTACACCATTCTTCATATGTTGTGTATTGTTTACCTATAAAACTGCAGATCTCAGTAGTAGAAAATGTAAAAAACAAAACAAAAATGCAACCTGTATGTAAAATAATTTATCTCAGTAAGATCACCAGATAATACATGCAGAAGAGTATTAGAATG
This sequence comes from Rhinolophus sinicus, assembly GCF_036562045.2. Lineage (NCBI taxonomy): Eukaryota > Metazoa > Chordata > Mammalia > Chiroptera > Rhinolophidae > Rhinolophus > Rhinolophus sinicus. Next base: position 107,283,258 of record NC_133755.1, read on the forward strand.
AAATACATAATTATTTTATTTTATTTTATTTTTTTTACCTAAGGAGTGGGTTTATTTTCTACATAGCACATTACAAAATAAATCCCTTCTCAAATTATAGTTTATAGATGGTTCATTCACATAGTAGTGCTTTCCAAAATTATCTTTTTTTGTTTACTCCCCTAATAGCTAGTATTGAATACACTTGATATTTCTTTTCAAAGGTATTGCTTTGATTCTTACATGATACTTAGTACACACTTAAAATTAGTTCCTATTGCACTAAAACTTTTATATGCCAAATTAAATTTTATTCTACTTTTACAATATAAAACACCTGAGTTACTAAAAATAGAGGCATTATTTATTGTATATTTATTGAATATTTATTTTCACAAACATTTCAGAGTGGTCCAACGAATACTCTTACTATAAACAATTCTACATCTATTTGTAAGATTCTATGACATGCCTTAAAATGCCACTAAAATTTTTGCACTCAGTTCACTTGGCATACTTGAATCTGCTTAGACAATCACATACATATACACTATTGCAAGCAGATACAGAAGACTGTGGTAGTAACCTTTGCTGAGTGTTGTAACTATTATTATTAGAGAGAATTGGGTTTTCTTGCATTGCAGTGAGTTAAAAATACTTCTAAATTTTAGTTTGGACTTGACATCTGATTGTCCTTTCTTATATGCACTCAAATTACTTAGAGAGTCTTCTTATGGCAGCAAATCAACCCCATAAATTCCTCCAGTGGTTTTCTGGGGTTCTCTCTAGCCATCCCCCCCCCCCCCCTTTCATCAGTATTGTGAATAAGTGTGAGGCTTCCAGGAAAGGAGAAAATTAAACTCTAGCATCACTATGACCTCTATTCCTGTAGCTTTGGTCTTGTAGTTCTTTTATACCAACAGTTTGATCTTTCAATATTTAGGAAACATGATTTAATTTGCAAACTCCAAAACATTGTCATGATTTTATAAATCCTTTAGTTCAGGACTAATGCTGTTGCTGCTGCTGGAATTGCTGACAATTAGAAAATGAGAAAAACAAAGAGGAAACAAACTGCTTTTTCCAAAACATGAGAGGTGTGAAAATAGGAAACCCTTTGTCAGATGATTTTTGCTTCTTATGTACTATGGTTTAGTTATACATTTATTAGGAAATTATTTGTAAATGACATATGTTAAAACCTCTGGGTGTCAGTTAACTAGCATTTCTAAATAAATTTTACAAAAGTATAAGTATAAATCATGTTAAAATTAATTAACAGATAAAACCGTGTTGTTTTTATCCTCCAAGGACATATGTGTGCCCTTACTTTAGGAAACACTTAAACCTGTGAAGGTGCGAGCGCACGTGCGTGTGTGCTTGCGTGCGTGTGTGTATGATTATTTTGATTTGTTTTTCTAAAAGTCCATCTCTGGTCATATCATAGTAACTGGGTAGTTATGTTGATTATTATTTCTTACTTGGGAAAGGATTTATTTAAAGGTTGTATCTTTCTACATTTCAGGGAAGAATGCTTATACAAATATATTTAAATGTATAAAAATGCCAAATCCCTATAAAATTCGAGCTACTGTATTTTTATTTTATAGTAAAAATGTTTAAGTAATACTGAAACTGACTTTCTAACCATCTGCACATACTACCAGTTTAACTGCTTTATTTTCACTCATCTATCAAAGCAAACGATCGTTCAGTTCTATTAACTGGCTTTTAAAGTGTCTATAAAAATTGACCAGTGGCATTATTGAAATGTACAGTTGTTGAGAAAACTTAGTAAAACAATTTCTGTGGTATTTTATGCAGTATGATATCAAAATGCATAATAAATTTAGCAGATTAAACTGAGTTTAATGAACAATTCTATAATAATATAGTATAATTATAATATAATATAATATAAAAAAATGAAAGATAGATTTATCTAGCCAAAAAATGGAAAATATAAGGAAAAAATAATGAGTTTTTCCTTATGTGATGTAGCCTGCACTAAAGTGGAGCCTTCAAATATTTCATTTACTCCTCAAATGTCCATTAATAATTAATTTATATTATTGTCATAATAAAATATTTATTAATAAACTATAGAAGAGTTTATTTAATAATAGCAGTCTTACGTAAGTGATCAATCTATAATGCAGACAAAGGCTAGGATGCTATAGCTAAAAGAGAGACTGTCAGGGAAACTAAATTAAAGGGTTTTTCCTAATTCCAGACAAAACTGCATAAAACTTTAAAAATTCAGAAATTTAAAATCACCACATGTCAATGTTATTGGCCGTTGATGTGATCACTGATATTTTAAAATTTAAACATTAAATTTTTAAAGTCCAAATATAATACAATGTAGACTCTCTTAGACTAGTCATGATATTTTGTGTACCCTCCTTTCTGTCCAGTAAACTATGTTTAAATGGTGGATAATTTAAAAATATTTTACAAACATCATGAACTTATACATCCACCAGGGACAACTTATCTGTTTAATTAAAGACAAACATTTTAAGTACCAACCTGACTAGATTCAGATCATTAGTCACACTCAAACTATACACAAACTTTTATAGAAACAGATAAAGGGACACTGACAACTGAAAGTTAAATTCCTAATTTTCTTTGAATGAAAATATTTAATTACAGGTTTTGATGGATTATTATTTAAGTATTAATTCAATTATTTGTTTTAATCTTAACAAAATCTTGCTTTAGGCCACTAAGGTTGGCATCAATTATTTTGTCAACTAATATTAGCATTGGTGACAAATGCAATAATGAGAAATCTCATGTATTACTGGAGGGAGACTAAATTGATGCAACTACTTTGGACAACAATTTTGTAATATTACTCAAGATATAACACTTCCACCAATAGGTATGTATTCAAAAGACACAATTGCACTTGTGTATCTACCAGGAGCCCATATACACAGTATTGGTATATATATACATACCGGGCTAGGGGTGCCAAAAACATGTACACATGACTTGCATTCATCTTTTGTTATTGGTATATACTGAGTATTACAATTTTAATACAGTTTTTTTCCTTTCTTGAAATGTGTACACAGTTTTTGGTATATATATATATATATATATATATATATATACACACACACATACACACACACATGTATATAATATGTATGGTTTAAAAAGAATTTTGTTTACAGTGAATCCAAAAATAAACGAGAGATAATTAAACAAACTATAAACAGAAAAATGGGGAAAAATCATTGTCATATATTCACACAAGGAAATTTTATGATAGTGAATATGAACAATAGCTTTGTGTCTCATCATACAAGAAGCTAAAAGTACACTACAAAGTAGAAAATCAAATTGACAGCATGTATACAGAGCTCAAAAATAGAAAAAGAAACACCTAGTTATAAAGTGTTTATTGATACACTTATGCATACTAAAAAGTAAAAACAATAAACAAAATGGAATTTTATTTATACTTATTAGAGAAGGGAAAGGATTATATTGAAGAAGAGCCCCCAGGCTTTGTTAATCCTCTGCATCTGAGGCTAGACGTTAAGGACATAGATGTTTACTGTATATTTTTATCAGAATACATTTTATATATTCTTTGAGTTTCTACAATATTTCACAATAAAAACAAATGCTTTTGCAAAGTGCAGTCATTCAGGAAGCCCCAGCCAATATTTTGCAATATTTGTGTAGTTTGAGGATGGAAGGATGTGGGGAGGATCAGGCTGAGGTAGCAATTAGCCACTATGGTGACTGTGTTTGAAAATTCCCCATCCTGATGATCGTCAGTATGGACCAAAGAGATTTATAGAATGCTGATCATAGGCTTTATACAGACGACTACACTCAGCTATAAACCTCACAGCCTGTATTTCTCAAAAGCTCCCCAAATAATGCATGCGATTAGTCAGATTTGTAAATCACTTCTTTTTGATACCAAGGTATTGCCTTTACATCTTTCAGGTTTGTTTGTTTGTTTGTTTGTTTGTTTGTTTTATGCATTTAAAATATAGTACAACATTTTACTCTAGTTGCTGCTGTATGAAATACTACAGAGGCTAATAGGGTTGACTTTACTGTAGCAACTTACAGAAACAAAGAACCAAAAGATAAGTTTGAATATCTCCAGGAGTGTTATGGTAAACGAGTGAGGAGAGGATTTTTCTTTAATTGAAAAAAATAACAAGTTGATTATTCAACTAAATAGTGACACTAGCTGAGACTGTGGAAGTCACTTAACCTCCCTGAAACTAACTTTTCTCTTATTTAAATGAAGATGTTTATTCTGTTATTTTTCTTATTCTAAGAAAAAACCATGTGGTGAAGCAACAGAAAGCACATCTAAAGTTCATAGGTTTCTGTTCATTTAAATGTTTTCTCTTTGTGGGATTTATGTACCTAATTATGACTTTCAGAATGTGTAGTTTGGTTTTTGAAACCAAGTATGCTTTTTCTTTTCTTTTTTTCTTTAAAAAGTGCAAATTTTGACTGCGGTTATATACAATTCTAAATAACCATACTAGACTAAGCAACATCATATCACAATTCAACCAAACACAATATAATTTTTACTGCTGTGACTTTTTCCAAAAGTTTTAAGATATTTAACTCATTTCCATGACGTATATTCAGATAAAGCAAAACACAGTCCAAGGATTAAATTCAGCCTGCCAATAATTTTTGCAAATCAAGTTTTATTGGAACATACCCATGCCCGTTCATTTGCACAATGCCTATGGCTGCTCTGCAATGACAGAATTCAGTACTTAAGAGAGAATTTATCTGTCATGCATACCCTAAAATATTTACTCAGGGGCTTTTTACAGAAAAACATTTGCAGAGTCTGGAATTATTATTCTCATTAACTGATTGGTCGAAAGTTAGTCAGGATCGTCAATTGAATCAACTTAACCTTGCGCATAGCTTCAGATATCATAGTAGTAGAATCTAAATTCCCCTGTGGCAAAGATACAACACTGCATATTGACCTCAAGGAAAACACTCAATAAATTTCTAATAATTCTAAATTCACCTAGTCCTATAAATCTCATTCAGAGAAATAAGTCCCCTGGTGTTAGGAAAGGTATCATTATTCCAGGTTGCAATCTGTATAATTGAAAGTAAAGAAACATTATTTATACAATAGGCAAAATAAACTTCCACAAAATTGTCTTCTCTGATTCAAATAATATAATATAGTAGATAAGATATCAAGACAAATGGGAAGAATTTTAAAGGGGAATATTTGAGCATTTCTGGATTGAGTGTTGGAAAGTGAATTAGATTTTTACACCTATTAAAATAAACTATAAATTTTAAAATGTTGAGAAGTACTGAAAATCCCTTACCGTGTTATTTCTGGATAATTTGTAAATATATCAATGTAATTAATCAATAGCCTTCCAACTATTCACAAGTTAGACATTTTAAAAGTCAATGTCCTATGTTATGATTTCTCAGTGACCATAAATAATTATGTACAAGATGATGATAAGAGATTAGAACAAAAAATAGATGTAACAATAGGCTTTTTTATGGAATATATAATTTAAAGTAGGGGTGTCCAAACTACAGCCCGCAGGCCAACTGCGGCCTACGATCCATTTTTAATTGGCCTGCAGCAAATTCAAAAAATATACCAGAATATGGCCTGCACATGAAACGGGGCGGTATTGCATTTCTTGGTTTTAGCTCTAGGTGGAGCTACTGAGTTGATCATGGCAGTTGGTCTGCAAAACAAAGTTAAGGAAAGAAAAGTTTTGCCACAGCGCACTGAAAATGACAACACCAAAGAAACACAAGATAGCAAGTAAGTGTAGAAAATTTCAGACATGGTGGGAAAATGAATACTTCTTTATGGAAGTCAAGGGGAAGTGTGTATGTTTGATTTGTAATGAGAGTGTCGCAGTGATGAAGGAGTACAATGTAAGTTGACACTACGAAACCAAACATCAGACATACGTGTCCTACACTGGTGTGGAATGAGAACAGTAGGTTAAGCAGATGACAACTACCTTGCTAGCTCAACAACAGTATTTTTCCTGTGCCAAAAAACTCAAGAAAATGCAACAATAGCCAGCTATGAGGTGGCTCAACTCATAGCCCAGCACGGGAAGGCTTTTTCATATGGTGAATTTATAAAACGGTGCCTCACTAAAGTCGCGGGAATAATGTGCCCAGAAAAAAGTCAACAATTCGACAGCGTTAGCCTATCAAAAAACACAGTTGTGCAGCGAATCGAAGACTTGTCAGCCAACATAAAGCATCAACTGTCAGACAAAACGTGTGCTTTTGATTTCTACTCTATTGCGTGTGATGAGAGCACAGACACCACAGATACCGCACAGTTATTAATTTTTTTGCGGGGAGTTGACAGTAACTTTTGCGTTACGGAGGAGCTGCTTGATCTCAGCAGTCTAAATACCACAACGGGTAAAGACATTTTTAAAGCTGTGTCAAATGCAATTGACAAGATAGGACTTAAAAGGGACAAGTTGTGTGGAGTTACAACGGATGGAGCTCCAGCTATGACAGGTGAGGGCAAAGGAATGGCATCTATGGTGTGCGCCAAGGTACAGGAGAACGGAGGTGAGGCAGTTAAAATGCACTGTATCATCCACCAAGAAGCACTCTGTGCCAAGACAGTACAGCTCAGCGATGTGATGAACACTGTTGTGAAAACGGTAAACATAATTCGAGTACAAGCACTCTACCACAGAGAATTTCAAATTTTCTTAACTGACATTGATGCTGAATATGGGGACCTACACTACCATTCAGAATTGCGGGGCCTAAGTCGCGGCTCCGTGCTTCAGCGGTTTTGTTCTCTGAGATAAGAGATGGACCAGTTTTGAAAGAAAAGGACTGACCTCTTCAGGAGCTGAGTGACCCTCTATGGTTGGCAGACCTGGCGTTTTTAGTTGATCTCACTGAACACCTCAACACACTCAACAAAAACCTACAAGGCAAAGAACAACTCGTACCGCAGCTTCACACACACATGAAAGCATTCTGTGTGAAGCTCCAACTGTTTGAGGCACAGTTGCACACCTTCAATGACGCACACTTCCCCACACTGTCCAAAATCAGATCTGCGTTTCCAAAGTCCGATCTCTCTGATAAAAAGGGGAAATATGTGTCTGGGATCACATCTCTCATGACAGAATTTTCTCAGCGCTTCCAAGATTTTTCTACCATTGAGAACAGTATCAAACTGTTCGCGACTCCCTTCATGATAAATACAAAAGAAATGGAAGAGAGTCTGCAATTAGAACTTATAGAAATGCAGTGTGATGATTCTCTGAAGAATCAACATCAGCTTCTCTCCTTACCTGACTTCTACTGGAGCTTGGAAGAAGCCAAGTTTCCTCTGATGAGACGCCACGCAAAAGGAATGATGAGTCTGTTCGGCTCAACACACATATGTGAACAAACATGTTCTCTGATGAGGCTGAACAAAAGCAGATTGAGAACCAAAATGATCAACGACCATCTCTGTGACGTCCTTCGCATCTCAACCACAAAACTGACTCTGGACCTGCCAGCAATCCTGCAGGCCAAAGCGCAACTTCATTTTTCCCACTGAGCGCAACCATGTTCCCCTGAGTTCAAAATATATTACACGTCCCATGTGTTATTAAGCCCTATTACTTAATAAATGTAATCATTTTATGTTGATAGCATTTTTAAAACAAATATTAGGTGATCTGTTTACAATCCAAACTTATTTGCATAACAAGCTTGAAATATGGTATATAATTTATTTTATATCCCCACCCCCTCCAGGTCTGTCAAGAAGGACCACCATCCAGAAGCAATCAGAGGCAGCTGTTTTGAGAATGAACTGCCAACCTTTTTTGTTCTAAAAAAAAAAAAAAAAATCCCATTCTTGAAAAGCAGTGTTGTAGGCTGATTGATTTATTTTACTTAAATAAACCAGGTGAGGCAATAAGTACTTCACCTCGAGTGAGTGGCCCAGCTGTTTGTTTATTTTACCGCATGTGGCCCTTGGTGAAAAAAGTTTGGACACCCCTGATTTAAAGCACATTTACTATATTTTTGGTTTAGATTATTTATTTATTTATTTATGAAACATCTCTTAATGTACTAGCATTTTCTTTTTCCAGTTTTTTTTTTTTTTTTTTTAATTAAAGTTTATTGGGGTGACAATTGTTAGTAAAGTTACATAGATTTCAGGTGTACAATTCTGTATTACATCATCTATAAATCCCATTGTGTGTTCACCACCCAGAGTCAGTTCTCCTTCCATCACCAAGTATTTGCTCCTACTTACCCTCGTCTCCCACCCCCTCCCCTTTTACCCTCTGGTAACCACTAAACTATTGTCTGTGTCTATGAGTTTTTGTTTCTCATTTGTTTTTCTTGTTCTTTTGTTGTTTTTGGTATTATATACCACATATCACTGAAATCATATGGTTCTCTGCTTTTTCAGTCTGGCTTAGTTTGCTTAGTATTATAATCTCAAGATCCATTCATGTTGTCACAAATAGTCCTATTTCATCTTTTCTTACTGCCAAATAGTATTTCATTGAGTACATATACCACAACTTCTTTATCCATTCATCTATAAAAGGACATTTTGGTTGTTTCCATGTTTCGGCTACCATAAATAAAGCTACAATCAACATTGGAGCACACTTGTCTTTATGTATTAATGTTTTCAGATTTTTTTTGGATAGATACCCAGGAGAGGGATTGCTGGGTCATATGGCAATTCTATGCATAATTTTTTTAAACTTAAATATTTAATGTAATAACATGTTCGTTTTCCCAAATTTCAGTCACATTGATCCCCTAATATCAGGGAAACACAAAAATGGGGTTTAATGAGACAGAGGAACAAACTATTCTGGAGGCAACAATTTACAGCACCAGTTGAGTTTTTGTCCTGAATTGATACCACTCTTTCTACCTTCCATTCTACTCAGAGTCCCATGAATTTTTGCTCATAGTAAGCCCTACAACGGCCCAGGGTCACTTGGGACAAAAAAATAAAATCAGACCCAGTGGGAATTTCCAACCTATGTAACAAGCTGATGTTATTACTGGTGAGGATATGTTGAAACAATCTAAATCATGTTTATTTGTAAGCTTAAATATTAATTACCATGGGTATCTTTAGGTGTGGGCATTGAAAATATCAAAGCTGTCCAAATTGAGAGGTTCATGACCAAGAAAAAATATCTAGAATTGGTTTAACAAGGTAACACTTGAAATAAGTAGTAGATATTACAGTTATTTTTATGAACCCCAATTCTTCAAAAATTGAACTATAAAAGTACAGAGTTAGAAAGTGGAAAAGGACCACAATAAAGGTGTTATCTTATAAGAACTAAGGAGAAACAAGGAAGCTGGCTGTTCACTACTCATTCAAATTCTCAAAGGATATTACTGTAATTAGAGACAAAAGAAATATTCACATCATTAATACTTTTTTGAGAATGTTCAGCAAAACTCTGCATTGGAGGTTATTATCTAAGTTGTAGAGACAAGAAATAAATCGAAAGTTCAGAATATTAAGCTGACTGGTATAAAGAGGTTATCATAAATACAGGCTGAAAAGCAGTGATGTCTCAACCTGGCCATTTTATTCAAACAAACAAAAAAAAAAAAAAAGAAAGAAACTGCAGAAAATGTCCTCAGGTAACTGTTAGTTTGGATCTTTGTGATGTTACCTATGCACAAATGCTAATGACATCATGATGTTAATGCAATTTCATATTATAGAAAACATTATAAACCTAAGCAAGATCTTTCTCACATTTCACCTTTCATTTATTATTCTGATTTTTTTCTTTAACATCTGACCATTTCCAACCCTCCATGTGCTGAGTCCTGTACATTTTTCAATAGAGCTGTTTTTCTGCTGCTGACACCTAGTAAAATATCTGATAGTGGCTATTAGGACACTAAACTCACCCATGAAATGGGAATCTTTGATAGATTTAGCTCAAATTAACTGGCTTTTGAAATGTACCTTGATAGGTACATGTCTGTTTTTGAGTCTCATCTACAGCCAGCTGCCTAAGTATGTGGCTTCACTTGATGCCAGCACGCAGGGAGAGAAATTACGGATCTATTGGGCCAATCTAATAAGTGCATAGTATAATTTCCAGTGACATTTCCCTGAATTATCAAAATTCTGCTAGCCAGCAGCTCTCTCTTTTACCCCTCAATTTGCTACAAGTCATATGTAACAATAAACCGATCTATGAAATAATCAGCAGTTAAAAACATCTGAAGTTGCATCAAGCTCTTAGGATATTAAACTAATATAAATCACCAAATGGATTTGTTTGGGGGAAGAAAGAGTTTAATCTGCTAATGTGTGGATCTCATTGGCTAGATGCAAATAATAATCTCAATTTGTGGCTTTATGTATTGTTGCCTACACACTACCAATTTTAACGTAATTTTTTTCTATACATGAAAGTGCTTGGAAATATGTAAAAAAAACAAAAACTAATTTTGAAGATAGGAAAAATGATAAACATTATGTTAATTTATTTAAAGTTATTTTTCTAGTTTAGAAATAATTTCTCATATTGGAGTATCTAGTGTTTGAGGCAATTATAAAATTTGACACTGCTCCGTATTTTAACTTTTTAATTAATAAAACTTATTTTTTAGAGCAGTTTTGGTTTACAGAAAAATTGAACACTGCTTACAGAAAGTTCTCATGTAACCCCTGAACTTCTCACACACTTAGAGTCTCTTGTTGTTAACGTTCTCTATGGGTGGTATATTTTTTTCAATTGGTCAGCCAATATTGATGCAGTATTTATTCATTAAAGTTTATTGTTTACACTATCATTTATTCTTTGTTTTTGCATTCTATTGATTATTATAACAAAAGTATAACGAAATGTATTCATTATTAGAATATTATATAGAACAGTTTCACTATTTTAAAAATACCCTATGCTTAGTCTATTTATTCTCCTTCTTTTCCCCAAACTCTTGGAAATCATTGTTCTTTTTACTCCTAGTGGTTTTGCTTTGTCCAGCTGCCTTATAGTTGGAATCATACAATATGTAGCCTTCTAAGGTTGGCTTCTTTCATGCAGCACTATGCATTTAAGTTTTCTTCATGACTTTTGGGGGATTGATACCTCATTTATTTTTACTGTTGAATAATATTTCATTGTATGGATGTTCCACTGTTTGTCCGTTAACCAACGAACGGCATCTCGGTTGCTTCCAAGATTTGGCAATTGTGAATAAAGTTGCTGTAAACCTTTGCATGCAAGTGTTTGGGTGGGCATACATTTTCAATTCTAGGGTAAATACCAGAAGCCAATTGCTGGATCATACAGTAAAACTATGCTTAGTTTTTTAAGAAGTTGTCAAAGTGCTTTCCAAAGTGATCCTCCCACTTTGCATTCCCACCAGCAATGAATGGGAGTTTCTATTGCTCCATATCCTTGACATCATTTGGGGCTGTCTCTGTTGTGGATTTTAGCCATTCTAATAGGTGTGGAATAGTATCTTCTTCTTGTTTTAATTTGCAATTCCCTAATGACATATGGTGTTGAGCATTTTTTCAAATGTTTATTGACCATCTATATATGTTCTTTACTGAGATGTCTGTTGAGATCTTTAGCCCACTTTTTAATTTGGCTATTTGCTGGATTTTAGGAGTTCTTTGTATACTTTGGATACAGTCCTTTATCAGGTATGTATTTTCCAAATATTTTCTCCCAGTCTGTGGCTTGTCTTTACATTTTTTTAACGGTTTCTTTTTTCAGAGCAGAAGCTTTTGTGTGTGTTTTTTAATAAACATATATGATTTTTCTCCCTTTCATGGATTGTATTTCTGATATTGTATCTAAAAAGTCATTGCCAAACAAATGGTCACCTAGAGTTTCTCCTATTTTACGTTCTAGAAGTTTTATAGTTTCGTTTTGCACTTAATTAAGTCTAGGATCTATTTTTTGAGTTAATCATTGTGAAAGATGTAAAGAGTGTATCTGGATTCACTTTTTACATGTGCATGTCCAATTGTTCCAGCACTATTTGTGAAAGTTGACTATACTGTGTTCCCCAAAATAAGACCTAGCTGGACAATCAGCTCTAATGTGTCTTTAGGAGCAAAAATTAATATAAGATCCAGTCTTATTCTAATATAAGACCCGGTCTTATATAATATAATATAAGGGGTGTTAAATTATAATATAGTATAATATAAGACCAGGTCTTATATTAATTTTTGCTCCAAAAGATGCATTAGAGCGGATTGTCTGGCTAGGCCTTATTTTCAGGGAAACACAGTATTTGTGTAGGTCTATTTCTGGATTTTCTATTATGTTCCATTGACTGGTAGCATATGTTGATTGTCAGTATTATTTTACTTTCTGTTTCATTGTGTAACATTGTACAATGATAAGCAAAGGTATTTTTTTCTTTTAAAATTATTTTATAAGGGTATGTGTATTTTTAAGTAAATAGTCAGAAATGACTGTAGTTTGTTCTTCTTTATATAATAAACATTATGATTTCCTTGCAAAATAGTATTTGCTAAACACAAATTGACTTTATGGAAAATCTTGGAACATATCTACTCCAAAAAGAGATGTGTGTGGAGTAAGATATTTATTTGAAAATACATAACTGTGTTATAAAATAATTCAGAATAATGAGATAAATTTTTGCTTAATAATATTAATAATAATAATTAAATGTTATTAAACTATCATTAGATATGTGGAACTTGTCTAAGATATTTTCTTTTGTGCTGTTGTTCCTTAAGAATCTTTTTTCTAGTCAATGGATTTTCAACATTTAGTCATAGCCATTTGATGATGAATAAAATCTCTCTCTTTATGAATATATTTAAATACATCCAGACTTCTGCATACAATTTGCAGAGTTGATAGCTCCTTTGAAATACATTCCTACATAGATTTTAGGAAATCTATGAAGAAAGAATAAGGCCAAGCTCTCACAAAGTGTTTTCTCAAAATTCAACAAAATTTCAGTAAACATTAAGATTTTCTGATGTCAAATTATTTTTTAAATGTCTAGCTCAGCCAAGTTAAGGCTTTTCTGAGGTAACGCCCCTCAGATCCTTAAATATATCAATGCATATTGTAGCTATTCAAAAAGAGCTTAAAGTACATAGCACTTAAGTCTAATTTGAAAATGGAATTATTTTTCCCCTTCATTTCCCTGCTCAGATCATCTTGTAGGAATAGGGTTGCCAGGATACACCTTGAAAAGCAATGAGCTATTCTAATGTGCAATAATGTCTCTGATAAAAAGATTGTATAAAATTAGCAATCACTCTCTTAATCTTTCTACTTCTTATAGTCCTATATTATTTCTAGGACTACTTTAAGTTTCAATGTATCTTAGGGCAACAATGGCATTTGAATTGATATCCAGGCTGTCATGTGGCATCTTGGAGCAAGCAATCCTAGAGAATGACTAGAAAAGATTTAGGTCTCTACATAGTACCATTGAGGTGGCCTAGAGGTTGTCCAATGCCTCAAAAAATTGTCTTAGTATAATTTCATTACATCCTAATATGTTGTCTTATTTTGTATGTTTTATATCCTGATCCCCTAAATGGCATATATTCCAACATTCCTACACTGTTAGTACATGCAGACCCAGAGAAAAGCCACAAAACTGGGATAAACTGAAGAAAGAATATGGCCACTTCACACTGGCTACTAATAGAGTTTATTAAGGAAAACTTATATAAGATATATGTCTTGGGCAGCCTCAAAACCAGATGAATATTCTCTGCACTGCTTGGCAGGTACCAAATAATTGTATAGGGTAAAGGGGAGGGCTATTCACGGGTATTAGTGCATGAATGCTACCAGATATGAGAAATTACTTTATGTGCTTGATCAGGTCAGGGCAATGTTTGGCTCTAGGAACCAGCACCTAACAGGAGGCAGGCGAGGGGTGCTAAATTATTTCAAATGAACATCAATCATGATCAGTCTCTAAGGGGGTCTGAGGTAAGCAATCTCTGTTCTGCCCTGAGTCCAGCTCATAGGACAGGCATCAGTCACATCAGGAACAGCCTCTCCTCCACATATTCCAATCCCCAAATTGTATCTCTTCTAACAATCCTTGACTAATTGAAAGAGCGTTTATTACTATCCCATCTTCTGTGGACTTTGGCCACATTGCTCAAATTGTCCCTTATAGCATATTAGCATATGTATGTATATATATTATATGTATATACATATATACATATATACACATATATACATATATACATATACATATACATATATATATGTATATATATATATATATATATATATATATATATATATATTTATACACACATACATACATACATATATACAAACACACACACACACATCCCGGCCCTTTGGGCACAATATCAATTTAGAAACAAAAGTAAGTTTTCATTTATTTAGTTGTACCTTTGACCTTATGTCATTTGACGTCAGTGTTTCCTTTCTGAGATTTTGACCTCCTACATAGAAAGTGCCATATCAACTTATCTTGACTTCTAGAGCAGTGAACATTTTAACATACATATTTAAATAATTTATTATAAAAATATCATTTTAAATAAGGGTTGTTTGCCATGCCCTCCCAATATTTATAAGGTATTAAATTTACATAGATATCTTCCAATCTTAGTGGCTGAACATTATGCTAATATAATTTTTAAGTACACAGGCAGGTAATGAGGAGTTGCTTATTTTGAGACACTTTTTATGTTTGTTTAATTTTAATCAGAAAGCTATTTGGAAAGCTAAGAGTTGGGTCCAGCATTTACCTAGGGAAAAAAATTTTGTAGAAATAGTTTAAGAATATTTAGAGAAATAAAGAACCATTTCCCCTTCCTGCCCTGTGTTACATCATCAGGAATCCATCAATTTAGCTTAACATGTTGCCTCTTTAAAATACATATAATGTCTGATAGTGAATTTGGTTTCTTATGTATTTAATATCTGTGTCTGCTGGTTTACCTGATTATCTTATGCAAGTGTGCATCCCTTGATGTTTATTTTGACTCTTTGAATATGAGTAAAGCAGAGCATGCACTGAGTAAATGTCTGAATGAATGAATGAATCCTTTTGAAGTAAAAGGAAGGTTACTTGAGAATATAATTATTGAGATGTAAGGAGCAGAAGGATAATTTGGACTTGGGTGACATATAACAATGTGTAACATGAGGGCATTGAAACCTGCCTAAAAAGCAAGTTCTTGCTTTGTGGTTTGGACTATTAGCTGCTTAATAAATGTGTTTTAGAATATTTTGTGTCAAAATGGAAATCTCAAGTAGCTCATAATATGCTAATTGAAATAATTGTGTACAGAATCAAGTGTAATTGAAACTACAGTCCATATGAAACAACAGAAAATGGGGAGATAATTTCAAATGTGAATTTATTTTGTTCTAAGAGCTTTTAGAGATTTTAGAAGACAGCTTGTCACTGTATGAGGGGAGCAAGTGTTTTTATTGGTTCTCTGTGTCTTGACTTTAGTCATCTGTCAAAATTTAAAAGCAAAATGCATCACTTTAAGATGTATAATAATAACTCTCATTTGATTATGATTAAGTAATTAGAAAGAAATATATAAGTGGGAAGATCTTGAAAGATATATTTTGAAATAGCTGTTGAAGTTGCTTAGGTTATACAAAAGAAGGACTCTAAATGATAAATGCTTTCAACAGTGCCTTCAGTATATAACTAAGGTTCTGGTGATTCCATTAAAGCATCTTGTCAGTTCTCTCAAATTGAACATGTTTGAAAAAACATTTGGAAAGTTAAATCCAGTAGGTGCAAAATCAATATATGAACACAGCTGTAAAGGACTAAAGCACTGCCCTATCCATAAAGTTCATCACTCTGAAATTATTCCTTTGTTGAAATTATTCACAGCACTAAACCACGGGTTATTAAGTATATTCTGTAGAGTACTATGTAAAAGGCATTCTTATGGTAGGAATAATGCTCCCCACAACATACCAGTCTATAAATTCCAACCAAGTCAGCAAACTATTACCTGACATGGGAAACATGAATTCATGCTGCAGTAAATGACTTATCTCCTTTTTCACACTCTCTTCAGAAGAAGCAGGCAAAATACTTAACCATAAGTAAACACGTTCAGGATGACTTAACTGCATGAGATGTACCAGATTTTATGAGGAACAGAAATAGGGGGGAAAAAAAAAAAAATAATATATATATATATATATATATATATATATATATATATATATATATATATATATATATATATGGTGATATAACCAGAAAATTAATTCTCTGTAGAGCTTTGTTAGGTTTTATAATTTACGGAAAGTTGTTACAATATATTAGATGTTTGTTGAACCTAGAGCTTTCATTCTGGTAATGATATTTAAATCATACAAACTAAGTTTATTTCTCCTAAGTTAAAGTGTACCTCCGTATTTCATGTAAGCTCCTTTCTCCTTATAACATGAATTACATTTTTTTCCAGTTTGACCACTGGTGCTAAGCTTAGTTAGATTATGATGATAAATAAAATGAACTCCAGAATCAGCTGAGAGAACATAAAAAATAAATATTTGTCCCAGCATGTAATTATTTCACAAATAGTGACTACAGTTCAGCATGTATTTTTATTTGCACCATTTGAATAAATAGTTTGTAAAGTTTTTTTTTTGTTGTTGTTGTTTTTCAACTGAGCTACATATTTGTTTTATTTCCTGATTTGGCAATAATTCTATTTACTATGAACATACATAGAAAATTATGCTATGTATTTTGCATAGCATAATGTAAAGGTAAAAGTGTTCTTACAAAACCTAAGACATGAGTTTCCAAAAATAATATCAATCAAAATCATTGACTATAAAAATCATTAGTAAAAAGGATATAATTTTACATTTAAGCCCTTTATTATCTATTTTAAGCTACAGAAAGTAATAAGAAAGCAATCGAAATATGTTTTTATCTTCTTGTTTGTAGCTTCTGGCACACCATCTGCTCTTTGGAATGTCCTAACTTACCAAAAATGGACTCAGCTTGTTTATGTCCAATATTCTGCATATATAATATCAGGAATATAGAATAAATGAAACACATGTGGATGAAGGCGAAGAGAAGATTCATGTGCAGTGCACTTATAATATGGTATCATTGGACATATAACTGATGGTATCCAAAAGACAAAGCATGTTCTTCTCAGTATCATAACCTGGGACAATATCTACAATGTGAAGGATGCTATGATATCTCAAAACATCTAGAGAACTTCACCCTTGAAATGCCTTCTAGATCACATAAAAAACACAAGAAACAGAATATAGTCTGTCCATAATAATTATGTATTGTGACATCACCTCAGCAAGAATTACTTTTGAAAAATATTTACTTCTTTGCAAAAATCAAAGTCAGTACCAAAGAATGAAGACTTCTGTCTGATAGCAATTCAGACAAACCTTAAACAAAAGCAATGTCAGTGGTTTAAGTGGCTACTTGGGTGGCCTTACACCTTTTCAGATACATCAATTCTTATTTGTTTAAATCAGCCACTTTAAAGGACAATCTTAGAGATTATAGTTTGAAATGTGACAGAAAATCAAAGGGAAATAAGACATATCTTTGGAAAATAAAAACAGAAGTCTAATAAACATATGGCCAAATAACTTACACCACTCTTTTGGAAAGGACCCAAAGATCTGGGCGACAGCTGAGTCCGGTGTCTGGGAGAGCAGAGTGTAAGGCCAGGCTATCTGTGTTCACATGCTGGCTCTGTGACCTTGAGTAAATTACCCAACCTTTAAGCGCCTCAATTTCCTTATCTGTACAATGGATATAATGATGGCATCTAGTTGATAGAAAAGCTGGATAAGTTAATAAAGCATTTCTGTGTACATATATAACAGCAAGTCCTAGCATCAGAGCCATTCTGAGCACATAGCTAAGTCCTTAACAAATATACAAAATAAAGCGACTTGAACTCATGCCCAGGATCTGCTGCTGCTCAGAATAAGATATATAATTTCTGCAGCAATTTGCATGCCTATTAAATGAGGGGATTGGATTTGTTGAGTCTTATCCCTATTAACCATCTGAAGATTCTTAAAATGTACATTCAAATAAGATTAGAAAGCAAGAAATCAGGACACAGAAAATTAGGAGTGATTTTTATATGCCAGTACTTCAGAAAGAGAATAAGCCTGTTATTCAAGAAGAATACACCTCTTAACACTCCTGAATAAATACAAGTGAGTAGCCCCTAAAAAAGAGGAAATAAATTAGGAATTTATTATGAAAACTAGAACTAGCTCATAAGAAGGAAGCTATATGAATTAGTGCGAGCAAATGTACACTATACTGACACTGCCAAACTATAGATGTTGAATTTCTAGGCATAAATATATTCAGAAAAATGATCCCTTCATATAAATACCTTAGTTATAACACTTTGTGTTTTAACTCTTTTTCCTATTAACTGTAACATTATAGTAAATGTTATGACCATTAGGAATTGAAGAAACATTGTCAATATTTATTATACCTCCTTTATCTATTATTGTTACTAACCACTAGAAATCTGATTTATTATCTCTTATTAATCCAGGTTCATGGTTGCAAAATACAGAGATTAACTCTAGTTAACATAAGCAGAACAGGAATTCAAAGGGTATTTTTTTGAGCAGCCCACAAAATTAATGAGAATATGAGTAGAGAAGCAGCTTAAAGAACTGGACGCTGAAAATAGAAGTGAAGGGAGGTGGAGCAGCCAGAAGCCTAGATACTAACTGCCCCTGCTACTCTGGTGACCACCATAGACCTTTGGACACTGGATGGCAGTGTTGCCACCACAAAAGTAAATTCTGAACTCCCCTGGCTTTTTTGTGACACTCACTGAAGATTCAAATCTTCAGGCTGGTATATCTGATGGGCCAAATCTAGGTCACAGACACTCATCCAGCTGTCAAGAGTTATAGAGAACAAGTATCTGAACCTTCCAACATCCACTGTGGAAGGCAGAGCTCAATGTTGTAAAACAGAAGCATAAGTTTAAACGAGGGTGATCAAAATCAGTGAATACCCACTACACTTATCACAATGACATAGATGAAAGAGCATGTGTTCTGAAAATTGACACACTGGGTCTGCATTCCAAATCTGAAATTACTACCTGTCTGGTAGTTTATAATGTACTAACATCTAATGACTATTATATTTTGCACACCATGTGACAGTTTGTTGTGAGAAGTAAATAAGATAATTTATCTAAAAGCGTGAAACTTATAGAAGTCACCTAATGCATACTATTTAACATACCCAATATATTTTAGTTTAGTTTTACAAAAAAAAAAAAAAAAAAGACAGAAAAAGAGAGAATAAAACAGTGTTTGATATTGAGATTTCTACTTTCTGTTTTACATCTTTAGTTGACATTAATATAGCACTTCAAGCTGCTGTGGGTGGATATTCCTTCCTGTTGAAAAGAGAACAAAACCTTCAACAGGGAGCAGCTGGAGACAAACATTGGAGAGAAGAAAAGCAAAAACCATTGCATGGCTTAATCATTTAAATCACAGATTAAGTCAACATAATAGCAGAGAAAATGCAGAGAACTTAAAGCGTGTGACTACAGTAGCAAGCTCAAAGGGTCTTTTCATTGGGACCAACAGAGGAAATGAACTAAATGAACACCATTTCATATATCCTAAGAAAGAAACAAAGAAAAGACTATATAAGCAAATGTTTTGTTTCACATTATACATTTATTAAAATTATGTTTATGTGCATAGCCGTTATGCAACAGAATACATGCATTAACTACATGAAAAAGAGTAATAGGGAATAAAAGCTATTAGCTATTAAACTTTCTTGAGAATTCACCATATACATATCCAAATTAATCCATTAAAAAACTTTCCCTGCCTACTATCATTAGAAAACTGAAATGGAAAACAAAAGCTAAAAGCTTCAGGTAAGGCTATATTTTCACTACGTAAAATGATATCTTGCTGATAACATATGAAAGTTTCATCTGAGATTTTCTCTCCCTAGTTAATTAATGCAGTAGTGAACTGGAGAGGGCTCTGGAGAGAAACCATTGACGAGGAGAGGGTTATCTCTACTTCAAAATGAATCAGCCCCTTGGTGTTTTTAAAATTTTATTTATGAATGTGTGAATTTATATTTAGTAATTATGTATCCCCTCCTTATTCTAAGAATGATATTGGAGCTCTATGTCTTGCAAGGCAACATTTTCAAGGAATTTATGGAAGACATCCCATTCCACCATTGTTGGAAATATTTTTAAGAGAAAATGGTGGTCAGTTTCATACCTTTTATTAGCTAGCAGTCATGGACATTCCAAGTGACTGATAATTTCACTTTTTTACTTGACAAGGACGGAGGTTGTTACATTTTTCCTTTTCCACAGCTTTAATTGAGGCAAAATCTCAAAATGCCCAGTCCATGGAAGATCTGAATTTCTAACATATTTATATTATCAGGAATCAAGTCCTGGAATGCAATATCAACCCCACTATTTGATTTAAGTGAAAGCTCATACAGTATATCTTAAAGAGAAAGTGAGGTACAGGATTGTGTATGTGATTCTTGGACTCTAAGCTTCTGAGATGAATGCCTTCTATTATAGTGGTCTTGACAGAACAGTACATAGTACCTAGGACCGGCTTGTAGATTGGCTAAAACCTCAAAACCAGAGATGCAGTGGCTCAATCCACATTCCAGACTTTATTTTGTTGGATCTTAAAATCAGTAAACATGGTGCTCTTTACTTTCTACCTTCATTTCTCCACTGTATCTGGAGGTTGACAAAATGGAATACAAAATGGCATAAACCCATGTTTCTGAGACGTGCTGCTGTATTTATTTATCACTTCCAAATAACTTGTAATCTCGAGTGGGTATTAATTGAAATGGTATCATCTACAATCTTATATATCTGGAGTAGATAATGAAGTACTTTAACAGTTAATATTTAATGACAATATTTTCTATTAAATTTCTGTGAAGTTTGTTATAAGACATAAGTGTCATTATTGAAGTTGAACTTCACTGGAAACAAAACTTTCAAGTTTATTTTATAAAAATATTTAACATTGATATCAAAACATTGTAAGAGTTGCACACCAAAAATAATCTCACTAATGAAAACTGATGAAAATAATGTATCATGAAGATTTATTCCATGAAGTCAAATGCTGTTAAATATTAAAAGTGAATTATTATAACATACCATATTAATAGACCTAAGGAAAATATCACATAATCATCTCCATAGATACCCAAATATTTTTGAGAAAATTTGATAAAATCCTGATTAAAAAAATAACAAAATACATATTGATAGATATTAAAGGAACATGCAAAATATGTATATGTGCTTGTATGCAGATCAGCCCCTATTTCAGCATATTAATAAAAGAGATATTCTAAGGTCACGTCTACTAATGCTAAGAACAAAGATTGACCACAATAACTAGCAATATATTAGACATATCTACAAATGTAATCACACAAAGCAAGGGAAGCATAAAAATAAGAAAAGAAGTAAACTTATCTCTAAGAAAAATTTAAGATATAGTTTTAAAATAACAAGATTATTCAATAGAATAGGATTTAAAATTGTAAATATTAATAATGTTCATATGAACAAATAATAACCACCTAGACAATATGATGAATGAAATGACACCATTTTAAAAAGCAACAAAATATAAAATAAAATACCTACACATAAATCTAAAAAAATGTAAAGTTACTCCTGAAAAACAAAAGTTGATTGAGCAAATAGAAAGCAATAATATATTATGGATAAAAAATAATTTACCATGCAAAATCTGCCAATGCTTTCTAAGTTAATTAGAAATATAATACCATTGCACTGGAAACAAAATGTCAAAATTTATTTTTTATTCTGTGGGTAGAAAATAGTTTGTTTAAAACTTCCCACAGAAAAAGAAAAACAAAAGCAAAAATATCTAAATAAATACTAATATAAAGAAAAGCAAAATGTGTGCAGTGTGTGTGTGAATTTGTGAAACTAGTCTTTCAGATATTGAAGCATCTTTTAAATGCTTCACAGTAAATGAGTGTGGTATTGATGCATGAATACAGATACAGACCATTAAACTGAGTAGAAATTACAGAAATGGATCAAGTGTATAATGAAATTCAGTATATGATAAAAAATGACATCTCAAATCTGTAGAGAAAAGAGACTTGCTGATAAATAATCTAGGAACAAGATATTTGTAGAAAAAAGATAAAATCACATTTGTACATATGTATTAAGTTCCAGTACAAAAAATATCAGTAATCTAAATATAAATACATATTAATAAATCAATATAAAAAAAGAAAGAAAAGTATTACAAATTGGGTGCTTAAAAAATGAAATTTATTATCTTACATTAATGGAGGCAAGAAGTCCAAAATCAAGGTGGTGGCAATACTGGTTTCTTCTGAGGGAGAGAGAGAAATATCTGCTTCAGACACTCTCCTTTGCTTGTACATAGTTGTCTTCCCCTTCTGTCTCTTCACATCTTCCCTCTAAATGTGTCAATCTCTGTGTCCACATTTCCCTATTTTTTAAGGACACAGGTCATATTGGATTAGGGCCCACACTAATGATCTCATTTTAACTTGATTACTCCTGTTAAGACCCTATCTCTAATAAGGTCACGTTCTGAGGTGCTTGGGGTTAGGACTACACCATGTCTGTTATGTGGAGGTGGGGGACACAACTTTACCCTATTATATTTAGGATAATAATTCTAAAAATATCTGGGAAATACAAATGAAAGAAATACACAATAAATTAGAATTATATAAAATTATGTTATTACCATGTTTAAGCTTTTGTAAAGCATAAAAATACCATGGAATGACAAATGATAATCAATAGGAAAAATAAAACAAAATACTAAAACATGGTTATTGAAAAATGAAAAAAAAAAAATAGACATAACTCAATGGAAAAAAATAGCCAAGAATATGAAGAGACTAAGCAGGAAGAAATGGCTTTTAAAAATATGCAAAGCTAATAATTTTATAAATGCCATATCATGTCTCGCTTATTACATCGGTGAAAAGTTTGGAAATGTTCTCTGATGGTAAAATTGTAGGGAAAAGGTCCCTCTTTGTTGTGAATATGCAAAATGAAAAATGCAAAAGAAGGTAGAACAAGAAGCCCAATTGTTGTTGGATCAGTGAGATGATCCAGCAATTGTACTTCTCAACATCTACCCCAAAATCACATGGCAAAACTAACAAAATCTCTACGCACAAGATATTAATTGTAGCATTGTTTGTCTACAAAGAATGGGAACAACCCTAGTATCCATCTAAGAAAAATAAGAACTAATTTAATTAGAAATCCTGAACTCTATTGATTCGTTTCACTGTTGATAATATTGACAAGAAGACTCATTACAGTTGCCAGCATCCCATCTTAGGTATAACTCCACACACATCTTAAGGAGAAAGATTGCACAAACAGCACATAGACCCTATCTGGAAGTAATTGTGTGAATGAGTGAGAAGTAGGAATGGAGGAGGGAGGGTTGCAGAGAGAGTTAAAATCACCAGAAGCGATTCTCAACCCGAAGTATCAGGAACCAATGAATAAATCCCTCAGTGACCCCATATTTCAACAGATCATTCTGAGTACATTTTGTACTTCTCAGAGGTCCTGCCATATCCAGCTCCTTGCCCACAGCATAAGCAGTGATAACGCCCTTAATTTTGGCTTTTCTTCCTTGTCTAACTCACTTACCTTTTTCCCTAACTCCAATTTCCTTAGATTACATCCCAGATAAACTATCTGAACTCAAGATAATGTTTGAGGTTCTGAGTTAGGGCTAACTCAAAGTAAGGTAATAGGAAACTTTACAATGGAGTGATCAGGCTATAACCACCTGAATATACTTAACATATATATATATATATATGTATATATTTTTTTTTAATTTTGAAAAACACGTTTTTAATTGTAAAAGATAACACTATATATTTTCATTATAGAACATTTGGAAAATATACAAATGCAGAAAGAAGAGTCTCCTGAAGATGCACAACAAATACAATTGTGTTTTTGTCTGTGCAATCTTTATTTTACATTAGAAGCATTACATATCTGTGTATACAAGCACACATCATTTTATTTCTTACGATTTTGTTTAGCATTATAACAAACATTTCCTCATTCACTTTAGGTGAATAACACTTTAAGGACCCTATTTCCCTGTGTTAGAACATTTAACTATTTTTCAAAGTATTTCATTATTGTAAATAATGCTGTGATGAACATATTGAGCAAAACCCTTGTTTTGGTATATCAGAATATGTTCTTAGAGTACGTCTCCCACAGTCTTGTTGCTGGATCAAATAATATTTGCTTCACATTATCGAATTGGTTACTTTTCAAAAGGGTTGTAACAATTTATCCAGTTCAGTGCTTCAGAATGCCTGTTCAATGACCAGCTCTTTGTATTCACACTTTCAATCTTCTGTAATTTTAAGGCAAATATAGAATGTTGTTTCAACTTACTTTTTTTTTTTATTTCTTAAAGATTTTCAATTAAAATGTAGCTAACGTACACTCTGATATTAGTTTCAGGAGTAGGCCATAGTTATTCAACATTTATGTACCTAAAGAAGTGGTCACCCTTAGCCCAATAACCATCTGACACTGTACCAGGCTATCACAGTAATGTTTACTATATTCCCTATGCTGTACATTACATCCCCATGACTTTGTTTTATACCTAGAAATTTTGACCTTCTTTACCTTTCACTTTCTCCTCCCTTTTTAAATTTTTCAATTACAGTTGACCTTCAACTGTATTATTTTATATTAATTGCAGGTGTAGAGGATAGTGGTTAGACCTTTATATAATTTAAGAAGTGATCCCCCTGACTAGTCTAGTACCCACCTGGCTGTATACATACCGTGTTTCCCTGAAAATAACACCTAGCTGGACAATCAGCTCTAATGTATCTTTTGGAGCAAAAATTAATATGAGACCTGGTTTTATTTTACTACAATATAAGACCAGGTCTCATATAATATAATATAATATAATATAATATAATATAATATAATATAATATAATATAATACAATACAATACCAGGTCTTATATTAAATTTTGCTCGAAAAGACACCTTAGAGCTTATTGTCCGGCTAGCCTTATTTTCTGGGAAACACGGTAGTTATCACTATATTATTGAATTATTGTGCTATATAGTTATAGAGACTCTGCACTTTCTGGACTTGTACGTCTATTTC
Source organism: Rhinolophus sinicus (assembly GCF_036562045.2). Taxonomy (NCBI): domain Eukaryota; kingdom Metazoa; phylum Chordata; class Mammalia; order Chiroptera; family Rhinolophidae; genus Rhinolophus; species Rhinolophus sinicus. The sequence continues at coordinate 107,308,551 of NC_133755.1, forward strand.
CTTCACCATGTTAGGGAAGTTTTCAGTCATTATTTGTTCAAATAGGTTCTAAATCCTTTGCTTTCTCTCTTTTCCTTCTGGTACCTCTATCACACAAATGTTTTTATACTTCATGTTATCCAGAAGGTCTCTTAAACTATCCTCATTTTTTTGGATTGTTGTTTTTCTTTTTACAGTTGTGATGGGTGTTTTCTGCTACCTTGTTTTCCAAATTCCTGGTTTGATACTCTGCTTCATTTAATCTGCTGGTGATTCCTTCTAGTGCATTCTTCATTTCAGTTATTGCATTCTTTATTTCAGACTCATTTTTTTAATGGTCTCTATGTCCTTTTTTAATGCTTGCTATCTCTTTGTTGAAGTTCTCAAAAAGTTCCTTGAGTAACCTTATAACCATTGTTTTAAACTCTGTCTCTGATAGGTTGCTTGCCTCCATTTTATTAAGTTATTTTTCTGGAGTTTTCTCCTGTTCTTTCATTTGGGATGTATTTTTTTGCTTCCTCATTTTGGCTGCCTCTGTGTGTTTGTTTCTATATATTAGGTAGATCTGCTATGTCTCCCAGTCTTGGCCAGGTGGTCTTATGTACTTAAGTGTCTTGTGGGGCCCTGGCACAATCTCCCTAGTCACCTGAGCTTAGTGCTCTAAGAGTGCCCCTTGTGTGGGTTGTGTGTGCTGTCCTATTATAGTTAAGCCTTGATTGCTATTGGCACATCAGTAGGTGGGATTGGCCCTCAGGCTGATTGGCTGTGGGATTCGACAATGTCCACAACTTACAGACTGCTGAGAGGAGGGCTTTCCCTACTCGTTGGGATTCACCACAGTGTGCTCTGGTACCTGTTAAGACTAAACTTTGTATTTGTTGCTTGTGGTGATAATTGGGTGGTGGTCTGCTGTAGTCTGAAGCCAATCTCCAAGTATGTTGGTTCTGGGACCTGTTGGAAGGGGTCCAGTGAAGGCCTAGGTCACCCTCTGCCTGTGATGGGCCAGCGAGTACAAAGCAATCTGTGGTTGGTCACTGCCTGTGCTAAAGTTGAAGGTGCATAGGAAACGACATGCTGTGAAATGAGCACAGCTGCCACTAGTACTGGGCCTGGAGTAATTCCAAAACAGACAGTACACCAGAGGCCTGCTGCTGCCTCTCAGCGTCCTTAAAGTTTAGCTGCTGATAAAGCCTTATTCGGTATGCAAATTGAGTGAGGCAGGGTCTCAGGGAGTTGCTAGTGTAGGAAGAGTTGTGGTCACCAGGATAATGTGACCAAAATGTTTGTTGCTGAGACTGAGGCTAGTCAGTAAAAAGTCTCAGAGCATTTTGAGGCAAGTTGCCACCTGCCTGGGGCCTATGGATCGGAATAGTTTTCCAAGAAAGTATGCAATGCAGATGAGGCTGACTGCTCACTAAGTAAGTGCCTCTAGCATTGGGGCAGTTGTATAGGGTGAGTCACAGTGAGTCAGCAAGATGGAACAGCAGAGCTCAACAGACGAATCAGATTCAGATGTGTCCTTGAGGAAGAGGGCTCAACACAGGAAAGATGGCACCAATCTGCCAGCTGCATAGGAAAGGGACCCCACACAGAGAAAATGGCAATTGTCCTCCAGCCCTTGTCTCAAAGCCACACACTTCAGTCTGCCACCTGCATGCTTCTGATGCTGCCTGAGTCAGCATCCCTCTGCAGGAAGCCAGTGTGAGTACCTGCAAGTGAGTGGGTCTGTGTGCGGGCCCTTTAAGAGGATATCTGAGTTTCCTGCAGCCTTCCATCCCACCTGAATGGTTTTTCACAGCTAGATGTTGTAGGGTATCCTATTCTGGGCACCAGTACTCAGCCTTGGTATCCTGGAGTGGGGTTGGGTTTCTTTGTTTTCCAGGTGGAACCTCCATTGCTAAGGTATCCCTCCCTAATTTCAACCACCACACATATATCTATATTGCTCTAGTGTGGATATTAGCTTTCAATGTATGGTTACAATTTGTTTGGGAGGGGTGGATTAGGCAGGAACCCTTCATTGATATTGTTATAAAATTAATATTGCACAGCACATGCAATTAATATTTGACTATTTCAGATTTAGGAATGATAAAAATTGTACGTACAGGAAGTGATACAAGATGGTGGAGTAGATAAACACTGTACCTGCTTCCTCTCACGAACACATTAAAAATACAACTAAATTATAGAACAATCAACCTGGAGACCCACCTAAATTCTGGCTGAACAGAAATGATATAACTAAGAATCTAGAGAAGAAGCCATGTCAAGACTGGTAAGAGGGGTGGAGACATGAACTGGGCTGTCAAACACAGTATTTATCTACTCCACCATCTTGTATCTCTTCCTGTACTTATAATTTTTATCATTCCTAAATCTGAAATAATCAAATATTAGTTGCATGTGCTGTGCAATATTAATTTTATAACAATATCAATGAAGGGCTTCTGCCTAATCCACCCCTCCCAAACAAATTGTAATCACACATTCAAAGCTAATATCCACACTAGAGCAATATAAATAAGACCATAATTTAGAAAGCCAACAATTTAATAAGGTGGGTCATTCTATAAGACAACCAATCTTTTTTTAAGGTCAAAAATAAAAGGGAGGATAGAATGCCCTAAATTGGGGGGAAAATAGAAACATGATAAGCAAATTCTATGGGGAAACTTTATTAGAATTCTGATTCAAACAACCTCCAATAAAGATATATACTTTTTTTTCATAAGAGGGAATCTTAGTCCGTTAAGGCTGCTATAACAAAATACCACAGACTGGGTAGCTTATAAACAATAAAATTATATTTTTGGAAGTCCAAGATTATGGACCAGCATGGTTAGGTGAGGGATCTATTCCAGTCTTTTGATTGTATCCTCACATAGCAGAAGATGATGGAGAGCTCTATGGTATCTCTTTTATATAAGAGCACAAATCTCATTCATGAGGATTTCACACTTATGACCTAACCACCTTGCAAAGGCCCACCTACTAACACCATCACCTTTGGGGGTTAGAATTTTAACATATGAATTTGAGGGGACACACACATTCAAACCATCACCTTGGATACATTTGAATAAGATCTAAATACTGCTGAATAGGTTAATAGCGTTGTGGTTATGTAAGTGAATATCCATATTCTTTAAGATATTGAAATTTCCATGTCTCACAAATATATACTGAAAAGCATAGGGTATAGTGGAATGTCTTAGATTTATTTCAGAATATTTCTTAAGCGTAAAAAACAAACAAACCAATAATCAAAGGGTAAAATAGATGTATCAAGTATGGCAAAATATTGATCTATCTTGAGACATGGGTGATGAGGATGAAGGGTTTTGTTATACTGCTCTTTTTAGTTCTATACACATTTGAATTTTTTCATGTAAAAGTAGATAAATGATGTGCTTGCTTCTGAGAAAGAGTAATCAAGAGCAGAGACAGACAGATCATGTGAATGGGAAGAAGTTTAGGAGGAGGTGCTAACAAGAGAAAAGATGTGAGTTTCCACATGCAGAAAAGAGGTCAAGGAGGAGGAATAGCAAGAAGCCAATAGGACTGGTTCAGCAGGAGGGCACTGATGCCCTGTGAGTCATTTTAATGGCGTGTCAGAGGTGAAAGCTATACTGCAGTGAATTGAAGCTGACAATTTAGAGGAAACACAAGTTTGCATTAGAATGAGAATGCAACAGGGTTGTTGGCAGCCAGAGTTGAAGGAAGGGATGAAAAAAGTGGTATTAAAAAAAAATGATAATAAGACCCATTTCAGAGTATTTAAAATATTTAGGACATATTTACCTTTTTAAGAGGTATCTTATGCTGAGATGGACTTATATAACCTACACCCTCAGTCATGATTTCCATAAAACTGAGATACATAAATGCCTTAAAGAAAAGCACCAAGCTGTGAACTGCAAAAATCAGGGCTTTAAATCAACTAAAGAACTTAGGCAAATTAATCTCTCTAAGCAGTAATGTTTGTTTGTTTGTTGTTGTTTTTTTGTTTTTTTAATCTATAAAATGTGAAGATGTTTTGTCAATGGCACAGAACTTTCCCGGAAATACAGAAAGTACGAAAACTAAACATAAAAGTTAAATTTCATTACAACATTATGCAGCAGGTAATAATAATTTTAATAATAATAGAACTAGTGGTAACATGTACAATATTTTGAGACATTATACAGTTATTTTATATATGTTATCTAATATAATATCTTGTAAGCTCGCTAAGATAGTAATAAACTATACAAACACATTAGTACACTACCATGCTTATAGCATAGCTATTAATGAAAAAACTTACTAAATCTCCATGAAACAGCATTTCATGCAGAAAACATTTTACCACCATCCTATCAGTGATTGTAGAGAAAATAAGCTGTATTTACTGAAACCTGTGTTAAAGATGGTCAGAGTTTTCTTAAGGAAAGTATAGGTAGGACCATGTATCTTCAAAGAAACTAGTTCAAACTAACGAGTAATACTTGTTTTTGTATCTACTATCACCTACTGAGTTTGAGTGAGGTAGAATTCAGATAAGCACTTTAGGAGATGTTGTTTTCACTTGTTTATTTTACAAAAACACAGAATTAAACGTTAATTTCAAAAAGGTTAATTGTCACATGGAAGAAGTTTACTTAGAAATTCTACTTCTAGGAACTTATTATAGGAAAATAGTCATTGATACATAAATATTTAGGTACAGAATTTAGAATGTCTCTATTCTTTATATTGGAGGAATTTTCAAACATATAAATAGCTATTACTAGTAAGTGATAAGGAACACAGGTTTGAAGATTAAAGCATTTGAATTCAAATATTGGCACTGATAAGTGTTGGCTATATGACTTTTGGCAATATAGGTGATCTTTCTGTACCTCAGAATCCTCAATTATAAAATGGAAAATAAGTGTTTTTATATGATAGAATTAGTGTCTTTGAAGTTTGGATCATAAAAAGTGTTCAATAAAGGCAATCTCTCATTATTATTCCTTACCATATAGTGCCAGGTGAAATGGCAAACAATGAAGACATAAAAATAATCCAGCACATGACAACTAAATGAAAGATGGAGTCCAAGATTGAACTTTGTAACAGAAAAAGATTAGTGAGAAAAACTGGTGCAATGTAAATAAAGCCTGTGGTTTAGTTAATGGCATTGGTCAATATTAATTCTTTAGTATTAAAAACTTACTGTGGCTATGCACATAAGGTGTTAACATCAGGGCAATCTGATTAAAATGTATATACTGTTTTTGCATCTTTTCAGTAAGTTTAAATCAGATATTATTTAAAAATAAAAATATTTTTAAAATATTATAGAGAAAATATATAATGATGTGGAAATATACTCATCATATGGATTGTTAAGTGAATTGTGCTGCTCATAGAATATGTATAGGATGATGCTATATTTGTGTAAAAAATAAACCTATGCATCACAAGCCAGAAATAAGTAGAGCAATAGGTTCACCATGTTTTTCTTGATAGTATGGGAATGAGAATAACTTTTTATAAATACCTTTATTTGTTGGTATTTTTGTTTTCTACAATATTTTTATATGAAAAGAATTGAGACTAAGAAGTAATTGTTTTAACTTATGAGATGTCCCTTTCATGAATTTGGAACAATTGTCTGATTTCAATTCTGTTCCACCCATATTAAATTAGTTTATGTGCGTAATATATTAAACTAAAACTAAAAATTGCTAAACACACTTTTTTCATTTTATTTCAACTCATGTATTTCTATTTGAAGAAACTGAGTCCTTACTTTGATTGTTAAACATTAAAAACTTATGGATATCTAAAACATGTATAAGATACACTGTTCATTAAGATCTAAGAAATAGCAACAGATCAAGATTCAAGTAATCATTGTTGCAAACTATTGAACATAAGCTTATTTGCTTAGCTGATTTTGCCGTAAAATTAGAAGTCTAAATAAGTCCTTTACTAATTACAATAAAACACTGATAAGCAATAACATTTTTCTACTACATATTCTCCTAGAAGAGATAATTCATAAATGAATAAATTTGATCCCTACTTACAAAGAACTCTTAGGATAGATATGCATGTAAAGAAAGAACTACAAAAAAGAGGCATGATGTGGAGGAAATTATTCATTTTTTCAGTGTTGTGGGGAATCAAAATTTCATGAAGGATACGACAACTGACTTGAATTTTGAAGTATATATGAAATAGAATCACATTCTAAACAGAAATCATAACACCCAGAAATTTACAAAGAAAATGGTACATGAATCATTTAGGAGTTCTTTCAGCTATAAGTAACAGAAAGCCTGACTAACAGGAGTTTAAATTGTGTGTTCATTTTTGTTTGCATAAAGAAATATAAGCAGTTGAACAGTTGGTTCAGTAAGTCCACAAATTTAGGGTGTTTTATTAGTGTATGTACTATTGTTTTATTATGTATTTCATGATTGTAAGATGGCTACCAGAGCTCCAGACATCGTATCCAGTTCTTCCTGTAAGCCTTACATCTTTTATTGGGAAATAAACATCTTTCACAGAAATCTCAGTAAAGTTCCAATTAAGTGTATAAGACATATTTGATGATATTGTTATTTTTAAGTTCAAATGAATCTAGGAATGAAAATGATTTTTAAGTCTCTTTAACAAGTTATATTAAAAAATAAAGAGGGATAAAATTCTTCAGACTACTTCAGATGGTCCCCCAACAGTGCATTGATGAAACTGAACATATCTGTACCACTGGGCAGTAAACTATGAAGAAGATAGGATCAGAGGAAGATTCTGGAGATGTCAACAAGTTTCATGGTTAGAGAGAAGACTGGGTTTTGCTGAAGTGACCAGGGATGGCCAAGAAGGAACTTAAAATAGTATCATCATATATAAATTTTCAGAGGCTCACTGAGGTGTTCCTGTGAAGAATGAAAAATAAGTCAGAGAAATCAAAAATATTCTAAATAAATGAAGAGATGTTCCATTTTTATAAATAGGAAAACTTAACAATATTGCTAAAATGTCAGTTCTCCTTGGCTTGATCTGTAGATTCAAAGCAATCCCAATCAAAATCCCAGCAAGTTGCTTTGTGGAGATCAAGAAATTCACTATAAAGTCCAAACAAAGGCAAAAGATCCAAAATAGCCATCAACACATTAAAGAAGAACAAAGTCAGAGGACTAATGCTAACTGGCTCAAAGCTTACTATAAAGCTACAGTAATCTAATCAGTGTGGTACTGATGAAAGAACAGGCAAGCAGATTGATGGGCCAGGAAATAGACCCACACAAATACTATCAACTGACTTTTGATAAGCAAAGGCAATCAAATAGAAAACATTTTCAATAAATGTTAGAACAATTAGGCATCCACATGGAAACACAAAACAAAACAAAAAAACATGAATCTGACCCTGACTTTACACCTTTTATGATAATTAACTCTAAATAGATCATAAACTTAGCTGTAAAATGCAAAACTATAAAACTTCTAGAACATAGCATAGGTTTGTCAATGTTGAGCTTGGCTATTTGCTTTTAAAGACAATACCAGTAGCAAGATCGAGAAAAGTAACAATTGGTAAATGGAACTTCACTAAAATTAAAAAGTTCTGTTCTATAAGAGATGCTGTTGAGAGAATAAAAACACCAATCATAAACTGTGAATAAATATTTATAAAACATGTATCTCATAAAGGGCTTATATCCAAGATACACAAAGAACTCTTAAAACTCAATAATAAGAAAACAAACAAAAAAATGGGTAAGAAGGTACAGTATCAGATTGTTGTTGGACTTATCATGCTGGTCACTTCTTTAAGTACACAAATGTTGAATAACTGTAAATCTAAACAAAAAAAAATGGGTAAGGAGTCTTGACAAACACCTTAGCAAAGAAGATTTACAGATAATTAAGAAACTTATGAAGTCAGCCTTAACATCATATCTCATTAGGGAATTATAAATTAAAACAAGAAGATACTACCGTGTTTCCCTGAAAATAAGACCTACTACATACCTATTACATGGCTAATATCCAAAACACTGGCAATACGAAGTGATGATAAGGATGTGGAATAACAGGAACTCTCATATATTGTGGTGAGAATGCAAAATGGGGCAGCTACTTTGGAAGACAGCTTTGAAGTTTCGTTAGAAACTAAACACACTATTACCACAGGATCTAACAATCACATATAGTGGCTTTATTTATAATTTCCAAAACTTGAAAGCAACCAAGATATCCTTAATTGGTGGATGGACAAACAATCTGTGGTACATCCATACAATGAAAAGGTATTCAGTGGTAAAAAGAAATGAGCTATCAAGCCACAAAAACACATGGAGGAAACTTAAAGTGCATATTGGGAAGGGAAAGAAATCAATCCAAAAGGCTACGTACTATCTGATTTTAACTTTTTATAGGAAAGTCAAAACTATAGAGATAGTAAAAAATATTAGTGGCTGCCAGGGCCTGGGAGGTGAGGAAAAGAGGGATGAATAGATAGAACATCGGGGATTTGAAAGGGCAGTCAAACTCCTCATTATGATACCATATTGGTAGATACATGACATTATGCATTTGTCAAACTCCCCCCGAAAAACTAACACGAAAAGTGAGCACTAACATAAATTAGAGTTTAATTAATAAAAATGAATCAATATTGTTACTTCAATTGTATCAAATGAGTCACCGTTGGAAGATGTCACTAAAAAGAGAAATTGTGGGGGGAGGGAATGTACAAAATGCTTCATACATTTGACTCATTTTTTCTGTAAATCTAAAACGCAAAACACAAAGTTTATTAATAGACAAAAAGAAAGTTTGCAAGATTGAAGGCCAGCAGTTAGGAGGACTAATGTTAATAACAATAAAATAAATTCAAATTAAAACAAAATTAATGGAAATGGAGAAAAGGAAATGACTTGGATACTATTTAAATGTGTTATCATCAATGTTACTTAGGGTTAGATTGGATCAGGGGAGCAGGGAGCAATGTGAGAAAAAAAGAATCTAGACTAACTTCGGCAATTTTGACTTGGGTGCCTGGGTGATATCAGTCATGGTAGGGAAGAACAGATTACGGGGGAGAAGAAATAATGATTTTATATTTGTACTTTGTGAGTTTTACTTAATAGTGGCAAACAGTGAAAAAAATGTCCAATAAAAAAATAATATGGCTAAAAATTTAAAAATTAAAGATGCTCTTTTGTCAAAGATTTTGGGGTGCTGATTTTTATAGTTCCACTCTTTACTAATCTTCCATGCTTGGTAAACCAGTTTGGAGTGAGAAAAGGAGATTTTAAAATATGCTTATACTGTGCTAATGAGAGCAAAATTAAAGTGGACTGAATAAAAGAGTCAGGCATTATGAAAGAGCAAGTACTAAGCATTATTTCTAAATTATTAGGCAATCAGATTTTGCATAATACCTACAATGGAGGGAAACTGACTTAGATATGAAAGCACTACAAAACCCTTAGCATAAGACACTTCAATTGTGTTTCTGAAAATATTTTGATTTCTTTGTATAAGTGCTACTGCATATCATTGCCGCTAACTACACACTTACAACACTCTTTGAAAATTGGACTGGTAATTTAGATAGCATATCACAACAAGTGTAGAAAAGCAGGAGAATATTAAACGATATGCAAATTGACTTATGAATATGAATAGTATCTGAAGTTAGAGATACTGTAATAGCATCATAAAATTAAAAATAGGATTGTATTATATAGACTCAAGTTCTCTAGAATAAATTGAAAGTGGCTAACTAGCCATAGTATTCTGATTTCATGAAAGACAGATAGCATTCTGTTATGGAATGTTTTTTTAAATTAGAAAATAAAGAGTATGCCAAATACTGATAGATCTGTAAAGCTGGATATAAAACATTTATTTGTTAAATAGTAATTATTCCTAATAGATACATAATGATCTGTGTTTTCCCATCAAGTACTTTTTTCTATATATTTTATTTTTAATTGAAGTATAATTGGCACACAATATCCTATTAGTTTCAGGTGTATACCATATAGATTCAATATTTATATACATTGTAAAATGATCACCACTATTGGCCTAGTTATCATTTGTTACCAGGCAAAATTACTAAAATATTAACTATATTCCATATGTTGTATATTACATCTTATGATTTAAAAATAGACGTTTGTACCTCTTAATCTCCTTCACTTCTGTCATCCAACCTTCAACACTTCCTTCCTCAGGTAATTAGCAGTTTGTTTCCTGTAACTATGAGTTTGTTTTCTGTTTTGTTTGTTCATTTGTGTGTTTTTTTTCGATTCTACATATAAGTGTAGTTACATGGTACATGTCTTTCTCTCTCTGACTTATTTTATTGAGCATAATACCCTCTAGGTCCATTCATGTTGTCACAGAAAGCAAGATTTCATTCTGTATTATGGCTGAGGGATAATCCATTATATACATATATCACATCTTCTTTATCCATTCATCCATTAATGACACTTAGGTTGCATCCATGTCTTGGCTATTGTAAACAGTGCTGCAATGAACATAGGGGTGCATATATCTTTTCAAATCAATGACTTTGTTTTCTTTAGACAAATACCCAAAAGTGCAATTGCTACATCATATGGTAGTTCGTATGATCAATTTTTTGAGGAACCTCCATAAGGTTTTCCTTAGTGGTTGCATCAATATATTCCCATCAACAGTGTGCAAGGGTGTCCTTCCTCCAATCCTCAGCAACACTTCCTTCAAATAGATTTCTTATCTATTTGATAATAGCCATTTTGACAGGTGTGAGGTGATATCTCATTATGGTTTTGATTTGCATTTTCCAAATTATTAGTGATATTGAACATGTTTTCATGTGCCTGTTGTCCATCTGTATGTCTTTTTTGAAAAAATGTCAATTCAAGACTTCTGCTCATTTTTAATAGGGTTGTTTGCTTTTTTAATATGAAGTTGTAGTCGTTTTTTAAATAAATTTTAGATATTAACCCTATATCAGATTATGATTTGTAAATATATTTTCCCATTCATTTTTTTTAATGTGTTCCTATGTTGTGCAAAAGCTTTATAATTTGATGTAGTCCCATTTGTTTATTTTTGCTTTGTTGCCCTTACCTCAGGTGAGTGGACCAAGGAAATATTGCTAAGTACTTTACAGAAATGTGTTATGGGTTACTTGAATAATGCAAGGTAAATCGGGCAGCTAGTGACATATTTATTTATAAATGAGTACACTGTGGCTCAGAAACTTAAGGAAGTTTTTCCAATCAAAAAGCACATTGAATTCCAAGTCTGGTGACTAAAACATAGGACATTTTATATCAGATGAGTTTCTTAGAGTCTGATAAATATTAAATGAGTAGTTGTCACTTTTTTACACTCTATTTAATGGAATCTTTAATCATCAGGAAGAAGGAAAACTGCTTTTGAGCCCCTGAAGTAGCTTCTTTTTGAAGAGGGAGTGTAGACATCTTTGAGGCACCAAGGAGAGCTGCCCTAAAGAGAAACAAGTAAATACTCCATGATCTGAAAAATGAGTTGCAACAACTTTCATGTGAAGAACATGTAAAAGAAAAAGCAGGTATAGTTTCCAGTACACACTGTTTGCAAACTCAGTGCCAGTCCTATCTGAGCACTCTAGACCTGGTTTACATAAAGCAAGATTACACACATAAGTAAAACGTTTTGTTATTATGAAAATGGTTTAGAAGATCAACCTAGGATGTCTCTATACACTTACAAAACAGAATTTAACAACCAGTAAGGAAGCAGTTGATCAAACCATTGTCTAACTCATTTGATTTATTTAAAATGATTTGTAATTATGTTGTCAATTCATTTTATTTCATCATTATAAAAAAAACAATCCATCTCTAATCACTGATAATTCTAATTAAAATGCATGTGACTAGTTATGCAAAATTAATCCTAACTTAGCATTACCTCCATGTGCTTTAATTAGATAACCCCTCTATGGTTTTGTCATTTTGCTTCTTCTCATCTCAGTTTGAAATGTAATAAAAAGAACCACATTCCAACTCTGTCCCCAGTAGCTGCTCTTTATCCATTCCTCCTATTGAAATTACTACTCATTGGCTGAGAATCATAAATCTTTTTTCATAAAATTGAAACTCAAATACTACTGTCCACTGGGCATATCCACCACGTCACACTAGTCACAAAACTGGGATTATTCAGCTTTTTTTAATTTTTTTTCCATCTTTCTTCCCCCACTTCCAATTGGTCATGATTTTCAATGAATTCCTCACAGCACTACCAGGGTAGTATGTTTCTTAAAGAAAAAGTTTTGAGGACCATTCCCTACTAAAAATTATAGGTTTTTCCACGGCTTACAGAAAACAATAAGTAAAAGAATTAAACTCATACAGAACAGTCAAGGCTTTTACAAGGCAAGGCTTGATAGTCATGTGGCTTTTTCCACCTTCTCGGTTCTCAGCTACTATACCAGACCTTAAGTCTCTGCTTTCACCATTCTGACCTCCTTATAGTTCCAAGAGTAAATTAGCTTTTTGTTTTTTTTGTTTCCTGAAGGGCTTTTGAGGGTGTGGGGGGATGGGAAGGTTGTGTGTGTGTGTGTGTGTGTGTGTGTGTGTGTGTATTTCCCTCCATAATTTTTGCTTCTGATAGGCTATTATATTTACCTTCCTTTCCACAGTTCAAATGTCTTGTATCCTTTGTTTATGAAGAAATTTTCTTTATGAGGGGAGAAGGAGGGTAATTGAGCAGAGCTTAATAAAGAAGCTCTTTACAAAGTTAAAGACATGGTTTAGGAAAAGCGACAATTAATTGTGCTGTAGTATATCAGGGCTGGTAATAGTTTCCATACCTCCACCTGAAAGGACAAAAAGCAGAAAGCAGTTCCTGGAGCCCAAGAGTGGGCCATCTAATAGGCCTAGTGGTGGCCACAGTCAAATCACAGTTACCTGGACAGGAGGCACGTAAAGAAATGAACACCCTGGCCCTACTTTTCCTCCTGCTTCATATTGGCTGAAGTCAGAGGGAAAGTAAAGGGCATGTGGGTCAGCCTCCTGGGAAAAACAGCAGCTACTGGGGACAGAGTTGGAATGTGGTTCCTTTTATTACATTTCAAACACACACACACACACACACACACACACACGTTTAGTTAAAAGAAAACAAAAAGTTCATACATTTCTCCCACTCTTCTACTCTTCTACCACCAACCACTGGTAACCCAATTTGTTTTCTGTATCTATGAGCTTGTTTTTTGTTTTGCTTTGTTTTGTTTTTTTGTTTGTTTATTTGTTTGTTTTTTATTCCACTTATAAGAGAGATCATATATCTGTCTTTCTCTGATTTATTTCACTTAATGCCCTCAAAGTCCATCCATATTTTTGCAAATGACAAGATTTGATTATTTTATATGGTTGATTATTTTATGTATTCAATGATCAATAGATACTTAAGTTGTTTCTGCGTCTTGGCTATATTAAATAATGCTGCCATGAGCATATATTCTTTTTGAGTGAGTGTCTTTGTTTTCTTTGGATAAATACCCAGAAATATAATTGATACATCATATGGTAGTTCTTTTTTACTTTTTTGAGGAACCTCCATAGTGTTTTCCATAGTAGCTGCACCAATTTACATTTTCACCTAGTGTACACAAGGGTTCTCTTTTCTCCACATCCTCACCAGCACGTTATTTTCTTTCTTTTTTTGAAAATAAACAGTCTGAGAGGTGTGAAGAGATACCACACTGTTGTTTTGATTTGCATTTCTCCAATGATTAGTGATGTTGAGCATCTTTACATGTACCTGTTGGCCATCTGTATGTCTTCTTTGGAAAAGATGTCTATTCAGATTTTCTGATCATTTTTTAATTGGATTCACTAGTTTAGTTAAAAAATAAATAAATAAGACATTTTCTACTCAATTTTTCAGATTCAGTATGTCACCTTCTGTTGAAAGCCTTTTATTTATCTCTTCTTTGTGCTGTTGCTGTTTCTTTTCTTTTCTTTCTTTTATATATAACTCTATTATAGCACCTACTAAATGGTATTGTCTTTATTTGTTTACAAGCCTAAACCTAATTTCATCTAGCTGGTCTCATTGAAAACTGTAACAAAAATGGAGCTGCATTCTTGAGTTCGTAGGATTGTGATGCAGCTTTAAAAAACAATTTAAATCAGTATGAATAACAAATTATTTAATATTCACCTTTTTATATTCACGAGATATATACAAAATGGCAGTTTAATGTCACTCCTATATATCATCCCATCTTGGTATCTATATGAGGATTGTCAGATGCATGAAAATGACTAAGTTAAACAGATCACACCAAAATGTCTTACATGAAAAATCAAAACTGCATGTCAAAGAGATAGATAATATTTTTAGATTATCTTCATCTATACCTAAATAACTATAAAGACAAGCAGGATATGCCAAATAGCATACATAAGTATATATAGTAGATATAGATACAGAGAGATGACATAGATAGAGATAGAGAGGCAAAGACAGAGATTTTTTTTTTTTCTAGGATATACCTGATATACCTTCTGATGTGCTTAAATATTTTCTACATAAACAGAGGCAAAGTATAACTGCAGAATTTACCACAATGAAATAAAAGAAACCAAAACATCTAGGATTGTCAACTAAAACCAGAATTCTATAGACCAGTGTTTCTCAGATTTCTTTTTTTCATTTTTACTCTTCTAAGGAAGCTTGTTAGACATTTGATTTTAATCCCTCCCATGAAATTTTAATGTCACAGATATACTGTATATCTGTTGATGTGTTTGCGTGTGCTGTATATGTAAAAAGGATAAGATATTTTCACCTTCTGCAAGGGAGTGGTATTGCCTCCATTGAGAATGCATACTTCTTTTTAAAATAGAAAAAATTCAGACAGAATATTCATTTTACAGTTTTGTCCTAACCATAGACACATGTAAACTTCCCCCCCCCCCTTATTTTCTTTAGCATAACGGAAATTTTGTGAATTGTGACTAAAATTGGTGTACTACAGGGTACCTATCAGTCTCCAAGGACATTTCATATCCCCTCTAGCAAGTTTTTCTTGAATAATTTTTCTGTACTGCTCCTCTGTGCAAATTGAAACTTCTCTGGAGGATATGGAAGAGGTTTATAATAAGACTTTCTGATAAACTTGAAAAAAAGGCCACCTTAACTATCTGCTTTCGCAATATGTGTATTCTTGGTTCCTTCCAGAATATCTAGACACATATCTGTCTTCAAGTAAGAAGGTGGGGAAAATACAGAATGAAGACCCATACTAAGGAGAGATATAGGAAAGACATTCATGCCAAAGTTACAGATTGTTTATATAGACACAGGAGTACTGGTCTTCTCTTAAAAAAAGCCTCTTGAAGTTTTTCTCATAGCTATAGGAGTCTGAATTCATTCTCTTACTGACAGACAAATAAAATAAAATAAAATCTACATTTGCTATATAACGCAAAGAAACTGTAACTAACTTAATAACAATTGCTTATTGAGTAATGCTTTAGAGATTGAAAGACTACTATAATGCTGGAGAAATTATCTTGTAAATGTTTAAAATAATGAGACGAATAATTTCAAAGTTCAGGGCATGTCCAAAGGTTGTTTACCTATCTATGTGATGCCATTTCAATCACAAGCAGAATCTTTTTTTGTTGTTGTTTTTAATTCAAGTTTATTGGAGTGGCAATGGTTAATACAGTTACATAGGTTTCAGGTATACAATTCTGTAATACATCATCTATAAATCACATTGTATGTTCACCACCCAGAGTCAATTATCCTTCCATCACCATATATTTGATCCCCTTTTACCCTCATCTACCATCCCCCTCCCCCTGACCCTCTGGTAACCACTAAACTATTGTCTGCGTCTATGAGTTTTTGTTTCTTTATTTGTCTTATTTCTTTGTTATATCCAGTTTTATATCCCACATATCAGTGAAATCATATGGTTCCCACTTTTTTTGTCTGACTTGTTTCACTTAGCATAATATTAATCTCAAGTTACATCCATGTTGTTGCAAATGGCACTACATCTTTTCTTATGGCACAGTAGTATTCCATTCTGTATACATACCATATCTTCTTTATCCAATTATCTATCTAAGGGCACTTTGGTTGTTTACATGTCTTGGCCACAATAATTAAAGTTGCAGTGAACATTGGAGCACATATATCTTTACTGATAAATGTTTTCAGTTTTTTTGGGTAGGTACCCAAGAGAGGGATTGCTGAGTCTTATGATAATTCCATTCTTAATTTTTTGAGGAACCTCCACACTGCCTTCCACAGTGGCTGCACCAACCTGCATTCCCACCAACAGTGTATGAGGGTTTCTTTTTCTCCACAGCCTCTCCAACACTTGTTATTATTTGTCCTGTTGATGATAGCCATTCTAACTGGTATGAGGTGATATCTCATTGTGATTTTGATTTGCATTCCTCTGATGATTAAGGATGTTAAGCATCTTTCCATATGTCTATTCACCATCTGTATGTCCTATTTGGAGAAACATCTATTCAGGTCCTCTGCCCGTTTTTCAAATGGATTGTTCGCTTTTTGTTGTTGAGTTATATGGGTTCTTTATGTATTTTTTATATTAGCCCCTATCAGAGGTTTTGCTTGCAAATATCTCCTCCCATTTGGTCAGTTGCCTCTTTATTTTGTGGATGGTTTCTTTGGCTGTGCAGAAGCTTTTTAGTTTGATATAGTCTCATTCATTCATTTTAGCTTTTATTTCCCTGGTCTTTGAGGTTAAATTCATAAAATCCTCTTTGAATCCAACGTCTATAAGTTTAGTACCTATGTTTTCTTCTATGCAGTTTATGACAAACCCTCAGCTAATATCATAATTAACCGTGCAAACCTGAAGACCTCCACTCTACGTACAGTAACAAGACAGGGCTGTCCCTTATCATCACTGCTTTTCAACATAGTATTGGAGGTCCCTGCTAGAACAATCAGGCAAGACAAAGAAATGAGGTATCTGGATTGGGAATGAAGAAGTTAAATTTTCACTTTTTGCAGATGACATGATGCTGCATACAGAGAACCAAAAAGCTCCACCAAAAAGCTATTAGAAACCATAAACAAGTACAGTAAGGTTGGCGGCTACAAAATCAATGTGCAAAAATCCATTGAATTCCTGTATACTAACAATGAAATCTCGGTAAAAGAAATAAAAAACAAAACAAAACAAAAAAACAAAAAAATTTTGCAATTGGTACAGAATTAATAAAATACCTAGGAATAAACTTAACCAAGAATGTGAAAGACCTATACACTGAAAACTATAAGACATTTTTAAAAGAAATTGAAGAAGACACAAAGAAATGGAAAGACATTCTGTGTTCATGGATTGGAAGAATCAATATAGTTAAAATGGCCATATTACCCAAAACAATATACAGATTTAATGCAATCCCCATCAAAATCCCAATGGCATTTTTTAAAGAAATAGAACCAAAAATCATCAGATTTGTAAAGGACCACAAAAGACCCTGAATACCCAAAGCAATCCTAAGAAACAAGAACAATGCTAGAGGTATCATACTCCCTGACTTCAGCTTGTATTACAGGGCAACAATAATCAAAATAGCATGGTATTGGCAGAAAAATGGACACAAAGACCAATGGAATAGAATTGAGAACCCAGAAATAAACCCACAGAAACATGGAGAGATAATTTTCAACAAAGGAGCCAAAAACATACACTGGAGAAAAGAAAGTCTCTTCAGTAAGTGGTACTTGGAGAATTGGAAAGCCACATGAAAAAGAATGAAACTAGATTGCTATCTGTCACTGTGTATCAAAATTAAGTCAAAATGGATCAAAAACCTAAACATAAGACCTGAAACACAAGAAGAATCTTAATATCTCATTGCTAGGCTCCTAAAAGTCACTTTTAGACTATAGTGAAATTATCATAGGTATATTTGACTGTTAATGAAGGTCATTTGATAGAATCACACAAACATCACAGAACTCTCAAAGGCAGTTTTGACTCCAGATCATGCTGAACGTATATGACTGTAAGCAAGTTATAAAAGTTGAAAAACTTTTTCTCATAAATGAATTGGAGATCATATATCCTGTTGCATAACTGTTTAGCACCGTATACTTCAAACAACTATTCAAATATTTTCTATCTGTGTGGGTCACTTTGGCAAACGTAGCGATTTTGTACCTATTGTAATGGGACATAAGAATAAAAATGACCATTCCCTTAAAATGTGAATCTTACTGAAACCAGCTCACTATGAGAAGGACTGGAAGGGCAAAAACTATAATAGAATACCTAAAGCATCTGCAGTTCAGATCTGAGACAACCCAAAAAAGATTTGATTGAATGTATCTTTATGTGAAAAATTATAATTTCTTAACCAAGATTATTTTTTAAAATCTATATTGAGAAAAGTGGTATTTAAAACTGATTTTAAAACATTTTAAAGAGGATAACTTTATTACTTGAGGGAGAAGAGATGTCACGGTTGGCCTGGCAAATATGGTGGGAAAACCCTGTTCATAATCAGGAGCCCTACCCAGTCCACTTAATGAGTTCACTTCATCACAAGGATGGGTGTTTGAAGAACATTTTTTTTTTTTTTCAGATGGACCCAGTAGTCAACATTGAGGTTATTTTTGGGGTGCAATTTAGTGTTGGGTGGAAACTGAGATGCGGCTGAGAAGTTGCTAAAGTAGCAATTATTGGAATAATCTTGAGCAAAGAGTCTGAAAACTACTCTATATATTGTTAATAACTTACTAAAACCTGGAGGGAAGAATATGCTTACGCATTGAAGTAAGAGACTTCGCCAGGGCAAGCATTGACAGTAAGTCATTAGATCCTGAAAAAGTCTGCTCAAAGACATGTTGAATTGACTCAGGCTGGGGCTAGGTAGAACACCCCATTCAAAATTTAACCCAGGGATGGCCAGATAGCTCAGTTGGTTAGAGCACAATGCTTGTAATACCAGGGTTGCCAATTTGATCCCTGCATATGCCAGTGTGAGCTGTGCCCTCCACAATTACATTGAAACAGCTACTTGACTTGGAGTTGATGGGTCCTGGACAAACACACTTAAAAATAGTTAAAAAAAATTAATCAAGAGTATCTTTTCCCCTGACTTTATCATGTTATTAAGATTTTCAAGGGCATTTTGTAGGAAGACAAGAAAATTTTAAGAGGCAGGAATCATAACCTGGATGGAGGAGATCCTGCCATAGTTCTAGCAGCAAATATAGATGAATATAAATCAAAATTAATGAAAGCATGAGCAACCGTGAAGGACTTTGGAAAACACAGGAATAGTTCTCATCTGAAAAGATTTAAGAACCTACTAATAATAGCATAAGGAATATTATAATAACTATGTATTGTATCAGATGGGTACTAGATTTATCAGGGTGATCACTTTGTAAGTTATATAAATGTCTAATCATTATGTTGTACACCTGAAACTAATACCATGTTTTCCTCAAATTAAGACCTAACCGGGAAATAAACCTTAGCGTGATTTTTCAGGATGACATCCCCTGAACATAAGCCCTAATGTGTCTTTTGGGGCAAAAACTAATATAAGAGTGGGTCTTATTTTTAGGGAAACACGGTATAAATTGTATGTCAAGTGTAATTGAAAAATAAAAAACATATATATTAAAACTTCAAAAAATACTACTAAGGAGATGGTATCTAGATACAACATAAAATGGGGCTCTAATTATGCTGTGATTTTTGAGCATCTAGGCTACATGCAGATGGATTGTAATAGGAAGGATTCCTTCAATTCTAAGTCTTAGTGAGCTGGGGAACAAGAAAAAACTATAGAAAAGAGCAAAGGGGCAATGTGTTAAGCTTTCCTCATGATACCTCAGGCAAGACTGTCCAATCCACATTCATCCCCCAAATGAAGGTGGATACAAAGTTAAATGTTCAGCCCTTTGATGTGGGGCTCTCTGATCTCCTGCTTATGGGAAGAGCCCATAAAGAAAATACCAGGCTAGGAGTAGGAAAAGCATCCAGGCCCCTGGATTGCTTCTTAGCGTTTTTTTGGTCTTCGGTCTTTGTGTTTGTTTGTTTTGTCTCCTTCTACTCTTTAATTAATAATTCTTAGCCTTGAAAATTTATATTTGTATAATTAGGGAGCATATCAGAAACACCAAGTAAGACCTTTTCTCTCTGTTTAACACACCATTGTCCTCCCCCATAGAGGTACCCCCTACCCTTACACACACATGCACAAGTTCGCACAGCTTGGAAAACCACTGTCCTGGTAAACTCTTGTAATATATTGAAGTATGTAATTTTAATTTTCAGTTTTATTGGGGTAGAGGAAACGGTTGAAGGTATTCTTAAATAAAGCCACATAAAGGTCATTATGTTTGGTCTTATTTGTACTAAACAGACCTGACCTGATGAGATTATTGAATCCTGAGGCCACAGCTACTCTCTGTATGCAAACCCCGGTAAATTGTTCTCTCAATCCTTTGCATAGATATTGAAATCCAGTCATGTTTCCAACCACCTCACATACTCACATGTATACATATTTTCACTTGTATCTACCAAAGATCCTAAAAACCTGTCCTATTTTGTTTCTTCAATTTAGAAACAAAATGACTGTCCGATAGTTGATACTAATCAATATTTGTTGAACTCCACTGAACTGAAGCTGTTGAAATATACCTTGCTAAACCTATCTTGCTGTTAAAGTAGTATCAGTTCTTAATTGAAGTTTAGTTAATATAGCTTAATTTATCCATGATTCCACAGTGTGTGTATTTGTTGACAATGATATTACTCAAAATTTATATTCTAAAAGTCCTGTCTGCTCTAATCTCTCAGCATCCTTCTGTTGTCTTTCCTTGGAATATTCCTCCCTGATGGACCTTGGAACTCTCCATTGTAAATGCCTCTCTCCTCTGGCTTTATTGACTACCTAAATTACATTATCAAGCTTTTTTGACTAAAGCTTCAGTAGGGGGATATATTTGAAAAGACATGTGAGTGTCCTAGAAAAGCAACCTAGGTGAGTGTTTACCCTCTCAGGCAGTTGTATTATTAGTCTCAGAAATAGGGCAGGATTGTCAACTTACTGTGCATGCTGCCCATGAGCACAATGAGCCTCCAGAAAAATAAACTTACTAGTAAATAAGTCACTTATAAATTCTGATAATACTAAATATGCACATGAATGGCATCTTCCCCATGTATTAGAGAAAGGCATACATCTTTACTAGCTATGATAACATTTTAAGGCTAGATATTTAATTCGTTATTTACAGGAAAAACTTGTTTTCGGGGAGGCTGGGATCCATAAATTAAAATACAAAGAGTAAACATTTATTTTAGTTGAAAAAAAGTCTCCTCATAATATGTTTGTTTTTTCTAATTACACTGAAGAAATCCCCATATTATTAAGATATAAAAACAGCTTTTATGTTTATGAGCAATTAAAGACACTAATCAGATCATAACAGCATTTATTTATTTATGTATTTTTTTATTTGCTGACATTGTGGAGCAAAATGAGGAAGGAATACATCAATTTCTAAAGGAAAGGAGGCATTAGAACAAGACATTAAAATCGTAAATTTTGGAGTTGACAATAGTTTAGTATATTAGAAGTTTCAGATTCTGGGTTGCATGTCTTTGGGTGGATAGTCAATTGTTCAAAAATTGTTAAAATCATGCTCAAGAGCTTCTTCTGTGCAAATACAGGGAGTTCAGTGAAATTCAAAGCCGCTTTTAAAAGGGTCTTTCCTTCTTTGTACCTCCATGGAATATGTTATTCTACAGTAAATAGCAAAAAAGAAGGGAAAGAAGGAAAATGAAGCATTATATAGTGTTAAGTGGTATACAGCAAGAATATCAAGCAAGAATTGTATAAATTAACCATTTTTCACTTGGTTTGGGGGAAATAATGTCAATTGATGGAAAAAGTAATTCAAATAGGCAGTTAGTAGTCACTATTGTATTCTCTTGTTAGAAACACAGTGAAAAACGAATTGCTACATTCCCATATTCTACTTGTTTCTTTCATGCCACATGTTACTTAGATTTCTTCTTCAATTTTCAGACACTAAAGTGGGTACGATTTACTTCAAGTAGTTTTTGAAATTGTTTTCAATTATTTCAATATGCTTGTTTCTTCAGGCAGCTGAGAATTTGACTTTCTGGAGGCTTCTATTTGAGATAAATTGTCTTACCAATGCCTAAGATTGAAAGATAATACATCAAACCAGACATTTTTTCAAGTTAATGGGGGGAAAAAACCAACAGCTTCAGCAATGATACACAATCAACTTGACAACAGACAAACAATTTTATCCAATTATATTAATTCAATAAACATTTACTGAGTAAAAAAGGGCCAAGCCCAATGTTGGATAGATAACACCAATACAAGGATTTATGACACAGTATCTGAACTCAAATGAAAATATTGACATTCTCTTTACCAAGTACAGCATTCTTTATTCCAAGTTTCATAGAGAAGATCCATTGATTTATATAGTTGAATTGTGAGACAATGTGAATAGGATTAGATCATTCCCTGTGGCTAAGATATACTGTAATTATAACAAAAGCAATAAAATCTATTACAATTTTCCGTAATTATGTCACCAAAATGAGTTTTTCATATTATGTTATTAAAGGCAATGCATAGTCTTTTTATTTTGTCAGATCTACTTGCAGAATTTAATGTGTTTACCACTTTATCTACCTCAAAACACCCTTTAGCATTTATACGCCAGTGCCTCCATTTGCATTTCTCATTGTTTCCTCACAGCCTTAGAGGCTGCTCTTCTTCCACCAATACCACCCTTTCACTGCAGCAAGTGGCTGTTTATTAGGGTCCAGAATTTGACAGCCTAGTGTTTGCCCTTATTAGCTGCATCCCTTACCACAAGGCAAGGACTGACAGGGGTAAGTGGGGTGAGAGTGGGGATGAAATGATGAGCATGACCACCTGAAGCTCGTGGTCCTCTTGTAAAACAAATCTCAGTTATCCAAGATCCCAGAAATCATAACCCATAAAGTCTCCAGGCTATATCAAAGGACTTCATAGGCCTCTTATTAGTATTTGCTCTCTCATGTATGTAATGTGCTGCCGAATGCATATGTGTAGGTCTGAGCGGTGGCCAAAGAACAGCTGTTTGGGGAAAAAGAAGTGAACAGACCACACCTTTTCAGGCAAAGATGAGCATCAGCACCTGTATGTGTGTGAGCATCCTATGGTATGGGAAGAAGGCCGGAGTATAAATCAAGGAAGGGTGAGCCATGGGCTTCGTTCTCTATTTGTACATTTACCTCTGGAATGCATAAGTAACTGGTAAAAGTGGATGCTTCTGAGGAGGTAAATCTATTAAAAAAACAAACAAACAAAAACAACAGACAAAGATTGAGATGGTTTCAATGACAAGTTGTATTAAATGTCAAGAAAAACATAATTACTGTCATATGACTTTTCCAGAATATAACAAAGAGTACGTCATTCATTATTTATTGATTGACTTATTAAAACAACTAATTTATGAGGGCTATCATACCTTGATACTAAAAGAAGTCATTCAAAATAGAGAAAAATATTACAGGACATTTTCCCTTTTGAGAAACAGAAGTAAACTAAATTGGCCATATATCTGTATATATATACTTTTTTTTTTAATTACCACAGCCTGATAGAGGGATTCCAAAATTGTAATAATTGTCAACATTCGAAAATCTAGTAAAACATAGAAAAAAGATTGAAGATCCATAAATACTAAGAAGATGAGAGATTTTTATTAATTTTTTTTAGAAGAGTCAATCCAGGGAGGTGGAATTCAATGAAGAATCATATAATATTTAATTTTAAGTCTTATACTGTTTTGTACTAAAATTTAACTTACATATTCTTTAGGACGGTTATTACTAATACTATATCTAGTCTTACTATTACTACTCTTACTACTATTACTCTTTCTGCTACTCCTTTTTTTCTTTATCCTCCTCCTCCTCCTCTTCCTCCTCCTCCATCTCCTATTACTACTACTCTTACTGCTACTACCATTACAAACACAAAAAATCAACTTACATAACTTTTATATTAAAGAATGAACAAGATAAAAACTAGTGAAGAACCAGAAGGCAGGAAGGCAGGAAGGCAGGAAGGAAGGAAGGAAGGGAAAAGTGTGAAGATTGGAAAGGAAAACAAAGTAAAACTGAAAAAGAATCAATGGAAAACTATTAGAATTAATTAATGAAAGAGTTTAGCAAGATTATTGATATAATTAAGATTCAACAGTCAATAGAATCCCTATACAACAGGAACAATTAATTAAAAAATGAAATTTAAAAACATTATTTGATTCACATTCTATCACAGAGATGAAAATTAAATCTAATGTAAGAAAGACAAGAAGGTTATAAAAGCTTTTTTTACATTGTAAACAAAATTCATGAAACACCAATACAGAGTAAATATTATAATTTCTAGGAAAATGTTCCATGATTCAAAGAAAAAGTCAATAAAATTACAACCAAAATCTCAGTATTCAAGTAATTTGATGAGGTAATCCTCCATTCATAAGAAAGTGTAAGAGTGAGGAGCAGTTAAGATAATTCTGAAGAAATATAAGGGGGGGACTTAGCCTACAAGATACTAAACCCTATAGTTAGACTACAATAAATTAAACATTATTAAATTTAAAAAAAATAGACTTAAGGAAACAAAAAGAGAAACATAAATTCAAATCATGAGTATTTAGGGATCTTGGTGTGTAACATTTTTTGATTGCATACTCAGGCAGCAGTTACTTATGTTTCTCTGCTCTAGGTATTTGGCTTCTGATACAGAGGCTTGAAGGGACTCAGGTCCAACCTCTTTTGCAAGACTGAGTGGTTTTATGTTCATTTATCAAAAGACACTTAAAGTGTCTGGTTTTGCTATTTTTGGAGAACAGGAAGTGATGCTCAATGTCTATTAATTGTAGAGAGTGGATACAAAATAGTAATGTTCTCACTGTATCTTTTCTTTTAATTTATTGATTGGAATAATTGTGTGCCATGCTTGTCCATGTCTATTATTTCTATAAGTTTTAGTTCATACAGAAAATGTAGGACAAATGACTAAATTTATCTTTTGATTTTCTTAATTTTCAATATAACATATTAATTCCCTCTCATCTCTGAAAGTGAACAATTAATGATTATGAAGTCATAGGTTTAAATATATTCATTGGATTTAATCTATAATATTGCAACTTTATCCATTTTGAAACTTAAAACACCACAACATTGGCAAATGAAAACCCCTTCAAGTTGACTCCTGTGTCCTTTTCTCATAATGCTAGTTGAATTTAATATCTTGATACTTCTGTCTATTATGTCAAGATGTTTTAGGCTTATCTTGATCATTTCTGTCCAAGACTGGAATCAACAATTTCTCCAAAAACATCATATATTTTGTTAGGAAATTATATTGCATGACCAAAATTTTAGCTTTATGAATGTTCATTGATACTGTTAGTGATTGGTTCTAGAATTTTACAGTGAACAAATTTGGAAAGATTATATAGTTTGGGGGATATTATATATTTTATTTCCATTAGGAAGATTAGTATACATAAAATTAATTTTATATATAATAAATATAAAATTATAGATTATATAATTATATATGTATGATTAACATAATATATACATATATCATGTATACATATAAATATTGTATATATATATATATATATATATATATATATATATATATATATATGTGTTTTGTTCAGGCTGATGTTCAAATCTAGGACCATGTAGGTTTTGCTTAACCTCTTCTATAATATATCTCTATCTCCTTACTGCCACAAAGAATTCCAAAGAAATATCCTAGAATTTCCAATGATAGAATGGATAATGAAAAAAAATATTTCTAATGACTAATTTGCTTAATCACACTTTTTAATACAATACCTTGAAATAATATTACAACGTTAACATTATCACTACCAATTATTGAAATTAATTAAATTTTTGCATGTGCTATACCTATTTGTCTCCCTTAATTTTTATGTATGTATGTATATATCTATATATCTATATCTATATCTATATCTATCTATCTATCTATCTATCTATCTATCTATCTATATATATATATATATGACACTAAAGATAATTTCTATGTTTTCAAATTATATTCCTTTTGTAATTTTATATTACCTCCTGTTTTTTGTTTGTTTGTTTGTTTGTTTTTTACTGTTTATATTAGCTTTATTACAGTAACAATTGCCCAAAACTTGAAGCACCTAAGGTGTCCCTTAATAGGTGAATAGATAAATAAACTGGTACATCCACATAATAGAATATTATTCAATGATTAAAATAAATTAGTTATTAAGCCAGGAAACCTCCTGTTTTTAAAAACCCATTTTATTTATATATTTTATGATTCCTTGCCATATATTTAATGTTCAACACAAGTCCTTATGTTGATGTCTCTCTTCTCATTTTGGTTATCTGAAATTCTCTCTCGAGAAGATAGAATGATCTTACAGGAAAAATATTTCCTGATGATACTCAGGGAATATGTCTGATAACACTTTATACCATTAATAACTGAATGCTGATTTCAGTTCAATTGCTGCATAGATAATGGATACATAGATACATAAAACAACACAATTTTCATTAAACAATATTTATCTTTATATGTGGTGGGAATTCACACTATTCTATTTTGTATTTTTAAAATTTCTTTGGAATGGATTAGATTACTTTACTATCCTCAGCTGGGTTATATCAGAAAAATGTAACATTAAGAAATGACATAAAAAGGAGTTCTGGTCAAGATGGTTGAGTAGGTAAACACTGCACTTGTCTCCTCTTACAACCACATCAAAATTACAACTAAACTACAGAACAACCATCATCAAAAATTGGCTGAAATCTAGCAAGAAGCCAAGTCAAGACAGGTAAAAGGGGTGGACATACAGAATGGGCTGTCCCACACCCAAGTGTGGCAGTTAAAAATCTGGAGTGGCATCTTGCTAGGAGGTCCCCACAAGGACTGAGGGAGCATAGCCCTATACCAGGGTCCCCAGCCAAGTGTTCTAGGGACAAAGAGAGAAATCACCCTAACTTCTGGCTGTGAAAACCAGTGGAAATTGTGGCTGAGTGAGACAGAGAGCTGCTGGAGTCCCAGGTGTTCCTCTTAAAAAACCAGCACAGGGACTTTCTTGCTGACAGACTCCCAGACTCCAGTGCCGGGGCAGTTACTTGAAAGGTGCCAGGGATATATGGGGAGGAACTGAATTGTCTGGCTTGAGTGAGAGGCCTGGAGGGGCAGCACACTCCAAAACAGAAGTGCTGGCAGAAGCCATAGTTCCTTTGCTGAGCTCACCCCACACCCAGCATGCGGACACAGGTGAGCACCATATCAGAGTCTTTATTAACCTGACTAATGCTGTTTGCCGACACTTGTGATTGATTCCATGTTACCCTGCCCCACACAAATTGTGTCCCACCCAAACCACTTCCTGTGTCTGTTCCATCAAATGGTGTATCTTGGCTCATGCTGCAGACTTTCTAAAAATCTCTCAAAGGTTCACAAACCACAAAAAAGCAGTGTCTGGCCTTGGAATGCCCTGTATCTCTTGCTAAGCAGCCCGAAAGCTGGTACTAGGCAGTGAGCCTCAATTCTCAGGTTAGATTCCCCCAAGCATCTCCAAGGACAACACAAATGGTAACAGTATGCAGATGACTTTTTATCTCACACCAAGTGGCCCCAGTCAGGGCACAGCAAGTGGCTGACTTTGGCTTGCAACAGAGTCCCTAAGAGGCCCCAGAATGAATACATCCAGTTATCACCTTCAGACCACCACTAGAGCACTTCCAAAATAAGATATACCCAAAGAACAAACTGGGAAGACACCAGAGCCCTGTTAAATCAAATCCCATTCCATAGGGTCAGCCTTTGCAAAACAGCTCCTCCACTGTCATCATGGCCAGTCTTTACAACAAATCAGCCTAAGGGTCAATCCCTTCCATTGATGTGCAAATAGCAACCAAGGCTCAACTACAAAAGGAAGGCACACAGAATCTAAACAAGGGACACACCTGGGGCACTCAGCTCAGGTGATCAGGAAGACTGTACTACTGGGCCCCGTGGGACACCTACTACATAAGCTCACTTTACCAAGACTTGGAGATATAAATTATCTAAATAAAAACAAATACAGTGAGGCAGGCAAAATGGGGAGACAAAGAAACATGTCCCAAATGAAAGAATAGAACAAGTCTTCAAAAATGAACTAAACAAAATGGAGATAGGCAATCTACCAGATGAAGAGTTCAAAACACTTGTTATAAGGATGCTCAATGATCTCAATGAGAACTTCAACAAAGAGATAGGAAACATAAAAAATGGAGAGAGAAAACATAAAGAACCAGTCAGAAATGAAGACTACAATAAATGATATGAAGAATGCATTACAGGGAATCAACAGATTAGATGAAACACATGATGAAATCAGGAGTTTGGACGCTAAGGTAGCAGAAAAATATCCAATCAGAACAGGGAAAAAAAAGAAAAGAAAAAAAAGCCAAAAGAATGAGAGGCCTCTAGAAGGCGAAGAGAGAGAGCAAGGAATTGAAAATCTACTTGAAGAAATAATGATGGAAAACTTCACTAACCTGGTGAAGGAAATAGATATACAAGCTCAGGAAGGACAGAGTCCCAAACAAGATAAACCCAAACAGGCCCACACAAGACACATCATCATTAAAATGTCAAAACTTAAAGACAAAAAGATAACTTTAAAAGCAGCAAAAGAAAAGCAGTTAGATACCAAGAAGGGAGCACCCATAAGACTGTCAGCTGATTTCTCAACAGAAATTTTGCTATCTAAAAGGGATTGGCACAAAATACTCAAAGTGATGAAAAGCAAAATCCTACAACCAAGATCACACTACCCAGTAAGACTGTCATTTTGAATTGAAGGACAGATAAAGAGCTTCCCAGACAAGAAAAAGCTAAAGGAGTTTGTCACCACCAAACCAGTATTACAAAAAATGTTCAAAGGGCTTCCTTAAGAAAAAGAAGAAAAAAAGAAAGATCAAAAATATAAGTAATAAAATGGCAATAAATACATATCAACAATAACTTTAAATGTAAATTGATTAAGTGCTCCAATCAAAAGACATACGGTGACTGAATGGAGAAGAAAACAAAATCCTTACATACATTGCCTACAAGGGACTCACTTCAGATCAAAAGACGCAGACTAAAAATAAAGGGAGGGAAAGAGATATGTCATGACAACTGGTACAAAAATAAATAGCTGGGTTAGTAATACTTATACCAGACAAAATAAACTTTGAAACAAAGGCTACAACAAGAGACAAAGAAGGAGCTTGTAATCCCAATGCTGGATATTTATCTGAAGAAACACAAAACACTACTTTGAATGGACATGTACATCCCTATGTTTATTGAGCTACCACCTCACACATGTTAGAATGACTGTCATCAACAAAACAAGTGTTGGAGAGACTGTGGAGAAAAAGGCACCCTCATACACTGTTTGTAAATGTAAATTAGTGTTTCTACTACAGAAAACAGTATGGAGGTTCCTCAAAAATTAAGAATAGAATTATGATACGACCCAACAATCCCTCTCTTGGGTCTCTCTACCCAGAAAATCTTAACATTTATCCATAAAAATATATGTACTCATAGGCACAGACAACAGTTTACTGGTCACCAGAGGATAAGGGGGGGTGGGTGGTAGATGAGGGTAAACGGTATCAAGTATATGGTGATGGAAGGAGAACATATTCTGGGTGGTGAACATACCATGTGATATATAGATGACGTATTATAGAAATGCCCACTTGAAACCTATGTAATTTTCACCACAATAAATTTAATTTAAAAAATAGCTATGGTGTACACCTGAAACTAACGTAATATTGTTTGTTCTCTATATTTTTAATAAAAATCTTTAAAAAGAAAGAAAAATTTTAAAAATATTTTTAAAATGCCGTAAAATAGTATAACTTTACTGGATTTGCAAAATCAAGCATACCATCACAACAAATACTGGTACATTAGCTTTCATATACTCAATTTACTACTTTCCATTGTTCTCCTCCATTTCCACTTCCTTATTCCCATTACCATTCCCATATTTCTGCTCCTACTTCCTCTAGTACACATACCACTACCTTGCATTCCCACATGAAGTTGCATAAAAGAGTGTGTTGGGAAACTTAAATCACAGTAAGGACATCCACATGTTCAATAGTTATTTTTCAGGTAGATACCAGAAGACAGCCAACGAAGGCACACAGCTTCAATTCCGCTGTTGCTAATGACCTAAAGCTTCTGTGACTCAGCCTCATAGCATATATTCAGGTTAAGAGAACATCATATAGCTATCCTTACTGGATTTCTAAGGTTAAGTTCATTACTTAAATAGTTACTTAACATAATAAAAACAATTAGAGTTTGCTTATATTCAAAAAGAGTTGCAAAATGTTTCCTTGGGACAGAATCAACTATGAGAAACTTATATTTGCATATCCTAATTTTAAGGTGCTTAAATTATCAAGATCACTATTTCACTAGAAAAGATTTGTATTTATATGTGATAGAATGCCAGAATATATTACCCATTAACATAGCAACGTGTGCATTCCTAAATGTGAACTCTAACTAGGTCACTAAAGTTATTAAAATTTGTAGACTAACTATTAAAGCTAAAGTCTCTCTTAGTCATTTTTATGATCTCACTGGATTTTTATATATAATTTGCTCAGTTTTTAGAAACATCCAATTAATCTAGCATATAGATAAAACTAATTGTAAACCTTTTATCCCAAAATCTTACTTATTCTCTTTAGGTTCTCATTACAAGTTAATACAAACTATTGTTTTCATAGCTTATTAGTATAACTTCTGCTAGTCAATAACTTTTATGCCCTACAACTGAAGACGTTCTGATAAAAGTTATCAGCATGTTAACACTATTCTAAACACACATCCCAGTTATGTTCCCTTTTACTCATAGAGTCAGGTAAATTTAAAGCTCATTTCTCTTCATGTAGAGGACAGAAGGGAAATAAGCTCAAATCCACTAATTGTCATGGGTTTCTCACTTGTAGTGACCTAGTCCAGCTCTCACTGCTTCTGTTGTTTCAATGGAAGATGAGATGAAAAAGGTTTGTCTTAGATATAGTGAGCTCAAATATAAGCTTTGTACTAGTACCTTCCTTAATTTTTGCATCATACCCATGTGAAGAGTTGAAGTTTCAACTTTCATTAATTTAAATAAAATAACCCTAAACTCTAGCTGATTTTCCAAATGTCCTATTCATTCTCTCATGGAAATATATTTACATATCCATTTTCTTGATATTTATTTCTTATATATGTGACTTTCAATATTAGCTATTCCATCTGGACACACTCATCCATATTTACCTTGCAATTCATTGATATTTGCATTCTAATTAAATTTATAGCATCTCTGTGATGGAGAATCCAAAAGAACTTATAGGTATAGCCACTAAACCCTAGTTAGAGATTGCAGAAGAGAAGCATCACCTATGTAAAGGACATCCTAGTCCTAAGTTTGCATATACTCATAAACACATATTTTATTATGCATATTTCTTATCTTTCTATGAAAACCCAAAATAAACTAAAGATATAAAAATCACTGATACAAGTCAGCTTGGTTCGTCAATCATGCTCCAGTTTCTTTTTCTGAGCTTAGAACCCAGTGGGTTCTCAGAAAGAAGTGTGGAGAATAAAACTTCATTTTCTCTAACATAAGGATACATTGCACATTTATTGCTAGAACAGACATTATCTTGTATTTCTCCAATATCATTTCACTAGGGCTTACAATTTCAACTATGCAAGTCTTTGAATGATATTCTCTATTCTTCTTCTCATGTTCAAAGACTTTGTTGTTGTTGTTGTTGTTTCTAGAAAAGAAACTTGTTTTTACTTGGCCCCATATCCTACTCCTAACCTCAATCTTCTTTTGGACTTTTATAATTCTTCCCAACAAGCACAAGAATGCTCAAGAGGTGCACTGTTTATAAATTAAGTAATATAAGAACTATTCTTGAAATAAAATGATTCCCTGCCTTACACTATTCTATATTCATAAAGGGTAACAATTTTAGTCATTTTGCCTTTTTCTTAACCTCTAAAACTTTAAATATTATGTGTTGTTTTCTAGATTAATAAACTGTGGACATTATAGACTGAGTTTCTACTATAAAATATGACAAATCTGTTTATTTATATAATACCCATCTCCCTCATACAGTACCTTGCTCACATTTTTATAGTTGATTTTTTTCTTAATTAGTTTGGAACTTTAAATATATATAAGTCCCTATCATTATTTATTCTATTACACAGTACTTTCTGGTTTTCCCTATTGTAAATGAGCTCTTATACCTTTACTCTTTCTTCTATGTCTTCAGAATCGACTCTTAAATTTTTTGACAGATGCAATGTCTATGTATAGATGTGCTAGACTTGCTAAAGCTCAGAGAAAAACAACAACAAAAAAGAAAACTGAAAGGAAACTCCCACAGGCATTTGGGCACACATAGAGTGTTTAGCTACCACCCTCCAAGGCTGAGGTTGGGAAAGGAAAGCAGAGAAAAGAGATATACATAGAGAAAGAGACAAAGAGAAAGAACAATGTCAGGATCAGGACAGGAGAACAAAGTGTCCAGAAAACCTGACAGCCATGTTCCAAAGCAGCATAATATCTCCACTGTTTAAAACATTAGTACTTGGACTTTCAAACATAAATAAATTTCTGGAATGTCTCTGATTATAAGATTTTAAACTCTGATGAAAGAAAGGTTCTGAACACACTCTCAATCTATTTGAAGAGAGTGGTGAACTAAATTTAACTAAAGCAACAAAAATGCCATATCCTGCTACAACAGATAAAACTAACTCAGCAACCCTTACCCAACATTAGAAGCCCTAAAAAAGAAATATATATATTTATAATATATATACACACATATGTGTATACATATATGCCCATGTACACACACACATGTATGTATGTGCATATGTATGCATGTACATATATACATATATACATATACATATACATGTTTGTGTATATATACATACACATATACATATATGTGTATATACATATGCATATATATATACACATATATAATTTAATACACTTTCTACTGTTCTTTTGTACATGATGTTTGGCATCCTTTTTTTTTTAATACAAGAAAGTTAAAGAAACCAAAACAATATATAACAATATGTAACATGTAGTCTAAAGAAGAAACATTTAATAGAAGCAGAGCTAAAATGTGGTGTTATCAAACTTATTTATGATAAAGTATCTGGAAAAATCCAAAGATACATGTGTATATTTGAGTATTTTCAAAAGAAAGATGGGAAAAAAAAAAGTTGAATAAAAATGTCATGTATGAAAAATATAATATCAGATCTAAAGTCTTATACTTGCCACAACAGAGAAAAGAACAAATAATTTGAAGAATGCACAAGATAAATTATCCCAACTCAATTAAAAACCATAAACACACAGTGATCTGTAAGACAATAACAAATGATCTTATAGATGTATAATTGAAATACCAGACAGAAAAATGTATAAAGAGATAATGGTCAAGAATTTTCCATAATGAAAGGATTCCTCAACCACTAGAAACAAGTAACCTAGTGAAACCCTGAAAAGGTAAATAAAAAACAAAAAACAAAATTGCACTCAGACACACAATCAACAGATTGCTTAGAACCACGGATGAACAGCAAATCTTTAAAAAAGTCAAAACTGGAGAAAGGAATTGTCATCAGAATCAGTGCAAGTCAGAGGACATTGGAAAGACATATTTAAGGAATACAGGAAGATCAGCAATGTGGAAGTATTCTATATTGAACAAAAAATTCACCCCACTGAAAATGAGGGCACATTAAAGCCTGTTCAGACGGACACAAGATGTGAGAATTTTCATCTAGCAGACTTGAACATCAAGAGATGTTTTAAAGAGATCAAGATAATGTTTTCCAGCTGAAAAATAAACAAACAAAAAAGGTGAGCATAAAAAAAAAAAATCAAATGTTTATGAAAGAATGAAGAAACCAAACAAGGCAAACCTAAAATAACTTTTAAATTCGACCTACTGAAACCTTCATAACAAATCAGTGACTGTTTAAAGTAAAAATACATACTGTGGAACTTATAACAAATGTGGATGTGAATTATGTTATATTAGAGCAAAAAGAGAAGGTGAAGAGTAAAAAAAAAAATGCATATTGCTGTAGGGTTCTTCCACCACTTACGAAGCAGTTGAATATGATTTTTAACATAGACAGTAGTAAGATAAAGATGAATATTGTAATTTCTAAAATAACTCATGAAAATAAATAATGTTAAAGAGGCATAATAAAATATCTAAAAGGGTACTAGTACCTTCAAATTTTATAACACAATTATAAAAGCATTTGTATGGTCCACTAAAAAGTAGGCGTATAGGAAAGAACAAATGAAAAATAAAACAAACATCAATATGTTAATTGTCACTTTAAACATATCAATAATTGCATTACAAATTAAATACAGAGATTTTCAGACTGGATAAAAGATCAAGACAACTGTAAATGGATTACAAAAAACATTTTAAATAAAAACACACATTCATTTTTTTTTTAAAGTAGAAATAGCTATACCACTTTTAAGACATATAAGAAAATATGCTTATATTTATATCAGACACATTGTACATCAAGAAAACAGTAATATCAAATGTAAAAGGGACATTTCATAATTAAGAAATAGTTTATCAAGAAGCTGCAGCTAAAGAAGTTGTAAAATGGAAATTTATTTTGTAGGTTATATTAGGGAAAAAAATGTGGCAAATCAGTGACATTTTTCTACATGTAAAGTTTAGAGAACAAAGAAAATTAATACTAACACAAGAAGACAGATAATAAAACACAAAATATCTGAAATAGTAAATAAACAATAGAAAATACCAATAAAATAAAATATTAGCTTTTGAAAATATTGATGTAATTGATAAACATATAAGAAAACTAATCAAGAAAAAACAGGGAGAATCACAAAATACCAATATCCTGAACAGCTAAGGCAACCACTACATAGTCTATAGATATTAAATTAATAATAGCTGTATATGATTAATAACTATGCTAGAAAATTTGGTAACTTAGATGAAATAGAATAATTTATGACACAATATTTAAAAAATGTCAACAAGGGGAATTAAAAACATGCAAATTCTTTATCTGCTAAACATAATAAAAATAATTTAAAATCTTTAACCCTCTCTCCCCCCTTATATACACACACTTCCACTCACTCCAGACCCTGATATCTTCACTGGTAACTTCTTTCAGTCATATCTTGAAACGTCTATATTACAATAAAGTCAAAATCACATAACCCCTTTCAAAAAAAAAGAAAAAAAGCAGTAAACAACTCCAAATCTTTTGATGAGGCTTGCGTAAAAAGGTTTTGGGTTTGATACCAAACCGAAAAAAATACATCACACTCCCTCCAAAAAAAAAGAAAACAGTTAACATACTTATAAACATAAGTGCAAAAATATTTAAGAAATATTAGCAAATTGAATCCAGCAATATATTAAAGGGATAATGTCCCATGACGAAGTACATTAAACTTCATCAAAATTAAAATTATGCTAAAAAAAGTCATTAAAAATAATGTATAGAGAAGCCACAGTCTAGGACAATATATCTGCAATAACAGAGATGACAAAGGTACTTTATCCCCCAAAGTCTAGACATTTAAATTTATCTATCTATCATCTATCTAGCTATCCTCTTCTGCAATTCAATAATAAAAAACAAGCAACTGTACACAAATATGGACACAAGGCTTGTACAGACATTTCACAAGGAAAGACTTTCAAATAATCAAAAAGCACATGAAAAGAAGAAACCAAAATCTGTTATTTTGTGTTATCTAATGGAATAAGAAAAATAAGTGTGTTTTCTTTTTAATAGGCTCATTCTTCTAGTGAGGTCGTAAGATCTGTAATAGACTATAATGTAATGTGACGTAATGTAATATGAATAATTAATGTAATGTAATGTAATATAACATGACTAACTCATTTTAGCTATTGGGAAAATTAAAACATACAAAACATCATTACTTCTCTTATAAGCCAGAATTGGTTGGAAAAAAAAAAAAGTTTGGCAACACCAAATATTGCTAACGATATGAAGCAACCAAAATTATCATATATAGCAGGTAGAAGAATAAAATGGTGTAAAGACTTGGGAAACATATTTGGTGATTTCTTTTAAATTGAGCACATATATGCTATTAAGACAGAAACATTTAATACTACTTATTTAACC
The DNA here is from genome assembly GCF_036562045.2 of Rhinolophus sinicus. Classification (NCBI taxonomy): domain Eukaryota; kingdom Metazoa; phylum Chordata; class Mammalia; order Chiroptera; family Rhinolophidae; genus Rhinolophus; species Rhinolophus sinicus. The sequence continues at coordinate 107,344,970 of NC_133755.1, forward strand.
AGAGAAATAAAAATGAAAACCTATCATTGATAAAGAAGAAGAAGAAACAAGAACAAAAAAACCATACCGTGAATGATCACAGAAGCTTTATGCATTGTTGCTCAAAATTGCAGACTACCTAAATGTCCATCAACAAGTGAATGGACAGATTGTGGTAAATATATTCAGTCATTGGAATACTATTTAGCAATAAAAAGGAACCAACTAATACTACTACGCATGGAAGAATCTCAAAAACACTTTTTGAGTGAAAGTCACAAAATAGTATACACGTTGTGTGATATTTTTGTGTCAAGTTCTACATCAAACAATGATAGAATTGATCATATATATGAAAACAGCAAGCGATTGACAAAGGATAAGATGCAGCTCAAGAATTGACCGGGATGGGGCACCAGAGAAGTATCTAGGGCAAAGAGAACATTCTACATGTCAAGGATATTGATTTTTAAAAAAATTACGTAATTTACACTTAAACTCTGTACACACATTCTACATAAATTATGTCTCAAAAACAGAAATATATAAACATTATTATTTTATGGTTTACTGCATAACTATTTGCATACTTCATCTACTGCATTGGAATGACCTCTATGATGATTTTGGTCTCCTCAATTATCCCTGCCTGGGACTACTATAGTCAGATGTCACTTCTATATCAATTCCATCTCTCATATTTTTTTCATACTGTCCAGCTTTTGCTCTACAAAATGTATTTTACTTTATTTTATCATGAGTTTTAAATTATTTTGACAATTATAGTTTCAATTTATGGCATCTTTTATATTATTTTCATTTTATAGTATCTTATTCTTGCTTCATGGTTGAAATATCTTCTTGAATTTTTGTGTGAATACTCACTAAATCTTTTGGCTTCCTACCAGTCAATTGTTTTTTGTTTGTGTTTTTTTAATTCGTTGTTCTCTTTCATGGTGTTTTTTCTTATATATCTTTTGATCTTGAGGTTCTTTTCATACTTGAGAGAGGACGGCGTTGCCTTTTCTCATTTCTTAGGCTAACAGTTCTCTGTTATTGCTGTGTTTTACTAATGCCTTTCTACCTGAAGAGAAATAGTGACTGGAATTCTGAATAGACTTGGTATGTTCATTGGGCTTGCTGCATTATAAGCTACCTTATCATCACTGTGCAGATAATTGCCTATCTGCGTAGAGGTCCCTGAAATATCAAAATAAGAGGAGCCACGCTCTTATTAACTTTAGGTTTTTAGAGCTGGAGACAACAAGTTATTTTGATTTTGTTTTATTCTTGGATATAAATATCAGACTGCTTAGCTCTTTCGGTGGAGGGTTAAAAAACAATGGAGAAATGTTTCTGGAGATAAACTTTCAATTACTTAATTCCTTTTCTCATGGGTCTTACTCAGCTCTAAAACTGTCATTAGAAAGACCAGCTTCAAAATAAACTGCAGCCCCCTCTTGTTTACAATATAAGCTGCAATTTTTACATATGTTTTATATATCTATAATTTGTTTACTGGTACTTTTCCACTTCTAAAAAACTGTCAACATGTATTCATCTCGTGTGATTCACCACCACTACTATCCCAATGAAGGACATCAAGAGAAATATGTGTTCTGTCTACAGTTTTCAAGAAAAAGTAAAATCGTAGCTTACAGGATTTAACAAACTGTGTACTCTTACTTATTATCATCCGAGTTCGTGTCACGGCAATAGTCTCACAATGATAAACAGAAAACAATTTTTCCATCTAATAAAATTGCATTAAAATTTATTGAAATTATAATTTTAGAAGAATTATTTCATATCTCTAAGTCAATTTTCATATATTCTAAAGTAGAAATCATAGTACCACATAAGATGTTGATAGGATTAGGTTAAATGAAGCATGTAAAGGGATTTAACATTTTGCTTGGCACTTAATAAGCTTTCAACAAATTTTACGCATAAATGTTACTATCTATTACCTCTCTCATCCCTTTGCAAAATTCTATGAGATACATTACAACACACTTTGAAATGAACACTTTTCCTATTCCTTGATGTCTTCCTATCCCAATTTATGTATGTGGGCAATAGTTCATCAATAATTGTATTGTTAATTATTGACCATTCATATGTTCTAAACTTGAAATCAATCATTACTTTAAGGACAATCTCAATTTAGTAGGAATTCACTGTTTTGTACTACTCAGCTAGTTTGTAATGATTTACCTAATGTGTTATTTCTTACTTCTTACTAAATTTCATAAAATGAAGTTCAACATATTAGTGTATAATATTGAATTCTCCAAATACATCCCATTTTTTCTATTATAAATGTACCCAAAATACTTGCTATATTATAAGAATACCTTTCTATGTCATATAACACATAAGAAGAAACATTTTGGCGATGGTGATTTGTCCTACTCAATGCCACAGGATATTCAGTGTCTCTTCGGGGAGGAGTACCCACTGTCCCATTAATGATACTAATGGATTTGTGATAAATTTGGTCAGTGGTATCTGAAAAAACATTGTGTATGATTCACATGAGCAAAAGCTTTCAGAAGCCTAACAAATTTCCACCAGTTCTTTTTTTCTTTTTCTTTTTTTTCCTGTGCCAAGAAAATGGCATATCCCCAAATAGGGCTGCTTCTCCAGCCTGGCCTCTGGAAAAAAGAGACCCTAGGAGCAGTTCTGAGCTATCTGGGGTTGATGCCATAAAACATGGACAGGATATAGATATTTATTGTTATAAGAGCCTAAGATTTTGCAGTGGTTACTCATCACAGCAATTTAGTCTTCAATTTTATTGTAAGCCTCTTACCATCAGTGAAGATGAGCATAAATTTGTATCTCATCAGAACAATGAAAAGCATATCACATTTCCTAAATTAAACCATATGCACATTCTAAATTTAAATGATAATTTGGCATGAAAAGATGTAAGTCAATGTTGGTGACTATAATTTGCTAGTGTCATGTTTTATTTAGACTCTCTCTAGAAATATTAAGTCTATTACTTCTTTTTGTTTGTCACTATCAATGTTTAAAATTGATTTCCAGATTTTCCATTTTTTTCTATTCCAAAGGAGTGTATACATCCTGTTATGCATTAATTAAAATTGGAAAGTAGTCCCTTTGAAAATTTTTCTTTGCCCTCATTAAATTTCTTATTGTTTCTTCAACTTTTGGCAATTCAAACATGTAAATGTTAAGTAGCTTTCAAAAATCTTTATAGAAATATGCTTTCTAATTTTTAGTGTAGTAGAAGCCTCAAAATTGTAAACATTTACTCATGTCATGGTGAAAAATTGTAGTTCTCATTGACCCTTCCTCTGGAGGTCCTTAGCAATTACCTTTCTCTGTTTACCATTTCCTTCAGTTGCTTCTCATGATACAAAAATATGTTGACATCTTCTAAATTCAGTTGTCCCTTCTTGAATTCTTTTTATTGGGACGGGGGAGTGTTGGAGTGATGCTAGAGGTATGTATTTATTTTATTCATATATATATATATATATATATATATATATATATATATATATATATATAATTTTACAATGCATTTTAGTGGAATTAAAATAAACACATGTATTCAATTTGCCACATTTATTAGAATTTATCTTACAAGTTTTTGCTCTTACCTTTCAAGGTCCAGCTTATATGGCACATTTTCTGTGCTAGAGCCCTTGAAATTCCCAAGCAGAACAATTAGTCTGTGTTGTTCCAGCACTTTGCTCATCCTGCTAATATAGCAACTGTTATATTATATTTTAGCTACATTTGGACATACTTATTCTTTTCCTAATTGTGTTTCACTTTGTAGCATCTTATTCATTATAGAACACCATCTGGTGTACAGTAGGTGCTCAGTTTTTTCTAAATTTAATTGGAATTCAAGAAATTGGCATCCATCACACTCAGCCTCCCTGAATTATTAAGTAAGAGTCAGCTGCAACTGAAACTCAGATGAGTAATGGGGGTAGAAGAAATTTTGTCAAATTTCTAGATTTTTTTCCTTTTATTAAAGTGAACATTTGAATTAATATTCAAGGGCAAAGTTTCCCTCTGCTTGGATTTCTGGTTACGTAAATATAAAAGAGATATCCTATACCAAAGTACAAGGTATAAAAAGAAGATGTAACTAGCTCAGCCAATGATCTTAAGAGTGTTTATATTGTGAACTACTTACATTTCTGAGAACATGATTCAAATATGGAGTTGGAGGAAGAATGAAAGAATCCCAGTCAGAGCTGCAGACATTATCAGGGCACTTCTACTGGGATGAGGGTGAGAGTGAAATGGGTAAGTTGTCTTTGGGAACAAGTCTCCCAGCTTAAAAAGAGAAGGTTACTGTAAAGGAACTTATGCTATGCACCTTTGAAGTAATTATATATATATATATATGTGATTCATATATGTCATATCAAGTAATCATATATATATATATATATATATATATATATATATATATATACACACACACACACGTATCCCATTTCATGTTATTCTATTTTCACTTTCTACATTGTTATTACTTACTATTAATTTTATACCTTATTTAAAGCTTGTTTAAATATAACTCTGCTTTGAGAAATGAAAGATCCCAAGTATAGAAAAGATCCCAAGGGAATAGGGACAGTGGTAGCAACCTGGAGAAAACGATTGTAAGATATTAATCAGTCAGTCCATTGAAAAATATTTATTAAGCACCTAATATGAGCCAGACATTGTGCTAGAGTAATGGAGATAGTGCAGGGAACAAGACAGACATGACTATTATTTATAATCTTCTGTGAGACACCTATATTAAACACATAGGCTTAATATCTATTTTTTTTCCAATTTTGAAGGTTTTATTTTACCAGTTGAACTCATGAGCCAGTATACTGTTGCTATGGGGATTTCTATGACTTTAGCAATGAAAGAAAAGGCAACAGAAATTGTGCCATACAAGTCATAAAGTATAGAATTGAATTTCAAAATAAGGAACCTTGCCAAACACCTATAACCACAGAGTTATGTGACACTTAAAATAAATACCTACCAATGAAACTCATCATTTTACTTCCTTTTGAGACTAGCATTTATATTGGAGTTGTCCTCATGATGGTTGTGGCAAACATCTGATGACTTTATACCCTGAGCTACCATCACTTAGTCAACACTGAAGCTGCCTCAGTGCCAGCCCTTCAGAGATTAGGGAGCTAGCCATTTACCAACCCTCAGTACTGAGGCACAGCAAATGCTAAGTCTAGCATTTGAAATGATGAGAGAATATAGTTGAAAAGATAAACTCCTGAAAGATAAGTAAGGGATTTTCCATGATGTTTATCAACAAAGAGGGAGAAAGAGGCAGAGATGGAAGGAGACGAAAGGAGAATGAGCAATATTAAGTAGCGCTACAAAAATATAACTACATAGGAATCTAAAGAAACCACTGAAAATCAAAATGAAGGGAAAATAAAGTTTGTTGTTTGTTTGTTTTGCATTTCTCATGTGTAAAACTCCAAATGTGAAAGTTAATATTATTAGTTTACCAAAAATGTGCTAAAATCATACTTATTGCTGTTACTCTATTCCGTGGACAAGTACCCATGTAGTTGAATTGAGTTACTCATTGTTATGTTTTTCATCTTAAGCTCTAAAAATATATGTCTCTCTTGAGCTTCATGTTTACCATTATTTGACTCATCACCATGGTCCAACTTCAAGTTCCTTTCAATTTAGTTCAAATGAAAACAGGAAGAAAATTTATGTAACTCCATGAAATTACTGACTCAATACCTGGTATTTTGTCCTAGGTAACCAAGACTAAAAATGTAAATAATCCAGAGGGACAGAATGACTCAAGAGAGTATTTTTCCCTTTTATGTCAGCAGTCAAAATCTAGTACAAGGCTATAGTACCTAAATCTGCTTCCATCTGAGTATTCCTGGAAGCATGTAAGAAAATGAAGAAAGGGGATTTCTCATGGGTTGATAATTCTTGTTGACTAGCAAATCCCCATGACGGTCACTGAAAGTTGGTAATGCTAAGGATATAAATGGATGACTGATGAGTCTCCAGAATGTCCTTCCCCAGGGTCTCTTCCTGCTGGATGCTGACGACTCTATTTCTACATTTTTAAAACACTTAACACGTGAGTTGTATCTAATATTGTTTGATATAATTGAAAATTATTTTGTACTTTTTAAAAAATAAAATATTTTAGAATCTCCTTCATATATAGTTCAAATGATGACATTCGAGAAAAAGTCCAAAGGATGATCATTGTTTTTACATTATCCATAGTCTATAAAACTTAATAATAAGGAAGTAAGGTGCTTAGCTTCTTTTATTTTGAAGTCAGTTCATGTGTGCATTCTGTACACCTGAGATACCTTTATAAATAAGACATCTCATATTGTATGAGATTGAATGTATGATTTAGAGCTGTTCTCTTTCATATTATATTAATAAGTAAAAGGTAAATTCACCAAACCAGTTTGTTTTTTGTTTTTTGGTTTTTTTAAGGGCATGAGAAAAGTGGAGGAAAAGGGTTTTCTTAGTCATACTTCACTTGAATACATCTGCTAAGTCTCCCAGTCATAGCTGGGTGGCCTTATGTAGTAGGTGTCCTGTGGGACGCAGTGGCACGGTCTCCCTGGTCCCCTGTGCCAGGTGCTCTAGGAGTGTTCCTTGTGTGGATTGTGTGTGCTGTCCTTTTATAATTGAGCCTTGATTGCTATTGGCATATCAGTGGGTAGGACTGACCTTCAGGCTGACTGTCTGTGGGGTTTGGCCATGTCCACAACTTATGGGCTGCTCTGCAGGGGGCTTACCACATGGAACAAGATTCACCCCAGTGGGCTCTGGTGCCTTTGATGACGACCCTTTGTGTGTGACTCTTGTGGGGCTAATTGGGTGATGCTCTGCTGTGGTCTGAATCCAACCTCGTATGTTGGTTCCAGGGCCTTTTGTGAGGGGCTTTAGTGTAGGCCCAGGTCATCCACCAACTGTGACTGGTTGGAGACTACCTAGTAGGAGCTATAAAGTAATCTGTGGTTATTTGCTAAACTTGGAGGTGTGTGGGAGAGGACTCACTGTGAATTGAGTTCAGCTGCTATCAGTACCAGGACTGAGGTAACTCCGCAAAAAGTCAGGACACATGGAGGGCTGCTGCTATGTGCCAGCTCCCTTAAGTTTCAGCCACAGATAAAACCTCGTGTGGTATGCAAGTTGGGTGAGGCAGGGTCTGAGGGAGTCACCAGAGTAGGAAGAATTGTGGTCACCAGTTTACTATAAATTCTGGTTTAGTTCCAGTGCTGGGCTTGAAGCAACTCAGCAAAAATCTCAGAGCATGCCAAGGCCAGTAGCTGCCCACATAGGGCCTGCCAGACTCTGATAGTTTTCCAGGAAAGACTATGGGAAGGGCTGGCTGTGCACGAGAAAGTGCCTGTTGTAGTGCATGAGTTGGGTGGGGTGGGTCCCAGCTAAGTCAGACAGGCAGAGAAGTGGAGCTCACCTGGCCAATCAGATTCGGCCTGTAAGGGGAGGGCTCAGCACAGGCCAGATGGCACTCACCTGCCAGCTGCACAGAAGGAGTACCCTCACCAGGAAAATGCTGACTGTCCTCCAGTTCTCTCCTAAAGCCACACATCTCAGTCAGTCCCCCTGTATGTCTCCAACACCCCTGAGTCAGCATCCCACTGGCAGAGCCCAAGGTGAGTGCCTGTGAGCAAGTGAGTCTATGTGCTGGTCGTTTAAGAAGACGTCTGGGTTTCCCGCAGCTCTCCGTCCCACCCAAACAGTTGGAATATCCTTGTTTTTCACAGCCAGATGTTGTGGGGGCTTCTCTTTCTGGCACCAATACTCCATGCTGGGAAGCCTGGTGTGGGGGTGTGGGATTCCTGGCTTCCCCAGGGGAACCTCTATGGCTGAGGTATCTTTCCTGATTCTCAACTGCCACAAAGAGGTTTGGGGCCTGTTCTATGCATGTCCACCTCTCCTACCAGGCTCAGCATGGCTTCTTTATATTTTCAGTCACAGGACTTCTGTTTGGCTAGATTTCAGATGGTTCTCCAGGTTGATTGTTCTCTGATTTAATTGTAATTTTAATGTGTTCATGGAAGGAAAAAGGCACTGTGTTTATCTACTCTGCCATCTTGCTAAGAAGTTTATTGTGGATTTCCCTAAGGATTTTTAACTGTCACATGTGCATGTGGGACGAGTCCGTTCTGCATCTTTAGCCTTCCTACCAGTCTCATCGTGGTTTCTTCTGTCTATCCTTAGTTATAAGACTTCTGTTGAACTAAACTTCAGGTGATTCTCAATGATGGTTGTTCTGCAGCGTAGTTGTTCTGTAGCTTAATTTGGAAGTGGTCATGAGAGGCAGCAAGCACAACATTTATCTATTCTGCCATTTTGATCAGAAATTTCCCCAAAACAAGATTTCTTAACTACTTGGATTATAAGGGTAAAAAAGTTATAAGTCCCAATGATGACTAGAATTTTGATCCCAGGTGATATGTGTGATACATATAAAAAAAAAAAAAAAAATCTCTCTTTCTTCCTGCTAAAGCTTCACACTTTTCATTTCCCTTAGCTATTTCATAACACTACTGATTCTATTAGACTAAAAAATAAAATATGTGGTGTGTGTGTGTGTGTGTGTGTTTCCAAAATTTACCCTCTTCTTCCTCATAGTCATAGTTCATAGTTCATTAACAGCATCACGTTGATGGGATCAGAAACACTTCTACAGTCAAGTTTATCTCCCTAGCATCCTATATAGATAATCTGGGGCTTTTCTTTCCACTTTATCATCACCATTTAGACAAGTAAAATCTAAATGCACATCCTTGCTCCTAGACTTTTATCTTGATTACTAATCCTTATAGAAATAGACAAAATCTCAACACACGTAATATTTTATCTGGTCTGTTGCCCAGCTCATTTCTCCTTTGACTGTTGTATGTAGCTTGCAGCTTTCATTTTATATGCTCCAATCCAAGGAGTCTCCATTATATGTTACTGCAAGATGACTCCAAGTGCTTTCTCTTTCTCTTTGATCATGCACAACTGTGTACTCTCAAAGTGCATTTGACAAATTAAACCTGCTTAAAAAAACATTTTGCCTCAGGATAGAAATCAATTCTTCCCAAAGATCCAAGTCCCATTAAATACAACTGTGGTGGGCAACAAGAATATTTTTTATCTTGTTTCTGGGTCTTTAAACAAAAACACCAAGAGACATAGAAGTATAAAGCAGGAATGCCTTTTATAGATTACTTACCATTCATTTTTGCAAATGAGAAAGCAAGCCCCAGAGCAGTCACTTGATTTTCTAAAAGACATAAAACTAGCTGATACAAGAAGTGGAATGTCTTTCCTCAGGAACCCAGTGTATAGTTGTTTTGTTGTTGTTGTTGTTGTTTGTTTGTTTTCTTTTTTCTGTTGTTTTTCAATATACTACAACTCACATCATCAGTCTGTGCCAACTTAGTAGGTGATTAATTTAATTATTAATTGTTGCTCATATTATCACATACAATTAATTAATGAGTTCTCAGAGCCACTGATCAATTTCTCTCCCAAATGAAAGTCGTTTGTGCAGAAGTCTCAGTCTAAAAATTATTTTCTTAGGTTATATTTTGAAACAAAGTTATAAAGTCCAAAAATAATAACATCTTAAGACTTTTAATATATGTTACCAATTTTCTTTCTAATATAGTATCAATGTCCTCTTGGATAATAATTTTATTAGAAAAACTTTCTTACCACACCCTGGTCAACATTGAGTACTATTTTCTTTTTTAATCTTTGATAATTTTATGAAGAAACAGTGAGCTATTACTTTAATAAACTAATATAATGTCCTAATAATGGCAATAAATCTTGTAAGACTATGCTGAGCAATATGGTAGTAATTAGTCACATATGATTACGTAAATTTAAATTAATCAAAGTTAAGAATTCAATTCTGTATAGTATCAGTGGCACCTAAAGTTCTCAATAACCACATTGCCTACAGACTTCTATATCAGACAGGGCTCATAGAGAACTTTTCCATCATTGTAGAACATTCCACATTACTACTGAACAATGGCAATCAGAGGTATTATTAACCCCAGTTTATAGAGGAAGAAACTAGAGCTGAGTTACATACCCATCTTCATACACAAAGTGGAGAAGTCAGATTTTAAATAGTAGCATTTGATTTCATATAGTGTTTTTTAAACATTATTTACCCTTGAATAATTGATTTTCTACTAGTACTGAGGATAAACATAGACCTTTTCTCAGCCATACATATTTTCTGTATTTTACATTGTTTATTCACATATAATAAATATCTACTGAGTAAATATACACCCTCTTATAATTTCTATCATTAATTCAATAATCTTTATATTTTGTTTTTAGGCTAATTTAATATTCTAAATCAAATATAGTGTCAGAATCAAATACAGTATAATATATAATTGAATAAAATTATGTTACCATTGTTCCCACTGATTCTCTTCCATTATCCATTAGGAAGGATTCTGTATTGATCTATTCATTTTTTTCTTTTCATTAAGGTTTGCCAAACCAGTTTTTTATTTTTCTAGGAAAAACAATAGAGAGATAATATGGGAGACAATAATGAAAGGAAGATATCAGATGTATTTGTTCAAAATTCACTATAAAATGTATACAGGAACAGCAGAAATGTGGCAGCATTTAAGATATTTAACTAGGGATAAAATTGGAAGGATTTAGAAGAATTGCTGTAGCTTATGTATATCTTCTCATTGTCCTTTAGAAAACATATGTGATAAATTTAGTTATTTTGAATGTAGTAGGTGTTGCGTGCTGAATGTTGCTTGACAACAATTTGAAGCTAATTCCTGTGCAAAACATGTATTTTTAATTGATAAATTTGGTGATATCTTTTGACAATGAATTTTTTTAACTGCTATACTGCCACATATATCACACACTTAACTGAAAGAATAAAGTACTATGTTAATTATTTATTTCTTTAGTTTTAGTACTTTTAGTAAAAAGTACATTTCTTTTTTATTCCCAAGAAATCCATATATCTTAGGGATTTAGGAGAGAGTCATTATTTTTTTTCTTTTAAGAAAACTCCAAATATTGTTGGTTATTAATAATTGTGGAATAAAAGTTAGAATATATATATACATATTCAAAATCTCTGGATGGGCACTCTATGACTAATTTACATACACACTACATGCATATACTGTACACATATATGCATATGTATTTTTGTGTGTATGTGTGTGTATGTAATAGATAGTGTATGTAATATAGTAACCATTAGTGTATATGTATAGTAACCATTAGGAGTTGGTCAAAAGAATGGCAGAATAGGACTCCAATTAAGAATTATTTGATTCTCTCTCTTTCTCTTCTCTTCTCTTCTCTCTCTCTCTCTCTCTCTCTCTCTCTCTCTCTCTCTCTCCATACACACATGCACACTGTGTATGCACATGTATGTAAAGGTACTGTCCTTCTAACTTAAATTGGACATTTCACATGATAAGAGTGATAGCAAACACCAATGTGTTTCTTAATGAAGACTCGATTTTAATAATAAAAAAGTCCTGCTTTTAAAATACAAATCCCCAGTGAGTACTTTCACAAGATAGGTTATATCCTTTTGGTTCCTTTCCCACATTTTAATTGATTGTGCTTGGAGCTATACAATACCCTTGGCCAGAAAAATATCTAGGGAATAACTTCCAAATACCATCATCTGTATTAAAATGACACTTACCACCTTGTTTTTAAACATCAAAAGGTTCTTGGGGTCTTGCTTCTTTTAATTACTACTCACTTCTTCACAAATGGAAATGGAGTTTGTCTTCTTTATTATCCTGTAAAATTCCATTCTCTTCCTGACATGCCTGCTTTCCAGCACAGATTTTGTACTTAAATGCATTAGAACAGAATTTATAGGAATTTGAAAAGTTAGAAGAAACTCAGGGCAAATTTGCAGTAAATGTTGATAATTTAGTTATCAAGCAAAGCCATGTTGCATATTTGTGTTCTCCTACTAGTAAAAACCTATAGTTTTGTTGGAACAGAAGAGTAGACACACAAAATGTTTATTATCCTACTTTTTAGGCGATATATTAAACATCTCTTTTTAACTTGCACGGTTGATGCATAGTTAGGGCAGGTATGCTTCCACACTGAAATCCTCCAGAGATTAACAATAACAACTGCCTCGAGGTGATCTCGGTTCCATTTCACCACTTCACCATCTGTGTAGACATATGAGGATCAGTTCAGCAGATTTTGGAAGTGATTATTATGGAGGTTATTCTTTTTAGCAGATGATTTTTTGTTTCGCTTCTCCCACATAAATGTAAAACAGAAAATATGTTCTAAATGGAGACAAATATGGAACGTGCTTATTTCAACTTTCCTCTCAAGCAGATAAAACTACTGCAAACTGAGCATGACAATGTCCAGTCATAGCATGAAGGGCAAATTGTACAAGAATCCAATAGGTTTTCAAAATTAGACTAGCATTTGTTTTAAAACATTTTTAAGTTATGTTGTTTTATTAACATTTTCTTTGTGTATAGAAGTCATTTTACATAAGGTGCAGATGTCTCTAACATTTAAAATTTCAATACAGAATATGGAATTTATTGTTACACAGTTTATATACTTCTTTGCAGACAACTAATAACTGTACAATCATTACAGACTTCCAATGAATATAAATAGAATGTTCAAAGTAGAAGAATATAGTAATAGCCTTGACCTTATTCTTTTATATGGGATTTTATCAAATAAATCATAATATTTCTCAAGTTTGACTGGCAGTAGAAGAAATAAAATGATATTTAAAAAATATAGCAACCTATAAAGTTAAAATTATATTACATATTTACAAAAGTTTCTTTTATTTGATCATTTCCTCTAAGCAGTGGTTCTTAAATGTGGGCATTTTGCCCTCCATGGAACATTTGGCAATGTATGGAGAAATATTTAGTTGTCACAACTAGGAAGTTGGCTACTACTGGTATCTGTGTGTAATGGCCAGGGACACATGTCACCAAACATCTTACATTGCACAGAAGAGCCTCATCCCCAAAACAAAGATTTATGTATTTTAAAATGTCAAAGTGCCAAGGTTGAGAACCCTGCTCCTATGTAAAGATCTACATAATACCAAAATTGAACAAATAAATGCAATCAATTAAACATAGAAATTTGAGAAACTCAAAATCTTAGGGTGAGCAATCTGCTATGACTCATTTACGCACACACATATACACACTTTATATGCGTACATTATACACATATATGCATACGTATTTGTGTGTGTATATATTTGTGTGTATGTATAACTATATGTATGTATGTGCATGTATATACATATATTTGTGTGTGTGTACACACACACACACACACACACAAACATACTCAAACACATATTTGCCAAATGGTGTTCAAATACCTTTAACTCTGAATAATGCTTTGGAATAATTGCTCTTTTCCTCAATTACAAAACTACTATCCAGCCCAGACTCTTTATGTATCAAGTGATCAAAGCCATAATTTGGAGTTGACATAGTTTTTCTCCACCTCATTATTATATCACTGTACAGAGACAGGGCTTTTCTAGTGTGAGGCTCATGTTTAGAAAACCATTTTTTGTATGCATATCAGATCTCTGGTTTGTTGTTCCTCAGCCTCTACAAAATATCCATCTTCTAAATTAGATGTTTTTCATTTTGAAGATGAAATGTTATCGTCAATCATTTCTAAAATATAATTGTTGCTCTTGATAACTCAATATATGTTCAACCTGATTATCTAAACTGTGACTAAGAGACTGAGCTGTTTCATTCTAAGGAGTGATGAGAATTATCCCTATCTTTCTCTGCACTACAACTCCCACCCCTACGTGGCAAAAAAGCAAAACTTCATAGCTCAACTCCTGCATCTATAAGGATGTAAATATTATATTCTGAACATTAGTCTGCGAGTCAGCCAAAATTTCTTAATTTATTTTCAGTTTCCATCTTGAAAACCCTTTCAAAATCATCACTGAGTTCCTGAACAAAAAGAGTTTCTGTCCTCTTGGAGCTTGGGGCCTGGCATTTTGGCATGTGGAAGCTTTCTGGTTTCCCAGAAGCTTTCTCAACCTCCTCCTTTGGGTGTGTATGGAGGCTTCATTACATAGGCAAGATTGATTAATTCAGTGGCCACTGGTAATTGACTCAACCTCAATCCCCTATCCCCTTCCAGGAAATCAAGGGGTGGGACTGAAAATTGCAACACCATTCATGGTTGGTTCCCCTGGCAACAAGCCCTCATTCTTAGGTGCTTCCAAAAGTCACCTTCATTAATAAGACCCAATTGTGGTGGAAGGGGCTAGTTATAATTAACAAGACACCTATTTTACCTTTATGGCTCTGAAGTATTTACAGGAACTGAGGACAAGAGACCAAATATTATTTAACAACAACAAAAAAAAATGTTCTCATTACCCTTATTGCTCAGAAAATTCCAAGGGTTTTAGGTGCTGTGAGCCTGAAACTATGGATGAAGAACAAATATATACGAAAAATGTATTTTGTTCATTCTTAATGACCCAATACATACATACATATATGTGTGAATAGACACGTACATGTATATCTTATAAATCGGAATATTGCAATAGTATAAAAAACATTTGAAGAGGATATATTGAATTCTAGAAGACAAATAAAGTAGCTATTGCCATTGTTAATAAGAGAGAGTACAAGAACTTGAATATAATGCTATTAGAAGATTTTAATACAACTCTGTTAAAAAAATAGAACATATGCAATAAATAATTTCAAACTAATATAATTATACAACCAAATAGATCAGATATTAAATCTAGGTTTGGTATCATGGGCTTTTAACACAAGTAATGCTATTTTGGGCCTGTGGTTTTTCTCTTTAATTCTAAAGAAAAATCAATGGGACACAGGTAAATATATTTTCAAATATCTTAATTGCCTTCAATACTGAAAAATTAAATATAGAAAGTAAAGGACATATGATTCATTAAAAGAAATTAAATAGTAAGCAGAAAAATCCATGAGAAGACATGAATAAAAAATTATAAGCTGGAAGTTTAGGCATTTTTTTTATTTTTTTTTTTTAAGATTTTATTGGGGAAGGGGAACAGGATTTTATTGGGGAACAGTGTGTACTTCCAGGACTTTTTCCAAGTCAAGTTGTTGTCCTTTCAATCTTAGTTGTGGAGGGCGCAGCTCAGCTCCAGGTCCAGTAGTTAGTTGCAGGGGGAGCCGCCCACCATCCCTTGTGGGAGCCCAGGAATCAAACTGGCAACCTTGTGGTTGAAAGCCCACTGGCCCATGTGGGAATCGAACCAGCAGCCTTTGGAGTTAGGAGCATGGAGCTCCAACCGCCTGAGCCACCGGCCGACCCTAGGCATTTTAAATGTAGAAACAATAAATTCAAAATCTTGTTTTTTAAAAAATATCAGTAGAATAGGTAAATTCCTTAGGA
Organism: Rhinolophus sinicus; assembly: GCF_036562045.2. Lineage (NCBI taxonomy): Eukaryota > Metazoa > Chordata > Mammalia > Chiroptera > Rhinolophidae > Rhinolophus > Rhinolophus sinicus. Next base: position 107,360,462 of record NC_133755.1, read on the forward strand.
TTAACATTGTTTTAAGTGGAAGAGACCAACTATATAATATTGGAATTAAAGAAGAAAACTCCCTAAGAGGTATAAAAATGTAAAATAATCATAAGAGTAAATTAAACACAAATCTTTGGCAACAAATCTTAAAATACTATTAAACATAAACCTATAGCTAAATGTAAATTACAAAAAAATTATACAATAAAAAGAAAATGGAATAGACAAGCTCTATAAAGATTGTAATGTGATAAACATTTAAACATACTTTTTGGCAAGATACTTTTCAATTCAATTTAAATTCATCTGAATGAAAGAACATGAATCCCTCCCAATTTCATTTACGAATTTAGCATAACTTGTTTCTAATGAAACTAATAAAGACTGGAAAGATATAGAAACATTTATTAATAAATATAAAAATAAGCATTTTTAAAGTTTAAGAATGCTAAATCCAGCTGAATATTAAAAATAATTAAATAAAGAGTATTCTAGAAATGTAATTATAGTCCTTATAATTCATTCCATCAGTAAATTAAAGAAGTGAGCTATATGATTATGTCAACATCAGCTTTAAAATAAATTATAAATGAAACAAAAATTAATAAATGGTAACTATTAATAAAGGACAAGAGCAAATATTATTTTAATTGCAAAATAATAAAGCCATTCCCACTAAAAATCAAGAGCAAGACTATATTGTCTTTATTACCATTTTTATAACAATTTTTTAAATTCCAGAAAGTGTGACACTGCAGCAACATCATTTTTTTTAAATGTCTTTTTCTCTATTCTTTCTCCTTAATTTGAACTTGCCTTGTTACTCACTAGCTCCTTTCCTTTCCTTATTGTTTCACCTTTGCACATACTACAGGACCACTCTCCTAATCATTAAGCCCTTAGGACATCACTCTTTGGTCAGCTTCAATCCTAATAAGAAAGCCTCGGGTCTGTTGACCACCAAAACAGAGTTTTGGTCAAACTAAAGATAAAATGTTGACCACAGTTGTGTCTCAGCTCCAGACTCTTGAAGGTAAAATCTCCCTACAGGCCACCCTGGAGACCAGAAAACATGACACCATGACGCAACCTTGATTCCTTAACGCAATGATCAACTGCCTCCTACCCTAGCCTCGATCAATCAGTAGCATCCGTGAACCCAACTCTCTTAGCAACCATGACTCATGAATGATCTTTTACCAAAATAACTTATCCTCTAGAGCAGGGGTGTCCAAACTGCGGCCCTTGGGCTAACTGCAGCCTACAATCCATTTTTTATTGGCCCGCAGCAAATTCCAAAAATATATTTAGTTTACTTAAATAAACCAGGTGAGGCAATAAGTACTTCACCTCAAGTGAGTGGCCCGGCTGTTTGTGTATTTTATCGCATATGGCCCTTGGTGAAAAACATTGAAAAAAATTTGGACACCCCTGCTCTGCCAAGGCAGCCAGGCTTTTGAACTCTAGCTCACCAGTGTCTCCTGGCTTGACACACCATTTTCTTAAATAAACCATTACTTTCTTTGTTGCAAAACTCTGCTCCTATCTCATTTGGCTTTGGTGTGCACAGGCAAAATGAACCCCTTTATGTTGGTGACAAAAGGAAAAAGAAAGATATATGTATACATATTGGAAAAATGAAACAAATATATTCTTATTGGTAGTAAGATTAATCCTGAAAAGAATCAAACCAAATTTATACTATTATTTAAAAGGAAAAATTGATTAGAAGTAAGAGAATTTGTTAAAATGGCTAAAGGTAAGACAAACATATTTTCAAAAATCCACTTGTTTTTTAAAAATAGTTAACAATAGAACTGCAAAAGATTATATCATATATAACGTGATAGTACCTAAGAAATAGTTAAGATGAATTTAATAAGAAAAGTAAAGAATTTGAATGATGGCCATAAAATATTATTGAATGATATAAAGTTAGGTCTGAACAAATTAAAAAACATGACATATTCTTGGATTGTAACACTCTCCAAATTAATATATAAATTTAATAAAATTTTAATGACTTTTTCAGAGTGAGTAAGATAAAATGATACTAAAGTTCATATGGACACATAAATGAATGACAATAGCCAATAAAATTTGGCATAATATAATTTGGCAAAATGTAGTTTTGGACTTCAAACTTCATTTATATATTTTCTCATTCTAAGACAGTGTTTCATTCATTTAATTAAAGAGACTTTATAATATGTTTATTATCTGGTTGGCAAATCCTTCTTCTACTTTGTATGTTTGCATGTGTGCATGTTATTGTTCCAACAAACTTATAGATACAGGCAACAGAATGATGTTTACATGAGGGGCAGGGGGTTTGGGGGCATGAATTGGTGAAAGGGAGTCAAATTTATAGTGAGAGAAGAAAACTAGGCAGTTGGTGGTGAGCACACCATAGAATATACAATACCAAATTATAATATTATAAACTAGTTATAATTTACACCTGAAAATTATATAATATTGTTAACCAATGTTACCTCAATAAATTTTTAAAATATAGTATTTAGCAACAAAGTTAGTTAATTCTAAAAAATGATATTGGTAGAATAACTAGTCATGTAGAAAGAAAATAAGCCCAGAACCCCACCTTCACTTAAAATTTATATATATATATACATATATATATATATATATATATATATATATATATATGTATATATATATATATATATGTATATATATATATAAATTTTAAGTAGATTAAAGGTTTAAATATAATTGTTGATGTTGATAACTCGTAGGTGTTCAATCTGATTGATATTCTGGTAAAAAGTAAATTTTTAAAAACTAGAATTTACTTTGAGACCACATGTATAATCATAAAGATCAGATGCATCAGTTTTAGTAAAGAGGAATCAAAGGCACTATTATAGAGAAGTAAGGAATAGCTGACTCTATAAAAATAAAACTGCTTGGCAAAATATATCAGAAAGGCAAAAAAATAAATTAAAATATGTTAGACAAAAATATGACAAAATTGTAAAGTCCGTAATAAATACAGAATTTCTAAAAAATTCCATAATTAAAATACATTTTTTTAAATGAGAAAAGAAAAGGAAAAGACAAGTTAAAGAAAGACTGTGCTAGCAATCAATGAAACTATGCTTGGTTACCTTCAAAGTTAGAAAAATACAATCAAATTAATCGTGAAATACCACTTCTCACCCATCACATAGTGAAAAATTAGATTGGTGATTCTTATTCTTATTAAGGATGTGGTAAAAGGAGTCACCCATATGTTGTTGTTCCTAACGTAAGCTTATTTATTTTTTCTTTTCACCTTTTTGGAAAGCCATCAGGTATTATCTTTTAAAATTAAAATATATAAATGTTTCATTTAACATTTCCATGTTTGAGAATATATACCGCAGAATAAGGCATTAATATGCAAGTATTATAGTAAAACTTTACTAATTTTGAAAGCATGTAAATAATTACTAAGTAGAGAAAATTAAGATATGTTTATGCCCAGGAGTAGATGTAGCAGCACTGAAAAAATGAGTTAAGTCTGTGCCATTTTATTTAAAAAGCCACCCCAATGCTTTTTTAAATGGTAAAACTAATCATTTTAGCAATATTTACATAATACTATTTATTTTTAAAAAAACACAATAAGTCTATGCATATGTTTTTCATGTATTTATTTGTATGCATAACAAACAAAGAAAATGTTATTTCATACTTGTATACCAGGCCAATAATGTCATTTACTTAAGGGAGTACAGATAAGCAAAAAGTAACAAATAAATAATAATAAAAAGAGCAAGACTCTAAAACCAATTGGAAAGTCTTTAAGATTGAAAACATTGAAGCATAGCACGGTACAATTTTTTTAACATACTAAATGTGGGAATTTCATTGATGTTAGATGTATGAAAGTGCTTGCCAGTACACTGACATTTCAGTAGGAGAGATATATATATAAAACGTTTTAACGTAGCCACTAATATAAATATGAAGAAAAACAAATAAAAAACAATAGACCCAATCAGAATTTCCAGAAATAAGTGGAGGTAGGTAGAATAGGTGATTAAGAAGATTTCCAGACATGTAGGAAACCAGTGTTTTCTCAAAATCAGGTGTAAATGTTGAAGAGAAAGTAAAAGCAAAAAACAAACAAACAATTAAAAAAAAAAAAAACAGCTGTTTTTAGATAAAAAGGAAAGTAGGAAAACAATGATTCTTAAGATTTAGTATGCATCAGAATCACTTGGAGAGCTCATGCGAAAAAGTACAGATCACTGGGCCTCATTCCCAGAGTTTCAGATTCAAGATGTCTGGAATGGGGGCCTAGGCACATCTCTAAAAATGACTTTCAATCCTGGCTGCACATTGCAGTTATCTGAGGAAATTTTTAAGAATACTAATGCCTGGCCACTATACCAACTATACTATCCATTGATAACCCAGATTTGGGATTATTATTTTTTTTTTTTTTTTCATTTTGCTCATGTTATTTTAATGAGTATCCATACTGAAGTGCTAGTATAGTGAAGAAAAACTCAGGTAGAATGGCACTGGTCATTCAATTAAGAAATGTATGAAGGTATTTGTGGGGGAAAAAGAGGAACTAATGTGACATTGAAAGTTTATTAATTTCAACATAACCTGAGACACCTACGATTTTAATCTTATGTATCTGATTTGTTCTTTAGCCCAACTAGATTCTAATAGAACTGTCTGCATGAGGGAAATAATCTGTATTTGTGTTGTCCAGTGCAATAGCCTTAGTCACAGGTGGTCTTGAACACTTGAAATGTCACTAGTGCAAGTGAGGAACTGAATTTATTTTTATTTTATCATATTTTAATTAATTTAAATAGCTACATATAATTAGTAAGTATATATTGGACACAGCAGCTCTAGAATTTCAGCAAATAATTTAGCCACAGTCTGTTTTCCAAGGGAAATAATTAAAAACAACACAGAAGCCGAGTTGTCCTAATGTACTGCTGTTTAGACAGACAAAATACAGATTGGTTTGACTGCAAACTAACATCCAGAACATAGGCCGAATATGTCTTTCTGACCAGAGTTGTTTGGTTATTTGACATGACCGCACAGTGCAATTGTTTCTCCTTTGTTTTTCCTAGATTGGCTTTTTTTTTTTTTTCTTAACTAATTCTGAAGGAGTACTCTTCCTACTCCAGCATGTTTCTTAAGACATTGAGATGAAGCTTTTCTAATTCAGTTCCTTTCTCTAACAAATTTGAAATTGTGTACCCTTCCTGCTTAACTGACTGAGATAATGTTCCCAAATCTTATTTTCTCACACTGAATTTGAAGTACACATTTCTTAACTCCATATTATTTTTATACTACTGAAGAAAACAAAAACAAATAAAACTCCTAGGGCCCCCCTCCCTAAATTTGAAGAAAGTATTTTTCATGACTTAGAACATTGCTTAAGTCTCTGTAAATTGGGTTTCTAGATCCAGTTTCTGTGTGTGTGTGTGTGTGTGTGTGTAGAGATTTGCCCACACAAACAAGCAATTAATTATTAGATACCAGCAGAGTGTCAGATAATTCAATTCAATTCTGACACTATCTTCCTCAAGATAAAATCAGATGCCACAGGGTAAAAGTTTAGTCCTACAAGATTGCTACCCCTTCCAGATGCCAGTCATAAAATAAGCACAGGTTGTTACCTCTTACTTCAGACCAAATAGCTATGAATCAGAGGTTCCCAAGACCCCCTCTTCCTTCGGTTTGATTCATTTTTTTGAGTTTCTCACAGAACTCAGAGAAACATTTTACTTAATAAGCCACCGGTTTATTATAAAAATAATTCAGGAACAGCCAAATGTAAGAGACATAGGTCAAGGTATGGCACAGATCATGCATGCCATCTCCACGTGCTCCAATCTCCAGGCTCTTCACGTGCTCACCAACTTGAAATCTCTTCAAACTCTGTCCTCTTGGATTTTTATGGAGGCTTCATTACAGTTATGATCGATTAAATCATTGGCTACTGGTGATTAATTCAACCTTTAGGCCCTTACCCTCACCCTGACATTGGGGGGTGTGGGAGGAAATGAAATCTTCAAACTTTTAATCACATGCTTGATTCCCCTGGCAACCAGTCCCCATCCTTTGGTGATTTTCAAAAGTCACTCACTAACATAACACAAGACAACTTTATCACTCTCAACACTTAAAAAATTCCAAGGGTTTGGGGACTGTGAGACAAGACCTATGGACAAAGACCAAAAATATATGAGAAACTTATTTTGGTCATGTGATTTTCTTATAAATCACAGTATCACATCCTGCAATAGTGATATATATATATATATATATATATATATATATATATATATATATATATATATATAAATGGTATCTCTAAAATTATAGAATGTAATTAGTATTATAATTTCTGAATAATATTCCAATGTCTCAAAACTTAAAAATTACAAAAAGAAATAATAGTACAATGTTCTATTCCCATTGCTGTATCCTACAAAACTACTTCTCACAGATATGAGGTTTATTTGTATCATTCCCGAGTTTTAAATATATGTTTAATATTTAAATACAAATACAATGGACCCTTGAACAACTTGGGTTGGAACTGCACAGGTCCACTTATACGTGGATTTTTTTTTTGTTCTTTTTTAATATATACCGTAAATGTATTTTTTCTTCTTAAAATTTTCTTAAATATATTTTATTTTCTCTAGCTTAGTTTATTGTAAGAATACAGTATATAATATATGTAACATAAACATTATGTGTTAATCAACTGTTTATGTTACTAGTGAGGCTTCTGGTCAACAGTAGGCTATTAGTAGTTGAGTTTGGAGGGAATCAAAAGTTATGTGTGGATTTTCGACTTGAGGGGGGTCAGCCCTCCTAACCCCTGAGTTGTTCAAGGGTCAACTTTGTATACTCACAAAAAATTTTATATGCACATTGCACTTTACACTTAGTATAAATTGAAAGTCTTTCAAATTAGCAATTGAATTTTAACTGTAATTGGGTTGTATATTTAGATAAATTTGGGGAAAAACTAATATCTTAACACTATTAAATCTTCTAACATTGAAATAGCATTCTCCTCCATTTCTTAAGGTCTATTTTAATTTCTCTTAGCTATCTTGTGTAGTTTTCAGTGTAGAGGTTTTCCACAGTTTTTGTTCAGTGTTTTCCCAAGTAATGTATTGTTTGAAATTATTATATGCTGACTTTATTTTTTATTATCGTAGTAAAAAACACACTATGAAATCTACCTGATGATTAAAATTTTAAATATTTAATACAGTATTATTAACTATACCGGGGATGACAAAAAAAATGTATACCAGTGGACACTTTGGTCAACGTTGCACAAGCAGTAGTTTGTCATAATCAGAAGTGTCTGGACGCTGATGGTAACCACTTTGAGCACCTTTTGCAATTGCAGAAGTCAAATGTGACTTGTATTCATCTTTCATTATTGGTGTATATTAAGTATTACAATTTTAATATTTTTTTCCTTTCTTAAAATGTATATACATTGTTTGCACCCTCTGCATATGCATTATTGTACAGCAGATCTTGAAATATAAACTCATGACTATTAGGTATGAGATGTTAATCCAGAATTTTCCAGCAATGATGAAAAATGTGTTAATGATTTGGACTGAAAAAAATATTGGTCGATCTTTCCATATACCAATTTTTGATTCACTGGCTCTCAAAATTCACCTTTGAGTATCTGGTATATGATAATGTACTGAACTCTTTAGCATTTCTCCTTTACAGTGAGCACAATGTTAGCTTTACCTGCATAGTGTACTGAAAGGATATATACCGTGTTTCCCCAAAAATAAGACCTAGCCGGACTATCAGCTCTCATGCATCTTTTGAAGCAAAAATTAATGCAAGACCCTGTCTTATACTATATATATTAACACGGGTTTTCAATATCTCATATCATATCATATCATATCATGCCGGGTCTTATATTAATTTTTGCTCCAAAAGATGCATTGAAGCTGATTGTCTGACTAGGTCTTATTTTTGGGGAAACAGGGTAGTAGAACAGAGGGTGTTTCTCCCTATGGTGTGTTGTGTGTTCTGTTTTGCTTTTCTTTTACTCCTGCTACGCATGTCAGAGGTGCAGGTATGTAGAGACATCTAGTGGTTACCTGCCCCCATTGCATTCCTAAAGTCAACAAACAACCATAGGCTACTCAAACTTGGATTCCATGACCACTTCCCAAAGCCCTCCTAAAGCCTACACTGACAACTCGTCTTTGCATGTACAACAAAGTCCTAGTTCATTCCCCTACAAACCCTGGCTTCTTGTACCCTAGAGGGTTATTTCCTACTTGACGGGCTATGCTAGACCAACTGTAGCTCATGCAGCCCTCAAATATCTCTGCTCTACAGCAGCTGCAGACACATCTTCTCCAGTAAGGTGCAAAGCCCAGCCTTGGTAAGAGAAAGTTTTCCTTTTTAAATTTGTTCTCACTCAGGTCTGCTCCCTCAGCTCTAGTGTGGCTTTTCAAGTTATTTTTATATAGTAATAGTTAATCTCCTCTCATAACTTAATTATTATTTACATCCCTTTTAAATTACTGTGTAGTCTGTCTCCTGATTTAGACATCATTTTTTTCTTTCTTAAAAGAATATGCTTACCAGTTTCAAAGAGGATAAAAACATATTTATTTTCACCCAATGGACTGAGTTTCTAAACCAGAATAGAATGAAAAATTAGACCACATCCCCCACCCTCCTGACACCATTTTTGATGAAGGAAAGTTTGTGTGATAATAAGAATATTGTTTCTTTACTCCACCACTAAATTTTATATTTTAATTTAAAGTTCCAAAAGAGTGGGGCAGGGGATGAGACTAGATAAGTGTTAAAATGTCACAGTACATTCTGTAAATTGTAATATATGCAAATAAACTACAGTAAAGTAAATAGAAAACAAAAACAACATATAGTACACAAAGACATATGTCCCAAGGATAGATAAGGCCAAACAAAGAACAAAGAAGGAAGGATTAGTTTGCTCAACCAGAGGTACAGAAACTTTGGATTACATGTATGAGTCTTTGGAAAGATATGCCATAGATGAGCTAAGATACATAGAATTCTGTGGTGTAAGAGGTCTTCAACTAATACATTTTATGTGGCTTGCTTCAGGTTTTCATCTACTCGTTTGGTTATAGCTTCGATCTCCAGAGATACAAAGAAGCATAGACCCTCTGCTCTGTCTATAGGACCCTGCTCTTCAGCTGTACATTCTACCCTCACCATCTTCCCACCTATCAATTTAGACTTCTGGACTGTCTACTTTGATAGATGATAGGTTAATTTTTTAGAATCACAGATTTCACCCTTTGTACATACTCTATCTGAGTCCCTAACTTACATTTACTGGTTTTAAATAAAATTACCTTCTCTGACATAATCTTAGGCTCTCTAGACTTGTGAATATATACTACTTATGTTTTCACCAACACTGTAAAAATTCATTCTCACGAATAGTATTTCATGTACACTGTAAAGTTGGAAGAGATATTAGAAGTTCTAAACAGAAAATACAAGAGTGGCAGATGAGTGTACAAGCCCTCCAAAACAGGATTTCACTTCATCTCATTTCTATTACATTGGTAAATTTAATTTTAGCATACCAAACCTCTTCTATCTATTAAACAGTGGGTGGGGAGGAAGTGCCATATATCCAACAGAGACTACTCTAGATCAAAAATCGACAAACTATGGCCATGAGCCAAATATGGCCTATTGCCTATTTTTGGAATCAGTTTTCTTGGACCACAGTCATTAATATTTATACACATTCTCATGTTGTCTATTTGGTTACGAATTGTCATCACCGAATTTTAGAGCTGAGGAGGACCATAAAGAAAATTCAGGTTTATGCCACCATTTTATAGATGAAAAAACTGAGATTTAGGGGATTTATATGACCTGTCTAGAATCATACATGTAGGTGATTAAAGAAAAAGAGTCAGAAACTATCTGTAGCTCTTTTCATTTTGTTATTATATCTGTTCCTTTTCTTTTCTAGCACACTTAGAAATAGCCAAGGGTATCATTAGCTTGGACCACTCATCTGGCTTTATAGTGACATGTGTCACTCCAACCAAAGTAGAGAAAATCTGCCTCTTTCCCTGTTATTGTGACCAGGGAAACTATACATTCTAGGTAGTACACTAGGAGCCTCCAATATCTTGGGCCCCTGAATATCTCCATATAATGGAACCCCACCTGGCTGGTTTGGGGGAAATGATATGAATTTGAAATAAATAATTTGTATTAAGCCACTAAGATTTGGGGAGATTTCTCACATCAAATCTTGTCTGTCATGACCAAAACACTGCCTCTCAAAGACTATGAATTCTAGACTGGTAAACGTTAAATATTAAATCATTTCTAAAATTTTAAAATAGCAAGTTATAATAGAATTTACTGTAACATATTACTCTATATAAGTTCGGTTCTCTTTAAGACTATTATATATATTTTAATATAGATAATAGTATTGTGGTTTTATAGCAGGTATCTTCTGATAGCATGTGTTTTCAGAGTGGAAACAATTTACATAAGATACATTAAAAGTGCCTGATAAATAAAACACTATCTAAAGCTGTAAATAAAAGGACCATATAATTTAAATCAGCTTCTTTATATGCAACATCTTGTTTAAATAGGTAAGTCTATTGAAGCAATCATGCAATATAATACTTGTGAACCATTAACACATTCTACAACAAAATCACATATTATAAAGCCTTACATTTAAACCTGTTTTGAACTATATATATTTCCTTGTTTTGTCTTGTATTTTTCACTTTTATGCTATTTTGGTTTACCAATTTGGATTTTATCAATTTAAAGTATACCCTATGATTGATATTAATGCATTGACTAGATCTAAAATTTTATGATGCACACATTTTTACCGTTTTTAAAATAAATTGATGTCTTTACTCTAAAGAGATATTTTTAGGTGAAAGCTCATCAACTTCCGTACGAACATTTCTATTAAAACTTTTCTACTAGCTTTAAATTTACCTATAAATAGTCATGAAGACTGGCATACAAATAAACATATACTTGAATTACATAAATACTGAGATAACTTAGTTTTAGCAAATACCAACTTCATCTTGATTTTGTTTCCATCATTATCTCATTTTACTTTTAAATTAAATGTCTATATTATTTATTAATTTGTATTTATTTTTGTTTGTTTATTTTCATTTAGTTAAATTCATTGTCTCATGGTCCTTCTCATTGTATTCATTTCCTTATATCTATGCCTTATTTTATTTGTATTTAATGTACTAATATTTTATCTTGAATATCTATAGGATTTGTAATGATTTTAATGATTGTATTGAATTATCTTACATTTATTAGTTTATTTCCAAGACATTGGGAAACACACATTAATATTAGATAAATATGAATATATATTAACAAACAAAGTGCAATCAAGAGCCCTTATTCATTCTTCTTTAATCTGATCTTTACCTATAACTAGGATTTAAATTTTGCTTGCAATAAACCCAGTTTACACAAACTTTTGCTTGCAAAAGACCCAGTTTCCCTGGCATTATGGTTACTAACATTCCCTTTGATGCTAAATGTTGTAATTTGGACAATAAATTTTATGGTCACCTTATCAATAATCATTATAATATTTTTCTTCACAACACTACCTATAGTAAAATAAATAAAGTTATTTTCTAGGGGTGACATCCTATCTTTAAAAGGAATATAAGAAGAAATAGGAATTAGCAAATTTCAGTTATTTTAATTAAAACATAAGTCTTGGTAAGGAGGTTGTTGGTAAGAGACACATAGCCATTTCCTTACCTTTAACCATTGGACCTAGTGTTGTGAACGGCCAAACTGGATAAGGATGGTAACATACACCTATATGTTACTGTTTATTTCCATAGTCAATGGAATAATTACTTCCTTTGTTTCATGTCTCCTGCCTCTGAGTAGGAGTTGAAAGCCATGGCTGTTTGCACAGGGCATCAAGTCAGTTGTACATTAATTACTTACCTATGTTTTCATATACAGGTATTCAAATGCTAATAAGCAGTGAATTGGACAGTCTTAGAGTAGCAAGGAGAAACAAACAAGCTAATTTCATTTTGAACTGGTCCTATTTCTCCTCATTTCCTCTTTAGTAAAATTCTGTCAAGCCCTTTCATTCTCTGACCTTTCAAAATCTATTCTGTACTAAATACTTTTCCTCTCCTTGAGACTTAGTTTAAATGAGTTGCCTGACAGATCATTTAGCACTGTTCCACTGCTTTGCCAAACCTTTCAACTAGAGAGGTTACCTCATGCTGATTCAATTATTTTATTATCAACTCAGTCTCCAACATGTCCCAATCTGAAATTAGTCAGGGATTACTCTACTATGATTCCCTTCCTAGCCAAAGAATCTCACTGGGCCCACTTTGAAAGGAATTAGACAAACAGTTGTTTCCGCATTTTCATGGAAAACAAAGGGATACCTAATGTTAATACGTTGTTGCTAAAACACCATTAACTGTGAACACTAAAGTGTAGAGAGCAATGTAGTCTAATCCAATACAACTAGTTGGATGTAGCAGTGTGTTACAGAGTATAACAGAATTAGTCCATTGGGTACCCAGACCCACTCATAAAAGCCAGTATGGTATTGTAGTGGTAAGAGTATACCATTAATAATGAAACTGATTCTCTCCCACTCTGTAGATTTATGAGAATGGCTGGCTGAGTGTCCAGGTGCATCCATCTTCTGAAACTCTTATCCAGCCTGTTTCATATGAAAAGAACACGCTGACTATGCCACCTATACCCACATTTTCAATTGTTGAAATAAACACATTCTGAAAAACCTCTGTATTAGTCATAACACATGACAGTCTCAAAGCTTAGAAACTCCCTAAGTCAATAGTAAAAGAGGTTTCATTCCATTTCTGTGCATCTTGTTAGAAACAGTAAATATATAAGAATTGTAGTGATATTTTGCTTCATATGAGGATTTCTATAATAACATTTTAGTAATTTAGGGAGAGTGAGCATTATCATTTTTTTTAACTTTATGAGGATTTTGATATACTTTCCTCACAGTAATTATTTATTGAGGTGAAATTCACATTATATAAAATTAATCATTTTAAAGTGAACAAGTCAGTGGCACTTAGTGCATTTAGAATGTTGTGCAATCACCGCCTCTGGTTCCAAGACAGTTCCTTCAGCCCAAAGCAAAACTTCTTACTAATTGAGCAATTTCTACCCATTTCCTCCTCCTAGCCCCAGGCATCTCTCAATCTGCATTCTGTCTGTAGGCATTTATCTATTCTGGATATTTTATATTAATACAATCTTACCATAGGTAACCTTTTGTGTTTTGGAAGTGCACCCATATTGTAGCATGTATCAGTACTTTATTCATTTTATAGATTAATACTATTTTGCTGTATGTATATATAAGAATTTGTTTATATGTTCATTATTTGATGGGCATTTGGACTGTCTTCACCTTTTGGCTATTATGAATTGTGTTGCCATGAACATGCATGGACATATACTAGTTTGAGTACTTGTTTCCAATTATTTTCAGTATTCTCATATGTCTAGGACTGGAATTTCTGGGTTATATGGTAATTCTATGTTTAACTTTTGGGTAACTGCCAAACATTTTTCTATAGTTGCCGAAACATTTTGTATTCCCACCAGCAATATACAAGTGTTCACATTTTTCCACATCTTCATCAGCACTTATTATTTTCTGTTGTTAGGTGCATCCTAGTGAGTGTAAAGTACTATGTCACTGGGGCTTTGATTTGCACTTCTGTTCCTAGTTATCTCAGTGTGTTTATCATGAAAGTGTGTTGAAATTTGTCAGATTTATTTTCTGCATCAGTCTGGAAGGCCATTTGTTTTTTCTTTTTATTAATATGGTGTATTACATTGATTGAATTTCTTATATTGCAGCACCCTTGCACTTTGGAGTAAATTTGCTTGGTATAATGTATAATTCTTTAATATACTGTTAGATGAATCATACCATGTTTAAAAGGGATAATAATCTGTAATTTTATTTTCTAGTGATGTCTTCAGCTATCTTTGGTATTAGTGTAATGTTAGCCTCATAGAATAAGAGAAAATGTTCCTGCTTCTCCTATTTTATTATTATTATTATTATTATTATTACTATCATTATTATTGGAAGAGTTTGAGGTAAATTGGTGTTCATTTTTTAAAGGTTTGGTAGAATTCACTAATGAAGCCAACTGATCCTGGCATTTTTTCTTTTTCTTTTCTTTCTTTTTTTTCAGTATCTTCAATATCTGATTCAATATCTTCGCTTATTAGGGGTCTTTTTAGGTTTTTTATTTCTTTTGAATCAGTTTTTGTAATTGTGTGTTTCTAGGAATTTGTTGATTTTATGTAACTGATTTGTTGGCATGTAATGGTTAATACTATTCTTTTATAAGCCTTTTTATTTATACAGGGTTGGTAGTAATGTCCCAACTTTCATTTTTAATTTTAGTTATCTGTGTCTTCTCTTATTTTCCTTATCAGTGTATGCATAATTAAAGGTTGTCAATTTTGTTAATATTTTCAAAGAATCCATGTTTTGTTACATTTCATTTCTCTATTGATTTTCTTTTCTCTATTCCATTTATCTCTGCTCAAATATTTATTTCCTTCATTCAGCCAGTTTTGTATATTGTTTGCTTTTCTTTTTCTACTTCCTTTGAGTTTAAAGTTAGTTTGTTAATTGGAGACCTTTTTAAATATAGACATTTACTGCTATACATTCCTCTCTTAGCACTCAGTACTTTTACTGCATCCAATAAGTTTAGGAATATTGTGCTTTCACATTCATTTATTTCAGAGATCTTCTATTTCCCTTTCGATTTCTTCTTTGACTCATTGGTTAAAAGTGTATTAACTTTCATATGTTTGTAAAATTTCCAGGTTCCCTTCCCTTACTGACTTCCAGTTTCTTTCTAGTGTGGTTGGAGAAGATGTTTCATATATCAATCTTTTTAAAATTTATTGAAGTTTGTTTTATGGCCTAAGATTCCATCTATCCTGGAGAATGTGTATGCACCCTTGAGAATTGTATGTGTTTTGCTCTTGTTGGGTGGAGTATTTTATATATGTTAGACATAATTGATTTACAGTTCCATGAAAGTACTGATTTGTTGTTGATCTGTCTACTTGTTTTATCTATTTTTCATCCTTTTATATTCAACCTGTATGTGTGCTTGTATGTAAAAATAATCTCTGGGAGACAGCATATAGTTGGATTATTATTTTCATGCATTCTACCAATGAATGTTCTGTTTGATGATTTTGATCTATTTATTTACATTTAAAGTGATTACTTTTTGAAGAAGAACTTATTGCCATTTTGTTGTTTGTTTTCTATATGGCTTGTATATATTTTGTCTTAATTTCCTTAATTACTGCATTGTTTTGTGTTCAGTTGATTTTTTTAAATTAAAGTTTATTGAGGTGAAAATTGTTAGTGAAGTTCCTAGGTTTCAGGTGTATAATTCTGTAATACATCATCTATATATCACGTTGTGTGTTCCCCACCCAGAGGCAGTTCTCCTTCCATCACCATATATTTTTGTCATGTTCTTTTTTATTTCATTTGTTTTGTGTATAAGTTTTAGATATTTTCTTAGTGCTAATGTAAATGCTATTTTGGTTTTAATTTCAAATTCCACTTGTGCACTGCTGGTGTACAGGAAAACAATTGACTTTTCACATATTAACTTATATCCTGCAACCTTGCTAAAATTAGTTCCAGGAATTTATTGGTTGCTGTTGATTTTCTTGGATTTTCTACATAGAAAATTATGTCATCTGTGAACAAAATAGTCTTATGACTTTCTTCCCAATATGTATAACTTCCTTTCTAATGTGTCTGTCTTATCTTGTCTTATTGTATTAGCTAGGACTTCCAGTTTGGTGTTGATAAGCAGTAGTGAGAAGGGATATCCTTGCTTTGTTTCAGCTCTTAGTTGGTAAACTTCAAGTTTCTTACTTTTAATATTAAGTGTGATGTTAGCTGCAGGCTTTTATTCTAGATATGCTTTATTAAGTTGAAAAATTCCTCCTCTATTTTTAGTTTACTGACTGTTTATCATGATGGGTGTTGAATTCTGTCAAATGTTTTTCTGCACTTATTGATCGGATCATGATTTTTATTTTTAGTTTGTTAATGTGATGGATTATATTAATTGATTTTTGAATGTTGAACCAGTCTTGCAAACCTGGGATTAATATAATTTGGTCATGATGTATAATTATTTTTATGCATTGTTATATTTCACTTGTTACTATTTTGTTGAAAATGCTTGCATCTATGTTCATGAGAGATATTGGTATGTAGCTTTTTTGTCGTTGTTTTAATGTTTTGTGTGGTTTTGATATTAAGGTACTGGCCTTATACAATAATTTAAGATGTGTTCCCTTGCTTCTGTCTTCTGAAAGAGATTGCAGAGAATTGGTATAATTTCATTATTAAATGCACGGTGGAATTCACCATTGAACCCATCTGGTCATAATTCTGTTTGTTTTGGAAGGTTAATAATTATTGATTTGATTTTAATAGATATGAACCTATTAAGACTATTTTTTTTATTATGTGAATTTTAGCAGATGTTTCTTTCAAGGAATTGGTCCATTTCATCTTGGTTATCAACTTTGTGGGCACAGAGTTGTTCAAAATACTCTTTATCATTTAATGTCCATAAGATCTGTAGTTTGGTCCACTCACTTTTGATATTAACTTGTATCCCCTTTTTTCATAGTTAGCATGGCTAGAGATTTATCAACTTTATTGATCTTTTCAAAGAACCAGCTTTTGGTTTCATTTATTTCTTCTATTGATTTACTGTTATTCAGGTTTTTTTTTAATTTTTATTATTCCTTTGCTTCTAATACTTAGTTTGGGTTTAATTTTTTTCTTTTAGTTGTCCAAGGTGGAAACTTAGGTTATTGATTTTAGATCTTTCTTCTTTTCTAATATATGCATTTAATGTTATAAATTTTCCCCTAACCACAGCTTTCATCTCATCCCTCAAATTTTGATGTCATGTTTTCATTTGATTATCTGTTAATGTCTTAAATTCTCCTTCATTTTGCCAGATATAGAATTATTTGTTGATAGTATTTTTCTCTGAGCACTTTAAATATATCATTTTACAGCCTTCTGTCCTCCATTGTTTCTGGTGAAAAATCAGCTATTAATGTTTTTAACGACCACTTGTACTTGACAAGGCACTGTCTCTTGTTGCTTTCAAGAGTCTTTCTAAATCTTTGGCTTTCAACAGTTTAATTATAATGTATTTTAATACGGAGCTCTTTGTGATCATGGTGTATGTAGTCTGTTGAGTTTCTTTGATGTGTAAGGTTCATGTCTTTCATTTAATTGGGAAAAAAAAAAAAAAAAAGCATTTCTTCAAATATTTTTTCTGCCCTTTTCTCTGTCTTCTCTTCTTCAGGGACTCCCATAGTGTACATTTTATTATACTTGATGGCATATCACAAGTACTTTAGTCTCTGTTTACTGTTTTAATTCAGTGTGTTTTTTTTCTTTCTGCTCCTCAGATAGGATAATTCCAATTATCCATTTACAGTTTAATTATTCCTTCTTCTGCGTATTTAACACTGTTGTTGAATCCCTCCAGCAGATTTATTTTTTTTCAGTTATTCTACTTTTTAGATATAGGAATTTTATTTGGGTCCTTGTTTACAATTTATATCTCTTTATTGATATTCCCATCTTGTTCATATACATTTTATCATTTCACTGTTTCTTTTATTCCTAATCCACAGTTTCATTTACTTTAGTTTTTTTTTTTTTTTTTTTTTTTTTGCTTTTTTCTTTTTTTAAAAAAATTATTATTTTTTGTAAAGGGAGTTTGTTTAAAGTCTTTTTTTAGTAAATCCAATGTTTGAGCTTCCTGAGGAATGTTTTTTTCTTTTTCCTCCAAATGGGTCAGACTTGCCTGTTTCTTTGTATGCTTTGTGATATTATTTTGAAAATGAGATATTTGAATATTATAGTGTAACAAATCTGGCATTCAAATTATCCCCACTCCCCAGGGTTTGCTATTTGTTGATTATCACAGGCTGCAGTTATCTGTTTAATGACTTATCAAACTATTTTTGCAAAACCTATATTCCTTGGCATATGTAGTCAGTAAATTCTCTGTTCCTTTAACTTGGATTCATCAACTATTTTGGCTGAGAATTCCTTGAATGCCAGGAAAAAAACAAAACAGAATATGCCACTCTCAGTCTTGGACAATTGGCGATGTGAATGAGACACTGCTTTAACACTTGGCCAGGTGGTTTACATTTCTGCTTTAGCTTCATTTCCTGCTTGTCCCAAACCTAGAGATCAGCCAGTTGTAAAAACTTAGAGTTCTTTTAGGTATTTTCTTACAGTGCTTGCTTTTCTGGTCAATGCATAGCTTACCAAGTTTCTTAGTATTTACAGGTGACTTTTAATGCCTTATTTTTCAAAACTTCTTGTATTTTCTTCTGAGGCTTTATACAATCTATCGTATATCTCAACTAGAATCTTTTGCCCCAGATGGCTGCTAGTTTTTCATTTGACTTACAACATCTTCAAGCAAAACCTATTGCTTGTCAACTCTGAATGAGTTGTAAGGTAGGTGAAAGAGAGGTGAGCATCTTTCTTAGGCCTTCAAGCAGTCCCTAGATAGGTCACAAAAGAGAAACTAATAATTTGTGAATAAGATTTGCTACACTCCCTCCAGAACCAGGGACCACTGAGAACATGGACTTCCATCTTCATCACTGTTGCTGATCTGGAAAAGGGGTAGGACAAGGTCAAGTAAAAATGCCACACAGCTATCTGACCATTTCTAAATTGCTTCTTTTTTGATTAAGCATTTGCTTGGTTATAAACCTTTGACTGTTTTCTGATAAAGTTGGTTCTGCTTCTACTTGCTTTTTTATGATGTAGAAGGATGAACATTTGGAGCTGCATTCTCTAGTTTTGCTCTCCCTATAATTTTAAAGGATACTCTTTTCATGAATTTAGAGTAGATTTGTTTTAATAATTTGAATTTCCATAGCTCTTTACATCTCTCCAAGGACCTGACCAAATTTTTTTGTGTGTTTTATAGCTATATATCCACCCAGAGAGTTGGACTAAAAACTGCTTCGGAACTTGTTTGTTTCTAATTCATCTTTTCTTCCATGTTACTTAACACATAGTAGGGCTACAAATAGTATTTAATGGTGAATTAATTTTTACACCCTTATGTATATTAGAGAGTAGTTAATATGACTTTCTAACATCGATTAAATATGAGTTTCAGATAATTTGAGAAAAAGTATGAGATTTTAAAGATATGTCTTATTTAAATCCCAGTTAATACACTGTCTATTCTGATCTATTGCCTCAGCAAAGTAGAATTATAATAACTGCTCCTAGATTTAATGTTTGCTACCAAACTTGTGGTCAGCTGTTATGTACTATAAAAAATATGAAGTTGTAATATTTAAGGAAGCTGTATAAACACTTACTAAAATTGCTCAACATACACTTCATTGAATTCTCAATTTTCTTTATAATAAAATCAGTAGATTCCCTGCATGTTCCCATAATTTCAACTGTTTCATCTCTTACAACTATATGTGCTATCAGCTGTGTTATATTGCACTAATCGTTACTGCTTGCAAATTACACAGCTTTGTACTGACAACCTCTTGGCTCAAATTGTTAGCTTCTCATGCCTACATCTTTCTTAACTTTCAGCAATCGTGTCAGACTTCACCTCTATCTGGTAGTACCTGAAAACTGCAGTAGCTGCCTCCTCATGTGAGCATGCATAGCATCCTTAACTGAACTTAGTCATAATTGTGTATTTTATCTTATCCTATTTTTTATAGGTTTAATTATTAAGAGGATGGACTGTGGTGCTAAACTTTGTGGGTTAGCGTTCTGATTTTGCCATTCCCTAATGTTTAACATTGGAAATTTACTTCAGCTTTCTGTGCGTCAGTTCTTTCAGCTATAAAATAGTTGATAATAGTAGTGTCTACCTTATATATTTTTAAAGAGGATTAAATGAGTTAACCTATATTAGAGAATATTCAAATGTTAGTGGTAATAATATAATTATACCATATGTAATATAATAAGAATGACAATAGAATTATTATTGTTATTATCATTATTATATTGGGAGATCCTTGAGGACAATTAATATGTTTCTTTTTTTAATCTCTGTAGATTTAGAACTAAGCCAAATGTTATGCATCAAACGTTTCTCAATAAATAATTTGGGACTGCTACATGCATAAAGTTTATAACCTAAAATCAGACCGTTTATTTGTAGTCTCCTAATCAGTTACTGAAACAACTACCAATCCTTCCCACTCAATGTTGAGAAAGTCATGGACAATGGTACAAACCTCCCATTTTTTCCTAAATAACATATTTAGTTAGTCCCAAGTCCTGAGATAACATACTTACTTTTCTCTCAAACCTATTGTATTACTCTTGTCTTGAATTGGGAGGCTGTAACTTCTTAGACCAAAGATTTTTCTCACTGTGTGGAACTCTTCCAGAGTCTCCTTTGATTTAGTCTGTCTCCAATATCATTCCAATGTATGTGTATTTCACAGATCTCCCCAACCTGATGAAACTACGTGCCCTTCCTCTGCATTCTTTTGACTGACTTGTTCTATTACATTTATTACACAGCCTGAGTTTATATGTATGTTTCACTAGACTGTGAAGTCCTTGAGAATGAGAAATAGATGATAGGTGGATGATAGATTAGATAGATGGTAGATAGATAGATAGATAAATAGATAATTGAAATAGGTATCATTCATCCCTATTTTCCTAGAATTTAGCATTTGCCTGGCCTAACATAGATGCAAAATATGCATTCATTGAATTAAATTGTTAAGATATGCATTAATGTCCCTCTTGATAATGTCAGTAATTTCACCTCCTTATTCAGCTACATGCTATTATAAAACTTAAAATGCTTATATCTATAAGATAATATTTGTCTATTCCTTTTTATTATCCAGTTTGCAATGAAAATAGTGAACAACTAATGATCATGGAGCACGATACTATGTTGAACTGTTGTTGTCTTGTCTCTCTGCTTCATTGCATGATTGTCATAAAGTCAACACTAAAATTTTAATAAATATACATTTGCGTTTTTTTTTTTGTTTTGTTTTTTTGTTTTTTTAAGTTAGTGTGCCTTTAAATACTAATGGAATATTGCCTGCAAGATAGTTTTTGGAGCTACTTATTCTTAAGAGTATATCTCTCATCACAATAACAAGCACAGTTCAAAATCCATATAGCTTATATTTATAAAATTTATTGCTGCATTTTTAAATAATATCTTGTAATTTTACACCTTTATGTTATATTGAACCAATAAAAAGAGAAATGACAGTACTACTCTGAGAGATTCTATCATGGTTTTTATTCCATGAGCGTAAAATAATTAACCATTAAGAGTCTGGGACATTCTCCTTAAATGATGCATTGGTTACATTGATAATACACAAATTTAAGATTAAAATCAAGTACTAAGATGCATATTTAAAATACTAGTTTTAACTAACCATAAGAAAGTTATTTCATCACAAAACATCAATCTTTTGTTTCTTACCTTTTTCTCTGTTTTAGAAATAGTGAACCCAACTCTGGAAAATAGCTTTGTTTTTTTGTGATTACTTGCTCACACACATTTTTTTTTTTTTTTTTTTTTTTGCAATATAACCATGGTTTCAACTTAAAGTTTATTTTTCTCTGTAATTTGCAGTTCATTTAACGCTATCATTTGAATAGTAGAAATATACATTCTTCGCATAAGAAAATAACATTCTTCACATGCAAAAACAAAAAATGTTGTTTTTTATTGGATGAGATCTGATCTCCACTTTTAATAATATTTATTTTTTACAAGGCATTGACAAAAAATTAAAGAAATTTAAATTTATTTAATTCCCAAACCTGGTAAGTGCTATAAACTTTTGTCTGTATTTGGAAAAAAAGAAAAAGCAAATAGTTGTCATCTCAGGAAAATATAAATTTAAGGGAGAAAATCTTAATAACCCTATTTATGTATGTAGTGGTTTGGTAGGAGAAAAATAAAACGGGGAAGGAGAGGATCTTAAGACACCTCAGCATCATTTCAGTCATTCAGAATATTTTATGGAACTTCAAAAAAAAAAAGATAGAGGAAGTAAAACTTTTTATTTCTATTCCTACATTTGATATCTGAAAACTCTATAAAAAGAATAAATAATATTGTAGACAATTTACTTTCACTACACAGCAATAATTATAAAAGAAAACAATGAAAAATCTTCTAACATAGTGAAATTTAAACCAAAACAATGGAGAACCGTGAGAACATGCACATATCTCCTTAAGGATTGGAAAGATATAAATTTATTTTAAGTGTACAACTCATAAAGCGTTCATTGATCAATCCTTTAGAGAAACTTAATCTAGAGACTGGGTGAACTAAAAAAAGAATAGGAAATGTTTTTCTTTGGACAGGGACTAATGTCAAAACAAGATAGAGAAGTTGGAGCTGGAAAAAAAAAAAAGCACATATGCCACTTTCACCATCTCTGACATATCTCTAATCTGAACGAAATTACCAAAGGTGAACTGTGTTCCAGGATGGGCATAGATAGAGGAAAGCAATCACATGATCAATAAACGGAGCTGTACAAAAAGTATAGAGGCTGAAAACAGAGTGGAAAATGATAAGAAGACAGTGAACATAGTATCGTTAGCAAAATTTTAAGATAAAAACTATAATTAAAAAATTTGGCTGTTTCATCCTATTGCTTCCAACCCCACCATATTTTCAAAACAAAATAAAATAAAAACCAATGAGAAAAAAAGAAAAACAGAAAAAAAAAACACACACAAAAAAAATGATCCTCACTTAAAATTGGCAATAGGAAGAAATACCAGTGTTCATATTCTTTAATCTTTCAAATGAGAATTAAAATTGTATTATGTAAAATTCAAATATTATGTAAAATGTTTTTTTTCTTTAATTTTCAATATATAGAGATTTTTAAACTGCAGTTCTAGGTTAACAGCAAAATTGAGGTGAAGGTACAGAGTTCCATTACACATACCTCCAAACATGCATAGACTCTTTCATTACCCACATTCCCCAACAGAGTGGTACTTTATTATTTGTCTGTTTATTTTACCAAGGATGAACCTACATTGACACGTCATAATCAACCAAAGTCTACAGTTTATATTAGGGTTCATTACTGGTGTTCTACATTCTATGCATTTGGACAAATGTATAATGGCATGTACCCATCATTATAATATCATATAGAGTATTTTCACTTCCTTAAAAAACATCTCTGCTCCACCTATTCATCTGTTCCCCCACTACCTCTTTCAAACATTGATTTGTTTAGTTGTCTCCATAGTTTTGCCTTTTCCAGAATGTTATGTAGTTGGAATCCTACAGTATGTAACCTTCTCAGATTGGCTTCTTTCACTTGCAGTATGCAATTAAGTTTCTCCATGTAATTTCATGACTGGATAGCTCATTTTGTTTTAGCATGGAATAATGTTCCATTGTCTGATGTACCACTGTTTATTTATCCATTAAGCTACAGAAGGACATTGTGGTTGCTTCCAAGTTTTAACAACTGTAAATAAAACCGCTATAAACATCAGGGTGCAGCTTTTTCGGTGGACATAAGGTTTCAATTCATTTGAGTAAATACCAAGGAGTGTGATTGCTAGATTGAGTGGCAGCAGTATGTTTCCTTTTCAAGAAATCTCCATTTGTCTTCCAAAGTGTCTGTGCCAGTTTGTATTCCCTCCAGCAATGTATGGTATATGTGTGGCGGGGGTGGAGGGAGAGAGATAGAGAGAGAGAGAGAGACAGAGAGAGAGACAGAGACAGAGAAAATTTGAGGGTGTATAGGTTATATTTACAAAAAATCTCAGTTCCATCACTTGTATTTTTATTTTATCTCCTTTAGGTCCTTTTACGTCTTTCAAAATCAAGTAAAATTTAAATTAATATTGTTTGTTTGCTTTTATAAAAATGGTCCCATTGTTTAAAAACAGTTTTTATTTATCTATCAATGTAAATTACTGGGATTATATTCAGTAGATATATTAATTACCACTAATGGCAGTAACATTTGGAGTAAATTTTTGTTATTTTATACTTTGTGACCAATTCTCTATCACAACCTCATAATTTCCTAAATATCAACGAAGTTTTCCCTCTGGATTTTATATTGATGAAGTGATTTTATTCTTCCTCCGTACTGTTCTCATTTTTGACAATTTCCCCATCCTTCTGGCATCCAACACTCTGACCCTTTCTTCATGCTGCTCATCAGATTTTACTTACCCTCGTAAGGTGCTCCCCAATCCTACCAAGTTGCTTTTGCTCATATTTTCTTAGCTCCTTCTATCCCATCACATCACCTCAGGGTTCTGTTCTCTGACACAACAATGATAAATAAAGGTCATAGACTATAGATGGGGAATAGTAAAAGGTACCCAAAGAAGGGCTTAGAGAACGCAGGATAAAGGCGCTACTACTAGAGGAAGGATATAAACACTTGTTAAGGTCACGCCCTGGAGACACAGGTTCACTATGCACTCCAAAGTCCATGACTTAACAGAAGATTGGATAACACCCTGCCTACAGCCTACCTTCAAGTTAACATGTCTCCACTAATAATAACGGCATTGTAGCTCAGAAATCTATAAGAGACAAAACAAAAGAAAGCCCCAAGCTAAATTGGGACACAAAAACAAGGTCACCAGAGCAATTTGAAACCTCTGGTGCTGTTGATAAAGATCATTAAACACAACCCAGCCCAAATCCTGACCAGTTTAACGTAATCTTCACACTGAATCTCTGTTTACTTCAAACTTCATTGTCCTATGCATGTCTGCTTACGAACAAAAAAATATAAGGCATGCCAAAACAGGATATGAAGATATAGAACAATTATTACATCACAACCAAATTCAGATGTGGCATAAGAGTTGGAATTATCAAAGAATGTTAAAATATGATTAATATGTTAAAGGTTCTAATTGAAAAAGTATACAACATGCAACACCAGATGTTGGGTATATATTTGCAGATAAATAAGAACTATATAAAGGAATCTATAAAATTATACAGATTTTTTTTTTTTAAATGTGTAAATCTAAAGCATAGCAAAAGAAAAAGAATATCTTCAAAGTGGTATTAGTAGACTCAACACAGCCAGGGAAATAATTCAATGTACTTGAAGATAAGTCAATAGAAATTGCCCAAATGGAAAGAGAAAAAAAAAAAAAAAAGAGAGAGAGAGAGAGTGAGAGTGTGACAGAGAGAGAGTGAGAGAGCATGACAGAGAGAGAGAGAGAGAGAGAGAGAGAGAGAGAGAGAGAGAGAGAAATGATAGAACATCCAAGAACTATGGAGCAATATCAAATTGTGTAGCATACGTGTAATTGGTATGTCAACTGGAAAAGAGAAAATTAGACTAAGCAAATATTCGACATTATAATGGTTGAGAAATCTTGAAAAGTAATTGCAAAAAACAAACTTAGTGTTGAATAAGCTCAGAGGACATCAAACAGAATAAATACCAATAACAGCAACAAAAAATTAAACAAACAATAACAATAAAAAGTAAGTAACATATAAAACGATGAAATTGCACATACCAAACATAAAGAGAAATTATTGAAGGCAGCTAAAAGAGGAAAATAAAAACCCACATATGCAGAGAAACAAGAATAAAAATTACAGTGAACTTCTTGGAAACCATGCAAATAAGAAGAGAGTGAAGTGAAATATTTAATATCTTTAAAAGAAAAGAAAAGAAAATTTGTCAACCCAGAATTCTATACTCAGTGAAAATGTCCTTGAAAACAGAAATAAAATGTCCTAGTGAATTAGTTTCCTGTAGCTGTGGTAACAAATTAACAAAAACTTGGCTTAAACAGAAGAAATTTATTCCCCCACAATTCTGAAGGTAAGATATTTTAAATCAAAGCATTTGTAGTTATATTCCCTGTCAAGTTCGGAGGGGAAAATGAATTTTTTTTTTTTTTTTTTTTTTTTTACCTTCTAGACACCTCCTGCATTCTTTGTCTCACAATTTATTCCTCCATCTTTAAAGCCAGCAGCAGAACATTTATCTCCTCTCTGACTCTGCCTTCCTGCCTTCATTTTATAAGCACTCTTGTGATCACTTTGGGCCCAACCAGACATCTCTAGATAATCTTTTCATTTCAAGAACCCTCACTTAATCACATCTGCTAAATAATTTTCCCAGGTAAGGTAACATATTAATAGGTTCTGGGGAGTAGGACATGGACATCTTTGGGAAAAGCATTTTTTCAGACATAAATACCCAGCAGACAAAAAATAAGGGAATTTATTGTAAACAGGTTTGCCTTATAATGAATGTTAAAACAACTGATTTAGGCAGAAGCAAATGATATATGTCAGAAAAAGGTCAGAAAGGAAGAGTATATGAAAAGGGATAAATAAAGGTAAAATGTAATCTTTTATTTTCAATATTAATTGATCTAAAAGAAATAAATGTTTAAAAAATAGTATCAATATATTGGATGTTTGTAGAATATGTAAAACTGAAATAAATAGCAATATCATAAAAGATAGGAGGGAGAATTAGGGACTATTCTAAGTCACCAGCACTACTTGTGACATATTGTAGATTACTTGAAGGTAGACTTAGATTATTTAAAATTAATATTATAAGCTTGAGGGAAGCCACCTCAAGACTTTATCATAAAAAGAGATATACATGAAAAATAGAGGAGATAAAATAGAATCACTAAAAACACTCACTTAAAGGTAGAAAAGTTTAAAAACAATACAAAGCAAAACAAAAAAATGAACAAGTACATGGATAAAATAGAAATATGGTTGACTTTTATCCAACTATATCAATGCTACTTTAAATATGAAAAATCTAAATACACTGGTTAAAAGACCAATGTTTTTAAACTGGACTTAAAAAAAAAAAAAAACAAGAAAAAAAAAAACCCAAAACCAAAAACGAAAAAAACAGACTGAACTATATATAAGAAATTCACTTTAAATATTAAGAATCAGCTAAGTTAAAAATAAAAGGATGGTGGAAGATATTCCATGAAAATAGTAATCAAAATAAATCTAGTATAGCTATTATAATTTCAGACAAAGCCAACTTTGGAACAAGAAAGATTATCTAGTATGGAGGAACATTATATAACAAAGTGTTCAGTTCTCCAAGAAGACACAATGATCAAATCACACACTACATTAGGGAAATTATTATATTATATAAAACAAATAGTTGGGAATAAAACATCATTTTTATAATATTCATAAAACATTCCTAAAATGTATTATTGATTCTATTGATTGATTCATTTACATAATGCGTGTTGCAATATTTTATTAGATTTGATGATATTACTAAGCATTTAGAAAATGTGTAGCAGAGTATAGGAGAAAAATAGGAAAATAATACAAAATATAACTTGACTTAATAATAAAAATACGTCATGTTTCTCTAGGAGTTTGTTTTGATTGTAACATATTATTTGTTCAACTTTCCTCCAAGCGGTGTCATATCTGTTTTCTTTGATGTTCTGCATCTAAAATTCTAGAAAACAAGGACAAAATCAAAACAAATGCTTCTGTATCTTAATGTCGTTAGTTTACTCCGCTCCCTCCCTGCCTGCTCTGACCTGGGAATGTCCTGATATCTATGGCCTAAGATTATCAAATACATAGAATATATTCTAACTGGTATATTTTTCAATCACAGTAAAGTAGATTCTTTTTCAAATTGACTCATAAAAACAGGTTACTCTGTTTTACACACCAAAGTAATATATAGGAGAACAAGTGTTTACTAAAATAGAAATTAGTTTGAGCAGATGTCAGGGTTCAAAATAAGTATGTTTTAGTGATATCTTTCCTAGACCAAATTTTCTTCCTGTCATACATAAGGGTATATATACTTTCAATTAAACATATTTCTAAATAGAAATGATCATCTAATACTCCAGCACCATGTAAAATATTATATTTAATAGAACTGAAAATAGATATAAAAATACTTTTAATATGTATTTTGCAAAATAAATTCTTATATCAATTACTGGTATTTACATATAAATTAAGGAATTGTATAGTTCCTTCCCAAATGTTAAATCACTAGACACTAACTATTTTCACCTTCTTATTCATGAAAATAATGTCTTAATTACTATTATGGTAAATTCAATTCAGTTCAATTTGATTTTAATAAGTTTTTGATCTCTTAGTAAATGCTAATTTTTGAAGATAGATTGCAATATGAACATATTTCCTGTTTTTCTGAATATTATAGGCAGTATCTAATATGGCCTTCAATCATGGCCCCACCAGGTGTTAATGACTCTGTGCAGTCCCTTTTACTTCAATGTGGGATGAACTTAGTGACTCATTTCTAAAGAATAGGCTATAGTAAAAATGCAGGAACATTACTGTGAGATTAAATTACAAAAAGAATGTGGCTTTTGTCTTGAGTAGCCTTTTTTGCTGCCCTTTCATTGGCTTACTCTGGAAGAAGCCAGTTCCCATGTGGGGAAAGAGCCAGTGAGGAACTGATGCCCTCAGCTGAACAGCTTTTTAGGGGTGAGATCCTTCTAACAACCACATCATTGAATTTGGAATAAGATCCTCTACCAGTCAAATCTTTAGATAAGACTTCAGTCTTGCTAAAAGCTTGAATGCAACATCATGAGAGACCTTTAACCAGAGGCACCCTACTAAGTCCTGACCCACAGAAACTTTGAGATAATCTATGTTTATTATTTCTCTATTGCCACATAAACAAAGATTTTATTATTTGGTTACAGAGCAATAGATAAATAATGGAATAGAATGTATAATCCACATGAGAAATCAAACATTAAATAAGCAATTATTGATTCAAAACCAATTTTATCTACTATAACCAGCTCTGAAAAGATTACATAAAAATTGACCCTAATCTGGATTTGTAGGAAGAGTAGAACATTGCATATGAAAATAAAGAGTCTGTAAAAAAAAAAAAAAGAAAGAAAGAAAGAAAGAAAAAAAATTGCACCTCATTAACAATAATGGGAAAAAGTAGATATAATAGCTCTCCTCATTATTTGAAGTCCATGTAGTACAAATGACTGACATAAAGAAAAAAACTGAAAATTAAAATTCTCAGCAATGAGTATAATTTGGAAATGCTCTGTTCATGTAAAGTCATAATTTGGCCCCAGGTGCGTGGAAACCAGATGTTAACTAGAATCTATCTTCCCACTTCAGTATAATTGAATGCACAATGTAGAATTTTAAAGTCCCTTGCAACAATTCTGTTAATATCCAGGGATCTTCCAATCTCATAATTACTTCTGAATCTGTGTCTGTTTCAGGGATCAACTGTTAGTCTCTATGCCATTGATTCAGACATGAACTTCAAACTCTTACATATATAAAATGTATCAATAGAGTACAATAAGTTATAGTGAAAATTGAACAGGGAGGATGGGATACTAGAATAGATATTTATGTTTAAATAATGCATACAATTTTGCACACTAGGTAAGCTTATTTTTAAAATGTCCCATAGTCACACAACCACTGCCTTTTATTTTGGCCCTGCATTTCACATAACCACTACTCAAGTGGAATCCTTTTGACTTCACTCTTTCTTCCCTTTCTTTCTTTACCACATAATCAAAAAGTGCTTATTCTCCATCTCAGTTGAAATAATTAAAATTCAGTAATGCTGGTTACTTGTGTTTCTGCTGACATTTATTCTTATAAGGCCTAATAGTCTATTCCTAAGATATTTCTCAAGATATGTTCTCAATACTTTCTAATCTAAGAGAATTTCTGGAGCAGATTGAATATACAATATATGTAATCAATTATTATATGTAATACTTCTCACAATCTTCCGGAATCATTTGTGGTTTATATGCATGCTGCTAGGATCAATTTTGCTCTAGTTCTCCACCAACAGCACCATTTTTTAAAAAATGAATCAAGTCCCTCAGACAAGTTACATAGTTAAATTTCCAGTAATCATTGTTTCCCTCTTTTAAGTCCAACTTTTCATTTCAACCTCTTATATCACATAATTATTCCCTATCTACATAGAAAAAATAATGAAGTTTTTTTTTTCTAAAGAAGAACCGAATGAGTGAAATAAAAGGGATAAGTATTTGTCACAAGAAATTTATAAAGACACTACTACTGAGGAGAAAAATAGATAACTCAGTGAGGAATGAGGCAGTCTATTAATAAGAATCTACTGACCACTTACTTTTTTGCTCAGAACTAGAATAAAAGCACTCAACAATATTTTATTTTAACTTAGGAGGAAATTACATGTAGAGGCGAAGAGGATGAGGGTTTCTCTTAATAGCTAGAGAAGTCCAGAACTAGAGGTAAGCCCAGTCCAAATGTGTGAGATATCGGAAGACAAGTCATTCACGGATGGGCAAGCTCAGTGATGCATAGGCTGGTCGCTGGAATTTGGAGCTTCAAGCCTGTCTTGGATTATTACCAGTTTCCATAATCCTGGGACAGGGAAATGTTTGAAGGATTAAAGTATTATGGGTGAAGATGTGCTCTGGAAGTACAAAAAATTGATTCAATAAGGTTGTTGTGATTCAATAAGATTCAATAATCAATAAATAACTGCAGTAGTGAAGGATTTGTTGACACAGATGAAGTAAGTTTGCAAACATGTAGTGATGGCTAACTAAGTTTAGAACTTTGCAGGAAGTGTTAAGGGAGGTAAATTGGGAGAGAGGGGCAGTCATGATTCTCTAATTTGGTTAGTGAAAATTAAACAATTGAGATTTTAGGAACAATTAAAAAACAGAATTGCAGTAACAAATTAGCATCCAGACACAACAACAACAAAAAGAATTAACGTCATGGGTGGCTTCACCCCCTAGGTATTGCTATTTTTTATTTGAAATTGTGTTTGAAATATACATATTTCAAGTATTTTCTTAATGTTTTCACTGCTTCTTTTATTATAAATGTTCCCATCTGTCTGCTCTTCAGCTTCACAACCATTCTACCAAGGTCAAGGAGCTTGAATAGTCTAGTCTGGTTTTTGCCACATTGAGTCTGTTTCACTCTCGAGGTTTTTGGGGAACGAGTGTACTGTGGGTAAGGACAAGTAATGTACTCTTTCCAGCCTCTGCCCTGTTCCACTCTTCTGATGTTTCCATTGAATGTCCTGTGTGAATGTGTAGATGCTAGGGGCAAGTGTAAGGAGAGCTCTTCCTTACCATACCTGTTCTTACATGGTGTGGACCCCTCCAGGCCTTAGGGATATGGGTTACTTATGGCTGGGGCTCAAGCTTCCATCTTTGTCTTGTTGCCTATCCTGATGCTGAAATTCTGCACACAGTATTTGCATATTCAGAATATATATATACACACATACACACACACACACATATACACGTATATATGTGCATATATATGTGTATATATATATATAGAGAGAGAGAGAAAGAGAGACAGAGAGACAGAGAGAGAGAGATATGTAGATATATGTATTCTGAAATAATTTATAGTTAAACCATGTACATTTGAGGGTTTGATGCCCATTAGGCAAATACACTGCTTCACAGACACACAAAACCACTTTTATAGACAGCTTGGAATGAGCTATATTAGACAAAGTTTTGAGAACTTAAATTATTATTATTTTTCCAAAATATAGACAATTGATTTACTACATAGAGATCTTTTTAAAAATCTAACCTTATACTGATGGGCTTGGTATATCAGAATTTTAATAGTTTTGGGTTTGTTTTTTTCCTCTCTGAAACTGAGTAAAATTGGTAGTATTATTCAAATTTTAAAGTTTGAAGAAACTGAGGTTATTAACTAAAATTACAAAGTTTTTTTTTTTTTTTTTTTTTTTTTAATGAGGGGATTCACAACAAAATCTCTTCAATCTAAACTCTGAAAGTGTTCCTAAATACCATTGAAAACAAAAAAATATAAAACAAAATAGTATTTGGAGATTCAGTCTATAGTTTAGGATTTTTAATCCTATAATTCTATATTCATACATGAAGAAATGTAGAGTACATAAGAAATGAGAGCGTGAGGCTAACCTATTTACTCATTTTAAAGATATCTGTGTTTAAGAAATTGTACCAACGATAATATATTCAATATTTCCTCTTAAATGATTTTTTTGTGTGTATGATTTTAGATGGGATGGATTATCTATGAATCAAACAAAAACCTGTGAAGGCATGAAGACTAGTTTGCATGTCGATTTCACCCTTCCATATTGCCACTTCAGAATAAATGGCTATACTCTTTGGAGAGGAAATTTCTCTGACTCATTCAAATGGCTGTAACTTATGTGACTTGGTCTATTGAATAGAATCTGTACTATTTTCTTTTGTTTTTCCCGGGGGGGGGGGGGGAGGAGGCGAGTGGTAATTAGAGTCCATATTTAGCCTGCATTTGACCTAAAATTTTATTTCCAAGGAAATTGGACTTCAGTTCTGAAATCATTGAGCAGCCTAAAGCATAAAGTACACGCAATTTTAGCCAATGTAAATTACACTGGTGGAAGAGATGTAGATATGCAACCAACAGTCACGTAAATTCTCAGAAAGGTATTCCTCTTTTAATAAATTCTTACAGTCAACATTTAATGAATGAGATTCCAATGCACTTTTCAAGTGAAAAAGTTGAATGATCTATTAATTTTCTGAGCTTTATGTTTTATTTAATTGAATGACAGACCTGTTATTTTCATTCCATCTGCCCTTGGAAGCTTCTAGGGATATTACTATATTTGCCGAATTCAAGTCCTATGAATATTTTTTTAAATCAAGAATAATACAGTCTTAAAACTTAATTTGCAAGGCACTAGATTTTAAAGTAAATATGAGCATGGTAAAAGGAGAAATTATAAACACAGCAAAACTTAACCTTTGACAGTGTTACTGCCAACTATTGTTAAAGCATAGTGATTGCTTTCTGAATCATTATATTATCAGTCTATCATTCTTCAGTCCTAATGAATACTAATTAGTAGGTTTTTACTCATAATTTTATCACTGTCACTAGTGTTCCCGAATTAATAGTAAACATTTAAAATGTCATATTCTGGTTTGGTATAATATACTAAAACTGCCTTTATTAAGTTCAGTTATGATGCACTATCCTACCAATAGTATTTCCTAAAGAGAGGAAAAAGACTCTTCCACCTAGTGAATAGTCTGCAAATGAAAAGCTTCTTCTCATATTTTACTTTGGCACAATCACTAAAACCTTTCCCATTGCCATCAGAACTGCATGCATCAGGCTTGTGTTATTCTCTTGGTTTTTCTTTCCCCGTTGTGCATTAGGTTCATCCTAATGATATAGGTTCTTCAGCATTCAGAGAGCTAATGCTAATGTCTAATTCATGCCACCTCAAAGAAAATAGTTTGTAGTTTCTCCTGTGCCTATCTAATTAAAATTACTGTAGAATACAAAAGTGGCATATGTAGTAGAGCACAGAGGTGTTTACATAACAATTTCCAGGTGTATAACAACACTGATTAAAGTGCTATCCTGTTTATTTACTCATTAGAACACATTGGGCTCAGCACAATGTAAAGATAGAATTTTTGTTTAAATTACCCTTATGGGAGTTAAGGATTTATTCTGTAATGAGTGATGGAAGGAACAACTAAAACAATCCAGCTGTGAATTAAACAATCAATTATTTTGTAGAATGGCTGGGACAAGACCAAATACTAATGTGATCTAAACAAGAAGATGTTTATTCACGAATCTTTCATTATGCGTGATGATCCTGTATTTTCTAATTCTCTGGGAATGCAGAATTATGCCTTTTGTATATGATTTATTTTAAACAAAATACTGATTTTTGTTGGTTTATAAAGAAGTACCAATATGGGAGAGGCTCTTTTTACATTATCTACCTATCTAAAGGAGGTAGATATATATTTCCCTGAATATTTGCCTCTTTTCTTTGCCATTTAATCTAAACCTCACTACACTAGGCCAAATGAACAGAGTATGGAATTAAAAATGCACAAATTGGCTACCAGTGCGATAATTCTAAAATTGGCATTAACTAGACTTTTTCAAAATTTATTAGGGGGAAAATAATGCACATTCATGCTGTATGAATCCATATTTACATACCAGGTGCCTTGTGGAAGTCCAATAAATATTTATTGGTGACCATGAATGAGGCAGTTTAGCCATCCATGGAGGAGGAAGCAAGCAAGCACATTGCATGTAGCTGTACTAGCACGTTACTTAGTCATCAATCTCTTTTTACAACATGCTAGGAAAATGTCACAGTCCTGCTTCCCACTTCCTTTTGGATGTGGCAAAATACTTGCATTTAAACACTATACTTTTATTGTTTAAGTACCACCTCTAGTCTTTGCATGATTTCCTGACTTTTAATTTTTGTTGACAATATTTGAATATAAATTTGCCATGAGTAGAAAGTTTTCAGAACAAAGGCGTTCACTGCACTGTGAAAACTGAATTTAAATGAAACTTATGTAAAGACACCCCCACAAAAGCAGTATTTGAATTGTCCTAAGGGTGCACATAAATTCATTAATATTGGTGCTACTCAAACTGTTATTGTGGGGATGTGTCTGTGGTGTGGTTGTCAGAGAAAAGCTAAATAAGCAGAGGAAATTATAGACTAGATGAAATGGTCCCTCTAAAAATGAAGAAATGTATATTCATCCTGAATAATTTAAATAATCTTTCCCTGACATTAGTATATGTCAGTTAAAAGATAGTACATAGTCTGGAGTAAGAATGTAAAGTGACAAGAAAAGAGATTAGTAAAAAGTAAAGGAGGAGAAAAATCTTAGTTAGGATGGTCATGTTTATATAAGTTAGGGGATGGTCCCAGGCTAGGTTAGCATTGTGAGTGAGAAACTTTTTGTTAAAACTGTTAGGAAAACATGCATGCCTTAAAAAGACCCTTTACACATGCAAACAAACTTAAATACCAATAAATCCTAACTAAATGGAAATTAGATTAACCTTTAAAAAATTGTTTTACATATATTATAATTTTGCTAACATAAATTATTCATACTTAAAAGTCAGTTAATGGCTCATCATTTAAAAATAAAAACATATCTTTGGGGTTCTTTTTGAACTATAAAATCATTCAGTTTTTATTGTAGAAAATTGGAAAAAAATACAATCAAATGTCAATAATTCCATCATCCTAAAATAACTAATTTATAAGATTGTATATTTTTTCATTTTATATACACACACACACAATGACTATGTTGTGTGTGTGTGTGTGTGTGTGTGTGTGTGTGTGTAATACTTGGTATCTATATTAGTGTATTTAAAATTCAACCCATTGGGCATCAAGAGGTCATTACATACTCAAAATATTTCCTCTTTGACATGTATGTCACAAATACATAGAGGGTGCCAAAAAAAATGTATACCCATTTTAAGAAAGGAAAAACATGTATTACAATTGTAATAATACATACCGTTAACAAAAGATGAATACAAGTCATGTGCATACATATTTTTGACACCCCTGTATATGACTTTTAGTTTTGTTTGCAGTATTTTTGACATTCACACATTTCAAAATTTTCTTGTTTAGTCTTATCTAAGTTTTCCTTAGTCTTTTCTTCTTTTGCAGTTCAATTATATATTTGATTAATTTTTTCTACCATATTACTTTGTTTCTTCCTTAAATAAAAGTAACCTTTTAAAATATATTTTTGCAATTTTACCACACATCCTTAATCACTTCTCACACTGCTCTCGTGAATGTGTTACTCTTAATTACATTTTTGGAGCTGGTCTTAATTGCTGATTTGATTTTTCAGAATCAAGTCTAGTGCTTTCTACTTCATATAGACTGAAATTTTAGCTCTTTAGCTTTCTTAAATCCTTTCTTATGCCATATACCTGTGTTACTCTAAGTCCATTTTATTCTTATGATTTTGTTTGTCATTTTTTAAAAAATTTTCTTGAAAATGCTAAGCAATTCTGTTATAACTTTCTTGAGTAGATTGTTTTTAGAAGTATAACCTTCTTCCAAAACACTTAGGTATTGTTCTCATCCTCTTATTTCATAGTAGTTGTATAGATACCAAGATGATTGAAAATTATTTTGCTTCTACTAGCATCAATTTAAGATATAAATTAAATGCTATATTTCAAATCTATAGACCTATATATTATTTATAACTCACTGTTCACCTGAGAGATAGTTAAGATCTTTCAGATATTCAGGCCCAGGGCAAATTAAGGTATACATCTTTTAGCTAGGAGAAGAATCCAGAAGAAGCATTCCCGAATCAAAATTGAAAAACCATATTGCAAGTGTTTATTGCTCCAAGATTCTAGTAAGTGG
Source organism: Rhinolophus sinicus (assembly GCF_036562045.2). Classification (NCBI taxonomy): domain Eukaryota; kingdom Metazoa; phylum Chordata; class Mammalia; order Chiroptera; family Rhinolophidae; genus Rhinolophus; species Rhinolophus sinicus. The sequence goes on from NC_133755.1 coordinate 107,396,954, forward strand.
AAGATGAGAGAAGCTAATTTTCAACTTGATGTTTGCTATAGCCCATCTAAGGTTTTCCAGAAGTACTAGGATGTTTGCTAACTGATAGCATCACGGTCACACCCTGTTTCTGAAACACCCTGGGGTAAAATAAAGAGAAATTTTAACAATAGAGTGTAAATTAGTAATTACAAAGGAGATGAAACTCTTTCTTAATACAAAAGATTAGGATTTACAGCCAAATTTACAATAGAAAAAAATTGTTCTTGTCTAAGAAGTCCCCCCCCCCCCATTAACATTGGTGAGGAAATACTACAGCAGAGTATTAAGAGGAAGAACATAAAAGAGGATATTTCTCATTATCCTGTAGTTGCATAATGGATAAGAAAATAATAAAATTGATATGAGTATATTAGGCATAAGGTGTGGAAAATTCCAAACTTGATGTGATTTTGTGTGGTGACTTTATCTGGTGATTTCACTGTAGTTTCCTGATCTCAGTTTCCCTGTTAATGGAAGGAGAATTTAACTGAAAATATAAAAATGTTAATTTATTCTTTAATGTGCTTAGCAGAAACAGCAATGCTAACGTGTAAAAAAAATTTAACGTCTGTTCTTCGATAAGCATGTCAATTTTAAATATACGTATTTGCTTTTCTGATAGAGAAATGTCTGAAAAGTTATTGAAACTTGAAACTTTAGATTTCATATATGGCAACTCTTTGTAAGCAACATGGTGTCTATGAATACAAAATGGAAGTTATTAACAACTGAAAAAAAAAAAAAAACCTCTTGAAGCAAGCACTGACTCCAGTCAAATTTAGATTTTGATATTTATTTTTTTAAGGTTGATTGACGTAACAAATTATATAATACTGACTCACATCTTAACTGAGATATCTTCTATCTCCAGCACTTTTTCATCACTTTTACCCAATTATTTCAGCAAAAAGTAGAGACATTAAACTTGATAATAAATAACCAAGGTATTCATAAACATACAGGCTGCCATTTGATATTATAACTGGTACTGTTACTGTTGAAGTCATTCTTATTTGATCTGTATCTTTGCACCGTTTATGTGAGGCAGGGTGGCTTAAATGTTGAACATTCAATATTTTCTTTCACTGAAACTATGCACAAAAACTTAAGAACTAAAGCACAACTCAGGTTTACACGCTGTCTCTGATTCCACAGGGGACTTCCAATTCAATCTGTGATGTTGATCTAATGCACAGCATTGGGGTTAGTATATGTCAATTAGGATCACCCTAAAAACTGCAATGTCAGGACAACCAAAATAAAAAATTATATTTTGCATCTCTAAATTATTTTCTTAATTAACATATTTGGAGCCCACACATGTTTATGGTTAAGGGAAAGGTGTCTTTATTAGTAAGTCAAAACAAACCCAATTAAAATGTGATATCATTACACACTAGTTGAAAAGTCCAAACTTCATAACACCAATAGCACAAATGCTGGTGAGGATGTGAAACAACAGAAACTCTTACCACTGGTAGGAGTGAGAAATGGTACAGAAACTTTGAAAGACAGTTTGAAGTTTTTGTTTGTTTGTTTGTTTTTTAACAAAACTAAAATCCCCATACAATCCAGAAATTGCACTCTTTGGTATCTACCCAAAAGAGGTTTAAACTTATATCCACATAAAAGCCTGTACACAGATGTTTGCAGCAGCTTTATTCATAATTGCCAAGACTTGGAAGCAAACAAATTGTCCTTCAGTAGATGAATGGATTAATAAATGTGGTACATCCAGACAGTGGAATATTATTCAGCACTAAAAAATGAGTTAACATGACATAAAAAGACATGAAAGAAGCTTAAATGCATATTACTAAGTGAAAGAAGCCAATCTGAAAATGCTACATAATAAATGATTCCAATTATATGACATTCTGCAAAAGGCAAAACTATGGAAATGGTAAACAGATCAGTGGTCACCAGGAGTTGGGAGTAGGGGAGGGATGAATAGGTAAAGCATAGAGGTTTTTAAGGGCAGTGGAAATACTCAGTATGATTCTATAATGGTAGACACGTGGCATTATACATTTGTCCAAACCCATAGAATGCATACTATCAAAATAAACCCCAATGTATACTATAGACTTGGGGTGATAGTGATATGTCAATGTAGGTTTATCCATTATAGCAAATATCGCTCTGGTGGGAGTGGGGGATGCTGATAATGGAGTCTATGCATGTGTGGGGCAGGGTGCATATGGAAATTCTTCATGACTTCCTCTTACTTTTCCTGTGAGACTGAAAAATAAAACACAGTAAAAAAAGTCTTTTAAACCAAATCAAACCAAGATCAGTTCAAAAGAACGAGAAAATTCAAACACTGGAATGTCTGTGACTTTAGTTTGGAAGGCAATGTCATGGATGAAAACTCTGCAGCATTTAATTACTCAAGGATCATAATTAATGTATGTTATAATGAGAACAAACATTTGTATATGACAAATATAATGTGCAATGGAGATTGTATATTACATTAAAATTTAGTTACAAATTGATTTTGTAACTATCCCTGATACACGGATTATTATTTGAGACTCAGAAAAGTGAAATGGCTTACATCACATCAACTTAAGTAATGCCACATCTGATGGAGCTGTAAATGAAACCTAGCTCTCACCTTAAATTCATGTATACTTTTCATTCGCTGGAATTTGCACCATTTTTTATAGTGTAATAGCATTATCACCTCTAAATACATGCGAATATATGAACGCAGATGCATAATACACAAAAGTATATACACACACAGGATATTTTTAATTCCTTGGAAGATAGATAAGGACCACATCAAAACTGAGTAGGCAGAAACAATAAATCTGAATTTTTCTAAGGACAAAAAATCCTAATTTGTTTTCCTTATTCTGTCTCTTAAAGCTTTCCTCCAACAGAAATTTTCACTGGACAAGAAAAATTGTGCATTGTCAAACCCACATTAGGGTTTATAAAACCTGAGATAAAATAAAATTTATAGAAAAGTGAAAACATGTAATTTCCTGTTGTGCTCAATAATTTTCAACCTTACTTCTTGAAAATTTTACATGTCTTTCTGTCAGACTTGTATAGTTCTAGCTAAGGTCCTGCTGTGTAGAACATGTCAAAATCCTTTGCACTAATAACTTCATGTGGCTTGATAAAAAGATTTGTATTTTTTTTCAGTGAATATTATCCATTTGCACAAGTTTGCATTTTTAAAGAAGTTCCCAAGGCCCATTATTGCAAAAAAAAGGGCAAATTTACTTTCCTATATCAAAATTATTTTTTAAATACATCTTTGTTCTTTGTGTTTAAGTCTTAAAATCCTTTATACGTATGGCTAAATAAACAAAGGTAATAGTATATAGAAAGAACATTGGTCTTTCAGGTACTGTGTTTCTCATCTTATTAGTTAGCAATTTGTACAATTATACCGAAATGGGTGCAATTCTGATATCACTGCTTATTTTATTATAGCGGTAAAACAGATCCAGTGCTATCTGCCCCGCTTGCTTATAATATTACTCATAAACAATTTTGTGTACACTCTATTTCAATTTCCCAGCTTCATTAGCTAACAATCTGCACTAAAACATTCAAGGTAAAATAGAAAGCTAATTGAACAGAGATTTTTAAGCTCATTTGCACACAACAGGATTTATTAGAACCAATGAAATTAGAAAGCAGTATGACTTCTCATGTCCTCACCAATTCTCTCTGCTAATTCAAAACGACCATGGAGAACCTAATTGTGATAGAATATAGAAATACCATTTTCGGTAAGCGTACTATCTGGGAAGAATAAAATGTTTCTTCAGTCTATGTGTAGTTTAAGAATTGCTTTTATTCTGGATTATTGTCTGTTTTTTTAGAATGCTGCATCAAATGATGTAGAAAAAGATAATGCTTCTTTAAGGGCTGATTTCCATTTATTACATTTTCTTATAATTTCCTACTAAGTTTCTCTCCCTTACTCCTACTAAATGAATGATACCAATATAGGATATCAAAAAAGAAACCCAGGTGATAAAAGGCTCAAAATTATAGCACAGATTAGTAGCATAAAAATCTGCTATCCTAGAATGGAAAAGAGAAAAGTTTAAACTGGAATTTTCTTAATTAAGGTGAATCAGGCCAACACTGATGTTTTTAAACTTAGAAAGCTTCTCAGAAACTAATGTAAAATATAATACTTTAGTACAAAGTGCAATTTATTTACAAAATTTTAAAACTAGCTCTCACAAATATTTATGGATTTAGAGGTTAATAAATCTGAAGTTCATTAAAAAAGATAAAATATTCTGGTAGACATATCCATAAAAGAAAATCTGAAACTTCTGTCAATGATCTAGTTAAAAGGATTAAAAAAAAAAAAATAGGCTGATGTTCATTCTAAGCCTGGAATGATAATAATTCTACTATTTTTTAAATGAAGAATTTCCATGAGTTTATTAAGACATAAGACATTTTACTTACCCTGCAAACCCTCCCTCTATTCATTTTTCCGTCTCTGAATGAAATTTCAGTCTTTCATCATTTTTAGGAAGTAAATAAATTGTCTCTTTCTAAATGTGTTAAAGAATACAAGGTCCAGTGTAGCATCAAACCTGCAGAATTATTTTTTTTAATTTAAAACTTTTCTGTTCCCCAACTCTTATCCTCTATAATTTTGTGCAATTGTGGGTGGAGTGGATGCTATGAACTCTTTACGCTTTTTCCTTCAATCTCTTTTTTCTTCAAAAGTGGGAGTACTGGCCCCTGCGGTAGTTTCTTCTGGGTGTGGATATCCCAGTCTTTGATTCTATCCAGTACTGGGGGAGGAGGGAATGTTTCTTTGCTGACTATCATTTCTGTTCTTGGGTTGCTCCTGGGATCTCATCTGCTGTTCTTTGAAGCGATCCATGCTTCCTCTGACCCTTCACAATTTCTCTCTCTGCTACCTGGTTTCTGAAGTTTTTCTCTGGTGAACACCTGTCCCTTTTACTGTCCTTTTGTCCAGGATTCTACTCAAGATGGCCTGGTCCAGCAGCCTTTTCAGGGAATGTTTATGTTGTATGCATGTGAAGCTCACATCGCCTTTCTTTTATGCTGAAAGTGAAGGCATTCACAAGCAGGCATCTTTAATTTGCTATCTCAGGGTGGTTTGCTAACCACTGGCTCTAGATTTCAGATTTTTCATGATGTGGCAGTGCTCAGTCCATCAGACATCGGGGCATAGATATTGAGTTCTTCAGGGATTCTCTTAGATTTCTGAAGTGAGGGACAATTGTTACCCCATCAGTCATGTGAAAGTTTGGAAACTGAACCTAAAAATATCTTCCTGCAATGAAAGAACTACTCTTAGTTCTTAGAGTGCTCAACTAATACCTTGCTTTCTATTATACAGACTTGAAGTCACTGATGGGTTTCTGCTGACTGAAACAGTTTCACAATCTTTTATCAAGATCAGCCTATGTATTCTAATATATCATGTCAGGATGTGGGTATCTGGTTCCTACTGTTTTCTTCTTTGGAAACTCAGCCATAAGGATATAAAAAAAGGATACATCGTTGTACTCTGCCCATCACAAAGTAGACCCAATTTATTCACTTCTGTGTTCTTGTGCATTTTTAAGATTTCATAGAAAGGACAGTAGGGGGGATAACCACCTACTATCATTGATTTATAATTCTAAATTGTTAAAAGATTTTGCAGCGTATATTAAAATTTCTTATAAGGTTACCTTCTTCTGCATTTTTTTTCTTTTCTCTTTAAAGAGCTGAAAATCCTAGGACCTCCTTGTTTATCCTAACACAATCACACATAAAATATAACCATTTAAGAGAGAAGAGACACACATTATGCAAAAATGAGTAAATTGCACAATTGTCCTCTCTGGACAGTTGCTAAAAGTCTAGTGTTAGAAATGAAGTTTGAGTTTGAAGGTATTAGATGTCATTACAAACATGTACATAGAATGTGCAATTCCTTTTCTGACCATCACCCCTTTCCAACCTCAGGCAATGTTCCAAAAAAGTCATCTCCAAGAAATTAAAAGCTTAATGGGAATAGAAGCATGACTTCACTAAGAACAACATTAGTTAAAGTTCACAATACCACATTCACAGCCACATTTGGCTTAGATTCAAGTCCTAAGGGGTCCTATTCCAAATTTTGGGAATAATGTTTAGACATACTCATGGAAGTTTGGGGTGGGGGGGTGGGCAGGGAGAAGCAAAATGGCACACACATAAAGAGTGAAAGAGGGGGAGAGAGAAAGATGTGGGGAGACAGAGGCTGGAGAGAGAGAGAGAGAGAGAGAGAGAGAGAGAGAGAGAGAGAGAGAGAGAGACACTACATTAGTTTGTATAGAATAGGTTAATCTACCATAAGAAACATTTATACAATTTCAGTTACTTAATATAAGAGGTTTGCTTCTTGTTCACACTGCACTTCCAATGTGCCTCAGCATGTGGGATCTGCTTTCGTCAATACTCAAGAACTCAAAGCAGGAAGAAAAGAATGTAGCAAATGTCTTACTGTCTCCTAAGCTTCCTTAGAAAGCAATATATACTACTCAGACTGAATTTTATTAGCTGAAGCAAATGGTATATCTAGACTTAAATGGAAAGGGGACAAAAAGCCTCTGTTCTACCCGTGCCTAGATGGAGAAGAGAATCAGAATATTTGGTAACATCCCTAATGCTTCCACAGGTCCATTAACCCAACCAGCTGTGATGATCAAAAGCAATAAATTAAATAGGTCATGCTTCTAAAGAATGGCAATTGCATTCATTTTCAGGGCATGGTCTAATGCAGTGGTTCTCAAAGCATGGTCCATGGACACCTGTGTGCCTCCAAAACCGAAAATATTTTCATAAGAATACTTGGATAGTATTTAACAGTTTCACATTTCTTCTCTCATGAGTTTACAGTGGAAATTTCCAGAAATCACGTGACATGTCACATGGCAACAGATGGAATTCACCTTCTGTCTATTGAACCAGAAATTAAAGAAATTTACAAAAATATAAACAATGTGACTCTTCTTGCAAATATTTTGACTTCAAAATATAGTTGCTTTTTATGAAAAGACATTGTTTATTTAACATGTAATAGGTTTACTATTATCATTTTAAGTGAATTAATAAATACCTGAGCCAAAGTTCAGCACTCCCCATGGGATGGGCTGAGACCTGTGTTGTTGCTGTAAAACAGTTAAATTTGTCATTCTGTGCAGTCTCCCTTCTGTGTCCAAAGGTGTTTCCAAAAACACTACTCCCCAAAATTCCTCCATGCTCTGTTACCTAGATACTCTAAGATAGTTGGCGTAAAGAGTTGTCCAGGGAAATTTTACAGTTGAATTTTAGAGTTCTATCAGTCACTGACCTGTGGGCAGTGAAGGTCCCATCACTGGTGGTAGGCAGAACATTGATATACTTGTTTAGTGGTAATAGTGCATTTGTTACCTCTTTTACTAGTAATGAATTGGGGTGGTATACCAGGAGTGCACTGATGGGTGCTGTGTGTCAGACATTTGGGAAATGTAGGATGAAAGGTAATATGAGAATTATAGAATTGAGTGGATCTTCTGGAGCCAATTAATGATTTAGAGACAGACAATTAAAGACTAAGAATGAAAAATAATCAACTGCAAAGGATGAAAGCAAGAGGCCTTGGGGCACATAAATAGTCATTTCTTCCAGGAGGAAGGCAGAAAATGCTGATGATCAGCATAGAGCACAATCATGAGTAGCAGAGCCCTGGGAGATGTTGAATTTTACTCAGGAAGTTCCTAACACAATGTCATAACTATGGAGAAAAGGAGCGGGATCCTGAGATATTATGAACTTGAAAACCTTGAATCCTCGTATTTTCCTGAACTCTCCTGTGGTAACTCAATTGCAGCTGTTGCACTAGATGTAGTCCTTTAGTAGAGAAAATTAACAAGATCAGGAGCATGCCATGAGGCCACTGGTCTGACAGAAGCATTCCTTTATATTCCTGTCACAAAGGAGGGTTGGAAACATTACATGAATGTGGAATGTACTACAATAAACATATATGGTTTTGCTATATTAGCTCTCCTACTCTCTGTCATAACATGGTCCCTGCATCAGCTGGACATTTCACAGAATATCATAGTAGGCCCTACTACAGATATTATGAAGAATGCTGAGCAAGAAGTTGTACAGCCCTATTGGAACAACTTGAAATATTTGAATTCATCAGAATTATAAAATGTCTACTCTTTAAACATAAATGTTAAGAAAATAAAAACACAAGCCACCAACTGTGAGAAAATTTTTGCAAATCATGTATCTGATAAAGGACTTTTGTCCAGAATATATAAATACTCACTATATCAATAATACCAATAATAAGAAAGAGTGGATACAAATTTAAAAAATTATCCCCTCATTTGAAAGAGTGGTTAAAAATTTGAACAGACACTTAACCAAACAAGATACAAGGTATGAGGAATAAGCACGTAAATAAAATATTCAACATCATTAGTAATTGAAAGAAAAACAAATTGTCATCTGCAGATGTACAGATAAAGAAACAGAAGCACAGAGAATTAACTTGCTTATGTCTCAGCCAGGAGCAAAAGAGCTAGGTCTCAAACCTAGACCTGTCTGCCTTCAAAAAGTGACTCTTCCCACTATACTATGTAACACACTTGAGGTAATAGGACCACTCAATATCCTCTCAACTTTTCAGAGAGTTGTTTTGAAATTAGCATCTGTGGTTTTGCACATATCCATACACACAAAATCAATAAACTTCACTCCCATCAACTTTTTAAAAATTTATTGACTCATTAATAGTCTTTCCCTAGTGGGTTCTTAAGCACTCTTCAGCATTTATTGGAGCCATGTGCTTCATTTAAAATTATATGAAGCAGTATTACATAGTAGTTAAAAATTTAGGCGTTAGCTTTCCAACTACAAGTTGGAACAGATTAAAGTAAGTAGAATCAAAGAAACTGCAATTTTTCATGTCTATCCTGGAGGACCCCCACACCCAATCATGTATCTACTTCAACCCTGGCTGTGAATATAACTTCATTTTATAAATCATGTCATCATCATTTTGGAATATTCAGAAACCAAATTATGTTATGTCCTATCAGTCTTTCAAAACTACTAACTTGTTTTATTTTTTAATTTCAAGCTACCCCTCTAGATGCTATATTGAACTCCATTCTCCATGCCTTCTGAACATAATCCTGAAGAATTTCTGATGAGTAAAACACACCATTACTTTTACAAGAACAACAAAGTAGTTTCTGAAATCTTCTGGATTAGATAAATTTGCAGAAATCCAGTGTTTGGACTGATACTTACAGGAGTTCAAATTCTAGGCACCTACTACCTACGAGATGTATGAGCATATTTCTTACTCTCTGAACCTTCGCTTACGTGTTAAATGAGTATTTTAGGGTGTCAATAACTAAATTAATTCAAGATGCTGGCATACAAATCTCAATTTTAAAAATATACATATTTATATTTTGTATGTATCAGAGAAAAAAATCTAAGAGACTACTGTTTAAGGAATGTGAATCCTTTATAAGAAAATAGAAAAAAATAACAGGACAAGGATATCCACTTTCACCACTTTTGTTCAACACAGTGCTGGAAGTCCTAGTCATAGCTCTCAAAGAAGCAAAATAAATAAGTCATCTGAATTGGAAAGGAAAAAAAAGAACTGTCATTATTTGCAGATGACATCATAATATATATATATATATATATATATATATATATATATATATATATATCCCCAAAGACTCCCCTAAAAAAAACTAATAAAAGAATAATAAATGAATTTAGTAAAGTAAATTCATCCCAAAAACTAAATGCCTGTACTCAGAAAATTATAAGACATTGAAGAGAAAACTAATGAAGATACAAATAATTGGAAACATATGCCATGCTCAATGATAGAAGAATTAATTGAGTTAAAATGTTCATACTACCCAAAGCAATCTGTGGATTTAATGCAATCCCTTCAAAATGCCAAAGTATTTTTCATGTAACTAGAATAATTAATGCTAAAATTTATATGGAACTGTAAAAGACACGGCAATCTTCAGAAAGAAGAACAAAGCTGGATGTATCACACTACCTGATACCAAACTATAGTACAAAGCCACAGAAATCAAAACATCATGGTATTGGCTTTAAAACAGATACATAGATCAATGGAACCGAATAGAGAGCTCAGAAATAAATTCACACCTGTATGATCACGTAATGTATGACAAAGAAAGCAAAGAATGTACATTGTGGTAAAGAGTCTATTTAATAAAAGGTGCTAGGAAAACTGGGCAGATTCATGCAAGAAAATGAAACTGGGTCATCTTCTTACTCCATATACAAGAATAAATTAAAAATGGATTAAAGGCTTAAATGTAAGATCCCAAACCATAAAACTCCCAGAAGAAAACATAGGCAGTAAACTCTCAGACATCACCCTTAGGAATATTTTTTTACTGATGTATGTCAACAGGCAAGGGTAGCAAAAGTAGAAACAAACAAATGGGACTACATCAAACTGAAAAGTTTATTTTTCACAGCAAAGAAAACCATAAACAAAACAAAAAGACATCTTACTGAATGGGAGAAAATTTCTCCAATGATACACCTGATAAGGTGTTAATATCCAAAACATATAAAAAACTCATACAGCTGAATACAAAAAAAAACAAAAAAAAAAACAATCCAATTAAAAATGGGCAGAGGACCTGAAGAGACATTTCTCCAAAGCGGACATATAGATGATAAATAGACATAAAAAAATGCTCATTGTCACTAATGAACAGAGAAATACAAATTAAAGCAACAATCAGATATCACCTCACAAATTTCAGAATGGCCATCATCAATAAATCAACAAACAAGAAGTGTTGGTGAGGATATGTAGAAGAGGGAACACTTATGCACTGTTGGTGGGATTGTAAATTCAGGTAGCCACTGTGGAAAGTAGTATGAAACTTCTTCAAAAAATTGAAAATAGATCTACCTGATGACCCAGCTATTTCACAACTGGGTATTTATCCAAAGAAATCCAAAACACTAATCTGAAAAACTAAATGCATACCTATGTTTACTGCATCACTATTTACAATAGCCAAGATATGGAAACAATTAAAATGCCCATCAATAGACAATTAAATAAAAAATGAAAAAATGTTGTACATATATGCAATGGAATATTACTCTGCCATAAAAAAGGAGTGAAATAATTACTATTTGTGACAACATGGATGGACCTAGAGAGTATTATGCTTAGTGAAATAAGTCAGATTGAGAAAGAAAAATACCATAAGATCTCACTTATATGTGGAATGTAAAGACAAAATAAATGAACAAACAAAGCTGAAACAAACCCACAGATATAGAGAACAAACTGATGGTTACTAGATGGGAGGGAGGTTGAGGAGCTGGGTGAGAAAGGTAACGTGTTTAAGAAGTAATAATTGATAGTTACAGGAGACCCACAGGGACGTAAAGCACAGTATGAGGAATATAGTCAATAGTATTGCAAAAACTATGTATGATGTCAGATGGGTGGTAGACTTATTGGGGGGATCAATTCATAAATTATGTAGATATCTGACCACTATGCTGTACACCTGAAACTAATATAAAATAATATTGAATATCAACTATAATAAAAAAAAAATTAGTCACGGGGATGAGTATTGCAGCATGGGACATATAGTCAATTTTCTAATAACTATGTACAGTGTCGGGTGGGTAGTAGACTTGTTGGGGTTATCACTTTGTGAGTTATGTACACATTTGATTACTATGTTGTTCTATATACCTGAAATTAATAAAAACTATTAAATAGAAAAAAAAAAAGAGAATAGAAAAGGATGACCATTATGTGTCACTAAAGTGTTGCAAAGGATTTAGAATATGCAAATGTAGACTTTTTTGCTGAATTTAGGAACTGGGGCAAAACTGAGTTGAATCATTCTGCAAAATGGGAAAGGCAGATGGGGAGAAGAGAATAGCGTTCCCCAAGGCCATGAAGTGGGAATAGGAACAGTAAAAGAAGGAGAGTGATGGAAGATAGAAATAGGTCTGCAGACCTAGACTTATTCCAGAAAAGTTGACACTGTCATTATAAATGATAACCCAGTTCTGGGGACTTAAAAAAAAGATGTGTACTTTTTTGTGCACTCTGTTATGCAGACTAAGTATAGGTCTTTTAGAGGATATAGTATTGCAGGTGTTGGTGATTGCGAGGAGTCAGCTATTGGACTGATATAGGAGAGGAGGATGTTGTCACCCCTTGAGTCAAATCTAAGGTAAAGACAGAGGACAAATAATAAGTCAGAACAAAAAGTCAAAAGAGGTAAGAAATCAAAGCCAATGAAGACAATGAGAATAAAAGCTCAACTGTGAATTTTCTAACATCTTGGCAATGGAATGTGTAATGCTATAACTGTCATGATGCCCCCATCTAATATTTGTGATAATACAATAATATTTGTGAGATATCTATATTTATAATATTTTTGCCTATGTCATTTGTACCTTTATATGAGTACGTTTCTCTTTTTAATTTTTATTAAATTTATTGGGGTGACATTGGTTAATAAAATTACATAGGTTTCAAGTGTACATTTCTATAATACATCATCTATATATCACATTGTGTGTTTACCTAGAATCAGTGCTCCCTCCATCACCATATATTTGACCCCCTTTTCTTTCCTCTACCACCCTCCCTCTCATTTTACCATCTGGTAACTACTACACTTTCTCTCTTGATGGTTATGTTTCCATTAATGGCCCTAAGACAGAAAATAAAATCTAGGCCATTACAAATAGAACTTTTACCTAATTCTGAAAAATGAAAAACAGCACAATGCACCTGAGAAGGATATTAAAGTTTAAAGTAAAGAGTTCCCTGGGCCTCTTATCAAGGCCTAGTCTTATCTTGATTCAGGACACTTTCCTGTCCCAGCTACATTTTAAATCCTAGTCAGGATGTGATCTCCAAAGCCTTATAGAATATATTGATTCTTATTCTCCTTCATGACAGATAAAACCTTCTGTAGCAATTACAATGTGGTCCCTTCATACATAAGTCAGCTTTGCTGAAAGCAAGCAGTCTTTGCTTCTTTCTTTCAGTCCGATAGAGATTTTGTGCATTAGTCTTTAAAACAATGCTTTTATTTCCTTGAGTTTCTTCTGGGCTGCAGTTGTTTTATTACTTCTCAGATGATTTATGTATTTTCAACGTACAAGTGCCTAGAGGCTGAGATAAATAGATGTATTTTTATAGTAAAATTTGAAAAATAGTCCAAGGCTTGAAAAAGCAAAGCTTATTGGGTGCTCAAAATTAAAATAAATGTTTTCTCTGCAAGGGACACAACAATACATGTGAAGAGACGGGCTCTGATAAATATTCTAATGCTTTGCTCTTTATCCACAGCACATCAATTTCTAAGATAAATATTAAGTCATTTACTATAAGATATCTGGATATTTTAGAAGAAAGTAATTCTGAAAGTTATAGCTCTCAAGCTCGGGTCCATGAATCCTGGGACATCTAGGCTTCTACTCCTTACGTGTTGGAGATAAATACCAGTCAACATGTCAATGTGACAAATACACATAGACTGTCCTATGACATTTCCTCTTCATGCAGAAAGATCAGATTTCTGTGAATCTCTTGATATATCATTAACCTGTTTTTATACCGTTGCTATCAGTATGTTAAAAATAAATTTCCACATATTTGTATACTTCTGTGCTTTGATCAATTATAAGAGAATTTGACATTTTAGCACTTCAGAAGGGCACCTTCCTGCCTGTGGTGCATGGGGAAGGCATTGCCACACACCATGTATCATTACAAAGAATAGACAAGACCTATTTTTCTTAGAACTAGTTTCTGACTACCGTAACCTCCCCTTACCCACACTTTCATTTTCCATGGTCAACTCTGGTCTGAAAATATTAACTAAAAATGACAGAAATAAACAATTAATGAGTTTTAAAACAATTCTGAGTAGCATGATAAACTCTCGTGCCATCCTGTTCTACCCCACATGGAATGTGAATCATCCCTTTGTCCTGAGCATCCATACTGTGTTAGTATCCCACCTGTTAATCATATAGTAGCTGTCTGGGTTATCAAATTGACTATCACAGTATCACAGTGCTTGTTTTCAAGTAATCCTTATTTATACGTAATAATGGCCCCAAAGCACAAGAGTAGTGGTGCTGGAGATTCAGCTATTCCAAGGAGAAGCCATAAAATACATGTATGTATGTATGTATGTATGTATGTATGTATGTATGTATGTATGTATAGGAAAAAAAACATAGTGTATATAGGATTAGGTACTATTTGTGTTTTCAGTCATCCTCTGGGGATCTTGGACCATATTCCCGACAGAGAAGGAGGGGGGGCCTGTAGGATAAAGTGATGGTGATATTTTCCATGTTATCCATTTTATGGCTATAACATTAATCTCCCATCATCTTTAAATAATTCCTCAAAAGTTCCTGATGCTGAATGCACTCATGAAGATTAATTATCATTTTTATAAGGTCATATGCATGTTTATTTAAATATATATTGATTATATCTGGTATAAAATCAAATTTAAAAGAATTTAGAACAGGCTAAAGAGAATTACTAAGTCTATAGGCTGAAATATTGATGAAGTCTTTTGACAAAATGAGTACTGACAAGCACTGAGTGGTGGAGAAGTGTTCTGGAAAGGATTGAGGTCAAACATGAGTTGCTGATGCACTTTATTATTCTCAATAATAGAGACAGCTTCTAATGTTGGTTCATAACCTGTATGAAGGTGATTAAAATAAGCACTCTGGCAATCAGGACAAGTTTTGACGAGGTATGCAAGGGCAATGAATAGAAGGGAGAAAAGACAGGGTCACGGTTGGGCCCTGGTGGAAATAAATATAAATGAAGGGGGCGGGGGAAGCTAAAGTACCTTAATGGTAGCCAGGGGTATAGAAGAAAAACAGAAGAGAATGTTTTAAGGAAACGAAAGAATGGGGGGTTTTTAGAGAAGCTAATACAGAGGTCATTCTGAAAAGGACAGTTGTTATAGAGTGGTGAGAGCAAAAACCAGAACATAGTGGGCTAAGGTATAAATAAATGGGAGGGGAAATGGATAGAGAACTGACTAATCATTTTGAAAGTTTATCTTAGGATGACAAAGAAGTCACCAAACAGAGGGGAACACAAGTTAGAAAAAATGTTATTTTTGTATTGTTTTCAATATTGAATAGACTTTATTCTATGCATGTGTTTGGGATAAAAATCTATTAAGAAGACAAAGGCTGATGATGCAGGAATGAGAAAGCTTGATTGATGGATCAAGGTATTTGAGATGTAGGATGGATGGAAACCATAGCCCACACACAGGGATTTATTGTGAATAGAAAAAGGCACATCATTTCCTTTGATCAGGGAGGGTAGTTAGAAAGTGAATGAATGAATGGTTGCTCATTCATTTGTCCTGAGATTGAGAGATCAGCTTGTAGGTTGAGCAGTTTGAAAGGAAATTCAAAATCTGAAAGAGTTGCTTAAGGCAGTGAGGGAGGAATCTGGCTAAGGGATTTTTCTGAGAATCCATGGGTAGTATCGGGATTGCATATATGACTGGAGAACAGGAATTTATATTGGCTTCAATATGCAATGCTGGACCATTTTCTCCAGGCACATTCAGTGAACCAGGTAAAGCAATGGCTAAGTCATGTGGTTATGCCAATTCAAACAGTTAAATAGAATCAAAATGAGGTAGGAGTGTTTAGGATAATTGTGAGGAAAATATTGTATGTCTTTTGTTGGGTGATTATATAACTTATCATCGCAACTGGGACGTATTTGAGAGTGAAAGAAGACAATAACCACACAGTATGTTGGAAAAACAGAATTAAACTGACTCTGTCACTGATCCTGGCAAACCAGGATAAATGGCATTCATGTTCATAGTGATTAAAACTAATTAAAATATATATATATATATATATATATATATATATATATATATATATATATATATATATTGAGGGGAAACTTCTATTAAGTGTTCTAAATCTAGGTGAAATTGAGTGAAAGTTAGATTATGGGTAAGAGAATAAAAATTTTGAAAGTGAAGACCACTATGGCAAAAAACAACAACAACAACAACAACAACAAAAACAGCAAAATGGGCTATATACGTTTGGATCTCAGGAGTTTAATAGGTACTATGACTCTCGTTAATGAAACAATTTAGTGATGTTGGAGTAGAGAAGGTGAGAAGTTCACTAGGGTTCAGAAAGTCACTGTGGTCTAAAGTTAAGGTGTGGATGTTTATTTTCCTACAGACTCTAAGATTGTCCAGGAAGATCGTAAAATTAATGGTGGAAAGAAGTGTGTAAGTCAGAGGCCAGAGTCCTCAAAAGATGTGAAGGAATGAGCTTAAAGATGAGTCAGTAACAAGGATGAGGTCTGGGTGACATGACGTTCAATGATGATACTTTTATCAGAGGGCACAGGAGGTTTGGTAATAGCTATGAAGAAAATGAATACATTTGTCGTTGCTCATGTCATTACGTATTTGAATCACCCTTGATCCAGGTTCATCCCAAAAGTTTGTTTATAATTTTCCTTGCAATGCATGCAGGGAGAGAATTAACTGTGCTAACAAGATTGTCAAATTCTACGTATCACTTATAATCCTGATTTTAAATTAATAACTTGGACTTCTTGCTCATGTTTTGATTTTTGCTAACAAGAATGCATCTATAAAGAACAACCTATTCATTTTCTGCAAGTAGAAACAAGATTTGTTATCTACAGGATTCAGACCGTAGACTAGAGAGAATATGCCGCAATAATTGCCAATTTTTGAGGCTTCTTTGAAATTTTTTTTAATCATGAGACATGACTGTTTTCTATACACTAATTTTAAATATTAATAGAAGTTAAAATTTGAGGGAAAATGTATTCACGTATTCTTTGCTGACATTATACATACTTGATATTTTTATCTTTGTCTCTGATTTTAATACACAAAATTATATTGCCCACATACTTAAGTTTTGTATTTTATCCCTTTCTACCATTACTGAAAGAAATAGTTACTAGCATTTATCAAATGTCCCAGCATATCTCTAGAAAGATAAGGCTTTAACAAGAGAAAAATAGATATTACAATATTACTTGAATCTGTCCATTTATAGTAAATGGACAGATCCAAGTAATATTGTAAAGATTCAAGTAATATATATAATTACACTGAAATCATAGCTTGCAGTGAGTAGCAGCCTTTTATGAAACATTGCAGAATTTTGCTGGCACCAAAATGTCATAACTCAATGACTTGCAAGTAATGTGAATAATTGTAATTCCTAAGTATAACCAAGATTTTTTAATGAAGTTGATTATGTAAGATTGTTGAAATTATAGCAAGTTGTAGTAAACACAAAATAACAAAAATCATACTTTAATACTTAATCAACATAGAAGTAATAGTTTAAACAATTACTACAGTAATTCTTGCATTAACATTTTAATTATAAAAAAATGTGTTGATACTTAATATGGCAGCTCAGTAAATCTCCCCTTGGCGCTTACCTTTTCTCCTGAGGAAGGCTTATTCATGAAAATTTTAGTTTTTCCCTTTCTCCTCTTTTTACTCTGAGGCCTCTCTATAGAGTTGAAATTTTTTTTTTTTTTTCAACTCCTCTTTTGGGAATACTCTCAAGCTTCCAAATTTTATCACATTTACATAGTCCCTCTAAACTCATTTCACAAACCCTGGCAATCTGTAAGCTTCTGCAAATGTAGTCAACTGCATGATTAACACTTTTTAAAGATGATATTGTATAATCTTCAAGATAAAAATAAACTAGCATTAAATTGTATCTTCATCAAATTTTGCCTAATATTGTATTTCTTTCAATCACATAGCACAAGTCTCTTATTAAATATTTTACTCATATAAACAGAGAATATTACAGGGAGCTTCAAAACTTCAAGGCAATGTTGGGTCGGGGGGAAATTTATGGGTTTCATATGAAAAAGTTCAGAGCTTTCTTAATCACAGAAAAATACAGAGCCAAAAAACACAACTTCAGGAATCATAAGATCAAACCAGTCTGTTCTTTTATGTTAATGAACATCGCAGCTGTCTGTTTGCTGATCCTTTAAATTACTGTGCTTATTTTAAAAGAGAGCATAACCTTCTCTATAAAAGCAAACATGTTCAATTTTGACAGTACAGAAATCTAAAAGAGAGATGAGAAAGGAGATTTTTTATAAAAATGGTGGTCCCTAATGGAAACCAGTCCAGAGGAAAAAGAAAACTGACATACATTCTACAACTTATTCAGATAAGCTATGTGTTTTATTCAACATTTTTTCCCTAGCTTTAGACTAATCAAGGTTTTGGTTCTTAACATTTTCCAGTTTCCTTTAAATACTCCTTTATCTTCAAACTCTGGATACCTCTGTGTTGGATTTAAAAAATATGTCATGAATTACATAGTAAAGAGCAAAGAGCAAAACTATGCATTTTATTATCTCTTTGGTAAATTGTGTTAATTAGTGGTTTTTAAAGTTTGATCCCTGGACCAACAGTATCAGCATCACCTGGGAAATGCAAATTCTAGGTATCACCCAAGATGTACTGAATCAGAAACTCTGGGAAATGGGCCCAGAAGTCAATATTCTTAACCAGCCTTCTAAGTGATTCTGGTATACACTAAAATTTAGAAACATCTATGTAAAGGAATGTAGCTAGTTACTGGTATTTTAGCATATGGATTTTTTTTTAATTCGAATTCACAAGAAAATGCTAAGTTTTGTTGTTGTTTTTAATCATTGGAGATAGAAATGTGGAAAGGAAGAATCATTAACTTTTTTTTTTTATCATCAACCTGCATTTGTTTTTATTTTCTATATCTTATTATATAGCTTATTTATTTTAATTAAATTTATTGGGGTGACAATGGTTAGTACAATTTCATAGGTTTCAAATGTTCATTTCTATGATACATCATCTGTATATCACTTTGTGTGCTCACCACCCAGAGTCAGTTCTCCTTCCATCACCATATGTTTGACCCCTTTTACCCTCTTCTACCATCCCCTTAGCCCTCTTATCTTCTGGTAACCACGAAACTGTTGTCTGTGTCTGAGTTTTTGTTTTCTTTGTTTGTTTGTCTTATTCTTTTGTTGCTTCAGTTTTACATCCCACATATGAGTGAAGTCATATATATTATCAACTTTTTCTGTCTGACTTATTTAGCTTAGCATAATAATCTCAAGATCCATCCATGTTGTCGCAAATGGCAGTAGTTCATCTTTTCTTATGGCAGGGTAGTATTTCATTGTGTATATATACCACATCTTCTTTATCCAATCATCTATTGAAAGACACTTTGATTGTTTCCATGTCTTGGCCACTGTAAATAATGCTGCAGTGAACATTGGGGCACATATATTTTTATGGATAAACGCTTTCAGATTTTTTGGGTAGATACCCAGGAGAGGGATTTCTGGGTCATATGGTAATTCTATTCTTAATTTTTTGAGGAACCTCCATACTGTTTTCCATAGTGGCTGTACCAATTTATATTCCCACCAACAGTGTATGAGTGTTCCTTTTTCTCAACAGCCACTCCAACACTTTTTATTATTTGTCTTGTTGATGATAGTTATTCTAACTGGTGTGAGGTGATATCTCAATGTGGTTTTGAGTTGCATTTCCCTAACAGCTAGTGAAGTTGAGCATTGTTTCATATGAATGTTGGCCATTTGTATGTCTTCTTGAGAGAATTGTTTGTTTAGGTTCTCTAACCATTTTTTAATTGGGTTGTTTGAACATTTCCAATTGTCCTAGCAACATTTATTGAAGAGGCTCTCTTCATTGTATATTTTTGTCTCCTTTCTCAAAAATTATCTGCCCATATTTATGTGGGTTTATTTCTGGGTTTTCAGTTCTATTCCATTGGTCTGTGTGTCTATTTTTCTGCAAATATCATACTGTTTTGATTATTGTCACTTTGTAGTAAAGCTGAAGTCAGGGAGTGTGATCATTTCAGCCTTGTTATTTTTTTCTTAGGATTGTTTTGGATTTGTTTTGGATATTTGGGTCTTTTGTGATTCTGCACAAATCTGATGATTTTTTGTTCTGTTTTTCTTTTTTTTTCCTTTTTTGATTCTATTGAGATTTTGATGGGGTTTTGCATTAAATCTGTATATGACTTTGGGTAATATGGCTATTATAACTATGTTAATTCTTTCAATCCAACCATACCTGAGAATTTATTCATTCCAACAATCAACCTTGTTACTTTTGAAAGTGTTTGCTTTGTGCCAGGAACTGTGCTGAGTCTTTGGGTAAAGAAAATGAATGATGAATAATACTTAACTCCTTACACCAAGACATGTAGTCTAAAATCTATTTGAAGTTTTCAAAATAATAAATCAAAGTAAAGGGCAAAATAAAAGAAGGTATCTTTTGCTCTCGTAATCCATGAGCAACTCCTATAGAACAGTTTCATATACTTCTTTTGCCCTATTTTCCTATCAATTTTTCTTTCATGATTGAGTTTATGTTTCAACTAAAATATTTTGTAATACTCTTTTCAGCTAATACACAAGAATTTTCTAATGATTTTTTTTCAATATCCTTTAAAATGGCTAAATAGTATTCTATCCTAACTTCTCAACATACCTAACCACTTCAAAATTTGGATTTCTTATTTCATCTAAGCTTTTACTACCATTAACAATATTATAGAGTGTCTTTTGCAGGTACTCACATTGCGTTTATATTTATTATTAAGATATAAATTTGCAAAATGGAAAAATATAAATATTTTTAAGGTTCTTGTTAGATATGGCTACATTGGACAAAACAATATACACTCTCAAAAAACATATATATATATATATATATATATATATATATATATATTTTTTTTTTTTTTTTTTTTCTGGAAGTCATTTCAAATAAGAAAAAAGTGAAAATATCTACCTTGTAATTATAACATTAAAAAAGTATATTCATTTTTTTAGAGTAGAAAAACATTTTCTTGACCTTAATACTAGATTATCATATGGAGATTTATTAAACAAAATATTTGTAAAAAGCATGGACAATGTCCTTGACAACTGTTTTATAGCAATTTAAGTCTAGTTCATGTAACTTTTTCAGTATAATACTATTCCTCGAGTTCCTAGAAGTATAGGATCTGGAGTCAGGGTGCCAGGAACTATGTCCCAGTTTGACCCCCACTCGGTTATATTATTTGAGCAAATTATTGAATTGCTCAGAGCCTCAGTTTCCTAATTTGAAAAATTAGGTTAAATATTTTTTCTAAAGGGTGTTTTAGAGTATTAAGTGAAATAATGTTTATAAGCATGTAGCAATCAATACAAGCATATGAAGAAATCAATAATGGTTAACTATTATTATTATTGATGGCCTTTGGTAAATGTAGATATCTGATAAATGTATTTTCTGTGTCTCAGTTTATTTGTATAAAGCATTGTATTTGCATATGTCTAAAACTCCTGTAGTAGGCAGATTCTGAAACGTCTCCCAGTGATCTCTGCTGTCTGATATTTAAGTAATTGTGGATGTTACTTCTGAGATTAGACTACACAAGTCTGTGACTTCCATCTTTCTTACACTCTCATAACCTTTGATTTGCTCACTGGGATTAAACCAATTGTCATACTGTAAGCAGTCCTAGGGAAGGATGCACAAGGAGTAAAGCTGAGGGAAGTCTCTGAGGAATTGAGTTATCTGTCCCATAGCCTGTGAGGAACTGAAGCCTGCCAAAAACCACGTGAGTGACCTTGGAAACTGATAATCCCAGTAAAGTTATGAGCGGTCCCCAGCCCCTGCTGACACCTTGGTACAGCCTTGTAAAAATTTCTTATCTAAGCCATGCTTAGATTACTGACCTAAAACATGGTGACATAATAAATATTATTGTTTCAAACCACTAAATTTTGGGGTAATTTGTGATGCAACAATAGATAACTAACATAATCTCTTCCATGTCTAGAGTTTTATGAAACTTAATGATTAAAAAAAAATCCTTTCAATTTTATCTTTTGTACATTATATGTATTTGCATGTCTTATAAGAAACATTGCATTGAAAAACAGGAATCTTCTTAAGAATTTATGACACAAGTATTTATATACATTTATTAAAATCTTTGGGAATGAGTTTCTTCCTGTATTAGTTTTAGGGAGGCGGGACATTTAATTACAATGAGTAGCTCCAATTACTTTATTAAAAACAAAATATTATATTTTACTTGCTCACTAATCTTTGTCAATATATCATCTCAATGCTTGTATTTAAGTATGTATCGGGACTAAACCTATAGTTTTTAATTATTCTGAAGGAATGTTGTAAAATTCTGAAGGAATGTTTTAAAATTAATTTAAACTCATGTTAATTATAAAAAGAGACAAAATAAATACTCAAATGAAGGAGGTGGAATTTAAGATGTTATTGAAGCAGGTATAGGTTATATGAGTACTAATTTTATTATGACTATACTTATTGTCATTTCATATCAAAATACATTCCCCTTACTTAATATAGATTTTTAAATATAAAAGTTGATATTAATTTTAACAATTAACTTGTGATCTCTAGATCATAAATTATCTAACAATTAATAGCAATGGAAATGTAACCTTTCAATGTCTTAAAAACAGTAAATGCTTATTTAATATATTTTTTACATTTTGGTAAGTAATTAAATATAGCTTTTAAACAATAGAAAATGGTCTGTTCTACAATTTTGTTCCAGGAAAAGATCTTTTCAAAACTACAACTTTGGATGAATTTAAATATTATACTAAATGGAGCATATTAATAAACCATTTGGGAAAAGGAACAAAGAATTTTGTGCTTTACTATCTATGACTAAAACTGCTTTCTTTTCTTTTTTTTTTTTTTTTTTCTATTCTAACTTAAGGAAAGAAATGGGAATAATTTAATAATTTAGTGAGAGATAGAGGTGTTTTGGAAAGAATACTCAGAAACCAAGCATTAATTATCCAGTAAGGAGTATGGAAATGAGAACAGCTTGTAGAGTGGATACTATAAATAAGAAATAAAAAAGATTTCTGGACTGTCTCACAAAACTAAATACACAAAAATTTACATAGTGTCAGAATTAACTTGATTTATTTTTCAATGGGAAAATAAAAGAGTCAGAAATAAATGACCTCAGCTTTCTGCAGTATCTAATACTTCATCATAGATAAGAATAAAATTTTCTTCCTTTATACTATTAGATGACTACTCTTATTATGATTGATTTAAAGACACATAAACTGCTAAACAACACTTTAGGTAGGACTGTCTATTTCCACTGCTATATCTACCAAGTATAAACATTAGAAGCAGTTAAGAACTTGGCTATGCAGTATGCCAAATTAGAGCTTTTCAAGCCAAAAAAACTTACTTTCTGCTCAGAATTAAGCAAATGTGTTTGCTGCAGTGATGTTATTAATTAGATACAGATATTTCCCAAATTAGGATAGTCATCGGATGCATAGCCTATAAATATGAATATGAACTTCTACAGAAGAAAATAGGTCATTACAAATGATTTAGAGTGCAGGAAGCATCTTCAGGTCAGAGAGATTGACATTCAGTTAGAATAAGGTACCCACACTGCCCCATCTTCAGCAAGTGTCCCAGAAAGGTACAAGAGTCCTGGCACCTGCTGTAGCTGTTCAGTGCGTATGCTAAATTAGATGATAATTGGATCATATGGGCTTCCCTGGAAGCCTAACTATCATTTGTTACATTGTTTATATTAAATGATGTATTTAGATTCCAAATAAGTAACTCAAATAAATAAGTAAGTAAGTAAATAAATAAATAAATAAATAAATAAATAAATAAATAGGTTTTGGAACAATCTGTTAGTTGGGACCTGCCTATAATTGCCAAATCCATCTTTGCTTTGAACTTTGTGAGCACATCCATTGACAGACAATCACATTATAGGAGAGCAAATGCACTCTCCTATTTCACTGTGGGTAAGGAACTTGGATGCTAGACAGAGCCAGACTGAATAAAGTCTTAAAATATAACGTAATCTGTAGGTTGCGATCCAAAGTGGGTTTTCAATATTGTAAAAAAGATACTGATTTCTGAGCTGTTATTCTCCCTATGGTTAAAAAGAAGTATTGTATTTTTCCTTGAATATGAGCATGTAAGTAAAAAGAAAAAGAAATAACTATAATGTGACATTCTTTTTTTCATTTTATACAAAAGGGAATATTGTGTAAGTCAATGACAGCTATGTTCTCTGACATAAATTGTGTGCTTTCACTGAGCGTGGTATTAGGTGCCTATGTCCCACTGGAGCTGTCAAACTGAAAGAGTCCTTCAAATAATATTATACACAAAAAATAAATACATAAATACATAAAGGACATATCTTAAATATGTTAAAATCTATATTTCTGGAGACATCAGGTTCGGTTTTTCTGGTTAAACTGACTAGTGAGGATCTGAACCTCTGGTTAAGTCACTGGGCTTCTCTTCCTTCTGTATAATACCTTCTGTTCTAACACCTTCAATAAGCCTTTCATCAGAGAAAGACAGGGGGGTTTCTTTTACACAAAGGCTAGTGGTAAAGAGTTGTTTATGCCACTTATCCTTTTCCACGCTCTATATGGGAAAAGTACATGGAGCATCAATTGACTATGGGATAAAATCAGCTTTGTCAGCTCTGGTACAACCATTTTTTTTTTTTTTTTCTATTAGAGGATAACTATTCTGAACTTTATTGTCTATATTACTACATAGTAATAAATCAATCCCATCATCACTACCATTTATTCATCTTTCATTTCTTATCTTAAAATCAGCATTTATTGAGACTACAACATACAAGGTCATATAAAGGGTTTCCCATTTCTCCAAACCAGATCTATGTCTAGAATTAGAAACTCAGACAGCTCTCCCTTAAAACAAAGAAGAATGCTATCTACAATCAAGTCAAAGCAAATGACTTCAGTGTAAATCTTCTGTTTTGATGAGATGAGAGACTATATCTTGAGAAAGGTTAGTGTTTACCTTATACAGGACATTTCTTGAAAATAACTTTGGGATCTACTTTATGATCTTTTTTTTTTTTCCCCTCCCAAAATGGGTCACAGTAAAGATAGCATTTGAAAGAGATTCTTTTATTATTTCAAAGCCAGTAATGATTAACAAAATACATGCAACTCACCCAGCTTCATAACATGGACCAAGATTCAATTTAAAGGTAAAATTTAGAAAGTTTCCTTCGTGTTGCTTGCTACTTTTCAAATATTGCTGAGATATCACTAGTCGCGAAAATGCTTTGTCAGGTTTTCATTTACATTGTTTGATTTAACCAAGTAGATAATTTGTTTTAAGGATATACATACAAATGTTTGTGTTTTAACATGCAAAAATGTGTGTTTTAATGTGACAAAAATAGAAGTATTTTTGTTGTTGTTTTATTTGAAGTGGTTTTCTATGCTTTCTATGTTTTAAATTTCTTAATCAATATTCAGGAAAAAAATAACTAATATTTTCCCAAAATCATATGTAGTGAAAAATCGACTCATCCAAACAGTACCTTGACCTCTAATTCAGGCCAGACATTGAGATATATATATTACTAATCAGAACATACCTTTCTGGGGGAAAACACATAAGGAGTGGTTGTAACAATAGTTACACTGGGGAGAAGTGATGATTAAGAAAGAGCCACTTCCAAGGCATGAAAAACAGGCAAAACATTTTCTAGCAATTGATGAGGTAGAAAAGAAAAAATGTACAAAATCCCAAGGTTTTGACACAGTGACAGGAACCATGTCTGTAATGTTACAAAGAGAGGTGAACACTGGCAGGCTTGGCTGGGATTTAGCAAAAAAAGAGAGGCCATGTGAGCACATTTCAGGACACCGTACTGCACGCTGAGTCTGAGGCACCCTGACCCTGACTGTGACAGAAGTTCCAGCTTCCCCAGTTTCCTGCCCAGGGATCATTCAGGGCTGCTGGACACGCATGGTGCAGCAGTCCTTCTCATGCACAAGACAGTGGTGAGGATTCTGCAAGTATGATAAGAATTATAAAGGAAGACTGACTGCAATTAACAAGAGATTGCTACTACCGACTTAGGAGTAAGAAAGTCTTTAAGGAAGGTGGGTCATAGCAGTACATTTTTGTCCCAAATGAGAAATACGGACAAAGGCAAAAAATAACCATTGAACTCTTAATTTGCATCCAGTTTACATGCAGCAAAACCTGGCTAAGGGAGCATTAAAGATGAGGGATATTTCTAATTTACATTTGCCCCTGCAGTCATTCCATCCGATCCTTACTCTATGAATGCAGTTAGACTCCTTCACGTAACATGTCAGAAAACATTGTAGCCTGCCGTGGGAGGAAGCATCTGCCATGGGGCTTCACACAGAGTCATGCTTATGTGCTAAGAAGATTAATTGCTCAACTCCACTTCCACCTTCTATTCCGCTAGTCTTTCTGTCAGAGCCTTCCCTGTGTAAGGACCTGTTCCATGTCTTTCCTCTGCCTGAAAGTTTCCCTTCTATATCCTTGACCTTCACCAGTTTGAAGTAACCGGAACTTTTGCCAATATACTGTCCCTGACAAGATCACACTGGTCCCACTGGTCTCCCCAGAGGAAGAATGATAGTTATCCTGTCTCAAATTTCCTGGTCTCTCAGATCCTTGAACTTTCCTTTATCATCTATCTGATCTTTATCCTACCACAGACATACACTCACATAATCATGTTTTATGCCAGGAGTTGGCAAACTACAGTCCGTGGGTTGATTTGGGCATGACACCCAGTTTTGTAAAGCCCATGAGCCAAGAGTAGATTATGCATTTTAAAATGGTTGTATGTAAATGGTTATATAAGTACAGGTACCAACATTTTGTCTTTAAATTTGCCTCCTGGCCCACAAAGCCTAAGATACTTACTATCTGGCCTTTCAAGCAAAGTTGCTGACCCTACTCTAGATGCTATTATTTCCAAAACCTACAGCCCTTCCATAGTCTCAATTTCAAACAAGTCATGCTTTGGTCCCCACTTCAAGTTTACTCTAGAACCCTGACTCCCCAAACCCTTTCATTTCACCGGGATCACCCATCGATTGAGGCAGCCATGATTTCAAAGGGCCTCACTTGTCTGCTACAAAATGCACACTTAATAAATATTTGTTGGTGAATGATTTGAGTAAGTATATTTACGTCATATCAAAGTTCCAATTCCTCTCAGGAGCCCCACTGTCTGGGATCTGCCGGATTGGACCATTCACTAGTGTGTACTTTCTCATTTCTCCTTCCCTCACCCCAAAGAAACATGCCTACCCCTATTTGTTCTCTCTAGGTACAGGCAATCTGTGCCTAAAATATAAAAGCTAAATAACCTATGCTGAAAAGAGCAGCTATCAGTTTTTGAATACATATTATGTGTCTGGCCCTTTAAAATACAATTTTATTAGATCCTCTCAATAACTCCACAGGATAAGCATGATTCCTATTTGAGAGATGAAGAAATTAAGCGTCCCAGAGGTGAATTGCTCAGATTTGCCTAACTTGTACATGTCAGAATCCCTCTGAGGTTTTTAGAGATTCAAATTCCATGATATTTCTACTATTCTGTGTGTAGTAAATATCAAAGGACGGCTCAAGGGGTGGATATATCAGTTCATGATGGGTGTAGGTAATATTAGACTAGGGAAAGGGTTTATATATCATTAAAGAAAGGGGTTAAAGGGTCTCACTCTGTCCCTCAAATCACAGCACCTAAGAATCCTATAGAATGGTAAAAAAACAGGCTCAATCACCTGGTTTCATGTGCCACAGCCTAAGAGTTCTTTTAAACACAATAAATGTGCAGGGAACTTCATCCACACCCCCCCTCCCAAATATTACTATATATCAGGAAGCTCAGGTGTGTTTCATAACCTTGTAATTTTCTAGCTGGGAAAGCATGATGGCTTGATGGGAAGATCTTCCCGCTAAACCACGAAGGAGCTGTTTTCTACTTTCTTACAAAAATAAGAGAGGGTTGAGCCTATAGGGAAAAAAAAGTAACTTAATATGATAATTCAACTGAGGTTAAAATTATTTTTAATTAACGGCTTAATGAATTTTCTCACCCTCTCCTCATCATGAACATTTAACATAGTGTTTCCTTTTCCTAGCCTAAGGTTTTCTAATAGGACTAGCTAGTTCCAATAATGAAGTTCATATCTGAAATAAAGTAGGCAATTCTGGTGTGTAGTTCAAAAATATTGAGCATGACCTATAAAATTTATTATTCATATTGTTGCTCTTTTTAAGGTTCTCGCTTTAAAAAACAACAACAAAAAAGTGTTGTACTTTTAAATTCCCCCACAGCATAGTCTGTCTTGCCTCAATGCTCTTCAAGTATTTGTAACTTTTCTAGAAATGCCTCTTACACCTTTTGCTACTGACATTCTCTTGCTTCCTTGCTCTTTGCCATGCCTAGTTGGATATTTAGATTTAGAGCCCCAATTTCTTTTCAGCTTCATTTTGCATGCGTTTCTTTGGAGCTCTAAGTTGAATAGTCCAGTACTTATTTCCAATTTTAATACAAAAACAATTTATCTGTGTATACTTACTTCCCCCCCCCCATCTTAATCTTTATTCAAGCTAACTTCCCTTTGTAAAAGCAGATCAACAAACTCTTTACAAACATGTAAGATGCCCTCTGCAGGCAGAAGAGTGAAGGAATCAGAAAGTTCTCAAAGGATTCTTTTTATATTAAAATTCATTGCACACTCACTATGCCTGGCACTCTACTTCCCATGTGTTAGCTCAGTAAATGTTCAAAATAACATTGTGAAGTAAGTATTATTATCATTCCCATTTGTACAAATGAAGGAAGCAATTAAATGGCACAGAGTTTGAACAAATTGCTCAGTCTCACATAGCTAATAAGTATCAGATCAGAGAATTAAATTCAGCCAATATGACTTCAAAGATTGTTTATCCACTGAATTAATACTTCCTTTGGAATATTAATTGGTGGTAGACTTCTTCATGAAGATCTGTGTCACTTTTTCTTGGAGTGAGCCAAGTGCCTTAATAAAAACTAACCTCATTAAAGTATGATGTATCCCCCACCCCCCAAATGAATGTATATGTAGTTACCAAATGACTAGAGAGAGGCTTTCAAATCCATTCAGAAAACTTTTTTTGCAACCCAAAGATTCCTTTCCCACCTTCATGCTAATTTTTCCATCTGGCCTTATTGCATTAACTAATGGCTTTGATATGCAAAAATACAAAGGTGTACTTCTAAACTAACGTCTTTCTCTGTGATATCTCCCAACCTCAGTGTCTGGCACATAATATGCACTTACTAAGTATTGCTTTCATACGAAAGAAGTATTTGTGAAGACATTTTCATACAGGGAAGCGACTAAGATCTCTGCTTTTCTGAGGCTAGTGTGGAGGAGACTAATCCCAACTTTAATTCAATGGATACAGTGAAAATATTTATAAATTTGTATATTTATAGTACTTGTAAATGTATATGTGTATTTTCAGTACTAATGAAATTTATAGCTAAATGGATTCTGTCTTATATTTTATATTATATATATTACATCTTTGTGTTGACAGTATTTAACCTGTTCCTTTGTAAAGAAGGCATTTTTGTCGATGATACTAACCTGTATTATATATCTAACCCTTAAATAGACAGGAGGATATTGGGGACAGAGTCAGAATTAACAGGAATTCACTTCTGACAGCAAAAAGAAATACTTATTCAATATTGTCCAACATCCCATGCTTTATACATATTGCCACAAATTAAAAATATATAGTTTTTGCATGTTAAAAGTTTGTCATAAGTTTGAAATCATTAATTGACTGAAATTTGAATCCATTATCTTTGGAAAGAAGGGGAACAGCATCCAAATGCAACCATCTCCAAAACAAAAAGTAATCACTGCTTCTTTCCTTTTGTTCATATCTTTCAAAGTTCCTCAGTTTTCTTGGTTGGGCAACCTCCGTATCTCCCAGTCTTAAATTACTGGTTAAAAAGACAGTGCCACAGAGTGGGTGTTTCTGTGAATCAGACTGAGTTCAGAGTATACACAGACACACACACACACACACACACACACACACACACACACACACAGAGAGAGAGAGACATACATTTACAAGAAACCTTGGGGAATTGTTTTTATTTTGTGGAAAACATACCTAATTGTAATGTTGTTTGCTTTGCCAGGTGACACGTCCAATCACTCTCAAAGAAATTTTTCAGCTGCTGTTGGAAAGCAGGCTTGCTCATATAGTAGTTGCTCTTTTATTGCTGCTAGCAACAAGCCCAATTTACCTTCTGAGTACATAACTACTGTACCTAGACTTGATATTTCTTATGAAAGAGGCAGCCTGATCCCTGGTGTAATTGTGAATGGTGTGTGTGTGTGTGTGTGTGTGTGTGTTTCCTTGACCTACTTTAACTCTTAGGGAAATCAACAACCACATAAAACTTGCATCCAACTTTTCTCTCTAATTTTTCTAAGAAACAAAATTCAACTGTAGCTGCTTAACTTCTGCGAAGTTCTATCATACTTAGAATTCATAGTTGAATGAGCAAACGCATTTCTAGAAAGACATAATTTGTTTTCTGGAAATTTTGTGCAATATAGTACACTGAAATACTGTTCTTTGGCTATATTCATGCATATCCATAAGGGAAACTTTTTCATCAGCTTAAATGTTTATGTTTTTATACTAATGAACATTTTTTTACAACCACACAGACTGGACCTACAATGACAATTTACTATGATTAAGCAGTAATGGCTATTTTGATTGTATGGCCTCTACTAATGATTCTCAAATCCATTAAGAATTACCTAAAAAAAAGAAAGAAAGAAAGAATAAGTTTTTTTTTTTTCCCCCCCCAGATTTCTAGATTTCTCCAACTTAGCAAATCGAGATTTATGTAGGTACATATATTTTTGAAAGTGATTCTGATTCTCAGGCAGGCATTTGGAAACAACAAATCTAAGTTCCCAGTTTTAGGTGGCAGGTGACCTGTAGAAAATAAAAACAACACCATTTTTCCAGGCCCGTTAAAATATCTGAACTTCAGTGAACCCTATAATTCTTAATTCTTTTATAAACAAATAAATGCTTATTCATTTCTTCAGTCCCATTCCCATTTTTTTTTAAATTTAATCATTATGAAATCCAGTGATAAAGAAAATACTATGTTTATCTTTTAAAACAACAGAAGTGGATCCATATAAATCTTGGGTACTTGTGGGGTCCGCTTTATTTGGTACATAATAACCTGAAATGCAAAATTGTGTGATTGTGTATATGTTCATTTAAAGAAGACCAAGTCTTTCTATTTGTTTTCCAAATTTTCAAAAGATTCAGTGACACAAAATATTTAAAATCCCATTTAAATCCATTATTACCAGTGATTAGGTACCTATTAGAGCAGAAAATATGTGTTATTATTCTTGTTATCATTATATATCTTGGTCCTCAGTGCTAAGTAAATATTTTTTTGAAGGAACGAAGAAAGAAGAAAGAAAAGAAGATAGGAAATAATGAGAAAGTGGGTGGGGAACAAAAAGGAAGAGACATGTTAACTATTTTTTGTTGTTTTGTGCCTTTCCTAGTTGATTTATCATTTGACAATATGGGGTGCTTAGTACAGAGTGCTAGATTGTCCACTATAGACAAGACAAGACATTGCAGCTTGAGCTTTCTAGGAAGTAGACACTGAGTCAGGGTTGGGTGTGCAATGCTTTTTATTGGGAAGTAATACCAGTGAAAGGAAAAAGGAGGAAGAAGGAATGGTGAGATTTGACAAAGGCTCTATCAGCCCCATGGGGAGCTCTGGACTAAAGGTTTGTTGTTAGAGGAGTCCCATCTCAGATGCAGATGGCTAGGTCCTTGAACCATCACTGTTTTCAGTCGCTGGCTGACAGTCCTTCCAAGTAGAGTGTCACCTCAGCTCAAAAGCTGAGTCTGACCATGAAGAAATAGCTGGAGGGTGTTGAATAGCCATACTCCTAGAAGCTAGCATGTCCTTTTCCTGAAGGGGGATCTGGAAGGCACATCTCTGTATCTTCTACAGAAGATAAGAACTAGTTTCTTTCCCTCTAGAAAGCAACCTAAGAAAAATCAACTTCTTCTTATCAAATTGTCAGCTCCAAATAAGAAGGGAAAATAAGTATTTTTGGGTCAAGGAGGATTCCAGCAGAAGAGTCTATGTATTCGTGCATCTCCACAATGCATTTCCCTATGTCTCTACCTTGTTTATTAGGGGCTTCCACAACAAATGTACTTCTGATTATTGATAACTGGAAACAGAATATTAATCAAAATTTTAAAGAAAAACCAATGAGTATCTACTACTTTTCATAAGGAACAAGAAAGTAAAGCATTCAAATGGAGAGCATTTGGCAAGCTTAAATTGATTTAATATCTTTGTTTCCCTTTTTGCCTCCCTTTTTATGAGTTTCCATGGGAATCTTTGCAGAGCAAATGACTACAGCTGAATCTATATGTGCTCTAACAAAATCGGTTTCAATTAAAGTCTTGCTGCATCTGTTTCTTGTGGCTCATGAAAAATAAAATCAACATACATTTATTGAATGATTAATATGTACCCAAGATTATGCAAAATCTCCATGAGAGATTCAAAATCTAATGAAACTCTTGCCTGTGTTCCCTCATGGCAGTGAGAAATGAAACGAGGTGCACATTCATTTAGAGCATGAATATCTTAATCTTTTCCATACCTCTATCCACACTCTCTCTACCACCATATGAACTAAAATGGCTTTCTTCATTTGTAGGGAACTACTAGGCTTTGAGTAGGTGAAAATGGAACTAAAAGCAATAGTATTGTGGACTGTTTACCAGTAAGTCATTTAGTAACTCAATCATCTAATGAATACAAATTGAGTATCTACAATTTGCCAGTCACTGTGATAGAAGCCTAGGGCATAGAAATTAATAATATAAGCAATGCTCCTTCTTCAATTAACTTGTATGTGATAATAATAATAATAATAATAATAATAATAATAATAACAACAACAATAATAAGGACAATAATTTGAAAGACTGATAAGGGCTAAGAATTAAATAAAATAAGAAATACTGTAGTTTTGAGTAATATGGCCATTTTAACTTTGTTGATTCTTCCGATCTATGAACACAGAATATCTTTCTATTTCTTTGTGTCTTCTTCAATTTCTTTAAATAATGTTTTACAGTTTTCAGTGTATAGATCCTTCACATCCTTTGTTAAGTTTATACCTAGGTATTTTATTATTTTTGTTGCAATTGCAAAGGGATTCTTTTTCTTTTTTTTTTCTTTTCTTTTTCTGAAATTTCATTGTTAGTATACAGGAATGCACTGGATTTTTGTACATTAATTTTGTATCCTGCAACTTTGCTGTATTCATTACTTGTTTTTAATAGTTTGGTTCTTAATTTCTATTTCCAGAGTCTTTAAGGTTTTTCTATATGAAGAATTATGTCATCTGCAAAAAGTGACAATTTAATTTTGTCATTTCCAATTTTGATGCCTTTTATATCTTTCTCTTGCCTAATTGCTCTGGCTAGGATTTCCAATACTATGTTGAATAGCAGTGGTGACAGGGGTCATTCCTGTGTTCTTCCTGATTGTAGAGGAAAATCTTTCAGTTTTTCACCATTAAGTATTATATTAGCTGTGTCTTTGTCATATATGGACTTTTTTATGTTGAGGTATTTTCCTTATATACCCATTTTATTAAGTGTTTTAATTGTAAATGGATGTTGTATCTTATCAAATGCTTTTTCTTCACCTATTGATATAATCGTATGATTTTTATCTTTTATTTTGTTTATGTGGCATATCACATGAGGTTGTGTTGGGAAGCTGGTAGATTTTATCTAGGCTATCCAAGGAAAGGCATTTTCAGTAGATAGAATTTGAACTGAGATATGAGATGTGACAAAACAATCATGACAATCTGCTGCGAGAATATTCAAAACAGAAGACTAGACAAAAAAAAAAATGTTTCCAAAATGTAAGTAAATTAAGCCTATTCTAGAAATACGCTAACCACTAGAAATGTAATACAAGACAAATAAATAATTTTAAGATTTGTAGAAGCCATATAAAAAAGTAGAAATAAAGTGATTAAATTACATTAATATTTAATTTTGCTTTATTTTATCTAATATATGCAAAATAATCGCTTTTTGTACATCATTAATACAAAATTAATGAGACATTTTACATTCATTTTTATACTGTTTTTGAAATGTTATGTAATTTATATGTATAGGACAAATTAATTTAGATTAGAATATGTAAACATGATGATCATATTTTAAGTGATCAGTAGTCACTTGTGACTAATAGCTATCATATTAAACAATGCAATTCTAGAGACTGAAGAAAGACCACTGTCTGTGGAAGGTGTCCAAAAAGAATAAATAAAAGCAAACTTGGATCTATAGTATATCAAATAGGGCCTCCTATTCACTGGCAATAAATTTGGATCATATTCTACTTATAGTGGGAAGTCATTGGAGGGTTTTAAGCAAGAGAGTAACATGATATAATCACTGCTTGTTTTAGTCTGTTCAGGTAGCTATATCAAAATATGACAGACTAGGTAGCTTGTAAACAACAGCAATGTATTTCTCATAGTCTGAAGGGTGGAAGTCCAAGGTCATGGCTCCGGCATTGCTGAGGGAATGCTGTTTTCCAGGTCGCAAACCTCTAGTTGTATCCTCAGATGGCAGAAGAGACTAGAGAGCTCTGTGAGATTTTTTTTCATAAAAGCACTAATCCCATTTATGAGGGCTCCACAGTTCATGACCTAAAAACCTCCCAAAAGGCCTCCACTACTAATACCATAACCTTTGAGGGTTAGGATTTTAAAATATGAATTTTGGAAGGACACAAATAATCAGACCATAGCACTGCTTTAAAGAAAATATCTGTGTGTGGTGTAGAGAATGGGCTGTAGTGGGGGTAGGTTAAATGCAGGAAAGCCAATTAGGAGACTGTTAGTCTTCTTTGGGATACATATGGTAGCATGGACAGGGTTGTGGCAGTGGATCTAAGTGGGGATAATATGGATATGCATTTTTGATGTAAAAGTCCACCAGGCTGAATTCTATCAGATAAATGAGATGTGGAATAAGTATAAAGAAAATAATTAAGAATTATTTGTTTTTGTTTGTTGGTTTTATTTTTTTGTTTCATATTTTGCCAGGGCCAGTAAGTGGCTGGTTGTAATATACATTGCAATTGGAAAGACTTGAGGTTTCAAAGGATTAAAAACAGAGATTGGATTGGTTATATAAAGTTTGAGATAATAAACATGATTGAAAATGATGAGTACACTATTTGTTTAGTTAGTGTGGAATTCCAATTTTGGAGGCATCAGTGTGTAGATATTATTTAAGATTAAGAGACAAACAAGAAGACCTGGAGAAGAGAACAAATGTGAGACAAGAGAAAGAGAGAGGAGTGGAAGGACATTAGCAATGACAAAATGTTAGGAATTTGCTAGGCGATTAAAAGCAGTTTTCATAGACAGTGGCAAAAATCCTAACTGGAGGGCTACAGAGAGATGGGGAATGAAGAAGTGGAGATAAGTACAAACATTTTTTTTTTTTTTTTCAAAGAATGTATAAAAGGGAACAGAGGCATGTGGCAGGGACTGGAGGAGAGATGTGAGGTCAAGATAATTATTTTCAAAATCTCTTCCTTTTTTTTAACATTTGGAAACACTAAGACCCATTTTTTATACAAGTGAATAACCCATTACTGAAGAACTGATGATTCAAGACAGGAAGATGTTAATTACATGAGTAAAATCTAGGAAGAATCTGAGACTATGCCAGATGAATAAATTTATCCAAGATCCCAAACTATGTAGCTAAACAAGGATGATGCAAAGCCAGATATTCCTGACACAAAGGTCCAGGACCTCAAATACATGTCATACTGCCTCTCAGGGAGGAAAGGAACATTTTGAAAAACAAATCTTTAGATTCTGTGGTATCAAGTAAGAGGTATTTCTCACTTCTAGATAAGAAGTGATAAGAACTCAAACTAAGAGTGTAATTGTGTGGATAAGAAAGAAAGGGATGATGGAAAAGCCATACAGCCAAACAAGACCTCAACCAGGGTAAAGCTGGGCCTCACTAATATTGAAATAAGAGTAAATGATAACTTGGAACTTGTAAATTCCTGCAAATATGAGAATATGGTGCTCTGCATCTATCATGAATGTGACTAACATACAATGCTTCAATTTAATGCATTCCATCACATCCCTCATCTGTTTTGATGTTTGTTTTGTTTTTATTGTTTGTTTTGGATCCGAGTTCTGTTTCCCACACTTCCACTGACTAATGTTAATTTTAAGCTATCACTTGACAGAATGTCCCCTAGTTGCTTCAGGAATTTGAAAAAATATTCTTGACCTTCTGATGTATTTTTTCAGAATACCCTTATGTGTAAAGTTAAGTTGATCCCTGGAAGGGAAGTGTTGACAAAAGCCATGAGTAAGAAAAAGACCAAATTCAAAGTAATTAGTTTAGACAATCAGATTTAGACAACTGGAGTCTGATATGACAGGAGATTTAATTTGAAATTCTTAGATATCTTTGGAGTTTGGTTCCTATTGAACATTATGAGTAATTTCCAACCTTCTCTTTGGAACCCGAATAATGATTGTAGTCTGTTGACTGAGCTCAGAAGCTAGTCTCACCAGGATTTTCCAAAGGACTTGGAAATTCCCTGTCAGACCAGTTATCAACATACCTGTCATGATGAGGAGGATAGCACAAGATAATGCAGAATCTTAAATATTTGCCCATTAACCTTTCAAATTTGTTAAAATTGTATTTAAAAAAATCTCTAAGCAATAGATAGTTTGGTCTCACTTCATAGACAAAGAGACCGAGGGCACTACAATTTAAATGATTTATCCAAGATGTCAAGCTAGTAAGTGGCAGAGCTGGGATTCAACCCCATTAGGTTTTATACCAAAGTATACCCTCTTAGCAGCAGTATTGAACTGAATTTTGAGCATTAGATCCAGTGATCAATTGTATAGCTTGACCATGGTAGTCATTGTCGTTTCTCTGTGTTATGTAAGTTCTGTCACAGGACATATTACTGTGACTTTTCATTGGTCTATGTAGAAGATTGCAGTGGTCATGATAAATTAGAGATGGCTATAATTAGGATCAGTAAAAGAGAGGAAACAGAGCAATTAATTCTCAACAGATCAGTGACATTTCATAGATACCTATAAATATGGATCATGCAAAGAAATTTTTCATCCAGTAAGAAAGGGTCCAATCTATCATTATTTTCCCCTGAGTTTCATCACTGCTAATTTCATTCGTTGTGGTTTAATTTTAGTACTACAATTTTATAATTTTCTGCCAATTCTTCCTTTGTGCTTTTTAAAATTTATTTGTTGAGTCCTCTTTCTTGCTGCTTCTAATTGTATCATACAATCAAGCAAGTACATGTAGCACTTAAATACTCCAAAGATTCTTTGGACTAGTTGATTGATCGGTCACATTAATGATAAATTTTGGGCAAAATATCAAGCACCTGTTAGAGTCAACTAATTCAAGAAGAGTGTCCACAGTAGCAGTTATAAATAGATCTATAGAGAGATGTTATAGAGTAAACCCTGCAAATTGTAAGTGAGGCTTCAGTAAATAAAGCAATTCATTCATTCACTCATTCGTTCATCCAGTGAGTAAGCATTTGCCTCAAGCCTGCGATGAGTTTGGCAGAGGGTGGAGTGCTCAAGATGCAATAATCAGCAGACATTTCAAGAAGTGTAGTGAAGGAGATAGACCCATACTCTAATGACCAGTAAGTATTACAAATATCCATTTGCTTGAAATAGGCATAGAGTATTATAGTAACAATGTGTAAAAATCATGTGCTTGGTTTTGCTCAACAAAAATGTATTCTGTAAAATGAAAATATTAATGTGGAGAATAAAAAGACAAAATGGTATTTTATATCATCTGGAAGAATTCTTTAATATCCAGGCAGAATATCACTGGTATTTTAGACAACACTTCTTCACCAGAATGGAGAAAAATTGGAAGTACCTCTTTAAAAGTGACATATATTGATGAATATAGATGTAGAAACAGAGAAAACATAAACTCATTGGTTAGATATATTGTGCATCATTTAGAACATTTCATAAGAACTGATAAAAATATAATTACATATTACTATATTTACATATTATTATTAAATTAGTTAACTACCCGCACTCTGTTGCTTAAGCTTGTGCTATTTACAATCCTATGGACAACTTAAAACTAAATATCTGAATGTATCCTTAAATTAGGTTAAAATTAGTGCTTTTATTTATCTGGTCATAGGCTAATTTCAGAGACCTTGGAAAATAATATTTACTTAAATTAAAAAGAATATAATCACTTGTATATTTTCTAGTATCTACAAACAGGTATGATAATAAAACATGTAATTTAACCAGCAAAGTCACCAAGAATAGACACCAGCTGTATACAATCAATATTGATGAACTGGTGGGCATTGGTCAAATATCAGATACATTGGACTGAATTATTTTTCTATCTATATATTTTGAAAACTGTCACATAAATACTGAGCAATGTAATAAAATCAGTGTACCTTATCTGTTGGGAAAAAACCCAAGATCAGTTATTGAATACTTTCTTTTTCCAAGAACTTGGGAGTAAAGAATATTCATGTTCAAATGATTCTGTATGTGATTTGCTTAAGTATTTAAAGCAAGGTCACATTAACTAGGCCTTAAAGCTGAGAGTTGAATAAAACCGTGGATGCTGGATTGGAATTTAAGACATCTAGAAAAACAAAATGAAAAGTAATGAAAAAAATATTGTACAGGCACAGGCAGATAATTTGTATGTGGCAATGGGAAGCCCCTTCATAACTTGACATTTATAACTCTTTTCATATTTTACTTACTAACTTGAGAGAAAGTTTTGAATTTTAAGTTGGTGCAAAGAGTATGAAACATATTTTATTTCATGTATTTTCAACGGTCCTGTGGTATTTCCCAAATTTCTGTTCATCCCACCTGCCCTATGTACCACACATTCTGGGAATTAACACCATCATTATGTTGTATGTCTTTTGTTGGAACATTAGTAGAAGGGGTATTTTCCAACACCATGCTTGTATAGGGAAAAGATGAAAAATTCCAAAGTATAAATATGCTCAAATCGTTAATATTTGAGAAGGTAAAAATCTGTGTCTCCTTCTCACACAATTTAGATGTCATAGTAAAGGGACAGGTGGGCAGTGGGAGGAGATACACTGCTAAGAAATTCATATACCTTTGGTTTCATCTTCAAGCAGAGGTGTGAAAAATCATTTTTTTTTAATTATTTCTCCTCTGGTTTAGGGGAGTAAGTTGAACTGCTTTGCCTCACCTACCAAGAGGTTGCAGGGAACCTTAGCCAATTGTATGGTGATGAGGGAAATAACCATCGCTATTGTTTTTCTGTATTTTCATGTTTATGTATTTGTGTTTTGCAACCTTCTCCTAACCCAGTTGTCTTTCTGAGTTATTGTCCCTGCCCTATTCTCCTAGATATGACATGGCATATTTTAAACAACAACAACAAAAATTTATGATATTGGGAAAAAAAATTAGTGATTTCCCAGTTGAACAATAAATTAAATAGTAAGCATCACATAAATAAATACCTTGCCTAAGTTTTTAAAAATAATTCACACAAAACCAATAATAATATATATGAAATATTCAGATTATTTAATGAAAGAAAAATAAGGAAACATTCTATTTGGTTGTTGTACATATATCATACCATAGGCCAGAATTTACAATGCACATACTTGTATGTAGCTTGTACACGACAGCATTTATCAGACATGGAAAGACCCAGTGACGTCAAATTATCATATACAAACCTGCTAGGTCATCTGAAACATCTCCCATCAGACTTATGTCTTTAGGTAAGACATTGTTTACTAAAATTGAGGGTTGAAATAAAATTTCTTGTATGGAAAACTTACACATCCAAACAGCTGCTGATTTTTATGAGTTTTGCCCCAATAGCCCCTTTTGAATGCAGTCCTAAGAAAACAGGATACATGACAAATAAAGGTGGATATTAGGCAAATGTTAAGATATGGCACATTTCCCAGAATAAAGTTGGGCAGTGGAGGCCCTTGATATGAAAGAGTAAGAATAAAACACTTCATGAGAACCTCATCAGGAGGAAAGAAAGGAAAACACCCATTCTGAGATGTGATAGGGTCCCTGTACATTTCCATGTATTAGTCCCAACCACAGAGGCAAACATAGATTTCGTGATGACAAGCTTCCCCTGGAGAAATCTGCATGTCTAGGATATTATAAAAAGTATCCTAATTATTAATGAGAGCAAGAGAGAGACAGAGGGACAGAGAGAGGTTGAGAGAGGGGAAATGAATGGGAGAAAATGAAGAAAGACCTTTTAAGAAAAAGGAAGAAATAAATAACTAATTATTGATTATGCACATGCAGCAAATGCTTCCAAAATCACCCATAATAATGACGATTATGATCATGATCATAATGAAAGGGCATCAAAACTAAACTGCAAGAGAGTAAATTTGAGTCATAAACTGGCCTTATGATACTAAGATATATTTCTTGAAATTAGAGAACGTTATCTACTATCCTCTTAGCTTTCTGGTGAGGAAATGACTAATCTAACACAGTAGTGCTTAAACTGTCCTAAATATTTATTTTTATCCTTGACTAACTTCATTGACTCTACAAACTTTTAATTATATTTATGGAACTAAACTCTTTAAAGTGACTTTTTATTGTCTGTCATTGAGCTTGCTTTTTCATTGGAAGTAGTTATAAGTGATTGACAGGTTAACTAAACAGATTCCCACAGAACCATTTCTTTGTGTAGGAAATACAACAAATGCCTGTTTAGACAGCATGGTTAGGAACTGGGATGGTTTGGTTAATTGTATATTCTAGTTAGCTGAAGAGTTGTATGACCAGGAAGGATTAACAGCTGTTTATAAAAATGTAGTATGTGTAATAAACTTGTTAGTACTAGGCTTACTACTTCTTTCATTCATGTTTAATATATTCATGACAATATTTTTTGATGCTGTGTAAATTAATCATTTAGCATTCAGAAGTTATTTATAAAGTAGATAAGATGCAGGGCATAACTTATATCTGCATTTCTGAGATTGTGAATCTTTTAAGACTTTCATGTTTATTAAGCTACCATTATTAAGGATTTCTTACCATGAAATGAATCCATTGCTACTGTGTACATTGGCCAAAGCTGTTTTTTCGTACAGAAGATTTGAGGCAGTGGCATTCAGGATATATCTATAGAAACCACTCTCACTTTCAATAATACCATAATATTATCTTACAAAATACCATATCTAACCACATCTATAATGAAACTGTGGACAAATTGTGTATGTCGCTTTCTTCAGCAACAATTACAAGGAACTGCATGTCAAATACAATCAGCATTCTGTGAAGCTTTCATTCCATTACTTGACTGTGTAATACACATATCTGTAGAGTGAGTAATGCTCAGTCACCTGGGGTCATTTTCATTCATGTGTATTTCACAGACCAGCCATATCTAAAGGCCTGGGGTGTTTGGAAACTCAACTATAAACTGTTCATTAAAATTTCAATCATTTTATACCTAGCAGCATGTACCATATGCTACATATCCAGTGAAGAAATTGCATAGGCCTCTAAATTCCAACAGAGTCAGCTCTGGGAAACTGTTTGAGCAGAGGCTCACCTGAGCTGTCTACCCTCTTTTGAAGAGCAGGGACAGTATGTTTATGAAACTACTCAGTTCCTATTCTTCTGAATGAATGGAAATACCGTAGTGTAGTTACTGTGACAAATGAGAGCTGGAATCTCTTCAACAGACCCAAGCTTCTATAGCACTGTGCAAAGTATAGTTAGGTGACTGGAGAATTGTCACAATTCTATATTTCTTTATTGACAATTGAGCTCATTTATGTATAATAGTGGAAATATAGGTAAGGAGAAGATATCCATTTCTGATCATACCACTCAGAAGATGGGTATACATATACTATAGCAGACTGAGTTGTATTATCTTGTGAGGAAGTTTAGATTTTGGTTCCCCACATTTTCATTTGATGCATCAAAGAATGGGGACTCAAGCTTCTTCCCTAATCTGTTACATACATATCTATTCAGAATAGATGTCCTCTAAACCAGTGGTTCTTACCTTTTCTTGGATTCATTCCACAATACTCTGTAAAATTGCACAGGCCTTCTCATGCAACAAATGTACATACATAGATATAATCATATGTCTT
The DNA here is from genome assembly GCF_036562045.2 of Rhinolophus sinicus. NCBI lineage: Eukaryota > Metazoa > Chordata > Mammalia > Chiroptera > Rhinolophidae > Rhinolophus > Rhinolophus sinicus. Next base: position 107,439,419 of record NC_133755.1, read on the forward strand.
CCACTTCAAAGAGTTCATGAAACAATCAAGTTAATTCTATGTGTCCATGAACTTGGGATTCACCCAAAGGAAAAAAAGTGTTGGCATCAATGATGAAATAAACCTCAAACATCCAAGGCAGAAGTTATATGTTAAAAAGCCCCTAAGATAATTTAACTCTCAAATAAGTTTCTCCTCCCCAGTTCAAGGTATGACAATCCTGGGCTGTGTGTCTGGATCCCAGGGAAGAAACAGCTCTCATTGGAGTTGTCTGGGGGAGTCAGATGCTATGCTGTATGTGCCGTTGAGACAGTTTGTTCCCCCACATATGGGAGAAGAGGCCAGCTTATGTAACCACTTCTTAAACATTTGCTTCATTTCTGTACTAAATGTACTCATACATGTTGAAGGAATTTAAAGTACTCTATTGAAATCTGCTGAAAAAATATTCATTTAAAACTGTGTTATTTAGTACTTGCACAGATTTTTTTCTAGATCATGATTCAAAATTATTGATTTATATTATCAGTAGGCAGGGTATTTTGAAAAGCAAGAAGATTTTTTAAAGACTTTTAAGAGAATACTGAAAACACACTAGAGGTGTGTATTTTACCAAGAAAAAATTGTAAAGGGCAATTTGGTCTGTAAAAACATCTGCGCAGTGCATTTCACTGTATGCTATGTCTCCTAAATCCTGTACAGGAGAAGAGAGAAGTTTCTTTCCTGCTCCCATCCCCTCCACCCTCCTCAACACAAATAGAACACATTTCACACAGTCTATAGTGACTGTTTAACTGCAGGGAGAAAATCATCCTAAAAATGGAAGCCCAGGCATATTTCTGAGCCGAGCCAACCAAGGTGAGGAAAAGGATTTTCTGAGAGAATGTGTCTTTGTTTATCCCAGGAAGCCCAGCATAAATCATGAATGTTACAACTATTCCTTCATTGAATTACCTCACCCTCTGTCCCCATCCCTCAGAATTTTAAGATATAACCTTGCTGCCTCTCCCCCATCTATACATATGTGCAACATTGAAATGGACAATTCTTTGTCTTCTCCAAAGTTCATCTTTGAGACTCCATCCTTCCATCATCACATAGCCATCCTACTGAGTCCTTGGGTTTATAATAGGATTCACCCTCTTCACTTTCCCTGCTCATGGGTAGCAGGCCACCCAGAGCAAACCATCAATCAGACTGTACTATCTTCTTGGCCACAGTAAACATTTGAGTGAAGGCTATATGATCCAAGCTATGCTAACCAGAGTCTCTCTCATAATTTTGTCACTCTTGGGGGAAATGTTTCTGTTCAAAGGAATCTGGATACATATGGATGATACTAGAGGGCACTAAATAAATTGGTAATCAAGACAAAATAATGTTTTAATAAATTAAAATTCATGCCAAAAATCATCTGAAAAAAAATATCAAAACTGTAAGACAGGATCAGACCCAAACACCCATGTTTACTTCCAGTCTGAAAAAGAAAATAGGATCCTTCTGGTTCAGAACCATGTACTCTTACACAGGCAAGAATAAAGGGACAGAACTGCAGCCCCACTGCCCCAGGCAGACACGGTGAGATGGGTTGCTAAGTGATAGAAACTACCCAAATGAAATTCAGATTTAAAATGAGATTCATCAAGCTTGGACGCTGGTTACCAGTCAAAGGAGGAAGCAGGAAGCAGTTAAAAAGTCAGCTGAGGTATTAAGGGCATTATTTTGTCAGAGAAACTTTAACCCTGGCAACTTTTCAATGTCTAAAACAAATCACATATCTCTGAGTTTACACAAAACGGAAGTTGTCTGCCAAAACAGTGCTGTCCCCAAAATGAAACCACTCCAATAATCTTCTCAGATGCAAGTCATGGAGAAAAATGGACAGGGGACATCCTGCAATAGGACAGAGAGCCAGTTTGACCAAGAAAATGACTCATTTGGCATAGAACAACGGGCTCTGGTTTCTGTCCAGCAGGACTGAGCAATATGTGCTCTAGCCCAAAGACCATCATATGTTACTTATTCTGCTCTTCCTTTATGTATAAATTTGTTTATTCTATGTCTTTATCCCATTCTACCTACTTCATGTTGGATGTGCTATTTTGGGGCTGTTTGGATTTATCATGTAGCTATATTACAAATTTATTTAGGGCAACATCCAGACTGAACAAAAGCAAATTAGATCTCCCAAGGATCCTGATCTTGGAACTAAGTGCAGAAATTGAATAAGACTTTGGGTTTTTAACCTTTGGGAAGAAATTAAATGCACATGCAGTACTATGTGGATGTAGCTGCATTATGTTAGAATTGACATCTTCTTTTTAAAATTCTATGTATGAGAAGAAAAGGTTTGTGGACTACTATGGGGTGAACCTAATGGACGTTTATTTTTTCCATCTAGATTTCCTTCCATTGGGGATGAATTATTTTACATTACATAGTAATCCTACTCAATGCAGATGTTCTTGTGAGACCAAGTTTACTTCTCCATATTATTTCTCTAGTTTAATCCTTTCTCCAGAACTGAGCCTAAACACCCAGGCCTGGATAATCAAAATATTCCATCTCCTTGCTATATCTCCTTCTCTCATCCCAATCCTCTAGTTTAAGCTCTGTTTCAAGTCCAGAATAGCACACCTAATGATATTATCTGCCATCTTCATTGGTTTCTTCATGAGGTAAATTATTAGCATAATACATTTAACTATTTAAAAACAAAAACTAAAAGAGGTATGTCTTCTGTACTTATTCTGGTCCTATAAAATCAATCTCAGTTTTTTACAGTGATCAGGGCAATTCTCTACATCAAAAAATAAAATAAAATAAAATAATAATAAGTTAATTTATCAGAATATTAAAAAAAAATGATACAAATAGAGAAAAAATAGAGGAAAACAGCCTCACTGCTTTCTTATACACTGTACAAATAGCTCATAACTATTGAGTTCCAGGAACTATAACATAGGAACAATTAAAACTATCGTTATTTTATAGATGTCAATAATGAAGCAAAGGGTGTTCATGGTATTTGTGGAAAGTTACATAGCTATTAAATGGCGAAGTTGGAATTCAAACCTAGGCAGCCTAGAGACAGAGTCCAGGCACCTAGCCCTTTCATAAATTCCACATAGATAGCAGAGGTGAGTAGAACTTGTTGAAAATTAATAAATGACTCAAGCCCATTGCAGGCCAGACTAACAATACACCTGGACATCTGAGAAAAGTTGTCTTAATAGAAGGACCTCCTGTCATTTTGTGTCATGCTACACAAAGGGGCATATAGTTTGCACCTATAAAATCCCTGACTCCATATACATCTGTGTGCACTAGCCATGTTTATACAAATTCTACCTCCATGTCAAAAACAGTGGAATCACCTCTCTTCCTTGTTCTACTTGTTCTTCCTTTTTCACATAAATGCTGCCCTCAGCACATCTAAGCAAACATTGCCTCTAACCCTCTACTTGCTGTTTAAGTATGTTCGACTGTAGTTGCATAGACCTAATTTTTTTTGGTCCTTGCAAACGAAAAGCTATTCACCATCAGTGCTTTATTTTCACTGTGCTTGCAGCTAAATCCTGCATAGCAAAACAAATTAAGCAGATGGCAGACTTAAATGTTAAAGATAGGGGAAAAAAGCATAAAGGAATCTTGAGATAAATTAGAATATAGGATAGACTATATTGAAATGTGGTGAATTAGAGGTTCAAGTCACCGAGAATTTTAATCAATTTTGTTTCCTTGAAGGTATATGAAAGATTCAGGACAAGAACTGAAAGTGCCCTTGCACAACAAGTGTGCCTCTGTGGTTCTTAACTCCCAAATCAGTCAGATGCCTTATTATGTGACTTTCTTGCTTCATGAGGGCCTGCACACAACCATTGCCATCTTTCTTTGCAGAGTGAAATGTTCCCAGTCTCAATAAGCGTAGGGAAGGGACAAAGGGCAGAGGTTTATGTGGTTTAATAGGAGTGAGTCCTGCGAAGAGTACATATTAAAATGAAAATAGATTGTCATCTGCTGTCTATTACTGGTGCCCCCAAATTTTACTAGCAAGGAATGTGCATTTTAAGATTTTGAGCTCTGTTAAAATGCAAATTTCCCTGGGAGTATTCAATCGCATGAGTCATTTTCAACTATGAGTAAATGAAATTAGCAGATCATTTTCTAAGAACTGGTGTAGGTAAGAAGAAAAGAGGAGTAACCATGAGGTATCCAGGGACCTCGATGAAGGAAGAAAGAGGCTGAAAACCAAAGTTCCTAAAGTGAGAGAGTTCTAAAGCCAAAATATATGTCATAAAAATATTTTTCCAGGGTTAGTCTTAATTTTTGTCTGTTTAAAAATATTTTGTTTAAAGAGAAGTAGTAGTAGTAGTAGTAGTAGTAGTAGTAGTAGTATTGTTTTGATTACATTAAGAAGAAAGATGCAAAAAGAAGGGGGAGCAAAGACACTAATATTTATGAAATGCTCATTATGTACTCATTATTTTATTGTTGCAACTCTCTGAGATACTTTCCTGGATCCCTCTTCACTTATGAGGAATGTTGCTTTACTTGATGAAGGTTGAACATTTAATAAATAGTATGGAGGAAAAACATCTGGCTCAAGTCTGTCTCCAAAGCTTGGGCCCTTTCCATACACCAAATGGCAATGGCTATCTCATTTCAAATCCCCTAATTGCATAACATTTAAAAATCATTAAGCAGGGAATGATATATAATTTAATTCCACAAATAAAGACACTAAATATATTGATGCCAATAAGATGTAACTAATAGCTTTGTCTGTGATCAGGAAGAGGTAATGAGAGAAAGAAGGAAGGATTGCTAGAAGGAGGGAAAGAGGACATAGCCAAGGGGACAGAGAAGGCAGCTTCAGCTAACATAATGTACCTTGGTTAATGGGTTAGGATCCACTTGAGTGCTCATGTAATTTCCACAGACCCAAGACTCACTTACTTCTGACACGGCATATTAATCTAAAGATATAAAGGGAAGGGGTTGAATAGACTTTCAAAACCCTCTCAAGATAATTTAATGGTAAACAAAGAAAAAAATTCCAGTGACGCACTTTCAGACAATATCTAGTAGTATTTTATTTTTACAGTATTGAAATTCAGGCATATCATGCTGGGTCTTTCTTCCCTGTAGTTAAAATCGCCTGACCTTCTAGGATGCAGAGCAAATAACAATATGCAATTAGACTGGTCTCCTTTTGTGTCTCAGACTTTGGGTAAAGATGAAGCATTGTCTCTGAAGTATAATTTACAAAGAAAATCTATGTGGGCATATTCAGGTAAATGAAAAGCTACATTTTTAAGTGTTTGTATCACAGAAAAAAAAAGCTCTGATAAGTTAGATTAAGTGCAAAAATGCACTCAGAACATTGGATGAAAAGAAAAGCATTTATAAGGACCAGGAGGGAAGAGCCATAAGAATAGCTACAAAGAACAGAGACTGTTATCTTGAGGAGTTTGTAAAAGAACGTATTTTAAATACACTTACAATAAATACATAATTTCTTAGTAAGTGTGAGAATTTTGAATAGCCAAAGCCACAAATACAGAGAAACCTCATTTTGTCTCTAATACTACATGATAACATATGTGTAGCATCAAAGCATTTGAAGTCACAGCCTTATTAAAATGAATATTTTCTTATAGATTATGTAGTCTCAGTAGCAGAGGTACATTTCTGTTTGAAATATAATTGTTTTTCTGAGTTTAATATTTAATAATACTTAAGCTTTAGTATCCTCTAAATTGTTTACTGGTAGTAAGTTCTATTACTAACTATGTATGAGAAATATTGCAGCTGGTTTCCAAAGATGCCTCTTCCGTCATGGATGAACTATATACTCCAGCTATTTGTACCCTTACATAACATAGTACTCTCCCCTTGAATCTGGGTTGGCCTTGTGAGTTACTTTTTGACCAACCCAATGTGGCAACTTGAGCTGCTTTAGTTCATAGGTTAATAATTACAAGAAGACAAATTTCTCTTTGGGTCGTTTGGAATGCTCACTCTTAGGACATTTTCACTTGCAAAGATGTTATGCTATGAAAAATTATAGCCACATGGAAGACCCATGTGTGGGCATTCTGGTCAATAGCCCCAGCTGAGCTCCTAGCAGACAACCAGAATCAATAGTCAGCCATGTGAGGGAGCCATCTTGGACAACCAGCCCAGTTAGGACTTCAGATGACTGAAGTTCCAGTTAAATTTAGAATGCAATCACATGAAGCTCTTCAAGTGAGAAGTGTCCAGCTGAATCTAGTTAACCCAAAGAAACATGAGATATCATAAGTAATTGTTGGTTATTCTTGGTAATTATTTTTTTAAAAAAATTATACCTATATTAAAACAAAACAAATCTTAGACTAAAATTTTTTTTCTTGTTACGAAATATAAGACTATCTGTTCATTTCCTCCTTCTTAGGAAACCGTATTTCTTACTTTTTATTTGGTTCTGAAAAATTAAATAGCCTAAGGTTATTTATTCCAATGATGAGAAGGTTGTATCTTTTAGACTGTCTTTCACTATAAGAGGGGAAAAACTATTGTATGTTCTGTCATGTTAATTTATTTTACATATATATTTTTATTTATTATTTTTACTATAGCATTTTGAAAATTCAAATATTGACTTATGCCCAGTGCAGAAAAATGGAAACAATTTGTCTTTACCACAAATCCCATGTCATCAAGATAAAAGTATTAACTATTTTGTATATGTCCCTTTAGTTAATACTTTTTTTAGTTTGTCTTTTCCTTTACAAAGTATTATACTATACTGATATTCTTCTGTTTTGTAGTCTGTGTTATTTCATTTTTTATTATATCATAAACTTATATCATTTTAACTTCTTCCATAATATATTTTATTGCCATAGTATTATTTGTTCAACCAATCATATTCTTAGCCATTAAGTTACTTCCAAAGCTTTGTATTTGTAATGTATTTATTTTGTGTTGGTAAATAATATTACATTCTTGATTATTATATTAAACAACAATTTTCCTACATTTTCGCAAACATTAAGTGTAATATTTTAAATTATTAACGTTTGACATCTTTTAATATGTTTATTGGTCTTTTTAATGTAAATGCCACTCTACTTACTTGTTCCATATACTTCTAGTGTTGTCCATATTTCTCTGGATTATTTTTAAAATCCTAAGAAATTGTCAATGTTATATTTTTGTCTTAAATGTTGCAAATATTTTTCTAATACTGACTTTTGTTTTTGTCTTTGGTGGTCTGTGACACATACAAGTGTTTAATTCTAGGTAGTTAAATATATTCGTCTTTTAGTTAAACTTATAAATGTATTACCTGTGTAGTCATTTTTACTACACAAATTATAATTATTCTGATGGAACCAAAGTTTATATAGAAAATAATAAAAATATCAACACATGTATCCAAGTGTTCTGAGATTTCTTATATTTCGAGCAGAATATTACCCTATCATGTCCAAAATAATAATTCAAGTTTTTGTTATTTAATATTATAAATTATAGCCCTCTCTTGAAGCCTTGATCAAGATCTTAAAGAAGTTTACACATTCTATTTGTGGCTTTTCCTATTTTACATGGATTACAGGGGAGGAATTCTTTACTTCCATCTTTACCGCTGTCAACTCCTATATCGATTTATTCTAAAATATGGATGATAGTTCTTCCCTTTACTTTCCAAAACAGGGTTAAACAAGACTGCTGATTTTTTAAAAACTTTATTACATATGAAAGGACATTTAATATTAGACATGATTTACCCCATTGTTTATGAGCTAGTGTTTTATCTCTGTGATTTACTAGTAAAGCTGTCTCCCTCAGCCCAGAGCCAGCACAATGTGGTTAGAGAATCCTCTCTGTACAAATAGGAATTGTCTCTTTCTCTCTTGCTCTATTTTTCCTATCTTTAAGGATTCACCCATATCCCCTGTTTTTAAAGGATGTCCATGATTAGTTAACATAATAAGTTTTGAAAAGATTTTGCCCTGTCCTCAGTGAAAGATATTTGTGCAAAAAGGTATATTTATAGTTTCAGTAGGTATTTTTCATTGCAAAATGGCAGACACACACACACACACACACACACATGCACACACACACACACACACACACAAATCACATATAGGTGTGGTTAAAAAAAAAGGTAATTCATTCTAAAGCTAATGTAACTATGGGAAAAACTTAGATCTCTGGTGTGATTGGATATAGTGAACGGAACACTGCTAAAATTCTCATTCTGTCTCACCCCGTTTTCTCAACACATGCAGACCACTCTTGTTATTCCATTTTTGAACATGTTGGCTTCAGTTTTTCTAACTGCGAACCAGCCTTCTGTACGTAATATGCATAAAACTACCAGCAGATCCTACAATTCCCATCTCATACCTTCACCACCAGAAAGTGATGGAAACAGATTTCCACAACCTAATTTGAAAACACCCCTTCACTTTGTAAATGACCATTTTATCTAAAGCAATCATGAGGCTCAGAAATATGAAGTAAAGTCTTTGATTGCCAAATAAATTCATTACAAGAAGAAAAATTGTATACTTGGATCAATTAGATGAAAAAAACTGATATTTTAGAAGAATCTAAGGATCTTTCCAACTCCTATTTTCTAAGCACATCAGTAAATTATTCCTTCTTCAGAACTTTGTTCCTACTCAACTTAAGACTCTTAACTTTTTTGAGCCTAGATTTTTCTCTACATAGAATCTATAATGGGTACGATGTTATTATGGTACAAGATGAAGCAGAATATACTAGTGGCTAAGGGTATGGACTCTGGAGGCAGTTTGCCTGTGTTCAAATCCTGGCTCTGCCATATATGAGCTGTGTCACTTGGGCAATTACTGAATTTCTCTGTTCTCATCTTCCCCATCTTTAAAACAGAGATAATAATAGTATTCGTCATGTACAGTTTTTATGATTCTTAAGCTAAAATACGTAAAAAACTTAGACCATTGCCTGACACATATTAATCATTTAAAAAACGAATGCAACTTTAATAAAAAAATAAATAAATAAAAAGCAACTAGAATTTTAGTTTAAAAAAAGAATGTATTATTTTCAGTTATCAAATCTTACAGCTATCAGAACAATACCAATTGTTTATTTCTGTGCAAGTTCCAGATTTCGAAAGTTAATACCTCAAAGTTGATAATAATTCTTTCTTTGTTTTATTCTATTTGATTATCCTTTTGGAGTATAAATTAGACATGTTTGGTAACAACCTTTTATTCTAATACTACATAATTGGAATAGTTTCAGAACCTGGTTCACAAAAAGCTTCTCATAAAATCTTCCTTCATTTCTTTTTCCCCAGTCAAGCATAAATATTGTCAGGAGCATGAAATTTTCTTCCTCAGGGACCACTTAGTAATGATTTAATTCAGTAGTTTGTAAATTAACAATCTTGAATTTTGGTTGAGTATCATGTAGTATGGTCACTGATCCCTAAAATGACAATGAATGAAAGAATAATCACCCTTATCACTGAATATTAAGAATGAATACATTGTACATGAACCTAGCCTAAACACTATGTCAACAGTAAGCAACAGCAAATAAAAGTGTACTATAGGGGAATGTAAGAATTCTTAGGATTTCAACTGATTTCTCTAGTTTACTTGGCTTAAATTGAAGAAACGCATTGGTCTGTTCACACTTGGCTTGACCAGTACTACAGCTTCTCTGGTTTCACAAACAGTGATTTGTTGAAGTTACATGTTTTCAACCTCCTTCTGTCCCAGAGAAGAAAATAAAAACCTTCCCAGTATCTTTCCTGTTCTGTAATGGAAATAACTGTTTTTTGTGTTTGTTTGTTTTTTTTTTTAATTTATAGACTGATTTTTATTTGTCACTACTTAAACTTATTTTCTCCCCAAATGATTAAAATGTCTTAGATTTAAGTGGGATTTAACATAGGGAAAAATTTGCAATTTCTTCATTGAAAATAGCTATACAAAGAAATTGTCATAATTTTGTTAATTATGAAAAGGTTTAGTTTTGCCAAATTTTTTATTTCTCATCCTCAAACATCTATAAATATCGTAGTTTCATGCGACATTGTACTACATTTTTTTATTCCCCCAGTCAGGGTCCATCCTGGAAAAAGAAACAATTTTAGATTTTTCATAAAGATATTTAACAGAGTTATATTTGTGGAGAAATAGCTTTGAATTAAAACAAGGAATGGTGAAGCAAGTTAGAGATTAGCAACAGCAGAAAGACTCTATCAACCTCAGGTCCAGAGAAGCAAGAACTAAAAGTGCTTATGCAACCTGAGGACCTCTGACTGATCAACCTCTCCCAGAAGTGAGAAGGCAATAGAGCCTAGGAAATGGGGTTCTCCATGATACTGAGTAGAACAGGGAGGGGTAAGGAAGGAGATGGGGCCAGGAGTAAGCTGGCAGTCATCAGTTACACAGAGAGTATGTGAAGTGAAGAAAGCTCTCTAGCTCTTGTATGTGTGATCTTCACAATTGCAAGCACAATACAATGCAACCTGAGAGCCTTTTTGGAAGGTAAATTCTTACGGCACACTCAAACATACAGATTCAGAATAACTGAAGATGAGCCCAGGCATCTGTGTTTTAGCATTTATTTCAATAAATTATGAGACAAGTTTGTAGTTAAATAATTTTCATCTTCTCCCTCTCCTGACACTGTGAAATTCTGGAATGATAATGCTCAGATAGGTCAACATTTTTGAGGGTTATGCCAGTCAATTAGATCTTGTCTCAGATTTACTAATTAGAATGGAACATGTTTCTATGTCTGTATCTCATCTAGAAAACAGTAGAGATACTTCCTGAATATAAGTGGGCACCACCTAAGTTATTCATATTTTCTGAGATGTCAGTTAAGGGTCAGGCTGAGTCGCTGTAGCCAGCTCAGATTGGATGTGGTGCTAATGATTCTGGGCAGTGACATATGCAAAGAAATATGCCTCAGAAATCTGGTCCTTTCTCTGTTCTAATGGTTGCAAAAAATAAACTGCTTAGCAAATCTCCTTTGCCTTATCCACAAGATACATTTCTCCCTTGTCACTTTAGAGGGCCAATTTTCCCTTGTCTTCTGACTGCTATGAATAGATTTGAGGAATACAATGTTGTTAGCTGAAATATTCTATTCACTTTGACAAAGAAATTTGCTCCTTATTTTCTATCTTAATTTGCATTTGCTTACTCTTCCAAATCAGTTTCTTAACTTTCAATAGTTAAGCAGAAGTTTTCTGCTTGTACTTATGTTGCTCATTGAATCGTTTCATTAACTGCAATGCTTTGCACATCTTTCTTTGTTAGTTACACCCATAATGATTTTGAACAATATTTTCAGCATTCCAGCTTACTTTTAAAATTTCCATTGCTTTCATTATCTTCAATACAAGCAAAGACATGATAGCTTAGAAATTAGTAACTCTCTTTTGGCCATTCACAAAACTATAGTTATAAAAAATGGAAATACTGCCATTAGAAACTATTTAATAACTTTGCTATCAATAATCTCAAGTTTGGTTATCTTTGTACTTCATTAAACTATTATACTTAGTTTAGAAAATTACAATGAGAAGGGACAGAGAAAAATATATTCTAGCATTCCTATTTTACAAATAAATGTGTGACACATTTACAGCAAAATAAACAGCACAGTGTGTTTTATATAAACTAACAGTTTTTATAACTTTATTGATAGTTGAATGTGTTTTGCAAAAATCCCCAACTGGAAAACATATTATGCAACTTACACACAAACAAAGTTTTTGATGAGAAAAATAAAATATGTAAATATTTTTACATATATTCTCCAAAAGACCAGTAGAGAAATTGAATATATGAACTGAATTAGAAGACCTGAAGCATCATTAGAGGAATCTCCAATACATCCCTCCTGTGTTCTGTTCTGGTTATGGAAAAAGGGTACCTGCCTAAAAGGAGGAAGCCCATTAAGGTAGGAGGCACCATCCAGGATATCAACCTGGAAAGGGTATTTACAGTTATCAGCATGAACCTCTGAGAGGAGAAACAATCATTATGCAGAGAATCTGAGTTCCATATAGCAAAGTGTCACAAGGGTTACTAAATACCAAATTGTAGGGTCAAGGAAAAGAAAGCAGTCCAATGTAACTAGACCTGAGGCCAATGGGTTCTATCAGTAATGTTCAGTGACCAGTAAAAAAAGAAATTCAAAATTAAGGTGCTAAATACTATGTGCTATGACTCTTTTTTAATGTAGTTCTTGGTGACAGTGTAAAGATGGAAGAAAGTAAAAAAAAAAAAAAAAAGACTAAACACGATGCGGATACTAAGAAAAGAAACATGGCATAGTTTGTGGGGATGTTAGGGAGAAAACATTAAGAAAAAGGAATTGTCGGTGGAATTAAAAGGCTTTACTCTTCTCTTCTAAATGTTATATTTTTGCTATTGACTACCTTGTTCTAATACAAACAATTTTAGAAATCAGTTGTGGAAATCCCTCTTGTTAGAGCAATCTGCTTCAAAAATTTCTAGATCACTAGGGACAGTCTCCCCAGCAAAGAGAAATATAGCAAAATTTGGGAATCTGCTAACCACGAGTCATTTGTTATGAATATTTCTGTCAGAGAAATACATTTTAGTCTGTATCTTTCATAGTCTACTGTCTTCATAGCACCTAATATAATCTCTTTAATGTAGAAACAGTATTGTATACAGTTGAATTAAAGGAGGTGCAAAAAATTGTTTAACCTCTGGGATCCTCTGTGCACCGGGGAGTTGCTATTGACCTTGAGATCTTGAGAAGAGTTTCAGTTATCTCTGAATCTCCTCCTACATAGCACAGCGCTTGGTGCCTAGCCGTAGCTGGCTCTCAAAGTAAGCCATAGCACGAATAATTCAAACTGGAAAAATACAGCCATGTGATTTTCATGTTTCTCACTCTGTTTGCCTCCCTCCTCCATGTATATTGATATGTACAAATGGGTCAAGAAAATATAGCTACTTAAAAAAAGGAAAAGGAAACCAAAGGAGAGACACATTTCTCTTTTTCTAAATATCCCCCCCTCAGGTAATTAATCTAGAAGGTACATAATATTGCAAACATAGACTTTTTTCCCCTTAAAATAATTATTGCACATGGGAACAAAACTTCAGATGGTCCAATGGATACAAAATTAAGTAGATGTTTTCCTTCCACTTCTTTCCAGTCTCCTAGTTCTTCTAAAAAGCAGTGACTGGTACCAATCTCTTGCATGTAATAATCACCATCATAAAATTCTATTTTTTTTATTTATAGTAACTGCATAGTGTTCAGATGTAGAATTATTATACCAAGTCCTCTTTTAATGCTTCAATAAATATTCCTATAAATAGATATTTTTACACAAATAAGTTTATTTGTAAATACATTCCTACAAATGCAATTTTATTGATATTGCCAAATTATCTTCCAGGGAGTTTGGTTCCAGCTATACTCTCATAAGGAATGTATGGTCATGCTATTATAGATCAAGTTATTGAGCTTTGAACATTCACATAGGAGAAAATGTCACCTAAATGTGCTTATAGTTTGTGTGTAGTTTAGCATCTTTTCGTATTTTAAAAGTATTTTTCCTATTAATTGTGTTATATCTTCTGCCCATCTTATTTTTTGAATATTGAACTTTACTTTCTATAGCTGTAATACAGAGTTTGATATAAAGGAAATTATATCTCTGAGATATGATTTGTAAATATGTGTTTCCTATTTGTCTTTGGACTTACAGTATTTTATCCACACATAAATTTATCTTGTTTATGCATTAAAGTATATTGATATCCTTTTTTTTCAAACTTTCTTTTTTTGACTTCTTAATTATAGGTCTTCTGCATGTTTTGTCTTGCCTGGACAGACTTTCACTAGCCGAATATTAAATATAAATAAATCCATCAATCTAGAAGCTCTGTACAATTTTGAAAATTATGTGAATGATAGGGAGAGTGCTAAATATGTATCTTTTTAATAAAGAGGTTAATAATCACAGCAGTTGAGGATTATGGGTAAATACACTCAATTATGTTCAAGGTCAGCATTTCTCAAAGTTTAATATATAAAACTCTAGTTGGTATGGATAGTAATATGAGAAAAAGTATTCTGTGGTTAAATTTAGAGTATGATGAATTATGTAAGGATAGCCAGGTTGTTTGTTTGTTTGTTTGTTTGTTTGTTTGTTGCAGCATTTCTCATAGGTTTTAATGTATTATGTGAAGAATTTTATATGTATTTGTCTTAGATTTAGATCCCATCCAGGCCCTCTCCCCAAAGCAGAATCTGAGTCAGGGATTCCATTGGAATCGGTTTATTTGGGAGATAATCCCATGAAACACCAGCAGGGTAATGGTAAGTGACACAACAGAAAGGAAACCATTACAGATGGCGTAATGGGTGGGAAACTGGGGCACAGTCCCACTGGAGAACTCTGAGAGATTGAGCAGAATATATTCCAGAGTTTTCCGACACAGAGAGGAAGAAACTGAAGTACTTGTCCTTTAACCACTATTCATTATTACTTGATAATTGTTTCCAGTGATGTTACTTGCCTGGCACTTCCTTAATAGGAAACTTTTGGCATACTCAGGAATGATAAGTGCTAATAGGATTTGAACAGAGCACCAAAAACCTGTGCTAGAGCCACCATTTTAAAAGTGGATTGACCCAAGGACCTGTGGAAAGAAAAGAAAAGCTTCCAACCCTGGTCAACTCTCTGTCCTCTCCATCTTCCTTTCTTCTCTTTAAAGCAGTATGGGTTGCTACCTGCGTGGTCGGTTTGTAAAGTTTAAGATGTGTCACATTTGTGAATAAAACAGGATACAATCCTTGCAAAAATTGTGTTTGTGTTTATGGTTGTCTTTAAAATTCTCCTTTATGCCTGCTTTTGGTCCAGCCCCAGAATAGTTTAACCATATAGAACTCTTCCTTTTAAGCTCTCTTAAACTAAAGATTGCTTCAGATCCTTACTTTAAGTGTCTAATGTAACAATATTAAGTTCCCAAGACTTAGATTTTGTGTTAGAGTGAGATATGATAGTTAGTTTTATGTGTCAACTTGGCTGAGCTATAGGTCTGTTATTTAATCTAACACTAATCTAGGTGTCACTATGAAGATTTTTTGTAGATGTGGACAACAACTAAATCAGGTGACTTTAAGTAAAGGAGATTACCCTTAATATTGTGGTTGGCTTCATCCAATCAACTGAAGGTCTTAAGAGCAAAATCTGAAGTTTCCTGAAGAAGAAATTCTGCCTCAAGACTGAAGCATCAACTCCTATTTACCTGCTGGCTTGCCCTACAAATTTGCTGAAACCCAACCTTACCAGTGCACTAGATTTGAGTATTAAGCACTAGTTCCTAACAATAAGATGATATTCCTCCCATTATGTTATGGCTTCTTATTAGTATAAGGTACCTCAGAAATCTCATAGGAAACTAAGTAATTGTGAAATGAGATTCAGGTAGCTTTTGAATCTCAAGCCAAATGCTGTCTAATATCAAACCTTAATTCTTGATAGAATGATTTTTTTTAATAGTTTAAGAAATTCAGTCCTGACCACGTGATGTTTTCTCTAATCCTACTATTTTTGCAATGAAGACCAGTTTAACTACTATTACTACCTCAAGTCTCCAGAGTGCATTCACTCCTATTATCTCTTTGAGCATAACCATAGTTTATTACTTAACCTATTTCAGGTACATTATTAATAAGGAATTATCATATAGGTAACCTATATTATCATATATATGATAATTAGTGATTATTTGGCTATATTTAATAATCACCTATATTTAGTGATTATTTGGCTATATTATATGTCTGATTTTGTATGACACACTGTTAGAATAAATAGGAGGCTTTCTATGAGAATTCTAGTTACATGTTACTTTATTTGCTATAATTACATTCTTTTTAAATGTGTGTTGTATAGTTTAATTTTATGAAATTTCAATATATTTTATATAAGTACTTCACAAAACATAAAAGCAGTCTTCAGACCTAAGTCCCAGTTTGTAGTTTCAAAAATCCATCATCGTGTCTATAGTGACTAGATCAGTTTATTTTTTTTTTTAATTCTATTTTTTTTTTAAATAATCTCGTTCTCATTTCTGCCTCATTAACCACACTCAAGAATTTGGGAGGGATGGTGGTAATGTTGGGGGAGAAACAAAGCACCTACTCCTACCTGAAAGAAGTTTGTTCTACTCTCAGTTCAAATGAGTTTTTTTGTTTATAGTTTGTTTCTGTTTGCAGGTAAAAGTGCAACTGGAATTTCAATATATAACACAAGAATAAATGCAATAATGTAAAAAGTTGGAAAAATTAATCCTGAGAATGAGAGGAACATATTCCCTGGGAAGGAAATTAGCAAGAAACTGTAGTTGAATCTGACTGAGAAAATATTAAAAACCAAATACTGGAAACAGGGTCAGAGAAGTCATGTGATTTGCTTAACTTGATTATATGTATATATTGAGAATGTTTTCTGTTTAGTTATTTCCCTGAAGAACTTGCAAAATGAAAAGATTATGAAACTGTGGAATAATGACAATATTAGGATATATTAACTGGCAATATTAACAGAAAAAAACTGAGAAATGCTAACAGGTAAACAAGGAATATTATATACATAATAATAGGTAAGACTGTATATCCATAACACTCAAAGAGAAAAGTCTTTAATTTTTTTAATGATTTCAATTTGACTCTTACCACATCAAATAACTATAAATTTGAAGTAGCATTGATTAAGATACAAATTGATCTATTAGAATCTACTAAAATATCCTGTTATTAAGAAGTGTTATTTTTTTTGGGGGGGAGGAGGTTGTCTATTAAATCACGAATGCTTCAAAAACAATACAGTTAAAAATGTATTCTTGTGAAATTTAGGTAAACATCTGGCTAATGTATTTTACCTACATACAAAAGTCAGGATAGGATACATTATGACATGGTTAGACACAATCACAAAATTCTACTGATTTAACACAACGAAGATCAATTTTTTCACTTATCAAAGTTTTTTTGTGGGTCTAAAATTCTTCCCAGGATAGTTGTACTCCATGTGGCCTCTCAGAATTCTAACTTGATAGAGGCTCTGCCATCCTGTTGTTGGACTATCTGCAATACGTGGTACCCTTGGTCAATTCAGCAGGAAAGGAACACTGTAGGGTCTCAAGCCATCAACTAAATGCTGGAAGTGATATATGTCACTTCTGCTCAAAACTCATTACCTAGAAATAATCATATGTCTCTATCTAATTACAACAGAGCATAGGAATGTAACCCCCTCATTCACCTAGAAGAAGAGGAGAATTGGATATGCAGAAATATTAGAAGTCTCCACCGCAAGCTACAAGACTTTGAATTAAAGCTCCATGCAGACTCCACAATACACAGAGTTCTCAGTAATTCTTCCACGTTGCCTAAGATGCAAAGTTTGGATTACTAAATATGTGGCATTTTGTGTTACTGCAAACATAGCTTGGTAGTAATGAGTATGTTTTTCTCTGTATCTGAAAGGTCTTGTATAATGCACTTTTTGGGATGATGTTGCACAATGTAAGGACAACAACAGAAATGTAACAAGAACATGCACACATATCATTAATAGAACATTTCCCATTTATTATTTTAATGTCTGATCAGAAAAAAAATTACCACTTGAGACATCTGTAAATGTCAAGAAATTAAATAAAACTCTAACTTCTGACACATACACACAAACTTCTGGAGCAGGTTAACAGTTCTGCTCAGTTTTAACCCACAATAATTCTACAGGGCTTTTCTTTCCCCAGGGTACGTTCCTCCAGAGAGAAGACCTGGCAGTTGCTGCAGCTGTTCCTGCTGAATCAAAATGTTATTATATTCATGGTAACAGATGTTAAACCTGGAGGTTTATCTTTTCCTTTCAGAAAAATTTCACTCTAGAACAGGGTTTTATGAAACATCAATAATTTTAAAAAATAAATGTTCAACCTCAAATTTAAACTGCTTCGTAAAATAAAAATAAATTTAAAAACACCCTACTTTAATTTCACAAAGTTAATGCAATTAATAGAATTTGGCTGCCATCATTTCAAAAACTTTAGAATATCACTACCAGAAAATGAATGAGCATTTAGCTACATCAGCTTCAAATCTGTGATTATGTGCATGTAAGATCTCTCTCTCTCTCTCTCTCTCTCTCTCTCTCTCTCTCATTAAGTGTAATTTGATCTTAACTTCTAATGGTAATTAGAGTGAGAGTTAACTATATTTTTATGTTTGTTTTATTTTTGAGTGTGACTGAGGTGCTGAAACTTTCCCACTTCACTATAATCAGGGGATAAATCTTTCTTTAGCTAAATCTTTGACAGAAAGTAGCACAGAAAGATAACTATTTAATTAATCCTGTCACATCGTATTATATTATCTATCTGAAATCTTTGATGAACTTTAAGAGAAAGTCAAAATGAAAATAATTCAGAGCCTGAGCACCACTCCATGGACAGTTCATATTAAATATACTTCATTGAGCAAATATTTACTGAGCACTCACCATGTACTGGCTCCATGCTTGCTTTTTCGTAGAATGGTGGTGCACATGAGCATCCAATGAGAATCTGAGAAGGAGGTTAGATGGGTGAAGAGGCTTGACCTTCATATCACAGTCAGTCCATGGGTAAGTAGTATGCCCTTGGCCAGCAACGTTCCAGAAGAGGGGGAATAAATCCTTCAGTCCTGGAGGTGGGGATCCAATCAGTATAGAGGCCAATCCCTTCCCTCATAGAGTGTAAGCACAATTATATAACATATTTTACATACAAGTTTGTTTGCGGTGCCAATTTTAATTTCTAATTTCTTTTAGAAATTAATGAAGAGACTGGTAAAATTCCTGAAGGATAAGTCTTAGATCTGCTTTGATTTGAATCACCTTTCTCACATGTATTCCATTGTCAGGTAAGTGTGAATAATATCCTCACATATTAACTTTGAAAATATGGATTCAGCTATAGCCTTAACACATTTTCTTCAATAGGTCATTAGAAAAATAATGTGCTACTATATTTATTCCGTCTTATTGGGGTCCAGGAAGATTTATGTACATAATATTCATAAAATTTTTTTAAATGAGTATGTAATATGATATTCCATTTAGAATCATGTTAATAAAATTATTTAAATATAGTGTCTTTAAGAATGGTATTACACAAAGTTATCTGAAGCAGACATTTGATATTAATTTCAAGAGAATCATGTGGATTTGCCTACATCAGTTACTACATGTAATTTTAAATGATCATTTAACCTTTCTGTGGATTCAACTACATTTGGTTCAATAATGGATTAAGGGTTGTTCAAATATGATCTAAATGGAGATCATATTTAAAACTGCTTGCAACTGCATTTGATTCTGCAGTTGTCTTACTAAAAGTCACCCTTCAGGGGACCTGACCTCCAGGATATGTTTTCCATGCTCAAAGAAACAGGAGATAATAGAGGTTTTAATATAGCTATTCAGAAACTAACAGAGCATTTTAGACTTCAGAAAAAATGTTCCCTCTGAGAGACATATGTTCAGGGAGATAGCGGAAAAGCATGGTTAGCCTCTTGATTCCTTGGTTAGCAATCTGAGCACCTAGTCTCAATACATGACTTCAGGGCATAAAATCACACTATGGAGTCAAATGAGTAGTAAATTCATTTTCTGAGAACATCCATATGGAGAATAGTAGTCTAGGATTTTATTCCATTGTGAGTATGTGATTTCTTAGGCCATGAAGGTAGTATACAAGCAAGATATACAAGTTCCTTAGTATGTAAAGCAAATCAAAAAACAAAAAAGCCAGAAGGCCCAGAAAAATTTCTAATCAGAAAGGCTCAGATTTTATGCACATTTTGTCACATAAACCTGGTATGATGATCCTGGCAGTGTATTTGAGGGTACTTGGCACCTAGAAAAGCAGTTACTCTCACATCTGCAGAATCTATTGACATAAAAATATATTCATGTTATGTACTGAATATTTAATGTAAATAAAATATATAAATGCTATTGAACAGGTGTCACTGTAACAAAGTCAGAATTGAAATCTGAAATTAAAACATCCATGAGTATAAAACATTCATGGTTCTAAATAGTGGCAGAGAGGGAGATATTTTGTACATTTTGTGTTCTCTTCAAAAAAGGTTTCCAATAAACCAGCTCATAGTGTGTAGAGCCCACCAAAATGATCTAAACGTGTCATGTGTCTAGATAAGAGGAAAGCTGCATGAATGAAGTCGCTGTAACTCTGACAGCAAAATCCACAACAAATAGATCACTCATGTCAAGCAATAAAAAGTCAGACAAAGTTATTGAGAGGCTTAACTGTTTTGCTATCTACTCAGTGGGGAAATATTTTCAATTAAGTTACAATTTTTTTAATAACTTTCTTTTTTTAAATTGGGGAATATTGGGGAACAGTATGTTTCTCCAGGGACCATCAGCTTCAAGTTGTCCTTCAACTTAGTTGTGGAGGACACAGCTCAGCTCCAAATACAGTCTCCATTTTCAGTCTTAGTTGCAGGGGGCACAGCCCAATATCCCATGTAGGTATTGAACCCAGAACCTGTTGTTAAAAACTCATGCCCTAATCAACTGAGCCATCCGGCCACCACAAGTTACAAAATTATTAAGATATATCATTTTGGTGGGATATTGGCTAATTGTGTCAAGAGAAAAGAATTGCTGTCACGGAAGATCAGCATGGAAGAAGAGAGAAAGCATCCCCAAAGATTTAGGGATAGGAAGAGGGAAAGTTCCAGCAGCAGTATAGGTGGAACCACCAGCAGTTTCCATACATCTGATCTCAATCAATGCATTCTGAAGACTGTTCTGAGTGAGTTGTGCGTTGGCTGTATTCATCTTTTCTAATGACCATACCTAATTACTCCTCATTCCTTGGAAGAATAGTTGTATCTGTTGGGGATCAAGGAAAGGCAGCAGACTTTTTGAGTTAATTCAAAATGGAAATCAAGTATTGTCAGTCCTTAGGGTTTTATGGATCAGGCAGATGGGTTTTGATTGGCCATCGATGTTTGTTGTTGGGTGTTTTTTTCTGTATTTTTAAATTTAATTAGTTGTTTACAATTAAGTTGGAAAACTATTCATATTTCATAAAAAATAGATTTCTGACTTAGATGTAACAACACTGATTCAGTTTCACCACATTGTATAATCAACTGGTGCTATTCCTTTTAAAAAGACGTTTTTCTTAAGTTTGTCTTGTTCTCCCAACTTTGATTATATTCACAACACAGATTCACCAAGGAATACTCAGTTGTTATTTTCATGGAGATTACCCAATTTTTTTCTTGTTAAAATCAACTGCTTTCCTTGTTTGTTTCCTGCCTGTATCCCATATGTATTTGAGTAAACTTTAGGTCTAAACTAAGAGAATCTGGCACAAATACTCCTAATGTCAACTTTGAAAAGAATAGAAATAGGAATATCTTTATAGACCAAGACTAATATAGATTTTACAGCTCAAACTTGAATTAAAATCAACATGTTTCTGAGCTCATGAGATGATAGAGTTTATTGGCAGTTTAAACAAGTCTGAGAATAATGGTTGAAATTGACTTATTTACTATGGATTTTCCCTGTAGGAATGCTGTTTTGGAGATGAAAAACATATGCATAATGAGGATTATCTCATTATTTGTTTTAGATTTCCGTATGTTCTCATATGTTAAGCAGGTGGTCAAGTAAGATTGATAATATTTTGTTTTATTTTTTCCATTACATGGAAATTGGACACATTATTCAAATTTTTCTTAAATAATATTTTTAGATAATGTACCAAAATCAAGTTTTATTGAATTATTCCCTTCAGAATAGTATTGATATAATGTAGAAGATATGGCATTAAGTCTTTCCTAAAATATCAGCTTTGTATATGAATAAATTATTTTTCACCTTGCAAATTATTGGTTGATAACTTTACAGTATTTGCAATGTTATGTGAAAGAAAGTAACAAGATGTAGTAATTAATTGTCCAACGTAGGCTCGAATTGCTTTATTCTATATTTGTTAATTTTGTTTTTAATATTTATTTGATCCATTATATAGTCTAACAACAAAAAAGTTGTTGTTTACATAAATAATGAGACAAAATGGAATCTTGATAATATTAGAGTGAGGAGAATATTTTTATTTTCCTGAAGAGGAATGATGAAATGCAAACCACACTAAAACGCATTTTTCCCCCTGTTGAAAGCATTTTATATATCTCTATGTCTACAGGTACATATGCATTTATATCCCTGTCAGTTTTTAGAGATAGTTTAAGAAGTGACACTTTTGGGGATTTAAAAAACAGTGTAATCAATTTGTAGTTTTTGGTGAATGTTTTGAGCTAAATCAACTTTTAGATTGAAGTGACTTAGAATTGGATCAATTTTTGTACTATTTGCTGTAAATAACATAGTATAGATTACTTGAGCAATGTAAAACATATCAGTATAGCTCTTGCTTTAAAAAAATGATGAATGTTAGTGCTACTGTTTTACATAATGCACTTAGGATGAAATTAAGCATTTCCTATTGTATTACAAAATAAACAAATCTCAAACAAGTCAAAGAAAAATAACACAGCACTATTATTTACTGGACATGCATCATTCCAGTATTCAATGTAATTATGCACTATTAAAGTCTAATTTGTATTTTATCAATCATAAAAAACTGGCCTTTGAAAAAGTCAGAAGTTAAACTACCATATCTCAAAAGTGAAAAATAGATTCCCAAACAAAACAAATCCATTCACTAAATATATTACAAAGGCAAATATTTATGATATTTGGGAGACATTGATAAATATTGGACTATGGCAATAAAATTAAGGATCTTGGAACACATGATGTTCAGTTGCTGTTCTTGTTTAAAACAAACAAAACAATGACAACAAAACGCCCCCAATTTTAGCAAGAGTTATATATACTAATCAAGCAATAAAGTACCTTGCCCCTTGGAAAGTAGAAGTAAGTTCCATTGTGGAGAGGGAATGAAAAAGTTCTGTTTACTTTTGTCTTTTGCACACTGTTTTTATTCCCAGCGTGGAGTACAAAGTAAGCAAGAATTGAGAGGGGATCTTCACAGAGAAGAGTAATATCCAGACTTTAAGGAGTAGTGGTTTATCCTTTTGTTTGAAGTATTTAAGAGATTCTTTAAAAACTCATGTTCAAGCATAAGTTAAACACTGGGAATCAATTATTTACTAGTTTGTACATCATATAATTAAAAATTACCCTTCAATTATTTAAAGATTTTAGAACAACACTCTGAAGGGGGAAAAAATACCTGTGAAAGAAACAAGTAAAAAGATAGTTTTAAATCACATGTAGCTAAAGGAACAGGGTTTATGTAAAGACACACATTTTAACAAGCTATCAGTGACATATTTGCTGAAATGTTGTGGGTAAAGTAAACTACTCTTTGCAACTTATTTGTGATGCATAAGATACCAAGGTGGACTAATGGATCGATAAAAGGACAGAGAGAGAAAATGATAAACAAATATGGTAAAATTTTAATTGTAGAATGTAGTTGGTCTCCTTATGGATAGTTACTGTAAAATTATTTCAGTGTTTATGTAGGTTTTAAGATTTTATAAAAAAATGATGAAGGGAAAAGATTTTACTGTTTTCCAATTATATGACAATTATTGAAAATTTACAAATGCAAGAGAGGAAGATGGAGAGAATGGCCTATTCATGCCAAAGCCATAAAACCTATTTCTGAACACAAATGTTCCCGAGGACTATAGACTCACATTCACTGGAACATTTGCCATTATGCCAGTCTTGAATAACTTACTAACTACAGATCCATTTAAATAAGAAATTTTCAGAAGGAGGGCAAGAAAACTCATGTTAGCAGCTCAAGAAAGCAAATACTATTGGAATCCATTGCAGTATTTTCTGCAACAGCTTGAGCAATAAGAGACGATCACTGTCTATGATATTAGTCCCAAGTTGCCACTTCATTTGAGATACTATAAAAATTTATATAGCTGGGAAAATATCAAAATATTTTATAGCATGTCACAATAAAGAGAAATAAAATAATTGCATCAGTGACTAATTTTTAATAGACAGAAATGTTACTATTAGTGTATAACATATACACATAATTTGCCTAGTCTCTTACATAATTGAGGACAGGAGTATGAGAACAGTTCCATAGAAAGGCGTATGCATCACTGACATTCTGGGTCTAAAAGACATATAAAGTGGAAGGTCATCTTTTGCCACTATTCCTAGATCAAATCTAGATCTAGCCTTAGCTTCTGAATCTTCCTAATTATTCTTTATAGACCCAGGATACTTTATATGTTTCCAGTGGGAATCTTGAGAGTCATTCCCCATAAGAATTAAGTCCCATGGAAATACCTTGAAAAATTGGTTTTGTAATTTTAAAATTAGTATTTTGCTAATATCTGTTTTGTACGCTTATTTTTTTCAGCATACTTCCCCAATCTTTTAAAAATACTCACAAAATCTTGCCAAGTTGTTGTGTCACTTTTATTCCATAAATTAAAATTCAGAATTTCTACTTCTCAGCAACAGTGGGGGAAAAAAAGAAGGAAAACACACACACACACACACACACACACAACAAACAAACAAACAAACAAAAAAACAGCTATAATTATGTTGAGAATTCCCAAGTGTTCTTCACATCACAATTTCTTATTTATTATCTAAGTTTGGTAGAGGAACTCAATAAGTCATCTTGTTTGACCCCAAACACTTTCTGCTCTGTCAGATGCTTTAACTGTGGTTAAACATGAGATGAAATTGGATACTCTTGTGAATGGTTCTTAAATACACACTTTAGGGAACAGAGTATTTTTCATTTTTCAGAGAGCACGCATTTCCAGACATTCCATTGAAAGACCTGAATAAGGCAGGGTGCAAGTGCATTCTTTAAAGTCTGTCATGTTTAGTGCTGCTTTAAGTAGTTGATAATTCTAAATATTTTTAATGATGTATAAAGTCTCCTAACCAGTATAATCAAGTCACACACACAAACACACACACACACACACACACACACACACACACACTTTGAACTAAGGTTTAAGGTAATTCAGCCTAAATAATAAATAAATAAATAAATAAATAAATAAATAAATAAATAAAAGGATTGCATTAAGTCTCCACCTCACCTATGACATTTTTATAGCCTTATATTTTGCCCAATTGTTAATAAACTTAAAAGCCAAGTGACTTAGGGTTTATTCATTATAAATCAAAAAAGCCTGCATTTAATTGGACATTCAGATATTTCACTAGAAATGATTAAGATTTTTATTAAAATAGTAAAATAGTCTTGTTTAATCCAGGGTTTTTCTCTTTCAGGATTCAAGGGTTGGATAAAACCAATATTTCAGATATATTTTAAAATACTTTTTATGAACATTGTTCATTGAGTCCCAGTCTTTTATTTCATTAATCAATAAAATACTTTGAACAACAAAAATACTTTGGTTAAGTAAATTTACATCATTGTCATTCAATCTAATATTCAAATATAAAAGTTTCCAGGCAGAAACATTAATGAGTTGACTTTCATATTTAACTAAACTAGGGGAAACCTGTCGTTAAAGATAAACCGCCCCTTCTACCTGTGGTTAAAGATAAACCTCCCCTTCTCCCAGATGCAGGTGGTATAGATGGCAATAGTCTTGTCTGTTATCAACATCCCACAGACAGACTTACTTTTAATTTACGAAAATGTGCTCAATGCCTCTGGGCATACCTATAAAACAGCAAAGAAAGAGAAATAAATGTTTATATTTAGTCAAATAAATATGTACCAAAATTTATTTCTTTTTCATATTTGACAAAATAAGTCATCTTAATTAAGCTGTCAAAGAAGGAAGGAGTCTTCTTCTTTCATATCAAAGGATAAGTATAAAACTAATTTAGTGACTGAAAATTAGTTGGCATTATGTATATGTTACATTCTTATATGTAGTATACATGCACACATATATTTATATACCACGTTTCTCTGAAAATAAGACCAAGCCGGACAATCAGCTCTAATGTATCTTTTGGAGCAAAACTTAATATAAGACCCAGTCTTATTTTACTATAATATAAGACTGGATAATATAATATAATATAATATAATATAATATAATATAATATAATACCAGGTCTTATATAATATATAATATAATACATATAATACCGGGTCTTACATTAATTTTTGCTCCAAAAGACGTATTAGAGCTCATTGTCTGGTTAGGTCTTCTTTTTTGGGAAACACAGTATGTATATATGTATATGTGTACATATACATATATACATATGTAATGAATGAACAAGTAAAAATTCAAAATGAATGATAATAAATACCTAGTATAGGAAGTCATTTGTTATAGACATAGAAAAAGCCTCACACTCTAATAGCAAATAATCCAAAATTTTTATTTGACTTGATAAACATTTTATCTCTCAAATCCTAAAATCTGGGAGTGGAATTGACAACATCTAGACTTAATTATCCTTAATAGGAAGAAACGAATTAAGGAGTTGAAGTGGTATGGACTCCAGAGGAAGTGCCTATAACCTCCTGGAATTAATAATGAGAGGATGTTAGAATATAAGAGAAAAATGATTTTGGAGAGAGAGTAAAAGATAATAGAGTACATTGAGAGAATATAAGAACAAATTCTGCTCAAGGGGGTTGAAAAATCTCAAAAAAAAAAAAAAAAAAAAATTATTCCTGGAAAACAATAGTGAAGAAGTGGAAAGACATGCACAGAATACAGTGTGAATGGTCAGGAAACTCTCTGATGAGTGAAGAATACCGACATAGTTACTGATTCTCATGTCTCTTATGGTGGCCAATAAATCTGTTTGAAGGGAAAATTAATAGGCGACAATGTTTCTCACAGTGAATCATAGTTTATCGGTCTCTCAGGTATCATGACTGATTTCCTAGTTGGACTTTGCCATACTTTGATCATTTTGCAATTCAACAGTCACTCCATTAGAGGGAAAAATAGGAAAAGAGACTCAGGTAAATCTTATATCAGTCATTATGGCCAATAATAAGCACTTACTCTATCATGTAACTAGAGAGAGGATTGTAGGACCAACTAAATATCATAATGTATGATGTCATGCTAATTCTTATTTACTTCATTCATGCAAGTCCTGTTTCTTATCACCACACAATGATAAGGCTGTGTTAATTATAATCATAAAAATAAAAAAGTATGATAGCAGTATAGAGTCAAACCAAAGAAACACTTGCAGTAAAAAAATAAAGAAGTCTCCTTAATTTATTCTTAGTAACCAATTATCAAACGATTTTTTTACTTAAAAATTATGTTGGTATGTTTGTTTGTTTGTTTTACGTTTAGTATAATTCTGTTGACCTACTACTATTAAGGGACAATTGAAATACATGATGCAACATGTAAGCTAATGAATGGGAATTATCACATTAAAAGAGCATTTGTTTAAAGCAAAACTACCGCATGTCACTGCATGTTGGAAGACACTAAAAAGTAGGTGTCCCTGCCTCTGCTTATGAAGCTAGGGCCTACCTATATGATTCAAAAAACAAAACAACACAAAACTATATGACTGTAATAAAAAAAAAATTAAGCATACTAAATATATGCACTGAAAGTAGTGAAAGAAGTAAAAAGAAGAACATATGTTTGATTGTATACAAGGAATATTTAATTCACTGTAAAACTGTCTTGTAAATTGATTATCAATATCTTTATGAATAGTAAGACACCAAGGTGATCTAAAAATGGATTGATATTTTTGTACTGAATTTTATGTGTCAAAAGAAAAACGATTGCAAATCTACTTTTTTGATAAAATTCCACTCCTAAAAGGAGTAGGTATTTTTTCAGTCATGGTGAAACATTTATAAGAACGAAAGTAACTTTGACTAACTTCATACAGATTGATATATAGCTGAAAGTATATTTGTCAAATTTTTAATAGGGAGCAGTCTTTCTAATGACAAGAACTATATGTATTGTTTTTCTGAGAAAAGTTACATGGAACATTAAATTAGCAATTAAAAGTTCCCTAAGTGAATAGAGAATAAAAGAGAGAGGGAGGGAAGGAGGGAGGGAAGGAGAGAGAGAGAGAGAGAGAGAGAGAGAGAGAGAATAAAATAAAGACAAAAAGAAAGAATGATGAAGGAAGGAAAGCAGCAAGGAAGGAAGGGGAAGCAAAGAAAAAGAAAAGAAAAGAAAAGAAAAGAAAAGAAAAGAAAAGAAAAGAAAAGAAAAGAAAAGAAAAGAAAAGAAAAGAAAAGAAAAGAAAAGAAAAAAGAGAAGAGAAGAGAAGAGAAGAGAAGAGAAGAGAAGAGAAGAGAAGAGAAGAGAAGAGAAGAAAAGAAAAGAAAAAAGAGAAGAGAAGAGAAGAGAAGAGAAGAGAAGAGAAGAGAAGAGAAGAGAAGAGAAGAGAAAAGAAAAGAAAAGAAGAAAAAAACGAAAAGAAAGGAACGAAGAGAACAGTCTCAAGTGATACTTTGTACAATGGTGGAAATTACTTGGGCTATCTCTACCTTGAAAGACACACAGGATCACTTTAGTTCCTGGATTACACATGCTCGCAGATTAATTTTTACTCTCTTCCTGAGAATACGTGATGAGCATTGACAAATTTGGTTTCCCTAGTCCCCACTTTATTACTATGACGATCTACTGATTTAGTTTTCTATTGCTGCTATAACAAATTATAGCAAACTCTGTGGTGTAAAATGTATTATTTTACACATCCATAGGTTAGAGGTCTGAAATGTGTTTTACTGAGCTAAAATCAACGTGTCTGCAAGGCCGCATTCCTTTCCAGAGGTTCTAGGGGGAAATATATTTCTTTGCCTTTTCAGCTTCTGGAGGCTGCTGTATTCTATGATTCACGGCTCCATTCGTCCGTCTTCAAAATCAGCAATAGCAGCTCAGATCCTTCTCGTATTGCATCACTCAGACCTCCTCTTTTGCCTCCCTCTTCCATTTGTAAGGACCCTTGTCATTACACTGGGCCCACTCAGATAAACCAGGATAATATTTGTATCATAAAGTCAACTGATTAGCAGCCTGAATTCCATCCGAAATCTTAATGCCATTTTGTTGTGTATTGTAACACATTCATAGGTTCTAGGGATTTGCAACTTGACATTTTGCGATGGGGTTAAGGATAATATTCCGCTTACCTTACTGACCTCTGATGTATTCTATTTTAATACTATTCATCAAGCTTCAGTGTAAAAGCTCACCCCATTGGCTTAAGCAACACTTTTGCTTCTCAAATTATGTAACTTAATTAGTCGAATTGTGGTATATCTCTATTTTTTTTACTGTCAGAATCCACAGAAAGAATTACCCAAATATCTAATACTATAACAGTAAGCATAGGATCAATGTGTCATGAGAAATAATCGTTTTTTAATATACTTTCATACTACACAAATAAACACTGTTACATAATATTAATTCCTAGTATTAAAGGATTTCAATAGTTTTCAAAGCAAGCTGTACATTAAAATTACTGAGGTATATTTAGAAAGACAGATGTTCTGGACCCATCCAAGACTTAGTGAATCAGAATATTTGGAGATGGAACCTTGATGATTCTTAAAGTACTCAAAATGTAACTGTAATATGCACCAAGGCCTAGAACCTTGTATTATTTATGCAAATAGATCTTCAAATTAGATTCCCTCTCCTTATCACATTTGATTAATATTTACAAAAAGTTAGTGAATTTAGATGCTTTCCTTCTTCATAATATGTGAATTCTACCTATTTTCGAATATGTTGTCTCACATTAAGAGATTCATTAAACTAATGAATCTTAGTTTTACAAATAACACTAGCACTCTTAACTCAAATATCCAAAAATATAAAGAAAGGATAATGAATCAAAAAAACATCAAAAGACAAAAAGGTCTTAAAAGTCCACAAACAATGCAATTTGGTATAGGAGAAGGTGGGTATCTATTGTCAGTACAATATGGCATCAGGAGTGTTTTCATTATGTGTTTGCTGGAAAGCTTTTTGTTACCATTGGCAGCATATGAATGTAGCAGTTGGGATAACATCATAAATGATCATTGTAAAAAGAATTTAATGTTCTCATGGTCTAAATTAAGCTTTTTATTGGACAGAATTAAGGAACACTTTTTCTTTAGGCTGTGTTTCTAAAGCATGCGTGGTCGAATTACATCTAACCTATATTTTACAGAGGAGCTGAGCTTCAAAGCTGGATTATTTCAAATGTACTTTCATCTGCAATTCTAAAATAAATGATTTATAGAGTACAGGTTATTTTTAAAGGTCAGTCAAATAATAATATTTTAATTCAGATTCAGTTTTGAGTTACTAAGGATTATCTTCCTTAACTAATTTTATAACCATATTTGCTAGCATCATATGATGGAAAAGGAAAAAAAAAAAAGGATCAGATGGTATTGCCCACACATTCACTTGTTAAGTAACCTATAATAAAGTGCCTACCTTTTCTTCTTTAATTTGTCAAGTAAAAGCATTGTAGATTTCTACTATGCAAACAGAAAAAAACCATTGATGAGTTAGAAGACCCTTCTGAGGGCATAATTACATTTGACAATGTCTAAGTAGAATGAAGATGAAAGCACAAAATTTATCAATTTTTTTATGAAAGGGTGAACATGGTATTTCTTCATGTGAAATAGTATGCTTTTCCAGTGACTATCACAAAGAAAATTAGGAGAAATGAGAAAACTCAGAACAACAAATAAAAGGGGAGATATACAAATAGTCTTAATGTCGATTATGAAATGCCACAAGATCTTAAAGAAATTATTCAGAAATGTGGGGCACTTTGAGGATTTCTACTTAAAAATCAGTTATAACAATTTGAATTGACCTGTTAACATTTGCTAGAAAAATAGGGCATTTTGTTTCAGAGCTTGTTCTTAACAATTGGTTCATACTGTTTTCAGAAATGTGAAAGACAAAAATTTACATTTATAGACAAATAGATTAAGTGGGAATGCTTTATGTTATACTAGACTACTGCAAGCTTTTATAAATAGATACCATACTCGTCTAGTTAAGTGTTTATGTATAAATCAATACTTATCTGCTTGAATGAGAGTCTGAGCCTGAGGGGCAGAAGAACCTAAGCCTGAAATACTTGAAATCACCACATACTAAAAATGATTTGCAAATAAGGGCCTGTTTGAAATATTATAATTCAGTAGAAAAAATAATATACATGTACTGGCAAAATTCTAATACTTCTGGATATGGACTCTGGTTATTTCATGAACCTTCCTGATGATGATGATATTGTGCATTAAGAAAAAGGAAAACAGGAGAAAAAGAATTTAAAACATTACTGTTATAAGATGTAATAATTTCCTCTTGTTTCTAATTGTGTGTGTGTCTGTGTGTGTATGTATGTGTGTGTGTGTGTGTGTGTGTACAATTTAACTTGCATAACTATGCAGTACTCAATTATGGTATTATAATTTAAAAAGTAATAATATTTCAGAGTTATATTTAGCTTTAAAATATATAAGGAAATGACTTGTATTATAAATGATTCATTTTGATTGAGCATCATATTTAATCTAGAATCACATCTTTAGTATTATGCAGCCATAAAGAAGAAAGAAATCTTACCATTTGCAACAACATGGATGGACCTAGAGATCATTATGTTAAGTGAAATAAGTCAGAAAGAGAAAGACAAATACCATATGATCTCACTTATATGCGGAATCTAAAGAAAAGAATAAGTGAATGAACTAATCAGAGACAGTTTTGGAAACATGGAGGAAAAACAGAGGGTTGCTAGAGGGGCGGGGGGGTGGGAATAAGGGGAAGGTGAGAGGTTTTGAAAAATAGTCGGTAACCACAAGATGGTCATGGGGGTTTGAAAACTAATTTGGGGAACATACAGAGGGATAGTGGATGGGGGGAGGGGGGTTCACACAGTGTGAGGGATATAAATGACAAACGTCTAAGTATTGCTTTGTCTTGTGCACCTGAAACTAATAAAAAAATAAATAAATAAAGATCCCCCCAAAAAAAGAAAAAAAAAATCAGTCAAAAATTATCTGCCATTATGTATGTGAGTTTATTTCTGGGTTCTCAATTATATTCTATTGGTCTGTGTGTCTGTTTTTCTGCCAATACCATGCTGTTTTGATTATTGTCAGATTGTAGTGTAAATTGAAATCAGGGAGTGTGATACCTGCAGCATTGTTCTTTTTCCTTAGGATTGCTTTGCTTATTCGAGTTCTTTTGTGATTCCATAGAAATCTGCTGATATTTTTGTTCTATTTCTTGAAAAAAATGCCATTGGAATTTTGATGGTGATTGCATTAAATCTGTACATTGCTTTGAGTAATATGGCCATTTTAACTATCTTGATTCTTTCAATCCATCATTTCTTTGTTTCTTCTTCGATTTCTTTCTTTCTTTCTTTCTTTCTTTCTTTCTCTCTCTCTCTCTCTCTCTCTCTCTCTCTCTCTCTCTATCTCTCTCTCTTTCTTTCTTTCATTCTTTCAGAAGTGTAAAGCTTTATATTTCATTTTTAAGATTTTGGGGGTTTTTCTCCAGTTCTTTAAAATTGAATTTTTAAATTTATGATGCATTTTCATCTAACTATGGTTGATATAACTATATATATATATATATATATATATATATATATATATATATATATATATTAGTTTCAGGTGTACAAAACCATATGCTTAGACATGTATACACTCACAGAATGTTAACCCTAACAAGTCTACTACTCATCTGACATTGTACATAGTTATTGAAATATGGTTGACTATATTCCCTATGCTGTACTTTATATCCGGTGAATATATACATATATATATATATATATATATATATATATATATATATATATATACACACACACACACATATTATATATGTGTGTGTTTATATATGTGTGTGTGTGTATTTAATTATGGTTGATGTTCAATATTATTCCATGTTAGTTTCAGGTGTACAGTGCAGTGGTTAGCCATTTATATAGTTGTGCACTGTTGGTGGGATTGCAGATTGGTTCAATTACTATGAAAAGCAGTATGGAGATTGCTCAAAAAGTTAAAAATAGAACTACCTTATGACCCAGAATCTCCGAGCCTGGGTATTTATCCAAGGAAATCCAAAACATTAATTTGAAAAAAATATATATGCCTATATGTTTATTGCAGTGCTATTCACAATAGCCAAAATATGGAAACAACTGATATGCCCGTCAGTAGACAATTGGATAAATAAATTGTGATACATGTATAAAATGGAGCATCACTCTTTCATAAAAAGGAATGAAATGTTAGCATTTGCAACAACAATCATCTAGGATGGACCTAGAGGATTTATGCTAAGTGAAGTAAGTCAGACTGAGAAAGACAAATACCGTATCATTTCAGTTATATGCAGAATCTAACGAACAGAATAAATGGGAAAACAAAACAGAAATAGACTCATTGATACAGAGAACAAACTGATGGTTGCTAGATGATAGGAAGGTTGGAGAGATGGATAAGAAAGACAAAGGGATTAGGAAGTACCAATTGGTCATCATAAAATGGTCATGGGGATGTGAAATACAGTGTGGGGAATATAGTCAATATTGTAAAAACTATGTGTGCGTTGAGATGGGCACTAGACTTATGAGGAGGATCACTTCTTCTATTTATTTTAGTAATGCCTTATAGTTTTCAGTGTATAGGTCCTTTACATCCTTTGTTAAGTTTATTTCTAGGTATTTTATTATTTTGTTGCAATTGCAAAGAAAATTGTTTTTCATTTCATTTTCTAAAATTTTATTGTTAGCATATAGAAATGCAATGTATTTTGGACATTGATTTTATATCTTGCAATGTTACTGTATTTGCTTTTTGTTTCTAATAGTTTTTTTTTTGTGGAGACTTTAATGTTTTCTATGTAAGAATCATGTCTTCTTCAAAAGGTGACAATTTAACTTTTTCATTCCCAATGTGGATGCATTTAATATCTTTCTCTTGCCTGATTACTCTGGCTAGGACTTCCAATACTATGTTGAATAGCAGTGGTGAGAGGGGACATTGCTGTCTTCTTCCTGATGGTGGAGGAAAAGCTTTCAGTTTTTTACCATTAAGTATAATAATATAAGCTGAGTGTTTGTCATATATGGCCTTTATTATAGTGAGTTATTTTTCTTCTATGCCCATTTCATTAAGTGTTTTAATTGTAAATGGATGTTGTAGCTTGTCAAACGCTTTTTCTGCATATATTGATATAATCGCATGATCTTTGTCTTTATTTTGTGTATGTGGTGTAGTAAATTGATCAATTTGCATTTGGTGAGACATCCTTGTGCTCCAGAACGAACCTCACTTGATCACAATACATAATCTTTTTTATGTATTGTTGTATTCTGTTTACCAGAAGTTTTTAGGAATTTTGTGTCTATTAATCAGAGATATTGGTCTGCAATTTTTTTGTGCGTGTGTGTCATCCATACCAGGTTTCGGTATCAGGGTAATGTTGATCTCATAAAATGAGTTAAGGAGTATTGCCTCTTCTTCAATTTTTTGGAAGAATTTGAGGAGGACTGGTATTAAATCATCTTTGAATGGTTGGTAGAATTCACTAGTGAAGCCATCTGGTCCTGGACTTTTGCTTTTCGGGAGGTTTGGATGTTTGTTTTAATTTCCTCACTGTTGATCAGTCTATTTAGATTTTCTAGTTCTTCGTGATTCAGTCCAAGAATGTTAGATATTTCTGAGAACTTTTTCATTTTTTTCTAGGTTATTGAATTTGGTGCATATTATAGTCTTCCATAGTATTCTTGTATGATCCTTTGTATTTCTGTGGTATTCATTATAATTTCTTCTCTTTCATTTCTGATTTTGTTTATTTATGTCTTTTCTCTATTTTCCTTAGTAAATCTAGCCAGGGATTTGTCTATTTTACTAATTTTGCAAAGAACCAGTTTTTAGTTGGATTAATTTTTTCAATTGTCTTTTTGTTCTCCGTGACGTTTAATTCTGCTATAATTTTTAATATGCCCTTCCATAGGCTGACTTTGGGTTTTATTTGCTCTTCTTGTTCTACTCTGTAAAATGTAATGTTTTGTTGTTTATTTGAGATTTTTGTTTTGTTTTGTTTTTTGACATAGTTCTGTAATGATATAAATTTCCCTCCTAATAGTACTTTTGCAGCATATCAATAATTTTGATATGATGTATTTCTATTCTCATTTGATTCTATGTATCTTTTGATGTCTCCTTTTATGTCTTCTTTGACCCAGTCATTCTCTAGTAGCAGTTTGTTTAATCTCCACTTACTTGTGGTTTTTCCAATTTCTTTTTGTAGTTTCAACAAAGGAACCAAAACAATGCAGTGGGGAAAAGAAAGCCTCTTCGATAAACTACACTACTAGCTGTAACCGTGCACCAAAATTCACTCAAAATGAATGAAAGGCCTAAACACAATACCTGAAACAGTAAATTGCATAGAAGAAAGCTTAGGCTCCAAACTGATGGACCTTGGGTTCAGAGAAAATTGTATGAATTTGACCTCAAAGGCAAAGGAAGTAAAAGCAAAAATAAATAAAAGACTATATCAAACTAAAAGTTTTTATAGAGCAAAAGAAACAGTCAACAAAACAAAGAGGCAACCAATTGAATGGGAGAAGATACTTACACATGACACCTTCAATAAGGGGCTAATATCCAAAATATATAAAGAACTCATACAACTCAACAATAAAAAAACAAACCAAAAAGAAAGCAATCCAATTTTAAAAAATAGGCAGAGGTCCTCAACAGACATTTCTCCCAGGAAAACAAACAAAAGGCCAACAGATATATGGAAAAAAGAAAAAATGCTCAACTTCACTAGCTATTAGGGAAATGCAAATCTAAACCACAATAAGATACTACCTCACACTAAGTAATAACTAGTGTTGGAGAGGTTGTGGGACACTCATGTATTGCTGGTGGGAATGTAAATTGGTACAGCCACTATGGGAAACAGAATGGAAGTTCCTCAAAAAATTAAAAATATAATTACTACATGACCTAGCGATCCCTCTCCTAGATATCTACCTGCAAAAATCTGAAAAGATTTATCTGTAAATATACAGAGGATGCCAAAAATATGTATAAAAATTTTAAGAAAGGAAAAAAAACTATTAAAATTGTAATAACATATAACAAAAGATGAATACAAGTCACGTTTGACTTCTGCAATTACAGGAGGTGCTCAAAGTGGTTAACATCAGGGTAATTTTAATACAGTTTTTTTCTTTCTTAAAATGTGTATACATTTTTTTTGGCACCCTCTATATATGTACTCCTGTGTTCATTGCATCATTATTCACAGTGGCCAAGACATGGATACAACAAAAGTGTCCTTCAATAGATAATTGGATAAAGAAGATGTGGTACATATACAAGTATACAATGGAATATTACTCGGTCATAAGACAAGATTAAATACTGCCATTTGCTACAACCTGGATGGTCTTGAAATTATCATGTTAAGCAAAGTAAGTCAGAGAGAGAAAGTGGAGAACCATCTGACTTCACTCATATGTGGTATATAAAACCGAAACCAACAAACAAAAATCATAGACAAAAATTTAGTGTTTACCAGGGAGTAAGGGACTAAGAGGTCATAGGAATTGTTAAAGGGTTCCAAATATATGGTAATAGTAGGAAAACTGACTCTGGGTGATGAACACATAATTAAACATATAAATGATGTATTATAGAATTGCACACTTAAAACCTATATAATTTTATTAACCAATGTCACCCCAACAAATTTTTAAAAAATATTAAAATAAAATGGAAAAAAAGACAATCACAAATAGGGCATTGGAGAGGCTGTGGAGAAAAAGGAACTCTCATACACTATTGGTTGGAATGTAAATTGGTTACAGGTGCTATGGAAACAGTATAGAGGTTCCTAAAAATTTAAGAATAGCATTACCATATGACCCAGCAATCCATCTCCTGGGTATCTACCCAAAAAATCTGACAACATTTATTTGTAAAGATATATGTACTCCAATGTTCATTTCAACATAATTTATGGTGCCCAAGACATGGAAACGAGCAAAGTGTCCTTTGATAGATGATTGGATAAAGAAGATGTGGTATATATATATATATATATATACAGTGCAATACTCCTCTCCCATAAGAAAAGATGAAATAGGACCATTTGCAACAACATGGATGTATTTAAGTTTATTATCATGCAAAGCAAAATAAGTCAGACAGAAAAAGTCAAGACCCATATGGCTTCACTCATGTGTGGGATATAAAACTGAAAGCAACAAAGGACAAGACAAACAAACAAAAACTCATAGACACAGAGTACAATTTAGTGGTTACTAGAGTGTAAATGGGGAAGGGTACTTCTATGATGTGAATGTTGTGATGCTTGATGTCATCCCAGAGGTCTCTAACCTATCCTCATTTTTTGGATTATTATTTTCTTTTTGCGGTTCCCATTGGATGTTTTCTGCTACCTTGTCTTCCAAACAGCTGATTTGATCCTCTGCTTCATCTAGTCTTCTGGTGATTCTTTCTAGTGCATTTATTTCTGTTATTGTATTCTTCACTTTTGACTGGTTGTGTTCTATGTTTTCTATGTCCTTTTTTAAGCTTGCTATCACTTTGTTGAAGTTCTCACTAAGTTTCTTGAGCATCCTTTTAACCATTGTTTTGAACTCTGTGTCTGATAGGTTGCTTGCCTCCATTTTAATTGGTTCTTTCTCTGGAGTTTTCTCCTGTTCTTTTATTTGGGACGCATTTCTTTGTTGTCTCATTTTGGCTGCCTCTCTGTATCTGTTTCTATGAATTAGGTAGGACTGTTTCACTGACTGAAAAGAGGAAATCCACACATGAACAATTATGTAAACAAAATGGCTCAATTGGTTAATAGTAGCAAGATGCATGTCTTTGGATGGGCTGCCTCAGGTCTCTTTCAGTGCTTGCTCCCTCACCTCAAAATGAAGAGGGTGGAAAGGGATAATTTATGAGACATTTACATGCAAATTCTTGATTCTGTTTCAAAGATGACAAATTATAATTTACATATGACTGGAAAGGATTTTCTCCTTGTGAGAATACACCAAAGGATGAGGTTCCTCAATAGCCACACCATTGACATTTTGGACTAGGTAGTGCTGTTTGGGGGTAGACTGTGTTATACATTGTAGGTTATTTAGCTGTGTCTCTGTCCTCCTCCTAGTAGATCCCTGTACACAAACACAAACTCCAGTTGTCACAATAAAAAAAGAAAATCTCCAGCTATTTCCAGATGTTTCCTAGAGAAGGATAAAATAATCACA
Organism: Rhinolophus sinicus; assembly: GCF_036562045.2. NCBI lineage: Eukaryota > Metazoa > Chordata > Mammalia > Chiroptera > Rhinolophidae > Rhinolophus > Rhinolophus sinicus. The sequence goes on from NC_133755.1 coordinate 107,477,814, forward strand.
TTGAGAATCACTGCTTTAGGACAGACTACTGCTATTTTGCCCAGTGATTCAGAGCCCCAGGGAAAGACTTTGGACACTCAGCTGCTAGTCGTCCTGGTGACCCAATAGCTATGCCTGAGCACCTGCTCACAGACCTCTCCTACCCCTCAGAAAGGGTGAGTTCTTTATCTACAGTTTCTTCCCAGGCACCTGTAACTTTCACAGTTCATTCTTTCTCTTTATAAGCATCTTTGCATGTTTTAACTTTCAAAAGACACTTACTGGTTTCTAATACCTCAAACTGCAGAGGTATGTGATTTTTTTTGGTCTAGTTCTCTATTTACCTATGTTAGTTTTCATTTTTTAAGTTTCCATTTCAGAATTTCTCACTTCCCCCCCCCCATTTTTATTGCTCATTGTGTCTCTCTGTGTGCTTTCTTGATCCCTTTTTGGTGTGGAGGCTTTCTCTGCCTGCATCACTATCTGTCTCTCTATGTAGACCTCTATTTTATTTTAGTGTTTAAAATTTTGATGTTTATCTCCCCAGGTTGTATTAATTTTTTTAATGACTGTGTTTCTGGGTCTTTTATTGATTTTGTGTGTGTGTGTGTGTGTGTGTGTGTGCTTGTTTTTTAGTATGCTTCTCTCTATTTGTATATCTCTAGCTATATTTCACGACTTCGTCCAACTTTTGAAAGATGTTGGTGTGTTTACCTGATCTTTCTTTCTTTTTGATTTTCTTTTTCTTTCTTTCTTTCTTTTTTTTTTTGGTAATGTTTTCAAGTTTCTTTTTCTTATTATTAGATTTATTGGGATGGCTGTGGGGACAGAGTCCCAGAGAGTAGTTTCCAGGCTCTTGGCCTCATGTGGAAAGGTGTTGACTCGGGTAGTAGATGGCCATCAGCTGTGACTAGTTGGCCATCCGCTGTTACCGGTTAGTCATTAGCCACTGATATAACTGCTGTGGCTACGTTGGGGGGCTGGTTGTTTGGTTGGCAGAGAAGCGGACAGAAGATTGCGCATCCTGTAGAGGCTGCTTTCTATATCTGCAACCCAGCCGCCATCAAGAATATAGTGGAATGAACCCCCCTTCCATGGCTCCGTTGGTGTCCCTTTTTGGCCTCACCATATGCTACGTTCTTGTGCGGGTAGCAGGACCAGAGACCCTGCACGACAGTGACAATGGTTAGTAAAATTACATAGGTTTCAAGTGTATATTTCTATAATGCATCATATATATATATCACATTGTATGTTCACCACTCAGAGTCGGTTCTCCTCCCATCACCATATATTTGACCTCCTTTACCCTCTTCTACCATCCCTCCTACCCCCTTACCTTCTGGTAACCACTAAACTGTGGAGTCCAGTGTCACTCTCCCTGGTCACCTGAGCTAGATGCTCCAGGAGTGTCCCTGTGTGAACCGTGTGTGCCTTCCTGTTATAGTTGAGCCTTGATTCCTGTTGGCATGTCACTGGGTGGTATTGACCCTCAGGCTGACTGGCTGTGGGTTTTGGCCACATCCTCAACTTATGAGCTGCTTTGTTGGTGGCTTACCCTTGGAGCAGGACTCGCCTCAGTGGGCTCTGGTGCCTGTTGAAACCACCTTTTGTGTGTGCCACACATGGGGTTAATTTAGTGGTGCTCTGCTGTGATCTGAAGCCAATCTCCCAGTATGTTGGCTCCGGGGCTTCTTGGTCGGGGCTGCATTGCAGGTTTGGGTCAGCCATTCCCTGTGACTGGCCAGGGACTACCTGGTAGGAGCTATCCATGGTTGGTTGCTGCCTGTGCTATACTGGAGGTGTGTAGGAGACCATCCTATGAATTGAAGATGGCTGCCACCAGTACTGGTTCAGGGGTAGCTCCTCAAATAGTCAGGATATTCTGAGGCCAGCTGCCACCTCCCGGCTCCCATAAGGTTCAGCTGCTGATAAAGCCTCCTGCAGCAAGCAATTTGTGTGAGGTGGGGTCTCAGTGAGTCAGCAGAATGGAGCAGCAGATCTCACCAGGCCAATCAGAATCAGATTTGCCCTGTGAGGTTGGGCTCAACACAGGAAAGACGGCACCTACCTGCACACAGACATGGAGAGGCCTGAGGGGTTATGTTAATGAGCATCCTTCCAAGGAAACATCAAGAATAGCTAGTAGAAGTAGTGTTGTAGAGAGAGACAGTAGTAGTTGTGGTTGTAGTTGTAGTAGTAGTAGTAGATACTTAACATCACTAAATATCTAATTGGTGGGGTTGGGAAAACCTGTCAGTGGAAATGGACATTTTTCAGTGTTTTTGAAGACAAAATATACTAAACATAAATAGCACTTCATGTTTTACCTTGATAAATTCTACGCATATTAAGAAACCTTGTGTTTGCAGTTTGAATTACCATGTAGATCTGTCTATAAACAAAGGATAATCAGTGAACATACATTCAGCACTTATTATAAAATATTTATTAAAATAAAAATTGATATTCTAATTTTTATGCTTGCCTTGTAACTACTATTGAGTGCATTGCCTCTGGCTGCACTAATGGAATCAGATTTCTAAGATTAACAGATACTCAGTTATAGAAGCAGATCATGGCACGTAATGATAGTACCAATATACTGCCATCATGTGGAGACCTATTAAAGTAGCCAGCTAAGTTTCCCCCTGAACATCTTCTTCAAATTGCAGTCAATGTTGATAAACCACATAAGTCACCTGGATTAGGTTGAGAGTACTTAACAATAATGTTGTCATCTTTAATTTATATATTTGCTTTGTTCCACATTAAACCGTTCAATTTTACTGTTCTTAGTTTTAAACAGCAGCTCTGGTGATAAAATAAAATAGAATTTTCCAGGAAATTATTATGATATTAAGTAGACCAAGCATAGATTCTTAAGGTAATCGAAATACTAGAAAATACTGGAGGATTATACCCAGATAATAGTAATTAACTAGTATCAGTAGGAGAGTAAATTTGTTATGTTCCACAGAAGTCAGGCTCATGTTCACAGATGCTTAAATAACATGTTTTCATTCATTATAGGTATGGTCATTTATCTTAAAAATTATACCTGGAATAAAGGTGTATAAATGCTTACACACACATATATATATATATATATATATATATATATATATATATATATATATACACACATATATATATATAGCAGTCTACATAAAAGATAATAATTTACAAGGAAGACTAGCACATGATGCCATTTATTATATTTTTCCCTGTAATGAATTAAAAAGAAACTCTAATAAATGGAAGCATCTTGAATGTAAGCACTGTGTTGTTTCCTCCTGTTAATTGCTCATCATCTATAGAATTATGTATGTTAACATGATAGGTGATAAATTATATGTGCTTCCATGATATGAGTTTAGCATCATAAGGTTATTTTATTTTTCTTTTCAGTCATTTTTTTCCTAGTTAGTTGTGGCCACATAAGAGCTCTAAAACTCATAAGAAATATTTACTTGTTTAGTTTTAAAATAGCCCTTTTTTAAAATTGTTTTGAAGTAACTTACAAAAACAGAAAATAATAAGGTTAATATAACTGAAATAGAAATGGAAAATTCAGACAGAGGATAAAAATAAAGTATGAAAAACTTGGAAAAGTTTAGCAGGTAGCTACAAAGATGAATGTTCTTTTGAAAATAAGACCAATGGGGAAAAGTTCAAAGAACTGAGAATTTTTATCAACCTGAGACAAAGAAAGCACAGTTTCCCTGTCCAACTCATTTCTCCAACTACCTCACTAATTCCCATTTTTAAAGAAATCATTGAAGAAAGAAATCACTGAAGAAAGGAGAAAGGAGAAATCATTGAAGAAAGGAGAGGAGAAAGGCGGAAAATGTTACACAAGTAGCACAAAGGGCTTAAATTTTTCTGAAATTTTAATAGAAAAATCAATCCAATTAATAGAAAAGATAGTAAAGAAAAAGATGAGTTTGATCTATCAGGAAAGTAAGGCTAGCTTCCATTAGAAAGTTGGCATATGACACTCAGTTATGAGGTTGGATGTTGCCATTTCTAAAGGGATCTAAGGACAGGAAGGTCTGCATTAAAATAGTTGAACTGGTTCCAATACCAAAGAAACCAAAGAAAGCTTGGAGGGTCAATTCTGCCCATATTGATAGAAGAAGCCAGTTTGTATAAACAGTACAGAGACTAAGAGGAGGGAAAGGTAGAGATTTTTCAGTTGCTTTCCAGGATTTCAGTGGATGACTCAAGTTGAAGGATGAAGGCAGTCTCAAGAATGGTTAGGGGCATTAAGAACCTGATTAAGATAAAGAAGTGAGAGATGGCTGCCATTCAGATGGAATTAAGACTGATTATTATAGAATATCACATGTCCTACTTATTAATAAAGCATTCCTAAATTAGTCTACAATGTATTTCCAGTGATCTGTGGGCCGGGCAGAGCTGCACATAAAGAAGGTATCTCTTCAGCATTAGGAAGGGGAGAAACAGTCCGACACAGATTCACATCAGGAAATTCATCTTAAATATCCTGAGCAATTCCCTGAAAAACTGCATCCCAGTAATTAGTAAAACATCAGACTAATTCTTCATATTCTATTTCTATAGTCTAATATGATGAGTACCAGTGCTTAGCACATGGTAAAATAATACTAAACAATCATCTCTCTCTCTTTTTTTTTAATCCTTTTTGTTTAGCATGTCTTTTTAAGATCAGGAAATCCTAAATGATATATCCAAAAGCATTTACAAATTGATCGTAGTTAACAAGAAACAATATTAACTACTATATTACTTTTAAATTGATAGAGAGTTTACAGTAAAAGTTAATCATGTTAGTATTTAAAAAAAAATAGTTGCAGAATCTTTCTGACAGGTAGTAAATTCGATATTTTGTTTAAAGTGCTAAAGGAAACTGAGTATATTAAACTTTCCAACCTGGTTTTTGTGATGTAATAGAATTAAATTCATTATAGTTTAAATAATGCAATTTATGTTATATACAACATAAAACATTATTTTCCTCTTTATCACTCTAAAAAAGGATTTTTTTGTATCTCCTACGGCAATACTCTATTTGTGGATAGAGCTGATAGATCCTATGGTTATTTTTTCCTATGAAATGAATTGAAAGTCTTTTCTCAAATGTAAATTCTAAAGTGTAAGATTTATTCATTTTAATGGATGCATATACCTGAGATGAAAAATATCTAGTATGAAACATTCATTAAAATTCAGTGGACTAACTTGATTTAAGAACTAAAGAACAGACTGCACTTCATCCTGTTATAATGTTTACAAAGTGTTTCTTTAAAACTCAATAGCATCTGTTGAGTGATTATGAGGCTTTTCAGATCTTTCCTAAGACTTATAGCGAAACAAAAAAAAAAGTAATATATTTTATTTTTTTTGTGGAAGTTTTCTGGCAGTATGTATCAAAACTTCTACAGTATGAATGCGGCCAGCACTGTAATAAAATCTAATCTCCTCCCTAATTCATTGTGTCGTTGAAACAGAGTTAAAGTTCCAGGTGGCAGCATTGAATTGGCTCAGTTTGGCTAACTAGCCAGCCGTCTCAGTTCCAGGTATAAGGGAAAGCCAGTGTACATCCTTCCAGCCTGTATTGGAAACTAGGCTCTCTTGCCTGTCTCCAGACTGACAGAATGGCTTACTGCTCCAATTCTAGAAGGAGTCTCAGATGCTGCAGTGGCCCCCCCAAAAGCGATATGGCTACTGAAATATATAAAGTTGAAACTATTAAGTAGTGTGAATTACAAAAATATATATCTATATACACTAAATATTTATAAAGAAATGAGTGTTATTATTCAGCAGTATCTCCTGATAAGGCTGCCTTTACAAAGTATTGTTTACAACTTATGTATAGTTTTATAATAGAGTGTATAAAAACATCTTCATTCCTCTCTCTTTCTGTATTTTATATTTCATTGGCTCTAGGTCAAGTAGATACTTTTAGTTTCTGGGTCATTTATTGCATACATTTGAATAGTCATTTTGGTCTCATTATTATTTCTGTGTTATATTTTAACAGCATATGACAACTAAATTAGAAAAATACACAATCAATTTGTTTTTGAATAGACTCTATGCCATGATTTTATTTTATGGCAGCATTAAATGATTAAAATATTAAATTTTGAAAACTATCAAGCACTGTCTAAAATGAAGTAATTAAATCAGTAAAATTCTCTTTGGAGCTTGATTTGTTGTTTCAGATTACCTTCACAATGATGTTCTTTCTATAGAAAAACTATTTTCTGAATGAGAAATGATACGCAGTGTCATGATAAGAGAAAATATTAGTCTTAAAACAACATGCATAATAAAGGCGTTCCCTTAAACTGTCTTTCACATTGTACCTACTAGCATAAGCGTTATTACATTGCACTGCAAAATTAACTTCCAGAATTCCTGGAGGTTTTTTGTTTGTTTCTTTGTTTGTTTTTCCTTACGCTGCATGCTATGGTGACTGTGTGGGATTGCAGGGGAGGTCTGTACTTCCTATAGTTTTTCAAGAGCTCAGACAGACAGAAGTGCCATCACCTATGGCTGCATTTCTTAGACTCTGCATACTCTTCAGTTGCCACAAAGAAGGAAAAGAGAATGGAGAATTGCGCGTGGGTTTGTACTGCTTCAGCCTGGCAATGACATGCATCATTCTTCGATTTCATTGGTCAGCACAGTCATGTGGCTCTGCAGGAGGGATGGGAAATACAGAGAGGTAAATGGACTATTTGGTGAGTATTTTTGTCTTTGTCACAGACATTATGGTTTTTATCGTGTGATATTATCTTCTTGACTTTTAAAGCCAATAAATTTGATTTTCCCTCAACTGGATTCTTTTAAAGCATATGGTTAATGTTATTAGAAGGAAGCAGTTAGTAGCATAGATTTTAGCTTTCCAATTATTATTTCATCCTATATCTGGATAAATCTTTTTAACCTGCCACTAGAGTTTAAAGAAATTGTGCGTAATACTTTTTTAAAAATCTATATACCACAAGAGAAAAAAAAAATCATCATCTGTTTTCAGATAACAATTTCGTAAATTAAGTGATTTTACAAGTGGCACTAAATATCATAGTCTTAATAATGTGTTTTTACTTCTTAGCATATATATATATATATATATATATATATATATATATATGCATATATCAGAAAAAATGTGAAAAAGGTAAATTAAATTCAGAATACATATACACTATAAATCAAGAAGCAATACTTTAAAACAGACCTTTGCTTGGTTATTCTTTTGACTTCCCCCTCATTTCACACTGTCTTTTCTTTTCTAATTATATATAGTATGTATCAAAACTTGGATATACAGAAAAAGCATGATTTTTCATGGAGAACATAAATGCCTCTTGAAAAATGATCAAGATGTATAAAAAAGTGGGAAAAGACACCCAAATAAATAAGTCAATTAGATGTAAATAAAGTTATTTTAGTTTCAAAAATACCACCAAATCTAAATCTAAATCCATGTTTAATTGTATTTTACATTACACGTATACATATGTGTGTGCATATATATACACATACATGTATATTCACCATACATGTGGATATGTGTGAAGAGAGAGAATTTCTACTCGCTAAATATTCCAAACTTCCAAATTCTTTAGAAAATATATAATTTCAAAAAGTAACAAATTTTAAACATACAGGATGGCTAATGTTTTTAAAACAAATATGTCTTATAGTGTAATACATACAAATATATATATATATATATATATATATATATATATATATGTGTGTGTGTGTGTGTGTGTGTATAGACACACAACATCATAGTGTATAATCAAGAAATAAGATTTATAAGAAGATATATGGAAGAAAATTGACTTTGTCTCCTAAAAGCACAAACAAAAGTATATAAGTGAGTAATTCTAGTTTCTTTAATTCCATTTGACTTGAATACAGATTACTTATGGGGATGGTTGACTGTGTTAGAGAAGTTAGTGCTTCATGCAAGAAGGAATCATTTGCCAGACTTAAGAGTTAAGCAGAAATCTTACCAAGCTTTATGAGCAAGAAAATGTTATGAAGCAAGGCACATGTTACAAAGATTTATTTGACATTCTGTACAAGACTCATAATGATCTTGTAATAAGCCACTGATGTAGCCTAGGCAAATACAATGAGGGCCTGATCTACTTTATAGCATTACCAATGGAAAGGAGACATTGGTTAGGAGAAATCAGCATAAAATAGAATTAACAACAGGACAGCTAAGGTATAGGGGAGCCAGAATGCATTTTTTCAAGACTAATTAGCAGAGAATGTTTGGCATAACTGGCAGTATTAAGAAAGTGAAGCTCATGGCGTGGCGGTATGTGGACAGAAGGAGGAAAGGGTGTCGGGGAGACATGCAATGGAGTTCATATTTAAGTTAGTCTATCCAGGGGAGTTAGTTGATATTATAGACGATGTTTGCAGAGAATATAACCTAATGAAGAGAGATCAGAGACTCTCATGAAATCACAGGAAATGCCATAATAAATGGAATATAAGAAAGAAACAAAGTCAGTAAAGAAGACATTTTGGAGCAAAGCAGTTATGAGATCACATTAAGATGATTCCCATTATTGTGTTACCTCGGGCAACTCACATAGGCTCTATGAGCCTCATTTCCTTGATCTGTAATAATGAATAATTTATACCGTGAAGGATTGTCATTAGGATTAAATGTAATGAAGATAGGAAGATCCTAGCAGAGTCACTAGCACACAGTGGATTTTAGCTGTTATTTTCATAAAGAGAAACAAATTATATTGTACTGGAAACCAGAAAATAAGAACACTACAAGAAATTGCAGGGGAAAAATTTCTATATTTGTAAATATGGGACAATTGATAACCTTGTGAAGACTATTTTATAAAAGAGGTGGAAGTGGAAGCCAGATAGCAAGGGTTTAAAAAGAAAGTGGTGCTTTTCACAACAGATTTGACATCAGAATACAGGTGTAGTAAAAACCACCATTAAATCTCACCCAAAATGGGAAAGGAAAAGACTCATAACAACATCGTTGTCATTGGACGCGTAGATTCTGGCCAGTCTAACACTACTGGTCTTCTGGGATACAAATGTGATGGGACTCACAAAAGAACCATCGAAACATTTGAGAAGGAGGCTACTGAGATGGGAAAGGACTCCTTCAAGTATGCCTGGGTCTTAGATAAACTGAAAGGTGAATGTGAGTATGGGCTCACCATTGATATCTCCCTGTGAAAATTCAAGTCCAGCAAGTATTATGTGTCCTGGATGCCCCAGGATACAGAGACTTTATTATTATTAAAAAGATGATTACAGGCACATCTCAGGTTTTTAGGATTAATAACTCAAAAATAGCTCTTTGGGTCTGTCTTCTACATTGGGTTCATCCTTTGAAGAACATTCCTTTAACCAGATGTGACCTTGTTTTCTTTCAAAGGCTGACTGTGCTGTCCTGATTGTTGCTTCTGGTGATGGTGAATTTGAAGCAGGTGTCTCCAACAATGGGCAGACCCATGAGCATGCCCTTCTGACTTACACACTGGGTGTGAAACAACTAACTGTTGGTGTAAACAAAATGGATTCTATTGAGCCACCTTACAACCAGAAGAGATATGAGGACATCGTTAAGGAAGTCAGCACCTACATTAAGAAAACTGGCTACAAACGTGACACAGTTGCATTTGTGCCAATTTCTGGTTGGAATGGTGACAACATGCGGGAGCCAAGTGCTAACATGCCTTAATTCAAGGGATGGAAAGTCACCGGCAAAGATGGCAAAGCCTTTGGAACCACACTGCTTGAAGCTCTGGATTGCGTCCTGCCACTCATGCAATGGACAAGCTTTTGCATCTGCCCCTCCAGGATGTCTACAAAATTGGTGGTATTGGTCCTGTCCCTGTGGGCTGAGGGGAGACTGGTGCTCTCAGACCCGGCATGGTGGTCACCTTTGCTCCAGTCAACGTTACAACTGAAGTAAAACCTGTTAAAACGTGTGTGTGTGTGTGTGTGTGTGTGTGAATTTTTAAGTATTTAGGATTTAAAATCAGTACTTTTTAATGGAAACAACTTGACCAAAACTCTGTCACAGAATTTTGAGACCCATTAAAATGAAGTTTAATGAGGGAAAAAAGGTGGTTTCCGAGATAGTGAAGTCTATAACATAAATTATTATTTCAAATAAGCAGTGAAAGAAAGAGGAGTTTGGATTTTTGTGCAAGCTACTAGGTTTGAAGGAAGGTAGGTTTTGTTTGTTGTGTTTTCTACTGTGTGAAGCAAGAACATGCTTACCTTTAAAATAGCAAATTAAGAAAAGGTTTTAAATGTAGTTAGGAAAAGTAAAAATTACAGGAAATAGGCTCTCCATAAGGCATTGGAGAATGGAGTACGTAGGCAGGACATGCTTAGCCTTGGCAAGAATGAGGTGTGCTTCCTGGAAGGAGGTATGGACAGTGACGTCAGACAGGCCTGAGTTAGAATCCTTACTGTCATTACTCGATATGTATGATCCTCAGTAATTGCCTTGATTTCTCTGGACCAAATATTCTTATGCATAAAATGAGGGGACAATATTAATATGTAGGGCTATTTTGAACACTGTGATAGGAGTAGGCTTTCAAAAAATGTTGGTTTCTTCCTTTCCTTCCCTCATCCTCCAGAGAAGTAGACATCAGCAATTAAGGAAGTTGATCAATGGCATTCGTGTGTTAGTAAAAGTAAGTTTGCATGTATAAGATAATTGGACAACTTTCATGGGAGATATGGTAGAAAAGGCAAAGAACAGGTGAAAAAAAAATAATTGGCCAGATTTTGTGAGAATTTAGTTGAATTTGGAAAATTTTTGAATTCACTGAGACAATTGCTTGCTAAATACACCCTGTATTCTGTCTTACTAATGTCATCTTTGCTACTTTACAAAGATACCTGGTTCCATGAGAGTTAATAATGCGTAAAATCTAAGAGTGGCCTAGACTCTGAAATAAGCCTGCTCAAAGAGTGCCTAACAAGCAGTCTATAGCTTTATGTGAGCTGTTACAGATAACAGCTCTCCAATACCCCTTAGGGATCCAAGTTTTATTTCAGATCATGAGTTTCAAATCATCCATCATTTCTGAAGAAAGCAGGTGACATCTCCCTGACCAGTGAGTCACTTACACACTTAACGTTGGTTGACAATACTTTGTGTCTCAGCATGAGAAATGAATGCTATTTGGAAAAAAAAAAAAAAAGATGACTTTTATTTTTTCCTCTTTAATGCTTAAAAACCTTAGCTTGCCAGGGGGGAAACAATATTATTTAGGCATTTGTAATTGAATGTGAGAGGAAATTTCCCATGTTTAATGAGAAGATGTAGCAGAGCCATGAAGACTAAGTTTGTTCTCTGGGCTGCTTATGCCCTAAATTTTTTCATTAATATTAACTAGAGTTTACAAACCTCCTCAGGCCAACATATGTTGTAACTTGGAGAAGAGAAGCACATAATAACTCACATAGTCTACTACCATTATCTTTAGAAGTTAGAGGAATAACAGGGGCAGAGAAGTAGTGTTAGCAGGTAAGAAAAAGGCTTTTTGCCAGTGGGAAAACGTTGCTTCTTCTGAGGAAAACTGCATCTGCACTTACAATTATGTAACATTGACACAGAATTAAATTTGCAGCATGCCTGTCTTTCCCTAGAGATTTATATGTTTTGCAGGTCAGCAATGCAACAAATGGCATTAGAAATTAGGCAAAATAAAATTTTTATTTTTATTTTATATAATGTGTTCTCTTTAAATGTTCACGATTTTTTTCTTTTGTCCCTTTTTTTATGACAAGCAGTATTATGTTAGTTTCAGGTGTGCAACATAATGATTAGACATTTATATAACTTACAAATTGATCGCCCTGATAAAGCTAGTACACATCAGACACTACACATAGTTATTTCAAATTGTTGACTATATTTCCTGTGCTCTACTTTGAATCCTCTTGACTATTTTATAACTACCAATTTGTACTTCTTAATCCATTCTCCCCCTTCACTCATTCCTCCCAATTCCCCTTCCATCTGGCAAACATAAGAATAGTCTCTGTATCTATGAGTTTGTTTCTGTTTTGTTTATTTATTTTGTTTTTTGGATTCCACATATAACTAATATCATATGGTACTTGTCTTTGTCTGACTTATTTTATTCAGCATAATACCCTCTAGATCCATTTATGTGGTTTTCGATGGCAAGATTTTATTCTTTTTTCATGGCTGAGTAATATTCCATTGTATATATGTATGTACCACTTCTTTATCCATTCATTTATTGATAGAAACTTAGGTAGCTTCCATATCTTGGCTTTTGTAAATAACGCTGCAGTGAACATATGGATACATATGTCTTTTTGAATTAGTGTTTTGGGGTTCTTCAGATAAATACCCAGAAGTGGAATTACTGGATCCTTCATTGCCTCTTGAATAGCTTTGTTTTAAAGTGTACTTTGTCTGGTATAAATATTGCTGTCCCAGCTTTTTTGTTTGTTTCTATTTTCATGAAATAGCTTTCTATGCCTTTACTTTCTAGTCTGTGTGTTCCTTTTTATCTGAAGTGAGTCTCTTGTAAGCAGCATATATAAGGATCTTGTTTGCTTGTATATTCAGACACCCTATGTCTTTTGATTGGAGTATTTAATTAATTTACATTAAAAATAATTGGTGATAAGTATGTAGTTATTGCCATTTTGTTATTCATGTTTTCAGTCCTTCTTTTTCTCCTTCTCCTTCTTCTCCTTCTCCTTCTCCTTCTCCTTCAATACTGGTTTGGTATTTATGAACTTCTTTAGCTTTTTCTTATCTGGGAAGCTCTTTCTCTGTACTTTGATAGTAAATGATAACTTTGCTGGGTAGGGACATATTGGTTGTAGATCTCTGCTTTGAATATTCCATGCCAGTCCCTTCTGGCCTGCAAACTTACTGTTAAGAAATCAGTTAACGGTCTTATGGGAGCAACTTTGTAGGTAACTAATTGCTTTACTCTTGTTTCTTTCAAGATTCTCTCTTTGTCTTTAAGCTTTGGCATTTTAATTATGATGTGACTTGGTGTGGGCCTCTTTGGGTTCATCTTGTTTGGGACTCTGTGCATCCTGGGTTTTTATGTCTATTTACTTTGCCAGATTAGGGACGTTTTCTGTTACTATTTCTTCAAATAGATTTCCAATTCCTTGCTCTCTCTCTTCTAATTCTTCTCCCATTCTTCTCCCTATGTTGCAAATATTTTTATGCTTGATGTTGTACCAGAGACCCCAATCCTATCATCAGTTTTTGGGGGGATGTGGGTTTCTTTTGTCTTTCTACTGTTCAGATTGGGTGTTTTCTGCTGGCTTAGGTTCCAAAATACTGGTTCAATTCTCTGCTTCATCTAACCTGTTGATTCCTCTAATGCAGGGGTGTCGAAACTTTTTTCAACGTTTTTCCCCAAGGGCCATGTGGTAAAATACACAAACAACTGGGCCACTCACTTGAGGTGAAGTACATATTGCCTCACCTGTTTTATTTAAGTAAACTAGATATATTTTTGGAATTTGCTGTGGGCCAATTAACAATGGATCATGGGCCGAGATGGCCCACGGGCCGCAGTTTGGACAGCCCTGCTCTAATGCCTTCTTCATTGCAATTATTGTAGTCTTCATTTCTTACTGGTTCTTTTTTTTGTTTTCTATCTCCATTTTTATATTTCCTATTTCTTTGTTGAAGTTCTCAGTGAGGTCATTGAGCATCCTTATAACCAGTGTTTTGAACTCTGTATCCGGTAGTTTTCTTGCCTCCATTTTGATCAGTTTATGTTTTCTGGAGCTTCGTTCGGATCTTTCATTTAGGATATGTTTCTTTGTCTTCTCATTTTGGCTACCTCCCTGTGTTTGTTTTTATGTATTAGATAGGACTGCTATGTTTCCCAGTCTTTGTAGAGTGGCCATATGTGGTAGGTGTCATGTGGTGCCCAGTAGCACAGTTTCCCTGGTCACCTGAGACAGATGCTCCAGGTGTGTCCCTTGTGTGAGTGGTATGTGCCCTCCTGTTGTAGCTGAGCTTTGATTGTTGTTTGCACATCAGTAGGAGGGATTGACCCTCAGGCTTATTGGTTGTGAGTACTGGTCATGACTACAGTAGAGGAGCTCTTCTACATAGGTTGACAATACAAAGCAGGATGCACTTTAGTAGGGCTCTGGCGCCTGCCCAGTCTGCCCTTTAAATGTGTAGTTTTTGAAGGTAGTTGGGTGGTGTTCTGTATGGTGTGGTCTGAAGCTGACCACCATGTGTGTTGGTTCTGGGACCTCATGGGAGGGTCTCTGTTGCAAGCCAAGGTCAGGGGCTGACTGTGCCCTACCCAGGGCCTCTTAGTATGGGCTACAAAGTGCTCCGCAGATGATTTCCACTTCTGCTGGGCATGGAGGTGACTGAAAGAATCTAAGCTGCAAACTGAGGCTGGCTGCTGCTACTGCCAGGCTTGGAGCTGCTTAGCAAGTGGTATAGGGCATGCCAAAGCCAGATGATACTTGTTTGGGGTTTGTAAACATTTGAGAGATTTTAGGAAAGTCTGCAGCATAAGCCAAGTTTGGCCATTTGAATGAAACAGAAACTTGGAAGCAGCTTAGGGGGGTCCACAAGTTGGGAGGGGCAGTGTCTGAGGGAATCACCAGACCTGGGCAACTGATGTTAACCGGGTTGATGGAGACTCAGATATGGGGTCACCTGAGCATGCAGCCTGGGTTAGGTGAGGGCTCAGCAAAGGAACAATGGTTTCTGCCAACACTGCTCTCTGGGAGACAGCCGCCCCTCCAGCCAGACAATTAATTTCCTTTCTGTATGTCCTTGGAGCTTTTCAAGCTCCTGCTCCAGTGCCGGAGCTCAGAGTGAGGGAGTCTGGCAACAAGTAAGTCCATGCACAGGTCCTTTAAGAGGAATGGCTGGGGCTCCATCAGCCTTCCATCTCACTCAGCCCAAATTTCTGCTGGTTTCCACAGCCAGAAGTTATGGGTTCTTCTCTCCCCAGCACTGAAAACCTGGGCTAGGGCACCTGCTGTCGGGCCAGTACCCCTTGTTCCTCAGGGGCACCTCCTCAGCCAAAATATCCCTCCCTATTTTTAACTGCCACATATGGGTGTCAGATTAGCCAGTTCAGCCCCTCCTACCAGTCTTTAGGTGGCTTCTTCTGTATATCCTTACATATAGGACTTCTATTCAGCTACATTTCAAGCAATGCTCAATGATGGTTGTTCCATAGTTTAGTTGTAATTTTGAGGTGGTCGTGGGAAGAGATGAGCACAGTATTTACCTACTCTGCCATCTGGATTGGAAGTCCACCTAAATGTCCATGATTTTATAAACAAAAGCAATGTTTAGCTATATGCTGCTAATTGTAGTGTCTACCATTTATTGTGCTATTTTATTTGTTATATATTTTAATCCTCATAACAACCCTATGGGATAGATAGAATTAGTTTTTTTTTTTTTCCTTTTTTTAATTTTTATTAAATTTATTGGGGTGACAATTGTTAGTAAAATTACATAGATTTCAGGTGTACAATTCTGTATTACATCATCTATAAATCCCATTGTGTGTTCATCACCCAGAGTCAGTTCTCCTTCCATCACCATATATTCGATCTCCCTTATCCTCATCTCCCACCCGCCACCCCCTAACCCCTTACCCTCTGGCAACCACTAAACTATTATCTGTGTCTATGAGTTTCTGTTTCTCATTTGTTTGTCTTGTTCTTTTGTTGCTTTTGGTTTATATACCACATATCAGTGAAATCACATGGTTCTCTGCTTTTTCTGTCTGACTTATTTCGCTCAGCATTACTCTCTCAAGATCCATCCATGTTGTCACAAATGTTCCTATATCATCTTTTCTTACTGCCGAATAGTATTCCATTGTGTATATATACCACAACTTCTTTATCCATTCATCTATCGAAGGGCATTTTGGTTGTTTCCATGTCTTGGCCACCGTAAACAAAGCTGCAATGAACATTGGAGCACACGTGTCTTTATCTCTAAATGTGTTCAGATTTTTTGGGTAGATACCCAGGAGAGGGATTGCTGGGTCATATGGCAATTCTATTTGTAATTTTTTGAGGAACCTCCACACTGCCTTCCATAACGTCTGCGCCAGTCTGCATTCCCACCAACGGTGTATGAGGGTTCCTTTTCTCCACAGCCTCTCCAACATTTGTTACTATTTGTCTTGTTGATGATAGCCATTCTGACTGGGGTGAGGTGATATCTCATTGTGGTTTTGATTTGCATTTCTCTGATGATTAGAGATGTTGAGCATTTTTTCATATGTCTATTTGCCATTTGTATGTCCTCTTTGGAGAAATGTCTCTTCAAGTCCTCTGCCCATTTTTCAATTGGGTTGTTTGTTTTTTTGTTGTTGAGTTGCATGAGTTCCTTGTATATTCTGGATACTAGCCCCTTATCGGAGGCACTGTTTGCAAAAATCTTCTCCCATTCAGTTGGTGGCCTCTTTATTTTGTCAATGGTTTCTTTTGCTGTGCAGAAGTTGATCTTTTTTCACCATCGTACTACTTTAAATAAGCTGGTCAATGTTTACATCAGGTTCATTGTGAAATTCTTATGTGATACATGTGTTTGCTGTTTATGAATGTGTGTGCCTCTTTCTCTTTCCACCATTTAACACCAAAATTAATGAAGCAAGTTTATTAAGATTTGAGTGCATAATATGAAATTTTTGAAGATAGCCTACATTTGGTGCACTTTTATATTTATAACATAATTTTCTTTAAGACTTTACATATTTTACAAATAGATGCTTTGTAATTAATGCCAATGTTATCTTGCCTTTTATACACAGTAGTTTGTTACTTATGGATACTATAAACCAGTAATTTTGCTGTTAAAAAGTTCAACAAAAGGTCAATTATGTCAGTGAGATGTACAAGCCAGTTGGTTGGAATTTTGTAGATATAAACTACAATCTGAGAAGTGTAATATTGAGCTACTCCCCTTCCTGGCTCTATGCAGGGGTCTGAGGATATTGCAGAATTCAGTACAAACATAGAAATTACAATCTCCTGGGGGAGAGGTCACATAACAAATAAATTTTGAAGTAAATTAATTTCAAATGTATCAGGGCAATGAATAACAGACAGAATAATGTGTATAGAGAATGACTTAGCAGGTTTGGGAATGGTAGGGCTTAATGTAATTGAGTTAGAAACATGATGAACATACAAGTTTGTATGTTGAAGGATTAGAAAGACAGGAAGTTCTCTATGTCACATAAACAAAATAACATAACTTTATATATACATGTATGTATATATATGTGTATACATAAATATGTATATGTATACATATGCACACATATGTATATATGTATGTATGTGTGTATATACATATACACATGTATACATATATAGTTATATTAATTTGTTATGCATATATACATATATGTATAAGCATGATTATACATATATATGATTATGATTATATATATAATCATTGTTTCTGTGAATTAGGAGCTCTGGGTCCTCTGTGAGGCTCCAATAATTGTTTTGACTAAGGCTGAATTCTCATCTGAAGGCTCAATTGGATAAGAGCCTACTAACAAGCTCACTCAGGTTATTGGCAGAATTCATTTTCTTGCATCTGTATGATTTATTGCAGCTTGCTTCTTCAAAGCCATGAAGAATAAAAAGAGTGAGTCTGCTAGAACAGTAGAGACTTATTTAGCATAACATAGTCAAAGGAGTGATACCCCGTTACTCCTTTTTGTCATATTTTATTGGTTACAAGGAAGTCTCCAATCCTCATAACACCCAAGGACAGGGAATTACACAGGGTGCAGAGGTGGAGATCAGCAGGGCCTCCCAATGACTCCATAGAGGGGATGCAAAATATGATAGTATTGAAGAGATGATTAGAGGACAGATATGGTGAGCTATGTTAGCAATAGTGAAATGTTTTAGCTGTATTTTAAGATTTGCAAGGGTTTTGGCAAGATACTGGAATGATCTGATTAACCTTTTAAAATATAACTTTGGATATATAATACTGATCATTGGACAGCTCACTATATCTTCTCCCAGCTGTATGATAAAAGATAGCTATTCTTATTTCAATTATTGGAGTAGATATACAAGGACAAGCATGAAGGAATCTCAAGAGTAATGAATGCTTAGTATGAGTCAGGCCCTATGCATACACTTTTGTTATTTAATCCCCACAATTGATTTATAAACTAATTACCCCTACATCCTCTCAAATGTAAGGAAATTAGAGCAGAAATAATATTGTTTCACCTGGCATTATCGGGCTAGTTGCTATCCATTCCTAGATCTGGATACAGATTTATAGTTTTCCCTCTTGAACCATGCTATTGTAAGGAAGTCAAGCTTGTTTTTAATAACATTGTATACAATTAAGGGACACAACATGATGATGATTTGATATACACAGTGAAATGATTACTATAGTCAAGCTAATTAACATATTTTCTCACAAAGTTGCCTTTTTGTATGTGTGATGAAAGCACCTGAAATCTATTCTCTTAGCAAACTTCCAGTATTCCATACAGGTTTATTAAGTATAGCCGTCAGGCTGTACATTATATCTCTAGACTTATTAACACCACGTAACCGCAACTTTGTGTCTTTGGACCAATTCCTCCACCCCCCTCGTCTGGTAACAGCCTTTCTACTCTTTGGTTCTATTTATTCACTTTTTTAGATTTAGTGAGAAAATGCAGGATTTTGTTTTCAGTGTTTGGCTTATTTCACAAAGTATAATTTCTTACAGATCAATCCATGTTGTTGCAAATGGTAGGATTTTCTTTTTTTAAGGCTGAATAATGTGTGTGTGTGTGTGTGTGTGTGTGTGTGTGTGTGTGTGTGTCATTTTCTTTATGCATTAACTCATACACAAACACTTACTTTGTTTCCATATCTTGGCTATTGTGAATAATGCTGCAATGAACATGACAGTGCAGATATCTCTTTGAGGTACCATTTTTATTTCCTTTGGATATATACCCAGAAGAGGGATGGCTGGATCATACTTTAGTTCTCTTTTCAGTTTTCTAATGAACCTATAGTATTCGTAGTGGCTGTACCAATTTACATTCCTACCAACAGTGTCCACAAAAAAAAGATACGTGCACTTTGAAGAAGCAATCTGTAATGAATCCTGCACGTATAATAGAATCAAGTTTTAATGCCAATTAGCCTTCTACACTTTCAGAAGCCGATGATTCCACCTCCACAAAAGCTGAGAAACAGAGAAAGTTTTTGAGAAACACTTTGCAGTGTTAGTTGCACAATTACATACTTATATCCAGGCTTTCTTCAAAATGTATTAGAATTTTAAAAAAAGTTGACCACTTATGAACTTCTATAATCCTGTGCATATTTCAATCACAACAGCTTGCTAGCTGAAAATATTCAATAAATGTTGAATGATAGGAACTCATTGAAATTATTTTATTAATTTTAGCAATATTTAGGTACTTGTTAGGTCACTTATCATATTGCACTATTTATAACAATAAAACTTGTATAGAAATATTACTTTATTCTCATTTTATAGGGTTAAGATTAGTATAAAATCACAAAATCATGAAAGAAAGACAATTTGGGATACTTTTTTATGATACTCTTTAGAGGTAATACCATTATACTAAATTATATATATATATATATATATATATATATATATATATATATATATATATATACTCATGAGTAATGTATGCATATCTGGGCTCTTTTTAAAATAACATCATAATCATACCGTGTTTTCCTGAAAATAAGACTGGGTCTTACACTAAGGTTTGCTCCAAAAGATGCATTAGAGCTTATGTTCAGGGGATGTCATTCTGAAAAATCATGCTAGGGCTTATTTTCCAGTTAGGACTTATTTTCTGGGAAATTATATATATATATATATATATTAAGAGAATGGTCATAGTAATTATTTTCCACACACACACAAATTGTTAGTCTATAATCAGCATAATGAGAAGATAATTACTAATATTTATTAAGGTTTTATTATGTGATATATTGTGCTAATCATGTTTCATGTATTATATTATTAAATCTTCATAACTACACAGAAACAAGTTACTATCATTATTAAGTCATTTAAATAAATCAGCCTAGGACATATAGCTAGTAAGGGGTTGAGTGAAAACATCACTGCTAGATTTCAAAAGTACTATGTATGCAGCATCTACATATGAGTAGTATTCAAGAGGCATCAGTAATAGTAGAAACAGACGATTACTTCTATAACCTTTTTTTGACTTGGGTTCTACTTTATTTGAGAAAAGTATACTTAGGAGCTCTGAGCAGTCTACATAGAAAAGAGCAAGGATAGCCTGCCATATATATTGCTAGTATCCTGTTCCACAGCTGCCCATAGCAGATACAACTGAGTAAATAAAACTTGTTCACATTCAGCCAGTATGGAGTCTTAAACTCCTTTTTTGAATACTGTGACATCATATTTCAATCACCATACCGGATCAGTACTGGCAAATGCAAGAGAACGTATTGGACATTTTTGGACTAAACTATAACTAAGCATGCTTTCTCCCCCCATCAGCGCAAAGCTATTGAAATCAAAGGAACTGTTAAAATTTACAGAAACATCCTCGAATCGCTCTATTGGAATGAGAGATCTCAGTGGGGTTTATCTTCTTCAAGTCTTTCATTCTAACTTTCTCTCATAGATGGGGAAATTATTGGATATACAAGTAGAAGATACAACTAATGGAAGGCAATCTGATTTGTTTTCAGCTGTAATTCAAAAGCAAAGTGACTTAAGTACTTTGGTAAATTAATTAAAAATAACCTATAGCAATAATAACCACATTTACACCCTTGGAGAAAGTGACATTCCAAATGTTCAATTAATACTTAAGCTATTTATAGCTCCTCCATTTACCTATATTTTTTGAAACAATACACAGAAATCAATTTTATATGTGTGCATCTATTCACATTTTTTGATTATTTAAATATTTTAATGTAAAAGCTACTAGTAGCAATCATCCAACATGTTCACAGAAATTTGCATCTTACAACTTGGATATCTCCCTTTATTTTTATTTTTAGAAAGTAAATGTCATATCTTAAAATTTAAAAAAAAATCAAGTGCCAAATAATAATTTTATTCAAGTTAGTGCGACTTAATTGGTTTTGATTCAACAAATGTTTATTGAACTTTTATTGCATCCAGAATTTCTGACACTAGACAGCTTGAAATGATAGAATTCAAGTTAATCATTAAAATATGTAAATTAATTCTTCTGCCTTTTATGTGAATCCAACAACTGAATTCTGTTTTCTTCTATCCTCAATCAAGCAACATGTCAGGAAGGCATAGGATTTCTGTCTAGTACTAAGCTATACCAATCTGAAAGTACACAAATATATGTATAGATGAGAGCTCTGAAAATGCTTTTCTTCCATCCAACACAAGTGCTGCTAAATACTACCAATACATTTTAATCAACATAACAGATTTTTTCCCTTCAGACTCCAATTTTCTACCTGAAGGAATAATCTCTATTTCTAATATTTCATTTCACTTTTAACCTTTAAGCTCATGAAATCCCTCCAGTCCGAGAACTTGCTACAAATGATTGCCATTGCTTAGTGCCACGTGCCCTCCTGTGCTTGTCTTATGAAATGCATGGCTTGAAATCATCCAATCAAATACATGTCATAAGGTTGCATTCTAATACAAAACATTAAAAGTCATGATCTAATTACATTTGCTATAATACTTTCAGTGGCTCACATAACATAAAGTACAGCCAAAAAATAAGTATATGTTTGAATAAATTTGAAAGTTTTCATAATTGAAAACCACCAGCTAGATGGAGGTAGGCCACACCTGCCATTGGTGTCTGTTTCTAGGGACATGTTGTGAAATTAATATACCAAGACTGTTCAGATCGTTTATGGAAACTCTTTATAGGAACACTTTTGATTTTACTGATTCAATCTTTTAAAACATTATCTCAAACAATATAAGAAGCTTGATAATGAGGTATAAAAGTCACTATAAAGTCACTCTAATTTGATCAATAAGTTTGTACATCCAAAAACATAAGAATATTCATTTTCTTCCCTCAGAAAATAGGAAACTAAGAATACTATATTATGTGTTGGTGACTTTCAATATCTGTCTTATATTCAAATTATACTTAAGAATTGAATAATTATGTTGAATTTGTGTTTCTCATTTTGTGATTTATTTAGAACTACAACAACAAAAATCTCTGAGTCACACTCTGCAATCAAGCGAGCTTAGGAAGAAAATCTGTTAATAATTACTCGGCACTGGTATATCAAACATACATAATAGTTATCTTCCTGAAAAGATGGATTTATACAATTAGAAATGATGAAGATTCTCATCATGACGGTGATACGAATAGTTACATTTGTTGAGAGTATGCTATGTTCTAGTCACCTTTATAAATCATTTCCCATGCATTTTATCACTGAATATTTACGACAATGATGCAATATGCAATATGATTCCCATTTTACAGATCAAAAATAATGTTCAGAGAGGTTGACTTGCTTAAGATCCCTGATAACATCCTGCTGAGATGAATATGTCTGGTCCAACTCCAAAAGTTTAAAAGTACTGTATATTTCACCTGGTTTTTCATCTTTGGTTGTACCACATCCAGTGGAAGATAAAATTATCATTATCCGAGAATGCTTCTTTATGACAGATATTTTCTTATAATGGAAATATCCACAATCAATTTGCATGTGTGTAGGCTGGAGCTTATGTCTGAGGATAATGTATTTTTGCTTTTGTTTTTCAATTCCAATCTCATGAAGTGAAAGAGTTAATATGTTGTATTTACTTAGCTAGGTCAAACCTTAATTTTGTATCTTTCTAACTGTGAGGGCTGAGATGTTACCTACACTGGTTCTCAATATCCTAATCTGTAAATTGCAGTTATTCATAAAACCTGGGCTATAAAATGTCTTAATTATTAAGTGGAAAGTGCTTACAGAGTACCAGGCATGTTGTTAAGTGTTCCAATGCTAGTTATTTTTGTTGTTGTTGTTTCAGTTGTTTTCTTTTTAGTGATTTTCCCATCAGTAAGCTTTTGATGTACACTTGTTTGTAGTCAGCTTCCTTTTTTTTTATTTTCTTCTGCATCCTAAGACTTTGCTGACACCAATCAATAGTTAGAAGCTAGAATTAGAATGATGAAATAAAGAAACAAATCAATATTAGTTTATATCAAACAGAAAAAAAGATCCCATTGCCTGACATCATTGGCACACATGAGAGGAAGACTGATATCTGGATCAGTGAGTTTCAATTCCATAAATTCTTAAATGTGACATTTAATGATTTGAAGAAAAGGATTGATAATAGTTATTAGCTACACCCACTGTTTGGAAAATGCAAGTAATCGGCCATTTCTATTCCAAAAAGTAAGGAAAAGAGGGAAAACTCCATCAAAGACTAATCATATAAGCATTCTAAATTAAAATGATAGTACTTGCTAAGAATCGTCTGTTCTTTCAGCAGCTAAACTGCTAAAGTTTTCAATAAAAGTGGAGGCATTAACTTATTTTAATGAACAAAACAGATTTTAAAAATCCCCTCCCTCAAATTTAACTGATCCCCTCAAATAGATTTATTGCTTATGTCTAAGAGTGACAAAAAATTATATTTCCCTATGACAGTAATGTGCCATGCTCTAATAACCACCTTCCATTTCTCAGAGTCCTCTCTTAACTTCTCCAGACATTCTTTATATCTTCAGCTCATTTTTTTGAATTATTTGACAAAAAATATGTACATGTATTTGAAGTGCACAACACAATAACTTGATGTACGTATGCATTGTGAATTGATTCCCACAATTAAGTTAATTAACATATGCATCACTTCACATCACTTTATCGTGTGTGTGTTTGTGTGTGTGTGTGTATGTGTGTAAATACTCATGATCTATTCTCTTGGCAAATTCCATAGATACAATACAGTAATATTAACTATAATCACTATGCTGTGATTAGTCATCTTATAAGTAAAAGTTTGTACCCTTTAATCAACCTCTCCCCATTACCCCACTCCCTAATCCCCAGCTACCATAACCCTGCTCTGTTTTGATGACTTCCACTTTTTTTAAGATTCTAAGTAGAAGTGGTACCATGCAGTTTTTGTCTTTGGCTACTTCACTTAGCACAATGCCCTGATGGTTCACCCACATTGTTGCAAATATCAGGGTTTCCTTCATTTGTAAGGCTGAATATTATTTTGTTCTATATATCTACAACATATTCTTTATCCATTCATCCCTCCATGGACACGTACATTATTTCAACACCTTGGCTATCATAAATAATGCTGCAGTAAATATGGAAGTGCAGATCTCTCTCTGAGATAGTGATTTTGTTTCTTTTGGATATATACCTAGAAATTGAACTGCTAGATCACATGATAGTTCTAGTTTTAATACTTTCAGGAGACCTCATACTGTTTCCCATAATGGTCGTACCAGTTTACATTCCCAACAGTAGTTAACGTGAATTTCCTTGTCCTTATCCTCACTAACAGTAGTTATCTCTTCTCTTTTTGATAACAGACAGCAGACAAGTGTGAACTGATATTTCATGGTTTTGATTTATATTTTCCAGATGATTAGAGATGCTGAGCATCTTTTCATATACCTACTGGCCATTTGTATGTCTTCTTTGGAAAAATGTCTATTCAGTTCCTTTGACCATTTTTCAAATGGGTTGTTTGGTTTGTTTGTTTGTTTTTGATATTGAGTTGTAATCTTTATATATTTTGGATATTAACCCTTTATTAGATATATGATTTGCAAACATTTTCTCCTATTCTCTAAATTGCCTTTTCATTTTATTGCTTGTTTCCTTTCCTGTGCAGAAGCTTTTTAGTTTGATGCAGTCCCACTTGTTTATTTTTGCTTTTGTTTCCTTTGCTATTAGTGTCAAGCCCAAAATATCATTGCAAAGACCAATGTCAAGGAGCTTACTCCCTATGCTTTATTCTAGGAGTTTCATGGTTTCAGGTCTTAAAAAATAGTCATTGGTCTCTTTTGAGTTGATTTTTGTGTATAGTGTAAGATACGGGTACAAATTCATTATTTTGCATATGGCTGCCCTGTTTTACCAACACCATTTATTAAACAGACTATTATTTCTCCATTGTGGACTCTTGGTACCTTTGTCAAAAAATTAGTTGACCATATAAGCATGGCCTCCCTATTCCATTTAATTTATCAATATGTTTGTTTTATGCCAATAACATATTCTTTTGATTTCTACAGCTTTGTCATACAGTTTGAAATCAGAAATTGTGAAGACTCCACCTTTGTTTTTATTTCTTAAAATTTATTTGGCTATTCAAGTTCTTTCATGGTTACATATAAATTTTACAGTTGTTATACATATTTTAGGGTTGTGAAAAAGCCACTGGCTTTTGATATGGATTTCATTGAACCTGTAGATTGCTTTGGGTAGTATATACACATTAACTATATTAATTCTTCCAATTTGTGAACATGTGGTATCTTTCCATTTCTTTGTGTCTTTATTTTATTTTTTATCAAAGTCTTATACTTTTCAGTATATAAATCTTTTACCTCCTTGGTTAAATTATTCCTAAGCATTTTATTATTTTTGATACTACTATAAATGGGATTGTTTTCTTAATTTCCTTTTTAGATAGGTCATGGTTAGTGGACAGAAACACAACTGATCTTTGTACATTGGTATTTGTACTGTAACTTTAAACTTTACTGAATTTGTTTATCAGTCCTAACCTTTAAGTTCATATATTCCTTTAGTCAAAGAACTTGCTACAAAAGATTGTCATTGCTTAGTGAATTTCTTCAGCCCTTGTCTCACCTTGATTACTATCTAAATTTAATCCAATAATTTAAACCAAAAGTAAAAAAAAAAAACTGATTTGGGGTTGACTACTTCACAAATGATTTCATTATTGTACACTGTATAATTTGCCAAATGAAATTCTTCCTAAATCAAGAGAAATCATAGGAAATATTTTTTAAATTTAATTTGGATTATAGTATGCTACATCACCCCTTGAGGCATCATAATTGTCAATCAAATGAACTACATTTTTGTTATATAAGTATATTCAAAGTGTTGTATTTGTTGTAAAAGGTATATGTAGATATTCGTTGTTTCCTCTTGTTTTTTGATCTTGCTTTCTAAAATTACACTGGGTAAATTTAGCATATCAGATGTGAATACGCTCATATTTCATCCCTAACTATAAAAACTAGTTTTCTGTACTCATCACTTCCTCAGTTCTACAGAAATTGGTTTTGTTTGGTTTTGTTTTTTGTCATCCTTTCACATGTGCTCTGACTATTTAATTGATGTCCTGAGAATTTTCTGCATCTTTTATCTTTAGAATTGTCCTTATTTTAATCTGTTCTTTTTTGTTACTGCTTTAAGGTTCTCTTATCTTTCTTTATTAATCCCTTTTTTCATCCTTCTTTTAATAAGAATTTATTCAGAATCCTACCTTTCATCTGGCTGATTAATGCTGACTCGCCTAATTTTCATAAACACTGTGGCTTCATCTATACTTATGGTGTCCTCTGTTAGATACAGAGTTGACCTCCAAAAACGTCTTATACTAATATGTTCTCCTATAATACTAATATTTTATCAAACTTTCTACAAATCATCTCTTTCGGAATGTGCCATATAACCTCTCATTTAGTATATTTAATAAACTCTCTTTTCCTCTAAACTATGTCCCTCCATTACTCCTCATATTATGGTAATATCACTTACACAATTACAAGAAAATCATAGAAATAAAACTAAGTTGATATTTACCTTATAGTATTTACAAGATACAATTTAATAAAATTTCTCTGAAACCATCACCGTAGTGAAGGTAATATATCCATCACCCAAAAGGTTTTCTTATGGCACTTCCCAAACCCTTTCCTGCTGCTCCTTACAACCCTAACCCTACCACCCTGTCTCCAGCTATCTACTGATGTGTTCACATTATATACATCTTTATGTCTTCCACATCTCTGCTTAACATGCTCAATCTTTCTTCTACCTTCTCAAAAATATAGGTTATAGTTATAGTGACTGTTTTAATGTCCTTGTCTACGAATTCAATCATCTGTGTTAAATTTATATGTTTCCACTGATTGTTATTTTTTTTTTTTTTCTTCATATTGAGTGGTACTTTTCTACTTCTTTGTATGTCTGGCAATTGTTTGCTTGATGCCAGACATTGTATGTTTAACATGCCAGGTGCAGCATATTTTGTGTTTCTATAAATATACGTGAGCTTTGTTTTGGAAATCATTGTTACTTATAGAAAGTTTTATGCTTTCAGGTATTGTTTTTAAACTTTGCTAGGTGGCACCAGAGTAGAATTTAATTTATGAATAATTTTTGTTTTGTTTTGTTTTTTTTCTCAGCCTGAGACAAAATCTAATGTCCTATAAATTATGAGATTTTCCATCATAACTGGTGGGATCAGGAACTGTTCGTAGTTCTCTTGTCATTTCAGGTAGTTTTTTCCTCAGCCTTGGCTGATTTCCCATTACATTTCATGTATGCAAGGATAAGTATTGTGCTGAAAATGCTATGGTTCTCTAAAACACACTACCCTCTGACCCCTCCACCCCACCTCTCTCCCCTCTCTCTTTCCCTCCCTCTTTCTTCTGTGTTCTTTTCTTCTCAAATATTCTTCCCAATGACTGTCTAGCTGCATTGGCCTTCTTATGCTCCCAGTTCCATTTCTGCAACTCAGATCATCTGTCTTTATCTGGGTCCTCTAACCCCCTGTACCACAGACCAGAAAACTCTTTCCAAGTAATAAGTTAGGCAATTGTATGACTCACTTATTATTGTTTTATTTCTCAGGAATAACTGTAATTTTTGCCTGATATCCAATGTCTTGAAATCCATTGTTTTATATATGTTGTCTATTTTCATTAGGTTTTATTTTTGTTTGTTTGTTTGTTTGTTTTTTTCCCATTCTGGCCAAAGCCAAAACACTCCTTCATATTTGACATACTCTTTTTCTTTTTAAATCTATGTTGAAAAATATATTTACTCATGGTTTTACTCTCTTTAACTAGAGTCCTTGACTACATTTTCATGCTACCTATTAATTCTCCTAGGGCCAAGATATTTTGCAAATCAAAAATTTATAATGTTTCTCTCATTTTCAAAACCTTTCAGTTATGCCCTCTTAAACATAAAATCTATGCTCAGTCTTTTGGCATGCAAGTCCTTCCATGATCTCATCTCTTTCTAACTTTCAGGCTTCCTTTCTTTCTATTTCTCTCTTTTATGCTGTGAGCCAACGAGGCTAAATCACAAATTTCCCCTGTTGAAGATAAATACTTGTGATGATTTGAACATGTTTTTCTTATGCCTGAAACTATTATCCATCTCATGTTATTTTTCCTGGTAAATTCTAATTTGTGTTTCAAGACACTTATCAATTAGTTTTCTTTTTCTCAAGTCTTGCCACACTCCTCAAAAAAGAATTTGTCAGGCTTTTTTTGTGTAGTCACTGAACTATTATTACGCACATCTCAGTGGCAGAATGTGTTTTTGTTTTTTGTTTTGTTTTGTTTTTCTTTGGGGGGAGGGGTTTGGACTCTATAAAGACACAGGCTACATATGTTTTACTTTTATGTTCCTGAGAAACCCATATGTTGTAGTACAAGTTACCATTACTTCTGTTAGTCAGATATTCCAGTTCGTCACCTTTCAGCCACATGTTAGTACAGTTACAAGTACAGCATAGCACAAGTTGTCATTACTTCCATTAGTCAGATATTCCAGTTCATCATCTTTCAGCCACATGCTAAGTATGTATTTCTTTGCTGTTGTTTGGTTGGAGTGGGGCAGTGTTACTACTTATGATCAATCAATTGTCAACAAAAGGACCTATATCATATCTTGGATAGAACATCTCTGAAGAGAGACTCTCTAAAGCACCAATTATTATTTCCACAACTGGCATTGCTCTAAATGGTGGCTGATTCTTCAGCTTGGATTCAGAATGAGAGAAACATAGATCAAAGACAGCAACTCTCTTGATATGGAAATATATTATGAGTGAAATCTAACTTTGATGTTTTAAGCTATTAAAAGGTTAGTTATTTTTTTGTGAAACATCATCCAGCCTCTTCTAATAAATATTAACTAGATGCTCAATGAATGTTAATGAATGTATAAATAAGCTAATGCACATATCTTATAGATTCATAAATACTATATTAAAATATTTGAAAAACATTCTGTAAAATGACAATACTTTATGGTGGCATTTTTTTTATGGTTTACATGGCTGCAGTCCATGTATGAATGGACGTGCTCTAGGACAAATAATTTTAAATGGTGGAACACATAGTTTTAAGAACCATTATGACTACTACGAAATTTTGGTTTATTTGTTTATACAGAAAAAAACTAATTGATCTGATGATTAAAGGGATTTTATTCAAATTAGTAATATTAGAGACATCTATGGATTGATAAAAATGCTCTGATCAACCAAACTAGTATTCTGTGAGATGAACATGGACAGAAGGTCATGGCATAAATTAGGGCACGTAAAATCTATTGGGCCTATGATAGGAATATCACATATTTCTCTTCATTTTCGTCTTATACTTGTGTTTCACTTTGCAACACATCATATATCTTGTTTCATTTTTGCATTCAGTCCAGGAAAACAGGTATTATTATTTTCTTTACCACTATTTTATAATGAGGAAATAGAGGCATGGAGAAATTAACTATCTTTCCTATGGTCATACCATGCATGAGATCAATGGCACAAACTAGGTCTTGGAGTCCAAATGCTTGTTATTTTATAAGATGGTTTTCAAAATATGTAATTTTAAGGTAAAGGTTATGGAAAAAAACAAAATAGATGAATAAACAAAACAGAACAAAAATCATAGATACAGAGAACATTTTAAGGGTTGCCAGATGTGAGGGTGTTTAGAGAGATGAGTGAAAAAGGGAAAGGGATTAAGAAGTACAAGTTGGTAGTTACAATATAGTTATAGGGATGTAAAGTATAGCATATGGCATGTATAAATTATGTAATAACTATTTATAGTATCAGAGGGGTACTAGATTTGTTGGGGTGATCACCTGGTGAGTTTTATAAATGTCTAATCACTATGTTGTGCACTTGGAACTCATATAATATTGCATGTCAACTGTAATTGAAAAAATTAAAGATTATATTTTTAAAAAGAAAAAAGGGATAAATAAACAAATTGCAAGAATATAAGGAGAAATACAGGATATCAAAGATCACATTCATTCAATATTAGGTCTACAGGAAAATGATCAAAGATTTAGGCAGAAAAGAGAATGAATCCAGAAAAGAAAGACGAAGGAGAAATTGAAGGTGGTCGTAAAGGATGTGTAACTATGGAAGATATGCCCAAATAAAAGAATAGACTTCAGAAAGAAGTTGCCATCTCTTGCCTTTTGTGTCTGGGATACTTAATTAGGAACTTCTACCTTTGTTTTTGCCCTTTTGTCCTTTGGCTTTTCTCTCATTCACTACACATACACACACACACACACACACACACACACACACACACACACACACACTCCTACACCTACATTTATTTAGTGTTGTAAAAACAAACAAAACACCTAAATCCCATAGAAACAAACAAAAAAACTTTGGCTGGCTCATATAACATTCAATAACATTTGTTGAAATAAAT
This sequence comes from Rhinolophus sinicus, assembly GCF_036562045.2. Taxonomy (NCBI): domain Eukaryota; kingdom Metazoa; phylum Chordata; class Mammalia; order Chiroptera; family Rhinolophidae; genus Rhinolophus; species Rhinolophus sinicus. Next base: position 107,508,578 of record NC_133755.1, read on the forward strand.
AAATAATTAAGCTCTAAGAGAAGAGGCAAGGACTAAAATAAGGTTTCTCCAGAACTGGGCAGATGTTAATGAGTTTTCTCCAGGATTGGGGACATAGGATACCTACTTTGTCAGTGGTGTTGGTGGTATGATCTTGGTTTTGATGATGGGTGAGTTCAGTGATACCTTGAAAGATTCTAGCGCTACATATGGTCAAGCTTTCATAGTGAATCATTTTCATAGTTGGACAGATGCGAACCCATGAGTAATTGCAAGGGATTTTCTATCCTTTTTTGTTATTTATTGAACAACAGTAGGGAAGATGCATTCATTACCACAAGTAACATTTCTCAAAATCACTTTTCCATGCCTCTCCAACTTCCTTTATCTGATGGCAGTTCTGGAGATTTTCACTGAACACTTCCCTACATCAAGTCTGCAAAGTTGTTCTCACCTATTCTATCACTGTGCCTGCTCTTTAAATCATTATTATCTAGATAAGTTACTTTCTCCATTTTCTTTTGCAGTTTTCATACCTCTTTATATTTTACATGGCTTCTTCAAAAAAAAAGAAAAAAAAAGAGTGTGGGATTGACATTCACCTCTAGATACCTTTGCACTAGTTTTCATCCTTTGTCAGAGTGATCTGTGACTGTAGGGGTGAGTCAGGAACAGAACTTACTTAGAACAACAGACACCAAGATAAAACTACTTAGTCAAAGACTTTTTTATTGCTTTTCTGTAAATTTCTATTACCATGTGAAACCTAGTAGAGAAGACATGACTCTAAATGCATCTCACAGCCTGGAGATCCTGCTGACATTCTTGTGACATCCAAGTTAGGCTTATAATATAGTTCATCGTATTTTGCCAAAATCAAATTCCTGGTTTGATAATTTACTGTAGTTATATAAGTTGTCATGAGGGAAAGCAGGATATTGGATACAGAAAACTTGTTTGTGCTACTTTTTAACTTATTTGTTAAATAATAATTTGTTAATAATAGTTTCAAAATAGTAAATTAGAGAAAACTTAAGAAAATTCAAGATAATCTATAGTACAGAAACAGTATCACACCAGTTTGCCTGAAATAGGGTGGAAGAGGGGAGGCAGGAAGGAACAGGAGGAAGAGATTACAACTTTTTGAGATATACATATGTAGTGATTATCTTGATTGCATGGATGGTTACATGGGTATATATTTACATCAAAATGTATCAAATTTTGTAATTTTAGAAAGTACAGTTTATTGTATCTCAATTTTATGTCAATAAAACTGTTTAGAATTTGCATTTAGGATCGATAATAAGAAGTATATGTATGGGATGATTTGGAAGCATGATCCAAGGGAATTTAAACTAGTTGTGTAACAAAAAGTTTCCAGGAAAGGACAGAGAGAGAGAGAGAGAGAGAGAGAGAGAGAGAGAGAGAGAATCTAAGCAGCCTAAATAAAAGACTGAGAAATAAAGGAGTTTGTCTCTCTTTTTAAAACACTAAAGAAATTCAAAGACTATCTATGGCTAGAGTATGGTAAACTCAGAGGTAAGTGGAAATCCTGAGACGGAAAAAGTAGGCAGCAGCAATACTTTAATAAACTTGGGTTTTGTTCCAAATGTAAACTGAAATCTAAAAAATTAACTTCTTACATTCACTGAAATATCTAGGATATCTTTTTCCTTCAATAAAATAAAAAGCACCATCACGATAGCATGTCAAATTCTTAAAATACCTACCATATTTGTTATATATCAAATTATGGGCAAACATCCAAAAGAAAGGGCTATAATTCTCCTCTAATTCTCTCCTTTCCCTCTCTCCCTGCTGGCTTCTCAACTCTCTCACTTCTTTTTGAAATTAATGTTGTCAGTAAAGCCACAGCTATTCTGGGCTATTTCATTTAGAATGGGTGGCTCCTGGAAGAACATTTGACAAGAGCTAAACCAGCAGAATGTGACAGAAGCCAGGAGGGAGAACCTGGAGATACACTTTCTGCAAATATTTCAGAAGATAAAGCAAGTTTCCAGTTCCCAGACTAGTGTCATCAGTCCACACTGTTCTTTTCAAGCAAGCTAAGCAGAGGTCATCTGCAACTTGATATACTTTGTCACTGTAGCGGATACCTCTTTATTGTCCATTACTCATTCTCTTCCTTTCATGGCAATAGCATCCTTCATTTCATTTGGAGAATCACTGTACTCCATTCCTAACCATGTAGATTGGATAAGATTGGAGCTCCCTCACTACGGGAACAACTGTGTATAGTTTAAGACAATCTGCAACAAACTTTCCCTATGACTCCATCAGTGATTCAGAAATAGGCTTGTCACACAATTGGAGCCAAGGGTACTCACAATACACATCCAGGGAATGGTCAGTAATGACCTAGAGGAATCTTTCCTCTATGTCCATTGTCAGACAGATGTGGAGGATGTTGGGAAGTAGGTGTAGGTCACACTGCCAGGATGGTGGTTGCAGAAACACAGGCTGATAGGAAACTAAACTTATAATTTAGTGGATATTTAAGTGAAATGAGTTTTTGTTTGTGATGTTTGTTTGTTTTTGTTTGTTTATTTGTTTGTTTGTTTGTTTGGAGCACACCAGGACCCAAACTTCCTTGAAATTTTCCATCCTTGCAGGGAAAACAACATTGATGTTCAGTGAAGATCAATGACAGAAAGAAAAAAAAGTCAGTGACAAAAACGTCTTAAAAATCTACTGCACTTCATATGTGAGTTACCTTGTATTCCACTCTGTGCCTTTATATGAAGCAGACTGTCTAGGATTACTAAGAATCTGTGTACTTTGTATATCTGCTCCATGGGTTATTAAATCTCCTAAATCAGAGTTAAGGATCCAAATCACTTAAGATAATGGTTAAGTCTCATGAGAGGAAGAAAATATAGGAAAAGTACAAGATAATCAGCATGTAAAAGAAAGGAAAAAGATGGGAATTATTTTATGGCTAGCAATAGCATCCAAGATCTCAAGTGATGAATACTAAAGCTTAGGAAATTATCTGTGTGTATGTATATATATACATGCATGCATGCATATACCTATGTCTGGGTCAGAAGTGTAACGCTGGTAACTCACTGGTAACGCTGAAGCTAAGACTAGCTTGAGACAATGGGGTATAAGTGACTGATGTCATACTAGCCTCACGAGTACCTAGGGTTCACCAGCATTATTTTCCCCTGAGTACAGGGACTGGATTATGAAGGAAGTGTTAATAGGAGGCAATAAAGGATATATATTATTAATAAAGGTGATATATTATAGAATATTTTGAAAATATGCTAGTTAAATAAAACATGCATCATTTCATGTAACTTAAAGATACTTTAAGTGCTATGGAGACAATAACACAGCATAAGTGATAGTATGCCTGTATGATGCCTGTATGATTTCATGAGGAAATTGTGTTTGAGAAGTTGATATTTGAACAAAGACTTGAGTGATAAAAAACAACAACAAACAAACAAACCAAAAAAAAAAAAAAGTATCCAGCCAAGTGAAAATGTGAGGAGACGATTTCAAGCAGAAAAGATAGTAAGTACTATAGTTTTTAGGTGAGAAATTCTCCCCGCTCATTGAATTGCACAAAAAGGCTGGTATTGTTGGGGTATTTTGAACTTAAGCAAGGGTAATATTAGGTAAGTTTGGAGACAGGCAATATCAGATCATGTGTGGCCTCTTAAGCCATTGTGTGTATGAACACTCATGCTTAAAGTCTATACATAACTTGTTATTGCTTTAGATATTTTCCTCTGAAATTCACTCTCACTGCTGTGTGGAAAGGCTGGGACGGAAGCATAAATTAGTTCCTAGGAAACTATTGAAGTTACCTGGGACTAAAATGTTAGACTTGAAGGTGATTTAATGTAATTAGATTTTGGATGTGTAGTGAAAGTATAACCAACAGTTTGTGCCAATAGATTTGATGTGTGAGGAATCAGGGATGACTTCCTGGTTTCGCACTGGCAACTCGGTAGATAGCGTTGCCATCAGCTAAAATGGGGAAAACACATGACTTAAGAGTTATGCTAGAGTGTGCACAGTTTGGGAACCTAAAGGAAAGGTTAAGTAGCAACATTGTAGGTGAATCTGAAGCTTAGAGGGTATGCTAACTTTAGACATGGACTCCATTGAAAGAGAAAATACTGACAGTTAAAAGAAGGAGGTCAAAAAAAGAAAAAAAACAAAAAGGAACCTTGCAATCTTCCGATACCTAGAGGCCGATCAATGGAGGAGAGGCCAGCAAAGAAAACTAAGAATTAACCACTGAGACTATATATATATATATTTGACATTCATATATAGTTGAATGTCAATTGTAGTTGGCATTCATTGTTGTTCAGCTTCAGCTTCAGGTGTACAGTGCAGTAATCAGGCATCTATATCATCCATGAGGTGGTCTCCCTAATGGGACAAGTGTCCATCAGATACCCTACAGAATCTTTACAACATTATTAATTGCATTCCCCAAATTGACTTTCATATCCCCATGGCAATCTTGTACTTACAGATTGTGCTTTCTAATCCCCTCACCTTCCCCCTTATCCCCACCCCCGCACCAACCTAGCAACCCTCATTTTTTTCTCTAATAGAGACAGTGGAAATGTAATTACTGTATGCGATGTCAGAGGGGTAGTAGATGGGGAAAAGGGGGTTATCACTGGGTGAGGGATATAAATGATAAATGTCTATTACATTGTTTTGTATACCTGAAACAATTTTTTAAATAAATAAATAAAATTATAATAACAACAAAAAGCAATACACATACATAATATGCAAACTCAAACAACCATACCACTTATGTAAAAATTGTGAGGTTGTTTTACAAACTAAGCCTTCAGACAAGTTTCCCCATCCTACAGAAATTCTAGTGTCTCCACTGAGTTAAGTACATAGAAACATTGACAGACCTCCCTGATTGCTTTGTTATTTTGGATCTTATCTTACACCTTTGTAATTTAGCTTGATTTGACTGGACTGTTTCCCAATCCTCAGTAAAGTTCCATCAAGGAAACACAGTGAAAAAACAAAACAAAACAAGAACAAAAAAACAACCACTGAGGATTGACAAATAAAAATAAAGCTCTTTAAGAAAAAATATATTCACAAAGTGAAAATTGCTCCAGAGAAAGATTGAGTTCTATGAGAACAAATATTGTATTAGAGCTGGGCAAGATATGCCAATGGTACATAAGGGCTTGCATCTATTTAAAAACATTTGCCCAGGATTTGGTGAAGCTTCCATTCCTAGAAACTAAAGTTGGAGGGCTTCCCTGGTGAGCAACCTTACTGAAAAGCTGCTTGGCAATTTTGTGGAGAGTTTTAAGTATGTTCAACCCTACCTCATGGCCCCTTAGAAGTGACCCTAAGAAAATAATTTGAAATGTGACAAATTCTTTATTCAGGTATCATCATTATAACGTTATTTGTAAGAGAGAGAAGCTATAAATAATTTCAGTCAGTCGTTATGGGGCTGGATAAGCAAACTGGCACACCTACTTAATAGAGCATTAAACATGTTATTAAAAAAATTTAGCGACATAAAAATACATATATATATTGTAAGATAAAAAAAACAATTATATAAATAATGAACAAGATTGATATCACATATATTTGTACACACACACACACTCACAGGGGTGCCAAAAAATGTATACAAGTATGTATACAAGTAGATACTTTGGTCAGCGTTGCTCAAGCAGTAGTTTGCCTTAATCAGAAGTGTTTGGATACTGATGGTAACTACTTTGAGCACCTCTTGTAATTGCGGAAGTCAAACATGGCTTGTATTCATCTTTTGTTATTGGTATATATTGAGTATTACAATTTTAATATAGTTTTCCTTTCTTAAAATATGTATACATATGTTGGCACTGTATGTATGTGTGTGTGTGTGTGTATATATATATATACATATACACACATATACATTTTTTATTAGTTTCAGGTGCACAAGACAAAGTTATACTTAGACCTTTATCATTTGTATCTCTCACACTGTGTGAACCCCCCTCCCCCCATCCACTATCCCTCTGACATTGCACAGAGCCATTACATTTCCACTTTCTCTCTATACACACACACACACACACACACACACACTACATTTGGTGTTGTTTCTCCTTGGGTGGGGGATACATATATATGTAAATATATATAAATGTAAAGAGTGATTTCTTTAGTTATTTTGGTTAATAAAATTATAGCTTATTTTACTTCTTTACATATTCTATATTTAAAACAAATTCTTCAAAGATTAGGCATTACTTTATAACTGAAAGAAAAAAATCTAGATTAAAAAATGGAAATATTTAAGTACATTTATATAATGTGAATTTTAGAAAATCAATTCTATATGATTTTCCATAATTTTATTGATAGTTTCCATTATTTTCTATATTATATGTGAAATAGATTTCTGTAGGTTAGGTTATAGTAGAATTAAAATTGCTATGATTTATAGATACAGAGAACAAACTGATGTTTGCCAGATAAGAGGGGGATATGGGGGGCTGGGGGAAGAAGGTGAATGTATAAAGTACTACAAATTGGCAATTACAAAATAGTCACAGGGATGTAAAGTACAGCATAGGGAATATAGTCAATAACATTATAATAAATATGCATGGTGCCTGGTGGTTACTGGACTTATCAAGTGGACTACTTAGTAAGTTATATAAATGTGTAACCACTATAGTCTAAACATGAAACTAATATAATATTGTATGTCAACTGTAAGTGAAAAAATAACTTTTGAAAAGTAAAACGTTTCTATGATTTCATAGGAAAATGACTTGAATATCTGAATTAAAAATCAACTAGGAAATTGAAATGCACCTATATTTTTTAAAAACTACACTTACATTTCAAAAAATAAATCTGTAAGATATAATTATGCAAGTATGTAAAGCCACTTACACAAAAATTATCTGTCAGCCCTTTTTATAGGAAACTATTTGGAAAGAAACTCAACGGTCATCAAAACAGGATTAGCTGGATACAATGGAATGCAATCCACTCTGAACAAAAAGAGAATCTATATACAGAGACAGAGCATCAGTCAATAATATATTGTTGAACTGAATAATAGTAGATCATATGTGTACTTTTTTTCATTAAATATTATACGATAAGCATTTCCCAGGTAATGAGTTACCTGTAAAAATATTTTAATAAGTAATTAAATATGTCTATTGTATCAATGCATTGCAATTTTTTTAACCATTCTCCAATTTTTGTCCTGTTAGAAGGAAACACAAAAAAATTATCTATGCATAGTCTCCATTAACTCTAGTATAGAGTTGAATGAATTTACGAAAAAAAAAAAAAGTGCTATATAATTTTTTATTGCCAAAAGAAACCCTTTGATTATTTGGTACAGAAAAAAGAAAGCACCAATTTGCCACTGAGTATAGAAAAGGTTTGCAACATTGTATTTTAGCATAAGATAAGAAGGCTTCTTCATTATGTAGAAGGCACTAAAAGCTAAACTTGTTTCTTCATGCAATTGACTGCCTTTGATACCATTTTTTTTTTAATCGTGTATTGGTATAGAAAGATTTTTACAAAACCACTTTAAATAATAAGCCATAGGCATGTGTCGACAGGAGCTGAGAGGGTCTGTGGAGGAGAGGACACTGTGGACATCACTCATTCATAGGGCCTCCAGGAGTCTGAGCTGACTCAGTGACACATCACACACACACACACACACAAACTTCCAATTACAAGGTAAGTAAAATCTTGGGATGCAATGTACATCATGGTGACTATAGGAAAAATATGTTTTTGAACCAATGAATGGATATTATTTATTCATTATTCACTAGGTATTGCATTTAAAAAGTGATACTTGAAGTGTATACATTTTTTGGTAATGTCATATACCAAGTATGCAATAAGTATACACTAGCTATAATTCTATTTAATTACATATTTTGACATTAATGCAAAAGTATGGTTTTCATTCATTGTTATATAATGCCAGAGATTTAAGAGCTTTTGTTCATTAGTATTAAGTATCATTTAAAATAATTTTTTTATCACCACAAAGGCACAAGCCAGAATCTGAAAATTGATGTTTTTTACCTAACACATGAGTACTAAAAGCACATAATTCATCTTATTTGTAAATATTACTTAGGAATAAGACTTTAAGATGGAGATAAAATATTATTAACATTTCAAGAGCTCAGGTGAGATTTTCTTATCTCTCTCTCTGCCAGTTTTTTAAGTCGTTATGGGCTTTAAGTATTAGTAAGATTCAAAATGTAAATGAACATGTTTTAATATAGAGGAGATATCTAACAGTCTCAAATGCATGAAAAAAATTATAAACATGAGATTAAAATTACTGATGCAAAGTATTCTAAACATTATCAGTTTTAAAGATGCATCTGGACAAATGATGTCAGATTCTGTCTCATAGTTTGTACTTTATTATCCATAAATACTTAATCTTTTTAAAAATAGGACTTAGAATCAGAGTGGGGGGAAAGGCACTAAATAAAGAATGAACAATTTATTTGCATATATTCTTCCTAAAATTAACTAGAATCTATTTATTGGAATACCTATATGTATCTTGAGAGTTTCCATTCCTTAACTGTGTTCCATGAAGAATATTGTTGGCTTATCATTTTCTATAAATTATCTTAATGTAGGGCACCATTGGCTTCCTAGTAAGCTTCAGATTTTGAGACCTGATTTAGCAATGCCTCATTAGGCATACATTTTCCCTTACTTGCAGCTGCTCAAGGCACTTTCAGAAACTAAAATATAGATAGCTGATGAGGTAGGCTCCAAGGTTATCACAGAGATTCTAATACTCATACTGGCTTTGCCCCCTGGTGATCCAGAACTTATTACCGGTACTAAAACAGAAGTACTCATCAGATACTTTTTTAATGTGCCTTCGTGTATAAAGATGTCCTGTCATCGAGGGGTTTGCAGGCCCCAAGAAGACTCCACAGAGTGGCTACAGAACAGAAAGCTATTTCTTAAGCCCATCATAGTTTCAACTCAAAATATACCTGAAAGTGCCTTTCCAGAAACACAAGGAGACAGCTTAGAGCTTAGAAAATAGAATAAAGACAATTCCAAACCACAAGGAGCATCCACTCTATCAATCAAGTTATCTAAACCAAGTCATCAGTGATTATTTTTTTTAATTTATTTTTTTCTCTGCAAATAGCAATGTTTGATTTCAGTATAATATTATAGAAATAAGTGAATTTGGTAAAGTGCATTGAAGATTATCACATAAAGACATATGTAATATGTAAAGCCAAAAAATTTACAGGTTAAAAATCAGAATCAATAAAATACAAATTTTGTTTAAAAATGTCAATTTTATATAAAGATATTTTCAGAGTTGGGGGAAATCACACAATGTTTATTGTATGCTGACACTTGGGTATAACAGAAATGTTACAGGATTGGAGTGAGATAAGTAGTATACTAATTTAGTAAGATTTCAAAGAGGTGATTCCACTAGTGAGAATTTGAAGACTTGTAAAAGTGGGTATTTTACCTGAAAAAGAATCTGTAGTCATTGCATTACTTATTATTGACACTGTGAGTGTATGTAGCATTTCGATTTTCTTAACCATAGTCTCTATTAAAGTAGGAAGCAGCTGGTAGCCTTTGGGATTCAGCATTGAATATGTTCAAGTGATGTGATTTTGTAGAATTTAACCTCTTTGAATCTTCGTTTCCTAAACTGTAAAAAGAAAATAGCAATAACTACTGTTTTTAAGTGTTATGAAAATTAACATAATAGGGTTTTACTATGGTTATATTCAGGTGTTTATTTCTATGAATAGAATTTAAAGAAATCTTAAATTAAGCCTTTTAAACTAAATACATTGATTTTATTCCCTACTGTACTCCCCTCTCAGAAAAAAATGATAGTGTAATGCACTCTTCCTCTATTAGGTGATTATCTTTCAGTATTCTCCAGTGTCCCTAGAGATTCCAATTGTTTTGTTGCCTTTTAAAAGATGTATTTTAATATAATAACCCTCATTATGTTATAATAATTTTGCTATATCTTATCAGTTGTAGAATGATGTGGGACATTTTAATTTCAACCTTTGCCATTATGAAATAAATTTCTCTTAATTTGTGGTGTAGAAAGGAGACATGAACTACCTTAATGTTTACAATGGTATTTGCATGCTCCTAGCTGAAGTTGGATCCTAAAGGTCAAAATCTAATTTTCTAGGCATAAATCAAGGGGTATGAACAAGTACCATGCCATATAATTTGCTTTGGCTTTACTCTGTTTTGGTATCCTGACCTTAAGCAACTCAATCCTCGTTGATGTTTCCAAGCCCATGAAGATTTCAGAATGAACTCAAGAAAAGAAATGTGTATCAAAGGAATTGGAGTGCAGGGAGAGAGGGACTTTTTCATGTGACAGGATCTTCAGTCCATCTGAGTGTCCAGATATCAGAAGACACTAAGACCAGAATAAATCATTTCTGCCATCACCAGACATAGCAAATGATTGCCCAGCAGGGTTTTTTGGGTTATGGAAAAGTCTAGTGCATCCAAACTGCCTCCTCCATAAAACAGCAACATTGTTTCAGTGCTCTGTGGAAACCTGAGACATGATTTTTTTTTCTTCCCCAAACACCCTTTTTTAGCAGCAGTCTTTCAGATCCAAGGAAAAGAAAGCTCTATTTTCAAACATAGTAGAAACGACAACACATGCTAGAAGCATCAAATAGACTCCACCTCTGTTATAAATTGATAGCATATATTTTACCCTCCAAGCTTTGTATTTTTAATTATAGATCAAGAAAAAAAATATATAACAAGCATTTGCAATATCATGTATCCTTGTAAAGTTTACAATAGGTAGGTAGCCTTTTGGGAGGAGTTAAGCCTAAATATCAGGGAAAGATAAAATAATATATTTCAAAAAGCCTGCTTTGGTATAGTAACGATAATCTGTCATTGTTAGGAGATATTAGGGTTTATTGAATTATCCACAGTGAAAATATTTACTGAAAATTATGTGAGAAACATGTTTTTCTATTTTTGTACATAAATAAAAACTTTTGATTTTTATGAATTACTAGTTACATTCAAAATATCATGACTGTCTACATTGCCCTAACTACATTAGATTAATTTTCTTTACCTATTATGTGGATTCTTCTCTACTTACCACTAGGTCAGATTGTATTAGAAGAAGACCTGGTAATCCATAACCAATACTCTTGGGACATACCTTGAAGGCATTGAAAATTGCCTTCAAGTTCAGGAGTAGGAAGACTGAACATGAGGACTAAATCTTATATTCAAGAGATTCAATTTAAACTCATAGAACTAAAATGGCATCGGGGATATATTTACTTTCACAAAACCCTCAAATGGCAACATGCTTAATTCTTTTTCATTGAATTTATTGGGGTGACATCGGTTAATCAAATTACATAGATTTTAAGTGTACAATTCTGTAATACATCATCTATATATTGCATTACCAAATTACCACAAATCTGGTGACTTAACACAAATGTATTATTCAACAATTCTGAAGGTCAGAACTTTAACATAAGTTTCACAAGGCTAACATGAAGTACTAGCATTGCTGTGTTCTCCCTGGCCTCTGGGTAAGAATGGTTTTCTTTCCTTTTCCATCTTCAAAAGGCCACCAATTTCTTTAGCTGGCATCCATCATTGATGCCGGCAACGTCAGGCCAAACCATTCACATTCTTCTATCTCTCTGAATCTTTCTTCCAATTCTGCTTTCCGCTTTTAAGGACTCTTGTGATTATTTTGGGTCCACCTAGAAAATACAGGATAATTTCCCTATATTAAGGTCAAATGGTTAGCAGCTTTAATTCCACTGCACCCTTAATTAGATTTTGCCATTTAACTAATATATTACCAAGTTCCCTGGATTAGGATCAAGACATCTGGTGGGAGACCATTATTCTGTGACCACATCTAGTGCCATTAGTTCAAAAATATTCAAACCACTAGAAATTACAGAATCCATCAATGCTCTCCCAGGATTGCTATGGATTGTGCCCTGCCTATGGCTTTATGGGAAATTTGTGGACAGCTAGGACAATGGCCAGACCCTTTATAACCCCTAATAGCACTTCTATTACGACCTATCAATGAGCTTGAGCTTGGTCAGCTTGTTGAAGAACAGCCAATCATTTATCTGGCTGCTTGTTAGGTAGAGAGTGTTCAGTCCATTCTGGCCAAATCCAACTATTGTAGAATGCACCAGAGCAAGATATCAGTCAGATAATTTAGACATGGTTTATAATGTTCTTTTCTATAATGGGCTATAGATCTATAAATATTCCATGAACATGGGATATTATAAGAAATAGTTTTCAGTGGTCTATCTGCCTGGTATTTATGACTATAAATAACACAGACCTTTCTTAATTGAGAGTTTCAGTTGCTTTATCCACCAAGGGATCAAACATGTAGACATTAGCAACAATGCATACTTAGTAAAGACCTACCTGGAAAAATATCAGCACATTCTTTAAGTAATACCATAATCCGCACAATAACTCATTATTAATTTATTTAAATGTACTATTGACACATTTTTTCCCTCCCAGTACTTCTAGGAATATTGCAAAAACAAGACAAATACCATCACTGCCTAGTTATAGTAAGAAGCATAATGACTAGGGAACACATTTCCTTCCTGTAATTTTAGAGACATGGAACTAGAGACACTACCAATCTCTGAAGGATTTATAATGCAAAGCCTGTCCACCTCACATTTATCAAAAATGTGCAGGGATAGTGTGTGTATAGTCCAAAGTTTGGTTTCCTCCACTCTTTACACAACTCTACTGAACTCAAATGCATTTCCTCTCCACAAGTATTTTTTGCACTGTATGTTTCTCACTTCATTCCCCAGTATACAATATCAATCACGTCATGGAACTGGGCAGAAAATATTCTTGAAAACTGTGGATGATAGTGACCAGTCCTTGTAAGTGCTTGCCTTGAAACGTATTACTGCCCTCAGTCCTTAATGTTATAAATCACAGAAGGTTTTTTCCTCTAACCCAATGGACCCTTAATTCAGTTGATGTAGTAGGTAAGAAGATGTGTTCTGTTGATTATTTCATTTGTGGTATTCTTTTGTTGAACTGGAACAGATAGTTATTAAACTATCATTTTTTTAAATATCATTTTTTATAGGTAACCTCTAATACAGATTTCCTGCAACCTCAAATGAAAACAGTACATTTAAATCCTATAAATTGGGAAGCTGACAAGAACAGTACGTGGCTGGAATCGAAATGCTGTTTTCTGTTTTGTTAATGTCAATTGTAAATGTCCATTTGAACAGCTTTAACTAAAGTTTTCAAACATAATTAATAGATTAATGATAGCAATTTCAGTTTTTTTTCACAGCCTAATTCCTCAGCAGAAAGTAAATTAATTTAATTTCTTGTGATCAGTGCATACTACTTTTATTTCTGGATAATCAGTTGTCAAGGAAAAAGTAAAAGAATATGTGTATATAAATAGGTAATTTTATAAATAGGGATACATGGAATCTATTTATAGATAATAGTTTATTTGGAGGAAAAATTAGGTTCATGACATTACTATGAAATCTATGAGGAGAGATGAAAATTAATAGTATATTGAACTCAGAATATATGAATTTTGTCCTTAACTGCTATTTTCTATTGTATTTATGATAGTGAAAAAATATAAAGCCAATATAAATTTCTGTTGAAAAAGAAACAAATTAATGAGGTGACATCAAATATTTTAACAAAAACAAATTTGTATCAAGATTTTTTAGCTGCCTTCTTCAGTACCAGGTTTAAAAAGTAAAGTTCTTTTAGATCAGATTTACAAATGGTCTAAAAATTAGTTTAAAACTTTCAAGCATAAAGAGAGTCAAACTGAGAAGCAGATGGACCTATACTTCTTTAGAGAAGAACTGTCTGTTTCTCCTTATGATCAACAGAAATGCAAGAAAGGAGAAATGGAATAGAACACTTGAGATTTCGCACACATTGCTACACACTGCCTTGTGTTCGTTAGCCAAATATATTCAAATTAGAACACTCATTCAATATGTTCATACCATCATTTATAAATACTTTTTTTTAATTGATTAAAGTTGGATATTTTACACTTAAATTATTTAAGGTATATGTTCATCTAAATTTTGCTTTTGTCTAAGGTTTATGGTATTTTTTAGTATTTGGAGAAATTAGAAATCTTACATTTAATCTTAATCTTCTTAACATTTAATTTAATCTTATGTTATTTCAATTGTGATATATAAAAACTCTTGCATTCTATATTGTAATAAATATAAGAATAGTTCAAAGGCATACTCACCACCTCTAAATGGTTAGTTGTACTTTATTATGCTCCTCATAAAAAAATGTGAAGCACTGTATTTTTAACAGTAATCGCTAATGTCCTAAATTCTAAGCTTATTAATGTGGTAGAAACATCTAATTGTCATCAAAATTGATGAGAAACTTTTGGCAATGGCACCCAGACTGAGATAATTAAATATTAAGAAAAATAAATAAATAATAAAAGAAATGGGAGAGTAACGGAAAATAATATTTTAAGATTAACTTTTTGTCCTTCAAATACTTCAAGTTTTCACTAAATATAGCCCATTAAGTTACTTAATAGAGCTAACCAATGAAAACTTGCTTCTCTACTCTATCACATGTTACTGCAGAAATACATCCACTATTACATTCTGGTTCCCAGTATATCAGCAGCATGTTATTTCTCAGATCAAATTTCTCCTGTATCTTCTTTTTTCTGGCTGATTAATTCTCAATCTCATCCTGGTGTATTACCTTACTGACAAAATACATATGTTCCTGAGACATTTGTAAAACACATTTATGTCCAAAGTTGTTCTTTTCTCACTGAATTCTGTTAAAATCCAATGTTCTTATAATGGAAATTATTTTATTTTAAGCTAAAATATTTGCTATATATTTTCACTCTTTCATGTCAGGGGATTTTGATCACTCCTAATAGGCATTTGTCGATCTCCATTTCAATATAAAGCATCTTTCCCAAAACAATTGATTTAGATATATCAGTATTTCCTTGTAAATATCCCCTATTCTCTTCTGAAGTAATCTGGACTTTATTACCTATACACGAATAACTCCCATTTCATTATCCATGAATCCTCTCATTCTGTCTTTTAAATATCTCTCAAATCCATTATTTTCTCTTTTCCTCCACTAACATCGCTTTGCTCAGGAACTCATGATCCTGGTTCTGACTGGTGCAATTGCCTGATAACTGCTTTCAGGCCTCCAGTCTTGCCAAGTTTTCATCTTAACATAACTACTAAAATAGATTGTTGAAACACATACAGCACATTGATTTGATGCCATATTCACAGCTTTCTACATAGCCCATAACAATGCTTTCCATACTGTGTTCCATGGAATGTCAATTAATATCCAAAACAGGGATAGGGAGAGAGAAACAGAAGTTCTTTGGGCAAATAAGCTTAGGAAATTGTGGTGGAACTGTTTTTATTACTGTAGATATCTCACAGTATTTTGAAGTTATAGGCTTTTTTAATGCCCAAGAAGATGAAATAGCATTCAGCATTTGCCAAACGTATGAGTATTCATTTATAAAATCTGTGGCCGAGAGTGGATGGGTATCAATGCTTATAAACATAATTTAATAAATGCTGGCCTATGGAATAATTTCCAACTCTCATGTGTGGCAATATAAGAGTGCTTTTAATCTTGCTCATTTCTAAAACCTACTCATATCAGCTCATGTCTGGCCTGGGATTCCTGTCACACTGAAATACTGATAGCTCCTCCACTGGTGATCCTACCTGCTATTATCTTTGCCTAATAGACTCTCTTCTGGGAAAACACTGCCACACCCTCAAAAATCAGCACAAGTACCTTTTTTCTTTAATTCAGTGTTTTCCTTCAACTATCTGTTCTTTAGAATCATTTGAGAAATCGCTAGATTTCTAGGAGTGGAACACTGGCATGTATTATTATTATTATTATTATTATTATTATTATCATCACTGAGGTTGATTATGAGAGTGTGAGAATTGAAAACTATTACTTTGATTTGTTCAAATAGAAATCATTCTGGCATTGCACAAGTGATTTAGCTGATGCCCCTATTACAGCACTCATCATACTGCATTGGGTTTACATGTTTCATCATTAAATCAGTACCGTTATTATTGATGTTTGTATCTCTGTACAGTATTACTACTCTGATATGGAGTAGGTATTCATTAAGTATATATTATTAATTCATTTTGAAAATTGGTCTGAATTGGATTTTAAGTATCTGTAGGGATGGATATTTTTATAAATGTTTATTATTTAGCCTTAACATAATAGGCAAAAAAAAAAAAAAAATCCTCAAAGTTTCTATCATCATGAACATATAAGACTGTGTAAACCAGGAAAATTAGAAAGAAAAAACAAAAAAACACACATCATTTTGATCATTGTGTAAGTAGAAATTTATCTTCTTATATTTGGAAAGCAAACCTGGGAGGGCCAAATTAATAATCGTAAGTGTTGAAATAGTATAAATCATTTGAGCTTTGGTAAGATAGATTACACAGCAACTCAACAAATTTATTGTGGTAATACTCTTTAGCATAATGAGATGAAAATCACTGTATGGAAGACTGCATATGAAATGAATGATTTATTTTGCCAGAAGCACAATATAAGTTTAGCGGAACAGCTATTAACAGAATAGGCTTGAAAAAATAATTGTCAGAAAAATAATGAAGAGAATCAACTCTAAATGTAAACAGTGTGTCTGACAATTACCCATTAATACTTGGAACAACACTTAAAAATCGAGTTATAGATAGCAGTATCAGAAACCAATCAAGAACATTTAAGTAAAAAATAAAATCTCAGGCATAACACATAGAAGAAAATTGAGGAATTAATACACAGATCATCAGGGTTCTAAAAAATAGTTAGCCCCGGGTGTGCTGCTCAAAGACCATTCCAACTGTGAAAAAGTCTATTGTCCATCCGAAATCCATTGTTTTCTCCTTCTTTAGCATCAACCTTGATTTTGTTGGAGCGGCATTGTGTGGAACTACAAAAACTCTGTTTCCAGATTTTCAGCAGAAAGAAATTGTGGCCAATGAGATGTGAGTAGAAGTTTTGGGTGAGCCTTCTGGGAGGCTGAATTTGGCTGGCAAGATTCTAAGGTCCCTCTACCTTTCTGGAGACATGATTGCTGGAGCTACAGTGACTATCAATGACAATGAGTTAGCCTTGAGGATAGAATTCACTTGCAAATATTGAATGATGGAGCAGAAGATAAAATAGCCTGAGATGTCATGGCATCATGGAGTCACCACATTTACCCTAGATTATATGCTTTTGGATTTTGTTTTACTTTATTTCGCAAGACTCGTTTTTCTCAGATCTGTATCTAGTAACCAAATACAATACTATATTAACGGACTATGCTGCTTTTTGGATCACTCATCTAAAAAGTGACATTTAGTGCTTCCCCAAGAACACATACCTAAACATCTGTCAGCACATGGGAAAGGAGAGCCTAGAGAGAGAAATTATCAGTTTCTGGCTTTTCTGAAGGTTCTGTCTGTTTCCTGATTGATTAACATCCAAAAGGACAGACTTTTAAAGAACTCAACTACTACCCATGAGTAGTATATGAGGTATACACAAAGTCCCTCCAGTATTATAGTACAAGTTACCTTGTGATAAATTAATTATGGCTCTTCAAAATGTAGAATAGCCTAATCATCACCACATTTGCCTAAATCATTTGATTTGAGACATTCTCTATGCACCTGCAATCTGATCCAAGTGACCTAAAAATGCTCTTAGGGATGCATGACTGAGATTGACTGTAACTAAGGAAACACATATTAAAATAATTACATTTAACAGTCCTCATTGAGCTTGAATAATATATGAAGAGAAGGGAAATGAAATATAAAAAATAAAGGGACTAAAAGACAAAGTGTGGTAATGTCTCTAACATTAGTCAGAAAAGAGTGTGCCTGATTTAAATAAATAAATTTGCATTCTCTGTGAGATTCTTTAGCATGAATTCCAGTTAAGTGGTAATAAATTCACCAAAATAGCACCACCCTGTTGGGATGTGTTTCGTTGGCCAGCTGGTATTCTTCAAGTGATTTCTGTCAGCGTCACTAAGCAGACAGTTTCCTCAAATACAATCCTCGTACAGGAGTGTGACTTTATCCAATATCCTCCATTAAACAGTTATATTCAGACTATAACCTAGTTACTCCAAAATCCATATAAGGAATATAATATATAGAAAAGAGAAGAGTGTTTTGGCATCTTATTCTTGACTTCTATAAAAATCTCTCCTCTGTGCCTTTTCTTTTATCTAGCTGTATTTTCTCTATCACTTTTTAAATGTAGCTTTTTCCTATTTCCCTTAGGTTGAATTTTTCTCCTCACTCTTCAGTTTTCATATTAGTGGATAATGTCCTTTAGCATACCAACATCTTCCAAGAGCGTCAGCCTCATTTCACTCCTCTCCTTTGCAGTAAAATTCCTCCAGCGTTTGCTCTACTTGTTTTCTTTAACCCTTCTCCCAGTCTTTGCTTAATCCACTCTAATCCTACTTTATACTCATCTCTCTATGAAACTGCTAAATATATGTCACCAATGCCCTTCATGTTGCTAATCCAAAGTTTAATGTTCGGTCTTCATTTAACTTGATCTACCAGAAGAATTCCACACAGGTAATCACTGCCTCCTCATCAATATTCATTAGTCTCGTTTTCCAAAATTCCATTGAGTTTGGATGTCACTTATAATTAACTGATTGTTTTTTCCTGGGTTCTTCTGCTGATTTCTCCTTTTTTTAACCCTATATATTGTTGTGCCCAGGGCTGAGTCTTGGCCCTCTCTTGTTCTGTATTAATACATATTCCCTTGGTGTCCTCAGGGTTTTAAATATCATCTATGTGATTTAAAAAATAAAAAAATCCTACACTTTGTATCTCCAATTTAGATCTCTTTCTGTCACATTGTAGACTGCCAACTTGACATCTCCACTTGGAAGTCTAATATCCAACTCAAATATTATCTATAAAAACGGAACTGGCAATATCTCACCGAAAGTATGTACTACTAGAATTTACTCTCAGTTGATGACAAATCAATGCTCCCAGTTGCTCAAATCAAAAAATACAAAAAATAAATATTTGGATCCCTCATTGGTGCCATTCTTTTTCTCAGGTCCTATAACAAATTTGTCAGATAAATTTTACTGTCACTGATGTCAAAATGTATTAAGTTTAGCACCTATGATTACCTCTACTGTTCCTACCCTAGTGGCATCAGTGTGTCTCTCACTGTGATTGTTGCGATAGCCTCCTGACTGCTGCCTTAGATTCCATCCTACCTTGCTGCAATTTTTTTCAATGCACAAATAAAAATCACCTCTTACAAATGTAAATTGATTCCTCTCAAAACCTTTTCATGGCTCCCTTTTTTTCTCTCAGAGTAAGGGCCCAAGAGATCTTTGCCTGATCTGGCCCCTTGTTACCTCTCTGATCTCATCTCCAACTACTCTTCTCACACTATTCCAACCACACTGAGCTTCTTGCTGTACCTTGAACATCCCAGACAGCACCTTCTTCATGTGGAGATTTATATAACTTGTCCCTCTTGTACCCTAAATGTCTGCATCTCTGTCTTAAAGTTTCTACTCAAATGTCAGCTTTTCAAACAAACCTACTCTAAGTATTCTATATGTATATATTTTGCAACTATAATTCCTCCTCAAATCCTCCCAAGTCCCAGTACCCTTTTTTTTCTACTCAACAATGTACTTACCACTTTCTAATAAAATATACATTTACCTACTTGTTACCTTTATTCTTTGAATGTCTTCTTCCACTATCATATAAGCTTCAGCAATAGAAATAATCTCTGTAATTTTGTTCACTGCAGAAGCCTAACCCTAGAACTGATCATGGTATAGATCTAGAGCAGCTTCCTAGTAAATATTTGGTGAATAAATGAATGATATTGTCCATGCCTCTGATTTAGTTGTCATTTCTGTGATTATGACTTCTAAATATTGTCTGTTATTTGTGGCTTCTGCATAAGTCTAGTCTATCCAAGTGAATCATAATATCTTAAAAAGTAGCGTCCATGGCTCATACTTATTTTGAGCCTTGTTGCAAGCACATATTTCTGGACAAAGAAGGCATTTAGTGTTTTCTTTTTCTACACACATCTTACAGTGTCTGAACATGTTTTTTCTTCTAGCCAAGGTGCAAGTATGTTCCAGCAATCTATATTAAGACCCAAAACATTGTTTTCAAAAAGAATGCAAGCAAATATGGTTGTGAAAATTAAATGGTAGTATATGTAAATTTAGCTTGACACATAGTAGGCACTCTATATATCTTAGTATATTAGTTCTTCAAGTTTGGCCCCAAATTATCACATCCATTTAGCTGAGATTTTCCTTCCTGCTTATTCCCTGAACAACCTCTGTGACCTTGAGTGACTCATTTAAGTCCTCTGGGCTTAGTTTTCTTACCAATAAAAGGAAGAGAATGTTTTAGACAATTTCCCTAATATTGCTAAAGACTCATGCTTCTCTGAATGTTCAGGAGTGAGGCAAACTTTTTCACACCAAATTCAGTCCTTGGTCATTGGTCATAGTAGCTCTGGGATATTTCTTTTCTCATTGATGTTAATAGTTACACGCAGAGAAAGGGTGAGGTTTGTAGTTATACACTGATTAGGAGATGGAAATGGAGCTGATGTTCAATCTCATTCCCTGGCATTGCCCTTTAATTTCCATCCAGAACGTAATACTCGTGGATGCTTGACAATAAGTAAGAGAGCCATCAGTGAGTGAGACAAAGACAATAGCAGCAGCATGAGCAGGGATGATAGTCAGTATAACTAACAATCAAAATGTCATAGGCACTGACAATGAGAATACCTGTCATGCACGTGCCTCCCTATAGAATGCCAGCTCTGAATGTAGGAAATTTGGGGGGGGGATCAAAAAAGGTCAAAAGAGACTAGATGAAGGAACAAATGAGGAGATGTTAATATCAGATCACTCTGAGAATAATTAAAAGTTAAAAAACAAATGAAATCTGTAAAGGACAAATACCAAATTTCCTGGCTTCTTAGTCCTTTAAAAATATTTTATGATTCACAAAACAACCCATCTTAGTCTGTTCAAGCTGCTAAAACAAAATACCACAGACTGAGTGGGTTATGAATGACAATATATTTCTCACAGTACTGGAGGCTGCAAGTCCAAGATCAAAGTGCAGCATGATCTGGTGAGAGCCCTCTTCCAGGATACAAATCTCGCACTGTTTCCTCACATGGTAGAAGCACCAAGGGATTTCTGGAGCCTCTTTTGTAAGAGGCACTAATTCCATTCATGATGGTTCCACCCTAATGATTTAAGCACATCCCAGAGGCCCCACTTACTAAAGCCATCACATCAGGCATTATAATTTCAACATATGAAATTTGAGAGGACAAAAACATGCAGAGCATAGCACAACCCTAGTCTGCCAACATGGGCCAATAAGACAGTGAACTAACTCTTTAAAAATGACTATGATTTGACAATATCCTTTAATAGGATAACAGTGAAGATACTTCAATGAAAGGGTTTGTTTTCAGCACTTAATCTTAAAAAAAATGTTTGTTTGTTTTTTGTTTTTTTGTTCTCAGTAGAAATAAATTTACTCTGGCAGCTTCATGAATCTCTGTGCATTTGTTTTTCTGGTAATGTAACTCTAGTGAGGCAGAGGCCTCTTAGATCTGCTTCTTGGCTCTCATTCCTACTCTTTGCGCTGTAAAGTAGGAGCAGCTTGGGTACTCTGAGCCCCGGAACAGCTGATGCTCCTATACTCTCTCTGCCACTTGGCGACTGGCTTCTGGCATCTCACACTGGCAAGCATGGTTCCCACTATTTCTAGTCTCAGAGAGGCAAATGCACAAAGCACAGTGGTTAAGAACACATATTCTAGTTCCAGACTGCTGGGATTTAAATCCTTACCGTGACACTTTCTAGGTGTATGACTTTGGGCAAGATACTTAAATCTTCATACCTCGATTTCCTTAGCTATAAAATCAGGATAATAATAGTACCTAACTCAAACAATTGCTGTGAGGATCAAATGAGTTAATATATGTAAAGTATTGAGATCGGTCTACAGCACTTAGCAGTTACTCAGCAAGTACACACTGGGATTTATTAAGGTTCAATTAATTTATTAATGCTAAGAATGTGTCATAGAAATCTGAGTTTGCTTATGAAGTTTTATTCTTTCGTCTAGAAACAAAGCCTTTTTATCACCAATATACTATGAATAAGGTACGAGCAGCAGTCAAAACTACATGTGGTATAATTTCTTATTCAATTTACCACTCTTAACTCCTATCATTTTCAATGACTCCTATGATTTTGCATTATATTGGTTGCAAACACACACACATATGCACACAATTGAAACTCCCTCCTCAATATATCACCTTTAAAATTGTAAAACTACTCAGAATATATAATACCATATTTTTATATACGCATTTTAAAAACATACCTGCTTTCAGTGATTGGCATTCATAATATTTAACAGTGACTGTTACTTAATACTTAAAAATGGGTTTTGAGCATGCATCAGTTATCATGGAATTATGCCAACGTGGCACAAACTGTTTTTTGGTGACACAGAGGCAATTTTTGACCCCTGACCCTACAATAGAATGGAAAAAAGGCCGAGTGACTTTGACACTCTGTGGGACATTTATCATCATTTCAGTAAGGGAGAAAGGACAAGGCAGTCCTCCTAGAAGCTCATTATCTTCTTCTAGACATTATGCCTATAATTACAGTGGCTGCCAATCCAAAGTTTGCTTTGCCATTTTAAAGACATTCACAATATTTCTTAAAGTCCTGTGTTTTATAAGTCACTCTTGGGAGTTGGGATAAAGTGAAGAGTTGGGACATTTTTATGGTCAAAATATTGGTACAATTTTTCTCTTGGAACATTGAAGTCAAGTTTAGGATCAAACTATGAAACAGTTTAGCCCAAAATGTGTTACGAATCAAAGCTTTCTTTATACTGGTTAGCAAAACCAAGAAGCCAGAGAAACATTCTAATCTAATATATGAGGTACAGTCCTTTAAATAAGTTAAAGTAGACACAGGTAAAGTAGTAAATCAGTATTAATTAACCCTCCCCACCACCCACACATACCTTTGGCAGAGGCTTAGGAGGAAAGAGACCAATGAGGTATATAGCTCTACTTTGATACCACTGCCTTTGGTAAAAAGATATGGTGAAAGTTGATCCTACTCTGATTGGTAGAGTTTGGGGAGATAATTTGAACGTCTGAGCCCCGGACACCAATCAAGACTACTGGAGTTAGGCCATCCCTGTCATAGGTTAAGACCCAACTTTAAGTCTCTAGCTCTCCCTGACCTGCACGGATTAGACAACTTTCAGAAGGACCTATAACACCTCCTCCACCAGAGGGCACAATCCTCCAGAGACTAAGGAAGGCAGAACAAGCTCCACCCTTCTAGAACTAGTGACGTTAAGAATGAAGCTGACAACCACTATTCTACTCTTTGCACTATGCCTTGTGGTGAGGAAATGGTAAAATATTGGTCAAAGGGAACAAACTTTTAGTTATAAGATGAATAAGTTCTGGGGATCTAATATACAGCATGATGACTATAGTTAATATTATACTGTATACTTGAAATTTGCAAATAAATTATATCTCAAGTATTCTCTTTACGTACATAAAGGTCACTATATGAGATGAAGGATATGTTAATTAGCTTGATTGTGGTAATCATTTTATAATGTATACATATACCAAAACACATTGTCCATCTTAAATAAATACAATATTTTTCTTGTCAAAAACAAAACAAAAAACCAGAATGAAATTGAAGGTGTTGTACAATTCATGCCATATATATCCTTTCCTTTTTGTTCATGAGCCCAATAAATAGCTTCTGCCTTTTAAGTGCATGTTGTTAAAATGTGCTTAATATAGTTGCACATGAACAAGTCAGGAACATTTGAAACTCATTGTTATAAACTGAGATATTCCAAAAGTAAATCCATAAAAGGATTACCTGGTCCCAGTAAATAGGTACCAGCTACTGTCGTAATACAGACCACAGGTACTTACAGCTGCATAGCACTTAGTCGAGTGAATGGAGGCCCAAGAGAGGAGGGGACGAACACCTGCATCACTTAAATAGGTGTGAAGGAGAGAGAACATGGCACATTGGGTGACGCCGTACTTTCTCACCCTCCTGACCACATTTTCCCTCAATCTATGAACTGCAAAACAGGCCTTATTTTCCTTTCTGTATAAATAGTAGAGCATCATTTTTTTTTTTAATCTTCACTACCAGATTGTAAGAACTTCGTGTGAAAGAACTTGTCTTACACTCTCCACAATGTCGTACACACAATCTACGACACTAATGAACTAACTGGACTGAATGCAATAGGATAGTAATAGTCAAAGGAGAAAGGATCGGTGTAGAGAGAAATTAGGTATTTCTCTTTATATACTGTCAAATGCTTTTAATTATTAATTAATATTGAATTTAGCTTCTGTCTTATCCAGAAATTATTTTAACTTACTCTCCTCTCTGATGCTTCCAGTTCATTCACAGCCAAACACAAATGCATCTCCTTCTATGTGTCAGAGCTCTCTACTTAATATGTCAGAAGTTGATGTAGAGCTTTGTGCCTCGGGCATCAAAAATCTTTTATTTTCTCTGGTTATACTGATCTAGGGCTTCATCTCCTTTTTTCTTTAGGATTCTATTTTGTTTATCTGCCTGGATATCTTTCACAGTAAGAGCAAGAAAGTAATTCCATCTGTATTCACTTTTCTCATGATTTGCAATGTCAACTAAAAGTAGAAAAACATGTGATGGTCACTTAGTAACTGTTGCTGGTGTCTTACCCATTTTCCTCAGGCTGACATTGATGTCTCTTCCATAAGCTTATCTTTCTTATTAGTCCTACTTTTTTTTTCTTTTTTTAAGAATAACACCAATAACTTTTTTCCCCCCTAAACCTGTTGAGAGTAAGTTAAGGACTTGAAGTCTTCTCACTTCCCAATCCCTTAGTGAGCAATTCCTGAAAACAAGGACATTCTTGAACTGAACCACAATATGACCATCAAAATTAGGAAATTAACACTGATTTGTTAATATCAACTGTTATGGGCTGAATTTATCTCCCCAAAATTCATAAGTTTAAGTCCTAATAACCAGTACCACACAATACGACTGCATTTGGAGTTAGGGCCTGTAAGGAGGTGATTAAGTTAAAATCAGGCCGGTAGTGTGGGTCTGAATTTTATCCTGCTGGTATTCTTAGAAGAAAAGATAATTGGCACACACAAAGAGACATCAGGGGCACATGTACACTGAGGGAAAACCATGTGGAGAGACAGCATGAGGGCAAAAATGTCTTGAAGAGGAGGGAGGCCTTAGAAAAAACCCAAACCTTCCAACACCTCTATCTTGGATTTCTAGCCTCCAGAGTTGTGAGAAAATAAATCTCTGTTGTTTAAGCCACCCAGTCTGTGACATTTTTTTATGGCATCCCTAGCAAATTAATATATTATCTAATCCACAAACCCCATTGAAACTTTTACAACTACCTAATAAAAAAATGTGCAGTGAAATAGCCAAACAAGGATTGCCAGCAGTAGTTAGTTGGTATGTCTCCATTCTTAATCTGGAATAGTTTCTCATTCTTCCACTGACTTTCATGACTTCGATGCTTGAACATACACTTCTGCAGAGTTATGTTATATCAAGACATTCACATAGTTTTATATTTCCTCATGATTAGATTCAGACAATGCATTCTGTGCTTTATTTCATTGAATCCCTTTTGGACTTTGTCCCAGTACTGGTGAAGTTAATTTGACCACTTCATTAGGGCCATGTCTATTGTGATTTTCCACTTAAAGGACAGTTCTTTTTTTTCTTTTTGAAATGAAATTTGCTGTTGTTTTGTTATTCTTGGGAAGATAGCTTGAGATTATGTAAATATCCTGGTTTTCACCAAATTTTTTAACATCCATAGATAATTCTTGTCTGTATCAATTACTCGGATATTTACCAAATGATAAGTTAATTTCTTCTATATTACATGGCTTTCTACTACTTGGAAAGATTTGTCCTCTCTCCATTTATGTACTTAGTTATATATTTATTTTGATGCTTAAATCATCCTTAATTTCAACAGTGGGAGCCTCATCAAGCTAATTTCTATGTTCTTTTGACATGTCCCCAACAAGTTTTGAAGTCTTTCTTCACAAGATGTTCCAAGATTATCTTATATATTTACTATCCCATTCTTGTAGTCAGTCACTTCTTCAAGAAGCCATGGTTCCTCTTAGTGACAATGGTATTTAGAAGCCAATATCTAAGCATTAAATGAGCTCATTGCTACTGGGGTTTTACTGCTCCCAGGCTCTCTCCGAGGACAGAGTGGGTGCACATACACACACAAATGTTGAGTTCATATTGATACTCCAATGCCAATCTAACATCATCACAGGATTTATTATAGTTTTCTTCCTTTCTGTATACCTCCATTCTCTGACAGTGAGAAATCTTGCTCCTCAATATATTTACCAGTGTAAAAAGGCTCAGTCCTCATGTATGTCACAAGTCTACTGCAGAGACCATAGTGCAGACACCTTCCTCATCTTTCTCAGACTCTGACAAGCCATGCATGGCCACTGCTATCACCTTCTGTTCAGTTACACTCTTCCCCAGCTCAGGGCAGCAACTCTATCCACCCCCACCAGTGCATGACTTCATTGCTTTCCCCCCCAGCTGAATTTTTCAGGAAGGAAACAGGCAAGTGAACTGTTTTTCTTTCTTTCTTCTTTTTTTTTTTTTTTTAAGTTACACATTTTATCTAACTAAAGAATTAAAACCTAGATGTCCGAGGTCTCACAAAAAAATGTGTTAAGGGGTAAAAATGATTCCCAAATTATGATAGCCCCTTCTCCTGCAAATGTTCAATTAGAAAGTCTTACTCATTTATTTTGGGATCTTTCAATGAGATTACAAACAGGTATGCTATTCGTAAGCACTTTAGTTCTTTCACTTTGTATTCCAGGTATTGAAAGCAGTTGTGTCCAGCTAATTGAACAACGAATCACCTGGGAGCATTTAAAAACTACTGAAGCATTCATCCTAATCCAAAACTATTAAATCATAAACTCTTGTGTAAGGACCAGTCATTAACATATCTTAAAACTCCCCATGTGTTTACCCTTTCTGTTAAGCACTGATTTAAAGTGTTTTATCTCCTCCTTACAGATTTACTTGTCATTAGAATAAAATGTGAACTGAACTTACAGTCAGAGGCAAAAATACTGAAAAAGAATCTATGATTTCTACCTCATGATGACCCCAGGCCCATACACTCTCCTCCCCTTGTGTGTGGGTGGGGCATCCTTCTAGCCAATATAATGTGGCAGAGGTGAAAGGAGTTTGCAGATGTAAAATAGGTTCCAAATCAGTTGTTTTCAATTAATCAAAAGGAGATCATCTGGGGTAGTCCTGACTTAATTAGTTCAAAATCCTTAAAAGAAGAACAGGGCCCTTCTCCCTTCTCCGGCTTTGAAAAAGTAAGCTGCTGTCTTGTGAGATCCTCAGGTAAGCTGTGTTTAGATTCCAGAACCACAAAAATTTGAAATACTAAATGTGTATTGTTTTAAGCTGCTATACGTGTGGTAATTTGTTACGCAGAAATTCAAAACTAATATAGTTTTCTCCTTTTGCCTACCAGGCAATGTTTTCATTCATTAGAAGCTATGATTTTATTTGGATCTGAAGATGGAAAAAGAAGAGCATTGGATACAGGGTAGGTGACTAGTAAATATTTTTTTGACTGATTGTAGTAACTGAAAAAAATAACCTATAGTCTGATGAACATGCCTATTCTATTTTAGCCACCCAAAGAACATTTTTACTTTCAAGAAAGACTTTTGGTGTCACTTTCTCTCTTTATGCTGGAAGTAAAGTCAGCCATTTGGCATCCTTTTTTCTAAAGGGTCATATTCTACATTGAGACACTGGTGGTAAATGCTATAAAAATAAATCAGTAGGGATAGAATATAACACTAACATAATTTTGAAATTGATTATGACTGTCTTTAATGAAAATAACCTAGATTAAATTCAGCGTGATTTCCCCCACCTGATCATACCTACTCAAACCCTTAATACATACATATTCTGCAAATCCAAAATGCTATGAAAGGTGTTTTTTTTCCTTTCAACTGACTTAATTATAGGTCTTTTATAATGTCTATGACAATCTCCCTTACAAATATATTCCAAGAACAGAAACAATGACTTTCCCCTTGAAGGAAACTTGACCTAAGGTAGAGAGAATGAGATACAGTAGGCTAGAGTTTGAAATTTTAACAAATTTGAACAACATTTGAAGCTTTCTAAAAGTACTAAAGTGAACTTGTATGTACTGACCATGACTGTGTGCGAGAAACTGATTCGGTCTGAGATTTTGTCACTCCATCTATCCTGTATAACCCTATATTTCAGCCAAACTCGTTTCTGCATGTCTTATGGTTTCAGAGCCTGGTTTTCTAATTTGAAATATCCTACCTGCCTTCACACTCATTTCTAACTACTATTCGGTTAAAAATAAATTCAAGTTCTGTCCTCTCTGTGAGGAAGACTAGTGTTCCCCTGAACTTTATATAACACAGAAAAAATGTCTTCTTGGTAAAAGGAAGGAGAGCAAAGAGTGTGAGGAGTGCAGTTCCACAAGACGGCATTCTATGAGGTTTTCAGAGTGAAGTCCTAAGAGAGGAATTTTCTAAACTCTGCTTCAAGAAATATCCCAGTCGATGCTAACTATCCATTATATAAAGGGGTTGGGAGCAAATAACTTGGAGAAATATTGAGTTAAAGAAAACTAAACAACAACAACAAAAAATGTCTTACCCTGATGGCTTCTTAGAAACTTTATTGTATAATCTCCAAGAAACAGGACCATATATTCTGCAGGATGTCCATAACTTTTAAATTATTAAATACTTTTTAACCTAGGAAGACAATTGGGTAAACTTATTCTCAGTACCAGTAGTTCTTAAAGAATACCTCCCAAACCAGCAACTTCCACATTACTATCTCCTGTTTACTTGTTACAAGTGCAAATTCTTGGACCCCACCCCAGACCTTCTGCATCAGAAGCTCTGGGGGCAGAGCCCACTAGTTGGCATTTTAACATGCCCATCCACATGCCAGTTGATTCTGATGCACACTGAAGTTTGACATCTGTATTCCACATAGGATTTGAGTAATTCCAACCCACTCCTCTTTTCAGAACAGATATTTACTATTTTTAAAGAGTAAGAGGATTCGCAATGGGAATTGTGTAACCACTGACATTGGCAGCACAATTTCTCCCTGTGTTTTTAAATGCTTAGTGAGAGTAATTGAAGAGACATGAACAAGTTTAACAGCTCTGAAGGGCTTCCCTAAAGACATTGACTCTAAAATCAAAGGTGTTTAATTGATAGGAAAAATATAGATATTTTCTCTCTCTCCAGTCCATCAGTCTGGTAATTTACAGCCTAAGAGATTTCAAATGAACATCCAAGAAGCAAATGTGTTAAACATTAACATCTGTTCTGAAGTAATTTGTCAGCATCGCCATACACAGATGAGGTGAAACTTTCTTAAATGCCCATTTAAGCTACTTAAGATTGCATGTGTTAGTAATGAATCTTAGGTATTTAATTGCTAAAATCTCAGAAAATATGGTAGTACATCATAGCTTTATAATTATTAATAAAAATAGTAATGTAATACCCAAAGACAGTAAAATTGGAGGGCACAGGTATTAGTTTCTATCTGGATTGCATAGAAAGAAATAACAAAGTTTGGGCAGATTAATGGCAGCTTATTTAGATAACCTGAAGATCAGAATATCTGTTTGCTGTCACCAAAGTTTTACTTCAAGAAAATAGGTCCCATTGAAATAATCTACTGGAACTATCAATAAGATTTTGGCCAGGGCTAAATAAACCAAGACCAATTTTCCAGTTAACTAGAATACCTAGTCAACCATTGATTCTGGTGTGCTCTGTTTCATCTATATTGAAATCTTAATTCATTCTAGTGTGAGAAAAGATCTGTTATAAGACATACTAATCTTATATTTATAACAGTCTTTTATCAAAATTGTCCCTCCCATAATCCAGTCAGATTACAGCTGATGAAACTATGGGCCAGTGGAGTCAAATTGCATGTAAATCCAGGAACATATCTCTCTCATTTAAAAAAATAATACTGTGAAAGTCAAAAACTACCAATTCTACTTTAAATTAATTTCTCTTATTTTGATATGGAAGCATACAAAAAATGAGCTATATTCTCACTAACCATTCACTTATGGGCTGTTTATTGCTATTATGTTTTCTCAAAGATTATTTACTAGTTTCCACTTTTCAATTTCAGGATAGCCATGCACAGAAATAATGTTGGGTTTGTTTTTGTTGTTTTTTGCTAATTGTTTGCTCATTTTGATAATAACAGCTCAGACACACTTTCAGGTGACAAATATGATAGACTTTTTAAGCTCTCATAAATGTCCAGCATAACTGTTTTCAGTAAAGAGACTGATGCACTGTCCCAAACATCCAGTATATACTACTCAATGGGAACATAAGAATCTATGGGTATTAATTACCTCCAGTAAAACTGTGGAAAAAAAAACTCACTTATTTTATGTGCATAATTAAAGATTTTTATGTCCATTGATCTTTTGATAGCAAGATTGAAAGAGAATTGAAAGCATTGACTTCAATTGTAATTCACTTCTGATAACTAAACACAATCACTACTTTTTTTTAAATTTATTTTTTAAATTTCTTGGGGGACAATTGTTAGTAAAATTACATAGATTTCAGGTGTACAATTCTGTATTACATCATCTATAAATCCCATTGTGTGTTCACCACCCAGAGACAGTTTTCCTTCCATCACCATATATTTGATCCCTCTTACCCTCATCTCCCACCCCACGTGTCTTTATGTATAAATGTTTTCAGATTTTTTGGGTAGATACCTAGGAGAGGGATTGCTGGGGCATATGGTAATTCTATTCGTAATTTTTTGAGGAACCTCCACACTGCCTTCCATAACGACTGTACCAGTCTGCATTCCCACCAACGGTGTATGAGGTGTATGAGGGTTCCTTTTTCTCCACAGCCTGTCCAACACTTGTTACTATTTGTCTTGTTGATGATAGCCATTCTGACTGGGGTGAGGTGATATCTCATTGTGGTTTTTATTTGCATTTCTCTGATGATTAGTGATGTTGAGCATTTTTTCTTATGTCTATTTGCCATTTGTATGTCCTCTTGGGAGAAATGTCTCTCCAGGTCCTCTGCCCGTTTTTCTATTGGGTTGTTTGTTTTTTTGTTGAGTTGCATGAGTTCCTTGTATATTTTGGATATTAGCCCCTTATCGGAGGCACTGTTTGCAAAAATCTTCTCCCATTCAGTTGGTTGCCTCTTTATTTTGTCGATGGTTTCTTTTGCTGTGCAGCAGCTTTTAAGTTTGATATAGTCACATTCATTTATTTTAGATTTTACTTCCATTGCCGTTGGAGTCAAATTCATAAAATTCTCTTTGAACCCAAGGTCCATAAGTTTAGTACCTATGTTTTCTTCTATGCAGTTTGTGTCAGGTCTTATGCTTAAGTCTTTGATCCATTTTGAATTAATTTTGGTACATGGTGCCAAATAGCAGTCCAGTTTCATTCTTTTGCACTTGATTATCCAATTCTCCCAGCACCATTTATTGAAGAGGCTGTCTTTCCCCCAGTGTATGTTTTTCGCTTCTTTGTCAAAAATAATCTGTCCATATTTATGTGGTTTTATTTCTGGGTTCTCAATTCTATTCCATTGGTTTATGTGTCTGTTTTTCTGCCAATACCATGCTGTTTTGATTATTGTAGCCCTGTAGTACAAGCCAAAGTCAGGAAGTGTGATACCTCCATTATTCTTTTTCTTAAGATTGCTTTGGCTATTCGGGGTCTTTTGTGGTTCCAAACAAATCTGATGATTTTTTTGTTCTATTTCTTTAAAAAATGCCATTGGGATTTTGATGGGGATTGCATAAAATCTGTATATTGCTTTGGGTAATATGACCATTTTAACTATGTTGATTCTTCCAATGCATGAGCACGTTCTCATTCCAAATAATCACTACTTAAATGTTCAATAATTCTAAATCATTAATAAGTCAACACTTTCATCTAATAGATACCATTCTATATAACCTGGAAATGTTTTTAAGTGGGCTTAAATTCTAGATTGATCCTTTCCATTTACTCTAAAACTCTTTTAGCCTGTGTTCCTACACACACACACACACACACACACACACACACACACAAAGATAATGCTACATACTTGAAAGAAGTCTTCCTGAATTTAAATCAACTGTATGTAAAGCATTGAAACTAGTCCTGGACATGTAGTTAAAACTCAGTGAATTCTGATTTTTATAATGGCAATTATTATTTAACTGATAGCTTAAGCAGTGGCATAATTTCTGTTATTATACCATATGTATTTGATGGTTTGTTTTTGATTATTTTGTCAGCATGTATGAAGAAACTAGACATCAATTAACAAAGGGAACATGAATAAACACTCATTTGGCAAAGAAAAGATCGTTTCATGGTTCAATCACTGGTCTCCTTAGCAAATGACTTTTTATTTCCAAGGCAAAGTCAACTTGAGCTCTCAGCTCTTCCCTGCCTTCTCACTCTCCTTGAGAGATTTCATCTCTACGCTTTCATTAACCACCTATAAACTAATGGGACCCAAGTCTTTATATCTAACCCAACTATTTCTGAGATCCAGTATCATATATCTTGATATACAGTAGATAGCTTTTTTTTGTTTATTTCACAGAGGCTTCAAATTGAACATAACCAAACCAAATCTCCTTCCTCAATTAAAGATAAATAATACCTACTTCTCTTTAAGTAAATGAATGGTACTATCAGAGACCCAAGGGACCAGACTTAAACTTGAAAATCATCAATCGTCCGTTTACTAAAACCATCATATATAACTCTTGAACAGATTCTATTCTCTTGGCTTCCTCCCTGCCACCCCCAGCCCCTGGCTCCACTGCTGTCACTGCATAAAAACATGCCTCTTTCTTTTTGCCTTTGTCTCAGGCTCTTTCCAAGTTCTGCCTCCTGATCTGGCCAGATCATCTCCACTATTGCCAATGCTTGGATTATTCTGTAAGGACTGTGGTTTAGTCATTGGCTTTTGTTTAAGATGTGGCATTTTTGAAACTTTATGTTTATAATATTATAAACTTTATGTTTATAATACTATAATTCTGCATATTTTTCTCACTGCAGAAGACAGTTTACTCTCTACTGTTTCACAGAATTTATCTTAGTTCTCACTTCAGAGCTCTTTACCTAGGGTATTGGGGTCAGTGAAGATAGTGGGTGATAGTTAAGGACTTACAATTTTATTTAGACTGTGATGGGTTGGAAGCAGAATTTGCAGACATCTAAAAGTTAACTTCACCAAGACTTTGGAGGGTCAAAGAAAGTTTGAGCAGAGAGAAGCAGAAGTGGACAGAAAGGAAAAGCAGAAAGGAAAGTTGAGCATCCTCAGTGTGGTGGTCATGGAGATATTCTCCATGCATCATGGAGACAAAGCCCCCAACAGCAAGCAATGCCTAATATTTGAGCTTGCTGTGGAAAATCAGTAGACTCTACACTACACTTTCCAGACTAAAGACTGATTGAAAAGTCACTGTGGATAAGTGTGTGAATAGAAGAGTGTGACTAGCATTTTGGATAGGCATTAATGCTGTTTGCCAAATATCTCTGGTTCTCTTCCTGAGTAGAAGGTGGGATTTTATTCTGGTGCCCCTTAGAATTTGGATGTGCCCTCATGACTTGCTTTGGCCAATGTTAAATGTGAAAGGAAGTAGCATGTTATGTTTTAGTAGAAGCTTTAAGAGTCAATGAGGGACTCATGATTCCTTTTCTTTGCCTCTGCTGTGGTGTCTGGAAACTTTCTGTTATCCTGGGTCCCAGAGTGTTCACAATGCACAGCAGAGCACTCCAGCTGTCCTGAAATGAACATGTAGCATGAGCAAGGAAAAAGCTCTAGAGTCTCTGGGGTTTGTTTCTACCACAGTGAGCAATCTGACCAATAAAATACCCTTGAGCCCACTGTAAGCAATATACCGAACAGCATTTAAACACCAACTTTTGTTGTCACACTGGGTAGCAGAAAAATCCAAAAGAACAATAGCATCATTATGGATTAAAGGCCTGGTTCTTCCCTTAGATTTTTGGTCACCTATGAGACCCTGTGGGAAAGAGGAAGCACCAGTGATATCTGAAGATGAAACTCTTACATTGGAAAAGGCCTTGATGCAGTTTTTATCATGAGACATATCTCAGGTATGTGCATACAATTGCCACCTGTTATATATGCTTTGTGTCTAGAAGTCTCTGCAGCCTAGTGTACTAAGCCTGATCCATCAACTGCAACATTTAATCCTGACTTCTAAGACCAAAACTTGAGCTAATGTTCCATGTCTTTCTCCTCAAGAAGGCTTTTAGCATTGATTTTGAAAGTAAACATAACAGTAATAATAACATCACTAATTGTTGAATATTTAAAATGTGCTAAGTACTATGTTAAGCAGTTGACATGAATTATCACATTTAGTCTTTTCAATAAATCTGTGAAGGTGTCATTATCCTCATTTACCATTTTAGGAGCTTGGAAACTAAAAAGGTTAAAAACTGTCCCTGAGTCACACAGCTGGCAGGTTGCAGAGCCAGAATGATAGCATAGGTCTGCTTGATGCCAACGCCGTGGCTCAGTAGAGCCCTCATTAATCACTTCTCACCTGGATTTTTGGAACAATTGTCTGACTTCTGTCTCTTTTCTGTCTCTGCTTCTTGTCTGGTTTTCTTCTTTAACCCTCTCCCAGTCTAGGTAGAATTATGAATCGGTGCATAATGCAAATGTAACCTTGGAAGTTCTTTTATTAAAATTGTACTGGCTCTGAGTTGTTTCCTCTATAAAATCTGAACAACTTATTGTGTCATACCAGGTCCCAGCCTACTTCTCAGTATAATCTTCACCACTCCTATCTTTTCACTTTATGATCTTCTAATACTAGACTGCTTTTGTTCTTTCGTTGCTACTCATAGTCACCTTGCTATGTGCAGTCTCTTCTATATGCAATGCCCTCCAGGGGAAGACGCATGCACTGCACTCTTCCATCTAAATCCAACTATCACTTAGTAGGCAATTTGTGTATAACCTACTCCATGGAGACTTTTGCAACATTTCAATCTGGGTTAGACACTTCATACTATTCTCCCCTAGTATTTTATTCATCCCAGTATCATTGTGTAGATAATATTTACATGAGCCCTGGAATCACAAAGTCAAGGTTTTGAATATCAATTCTGCCACCCACTAGTTAAATATGCTTTAAGTTATTTAACCTCTCAAAAACTCAGTTTCATAGTTGGTAAAAATAATATAGGCATAGAAATGTCTTGGACAGAGTTTTCTTTTATCATGCTTTATTTTAGAATTACATTAAATAATGAGTTTAATTCAATGCCTGGCTATAGTCAGAGTCCAATACAATATTTGTTGTTATTATTTTATTCACCATGTTATAGAATAATTATCGAAATATCAATTTGCAAACTCTTTAATATCAAAACTAATTTTTCTTCTTTAGACACAGTGCCTAATATAGTAAACCCTGCTAATTGGATGAATTGGTGATATAAAAAAAAATAGGAAGATGCCATTTAAAATGCTTAAAATCAAAGGGATTGGCATGCATTTAGGGTCTTCCAGATGCCAGAATATGGCATCAAAAATATAGTTCTGCCTTTTGGACAATTCAACCCATTCTACTCCTGAGACTATATGAAAGAATAAAGAAAAAAAAAAAGAGGAATACTGAGATGACAAAAGGACTCCTTCTGAATTGTCCCTAAATGCCCAGTGAAGTAAGAGATCTGCTTTGAAATTAAGGAGGAAAAAATGGAAGCTTAAAGGCTAAAGAGATTTGGAACATTTCTGAGAGCAATGAGCCAAGGAGTCAATGAGGGAGAAATATTGGGCGTGCTGAGAAGTGGCCAGGGCCAGGTTGCAGCTGGTTGGTATAAACATTGAGAAACCAGGTCTACCTGGCTATCGCTCTTTCTCCAGCATGGATGCAAGCATTAAGAAGGGGTCCCTCATGGTGGATCCCATGAAGGAGATCATCAAGGTCAAGACAAAGATTCAAAAGGCAGAATATATAATTTTTATGATAATCTTTTGCAGTGCACTAATCTGGCACAAAACAGTTAGCACATATTAAGTTTATCATAGATGTTTGTTGAAAAAAACTTGTAATGATGTGAATAACCAGATGTTATTTCAGAGGCATATATGTCGTGGATGAAGACCCCCTATAAAACTACCAGAGTATTACTTTCAAAGTACAATACTCCTCCTGGGGAGAAAGTATTTTGTGTTTGAGTTATAAAATTCCTGGATTTCACTTTCCAAAATATACTCAGAACAAGATTAATAGAAATAAGTAAATAACTCTACAAATAATGTCAAACAGCCATCCCTTTGCTTGATTATGTTTAGAGAAAATTAAATTTAGAGGGAAGAGAATGGTTCATGATAAAATGAATCATCACTTGATTTTTTTCTTTAGAATCACAATAACCACAATAGAGATAATGAATCCCAGTCAATTTAGAGAATGAACCTATGTAAACATAATCTAATTTGATATGATTAAAACTCACAGGCCCTACAATAAATTAATATAGACATATAATTTTTTCCTGACTTCACTTTTATTTGTATATGCTTTTAAGGACATAATGGACAGGGGGATGAAAAGGGAGAAGATAATAAAAAGAAGGATTAAGGGAGGGAAGCAGTGTAAGCAAAACCTTGAATGTGGATCATTTATACTTAGAGATGGAAGGGAAAGTGAGCTATTTATTTTGGACTATTTATTTTGACTCTTCTAAGTCCATTAGTGCCTCTAGTGATAACCTTTATTGGTGCCATAGGATTGTATGATGGAAATATAGGAAGAAGCAGCAGGGTGAATGGACGGCCATGCTTGAGGAATTAAATCCTTAGAAACATTGAACAATTCTACTGCTTGAATTTTAACACACAAGGAAAGCACATTTCATTCCTGTGTGGCTCTAGAAAATTTGAGTACATTAAAAAAATATTGCAGAACTCATTGGTTTCAATAGCTGGCTATATATATAAAGGAAAGCAAACAATGTGTGTTTTGGGGTTCTTTTTGGTGCTCATAAAATGTCTCTTTTCATATTCCTATAAATTATACACAAGTGAGATCTGATTTTCTCTTAAAATAAGAAAAGTTCCCAGGGGTAGAGCTGTTGCCCCCACCCTGTCTTGGCAGACTCTCCAGTGGACGAAGAAGAAAGTAAAACCACTTTCCTAAGTACTATTATACCTCCTTACCCCAGAGAATTAAAGTATGAGGAACACAACTGGAGGTTTCAGCATTTTTTTAAACAAAAACTTACATAGATTCCCTGAGGAATCAAAAGTTAAGAAATCAAACAATCCCATCTAAGTCATTTATTTGGGTCAAGTAAGGGATGGGTGGATCAAGCTTTTTATATTGGATCTTGAAGGATACTCCATATGGATATGTCCTGCCTCCACATCTCCAGTCTTTGTTCTTCCTTTTATAGTCCCTCTCATCCTGCCTATTTGGTATACTTTCACTTCCCAGGGGAGAAACTGCACTCCACCACAATGCAGAATGCACATGATTCTTTGTGGTTTCTGCTCTGGTACCTGTGGACTCAGGCAATGTTAATAGAGGTTTTCCTTTTCCCAGAATAAAGATTAGGTTGGGTTCTGGCATAAAACACATTTTTAAAAAATTTGAAGGCAAAGAAGCTGTACTAAGAGCAAGCATGAGAGAGACTCATCTATTCTGTGGTGTCAGAAGGAAGACATTGTTAAATTTTGAACTGAGAAGTGAATTAATGCTGCAACTATTGCAGATAAGGGGGACAAAGTAGCAAGAGGGAGAGAGAGGGGACACATAGAGCTTTGCCTTCATGGTATTATTTAAATATTGTATCTCTTTAATTAAGATACACAGGGGATATTACCATTTTTATTTGTTGGAGTTAATATATATAGACAGAAAAAAATGGATATTCTGAAAATTTTCATGTCATTTTTACCTTTCAACAAATATTCTATATATCTTCATAATTTATACTAAAATTTGGCTTTGTTTTCAAAACAAATCTGATAACAGTTTAGAAACAGTAAATTGATATTAAAGACACATGAAATATTCTAAGATATAGTAACAAAAACATTTTCTTATATAGAGAATTAACTAAATATTAATAATAAATGACTTTTCATTATAACTTATTGCCCCAAATGGCATGATTATTATAATGCATATAATTAGATTTGTATTTGATAATATAATACGCATTATATTTGTTTCGGCTAAGAGATGATAGAATACATTCTAGAATTCATGTAGTCTGTCCATAATAAGAGTAGGGAGGTGATGGGGATCCTTCATTGTTACTATTTTGGCCAGCTGGATTGTGGCACACAGTCACATTTCTCAGTCTTCCTATCATGTCTGACTTGTGTTCACATGCTAGAGTAGTAGGAAGTACCCAAAAGAAAGGATTCACAGCTCCTTCACCTTAAATATCAG
Organism: Rhinolophus sinicus; assembly: GCF_036562045.2. Classification (NCBI taxonomy): domain Eukaryota; kingdom Metazoa; phylum Chordata; class Mammalia; order Chiroptera; family Rhinolophidae; genus Rhinolophus; species Rhinolophus sinicus. Next base: position 107,547,474 of record NC_133755.1, read on the forward strand.
AGAGAGAGAGAGAGAGAGAGAGAGAGAGGTATTTCTCACTGGAAAGGAATATTCCTACATTTATTGCCTCATGGGAAGGAAATTATAAATTTCAATCAGATATGTAATATGCCCGCTTAGGCTGCCATTGTTTTTGCTTTGATGACAGAGTATTGTTTTTGATACAAGTCTCATGTGCCTTGTGGCAAACTATCCATTTCTGTGAATGTGCCCTTGATCATCCAGATTAATAGCCAGACTGCAATGTCTGTTTACCGAAGGGCAGTCCTATTTTTCTTTCTTTCACTGTAATCCCTGAGCTCTGCAAAGCATGCTCTATTATAAAGGCAAAGTACTTTTTTTTTTTTCAAAGTACTTTTAAGCCACCAAACAATATATATATTACAGAGTATGTTTGTTATATTATCTAATGTGAGTAATCAGTAAATTATAAACTAATGGGGAATACATGTTTTATGCAAAGCTGACACAGCCTTAAAATATAGCTAAGCAAAAAGTCAGATGGGAATAGACAGAACTTGTATGGAACATGCATGCTTAGTTTAGCTGGAACATTATCTGTCTAGCTAATTCTCGAACACGTAATAATTCTCAAACTGTTGGAACCATTTTCCCCATAATTTCCCATTCCTATTAACTAAAAACATGCATCACCATTAAAAATTAGTACTTTAAAGTGTTTCTCAGTAATTTACTTAAAAAATGCATAATTAGCATCACATTGCCAATACCAGTAATTATGTCTTTTTAAAATTAAGGTAGTGCTAGAGATGAAAAGCAGTAGAATAGAGGTGTTCAGATTTATTTCCTGTACTATTTTACTAATTCTTAGTATTAAAAATACTGATTGTGTGGCTATTTTATCAGTCAATTGTCTGGATACTAGAGAAAGAAAGAATTAACATGACATAGACTCAGTCTTGCAAAACACTTCATCTGGTAGGACAGACAAGTATGTTAATCGCATAAACTTCTTAGATGCCTTATAAAGGCAATGATAAAGTATCAAAGGAACACAGAGACCAAATAACTAACTCAGAAAGTCTATACCTGGTAGCCTTCAACAAAAAGATATCATTTCATTTGTGCTGTAAATGATAATGGTAAAGAAGTAGGAAAAAAAATTATTCTGAGGACATGGCCTGTACTGTAGTAAGACCTGCATCCAGAAAACAGGAAATACATAGAATCTGTACTTAAGTGGAAAAGAATAGGAATTGATCAATTACATGGGAGAAGTGAGGAGAAGAAATACGTCAGTTTGAGATATTCCCAGGAATTTCACTTTGGGAATGTTGATATGTAATGAATGAAGTGTTTAAAACATCTGTGTCATGTTTTCTTTTTACTTTTCCCAGTAATTGGCCTTTGAAGTAATCCATTATAGATATCTACAAGCATGGAGTAGACTTGGATTTGTTGTTTAAGGGGTACAATATGAATTACTATTCAGATTATATATGTTAGGCTATTTTAGTCAAATTTCCAAATTTATTTCTAGCTGTATCCAATGTGATAACTTTAATGGTTCATTTAGGTAACATTTGGAGTCATTTCGATAAAGTTATATTTGATGCTGGATTTCTATCATCTGTTTAGTGCGTGGCACAGGTTGGACATTTAATAATTACTTTGGTATAACTGAATAAAGAAATGATGCTCCATGAAAAAATATGTCGAGTCAAAGTCTCTAATGGGGGGATCAATCTTTGTAAGAAAGCCATTCTGTCTATAATAGAATGAGTTTCCGGAAAGTATATGAAGACGAGGTGAAGGAGTTCATCAGTAGTCAGATCTTGATCATTATTGTAGAACATGGTAAAAATTCAATTGTATTCTAAGACAGATAGAATGCTTTTGTAGGATTTTACACTGAATAGTGGATGGGTGTGTCATGTGATCTAATTACGCGTTTTAAAAGATCATTCTGTCTTTTGGGCAGATATCCTTAAGTGTAAAAGAGTGGAAATAAGGAGAAGAATTAGAAGGCCTTTAATCATCTTGGTTTGGTTGTAGGTGGTTACAGTAGAGATAAAAAACAGTAGTTAAATTTTAAAGGTAAACAGCATGGGAACTGTGGATGAAGTTGTGGCATTTCAAGGACAAATAGAATCAAGACTGTTTTTTAGGTAATAAATTACCCTAAACTTAGTGACAGAAAACAATACACACTTATTACTCAGTTCCTGTGGATCAGAAGTCAGGGCACAGCTTACTAGGGTTTCTGCTTAGGGTGTCCCAGGGCTGGGATCATGGTGTCAGATTGTGTCCTCATCTGGAAGCTCTGCTGGAAAAGAATTTGCTGCCATGCTCACTCACGTTGGAGGCAGAATTCATTTCCTTGTGGTTTTAGGATTGAGGACACCACTTTCTAACTTTGGCTAGACTTGCCCCTCAACTCCTAGAAGCCACCCTCAGCTTCTTACCATAAGGACCTCAAACATGTCTGGTTACTTCTTCAAAGCTGGCAAGGAGAGTTTCCAAAATTAGTCTACTAGTAAGATTGTATACCATAATCAAATAAGTGACATCTTGTCACCTTTGCCACATTCTACTGCTAGGACTAAGTTGCACATTCTACTCACAACCCAGGGAAGGGGATTATACAAAGGCATGAATACTAGAAGTAGGAGCTTGTGAGGGTTCATGTTTCAATCAGTCCACCACAGATGGAAAGTGGCTGAATCTCTAATGTCATTATTATGCAGCAGAACTAACCCTAGAATCACCTACTTCAGGACTTTTTCTTTTTTAAGTGGGACAGTAAAGATTTTACTCCTTAAAGCCATTTTGGGTAAGGAGTTGTGCTACTTCCAGCCAAAAAGATTCTATCATAGGGAAAAGAAATATTAAGACCTTTTTCAGTTGAGGGTCAATATTTTCAATTTGAATTAGAGACAGATGATTGATTTGGGCCTTATCATGAATGAAGGTTGAGCATAGCAGCTATAGTGAGAAGGAACCGAGAACTGACTAGGACCACATACAAGGAATTTCAGGTAGCATGTAAGACCCAGATGAGATTAGAATGCCTGCGTATTTAACCATAACAATTTGCAAACTGAATTTGTCCTCACTCTGATCAACAGCCTAAATATGAGTGGAGAAAGTAGACAGTTAATGGATTACACGAGAGCTAGTGAAGAAAGAAAGCTTGGGAGATGAGACTATTGGCAAGAGAATGGATAAACTAATGAATAACATGATCTGGTTTGAAGGAATAAGAAACAAAAAGAGAATTGTCCTGGTAAGGTGGAAAACATAACATAGTCAAAGATAGGCGCTCTAAATGTAGTTAGAAAACAGATGTAAAAGGAATAAAGGATTGAGCAACTCGAAATAGTCAGGGAGTGGAATATAAAACTCCAGAAGTAAAAATTGTCACAAAAAAATCCTACTTCAGACTGTGAAAGGTGTAGGAGTAACCAGTGTGGAATGGAAAAAGAAAAAAAAAAAGTTTTAGAAAGGGAAGGAAAAGAAATGGGAACTCAGATTGCTCGCTTTGCCCATCTTGACCCCAGAATGATGGCAAGGCTTAAAGCATAGGGTAAAACTGTTAACCAGGGTCAGACCATTTAAGGAGGCTCGTTATGGAGGTGGAGTATTGATAAACGGTGGATGGATGACAGAGATGAGAAAAGGACAAAAGTGATAAAGCCAGACACCACGAGCATCAAAGCAGAATATGGCTATGTACATGAGCTTTTGGTCATAATGGTTTAGAAACAGCAGCAATGAAGCAAGAGTGTGTCAAACTAGTCTCTACACCCTGTATTACCCGAACCTTGGGAAACTAAGAAAACTTCCCTGAAGAAACTTAAGGTGAAACTATCTTCTTAGGAAAGAACCAGGTGTTAGTAAAAACCAATAGAGGAGAGGGCATGGTAAGGGGTTCTGTGTACTTGAGATTGCATTTCCTGGAGTGCAAAAGTCTGAGTGGGATTGGAGGTTGAGTCTGTCCTGGAGAACGTTGACACACATGGGGATGACATTATTAAGGAGAACACATTATCTACCAATATGGACTTTATCAGATTTGTTGCTTTTAGCAAAACAAGAGTTCCAGTAGATATCCAGACATTTAAAGTCCCACATTACTACTATATCTTGCTTCTGTGACAGTTTCATGATCTGTATTAGGGAAGCATCTGCTGGGCTGAGTAAGCTGTCATCTACTTCCACCGCAATATCGATTATGGCTTTCTTTCCTTTTATCTTCACCCAAATGTTCCCTGCTGTGATCCACCCTCAGATCCACGGATTCCCCTTCAGTTGCACACCTCGTTGGCATTCAGGATACTCCTCCACCACTTCTGTTCTATGTCTTTTTATGAACAAAACAATGTAAATAATCTAGTTCCAGGCACCTTCCTTAAAAAGTTTCCACAATACATTTGAAGTGATATAAGCTGACCTGCTAGTGTTCCTTTTGTATTATATAACATCTGATCTTAGTATTTTTATATCCACATCTAAGTCCCTTAGTATGTTTATTGAATAACTTTTCAATTACCTTATATGACATACTACAATTTAGGTCTTATGTCGTTTCAGTTATTTTTCTTTCTATATTTTACCTTTTATTTTCTGTAATATTTCACTTTTCAAATCCTTTTTTGGCAGTAACCATTCACATTTTTAAAGTGATTTTTGACAGATTGGTTTAACTCCTAACAATTTTATCTGTCCTAGTTTTCAGGAGATGCCCTCTTTTAGACTTCCAACAGCACTTACCAGTATTAAATGTGTTTTTATTCAAATACCCTTCAGCATATCCTGGGGAAGAGTGTATATATAAGAGTCAAATATGTCTTTGATCATGAGAATTCCAGTATTCATCAAGTGTGGTGGGTCCTGGGGTACCCAACAAATTTTCCTACTGGATCCCTGAGCCTGCCCTCGGCACATAATTAAGCTAAACCATTATGAACTAGATTCAATATGGGCCAATCAAATTCATCCCCTGTCCCAGAATTCTGATCATAAACAGAGATACAGACTGGGATCTCAGGAGAAATGAGGCAACTTGATGACAATGTTTTGGTTATAACATCTAGGAATTCATGTTGTGAAGCTCTTCTGGCACCTGCCCTTGTAGAGGCTTTGCTACTCTGCTCTTTCATTGCCTTTTGAGTACCACACAACCTTATAATAAATCTCCTTTGTACTTAAGTAGGCCAAGATCTATTGCTTTCTACTGCATGTACCCAAAATAACTTTAACAGATACAATAAACTTTTTAGTGCTACACAAGAACTGTTGTATATCCAAGGGCAGCACATTTAAATGTAGCCAGACTTTTTTTTTTTTTTTAAATCCGTGCCATGAAGAAAAGTTGAATCCCAACCAAAAAAAAATGGAGGTGAATCAGTGAAAGTCTGTTATGTCTTCTAAAAAAGCAAAAGAACATATGCAGAGCATTCTAAAGGTAGAATATAACATAAAAACATACTTCAAGTATGTTATATGTATGAGTTTTGATTATAGAGTTAATGCCTCAATTCTTAAATGTGTCAGAGAAGTGATTTAATTGCTAGTTATGTTTATCATTCATGAGCAAAATTTTTATATGCTGCGTTTCTGTGACAATTCCTTTATTAGGCAGTTTACCAAGAAAAAAACATGAAGAGAGATAAAATTAGTCCATCTCATATATATATAGAGATCCAGTTCACTCTATAAAATAAAATGAAGGTGGTAGAAGAAGGCAATTACAAGATTTAGTTTTCTCTCTCAGAAGCTCAGAGTACTTATCTTTCGTTATTCAATTGATTTTTTAGGATCCCCTTGAGAGTTGTGGGAAACAGCTATTTTATAACCAGAGAAATTAATGCAGAAAGGCCACATGCTGTGTTAACTATTAGAGCAGGCTTAGGAATCACAACCTCTGAGTATATGAAATGTTATTCCATTAAATTATGTGGGGGCTGTCCCAGGGCTTATATGGTTTCCTCCTCCTAATTGTGCTTCCAGTGCAGCAATGAACTAAGTGGCTAAACATATTATGAACTTTGTAGTTTAAGGTGAATGAAATCATTTAATAGTGTCAATTAACTTCATTCATGGATTAATCCCTGTCTTCATAATTCTGTATGAAAGCATGTGGATCACTGTTAAAAGGTCATATGAGTAATGATTAGGCAAACCATTTTAGAAGGTACAATCACTGCTTTTTAGTCTTCTATTAAATGTCTTAGCCTGGTATTCTATGTATGTCTATTGTGTCTTTCAATGTCGTCTGCCTTTGATTTTTTACATTTAATATCCCCTTCGGCCAAAATATTTTGTTCTCTATCAAGTGAACATTATTGTTCTTTCCCACATCCTTCCTTTACATTGTATTATTATACTTTTTAAGTCATGCTGTTTCTCTTGAAATAATGCCATCTCCTTCCCCTGACTTTACCTAAATCCTGCTTATCCTACCTTCTCCATACAGTCTTCCTTGGACTCTTCAAATTAATCTCATCTTCTCATTCTTAAATTCAGGTCATACTTCTGTCTCCGGTGTTAGAGATGTTGGTACTGTTTACTTTGCTGCTTCCTCTTCCCTTGAACATTCATTTAATCCTCATTTTGGTGATTTCTATACTTACGTTTCTTCCCAAAGAGATTGAAATCTTCCAAAGACAGGAACAAGACTTATCTTAGTGTAGCAATGATAACTTCTAGCACAGCACTTTGTATTTACCAGGTATTTAATAAATGGACAGTGCAGGATGCTGATTAATTTACAAGTCTGCCTAAGTGAATTTGAGGGTACTTAGTGTAAAAAGCAGAGGAAATTTTAAAATGCTTAATTTGTACCTATCGACATAAGGTGGGAGAATGAAATACTCCTATATTTGTGAAATGAAGAATGGTTAAAAAAAAAAATTTAGACTGTAACAATAAATAATATGACATTTGGTAACAGTTTAATTTACATACAGTAAGCTAAATAGCACTAAAAATCACTGGAAACCCCTTTAAGTTAATATTAATCTTGATGGTCTCATAGTCTAAAATAAGATACCATTTTCATTTATTTTATTCTGTTGCCTATTAAGGCAGTCATTGGCTTTTGTATAAATAGCCAAGGACTATCACTGAACCTACTGTAAAACCTTACTCGGTACTTGCTTTATAAACACACTCATCCAAAATTGTATAGCTTATTGTATCCACCTCTTATTGTGTAGTTGATACCTGATCAAGTTCATGGTTTTTAACCTTTATATACAAACACTCCAGAGTACCCTAGACCACAGTATCTCTCTGAGCTTCTACATCTCACCCTATTTCTTCAGTCAAAAATCTACACATTCAATTAAACAAATATCTCTTGAGTTCTTATTAGCAGCAGGGTATAAGACTAGCAGTTGCCAATTAATCTACTGCTGTGTCAGAATATTTAAAGTCATAAAATGTTAATCATTTGATCAAGCTATTCTACTCGAGGATTTTATCCCAAAGAGATAATCAGAATTAGGCAATAACATTCATATACAGAGATGTTCATTGTAGCATTATTGGAAATGTCAGAATATTTGAAATTAAAGCAGGGAAAATGTTGAATTTTCCTAAACAGGAAATAACATATCAACATCAAAAATTATTGGAAAATGATATTTTATGACCAGCAGAAGTGGGCACCACATATTGTGATATGGCATGATGCATGATCACATGCAATACGGCACATAATCGAACGGACTAGCTACATGGCCATAAACAAATAAATAAGTCCTAGCTTATGTGAAGCTTATATTCTTATGGTGAAAATAGATACCACAAAGATAAGCAAATAAATATTATAAAGTGTCAGGTAGTGACAATCAGAATAACAGAGAGCCTGATTCTGGTACTATTTTTAATGATACTCAAGGAAGATAATAATCAGTCAAGTGACTAACTAAGAAAGAGCATTTCAGTCAAAACAAATATTTAAGCCTTGATATTGGAATGTACTTGGCACTGATACACTTGGCATTCAAAATGAACAAATGAATGAAAGAATTAATTATGCAATTCTTTTAGCTGTGATTTTCAAAATTGCAAAGGTTTTACTGATCAGCTCTATACAGGAATGCCCTATGCATTTAGAAGCACCGGGCTTTTAAAAAATGAGTACCTATCACTGGCCAGGTACTTTCTCTAGCTTATTTGAAAATTTTATTCAATTATGTAAGAATTTCAAATCTACCAAATCTAAAATTTTGGTATTATTCCTCCCCTTTTTACTAAGAGCCAAAGGGCTAATATTTTATACCATACTCGTATAAATCCAAGATTCAAACATAGCCATATGTTATCCTATACCCTATACTCCAAACTCTTTCTACTATGTTCTGCTGCCTTTCATGATCAATGAGGGTGTATTTGCATGTTTCAGTAAAACAAAAAAAAAGTAAAAAATATTCCTAAAAGAAAAGTGGAATTTTTGAACATGGACTTTTTTTTTCTTTTTAACTTTATAGTCCACTTTCCCCCCCAGTTTTATTGAGATATAATCAATGCACATCACTATATAGCTTTAAGGTATACAGCAAAATGGTTTTATTTACACATATTGAGAAATTGTTACTGCAATAAAATTAGTTAACATCCATCATCTCTTCTAGCTAAAATTAAAAAAAAATTTCCTTGTGATGAGAATTTTAGGGTTTATTCTTTTAGCTACTTTCATATACAACATATCACAGTGTTCATTACAGATATCAGGTTCTACATTACATCCCTAGTACTTATTTATTTTATAACTAGGAATGTATAACATAACTTTTGACCACCTTCCCCCAATTTCCCCTATCCCAACCACCAAGCTTTGGTAACCACACATCTGATCTCTTTTGTTATGAGTTTGATTTTTTGGTGTTTTGTTTGTTGGATTGTTTAGATTCCACATGTAAGTGATATCATATACAGTATTTGTCTTTCATTGTCTGACTTATTTCACTTAGCATAATACCCTCAAAGTTCACCCACATTGTTGCAAATGACAGAATTTCTTCATCTTTCTATTGCTGAATAATATCCCATTATATGTATGTGTGTTCTTTGTGGTTGTGTGTATATCACAATGTATATGTGTATGTATATATGTATGTATGTGTGTGTATATATATGTATATATGTATGTGTATATATACATATATATGTAGAGAGAGAGAGCAAAAAAAAATGTATACACATTTTAAGAAAGGAAAAGACTGTATTAAAATTACACTGATGGTAAATACTTTGAGCACATCTTAATGTCAGAAGTCAAACATGACTTGCATTCATCTTTTTCTATCAGTATATATTGAGTATTACAATGATGTATGTGTGTGTCACAATATTCTTATTCATTTTTCAATGGACACTCAACGTGTTTTCATGTATTTACTACTGTAAATATGCTATATAGTAACATAGGGGTGCAGATAGCTCTTTGAGTTATTGTTTTCATTTCCTTTGGATATATTCCCAGAAGTGAATTGCTGGATCATATGGAATTTTTATTTTTAATCTTTTGAAGATCCTCCATACTGTTCTTCATGTTGACTGTACCAGTTTACAATCCCACCAACAGTGTACAAGGATTCCCTTTTTTACACATCCTCACCAGCATTCGTTATCTCTTATTTTTTTGATGATGGCCATTCTGACAGGCTTAAGATTTAATGTTCATTTCCCTTTGACTATTGATATTGAGCATCTTTTCATGTACCTGTTTGCCATTCATATATCTTCTTTGGAATAATGTGTATTCAGTTCCTTTGCCTATTTTCAATTGGATTATTATTATTTTTTGTTATTGAGTTATATGAGTTCTTTGTTTTTTGAATATTAACTTTTATTAGATATAGGGTTTGAATTTTTTTCCATTGTGTAAATTGTCTTTTTATTTTTATTTGTTTATGATTTATTTTGCTATGCATAAGCTTTTAATTTGATATAATCCCACTTTTTAAATTATTATTATTATTATTTTGTTGATTGTGCTTTAGGTGACATATCTAAAAATAACTGCCAAGATCCATGTCAAGGAATTTTCTATGTTTTCTTCTAGGAGTTACATGGTCTCAAGTCTTACATTTAAGCCTTTAATCCATTTTGAGTTAATTTTTGTGAGCAGTGTAAGATAAGAATCTACATTCATTCTTATACATGTGAATATCCAATTTTCCTGGCACTATTTATTGAAAACATTGTATTTCTCCATTCAAAATTCTTGGTTCCTTTGTCAAATATTAGTTGACCACATATGCTTAGGTGTATTTCTCGGCTCTAGACTCTGTTCCACTGATCTATTTGTTTTTATTTGCATATCATACACTTCTGATAGCTTTAGTCTTGTAATATAGCTTAAAATCAAAGTGTGATGTCTCCTGCTTTCTTCTTTCTCAAGATTGCTTTGGCAGTTCAAGGTCTTTTCTGGTTCCATATAAATTTTAGGATTGTTTTTTCTACTTCTGTAAAAAATGCTGTTGTAATTTTAATAGGGACTGCACTGAATATGTAGCTTGCTTTGGGTAGTATGGACATTTTAACAATGTCAATTTTTCTAATCCATGTGCATGGGTTATCTTTCCATCTATCTGTGGCTTCTTTTGTATCCTGGTATTTTTCTAAATGTGTTGAGTAGCTCTAACAAGATTTTTGTTGTTGTTGTTGCATCTTCAGGATTTTCACTATATAAAATCATGTCATCTGCAAATGCAAACAATTTGACTTCCTCCTGTCCAGTTCTACTGCATTTCTTTCACTTGCCTGATTGCTCTGGAAAGGACTATTAGTACTACATTGAATAGAAATGGTTAGAAAAGTCACCTTATCTTGTTCCTGATCTTAGAGAAAAAGCTTTCAACCTTTCACCATTGAGTGTGGTGTTAGCTGTGGGCTTAACATATATGGCTTTTATTATGTTAAGGTATGTTTGTTGCATACCTAATTTGTTAAGAACTGTTATCTTGAATGGATGTTGAATTTTGTCAAATGTTTTCTCTGCATTTATTGAGAAAATCATACATTTTATTGTCTTTTGTTCTATTTAAATGATGTGTTACATTGATTTGTGTATGTTGAACCATCCTTTCATCCCCAGTATAAATCCCACTTGATTGTGCAAAATGATTCTTTTAATGTTCTGTTGAATTTGGTTTGCTTATATTTAAAATTAGAAGTTTTGAATCTCTGTTCATCAAGGATGTTTGCCTGCAGTTTTCTGGTAGTGTCCTTTTCTGGTTTGGGAATCAGAGCAATGCTGGCATTATAAAATGAGTTTGGGAGTGTTCCCTCCTCTTCTTCTTTTTTTTTTCTTTTTATTTTCCGTTTGGATCTTGTTATTGATTTCTAGTTCCTACAATTGTAGTCAAAGACACTTGGTATGATTCAATCTTCTTGAATATGGAAAGACTTGTTCTGTGGATAAACATATGGCCTATACTAGAAAATGTTCTATGTGTACTTGACAAGAATGAATATTCTGATATTGTCAAATAGAATGTTATGTATATGTCTGTTAGGTCCCTAAGGTTTATGGTATTATTCAAATATGTTTCCTTATTGATTCTCTGTCTGGACAATCTATCCATTGTTGAGAATGGGGTATTAAAGGCCCTAATTATTACTGTGTTGCTGTTTATTTGTCCTGTTAGCTCTGTTACTTCTTTATGTATTTAGTTGCTCTAATGCTTGGTATATAAATATTTACAATTGCTATATCTTCTTGGTATATTAAACCCTTCATCATTATATATTAACCTTCTTTGTCTCATTTTATAATTTTTACCTTAGAGTCTATTTTGTCTGATACAATTGTAATGACCCCCTTCCCTTTGTTTAGTAACTATTTGCTTAAAATATCTTATTCTCTCCAATTCATTGTCAGTTTATGTGTATCTTTAAGAGTAAAGTGAGTCTTTTATTGGCCACATGTTGTTGAATCTTGTTTTTTGTTTGTTTGTTTTTAATCCATTCAACCATTTCTGTATTTTGTTTGGGGAATTTAATCTGAGAAGTAAGGGTTTACTATTGCCATTTAGTTATTTGTTTTGTGGTTATTTTGTTTCTTATCCTGTTCTTTTTTATGTGTATTGTAATGTCTTTTGGTATCAGTATACTTTGACTTCTTTATCATGTTCATTTGTATAATTACTGTACGTTTCCCCTTGTGGTTACCATCAGCCTTACATAAAATGTCTTAAAATTTTAGCTCCCTATTTAAAACTAATGACAATTTAACTTCAATATAATTCCTAAGCTTTACATTTTTACTTCTTTCCCCCTCACATTTTAGGTTATTGATGTTACAATTTACATATTTTTATATTGTGTAACTACTGACAGATTATTGTAGTTATGACTTTTTTACTGTGTTTGCTTTTTAACTTTTAAACTAGAGTTGTAAGTGAATTACACACCACCATTACCATATTACAGAATCTAACCTTGACTTTATATTTATAATTACCAGTGAGTTTTAAGCTATGTTTTTATGATGTTTATTAGCATCCATCCTTTTATTTCCACTCAAATAACTTACTTTAGCATTCCTTGTAAAGCAGGCATAAATTCCCTCAGCTTTTCTTTGTTTCAGAAAGGACAGCTCCACCAGGTATAATATTCTTGTTTGACAGTTTTGTTTTGTTTTGTTGTTTTTATTTATTTATTATTTATTTATTTATTTATTTCCCTTTCAATATTTTGAATATGTTATCCTATTTTCTCCTGGTCTGAAAAATTTCTGTTCAGAAATAAACCACCAAGTCTTATGGAGGTAACTTTGTATGCAACTTCTCTTTTCTCTCCCTGCTTTCAAAATTCTTTCTTTGTTTTTGTATTTTGACAATTTAATTTATGTGTCCCAGAATAGCCCTATTTGGGTTCAACCAATTTCGGATACTTTGGGCCTCTTGGATCTATATGTCTATTTCTCTTCCTAGGTTTGAGACACTTTTAACTGCTATTGCTTTAAATATACTTTTCATTCCTTTCGCTTTCTCCTAAAATTCCCATAATAAGAATATTGTTTGTTTGAATTTGCCATAAATCCCATAGGCTTTTTTATGCTTTTTTTTTTTTTCCCCTCCTTTTTACCCCTCTAACTGGATAGTTTCAAATGCCCTGTTTTTCAGGTCACTGATTCTTCTGCATGGTTGAGTCTACTTTTGAAGCTCTCTATTATATTTTTTAGTTCAGTTATTAAATTATCTGCTCTTGGATTTCTGTTTGGGTTTTTTGAGGTTTTTAGTTTTGTTGAACTTCTCATTTTGTTCATGCATTGTTTTCCTAGTTTTATTTAGTTGTCCATGCATCCTTGTTACATGAACTTCTTTATGAGGATTATTTAAATTCTTTGTCTGATAATTCATAGATCTCCACTTCTTTGAAGTCAGTTATTAGAGCTTTATTAATTCCCTTTGGTGTCATATTTACCTGTTTTTCTCATGATCCCTGATCTTATGTTGGTATCTGCACATTTGGTAAGTGGCCTCCTCTTTCAGACTTTACAGGTCTGCTTTGGCAGAGATAGTTCTTCACCAATCAACTCAGTTTGGTTTCTGGACATGCCTGCTGGTAATGTCCTTGGGAAGTTGGGCCCTGATGTTAAAGTCTATTTTGGAGAAAGGCAACTGTTTGAGCAATGAGGTTGGAGGTGCAGGGGTGTTCCATTGGTGGGAAACAGCTGGATAGGACTCCTGGCTTAGTTCCCTGCCTAATGAACCTGCAGGATGAGCTCCACAATTTCCTAGATTTCCTGGTCAGGCTTTCTAGGTGATCAGAATTGGTTAGTATATGCAGCAGTAGGTGGAGCTATGAATTAGCTTCTCCACCCTGGCAGGGGAGCAGGATGGGACCCTAGACCTATCTGGCTTGTTGTTTGGGGACCAAAATCAGGTAAGAGTATATGAGAGATACATTGAATATCTTGATCAAGTGATGCCACTGGTTTTGTTCTGCAGACAGAACAAAAAAGGCTGTGTTATCTGTCAAAGTGCTACAGTAAGTCAGACTGTAGGGTAGCCTCCACTGCTTCCTGTGTGCTCTGATAAAGTTCCCTGGTTGGTCAGGCTGAAGGCTGTACTTAACAGTGAGTGGGGTTGTTAATGGGAGAAGCAGCTCCAAGGCCAGTAAGGCTCATTGTTTGCAGATTTCACTCAAGGTGACCCATGACCCAAGGACCCTGGCTGAATAGGGTCACTGGATTCGTCCTGGAGGTGATCAGTTCTACCCACCCACTGTTTGGCTCCAGCACTGCTGGGTTATGCAGCAGCTCCCAGGTGTTCTTTCCCGCCCTTCCTGTCAAATGGGGCCAAGGGCCAGACTTTTTAGTGGGTGGGGATATGACTCAGCTCTTCTGCCTGAGGGGACTGGGAGGGCTTGCTTCAAGGAATCTCCAAATTTTCCCGAACTGTCTTACTGGTTGGGAGAGGCCAGGAGCTATGCTCAGTAGAATATGAGTCTATGAATTAAATTTTATGCCCGGGCATAGCAGGGGAACCTTTCTCACCTATATTTACTTTGCTCTGGAGGCAGTGAGCTCTGCTCACCTACTTGTCAGATAGAACATTGCTGGGTTATACAGCTTCCAGATGTTCTAGCCAGCCCTTCTTGTCAGATGGGGTTTGGAGCCACACTCCTTAGCAGGTGGGGCTATGACTCAGTGTCTGCCTGGACATGGACAGACCAGGCTCCAGGGCAGGAAAAACTCCTCTTTTGAAGACCCAAATCAGTCAGACCTGGACCCCACCAAGTGGCCTGGTCAGATTTTTCGAACCAACTTGGTTCTGAAGATGAGCAAAGCCGCTGGTTTGAACTACTACTTGGACCTTGCAGGTAGAAATTCAGTCCATGAAATTGGAGCACTGGTTGTTGGTAGCCTCCCTGCCTTTTGTCACAGTCAGATTCCCAGTATTTGAGCCCCAAAGATTTCCCTAAAATCCTGGTGGTACAAGATCAGAGTAGGGGCTCCCAAGAAGCAACCCATAATCTTGGGGGTGTTACTGATTGTCACTCCTGGGCTTTCTTTTCCCTCCGTAGGAACCATAGTCTCAGTAGAGACTTCATGGCATGGTGCTGCACGAGGCTGGGGAGGGAGCAATCTCTTAGATTTTTTACTCAGTTTATTAGCATATTAAGAGCTCTAGGATTTATATGAAAATAATTATATACGGTGTACTTTGTACTGAACATGATACTAGACCCTGGGTTTATAAGCAGCAATACAGATATAGTCACCTCTCTCAAAAGCTTATTATTCAGGTGGGGAAACAAATCATAATCAAATGTCTTTAACTTTGTTTTAGACAACATTTTTAATATCATTTGAAAGAAATACGATGCTGTAATATTATTTTCTCTAACAGCAATATATTTCATGAAGGAAAAATTGACTTAAAAAAGAAGCAAAAGAAAATAGGCTTGATATATATTTAATTCCCCCACTCCTCCTAAAAAAAATGAAATGAAACTTTTTTTTTTTTTTTTAACTTTTGGTGACTTGTTTAAACTAAGACCCAGTTCTTCATTGATACTCTATAGAATTAAGGTTGAATAAGATTATTATGCACAGCATTACCCTGAGTCAATGGCTAATAAATATAAGCTGTAGTTGATTTTTTTTTAACATTTCCTTGTAAAGGATATAGGTAAATCTTAATGCATAATATGAAACATTATGTTTTAATCCAAGATGCATATACCTCACCAAGAGTATTACACAAGGAATTTTGATTAATGATGAAAGGTAATAATAGTTGTGAATGGATTAATCAATCCCTATTCACAATCCCTTTTTCTGTGATCACCACCTAGTGAAATTGATTTACAAGTGGCCAAATGACTCAGTTTTGACCAGTGAAATAAAAATTGAAATTTCTGGGTAGAGCTTCCAAAAAGCCTTCCTAAAAGAGAGAGGTTTGGCAGGCATGCCTCTTTTTGCCCTTCACCATTTTTCCTCTCTTGCCAGAAGCACATAGATAAGTACTACAGGTATCTTGAACTTCAAGGAAAAAAGCCATACCTACATACAAAAGACACACATAAATATTGAAGATACCCTAGTTCCTGATGGCACCATTGAGCCAGTAACCAGCTCTTGTCTGCTTATCACCAGACAACCTATTAAGTGAAAAAAATTAATCCATATGTGTTAGTTGGTTTTCTGGTATTTACAATAAAATGCACTCCTGGCAAATAAAAGGAAAAATGGTAACACTGGGGAAAAAATTATATAAGTAAATGTTACAGAAAAAGCAAGCATCATACAAAAAGGAAAAATCATACCCATAAAATAATCATACTATGAACCACAATCCTAAAAACATAACCAGATATGATGCTTCTTATGTATAATATGTAAACTTTTCCTTAGAAGGAATAAATTTCCTGTAATAGAATAATAGTCCTGAAATAGTGAGAAACGAGTAGCAACATATCATAAACTCCCATTAATGTGGGGTAAATTACCAACATTGATCCTAAAACATAAGCTACTTGGAAATCAGATAAAAAATATGTCATTCACTTTTGTCATGTTTTTTATATCAATCCCAAAGACAGATTCATAGGCATTACATGGTACTTGCTGAAAGAACGCAATGTCATTGCTCAGAGAGTGTTATTCTGCTCTCTGAGACTACAGCATCCTGAGGAACAGGTCCATTGGGATTTACTGTTTTAGGAAGCAAACACATATTATATAAAGCTATTGTATGTATTGTAGAAAGCACTTGGTTGAAAAAGACAATACAGGAATGCATTTATGGTAATTGTATATAATGTAGATTTCAGTCCATTAGGAAAGCCAGACATTTCCAGAAATTATATATAAATATGCTGTGAGGGATGTAAAGATACTGAATGAAGTGAAGGCTCAAAAGTCCAGCACCATTTATGAATTGTTCCTTAGCTTTGGAAGGGGTGGTAGAGTGTTGTAAAAGGTCAGACCATGATCAGTGGTGCTGCCACTCAATCTCAGAATCACTGGCACCAGAGAAGAATATGTCCCACATACAATTTCTCTTCACTCCCCACCCCCTCCACATTAACTAGGGAAGACCATATCTGGGGCAGGGGAAGGAGGCAGGGATTGGACTTCAGGTTCTTGGAAGTGTCTTCTAGTTCTCTCTAGCACTGTCAGTGTTCTCTAAATACCAAGAGGGTGATTGTTGACTCCACCTATCAGTGAATAGCCTTAGACATAGAACAAACATAACAGTTTTCTTTTATCTTTTCCTTTCTGAAGAAGAGTCTTTTCAAACACGTGAGTACTTCCATCTTGCCTCTGCCTACCTGCCTTCCAGTCTTCTCCTCTGTGTTAACACCCTCAAAGTTTTCGTAGAATTCTTCAAACCCAGTGGCTAACATGAAATGGGTCCCTCCTTGCTGCTGTCTGTGTAGAAGGCACTCGCATTCTACATATATTTAAGGCTCTAGACGTAGAATATATATTGCTGGACCTATTTGAGACATTTTGTTTTCCATCCACAAGCAGTGCTTCTCACCACCACCTTTGAAGCTTGTGCCTAGTTATCTTACCTACCTTTACTGCTCCTCCATCAGTGGGGCCATGGCAGCAGGCTCATAGTCCTCCCCTTTACCATCATGGATGTCTGGAAACTTTGGTGGAAGGGGGATAAAAGGCACTTCACAAATCTATGTGATGAACGTCCAACATTTCATATAAAAATTATTTGAACTCTTTTTCTCTCACAGTTCAGAACTTAGCAATTCATTCTCCAGATAGTGCCAAATCCCCAATTTGACATCAAAAGATTTAAACTCCAACATGCATTTTTTTGGATTATGATCCCTAATCCCGATATTCTTTCATGCTGTAAAGCCTGTAAATGTGTTCTTCAGTTTCATCAATCTCTATACTTTCTAGACTACTACCTTTTTTTCAGTGTTTATTAATCCTTCTGACTTTACTGGTGTTCCAAACTAGCAGAGATCGCCTAGCAAAAACACATAATTGAAATTACATTCTAACTCTCTAATAGTCTCAACATCCTTGGTGACTTACCTTCTTTCTAAACTTGGAGCTCTGTGATACAATTTTGAAGTTCTCTATTTCTAACGTGGGCTGTTGGAACCTACTGGGGAAAAAATAGTCACATGATGCCTAGTACTAAAGTATCTTAGTTATCACCCACTCACTCCCCCCCACACATACACACTTATCCGTACTCTTTGAATCTCTGAGTAACTTCTTTCATTCCTGATACCTATTCCAAAAATAGTTTTAAAAATATTTCTGTTTTGCTAAGCTGTGCTAGCCCCGACCACTTCTCTACTAGTAGAGTATCTTGCCTTCTATTCCTAAGAGAAAGTTGAAGTGATCAGTATCTACCTCTTTTATTTAACCAACTGCAAACTTGTCTGCATGCACCCTATTTTCTCACCTCTAGTGGCAAGGGGAAAAAGATCCTCTGCTTATCTAACCCTAATTAATCCAATGGTATCTGAGTTAGAGCTTCTCAAATTTTAATGTGCTTATGAAGTACCTGGAGATCCTGTTTAATGCAGATTCAGATTCAGTAGGTTTGGAGTAGAGCCTGAGATTCTATAAAAAATTCCTAGCAATGTTCATGCTACTGGACCACAAATTATTCTTTGAATAACATTCTCGACTACCATCCTCTCTTTTCCTCTGAGACCTTGGTCTAACTATCGTATCTTTTCTCTCTCCTGCAGTTTCGAGTTATTCTTCTACACTTGACGCTCAAACTATACAAACTTTTAAAAAAAAATTTATTTTATTTTATTTTTAATGAAAGGAAAGCAAAACAATGACAACCTCCCAACCTTGGTTTTTTTCTACCTATCCCACAAGTCCTCGACCTGGTTTCATAGTCACGCTACATAGAAAACTCTAGTCTACAATACCAACATTACCTCCTCATGGGCCACATGCTCTTTTTCAACATCTGTGATGATTTCTGTACACTTTTCCCTAAAAGTATATTGTCAAAGATAATCAGTGATGTGCCTAAACTGTGTCCATATTCTGTCCTTTAATTGCTTGACAGATATAACATTTAGTAATGTAGTCTGTCAATCATATACCATTTAACCATTTTCTCCAGATTTTTCACTTCCTCTAAACTCTTAATGTTTAGTCTTTCTTTCGTATTGTGCCTTCTCTGTCTAGTACTGAATTATTGGCTCCTTAAATGTTTGTGTTTCTTCAAGTTTATCCTGAGACAGTGTCTTTCACCCTAAACATTATACATAGGCTAACTCATTTGAACTTACAGTTTCAATTACCCAGACTATAGTACTTACTTTCAGTTTGGACATACCCCATACACTTCACTTGTACTGAATTTGTTCACTTTGATATCTAAGAGATACTTCAAACACATGGTGTCTCAAACTTAACTTACGACTTTCTCAATCCTATTTGTCTTTTGTATTCTTTATGATCTGTGTCATCATCTATCCTAGTCAGGGATGATTTATCCCAAACGACAATAGATGTAGTGCCTGGGGCCACAATACTCTAAAAAGCTGAAGAAAGCAATGAACTCTTAGGTCAAATAAAATGTTCCTTTTAACAAATGTATTGGGGTGGCATTGGTTTAGTAAAATTATATAGGTTTCAAGTGTACAATTCTAAAATACATCATCTATGGATTGCATTGTGTCTTCACCACCCAGAGTCAGTTCTCCTTCCATCACCATATATTTGACCTCTTTTACACCTCTCTTCCACACTCCTCTCCCACACCCCTCTCCCCTTATCCTCTGGTAACCACTAAACTGTTGTCTGTGTCTATGAGTTTTTGTTTGTTCATTTCTCTTATTTGTTGCTTTCAGTTTTATATCTCACATATGAGTGAAGTCATATGGTTCTCAATTTTTTCTGTGTGAGTTATGCATCTTGAGATTATCATGCTAAGTGAAATAAGAAAATGTTTTAATACTAATAGTTATCTATAGCAACATAGTCCTAAACTATAATTTCTAATTTTTCCCCTCCTGGAGTAAGTGGCTCATGAAAGCAAAAAAGCCTGAGACTCAAAAAAGTACTATTGTGGTCCCAATCCTAGTCTCCCAAGCCATGATAACTGAGAACTATTCGAGGCCTCTTTTGTTTCTTCAGTTCTCACATTCAGTTAGTCACTGAGTTCTGGTAATTTTGTACGATTTCGGAGGAATTATCTTATTTCTGGGTCTTTTGTGGACTATTAGGTAGTCCTAATTGCTGGGCTCCTAGCTGGGCTTCAGTCTCTTATCTTGTCTTATGACTCTACATTGCTCCAAAACGAAATGTCGATGATCAATTCTCTGTTTAAAAGAGTAACTTTACTAACAATTGTCACCACAATAAACTTAAAAAAAAATCCTCCAGGTCTTTGAGTATCCTACAGGAAAAAGATCGAATACCATCTCTTCCATGACCTATGCTTTGCAGATCCTGCTAGTTTCATTTTCCCTTATATATCCAGTGGTCCCTCTGGACTAAATTACTAGCCATTCTTTGTGCCTGATTTTCTGTTTACATCAATAGGCAGTTGCTTCTGACTGGGAAAACCACTTATTCCCAGTTAACAGGATGAGTTCCTATTCACGTTAAAAACCTCTCTATCTCCATATAAAATATAGTAATTACATGTATTTACTTCATAACCCCCTTTATAATAAGTATACAATTCAGACCACACAACTCAACATATTCATTTATATCCATTTTCTTTTGTGTCACACTAGACTGTGGGCTCCTCAAGGGTCGTAATTTTGATTATCAATTCGTATGTCCTCAGTGCCTTGCATAAATAGGCATTCAACAAAAGACTGTTGAATGACTAAAATACATGAAATATTTGAATGTATGCTTAAGATATGCATTTTACTAAAAATGCAAATAGTAGCAACCATTCTTGAAAGTGACATGATAATTTCAGTCTAAATCCCATATCCATTTCTAATTATCTAGTTATAACTATCACTCTACCTCTGAATAATTAAAAGCAGCATATAAATGAACAATAATTTGATATAAAAGTAGAATTTTAAATTATGAAATATATGGGCAGTTCTAATGCATGCAATACATGACTCTAAATATGCAGCATTAATACAAAAACATAAATTAATAGAAAATATTAATTTTCTTAGGAAATTGCCTGGTTAATAGATCTCAGGAATCTTCTTTGCTCTACTTATTTTGGTAACGTAAATAATTTTTGGAAGTACCCAATGACTCAGAGAGATTAAATACAAAGTTAAAAGAAAATCTTCATATATGTTCTCTGAAAACTGAAATAAAGTTTTAAAATGAAGCTAAATGAATGGTCAAGAAAGCATTGTGACAGTTTCTTTACTGATTTTCTTCTGTAACCACTAACTAACAGTATTCTCAGCTGTTACATTGTTCTTTAGTATGTCTGGAACCTACCATAAAAAAAAAAAAAGAATCATGAAAACATTCCATAAATATGTTTCAAATATGTTTAGTTCATCAGTTTTCTCCACTATAACTTTAGGGTAGAGTTATTCATTCATTACTTCAACAAATATTTACTCAATGCCTACTATATATCTGGCACTTTACTGGATATGGGGGCACTTCAGGGAATAAAACAGAGTTTGCAATTTATCAGAGTACACAAACAAAAAAAAATATATTGCTGACTGCTATGGATTGAATGTTTGTGTTCTCTCAAAATTCATATATTGACACCTCAACCCTCAATGTGACTGTTTTTAGAGACAGGGCCTTTATGGATATGACTAATGTTAAATGAGGTCATAGGGCCTTGATCCAGTAGGATTAATGTCCTTATCAGAAAAGACAGGAGAGAAAGCTTTCTCCCTGCCATGTGAGAACACAATGAGAGGGCAGCCATTTGCAAGTGAAGGAGAGTCTTCACAATACCCTGCTGGACATTGATTTGGGACTTCCAGCTGCCAGAACTGTGGGAAAATATATTTCTATTTTTGAACTATCCAATCTATGCTGTTTTGTTATGGTAGCCCAAGCAGACCAACACAGTGAGATAAAGGATATGAAAGATCTATCAGATCATTTTAACTAGAGTACCAAGAGAATTTAATGGGGGAAAAAAAATAGTCTAACAGATAACGCTGTGCCCACTCCACATCCACACGCAAATGAATGAAGGTGAAACCTTATCTCACACTATATACAAAAATTAACTCAAAATTGATCAAATAACTAAGTATAAGTAATAAATTCTTAGAATAAAACATAGATTTTATAAATAGATTTTATAAATCTTTATTATTATTTTGGATAAGGCAATGGTTTCCTAAACATAATATCAAAAACAAAAGCAACAAAAGAAAAAATAAGTAAATAGGACGTCATCAAATTTAAAATATTTGCGCTTGAAAGGACAGTATCAAGAAAGTAACAGACAATCACAGAGTTGGAGAAAGTGTTTTCAAGTTTTATAACTACTAAGGGTCTAGTACCCACAATATGTTAGGAACTCTTACCATTCAGCAATATAACGACAAATAACCCAATTTAAAAAATGGATAAAGGATTTGAATACAAATTTTATTCAAAGAAGATATACAATTAACAAATAAACTAATGAAAAGATTATCAATATAATTTGTTATTAGGGAATGCAAATCAAAACTAAAATGAAATACCACTTCACACCCCCTACGATACAAACAAGACAGGGACAATCCTACATATTGGTGAGGATGTGGAGAAATTGAAATCCTGATATACTGCTGATAATATGGCAAAATGATTAAGCAGTTTTGTAAAACAGTTTGACAATTTATCAAAAAGTTAAACAGACTCATCACACGGTCCAGAATTTCTACTACTGGGCCTATAAACAAAATAATTGAAAACCTATGTCCACAGAAAAACCTAAGCATGAATGTTCATAGCAGTATTATTTATATTAATGAAAATGTTCAACTGATTAACAGGTAACAAATATGTAATCTGATACATACATTAGAATATTATTTGGCCGTAAAAAGGAATGAAGTGCTAATACATACTGCAACATGGATTATTCTTTAAAACATTATGCCAAGTGAAAGAATCCAGACAGAAAAGACCATGTGTTGTATGATTCCATTTATATGAAATGTCCAGAATAGGCGGTAGAGACAAAAATAGATTAATGTATGTCAAGGGCTAAAGGAAGGGGAGAGTAAGAAGTAGTTGCTAATGAATATGAGGATTTTGAGAAGGTGATGAAAATGGTACTAGAATTAGATAGTTGTGGTGGTAGCACAACCTTGTGCAATATACTAAAATGAATATATTACAAATCACTGAATTGTGCACTTTAAATGATAAATTTTATGATGTGTGTATAATAGCTCGATTTTTTTATTGCACAAAAATAATAATAAAGAAAAGATGTGATGTGATCACAAATGAGAAGCACTGACCAGAAGATTTATAAGCTAAGATCAGGAAGTATATTACAACTAGCAGTGTGTGTGCGTGTGTGTGTGCATGCATGTGTGTGTGAGTGATAGGAGGTATTAGGGTTGGATGAACATACTATGTGGGGACAAATGATGAAAGACAGCAGGAAAGGTAAGCAGGCACAGAATTATGCAAGGATTTTGTAAACCAAACTATTCTAGACTTTTAGAGGAGACTTTAGATGGTATTAAGGCAATGATGATTTCACTAAATTTGGAAAAGGGTAATTCTAATGATAAGAATATCGAATCTTTTAAAATAACAGTGCTAAAATTCAGGCGGGAGGGCACAGAAGCTTGAGCTAGGGAAACGGCATTGGTACTGAAAAAGAATACTTCAGAGAGTATTAAGAAGGCAGAGTCTGAAGAATTCTAATTACTAGAGAAAATTTTAATGTTTATGTCAGGTAGGAAACTATGCATTCTATTTCCAGACTTTAGATTTAATCATTATTCCCAAAAGATTCTTGTAGTTGTCTCAAAATTCCTCTTAATTGTGAAAAAATAATTTTATGCACATTCTCTTTTCCACCTCCTACAATCCTACAAGTCTTAAAACTCTTGAACTTCAGGTTTAAATGCTTTCAGTGGTCACTAATGAAAGAAAGAAGTTATTTTTTAAAGCAAAATAAAGGAATTCATTTACATATCATATACATATACTGGTAAATGTTACAGTAATTTTATTCAACACAATCATGCAAATCAACCCAATATGTAAATTAATAATTTCATTCTATTAATGATAAACCATAAATGCCTTTTAGTGCCAATTTTTAAGTATGTAAATTGATTCCAAGGAGGACATTTAATATCAAATGGCCATGAAATATTGTTAATCAATTTTGAAGGCTTATCATACATGCAATGTGCTGAATTTTTTCTCACAAAACTTATATGTTGAAGTTTTAACCCCTAGTATCTCAGAATGTGACTACATTTGAAGATAGGGTCATCAAAGTGGTAATTAACTTAAATGAGGTTATTAAGGTTGGCCCTAGTCCAATATGGCAGGTGTCCTTATAAAAAGAGGAAATTAGAACACAGACAAACATACAGGTAAGATTATGTGAAGATACAGGGAGACGTTGGCTATTTACAAGCCAAGCAGAGAAGCCGTAAGAGGAACCAACCCTGCCAATTCCTTGATCTTGGACTTCTAGCTTCCATAATTGTGAGACAATTAATTTGTATTGTTTAAGCAACCCAGTCTGATATTTTGTTACAGCAGTCCTAGAAAACTAAGAAAATGTATTTTCTTTTATATTATTTTGTTTTCAAATAATTTCACACTCGCACAAAAGTTCAAATAAATAATTCCCAAACATCATTAATTCAGATTCCCCAACTATAAATATTTTAATACATTTGCTTTATCATTAATCCCTCTGCATATTTATACATATTTTATTGTGTCTTTACTAAGAAAACATATTTAAATACAGTACAATTATCAAAATCAACAAATTATAGCTGATAAAACTATTAGCTATTCTACAGAGCATAGTCACATGTGCCTAAATAACACCCTTTACAGCAAAAAAGTAAAATATTTTTTAGATTTCATACAACATATATATGTATATAAATGCGTTGTGTATTTGTTCCATTATTGATGATGGTAACTTTGACTACTTGGTTAAGCTGATATCTGCCAGATTTTCCCATTGTAAAATGATATATTTTCTATTTTTAATAAGTACTTTGAGGGCAGATACATTAAGAGTATGTAGATATCCTATACTTCATCAAAATTTGACCACTAGTTTTATTTGTCCACTGGTAATTCTTACCTAATCAAGTAATAATATAATGTTTGTCAAATGGTAATTTTCTTAACTTCATCACTCTTCATTCAATGTTTGACAATCTGTTCTCAGAGCTTGCAGTTCTTCTTTATTTACGTGTATCACTACTAACTAGTAGATTATTTTATTTAGTAGATTATAATCCATTACTATCACTATATATTTTGATGCTCAAATTGTCCTAGATTCAACTAGTAGGTGCCACTTTAAGCTGCTTCTGTATTTTGTTGTTGTTTTACGTACCCATCACTCTTTGAGCACTTTCTTGGTTTACTCCCAATGAGATATTAGGCTCAACTTGTACCTTCCTGTCCTAGACCTGAAAACACTCATTTCTCCAGAAATCTGGTTTCTTATCGTAGAGAAAAGACAGGGCCTATACCTGAATGATCCTCCTTTTCAGAATGTGGAGGCAAAAGACACAGATGGTAGGGGATTGTCCTGTCCTAAAGGTACAGCAAGGTGACACAAATTCCAGGCTTAAGAAGCACCTAAGGTTCTTGTCATATACACCACTGATGCTAGGTTTGAGTTACCAATTTTATCACTTATCAAGACTCGGTTGATATGTTGAAGGTAGGTATATGTGGAATTTTTCAGTCAAAGGAAAAACATTACATTGGAGTAGAAGAGGACTGATATGGGGAGTTATACCCTTTTTGAAAGTGTAAGAAATTCTCTGTGGATGAGGCAACCCCCAAACTAGGATGTGAGTTTGACACTAAATCCTCTAGGAGATAAAATGAGGGGTTTTAATATCATTTAATACTGTTTTTAACCTTGCTCTTGTCCACCACTCAAGAAGATTTTACAAGGACAACTTTATTTATTTTTCTTACAAGGGCCATGGGAGGGGAAAGAATTGTATAATTTTAATATATGACCCCTCAATTGTGATTCTGTTACTTTGGGAAGATAAGGTACATGAGTAGCTAGAAAAGGTCTTGTAAGTCATGACAAAATGTTGATCAAGGATGGCTATGACTTGAACAACTTTAAAATTTGAAAGATATGAAGATGAATTCATAAATAACTACATGGATAATACTGAAAGCATCAAAACAATATACTTAGAAAACTATCCCAATGTGATATCCTTTAAATACAAATTAGATTTATACAGTACCAATGTTCCTTGTCTCCTTCCCATCTGCATGTACATTGAGGTCACATGCTCTAAATGACAGAAAACTAGGAGAGTTACGAACAGCATAGCTTTGAACTCAGGCAGACCATCATAAGAGAATGATGGCTCTATAACTGAGGGTTTCCTGTCTGAGACTGTGAACGATAAATGGCAATGCCTTACCCCGTCATCTGCTGCATTATAGATGCTGTTTGATGGCAGCCAAGACTGATTGAGACTTTTTAAAAGCTACCAGGATCAAAAATTCAAATAATAAAATGTGCTAGTGATATATGTCACAGCGGATCAAGCCAGCCAGATGCAGCCAATGAGACCTGGGCAGTGGATTAGGGCATGAGTCCCTGGCATCAGTAGAAGGCAAAGCAGATACGTCTTTTATATTAGTCAGAATTCCAAAAAGAGATAGATGACACATTTAAATTACAGTAATTTGAGGACAGTGTGATAGATTAAATATATATGAACATGTAGACAGAATGTTAAGAATCCATAAAGAAGGGTGCAGCACCCACAGCAAGGAACAGAGAACACTTACCATTCCTGGACCTGATAAGGTAAGGGAAGAAAATGGCTTGCATAACCTGGAAGCAGAGAACCCTGTGGAAAATGTGACCTTTGGAGAAGCTAAGACTAACCTCAAGAAATCAGTCCAACTGATGAGCTATGCAAGGAAGTAGCCAGGAAGATATATAACCTGACTTTAAACTCCTTTATTCCTGGAATTTTCCAAGGCTCTCCATTAATGAAAGCCAAATGGAAGCCTGAGAGCCTGGAGGTCTGTCAAGATAGTGTAAACAAAGTTAGCAGCCCAGGCAGAGAGTAAGGTAAAGAAGGGTGGAGGGTAATTCTGAAAGGGACAATGGGTGATAAGCAGCAGAGCAGATTTTACTACCTATCAACTACATTCAACAATCAGGGACACATCTGCCTGGAGGCCAGGGGCGTTCCCTGGATTCTCGGCTCCAGAATATTGCTTTAATGGATCAAGATTTCATCAATATAATCGTGGTACTTTTCTAGATATTAAAATGAAAAATGAACTTGTTGCCGTATTTTTTCTTCTCATAACCAAAACATATTTTAAAAGTATATGATTCCCTAGCCTTCTTTATAAATAATTATAGATATCTACTATGGTTTTATCTGTCATTTCAGCAAGACTATTCCATTATATAAAGGACAAAGATGAATGTTCACATAGTCATATATACAAAAGGTGCCAAAAAATGTATACACATTTTAAGAAAGGAGAAAACTGTATTAATTGTAATACTCAATATATACCGGTAACAAAAGATGAATACAAGTCACGTTTGACTTCTGCAATTACTAGCGGTGCTCAAAGTGGTTACTATCAGTGTCCAGACACATTTGATTACAGTGAACAACTGCTTGAGCATAGATAACAGCTCTTAAAAAGTGTATACATTGTTTTGTATACCCCCAGTATTTATATTGAAGATGGTTGCTCTTATTATATGCATGTTAGCTATTTTTGTGCTTAGAAAATAAGACGCGGATTAATGAATGTATGTTTCTTTTTTAGATATTTGTTAACATCCATAAGGATGTTATGAATATTATAATCCAATGTCGATGTATGTGAAACAATTGTTTCTTTTTTATCTGCCTGAAATTGCTCTTATTAAAGATACATTTCTGTGGGTGGAAGCAAAATTACGTCTCTATATCTTTAATAACTAAAGCCAGAGTTCCTGCTGAGAATATGAACAAGGTATTGAGATTAACTTTACCTTATTAAGAATGTATATGTCATGTATTGCAAACAGAATGGAAGGAAACTTCCAGCAAGATTGAACTTAATGGGAAATATGGTCATTTGGGATATATGACAGAATAAAAATCATGTATAGTGATGAGAGAGAGTAGATATTCTCAGGCACATGAGCTGTGCTTACTGCACTCTGAATTTAATTCTAAACTTGTGAAAATATATATTTAAAATTTTAAGATGTATAATAAGTGACACATTTATATTCCAAAACACACACACACACACACACACACACACACACACACACACGTGTGTGCATGCATGTGCACATGACAAAGGAGTAAAAAAGTTTTTCATGGAATATTTGCTAAAGCAGAAATTTTACCATGTACAGTAGTCTCCTTTTATTCACGATTTCCCATAGTTTCAGTTAACCTTGGTCAACTTCCCATAGTTTCAGTTACCCTTGGTCAACTATGGTCTGAAAATATTAAATGGAAAAGTCCCAAAATAAACAATTCATAAGATTTAAATTGCACACCACTCTGAGTAAGATCATGAAATTTTGCACCCTCCTGCTCCATCCAGTTTAGGACATGAATCGTCCCGTTTTCCACTGTGTCCACACTATATAAGCTACCCACCCATTAGTCACTTAGTAGCAGACTCCCTTATCAGGTCAACTCTCATAAAATCACAGTGGTTATAATCCTTATTTTACTTAATAATGAGCCCAAAGGGCAAGAGTAATTTAGATTTCATCATAGGTATTTGTGTATAAAAAAAACTATGCATGGTTTCAGGCATCCACTGGGGTCTTGTAATGTATCCCCCACAGGTAAAGGGGGACTACTCTATGTCTTATTTGTGTTGCCATAGTGAATGCTATAGACAATGTTTTCAGCATTATTTTTTAAAACATGCAAAAATGTTATTCAAATAGGTAGTTATACAGAGGGTTTGGTGAGAATTAAATTAAAGTATGCAAAGTTCTTTGATCTGTGCCAGGTACAGATTGAATAATTCTATAACTGTAAATGTATATGTATCGCTATGAAAACTAAGGGAATAACTGTGATAACTTCATTGAAACATTATATTAATGACTTGAGAAAATATATCTAATTATTTGATTTCTGGTATCTATCTTAGTACTGGGATGGGACCTACAGAAATAAGAGCAACAGATAGTTAATACATACTTTGAACTCTCTTTCTCTTTGAAATATCACAAATCTTAAACCAACAGTTGGAAGTTTTTAGATTTTAGTCAATTATTACTGAATTTTTGGTTATATATTATCCATTTTGTTCATTAACTCAAACATATTAATTTTATAACAAATTTTCTCTGCCTTTATTATTTTTTCCTTTCGATCTATCAATTTATGAGAGATGTATTAAAATTTATTTTTATAATCAGATATTATCAAATAGTCCTTGTTCTGTGCATTATGAGATTGTATTATTTTTAGTATTTTAGCTTAGAATCCTTATGTTTCTTATATATAAAAGTTCAGAAGTTGCATTGTAAGTATAAAAGAAAACATAACAAGAATAGTTATCCTATCCTTTATCCACTGTTGTTATTTAATCCCATAAAAAACTACATGTTTTTCTTTCTTCATTGTTTCATTAAATAGTGATCACTTTATCCCCAATATTGCCTTTTGCCTTAATTACAATTTTATGTGATAACCATAATGTGCCACATTGATTTAAGGTGTAATTGCTTCATCTTTAAATTACAATATATCTGAGTTCTTGTATTTTATTTATGATCCTTGTAAATAGAATGCGTTGATTTCATTTTTAGATCCAACATGACAATCATATATTCTAATGATTTAGTACACTTGTATATATAACATATGTGAACATATTCATATATGTTCCTATAATTGGAGTCTCTACTTCTTAACCTTTTACTGTATTTTTTTTTTGTCTTCTATTTTATGTGCCTTCTGAGACGATTAAGATTTTTTTAAATTAAATTACGTCTCAACTATTGCTCTAAAAATGTATTTTATTTTTACAATTTTAGTTGCAATCCTTAAATTTTAATACCCATAATTGTTTCAACAGAAAATACAGTTCAGCAGTATCTTTACTTTTTACTTAAATAGTACAAGGATCTTAGAATAAATTAATTCTATTCACTACCCTTTGTTTAGTGAATGTTACATGTTATTGCAGCCTTTGTGATATATCCTCTAATGAATTATTTCATTGTTTTGTTGCTTACATTTATCTAAAAAGATAACAGTTTCTTTACTCACCATTCCTTCTTACATTTATTCTTATTGAGTTTATTTCCTCTTCATAAATGATACGAGTTAGTCATTTAGTAGTACATTCGTCTGGGTCTATGAGTGGTAAACAGTCTTTGCCAAAAAAAAAAAAAATTGTGATATTTTTGGATGATAATTTAATTGGTTGTTGTATTCAGTGCTGACAATTATTTTCTCTCAGCACATTTAAGATAGTATTCCATGAGTTATAGTTGATGTTTTGCTGTTACAAGTATTATTTTTTGGAGGAGCTCTCTTGCTCTTTTTAAAACCCTCACTTTGACTTTGGAGCTCTATGATTTCACTACCATATTTTTATATATGGATTTCCTTCCTTCTTTCATTCCTCCCTTCCTCCCTTCCATCCTGCTAGCCCTCCTCCCTTCCGTCCTTCATTTCCTTTTATCTTGCTTGATAGTTGTAATTTCTAAATATGAGGATTAATGTTTTTTTCAAAATCTTGGAAATTTTCAAATATTGTTTTTCCTCTATTCTCTCTACTCTCACTTTCTGACATTCCTATTAGACACATGCTAGACTTCTTATTCTATTTTATAT
Source organism: Rhinolophus sinicus (assembly GCF_036562045.2). Taxonomy (NCBI): domain Eukaryota; kingdom Metazoa; phylum Chordata; class Mammalia; order Chiroptera; family Rhinolophidae; genus Rhinolophus; species Rhinolophus sinicus. The sequence goes on from NC_133755.1 coordinate 107,578,419, forward strand.
TATTTGTAACACATTATTAATATTTTCCATTTCTGTATCTTCCTTTATTGCTTTCAGACTCTCAATATAGTGTTTATTCTGTGGTTTTACTTCTCTGTTAAAATTTTAATTTATAGAATTTCTGTTTGGTGCTATGGAAATTAAAGATAGCTTTTGTCTTTTCTCCTAATTTTGATTTTTTTGTCCCTAATTATCTTCAACAAATGTATTATATAATCTTTATCTAAGTTTTGTTATATAAAATTCTTGGCCTCAAATAACGCTCTTTGTCATGTCTGCCTGTCATTCATGGTAACATGTTCCTTAGTGTATTTTGTAATTTTACAATATAAAAATTCTCAGTAATATTTTGTCTGTGAAAATCTTTTTCATCCTGGATTGAAATACTTTCTCTCCCAAATGGCTTTGCATTTGATTTTGCCAGGCACCTCAGTGGTATCCCTAACCTAGGACAACTTTTGTTATCATTTTGGCTAATTTCTCATACTGAAAATTTCTGGACCATGAAGGTATTGTAAATTTATATCATGAACTGAGATGTCACATAATTAAATTTTAAAAACCTTATGTTTTTTAAAACCATTTTAATGGTAAGGCCAAGATGGAAAAACTTTGACTACTCGCTGTGCTAACGAGTGTTATTTTCCTTCTGCTTATATTAGAATGGCAGTAGAGCCTTTTGAGGGTTCAGGATTAAGACAATAGAATCACTTCTAATTCCCCACTCTGTGTGAGTCCAAGGCCTTATCTCCCATCCCCACAAGGTAAATGCCTACTGGGAGCTCTGCAGCATCAGCTCATGTACTCACCACTCTGGTTCAGACCAGTTTTGTTTTATGTCTCAGCCTATTTTCCAAACTTTCTTGTGAGGTCAGCTACACAGTATTTAAGGAATGTGGGTTTTATTTTATTCATCATTTCCATATATCTTGAAACAGAAGTTATTTAGACTCTCTAATCCAACATACTATTCAAAAAATTGGTCATCCTCCTTATTATTAAAATTAGCATTAAAAGATGATAGGTGAATGGTGTGCCTAGTATTTCCCTCTCAAAACTCAAGACTTGCCTAGACAGTCTAGTTGTAAGGTTTCTGTTGTTTTATGCATTGGACGTCCCCTTGAAAAAAACATATATACTTCCATGTTGTTGCAAATGGTAAAATTGCATTTTTTTATGGCCAAGTAATATCTCATTGTATATATGTACCACATCTTCTTTATTTAATCATCTATTCATGGTCACTTAAGTTGCTTTTGTATCTAGGCTATTGTAAATAATGCTGCAATGAACATAAGGGTGCATATATCTTTTCAAATTAGTGTTTTGAATTTCTTTGGGTAAATATCCAGAAATGGTATCATGCTGGATGAAAAAGGTAAAGGGATTAAGAATTACAAATTGCTAGTTACAAAATAGTCATGGGCATGTAAAGTACAGCATAGGGAATATAGTCAATAATATTGTAGTATGTGTGTATGGTTGTAGGTGGGTACTAGGCTAATGGGGGGGATCACTTCATAAATTATATAAATGTCTAACCACTATGCTATACACCTGAAAGAAATATGAAATAGTGCTGAATGTCAACTGTAATCGAAATTAAAAAAATAAAGAAGATTAAAATGAAGATTTTTTTTAATTATACTTATTTTATTTAAAAACAGTAAATTAATTAAAAGGTACATGAAGACAATGTTTTTTGTTGTTGTTTTGTGTCCTTTATTGAAGTATATTTGACATATAACATTAGTTTCAGGTGTACAACATAATGATTCAGTAACTGTATACATTATTATATGCTCACTAAAATAATCTAATTGACATCAGTATACATTTACAATTTTTTACTTGTGAGACGAGAACTTTTAAGAGTGATTCTCTCAGAAATTTTTAAATATACAATACAGTATTATCAACTATAGGGATATTAACCTATAGTTTTATTTTTTTCTTTAGTGTTTGTCTGGTTGTGGTGTCAAGGTAATGCTGGCCTCGTACAATGAGTTTGGTAGCCTTCCCTCCTCTTCAATATTTTGGAATAGTTTGAGAACGATATGTACTAATTCTTTGAATGCTTGATAAAATTCACCTGTGAATATGTCTTATTCAGGATTTCTGTTTGGGGAAGGTTTTTACTTACTGATTCAATTTGTTAATAGTTGCCAGTTTCTTCAGATTTTCTGTTTCTTCCTTATTCAGTCTTGGAAGCTTGTGCTTTTCTAGGAATTTATCCATTTCTTCCAGGTTGTCCAATTTTTTGGCATATAATTATTCGTAGTATTTTCTTAACCTTTACATTTCTATGGTGTAATTGTCACTGCTTTTCTTTTATTTCTGATTTTATTTATTTGTGCCCTCTCTTTTTTTCTTGATGAGTCTGGTCCATTTTTGTTCTATTGGCTCATCAAGATGACAAACTCAGCGACCAGAGAACCCTGTTCTTTTTCTAGTTCCTTTAGGTGTGAGATTAGATTGTTTACTTGAGGTGTTTCTTCTTTCTGAGGTGGGCCTGTATTGCTATAATTTTCCCTCTTAAGACTATGTATGTCCCATAGATTTGGGACACAAATCTATGGTTTTCAAGACAAATGTGTTTTCATTTGTCTCAAAGCATCTTTTGATTTATTCCTTGATCTCATTGTTAACCCAGTCATTGTTTGTACCATGCTATTTAGCCTCCACATGTTTGTGTGTTTTTTTTCAGTTTTCTGCTTGTAATAGATTTCTAGTTTTATACCACTGTGATCAGAGAAGATGCTTGACATGATTTCAATCTTCTTAAATTTATTGAGACTTGTTTTGTGCCCTAATATGTGGTTTATCCTGGACAAAAATTCCCATGTGCATTTGAAAATAATGTATAATCTACTGCTTTGGGGTGAAATGTCCTAAAAATATCAATGAAGTCCATCTAATGTGTTCTTTAAGGGCACTGTCTCCTTGCTGATTTTTCTGTCTGTAAGATATATCCATTGAAGTCAAAGGGGTGTTAACACCCCCTACTATTTTGATTTCTCCCTTCATGTCCACCAATATTTGCTTTACATATTTTGGTGCTCCTATATTTGGTGCATAGATGTTCACCAAAGTTAATATCCTCTTGTTTTATCTCTTTACCATTATGAAATGCCCTTTTTAACTCTTGTTACAGTCTTTGTTTTGAAGTCTATTTGGTCTGATATAAGTACAGGTACTCCAGCATTTTCTTTTTCCTTTCCATATGCGTGAGATATCTTTTTCCATCTCTTTCCTTTCAATCCATGTGTGTCTTTTGATCTTAGTGGGTCTCTTGTAGGCAGCATATGCACAGGTTTTATTTTTGCATCAATTCAGTCATCTTACCGTGTTTCCCCAAAAATAAGACCTAGCCGGACCATCAGCTCTAATGTGTCTTTTGGAACAAAAATTAATGTAAGATCCAGTCTTATTTTAATATAACATAAGATTCGGTCTTAATATATAACATAATGCAATATAATATAATTTAATATAATACCAGGTCTTATATAAATTTTTGCTCCAAAAATCTCATTAGAGCTGATGATCTGGCTAGGTCTTATTTTCGGGGAAACATGGTATGTCTTTTGATTGGATCATTTAGTCCATTTATTTAAAGTAATTATTGATAGGTATGTAATTATTGTCATTTTATTATTTTTTTCTGCTTGTTTTTGTATTTCCTCTCAGTTCATTTCATATTCTCTTGCTCTCATTTCTTGTGTGTTGATAACTTTCTAAAGTGTTATGTTAGTGTTCCTTTTTCTTTATTTCTTGTATGTTTCTTATAGATATTTGGTTTGTAGTTACCATGTGCTTCATGTATACCAAGCTATGTTTATAGCAGTCTATTTAATGTTGATAGTCATTGAAGTTCAAACACATTCTAAAAACACTACCGTTTTTACTCAACCCCTCCACATTTATGTTTCTGTCATTCTTTTTACTTATTTTGTGTGGGTGTGTATTCCCTAATTTATGATTGCAGTTACACATGATCTTCCTACTTTGGTCGTTTAATCTTTATATCACATTTATACTTGATTTATCCACTGTCTTTATTAAGTTTTTGACTTTGTCATAATTTTCTTTTCTTTCCCATTATTTTACTTTTATGTTTTAATTTTTTAAATTAGTTTCAGGTGTACAAAACAATGTAATAGACATTAACCATTTATATCCCTCACAAAGTGATAATCCCCCTCCCCCAATCTACTACCCCTCTGACATTGCATACAGCCATTACTTTTCCACTGTCTCTATCCCTAATGCTGTATTTCACTTTTTGTAACAATATGTATATATATATATATATATATATATATATATATATATATATATATATATATATATAAAATTATCGTTGACATTCATTATTGTTTAGCTTCAGCTTCAGGTGTACAGTGCAGTGATCAGGCATCTACATCATCCCTGAGGTGGTCTCCCTAATAAAACATGTGTCCATCAGATACCCTACAAATTCTTTACAACATTGTTGATTACAGTCCCCAAATTGACTTCTGTATTCCTGTGGCAATCTTGTTGTTACTATTGTGCTTTCTAATCCCCTCACCTTCCGCCTTATCCCCACCCAGCCTCCCATCTAGTAATCCTCAGTTTTTTCTCTATGTCTCTGAGACTGTTTCTGATTAGTTTATCCATTTATTATTTTCTTTTATTTATTCTAAAGAATAATTTATTCTTTAGAGTCCACATATAAGTGAGATCATATGGTATTTGTCTTTCTCTGTCTGACTTATTTCACTTGGCGTAATGTTCTCTAGGTCCATCCATATTGCTGCAAATGGTAAGATTTAATTATTCTTTATGGCTGCATAATACTCCATTGTATAAATGTGCCACAATTTCCTATTCTAGTCATCTACTGATGGGCATTTCAGTTGCTTCCATGTTTTGGCTATTGTGTATAGTGCTGCAATAAACGGGTGCGTAAAGTTTTTTTCAAATTAGAGTTTTGGATTTCTCCAGATAGATACCTAGGATTGGAATTGCTGGGTCATAAGGTAGTTCTATTTTCAGATTTTTGAGATACCTCCATACTGTTTTCCATAGTGGCTGCACCAATCTGCAATCCCACCAACAGTGTCTGAGGGTTCCCTTTTCTCCAGATCCTCACCAGCACTTGTTTTTTGTTGATTTATTGATGATTTTCCTTTTGACTGGAGTGAGGTAGTATCTCACTGTGGTTTTTATTTGCATTTCTCTAATGATTAGTGAGGTTGAACATTTTTTCATATGTCTATTTGCCATCTGTATGTCCTCTTTAGAAAAATGTCTGTTCATATCCTCTGCCCATTATTCAATTGGGTTGAGTGAGTTTTTATAAATTTGGGATATTAACCCCTTATCAGATATATCATTGGCAAATGTCTTCTCCCATTTTATAGGATCCTTTTTATGTTTTATTGATGGTTTCTTTTGCTGTGAAAACGTTTTTTAGTTTGATGTAATCCCACATGTTATTTTTTCTCTTACTTCCCTTGCCTGAGGGGATTCCCATATTTTCTTATTCATATTTTTTATCTTTTTTCTTAATGACGTCCCTTTAACATTTCTTGTAATACTGGTTTAGCAGTGATAAACATCTTTAGCTTTCCTTGTTCTTGAAATAATTTATCTCTGCTTTGATTCTAAATGATGGCTTTTCTGGTTAGAGAATTCTTGGTTGTAGGTCCTTGCTGTTCATCACTTTGAGTATTTTGTGCCTGTCCTTTCTGACCTGCAAAGTTTCTGTTGAGGAATCAGCTGGAACTTTCATGGAAGCTCTCTTGTATGTAACTAACTGTTTTTCTCTTGTTATTTTTAAGATTATCTCTTTGTCTTTAACTTTGGCATTTCAATTATGATACACCTTGGTGTGAGCTTCTTTGGTTTTCATCTTGTTTGAGTTTCTCTGTGCTCCCTGAACTTGAATGCCTATTACCTTCACCAGGTTTGGGAAGTTTTCCATCATTATTTTTTCAAATAGGTTTTCAATTCCTTATTCTCTCCTCCTTTTGATACCCCTATGATGTGAAAGTTGGTATGCTTGATGTTGTCTCAGAGGGTCCCTTAAACTATCTTCATTTTATTTGTTTTGCTATTCCAATTGGGTCTTTTCTGATACCTTGTCTCTACAGTTGTTAACTTAGTCCTCTGTTTCTTCTAAACTGTTGATGCCCTCAGATGCATTCTTCATTTCAGTAATTGTACTCTTCAATTCTGACTGGTTCTTTTTTATGGTTTCTATAACTGGTATAAGTTCTCACTGAGTTTAGCTGTTCTCCTAAGCTCAATGAGCAACCTTATGACCAATGTTTTGAACTCTGTATCTGAAAGAGTGCTTGTCTTCATTTTATTTAGCTCTTTTCTGGAGTTTTGTTTCATTTGAGACAAGCATTTATTGTTGTTGTTTATTTTTTGTTTTTGTTTTTGTCTCCTGATTTTGGCATACTCCCTATGTCCGTTTCTAATTAATAGGTGGATCTGCTACATTTCCCAGTCTTGACAGAGTGGCTTTATGGGTTGAGTGCTGCAATCTCATTGGTCATCTAAGCCATATGATCCAGGGGTTTTGTATGCCCTCCTTTTGTAGATAAGCTTCTATTGTTGTTGGCATGTCCGTAGGTGAGGTTGACCATCAGACTGACTAGATATGAGGGCTGGCTGTGACTACAGAGGATGAGCTGTTGTGCAGTGTTTGATCCCACAGAGCAGGAGTCGCTTTAGCACAGCTCTGATGTCAGCTGAGTCTGCCCTTTGGGTGTGACATTTTTGAAGCTGGTTGAGTGTTCTTCTGATGTGAGCTGAAGTGTGAGCCACCAGATGTGTTTGTTCTGGAGCTTCTTGGGCAGTGCTTAGGTGTAGGCCAAGGTCAGCTGCCACTGATGCCACGCTTGGGGCCCCCTGGTAAAAGCCACAAAGTGATTTGCATTTGTTTGCCACTTCTGTTGGGCTTAGATGTACCTGGGACAAACAGCACTGAAATCCCAGGATGACTGCCACTTGTGGCAGGTTGGGCCCCTTTGGTATACATCATGATGTGAGCTGAGGCCAACCATCCCTTGTGCCAGGGTTTGGCTACTTAGCTGAAGCATGACTGCTTCTTCTGCCAGGCTTTGGGGCACATGATGGGAGTTAACTTGTAAGTTGAGACCATTAGCCACTTATAATGGGCTTGAGTACACTTAGTAACATCTACAAAGCACCCTAAGGTCAGTTGCTGCTTATTTGGGGATTGTGCATCTTTGAGAGAGTTTTAAAAAGTCAATAGCTGAACAGAAGAAGGCCACTTATGTGGAGGAGCTGCTGGAAGAGGCATGGGTAGGCAAGTGCATTGGGTTTGTAGGTGGGTCTCAGTGAATCACCAGGGAAGGAGAATGGTGTTACCCAGGTTAAGGAAGAGCATAAATGCCCGCCTGCACTTGTCCAGCTGGGTGGATGGGGAGCTCCACATAAGGCCAGTAGTGCCTGCCAGGGCTTATGTTTCTGGAAAGAACTGCTCTGACTTCTGTCCGTCCCTCTAGCACTTGCACTGTAGTTAGTAAATTTAATCCCCCCCTGTCTAATCCTGGTGCTTTTTGAGCTGCTTGCCCTATGCTAGAGTTTAGAGTGAGTGAGTCTGTGGGTGGGAACTTGAAGAAGTTAGTCTTTGTCTCCAGCAGATCCCTGCCCTTCTTGGATACAATAGCCACTGTTTATCACAGCCAGATGTTAGGCGGACTCCTCTTTCCTGTACTAATACTCTCTGGGTTGGAGAACACAGTATGGGGCTGGGGACCCATGCTCCTCATGGGAACCTCTGCAGCAGAAGATATTCCTTCTGATTTTTAATTACCACACTGCGGGTTTGGGACCTGTCCAGTCTACATCTCCACCCCTCATGCCAGTCTTGATGTGGCTTCTTCTTTATCTCTTTAGTCATAGAAATTCTGTTCAACTAGTCTTTAGGTGGCTCTCTCTAGTGATTGCGCTATAATTAGCTGTAATTTTGATGTGGTCGTGGGAGGAGGTCAGTACATATTTTACACCTTTACTATAAACTCCACATCCATTTATTTTTGATAGTCTGAAAATGTGCAAATCCTTCCCAAAGTAAAGAAGAGGAAAATGTGCGTTTTAGAATACTTTAAGCTGATCAAATATTCTATTATTTTAACTTATGATCTATAATTTCAGGACTAAAAAGTTAAGCTGAAGAACAAAAATTCCTTCAACGTATTTAAGTAGGTCACATTGTACCTACTACAGAATATATTTTATGGCTGACATTTTAACAACATCATAATATCTATCTATGTCAAGGGATTTAACTATGGTACTTAGGCTCCAAGAGAGGAAGAAAATTAATTTCCACCAGTATTGCATTCAATCCAGGTAAACATGTATGGGAGAGGTCAGAAAGTAGTTCAAGGAAATTTAGAAATTGGAGGTATCAGAGACTAATTTAACTATTTGTGTCATACTGTTTTAAAACAATTATAAATATCTAATCAATAGTACACCAGGAACTAATATTGTATGTCAACAGTAATTGAAAATTTTTAAAAAGACAGAAAAATAATGGGGATAATAACTAATTACCATATTTTAGTGCACAAAGAAATACTTACTCTCATTGATTTTTGCCAATGATAATCAACAGGCCTTCTTTTTGGAAAGGTAGTTTCATTTATATTGATGTAGATAGTGATTGAATGTAGGTAGAATAGCAAAATTCACACATGTATCATTCATGTTTGTTTGGGATATATTATGTGATTTTAGTTAATAGAGAAACCTGTTTTATTTATTTTTTTATTTAAACTACAGTTCAAGTTTACTAGACATAGGGGAACTTGGAAACATGCAGTAGTTAGATAATTTGGATTGGGAAACATACTTTATGATCCACATAATGATAAATACAAATTAGTAATAATGAACATGAAGAAATTCAGGACTATTTTATTGTCTTGTACATTATAAGCTGCACATGTAGGCAGATTTGGGACCATGATTTAAAAGCTATCAGTCAAATGTATTTTCCTCCCTAAAGCATCATAACTTTTGGCCTTTCAGAATGACTGAAATTTATTCCTTTGGATTAAGGCATCATATTTCCAGAAATTCCCAGTTAAATAAAAATTATAAAGGAATGTATTTCTAGCAATACCCTAATATTTCCATAATGATCTAGGTTAGGATTTCTATAATTTGCTTCTCTATAGTCTGTTATTATATAATCTAGGTTTAGAATGATATATTTTAAAGGAAACACTGGTAACAGGATAGTAACTTGTTGGAAAGAATAATAAAACCAGGGGTTAGAAACAATTAGGGCCAACTACAGTAAGCCAGACCAGGAGCATTGAGGTCTCACCTGAACTAAGCAGTGAAGAAAAGAGGTTGTGAGGGTTGAGTGTCAAGAAAATAGAATTAATAGGACTCGATGGTCAATAAGATTCAGAAGCTAAAGAGAAGAATGAATAAAAAATTGCTTCCGTACTGAATTTGGCAATATAAAAAGGCTAGCACCTCATCACTAAGTTGAAGGTATTCCACAAATAGAAATTTTGTTTAATATTAGAACATCAGTCAATAATGTAATTCACCACACAAATAGATTGACGAAAATAAAATTATCATCTCAACAGTTTTAGCAAACTAAGAATAGAAGGGAACTTCCTTAATTTGATATAAGTTTTCTTAAAAACTAACTGTAACAGCAACAAAAATGATGGACAAAACAAACCTAGGGGAAATCTCGTATGTATGACAAAATTCGGGAAATTTTCTCTTTGAAAGACTAAATAAACAAATCACTTTATTATCTATTCAATTTGAGGTTATCAACATAGTATAAATCAAGGAAAAGAAATGAATAGAATGACTAATATATTTATTTTTAAAAACAGAGAAAAAAGCATTAAAACCACTTCTGCCAAATTAATTATAAACAACAATTATCACACAATAAATCTTTCCTAATTATAATTTCTTATATGTGTAATTTGTCTGAGAGCTTATTTCATAATATATAAATTTCTATGTGCAATCATATGAGTTTCCTTTATTTAGGTAAAAAAAAAGTCTTAACAGAAAATAGCATTACCTTTAAAGTAGTGCTATATTAATGGAGCTACTATTTATTTTAATCATCCCTCGACATATTTTAATGCCCCAAAGTATATATAGTTCCATTCTCTCATTAGGCAAGCATATATTAAGCACATACAGCATGTCATGCACAGTATTAGACCATAGTGATGCACCACAAAATATGGTCATCTATGTCATTAAGAGTCTTGTAAACCACGGAGAAAAATCTTCCTTAGTGGTCATATTTAACCCACCATATTGTCTGACTATTTAGGCCTTCTGAAAAGTTGTTTCCTTTGAAGAAACTGATAAATAATTTAGAGAACCTATAAAAAATGACTGTTTTCTTAACTGCCGTATTAAAAATTAGCTGTTAAATTAAACATAACTAGTTTATGCAGAAATGCTATCTAGTACAAACATGAATGAGAGCAATGGACCTGGACTGACTCCCCAAAACTGACTAACACATAAATTAGACTATTTATAGTTAGATACTTCCCAAAGGTAGCTGTGCTATTGGTGATCTGATTGGAATGACATGGTAGGTGAAAACTGAGGGCATTAGCAAAGAGCTATGGAGTCGCGTGCCTGCTTTTCTAAAGCAGTATTGAAACTTTGTTTTTTAATTTGTTATTTTTATTGGAGAATTTCAAATATTGTCCAATAGTTTGGTAAATTTGTTATGATAGATGGATTTGCATATTGAACTACTGTGGTAAAATCATTTTTTTTTTTCCACAGATAACGGTAAGTATATATAAATATACTTCTGTTTTGTAAACTTGAAAGCTCTATTTTTAATAACTTTAAAATCACATGTGATTTTAAAAATGAAATGTTATACTACAAATTCCATTGTATGTTTGTGAATAAAGAAGTAAAATAATAAGTTATAATGTCAAGAATTATAATTAACTTATTAATTCAAAATGATTCCTAATTGTTTATGTAGTGTATTTATAAACTACAAGTATAAATTGGAGAATGCTATATCATCTTAAATTCCCCTTATAAAAATCACTACTTAAAGCTAGAATTGTCATATTTTGTTTATTTTAGAGAAATACAGTCTTGAAATAAACATGTGTATATTCACGTGAAAAGCAGAAAGTACAATTATAGACAGAAAGAATAAAAAAGTATTTGCATATTTAGTATGAATAGACATTTTATAAATTAAAATTAAAATAGAGGAAACCAAGATACTTTACCTCTTAGAAGTTACCTTGTCTTTCACTTAGCGAGTGAAAATCACATTGAATTCTCACCATTATCTAAAAGGTTATAAATTGATTCTAAGTTGTTTAGAAAATTGTTAATTACACAAGGTTATAAATCTAATTGTATGGAACAATTAGCTTGGCATTGAAAAAATCAACATCAGCTACAACAAAGCTGTTCTACCAACAAAATTAGTCACCATTAAATGTGGTCAGCCATCCCAGGAAAGCAAGCCAGTGGTCCCAGTCGGATGGGTGCAACACAATTTCTCTCCTGGATGGACAATTAAATACACATTTCCAGCTGTTGGCTGTTCAGCAGTGGCATCTTAATTTAGGAAGAAATCTCTGAAAAAGACGTAACTAAGAGGGAATAATCTGTGATGAAACAGTAGGTGCCGAAACCAAGTTGAACATAACTAAAATGTATAGGGTCATAACTGTCCACCACTTAAAGACCTCAAGATATATGAAAGTTTTGAACTTCCACTCAACCCCAGAGTTTTGTTGAATCTCAGCAGCCTTTTGGAATTCAGAAAGCACTGGACAAGTTCAGTTCTGCAGCTTATAGCAAGCAAAGCAAGTAATCATAGCAAGGAATGTGACTGTATTTATTTGTAATAGTAGTTATATAAGAGCCTTAGTCATAGTATTTTACTAGTTGTTTAATTCCCCTAGCAATTTTTTTTATTATTATTATTATTCATGTATCCATCCAGGCCTAGTTTCTGTTTTTTGCTTTATACCTGAAAGGCAGACCCCTGTGAACTGTATCAATTAAGCTCCTTTTCCAACTCCCTGATGGGTATGGCAAATGGGTGACACAGGAGACCAGAGGAAAGAAATAGAGCCAGGTTTTAGTATTTCTACTCTTCCCTCTGTGTTGTCAGCCACAAAATCTGTATGAATAACGAGCAAGCTTACCACAACCTGCAAACACTGCCTATCTGTGCAAGGGGTTCTCCGAGATCAGACCCAGAAGATGGGTAAAGTTGCTTAATTTCCATTCTTCCCTAATTCATTGATCTAATGCCAGTCTCATTCTCCTGTTCTTGCCTCCAACTTTCAAGATACATCCATTCATGTTCTCCCACCACCACAACCACTACACTTACACAATCACAATTTAAAACATTATTTCAGTAAAATTTACATGAAGTATAACTTACATATAGAAATCGCACAAATTATAAGTATTCAACTACAAGCATTTTCGTAAGATGTAACCATTACCTAATCCATGTAACCATTACCTAGAACATGAAATGAAACATCCCTCAGTATTGCAGAGAACTCCTACGTCCCCACCATATCATTTTCCCCAAAAAATAACCTGACTTCTAACACCAAAGATGAGTTTATTCTTTTTGAATTTACATAAGAAGAATCATATAGTATATATTCTTTGGTATATATCTGGCTTCTTGCCCTCAATCTTGCATATCTCTGAGATTCATCTTTTCCCCTCATCCTGTTTCATTGCTCTCTTACCCCTTGTAAATAGAAAAACAGATATTAAAAATCTAGATTTTTTTTTTTCATTCTCTCTCTGCTAGGTGGTCCCAAGGCTAGTGCCTTGTACTTGCTAGAATTTGTGAGACACTTACAGCCAGTCACTTGGAGACATACGCCCATTCATCCTTCACTCTAAGCACTACTTCAAGGCAAATTCCTCCAAGCTGTGAATCCTGTCTGAGCCATTTCATTGCTACAGAGTTTCCATAGTATGTTTAATGCAGAATTCAGATTTTTTCTCCCTGCCACAAGTTTCGTACCTCTACTCCTCACTCAGCTCCACTAAAAAATATGGTTGTTTTAATACCTTTTCGCACCCAGCAGAAGTTGCACTACCTTTTCTATTACTTGCCATACAGTCTTTCAATCCAGGTTACCAATGTGGTGGCCTCCCACCATCCTGGGCCCTCCCACCAGCTCTGTCATACTGTACATCTTTACTCCCTTTTCAAACAGAATACAACTTTCTGTAAATATCTGGTGTCTATACTATGGGAACCACTCTCCATTGTTCCTTTTCTGCATAACTACTGCAAAAAATTTGCTATGGCGATCAGCATGAAAAATGTAATATTAGTGTTTATAGCTTTGGCTTTGTTATTGAGCTATTCACTCTTAGACTTTACACTACCCAGAGTCTCCAGTGCTATTATAGTGTTAGCCATCACGTCATCTCTCTACCATTAATGCTCACGTGGGGTCCAGGCCCATTGCTCTCCACAGTGGTGCTTAGATATAACAGTGGTGCTTACCTCACTAAAGACAGTGAATTATACTGACATAGGCCATGAGATTGCAGTTCAAAGTCCTCACACTGAAATCTCTCTACTCCTCATGCAATCTCTTAGTTTTCCTTTGAAATCTGGGGAAGCATAAGGATGGGAAACTCTTATAATTCAGTAAATAAATAGACAAATAATCCAAATTTGGTGTTTTAGGGGTACCAGAATAAGTGAGATAACAAAAGAGGAGGTAAAAATTGGATTTTGAAGTCAGTAGAGTTACTGGTGACGAGAAGGTATAAGTATCTAGGAAATGAGTGGGTGAGAAACGTAAAATGAAGGGAAAATTGTTAGTGCTCAGAAGGTGAAAAAGCAAGAGACCAAGAAAGCCGTCCACTTGAGTGTTCAAGATACAAGGATATGGGTGGAAAGGAATGCAGTAAACCAGAAAACAAATTGTCCAGTGAATACGTGGGAGTGACTAGGAGGTTACATGGTGGAAGCAATAGCCAGAATTTCAAGGGAGTTCAGGAAAAGTTGAGGTAGTCACCACAGGTAGCAATACTATGTAATAGTTAAGAACTTGAATTTAAATCAGTTCTTTGTCATTATTGGATTGTGCAGTCTATGACAAATTACTTAATGTCTGTCATTCTTCCTCCCTTTTTCATATGGAAAACTGGGAAAAATAACATGTATTTCATAAAGTTATTGTGGGAATTTAATGAAATAACAAATATGAAGTACCTGGCATATGCGAGTTCTTAAGCTATATTAACCTTATTGATTAATATGTGATTAATGTATTGATTTAAATCATGCTTGCAATAGAAATTCCTGAAACTAGCTTAGGCAAAAGGAAAGTTAATTAAAAGACTAAATATTGGTTATTTATTTTATTTGCTAGACTCAAAATTGACTTTATATATTTGGAAATTTGCCATCATGTGACTCACAGTGAGGTAGGATTAACCTCTGACATTAGAAATTTGCTCTCCTCAATGATTGGTAACCAGTGTGTGTGTGTGTGTGTGTGTGCGTGTGTGTGTGTGTATCCTACGTTGGGCAATCAGACACTCTCACATGGGACTTTAATCTGGGTAAGTGAAACAAAGAAATTGACAGTTGAGAATCTATGTTTTGGGGAACAGTAACAATATAAGGTGGTAGAGGTGTTAGAGATGACATCTAATGTCTAGGTGCGTCTTCCTCAGTCTTTCTGTGATTTGGTTCTCTTGACAGTCTTTCCATTTTCAAGCCTGGTTTCCCAGAACAAGGAACTTGAATGCTACCGGTCTCTCTCTTTCTAATGTATGTTTTACACTCTTAGCTTCATTCTTTGACACTATCTCTCTGTAAGTGGAAGAAAACATCCAGAATCAAACATCGCTCCTCATGTCTCCAGATTTGTCACTTGGGAGGATTTAGATTCTCTTTGGTTACAAGGACAAAATGGAGAAAAACTGCAGTTGTCCTAATTTGTGGCAATGACTATTCTTTGAGCAATTAACTGTGTCCATAGTTAGAAAGACATACAATTGACAACACCGGATGCTAGACTCCAGACCAGTCAACACAAACCTAAGGATGAAGAACGTCTCAAAAAAAAAAAGAGTATCACTAGAAGAGCATAGCTAGAATACAAAGGGAGAGGCATTTCCCAGAACATAGGAAAGGAAGAGAAAAAGAAATAAAAGATAGGCAAGTTAGAAAAATTGACTAGTTTCTCTATGTGCATACAGAGGAGTAAGGCCATAATATATCGGAGGTATTACTTTTGAAATAGAGGAGAACCGTTAAATATTTTTAGCAGAAATTTATACATTCCACACAACGTTAGGGAATATCCTATGATGACAGGTTATCAAATAAATGATAGGAAAGGAAAGATTGAGGATAGCATAATAAGAAGGAAGGGATTTTGATGGTAGATCTATGAGTGCCTAACTTAAGGTAAAGGCAATTAGAATATAAAGAAAGGGCTAAATTAAAGAGTTATTTTGAAAGAAGAATGAATAAAACATGATAGATGAGTGATTCAAGTTGGTGAAGGTAATTTCAAAGCTGACATCAAACTTACTTGTAATACCAACCAGAAACCTGTAATAGAAATAGGAAATGTGAGTGTGTGTGTGTGTGTGTGTGTGTGCGCGCGCACGCACACACACACACACATGCTTGGGAGATTCTGAAGGGAGTGAGGGAAACAAATGAAAACTGAGTTTCTCAAGAATTTTCACTATACTAACACAAAGATTGTCCTTCCTTTTTTTATTCATTCATACTTCCCCAAAAGTATTTAAATGGAAATATCAGTAAATGAATAAATATACTGCAAGATTTCTATTTTACTGAGAGATTTTCATATGATGCATCAAGTGAATATAACTTGTAATTTGGGAAATGACAGCTTAATGTAACAAAAATACATTTGAAATAGAACTGACTCATTCTTCTAGTGAGCAAGCTGCTACCTGCAAGCAAATTAGGCATTTTTTGACATTGCATCAAACAATAATTTAAAGTCATGGGAGTAATGCTTCTGATACCAAATGTATTCTCACATTCTGTAAGAATTGATTCAGCTTTCAAATGCTGCTGACACCTTGGAAATGATCCTGAGTATATCTCCATGTTTTTGGCATTCTGTTAAAGATTCCTAACTTCTTGATATTCTTATTAGCACTGTTTAGAAATCAGAGTTTCGAGGGGAAACTTTAACATTTCCTATTGAAACAGATATAGAAAGAACTCCAGTTTTTTTTCCATTTTAGGGAAATATATATTAAAATGACTGCATACAGGGTCTCAAATAGAAGATTTTAACTTTATATGCAGAAAGTCCCCCCAAAAAATGTATATACATTTTAAGAAAATAAAAAAAATATTAAAATTGTGATACTCGATATTTACCAATAACAAGAAATGTATACAAGTCACGTTTGACTTCTGCAATTACAAGAGATGCTCAAAGTGGTTACCATCAGCTTCCAGACAATTCTGATTACAGCAAACTATTGCTTGAGCAATGTTGACCAATGTGTCCACTTGTATACATTTTTTGCCACCCCCGGTATAAAGCCTTTGTAATTATGTTTTTAGACTGTTAACAGAATTAAATTTGTCATATTACTTGGTGGTATGTCCAGTGAGCTGGACTCAGTGACTTGTTTCCAAAGAATAGACTTTAGAAATGGAAAAATAGTGACTATACAGTGAAGAAACCTGGTAAACACTACCTTAACCAAGTTCAATACTACCAGTAATGTTATGTTAATTTTTAAATATATTTTTAGCAATATTTGTATATACTAATATAATTGGATGAGAAGTCACTTAACCTTAGTGGCATTCTTCCTGCAATTCTATAATCCCAGTCGAATCATGAGAAAATAGCAAAACTAAATTGAGGTACATTCTACAGTACTTGATCCATACTCTTCAAAAGTGCAAGGTCTTGAGAAAAAAGAACAAAAGAAAAAGAAATGCAGACTGGAAAAAAATTAAGGAATATGATACATAAATATAATGTGTAATTCTGGATTGGATCCTGAAACATAAAAAGGATATTAGTGGAAAAACTTGTGAAATCTGAATTAAGTATATCGTTAATAGTACTATGACAATGTTTATTTCTTAGTTTAGATAGATATAAAATGGTTATGGAAGATGACAGCTTTGGGGAAAGCTCAGTGAAAGATATACAAGAACTCTGTGCACTATTTTTGCATTCTTGTCTAAGTCAAAAATTATTTAAAAATAGATTTTTAATATCAAAATAATTTAACAATTATTTTCACATAATTAAAATAAATGATTATATTTGTGTGTATAGCCTTTTCCAATAAAATTTATAAAATCCAGAATAAATAATTACTTCCTTTCAGGCAGAACTTCATAAAATTAATCCACAGAAAAGCATAATAACCACAAGTAGTTTGTTATGGGCAGAACTCTTTCTTTTACATGTTTGCTTATTTTAACAAGTGATCCAAACCTTAACAAAGATACAAAAACTTCTGTATCTGGAAGAGACCATAGAGATTAATAAGTTAAAATTTGCATTTAGAGATGAGGGTACTGTGGGGAAGAGTTTGAGGCTTTCTCTAAATCATGGTTAACAAGAGAGAGAGAACCAAATTGAAATTTCCTGCTTCATGGTGTGGCATTCTTTCCTTTTATGTACTCTGATAAACACTTAAGTAGCTGAGTATTGCCCCATGTGTTTGTGTTTGTCCATACTTGGTCTGGGTTATGAAAATCCCCCAAACTTTTAACTTTTAACTTTGTGTACAGGGTTTCTCAAACTGTGGTCCATGGATCCCTAGGAAATACAAGTGTAATATAGGGTCTTCTAAATATTTGAGTTTGACCAGCAATGGTGCAAGCTAGATTTTATAATAGAATTTATTAATCTAGCATTATCATTAATAATTTGGTTCCTTGTGAGTTATTGAATATAAACATCATATTGTGTAAGGTTTCTAATGAATAAAGCTTAAATGCAGCAAAGATTTTGACAAATCTCTGGCCGATTCAACCTACCTTGCACAATAATTCGTTCACATTGTACTCCTATTAAATGTTTTTTTGAAATAATACTTTCTGGAAAGATAAATGAACAACGAGTATTGCTGATATTTCACAGATGTTACATAAATAAACATGACATATAATGAGTAGTCAGTAAAAAATAATTGAATATAATTTAAATATAACTTAACTTACTATTTAATACAGATGCTTAGTATAACAGACTATCAATTTCCATTCCTCTTGCTACTTGAAGGCAGAGACTAGTTTCACTGAGCTATCTCTTCCCCATGTGACTTAGCAAAGGGAGATATCGTCCATTGTTCTCTGGGTAAATCCTGATTGATTAAAGCGAATCACAATGGTTCTATTGCTCACAAAGTTATCTAAAGAAAGAACCTGAAAGTTTGGCTATGAGATAGTGAATGAAAGCAGTAGTTTATGAATACTAAAGAGGAAACACAACCAACCTCTGAGACAGGAGGGGAGATCTGCTAGAATACTCATGGAAATCTGCCCTCTTTTTAAAGAAGTTATCACATTAGATGGTACATTTTCCTGTTTCTGTCCAGTGGCATGTGTAACTAACCTGCTTGGAGTTGTTGTAACCATTTTGTCATCTGTTTGAGGTAGAAATGCCAGAAGGTAGCACCAACTTATGGATTAAAAGTCAACTTTCAGTCATGGTTACTTGCAGCCAAAGTCATCTTACCTGAATTACTTAACACATTTAGGCAAAAATCAACTGTCAGGCAAAATAATGATTGACCTTTACTGCTTATTTATAGTAAAGGGGACATTTTTTTTTCATATTGCATAAAACCTAACAACTAAATTAAAAAATCAATATTATTTAGCCTTATGTGCTTAACAAACTAAAATGAGAATAGAAATGATCTAAATACACTTTTATGAAATTATCTAAACATTGCGTAAAAAATAACGTTGCTCTAAAATACAAGTGTTCCAAACACTTTCTTCCTGTGCTTAGAGTTGCTCTTAGGATCAGCTCTACAAAATACCCACCACACACCTTGACAAATGTTACTTGTGCAGTATATATCATTCAGCTTATTCCTACCCATTCTTCGAATATTGAGGCTATCATCAGCCCCATTCATTTCACTTTCTTAAAAGAAATCCCCGAGAGAAATATTTGAAATTGTTAACGAAAAATGTTTAATTATGTGGTTTGTAGATGAAAAGAAATACATTATGCATTTTGTATATTATAGCAATAATTCAAGGGTACAAATGTTAATAAAAGTTATAAACATTTTTATACACCAAAGGGAATATTTAGAATATGGTAAAATTTGCTTTGCAGAAAAGGGAATTATTTGCATAACCATTGTTATTCACAAAAATTGCATATTGAATTCTTTGTTTAATGATCTGAAAATAAGTTCTACACTCTAAGTCTGATAAATTGATTATACCAATTGCAGTCTATCTTGAAAAGTATGTCTTTCCAGTGGAGAACATAAGGCAAACAAGTATTTTTGAACTTTATCAATATGTACCTGCACATGTGCACATTTCATTACATATGGATAAACCAGATTTCTAAATTTTACTTTATTCTTTAAAATTGCATCTGTTGATTGTTTTTCTATTGGAGAGAAACTATTACTGGAGTGATAAGTCTAGTTCTTTGGGGAAGAACCCATAGAGAGCAAAATGTCTAATAAAAACATATTGGGGTCATCCACTAGGTCGCCTTCTTTTTTTGTTTTTCTTTTAATCAGAAGCTGTCAAACTAACTAACTTAGCCAAAATAGAAATTTATTGCAAGCCCAGGATGCATTCTTAGAATCAATGGGAAAGTTAGACAAAAGGCTTAGATATAGGCAAGAGCAAAGTTTGTTCCAAATAACTATGAAATAGAAGCTACAGAATTGACTTATATGCAAGACGTTTTTTTCAGTGAACCACTACTCAGATAAACACCAGTCTTCTTCCATTCACATTCCCTTCTGAGAAAGTCAAATATCCAATACCAACTGTTTGCAGTTCACTCTGATTAAGTGTTGTGGAACATACAAGAACTATTATAAGACATATAAGTTCATACTCTCAAAACACTTACAATCTTAACAAAGACCATTTCTGACCAAGGAAATAGCTAGTGAGAACTTAGCATCAATCAAACAGCAGCCAAAATTACTAAACTCATAATCTGTCATTAATTTGTCCTTTTAAATTTACCTCCTATTCATTATTCCCCAAAGCAAGTCTACTTACTGACTCCACTTCTCCCTCAGCACACTTTTTGCTTTATCTCTTTATTTTCACTTCTCCAGCTGGAATTTTCTCTCTCCCTTCTTTCCATATTAAAGCTCTAACTAACCACACACAAAACTCAAATCTATTTCCATTAAGGACAATGGTCCACAGAGCCATAAGCAGCCTATTCTTTCCATAAATGGACCTAGCTCATAGTGAATATAGCATGTGTTTGGCACTGCTAGAGTGCTGACTTGGCACTCTAATTATTCGTACTTTGCTTGTCTACATATGCATTTCTCCTCAAATTGCGCTCTTCTGGAGAACAGTCATCCCTCCCCCCCCCCTTTTTTTTTCACTTCCCTTCTCTTTACTCCATACCCTGACTCTTATCATCTAGCCACATACACCTCCAGTCCCATCTATCTATTACGTGGTACCATAGTGCTTTGTCATAAACTACTAACCTTTATGCAAATACATAATCTGATGCATAGTCATTGGTATTCATAAGAATGGAGACCATTCATTCATGTGCCTCCACTGCCATAAAATATAACTACTTAAAGTTGTGTTTTTCCTAGCCTGTTTGATGCCGGTCCTCAGGAATGACATAAAAATAAATAGTTTAAAACTAATTTCTCCTTACTTACTTACCTGATTCAGAGTTCCAGAAATCTAAATATCCTTAAACAGTCTGTAAATATCCTGTACCATTCCCATAAATGTCATTTTCTCTACCTCATAAATGCTTAAATAACTTTCCAGTTTGCATCTCCCAACATACTGTTGTTCTATAAGCAGTATCTTTGCACATTAAATGAGCAGTATGGCAATGTGAGTAATGCAATTATTCCATATTTGACTGGGGTGGTATTAGTTTGCCTCATGGAAACAGGCATGAAGAGTCTGAGCATTTCAACCTAGTCAGTCAATATATCCAAGCAATTGCTTGATAGCTTTTTATTTCCTCAGGTGACATTTAACTGTTGAGAAACTATAGTAGTGTCAGGTTATGTCTAGTGGCTAGACTTTTCAATGATGAAAAAATCTTTAATTTATTATTGTTTTCACTTGCAGTGTTTTATTAAAATAATAATTTTGTTGACAGATAACACAATTATCTATTTCTCTTTGGTCTTTGGATGTATTTTATAACTTAGAAGTTTGTGCTTTTAGACTCACTTCTAACAGATTTCTAATGGGAAATATAGTTAATTATTATCCAGTTAAACTATTGAGTATGTTTAATACTTTTTATATAGGAAGTTTCTTTTTTAAAATTATTTTTAATTGAGATAACTTTGGGTTATATCATTATTTAAGCTTCAAGTGTGCAAAAATATAAATCGACATCTGTATGTATAACATCATACTCACCACCAGAATTCTAATTAACATCCATCATCATACAATTGAGCTGCTTTACCCACTTCACCCTCCTTCCACTTTCCTTCCCCTCTGGTAACCATCAATCAGTTGTCTGCTTCTACAGGTTGATTTTTGTTTGTTTTGTTTGTTCATCTGTTTTTATTTTTATTTTTCATATTCCACAAATGAATGAAATCATGCATTGTTGTCTTTTTCCATCCAACTTATTTTACTTAGCATAATACCATCAAGATCCATCCATTTTGTCCAAAAATGACAGGATTTCGCCTTTTTATGCCTGAGTAGTATTCATTATATATACAGAGAGTGCCAAAAAAGTATACCCATTTTAAGAAAGGAAAACTGTATTCAAATTGCAATATTCAGTATATACCAATAACAAAAGAAGAATACAAGTCACGTTTGATTTCTGCAGTTACAAGAGGTGCTCAAAGTGGTTACTATCAGCATCCAGACACTTCTGGTTTTGGCAAAATAGTGCTTGAGCAACGTTGACCAAAGTGTCCACTTGTATACATTTTTTGACACCCCGTTATATATAAAATCATGTCATCTGCAAATAGTAATAGTTTTTCTTTCTTTTTTTTCTTTTTCTTTTTCTTTCTTTCTTTGTTTCTTTGTTTCTTTCTTTCTCTCTCTCCCTCCCTCCCTCCCTTCCTTCCAATTTGGATGACTTTTATTTCTATTTCTTGCCTGATTGCTCTCTCTAGGACTTCCAATACTATCTTGAATCATAATGGTGAAAATGAGCATCCTTGTCTTGTTCCTGATTTAGAGGAAAATATTTCAGTTTTTTACCGTTGAGTGCTATAAGCTGTTATTTTAACATATATGGCCTTTATTATGTTGAGATACTTTCCTTCTATACAGGTTTGAGATTATTATATCGTAAATGGATGTTGAATCTTGTCAAATTCTTTTTCTGCATATATTAGGATGATCATATGATTTTTATCCTTCAGGTTGTTGATGTGGTATGTCGTGTTGATTGATTGTGAACGTTGAACCGTTCTTGAATCCTTGGAACACATTCCACTTATCACAGTGTATGATCCTTTTAATGTATTTTTGTATTTGGTTTGTTAGTATTGTTACGAATATTTGCATCTATATTCATCAGAGATGTAGACCTACATATTTTTTTTTTTTATTGTTTTGTCTTTTTCTGGTTTTGGTATTAGGGTAATATTGGCCTTGTAAAATGCATTGGGAAGTATTCCTCCTCTTCAATATTTTGGAAGAGTTTGAGAATGATACTTATTAAACCTTCTTTGAATATTTGGTAGAATTCACTAGTGAAACCATCTGAACCTGGATGTTGTTTTTGGGGGGAGGTTTTTGATTACTGTTTTAATCTTTTTAGTAGTGATTGATCTATGAAGACTTTCTATTAGTTTATAATTCAGTCTTGGAAGTTTGCATAATTCTAAGAATTTGTCCATTTCCTCTTGATTTTCAAATTTGTTAGCATATAGCTGTTTATAGTAGATTCTTATGATGACTTGTATTTTTTGTGGTATCTTGTAACTCGTCTTCCATTTATAATTTTAATTATTTCAGCTTTAATTTTTTTATTGTGTATTTACCTAAAGGTTTGTCAATTTGTTTTTTTTTCCAAAGAACCAATTCTTAGTTTCATTGATCACTTGTCTTTTTAGTCTCTATTTCATTTATTTCTATTCAGATTTATTATTGCCTTTCTTTAACTGACTTTAGGTTTCATGTGTTCTTCTTTTTCTAGTTCCTTTCGGTGTAAGATTAGATTGTTTATTTGATGTTTTTCTTGTTTCTTGAGGTAAACCTATATTCTTATAAACCTCCCTCATAGTACTGCTTTTACTGGATCCTAAAAACTTCAGTATGTCACATTACAATTTTCATTTGTCTCCACGTATTTTGTCTCTTCTTTCTTCTTTGACCCAATAGTTGTGCAACAACATGTTGTTTAATCTCCACGTATCTGTGCTTTTTCCAGATTTCTTCTTGTAGTTGATTTCTAGTTTCATATCATTGTTGGGAAAGATGCTTGATCTGTTTTGAATCTTAAAATTATTGAGATTTGTTTTACGTCCCAACATATGGTTAATCCTTAAAAATGCTTCATGTACACTTGAGAAAAATGTATGTTTTGCTGCTTTTGAATGGAAATTTCTAAACATATCTATTAAGTTTATCTGATCTAATATGTCATTCCGGGCCATTATTTCCTTGTTGACTATCTGGCTGGATGATCTATCCACTGATGTGAGATGTTAATATCTCTACTACTATTGTGTTGCTGTCAATTTCTTCCTTTAGGACTGTTAATAGTTTCTTTATATATTTTGATGCTCTTATGGTAGGAGTATATATATGGATAAATGTTATGTCTTCTTAATTGATTAACCCCTCTATAGTTATATAATGTCCATCTTTTTGCATTGAAGTGTGTTTTGTCTAATATAAGTATGGTGACACCCACTTTCTTTTGGTTACCATATGCTTGGAGTATCATCTTCTACCACTTTACTCAAGGCTATGTTTGTCTTTAGAGCTAAGATGAGTCTACTGTAGGCTAGGGTGTAATCAGGTTTTCTTTTTCAATCCATCCAGCCACTCTATGTCTTTCTTTTTACTAGTGAGTTTATTCCATTTACATTTCTGGTAATCATTTATATATGAGGGATTACTATTGCCATTCTGTTTTTTGTTTGCTCTATATCCCTGTGTTTGGTTTTTGTTTTTTTTTGGTTTTTTTTTCACTTATATTTTTGCCTGCCGTTTTAGTTTGGTGGTTTTCTATGATGTTTTTCTCAGTTTCTTCTTTTTTACTGTTTTATGTTTCTGCTATAGATTTTTGGTTCATTTTTAGAGTTTTAATCTCTTTGGTAAATTATTTCTTCTACTCATTAATTGTATTGCTGAAATCATCAAACTGTCTTTCTGAATTTTCCTGTAGGTTGTTGAGTTTCTTCATGATAGTATCTTGAATTCTGTATCAGATCACAGTCTACCATGACTTTAAGTTTGACTTCTGGAGAATTGTCAATTTTTGTGTGTGTGTGATGTCATGTTTCGTGTGCTGTATAAATTGTTCTTCTGCTGGCACATTTGAAGCAGCAAACACCTTTCTGGATTGTCTCTAGTTATATTTTAGAGCTAGTACTTTCTACCCTCCACTACCATTGCTAATGGCATTGCCACTACCCTTTTTGTGACTGCTTGTGCCTTCAAGGTCACCAATACCTTGATGCTATTGGTGTCACTGAGTCACCAGCACTACAGCAGCTCCTGGAGCCTCTGTCCTGGGGCACTGCCACAGGTTCTAGAGCCTCAGGATTTGGATACCATTTTCATTGCAATGAACCCTGGGGTCTTTGATGCATCCCTGGAAGGGAGAGGTGACTGTCACCACCTCTGAGGGTGGGGCTGGCTGGGTTTGAAAGGAATGCCAGTGATATTCCTGGAGTCTCCAGATGCAGGCTCTGTCTCAACCCCTGTAGACATTGGATGTGGGCTCCACCATTGTCTTTCCTCTAGCATCGCCCTCCACACAGTCCTGGCGACCTACCTTCAGATATACAGATGTGTTGATTTCTCAGGCATCCTGCCATATGCTGTGCAGCGAATCCTTTGTCAGACTATGGATGGACTACTGTTTGTAAAGTAAAGGCGAGAGAAAGTAAATGACTCAAGCCACCATGATGCTCAAGATTTACTTTTTTAACATCTCAAATATACTCAAGAATAACTATAGTTTTTCCTGAAGTCACTTGATTATTTTCTTACTTCAATAAAAGCAGTTTATATTTTTGTATCCTTCCCTTAACCTATTATTTCCATTTATTGACTGTGTGTTTTCTACTAGAGTGTTTTTTCACATTTCAGATTCTTTCTTTTTAAACCTTCTTTGGCTTCATTGTTAGTGTATGCACAGAAAAAATACTTACCTACAAATTGGAATACATTCAGCAAGTTTCTAAACATATATTTCTTTTCCATATCTCCATTTCCATATCCCTGCTTAAGAGAAAATGGAGACATGCTGTATGGGGGAAATATTGTCTGCCATTAAAAATAAAGGTGCTTTCTTTATATTTTGCACAATTGTACTGAACATTCTGGTGCCCTGCTTATCCCTTTACCCGACTGACATTTAGATCTTCCAGCTGCTCTGATTATCAGCTGCTAATAGTTCATAACTATCCTAGCCCTGTCCTGCTTCCATCATTCCCCTTCTCCTGAGAATGTTTTTTCAATAAATAAGATGGATTTATATCCTTCACTTAAATTCTGCTTTTAGGAAACCCAACCTAAGACAATATCTAAATGTATGTGTTTTGTTGTTTTTTTCTCCCATACAATTATATTTAGTCATGTTTTTAGAGATCAGGGATAAAGCAACCTATGTGTACTTGGCATAAAATTAAATATGTGAATGTAATAAACACTTTTATGACCCATAATTCCAAAACTCAATCACAGATCCTAATTGTTAGAATTTATATACATTGAAAAGTACAAGGGGTTAGTTGCAAAAAGAAGTTTGCCTAATTTTATCCAGGAGCCCAAATCTTTCTTACTAATCGTCGAAGTTGAAATATAAACAGTGACCACACTTGTGTAAGGTAATATTTTTTAAAATGAAAATGATGACTAAATTCTGTATGACCCTACATGTGTTCAAAATAGATAAGTCAGATAAATGTTATGACAACATTTCTTCCATTTGTTTTTATCCCAACCCAAATAACATACCCCATATGACCAAATTTTCAATTAAAATTGAGAATTTTGCAAGCTTATGTAGGACTAAAAATCTCTATTATAGGAAGGTGAAAGTAGATATTTCTCATTTGCATTAGTCAACAAAGGACACTGTGTTCCCTGCACTGTAGCCTAAGACCTAATATTTTTAGACCTCTCACATGACATAGAGCATGTTTTGCTTGAATCTACCTTGACATACACGGTACAGACATGTTTTTCCCAGCTCTAAGTCTTTAAAGAGTCCATTACATGAAGTCTAATTGTATTAAAAAGAATGGAAAGTGCTTAAGTCAAATATATAAAATATATAATAAAATAGTTAAAAAGAGGATAACTCAAAAGGTCTGATGTACTTTGATTATATATGATTTTTGTAATTAGTTTCAGGTGTACAATACAATGTAATAGTTAGACATTTATCATTTATATCCCTCACACAGTGATAACCCCCCTCCTTCCCTTCCTCTGACATCACATACAGCTATTACATTTCCACTTTCTCTATTCCTATTGCTGTACTCTCTTGTAACTATATATATGTACATATATATATATATACACACACACACACATATATACACACACACACATATATATACACACATATGTATATAAAATTGTAGTTGACATTCATTATTGTTCAGCTTCAGCTTCATGTGTGTACAGTGCTGTGATCAGGCATCTACATCATCTCTGAGGTGGTCTCCCTAATGAGACAAGTGTCCATCGGATACCCTACAAAATCTTTACATTATTGATTACATTCCCCAAATTGACTTTCGTATCCCCGTGGCAATCTTACGGTTACCAATTGTGCTTTCTAATCCCCTCACCTTCCACCTTATCCCTACCCCTCCTCCCATCTAGCAACCCTCAGTTTTTCCTCTGTGTGTCTGAGATTGTTTCTGATTAGTTCATTCCTTTATTCTTTTCTTTAGATTCCACAAATAAGTGAGATCATATGGTATTTGTCTTTCTCTGTCTGATTTATTTCACTTAGTGTAATGTTTTTAGGTCCATTCATATTGTTTCAAGTAGTAAGATTTCATTCTTCTTTATGGCTGCATAATACTCCATTGTATAAATGTACCAGTTTCTTAATCCAGTCACCTACCTATGGGCATTTCAATTGTTTCTATGTCTTGGCTATTGTGTATAGTGCTGCAATAAACATAGGGGTGCATTTTTTTTTTCTAGTTAGAGCTTTGGATGTCTCCAGATAGATACCTAGGAGTGGAAATGCTGGGTCATAAGGTAGTTCAATTTTCAGATTTTTGAGATACCTCCATACTGTTTTCCATAGTGGCTGCACCAATCTGCACTCTCACCAACAGCGCATGAGGGTTCCCTTTTCTTCACATCCTCACCAGCACTTCTTATTTGTTGATTTATTGATGATAGCTGTTTTGACTGGGGTGAGGTAGTATCTCATTTTTGTTTTTATTTGCATTTCTCTAATGATTAGTGAGGTTGAACATTTTTTTCATATGTCTGTTTGCCATCTGTATGTTCTACTTAGAAAAATGTCTCTTCATGTCCTCTGCCCATTTTTTAATTGGGTTGTTTTTTTTGGGTTAAGTGAGTGTTTTTTTATAAATTTGGGATATTAACCCCTTATCGGATATATCATTGGCAAATACAGTGGTACCTCAGTTTTAGAACGTAATTCATGAGTTCTGAAATGTTTGAAAACAGCCGACAGCTAGGCCTCAGCATCTTGCACTCAGCGGAAGACGTGTGACATGTTCGACTTCCGAGGAATGTTCAAAAACAAGCATTTAATTTTAGGTTTACGGCCTTCGTAAACCTAAATGTTCGTCAATGGAAACGTTCGAAGTTCAAACACCGAGGTACCACTGTATCTTCTCCCATTCAGTAGGATCCCTTTTTGTTTTATTGATGGTCCCTTTGCTGTGAAAAAACTTTTTAGTTTGATGTAATACCACATGTTTATTTTTTTCTATTACTTCCCTTGCCCTAGGGGCTATATCAGTAAAAACCTTATTCCGGGTCTGTAAACTTTCTTCCTATATTTTCTTCTAGGAGTTTTATGGTTTCAGATCTTACATTTAAGTCTTTAATCCATTTGGAATTTATTATTGTATATGGTGTAAGGAAGTTGTCCAGCTTCATTTTTTTTTTTTTTTTTTCATTTGTCTGTCCAGGTTTCCCAGCACCGTTTATTGAATAGACTGTCTTTACCCCACCATAAATTTTTGCTTCCATTGTCATAGATTAAATGACCACATAGGCCTGGATTTATTTCTGGATTCTCTATTCTGTCCCATTGATCTATCTATATGTCTGTTTTTATGCCAGTACCATGCTGTTTTGACTACTGTGGTCTTGTAGTATAATTTGATGTCAGATATTGTCATACCTCCCACTTTGTTCTTTTTTCTCAAGATTGCCGAGGCTAAATGGGGTCTTTTATGGTTCCATATAAATTTTAGGATTATATGTTCTCTTTCTGTGAAAAATGTCGTTGGTAGTTTGATAGGAATTGCATTGAATCTGTATATTGCCTTAGGCAGCATGGACATTTTAACTATATTAATTCTTCCTGTCCATGAGCATGGTATGTGTTTCCATCTATTTGTATCTTAATTTCCCTCTTCAGTGTCTTACAATTTTCTGAGTACAGATCTTTTACTTCTTTGATTAAATTTATCCATAGATATTTTATAGCCTTTGAAACAACTGTAAATGTGATTGTTTTCTTAATTTCTCCTTACAATATTTTATTATTGGTATATGCAAATGCAACTGATTTCTGAATACTAATTGTGTATCTTGCTACTTTACTAAATTCATTTATCAGTTCTAATAGTTTTTTGGTGGTCTTTAGGGTTTTCTCTATATAGTATTATTACATCATCTCCATATAATGACAATTTCCTCCTTACCAATTTTGATGTCCTTGGCTATATTTTAAGTTAAATCTTATAATGGTTGTGCAAAGGGAAAAAGTCATAAGCATTTTAAATATAGAAAACTATTTACTTAGTAAAAACAGGAGAAAACATATATACATTCTGTGTACAAGGGGGCTGTTGTGGAAACGCATACGTAAAAGGCTGAGCAAAAGAAAATGACACCTCCAATAAGCATGTATTGAAGGTAAATGAAAGACAGAGAATTCTGAGCATCCAGAAGTAGAAAACAATCAGCTGTAGAATATTGGCAAGAGCCATTGGAAAAAAGAGAATATCTTTAGATGATCAATATAATAGTATTTTTAAAATAATATTGGGGAGAGAGCTAAAGTTCCTATTTTTAAGTTTCTATTAGTCTATGTATTTGTTACTATTTCCTACTTTAAAATATAACTTGTAGTATTCTAGTACACTTTTATTTCTGCTTTGTGTAACACTGAATTGGAGTAATTATGTAAAGTCAAGCATTTTTAAATAGGAGTAATGTTATTAAGCCTGGTGTTCTAATGCAGTATATCTCAAAATTACGTTTCATATTTATATTTTAATATTGACCCTTATTAATGATGATAATACTTGAAAATGTGCTTCTTCTTCTTCTAAGTAAGAGCACTAAGTTGTTTAAAGAATAGCAGTGCAGTGTGTGCATGCATTAATTTAGTAACCTTAGGAAACAACACGTTTAGAAAGTTACTATTAGGTTTACTGATTTTAAAATCAATAGATATTTTTGTAACAGGCAGAATTTTGCTAGAAAAATCACTGAAGATTTTAAAGGTCCAAGAAATAACCATGAACAAAGAGAAAAAATATATGACAAGATAGAGCATTTGAAATGAGAATTTAAATAAATCATATTGGACAGGTAAGTTGTTTGTTACTAACATTAGGAAATGGAAAGATTGAGCTACAAAGACAGGAAAAATAACACTGAACTGAAGTACAAACCACTATGCTCTTCCAACTGAAAAAAATCTGAAATCAATTGCTTGTAGTGTCTAATCAGAGAAAAAGGGAGTGAGTGTCAATACAGCCATCACAACATAGCTTTGCAGTGATGGGTTGTGTAAAGTGAAACCTACAGCCAAAATAAAAATCTGTACCAGTGTGGCTTGAATAAGTGGGGGAGGGGGAGGAGAATTTAAGACCATCATTTTGAGAGAGAATCGATGACTGAAATTATGGTGATGTAGCATGGTAAATAGGACACTAGTGGAATAAAAGTAAGGTCACAAAATTAGAGTGCATTTTAAGAGAAGTACAGGGTATAAATGATGGCAAATATATGTACATTATCCTGACAATTAAAGTCAGCTAGAGTATTTCTGCTAATAATCTTCTTAAGACTGGAGCATTGGAGGAAAGAGAGAAAGTGTATTTTTCAGTTAATAATTTTGTTAGGAAACTTTTCTTGGACAAGCTGTAATTTAAGTGTATAGCATAAGAGGAATATAACTTGCTGACTTTTCCAAAGGATTTACATTATTATATAAATATAGTTACTGGATTTAATATTGTATGTGTGTGTGTGTGTGTATTTTCTAGGATATTTTTAATCTAATGTCTTAAATTGAAGGAAATTAACAATTCTAAAATGTGATAAAATTAAATGATAGAAACATGCCAGTACTTCTCTTACACTTTTTTCAAAGCATATTCTTTTTAAGTAAACCCAAGTGTTCATGTAATGTCCTACATCCATTGTGTTATTAATTATACACCTAGTCTCTCCATTGAAAAGCATATGTATATGAACGAAAGAGTACATATATAGCCACATAGGTGTGTTAACTCAAAGCAGATTTCTGTTAGCATAAGGAAAGCTATATATGATTTGACATAATAAATTCACCACAAATTATATTTTGCATAGACTCCATATTTATAGTTTAAATTTTATAAATATTTTAGAATGGTTCAGAAATATAGGTCATGAGGGAACTTCATAAGTACTATTAAAAACCTGTTGTTCTACAAAGAATACCATGTGTGGTCTACCTTCCCCTGAGGAAAAGTATCACGGAAATTTTGTTTGTTACCTGAAGTTTTAGCAGTTATTATTTTCCTAATTTGAGCGTTGCAAAAAATATAAAGACAGGTAATCACTGAACAGATACTGGGCATGGAAATTTAGCCATAGTAATCATGTATGAATTATAAATAATTGGTCATTAAAACTTGGATAACACAGTCTATCTGATGGGAATGAGCTAAGATGATATGACAGATGTTTCTGTACTTCTGATCCCACTCTTAAATTCTCCCCACTGCATGCATCTTTCCACCTTCTCAGGTTCCTGAAAAAGTGCTGACCGGAGAGGGGCCCTGACTCTTTATAAAAGTTGGGAAATTGACTCAGAGTTTGAAATTTGGCAGCCTGCTATTCCAAGACAGTCAGATTATTAATTACATAATTGAAACAGTTTATTGTTTTTTATACATAACTTGACTTTAGTAAATTAATGCATTTTACAAAACATTTATTGACTACTTAATTGATCTAGGGTTTCTTACAGTCATTGGGTGTACCATGGGAATGAAGACAAGATATTTATTATGATAGAACCTAAGAGTCTAGCAGGAAACGGTAAATTTTAACAGACAGCTCACCATATAATTTCATAGAGTAATAAGTAATGAAGAAATTTAAACAAGAATAAGTTAAATTGAGAGAAATATATCAGAAGCTAATTTTAGTTGGCTGGTAGGCAGTCTTCTCTGAGGAGGTGACCTCTAACACAAAGCCTGGAGAGACCAGCCATGTGAGTCAATATGGTATTCCAGGCAGAGTCAAGGCAAAGACCCAAACGCATGAATGAAGTCGGTGTGTTCTTGTCACAGATAGAAGGCCAATATGTTTGCAGTGGGGTAAGCTAATGGTACCAAATAAAAAGAGAAAAGCCAGACTATAACATATTATTATGTTTCAAAATCATCTTTAAATGCCTAGCTGGTTTACTAGTAGATTTGTAAAAGAAGCATTTCATCAGAAAATGTTTTATAGTCTATATCCCTGTGACTGTCATAATAGTTTAAATCGTGGGCCCACTAAGTCATTTTTAAAGAACCCTTCATTCCATTCTCTTGTCCATAAAACAGTAATGTCATGTTCTGTCAAGAGACTTTCAATATTCTAGAAGTCTCCATGTGGACTGAGGACATGATACCACAATGATAACGCAGGGTGAAGAGGAAGCAACATTACTAAAAGAGCACAGCACATAAATGTAGAAATTATTAATGAAAATAATGTTTGCAATCCTTATTTTTGAAAACAGTTGTCAAAGTTGTATGAGTCTATCTCATTTAGGACATGAATAATATTTGTTTTTGAATGTAAACATAAAGACTGTACAGAATGTCTGTATAGACACAGTAGATAACAATATAATATAGATGTTAAATTTAGTGAATATGTACATATCTTTTTCACTTGTCATAACACAGATAACATTTTCTATGCATTGTAGAGAGACACATTAAAATCCATAAACATCAGTCAAAAAATGTGTGTGTATGTATATATATATATCGATCTATAAATTACATATTTGTATATGTTTTTATTTTTTAAATATTGTAAAGTAGTGTAAATTATTGTAAGTACTCTATTTAAATTTTTAAATTTAATTTCATGTTGATGCAAATAAAATACATTACAAACACCATAAAGAGAGAATTGACATACACTAAGAGCTATGTTTTCAAATATATTCACAGCCCTTGATATTGTAGAATTTCTCACAGGTTCTTAATGAACTGTTTAACTGAGAAAAAAGAGATTAAGAAAAAGAGCAAGTGAAACTGCAGTTTCCATATGATATTGAGGCAATTCCCTAGTAGCTCGCAGTAGGAACCTTAGTGTTTTACATTTTTCTGAGAGAAAAGAACAAAAAGTAGTTTAAAAATCGTTGGACCTCCTGCTTAGTGGCCTAGCATCCTGGGAATTCACTGGAATTATTTTATAGAGCTAGATAAACCCTAAAAAGGAATTCAAAATGTCAGGTCAAGATCCAAGAGTTCAGAACAGAACAATTAAGTGCGCTCTGTTAGAAGACATAGCACAGCCTATAGAAACAAGTATGCCCATGTAAGCTACTCTGATAGGAGAGCATCTACACATATGTGGGCAGCTTTCACTTTAAAAATGACTTTAGTTTTACTTCTCACATGGATGGTTGATAGAATTTACAAATTTATATGTTTAATATGAATAGACATATTAATCAGGATTTAAGGAACTATTAGGAAACAGCCATCATATAAGCAGGTTAGAGTAAGTGCTGGTCATTACATCATTTCTAACTTTACAATACACAGACTTCTTCATTCTAATTCTGGAGGGATCATTAAAAATGCCAGTTGAAGAGTATTAGTGTCAGATGTAAATGAGGATCAGGAAAACAAAAAAATCCCAGAAATACGCGTATTTCTATTAGGTGTCATCTTTTCCAGAAAATGTATGGTTATATTTTCCTTAATGACTTTTACAGCCATCCTGTCTTGTAGATGAAGCTTTTTTTTTTTCAAAATAGTACGTACTACTGTTTTTTAAAATGAAAAGAAAAGCAAATTATGTTTTTCTGCTGTACGTAAATGGTTGAGATTGAGCTCATTTAGGAAAAGGACTTGCTTGCATTTTTCTTTATACATAAATAATTTCATAAGTCCATTGCACATTTGAATGTAAATTATAACCTGACCTAACATGTATATCAAATTGCCCAGAGTACTTTGATCCCAGTATCATTAAACTTTGAGAAATGGATGTTATAATAGAAGAAGCAATCTAATTTTTTATTATAGTTTGGTGGTATATTATTATGTTAAGATGAAAATTCTGTAGATCTTAAGCCTTTATGCATAAGGTCCAAGAATAAGGTAATGTAATAAAATACAGTCTTTCAGCAATCCTTTTGCCATTAAATTCAAAGTCCTGGGTGCCAAAAGCTTTAAAGTTATTTTATGTTCATTAAAATAAAAGCCCACCCATAGGTAGCATTCTTATATATCTTCAGTAAGAATTAAGAAATAGTGTGTAGCCAGACTAGAAAATGATTCTTTTTGAATAAAAATAAATAGTAATTAGTGCTTAACACTTGCACATATCATTTCTTTCCCAATAAATGTATTGTTTTGTGGATAACCAGAATGAAAAGTCAGATTCTTTTACCTTTAAAAAAATTCCAGAGAATGGCTGGGCATGGCATTAGGTGACATTTTTATTTCTAGAAACCCTAGTGTAATATTTTCCTTCCCATTCATTACTGTAATTAATAATACTTGACGTCTTTATAAAGTATTTCTTCAGGGAAATTCAAAATCATGCTAGTATGTTTCCTATCTACTTCATAAAGCAGAAATATTTTTTTAATGGCTTAAAAATTAATTATAAACAACTTAGCCTTTATTCAAGTTCACTAGAATAAATCAGTGTTAAAAAACAGGATTATAACCAACTATTACCATGATGTGTCTACTCATAATGGTGACAACCACACCATGCTTTCTCCCATTGAAACCTGTAAAGGAATGCAGCAAATCCATTGAAAGAAAGAACCGGCATAATTTTGTGAAACTATCATTTTATCCTATTGGAAAGAGAAAGTAAAGTCAAACTCTTGTCATATATAGTAGGGTCGTTATAAAACATAAAAACAAAATAACTTAGTTCGTCTATAACTATGGCCTGTCAGGGTTTGAATAGGTAATGACCAGTCTGACTTTGAATTGAAATCAGCATCTAGCAAGAGGATGTGGAGGCAGACACAAAGTACTAGTTTCTTTCCATAATTTCTATTTCCAGTGAAATCAGAGGGTTCTGGTAAAACCAAAGGAACAAGAATAATCAATACAGAGATTTTTCTGTTACCCCTGTTACATTTTAAATGTTACACTGAAATGAATAGTGAAGATGAATTTGTGTGAAGGCAAATTAAATGCTGTTTTTCTCTTTTTTTTTTTTTTTCTTTTTTTCTGCAATTAAAGTTTATTGGTTCTAAACTTAATTATCCCCAGGTAAAAAGCAGCTACAGGCTATATCCTAACTTTTTAGGTTGATCACTCCAGCCTGAGAACCACGGACAATGGTTTGTGGATTACCAATCATGGTCATGAGCATTCACAAATGATATATTCAAATAGTTTTATATTTGTTTTTTGCCTTTAGCTATTTGGAACGGCCCCATGTAAATTTTTCATTGAAATTTCTCAAGGCGTTGGATTACACAACCTAAACTATTTTTAAAAATTGGTTTTTTTTTTAGAAAAGTGTGGTTAATTTCATCAAAGAATTTGGAGTGCTAGAGAAAGAAAGCTGAACCAGTTTTAATTAGAATAAATTTATATTCATTTACATGGACACAATATTTACGTAACATTAAATAAGTTAAAACCAGAATTCTGTTGAATCAAACTTTCTGTTGCTATCACGAGTCTGGTAAAAGTACAGTTCTCAGATGCAAATTTTGCAATTAAAACTCAAGGGGATAATTTTATTTTTATATTCACCCCAATATGCAGGAGTTTAAATAAATAAGTTTAATAAGAGAATGGCTTCTGAAAAATAAAGTGCAATGGAGCGGTGAAATACATCACCCAAAACAATTCAAACAATAGCAGAAAGAAGTAAATTTGAGTCTTCCTCTGGAGATCACAGTTTTCAAAGCACCATATTTTTCAGTGTTTTTGTCAGCTGAATAATATGCTTGCCTTTTCATTGTTGAAGTAAAAATCCATGCTCCCCCCGTCAAGGCTCTTATCCCATCATTATGTTTTCATGATCAGAATCATGTGGATTTCAGATTGTAATATCAGAATGGAATAGGCTTTTGCATTTCTAAACTTGCCTTCCCAGAATTCAAGCAGCTGATTGCCATTTAACAAAGCATGTACCATTTCTGATTATTTCATCATAAATCTAATGCCGGGCAAGCAGATGTATGCGGCTGCCTTAACACCTAAGCAAACATCTTTTTTTCACAGGAAAGGTTACATGCCTTGTTATAGCAGATGGCCCACCTGCACTGTTGGGTTTATATGTAGGACTTGCCCTAACAGTGGCATTTGAAATATTTTCTATGTACTTATATCAACAAAAGAGGTAATATTTAAGAGAATGTTACCTAATATAGTGAATGAAGAAGCAAAAATATGTTGTATGTGAAATTTTATTCCTATCGATCTCAAAATAATTGAGACCAATAGTGAAATAAATATGTAAGTAAATAAAGAGCAACAGCAATACTTAAATTCTCATGACACTTCAAACTTTTTCTCAAATAAGCCCACATGTAAATACCACCTTGAATACAGTCTTAAAAGGAAGGTACACACATTACCTTCAGTAAAAAGGACAAAATTATATTTATTCCTGTTTTGTGTTTTAGTCTCTGTTGTCTACCTCCCAACTCTAGTTTCCAGCAAGACTGCTCAGGTTGGTCATTTACTTATGAATATTTAATGTAAGTAATGAACATTTATAAATTAAGACATGCACATGTCCTCATCGTTACAAGAAACATAGTTAAAGTTCATAGTTAAAAGAAAGAAGCAAACACATATGTTATATTGAAAAGAATTGCCAAGTTATTTTCCAATATAAATAATCTATATCCTAATGATGTAGGTGATATTGGATCTGCTAGCAGTTTCTGAGTGTGGGCCGGGATCTTGTCTAGTGAAGCTGAAGAATGGAAACACAGACCAGGGAGAGGCAAAATGTTTTAAAAAGAGGATAGTTTATTAGAGGCAGGAGAAGAGGTTGCAGCTCCTGAGCTGGAGGGGGGTTCCCGAATGGGGGGGCTCCATGACTGAGGCAAAAGCTCTTACTTTTATACCTTCCCTTGCCTGCTTGGGGAAGGGGAGCTGTTTGAAGAAGGGAACTGGCTCCTTCTAATGAAATTCGTCTACCAGCTTTGTTCTGCTTGCTCATCCTAAAGGAATTAGCAAAGTAACCCACTCTTACCTATCAGATCTGCTCCATTTGTCAGGCCAAAATGAATTTTATGATTAACTCAAGCCCTTGTTACATTATGTCCTGGAGCAAAGGAGTGATTTCAAAACCTGGAGTTTTAGGATATGGCTGCATTTGTTTATTCCACCAGGGACCTCCCTGTCTACCTAGGGACATGCTAGCTAACCTGTATCACTAAGACATTAAATCTCTATGTCTCAGAAGATTAAAGGCAATTAGATTGCATTATGGCACATGATATGATAGGAAATTAGGGAGCCTTGTTACTGTAATGAGATTAGACCCAAATAATACTTACTTTTAGTGGATTCGTAATAAAATTTGGGATGACAATTTTTTCACAGTGTTAGTTCCACTGTTATAATGATGCAAAATGCTAAATATAATACACACTTTATAATTTAACTTTAATTGTATAAATTGCAATAGACCAAAGATTATTAGGCTTATAGCAATATACTTGGAACATAAAATAACCCCAAAGTAAATCCTACTTGACATTTTTTGATGCTGTGAGAAAAAAATGATGGATACAAAGTTTATTTGTATGTCTATTGCAAATTAAATATTACGTACACACACACACACACACACACACAGTTGAATATCCCTTATGTTCCCAACAATTACAATAATTGTATATTATTTGCTGATGATTTATTCCTTTCTGCATTTTTTACAAGAACTTTGTTCGTATATGGCTCTTCCTCAAATCAGGGATAAATTTGGGTGACTTTGACTTTCAAGTGTCTTCCATAGCAAGCCAAATGGAGGAGTCATAATAGCTTTGTGCTAATGATTTTATATAACACATTTTTCAAGTGTTACTTCAGGAAAGATTCTGCACTCTATGTCCTCCATGAAATCCAACATTAATTAGTTAGGATGTTGTATTGTACAAGTTAGTGATTTATATCCCTCGCATTTTTAATATGTTTTGATTTAGATGTCCAGCCTTGGTGGCCCTTTTGTAGAGTTTTTAGTCTTACACCTTCTCTTTTGTCTTATTTTTATTCTACCTGATTTCTTTTTGTCTATTTTGCTTGGTTTAGTTTATTTTTAACTACCTTTAGGCAGAAATAAATGAAAACAGAATGTACTCATACTCTAATTGTTCACGCTAGACAATATCCACCCCCCCTTTTTTGCACCCCACAATCTCTCCAAACAAGGCTAAAAGCCCCACACCTAAATACAAAGTTCTTGGTTTTCTGCCTAATTTTAAATTAAAATTATTTAACAACAATACCCCCATCTCTAAAGATAACTCAGGAGTACTAAAGGAAAATATTTTATCATATTCAGAACTATGATTTTAATATTAAAAAATAAGGAATGATAATATCAATTTACACAATCATTTTATGCCACTCAATCTATCAGCCCTGTCACTTACAGCCCACAGGATTTTAGTGGATATCTAGATAAATCTAGGTAAATGCATGCATTGCCTTAAATGTGAAGGTGTTCTTCAAATTGTTTTCCAATGACTAGACTTAATAGAAAGGTGGGAGCATGCAAAAACAAATTTAAAGCTATAAATCTTATAAGATCTTTATATAGACTATTTACTATACAAAAGAGACCAACTTGCTTTTCTGGGACTTGTGAAACTATAAGTTTTCACTCTTTTAAGAAGGAAAATTCCTATAAGGTAGAATTTTCTCTTATCTATTGAGGATCTTAATTTATTGAAAGTTTCAGAATAACAGGTGGAGAATGATGAAATACTCTGCATGATTTAATGTGGGCAACATATTTTATTTTTTCAGAGCTATATTGTATTGTTTGCTTTGTTTTGTTTGTGGAGGGTTTGAGCTGTGGGAATTATTTTTAATTTCCACATGAGAAGAATTATCTACTGTATATCATTTAACAAATTCAATATTTTTAACGTCAGATTTTCTATTGCAAAAATTGGTTATTTTCATTCCTCAAGTTGGAAATATATTTTAATTTAGATGTTCTGCTTTCACTGTCCCACATTAAACTTCTGTTGTTTGCTTTTACCATGTTAATTTGAAGATTGCTTTACTTAAAAAAAAAATGTTTATATTTGTGAAGTAAAATGTACAGCCAAATGCACCAATCATAAGGGCCCAATTGTCTTACTAAATATGTAAACCAGTGTGATCACTACCTCAACTAAGATATTAAACAATAGTATCACTCCTAAAAGTTTCCCATTCCAGTCAGTCTACATTCAACAAAGACAACAAACTACTGTTCTGAATTCTATCTCTGCAGATTAATTTTTCTAGCTCTAGATCTTCATATAAATGGAATTATATAATATGTGCTCTTTGGTTGCTGACTTTTCTCCCAATACACTGTATTTGAGGTCTATCCGTATTGTGGAGTGTATCAGTAGTTCATTATTTTATATTATTGTGCAGAATTCCATTGTATGAATATACCATAATCTGTTTATCATTTTCCTATTCAGAGATACTTAAGTTCTTTCCAATTTTGGGCTAGTGTTCATTATAGTTTTTATAAATCTTTTTAATAAGGAATTTTGAGAATTTTGTTTTTATTTCTCTCGAGTAAACAACAAAATTGAACAATGAGCTCGAATGCATCTTTTGGAGCAAAAATTAATATAAGGCCTGGTCTTATTTAAGGTTATGGGCGGTGTGTGCATGCTTCATGGCCTAATTCAACTAAGCTCTCTGTTCTTGGTTTACTTCTAAATCCACCTTCTGCTCTTGGTTTCATGAGCGATTCTGTATGTAATGTTAAGTATTCTTTAGGAAGAAAATGTAGCCCAGCTCTCTCCAGCTCATAGCCTACACCTTGAGCTAATGTTTTTAATGTCTTATGTTTGTGCTTACTGCAGTTCCTTTTAAGGGTTTCCTGAGGATGGTGGTATATAGGCTGAATTTGCAAGAGCTGATGAGGTTTATTGGGGTTTGTCAATTACAGGACAGGCTCCTCTAGAGGGGTATAAAGCCATGGCCAAGTCCTTTGAGTTTTAGATTGTTGCTAGTAGTACTCTGGCAAATAATGATGTTGTGTTGATTATCTGAGTTTAGGGTTAAGCACAGTGAGTTATCTAATTCTTATTTTCAGAGAAACAGGGTAATTTTATAAGAAAGTGCCAGATTATTCCAAAGTGGATTTACCATCTTACTTTCTCAAAAGCAATGTATGAAAGCCCCAGGTTCTGAACATCTTTAACCATTTTTGGTATTGCCAACCCTTTTAATTTTAGCAATTCAAGTAAATCTATAATTTTATCTCATCATAGTTTAAATTTGTATTTCCTTGATGACTAATGGTATCAAACATCTTTTCAAATGCTTATGAGCCCTTGAATATCTTTTCTTCTAAAGAGTCTGTTTAATTTTTTTTGCCAAGTTTTGTTGATATGTAAGCATTATTTATATCAGTAGGATAAAGTTCTTCATCAAATACATATGGTAGAAAAAAATTACTTTTTGTTAAGACTGTCTTTCAAAATCAAAAGATATTTAGGATGAAGAGATAATTGAAACTGATATCACTATTCTTCAGTAAATGTGGTAAATTTAGTTTCAAATGTTACATAAACTGTGCATTCCTGTGTTAAACCCTACTTGATGGACACATAATTTGAAATAGCTCTATTATCATTGTGTCTTTTTGGCTAGGCCCCATCTCTATTTTTTTTTTTTTTTCTTCTGTGAGCTTCAGTTGCCTTGCAGGAATATTGATAGCTCCTACATCATAGGTAGTAAATTATTTTATTTTTTAACTTATTTTTTATGAAATTTATGGGGGTGACATTGGTTAGTAAAATTAATATAGGTTTCATGTGTACATTTCATAATACATCATGTATATATTACATTGTGTTCACCACCCAGATTTAGTTCTCCTCCCATCACCATATATTTAACCTCCTTTACCCTCTTCTACCATCCTGCCTCCCCCCTTAGCTTCTGTTAACCACTAAATTGTTGTCTGTGTCTATGATTTTTTGTTTGTCTTCTCCGTTTGTTGTTTTGGTTTTATCTCACATATAAGTGAAATCATGCAGTTTTCGACTTTTTCTGTCTCATTTATTTCACTTAGCATGATAATCTCAAGATCCATCCATGTTGTCTCAAATGGTAGTATTATTATGCAAGAGTAATATTCCATTGTACATATGTAGCTCATCTTCTTTATCCAATCGTCTATCAAAGGACACAGGTGGTTTCCATGCCTTGACCACCATGAATCATGCTGCAATGAACATAGGGGTACATATATCTTTATGGATAAACGTTTTCAGATTTTGGGGGTAGATAGCCAGTAGAAAGATGGCTCGGTCGTATTCTATTTTTAATTTTTTGAGAAACCTCCATACTGTTTTCCATAGTGACTATACCAATTTACATTCCCTGCAGCAGTGAATGAGGGTTCCTTTTTCTCCACAGTCTCTCCAACATTTGTTATTCCCTGTATTGTTGATAATAGCCATTCTAACAGGTGTGAGGCAATTATCTCATTATGGTTTTGATTTGCATTTTCCTAATATCTAGTGAAGTTGCGTATCTTTTCATATATCTCTTGGCCCTTTTTTTGTCTTCTTGGGAGAATTGTCTGCTCAGGTGTCTGACTATTTTTTAATTGGACTGTTTGTTATTGAGCTGTATGAGTCCTTTATATATTTTCGATATTAGCCCCTTATTGGAAGTGTTGTTTACAAATATCTTCTCCCTTTCGATTGTTTGCCTCTTTGTTTTCTCTATGTTTCTTTTGCTATGCAGAAGCTTTTTAGTTTGATGTACAGTGGTACCTCGATTTTCAAACATATCCATTCTGGGAGACCGTTCCATTCGAGTTCAAAAAACAAGGTGCAGTTTTCCCATAGAAAGTAATGCAAAATGGATTAATCTGATCCAGACCTTTAAAATCAACCCCTAAAACTACAAATTTAGCATAAATTTTACTATCTAATGCTACCTTAGATCCATAAGATTTACCGCATTTGTAAACCAAATTGTTCATCAATGGAGACATTCGAAAACCGAGGTACCAGTGTAGGGACATTCATTTGTTTTTGTTTTTTTGTTTGTTCTCCCCCCGCCCCTTACCTTTAAGGTCAGATTCATAAAATCCTCTCTGAGACCAAGGCCCGTAAGTTTAGTATCTATATTTTCTTCTATGTAATTTATTATTTTGGTCTTATATTTAAGTATTTGATTGATTCTGAGTTAATTTTGGTATATGGTGACTGATACTAGTCTATTTTCATTCTTTTGCATGTGGCTTTTCAATTTTCCCAGTACTATTTATTGAAGAGGAATTCTTTTCTCCATTGAATATTTTTGTCTCCTTTATTGAAAATAATTTGCCAACACATATGTGGGTTTATTTCTGGGTTCTTAGTTCTGGTCCATTGGTATGTATCCCTGTTTTTTCTCCAGTAACATACTGTTTTGATTATTGTAGCTTTGTAATACACATTGAAACCAGGGAGTGTGATACCTCCAGCCTTGTTCTTTTTTCTCAGGATTGCTTTGGCTATTTGGGGTCTTTTTGTGATTCCATACAAATCTGATGATCTTTTGTACTATTTCTTTTAAAAATGCCCTTGGTATTTTGACAGGTATTGCATTAAATCTGCATATTGCTTTGGGTTATATAGTCAATTTAACTAAATTTTTATTTTCTTGTGGGTTCCTGCTAGTGTTGTGTCATGGTAATACAGCCTTGCATGATGAATTTAGAAGAGTTTCCTCCTTTTTTATTTTGGAAGAGTTTAAGAGGTGTTGCTATTAATTATTTGAATGTTTGGTATAATTCACCAGGGAGTCTGCTGGCTCCTGCTCTTCTGTTTGTTGGGAGGCTTTTGATTACTTATTTAATCACCTTACTATAGTCAGTCTATTCAGATTTTCTTTTTTTTTCATAATTCTGTCTTGGTAGGTTTTATCATTCTGGAAATGTATCCATTTTTCTAGGTTGTTAAATTTTTTTATATTGTTCTTAGTACTCTCTTTTGATCCTCTCTGTTTCTGTGGTATCAGTTGTTGTAATGTGTCCTCTTTTCTGATTTCATTGATTTGAGTCCTTTTTCAATAAGTAAGCCTATCTAAATGTGTGAATTTTCTTTGATCGTTTCAAAGAATCGGCCTTTAATTTTATGGATCTTTGCTATCATTTTTTGGGTCTATTTCATTTATATCTGCTCTGATTTGTTATGTCTTTCCTTCTACTAACTTTGTTCTTCTTTTTCCAGATCCTTGAGTTGTAAAGTTAGGTTACTTGAATTATTTTTTATTGATGTAGGTATTTTTTACTATGAATTTCCCTGCTATAACCACTTTCATGTTTCATGTGCACTT
The DNA here is from genome assembly GCF_036562045.2 of Rhinolophus sinicus. NCBI lineage: Eukaryota > Metazoa > Chordata > Mammalia > Chiroptera > Rhinolophidae > Rhinolophus > Rhinolophus sinicus. The sequence goes on from NC_133755.1 coordinate 107,622,087, forward strand.
GAGAATGTATATTTTGTTGTTTTGGGGTTGAATGTTCTGTGTGTATGTGTTAACTTCATCTGTAGTTATGTGTCATTTAAGTTCAAATATTTGATATTGATTTTCTATCTAAATGATCTATCTATTGATGAAAGTGGGGTATTAAAGTCACCTGCTATTATTATTATGCTATATATTTCCCCCGTTTGGTCTGCTAATATTAGTTTTATTGATTTATGTACTCCTATGTTGAGTATGTAAATATTTACAAATGTTATATCCTCTTGTTTCATTGACCCCTTATCATTACATTATGTCCTTCTTTGTCTCCTATTACAATCATTCTTTAAAGTCTATTTTATGAAATAAAAGTATAACCATCCCATCTTTCTTTTGGTTTCAATTGGCCTAGAATCTCATTTCTGTTTCTTCATTTTCAGTCTGTGATCTTACATCCGAAATGAGTCTCTTAGAGGCAACATATAAACAGGTCTTGTTTTATATCTATTTTCTACTCTATATATTTTGATTGGGGAATTTAGTATATTGGAAGTAATTATTGATAGGTGTGTACTTACTGCCATTTTCAAAATTATTTTCAAGCTGTTTTGCTGTTCCTCTGTTCCTTTTTTCTCTTGTTCTCTTTGTTTTTTAAATAATTTTTATAGAGATATACTTAAATTTCTTTCTTTTCATATTCTGGGTATTGACCATAGGTTTTTATGAGGATTACATATAACAATTTATATTTATAACAGTCTATTTTAAGTTGAAACAACCAAAGTTTTAATGCATTATAAAGCTCCACATTTTTACACCTCCCTCCACAATTTTTTTCATTAAGTTTTGTTGGGGTGACAATTGTTAGTCAAGTGACATTGGTTTCAGGTGTACACTTCTGTAATATATCATCAATATATCACATTGTGTGTTCACCACCCAGAGTCAATTCTCCTTCCGTCATCATATGTTTGATCCCTTTTACCCACATCTACCACACACCCCCCCTTTACCCCCGGTAACCACTATTGTCTGTGTCTGAGTTTTTGTTTCTTCATTTGTCTTGTTCCTTTGTTGTTTTCAGTTTTATATACCACATATCAGTGAAATCCTATGGTTTTCAACTTTCTCTGTCTGACTTGTTTCGCTTAGCATTATGATCTCAAGTTCCATCCATGTTGTTGCAAATGACACTAGTTCATCTTTACTTATAGCAGAAGAGTATTCTAGTGTGTATATATACCACATCTTCTTTGTATAATCATTTACTGAAGGACACTTTAGTTGTTTCCATGTCTTGGCCACCATAAATAAAGCTGCAATGAACATGGGCGCACATATATCTTTATGAATAAATGCTTTCAGATTTTGGGGGTAGATACCCAGGAGAGGAATTGCTGGGTCATATGGTAATTCTATTCTTAATTTTTTGAGGAACCTCTACACTGACTTGCATAGAGGCTGCATAAGTTTGTATTTCAGCCAACAGTGTATGAGGATTCCTTTTTCTCCACAGCCTCTCCAACACTTGTTACTATTTGTCTTGTTGATGATAGCCATTCTAACTGGGGTGAGGTGATATCTCATTGTGGTTTTTATTTACATTTCTCTGATGAGCAGAAGAAAACATATACACTAAACTTATGGACCTTGGGTTCAAAGAAGATTTATGAATTTGACTTCAAAGGAAAGGGAAGTAAAAGTTAAAATAAATGGCACTATATCAAACTAAAAAGCTTTTGCACAGCAAAAGTAACAAAATAAAGAGGCAACCAACTAATGGGAGATTTTTGCAAACAACGCCTCTGATAAGGGGCTAATATAAAAAATATATAAGGAACTATATAACGCAACAACAATAAAACAAACAATCCAATTCAAAAATGGTCCAACGACCTGAATAAGCATTTCTCCAAAGAGGACATACAAATGGCCAATAGATACATGAAAAAAATGCTCAACATTTTGTGTCTTTACTTTCAGATTTTACATCCTTTTATTATGCATATCTTTAATTAATTGTAGTTACAGTTATATTTATTTTTGTCTGTTAACCTCCACTACCACTGTAAGTGATTAATCCACAATCTTCACATTATTCTAAATTTTTTATATATTTACTTTTACAGTAATATTTATACTTTCGTATGTTTTCCTGTTACTAATTAGCACTCTTTTCACCTTGAAGAAGTTCCTTTAATGTCTCTTATAATATTCACTTAGTGGTGATGAATTCCTTCAACTTTTGCTTGTCTGGTAGAACCTTTCTTCTTCAATTCTGACTGACAGGTAGAATATTATTGTTCAGAAGTTTTTTGTTTGTTTGTTTGTTTGTTTCTTCCCTTCTGGGAGTGAAGAGTTTCTGTTAAAAAGTTTGCTGATGGTCTGATGGAAGTCGCCTTGTATGTAACAAATTGTTTTTCTCTTGTTACTTTTAAGATTTTTCTTGTCGCTAACTTTTGACATTTTAATTACACAGTAAGTTTTTACTTAATGTCATTAATAGGATCTGAGACTTTAAGTGAAATGACATATAACAGAAACAGTTTCACCATAGACTAATTGATATAAACAAGAGTTAAGTTCCTACATTAATCTCATTAACATTATAACCAAATATTGAACAAAATAATGTTATTTGAGGATCAGCTGTAATGTTTCTTGGTGTGGATCTCTTTGGTTTTATCTTATTTGGAACTCTGCTTCATGTAGTTGGATGTCTGTTTCCCCAGGTTAGGAAAGTTTTCACACATTACTTCTTCAAATAATTTTTCTGCTGTTTTTTTGTCTCTTTTCCTTGTGTGACCCCTATAATGTGAATATTGGTTCTTGATGTTGTCCCATAAGTCCCTTAAGGTATCTTTCACATTTTAAATTATTTTTGATGCTCTAATTAAGTGAGTTTCACTACTCTGTCTTGAGTTCACTCATCTTTTTTTCTGCTTCATGTAGTCTGTTGTTGAACACCTCTAGTGTATTTTTCAGTTCAATTATTGTATTCTTCAGCTCTGTAACTTCTCTTAATACTTTCATATATTTTCTCTCTCTTATTTTTCTACTATGCTCATCCATTCTTCTAACAAGTCCAGTGAGCACCTTTATGATCTATTTTTTGAACTCTAAATCAGGTAAATCACTTCTTTCCATTTCATTAAGGACTTTTTCTGAGGTTTAATTTTGTTCTTTCATATGAAACATTCCTTTGTTTCTTCATTTTTCTTGACCCTCTGTGTTGATTTCTATGCATTAGATGAAGGAGCTACCTCTCCCACTTGTCAAGGAGTGACTTTGTGTAGGAAATGAAGCTTACTGTTCAACCACGACCTAGCTCTTGGTTGTCTTTCAAACCTTTGTAATTTTCTAAGCAGCCTATTCCCAGCAGTTGAAGGTGTGCCAAGACCTGTTAGTGTCCTAGAGGGGAGGGTGTCAGTCAGCACCTAGACTCAGGATAGGTGAAAACCAGACACTGTGGGCACAGCTTTTAAGGAAGAGGCATACCTCAGAGATATTGTAGATTCAGTTCCAGACTACCATAATACAGCAAATATCACAAGAAAGTCACACACTTTTTGGTTTCCGAGTGCATATAAAAATTATGTTTACACAATATTGTACTCTATTAAGTGTACAATATAGCATTATGTCTAAAAAACAGAAAAAAACAATGTACATACTTTTAATTAAAATATTTTATTGCTAAAAAATGCTAACCATCATCTGAAACTGTTGGGAAAATGGCATATACAGACTTGTGGAACACAGGGTTGCCTCAAATTTTCAATTTATAAAAAATGCAATACTGTGAAGCACAATAAAGTGAAGCACAATAAAATGAGGTATGCCTGCATGCATCTATATATACCCACAGGGATATATATGTGTGTGTGTGTATACCTATATATCTATCTCTATATATCTATCTCTATCTCTATCTATAGATAGATATATATGTGTGTGTGTGTGTGTGTGTGTGTGTATATATATATATATATATATATATATATATATATATATATATATATATATATATCCCTGTGGGATTTCAAGCATAAGTGCCACTGAACATCAGAGACAAGTGATTTAGAGATATCCCATGGGGCACTTGCAAAAGCTGGGGTGTCAGATAAGTGTACAGCTTCCTTTCCAGGGCATGTAAGCAACCTGTAGCTAGGTAGAAGAAACGTGCAAAGATAGCACCTATTGGATGGGTTGAGGCAGGGGGAGGGTATAATGATGGTGCCTGCGAGCCCGTTTCTGGATATTAGCCCAACAGGCTCCTAGATGTGCATTAATTAAATGCCTGTCCCTTAGGCTGATACTTTAGGATAAGCAAATAAGCTTCCCTTTGATAAAGTCTGGGCTCCTCTCAATCAACTGTCTCTGCACTGGTCCCTGTGGAAAATGAATGCGAGCACTTCAAACCCTCTGAGAGCCATTTCTCAGTATGTGACAGCTTTATGCATTCTGTGGACACCAGCCATGTTGGTTGTCAAAGCTCGTTGTTGTAGGGGCGTATCTCTCAGGGGCAGGTATTAAAAGTTGGGGTACCCAATGTGAAATTTAAAATTCACACCTCAGGAAGAAGTTCTGGATTTTAGTTCCCTTCCAACTGTGGATCACTATTATAGGAGTGGGGTTTATGGTAAGATTGTATCATAGTCTCTCTTACCCCCTTCCCTGTGGGTTTTTCCTTGTTTGTCCAATGTGTAGGATTTGCTCAGATAGTTTTTAGTGTTCCTCCCCCTGTAACTATAAAATTGGTATATCTATGGAAGGATGTGATTTCAGGATATTTCTGTGTCACCATCTTGAACCAGAATCTTTCATGTTATTAGCAGCTTACTCCAAGGATTACAATACAGAGGGTGCCAAAAAAAAAAATGTGTACACATTTTAGGAAAGAAAAAAAACTATAAATATTGAAATATTCAATATATCCCAATAACAAAAGATGAATACAAGTCACATTTGACTTCTGCCATTACAAAAGGTGCTCAGAGTGGTTACGATAAGAGTCCAGACACTTCTGATTATGGTCAACTACTGCTTGAGCAACGTTGACCACAGTGTCCACTTGTATACAATTTTCAGCACTGCCTGGTATATATTCACAAATTGCCACACTGCTCTAAGAAGATTATATACCCTCAATTAAATTGTAAAAAATTACATTTTATGCATACTTCATGAAAGTGTAAAACAATAATATTCATGCTCCCATTTTTGTTTCATTTGTTTTTTCATAAATTTAACTACATACATAAGTTATAAACACCAAAAAAGCACCAAAAAACAATTTTTTAAAAATTATTTTTCCTTTAAGTAAAAGGTGACTTTTTGAAAATTAAGGAAAAAAAATAGCCTTTCATACTTAACCACGAATTTTTCCATTTCCAATGTGTTTCATTCCTTCTTGAAGATCTGCCTTACTTCAGATTTTATTTTACCTTCAACCTGAGAAAATTTCTTTAGTGTTTAACTTACCAAAGATCTGCTTGAAATGAGTTATTTTAGCTTCATTCTTATAAAAAATGACTTCATTTTATCATTACTTTAGAAGAATATTTTTGTTGGATACAGGAATTACACAGGATTGCCAGATTTTGATGCATTTTATTTTATTTTTTTTCTTTCAACATGAAACAGATAATGCTCCATTGTCTTTAGGGATTCATTATTTCTTAAGAGAAGTACACTGAGGTCTGTGTCATTACTCCTCAGTATGCAATGCATCGTTTGTGTATAGTTGGTTTAAAGAGTTAATATTTACCTTTAGTTTTCAGCAACTAGACTTTTTACTTGTGCTTTCACATTATTGAGGTTCTAGAAAAAAAACCATATATATATAAATATAAACACATATATGTATATATATGTGTGTATATATATATATATACATAAATATATATATACAGACATATATATATATATACACATATATATATATGTATATATATATATATGGATGTATATATAGGTCAACAGTATTTTCAATGTGAAGTTGAGACCCACACAGGAAAAAGACCAGGAGGAGGTAGTTACATGTAGACTTTTCAGTAGGTAGAGGCTGACAGTCTTCCTCCTGTGTGTTCAGAGGTCAACTGTATTAGAACTATTATAATTTGGGGAAACACTTCAAATGGTAACTGATTGTACTTTACCACCTTTCAAGGATTTAGACAGTCACGAGACAACTGAAAGTGTCATGCCTTTTTACGTTTCCGTCCATCTAGAGTCTTGGAGCTGTAATTACTACTAAAAATAATGGTAAATATTTTCGTATCGCCTCAAAACATTCATCTTTTACCTAACAAAAAGAGGGTTCAGTCCTTCGTTCTCTCAGTCAATATCTGTTAGTTGTCCCCCTCTTAGGCAGGGAAGAAATTGGACCCCAAATGTCAACCTTAGAGAGTTTACATTTTAATAGGAATTCTGAAAATAGATATAATTATACAGTAATGTGTGCGAAGATGAGAAAAAGGAGAAGAAAGTTTGAGGAAATGTTAAATGTGAGAGTAGGTGTAATTTCAAACAGCCATGTTGGTACCGAATTGTCTATTTTACTAGTAAATTGACATCATTTGTTATCATCCATTCTCCTCTCTTGCCTATGGATTCATGACGAAACTTACTTCCTGGATCATGGAATAATCCTTAAGTTAGTTCTTGGCGGTTATTAGTTGCCAGGTCTTCATATTTGTAAGTATAGAATATATAATTAATTTCTCTGGGTTTAGTTCTCTGTCTTCCCTAACAGGACAAACCTACAACATACATGTGTTTTGACCTTCGAATCTATCGGAGACGGAAAAAGTGTGTAAAAACCTCTAGCTGAACATATAATACTCTGTCTTGGAGAACGCCAACATTTTCTCTTGAGAACAGCCTACTTACTTTATTTAATAAGCGTCAATAACTCTTGACAGGGAATATTCTAAGCACCTTAAATATACTAATTCATTTAATCCTCACACTACCCATTAAGTGGGAATCCTTATTATCATTTCTGATAAGAGGAAACTGAGGCATAGAAAGGTCATCCACCTTGTCCAATGAGACAAGGTTAGTATCTTTTATTAATCTGTATGTTATTCTGCACCGTGAGGAATCGTAGCCCCACCTCCATCTTGGCCGATTGACTAGAAAAGGACAATGACCAGGATTCAAAATCTGAAAACAAACAGCTGCTTGATACTTCATGTCTTACAGTCTAAGCACACAATTTTTGCTTGTTTGTGTGTTCGTTTGTTTGTCTGTTTGAACAGCCATACAACATGCACAACAAGATGGAGATTAAGATTATAGATTCAGAAGACAAACTCCATGGGCTTGAACCACTTATTTCAGGTGGAGCAAATACTTTACCTTCTAGGCCTCAGCTTCCTGTCTACAACACGGTGAACACCATAGTATCTACATCATAAGGATGGAGTGAGGACTAAATGGGTTAATAAATATAAAGCGTTCAGAATGATCACACGTAGCATGTAAAAATTACAAGCACTGTTGACCCTTAAACAAGAGGATTTTGAACTGGGTGGGTCCATTTACCCCTGCAGTTCAAAGCTCTGCTCTTCAAGGGTCAAACGTAAGTTCAATGTGCAGTTGGAGACCCACACAGGCAAAAGACCAGGAGGAGTTAGTCACACGTAGACTTTTCAGTGTGTGGAGGTTGACAGCCCTCGTCCTGTGTGTGCAGAGGTCAACAGTATTAAAACTATTATAATTTTGGGAAACAGTTCAAACAGGAACTGATTGTACTTTACCACCTTTCAAGGATTTAGAGGGTCAGGAGACAACGGAAAGTGTCATGCCTTTTTAAGTTTCCGTCCATCTAGAGTCTTCAGGCTGTATTTAATACTAAAATAATGGTAAATATTTTCGTATCTCCTCAAAACATTCATCCTACACTTAACAAAAGGAGGGTGCAGACCTTCGTTCTCTCAGCCAATATCTGTTAGTTGCCCCATTCTTAGGTAGTGAAGAAATTGGTCCCCAAACATCAACCTTATAGAGTTTACATTTTAATAGGAGTTCAGAAAACAGATATCGTTCGTTATACAGTAATGTGTGCCAGGATGAGAAAAAGGAAAGATTGAGGAAATGGTAGGAGTGAGAGTGGTGATAATTTTAGACAGCCCGGTTGCTGACGAATTGTCTATTCTACTAGTGATTTTACATCCTTTGTCATCATGCACCCTGCTCTGTTTCACATGGATTCATGAGGTAACTTACTTTCTGGATCACGGGATACTCCTTAAATTAATTCTTGGTGGATATTAGTTGCCAGGTCGTCATATTACTAAGTATGGAATTTACAATCAATTTCTCTAGGTGTACTGCTCCGTCTTCCCCAGCAGGACAAACCTACCAGATACAGTGGTTGTGACAAGCAAATCTATCAGAGATGGGAAAATTGTGCAAACACCTCTAACTGAACATATAATACTCTCTCTTAGAGAACGCCAGCATTTTCTCTAGAGAGGGGCGTAGTTACTTTATTTAAGAAGCCCTTATATGTCAATAACCCATGACAGGGAATATTCTAAGCACCTTCAATATAATAATTCATTTAATCCTCATACCACCCATTGAGAATCGTTATCCTCATTGTTGAAAAGAGGAAACTGAGGGATACAAAGGTTAACTACCATGTCCAAGGAGACAAGAGTAGTAAGTAGCAGAGAAACTATTGTTAGTATCTTTTATCAATCTGTATGTTATTCTGCACAGTGAGGAATCATAGACCGACCTGCATCTTGGCCGAATGACTAGGAACGGACAATAGCCTGGCTTTTAAAAATTTAAAACAAACAACTTCTTCACACTTTGTGTCGTATGGTCTAAACATACCATTGTATTTGTTTGTTTGTACAGCCATACAACAGGCACAACAAGATAGAGATTAAGGTTATAGATTCAGAAGCCAAACTCCATGGGCTTGAACCACTTATTTCAGGTGGAGCAAGTAAATTACCTCCTAGGCCTCAGCTTCCTGTCTGTATGCAACACGGGGAACACAATAGTATCTACATCATAAGGTTGAAGTGAGGTCTACATGAGTTAATAAATATAAAGCGTTCAGAATGGTCACACGTAGCATATAGAAATTACAAGTACTGTTGACCCTTAAACAAGAGGATTTTGAACTGGGTGGGTCCATTTACCCCTGCAGCTCAAAGCTCTGCTGTTCTAGGGTCAGCTGCATTTTCAACATGCAGTTGGAGACCCCCAGAGGCAAAAGACCAGGAGTAATTACATGTGCATATTTCAGTGGGTGGAGGTTGACAGCCCTCGTCCCTGTGTGTTCAGGGGTCAACTGTATTAGAACTATTATAATTTGGGGAAACACTTCAAATGGTAACTGATTGTACTTTACCACCTTTCAAGGATTTAGACAGTCACGAGACAACTGAAAGTGTCATGCCTTTTTACGTTTCCGTCCATCTAGAGTCTTGGAGCTGTAATTACTACTAAAAATAATGGTAAATATTTTCGTATCGCCTCAAAACATTCATCTTTTACCTAACAAAAAGAGGGTTCAGTCCTTCGTTCTCTCAGTCAATATCTGTTAGTTGTCCCCCTCTTAGGCAGGGAAGAAATTGGACCCCAAATGTCAACCTTAGAGAGTTTACATTTTAATAGGAATTCTGAAAATAGATGTAATTATACAGTAATGTGCGAAGATGAGAAAAAGGAGAAGAAAGTTTGAGGAAATGTTAAATGTGAGAGTAGGTGTAATTTCAAACAGCCATGTTGGTACCGAATTGTCTATTTTACTAGTAAATTGACATCATTTGTTATCATCCATTCTCCTCTCTTGCCTATGGATTCATGACGAAACTTACTTCCTGGATCATGGAATAATCCTTAAGTTAGTTCTTGGCGGTTATTAGTTGCCAGGTCTTCATATTTGTAAGTATAGAATATATAATTAATTTCTCTGGGTTTAGTTCTCTGTCTTCCCTAACAGGACAAACCTACAACATACATGTGTTTTGACCTTCGAATCTATCAGAGACGGAAAAATTGTGTAAAAACCTCTAGCTGAACATATAATACTCTGTCTTGGAGAACGCCAACATTTTCTCTTGAGAACAGCCTACTTACTTTATTTAATAAGCGTCAATAACTCTTGACAGGGAATATTCTAAGCACCTTAAATATACTAATTCATTTAATCCTCACACTACCCATTAAGTGGGAATCCTTATTATCATTTCTGATAAGAGGAAACTGAGGCATAGAAAGGTCATCCACCTTGTCCAATGAGACAAGGTTAGTATCTTTTATTAATCTGTATGTTATTCTGCACCGTGAGGAATCGTAGCCCCACCTCCATCTTGGCCGATTGACTAGAAAAGGACAATGACCAGGATTCAAAATCTCAAAACAAACAGCTGCTTGATACTTCATGTCTTACAGTCTAAGCACACAATTTTTGCTTGTTTGTGTGTTCGTTTGTTTGTCTGTTTGAACAGCCATACAACATGCACAACAAGATGGAGATTAAGATTATAGATTCAGAAGACAAACTCCATGGGCTTGAACCACTTATTTCAGGTGGAGCAAATACTTTACCTTCTAGGCCTCAGCTTCCTGTCTACAACACGGTGAACACCATAGTATCTACATCATAAGGATGGAGTGAGGACTAAATGGGTTAATAAATATAAAGCGTTCAGAATGATCTCACGTAGCATGTAAAAATTACAAGCACTGTTGACCCTTAAACAAGAGGATTTTGAACTGGGTGGGTCCATTTTCCCCTGCAGTTCAAAGCTCTGCTCTTCAAGGGTCAAACGTAAGTTCAATGTGCAGTTGGAGACCCACACAGGCAAAAGACCAGGAGGAGTTAGTCACACGTAGACTTTTCAGTGTGTGGAGGTTGACAGCCCTCGTCCTGTGTGTGCAGAGGTCAACAGTATTAAAACTATTATAATTTTGGGAAACAGTTCAAACAGGAACTGATTGTACTTTACCACCTTTCAAGGATTTAGAGGGTCAGGAGACAACGGAAAGTGTCATGCCTTTTTCAGTTTCCGTCCATCTAGAGTCTTCAGGCTGTATTTAATACTAAAATAATGGTAAATATTTTCGTATCTCCTCAAAACATTCATCCTACACTTAACAAAAGGAGGGTGCAGACCTTCGTTCTCTCAGCCAATATCTGTTAGTTGCCCCATTCTTAGGTAGTGAAGAAATTGGTCCCCAAACATCAACCTTATAGAGTTTACATTTTAATAGGAGTTCAGAAAACAGATATCGTTCGTTATACAGTAATGTGTGCAAGGATGAGAAAAAGGAAAGATTGAGGAAATGGTAGGAGTGAGAGTGGTGATAATTTTAGACAGCCCGGTTGCTGACGAATTGTCTATTCTACTAGTGATTTTACATCCTTTGTCATCATGCACCCTGCTCTGTTTCACATGGATTCATGAGGTAACTTACTTTCTGGATCACGGGATACTCCTTAAATTAATTCTTGGTGGATATTAGTTGCCAGGTCGTCATATTACTAAGTATGGAATTTACAATCAATTTCTCTAGGTGTACTGCTCCGTCTTCCCCAGCAGGACAAACCTACCAGATACAGTGGTTGTGACAAGCAAATCTATCAGAGATGGAAAAATTGTGCAAACACCTCTAACTGAACATATAATACTCTCTTAGAGATCGCCAGCATTTTCTCTAGAGAGGGGCGTAGTTACTTTATTTAAGAAGCCCTTATATGTCAATAACCCATGACAGGGAATATTCTAAGCACCTTCAATATAATAATTCATTTAATCCTCATACCACCCATTGAGAATCGTTATCCTCATTGTTGAAAAGAGGAAACTGAGGGATACAAAGGTTAACTACCATGTCCAAGGAGACAAGAGTAGTAAGTAGCAGAGAAACTATTGTTAGTATCTTTTATCAATCTGTATGTTATTCTGCACAGTGAGGAATCATAGACCGACCTGCATCTTGGCCGAATGACTAGGAACGGACAATAGCCTGGCTTTTAAAAATTTAAAACAAACAACTTCTTCACACTTTGTGTCGTATGGTCTAAACATACCATTGTATTTGTTTGTTTGTACAGCCATACAACAGGCACAACAAGATAGAGATTAAGGTTATAGATTCAGAAGCCAAACTCCATGGGCTTGAACCACTTATTTCAGGTGGAGCAAGTAAATTACCTCCTAGGCCTCAGCTTCCTGTCTGTATGCAACACGGGGAACACAATAGTATCTACATCATAAGGTTGAAGTGAGGTCTACATGAGTTAATAAATATAAAGCGTTCAGAATGGTCACACGTAGCATATAGAAATTACAAGTACTGTTGACCCTTAAACAAGAGGATTTTGAACTGGGTGGGTCCATTTACCCCTGCAGCTCAAAGCTCTGCTGTTCTAGGGTCAGCTGCATTTTCAACATGCAGTTGGAGACCCCCAGAGGCAAAAGACCAGGAGTAATTACATGTGCATATTTCAGTGGGTGGAGGTTGACAGCCCTCAGCCTGTGTGTTCAGGGGTCAACTGTATTAGAACTATTATAATTTGGGGAAACACTTCAAATGGTAACTGATTGTACTTTACCACCTTTCAAGGATTTAGACAGTCACGAGACAACTGAAAGTGTCATGCCTTTTACGTTTCCGTCCATCTAGAGTCTTGGAGCTGTAATTACTACTAAAAATAATGGTAAATATTTTCGTATCGCCTCAAAACATTCATCTTTTACCTAACAAAAAGAGGGTTCAGTCCTTCGTTCTCTCAGTCAATATCTGTTAGTTGTCCCCCTCTTAGGCAGGGAAGAAATTGGACCCCAAATGTCAACCTTAGAGAGTTTACATTTTAATAGGAATTCTGAAAATAGATGTAATTATACAGTAATGTGTGCGAAGATGAGAAAAAGGAGAAGAAAGTTTGAGGAAATGTTAAATGTGAGAGTAGGTGTAATTTCAAACAGCCATGTTGGTACCGAATTGTCTATTTTACTAGTAAATTGACATCATTTGTTATCATCCATTCTCCTCTCTTGCCTATGGATTCATGACGAAACTTACTTCCTGGATCATGGAATAATCCTTAAGTTAGTTCTTGGCGGTTATTAGTTGCCAGGTCTTCATATTTGTAAGTATAGAATATATAATTAATTTCTCTGGGTTTAGTTCTCTGTCTTCCCTAACAGGACAAACCTACAACATACATGTGTTTTGACCTTCGAATCTATCAGAGACGGAAAAATTGTGTAAAAACCTCTAGCTGAACATATAATACTCTGTCTTGGAGAACGCCAACATTTTCTCTTGAGAACAGCCTACTTACTTTATTTAATAAGCGTCAATAACTCTTGACAGGGAATATTCTAAGCACCTTAAATATACTAATTCATTTAATCCTCACACTACCCATTAAGTGGGAATCCTTATTATCATTTCTGATAAGAGGAAACTGAGGCATAGAAAGGTCATCCACCTTGTCCAATGAGACAAGGTTAGTATCTTTTATTAATCTGTATGTTATTCTGCACCGTGAGGAATCATAGCCCCACCTCCATCTTGGCCGATTGACTAGAAAAGGACAATGACCAGGATTCAAAATCTCAAAACAAACAGCTGCTTGATACTTCATGTCTTACAGTCTAAGCACACAATTTTTGCTTGTTTGTGTGTTCGTTTGTTTGTCTGTTTGAACAGCCATACAACATGCACAACAAGATGGAGATTAAGATTATAGATTCAGAAGACAAACTCCATGGGCTTGAACCACTTATTTCAGGTGGAGCAAATACTTTACCTTCTAGGCCTCAGCTTCCTGTCTACAACACGGTGAACACCATAGTATCTACATCATAAGGATGGAGTGAGGACTAAATGGGTTAATAAATATAAAGCGTTCAGAATGATCTCACGTAGCATGTAAAAATTACAAGCACTGTTGACCCTTAAACAAGAGGATTTTGAACTGGGTGGGTCCATTTTCCCCTGCAGTTCAAAGCTCTGCTCTTCAAGGGTCAAACGTAAGTTCAATGTGCAGTTGGAGACCCACACAGGCAAAAGACCAGGAGGAGTTAGTCACACGTAGACTTTTCAGTGTGTGGAGGTTGACAGCCCTCGTCCTGTGTGTGCAGAGGTCAACAGTATTAAAACTATTATAATTTTGGGAAACAGTTCAAACAGGAACTGATTGTACTTTACCACCTTTCAAGGATTTAGAGGGTCAGGAGACAACGGAAAGTGTCATGCCTTTTTCAGTTTCCGTCCATCTAGAGTCTTCAGGCTGTATTTAATACTAAAATAATGGTAAATATTTTCGTATCTCCTCAAAACATTCATCCTACACTTAACAAAAGGAGGGTGCAGACCTTCGTTCTCTCAGCCAATATCTGTTAGTTGCCCCATTCTTAGGTAGTGAAGAAATTGGTCCCCAAACATCAACCTTATAGAGTTTACATTTTAATAGGAGTTCAGAAAACAGATATCGTTCGTTATACAGTAATGTGTGCAAGGATGAGAAAAAGGAAAGATTGAGGAAATGGTAGGAGTGAGAGTGGTGATAATTTTAGACAGCCCGGTTGCTGACGAATTGTCTATTCTACTAGTGATTTTACATCCTTTGTCATCATGCACCCTGCTCTGTTTCACATGGATTCATGACGTAACTTACTTTCTGGATCACGGGATACTCCTTAAATTAATTCTTGGTGGATATTAGTTGCCAGGTCGTCATATTACTAAGTATGGAATTTACAATCAATTTCTCTAGGTGTACTGCTCCGTCTTCCCCAGCAGGACAAACCTACCAGATACAGTGGTTGTGACAAGCAAATCTATCAGAGATGGAAAAATTGTGCAAACACCTCTAACTGAACATATAATACTCTCTCTTAGAGATCGCCAGCATTTTCTCTAGAGAGGGGCGTAGTTACTTTATTTAAGAAGCCCTTATATGTCAATAACCCATGACAGGGAATATTCTAAGCACCTTCAATATAATAATTCATTTAATCCTCATACCACCCATTGAGAATCGTTATCCTCATTGTTGAAAAGAGGAAACTGAGGGATACAAAGGTTAACTACCATGTCCAAGGAGACAAGAGTAGTAAGTAGCAGAGAAACTATTGTTAGTATCTTTTATCAATCTGTATGTTATTCTGCACAGTGAGGAATCATAGACCGACCTGCATCTTGGCCGAATGACTAGGAACGGACAATAGCCTGGCTTTTAAAAATTTAAAACAAACAACTTCTTCACACTTTGTGTCGTATGGTCTAAACATACCATTGTATTTGTTTGTTTGTACAGCCATACAACAGGCACAACAAGATAGAGATTAAGGTTATAGATTCAGAAGCCAAACTCCATGGGCTTGAACCACTTATTTCAGGTGGAGCAAGTAAATTACCTCCTAGGCCTCAGCTTCCTGTCTGTATGCAACACGGGGAACACAATAGTATCTACATCATAAGGTTGAAGTGAGGTCTACATGAGTTAATAAATATAAAGCGTTCAGAATGGTCACACGTAGCATATAGAAATTACAAGTACTGTTGACCCTTAAACAAGAGGATTTTGAACTGGGTGGGTCCATTTACCCCTGCAGCTCAAAGCTCTGCTGTTCTAGGGTCAGCTGCATTTTCAACATGCAGTTGGAGACCCCCAGAGGCAAAAGACCAGGAGTAATTACATGTGCATATTTCAGTGGGTGGAGGTTGACAGCCCTCAGCCTGTGTGTTCAGGGGTCAACTGTATTAGAACTATTATAATTTGGGGAAACACTTCAAATGGTAACTGATTGTACTTTACCACCTTTCAAGGATTTAGACAGTCACGAGACAACTGAAAGTGTCATGCCTTTTTACGTTTCCGTCCATCTAGAGTCTTGGAGCTGTAATTACTACTAAAAATAATGGTAAATATTTTCGTATCGCCTCAAAACATTCATCTTTTACCTAACAAAAAGAGGGTTCAGTCCTTCGTTCTCTCAGTCAATATCTGTTAGTTGTCCCCCTCTTAGGCAGGGAAGAAATTGGACCCCAAATGTCAACCTTAGAGAGTTTACATTTTAATAGGAATTCTGAAAATAGATGTAATTATACAGTAATGTGTGCGAAGATGAGAAAAAGGAGAAGAAAGTTTGAGGAAATGTTAAATGTGAGAGTAGGTGTAATTTCAAACAGCCATGTTGGTACCGAATTGTCTATTTTACTAGTAAATTGACATCATTTGTTATCATCCATTCTCCTCTCTTGCCTATGGATTCATGACGAAACTTACTTCCTGGATCATGGAATAATCCTTAAGTTAGTTCTTGGCGGTTATTAGTTGCCAGGTCTTCATATTTGTAAGTATAGAATATATAATTAATTTCTCTGGGTTTAGTTCTCTGTCTTCCCTAACAGGACAAACCTACAACATACATGTGTTTTGACCTTCGAATCTATCAGAGACGGAAAAATTGTGTAAAAACCTCTAGCTGAACATATAATACTCTGTCTTGGAGAACGCCAACATTTTCTCTTGAGAACAGCCTACTTACTTTATTTAATAAGCGTCAATAACTCTTGACAGGGAATATTCTAAGCACCTTAAATATACTAATTCATTTAATCCTCACACTACCCATTAAGTGGGAATCCTTATTATCATTTCTGATAAGAGGAAACTGAGGCATAGAAAGGTCATCCACCTTGTCCAATGAGACAAGGTTAGTATCTTTTATTAATCTGTATGTTATTCTGCACCGTGAGGAATCATAGCCCCACCTCTATCTTGGCCGATTGACTAGAAAAGGACAAAGACCAGGATTCAAAATCTCAAAACAAACAGCTGCTTGATACTTCATGTCTTACAGTCTAAGCACACAATTTTTGTTTGTTTGTGTGTTCGTTTGTTTGTTTGTTTGAACAGCCATAGAACATGCACAATAAGATGGAGATTAAGATTATAGATTCAGAAGACAAACTCCATGGGCTTGAACCACTTATTTCAGGTGGAGCAAATATTTTACCTTCTAGGCCTCAGCTTCCTGTCTACAACACGGTGAACACCATAGTATCTACATCATAAGGATGGAGTGAGGACTAAATGGGTTAATAAATATAAAGCGTTCAGAATGATCACACGTAGCATGTAAAAATTACAAGCACTGTTGACCCTTAAACAAGAGGATTTTGAACTGGGTGGGTCCATTTTCCCCTGCAGTTCAAAGCTCTGCTCTTCAAGGGTCAAACGTAAGTTCAATGTGCAGTTGGAGACCCACACAGGCAAAAGACCAGGAGGAGTTAGTCACACGTAGACTTTTCAGTGTGTGGAGGTTGACAGCCCTCGTCCTGTGTGTGCAGAGGTCAACAGTATTAAAACTATTATAATTTTGGGAAACAGTTCAAACAGGAACTGATTGTACTTTACCACCTTTCAAGGATTTAGAGGGTCAGGAGACAACGGAAAGTGTCATGCCTTTTTAAGTTTCCGTCCATCTAGAGTCTTCAGGCTGTATTTAATACTAAAATAATGGTAAATATTTTCGTATCTCCTCAAAACATTCATCCTACACTTAACAAAAGGAGGGTGCAGACCTTCGTTCTCTCAGCCAATATCTGTTAGTTGCCCCATTCTTAGGTAGTGAAGAAATTGGTCCCCAAACATCAACCTTATAGAGTTTACATTTTAATAGGAGTTCAGAAAACAGATATCGTTCGTTATACAGTAATGTGTGCAAGGATGAGAAAAAGGAAAGATTGAGGAAATGGTAGGAGTGAGAGTGGTGATAATTTTAGACAGCGCGGTTGCTGACGAATTGTCTATTCTACTAGTGATTTTACATCCTTTGTCATCATGCACCCTGCTCTGTTTCACATGGATTCATGACGTAACTTACTTTCTGGATCACGGGATACTCCTTAAATTAATTCTTGGTGGATATTAGTTGCCAGGTCGTCATATTACTAAGTATGGAATTTACAATCAATTTCTCTAGGTGTACTGCTCCGTCTTCCCCAGCAGGACAAACCTACCAGATACAGTGGTTGTGACAAGCAAATCTATCAGAGATGGAAAAATTGTGCAAACACCTCTAACTGAACATATAATACTCTCTTAGAGATCGCCAGCATTTTCTCTAGAGAGGGGCGTAGTTACTTTATTTAAGAAGCCCTTATATGTCAATAACCCATGACAGGGAATATTCTAAGCACCTTCAATATAATAATTCATTTAATCCTCATACCACCCATTGAGAATCGTTATCCTCATTGTTGAAAAGAGGAAACTGAGGGATACAAAGGTTAACTACCATGTCCAAGGAGACAAGAGTAGTAAGTAGCAGAGAAACTATTGTTAGTATCTTTTATCAATCTGTATGTTATTCTGCACAGTGAGGAATCATAGACCGACCTGCATCTTGGCGAATGACTAGGAACGGACAATAGCCTGGCTTTTAAAAATTTAAAACAAACAACTTCTTCACACTTTGTGTCGTATGGTCTAAACATACCATTGTATTTGTTTGTTTGTACAGCCATACAACAGGCACAACAAGATAGAGATTAAGGTTATAGATTCAGAAGCCAAACTCCATGGGCTTGAACCACTTATTTCAGGTGGAGCAAGTAAATTACCTCCTAGGCCTCAGCTTCCTGTCTGTATGCAACACGGGGAACACAATAGTATCTACATCATAAGGTTGAAGTGAGGTCTACATGAGTTAATAAATATAAAGCGTTCAGAATGGTCACACGTAGCATATAGAAATTACAAGTACTGTTGACCCTTAAACAAGAGGATTTTGAACTGGGTGGGTCCATTTACCCCTGCAGCTCAAAGCTCTGCTGTTCTAGGGTCAGCTGCATTTTCAACATGCAGTTGGAGACCCCCAGAGGCAAAAGACCAAGAGTAATTACATGTGCATATTTCAGTGGGTGGAGGTTGACAGCCCTCGTCCCTGTGTGTTCAGGGGTCAACTGTATTAGAACTATTATAATTTGGGGAAACACTTCAAATGGTAACTGATTGTACTTTACCACCTTTCAAGGATTTAGACAGTCACGAGACAACTGAAAGTGTCATGCCTTTTTACGTTTCCGTCCATCTAGAGTCTTGGAGCTGTAATTAGTACTAAAAATAATGGTAAATATTTTCGTTATCGCCTCAAAACATTCATCTTTTACCTAACAAAAAGAGGGTTCAGTCCTTCGTTCTCTCAGTCAATATCTGTTAGTTGTCCCCCTCTTAGGCAGGGAAGAAATTGGACCCCAAATGTCAACCTTAGAGAGTTTACATTTTAATAGGAATTCTGAAAATAGATATAATTATACAGTAATGTGTGCGAAGATGAGAAAAAGGAGAAGAAAGTTTGAGGAAATGTTAAATGGGAGAGTCGGTGTAATTTCAAACAGCCATGTTGGTACCGAATTGTCTATTTTACTAGTAAATTGACATCATTTGTTATCATCCATTCTCCTCTCTTGCCTATGGATTCATGACGAAACTTACTTCCTGGATCATGGAATAATCCTTAAGTTAGTTCTTGGCGGTTATTAGTTGCCAGGTCTTCATATTTGTAAGTATAGAATATATAATTAATTTCTCTGGGTTTAGTTCTCTGTCTTCCCTAACAGGACAAACCTACAACATACATGTGTTTTGACCTTCGAATCTATCAGAGACGGAAAAATTGTGTAAAAACCTCTAGCTGAACATATAATACTCTGTCTTGGAGAACGCCAACATTTTCTCTTGAGAACAGCCTACTTACTTTATTTAATAAGCGTCAATAACTCTTGACAGGGAATATTCTAAGCACCTTAAATATACTAATTCATTTAATCCTCACACTACCCATTAAGTGGGAATCCTTATTATCATTTCTGATGAGGAAACTGAGGCATAGAAAGGTCATCCACCTTGTCCAGTGAGACAACGTTAGTATCTTTTATTAATCTGTATGTTATTCTGCACCGTGAGGAATCGTAGCCCCACCTCCATCTTGGCCGATTGACTAGAAAAGGACAATGACCAGGATTCAAAATCTGAAAACAAACAGCTGCTTGATACTTCATGTCTTACAGTCTAAGCACACAATTTTTGCTTGTTTGTGTGTTCGTTTGTTTGTATGTTTGAACAGCCATACAACATGCACAACAAGATGGAGATTAAGATTATAGATTCAGAAGACAAACTCCATGGGCTTGAACCACTTATTTCAGGTGGAGCAAATACTTTACCTTCTAGGCCTCAGCTTCCTGTCTACAACACGGTGAACACCATAGTATCTACATCATAAGGATGGAGTGAGGACTAAATGGGTTAATAAATATAAAGCGTTCAGAATGATCACACGTAGCATGTAAAAATTACAAGCACTGTTGACCCTTAAACAAGAGGATTTTGAACTGCGTGGGTCCATTTTCCCCTGCAGTTCAAACTCTGCTCTTCAAGGGTCAAACGTAAGTTCAATGTGCAGTTGGAGACCCACACAGGCAAAAGACCAGGAGGAGTTAGTCACACGTAGACTTTTCAGTGTGTGGAGGTTGACAGCCCTCGTCCTGTGTGTGCAGAGGTCAACAGTATTAAAACTATTATAATTTTGGGAAACAGTTCAAACAGGAACTGATTGTACTTTACCACCTTTCAAGGATTTAGAGGGTCAGGAGACAACGGAAAGTGTCATGCCTTTTTCAGTTTCCGTCCATCTAGAGTCTTCAGGCTGTATTTAATACTAAAATAATGGTAAATATTTTCGTATCTCCTCAAAACATTCATCCTACACTTAACAAAAGGAGGGTGCAGACCTTCGTTCTCTCAGCCAATATCTGTTAGTTGCCCCATTCTTAGGTAGTGAAGAAATTGGTCCCCAAACATCAACTTTATAGAGTTTACATTTTAATAGGAGTTCAGAAAACAGATATCGTTCGTTATACAGTAATGTGTGCAAGGATGAGAAAAAGGAAAGATTGAGGAAATGGTAGGAGTGAGAGTGGTGATAATTTTAGACAGCCCGGTTGCTGACGAATTGTCTATTCTACTAGTGATTTTACATCCTTTGTCATCATGCACCCTGCTCTGTTTCACATGGATTCATGAGGTAACTTACTTTCTGGATCACGGGATACTCCTTAAATTAATTCTTGGTGGATATTAGTTGCCAGGTCGTCATATTACTAAGTATGGAATTTACAATCAATTTCTCTAGGTGTACTGCTCCGTCTTCCCCAGCAGGACAAACCTACCAGATACAGTGGTTGTGACAAGCAAATCTATCAGAGATGGGAAAATTGTGCAAACACCTCTAACTGAACATATAATACTCTCTTAGAGAACGCCAGCATTTTCTCTAGAGAGGGGCGTAGTTACTTTATTTAAGAAGCCCTTATATGTCAATAACCCATGACAGGGAATATTCTAAGCACCTTCAATATAATAATTCATTTAATCCTCATACCACCCATTGAGAATCGTTATCCTCATTGTTGAAAAGAGGAAACTGAGGGATACAAAGGTTAACTACCATGTCCAAGGAGACAAGAGTAGTAAGTAGCAGAGAAACTATTGTTAGTATCTTTTATCAATCTGTATGTTATTCTGCACAGTGAGGAATCATAGACCGACCTGCATCTTGGCGAATGACTAGGAACGGACAATAGCCTGGCTTTTAAAAATTTAAAACAAACAACTTCTTCACACTTTGTGTCGTATGGTCTAAACATACCATTGTATTTGTTTGTTTGTACAGCCATACAACAGGCACAACAAGATAGAGATTAAGGTTATAGATTCAGAAGCCAAACTCCATGGGCTTGAACCACTTATTTCAGGTGGAGCAAGTAAATTACCTCCTAGGCCTCAGCTTCCTGTCTGTATGCAACACGGGGAACACAATAGTATCTACATCATAAGGTTGAAGTGAGGTCTACATGAGTTAATAAATATAAAGCGTTCACAATGGTCACACGTAGCATATAAAAATTACAAGTACTGTTGACCCTTAAACAAGAGGATTTTGAACTGTGAGGGTCCATTTAATCAGGTAGTTCAAAGGTCAGTTGTTCAAAGGTGAACTATATTTTTAATACACAGTTGGAAATCCACAGTTGCAAAATGCCAGCTGTAGTTACTTGTGGATTTTTTAGTTTTGGAAGTTTGCAGACCTTGTTCCTTGTATTCAAATGTCAACTATATTACAATTATTACAATTTTTCGAAATTTTTTAAACGGTATCTTATTTTGCTTTACCACCTGTCAATGATTTAGAAAGTCAGGAGTCAACTGAATGAGTCATACCATTTACGTATTCGTCCATCTGGAGTCTCCAAGCCCTATTTAACAGTAAAATAATAATAAGTGTTTTCGTAGCTCCTCAAAAATTTCCTCCTTTACCTAAGTATAAGAGGGTTCATACATTTTTTTTTCAATCAATAATTGTTTATTGCCCACTCTTAGTGAACAAAATGAACCCCAAATTTCTACCTTATTTAGTTAGTTTTAGGAAATTTCTGATTAAATATTTATTTAAAAACCTATAAATATTGCTGATAAACAAAGAACTCTTATGAACAATTATATGTCTACAAATAGGACAACCTAGAATAAATGAAAAAATTACTAGAAACACACAACCTACCAAGCCTCATATATTACTTAAAGCGCACAACCTACCAAGACTGAATCAAGAAACAGAAAATCTGAGCAGACTGATTTCTAGTATGTAAATTAAATCAGTAATCAAAACCTTTCAAGAAACAAAAATTTAGGATGAGATGTATTCAGTGGCGAATTCTACAAAACATTCATAAAGAATTAGGACAAATGTTTCTAAAATTTTCCCAAAAAATAACAGAGGAGGAAATAGTTCAAACACCTTTTATGAGGCCAGCATTACTTTGATACACACACTGGAAAGAGATGCCACGAAAAAGAAAATTACAGGCCAATATACTTGATAAACGTAGATACAGTCTTCAACATATTTTAGCAAACTAAATTTACAATATATTAAAAGGATCATACACTATAAGTAGTGAGATTTATTCCAGGATGCAAGGATAGTTCAACATCCACAAATAAATAATGTGATATACCACATTAACAAAATGAAATAAAGTTATATGATCATTTCAATAGATACAGTAAATGCATTTGACAATATTGCACATTTATTTATAACCACAACTCTCAACCATGTGTGCATAAAGGTAACACCCTTGAACATAACAAAGACCATGTATGACTTGTCCACAGCTAACAACATACCGAAAGGTGAAATGCTGAAAGCTTTTCCCTAAGAGTAGGAACAAGATAAGAATGCTTACTCTGCCAATTTTTATTTAACATAGTATTGGAAGTCCTAGACACATCAATTAGGCAAGAAAAAGAAGGAAAAGGCATATAAATTGGAAAGAACTAAACTGTCACTGTTTGCAAATGACATAATATGTATAGAAAATGGTAAAGTCTCCACCTAAAAACATAGAACTAATAAATTCAGTGAAGTTGCAGTATACAATATTAATATAGACAGCAAACAAATTCTCCTACAACCAAGGAAACATGGAAAAATATAGGGGCCGATATCTCCAAGATGATGAATTAAGAGACCTCAGCCACCATCTCCCCAAAAAGAGCAACAATTGAACAGAAATCCTCACATAAAACAGCACTGGGAAAGATCAGAGATTAGAAATGTACTTTAGAAACTTCAGCAACACAGTGGAACAAAACATCTGAGTATAACTACAGAAAAAGGGAAGACAAAAACAGCTTCATTTTGCCTTCATGAACTCACCCTCAGGCCAGAATGACTCATTGCCAAAAGAGAATTTCTCATTTAGAAAGAATTCCCCTAGACTTTTGTGAGGGGTGAGTTTCCCCAGCCTTTGGGGGTACGGCGAGAAGGACCAGCTTTTGTTTCACTATACGCAGAGATCAACAAAGCCAAGATGTATAGAAAGTGAGGAACAGGGACAAGAACAGGAGCTACCCATATCAGCCATGTAGTGGGAACAACTGCAGTTCCCATACCTGTTCTTCAGAAAATCCCAGTAGCTTCCACCACTGAAAAATTCAATGGCCAGCACATCTGCCGTGGACCTCGGACAGATTTCATTTGTTTTCACCCCAGAGGTATTTATGGTCCATACATCAGCCATACAAGTCCCTACCCACTCCCTCCGCCTGTTTTTGCCAATACCTGGGATCCATACTGGTCGTCAGAACTCTGCAGTAGCTCCATCATGTATCAGAGGCCTACACTATCGGGCTTACAAGTAACACCTCCAGCTGTGCATATGTACCTTACCAGCCTGCCTCCAATCACTAGCCTCTATTGCTGTGCACACCTGAAGTGATACCCTGCATACCATATGATCATTTCCATAGAAAAAGCACTTGACAAAATTTAACATGATAAAATTACTCAACAATTTGGATATAGAAGAAACATATCAACATAATAAAGTCATATATGACAAAATCACAACTAACATTAGTGAACGGCTGAAAGTTTTTCCTCTAAGATCAGGAATAAGACAAGGGTGCACATTCTCACCACTTGTACTCAACATAGTACTGACAGCCCTAACCAGAGCAATTAGGCAAGAAAAAAATAAAAGGCATCCAAATGGGAAAGAAATAAAATGGTCTCTGTTTCCTAATGACATGGATCTAGTATAGAGCATCCTAAAGACTCTAAAAACACTGTAAGAACTTATAAGTGCAGCAGTTTTGAGATATAAAACCAACATAGGGAAATCAGTTGTGTTTTCAATACATTAACAATGAACTATCTGAGAAACAATTAAAGAAAACAATCTCATTTACAAAATCGAAAACAATAAAATACGAGTAAATTTAAGTGATATCGTACATTGATCAAATGCATAAATAAATATCCGTATGTTTATAGGATATACCCTGTAAAAAAAATTAACTGATGGGAATGCATGATAAAGATGGAGCTCCAATAGGAAAATTAATTATTCTTTCATTTTTATACAAGTTTCAGTTAAAAATAAAAGAGATGGGAGGTTGTTTTGTTCCCTCTTTGTCTCCATTTTATTGCCACTATCTTGTAGTTCTCTGCTAATGTCAAGATTCTGCCCACAGAGGGCTGAGCAGTACCTTTAGTAGAGAAGCCAAACATAATTTTCTTGAGCTATGATCTACAGTCCAAACTGACTCATCAAACGTTCAACACCCCAACCTATATTTTCAGTACACTCTTTGTTTAAAGACACAATCCATCTTATGTTAGTAACTTATCTTCATAGCTGTGTTTTGGTTGAATGACTTATTATTCACAGCAAGCAGAGACATTTCGAAGAAGAGATTCTGGAGAATAACTGCCTTCGTCATTACTTTTCCCAATTTATGAGGAGAGATTCAGCAGGTATGGTTGAGGAGTGCATGGGTCACTCCTACTTTTTACTAACATTTTCAACTAAAGTTGATCCATTTTTATCTATTTAACACTGAGATTTTGTTTTCAGAAATGATTCCATTGTTATAATAGTTTTATAAAACAGTTTTGCCCAAATATGGAACTCTAATTTGGCTCTAGTTCATTTTTTTTGTTGTTCCTTCTATTTTACATAATATATTTTCTAAATTTATATTGCATATTATTCTTTCACTTTAAGATTAAAAATGCTGCCTTAATTTAAACTGTTGCCTTTATATTTTTAAAAGTTTATTTCCTGAGTTCAAAAATTTTATTATTAATATATGCAATCTAGCCCACCTTTGTATGGTTTATGTGGATCAAATATAACCAAAGATTTTACTTGTTCTCAGTAAACCTAAAATAACTCTTAGGTTCTGTGGCTGATAACCTTGTCTTAAGTAACAAAATGTACATGATACATTTTTTTCATGTGAAAATAATTTTAGCATATAATGTGAAATGTTTTTGTGAGTGTCATAAATTAGCTATTTTCAAAGTTCCCCAACAAGTGTCAAAAAGGGAACACTATACAACCTTGGGGCACTGCTCTTGTTATGCCCATTTTATAGATTAGCAAACCAAGAAAACAAGAATAAAAGGGAGTTCCCTAAGAGTATAACAACCAAAAATTGTAAGAACTGATATTCAAACCCAGACTGTCTAGTTCAATATTAAATACAATATTCTATTATAACAAGCTGCCTCATAAATATATTACTAATTCCAATAAATTTTGTATTCAAATATGTAGTAGGTATTTCCCTATATTGTACCTACAACTAAATGGTATTTTCAGAAAGAAAAAATATTGAATAAAAATATCATTACATTAGAAAATATTAGTGACAGACATGTGTAGCTCTAAAGTCTGAGTCACTAGAAAAGGTAACAGTTTATACAGTGAAGATGTCTGCTTTTGAAGACTGCATTGAAAATTATAGATATATTCTGTATTTCTCTATGGTCTTAAAAATGAAATCTATGAAATATAACTGCAAAAGAGTACGTACAATGTAACTGTACAATTAAAAGAATATCAAGTAAAGAAACCCAAGAATCTACCGCAGACATTAAAAAAACGAGCTTTGTCAATACTACTGAGAAACTTTTAAGTTCCTTTCTATGAATTTGCCTTTTCTGCCTGCAGTTTACTGTTTAGATTCTAAAGTGTATTGTTCCCTTACATTTTTGTAGATTTACCAGCTGTGTATATATCCGTAAATAATATTTGATCTATGTGTAACTTGGCACTTATGGAAATGAAATAATACTGAACATTTTCTTTTCCTACTTGCTTTATTGATTCAGCATTACTTTTCTGAGATTATAACCTGATGACATGCATTGCTGTACTTTATATTGTATTTTAATATACCATAATTAATTTAATTATTTTCTCCTAGTATGCATTTAAGTTGCTGTCATTACTTTTGTAATTCAAAACGTGTTATATTTTTTAATATCTCATGGTGTATATTTGGAAAAGACTCTCAATTATATACCTTGCAATAGAAGTGCTAGGTTGTAGGTATGCATATCTCCAACTTTATTAGGTAAAATCAAATTGTGTCCAAAATAATTGTGACAATTTATTCTCTCAATTGTAATAATTAAGCATGCCTATTGCTCCAACTTTCAATCAAAATTGGTGATATTAGCCTTTTTAATTTTTGCTAATCTTGTGGGTTTACATATTATCTTATTGTGACATTAATTTGCATTTTCCTGAATTTTAAAGATGCTCAACGAGTTTTTATATATTCACTGGCCATTAATGTTTTATCTATTGTGCAATATCTACTTATGTCTTATTTTCTATTAGTTACTTTATCCAATTTGTAATGATTTTTAAAGGAATTCTTTGAATATTTTGAATAAACACTTTTATCAGATAAGAATTCAGAATATCTTCTCACAATTAAGATGTTATTTGATGATGGAAATTCTCATCACTTATAACCCTGTTTTTCTGTTATTATTGAATTAAATATTGTCCAGTTTACATGTTGGGCATAATA
The DNA here is from genome assembly GCF_036562045.2 of Rhinolophus sinicus. Taxonomy (NCBI): domain Eukaryota; kingdom Metazoa; phylum Chordata; class Mammalia; order Chiroptera; family Rhinolophidae; genus Rhinolophus; species Rhinolophus sinicus. The sequence goes on from NC_133755.1 coordinate 107,649,523, forward strand.
GGTTATGATATATATTCCTATAGCTCTCCATGTTGGGCATAATAGGTTATGACATATATTCTTATATCCCTCCAAGTGCATTTTCTAAAGTTCATTTCACTTCTCTCTGAAATGAGGAATCAATAAATATATAAAGCAGACACCAAAGTAATATATATTCCATATGAGACATTCCTGATAAATTCCCCATTCTTTTTCCACCCGTCCTTTTAAATTACTGTAACTGTTTTCCTTCCCTTTCTTGCTAAGTATCTTTATGAAATAGTTTATTAGCAGTCCCATAGTCATCACCATGTTTTTTTCTTCCTTAAGTTTTTGAAACATTGCTCCAGCTCCTAGCACTGTAACAGCCTTGTAAAATTCACTAATTAACTACTACTGATAGGCAAGTTATTAGCCTTTTCTCAGAACCCGAACTTTTCAGCCACTATCAGGACTGTGTAAGGCATTTGATGCTGTGGAGGAATTATAGCTTAAGGTCTCCATAGTAGAAGTTGTGTTTCTTCTTTCCTATTCTCCCTCTATTTCCCTGAAACTGCCCTGTATCCACCTATAACACTTTTTCACTGTATTTAAATCTCAGATGCAGTTATTTTGTACGGATTTGTCTTTGGTCCCTTTTTCTTCAAATTCAACATTACAATTTCTTTGGAAATTTTGTATACTGATTTGGTTTAATATGTCACCTTTTATAATTAAATCATATATGGAAATTCTTAGTTTAGTAAATCAATGAACCAGTGGATATTGGATATCTATCTCCAGCCCTGGCTACCCTTTTTCATTGAGAGCAAATGTTTCTATCTTCCCATTTGAATTTCCAAAAAGATACTGCATAGACATATCAAGTTAACTAGACAACACAACTCAATACCATCATGTTGAACCTCCTTTTAAAAAATATCTTAGCTGTTGAAACCACAATTGTGGTGACTGTATCTGGTAAAATAAAAATCAGAACTCAGAATCTTGACAGATATACTGGTACTCAGGAGAGCTATCTAATAGGCTATTTTAGATGAGAACTAAAATCAATTCATTTAATTCCCTCAAAGCCTCTCTTAATTTGCTAAACTACAAGAAAGCAAAGAAAAGCAGCCAATTTAAACATTCTTTATCAAGGAATAAACACAGGCTTATACAACTCTGACCAATAAATGATTCCCACAGAATATTTTCATGGATTTACAATTTTACCATTGCATTGTATTAATATACTGTCTTACAATTTCCCTAGCCAAAGATCAAAACAAAATATAAGTCTTTTCAACCTAGAAATGTTACAACACTTTTAATTTACTGCATATTAATACAGTAACAGAAAAGTACTTTCAATATAACCATTTTAGTTTTGTTATGAGTTCTCAATTATTGTAGATGTATTTTCTAGTAGCCTGGAATTTAGAACAGAGTTTACTATAAGATAAACACTCAAAGATGAATTAGTAAATACAAATATTTGTTGAATTGTTTCCCACAAAAGCACGCACAGTTCTTTTTTATCAATCATTTCCCTACTAAGAGGATATATACAAGCTATTTTCATAAAAATATTAAATGACCCTACACATTCAATTAAGGAATCATTTTCCAGCAAAAAATATTTTTGCAGCAATGAATTTTCCAACTACTTTTAGCTAAAGTTGCTGGAAGCACACTGATGAGAATTTTTTATTTGGCCATGACACATTTTCAAACATCTTTGTCATGATTAAGTTTCATATACCAATCCAACAGTGAGGTCACGAGCATATCTCTCAGATCAGACATGTATCTAAGTATAAATAAAATCATTATAAGGGAACTTCATCCATCACTTCCACATTATATGATAACATCCTAAATTTATTCCCTATCTCTAGTCTTTTCCTTCCTTGATTTCCCAGCTTTGTACACACAGCCTAGTACATAGCATATAGTCAATAAAATTGCCAGACCTAAATTGAATCCACTAAAGTTGGCTTCTTTCTTTTCTACATGTCTACTGAATAAACCTGCTTCCAATTTTATAGGACACCACTCTCCTGTAATAACTTAGATGTTCTTGGTAAATTCAAAGCATGGGGCACATTTTTTTTCTATTTTTAAAAATGTTTGTATACTTGTTTAATTTCAGACTTATAAACTACAACCAAAAATAATACAAGAAATGGTACGCTCAGAATTCTCCACTAAAATGTTACAATTGTTTCCTTTTTGAATAAATGTTTTATGGAAAGATACTTTTACACTAGGCAATATCCTGATACTCAACAATCTTACACTCATAGTCACAATGTCCTTTGCTGTCCATACATATATCAAGTATCATCCTGATATTTGTCAAACGGTGGTTTCTTAATGCCATCATTTCTTCTACATTTAATTACTGGCTTTATATTTTAAGAATGGGATCCTTCAGCCTTCCTATGTATATATTTAGGTAATTATTTTATTTAATGGGTTATTGTATATTACTATAATTATAATTATCCTGATGCTCAATTTCTCCTATATTTTGCCAATGAGAACCCCATTAAAATGGCTCTTTATTCAAATACACACACACACACACACACACACGTGTATATATATCGCATACATGTGATTGTGTGATATATATAATATACATGCATATATGTGATAGAAATATACACAATTGTAATTGTACTTGTCATATTTAACAGTCTTTTCAGTAATTTGTAGAAAAGTAGAAAATCAGTAAGGATATAGAATATTTGAGCAGTATTATCAACGAACTTGATCAAACAACAGTAGAATATATGTGGTTTTGAAGGTCACATACTTCATTAAGAAATATAATAGACCTGTCCATAAAACAAGTTTCAGTGGATTGAAAATAAAATCAGAATGTCAAAACCTTTAAGTATTTGGACACTAATAATCACGTATTAAAGAAGAAATCAGAAAATAAATTATAAAATATTTTTATCCACAGATAAATGAAAAGAAACCAAATCAAATTATGTGAGGAAAGTTTTAAGCAAGTTTTCACAGCAAACATATAGCTTTATATACTTATATAGAAAAGAAAGCAGGTTTAAAACAATGATCTAAGATGCCATCTTATGATTATAGATGGAGAACAGGAATGAGAGTCTAAAATAAGTAGAAAGTGAGAAATAAATATCAGAAATCAATGAAGTAGAAAACACAAATAGTTAAGAAAATCAATGAACCCAAAACTAGTTTTCTAAAGATTGACAAAATTGATAAACCTCTAGCTATGTAAGTCTAGACAAAACTAACGGAACTGTTGATTTCAGAAGTGGAAAAAAATGGCATAACCACAGATACACACAATAAAATAAATATATATATATATATATATATATATATACTTTATGCCAATATATTTAGCTATTAGGCTAAAATGGACAAATTTTTTTGAATCTCAAAAATTACCAAAGCTGAAATGCAGGGAGAATATCAATATGAATAGGCCTATATCTATGAAAGTAATTAAATTCTTAGTTAAGAACTTTCCCACAAAGAAAAATACAGGCCAAGAAGTTTTCACTGCTTTTTCTGTCTGACTTATTGCAGAGAACCATGTGATTTCACTGATATGTGGTATATAAACCAAAAACAACAAAAGAACAAGGCAAACAAATGAGAAACAGAAACTCATAGACAGAGACAATAGTTTAGTGGTTACCAGAGGGTAAGGGGGGTGAGGGGTAGGGGGTGGGAGACGAGGGTAAGGGGGATCAAATATATGGTGATAGAAGGAGAACTGACTCTGGGTGGTGAACACACAATGGGATTTATAGATGATGTAATACAGAATTGTACACCTGAAATCTATGTAATTTTACTAACAATTGTCACCTCAATAAATATAAAAATAAATTTTAAAAAAAGAAGTCTTCACTGATGAATTCTATCAAACAATTAAAAAAGCAATATATCTAAATTAACAAAAACCCTCTAGGAAGAAAAGAGTATGAAATACTTCCCATCTCTTTCTAGAAGCGCCCCAGCAAAACACTAACAACCAAAACCTTATATATTAAAAAACAAAATTATAGAATCCAGAGGAAGATTCCGATCACACAAAAAAAGGAAAGTAAGAGACTAATATGCTTTATGAATGTAGATGCAAAATCCTTAGCAGAATATTGGCAAAGCAAACCCAGCAATTTTTAAAAGAATAATCCAGCATGACTAAGTATGTTAAATCCTAGGAATTCAAGATCGGGTTAACATTTGACAATATAATTTAACATATTTATAGAATAAGGGATTAAAACTTGATGAGTATTTTAACATATATAAAAAATGTTTGACAGTATTTACTATTCATTCTCAGTTTTAAAAAAATTCTCAACAAACCAGTAATAGAAACTTCCCAACGTGATAAAGGAAATCTATGTAAACTTATAACTACCTTTAAACTTAAGAGTAAAAAATTGAATTATCTCCCATAAAGATGAAAATCAGTGCTATGATAACCAATATCACTGCTTATAATTAACTTCTTACTGGAGTTCCTAGTCAGTGAATAAGGTGAGAAGTAAAAGTAACAGATTGAGAGGAAGAAAACACAAATGACACGCACATAGAAAACTACAACGCATTGCTGAAAAAAGCTAAAGAAGACCTAAGTAAATGGGGAGGTGTGTCATGTTTATAAATTGTAAATTGTAATATTCTTACGATGTCAAGTCTTTCTAAACAGATCTATCCAAAATAATCACAATCAAAATCTGCAAGTTTTTAAGTGGGAATTGGCAACATTTATATGGGAATTAAAAGAGCCCAAAGAGTCAAACCAAATTTGAGGATAAAAGAATAAGACTTACTATAAAGAGACTTATCAAAATAGGGTAGTACATCAATCAGGATAGTGTACTTATATGTTCAAATCAATTTCAACAAATCTGATTAACAACATCAATTTAAAAAAGGTAATCTTTTCAACAAATGATTGAAATAATTGGATATCCATGAAGGGGAAAAAGGAGACTTGGCTCTTATAGCATGAACAAATATCAATTTCAAAGATATCATAAGCCTAAAATGCAAAATAAGACTATAAACATTTGGAGAAATCATAACAAAGTCTTTGTGACCTTGAGTTAAGCAAAGATTTCTTGGCTATGACACTAAAATCATAACACATAAAAAAAAACACATTGATAAATTTGACTTCATCAAAATAAAGAACTCTGCTTCTTGAAGAACACTATTGAGAGAATAGAGAAGCCAGAGAAGAGGGAAATTATTTGCAAATTCATGATTTATTGAAGGACATGTATACAGAATATACAAAGAACTCCCAGAACTCCACAAGGAAAAAAAATCAATAAGAATGTTTAAATTATTTGAATAATCTGAAAAATAAATGTTTTGTGTGCATGTCAAAATGAATCTTTAAAAATAAGTTTATAATAGTCTTATTATATTCGTTATATACATATTAAATAGAATAATACAATTATACACAATTTTAGTAAAAAAAAGTACAAAGTCTACACACTGAAAACCTCAAATTATCGATGAGAGATAATAAGAAGACCTAATTGAGACATACCAAATTGATGGATTGGAATATTATAATTTGATTTTTTGATTATTTCCAAATCTATAGATTGAAAGCAATATCAGCCCTTATCTCAGCAGGACTTTTTTTGCAGATAATGCAAAACTGATTCTAAGATTAACATGGAAATGCAAAGAGGTTAAAATAGACAAAGAGAAATCTTGATAAAGGACAAAGTCAAAATACTCAAATGACCAAAAACAACTAATGATAAGAAAATAAAGGGATGGGCAACACCAAACTTTGATAAGGAAATAAAATAGTAAAACTCTTAACATTGTTGGCAATAAAAAGATACAACCACTATGAAAAAAATATCTGACAGTTTGCTATAAAGCTAAATATGTGCCTATTCTGTGGATTAGCTATTTCAATTTTAGATAATTGTCCAAGAGAAATAAAAATATATACTCACAAAAGGATATGTACAATAACTTTTTATAACAGTCCAAACTAGAAATAGACCACATGCCATTGTTACAGGAATGGCTGTGCTATAGTCATACCATGAATCACTGTTCATTAATTAAAAGTAATGAAGTAGTGATACATACAAGATAGATAAATATCAAAACAGAATTCTGAGTAAATAAGCCTTATACATCCATAATGTATGAGTCCTCTTATTTAAATTGCTTAATCTAGTAGAATGAATCTGTGATGGAAAAAAAAGAGATAAATGGCAAGGATAGAGATAAACTGGGAAGGAGCAAGAAAGAACTTCCTGGGAGATGGTAACATTCTGGATCTTGATAGAGGTTTGGATTACTAGGTTAATTTGTCAAAACTCATTGAATACCACACATAATATTTGTGCATTTTACTTTGTATAAATTTTACCTCAAAAGAAAAATGAAAACTGCATATTGAGTTCAACTTGATATACATGCTAAAAAATGCATAGTGACATTTACTGATGTTTCCAAGTTACTCTGAAATTCATTGAAACAATAAAATGGATTGATAAATGAATAAAAGGTGGGCAGTTGGACAAATAAGTGACAAGTCAATAATAGTAAAATATTAACAGTAGTATCTAGTCAGTGGTATTTTGGGAGATTCCCCTGTAAACGTTTTTTCAACTTTCTTGAGTGAAAATTTCTATAACAGAATATTGGGAAAATCTTGTTTAAAGATAGAAAACAATACTTGTAAAAATATATATATAGCAACTTTATTCAAATAGTCTCAAATCAGAAATTATATCATAGCCATAAACATGTGAATGAATAAACAATTTGTGATTTTTTTTTCAAAAAGGATGAACACCTGTGAGAAGCAACACCCATGGAGGAATCTCAGAAAAGGTAGGTTGTACAAAAGAATCTGGACTCAAAATGTTTACCACATAATTTTACTTTTAGAGATGTTTAGGACAAGCAAAAACTAATTTATAATGACATAAAGCAGATCTGTTTTCACAAGGGACTGTAGGAAAGAAAATTTAACTACAAAAGGACTTGGAGGAAACTTTTGGGGGAATAATGGAAACGTTTTGATTATCTCGATTGTAGTAGTGATGTATATGCAATGTTTCCCCCAAAATCAGACCTAATCAGAAAATAAGCCTTAGCATGATTATTCAGGATGACATCCCTGAACATAAGCCTTAATGCATCTTTTGGAGCAAAAATTAATATAAGATCCGATCTTATTTTCAGGCAAACATGGTATCTATCCAAATTCATTGAAATACACACAAAATGGGCAGATTTATAATACATAAATTATACCTCAATAAAGTTTGTTTTAGAGAAAAATATATATACTTGAGTTGATGTTCGGTATAACTTTTTAGATATTTGTAAGTTGTTTCAATCTTATAACCCTTTGCTGAGGGCTACAATAACTCCAATGTGTTAATATTTTCTAATCTATTCTCCTAAAGCTAGCTATTTCTTGGAGTTCAAGCCACGTGCTCAATATCCAATTTAACCATACTTCCCTCCTTTATAAGGACTGCTAACATTTCAGTCCAGCTAATGGGGTACACACTACTCCAAACATGCATCACCCAGATGCTTTCTTTCAAATGTAAGTGACATAGACTTACCTCAAACTAAGAGGAAGTATTTTGATTTATGAAACACTAAGAAGTTTAAATAATGAAGCCCTGTGAAGTTCAGAGATACAGCTGGCACTTGGGAATGCCTAGAACTAGGTAATATTTCCAGAACTCTTTCACTACCTCACTCTATTTTTTCACCCTGACTATGGACTTCATTCTCACACTGTGGTCTGACCACCACCACACTTTAAGACATATAGCTACTGAATTTGCCAAATTCTAAATCCTGTGGCTTTACTAACTATTAAGAGTTAGATGGTTTCTTTAGTTCTAATTGTAACAGTCCCAAGAAAGGACCTCTTTGGCTTAGCTTTGGTCACATAACCACCTATCGTCCCACTGACTATGGCCAGGGAACCAGGGGGTATGGTCATGATCTATATGACATCTCCAGTGATAGATTTGAGGACATCAGGGTTGAAAATTTGGGCAGGGCATGCTACAAAAAAAGTGAAAATCATGGGAAAACAATTTAATATAGGCTCATAGTAATAGGTATATTACCATGTGTTAAATATTTACCCAATAATTTATTTATCCAAGTATTAAAAAACAAAGGCAGGCCCCTTCATTTTTGTTTTGCCAAAATAATATGTAAAATATATCTAAATCAATTCTGAGAAACTGGCAAGCATAATAATGAAATCATACTTAAATACATATAACATATTTTATATAAAATGACTATTTCTAAATAAACTTTCAAATAAAATTCATACTCTAATCATGAGCAATTAAAGAATAAACAGTTTACAATAATATAAACCTGACAATCAGGGAAAGAGAAAAGACTTACAGTAAACAGAAAAAAAATTGAAGGAAATGTTTTAGTATGAACATTAGGTTAGGAGAAATTAAGAGAATTAGGATCTAATTTAGTCTAACAATTGATTATGGGTTCTTCTAGGCTATTAATCTTTGGCAATCAGTTTCATATTCTACAAATTAAAGAACTTGGAGTAGATGACCACCTTTCTTGTATGTGAGAAGAGATAATAAATATATATTAACTTTATACAAGTCATATTTTGGCATTAATGGAGAAGTTACTTCCTTTCTAAATACTGGGAGTGTCAAAAAATTGTATACACATTTGTATTCATCTTTTGTTATCAGTGTATATTGACTATTACAATTTTGATAGTTTTTTTTTTTCCCTTTCTTAAAATGGGTATACGTTTTTGGCACCATCTGTATATATGTAAATTCAAAATATTTTCTGATTCTAATTTAAAGAATGGAAATCTCGTAGTTTCCAATAAATGCCATGTGAGTCATTTCCATCATTCTTTTCAATTTTGATCTTATACCAGCTAAAATAAACCTTTCAATTGTATTTTAAAAACATATTAAAGTATAATGTTTCTAGAACTTTAAAATGTTGCATCAATTCCGTGAATGAAATTCTGATTTTATATAACTAATTCTACATTAAAGTTGAGTAAAGAGCTGATTGTCAACTTTAATATCCATTAACTTATTCAACATGACTGAAAATTGGTTTTTGTCCTTCATATTAATCTTTACCCAAGCACTTTAAACACAATTCCCTGATTTAAGCATTTTTACAAAAGAAGTAATAGTGATTTTTAAAATAACCAATATTGAAAATACTATTGGTTGACCCATAACAGATCACTGTTGCCATCAGTATAGATATAATAGGTATCAATTTTTCAATGATTCCTCAAACTTTCCCCAGCATAACATAGTATTTTGAAAAATACGTTAGTAAAAAAAAATCAATAGGTCAGCAACTTTTGTCCATGAACAACTCCCCAGTAAGAAACGTACAATCAGGAAAACACAATAGCCTTTAAATGAATGACAGCAGACAGTGTTTCCAACCTGTTTCAGTGCTATTTGGGCAGCAGATTTCACCTGCTGCTCTGTCAAAAAGTTTGGCCCAACTGTATGACTCCCTTCTCACCGTTGGAAAGAAACCTTTTGAATTTCCTTGGCAGCATCTTTCACTGTTTATGGATGGTACTTTTAGCATTTAATTTTAAATGTTCTGATTACTCAGAAATTACTACTACCAGAAAAGACAAAGTACATCAAAATTCGTGTAAAGAATTAGGTGCTTGGATCAGTGTTCTACAAGCAGGGGTTTAGTGTATAGCTCACTAGTGATTAAGCCTTAGGGTTGTAATCAGTGAAAATCCAGGATGCTTTGATCTGCCAACAAGGTATAATTTGCATAAATATTTACATAGCTAAATTGTGAAAATCTTCTTTTGAGGTTGGTAACCAAATCCCTGAACAAAATTGTGTTCTTATTTATTATACAGTTTTACCAATTAGAAATGATTGTATAGTTAAAAAAATAAAATAAAAAGATATAAAAGTACCATGAGTTAAAGATACATTCTCTCTTAGATAAATAAAATATTAGAAAGAAGAAATGCTAGGAAAGCTCTACTAGGCCATCAGTGATTAAAATAAATATTCTGTTTTATTGTTGAGGGCATACTTCCATTCTAAAATCATTGCATAATCCAAAATGGATATTAAAGCTCCAGCCATCAAATGAAAATTGCAGGCAAGAAGTAAGAAAAGAAGGTGCAAATGGAGATTCTCCCAAATGAATTGGTTCCTTTAAGCACCGTTCCTGGAAATTTCCCATACCGGTAATAGTTCTTTAATCTCTGCTTTAAAATCGGCCGCTCTAGACTAAGTTTTTCTTTTGTAGAACTAGGTTGAAACCTGCAAAACATTTCCCATATGTGATAATATAATGACGTACAACACACCCTAGTACCACAGAATTGATGATCGGCTGCCTGGAGATTGTTTCATTGCAGTGTTATAAAACTGACAACATTTTATGGTATCAAATAATTGAAACACAGCTTGACTCAGTACCTTCGAATGTTCTATATTTAGATTAAAATCTAAAATCTTTCCTTCCTTCAAGGGTAAATTTTGTTGTTTTGCCTGGTTTGTAAAATGTTGTCTTTCCCATTATAAAACAAATGGACATGATATAATTAGTTCTTGTTGGCATGCCATGAGTCATTTGATTTGTAATTTTAAGACTTCTTTCAGTTCACAAAACTTGTCATGTCTTTCATAAATTGTACTATGTAGTTTATACTCTGTTTTGTGTTTTTATACTTGATCTTGGTAAATATGATCGTTGATTTTGACCTTTCTTGTACCAGTGAAATTCCACTCAGTTTCTGCGGCAGTCAATTCCGTTTAAATTAAGAGCTTTCCAACTATTGACCTCATGGTTTCAGTCATCTGCCTTACCTTTATTGCTCCTCATGAGATGAGTGATGGAATTCTGATAGAGTTTCTCCTATTTATCTAACATGATACTACACTTCTTGTAAAAAAGAGGATTGCTGAAATTTTCCTCTTTACTGTGCTCACATTTTTTTTTTTTTCTATCTGCCCTTGATTTGTCAGAAATACCTGGAAAACTTAGCATTTAGATCGGGTTATTTGTCTACAGTGAAATTAAAGTAATTTTCCTATTTTCATTTATTTTGAAATTTTTTCAGATAGGATTTTAAAAGGAGAGAAATAAACACTTGCCCTTACGTTTTTATCTTCCCAGAAAGAGCAAACCTGTATTTAATATACATTTCATGTAAAACAAGATTGGATTTCTCTTAATTTATTATTCTTATACATTTACTAAGATAATCTCAAAATATATAAAAAGCTATACTTCCTTATTTATAAGTATTTTCTTATGATATATATGGGCCAGTTTCTGGACCCTTGATATTGTTCAACTGATCTACTCTTCTTATGCCAAAATCACACCTAAATCGGTTGTTGTAGCTTTATAACAAGTAGTATAAATAATTCAAACATTTTTTATTTTTTCAAAGCCATTTGGTTATTCTAGATTCTTTGTTTTCTCATATAAATATTAGAATTTTCTTATCAACTTCTACCAAAAAATCTTAAGTATTCTGATTATGATAATCAAAAATGAAAAATATTGAACATCCCAAACTAGGAACATGGTATTTCCCTCCATTTATTTCGGTCTATAGTTTCCATTTGCAATATTTTACATATTTCAATGTAGACATATCTATGGTTAAATTTATCCCATGTACTTTGTATGAAATTATAAAGTCATTACATTGTAATTTTATTTTCTATTTGTTTATTACTAACAAAAATAGAAATTCAATATTTATATTAAGGATATTTTAAATGTGTTTTTCATTTATCAATCATATTTTTAAAAAATATTTCTAAACCTTTATATATGTCACATTTTCCGTAAATAAAAAAAAAAGGTTTTTAAATTGCCTTTTCAATAGTTTGAATTTTATTTATATTTCTTTTTATTGCCTTATTGCAATATCTAGAATGTGCAGTACAATGTTGAATAGAAAACATGAAAGCAGAAATCTTTGCCTTAGTCCTGATCTTATGGGAAAGAAATCAATAGATCAGCATTAAGTATATTGTTAAGCTTGAGATTTTAGTACCCTTGGTCAGATTACAAAAATTATCTTCTATATCTTTTTTTTGACAATTGTTTTCTATCAATAATAGTTGTTAATTTTGTCAAATGTTTCCCTCTGTGTCTATCAAGGTGGCCATATAGTTTCTTCTTTATTATTTTAGTGTGGCAAATTATATTCTTTGATTCTAGAATGTTGGACCACTTTCTTATACTTGGAATAAACCACACTTTGTCATGACACTTGATTTTGTATATATATTTCTGTAATTGATTTGTTTATTTTATTAAGATATTTATGTATATGTTCATGAGTGAAATCTGTCTGCCATTTTCATTCTTTTGTAATCACCATGTAACATCTGGATAGCAAGGATATACGGGCATCATAAAATGGTCAGAAAGTGTCCCTTTTTCCTCTTACTTTTCAAAGTAAGATTGTCATATGGTTTTTATTTCTTCTGTAAATATTGGTCAGGATTTATAAATGAAGCAATCTGGTACTGGAGTTTTCTTTGTGGAAAGATATTTTTTTGGTGTTTTTAATTTTGAAATAATTATAGATTCCCAGAAAGTAGCAAAAATATTAGCAAGGTCCAATGTGTTCTTTATCTAGTTTCCCTCAATGGATAGAGCTTATATAACTATAGTACAGTATAAAAACTGGGAAACAAGTGAGTATATATTTCTATGTCATTTCAACACATTATATATTATATAACCAGCACAGTCAAGATACAAACGTATTTCATTACCACAAAGATCTCTTTCATGCTACTCCTTTAGTATTACACCCACCAACTTTCCCACCACTATAATTTCTGATCTCTAGATACCACTAATCTTTCATCCACCTGTATAATTTTGTTATATCAAAAATTTTATATAAATTGAATCTTACAGTATGTGATCTTTTGAGGTTGACTTATTTTTGACTTAGTATAATACCCTTGTGATCCATTCAAGTTGTTGCATACATAAGTAGTTTGTTCTTTTGTTGTTGAGTATAAGTCATTGAAGAGAATCAAACAAGGTGAGTTCTGTGATTTCCCCAGATACTTCCCAGGGTCAATTTTCAGGCCTCACTTTAGAGAGTAAGAACCCAAACAGAGCCTGCAGTCTTACTGAATAGAGAATACAATTATTGGATTACAGAAAGCTGAGGTGGCCAAAATTTGCAGCAGGGTGAAAAATCATCAGAGAACTCATGTCTACTACTTAGACAAGTGATAAATTGTGCATGCATTTCTTAAAATTCCCCATGTGTGGAGAAATAATTAAACTAGAAAATTCCAAGAGCTCACATAGTTCTAAGAGAAATTTGTTCCCATTAAACAGAATGGAGAAATCTCATAATAAAGGATATTGCATAAAGTTCTTAAAAGGGCCACACATTAATAAGGAGGCTAAATCACAGCCTAAACAAGAACTTATCTGAACTCATATTAGCAAATAGTCCACAAAATAAAGCTTAAAAAATTGATTCTCAGGTAACTTATAAGTGTCTGACAAAAGAAAATCCATATCTCTTTAAAAGAAAAAAAAAAATAAATCCAGTTCTCAACCATAAACAATTAGCAAATAGGGAGGACTCAAATAAAATGAGAAATGAAAAAGGAGATGTTACAACTGATACCATAAAAATATAAAGGACCATAAGATACTACAATGAACAAATATACACCAAAAAAATTGAAAATCTTGAAATGCATAAATTCCTAAAAATATACAACCTACCAAGACTGAATCATGAAGAAATAGAAAACCTGACCATGCTCATTACTACTACGGTGATTGAAACTATAACCAAAAACCTCCCAATGAACAAAAGTCAAGTACCAGAAAGCTTCACTGGTCAATAATACTAAACATTTAAAGAAGAATTAATACCAATCCTTTTCAAACATTTCCAAAAAATAAAAGAAAGGAACACTTCCAAACTCATTTTACAAGACCAGCATTAACCTAATTAAAAACAAAACAAAACAAAAAAAACAACTAACAAAAAACCCCAACACAAAACAGACAAGGGTGCCACAGAAAATAAATTACTGGCCAATGAACATAGACAAAGTTCTCAACAAAATATTAGCAAACTGAGTTCAACAATTCATTAAAAGAATCACACACCATGAGCAAGTGACATTTATTCCAAAAATTCCACAGATAGTTCATCTCAAATAAATCAATGAGATACATCACATAAACAAAATGAAGGGTGCAAATCGTATGATTATCTCAGTAGATGCAGAAAAAGTGTTTGACAAAAATTCAACATTAACTTATGATAAAAAAAAAAAACCTCAACAAAATATGCATAGAGGGAATGTGCCTCAACATAATAAAGGTAATTTATGACAAGCCCATAGCTAACATCATAGTCAATGGTGAAAGGTTGAAAGTTTTTCCTCTAAAATCAGAAAAACTAGGATACCTACTCTCTCCACTATTATTCAACATAGTATTAGAAGAGATATCTAGAGAAATAGGCAAGAATAGCAAATGAATATATCTAAATTGGAAAGGAAAAAGTAAGAGTGTCACTAGTTGCAGAACATGTGATATTATGTATAAAAAAACCCTAAAAACTCCACCAAAAAGAAGAAAAAAAAAAACAGAATAAATGTATTCAGGAAAGTTTCAGAACACAAAACAACTATACAAAAATTGGTTGCTTTTCTATACACCAATAATGAACTATCAGAAAAATAATTAAGAAAATAATTGCTTTACAATTGCATCAAAAAGAATAAAATATCTAGTGATAAACTTAACCAAGGAGGTGTAAAACCCGTACACTATGATGTTAATGTAAGAATTGAGAAATACACAAATAAATGAAAAGATATTCCCATGCTCATGGATTTGAAGAATTAATATTGTTAAAATGTCCATATAACCCAAAACAATCTACAGATTCAATATGATCATTATCAAAATCCCAGTGGCATTTTCACAGAAACAGAACTAGCAATCCTAAAATGTGTATAGAAAATAAAAAGACATCAAATAGACAAAGAAATCTTGGGGGATGGGAGAGGGCAGAAAAAAAGCTGGAGCCTTCACACTCCCTCATTTTAAACTGTATCACAAAGCTATAGTTAATAGTTATCAAAACAGTATGATATGGCAAAACAAACAAATAGATCAAAGGAACAGAATAGAGAGACAAGAAATAAATCTGGGCCGGCCCGGTGGCTCAGGTTGTTAGAGCATAGAGTTCATAACACCAAGGTCACCGGTTCAATTCCCACATGGGCCAGTGAGCAGCTCCCTCCCCAACTAGATTGAAAACAATTACTTGACTTGGAGCTGATGGGTCCTGGAAAAACACACTGTTCCCCAATAAAATTTAAAGAAAGAGAGGGAGGGAGAGAAGAAGGGAGGGAGGGAGGGAGGGAAGGAGGGAGGGAGGGAGGGAGGGAGGAAGACTTTATATGGTCAACTAATTTACAATAATGGGGCCAAGAATATACAGTGGGTAAAGGATAGTCTCAATAAATGTTGTTGTGATAACTGAAGAGCCACATGCAAAAGAATGAAAGTGGACCACTACCATACACCCTACATAAAGATTTCAAGGCGAGACATGAAACCATAAAACCTAGAAGAAAACATACGCAATAAACTCCTTTATATTGGTCTTGGCAATGATTTTTTTACTCAGACACCAAAAGCAAAGATAAAAATAAACAACAACAAAAAAACACTGGGAATATTTCAAACTAAAAATATTCTCCAAAGCAAAGGAAACCATCAACAAAGTGAAAAGGCAACCTACTGATAGCGAGAAAATATTTACACATCATATCTGATAAGGGATTAATATCCAAAATATATAAATAACTCATACAGCTCAAGAGCAAAGAAACAAACAATCCAATTTAAAAATGGGCAGAGGATCTGAATAGACATTTTTTCCAAAAAAGACATACAGATGGTCAACACATATATAAAAATATGCTCAATATCACTGATCATCAGGGAAATAAAAATCAAAACAACAATAAGATATCACTTCACACCTGTTAGAATGGCTATAATCAAAATGACAGAAAATAACAAGTGTTGGTGAGGATGTGAGGGAAAGGGAACCCTTGTGCACTGTTGGGAATGTAAGTCGGTGCGACACTATGGAAAATTTTCCTCAAAAAATTACAAATATGAGTATAACTATCACAAGATCTAGAAATTCTACCTCTGGTATTAACCAAAAAAACACCAAAAACATTACCTTGAAAAGACATATGCATGCCCATGTTCATTGCACCATTATTTGCAATAGGCAAGATATGGATTCACCTTATTGTCCATCAATGGAAGAATAAATAAAGAAAATATGATATGTATGTATATGTATGTATACACATACATACACACACACACAATATTATTCAGCCATATAAAAGAATGAAATCTTGCTGTTTACAGTATCATGGATGGATCTTGAAGGCATTATATTAAGTGAAATAAGTCAGACAGAGAAAGACAAATACCTTATGACCTCACTTATACACGGAATCTAAAACAAACAAAATATATTAAGCTCTTAGGTACAGAAAAAAGATTGGTGGTTGCCAGATGCAGGGCAAAATGTGTAACCAGGTCAAAAGATACAAATGTACAATTATAAAATCAATAAGTCATGGGGATGTAACGTACAGCATGGTGACTATAGTTAATAATACTGTATTGTGTATTTGAAATTTGATAAGAGAATAAACTTTAAAGGTTCTCATCACAAGAAAATGAAATTTTGTAACTATGTATTTTGATGGACATTAACTAGACTTAGTGTTGTGATCATTTCTCAATATATACAAATATTGAATCATTATATTGTACATCTGCCACTAATATGTTATATGTCAATTATAACTCAAAACAATAATGTCTATTGTTATGCTTATTACAGTCAAAATGTAATAAGCATATAAAAAATATGATCCATACCTATCAATATTACTGAAAGCAGAAATGACATAAATGGTGAATTAGAAGATAAGGACTTTAAGACCACTATTATAAATTTTATAAATATACTCAAGGATATAATTAACAACATAAAAAAATAATTTAAAAATAAATGAGGAGACAAATTGGCAATAGTTTTTAAAGATACAAATGTAACTTCTATGTATAAAAATACAATATCTGAAAACAAAAATAAACTGAATTGGAACTACAGCAAAATAGACATTATAGAATAAAAAGTCAGAGAATTTGCAGAATATCAATGGCTTAAAAGTGAATAAAAGACTGACAAATTGATAGAACTGAAATGACCTATGCAGCAATATTGAATAGTTTATATACATGAAACAGAAATTCGAGAGGAAGGACAGAAAAATATTTATAGAAATAATGGGCAGTATTCTCCCAAATTTGATAAATACTATAAACACACACAAGAAACTCTCATGCATTTAAGCAGAAGAAAATTTAAGAAAAACATACCATGGCATATAACAACCAAATTTCCAAAACTCAGTAATAAAGATAAAATTTTGTTTAAAAACCAAAGAAGAAAAAGACATATACAGAGCAATGAAGAATGACAGTAAACTTCTCATTTGAAATTCTGTGGTCCAAGAGACAACAGAAAGATACCTGCGGAGTTTTGAAATCTGTAAACAGCAAAAAATTGTTTCATAAAGCATTAGAAAACCAAGAGTTTTTTTCAGACCAGCAGAAGCTTAGAAAATTAATCACTAGCAGGCATAAATTACAAGATATTTTAAACAAAGTTCTTTAGCCAGAAGGCAAATGATAATTTACAGAAAAGAATGTAGGCTGACAAAATAAATAGTAAAAACTTATGTAAATATGAAAACTTGTTTCTCAATTTATACATTGTTAAATTA
The DNA here is from genome assembly GCF_036562045.2 of Rhinolophus sinicus. Classification (NCBI taxonomy): domain Eukaryota; kingdom Metazoa; phylum Chordata; class Mammalia; order Chiroptera; family Rhinolophidae; genus Rhinolophus; species Rhinolophus sinicus. The sequence goes on from NC_133755.1 coordinate 107,667,435, forward strand.
TAACCAACTACTTAAAGCAAAAATAATAACAATGCATTGTAAGAGTCTTACAACAGAAAAATGGGGTGAGGGTGGAAGTATATTGTTGCAAAGTTCTTACAGTATACATCAAGTGCTATAATTTTATTTCAAAGTAGACATTGATAAGGAAAAATGTATATTACAAACCCTAAAACAGTGACTAAAATGTTAAATAAAAAGTGAACTCATCAACAGTTGAGATAAAATGGAATTCTAAACAAAATGAAATTTATCCAAAAGAATAAAAACAAAGAGAAAAAGTGGAACAAAGTGTAAAATAAATAGCAAAATGTAGATTTAAAATTAAACACAGCAGTAGGTATATTAATGTAAATGAACTGAGCACTACAATTAATAGAAAGATATTGGGAAGCAAGAAACCCATTTTAAATATAAAGATACAGAGAGGTTAAAATTTAAAAACATTAAAAAGTCTACCAGCAAACACTAATCATAAGAAAACCAGAGTGGCTTCATTAATTTCAAAAGTCGATTTCTTGTTAAAGTATTACCAGTGGTAAAGAGGAAGCTTTCATATTGTTAAAATGGTTATTTCATCAAGGAGGTATAAACTTGTAAATATGAATGTATATAATAACAGAACTTCAAAACATATAAATCAAAAATATAATAGAACTGAAGAGAGAAATCCAGAAATTCAAAAATCATAGTTGGAGATTTTAATACTCCTCTCTCAGTGACTGAGAGAACAAGTAGTTTAAAAAAAATAGTAAGAATATAGAAGTGTCATTTAAAAACCTATGACACACTTTGACCTAAGTGACATTTATGATAGAATACATGTCCCTCTCTAGTGCATATATATCGTTCATGAAGATAGACAGTATTCTGAGCCATAAAATGAATGGTGATATTTTTTTAAAAAATTAAGTCACACGGAGTTCTATGTGCACTGATTAGAGTTGGATTAAACTAGAAATCAATGCCAGAAATATATACAGAAAATACATAAATATTTAGAATTTAAGCAACACACCTCTAAATATCTTGTGTCAAAAAAATAATCACAGGAGTATTAGAAAATATTTTGATCTGAATTGACATAAAAACTGAATATATCAAAACGTATATGAACAAATAAAGTTGTGTTTAGAGGGAAATTTATAGTAATCAATACTTACACTAAAAAAATAAGAAAGATCTAAAAATCAATGATCTCAACATCTACCTTGAGAAACTTGAAAAAGGCCAAATTATACAAAAAAATAAACAGGTGGAAGGAAAGAATAAAATAGGGCAGACATTAGTAGAATAGAAAAAGATCAATAGAGAAAAATCAATGAAACCAAAAGCTATTTGTTTGAAAAGATTAGTAAAATTGATAAGCTTCTAGCTAGCCTTATCAAACCTGCAAAATTGTCTTCCCCATTGTGTGACCTGAATGTAGTTAATTGACTAAAGGTCATATATCGTATTAGATTTACAGAAATTGACATGGTACCTTAATAAGCCTATTTTTCATTCAGTACATTGCATTTTGTAACATAAATGTTAAGAACTTATTTGAGTAGATATAAAATCATGCTGTAACCAAATAGTTGCTGGAACTGGGGGTTTTGAGCATTAAAAACGATAGATGGTAGGTAGAAATGGTAACTCTCTTTAAAAATATTCAGGCTGGTAGAATTGCATAAGTATTAGACCTGCTGTATGACTACTGAGAGAATGAATAATACAAAGGCATGAAAACTAAACGGGCCAAATATGGGCCCCAAAAGAGGGAGCTCAGTGTTTTCTAAATTCCTATTGCACACTCTTTGATCTTCTTCTGTGGTGTTATTGCACTTATATTACAATAACTTGTGTGCATACCATCACCCTAAGGGGAAAACAAAAATATTATTTATATTTCCTACAGAATCCATATATGACACAGAACTTTGCATTATGGTTTCCTTCTAACAGGTTGTGAATAAAAGTTTTTTTGAATAATGGATCATTATTGCTACTAGAAGGAAAGGAAGGCAAGGAGAGGAGGGCAAGAGGGAGTTATTGAAGGGAGAAAATAACAATTTGGCAGTTATTCAGTTATCCTCAACAGAAAGTTTCAAACAAAAGCTGGATGGCATTTCTTTTTTTCTTTTAATTAGTTTCAGGTGTACAAAATAATGTACTAGTTAGACATTCACACCCCTCATTTAGTGATAACCCCTCCCCCAATATATTACCCCTCTGATGACATTTCTTTTGTCATGAAGATCATAGAAGGAGTGAATGGAGTGTTACCATAAGACCTATGTTCCAAAAAACATGTTCTGGAAAGCATTGCCACTTAAAATATGATTTCTGCAATGATGCTAGTTAACACATATAATTTTGGAACCTGATGAGATGAAGTACAGAAAATGAGAGTAAGCATATAGGAATACTTACAACACAATAGGTTAATCTTATGTATTTTGGATCTACTTATAAAAAAAATGGGGCACGTATTTTGTATGCTTTTTTTTGTATTTTACAAAAATATCAGTCCATACAAAATAGATTTTTCTGTCCTTTCCTACAAATAGTTTGAAATACTACTACACAACAATAGTCCCCCCAAAGAAATATTTTGTCCTATAAATATTCCATGATAAAATGAACAGGAAATATTTCATTGAGTTTCTCTTACAGATTATAGGGCACATTGAATGTTAAGGCCTAAAAATTTCAAAGCTGTGCACTAAGGAATACACTTAGAATTATGTAATTTGACAGTTATAAGTAATTTTCTAAATTTGTGATATTTTAATAATCATGTCAAATGTAAATTCAAATTCCTAACCATATTGAAAAGCTCTTTATTTATGAGAACTCAGTTGATATGTAATTAACTGGTGATTTTATCAAATTTTCCATTACCAGAAATAGAGTGCTTCTCCTTTCAAATAATAAAGTGGCATATTATATTACATGAAATCCACTTTGAATGGAAATTATAAAGTGAGATAATACATTTAAAATAATAAATTGCCTTCAAAATCACAAATAGAAAACAGTTTATTTGTTCTTAAATGCATTTTATCTAAATAAGTTTAAAATACAAACTTTGTAACAATCAACTATAAATATATTTTGTCATTTATATATAAGATAGTCTTAAATTATCATCCATTTTTCGTATGGAATCTTTTTTTTCATAATTTCCTTTGAACAAACCATTTTAATAATTTTGCTAGCATGAATTATAATACCTCTACCTGAGGATAGGATATAGTTATGTTTATGTATCTGGTGCCTTTCATTCTATATGATCAGGAGAGTATATCAATAAGAAATTATTGTAATGTCTATTTATGAAAGATCAAGTAGGTATACACATAGAAAACAAAAGTCAGTCATGGGTATAATACTACTCCCTAATTTCAGAAACATCCAAAATTTAAAACTGTCAGAAACGTGGTCTATCCTCACAAATTGTTTTCTCTCAGGAGATAAACTGTAAAATAAGAGCTAAAAATTCTCCTGAAAAATTCCCAAATACAATTAACAATGGTAAATGTTAGATAATTAAAAATAATACCTTACTCTGACCCACTGTCCAATTAAAAATAGTTCCCACTCTTATTTTTTATATTAAATTTTTAAAAGTATTATTTGTAGAGAGCTTTGATTTCATTTCATATTTGCTTGTATTGGAAAAGCCTATAGAAATGTGAAACTCACTCTGAGCATTAAATGTGTTATGCTTATAAAATATTATATGGTCATTTGCGAATTTGAAGGTTCATTAAAATCAGTTTGCCTATCTGTATAAAAGACTCCAATTTTAGCAATCTATATCTGAATAGGACAAATAATTTCGCTGAAATTCTGAAATTTGCTCAAGGAAGGCAAATATTTCAGAAACTTGGGATTCAAAATAACTTCAACATTCACTTAGTCTTTAATTTTTAAGAAAATGAAAATAAGAAATATTTGAGAAACATGGTGGTGTGAGGGGTCCCCTTGATCTCTGCCCTTGAAGTTTCAAGTTAAATAGCTATAATTCAAAACAGGATTCCCTGCACAACACACAAATACATTGCAGAGATCTGTGCATGGAAACATCGGAAGGTGGGTGAATCAAGGTGACCAGGGGAAGAGGGAAAGGAGAAGAGCTGAGATGGGTGTTGCGGGTGCAGCCAGTGCTCACTGCAGTTCACAGGAGAGAGAAGGAGTCAGGCTGCAGGTGCACTCTCTGTGGTCATGAGCATTCTTGCCTAAGTGATCCACATGTAACATGGCTGAACTCAGTGATCAGGGCAGAGAATTTGGGACAGAGACTTAATACAGAAGTGTGACAGCTGTGGTCTACCAGCCCTCATTGCCAGGCAGCAAACAAAGCCAAAGAGCCTGGCCACCTCCCCAACCCTCCCAGAGCTACTAGCAGTGGGCCCCAGAAAAAGGTGCAGCAGTGTCAGATTAAAGAACCACAATATCTACAGCCCTGAGAACGGGCGATACAGCTCCTGAGAGGCAGACACACACTGCCCCTAATCCCAATTGCAAGGGTAAAGATATAGAGGTGAGGCAGCTGTGGTCTGGCAGTCACAATTACTGGGAGGAGAACAAAGCCACAAACACACCTCTTCCAGCCCACACTGCTAACACCTTTCATGGCTGGTCCCAGTGGGGGCACCTAAGACAGTCAGAGGCAGCACCGGGATTTCAGTGGCTCAGAACCCCATCATCCACCATATTCTCCCACAAGGATGGTGCCCTAAGACTGAGGCAACCTGGTCACACAAGAGATGTCCAACTCTCCAGGGAATCTTCCATCACCAGGAGACAACAGGGCAAGAGAAACTAAAATGCTCTAGCGCCACCTACTCAAAATCTAAAGAAAAACCTCTTGATATCAACATACTACAGAGCTCAAATTTCCTAGGAAGAGAAATAATCTATCAAATGCCTAGAACAACGAAAGTAACAAGGCAGCTCAGAAAGAAAATGAAAATCTCCAGAAAATAAACTTAAAGATATGGAAATATGTGACTTAAATGACAGCAAATTCAAGATTTCAGTTTTAGGGGAAAAAATGCAAGAAAACTCAGATAGGCAGTTTAATGAATTAAAAATAAAATCAATGAATAAAATGAACATTTTAGCAAACAAGTTGATTTTTTTTTAAAGAACCAAATAGAAATTTGGGAGCTGAATAATTCAATAAAAGAGATGAAGAATAAAACAGCAAGCTTAGGAAATATATCTGACCACATGAGGGAAACAATTAGTGATAATGAAGTTAGAAATCTGGAAATGATGCAGATAGAAGAAGAAACTTGAGAGTTCAATCAAATGAAAGAACTCTTCAAGAACTATCTGACTCTATTAGACAGAGCAATATAATAATAATGGGTATACCAGAAGGAGAAAAGAGGAAGAAGGACATAGAAGGCCTATTCAAACAAATAGTCAATAAGAACTTCCTAAACCTATGAAAAGAACTGGATCCTCAAATCCAAGAAGCAAATAGAACACCTAATTACCTCAATCCCAACAGGCCTTCTCCAATGCACATTATATTGAAATTGTCCAAAATTAATGGCAAAGAAAGAATTCTCAGGGCAGCCAAGGAAAAGAAGACAGTAACCTACAAAGAAAACTCCAATAGATTATCATCAGAGTTTTCAGCAGAAACTCTAAGCCAGGAGGGAGTAGAATCAAATATTCAAGCAATTGAAAGAGAAAGTACCAGCCATGTATAATATATCCAGCAAAATTATCTTTTGCATGTGAAAGAGCAATGAAGACCTCTCCAGATACATAGAAGCTGAAGGAATTTTCCACCAACAGATCTGTATTACAGGAAATACTAAAGGGAATTATTCTACCTGGAACAAAATGACAAAAAGGATACAAAACTGTGAGTAAGATGATTAACAGAAGCAGGAAATGGCAACCCCTATTCAGAATAGGACACTATACACTTAAATATAACATAAAGGTTAAATGAGATAAAAACATAAAAAAGAAAAAGGGAAGAAGATAATTTGCTAATGCAACTCAGAAATAAACTCACAGCATAAATAGAGATAATATGTGACAACAAAAACATAAAAGGGAAAAAGTACAGGTTTGAATTTGTAAAGGGGAATAAGGATAAGAATGCATGCTGAAGAAAAAGGACTACTGTTTACATGAAACTTTCTTTTACATGAACTTAATAACTACTCAAAAAAAAAATGCAGAACTGAGAAACATAATATAAAAGAGAGGAAACAGGGGCAAAAAAATCATAGAATATCACCAAATTCTACTGAGAGACAGAAACACAAAGACAGTGGAGACACCAAGCTACCAGAAAACAAAAGACAAAATGGCTATAGAAAAATCCTCATATGTTGATAATCACTCTAAATATAATGGTCTGAACACACCAATAAAAAGACACAGAGAATCAGATTGGATCATAAAACAAAACCCAACCATATGCTCAACTGCAAGGGGTAATATAGACTCAAAGTGAAAGGATGGAAAACAATACCCCAAGAAATGGCATCCAGAGAAACGTGGGTATAGCCCTACTTATACTTGACTAAATAGACTTCAAAATAAAAAAAGCTCCAGATAAACAAGTGGAAAAAAAATGGACATTTCATAATGATAAAGCAGACAGTACAACAAGAAAACATAACACTTATCTAGAAATATGCTCCCAATCGGGGAGCACAAAAACATATAAAGCAATATCAGTCTCAAATGACATATTAGACCAAATGGACATAATTGACATTTACAGAACATTTCATCCCAGACCCCAGATTATGCATTCATTTCTAGTGCACATGGAATATTCTCAAGGATAGACCATATGTTGGGACATAAAACTACCCTCAACAAATTTAAGAAGATTGAAATAATACCAAGGATATTTTTCTGACCACAATGCTTTGAAATTGGAGATCAATTGCAAAAAGAAAGTGGGAAAAACTACAAATAATGCAGATTAAACAAAATGCTACTAAAAAATGAATGGGTCAAAGAAGAAATAAAAGGAGATATCAAAAGATACATAGAAACAAATGAAAATAAAAATACATCATATCAACATTATTGGGATGCTGTGAAAACAGTAATAAGAGGGAAATTTATATAATCACAGGCCTATCTCAAGAAACAAGAAAAATTCCATGAAATCATAAAAATGGTGGCTTGTGGTGAGCCTCTTGAAATCTCCCCTGGAATTTAGAACAAATTGAACAACTATGACGCCACAAAGAACTCCCTGCGCAGCAGACAGCCAAGACTAAGGGGCACACTACTGAAAAGGTGGGCAAATTGTGCGAGCAGGGAAAGAGGGTAGGGGAAAATGCAGAAATGGGTCCGTATGGGAGCAGGACGCAGACCTAGCTCGGTCCTCCTAGCTTGCTGCATCCCGGAACTACCGCAGCTGCAGGAAAGGGAAGAACTCGGACTGCTAGGGCTCCACCTATGGCCCACAGGGCTGTGGGAACAGCATATAATACGGCTGAACCCAACGCTTACAGCAGAGACCTCGGAACAAAGACTGATGGAAGGCTGAAAATGGTGGTTTAAGCCCTCACTGCCACAGAGAACGGAAGCCTTAGGCATTAAGACTAGCCGTCCCCTCCCTACCCTCCCAGAGCTAGCCCTGCTCCCACCTGCCCAGTGCTAGAAGTGGAAACAGTAGCAGCATCAGATCAAAAAAAACATAATATTTGCAGTCCTGAGAACTGTGGTCCACAGGCACAGACTCACAGCCCAACTAGTTCTGGCAAAAGGGAGAGAGCTGTGGAAGCAGGACTGGCTGTGGTAGGGGTCTCCACCATTGCTCTGGGCCACCTCTCACAACCCACACTGTCCCTGTCCCCATCTATCTGGGCATATCCCTGCAGGAGGAAACAGAAGTGATGAAACACACAGGCTCTGAATCTGGTGAAGGAAGAGCTTTGGAACTTCAGAAGTTCTCCACATCCCCACACAGAAGCAGTGATGTATAACCCAGGTAAAGTGTTCACAGAAGAGAAGCAGGCCTTCCAGGGAATCTCCCCTTTGTGTGAGAAGCCGGAATACTGCAGAGAAAACATAACACTATAGTGTGAGAGAGAATAAAAGGCTGCAGTTGGAGAGAAAATAAAATATTCTACCAACACCTACTGGAAAAACAAAAGAAAGACCTCTTTCTATCAACCTGTTGCAGAAACCATCCCTGTAGATGTCTAGGAAGAGAAATAATAAATCATTAATTGCCATGAATAACCAAGGGAATAAGACAGCTCAGAAAGAAAATGAAAAGTCCCATAAAATGAACTTAAAGATATGAAAATATGTGACTTAAATGACAGAATTCAAGATTGCAGTTCTTAAAAAACTCAACAATATGCAAGAAAACAGTTTAATGAACTCATAAACACAATCAAACAACAAAATGAACATTTTGCCAAAGAGATTGAAATTAAAAAAAAAAAAAAAGAACAAAAAGAATTCCTAGAGATTAAGAACTCAATAAAAGAAATGAAGAATGAAATAGCCAGTTTAGGTAGTAGAGTTGACCAGATGGAGGAAAGAATCAGTGACATCGAAGATAGAAATCTGGAAATGACACGGATGGAACAAGAAAGACTTGAGACTTAAAAGAAATGAAAGAACTCTACAAGAACTTTCTGACTCCATCAGAAAGAGCAATATAAGAATAATGGGCATACCAGAAGGAGAAGAAAAAGAGTAGGGAACAGAGAGTATATTCAAACAAATAGTCAATGAGAACTTCCCAGACTTGTGGAAAGAACTGGATCCTCGAATCCAAGAAGCAAATAGAACACCTAATTATCTCAACCCCAACAGGCTCCAACACACATTGTATTGAAACTGTCAAAAATCAACAACAAAGAAAGAATCCTCAAGGCAGCCAGGGAAAAGAAGACGGTAACCTACAACAGAAAGCCCGTTAGAATATCATCAGATTTTCCAGCAGAAACTCTGCAAGCCAGGAGGGAATGGAACCAAATATTAAAACTATTGAAAGAGAGAAATTATGAGCCAAGCATAATATATTCAGCAAAGATATCCTTTAGATATGAAAGAGGAATAGAGATCTTTCCAGAAATACAGAAGCTGAGGGAATTTTCTAACACGACCTGCACTACAAGAATACTGAAGGAGGTTATTCGACCACCATCAATAGGGATAATTTGTGGCAACCAAAACATAAAAGCGGGGAGAGTAAAGGCCTGAACAGGAATATGGGAATGGAGAAATAAGCATACTGAAGAAAATGGAATACTCTAAATATCAAACTTTCTTTTACATAAACTTAAGGGTAACCACTCAAAAAAAAAAATCCAGAACTGTAATAAAAGAAGAAACAGAGGGAAAATCATAGAATACTACCACACAGAAATAAAAGACAACAAAAAGGCAAAGAAACAATGGAGACACAGTCTTATCAGAAAACTAAAGATAGAATAATAAGAAATCCTCATGTATCAATAATCACCCTAAATGTAAATGGACTGAACTCACCAATAAAAAGGCACAGGCTGGCAGATTGAATAAAAAAACTAAACCTAACTATATGCTGCCTCCAAGAGACACATCTCAGCTACAAGGACAAACATAGACTCAAAGTGAAAGGGTGAAAATAGACACCCCAATCAAATGGTGTCCAGAGAAAACAGGTGTAGTCATACTGATATCAGATGAAACATACTTCAGGATAAAATAGGTAACAAGAGACAAAGATGGACATTTCATAGTGATAAAGGGGATGATACAACAATAAGACATAAGTCATCAATATTTATGCCCCCAATCAGGAAGCACAGAAATATACCAAGCAACTGCTAACAGAACTAAAGGGAGAAATTAGCCAAAACACAATTATAGTAGGGAATCTAAATACATCATTGGTAGCTATGGATAAATCACCCAAATAGAAAATAAAGAAATAGCAGCCCTAAATGACACATTAGATGAAATGGACATAATTGACATTTATAGAGCACTTCATCTTAAAACATCAGAATATATTCTTTTTTCTAGTGTACATGGAACATTCTCAAGGATAGACCATATATTGGGACATAAAACTAGCCTCAGCAAATTTAAGAAGACTGAATAATCCATATCAAGCATAGTCTCTGATCACAAAGCTTTGAAATTGTATATCAACTGCAAAAAGAAGAGAGGAAAAAAACACAAATACGTGGAGATTAAACAACATACTTTTAAAGAATGATCAGGTCAAAGAAGAAATAAGAGGAGAGATCAAAAGATACAGAGAAACAAATGAGAATGAAAATACATCCTACCAAAATGATTGGGAAGCAGCAAAAGCAGTTTTAAGAGAGAAATTTATATCTTTACAGGCTTATATCAAGAAACAAGAAAAATCCCAAATAAATAACCTCATATTACATGTTAAAGAACTAGAAAAATAACAAATGAAACCCAAGATCAGCAGAAGAAAGGAAATAATAAAAATCAGAGCAGAACTAAATGAAATAGAGAACAAAAAGAAAATGGAAAAAAAAAATAATGTGACAAAGAGCTGTTTCTTTGAAAAGATTATTAAAATTGGCAAACCCTTGGCTAAACTCACTAAGATAAAAAGAGAAAAGACGCTAATAAACAAAATCAGAAATGAAAGAGGAGAAGTTATCACGGATGCCACAGAAATACAAAGGGTCATACAAGAATACTATAAGGGACTATATGCCACCAAATTCCAGAAGAAATGGACAAGTTCTTAGTAACATATAGCCTTCCTAGGCTGAACCATACAGAATTCGAAAATCTAAACAGACCGATCACCAGTAAGGAAATTGAATCAGTCATCCAAAACCTTCCCAAAAGCAAAAGTCCGGGACCACATGGCTTCACTAGCCAATACCAAACCTTCAAAGAGGATCTAATATCTGCCCTACTCAAACTCTTCCAAAAAATAGAAGAGACAATACTCCGTAACTCATTTTATGAGGCCAACATTACCCTGATACAAAAACCTGGTAAGGATAACACAAAAAAAGAAAACTACAGACCAATATCTCTGATGAATACAGATGCAAAAGTCCTAAACAAAATTCTAGCAAAACGAATGCAACTATACATTAAAAAGATTCTTCATCACAATCAAGTGGGGTTCATCCCAGGGGCACAAGGATAGTTTAACATATGTAAATCCATCAATGTGATACATCACATAAACAAAATGAATGACAAAACTCATATGAGTATATCAATTGATGCAGAAAAAGCATTTAACAAGATACAACATCCATATATGATTCAATCACTTAATAAAATAGGTATAGAAGGAAAATACCTTAACATAATAAAGACCATATATGACAAACCCTCAGCTAATCTCATAATTAATGGTGAATAAACTGAAGCCCTTTGCTCTACACTCAGGAACATGACAGGGCTGTCTCCTATCACCTCTGGTTTTCAACATAGTGTTGGAAGTCCTTGCCAGAGCAATCAGGCATGACAAAGAAATAAAAGGCATTTAAATTGGGAATGAAGAAGTTGAATTGTCTCTCTTTGAAGATAGCATGATACTATATATAGAAAACCCTAAAGACTCCACCAAAAAGCTATCATAAACAATCAATGAGTACAGGCAAGTTGTTGGCTACAAAATCAACATACAAAAGTCCATTGCATTTCTACACACTATCAATGAAATCTCAGACAAAAAAAAAATAAAACAAAAACAAAAAACAATTCCTTTTGCAATTGCAACAAAAAGAATAAAATACCTGGGAAAAAAGTTAACCAAGGATGTGAAAGACCCATAGGCTGAAAACTGTAAGAAATTTTTAAAAGAAATTTTAGAAGATACAAAGAAATGGAAAGACATTCCATGCTCTTGGAAGAGTTATAATAGTTAAAATGGCCGTATTACCCAAAGCAATATACAGATTTAATCCAATCCCCATTAAAATCCCAAAGGCATTCTTTTTAAAGAAATAAAACAAAATATCATCAGATTTGTATGGATCCACTAAAGACCTGGATAGCCAAAGCAATCCTAAGAAAAAAGAACAATGCTGGAGGTATCACACTCCCTGACTTTAGCTTGTACTACAAGGCAACAATAATCAAAACAGCATGGTATTGGCAGAAAAACAGACACAGAGACCAATGGAATTGAATTGAGAACCCAGAAATAAAACCACATAAATGCGGACAGATAATTTTTGACAAAGAAGCAAAAACCACAAATGTGGAAAAGACAGCCTCTTCAATAAATGGTGCTGGCAGAATTGGAAAGCCACATGCAAAAGAATGAAACTGGACTGCTATCTGTCACCATGTACCAAAATTAATTCAAAATGGATCAAAGACTTAAGCATAAGACCTGAAACAATAAACTGCATAGAAGAAAACATAGGTACTAAACTTATGGACCTTGGGTTCAAAGAGCATTTTATGAATTTGACTCCAAAGGCAAGGGAAGTAAAAGCTAAAATAAATGAATGGGACTATATCAAACTTAAAAGCTTCTGCACAGCAAAAGAAACCATTGACAAAATAAAGAGGCAACCAACTGAATGGGAGAAGATTTTTGCAAACAGTGCCTCCGATAAGGGGCTAATATCCAAAATATACAAGGAACTCATGCAACTCAACAACAAAAAAACAAACAACCCAATTGAGAAAATGCGGAGAGGACCTGAAGAGACAGTTCTCCAAAGATGACATACAAATGGCAAGTAGACATAGAAAAAATGCTCAACATCACTAATCATCAAAGAAATGCAAATAAAAACCACAATGAGATATCGCCTCATCCCAGTTAGAATGGCTATCATCAACAAGACAAATAGTAACAAGTGGTGGAGAGGCTGTGGAGAAAAAGTAACCCTCACACACTGTTGGTGGGAAAGCAGATTGGTGCAGCCGCAATGGAAGGCAGTGTGGAGGTTCCTCAAAAAATTATGAATAGAATTACCATATGACCCAGAAATCCTTCTACTGGTATCGACCCAGAAAATCTGAAAACATTTTTCCATAAAGACAAGTGTGGTCCAATGTTCATTGCAGCTTTGTTTATGGTGGCCAAGACACGGAAACAACCAAAATGTCCTTCGATAGATGGATGGATAAAGAAGTTGTTGTATATATATACAGTGGAATTCTATTCGGCGGTAAGAAAAGATGAAATAGGACCATTTGTGACAACATGGATGGATCTTGAGATTATAATGCTAAGTGTGAAATAAGTCAGACAGAAAAAGTAAAGAACCATATGATTTCCCTGATATATAGTATATAAACCAAAAACACCAAAGGAACAAGACAAACAAATGAGAAACAAAAATTCATAGGCACAGATAACAGTTTAGTGGTAAACAGAGGGTAAGGGGTGAGTCACGGAGGTGGTAGATGTGGGTAAAAGGGATCAAATATATGATAATGGAAGGAGAATTGACTCTGGGTGGTGAACACACAATGTGATTTATAGGTAATGTAATACAGAATGGTGTATCTGAAATATATGTAACTTTACTAACAATTTCCACCCCAATAAAATTTAATTTAAAAAAAAATTTCCAAATAAACAACCTAATATTACATCTTAAAGAACTAGAAAATGAAAAAAAAAAAATGAATCCCAATGTCAGCAGAAGGAAGGAAATAAAAATCAGAGCAAAATTAAATGGAATTGAGAAAAGACAACAGAAAAATATAATGCAACAAAGAGCTGGTACTTTGAAAAGATTCATAAAATTGACAAATTCCTGGCTAGACTCACTAAGAAAAAAAGACACAAATAAACAAAATCAGAAATGAAATAAGTTACAACAGATAGCATAGAAATACAATGGAATAGAATTGAGAAGCCAGAAATAAATCCACATATATATGGGCAGTTAAATTTTGAAAAAAGGAACCAATAACATACAATGGGGAAAAGACAGCCTAGCCTCTACAATAACTGGTGCTGGGAAAATTAGAAAGCTACGGGCAAAAGAATGAAACCAGAGTGCTGTCAGTCCCTGTATACCAAAATTAACTCAAAATGGATCAAAGAACTAAATATAAGACCTGTAACAATACATTGCATAGAAGAAAGTATAGGTATTAAACTTATGGACCTTGGGTTCAAAGAGGACTTTATGAATTTGACCTCAAAGACAAGGGAAGTAAAAACAAAAATAAACAAATGGGAATATATCAACAACAAAAAAAAACTGTCAACACAACAAAGAGGCAACCAAAACAAAGTTATTTTCAAACAACACCTCCAATAAGGCTCTAATATCCAAAATATATAAAGAGCTCATACAAGTGAACAACCAAAAAGCAAACAATGCAATTAAAATGGGGCAGAAGAACTGAATAAACACTTCTCCTAAGAAGACATGCAAATGGCCGACAGATATATAAAAAGATGCTCAACTTCACTAGCTATTAGGGAAATACATATCAAAACTACAATGAGATATCTCCCCCAACTTTTAGAATGGCTATCATAAACAAGACAAATAGTAACAAGTCTTGGAGAGGTTGGAGAGAAAAAGGAACCTCATACACTGCTGGTGGGAATGTAAAGAGGTACATCAGGACATGGGTGTGACTCCTGCCAGTTCTCTTGGTAAATGGTACCAGTGGTAGAACTGAGGCCAAATGGGGCTGTAGCCTATCCACAGGGTGACAGAGATGTTTCTTGTCTTTAGCTCGGTCCACAGTGAGTCTGCCACCTGAATGTGAGTCTGTGTTCTCAAAATGGGCCTCCTTGAATTTGGGGTTCCTTCAAGGTTTCACAATTTCCTACATGGATCCTAAAACTCCCTCAAAGATACTTTTGTCTGTATGGCTGCCAAATTATTGTTATTCAGGTGGAAATAGAAGCAAGGACCTCATATGCTTCCATTTAGCTGATGTCACTCTCAATTGTTTAATAAATATTTGTCCTCAAGCTTATAATAGAAACAGGAAAAAAGTTACAGTAGATCCCAAACCAATACATTACAAGTTCTAACAGGTCTGCAGTTATAATTAATGAGGTTTTGAGTGACACCTTCATGTAGAAAATGAAGCTTTTCTATCTAGTGAAATATTTAGTTTGTATACTGAAATTCCTTCCCTTTTTCATTTCTTCTCTTGTCTTACTCTTGTGGTCTCTTTAGGTAACTGAAACCGTCAGCAACAGATATACATTCTAGCCATATAACCAGACTTTTGCAAAAAGTCAAGTAGACATTTCAACTCTGTGGCTTTTAGCAGCCACATGTGTCATCAAAAATCTGTGTTCGCTGGATGTGAGTGAATAGATTCAAGTAAGCAGATGCTTTCCTGAATAACCCTGCCAAGGAAGTCTGAGGCTGCTACTAAAATAGGATTGCCATTTGTAGCAGGTGGATTCTGCTATTGTTTTTCCTCCTCCTTCTTTCCTTCCCCAACACCTTTCAGGAATAAGGAGTTAGGCAAGACAAATATTTCTTCCTTACTCAGGTGTCTCGATTCTTCTTTGAAGACCCTTGACCAAATATGACAAAACATCTCAAGACATGGTCATTTCTTAGTCAAAAGTTCCTTAAATCTGTGCATTTTGAAGGAACTGAAAACATTTAAAATAGCCAGCCATAACTGAAATAGAAAGTACAATACAATTTTTTTACAGACAGAGAACATCTTTAAAATCTATGTTTACTTTTGGAACTAACTTGCTTCTTCTTTCTCAAGAAAGAAGTAGGATGTACATAGCTAGGTAAGTTAATTACCATTTTCTTTTGAATAGTATTTGTCTGTAGCCTCTTTAATGATGGCTTTGGGTTCATTCAGCCCCATGGCTACGGACAACCACATTAACCCTAGGTATTTTACACTTTATTGAGGGTTAACTTCAGATAAAATTGTAAAATGAGTAGTTTATCTTTAGCCCCCATGCAGGGCTTCTCGTTTCCCTTCAGTTGTTCCTAAAGAGCTCTCCATTCTTTTACTACATAGTCTTACTCAGACAATTTTCAGTGACTATCAAAAAGCAAATCAATAAACGAATCCCTGCCTTTGTAACATGTAGGTAAAATACTTTTCAAGAGTAAATCTTATTTCTTTCATATTAATATAGAAAAGCAAGTTTTTCAATATCAAGTTCTGAGGTTTGAAGAAGCAATTTGGACACAGAGCATTCTCAGTATGAAGAAAATGAAGCCCCATATTTCATCTATTCAGAAGTCAAGTCCTACCTATAGATTATTCTCTGGGCCTCCAAATAGGATATTTATAGTTTTGAAAAAGCAAAACTCCAAAATTCAGAGCACATGTTATTCCATAAATGGTAAATATCGTAAAATTCATTATCTTTGTTGACAAATTATTTTCCTGGCAAGAACCAGGGATTTATATTCAGTAAGAGAATTCGAACACAACTTGGGCTGGAGACTAAGATAATTAGGTACATGAGCTAATGCTAGAAAGGATTAATGCCAGGAAAATGGCATATGTTACTGAAGTATAAGAAGGTATGTTGTTTTTAGATCATTCTGAATGTGGATAGCAGAGAAATTAAAAAATGTAGCACAGGACCGTTAATAAATTCAAAAGCAGTATTCTTATCTCTGAAATAGCTGGAATATCAATTAGGAATTCGGCCTGCAGAAACATAAATTAAAACTAGTTGAAGGATGAGCAGGGGCTTCGTCCCAAGAAATAAGTAATAGCCAAATAGCTAAATGACCAAGCTTTGGCCATGAACAGTATGCTCTGCACTTATACTCCTGGCCATGCTGAAATAGTGAGGGACCAGATTTACATTTCAGTCTTAAACAGTAATACATTGGAAAAATATATCAAATATCAGCTTTCAGATAGTGGACAAGTAGCACAGAAAAATGATCCTGAGAGAAGGGAAGCAAACAAGTTATATGGTTGCCCTCGCCTACTGTCTGGACAGAATATCCAGGCTGCAGAGCTTGAGCTTTCGTGATTCACTAATCCATGTTCATTTGTTTCTGTCTTTTTCATAATTTTTTTTCAGTAATCTCTTGCTATGTTTTCAAGTTCAGTAATCTTCTCTTCTGTAGTATCTGATCTGCTGTTAACCCCATCCAGTTTTTCTTTTTTTTTTTTTTTATCTAATACAATGTGTTGGTCATCTCTACAATTTTGATTTGAGTATTTCTTGTATTTTCGTATCTACTTATCATACTTAATATTTCCTCTACTTCTTTGATATAAAGATATTAATATTTAACATCCACGTGTATTAACTATATCATATATGTTATTTCTAGGTCTATTATTCTCTTTATTGTGTGTCATATTTTCTTTCTTGGATGTCTGTGAATCTTTATTGAAAATTGTATGCTTTTAAGTGATGCAGTAATTAATTTTGAATAAAACTAAGTTGGAGGATTTACAATAACTAATTTCAAGAATTAATGTAAAAGTAAAATACTCAGAGAACTCCTATAATGTTTGTATAAAAATAGACATATAGAATGGAACAAAATCCTGAGTCTAGAAATAGATCCATACACACAATAGGTACAGTGATTTTCCACAAAGGTGACAAAGACAAATTTTAATAAATGATGTTCAGCGAAGACAATATCATAAGGAAGAGGAGTAAAACCATATGTCTAATGTAAAAAAAAAGCAAACAAAAACTCAACTCTTAACTTACATATTATGTAATAGCTAACCTGTTATCTATCACAGACTTAATATAAGTGCTAAAGCTATTAAACTTCTAAAAATTTTTTAAAAATCTGAATCATTTTAGGGAAATATTTCTATAACATGGTTATATATATATATATATATATATATATATATATATATATATATATATATATATCACAAAAAAATGTATAAGTCGACCTTGACCAAAATTAGAATTTCTGCTTTACAAATGACATGCAAGAAAAATAAAAGTGAAGACATAAAATTAGAGAAAATATTTTCCAAACATATATCTGATAAAGGACTTATAGCCAGAATACAATGAAAGCTTATAACTTATTATAAGAAAAACAAGCTAATATAAAAATGAACAAAAGACTTGAAAAAATAAATAACTTCCCAAAGAAGATATACAGGTGGCAAATAGGCATATGGGGGGAGGCTTATCATCATTTGTCATTAGGAAGATACAAATAAAATGCAAATGAAGAACAAAATGAGAAACCACTACAGATCCACTAGAATGACTGAAATTTTAATGTTTGACAGTACTGAGTGTTGTCGAGGAGCTTTCATAGTGGTGATGTAATATGTTAAAATCACTTTGGAAAAAAAGTATAACAGTTACCACATGAGGAAAAAAGTAATGTTAGAGTGGAGGAAGCTGACAAATACTACACCTCATCCACATAATCAAACTTAACAGCATGAGTGTTAAGTTACATTGATAGCATATTTCCTTAATATGATGTGATGAGAATGACACTTTAGTTACCTGATCTTACATCCAAGAATACATAGCCCCTGTCTAATCACGAATAAAACACCAAACAAACCCAAATTGAAAGATATTCTACAACATACCTAACCAGTATGCCTCAAAAGTGTCAAAGTCATCAAAAACAAGGAAAGTCTGAGAAACTGTCACAATCTAGAGAAGCCAGAATGATGAGGAAATGTAATGTGGTAATTGAGTAGGATCCTGGATCAAAAAAGGA
This sequence comes from Rhinolophus sinicus, assembly GCF_036562045.2. Classification (NCBI taxonomy): domain Eukaryota; kingdom Metazoa; phylum Chordata; class Mammalia; order Chiroptera; family Rhinolophidae; genus Rhinolophus; species Rhinolophus sinicus. The sequence continues at coordinate 107,686,040 of NC_133755.1, forward strand.
TACTAGGTAAAAACAAAGTTAGGAAATTAGAATGAAGTAGTTACCTTACTAAATAACAATATATTAACATTCTTTACTTTTTGTAACAAGTATACCCTAGTAATGTATTATTATGTGAACAACAAGGAATCCTGGGTGCAGGGTATACAGGAACCCTCTCTAATATCATTTTAACTTTTCCATAGAGAGATTTGACAGATACTGAATAGGATGAGGCAATGTGACCATGGAGGCAGAGATTGGGGTGATGAGGCCTCAATGCCAGGCACAAGAAGCCAAAAGAAATAAGCAATGGAGTCTCCAGAGGGAGAGTACCCCTGACCTTGATTCAGGCTCAGAGAAACTGATTTTGAACATCCAGTCTCTAGAACTGCGAGACAGTATTTTTTTTTCTTATTTTAAGCCATCAAGTTTATATAATTTGTTACAGTAGACACAGGAAACTCTTACAGTTATCTTATCCATCCACAAGGATTTAAATACACATTTATTTTTTCAGAAATGCTTGTTTGTTTGTTTCTTTGTTTCTCATATTGTTGTGGAGTTTTGCTGTTGTTGTTTTTTTTTTTTAATTTTATTTTATTAAATTTATTGGGGTGACAATTGTTAGTAAAATTACATAGATTTCAGGTGCACAATTCTGTATTACATCATCTATAAATCCCATTGTGTGTTCATCACCCTGAGTCAGTTCTCCTTCCATCACCATATATTCGATCCCCCTTACCCTCATCTCCCACCCCCACCCCGTCCAGATTCTGGTCACATGTTACCATATCTACCACTACTATTAATTTTGTTAAAGTCACCATTATCTCTCATTAGGATTCCTGAAATATCCTACAGTTCTTTCTTCTTGTATGCTTGCTCTTCTCTAGTCATCCAGAAAGAGCTAATTGCCCTCTTAAAACATAAACATGAGATCAAGTCACTCGTCTGCTTAAAATACTTCATTTCACTTATAGTAAAAGCAATATCTTTACAATGGCCTACCGAGAAGGCCCTACTTGATCTGGCTCTCTGATCAATTTTTTAATATCCTCTCTACTGTTCTATCATTCAATCACTATATCCTAGTCATGCTGGCCTCCTGGCTGACCTCAAATACCACAACTTTGAGCCCTTGCTCAAAATATTCCTTTTACCTGGGCTGCTCGTCTCCTAGGTAGATTTCCATGTCTGTGCTCAAATTTCAAATTCTCAATGTGGTCTCTTCAGATCATTCTATTTAATAAAATAAAGCAAACACCCCCACATTTGTTATACCCAATGCTCCTTACCCCATTAGTTTTTTCTTTTATCCATAACACTTATAAGCTTTTTATAAGTTTATAATTTCACTTATATTTATTGTTCACTGTCTCACTGTGGCTGGTAGGTAAGTTCCTCAAATATAAGAATTCTTGTCTTTTTTCCACTGATGTATCCCAAGTGTACAGAACAGTGCCTGCTTCACAGTAGACATGCAAATACTTATTGAATGACCAACAAAAAATAAATTAACATTCAAGTTAAACCCAGTTCTCCAACTTATTCTCACTTGAATTAAGTAACATGACAAATGCAGGACCTGACAATATTTTCTTAACTATGAGCTTGTAAGAAATTAATTTTACTATCGTTCTGGTCAGTTCATATACAAAATAGACTATCTTATTACTCAACATGATGCCATTTGTATGAATATCACCTCAAACTGTGCATGAAGAAGAAAAAAAATTCACCACTATGTCGTTCAATCATTTGAAATCTAATCCTCTTCAAACTTTTCTAAAATATGCCACATTAGTAAAATAGGTAATTCTTTCTAGTCAAGAATTGAAGCAGGAACTTGCTAAACAATAGTCTGAACATCTGAAATAACTAAGCTTCTAAAAAGTTTTCATTAACTGGAAGAATTACCCTACAATAGTAGAAAATCTGCTGACCTCTTAAAAAATGGTAAGACCACTCATCTATACAAATTCATTACTGAAATCTGAATCCCCTCAGTGAGAATCATAAAATTAAATAATAAGTGTGTTATTTGTGACAGTGAGAAATTGTTCCCAGTGTCCTGACAAGCATATTAGGCACAAAAAAAGAAAGACATCAGAACACAGTACAATTTGCTTTAAAATTGTATTCTAATTTAATATGAAATTGTTAGACTTCTATAAATATTGTCCAGCCTTTGAACTAACAGATAGTTAAAAGTTGTGAGACTGAATGACATGCCTTTTTCCACTGACTTTTTGTATGTCAGGTTTTCATATGCAATACTGAAACATGCTTTGTAGTCAAAGACTATGTTGACATTATAATCCCTTCATAATTCAGGTAGCTATCACCGGAAATTTGAGGATACAAAAGATTCCTCAAGGCTTAGAACTAGAAATATAAACCATATTTGTACTTCTCTGTGTACTTCAGGGTACCTACATGGAACTATACACATATGTGATATTTAACATATATTCATTAAATAGTGAGTGAGTAATGGTAGTTACCTTGACATACACTTGAATTTCTTAACCTTAATAATACCTTACATGAATTCTTGAAAATTAGATATATTTCAAATAGCTGCTTTTAAGTGTCTATTGCTTTAAGGCAGTTCTACTTCAGTTACTATTCACATAAGCACTTGATTAATCCCATTAACACTTCATCCATCCTTTTGGCCAAATTATATTTCTCTTTTATCAAACATACAAAAGCAATCACACTAAATGGCTGTATCCATTTATATCAATGGTTTTACACACTATTCAGCCCGTATTGAATAAGGTACCAACTCAATCTGAAATATTTCAATATGTTTTAGAAAAAAATGGACTTATTGTAACTTAAAGTAGAATTCATATCTCTTGATATTTAATCATATGGTTTTCAATTCAAGATCTTTTTCCTAAGGATGAGAGTGAGAAAAAGATGATAAACACTGCTTAGAATACTGGGTTATAGTGAATAGTATCCACCAAAACTTCACGTCTTTTACTGGAACTTCAAAAAGAAAAAGACCTTATTTGGAAATAAAGTCATTGTGAATGTAACAAAATGAGTTTACATGAGGTCTGCTGTCCTCATCAGAAGGGAAAAAGAGAGAGCAGCATAAAGAAGACACCCATGTGTAGATGGCGGCAGAGTTTGGATGCTGCAGCTAAAAGCCAAGGAAGAGTAAGAATTGCCTGCAACCATGAGAAGGTAGGACAAGGCAAGGCTCCTCCCCTAAAGCCTCAGAAAGAGTATGGCCCTGCCAACACCTTCATTTTGCACTTCTAACCTCCAGAACTGAGAGAGCATAAATTCTGTTGATTTTAGCCACCGGCTTCATGGCACCTGGTTACAACAGCCCCAGGAAACTAATACTTAGTTTTTGCTTAATTAATTTATATGCAATATGAAAATGTTTAATTTACATAGTGACCTCACCCCTCTTTCAATCCCACACCATTTAACTACTGAATTAGAAGCGGGATGCTTTAATGTCTTCTATTATAAGGAATGGCATACCTTTTGGATATGAAAGTAACTACATTTTAGTGATTATGTCTGGTCACTTCAAATCTGAGAACTGAGGAAATGTATTTGCTTAAAAATGTATATCTATAAATGCTTACATGTAAGTACTTTCATATATACTTATTCATACATAGGAAAATAATTCAAATTTAAATTGAACAACAAAAAAATTTGAAAACTAAACCCTCTCTGAAGGTGATCCATTGACAATTAAGAGGCTGAAAATTTGAAAACTCCAATTCTAGATGTAGGATTTTAATGCAATTTTGTGCATAACAGATTGGTTCTCATGTTAACAAATAACATGCATCTGTACACGACATTTATATTTTTCAAATGTTAAGTTTTACACCCCCACAAATGATGCAGGCTCCCCACATGTGAGTCTGCTTCCACCCCCAAAAGACTGTATTTTCAGCATAGAAAATTAGCTTTAAAAAGGATGAGTAAAATGTGTTGCCAGAAATAATCTTGGACACGAAAATATCTCCTCTATTCACTCATTCTGTGAGAAATAGTAGAGGGAAAGTGAATTCTACTCTAATAAGATGAATTTGATATATGTTTTGTTGTTTTTAAAAACATCGAACAAAAGAGTTCATTTTCTACTTGAAGTAGAGCAAAAATATTGATTTTTTTTTCCATCTCTCAATCCAGAAGAGCACTGTGTTGAAAATGTACAGGCCAACGAGGGAAAGCTGGGGGATTACATCTATAACTCCTATTTGCATTATTTTATTAACTGATAATTACTAATTTCCTACAGAGTTACCTCTAGTTATACAGGAAATAGTATTTTTGTTGTTCTTCCTCATCCAATAACTAGATTTTTTAAAATTAACTTTAAAATATATTTTATTAAATGTATTGGGGTGACATTGGTTAGTAAAATTATGACCAGACATTTTGAATTGCTCTGTGATTTGTACACTAGACAGCATTTGTGTGTGTATGCATGTAAATATTTTTATCTGATCATATTTCACATCTCTATTACTTCTCTGGAGTCTGGACAAAAGAAGTCCCGGGACCTGATGCAGTGTGCTGAGAGAGCAAATTGGCTGAGATCCACTGGACACCTGGTGGGCTTAAAAAACAAAGATACCCATGTTGCCATACTATAATCATTTTTTGTTATTTTTCACCAAAGGAAAGCATTCACTTAATATTCCAAAATAGTTTCGAAAACTTTCAACACATAACCCATTATTTATATGTACATCTTATATCCTGACCTTAATTGGTCATTAAGTGACATTAAGGCAGGTTTAATATCAAGGTGTATTTGTCCGTGTCTTTGGTTGTCCATATTTGGCAGAAGGACTGTAGACATGAAGATGTAGACATAATGAAGAACTCCCGGTCACATACTTCATGCTTTTCTGGTTTTCCTCAAATTATTTATGACTTTCTCTTTCTGGTACCTCTTTAAAAGTAACCCTGAAGTTAAACTAATGCTATGTGCAATTCCTTCCCTTAGGATACATTCTAAAGCCAGAACAAGAATGATTGCACTGAAGTAAGATTTTCAGTTACAAATTTGAAATTGGATATAAGTTTAATAAAGTAATATTGTGTGAAAGTGCTGTGTATTAAAAGTGCAATTTAAAAAGTTGGCTGTAATAATGATTGCAAATATTTGTAAAGTATATTAAACCTAGATGTTAAGAAAAGATGAAATAGGATCATTTGTGACAACATGTATGGATCTTGGGATTATAATACTAAGCGAAATAAGTCAGACAGAGAAAGCAGAGAGCCATATGATTTCACTGATATGTGGTATATAAACCAAAAACAACAAAAGAACAAGATAAACAAATGATAAACAAAAACTCATAGACAGACAATAGTTTAGTGGTTATCACAGGGTAAGGGGGAAGAGGGGTTGTAGGTGAGGGTAAAGGGGGATCAAATATATGGTGATGGAAGGAGAACTGACTCTGGGTGGTGAACACACATGGGATTTATAGATGATGTAATACAGAATTGTACACCTGAAATCTATGTAACTTTACTAACAATTGTCACCCCAATAAACTTTTAAAAAAAGAAAAACAGTGAGACATGTTTTATCAGCCATTATCAATATTCTGATGTTCATAACTATTAATGAGTGAATTGGTATATGTTATGATTATCAAGTTAATGAGAAATTGTTTTATTAAAATATCTATGGGCTTTTCTGAGCTTTATTTTAGTTGATGCAAAGCATTTGATTGGATATACGATATACGATATACTCCCTTTGTAAAGCCAGAAGTGCTCAAGCAATTTTTTCCTACCAAAATGCCTATGTTTTAGTTTTTAATCTTGAACCACTGTCTCTCTTGTGCAATAAAACTTAAGTCTCTAGGTATTGAGAAAAATTTAGAGAGGAAATTAGGAAAGTGTTGCGTATAGTATTCTGTGTTATCTAACTATTTTGCTATTTGTTACTTATATCTGCCTTAAGTGTGCTTTTCCTTTATACTTGCAGCATAGAACGGATATTATAGATTGAAGTTTATAGTATTTAGTGATAACTCATGTTTCTCATAATACAATTGACTCTATATGGTGCATGTGTACATCAGTCAAGGATTTTTCAAAATCAGTGATTAAGTAGCAATAAATACATATATGACAAGTATGTATATCTAACCATTTCCAGCTGTCCATAACTTTAAAATACAAAATGATAGTATATTATTGAAATATTCATCCATCTTGCATTTGGAGGCCTCAAACACATTACTTACTTACATATCCACGTGGCTTAACTGTAAGTATGCTTTAATTGGCTGTGCTCAGTACTTGAATAGCCATGAGAATGTTGAATATTCCATTCTAAGTAAGGAATCACCAGTGGATGTTTTAGGAGATGAAGTCTATGTGTTAAAATTTTAGCCACTGAAAGAGATTTGATCCCTGTCACATAACACATATAGTGCTATGTAAAATATGCAACAAAATTTATCTTAAATAGTTCCCCTTCTGCTTCAAACAGTCTGTGGGTTAACTCTTCTAGAATACTTCCATGTTTAGACAGGATCAAACTCAGTAGTTTTTTCTTTGGCAATGATAAGCAGAAGCAAGCAATTATTATAAAGTGAAACTAAAGGAGATAGCTTTACATTTTTTTCATTATGTCAGTAGTATTATGTCAGTGTTTCTAAATGCCTCTGTTTACCTCTTTTGTAATAGCTTTACAATTTTGAGAGAAATATATTCTATGAACTTAAATTTTATTTCTGAAGAACATATTTTAAGTGCATATATATGTTTACTTCAATACCATAGAATTTAGGAGTTAATTAGTACACGGTTAAATTTACCTTGCATTGTAGACTTATTTGATGAAAACCTCAGTGTTATAAACTGTTTTATATTTCACATACAAAAAGAGATTTTACTGTTTCGCAAGTAGTTGGGATTCCTCCAGTGGAAAAGTAGTGTCTAGAACAAGCCCATTTTTATACATTAGGCTCTTGCCATTAATCTCCTACAAAGCCAACTTTAGCTGTTCTCATTAGATTTCTTCCCTATCTCATGGACATGATGATTTGCAAAGGTTAAATTGAATCACAAATACTAGCCCATTGAGTTTCATCAGATTCTGCTCCTTTCCTGTCATAACAATGCTTTCCCCAACTAATTAGGTCTCTGCTGTGCTTCCTATTTTTAATTTGCAGATAATATCAAGCCTTGCCTTGGTAAATTATACTTCTTTCTGGTGATCAATGCCTTCTCTTCTCTCTATACCTAGAGTTATGTTACTTCCATTGGCTGCCCCAGGTTTCTCCCTGGTTCTCTGACCTCCTGATGTTACTTCTGTATCTAGTAGTCCTGGAGTTACTATATACTTTTATACCTGCTCTTACTATATATTTTAAATATTAGTGCTTACCTGTCAATTGGAACTTGCTTGCCATTGGGCCAATGACATCCCCACCCAATATCTATTTCCTGTGGCATGTCCAACATAGTGCCACATATGGTCTAAAGATCCTAAATGAGGGGCTATTCCTAGAACTGACATAAGTTGCCATAGCTTTAAATGTATTTGTTATTATAGTGTTGATCATACACCAACTCCACATACTGCATCAGAAAATTTGTCAGAGGAAAAACAACTTTTTTAATAATATTGTGTCCCCAGAAGTGCAGGGATTACAAACACCCAAACCGAGAAGATATAGCAAGTGATTATTGTGCATCAGACGTCTGGGGAATTGTGCTAGGGAGTGAGACCACTGGGTAGATACATGACTGTTAATTTGTTAAACTTCTTAATCACATATCAACAATAAGCAATAGGGAATTGCATAAAGTTTTCAACAGGTGAATAATGTGGCAGAATTTATAATTTAGAAAGTTTTCATGATGAAGGCAATCAGAATGGAGGGATAGAGTGGGAGAAGCTCTTGGAAAGAGCCTGGAGAAACCTAGGAAGATGGACAAAAATGAATACCCACTTCAATGGACAAGATCAACACACACAGTGTTTAACAGAAAATCTTAAATAAAGGGATGACTATGCCATTAGATCCCAGATTTATTTTCAACTTTCTAAATATGTTTCTAAGTCTATTAGTTTTTTTAAAGAGGCATATGGCAGAATCTTCAGGTGGGAGGAAACAGGGGCCCAGTTCTAACAAGAGAGGATTGGTAACGGCAAAGAAACCAGGCAGAGGCTGACGAACTTTATCATTACATACAGGAGGATACAATAGGACGAGCAGATGCAGGGGTGAGGAATGAAAATGACAGCAGGTTATCATACAAGTGTTTGGGGATTGTGTTGAATTTTAAATATTGTGGGGCATTTAGGTAAAGGTCTAGTGTAAAATTGGTATCTTGAATATGAAACCCTTGGGGAAATTGTGGATAAGAGGCAATGTGTCACTGAATACAACAGAGAGAATTTCAAAACGAGAGCGGCAACATTATCTCATGAGTTGGGAATGTTAAATAAGATGAATGCTTAAAATATGCCACTGATTTAGCAATTAGGAGGTCATTGGTTATCTTAACAAGTGCTGTTTCAATAATGTGATGGGGTAGAGAGTAGATTACATTGAGTAATGGGAAGTGAACTGAATGTAGTTAACTAATTCAAGTAGTTTGACAATGAATACATAGAAAATAGTTTTAGATCTGATAGACAAAAGAAAGAGTTTACAGATTTTTTTAAAAAACACTTTTACACTTGGGCAGCTCAAGAAAGTTAATGTGCTAATTTTGTTTTGTTTTGTTTTTAAGTGGAAAAGCAGTCCTGTTCCACACATAAGGAGGTTGGAAATTGCCACTCTCTCCTAACAACAGTAAAAAGCTGAACAGACTAACATGTTATCAATTCTTCTTATGTGCATAAGACAATGGATTACACAGGGGAAACTGCTGCCCCCATGATAGGAGAGTCAGACAGGGAAATACACAGAGTGTGGCTTACCAGAGCAGACACTCATGAGTGGAAACCAGAGCCAGGGTAGTAAAACCTGAATGGTAATTGAGAAATTGCTGGATGCTCAGTGTGGACAACTCTAAGAGTTAAAAACTCCAGGGTGTCCTAGTCACAGGGAGCCCCACAATATTGTGAGATTTACCTCTAGGAATTCTACCAGGTTTTCACAGTAAGTATCAGAGAAAAATCTCATGATTATGGCAGGAGAAATATTCTAAGAGTACTCTGTTCTTCTTAACAAGGCCTGCTCTCAGGGCAAACTGGTTACCCAGAGATTAATTTGTTGAGGGTTTATCAGAATCTAAATGACAGGAGGAAGGGAAATACCCAACATCAATCAGCTCTGGCCATTTTGTCCTCCCTAAGGGAGGAAAAACAACTGAGAAGCACTTGTAAAGTTCACAAACCAGAGGCACAGGCTCACTAAGACTGAGACCACATCATAGGACTAAAGAATGCTTCCCTTCACATCTCACCACCACATTACTAAAAGCCTAGTTACAGCAATTTATGTCATCCAGTTCATCATAGTTGGCTATCAAGAAAAAAATTACAAGACATTCTAAAAGGCGAAACACACACACACACACACTTTGAAAAGACAGAGTGAGCATCAGAACCAGACATGGCAGGGATGTTGGAATCACCAGTCTAAGAATTTCAAACAAATGTGATTAGTGTGCTAAGAGCACTAATGGATAAATTAGACAACATTTAAGAACAGGTGGACAAAGTAAGCAAAGAGATGGAAATCCTAAGAAAGAACCAAAAAGAAATGTTAGAAATAAAAAACAAACAAACAAACAAAAACACCACAAAAACAAACCTATAACAAAAAAGAAAAATGCATTTGGTGAACTTATTAATAGACTGGACACAGCTGAGGAAAGAATCTGAGCCAGAGGACATATCAATAGAATTTTTGAAAACCAAAAAGTGAAGAACAAAAACTGAACCAAAGAGAACAAAATACCCAAGGGCTATAAGGCAACTCCTATAGGTATAACATGTACGTAATGGGAATGCCAGAAGGAGGTGAAAGAAAGGAACAGGAGAAATATCTGAAGCATCAATGACTGAGAATTTCCCAAATTAATTCCAAGATACTAAACCACATTCACAGGAATCTCAGAGAACACCAAAAAGGGTAATTAGAAAAATACTATATTTAGACATCTCATCTTTAAACTACAGAAAAATAAAAGAAATAATCCTGAAAGGAGTCTTAGGTGTAGAGGAACAAAGATAAGAATTACATTTGATTGCTCCTCAGAAATCATGCAAGCAAGAAGAGAGCCAAGTAAAGTACTTAAAGTGTTGAGAGAAAATAAACACCAACCTGAAATTCTGTTCCCTGTAAAATTATCCATGAAAAGTGAAGAAAAATAGACTTTCTAAAACAAGCAAAAATTGAGTAACTTTGTTGCCAGATCTGCCTTGCAAGAAAAGTTAAAAGTTCTTTATAGAGAAGGAAAATAATAAGACCAAAAACTTACGTCTCCATCAAGAAAGAGCATTGAAGAAGGAATAAGTGAAGGTAAAATAAAAACTTTTACTTTTCTTACTCTTTTTATTCTTATTTCTTTTTACTTTTCTTAATTGACCTAATAGATAACAGTTTGTTCAAAATAACAGCAACATTTTAAATTATGTATGCTTATGTATTTATCTTCTGCGTGGATATGCTTATGCATTCTTATATATAAATGAAATGAATGACAGCAATAACACAAGCTATAAAAGAATTAAAATTACTTTATCATTGTAAGGTACTCACAATACCCATGAAGTGGTATAGTGTTATTTAAGTGTGAACTCGAATTATTTGTGAATTTATTTTGCAAATTTGCAGGCAACCACTAAAAATAAGTAAAACTGATATACTAAGGAGAGAAAATATATCATATAAAATGTTCAATTGAAACCAAAATGGCAGAAAACGGGTGGAAGTCAAAAACAGTAACAAAGGTTGGCAACAAATAGACACCAGTGATAAATATGATATATATTAATCCAAGTATATAAATAATCACTTTGAATGCCATTGGTCTAAATGCACCAATTAAAATACAGATTGTCAGAGTGGATCAAAAAACACAACCCAGTTGGTATAGGTTATTTACAAAAAAAAACATTTTAAATTTAAAAACACATAGATGAAAAGTAAATGGATGGAGGAAAATAGACCATGCTAACACCAATCAAAAGAAAACAGTGGTTATACTGATTTTAGATGAAGCAGACTTCAAAGTAAGGAAAGTTATCAGAGAGAAAGAAAGGCATTATAAAATAAGTGGGTCAATTTAATATGTATACCCCCAACATCAGAGTGTCCAATTATGAAAAGCAAAAACTGATAGAACTACAAAGAAAAATAGACAAATCCACTATCAGAGCTGGAAACTTCAACATTCAGAGGAATCTATCCTAACTGGACAGATTCAGCAAGCAAAAAAATCAGTAAGGACACAGTTGAACTCAACAACACCATCAATCAGCTTGATATAAGTGATAATTGTATACTACTTCACCCAACAAAAGCACAATATACATTCTCAAGATCACATGGAACATTCACTAAGACAGACCACATTCTGGGCCAAATAACAGCCTTAATAAATGTAAAATTATAGAAATAGTATAATGACCACTCCGAGACACAATGGAATTAAACTGGAAATCAAAAACAGAAAGATAAATGAAAAAAACCAAAAAACGTAAGATTCAACAACACATTTGTAAATAACACATTGGTCAGAAAAGAAATCTCAAGAAAAAATTGAAAATATTTTGAACTAAATTAAAACAAAAGCACAACTTATCAAAATTTGTGGAATGTAATAAATGCAATTCTTAGCCTGAAATTTATAGCAATGGATGCATATATTAGAAAAGAAGATCTGAAATCAATACTTTAAGTTTTCACCTTAGGAAACTAGATAGGAAGGACAAAGTGAACCCAAAATAAGCAGAAGAAATAATAAGAATTAGAGCAGACATCAATGAAACTGAAAACAGAAGATCAATAGAGAAAATCAACAAAACCAACAGCTTGTTCTTTGAAAAGACTAATAAAATCAATAAGCTTCTAGCCAGGCTAAATAAGAAAACTAGAGGACACAAATTAGTAAGATAAGAAATGAAAGAGAAGACATAACTACAGACCACATGGAAATGAAAAAATAAAGGAATACTGTTAACAATTCTATGTCCACAAATTTGATAACCTAGATAAAATGGACAAATTATTTGAAAAACAAACCTGCAAAAACTCAAAGAAGAAATATAATATGAATTAAGCTTATATCTACTAAAGAAATTGAATCAATAATTAACCTTCCAAAGGAGAAAGCATCATGCCTGGATGGGTTCACTTGAGAATTCTATCAAACACTTAAGGAAGAAATTATACCAATTCCCTGAAATTTCTTTCATAGGATAGAAGCTGAGGGAATTCTAACTCATTCTATAAGACCAGCATTACCCTAATATCAAAACCAGGCAAAGACGTTACAAGGTAAGAAACTACAGACCAATTTCTCTTACGATCATAGATACAAAAATCTTAAAAAATATATATTAGCAAATTGAATCCAAAAATGGTATAAAAACAATTATATACCATGACCAAGTTAGATTTATACCACATATGCAAGACTGGTTTAACATTAGAAAGCAATTAAGGTAATTCATAATATCAAAAGGCTAAAAAAAATGAAAACAGAATCATCTCAATAGATGACGAAAATGCTTTTCACAGAATCCAATGTCCATTCGTGATAAAAGGTCTCTCGAAATTTGAAAAAGAGGGAAACTTCCTAAACTTGATTAAAAAATAAAATCTACAAAATCTCTACAACTCATATTAAACTTAATGGTGAAAAACTTGAAGCTTTCCTAGTAAGGTTAGGAACCAGGCAATCTCCTCTCACCAATTCTTTTTAACATCACACAAAATTTTTGTCAATGTGATAAGTCAAGAAAAAGAAATAAAAGGTATACTGATTGGGAAGAAAGACTTTAAACTGTCTTTGTCTACAGATGACATGATTGTCTATAGAGAAAATCTGAAAGAATGAAAAAATAAAAATTAAAATTAAAAACGCTCTTAGAATTAGTAAGAAATTATAGCAAGGTGTTAAGAAATAAGGTTAATACACACAAACCAATTGCTTTCCCATATACCAATGATTAACAAGTGGAATCTGAAATTAAAAACAAAATACCGTTTATAATGATGCCTAGAAAACTGAAACACATAGGCATAAATCTACCAAAATATATGCAAGACCTATATGAGAAAAATTAGAAAACTTTGATGAATAAAATCAAAGAATTGAATAGATACTTCATGTTCATGGATAAGAAGACTCAATATTGCTTAGATGTCAGTTCTTTCCTGATTGATCTATAGATTCAATGCAATCCCAACAAATCCCATGTTATTTTATAAATATAATCAAACTATTCTAAAGTGTATGTGTAGAGGCAAAAGACCCACAATAGCCAATACAATATTGAAGGAAAAGTATAAAGTTGGGGTACTGATGCTGACCTACTTCAAAACTTACTATACAGCTATAGGAATCCAGATAGGAAAGAATAGATCAGTGAGACAGAATAGAGAGCCCAGAAATGACCCCTATAAATATAGTCAACTGGCTTTTGACAAGGCGCAATACAATGGAGCAAAGATAGTCTCTTCAACAAATGGTACTGAAACAACAGGACATTCACATACAAGAAAAAAAATATATAGACACACACCTAATGTCTGTCACAAAAAAATAGCTCAGATGAATTATAGACCTAAATGTAAAATGCAAAACTCTAAAACTCCTACAAGATAACACAGGGGATGACCTTGGGTATGGTGATGCCTTTTTAGATAAAACAACAAAGACACAGTACATGAAATAAATGATAATCTGAACTGTATTAAAATTAAAAACTTCTGCTCTGTGAAAGACAATATCAAGAGAATTAGAAGACAAACCACATACTGGTAGAAAATGCTGCAAAAGAAACATCTGATAAGAATTGTCCAAAATATATGAAGAACTCTTAAAACTCAACAATAGGAAAACAAACAACACAACTAAAAAATGGGCCAAAGACCTTAACAAACACCTCACTAAAGATATACAGATAAGCATATGAAGGGATGCTCCACATCCTATGTCATTAGGGAAATGCAAATTAAAATAATGAGATACCACTACACGCTTAGTAGAAGAGCCAAAATCCAGAACACTCACAGCAACAAATGCTAGTGAGAAAGTGGAGCAACAGGAACTCTCATGCTGGTGGAAATGCAAAAAGGTACAACCACTTTGGAAGAAAGTTTAGCAGTTTCTTAAAAAAATTAAACATCCTCTTACTATACAGCTCAATAATTGTGCTCTTTGGTATTTACCCAAAAAGGTTGAAAACTTATGTCCACACAGAAACCTGCACATGGATGTGTACAGCAGCTCTAATTGCCAAAATTTAGAAGCAGCCAAAATGTCCTTCAGTAGGTGAATGGATAAACTATTACATTCAGAGAATGGAATATTATTCAGCGATAAAAAACATGAGATAACATGCCATGAAAAGACATGGGGAAAATTCCCATTCATATTACTAAGTGAAAGGAGCCAATATGATATTGCTACATACTATGTGATTCCAACTACATGACAGTCTGGACTATGCAAATCATGGAGACAGTAAAAATATCATTCGTTGCCCAGGGTTGGGGTGGGAGGTAGGATGAATAAGAGCACAGAGGCTTCTTACGGTACAGAAAATACTTTGTATGATAATATAATGATGGATATATATATATATATATATATATATATATATATGTGTGTGTATATATGTATATATATGTGTGTGTATATGTATATATGTATATATGTATCTACATGTATCTATATGTATCTATATGTATACATATGTATATATATGTATGTATATGTATATATATATAATATTATACATTTGTTGGAAACCGTAGAATATACAAAACAAAGAGTGAACCCTAGGGCAAATTATGGACTTTGGGTGAATACAATATTTAAAAAATATACCATTCTTGTGTGTGGTACCGATAAAGGGGAGGATATGCATGTGTGGAGGCAGGAAGGCATATGAGAACTCTCCATACCTCCTGTTGAATTTTGTTGTAAAGCGAAAACTGCTCTAAAAAAAAAGTAAGACTGAAGAACGGAGAACTCTAATGGGCAAGGTTTTAAAATGCAGGAGAGGAGAAACAAGAGTGCAGAGGATACCTACACACTGTGGGTGGAAATATAAATTGGTACCATTTTTTGAGGAAGAACTTATAAATATTTCTCAAGAATCAAAAATGTGTTCTTATACTATGTAGAAATAATGTATGTAGTTCTATACTAATCGTTATATTATATAACGTCTATGATTTTCTCCTAAATATATAATCAGATATGATAAAAGCAATATATTCAAGCATGTATGTATAATCATTTTGTAAATGTTGATAAACTGGAAACTTAAGGGTGTCTTAACACTGTAATAAGTATATACGCATAAGCTGCAATGTTATGGGACCATTAAAACCCTTGCTTGTAGAAAATATGTACTAACATGAAATAAATGATCAGTATATAACGGTAAGTAAAACAAGTAGGATACAAATATCTTTAGAGGGTTATTTCTACAATTTTATAAAATTGAAATACTTAGAATACTCATAATTATGCAGATAATGCACAAACACAAAAATGACTGAAAAGCAATATATCAAAATTATTACACTGGATCAACCTGGGGGTGGAGAATAAATAAGATGTGCAGTTTGATTTGAAATGATTATTTTGGGTGCGACGTGGTTAGAGCTTAGATGGATATAAAAAAGTACACACAAAGAGAACAGTTAAGAGACTATTACACCAATATCAGATGTTGCTGGAAGTAGCATCCTAGTAGTGACACGGGGAAAAGTAGAAAGATCCTCAAAATATTCAGAAGTTAAATCCATGGGATTTGATGAACTGGGAGTGAATGAGACAATGCTGCCAATTATGACTCATAGGTTTCTTTCCCTACTGAATAATAAGAAGGACATTGGAGCCAGTAGAGATCATTTATTGCAATACCCTACATTTTTTTCATGCTTCTTACATAAGCACTCAGGAATACGTCACAATGTTTGCCACATTCTCCAAGATTATATGATTTGAGGACAGCATCTTTCCTATCTCTACCTATTTCTTCTCCATCTCTGTCACTGGCTCCTCTCCTACAACAACTATTAATATTGTAGTTCCTGCAATCAGAGTTCTAAGCCTCCCTTTTTTTATTCTATGCATTCTCTCCAGGTCAATGGCTTATAAAATTTTGACTATGGCCCATAGTAAAAAATAAATTTTACATTGCAATCTAGCATACAATATGTGTTTATATATATTGAAACCAAAGTTTTTTTAAGTGATATTTACCTGAACCATGTGCAATGTTCTCTGATATTTTGTATTCTGTGCTATTTCATTTCACTTTTTCAAAATAAAGTTTTAATCCCTCTAAATTCATTCATTGCCCAATAGGATGTCTCTGTCCATGATTTGACATCCTTATTTGAATTATTCTTATCTAGTACAATGATTTCCATTATATCTGGAAGCAGATCAAACACAAATTTGAATCTTTTGTAAAAATCCCTCTTCAAATCTAAATTCATAAATTCTATTTTTAACTGCCTTAGAACAAGTTAGACATTTTAAATTCAAAGTGACTGAAATTGAGCCTCTGACATTTTCTTCAAAAAAAAAAAAAAAATGCATTATCTCTGCAAATTCAGTAGCCACTACACATTGTACAAGCCAGGGACTGGGTTCATTCTTGTGACATCTTTCTCACTCTTCTTTATATTCAACCAATGTCCAGGTCCCATCTACACTATTTAATATTTCTTGAAGGCATGTTCTTCTCTTGATTCCATCAATGATATCTGTAAGTCCTATAAAAGTTTCTCTGGATTACTGCTACAAATGATATCTTGGCATCTAGACTAGATCAGAGCAATCTTTTTACCATATTTCATCCAAGTGGATTTTTTGGAAAAACAATTTATAGTGTTTTCTCATTTTTAAAAGCCTCAAAAATAGTTCCATGTTGCTAGTAGTAATTGTTAAAAATAGGGAATGATACCCTTTATAATCATATGTAGATTTGCTTTTCTTTCCTGAAAAGGTGCTACCTTTTACTTTTTTCTTTCTTTCTTTTCTTTTTGTTTTTTTAAACAAAAATTTACATTGGGTTAAAGACAGTCTATTTAATAAATAGTGCTGGGAAAACTGGACAAATACATGCAAAAAACAAAATTGGACCACCTTCTTATGGCATATACAAGAGTAAATTCAAAATGTATTAAAGACTTAAAGGTAAGACCCAAAACCATAAAACTCCTGGAATAAAATATTGGAAGCAAATTCACAGACATAACCCTTAGTAATATTTTTACTGATATAGCTCTTTGGGCAAGGGAAGCAAAGGACAAAATAAACATGTGGGACTACATCAAACTAAAAAGTTTTTTCACAGCAAAGGAAACCATCAATAAAACAAAAAGGCATCCTACTGAGTGGGAGAAGACATCTGTCAATGACACATCTGATAAGGGATTAATACCCAAAATTTATTAAAAAAAATCATAACTCAATACTAAAAAAAAAAAACACATCCGTTTGCTCTTATAGTCTTACTCCCTACATGCAGAACTCTTTTTTACAGATTTTAATAATTCTCACTTGAAATGCTATTCCTCACAACTATAAGACTTTCCTATCCCCTGTAGAACAGGCACAAGATCATTCCATAAGTCCCCATCTTGCAATTACTTCTTACATAAAACTAGTCGTACAGAGTTTTAATGGCCTATTTACTTGGCTATCTCTTCGTTAAGTACATATGCTCCTTAAGGGAAAGGATATTTTCTTTTTCGTCACTGAAAGTTCCATATGTGGCAATGAATTAGTGGTACAAAGAGAAGAAAACAATCTTTAAAAGTTAGATAATAGAATGGGGGATGAGTGAGAAAGGTGAAGGGATTAGAAAGTACAAATTGGTAGTCACAAAATAGTCATGGGGATGTAAAATACAGTATGGGGAATATAATCAATAATTTTGTAAAGACTATGTAGGGTGTCAGGTGGGTACTTAACTTACTGGGGGCGGGATCACTTCATATATTATATAAATGCCTAACCACTGCACTGTACATTTGAAACTAATATTGAATGTCAACTATAATTAAATATATACCTATATCTATATCTAGATATAGATATATATATGTATATCTAGATATAGATATAAATCTATATCTATATCTATCTCTCTATCTAGATATAGAGATATATAGATATAGAATATATAGAGAGTCATGTGATATAAAGTACAGCATAAGGAATATAGTCAATGGTACAGTAGTAGCTATATACAATGTCAGAGGAGTATTAGACTTGGGGAGAGGTGTTATCACTTTGTGAGGGGTGTAAATGTCTAATCATTATGCTATTTTGTACACCTGAAACTAAAACAATAAATAAAAATAACCATGAACAATTGAAAAAATGAAATGCACATCAATGAAAAAAATATTTCAAGTGATGACATTCAAGTTTAAAATGTAGATGGAATCAGTGCCTACTTTTTCTTCCAACTTTTCATTAAAATACTCATGAAGGATCAATTCAGTATGGGGTTTAATTAATACCCCATTTAGATACCGACTAATACAAAGGATAAAAAAAAAACAACAGGAAGATACATACACATTAGGTATAGAAAAAATACATGTATTAGGTATGGAAATATATATACTCGTATATGTTAGGTATGTAATATATATACCCATGTATACAAATATAGACATATAATAAAGTTGATGAATTTATGTAAGATGCGTTGCAAATGAGATCATTGCGTTATATTCTTTAAGAAAATAGAAAAAACAGGGGTCAACTCACAAAACATTACATGCATAAAAATAAAAACAGAATATACCATAACCCCAGGAAATGTCCCAATCTGAGAAGGCATATGTTGGAGGGAGGGTCAAGAGTCTACATTAAAGATACCATATTCTCCCTTTTCTTAATTTTAGTTATTGTATTTCAGTTATAGAATTTCTATATGGTTCTTATTGTACTTTCCTATTATCTGCTGAAAATGTCAATGTTGCTTTGTATTTCATTGTGTATTTAAACATGATTACTTTAATGTCTTTTTCTGACAACTCCATTATCTGGAACCCCTATGGTTCTGTTTCAATTATCTATTGTTATTTGTTATGTTTTAGAGTCACTTTGTCTTATCTCTTGAAGTGTCTGGTTAGTTTTGATTGACTGGTGGATATTGTATATAAATTTTATAGAAATAATTTCAGTCCCAGACAACGTTATTTTCCTCTGCAGAGAGTCTGCTTTGCATTTGCCAGATGCCTGGGGATTATCATTCTGAGAAAATTACAGTCCAATTCATGACTGAGATGATCCAAAGTTGAGCTACAGTCTCTGTTGGATCATTTCTATTTCTGGTTCACCTTTATTCCTAGGGTGCAGCCTCTCTGACTCAACTCACAGATAGTGTGTACATTAGCATATACCATTAGCAGGACCTTGACTTCAACATCTTACCCTTAACAATATAGGATTGTAAAAATTGCTCCTCAACTTTTCAGATTATCAGTCCCCTTCGAAATAGATAAGTGTCTCCAGAGTAAAAGCAGACCCAAATGCTGTGCTCATGTCTATGGGTCATTAGCCTTTCCTAGATCTTGATCCAGTATTTCTTCACTGTCTTGGTATCTTTCTATGCCTTCAGGCAGACATATCTGTAAAAATATCAGTGTAGGTCTATGCGAAGATCTACATATTTAACTAACTTTTCCATTTGTTCTGAGCCAGAGGACTAGTCTGGTTAGCACAGTTCACCATTACTGTAAGCAGAAATCCCTGAGCTAATCTTAAATTAAAATTTCTGTGCGGAAGTCCTATGAGAATTGAATTGACTCTGCTTTCTTTTAGAACATCTTTACACTTGCTTTTATTAGGGTTTCTTGGCTTGGGGTATATTTTCATCTTAACTTCTGAGCTTGTTGCTTTCTGGAACACACAGTATAAATTTAAAATCAAAACACATTTCAGGTTCAGGCCCTTAGTTACAAATTTATAGGTGAAATATTTTTTTCTGACATAGAGCCTACAGAGAAATATTGAAGAGCTTTGCTCTGCTGGAAGTTATAGATTAATTCCTAGTGTCTCAGGGTTTGGGGTGTTTCCCATTACCTTCTATATATCCAAGCATGGTCTTGTCCTATCTCCTTAGGAAAATGTTAAAAACCAAGCCCCTTAGTTATCAAACTGTAAACCTTCTAGAATGGTCTAAAAGTAAGATCAGATTCAACCACTACGATGTTTGCTCTATCTTTACTTTCAAGTCTACTTTCCTTAGTTTCTTGAATGCTCAAGTAGTCATTTAAAATACATATTTGGTTCATTTGTCCAGAATTTATGTATAATTGTAGCAGCAGCTTTTTTCAGATTACTTTGACACATTGCTAGAAGTCTATTGCACATTTTATGCATACTATTACTTTTATAATAAAACAGCAATGGACAGTTAATATGAATAGCCATGAAGACACAAAATCCTAAGAACACTGAAATGTAAGAATGAGTTATAGTTTCAAAGAGAAACCACATTGAGAAATTAGCAGTGATCAACAGATGCTTTGATTTATAAACTAGATTAATAGGGTCAAACATGGAGACTGTTAGATTGAACCCAACTCTCTTAAGATTCACTACTACAGTCTCTCAGAGTTTATCAATTAAGAAACAATATTTACCCCTTACTCTCTGGGAGTTCTCTCTGAGAACAGTTTACTCCTTCTAACCCTTCATTCCACACTGATTCTGCCACTTCTCACAACCTCCCAGTCATCACAGGTACATTTATCCTTCCATCAGTTAGAGCAGTGGTGTCCAAACTGCTGCTCACAGGCCAACTGCAGCCCGCAATCCATTTTTTATTGGGCCGCAGCAAATTCCAAAAATATATTTAGTTTACTTAAATAAACCAGGTGAGGCAATACGTACTTCACGTCGAGTGAGTGGCCCGGCTGTTTGTGTATTTTACCGCATATGGCCCTTGGTGAAAAACGTTGAAAAAAGTTTGGACACCCCTGAGTTAGAGCTACAGCTCCCAGGGTTGGACTAAATCACCAGCCAAGTAAGTCTGTGAGGCAAGGGAGTGTTCTTTTCTCTTCTGTTTCTCAGAATAAAAAAGTTGACATTAAAGGTGAAGTCTGGATCCAGTTTATTTTGTCAATTATGGTGTTTTTATGTATTCCTTTTGGTCAAAGAAGTGAAAATTACATTTTACTATATAGAAATACATTTGCTTCTCCACAGGGAATGTGAGTGGAGAAAAGTTTCTCCTCAGCTGCTTAAGCCATTTTAAATGAATCCTGCAGGGTCATGGGTATTTGTTGATGGTATACTTCGAAGCTGGAAGAAAGATTCTGTCCATATCCTGTTGAATATTAATGTGAATAAAAAGAATTCACATGATCTCTGTAATATCAATCCTACATATAGTTGTCCTCATTTAAGTTGAATAAATCATCAGCAACAGGAGGGAAAAATAGAGAAAAATTTACAATATAAGAGAAAGGGGTCATTTCCCTAAATACTGACAAATTGTACATTTCAAGAGTTTTGTTTTGTTTTGTTTCTAGGAAACAGTATATTGGAAAACATCTACTTTGTACAAGTATAAGACAAATACAAGATGTGGTTACTGTAAAATATGACATTAGAGATTAAAAAATAATGGACTGAGTGGCTCAGGGTACAGAAATACATGGGATCCCAATAAATATTCCACACAAAAAAAACACAGAAAAGTAGCTAAAATGGAACATGAGAAGTAAGCTCCCCAGTAGGACACTCCATAAAAAAGGTTACTCAACACTGCAGAGAAGTGAATGAGTGACAAAATGAAGAAGTTTCCTAAGAATCCAAGAAAAATGAAACACAAATAAATGAAAGTACAATAGATAATAAATAAGGAGGACAGGGAATGGAGGCCCAACCAATGAATTGTAGATGCTGCTGAGGAGCAAATGAGAACAAATGGAACAGAAATTAGCATAAGTATAATTGTAATAACAAAAAACTGTTCCTGTGGAAGATTTGTCTGCAGATCTTCTGTTCATAATGTTATTAGAAAACAAATAATAACTAACGCACGCCAAGGTTTATATAGAAATAGATATTCTTCAAAAAAGTAAATTTAAACCACTAGTAATTTTTTAAGTAGATAGATAGATGATAGAGACAGATTAAATATATAGATAGATGGAAGGAAGAATCTCCCTCTCATAGAAAATATAAAGAAAATAGTTTTTAATAAGCAAAATTAAAAGGAAGTAAAAACATTAACTAACATTTATTATTCACTTATGTGCCTAACTATTTTCTAAGATTTTTATATATAATCTCAATTCTTATTATGATTGCATATAAGTACTCATAAGAACTTTGTGGTGTAGATATTATTGTTAGCCTTATTGTAAAGAAGTGGATTAAGTGATTGCCCATCTTCATACAGCCAGGAAGTGGTGAAGCCAGCATTCGAAACTAAGCAAAATGTTTCCAGAAACTGCACTTATCCACTGTGGCATATCATCTAAATTTCTTTTTAAATATTTTGAGTGATATTTAAAACAAATAAGTTGTTATTAACAGATATTAAAACAAATACATTTTGATTACAAAGTAAACATAAAAATGGTTTTAGTTTTCTAATAAGCAGATTCTTAGACTGAGATTTAAAAAATATGTAACTGTATATTTCTATTTTCTTCAGGACTCTTGACTTCTAGTAACATAAATCGAACTCAACATATGAAATTTGTTGGCATACATAATTGCAAAGTACAAATAATGTGACTGGTTTCAGGTGTGATAGGCTCTATTTGTTCAAAAGAAACTTCGGGATCCTATTCTACAGCTCTATTTCTTTCAAAATTTGTCAGCATTGACTTCATTCACTGAAAAGCTCTCTACATGTGGTGATCAAGATGGAAACAAGCCACAAGAAGATTTAAAAATTCTTAGTAATGAGTGATTCACAGAAAAAGAAATAACTGTTTAGCCCAATTATTACTACAAATCCTTTTCTGAATTATCAACTATTACCACGTGTCTGGGAATCAGAGAGCCACCTGTGGCAGCAAAGGTGGACTATGAAACAACTCCATGAGCAAAGGAAGAAGCTTTCACAAATGGCAGCAATGAAGAGCAAACAAAAACAGTGACAGATGTCCACTGCAAGAGTACCAAAATTATATTAAACATTTTTAAGAAAAACTATGAGCAAAATTTATAACAAAAACAAAGTAAGATTGAAATATTAATAATGGGAAATAATTCAAATAAAAAGCATGAATGTAAAATAAACGTTATACTAATTAAAGTTAAATGCATAATGAAAACATAACATGTATAGGCCTTTATTAATTGAATATATAGCAAAAAAATATAAACAGGAAAACTTAGAACAAAAATGATAAATTGAGAGAAACACAATTAGAATGTAAAAAACACAGCAATCATTTTATGTCAGATTAAGTAGAAATATGAAGACCAGGTGGATCGTAGAACATAATCAATAAGGAGAATTTTGTGTGTTTTGAACTTATTATCCTAACACAGGAAATGTTTCTTTATTTTAAATTTCCATAAAACATTTTCAGAAATTAGTCATAAACTGAAACAAATAAAAACAATCTCCAAATTTCCAAAAGAGATTATACTGGGTAGAAATAAATATTAATAACAAATATTTACATTTTAAAAATTCCAAACACTTGGAAATTTTAAAATCCTCTTCAGTTAATTAGGCCAAATAAGATAAAAACATTACTTCTAACACCAAATTTCTAGGATTTGATGTGTTGAAAAATCGTACTATGAATATATTAAGTCCATGAACCCCATTATTTTTAAATTAAGTAAAAACATTGCTTATTCATATTTAAAATTGATGACCAATTATATAGATAAAAATGTTAAATCATTGTTTTTAATTTAATAAAATCTACTTTAATCAATTTAATTGTGTATTTTTAAAGCCCAACTCATTTTATTCCATTATTTTGTCTTCCAATATGAAACAAACAAAAGAAAACCTTATTTCTTCATATTTAATTATTTCAAAAAATTGCTGTTGATTAGAAGGTATCACACATGACGAAAAGATCAATAGGGATTGATTAAAATGATGCTTCCAATATGACTATTTTAATTAAATTTCATATTAATGATTAACATGAATATGATGGGAAAAAGTCATCTAGAGTTATCTCCAACTTTTTTAAAAAATTGAGTTAATCTTTACTCTTAGACACTATTTTTCTCTTAGCTATCTCTAAATTCCTAAATCCAATTAATTTCCCAAATGAATTTGGCAAAACCTGTAACTACTAGAGGGCAGTAAAGTCTTGTGATATGCCCAGGAGATCGCTAGTACAATTAGCTCCTGGCCCAACCACAAGGGGTAACTGTATAAACAACTTTCAGCGTTCTTTTCTGCCAAATAGTAAAGTCTATCTAGAAATCTATTTGATTCCAATGGTTGCACTTTAAAACAAAACCCAACCACTTGATCCATCCCAATCAATAAACACTATTAGCAGGTAATCATGGTAATTGGGTTACAAATTGGTTCCATTGGTATATTCCTTTTGAAGCATCAGATATTTACACTCTTCCTATAAAGCTCTCTACTCAAATTGTTTTAGGACTTACTTTAAAATGGTCATTTCAAAAGTTAAATAACTGGCCTCGTGTAAGGTCTCATGACAATTATTTACTATAAAATCATGTATCTAGCAAACTTTTCAATACTTAATTATTCATGGTAAAGCAATACCCAAAATAGAATTTTGGTGCTCTGAGGAATATATGTAAAAATTATTTAGTTGCCTAGCAACACCCCCCAAAAAAGATGAGGAACTTTGTTTAATGTTTAGTCATTTTTTAAAAAGTGTTATTTCAGTTGTGCTGCCTATTAGATCAGCGTGCCTTGGTGAACAGGATTTTAACAGTCAGAAGATGTGACTGTGTTTAAGATTCTTTTTTCTAGTCACTAGTCCATTGTCAGCGGCAGCTACAGAGCAGCTTTATGTGCATTCAGAGACCGCCAGGAAATTAGTTCTGCATGACTGAGTCAGCACTGTAGCTCAGAGAAGGAAGATCATCCATTTCCTTAAGTAATTGTTTATTCCTTGTTGTGATAATATTAAATATTATAATTCCGGTGTAAGAAATAGTCACGCTGTTATAATTCATGTAAAAATCAAGTCACCCCTAAAAGGCTGACCCATAATATAAACTTTCCTCTAAGTTTAATTGTAATTTGCTGGGCTTTGCTTTTTGTTGCATTCCAACATACTTGATAGCTGTTGATAGCTTATTTAGTGTCTTCCAATCTTCTTCTAAACTGTGAGAGGCAGTGAAGTAAAATGAATTCAGGGAAAATGAACACTTAAAACTAGCAACAGCTAAAATTAAACTGATCTTTAAAATTAAGCAAGTGTTTTTGTTTCTATGGTTTTCAAAGGAAAAAAAACCACAGCATGACATTAAGATTTTCCTATGCAGGCTAATTAGTCAGTAGGCTACACCCCAAAGTAAATTTATAGTGTTCCAATGTCCTTCACTATGACCTCATTCCTGTCCACACGCGTCCCTCACACATCCATCTCCAAATCACGCTTCATTTTTGTTCTGTATGTAATAAGGCAATATAAAATATTCCTTTACCCAGTCCTATAGGTTAGACACCATTTCCTAATTAAGCTCTAGGTTGTTTATCTAAATAATTCTTTTGCATATTCTTTGAAACTGAGATGGATTCTTTTTCCATTATAACACACTGTACATGCAGATGCAAGGCTGCAAATGGTCTTTTAGTTTTTTTGATACATCTCCTAATCATATATCATGACATGTTATATATAATCCCCAAGTATTATACATACACATACACATACACACACACATACACACATTTTTCAGTTCAAGTAAATCAAACTTGCCTGAACCCAAAGGTATAACTCATTTAGAATTTAAGGCCTAAGAGTTTTCTGCGGGTATTTCTGGATATTTCAAGGCAGGATTCCTATTTTATGCCCCTCAGTGAATATCTTTATCCACAGGGGATGTGTTCCAAGATGCCCAGTGGCTGCCTGAAACCACGGTAGTACTGAACCCCACATATACTATGATTTTCCTGTACATATATACACTTTACAACTCATCTTTGGCATATCCATATTGCAGCATCACTACTTTTCTCTTTGATGTTGTTATTAAAATGAGGGTTACCTGAACACAAGCACTGCAATACTGCAACAGGCTAGCTGATCACCAGCTGGCTACTAAGTGACTCGCAGGCGGATAAGGTCTACAGCTTTGATATCCTGGGCAAAGGGATGATTCAGGTCCCAGGTGAGACAGAGCATCATGGCAAGAGACTTCATGGTATGCAATTTAAAACTTGTGATTTCTTAAATTTCCCATTTAATATTTCCAGATGATGTTTGACCATAAGTAACTGAAATTGTGCAAAGTGAAACTATAGATAAGGAGGACTACTCTATACAAACACACACAGAAACATATATATATAGATATATAGAAGATATATAGAATTTATATCTTTTTAGAATTTCAACAAAATTATTAGCTGTCACTTTTTAGACATGGAAAGCTAGTGTGAAACTAAAACCTAGAAAATGGCTTAAAATTTTAATTCAAAATGAATTTATTAAGGAGTTACTCTGTGGCTCAAACTTTGCCATGGTAAATACAGAAGTACTTAATACAGTTCTTACCTTGAATCTTGTTCCTTTAACAACATAAAAGATACCATGTTCTTATCTGTCATAATTTTTGGTTGAAAATACATGACCATGTCAAGCAAAATCAATTTGAAAAATTTTTTAATAGCATGAAGGATAAATCTTCTACCTGACCATATTTTTCAAATTGATCAAAGTCTGTTTTATGATGAAATGACAGGATTTCTAACTCAGGAGAATCAAGAGGTATATTTATTCTACCTAGTCACAAATACTATCAAAAAATTGTGAATCTGGTTTCCTATGAATTACTTGCTCATATGTTAAAAATGGAGTAGTCTCAGGAATTAATGTTAATATGTTATATTAGCCAAGGATGACAGAAAATTATTCCTACTAAATAAGTTGTTTAATTTGAGCTTGATAAATGGCAAAGTAGCATGAAACGATTTTGTAGCAATCACAAGACAAGTTGTAGCAAACATCGAACTAAGCAACTGGGAGAGATTAGCATGCAACAATTAAGTCAGACCAGGTGATCAGGGTACAATGAAAGAATAAAATTGCAGCCAATAGAGTTTGACAACTTGTGCACTTTCTTTAAAAGCTGAGTACTAATTTTTGGTTCATGTTCTAAAAATATCTTAAAGCCACTCTCCTGAATCTATCAGAAACAAGTGACGTTCAATTTTGAAGAACTAAAGGGGATCACAATTCACTTAGTGAAAAATATAAAATTTGTTCAAAAATATTAGGACCACTAGTCCACAAAAAATATGATTAACAAAAATACTGGACAAGTTGAATTACCCAGGCTTGTGATGATAGTGTTATGCTGAGTAAAAAGAAATGATTATCATATCTTTCCACACTTTACCTAGAATATCTGCTTCTGGATATAAAGCTGGAATGTGAAGGTAAGAAGGGAATACTTCTGATATTCTTTAACTCCTAAGACATGCACAGGGGTTATCTACAAGGATAATCACGGAGGTCTTCAAAAATTATGCAGGTTATATTTTGTAAAAGAACACTTATCTGAGTGGGCTGACTGTGGCCTGAAATTTACCCTCACTCTCTGCTCTTAAAGGTAGGGGTCCTGGCATGAGTCTGTGTTCGCCTGGAAGGAATGAGCTCGTTTTTAAGACATATTTTTGTTCAACTCTCCGATTGGTCAGTAGAGGCACAACCTTTGCTCATCCAAGAAAAACTTTCTCTTTCCATTGTTTTCTTAACCCTTCCTGTTATTATGCAATAAAGAGAGATCAGCACTTTGTACAAAGATACATTTTTACATGTTGCTGGCATTTATTGTAAGAAGAGGAGACATCTATATGTAATTTTTGTCTTTTCATAATTTGTGCAATTTTTTTTTCTTTTCACACTGATTTTTTTTTAAATTAAAGCAAAATTTGTTGAGTCAACTGAGCTCTAACATTAATTTATATTTAAAAACAGAACTGTATTTTTCTAACAATGAAGAGTTGCTTCTATTTCATATCATTTAATAGATATTTAAATTAATACTTTGATCTTTGCCTTATTTTAAAAGTTAATATTTTACCTTGTTAAAAAAAAAAACTAAAACTGTAAGAATGAAGATTTTCATACTAGCCACAAATTTTCATTTTTCTAGGTAAGACTTACAAAATTATCAGAAAAAAGGAAAGAAAAATATCAATTAATACATGCAGTATAATGGTGTGTTATTTCATATCACAGGCCAGTTGATGCACTGATATAAGGCATTATGCTAACTGTTCAAAATTGAAACTTTAAAATGTCTCTAAGCTCATTAGAAGCTGACAATCTGTAGTGGTAAGTAATTTCTACAAGGCAACTTTGTAACAAGATTTGCAAACATATATTTACTTTCTAAAAACATAATCCCAGTTATAAGATTTTAGAGCTCTGTCTGAGAATGTAAAGGTTATAGAGAAAATAAGATGGAAATTTTATGGAGAGAAAGGAGAAATAAATGGTGTAGGTCGTCTACAGCAGGTGGGGTAGATGATTAAGAACTGGGCTTCTTGAGAGAAGATAAAATAAAAGTAAAAAAAAATTAAGAGCAGACTAGGCATGTTCACCTATTCAAGTACATAGATACACACACACGCACACACGCACTCCTCTTTCTCACTAGACTGTCATTTTAACTTGTGTTTCATCTCTTGTCATTCCTCTCACCCAACATCTGTTAGAGGAAGGCTCAGCACATAATGATGATTTATAATTTTATCCTGATCCTTTACTATGCTTGTTCAAACACTACCCGCACTTATGGACTCTCTCCTACGTCTCTAGGAGCAAGACCAGTTAATAGGAAAATCTTTTGTTCAGTGTTGCTTTCTGATTCCTACCAGTCATTCCAGTCTTCCAATGACTTCCTTCAGAAGATGGGATCAGGAAGTCCACAAAAGGTTGTTCACAGAATCCATGAAAATTTACAGTGACTAAACTAGTACGTGCTAAGACCGCCAGGAAACTTATTGTTTGTTGCAGCCATCTGTTTTGGCCCAGAACTATTCCTGTGGCCATTTGAGTTTGTTGCAATATTACACAAGGCAGTATCCAGTACCTAGTAACATCATGTATATTTTACAGCTTCATTCACAACAAAGAAAACCCATAATATTTTGGAAGAATACACAGAATAATAACAAATAGGAAATTATCACAATATTGAAGATGTGGGGAAAAGAAAAAAAAGAGTCCCTTTGATTTCTAACTCAAAAAATGAAAATAGGAAGTATATTGATATTACTATGCTTATTCATAAAAGGGATAACTAAATGAACAGCTGTCATTTGAAGTATGTTGAACATGTATGGAAGTATTATTTAAATTTGGTCAAAGAGAAATTAGTGGGTTCAATTTTAGAATTTACCTATTTATGGGATGAAGCTTTAGATAGATCCGCTATGTACTGGGGTGTTACATGGATAAATATTTACTTGCTTGATTATATTTGTAAAGATCTGTTATTTCAAATTGGAAATTTGGTTTTATAGATTTATAACAGAAGTGAGAGCCAATAAAATCATATTAAAAATAAAGACTTGGAATAGGTCTTCAAGTCTATAGGAATCTTAAAGGTTTTAGTAGCCATCTCCATTCTGACAGACCATAACTCATGCAATTTATTCATATTTTCTAGAACAATATCATAAGTGACCCAGTTATTTTTTCCTACTTTAGGTTTCTAAATGTTTAAAATCAAAACTTTTATTTTCCCCAGCAGAATCTTGATACTGCATCTGAAATTCTTCTGAAAGTCATCCATTATCTGAATGAACTGTGGAAATAATTCCTTGTTTTGTATTCGGTAAGTGCACTAATGGACGTGTGACAGACTCATCACCCTTGAAGGTAATGGTGTGAAACTATTCCAAGACTGGCTAGAAAAACATAGATCCCATTTCAGCTCTGATCTCTTGATGGTTATACTTTTTCTGTTAGAGAGCAAAGCAGTTCCTCAAAGAATATTTCTTAGTTTTCATGCTAAAGAAAACAAGAATTTTGAAATATTATATTTAAAAAATAACTTTCTAACCAAATAAACAATTCACATGCAAAGCTATTCAGATCTAAATATTGGGTTATCATGAACAAATGAGCTTTTTTATTCCCATCCTAAAACTTTCAGATAATGATTATAATAGCAATATCTTACCTAACACAAAAAAATACTCTAAGCACTATGCAATGTGTTTTACACATTCTTTCAGTGTCCCCCAAACAAGTCAACAAAGTCAGTCTCTATATTTTATCTCTATTTTAGATACATATAAACTTAACATATTGCTATAGATTGAGTCAGAGTATATGCTCCATCTTGATGAAGTATTTTTTGAATTTAATAATGATTTTATAGCCCATTTTTGCTTTCGCTATCATTTTATTCCACTTGAAGCAAGTCTGATCATTAGCATAGATTGATTCCTTATGAAATAATAAATTTCCATTTTTTTATTACAGCATTCTTTGATTTATGAGTATTTGAATCATTTTTCCTTTGTGAGAGGTTAGCTGAAGAGAACTTAATATGGCAAACCTCCACAGTGTATCCAGGGAAAATCTGATTTCTTTGTCACCCTAGCAATTATAATTTAATGCTTCATTTGCAAATTATTATATCCAATAACTGCTATATTTCTTGTTTTCAAACAGCCACATTTTGTTTTCTAATTATTTGTTTTACTAAGAGTCACACAGGGAGTTATAATGTCCGTGATCTAACTACTATTTCACTGTCTCATGCAGTAGACTGAGGGAACATGCTGTATCCATCAAAAACTGCCAACTAGCAGAAGAACACAGTATATAGTATTTTTTCACGAGCCAGAAAGATTCCAAATGAGTGGAGATATTATAGTACATTTCTATATTCACAGAACCACTCTCATTTGTCCTCATAACAATAACCTTTGTGGAGTTAAAAATATAAAGGCAGTGAAAAATGATTGGAATAAATGATAGAAGAGATGACTGATTTTGTTTAAAGCCCTTTGATGAAACAATCTTGTACTGTGACACAAGAAAGAATGAATGAATTAAAAATGGGACAGGGCAGTGAATATGTCTACAAATTAATGAGTACAAGAAAAAAGATAAAGATGCTGGAAAATGGATAAATGATTAGCAGGATCATTCACATCACTTCCCTAACCCTACATCAAGATAAATAAAATAAAAAAAAAGGAGAAAAATGTCATCAGAGGTTGCTGGGGTACCTCAGGAGTCTCTGTATGAATCCTATATACTCCAGCTGTTAATTCCAGATATGTCAAGAGAATAAGCAAATCAAATAATTGTATCAGACATATTTTGAGAGTCAATTATATAATAAGTTGTTACTAGGCATAATGGTTAAAGAGGAATGTTTTTGAGAGACAAATACAGATTTTAACCTCGGAAACACTATCTCTTAAATTACTAAAGCCTTCTGAACCCAGTTCTCTTATCTTAAAATGGACACAATATTTACCTCGTGAATGATGCTGTGGATCGAAAAATTAAACAGAAAATGACAAGGAAATTAGAGCAGAGTGAGCATCCCTCCCCATCTTGTTCCCTGTGGCATCGCCAATCCAGCCTTTTTTCAATATTTTTTTCTGTCTTGTTAACATCTCCTATCATCAACTCTGACTCACTCTGCCCTCTCATGGTGACTTCATGGGCAGCCACTACCTATGGACCAGCACAAAATAAAAGTAGGGTAGGGAGAAGTGTTAAAATAAGTCTATCTGATAGGCTTAAGTCATTTACGGCTCTTAGGAATCCCAGGAGATCTACTAACATGACTAAGAATAATACATCATGATGATACAAATGGGTGACCAGGTGGTGTACAGTGATGTCAAACAAGAGGTTTGAAAAACTACACAGTGGTCAACTTGGTAAAAAGTTGAAGAGTAGCAGTAGACATGGAGGCGCAACAGGAAGAATGGCCACAAGTATTCTGGGATTACAGAAACAACGTCAGGACTGAGTGTTCTGTTTTTATTGTTAAAATATGTCACAACACGGCACTTACAAAATCGTGTAATACTACACACCCTCCAAAAATGGATATTGTTTCCAGTGAAGACTTGTTAGAGAAGTATATGGAGGACGACAAATATCCATCACTTCTCCCAGGCCAAAAACTGGAACATATGCATGAATGAACTATTTCTACACTGAATATAAGGTCACCCATATCTATAGTTACCAGACACTAGAGTGTTAAAAAAATGCAGCTATGAAAAATGGATACAGGATAATTTTAAATGATAATTTTATAAGGAAAAGTAGTCAAAACAGGAATTCTTTAAATTCTTCAAATCACTTTAGATTATTTGTGAGGCTAGCCACCCATTTCTATAATGTTTAATATAAAAATTAATTTTCATCTCAGCAACACAACTAAGGGAAATCTTTATTCTGCTCTATTCAGCCTGTGCAAAATTGTGAAGTAAGACTTTCCTCTCAAATTTTTACTCCACCTTCAGCTGAGTAATCAGTCCTTTTTACTTCCTACCAAAATTTGGTCTTGTGAACAATAAATTACTAAAGCTACCTAAAATGTAGCTTTAAGTAACTTTGAATTAAGTAACAGAGATCAGAGACTGTTTTAGGCCAAGTTTTCAGAAGAGCCTGACATTGAGATTCTTACACCTGTGACTTTAAGGGCGTGTTCTCAGAAGCCTGTGCAAGCATGAATGGAAGTGGAGCTCCATTGGGAAAGGGGAGAAGTGACGTAAGGATGTGGATTCAGGGCACATGTAGCCTCATCCTCATGCCACGTGGAACTCTAGAGCATAAATTTATTACAGAGTCTGTCTCCCATGAGGCAAGGGCCTTGGTAGCCTAGCACTAGTCAGTCATTTTCTGGCCTCCTAATGAGTAAGGCAGCTCCAAAAGCCAAAGGGAGTGCTCCAGGGTTGGGTGCAGAAAGTTGAGCCCTTACAAAACCTGCAATTGCTGCTAAAAACCATTCCTGGGAATCTGACTGAGATACCAATACATCAGTACAGCTATTATCAAAATATTCTTCATCAAAAGAGATTCTTATAAAAAAAAAACTCCTGAAAATTAAAGTGGAATAATTTTTGAGTGGCTTGAAAAGAAGGAGGACATGGGGGAAGGAGAAAAAGCATCTTTCCAGTATCCCTAGTCAGTTTTCCAGGTTCTAACCCTGATTTCTCAATAATATGACTTAACAGTATTTGCAACTTTTAGTGGTCCAAATAAGGAGAAAGGGTCTCATCTATAGGCTTTCTGTATAGGCCTTTTTGTATGTGGAGTATTTTTCAGATTTATGCATATAGATTAGACATTATGTCTTATAATAATACAGATATTATTTACAAATCTTCTAAGGATCCTGAGGAACAAGAGGGGCGAATATTTATTATGATTTTATAAACAGGCAAACCAAGACCTGGAAAAGCCATACACTATGCTAGTCACACAATTCTTGAATGGTATTTCTAAAACTTGAACCCAGATTTTTAATTCATAATTCACTGTTTTCTCCACATTGCTACAACCTCCATTTCAAAGGTTTCAACTTCACAAACTATGTTTTTTGAAAAATCTGTTTTCTAAAAGTGTCAGAACTTCACCTCTCCAGGTAATACTTTGAGATAACTCTCATGAAATAAATAGGCAATACATCTAGAATCGAATGAACAATGTTCAAAATCTACATTTATCTCTTATTATCTAAATGACCAGAGACAATTCACACTGAGCTTTAGTTTTTTTACCCATGGAAAAATAACAGGTAGAAACAATACCTTTACCTCAAGGTTGGTTGGGCTATATTTGTAAGAGATAATACATTTGCATATTATAAAATGCTATAAGGTATTATTATTATCAACATCATATGGAAAAGACTAGATAATATATTAGGTTGGTGCAAATGTAATTGCATTTTTTACAATTTTTCAACCTTCTAAACCACAATTACTTTTGCACTACCTAATATTGTCTGGCACAGTTATTTTCAGATGACCATTATACCAAACCTTTAGATAATCAATTATTCAGAAGATTTTAAGATCAAAGATGATAGGACTCCAGACCTAAGTTTGTTATCATACAGTATGTTTTTTATCCTAATGACAACGAAACTCCACTCTTCTTTCACAGCCTGGGTCTTAATGCCACTTTGACGCCAGAAACCCCACTGAGGCCCAAAGCATGTACTGAATTTCTTGATGTATTTTACTGCCTTTTTTAATTTTTTTTTTTTTGAGATAAGTGTTGCTGCCTAACTAGCATAGTTTGGTGGTGCCACTGAACTGTTTTTCTGAAGAAAATCTTCACATTCTACTATTTCAGTTTCCCCGTAACCTCAATTAAAATTGCAAATAAAATTCATAACCACAGTTTTTTATTATAAAACATTAATACCCATACAAATTTTTTTCAAAAGTAAAAAAAAAAAAAAAAAATTCTGAAGTTTAAAATGAATAAAACTATCATCTCTATAATGCATGCTTAATAAAATAACCTTCCCTCCATGACAGTGAGTTACAGATTTCAAAAATTAGATGAGATAGCACACTTCCCCTCTTGATCTCTCCATCAGAAATTCTGGAGATGAGTGAATAGTTATTCCAGCATTCTGAGCTGTGCTAATCATTACCACAAGCCATTACTGATTCTAAACTTTCTTGAGTATGTTAAAGCATTCAAAATACAAAAACACATTTTGACAAATTATCACATTCATAAGATATTTGAATTCAAACACAATGTTATATTAAAAAGCAGTCTAAAGCAACCATATCTCATATAATTTAATCAAAATAAAATGTATGTTTTGGCTTAAGGAAAATAACAAAAAATAGTCAAATATCTGAATATAA
Source organism: Rhinolophus sinicus (assembly GCF_036562045.2). Taxonomy (NCBI): domain Eukaryota; kingdom Metazoa; phylum Chordata; class Mammalia; order Chiroptera; family Rhinolophidae; genus Rhinolophus; species Rhinolophus sinicus. The sequence goes on from NC_133755.1 coordinate 107,721,255, forward strand.
TATAGTTGAAGAAATACAGTAGTAAGAGAAAATATTTTCCTCCCACACACAATCGTATAGCGATTGGCACGTGAAATATACACAATTTCCCTATTGTTTCCCCATTTGTCTAAACAGGACCCAGCAGTGAGTGGCTGTGACAATAATGCAAATAACTCATATCTTAGTGCCTGCCATCTCAAATTTAATGGTTGGTGATTCAAACTGCAGTACAACACATAACTCAGCTAAAAAGAGAGAGAGAAAGAACATTTTCAATGAGATCAAATAATCATTTTGTACAACATTTTACATGCTTAAATTCCCATTGGAGTAATGTCAAATATTGCAGCAAGAACACTGATTTTGTGGAAGATAATGATTCTACAATAACTTTAAAATATTTAAAGGTTGGTACTTTCAGGTCTTCAAAAAATGGCTCTTCTAAATCAAGCATTTTGCTTTGACATGAACATAATCTTCAAAATAAACAAACTTATATATCTAGGATTGGAAACACTGGTTTTACTAGATCTAACTCTCAGAATTTAGCCTTTTCTCTGCCTTCTTCATTCATACTTGAGAGAGAGGATTTAAGAGAGAAATTATATTCATTCTTTTTAATCCTAAACACAACAAAAATATATCCTGGTGTTCTTAGAATCTCGTTTTCTGATATTGGCCTTTCAGACCTCCGTGCTGATCCTAGCTTGAGGGGAGAATTGTACTGCCCACACAGTCTAAACCAAGTCCTTTGGTTTAGTTTGAAATCAGCAAGCACAGACTAGGGATTCTATGTGAAATTGAGCTTAGACTGGTATAATAGTATATTTCTGAAAGCATTATGTCACACCATGAGCTAGTAAAACAGTACATTAGGTCAAGCAGAGCATTTTTATGTGTCCGATTATTATCATCATAGAATCTTATCTATGGTCACAGAATTGGATAATTATTCTTTTCATTTTTCTAACACGTTATGGTCACACGAATGAGTGTATTTTGGCCTTGCTCCAAATCGACTCTTAATAAGGACAGTATACTGGAACAATTATTTAATTATGGAGCTGCTTCTATCAGATAATGCTTTAAACCTATAAAATTTCTGATGGACATTGCTAATTGGTTTGAAATTCTGAAATGAATATCATATATTTTTATTATTTCCATAATCAGTAGGGAAAAAGGTTTCAAATGAGGTAACAACTATTAACTCCACCAGTTGTCTGGAATAACAAAAACATTAATTCTTCTAAATTAAAAGCTAAATTTGTGCTTGCTTTGGCAGCACATATACTAAATTAAAAGCTAAATGAATCTAAGTATAATAGCATCTAAAGTAGAGTATCCAGACAGGAGGAGACAGGCTGCTTGGTACTCTATGATAAAAACCCAAGTTATTTTTCTCTGTGTCCACGAATGCTATTAATAGCATTCCCCCATCATATTCTCTTTTAATCAGTGTTCATTTAGTGAAAAGAAAATTCTCATATCTATCAATGGGTAGTATATATTCATGGAAGTAGCCCCCCTTCCTTAAGTAATGATAATATTGTTAATTCAAATAGCACATGGGAATTAAAAAATATTTCCCCTATGGGGTGCTCACCATGGAGGTACTGCTCCACACTGATCAGACTTCTTGACTTCTTTTTGAGAAAATGCACTTTCATATCAGTCACAAATTCATGCTTTATCTTCCTATGGGAGACCAATTCAAAACCCACCCTTAGTAACTGTATCTCAATTGGCTTCTGGGCAACACATTCTCCAGCACGTAAATTTTAGAGATTTATGTTCCACATGAGGGATATTTAGTGATTAAAAAAACAGATTATAAATATTTTAACAGATCGTGGATTGGTTTACAATACTACCAAGCAGAATCACTCTGAATTCTATTTTTAATCCCTCATATTTAAGACCCCATTCTGTTTATAACAGCTATCAGAAAATCAGCTATTCACAGTCATTTAAAGATGGTGTTTATGCCACATTTTGTGATTTAAAGGTCTCAGGAGCTATGTTTTATTTGATGATTCCAGATTAATCATGAAAGTTCAATGTAAACCACAGTTAGTATGGGGAGGGGGTTGTTATTTTCTCATCTTTCTTGTTTTATTTATTTTTGTCTACCCTGTACTCTTCTTCAACCTCTCTACATAGACAACCATTTAATCTTATATCTGCATGTGGTTTTTCAAAATGTACATTATTGTTTTGTGTGCTTGTACTTTTAATTTCATAAAGCCTAGTGTGTTATATAGCTAATTCTCTTTCCCAGCTCTTTCACTAAGCACTGTTTTTAACATTTTCCTGTGTTGCCATGTGGACGTCAGATCAGTTGCTTCTAACTGCAGAGCAATATGGAAAGCATCAAGCATGTTTTGTGTATGCACTCCCTTGAAATGGAAATCCAAATGCTTCCAATTGCTCACTTCCAGATAACTTGCTGCAAGGAATATAAATGTACATAATCCCCTATGGATTTGTATGAAAATTACTCTGGGACTTACATTAAGGAAGGTAATTGATGACTAAGCAATAGCACACTTTTCTCCAGAATGGCTGCACCAATCTACAATCCCACCCGCTGGACCTAAGCATTCCCAAAGCCCACACAGCCACCAATGCTTTCTAGTTTCTGTTAGGCTAAGAGTGGTACAGTGAAATCACAAGGTTGTTTTAATTTGCATTTATATGATTATAATAACTCTGAAATCTCTTTTTATACTAGTGAGATTTGGGGTTAGTTTTCTGATCATTATTTTTTCATAATCATTTGCTCATTTTCTATTTTGGGTGATTTCTTCATTTTTAGGAATTACTTGTATATTCAAAATATACAACATAATGTTAGCTATGACAATGTCTTCTCCTATTCTATCTCTGTGGTCCTTTTTATTGCACAAAAATACTGAATTGGCTGAATATACCAAAAAAATGAAAGAAAGAAAGAAAGAAAGAAAGAAAGAAAGAAAGAAAGAAAGAAAGAAAGAAAGAAAGAAAGAAAGAAAGAAAGAAAGAAAGAAAGAAAGAAAGGGGATGTCATGCAGGGTGTCATGCGGAGTCTCAGCTCCCGCTCCCCTCACAAGAACCCCTCACAAGAACGCAGGATATGGTGAGGCCAAAAAGGATCACCCACGGAGCCATACATGGGGGAGTCATACCACTATAGTCTTGCTGGCAGCTGGGTTGGAGACACAGGAAGCAGGAGCCACACGTTCCGCAACTCGCTGGCTGCTTCTCTGCCACCGACCTCACTTGCTAACTGCAATCCACACTCTGCGCTTGCTAGCTTAGCCATGGCAGTTATATCAGTGGCTAATGGCTAAGCGGTAACAGCTGATGGCCAACTAGTCACAGCTGATGACCATCTACTACCCAAGCCAGCATCTTTCCACGTGGGGCCAAGAGCCTGGAAACTGTTCTCTGGGACTCTGTCCCCACAATGGATTATAAGAAATATCATGCCTATATATTAAAATAACTTTATTAAAGATATTTTATTAAAGGTAATCTGCTCACATACCCACAAATTTTCATTTTATTCTTATCTGTGCATGTAGGAAAGGAACATTGACACTAATCATGACTGTTGAAAGTTGCAGAACAGCCTTAGAAATTTTAGAAAAAACAATTTCAAAGACAAATTGAGTTTAAAAATTAAATTTTAAAATTCTGAAAAAGTATAAGAGAAAGTTATAACTGATCATATAGCTTTATTATTATATTTGTTTTCTATTTAATTCAGGAGGAATATTAAGACAGCTTAATAAGCACAGGATCTACTTTAAGAATGAAGTATTTCTTTATAATAGCTGTGTCCACATTTGATTTCTTTAAAATTCTGATTCTAAACTAAATGTTAATTTAATAATTGTTAATCTCCAATCACCACCTTATTCTTGTATACCAGATATTTTGAGATGGTTTGTATGATTTTATTCGTATTTCTCTATATTGGGGAATTAAATTTGTATTAACCGTGGAAAGTGCCAATTAAGTAAAATAATAATTTGTTTTTTTTTGCTTTTCAGTTTTCTGTAAGCACAAGTAGTGTGTGTGTGTGTGTGTGTGTGTGTGTGTGTGTGTGTGTGTGGTACACGGTGTTTTTTGTTTGTTTTTGTAACATTTCAATCATCCTCCTGCTTGGTTATCTGTGAAATAAGAAAGAGGTATACTCTACACTAATCTCTGGCTTTTTACAAGTCCCAGACATAGCTACCAGTGCAGATGAAAAAGCTCTCATTAGAAGTTCAGTGTGACTAAGACATGACTCCTACTAATTACCAGGGTTAGTTGGTTGATAAAACATGTGAGAGGTTAGCTCCTCTGCCATCCCAGCTGCACATTGTTACTTTTTTTGTGAAACTACGTATTTCATCAAAGATAGCGGCCTTCAAGGTAAAGGAGGACTTGTTTGTTGGGCAAGGGACTAACCACAGCTGCAATTCCCTGATACAATTGGTAAGAAAACTTAAGGAAAAAATGCCCGTGCCAGCAATCAGATAAAAGTCAACTGAACCAAATAACTTGCTGTACTAGTTTCCCACTGCTGCTTTAACAATGTCGTGCAGGGGACCCTGCTCGCTGCACCATTTGTCGTGCAGGGAGGCCTGCGGGGTCTCTGGTCCCGCTCCCCACATAAGAACGCAGGATATGGCTAGGCCAAAAAGGACACCCACGACGCCATAGATGGGGGAGTCATATCACTATATTCTCACTGGCAGCTGGGTTGGAGAAACAGGAAACAGGAGCCACATAATTCTCAACCCTCACTGCGCCGCTTGCAGGCTCAGCCACCATCTTCTTGCTAGCCCCCCATTTTTTGCTAGCGTAGCCATGGCAGTTATATTAGTGACCAATGGCTCACTGGTTAAAGCTGATGGCCAAATAGCCACAGCTGATGGCCATGCAATCACAGTTGATGGCCATTTACTACCTGAGCCAGCACCTGTCTATGTGAGGCCGAGAGCCTGGAAACTGCTTTCTGGGGCTCTGTCCCCACAAACAATGACCATAAACTTGGCAGATTAGACAGCACAAATTTATTACCTTACAGTTCTGGAGGTCAGAACGGGTCTCACCAAGCTAAAAAAAGCTAAAATCAAAGCATAACCAAGGCTACATCAAAGCCGCATTCCTTTACAGAGACTCTGGACAGATATGTTTCCTTACCTTTTCCAGGGTCCAGAGGCTGCCTGCATTTCTTGGTTTGTGGTTTGCCATCCTCCATCCTCAAAGCTTACAAAGGTGAATCGAGTCCCCCTCAGGTCACATCACTCAGACCTCCTCCATAGTCACAACACTACTGACTTTTCTGCCTCCTTCGTCCACTCTTTAAGTACCCTTCTGATTCATTGCAAGCACCTGATAATTCAGCTATCGTCCCATCTCAAGATCAGCTGTGAGCACCCTTAATTCCATCTGCAACCTGAATTCTATTTTGACATGTTACCTAAAGTATTCATGGGGACTGGGGATTAGGACATGGACATCTTTGGGGTATCATTATTCTGCCTTTCGTACTCGTTATATATCTGAAACTGATATGTATTTCACCAAGTTTATTGTACCTGCTGGAGAATACTGTTGATCCTCATCAATATTCAGTTCCTTTATTTACTTATTTATTAATTCAGCAAATTTTATTTCAGACTGTTAAGTGGTGAGTACTTGATATGCAGTACAAAGCAAAATAAACTATTCTTTTCCCACCCTCTTGAATCTGTTGCCTACAACAATTCTATGCCAAAACAAAATTAAATAAATAAATAAATTCTATGAATGATTGATTTTTGACTGATTATTTTCTCTGGTATGTATCTTTGTATTTAATTTTAGAGAATTCCTGACATGAAATTTGTAATTGATAAATACTATTTAAATAACAAAACCTTTTTAAGTATACTATGTTCTCCATTTAACTGAGGATACAGAATACAAATAATACGTTTTTCTCTATATCTCAACCCAAAAGATATAAAGACACCTTATAGATTATAAATGGATACTACATTTTGCTAGAAAGGCAACATCCTCTTGAGCTTTTTAAAATGTGTTTTTGATGCTTGAGATTTAGCACTTCTCTTAATAAATTGAAATTAAACTATAAAATTTAGCACTTGGAGACAACATGTACTCTTGTTCTGAAGTGTAAGGGTAGTGTCCAAATTTATTCAACTATGATTTTCCACAGTGATCTCTGTTCCCATAACAATACAGGTAAATGACAAATTATTTCTGTGAAGCTTCTAAACTAAGAATTTGTTGTAATATGAATAAGCCATTGGAATAGGTAGAGAGCGGGAGAAGATAAATATAAAAAAAAATAATTTAAATTGGTTCAAAATGAAAGGCTATATTATCAGGCAGCTATTGTATTTGTAACGACAAAATCTCAATGGCATACAAAAACAAGCATGTATTTTTCATACATTTGAGGATCTATTTTAAACTGCTCTTCCAGATGAGTTGGCTCTTCACTGCCTATTCATTCCTGTTCTACTTACTGTTTTCATTCAGAGGCCTGGGATGAAGAGACAGCAACTACCCAGGGGATGCTCTTCTCATGGCAATGGCGGAAAAACAAGATGCAAACCCCAGTGTGCCAGCACTTTCCAAATTTTGCTCATCACCATTGAAATAATACAGTGGTCACAGAAAGTCACATGGCCAAACCCAGAGTCAAGAGGTAGATTCAGCCTACCATAAGGCCAAAAGGACATATGGCCCAATTCAGCATATATTGAAAAAAGAAATACATTCCACCCAAAGGTGGAGTAAGAGGGGAATAAATATTTTCTGAAAAGGACCCACACTATTACAAACATCTTTTGAAAGAAGTACTCGGAGACATCGTTCTTACATACTTTATTAGACAAAGGAAAATAAAAGCGTATACTTATCTATAGAAATATATAAGGTATGTGACATGATTCTTTAACATAAGATAAGGAGCTCCTTGATTATGCATAAGGTCCTTATTTTAATTTGCTTTGGCTACCATAACAAAATAGTATAGATTAGGAAACTTAAACAACATAAATTTATTTTCCCATAGTTCTGGATGCCAGAAGTCTGAGGTCAGAACCCAGCATAATTGACTAGTGATGGCTCTCACCCTGGCTTGCAGATGGTCATTTTCTCTCTGTATCTTCACATGAAGGAGACAAAGAAAGCAAGTTCCAGTTTGTCTCTTCTCATAAGGACACTAATCCCATTATGAAGCCCCCATGTCATGACTTCATCTGACCCTAATTACCTCCCAAGGCCCCATCCCCAAATACCATCACATTGGGTGTCAGAGCTTAAACATGTGATTTTTTTTTTTGTTTTTTTGGGGGGGTGTGGTCACAAACATTCAGTTCATTACAATGTCTATGGAGAGGACTTTGGAAATACCTAACAAAGCTACATATGCATTTATCTTTTGACTCAGAAATCACATTTCTAAGAATTTATCAGTTGAATTATACTTCTAAGTATGTTTTTAAAAGTCAAAGCACAAGATTATTTATTGTCATTTCTAATAGAAAAATACTAGAAACGATCTCAGCACCCACATATAGGTAACTGATTAAATAATTTGTTATATTCATGGGACCAGTTACTCTACAAATGTATTAGAAAGAATGAGGAAGAGCTCAATGAACTGGTATAAAGTGATACGTGGCATATATCATTCATTTCTTTAAAAATCTAAATTCAAAAGAGTTAATATGTTTTCTTTTGTGTAACAAAGAAAGAAAAATGAGACTACATGTGCACATTTGCTTAATTTTCAAAAATAAATACAGAAAGAATAAACCCTAAATCAGTGTAATTAGTTACCTACACGATGTTCATGAGAATGAAAGTGAAGGGACAGGAAAGAAAATGAGATATCTTTGAGTTTGCCTCATTATGTAGTGACTTTTTAACCATGTCAAAATTGTATATATTAAAAAATAAAATCAACAAGGATAGTAGGAAACCATTATAATTGAATGAAAGAAAAGCAAATAAACAACTGCACATAAGTTGATAACATTCACAGAAGTAATTTTGTACTGAGCAGTGTGTACGAGTAATTTTGGAGACAGGCTTCTTACTGCACACCTTCAAGGAAACTAGTCTAAGGACAAAATGAGCTGCAGAAATATCTGAACCATACTCAGTGAGTAGGCCATGATGTTTTAATTTTAAAACTATTTTCTAATGAAACTAAAGTAAATGAATAAATATATTGATTTTTTTCTTTTTTTTAGAACCAAGGTTCTCAGTGTGAGATAAAAGAGGTATAAATATTGAATGCAAGAAGGAAAGAACCCAATGAAGGGCTTTGGACTTGGAACTATTAACATGAATGCATGAGCTTGCCAGCTATGATCACAGAAGGGGCCTAGAAGCGATGATATCTCAATAGCAATGAACATAACCAGTGTTCATGTTTTGCATACTAAATACCTTTCACCAAAAAAGAAGGCAGGAAAGAATTACTGGAGAAAATGCAGAGTTGAGGACTGGGTTGTGAAAACTGCAAGTTAAAGTAAGCCTGGACTATTTTGTTGCTAAGCTGAGTAAGGAAGTACTCAAAACCTCAAGAGGATATATCACAAGACAGAAGCCAGATTGAAAGAGTTCCTATTTGGAATAATTTTAGCATAAAAAATAATGACAACAGTGGAGTATCACATATTGAATGTGTGTGTGTGTGTGTGTGTGTGTTAACTGAGTCATTAGACATACTCAAAAAAAACAATGAAGGGAAGAAGGGTGAGCTGTTCTTTACAGAAGAATAATGAATAATAAATAGAAAAGGAATGACATTAAAAATTATCTTTCAAAATCACTAAATAATAATTGATATAGAAAGGAATCATCAGTTGATACTAAAACCATTAGTTGAATGATTGTTTGGGAGTAGGATATTCACATAGTCTCAAATATTTCATGTTAGTATATTATTTTTTAAATTAAAAAGAGAAAAAGGTACCTTAGCAATTGAAAAACATGTCAGACATCTCAATCATGCCTTCAAAACCAAAAACTTCCAATAATGGAACACACTGACATTGTGTGTCTCCTGCTGTGATATGCTGAGAAAGATAAGTTATCTATTTAATGTTATTTCTAAATAATATTTAATTCAAATATCATAATGAGATATTGATCAGACAAATTCAAATTAAGGGACATTTTAATAAAACAACTACGCTGAATTATTATTATTATTATTTGTGTGTGTGTGTGTGGTTGGCAACCAACATTCTTTTCTTTTCTTTTTTTTATTAGTTTCAGGTATACAAAGCAACATGATAGACATTCACACCCCTCACAAAGTGATAATTCCCTTCCCCCAAGCTACTTCCTTTAACATCTTTTATAACTGTTACAATACCAATGACTGTGTCCCTTAAGCCAATATCATGAAAGGCACAAAAGGATGGAAATAGCTTTTCTAGATTAAAGGAGATTTTGCAAATAAATTCAGTGTCTTATATTTCATCAGATTCTGGGTATTTTAAGAAAGCTACAAAGAACATTATTAGAAAAATAGAAATTGGTCAAAATCAATTTTATGTTAGATTACTATATGGATGTTAAATATTTTCTTCTGGTTAACCTGGTGGAATTATATGACTATGTTTTCCATCATCACTAAGTATTGTATATAAAATAGAATAAAATGTTTATGAATTATTAAAGTCCTGGCAATGTCTGAATGTGATCAATAAACAAGCATTTATTTATGGCCTATTATATCCCAAGTTGCTAATTGTCACAAAGGGATTTTTAGGTGTGTGACAACCTCCGTGCTTGACAGTTAAGAGATTAAGTAACCAGGGAAACAAAAGGCAACATTACAGATGATACACAATAAAGAATGACAAATTCCATGGTATGAACCAGTGCTCCATAAAAAATTTTTATGTACTTATGAATCATCAAGGACCTCATTAAAAGACAGGTAGGCTCTGATTAAGTATGTTTAAAATGGGGTCTAAGATTTGGCATTTCTAATAAACTCTGGCCTTTGCATCACTATTTAAGTAGTGAGTATAGACTACAAGAGCGATAGAAGGAAAAAAATATAAAGAATTACAGTAAGTAAGGAAGACTTTATGGAGAAAATGAATCTTGATAATTAACTCTTTCTCAAAAATTAAAGGGCAAAGCGAGAGATAGAAAGTATTTATAATAACACTATTCATTTATTCATTCCTTACCTTATGTCTTCTCAGCATCTAGCATGAAAAAGACATTGTGTGTAGCAGTAAGGGCAGTGTTTAGATTCATTTTAGTATCTCTCACAGTGTCTTATATAGAGGAGGAACTCAGTTAATATATTTATTCAATCCAATTTAATTTATGGCTAGAAAATAACCTGAAAAAGTATTGGAGAGAGAAATTATCATGATGCAATTGTGAGCTGATAAAATAAATAGTTCTGACTCAAGAGAAACATAACTGTGCTTGGGTAGATAGAGTGACAAAAGATTATGAGACATTTTAAAAGACTAGCAGAGAAGTGTACTTTTGATATACAAAATTTCCTGAATTGAGGAATGACATTCTAAAAACAATGTTTTGGGGAAATTAGTTTGGAAACAAAAAAACATAGTCATGATTGAAGAGTGGCAAAGTGGAAGTCAGTTGGAAGATATTGCATAATCCAGAGCAACAATTTTTTCTTCTAATTTATCAGTCTTCTCTTGGCTTCAATCATTTTCTTTGCCATTTCCTCTTTTGTCTGTATCAGAGGTTGGGAAGACTAAGTTATTCTAGTTCTAGGACAGTAGGCGATTGGTAAAGGTGAGACCCTGGTCATTTTTCCCTTTACCCATGTCAAATTTCTTACATTAGCAACTGAATTTTTTTAATCTTTTACAAAGATTTCTTTTTAAGTTGACTTTAAAGGAACTTAATGTGAAAGCTAAGGCACCATGTTAATCATTTTAATCAGGTTCTTTCTTGAATCATTGATAAAGTTCAATTAGCTAGACAATTAGTGATGTTAGCTTATTAGGTACAAACATTTAAAAGCCTCTGTATTTCACCCTTAGATCTGTTAGTAAATATTCATATGTATACTGTAAATGATTTCTCCCTGCTCATGATTGCATTTTCATTTTCTTAATGCTATTATTTGATAAACAAATGTATTAATTTTTAAGAATAATTTATCTACTTTTTCATCTATGCCTAATATACTGTTGGAAATCTAGGAATTTTGAAAAAAAGACAAAAAAGGGTAAAATATGAATTATCAGATAAAATCATATTATAAAGTTAAACAATTTAAACATGTTTGTTCTTCCATTCTTCCAAGAGATTATTTAGAAATGGAATATGTGTTGTTTTTTAGGTATCTATTAGGAATCAATGCATAGTCCTGGAAATATGTAATCAGGAGAATTAGTTTTCTGCTACTATGTAACAAATTGCTAAGAATGTAGTGGCTTTTAGAAGCACAGATGTCTTATCTCACAATTCTGATGAGTGAGGAATTCGTGTACACAATATATGGGTCCTCTGCTCACGATCTCACAAAGCTGAACTCAAAGTATAGCCCAGGCTGCTATCTTATCTCATGTCCATGGCCTTCTTCCAAACTCACTGGTTGTTGCAGAATTCAATGCCTTGCAGTTGCAGAACTGAGGTCTTCAGCTACTAGAGGCCACTTGCTTTTCCTGGTATATGGCCCTCTCTACAAGACAGCTGATTGCTAACTCAAGGACAACAAGAGAACACCTCTCCTCTTTGAAACTCTGTGACTTCTTCCATCTCTGACCTCTAGATTTTCTTTCAAAAGGCTTACTTGAGTCAGACTCATCCAGAATAATCTCCTTTTTGATTAACTTAATTGATTAGGAACCCTAATTATATCTGAAAGATATCTTTATCCACCTTATTACCTTATCTAATCATTGGAGTGCTGTCTCACCTATTCACAGGTATAATACACAGTCAAGAGTTGACATTATATAGGACATGTACGTAGGGGAGGTGTGTGTAGGGGGAATAAGATAGCTAAAGAATTAAAAAATGATAATAATGGTGAACACTTAGTTTATTCTACTGTGGGAGAAAACATTTTCTAAATATTAAAAAAGGGTGATTATGAGAGAAGAGGATAATATATTTGTTTGCAAAATACTTCTAATTATGTAAATTAAAATTATAAAATAAAACAGAATGAAAAACTGGAAAAATACTTTTGTATTTATAATCTAAATTGTTCATATGCAAACATGTCTTACAAACTAATAAGAAAAAGTAAACCTCAATAGGAAAATGGAATGATTATATGAACAAGAATCTTGAAACATCATATTAACTGATTTTTATATTGATTTTACTATGCCACATTCTGTGTAAGTACATACTATTAACTAATATTTACAATGAGCTTGTGATGAGATATTATTATACCTGTTGTGAGTTAAATTGTGTTCCCTCCAAAAAGATATGTTAAAGTCCTAACACCCAATACTTCAGAATGTGAACTTATCTGAAGATGGGGTGTACATAGAGTTAATCAAGATAAAATGAAATTGTTAGGGTGGGATCCAGTCCAATATGACCAATGGTCTTATAGAGAGGGGAAGATTGTCACAGAAATAGACAAATAGGACAAAGAAGATGTGAAGAGACAGAGAAGATAGCCACCAAGTGTAAGCCAAGGAAAGATACCTCAAACAGACCCTTCCCTCACAGCACTCAAAAGGAACCAGTACTGCTGACACTTTGACTTCAAATCTCTAGACTCCAGATCTGTAAGAAGATGAATTTTTCTTTGTAAGCTACTCAATTCACAGTACTTTGTTATTGCAGCCTTAGCAAACTAATACAATACCTTTCATACATAAAAGAAAATACAACTCTGAGAGTTTAATTAACTTGTCCAAGGGAATACATCCAATTACATCAGAGCTTGTTCTCAAACTTAGCTGTCTCCGATGCTGAAAGCTATGTCCTTAACTATTCTACTACACTGAAGATACATAAATAGTCCATAAACACATGAAAATAATTCTCACTAAGAATTAAAAGAAAATTATCCTTAAATAATGATATGTTCTACTTGCTTATCAATAGGAAAATATTTTTAATAATAAATAATGCAGAAGAAAATGGTTTACTGAATTGGTCACTCTCGCCCATTGTTGCGTGTTGTGTAAAAATTAATACAAATTCATTTATGACATTTGATAACTTAGCAAAATAAATATAAAGAAATCCTTAGAAATTTTTATCTTTTACATTCAGAAGGGATTTATACTAAAATGTATAAATTTTTGATCAAAATATTTGATTGCAACATTTTGGTGCAAAATGTTTGATCATTTCAATATGGTATATAGTACCAAAATATTGGAAACATTCAAATGATCAACAGTAGGGCAACACTTAAATAGATGAAGAAGGCACATCATATGGTAGAATTTTACATAGTCATTAGAAGTGATGAAGAAAATGTTTTAAAAAACAGCCAAATATATACTCTTTTAAAAAAGTTATTGGTGAAAAGTTTTAGATACCATGACAAGGATTGAGAATGGAACATCAGCAAGATAGCACAATAGGAGTTTTCTACTGTCATCCACCTCCCACACCTGCCAGAGCATCAATTCTGACATTCACCCACAGATGAGAGTATTTTTGTGGGAGTCCAGGAGTCCAGCAGAGAAGCTCTAGCACACCAGTGGAGCAAAAATCTGAGAATAGAAGAGGGTAAGAAGAATAGTTTTATTTTATCCATGTCACCTCTAACCCAAGGGGGCAGAGCTCAGTGCCTAGAGAGAATCTCTCTGCTTGCGATTTCTCCCATGGGGAAAAATGAGAGTATGTGAGCAAGTGCTCAGCTTCCCCACCTATGCAGGACACTGCCCCCAAATCCACTTTTTTCTCACCACTGCCAGAATACTGAGGTGACCTGCAAAGTTGAGGTGTAGGGAAAGTCCAAGAGCACAGAAACCAGGGCTCGGGATTCATCAAAGGGATGCTGCTAACCAAAGCACAGTTCATTCTACCAATCGCTCATGGACTGCATCAGGAACCGAGCCCACTAGCCACTAGGTATGCCTCAGTTATGGAACCCCCAGCTGGCATACAGGGACCCTCAATATTCTAATACTCTGAAAACCTCACCCACACCCTCCTGCAGAGAGCAAGTAGGAGCCTTTGCAGGCAGTTAGTGAGAATACACAGAAAGCCTCCCAAGTCTGTGGAATTGGGAAAAACTCACAAACTTCAGCATTTTAGGGCATTGCCCTGAGGAAAACAAACAGGAGTTTCTCAGCCTTCACCAGGCTTTGCAAGATTTAGGGAAAGCATATAAAATGAAGAATCTCCCTCTACAAAAGGTAACAAAAAGTGTGGAGCAGGCACATTTATAGAAAATTTTGAGAAAGCTTCAGAATCCCTAGCCAATCTGATTGATAAAGGTATTTCTTTCCCAAAGCCAGCAGTAAAGATGGGAGGAGGTAACTGCTTCTTTAAATGTAAAAACAACAATGCAAGACTTCAATGAAAAATCAAGGAAACATAATACCACCAAAGGAACAAAATAACTTTCCAGTAGCTGACCTCAAAGAAATGGAGCTCTACTAATTGACTAACAAAGCATTTAAAATAACTGTGTTAAGGAAGATCTGTGAGCTATAAGAGCATACAGACAACTCAACAAAATCTGGAAAACAACACATGAACAAAATGAGAAGTTCAACAGAGAGACAAAAATCATAAAAAATACCAAACATCAATTCTGGAGCTGAATAATACAGTGTAAGAAAATAAAATAAATTCAACAGAGAGCACAACAGAAGATTTGATCAAACAGAAAAAAATAAAAGGATTATGTGAACTCGAATATAGATTATTTGCAATAATCCAGTCAGAGTAGAAAAAAATGAAAGAAAAATAAAGACTGTGAATTATATGATAATATCAGGTCAAACAATATAAACATTATAGAAGCCCCAGAAGGAGAAAAGAGAGAGAAAAGGGCAGAAAGCTTATTTAAAGAAATGATGGCTGAGAAGTTCCCAAATTTGAAGAGAGATATGGTCATCCACATACATGAAGCTCATAGGTCTCCAAATAGTCAACCCAAAGAGGACTTCTCAGAGACACATTATATAATAAAACTGTCAAAATCAAAGACACAGAGAGAATTTTGAAAGCAGCAAAAGAAAACAAATTAATCATATACATTTGAAACCCCACAAGATTATCAGTGAGTTTCTCTTTAGATACCTGGCAAGGCAGAAGACAGGAAGACAGTGGGATGATACAAAGTGCAAAACAAAACAAACAAAACAAACAAACAAACAAAAAATCCTGCCTACTAAACATACTTTAACTTGCAGAGTAAGTTCAGCACCACCATATCTGCCTTACAAGAAATGCTAAAGGGAGTTCATCAAGCAGAAATTAAAGGACAAAAATTAGTAACATAAAAACATAAAAATATAAGACTCAATGTTAAAAGCAGGTATACAGTGAAATTCAGATTACTTCTCTTGGCCATGTGAATAATGCTGCAAAGAACATCGGGGTACATATATCTTTACGGATGAATGTTTTCAGAGTTTTTGGGTAGATACACAGGAGAGGGATTGCTGAGTTATATGATACTGGAAGCCATAGCCAGAGCGATTAGGCAATACAATGAAATACAAGATATCTAAACAAAGAAGCAACATTGACTGTTTGCAGGTTATATAGTTTCCTACATGTAGAAAATCCTAAATACTGCAATAAAAATCTATTAGAACTGATAAACAAGTTCAGTAAACTTGCAGGATACAAAATCAATATACAAAAATATGTTGCATTTATATACACTAATAAAGAAGTATCAAAAAGGAAATTTAAAGAAACAAGTCCATTTACAATAGCATCAAAAAGAATAAAACACTGAGGAACAAATGTAACCAATGAAGTGAAGAACCTGTACACTGAAAAATATAAGACACTGATGAAAGAAATTAAGGAAGACATTTGTAAACTGAAAGATATCCCATGTTGATGGATTGAAAATAATAATATTATTAAAATTTCCATACTACTCAAAAGGATTTACGGATTTAATGAATACTCTATCAAACTTTCAAAGGCACTTCAACAGAAAGAGGAGAAAACAATCTTAAAATGCATATGGAACAAAAAGAGACCTTAAATACCCCCAAAAAATCTTTAACAAGAAGGACAAAGCTGGAGATGTCACACTTACTGATTTCAAACTATCAATATATTACAAAGCTACAGTAATCAAAAAATTAAGATGCTGGCATAAAAGCAGCTTGATATACAGCCATGCGCTATATAACAATGTTTCTGTCAATGAAGGAGCACATATATGATGGTGGCTCCTTAAGATTATTATGGAGCTGAAAAATTCCTATCACCTAGTAACACTGTATTAATAATAATGTCATAGTGCAAAGCATTACTCATGGGTTTGTGGTGATGCTGGTGTAAAGAAACCTAGTGTACTGCTACTCATATAAAAGTATAGCACATATAATTCTGTACAGTATGTGATACTTGATAACGATAATAAATGACTGTTACTGGTTTATGTGTTTACATTATCATTATTTTAGAGTATACTCTTTCTACTTAAAAAAGAAATATGTTTGTTGTAAAACAGTATGCCATGTTATGCTGGCAGCAGCCTCATGTTTCTCATATTTACATCTCTTGCTTGCATCATTTTCTCTTGTGCTGTATTATTTTGTTTCTCATGGCCCTTAAGCATAAAAAATCCACTACCCATATTGCTAGTAATAGGCCATGATGAGTGATTGGTCTGGAAATAAATTTAAAAGTAATTAAGGGCTACAAAGTAGAAAATCAGTGATGGTTATTGTTCACCAGTCAGGCATGTCCAATTTCACCATAGCTATGATCTTGAAGAATAAGAACAAAGTAATGGAAGCAGTTAAAGGATCTACTTCACTGAAGGCAAAGAGTCTAACAAAAACTGGAGAAGGACCCATATCAGACATGGATAAATTTCTAAATACCTGAATTGAAGACCAGACATGGAAGCATATCCTCACATCACCATGACGATCACAGCCAAAGCAACAAGTTTGTTTGCAATGTTCAAAGATAAGACTGAACTTGACTCTGATGTTGAATTTCCTGCTAGCTCTGGGTGGTTTAAATGATTCAACAATCATTAATTCATTACATAATGTGAAAGTGGGTGTGAGTCTGCAAGTGCTGATATGAAGGCATCTGGAGAATTTCAAACTCTAGAGAAGCTAATTGTGGAGGAAATTTACTTATCAGAGCAAATATTCAATATGGATGCAACCTCCCTGTTTTTGAAATGAATGTCTGAAAGGACTTTCATCCATAAAGAGGCCAAGACAATGCCAGATTTCAAGGCTTTTAAGGACAAGATGATAGTCTTGCTTGGGGGCAATGTTGCAGACTATAAATTGAAATCCTTTGTGATCTGGCACACTAAGAACCCCAAGGCCTTCAAGTATATCAATAATCACTGCTAGTGTAATTACAGGGACAATAAGAGGTCATGAATGACACAGCTCCTCTTCCATGATTCCCTCCTGAATTCCTATGTCAGCAAAATGGAGTTCTGTTTGGAGAATAAAATATCATTCAAAATTTGCTTATTATTGATAATGCTCCTGAACATTCTCCTTTTATTGGTGATCTTCATCCCAATATCAAAGTGATCGGTCTCCCTCCAAATAGCACCTCTTTGATCCCACCAATGGATTGGGTTATATCAGCTTTTAAGGCTACTACCTGGGAAGACCTTGCCCAGGCTATTACTGAAACTGAGAAAGACACTGATGCAATTCCGGAAAGATTACAACATCTATGACTGCATCAAAAACCTTGTTTGGGCTTGGGGTGATGTCACCAAGGAGTGTATGAATGGCATCTAAAGAAGACCCTCAAGAGGTTCCTCTATGATTTCAAAGGATTTGTCAAGAATGAGGAGGTTGTAAAAATAGACAAGATTTTGGTTAAGATGGCAAACAACTTTAACCTGGCTACAGAAAGTTGTTGAAACTGGAACAAAAATGCATGAAGAAGAGGCAAGAGAACTGCAGAAGAAAAAGAACTCCCATGAGAAATTACAGTGAGATGTTTAGTGGACCTCAACAAGTTCCTTTAAAAGTTTGAAAACGTGGACCCCAACACAGACAGGTTTTCATTAAGAGAGGAATGTTCATGGTGCATTATCTACTTACAAGCAAATCTATGATGAAAACAGAAACCAACCAAGCAAACCACCATGGACATATTTCTGAAAAGGGTGAGACAGCCTTAAATAGAGCCTCAGGCAGGACCTTCAGGGGTAATTCCAGAAGGTGTCGTTGCCATAGGAGGTGACCACTCTGTGCTGCTGTTACGCCTGAGGACCTTTTGGTAGGACAAGGTATGGAGGTGGGAGACAGTGATATTGATGATCCGGACCCTGTGTCCTAGGCTAATATATGTGTTTGTGTCTTAGTTTCTAACAACAACAAAAAAGGTTTAAAAAGTAAACGGTAAAAAATTAAAAAAATATAAAAAGTTTATAAAATAAGCATATAAAATTTTTGTATAGATGTACAATGTGTTTGTGCTTTAAGCTGTATTATTACGAGAGTCAAACAGCTTAAAAATTTTAAGCTTATTAAGTAAAATAGTTACAGTAAGATAAAGTTCATTGGTTATCAAAGAGCCTTTTTTATATCAATTTAGTATAGCCTAAGCCATTAGTATTTATAAAGATGTCAATAGTCTACAGTCATGACCAGGGACTTCAAATGTACTCACTCACTGACTCACACAGAGCAACTTCCAGTCCTGCAAGCTCCATTCATAAGTGCCCTATACAGGGGTACCATTTTTAATCTTTGATACCATATTTTTAGTTTATCTTTTCTGTGTTTAGAAATATTTAGATACACCACTACTTACCATTATGTTACAGTTGCCTACAGTACTCAGTACAGTCATGTGCTGTACAGGTTTGCAGCTCAGGAGCAATAGGCTGTGCCACACAGCCTCAGTGTGTAGTAGTAGGCTGTACCACCTGTGATGTTTGCACAGTGATGAAATACCCTAATAACGAGTTTCTGAAAATGTATCCCCTTTGTTAAGTGACGCATGACTGTAGTCAAATTTAACAAACATTGAAGCTAAAATATAATTTATATTCAAGAAAAAAATGACAGTATTAATTTGAACTTTATGAATAAGGTCATAAAATTCTTTGAAATTATCAAGTCCTTTATAGAGATTGGAATAAGAAAATAAAATGTGTTTAATTATCATAGTATTTGTTGAAATGATATAATGAGTTCTATGATAAAAACCCAGATACCTGTTATTAACACAGGGAGCAGATGAGCTCTAAGAGCTCCAGTTGTATATAAGCAGCAGGTATGGCAGAGGGTACGGCAGTGTCCTGGGAGCCCAGGATACCTTCATTTGTTTGTTTGGAACCTTAGTGTTGATCCACACAGTTCTCTGACTTTATCTTCAACCAATAATCCCTCTCACCCAGCTTCCTTGTAGTTCTAAGGACACAGTGGGCATATATCTATCTCAGGACTTTCATTTAACATTCCCACCATGTGAAACACCTCTGGCTCTAGATATATGACTGACTCACTTCTTCACTACTTTTGGGGTCTCTTCTCAAAGAGTAGAGAGACCTTTCCTGACCACCTGTAAAAAATGGCTGACCCTGTTCCCCCAGATTGATCACTCTCCATTCCTCTACGGGGGATAATTGCTAATAATACCACTTATCACCCCATGATCTGAGCACCTAGAAAGCAGGGAGCTTTTCTATTCTGTTCACTGCTGCATCTCCAGGACCTAGAATAATGCTTGGAACATAATGGGTGCTCAAGAAATATTGTTGGATGAGTTAATAAATGTATAAAGTACATTAAAGGGACATAGAATCCTAAATAAGATTTCAAGCTATTTGGATCCTATCCTTAGATCCCACACTAAAATGCCTGTTTCCTAAAATACAATATTCTTTCCTATTAATGCATTTTCTTTGGAATTTTTAATTATAGAATGCAATTCATAGTATGATAAAAATATTTAAAATGTTCCCTTGTGTCTTCTTCTCAGCTACTTTAAAACAATATAAATTTCATTTTGCATTTTATATTTTAAGAGGATTTGTAAATATGGAAAATACATCTAATCTTAAACTACAAATTTGTGACAAAAATTAAGAGTAAGGTAGAGCCAATGTTGGAACAATTAGAATGTAGACAAGGATTATGAAATGGACGGCAGCAACAGATAAAAGTTAAACAGACTGGTTTACCTTCACCAAATGCAAGTGCTATTCCAAATTATCTTATACAAGACATTATTATCCCGTGTATTTGGCCAATGAGGAATCAGGTCAATGGACTTGTTTGGTAGGTACAGCAATGATGAGTTTTCCTCAGATTACTATGAAAATATATCTAACAAACGTCGTATCTGAGGGACTAAGTAAACATAAGTTGTCAGGAAAGAAAATCCAAAATCCCTATAGACATGGCCATTACTAAGCATCTCAGCTATCTGCTTGCAAACTATGATAATGTATGTAAGGAACACTTGATGACTGATGCAAGTGTTTCCCAACAATGTTGGATTCAGTGTACTGGTAGCCAGGCTGTTCTGACCACAACATATTCTAATTTGTGATTCATTACCTTTAAGTACCTCATTCCTGAGTTTTGGCTTCCAAAAAGCTGCATACCTCTAGGGCAAAACTTGCATAATTTTGTACTGCTGGCTCCTTAGGACCCATAAACTGGTTATGGGACAGGATAACTGGTGCCTCAGTTTCACCTCCCACATCCTTTCTTTTCCTTGAAGATTTTAGATAATTAAGTAATTGTACACTCAAGTAGCATCTACACAATTATAACAAATAAAAATAGACTATAAGGCTTTCCAATGTTGAGACGGTGTTTCTTGCTAATATGCATATGATATTTTAAAAAAATAACCCTGGCCTTGGATTCAAAAGCACTGGATGCACATTTGAGCAATTTCACATGTGCATTAGATTGGATATATAAATATGAAATATAACTAAAACTTTCTGCATTTCAGTTTAGGCATTTATTATAGTATTGGACAAACTTTTCTGTAAAGTATTAGACCATACATATTTTAGGTTTTGTGGGCTATGCTTCTCTGTCATGGCTATTTAACTCTGACCTTAAAGCTCCAAAGCAGCCATAAAGAATATGTAAATGACTGGGCATGGCTTTGATCCAATAAAATTTTATTTACACAAACAAGTGGCTTGCCAGATTTATCCCACAGGTCATACTTTGCCAACTCCTGATCTATGAAATAGGAATAATAATGTCAGCCCTAGCACTTGCACAAGGTTGATGTAAGTGATCCAATACATGGGAACGGACTACTTCATACACTATAAATTGCTATGCTCTTGCATGATGTTGATTGTTATTAATGATTTTATAACCTTAGAATTCATTCCATGAGATACTTTTATGTTGAAACATAATCTAATCCTTCAATACCATGGCAAATAACTTGACTCATTTCCATGAGCAGCTTGATTCTAAATCTGCTCTATAACACTGAAATATAAAATCCTAGATTCTTAAATCTATCTATAAGTATAAAATTGTGGTGTTTTATCGATGAAGAGTATATGGTATAAACACATCACTGTATTTTACTTGGTTGACGAAAATCAACAAAAATGTAGGATTAAATTATAAAGGGAAATAAAATTAAGGATATATAAGATGACACACTTTTATTACTGTGTGACCCTAAAGAGAATGTTCTGAAATGGATTTCCATCAAGAGTACTAAGGGATGATGTTCTCCATTTAAATAGACTTTAATTCATTCTAAATTATAATTGAAATACAGGGCACATGAGATGACCACATTACAGAGTCATTGTTGAGCAAGATGGAGCTTGATGGCAGTTTCTCTGTCTGCTTGGGAATGCTGAACAGAGACAATGGCATTTCTGCTAGGAAATCTGGGAGAGCACATTTTCTAGACATCTCTGAGGAGCAATTAAACCAACTAAATTCAATTAAAATTTGGCTTGAAATCAAAAGAATGTGAACTTAGCCAGGAGAACAGAGCTGTACACTAAAAAAAAAAAAAAAAAATTAACCCTGGATTTAGAGGCAAGAGGTAGAGCTCTTTCAGATGATATCTAGAAAGAGATCATCTTATTGCTATAACAGCAAATCATTTTAATAAGCAAGGACGTTAAGGTATCATTTCCAGGTCACTACTTCAGCTGAACTAAGTAACTTGAGTATTAACCTAGCCAAAATATTCAGTTAGGAATCTCTTTTACACCACTGAAGTTATTCTCTTCTTTCTGATTACAATTTGCTTGACAGATGCTATATATGCTTTAATCTTCCTAAGTGATACATTGAAAACCACCTGTACTTTTAAAAGTTAATCACTTTGATTGAATTTAATATTATGAATTATATATGTTTTGTCTATTGTATTGCTTCCTGTATTAGTCTTGTCAAAACGTATATACCGGGGGTGCCAAAAAAATGTATACAAGTGGACACTTTGGTCAACGTTGCTCAAGCAGCAGTTTGCAATAATCAGAAGTCTCTGGATGTTGATGGTAACCACTTGGAGCACCTCTTGTAATTGCAGAAGTCAAATGTGAGTTGTATTCATCTTTTATCAGTATACATTGAGTATTACCTTTTAATACAGTTTTCCTTTCTTAAAATGTTTTAAGAGATGTCATCTATGTATTTTTCAAAGTTGAATTGAATTATGATAGCAATGCATAGTATGAATGTTCACTCAAAAGATGGCGTAAATCAAATGAATGCTAGTGTCACCACGTGACAGACATACACGCACATACACAGGGGGCCAAAAAAAATGTATACATATTTTAAGAAAGGAAAACTGTATTAAAATGGTAATACTCATTATATACCGATGACAAAAGATGACTACAAGTCACGTTTCACTTCTGCAATCACAAGAGATGCTCAAAGTGGTTACCATGAGTGTCCAGACACTTCTGATTATCATGAACAACTGCTTGAGCAATGTTGACCAAAGTGTCCACTTGTATACATTTTTTTGGAAATCCTAGTATATATATATACACATAAAAAACAGTAATCGATGAAGACTATCCCAAGAAGACTGTCATTCTATTATAAACATTTAGATGAGTAGATAACAAGGATCACAGATAATCTTGTTTTTCTTAATATAAAATTTACTACTAAATAATGGTTTGCACACCAAGGAACGTGAAATAGAGAGTGTATTACTTCTTAGGTATTTTTATATTTATCTATGAAACACATGTTAATGTTTGAGTTTGAATTTGTGCATCCGGTAGAAAGGCTTGCATATAGGGTAGACAATAAAAAAATATCAGATTTAATATCATATATAAAATATTAAAATAATATAATGAAAAATTACAATTAATTGCTGGATACATTTAAAAATAGTGTGCATTGAAAATAGATTTTGAGTTACTATTAATAGTAGCAGCAATAAAATATATTGCTCACCACTGTGGGGCATGTGCTACATTCTGTGCTAAGCATTTTCTGCATTCTTCCTCTTTTACTTACACTTCACATTAACCTTATGAAGCAGGTATTATTACTATCTCCATTTTATATTTGAAGAAACTGAGTACCGTTGATGAACTGGGAATAATAATCAGTATTTAACACACCTTATCATTAATCCTATAACTACTATATAAAGTAAAAATTATTCTCCCCATTTAACTGATGAAGAAACTGGGGTTTGGGAGAAGTCAAGACATTCAAATTCAAATAAGTGGTAATGGTACAAATTAAACCTATGATTCTGATTTTGGAATTCACTCTCTTAGACAATACAGTATGCAAAATATAATCAGAAACATCAATAGAAATGTTGAAATTGATTTAGCTATACAAGATTGAAATTAATTATCATCATAGCTTGTACCAGAACAGTGTTCAGAGAGGATATACCTTCTTTCGAAAAATACATTGGTGAGATGCTTGGAGGTAAGATTTGAATACAGGGATATAGGAACATGATTGAAAATATGATATAGTTTTGATCATTGTTCCTAGAGAGGATGAGAATGTAGACGAGGAGGAAAAGATGGAAGAAGAGGTTTATATAATTAAAGGGAATTTCAGGAATGGGTCATGTCAAATTGTATTTGGGTAGGTTGTGATATAACCAATCCACAGATGTGAAATTTTGTTTTTAAAGCAGTATTACTAAGATCTCAGAAGACACCGATGACAAGAGAACTAGCTAGCTAGCTACTTAGCTACCTACCTAATAGAGGCTATGATAGCAAAACTCCAGCTAACTTGCTAACCAGATTACCTAAACCAGATGGATCAATCTCATTACTAAGGGATTCATTCAAATATTTCCTTCTCATGCATAGGTTTTGAATGTTCTTTGAATCTTATCCACTATATCTCTCATGCAAATTTATAACTGAACAGGTTGAGAAAACGTAGAAATGAAATACCTGTCTTAAAAAACGAGTAAATTAAAATATCGAAGATATCAAACAGATGATGTAGGAATTACATAAAGAGGAATGAAACGTCTTTTGATACACTATACCAGTACTAGATTTCATATCCTATTCAGGTTTCAACATCAATTTTACGTAGTGGGGGAGATAAACTGATTCTAAAATTCCTATTGAATTTAAATGGAATTCTAATTTTTTATGAACCCTATAGGCAATGATATGAGAATTTGATGTCTTGGTTAGATAGTGATTATTTATGGAGACTTAGAAGAGTCAGAAGAATTTGTCTGACAATTTGCACAATGTTCTTTTCAAAAGTTTCCGAGTCCTTTTCTCTCTGCATTAAAGTAATTTTTAAAATTAACAGTTTTTAGAAGAGTAAGATATTGGTTGTTTATCAAATTAACTCTTACATCTAGTAATTGCTTAGAAAGAGTGTTGCAATTTAGTAACATGAAATAATAACCGCCAAACACAATTTAACACCTTTTAAAAACTTCAATACCTAATAGCAGCTAGAGTTTAATCTTAAATGTTAATTCATATGAACTAAGTTTTCAATGATTATTACAATCTTTTTACAGTAAGCACATGACAGAAATTTAATTTTCCAATTACTTGGGTTTTATTATGGAAGCACTCAATTATACTGCCAAAGTCATATTCTCTGAGTGTTTTTCAGAAGGTTATAAGTAGTTTGACATTAGCTTAAAATGTTCATCTCAAAATAATACTTTATATTTAAAGCCTCTTCCAGAAAACTTTTTAATCACATGGAAGGAAAAAAATATGAAAATTGTTAGAGTTAACATTATGTCTTGAATCCATTTTTATGCAATCCTTGCAAATTAAGATGTTCACTATTAAATAATCCAAAATGAAAAGTAAGGTTAAAGACTCCAGTAACATTTTCTTACACGTAGGAGAATGTTAATAGGTATTTTGATAGTTTATTATTTCTCCTATTTTCACAGAAATAAAACTAAATTCGAGTTCAAAATGCTAACATTGTTCCTGAATCACACACTTATCATTTATTATCCAAGTTTGGTTATAAAAACTATTCAACATAATTAGAAGTACATCTGAATGCTTGTTTTATATTTCACTAGTAACTTATTATTATATACACAAATGAGGACAGATTTATGTTTAGATATTTACTGCTTGAAAAAACATTATTCATATCCTATCATACAAGTACTATTTTTTGAAAATAATTTAAACATGTTCCAAATTTACTGATAATCAGTCAGACTCCAACGTTTATGACTCTAGAAAACAGTTTAATTTGAATACTTTTCTTTATCTGTATTTGATTTTGCTTTTCATAGAAAAAATATATATTGCCAAGTGAGTTTAAATAATTTTATCTTAATAGTTAAACCATAACAGAGAATGGGTATGTGTATAAGCTCTTTTTAACTTTTCTTTGCTGAGCGCTTGATATATTTGATACAGCTTGTAGTCTCTAGTCTTAATAAAATATAAGTTGACGATACTTACAATGTTAGACGTGGAGCCCCTTTTCGTCCTCCGTGCTCAGCAATATCTCTAGTGTTCTAGATTAAGCCTTTTCTTTGCCTTGAGAACAGGAAACTGTTGTATTCATTTTCACATGCTCACTGCTTGACTCAGAGTCTTAAAATATGCTTGTAAACAGTGCTAATAGTTTATTGAGGTCCTTCTCATTTCTTCTACCATATTTGACACTTCTCATGTTATCACTGATTGTCATGGCGATGATGGAAAGTAAGTGGTATTATCTTAATAATTGAATTTTTAAAATACTGAGACTCAGACATGAAGTGACTTGCCCATATCTACACAGTGATCAGGAGACCAAGTCAGAATTCAAACTTTAGTGTGTCTTACAATCTATATTGCAGCACTAATATGCATTGGTTATCTTTGTATTGTGAGCCATAATAGTTTCCTTTGAATTATTTCAAATATATCATATGTGTTGTTGGGGCAAAGACACAACAAATATTCTTCTTAAATGGATGTGTTAATAAAACCTTATTAGTTCCATGAATAGCCCTCTTATACTTCCATGAATTCCATCCACAATTTTAATCCTTAATTTTAAAGTGCATCTATCAAAGCTCTCAGAGTTTATAAGATGTATAATCAGCTATCTAGGCCCAAATAAGATGGGTCACCTGGATGGCTTCACATCATGTGACAATTGTCCACTCTCAGCAGCTATGATGCAAGTCCCAGTGCAGAAAGATAAACAATGGCTGTATCTCATCATCAAGTAAGAGAAGATAATGCCATGTATTTTTGTTCAAATAATCTAGCATAATGATAAAAACATGTGCTCTGGAGAATTGCATGAATAATTATCTCTTTCAGGAAGCCAAATTTAAAAAATCAAAATAAAAACTGATTTCAGAAATAGGAAAGAGCAACAGACCATGAAGACCTACTTTTTCATATAGGCTCTACCATTGCTTAGCTGGGTAATATTGAACTGATCACTGTTGAGATCTGGGTCTCAGTGTCCCTATCTGTGAAAAGAGCTTGAACTACCTGAAACTATACCATTATGTCTAAATCTTATCTGATCATAAGAATCACTTGAGGTCATAGTTAAAAATATCAGCCTGGAAAGCCTAGAGAATTAGAATTCTTGAGGAAGGGTCTTGGAGGTGTGTAGTTTAACCTTTTGACACTGATGATGGGGCAAGTTCCAGAAACACAGCTGTAACTATTTTTTAGTGTTGCTTACAGTTATGAAAATCCACAATTCTATTTTAGAACTCTGTGACAAAGTTTTAGGCACAGTAAATAAACCAAATGATTTATCTTTGCCAATATTTTTTGCTTAATCTAGATTTTTTTCCCAGATTCTTACTTTCTTGAAGAAAATAAAATTTAGCCTCAAACCTGGATGAAATTCTATACAGATATTAAAAAGAGAGAAAGATGTTCACATACGGAAAGATAAAACAAACAAAAAAGGCCAAATGTGTAATAGGAAGTCTGAAGAAGATCCTGCCTTCATGGCACAAATGTTTAATGATGATAGAAGACAGAGGGAAGGCAGCATTATTCAATTCCTACTTCACTTTCATTTTCTACCAAAAAGAGAGTGATCTTTCACCTAGAAAGTATAGTTCAACAATGTTAGAGTGAAATGATACCCAAGGAGTCAAGTAAATACTAGAAGGACTCATAGGTACTTTATATTTATTCAAAAGCCCTGGTCTAAAAAAATTGCATCACAGTATATATAAGTATAAATATTCTCATGAAAGTATTTTCAATGCTTTTTGAAAAATACTGGAAAGGAAGTGGGCGCAGGAAAAATACATTATTAGATAGTATATGTTAACTCAATGTTAAAAGGGAGAAAGAATTAATTCCTAGAAATCATAGTATAATGATACCAATATTGATCCCTGGAAAATTATGGAATACATTATTGAATAAGTAGGTGGTTTCTGAATGTGTAAACAAAATGGTGATGAATAGGAAGCAGCCTGGATATACTAAGAACAATATTTTTAATCTAATGGCTACTGCTAAGGGTATTACAAGAGAAGAATGTTTGTACACATAATGCATATGCTTCTTATTACATTTGGCATACTCTGGCATATTCCTGGAGAGAGGAAAGCTAAGCATGAGTTGTTTGGTCAAACAGCATTCTGCAATAACTAAAAGTATATAATATTTTTATTGGGCTAGCCAATGAATATTTATCAGGTGCTGTTCCAAAGGCTAATATCAAGGCATAAGACAATATCCCTTCCCTCTAGAACTTTACATTCTAATGGAGAGAAGGTTCTAGTGGTGTGTCACTGGACACTACATTTGAACCTGACCTATTTAACACTGTCCACTGACTTGGATAAGAACATCAGATATGCAGATGTCATTCATTATGGAACAATGTTTTGAATGATATAATTCACCAAGAAGATGCCAATACACAGAGTGTGCATCACCTATCACACATTCTTTAACATTCCTTACACTGAGAGAGGCTATTACATCAAGAGCTAGACACAAGCCTTCTAACCTCCTCCTCCTCTTCCACAGGCACCCAAATCTGGGCAAGCTTAGTTACTGCTTTGACTAATAAAATGTCAGATGTGATGCTGTGCCATTGCCAGGCACAGGCCTTAAGATTCTGGCAGCTTTCTTTTCCTGTACGTTGGAACATTGACTCATGGAAGACAGCTGCAATGCTGTGTGGAAGACCAAGCAGCTTTAGCGAGGCCCATGTAAAGAGGTACTGACATCTTCTGCCAACAGCTCCTGCTGAGCCCCTAGCCCACAGCCAGCACCAGATGCCAGTCATATGAATAGAACTTCTTGGAAGTGAATTCTCCAGATGCAGTTGAACTATCTATGGAATCTGACATTGCAAGACTCAGACACAAGCCTACCAATCAACAGGCCCCCTCCCCCTCAGATTGCCTATTTATGAGAAAATAAATTATTGTTATTGTTTTAAGTCATCAATGTTCTTGGGATGCTGCCTCTCCACACAGAGGATCAAAAATTCAATTGAATCAAGTAATCAAAATACTGTAACTGACTATCACTTCAATATGAGCCAGCAGTATGCAGATTCACTAAGTAGATGCCCTTGTCTAAATCTAGTCATTCTTGCTAGCTAACCACTGACAAATTCTATTGATTATACCTCCAAATACCTTTTTGATACTTCTCTCCATCTCCACTAATGCCAGCTTGTTTCTTCACATCGATTCTTACCTCCCTGAAATTGCTCCTCATACTGAAGTGGGAATGAACTGTGAAAATTGTAAATCTGAGTAGGTTACTTCCCTATTTATAATCCTTCAGTCAGCATTGCTATTGGGATAAAGACATACTGATTTGCATTCTAGTCTTTACAGCCACTTTATCAATTGCCACTGACACCTTTGTTCATTTTCCTCACCTTGACTTTCTTTTTATGGAATGTGTTCAGATCCCTCCTGCTTCAATATCTTTGCACACTCTGTTCCTCTTGCCTGACATGATGAGTAATCTCTTATCATTCTTCAGATCTCTGATCAAATGTCACTTCTTCCGGGAAATGTTCTCTGACCAATCACATGGCTTCTCACCCACCTCACACACTCCACACTTCATAACATCGTATCTTTCTGCTCAGAGAGATTTACACATCTGCAAATTATAATAAGCAGTAGGTAGCTGTTCATTCGCTATCGCTATCAACAGAGACAATCATCACAAGGGCAGGGACTATACTTGTCACTCCGGTTTCCCAAACAGCTTACAAAATGTTTTATATGGACTAGTGCTTAGTAGTTCTGTGTTAAATACATCAATGATTGGTTCATTTCAGGTTGTTGAAAGCCTTATTCTCCTCATATGGGAGACCTTGAGATAGTCATCCTTATAACTACAGAGTTTGGCTAAGCATATGCTCAATAAATGTTTATTCCTTTGAACTTAATAGATTTATTTTGTCTACAGTGGAAAGTTAAAAATCTGGAGAATTAAAAAAAAAATTATAGCATCAAAGAACTGTGACAAACTGCGATAAATTCAATTGAAAACAGCCATAAAGATGGAGAGTTTGGAGACCATGTCACATGAGAAATGAATAAACGAAATAAAATGCTTGGTCAAGGGGAAGAATAACTCTAGCTTGAGTTGTGGTACAAATATGTGTTATATAGCTTTTAAAATAGATAGTAAGCTAATGAACATAACTAATACCAATATATGGCATTTATTATGCTGTGAATTTCAGCATTCATTCAGTAAATATTAAGCACTTACTATGTGCCTTGCACTATGTTAGACAAGATATATAATGATGGAGCTTATAGGCTAATGAGAAAAAAAGAACATTAAATTATTAAAAATTAGCAAGTAATATTAAACAGAACAACAAGTACAAACAAACAAAAAATACCTTCTCTGAATATAAGATTTTCAAGATGAAACCTAAGGTTGAGAAAAGGTCAGGCTGGTATGTTTTTCCAACAGCAAGAGAATGGAAGTTCACTCCTTATAGAAAGGCTGTAAGGAGGAAAAAAACTGGTTTCTTTGAGACACAGAAAGAAAATTAATATAGCTTAGGCATCATAAGTAAGCAGAAGTGTGGCTTAGGATGAAAGAGAAACAGGAGTCAGATGATGTAGTACAATGTGGGCCATGATTAAGGGTTTGGATTTATTTTATTTGCCATGAGAATTAACTACTGTTTAAAAAAATAAAATAAAGATTTTCAGCGTTTTTTTGGCTTTTTGGTTTGTTTGTTTTTTGTTTTTTTAAAGGTCACATTTTTTGCCTGGAGCATAATTGATTGGAGTTAAATTAACACATAATATTTGACACCAGGTAGGAGATTATTACAATGGGATAGGCAAAAACTACGTGCTTTAGAAAAGAAAGATGGCAGTGAAAAGGAAAAGAATTAGATTTGAGATACATGTGTTTGAGGTGTTATGGGTTGAATTGTGTACCCCCCAAAATTCACATATTGAATCTTTAACTGCCAGTACCTCAGAATGTGACTGTCTTTGGAGGGAAGGGCTTTAAAGAGGTAATTAAGATGAAGTCACTAATCCAGTCTGACTGATGTCTTTATAAGAAAAAAAAAATTAGGACATATAGGAAGATACCAGAGGTACATAGGCATGGAGGGACCACCAAGCAAAGAGACAGTAAGAACACTGGTTTCTCAATAGTCCTTTTGAAAGCTGGCAAGGAAACGTAAGTCAAAATTAGTTTATAGAATTAACCTGGCAGTTTGGGGGTGAGAACACTTTATTGAAGAGAAATATAAAGCAATAAAGTAATGCAGTGAAACCATCCTCCCAAATATATGCTGTGTAACAACTGAAATACATGAGCATGTATTACATATTTATATGTGTGTATGTATATTTACACACTCATATAATGTGTGCACATACAGAGGGTGTGAAAAATGTATACACATTTTAAGAAAGGAAAAAAGTATTAAAATTGTAATATGCAATGTATAATGATAACAAAAAATGAATACAAGTCATGCGTATATATATTTGGGGCACCCCTGGTATATACATGTATATATAATATGCATATATGTAAAATATGTGTGTATATGTTTATATACATAGAGACATATATACAGACACACGTGGGCTTGTGAAAGAGGCCAATGAAGGCTGATAATTATAATTTGAAATGGTGATTTTAAAAATGCATTAAAGCCTAAAAACAGACCAATCTCAACATGGAGGAAAGGACATAGAGAGCCTACAATGTGTAAATTGTTGCTTTTTGTTGTTGTTGGGTCAATATGTCAGCAGTGCTTTCAGGTGGAACATAGTGCATACGTGAATCGGGGTGGTTCTTCCTTGGTTTGCCTTTGGATTGTGCTGCTGTCAGGGTCCAGAGACCAGATTCTCCATATATGGTTCTTTTTGTGATTCTTGATTATGACCCCCTGAGGAAGTCAGACCAGCCTGGGGTTACTGGAGACTGTGTCCTGCTTGGCATATTTATCATCCACAAATCAGCTGCTATAAATATACCTCAGCAGGATCATCCTCAGGCCAGCTCAGTAGCCTGCAATTTATGAAGGTTATGGGAAACAGTGTGAAGGGTGAAGCGCTTTATTAAGGGTGGCTTTCTCCCTGACCCAGCCCTGCATTCTACTTGAATATAAATGACCCTGGAGTGAGTGTTCCTTTCCATTTAGGATTTAGGCTTTTTAAATTGTACCTTCGGCTGTTATTCTTATGTCACTGTGGCATGACTCTAAGATTTTCTAAGAAACAAAAAATAGTGTTCAAAGGTACTGTGAGAAATCACTAGATGCAAAACAGAAGTATATCTAAACGTCATATTGTTTCCTCTTTTATGTACAAATCATGCAAAATATTCTCCTTTTCTCCATTTTTTTATGTCTGTCCTTAATCTATCTCTTTAGTTTTTGCTTCTGGCAAAATAACAGAACTGACCAAAATGTCTTCTAATATCATAATTACTATCTCTATGGGAGTTGAAATAAATGTGTTTCTCTTTTGTATTGCTTAATGTTGTTTGTTTTTAAAAGTGTTTGTTTAAGATACAATGTTTTGGATTATGCCTGGATATAAACCTACCTTATTTTCCTTTCACAATACTTTAAATGAATAAAAAACATTGTAATGAACCAAAAATGACACAAAACCAAAACGCCACCCAGGCTGCTCGCTCAGTGAATTTTCCTGGAACGTGGTTAAAACCAGCTGGATGGGGAATGATTAACTATTTCCCTTGCAGGGTGTTATTCTGAACACTTGTCTTAGAAGAGAAAGCCTTGAGAGGGTCACCCTATTAATATGTATTAAGAAGTAAAGGGCCGATTTTAATATTTCAGACCACTCCGGTGAATAAAAGATCATTGGTGACTTTCTGTTTTCACTATAATCCTATTTTAAAATGATATTCTTGGCTTTCAATCGCCCCAGGGCAGAGTAACAAGAGGGGAAAAAAATGCAGAAAAAGTAAGGAGAGAAAATAAGGGAAAATTGTTTTATTCAACTTCACCTGCAGCTCAAGCAACTCACTTTTAGGAAGACTCCAACACTTTATACGAATTGCTCATCAAGGTCTTCTTCCACCACATCACCACACTATTTAGAACTAGTTTTGCAAACCACCAACTGCGTTTACAAGTAGAGACATAATCAGTACGGGAATAACCTTTTGCAGCATGTATCTAGAGCTAGTTCATCAAATACTTGTCAGCCAACTGTCCAGGATGAAATAAAAATAAATAAATAAACAAATAAATAAATACATACATACATAAATAAATGTGAGGAGTGGTGGAAATTTATCTTTTTTTTTTTCCTGCTAAATTGAGAATCTGATAGCTTTTCTTCCCCCTTTCCCTTGCTTTTTCCCACCCCAGTTCCCAAACCTGTTACTAGGGAAACTTGAAAAAGAATCAGATACATTACATTACGAAAACAAAAGTTTAGACCCCACAACCATGATCCCATTGCCATGCAGAAAGCAATGCAAGATGCCCAACCTCAGTCGCCGCATCGTGGTCCTGACAAAGCCTGTATCTAGCCAAAACAAATAAGATGTTAATTGCAGCCTCGCTGAGAAAAACTACTATTGTTCCACCCGGAGACACGCAGCAGTGCAGCTGAGATGTGCCCCCTGCGCTGTTGACGATCAATTCGTCTGAACCCCGGTGCTGAAATGACAGCTCTGAGCCAGCGACAGGTCCCCGCTAAAAGAATAAGACGATCAAGTCCAGTATTTACTTCCAATCCCTCAGGGTGGCTCAGGGTGGCCTCTCGGTCCTCCGCACCTCCCTAGCCTCGCCCCCCAGTGAGTTTCTCTTACAGTTGGTCGCCGCCAGCCCCAGCGGTGGGAACTGAGGATGCAAAAACCTCCCAGACGCAGAAAATACCGCTTTCGGGACGTGCTTGGTTTTGAGTAGCCGTGACGTGCAAGCGCACCGCGGCCTCGGCTGGAGCTCCGCGCAGCCCCCCTCCCGCCGGGCCTCCCGCCTCTCCCACCAAGCCGCTCCGCTCCTTTTCTCTAGCACACACGGGCCCGCGCCCTCGGGAGGCAGAACTCCGGGACGGCGCAGCTGCGGCGCTGCACGCGTGGAGCCTCGGGCCCGCTGCCCCGCGCACCCAACTGGCGCTGGCTCAGGGAGCCCGGTGTGTGGCGCGCGGTGGCGCGCGCGCCTATGAATTTACGGGGAGCCAGCGCGCGCGTCCGGGGACGCGCACCCCCTCCCTGGCGCGCGCCCCAGGGAGAGCGAGCGCCGCGCGCCGGCGCGCACACCGAGACAGAGCTTTACTATCTCGCTCCCTCTCGCGCCTCCCTCCTCTCTGGGCATTCAAACAGCTTTCCGACATCACCAGCCAAGGATTTTTCCCCCCCTCTCCTTAGTCGCCGTCCGTCCATCAGTACCTGCGGGGGGGGGGGGGAGGGCGGAGGAGGAGGGAGGAAAGCGGAAAGAGGAAAAAGCAAAAGCTTGAGCCTTCCGATCCGACCACGAATACTCCTGTAATAAACCCACCGCCCCAACAAATCTGCCTTAGCAGCCGCAGCCGCTGCCGCCGCCGGTCACTTCTCGTCTCAGCGCCTTCTTTGCTTCTTGGCTAATCGGTTTGTTGAGGGGGTAGATTTGATAAAACAAATCCTTGCTCTTAAGCCATTTGCATTTTTTGATGTTGTTGTTTCCTTAGAGTCTCTCTTCGGGGGGCTTGCTCTCCCCACCCCCCCACGCCCTCGGTTGGAGGTTGGATTCAGTTGGATACGGCGTCAGGCTCCGAGGTCCTGGGGGCTTTTTTCTCCCACGCCTTCCCCTCATTGATCCACCCCACCCCCCCGTCTTTTGCTTCTCATATATGTGTTTTTTAAAAAATAAACCCTGATTTTTGAAGCTGAGCCGGGGAAAATGGGCAACGGTGATTGGGACCGAAGGGGAGTCTCTCCGTCACTGTTGCTGGGACGCGTGCCTGTGCTGGTGTCTTAGAGCAAGAGCCTCCCTGAGCTTTCGGAGTGGAAGGTAAGGAAGGGGGTCCAGGGGTCACCTTCCCTCTGCAAGGGGTCGCCACCGAGGAGCTTTCGGCTAGGTGTTTGCGGAGAGAGGACCAGGAAAGGGAAGGCTGTTGCTAGCAGATGGAAGGGCTGCGAGCAAACCCGACTGTCTGCATTTACTTAAACGCCGCAGTTGAAAAGTTAGAGAAGTCTGGTTTTCAAGAGATGAGCTGAGTCGGAAGGAATAGGCAAGGGGACCTAGAAAATCTGACGGTGTGTGTGATTGGGATAATTTTTATGAGGGGAAAATTTTAGGTTAAAAAGGAAGTTAAGGGAGAGCAGTGGGTCTCTATTGGGGAAAAAAAAAATCAGTGGAGTGATGGCGCCGTCTATGTTCGACTAAACTAAAGTGTCACCCAGAAAATCAGTTTTGAGAATAGCTAAACTAAACGTCTGCTTCTCAGCAGGAGACAAATAAATGAATACATACATACATACATACATACATGCAAAAATAAAACATCCTTGAGACCTCGGTGGCCAGCCCTAGACACCCACCTCCCCATTCTTTCTTTCTTAAAGAGGGAAATACAATTGTTTGAACTGACCCTGCAGTGTGTGTGTGTGTGTGGGGGGGCAGCAGAGTACAATGATTCGTTTTTGATTATTTCGAATAAAACAAGACTCCATACACCAAGGCCTAATGATTAAAATAAAGAGCATTCTATTGAGGGGAGTCTTGAGCAGGCTTGAAAGTGAAATCAGAGCTATTTCCTCACTCTTTCTAGTCCTTGATGAGCACAGCAATGCAGACAAGCACTGTCAAAAGGAAGCAAAAGTACCGGATTTCATTAGGAAAAGAAATACGACCTCTTTTTGAGTTACCGGGTTATAAAATGAAACCCCCTTTCATGGATGGAATTCCTAATTTAAACACTTATTGTCACATTGGCTCTCCTCGCCTACACTCTATACTGAAGAACACTGCGCAGACCTGCATTGCCTGCAAAGTGCTACAGCAAAAAAAAGAGAAAATTATTCCCAGAATTTTCTACAACTTTTTCTATCTTTTTAACCTTTAAGTGCTCGTTGGCTTTATTTTCTCAAGAACAAAATGCATTATTCATTGAGCTGTATGCTTGAAACAGAGGAAGAACAGTTTTGATAGTTCCAGCAGTTCTGATGTTATTTTAAACTGCTGCTATATAGAGATTTAGAGTTGGGGCTGCTTTTGCCTATATCAAGACATAGAATTTGAATTATGATCTGGAAAATGCAGATCTATCTTCAGGGACTTCGGTCACTGGATTTTGTGTGCATGCGTTGGTGTGTGTTATGCAATGGGAAGGAAGGTTTTATCCTTTGGTTCAGAGAGGACCCAGGCTAAGACATGAAAACTCTTAACTATATGTCTGTATATTTGTCTCTGTTTACAGAATAGTGGAAGAGACTGCAGCCTAAAGACTTTTAAAATTAACTTGGCATCACTTTTCTCAGCTCAAAGGCTAAACAAAAAAGCAGTGTCATTTATTCTAAGAAATAACTTCTTAAAGGTTAAAGCTGAGAAAAATTCAAGCTATTTTTGGATAACAACTTACAGAGGTAAATATAACAAAGGATTACTTTATTATGCAAGGCCAAGTTAAAAAATATATAAAGAAGAGGAGCTTTGGAGCTGTGGTTGGAAAGAGAGCAATTCAATAACTGAAATCTGTTAGGAAAGAAAATGCTAATGTCTTTTACTTATCATGTGTAAATCTTAAATTACAGTAGATAACTCTATATAAAATAGCTCCAATTTAACAAACAAATTAAAAGACTGAAGCCAGCTCAGTTAATGTGGTCCTGGGATATTTTTTTCACTGGCATTGCCTTCGGATACAGATACTAATACAATGATCCACTTTATGTATCCCAAGAGGGCATGTCACATTGAAATGACTGCCTTAAATTCTGGTTCTCACTGGTGATGTCGAACAAGCCTTCCCTGTGTATATATACACTTATGCCCTTTCTCAGATGATGGTTTTAAAATTCTGTTAATCCACATGAATGCTGGTGTTTTTGCACAGGAATTTCTCATCAGTTTACAGCGTGGCCCCTACAAAGACAAGTAGATACATTTAGAAGAATATGTTTCATCTGCAGCAAATCATTTGTGCTTTTAAAATTGTGGCTATCATTTATCCTAATTACTTTCACATTTAAGAGAAAGACATAATATGATGACAGCTGTTCCCAGATTATCAGATTAGATTTTGTGTGATGATGTTTACTGTAGGCAGAGAACTGAGGGAGAGAAAAGGTTGTATAGGTTGCTTAAAAATATTTTAAAAATTAACATCTAGGCTATGATATTTAAAAAGTCATTTTTTCTCTCCTTTCAATTCAAGAATAGAAGAATAGTACACTTGGTGTAAATACTGGTAGATAAATTAGAATATTACTATTAATCCATGAAATATTTTTTAATTGAATGTAGAGAATTTGGCCTTTATGGTGACCACTTGAGGGCGCTGTTCACACAGCAACAGATAATTTCCTGGCGTTATAAAATAAAAATTACCTGCCCTTCTTTTAAAAAGGTTTTTTTTTTTTTAACTGAAATCTTGAAAACAGCTGGCTGTAATATTGGAGGAGTTTCTTTTTTCAATGCACGTAGACTCCTACTTGCATTTTACTTTCATTGCCATTTTTACAGGCCAAATGACATAGGATGAAGGCTGTTCGTAACCTGCTGATTTATATATTTTCCACCTATCTCCTGGTTATGTTTGGATTTAATGCTGCCCAAGACTTCTGGTGTTCAACTTTGGTGAAGGGAGTCATTTATGGATCGTATTCTGTAAGTGAAATGTTTCCCAAAAACTTTACAAACTGCACTTGGACGCTGGAAAATCCAGATCCAACCAAATATAGCATTTACCTGAAATTTTCCAAAAAGGACCTTAGCTGCTCTAACTTTTCCCTCCTGGCTTATCAGTTTGATCATTTTTCTCATGAAAAAATAAAGGATCTTTTAAGAAAGAATCATTCTATAATGCAACTCTGCGATTCCAAGAATGCTTTTGTTTTTCTACAATATGATAAAAATTTTATTCAAATACGTCGGGTATTTCCAACCAACTTTCCAGGATTACAGAAAAAAGGGGAAGAAGACCAGAAATCTTTTTTTGAGTTTTTGGTATTGAACAAGGTGAGCCCAAGCCAGTTTGGTTGCCATGTATTATGCACTTGGTTGGAGAGCTGCTTAAAATCAGAAAATGGGAGAACAGAAGCATGTGGGATCATGTATACAAAATGCACCTGCCCTCAGCATTTGGGAGAGTGGGGAATCGACGACCAGTCGCTGGTTATGTTAAATAACGTGGTGTTACCCCTGAATGAGCAGACCGAGGGATGCTTGACCCAGGAGCTGCAAACCACCCAGGTCTGCAATCTTACCAGAGAGGCCAAGCGACCGCCCAAAGAAGGTAAGTGTCCCGCAGACACCGGGAGATACAGGGAGGTGAGGGGGCGTCTGGGGAGGGAATTAAAACGTGCTGTTTCAACACATGGGCGTAATTGTTTCTCCTTTCACTCTAGCATTTTTGGATTCATTTGATTAATGATCTTCACTGATAAAGGTCTCTTAGGCTAGTTTTAGGTTTCAAGATTTTAGAGAAGGGCAGTGAGGCTGAGATAGTTCTCAGCAACATAACCCCGGGAGTGCAGATGGAATATTCAGGAGAAAAAGAGATGCAAATACGTGGAGTCAGTTTGTACTGGAGGTCGGTGAGAAGGGGGCAGGGAGCTTTATTAGGCTGCAGCCCCTCGGGGAGACATCTCTCTCTCTCTCTCTCTCTCTCTCTCTCTCTCTCTCTCTTCCCCCCTCCCTTTCCCCTCTCCCTCCTCCCCCTCCCTCTCTCCCTGCCCCTCTCTCTCCTCCCCACCCCCTCTCTTTCTTTCTCTCTTCCTCTCTTTCTAATCACACATGTGAAATGGATTTGTAGACATCTCCCTCAAGCTCCAGCCCTGTAAAAAGTCGCCTTCCCTTCCTCTCTGTCTCACCCTCTCAAACACGACCCTTTTCCAGGTTTGGGGCAGCACGACTAAACGTTGACACAAACTCAATAGTACGCCAATTTGGACCAAATGACCTGATACAGGAAGCCAAGGGTGCCCCTCCCTCTCACAGGTGAGGGATGTTAGACGTTTTGTATGATAAATACCTCCTCTTTGGTGGGTCAAGAAAACCCCACTGGAAGTGCAAACTCTGAGGTCTGCTCACTTGCAGGCGGGGGAGAAGGGTGGAATTGAAATGCAGGTTGATTCTGTAAGACCTGATATCCCTCTTGCGTGATTTTTGCTCTTCTTGGTCCCCTGTTGATATACACGAGAAAAGAGGGGATCGTCAGAGATGAGCTAGATGGAAAAGACAGTGCAACGGAAATGCGGAGGAAAAAGAGAAAGTACAGGAGTGATTTATAGTTTTCACCCAATCCCCAGTGGGGGAGCTACCAGAGCATTTGAGATCTTGGGTTATGTTTAATAATGCAAGAAAGCTGACATATTTTGAGAAAATTAGTTTCCTGTTTGGAAGGTTAATGTATGTGTTCCATTCATTTGAGGACATGGCTGATACACATTCGTTCTTGCTCCCCAACCATGCAAGAAGAGAGAGTGTTGATTTTTAATGCAGGAAATGTTTTCTGATCGCCACAAAGGTCCCTGTCTGTGGAAAGGGACAGCCAACCTCCAGTCTCTCTTCCCTCCCCCTCCCCCAACAGAAGTTGTCTTTGTAGCCAATATAAAATTGACACGTTGTTGGAGAATTTTCTTTAAGGGTAGCCAAGGCTTTGTAAAGGGGGAGGGAAAGAGAGGACTTAACTAGCTAAATGCGTTTTCTCGGCTGAAAGCAATTTGGGGGATGGGAATTTGGAGGGGCAATGGTACAAGGGGAAAAGATGTGTTAGAAAATAAATGCAGACTAATGGCAGTGAGAGAGGGCTGAAAAACCTTTAAGATTTCTACAGGTCACTGTTTCACTAAAAGCTGTGACTAGAAAACAAAGTGGTTTTAAATTACAGGAGTTCTTTTCTCTAGTAAAAATCCCAGAGAAGCACTTGCAACTGCAGGGATGGTATTTAACACCATTTAAAACTAATTAGTGTCCCCTAGAATAAGAAGCTACAGTACACACAGAAACTGTGATGTTACAAGCTGGCTAATAAGACTATTAACACCAGAAACTAGTTTTTATTTGTTTGTTTTATTGTTTTAATGAAATTTAGAAAATCTTTTTTCAATGGTTTTCTTCAATCTATTTCTTCTACCATCATATTGACTGCTGATGACAGTGGAAAGTGAATCCAGTTTCACAATCCTTTTTTTGTGAATGGCAGCAAGTGACAAAATAAAGTTGTGTGCACAATAAGCACGGTTTTCAAAGATTTTACTGGTCATGATCACAAAATGTGGGTTAAGATAGTGCTGGGATTTCTAGAATTTAGACTAGATAACCGTTTTGTAAGTGATTAAAATGGGTGATTAGAGACATTAGATGTAAAAATCATGTGAGGGAATGTATATATCTTTTGGCTAATTAGCTGGCAAAATGAAGAAGGAATTTGCTATTTGCTCCATAAGCAAATAAATTATTATATTCAAATTGTTAACATGGTAATAGAACTGAACTAGGAAAAGTTTATATAATAAGGGAAGAATATATGCTTTATTAATAAATTTCACAACCTATATTCTAAATTTGTGCTCTTTAATTGTTTATTCTCAGTCAGAAAGATAAGGAAGGGTAATTCCTGATGACATAATTGTAGCCAATGCATTTGTAAATAATTCTTATAACATAAAGCACTCCTTAACTCAGTCAAAGAAGACTTTTTGGCTACGCAGTATTGTAGGAAAAGAATGTGAAAAATTGCAGATTCTTAATTTAGTAAAATTTATGCAAATATATTAAATCTTAAATATTTTATATAAATTATATGTAAAATCTTATGAAAGAATTATGTAATACAATTTCAAATAAACTACCACATAATATTCACATGGCTTGAGGTTAATAATTACATATAGTTGTGCTACTCATATCTCGTGTTCTTACAGAATGTCCTCACTTTATATGGTAACACGTAAACCCAGGTTTTAAACTGAGGTTTTAAAAATTCTCCTTCTATCTTATATTGCTATGTGATTTCTATTTTCTATGTAAAAATAGTCAAATTATCCTGTATGGTATCAAGGGAATAAAGACAAGAATTATTCTCCACAGTTTACGACTCTCGTTTTATTCACTGGAATAAGTACTGACTCAGAAAGCCTCGAATAGAAATATTTTCCACATTTATTACATCATAGAAGTGGCACAGATTTGACAGAAGAGTATTATATGCAATAGATGCAATTCTGTATTGCTTTGTGTGATGGTGATGGCAGAGGTGTATCAAATGGTGAATATTTTTCATGTATACTTTGGAATTATGAAATCATGTTTAGTTAGTATTTGAGGAAACTAGGCTCCCAAGAATGGGATATTGATTTTGAGATAGGATTTCTACTAAAACGTTTATTAATAATACATTCATGTACTGAAGAATTTCATAGCCAGCAAACAGCAAGAAGAAAACTATCACTGTTTTGTAGTTATAGCACCAACAATTACAAATGTTGTAAATATGTTGTAAAAGTAATTTGTTGGACTGATGCTTCATTAAAATGTTAAGTTTTAGTACATTTAAATATCTTCTTATATCATATTTGATATACATGAGGGTGGCATGTGATTATGGAAACTTAGTTGTCATTCCCCAATTTTCATGTGAAATTATGAAAACCAAGTAAATCAGCAAAATGAAGCCTTTTATGAATAATGACTTCCAGAATCTATATATGATATATATAACTTTTATTCTTATTTATTTATTTTTTAAAGGAAAGTCAATGATGTTTACCTGGTTTTCAGATGTAAACTTGGGGGATAGGTTGGCATTTATTCATGAGGTCTTTCCTATGTTTCCTAGGACTCTTTTCCCAATGAGGATTCTGGACTACGTAGCTAAAATATGAAAGGTGATAAAAGATCTTATTTCTTACTACTTCACTTAAAATAAGTAATTAAAACAGTTTTGGCAGAAAAATTATACACCAGGGTATCTAAATCACATAATAAGCCTTAATGGAACCTTTGTTTCCTACTTACATCAATGGCGCTACTTATGTGAATGGAAATTGGGATCCCTGTATAGATTCCAGGAAATCTGAACACACACACTCATTTGTCTTTACAGTCTGCTTCTGCTAATCCTTGTTATTCTACCACTCAGGGGAATGCTCACTATGTGCCTGTTTAAAATCTAGCCCGTGTTTGTGTGTGTGTTTGCAGTTTTAGGCACATCTTTGTCATCTAAAGCAATTTGTGTCTTTCAGTTTGTGTTCAAATTTCTTTCTATTTTTGCTCTTTTTACCTTGATTACTGTTTCAGGCACCTTTTACCTTTCTCTTCACCCTCCTTTGATCTTCCTTTGTAAATGACTGCCATGATCCCACACTCTTATTAGAATGTGGGCTGTTACACTGAAAAACACAGAACTTGATAGTTTGTCCTGCCCTTTAGCTGGATCCCATAGCCCTTTGCACATACTCGTAGTGTACTTCTATTCTAGTATTTCTCATATTACAGTGTATTTTTTATTTATATTTACATCTCCTTCCACTAACTTGGGAGTTCTTCAAGAATAAAGACTGGTTCTTCGAATTGTCTCAGACAGTCTTAACTGAGCTTTGGTAAATATTGGTTGAAATGGGTGTTAAATGAACAAAACAAAGAAATATCTCAGTATGAAAGATAACAATAATGTGATTACAATCAAAAGAATAAAAATACATCATTTTGGGAAAGCAGCCACCTTTCACTTTTTTTTTTTTTTTTTTTTTTTTTTTTAGGAGAAATGGCTACCATTTATTTCATTTCCAATTCCATTTATGTATTATTTATACCAGTTCATCAAGGTATTACTTAATAACATTTAACAAGAATAAGAAAAATGGAGTTGAGAAATAGTCTTAATTTCATATGTATTTATTTTAAGAGGTTAATGATAAATATAATTTCCTATACATACCTTTCTAAAGAAACGTGGTAAGAAAATTTGCCAGTTTCTCTTTAACTGTCTTCATTTCTCTGGACATTTCTCTCTTCTGGCTCTAGCATTACTTTTATAGTAATGATATTTCTTAAATACTCTCTTCTACACTTTGAAACAAATACATGCAAACTCCAAGAAAGAGGAAAATAGTATTTGCATGTCAAGTTCAGTGCTTCTGTTATTCACTTCTGGTTATGATCTGTAAGTATAGTAATAGTAGAATGCAAGTAAAATTGTAGGCCTTGTCAAGTAATGCCATAATGGCATAAGTTTTGTGTTTGCCATTTTAGAATTTTGTCAAACAATTTAGAAAGTAGCTCATATATATAGTATTTAATGAAACAAATCTGTATTACATGCAATATATTTTTGTAGACAACAAGTTAAAATAATAACATGGACATTTGTGTGTGTGCTTGTGCCATGCATGCACACATGTGCCAAGATGCACATTTCGGTGGGTTTTTATGAAAACTGTAGATAAATGTTCTGCAGGTTAGTTTTCTTCCAAAACTGAGATGGGAATTTTATTTTGCATCAAATCCAGCTTCATGCAATCCTTTATTTACTTCATTTCTTAATAGACACAATTTATTATTGATTATTTTTATAGAAGCAATTTTATTGAATATTTTTATAAAATATAGTATTCTTTAGAATCAGCCTGGAATACATTACCTGTAAATCATCTGGTCCTTGGATCTGAAATTAGTGTTCATTCAAGAACACTAATTTCAAAATGTGTGCTGGGTTTTAAAATCCTAACCAGACAGGGCTGAGTTTGAATCTGCTCTTCCACATTATAACTGTGTTATTCTGTATTAGTACTTCCCCCCTTTCATACTAGATTAGTAATGCTTATTTCTCAGGGTACAGGAGAACAGGAAATGACAACATGTATTAAAGTAATAAACTAATGGCTCGGAATATTTTAGTTCCTGTTAGCCCTCTGGAAAATTTTTCCCAATTCAATTAACAAATAAAATCAGAAAGGTATTCAGTTTTTCTAAGTGTGTCACTTCATTGAAATGAAAGGTATGTTTTGGTATAAGATATGCTTGGGTTCCTGAAGTGACTCAGCCACCTAGTAGTGTCTTTGGCAAGTGACTGAGTTTGATGGAGCTTGACTCATCAATCTACTGGAGTAGACTGTTGTATTAAATGAGATTGAA
This sequence comes from Rhinolophus sinicus, assembly GCF_036562045.2. Taxonomy (NCBI): domain Eukaryota; kingdom Metazoa; phylum Chordata; class Mammalia; order Chiroptera; family Rhinolophidae; genus Rhinolophus; species Rhinolophus sinicus. The sequence goes on from NC_133755.1 coordinate 107,765,582, forward strand.
CTTGTAAAACACTTAGTCCATTGCTCAAGTTATGTTAACTTCTTGATTCAGTTTTTAAGCTTCTTTGTTATTCCTCTGGCTATAAATGATAGAGAATTGATAATAAATAATGAAGTAGTTGGTCATTTAATTATTTGAACATGTTTAGGAATTTAGGAACATTTAACAAAGGAGCATTAAATTTTTGAAAGTATGTTTATTTTGTATTAAATAAAGCAAAGGTAGCATCTCAATATGTTTGTGTTGATGGAGGTATGACTAATACATCAAACAGATCAGGCTAGTGGTGTGTGAGTCATCCTAGGTCTGGGAAGCTGTCCTTTGGATGTCATTGCTGAGAGCTTGCAAAACCATTTAAATTAAACAGTTTGCAAGTATTTTATTTTTTGCTTCATTGTGCAAAATTAAGTCATGTTTTGAGATCTATTTTGAAAAGGAATTATCTTGAAATACTAGTCTATGTTAAACTGGAAAAAAAGTAGGACTTTGAGGGATTTTTTTTTCCCACTGACTTGTGATCAGTAATTACAGACAAGTGAGCCCCAAGATTCCCCCAAAGGCTTACATATTTAGATATTTGAAAGAAAACAAACAAAAAAATTATTAGTACTCATTTGAAGATTCTTATATTTTCTTAAAATTATAAAATGCCACCTATAAGATTTTGTAAAATACTAAATGCTGTCTGTTCAATTATCTTGCAACCGTCATTTAGGAATTTTGTTCACTTGCAAAGAATGACCTAGCTACATGTCTGTTAAAATAATGTATTTTTAATTTGCAAAGAAAGTGCAGTAAGTAGCAAATGCATAGTAAATGCATTAGCATGGAGCCGTTTCTCTCAAAATTAAGGGAATAAGAGTCTGTTTGGAAAGCTGACATATTTGCTGAGTTGCATTTTCTCAATAACCAACCCCTGTCACACATTTCATTATGCTTGGAACACATTATAAAATATGAAGGTAAAATGGTTAGTCTTTGGTTTCTACCATATTAAATGAAATAATTTACCTGCTCACTTAATTCTGGACATTATATTCTCAAACTATTTCTTTTATATTACAATTTTCTTTCTGGACTGGGGGTTGTTTGGGAAAAATAGAGCAAATATATGCATGGAAAAGACATTAGAACACTGATGGAACCAAATTACAATAGTTAGAATGAAACTTAAATGCACTTAGACATAAGAATAAGCATTACAACAGTTTTATATAGCCGTGCTGGGTAGAGTAATCTTGGTTGTAGGTCCTTGCTTTTCATCACTGAATGCTCCTGCCAATCCCTTCTGGCCTGCAAAGTTTCTGTTGAGAAATCAGCTGAGTCTTATGGGGGCTCCCTTGTAGGTAACTAACTGCTTTTTTCTTGCTGCTTTTGAGATTCTCTTTTTGTCTTTAACCTTTGGCATTTTAATTATCATGTGTCTTGGTGTGGGCCTCTTTGGGTTCATCTTGTTTGGGACTCGCTATGCTTTCTGGGCGTGTATGTCTATTTCCTTCACCAGGTTAGGGACATTTTCAGTCATTCATTCAAATAGGTTTTCAATTCCTCTCAATTGTTCTCTCTCTCTTCTCCCTCTGATACCCCTATAATGTGAATGTTGGTATGTTTGATGTTTTCCAGAGGCCGCTTAAACTTTCCTCAGTCTTTTGGATTCTTTTTTTCTTTTTGCTGTTTTGGTTGGGTATTTTCTGCCACTTTGTCTTTTACATTGCTGAATCAAAACGATCATTTAGAATTGAAGGACAGATAAAGAGCTTCCCAGCCAAGAAAAAGCTAAAGGAGTCCATCACCACCAAACCCATATTACAAGGAATCTTAGAGCGACTTCTTTAAGATGGGAGGGGGATTAGAGATGGGTGAAAAGGGGAAGGGATTAAGAAGTACAAATTAGTTGCTACACAGTAATCATGGGGGTTGCATACGGAATATATTCAGTAATATTATTATAACTGTATGGTGGCAGATAGGTGTTGGCTCTATCAGAGTGGTAGATGGGAATGGGGTTAGGGGCAGGGTGAAAAAGGTGAAGGTATTAAGAAATATAAATTGACAGAATAGTCATGGGGATGTAAAGGATAGGGAATATAATCGATAATATGGTAATAACTATGTGTAGTGCCAGGTGGTACTAATTAGGGGGATCACTTCCTAAATTATATAAATGTATAACTACTATGCTATATTCTTGAAACTAATTTAACATAATATTGAATGTCAACACTAATTGAAAAATTTAAAAAGGGGGGAAAAGATCAATAATGTTGTCATAGTGTGGTAGTGTCAATTGCTGGACTTATCATCATGATCACTTCTTTAGCATAGGGAATAAATTCAATAAGGTGGTTAATGACACTGTATAGCTAGGTGGGTACTGTTGAATAACTGTGACGTACATCTGAAACAAATGTTGTATGTTAGCTGTATTTTAATTAAAAATATTTTGAAAAAAACAGAAAACAATTGTAGAGTCAATCAGAGAACATTACCTTGGTGAAATTACTTTTTAGCAATACATATAATAAGATGATAGAAATGTCACAGAAATATTTGCTCTCCTGAGTAATTCATACTGAGTATTATACAGTATTTCATGGCATTTCTACTAGCGTTCCTCCCTTTTATGGTAATTTATAAATATTGATAATAAAACATAATTTCTACACTTGCATATCTAAACAGTGATAATTTATTCTCCAATAAACACATTTGAAAGAGAAGCTTCATCTACATATGACTCCTAAGAAGTAAAGTGTTTTAATAAGCATTTTATAAATTAAAAGAATATAATAAAATCTAACATTGAGAAAGTGCTTTCCAGTTTGCAAAGCTCTGTTGCAAATACTGTTTTATTTGGGCAATAACTGAAGCGTGTAGTAGTTGCTTCATTGAAATGTGTGAATTATATAAATTATCCTGAAGACCATGGTTTTCCTTTCTCTAACAATTTTAATACAAATTTGTTCAAATGAAAAAGTAGAGAATTTCCGAGTCATGTTGTTTTTTTTTTAACTCTGTTTCTGAAACAGTTGAATCTGAGTCATAAATTTTCAGATTTCTAAGGGACTTTAGGCATTATCTACTCTAAATGTTACCTGATCAATGGAATCCCAATCTACACACCTATAATGGGAATATTATTTCAGCTGAACATAATTCTTCTTGGAATTTATATTTAATACCATCTATATAATGTAACAGAGGCACAATCATAAGACTATTTGATAGATATAATCATTAAAAAAAAACCAAAAATGTGGTATCCAGCCATGACACTAATCAGTATACTTGGTTATACTATTTAATACAGACTAATCTTTACAAATTAAAGCTTTCATTTGTTAGATTTTTGTTCTATTTGGTATATATTATTTAAACACATGTGATGCATATCTCAAAAAAACTATTGATTTTCAGTCTAAGCTCATTAAATATAAAGAGCAATGCATTTCAAGCTCAGAGTCTGTCTAGATTTCCTGAGATGATTTAGCAAGATCTATCTTGGATTTTCATCTCATTACCATTTTCTAGGGAAATCTGTGCTTTGGAGAAATAACATGTCTTAATTTCTTTTCGTTATCTTATGGCACATTGAGAAATACTGTTCATGGTGGGAGAAGAGTGAGGTCAGGTCTGTTCTGTAGAAAGACAGCTTCTGTCAGATGGGCTTACAGTTTGAGCTCTGACAACCATTCTCTCCTCTAATTTCTTTAGGCCTGTTTCTAACCCCAAGTACTATACTCTCTCTTCCTGGTTTTATCCATGCCTTACTCTCTTCTCAAATTACTTTAATCAAGGACATCATCTGTTTCTTCCTGGGACCCTGACTAATACAGGGATGTATAATTTTAGTGGTGAGATAATTTCTGATTACTTTTGAGATTGATCCAAAACCAACATTTGAAGTTTTGATCCATTAAATGTGCTGACGGTCTTATAATAATTAGTTCTTTTGCAGATTGGCATATAGACCAGCCCACGTAAACAGAGAAATAAATAACTAATAATTTAAAGAATTGAGTTAATGAAAATTTAAATCAGTTGGCCATGTTTTTTAGCTCAGTTGAAATGGTATTATTTTTTTTATACTTAATCCAAACTCAATATGTATTCATCTTTGTAACTCCATTGAGTGTAAGCCTTCCAAGTCTTTGAAATTGCACAATATAAATATATATACATTCATATACATCATATATATATTATTTTCAGTGTTGAGGTGACTCAAGGACATTTGAAGTGGCCTGGACAAAGTTTTGTTAGTTAATAATTACAAACAAATAACTTCAAGGCTCCCATATAAAACAAAAAATCCTGATTGATTAAGATTTAGTTCTAATTTTATATCATTATAATACTGGAAATATAAAATGAAGATAGAATTTCAGTTGCCAGTATAAGTTTCATTTTGCCTGTTGATTTCATTATCCATCTCAAAACAAAAACATACACAAAGTTTTTTTTTTTCCTTTACTCTAGAAAAGAAATTGAGGCAGCTAAGTTTGCCTTTGTAGTTTCATAAAGAAAATTACAGTTTTTATTTTTTCCTTTTTCTCTGTTAGTCTGTTTATTTCCTTTCACATCAAGGAAGGATCCTGCCAAGAAAAAGAAAAGTAACTTTAAAAAAAATAACCTTTCTTTTTCTGAACTTCTGTTGAAACAGAGTTTTAGGATTTTCCTGAATAGGAAATACATGATAAATATTGTATACTGGATGCTTTTGGAAATCTTTCTTTTATGTTGGTTACTTATAACAACAATTGTGGTATGGAAAAGAAGGCACCTTCGGAAGCCAAAAGTCTGTTTACATAATATTTCCACATAAATCTGGCAAACTTTCAAAGATCTGCTTATGTACTGGAGACTGAGAAATTTCCGTTTATTTTGGCTTCCCAGAGAGGTCAGCTCCCTTTACAGGTATGTCAGCTTGTGGTCAGCTCTCTTTGGCTAGCCTTGGTTTTTGTAATTTAGAGGGCAAAGAGTGTATATATTTTTAAGTGGTGCCTGAGAAATTAATGGAGTACAGTGGCCTTTTTATTTTTCAGTAGGCTTCACTTTCAAATCTGATGAAGTAAGTAACAGTGGAGCACTGTTGTTCCATCTGCATAGCATAGAATATTTTCATAACTTATAATATATTAAAAATCTATTCTCTTGAAAATGTATGGATTCTTTTTGTTTAGTGGTTTCCCTGGAATTTTCTGATAACCACATTTTGGTATTCAGTTGATTATAAAGGGCATACATGAGTTGTAGGCATAATAAATATTACATGTGTTTGCCTCTGCATCCTGAGACTGCAGAATGGACAAAACTAGAGCAAGGGGAGTTTGGAAGCAGAATAGAAGTTGATCCACTAACTAGTAAGAACTGATTAAGGTAAAATAAGTACAATGTAGGATGTGAATTAATACAACTTTTTTTTTTCTTTTAACATTAGAACCTTTTTTTCTAAATAAAAACCAATATATAAAAGAGATTTAAAAAAATAGAGCTGCTTTGGTTGAAGGGGGCAGGAGGCCTAGAGCCCTACCTAATTCTTCTGATGTCTGTCCCAGAGACAAGCAACTCTTCTTGAAAAACCACTGCAGAACTGTATAAATCTGAGACCTCCATATGAAGCCCCATATGATAAATTAATGTTAGAAACTTTCTTCCAGTGATAAATGAATATTTTCAGTGTTAGACTCACCAAGAATGTGTAAGAACTGTCATATTTTTCTACTGCATTTTGCTTAGAACAAAATTCCTAAGGTGCCTAGAATCCTACGGCCCACATGTATATGTGTGTAATTTTTCTCCATAGCCTGCTCCTCCCTATCCAACACAATAATGAAGTTTGACTGGGCCTAACTCCCACCCTTGACACCAGCCTTCAGCCCACTCTATCATGCCTCTCAGGCATCTTTAATGCCTCCTGGAGTGCACCATAAGCATTCTCTGTCACTTTGCTGTCACGTCACATCCAATCTGGTGGACATTTGCTATTTCCTGCCAGGCACTAGTGTCTCTCCCTTTGCTTTGCAGAAACCTTAGTGTAATGAAGCCATGAGGTGAGAAAAGAGGCGAGACCTCCACCCCTTCTCTTTTCTCTGTCACATTTGTCCACTAAGACACCTGCCCATGATTCATCTTTAGTGCCTGTCACACAAACATTTCCTTCAGAGTCCCTGGAGTCAGGTGGCCCTGTGGCTCCATATCTGACCTCAGGAGGACCGCCACAGTTCTACCTTCATCTTTCTCTTCAGTCATCTGGGTTCCAAATTTCTTCCACCCTTCGTTCCCAATCCTCCTGCAAATCTGTTTAATCCAATCATAAATCTTGCTAACATATTAGGTAAACATGAATACTATTTTAGAATATTTTTTTCAATTTTTAACTTTGATGAATATTCAGAACCCTACTTTTAAAGCTTTATAAATGAGACATACTTAGGTGGTATTCATTTTTTTCCCTTTATTTGTTTTTTTAATCCCCAAATAGTTCAGTGATGAACTGTCAAACTACTTGGAATAAACTAAAGTTATTAGGGCAATGAAAATTATTTTGAACTCCTTTGATCACACATAATGGATATCCATAACTGAAGAAAGCTGCTTAAAACAATAACCAAAAACTTACTGACATTGATGTTCCACAGATGTGAGTGTTAGGATTATTGTGTCATTCATGCTCTTTTCCAAATAGTTCCAGCCTTCTACCATTCTGAGCATGTGTAGGAATTGTGTTGCTGGACCACTTATAGTTAGATGGGGCGATGTGACTGGCTCTAGCCAAAGAGTTGTGAGCAAAAGTGACAATCCTCACTTCTGATCTGGATCATTTTATTGCTTGAGTAAGACCATGACGTTCTCTATCTGTGGCGTGGAGACCTGTACTTAGAACGAAGGGGCTTTTTCGTCAGCCTGAGTCCTTGAATGACTGAAATGAGCAGGGGCTCCTGCCCCACACCTTTGCCAATCTCTTATGGTCCTGAAGCATGAGTGAGGAAGAGCTTTTTCTGTCTTGAGACACTGGGAATTTGGGGTTTATCTTTGTTACTGCAGCCTAGCTTATTCTAACTGATCGAATCTCCAGTTGGGGAAGATTGGGGAGTAGTTGTCTTGATTGATTGTCCTAAATGGTGATTAGGCTCATAGGTAATGTAATTTGACTCCAATGATGTGATGGCCATTTTGGTTTATGATATTTTAGGGAGGGAACTCACTAGCATATTCCACAATGTAAGCTATATTTGAACTTATTACAAGCATCACTCTGTAACTCATTTTAGGTTATTATGTATCAATATATATTGTTGGTTTAGCCTAATTAAAATTAATACTAAAATAATTACCATGATTGTATATTTTATAGTAAAAGAGACCATTCTTTCAACATTTATTCAAAAAGCTATTTGGGTTTTTAATATTTTCAAAGTTGAACAGATTAGAGAGTTTTTTTTCTGGTCTTTTGTTGAGCCATGATTATCACAGAACTAGGTAGAAAATTTTCATTTTAGCGTGGTAGTTGTTGCTGAAAGGTAAAACTTGTCCTATAATTTGTCCTTTCTTTCTTCCTTTCCTCCTCCCCACCCTTCCTCTTTTGTTCCTTTACTTATTTTTTAAGAATATAGGATTTGATTTATATGTGTTGATCTATAGATGCAATATTGCAATAATTTACAATCCATTATCAGTAGACGTGTAGGGTTTTTTTGTAAACAAGTATTTCTGTGGTAGTTCATGGTGAGTTTATAATCACTTAGTAGGCACTGCTTCATTAATCTTAACAATTTTCTCGTGAGGTTAATTATGTAACAATCTCCCCGTTGAGTAGGTGAGCTTCTATCACATTGAGAAGTATTCTCACCTCACATGAGAGGTGGGAGGGAAAAGTAGGCTGCTGTGAACTTGAAACAAGCCTCTGTGAGATACTTAGCTGTTGGGAAGAGTTCTACCCAATTTTAGTTGTACACTGACAAGTTTTGCTCTGCTGAGCTGTGCCTTCCATAATTTCCCTGGCTTTCCTGTTCTCAAGAAGTTTGGATTATGATAAGCTCATTAATTATAAGACACACACTTCAGAATTCAGATGGGTATAGAGGCCACTGAGCAGCTGAAAAGTTAAAACAAAAGCAAAACTACTTACTGGATTTTTTCTTCTTCTTATATTGTGTTATTAAGAAAATTCAGGGATAGTGTGAATTGTCAGTTTGCTGCCCACCTGTTCATATCTGATATGTAGGACTCATACAGAAAATACCCACTTATGCCCACTTATGATCTTGTGACATTAAATGCTTGTAGGTATTATATGCATACATGCACGTAATTTGAAAAGTTAAACATTTTCAAAAGTTTGGAAATATGTTTACTGTTAAACTTCATTTACTAACTAAATATTTGCTAAATATAAACTTAACTGGAGTGACTTATGAGATCATAAGAATAGCAAAGGAAGTTGATTTGTTTGAAAATTCACTTGAGTCCTTTTAAGGAATATATTCAGAACAGTATTCTGTGGATCATCTTGGGTATCAGAAATTAGAGTTGACTTAGGATTTAAGAGTAAATCATTTGTTTCAAAAGTTGAAAACAAATGTAAATTTCAAAAGTGAATGACTTACTAATATTTCTGAAAAAGGTGTGTGTGTGTGTGTGTGTGTGCATGTCTCATAACAAAATGATAGTCTTTTACATTCCTTTTAATCATTGATTGTTTTTCTCCTTTGTAACTTGTTAGATCCCACAGTTGTAAATTCAGGTTCAGATTTTGATGGTTAAGAATCAGGCTTTTTGGGTTTGAATCCAGTTTTCTGCATTTCTAATTCTGTGGCCCTGAGAATATCACATACCTCTCTAAAACTGTGTCTTTGTCCATTAAGATGTGATTATGTTAATGAAGTAATCAGGAGATTGAATGAGTTATTTAATATAAAATAATTAACCTGATCCTGGACTGTGTAGTAGAGGCTCAATAAATGTTAACTTTCATTAACTGGATGATTCTGAACTCTTCACTGCATTAGATTTCTTTAATACAACAAATAAAAATGTATTTTCCTAATAAAAAGTAATCAATTTATTTAATTGACCTTAGAGAAATTAAAATGCCTCCTGGATCGTTTAATCTACAGAAATGCACTCTATCTTTAATCCTTTATTCCCTCTGAATATGTATGTTCCTGAGGAAAACAAAGCTGCCATATCTGTTCTCTTATTCATTTCACAAATGAACTACCCTGCTCACAATAGCACCATTTTTTTTTTCTTAAAACAGACTAGTCAGTGATATTCACAGATTGTTTGTCAAAGGATAATTGCCCTAAATGATTTTCTCCTGAAAACTTGGATCTACTATAATCAGAAAGCAGCATCCATTGAATTTTGTGCACCTAAGCAATCTCATCTTCTGGGTACTTTCCTGAACATATTTATATCCCTTTTGGTCTAGTCCTTCTTCCATAATATTATGGTTTAAGTGGATTCCCATTTCATTGGTTAAGTCCAGTTAAAATCTGTATTTCAATTTCTTTGTAAGGATTGGTGGGCATGTTAAAATGCAGCAAATTATAATTTGTGTCTTGGCCTACCCTGAATCCATCTTTTTCTTTCAGAGCAGAGATGGGTATCCTAGAAAAATATCCTGCTTACCACCTGCTTTTTAACATTTGTTCTAAGGCTTACTTTAAGAAAATAGTTATAAAATATAACTCATAGTTTTCAAGAGATCATACGTTTTTACTTGAGGTTTTATAAAACTTTCACATTTTCCATTAGAAAAATGAGAATTAGCAACGTGACATTAAATTTTTAACTCTCTATAGTCCTTTGTATTTGGAAGAGCCCTTGAATTAGAAGCCCGGACAAATGTCTTCCTGATGAGATTTGCCATCACTGCCTGAGTAACTTTAGGCAAGTCACATCATATGTCAGAAAGCTTCAGTTTGCTCAGTTACAAAAATAAAAATGGTCATCTGAAAATCACAGATTTGTATGGAAAGTTAAACGGTATGTACATGAAAGACATTTAGAAATGGAAAGTGGCATCCCAAAATGTTATTATTGCCAACATTATCTTGTGAATTTTATTAAGTTTATTAGGTTAGTTCACGGGCATGAATGAATGTAGGTGGAATAATGGTCCTGTCCTATGATGACAATATCACAAATTGTTGGGTGGGTTGTTGGGCTTGACATTTATAGGTAAGACTCAGATCTGGTGTCCCTGGGAAAAGACTATTCCATTGGTTTTCCTTTTTATTTTCTATGTCAGTGGAACTAATAACAGTTTGGGGTTCACGTTTAAACATTTCATTTTGAATGTCAGCCTTGCCTTCTACTAGCTTTGTGACCTTTGGTAGTTTGTTTGATATTTGTGAACCACATTTTCTGTGTCTGTAAAATAGAGATCATCTCTATGCTATTTCTTTTTTAAAATAGAACTCGTACAAAAACAAGTTTATGATTAATTCAGTAATGTGAAAGTGGTCAGTTCTCTTAATTTTTTAAGTAATGGAAACCCTTAGGGTTTAGGATCCCCACAGTAAATTAAAGTTAGTCTTCAGCTGCATTTAGCTCTACCTTTCCTCACCTGTAGATGAATTTCAGAAATATAATGAATCATTTCATTATAAGCTTCCACTTTTAGTCAGATAAGCAGCTTGAAAATAAACATACCTTTTCTTTCCTTTTGTTTCTTGAGAAAATTAAGAGTTAATGTTAGAGGAGAATGAGTACAGATGAACCCTTGTCGAAAACTTGCCCCGCGTGCTAAGAAAACTGTCTGGGAGAAATTATAATTTCACACAACTATTCATTTTCTTTATGGAGCAAAGCTATTTACAAATAAACAAGGGTAAGGGTCTCTGTGCCATATAAAATAATTAAAAATTAAATGTATTAAACTTTAAGGAATATAAATTTGGTAAATTTTGCAGCAGGGTAAATTTTGAAACAGCCTAAAATAAAAACATGTAGCTAGAGCTTCAGAATTTAACAGAGTGCTTTTGTATCCGTCCATAAAAGATTACAGATTGGAATCTTTCCCTTACAGTTTGTATGTGGGAATATTGCAGAGGACAAATGTTCTAGCAGCCAGACATGCAAGTTCTGATGGTCTCACTTATCAGGTTTAGTAGATAAATAAAATACCCGTCAGCTACTTTTTATTTAAGAGAATCAACTTGTGATAAGTTTTGGCAAACCTAATACTTGATAAACAGGTCTTAAAAACCCTCAGTTTTGTGCTTTTGAACAAGTGTAGCAATATTATTAGGGAGAACTATAATCAGATTTTTAACATCAAACCTTGCTTTATTCAGGTTTCATCAGCCTAAATATTTATTTTGACTTATAGCTTGCTACAACTGTCATTGCACAGCTTAGCCCCCAGTGTCAGAAGTTTTCCTGGTAAGCTGACATCAGTGGGGAATGGCTACTTTAGAAATTCATTGGTAGAAAGTCACCACAGATAGTGGACATATTGAAGAGACTCCAAATGGACCAAAATAGACCACCAAGCCTATACTTTTTAATTCTTTGTAGATTTACTTGTGTGTGTATTTTATAATCACAGTACTAATGAATCCGTTACTGTGTGTCAGGTATAACTCTTGAGGGCCCTGTGAGATTATCCATTAACTATTACCCCCAATTTCCAAATGAGGAATCTAAGGCTAAAGTGACTTGCCCAGTATCACATGAAAAGGGGAAAAGCTAAATTTGGCCCTTAATACTTTCAATATACTGCTACTCCATAAAGATAAATACAATCTAATATTTTTCAGTAATTCAAAAGGTACTTAATTCATACAATCCTTTGTAACTACGAGATATTTTAAAATAGGAAGTTTAAAGTATAAAGTATGAAGTTTTATTTTAAATTCTTCCAAGTATATTTCCTCGTATATATTTAATAGTCTCTGATCTGTTAATGCTTCTTCCTACTCTTAGCCTTTCCCAAGCCATAGCCTGTGTGTAGATCATCACTAATAAAAGAGCTTTCTTCTTTAACCAAGTCCATTATTCAAAGAAACCTTCCATCTCATCTCTCCCAAGGAACCTCCCAGTGATTAAAATCAGAGTATTGATTTTAACCTGCACTGAGACACGCAGTGCTTATGAAATACTTTTTACACATAAATATACCTTTTTGAACTTGTATATTTGTAGTTAACGTAAACATTCATTTATATATAAGTGTATTGTGTTTTTAAATGTTTTTCTATAAAACTAAATTTCTTAGGTTACAAGAGTATAAATGGTAAAGACTGCAGTTTAATTACCTTGAACTTCACTTAGCACCACATTAGCACAATGAAGTACTTAATCTTTTCTGTAATTATGATCATAGAAGATCAAAATAAAATTAGAATTACAATGATCTTGTATAAGTTAATGATTTTAAGTTGGTAAGGTGTCATTTATATTAGACAAAAATAGTCTAGAGTTAGTTTAAGCATCTCGAATAGTGGAAAACACAGGATCCTTATAAAAAGAAATAGAGGTGAAAAGTTCATTCTCCAGCTCAGGGGATTTTTTATTTAATCTTTGCTTTAAATTAATTTCAATAAGTTTGTTCTAAATTCTTAACTTTTATTTGCCTGGGCACTGAAAATGAATACTGTCCTATTGGGAAAAAGAATAAATGTTGATCCATTCTGACTAAAATCATTCTTTGTGGAATTTTCTTAATTGTAGTAACACTTAAATACTGAAAATCAAGCTTATGCCAGCTTGTCTTTTTGAATGATAATGATTCAGTTGCTTTTGGGATGTAAGGGTTTCTTGGGATGAGGTAATCAAAACAAAATTATTTTTCTTTGTGAAAAGAAAAGCTATTTCATTTATTCTAGGAAGGGGAATTCAGAGATTTTAGGTCAATGTCAGTCATAATGCAAAAAGGAAAAGATAACTGAAAAATAGTTGCTTGAAAAGTTCATATACATCAGAAGATTTAAGGTTTATCTCCATTTTCTCTTCATTTATTTTATATTGTCCTGAATTTCTTTCACATTTATGTGTGTTAGTAAAACATATTCCCCAATAAATACATATTTAGTCTGTTTCCTATTGATTTTTATACACATTACAGTTTTATTACAGCACAAATATATCTTATATCCTGTCAGCCTCAATACTAATTATTTTTATTATATTTTATCATTTCAAAAGGTATTGTACTTGAATTACTCCATAATTCTTATGCAGGACTTTAGGTCCATGATTAAACATATTCTACCATTTGTATAATTTAACAGATTAAGATGAAGAATTTAGGAAAACATTCCAGAGCAATTTACTTGTTTTGAACATCTGGTTAACAGCTGGAATAATAAAAGTTAACACAGCAGTAACCATCTTTTACACTGATCCCATGCACACACAAACACTGGGAAGGATTAACTACTATTCTTGCTTTCTTTTGCTAAAGGGATTTGCTTTAAAAAGGAAAAGAAGATTTGAGAATTCTTAACTGTAGAAGGTCAGCTGAAATTTATATGCAAAATAAATAACACTGATTAAAATTGGATTTCAACTTCATTAATATAAGTTGAAACAAGGTAACTCTTGACAGTTGACACACATAGTAATGACAGAATTTTCTTGAAATTCATATAAGCACATTTTAGTCAATAAACACTGTTACAGTGTTTGTCATATTTAGCAGAATCTCAATGTTTAATTGATCATTCGAGAAGAACTAAACACACATTTTAATATGTGTAATATATTTGTAAGATTATAAATTTTGTATGTACAATATGTAAGTATCTAAAGTATGTTTTAACACTGCAAGTCTTTACCTTTTCAAATGAATCTATTTTTATGTCTTCTGTTTTCATTTAGTATGTTGATAACTTTGGGATGCTTTCAATTGAAAATGTTAATTAAGCTTTCATGCTCAGGTCCCAATGAAAATCAGTTAATTTTCAAATTTAATTTAAAAAGTAATCATTATACTCTCAGTTATTAGAAAACACTGGAAGTTGGTATAGTGAATTGTCCTTTCAAGTTATTCAAAATCACTCAAATTGATACCCTCTCCCGTGTACAATCCACCCTCTGTATTCGTAGATCAACTAAACCTGGATTCAACCAACTGAGGATCAAAAATATTTGAAAAAAAGTTATATTATTGTTGATGTGTACTATGCAGTTACACCTACAGTGGTTGTATCTGTATTGAACATGTACAAACGTCTTTTTTCTTACTATTCCCTAAACAATACAGTAAAACAACTGTTTACATAGCATTTACATTGCATTAGGTATTATACATAATCTGGAGATGACTTAAATTATATGGGAGGATGTGTGTAGGTTATATGCAAATACTATGCCATTTTACATACGGGACTTGAGCATCTGCGGAATTTGGTATCTGTGGGGAACCTGGAACCCATCCCCAGTGGATACCGAGGGACAACTGTATCTACATTTCTAGGCATATGTAAGGCATACTCAAATAGTGTGAAAACAATTAAAGATTAAGTTGAAATTCTTGTAAAGTAAACCATAATGGACTTCTTTTAAAATGTTCCATCTCTAAATGCTTCCGTAGCGTATCAAGATATTTTTTTTTTGTTTTATACTTACTCTTACAATAATTCAACGTTTTAAGCTCTTGTCAAGGAAAATATTGAGTTTTGCCATGTGCTTCTTCTCTTTAGCAAAAAGTTAATTTAGTTCAAACCACGTTCCACTGGTTGTAGATGGCACATATAGAATTTATATGAGCTAAGTTGAATAATTGGCTGAAAGAAAGTCATAATTCTTTGGTTTCTTTCTTTTTAGTCTACGATCATTTTGCAAAAATAATATTATACAAAGTTTGCATATAGTCACAAATATAAAAGTACTAGCATATACATGTACATAGCATCTCACTGTGATATAGTACACTGAGTTCACTGATTTTTATAAACAAATGTTTGTCTTGCATCCTTCTTTTGTAAGAAGTATCTCTAGTACGGGGTTACATGAGCTAGTAATGGCAAACATTTATTGCATGTATTATGTTCTTGGCCTTGAAATCAGAGCCATGTAATAAAAATAAGGAATATATGTATTTTCCCAAAATAAGAACAATATTTAAGATTTTTGCCATTAATGGGGAGAAGCAAACACTATAAGTGATCAAAAAGGAAAGGTCAGTATGGCCCATGGCCATTAGGATTTAGATTGGACTTTCAAAGATGAGAAATAATTTAATTTAGGTGGAGGAAACAGCTTTATCAGAGGTTACATAAGAGAATGTTTGTATGGACTACTGAGTGGTGTAGAGATTAGATTATAAGAGGTATGGGTGTGTTATAGACTGAGGTGGGATAGGGCAGGTAGTTCTTTATTTAGGCTAGGCCCCTTGGATTTTAATATGAAGATAGTGGAACACTTTAGAAGAAATTTGATGACGAGCATGGTGGGAGGCAGGCTTAAGAGGTTATCATGAAGGTAGAGGTTGATGGGAGTTTCAGTTAGCAGAATTAGACTATCTGGGTAGTGATACAGAGTATCAGACTCCTTGAGGGGACCAGTGATTGAGGCTTCTGCAGTAATCCAAATATAATGTGACTAAAACAGTAGAAATTGAAATACAATGATGAAAAGCCTTGTGATCAGTTGGAGATTTTTAAAGTGGCATAGGGTGATACTTTTTTTTTTCAGTGAAATACCAGAGGGAAAGAAGAGGCCTGAGTTTTGATGATTATGGCATTGGCACAAGTTAGGAATTTACAAAGGGCAGCTGGTTCAAGTTGAGTCAAGCAAGCATGGTTCAGAAATGATGAGGTTGAAATTTTGGCAGATAATTAAATTGGCAATGTCCTCTGAAAAAGCAAACAGACTTTCATATTATAGCTCTGTCACTTAATAGTATGGGACTTGCCACATAAATAATTAAACAAACCTAAGGAGCTTATGATAGTTCATTTCATGTCTGGAGCTTAATGATTTTGGAAAAACATAGTAAACAATTGGAGAAAGTTGTCTAAGTTAACTGTCAGAAGAATACATTATTTTGTACGATTAAAAATGACAATAACCGAAGATAGAGCATGGAGGTGAGGTCCACAGTGTAGGGCGAGATCATTTTGAGCCCTCAAGAGTAGTCTTGCGGTGAGAGGAAAACAAGATCCTAAGGCTTAAGTGAAAAGAGTTTTTGGTGAGGATTTAAAAGCTGTTGTCATGGGCCATGCATTTTAGAAGTTGTACTTTTTCCAAAACCTTGTCAAATCTAATGTTTAAAATAAAAACAGTGCTATGCAAGGTAAAAAGAGAACAAGACTAATCTAAATATAAAGCTATTTCTTCCTTCAGTTTTTCTTAAATACTGCTTTTGGGAGTCAAGGTTTTGTTCTTGTGTCTCTGTATTCAGCAATGGCAAATGTGTGCTTTTAAAATAATGTTAGAGTATAAAATCCACCTTTACTAGAACGTTTATACCACATGGATCACATATAAAATATCATTTTTAGTCTTATGGAACAATCTATAATGCATAAATAATAATGTTATCATAACAGAATCATGAAAATAGTGTGTTGCCTTTATTGACTCTATTCTACAAATTAACTATAAAGCCACTATTCTAGAACTATGCACTTATGAAGGAAAATGAGAAAAAATTAACACCTGAGATTTCAAGAATTAGTGTTATTTATATCATGAACAAAATGTCTCTATCAGTTTCTTTTCAGCTATGATATCAACTCGTTTATCAAATAGATCATAATTTTGCATTATATCCATTTCATCAGCTTTTGTCAAGTTACACAAAATAATAAAAATGAAAGTGGATGTAAAAATTTAAACAACTTATATTTTATTTTAATTTATCTGTTATTACAATTCATTTTTCTTAAGTTTCGTAAATAAATAGGAAGAAAACTATTCAGATTTTAGGGAAGAATTTTGATGGCATTTTATAAACAAATTATAGTTTGTATCCACTGCATAATTTCTACATAGAACTGTAACTACCATTTACCCAAACAGTTCTATTTTGAAAAGCTATTGGAAGTAGTTCCTGATTTTGGAATCAACTTTTTTCTTAGAACTTTTAAAATGTATGGTTTACACAATAATTGCCCAATAATTTATGCATAATCACAAATCATATTTTAGTATTTGAATAAGTCTTTATATTTTATGAATAATTTTAGGAATTCTCAACTTGAGATAATAGGATAAAATTATCCATTCAAGTCCATACAAACAATTTCAAGCCTTTTAAGTAACCTGGGTTTGCTGAGATTGGCCATTAATATCTGTATATTATGCCCATAAAAGATAGTGTTAGAAATTAAATTACTATGAAAGAAACATTTTGCTTCTGAAGAAGATAGGATTCAGAATTGCCAGCTTGAAAGTTTTGCATTCATTCTTTGGAAGTCATTAATAGCTTTAAATAGATATAATTTCAAAATAGAAATTCTGCAGCTTTCAGTGAGCAAATTGCCTTGATTTCCATGTGAATTAAATACTAAGAGCCAAATCGAGTATTTGGTCTTCTGTTTTTACTTCATCTAGAAACTTCATTATTAAATATGTGATAACCAAAGATTATTCAAGTATTTCAGTATATTGCAGATTGAGATCTTTAGAGTTTACGTTATCTATAAATTATAAGTAGCGTCACTGAAACATCAGCAATGTGGCAGTTTCTGTACAATTTAATTTTCACTAAAAGCATGAGAGTCTATAGGAGTATCACCCTGTCAGCAAGATTTGAATTTCCTTTCAAGAAATAAAAGGATTATTTTTAAATGGAGCAAAATATAGTGAGTGATATTTGTCATTTTGTTAGTGATCAGTGTTCTCACTTGTCCTAATTTATTTTCCCTAGAATGTTCTACATTTGTAAAATAGAATAAATAATTTTAATCACAATTTTATACTTTACGATACCATCAATGCATAAAGCTGAAGGGCTGTCACCCTCACTGTATTTTTTTGAGTACCATGAAAATGTTTGAAATTTTGGTTGATATTTAGGTTAAATATCTTGTCATCCTACTGTTTTCATACTGTTCTGGACCAAGTACGGAAGTTGAGGACCAGATGGTAAGTATATTTGCTCAAGGATTTACAGTGGCGGAAGGATGATCTGCATCAAGGCCTTCTGTTTCCAGAGTATTTGCCCCTCCCCACTCTTTATTGCCTCCAAATATTTGCTGACAAATTACACAGGAGGAGGGCAAGTGAGGGAGTTTGAGTGGGCATGGAGAGAGTTTGGCTGCAAGTAAGTATATTAGAGCAGCTTCCATCAGAGTTCAGAGTCTTATGCTCTTACTACATCGTTTTTTTGTTTTGTTTTGTTTTTTTCGCTTCTTGGTAGTTGGTTGGGGACATATTTCCAGTTTTTAATGTTCACCTGTGTAGTGTGTGGATCAGATTAAATCGTTTTAGTCCCAGAACCTTTTCCCTTCTACCTTCACTATGTATCACCTCCAGCCCCCTCTACTGTCCAGGATATTCCAGAGAACTCTGTATCTATCCTGCTTGAGGGTTGAGGAGTGAAGTACCCCTCTTTATCAAAATTCCCCTGTCGTGGTATTTGGTATTGACAAGTTCTCTGTAGTTGGCATTTGGGAAGTTATGGTGGTTTCATTTCTTTGCTGGAAATGGAGACTTATTCTTTCCTTTGGTATTTGTTTTATGGTGTCCATTAGTTTCAAGATTTGAGAAAAGGTTAGGAAAGATGCTGATCTTCTGCAGTCTTTAACTGTAGTTCAAATTTTTTTCTCAGAAGAATTTTATCTAAATTAAAATTATAAGATCTTAGTATAATTTGTATGCATCTGGAGAATAAAAAACACAACAGTAACTTTTGCACAGAGCTACATTGAGGTTTAATGAAGCTGACAAACATGTGCAAAGTGTTTAGCCAAGTACCATACACTGTAATAATTAGACAATAATGCTTAGCTGTCATCAACATGACTCCATCATAGAAGTGGGCCTTTTTTTTTTTTTTTTGCTAATGTTAAATGTATTTTTTGTTTGGATTTCACTTTAAATTCTGAATTCATTCATATTAATAACTATACTTTATTCTGAGTTTAATCAGTGAAATGAAATAATTCCAATAATTTATATTTAATCTTTGGAGTGGAATTTAATATCATTGTGTTCATATAGTGGGGTGGGCTTTGACATTGTTTAGAGCTATAATCATATTGACATAAATTTGTATCATGCAAGCATCAATATGTTAATGTCTAATTTCTGTATTCCTAAGTTTATCAATGCAATGTAATTTCTTAAAAGTTTATCTAACATCAAATGATAAATAGATATATTCTCAGGTTTAACATAGTGCCATTTAATTATTTATGTCTGTATCCCAGCTAGAATATATTCATAGGCTTTATTTATCGGTGAGACATTTCCTTTCTATAAGTCTCATGTTCTTTATTATTAGAATATATCATAGATTGAGTTCTCTAATTGCGTGCTGGCTGACCTGAATCTGCCTAGAGAAATGTTTTGATGTATCAGCACATCATTTAAAACATTTTTGAATTTATATGCCTTCGGTCACCAGTTTTCTTCTGACTCTACCTGTCAGTTTATGTGTGGTTACTTCACACATTTATGTTAGATGTGTGACCATTGAAGGCATTGGAGGTTTTTGACTCTTGGACCTATATCTCTGACGTTGCTTTAAAATTTTTGTGTATCCATGTGACTATTCCTCTTTAGTAGAGTGCTGAACAAATTAGTCTTTATCCGCACCCACCTGTCCTATCTATTACAGGTGGATACCTGTAACTGTCATATTCCTCTTGGAATGACTGTTTCTATTTTGATCACAGGTCCCAGAGAATAACATACTATGATTTTTGTAAATGCCCATTATTTTACAGTCTATAACCTTATTTCAAGAAAAAGTATGTTAACTCACTATACAAAAGTAGCAAATTTAGATTCTATCTTACACTCTCGGTTTTGTCATTGGTTTCCATTTTCTCTTAGAATAATTTTTGAACACTTGTGACTAACAAAACTAGAACTCATTTTGAATTTCGTAAGTATAATTGGATGATTATCCAAAAGTGATGATAAATGATGTTGATATTAAAGTCATGGAATTTCGGTGGCTAATGATCAAAATAATGAAGTAATTTAAGGAGAAGTGGGTTGTACTCTTTGAAAAAAAATATATCCAAATTAATATGACTATTTTTAGTATTTTATAAATATGAAGTTGACCCACTGCTGTCAATAATACAGAAAATGAGAGTGTCATTCAGTGGTTCTAATGGATTATTTTATAGTTAAACTGCCTTATAACCGATGACAGGCTTGGAGGGAGGAAATAATGTGACTAAAAACATGAGGATCAAACTTGGTCTCATTAGCTGGGATCAATTTACAGTCAATTATAAAAGGACTAAGAATGCACTTATGACTTAAAAGGGTGCCTTTTATAAGGTTTCACAGTGATTAATTGCTCAGAGTGTGATAAAACTAAAAATAACAGATGTAAGCACAACACATCAAACCTCTCAGTGGTTTCACACATCTACTGAAATGAGATTTGTAAGTGAAAATGCTAATTCATAGGTTCCTCTTTTCTTAAAGTCAGCCAGGCTGTGTCCTCAGTTTAACTCAAGACAACAGACTATAAAATAAGCTTTAGGAACTCTGTCAATATGAAATTATATCTAGAATATATAGATATATATGCACATAAAGTGCCAAAAAATGTATACACATTTTAAGAAAGGAAAACTATTAAAATTGTAATAATATGTACCAATAACAAAAAATGAATACAGGTCATGTTTGACTTCTGCAATTACAAGACGTGCTCGAAGTGGTTACCATCAGCATCTAGACATTCCTGATTTTATATATATATTGCCTAGGAAGTTATTCAAACAATTCTTAGAATTAATATGTGTTACATACAAATAGTTAACAGAAATCAATATGATAAAGAGTTTGTTTATAATAGCAATAATAGCAAAATGTCATAACTATAGCCACAGACAAACTACGTAAAAGTTTATTATGAATATTTGAAAACAAAGTAGTACAACACTTTGGTAAATAATGTAATTTTAAAAATAGAAAAATATGCTCTTTTCTTTGAGGATAAATCTACAAATTATAAAATGTTAATTTTTCTGAAGTCAAATTATGATTCCTGTGGATTTTTTTAATAACAAGTTTGAATATTTTATTGGATTTTTTTTCAGTAAGAGCTCTGAGGGAAACTCAGTTATCAAGTAACTATAAAAATATAAGAAGAAAAGGTCAGTATTTACCCAAGAATTGACATTATCAGTGAGTTTTCATATATATCCTTAGAAACCCGAGTATAAATTGGAACAATATTCACAAACAAATAAAGATGGAATAAAATATTCAACCCATAGCATTAGAGGACTATTTGGAGAACTACCACTCAAATTTAAATTATCCTTTCAAATCTTATGGTAAAAGAAAAGACAAATATCTGGATGGGTTAAATGAGTCACTGTGTTCAATGTAAATGTGTAATTACAAAAAATGGAAGAAAATGTTTATATTTATATAATCTCAAGCTTTTTAACCTTAGGGAAAAAATGGAAGAAAACACAAGAAATTTTTGATAAAATTGATTAACAAATAATAAAAAAAGAAAACTAGTACATATCAGAAAATGTTATAGTCAAACCTAAAAGCCAAATTTCCAAAGGGACAAAATATTTACCAAAAAAATTTTAAATAATAGATTGATGTTCTTATTGCATAAACTGGTGTTCTTAATCAAATCTCTGCTTTTCACTGTGCTTAGAGAGGATATTATTTTAAATTAATAATGATTTAATCGGAAAAGTAATATGAAAGAATAAAGGATATGAATAGAAAACAGACCAAAAATAAATAAAAATTAACCAGTAAATAGGACACTGAACATTACTAATAATGAAATGTGACTCAAACAGCCATTAGGATGCTATTTAGGATATGAATTATTTCATATGTCAAATCAGAAATTTTTAAAGAAGCTGTAGTGATAATAAAAGTGAAGTGATAGGTGCCTTTTCTTAGATTACTATTGATAAAACACATGTAAAAAGAAATTTGTCAATATATATCAAGAGCTTTAAACCAATAACGCTGCATTCTAAAAATATAACTGAATTTTCAGAAAAGCCTTTATGTAATGTTCCTGTATATTTTTTTATATTTGTCAGTACCTCGAAAACAAATTAACGTGCCTAATAATAATAAGCAAATGATTACTTCAGTTATAATATATTTTTATGATGAAATAATATGAATAGTCAAAATCATGGTTTTGATTATTTAATAACATAGAAAAATGACTCTGATATTAATGTTAAATGAAAAAAAGATAGAAAACATTTCAAATATGTAAGTCAAAGTTTGGTTTTAAATTATTTTTGTATATGTAGACGATATTGAAAAACATCTAAATGTTAATAGTTTTCCCTCTGCTAGCGTTATGGGTTGGTTTCATTTGATTTCTCATGTATATCTAGGGCTTTTTTCTAGTGAGTATAAAGAGCATATAAGAAAATACTATATAGTAATGTTAAAACTTTCCAATCTTGGAAGATGTTATTTATTGCTGAAATACATATATATTATGATAACAATTACAATAAGTAAAGTTCAGTTACAACTAACAGAAATCACTTTAGCTGTTAAAGCACCAAGGGTTTGAAAGGTTATATGTTTACAAAAGGAAACAATGCAGCAGCCGCATATGCAGCTCCTCTCCTGTGATGTCCTGACTGTGTCTCAGTGTCTAAGGTGGATTTTTACTCACAATATCTGTGTACCTTGGCTCTGCCCAATCTCTACTAGGTTAGACTAGATTTTTTCACAGCATGGTGTCTCAGGGTTCCAAAAGAACAATAGCAGAAATGGCAAGGCTCCTTTTGCCTAAGATTCCAAACTGCATGTTGTTATTTCTACCACGTTTTATTTGTCAAAATAAATAACAAGACCAGCCCAGATTCAAGAGGTAGGGAAATTGGTACTTATGGGAGGAGCTGCAAAATATTGTTGCCATGTTTTCAATCAACTGTACTATATGATATGCTTTGGCTACTGGGACATTGAAAAATGCTTGCAATTAGAGCTAGCCTCCTGGAAAGTGAGAGCCCACAGGAGAGCGAACCCTGCAATTCTAGCCATACCAGATGTACCCATCTATCCTCTCTATCCCAGCCAAGGACCCAGGTACATGACCATCCAGCCATAGCCGAATTGCCCAAGGATAAGAAAAAAACCACCCAGAGAATCCACATAATCTTGAGAAATTAAAAATGTTTGTGGTTTTAAACCACTCTGCAGCATAACCTAACTGGCTATAATCCCATTTGTTACAAGTCAGAAAACAAGGAAGTTACCTGGTTAAATATTGGCTCAAAACTGTGCAGCAGCTGCTAGAGCCAAAAACTGAAGCCCCATGCTAAGTCTTTCAACAATCATCATTAATGGCCCAATGCCTTGAAAGACAAAATGCTTTTATGGGCATCCTTATGGCAGAGAGCATCTCTCTTCCAAATTTTGTATAATGGTGTGTAATCAACTGAAACTAAATTATATCAGGAACCCTTCTTACAGGAAAGTTTGAGAAATGTAGTCAATAGTACAGGAATTCATATTGGAAAGATGTGATATCAGGATTTACTGTGATAAGAGTAGAAAAGTTGTCTTCTTTTACATTAATGAGTTGACTTTTAGAAAGCCCTTAGGTAGCTTAAAGATAGGGGCTGGTTGCTAGGTGAACCCACCATGCGGTTAGAAGGTTGGAACTTTTCTACTCCCCACCAAACTTCTGTGTAGAGAGTTTCTGGCTTGGAGAACATTTGGAAGTGCTGGGAGAGTGGTTCTCCTGGAGAGGACATGGAAGGTCTTGCGCTTTCCCCATGCCTTTCCCTCTGCATCTCTCCCATCTGGCTTCCTATGTTATATCCTTTTATAATGAATCCGTAATCTAGTAAGTAAAATGTTTCTTTTCTGTGAGCTGTTCTAGCAAATTAATGGAATCTGAGGAGGGGGTCTTGGGAATCTCTGATTTGCAGCCAATTAGCACAGGTAACAACCTGGACTTGGTGGTGGGGAGGGGAAGGCAGTCTTGTAGGACTGAACCCTGAACCTGTGGAATTTGATGTTATCTCTGGGTAGGTAGTGTCAGAATTGAGTTGAAATATGGGATACCCAGATGGTATCCCAAGAATAGCTTGTTGGTGTGGGAACCCCCCCCCCCACACACACACAGAACCACAACATTGGAATTGGTACTAGAACTTATTTAGAAGGTATACTAGATGCTGCACTGCTGTCCACCATATTTACTATACTCAGCATTGGTTCTTTTTACTTTTGGTAATTGTTTTCACTTTTATGAATTTTGACACTAATTTCCTATACAGTTTGATAAAGAAGTATGTCAGCACGCATATTAGTAGTCTTTCTATATAGAAAGGATAAAAGTCTGTCTTCATATTAACAACTGACTAATGTATATACCAAGAAACAGTTCTTATTCTTCAGGACCGAAGTTCCCTGTAATTTTTTTTTAAGTTTGAAATGGTGGGAAAGACTCATTTTTACTCATTTACCCCTATCTCCTTCCTACCTTATTATTTCCAAGTCCTTTTTATATCTCAGGGGCCACAAATAAGATATTCCTTATACTAGGACCTCTAGTTTCCCTTCTCCCCACCTACAAAGTATAAATTTAATTATATAATTAACATATATGCATCCTTTACTTCCCAGCCTATATATCACTTTCTAAGAGAGGCTTTCTCTGACTCCCTAGTTTGGTCAGGCTCTCCTGTTACAGGATTCTGTAACACTGTGTCTTTCTTCCTTATGATCTGGTGAGAGGGGATGGGTAAATTAATTTTAGAGGAGAAATACTTACCAAAGGGGCTAGCACTAAGAAAATATTTAATCAAATTTAGCTAAATGAATGGATAAGGCCCATTTGTATTCTAAGGAGTTTGAATCTTTTTATCTGCTTTTGTCAGTGAAAGAGACAAGCTGCATGGCATACAAAGGGGTTTCTGGGTTGAGCTTGCCATGGAATGGAGTTACTATCTGCCACACTGGAGAATGTGATAGTTCATATTATGTGTCAACTTAGCTAGGCCATGATACCCAGCATTTGGTCAAAAGCCTGTCTAGCCGTGGCTGTGAAGATACGTTTTAGATGTGATTAATATTTAAATCAGATTTTTAGTAAAGCAGATTACCCTTGATAATGTGGGTGGGCCACATCCTATCAGTTGAAGGCCTTAAAAGAAAAGATTGAGGTCTTCTGAAGAAGGAATTCTGCCTCCAGACTGCCTTCAGAATGGGGCTGCCAACATCAACTTTTCCTGGGTTCTCTAGCCTGCAGACATGTTCTGCAGATTTCAGATTTGCCAGCTCTACATCTGCATGAACTAATTCCTTACACTAAATCAATGTGTCTCTCTCTTTCATTCACACCAACCTATATATATCCTACTGTTTCTCTGGACAACCTTGACTAATACAGAGACAGAAAATGGAGAGAAGTGAGGGAAGGAACTCTACCAAGTGCAAGAATGCTGCTTGCATTTCTGTTTAGTATTGGCTATTTTAATTCCCATAGATACCCTGGGAAGTGAGTTTAATTATTATTGTCATTTAACAGGAGAAAAACCCAGCCCTAAAGAAAGGAAGATGTGCAGCGGTGTTCAGCACAAAGCCTTTCTGAGACACCCCCCCAACACTCTGCTTCTAACACTCTGCTGTCTTCTAACACTCTGCTGTTCTCAGATTGTCTTGCTGCTTGCTTACCTGATAGAATCAGCTGTGGACCTTTTATTAGGCATGGCAGTTTTCCTCAAATAAAGGAGGCTCTGGAAATAGAAGAGGGCACAGAATAAACTTTTAAGTGTTATTGGGAAGCTAATAGGATTGTCACTTGGGTTGTACTAGGAATCGTGCCATTATTCTGGGTTTCAGAGATGACAAAATGCTTTCTCCGGTGTTTTAAAAAAGCAGTATTTTTCCAGAGCCTTTTTTATTTCACCCAATAGTGAACTTGGGAAAGGTTTTTATGTTTTTATTCTTGTTTGTTTTTCTTTTTAATTTCTTTCAAATTTGTTGCCTGATTTCCTCTGCAACAGGACCCGCATTCTGATATTTCAATGAGGCTGGCCTCGGGCAGATCTTTACATTCCAAACCCAGGGTGTGTAGAACTTTCCTCTTCCTGTTCTGCTACTCTTTCCTTAGAACTAGAAACAAATTGCCCCAAGAGTAGTCAAAATTATAGTAGCCTTAGGGAAAGGAAATGTAAAATTGATGGCTTCTTTATACTTTAAAATAAAGGACAGGCTTCAAAGCCCAAAGCCAAAGTTATTTCTAAATACCGCCATTATTTAAAAAGTTCCCTGGAAAGCATATCATGTCTGTGTTTTAGAACCGCAGAGTATAATGACCTTAAAACACCATACTAGAGGCAGTTTTTCTTAGGATGTCTGAGGGGTTGTCTTATTTATATATAGAGAGGAAGGATTTTCTGATATTAATAATGTGCTTTCTTTGATTAATTTTTGTTTGAAATTCTGTAAAAATATTTTAGGTGAAAATATGTGTTAGGTGCAAAATAACATGATTATAAAAGTGAAAGAATTTTGAAAGATGTGAGACATTATCAGACTTGGTAGAAAGCAAGTTTTTTTGTTTTTGTTTTTTCTCACAGATAGCTTTAAATAATACATAGCTATAAATAAAAACAAATGTCTATAAATAAACAGCTTTTATACAAATATGTATAAATAAATATACTTAGTATCACAGGGGAAATTCAAATAAAAGTCTTGTTTTTCTGTTTTTGAGAACTTTACCATCAATGAGGGATGACAAAGCAAATACAGAGCAAATGCTAAAAGAACTAGAATTTAAATGCGTCTGGAAAGGGCTGTGATAGAGACACAACTCTTGGTTTAGGAAACGATCATTTCAAGTTTAGGTGAGTATGAGCAAGACCTCGAGGACAATATGGCAATATTAGCTCAGGTGAATCATTTTTCAGAATACCAGAACTAGTCAGGTAAAAGAGACAATATTAAAAGCCAAGCGTTTTTAGCTACAAATCAAATGTGTTGTGTGTGTTTTTTCCCCAAAACTGTATTGGAAGATTAGAGGAACAAGCTCAGGGTTCACAGATGAGTTGGTTTTGCCTGGGTCACAGGATACGGATCAAAGTAAGAACGACATAGGAAAGTTAAAGTTACAGAATTGCACACCTGAAATCTATGTAACTTCACTAACAATCGTTGCCCCAATAAACTATAAAGAAAAAAAAAGTCAGTTTAAAGTTAAGGTTTTGCACTCTGTTGGAGGATGTCCTCATTCAGGCTAAGTTTGCAAATATTGAAAATTAATATAAACCAATCCTAACTTTAATACAGTTTAGTTACAAGCAGTTGGAATTATCCGGGATCGTTAATAATATGTTGGTGCAAAAGTAATTGCGGTATTTGCAATTACTTTTAACCTTTTAAACCGCAATTACTTTTGCACCGACCTAATATTTTCTTCTAAACTCATGGGTAGAAAGTGCAGGGATAGCTGGGAGTAAAATAACCTCTGTCTGGGAGAAGAATTCCCACCTTCCACTCTTTAGTTCTTATGGCTGGACCAATAATAAAATAATAAAATCTGCACAAGGCTAGATTAGCAGGAGAAAAAAATACATTTTTCCTGGTTTTTATTTTAATTTTTATTTAATTTTAATTTTACATATATTTTTTGCTTTTCTACTTTGCCATCTTGACCAGAAACTCTCTCCTAAAAATCAATTTAATACATGAATTGATTTTAGGATGAATCAACGGGAGATTCACAATGTGATGCTCAGATTATAAAGTGAGGGTTAAATGTTCGAACGAGGCACCTTTTTATACTGTTTAGACAAAGAATGAATTTGTGAGAAATTTACAAGACAAAAAGTTAGGGTCCATTAGAAAGGAATCTAAGTATGGCTTGGATATTCATTAACAAGGAATCTAAACAAAGTTTGGGCTTGGGTTGTAAATTAGTAACTGTGTTATTAGTAAAGGTTTGTTTATATATGCTTTTTCGACTGGATTTTATAACTATGATAAAGATGTTTCTCAGTCCTTCAGGAGCAGGGAGGGCATCTCATAGAGATTTATGAGTATTTCTTGCTTTTAGCGGGACAGTATTTCCTGCTTCTCGGGGACAGAGAAGTGTCAGAGAGCTTTTCTTGTTCATGCTGCTTTTCAGCTGATTTTAGTTCGAAATAATCAATACACCATTGTGGAATAATTTAAGGCAGCCTGCCCTGGGACGAGACACCTGATTCCTCCTTAGTCAGTTACATTGATATTTCCACTTCCAAGCTTGCATCTTGCTGGTAGTCAATTGAAAAAAGAAGAGAAAGTAAAGAAGGTAAATAATACATCATTAAAAGTTTTGCTACAAAATTGATGTTCAGACTTAAAGTCATCGCTGCTCTTTGATGATTTGTGTCATTTTCATTTTTTCTAAATAGATTTATCATAATTTTTAAATTTTATAATTATGAAAAAAATCCATTCTCTTTGTCAATTCACCGTTTTGTTTTCCACTCACCAAACTGCTTTATTTTCATTTTAGCATTTCTATAAAAAAACTTATAAATATTTACTCAAATGTTTTGATCTAAATAAAACCTTCTTTAAAAATTGTCTTCTAACATTTTGTTGCTTGCTTTGTAAATGAAAGTGTGCCTTTTTTCCAGATGGTGTTATCGTTCTAGAATGCTAATGTAATAATGGAACTTTAATAAAACTAACTCATAGAGAGGGGCTGCTGTTTAATCACCTATCTATGTTGTTAATGTTTCAAGATATATTATTATGCACTTGATTTTGTTTTTTAGTATTTCTATGGTTTTCCATTCATAGTTAAACTGTAAAATCCCCCAGGACGGGGACAGTATCCTACTACTTTTATATCCTCCATAGATCTTGGTACAAATGTGTTTTAAATTGTATATATGTTGAATTAATGATACAGTTCTGTGCATATTACTTGAGTCATGTGGCATCTCTAAGTTATCAAAGGATATTGAATCTAGTAAACCTACACTTAAATAAAACTAACTTCCTTAAAAGGATAAATTTTCTAAATTCTTGTAGTCCCTAATTTAATTTGCAAAAAAATGATGCAGTTACTCAGCAGCCAGTTGTTTCACAATATTGTTTATTTTAATTACATTTTGCTGTATGATATTACTAATCTTAAATAAATCCTATTTAGTGCACATAGTTTCTTTTTGGCAAAGAATATACATAAAGCGTAAGTACTCCATACATTAATTTTTGGCAAGAATACTCACTTTATATTGGCAAGTTCCTGTTGTTTCTTTTATTCAGATATTTGTTTTCTTAAAAGCCCCAAAACAATATGTGTATTATGTAAAACTGAAAATTAATTTGGTTATGCTGCTTATAGATTCTTTTCTTAAGTAGTAAGAGATTTGTTGTCTCAGTGCATTTCTACTGGTTCTGGTTTAGTACAAGTCTTTGATAAATCTCAGTTTTTGTAAGAATTATTTTCTTATGTTATTTTATTGTCACTTCATACTCTAGCTCAGAATTTTATTCATGGGATGTAGCTACTTTGCCTTTTTACTTCCCCCCCACCACATGAATGTTTCAAGGGGATATTCAGAATTTATTCATGTAGATGGAATCATAGAATTTTAAAGTAATTTTCAGTAATTATGAACAGTGCTACATAAAAAGCTGTATGCAAATTTCCTTACTTTTGTTTTTTGTGCTTTGTTTTTTTTTTAAGTTCTATCAAAACAAAACCAAAAAGAAAAACGTGATGGCAGAAGGTATAATTCCGAAAAACAAACAAGCAAACAAAAACAAAAACAATATTGATAAATTGATCCATTGATAAAACCATCACAAAAAATGCAGTCTTGTCTCTTTAGGTCATGCCCAATCAAAAACAGAGGCCAAAGTGTCTTTGCTCCAGAATGATCTTTGCTTTTTATTTTCTTCCCCAATTTACGATACATTCTCAGTTGTTTACATGTAGGTAGAATCTTTACAGCACAGATCACAGTCCACCATATTTTGGTTGCCTCCAGGGCTTCAAAAGTTAATTTCACATGCAGCTTTGGATTTCTATTTTCCTGAAAAATAAATCAGAAGATTCAAAAGTGCTAGACTGACATTTCCATAAGAAAATTGTGTGGAGCCCAGAGCATCTGTTCCATTTAGAGGGGACATAGCCTCCATTTTATCACAAGCCTACTACTCCCAGTAAATATAACCCACAGACGTAGCCCACTAGCCACCCCCTGTAAGCTTTTGAGTTTGTGATCCCTGCTGTAGAACATATAAAGGACAGGTATGTAGAATGAAAAACTGCTTACAAAAAAAGTTGAATTTATTCGGAATGTGGATGAGATTAGAGGAAGGTTGAGTGAAGTAAAAAAATCTGAATATATCCAGGTTCACATCATTATTTTCAGGATTCTTGATGATTGGATCTAACAGCCTGTTTTTTATCCTTCTTATGAATTTTTCATATTCACTAATTTTATTATGATTTTTAGTATGCAAGACAGTTAGTATTATAAAAATATTAATACTTCCTTAATTCCAGGATTCAATTAAATTCTAGAATTTGCAAATATATTCTCCCATTTGGCAAAATGTCTTTTCATTTTATTGATGGTGTCCTTCACTGTGCATCGGCTTTTTAGTTTGATGGAGTCCCTTTTTTTTTTTAATTAGGGTCTTCCTTAGCATTCATTTTTATTTCTGGATTTAGAGATAAAGGTTTAATTTAGTAAACAATGGAAAAACAGTGATGATAAAGATAGAGTTTCAGCTCCAGAATACAGATGAAATATTCTAACTTTTCATAGTGTATTTGTCTCCTAGGGCCGTCATAACAAAAATACCACAGATTCTGTGGCTTAAACAACAGAAATTTATTTTCATGGTTCTGGAGACTAGAAGTCCAGGGTCAAGTGTTGGCAGGTTTGGTTTCTTCTGAGGCCTCTCCCTTTGGCTTACAGATGGCCACCTACTAGCTGTGTTCTCACGTGGTTTTTCCTGTGTGCATGAGCCCTTGGTGTCTTGAAGTCTCATTTGTTTATATTTGCTTTTGTTTCCCTTGCTTATGGAGACATGTACAAAAAGATATTACTCAGACTGATGTCAAATAATTTACTACCAATGCTTTCTTTTAGGAGTGTAATGGTTTCAGGGCTTACATTTAAGTCTTTAAGCCATTTTGAGTTTATTTTTGTGTATGGTGTAAGGCAGTGTCCAGTTTCACTTTTTTGTATGTCTCTGTCCAGTTTTTCTATTGTTGAAGAGACTATCATTACTCTAGTATATGTATTTATTCCCTTTGTCATAGATTAGTTCACCATACAAGCAAATGTTTATTTCTGGGCGCTCCATTCTGTTCCATTGATCTGTGTGTCTGTTTTTTGTGCCAGTACCATGCTGTTTTGATTATTATAACATTGTATTATAGTTTGAAATGAGGGAGCATGATACTTCCAACTTTGTTCTTCTCTCTCAAGATTGCTTTGGCTATTTGTGATCTTTAGTGGTTCCATATAAGTTTGCAAATGATATATCCAATAAGGGGTTGATATCCAAAATATATAAGAAACTCATACAACTCAATGACAAAATATGAGTAATGTGACTGAAAAATAGGCAGAGGACACAAAACAACATTTCTACAATGAAGACATACAGATGGCCAAAAAGACAGATGAAAAGATGCGCAACATCACTAATCATCAGGCAAATGCAAATCAAACCACAATGAGATGTCATCCCACATCAGTCAGAATGGCTGTTATCCAAAAATCAACACATAACATGTGTTGGCAAGAAATAAAGGGAACCCTTGTGTACTGTTGGTGGGACTGCAAATTGGTATAGCTACTATGGAGGGTCCTCAAAAAGTAAAAAAAAAGATCTACCATACGACCTAGCAATTCCACTTCTGTGTATTTATCTGAAGAAAACAAAAGCACTAGTTTGAAAAGACATTCACCCGTGTTCATTACAGCATGTTTTACAATAGCCAAGATATGGAAGCAACTAGGTGTCCATCAATAGGTGAATGGATAAAGAAGATGTAGTATGTGTGTATACTGTACATACGTATATACATATATATACACATACACACATACATGTAATTGTTTATATATATATACACACACACATATGCATATGCATACACACAATGATGTATTATATAGCAATAAAAACGAAGTAATCTTGCCATTTGCGACAACATGGATAGATCTAGAGCAGAGGTGTCCAAACTTTTTTCAACGTTTTTTACCAAGGGCCATATGCGGTAAAATACACAAACAGCCGGGCCACTCACTCGAGGTGAAGTACGTATTGCCTCATCTGGTTTATTTAAGTAAACTAAATATATTTTTGGAATTTGCTGCGGGACAATTAACAATGGATTGCGGACAGCAGTTGGCCCGCGGGCGCAGTTTTGATACCCCTGATCTAGAGGGTATCATGCTAAGTGAAATAAGTCAGGCTGAGAAAAACAAATACCGTATAGTTTCACTTATATGTGGAATCTAAAAAAAATCAAATGAACAAAACAAAACAAAAACAGACTCATAGAAACAGACCAAAGGGATTGTTACTGGAAGAGAGGGGTAGGGGAATGGGTGAAAAGGTAAAGGGGAATATAGTCAATAATATTGCAGTATGTTTGCACAGTGACAGATGATTAGTAGAATTCGTGGAGTGATCACATTGTAAGGTATAAAAATGTCAAATCAGTGTATTTTACACCTGAAACTATTATAATGAATATAATGTATACCAAATATACTAAAGTAAAAACAAAATCCAGATTTGCAAATCAAAATAATAATGTTAATAATGCCGATAACATCAAAGAAACATTATAAGAATTATAAAAAAAATATTTCCAAAAGGATATTATTTCAAGTTGTCCAATAACTTACCTGACAGATCTTTTGATGTTATGCACTTGAATGCAAATGATGGGTTTTTCTTAACTCCATTTTTAAATTTCTATCCCAGTTTAATTCATTATTTACATTTTTACATTTTCTTCAATATCTATTTAAAATATTTATGCTGGAATTCTCTAACTTTCGAAGTGTGTAGGAGATACTGGCATAAAATTAAATATTTTTTGGGTTACTATGAAAATATTCAAACCTGGATGAAAAAAAAAAAAAAAAAGACTGAGATCCATAGTGTATTAATTTTGGAAATGTTTGCTGTTGTAACAAATTCCAAAGGTTTAGTGGCTGAACACAACAGAATTTTATTTCTTCCTCATGTAACAGTTCAGTGAAGGTGTTTCTGTTTTGTGGTTGGCTTTCCTTCATGGGTGATGAAAAGATTCAGATTCCTTCCTTGTAACTCTGCATCCCTAAGGGATGTGGAGCCCCTTGCATCTAAGTAGAAAGAAATAAAAAAGCTTGTAGAGGAGGCACACACACCTTCTTCTTATGGACTAGAAGTGCCACTGCTACTCACATTTTTTATTGGCAAAAGTTAGCCAACACTATATTCTAGAGTTAATGACTCCATTTGAAACCTCAATCTTTACTGATCACAGTGGTTCTTATAAGCAGGGAGGTCACCATTATTTTCAGTAGAGAAACAAGTAAACAAAAAACATTTGAATTCAGTTATTTTTTACTATAAAGAAAAAATTAAAAATTGTACATGTAAACATTTAAAAATAGCATACCAAATAATGAAACATACTATATTGTTATATTGTTGTCATGTAAGTATTGGAGGAAAAATGAATGCAACAAAAAGAGAAGACCTTTTCATATGACTTGGCCATTTGTATGTCTTTTTATTTTTATTTTTTTAAAGAAATGTCTATTCAAGTCCTTTAGCTCATTTTTAATCAGGTTATTTGGTATTTTTGCTTTTGAGTTCCTTACATATTTTGGATATTGACTCCTTATCACATATGTAGTTTGCAAATACCTTCTTCCATTCTGTGGGTGGCCTTTTCAACTCTGTTGATTGTTTCATTTGCTGTGCAGAAACTTTTTAGTTTGATGCAATACCACTTGTCTGTTTTTGCTTTTGTTGTCTGAGCTTTTGGTCATATCTAAAAACTCATCACCCAGACTAATGTGAAAAAAGCTTCTTCCTTATGTTTTCTTCTATATGTCTTATGGTTTGGGGTCTTGCGTTTAAGTTTTTAATCAATTTTCAGATTTTTGTATATGGTATAAGATAAGGGACCAATTTCATTCTTCTGCATATTTTCCCAGCACTATTTTTTGAAGAGACTATGCTTTCCTCACTGTGTAGTCTTGGTACCTTATCTAAAATCAGTTGACAATAGAGGTGTGTTATTATATCTAGGCTGTCTATTCTGTTCCATTAGTCTATGTGTGTGTCTTTATTCTATCACCATACTGTTTTGATTGGTGTATTTTTGTAATGTATTTTGAAATTTGAAAGTATGATGCATCCATTTATTCTTGCTCAAGAATGCTTTGGATATTCTGGACTCTTCTGGTTCTATTTGAATTTTAATGTTTTTGTTTTGTTTTGTTTTTTGTTTTTTTCCTATTTCTGTAAAGAATGCCATTGAGATTTTGAAAGGAATTGTATTAAAACTCTATACCACTACATGTGGTATGGACATTTTAACAATATCAATTATTTCAATCAATGAATATAGAATATCTTTACATTTAGATGTCTTCTTTAATTTCCTTCATTAATGTTTTATAATTTTCAGTGTATAAGTCTTTCAAATCTTTGGTTAAGTTTATTCCAAAGCATTTTATACTTTTTGTTTGCTATTGTGAATATAATTGTTTTTTCTTCATTTTCTTTTTGGATAATTTGTTGGTGAGGATGTAGAGAAAAAGGAGCACTTGTACACTATTGGTGGGAATGTAAATTGGTACAGCTCTTACAGAAAACAGTTTGGAGATGCCTCAAAAAATTAGAACTAGAACTACTGTGTGATCCAACAACCCCTCTTATGGGTATATACCCAGAGGAAATAAATCAGAACGTCAAAGAGATAGCTGCACTCTAATGTGCACTGTAGCATTTTTCACAATAGCCAAACAGTGGAAACAGTCTAAGTGTTTGTGGATAGATGAATAGATTAAAAAAACAAAAAAACAAAACAAACAAACAAAAAAACACACAGAGGTATATATAATATATACAATGGAATCTTATTCACTTTAAAAAATAAGGCAAGCTTGCCATTTACAAGAACATGGATGAAACTGGAGTACATGCTAAATGAAATAAGCTAGATACAGAAATACAAAACTGCATGATCTCCACTTAAAGGTGGAATCGAAGAAAATGGAACTCATAAAAGCATGAAAATAGAATGGTGGTTGCCAGGTCCTGGGGAGTGAGGGAAATGGGGGAGATGTTGGTTAAAGGAAACAAAGTTTCAATTATATAGGACTAATAAGGTCTGGAGACCTAATGTACAGCAGGGTAACTACAGTTAATAATATTGTATTTCATACTTGAATTTGCTAACAGAGTCAAATAAAAGTAACTGTGAGGTGATGGGTATGTTAATTAGCTTGATTGTAGTAATCATTTCACAATGTATACTATCAAAACGTCACATTGCACCCTAAATATATACAATTTGTATTAATTATACCTCAATAAAGCTAGACAGGAGGGAAAAACAAACTAGAGAACAGAAAAAAAAAAAAAAAACACAAGAAAAAAGAGAGAAGGATGAGGCAGTTAAAATAGACCTATAAAAACTAAGCGGAAGGGAAGAATGAAAGAGACCAACAGTGGTCAGGGTGAAGAAAGGGAAGTTCTGAAGTGTGTGCTGAAAGGCAGGCCCAGCTATTCACTTTTGTAATGGGCTGTAGAGCATTCTGGACTCTTAGTGTATTTAAAATGTGGTAGAGCTGGTTAACCTTGGTGAGAGTGCTTCACTTCCTTTAATTCTAAAGGCTTTGAGGCTCAACTCTGAATGGAATAACTAGAGCAACTGAACAGGATTGAAATTAATTTCTAAGCCTAGGGATCAGGAACCAGCAGAACTAAATGAAATCAATGGCAATTGGTCTCATAGCTCACATTTCCTTTGAGGCATATATTCAGATACCTATTAATAGATGAGTAACAACAACTATATATAATGCAGAAATTAAGCCAAATACTGCTAAATTTATTAACTATTTCAAATTGTGGGATTGTAGGTTTCCCATCATAAGACTAAGATCTCATATCCCATAACTTACACAGAATGTAAGAGATCTGTTTAGCAGTAATACGGTAAAATAGCATAGAAGGTTAAGAGTGATTTCAATGGTATGTTCTAAATTTATCCAAAAAAGAAAAAAGATTAAAGGCTCTGGGATAAATGCACATGTTTTCTTACTCATCGCATATGCAACTCCTTTTGCTAAACCTGTAATAGTTAAAATGAGTTATGTATCCTTTGAAATCTTTAAACTATTCCATGGAATTGTTCTGTTTCAGTCTTTGTAACTTTCTTACTCTATGGTCTAATTAAACTTAAGTTCTGCTCTAATTCTGTGACATTATTTAACCAGAAATTAAATATAAGTTATACGGGTGATAAAGTTGAAAACATATTAGGACATTTTTAAACTACAGTTTCTTTTGTTTTCTCTAAGAGAAACTCTTCAGTGAATTGTATCATTCTAAAATATCAAATTTTTCCAAAATCTATTGAAATGCAATGAATTAAAATTAATAACTTCCTTTTAATGAGGTCAAATTTATAGCCATTCAACCCTCTTAACACCTGGATGCTTGGATGAAGCAAAAAAAATATCTGATCTGAAGTTATAGTCATAGTTGTTGGTACTAAAAATCCTCAGTTTATCAGAGGACGTTTTCAAACAAACTGTTTTGAGCATTGATTGGCAGTTTACAAAAATTCTAATAACCTTGGTGATCTGATTTTTCAGGTAAGAAATAGTAAAAAATCTGTAATGATAATGACCTCATATAATGTGGTACATAAAGACTTACAATGTCTAATGTCTTATGATACATAAGACATATGATGTCTACATAAAGACTTCTAAACATCCTACAGTCTAGTGGTAATGCTATTATAATTCTGAAGGGAAAACAGTCATTCCATAAGTAAATGATCAAATTACACAGGTGAGTCTGGGTTTAGAATCAAATACACCCAACACCTAACCTCTTCCCATGGCACCATTCCAACTCCTAGTCTCAGACCAATACTCAAAATTCAGTTTATTACTGGGTGGGCCAAATGGTGAAGTTAAGTAAGAAATATTTATGACATATTTAGCATGTTAGTTTTAAAAAAGGAAGAAATGTGTGATTTACAGTTGATGTAATACAGAATTGTATACCTGAAATCTATGTAACTTTACTAAGAATTGTCACCCCAATAAACTTCAATTTAAAAAAAAAAAAGAAATATGTTTCCAAGTAACATTTTGGAGAAAACATTTCAAATTAAATGCAATCTGTTGGTACTTAAATGAGAAACTTCCAATTTCCTGGAACATTGATATACATGAAAAAGTACATTTCATGACTGCTACATGCATATCAGCAGAATCAAGGACTCTCAGAAAGCAACTACTAAGCAGTTTCGGTTATTATCTTTAAAAAAACATGTTATTATTCACTCTGTGTTAGTCCGGGTTCTCCATAGAAACAACAAATAGAATATGAATCTATATATTAATATATAGTTGGCTTATGTGGTTTGGGAGTTGAGGAGTCCCAGGATCTGCTGTCATCAAGTCGGAGAGCTGATGGGTTAAGTTCTAGTCTGAGTCTGTGGGCACGAGAAGTCCAATGTTCCAGTTTGGAGATGGCCAGACACAGAGATCTAATTCTCTCTTGACTCGGTCTGTTTTTATATTCACGCTTTCAGTGGATTGGATGGAGCCCACCAACACTGGGGAGAACACTGCTGTACTCAGTCTACCCATTCAAATGTTACTTTCATCCGGCTGCACAGATACATCCTGATAACTGGGCACCCTGTGCCTTGTCAAGTTGACACATAAAATTAACCATCAGAAACTGCTAGGAAAAAGTTGTCTCAGTACTGGTTTTTGAGTCATTATTAATCTATAATACAGAACTAAACACTCAACATATAGCATACATATACTTAACTAACTGGCTTTCAAAGAAAATAAAAGATTGCTCTATATCTAGCACCACTTTTAATTAAAAATGAATTTCTTTCTCAATATTCTTTTTTTTTTCTTTTTTAACTACAAATCCAAGGTCAGAGAATTTATTATAGAACTTGACTAGATTCTGACTACCCTCTTGCAAGTAAATAATGATTATAAAGACAACAACAATGATCAGGCTGCGACTGACCTAGATAGTGCACTTTGGAAGTTACTTCCATTTAATCCAAGAGAGGTTCTGTAGTCGTCCGTGTCAAATTTAGATATTGACAAGTATCATATTCTTAAACTTGGCCTAGGATCATATGTGTTTATCCTGTCTGGTATGACAACTGGATTGAACTGTTGGGTCTAGGTGATGAGGAAATAGGCACTGATAGTATAAAGAAAGGCCGTGGGAGGTAGACAGCTCCAACTAGGAGATTTCACCAGCTAAGCAAGGTAGGTTCAATGGTTAAAGCTGACCATGAAATGAGGGATCCATGGAAGAAATTACTGGGCATTGTGGTTGGGGAACCAGTTGCGAAAGGGTGACTTTCTACTCAACGCTTGACACGTTGAAGCTCTCTTTCCTGAACCCACTGGGTCAGATACATACCTTTACTGGCCTTTGACTATCTTTTACAAGAAAGATAGTAGTTTTTTTTTAACACTTTGATGATAAAAAGTACTTCAAGTATGCAACTAATGCAGTGTGCTTTACTTGAAATAATTTTATTTTGTTTTACCCCAAAAATGGGAATATCCTTGAAGACAAAAGCAATTATGTAAATGATAACAATCAAAGTAGCCTGAAGATTGAAAATAAAACTAAGAAAATACCAATATTTATTCAGAACAATAAATTTCTATTTTGTTTACATCGATAACTTTCAGTCATGCAATACAGTGCACAAGTTAATTGGCAGAAGAAGTTAATTTAGAAACTCTATATTGTACACCAAATCAAATTTTAGAAGTGCTAATGAATATTTTTAAAAAGAACAACAAAAAAGAACAAAATAATAAACAATTATAATTCTTAAATAAATTTTTGTGACTATCTGGTCTTAGTGTCAGTGGGCCTTTTAACCATAAAAAGCAAAGGAAGAAACCATAACAAAATAGTTAAGTGTATTTTACTCCACAAAATTAAAAATTTTTGGTATATACCAAACACCATAACTGAATCAAATGACAAATGATACATAAGTAATTGATTGTATGTTTTTTAAAAATAAAATTATTGAATATTCTTAAATAAAAATAGGCACTGCTTGTTAGGTTAATGCTTAAGATACATACTGCTGAAATCATATAAGTTGGATTACCTATACATTTTAAAATAATTTGGTTTATAATTCTCAAAATCTGAGATAATCTAAGATGTTAAAAAATATTTTTATGATGGTAGTATTTATAATACACTGTTTTGGAAACCAAGCACCCAAATATTTAGGCACTAATTATTAATTATTATATATTGTAAGGCGGTTATGATACATCTGTAAAACAAAGTTGATTTCAAATTTGTTTTTTGGCATGGAAAATTTATTTGCATCGTTACTAATAAATTTTAAGAAGCAGGTAAATATATATATATATATATATATATAAATATATATGTATATATAAATATATACACACACACACACACACACACACAACCAGGTTGATCATTATTTTAGACTATGAAATGATTAATGTTTTTTTCTTTACATGTTTTATATTTTTAAAGGTTTTAAAGTCAGCATACATCACTTCCTATTAAATCGATGTTTATATTAAGCATATTGAGTGGGTCACTGAAATCAAGATTAATGTTTTGGCCTGACAGCTCGGGTTGTGTTGGTATTGTAAGGCTTTTGGCTTCTATATGGAGTAAGATGAGGGATCAGTGGAGCAGAGGAGTGATATCGTATCTGACTTATGTTTATAAGTATCTGTTAACACTTTTCTGCATTTAACCTTTAAGGTGACGTTCTTCTGTCTGTGCAAATGCCTCACAGAAGGCATAACAAATGTAATGGCCTGAATGTACCAGACAGGCACAAAGCTGGGCAAAGGGTACCAGGTGTAGTAAGTGCATAGGAACGCATATACTATGTGAGTGGTGAGAACACCAGTAAACTATCTGGGTGGGACATCTGCTTCCTAGCTCAAAATGATGGCTGTCATTTGGAAATGGGGGCAAGTATTAACTGCTGTAATATATCACCAAGCAAAACTGAAAATCTAGATTTTTATATGAATTTTAAATTTTGTAGATTGTGGCAACACAGATGTGGAATAAACCTAAGTTCTGGCATGTTTGTAGTTTTTGTCTTGTTATTGTTCACAGTGTCTTAGAATAATCTGTAATGTTCCAATATAGTTTTTTGAAAGCACTCATGTCTGCCCTCCAGCTTTCTTTGTCACTCTGGATTTAATCTACTTGGTTTATCTACCTGTCTATTTTATTTATTGATCTGCTTTGGTTCTGTGCCTACGCAGTGCATTTCCTGGCTGTCTGCTTCTTAGTTTTGATTATACTGCACTGGTTGTTACAATTCCCATTAAGTCAGTTAAAAAAAAAAAAGAAAACTCAATCATTTTTTTATAATAATCTTGCTGTCTCAGAGGCAAAAAAGGTACAAAGGCGTATTTTTTTTAAACCTCAGCACTTAAATGTAGAATATGGCCATTTTTTAAGATTTCATCTTACATTTTATAATGGGGTCATTGAAATCTGAATTGAGATGCCTGGCCTACTTTTAATTAGGCCCTTTCTTTTAATATCTCCTTTATTAAGAGAGACTTGATTTCCACTGGGAGAAAAATGAGAGCAATATAATATAAATTGCAATTATGAGATATTTTAATGTTAATATAGGAGACATTTTCCAGAAAATAATTTAAGGATATGTTTACATTAGACTAGCTACACATATATTATTTTTTGGAATAGAACTGATGCCATATACTATATAATTAAATTTTAAGTTAATACTACTTAAAATCACCGTAAAATTCCTTCTTTTTAATAATCAGTCTTTTAAGGTAGGAGCCTATACTTTCGTGTATTTTAGAAGTATAGAATTATGTAATCAAGGCGTATTTGGATTTATCTTCCACACTCATAGGAGGATGGGGTGATATGTTTAACAAAACAGAGGATGAAAATAGGTGAAGAAAGCAACCATGCTTCACTCTCTTACTCCACTTTAACCCAAATATTGGTATTACTTACACCCTTCAAGGACAGACTGAACAGAAACTGAACCACCTTAAGATAAAAAAACTCATATGATTCAATGTTGAATGTCTCCAAGTGGACAAGTTGGATTTGCATTTCTGTGAATCCGATTGATTGGGCACATCTTGCACAGTTTCCAATCAACTTATTCAGTGCTTTACTCCTAAATAAATTAAGAGAAATCTCTATGATTAAGAATCCTCATACAAAGGATGAAAAGTAACTCAGAATATGAAGACATCCGGAAAGTAAAAGAAAACTTTCAAATAGCTATAAATTGTTAGTCTTAGAGAAATAAAATAATATATTGAATCTCTGAAACAAAATGACATTTATTTTAAAAAATCAACAAACAAGAAATAACTCTTAGAAATTAAATATGAGAAACAAAATAATAGTTCAATATATGAGGTAAAGTAAATGTAAAAGATGTAAAAGTAAAGATAATAGATAGTAGAAAAAGTAAAAAGATGGGAAGGAGAAAGGACAAAATTTTAAATGTATCCATCTATAAGATGTGATATCTGATAGGTATTCCAAAAATAGAAAAATATCATGGTCAGAAAAGAAACAGAGTAAGTGATTGTTAAATCTTTCAGATTAAGAATGAAAGACACCTGCATACAGATTTGGACCCAATTCCCCAACAGTAAATTGTGGGATATATGTGGCAGATACATCATTACTAGTTTCTAAATATTGGGGAGAAAGGCAAGATCTTAGAAGTTTCCAGAAAAACAAAGAGCAAAACAGAAAAATAGGTAGCATATAAACAATAAGGATAATAAGGAGTTAGAATGTCATTTCATGGTGACTTTGTAAGCTAGAATATAAGATAAATCCTTCAAAATTTTTGAGTAACATGGTTTTCCACCAAAAATTCTATACCGAGTTAAATAATTAATCCAGCATTACCAAGTTAAATAATTCATCCAAGTGGACTATATGAGTAGACATGTTAAGACCAAAAAATGACAGAAAGGTGCCTCACAGTATTCTTTCTCAGGAAGCCTCTAGGTGGTCTACAGCAAAATGAGTTGTAAATCAAGAAAGGGGAAAATATGGGACCCAGAAGACAGGTTTCAGGGATAGGTGAAGGAATTTTCCAGACTAGTGGTAAAAAGAGATCCTAGCAATCAACTAATCTAGAAAGAAGCCCCTAAAAAGGATGACACCAAGAGAAAAAGAGTACCTCAGATATTTGAACATACCTAAAAACGTAGAGAATTCTACCTCTAAATTTTAAGATCCAGCCTAACATGTGATTTTGTTCTGATTTTTCCCAATCCAGAGGCAAATTAATAATCCCTTATTTCTTTATCAATTCATTGTAGTTATGGTTGCCCTTATAACATTGAGTGGCTTTAAGGTGTCTTTCTGTATGCGTATTTAACCTACTAGATTGTGAGTGACTAGGGATTAGAGGCTTTGATTTATTCAAACTGTGCATCTGCAATGCCTATGAGAAAGATCATGGCATGGTAAGGTCTTTATAATTTGTCTACATGTTATGGAGCATGGGTTTGAAAAGTCTTTGGCTGCTCTTTCAACTTCAGAAAATATTGTGCTCTGGAATATTTAAACGGCTCATTTTATATTTTATATTAATTAAACTAATTACAATATAAAATGTTAATATAAGGCAAATTCTGTGTTATGGTGACTCAAAATTGAGAAAGCTAGTAGTTTTCATGTAGCATCACACACACACATACACACAACGTGTGTATAAACTTTGAAAATAAAAATATGTGATGTGA
Organism: Rhinolophus sinicus; assembly: GCF_036562045.2. Taxonomy (NCBI): domain Eukaryota; kingdom Metazoa; phylum Chordata; class Mammalia; order Chiroptera; family Rhinolophidae; genus Rhinolophus; species Rhinolophus sinicus. The sequence continues at coordinate 107,808,754 of NC_133755.1, forward strand.
AATTTAAATGTCTTTCTCCATAACACTAATAATATAATCTTGTTGTCGATTATTCAAAGCTGATGTTTAGAAATTTGTTTCATATATTTAAACCATTAGAAGTTTTGCCACACATATATGGATATTTTCCTGATACACTGTGAACATTACTACGTATATCCCAGCTACGAAAAGTCACTGACTGCAACTAATGTTTCAGACGGCATATGTATTTTCATATCACTTTTAAATATATAGAGATAGCTTTTTTAGAGTACCAAGTTATATCATCCTGAGAACTAAATCTTTTTAATGGAAAGATACATTATCTGTAGTTATCCTGCAAGCTACAGGTAATACATGAAAATTGGAAATGAATAAATAAATAAACTTCATGTGGTTACTTAGAGAGTAGAAGAATCCAGATGTAATTAAAGATTACATTAGGAACAGATGAAAATAAATTTAAAGTTGATATTGAGATATGTGAGAATCATTATGTATAAGGTGGAAATATAACATTTCTGTGCCCCAAATTACAAAGATAAAGAATTCTTTAAAAAATGTTTTTTTGGTGACATGGCTTATTGTGGAAGATTATAGAATTTCTCTTTCTGCAGGTCTTTGAATATAATATATATTTTAAACCATGTATGTTTACTGTAAAGTTGTGTCTAAACTGTAGAAGTAGGCTAGACGACGTCTTGTCAAAGAAAAAATTGTGCAGCCATGCTTGTTTCTATCAATAATTAACAAACACATATTATGTATTCATTATATACCACTCACCATGAATCTTACCTTTCAGAAGAAAAAACTTTGACTGCATAGCTTACATGAATAAATATACAACTAGTAATTTTGTTAAGTTCTGTGAGAAAAAAAGAATGCTGTGAGGATACAGATGTACTTTAGTATGCTTAGTTTTCATGTGTAAAATATCTGAAAGTTCCCAAGCATATTTCTTCCCTAAATATTAGCATTTATGAAATGACTTTTCTGAGGTACATTATTCACTAAGATATACTAAGCTTTAGTGTAAGAACGATGTAATTTTCCAATGTAATTGTGATTTTCCATTCCTGTCAAATACATTCAGAAAGAGAGCAATATATTGTTATCTCTATTTGGCTCTTGGGGAAATTGAGTTAAACGAAGATTGAGTAATTTGTCAAAGAACATTAAGTCATGAAAGCAGGAGCTCTTTACATCCGGTCACTCACTATTCATAAGTTATCAGGGTTGGCTTATATAGATTGAGAAACAACCTAAGACCGCCAACACCAACCCCATCATTTTACAGATGATAAAATTTAGGTCAAAGATTTTGCCCACTGTCACAGAAGTGCAAGTTTAACTAAAATGCAGGTGACTTGATTGTAAGCCTTTCTGTTCTTTTTACTCCCTGACCATTTGTCATTATCATTAAGGTTAACTTTAGATTAAGTCTCGTTTTTAAATATTTTACTTTCTCTTTAAAATATTCTATACTGTAAGAGATTATGATTTTCCCACCACCTACCTATGCTTAATTAGGTTGAATGTGTGGTATTCACCCAAACATCAATGATCTAGAAAAGGTAAAAATCCCTAAAATATCTAGTCTGAGTAATGATTTTATCTTTTTCCTTATGGTGGAATTTCTGTAGCGAGAGAGAGAGAGAGAGAGAGACAGACAGACGGAGAGAGCCACCACCTCTCACTCTGGTTTATTCTTCCTCAAATGCCAAGATATTTCATACTCACTTTTCATACTCACTTAAGTTTATAGTTTATATTATCCATTACATTGATTTTTATGCAATTGCATGTTCCACTGTGTGATTATAGATATACATCTTGTGTTTCTGTCTTGATTTTCTATAAAGGGCCTGTGTATCCTAAATTTATATCCTTAATAACTTCTAATTACCAAGTAAGCTATATGATGGGTGCACTGCATATAAGTGTTCTATGTTTAACTATTTTTAACCGTATTTTTCTCTCCCAGGTATTATGTGTTCTGTAAATTTTTAAAAACATAATTATTACTAATCTGAATTTTATGTTCCTTTATTAACATACCATTGTCAGCTGTGGGTTACACATTAGTGCAAGAAAAACTTCCTCTTAACAAATATATATATATATATATATATATATATATATATATATATATATACACACACACACACACACACACATATGTAATCAGGAATAGCAATCTAGTTGGTGATCTCTACTTGACTATTAGCAGGAAAAACAAGAAAAGAACAGATTTTGTGGGATCAAAGCCTTATTCAATTTTGAAGCCCATTTAAAGAAAGAATACGGAAGTATAGGGTTGAAAAAAATGAGTATATAAAACAAGAAAACAAATCATAACACTATGCAGCTTTAAAAGAATCTAATAAATACCACAAGCGTCATGAAAATCAGAACTTAATCTAATTAATAACTTATCTGAGGCAGCTCTTTAAAACATTTTTTCTTAAATTTTTGACAGCATACTTTATAATCACCTCTTTATAAGACATCAGTTTTTTCGTAAGGGCAACAGAAAGTTAATTCAATTTTTTCTCTAGCATGTATTTTGTTATTGATAGCTGAGATGAGTAAAACATGTAATTGCATAAAGTTGGCCTTGCTGTTTGTAGTACTGCTATAAGTTTGTGCTCTGAAAACCCAAGTTTAATGATTTAATTAATAAATAATTTATACAAGTCCCATCTATAAGAGAGGAAAAAAAGTATGGTGTGTTTATCAAGTGTATTGCTGATAGCAAAAATCTTCTGTTTTGACTAGGCATTGATGGAAACCAAATTCTGCACTGAAGAGTTTGACCTGATGATTGCAGTAATTTTCCACAGAAATCAGTTCTTGCTCTGTACATTTCAAAAATCTTTTTTTTCTTTTCCATTGCCCACATGCTTCCACTGCTGAGCATGGTAGAAGATGTTTTTATTGTTACCCAACTAAGAGTTGATAAGCTCCTTGCTGGTGGGTCCCAAAAAGCTAAAGCCTGAGGTGACAGGTTTTCTCAGAGAAAAAGGTGTACTATTTGTCAGGCTGTCAGATGAGGAGACCAGCGACTAAGCTCAAATCAGTTTCCATGAACAAAGGCTTGGAGTAAATTTAAAAAATAAGGGTAAGACAGGCCTATCCATATTCATTCTAATTCAGGGGATCTGATTGGACAGTCTTGGAACTAAGCCACCTAAGGTAGGGAACATGAAAGGAGCAAAAGGGAACAGAGATTCCAGTCTGGCACGGGATCTAACTTATCCATGGACCTGTCACTTTTTAAAAGGCTCCTTCTGAGTGGTAACCATAGGACCTCTGTTACTTGAGTTCCGCGAATCTTGATTCTGCTGTATTCCTGAAGTCAGTTTAGGGTCACTGGGCTGCTAACTTTGCCTGCTCAAGTCTCTGGGAACAGATTGATGGGGCTTGGTCTGCTTTTCTCCAGAGAGCTGTGAGGAGGCCTGCAGTTATCTCCTGAAAGACACTGAAAAACAAAACACTAGAGGAAAAAACAACAACTACAACAACAAACTATTAGGGTCTGGCTTCAGTGTCAGGGTCTGCTTTCATTATTGTGATACAACTTCCATGTCACTGAGCCTAGAAAGTGACCAGTAGTAGGATTCCAGGAATCCATTTCTACCCTGGGAAGGATAACAATAACAGACTAAGTACATATAGGGATAACTATAACTACATAACTAGGTTCCATAAAACATAAGTTAAATGGAGCCATAACTCACCTTCACCGTAGCCTAATCTCAAATTCCCTATGATTATTTATTTTATTGGCACTCAATCAGAGAAGAAAATGTGATAGAGATAAAGTTGTCTTGGAAAGAGACAGTGACTGTAACGTGATTATGCCCATGGACTAGCAATGGTGGGCTGTTGTCACCTACCGAGGCCTGAAGGGGCAAATAGAGGAAGTCCCAGCTTTGGAGCCTGCAAGAGCTCAGGTTGCTAAGAGGGGATGAGGGAGCACAGCTTGATTAGTAGGAAGACATTGAAGCACTGAGTCACGGAGGCTGGCAAGGGATACACGAGGCCCTCGGCCCCCACCTGCTCAGGTCTCCTGGTGGTGCTTCCCAACTGGCTACTACAAGTAGGAAGCTGGAAGCTAAGGGACTCTGGGTGTTGCATTTTATAGGATGCAAAGCTGAGCAGAGGACAGCATACGATTAATATATTGGGGGAACAAGCCAAAAATTAACCAGCACAGGCCCCAAGTACCTTTAAAATGAGGTCAGAAATAATGTTGATTACCTGGGTACATGTGTATGTAAATTTTCAGCATTATGAGAAATCACTTTACCACTAATTAAAACGCCATGTGAAAGAAAGCTAAACTGCTATAAGTTTTTGTTTGGTTGGTTGGTTATGTTGCTTGTTCTGTCTTTTTGATGCTGGGGACTAAAAGAAACAAAACAATAAACAAAAGTCCATAAGGCTCTCTGAGTTCATGCAGTCATGTAATAATACTCAGGGACTTATTGCGAAACATGTTTGTGAAGAGTACATATTATCGAAGGTGGGTAAATTGTAGTGTAAGCACAAAATAAATTATTCTACCAACAAAAGTTCAGAACAGCTTCCTCGCCCCCAACATCTGCAAGCCTGCTGACAGCATTTGGCCTGCCCCTTCTCCATGTATTTTGCTTTTCCTGATCATTATACTACAACTCCTGCATTAGTGATTTCCTAGAAATTACTCTCCCCTTAGGCTTCTTGGAACACTCCTTGTCCAGTGTGTCATGGTGACAGGCTTAAGTGGGGGTGACAGTGAAGGCTGTCTTAGCAAGTGTGAGGTGTTCTTGTCCCCCATTTAAGTTCATGGATCCTTTAATCCAAGTCAAAGTAAGTGACTCATTCAGGTGCAAATCTTAGCCTTTATGTGCTATTGTGCTGTGGAGAGCAATTTGTGGGACCAACTGCAACTCTGGTGTGTGTGTGGGAGGTTTGCCCCTAAGAAGATTTGGAAATATTATAATGTGCCTTTGTTAGTTTACGTGTTTTTGAGGCATGGAAGCACAGCTTAACATATAGTTTCCTCCTCTACAAGTTTCCTCTGCTCAAAATCTAAATCTCGAAAGGAATAACTCTTTGTGTGTGTCATAATAATAGGTTTGCTGCTGTCAGGATGAATGTTTCTGCCCACTGGTATGCTCTCCATAAACAGGATCAAATTCCTTTATATTTTGAATATATTGAAGGAAAGTTGGCATTTCTAACCCCTGAAGAATTCTAATTTATCAGTTCTCTTATATATAGCATAGACTTTTGATTTAGAAAAGCTTGCGTTTGACTCACTCTGCTAATTTTATGAAATTGAGCTTATCTTTTAAGCCTAATTTTTATCATTTATAATATGAGATTGGATAACAGCTACCTACTGTAAGGAATAAATCTTGTTACATAAATTAATTCTAATTTTGTATCTAGCATATGGTTGGCACCCCAAATAACAGTTCTCTTCTTTCATCTTTCCTCATGATTTATTATTTTATGGTTATTTTCCTATTAATTTCACAGAGAACCTACTCAGAGTTACACTTTTCTTAAGGAAGGGAATAAATGATTCAAAGAATTTTTAAAAATACCAGTAATCATTCATAAAATACCTGGGATATTTTCCTAGACAACTACGTACCTTGTCCTACAATGCCACGTTATTTTACACATTTTAGGAACTTGATAAATGTTTACCAAAAATAATTTTCACTGACTTTATTTCATTTGCTATTAATATATATTTTAGGACAAAGTAGAGTAAAAAACAAATAGGTTCAGGTATAATGGTGTGTCCATTTAATACTGGGGGCATCAGTCTAGTATTTGAATGGATCTTAACAAAACTGAAAGTGTTTTGTGGAGTGCATGACTTTTTTTCTTGATTAACTGCCTGAATTGCGGTAGACATTGTGGTAGGCTTCTCATGTTTTCTGAAAATGTAAGAGGGCTAAGTCACAGCTGCATGAACATTCCAGAGCCTTGAAACAGGCACTTGGCATTTGGTTGATTGATAGATGAATGTGGAGGGCTTGAGCTTTATCCCTGTCAGGGAAATTTAAAAACAGATGCGGCTGTGCCTAGCAGCCACTTACACATATTGTTTGAAGCTTCTTTCTTATCAAGTATCTCAGTTACTGGACGCTCCAGATTGAGGCACTGTATTTAAACTTATAATTATTTATACCACCACCCAAGTATAACTGATTTTAAATGCATTGATTCTTTAGTTGCCACTCTTTTATCCAACAGTTTTTGGTATGATGGCAGTCATTGGAAAGACATTACCATAGTCTTACGTTATTTAAGTCACATTTTCTCATTAAAATGAATTTGTAATCATATATATATGATATATATATATGATATATATATATATATATATATATCATATATATGTCAGTTCTCAGATTACTTTAGTACAAGCTGGCTACAACTAAATAATAATAGTAAACACTTATTAAAGTGCCAATTTCTCTTGCTGCTCTGACTGAAAATGAATACTATCCTAAGCCTTAATTAAAAGGACCATGACTTACAAATAGCTAAGTAAATTTAGCCTTCATTTAAAAAAAAAAAAATGCATATCTTCATTGCTTATAAATTTCAAATGTTTTATCTTTTCCTAACAGATACTAAATTAATTCAGTGAAAGAAGTTCGATCTTAATTCACAACCATATTGTTAGTATGTAAAAGATTGACAAAAGAATGGCCATATGTACACAAATTATGCAATTATGTATCTACACACCCATCTATACAATATCTATGATGGATTTATTTTAGTATTTAGACCACATTATAATTACGAAAGGAGGATTTTTATATTTGTTCCTAAAAATAATTTCAAACATATTCTCTGGGAAAGTTAAAATAGGATAAACATTTTCTAACATTTGAAGTAACTATGCAAAATCTCTTGAAATCTGTTTTTTAGAGTCCATTAACTTTGATGTCATTTAAAATGCTGTTTACATATGGAATAACTACTTTGATTATTCCCTAGGAAGTTAATTTGGTGTTTAAAGCACTGAAATCTGCTTTCTTCCACATTTAAAATTACAGAGAAGAAAAAAAAAAGTACAGAATAGCAGTATACCATGTTAGGATGCTGAACAAATATAAGCCATTCTCCTCAAAGTATATTTACTCCATGTTTTTAAACTATTGGTTTTTATTTTTTTCTTTCTACTTTTGAGAAGTGAGATAATGCATTTAAATATTCCATATATTACACCATTTCTGCATTTTGGTAAAAAGCAAAACAAAACAAAACAAAAAACAGTAAAATATACCAGGGGTTACTTAAACCTGTACTCTAGCTGCTCAAAAGCCCATGAAATACACATTCACCAGAAATGGTCCTTAACTAATGCTAAAATCAAACAGCAAGGGAAGCCTTAGGGATATTTTGAAGTGTTTGTGTGAGTTAATATTTTCTGCTGGCGGTTATTGAACATTTCATTTCCTTGTTGTATTCCTAGAATTTTGAAATTGATAGAATTTTGACACTCAATGCCACTGTTTTAAAAGTTTGCCTTTTGACTCTCACTCCTACTCTCAGATGTGGGAAAATGATTTTTCCTACTGCAAAGGGAGTTGTAAAGAAAAATGATAGTGGTAGCTACTAGTGTAGAGAGAGTTACCACCTTCAAAATGTCAACAATAAAATAATGTTGCAAAACGGCTTTTAAAATTACACACTTAAAAACATACATTGAAAAAAAAAGTTGTCCTTGGGGCTTCTATGACTACTCCATTCTATAGTATTAATTTAAGGAAGCTTAGAAGCTGAAACAGACAGCTAGCGTTTAAGGGAGAAATAATAGTGGGAAAATGCTTGAAGTTACATTTTTCCTAATAAAAATCTCTTCTCTTCTCAATGGATGATATAGTTCATTGACCACATTTTTCCTCATCTGTACCTATAAATCCAACTGTATGTTTTAGGCTTATGAAAATTAATTGCACAACAAAGAGAGTAAATGAAATGAATTGTTAGGCTTGGGGTATAGCTGTCTATTGAAATATAACCAAGTGTATCATGATTCTAGTAAAGAGCACATTGCTTTGCTGTATATGTTAGAGATGTTCTTCTGCATTTAAGAAATTTCAAATTACTGAAAATATATTTCTAGAACATTTCATACTACATAATATGAATCAGTTAACTGGAACATGGCATATCACTTTCCCCTGATTTCTTAGGGAGAGTTTTGGAGTTACTTAAAACTAAGTATTGTGTGATATCTTATACTCTTAGTGTTTCTTTTCTCTGATGTGTATCAGTCTTTGATTTTCATGCATATTTATGCCTATGAATTACCAAAATTATTTTTTTCATTCTGAATTTATGATATCAGCAGGACTGGATGTTCTGTACTAATTGACAAGTTAGATGCACATTAATCACCAGGAAAACATGGCATTTGCCCCCAAATTTGGAAAGCACTCAAAAGTATCCTTTGCAAAAATTTGGGAGTGTTGACAAAATGGGCAGTTCTTCTTTGAACAAAACATGATGCCAGAGGCCTAGTGAATTGGTATATTGAATCCTATTTATAAGAAAGTATGAATGATACAAATATAATTTCCCAACTTGGGTGGTAATGCAAATAGATCCACTTGGAATCACCATCCATTAGGATGGCAGAAACCTCATTTCAGTGAATATCTGGTATGACTCTCTTCCCCCTCAGTTCTCTGAGATTTGTCCAAGCTCAAGGGTAACTAATATCAAGGCACTGTCACAGAAGTGGGGCAGGGGAACATATAGGTGGGAGGGCGAATCCATCTTCTTTTCAAATCCTGTCTACACACACAGATGTCTACTGAGTTGTCTATCATCCCACATGACTCTCCGTTAGTTTTCCTCTAGGTTACCTCAGATCCATACTCTGTTCCTGTCAGCAGACCTCTTAAGGTCTGGTACCTCTCCCTTTTCATGGTTGGCAATCATTTTGTTGCTTCCAGGCTATATTAGGGGTTGGAAATGGGTATTTTCTGTTTCACAGAATCCCCCAAACTGCCCACTCCTCCATCTCTGGATTCTGTCCCTTAACCACTATCTCCTTGCTTGCCAGGCCAGAGTCCTATCCGTGGAGAAAGCTTCTGTCTCCTTAAACTCTATTCTTCTAAACATTGTGGTTTTGTCTTAGACTCCTCTCTATATCCCTGTGGATTTAGGCTTTTAGAAACCAAATTCAGTGACACTCTTCTCTTTTTTGGGTTGGGCTATTTTACATCTCCTGTTATGAGGCAATAGGCATAGTATATAGTCTATTGTCAATGCTGTCCGATAAAATTTGTGATGATGGAAATATTCCGTGTGTCTGTTGTCTAGTATGGCAGCCACTAGTCACATGTGGCTATGAGCACTTGAAATGTTCTAGTATGACTAACAAACTGAAGTATTCATTTTATTCAGTTTTAATTAAATTTAAATGGTTACATGTGGCTAGGGGCTACTGTTAGCACAGGTAGCTGCTGGAATGCAGAAAAAGGACAAAGACGAGAAATGTGAGACTTTAAAAATATGGCTATAATTGCAAAATATGCAGTCCTAAAATCGTGTCTGAGAAGTACTGTGTGGTGAGGTGTCAAATTTGAATTTCACTCATTACAATTCAGATTGCCTGTAAGAAAGAATTGTCCCTCTTACTGAATGGAATTTCTTCTTGAGTTCCTCTATCACTTATGGGCAGAGGTGGGTAGCAAGAAGAGTAGAGGGGAACAAATCTAAACTCTCAGTGGAGGGTCTCTTCTGAGTAAATTCTCAGTCTGTCATGAGAACTCTCTCCTTTCTCATCCTTTCCAAGATGGCATCATGATGGAAATGAAAGCCTATGGATATGTCTTCTAGTGATGGGGAAGGACCTCCCCACGCAGACTGTTCTCTGGGTATCTTCTGGTCTCTTTGGACTGGGGTTGCACAGGTATGATGTCCAGGCACCGGCTTAATTGCTGCTGTTAGAGTGCAGGTCAGGTAGGTAGGACTCGTGGTCTGTTCTTAATGGCTCTTGCTGTTGGTGTCTTCTCCCAGTCTGATCATAATGTCGATGGGATCAAACTGCTGGTTCTATCAGATAGCGCAGATGGAGATCTCAGAATGCAGAGAGTTTCTGCATAGTTTTCCCAGTTCTTTAGATCCCCCAGAGGAAAAATAGCTTCCTATGCCATATTAAATGTGGTGGGGAAGAGGAGCCAGATACCCAGATGTTCCTGGAGTCTCCATATGCACATCTGGAATTTCTGTTGTGGATTTCCTCAGCCCCGTACTCTGATTGGCTAAGTCCAAAAGTGGTAGTCTCCTTTCTGGTTCTGTTTATCTGAATCTCCCCTTCCTCCCCTCTAAAGGCTTTCCTCCTCTTCCTACCTGGGCAGAACTTCTTTTAAATCCTATTATCAGTGGTTTACAGTAAGCTTTTATGATCCAAATTAGCCAAACTTGAATTTTAACATTTAAAGGGAACTTTTTGAATTTCTCATTTTCTCTCTTAAGCAAAGGCTGGCTTTCATGATTATCATCACTGTGGAGTCAGTGCCTATTTTTGAAATTCAAGATTTTTTTTCCTGCTTTAAAAATACAGACAACATCTACTATAATATTAACAGTGCCATCTATGAATTTGGGGTTTTAATATTTTTATACTTTGCTGTGTTTTTGAAAATTGACATTTGTCACATTTATATCCTTAAAAAAAGAAAAAAAAATAAGAGGGGAAATTATGAATTTTCAAACAACCCCATTTAAAAGGAAAATACAAATCACAGCTGAATTAATGAAAATGTTTGGATAAGTAAACTTCTGAATTTGATACTTTGTTGTTCTGACATACAGCAAAAAATCCTCATGAGCTTCTTTAAAAAAAAATGTTTAAATTTATAAGATAACAAGAAAAAGATATTTCACATTGTAAGAAAAATTCTGAATCATAGAATCACTTACGTGATTTTTGTCCTAATAGTTATAAGTAAGGGGCAGTTTCCAATGGGGCTCCAAATAGTTGAACATTAAACTGTTTTAGAGATCATAAAAATCCCTTAGTCAAAAAAATTAGCCATTTATTTGTATATTATAAAAGGTCAATATGAAACAAATTTAGCCAAATGATAATTACTTTTGCTTGTGTGTTTGCTTTAAAGGAAGTCTGGAAAGCCCCAGATTGTTTTGATTAATTAAAAGACCATTTATTCTCCTGTAAATTGATTCCATTGTGTAAATCTTTTGTAGCCTGGTACTTCTTACTCTTGAATAATTATCACCTATGCTCTTCAGTCAGGGCAATCAGTGGGAGAATAATAAAAAGACCTCAAGTGACCACAAAGAATGCTATGAAGATACTCTCTGAGGACTGAGAATGGGATAGATCAAATCTTGAGTGCAAAATGTTCAACCATGATTTCATGTTAAAAAATACAACTTTTGATATTTCTATCTAAAAATTAGCACCATTCTTTTTTGGTGGGTTTTCATTTTTGCATTTATGTTGACAAAGGTAAATTTCATAAAATTACTACTTTTTCTTTTTTTTTTTAACGAGTTGTTTCATGGTCCTTTTCAGAATGGACCTGTTAAAAATAGAATTCTAATATTTTTAAAGTTAGAAAATTTTATATATGGTCTGCTTTTGGTCATCTTTTTTGATGTACTTGCTTATATTAGTCTAAGTGGCAGATGGCTGACTTTTTCTCTTTTACATGTAAACTAACATTCACTTACATTATTTGTTCTTTTAAAAACACATGAAATGCCTTCTGTGCTGGTTTTGTCTTTTCTCTCTTTTATCTTTGTAGGCTGAGTTTTTCATAATAGCATTCTTTGGTGTTGACCCATACTTTTATTTATTTATTTATTTATTTATTACTTGATTTCTTTAGAGCAGTTTTAGGTTTACAACAAAATTGAGAGGGAGATATAAAGATTTCCTATTATCCCCTACCCCCTCACATGCACAGCCTCCCCCATTATGAACATTCCCCCACCAGAGTGGTACATTTGTTGCGATTGATGAACCTACATGTACACTTCATAATATCCAAAGTCCATAGCTTACGTCACATCACAGTTCATTCTTGATGTTGTACACTTTATAGATTTAGAGAAACGTATAATAACATGTATCCATCATTATGGTATGTATCATAAAGAGTATTTTCACTAAAAATCCTCTGTGCTCTACCTATTGATCGCACCCCTCACCAACCTGGCAACCACTGATCTGTTTACTGTCTCCGTAGTTCTGCCTTTCCCATAATGTTGTATAGTTGGAGTCATACAGTGTGTAGCCTGTTTAGATTGGCTTTGTTCACTTACTATGCATTTTAGTTCCCTCCATGTCTTTTCATGGCATGATAGCTCATTTCTTTTTAGTGCTGAATAATAGTCCATTGTGTAGATGTATCACATTTTATTTATTCATTCATCTACTGAAGGATATCTTGATTGCTTCCAAGTTTTGGCATTAACCATCATGTGCAGGTTTTTGTGTGGACAAGTTTTCAGCCTTTAAGCTAAATATCAAGGAGTACAATTATTAAATTGTATAGTAAGAGTATGTTTAATTTTGTGAAAACCACCAAACTCTCTTCCAAAGTTGCTGTGCCATTTTGCATTTCCACTGGCAATACATGAGAGTTCCTGTTGCTCCACATCCTCATCAGGATTTAGTGTTGTCACTGTTCTAATTTTGGCCATTTTGATAGGCACATACTGGTTATTTTATTAATAATTTCAGTTTTTCTAATGGAATGACCTAGCTATTTCTGACCAGCATAATACTTACCACTGTTTAGAAAGCAAGAATTCCACCATCCTCTAACTTCCTTGTCTTCTGTTCAATGCAATAAACTGGACAGCACTAGTGGACAATGCCAATGCTTGCCACCTGCTATTTATTCCTGAAAATTTGGAAAAACAGACACCATTCAGCATTTTCCAGATTGCCCTGATTTCCAGACACATGACTGTGTCTGGACCGGGAATATTTTCAATAGCCATAAAATTTGCAATCACAGGAACTTAAGGTTGAATTCTGGCTTCACTGATTAATAGTCAAATAATGTTGTTCAGGTTATTTATAATATAAACTTGAATTTCTTCACCTTTAAAATTGGATTAATAGTACCTATTCTTTAGGATTATTGTAAGGATCAAATGGATATATAGAGTCATAAATAGACATAGATATAGATAGATACTGATATAGACTACTAAACATAAAAGTATTATACCTGTTATGATATATGATATAATATAGTATAATATAATATGATATAATATATAACACATGTCATTTGTGTTGGATTTGTAATTAATCAATGGATACTAATTATATTTTAATTGTATTGAATAGTCTTCCAATTCAGAATAGTTTTAAAGTGAATTATTTTCATTTGATTGATAGTGTGCAAATCTAGAAAGGTCAACAACAACAAAAAAGAAAGAAAGAAAAGAAAAGCAAGCCTTAGAGAAAGTTTAAATGAGGCAGTAATAATTTAAGACTGTGAAAGATTGTAATGTAAAGAGTAGGCACCAAGGAGGAAAGACCAAAACATAAAGAACTTAAATTATATCATGAAGAACTGAAATTATTTTTTCACCATAAACAGAAAACCTTGACTTTTAGATAAGATTGTATATTAATCACTCTACTGTGTTAGTTTATTTACTCATTTTAGATTGTTTGTTTTTATTTTAGTATTTTTTTTTCAATCTTTTCATTTCAAGTGACATCATTGAATGTCTTACCACGTGATATACATAAAGTATCATTCTTACCTTTTTGAGTGTTAGTGATGGGTACAGGGACATTAAAAAAACAACAGGTAACACAGAGAAACATGCTTATTCATAATGAGATGAAAATATGTTCAAGAGAGAGGATTCTAGGAAAGCAAATAGGAGAGGTATTTATTCCAACTTAGGGGTTCAGGAAAGGTCCACTGCGGAGATGTGATCTGCCTTTGTGATTTTGAGGTAAAACAAAACAAGGACACAAATAACTAGCACAGATAGTAGCAGGATCAAAGATGTTATTCCAGATCTGTTGAGTCAAAATCTCAAAATAGATAGCTCTGGCCACATATATTATTTGTGCAAAGCTTCCCAGGTAATTCTGATGCTTATCTTGGGCTCTTTTTACATCAACAAAAAAGTATCTAACTTTTCTGTAGTTCTTTTTTACAAAAGAAAATGAAATTAATAAGATGAATATAAAAATATTATTATGAAAATAAGCACCTATTTATAATAAAAATATTTCCTTACATGCGGCATATTTTGGACCACAAATCCTGAAAACTTTGGTCCTGTAATATGAATGGACTTAAGCTCTTCCCTATTTAACAGCACCTGTAGAAACTGATTTTTTGAATGAACACTTTGCAGTTTCCAGATTTCGGCCTAATATTAATATTATCATATATATATATATATATATGAAAAAAAGACAGGTAAATGAAATACGCAATTCTAAAGAGTAAATCCAACTAATTTGTTCATTTGTTCCTAGAAAATTTCAGAGTTCAATATTTCAAAAACATTTATAAAACCAAATAGATATTCTTGGGATGTAGTCATTTATTTTGAATACTGGCAGAAGGAGATGGACCTTCCTGGTTTGGCTGATAAGAATGTTAATACTTGTGGATAAATTTAGGAGACACTGAAAATGTATTGTTTGCAGTAGCTGGTGGTAGTAGATTGATCATTTTTATTCCTATTTAGAGAATCACTTCCTTTAACATTCCCTGGGTTCTTTTGAAATAAATGGGCATCTCTTATTTGAAGACCTAATTCAGACCTGCTGGTATGGGCACAGACACAGAGAAAATACAAATCCCCAGAATGGTGCATTAGCGTGAAAAAATACGAGAGAAAAAGAAGATGATTGGACATCACCACCCAGAGCTGTTGGGCAGGACAGCATGCCAGAGGATGCTCATGATGACCTGTATCCTAGGGCCTCCTGCCCTGTGCCAAGCTTTAAACAGTCTTCCAGCTGTGGAGGTGTGGGCTACTAGGAGACACCTGTGTCCCCATCTGCAGGGGGAGGCGGAGGTTGTGATTCCAACAAGGACAGTCTCCAACACTTGTGTGTATATATATATATATATATATATATATATACATATATATATACATATATGAGGTGCCTCCTGTTTTCAAAGGTATCTCCACTCTTAGCCCTGTGACTCAAATTCTTACTTTTTCGCTTAATAGTGAAGATGTCCATTAGTCATTATTAGGAAACCACGAAACACACAAATGCACACATACACAGACAAACCAGGGGCTAGAGGAGATGAAGGGGTAAAAGAAAAAGTAAATGAACAAGATATGTTCTCCACCTTATTGCAGAGTCAGTTATTAATACAAATAATGCAAAAGTACATACAGGTGTGTGGGTAAGGGAGCAGGGAGAAAGCATGCGCCTGAACATGGGCTTCGATGTAGAAACAGCAAAAGTACCAAATTCAAAATAGTTGTGCCCACAGCAAATTTTCAAGTAGACATTTCATCAGTGTGTCACCAAATATTTATACTCCTTAAAGGCAAACGGTACATTTATTTTTATTTTTTCCTCAAGTACATCTATTTTATCTTCAAATCAATCTTTTTTCTTTTTTCTTTTTACTACAGTCGGTATAAGAAAATATTACGGAAAAAGGTACTCTGAGTTGGACTTGATTTAGCATTTCCCAGTCACAGAAAATTATAAAAGAAAGCTGGTGTAATTTTTCTCTTCTAACTCCTGCCATTAAATCAAAACCTCATAGACACAGACAGCAGTTTATTTGTTACCAGAGGGTAAGGGGGATGAGGGGATGGTAGAAGAGGGAAAAGGGGATCAAATATATGGTGACAGAAGAACTGACTCTCGGTGGTGAACACACAATGCAATATATAGATGATGTATTACAGAATTGTATCCTTGAAATCTATATAATTTTAGTAACCAGTGTCACCCCAATAAATTTAATTAAAAAAGAATAACAAAGAATACAAAACTATATACAGCATTAATTTATTATTATTTTAATGTGGTTGTGTTGTGTTTTCTTCCCCTCAGCACTAATATACCAACAGTTTCAGTATAAAAAACAAAACAAAACAAAAAACAGAAAGCCTTTTACTAATCAATTGTTATTTATAGTGGAATTGAGGAATGTTTGGATCTTTTCCTTCGTTGTAAGTAAGCTAAATTAATTGTATCATTTTTTTAGATTTAGTCCAGAAATTCTGTAGACTACATAAAAGGCTTCAATATCCTTGTTGATATCTTTGATACTATACTGAATCATAAGAAGCATTTCAAAATGATTTAAACAACCAATGAAACTTGCCATTATGAAACTGTCATTTATTTTTGTCAGCAAGAAAATGGCCTCTGAATAAATCTTACAATGTTGGAAAGGGTACAATATAAAACCAAGAAATCGACTCTATTACCTGGATATTTCACAGCTAGTGACCATAAAGTAATTTCAGACTAATGCTTGGACCAAGGCTGATAAACACAAATCTCGGCTAGTTCCCACCATCCTTTCCAGCAGCAGCCATCAATCACTGCTCAAGCATTCTTCCCCACCAGACCCAAATAAGGACCCACAGTCATACTCAATAAAGGACTCCAGGCTGTCACTACTAATTGATCAGAACTGGCACGTAAGATGAAACCTATTCACTTTCCCCATATTTTGTTTAAAAATTAATCAGAGGGGAAAAAAGTTTTGTATTTCCAAGGTGCTTGTGGCTATGATTAGAGCTCTGCCTCATCTCAAATTAATACGTCTTCTTGGAAATTTCTTTTATTTCATGAGCTCATTTTTACAACATTTTGGTTCAGGGCTCCTGATTGACAGCATGCAAAACAACAGTAGCATTTTTCTCCTGTGCTTTGAAAGTCATGTAAATTGGCTGTTAATTATTGTTAGTCTGCCTCAAAAAAAGGAAATCAAAAGTTTCCTGGATCAAATGCTGCAGACACATGACACCAGGAAAATCCTCCTTTTTCATGTTTGTCCATTGTCCCAGTCACTCTTTGAAGATAGAGATGGTATTCATAAACACAGAAATGGAGTGCAGTCTGTGTTAATTTTTTCCCAACTAGAGAGAGCAAGAAGCCTAGGGGCAATTGATTCTGATTTGACAGGTTTGATAAATTGTCTTAGAACTTGCAATATTTAATTTTTAATATAGCCTTTATTTAATTCATTAGATTATTTTAGAACTTCTAATTAAGTGTCAGTGAAGCAGCCTGCAGGGTTCAGTCCTTTTGCCCCACACACAGTAGAGCGGGAGTCTGCTAGGAAAGAATCTGCAGCCAAAATAATAGGCCAATGAGCCCTTTCCTTCCAAATGTTAGAGCCTCTTAGTATTTCAGTCCCATTAATAGGAATGCAAATCAAGGTGAGCAAATCTATAGTCAGCCAAGATAAAAGGATAACTAAATATCTCATGGTAATATTTTCGTCCTTTGGGACCACTCAGGATGGTTTCTGTTTTCCTAATTGGACCCTGGCTGAGGCATTGGAGTGGAATATAAAATATGTAGGATTGGCTTTCATTTTATGGATACATTTATATGTCCTTAGAACTTACATAATATTCGTGTCACTCTTGGCCATTTCAGAGTATTTAAGATCGATCTATGATTTTTATAAATATATATTAAGCTTGGGATTTTAGCAATATTACTGAAAATACTCTTTAGTAGCCATGAGGATTTTTTAAATAATACAAAGAATTGAGTAAATGTAATAAACAATTGCATTTAGAGTTCAGTATTACCAATTTAAGTGCATCAAAATAATATGGATTGATGGTTAGTTCAAAAGATCAATAATTAATAGACATTAATAAACAAATCTAGTAAAATGATAATAGTAGAGTCAAAGTATTGGGTATATAGCTCTTCACCATAAGATTCTTTTAACTCTGCTGTATATTTGAAAATGTTCCAAATAAAATTTTGGAAAAAAACAAATTGTAGATTGCAAAACTATAGATAGATAGATAGATAGATAGATAGATAGATAGATATCTATATTTCTATCTATCTATCTAACTATCTATCTATCTATCTATCTATATATATATCTATATATGTATTTGACACTCAGAGTCAATGATTTAGAGTTCTTAATATGATTGCTTCTCTTGATTCGGTAAAACCTAACAGGAAAAGTAAGCTTAACCGTAATTTAAACAGTCTTAGTTTAAATTAGTAACTAAACAGTAGTTAGTTCCCTAAACTAACTACTATTTTGTTGGTCATCCAAGGACTATAATTTCAAAATTTTGGGAGCATCATTTTATAGCCATAAAGGCCAGATTCAGACTTGAAATGTATTTAAAAAGTTATCATTCACTTTACAATTTTTTTTAAAGTAAATTATGGCTGTATTGGGGACCTTTCCCGTTTCAAAGATTTAATTGACATTTTCACAAAATAAATGAAATATTAAATAAGGGAGCCTCATTCATTGAGGTTAGCATATTTCCCTTGATATATAAACTCCATTTAGAGGAGGCCTTTGGATGAAGTTATAGGTGAATATTGTCAGTATACCCGTATAAGTCCCTAATACATGTTGATAACCTATTTGATTATTTATATTTTACCATTGAGTAGCATTTCACCATTTTAAATGTGAATTATTTTGAAGTACTTTCTTCATGTAAGTTTTAAAAAATGAGATCTAATTGACATAATATTGTGTAAGTTTAAGGTGTAAAGCATTGATGTGATACATTTACATTGTAATATGATTGCCATTGTAACATTGGCTAATACCTCCACAGTGTCACATTATTATCATTTCTTCTAGTGGTGGGAAAACAAGAGCTAATCACTTAGCAGTTAATGTTTATAATAGAGTTTTGTTGTCTATAATTACTGTTAGATCTTCAGGACATATTTATGTGCTGATTGCAGGTATGTTCCCTTAAACAATATATCTCTCATTCCCCAACACTCCAGCCCTTGGTAACCACCTTTCCACTTTTTCAAATTGAGGGTTTTTTGTTTATTTGTTTGTTTGTTTAGATTCCACATATAAGAGATGTCAGGCAGTATTTGTCTTTCTCCTGTTTGACTTACCTCACCTAGCGTGATATCCTTAGGTTTCGTTCATGTTGTCACAAATGACAGGGTTTTCTTTTTTCTCATGGCTGAATACTACTGCATTGTGTGTGTGTGTATGTCTATATATCACATCTTCTTTATCAATTCATCTATAGACAGATATTTAGGTTGTTTCCATTTCTTGACTATTGTGAATAATGCTGCAATAAACATGGGAGTACATGTATCTCTTTGATAACCTGTTTTCATTTCCTTTGGACATATATCCAGATATGCGATTGCTGGATTGCATCACATGGTCATTCTGTTCTTAATTTTTTGAGGAACCTCCGTACTGTTCTCCACATGTCTGCGGTTAGTTTGAAGGTATTTCAAGTTTTGTTTCTTTTTTTTTACAAAACATAACAGAGGACCCCCTGGAATATTGAGGTAAACATGGTATTATTGAAGAATCAGGGTTATTAAACACATATATGTTTTTGTTGTTGTAAAAGTTTTGCTCTGTTTTTAGATTTGGGGCATTTAGAGAATAATGCCAACCTGATTATCATTCTCAAGTGAGCTTTCAAGAGATCATTAAAAGTGAAGAGAACAGCATGCTCCAGGAAGCAGCTATTTTTAACAGCACCGAATTTGAATTCACCTACTTTAAAGCTTTCACTGTTTTTAGAAAGTATTTCTATCAATAATTTTTAGATTACAAGTCTATTGAGGTCACAGTTCATAGTCCTGTTACAATGATCCAACATTTTTGCCTCCTGACAGAATTCATGAGAACCAAATTATTTCACTTTAAAA
Source organism: Rhinolophus sinicus (assembly GCF_036562045.2). Lineage (NCBI taxonomy): Eukaryota > Metazoa > Chordata > Mammalia > Chiroptera > Rhinolophidae > Rhinolophus > Rhinolophus sinicus. Next base: position 107,828,636 of record NC_133755.1, read on the forward strand.
GCAGTCTAAATAGAGAAGCTGAGTGTACAGGTTTGCTCTAAACAAATTAAAACAAATGTAAATTTCAGTTTAATTGGGAGTCCAGAAGTATATATAGTTATGCTTTGATTTGATAAACAGCTTCTGAGTATTTTTTGCCTTAACAAAACCTTGCTTTTTGGCAAAGGGCTGCTGTTAAATGTGAAAGTTTAAAAATCTGTTAAATAAAATCCTATAGCATGAGGTAAAATTTTGCCTCAAATTTAAGTGGAAAAATAAACCGTCCTTGCAAGATGTAACATCTGCTTAATAATTTAGCAATATCATAAACTTAATGTATTTCTAAATGTACCATCTATGATGATATTAGCATACATGTATTTAGCATAATACTGGAAAAATATTTTTAAGATCACAAATGCATATACCAAACAAAAGAATGCTACATTTTTGCCATATCACATCTGGAATAAATCATGTATCTCTTGGTTATTGTTCACGTTATCTGGAATGTTTTTGCTTCTCTTTTACTTGTCCAGCTACTCTTCACTTTTCGGCACCAGTTTAGTTGTCACTTCTTCTAGGTCCTTTTTCCTGTACTGGAAGACTGGCTCAGCTATGCTATTATTTTTTTTTTTTCCCATTCAAATATAGTACCCTGCAGCACTTTCTACAATGTTTACTTGTATATTTTCTCCGCTGGATCCTAAGCTCAAATCTGGCAGGGACTGTTTTGTCTGATGCATGTTCATTTCTGTTAGTGCCCCCCTCCCCCCAGATTAAATGCTCAATGAATTGGCATAGTTAACTTACTCTCTAAAGTCTCTCTCTCTAAGGGTCATTCTAATGCAAATCAGCATTTCTGTGGTCTTGAAAGGGAGCAAATTAATTTCAGGGTCCCGCCCTCCTTTATTTTTTTCCACAATATGTGTTTATTAGGAATCATGATGGAGTCAGTGTAGTTTAATTATTCTAGGTCTCTCTTTATCAGTCAGCAGTCCTGCAGGAAGGATTCCATTAAATAAAGGGGCTACTTAGAGGTGTGGGCAGGGTTAAGTTGAACAACCAGAGGTAGGACACACTAAGGACTGGTGTTAAAGAAAAACAGAGTTGGACAGTAGTTAAACTGGTAAAAACAGATTTTATTCAAGAACTATTGCAATATTTTATTCAGGAGCTATTGCAATAGAGGGAGAGGTCCCTCAGTATAGAACTGGTCTCAATTCTGAAGGCACTGACAAGTTGGAATTTACAGTCAAAAAGCAGGGTGCACCTCAGTGGATGGAAAATTACTAAGAGGGGAACACGGGGTATTTAGCTCCACTGACTCAGGATTCTCGCTGAAGGGAGGGTAGGGTGATCAGAGATCACCTGGGGGATGGTGGAGGATGAGTAATTTCTCAGGTATCAAGTTTATCAGATAGAGGGTGGGGTATTCTCTGTGAATTTATGTAGCAGAAAAATTGGGCAATGCAAAGATGATCACAGAAGTCCGGAGGTCGAGGGCTAGTTGAGTAGAGGGTATAGAGAAGCCTGACTAGAGTTTGATCAAGGAGGTCTTTGTCACCAGCAACAGAGAGAAGCTGTTACCAGCCCTAGACCTGAAGGGGCAAAAGGAGAGAAAATTTGAGGAGCTGAAGCTTACAGAATCTAACACTGCTAAAATTGTGATCCAGTGAGGAGCGAACTGGGCATGGGGAGGATTGGGGAATAAAGAATAAATATCCCAGTTGGCTACCACAACAGGAGGCCAATAAGCAAGGGAGCCCAAGTGCAGAGGTCAGTCTTCTGGGCAAAGAGCAAGGCGGAGGAGAGAAAATGGAGACTGGAGTGGTCAATAGAGAATAATCAGCACATGCTCCAACTGGCACGTCCCTTTAGACAAATTATTCATTCCCTGTAAACCTACTTCCTCATCCATAAAATGTAAACAGTAAAACCTGTGTCAATACAAGATTAAAGATAGAGAAGGTGTCAGTCCTTTAACATATATTATTCCCTATCATTTCCGTGTTCTTGGTGTTGTGAGTATAGATATAAAACTTTACAAATCTCATGTTCTAAGTTTTGAACTATCTTTTGATTTGAGAGTTAATAGGTAAGTTGAATATATCAAGCATGGACTGAAGAAGTAAAAGATATAGCAATGTAATTAAAACAAAAACAAAATTACTTTGGTGAATGTAAAATTTTCCTATACCTAGCCTGTTAGGAAGAGAAGCTTGTGGATAGTGGAGGTGACTGTACGTGTGTAGCACACACGTACCTCTGTGTGTGTGTGGGGGGGGCAGCAGTGTTTCAGGACATGATCTGAGCTAGGCTCTGTCATTTACTAGCTTTGTGACCTTAGGCAAGTTACTTAATATTTATTTGTGTTGATTTCCACCTTTTCGTAATGGGAATAACAATATTGTTTATTATAGAATAATAGGAAATATATAAATTAAGTCCTAAGAACAAGTCTTGGGACATAATAAACACTTATTAAATGTTAGTGTTACAAGGATATGTAATAATTTTAATGCATATATAATGTTATATATCTACCCATAGTTATTCAATTATAATTCAGATTGTCTTTACTAAAAGATTTGCTGACAATGACTATACCGGTGACAAAAATGTCAACGTTTTGTTTTTGTATATCCTAATGAATTGATCATTTGGTGGATTATATTGAAACTTGTCTTGAGACAAAGCTAAATTAGAGTTTAAATCAAATCTTCTTACATTGTGCTCTGTAGATACTTACAACGTCTGCCTTATATATCCAGATACCGAAACAAACTCCTTTAGTTACATATTTTCTGTTAGAGTGAGGTACACTCATGCTCTGCTTAATGATGGGGATATATTCTGAGAATGCATTGTGAGGCGATTTCATCCTTGTAGCAACATCACAGAGAGCACTTATACCAGCAGATTAGATAGTGTAATCTGCTATACGGTATAGCCTATTGCTCATAGGCCATAAAGCTATACAGCATGTTATTGTACTCAGCAGTGTAAGCAATTGTAACACAATGATATTTGTATATTTAAACATATCTAAATATAGAAGAGGTACCGTTAAAATATGATATAAAAGATAAAAATTGGTACCCCTGTATAGGGCACTTACCACACATGGAGCTTGCAGGACTGGAAGTTGTTCTGGGTAAGTCAGTGATGAGCGGTGAATGACTGGGGAGGCCTAGGTCATGACTGTATATTGCTGTAGACTTTATAAGGATTATACATTAGGCTGTATTACATTTATAAAACAACACAAGATTAAATCCAGCACAAGGGAAAATGATTCAATCAAGAGATTTGGAAAACATGAGATATTCGAGGCTGCCGCTAGTATAATACAGCATACTGTTTTACAGCAAACTTACAAGTAGAATCAAATAATAAAAAATATAGTATAGTAAATACATAAACCAGTACCATAGTCATTTATTATCGTTATCAAGTATTGTGTACTGTACATAATTTCATGGGCTATACTTTTATAGGAGTGGCAGCGCAGTAGATTTATTTATATCACCATCTCCACAAGAACATGAGCAATGCTTTGTGCTTAATGTTTCTATGGCTACAACGTCACTAGGTGATAAGAATTTTTCAGCTCTATTATAATCTTATAAGACCACTGTCATATTTGCGGTCTGTTGTTGAACAAAGTCATTTTGCAGTGCATTGCTCTAAAATTATTTGTATATATTTATATGTGTGTGTATGTATGTGTGTATTTGAAAGAAAAAATTTCAAATATGTGCAATTTATTATAGAAAATTACGCTCAGTGAAAAAACAAATGAGCTTAATTTTACCCATGTATCAGTTGTTTCCAGTTTACATGTTAAATTAATATAATCACATCAAATGGGCTAAAAATTAAAATATAATTTCATGTAAGTAGGAGATGAATGAGTAATAGCACTTATAAATTATTGAGAAATAATCTTTGTTCTTATTCAAAATAAATTCATAAAGTCATCATAATCACATTGACTATTAAATGGAAGAATAAAATTGGGTGAATTATTTTTCAGAAGAACCCTAGCAGTGTTTAAAGACTAAGATTTAGTTTTCCTGACTGCACTCCCACCCATTGCCACCCTAATTACAGAATGGGCTTGCACAGGGCCTCAAGAAAGATGGCCAAAGGTACTGGGTTCACACAAGGTAGAACAATCAGATTAAGTCAATTAGCTTTGGAGATCTGAAAATGAAGGTCAGAAAGCCTCAGGGGCAAAGATCCTGTGCAAGAGGAAGGCTGTGCAGAAATACAAGAAAAAGTGAAGTCACAAAGAGAAGCACAGGCAAGAGCCTGGGCAGCCTTGGTGATTGAGCAAGGGCCAAAGAGACAAAGAGTATCTGGAGATTTTTGCGTATCTCTGAGGCCAAATGGTATATTCTATACTTGACATCCACGAGATTTTTCACATAACAAATTCTTCTTGTCCTTGAGCCAGGGTCAAATTATGATTTTCTTGGCCAGAGTTACTTTTGATTTCCAGCTCTCCTTCGTCCATTAAAAGGCAAAAAAAAAAAAAAAAAAGCGATAAGTCAGGCTAGATTTTATTCATTTTTCTCCTTCTGATCATACAAGGAATTAAAACATTTCCATTTCCTCCGCTGGTCCCTTGGCCTCGTGCCTCCTGTGCCCAGTGAGGAAGTCGGTCATGACCTGAACTTCTTTGAGTGTGTTCTGTCCCCTGTCCTCATGTAACCCCTACCTAAGAAAATGACATTTTCCACTGAGATTTCTAAAGGTCTCCGTTCATAGATAGATACAATCTGTAAAATTAGCATAAGTTTGGATCATCTTACATCATTACATTTTTAAAACGAAAACTAAAGCTACTTCTAATTAAAGTTGTGTAGTACTTGAACGATTCTAACCACTGACATCTCTGCTGAATATTTAAAAAAAATATTTTGAATTATTTCAAGAATAGCTAATTAAGAACAAGATAATGACTTACTCTTGATACATTTGAAGCTTCACTGGATTTCATTTGTTAAAAATAGTTTAATCTTACAGAAAATTAAGTGAATATTTCATAGTTGCAAATGCTATCTTATGAACTTCTGACAGTGCGCTTTTTTTTTTAGAGCTTGATTAATGTCAATGCCTATTATCAATCTGTACCTAATGTCATTTTCCTGCTTTAATAGCATTGAAATCAGAGGGAAAAAAATCATTATACCTCACTCGCTGGCACATACACTGGGGTTTTGATGAAAGGAAATGTATTTTGCATGCACTCTTTTAGTAAGGATTTGTTTAAAATGTAGGTTGTTCTACTTTAAAGCTCAATGCTCTGGACATTTTGAACCTTTTGCTTCATTAACTACATTCATTCTAAAATACCTTTCAATTTAAAACAGGAGATAATTGTAATACCTTGAAGCAAATGAGATGTTATTGCAATAATTAAATCCAAAATGAGATGCAGATAGTACTTTAGACCTGCTGCTGTTTCAGCTAGTTAATAGCGAATAACATTTCCATTGGTCACACTGATTTCTTTCTTTTCTAGTTGAGATGGAGCACCGCATACTAATCGTATTCTAATGCATTTTACAGGAGGTAAAATGTGTATTAAGCTCTATCACACTATTATAAATTAATTTAACTTTGCAAAAATTATGATAATTATATGGCATGATGCTTTCATCACATACAAATATGCATCAGATTTAAGAAAATAATTTTACATAACAATAAGATTACTTGAATACTAAGTGCATGTTTTTCCACTAATGAATTTGTTGGTAGAATTAGGGGCCTTTTTATTAGCTCTCTCAAGCTTCAGAAACTTTCAGTGTTTAAAATGTGCCTCAGCATTTCAGCTGGAGGTGCAGAGCCTGTCAACATGATAGGATGTGAAGACGATTATGCTATTTTCTCCAAATAGTGTGATTTATTTATTTTTATTCTTTTTTAGAGTGGAGGAATACTATTTCCATCAAGGACACAGCTCCTCTATTAAAATATTAAACTGGGATACGTTATTTGTGTCAAATTACGTATTCAAAAGGAAGTTTCTGTTTATAGAAATGACCTAAAAATACTATTTCTCTTAAAGAGCTACTTTAAGTTGATGGATTTCTGTTTTGGTAAAGATTATTATGTTTGGTTGCTGAGAAACTGAAAATCACTGTGTTCTTTCTGCCCCTCATTTCAGTCCTTGTCCATGTTATCCCTATTGCTTTTCTTTTTATCTTAAATTTTACTTCTAAATAATAATAGTATAATCATAGCTGACACATATTAACACTTACTGGACACTTACAGGTTGCTGGATGTTGTGCTTAATGCTTTGAAAGATTACTACACTTAATCCTCACAATAAACATATAAAACAGATGTTCTTATTATCTGTATTTTATAAGAAAAAGAAAAAAAAAAACCAGAAACACTGATGCTAGTAACTTCCCTGATGTCCCTCCGCTAGTTAGTGGACCGCACGTTTGCACCTATGTAGTCTAGCTCCAGAGCTCAGGCTCTCAACTCCTCCCTCATCAGGAGGTTGCAGGGGCTGTCAGGTGGAAGCTGGGAGAAGGACGCAATCAAGGATAGTGTTGTTAAACGTGTTCTGAATATAACCTTCAACCTGTGCTCTTACCAGAAGAATAAAGGATGCCTCGTTCCCTGGAAGCCCCTTTCTTCCCCAATTGTCTTTGAATGTTACTAAATACTTCTGCTTCAAAGGTGGTGCTATGGATTTCTGTTGTCTTGCTCTCTGGCTCACCATGTCCCATCTGTTCTGCAGAGACTTTTATTCAGGGGGGTCCTCAGTCTTCTGATCCTGACCTTATTACTACCTTTTGTATTGCGTATGATACTGCTCAATGACTAGTGCCATGTGTTATTTGGGTTTATCTGGCCTCTCTCCTGGTTGCTGATGTGCTTTTGCTGAGTGCTTAAAGAAGAACGAACTTCCATTTCCTACACCTACACCTACACTATTGTCATAATATTTCCAGTTTAAGGCAGAACCTTTTCTCTTCCTGCCACAAGGAACGTGACAGGGTAAATGGGAACCAGGACTGGTGCAACTCCCTGGCCCCTGCAGGGTGCAGCTGTGCTTACCTTCCTCAAAGCAATTCCTTTGCAGAAACCACTTATGATTAAAGGGAATCCCTGGCTTCTACCCTAGTTCTAGAGCCTTAGACTTGGGGAAAACTATGTGCCCACTGTTTCCCATCATTTTCTTACCTTATGTTCAGCTGGCTGCTCTACATGGAAATTGAATTCCCAGACGTGTGCACTGATAATGTTAAGTCTTCCTGAGGACTTGCCTTCCATAATAGTTTTCTTTTGGGGACCTATTTTCTTCCTCCTTCCCTTTCATTTCTTGAAATAAATGAAAGGCTTTGGTGAGGGAAAGGTAACTATTCTAGTTCCCATTAATCCCATTCACCTATCAAACTACTGTGGATTTAACCCCAGTAAGTCTCCATAGGTTTCTCTACATTCTTTGTTTTTCTACCCAGGCCAGGTCTCTTCATCCTCATGGATGAGGGCTGTCTTTATCTTTCCAGATCCCAGATCCACAATTCAAGGTCTTATTTCTTTTCTCCTGCCAAAGGTGTGAACTGTTGACCTGCTTATATTTATCTTTTGTCTTGTCTTCCCTCCCCTCCCCTCCCCTCCCCTTGTATGACATTTTCTTTGTCTTGGACTCTTTTTTTCTTCAGAACACTGTAAACTGTAATTTCTAATCCCTGTTTTACAATGCAGTTCTCAAAAACAGCACATAAAATGACTTATGACTTATAAGTTGTATGTTTCATGGTTAATTCATAAGAAAGCAAACAGAATTTACAAAATTAGCAAATAATTAGAATTATGGAAAATGGCAGTCCTCTAAAGGCTTAATTCAAAATGAAATAAGAGCTGTGTGTGTTTCCTAATATTCTTCAAGACTGCCTCTTGACTTTCTGCATGGCTATGCCCCTGCCAGTCTTTGGTTTTGATTTGGGGACTCATCAGCCTAGCAAAGCCAATGAGATTTTAGTCCAGGGAAAAGTGAGGTTGGTTAGGCTGCTGGTCAGCTGTTAGCCCATCCTTTCCAGAGAATGCTGACAGGCCCACTTCTCTTTTCATTCTGATTGATTAATTCACACTCATAGCTTCGATTACCACCACCTTATAGCTGCACAGTTACTCCTCAATGACCCAAAGAAACATGTGTCCTGCCCCTTAGTGGGTTAAACATAATCAGCATGAACATTTTTTTTTTTTTTTTGAAGGAAGCGCTATGAATATACCTGACTTATTAATGAGGTAGGGTTGGTAGGAGTGGCTTTTAGGGGAAGGCATAGTTTTAAATATGACTGTATCTTAAAGATTCTATCTGTTCTACTTGAACTATTACATTATGGAAACAAAAGATAACTCCAGGATAAATATTCTTAAAAAGTAAGAATTAATGTTCCAAAAAATAATAACTGAGGCTAAAATATTAATAATAAATTTATTGACTTCCAAAGTACACTAAAATTTTTATGAAACAGAAGTTGAGCAGAGGCTTAATTTATGTGTGGAACATGATTATTTTGCAACTTATCTGAGTTCAGCAGAGATAAAAATCCTTTAATAAATAAAAAGGCAGCAAGTTTTACTGACTATGAATGAGAAAGCAAAGGGCATAGCTATATTAGCAATTTTGGTCTTGACCTACACAGACATTTCAATAGCTACTATTTCAAATTCATTTTAAACTCATTTTTTGTTGAATTTTAATAGCTTTGCTCCTAACACTAGAATGCAAATGTGAATTTTTGCCTCTAGCATATTTTATTCCTACCCCGTCAAAATCAGTAGGAATCCACATTCTTATAATAGTAACCTGCACTTTTCATAAATCAGGAGGAGGAGAAAGAATATAGGGGTTAAAGTGAGAGGGTGTGGAAAGAAGAAGTCTTGTGAAAATGAGGACAGGGATAGAGAGAGACATAGACAAAAACATGTAGATGGAGGATTAAGGGAAAAGGAAACACTGGAGAGAGACAGGAATAAGAGAGAGAAAAACATGAGAGAGAAGTTCAGTCAAATAAGACTGGATGTTTAGACCAATTGACTGAATTTTGCTTTTTCCCATTTACTTATAAAATGAACATTGTCAATTCCTATCACTGTTATTTGGCACATTAGGTATGTAACAATTGAGAGCACTCTTCTTTCTTGGAAGTAGCTTGCCAGCTTTAATTTTCAGAGTTCAAAGTCTTGATGTTTTTAAAATAAATCTTATTGAATATTAATGGTTTGGCTAAAGGATGAAAGAATTTATTTTAATGAATTCATTTTGGAACTTCATAGATTTTGGTCAATTTATTATATGCTCTTAAATATCTCTGACATTCAAACACTGGCAGAAAATCCTTCTTGTATGTTTTTGGTTTTGGATTATTAAACCTGCCTTGTACCAAAATAGCTGAAGGTTATACTTTGAATCAGCAGATATTTCCTACTTCTCAGCCTTTTCTTTCAAATCAAAAGGTTTTATGGTCTAATTAGGGATAACATATGGTGTGAACAATAACAAAATGACACCTTGAGGAAACAAAAAGGCTTAGAGGTAAATGGATTAGGCTCTTTTCCACAATTTTCAGTTTTTTGTGAACAAATCATTGAGAGAATGTTGTTTTCAATCAAATAATCAGAACTCTTACCATTTGTCTACCTGCTCCCACTGTAAACACCTCATGTTTGGAAGATTCTGATTTCTCCTTTTACTGGTGTCCTGGAGTTCATGCTTTTGTAATTCTTAAGTATATTTTATATGATAATGTATATGAAATAATTCCCAGATTGACTACTGGAGCCATTTTGTCCAGAAGGTGTTGATCACTGCTCTGTTTCTGCTTTACTCACTGTGGCTCTCCCCACTTTGTTTTGTGAATCAAATCGGAAATTTCTTAACTCTATGTTAACATTTTTATTTGCTTTGACAACTTTATTTTGACTTTCCTTTCCCATTATGATTCTTGCATAGCTACCTTTGTGAATAGATTGCCTTCTTTTTACCCCAACTTTATAACTTTCATCTAGTATCTTTAGTTTGAATACTTCAAGGTTAACAAAGGGCATCTCCTCTCCTTTCAGTTATTCACATGTTTATCTTTAAATCCAAGTTAAAATTTTATTTTTTATACAAAGAAAGTTGAAATTAATATCTCCTATCTCAGGATAGTTTATTTATTATTTACATGTATAGTTATTAATAAATGTTAGTGATTATATAACTCTTAACAGGTTTATTAGCAAATTTATATTATAATTATTTAAAACTATATATTACACAACATATTATGCATTTAAATATAAATATTTTATATAGAAGGAATATTATGGAGTAATTTCTATTCATTAGAAGGACAGTAAATACTTGCTAATATGTTTTAAAAGACCGTTTTTTGGTTATATGCAATCTAAACACTGTTCTTATCTATAAAATGTAAACAGTTGCTTGGGGATTTCTATAAAATATTTGAGTGCATTAGTGGTATTAAAACTACTAATTTCTATAAAACTAATTTCTGATATAGCCTTTTGAATTTCAAAAATATAAATCGTCAATCACGTATTATTTTCAAAATTTATTGACTGTTCAGTAGTGTAGTCTGTTGATAACCTAGGCAACAGTTTTAATCCCAAAAGACAAGAACATATAAAAGGAAACATCCAGAACAATAGGTAGATTTTCAATTAAGCTGAGTTTTTTTGTCGAAAGGTGATTGTACAAATGGTATTTTTCATTTTAATCAAGTCATATGGCACTCTTGTCAGTGTTTACAAAAGTTTTATCACTATGTAGTCGTGTTAGTGGCATGGCTGATGCACAGGTGTGTACTAACCACACCTAAGTTCATTTGTTTATTTTACCTAATAGACCATCTGGAAAATAATGATGAAAAATACTGATCAGGCAGGAAGACACAGCTTGTTTGAATGTTCTGTGTATCACAATACAGTTGGTATGTTGAAAATTGTTTTAAAGGTGTTTCAATTCAAAATCTACATGTAATAAGGATAAAGGGGAAGAGACTGAAGAGATTATAAAAATGGCAGGCTTGGTGGAATACATTTTATAGTTGGCTTGTATTATACATTGTATGTTACATATAGCATTTCATATGTCATGTTTTAGAAATAATAAGTTACTTCAAAGAGATGGGAAAATATAAAAACATTTGTTGTTCTTTTTCCTTTTAAAATATCTCCTATTATAAGATAGTAAATGTTTAAAAATATATAGACTTTGGAATTAAGTCTGAATCCCTTTCTTTTTCTTAACAGTTCCTTGGAAAACAAGTTCTCAGAAATTGAGTATTCTCATCTATAAAATAAAGTTAATATGACCCATGTCATATTTGAGGTTGTAACGAGAATCAAATCAGTTAATGCATACAAAGGGTATTAGCAAAGTGCACAAGTGGTGATTATCTTTAACATTATAGTTTTGCATTAAGTAATTGGTTTTTGTTTATAAGAAAATGTAAAAGATCTTGAGGGTATTTCTTTCATGACAAAGAGTAGTTAGTAGGGCAAAACTATAGTCTGATAAGAAAATAATTGGAAAGTATTTCAATATTAATAGCTATCACAGTTCTATGCATTGAAATTACATCAGAGATTTAAATAGATAACTGGGGAGTGCAATCGTTCTATAAGCTTCTAGTTGATAGTTCTGCATTCTTTAGCATATGTTTGCTTTTTATTTTTATCCTGTTCCTATGCCCCTTCTGTGTCGGGTCTTGTGAAGAAATAAGTTTACTATGTTTATGAAGCACCAATTATTTGGGAGACCTTTTCGCTCACTTTTTCTTGCTTACTTTTCAGAATTATATTTTCTCAGTAATATTAGATTTTTTTAAATAAATGAACAACTGAGGGATTGGTGAAGGTAAGTACCTTTCTCACAGTCATGAGACTAATAAATGGTGCACCTGTACTTAAGCCAATGATTTTCTCATTGCATAGCCCATTCTCCTACTGACCGTCCATGCTATTTCAAAGATTACTTTGTATCCATTCGTCCATATTTATAAAAGGAAGGGAAGAAACTTTTTGGTAAATGCATGGACAGTTAGTGTACTTTGTTTTCAGCATTCCACTTGGTGCTTTACATATATCAGGTTATATTTCACCAGGACAATATAAATCATCTATTTTATTCCCAATGATGTCTGTTGGGACACTGTTAGCTACAATTAAAACAACTGAACTCAAAATGGTGTAATAAAAAAAGGGAAGTTATTTTGCATAATAATGTGTCCAAAAGTAAGAAGAATGACTAATGTGTGAATAATGTGCAAGATCAGTGATTCTTTCATGGAATATGTGTGTTGATACATACATATATATATGCCTGTGGCAGATGTTGACAGAATTTGGGATTTAAAACTACATGAGCTCCAACTAAGTGGCGAGCATTTTACTTGCATAATCCCATAGGATTGGTGTTATTTAGATGAAGGAAACTGAGGTTCAGCTAGGTCAAATGAGTTGTTCAGGGTTACACAAATCATAATTAGTAATCTGAGCATTTAAATCCAAGTGTTTCTCATTTTAAGATTTGTGCTTTTTCAGTGACCACACCACCATTCTTCCATTAAAATGCTTTGAGAATACTTGGAGTTGGTCTATTCATCTGCTTCAATTAAACTATAGGGTGAATTTTTTTACTTGCTCATTTTCTGTGAATCCCTATGTTATAGGGATTATATGTATAATCTAGCTGAGTAGATTTGAAATATTATTCTCCATGATCCATTGCAACTTAGTATGTCCATGTTCATAAAAGAACCTTGGAGATACTAAAATCTCCTAAAAGTTTTATACCCATGGTTTACAGGCCCTGTAATACAGACTGTATTTTTCCGTATTTATTTGTACATGCTAAAATTTGTATCACAGTTTAATTTTGGTTTCTTTTCTAGAGGTTTAATGGAGCCAACTCAGGCCAGCTCACAGAGCAACAATTTCTTGCTAACTCCACAATCAGTGACATCACATCAGTAGCTTGAGATTGTCCAGGCTGGGAGTATTTATACCACGGAAATTGGCAAACACTACAAATCAGAGCTTCCTCCTTCCTCCCTTACCCACTTTCTACCTTCTGCTGCCTCAGGAGGGTTGTTAAACTTTTTCAAGCTTATCACTGCTTTTAACTTTTTTTGCTAGAAAGTCTGCTGAAATATTGGGGAGGTTTGTGAAGAGTCAATCTAAGCAAAATAATTTATCCTCCTGTTCCTTAGAGATAAGCTCTGACATTTGGAAATTATTTACTTTCTCTAAGCCTGTAAACTTCGGATTTAAATATTTTCCTTTTTGTAGGACTAATTTTCTAATGTTCTTTATTTCCATGAAGAGACATTGTGATAGAGCTGGCTTTCTTCATTTCTCACTTAGGTGCTTATCTCCCTACATAGGATATTCAGCAGTTTTCAAGTTCTACCCAAAAACGGTTTTTTGAAAGGGCTCTCTTTTTCGAAAAGTGCCACTATATTTTATAAGATATTTATAAATAAATTGCTTCAATTTTCCTTGAGCATCCTTTCAATGCAGGACAATATTTAAGGGAAATTTACTTCTGCCATATCAACAGTTTTAAATATTAAGTATGGATAGCTCTTAAAATCCTTATAGGAATAGATTTATACAAAATTCACAGCAATTTATAATAATTTCAAATTTAGAGCGCTAGGTATATATGCTAATATAACCAATTCAAATTACACTCAATGAAATCTTGGCATTTAAAAAAAATGTATTTTAGAAGGCTGCATCATAACATGTTCTGGTCTACAAATATCTTAGATAGTCAAAATGATGAAAATAAAAGTTATTTTATAGAAAGTCTTCCTAAATGGATGACATAAACAATGATTTCAGTGTGGATAAGTGCAGGTAATGCTTTTAGGGAAAAGTGATTCTACTTATAAGTCACTTGGGTCTAAGAGAGCTCCTATACTGGAAAGGGCTGGAAATACCACCTGTTTTGTTTATTTTTGTTTTTTAGAATTTGATGGACTTCTATTGCTTAGAGACACATCTTCACATCACTAGCCATATTTAATGAGTATATAAAACTTAACTTAAATATTTTCTTATGATCTTGTGAATTAATACAGCCACAGTGTCTGTCTGCCTTGTTATGTAAGCTTCATTGGTGTGTCTCAAGAAATATGGAGAAATTCTGTTGGACAGATGATTTGATCAAAGAAATATGAGGCAAGGCCATAAATCCCAGCAATCTCACTTGTATTTACCCTATAAATTTGAAAACATTTATCCATAAAGATATATGTACTCTCTGTGCATTGTAGCATTATTCATAGTGGCCAAGACATGGAAATAACCTAAGTGTTCTCAATAGGTGATTGGATAAAAAAGATGTGGTACATATATGCAGTGTGATATTACTTGTCATAAGAAAAGATGAAATACTGCTATTTGTGACAACATGGATGGATGGATCTTGAGATTATCATGCTATGTGAAATAAGTCAGACAGAAAAAGTCGAGAACCACATGACTTCATTCATATGTGGGATACAACTGAAAGCAATAAACGGATAAGACAAACAAACAAGTAACTCATAGACACAGACAACAGTTTAGTGGGTACCAGAGAGTAAGGGGGGAAGGGGTGGTAGAAGAGAATAAACGGGGTCACATATGGTGATGGAAGGAGAACTGACTCTAGGTGGTGAACACACAATGAAATATATACATGATGTATCACAGAATTGTACACTTGAAATCTATATAATGTTACTAACCAATGTCACCCCAATAAATTTAATATTTTTTTTTTTAAAAAGAGACTAATTATAAAGAATTATATATTTTATTCTAGAAAACCAGGGCCTGGGAAAGGGAATAACTAAAATATAAAAATTCATCAATAGAATGATATGGTGACACAGGCTCATTCAGTGAATTGAAATAAGTAAGAATAAGGAGGAACTTCTTGAAACCACTTTAAACAGTGAAAAGTAAATTTTTGGAAACTTAAAGAGAAGATAAACGTTGAAAACAGACTCAATAATTATTCTACTGTTCAGCCTGTTTTTCATGTTAAAACTCTTTATTCTGACCAAAATGAGTAAGGATTAGAGATGTTTTAACTAACCATGCATGTTATGTTAGTGGTTCTCAAGTGTTGATACACCTCAGAATTGTGATGCTCGCTCAAAATGGAGATTTCTAAGTACTACCACAAATCTACTTAATTGGAATTTGTGGTGATTGGGGCCAATGACTCTAAATTTTAAGAAAAACCAGATATGATACAGCTGGGCCATGGACCACTTAGATAAATCCTGCTTTCTGTTGATGTAAGGAAAGAAAGCCTAATATATTTTTGGAAAGTATGATGGCCTCCTACTAATATATGTTCTGGTGCCTCTGTCTGCTTCTTTTACAATGATATACCACCAACTCATTGAACAAGTCCTGTGCTGTTAAGTCTTTTCTCAAGTTTTTGCTCTTGCTGAAATTCTCTTTGTATTTACTCACTGAGGTCATATTCATCTTTCAAGACCCATTTCATATCTCCCGTCCTCTGGGAAATCTTCTTCAGTTCATTCAGACAAAATCTCTCTCTCAACCCTATATTCCCATAAGACATTGAAAATATGATAGCATTTATTTCAGTGCATCTTGCATCAATGTAGAATTCCTTACCTATTATGTAAGTGCTTATCTAGCAACTTGAGCAGAAGTTGGCAAATTATGGTCTGCAGGCTAAATCTAGCCTACTGCCTGTTTTGAAAATAATGTCTTAACGGCACATAGCCATGTCCATTTGATTACACATTGTTTAAGACTGCTGCACACTATAACAGCACAGTTGAGTAGTGGTGACAGGAATGAATGGTCCTCAAAGCCTAAGATATTTACCATCTGGTTCTTTAGAGTTTGCCAACCCCTGAACTAGAATGTGTGCTGTATTATATACTAACTGTGTATTCGTATTTAATAGAACGTGGAGTTTGTTTTGTTTTATTTTTTAATTAAAGTTCATTGGGGTGACAATTGTTTGTAAAGTTACATAGATTTCAGGTGTACAATTCTGTATTACATCATCTATAAATCCCATTGTGTGTTCACCACCCAGAGTCAGTTCTTCCATCACCATATATTTGATCCCCTTTACCCTCCTCTACCAGCCCCCTCACCCCTTACCCTCTGTTTACCACTAAACTGTTATCTGTGTCTATGAATTTTTGTTTCTCATTTGTTTGTCTTGTTCTTTTGTTGTTTTTGGTTTATATACCACATATCATTGAAATCATATGGTTCTCTGCTTTTTCAGTCTGACTTATTTCGCTTAGCATTATAATCTCAAGATCCATCCATGTTGTCACAAATGGTCCTATTTCATCTTTTCTTACCGCCAAATAGTATTCCATTTTTATATCTACCACAACTTCTTTATCCATTCATCTATCGAAGGACATTTTCTTTTTGTTCCATGTCTTGACCACTGTAAATAAAGCTGCAATGAACATTGGAGCACACTTGCAGATTGGTGCAGCCACTATGGAAGGCAGTGTGGAGGGTCCTCAAAGCATTACGAATAGAATTACCATATGACCCAGCAATCCCTCTCCTGGGTATCTACCCAAAAAATCTGAAAACATTTATGTATAAAGAATGTGGAGATTTAATATTGTCTGAATTACATAAAGTAGTTGACTAAAGCATAAAAAGATGGTTGGGAAAGATATGTTTATCATGCCAATGAAGGAAGTATAAACTCTATTACCATTCCTGCCACACTTTGGTTTTGAGTCCCTGTCTTTGTTCCACAAGAACTTTCTGTGATGATGGAAAGTGTTCTCTCTCTCTGTTGTTCAATTCAGGGACCAGCAGGCCCAAGTGGCTATTGAGCGCTTGACATGTGACTAGTGCAACTGACTAACTGAATTTTAATCTAATTTAATTTAATGTAAAATTAATTAAAATATTATAGTTAGTGGATATTATATTGGACAGTATAGATGGAGGAAAAATAGTTTTATAAATAATTCCACCTAATGACAAACAGCATGCAAAGAGAGAAAGAGAGAAAAATTAATCAAAATCTATATGATAGCTCTGATACTTTTGTATGCAGTGGAAAGGTATATGACCCCTACTTGTATTTTGGCTAAGTATTCTGAGGTTTGGGTGTAAAAAAATTAGAAACCAATTCCAAAAGACAGACTAAAATTCTTACAGATATAAGCTCTTTCCTTACATTTCCATTTTTTAAATTGTCTTTCAGCATTTGCATTGATGAGCTGGCGTCTTTGCAAAAACTAAATGGTTCCAAGGTAAAAGTGAAAGAAGGAAATTAGAAATTCCTAAAGGTTTACACATAAATTCTACACATAAATTTGCGTGCACTGAGGTTGGGCATGGTGTATAACTATAAGGACAGAGAAAAGAAGGGAAAGGATAGACGAGGTGAGGACTTTATGTGCATTATCATTGGTGGTGAAGAAATGGGAGACTTTCATGTTTTCCCAACATTTTTGTGTAATTATCATCATTTCACTTTTTTTTACTGAAATTTAAACATCCTTTTGCACATGTACATGTTTGATAAGACTCCTATGGCTGTGGAAAAGTACAAATTCAAGGAGTTCATTGTGAATTAATATGTTTAAACCTACACGCCTTCTTTGGGGCAGAGAATAGAGATTCGTCTAGCATTTGAGATTGAATAGAGTGGAAAGCAAGTTGTTTCTTATGTTACCTTGCAGAATACAATAAAATAGTCATTGAATATTGTTTCACCAAGTTGGTAGAATTGCCCTGTCAATCAGTATAGACCAAGCAGAGTTTAGCAAGATAACTGACCTTTTTCTTTGTAGTAGTCATTTTCCTGTCTTAAGTAGTCATTTTAATACGGTGCTCAAGCTTCTGAGAGTTTTCTGCTCTTCAAAATGGGTGAGGCATCTACCTAAATTATCACCTCAAATTTAGTATAATATCTGTATATGTAGGTATATCTATATATAAATATAGATATTGTATAGAGAGATATCTATAGATATCTCTATATCATTTGATATATACATTTAAAATATATGTATATATTTAATATAAAATATATTGATGTATGTGTTTAGAATGAAGTGCTCTGATCTACTGTAAATTGCCTAACAGAGCAGAGGAAGGAAAGGCAATATTTTAAATTGATTTATATGCCCCAAGAGGTGGCAATCCTTAATATTAGATGAATTCTCATTTTCCAATGTGAAGATCTTTAAATGTGGAGGAGAGAATAGGACAACTTCAATAAATTTTTAGAAATATATCTTAAACATCTCTTTAATGTGTGATATTTAATTTATTAATGTAACTACACAATAATTTTTAAATAATTTTTCTGCACTCACATTTTATGAAACAATTTTTTTTCCATTATTTTCATATGCATTTTGTACAGAACTGTGTCTACATCATCACCAGGGTTATTTTTTGGATTGTATGATACAGATTAACAATATCAGCACTTCCTACCAAATATTTGAAATACAGCCCTTTTTGAATCTATGTGTGATTTTCTTCCAAGCCACAAATGTTCATTAGCATAGAGTGAGGATTTAAAACACTGACCCTGATATGTATGTTCATATGTGCCACAAAGCATCATTGCTCCTTAAAAGGTGAGGTTATAGTGCTTTGAATGAGTGAATTTGCATTAAATTAAATTTTCTCCTTTTTTAATTTAATTAGTTTACTTGTGTACCCCAAGTCATCATTGCTTGAGGTCATTTCAGCTGGTGTGTGCTCCAAAATAGCACTTTATTTTGAAAAATAAAGTTATTGCATTTGTCCCATAATATGAGATGCTACACGAAGATTCAAATATAAATCAACTCTTTATTTCCTAAGGAATAGTTTTAGGACATGGCCTCATCTTATCTATATTTAATTATTACATATGGTGATATTCATTTAGACATGGGACCAAGAAAACAAACAAGCAAACAAAAAGCCAAGGAAAAAAAATCTTATAAATTCCAAGGAGGAAATTGTGTGCAGCAAAAGCCCCCAAGGGAATGGTGTTCTCTGGAGGGCCGCTAGGGGGATTTTCAAGAGCTTCATATGGTGGAATTTGTTTCGCGAATTTTCACCTGTGGACAGGGCTATACTCAAATAACAGTGTGTGTAGATATAAGCATTCTATCATGCAACCAACTTCTGTTCTGATTTTATGCTCAACTAGCAAACTTCTGATAATTTGGGTTCCTATGTAGTATGGTTATAAAAATATAATACGAAGATGTGACTTGGAAAAAGATAATATGATTCATGTTAGCAGTCCTTAGATTAGCTAGGTCCTACATTTGCCTCCATGACTTTCCCTTTTGTCTATTTTTCCCAGCTGGAGCAGCTCTCTTTTAACAGGTGTCTTCCATCTTCGTATGTTAAGACAGTCAGTGAAGTTACAGCCAAGGTCTGCCAGTCTGGGAGACATTTGACTCCATTTAGGTGACTTTTTATGACTTCTGTCTTATCTGCTAGATGATGGTTTGACATTTTAACACCGAAAGGGCAGTGTTGTTTCCTACTTGCTCTAGGAGTCTGTAATCCCTTAAGAGGAATGGTGGTAAATTGTGTTCTACCTCACATTTAAAAGTGCATTTTACCTACACATAGGGAAGTCAAATACAATGCCGTTGGTTTTATAAGCTTTCCCAGAAGTGGGAAGAGTTAATCATATTTCATCAGTACTTATGAACTGGAGATACCTTGGGGATGAGACATATGTAATGGAAGTCTTGCTGAGATAGAATACCACATATAGTCTTAAATATTAGCACTTACTATTTTTATCAGGAAATATTTATTGAATACCTACTACGTGCCAGATGATGTGACCTGTGATGACTGTGCAAAGAAGTATAGGCTAAATTTCTTACCTTCTAAAGCAGTGGTTCTCAACGGGAAATTATTTTGCCCCCTAGGGCACATTAGCAATGTTTGAAGACGTGTTTAGTTGTCACATCTAGGGGAGGTACTGATATTTAATGCCATCTAGTCCCATTTAGTGATGTTGTTAAACATTCTGTAATGCACAGAACAGTCTCCTCCTCCCCATCAAAGAAATATTCAGCCCAGTAGTTCCAAGGTTGAGAAACCTGCACCTAGATGTTAAAACAAATGTAAATAAATTTCTGCATGACATGGTAGGCTCTCTCTATGTATGAAGTATATACGAAGTACTAAGAGAATAGCCTTAGTGGAGATATTTTTATCCAGTTGATATTTATTTTATATGTTGCTTATTATGTACTGGTCCAAGAAATGTTGAAGTCTCAGCAAGTGCTTTCAAGAATCAATCAATAAAAAAAAAAAAAAAAAATCATGTCGTATGGAAGTCCAGGCTCCATACGTTGATTCCTTTTAGCCTTCATTGCACACATTGTAAATTCCTGACTAGAAACAGATTTTAACTGCAACATGGGGACTATGAAATTAAATTAGAGTTTTAATGGACTTCTATTGACTTTTGGGAATGGTCAAAATATAGGTCAACGACAAGTCAGTTCTCTAAATCTCAATAGTTTATTGTCCTAGGAAGGAAGTATCTAACTTAATAATGTCTTGCTTACGGTGACACAAGCTTTTCTACTTCCTGGGTACTAACAATATCTTTTAAACACACACACACACACACACACACACACACACACACACACACAACTTTGTATTAGAAGTAAGCAAAAGTAAATAAATAAATAACCATAAAATTTTAATCTGAACTCTTACATGCCAAAATAAGAAAAACTGGTTACTAACTTTGTCCCTTTGTTTTCTAGATTTATGATCTGGGCAGATCCAGTTCAGCAGCTGTAATCAAACAAGTACAAATAAACAAAAGTGAATTATTTGTAAAAACTCACATTTCTTGATGAATTCTTATGCTGAATTCTATTTCTCATTCTCTACTATTTCTTTAAGTTTTGTCATTGGGAAAAAATATAACAACCATTTATTAAATTTGTCAAGAAAAATGCTTCAGCAGTTTGTTAGACATTAGTAATATAAATGAGAGCAAGACATGGTCTGTGTACTTGACAGAAATATAACAACAAACGACAAAGGAATGCATTCAGCTACAATACAGACCAGACTTTCTAATACTGTCTTAATGTTTAATAATCTGACCTATAGTTTCCATGAATATGTTTATATTTGTCAGACCTCAGGGCTGTGGTAGCAGGAGCCAGAGAACTGTGTTGTCAATCCCCTTGGGGAGCATGAGAAGGCTTCCTAGATTAGAAAGAAGTTGTTATATTCTAAACAGAATGATTATGACATTTAAGGGCATTGTAATATAAACATGCATCACAAATTTCTTAAAGAGTAAACCTTTGTCCCTTCATCAGTTTGTTGGAGGAACAGTGGGAGACGAAAATTGAGGTTCAATCTAGAATTTGAAGGATGTTATAGGATGTATTGAGAATTTTAGGATTTATCCAATATGCAATTTAGGTTCCTAAATTTATAAGGCGATGGGAATGACATGATCATATTGTTGTTTTAGAAAGATAATTCAGTAGTTCAGTTGATGGAGTAGATAGAATGAAAACTAGAATGACAGAAATTATTAGGAGACTATTGTATTAGTCCATATGCCAAAGATGTGAACTGAGACAGATGATGATATTACCCCGAAGCAGGTGTTTTTCAGCAAGATTTTCACCACAAATTGAAAGGAATTGATGACCAATTAGATGTCAGAAATGAGAAAAAAACAACTTGAGAACGATGCCATGGTTTTAGCGTGGGTAACATGGAGAATGCAGACTAAAGGATTGTTTTGAGATTAAAGGTGTTTTTTTAGTTGCCTGTGAATCACTTATGGAGCAGTTGCGAAGACTTAGCTGACCTCTGGAGACAGAATAAAGTAGGTAGGAGATTAGGATTTAAGAATCATTAGCAACTACAGATGGGAGCCAGATTCTGACAAGGGAAGAGTCTGCACCAGACAGCGTAGGGTGAAAAGTGGCATGGTTGACAGAAGTTTAAGGGAGAGTTGAGACAAAGGAGCTAAGAGTCCGAAAGTAAGTTAAATTAATAAAGGAAATATAGATCCCAGGAAAGTATTGTCATAGTAATCAAGCCAGAAATAGAAAGACATCTGGAGGATGAACAACATTATCAAATTTTGCAGAAAGTCTAAGGTAAAGACTAAGAATTTAGCAACTAGGAAGCTGTTGATATTATTGAGTGTAAATTTTCCCGTAACATTTGTAGATAAAAGCCAGGTTGTTGGGTTAGGGCAAGTGCTGGATGGTTGCTGTTTATTTAGATTATATTGGTTCTGGTGAAGATTATTTATTAAACATTATATACTGGAATATTTTCTATATTTTTATTTGTTGTTATCATCTGAGTGAATTTGTTTTTTCATTCAAAGGTATGTCCACCCACATAATAATAGAAAAAAAGAAGAGAGATACGGAAAAGGACTTTATAGCTTATCTACCTACCTACTCAATTTAGAGAGAAGAAAATTAGAATAAAAAAAGGTTAAGTGTCTTGCCCAGTATGTGCACACAGTCAGTTGCAAAACCAAATCTGGGATTGATCTCCTGATTCTTGGTCTGATACATTATTCATTACTCTGTGAACAGAAAAATAGAGGTCATTTCTATGCAGCGAAAAACAAATGAGCTGTGTCATTGCAGAAATGTTCTGCATGGTTTGCTGCCATCTGTCTTCAAGCTCAATCTGGACTCCCAGGAATTGAGACTGTTGAGCTGCATTTAGATGGACCATGTGGACAGGACAATTCATAGGGTTTGGTTATTTCCATGTATGGAATATGGGAGACACAAAATATTTATGACAAAATTAAAAGCCTCAAGCTGTGGAAGTTTCGAGGACTCACTTTGATTTCCAGTTTTATAAGGTACTAGAACTGTGTGTCTTCTTGGTAGAACTGCTATATTTTATATATGTTAAAATGCAATTGTAATAAAATAATAAGCATTGCTTTGCATGGGAGAAGATGATAAAGCAGAACACTGGGATGGAAGTCAGGTAACCTGGATTCTGGCCCCAGGTGGATACTTTCTGCCATTGGACACTTCACATTCTCTAGGACTCAGTTTCCTTCCTGGGCAGGGTCAGAGTTTGAAACTGGAGGTCTTTTGAAGTCCTTGGAAGACTTGTTTGATCAAGCCCACACAGCTTTTGGAATTTTAATGTCTTCAATTAGAAGTGCTTCCTCCAGGATACCTTAAATTCTCTTGTCATATATCCACTGTAAGCATCTGGGTTCGTGATCTCTGATGCTAGTTCCCTTTTGGTCTAGACATTCCGTGGTTCTACAGTAGAAGGATTCAGAGTTTAAAGCTCTGTGTGGCCACGTTTTCAAAGTATTGAGTTACTGTATTGAAACTGTCAAAACAAATACTCTGAAACTACGTCTATGCCACAAAAACCAAATATAAACCCAGAACTGTTTTCTGGGCTTATTATTTGTTGCCCATAATGACAGTTACAAAACTCTGAAAACTAATTTAAGACTAGATATTAAGAATCCTTTAGGTTAAAGAAACATATATCATTCAGTGTAACTAAGGTAATTGAAAGATGATCAGAAGAATTTCACCACGATGTGATCAATAAATTGCTCCCTTTTGGTCGATTGGTTTTAAAACAGCCTTTCCAAATTACTTTCAATATTGTTTCGTAAAATCTGGAGAAAAGGAAAAAGATGTATACACAGAAATCTGTGCATTGTAATTTAACTCCCCGTTTTCCAAAAGTCACTTTTTACTCTAAGACGTGTTTGTTATTATAAAAGAGTTACTGGAATTCTGTATTTTCTTTCACTGAAACTTTCTGATTTAATTTTAAAGGACTCATAAGATTTGTTTTACATATGGAACATTGGGGCTTTATATCCTTTAGGCATTCCTTGGAAATCCAAATGTCACATGAAAAACTAGAAAATTGATGCTAGAAATTGTTTGTGTTAATTCACTTGAGTGTACTGAATTTAACCAGTTGACAGAAAGTCTTTCTCAGTGATAAAATGGTTGTCGTCTCAATGAGATGACAAAAAAAAACAGTTCTCCAGAGTCCAGCTGAACTCCTTCACCAAAGAGGACGGTTGAACTTTTCATAGTTTCTGAAAATAAAATAATCAGGCATTTATTTGTCAGACACTTAATATACATTTATTTTGTTTGATTTTATCTGGGCACTTTTTTTGAATTTGACTTTCTGACTCTTCTATGAGAATGGCTTTTTGCTTGTAAGTTTCACTTAAATTGACATTTTGATGGTTTAGCACATTAATGAAATTCCTAGAAGGTAGGCTGTGTTCTTCGAAAAATAAAATATTGACAGGTTACACTGAAGGGACATTTTAAAGTACATTTTGATTTCCTTTGCAACGTGATAACATATTCGCTGCTGTTTGGTAGCTCCCTAAGCCGTACTTTCCACTTCATGTCCAGATGATATTTGACAATGTTGCAGTACATCTTTTTCTATCTAGATTTATGTATGCAAATTGAGTTCTTGGCAGTCTATGACTATGACTAAAGCCTCATCTCCCAGTCTGGCAATATGGGACAAAAAAAAAAAAAAAAGAGTAGTTTCTGAAATCATAAAGAAATCTTTTTTCATAGCCACTGACTCTTCAGAACACTGAATGAGTCTCATTTGCTTTTCATTTTATTTTATAAAATATATTTTTACAAAAAAACACAAATGCATACATATAAACACTTTTATAGCACTATGTGCCTGTCACTCTTCTAAATTATACACACACACACACACATACATACATATATATTTTTTTTCCTTTTTTAATTTGTTCTAGATAACATCCCTGTGACATAGGAACTATTATTAGCCCTGTTTTACAGATGAGAAAATTGAGGCATAAGTTCTCACATCCTGAAAGAAGAGGCAGAGCCAAGGTTCAACAAGACAGCTTCACCCGCTGTACTAAACTTAACAAATTAACAGTGCTGTGCAGTTCTGACATAAATGGGCAAAATACAATGTCGGAGTATCGTTCCCAGCCAGACAATATATTCATCAGAACTTCCTGAAGCCAGAATTCTGTAGTGTACTATTACTTCTTTTCCATTAAGAGAGATACATAAACCTTTTTACTTTCCACTAGTGGATAACAATCTAAGCTAAGCCACTCTGATGTAGGCTAGAAATTTAGAGGATGTAAGGATAGGATAATCCAAACATTAAACTAGTCAGTAAATTGAGAATATTTTTGCATTGTAATCAGGTTAAAAAAAAAAAAGGTAGCAATAACAGGGTGGTATCAGTCTACTGATAGGTGTTCTGTCCTTCTGCCCTGTTGCCCTGCCCTGGGCCAGGCTTTTGGATGGCAGAGCTGCCGTGAGAGCTCCCCGTTTCAGCTTTGCTGGTATTGTTGATGCTAAATCGATACCCAAGCATCCTTGAATAAGTAATCAGGAAAATATGAAATCCCATTGGAAAGGGTAATCTTGGACCTAAAATCCTATCTAATTGTTCAACTTGCCATAAAAATCAGTATCTACATATGGAAAAGCTTCTGTTACTTATTTTAAGACTGTTTTTTAAAATACCTTCACTAACTTTGATTATACTAAGGAGATGATATGCTATCTGATCTCTCCTCCAAATAACCAGCATTCAGACTGCTCTGTCAAGTGCTGGAGAGCATGAAGGACATAGTGGATAAAAGGCCAGAGCAGGAGGTTTCCAAATGTCCAGTATGGAGCAGAATCTGGAGGGATACCTCTGGCTCCTGTAAACCCAAGGCCTGAATTTTGTATCCGGTTCTTGTGCTCCCGGGCAGGCAGTTAAGGGCACTGAGCCAAGTCTGGGTCATAAAAGAATCCCTGAGAATCTCTTTCTCATGCTAACTACTCAAAGAATCGGAGCCAAAGTTTCAATTATTGTTGTGGCGTTGTTGCAATTACTGTTGCTATTATGGCTGCACTTTTCAGAACAGTTAAAATCAGTGCTGTGCTGAGGGAAGCATAGTCAGATAATGGCTTTTCTTCTTGCTTTATTGATTCTCCATTTACAAATACACATTTTTTTTTCTCTATATTCCTACAATATGGATCCTACTTTGGGGAGCCAAAAATCTATTGTGCCAAATTACAAACTGGTAAGCAGTCTTCTCAGCTCTGGGAACACAAAGATGAATAAGAAACCACCTTTGCCTTAAAGAAGTTATAACCTAGTAGCAAAAGGGTGCTTGGAAAAAATAAGACATTTAGTATTTGGAAATAAGACTGCATTCTATTCCATTTATTTGCTTGCCTGTTTCTATGGTTAAATAGTGAAATATTGGAAAATATGGCCAGTGTCTTATTCATCTTTGTCGGGCCAGTGTCTGGTACAGTGCCTGACACACACACAATCTAAATTCTTATATTGAATTAAATTTACAATAATTTCATATTTAAAATTTTAGGAGGTTTTTACCATAAATAGTCACATGAACTTGCATAAGTCATTTCCTTTTTCTAAACTTCTAGAACCATCCATCATGACAGGTTGATGAACTATCAGAAGAGACAATGAAATTAATCCCATAAGAGGTGTAACCTTTTATGCATGTGTAAATTTCTTCAGTGCTGTTTAGAATCTAAACACCCTTATGTCTCTCTCTCAAAAAATGGGTATTTTGAGATGGAATTATGACACATACCCAGAAAACATCCAATATAGATGATGACTCAGGCACCGTAGAGCCAGAAAAATGAATTAGAAAATGTAGTATAGACATATAAATACTGAAATGATTCACATGGGAGAAATTCATACCTAATTGATTCTTTGCTACTTAAGGAGTGTGAATTATAGAGTCATCTTTTATTCTCACTTTGCTTCTTTCTTTTGGTCATTGTTGGACTTACCCTTCTAGCTGGTGAGCAGAAACGAAGGAGGTAAAACTTGAGAGTCACTTCCATAATTTTCCACAACTCATAAAGAGAAGTACTAGTAGAAAACGCTAAAACCAAAGTTTAAATGAGGCTTTTTAATTATACGTGACCTTCTTTTATGCATGAATGTTCTTGTTTTCAATTAGTCATAAGTCTGTAGGGAGCTTTTATTTCAGATGTTAATCTACAGATTGAGATAGTGCATACTCTCTAGAATTGCTGCTTGCTTTGATATCAATCACAGGCCTCAGGATTATGTTCAAAACGGAAGGAAAAAAGTCTTCATTATCAGAAAGGCAAGGAAAAACTTCTTTAGGGAGAAAACCAGAAGGAATTGATGATTTTTCTGAACTACAGTCAAGCAACATGTAAGACAAATGTGTTGTTTGAACAAGTTTAAGAAACTATAGGAAAGAAATACAAACAATATAGGTCTTATTCCCAACTCTTCTGAAGATGAAAGAGACTTGAAAATTATAGTGACAATACGATAGATACATAGATGAATATTTGGTCAATAATCTCATGTGTAATCTTTTCTCTCAAAAGTGTTTTCCAATAGAGGTCTTAACCCTTATGTTACTTATTTACTACAGGTCAATTATATTTTGTAATTTTTTTTTTTCTTAGAAAAACCCTTAACTCCACCTGGACTTGATTAAAATCATTTCTGTTTGAGTCTTTTACAAGGATTATGCATTATGCATGGATGCAATAACAAACTGTAGCATAGTTATACTTTAATGCATACTGTAAGCTGCATTTCAAGATGTCAAGATGAATATAGACCAATCACAGAAAAAGAGCTACTGAAAAGAAAAAGCCTAAAATCTCAAACTATAACATTAGAAGATGATCTGCAATGCTGACACGTTTATTAAACAGCTTCAAGTTTAGAGCAATAAAAGTTTTAAAGATGATGTATTTCAAATAAATATTTTTCATTTTCTAATAATTACAATGTATCATTAATGTTCAAACTCATAATGTTTATACACTTTTATGATTATTCAGGTTTTAGTCACAAGCAGTTTATAACATACACTGACTTATGCCTAAACCAAATTATTTTTATTTTTGTGAAACAAGAACCATTATCTTAGTCACTTTTACAATGTAAAATTATATTTAATTTGAAGTATAAAAAGGAAATGAGACATATTTGGATATTACTAATTTATAATTATAGGGATCACATCATTATTACCAAAATGAATCACTCTTTATAAGAGTAATGGACTTGCTTAAATTCAATGACATTTTTAAACAATTTAAATTTATGTATACACACACACACACACACACACACACACAGAACTATTCAATGCTTTCAGGTTGTTTTTGTAACACTTTATTGTTTAATGGAGTGAAAAACATGCAGTAGTATCTCCGTGGGTATATTTATGCCTACTCATGAACATAATATATGTTTATAAATAAATTTAATTTTATTACTCCTTATAATAATGGAAAAATTTCTTATTAAATAATTGGTCATTTAGAAACACAATTTGCCAGCTTTAATGTTTTGTTAAATGTTATTTTAAAATATTTTAATATTGAACTTCTTTTTAAAGGAAGGTTGTTTTTAGTTATATATAAAAGCTATAACAATTTGAAATTCAGAAATGAATAGAAGATAAAAACCCATGCTCTCATATCATACAACCATTGCTAAAATTGTGGTGTGGTTCTGAAGCGATGGTGAGTAACGAGGACTGAGGAGAGGTCTGAAGAATTGGAAAACAAGAAGTTCAGGATGACTTTGTAGAGCGTTCCATTGAAGAGGGACAGGAGTCAGATTGAAGTGTGGGAGAGATGTGTGGGAGGTGAAGGAGACCATGAGATGCCACTCTCACTGTGTATCAGAATCTTTGTGACACCAGGGGCTCCCACCACATTTGGAATCACACAGTCTGTGGTAAGTCCCAGGCAAGAATATTATTTAAAACCTCCCAAATATTTTTAATGTGGAATCAGGGTTAAGAAAAATTATTCATAGTTATCAAACTTTAGAGGATATTAAAATCACCTGGGGGGGCTTGTTAAAGTACAGGTTATTGGACCCTGATGAAATTGGGCTGGGGCTGGGCAAAATTTTGTATCTCTGATAACAGGTGGCAGTGATGTTGGTCTGGAACCATGCTCTGAGAGCCACTACTCACATTCCTTATGAGAATTTTGGTTTTAAGAGGCAAGAGAGTTCTATTCAGTAATTAGAGAGGGTACTCTCTCAAATTCTTCATGGAAGAAAACAGTGTCGTAAATTAATATGTAATCACAGAAACTTGAAAAGAAAACAAAGTTTATAGAAATGTTTTGTACTAGAAAATAGTGAAACAAAGCTATAGAGTATGCAAAAATTTCTCATGAGACTTGAGAGGGAAGGATCGATTAATGATGCCGTACATCAGAGGAATGTAGAATGCAGGTGGAAAGGAGCAAACACATCTTTCCCTCTTCCCCAAGAGTGATTTTGAACATTTGTCTTCTAAAAACAAATTTTACACTTTATTTATTTTGGCGTTCAATATTTTATATTAATTTCAGGTGTACAGCATAGTGGTTAGACATTTATATAATTTAAGAAGTGATTCTTGTGACTAGTACTGACATGGCACTATGTATAGTTATTACAATGTTATTGACTATATTCTCTATGCTTTACATCCCCATGATTGTTTTGTAACTACTAATTTGTATTTCTTAATCCCTTTACCTTTTTCACCGTGCTGCCCAATCCCCTCCCATTTATCACCCTGGTAAATCTAGTATCCATCTGATACCGCACATACACATACCATGTTTCCCCAAAAATAAGACCTAGACGGACAATCTGCTCTAATGCGTCTTTTGGAGCAAAAATTAATATAAGACCTGGTCTTATCTTACTATAATATAAGTCTGGGTCTTATCTAACATAATATAATATAAATTTGGATCTTATATTAATTTTTGCTCCAAAAGACACATTAGAGCTGATTGTCTAGCTACGTCTTATTTTCGGAGAAACATGGTGGTTATTACAATATTATTGACTATATTTTATGCTATACCCTAAGTCCCCATAACTACTTTGTAACAACCAGTTTGTACTTCTTAATCCCTTCCCATTTCTTACTCATTCCCCTGCTGACTGGCAACTATCAAAATGTTCTCTGTATCTATGAGTTTGTTTCTGTTTTGTTTGTTTATTTTGTTATTTAGATTCCACATATAAGCCAAATCACATTGCATCTTTCTTCCTCTGTCTGACACTCCACTCAGCACAATACCCTCCAGATCTATCCATGTCACCACAGATGGCAAGATCCGTTCCCTTCCGTGGCTGAGCAATATTCCATTGTATATATGTACAACCTCCTCTTTAACCAAGTTTAACCACAGCCAGTGCTCTGCCCTGCGCCACCAGGTATGAGCCACAAAGTAATCCACAGATGGCCACAGCCTACATTCAGCTGAGTTGCCTCGAGAGGCCAATCTGTGAACTGAGGCTGGCTGTCACTAGTGCCAGGTTTTGGGCTGCTCAGCCAGAGGTATGAGACAAGCTAAAGTAATGTGCTGATTGTTTGGGTTTTGTGAATCTTTGATTTTATGAAAGTCCACTGAATGAGCTAAAACAGATTATTTGTATGGAAAAGCCACTGGAAGTGGGTTGGGTGTGCCTGAAAGTTGGGTGTGGCGTTGTCTTCAGGGAATCAGTATAGTGGGACAGACCAAAAGTGACTGCCCCTTTGGTAGAGACTCAGAGCATTTGCTTGTGTCTGCACACAGGGCGGGGGAGGGCTCAATAAAGAAATAATGGCTTCCACCAGCTCCTTCATCCTGGAGAAAGCTGCCATTCCAGCCTTCACCCTGACGCCAGATGACTCAGTTCCTCCCATATGTTCCTGGCACCTTTTAAGCTGCTGCCCCAGCGCTGGAGTTCAGAGTGAGTAAGTCCATCAGCGAGTAAGTCCATGTGCTAGACCTTTGAGAGGAGCACCTGGGACTCCGGCCACTTTCCATGTCATTTGGCCACAATCTCTGTTGATTTTCACAGCCAGAATTTATGGGCACTTCTCTCCGCAGCTCTGAAACCCTGCGCTGGGAGCCCTTGCTCCTCCAAGGGGAACCTCTGCATCCAAGATAACCCTTCCGATTTGCGATTGTCACACACGGCTATGGGACCAGCCCGTTCTGCATCTCTGACTCTCCTACCAACCTCAAAGTGGCTTCTTCTATATGTCGATAGTCATAGGGCTTCAGTTCAGTTAAACTTCAGGTGATTCTCAGTGATGGTTTTTCTGTAGGTTAGTTATAATTGATGTGGTCCTGAGAGGAGGTGAGCTCAGAGTTTACCTATTTGTCATCTTAACTGGAAATATTATTTCCCTTTTGAACATTCCTTTTACATTTTTTCTTTCTTTATTTTGCACTGCAAAGCTACACATTATATTTTGTGAGATTCTTAATACCTATTCCTAGCTAGACATTCACATTGATAAAATTAGCACCTTTTCTTTTGTTTGGACTGGAATTTACCCATGCTGGGTATATGTCCTTTGGTAAAAGTCATCTTAATGCTATTTTCACTTATTAAGAAGACCAAAAGAGTTAATGATACAAAGTTCTAGGGATTTTGAAGACTCAGAGGGTCAAGGATCAAAATATTGTGGTGAGTGATAGGTAGTTCTGCTTTTTATCATAATGATTTGGTTTAAGTCTTGAGCATGTGTGGAATGAGAAAATATAAGAGAACATTGTATTTGATGTCGTAAAACTTTGAAAGGGACATCCACATGGATATTTAAAATACACCCAGAATGATACTAATATAGAAGAAAAATATTGATTTTGTAAGAATATTGAGAAATGTCCTGCATACTGGAGGATTGTAATGAAAATGTTAATAAACAGATGACAAGGATATGCAAGGAGAAGGAGCCTATTAGGCAATCTAGATAGATAGCATATTTATCACCTAAAGACAACAAGGAAGAAGGAGGAGAATATTGTACTTTTAACAAAACATTGGATGAATGGTCAACTCTTAACTTGAGTTTATAGGAATATGGTATGGGAAGAGAGAAAATTCAGGTTTTAGTTCAGGTTAGATCTGTTTAAGGAAGATTCAGAGGTCAGTTTATCAGGCCACCTGAATAGCTTTCTACTTCTTACCCTATTGATAGAATCTAACCTAGGCCTCTGCTAAAAAGTTCAGTATTTGAATGAGTAAGTGAAGTGATAAAAACATAGAAATCACACAGGTCAATACTACTTATGCAAATGAGTAATATTGATACAACGATTCAATAAAAATTTCAAAAATTGTGATAGATTATATCATTGGTCATGTCATCCTAATTTAATATTCTCAGATTCCCACTGCAAATAATATATAATATATTCTACCCTCATCTTGTTCAATTCCCTATCTACTTCATTATTCTGTACTAAACCATCTGGGACTCATTTCAGTTACTAAGAATTCACCTTGATCTTTCCTGACTCATGGTCTTTGTTGTTCTCTCTGCCATGAATACTATCCACTTCAATTCTCTTCCAAACCTTCCTTGTCTAGCTAGGGTCACTGGTTACCAGCTCTATGACTATCTCCTTGTAACACACACTGTACCTGTGATTCTGTGCTAATTTTTTTTTTTTTTCCCTTCTTGCCTGCTACCTCCAAGAAACAATCTAGTTTATCTTATACACTCCTGTTCATGGCATGTTTAATGTATACATAGCATGTGATTAAAAATATATATATTAGTTGAATGAATTAATAACATTCTAGAATCAAATTCTAGAATTAAGGTTATTAATTAAAATATAAAATATAGGTAGTTGAATCTAAGACCTGTCTGACATGAAAAATGGACTTCCTCCATTTTCTGAAGATCTGTTCAGTGCTCAGAACAGTTAACATACTTTTGCTTTTATATGATGAAAAATAAAATGAGGATTTGGTAAGACATGAGAATTAAACTGCATTACAAGTATAGACTGTGTCAATGTATTAGAGAAGAAAGCAAGAAAATGTAATGTTACAAATTAGAGATAGAAACATATCTATTAATTTACTGAGTTTTTGGAAAGTACTAAGGAGTTTATGGTGAATTAACAATATGATTAAAATACTACATTGGTATCTAAAGATTTGTCTAATTAAATTGATTACAAATTTGGATCTTTTTAGCATGTTCAGTTTTGTGGTTATAACTAAATTGGAGGGATAAATTCCATCTTCAAATTTATTCTCTGGAAAGGCTTCTAACCTAGATACTAGAGGTTATCCTATCACCATGTCTTGCATGCAATCATTAGTCAGTGGTGGCTTATAGCATTAGACTGAATTTATTTTACTGAGAAAAAGAACTAGAGATTGCATCGTCTCATATTAGGAGCAAATTCTGGAAACCTATTTTTTTCCCTTCTGTCTTAAAATAGATGAATGCTTCAGTTTTGGCTTAAGGTTTTGAGTGAAAACATTTTGCAGTCTTCATAATACATAAACCACTAAATTCTCCATTTTCTTAAACATATTACAATGATTTGCTTTGAATTTTGCACTATGGGTGGAGAATAATACTACTTTAAATAGCTTACCAGTGTTTTATGATGAAACGGGTCTATTTAAATTTGAAGTTATAATAATGATTATTGGAATTATTATTGTCCTCATCCAAGTAACAGGAAGTTGAAAAATAGCTTTTAAAAAATACAATATAAATAACATTGAATATCTCCATAAAAATAAAAATATATTAAACTGCATTATTTTGAACACTTCTTATCTGCATTTACTGATGTCAGTTGACAACAAGGCTCGTTTTCCCACAATTTGAGTGGCTCTACCACTCAGATATATTACTGTTCTGTGTAAATACTGTTAAGATTTAATTGAGGGATCTAAGATAAAGACCTCTGGATAGATAAGTAATATAGAGGAAGAGGCTGGGATGTGGAATCTGGAGAAGTCCCCAAAACAACTGGGGTGCTTTTCAGAGGACTGTCACATATGACTAAAGGAGAATGAAGGTTGAATTATGTGAAAGTAAAAGGTCAGATATCAAATAAATAATTTTAGTTTCTTAATTAATATAGCATTTTTGAATTTGTTTTACATTTATTCTACATTCTTAAGGGAAGTAGGCAATTGAAAAAAATTACAGTTTTTGCTTTTTTATTTTTTATTTTTTTTAAATACAGAAAAGTAGTCAGAACACTCAGAGGACCTCACTGCTAATAGTTGTCATATTTTTTGTCAGCCTAGTCTCTTTTTTAATATTCCTTGAGTTATGTTTTACATTTTAATGTCTCACACCTTTCAATAAGAATATTTTCCTTAATAAGATATAATAAGCATTCTCCTATGTAGGAAATATTATATATGGCTATGGTATATTCTAGTCTGAACAAACCATAGTTTGCCTAACTTTAAAAAAATGTTTTGGGTCATTTGCAAAATGTAAAAGTTCTATAATTATTTCACAACAATGTGAATATATTTAACTCTATGAACAATACACTTAAAAACAGTTAAGAGGGTAAATTTTATGTTACATATTTCTTAGCTAAAATAATTTTTTAAATCAATATGTATCCTATCCTTCCACAAGACTTTTTTTTTCTGTGTGTGTGTGTGTGTGTGTGTGTGTGTGTGTATGACATACTTGTATATCTTCTATCTTTATATCTGTCTATATACAGTTAGAGATATATATGGAAAGGAAATCTATAAGAAAGGAAAAAACTGTATTAAAATTGTAATACTCAATATGTACCAATAACAAAATATGAGTAAAATCACATTTTATTGTTTTGTTTTATTTTGTTTCTTAGTTCCAGGCGTACAAAACAATGTAATAGTTAGACATTTATTACTTATATCCCTCACACAGTGATAACCCCCTTCTACCACCACTCTGACATCACACACAGCCATTACGTTTCCACTGCCTCTATTCCTAATGCTGTACTCCACTTCTTCTGTGTGTGTGTGTGTGTGTGTGTGTGTGTGTGTGTGTGTGTGTGTGTGTGTGTGTAATTGTAGTTAACATTCATTATTGTTCAGCTTCAGCTCCAGGTGTACACTGCAGTGATCAGGCATCTACATCATCCCTGAGGTGGTCTCTCCCTAATGAGACAAGTATCCATCAGATACTCTACAAAATCTTTACAACATTATTGATTACATTCCCCAAATTGACTTTTGTATCCCCGTGGCAGAGGATAAGGGGGAAGGTGAGGGCATTAGAAAGCAGAATAGGTAGCCACAAAAAAATCACTTTTGTGTTCTCCAGTTACAAGAGTTGTTCAAAGTGGTTACCATAAGGGTAACTTTAATATAGTTTTTCCTTTCTTAAAAGAAAAGGAAAAACATTTTTTGGCACCCTCAATGTGTGTGTGTGTGTGTGTGTTTGCCATATCTGTCCATATATATTTAGAGATAAAGTTAGAACATAATATAATACACATCTAGTTACTGTTTTCTCCCTAATGAAATTGTATTATTTATTTTGTGCTGTAGCTGGTGTTTTGCATTTTGAAATATGACGCAGCTCTCCTTCTGTGTCTGTTTTTTACAGTTTGTAATAAAGATGATGATGACAATCACATTACAGTTATTAACAGCATAGCGTTTGTTAGTCATTGTTTCTTTTGTTAACATATTCTTCAATTGATGGGCATAGTTATTGTAAAACATGATGCAGTGAACAACTCAGTAGAATTTTTTTTACAAATGATTTCCTGTAAGTGGATTTCTCAATCACAAATATGTACATTTAGATTTTTTCTGTTTTTTTAAATTAATATTGTAAATTAACGTCTATATATAAAACTTGAGAATGTCCTTCCTACTATAGCCTTGCCAACACTGGATAATAACAATTTAAATAATTTAGCTAACAACGTTTGCTAATGCCTTTTTTAAGGTATCTTGTTATTGTTTTAATTTCCCCCCCTTTTTTTTTTTTATTACAAGTGAGCTGAGAAGCTTTTGCCGTTTATTAGTGGTTTGTATTTTTTCTGGATACCTCTTATTCATAGCCTTAGCCAACTTCTCCCTTTTTATTGTGATTCTTGCTATCTTCCTGTTGATTTACAAGAACACTTTCTGCAACTTTGTTTAGGAAGTATCTCACTATACAAGTGTTTATAATTTTTATATAATCAAATAAATTGGAGTTTGTTTCATAGCACATAGGAAACTACGTTGTAATTAGAATCCTATTTCTTGTGTCTTAACAGAGCCCATCCCATTGAGACTATGGCATAAATGTTCTCTCATTACCCCTTTAGCACTCTCTTTGGTTGTAAAATTTTTCTCTTTTTTCATTTTTCCTTTCCAGTAGAGCATTTTATTATTTATCCTTGGGCTTTCCCATTTTTACTATTTTTTTTTCTAATATAGGTGTTTTCCAGATTTTCCGAAAGCATTAATTTTATTTCTTTAGTATTTTTTGACTCTCTCATTCTATTAAACTAACATTTTAATTCTATTTAATACTCTGAAGATAATTTGATTTTCACATCCTCTCATGTTTCACTCTGTGCTTTTAGTCCCATATTCCATTTGTTTTCCCTTGTGGGTTGTTAAATTTGATTTGTTATTGGTTTGTTGTGTCTTTTGGACAGAATATATCCGCCATAAAAGCAGCAGGCTCAGAGGCATCTTATAGCTCCATAAGTCGCTACCTTGTTAAGGCAGCGCGTAGTAGTAACCCTGCAATGGCTTACACAGGGTTCAGGGGGGGCATGACAAGAGGCAGTGAGCCCTTTGGGAAACAGGAAAGTAAATTGCTCCATGAATTAAATCACACAGTCACATGTAATGTGTGAATTTATTTATATATAAGTACATATATATTTACATATATGAAAAATGTTTTAGATATAAAAATAACCTATGTGAGTGAAGCCTCTGGCTATATGGACAGAAAAAATGACTTGTGCATGTGATGAGAGCAATGAATCATCCATATATGCCTGGGGAGCAAGAAAAGCTGTGAAATAACTCAAAGCAAACATTTATATAACATTCGTATTCATATTTGTGGTAATGGACCAATTGATTAAGAGCTCTTTTTGCAATCTGCAGTCGATGACATGCTTTTAAATCAATTATTATTTTTATCCATTTGAACCCATAGAATGCATTCTCAAGCAACAGCAAGAATCTCCTAGAATTGACTCAGAAATTGAATATACCATTTCCGTATATGTTAACATAATTCATCAAAGTACTGTAAGTGGAATAATTTCAGCCAATTGCATTTGCAAATTTGGCACTAATCGTGGAGAAGGGAGGAAAGTTAATAGGAAAGTGTGAAAAGGAAGCATCTTTGAATAGTTTATGAAAGATTATGAAACCTAGAAATAGTCAGAATTATCTAGTTGAGAGTTTTCTTGGCAACAAAATGCCCACAGCCTTCATATTTCCATTTGGCAAAGATTGTCATTAGCAGTATCCATATTTCATTGGCAATATTGCATGTAAATTAGATCCATATTGTAATGTTGAATAAAAATGGTTTAAAATAACTATGCCATAATTGTTTTATGTCAGTGTGAATCTGTCTGATAACACTGGCTGTCAGAAAAACGTGTTATTAAATTTATAAGTCACCAAGTTTAATCCCTCAGTACACCTATTTTAACATTTTTGTAGCAGTATTTGTGATCCAGCTTCAGGATACACAAAAAAGGACTCTGACATTCTTGTGATCACTGACGAGTAAGTCAGAATAGCCAAACCTAGAGTAAAGGTATATTAGACAGTCTTTATACACATCTGTAAGGATATCAGTAGACATCTGTGACCCAGAATAATATGAGCTCCTGAAGCACAATTTGAATTAGTGAGAAATTAAAATGTTTATAATGATTGAGGAATTATTTTAGTGTACTCCAATTCTTGGGTACTTGGTAACTGACGTACAACAACTCTATGCTAACGGGAATATTTAATGAGCACCCATTTTTTGACCATACTGGATAATTGAAAATATTACATTAAAATTTCAGGGCTATATTATGAAATTTAGCAATTAGCAATGCTGCCATGAACATCCATATCCATTTATTTTGTGGTAAGAATGAAAAATATTTATCTGAAAAGATGTAGCAAATTTTAGAATAATTAATATTTGTTAGTGTTAAAGTAAAGGTCTTTCATTAAATATTGTCTCTTCTCGTGATCACTGAATTATTATAAAAGCTTTTATGTTTCTGAATTATGCAGTATTGAGCACACAGTTTCAATCTATGTGACTTGGGATCAGGATGCATTTGTGGAAGAGGGACAATCAAAATCGGGCATATGCATTATCAACGGCCACAAAAACAGTGTCTTTGTACTGTTATTGTTTAGAGCTCATGGATACATGAAGCCATAGATAAGAAGAGATTAGCCCTTATTGTTCCATGTCATCAAATGTAGTTCTGTGCATTTGAACTGAAGCAAAATATTGACATGAAACTGGTCAATTTTTAATTTTGTCTTTGCTTACAACTTGGTTCACAATTTTGTTTTTTCTTTCTGGCATTTAACATTTTCTTTACCCTGCAAGACTTTTGTTTATCTCTGCCTTATTTTAAAAAACCTCTTTTCATATATGTTTCAAAATCTACCACTGACCAGCACCGGGGGAGAAGGTAGAGGTATTGGTTGAGGAGGGGAGCTATGGGTTGGTGGAATATGCATATCTATAGGCCAGAGAACTATACAGTTTTAAAGCACTTAACTGAAATGTTGCAGACTTCAGCCTTTAATGTCCAAACAGTGATTGTCCAAATCACAGCATATCTGACTGCAGGGAGCATGCCCTTTCTAGGTCCCTTTTCCCATGTGTTTCAGGGAGTCCCAAGGAGCACTTACCATTCCCTTCCATCTACCCTGAGTGGCTGACACTGCTGTCCCACCCTTTTGGAAGTTATCTCTTGCCCCTCAAGTACAGCTCCTCTCTTCCAGGATGGCTGTTCTTCCGCCTGGACAGCGGCTCCTCCAAGTCTGTCACTCAGAGCATAGCTAAGTCCAAATTCTGCTGTCTCACAGTACTTGTTGAAAATGCCAGACAGAGGCAAAGGTGACTACAACTCAGTTCTAGATACAACTGCTTTCAGGCTCTATCAGAAAAGACTTGGTCCCTCGCTGGGCACTTACTGCTTTGCATTCTCCCATGTTTCTTTTCTTCTTTTTTTTTAAATTAAAATTTATTGGGGTGACAATGGTTAGTAAATTTAAATAGGTTTCAAGTGTACAATTCGGTAATGCATATCACATTGTGTGTTGACCACCCAGAGTCAGTTCTCCCTCTTTCACTATATATTTGATCCCTTTTACCCTCATCTAAAACTCCCCTACCCCCTTACCCTTTGCTAACCACTAAACTGTTGTCTATGTCTATGAGTTTTACAGTTTTAAGTGCAATTTAGTTATGAAGGCCTTGCATTGCCTTCCCCTTCTTACCTCTTTGAGTTAATATGTGGATATCCCCCAACCTTTTATGGGATATGGAATTAATTAGTCTACTAAGAGATTATAGGAATTGCCTTAGCTCAAAAAAAGGTAATGGCTTTTCAGTTATAGTAGAATATTCCTGAAATATAAAGGCGTACATTAAAAAGTCTCAGAAGTATGTATACTAAAATAAAAGAGAAATGTGTGAAATTAGAAGATGGATAACCCTTGAGAGTCAAACTGAGCTGTTGGGGTTAAGTTCAAGAAGCAAAAGTTAAATTTTCTCCATTGAGTATTGGCACATATATTAGATGTTTGATTAATTGCTTTTGGTTGATAAGAATCATCTTTTATTGAGTAAATCTGTTATAGACTTGTAAAATATTTTAGTTATGGGAGAAATTGGAAGTGAATTAACTCCAAAGGTTCAAGCAGGCCTTGGGCCATAAGAAAATGAAGTTAGCTTTGAAAATCATCAAGAAGCTGATGATGGAAAGTGAAAGAATTGCATTCAGTTTTAACAGAGGTGGTTTTTGAGGTAGGACACGTGAAACAGAAGTACCTGTGAACAATGTTAATGGTCTGAGTCTGAATAGATGATGTCATCAGCATTTTCATTAAAAGCAAGAAGAGTTACCTTGGGAAAGGTACCACCCTACGTGGTAAGGATAGAGTATGGTATAATACATCATCCATGATATACGGGGATAAAAATATCAATGACAAAGTGAGGCTCTACCTGCCAAGTAATTGTAAAATTTGGGCACACATTTAACATAGGAGATTGATTAGAAAAGTTTTTGAACAAAATTGGACTTGTTATGGGCCTTTTGGGAAGAGTAGAGAAGAGGCTGGGAAAAGGGCAGAGAGAGAGGCTATTACCTGAATCTTGCTGTCTGTGGGTAGATAACACAACAAGGATTGGCAGGGGAGTAATAGACATCAGACTAACAAGGTAGGCAAAATAACTTGGAACTCATCTTTTCAGCAAGGGATGCCTATGTAAGATTTTTTTTTTTTTTTTTTTTTAATATAAGGGTGATGTGAGAACATCACCCTTGTTTTGGAGAGTTGTAATTAGGTTCCATTGTTTGACCTGAGGGTAGAAACTAAAGGCTAGTAGAATTATAATGGTCTGGATGAATTCCTCAATAGAGAGCAGAGAATATAAAGAACAATAAAGA
Source organism: Rhinolophus sinicus (assembly GCF_036562045.2). Lineage (NCBI taxonomy): Eukaryota > Metazoa > Chordata > Mammalia > Chiroptera > Rhinolophidae > Rhinolophus > Rhinolophus sinicus. Next base: position 107,869,192 of record NC_133755.1, read on the forward strand.
CTAAGAGACATTGTAAAAAATACTCTAAGTGACTGACTGGAATTAGGAGAGTGAAAGTAAAGAAAAGAACATTTTTCCTAACCTGGTGCATTTTTAAGATGATATGTCATTGATGAAAATAAAGCAGCCTGGTGCTGGTTGGAGGGACTGGCATATCCCTAAGATAACATGACAAATTTGGTTTGAAGTTTTGGAAGACTACCAAGTTGGAAATTTTTGCTAGACTATAGGACATGCAATTTTTAAAATTGTACAAGGTCATTTTAAAATTGGAATTTGAAAATGAAATTGCTCTAAATAGAATGACTTTGGGATCCAGAGAGGCTGTGTTATTTGTCTGAGGTAACAGCTGAAAATATGGAGTGAATATAAATCTAGAGGAACTGTGAGTTCTGTAAAAGCACGAGGAAGAACCATTGTGGTTTGGATCACCCATTTAGTGAGGAAGCGAGATGAACTATCCCCTGGAGTTCAGAGATTAAAACTAAGGATGAAACAATTTCCAACTGCTTTCGGGTGCAGTACATACTTAATCCTCATGTTCATCATGAGTTAGGCAGAGTAGACAGTGTTATCTCCATGGTAGATTAGGAAAACTTGACTTTTGTTAGTTACTGAACACTTTCCTTTCTTGTCAGCCCTCTGCTTAGAGGAGAACCTTAGACCAAGAAGTCAGAGTGGCAGGGAGTTTGGATAAGGGTGATCATCAAGTGGACCTGAGAAATGACAAGGCAGAAAGGCTTTGCTCTCTCCTGTTCCCTTGACAGCATGCTATGCTCGTATCTGCCATCCCATTCACAGATTTGCATCTTATGCCAATGGACTCTGAAAGCACACACTGTATTTCATTTGTATTCTCTTCTCAGGATTTAACACAGCACCTGATACATACCATGTTTCCCAAAAAACAAGACCTTGCCAGACAATCAGGTCTAATGCGTCTTTTGGAGCAAAAATTAATATAAGACCCAGTATTATATTATTATATTATATTATATTATATTATATTATATTATATTATATTATATTATATTATATTATATTATATTATATTATATTATATTATATTAATGTTACACAAGACCCAGTCTTATGTAAGACCCGGTCTTATGTTATATAAGACCCGGTCTTATATTATGTTATATAAGATCCGGTCTTATATTATGTTATATAAGACCGGATCTTATAGTAAAATAAGACTGAGTCTTATATTACTTTTTGCTCCAAAAGACGCATTAGAGCTGACTGTCCAGCTAGGTCTTATTTTTGGGAAAACACGGTAGTACATTTTTATTGAATGCTCACTATCTGCAAAGTACTGTTCTAAGGGAATTGAGCAGTAAGAAGTGTATAAAATACAAAATGTGGTTCCTGAGCTCGAATACCTCATAAACTAAATTTTGATGAGACTCTTTTCATTTAATGAGTACTTACATATGGAATGTTGCATGTGTGGAGAATAAGAAGTAGAGGGAAATTTGAAAAACCACCTTTTGAGAAGTTGAAGACACGGACATGGATGCTCACATTGAGGGTGCATAGCAGAGAACTGAGCCTTGAACAATATTCTTAAGTGGAAGGGCTATGGGGTTAGCAAGGGAAACATGAGATGACATCATGAGCAACAACAGCCAGCCAAACAAAGAATTGAAGTTGTTGGAGGAAAACTAGACAAGGCAAATATAACAGTGAGAACACGGGGTATTTACGTGTCTGTCTGTATGAGTTTGTGTGCCTGTGTGTGACTTGTGTGCTTGTGGTTGAAGACATCTATACACATGTTTGCATATGACACAAAATAATAGGAACAGCAGCCTGTTTGAAAGCACTAATGAGAGTAGAATTGAGAGTCTTAGAATGGCTACATGAATGAGCAGGAGGGCCAAATACATTTGAGAAGTACAGGATGATCTTTCCTCCAGGTTATTTGTTCATATGATTATATTTAAAGATATAAAGGAAGGAGTCAGACAAGTAAGACAGCCACATGCTGCTATTGATGAGGATAAGTGAGAGGTCACCTCAGGAGAATGATGTGGTCCAGTGTCTGGGCAGTTTGGGGCTGAGAGAGGAGGATGAGGTGTCTTGATTCTTTGACATTGGAGAGAAGGATAAGAGATACTAGTAAGATTACTCTCTGAAGTGGAGGGCAGGTCTAGGAGTGACCTCATGATAGATTAGATGGTCTGTCTGGATTTTTCTTGGAGAATTAGAAGGTAAGGCCACCTGCCAAGAATGAGGTTGATAAAGACCTGAAAGAAAGGTCACTTGAGAATGGCCACTCTGTGGGCAGTGATCAATAAAGATGAATAAAGATGATGGCAGTTTGAAGGGAACAGAGATCAACCTAGGGAAAATTGAACTTTCAATATTTGAAGAAAGGAGGGAAGAAACCACGAGGGGAAAAAAAGGTTCAGAATATTTACCATAGTAGAGAGAAGAGCAGGAGCTGGATGCTGTGGCTGTCAGGAAGTGGAAAGTTCACAGACACTGGAAATGTTTTTTCTGAAGAATTCACTTAGGGCATTTGCTTTGTAGCATTCAAGACTTCCTCCCTATTTTCTGATAAATGGTGTGTTGTGTCAACCTTCTGACGTGGACATGGCCTATTTGTTTAACTTTACAACTAAAATGCAATTATTTTTTTTAATAAGCAATTTTAAAGAAAATTATTCTCAGGTAGAGTAAAAAAACCTTCTGCCTTTTCCCAGGCCCTGTTAGGAAGAGTTCTGGAAAGCATTAATGTATGTGTTCTGTACGTCCAGAGTTCTGATTAATGGATATGTTGGCATGTTTCCGCTTCCTGCACCTGCTGGCTAACTCAGCTCTCGGAAATCGCTTCAGGTCAAAGTAAGGGTAGAGGACAGAGTACTAATGCCCAGGAGATGAGTATAGATAACTTCCATTTAAATGTTACCAATAAGAAGATTGCCTTGGTATAATTTAAGGCATTTGGTTAAGGAGAGAGTTACTCTATAATTAAATAACACTGCTTCCTTCCTATTTACCCCATGGGTATGAGAGTTAAGAACTCAAAACAATTTAATAAGATAATATTTCAAGGGCATACAGTACTTCCCTTTGCATATACGGAGCACTTTAAATCCAAAGGGAATAGTCTGTGCAGAGGCAGTATAGAAAGCCAGGCTTGTGGAAGAAAGCTATTACCTAAATACAAACACAACGTGGCAAATAAAAGCACAGGCTCCTTGTTTTGAAATTAGTTTGATAGAATAGCGGTGGCTTATTTTCCTGTAGTGCAGGTGCTCACTTTACTACAGGCCATGTTCAATACCAAAAATTCACTCCGTGCGTACACAAGCTTTCTGAGCTACCCGGAGACCAGATGGGAACTTGGGTTGTTTGCTTTATCATATGGCCTCTAATGTTGGAGAAATTTGCCGCAAGGAACAGAGACTTTAATTCCAAAACCCTTGGTATTCTAATAGTTGCAGGTATACTGCTTCTGCACAGAACGCATTTTTACATTCATGGAGTGATTAAAATTGTTTGGATATAGTGTTTCTCACAGGGCGATAATGGACATTTAATCACATAACATGTGCCTTCCATTTGTGAAATACCATGTAGCATTCAGCTGAGTTTGCGTGTTTGTTACCAGCTCCATTTCTCATGTTTATGGCATGCCTTCATTTCCCCAAAATGGTTGTTACATATCTTCTGGCACCCCTCACACCGTCACACCCTCTTCTCCTCACCCCTGGATAACTACTTCTCCGAGCAGATAGAAAACCCTTTGTGGAGAATTACTTCAGCTTCCCTCCAATATCGTCATAATATTTTGTATAGTCATCGCCTCCCTCCCTTCTTTCCTTCTTTCTTTCCTTCCTTCCTTCCTTCCTTCCTTCCTTCCTTCCTTCCTTCCTTCCTTCCTTCTTTCCTTCCTTCCTTCCTTCCTTTCTTTTTTTTTTTAATCAAGAGACATGTACAACCCCTTTCAGAGGAAAATCTCTCTTGACCTCTTGACCTGGATTCTATCCTGAAGTTAAGGTCCCGTTTCTCCACCTGCCCAGATGTGTGAGCATAATCTCTCCTGATTTCCTCATGCTGTATTTTATTCCCCTACCTCAACTTAATATGGACTTTCCATCTTCCTGTACTTTGAAAAAAAAAGAAGAAAAAAAAAGGAAAGATTGATTTCATTCTTGGACATGGCCTTTTTGCAAAGCAGAACCTCTGAAGTTAGTGCCTGAATTTTGGCAGTTTCCTATCTCCACGTCATTGGTCTAATTATTAGTCAAAGATTCATTCTCTACGTGACCATTGCTATGAAAATAAAATGTCTTTAGCCTTTAAATCTATGGCTTTGGCCAGTTTGTCTACCAGTGCTTTTAATCAAATACAGTTTCATTTCTCCAGTGCTATGCATCTTCATTTCCCCATATGTTCCAGAAATTTCCTTCTCACATCTTACAGCTCTTTTCCTGCAAGCCCTAAAGATGCTTGAGACTTTCCTATTGTAATAAGTAAAACAGAAAAAAAAAAAAGAAAAGAAAAGAAAAGAAATAATCTTCTTTGAATCTTGCTTTCCTCCTTCAAATTAACACCGTATCTGCATCTCTCCTTATCTCCCTTTCTCTCTACTCCGGGACATTTACCGCCAATGTTTCAGTACTTTACAGTCTGTCTTCCATGGCTACTACTTATGGTAACTGTTCTCTAATGTCACCACTGACCGCTACAGTTACTGATTTTTTAAAATTTTTATTTCCTACAGTATTTATATTTCTTATTGCTTGAGTCTACTTGAAGCTTTGATCAGAAACGCCTCATTACATCCTCTTCGTTCTTACAGTGTGTGCCCCTTTCTTGTCACTAATGGGAAGCACTAAGCTGAAGGTCTAAATATATGGCTTGTGGAACCTTACCTTTCCATTCTGGTGTCTGGTAGTATGTGGCCTTACGAGAGCTATTCTGAATTCTTCTCAGGCTGTCTTCTTCATCTGTAGGAGATAAATTGTCCTAGCAGATTTGCTATTAAGATTAGAGGTAATGGATATTCACTTTCAGCAAGTTCATGATACATATAAAGAACTCAGTAAGTAGCCGCTGCTGTAACATCACTAACTCCAGTATCACCATCCCTGTCATTGTCACCACCATCACTATTGCCATTACCATCATCGCCATAACCATTATCATCACCATCCTCATTAGAATCCTCCTAATTACTGGAGTATCAAGGATCTCTGTAGTCATGATTTCACCCTATATTCCTTTCTCGACCTCATCTGCTTCTGTTAACAGTAGCACAATGATAACAAGCACAATATTGAAAAAGAGTTTCATGGTCTCTCTTTGTAAAACAAATGTCCAGTTGTAACCCATTTCCTGGTAATATGTCATATATGTTGTGTATAATTGTGTCTTATCTTCTAATATATTCTTCCATTCTTCTCGTGTTGAAGCCACAGGATATCACATGCTTTCAATTTTCTGCACCTTAGTTTTGTTGTCTGAAAGCCAAAATTATTATTTACCTACACTCTATACATACAGTCCAGCTGAATTATGATCTCCTTAAACTAGTTTTTACAACCCCTAATTGGAAATGGGCAAGTGTTCATCCCACTGTGTTTATTCAGAAATTTTTACAGCTTTATGGCATATGTGTTATTCTGCTGTGTAGTATAACAAGTTGCTTATATGTCTGCTTGACCTCCCCTCTCCACATCCTGGAGTATCAAGGATGTCAGGCTACTTAGGGTAATCACTACATTGTTTCACTCATTTTTGAATTACAGCCAGCTTTGTACCTCAAATGGGTGATTTCTGAGACTGACAATTTTACATATACATGCCTACAAACCACATAATTTCAAGGGTATTGAAATACAGCAAGTGCCCAGAATATGAACTTTTGGGCTGTGAATTCTCGTGAGCTTAAAAACCCTGAAAATTCATCCCTTTGGAAGAGGCTACCCATGATAAAGTATAAAACAAACAACCTGCCTTGCCAATTTCCTTACCTGCACAGGAAATTATATACACTGAATTAGAGAAGATCTGGGCAATTTAAATGTGTTCCTTAATGGTTTGTGGCCTGTTTGTTATTATACAGATTTCGTAACTACTCACAGCCAATAAATACATTTATTTCCCATGTATTTGAGGCAAAATGAAAAGAAAATGTAATCGATGTATTGTAAAATATTCATATTAACTTGCTATTCATTTAGGAGTACAGCAGACTTATGTTAAATTTTTTCTTGTAGTTCTTTTACTTAGTTCTTACAAGATAATTCACATATGAGGTGTGATCAACAAATACGCTGAATGTTTAAATAAAAAAATATTACAGTAAAAGACACATGCCATTAATACCCCTCAGAGTGCTCCCGCTTGCTTCGAACACACTTATCCCATCATTCTTGCCACTTTCTGAAGCAGTTCTGGAAGTCCTTTTTCATAAGTGTCTTTAGTAGCGCTCTTGTGGCTGCCTTGATGTACTGAATCATGTTGACTTTGGGGAAGAATCAGAAGTTGCATGGTGCCAGATCTGGTGAATAAGGTGGATGAGAACACACCATAATGTTTTTGTTTGACATAAATTGCTGTACTAGAAGGGATGTGTGACATGAAACGTTATGATGGAGGATAAAGTAAAGACATTCACAAAAGGGGACTTCCAGAACTGCTTCAGAAAGTAGCAAGGACGATGGCATAAGTGTGTTCAAAGCGAGGGATAGTATTTGAAGGGGGTTAATGGCAATGTGTCTTTTACTGTAGTATTTTTATTTATTTAAACATTTACTGTATCTCTTGATCACACCTTGTATCCTTACCTAACAAAATGTGTGCTTCTCATTAACTGCATATATATCTTGGCCCATCTCGCCCCCCCCACCCCCTCGGCTTTTTTTTTTTTTTTTCAGCTGACTATCATTTCCAATCTTGGCCTCTTTTTTTTTTTTTTTAATATAGGCGCTATGTGTCAAATGTTGCAATATTGTTTTCCTTATTATAGAACTATTATTACATTCTGACATGGTCAAATTTATATGAAATGATGCTCATGAATTCTTTATAAAAAGTGATTCTTTGTGTCTAAGCAATTTTCAAAAAATATTTCCTTAATGTGTATATTATTTAAACTCAAATACAACTTAAATGTAGATTATTTATTTTGTTAATGAAAATGCTCTAAATATGTAAAAAAATAACTTCTTTCCAGAAATGCGTAAAAAAACTAAGTTAATTGAGAGGTGAAAAATGAGGGTTATCGTCAAAGAAAATGTATGGTAATAGCAAAAATTATGTCATTACCTTATCATACACTATAAAATTTAACCTAATGAAATCTCATGAATTTTAGTTCATTAATGAAAAAAATATCTTAATTGTTTGAAATTATTTTACTTCACTTTGGGTCCTTTGGTTGCATTCTAGTTGATGTATCCTTAACTTGGCATATTATATTTAATTACATAATTTGCTGGTTAGGCACTTTATTTTCTATTAAATCTTGATTATAAACATAAGATATAAGCAGAAGGAATGAATTCAGTATATTTGAGCATCATCTAATGCACATTATGCTTAGCATTTCATAAAGAAGTCATTTGTGGGTTGCAAATGACGCTAGCTCTTTATGCCTTCAAAATTGAAAGGAAAACTTTGGTATTTGAGTTATTTCTGAGAATGCAGGCACACACACACACACACACACACACACACACCACACATCTCAAGGACATTTCTCCCCTAGGGGTGGTTGTCATATGCTTCAGTAATGGAGATTAAATTCTTATTACTTTGTTGGACAGATCTTTTTCTAAAAGAAAAGCTGAAATTAATTAAAAACCAATTAGGAATGTATAGGAGGTTAATTTTCCATGTTAAGCCTTATTAAAATGAGATAAGTGATTCATAAAGTATTGAAGGATTGCTTTGGATAGAGCTAAATAAAATGACACTACCAACTGTTTTCCCTAAAAAGTAATAGAAGCTATGAAAGCCAAGGCAAGGCAAAAAACTCAAGCCCAACTCATCTTGCTTTATGTCAGAAGGAAAAACAACAAACATAATGTCCACACAACTCTATTAAATAATGGCTGTTGGCAAAGAATCTGTGAAGTAGCAGCTGTCCATGCAGGTGGATTGTGTCCCTTTCAGTATTCTAGCTAGAAAAAAATCATGCCATTTGCCAGGGTTAATTTTCTTTTCGCAGAACGTAACTGGGTATGAATTCTAGCTCGATGCAGCGTCCAATTACTGAGCTTACCATAGGACACTATAATAGCAGCATGTCCAGTTCCCTGAATAAATTTGTCAGCTGCATCCAACGTGCAATTTAGATATATGGCATGTAGTGGAAAGCAAGAGAAAATATTCAAATACTATAATTTGTCTTTTTGCCAAACTTATAATTTCTGACATACATTAGCATCCTATTTAATCTTGCCTTTCTAGCTAAATAGTTTGGGTTTTCCATGCTGGAAAAATAAAGCTGATTCAGTTGACACCCTTTCCTGCTACCTCCTACAGTGGGTGTTTTTACTCCTTTTTTGGTGGTCATAAGGGACAGGACAGCTGCTCACAGCACAAAACAGAGGTATAATTCCTGAAGTCCCAAGTCAGCTAACACACCCTGTCCAGGAAGTGACCTCCCACTTCCCAGAGTTCAGGGGAGAGGCAGCAGGGAAAGAAGGAGAAAAAAGAGACCACAGTGCCCTAAATACTCTGAAACAAGCATGCTTGGTTTTACATATTTATGCAAATAACCTGAACCTTCCTTATTTGGTTTTCTCTTTGAGCCTACCCTTTTAGCGACTCCTTGTGGGCAGTCTCTGGCACTCTAGTCAGTCCTATGGTGATGGCTCCATTGGGGATAAATCAAGTTTGTACATCCAATGGTATTTCTGATTTTGTATGCCCATGTACACGAGGTGGACTTCAGTATCCTTGGCAGCCTTCTTCAGTACTTGGTGGTCCTTGCTTGGTTTTCTTCAATGAATACACAATGTTTACGCTGCTATGTTTGCGATTCTACATTTTGTAGAAGCCAGCCATTTATTTTCTGTTGTATCATATAGACTGTAGTTGGTGTTAAATTGGCCTGTTTTCTCATTGCTCTTTTCTTTAGGGTCTGCTTTTTTTTTTTGGGGGGGGTATGGTTGGGGAGAGGTGCAAACTTATTTTTCCTCACATTAATTTTTTTTTTAAATATGAAAGTGCTAATATATTTTTTCTGTCAGATTTTCTTCTCATCATTAAACTAACCTGTGTTCCAAAATGATAATTAAAAACTGGAAAATGTTCTTATGAAACCAATTAGATAATGCTATGTTAGTTTGCATTTACTTGAGTGGTAGTATATATGAATATTATGTTGCCTAATTTTTTATATAAGAATGAGAGATTTTCATTCTCATCATTTATCTAATGATTTAAACCCTGACACCATAGTCAAAGTCTACCTTAATGTAAAATATCCACCAAGTAAATATATAAAAAATATTTAACTTTGTAGAGATTTACCATGTCCCCTGGAAGTTAAAATGAGGAATGTGCAAATATCACTGTTTTCCAAACTGATTTATATATTTAATGCAGTCTTTTTAAAGTCTTTCCCTTTCTCCTCCTCCTCCTGGTTCTATTTTGTCATCTCCAATCCCTTCTCTCCTCCCCCTCCTTTTTCTCATTGACCTCTCTTTTTCCTCCTCCTTTTCCTCTTCACTTTTTAAGAACTTGTAAAAGTAATCAGTTTAGTGGTTACCAGAAGCTAGGGAGGTGGGTAGAAAAAAAGGGAGTCAAATATATATGGTGATGGAAGGAGAACTGACTCTATGTGGTGAACACCAGATGTATTATAGAATTGTACACTTGAAACGTATATAATTACACTAAACAAGTCACATCAATAAATTTAATAAAATTTTTTTCAAAAGCAACCCTGGAGTTATATGCAAGAGCAAATAGGTGAGAAACAGCATGTAGCATGTGTTTTGTTAAAAAAAAAAAAAAAAAGAAAGAAAGAAAATGAGTGATAATGAGAAACTTGATCCACTAAGTGCTAAGTCTTACTGTGAACTCACAATAATTAATATTGTACAGATAAAGCATCAAAATAAGGCACAATTAATCCACCCCCTTCATAAGCCCAAGTATAAATAAAAATATAGTGAGTGATAGATGTGACCAAAGAAATCGATGAATCAAACAATTGTTCAATAACTACGTATGGTAAAGTAATTACCAGGAAAGTAAAAGTAAAAAGGAAAGATTGTATTTTCACCTTTTACCTAAAAATGAAAGTAATGAAATAAATTATAAATGTATTTGTGTAAATTTTAAATGCTATATTATACTTAACAATTATATAATATAACTGATAATTGAAACCCAACTAAAATTGTCAAAGAATTCGACTCACAATTATATGTAAAATAAGAATTATAGTATTTATAATAATAGCACTTATCATTTACTGAAGCCTTACACTGTCAGGAACTATTCTAAGTGGTTTATTTATAATATCATATTTAATCCTCTACTAATCACACATAATCTCTGTTAGAGGAACATAGATCTTAGATTTCAAGTAACTCTCTAAACTGAGTTATATTTTAAATTTTAGCATAAATGCTTATATTTATTTAAAACACTCATATATATATATATATATATATATATATAGCCATTTAACTTTATTAATATTATGACATTGAGATTAGCTTTATGATACACACATATGTTTAATTAAGAGAGAAATCTACTTGTTTATTTATTTTTTTAATTTATTTTTTTTAACTGGGGAATATTGGGGAACAGTGTTTTTCCAGGGCCCATCAGCTCCAAGTCATTGTCCTTCAATTTAGTAGTGGAGGGTGCAGCCCAGCTCAAAGTCCAGTTGCCATTTTCAATCTTAGTTGCAACCTTGTTATCAAGAGTTTGTGCTCTAACTAACTGAGCCACTTAATATATAGGTAGACATTTATATTGCTTGTTGATTTTCCCTGTTAGAAACAATTTAGCTTGTATCTATCTTTTAATATACCTATCTTTTTGCATATATTAAAGGATTTCTTCCTTTTAGTAAAATTACTGAATGATGGAGGATCCACATTTTCAATGTTAATTAGATGTAACTAGAAGTGATAGCAGTTATTCATATCTTGTTTCTGACTTTAATAGAAATGATCCTGAAGATTCACCATTAGGGACAATCTCACTTTATTTTTGGGTGGATGGGGTAGAGGAGGTCCAAGATGGCAGGTTGAAAAAAAAGGACAATCTCACTTTAGATCTTTGTTTTAGACGAGTAGTTATTTTTCCTTTGTTAAGGAAGTTCCTTTCCTTTTTTAAAAATAATATTTTTAGACATGAACATGCATTAGATTTTATAAAATTTTTGTGCACAATTCTTACAATTATTATTTAATGTTCTTGCAAAAGATGTTGTAGATCCATTGAGTAAAGTATGGAGAAAGTAAAAGAGAGAAACATGTAAGAGTTTGGGAGAATATAAAGATTTAGTTAGAAAAAAGAAATAAAGAATATGGTGACTGAGCTGTAACATCACAGGATGCCAAAGAGATTATGACTATTATTCAAATGAGGATGAAAAGAATAAAGAAGTATATATAGTAATTTTATTTTTAATTTTTTGAGAAGCCTCCGTACTGTTTTCTGTAGTGGCTGTACCAACCTACAATCTCCGCAACAGTGCATGAGAGTTCCCTTTTCTCCACATCCTCACCTTGTTGCTTGTTGACTTTTTGATAATAGCCATTCTGAAAGGTATGAGGTGATATTTCATTGTGATTTTGATTTTCATTTATCTGATGATTAGTAATGTTGAACATATTTTCATATGTCTATTGGCCATCTGTATGTTTTCTTTGGAGAAATGTCTATTCAGGTTTTCTGTCCATTTTTAGACACAATGTTTGTTTTATGACTTTGCATTCTTATTTATTTTGGATATTAACCCCTTAATGGATGCAGCAATTCCACTTCTGGGTATTTATATGAAGAAAACAAAAACACTAATTCAAAAAGATATATGCATCCTTATATTCATTGCAGCATCATTTACAATAGCCAAGATACAGAAGCAAACTATGTGTCCTTTGATAGATAAATGGGTATAGTATATACACGTACACAATGGAATATTATGCAGCCATAAAAAAGAATATAAAAAATGAGATTTTGCCATTTGCAACAACATGGATGTACCTAGAGGGTATTATCCTAAGTGAAATAAGTTGGAGAAAGACAACTACCACGTTATCTCATTTATATGTAGAATCTAATAACAAAACAAAAATGAACAAACAAAAGGACACAGTAACAGACTCATAGATACAGAGAGCAAATTGATGGTTGCCAGAGGGGAAGAGGGTGGAGGGGATAGATAAAAAGACAAATGGAAATAAGGGGTGCAAACTTCCAGTTATAAAATAAGTAAGCCACAGGGATGTAAAGTGCAATATAGGGAATATGGTGAATAATAACTTTGTACGATATCGGATGGTTACTAGACTTACTGTAGTTATCATATTGTAAGGTATGTAAATGTCAGTCAATACTGCTATGTTGTACATGTGAAACTAACAGATATCGAATGCCAGCTATACTTTAAATAATAAGAAGAATATATGACTCCTGTTAGGAATATAAAAGCAATTTGAGGATCAAAATCCACCCAGCAAATGACTGACAGAAGACAGAGGAGAGTGACAGCTTCAGCTGGGGTCAACAGGGACATCAGACTGCTGAGGCTGAGACTGACTCTGAAAGTGATTATGAAATTCTGGAACCAGAATCAGAAATGAAGCTGAGGTTACCAAGAGGAGCCAAAACAGCAGCACTAGAAAAGTAAATGCAACCTGGCACACTTTCTCAATGAAGATGTAAGAGGCAAGAGGATGGAAATGGAGTCCTTTTAAAAATGTCCCTTAAAATTATATTTCATTCTTTGTGTTAATAACATTATCCTTGTAGCAAACAAAAAGTTTTCCAAATAATTCCTGATAGGATCTTGATTAGAATTGAATTCATTGATAAATTTAGGTCAGTTAACATTGTTAAATATTTCATCAGGTGCCATTGCCTCATTTTTTCACATCTACTTTCATATTCTTCAATAAAAGAGTATAATTCCATTGGCAGAATATTCCACATTTTGGTAAACTTTACTTGAGTACATTTTATAAAATTTTATTCCTCAACATTTCTCTACTAAAATTTCGATTTGATTACTGCTGGTTTAGTAGACTGTTATTAAATTTGGCATGTTACATCCAGCAACTTTTGAACTCTCCTATTAATTCTTAGTTTGTCTGTAGATTCTTTGGGTTCACATGACCATACATGTCTGTTTTCTGCAAAATGTTTTCATTTGACTTAATTTATGATTCATACACCCTTTCTTGACTTTTATTATCGTTTCGCCCTGGCTGGGCCTCTAGTATAATGTTGAATAGCAGAAGTAATAGCAGTTATTCATGCATTGACTCTTCTGGAATGCTGCTAAATCATACCAATTAAAGATGACATTTACTTTAGATTTATCTGTTTTGCGAAGAGAGAAACTATTTTTAATATATTAAGGAAATTACTTTCTACTTCCAGTTTCTCATAATGCTTTTTAGTCATAAATAGTCATTGAAGTTTATCAAATAGTTTTCTGCATCTGTTAATATTGATCATATTTTCTGTCCTTTATGTGGTGAAATTACATTGGTAAATTTTCTAAATGTGGATCATCATTAAAAGAAACCCTCTTGTCTATGATATATAACTATCTTGAATATACAAATGGAGGAGAAATTAATTAGTCTCCATAGTTTACAGTATTTTATCATTATTGAGTCCTGCAAGGTGTATGTCTTTTTAAATTCATCTTTATTAATAAGTTTGACAAGCTTATAACTTTCTTTATATGTGATGCTTTATGTAGTCTTAAGATCAAGGTTATATTAGTTTCATAAAAGTGGATATCTTCAGATTATTTTCTAAACTATGGAACAATGTGTATAAGGATTATATATTTGTTGACATAAGGGGAAAAAAATCCCTGCAAATGCCTTTGGACTGGGCACCTATTTTTATTCTTTTGTCAATTTTGGTAATTTTTGTATTTCCACATATTTACATATTTCTTGAAAAAATAGTATTTCATTTAGGTTTTTAAATTTAGTGACATTTAAATAACTTACGTATTTTTAAATCACAAATTTATCTGTAGTAATAAGCATTTTTATTTTTAATATTCATTTTATATTATTATGAGCTTTTATTTTCATTTAGTCTTGCCAGATTTCAGTTTGTTTTCATAAGACAGATAATTATTTTTATTGAGCATATCTATCGTGATTTTTTAATTCTTTTTTTATTTTTCAATTACAGTTGACATACAATATTGTATTAGTCTCAAGTGTACAATATAGACATTAATCATGGTTTTGTTAATTTCTATTTCATGTCCTTGCTTTTTTCTCTTCTCTCCCTGAATTTCTTGTGTTTCTATTGTTTTTTGTGTGGTTTTTTTTTTTTTGACTTATTTCACTGAATGCTCAGATTATTTTTAATTTTCATGTTTTCTATTAAGTAAGTGATTTTTTTTTTTTTTTGGCAGCAAAGCATTTTTGAAAATGACATTGTAGACAGCTTATTGTAAATTACATGATGTTTTCCAGTAGGAAAAATGTTGTACCTGGGGATCATAACAATATCATAAAAGCAATTAGGTAATACTGAATTGAAATCCTCTACAGTAATTGAATAGTGAAAAATTGTGGTCCAAATTAGAGCATCTGGAGTGTTACTAGTGACTGTAGACAGGGTTGGGAGGGACTTTGACGAAAAGCCTCATGCTGTTTAACTTAATTACATTGACAATTCTGATGGTAATATATGAGAGGGTTACTTTTTAAAAGGTGAACATAGAATTTAATAAAGAGGGAATTGAAAAAACTCAAAATATAAGAATGCAAAATAAAGACAAGACAGACTAATTTAAAAGGGACCCAGGATTTTGTAGCCTTATAGCAGTACTTTGCTTCATGCTTGTTGAATTTTTTTCTGCAATTACCTGAATGAGGGATGATCTTAAAATAAATGAACAGGACATTGTAGCTTTCCCAAGGCAATGTTGCAGCTATATCAGGATATGTGTAGGAGGTTGTAACAAGGCTGCTGGGTGAATTTTAATTCAAGATTTATTTAAAAGTGTCATGTTCTTTTTTTCTTTTCCTGTTTATGTAAATTTTTGTTGCATAGATTTCTTTATTCCCCTATATGGAGTTAAACATTTCCTTTCCTTGCCTTTTTTTTTTTTTTTTAATTAGTTTCAGGTGTACAAAACAATGTAATAGTTTATAAAATGATTTTTTCTAGACATTTTCCTGGAGGTACAGTACTAGCTGCTAGCTGCTTCCTTTCTACATCTGGAATTATAGATCTTATAAGCAATTTGCAGTTTAATAAACAAAACAGCATATACTTTTTTTCTGTAATGCAATTGACAAGACTTTTTAGATAAGGCTATTTTCAACAGAATTTTTTATTTACTTGATTTATATTTTTTTTATTGTTTCAGTAAGCCATTTTACTTTCAGACTATTGTTAGCAAGTACATGAAATGATCCCAATTAGTAGTCATTATTTTTTTATTGTTTCTTGTCCCAATTCTCTTTAGATACTTCATAATCACTAGTCACCTTTGAACAATCTCCAAAAGAGATATGTTCATAAAAAAATTTATCTTTATAGAAAAAAATGTTATAGCTTATTCATGATGCAAATACATAGTATCTGTTAATGATAAATACACATAAGTCAACTACTAATGTAGAGATCAACTCAATGAAATCTGATTAAGGAAAAAAAAAACATTTGTAATATACTGGTTTATATTCTATGATTCTCAAGGTAAATTGTATTAGCACCACTCTCCTTTGAGTTTCTCATATACATTTGACATGTGGTCATATTTTCTAATGCCAGGTAAAATAAGTTATGAACATATTGTCTATATTCTCCGTAACTCTAGACTTGCATTAAATTAAAACCTCCTTTCTAAAAATTTTATTTTCAGCTCCTTAATTGTATGTTTATAGAGGAATAAATTATTTGTTTTGGTATCTACACATCACTGATGTAGAAATGATTGGAGTATGTCACCTTATTTTTTAAGTTTTCTAAATTACAATAAATAACAATACTTATTTAGTTGCAATTTAATCAGGAAGCTGCAATTTAAGAGATTCCAGGGAGAAGTTGTACACAATTTCTCCCTTTAAAATAATAGCATAATATAATTCTTTGTTGAAAAACAGTAGGATTCTTCATATTAAATGTTTTAAACTTAAGTATTTATGCTAGCAACTTATATAATAAAAAGTCATGGCTGTGATAGTTTATATGTCAATATATTCTATTTGTAGACAGTAAAGGAAAGGAAATTAAATTGGAAAGTTTTAGTAAATACAGAAGTTCCATCACGAAGCATGTAATATTTTACAGCAAAAGAATCTCTATTAAAATATTTTGCTTGTTATACTTTACAATGTCTTCCTCACAATAAAATTATTTTTCTAGAGATACAGCTGATTTTATTCAATTATATTTCAAATTATTTTTAGTTACTTTTTGTAAAGTTTTTTTGGTTAAATAAAATAAAGAAGAAAGATATGTAATTCTTTCTCAAAACTTAAAAAGCATTTATGTAATTTAACCAGAAAGGAATATACAAAACACAAGTGCTGATTTTTTTGTTCACAATTTTAATTGCAAGCCTTTGTATGTAAAAAATAAATAAATAAATAAACAAAAATAAAAAAGTAAACTTAGTTAACATAGGACATAAATAAAGTTATGGCAGATATTTCTATCTATATTAAGTACTCTAGAAGAAAGGTTCAGAATATATTTGAATTATATGAATTTTGATCTAGAATAATCACACCATTATTGTTCTTAAAATTTTTAAATATTCAAAATTAAATTTCTCTAAATTTTACAGAAATAAATGGGACATATAACACTGTTTTCCCTTGCAGTGTTTAGGATATGAAGTTCTGATAGAAAAAGTTTGAAATTGTTTTTTGTTTTTTTTAATTTTTAAAAGAAGTATAGTTACCAAGTAAGAACTTATTTCTAAACTGTTTCTCCTCTTACGCAGGTTAGGGAAGCCGAAAATTCACTGAGAGAGTGTCCTAAAGTATTAATCACTTACCATTGAAATTAACTGAAGCTCAATCATTAAAAACATACCATGGTATATCTTTATGCTTTCAATATTTTAAGTTACTACTGTGGCTGTCTTTATTTTCAACGGACAGCCACTGTCTTTATCATCCTAATAGAATGAGAAAAAGAAATCTTCATACTTTGTTTTTTGCTATTTTATACACAAACGTCAGTAAATGGATTCTGAGACTCCATTCTCATTTCTATCCCATATCTTATTATTTGGCCAGTGAGACTGGCATTCTGGAAGGAATACGTTAAGGGAACAACAATGTCTGATAAGTGGTTGCCAAAATCGCTGATGTCGTAATTTTGGTAATGCACATTCCTATCCTGGATTATAAGGTAGGGAATACGTAGACTCTCTTCTCATCACTTTATTCATTACCTGTTGCCTTTTTTCTCTCATTAGCATCTGCAATCTAATGTGTGAAAAAAAGGGGAAAAAAATAACTAAAACTTTTGATAGAACAGTGAGGAGACTTCATATTTTTTACTGGATCATAACTTCTAATACCTCACCCACCAGCAATCTAAATAAAATAATTACTTTTCTCTCCATAAGAGAACTTGTTATTCAAACGGGCTGGTGGTTATTTTCAAGGAGGACTTCTGTTCTTCCTATCACTCAGACATACCCTCATTGTGTTTCCAAAAGAATGAGTAAAGATTTATCCGAACAGTTTTGAGACTATACCATAGCATTATTCTTTAGATCTTATTTTATTATGACTACAGGAGTACTTAACAAATATCACCAACCTGTTCATTATAAATTAGAGAAAACTGATGTTTTGAGAAGTTGAGGTTAGACATGGGCCCAGGGCTGGAACCCATATGTTGTGATCCCTGAGAACGGACATGGGCTAGGGGCTTCCTGGAGAGAGATGAGCCCTTCCTGTGGTCAGACACACCTGGCTTCATATCCTTGATTCCTTGCTTTGTGACATTGGAAAATTCATTCAGCAAATGTTTACATAAGAATTCTGTATCCGGCACTAACATGTCAGCTCCTCTTTTTGAGGTCCCTCTTAGCATTGCTATGAATTTAGAGAGATGATATGGGCAATGGGAGTGGCAGTTTCTTTCACTTAGTTCATGAACGATAAGTAAAGATGTTTTTACATTGATCAAGTAAAGAGGGCACCCATTAGTAAATTATATTTACATTTCTGGTATGTAAACTTTTATTTAAACTACGGACATGTTTCAATTTTCACATGTAGGATTTTGGTGACTTCAAAAACAAAATGATTGAATATAGAAAGGTTTTTTGTTTGTTTGTTTGTTTGTTTTTTCTTTTTTTCTTTTTTCCTGAAGGTGTTGAACAGTGTGCAGTAATCAAAATACAAAATGTATGCCCATAATTCAGTTTGAGTCACCATTTATTGAACATCTGTGCCAGAGACTGTGCTGAATGCTAACGGGGCTATAAACTAGACATGTGTCAATGCTCATATGTAGATCACATTCTAATTGAAGAGGTTTAAATGTATGTGACTGATTGGATTTTAGAGCCTAATGTGATATGATAGTAGCCATGTTCATCTATTCATCCAATAAATATTACTTGAATACTTATTCCAAGTTAGGTTCTGAGACTACAACAATGAATGAAACAAAGTCCCTGTGCACTTTGTAAACTTACATTCTAACAAGGAGAGACGACAATGAACAAGTAAATAAGCAAGTTATTAATATTATATAGGTTCGAATGCCATGAAGAAAAATCGAGCAACATAGGGAGATAGAGACTGGCGTGCCCTGGGCGTGCTCAGCTGGGTAGGATGGGTAGCAGAGGAGTTCTCGGTGACATTGGTGTCGTACTGGCAAGGGGAGGGAGAGGTTGCAGTGCAGAAAACTTAAGGGGAACTCGAGTGAGAAGAGAATGTTTTCCAGGCACAGTGGATCAGACTGCATGGGGTTTTGAATGCTTGATAAAGGAGTGTAACCTTTTGAGGGAGTGGGAAGCCATTAACAGCGCTGGTTAGTGCATGTTTCTATTTATGAGCAGACGACTCCTGTAAAGATTGTTGTACTTAGTAATGGAATATAGTTCCACTGGCGCTTTGTGGGAGGAATTGGACTAGTGAAGGACCTGACTCAGGTAAATCAGGTAGGAAGTTTCAGCAACTCCCTAGGCAAGTGAGTAGTGAGATTATAAAGTAGCAGACTGATGTGAAGCATTGCAGAATCAAAACTGAAAAGGCTTGCAACCTAGTGAATGTACCAGGGGAGGTCGGTTGTAGGAATAAGGGATGGGAGGACTGGAAGTGATTCTGGAGACTGAATCTTTGAACCTGAGTAAATGAAGGGATGGTGAAGCCATTATGGGAGACAAGGAAAATAGGTAGAGGAGCACATTTTTGGAGTTGGGACAGGTAATTTCAGATTTGGACTTCTGAGGTAATGATTGGGCTTTTTGTTGGACACATTTAGGAATCTCATGCAACTATGGACCGGATTTGGGAAGAAAATGTGAAATTCAAGATGCAGATTTGGGAGTGAAGATGTTCAGCATAAAAAAAAAAAATACATATTTAGGATGTGTGATATTTAAAAAAGCACAAAAGTGCCAGTTATGAATTACCATAACAGTAATCAGTTCTGAGAGATCTGATATTCTGTCAGTTACTCTCATGGGAAAAGTTAAGACATTTGAAAGAAAACTAAGGGCCCTCAGTAGTGTATGGAAAAATATCCCTACACGAGTTAGTAATAGTAATGACAAACATTACATAAGTAGCTCTTTATAGTTTCTTAAAAAAAAGTTTTGCGTACATTGTGTCATTTATTTTTCCTCAACAACCAGCTGTAGATTCAATAATACTGTTATTCTCATTTAACAGAGAAGGGAACTGAGGTTTACAGTAATTTTCCCAAAGTTGCACAACTTGTATGTAGTAGACTTAGTACTCAAGTCCAGCTCCTCTTGCAACTTGTTTAACAAAAAGAATACAGATTTCTTCTATTCTGTGCTATGCTCACAGAATTGATATTGTCCTAAACACTCCCAACTCTCTGAATCGACAGACGTCAGTGAAACTAATACCAATTCATAGACCTTGAGAGAACCCAGGATTAGTGTACGGTGAGGTTATTTATGTTCACTGATGTATTCATTGCTCAACAAACCTTTACTGAGCATCTATGAGTTGAGCACTGTATTAACTCTAGAGATTCAACAATAAGTGAGAGAGACATTTAATCCTTTCCTCATTTGCTTGGTTTTCAATGAAAGACACAAATGAGTAAACACACAATTATAAATACTGTGTGAAAACGTATTTTATAGGAAGTCCCTGGTGCTATGAAAACTCAGGAATAATATATTGTCCATATTTGGAAGGTCAGGGAAGACTCCCCATAGTAAGTGATATATAAGCTAAAAAGTGGGACCTGGGATGAGCTGGGTTCATTAAGGAGGCATCAAGCCTTAAAGACCTAGATCTGAGATGGAGAGAGGTAGAAAGGCCTAAAGCGGGATGCAGTGTTGCTGGAGCATAAAGGGTTGGGGAATGTCCACATATTAACTCAAAGAGGTAAAAAGAGGAAGACAATGCAGGGTCTTGCTATCTAATTTGCAATTAAAATTGTAAAACTCATAGACACAGACAATAGTTTAGTGGTTACCAGAGAGCAAAGGAACAGGGTATAGTAGATGAGGATAAATGGGGTCAAGTAAGAGTATATGGTAATGGAAGGAGAACTGACTCTGGGTGGTGGATACACAATGTGATATATACATGATGTATTGCAGAACTGTACACTTGAAACCTATGTAATTTTACTAACCATTGTCAGCCCCAATAGATTTTAATTAAAAATAATAATAATGCCAAAATGAAATTGTAAAACCATATGCCATGGATTACTTCTAAAGAAGACAGAGTGTTGCTCTCTATTACATTTCAGGTTTCTATCAAAAATTTTAAGTTTGTAAAGTTTACTGCATAAATTGTCAGTTTTCTGGAAAATTACCTTGTGTGAACTAAGGTATTCCTGAATAAGTGAGGTATCCCTGTGATTCCTTATGGTATAGTCTGTTAAGTCACTGGTCTTGAGAAAGTGATCAGAGGTAGTTCAGGGAGCAGGATAAGAATTGGATTCAGTAATTCCAATAATCAATTTCTGGGCAGGTTAGTGCATTTTTAGGCAGTATAATGCTGTATCTCCCACTTTGCCTCCTTTTCTTTTTGGGATTACAAAATCACTGAAATTTTGATTGAACATTCTTAGTATTGATTTCCTCAGGGTTACTTCCAGGAGCATGTAAGATGAGCCCTAACAACCACAGAATAAAACTAGATTAATTTCCCGCTAATTTTACTTTCATAAGTACACACATTTTTAGATACTTTTAATTACAGGGGACAGATTATGGGCCAGGCACGCAGAGCAGTGGCATGCAGCCTTTTTATGTTTATTGCTATTTTCTTTTTCAGTGATACTTCTGTTCAGGAAAAGGTAATGCTTCAGTGATACATTTGTTTCTAAGAAATATTTCTGAAGAACACATGAAATACAATGAGAGGCCTAGGAATCCATCCCAATTGGCCCCCAAAATACGTTCTTTTAAAACATTAATTTTTCACCCAAATGGCAGTTAAAACACTAACATTTTATCAACAAGTCTATTTATCACAGCAGTGAACACATTTCTAGCAAAAAACCTTTCAGAATTGAACAGATATACTCCAGCCACTAACGGTAATTCTACCCTCAAAGTGTAAGGTTTTGGGAGGAGGATTTCTGGAAGGGAGTTTTTGGGTTTTTTTTTTAAACCATGGGGTATTTCAGTTGTTTAAGAGAGTAATTGGACAGGAGACATGCAGGTCTAGGGAATGGGGAAAGGCTTATGACTACAGCTTAACCAATAAAGTAGGAATAAGACCTTCCTTAGGATTAAATGAGGTAAATTTCATAAACCCTACTTCCATATTGTTTACAAGGTAATTGCTTAGGGGAAAAAATAATGTAGATTTTCTTTTCTCTACCATTTCAACTCCACTCTACATTTCCCAGTGGCTCCTGACGTGGGGTGGGGGATGAGCAACAGGAGTCCTAATGAATGAGGACCCAGGCTGGGCGCTTAGTGCCTGTATTTCTTTGACATGAGAAGACACTACATGTTGGCCCAGGAACAAAGAATACAGTTGCCTCTGCATATCTGGTGCCATTTATGGGCCCCAGGCCTCTGCATTTCACTGGAGATGGCTACAGGATGTGAAAGTCACACAGTGCCCTCTTCCCGAATGAAGACGGGAAGCTTAAGGCCGGAACTTCAATTCCTCTGTGCAAATGCCCTCCAGACAGCAGCTGGCCAGAAAATATTTGATGCCATATTCCCTAACAGTGCCCCCCTCCCAGTCTCATACTTATCCTTGATGTCCAAGATTAAATGAGTTAATATTTATAAAGCACTCAGAACAGTGGCTGGCATGAAGTAAGAGCTATGTAACTCTTTCAAATAAAATAAAAAATAAACAATCCAAGACTCCTCTGAGATTTCAAAAGTAACAGATGAAAATAGCAATACTCCAGTTCGTGCCTTACATCTCCTTCTATATGACCTAGTCACTAACTTCGCTACTTTAGCCACACCAGTTATGACCTAACCTTGAGACACAGCCTCTCTTCTGTTCCTCAATTCATTTTGAATCCAGGCAGCCTGGCTGCCAAAATAATTGTTTTCTTTTTCTTTTCTTTCTTACCTTTTAATGAAACACCTAGCTGATTTATTATTTCTTTAGTATTCATTTGGTATTTATTAAATAACCTATTGTACTTTTGTGGTTTTGGGTAGTATTATAAATAAGAATTTGGAGGCCAGTGTGGACGTGTGCTGTGTCACTGCAGCACACATTAATGTGGATGAATATTTTCTTTACATGCTTTCATGCATTGAGGGTGCATATTCAGTTCTGATCCAGACGTTGGAATAAACATAGCCTCTCTGTTACTATGAGAGCTGCTGCTTATCTACTACCCCCACTTATTGGTCATTTCACTGCCTAACAGTACCTCAATTTTAATTGGATATGAAGAATAAGGTGTAAAAGGACCAAATCTTGCCATTCTATTCCTGGTCAGAAACCCTAATAAGAGCCTTAATGCAAAAACGTCATGATATTAAAAAAAAATAATAATAAAGCTTGCACATTTAAAACATTGGTGCTCTTTTTAGTGCTCTACCAATAACAACTGAGGAGGGATTACATACAACGATTTGTAAAAGTAGGAAATCGTTTCACCTGCCCCCAGTTGCTGACAAGCAGACTAGGAACTTGTAGACCAGGCATAGGTAGAGAAGTTGACCTCTCTGGCTTCCTTTTAAGTTCCTTGATTATATAATTTGAATGCATAATTTCACATGTATTTATTCAGAAATGTGTGCACCCAGACTACTTTCTGCTAAATGCAGACTCCCACTCTTAAACATTGGAGAGAGAAGCCTATTAACTGACAATTGCAATTTCAGGATGGCACCGTGTGGGAGAGAGAACTGCCAATCATTTCTGCCAACATCACTCTCAAGGGGTGTCTAAATGAAGCTAGCTTGGTCCAATTAAAAGAAGCAATTATGAGTAAAAGAAAGTAAACAATTCTAAGAAAAATGATATTACCAATTATAGTGGGTACTCAACAGTGAAACGCTGTCGTTTAAGTCTCACCTTTGTTTCTAAAGCTATTAATCTACTTTGATTTTATTGAAGATTTTTATATGAAATAACCAAAAAGAAATGGTTAACCTTCATTTCATACCTAAGTTAAATCCATATTAGTGGAAAAATTAAAAAGCTCTTTGCAGAGCTTTAATTAGGTCAAATATCTGCGTGGCCTTTGGGTTAGGAAAAAATGTATAACATTCTTTGACCCATTTAGCTGCTTGATTATAGAAAATATGGCAAAACAGCCTAGCATACCTACATTTTTTTTTGCTAAGTTCAATAAATAATATGTTAAATTTGCTTTTGTGCTAAAATACAATCCAACTGTTGTTCAATGCAGACTTTGATAAGCTCCATCTTTGTGCCTTCCCCTCTGTGCAGGGGAAATTAAACCATGCACCATAATGGCACATTATTGTCTGTTATTATCTTTGAAAGCATAGTGGCTGAGTCTTTTTACCATTGCCAACAAACTTTGTGCTGAATTCGTTGACCTTAGTTCACTGGCACAATGATGCAATTAACAAGTAGCTGTGGACATCAATTTTGGTTGTATTTCCTAAATAGAAAAATATGCCTGACCCAGAGTTCTGGGAGTAATGTAGAAATGTTTTTTTCCCACATCATTTTTCTTCTCTGAATATCTCTATACTTGGGTCATGCAAGATAAATTTATAATAGAGAGCCAAGTACAAACTCATATGGCTTATCAGTGATGACCGGAATGATCAGTGATAAAAGGCATAGGAACAAGGGGAAAATGTCTTTGGACACATGCAAAATGGTGGCAACAACTAAAAAGGAAACACAAGTTTTTTTTTGTTTTGTTTTGTTTTGTTTTTTTTAAACTGGGAAATTGCTAATGGGACCAAAGGGACTAGGGAGCAGTTAATTGATCTCACTGGGAACTAAGAAAAGTATTAAAGATGAGCAAGATGCACTGACATATGTCTATGGAAAAGATTTTGAACCATCTCTCGAAGGTATTTACAGGTGGTCATAGTTACTGCCTACTTCCAACTAAGAGGAGATGAAGGTTCAGGGTACCCATGCACAGAAATGTATACAGTTGGCTTTAAAAATGCTAAATTGAAAGCTGAAGCTAAAGTCTGATTTAGCTGATGTATGGAGCATGCTGAAAATGCTATCTTGGTAAGCAAGGTAAAGTAAAACCATCCTGACCTAGTAAGCTAGCACATCTTTACAGCATTGAACCAGCAAAACCTACTGATGCCAATGGCGCATTAAGTTTTAGTAGGTAAAAGGCTAGAAGTGTGAGTCTCCCCATTCTTGTCAGTGGAACTGGCCCTTTAGCCTGCCACGGGCATCACATCAGGTACCCTGAAGTAGATGCTATTTCATTAGCATCACTTTCTGCTAGCAAATGACATAGTCTTGGAGCAGAGCCAGGCTACTGGCATGAGACATGTGTTAGAGATTCTGAACTGGATTTTCCCAGCCTAGATGGGTGAGAGATGTCTAGTCTAGTACTTGGTGAAGGTGGCTATAAGAGACAGATGGAAACACTTCATACACACCATGTAGTTGAGCAAAACCAGCTTTTTAAAAAATCCCTTTATCACCACAGAAAGATAATTCCACACAGCTTGACGTGTGCCTGTGCACACGTTCTAATTCAGTTCTATCAGCAATGTGTTATCATACCCACTTTCCAAATGAAAAGGTTGAGGCAATTTTTAGCTAAGATGCAGACGTATATTTAGAACACTAACCAAAGGCAGACAGTGACTGTAACCACAAACGTGAACACACGCTTTGCTTTGTAGGTTTGTTTTCAACTTTTGCAATGTCATGTAGCAGCTTAAGTTAGTCATCAAAATATTTTTAATTCAGGCAGTTCCAATTGTTTGCTTTTTTATTTTTGCAGAACACTTGCAATAAGTTTGTATATAACACCTACACATCATTTCTTACCAAACCAACCTGCATATTTGTCAGTTTTTCCCATTGCAGAAAATACCAGAATTATATACTTCTATACCCAAAGCACTATCACCACCCCCCATTGTTTTTTCGTTTTTTCTGTCCTGATGTGGGACTGCCATCTGGTGGAACTGGGAAGGCACTTTTGGTTTGGACTTATCCATAGTTGTTTGACCATGGTTTCTCAGGTTTCCAAAGGATCAGTATGATAAATGAGAACCTTCTCCAGTGGATATGAGCTTACAGTGTAGAAAGAAGACATGATAACAATTATAGCAACTGACAGTCAGTGGGAGCTGTAGTGATTAAGATGGATGATTAATTGGCAAGAAGAGATCACTCATTCAATTTTATTAGTCAAGATGAAGAAGACATTTTTGCACACACAGTGTATGTATATATACATACATTATGTGTATGTGTGTGTGTGTATAGGTATGTGTGTGTATCAGACAAGCTAAAGAAAATCACAATGGAAACAATGTGGCCTTTAAAGCTAGAGCATATACAGAAGCGTTACCTTCCCCCCCAAAAAAAATGCCCACTCCCCATTCCCACTCCCTAGAGCCCCTAACACGGTCATGCATGGCCCATATGATACTGCCTGGGCAATGTGGGGGTCCCTGAATACCTGGAAGATTCAGTTCTTGCTATACCACAGCCCTCTGACCTTCAGGGATAATGTCACCATTGCAGAAGACTTACACTGACAAAACATGGTGTAGTACTGCAGGATATATTTATCAATACTTGGTGTACCTTATCTTGAACTAAAATCAGTATCGATCATCAGTGGGATAAAGGTAGAGTCAGTGCCCAAGTACTTCTGAGTAATATGTCTGCCTCTGGCTTCCCAGTTTTCAGGAGGAAAATGGCTTGTTGTATGCCAAACTCTAACAAATTCATCTAAGCTCATCACAGGCATTAAACATAAGGTACTTTATTTTTTTATATGAGGCACGGGGAGGCTAAGGACTTTCTCAGTCAAACATCATTCATTTATGCTGCAGATGGTACTCTTCCAGCAACATTATTCATATGATGGAAGGAATGACAGGAAGAATCTACTGATGTCTTACTTCCCCTACCTCTTCTGTAATCTGTGCCTGTGTGACAGAAGTACCATTTTGCAAGGAGATAAACCCCAGGACAGACACTCTCATGTCCTTCAGAGTAGATTCCCTAAAAATGTATTTGTTTCTTTGACAGTATTGTCTTTGAGGTCGAAGAATTCCATTGCACCAAAGAAAGGTGTGCATGTGTGTTTTTCATGCAGCGTGAAGTCACAATGACCGCACAAAATGACATAACCGTACTCACCATTAGAGAGGGAGTTGAAGTGTCATCCTGAGTAACTGCAGGGATTGGGGTGGAATCCATCCCCAAGATACCTACAAGTCCATTCCCAAACATCTGCATAATTAAGAGTGCAAATGTGCGATTTGTCCAAATGTTTTCTAGTCCTCAAACACGCTGTCCATGTAAACCAAGGGGTAAATATTACCGGGAGGTGATCAGAGCCTCGTGTGTGACTGACACGTACATGGTCTGTCATTTTGAAAAGTGAGCTGTAGAGGATTTGGTGACTACTTGTCCTTGGATTTCATGGGGGATGACTAAACCTCAAGCACAGGAGCTTAAATTATTTGAAACTCATGGTGAGATGAAGGATGGAACAAAAAAGAAGATAGAACATGTCCCAAATGGTAAAATACGTCAGGAGGAAAATGTGGCAACACATTCTGTGCATAATGACTTGGCAGTACATGTTTGTGGAGTGATTCAAAAACAGACATAAATTATCTCAGTTATGTAGCAGAAGAAGAGCTGTGTTTCTAATTGCATGCAGACAATCACTATAAGGCTACAAATTTTGCATTTCAACTTGTTGATTTTTTTCCCCCTGGTATATTGTATATCCACTTGGCATCCTAAACACAGTTTTATTAAATAAAAATAGTTTGGGCTTCACAGGAAATTGTCAAAGTATAAATTACTTGTTTCCCCCAATTATAACATCTTACATAACCAGAGCATATTATCAAAGTAAGAAAAATTGATATTGATACACTGCTATTAACTACAGACCTTATTTGGGTTTTATAATTATACAGTCTTAAAAAAAAACATTATTTAGCATGTCTTCATTATTTTATTGTGTTTCAAATATGTCTTAATTTAGAACTTAAAAATGTACTTGGAAATTGGATTTCTTAAGCAAAACCTGCTATCTGTGTTTATGTTTGCTTTTTTTTTAATTTGTGTTGTTCTCTAGTAAGAGGGTAATACAGCTCGTCATTGCATGAATTCTTTTGAAGTTTAAAGTAATTGCTCATCTGCAAAATCAAAACTTGGAGCAATATCTAAAGTGGCTGTTTTCCAAGGGGTTTCTTGTCTTCAGTAAGATCATAAGTTTCACTGTTTCTATCAGTGTCTCCTGACTTATGAGCTCATAAACTTCTGCTATGCCAGACTCAGGTATCTCTTGAACTTCCTCCTCCCCTTTATTGAATCAGGTACATTATAGGTGCAGTGTCACTGGAAGATAGTATCGTTTAGAAGAACAGCACTGCTGTAGATCAGTGACGCTAAGTTGTTCCTTTGCAGCTGAAAATTTTGAGCAATAATTTATAGTTTTAAGAATACTTTCATGTACAGAATTTTCCTTGATCCCACACAATAGCCCTGTGAAATAGGCAGAGCAACATTTCCCAGTGGCTCCTGATGTGGGGTGGGGGATGATCAACAGGAGTCCTAATGAATGAGGACCCAGGCTGGGCGCTAAGTGCCTGTATTTCTTTGACATAAGAAGACACCCACTTCTAGCCTTTTACCTACTAAAACTTAATGCGCCATTGGCATCAGTAGGCTTTGTGGAATCGATATGACACAAATGTACATGACATATAAATGGCAGACATTCTCATTTATAATAGAAATACCACATGATGGCATGTTGCTAAGTATGAAAAATAGAGATGAAATGGACATTATCTCTTCTGGGAAGAAATTTTCAGCATTACTGTTACTAACTCTTATATTTACTACTGACTAACATTTATTGAATACCACTTGCATTCCAGGAACAATAATAGATTATTTAAATGTAATTTCTCATTTAACCTTTTGAGTGCAGTTTATTATTATTCCCATTTTACAGATGATAAAATTGAGGCTTTACGAGGTCAGGTATATTGCCAGAGGTTACAAGGCTGAATAGCCAATATTATGATATAGACCCTCTGACTCTAAAATCCATGTTCTTAATCCTAGCCTATGTTGCCTTCCTAAGTATAATAAAGTATTCGAAGTTTTGAAATTACTTCTATGTCCAAGATATAGTGTAGGTACAAAAGAAGAAGAGACCAATTTGTCCCAAGGGGCCAGGGGAGACTTCAGAAGAGACAATACACTCAAGTTGAACTTGGAACAGGAGTGAGGGTTTTTCCAGGTGAATCAAAAGGTAAGAGCAGTGAGAGCAGAGAAATAGTATCAGCATTGCATAACATTTTCTAAGGGCCTGATAAACTTGGCTACCAGCAGGTAATACAGAACTGTTAGAGCACAGTGTGGCAGGGAGGCATTTTGATGAAAAAAATGAAGGAGACAGGAGCCATCTCATGTTCAGGAAACACTCCATACGCAAGGAAATGGGGAGCTGTTGATAACTGTATGATGTGGAGAGTACTTGCCACTTTAGCTTTAGAAATACTGCACTGCCTGAAGAGTTACGCGGCTGTTACATGTTCATACAGTATGCGTTCATTGTTCTGGGCACTAGGTGAATGTCAGGCGATATCCTGAAAAAAAAATGTACTCGAGTTTAAGTGTTATTCTAGTTCATTAGAAGTTCCACCAGCTCCATCTGACCATTTACCACTGTTCCTTAACTTCTCAAGTATCGAAAATTGATACTCTTGATGAGGGGTTGATGGTAGTTGAGCAGACTTCAGCTATCAATGCTTGAATGGACCTTTTATTAATATGGTTCAAAATTAAAGCAATGGTACCTAAATAAATGTAGCTATATAATTTTATACTTTATCATACAATTTTCATGTATATTTTCACATATAATCCTTCACTGATCCTATGAGTTTAGTTGCATAGCTGCATTTTCTGCAATTTGAAGATGAGGAAAATGGGTAGCAGAAAGGGGAAACTTTTGCCATGGACCTTTTGCTGAACAGCAGAGCTGAGACCATCAACTGGCCTTTTTGTTCAATCCAGAGTGATTTTTGCATAGTATCACAATCGTCTTGATCTTAGTCAAATTATCTCTTATTACTCTATCACAATTATTCCATGTAGTTATTTAAAGAAATTAAATGTCTATATAATTCCCCAAATATTTTTATATATGTGTTTTCCTTTTATATCTCCAGACACATTTACTATTTCCCAGTAATAGATTTTGTGATAGATTTAATATTTTCCACTGGCAATTGTCTACATCTCAGAAATGTCACCTATTAAATATATCAATTTATTCAGGAAATAGCTATTTAATAATTTTAAATGAGCTTTAAACTTAACTATTTCACCTGGTTTCCATTATGTTGCAAGGTGCTTTAGAGGTAGTAATGCATTTTTGGTCTTCTCACTAACAGGTGAAAAATGATTTTCCTGCCTTCTTTGATTTTACCTTCTTGTAGGCACTTGTTTGAGTTATGTATCATCTGTGTGAAAATGGAGGTAGCTTTATATCAACAAAACAGAAATTATTCTTATTATTGAAATAGAGTATTGTCCTTGTTTTCTTTTTCTTCACAGAGGTAGTATTCATTTATTTGAATGTCCAAATTCTCTAGATTACTGGCATATTGTATGATTAAAACAGTTTGGATGAATAGAGAAGAGTAGAGGAGGGGCTGAATTTAATTATGGTCAATAACCGCATGAGGAAGAGATGAAAGATGCTCTGATCCTTATAGAGCTTCACAACCACAACTTAGTTAGCAAAATAATTTAGTATTAATGAGCTTATATTGGAATTGATGTATCTATGCCTGGTAAAAGAAAAATAATTCTTAGATCCTTAAGTGACAAAATATATGTCTACCCTCTGAACTTCCTTAGTAATATCTTATTCTAATTTGTCATTTGGCTTATTCACAGGAGAGTTACAATTGTTAGTATCATGATTCTAAAATGAATATTCATTTATGTCTTTCCCCATATTGCTCACATGTGCATATATTCACAGAGTGATTCATGACTGTGCAGGTGATGATTAGAAAACATTGCTTTAAAAAAGAGTAAAAATAGTGTGTGTATGTGTATGGATAAAATATAAATATATGCACTACAAGTATGATGAATATTTACAATAAAAAGAACGATAGACATTAGTTGAAAATAGTTATTCCTTTTTTATTTTTATTATTTTTCATTCCTTTGATTGTTGTTGTTTCTATGCAAATTGACTGTTTAAGAAAATTCAGTTTCCTCCTGGGACCAAGTAAATGCTGTGTAGTGTACATGAGTAGACACTGCAGATTCTCTGAGTTAGAAGACCTGAGCTTCACTTCTAGTTCTCCGATTAGCTAGATGGCTGACTTTGAATGAGGAAAACTGTGCCGCATTTTCCACATATGTAAAAGTGTGATCGCATGTACCCAGTCTAAAATGGTTTTCTTGAAGATAAATTAAAATACGAGTATAGGCCTCAAGAGACTTTGATGAACAAGGTAAAGGTATTACTCAAATTATACGTTGGAAATATTTTTTTTTTAAATGTTTAAATCAGGTCATTTAGAAGTCAGTTAGCCAAGGCAATGATATTGTGTTTGTGTGCAAATCTAAGTACTGGTTTGCAAAGCCTGGAAAGAAAAGACCAAAATCTGAAAGCTCAGCATGGTATTGGACACGTGATCAACCACAGCAGTTGTAGTATACCCATAGCTGAGCCAGAGAATTTATCTTTGTTAAGAAAGAATTTAGTAGAAAAATGAATATTGCTTTCACCTCAATCACCTCTAGGCCCTAGAATCTTGATTAGAAGAGTTTGATGAGAGCAAAAATCAGATATCTAAAGATTGTTTTACTCACAACAAATTTAAAAGTAAGTGTATTGATGAGAATGACTGACTTGATGTCACGCTTCGTAATGACACCCAAGTACAGTTATTTGGTTATGAATCTGTCCATGTCCTCCTCACTGAGGAGCTAGCATAGACCCTAACCTAAAAGGAGGAGAGTTGAGTTCTGGCTTATTCAAGATCCTTACAAGGGTCCAACATGGCTCCTGTCCCATGAGCGAGAATGCCCAGTCTTATTTCAGGGCCCTTATTACCAATTTATAGTAGTTGCTTACTATTTTGTTTAGTGGTCTTTAAATTCTGAGTAAGACCTCACTTTTCTTTTTTGAATTTTCATTAAATTTATTGGCGTGACCTTGTTAGTAAAATTATATAGGTTTTAGGTGTACAATTCTATAATACATCATCTGCGTATTGATTTGTGTGTTCACCACCCAGAGTCAGTTTTCCTTCCCTCACCATGCATGTGATCCCCTTTTCCCCTCTTTTACCACCCCCTCCCCCCTTACCCTCTGGTAACCACTAAACTTTTGTCTATGTCTATGAGTTTTTGTTTGTCGTGTTCCCTTGTTGCTTTCAGTTTTATATCCCACATATGAGTGAAATCATATGTTTCTCGACTTTTTCTATCTAGTTTATTTTGCTTAGCATGATAATCTGAAGATCCATCCATGTCGTTGCAAATGGCAGTATTTCATCTTTTCCTATGAAGGCCTTGCTTTTCTTTCTCTGTGATCTGCAAAGTGATGATTGCCCTGTAGTTCTAAAGCCCTCCATCTCTCTGACATGAATTCTCTCATGTCTGTATCTGTGCTGTCCTGGAATGTTCATGTGTTCTGCATAATCAACATTTTCCTCTCACTGTCGAGAGCCCTGGCATTTTAAATCCATTTTGGCAGAAACAGTTTTCTGTTTGGAGTCTGAACTGTAAATCTCTCTCTTGTTGGGCAGAAACAAGGATACTCTGATGATGCTTGTTTCCCATCAGCCATAAATAACACTCCCATGTTCCCACTGCTCACCCTTGTGGTAGCTCAGGTACATCACAGTGGAAGCACTTCTTGTTCCCTGCTCTGCTTTGAT
Organism: Rhinolophus sinicus; assembly: GCF_036562045.2. Lineage (NCBI taxonomy): Eukaryota > Metazoa > Chordata > Mammalia > Chiroptera > Rhinolophidae > Rhinolophus > Rhinolophus sinicus. The sequence goes on from NC_133755.1 coordinate 107,902,154, forward strand.
GCCTCCAGTCACTTGGGAGGACAGGTTGGATTGCCTAATGGTCTACACAATGCTGTGACACCGCTTGTGAGGCGAGGAGTGAAGCAAAAGTGAAAATATCTCACCGTATAGTCCATTATAGGGGTCCCCATATGCTCTCACCTTGCACTACACATGCCATCCTTTTCCTCGTGTACTTCTTGTCCTTATACTCTTCTACTTTTACACCCAGGACTTTCAAAAAGCCACATTACTGATTTTAAAATGCTAATACAGAAGTACTGCATAGACTACTCTTTCACATTAATAAATACTGGGGGTGCCCAAAAATGTATACACATGACTTGTATTCATCTTTTGTTATCAGTATATATTGAGTATTACAACTTTAATACAGTGTTTTCCTTTCTTAAAATGTGTATACATTTTTTTGACACATTCTTTGTAATTATTAACACCCCACAAAAGTGTTTTCATTGAGATACCTGAGCAACTGCCTGGGCTTACTCCCATAGACAATGTGTAACACCTACATGACCAAGAATACCCAGAAAAGTAACCTTTGGCCAAATGTATTTGTTTTCCTCCAGGAAGCACAATTCTGGACATTTTAGATCACTGCTTGTTTTTATTTGTTTATTTTTTTCACTCATTTCTTGTTTTCAAGCATTTGGAATTCTTTCTTTCTTTCTTTGTTTTTTCCATTTTCTTTCAAATATTTGGCTTTACAATTTAATTGAGGATCCTTAATAAACCTAAAACAAGACCTCATAGTCACATAATTGTAACTAAGTAGAGGAAGACAGCACAAATGCTTGCAGGTCTGCTAGGCTGTTTGCGTATCTCGGAGTTTTACTGCTACAGGAGTTCCACCCTGTGGACTGATAGCTGAATTTTGATCTTTAAAATTTATTGTTGATTATTATAATTCCAAGAATCCACAGGTCATACATCTTGTCTGTATATTTCATGCTTTACCATGTAAAACACGTCTATATTTTTGTATTCTTTGTATGTCTATATTGTATATACTATTTATATCTACATATTATCCCTTTGTCTGCATAGTGTGAATTACTCTCTTAAATCTATGCATGAATTTGTTCTTAGGGCCTTCATAATTTTCTTTAAGGTTATATTCTGTCTTTAAACATTTTAATTGGTTAAAATTGTCACTCTACTGACAAATTATTTTATATTACTTACAATCTCATTCATCACTGAGAAGAATCCTTCCTATTTTAAATCTGGAAAATATATGGAGTTAGTGTGTTACTTACTGCCCATATATCTATAACAGAGTGAGCTTCTCCGCTGTCGCTTTCTCAAGATGCATGTAAAGCTGTCTCATTAGAGATAATCAACTGTGCAGTTTGGGACTTGTATCTGTAAAGCAGTATTTATTTGAGTTCAAATATCCTGTTTTGTGCTTTCTACAATATCACCAAACCAATATTGGGGCTCCTAGATGATAAAACTGCTTATGTATATTAGCAAATTTTATGTATTCTTTAAATTTGGAAATGATTCAAAGCTATAGCCACAGCAAATATATGAGTCAAAATATAATCAGGTAGAGCCATGAGCTGGTAACGCGTTTTAATGTTCTGATAGTCTGTGTCTATATACATATATGTATATTTCCTTTTCATACTAATCTATAAATATAGATCAGTAAAATATAAGAATTATTAAAGCTGTGGAATCATTTTGAAATGTAAGCCAATTTATTTTACTCTTCGGTAAAATGAGATGCAACCTGGGAAAGAAATTTATGCTGTGGTAATAGCTGCAGCATATTGAGCTCATATCAAGTACCACTTTCTATGCTCATCTATTTAATATTCACAACAACCCTATAAAGCAAGTACTATTATTATTCCCACTTTACATATAACGTGAGGCCTACAGAAATTAGGTAGTTTCCCTAAGATGTGGCAATTAGCACATCTACAATCCAGCAGTTTTTTAGTGGCTTTATTTCCTTTGCAGTTCCAAAGGAAATGAGAGTTACAGTGATGAACCATATGCCCGTTAGGAATACAGTTCCGTAAGAGGCTGAATCAGGGGTTGGAAGCTCTTATCCAACAGTTAATTCTCCTTGAGAGGCCTGTGTGCAGAAAGGATCACAGAGGTATTGGCGTTCAGTTGTTTAAACCCAGGTTGATCTTATCTTAACTATGACTGTTAGCTGTGCTCAGATAATTTAAAAGTATTAATATCAGGCACTGTTAGAATCCTAAGATGGCAGAATACTGTATTTCCTCCTTCAGTTCACATCGACCAACCAGAATATTCTTGATTCATTTCCAGGGGACATTCTATGAACATTTTCATAAACTTTATTACTTTAACCATAATTACTTTGGCCAGTTTTGAGATTATGTAAAATATTGACTCGAACCATAGGTGCATAAATGAAAACAAGTGCTAGGACTTGAAAGTGAAACATTTAGAAATCCAGGCTGCCTGAACTGTTGGGGTGTTCAGTGATATTAGCTATTAGATGGTCTTTCATGCATATGCCATTAGAAACTCATCACTTTAACAATCACACATCTTAAGTCTTGTAATCAGTCAATGGCATTTCAATAGAAGGCAGATGAAAATAGGAAGTTAACGTTATTTTGATAAACTACAGGTAAATGAAGTCTTGGAGGAAAATATATATATAGATATATTTTTTTATACACTATGTATATGAAATAACATAGTATTGAAAGGTACAGAAGTATAAGACAAATGATTTTTTTAAAAAAAATAAAGATTGACAAGACATTCAAGAAGCTAGAAGTAGCTATGAGAAACACAGGAGCAATCATATATTTCTTAAAATAATCAGATGCAAGGATATGGTGATAAAAATGCAAATCTTAAGGTGCTCTTAGCTAGCTAGAGGTCAAATTACTGTTTTTTCTCAAATCAAAACATCAGAATATTTCCTCAGTCAAGTTTTAATTTTTAAAGGTTGAATATTTATGGGGAATCTAAAAGCTGAAATTGTTAGAAGTCCTTGGAAAAAGGTTAACTAAATAATAAGTAAACACAGAACATTCATGAATGAGCTTGAAGGTGTACATGAACACCTTGAATTAAAATGCAAAGCATTCTCTTGGAGAAAGTTTGTACCTTTCATCAGATATCCAACAGAGTCTAAAAACTCTTAATTATTTCCTTAGAAAAATCTTTTTCTCCTTTCCTTTCCTTTCCTTTCCTTCCTTCCTTCCTTCCTCCTCCTCCTCCTCCTCCTCCTCCTCCTCCGCCTCCCTCCCCGCCCCGCCCTGCCCATGAACTAGACTGGATTGCAGCTACCATGTTTAATATGTGTTAATGACTTTATATAAAGTTGTAGAATAATAAACTCAGAATTTCAGCTTCCTGCCTCATGTGTCTCTTCTGTTTTCACTGCCAAGTAAACGATAAGCCTATGCTTAAGAATCACTGGTGGGAAAGGAGAAAAAAGAAACTTTGGAATCAGGCAGATTTGAGTTTAAAGCTTTTCTCTGCTATTTGGTCAGGTTTCATGGGCTTTTTGAATCTCATTATTCTTTACTTGTAATAATGCTGATTATAAATCATAAGATTGTAGTGGCTTAAATGAGAATGTGTGTGTGTGTGTGTGTGTGTGTACCACTTGGATCTAGGTAGAACTTTATATTAGTCCAAGATATTTCATTCTGTGTTTTACCACTTTATCAGAATTTTCTTTTATGTACTGTATCGGCTGGAATCTGCCTAGTTGTAATTTTCCTCCAATGGTTTTTGTTGAATCCTTGCTATTACTATACTACAAGTCTAAACCCTCTTCTGTCTGACAACTCCTCCATTCTTTCCTAATATTCTAGGGTTACAAGTATTCTTATTATCTTTGCCATTCTTTTGAGATCTCCATACGATATCTTATGCCAGAGTGTCTACAGTCATTCTGCTACCAGACCTTCCAAATGGTTTCTGAGAATTTCCTATTTTGTCTGAAAGCTTTAGTTAAGCACTTTCTAAATGTGGATCTTCTGGGAATATGTTTGCCATCTTTGAGGTTCACTACATAGGTCTCTGTTGTCTTGGTGACAATCCTACCATTATGACTCAAATTCAGAAACTGAAATGAAATGTTTGCTTCTATAACTTCTGATACAATCAATCTAGGGAATAACTTTACCCATTCACAACAAATTAGGCATGATTATTTCTGGGAATGAAATCGAACAGAATGGATTTGCCAGACTGTAGGGTAACATTTCTTAGATGCCTATTTGTGTAAATGTAGCCTCTGTGGGGGAAAATAGTGTAGGAGAAAAAAAAAGCATAAGGCTACATATACTTATATATGTGCTATACATACTCCTTGTTAAAATCAGGAGAAAAGACTCTCACAAGCGATGATAAAAGCTAATTGAAAAATATTTCCTGAGGCATGAAGAGTATGTATTTCCCTAATTTTCTAGGGATTTGGGGGGAAAATATTCTATGACTAAAATGTCCACTTCTCCTTAGCTCAGCTGAAGTAAGCTAAGCCATTGCTCTGAAATGAGGAAACCATGATGATAGTTCCTTATATTTTTCACTTCTGTATTTATTCATTCCACACACATGCATTAAGAATCTAGCCTCATTTAAACACTGTGATAGAAGCTTCTGGTACACAGAGGAGGAGAACGAGACAACTCCTTCTAGTAGCTCACTGTCTAATGAAAGCAGTCAGATGTAGGAACAAGTAAGTTGTGGAAAACAAATTATGTGCAGAAATATTCAGTCCTTCCTGTGGCTGTAAGGAAGGCAGGAAGGAAATATTTTTAATTCGAGTCTCAGCAGGTGAAGAACAGGGCCAGGGTGGGGCATTTGAAGCGGAAGGAGCTGCACTTGCAGAGTAGGAAAGGTCAGACAGGTGCCTGAATACGCTAAGAACTGTGAGCCATCCGGCCCCTTAGAGGGCAGGGCACTTGGTCCTCGCCACAGCATCCTTAGTGGTCATTTTTCCATTTTACAGATGTGAGAGTGGACCTTCCAAGTAGTTAGAAGATTGGCCTGGAAGCTTTTATTTAATAAGTTAAATGTCCAACCTTGAACTGCAGACTTCCAACTGCTGGTCTGGTACCTTAGCCACCTCGCCAAATACTTCTGCTCGCTTTGGCTGCCTAGAGACAAGATATACTTCCTTTCCTCAAGTCCTGCCCCTCAGATTTGGATTTGGATTTGGATTTTTCTTCCGTCATGTAGGCTTTCACCTCTGTTGGACAGTAGACATTAAACAAGGAGGCTGAAACTGTAATATTTGTGTTATTATTAAATCATTTAAAAGCATTTCAGCTTGGTTCTAACCAGTCACCAATGAATGCACCTGTGCGCCTTTACTATTCTTACCTCGCTTTCCTTCCTCCCACTTGTACTCTCTTGTTGTGACATTTGCATTGTTCTGATTTTCAGTTTGAAGCATTTCTTGACAAAATGTATTTTAAAATTAAAGAACATCTTCCTGCTACCCCCTTCACAGTGACAGACTTATTTTGAAAGTCTAGGGATGAAAGGTTTAAATACAATTTAAAGTAAACTCATTGAAATGTGTGGTGTATTGAAAACCAAGTAACCTATACATGACATTAGATTATAGATGCATTTTTGATTGAGTTTGGCAAATACTTGTATATTCACAAGTCTTCTGTGCTTCAAGTCTGTTTGAGGTTTTCAAGGAGTATTAGAAGATGAATAAAATATTGTCCCCACCCTTAAAAGGTGCTCAGGTTGGTAAGGGAGACAAACATTTAAAGTAATGAATTGGAACACAATATACAGAATATGGTAGAAGCACATTAAAAAATATAGCAATGATACTGAAGAGTGACTCGATTTGGAGAGTAAGGAAGTTTCCTAGAGTAAGGAAGTTTCCTAGAGAAAGGAACCTCAAATTTGTTTTTTTGAAAACTGCAAAGGAGTTTTCTAGGAGGAACAAGTTAGTGGGAGCAGGATATTCACAGCAGAAATAATGTTCTGAGCAAAACTGTTGATGGGTGAAATGTTGTGTGTTGCTCGGGATAAACCCATCAGCCTTAAACTTTAGGTGGGAAAGAATAATGAGAAGAGGTAAGCCCCTGGCAAGGACGTGGGTAAAAGGCCTTAGGTATGGACCTGATGGTTTAGACTTCATCCTCTGGGCTATGGGAAGCCAGTGGAAGGGTTAAAGCAAGAAAGATAATTGAACAGACTTACATAAAACAAACAAATGGGGGAAGGATGCAAATTTTGATAAGAAAATCATTACAAAATGCAAAAAAATATAAAATATTAAAACACAAATACACATAAACTCACAGCATAGATACCATTGCTGAAGGCCATACCATAAAGAAAGGAATGAAAAGTTATTTAGGAGGGAGAATTGCTAGAAGCTAGTGGCTCAATTGGCTTTGAGTACTGAGGGAGACAGAGCCCAAGATTACTTCCAGCTTTTATACATTGTAGGAAGAATAAGATGTGATACCACCTATAAGACAGGAATATAAAATAAAGAGGTTTGGGTTGGGCGGGATGGGGGGATAGTCATTCATTAATTTAACTAATATCATTGAGTATTTACTATACATCGACATCGCTCTAAGTGCTGTATGTACAAAAAATAAAAGACAAATTTCCTGTTAGGTAGTTTGCATTCCATAAAGAAAAACAGATAATGTACAAAAAGGGTATATAATACAATTCCAGGTGGTGGTAAGTCTATACAGAAAAACTAAAGCAGATAAGCAAATAGAAAGAGCCTGTAAGCTGCAAATGCTATTACAGGTAAGATGGCTAGAAAAAGGCCTCCTTAAGGAGGTGATATTTAATTGGAAAAATGAATGAAGTAGACACACCCACATGAAGATACAGAACAACATTTTAAGCAGAGAGAACAGTGACTACAAACACTGTGAATAGGAATCATTTTGGCATGGAGTAGAGAGCCAAAGTGGGGAGTGGGGCAGGAAATGAGTTTCCGTGAGATAGGAATTGACCTTGTAATAGAGAAAAGTTTGGATTTTATGTTATTTGAAATGGAAACCCTGAAGAATTTGACTATAATAGTGACAAGATCTGATTTATGTCTTTAAAAGATCACACAGGCTGTTGAGCATAGAGAATTAATTGCAAGAGGTAAGAGTAGATGCAGAGAGACTAGTTGGAAAGGCATTTCAGCAGTTTAGGAAGGAAACCGTGGTGTCTTGAATTAGGGAGATGGAGAGGAATTGAGGAGTGTTTAGATTCAGTTACGTTTTTCAGTATATGGATATATGGATATGTTTGTTCCAAGGTGTGGAAAATAAAGATCAAGGAGGAATGCTAGATTTTTGGCCTGAGCATTTAAGGTACAGGGAGAGCAATGTTTTGGGGGAATATGGAGGAGAGAAAATTAAGAGTTCATATTTGGATATGTTACGCCCTTTAGACATTCATATAGAGATGCTGGGTACATAGTTACATAGAATCCTCTAGAGTTCTGAGAGAGTTCCAGCTGGAGATGGGAATCATCATCATATATGTGATTGAAATCACTTACATTAGAGGAGGAAAAAAGATGGAAAAGAGGCAGAGAGGCATTGAACCTGGAGGCCTATAAAAAAAAATCAGGACGTGGATCATATTAGCAGTGGAGAATGAAACAAAACAGGGAGAGGTTTGGGGAAATCTTATCTGTGGATTTCAGTGATAAAAATATTGCTAGAAAGAGGGTATGGTTCAACAATGTCAATTGCTACTGACAAGGCAGACCATTAAACGTGGAGTTATTACAGAGGTTTTAAAATGAACAGGATTCTGCCTTTGAATGAACTAACTCAAATCATTGGGAATTAAGACCAGTACATATAAAATTATTGTACAAAAAGAAAACTATCATTACTTAACAGAGTGCAAACCACTTTGAAGGGAGCACAGAGGGTGTCTGACTGGGAGAAAGAGAAGGGCCGTAAGAACAAGCAGCCAACTTCAGAGCCAGAAGGAGCCCTGCTTGTACCTCACAACTGTTTAATATAAAAACTTTATTCTGAGACAGAAGCGAAAGGGATCGTGCACTGATGAGGTCATGACCAAATTTAATTTGTTTTCTCCAGCTCCATTGGCCTGTATGTACAGGCTTAATTAATTTAATTATTTTACTAGCTTGTTGCCCACATGTTTAATGGAAAAAAACTTAGTCTCCTCTGCCTTGGGTTATTTCTAGGAGTTTCCAGAACATGGGTTCATCAAATATTCTGTTCTGAACAGAAATGTTTCTCTCCCCTGCTCAGTATCAGACTTTATTCTTAGAGGCTGTAAGCATCACCGTCATTCAGTTTGGGACTTCAAACTGAGCCTGCAAACTCAGCAGAAAGGGGATCTCTATCTTGTCCTTTTTGATCTCCCCAATACTTACTAAACAAGAGCACAATGCTCACCCTTTCCTTGTTAAGCCAAAGACCCATCCTCATGCGGAATGCATAAATCCTCTCTTCTCCAGCCTTTCCCACTAGCTTGACAAATACGTCTAGACATGTCTAAACCACAGCAGCGGGCACAGCCTGAACACTTTGCCATGTCGATTATGGGATTTACAAGAGATTGGAAGCACACAATAATGAAGTGAGGGCGGGGGGAGAATCACTATTTTAGAGCCATAGACAAGGAAAGGAAATAATCCACCTATTTTTTTATTTTTTTTTATTTTTCACTAGAATAAATTGGAATCAAATAAATGTAACTGATACATCTAAGGACACAAAACTCAATTTCATAGAACTTAGACATGTACTCAGGTCTCCAAATCTCAGGCTATTTTCTTTTTCAATAAAATAAAATGCACACATGTGCATGTGCGCGTACACACACACACACACACACACACACACACAGTGACTGATTTTTTTTTTTTTTTTTTTAATTGGGGAACTGTGTTTTTCCAAGTCCCATCAGCTCCAAGTCAAATCATTGTTTTCAATCTAGTTGTGGAGGGCGCAGCTCACTGGCCCATGTGGGAATCAAACGGGAGACCCGTTTTGTGGTGTTATGAACTCTGCACTCTAACCAACTAAGCCTACCCGCTACCCAGTAACAGAAATTTGAATAAAGTCTAATTCCTTCTGCTGAGTAGGTGGATTAATTTTCCTGTACTCTGGAAAATAAGAGCATTATTTGAGATGGGAAGCAAGCACAGTAATATGTAGATGTATCATTTTATGAATGTAGGAAAAAAATGTACAATGCTTGGCTAGTTTCTCTTTGTGTTTCAAGCTCCAAATTATATTCACTTGTAATGCGGAAGCAATAATTTTGGCTACATCTGCTTAGAGGAAGGGAAGTCAATAAATGTTGATAAGGAATATAAAATTTCATCATTTAATTTTTGAATGAATCTTGTGGAGGATAGCATAATATACAAGATATTCATAGTGATGTATGTTTACTGAAACAACTGGTTGGTTGAAATACCATTCTAATTTAATTAATTAATGAATCTACTTAATCGGTTAAACTGATGGCCTTGTGTAGCTAGTATGTTAGTTTTTAGAACTTATTTGTGTAAATGGCTAGGAATTAGGCTTTTCAGGTAGATGGTTAAATAAATATATTCTCCATCAATCCAATCCCGGTTCCACATTCCTACCAGTTACTTTTTAAAAATTATCTGTTTAATTCAATTCCCGTTATTAGAAATATGTTTTCTAGTTTCCATAGAATGAATTTGAAACTACTTTAGAAGGCAGTCAGGGTCCTCTCCATCTAAACTTTCCAGTGGTTTCTCTTGCCACCATTCCTCATTCTCTTTTCTAGTCATACTGTTTTTCCCTTGAATAGTCTACTATATGCCTTTTTATTAAAAAAACTGCCCCCATTTTATTTTGCCTGATACATCACACACTTAGTCACCTCTGGGCCTTTCTTTATATTTTTCTCTTATTGGAATGCCCTTCTTTCTTTATTGGTTAGAAGCCTATAACTTCTTCAAAGACTTGTATCAAATGTCAGCCTGTCTGAGAATCCAGTAACTGCTTATCAACTCCATTACAACTCCATTACAGTTCATAATCTCTGTATTCACACGACCATCCAGGCTACTGAGCTGTCCCTTTTCCTATCCAAAGTTGTATACTTTTTCATTCTCCAAAGCAGACAATTTAAATCTTACCATGTTTTTCAGCTCTCCAGTCCTACTACCGTTACTGTTCATTCAACTGACTCACTGAGAAACCATCTGTTAGGTGTGAATACTACCAAATTATGTCCTTCAATCTCCAGATAGATCCACATCCTCACTCCATCTTTCCTCTCTCCCACAAAATGTCACCTTCCAAATCTTTCACCTGTACTCTCTGTTGCATTCTTTTCCCCATCTAGGATTTTGCCATCTCTCTCTCATACCTTTGATGTCTTCTTTTCCATTATCTCTCTTCTATCAACCTACAATATATTTGTTTTTGTTCATTTTGAACAACAGTGTTTCCCAATATCTCTGCCTCTTTTTCCAACAACTGCCACATTGCTAATCACTGTTTTTTTGGTTTGTTGATCAAATGTGTGGAAATGTTACTTAGTGCTCATGACCTTACTTCACTTTTGTTTATTCTTCAGTTCCATGCACTGAGTGTTAAGTTCTACTGCATTGCTGAAAAGGGTCTAAGGTCTAAAGCATGGTCTTTTCATCTTTTTTCTCATTCTATTCACTTTTTCCCCAACATTCAATACCATTAAATACCTGTTCTTTCATGAAATATTGCCTATTTTTGGTTTGAAAAATATGGATCACACAGTAGTCTCACCTACTTTTCTGATGTTTTTCCTGTCTTTTAGGAGCTCAAGATCTAGTTGGATAGATCTGGTAATTCACGCCCTTCATGAAATATCATCAATGGCTGCCCGTTACCTACATAATAATCTTCACTGCTCTCCACAGTCTTAATACAATCTTAACTTTTAGACAACCTTTTTAGTAGCCACACCAGAAGGCCTCTGAAATATCACATACATTTGTACTTTCAGGTCTTGGATTATGCTGTTGCTGTCTGTCTAGAATTCTGTTTCACACTTTTCAACTTGAGAAAGTCATGCTTATCTTGCAAATTATCTCCCAAATGTCACTCCCACTGTGCCTCTTGCTTTTCCTAATTATTATATGGAGAATTAGTAACTGCCTCTGTGCTGCCTTAGCCTTTTTATGTGTATTACAATTTTCAAGTAGTAACATGTCATATATTGGCCATATTTTTAAAACTTTCTCTTTTCCATTACATTATTTCTTCAATTAAGTTAGGGTCTATATTAATCTTTACATTTACAGTGCTTAGCACAGTATAAGTGATCACTAAGTATTGATTTATTTGATTAGAATCTCCATCAAAGATCTTTGGTGAGGGAAATTCTATAATATCCCTCCATATTGCATATCTCATATATAAAACAATTTAATGAAATAAATAGAATAAAAAATAGTTCTGTAATTTAAATGGTGAATGTGCAGTAATTAGGGGGAAAGTATTATCATAATTACTACAATAAAATTAAATATTTTAAATCGATATTTTATAATATACTTTTTCAATATTTATTTTACATGTCAGAGCATTCAAATTCAATTTATACTAATTGTGGCTTTTTTTCATTTCTCATAATTCCTCATCTCTGACTTTTTTCTGATTTCCTATGTTCTACTAAAATATGTAGACCATGGTTCTGAAAAAAATACCATCTTAAAATGAGTGTGTACTTTGAATGTACTGTCTACAAAATAGTGTGAACATCTTATAAATTCTTAATCTCCCCAAAATATCGATCAGTCATCTGACTGTTTCTTTTCTCAGTCTAATTTTACTTTATTTATGTTATTGAATTCCATCCTGCTAATGAATGTAACTAAATGGTTAAGAAAGCCTGATATTGGATAAATGCCATCCTATTTAAGCTTAACCCATAAAAGAAACTTTCATCCCTCAAGGGACATTTTGAAATTTTTTTCATCTACTGAAGGCCTTGAGATCAGACATAAAAATTCAGATTATCTATGGCCATTGAACTGTTTGAGAAGGTGTCTGGAGCCTGCCTTCACCAATCAGATGAAGCTCTTCGAGGAACCATGTCTTATGTGATTGCATAAGGCACTTATGTGCTAGAGCCTAGAGCACTGTACAAACATTTCATTCATGTACAAACATTTTATACATGTTTGTACATGAATGAATGATGGCCATGATAATTATTTTACATACTTATATTTCCTGTGTAATATTAGGATTATAAGAGTGTTGGCAAAATCATGTTTATGATTTGATAAAATTAAAGTATTAAAGTTAAGATGGATTATTTTTTAACTCCTAAGGATTTGCTTTTTGTCCTTTTAAAAAGTATATGGATATCATGGTGTTGCTTATAAGCAAAATATAGACAAATATCCATATGATTACACTTGTTAACTTTTAATCAGAACACTTTGGCTTATATAATCATAGCCCACATTCTTGCCCATTTGCCAGATGTTCAGAGACAAATAAGTGTGAACTTCAAGATAGCTTTTCATACTTACAGATTATGACTTTGGATATGGACATCTGAGTTCAAATTTTTTTTCCAAACTATAACAGTATTAACATTTAAAATGATTTTTAAAAATTAAAAACAAAAAACAAAAAAACACCTCTCAGGACGTAGTAAATCACTGGCATTCATTTTCTATGTTCCATTCCAGATAACTGTTATAATACTAATTTGGAATCTTAGCATATATATGATTTTGCATTCTGTGTATTAACATATTGCCCAACAGAATTATCCATGTTACTGAAATCTTTTAAATTATTATTTTGATGGTTGCATAATAGTCTAGAGATTTGATATTCTAAACTTTACTTAGTATTCTAATTATTATTTATTTACAAAATACTCAAGTTTATTGTAGAGATATAAATATATAAATAACCTGAATTAAAAAGAAAAAGTACTTATAATTTTACAAACAAGAGACAGTAACTGCTAATATATTAGAATATATCTTGGATATTTAAACTATCTAACTATCTTCCTTTTTAACTATCCTTACAAACGTGCATATATATATATATATTATATATATATATATATAATATATATATATATATATTTTAAATGTGACCATACAATATATAATAAGAATATGCAAATATAATCAGAAATTTTATTGGTGGTATATTATGATCAATTTTCATAGCTACAAATCAGAGTTATCTGCATAGTATTTTCTCTTTGGAATATATCATAGTTATTGCACATTTAAAATACATTTCATTTGTTATAATGCTATGGTGAGCATTCATGTCATTATACAGTTGTCTTATTAGTTACTTAGAATAAATTCCTAAAATTCTGTTAAAGGTATGCATATGCTTAAGGATTTAAAACTTATGGACTGGACAGCATCAAGAAAAGGTTATGTAAAGTTACCATAGTCTGCCATGTATAATGCGCACTTTTTTGCCCAAATTTATGAGGAAATATAAGGACCCACATTATACATGGATAGTACTAATTCCGAATCTGTATAAATGCTTTTAATTCTTTTATTTATGCTTTTGAGCTAAAAGTATAATAAATAAATGCTGAAATTCCTTTATAATACAAAAATAAATCAAGTACCTAAATATAAACAAATAAATATTTGAATTAAAAAATTAAAACGAAAGTTGTTTTTTTTTCCTGAAAGTTTGGGCCAAAAAGGTGAGTGCACATGATACACAGCAAAATGCGGTATGTATATTCCTAACAGCAATGATGTTAGACAACTTAGCTGTTTTGAACATTGAAAAATAATTATTTTGCATGAATTGCTTAAACATGTTATAAAATATTCAAATAAAATACAATTTTAGTTATAGATAATAGAAGATAATGATTATTTGGGGTTTTTTATATCACAGTAAAATAGATGTTAATTTTTCTTAACATGATAGTGACTAGTGCTCTATTCTCTGCTTATCACTTGATCAAAGATTCCACAATAAAAGTGGAGAGAGTATGGTAATGATGCACAGACAATAGCATCCCATTTATCAGCAGACAGAGTTATAGCTTGTAGCCAGAGTTCTTTCAAACTAGTAATTTAAAAAATGTTTATGTGTATTTCACTTAAGTGAGAGCTTAGAAATCTGCGAAACATTTTTTAAAATCAAGTAGTTTTTTTCTAGGATACTGTGCTATTTTATAAGTGGAACCAGTGAGAGCAACTCAGTTGGTTAAATTTGTCATTAGTTAAGAGATGAAAGCATTTTAGACACTGAGAGTTATGAAAACAATTAAGTGTGCAAAATCCTACTTGTTTTTTCTTTAATACCTAGTCACAATAACTTTGTCCTGCCTTTAAGAAAGCTCTAAAATATTTATAAAAATAGTTCAATAAGCATATTCAAGGTCAGATTGGATCTAATTTCCTTTTCATCCCTGGAAAAAAATAAAGCCAAATAAAATTAAATCGGGCTCCCTGGATTTCAGTATGGTTTTTCTGACCTGGCATTTAATGGTGTCAAAAGTACAATCAAAGGGAGAAGTGCTCATTTTGGTGATATCATTCATCACCTTGTCAGCTGAATACAAAATAGAGATTCGGCTTCTATTGCAGATAATGTCATTGGAACATTCTCAATCCCAAAGGCTTGTTACCTGTATAGTCTGGTAAAAGAAAAATACTTGACTTTTCAGGATCTTTCTTTTGCTTTTGCTAACATTTTCAGTTTTATGAAGATTGTATTTCTTCCCCAAAACAGTCCTGTTTTGCATGTATTATATGCTATAAGTGGATGAAATGGAAAGAAGCAAGTTAGACTTCAGATATAATAATTGTATATTTCATAATATCTCTCATAATGCATTAACAACCATGCGATACTATACAAGATAACTCATATAAAGTACATTTTGTATTTTGTTTATAGTCAGTGGTGGGTATCATCAGGAAGGGAGATGATAAAGGAAGGGAAAGAGGAAAAGGAGGAGAACGGAGGAGACAAGGGAGAGAAAGAAATGTAATGAATACATAATGAATAAAAGAAGGTCCTTGCATTTGGCAACCATTATCAGAGAGTGCTATAGTCATATTTTTCCAACTGTAGTCAGAGGACCACCTGGGAAAAAAATAACACTGCATGCTTGTTAAAAGTAGAGCTTCCTGTGTGCTACTCCTGCATGATTCTCTTGGGATGGGGTTCAAGGAAATGTATTTTTCATGAGCACCAACGATAATCTTGTGCCAACTGAAGTTCGAAATCTATTGAACTAAAGTGTAAAGTTAATTGAAAATCCTGACCTGTGGCCTGATTAAAACAAATTGTATTGGTTTACAAAATCTACTCATATATTATGAATTGTCCTCAGCATTAAGAAAAGTATAAATGCAAAAAACAAACTTTAAGAAGATAAACTTTCAGAAGAAAATAAACTTTTTATGGAGAACACATTGGAAAGCTGTAACTGATGAAGACTCATTCACCCTATTCCGTTCATTACTGAAGGAAAGCTTATCCTTAAAACTCGAGCAGGGGAATTTTTGTATAGAATAACTTTTTACTTATGGAGTGATTTTCATTCAAGCGAAGCTAAATGATGAGTGTAATTAATGTTTAAGTAACACGATAATTAAACTGTGTAGGTATAGCGTCTCTCTGAATTACTGAAGCATACAGATTATTTTAAGGATTTTAATTCCAAATACTGCTCACATGCCAACATATTTACTATAAATCTATTGCAACTGGAACATTTTGTCCTGACAAATATTGTAAATACAATCTAAATAACAGACAATGGTGGTTTATCACTGTGAATAGTGATTATCCTTAAATTGAAAAAAAAACCAAAACATTTGGGATATATTTTAATTATGATTTCTGAGAGTTTAAGATTATTTCTCTATATAATTTATATACGTTTTCTCATCTAAGAAAAAAATTAACATAAAGAATAGAAAAGCAAGAGGTAAATTCACAGTCCCAAAGGTCAAATGCTAATTTTGGATTGCCTTCATTTAAAAAAAAAAAAAATTACCAACATTAGTGTTGAAACTATTGATTATTAATGAAAAAATGTATTTAATTTGGAGCTTTTGGACATATACATTTTAATTTGTGTTAAAAAGGAATTAATCTTTGCCTCTTTTCCCTCCAATGTTTGAAGCTGAATTGCACACACGAATATTATGCAAATAAAGACAATTCTTTCCAAAGCTCTGAAAATTTAATGTCAAAAATTACATATTTTAGCATACATTATTTAGTGAAAAGTTCATTTTTATTTTTTCTGCAAAAGTGCTTAAGCTTTGGAGTAAGAGAGTTCTGTCCCTGTTTATACCATATGTTTTAGAAGTTTTAACTTCCTCATGGGTATCCAAAGAGGTTAATATTTCACATTTTTCTGGCATTGCACCAATTTCATTTTCATTCTGTTGTTCTTGTTATTATTACTATCTTATGTAAGAGCATAAATATAAAATCACTTACAGGATCAGTGATTGACAAACATCTTATTTCCGGTCAAGAACTTAGACTGTGTTGGGAGACTGTGATTCCTGCGAGGAGTGGGACATGTCAGAATCCTTAGGGTGGTATGAATACGGTTGTCTGTGATTTAAAATGTCCTCTCAATACTTCTGAAAATAATCACCACCACCATCACCACCATCAGCTTCTGCCCAACGGAAATCTTTGCCCTGGACACTACCAGTGGTGATAAGACCTTTATTTACTTACCATGAACAAGGACTGGCATGAAGTATTGTGCTTATCCAAAAATGACTGAGTTGTTGATTTTTGAGGCTGAGTGGTCACACGATGCAGTAGAAAGACCACTGCAGGGAAAATCAGGAGACTGATTTCTAGTTAGCACTGTCACTAACTATTCGATTTTGAAGAAGTCAATTGGTCTTTCCAGGCCTCAGTTTTCTCCTTTGAAGAGAGTAGATGATTTTGAGTGTCTTCTCTGATTGCGCATAATTAGAAAAATACAAAACTTCTAAAGTTGAAACATGTTTGAGATGGAAATAGGTAGTGAGAACAATAAGAAAGGGCATTATGAAGGTATCCATAAAAGTATAAGGTAATAGAAACTATTTGGTAGAAGCATCAGGTTTTAAAAAAAAAAGAAAGGACAGTGGTATTTTTCTCTAAACTTGTATGTGAGTAGTTAGAAAGCAAATTAATAAAATGATATTTTAAAATGTGCTTTTGAACACATCTGCTTTAGGAATTTTAACCATGCTTTTTAAATTATTTAACAAAAACAACAATGTAGATTCATTTTATAGTTTCTCATCCTTTTTTTTCTTTTTCTGTATGAGGACTATTTTAAGCATAAAGATAATCTTCCAGAATTGATTAAAAATGACTCTATTTAACCTCTCATGGTCAATAGATTTTTTTAATGCCTGAAAATACTACTGAACCCTAACTTAATATCAACTTAACAACCATTTCTACTTCCCTTCTTTTGAACTACACTTTTATTTATATAGTAATAATTTAGGATAAGTACATTGTAATTCCTAGATTTGCATTTGCTATGTATTGGAAACCGGTTGAGTTTTCTACATCTATATGTAAACAAGCAAAGCTTGCTAGGTTTATATATAGAATAAAACTTATGGATCTGTCTAGGATTTGTATTTATTTCTTCTTTTTACTTTTTTGATTACTTAGATTGGATCTTTTTATCATGTCAAATAAATTAATTTTTTTTAACAGTTGCTTATGGAATATCAGAATGGACAAGGAACTTTTCTAGATGCTATGGGAGAAATGTGATATGATGTAGATAAAGAGATAGATGATGATGACAGACAGACAGACATGCACATAGACAAAACTGATCTATTATTAAATATATAAATATTTTGAGTGATTAAGCCAATGAATACTCTAAGAACTTAGTGAGAAATAGATCATTTTTAGTTGTAGTTAAAGACAATACTATAATGATGGAATTAGAATTGTTTGGCCTGTGTTTTTATGGACTGTGGGGTTTGAACAGGTGTGAAGAAGTACAGAGGGAAAGGAATGAATAAAAGTAAGAGTTTTCAACGTGTCAAGTGTTTTGGGTAGACACCAAGTAGATTAGTAGGTTAACCTGGCAGAGACCTTTTATGAGTACTGGTATGTGTAGCAGGGACCCAATTATAAAGAGCCTTAAAAGCCAGGCTAGTAGGCTAAAAATTATCCTATGGACAGCAGAAAGCTTATGGATAGTAGAAATATTTGCTTTCTTACGTAATTCTTACTTCTGATTTAACTTTTTAAAAAGAATATCTACTATGTAAATATGTATATTTCAGAGAGTTTAAATACTTTTGTATATTACATAAGGCTATCAATTGCCAGTAGTAATAGAAGAACTTTAAGTACTCTAATAGTACTTTACAGATAATAGTAACACTGTCAAGGTTATTTATCCCTTGTGCCTCGCCTAATGTGACCAATTCCTTTGGAAATGACTATACAAGTCAGTGGTCGGTATAATATGTGAAGGCTTATTCTCATCACAAAGAGTCATTTATTAGGTGCTTAATTGTGAATGTTGCTCCCACCAGACAATGTACAAAAATTGCTACTAGGGGTCTTTAAGAATTGAGTCAGGGGAATCTAAATGCTCTTAGTGTCCTCAATATGGCACACTCCTTTTGTACCTATTAAATTGTGCTTCGTAGTATCAGCTAAATATGTTAAATAATCACATTTACAAACAGGCTGCCAAAAATGAACAGATATTGGACCTAATCTTTGCTTGTAGCAGGTATGTAGGCTCCCATTAACTTAGATCATGCAGGAACCAGCTGATGAAAAGAATTTGATTTGCCATGAATAATGGAATACATGTTTCACATCCCTTGGCCAATCCTCAGGGCCCTTTGCTCAGATGCTATGAGTAGTTGATACAAAATTTAAGTTAGAACTTAAATTTCAGATTTTAATCTTTTCCTTTATGGTATTCTCAAACTAAATACTGAATCTCAAAAGATGGCCTTATTTAGTTTCAAATCTAATAAAAGGTAATTATAGTATTGGCATAATTAGTCAACAGGCTAAATTTGTTAGAGTAAACTGAAATTGTCTAATATTTATGGAAGTAAAACAGCAGCATTCTATGTAATTTTACTGAGTTAAGAGATCCTTCTTATCAACTTCCCAAAGAAATATTTATTTATTTTCTTAGTATCATTTTTGTTAATCCAGAAATACTTTTTTTTTTTTTAATTAGTTTCAGGTGTACAAAACAATGTAATAGTTAGACATTTACACCCCTTACAAAGTGATAACACCCTGCCCCCTATCTACTACCCCTCTGACATCGCATACAGCTGTTATATTTCCACTACTTTTAGTAAATGTTACCATACCAACATATGACTGATTTCATTGTCAACAGTACTTCTACATGCATGAGTATTTGTGTATGTGTGTAGTCCTTGTTTGATATAGTAGTTCCATGAAAACTCTTCCTAAATTGGGAAACTCAGGCAAAGAACAAAACCGCTGATCTTAAGCACATTTTGCATATATAATTGCATAAAACAGACATATGGTAAACATGCATGGCCAAAAATCTTCCACAAAATTTTAATATTTGCATTACTTTACATACTCATATTTCCTAAAAGAATATAATAATTTGGTTAATATATCTTATGCAGTACTTGGACACTTTTTTTAAAATGCCATGATAATGCATGCATTTATCATACTCAAATTGATAGATTTATTCGCTGG
Source organism: Rhinolophus sinicus (assembly GCF_036562045.2). NCBI lineage: Eukaryota > Metazoa > Chordata > Mammalia > Chiroptera > Rhinolophidae > Rhinolophus > Rhinolophus sinicus. Next base: position 107,921,848 of record NC_133755.1, read on the forward strand.
ACTCTTACACTCGTTTTATATATTGTCTTTTAGAGCAATATTAAGCTTTTCAGCTGCAAATATTAAGCAATTAACTTCAAAGTAGTATCCTTCTCAGAATAAAGAACTTCCAAAATGTTTTGCAATTTCTTTGAAATTATAATGACCCAATATGTCATAATTTTAGACTACAAAAATACTTTGGAACAAACTATTTTAAAAAAAAGAATATGGTAATAGGAGACAATTGCCTTTTGACATTACAGTTTATTTAATAAAGTTAAAAAGCCTTTAACATAGGATCTATTCATAGTATTTCAGCTTCCTTTCCTATTTGTTGGAACATATTCACTTTTGGTTTTTAAAACGTAAAGGTTCATCTTGAAAGAAAATCCTCAATTGTGTAGGCAGGTATGGGGAATGTGTCTTCCAACATTCTTTCTTCTGTTTTCAGCTTTGAAATGTCCCAAAGAAATCAAACAAGGATCCATCCCTGGAAGAAGAATGGAATCAAGTCAAAGATCAAATAAAATTAAATACTGTGCACAAAAGCTTCTATTTAAAAGTACAAAAATGAGTTGATTTTATATGAGAAGAAAATAATGTTGTTTCATGGATTTTAAGTTAGCAAACTAAGTTAAATTGACTTTGACTAATTAATTCAAGCACTCTTTAGTATACCGAGATGCATTCAATCTCAAATAAACCTAGAAATATTTAGTTTGAAACAAGTAGCCAGTGCTTATTGAAATAAAAGTTATTATTATTTATGATCATGAAAATGATTAAGAATCTGCACTGAGTTATGACACTGTTAAACAGAGAGTTATTAGCAAACATAACATAGAGTATTAATACCTAATTATATAAAATTGATTTCTAATTAGCTCTACAGGGGTGCAAAAATAATTCCTGCAGTATTAATGACAACCAGATTAAAGAGGGAAACTTCTCCTTGCTCTAATTAGTTTGGTTTGCAAATCCTTTTCTATAAAACAAATATATTCTTTATTTTCCTCTAAATGCTTGTGACTCCCAAATTACCTGTTCTATAGCATTAAAGGTTCAGTTGTCTTCTCCTTACTTTGCCTTAAAGTTGTTAATGTAATCACACAAAGAGTACAACTAATGAGAAAAAGAAAAGGAAAAGACAGACCCAACCATAAACAAAGGTGTGAATTGCTTGTAAATGATATTCGGTGCTCCCTTATTCCCTTTAACGATGTAGCCCAATCCTTTTCCAATGTAAGGAGCCTTCGGGGGCACTGGTGTGTTACATCATTGCCATCTATCTTTCCCTCCCCCCTTACTCCCCCCACAGGGCCTGTCCTCCTCAGCCCAGACCTGGGCTTTAACCTCATGGTTCTCATCTCCCTATCGAAACTCAGCTCTGTTGGACACCATACCATTAAGTCTTTCTACAATTCCTGTAGGCAACTCACTAATTCGACATGAGTCTGCTAAATGTTGTTCTCCCAAATACTATTTGGAAAATATGTAGAGAAAATTTCCTAACCCAAAAAACTTGTTAAAATAACCCCTGGCTTTAATCTTCACAACACCCAATATTTTTTTATAATACACTCGTATACTAGTATTCCATACCTTTCTTCCTTGTTGGACTAAATTTCTGGATGTAGACCATCTGTTTCACTCACCTCTATATTCTTTGGAGGTTAACCCAGCAGCAGCACCCCATGGTCAGCAACTCTTGGCATTTTATAAATATTTGTTGACTAAATGAGTAGAAGAAAACCTCAGTATCTAGCTTGACATAAATGCCAATAATCAAGTGTTCATTTAATCAAGTATGAGGTAATTGATGGTTGAAAGCGCATTTCTGTTTTCCTTGTATGTATAAAATCTGTGACTCTATTTCACAGTTTTCCCCTTTAAAACACTATTTTTATCCCTCTAGCTAGGTTTCCCCCCAACATCTGAATATATTTTTTTATCTGCTACCCTCTAAAGAGGCATAAAAAGCCTCTTTAATGTAATATGCCACTAGAATGCTAAAACGAGTACTTTTAAGTGAAAGCATTACAAGCACTATGCAGAAAAAAATATCTGGTAAAACACCCAGCAACACCCACAATTGCTCTGTAAAATGGGTCTTCTAATAACTCCCAAGATGGTTGTCAAGCTTAGTAAAAGTGTGTAAAACTATCTGGGATTGTGCCTAGCATCCATGGCAAGCCTTCAGTGCAGTGTAGCTATGATCATATTCCATGCTGATTTCCAAGCCCAAAGCATTTGCGAGAAACAGAGAAGCAATTAAAAAGAGTGGTTATGAAACGTAGGAATGTTACATGGTAGAACTTTGAGAAAAAAGTAGTGATCTGGTTTCCACCATTTTTGTTGTCACCTACCTTCTCATTACTGTAAAATAACTGCTGTGCTTTAGTTTAAATGTTTAATGTATTTTTTTTTTTTTTAATCTTTAACTGGAGTGAAAAGAGGTAGAAAAGAAAGTGATGAACTGAGTTACTCTATTTTTATTTTTTTATTTTTTAGCAATGAAAGCTCAGGTAATAACACAATAGCTTTTTGTTCTAGTAACTGGGACCAATTTCTTCTCCTTTTCTATCTTAGGTGATAAGCGCACAGAACTAAAGTTTGGGGGAGAAAGAATAGAATGCAGATCATACGCATGGTTCTCAGGGCCCTCAGCCTTCTCCATCTGCACACTCTTTTATCTACTGTTCCAAAATGAACTATCAAGTGCTCTAATCCTCAAGCCGATCAACCCAAAGAAACAGCATAAGATTTAGCCAATACAAAAGTTGAAACTAGGGAAAATTCAAGGACAAGAAAGCCTCTCCATTCTTTATTAAATCTTCCAGACTTTCTCTCTTTCAAATTCCTGGAGAAAACTAACTCTCTGTGAAAAGACAAATTTCAAAAATATCTACAGTGGTTCCATAAAAGATTGATAAGTACATGTTTCTGTATATAAAACATTTGACTTAAAAGGAACAATACACATGGCAGATGCTTCTTTATCTTGAAATTTCACAGCTGTCATCTGTTTCAACAATGATGGTTGAATGAGCGAAATATTGTTTATTCTACTAAGGACATTGTGCAGCTTTCACTATATAAAAACTTCTTTCATTTTTCTCACCGTAATTCTGAAAGCAGTGAAACAAGCTTGTCTGCATTTGTATCTAGCTGCTTGTTGCCAGTTAGATGTCTGTCCATGACACTTATGACCCCTTTAAAATCTGCCTTTTGCCTATTTCACTACATTAAAACTGCTATCCCCATTTCAGTAACCATCTAAGTGATGGACCATGTTTCCTCTCTCTCCTCCTCAATTTCCCTGCACTGTTTAGGACTTTCTATGGCCCCCTTCCACCGTATATCCTTCTTTGCCCTCCTCTGCACCGTCTTCCATACCCCTCAATTCCTTGTTTCCTTTATTAGCCTGCCTTTCATCTCCTGTGTGCAGCTAGATTGTCTCCTCAGATGATTACACTTTCTATAACCCTCCTTCTTGGTATGCTGACTCACTCCCATAAATTGAGTTCTGTTTGTACCTCAGCAGCCATGCCTACCCAACCCAGTATGGAGAGCTGACATCTCCCATATTTATCCAGTTGCTGCTGGGTATTTCTGCCTGGAAATACTCCTGGGTACCTCACAGGCCCAAGTCCCAAGGCAAAACTCCCTGTTTCCCTGTGGAAATTTATTTCTCCTTTCTTTCTTTTTCTGGTAATGCATATTAGCTTTGAAATGACGAAGCCGAATTTCACTCTCATTTCCTTTTTCTTCCGGTTTGCTTTGTGGCATGGAATTTTCCTCCATGACTTTGTTTCAAAGTCGCAACGTCTCTTGTTCTCTACTATCACCATCCAGCTTTTAATATTTTTAGCTTGAGCTATTGTTACACCTTTCTACTGGGTTCTACCTCATCTCTTTTCCTACCCCAATCCATCCTACATCTCTGCTAAGGTAGATTTATTGAATATTCATATTGGTCGCATAATTTTCCTTCAAAGTGGCTTCCATGGCCATTCTCATTGACCTGGCATTCAAGGCGCTATACAGAAAAGGTGATCTACCTTATATCAAGTACTCATCTTCATGTTAGTTCAACCCAGTTAATTCTATTACTGCTATACATATCTCTCTACCTTGCTCGTGTTTTCTCTCTATAAAATTTTCCTTTCCTTCTCATTATTATAGTTTACTAAAATAATTCTCTTCCTCTTTTCCTTCCTTCCTTTTTGCTTATTTCCTTTTTTTCTCTTTTTCTGTATTCTTTTTTGTTTTTCAATTCACTTACTTATCCTTTTATCTACTCATTTGACCACGTATTTTGAGCAAGAAAACTTTTTTTGAGTATCTATTGTGTGCCTGGCACAATTTTGGATGTTGGAAGTAGAATGTTAGAACAAAATAAAGGTCATGCCCTATTACCTCTTCTAGTCTAGACAGAGAGACAGGGGACACTCAGATTGCCACATGCAACTTATTGGCACATGATTAAATAAGATATATATATATATATATATATATATATATATATATATATATATATCTTATTTTTTAAATCTTTACAAAATCCATCATAGAGTCATATAAATTGAAAGGCCTTAGAAAAGAATTGCTAATTTTAATAAGCTCAATTTAGAGCAAAACTGCATTGTTTTATTCCAACTTTTGTTGCATGAATGAAGTTATTTCTGGCATATTATTAAGAGACAAAAAGCTTTAGTTCCATGATGCAATCAGATATTTGAAAAACTACAGATAATACTAGTTCAAATGTGAATCATACTTGGTATGTGTCTGATCCTGTTCTTAACACAGATATTAATCTATTTACTATTTTACAACAACCATGGGAAGTTGACACTGTTGTTCACATTTACAGACAGAGTACTTGAAGCACCTAGAGTTTCTGTATGTTGTCCAACATCAGGGGACTAGTGAATTCAGTAAGTCTGACTCCACATTCTATACCCTCAAGAACATCGCTCTACTGGCTCTCCTAGATACATTTGTGCCTATGAGATGAGAAAAAAGGAAGCTGATGAAATTTAGAAAATAAAGAGAAGAGAGACTAATCTCAAGTAGGTTCTTAAATATACTAAGCACAATTTAATAGTCTACTTTTTATGTAACCGAGCTGATCATCCCCGAAGTGATGAATACAAAAATTAAGGAGAAAGCATAAAAAGAGATAATTAGGGGAAAATGAAATAATCACTTATAATGTGGTACATAGAATTCTACAATTTATCAGAACACAGTGATCAAAAGCAGCCTGGTGAGATCTTTTTGATATTAGAGAATCTGGTTGCTTTTTGACTACTTCCTCCTTTTCTCATATTTTGTTCCATTTGAAATACCTATTATTTAATATATTTGAGATGCATTGTCATAATAAGAGTAGTTTAAAAGCTTTCTTCAAATAAAGTTGTTGTGTCCTCTGAAAGCCAGCATTCCCTTTTTTTTGCAGTTTTTCTTATTAAAATAAAATAGCTGACATTCGAGGTCCATCTGATGTCTGTTTAAAATACTAGATCTCATACCAAAGGAATAGATCATCATGCAGATTAAAACACACACACACACACACACACACACACACACACACACACACAAATAAGTGTTTTGTATCAAGCTTCAGTTTTAGAGACTTGGTCTATAACTTCAGAAACTCTGTAATGATCTTGAGAAGTAGAAATTGTCATCCAAGCATTTTATGAGGCACTTCATTTTAGACTCTTCATTAAATGACTCTCTGGTCATTAAAGTTAGTTACAAGTTGAAGAGGCAATGCTGCGACCAAGTTAAGAATTGTTGGAAGCATTGTTTCTTTTACATCCTACAAAAGATCTGTATTGGTTTCCAAGCTAAGGAATGTGTCATTCCACTTCTAGGATTCTAACTGGAAGAAATATGCATAAAGCACTGAAAGATTTAGGCACAAAGATGATTGCTACTGTCAAATAATTCATTAACAACTGAAGAGATCTTCAACGTGGCAAAGGGAGGCAGGTTTTGTTCATCTACACTGGAATTTTATGTAGCCACTAAAAGGTATTTAAAGGGGCTATTAATGTTATCTGAAAGGTTAAGAAGACAAAATTCTAGAGTCAATATGATCAAGATTCTGAAAAATTGTGCATAGGAAAAAATTGAGCAAGTATGGATACTACTTTTCATACTTAAGAAATATTTACATTTTGAATGAGAATGTATTGCTTTTATGATAGAAAAAAAATACTTAAGAAAATGTTGTAGCATTTTTTCCCACATTACTCTTTAGGAGCTTACAGATGAGATAGAAGGAGGGGGAGGGGGAAAGGAAGAGGGAGAGGGATGGTGGAAGGATAGACATAATATTCTATGATTTATTTAAATAGTAGAAATGCATATTAAGGTGATGAAGAAGCAAACATATTTTCCTTTTTATGTTATTGTTTTGGATTTTTAAGACCCTCATGATAAATAACAATGAGCATTGTTTTTCTGTCATGGTATTATTTTCAGTTGTTCATGAGAGGATTTTTCTTAGAACTACCCATATTTTGGTTAATAATCAAGTCAGTGACTAGCAATATTGATGCAAAACATTCATGTGCGATGTGCTCTGTTAGGTAATGTGAGTAGAGGATTAAAAACATATTTGGAATATGGGGGCCATGTTATAAAATAGGAAAGGGAAATTCAGTTGCTTTATTAAACTAATCATTATTCTTGTATAATCAAGTTAAAAGTTCCTTCACTGAGTTTTTGTTAGTGATATACTTTCTCAGGTTTTGTATAAAAATGTCATAATATTCATCCTTTTCTTGTATGATGATTTAGTTAGGTATTCGATTCTATGTTATTTTTTCTGAAAACTAAAGATTTTACTCCACTACCTTCTAATTTCTGTTGTTCCAGACTTGTCTAATAGTTATTTTTTATAGTATATTTTTTTCTTTGACAGCTTTTAATATTTTTCTCATTGCCATGGTGTGCAGAAGTTTCACTGTTATGTGCTTAGCTGTGGAATTCTTTATACATGTTTGGTTTGCTATAGGATGTGCTTCCTACATCTTGAGTTTCATGTATTACATCAATTATGATAATTTTTTATACATTTCACTTTGAATATGTCCCATCTTAAATTGTATAAATTTTTCTCACTGTGCAGCTCAAAGGTCGGTGGGATTTAGCCTATTCTCCAGGTCTGCTAACCGCTCTTTCATATTTCTATTTCTTTATAATTCTATGAAGACTTTTGAGTCATTTTTCATCTTTATCTTCTAGGTCACTACTTTTCATTATCATGATTAACTACTGTTTACATCATCCTTTGCATCTTTATTTTTAATGACTATATTTCTCCTTTCTATCATTTCTTTTAAATTACTTTTATTGAGGTATAATTTACATAAAATAGAGTGTATTGATTTCAAGTATATGATTCATTAGGTTTTTGTATATATACCTGTGAAATTACCACCAGAGCCATCATGAAAAAAATTTCTATCAGTTAATTTTTTCATAATATTTTTATTTTTGATAGTATCTTGTTGCTTTCACATGTTTTCATTCATTCTTTGTGTTGTTAGTCATTTAAGTGTGTTTGTGATATGCATCCAGTACTATAATATGGGCCTATTGTAGTCTAATTATGGTTTAGTTTTTGTTTTGTTTTTGATGAATTATGCCCATGGTGTCTTTGCTCCTTCTCTGTTTGCAATGAGCACTGTGAGTGCATATTTGTGCACATTTTTACCTGGTAGTTCTGGATGACCTTTTTGTAAATATATTCTTGAAGGAAGTATTTGCATTTGCTTTTTCTAGATACTCCACAGGTATCCAAGACTTAAACATTTATATATATATACACACATATATATGTGTGTGTGTATATGTATATATATATATGGGAATATATACATATATACATGTATATGTCATATGTAATAACACATAATAATGAAATTAATGTACTGCTTTTCACTCTCTATAGATTAAGAAACAACTTGACATGACCACTTTTTACAATAACTTCTTAGGACCTAAATATCCACTCTGCAGTTCAGTCTCCTCCCTGTTTTTGTGCTGGAAAATGTTTCTTATGAAGAAACCATTTATGTATTTATATACTTGGCAGATATATAATGAATGCCCACTATGTACCAGATATGATTCTAAGTATTGGGAACACCAAGAGTGAGCAAAACAGACAAAATCCTCTGACCTTAAGGAGTTTACATTCAAATAGGGCAAGGCAATAATTAAAAGGAATAAGTAACACACATAGAACGCTTATGCTGGATAGTGATAAATTTTATGGACAAAAATGTTAGGAAAGAGTATACAGAGTGTTAATGGGGTCAGGAATTACGTTTTGAAAATAAAAGGAGAAACAGAAGGCCTTGCCGAAAAGAATGACCTAAAGAGGGTGAGAAAGTAAGGAGTGGAAGTTATATGGAAGAAGAATAGTCTAGGGAGAAAGAACAGTAAAACCAAAGCCCTAAAGTAATAGGATATATGCACAGGAAAAGCAAGGAGTCAGCTTGTCTGGAGCTGTGCGATTATAGAGGGAATCAGTAACAGATCAACTGAGAATTGGAACAGGGCCCAGACTGTGGAGACATTGGAAGAAATTTGGCTTCACCTCCAAGTGGAACTGGGAGCTTTTGTAGGGTTTTTAAAAGAGAAATTATGTTGTCTGATTTGTTTTAAAGGGATCAACCTGGTTGCTATGTTGAGATACATAGGTTAAAGATAAAGCAGGTTGATATTCCAGGAGACCACTTATAGTAACCCAGATGGCAAATGGTGGTGGTTTTGATCAGAGTGATAGTGGTGGAGGTGGTGAGAATTGGTCAGATCCTGGAGGTATTTTTAAGGTATAACTATAGGATATGTTGATGAATTAGTTGTGGGTGTAAAAGAGAAGAGCCAAGTGCGGCTACGTTGTCTTTGGTCTGAATAACTGCAAAGGTGGATTTCCCACTAGCTGAGATGAGAAAAGGAAAGGGAAGACCAGAATTGGGAGAGAAAGGTCAGTTTTGGAGATTTTAAGTTGGAGAGTCCTATTAGACATCCTAGGGGAGATTTCAAATAGCATGGTAGTTCAAAGAGAGGTGAGTACTGGAGATATAAATTTAAGAGGCATCAATATATAGATTTTACTTAAAGCCCCGATACTGGATGAGCTCCTCAAAGGAGTAAGGATAGAAAAGGAATGAATTCTAGGGATTGAGTTTTGGGGAGCTTTATATTGTGAGGTCTGCGAGGTGAAGAAAAACCAGAAAAATGCTTTGAAATTAAGCAGGCAACTTATTAGCAGGAAAACCAAGTGAGAATAGTGTTCTAGAAGTGAGGACAATAAAGGGGGATCAAGTGTGCCAAGTGGTTCTGACAACATCAAGATGAGGACTATGATTTAACAATAGCATTGATAATTTCGAGGGCTGGCTTAGAATGAGAAGGAAGGAAGTGATTCCTTTTTTTTTTTTTTTAACCATGCGAGAAAATGGGGTCATAGCTAGAGAGTGGAGATCAAAGAGTGTATTTTTCAGATGGTGAAAATAATGCATGTTTGTAGAGGGAAAAACTGAGAGGAAAACCGATGCTACCGGAGAAACAAGGGAGACCACTGGGCTTCGTTCTAGACTAGATGACAAGGCATGGATCTAATGCTGTCTAAGTGGAGAATCTGGGCTTTGCTGAGTGCCCAGAGAGCTGTGGGTTTGAAAGGCTGTTTTGTTTTAAGATGTTTCATCGTTGGGGTTTTAGTGTATATATAGTTTGCAAGTTTGTCAGAAATGGCCATATGTTTTCACAAATGTAATGCATCATCTTTGTTAGTGTAGCATAAAACACCTCAGCCCCTTACTCTGAGGGCCAGCCACAGAGGCGTTTTAGTTTCTGAAAGACTCCTGTTCCCGCTTGCCAGAGAACTTTTGCACATGCTGTTGCACCTTCCTCCAAAGACACCCACTCCACGATTTCATTCTGACCTTCATAGCACTTTCCACAGACATAACTTTCCATTCCGTCATGTGCTCATTTGAATGTCAGTCTTTATCATTTGACTTTAATTGCCAGGAACCACCTCTCTTAAAATGTCTAAAAGGCCCATTGTATACTGAGTAGCAAACAATGACATTTACTATTTATTTATGGACTGACAAACATATTGCGAATTACATACAGTTTTACTTGAAAAATGCATTTAGTTTATAGTTACATGATACAAAGTAAATAAATACAGGTGTTTCTTCTTATTCCTTTTGGTTGCCTAGATGGTATATAGATTAAGTAGATTATGCTCATATTCTCATAATTGTACTTAATTCTCTGCCATCTGGATAACATGTTTTACTGTGTAAAATGCTATTTTAATAAGCCAGAAAGTAGTTTTACATTGGGAGATGTTCTAGCACTTTGTTCAAAAGAACAAAATGCACTCACACAGAAAATGTTATTTAGACATCTGCAACCAAGCTTAAATTTAAGAGCCTTTAGTTGTGCTTCTACAACTCAGAAACCACATTACCTCCAATATGAATAATATTTACTCAGTAAAATGGAACATTCACTGGTCTCTGAAAGCAAATCTTTAGTGGAGCAAGTTGATGTTGAAGCTGAAGTTTGGGCAAGACTGTGGGAACAGAAGGTTGAAAAGAAAAATGTACACAAAATAAATTTGAATCAGTGACCCCATGTAGATTCAAAAGCATATACCAACAAAAAAATGAGGAATAATATAATGTGGTTGACTAATATTTTATTGACACTCACATATCAAGAGATTTTCAACACTAGTTAAAAATTAAAAACTAGTAAGTAGCATAAACTATTGTATCAAACTGGGAATCAAATAAAATGAGTGTTTGGTTCTGATTCTTGCTTGTGTGATTTTCAACAGGGTTTTTAGATAATATAGACCTCCATTCCGTAGTTGAGGGGGAGGCCACAGCTTTCTCCACGTGCCCACTTATGACTGAAGTTTATGAAACAGATATATAAGTTGAAAATATAGAATTCTACAGAAAGAGATTGTCTACTATTACCCAATAATGAAAACAAACAAAAAATTCTATCATTAAACATCAACCTCAAGTTTTATGTTATCCTTGGAATTGATGTCCCACGTTTCCCAGACATACCTCAGGTAGAACAAAGTTTTATATACGTACCTTTCAAATAACTCTTATAAGATCATTGCTGCAGTGTCAAAGCAAAATTAAGTTCTAACAGATTCTAGCACAGAATAGGTGGAGAATTTTATGATACAAAATCAAGGGAATGAAGGAATTAAGGGGAGGGGGTGAGGTGTTACATAAAATTACTCGGATCTTATTTTTAAATATGTTTTAATTTTTTAATTACAGTTGATATATACGTTTCAAGTATATGACATAATGATTAGACATTTATATAACTTACAAAGTCATCACCCCATAAATCTAGTACTATCTGACAACATACAGTTATTATATTATTCCTTATGCTATACTTTATATCCCAATGACTATTTTGTAACTACCAATTTTTATTTCTTAATCACTTCCCCTTTTTCACTCATATCCCCAACCCCTCTTCCCTCTGACAACCATCAAAATGTTCTCTGTACCTATGACTTTGTTTCTGTTTTGTTTGTTTGTTTTGTTCTTTAGATTCCACATATAAGTGTAATCATATGGCATTTGTCTTTCTTTGCCTGACTTACTCCACTCAACATAATACCCTCTAGGTCCATTCATGTTGTTGCAGATGGCAAGATTTCATTCTTTTTTATGGCTGAGTAATATTCCATCATATATATGAACCCAAGACTATATTTTTCAGGGAACATTTCTATAGTTCATTACTTGGATCTTTAATGTAGTACTCTATATTATTTTCACATTAGTGGGAGGAGGGAAGGAAAGTTGGTATTCTACTCGGAGCATTATAAAATTAATATATTTTAGAAAGAATTCATATTTTATAAGTGATGTGTAAATTTGGAAAAGTAAAATGTTGTGATAGATCACATGCCGTATTTGATTGTTTGACCTCTCTCAACTCAAAGTGGAGAGCATCGAAATTCCAAAATTATCATGCTTAGTAGAAACTTCTTGTTGGAAAAAAATTAATGCGTTGTGAGGAAGAGAAAATATGAATTATTCAGTATGCTTTCAATAGAACTGTATTAATGCCCAATGTTCTATTTTTAATGAATATAAGACTGGAAAAAATATATTGACAAATAGATTCAGTAACTTCAGGTACTTCTCTTTATTTTGCTTTTCAAATTTTGAAGCATAATCAAAAGAGCTCACTTAAAAGTCAAATTATTCAGGTTAGTTGTTATTAATTTTCCCACATTCATATTTAAATGACTATCATATAACAAAAGTCCTATTTTGCACATTGATTAAAGTAGAAAGTAATATTCTGAATGGAATTTGCTATTATTAGAAAATGAAATTACATCATCTCATATGAGATAAAACATAATCGTAAGAATGAATATTTGAAATAGATAGCTACACCTGTTTTTCAGACATACTGAATTTACAAAAGTATTAGTGAATAGAATTATACCTTGTTTAAGAGCATCAATAAACACCTAAGGTCTTACTGTCACAGCAGATGTAACAAGTAATAAGAGCTGTCTACACTTTCTCATTCAAACAGAATAGTGGTAGATGAGGCTTATTTTAAGAAATGTGTTGATTTCTTATGAATCATAAATATTTCCATAATCAGAACCAGTTAAGAGTCTCTACTAGCAAGTGTTATTTTTGACATTTTTAGATCTATGATGGTATCAAAACTGGAAATAAATACCTTGCCCTTTACTGCCCATGGACAATAAGATGCTAGTTAAAGGGGTAAAAAGGAGAAAAATTCAAACTAAGCAAAGGTTCATATTCAGAATTGGAATTTATAATGTGAACCAACTTTTTTTTTTTTTTTTTTTTTCCTGTAACCTAGATCTTTCAATTCCAAGTACAAATTCAATGTCTAAAAGCAGTATAGAGAACTTGGAACTTCTGTCCTACTTCTCTCATCTACATGCTGTTTGCTTTAAGAGACTTAGCCATAACGTGTTTCAGTTTAGATTAAGACAACTGGTATATTAAAATTTGGAAAAGTAAAGTGAGTTCCTTCTCTGACTTTTTCTTAATTTTATTGATAATTTGTGTGCATAGGTGGCCAGAAATTACATAATTTTAAAATAGCATAGAACAGAAAATGTCAGCAATTGACTGCCCAACAGGATAGAACTATAGAGACAAGGCACATATATAGTTGTAGACACACAATAGAAATAATGATGACGAATTGGATATGATTATAAAAGAGAACAAAGATGTCAAAGAAAACCCCAAGGCCTCTTTCTCATTTGGGCGATGGGTAAATGGGTAAGTGGAAAAGAGGGAAGCAAAATCTTGTTTCGATGATTTTTGCACATATTGAATTTGAAGCAGTCCAGATTTTTATGGACTATTTAGGTGATAGGTCTTTCAGCTGTTGTGTAAATGAGTGTAGAATTCAAGAGAGAAGATTGAATTGTATTTATCAGATTACTGAAAACTGATTTTTTTGTCTGTGGATTTAGAGCTCTATTTGTTATGGTTTCAGAGTCACTGAATTTAGATACAGTTGAATGGAGTAGTGAATGCGATCTGGAGAGAGCCTGTGGGCTGAAGAAAGCAGACAATCGAATGTGGAACCTTGGGAAAAACATTAGTGAAGTCATCACATTGGTAGAAAGAGAACCAGGGAAGAAAGAGACTTGAAAGTCAGGAAGACAAAATTTTAAGAAGAAGGAAAATAGTAAAAAAGGATAAGATTCTTCAGGAAGTCAAATGAAATGAGAAATAAGTTGTGCCCAAAAGTTTGGAGAAAACAGTTATCCTAATTATATCTTAAATTACAGCCCCTGCCTCAAGTAGTATTTCCATCCATCCATAATTACATGGTCAAACTCTTTTTCATATTACTCATAAATTTTCACTTCTACCATATGTAACTCTTTTGACTCTCCCTACAATGATCCAAACCCAAATGGACTTATAGAGCCAATGATGACATTGCTAACAGGATCATGAACAATAATTAAGTATGAACTTGGAAGCTACCTGTTTTCAAAGTTCCAATATTAAGGAGTTTAAATCAGAGTATTTCATTTTAATTACCTATACATATTTTAAAGCATATATTCTGAATTGGACTTTGTATCCAAAGTATACAGAATCTTGTAGGATTTAACAAAATTAACATAAAAATCCATAAGGTCATTTGACATAAATATGTTTGTAAAATAAAAGAAACCCAAAACATTCAGAAAGTATTTTAAAATAATAATGTTACCTTTAAATCTAGCTCAACTATCAAAATAACTACTTAAGCTTCTATAAACATGAATAAAGTATAAGGCTGATTGTTTCCATTTATTTGAAAGACTGTATAATTATAGTCTCAGTAAAGACACTTGAACTATTTTTCACTTTGTTTTATACTAATTTTATTAGCCATTTTACCTCTTCAACTAAACTCTTAATTTCCTTGGGTGGGAGGACTCATGTATGACTCATTGTTTTGTCTTCAAAATTAGTGAAATAGTTAAATATTTTCTCAATATATCATATCAACAAAAAAACGAGAAATCTGGTTTGATGAGATTAATTTTGCTATTGTGTCAAGAACAGCTCATATGTGTTATTTTATAGTTCTGCAAATTATCTTATTTAATTTTCTTTTTTACATGTTGACCAGTTATTACATTGGTTAGAATATGGTACTAATACAATCATTTAAGGGTTTGAATTTTGTGTGGGACTTTTAGTTCAGAGCCACAAAATCTCTCTTAACCTTGGCCACATTTGCAACTGTGCAATATTGGTTAAAAATAAAAAGGTGGTAGGTGGACAGAAGTGGACAAATCATTGCAAATCCATTTATATTCCAGGAAAATAAGTTGAAAGAACATTATCTATCCTGTCTGGATCAGTAGCATGTTTGTTCCAAAAACAGCACATTTTCTTTGCCCTACCTTGAAACCTGTATCTCTTATATTGATGGATGATCCTTCAATATTGACCTGTTAGCATCTACCCACTGTGTACCTTCCTGTTGCTGTTATCAGCAAAATGTTCAGAATACAGTTAGCCCATATTTAAGGAGTACAAACCTGTCTCAGGAAGACTTTTTAAAAGACATGTTTATGTCTAAGGCTTATGATTTTAAACCAAAATAGCCACCTCTGTTCTGTAAAGGATGGAGCATACATAGGCAATTTAAAAATTCAGGAAACCCTAATGTTTCTTGATTCAGTTTCATACAGGTAACTTTTTACGTTGAATTATTTCAAGAAAATTATTTTATAAATGAAACAAATTACTAGGTAGAGCACAAATATTTTTATTAAGAAAGATTATTTTGGTTTAATATAGTATATATAAACTAAGTAAAAAAATTGAATGAGTATGGGAGAGCAGAGCTTAAAATGTTATAGTTATTTACTTTATAGTATTATTAGTACTATAAAGGCCTTTCAGTGTCAGAGGAACATAATATATGAAGTTTGTGGCTTTGGATAAGTCTAAAAGTTGAAAATCTAATCGTTGAACTAAACTGTTAATACATGTTCATATTTTCCAGTATTAAAAAAAAAATCTTAATTTAACAAGGTTAACACTCTTACCTTAAAGGTTGAAAAATATTTTAACTCAGAATCTTCATTATCTTTCTATTTTCCTGAAATCATTATATCAATTAACTAAATATTATTTAACTTATTAAAACAATAGAAATTCATTACTGTTGTAAATTTATTTAAAATAGAAAAAAATAACTTTTCTCAACAATCCCTCTTCTAGAAGCAATTCATAACTTACACGTGATTTAACCCTAGTATTACTAGAAAACATTCATAGTCATTACTTCAAAAAATTAAAGCAGATATGTTTTCTGGAATTAGAAAAGATTAAAAAAAAGAAAATGTCAATGTGATACAATACCAATTCAAAAGGAAAACTTTTTCTAGCTTTCCCTTTGTACAAGAGTATAAGCTTCATGGGGGGCACCAGTAACAGTGCTTATAAATACAAGTAATTAATAGGAACTGTTAAATGAATGAAAAATGAATCTGATAGTCTGGAAACCAACTTCTATTTATAAATCAACATAATTGAGCTATACAAAAAATAAAACAACACCAACAACAACAAAAAAACACAACATGTAAATTGAGACTAAAGGATAAACCCTTTGGTATTATTCTGTGTAACCCGAGCCAGTCACTATAATATCTAAAGCCATGTGCCAGTGTCTTAAAGTCCCCAATGTTTTGCTCTCTTTAATTCTTACTGTATAGAAGTCAAAATTTGGACCAAGTGAAGGTGTGTGTGAATCAACCCAAAGCTAATAAACAACCTTGTAAGAACAATTATTCAAACTTCATGGTCTCCTAAATATGGGCCAATGTGATTTTAATCCAAGAAAATTAAGTCATTATTAAAATAATAAGGGCAATATGCTTACAATTTTATGAATAAGTATATGATTTATTTTTTTAAATATAAAATATATTTTGGTTTAAGGTAGGTTGATGATTTCCTTCTATGACTCTGAACTGAATTCGAAGTTACAGAACAAAGCAACTTTGTGTGAAGGACCAGAAATCTAGAATATTACAGCCATGGTGAAATCCTTCAGGAGAATACTTTAACTCAGTATTTCCGCAGCCTTTTCAGAGTTAGGTTTGCTGAATTTATTCATGGAAACTCCATCTGTTCACTGTAGAGAGAGGCTAAAAAATATTTATGTATGAGTGCCCTCTATCTCCAATCTGATGAGTCACTAAAGCAATAAAGGACTACCTAAAACCATGCCCAAATTCAACAGGGCAGATACAATACTGTTTATAAAAATAACCTTCAAGATTTTGTTTTGAAGAATCTGTGTCAGACCCCAAGCCCTTAAATTTTGGACAAATAAAGCATAAATATTATTTCTCAAACTAAAACTACTACTTAGTCAAACTGTATATATATTAGTTGAGAAAACCAGTATCTGGGTCATTTAAAAACTATTTAAGAAATTTGTATCATTTCAACCCTGAAAATATTTGACACAGCTCTATTAGATGATAATTGTAGAATAAAATTCAAAAATTCTTGTCAGCATCAGAACACTTTAAACTCTGACCTTGTACCATGGGACTTCAAGATTAGGTGTTCAGTACTAGGCCTGCTGATATAAGGAGACATTATTTTAAACATCATATATCCACCTGCTGCTTTCCGGTTCAGAGGCATTGCCAAGCTGCACAGAATAGGTAGGGAATTTGACTGGCCCTTTTGGACAGACACAGTTTTCCTGATTCAGCTTGAATTTATATCACAGGAACATTTGAAGTGGTTGAACTATAATTTGACATGACTAATCTTTCTGTGGAGTTTATATTTATATAAAATATATGCAAATGATATGTGGTGCTTCCTTGCTCTCTTATTTTTATAAGAAGGAAGTGTGTGTTACGTTTCTTTTTCAATTATCTTTGAAAAAATAACTATCCTAAATGTAAATGAAAATAGTTTAGTTGAGTTATTAGGGAACCAAGTTATATCTCAAACCTACATAAACATGAAGTATGATTTTATTATCTTTTTTTCTTTTTCATTTTTATCCTAGCTGTTCCAACTCAAAATCATCTCCTGTTTTTTTCTTTTTTTTCTTTCTTTTTGAGAGCTTGCATATGTTTTAGAGTTTTTGTATTATCGAGAGGTCACAACTTATGCCATATATATATATATATATATATACATATATATACATATATATATATACATATATATACATATATATACATATATATATATATATATATATATTTCAAGTAGTCTGTTTTTGTCTGCCTTACAGCATAATTTTTCTGCTTTAAATTTCTCATCTGCCTTTAGTTTTTCATGTCCTTTTCTCTTTTTTCTTGCAGCTTTTTTGTTTTAAGTCTGTTTAAAATCAGTTTTCTCCCTGAATAGTTCTTACTTTTCAGCAGAGGTTATTTTTTTCTCCCAGACCCAATAATTTTGTGAGTACAATAGTACAATGTGCACAGATGAGCTGGTAGGGTATTAACTGGGACTGGACCTATCTAGCCCTGCACGCAGCAAGGAGATGCCCTCTGCTCTTGGCCAGTGGCTATGCTGGGCTACCAATGAAGTATTCAGGTCCCCAGTCCTGGGCATTGCACTTTACTTTTCTCTAATACACCAGAAACACAGATGCAGAGGTAACTTGTCCTCCGTGTGACAAACCAAAAGCCCAAGTTGTAGTGGGGATTCTGTGAATACAGGTTTGCTCACCTGGCTCTGCCCTCCCTGCTGCCCATTGACAAGCAACTCCAGTATCTCTGGCACAACTGCCCCCACACCTTTATCTTGTCTTTTTAGGCAAGGTTCACGGATTGTCACCAAACGTTGTACGTTCCCTGAGAATGGCAGTAGAATGAGCTTACTCTTTACTTCTCCCCTGGAGCGGGTCCAGTTTTCACTGCTTTTGGAAGCCCATCTTTCTAGATCGTGCTTCCAGATGGTTGCCATTTCCTAGTTTTACTGAAGATGTGTTTTACTTTCTTGTATTTGTATTCCTGTTGGTTAGTTTCTGAAAGAAGAATCAGGCAAAGACAGCCTTACTTCAACATATTTAACTGAAAGTTCCATATTACTTTTGTATTTTATTTTAATAGTATATTTATTTAACCCATATATCCAAAATATTATTATTTCTTTTTTTTTAAATTTTATTTTATTAAATTTATTGGGGTGACAATTGTTAGTAAAATTACATAGATTTCAGGTGTACAATTCTGTGTTACATCATCTATAAATCCCATTGTGTGTTCATCACCCAGAGTCAGTTCTCCTTCCATCACCATATATTCGATCCCCCTTACCCTCTAAACCATATTACATTTAAATATGGCCAGTGTCCTTTGAAATACCGATGAGTTTCTTGCTGCAGGTACTGACAGATGTTTAGTCTTCTATGGAAAACTGATTTTTCCCAATTTGTTGTTAAGAACATTAATGCATAATTTCTTACCTTATCTCCATGTGCCTTATTTTAAGAGTAGAATGTCTGTGCAAGAGGATGTGTGGAGTGAGGGTGGAAAGAAGTTATACATGAAAATATGGTACTCGCGACTTCAAAATTGTTTCTTTTTTTTTATTTTAAAAGATAGCTTTATTGAAATATAACTTACACACTATAAAATTCACCCATTATAAGTATAGAATTCAATTATTTTAGTAAATTTGTAGAGTTGTGCCACCATCAAGATTTTTAAAAGAATTTTAAGGATATTATGTCATTGTTTTTCTTAACTTTCATTGAAGTTTTCAGGGTAGATGGTATGATTCTCATTTTATAAGTGATGGTATAATCTCCATTTTATAAGCTTTTTGCCCAAGACTTTGTGGCTGAGACTCAATCCCAGCACTTTAAGGAAATGTTAGAATGATAGGTTGAGAACAGATTGTTGAGGGCTTTTTAATGTCAGACTAATAAGTTTGGATTTCATCCCTTGCCAGCATTTTGTCTGTGATGTCCTCATTGGCAGAGGAAAGCCACTCAGTATTTTCAACAGGGCCAAAATTTATTTTCATTTGATTGTGAATTCAGATTATTAAAAGTCCATATGACTTCAAAAAAGTAACCTTCCTTTTGAGGATCCTAATTTAGAGAAATTGAAAAAGCTGTTTAGCTTTCCCCACCTGCAACTCTCTACTCGCCAATACAACTGCTGACCCTCTTCCACCAACTCTTCCCTACTCAAACCATTTTGGGAAAAGAAATGCATTACTTCATGGAGTTAAACACACCAAAAAACCAGAAACTGCAATTAAGCTTTTCTGGGTGTAGGAATTAATTACAGTTTTGATTCATAAGGCTGTCCTTTTGATACGTGCTACACCATGAGGTGAATGAGAATATAAAAGTAAATAAAGATGCTGATAATTCAAACTTTGATGAGAGGCACCAAAATGTGTAAAAGTCAATAATAATTCATATATTTTTGCATTAAAATAGCATTTATAAAGTAAATTCACTTCACATTTAGCATTACTATAAATATGTGTTATTTGTGCAACTATTCAAGTATTCTTATAAATAATATGGTAAAATTAATCTGTAATTTATGTAGTATAAAGTAGCTAAATGCAATAATTTCTGTAAAGTGCAGGTCCTTTAAGAAAAAGGGGGTTATCAATAAAAAGTTTTATTTGCTCTTTTTCAAAATTTGAAATAGGATGGAAACTGAGTCATATCATTCAGGGATAGTTTATAGCCCTAGACTTAGAAATAGATATGGGCTTAAAGATAGCCTCTCCAAGATGGGATTTTAGATTTTCTCATTTGAAAAATTGGTGTGGTGACCTGGGAGTCTATTGCCTGGCTTATGAAGGGTGTGCTTTCCTCTGAGGGGTTTTATCATTTAGAGCCACCTTGTACTTGGAACCCTACTCCCTCTCCTCAAGGAGAGTATTGTTGTCCCAGGAGTAAACCACGTTTAAAATCTATTTGTGGTAGCAACTACCAAACAATACCTCAAGCTGAGCTGTAGGAGAGCCCATCAAAGGTAACTTCCAAGACTTTCCCGACTGTCATTGCTGTGATTGTGGATCTTGAATTTTCAACACCTAAGTTTCAATTTCAAGTGAAAAAACGTAATCAGAGAAAAAAAAAAAAAGTAGCATTCAGGAAGAGAAGAAAAATGTCCAGGGAAATACAGCAGCCTGGAAAATGATAGCTACAGGAATGCTAGGAACTCTGCATACTTACCAGGATGCCAGAATCTGGCTTCAGAAATCAGTCTGCGGATGCTTTCAATCAAAAGGGCTTTACCGAACCTTCTGATATTATCAGGGCTCATCTCCCAAAGCCTCCTTAAAACAGAGGAATTAACCTTAGCTCTGTCCATGAGTATTCCTTAGCAGAATGGATCAAAAGGACACCCAAAGCTGACTGGATCAGCCTGCTCTAACCCTGGTCCCCTCTCCCCTTGTAGCTCACATGTTTAACACAACATCTGCAGAAATGTAGCTCCTGGGGCATATGCAGCAATTTGCCTCATATTCCTTTTTCTCTTGCTTAAGACAGTATTAAAGGAAACAAACAACAACAAACTTCTATTCCCGAACTGAAGTGAATTTACTTAATTTGCGCTTTTCTTTGCTCATTCCACCATTACTTCCTTTTCCAAATACTACCAAATCAGTAACAGTAAGAAATGATATATTCCTTTTATATGGTAAACTCTGTTGTTAGCTAAAATTAAAATTGTTGTAGTATACCCTGTTTCCCCGAAAATAAGACCTAGCCATACCCATCAGCTCTAATGCATCTTTTGGAGCAAAAAATATAAGATAGGGTGTTATATAGTAAAATAAGACTGGGTCTAATATTATAGTAAAATAAGACTGGGTCTTGTATTCATTTTTGCTCCAAAAGATGCATTAGAGCTGATGGTCCAGCTAGGTCTTATTTTCGGGGAAACACGGTAGCCAAATGAGATAATTGAAAGAACAGTGGATTAAGTAGGATTCAGGACCCTAAGTTTTTAACTTTAGATCTGTTACATACTGATTCTGTTTATATAAGTGGTTTCACCTCTCCATGTCCATGCTGATAATCAAAGTGGATATACTATTTCAGCTCATTTAAGGCAATTATTTCATGTGTCTGAACTTTTTTTTCACCTTGCTTTATTCAAAAATCTGTTTGAAGTGGCTTACAAAGACATACAATGTGAACAGATAATTAAAACAAATCAAGGCAAAAACTAGATTAAATCAGCTCAGTTCCTAGAAGTCAATAAAGAAAGAAAACTAAAATGGGTGCATGATCTGAAAATCTCTTTCTTTCTTCCAATTGCTATAAATAGTCATAAACAAAGTGCTCAAAGTATCTCTTCTGTCATTTTTATTTAGGGATTTCAATACCAGCTAGCTTCTCACAAAAATCAGGTGAGGTTGTATTATCCTACTATCTTTCTGCTCCAGTGTTGTAGCACATTCTAGTGAAAGCTTATCAGAAACCGTGAATTTCAAAATGTATAGCTTCTTGTAGGATGTCAGAAGGCAACATCATTCTAAAAGGTCAAGTTTACCATTTCTGTGTGAATAGCACTTCTTGTCCTGGGAATGTTTGCTCTGTCATTTTTCTAAGTATCCAGGAATAAGATGTTTGATGAACTAACTTTAGATAGATGGTACCTTCTCAGGTGAAACAGTCTTCTGTTCAGGGTGTGGACTTTGTGTCTCCATAGCCTTATAGTCCTGCTCTCCACTGGCCACTCTTAAATCATATGAAATCAAAAGGCATAACTAAAGTATAAGAGCCACATCCAAAAGCAATTAGTAAATTAGTAGAGAGTTGTATTTGTAAAAAAATAAATAAATAAATAAATAAATAAATAAAAATAATAGAAGAAAGAAAAATAGAAAGATAAATAAAAGGGTTGTTAATGAAGTAAAAATTTAAGAACTTGAATCATAGAACTGAGAAATTAAGTCCAAAGATGATATCACCATTATTTTTTAAAAAATCTGAGACTTAAATGAGGAAAATCTAAATTTATTAACCATATTTTAAAATTAAATGTCATTAAATGAAAACAAAAAAAGTTTATAAATTTAAAAGTGTTAGAACATTTAAAACATAAAAAAACTACAGAGTGGTAACTATTAAAAAACATTTTTTTTAAAAGCAATGAAGAGATGTAAGAATAAAAGCATGCATCATCCATATTGAATATTCAGTCCAAGGCTCTCATCACTTTATCTTCCACTTTGGTAAATGCTATATAAGTAAAAGACATTTTATTATTCCCATTAACAACAGCAATAATAAAAACTTTCATCTAAAAAGAAGAGGGAAAAATGCTAACAGTCTTGATTCTAAGGAAATGCTAAATATGAAGACAGGTGGAAACTCAGGTTTTAAATGTTTCATTTAAAATTGGTTTTCCCTATAAATATATTGACTCTTGAGACTAAAAAGTCATATAAACAATACATGGCTATTGTTTTGCATTGATCTAAGAAACAAGATGCTAAATACTCTATATTTTAAAAGTATCTCCTTTCTTATAGTCATAGCATCTTTTCCCACCATGTTTTATATAAGTCTACTGAAATATATTTAGGTTTTTCTATATGATTTACTAAATCTCAATTTCAAAATCAACAGGGAAAAGAAAAATCCCACTTGAACAACAAAATAATGTAAACACTATTTTTGTTTGTTTTGTCTAAATTGGTTTCACCTTCAGAGTTACTCTCTTAATGATCAGTCCTCTCAAAATTTAACAAAACTTAATAGCATTTCACATATGCTAACTTTGAAAACTTTCTGAGATGGTATTAGCATCATGTGAATTGTCCATTGATTTTTGAACACTTACAGTTCAGAGACTAACCCAATTTTTGATGTATCTTCCCAGTAAAGAAAAAGGCCATCGCTGAAATTTGTTGGTGGAAAACAAAAGACTACTCTCCAAGGCAGTTTAATTTTTAAAAAGGTTAATGCTCACTCAGACTTGTGGTGACTTTAATATTAGAGTTGTTTATCAGGAAGGTTTTGAAAAAGAATAATATTTGATTTGATTTTTAGGTGAGAAATTGTTCTTCAATGAAAAAAGGGCTATTGAAAAACATCAGTGTCCTTAAATTAAATATTTTCAAGTGGAAATACTTCATGGTATATTTTAATTAATATCATTTTAAAATCTGTGTCTGAGGATTTTGCAATCAAATCTAAGAAATGACCAGAATGCCAAAACTGGCATCTAAATTACATGTTTAAGTTTAACTCAAACTTACAATCTATAAAAAAGATTCGTGAAAATTAAAGTGATCTCTTACTTAGGAGAGGTAATATCAAGGGATGGATAACCAAGCTGTATACACGTAAGTGTTAAACACCCAAATTATCCATATCAAATCTGTGAATAATCTTCAGTTAGGCTTCAGCTACTAAAAAGTACACTATTGAGCCTTTTTTACAATTTGCTTCCAGTTTTTACAGAAAAAAAATACATTTAGTCGTTTTTGGCAAAATTATATAGGCTTAAAGAATGCAACCAGTACTGAAAATTAAAGATAATAAATTAAATTCTACCACTCTACAAAGATCACCATGTCATACAACTCTCAATACAGCAAATCCCTTCCTCTCTGTGCAGAAAAACAGTTAGAAATCTGATTGGATGGATGGATGGATGAATATAATTTATGATATGAAAATCATTGTATAGATGTTTTTAAAATAAAAAACAACTTAACTTCATTTGATTTTCATAGAAAAGTAAACTCAAATGAAAATGAAGAAAAATTTTAATGTCAAATAAATGATTCCTCCCTACAATATAGTACTTTTTAAAATATGCCTCTAAGATTAAAGAGAGGGAGTAGAGAAGAGGTGAAAAAAGGTGAGGAAAGGCATAGGAAACGAGGACAGGATAGCATAGAGAAGAGCATATATATATATATATATATATATATATATATATATAGAGAGAGAGAGAGAGAGAGAGAGAGATGTATATATAGACAGAGATGTATACACATACACACAGAGTCTTTTTTCAAATCAACCCATTTTAATTTTAACTCTATGGACTCCCTATTTTAAAAAAATTAGTATATTATCACTCTCACATCTCATAATTTTAATAAGGCTTCTTATTATTTTTACATTGCTCATTTATAACATTCATTTTTTGTTCTGTAACCTCAGATCCCCTGGTATTTTATTACGAGTTATGTGCATAACTGGGTCCCCAGTTCTTCATCACTGCTTTTATCATGGGTTTTCAATGCCTCAGTGTTTACTTTTATTTATCTCTTAATTTGGTATATTAATGGTCTGCTTTTTATTTATTTATTTTTTGTTTTCTCAATTTGGGATACTGGGCATTGTATTATCTTAATTTATTTCAGTTTGAGAATACCTGCCTATGGCCATTATACATAAACAACAAGTTGACTGGTTATGGAATTCTTGGTTTACAGTTTGTTACCCAAGAATGTTATAAACATCATTTTATTACTTCTTACATTAAACATCATTGGAAATAGCTGCTTCTATCCTAACATTTTTCCCTCTTATTAAGTGATTTTTATGGGGAGGACAAAAGAGTCTGGAGAGTCCATAATTTTACCAGGCCATGTCTTGACATTGACTATTCTGTGTTAAATTTGCTTAAAACACAATGTATTATTTAATGCTTACATTCAGTTCTTTACCTGGGGCAATAATCTTATATTACAGTTTTAAAATGCATCTCCTCTTGCATTTATGAGTTCTCAACTTCATGACTGCAAGTTATCTTTATGCTGAATTCCCTTTCTCTTGTTTCTATATTTGTTCTATTTTAATCCCTTACATTTGGGAAAAAAAATCAGCATTTACTATATAAACCTCAATGTCACTTATTTGACTTTTAGTCAATTTTGTTTCTACCATTTCTAAATTATGTATGTTTATGTAATAATGGAATTTCAATCTTCAATTTGTATTCTTAATTTTGTGATGGCCATCTTAATCTCATGTAGTTGTTACATCTCATTTTTGAGTTCATTTTTTCACAATTCACATTCCAAATATTTTGTTTTGTATCATGAAATTATTTTGAGGAATTCTATTCTGTTCCATGAGTTATTGGTTTTTTTTTTCCATGTTAGACACTTGGTCTTTCATCACTTTTTTTGCTCTTATTGAGCATTCTACTGAGGTGTTATATCTGCTCTGATAAAATGTAGTTGACATGTTTACTGTCTTCCAATCATATCTGATACCAGTTAGTTTTTCTTTCAAAGCTGCATATTGAGGGCTATGCATTTGGTTTCTATGCATTTTTCCCTGAGATAACGGTAGAGGGAGTGAAAGGGGGAAGCTAAGCTGAAGTGGTACACAGCCTTTATTAGGTATTTTTCTCCATCTGAAATTTTGACAGATTCATTTTTAATTCTGGGTTCACTTTATCTTACTTTGGGGATGAGGGTATATATGATTTCCAAAGGGCCAACCTTTTGACTTTGGATCAACCTCTAATGCATTTCATGTCTCCAGAATCTTTACCTCTACTCCGTTTTACTAATATGGTTGCTCATTCAGTTTGCTTCCATACAGATGAAGCCTCATAAGTAGGATTATCAACATTTGTGACTCAATTGTATAGTTTGTAGAGGCAAAATTAGGTGCCAGCAAGCAAGCGCCGCTCTCAGAAAATACGCATCAGAGAGCATGTGACTGGTCTCTTTCCTCTCCCTATCCCTCTCCCTCTTTCTTCTTTTCATCTAAATCTAAGTCTTCAGCTAAATCTTTGTCTAAATGTTCTCTTTCTCCCTGTCTTTCTTGCTGTTTTTGAAGATTATTATATTAGCTTATTTCCTTATCTAGATAATGTTTGTGATTTTTTTCTTTATATGACCATTTGTTGTTCATTTTGTTAGGTGTCAGTGGAAAAAATTCTAATATTATGAAGATACTTTGGACTTTGTAACCCAGAACTTCCTATTTAATCTTTAAAGCTCTGCACATACATTCCAAATAATTTTCCAAACACCACATATAATTTTTAAAGATCATTATATTTCTGTGGCAATTATGCTGCATGGACTATGGCATTTATTAGGTTGGTGCAAAAGTAATTGCGGGTTTTGCAATTTTTTTTTTAACCTTTTAAACTGCAATTACTTTTGCATCAACCTAATAAAAATATCTTGCATTTTAAAGAGTCTTTATTTATGACAGAAAGTTTATCCTAATGTAGTTGAATGATCCTTAAACATATACCTGATATTTTTCCTCTGATTATTTTAGGTAGATAAAATTACTTTTGGAGAGTTTTAGCATAGTAGATATAAGTTACATTAAACATGGTTTTCTTGGAGACAGTTTATCTTCTTTCTGATATTGTTGACTGATTTATAAAAACGTCAGTTATTTATTTGCATTGCACAGTGAGCCAAGTTTTCTTATATGAGCAAAACACAAGCACATGTTTAAAATCTCTTTATAAATTATTAATTTCAACTGTGATTATTATAATTTATGTAGTAGATTTTTAAGTCCTTGCACTTGAATCCAGTGCTTACTCTGCCACTTCCCAAGTAAATTGACAATTTGTGTGTGTGTGTGTGTGTGTATATAAGCGATTTGGCCAAACTCTTGTCATGATTGCATAAAAGATAATAAGAGATTTAAAAACTAATAAGAGATTTAAATAATAAGAGATTTAAAAATACCAGGTACTTATAAATATGTTCTAATCACAAATGTCCAGATTTCTCCAGTTATTTGGTCATAGCCTTAAATTCTGTGTTAAAAAATCATATTTGTATTTCATGTCCTTCATTTTTATTTATTAAGGGTTCCACAGATAAAAGCATTTTTGTAAAGGGGTTCAGGAATCTTTAAATAGCTAAATTAGTATACATTGAATACATTCAGTTAACCTAACATTGAAAAAGAAAAGAAACATGGTAGTGGATCTCTGATAAAAATGCTCAAATTATTTTATATAACTAGTGGAAAACTGTATTAGTATATACCCAATTAACTTGTGTATCTCTAAAAACTATAGATAAACACATCAGTTGTTGTGAGAAAGTTCATAAAGGCCATCTGAAATCGTTTTCTTTCAGAGGTAAATTAATTCATTTTGCTTTCATTAAACATTTTGATATAAAAAACATGATTTAGGATTTATATCAATGACATCAGTGGCATGATTTTAATAGTGTCCCTCTGCAAAAATGCTACATGAGCATAATCTACTGTATATTTTTAAGTTCTAAGCATTTTTTTTTTTTCTTTAAGGAAAACCGTGTAGCTTTTAATGCTGTATGCTGCAACAATACAGGCTGTCAAAGACTGGAGAACTAATTTAGCTGGAAATGAATTAATGCCATCCTCATCTCACATTAATTTTATTAGAATTGTGTCTCTAGTAGAAAATGTTGGCTCTGAGTATGAAATAGTGAGTTACTTCCTTAGGCTCAATGGAGTAAAATGCCAGGAATGGAAACCATGTCACTTTTGTGACTGGAATATTAAATAGTAAGCTATGTGCCCTGATCAGTAGCAAAAATGTCCGCTGTGCAGATTTGATTAGTTTGGCCAAGTTCAGTTTTAAAATTCATGCCTGGAATAATGTATAGTTTGTATCGTGTATATTCTAGAGCCAAGATTTGTTTTTCATTCTGTTGAAACTTTTATTCATTAGTGTATGTAATTTATTTTTACTCGTGAGTAAACTTTTAATCTTTTATGCAATCATGACAAGCCAAAGCAGAACAAATTATAATATATCTTTGTACAATAACATCTGACAGAAATTGCCCAGAGTAAATATAAAGAAAATGCATTTGGGAAAAAAGCAATTAACTTATGTTAGAATTGGAGATTTCATAACTTGTAATGTTTTCTAAAGATTTTAAAGCCTGATATTTCATAACCACAAGTTTGAAATAAACAAATGATTTCATTCATTTTATTGGCAAAACATTTAATAACGTTTTTCATTCTGTAGTGATTGTTATTTTTCTGCATAAAAAACCCCAACAGAGTTCATCGGAGAAAATAGGAAATCTAAAATGTCATCATACAGAGAAAAGACGTGGGCAATAGGGAAAAATAAAATCTTAAATATTTCTTATTACTCTGAGTAAAAAAAAATGTAACTGTAAAGGACATGCTTTGTTAAGCATAGTTCAGTAAGGGGTGTAGCTTTCCTTATCTGCTCATTCTGGGAATAGTCTCAGTATTTGTCATTTTGGGATTTACTGTTTCAGATATCTTCATTTAACAGTAACTAAAGAGATTTTTCTAACATGGACTTGCAAGCTACAACCTAAATGATGGGAGAATGACTGAAATCACACATGCAACATGATATTTACAAATTATTGGAGAGTTCACTAAAACATGAATAAGTATAACAGATTACAGATGTTATAGTTCTGATGTTTACCTTCAATCTCTCAGAACCACGGAAGTGATGAAATCCTTAACTACTTGTGTGCAAAGGGAATTTTCTTCAACTCTGTCCTCTGCAGACATTTTATCCTAATTTGTTATTCTGCACCACCTGCTCATTTCTTGCTGTGTTTGTTGTGCAGTGATCTATATAAGGATGACTACTTCTTCCTATCAAGCCATATTCTGAAGGTTTTCTGTTTTTGCTGGACCAAAAGTTATGTGTGCACAGACTCTGTTGACTGCCCCTCTACAGCACTTACTGTTTCCTTCTCTTGGGCAATCTCTGCAGATCTCTAGCCATGATTGTCAGTTTTCTGGAAATAGTTTTGCTCTATTTAGTTTGCATTTTTGCAAGTACAAAGCTCAGATTTTAGAGTTGTTCTGTGTGGTGCAGAATGGTGACCCGACTGTACAAACCTGCCCTCATCCTGGCAAAGGGTTTGGCTATGGAAAAAAGACGTGTCCTGCCTGTGCCAGCATTTTACAAATTTAGAGTCTGAACTGCCGTTCTTATCCACCACATATTAAACTTCATTCTCTCCAACTCTGAAGCTAGGGCACACTCCTCTCTCTGCTTTTGTCATTTTGCCTTTCTTTGAACTTGACCCAGTTTCTGCCCTCCATTGCATCCTACTCCCCCGCCTGAGCTGCAGACCTCAGGCTGTCCCCCAGCTATGTCTTCATCTGTCCTTCAGGGCAGGGATATTCATAGAGGGTTTTCCAGGTCTTGCTGAACACTGCCAAGGACTCTACTTCCTGTACCCTGCTGTTAATGTAGCTTCTCACCTCTCCTAGTCTCTGCCTAAGGAGCTAGACCCAGGCAGGGAAGTTTTGGTCAAGAAGGAAACTGCTTCCAAACTTATTTTGACATAAAAGAGTATCCTGTGTGTCCCCAAGTCTTTTGCTGTGTGTTGCATTATTAAATATTCCCTTTATGAAAGTTTGTTTTCTGTTTAACACTTTTGTGCCTGCCTCTTAGTAGATATAAACTCTACCATGAATATCTTTAAACATCTACAACCAAGGTGATTGTCGACTAGGCTTTTTAAAGACAATAAGGACTCTAATTTTAAATACTTGTAAGTAGCAAATAAAGCTTTAATTTATAGTGTCTTCAAATAGTTTGATGTCCACTCTTTGTATGAGAGGCTACCAGAATTTGAGTTTTGAGATTCATAAAATTAATTTCCTATACTTCAGGGAAAAAAAGTCTAATAGCACCTTTAGTTTATAGTTTAAAATCTTTGTATTATTAGTGATTTAAAAAAAAATAATGTTTCATTCTAAGTGTATCATTTTTCCCTCAGATGTTATAGATTGCTCTTCTATTTAAGATGATCAGACATTTTTATCCTCCAATGTGCACCATTATTAAACAAAATAATTTGGCAACAGCATGTTAGAGGATGACAAACTTTACTCTCCAAAAAACAATAGAAAAATGATAGCATTATAACTTGTTGGCTTCATTGTACTGCCAAATATTAAGAATGTAGTGGGTTAATATCAATTCCACAGCATTTATGCAATTGAATAATATATCTATTTAGAACCATTTCCTTACATAGTAGACACATTTTTTAAGGTGCCATGCAAAATAAAATTTTAAAAATTAAAAAAATAACTGTACCTATAATTAACAAAATTAAGGAAGAAGGTATTGATATTTATTAGGTATCTACTATACTATAAGCCCATTGTTCTCAAATTTTTTGGATTCAGGACTACTTTACACTCTTAAAAATTATTGAGGTTCCCAAATAATTTTTTGTTTATGTGGATCATACCTGCTAATTTAAATAAAACTGAGAAAAAAATAAAATATGTGTTCATTCATTTAGAAATAAAGATAAAATAATAGAACTATGACATTAATAGCAATAAAACCTTTTATGAAAAATAACTATATTTTCTGGAAAAAAAACAAAAGAAGAGTAGCAATGTTTTATGTTTTTGCAAATATCTTTAATGACTAGGTATATTGAAGGCAGCTGGATTTCATTATATGCTTCTGCTTTTAGTATGTGTGTTTGCTATTTTGACTATCTATATGCAGATATACTGTTTTGACTATGTATTAGAAGAAAATCAAGCCTCCCACATATAGGTAGTTCAAAAAGAGAAGAGCTTTTTAATATCCATTTCAAATAACTATGGGTATTATTTGGTACTAACTTAACCTAAAATAAGTGATAGTTTCTTAAAAGTTATTTACAATGTAGAATCGGAAGCCATATCAATACACATTATACACCCATTACATCAAAATCAATTGGTCTATTTTGCATGGACTTTTTCTTAACTGTGCATGCATTTGACTTTGTGGACCCCTGAAAGTGTCTTGGGTGCCCCGGGGGATTCCTGGACCACACTTTGAGAATCACTGTGCTAGTCATTGCTTCTGTAAAACAAAACACAATATGAAGTAAATCTGTTGTCCTCTGATTGAAGATTATGAATCCGACTCTAATAGAGTTTACTATGCTTAGACTTTATATATTACAACTGACCTGGGTTTCCCAACTGTACCACTTACCAACTCTCTGACTAAAATATTCTATGCACTCCTCAGTATGCCAGTCATGCAAGTATATGATTGTGTAGTATTTCATTTTCAAAGAGACCACATCAAGTTTAATGTCCCCAGTTTCCTTTTTGCAGGTCACTCAATTTTGATTGAACCCCATCTTAAGTGAAAATTAGCCCAGCATAATATTTAGACATGTGGACTCTTGGGGACAAATGTTCTCAGTTCGAACCCAGATTATATCCTTTTCTCCCTGTGTGATCTTCAGAGTGCTCATGGGCTTTATGAAGTTGTGAGAATTAAGTAAGGTAATATATGGTTAGGGCTTAGAACAGTGTCTGCATTTTATAAAGGCTAGACTAATGCATGCTGTTTTTTTTCCTATCATCATCATCATCATCATCATCATCATCATCATCATCATCGCCACCACCTGTCCTGCTACCTTTGGCTACTCTTGCTTTCTCAGAAGTGAGTCAGGCACTCTCCTGCCCTGACTCCCAACCGTGGGGGACTTACCGTGTTTCCCCCAAAATAAGACCTAACTGGAAAATAAGCCCTAGAATGATTTTTCAGGATGATATTCCCTGAACATAAACCCTAATCCGTCTTTTGGAGCAAACCTTAATATAAGACCCAGTCTTATTTTGGGGGAAACACGGATATCAAGCTCTCCAACTTATCCTATGGAAAACCTCTCACTAGGTTTAAGAAGAACGAGGATGGACCCCCACATCAGCAACACTTTTTCCCTAAGGGAGTGGACACCTACTATGACTCTTTGCAAATAAATGTCTTCACAAAACTCCTCCTTTCCAGCTCTAACCTTCTGTGATATCCTTGACCTATCCAAAAGTTATGACATTGTTTTCAACCATTTCTTCATGAAATCTGTCAATGGGGATGTGTCTCTTGCTCACAGTGCTATCTGCTATCTATCCTGTAGATACCACGAATGAAATAGGAACAGGAAGTGTCTCACCCTGATATTCCATTGTTATTATAAATAATAATTCAGGAAAAAGCAGAAGAGAACTAAGACATTGTGTGCTTATTGTACAGCAAGCAGTGTTAACTATTTACAGACATCATCTCCTTTAATCTTCACAGTGTTCCTGTGAAGAAGGTATTATCCTATTTTACAGAGGTGAAGTTAGGGGCACCGAGGCTCAGAGAGAGTAAGTACCGTGTTGCAAATGACAGAAAGTGTCAACATGTGACAATGTCTGCCCAGGCTACCTTAGCTATGTTTGCCCAGCTTTTATGTATTAAATTTCTGTCCACTCACTTTCTTTACTTTCGTTCTTTTAGTTTTATTGATCAAATATATATAAAAGACTGTCCATAACAATAATCCTTTCCCTCCTCCCCTTGCCATTAAGACCACCACTTCTACTTCTTTTGGGTGATTCATTTAGCATTTACCTTCATGTCTTTACATGACATCTTGTATTGCTTCCTCTTAAACTTCAGTTTTAGAAATGATTTTTTTAACATTCTGTCTCAGATCAAGATTTGTATCCCTTTTCTTTCCCTTCCCCTGTCACACACACAGTCTTCCCAGATTAGTCAATAGAATTGAGTCATAATTTTGGTGTACATAAGTATCAAGTATTTACGTAATTACTATGCAGGTGCTATTCACATCTATGATTACTTTTCCTTTTATGAACTATTTTTTGTCTTTCCTGAAGTTAATAATTATTATATTCCTCATTTTATTCCAGTTTTTATATTGTAAGTTTTATGCATACTTACCACCATTTCAGTCCCAAAATGTTTTCTAGTTTTCTTCTTTTTCACACAAGGCATTCTGTACGGAATGTACAAATAAAAGAATCATTTTTCTTTTTACTATCACATGATATTTGCCACCTATTTTGGATTTTCAGGGATTTTAAGTAGTCATAAATCCACTTTATCAGTATAGATGAAAGAAATGGTCAGAGGTATTGATTTAAAAATATAGTAACACAATTTTTCATTCTAAATTAATATTAATATAAACTTGATAATATTAAAAGTTAGTTGTTATTAAAGTTACCTTATTTTTATAAAATACCTCAGTCTATAGGGTTGACTGAATATTGACTGCAGCAATTTTAAGATAATGTAGAATATGTTCACAATTAGGATAAATTTTAATGAATACATCTATTAAAATGATTATAAATCATATTTACTGATATTCAATAAAACGTACAATCCTTTTAAGCAAAATGCAATCAATTTACAATCTCACACATTTTAAAAATCTTTATGTCCAAGTACATAAAAATTGTTTATTGATGAACACACTTAATATACACAAGGATACATTATAATTAAACTCTCAGCTATCTGGCTTAAATAGAGAATAGATTTTTCTGGTCAGCTGAGTTTTCCAAATACCTAATGATTATTGTCTGTAAGTACAGAAATTAGCTTAACTTAACCATTCCCAAACTGCATTATATTCAACCTTGTCTTCCTTACAAGAGCTCAGGCTTTTTGAAAGCTCATAATGAACTTTGATTATCATTCCAGTGATATTTGTAGTATAAAATGAGGAGTGAATGGCATATGCCTTAAACTAAATATTTCTAGATCTCTGTGCTGTTCAAATTGTGTCTTTCTCTTAATTAGATTTCCTTTGAGGCTTCCAAAGTTCATTATAATTTAGTATGTCTTCTGTTATCATCTCTTTCTTTTTCATAATTGGTTGCTTCTCTTCCACTGCAGGTTTATACCATATAATTGAAATTATTTGATCAAGATGACAACTAATAGTGTAGATAGGAAGGACTCTTGTGTGAATCAAGTGCACCAAACTCAGTGCATGGATTTTTAATATTTATTTGGACTGCCAAGAATATATTTACTACCTAATTCCTAGATATGGTGGTGTCTACCTATGTATAGTTACGTTTGCCACTTAAGTGATGTTAGCAACTACTAGTTATTAATTGTTCCCCTGTATATTCTCTCCTATAGCAATACACCTTGTACCTTCAGCTGGGGCCTGTGACAGCCAGGAAGGAGCAGATATGTGATTAATTTCTTGGCAGTGAAGTGGAGGGTAAATGTGCCATTTTCAGAACATGGCTTAAAGGAAGCAGTGTGTCTTTTCTGCCACTCTCTCCATTCTGCCGCTTGGAATTTAGAACTAGCTCTTGGACCTAGAGAAGATAAGGGTCACATCCTAGGCATGGTGGAGCAGAAAGATGACAATGAAGTCACTGAAACAAGAGCAACATTAACTATTCCTCTTCTGTGCAAGCCACTGTTATTTGGGGTCTATCTTATGTTTTTGCTTATTAATTCTTGTTAGTATGATGAATAGTTAAATGTGTGATGACAGCATCTTCTCTGCCCAAGGTACTGGCCAGTTCATTTGTTTTGGGAGCCCTTGGGTTCAGTGAAAACCTTGGTAGATTTTAGTTAAATCTCACGTAGTCAGGCTCTGAAGTTTGAAGCTTTAGTATTCTAAAGACGGTTGTCTTTAGATTATTAATTTGTAAGATAATTAATAAGCAAGTAGTGCCTGAAAAGGGGTGTTGATTAGAGCAGGACTATATTTTGTCAGTCTTCTTAGGCTCTAACTTCAACTGAAAAGCTAAACAGTATACCCTAAATTCTCATTATTTTGGCCAATTGAAGGAATGATGACTGCTTTCTAAACTCTTCTTTTTTAATCTGCAGAGTTTTTTGTACCTCTGGTTTTAAGTACCTCTTCTCCAAATATACATTCAAAAAATAAAATAAAAACTCCAACACTAGCCTGAGTCTTGGTATAACCTCAGTTTATTGAGGAGTTTCAACTCAATGAGAGGTTTAAATATACATTTTTTTCTTTAACCTTTCGATTGTCTTCAGACCCTTTCCTTACCACTAACAATATTGTTGGATAATGTTACTCAAATTTCCTGTGAATTTGGTTATTAAAAGCCCAGTTCAGGTAAAAAATAAATAAATAAATAAATAAATAAATAAATAAATAAATAACTCCAACTTGGTCAAAATGTTATCTTCTCGTGTTTCTCAAGCACATATTTGACCATGGCTGAGGGACCTGAATGGTGAGGGAAGGGACATGCCGCCTTTGCATGCTTCATCTCTCCAGGGTTTACCTTCTTTATGACAATGGGGAGAATGCTGATTCTCTTGGGGGATAAATATGTGCATGCTTTGGAGTGTCCTGCATGGCTGTGCTAATGCTCAGTTCACTGATATGAGAGTAGGCAATCACTGGGGAACATGACCCTGCAGCCCTTTAGCCATCTCCATTGTTGCAGGAATCCCTTCATCTAGTGGGCAGCTAGCTCTCTTGGGTGCACTACCAGCAGATGGACTCAAGTCCCGTACCCCCTCAATATCCCTTGGCTCCTGGAAAATAACATATCTTCCCAGACCAAATGCTGGGCATATTGGCCATCTAGTCCTGCCCCTCTGTCTACCCTCTGTACTGTCTGTTTCTAGTCCTTTTTTGCTCAAAGAGGCCTGAGTCAGATGATTGGGTCTATTACCTAAGTGGATATCCAACCAGGCAACAGTATGGCCATCTTCCCTCTCCTTCATGCCATGGTGAGAAGAGGGGATTGCCTCTTACCAGTAATGTAAAAATGTTGACAAGACATAACGACCCCCATGTTACCTCTGCTCTTTTCCCATCTATTTACTAGATCTGTAATCTCTCACTTAGAAATCAGTGGGGTGCAATCTGGCCCCAATTACAGGCACCTCTCTTTTGAATGAGGGTTACATAAAAATTATTTGCGTCCAAGTTTGGCATCAGTCCCACTGAACATGCTGTTACCTTTAGGAAAACGTTCCTAGTGGAGACCTCATATCGTTTTATGCAGAATAATATAATTTTTAATCCAAAACACAACATTGGCTTAAGCAATTATACAGCATTTAAAAGAAACATAGTATTTGTTTTCCCTGCTCCTAAATACCTATTTTGAAGAAAGTACAAAATGCTGCTATTTTTAGGTTTTATTTTGAACATCTAGTTAAGGGAATTGTCATAACTTTGATAACTATTATCTTACTCTGAAATGTTTTGAATGACTATTATGATACACATTTGTGCCATATTTCTGTGTAGGTCTATGCCAGATGTGTGATGACATACAGCTTTGTAATACAATAACACAAACTCTGGGAAGAGTAGTAGGTAGTAACCAAGAAGTATTTTATATACTGAATATAACCCTGGAGAAAAGACTTGCAGATTGTGTGTGTGTGTGTGTGTGAACTTCATCTAGCATCCCATCTAGATCAAATGTTTCATGCTTTGGTTTTGCTCATGACTTATCAAAGCAAACTGAATCCTTGCCAAAAGATCCCAATGAAACTGATGAGTTTAACTTCAAAGACTGTATTCCTCTCAGCAGTCAACTGGAAGCTAGACTACATGAGAGAGAAATTTAAGTAGAAGATGCCTGAATTTCACTTATTCTGCATTTATCATTGTGATAACTCATTTCATCTATCTTTTACCTCCTATGTATAGGAAAATGAAGAACAAAAGACCCCTAAATTCATAATCACTTCAGAAATGTAAATAGTTTAGAGTTGATATACACAGTTCTTTATATATTTATATATTTATGACTAAAATCATAATTGAAATTATTTAGAGAGCTTTTTCTGCAGTAGAAAATTTAAGGAATATTTCTAGTTGTTTTGCGTGTATCAAGTGTATCGTTCAAATTTAGAGTGATAATTCTATCTGCAGAAGCTTAAATTTTCTAAAGTGGAAAAGCTGGGAGAGAAATCATGCAAGAAAATCAAAGATCAGTTTGAGCATTTATGAGGTAAAGAATAAAAGCTGACAGTAAGACCTAGTAAACAATATGTATATAGTCAAACCAGTTAGATCATTCAACTCATAAATACAAAGTAAAAGCAAAAGCAATATTCCCAAGATAAAGAAAATAAGGAAATAAATCTGTTTTGAATTTCTTTAGAATTCTGAAATCATTCTTACACACGGAAAAATCATCCAGAGTTTTAAATCCAACCTTATTTGGGGTACACATAAACATGACTTTAAATAAAAGGCAAAATGTTTGAGCTGTGGAAGGCAAACTCATCTTCCTTAACAAAGTTAACCTAATTTTCACTCTATTGTTGATGCCTGAAACCAATGGCGTCATTTCCTCAATTTTCCCATCAGAAATAACCATTAAATGTACTGCCACATGGATATGATAGATAATTTTAAGGCATTGTCTCTGAAAGAAACATTAGAGCTCATCTAGCTGAGGAGTCACAGATTGGTGGTTCACAGGCATCATTCAAAGACAGTTGACCTTGGCCTATTCAGTATTCTAAACACTTGGAAATTTTGCATAGGAATTTTGATTTTCAGCTTTTTTTGGAAAACCAAAATCAGTTTGAAAATAACACTGGGTTTGTTTAGCCATCAGTTGAAGTGGAATTAACTGGTCCCTCTAGAGGGGGGCAGAGGGTGTTTTCCCCAGGTTTTCCCAGCTCCAGCATCCCCTTTGTCTTGCAGACAGTATACTCTATTATTTGGTACTGTTTAACCCCCCAAAACATTTGATTTGTTGACCCCTGATCTAGCACACCTTTGAAAGGTGAAAACATGAAGGTCTTATTTATCTCCTGAGTTTTCTAAACAAAACAATGTAATGGTTGGCAGTATGGTCTCTGGAATCAGTTTGTGTGGGTTCAAATCCCAGCTCAGCAACTTATCAGTTCTGTGACCTTGAGCAAGTTATTGGACATTTCTAGTATCCTCATCTCTAAAATAAGGGGTTGGCGGCCGGATAGCTCGATTGGTTAGAGCGCGAGCTCTGAGCAACAGGGTTGCCAATTCAATTCCCACATGGGCCAGTGAGCAGCGCTGGTGCTCTCAACAACAAGGTTGCCAGTTCCATTCCCACAAGGCAGGTGAGCTGCCGCTTAGCTGCCAAGGGGTGGCTGGATGGCTCAGTTGGTTAGAGTGCGTGCTCTCAACAACAAGGTTGCAGGGTTTGACTCCCACATGGGATGGTGGGCTGCGCCCCTCACAACTAGATTCAAAAACTGCAACTGGGCTTGGAGCTGAGCTGTGCTCTCCACAAAGATTGAAAAGACAACTTGACTTAGAGCTGATGGGTCCTGGGGAAAAACGCACTGGTCCCCAATAAAGTAAAAATAAAAAAATAAATAAAATAAGGAGTAAAATAGCACCTGCCTCATTTGGTTTCATGAAGCTGGATCAATACATATGGGTGGTGTGCTTAGAATAGTGCCTGGCTAATTTTACCTTCCAAGTTTTTGCTCTTGTTATGAAATCACTCTATAGAAGTTGAAGCTCAGAGTTGCCTGCTCAAAGGATGAATCCATCTGTCGCCAGGCACCAAATTCAGGTATTGCTTTTATAGCCCTATCCATTGAATTCCCCCTCTTGGTCAGTCTTATTCCAGTTCTGAATATTCGAAGGACGGTTTGTGCAGCTTTGGTGATGAGATCTTTCACAGCTCTCGAACAATGTTGGTCTTGAATATGAGATTAGTACTAAAGTTGGTGGAAAGGCCAGTCCCAATATATCAGATCAAAGACAAAAGTGGTCAAGAAGAATTAATTGGCATTTGTGTGAACAGCTTTACTTCTTTAAGAAATTATGGAGACACAAATGTCATTTATGATTTCCACCTTCAGTTGTCAATTGCAAGGTGGAGGAAGAATTTCATTTATTCCGTTTTATGCATAATTAATATTAACATTTTGAAAAGCTAGAAACAAATCGATCATTCAGGCAGGAAAGAGAATGAAGCAGGAAGAATGGCATTCATTCCTTTTGAAAACATTCTTTCACTTGGTTTAATGATTTCCAATGGTCTCTTTTAGCATTGTATCGATTGTATTGATTGCATATGACTTCATATAATCAGTGTCACACTCAATAAAGAATAACTTTGTGATTTTGAACAAGCATTGATAGCAGATCATAAGCATTTTAATGTTGAAAAGATTGTTTGTGACAGAGTTTTAAAATATATGTTCCCAAATATTGTTTTCAAAATTTTTTATTTGGGTTTGACTTGACTAACTGAACATCAGCCTGGAGGCTCTGTTCCTCTAAAAAAAATTATTTCTTTTTTAGGTAAATGATAAAGATTCTGTTCACATGTTCTCTGCCAGAAAGGGCTTAAATGTCTTTCATATAAAGGGAATCATTTGGTATTCAACAGGTATATATTGAACACATGTCAAACTCATTAATGTGTGGGACCCCCATTACCCTCCCGTCAAATTAAATTTGTTTTATCACCCTAAAATCTATCTAGAAGCAAGACAGAACATTTTTATGCAGGGAATAATATTTTTCTGGTGTTAAGTCTATTCTTTTGACTAGATCTGTTTCTTCATAAGATCATCTCTGATGCTTAAACTTTCACTGAGGTTTTATATGACAAATTGTTTTTCACTGACTGTAAATGATTTTTGATTACATTTTATAAATTAATTTTCTCTACTGTATCTTTTGTATAAGTCAAATGTACAAATATCCATACGTGTAAAGTTCTGACGCTGGAATAGCGGTCGGAAAGCCTACTGTAATTCAGATAAAGCAATATTTACAGTATCTGCAGCAGCCAGTGACTCATGCCAGGCACAGGAATGAGAGCCTCTTTGACCACCTTTATTTATTTTATATAATACAATAGCTGAATTGTTACTGACAGGAAACAAGAAAGTATAGGGAAATTGAAGATAATTGTACATGATTTAAACAAAAGATGCAACTCAGAAAATGTTTTTTTTTTAAAGGAAATGTATGAAAAGAGAAAGCAAGAAATAGAAGAGCGAATAATCAATGTGTTGGATTGCAAAAGTCAGATAATCATATTTTTTCAGCTTCATCTTTCTTTAATTCCCTAAAGTAATAACATTATTATAGTCTCCAGATTTTTGCCACTGTTTACTGTTTGGTGTGTACTATACACCAAAAAGTTTGGTCAAATGCCTTTGAGAATGAATTTTTTATGAATCCTGTGATTTATTTTACCTTAGTATTTGAATTAAGGATAGGATTTTTATAAGAGCAAGCTAGTATTGTGGCTTATGTGCTTGTATTTGCTCTTAAGTGTGACCCAAAGTATGACTTCAAATGGACTTCCAAGTGCTTAGAAGCTCTGAACAGGAGAGACACAGTTGCCCATTTGGAGGCACCTCAACAAGTTCTAAGGCCTGAATTAGAATTTCAGTGTATTTTATTGTTGTTTGAGCAAGCTCAAACATTTGATTGTCTTCCAAAATAGGAAGAAAAAAAAAAAGAGAAAGAAGTTAGCAGAGAAAGAAATGTTTTGATTATCTTCAAGTTTGGACTCATAAAATATACTTCCTAAATGGCTACAAACTGATCTTTCTCCAGTTTCCACAAGCCCAAAACTACATGTGTTCCTCTATGTCTTCAGCTACTTGGATGATATGCTGGCCTTTGGAAAACAGTATTGCTGAAAATCAAAAGAAATGAGATTGCTGTTTATAAATTAAGAGTTTGCAGTTACTAAAATTGTGAAAAATTCTTCAAGATGTCCTAAAATATATGCTATTAGTATGTAGTATAATAAATGGATTAGCTATGTATCATGCTGAACCTGTCACAGCAAAGCAAATGGATGGAATCATTTCTCAACAGCAGGTGAACATTCTCTAGTTTTAGGTTTAACTACTTTCTGTAAAATTATAGTTTGGATTGTGGCCATATTTTATGTTTTTGTTTTGTTTTGTTTTGTTTTCCTAATGAAACCTAATGAAAATCTCCTGCATGTAATGTTATTAATCCTGGAGAAGAAATAACTGAGGCAATATATAGTAAAACACATGTGATTACTGTTAAGTGATAAGATAGGAGTCAGTGCATTAGCAATAGGATTAAATAAGGAAAGTAGAGAAATGGTGAGTAAAGACTCTGCTTGCCCTGAGGGGAATTTCATGATAAACCAATGCCTTCAATTGTTACTTTCAATAACACAGAAGTAATAATACATCAGCTGCAACCTTAAATTACTGACTATGAATTCCAACAGTGAAAACTATAAGCTACCATTACAAGATCTAAGGTTCTTCACCAAAGAAGCAATATTAATAAAATATTCGCTCTTGGGGGGAAATGAGAAGGAAAGTAAAATTATGAGAACTTCATTATACTAGGAATTTGTATTAAATATTTAACATGCTTATATTACATTCCTCTAAAGGTAATTCAGTATGTTTTGAAGGACATTTTTATTTTATAAAAATTTAGCGTATATTCTCTCTTTATTCCAGGTTAGTTAACATAAGTCAGAAAATCCTAAATATTAAATGAAAACGCTAAAATAATATTGGTTGTTGAATAGTATAATTATAACAATTGAATACTGAGATCTGCATGATAATATTCCATACATCGCAGTATGTACCAACTCTGAATTTTAACTTTTAGAACTGCTGGCTATGTGTATTTCTTATGCCATGTGACACTGTTGATAGTGTTAGGATTTTCTAATATGATGGGATAATATTCCTTACAGTAAATGCTACCATTTATAAGTGTGATTTTTGACATCCATAATAATATATGATTTCACATAAATATTACCTGCATTTCCAGGTAACACCTCAAGTTTCTAGTCTTGACTCCAGTGACTATAAATTCTTCAAAACTATGAATTATGAATCATGGATTATGAATTGTGAATTGTAGAATTTTAAATATACCTTTTAAAATTTCCACCTCAAGGAGCATTTGGTCTGGATAATGCCCTGGCCTTTTAGGATGTTAACAATAAATAAAGTCTTCTCTGTTTTCTGAATAGGCTTTATATGAATCAATGCATTAAGCTTCATAATTTAGGCAACCTTGAAAATGCTATTTATATACCTTAAACAAAAGCCATATGATTTTAGGAATATTGAAAAAGTCAATATTAATATTTTAGTAACTCAAATGTATAGAGCAAGATCCTACTAGACTTCCATATGTGAAATTCAAATAAAGACAATTCTTCACATTGATGACTGCGTAGTAAATAACTATTAGTGACTTTCAAGGGATTTTCATCTAAATTCTTCAATTAATCATTCCATCTGTGAATGTGTCTTCATAACTTTGTGATCATGATTCACATAGCATATTTTTGTGTGGTGTTTACTCTTTAGAAATCTGAATTTAAAGAGTTATGGCAGTTATGATGATGACTAAATATTGTATTACGTGGAGCAAAAGTATAAGCTAAAAGCTAGCTTGGTCCCACAATGCCTAACGTTGCAAGTTAAAACTTGTGTGTTAGGATAAATGTACCTGGTACAGATAGCAGGCACTTCTCATTCCTTCAGAGCCTTGGTGATGACCCACCTCAAGTATCAGTGTGCATGAAGAAATGAAGTGTTTTCTGTTACATTCTGTTTTTCTCCAAAGCAAAACTGTAAAAAGAACACTGAGTCTTAGCTCTAGTTCTTATCAATACTTGCACAGATCAGCTGATACATTTACTAGAGTTAAATGGGAAGCTTGAAAGTGAGCCATTGCACATAAAACAAGTGGTTTCCCCAAACTAATGATATGTCCCTAATAGCACTTCTTGCAAACTCAATTACCAGACATACTTCCTCTTCCTGATGTATGCCTATCATTTATTAAGATTTTATGTTGTTTCAATCTTTGTGCTGACACAACATTCCTATGAGGATACAATATTATTATTGCCATTTTAAGGATTCAGGAGACTAAGTGTCTTACTGAAGTCTACAGGAAG
Organism: Rhinolophus sinicus; assembly: GCF_036562045.2. NCBI lineage: Eukaryota > Metazoa > Chordata > Mammalia > Chiroptera > Rhinolophidae > Rhinolophus > Rhinolophus sinicus. The sequence goes on from NC_133755.1 coordinate 107,965,105, forward strand.
GTAAGATTTGAGTCCATGCTTTCTGGGTTCCAAAGTATTAGAGTGTATTTTATTTACAATTACATTATAAATAAAAACAAACATATCACTTAATTTCAAGTAAATGAACATTTTTGGAGAATATTTTATTAGACAAGCAATTTTATTTATTTATTTAATTCAAATGGGAAGAATGAGAGGAAGCAAGCTTATACCAATTTGCCCAATAAAATCACAAGTGCTGTTATTGTCCATACACTGTATATTAAAATTAATTTGTTAAAATTTTCTATTCAGTGCTAAAGCATAAGTTAGATTGAAGCTTAGTGGCAGTTATTTTAGATACAAATTTTTTAAATTTTATATTTGAAACTTATTTCCGTTCATATTTAATTTAATAAATAACCATATAATCTTAATTTTTAACTTAAATATAAACCATTATTTTATTCATTCAATTAATATACATTAACTGTACCAGGCATTGAGCTTAGAAGTTAAATGAACCAGATAGGCAGTCACTAGGAGCTTTCTATCTAGTGATTACTATATACATACGCGAAATAATTCCGACTAAAAATGTATCAAACAGAGAGATGAACTGTGGGAACTGCTGTTTTGTGAAGGACTGCCTATATGAACTGTGTCTTGGTGAGCTCTGCAGAGCTGCCTTTGTGAGTTCTTAAAGGGAACTGTATCAGTTTGCCAAGGGATGTTCAGGCTTTGATAATTAGATACATCTTAACTTGTAAGAGAAAGATACAAAAATCAAAACAATATTTTATTAATTTCTGAAAGGTGGCATTAGGTAATGCCTTCATAGGAAGTGCCTGGAACTTGAAATTATTACTGAAAGGTTTGGATGAATATATAATCATATCAAAGGTATTTAGATGGTGTTGACAGTTGTATAATTAATTTTTCTTCTAGGGAATTAGCTCCAATCTCTTCCTAGAATACCTTTCTGTTGGCCAAAATGCTTCTATTTTCCAGATATTGTTAGGATATTTTTTGTTTGTTTGTTTCTTTGTTTGTTTACATGGTTTTAACTAGTTTGCATGAATGACTTTTACTAACCATTTCTCAAAATTAGAAATATCCATTTGTACCCAGCCCATGACGCACTGAAAAAAAAAAAAAGGGTCTCATGTGGCTATATCTTAATATTAAATATTTAATCATCAAACAAATACTTCAAATCTTTTAATTTCTAAAATAACCTATGAGACATGTTTTAAATTTTTATCATTAGTATTTTGGTATACATTTAAGTCACTCTTGATTTTTTTATTTTCTTTTGCTAAGGTTACTGATAAAATATTCATTAATGATGTAATAGTTTACCTCTATATTTCTCTTCAGAAACATTTATGTGAATAATTGGGTATCATGAGATGATTGGATTTTTGTTAATCTTCAGTTGCTGTAGTTCTTTTGTTCCTAGGCATTATTAGGCTGTGTCCAATTTTAACCTTTAGGTGGCAGCATTTGAGAACAATTATATATGGAAAGTTGCCACCATTTAGAAAAATTTGATGAAGAACAATACATATGTTCAGAAGAAAGAATTTAAGATTTATCATACTTTTTATTTATATTCAAGACAATCTCTTATCAAGTCATTACACAGTCTCTTAATTTGGAGTGTTTAAAAGTACTTTTATATCCACATAAGATGACTTTATTCCCATAATAACTCCTTCATCTTTTTTACTGATGTTTGTTCATTGCTTATGCTTTCATTGAAGGTGAGGGGTCTTCCAAATGGCTATTCCTAATGGGACTTTGTCCCCAGAATACCCCTGATTTTTAATGAACCTTGGTTAGTTAGACTTAACTGAAAATTCCTTAATATTGAAGATCAAAAAGACATCTTCCTCCTTGCGATTCATTGGTTTAAAAAGTATTTTACATTGATATATAGTAAGAGATGGAAGGGGAGAATACATTTTAAAACTAATTTATATCACGGATTCTGATTAATAGTCCATCTTAGTTGCTGATTAGATAGGCCTTACAGAAGGTAAATTTTGCTGGGTAATTGACAGCTCAGTTGATATGATCTCACTCCAATCTTGTTTTCCTTTTCAAAAATTAGAGTCAAGTAATTTTATTTCATTATTCAAGTACCTAATCAAGATGAGGCCACACATGAATAATTTCATTAAGAGATAAAGTAGTAAGTAGAATCTATGATATTTAGTTGAATTTGAACATTTACTTTTTACAGAGGATCATGTCACCTTTTTTTCCACAGTGACTATAATTCTTGTATATAAACTCTTGTATAAACACTCCAAATTTATTTTATTTCTCTCTATTTAGATATATATTATTTATCTCTATTTTAATATATTAAAGAAATTTTTTTAGGCTAACTTTTTATGAAGTAGTTCTTTTTTCTTTGATCTTGGTACTGTATTGGAAAATGTTCCAATAATTTTTATTCTCATTTAAGTTCAAAAGATTTTATTAAGTGCTTATTTTATTATTATAAGAGAGACATAAATTCCAAGTAATTAATTAAAGCCAAGCTTATATGTGTATGTAATTCAGAAGATTAAATCATATTTATGTGTTTATTTTATCTGTCTAAAAAATTAAATTTGCCAAGGGTGAAATATTTGCAGTTATATCCATTAATTGTTGGCAAAATTATTTTTAAAAATTTATCATTACTTAGTAATCATCTATAAAAATTATAGACATAATCCAAACAATAGAAAACACTTCATATTGTAGGTGTTCATTTCCATGATATTTATATTAATGAACATTTGGAAGGTACCTAAACATCCAAATATGGAATAGTGTTTAATTTGTTAATTTATGTTATGAGGTGTGTGCAGTCTTGATGAATGCAGGATGCAAAAGTATATGGAGTCTGTGACTATTTCAGCTTTTGTAAGGATTCTTTCATTTGTATGAATTACTCATAATGGCTTACAAAAGAGAAAGGATTTATTGACTCACTTAAGTGAAACTTCCAGGGGCTTGAATAACTGGATCCAGGTGCTCAAAGAATAATGTAGAAAACTGATTCTCCATCTCTCTTCTCTGCTTTCCTTTTGCTTGGCTTCATTCTCAGTAAATCTCTTCCAAAGGTGGCAAAGAAGGTCCCCACCATTCCTGATCAGCATCCCTGGCAGAAAAAAAACATAACGTGCATCTTTCCAGTAATCTCAGTGAAAGTTCCAGGAAGGGCTTTCACTATTGAGCAACATTGAGTAATGTTGACCACAGTGTCATTATACATTTCATACATCATTTTGGCAGCCCCTGGTGTATATGTGTATGTGTGTATGTATGTATATATGTTAGATTATTAAATGTATATAAAAATTAAATAGATTATGTTATATCATTAGATAGACGACAGAGAGAGAGAGAGAGCCAGAAAGAGAGGAGAGTGGTGGAACTAGAAATAAGATGGGTGAATTAGCTGTTCTTGAATCTCCCTATGATCACATAGCCAGTATGTAAATCAAATATTGAGGACTAAAGCTAGTTACAGGAGCAAGCCAATTACTGAGATCAAGCATGAATATAGTACAGTGCACATTTCCCTCCTTTTTTTCCAATTACAGTTGACTTCAATATTATTATTTTATATTAGTTTCAGGTGGACAGCATAGTTGTTAGACATTTATGTATAATTTGCAAAGCAATCCCCCCAATTAGTCTAGTACCCACCTGGCACCATACATAGTCATTACAGTATTGACTATATTTCCTATGCTGTACTTACAGTGCACATTTTTATATGTAATACTATATTACTACAAATTCTAAAGTTAAGCTACTATCTTTAAAGTAGTTTTATGATAAAACTGTTATAACACTTGTCATAATAAAAAGCACAGCTCAGATTATTTTAGAAGATGTATCATATAAGAATTCTGGGCAAAGATAACTGTTGTAAAGAGAAGTGATGGCAGTGGCAAGAATCCTTTAAACTGGGATGGTTTAAGGTAGAATGTTCAAATTTTCCCTGGATCTGCTTTACTTGTAATTATTATACAGCTATAATGTTTGGTATAAAACTCAGTTTCTTATTCAGCAAGACAGGAATTTAACAATGCACTGCCTTTTATGAAGATTAAATGAAAAGTGATTTCAGCACAGAAACTCACATTGAGCATTTTCACTTAATGGTGATGATATAAATAACAGTTTTGTGGTAAAGATTATTAAAATTATCAGACTTATTGTCTAAGAGTTTTAGTGACAGAAAAACTAAATATATATGTATGTGTGTTTGTTTGCGTGTGTGTATTTATTTAAAAACAGAGTAAAACTAGGATTCAGCATATTCTTTAAAATACAAACCTTTCAGGACTTTTTTAGACACATCTAAATCAAACCCCTTAATTTTCTTGTAATTGACTTGTTCACATGAATAAAGTCAAGATTAAAGGGTAGCAAATGGGGTGGAAGATTAGGGAGGGTGAAGGAGGGAGGGAGAGAATGTGGATGTGAACACAATTAGGTTCCTGTTTCTCAATGACCTAGGCATCCAGTGGCTTGCTTTTTTATCATCAAAATTTATATTTCTATGAATCTGCTATTTCCAAATTTTAGAAGACCCTTGTATGAAGAACCTTTGGTTTTCTAGAGTCCTTTGTGTATATAGGACTGAAAAATATTAGCAGAATAAGAGAATTAATCATCATTTCAACGTGCATTTTTTTCTGAGATCAGACTGCAATCAGGCTTGGACACAAATTTTATTTCATCTGCCATCCAAGTCATTTCAGGACGCCAGTTGATCTTTATGTTCAATAAGATTCAGGACAAATGAACCAAAGCAGATAGTGAGGCTTTCACTCTCCACTGGTACTTTGACCCAGGTCAGTTGTACTCAAAACATGTCTACATGACAGCCTAACAAATTGTGAGATACAAATCAATTTTTATAAAATGGGATTGTGTGTATCATTACACCTTCATAATAATAGCTAAATATGATCAGACTGCTTGAAGCTGTAGAAAGCAGAGAGATTTTTCAGTCAGGTGACACTGTTACATTATCAGAAGGTTTGGTATGCCAAAGATCCAGACCTTTTACTTGTAGTTTAGCTCAGCCCCTGCAGCGGATGAGGGAAGATATTATGGCGCACTGCATGATAGCTCAACATCCTGCGATGTCCATTCAGAAGGACAGGCTGCCCCCGCTGACAATGACTCCTGCAGCTAAAGCCAGGTATGGCAAGAAGTTGTAGTGTCAAAGATAGCCAGTGTCATCTGTTCCACATGAACAGCATTCTGTTTCCTATCAAATTACATAATGTTATCACGTTAACGAAGGACAAGTAAGTCAATTTTCTTCCTTAAGTGTAAAAATTCTTACATAGTCAAACCTTCTGTTGCATTTTATTCTCTTTGGCTGCCCCACCCTCCCAAAGCATCCTTATCCACTCCATTTCAGAACACTCTTTTTTCAAGCTTGCAAGATATCCTGTGAGTCCTGAGGCAACCATGATGCTGTCCTAATTCATACTACCCTGTAAATAAATACCAAATTAGTGCCCCCAAAGTGCTTGGCTTGTATTCTATAACAAAGACATTTAAAGTAGGCACCAGAGGGAACTTTTTCCACAGGGCACTTACAGGGAAAAGGAAATCAAAAGAGCTTTATCATCCCTTCCCCCAACAAATTAATATAATTCATTCATAAATTCTACAAATATTGGTGGCCTATAATATTCTAGGCAATGTTATTGATGTTTTATTTTTTATCATAAAAGTATAGTTCTTAAAAAAAAGACGAAGGGATATAAAGTTAATTGAAAGTTCAGCACTATCTGTATTGATTTTGTGAGACATAAAAAGTGAGGGAGAAAAAATATATATATACCTTTTTGATTTTTGGTTTCTTTTTAATTGACCTTTTATTGGTTGGAAAATGAGAACACAGTTTTTCCCTCTTCCCCAGGGAAGTGCCATACACTAAAAGGGCTAATAGGATGGCACGCCATTGCATGGTAAATGGGTCTGGGGCAAGTACATAAACACTGCTGTAACATCAGTTTTTAAACTACCATTCTTCCTAAAGTCACATAAAAGGAATTTAAAAGATACACGTTGATTTTACTTTATTTTACTTTTTTTTTACATTTTTAGTGTCAAATCCACAATGTTGTGACTGATAAAACACAAATCTTTCCTCCTCGCTGTCTTTTCTCTGTGTTGCAGGGGATGATCTCTCTTAAAAGCCAAATTGTTTATTATGTCCACCTTCTACTTTTTAGTCTTCATTATCTGCTCCTTGTTCTTAGGGCTGGTTTATTAGTGTTTGCTACAATCTCTCTGATTTCACCCAGTCCCATTCTTCTAGCCTGGTCTGAGATCGTTTCCTCTCCATGCTCATAACCCACTATGTTGCATTTCTTTTAGTTCCACTAATACAGCATGGTATTATTTTTATTAAGTACCCCACCTTTACTTGCCCTGTTCCTTTTCATTCATCAGGGCTCTCTTTGCAATAATGTCTTCCTTCAGAAAGGCTTCCCTCGCTGCCTAATGCTGCACCCCTCAAAGTTCCATGGCAGCCTCTTTTCATGTATCAGGGCACCTAGTACATATTATTTCAATCAAAGTGTCAAGCATTCAGCTCCATGAAGACAATGACGGTGTTTGCTTTGTTTAATGCTTGGCATATTGTATGTTGAGTGGGTGAACTATGCTCAGTTCAGTATATATTTCCAGAGTGAGCATTGGTGTGTGCAAGGCATTGTTCTGTACAACACAAAGATGACTAAGACACATTCTTTCTCTTCATATAGCTTTCCATTTAGTAGGTATAGGAACTGGGGGATATCATGACACAAATCCTATTATAAGGCAACATTACAGGGGCCAAAAAGAGTCATCATGAAGAAATGGTTATGGAGATGCTGTCTCAGATATTAGAGATTGGAATTCACTGTGAAACATTTGGATTAGTGTTTTAAAAGGTAGACCTCTTTTAATAGCTAGATTTAATTAGCTTTTTGATAAATGAATAAAATATGGTTTTATTTCCTTTATGCTTGTGTTTCAGTTTCAGTTTAAAATAGTAAAAATGATTATCATATTCATTTTTTCCATACTGTATTCAACCAAATATTTTAATTATATTTTAGTATTATCATAATTGTAGTTTTTATTGTTAGGTAAGTTATATCCATTTTGTGTGCACAGATCTGAGATTATAATTTTCTATTCCTAATTGCTTGTGTGAAATCTATTAATCCTTTTTTGTACATTTTTGTATCCTCCTAGCTGTTTATAAACTAGATCCATTAGCAATCTTTAATGTTCTCTTGAAAGTTATTTGACTTTGACTTAGAAATGTTACATTCCATTCATTTAATAAATATTCCTCTAATACTCTTTCTAAACCTGGCACATAATATGGATCTTATTTCCACAGAAAATTATGGATATTATCAGTAATTGCTCTATTACCACAAGAAAAAACACACACATATATTTAGATTCTAGAGTCCCGAGGTAGTTCAAAACAAACAAAAAAAAATATTTGAAGTAGTGATTCGATATTGGTAATGAATGTAGTTTGCATACAAATAATAGTTATTATACTTTTATGTATTACATTTAAGCCACAGGATACTGAAGTCCTCATTTCCTGTTGTGAGTTTTCCATGTAAATGTAGTACCATTCTTCTATACTAAGTGCTACAGATTTTCAATTTATTTTGTTAAACATACAGTGGAATGATAATGCTTTGGTATGATTTTTCAAAAAATTATTATTTCAAAGGTCGTAAAAGAATTATACGACTATGCTTCCTTCATATAGCATAATCAGCATCAGCCTGCAGAGCAAGAAAATGTTCCTGATGGTAAATTTGTCTTTTTAAAACGTGTGTTTTTTTCAAGTACAGTTGGCATACAATATTATATTAGTTTCAAGTGCACAACAGAGTGCTTAGACATTTATATAACTTACAAAAAGATCACTATGATAAATCTAGTACCCATCTGACACCATACATAGTTATTGCAATATTATTGACTCTATTCATTATGCTGTACCCTATATCCCCATGACTATTTTGTAAGTACCAGTTTGTATTTCTTAATCCCTTCCCCTCTTCACCCACGCCCCAAAATCCCTCCCATCTGGCAACCATCAAAATGTTCTTTGTATTTATAAGTTTGTTTCTGTTTTCTTTGTTTGTTTACTTTTATATTCCACATATAAGTAAAATTATATGCTTTTGTCTTCCTCTGTCTGACTTATTTTACTTAGCATAATACCCTCTAGGTCTGTCCAGTTGTTACAGATGGCAGGATTTCACTCTTTTTTTTTTTTTTTTTTCATAACTGAGTAATATTGCATTGTATATGGTCTGAGATTATGATACCCCTTCTTTATCAATTCATCTGTTAATGGACACTAAGGTTCCTTCCACAGCTTGGCTATTCTAAATAATGCTGCAGTGAACATATGGATACATATGTCTTTTATTTTTTTATTTTTTTATTTTTTTTAAGATGTGAAAGAAAGGTTTACTTTTTTTGTGGGCTAACAAAAAGAAGAATCATAATGTTATGGTGAATGCCAGCCTTGCCAAGTTCTAACAAGGAGGAAAAAGAGGAAGTGCATCTTCCTGGACATCAGGAATATGGTGCTACATTCATATGCCTTCTAAAATTAGAGTTTTTGGTTTATGGTTTCTTTGGATAAATTCCTAGGAATGGTATCACTGGATCCTTTTTTGTCTCTTGCTACAGCCTTTGTTTTAAAGTCCATTTTATTTGGTATAAGTATAGCTACTCCAGCTTTATTCCCCCCACCCTCATTTTCATGAAATGTCTTTTTCCATCTCTTTACTTTCCTGTGTGTTTTTTGTTTGTTTGTTTGTTTTTGTTTTTGTTTTTAATATAGAGTGAGTTACTTGTAAGCAACATATGTAAGGGTCTTGTTTTCTTATCCATTCAGCAATGCTATGTCTTTTGATTGGAGCATTGAGTCCATTTACGTGTAAAATCATTGTTGATAGACATGTAGTTATTTGTAGTTATTACCATTTTTTTCCTTCATATATATATATATATATATATATATATATATATATATATATATATATATATGGAAGGAAATATATACATTTTTTTCTTTGTTTCTTTATTTATTTTTATTTTTTTTCTTCTTCTCCTTAAAGAAGTCCTTTAACATTTATTGTACTACTGGCTAGGTGGTGATGAAATCCTTTAGCTCTTTCTTATCTGGTAAGCTCTGTATCTGTCCTTCAATTCTAAATTGTAGCTTTGCTGGGTAGAGTAATCTTGGTTGTAGGTCGTTGCTTTTTATCACTTTGAATATTTCATGCCAATCCCTTCTGGCCTGTGAAGTCTCTGTTGAAAAATCAACTGACAGTCTTATGGAAACTTCCTTATAGGTAACTAACGGCTTGTCTCTTGCTGCTTTTAAGATAGTCTTATTTTATTTATTTTTTTTTAACCTTTGGCATTTTAATTATGATATGTGTTGGTGTGAGCCTGTTTGAGTTCATCTTGTTCAGGACACTCTGATCTTCCTAGGCTTGTATGTCTATTTCCTTAACCAGGTTAGGGACATTTGCTGTCATGATTTCTTCAAATAGATTTTTAATTTCTTGCTCTGTCTCTTTTCCTTCCGGTACCCCTATGATGTGATTGTAGGTACACTTGATGTTGTACCATAGGCTCCTTAAATTATGTTCATTTTTTGGATTCTTTTTTCTGTTCCCATTGGCTGTTTTGTTTTACCTTAGCTTACAAATCACTGATTCTATCTTCTGTTTCATCTAATCTACTATTGATTCCCTCTAATCTATTATTTGTTTCAGTTATTGTAGTCTTCATTTCTGACTCGTCCTTTTTTATGTCTTATATCTCCATTTTTATGTTTCCTATCTCTTTGTTGAAGTTTTCACTGAGGTCATTGAGCATCCTTATAAACAGTATATTGAACTCTGCATCTGATGGGTTGCTTGCCTCCATTTTGCTTAGTTGTTTTTTGGAGCTGTGTTCTAACCTTTCATTTGAGACATATTTCTTTGTCTCCTCATTTTGGCTGTTTCCCTGTGTTTATTTCTATGTAGTAAGTAGAGCTGCTGTGTCTTCTAGTCTTAGTAGAGTGACCTTATATAGTAGGTGTCCTATGGGGTCCAGTAGCATAGTCTCCCAGTCACCTGAACCAGGTGATCTAGGATTGTCTGTTGTGTGGATTGTGTGTGCCCACCTGTTATAGTTTAAATTTTATTGCTGTTGTCTCATCAGTGGGATGGATTCACTTTCAGGATGATTGGTTATGAAGACTGGCCATGACTACAGTGGAGGAGCTGTTTTACTGTGGCTGACCTCATGAGGCATGATTTTCTCTGGAAGGGCTCTGGTGCCTACGAAATCCACTCTTTGGGTGTGTTATATGTGGAAGTGCTTGGGTGGTGCTCTGGTGTGGTCTGAAGCTGGCTACCGGGTGTGTTGGTTCCTGTACCTCTTGAGAGGGGCTCTGGTGAAGGCCAAGTTCAGCTGCTGACTGTGCCTTGCCTGGACCCACTTGTTATGAGCTACAAAATTAACTACAGGTAGTTGCCACTTATGCTGGGCTTGAAAGTACCGGGGAGAGGTTAAGCTAGGATCTAAGGCCGGCTGCCACTCATGCCGGGTTTGCGGCTATTTAGAAAGAGATATAGGCATGCTGAGGGCAGATGCTATTTGTTTGGGGTTTGTGAACCTTTAAGAGATTTTAGGACAGTCCAAACCATGAGCCAGGATAGGTTGTTTGTATGGGAAAACCACTGGAAGAGGCTTGGGTGGGCTTGCAAGTTGGGTGGGGCAGCATCTCAGGGAATCACAAAAGCAGGGCTGACAATATTGGCTAGATTTATGGAAACTTAGATATGGTGGCTGCCTGTGCATGCAGGGTGAGTGGGTAGGACTCAACAAAGGAATAATGGCTTCTGCCATCTCCTCTGTGTGGGAGGAAGCTGCTCCATCCAGCCCTCGTTCTAAAGCCATTTGATGTCCCTGTATGTCCCTGATGCCTTTTGATCTGCTGCCCCAGTACTGGAGCCTAGAGCTTGTGAGTCCATCAGCAAGTACGATTTTGTGAGGGCCCTTTAAGAGGAGCTCCTGGAATTGCAGCTGTCCTCATATCAGCCACAGTCTCTGCTGGTCTTCACAGCCAGAAGTTACTGGGACTTCTTTTCTTGTACTGGAACCCTGGGCTGGTGAGCCTCATGTGGACTGGGACCCCATGCTCCTCAGGGGCACCTCCATAGCTGAGATAAGCCTCCCACACATGAGTGTGTGGGACCAGCCTGTTCCGCATCTCTGCTCCTCCTACCAGTCTTGACGTGGCTTCTTGTATGTGTTCTTAATTATAGGACTTCTGTTGAGCTGGACTTCAGGCAATTTTCAGTGATGGTTGTTCTGTAGTTTAGTTGTAATTTTGATATGGTCATGAAAGGAGGCAAGCACAGCATATACCTACTCTACCATCTTGACAGGAAGCTCTCAAATTTGTGTTTGTGAGGTACTCTAAGAAACTGCTCGTGTAGAAAGGCACATTAAGAGGAATTGATTTTCTTACTTCATTGTCCTTAATTCTTAAAGACCATGTTATAATTTTTATCTTTCTTTTAGGTAAATAATTAAAACAAAGATCAAGTCTCTTCTTCTCAAATACTGAAGTTAAAAATTAATTAGAGATTTTATAATTCATTTTTCTGATATACTTACTAAGCTTCCTTTCTAATGAATCATTATTGTATACAGATGGAAATACTGAGGAAAGATAGCTTCAAAACTGTAGATGTCACATTTATTCAATTAAAATCGGAATTAATGAGGCTTGAACTCAAATAAGAAGTTAAGCATATTGCCTAGATTGGTGTTCTGTCAATGGATATTTGTTTAATTATATATTATGAATGGCAGAGTTAAAAAAATAATTTGACTGGAACTCTAAGTGCTTGGTTTTAGTCCTCGCTTTGCCCCTCGCTAAATGTGGAATCTATGGTCCCCCTCCATCTCACCAGTGAGATCACTGCTTTGGTTTCCATGATCTCCAAGGTTCATCTAAGTCTAAAATAGATTTAGTTTTTGGAATCAATATAAACTTTTCCATACTCTCACTTTTTCAGCAGATACATTCTGAGCATTTCCTTCATGCCAGGCACGCTGCTAGTCACAGGGATGGAGCAGTGTATAAAACAGGTGTAGTTCTTGTTCTGGAGGGCCCAGGCTCTAGGAGGACACAAACATTACATAATCACACAATAAGGAGCCAAATAGAAATTGTGATAAGTGCTTCAAAGGTGTCACGGAGGTGTTGGGGAGACAATAATAGAATGAACCTAAATTAGATTAAGAGTTGGAACTTGTCTCTCTGAGATAGTAAGAGCTTAAACTGAAACCTGAAGAGTGAGAAAGCAGTAGCCAGGTGAAGAATGAAGCAGGACGAGTATCCCAGGCAGAGGAAAGAGTTCATGAAAACGCCATGAGGTGTGAAATCGTACAGGGGTCCAGGACTGGTCTGAGATGAGGTTGGAGAAAGAAGGCATGAAGTACCCCCTAGGAAGCCTGAGGCCATCCTAGGGCTTTTATTTTAAATACAATGACAATCTGAGAGTGACTGACAGAGATAGAGGGGTAGGTGTGGAAGGGAGGTGTGCACAATGCACAAAAGATGATTCTAGAAGGGTAAGAGGTTTTGTTGTCATTGTTGTTTTCATTTGTTTTATAAAGAATTGCGTCTTTAAAAAGGTCAAGTTCTCCAGGAGGTAATTTCAAGCAAGAGTACACATGAATTTGAACATCTGAAAATGTTCCTTGAAAGACTTCATGTACCCCCTTAGGAGTACTAAACCCCTGATTTGAGAATCACAGATATAAAACACAGTGCCTAATCACAGATAGTTTCTAATGTAGTTGGGTAAAAAAGGCATGAACAGATGAAAAGTTAATCTTAAAACATTCAAATAACAGTTCAGAACAATAATACAATAACTGAAATAAGCAAGCCATTTATAATTGCTTAATCAATTGAGGAGACAATGACTTGTCAGAGGCCCACAGTGGTTTGGGAGTTCTTTTAGGATCTTGAGACACTGGGAGACTTAAAGGAAGATTTATGTCATTTCAGGACTAACAGCAGCAGATATTATAGAAGGGAAGATGTTTTGGGGTGACTGCGATTTGGCAAAATAATCAGAAGGCAGGCGATTTGATTGTAAAGAATGTGGAATGCCTCCCTTCAGAATTTGTGCTTTGTTCTGTAAGTCATTGAGACCCACTATAGCCTTTTGAGTAGGGAAATACTAGAATCAAATTGACACATCCAAAGAGACACATCTAGTGAGAGCTTTAACAAAGGCATTGGAAAGAAGAAATGTCATATTTAGAAGACCACAGTAAGAATCCTGACCTCAGTCAATCAAGGGCTGGTGTATATGAAAATGAATAAGAAGGGGTATTTCTGAGAGATCAAATGGAAGTAAACAAAGAAAAACAAAAAAGATAGGACCTGGTAATTGTTTAGATATGGAAGTCAAAGAAAAGTGGAGTCTGAAAAAAAACAGAAATGTGTACCTGGTAAATTTTGGGAATGGTTTCTGTGATTATTTAATCAATTGGAATGTTTGATGAACTATAATTCAGTAAATTAGTAACAACAACATTTTCCAATAAGTTATAGACATTATGTATCAACTAGAAATGCTATCAATCTTTAGCATACACTTTCATTTGCTTGTTTTAATAGTAAATGAGAGCACCAGTATCCCCACTGTTGTCAAACACTGGTATTTTTAACTTGCTAGTAGAGCAGGTTGGCAATTTTTTTTTCCCTTGGACACTATTTACCTACCTCTCACTAATTGATGTTTTCATAAACCAGAAGTACAATATGCATTACTTAATGGCCATGCTTCTTTTATGTAACTCTTCATGTGGCTCTCTTCTAATGTGTGCAACTCGGGTCATGATGACCCTTATTTGTGCTGTAACTTTTCTATACTCAGAAAGTAAAAGTGAAACACTTGTCAGAGATATGGACTGTCTTAAATATATTCCTTCTTTCTCTTTATTCAGTAATAGCTTTCCAAAATTATATGAGTAGTTAGACCTAACCATAGTTTATTTCCACATGGTGAGTTATGGATTAATAAGCTGTCTACAACCAAAACATAGTGTTTATTTTTAAGGCAATTTTTCAAAATGCTTTTTAAAATAAATATGAGGTATGACAATTAAGTTCACGAATTCATCCTAGAAAAAGTGCTACATACCTCATTGCTGAATATCACTATGGTCACCTTCAAAGCTGTGCACCGACCCCTTGGGAAGCTATGCACCAACGCCAGTGCCTAGTCCACACTTCAAAGCAATTTTAGAACTCTTTTTCTGGAATGAGCATCAGAGCTGTCATTGTATTACCCTTGATGTCCTGAATGTCATCAAAAATGTCATCCTTTCAATATTTCCTTTATCTTCGGGTAAAAAAAGAAGTCATTGAGTACCAGATCAGGTGAGTAAAGAGAGTGTTCCAATAGTTATTTGTTTACTGGCTAAAAACTCCCTCACAGACAATACTGTGTGAGCTGGTGTATTGTTATGACAGAAGAGCCATGAATTGTTGGTGAAAAGTTTAGGTCATATAACTATTTCATGCAGCCTTTTCAACACTTCCAAATAGTAAACTTGGTTAACTGTTTGTCCAGTTGGTACAAATTAATAAAAAATAATCCCTCTGATATAAAAAAAAAAAAGGTTAGCAACATCCTTGTAACAAGTTTATGAACTAAATTGTCCGATCTTGTATATTAACAAAATTAATACAGATTATAGAAACTGAAAAAAATTAGAAAATCAGCCATAATTATACCATCCAGAGGTAAGCACTATTAATATGTTAGTATCTATTTCCCCAGCTTATTTCCTTTGCAAAATATGAGTTTTGTTACAGAAATGTGATCAGATTTTATGAACTGAAAATGTGATCATTCTATATATACTGTTTTTTGTGTGACTTGTTTTTCTCAATTTGTAATTAGTTGTGAATGTTATTTCAATGAATAATTGTAAACAGGATCATCCCTGTAACCTGTATGAAATTTTATTTTAGTAACTGAGATTTTTATGTTTAGATGCATACTCACACATATAAAGATATAGAAATATTTTACTAAAACATTGTTTTAATAATATACACACATATACATGCACTTTTTCTTTAAATTTCTAAAAGTGACATTGTTGGGTCAAAATTGTGCAATTTTAAGTCTGGTCATACATATTTTCAATCTTACAGAAGTCAGTTTTTTATCCCCAAGAGAATATGTAAATTCTCCTCTTTCAACAACAAAACAAGATCAATCTATTAGCTAGAATATATATATATATACTATGCATTTGGGGGGTTACTTGTAGGTGAATGGTATATGCTTGTTTATTGGCCATTTTCATTATTCCTTTTTGAATTTCCTGTTCATATTCTTTGCCCATTTTCCACAAGTGTTCAAAACAATTTCTTATATAGTTTTATGATCATCAATCAACACAACCAATTTTAAAAGATTGTTAAAATAATTAATTTCTTATATCTATTCTTGTGTTAAATAAAATAATTTTCTATGCTATGGTTAAAAAAAAACAAGATACTAAACACCTGGTGTTGTTTAACATTAATAATACTAAATTTATTAACCTGTTTATTTAATATCGGTTTTAATTGAAATTAATATGTGGTGAAATTTACCAACATTAGCTTATATAATTTATTTTATGGGGATTACCATCATAAAACCAAAAATATACAAAAGAGGTCTTTCTTATAAAAACCAGGAAAGTAAGTGGTAGCCCTACACTGCCACTAAAGGTAAACCTTAGTTTCACTAATATCTGAGCAGGCAACATAATGTGGAAAAATTTAGTTAGCATGACTAATCATAAAAGTTGAAATATACAATCATACACTTGATGGGTAAAAGGAGCTGAGTTTTTAACTCTTCTCATATTGTTCTTACTGTATGCCAAAACAATGCCTTTCAGCTTCTGACACAAAATCTTAGTTACCTAAAGAGTAAAAAAATGTATCCTTCTCATAACTACACATGTGCTTGGAAACAGGAGTAAGGTAACAATTCGAGATTGACATTCAGGGATCAGATTATGATGGTATTCAACGACCAATTAGGTGAGAACAGAGGAGACAAGAGAGGGTAAGAAGAAAAGCATGTATGAGTATGACCCACTTCTTAAGTATTTACAGGAGGTCAGTGATGAAAGTGGCTTATTAAAACAGTTTAATATTTTTTCATATATTAATAAGAAGAGAGGTGATAATGGTTTGAAATGATTTATTCCATAATTAACAGTTTAATTCATTCATGAACATAAATTTCCTATGTGTTTGTGGAAGAAGTAGACATCACGGGTGTCTATACAATTGACCATGCAGACTTGAATTGTTCAAGAGGATAAATTATTCTGGTCTTATTATTTATTCAATTGATGTTTATTTGTCAGGTGTTGAACACACATTTTGGGTGTTGAATGTACGACAAGAACAAACCTCCTGCCCTCCCCTTACATTCTAATTGGGACTCTAATAACAGAAAAACCAAGTAGTTATATTCTATGACTACAAGTAGCTATAGAATAAACGGAAGATTGATAATAAATGGTATGAAGAAAAACAAAGCACAATAAGGAGATAGAGAGAAATGGAGGCTCTGATTATTGTATAGATGGTCAGTGGTGACCACTTTTTCGAAAAGACATTTGAGCATGGTCCTGGGAAAATGCTGCAGATAAAGGCTGAGGGAACAGCAAGCGGGAAAGCCCCGAGAGAGGTTCTTAACATGTTCAAAGATTATTTGGAATCTATATTACGTCCTCATTTTCTTATTGAATTAATGACTCCCCAGTAACATTAAATCCATTAGTTGTCCCAAATGAATAGAAAGTAGAACACATAAAAGATGTTTTTATTAACGTATTTGCTTTCAGACACACTTTTTTGTGTGTGTTTCTTTAATGTTAGAAATGACTCAAAGATAAAGCCTGGTAGAGGTAGATGTCAGAGGAAAGATAAGATCAATTAGGATAAGTAAGATATTGGGGTAAAAGTATAATTTGTTAGTGTATAAATTGTAACAAAAATGTAGTGGTGTGACTAATGACCTATATGGACTAAATAAATTAACATTGTTTTTCTTATCCACATATTGAAATTGAGACTTTATTTCAGCTCAGCATCTTGAGTTTCATGATTGAAGTTATAATAATAACAACAACAAAAATATTAGGTTGATAGAAAAGTAATTGGGGTTTTTGCACTTATTTTTAACCTTTTAAATGGCAATTACTTTTGCACCAACCTAATAGCATCTTAGAACAGTAACTCTTCCAAAAGTTATATCCACATTTGGTTCCTGGATTTTTGTGTATGGCCAATCAACCTGAGACTATGTGTATACATAGTGGTATTTAATGGAACCAGTTGTTCCATTTTAGATGATATTCATATTTTAGACTCTGTGCTATTTGTTACTCCACACTGATTTCAGATAACTGTTCCTGATGTCTGAATGAGTAGCAGTGACCTTGCCATGGAGCATGGAGCTTGTCATAGAACTTTCATATTAACCCACAATTATTAAGTACAATTTCCATATTCCTTTGTATCTACATATATATTTTATATATATAGTATTTTAAAATAGTATTAAATTTATAGATAGATATAAATAATAAGTACTGTTGTAAAACTCTATACATGACCATCAACTAATTAGGAAATTCAAAATATTCCAAGCAACTTATCTGAAAGTATATGCAAATAATTAAACTTCATTGATATTTTCTGTACATTTTACGATTTACATGAGGAAGGTATTCTCTTCTTCAAGTCCCTTCTTCCTGAGGGATTTGGAAACAATGAAGTCCAAAGGAAACAATAAGGCATGTACATATGTCAGCCTATTTGTTCTTCGTTATGTGAGCCACCCATCAAGAGAGCTGTGCTATGTGTCCAAGAGCAAATCATGACTTTTGCGTTCTTAGGCATTCATCTTGGGCTAAAGAATTTGAAAATTGAAATCTTGGCAGAGGTTGACTGACAGGTAAGTACAATCACTTGAGAATTTCACGTACAATGTTCAGTTTATCCTTAGCAAATACTTTTGCCCTGACAAAACAGAACATTTTATGCTTCTTTTCACAGGTAAGAACAATCCATCCGAGTGACTATAAAGTGGCTGAAGACTTCAGTTCTCACTCCCAAACTTTTTAAAAGGAATTTTTTGTACTATATTTGAGAAGTCTTTACAAAGACTTTAGACTTATTTTGATACCTAGGTAAATCAAGACAGGATATTTCTTTACAGATGCAATAAAATCTGTAATGAATTTGAGGTTATTTGTATATTCTACTTAATTCTATTAAATAAATATGCTAGATGCTGTCTGGGATATAAATATGCATACATTATTATTTTTAGAGATTATAAGGTATAAGATATTAATAAAGTCTGCAACACAGGATGAAAAATTGTAAACTCAAGAAATAAAAGACATTTACATATTGTACTGGGAATTAATCAGAGAAAAAAGCCAAGTTTTTAATTTGAAAAACAACTTCAGAGACCAAATAGCATTTGTGATGAGTCTTAAATAAAGAGGGAGAGGTTGGACACTCATAAAGTCCATACAAACGCATAAGATGGAGTTGAGATGTCTAGCAGATGGAAAGGGGACAGCATAAGCAGAGTTTGAGGGTGAAATGCATGAGACAGTTTCCTGGAACAGCAAAATTTGTAATTCAACATTATTTTTCATAGCAGTACTTGGAAAACAGTATGTATCTTTGAGCAACGTGTATCTTTGAAGACCTTAGTTGAAACTTCGAGAAGATTAATCTGCCAATGCTGATTTGGAATTAATTTATCATGGAAATGATAACAGTAACCTAGGCAAGAATTCATTAGGCAATATTAGAAATTAAAAGTATGTAAGAGACATTATGAAGGTAGATTACCTATGATTAAGCAACTTATTGCATGCCTGCCTAGTTGGGAAAGGAGTACAGGTGACTTAAAGCTGATGATTTAAAATTTGGTAGTGCGATTAATAAAAAGAATTGAGGGTCAGGATGAGTACTTGGTCATTGAGAAAAACAATGCATTTATAGACATTTTTTTTTTTTTTACTGTAAATCAATTTTTATTATTTACAAATAATTTTCTTTACATTTGTTTAGTTAATGAAGAAAGCCTTCCCATGGGCAGATCACCCTGAATTACTGAACTAGCCACTAAGATCGCTTGTACTGAATAGTTAATATGTTTTTTTAGTTAAATTCATTGGGGTGACATTGGTTAATAAAATTATATAGGTTTCAAGGTTAGACATCTTGAATTTAAGTTGCCAGATTGCTGGAAAGCTGTGTCTGGAACAGAGGAAGAGAAAAAGGAAGTGCTGATGAGGCAGGAAGACATGGAAGTGGAAGTGTTAGGAAAATGAAGAGTGAGGATAAGGAAGCCAGGAGTGAATCTTACAGCTGGCAGAGTCTGTGGGGAGGTGGAGGAAATGAAGAATGGAAATCTGAAAGACTTGAGTGACGGTCTGAGCAGCCCTGCCTGGGAGGATGTCCCCGAACTCATGGAAATGTTCTATACCTGTGCTGTCCAGTATGGTGGCCAGCAGTCACATGTGAATTTTGAGGAACTGAATTTTAAAATTAAATGTGTTTAAAATAAAACTTCTAAAAAATTAGAAGTTTCAGATTAAATACATGTGGCTAGTGGCTACTGACTTGGTAAGTGCCATGATAGAGACTGAAACCACTTTTGTCTCATTGCAATCACTTTCTCACTCTGCCACCAAGTGACATCCCTAAAATATAAATTGAAACATGCCCTTCCCCCTGCTTAAAATTCTCCAGTGGCTTTTCAATGTCTGGGAATAAGATCCACACTACTGAATCAGGGCTGAAGGAGTACACGTTCCTCGACCAAAGCTACAGCCTCATCAGTCAAGTTCCTGAAACAGGCTGTTCCTTTTCCAGGTCAAGGCCTTTGTTCTTGTTTCTCTCACGCTTCCCTTGATTTCTTCCTGTTCTTTACATGCTCACTTTTTAGTCTTTCAGGCCTTCCTTAGAAAGGTGTTCCTTGAGCCACTTTATCTAAATCAGCAAAATTGTCCTATTTATTATTCTCCAAGTCAACACTCAATTTACTTCCTTTATGCCACTGATCTTAATCTGTATTCATTTATTTCCCTCACCCTCCTTTGCTGGACTGTAAATTCCCTGAAGGCAGGGATCATGTGTGCCTTATATTTTCCATACCTATCAGAGTGACTGACATATTGTATGTGTGCAATATTATTGGTTGAGTGTTGATCAAATACCAAAAATGCTGCCTACTGAAAGAATACGGAAGTACTAAACAGAAGTTTCCATAAATAACTTTTTGTTGTTGTAAAAATGACTACTTTTCAGCAAATAAACACTTAGAAAAACTTATACAAACAGATTGGTATAATACTTACTTTGAATAGTCCATTCAAACAGAAGAAACTAAAAGACACAGTTTGGCTAGAACTTAATAGGAAAAAAAGTTGCATAACTTCTATACTTTATATAAAGTTTAGAATTCTCAGCCTGTCCGGTTCCGTGCAGCTTCTTCGTACACTAGAGGAAGACTGTTTCTTAGCTACTCTTCTAATGCCTACCTCTGATTTTTTTTCTCTTTGAAGTTCTAATACCCTTGAAAGCACTAGAAAATTTTTGCTCCGACTATTTGCTTGGAATTGTCAATAATAATGGAAGGTAGACACTATTATTATTACCATGTAGAAAACAAAATAAAATAAAAGCTGTAGTTCTCAGATTGGCAATTTAAGAGAGAAAGAGAAAGGATCTGTTACTGCTTGGAAATGCATGAGAAATAAGGACAATTTATCACCCAGATAAATAGTTGTTCACTTTCAATATATGAGTGAAATAAAGCAGCTGGCTGATGAACTGCTTCCATTACTTAAGGAACCAGAAGATGGCATATTTCAAAAAATTTTATTTCACTAGGAATGAAATTGATGGTGCAACATTTTTAAGTTTTTAAAATAAAAGACCTTCGTCTAAGATAAATCTTTTAAAAGTCAAACATAAAAAGAATTATATATCTGTAAACCAGTATTTTTCCTTAGCATTTAAAATGAAGGTTCATATCGACTGATAAAGAAAAAAAAAAACTAGTCTCCAGGACAGCCAGCTGTCTTTTTTTTGGTTTTTGGTTTTTGGTTTTTCCTCCTGTGTTATGCTTCCTGTTCCACTGCTTTCAATGTTTTAAAAATTAAAAATAAGAAAGGAAGGAAAGGGAAGGAAGGAGGAAAGAGGAAAAAGGATAGAAACACAGTAACTTAATATGCTACCATAGAGTGAGTTTTACCTCCAAAGTGTGAGTATTTTATCTCCAAAGTGTGAGTTCAACGAATGCTAAGTTTACTTCAAATCTAAATTAAAAATTAAATTCCATGTATTAAGTCTTTATGCCAATGCATAGTCTTTATAAATACCAAGGGGAATAAAGTTGAATTTTAAAAACAGATTCTTCTTTTAAATTGAACTTTATTCAAATGCTTATATACCTTCCTTCATCCATTCCTTAGTCCCATATCCAAATGGGTGACTACAAAAGTCAGTTGAAAAGCAAAATAATTCTCAGATGGTGATAATTCAAGTGTAGATAACATATGTGATTTATTTTTAAAATGGCATTTTAATAATATAAAATTTAGCTTCAAATATAAAGAGTAGTCCAGCTACAATTTTCCCCAAATTGCAGATGTTATGAATAATACTATAAAATGACTTTTTATTTGAAATCTTTTTCTAATACCTTTATCTTACCATTGGATTGACTGACCATATTCACTGCATAACCCATTACTTAGCAGGCAGTGCCTATTAAATTAGGTAATCATAAAACTTCCACACATAGAATACTGTACTTTATAGCTAATGTCCCACTGTAAAAATAAATGAAAGCAAAATGCTCTTTGTTTTAGTATTCTGAATGATAATTTGGGACATAAAAATTAGACATCCTGTTTGAACTATGTAAGGTTTTTCTGATAATTGTTCAACTTCCAGAATGTCTACTCTGGGGAAAGATTCCTGTACTATGTGAGTTACAAAGTTTATATCTTTAATTTGTTACTAGACTGTGTCTCCTTATTTAGAGAATCTGAGAAAATAAAAGGCAGATGACTCTCAAGTGGTGAAAATTACAGCATGAGTCCTGAAAGACTGTGTACTTCCTTTATCTGCTTCCCTTGCCCAAAGGGGCATGTTAGAAAGTAGATAATTACCTTGTGAACTCATGCTGTATACACAGATGGATTGGTTAGTATGAAAAAAAGTTGCATTAATGGCCTGTAAAATGCAAATGAAGTAATTTCGATAGATCCTTCAAAACACTAACTCATTCTGATCTCACAAATTTAAATGAGTCTAAGGAACACGTGGTGTGCCCCAGTAATTTTGGCACAAATATTTCACTTCAAATCATAAGAGTTAAGATACAAGTTTATTTTGTTACTTCAAATAACTATTAATCCATTTGCTATGTGAATTAACATTTTTCATTTTAGTGTTCAGTGTGTATAAGCAAACAGAATTCCATTTATCATTTAGTAATCCCTAATCAACTGCATGTTTTAGGTTATCAAAAGCATCATTTTGGAAAAAAAATTGTCAAAATTAAGATCGCATAGGTAAAGGGAGTTAGTGAAAAAATAATAATTGATGTGGTATTAAACATATGTATTAAACACAGGAAAAAAAGTTCTAGAAAGCATCCTCTTCTGAAACAGATTATATTAATTCGCGTAATAATCCTAACCCAGAGATAACTCGACTTCAGCATCTTGTTCCCTAGTTCAGAAAATACTCCATTGGCTGTAAAAGCTGCTGAATCTGCTGAGACGGATTTCTTTCTAAATTCAGTGTTGTGCAGACTACACTTCCTGTTGAAGGATTCAAAGCAAGTCATACTGACCCGAAATACAATGTCTTTTGCACTTGCATTTTATTTTTATTTTTTCAAGTCTTGTGGAATGTGTACTTGGTGTCCAAAATTTTGCAAATTTTTGTGATGCTTAAGAGAAAGGACATCTTTCTGGATCTAGGGCACTTGAATTCACCAAGAGGGTAGAATTGAACAGATCTGTCTGTGTGCTACCCCCTAGGCCTGCTGTGCTTTCTGTAAGAAGGGAGGAGTACAATACATATCATATACTCTAACTTAAGAGAAATAAACTGAACTCATGCGTTACAGTATCTCATCTTACAATGTGAGTATATGAATGTAAAGACTTGCTCTCTCAAAATTTGATATTGGTAAAGGAATAATGGATTACACAGTATATCAAATATTCAGATTAATGCTTCCCAGTGTTTCCTGATGAGTAAAGTCACGAAGCAACTTGTTCAAAATATAAAACATCAAGACCCACAGCAGGTAAATGAAATTCAGTGCATGGGATGGGGGCCATGGAATTTAAGTCATGTCATTTTTCTGCTGAATGGTAATCGGTGTATAATAGTCTATGTTTTTAACAAAATTGATCTACACAAGGAGACAAAGTTATAATCAAAGGAATAGTTTTTACAAACAAAATGTTTTTGTTATTAAAGACATTTGTTATTTCTTTTTGTTATTTGTTATTAAAAGAAATTATGGCACTGAGGACAAGAGGCAAAACAAATAGCAGTGGTATACCTTTGTGTGGGCCACAATTTCATTTGGGGATCTTAAAGTTCTGATATAAGTACAAGAACCAAAAACAATGTTTTAAATCCACTTCCTGTGGATTTAAAAGATTACTGGAACTGGAACCTTCTCGTAAAAGGAACGTAGACACTTAATAATGAACAGGAGAAGGATGGGGACTGAAGTATACATAATACTTGAGAGTTATACTCCTCTTAGAACTTGTTGACCTGACAGCCAATAATCACATAGTGTATTGAAAAATATATAGTATATAAAATAAATGGAGAATTTATAATCATTGCTGAATGTCCTTTCTGTTTGGATACATACCATATAGAGGGAAAACCAGATGTTAAATCGAAATTACCTTGGAACCATGGTGAGAAATTGTCATGAAGGGATACAAAAGTTTCTCTTTTTCTTTCTCATCCTAAGATTTTTCTCAGTTATTAGAGAGAGATGGACATTATTAACCGAAAATTTTTCAGAAGTGACAATATGAAGGTTATGGTGACAATATGAACAAAAAATGCTGAGCATAATTTTGCTTTAGTCAAGAACGAGATCTCTCTTTTTCTTAATTGACTATAACTTCTCCAAACTGTCTCAATTAGTCATACTTGCAAAGGTAAAATCTCTTAGGTATGTAAGTTTCACAGACACAAACCTGTTACTTGCTTGGGAAGCAGGAAGTGTGTGGGCAAAGGGCAGAGTCAGAATGAGAATGGAAGTGGGAATGGAACACCTGATGTTTCATTAAGAAATTTAAAGAGAAGTAATATTAAAAATAATCGAGAGAGTCTTCAAAATGGCGGAGTGAGGTGAGCCTCTGTAAAGATCCCCTGGAATTTACAACGAATCAAACAACAATAACTCCACAAAGAACTCCCTGCACAGCAGACAGGCAAGATGAAGAGGCCCACTACTGAATTCACCTACAGGTGGGAGAATCGCGCGAGTGGGGAAGAGGGAAGGGAGAAGTGTGGAGACAGAGCTGCGGGGGCACAGGATGCAGACCTAGCTCAGTGCTCCGAGCTCGCTGCTTCCCGGAACTACCGCAGCTGCGGGAGAAGGAAGAGCTCGGACTGCTAGGGCTCCGCTTGTGGCCCACAGGGCTGAGGGGACAGCATATACCACGGCTGAACCCAACGCTCACGGTGGAGACCTCGGAGAAAAGACTGAGGGAAGAAGGCTGAAAACAGTGCTTTAAGCCCTTACTGCCGAGCAGAGAACAGAAGCCTTAGGCACTGAGACTAGCCGCCCCCTCCCTCCCCTCCCAGAGCTCGCCCCGCCCCCACCTGCCCGGTGCTAGAAGCGGAGTAGTAGCAGTGTCAGATCAAAAGAACAGAATATTTGCTGTTCTGATAACTGTGGACCGCAGACACAGATTCGCAGCCCAACTAGTTCCGGCAAAGGGGAGGGAGCTGTGTAAGGAGGACCAACTGTGGTGGTGGTCACCACCATTGCTCTGGGCCACCTCTCACAACTCACCCTGCCCCTGGCCCCACCTATCTGGGCGGATCCCTGCAGGAGTAAACAGAACTGCTGAAACATATGGGCTCTGAATCTGGAGCTGGAAGAGCTTTGGAACATCAAAAGCTCTCCGCATACCCACACGGACACTGCGCCCTGTGACCCAGACAAAATATTAACAGAGGAGAAGCCCGTCTCCCAGGGAATCCCCCCATTGTGTGAGAAGCTGGAATAGTGCAGAGAAAACATAGCACTACCGTGTGATGGGGGGAAAAAAAGGCTGCAGTCAGAGAGAAAATAAAACATTCTACCAACAACTACTGGAAAACAAAAGAAAGACCTCTTCCTATCAACCTGTTGCAGAAGCCACTCCCGTAGATGTCTAGGAAGAGAAATAGTAAATCAGTAATTGCCTTGAATAACCAAGGCAACAAGACAACTCAGAAAGAAAATGAAAAGTCTCCAGAAAAGGAACATAAAGAAATGGAAATATGTGACTTAAATGACAAAGAATTCAAGATTGCAGTTCTGAAAAAACTCAACGAGATGCAAGAAAACAG
Source organism: Rhinolophus sinicus (assembly GCF_036562045.2). Lineage (NCBI taxonomy): Eukaryota > Metazoa > Chordata > Mammalia > Chiroptera > Rhinolophidae > Rhinolophus > Rhinolophus sinicus. Next base: position 107,990,894 of record NC_133755.1, read on the forward strand.
AGAAAGGCAGTTTAATGAACTCAGAAACACAATCAGAGAAAAACATGAGCATTTTATGAAAGAGATTGAAATTTTTAAAAAGAACCAAATAGAATTTCTGGAGATAAAGAACTCAATAGAAGAAATTAAGAATGAAATAACCAGCTTAGGTAGTAGAGTTGACCAGATGGAGGAAAGAATCAGTGACATCGAAGATAGAAACCTGAAAATTGCACAGATGGAAGAAGAAAGCGACTTGAGACTTAAAAGAAATGAAAGAACTCTACAAGAACTTTCTGACTCCATCAGAAAGAGCAATATAAGAATAATGGGCATACCAGAAGGAGAAGAAAGAGAGAAGGGAACAGAGAATATATTCAAACAAATTGTTGATGAGAACTTCCCAAACTTGTGGACAGAACTGGATCCTCAAATCCAAGAAGCAAATAGAACACCTAATTACCTCAATCCCAACAGGCCTTCTCCAAGGCACATTGTATTGAAGCTGTCTAAAATCAACGACAAAGAAAGAATCCTCAAGGCAGCCAGGGAAAAGAAGACGGTAACCTACAAAGGAAAGCCCATTAGACTATCATCAGATTTTTCAGCAGAAACTCTACAAGCCAGGAGGGAGTGGAACCAAATATTCAAACTATTGAAAAAGAGAAATTATGAGCCAAGAATAATATATCCAGCAAAAATATTGTTTAGATATTAAGGAGGAATAAAGACCTTTCCAGACATACAGAAGCTGAGGGAATTTTCTAATATACGACCTGCACTACAAGAAATACTAAAGGAGGCTCTTCGACCACCATCAACAGGAACAATTTGTGGCAACCAAAACAAAAAGGGGGAGAATAAAGGCCTGAACTGGAATATGGGAATGGAGAAAGTAAGCGTGCTGAAGAAAATGGAATACTCTAAATATCAAACTTTCTTTTACATAAACTTAAGGGTAACCAGTCAAAAAAAATCCAGAACTGAAATATATACTGTAATAAAAGACAAATGAGAAACAAAAACTCATAGACACAGTCAATAGTTTAGTGGTTACGAGAGGGTAAAGGGGCTGGGGGGTGGGAGATGAGGGTAAGGGGGATCAAATATATGGTGATGGAAGGAGAACTGATTCTGGGTGGTGAACACACAATGGGATTTATAGATGATGTAATACAGAATTGTACACCTGAAATCTATGTAATTTTACTAACAATTGTCACCCCAATAAATTTAAAAAAATAATAAATAAAAACAATATCACCTGAGCCAATCTTATCAGAGATAAAAACACCTTGGTTCTGTTGCCACCTCTAACACTCTTGCGAAGGAAAGTTGTTATGTTTGTAGCTAGTGAGAGAGTGGTTGGATACTGGTAAAAGGATTGCAGAATGGAGAGGGGATAAAGATAATTTTATTGTGAATCCTCACTTCAGATTTAATGTATGTACTATGAGAAATACATAAAAACACATTATAGCAAAAATCCCAGAGTATTTGCTTTGATAGAAAAGTTATTTGTGGTACTATTTAAAAAATAGTGGAGGTGGAGCCTGACTCCCTACACATTAGATGTTGAATGCAGATAGTGACTTCCTTCTAAAGAGTAGAGTATGGGAAGAGGGGGGAAAATATCTTTACAGTGGAGAATCCAGTTGAACACTACCTCAGACATATGATCACGGACAGCATCATCAGCGATAAGTCATGTTGATAGCATGTACCCATGATCTGAATTGATGAGAATAGCACTTCTGTGACTTCCCTCCCCAAATCCCATAACCCCAATCTAATCATAAGGAAAATATCAAGCACACTCCAACTGACAGGCATTCTACACAATATGTAACCAGTTCTCTTTAAAAGTGTTACTGTCATCAAAAACAAGAAAAGTTAGAAACTATCACAGCCAAAGGACACTAAAGGAGACATGACATCTAAATCTAATGTAGTGTCCTGGCTGGGATCTTAGAACAGAAAAAGGATATTAAAATCTAAGGAAATCTGAAAATATGGAGTTTAATAATATAACAACAATGGTTCATTAGTTGTCACAAATACACCAAAGTGATGAAAGATTTTAATAATGAGAGGAAGCTAGATGTGGGATATGTGGGGACTCTATGTACTATCTTCCCAAGTTTTCCGTAAATCTAGGACTAATCTGAAATAAAATGTTTATTTGAAACAATTAGTTGACAGCTGTCTACAACTTAAAATACTTTAAAAAACTTGTGAGATAAAACTATTCTTTAGATAAATGCTTCTTACATTCTTATATATTTACAATAATATCTATACCAAACTGTGGGACACAGGGGCTAATATGTTGTATTTAAAAAAAAAACAAATATAGAAATAATAGGACTGTAAATATGTCTCAGCAATGATTAATGTGTTAGAAAGAAAAAAATAAAGTAAAACAGTAGTATATAAATGTTTTAAAATCTCTGCCTAAACAATAGGACACATTATATAACACTATTAAAAGTTTATAAATATATAAAGAACTCTAGTAACTTAACATGTTTAAATCCAGACTTCAGCAGATGACTAAGAAAAAGACATGAACAATATGCATTAAGGTAAACAGCCAAATATGGTGCTTGACCTTTTGCCTTGAAGGTAATAAAGGAAATGTTTTAAATGAAACATTAAACACAGTGCCAGGCACACGGTAGTTTATAAGTAAATATTGATTAAATAAATATATGTATATATGTACATATATATGATATGTTTTACATATGTAATATAATATCAAGTTTAAAAATATAAGATGGTAGACAAATTAATATACTGACATATTGTTGTGAAAAAAATAATATCAGTGTGAAAATAACTAAAAATCGTAAGTTACCATTAACTTTGACCCCGTAATCTCATTTCTGAGAATTTTTGTTAAGTGTTTTTGTTATCTATTGCTGCATAACCGGAAGTACAGATCCATAGTGATTCATAGATTGTGGCTAAATGCTTGATGAAACTGTCAAAGGCTTGGGAGAAACAGGACTGGAAAATTGGTCACAGGGGGCCTGGGGAAGAGGTTTTGGATACAATAGTTTGAAGATATTTGTATCTAATTTGAATGCTTCCTAAAGGGTGACTTCAACAAAGAAAGATTTGACTAAACAAGTCCATGGGATGACCCATTCTGTGTACGCCAGTCAATGTCCTATTCCAGCCCCTTCTGTCATTGCCTAATGGGCTCATGAGCAAAGTGGCCATGGTGACAGTGATGGAGATTAGGTGTGGATTCAGAAACATGGGCTTCCTTCCACTCACCAGCAGCAATTTGGTTACTTCCAGTGCTGCATAGCCAATAGACCAGCGATAGAGACTAACACTGAGTCAATGACGTGCCATGTTTCCCCAAGAGGATCAAACACTTGAAGCACTTCCATCATAGAAGAGGCAGCACTTATACTTACTGAAATAGATACTTATTCTGGATAGGGACTTCCTTCCCTGCAATGTTTCCGCCAAAGCTGTCGTCTGGGGCTGTGCAGAATGCCTTATCCACTGTTACGGTATTCCAGAGAGCATCACTATTAACATAGGAGTTCCTTTCCTTGTAAACAAAGCAGGATGTTTTTTTCATGCTCGTGGAATTATTGTTCTATTATGTGCCCTACATCAGTTCCCCAAGTCTGTATTAATTATCTGTTTCTGGATAACAAAGTACTCTAACAGTCAGCTCTTAAAATAGCAAACATTTATTATTTCACAGCTTATGTAGTTCAGTAATATGGCTCCCAGCTTACCTGGGTGCCTGTGGCTCAAGGTCTCTCCTGAGGTTGCACTTGGCTAAAATGCAGTCTGATCTGAAGACTTAGCTGGTGATGGTAGTGGGGAAGGAGGTTCTGCTTCCAGGCTCACTCATGGGGTTATTTACAGTTTGCAGACCTGGGTTCTTTACTCTGTGGGCCTCTCCAAAGAGCCTCACAACGTGGTAGCTGGCTTCCTCCAGGACAAATGATCCAAGAGAACGTGGGTGAGCACTCAACAGAAAAAGTCACAGTATTTTTCCTAACTGATTCTTGGAAGTTTGATCCCATCCTCTGTGTCATACTCTATTTGATAAACGTGAATCACTTAACCCAGGGGACTACACAGGGTGTGAATGCATGAGGTGGAGGTCATGGGGAGCAATCTTAGACACTACTTGCAACATTTGAGTAAACAAAAGCTTATTAATAGGGTAGATATCAGGTTAAATGTTCTTATTACAATAAAAATATGAAAAAGTTTCTTTTATCATGACTTATAATATTGTGGTAAAATTTTATCAACCAACATATAGGCCAAGTAATAGGGAAACAAATTCATACGTTAAAGTACAGGTTAAAAAGCACATAAAATAATTATGTATACTACATAGTAGAATGGGAAAATGTTATAAAATAAGAGCAGAAAACAGAACAGCAGAAAACAAAAATATCCAACTATGTAAGGACAAAGCTTGGAAAGGAAGTCAGAAAAAGCAAAACAATGGATTAGAGTGGTAGTATTATGGTTAATTTTTTTCCAAAAGTGCTTAATATTAAAAATATTTTATGTGTGTAAAAATGTAAGAAATGCTACCCTATTGATATTTAATTTTAATTTATACTTTTAGCTCTAAGAAACATTATTCTTAATATATGAATTCATTTAAAAATATTATAATAGGGCATGACTAAGAGCATGGATGATTCACCACAAAGCTTTTATTACTCATGGCATTTGGTTTTTAGTAACATGATCCTGATATATATATAGAATCCACAATTTTATGCCATGTGTTTTCTTATCTATATTCTGAAACCAGTCTACAAGTAATTAGGCATTATTTATACAGCTACTTCTGATTCAAAATGGCACGTATAACCATACATATTCAGTTATTTTATTCACTGAAGATTATGTCTATTATCACACACACAAAAAATGTACTAACCAAAAAAGATTTGTTCCCTGTAAACTTTTTAGAACACTAAATCAAACCGTCTGTAATAATGCTTTTTTTCTGCATAGGAAATGATTGTTAACATATGGCAATGTCAAATGATTCTAATTTATCTTTCATTAAGCAAGAAACAGCATGTCATGTCTTAAGTAGCCTGGAGATTATTTGCTTTTTTCATTATGAATCATTAATCAAAGAAATATTGTCTATAGCCCTTCTCCATATACACCAGAAATATTGAGAAATATCCCAAAATTTATATGTAGAATAAGACAATTTAGAGAAAAACTTAACACCTAAAATACTGTTCAAATTTCACCAGCAAAATTGTGATTAATATACTTGGTTGTATGATAATCTTGAAAGAAGCCATGAAAAAAACTCAGTCTTGTTCAGATAAGGCTTTGAAGGGAATAACTATACTATTTGCTACAAAAATGGGAAAAATGCATTTTACCAAATATAATCATACGAGACTTCTTCCATTTGGATGATAAACTGAAAAATAGTTCTACCTAATGATCTTGGCACTGGTACAGTCAATTTAAACTCTGTGTGACTGAGTAGAATAAAAGGATTAGACAATGTGATTTCAGTCTCTCTGATCTTACATTATATGTGTTTGACATATTTGTAATTGTTTAACAGCAGGGAGTACTTCATTGCAAGATCTCTGGTTTCTGTGAAGGGTCTCTGAATATTGAATATAGAAACAAATATCAATCTCCATGTTCTGATAAATATGAATGCATTTATGGGTACAAAATATTTAAATTGGGACTCCTCTAGAAATTTAAGACATATAATTTAATCTGCGACAAAGATTATAAAACTAATTTCCACTTCTGATTTGAGCTCACTACCAATATGCACAGTAATCTAACCATAAACGAAGTCTTTTGTGAAAAGGTGATAAATTATCTGGGGAGGCAAGAGTGACTTTTTAAGTAACAGTCAATGAGAAATTATGACAACATATAACAGATATACGGACAGTCCAACATTAAACAATTTAAGGATTAAAAATAATAATCATATATCTCTAAATCTCGTTACTTAAAATCAAGAAATAGCCAAAATAATATATTTTTTAATGAAAAGCCACCATGAAAGTACTGACCACATATTTCTTAATGAATGGAACAAAATAACAAATTTGATGATATTGCAAAAACATTATAGCATATCCAACACATATTTATTTGCTTCAGTGTATATCATTCTAAAAATCATACTTAATCATAAAATAGCAAATAGTCCAATATCCTATTAGGATTTTTTAAAACAGGCAGTTCTACTTAATTAAAACACCTGCAGTTGAATTACTGCTATTTGAAACTTGAAAAATTATAATACCGCCTATAATACTGATAGCACTTGTAATTCCCTAAGAGCAGTGGCTAACTCTCACTATTCAACCTGGAGAAATTATAGTACGCTCTGCATGATCTTTTGCTGAATCAAACTAAATAATTTACTTAGAAAATTTAGCACAAAGTGGCATAGATAAGGAGTCTTCTACTGAAGTTCAGGCTGAAAGTCAGACATTAGGTTTGAGTATGAGATGAAATAACCAGAATATATGTAGGTGTGACAATTTCCAAGTCTGCTGTTGATAACCGGTAATTAGTGCAACTGGTAAGAAAGGTATGTAGGAAGTGGCGGAGAGTATACCTAGTCTAACGAATATTATTGTCCCCACCCCCTCCTTGGAAGAACACTGGTCTTAATTGCAAAGTGTTCAGATATTTAAGTGGAAGTCAGAAATACAGATTTTATGTGACGTTTCATTATTGTTAAGACTTGTAAGCCAGACCAAACATTTTATGGACAGTTTCTGATGGTTGGTAAATATTTTTCAGGAGGGGTTATTGTTAAGAATTTGAGTTCTGCTGTAGACTCACCTAGTACTTATGAAAAACGCATGTTCCTGGGGCTTTCTATCCTAGATTTGGATTTAACAGTTCTCAGTTAGACACTGGAATACACTTCTTAAAAGTATGCCCAATATTTCTTAGACAAGCTAAAGTTTTATAAACATGGTATAGCTATTTCTTCTAAAATTTTGAAAATGAAAGGAGATAGAAAAAGCAAAAGTTAAGTGGCAGGACCTTATAGTAGGCATTATTGGAGTACCACATTCTTCTGTTGAAACATCAGTTTTGTAGTTTAGGAGTTTCAGCATCACACATGATCTCTAAGAGAGCAAATCTCAACCACGATCTGGGCCTGCTTCTCTGCCGAATGCTCTTATCTTAGGCACAGCCACTTATGATACTTTCAATCATTCACATTAAGAAAAAACTGGAATTTAGGCATGCAGGTATTCATTTTGAAAAAGTGTTTTTAAAAGGCTTGTGTGAGAATATCCCTGTAAGTATAAATTTGATGTTAGAAAAAAATAATGCAAATGATGCTGCTGATGGAAGTGACATAGGACTCAGTGACACCAACATTCCATTGTATTGTGACTGAGATTTGAGTTAGTTGTGACTTGAAAGAAATATCTGTGTCATTTCCAAGCCCAGGGAGATGTGGAGATGAACAGTGAATTTGCACTGTGTCTCCTATTGTGAGAACCTCTCCCTTCAGTGACAGTCCCTTAATGCTCCTCTTTGAAATAATCAATTCCCTGTATGTTCCAGCAAGTCAAGAGCCACCTCCAGTTTACAATTGCCTGTGAGATATACAATACCCTATTACATTTATTTAGACTTTATGATGATTAGAACCTTTCTGAGTTTTCCTATACTTAACTGATTTTTTTTTGTAATCCATAAACTTAAAAAAAGTTCAGTGCTGATTTTAAACATTGTATTACCCTCTCTAATACATGAATACATGCTTATTGTAAAAACCCCAAATGGTGCAAGATTATATTGACTACATACTTTGCTACCTTTCCCATCGAATTTCACAAAAAGAGATAGCCATTGTTAACAGTTGTGTGGTTCTTCTGAGACATTTCTGTACACACACACACACACACACACACACACACACACACACACTAGTGAAGGTCCGAATAAATGGAATTGGTAGTTACCTGATATTTTATTCACTTGGCAATGTAAATGAGAGGTCCTTCCAAGTCAATACACACCTGACAATACAAACCTGTTGCTTCATAGTCTATTGGTTGTGAAATATTTTAGAATATTTAGAATATTGGCTGTATTCTAGTTTATGTAATTCTTGCTTGATAGACTGATTCAGAGTGTTTCCATGGACATGCTTCCACCCATGGACATGCAGGAGCCTTGTGGTTTGACTTTCTGTTTTTTATGTCTCTCTCATGATTTTGTTTCAAATACTGAAACCAAGCCCCAACGCCGTTTCTTCCCCAAGCACCCAACCTAATGAAATTCTATTGTAATTTCTATCACTCCGGTGATATTAGGACTACTAAGAATGTCGTTCTTTCTTTTATCTTAATTTAAAGTGAGACATGCTTATAATATTGCTCATATTACATGGGAATTGAATTTTATTCCATTTATAAGATGGACATGACCATTGTGTGTACAGACTGCCAACTTTGGTTCATGCTGGATAACATCATAATGAAGAGAATGTATGTGTAGACTGCTGGGGCTGTCTCCTGTATTTTATATTATCTGTCCAATGTAAAACATTGTTGTGGAATAGTCCAAAATAGTAGGCTCAAAACTATGTTTTGGTTTATTAGACATCTAATCCTAAAGATGGAAAACACATCATTTAGGATACATGTATAAGGGTCTTCTAATTAGTCCTCAGGTTTGCTTTGGTAATGCTGATCTTATCCTTTCTCTAGCTGATGAGAACACCACAGAGCCTCTTACTGAACCTCTAGCATTAAGACTAATTAATCATAAGTTAATTCTGTGCCTTACTATGTGACATATCTTAATTTCCTGTCCATAAGGACTGAGCAAAAACACTTCCTTTATTGTGGACTAAGACAATAAGTCTCCTTAGGAATAGATGTATTTTAGAGCAAAATATGTAGTGATCTCTTTGAGTTGCAATAGCAGTGACAACTCTATGAAGTGCCCCTTTCTGCTAGGCTGGCCAAGCAGACAATACAGGTGTCCCACTTCAGAGACTACCTGCTGCAGTCTGGTCCATGACCTCCATCTTCAACCTCATTCCACTGAGCAGAAATGGTCATCATCGCCGTGTCTGCTTGCTTCACAGCAGTGCTTTGATTGTCTTCAAACTGTAAATGCAAATTAGGTTAAAAAGTTTCCCAGATATTTAAACTTTAGTCTTCCCTCTAGCTATGTTCCAGTTTACTCCTTTATATCCCACAGTTACAAAATGAATTAATTTGACCACTGCCTGTTTTCATGCCACCTACTCTTCTTAAATACGTGCATTTGGTTTTCCTCCCTGTATGTAGAGGAACTGCTGAAGACCCGTTTGTTTTTTTAAACATCCTCTTCTGCACTTTTAGAAATAATATATAATCATTGTGGATAACCTGAATTATAAACACATGCAAAAATTATTTATAATCTCACAGAGTTAGATACTACAGGACTTTTTTGTTTGTTTTACTGTAGCAAGACCGTTTTCCTTTGCCATCAAAATTTCTTGGAAAATGTTTTTCAAATGCTGCATTAATTTTGTTATTTGCTAGTTATTCTTTAGTTTATAATTGTTTGCTATTACAGGTGATTCTTCAATAATCATTTGATCATACATGTCTGACCATATCTGTACTACCTTTAATCAGATATGTTCAAAAAAGTAAAAACTTGCCAAATTGCTAAAGACAAAGGTTTAAATCGTGTAGATTCCAATAGCATTCATCCAGTGCTCATTTCATCATGCTCTTTAAAGTATTGTCTAGCTTTTAACTTTTGCCAATCTAATAAATTAAAACTATTGTAATTCATCCTTTTTGGGTTGATAGTGGAGTAAGCATGTTTATTACCTTTTTTTTTTTTTTTTTTTTTTTTTGGTCTGTGAGTTGGGTATTTATGTAACATTGCAGCAGATATCTTCCCTGGTTTGTTGTTAAAGCTGAGGTTAGTTTGCAATGTTTCTGATAAACGAAATATTATGTAAAGAAAGTCTTCCACAGTAAAATCTCTTCACCTCTTTTTTCTTTTCCTGTTCTCTTCACTCTTTTCCTCTTCCTCCTGCCACTTAACTGTGAGATATTAGGCAAGTTTATTCATCTTTATAAGCCTCAAAGGAATGTAATATGCATGCAATAGATTAATTGTAAGGAGTAAATAAGGTAATATTTTGAAGTATAGTGTCTTACACACTTTATAATTCTGATTAACATTTGTAGTTTTGCTTCATATAACTTTTGCATATTTATTGTTAAGTTGGTTGCTTGTTTTACACTATGTGTTAGATAGTTTAAGAAATTATAATTTGCTATTAGTGTAGAAAAGTTATTAATTTGAGTATTTTTATGATATGTTCAGACACAATGAACTCACTAAATCTACCAATTTTAAATTTTAAAGTTGGTCTTTCTAGGTAAATAATTCTGTTGTCTGCCAACAAAGACAATTTGTTTCTTTTCCTATTATTGTTTGTTTTATAAATGCTTTGAGTCTAATTGTGTTGGGTCTACTTCCACACCAGTGTAAAATTATCATTGTTACTAAGAGCATCCTTGTTTTGTCCTTTTTACTTATGAGGATGTCTCTAGAGTTCCATTACTAAGTATGATATGACTGTTGAATTGACACTGTTGTTATTGTTTTTCCTAATCATAGTAAGGATTCCTAGCTTTTAAAATAATTTTAATTAAGAAAAGTTGATGAATTTCAGGCTTTTACATATATAATATAATTACATTTCTCTCAAAGTTTTCCCAGTAATTATGCTTCCTGTTTTGAATGGATCCTACTTAGTTATCAAAGATCTTTCCTTTCATGCACTATTAATTTCATCCTAGTATTTTAGTTAAGATTTTTACATATTTTGCTTTATGGTTTTTATTTTTAACCCTCTTTGTCATATTTTGCTAACCATGTTACCCTAATTTTATAAAGCAAATTTGGTACCTTTATATCTTTTTCAAGTTCTGTAACATTTTGTATATATCATGAAATAACTGTTGTAAAAATATAAAAGTCAACCCCTCCCCAGTATATATGAATCTGGTCCTTATTTGTGTATCTTTCTTTAAGAACATTTTCTATGTTTTCTTTGTTTATTAGACACTCAACTATTTCTCCCACTTCTTGAATACTGTTGCTAATTTTTAAAAATTATTAATTTCAATGAAATCTTATTAAATTTTATAAACAATATTTTTTTTTAATTAAAAGCAATAAGTAATGTAGTTATCTATTGGGCTTTTTAATATAAATTTTAATTTCTTCATTGATTTTGTTAAGAGTAAAAAATATCAATTGGTTTTATCTATCAGTGATGAATTCTAAGGTCTTTCTGTTTCTAATCAACTGTTTCTTCTTTTATCTTTTTGGAAATGTTTTTTATTCTTGAGGGTCAACAATGATTTCCTAATTTCCAAGACTGATAAACTTTTGAACCCTTAAGAGCTTTCCTTTTATTAATTGAATGTGTCTGCTCAATTTCCTTGGTGAAACACTCTTCTGAAATACTCTCCTAGTTTTGTTTGTGTATTTTCACGATTTCTCTTCATCTTACTTCAAAATTCTGCTTTCCCCTTCCATCCCCAAACATGAGGCTTTTCTAAAAGCAGCTCATTGTCCTTACTTGCTTTGTAGAACTCAGCCAACCTCCATCACAGTAAAAAGTCAATAAGCCTACATTCTCTTATTGACACTCTTAGTACCTCTGCTAACATTTCCATTAAGACATGTCACACTCACCTTAAACTCAAAGTGAAGTCATACATTTCTCATAAGTACTTCCATGTTTTGATTTCCTGATCACTGATAGAGTGCATCATTTGTATTACTTCTACATCTTTTTATTTTTAAATCTTGAAGTTATCCAAATCATCCTCCCCTTCCCTCAGTTGCAGAAATGGATCCTCTCCTGTGTGGAGTGGTCTTATGGAAGGATCTTCCACTGGTGCTCTCTCCCCTTTATCTGACAGTACCTGAGCTAGGAAGTATATCTGGTGATTTATAAAAGTGTCCAATGAGGAAATGTTTCATTTTCCCATAAATATATCAATGATTCTCTGGGGATATCTCTGCTTTTTCTTCTTTTGGAAGAAAACCTGCCTTTAAATATTCTTTCTTTGGGAAGACTTTCAGTGGTAAAAGCTGCTCTTATTTCTCTAGGAGACAGTTGAGATTTTAATTCAGTATATTTGTTCTAAAAAGTGAAATCATTGCACTATTAGGTAGCCCCTGGTACAAGTTCTCAAGAAAACCTCATAACACCTTATTACATATGCTGCCCCCTCAAAAGAGAGTTCGAAACTTGAGAGATAATGTTAGTAAGAATTATTTTAGTAGTTGAGTAGGGAGACACATAATGTACTTTTTTCTGAAATCTTTATTTATTGTAATGAATTTGAATTATTTTTATATGGGGGAAGAATACCCTGCCTTTGTGAGTTTCCTTTTAGTATTGTAGAACAAAGAATATGGGCCTTGAACACAGAGATACCTAATTTTGAATCTCAGCTCTTTAATTTGTAGTATAAATGCATTATCGTTTACTTCGTCCTCTCTACTTTGGTGAGGGAGTGAGAATTTTTGTTTCCCAGAAATATAAGTGAGGTAACGATCCCATCTTTTTACCAAAGGATAGTGACATAGTAAATGCTAAAGAAATGATGGTATCCTCACTTAAATGTAAATATACAAATGCAACACACACACACACACACACACACACACGCACACACATTTATATGGACTCTGAGTTTGGTTTCGTATGGTCACTTCATGGTAACTTTGCAAATGTATTTGTTGATATTGCTCACTGGTTGGTCTCAGGGGGTGGGACTTAAATGGCTCTAACCATACATTTCCAGACAATCTGCTGCTTAAAGCCTAGACATTGGCTTCTATAAATCAATGTGAGATTTGGAGGGAAAAACTTGAGGTCAGGACAGAAAACCATGAACCTGCTTTAAATTTCTAAGTCACTAAGTTCAGTGAGACTCTGGATACCAGCAATAAATGCTCCCCATCTTTAGAGGAGGCTGCAAGAGAAGGAAGTTTAGCAATTAAAATAAAAATGTTCATTCAGTGGAGTTATCAAAACTGATTCAGCAGTTTCAAAAGTGATGTGAGAATTGATGGAGCGTTTCTACTTAATCTGGGCATTTAACTTCCCTACTTTCAGTAGTGTTTGCAAAAAAATTGTAAAAAAAAAAAAAAAGGTTTATGGCTAGTAATTATTTTTTAGCTGCTGATGTCTTTTCATTTGCAAATGTGTTTCTGGGAAAGTTTGAATGTTGGCTTTTTGGAAAATGACTTTATTTGCTACACAAAGGTCATTCTTAAATGTCAAACATCATTTGATAGTTGTTCGTGTTTCATTTTTTAATGTCTGGAAGGCTGTTTTTTCCAGACTTGTTTTTGAGGTCAATCTAGTGTTTTGAGGGAGTGGGAAATTCTGGTTGTCTGAAACCACAGGATTTGAGAAAAAGCATAGAGCACTGTTACACAGAAAAATTAAGTTCTTGTGTGATTCAGTTGTGACCTTTATGAGTGATTAACAGATTGCTTGTCTGGTAAAGGAGTTCAGTTCTTTCTCAGCCATTTACGCGGAAGAATTGAGTACTGTTGTGAGAATTTTGTTTTTCTATTAACGTTGTAATCAGAAAACCTTTAAAGTTTGCAGAATACACCAAAATGAATGCCTTTTCAGTCTCAGTAACTTAAAGATTGAATGTATAAGTTTATCTGATTTTTAAATGGGCTTCTTCCAGAATGAATCTAATGTGGCCTAGTACTCACACTTTTAAATGCTTCATTGAAAATGTAAATGCATCTTTGTATTTATGCTCAGTAAAGGAAATTTTAGTAGAGGCAAAATTAACAAGGCATCTGTTGCCAAGGGTGAAAACATTAGGGAAGAAGCAGTGTGATACATTACTCACCATTAAACTATTTTCATTGTAACAAACCTCATGTTAATGACACTGTAAGACTACACTCTTTTGTAGGGTAATTTAATATCAATTCACATTGTGAAGCTCTTAATTTAGTATATTTTCCTTCCCATGGAGTAGCAAGGAAAACCTACAAAGCAGTTGGAAGGGACCTGCAGCTGAGATTATAAAACCTCTGAGCAAACATTAGCCTGGTTCTATATTCCACTATGATTAATATCATAAAACCACATATTCCAATTTAGGAAAAGTAAACCTTGCAGAGTGCAGGAATATAAAATTGATTTTAAAGTTGAAAAAGATTCTAGTGGTCTGATTAACTGCATGACCTGATACTTGAGAGCATGTCTTGATCATCAATTAGATGTGATTTTTTGAGTCCTAGAATCAACATCTTAACTGTTGGTTCTTAACGATAGACAAGTAACATAACCTCTTGTAACCTCATTATCAGCACACCAAAAATGGGACTAGTAATGGAACCTACCTCATGAGGAAGATAGTACTTAAATATAGTGCCTAACACATTGGAAAGAATTCTAGCACATGGAAGAAGGAGCTGATGTGGATGGACCCCAGACCCGCTATAAACTCAAAGAAGTGCTGGATAAAATGTAAAGACAGCAAAAGTGAGTCAAGCTGAAAAGGAGGGGAAATATATAGGTGCCCACAAAATACAATAGCAACAATGAAAAGACAAAAGACAAAATATCAAAGGTAAGCTGAAGACTTAACTGTTTTGCATAGTTATGAGCTCTATACGGCTAAGAAATAGGGTTTCAGTGGTGCTTCATGGAGAGGAAAGTGCCCTTGGCCTGTGGAGGTTGGGGAACGAAAATCAATTCAGCTACATAAAACTTGGAGTCTCATAGAATTTCCCTTTCTGTCAAAGGGAGGTCTAGAGAAATTTCACTCGATGGCCTTGGGAAATAGTGAGAAGAAAACTTACCTTCTTTCAGGAGCTTTGGTGGGGGGAAAGTGATACCCCCCTCACAAAAAATACTATCACATATGATGATGGTATATGGTGTGAATGTATACTTTTGTGACGTAGCAACTTAAAGCCAAGGGATTTGTTGCTGTGGAAGGATATTTTAATACTGAGGATTATGGGAGTTTCATGAGACAGGAAATACTATGCAAGATGAAATCATAGAAATATCATAGAAATATCAGAAATATCATAGAAAGATATCATAGAAATATCATGGAAATAAACTAAGATAAAATAATACAAAATAAGCTGTGGGAGAAAACAAAGATCATGCAGGGGAATCAGCAGACAAAACACAAGGAAGACACGAAGAGCTAGAAAAACAAAAACAAAATCCTAAAATCATGAAATATATATGTTTAAAGGGATTTTTTAAAAAGGAGTAGAAATAACAAACAAAGAATAAATTTAGAGCAATACGGAAGAAAAAAATAGATTTGGAAAAAATAGAACTACCAACAATAAAACATATAGTCACTGCAATTGAAACTTTGATAGATGGGTAAAGCACTAATTTGGACATTGTTGAAATATGTGAATTGGAAGATAGATCTAAGGAAATCACCCACCTACAGTAAGATTAAGATCATGATATTATTCAACAATATTAATAATTTCTCCACTTCCTCTCTCTCTTTTTCCTCTTTCTCTCTTCCAAAGTACTTTTCAATCTCTTACAAGGCACAAGATACAGTGATGGGCAAGATAAACAAGACCCCTTAGCAAGCTCACAGTTTAGTGGGTTGATGGCTACAGTTATTAAATAAACAAAACCAATGAAACAGATATTGATAAGTTCTGTAGAGAGAATTAAAATCAGCTCTGGAGAATGCCTGTATAGGTACTTTGTATTTCATAAGAGGAAGAACCTCTTAAAAGGTGAAATTTTAGCTTAGATACAAATGACAGGAATGAATCAACCATGCAAAATCAAAAGGGTTTCCCAATTAAAGAAATTAATTAGTGCAAAGGAAAAATGAGCTGCATATGTTTATGGAACTGAAAGACCAGTATGGCTAGAACACGGTGAGTAATGGGGAGTAGGATATGAAATGATCTTAAAGATAGAGTCTGGGCAGATTATACAGGGATCTTAATAAGAGCCAGGATAAGGAGTTTGAATCTTATTCTGAGAGTTGGGGAGACATAAAATGACTTAAAGAAGGGTATTTACATTATATGTTTTACCACTTAAAGGATATGTCTGTCTGCTATGTGGAGAATGGATTATAAGCAGAAGAAATTGTGGCAGGGGTAGGGGCATGTACAATTAGGAGACTATTGCAGTGGCCCAAGTGCTAGAAGCTCGTGGAGTTTGGACCAGAATGGTAGTGGTAAAGGTGGAGAGACATTGACAGATTTGGAATGTTCTTTGGATGGAGATATAGTAGGGGTTGCAAATTGACACAACATGGGGTTCGGGAAAGAGAAAAATCACAGATTCTAGGAACCAGAGAGGTATCCAAGTAAGAATTATTTCTACAGTATTCATTACTCACACAGCCACTGCTTAAGCACTTCCAGTGATCAAAAGCTTAGTACTTCATGTGGCCACCCATTCGTTTTTATGTACCTCAAATTGTTAGAAACTTCTTCCTATGGATTTAACCCCCTAATTCATTCTTAGTAAATAACCTAATTAATGTATTTATAATCCTTCTGCTACATGATAGTCAAAGAAAATTACCATTTCTTCCTGAGCTTGTTTTTCTTTGTTTTGTTTTGTTTTTTCCCTCCAGCTAAATATTCTCAATTTTTGATTCTTATAACAATCTATTTGTACAGCACTTACAATTCTATAGTGTAGTTTGGTTATTTAAATTTGTTCAAGCTTTCCTACTAGATTTTATCTCTAAAGTGTGTTACTCATTGAGCACTCAAAATTTTATTTCCAAAATAAGACTGACACTAAACTATAATTTTTGAGACAGTGCTCCTTCCACTTCTTGCCGTTTTACCATTCTGAGCACTCCTTTTTCCATGCATTTTACTTTATCAGTATTTCTCTTTAAAAAAAATGACAACCACAACTAAATCCTCTAAGTCCAAAATTCTGAATTCCATATTTTAAAAAATGGAATTAATGGGGGCGTCCAGTTAGCTCAGTTGGTTAGACTACAATGCTCATAAAACCAGGGATGTCAGTTCGATTCCTGCATGGGCCAGTGTGAGCTGTGCCCTCCACAACTAGATTGAAACAACTACTTGACTTGAAGCTGATGGGTCCTGGAAAAACACACTTTAAATATATAATGTTGACTCATCAAACTTTAGACATTAAAAAAAAAAATTCCATTTTAAAATAACTATTTAAGCCAGATGTACCTCAGCTGAGCACATACACTCTGTGTCAAACTTCTGGCAAATAAATAATATTTGGAATATGTAGATTTGAAAAGAGGTTATAATTAATTGGAAAGTACCAGGTAAAACATAAAAAAATAAAAATAAATTGCAAAAGAAGATATTCGTCCTTCATAGAAGCAAAATCTCAATTGCTTCTCTCACTTAAATCTTGGTGGAAAAGTTCACTATAATTGGGTAATCAGAACTGGTGTCCCCTGTAGGTTGGGGTGAGGGAGAAAGAAAAGCCACAAACTGAAATAGGGAAGGATTTAGCATGTAGGAGATGCCACTCATAACCCCCTTTGCCAATCCTTGGCCATTTGGCCACCAGCCCCATAGAAACTCAGTCCTACGATGATGAGTAAACAACTTAGAACTTCTTGCTACATAATGTTAGGGTTCACATATACTATAGAAAGTATAAAATCAGCTGAAGACCGTCTTTAATGGATATTACCATTATGAGCTACCCGCATACTAAAATAAGTATGTCCATTTGTAATCCTAGAGTTATCATCAACGTGCTCCTGAGTTCTCCAGTTTTCTGAGGACTACCTTTATTTTAGTATAATTTTAAATACTTTGCTTGACCTCCCACATAATTTAGAACTAGAAATTTAATGTCTCCCTAATGTTCCCAAGGATTCTTTGAGGTAGGGGTTACATATACTGTTTCCATATATTTTCCTCCATTCTTACATATATTTTAGCTATATTATGAGTCACTGCGTTGTATTTTGCTTCTGGGGTTATTATCTGTATTGCCAATCTCAACATAAAATCAATGCTCCGTTTCTTTAGTCACTTTCTTTTAAATATGTCTAACACTGAATAAGTCGGCTTTTAATGAAAATTGGCTCTAGTGGAGAGGGATTACATTTCACCCCAGCATAGTACATACATTTATACTTAAGGATCACTGTTATTCAAATTGCTTCTGGTATTTCTTCCACAAGGAATTTCTTAGTTTTCTTATCTGCTCTCATCCTCTGACCATTTTTATGGCTCCCTCTCTCTTTTTATTCCTCTCTTTTAGATCCCAAGATCTTTTACCCTCACCTTCTTTCTCTGTTGTCCTCAGTAAGCCTCACCTATTCTCCCTGAAAGCCTCAGTAAATTTGAAATTATTAACCTGTGATTCAGCTTTCCAGGTCAAGCCTGAAGGCCTGTCTTTCCATAACCAAACCAGCCCCATCAAGATATTTTGATAAACTGAAGACAGTTTTCTGCATTATTTCTGGTCTGCTTTTATTTTTATTTTGCTAAGTATTTATTCATGAACTATGTATCTGGAGCACTATATGTTTAGTAAAAATAAATTTGAAATTCATAGCTAGGAGCACTTCTCATAAGGGAAATGATTCATTTGTTTTCATACATGCTGAGTTTGCCAGTAAAATATCTAGTGGGCACTGTAGTGTAGGTGGCCTGGAGAAGGGAGGTCAGCCTACGGGAGTGAGAGAGTGATTGTTGTTTCCCTAAAAGCAACACCTAAGTCTGTGGGAATGGGCAGATTTTCTGAGGGAGAGAATGTTGAGGTAGAACCTGAGGGAAAGTCACATTTAGAGGATGAAGAGCCACTAAGACAATGAGGGGACAGAAAAGCAGTCAGGAGGAGGAAGACAAGCCAATAGGCAGGTATGAAAGCCAAGGAAGGTGAGCATTTTAGGAAAAGCTGTGGGATGCAGAACTGTGGGATGGTGTCAAATGCTGAAGGAATCGAGCTGAATGTGATAGTTTCTAAGAGGAGAATGACTTTTAGGAGAGAAGTTTCGTTCGAGGAACAAGGCCTGAAGTCAGATTTCCTGACGTTGTTGGGTGAGTGGGAAGAGAAGAATTAGAGGATACTCTTTTGAAAGGTTTCTACAAGTAGGAAAGAGAATTGGAATTGTTCAAAGAATGATATGGAAAGTAATAGGTTTAGCACTTACCCTTTAATAATCAGAAATCAGGAGCTCAGTTTTCCCAGAGAAAGTTCTTAGTGCATATGTAGGGGACTGAGAAGAAAGCAGAGTACAGCTTGCAGTAACTCAGAACCCCCACAACAGGCACAGAAGAAAACCAAGACAAGGGAAAGTTGGATCAGGGGAAAAACACATTCAGTGTACTCAGCTGAGGTGCTGGTCTTTATATTGAAAGGGAACACAGAGTACCAAATAAGCAGAATGAAAAAGACATATGTCTAGACACCTTCCGGTAAAATTTCAGAACTTCAAGGATAAAAACAAAAATCCAAAATAACAGTTTCTAGAAAGAAAAGCAGATTATCTTATAAGAAGACATCTCAAAGGCAATACTGGATCCCAGGATTGAGTGTAATAGTTACCTTCAAAATTCAGTAAGAAGAAAACTTCTTGATGTTACATTTCTGGGCCTGACCAAGCTAATATTCAATTGTGAGGGCAAAATAAATCAATTTTAGACCCCTTTCTTTATTAAAAGCATATACTTGAGCAAATTTAAAAACAATTCCAAGAAAGAAGATCAACAAATAAATCAATACAACTAATAGTTAAGTCTAAAGTATTGAAGCACAATCTATAAATAGAGCAGTTTGGAAGTAAATCACATATGAGTATCAAGACAGGACAAGTTCTTGTCTTGGTTTGGGAATTAGTACAGATACTGATTCACTAGGGAGATTGATACATTAAAAATAAGCTTAAGTACATGTAATAAAATTAGCATATACCACTTGAATAGTTGAAGTAGGATATCCAAAAGAAATGTAAAAGTGTAAATTCCTATCAATCAAAAAAAGGCAAAAAATATGAAAGGGGAAAAATGAAGAAACAGCAAGAAAACATGCTGAAAAGAGAGCCTAATATAAGATGGAAAAATTAAGTGCAATATTTTAAGAAATATGATAAATGTCATTGGATTTAATTTCCTATTAAAAAGGAAGAGAACCAGATGGGATTTTTGAAATCCAAGTGTATGTGATATATGCTTAAAATAAAATGACACTGAGGGACTGAAAATAAAATATTAAAAAATGTAGCAGACAAATGTGTGAACAAAGCAGGTATACTAGTATTAATATCAGACGAAAGAGGAATATTGAAATATTGTATATTGAAATACTAAAAAGCTCTAATCAGAATAAAAAGGGATGTTGTATGTTTATAAAAGTCAATCAGAACAAAAAACATGTAACATTTTCTCTCTCTACACTACTTGTTATGAAGTATATTAGGATACTTTTGGGAGAGAATGTGACAATATCAGAATTTAAATTGTGCTTTCTCATAGCAAAACCACTTCTAGGAATCTCTCCTTTGGTAGCAAACCTTTGAAGACAGATAGAGGGTGCCAAAAAAATGTATGCATATTTTAAGAAAGGAAAACTATTAAAATTGTAATATTCAATATATACCGATAACAAACAATGACTACAAGTCACGTTTGATTTCTGCAATTATAAGACGTACGCAAAGTGGTTACCATCAGTATCCTGACACTTCTGATTACGGCAAACTACCACTTGAGCAACAGTGACCAAAGAGTCCACTTGTATACATTTTTTTAATACCCCCGATATACAATCTAGATAGATAGATAGATAGATAGATAGATAGATAGATAGATAGATAGATATAGATATAGATAGATATATACATATATATGTATATATATACATATAGAGAGAGATAGATATATACATATATATATATATATCTTTCTTCTTGAGGTATTTCAAAATAAAAATATTTTGAAAGCTATAATGTAAGAAAATGGAATGAGAAATAAATATTATCTTCTAAGATATATAGAGACTAGACCAGTTTATAGTAAAATCAGTTAAAATTTAAAAGAAAGAAAAGTCTAAAGATGATACAAGAGAAATCAATGAGACCACAATATTTTTAGGACTATGGTTATATGACTTTTGTGTCAACAGTTTAATTTAAATGATTCTCTTAACCAATTTCTGTTGAATGATATGGATGAAATACATACTTAAATTAGTTTTATCTGAAGACTTCTATGAATAAACGAAAGAAATTAAAAGTTATTAATCTGACTAATGTATATATGACTGCTTATTATTAACCTTTATAAAGAGCTGGCTAGTAAATTTAACATTTATGTAAGTTTTTAAAAGCCTTATATAGCAGACTAGGTATAACTAAAATTTTCTCTCACAAAAACAAGTTTGTGTCTGTTCTCTTCACTGCTGTATCTGCAGTGCCTAGAATCCCATCTGGAATGTAATAAAGTGTTCATTTAATGTTCGTTGGATGAATGAAATTTATTCATGTCCAAATGTTTTGGAAAGCATACTGTCTTCTAAACATACTCCTCTCCAATGTGGATGCTGCTTATAGCATAGATGCATACCTTTAAATTAGTATTAGGTAACCTGAGACCTCACATGCAAAGTAAACCTTGGTTTAGTGAGTAGATATGGATTAAAACACATTGAGTTAAGAAAATGTTTCGAACAACCAACAGAACTGTGGTTTACTTAGACTCTAGGATGTATGTGTCTGTGTACAGACACGTTAATCAAGTTTGGTCAGGTCCTCTAGGCCTCTTGGTCTGTTGAGAGATAGACAATGGGTCTACTTCTGACCTGAGAAAATAACGTAACTTTACAGCTTAAAAAGACTTTAGATCATGTTTCCAGAATCCCCTTTGCAGGAAATGGAGAACAGGTCAAGATTAAGGAGTGGTGCTCTGAAATATGAGCTGCATCTGCTGGTTGCTCATTTATTTGTCCACATTCAGCTTTAGCATGAATCACTTAAAATAGTCTTGTCTTTAGGTCTATGAAGCACTGCTTTGAAAAGGCTAATTATTTTTGGTTCTCTCTATAGAATGTCACTTTGGGCTTCAATACTAACAACGATAACTTATGGAAACAAGTTTGAATATATGCTAATTGGTGATAAGGATAATTTATATCTTAGAAAAATCATGAAAATATATTGCATGTGTATTCATTTGTCCCTGAGAAATAAGCTAAAATTTTAAGGGAATGGTTAAAATGTTATTATTTTTATTTTTAGAAATTATTATAAACATTGTATGTATGTCTTAGTAGAATCATTGTCATTAAGAAAGTCAGTTTTGCTCTTCTCTTCCATAAATATATATATATATATATATAACGATACTGCTTTAAGCTAAAAATTCTGGAATAAACTGTAAAAATACAACAGTAGATAAATGGTAAAACATGACTAGAACTATTTAGTTGGTATTTATAGATCCTTTAAAAAATATTTCTTTTTGAACATATTGTATAAATTAAAAGTATAAAAGACAGAATAAATCCGCATCTCTTATCTCCAGATATAAAGAGTAAATCTTGAAGGCCATGTGACTCAATTGAATATAATTTAAGACCAATAAAGATTTATCAGAAATACACACATATCAATGTCTTATGAAAAAAGCGGGACTTCATGGATTACCCACTGTTTATATATTGAATTATTTTGGTCAAGCAACCATTTATCTAATCCTTTAACCTTCAGTTGGGGTATAGAATGTACCAATTATTTTTATGGAATATCTTATTAAATTATTTTGTAGTAAATATCCATACAATGATATTGCTTAAGTTAAATTATTCTGTCCTCTATTGTTGTAATAAATGAAAATGAACTTTGACAAGTTGAAAAGTGCCATACAGGTATGCGCCTTAATTTAAAAATCATAGAGGAATCATTTTTCTTAAAAATTCTAAATGAATACAGGGAATGGGTGCCAAAAAAATGTATACAAGTGGACACTTTGGTCAACTGCTAAAGCAGTGGTTTGCCATAATCAGAAGTATCTGGACGCTGATGGTAACCACTTTGAGCACCTCTTGTAATTGCAGAAGTCAAATGTGATTTGTATTCTTTTATTATTGGTATATATTGAGTATTACAATTTTAATACAGTTTTCCTTTTTTAAAAGGAGTATACATTTTGTTGGCACCCTCTGTACATAATATATCCTATAATACAGTATATATACAAAGGTAACATCAATCAAAAATACCAAATAAAGAAGTGTCATTTTTTTAAGCATAGACTTCCTTATAAAACTCTTTTCCTATAAACTATTGGGACACTAAATTGCTCTAGACCCCAAGAGTTTGGACCCTATAGTCCAAAGATGAAGTCAATCTGCAGTAAGGTGGAATTGGCCAGAGTTCTTTGTGTGGTCTGATTCTTTATCTAACAAAGGTACTCACATCCAACTGCTTACCCAAGTGTATGTGGACAATTGCAATAGCCTCCTAGAAGTGTATGTATGCTGCCTCTAATTTTGTTTCCCTACAGTCTACTATCCGTTCTTCAATTAATCTATCTAAATTTCAAACCAAGCCATGATACCCCCACTCATTCCTCCTAAAAATTCGTCAAAGGATTCACAGCTAATCAAAGATACATTCTAGGGTTCTTAGTGAGGCATGAGAGTCTCTCTGTGCACCTGATCCCCCCAGTCCCAATCTCTTCAGGAACATCTCTTGCTCTGCCTCTTCATACTTTATATTCCATTAATTAGCAACTTGTGCTTCACCAACCCTGACCATCTGCTGTTTCAAATTTCCATATCCTCCAAACACACATTTCTTAAGTTCTGAGATCACTATTGCAGCCTATCATTTTTCCTTCATAAGAACTTGGCTTTCCATCACTAGGTGACTCATTTATTTTTGTCCTTCCAGGGAAGCCTGAAAGTCTGTTGTCATTTCCAGAGTAGTGTTTCCCTCCATTTGGAAATCCCTGCAAAGTCTATTCTGTACACAGAGATCACTCTGCATGTCAGAAATCTTGGCAGGAAAGCAATCAAGCCCTGTTCCTGTTAGGAAAATATAGGAATACTTCATCCAGGAACAATTCAGTTTACTTTCTTATATTTCAGATTTCGTAAGATTTTATTTGGCCACTTGAGCAAAATATTATTCAAATCTTATAGTGTAAAAGTTTTAGTCTTCTGCAAAACTTGTTAGAGCTCACAATAAAGCATCTTATTTTACCACTCATGTGCTTATGTGCTAAATTAAATTCTGATACAGGTCAACAAGAAAAGACATTCAATTACTAGGTTACCATGGGAAGTAGAATTGCATTTATTACTTATGTGTTTCTACATTTACTTCTCTCATCACTAACAAATAATATATTTTTCAAATAAACCATTACTGATAGTTTATAAAAACTCAATAGTTCTCTCAAAAGATATGCCATAAATACAAGTGGATAATATATAAGAAATATTAACAAATAATTCCTACATGATTACATGCATTGATGATTTCTTACATAGAACAATACATCCAATTTACTAAAATTTCTCTGAAGATAGAAAATAAGCATAAAAATGATGATTTAAGCATTTATACCCCAAATTTCCTGGAATCATTCCAGATAAGATGTTTTATTACATAATTTTCTAACACATGTTTAAGGAGATCTTTTTAAAAATCCATCATTGTATGTAAATATTTCAAAATTCCTATTTGGAATAAAGAGAAATTAAAATATAGCATCATTGTCTAAGAGTATATACACGAAATATATTTAATAATCACTTCTACAAAATATTTTGTATTCCATAATTTAACAACTTAATTGAAAATTCCTGAACATTTAAAATTTTTCTATAAACATACTAACATTATGCCCTTTGACTATTCTATGTTTTGTTCATTTTTTGAAGTGGCCTAAAATTACCTATCTACTTGACAGAGTTATGGCCAACTATCAAATAAAATAATTTCTGTGGGATTGTTTTGAAGGTAAGATTCTGTTTTGTTATTGTAAGAAATAGCATCTTGGTCCTTATAACCAAGTGTATTTCATGTGTACTTTAGAGAGCTTAGTTTCAAGCCTAGGAATAGGGGCATGATTAAAATGAAATTATAAATATTTTTTACCATAAGATGTATCAATCTATTCAATATTAAGAAAATATTAAGATTTCAGTATTATGAAAAGTAAATAAGGCTGCATGTAATTTTGAACGAATCTTTTTTTAAAATTAAAGTTTATTGGGGTGACAATTGTTAGTAAAGCTACATAGATTTCAGGTGTAATTCTGTATCACATCATCTATAAATCCCATTGTGTGTTCACCACCCAGAGTCAGTTCTCCTTCCATCACCATATATTTGATCCCCTTTACTCTCATCTACCACCCCCCTACCCCCTTACTCTCTGATAATCACTAAACTATTGTCTGTGTCTATGAGTTTTTGTTTCTTATTTGTTTGCCTTGTGTTCTTTTGATGTTTTTGGTTTATATACCACATATCAGTGAAATCATATAGTTCTCTGCTTTTTCTGTCTGACTTATTTCGCTTAGCATTATAATCTCAAGATCTATCCATGTTGTCACAAATGGTCCTGTTTCATTTTCTCTTACCACCAAATAGTATTCCATTGTACCACAACTTATTTATCCATTCATCTATCGAAGGACATTTTGGTTGTTTCCATGTCTTGGCCACCGTCAATAAAGCTGCAATGAGCACCGGAGCACACTTGTCTTTATGGATAAATGTTTTCAGATTTTTGGGGTAGATACCCAGGAGAGAGATTGCTGGGTCACATGGTAATTCTATTCGTAATTTTTTGAGGAATCTCCACACTGCTTTCCATTTCGGCTGCACCAATCTGCATTCCCACCAACAGTGTATGAGGGTTCCTTTTTCTCCACAACCTCTCCAATATTTGTTACTATTTGTCTTGTTGATGATAGCCATTCTAACTGGGGTGAGGTGATGTCTCCTTGTGGTTTTTGTTTGCATTTCTCTGATGATTAGTGATGTTGAGCATTTTTTCATATGTCTATTTGCCATTTGTATGTCCTCTTTGGAGAAATGTCTCTTCAGGTCCTCTGCCCATTTTTCAATTGGGTTGTTTGTTTTTTCGTTGTTGAGTTGTATGAGTTCCTTGTATATTTTGGATATTAGCCCCTTATCGGAGGCACTATTTGCAAAAAATCTTCTCCCATTCAGTGGGTTGCCTCTTTATTTTGTCGATGGTTTCTTTTGCTGTGCAGAGCTTTTAAGTTTCATATAGTCCCATTCATTTATTTTATCTTTTACTTCCCTTGTCTTTGAGCTCAAATTTATAAAATGCTCTTTGAACCCAAGGTCCATAAGTTTAGTACCTGTTTTCTTCTATGCAGTTTATTGTTTGAGGTCTTATGCTTAAGTCTTTGATCCATTTTGTATTAGTTTTGGTACATGGTGACAGCAGTCCACTTTCATTGTTTTGCCTGTGGCTTTCCAATTCTGCCAGCACCATTATTGAAGAGGCTGTCTTTTCTCCATTGTAATATAATTCTAATATATCTTAATATTTTAATATATCTTAATATGTCTTTATTTTATTTTAAATATCTCTTCATATTAATTTTTAATTCTCAAAATTTATTTAAGTATTTCCTATTATTTCTCAACTTTTTTATAAAACTGTTATTCTTGAGTTCTTTGGAAGTTGTCTTTTACCTGCTTGTCTACTCCTGTTTGGTTCTTCGGGAAAATAAAATTAATAAATTTGTAATCAACAGTAAAATGTACTTTTTAACCAATGTCCTTCAGAATTTCAACTAATGATGTCTAATTTTAAATTCTGTGTTTCTAATAGTTCATGCCAGTTTTAAAAATGTCTTTGATAACACAACCTCCCATCTTATCCCCTATAAGTAAGCTCTATCTTTTGATATAGCACCTGGCTATATAAGCACTCAACAAATAATCGTTGAATGAAAGAACACAATTTTTAAGTCTGATCACATTTCAAAAAATATATATTTTTAAATCTCAGAGAATAGAAAAATATCAATGACTGATGATCTGGGCTTCTCTTCAGTATTTAAATATCCCCCAGCTATATTGTGCACACAAAAAAAAATTGCGTGCAAAATAATTGTGCCAACTCTATTTCCAATATGGATACAAATAAATGAACAAATTCAATAACTTATACTCCTGACTAAATATGAACCTAGAATGTATTAAATATAATAATCTTATTTCAGAAAATATTTGGTTGCTTCTTAACAGAATTTGTTTACATCACCATAATTCAGCCAATGAAAGAATATTTCTGCCAGCAAGTTATGCATTTAATACTCTTACTTGTTATGGTATGACAAATGGAATGTCACTTCACATGTCCAGTTGCATGGTTTAAAAACTGTATTTTCTCTTGGAAGACATATTATCAAGTCATTGTGAAGGGTAATATATTATTTAGGAAATTATTAATAATATAAAAATGGCTCTTAAGTGTGGTTTAATATTTTGATTAAAATATATAAATTTTCATATTCTAGAATGTCAGACCATGTTTACTGAATTTCCTTGGGCTACGACCTTTTGAGTATCAGAGACTATTTGTTTTTTATCTTTCTAACTTTAATACCTCACACATTAAGTAATTAATAAATGTTTGTTAATAGAATTAAGCTTTGTTTTAGGACATTAAACTTTGTTTTAGGGTGGTGAGAATGAAGTTCTAAGTAAGGTACTATTTCAATAATAACCTGAATATATTTATGGATGATAAATCTTGTTGTCAGAAAAATGTTTAGCATCATAATCATATGTAAATTGCTTTCAAGACTTCACTAAGACTTTTATTCTTTTCCCCATCAAACTGTTCAAGTAAGTTAAAGAAATGGTTCTAGATATCTAGAAACTTGCATTCTGAAAAAGTAATTCTTAACATGAAATTTATTTATATAATAAATAAATGTTGAACCTTAGTTATGTGCAAAGCAGGAAGTGATTTCAAAACCCCTAAATCATACTTCCTTCTCATCAATGTTTATAATCTAGTGGGAGGAATAATACAATCCAATAGTTAAAATAAAAGTCCATTATTGATATAAAGCTAAATAGAAGTTAAGGAAGGCAGAAGATGATTAAGATTGGTTGATTAGGAAATAGTTAATGAATGTGGTCTATTTGGAGTTGAACTTGGAAAGGCGATTTATTGTAGGCATGGCTAGAAGAGCTGGTGTTTTAGGTGAAGAAAAATGAGAGAAAGGATGCAGTGGCTTCACTATTTCCATGAAAAATTGTAGTGCACTTTGGCCATAGAATGAAAATAAGACATAACCTTGAGAATTTGTTGAGAAGCAATAATAGCCTAGTCTACGATGATTCTGCAGAAATGCAAAGGAAAGTTAGCTAACAATGCGAAGTTATTATTTACATTGCAAGATAGATTGAAGTCACAATTGATATAAACTAATCTGATGTTCTGGTTGTCTGTACATTAAAAAATAAATACAAGGTAAAATAACAAATGGATACGTTTTTTAACTCTTTGATGACTTCAATTTCACATTATTTTAACTCTTGATTTCCAGACAAAAACTCATAACTGATAATTGACTATCAAGTGTCAGTTTTCAGGTCTGTTTGCTTCTTAATGATCTACTTATATATTCCTGGATTGGGGAAGAAAAGATATAAAACTATACTCAAAGCAATACATTTTCAAAACCTTTCTTTCATGTAGTTTTACTTGTATCCTACTTCCAGAGACTACTGCTTTTTATCAAGAAGCACAGTGAAAGAGGCTATGAAAAAATCTACCTGAACATGGATGTCAGGTCCAATCATTTGAGTTTTATACATGATGACAGTTATTTAACCACCACTTAACTGATATCATCAACATAAAGATATAGGCAATAACCCTGTACTTCCATAAGCCATGTATCATATGTACATACACAATATTATGCTGTACATTATTTCATTTGATTTCATAACCTGCTATTCATTGCTTTCATAAAAGCAGATCATCTTTTATTTGGCTATGCCATTTTTCTTGTGTAACTAATGTAGTATATTATCTTTGCCAACTCAGAATCATTTGAATATGAAACAACAATCCATGATGAACGTATACTAAAGGTTTATCTCAACCCACATTCACCACATAAGAGAATAACAAAAATAATAGCTTGTGGTTTTTTTTGTGGTTTTTTTTTTTGAAGGTTTGGATGATCTAATTGGCATTTATTTTCATTAGAGGTGAAAAATATAATATCATCTTGAAAGAGAACACAAATATTTTTATAATATCCCATTGAGAGATATGGGTGGAACCATAATATCTATTGTTAAATCTTACCATTAATAACAACCCTAAAACAAACTTTTTCTTTTTTTTGAACACTTGGCACATAAACATTGCCAAAAGTCTCACTTGGCTTGATAATGGTTTATATGAGTCACTTACAAATTCAGATTGTTTTAGGTCTGAAACAATAGGTCTGGAACATTCAGAAAATACCACCATAGTGTTGTTTTTCCATTTGAGAAAAAGAAATAAGTTGTTAACATGGTTTCTATCTTAATGGAGAATTTAGTTATATCAAGGGCTTATATTAGTTCTCACTTTTTTCAAAGTACTTTTTTAGGTAAATTATATTGACAGCAATAATCAAAAAATTAATTTTAAAGTTTGATTATATAAAAAAATATGTGAACAAGTCCACAGATGATTGAAGAAGTTCTTCTTAAATCTGTGACCCCATGATAAGGTATCAGTACTAATTCTCATAAAACAGATAATCCATGATAAGTAGAAGTGACTACAGTGAAGACTATTGAAATTCAATTTGTATTATAGATGTTTGAGAGATTTAAATCACATTCCAGCTAATAACATGAAGTAGTTCACTCAAACACTAATGCCTGTTTTAAAAAATAAGTTCTTCACTTGTGTTTAAATTTCAGAAATCATTAAAAATTGAATATGACACTTTAAATTATCTCAGCAGTGTCCACCAATAGACTCAGACCACTAAATTTCAGGATCGTAGCCCATATACAAATAAACTATTTTTTCCTTAGAAAACAGATTGCAGACTATTATGCTGCCACTGAGCTGAAGAATTGTCTTCTACTAGAAGAAGTAATGAAGTTAATTACTAAGTAGTTAAGAAGTTATGGACATAAAATAATTTATTTTAGTACATTTTACCTTCCCAGTGTCCAAACTACCTTAGTATGAGCATCAGATCCCAAACTTATGTACGTAAACATACACTTTTACTTAAATGCCCTAAGTGATAGACACACACATACACACACAACACAACACATGTCCACAGTTTAAATGATAAATTCTAGAGGACATGAGGTAAAGCATACTGTTAATAAAGATTACTACTAAACTTCTTTTGCTATTTCAGATCCAGAAAAAAAAAAACTTAATTGTATATTATATTTCAAAATATTGGATAGTGCATGAGTCTAGATATAAACATTTTAAGGGTAAATTTTCAAAATTATTAAATGATATGTGGTTAGATACTTCTTATTAGCGTAATGAAACATGGTAGAGGTAGCACAGCCTGTATATATAAATGAATAGAATGAAAGGGTGTTGGCAGTATTGGGAAATAGTGATGGATTTTACAAGATTAAAACCAACTGGCATTTTATGAAAGTTTTCATTTTCTGCCTGGATTTTATCTAAACTAAACAAAATAAAAACAAACATACATTTAGATTTCTCAAATTTCTTATGATATGTTCCCTTGGGAAGAATATCTGGAAAGAATATCTGACAAATCAGTCTGTCAGGTATCATACTTTAATATCTATGTGGGGGTTTGCCAGAATGGACAAAAATGAGTGCTAGTCTTTTCTCCTTGAAGAAAAGACAAGAGTTGGTAGAATTAGTGCTTGCAAAATACACTACTTAATTGTAAAAATAAGTTGTAATATTTTAACAGAAAGTTACTTAAAGATTGATAGAAAAGGAAAAACATTAAGCGAGTGAAATTATCCATTTCTGAATTTTGACATTAGTAGTTTTGGCAATTTATCTGCACATCATTAGAACATCTTTTACCCAATCATCTTTGTCGTGTATTAAAGACCTGGTCTTAAGGGCTTAACAATTTTCTTGATGTGACAGAAAGCACAATGATTTCCTGTCCCTCAGAAAGTCTCTTCACCTACGTACCTACCTACAATCCTATGAGCCAGAACTAATAACTTTTCCATACATTAGGCCTTGGTTTTATTAAAATTATTTTATAGTCAAACTGCAATAAGTATGGAACCCTTGCAGAATTCTAAGCATATTAATTTTCAAAAGTATATTACATGGAATCTAGTCTTTTGTTCAACTTATTTTTGCTCTCCCCCATTTGCCTCTGTGTTAGGCCCAGATTTTTTCACCTTTTCTAAGAGGTATACCTTTAAAGGACTAAATGACAGAAACCTGGAGTCATTCCCATTTTTCAACATAACTTTTAAAAGAGAACACACTCTTACATGAGGTTAGAAAAGAGATGTGGAATTATTTGGGGACAAGGCAGGAGAGAATGAGGATTATTTCAACCACTATTTTCTATGGGCTTTTGAGGACACCAAGTGCAACCTCATCTTTGGAAAAATAGTCCATTAAGTGAATGTTTGCCTCCGGAAAGCTAGTTTACAGGATTACTCATTCTTCAAAAAAAGTGCTGAAAGCTTGTGAGAGTGATTACTATTCAGCAAAGCAGCAGCTGTTACGCAGTCAGGATTCTATCTCTGAAAAACAACAGTTAACACTGTGGTTGTATTTTTTCTAATGCATTGCTTCAAAACATTATCAGAAAAAAGTACACTATTTCTGTTAATTACGCTGACTTAAAACCTGATGTGTCATTTCATTGACTGTTATTATTGTTTCTTGAAAACTTGTTCTTGTTTATATATTTTTTTTTTAATTTGAGTTTAGAAATATTCCAAGCAGATCAGCCTAGCAAGTGTAGAATTGTGAATTTAATCAGTAACTTCTAGGTATGTGTAGGAACATATTGCATGAGACAGTAATGTAATTTGTGACAAATGTCTACACACAAGCTTTCATATACCTTTATTCTGTCTTTAGAATTTGGAATGATGGGAGATCATACAATTAAAAGTCAGCGACCTCGATCTGTTCATGAAAAAAGTGTCCCTCAGGAACAAGCTGATGCTGCTAAATTTATGGCACAAACTGGTAATACGTTAGTTACATTTTTCTATTTATTGTTGTTAATTTAATGAAACCACTGCATGTTTTCATAATCTTTTGCTGCACATTTGTCAGTTTTTGGAGCTGATATTTTTTTTGAACCATTTTTTTGTCACCAGTTAAAGTCCATAAATGAAGTAGCTGTGAATTGAAAAGTGCACAGAAAATGTGTAAGATTTATTTCGCTTTCATTATGGGACATTTAGGATTTACATATTATTATTTAATTATGTTGATTAACTACTTAAACTGTATCATTAAACTTTTGAGAACGTCAACAAAGTTATTTATTTCATCAATAATCATTATTGGACATTTTAGAATTAGAATTTTAAATAGTACTTTGGATGATTTAATTTAACAGTATTTAATATGTTGAATATTTTTTCAAAAGTCATATATCACATAAATATTGATTGTTAAAATGTATAGAAATGTTAGAAACAATATTTTCAGAATTTAATATTTTTGATTTGTAAAGACGATTTTGTTATATAAGCTAAATAATAAAAAGGTGACAGTCTTTTTTAGTAAGCTGTAATACATACCAAATAATTAAATATCAACAAAAATAACTTTCTAGTTTATAAATTTTTTAATCCTAAATTAATTATTTAAAAAATCCCTCCCTCCAATACAAATAAATACATTCATATTTTGGCTCATCATGATAAATGATAAATAGGCTATAATTTCATCATGATGCATTACGTGTGGTAAATTCTTAGATGAAAAGATGTTTAAGTTTTGTTGTGAACATTTTCAGCTGTCACTTTTATTTTAGAAACTTGGAAATTAACAGTTTTATGTTTTTATGAAGTTTTATGCATTTCAATCTAAATGATCTGTTTTACCACTAATACAGAAATTTTTACTACATGACCAGTCTTTTGACGAGACATTCAGAATGATTTTGATGAAATTCCCTTGAAGAATGAATATTTCCTTTAGTCCATATGTTCTAGGATAATATTTGTTCAGAAAAATATATTTGAATCTGCAACTAAAAATGCAAATTCTTAGTGAATTGTACTGTTGGTAATGGGTGAGTAGTAGATTTTAATGCATTAGTTGCAAGTAGGACAAATAATTCTCATAACAGGAAGGATGTTTAGAATAAATTCTACAATAAGGACATCTGTTTTAGCATTTTTATGTATATGCTACAGCCAAATCCAGAAATGAAGAAAACTTGTCTATCTGGATTTTGGTGCAGACATTGGTTTACTGACATGCCTTCAAATTGGGGTCACTTAGGAGTGAAATAGTAAACCATAGTTTTGAATTTCCAATATTATGGTAAAAATAGTTTATGCTTAATATTATGTAAACTTGCATCTTACATAAATTCACTTTTTGGATTTGCCTCTGACATATACCAAGAAAATTTAGTTTTCATGAAAATACTATTTGCATATTCAAATCACAAAGAATATTATGTTATCTAGGAGAGAAATTGCTAATTTCTGTTTTCATTTATTCATTCTTTTCCAGGCATTGTTTTGTATCTAATATATAATAATACATCATTTGGTAAAAATCGATGACAAACTTATTAAGTAGATCTATGAGGAGCTTTAAATTCATTTCCCCATATTGCAACCATCACTCAGGAAAAGCAATGAACTTCAAAATTACAGTTTGAAGATATTTAATGGATGCTCAAATTGATGAATAATAAATATTTATTATATAATTTTAAACCAAGGATAGTATAGGCAAATATAAATTCATGTCTAATACTTGTTTGAAATTTAAATTACTATGCTACTGATAAAAGACTGGAAAACTGCACTACTTTAAATCGTTTTTTAAGTACATAAAAAACTTTTGACACTAGGTAATTATAAAGATAAAAAGAAAGTTGTTTTTTTACCTTAAATATTTTCTGAGAGTCTACATTCTGTGGGTGTTAAGTTAGTTATTCTGAATAAATACAGCTAAGTGTCACACAAAATTTTACAAAAATTAAGTTTTATTTATAAAACTTTTCTATTTGTCTTCCAAACCAAGAAATGGTTGTTATATAAAAACAATGATAACATTGATAACATTCATTTGAGAACAAATAATAATGCAATAGAGGTAAAATTAAATAATAAAAGGTATTATAATGTTGTTTTTGTATTAGTCTTAAGGAAAAACAAAACAAAAGCAATCAAAATTTATAATTTAAGAGTTACTTCTCAAAATGAGTAACCTGGCTTCTCAATCAATAAACCATGTATTTAAAAAACAAAGTTTCTATAGTTTATAAAATGACTGGAAACATTTTTTTTTGTTTTGTTTTTTAAGAGTAACATTTGGTAAAGTAGCATTACTTTATCAAAATAACTTCATCATTTTGGTCAGTCCGTTAATTGATACAAGCTAGTTTGAACAAAAATGGACAATGCTCCAAAAGCCTAGTACACAACTTGTATTTATGGTCAAGGGAAATAAAATGAAGTAATAAGATACAGATATTTAATAAAAATATAAATGCCAATAAGATGGCTTCAGACAAACTTATTTAGAAAAATCATCTTTTATTCCAGTAGGGAAAAAACCCTACATTAGTAATATAGACTACGTTTCTAAAACAAAAAATACAAAAGTGTGTTTCTAATTTCATGATCTTAACATACTAGCAAAATCTTATATTAATGTTTTGTTCATAATTTAAAATGTCCTGTCATACATTATCTCATTTAATCTTCACAAGTATATTTTGAGGTAGAGGTATTACTCATTTTATTGAGCAGTTCAGAGAAGTAGACTGACTTTCTCAGTCACTAAGCTAATATTCAGTAGCTTTCCATCAAACACAGGTCTTCTGACTTTCATTGCAGTGCTTTTCCAGTTTCTTTTCATCTTTTGTGTCAGGTAAAGAGCCTCAATAGTGACTTAGATACAGAGGCCTTCTACACAATGTTTAATATGTATTCTCAGTTGCAAGTTAAGGAACCAGATTAGTTTTTGCTACCTCCAAAGACACATACACTAAAAAAAACGGAATACTTTGTATTATACTTTACTATTTTAATGTTAGTGAGTTTAAAAAAAAAATACCTTTCTTATAAAATATATTAGCTACTTCTCACAATGACTCACTGTGCTTGACTAGTCTTCACACCTTTTGGAATGAGGAAGTGACAGCATGGAAATCATAATTATTCAGTGGAAATGTCATTTGAAACTATAGCAGATGAAATATAGCAAGGTCACTTGTGTAGTAGGTAGGCCAGTATTTGAAGGGCAAAATTTGATTCATAATTTGAAAGCCGACATTTTGTTCATCTATTTATTTTGTTTTTGATCAACAAAATTTACCATCAGTTTCAGGGAGTGAAGAAGGCCAATTCTGAGCACCAAGCAATCTCTCATGATCCAGGCATCACTACTTAGCCTGTTCAAAATCATTATAGTAACATATATTCAGAAGCAACCCAAATTTTTACATTTTTGTACAGAATACATTTAAAATTAGATCTTGATGATGATTCATTGCTTAGTTTAATTAAACTTTTTTTCTGCCATTTTAACAATGCAAAGGTAAGAGAAGGACTGCTTTTGTGGAAAAATGTAACTTTTTATTCATAATCAATATATTTTACTTACTATAGAATTTTATTTACTATAGAATTCACATTGTTCAAGATTTTCTGGCTTTTAATTAATAACATGCAACCATAATAGTTCTACTTAACTTAATCTCATCACAAACACAGGTTGAAATATCGAAAGAAAAATTTTGCATTATATTGTCCCTAACTTTAAGCTTAAATTTTTCATTGATAAATATATATGTTCATATATACATATATGTGTTGATATTTTTAATGATTGTAATATTATTGGGTTTATAGAATGATTTTAATCTTGATAGAGTATTCTTTAATGTAAGAGAACAAATTATGAGGCATGGCTTTTAATATTATTCAAATGGTCATCTAATAACTTTTTAATGAATTATATATAAATTGGTGAAGGCAAAAAATATTGAAATAAACAGTGGTGATCTACATAGGTAGTATTTCCAGGACACACATGATCACAACACTGAAAAAAAGCCCTATTTAATGTAATATATCATCCCAGTTACCCTTGTCTGTAGTCTTATGATATATATCCAGTTATAAATACAATAAAATCTATGCCTCTGGGTATATAATGCAGACCAATGTAAGAGCAAATACTTTATAACGGTGCTACCCAAAGTGTGGTCTGCAGAGCCGTACTTGTCTGTAACCAGTTGTTATGGGCCCTCCAGGAGATTAAAAGTTTACACCAGAATGTAAATTCACCTACTTTATCAAGCACATGTTTTATTTCAGCCAACACTTTTCTTTTTCTTGAAAAAGAAATTCTCAGTGAAGAAATCAGTGAAGTGAGTTACGTTCTGGCCCAGTGTCCATCTGTCCTGAAGGACAAGTCTGTGGACCTGCTGCCTTCAATAGTACTGCGAGTAATCTCTATGTCATTTCCCCACCTTTCAAAAAGGATGGACAAAGGCATGATCATATTCTGTTCTTTGAATTCTATTCCAAAAGCAAATTCAAGCGGAATCTATAAAATACAAGTTGCTCCTTGATTTATATCACTAGTGATACAAAGTTTTCAGAACACTTCACTTGTAAACATTTTCAACAACTAAATAATTAATTTAAATAGTTCCTGCCAATGGGTAAACGACCCAATTTTGTAATTGGGGAAAAGCAACTACACGTTTTCAAATCAGTGTTAAAAATATCTCCTGAACATAATGCCAGAATAGAATCAGAAGCCGGTTGCATTGGTCTTAGAAATTATTCACTTTAGTCTCCTTGGGACATGACTTAACATAATGTTACAAATTATATAGAAACAATAGATATTGTTTTAGTGCTTTGTAGGGCCCTATTTCAAAGTACAATTTAGCTCCATATTAAAGTAGTAGAAAGCATAGAGGAATTTTCTTTCATTTTAAGTAAAAATCACTTTTTTTACTCTAGGTCATGTGGAAAATTTGTGGCAGAAGGTTTTCAATAAACTATCACAAAATAAATAGCTGTCATAGGGTGAAAAAGTAGGAATTGCACTAGGAATAAATTATAAATGTCAGTGTTCAGCACATTAAAAATTAGATATGCCCAAACCGTCAGGGCTCCACCTCATCCAACATTGGAAAGGAAGTTATACAATAAAGAATTAGGGAAGAATACATCATTATATTCCTGTTCACCAAAGCCAGAGTAAGTTACCAACACATTTTGCTTCCTCTTCCATCAAAGTGCAAAGCCTGAAGAGAGTCACTTCAACAATCATTCCTGTTCAAAAATGCTGATGGGCCCCTTCATTGTATCTGTGGCCCAGTGGAATTGGTGAAGAATAGTTTTGCTAACAAGGTTGTAGCAAACCTGGACCTTATATTAGCATGATATGCATAGTATGTATCTCCCTTTACATTTCTTTTTCTCTGCGATGTTTTCTTGCACCTTTTGATGTACTGTCACATTTTTACATTTAAATTAT
This sequence comes from Rhinolophus sinicus, assembly GCF_036562045.2. Classification (NCBI taxonomy): domain Eukaryota; kingdom Metazoa; phylum Chordata; class Mammalia; order Chiroptera; family Rhinolophidae; genus Rhinolophus; species Rhinolophus sinicus. The sequence goes on from NC_133755.1 coordinate 108,028,658, forward strand.
TCTTGCATGTCCTAATGTCAGTTTGGTATGATGCTTACTAGATGACTATTCAAGACAGTATTTCATGTTTATTTGTTGTTTTGCACGCAGGTGAATCTGGTGTGGAAGAGTGGTCCCAGTGGAGCACATGCTCAGTTACTTGTGGTCAAGGGTCGCAGGTGCGAACCAGAACTTGTGTATCACCTTACGGGACACACTGCAGCGGCCCATTAAGAGAATCAAGGGTTTGCAATAACACTGCCCTCTGTCCAGGTAGTGTTAGCAGCAACTACAACTGTGGATGTTATTGAATTGTGTCATGCTACGCATTTGGAACAATTGATTTGTTATTTTCATATGAACTGGGTATAGGCATTTTAATTAGAGCGGATACATGTGATTCTTATTCAACTGTGAAATTTTATTATGTAATGTGATTATTTCTGCTTTTAGAGCAGTCAAGAAATTACATAAGTGACTCCCTTATCCTAACAACTATAAGCTTAAAATGTCTAATAGTGTTTAAGGTTCAGTATCTTTTCTTATTTTAGAGGGTGAAAATGTCCAGTTGAACGTTTGAAGAACAATGTAATTTTCCAGCACGCTAGAAATATCATCTCTACCCATTGCCTAAGGCAGTGTTTCATTTAGTTGTTAAGGCAGTCAGCTATTTTCCTACCAATTATTTGACCCTTTTAAGGAAAATCATGCCCCTGACCAAAGGACTTTCTGTTTATTTCATTCAAGTGACTGCTCTCATCAGAGCTATCCACTGCTTTGTAAACTTAAAGTCATTAATGGAAAAAACAATATATATATATATATATATATATATATATATATATATATATATATATATATGTACATATAATCTTGTGTGCTAAATGGAGCACAACACAACAGCTTGCTCACTTAGGGTCAGATTTTCCACATTATAACACTGTTTTGTTCTCATTTGATGCATGCATGCATATTGCAGGTGTTTTTCCCTCTTCAAACTGCTGACTTTCATGTAAAAATAACTACTGAGAAGAATCTGAACTTTCTTTAATAAGTCCAAAGCAGATAATATTGTGAATCTCCAGATTTATATTTTGTTCAGCCATTTCCTGGATGGATGATATTGGCCACTGCATTTGCATTTTCAGCCTTTCCAGAAGCCTCCAGAAGGAGGTGGGCATAAAGAAAGAGACAGGCCCTGCAGCAACCTTTCATTTGCTAAACTGTGGTTTAGAAGTTTTCTGCTGAGTTTCTTTTCTAGAGATGGCTGATTCTGCAGTTGCTCAAAGCAAGAGCAGAAAGTGGGTGGCCTGGGGGAAGCTCAGGGATATTCTCAATTTCCCAGCAGAATGGGCAGGGGCAACCCATAAAAAGACAGTCTGGAGGAGTTGGTGTTTAATGGGTACAGAGTTTCTGATTTGCAGGATGAAAAAATTCTGGAGATCTGTTTACAGCAGTGTGAATATACTTAACATTACTAAATTGTACACTTAAAAATAGTTCAGATGGTAAATTTTACATTATGTATTTTTTATCACAATAAAAGAATTTGGAAGAAACAAAAGTTAAAGGAAATGGTGGGCAGAACATGGAGGAGGAACAATGCAATGAGGTGGAGATCCCTTTATAACAGATGTGGGAGATACAGTAGATGAAGGTAGGATTAAAAGCTAAACAGTGCAGAAAGCTGTAAGGCAGGGAAGACAGAATAAATAATGTCCACTGAAAACCAGAAAAAGTCAATGAGAGTCAGGGGGAATTGGACTAGACGAGAAAAACAAACAAACAAACAAACAAACACCCATCAAGTATAAAATAAAAAGATTCAGAGGGAAAAAGTAAGTTGGTTATGGAAAGGGGAAGACAATGAAAAAAGATGACAAAAACATGGGCCCTAATGCAGACAGATTCTAGGAACATTAGGCAAGAGAAGGGCGATGAGGAGCAATAAGGAACTGGGGTTTTTAAGAATTATCATTTCTAAATTTTATAGGTCAGATGTCTTCATAGATAAATACAAATGGGTTTTCACCTGGGTGTGGGTAAAGTACATTATTGTCTGGAATAATACTTAAGGCTGACCCCTATTTACAGTATTTATGTTAAGGGTTATCGGGTCAAGTTCCCCACACTTGCCCATGAGAAAAGTGTCAATACAAAATTAAGCTGATATCATTTTGAATAATAAAGATCCTTTCAGCATCATTTTGAATAATCAAGATCCTTTCAACAGAAGGATAGAGTCTAAAGGCAAGTGGATCGCAAGATGGAAGTCTGAGTGGGTGTTCAGTGTTCTCCACCACTCTCCATTCAGAGCTTCCTTTCCAGCCACTAGTGATGCACAGTCATATGGTTGACATATGGGACACTCTATCAGTCTGCCAGAGACTGCTGATTAATCCCTTCACTGGGCATGGACAGCATCTGTAGTGGGACTAGAGTGCTCTTTCTTTCACTCAGTGCCTGATATCCAGAAAACTGAAGAATATTCTATGATTATAAATTTGTTCCGGAAAATTTTTTAAACCTCTTACCATTTTGGCCACTGGAGAAACTAGTAATTACTAGTTTCTCTTCACCATCATAGACATATAGGTTTGTCTTTCTAAATTTGATAAAAGAGTGCTGATAAGAAGATATATGTGTCTTCTAGTCCTTGTAGTTCAAATATTGAATTAGATTGAAAAGAGTGTCGGTAATTTCTTTTTCATGTTTCAAACATGAATGATTTAGCAACTTCATTATTTTGAAAATGTAGAGTAAGTATCCCATTGTAAGACATTGGGATAGCTTTTATATAGATGGTTATTGTCTTTGTTATGAAATGTTTTGTGTTAAATATTTTGTTCAGTTATTTGCCATACTGGTAAAGACGTATTTCTTTTCAATACACTACTGCATGAAAACAGTGGCAAAAAGTGAATTTAAAAACTTAAATAGTATTTTAAACAGTATAAATAGCTTTCTGAAATAATACTTTAAATTACCAATATTTCCAAGAAGAAAATGAGCTCAGAAATCAATAACCTACTTGTCACACTGGATACGCAAGTATATTTGGCGTTTAATTAATGAAAATAACACAAGGACAAACAGAATATTAAAGTTACTTTCCACAAAATATGAAGAATGATAGAATTAGAGCTTATATTTATTTGCATATCAAAGGCAAATCAGTAGTGTAAATTAGTTACCTTTTACCATACTATTCAAATTTCAAAAGAAGGGTTGTCTTAATTAAATTGCATACTAATGTCTTCTACTATGGATCCTAAGATAACCAGCCTTTTGCAAAATTGTTGCTTTTGACATAGTCTCTTCAAAAACTGTTATTTTGAGAGCGGAAAATGATAGAAACTCACAGAAAGTAAACTGAGGATAGTAGGGAGCCACGTTAAATTTTATATTTCCTGTCCTGATTTCTGACTGTCAATTTTATGGAAGACCGTAGTTTCTCAACTTCAGTACTATTGACATGTTGATATAGGTAAATCTTTGTTGTGGGGAGGCTGGCCTGAGCATTTTTGGATGTTTAGCAGCACCACTGGCTTCTACTCCTTAGATGTCAGTAGCACATCTCCTTCCCCTGAGCTGTGACAAACGAAAGTCTCTCTGGACATTGCCAATTGTCCCCCGGGGGGCAAAATTACCCCTGGTTGAAAAGCATCGGTCTACTCTATATGTATTCTATATATGTATTCTAATCCTTTGGTACTTTATTTAAATTAAGGAATTATATTGAAAATGTTTTTGTAAATGTCACAGTTTTCACATCTATTTATTCTTAAGAAATAAAAAAACCTTTTTACTTAAAGAAGTTATTTTATATATCCCAATCTAAATCATAAGATAATTTGTATTCTTATTTTAAACTCTGGTAGTAATATAGTTTGTGTATTGTGTATTCCTCATTTCATCTCTAAATAGCACAGAATAGAGATGTGATAATATAGCTAGTCTCAGTAAAAAAAAAACTATAAAAATTGATTAATTTTATTAAAGTTTCTTGGTTTTTCAAATACGTTTTTCAAATGGACTACATCATTTACAAATTTTCATCCTCTACTGAAAAATAAAGGAATTTACATAATATTTTCATTAAGATAAAATATCTAATCTTTAACATAAATCTTATGATTAGCATCTATAAAATTATATGTGCTATCATTTTCTACTAATTTGATAGTATCTAAAATAACAAATTATTAATAATTTTGTGTCCTTTTCAAATAAAAAAAATATTTTTAGTTTTTAAACGTGATGTAGAGGAGTCATAAAATTTCAAAAGGAAACAATACAGACTTAAAAAGTAGTAACATTACTTTTCAGAGGGTTCCAGCTTTATAATTTAACTAAGACATCAAGATTAATCAATACTTCTTTTAGATTAATAGAGAAAAATCTGCCAACTTAGCAGTTTTTTTTTGTGTGTTTTTTTTTTTCTGGGATTGTTCAATGCATATAGATAGGGCAGTGTAACTTGATCAAGAGAAAATAAACAGAACCAGCAATGTGAATACCATATAGTGTATTAACATTTTATGGAGAAAACAGGAGGAGGCAAGATTATTTTTACATGGAGAAATCTTGAAAATTAGAAATAAATGAAAAAATTGGTGAAAGGTATACATCTGACATAATAAAATATATTAATATAAATGATTTTTAAAATATCGCTGTAATTGATCATATATACCTATATGTCGATATATGTATATGTGTCTTTTTTTCCTTAGACAAATACAGATTTACTATTTATTCTTATACCAATAAATACAAATTGGTTTTGGTTTTCTCAAACATAAACGGGAAAATGTAAACATGGTAATTTCTCTCTTTTGCTTTTTTTTCTATATAGTATTTTAAAATATATATTTTCCAGCAGTTTTCACAGAATCTTGAAGAATCTGTCTTTGAATATTACTCTCATTTGGCTAAGTTTTCTAATATTTGAACATATTTTCACAACCAGTTGGGACAAATCAGTAGCATAAGTAGAAGAGAACAGCATGCCTCATAATTATGGTATCATATATGTGTTTTTACAGTAACAGTTTGAGTAGCATATACATGCAAAAGAGTCTAGATATGCTATATATACTCACATAACTCCTCTGACGTTTATCTCTACCAACGTTGACAAGAAAAATGAACATAGTTTTTGTCATCTTCTATTACAAATTTCTACTCACCCTACTTATTTCAGTGGGTGTCATTTCAAACATCTGCTTATGAACTTTGTTTACCATGGTAAGAGTAGAGGTAAGAAGGGAACTTTTAAACCAGAGTGCATTTAGCCCAGCTCTTTTTCATTTGTGTCATCCGTGGGGTGCTATTACTTACTGTACCCAATATTAAGAATTGGATTGAGATTAGTATTGACAGTACAAGGAAAGTATCTAACCTTTGAACACTAATGGGCTTTTTGCAAAAAAATCTCAATCTAAGAAAGGCTTCTTCTAGTTTCATGGCTGTTAGAAAGAGGTCCTCGTATTTGCCTCTCCTTAAAACAGGGTCAAGAGGGGGAGCTGATGCAAGTACATAAAGTTTTTGCAACTTCCTTCTTATTCAAAAGACAGTGATTTAAACATCTACATTTTTAAATCACAAAAATACCTTTAGTTATTAAAATCTGAAGTTAAAAAGCTTTTTTAAAATATGTACTATCAATTTCCAGATTTGGTTTTTCCTGACACCATGAAAGTCATTAAACTTGAAACTTTGTTGGAAGAATTAAATTGGGCTTTATTTATTTAAATGCAAATTTAATTCCATAATATCATCTCTGTTATCAGAAATTTAGCTCTTTATACTGCCTTAGTTGACATTACTTTTACTTAAAAATAACTCATGACTATAGTATCCTGGAAGAGAGAGGAACATTTCCGTTAAAAAGAGGTAACATTTAAACTGTATGACATGAATAACTGTTCAAATACAGAAAAGGTACATTCAATTTTCCATTATTTTAATGAATTTTCTAATTACCTTTTGCATTTTGTGGCAAATAAGAATGTTAACTAAATTTTAAAATATGTTCATACTTGTCTATTTAATGATTTTTTTTCTTAATAATAAGGAAAAATAAATCTTCGACTTCTCTGCTTTTGTTGTTGAAGCTTCTTTGCTTTATTACAGTACATGGAGTTTGGGAGGAGTGGTCACCATGGAGTTTATGTTCATTTACATGTGGTCGAGGCCAAAGAACAAGAACAAGGTCGTGCACACCTCCTCAGTATGGAGGAAGGCCATGTGAAGGACCTGAAACACATCATAAGCCGTGTAATATTGCTCTCTGCCCAGGTGAGCACATTTGCCATTTGGTAAACTTTGCATCTGTGTATTTCATGTATGGTCCCTGATATATATATACTATTAAGAGCACAACTTTCAGTCACATTGAAAACTGTATCTTTGGTTGTTGTTTCTTAAAACTGGGTACCTTTCTTGATTTTAACATTTGCAATGGTGTATAGTAGTTCCTTGACTGAGTACCAATCAATGCTCATTTATATTTCTATAAAGATGCGTATTAATGTTTTCCACTAAGATTTCATCTACACTTGCTTTTCATTTTGGGGAAATTATAAGGAGCCCCACAGACTCCAGATTGACTATTGCCTTCATACTATCACTAGAGGGAAGGTTTCAGAGTCGGTCCTTTCGAAGTTATTCCCTCACACTCAATCAATTAGGAATGGAAATGTGCAAATGACCACGCAAGAAAATGTTAGATATTTTCTAGGCAATAAAATCTAGGTTCACTGCCAGCTACATAAGATGGTTAGATTATAAATAACGTAATCTTTAAGTGATTATGAAGACTGTATAGTCTGTTTTTAAATTCTATTTTACTGTCCTTGATAATGTTATCCATTATTACAGAGAGAAAACTTTATAATGCTGTTATTTAGGTTATTGAAACATTCAAACATAAAACAAATACCTATAAAATGAGAAAGGCTGATCTCCATTTTTAAGGAGCTTGCAATTTATGAAATAAAATACACACACACACACACACACACACACACACACACACACAAATGATAGATTCTCCTAGGACTAACAAAGGCACATTTTAGAAAAAGAGACAAACATGAGTGACAATTGACATTTTGAAGATTGGGGAGCCAAATACCGTCATTACTTATTTGCAAATTACTCCCATAAAATGTATTATGAAACCAGTTATGTTCTGTGTTATTTCTATCTCTCAATAAACATACAGGTAGGAAAGCACACAGACACACACAAATATATATATATATATATATATATATATATATATATATATATATATATATATATATGCTCTGCCTTTTTTACAAAGATTTGGGCAAGCTTATACAAATTTTAGAATATTTTTTTAAATGCTGAGCTGTGACATTTACAGAGTCAAATATATTTCACTCTTATTTGTCATTGAGTATGAAAAACTAAATAACATGGGAGAGTAAAAAACTAAAAGCTAGCTATAAAACATTTTAATAGATTAGTTTTTATTACTCTTTCACCTCATTTGATCCTTAGTACAAAAATAAAATGACACTTATCAGTTAAAATAGTATTAACCAAGTTTCTCACAGTCTACTTTCTATGAACTTTTCTAAGAATAAAATGCTTGGGTGTCAGTAGATAAGGATATTAAGTTGTTAGAATTCAGATGAGAAAACTCATTTTCCTGGGTTGATATAGTCATTGCTTTATCATGCAAGTAGAGACCACATGTGTTCTCAAGCTAGTGGTGTTTTAACAGTGTTATACTAACATTGAAATTACTCTAAAGCCATAAAAAATGGATGGCTTTCTTTTGTGTAGGTTCTTACTTTTTGGAAGTTATGTTTATATTATTTGTAAACCTGACCTAGCTCATATTCTCTCTTAAGTGAGCTTTATGGGTCTATCTTGAGTACTTAATGAATTTATCATGTATCATTTCTTATCCTGTTGTTTCTGTTCTTGAATTTAGTTGCATCATAAAAGATGTAAAATTCTTAGCATGTTGTAGCCCAATTTCCTGACTATCTAAAGGGAATTCTAATAGCTATGATTTTAAAAAATATTTTTATACTCTGCCCAGAATTTTGGCATTATGCTTTTAATATATGTAAGATTTATTGGTATAAACATTTGGAATTCTCCTAAGAACTAATTATCTTATAGACAAACTCAGGCAACTTCACTAAATGTAAAAGCATCATCAAGTATCAACAAGATGTAAGACACTATTGAGAAGAATATATAGTTTCTGGACTCAATAAATTTTCAGAGGATTTAGAAATAAGCATGTAAAAATTTGACTATAGTTCTGAAAAGCACATAAAAATATTCTACCTCAGTGAAAGGTAGTGATTTGAGATCTCAGCGGGTTCAACCTGCATTTCTTGTAGCCATCGTTCCTGGGATCCCTAAGACATCATCTTAAGGGGTAAAACTGTGACAGGAAGTACATCAGCAATGAAGACAGTGAACTAAGACCTACACTTGGCTGTCCTTGGTTAGGCCAGTTGTGAAATGAAGACCAGAAGAAAATAGAAGAAACATTTGAAACAATAAATCGAATCTCTCCTCACCACCTTTGCTGGATTTGATCACATGAGTTGCAGTAATGGGCAGTGACGATTTCATGGGGGATCATGTCAGAACAGCACTCCAGAACCCTGCTTTAAGAAACACATATAACCACAGTAATGAAGTAGATGCTATGTAGGGGTGATGTGTATTGTTCACATACAATAATGTTTATTTGTGCAAAATTTGATATCAACTTATAAGTAGGTGACAACCTATTTTTATCAGGTACTTTCCCTTATTCAGCGTTCAACTTCCTTCTACGTCTTTTGAGGTGAGGGTAAACCATTTGCCTGGGATCCATATGTGAAAAAGTATAGAAAAGGAAAGGGTCGATATAGTATTAATCTAGTTTGAGTTATTAGTTACTAATTTGCATACCATGTCTGAGAACAGAGACTGGTGTTGGTTGGGGGAAGGTAGACCAGAGTTTTAGAGCAACTAAAGGAATTCACTAGGATTCATTGACTGAATCAAACACCAGGACCCAATTTTCCTCCTTTTCTCACATATACTAGTAATTAAGTGTAATATGGAATGATATGTGCATATATATGTATGATCAATGGTCTTTGTTATCTATTTCTCTTATCTCACCAAACTTGGAACTTCTGGCAAAAAAACCTGTTTTCTACTTTCTCTGAATTTTCATTGCAGTCACTAACTGAGTATCAAGCTCATAATAGTAATAATTGATGTATTTGAGGTCAAAGAAATTATCTTCCATTTCCTGTTATCTCTCCATGCAACTTTGTACCTGGTAGCATCCAATAAATTACTATTGAATGGATTTTCTTGACATGCACGTATCCAAATTTCTAGTTCTCATCCCAATATTTTATAGGACATTTTCTTAGTCGATTTAATAATACATTGATGTGTTATAGTGGAAGGATCTTGAACATTTGCAAGATAATGCATAATTTAAATTTTGATCTCACCTTTTAATATCTCTGTTGCATCTCTGATCCTCAGTTTCTTCATCTATAAAATGGGGACTATAGTAATATCACTTCACAGGACTGTGAGAGGACCAACCATGTAAGATGCTGTAAGGGAGAGAATTTGGTAAATAACAAACAATGTATAAGTATTAGTATCATTATTATGGCAATGCCCTCCAGTCAAAGTCCATTGGGATGAAACCTGCAGTTGAACAAGTTGGGTTTGCTACTGTTGGCAGTGAGGGAAAATCAACATAGGGAACTGTGGGGCATCTCAGTAACAGGGTTTTAGAAAAGACTTATTATGTAAAGGTTTAAGGGTTTACATTTGCGTTGGGTGATTTCAGAGAAGGTTCAAGGAAGTGAGGATTTGTTCTGGTTGGATAATGTCAGGAAGGGGAGGAGATTCTGTGACTGGGTATCTTAATACATTATCTAGGAGGAGGGAAGACTAGCTGTCATTGGTAAAGAAGTGGCACTCCCTCATATTAGTTGAGAGAAGAGAATGTGTGGAATTTTATGGGTTGTACTGTGACCTTGTTTTTGTCTATGAAGTGGCCTTGTTTTATCTCACTTTATCAGTCTCAGAATGACTTTGTCTGATATGAATGTTCTCTGTGATGGGTTCAGGTCCAACAGGAGGTAACCCAGCCCAGTTATGAGCACCAAGCAAGCTGCTAACAGCACTGAGGACTAGCTGTGTCAGACCAGTTCCTGGATGTCGCCTTGATGTGACTCCTCCTGTAGGCTGATTGGATCACTTTAGATACTTCTGTTTTTAAGTTTTAATTTGTACTAATATTCAAATGGAGGAAAGAATCAGACATAATAAAATGTTTACATTTTCTAGGTAAGCCTTCCATTAAAATTATATAGATGTATAACCCCAAAATAAAATTGATATAACCTTTTCCAGAATTAAATTCTTTAGGGAAAATAAAAGCTTAAGTCCTTATTTCAAAGCCTCAAGCTTTATATTAATTTTCTTTATCCTATGTTACTTTATAGAAATATTTTCCCTCTGTCAGTACTTGATGATTGGAGGAACCAATGATTTAAAGTTTAGTCCTCTGTTTCAGTTTTGACAATTCTTATTCTGATATATATTTTTGTAGTAGAGTACAAATAATATAGAGGATAGAGATAATAGTAATTTGAGTGACAGATTGAAGACTAAAATAAATGAAAAAACTATTGACAAATGAGTTTTCTTTTATGTCCTGAAATATGTATGAATTAATTTAATTATATGACTCTGTGGGGAACTTAGTGGTCTGGAATTCATAAGACATCAATTAAGGTTCAGTCCCAATCCTTAATTATAAATATTAACCTGAGCAACTTATTTATCTTCTCTATTCCCCAATTTTCTCATTTATAAAATGGAGCCAGTATTTATTAACCTTCTATATTATAGGATCGTTATATGATTGAAATTAGGTGTAGTAATCTTTAAAACTAAAGCGATATAAAGTGGAGAATATTTGTCATGGTTTACATGAGAATATTATTCTAAAAGTCAGGGATTTGGAAGAAGTTGGTGAAATGAATTCAGGATATTATGATAGCTTTTGAGTTATCTTTCTTATGGGCAGCTTGAATCATAGATTCAAAGGGATTCGTCGGCTGGGTTAGTACAAGAGGAAATGCATACACTGGGCTCCTGTCAGTCTGTGGGAGGGACTGAGCAACATCACACTTGTCAGTTTTGACTTTGAGAAATGCATTCCTGTGAATCCAGAACCTCCCTAGAGATCCTGTCAATTTGTAGTTTCCAGGTGTATTTGCAGACTCTTGCAAACTCTATGAAGAAGTAAAGAATCACCCAAGGGTCAGTCCTCAGGAACATGGCTGGACCTGTTATTTAGAGCAAGAGGCTCCAGTCTCCTGTAGAGCTAAAATTTTGATTCCTCAGCGTGAGAGGGTGACCTGCCCACAATCCCTCTGCAGGGAGCACTTCTGGGGAGGACATTGAGTGGGAAGATGCTAAACATTTGCCGGACCATGGTTCAAAGGTCCCTGGTTATCTCTGAAAGAGGATGCTACAGTTTGAAACCCAAATGCTGCCTCATTAACCTGCTCTTTAATTGATTTGCATTTTATCTTCTTAACTAATCTTTTGTATGGCAATTGTTTGTCATTTCAGATTTGCACCATTATTCCAGTGATTTTTACATGTTTAGCTGGTGAGATTTTAAAAACTTTTATCTGTATTAGTCCTGGCTTCCTTTCTTTTACTATTTAATATTGTTTTCTTATTTAAACTTAAAAAAAATCTTCTTGGCCTTATCATAACTGGCTTCTATTTTTAATTCTGATTTTTTAAACGATATTTCATTTTGATTTTTTTCTCTTTTGTAATTTATTTTAAAACGGCAAGTGGAAAACATGGGTTTATGTTCTTTAGTATATGCCCAAAGCAAGCGGATGGCAGTTCTATATTTCTGTCTTATATCCCCAGAGGGTTCTTTCCAATTCTGTGGGTAATTTCCAACTCAGTAGAAATCTGAACTCTCCAACTTTTCCATCACTAAATCAGGTAGCCTCAAAGCCAGGGCTAGAATTCTTCACCACCACCACCACTCCCAATTCCTTCCTACAGCTACCTTTATCAATCAGCAACAATCACCCTAGAACAGTAGCTGAAATGATAGTTTTGTTATGCAAAATATTCATGACTTTGTGAATGAGTACATAATCCAACTGGTGGTGATTGTTTGTCAACCTAACCTATATTGTCACCAGTTATTGATCAAGATATAAAAATGGACTGAAACAATATTTTCATTAAAATGTATCATTGAATTTAATTTGGCCCCACACGTGGGAAAGTTTTTTTCTTATAGGTGAACACAACTGCATGACAGGAGGAAGTTTATATAACAAACTAAACCCCAGGCACCTAGCAATTTAGCCTTTGCTACTTTAATTCTTCTGGGTCCAGAAAGTCTGGTAATGTGTCACATTGCTGAAGCAAAACTTTGACTGTCCCTAGTGTGACATTGTTGATTCAGGAGGCATATTACATGATATTAAGACAGGCTGATCTCTCAGCACTGTCCCAGCTTCAAAATACAGCCTTAGAGTTCTCTATTCTTAGTCACCTTTGTGAAACAGTTACTAAAATATGAAGCATTTTGAGTTTTTAAATTGAAAAAAAATAAGACTTAAAATATCCAACTGCAAGTGCTTATGATGAAAATGAAGAGAAATTGAAAAAGCCTAAGAAAGTGTTAATTCTTAACCTGGCTGCATATCATAGAAGAAATTGTGTACTCAATGTGTTCAATGTGTACAAATAGTGTTCCATGAAAAGATAAAAAGAAAAAGAGGGGAGGAATGATTAATAAATTTGGGAAGCACGTGTTTAAAAGTTGATGTAATGCAGGACGGCACTATGTCTATAATGACATGACAAATTCAGCATGTTCCAAATGGACACTTTAATGCCAGGGCTATATACCCCCAGACCTGTTTGAATGCTAGTCTAACCCAGGTTAATAAAACGGTTCCGCCAATGATCTGTTTCAGTAAGCCCAAAACCTAAAAGTCAGCCTTGATTTTCTATTTTTCCATACCCCACCACCAAGCTATCGGTTCTACATCCAGAATATATCATAAACTTACTCCTTTTTTCCTGTCTCTACTGATGCCACCATAATCTCAGCCACTGTCACCTCTGTCTGGGTTACAGTATACTCCCGAACATCTCCCAATACCCATTCTTGCCCTTGTACAATACATTTAGCACACACCTACAAAAGTAAGTGATAAAATGTGAATCATGTCACATCACTTTCCTACTTCAAAGTCCTCTCATAGCTCCCGTTTCACTTGATCACAAGGCCTACAGAGCCCTACAGGATCTAGCTGCTGCATATCAGCTGAGCCCATCTGCTGCCACCTTCCCTTTTTCATGATCCCCACAAGTCTTTTCTCTGTTCTCGAGTAGGCAAAGCTGCCTTTCTTTTTTCTTTTTTTTTGTATTAGTTTCATGTATACGAAACAATGTTAGATATTCATACCCCTCACAAAGTGATAACCCCCCAATCTACTGCCCCTGACATCATATATAGCATCACCTAATTTATTTTTGTTTATGTGTTGCTTTCTTCATGGTCTCAAAAATATGAATATATCTATGTTCTTCTGCAAAATACATGGCAAGGTGCAGGCATGAATCTTATTTTTTTAAACCCTTCTCAGAATACTTAGGCCAGCGATGGTTCATAATGCAAGCTCAATAAATGTTATCTCTGAGAAGCAAGATTATGAAATGAAAAATGGATGCATTTTTAAATAAAAAATAGAGAGGATATGGATAATTTATAAAATCCTGTTGATTCACTAGACTTTTCTTTTTTCTCTGGCAAATGGACTACATAGCCAATAAGATTGTATCAGGTTACTTTCAATAAAGTGAGACACTAAAATTATATGAACGAGATGATTAAATTGGCATTTTGTGATTTTTAATCTCACAAAGGGTTTATTAAGTACAGTTAGATACCTATTAAACAACCTTCTTTTTAATGGCTACCTGCAAAGCTTGAAATTGGCTTGAAAGTACTTACTCATAATCTGCCAGGCATTCTCATTTCTTTGGATGGGTTTTCCGAACATTAGCATATGTTGGAATTTTGGATTTGTGGTGAATTCTCTTTCACTGTAAGCAAATTGACTAAGAATCAAGGAATGACACTGGGAAAAATACAATCATATACAGTGCATTTATAACACTTACGTGCTAGTTAATGCATTCTAAATTAGGTAAATAATTTTGCCCGACTTCTTTGCTCACTTGTACTTTGTCATGATACCTTTGTGGCATAACTATGGGATTGTGCCTTTGTGAATGCTGTCTCCCTTGTCTAAATTAACCAAATCTCACCATACTGGTCTAACATAATTACCTCCCAAATAGATGTGATCTGTTCTCTGAAAGACTTCACATGCCATGTTAAGGTGTTATTGCTTTTAACCTTTTATTTACTTATTTGCTGGCTAATGTAATTCTTCTAATAGATTATAAGATTTTTGAGGTTGTGATTTATATTTTATTTCTCTATCTCTCCTAATACCTATCACAGTGTCTGATAGCTAATAGAGTCTCAAAAAGAATCATTGGAATGACTGAATAAATAAATGAATCTCAATTTGAATCTCTCAAAGGCAAGTTCAACGGTGTATGTTAAATTTTAGTCACGAGACACATGGAAGTCATCATGCCTCCCCAGTATGTCTCTAATCTTTCCAGGTTCTCCATCAGCGCGGCTTCACCATCCTAGCTCAGATGATCCCTACCCTCTCCCATAATTCTGTCACCACGCTGCACTAGATCTGATCATAAAATCCTATTGAAATCCTTCCTGGCTTCTTAATAAGCTGAGACTAACACAGTTAACAAAAAGCTTGCAAACTCTGGCACATGCCTTTTTACAAACCTCCTCTGGTAGAACTGTTCACCTGGCTCTCTCCAGTCCATTCACTAAGACCTTCATTCAGGTCCTGTAAGTGCCCATGTTTCTTCTGCAAAGGACATTTGTATATCTCCATGGAACATATCTTTACCCTAGGTATTTCCTCATTATCCTTCAGGGCTTGCCTGAAACCTCACTTTGTCAAAGAAGATTCCCTGAACGCTCCAAACTCTTGTCTCACAGTGTTTTGAAATTGTCCTTCACAGCATTTCTATACAATTAATTTATTTAGCATGTAACAAATTGTCTAAGTTTTTCTAGGGGTTTCTTCTCTAAAATATGAGCTGTATAAGTTATTGGTCAGTATTTATTTTGCTCACTGTAGCCTGTACCCACCAAGGTCTTGCATTTTTGAGTTATGAATAAATATTTTTGAAGAAATCAATTAATCAAAAGACGTACTGATTATGGAAGAGGAAATAGTATTGAGAAAATAAGGTCATATTAGCTTTAAGGGTAGGAATAAAACCTAACGCCATTGTGACCTTCCACTGTATCTCTTTGAAGATGGGACTCATCTTCAAAATTTGTTTTACCTTGTACTTTCTGTACAGCCTTCTCTACTGGAAGATCTCCTTACACTGTCTCTCTTTCTGCTTTGGCAGTTGATGGACAGTGGCAGGAGTGGAGTTCGTGGAGCCAGTGCTCAGTGACATGCTCAAATGGGACCCAGCAGAGAAGCCGGCAGTGCACCGCAGCCGCTCATGGGGGTTCTGAATGCAGAGGGCCATGGGCAGAAAGCAGAGAGTGCTATAATCCCGACTGTACAGGTAAGTCCTGATTACTGCATTTAAGGGATGCCTGCCATTTAACAAATGTGACAGAACCATACCAAATGATCATGGTATAATCGGATGATTATATATCTCTAGTAAATGAAGCTAGTTGTATCAGAGCTCATCGTACTCTCTGTTGCATTAATAAAACAGCAAAATTCAAGGGATTCTTAGATTAAATATCAATTAAGTTGAAGTTTAGCACTGAATTTGTAATTTTTACAAGTAAGGTCTGATGTCCAGTTGAAGATTCTGACAAACTTATGTAAACTTCTTTTTATCACAGTTCACTTTATTTGACGAGCAAGTCAAATATTTGAATCAAGTTTGTCTGTGTTGGTAGATGAATACAAATTGAACAGATAGTAATGGTCCTTAGATTTAAAATTACTAAAGCAGTGTGTAGTAGACTACTGCCATTGACCATGGCACATTTCTTTCAGCCAATGGTCAGTGGAATCAGTGGGGTCATTGGAGTGGATGTTCCAAGTCCTGTGATGGCGGCTGGGAAAGGCGAATGAGGACCTGTCAGGGTGCAGCGATAACAGGGCAGCAATGTGAGGGAACAGGCGAAGAAGTGAGAAGATGCAGTGAGCAGCGATGTCCTGGTGAGAATAAACTGAGGTTATCCCAACGAAAACATTTTGTAACCTAAAAAACAAAAACAAAAACAAAACAAAACAAAACAAAAAAACAGATTGGAAAATATTGCCATTGGTTAAGGGTAGTACTTCCTCAATTGAAGGATTGCTAATCCTAGGTGGCAATTTCCTTGTTTCCATAATGTCTGGAGTTTCCTCTCTTTATGTGTCATAGACTGTTTCTTCTATAGGTTTTTTAGTTATTTGCTGCAAAATAACATTGAAAATATGATAATACAAAGGTAGCCATATTGAACAATAATTTAAATTACTTTGGGGTATTATTTTTTCACTGTTTTTATGAAATATGTGTTTACTGAAAGCAGAAAACAAGCTGCTTTATATTATTTATAGTAGAAATATTAAAACATAAGTATTAGATAGCTAAGTGAGAAAATAAAGAGATGATGTTGAATTTCAGACACTTGTAAATTCTGCTGTTAATCTATCTTGATGTATGACGTTAGACATCCCTGTTTACTTGCCCTTGCCCCATTTTCTGCTGTGAAAGTAAATTCCTATGAGGAACACATTTTAAAATGAAATCATAAGGTCTTAATTAATAGTGAAAGAATGGAAGTACTGCTACATTAAAGGATTAAGCATAGAAAAAAAAATGATAGGTCAGAAGTTGCAGATTATAGATCAGATATTTTAAAAGATTATTTAGAACAAAGACCCCTTCCTAATTGTGTGTACATTCCATAAAATATTATTGACATACTGAGGACTTAATAAATAAATGAAAATTAGGTTTTTAGAATGCTATTATAGGTTAAATTGTTACGAACATGCTAGAAAAGTTGA
This sequence comes from Rhinolophus sinicus, assembly GCF_036562045.2. Lineage (NCBI taxonomy): Eukaryota > Metazoa > Chordata > Mammalia > Chiroptera > Rhinolophidae > Rhinolophus > Rhinolophus sinicus. Next base: position 108,045,859 of record NC_133755.1, read on the forward strand.
TAGGACAGAATTTTAAAATTTCACAGTTGGGTATGAAGGAAAGTGCTGGACTTAGAGAATTTGAAGATCCAGTTAGAGTTGTGTTGCTGCTAGTAACTCTTGGTGGGCAAGCTAGCTGATCTTACTGGCTCTCTTGTTCCTAGCGATGAGTATGGTGAATATAGCTATTTGAGATTCCTTTTTGAGCTCAGAAAGCTATGCATTTCTGTCTCTAATATAACTACTTCAATTTAGAAAAAAAAAAAACAAAAAAAAACAAGGAATTTTAAGAGATCTCTAGGGTTCAAAACTTTGTATTTCTCCCTACTTAGAATTTTAATGACTGCCCATAGTTCAACTCTAATACCAATAGAAACTGGCCTCTTAGAGTATTAATATGTCAGTAGATTTTTTTAGAGCTTACAAAAGATCTCAAGTTGGTTTGGTTAATTCTTAAGGCCATATGAATTCAGGATGATAAGTAACCTGCCTGCAGGGTTTTGTTGAGAAGGATACCTATGCTGATTAGCATTATGAAATTCCTGCTGTGCTGCATAAGAATTAAGACGCATTAAACAAAAACATTTATTTTTGCTCAGGGAGAAATATCATTAGAATAGTGGGCATGATTAAATAAGATCTTTTTAATATTTGAAGGTATCTAAACTAGTCTGAGCATGCCAGGGTTCTTAACTGGGCTTTTAAAACTATCTTGCATCAGCATGTATAGAGGTAAGATGGTGCTGCTGCAATCAGATTTACAAAGATTGCCATCTGCTGTTTGGAAAACATTTTACATATCTATTTACAAAAGAGATATCTTATTTGCTAAGTTTGTTTGCTTGCTTTCATGATTTAAAGCCGCTTCAAAAATTATCATACACAATGGTAAAAACATATATTATATTACATATTATATTATATTATATTATATTATATTATATTATATTATATTATATTATATTATATTATATTATACTGTATATATTTTTAGTATTAGCCATATTTTTTATTTTACTCATTTCAATACTATGATATCAATTCATATTTTACATGGAGCAATACAATGGCGCCAAATTTACACACTGACAATATAAACTGAAAAAACTTCCAAATTATCTTAATAGTTACTAAGCCTTTTGTCAATGACAAAAACTTCAACAAATGTTCCTTTTAAAGCAATATTTTTTTGTTGTTGTTCAGTATTATTTTTTAGTACTATTCTTCATTCTTAATTTTCCTTCAGGTTGCTAGAAAAAACTGTTTATTTTTACTTTGCCTAATTTGGATGGAAAATAAATTAATCAAGTTTGCCAAGAGACCCTGTGTTGTCAGGAAGGAGAACTATAATATACTCACTCTTTGTCTGGATAATTAATGAAAATAATGATTAATCATGTAGAGCGAATCAAAAGCTGTTAAGGTAGCTACTATTATAAAAATGGAAACTAAAAAATATTTTCCCATTAGGATTAGGATATTCCTTTACTGGTAAATAGATAAAAGTATTAAAAATAGCATCAGTGACCAAAAATAGATATTGCTCTTGTCTTCATAAAAAAGAGAATTACAGAGATACAAATAATTATACTTTTTTTTTTTTTAATACTGCTAGTTGAGGAATAGGGTAGCTACAGGGGAAATGATTAAGTTGTCCAATTTTTAAATTAGTCAAACTCACCAAATAATGATTTCATTTAACCTAATCTCATTGTACACACCCAGGCATTGAGGGTTAGAATAGTAGAAAGGTAATAGCTCTGATTTTGTTATGTTGCTACAATGTGAAAACATACTGTTTTTATTCTTTTGTTTGTCTGTTTGTTCCCCAATATTTTCCCTGGAAAATATCGTTCAGAAAGCAGATGTAACTGGTGGATTGGCCTTTGATAACTTCCAGGCTTCCTGGGGACCTCCTTGCTCTGTTCTCAGGGGAGGAGATCCATTATTCTTTAGTCATTACCTGCTAAATTGGAACCTACCATTAAAAGGTAGATGTTCAAGTTAAATCATACGTAAAACGCCCTTCTTGAAGGCCTAATTGCTTTCTTTGCAAATGGCAGGTGAAGCCTGCAGTTGAATGTGCTGAGAAAAACTTATGAAAGAGATAGGTATGTCATCAATATACACCTATGTAATAAATATATACTGTAACAGCAATGTAGACCAGAGCTGTAGCAGTTACTGTGGTACTTAACTCTAAATATTCATACCAAAGAGATTATCATTAATGTTTGTAATCTGAACATCGCAATGCATTTGTAGTAGAATTTGGTACCCTGTAATATGATGAATATAAGCCCCCTCCCCACTTAGGAGAAAGGGCATTCTTTGAGTGACTGTTCCTTATCTCTGTAATGTTGCTCTCCAACAGGATCACATGTTCTCTGTGAGACCAAGAGAAACTTTCATTTGGTTTCTGACTAGTTTTCTTTTAACTTATCTTTAGTAGGAAGGAACAATCATGAAACTTGCTTACTTTGCTCTCCTATTTTCTTTCTCCTCATTGACCAGAGCTGTACTTCTCAAACTTTAGTGTACATAAGAGTCACCCAGAGAGCTTATAAAAACAGATGCCTGAGACACATCCCCAGAGATTCAGATTCAGTAGGTCTAGTTGGGGCCTGCAAATTTGCATTTCTACATAGCAAGCTCCCAGATGCTGCCGCTGCTGCTGCAGATTACCCATTGGGTTGCACTGGTTTACAATAAAAATAAATAAATACAGTAGTTCCTCTTTATTTGTGATTTCACTTTCCATGGATTCAGTTACCCAAGGTCAACTATGGTCTGAAAATATTAAATGGAAAATTCCAGAAATAAGCAATTAATAAGTTTTAAATTGCACACCCTCTGAGTAGTGTGATGAAATCTCACCCATCCTGTTTCGTCCTGCCCAGGAAGTGAATCATCCCTTTGTCCAGTGTGTCCACTCTGTGTACACCTGTTGCTACGTACTGTAAATCACATGGTAGCCCTCTTGGTTATCAGATCAACTGTCAAAAATATTGTGGTACTTGTGTTCAAGTAACTCTTATTTTACTTAATAATGCCACGTTCACTTAATTTTTATTACAGTATATTGTTATAATTATATTTTATAATTAGTTATTATTGCTAATCTCATATTACTGTACCTCATTTATAAATTAAACTTTACCATAGGTATATATGTATAGGAAAAAACATAGTATATATAGGTTTCAGTACTATCTGAAGTTTCAGGCATCCATTGGAAGTCTTGGAACTTATCCCCCGTGGATAAGGGGGGACTCCTGTAAATATACATGAGGTGATAAAATTAACAAAGAAGTGGAAAACACTCCTCTGCCTCAGCTCCACTGGTGAAAGTTGAGCTAGCTCCTGAACAAGACTGCAAATTCTATTTCATACTTCTTCATTACTAATGAGAGATTTTTTTCTGGAATCAGTTAATAATGAAAATACAGACAATCCATTTCAAGTCTCCTTAGCCAACTCATGTTTCAACCAAAATAAGACCTCTTGACAATAAAGGAAAATAGAGCTATGAACTAGTTGTTGTGGACAAAGAAAGATGGGTTAGTCCTTATCCTACGCTCAGTTCTCCAATGTCCCTTGTTCCTCTTCTATGGAGAGCAGGAGAAACACCTTGGGTATCATTTGAACATGTCTGATACAAAGCTGTGCAGTGTCAGGACACATCTTCTATAATCCTGCCATCCCAGCTACTGTCTTGCTAAGCAGGAGCAGGTTCTCACTGCCTGTTGCCCTCCAAGGCTGTTAGCTACTATAAGCATGCAAGTGTGTGTAATATGGGGGCGGGGGGCAGGGAAGAGGAGGGTGTCTTAGCTCTCATGGACTTATTTTCTCCTCAGTTCCTAGTTGGGGTAGTGGTGAATTAATCACAATTAATACAACATGTTGTCTTTGTTAGAGACGAGTATAGCAATTTAATATGTCAGACTTCTAAATTGTGTTGACCACTGCATCTTAAGGCTAAATAATCATTATTAGAAACTCAAATATGTGAGGGTAAATTTAAGTTTCATTTTTCTACAGAGAAAAAAGAGCATAGTCTTCTATGAGATATTTGTATAGAAGTTGGCACCTGCTTTTTTTTTTCTTTAGTTCCAAACCATAAGGTTATCACTAATTGTACTTTTAAAAAGCTCCTCATCCATTAGGATTTCTACTGTTTTCTGCTACCAGATTGTGTATACCATATTGCTTGTTCAGTTTCAAAGGTTTAGGCAAGTGTTTTCACTGATTTTTTTTTTTTTTTTAAGATTTTATTGGGGAAGGGGAACAGGACTTTACTGGGGAACAGTGTGTACTTCCAGGACTTTTTTCCAAGTCAAGTTGTTGTCCTTTCAGTCTTAGTTGTGGAGGGCGCAGCTCAGCTCCAGGTCCAGTTGCCGTTTCTAGTTGCAGGGGGCACAGCCCACCATCCCTTGCAGGAGTCGAACTGGCAACCTTGTGGTTGAGAGGATGCGCTCCAACCAACTGAGCCATCCGGGAGGCAGCTCAGCTCAAGGTGCTGTGTTCAATCTTTTCACTGAATTTTTTGGACAGAGCAAATAATGTCACACTCAAGTGTAGACACCAGTTGTTCACCTGAAACCAACCACTGAGTTCAGAGTTGACAGCAGGTGGCACTAGGTATTGACTTTTTTTATCTTAAATAGTTTATTTGTTCTTGCCAAGTCACCTCAGATACATTCTAAAAAGCAGGGAAATAAATCAGAACTTGAGGACACCCATAAACAAGAGAGATCACCTGTTGCTTAATATCTAAGAAAGCATCTCATCTTCCTGTCAAGCATGGGCTTTATTACCTACTTTAGTCTACAGTTCTACAACAAATCAGCTAAATTTCATAGGCAGAATTAAGAAAGAACCACTGGGGTCTAAAATAATGAATGTATATACCAGATAGTACTATATGTGTGATATTCACACCTGTTGCTAGGGAGATAATTATTAGCAAAATTTGTCTCAGATTGCTCATCAGATGAGACTTTGAAAAACCTCTCATATCTTCTGCCACAACAGAAACTTAAAAAGCAATTTGTTGTCATCTTTCATCACCCTACCTTGTCCAATTTAGAAATATTGACAACATGCTGAACATTCTCAAATCGAAATGGAAAATTTAAGCAGCACTTTTTATGTTTTATTTTTTCCTTTTATCCCACGTTGTTGTTTTTTTTTTAGTAAAAATAAACATATTTAGAAACCACTTAGTTATTTTTAAATTAATAAAATTAAAATTAATGCAATTAGTAAAACTCCTTTTGGGGTTCAATGTCTACCATACAGTAAACATGAATATTAGTCCTTGACATTTGTCTCCCCCACTTATTTCTCTCTCCATGTATATCCTGACATGTGAATGACCCTAAGATCTTGCCCTTGGCTCTCTTTGATTGCTCTCTCTCTCTCTCTCTTCAACTATCACCTGTGTGAGAAGCATCCACAAATTTGCATCTTTATTCCTAATCTCTAGCAAATGCCTGGTAGATCTTTTCAAGTGGGGTATCAAATCAGAAGTGTATCAGGAGAGCTTTTCTCTTTAACCACCAATCCTTCCTGTCATCTGAAGTAATTTCTCATTCTTACCAATGCCTTTGCTAGTGATGGATTCTCCCTCCATCAAGTCTTTCCTCAGTAGCCCTGCTTTCTCTTCCCCTGGCCACCACCTACTAGTGGGGGAGGAGCCGTGCAGCACAAAGAGCCTGGGACATAGAGTCAAAGAATGTATGGCTTTAGGCCTCAGGGTCCTCACCTATAAAATAGGGATAATAATGGGTGCCTCAGGGGATTGTAGCATGAAATGATAAAATGCTATAACAAATTAGAATTATTAAATAGCAGAGCTGGGCCTCTTTGTCCGTTACCCATATTATTGCAACAACCATCTTTGCTCATCTTTACACACAGGTTTATCTGATTATTCTCCCACAGTCATGGCCTTAGTCAAGTGGCTCACTTGCTCAAAGAAACGTCCATGGCTTCTCATTAATTGCCCAATTTAGTGCATATTGGGATCCCTGGGATTCTATTATTCCTATTGATCATTTCAGTAGCTTTCCAAGGTTCTCTCTCTCTCTCTCTCTCTCTCTCTCTCTCTCTCCCTCCCTCCCTCCCTCCCTCCCTCCCTCCCTCGCTTTCCACTGTTATTCATCTTATACTGTCATTCATCTGGAATCCTGTAGTGTCCCTGCCCCAAATATCTTCACCTGCTGAAATGGGAGCACCTTGGGACCCCAATCCATTAGAAGCTGTCTGCTCCTTTAATCATTTTTTGTTCTCCCATGGTCACATGAGTGGCCTTTTTTTTTTTTTTTGAACCACTGTAAACTTGTTTTGCACTTGCCTTATCTACCATATATAGATATATATAGATATATAGCTATATATACACATAGCTCTTATCTAGAATTCCATTTCATTGCAAATGAGTTATCCATGTTCTTTTTTGTAAGATTTTATTAAAATACAGCTAACACAAAATGTTGTATTAGTTTCAGGTGTACGTCATAGTTATTCAATAGTACCCACCTAGCAGTATATAGGGCCATTACCACATTATTGATTTTATTCCCTATGCTAAAGAAGTATCACCATGAGAAGTCCAGCAAACGTCTGGCATTGTACCACACTATCACAGTATTATTGTTCTTTCTCCCCTTTTAAAATTTTTCAATTAGAGTTGACCCTCAATATTATTTTATATTAGTTTCAAGTGTATAGCATAGTAGTTAGACATTTACATAATTTAGGAAGTGATCCCATGACTAGTACCACCTGGCACTATATATAGCTATTACCATATCATTGACTATAACTATATCCCCTATACTTTACATCCCCATGACTATTTTATGACTACCAGCTTGTATTTGTTTGTTTGTTTGTTTACTTATTTATTTAGTTTCAGGTGTACAAAGCAACATAATAGTTAGACATTTATACCCCTCACAAAGTGATCACCCCCGTCCCCAAGATACCATCCCTCTGACATCTTATACAACTGTTACAATATCATTGACTGTCTTCCTTATGCTGACTCCACTTCCCGTGACTACATATATACGAGTATATATATTAATTTATAGTTGACATTCAATATTATTCTACTTCAGCTTCAGATGTACGGCACATTGGTCATGAATCTGCATTGTATATGAAGTGATCTCATAAGTCCAATTCCCATTTGGCACCATATATAATCTTTACAACATTGTTGATTATATTCCTCAAACTGTATTTCATATTCCCATGACTATATTGTGTTTACTAATTTGCTGAAAGAGTTATTCATTTTTTTCCTCCCAAATTCCCTACCCTGCTTTGAACCTAGTTAAATTTAGTACATCTTTAGATACATGCTCTTTTGAATGTTTTTATTCTATTTCATAAATGCTATAACTGGATTAATGAAATAATTTATATAAAAGCATTACGGTTAAAAGTTTCAAACATGACTATGATAGTAATACTTTACATTTTACTCTTTCAACATGATGTTAGTTTACTTAATTACAATTTGAATGGACATCGTCAGCACATACTATTTTTATTTTGTAGTTACAATTTGTGCCATGGTCCTTCCTTGTTTCGAAATAAATAATTGAGATGTTGGAAGTAAGAAAAATATGTAAGTTTCTATAGCAGGTTACTCAATTTCCCCAAATCTCAGCCCAGTTTATCTTTTTAGGCCAGAGCGCCTCAAGGCAGTCTTGTAGTCCCTGTCATGCTTGGATTCATCCCCGGTGTGCCGGAATTGAGATTCCTAAATTCTCAGGGTCGCTGTCAGGACAGGAAGCCAGTGGCCTCCACCCTGGAGTAGCCACGCCCATCACCCTAGTGTGCTTCCAAATGGTATCATTTTCTGCATGCGCTATGACCTGAAGAGGGCTGAGAAGCACTCTTATCCTCACCAGTTCCTAAGATACTATAAAAAGGCAAGTAAACACAATTCTCCATCAGAAACTTTCAGTGTACCCCAACCTAAAACTTTGTCTCCTGAAAGTTACAGTTGCATATAATTATTTCTCACAATTACAGGTAGATATCTATTTTTATTATTATTAACTTTATTACCGGGTTGGAACTAGAGTGAGCTTGAGTGCTAAGTTGAACTGTAGAAGTTCAAAAAATAATAATTCAGAATTTGGGGTGTGTGTGAATATGTATAAAACACTGTCAAGATCAAGTACTCAGGCAACCTGTAATGCACATTGTTTGCTAATGAATTTAAAGTTCATGGTTCGCTGACTTCAAGGCTTAGAAACAATTTTTTTGCAAAATATACGAATACCTTTTTTATTGTACAGCAAGTGCTTAGAGACTGTGTAACAGCCTATGAGACTGCAATGGGAGAGCTATTTGATTGACATGTCTCCACAATCTCCTCCCTGTGTGATTGCTCTCTGTCTTGGTTTCCTCGTGTTTAATAATTGCATCTGCTACGTGAGGTTATTATGACAATTGGTTGAATTAAAATAGGTAATAAACTTAGAAGAGCACCTTAGTCATAGTAACACATAAATATTGCTGTTATAATTGTGTGTTCTCTCAACTTGAGACTGATACAAAGGACTTTCTATATGAGGGATGCTGTTATGAAACACATTTGATAAACACCCTTCTTTTTCCCTCAAACCTTTGCAGCATCACGGATTCCTCACATGAGTGGGTTCCATCTCTGAAACTAGAGCTGTAACCTGTGTGAGCACAGAAAATGGATCTATCTCATATACATCTGCATCCCCCAGCCCGGACAATTTCTAAAATATAAGAATAAATAAATGACTAGCAAGTGAAATTTGAAATGTGGGGTCATGTGTAATGCATGTGTGTTCTTTGTTTGTTTGTTTGTATGTTTGTTTTGTTTTGTTTTTTCCTACATGCCAGTTATACAGCTTAGAAACATTTTCTCTTTAATGCTGAAATTCTAGCATAAGGGGTGAAAACCAATTTTCCACATCAAATTGATTTAAGCCCTGTATAATTTTTACTATTTTTAAGAGACAGAAAATCAATTTGAATAGACAGATTAAAAGCCAGTCACTAGGTAATTGCTACCTTTTTTTTAAGGGGGCATGCTAACTACGTACTTGTGACTTCATGTACAGTGCACCTTACAATTTTTTTTATATATATTTTATCCAGTGATAACCAACAGTGGGATATTTCAGCTGATAAACGGAGTTGCTATTCCATGTTTTTAAGGCATAAAAAACAAGAGTCCTTCATACTGCTGCACAATAATATGTTTTTATTTTGAGCATAGAGAGTGGCCTGAGCTAATTATATATTTTCTAATTTACAAAATACACATAGGTAACATTAAACAGAAAAAAAAAATAGTAACACATATCTCTATCTTTAGCTTATCTTTCTCTCCTGAGCTTTTTTTTTAGTTTCATACACCAACCAACTTTTTGATAATACCGAGATATGCTGAAATATCACAAATGCAACTATTTTCAGCATCTTCTTTCCCAGACCATAACCTCCTCATGTGCTGTAGCTCAGGGTATAGCACACCAGACATTCTTTCTGGGAACCTGAGTTTTACCTTTTATTTCTGTCTCTTCCTCACCTCCTACATCCAACCATGGAGCTGAGCCCATTCCAATTACTAAATAGATTTTAAATCCATACCCTACACATTGCTGTGTTCTGTAATTCCACGCCCTTTCCCCAGTTGTATCATTTAGATTGTCACAGGCCTCCATGTTTTCAGTCTCACTTTCCTTCAACCCATTCTCCAAACTGCTGGTACAGCATTCAAAACGTTGTAAGAAATTTCCCTCGCCCTTAAATTCAAACTCCTAGTGTACCTCATCACTTATCGCTCCTCTCCTCTGCAATCACCCACCTCTGCTCATCCCCAACTGTATACTCCAACAATTCTGAAATGTTCCCAATTCCTTGGATGTCCCAGGTTCTCCTCTCCCCCTGGGTCTTGCCTCATGTGTTTCCCAAGGCACACTCTTCCTTCCTCATTGTGTAACTCCTGCTTATCCCTACACCCCAAGTTGGACATCCCTTCTGGAAGTCATCCACTGACATGCCCTCCCCTAAAGTATTCCTAAAGCAGCCAGGACGTCTCAGATCATAGTGGGCATCCTACTGTATTATAATATCTCCATGTATTCTCTCCTTCACCATCTTGGAAGTTTAGAGACACTGACTATTCTTGTTCATTCTTTGTATTAACAAGGTGATTGGGACATTATGGGAGCTCAGTAAATATTTGTAGAATGAATGAATTCCATAAATGGCACTGAGGAGAGCCCAGAAAGTTTCCCACTACTGGGGACTTCATAAACATCATGAAAGAAAATGAATTTAATATCTAGGCTGTTTTGCTTTTGGTATGAGCATAAATAGACCTATTTTCTGAACTGAATTTTTTAAAGATATAATCTTCAAAGTATGCCAGTTCACCTGCGATTAAATATTTAAAGCAGCTGTGGGATTTGACATTACTAGTAAAAAGCTGAAAATTCTGGACCAGTTTTCAACTTTGAATCTATGATTCCCCTGTTGTCTTTCTTTCTTATCATTTGTGTACTGTGTTTCTGTCTGTAAGAGCCACAATGAATCCAAGTTTTCATGAACTTACAGTAAAGAAAACAAAGTTTGTTGACTTCTGTAGATTAAAAAAAAAAAAATACTGGGATTTTTTTTTTGGTGGGGGTGGGTTTGGTTGAGGTAGACCATATTGATTTTCACTGTAAATGGGAATTAATAACTGAGTGGTTATTGTGAGTTCTGCAAGTTCCATGACTACATAGAGTACTATGGTTGGAAATAGGAAAACTATTTAATCAGCTTCCTCCTTCATCAGTTAGGATGTATGTAGATCACACGAGGGATTCTGAACAGGGTTCCATGGACTCTTCCCAAGTCAGACATAGCCCCACAAGATCAACTTTTGTCAACAGCTGCCCCTGGAAAACTAGTTTGATTAGTTTTTAGGAAAACTATACTTGCTAACTTCTGTCTCTCACTGCTCCTAAGTGAACATTACCACCTACCCATAGCCTTTTTCACACACACACACACACACACACACACACACACACAGTCCTCAGTACTTAACTGAATCATGCTTATTCTGTCCTCTTAAGTACTGGGGTAATGGAGAAATAGATCTTTTGAACTTGATAAATTTGGTACTTGGTAATTTTCGGTGAAAAGTGTATGTGTGTGTATATAGGTATCCACCTATTATGAATGCTAGACTTGTAAATGCAATGTATTCTAGGGGTAAAACAAAACAGAGAAATCACTGTCTTCAGGGTGCTCACATTCTCGCAGGAGGAGGCAAAAAAATAATAAGCTAGAAAAATATGTAAAAGTTATAAGGTGATGACAGTGTTTCAGAGAACAATAAAGCAGAGAAAGGCGTGACAGTGTTTGAGCAGTAGTCAGGAAATCCACGAGAAGGTGAAATTGGAATCAAATTGAAGGCAGTAAAGAAATGAGCCATACAGAGGTTTGGGAAAGGGAAGGAGAGAGCTCCTGGGCAGAAACAGCAAGTGCTCACACTCTGAGATGGGCCCCTACTTGGAGTATTGGAGAAGCATCAAAGGGCCAGTGTAGCAGAGGAGGGGGCAATGAGAGCGGAGATGGTGGGAGCTATGGTAAGGGCCCAGGTGGTAGGGCCTTGAAACTGAAGCTAGTTTAATCACTAAACATTGTATTTACATGAAAATAAGACTTTTTTTTTTTTTTTCCCCTGAGTAGTATACCTTTAAAAAACATCAAGCACTGATCAATATTTCCCAGGACACAGTTAAGTCACTACTTCTGCCCACCTTGATTTTGAACTTGATCATTTCAGCAGCGGGCCTAGTAAACATTTCACCCTATTGGCCCACCTGTGCCATCTAGTGGTTAACGCTTGCAATTACCAGATTTTTCTGACCGCACAGTCTTCCGTGGGGGTAGGGCACGGGGAAAGGAGTGCTTTTAGAAAAACAATTGGTGTGAAAAGCTTTCTGAAACCATTACCGGGAAAAAAGCCAGGGGTGCAAATTGCTTTTGTCATTGGTTTCTGTTAAGACCGAATCAGAAAACAACAACAACAAAAACCCTGAAAATTATAGCAACAAGTTTTATGAAATTTATTTCAAATTTCAACAGTGGAACTGAAGAAAATTTGAGCTTAAAAACATTAAACACCGAAAATAGTACAAGTGAAGTGAGTATGAAAGACTACATATGAAGTTAATGAGGAAGTTATTGAACAGAAGTTGGATGGATAGACGAAACAAAAATAATAATTTAGTACAGTAGTAATAATAGATTAATGATTGCTATGTCTTTTAAAATAGACTAGTTGTTTTATATAGAATTTAATTATATAATAAACTGCGTGATGTATTTTGTGAGTTTTAACATGTATTCTAATTTTACTGTTTTTTAATATTCTGTAGTAGTTTTTGGTTGACTTTTACAGAAAACACAATTATCATTTTTTACAGTGTCATCTGACACGGTAGCTTTTAAAATTTAAATTTACATTCATTAAAATTTAATGAGAGTTAAAATTTTGGTTCTCAGTCTTATTAGCCATATTTCAAGTACTCAATAGCCACATTTGGCAAGTGGCAACCAGATTGGACAGTAAAAATAGAGCATTTCCATCAGCAGCATTTCTATTAGGCAGTGCTGGTCTATTATGTTCTTTCCTCAGTAAACATGATGTACTTAACAAACATGGTTTGAACTCCTATTATATGGTAGACACCATGGCAGTTCATTATAGCAGATTCAGAAGAAATAAAGTAAAACATGATTAGTCTCCTAAAGGGCAAATTTTGGGAATTGGGACATTTCACACATGTAACCAAATATTTTTGATGCATTGTGAAAAGCGCTCTAATACTTTTCACAATGAAAAGTATCAAAGAAGACTTCTCAGTGGATATACATTTAAGATGTATTTTAAAGATAAATAGAAATTCTAATAAAAATAAGGAGAAGAGAGATTATTTTAAATAGAGGATATAGCTTTTACAAAGTCAGGGAAGTATGAATTGGTGTGGAACATTTGGAAGATGACAATTCTGTATGACTGATGCATAAGAGAAGAAATATGAACAGTATTTGGAATGTTAGGTTAGAGCTGGCTAGAAGGGCCTTTTGCGTCATACCAAGTATATTTATTAATACCTTTATCCTGCCAGTACTGGAGAACCATGGAAAGGACTTAAGCAGCAAGTTGTAGGGTTAATCTTCACTTTAGAATTTACTCGTTGATGTGGCACGCAAATTGGATTAAGGAGGAAGATGCAGAAGAATAGTATCACTTTATCCCCCGGTTTTCAGCTCAGAAAGCAAGCATCATTCTTGTCCCCTTTGGTGTTCCTTCTCCACATCACTTAGCCTACTTCCTAACTTTACCTGTGTGCACTCACTGTTCTCTATCTTTATTCCAACCATCCTACCTAAAGTCATCATCATTTCAGGGCTAAAGCACAGCATTGCCTTCCTCAGAGGGCTTGCCCTATCTGCTGCTCCCCCACCTCTTCTCTCCGCAGAAGGCAAACTGATCTTAAAATTTTAAATCAAATGTTGTCTATCACTTTTTAGAACCCTTCAGGGGCTGCCTGTGAGACCCTCAGGGTGCTAATCTTGTTCTGTTTCTCCAGCTCATCACTCCACACACCTCCTTATTCTTTTCCCTCCAGCTCCCCTGGCCTTGGTTCCACAAGCTCCTCTCTTTTGTATATACTGTTCCCTCTACCTTGAGTGCTAATGAACCTCACACAGCCAGTCTCAATTGTCACTTCCTCCAGGAAGCCTTGTTTGTTTCTTCAGCTTTCATATTGAAACAACCCCCTGTCCTGATTGCAGTGTTTATCATAATTGTACTCAATGGTATGTTTAATTATTTAACCACTGCCGTGTCCCATTGACTGAAAGCTCCATGAGGCAGAGAGTGCTTCTCTCAGGAACCACTGGTGCTCGTTAGAACATAGCCTAGCAGGTAGGTAAATGCTGAATGAACCAATGAGGTTGTTCCCCTCATTCAAATGGGACAGGATGAATACCTGGAGAAGCAGTGGAGGCAGACACCTAGTAAATTAAGAGGAAGAGAGGGAAAAGTAGAAGATGAATTGGATGGTTTTAACTATGGGCACAAGATTAGAGGTATCATAAACAGTGTTAGGAAATATAAGGAGAGGAAACAAGCAGCATTGCTGGGAAAAATGGTGGAGTTAAATGGTATGTAGATCAATTTTGAGATTGCTTCGGAACAGCCAGTAAAAATGCCACTTATCAGGTGAATATGCCAGTCTAAAGGCCAAGAAATATACCTGAAACAAAGAAACACATACGAGTATGTGTTGTCACTACATAACTGAAGATGGAGGCCAGGTGTCAAAGCTTAACTGCGACACAATCAGTCCGAGCATGGGGTCAGAAGTCAAACTAATCGTATTCTTCTTGTGGCTACATTTACTAACTTTTCCTCTTTCCCACTAGTTCCACGTTATTGGCATTATTCTGGACATCACCTAGCTCCATAGAGTGACTTCCACCATCGCTGTCTCATCTCTGAGTTTTTCTTTTCTTTCTGGCACTGTCCCCTTTCTCTCAGGAGACACTTCCCTGGGCCTCCAGGGCCATCCGGCTTGAGGCTGGATGGGGTAGCAGGGCTGGGAGCATCTGCTTTTCATGGAGTGGGGAACAGACACAACAGGTGAAGTGGCTCCCAGCTTGCTAACCTCTGTGGGCAATGTGGGAGTGGGGCGTTGCCGGCACTTGGCTGGCGATGGCTGCTGCATCTCTTAATTGACTTCTCTGCTCTTCCGTTCTTGTGATATTTGAGGAGGGAGTCCTGTACAAAGGCTGTCTTTACTCTCATTTGAGGTTTACCTTTTTTGTGTGATTGGTTTTATTTTTTATAACATTTTATGATTTATATTTTTGATTTATGATGACTCCACTTCTATTCATCACTGCTAATCCTAGGCCAGACTCAGTGGCAAATCCAACTCTTGAGTCCTGAAAGGGGCTTCCCCAGCTTCAGCCCTCTTGCCCCCATAACAGTCCAGGGTTGAAGGGGCCAAGAGGGCATGGTCCTTCTTTATTTATTAAAGGTGTTTATATGTTAATTAATTTATTCATTCAATTTTGAGGAACTTCTGTGTGCTAGACACACCATTGGATGCAAGATACAAAGATGAACAGATAAGATACCACACAAGTAGTGAAGCAAACATGAAAATATAAACGGCAGTGATTGTGAAAAGCACAACAGTAGGTGTGTCGAGAGAAGAGACTAATGTGTTCTTTCATCTGGGAGAAAGGTGTCAGGTTTAACACAACATAGACAGAGCTTGTTTCATGAATTCTTTGGCTTTCCATTAAAATATTTCTGGTATACGTCTGTTATTCTTGAAATTCCCTTTAACTTTGTTGCCTCAGTAATGGAGCTTTTGAAAATAATGTCAAAGATCAAATCAGTTTATTTTTATGTAAGGTAGTATGACTGGCATCATTGCTCTTGTATGAAGAAATAAAAAGTTATATATTTTTGCCCTTTCTGTTTACTCTTAATACTTACAGTTAATAATGCTAATATCGCTTTCAGTTATTGGAAATTATTTTATTGTATAACATCCCAAAATATTATGAATATTGGAAAGCTTTTTTATTTTTATGCTTGAATGTAACCTTCAATTTATAGACACATCCAAATGACTTTTGCAATAGCCTATACAGTAAGCACTTTCAAAAGAAAGTACATTTCTGTGAAGATTTTGTAGATAATGAAATGAAACCCGGTGCTTTTTGTTTATGAAGAAATCTCTAACATTTCAGTGAACAATATACTTTTTTTTTTTTAAAGTGAAAGAACTGTTCAATTAGAGAAATACATTAGAGGACTGTTTATTGCTGATACTTAAAAAAAAATAAAAATAAAACACTGCTGGCATTCAGGTCCCTCTGTTTTAAATTGCAGCACCTTATGAAATATGCCCAGAGGATTACCTGATGTCGATGGTGTGGAAAAGGACTCCTGCAGGCGACTTGGCATTCAATCAGTGCCCTCTGAATGCCACAGGTACAGTAAGAGGACCCACCCAAACCCAAAAGATGATCCCATCCAAGAATAGCACGCTACGTTTGCTTATGAAGTCATGCTTTTCGTCCTATATCCATAACTAAATCTTTCCGATCAGCAATTAAAGAGACAATTTTAGTGAAATGTTTCATAAATGGAGCCAACAAGGAGACCCAGAAAATACTGCTGATACAATTTCTCAGTGTGACTGATATATGTTATAAAAATACTCAAAATAATAATTTCATATGCATGTTTTTTTTAAAGCAAGTAAATGCACAAACGCAGTTTTTTTGTTTGTTTTGTTTTGTTTTTAGTCCGCCTCCCAGCGTCCCTGTGGTGCCTTCTAGCATCCCTGTTATAAAGCTTTTCTCTGTTCTTTCTGACGCGCAGGCACCACTAGCAGACGCTGCTCTCTCAGTCTTCATGGAGTGGCCTTCTGGGAACAGCCGAGCTTTGCAAGATGCATATCAAATGAGTACAGACACTTGCAGCATTCAGTAGGTGCAAAGCCAGCTTTAGTACTTGCTCTGTTTATTTTTGCTAATGATCGCTGTGTGAGAATTTAACCTTCTGCTGTACGATCAAATCAGAAAAAAAAAAAAAAAAAATCTCTGGAAAACAAAATGCCTGAAGGAAAAACGGATGTGACAGAAAGAAAATTTCTATATCAGTAGTAAATGGTTTGATTTCTAGGATTTTGGTTTTTATGGATCCTGCTATTTAAATGAAAGAATTCTTTGTCTAAATGGGGAAAATTTGTTGTTCAGTTTTATCTATAAGAGTTAAACTGTTTAACATGATTGGCACAAATCTGTATTAAATAGTGTATAAGACTTATTTCAAAGTGCCATACATTTTTAAATTAAATTCTTTATCATTTAGTAGTTGGGAATTGATAAAGCTGTATCAGTTAGGTATCAAATTTTTCACTGCATTTTGACATTCAGACAAGAGCAAAATGACAGCGTTATTGCAACAGAGAAAATTAATTACACAAGATAATGTTGGCCAAATTTTCCCAAAATAGCCCTTTTTCCCCACACATCATTGAATTATTCAGAGAGTATGATTTACGAATATTTTGAGCACAGGTAAATTTTACTTGGTACTTTACAAGTGCAAGTCATTGTCATTATCGGAGGCTGTTGTCATTTCATCCTGACAGTGAAGAGTAACTCCATACATGAGTAAACATTGTGGGGTCTAGAACAAAATATGAGCATGAGTCAACTGGAAAAGTTGAACATTGGCAAGTAAGGTGTTTAGTCAAGAGCCTTCAAGTTTTGTCATGCTTTTGTTTTTTTTTTTTACTGTTGCTCACAAATATGCATAATTCTTTAAAAAGAAACAAAGAATATTCTTACTTGTAGATGGAGAAGTAGCTTGTACAGTAATAACCCTTATCAATGAAGTAAATGTGTTTGATTATCAGAAAAACAAAAAAAGCACATTTAAAAAAATCTAAAAATCAAATGCTGTCTTTTTACTTACCAAATCAGTCATTGAATAGATTACTTGGGTACATACAACTTTATGTCTGGTATTATATATATATATATTAATACTGATATATATTATATATAATATATATATATCAGTATTTATGTATATATAAAAAAATATATATATTATATATATCAGTATTTATATGTATATATTATAAACATAAATATATGTCTGGTATTACATGTATATAATATATATCAGTATTTATGTGTATGTACACAAATATATAAATATATATTCATATATATGTGTATATACACATAAATAATTAATACTGATATACACATCAATATATAATGATTGCACACAAATACATATATTTAATAGCATTTATTTATGTGCATATCAGTAACCAGTGATATTTAGCTTCACTGAGCCTTTTTGTTGTCAGAATAAAAATAATAGAAATAAGGCTGGATGTAGCCAAATGATCATCAATTCATTTACTTATTTAGTATGTAATCACATCAAACAGCATTTGGTTTCAGATTTTTTTAAAATGAACTTTTCTGAGGGATGTGCACACACACGTAATGAGAAAGTAATATAGCTTCATTTTATAACATAAAATGTAAGAACATGACGTGTAAAGGCTCTTTTATTAATAGCTGTCAACACTCAGACCAGTGTAATTCAGAATTAAGCACAACCAAAAACTTTCTTCTGAGTGAAATTTTAATGAATTTTTTCTCTAGTGTTAGACATTAGACTTTGTTTACTTAATCTTAATAACATCCATATTCAATTCTTTGTTTATTCATGGTAATGAATAGGAATAATTATATGGATTAAGTAAATCATAAGTCCATCCTTACAAATTTGTGAAGAATAAATAATACCACTTTTTTTCAGAAAGTTTTTACTTTCTAAATAAGTGCTTTGTACACTAATATTTCAATGAATTGACTTTCTGTAAGTATAGGTCATCTTATAATAGAGAGAAATAGAAACATTCTGTGAATTGATCTCCAATTGTGAATCCCGTAGAAATCAGTCAGTAATTTGACAACCAACGTGTACATGATATTGTTGAACTGCATACATAAATCAAGTGCATGATATTGTAGAATCAAAAGCACCCCCATTGAGCTCTACAAAGTACCAGACCCTCGTTTGGGCACTTTCATAAATTAATTCCAATCCTCTCAAGAACCTACCAGGTGGGTAGCCTTAGTCTGCATAGAAAGAAACTGAAGTTCTTCAGGAGAGCAATTCAGTTAAGTGAGGCAAAGTGTGAACGTTTTGCCCCAGGAACAGTTTTTCTAAAGCCTTGACGTCTTTCCTGGAGGCCATGATGCCTCCTGAACTTTGATTTGAAGTCATCTGCCCTAGATTTTCTAGTTGAGTGCCCTTTGGAAATGTCAGATGATCTTACTCAAGTCATGGCTTGCTATTTGCAAAATGAAATTAGTATCATCATTTATAGTACCTCTAGAGGTGTTGAGGACAAGTAGATGAGATACTATATGTGTAATGTTTGCAAATTGTAAAAGAGCTATGCAACTCTGAGGTATTCATATCTGTATGTACAGACAATGCAGTGAGTTAAAAAATATTTCAATAGGAGTAAAATTTTAGAACTCAACATATTACATTGAATTGTACATGCGAAAAACTATAGATAGATATACAAGGATGGGTAGGTACATAGGTAAATGTATGTATGCATGGATGGATGGATGGATGGATGGATGGATGGATGGATGGATGGATGGATGGGTAAGATTGATGTCACATGTGTTTTTACACGTGGATTATATTAATAAACACATACAGAAATGTAGACACACTTATAAAGGCATACATACACCCATCTAGCATTTGCCTAGGGATCACGATCTTCTCCTTTTCATGTTTAGGGAAGTATAGGGCCAATTTATGCCTTAAAGAATGCTTACCTAATACATCGACTTCATCGTGTACTCTAAACAAAGTCAATTGGAAATGGAAATGAAATCGGTTTCCCCACATGCTCTTACTTCTGTCATTTCCCATGCTTTGTCTGAGTAGCAAAGTTAGATAGTGCTTATGATATATTACATAATAGAACCATTCTGACTCCCACCAATTCTTAAGTTACTTTGAAGACTCTGCATCTTCTTTCTAGTAGAGGTCATCATTTCATTTGTTCTATTTTCCTTGGGGGATTTCATTTCTTGCCCCTCTGTAGTCATAAAACTCATTAAATGTTAATTGTCACCTACTACAGAAAATTATTTAAAATAGGTAGATCTGTATTTTCCAATTCTTTTATATATAGATTACAATATATGTACACACATACAACCACACCATATAATATTTCATATAAAGATTTTGTAAATAAATATTAATAGACTAAGTTTGAAATGACATTTTATCATCACCAAACATTAGTTGAATATGTTTATGAACTCTTATTATAAACTAATTGAGGTAGACAAAATGGAATGATTAATCAGTTTAATATATAAAATAATCTGTTGTATTGACATTTAGTTTGAATTCTTTGAGGACAGAAACCATGTTTACTCAATCTTAATTTCTCTAGTACCAAACACAATGGTAAGCGTATACTACATATTCTGTAGATGCTTGTATAAAGAATGATGACTGTGCTACTTTTGTTATCAGGGGGAGGGTACCAGCAGCTGGAGGTTTCTGAGAGGGTGATGCACCAAACTTAATGTTCATGAATTTTAACCATGTGAATTTAATAAGTATTACCCCTCATGTGAAATTTTCCTAGCCCCAAAATATTTAGAAATGTGAAATGATTGATAACATTACTTTATGAAATTATTTTGCAATTGCAGAAAACAAAGTCAATATACGCTAATAATCAAAGTTTGTTGGGAAACTTTATAAGATGCAAAATTAAACACTGATCCAACTTTTGTTTATAAAAAAGACAAGCCACAAATAAATGTACACAGTTTTAAAAATTGAGGGTAGAAGCATAAAGTGTTAAATGTAGTGGGATTATTGGAAATTTCATGTTTTTCCACGTGTTAGTGTTTCATTTTATACTCTGGGATATTTTCTGAATTATTTACCAAACAAGGGAGGAATAATTTCAGAACCTGTGAGAACTAGGCACAGGAGTCAGACAAATTAAGAATACAATCTCTTGTTACTTATCAAGCTGTTAGGAGAACATGGCTAAATATTGTGGCCAAGTGGGCCAGAATCTCTCAGAATTAAACAGACCCACTTTGTCTCTGATCCACCCAGACAATCACAGGCAGCTGCTTCTCCTCCTGCTTTTCCTCCTCCTTTTCCTCCTTCCCCTTCTTCTTTTCTCTCTCTCCCTCTTTCTGTCTCTTTTACACACATACAGATATACACTACACACACACACACACACACACACACACACACACACACAGTGACAGACTGCATAGAAATAGCAGAAAGCATGTCTCTGGAGGTAAACAGCTCTCTAAAGCAAAAGGAATTGAACCAAGAATACCAATGCTTTCTCCTAAACTTATCAGATAGGTAAGTCACTCCTCCTTCCTTGGGGAAGAGTGATTAATGGGTGACTGAGAAAGATCAAAGATACTCCTCTAACAGAAATCCCTCCATATGACTATACAAATAATTGGGTATAAATGCTCCCATTTAAGTCATTGTTCCTTAAAACCTCTGTTTCTAGTTTTCAAACCTTCATTTAACAAACATTTTAAAGACAGAAGTTGGAGCAATAATCTATCTAGTAATTGAAAAGTTGACTGAAGGGATATCAAAGAGCTTGAATCCTGGTTTAAGGTCTTTGTTCCTCCTCTTTTCCTCTACTTTTATGAATGGCTCATTAGGAGAGAAGATAAAGCTAGTGATAGATAGCTGGGTGTGGGGAAGGGGTGAGGGGGAAGAAGAGAGAGACAGAAAGAGAAAAACAGAATAGGTTTGCTTTATTTTTTCCCCATATTCTCTACCTTTCAGGTGAATTTTGCTCCATTGCAGCAAAATGTCTCATGTATCACACCTTTTTGGCCACCCCTCATTCCACAAATGTCAGGCAATACATTGTATTACTGCAGCTTAATTAGAAGGAGGAAAGAATACAATAGCAACCACAGCTTTTTTCTTTACAACAAATACTTATTGAGACAAAAAGTATGAAAATCATTGTTTTTTAAATGAGCAATTAAGAAACAAAGAACCCATCAATCTGGTCCAGTGCCAGGGGAATAGCAGATGATTTTAGTTTTCTAATATTCATCAGTTAAGTTGAGGTGAGTGAGCCTGAGTGACAGGAGTTACTTGTTCTGCAAGATTTTTGTAGTATAATATGGCTGGAAAACAGCAAGTGATGGGGAAAGCAGAGAAAAGAAGTTAGATCATTAGTTTCTTAATCCTGGCTGAACATTATAATCACATTAGAGTTCTTCAAGAATACCAGTTGGAAGGTTACTCAAGGTCAATTAAACGGAGTTGTTACCAGCCCATATCAATTTTTACCATAGTACACATTCAATAAATCTGAACTATTATTATGACTAATTAAGTACTTAACATAGCACTCGACTGCTTTTTAGTCTTGTTGCCAAATTTCAAAAGTATGTCAAAGTCATCGCTCCCAGAGTTCAACGAATCATTGCAAAATCCAACAATGCCAAGGAAAAGTTGAACATTACTTCCTCTAAAATGAACAAAATCCTCACAATTTTATTCAAGATCACAAGTTACAGTTTTGGGATCTGAATTCACCTTCACAATTCCAAAATCTTTAACATAGGATCCTGAATAAAATTATGAGTTTACTGTTCAGCAAAAAATAACTCACATAATTGAATGCTGCCTCCCCTCAAGGAGCTAATGGGGGGGTGGTGGTGTAAATAAATAAATAAATAAATCTCATATATATATATATATATATATATATATATATATATATCCACACACATATATTTGGAAGGAAGGTATTAATTAAATTTTGATATTCTAAGCAATTCATTTGTCAAAGTTCACAAGCTATATCAAGGACAAGACAACAAATATTTTCAACTTTACAGACCATATGTTCTCTGTCATAACTACTCAACTCTGCTGTTGTATCCAAAGAGCAACCACAAACAATAAGTGACCACGGCTGTCTTCCAGTAAAACTTTATACAAAAACAGGCAGTAGGCAGGATGAGACCCACAGATTGTAGGTCACTAACTCTTGGCTAGACTATACATTCCTGAAGTATTTATTTATTTATTTATTTATTTATTTATTTATTTATTTATTTATTTAGATCCCAGCTCTTTTTAAATTCTCTATCAAAAAATGGACAAAGTTGGGCCAGCCTGGTGGCTCAGGCAGTTAGAGCTCCATGCTCCTAACTCCGAAGGCTGCCGGTTCAATTCCCACATGGGCCAGTGGGCTCTCAACCACAAGGTTGCCAGTTCAATTCCTCAAGTCCTGCCAAGGATGGTGGGCTCTGCCCCCTGCAACTAAGATTGAACACGGCACCTTGAGCTGAGCTGCCTCCTGGATGGCTCAGTTGGTTGGAGCACGGGCTCTCAACCACAAGGTTGCCAGTTCAATTCCTCACTCCCACAAGGGATGGTGGGCTGTTCCCCCTGCAACTAGCAACCGCAACTGGACCTGGAGCTGAGCTGCGCCCTCCACAACTAAGACTGAAAGGACAACAACTTGAAGCTGAATGCTAAGATTGAAAGGACAACAACTTGATTTGGAAAAAAGGCCTGGAATTACACACTGTTGATCCCCAATAAAGTCCTGTTCCCCTTCCCCAATAAAATCTTAAAAAAAAAAAAAGTGGACAAAGTCTACTTTGTCCTATTTTTAAACTCTATCCTGTTTAACATTTTAAGCAGAATCATTTTAAATTCCTTATTAGCTTAGCCCAATATCTGGATAATCTGTGAACTGGCTTCTTTTATTTTGTTCTGTCAGTCACATCATCTGACATACTTAGTAATTTTTGATTGACTGTCAGTCATTGTGTTAAAAAAAAAAAAATGTCGGGTCTTCAGATAAAGGGAATGTCTACTAAAAAGCATTCCCCCTTTCCTTGATTATCCAAATACAGTGAGGAGCTGATATCTCAGTGCAGTCAAGGGTTGGTTTGGATAGAGGCTGTTTTGCAATTTTAGTGAGATGACATTTGCTTAATCCCCTTCGTCCACTGTGTCTCTTATGGATTTTGGATGGAGAGCCTATATGTGCCCATCTCATTAACCCCGAGAAACTGTAGAAATTTCACCTCTGCCCTTCAAAAGGTCCCAGGTCAGTACTCCAGTTTTCTGCCCAAGAAATTTCAAATATATCCGATATCTTGAGGAGAAGACCAGTTGGTGGCTTGAAGCTGGACTCCTTCCTCACGAGGCGTTTATTCCTAAATACCTACTTACAAGGATGGAGAACATTGCCTTCTGCATTTTAGAAGTTTTCATCCTAAATCCTCAGCTTCCTAAACAGCTCAGAAATTCAATAAATGTCTGATGGAGACAAATCCCAGCAGCATTTTTAGGGACTCTCAAATTTCTAATAAATTTCTTCAGCCCTGGGAAACCAAAAACATATTAGTGTCTCTTTCTGCTAGAGGGCCTCTGCTTGGGCCACACCTGATGTTCCCTTCTTGCATAGATTTAGCAAACATTCTCAAGGAAAAAAAAAGAAACTAGATGAAATTATTGGCTTACCTCAGATAGGATCTCCTCTTCCTGGAAAATTATCTCATTCGTAGCTCTCAGATGCTCTGAAGAGTATGATTTTTATAATTTATATGGATTTTTCTAATTGTGTTGGCAAAAGCAGTGGCCTTACATGAATTACTACACTCTATTAAACCAGTACATTTCAACTGTATTATAAAAAAGGAAAAATCTTTAGGCACATATGATTGTGTTTCCTAGGGAATTTTAAGGGAGACTATCGTGTAGACGTACAATGAAATACTTCTAATAGTTATATATATATTTTTTTTCTCTTTAGAAACAAACAAACAAACAAAAAATTACAACATATTAATGATTGTATCTATGAAAGCTCAAGAGATTTTTAAACTACTCTCAGATTATGGATTTAGTGTGACTAAAGACAAGAAATGTTGGAGTTAGTTTTAGCCATTAAAATTGACTGATTTGACATGTATTTATAGGAGGATTTAATAGAATATGCTTGTACAGATAATTATATTTAGGCTAATGTGAATGGAAAAGCTCTTAAAAGGAAAATAGACTATATTGTTCATCCATCCATCCATCCATTCATCTACCCATTAATTTATTTTACAAGTGTTCACTGAACTTGAACTCTGTGCACTATAGGGCAAGGACCTGAGGATGCAACTTGAAATGTGACACACGCAACACATACAAAATAGACAGGAGAAGAGATAAACAAACTACAAATCGTGATATGTCAAAGGAAATTAACAAACTTCCAACATACGGAATAAATGTTTGGAGACTGCTTTAGACATAAAAATCATTGAGATCTCCATGAGGAAATAGCATTTAATACCATGATTCAAAAGATGAGATGGATCTAGACATGCAAAGAATAGAGAGAATGAGTTTGTCAGGGAAATGAGAGTTCATTCCAATCTGAGAGAAGAGTGTATGGTAAACCTTGAGGTCTTTAAGGAACTTAAAGGTGATCCAGTGGCTAGAGGTAGTGAGCAAAAAGGAGATTGTCATGAGATGAGATTGGAGAACTAGGTAGGGAAAAAAATGATTCTATGCCTTCAAGGCCTTTGCTAGGAGTTTGGATTTTATTCTCGGTGCAAAGGGAAGCCATGGACAATAGAGGACAGACATGATTCAGTCTAATTAAAGAGGGTCTTACGGCTGTTCTATGGAGAGTAGACTATAAGGTGGCGGGACTGGAACCTGTGAAGCCTGATGTAGTAATCCAGACGAGAGATGATGGTATCCTTTATTAAGGTAAAAGGAGCACATTTGGCTGAAATGAGGAAGGCAAGACAATGCGGAATAGCTTGAGGCAGGTGGGTTCAGGGGTTGTCAAAGCTTATATTCTACTAAGGTTTGAAATTAAGAATTTAAGAGTACAGCTAGTCAGTTTCATTGTGATTTTTTTTTTTTTCTTCCAGCAAAGTTGAACTACTTGGATGCAGGTGCAAAAAAGGCATTTGGTAGAGCCAGAATGTTCTCTGAAGATCAGAACTGTCAGCAGCACCTGGGAGCTTGTTAGAAACGTAGAAACTCAGACCCTGTTCCAGACCTACCTAGTCAGAATCTGCATTTTGAAAAGTTCCCTTGCAATTCACAAGCACATTAAAGTTTAAGAAGCACTGTGACATTGTATCTAAGGCTGAAGTTTTGGGGGATAAGTGCAAAGAACTAAAATGTTAAAAAAAATGTAAAAGAAGTACAATTTCTAAAAAGTAAACTATTGGTGGATGGATGCGAAGAAGTTAAATGACGTCTACGTTTCTAACAAGCTCCATACCATCACAGACATATTATTATTAGGTGATATCTCACTTTCCTCTCGTGGGCACATAGGGGATTGTGTTTTTTCCCCCCTTGAAGTTAAGTGTCCACATGTGACTAGTTCAGGCCCATTGGTTGTGTATGGAAGTGATCTTTGTCATGTCAGGCCTGAGACTGTCATTGCCAATGTAAAATCTCTGATCCTCCATCATGCCAAAGCCCTGAATGACGATGACAAACAGACCCTCCCTGATGGTCTGGGCGGAGTGTATAGTGTGAGTGAGAAATAAATCTTTGAGATTTATTTCTGAGATTTGGGAGTTGTTTGTTACCATAGTATAACCTATCCCATTCTGACTGAGGCAAGTCCCTAAAACTAGAAAACTCAAGTAATGGAAATTGAATTGAAAAATCCTGACATAAATACTGGGTTACTTAATGCTTTGCCTCCCATTGAAAATATTCCTGAACGTTTGGGTCCTACTCTGTGACCACTATACTGCTTTGAACTCATGGAGGGTGCTCTAATTCTATCCCTGGCTGGGAATAATAACAATGTCTAAATCTCTTTGATCTTAAGAGAAATCCGGCCTATCTATGTCCTTTGCTTGGGAATTGTCTACCCAAAACCTCTGATATTAAAGCTATTTCTATTTTATTTGTTGTTTTTTTCTTTTTGTTTTTCAAACTGGGTAGGTAAATTTACTGTGCTCTCATTCTTATATTGGACATTTCTAGGCTTTCCAGGGAAATAAGCATAATATACCTGAGTCAGTTTTCTTTATCAATTTTCTTCATGACTAAGTTTATTCTCATAAGAATACCTTGCTATCCCCAAAGTCATCGCATCCTATCTCTCACTTCAGGAAATCCTGGGGCAAGAAACTGGGCTACCTAATGCCCTATGGCCAAATGTTATTCATCCTGGGCTTTGTGCAAATGCACCTATAATTTATACAGAGGAATTGGGGGCTAAATCTTCCCTATTGTGTTTTCTCTAGACAAGAATTATCTTTCAAATTTGAACTCCTAGCCCTAGGATAGCTCTAAGAGGAACACAAGCTTTGGGTGTCAAATATAGGGAAAATAAGAACCATATATGTATTAGAGAGCAAAGAGTATGCTTTCTTTTCCATAGAGAATGCTATTTCTCATCTGTAGACACCAGAAAGATCTGTAAATAATTTAATATTAATATCTAGTGAGTGACTTTCATCTTAGAAAATGACAATTATAAACTGAAGCAAAAGATGTATATTTAGATTATTGCTTTGTGAAAAGAAGTTTCTAGTATAATTATCTTTTAATTGAAGGCACTTAGAGCTATGTGAACTTTTAACATACCTTACAGATGGATTGTAGGAGTTGATGCTAAAACTAATATATAAATATATGATGTTTAAAGTGTGTCTTTTGCACAGTGACTACGATAAATCTTTTTTTAGGTTTCCCACAATAGAGGCAACTGTAACTGACAGTAGGAGGCATGAAGTGAAAAGAATAAGGTTATTTCAGAAACACACCTACTCTTTAAACCATGACCCTCACCACATCTCTCTGTATACAAAGAGCAAGGAGGCTTAATGTGGAACTATAAAAAGCAACTATTTTTAGACTTCAGTTTTTTTTCCTTTCACTGTTGATCTTGTCAACAGTATTAAATGTGAATGACACAGAAACTTTTAAAACGTGTCCTTTGGAGCAAAAATGCTTACCAAGTGCTACAATGTGAGCAGGCATCATCACTGATAATTATAATTTTGGGAAATATTTAAATTATTAAACCTTTCTGAACTATTTCAGTGATTGAATAAAGAAAATCACAAAATACAGCCCAAGGGATATAGAATACTTAATGTCTCCTTGGGGGCTTTTTTTTACCCACTTGAATAAAACTACCTACAAAATATTTTATAGATATTGGTAGATGGCATTAGGAACTTTTATACCTTACATTCCGAAGTATTGACCACTACTCAAATAATTGGCAATATCTCAACAGCCTGGCAAGTTGTTTCAAGTCTCTTGCTTGTCATATTCTTTCTTCATAGGAGAAAGATTTAATGTCTCCTTAAAACACACATGTTTGAGAATTATTTTTAAGTACTTAAGCATCTTGACAGTTCTAATAAAAACATTATATAAAACCTGAGTGGTGGTTAACAGAATGGCCTCTGCAATAAAACTGTCTGAGCTCAAATCTTGGCACAATTTAAGAGCTATACAATTCTGGGGAATTCAGTTTACCACACTGAGTCTCTACTCCTTCATCTGTAAAATGTGGGTAATTATGACACTTCCAATAGCTGTTTTAAAACTCAAATTAGGTAACTCATGTAAAACAGTCCCATTCTTACTATACAATCTGCACTCGGTAAATACTATATCACTGTTGCTATTATCATTATTATTATTATTATTTAATTAATTAAAGTTTATTGGGGTGACAATTGTTAGTAAAGTTACATAGATTTCAGGTGTACAATTCTGTAATACATCATCTATATCTCACATTGCGTGTTCACCACACAGAGTCTGTTTTCCTTCCATCACCATATATTTAATCCTGTTTACCCTCATCTTTCATCCTCCTCCCCCTCTACCCTCTAGTAACCACTAATCTATTTTCTGTGTCTATGAGGTTTTTTTCTTCATTTTTGTCTTGTTTCTTTGTTGTTTTCAGTTTTATATACCACACATCAGTGAAGTCATATGGTTCTCGACTTTTTCTGTCTGACTTATTTCACTTAGCATAATACTCTCAAGATCCATCAGTTGTTATTATTTTCTAAAGGTAGAAATTATATAACTATAACAGTAGATATTTAAAATTTCTGAAATCATTTGCCTATTTATATTTATGGTATATGTTTTAAAAGGCAATTATGTCAGGAAATGTAAAAGTTCTTCAATTATTATATATTTGTTTGTTTTGAATAATCATGGACTGCTGTTTTTACCTTGTCAATGTTTGAGGATGATAGTGACAGAAGGAAATAAAAATACTTCTGTAGTTTCAGTTTAATTTAGCAAGCATTTTGAGCAGATACTTTTGTGTGTCAGAAAGGGTGCTAGAAATTACAGGGGAAATAAAGATGAATAAGAAACTATAGGCCCTTTAGGAGTTTATAGTCTAGCAAAATGGAGAAGAACACAAACCTATAATAATATAAGATAAAGTAAGATTTACTTCTATGAGGTTTGAAAGTAGAGATCATATCATGCTCACAGTTATCTGAAAAGACTTCAGAAGAATAAAGGAAAAATAACAACAAAAGGATTTGGGAAGAACATTTAAATTTACAGAAGAGTACGAGTCAGGGAGCAAAGATAGGATCCATGGGGAATTCTTAGACAGAATAGAGGGGAATTCTTAAATACCAAAAATGAAGAGAAGGAAGGAAGGAAGGAAAAGAGGGAGGGAGGGAGGGAGGGAGAGAAGGAGGGAGGGAGGGAGGGAGGGAGGGAAGAAAGGAAGAAAGAAGAAGGAAAGAAGGAAAGAAGGGAAAGAAAGAAAGAAAAAGAAACCCAGCCAGAGCTATGGAGGAAAATGGATGGTTCAGGAGCCCGTGAATATTTCAGGCTATATGTTAGTTCTAGGTCATGGAGGCTGAGATTTTAAAACCCGCTTGGGGTTGCTGACAAGACCCTTCACACCAAAGCAGTGATGCTATACCAAGCCCACTGCAATGATCCGGCACTATCTTGGCTAGTCTGGCATCATGGACTAGAAAAATCCTGCATGTCTAGGATGTATCTCAGAAATTTGCATTTCAGACATGGTTTTGGGAGAAAAAAGGGAAAAAAAATACACTTTTCAAAAATGGACACTCCTAGCCTGAGCTATAAAGAGAAGGAATTAATATGCAATAGCGTATAATGATTCTGTATCATTGAACTGCCTGAGGGCCCCACCATCAGAGAAACATACCCACCCTAAGTAAACACAGTCAAAACCAGTCTCTAGCACCTCTTTCATAAACCAGCAACTTGGGGCTCCCAAAAGACAAATACACCCTACTGAATTTGAGTTCTCAGTAATTATAAATATCATGAGGAAAAATCAGCAAATGCAGGAACCAGGAGAATTAGCAATGCAGCAGTAAAAATAATAGCAAATATGAAATAAAGTATAACATTTATTTAGAACAATTTAAGAGAAAACACAGTTAAGCAATGGAAGAATATGAAAAAGATTAAATGGAACTTCTATAAATGGAAAATACTGTCATTGAAATTAATGAATAAATAGCCAATTCGACACAATTGAAGAAAGTGTTAGTGATTTGAATGTAGGCCTGAAAAATGATCACTCAGAAGCCATGATAGATAAAGAAATGAAAAATATAAAAGATAATTTAGAAAATAAAGAATAGAATGAGAAAATTTAGTATATATTTAATAGAAATGTGTATAATATAATAGAAATATATTCCAGAAAGAGACCACAAAGAGATTGACGAAGAGACAATATTCAATGAGTTAGTGCATAACAGTTTTCCAAATTTGAAGACAGATAAGATATTCAGATTTAAAAATGTTCCTAATAAAAGCAAATCAACATAAACTTAATCTGCATTACACTAAAGACAAAAAGAAAAATCTTAAAAGTTACCACAAAGTAAAGACTGGTAATCTACAAAAGATCGGATGGTTTAACTGATAGGGGACTATATACTTGCAACAAAAGAAGCACTAAAATCAAATTATGAAAATACTAAAGAGAAAATAAAAAGCATCCCTGCCTAAAAGATTAATTGAAAATGAGTAAAACTTTAAAAAAGAAAAATAAGTCAAAGATTTGGAAGAGTTACCAATCATAGAATCTTACTAAAATAATTACTAAAATATTAGAAAACGAAGGAAAATACGCTGTAAAAAAAGAAGATAATTCAAGAAGCAATGATGAAGAAGCAATACTGGAATAAGTAGATTGATTAAAAAGTACTACTAGTTTAAAATTAAAAATAATAATATAGTAAAGACTAATTTGAGGAGTTCAACTCAAGGGGGATTAAATTACTAAGTGGCAATAAAGATGGAAGAATAAGACTGAAATGATCACTAATTTAATAAAAATAGTGAGAGAATAGTGTTGGGATGGGTAAAATGAAGACACTGAGATAAAAGATTGGAATTATGGTTAAGATAATATTTGGATGGTGTTATAAGTCAAACAATGGAAAGTGTATTTGATTTAAATGACATGTTCAGAGATGTGAAAGGTAGGATAGTTTAGCATTGAGAAAGACTCTCGATAAGGCCATTTAGGAGACTATTCTAGTGAGTGTGATGGAGGTGGTGCAGACCTGCACCGAGATCTATCTCTTGCCCATAATAAGAATAGATAGGAAAAACATTACATAGTATTTAGAGGAATTAGAAGTTGAAGATGGGAAGAGTAGAAGGGGAAACAGTCACTGAATGTCACTTTTAACCTCTATCTTTGTATTAACCATGTGATGATAATGCACTTCTTTTTGCAGACAGATCAGATGATCCTAGGAAAGATGCAAATAATTTGTCTAGTGGTCTTATGTCATAAATAGTAGAACCACAATTTAAATCCAAGTTTTAAGATTCCACCTGCTCTTTAAACATAATATACTAGTAAGATTTCCAGATAGAATGCTTAATAGGTAATTGTTGAGTTTAATTTTAACCTAAAGAGTGTGAGGTTCAAATCAGATTTCATACTTTTGATTTTTATTTTGAAGAGAATCAGAAAGAAGATAATAGTTGAAATGAAGTAGCAATATTAGAAGTTAGTATTTAAATAAGATATACAGTATCAAGCCATTTTTTTGAGAGAGGGAAAGATTGAAAAAGGATTGGATGGGAGTTAAATCATAGAAATAAAAACAAAAGAAGAGAGGTGGAATGTAAGTAAAGAATAATCTGACGTAGAAAAAAAATGTAAATTGAGCAAACCCAATCTGAACTTTACTTCTTCATGACCCAGAAAAGAGAAAAAAACAGACCTGCAGAGAAACATGGATTAGTCATTCTAGGGAAAGGTAGTAAAAGGTTAGTCACAAGGTAAGGAAAGAACCTTTGACAGCACACTTGATAGGAATATCAAGAAACTGGAATGAATTTTTTATCAACTAAGTATGTTCTGGATGGAAACCTGCCTTATCTGAACACTCTTGATACCCTTCATAAATTCTACTGAAAGTCTACACTAGTGCGTGCAAATAATTTCAAGGTATTTGTTCCGGGAGCTTTCCACTGACAACGCCAGGAAAGATGCTAATAAATGCCAATTGTGAGAGCTGGTGGTGTGATTTGGGCACCTGTCTGCAAAGAGCTAGACTGAGAACAACTCATTCCACATAAGCCGGATAAGCAGCTGTCAGATGGCACTGATGTTAATTTACTACTGACTGTGGGTGGGGGAACACATTTGATGCTGACCCAGACGTGAAAGACTGCCTTTCCTATCTCTGATGAGCTGAGCCATCCAATGACTTCTGTACTATTTTTATTGCAAACAGAAAACATGCCTAAATATTTTATTCAAGATCACAGCGTTGTGTTGTTTTTGTTTGGGAGGAAGGATACATTAGACCTGAGCAAGTTAGATCCTTCACAGGCATGGGCACGCTTTGCCAAAATAGTAGATACGGAGCTGATTTGAAGTAGTCAGATGATGTTTACCTTGGCAGCCAATGCTGCATTCTATTCCTAATTTAGGTTCTCTGTGGCTTGGAGTATCACAGATGTGGTTTGCATTGCCAGCCCAAAACTAAAGACTGAATTATATGATATTTTTAGGTTATACCCTATTAACTTCATTTCACTTCTAAACTTTCTTTACACTTCATCTACTGCACCAGACCCTTTCAAGCCCAGAAGCTTCACTGTCTCTTTAAGTCAGATTATTTCTCATGCTACTTGATGCTGGTGTTTGCTATGGACTATGTTG
This sequence comes from Rhinolophus sinicus, assembly GCF_036562045.2. Lineage (NCBI taxonomy): Eukaryota > Metazoa > Chordata > Mammalia > Chiroptera > Rhinolophidae > Rhinolophus > Rhinolophus sinicus. The sequence goes on from NC_133755.1 coordinate 108,078,750, forward strand.
ATGAGCGATTTAGGACAGCTTTCAAGTGTGCCCAGCTTAATCCTAAAACCTAATGCGAGAATAGAAGGAAGTTGACTCGTTTTTTCAGTCATTTATTTAATTTGTTCAATATATTGAGCAAATCCTATAGATGCTAGGAATAGAGGAGTATACAATATAGACACAGTCTCTTTCTTCCCAAGGCTTATAGTCTAATTATAGGGGTGGGGAATGTGAAAAAACAAATAAGCCATGAAATAAATGTCACAATGGCGGGTAAGGTTGAGCACAATGAAGGAAGGTAAGATGCATGACAAGGATACCATATTAGTCAAAAGACCTCTCTGAGGAAGTGACAGAAAAGCATATGGATCGCTGGAGGAAGACGATTCCAGGCAAAAGCAAAAGGAAATACAAAGACCCTGAGACAGGCATGTGCTTAATGTTGTTAAGGACTATTTAAAAAAAAAAAAAAAGAAGTGTCATGCAGATGTCATGGGGGGTTTCTGGTCTGCTCCCCACATAGGAATGCAGGATATGCTAAGGGCAAAAAGTTACACCCACAGAGCCATAGGTAGGGGTGTCATACCTCTATAGCCTCGCTAGCGGCTGGGTTGGAGACACAGGAAACAGGATCCACACGATCTTCAACCTGTCGTCCACTTCTCTGTCAACCAACAAACCCCACTTGCTAACTGCAATCCGCATTTCTCAGCCATCATCTTCTTGCTAACCCCCGTGTTTTGCTAACATAGCCAAGGCAGTTATATTAGTGGCCAATGGCTCACTGGTTACAGCTGATGGCCAACTAGCCACAGCTGATGGCCATCCAATCACAGTTGATGGCCATTTACTACCTGAGACAGCACCTTTCCATGTGAGGCCGAGAGCCTGGAAATTGCACTCCTGGCTCTGTCCCCACACTAAGAAAGAATGGAGTGAATAAAGCACAGTGAATGAGGGGAAAGGTATTAGGAGTCCCCAGGAACTAGATCATGTACCGCACGCAGACCATGGTGAGGTGAGAAGCTTTCCTATTATAGAGTAGCTTGTACTAATAATCTTAGGCTTATTTGATTTCATTTGAATTAAGAAAATTATTTTTTAAATGTTTTAACCAGATAGGCATGTTTTTCAAATCTTAAAGGAGACATGGTAAACTGAGTCTCTTATGGATTCAATTACATGAAAAATTAAGTTGCAAAGTTTAAATTAAAACCTGAGCACTACTGGATCCAAAGACCATCCATTATATTACATCATAGAGGTGTAGTTAAGGCATAAAAAATTAATGTACTCTAACAAACTTTTACTGTGCTGTAGCCTAAGGCTGTGAACGAGTCAGGGTTCAGAAGGACTCCTGGGGCAGAAAGACATATGTACAAATGATTATAATTCAGTGTGATGCAGTGATGTAGGTGTAAGAGGAGATAGCACAGAGAAGGGGATTGATTAACTCTGTTTAAGTGTTTAAAGGAACCAGGACTAAATCTGATTGGTGCATAAACATGAGATAAAGTAAGAGTGGGGGTGAGATAGCCAATGCAAGAAAATGAAATTGTAGAACCCTTGACCTGAACATAAAATTGCAAATGTTTATCAGTAATTTAGGAAAGAGATAGGTAATGACTGGTCATCGATGCCACTCCAGTCCTTTGGGCTTTAGTCAGTGGTTAAATGGCTGCTGTTTAGTGGAGACAGGCAGAGAAATTAAAGGAGAAAATCAGAAGATATAAACTACCTAAAAACAAATAGCATTAAGTACATGCCTGTCTCACGTCTTTTGCACTTGTTTTTCCTTTTATCTTTTAGCATAACACAATGGAGATAAGGTATGTCTCTGAAGATATTCGTTTTACCAAAATATTTTTAGACAGAGTTTGAGAGACTAAAGAAAAGTAAACTATCTGAAGTGGCAAGATATCACTTTTTAAAACACATGTTTTAGAAAAGTCCTAACTTTTGGAGTTAGTTCAGATTGATTACCATATTTTACAGGATTTGTTGGCATGAGTCTTAATGGGAAATTGACCATTACGATTATTACACCTTCACCTTTTGATTTCAGTATTTCTCTGGTGTGTTCTTGTTTATTTCATGATTTTTTGATAAGTTTATTTTATCACGAATGTAGCAATGGGATGATAAGGACTAATCTTTTAGTAAACAAAGAAAAATACAATGGGTCCTTACTATCACTTTACCCTCCTAACCTTACCTTTCTTTCACACTATAAGATGCTTTTCTACTTTTGAACTGTAAGATAAGCAAATATGAAAATTGACAGCATATTTCTCTGGCCATCAAAGTAATTTATGCCTCGCATCTTAAATGTTTATTCTGCTACTAAAGACTTAGCTGAGAGGTGTTTTTCTTTTTCTTTTTTTTTTTTGTGTGTGTGTGGGGGGGATTGTTTTTGTTGTTATTAGTTTATTTCTATTTAAAATAAAGATAAAGTAATCTAGCTTTCAATCATGTCATAGTAGACCGCTGAAGTTTAGAGATATTTTCTTAAGCTAAAATATCATTTTGACAACTTTATTGTGCTGCTATACAAATGTGTATTTAATAGATAAGGACAAATTATTAAGCTTGGCTTGTTAATAAAAATGGAAATTTGAAGTGTTCATAATCTCCCGTTTCTGACCATACCTTACTAAACAATCTCCATGTTTACCACATGCAAAAGTATCTTTATTTTTACTTCAATTAAAAACCTAAGTTAATACACACTTTCTCCAATGTGTGACATTGTGTGTTCTGAGAACAAAATAAAGGCAAGTCCATCAAGCCTGCCCAAGTGTATAGTACACTAACTCGTTTTTTTGCGTGTTTTCCATCTGCGTGTGAGATACACACAACTTACAGTTTTGATATCTGCCTGTTGCAAGGGTATTTTAAAGTTGACTCTCCAATTTTAAATACATTTGTTTGACAAAGCTATGTGGAGAAATAGTAATGAAGATTCTGATGTTTACTCTGTTCTTTTGACCATTCAGATTAAAGAACACCTTGCTAAAGGGCAGCGGATGCTGGCAGGTGATGGAATGTCCCAAGTGACCAAGACACTGTTGGACTTAACTCAGAGGAAAAATTTCTACGCAGGTGATCTTTTGATGTCCGTGGAAATCCTCAGAAATGTAACAGACACATTTAAAAGGGCAAGTTACATCCCTGCATCCGATGGTGTCCAGGTAAGGGAGACAATCCCATGAAGGAAGACTAGTGATGCAATCAATTTTTGGCCCGAGGAAGCCAGTGCAACCATCTTGGAGGCAGCCTGTCCTGAAGGGAGAGAGAGCGCTCACTCGTATAGGAGAGACATCCAGTTTGTGCTTGGTGTGAGCTCCGGAAATGACCTCAGTTCCCTAATGTCCTAAACCATAACATGCTCATAATACGCCTCAAGGAAACACTGAATGGGAATGTGTGTGAAGTGTTTTGAGCCCACAGACAAAAGGCGCTATAGCAAATTCAAGGTTGTATCATGGATATTTTATTCCCACATTTAATATCACCATCTTGCCATAGGAGACTATTAAAAGTACATTAAGCATAATGAAAGCACATTAACTATAACAGGCAAAGAAGGCATACTTTAAGTTTTGTTTGGGGTTTTTCTATTAGAAGTGGGAAGGCCATGTTTAATTTTGTGGAACCATCACCTGAAAATATCAGGCAAATAGAGACGTGTTCTAGATAAGCTAATCAGAAATTCTGTAACTCCTCATAGCATATTTTTCTTGTCATGGAATATTTCTAGAGCAGCATCATTTACTTCCTTAATAAAGTTTAAGCACTTACCCAATTTCAGTATTGCCTTTGCCATTAAAACAAAGCTTGTTGAATGGCAAACAAAGCATATTTAATGCAACTCTGGTTTGCATTTCAGATTAACTCTTTCTGTGCTGTAGGCTATAATGTACTCTGGCCAATAATGCTGACTTGGTTTCTGCATTTCCAGCATGCTGTTCTTCTGTATCTCTGTATCTCTTCTGTATCTTCTGTATTAAAGTAAAGGTTTGGCAAAACTCCCAGATCAGGTAGTTTCCTTTCAGCCTGCTTTTCATTTGGGAGTTTTATTTGCATTTCACTTGGAGAATACAGAGGGGTTTTTTTGTTTTGTTTTATTTATTTGTTTGTTTTAATCAGCTATTGAGAGAAAGATGGAAAAGAAGGCTTTTTGGAATCATGGCATTGTTCATAATTTGATGCCCTGATTTGAATAGAGACACATATATTACTTAAATATATGCATATACTGTAGAAAGTCACTGCTATGAGAATTATTGGAGCTGCATTCTATAGTATATCACCAGTGCCCAGGAATACATTTTGAATTGTAAAAATATATTGGGGGCTGGGATGGGAAGATTACCATCATTTGAACATTCCAAAAATACTTTTTTTCTTACACAGAATGAAACAGCTTTCCAATTTTCAAAACTTAATAAAGTAAGCCAAGTACAACCTTTCCTTGTAGTTCTGAAATGCTTCTATCCATTAGCATTTACATTAAAAAAAATAACATTTGAAGTCCTTGACACAAAGTGAAAGTTGTTATTTCAAAACTCTCAGACACTTGTGTTCACAGTTGAAACATCAGACAGAATAGTGCACTAAATAACCTCTAGGGCCTCTTCTAACGCTCAAGAATGTAGGGCTTTAAGATTTTTAGTTTCTGAAATTCAAGCAATTAAGATTACCAGGCTTTATTGGGAACGTATTTTGATTGAGCTACTCATTACAGTGCATTGACTCAGTGAGCAAATAGTTTAACCAACGACTTAGTCATGGTTATTAGATGGTTTGACTTAAGTAGAGCAATTTGGTTGGTTGTTTTGTTGTCATTTTGGCATAATTAGAAATAGGTTCCTCCATATCCGTCCTACTCTCTCATTTGTCCTCCACATATACCCCAAATTCTACGCTCATTGCTTTCCTGGTCATTCTCTCACAACAGGGGCTGCATTTTTCTATTTCATTGTCTTTACTGGTGTCTTTTCAGGCATCTGGAATGTCTTCCTCTTCTAGAAATCCTTCTTCCATCTCTGCCTATCAAAATCCTAGTCCAACTCTAGCAAGTGTTTATGAATGCCATATCAGCAAGCCCCAAACTCCATCTGAAAATGATCTTTCTCTTCTCGGACATCTCAGAGAATTTGTATCTCTTTTATTATACTTTCCACGAAAATTTTATATAACTATTATGTATATATTAATTGCCTTTGCTTGAACTCCAGTTTATAACCTCACTCAGTATTTCCTGTACCTCACTTAAGCCTCAGTTCTCTATTTCCAAGGATTCTGGGCATTTCTTATTGGCTAGCATCTCAAGCTCAATATGGCATAAACTGAACTCATCTTGAATTCCAATTTCTTTTGCATTTTCAAATTCCCTTTGTAGAATTAGCAGTGTTTAGGCTGCAATTCTAATATCATCTTGACAGAATAGGGGAGGTAAGGAAGTAAGTACTGTGTGGTGATTAAGAATGCTTCATCCTGAGCTTCAGGTCATGGCTTTGACACTCGTTGGCTATGTGATGCTAAACAAGTTACTCAACCTCTCCGTGATTCAATTTTCACTTCCATTATATGGGATAACAGTACCTACCTTGTAGCACCATGTGAGGGATAAATGATCTATGTAAAAATTACATAGCATATGGCATATAGCAAGAGCTCAAAAAATGTAGCAACTCTTATTATCTGAGAAGGTGACTAATGACCTGATGGATCAAAAGAATCTCTGGACCACAGGTGTCTGCTGCCAATGCAGATGTGCGTTTTGGTATCTCTCTCTTGCCAGGAAAGGAAGGTCAGATGTTTCTCATGCCACCATTTAAGAAAGTACAGGCACTGCTTTTTTTCACTTGTTACAAAGCTCAGGGGAAGTGTCAAGGGAAATGGGAGTCAGAAAAGAAGCATGAGTCCTTAAGGTCGACACTACAGGGCCATATTAAAGTTGGATAGCAAGTGGATGAGGAGAATGGCTTAAATCCATAACTGATATTCCTGACTCAGTGGGAACCAGGTCATGAAGAGGGCCATAACACCCAGCTGACAATCACTCCAAGTCATAAGCGGCTGCTGTTTTCGGTGATTAACAGCTTGAGAGAATCCCCTATTGTTTCTCTGTGGTAGAGAGAGCTTTGTACAACTAACAGCTCTTACTAGTCATTATTTAAACCATGCCCTTATTATAAAGGTGAAAATAAGAAATTCAATGCCAAATGACTTCCTTAAATGGGTGAGATATTAAGCAACACTTCTTGCTTCACAAATCAACATGAGTATACCCTACCATGAACAAAATTTAGCAGATGGCTGCTGGCTGTGAGGAACTCACAATCTCCATGGGAGAGTACAGAGTATGCACAGCAATCAGAGGGGAAGAGGAAGGGAGGCAAAGATGTCTTAAGAATATGTATGGTGCAGCCTGTAACTAGTAAATGCCCTGTAAGGTAAATAAATGATTTGGGTTGAATTTTTTTTTTATATACATTAAAACATCTGATAGGTAGTTTTGTCTTTTCAGAATCCCCCATTATTTCTTTCAGAGCCAACAAATATTGAGATTTGCATTAGCAAAGTGTCCTAGTAGTGTAGTTTTCTAATGTGATTCCATTTATTATCAAGGATTTGTTTACTTTTAAAAAAATTATGGGGGAGTATATTAGTTTGCTAGGGCTGCCGTAACAAATACCACAGCTGGGTGGCTTAAATAATGGAAATGTATTTTCTCAGTTCTGGAGGCTAGAAATCCAACAGGGTTCCTCCTGAGCCCTCTCTCCTTAGGTTGCATATGGCTGCCCTCTCCCCATGTCCTCATGTGGCCCTTTTCTCTGTGTGCACAGCCCAGTTCTCTCTGTGTGTCCTAATCTCGTTTTATAAGGGTACCTGTCAGATTGGATTAGGGCTCACCCTAACAGCCTCATTTAAACTTAATGACCTCTTCAAAGGCTCTGTCTCCAAATCCAGACACATGCAAAAACACTGGGGTTAGGGCTTCAACATAATGGATTTGGGGCAGCCCCAATTCAGCTCCTAATAGAGAACCTTGAAAGACTGTGATAATTTCCGTTTAGCAAAAGAAAAGGACCTGCTATTGCTGCTGCCTATACTGTTGTCAGGGGTAAACTGGTGATGCCTGCATGCTTCTTGTACATGCTGACGATTTGATATATCAGCTAGATCCGCCCAAACGTGGGGGATGAGTTGCTACCTCATTCCTTACTTAAGAAGTACCCCCTTTCTGTATTAGAGGATGATTTTGCCACACTGGGTTATGTTTGTAAAACTTTGGCTGCTCTGGCAGGCTACCTCTGGGGGGAATTATCATTTATCATATTTCGTCATATTAGTATCACTCATTTTTTGCCTTCCATTTTGAAATGAGGACCCTAGCGTAGCACAAAGTTTATGCACCAAAGCTCTGAATATTAGCTGCTTCTGCTTTTCTCAAAGCAAACCCACTCCACTACCTCTTGCTGGAGCTCTTTATCCTCAGCTTAACCTGGAGATACTGGTAGAATTGTGTAAATAATTGCCCATTCAAGCTATCCAGATGCTCCACAGGTCAAACTGTCTTACATCCTTCCAGAGCAATGAGATTAGTGTGAAAGATAACCTGGAACAATGTTGTGATGTCATTCTCAAAATGAGTCAGAGTTTCTGTGAGATTTGTGACTAAAAGAAGAAGAAGAAAAAAAAGATGTCCTTAAAGACTTTATCTTTTTTTCCCCTAAACTACTAAATGTTAGGGAGTATTTACTTGCATAATTTGCTCTCACATTCCTCTAGATTTGACAGATTGCAGTGGTCAAGCTCGGACAGTCCAGCCCTGCTGGCAGAAGCCTCCTGACCACAGCGTTCCAGGTCAGGTCATCCAGCCTGCTGTGATTCTCACTACTGACCTCCCATCCTTGATACCCCAATCCTTTTGTCCACCAGTTTATCCCCTTCTTTTCCAGTGTGTCAGTTTCTTGTTCTGAGTCATAGTCTCCATATATCTTGGTCCCTGAAACCTGCTGGGGGCATCCTGGATTGTAATCCTGCCTTCCTGAATCCTTGATAGTTTCTAATTGCCAATGACTAGTTGATATGCTTCTTGGATAGTTATTCTGGATAAAAGATCTAAACAACAGAATAATGACTCTTTGTCCTGATCCTCTGTGACTTATTGTGTCTATTCACCTGTTAAGACATAGTTAAAGCACTATTTAGGAATTGGTTAGCTTAAAAAAAATACATTAAAGCAAACCCAAGATTACTTGTATAATGTTATTCTTGGTCAATTTCATTTTTGTATGCTTTCTTGAATAGGAGACTAAGAAGTAGCATCACAGCCAGATCACAGGGAATTGGACTTCTGTTACCCATGCGTCAATCTATAATCTGGGTGTGTTTATGGTTTTGTATATCACACATGCAAATGTCATTGTCCAAGTACCTAGAAGCTTAAAAAGACAGGGGGCCTACTGTACTATATCTTGAACTATCTTTGGATTTTAACCTAGTTAAATGTTTTGTCATCAAGCTAAATTACCTGAGATAAGAACCAAAGAAGGATCTTTGATTCTGTACTTCTCCTCTTGTGCAATCTGTCACCATGTCATCTTGTTTCCCTAAATCATGCTACCAGCATCTGTGGCCTCAAAAAATAAAGCAGACAACTTTCTATTCTCCCTGTCTTTACTCTTATTCTTCTGCACTTGTTTTTTCACTCAGCAAGCTCAGTTAGGTTTTTGTTGTAATGAAACTCATGTCATGTAACCATTATGGGATGAAGACCCCAATTTGTCTAACCCTGTCCTATCTTTTTCATCCTGAATTAATATTCCCCCTCCTCCATCCCATCCGGCCCCCTATTCAAGACCACTACAACTATATTGGCTTTCTTTGTGTTTCTTAAACTTGTCTAGACTGTCCCCTCTACCCAGAGAATGTGTACTTTCTCTCTTCCCGTTTTTGGAACTCTTTTCCTCAGGTCTTCCTACAGCTGCCTCCTTCTCATCATTCCGTTCTCAGCTCAAATATACCTGCCTTAGAAGTGTCTTTCCTACTGGCCATTCAACCTAAAGCTGTCACACACACACACACACACACACACACACACACACACACACCCACCCCTTACTCCTTAGTCACTCTCTGTCCTCACACTTTATTTTATTTTTTGTGTCACCATCTGAAATTATCTTGTTTTCAACATTTATTTACTTATTTTTTGCCTTTCTTTACCGCTGGAGTGTAAGCTCCATGAGGAAAATAATCCTTATGTGTTTTGTTCACTGTTGTATCCCTGCACTTAGAACTGTGACAGGTATATGGTAGGTATTCAATAAATGCTTCTCAAATAAGTAAATACATTTCTGCTTCTCAACTATTTTCCATGCCTTTCCTTTCCTTTCCATTCCCACATCCATCATTCTACTTTAGGCCTTCATAAATACTACTTTGGGCTATTGATAAACTTTCCTAATTATGTTCTTTTATCTAGTCTTCTTTTTTTGCCAAAGCCCCTTCATGTTGACACCAGGGCTATATATTTTTTAAAACTCTCCTTATGCTATTCTTTTGCTGAACAAAGCGACACTTCTACTACCAAACGTATTCTACCAGGGGTGGGGTGGAATAGTGATGCATGGGGAGAGCTCAGGTATTTATAGAAGACGAGGTCCCTTCCTTGATTGTCGCTGGGTCTAAACCTAGAGCAAGATCGAACATGCACAGCTGCTTCCTCTCCATTAATTAGGCCATACAACTTCAGAAAAATATGTTTCTGTGCTCAGGATGGCCTGGAGACTTCAGAATGTCATTTTAAATAGGAAGAATTTGATATCATATTTACTCAAAATAACCAGTTTTCTTCTGTGTAAAAATAAGTGTCACAATTCGTTTCCTGGACATAGTGAGAACCCTGCTCACAGTGGATATGTGACAGAAGAGTGTGTTGAAAGGAGACAGCAAACTAGGGGGAGACTAGTTATTGATTTTTTGTTTTAATTCCCTCAATGCCTAGCCCATTGTCTTACACATAGTAGACACACAGTCAATCAATTTGAAATATTTGAGTGTTTACATTTTCCTACGCTTTATGCTGTGCACTGAGGACATAACAGTAAACAAAATACAAATAATCCCAACTAGATTTTAGGCTGGTAGAGAGAAAAGCCCTAAACTGATCAACATACAAATCAAAATAAAAATTGTGGCATACTTCAGAACACAGTGCAATGCCAAGTCAGCACGCTTGCCTCCCTGTAAGTGGATGCTATACAGCTGGATGGCTGCCTGCATTGCTATCCTATCTTTTATTTTAGGTTAAAGGAGAAACTAGTCATCTTTGGGTAAATGCACTGTACTTTTGCAGAGTCGCTTATGCATGATGTAGAGGGGGAGGGGAGGGCAGAGACTGTCATGCTAGTTCTTTCTGTCTGTGGGAAAGCCGGCTATCACAACACAGAACAGGGCGCCTGGTGGAACATATAACCTCTTCCTTCACATCATGTTTTCATAGTTGATTGCTTCTATGAACTTCCCGTTTCCTTTTTCTGTGGATTTTTTGCCAAGTGTGAATGACAACAATATTGGGAAATGAAAAATAAAAAATCCTCACTGATTAAGATCAGAAAAAAAAAAAAAGAGTACACAGACCCTGTAATACTTGAGGCAGGGGGTGGTGATCTGATAAAGTCTTCTTAAGGAAACTGCAAAAAAATCTAACCTGAAAAGACACGAAAGGGTTATTTGAGTAAAGAACAGGAAATAGAGCAGTCAACGGAAAGCAACAATGTTATGTAGGTCCAGAAGCTGGGAAGAAAAGACTTTGAGATGCTTGAAGAAGTCTGATGAACCTGGAGTATAGATAGCATGGGGCATGATAGTTAATTAGAACGGGAGAGATGGGAAGAAGCTAGATCACACATGGCCTTGCAGCCATCAGCTGCTCTCTAGATTGCAGAATCAATGGTCTACCCCATGCCTTGCATCCTTCCTTACCCTAATTGCTTGTCCCTGTTTCCTTGTTTGGCCTTTAAGCTTTTCTGATGGTTCTACTACATTTCTAGTCAGGACCAGCATGATTCCTTAAAACTTCCAGTTTTACATCATTATTAAACCTATTCCTTAGGGGTTGTCTTTGTCTCTCAGTTCCCAAGCATTTCGCTGCTGGCTTAAGAGGAGGAGAACACATTTTGTGGGCTCAGATATCTTAATCACTGTTCTAATCTACAACTCTGTTTCTACAAGGAATTCAGAAAAAGCTAAACACTATGACGTGCTTCAATATATGTATAGAAAATTGTATATTGTCTATGAGAAACTTGTCAAGTAGAAGCAATCAGACATTGGACAAAGAATTATTTACAGCTTTCCATGAACTAGTGTCCTTTTAGTCTCATCTGGCCAACTCTAGGACTTGCACTGTGAATGTGACAGAAACATGTATGCTGCTCTTTATAACATACATTTACTATGCTGATTTTCTTAATATTTCCTGCAAAGAAAAAGCAAAAAAATCCTGCCTCCTGACCTTTGTGCCCCACAGCTGTTTGACATGGTGCCTCTCACCAGGTAGGTGTCCAATAATAGTGGCCCTGAAAACCCTTCCCAGCAGAGTACATTCTTTCTGCTGAACAACTTATAGGCCCTGAACTCAGGGGTGAATTAGCTCTGCTCTGTACATATCGTCCAGAGAGGAGCAGGCAATAAAGGACGATGGGAGAGAATGCCACTGATGGTGCAAGTCTTAGCAACATTATCAGTGCATATTTGCCATAATGTGGCTCTAAATGCAAATCATACAGATAGTCATAAAAAAAAAGAGAGAACACAGAGGGTATGGAATCATAAAGCTGTTATATATTAAGCATTTAGTATGTGTCAGATGCTGTGCTAAGAATTAGCTGCAAGCTACACAACAGATATTGTCATCTCTTACAGGTTAGAGAAGTGAGGCAGAGGTAGGCAAAATTACCCCAGAACCACACAGTTAATAAATGTTGGGAAAATTTTAAATCAGGTCTGCCTAGTTTAAGATCTAAATACAGACTCTGCCAAGGACATTCAATTTTTCAAATTAGTCTAGGCCATAGAGATCAGGCCCCCTCCAAACCAAACCAAACCAAACCAAACCCCTACTGTCAGATGTAACTCAGTGGCTGACATAAGTGACCTGATCCATATAATTATCAAAATAGAGATATTATTCCACAATGAGCAGCACTCTTATAGAACTCACTAGCAAGTGGTGGATCGGCCATAGAAGCTGCTTCATGCTTTTCTCAAAAATTCAATCAGGTGGCTTGAAGTGTTATGAATCTTCAGTTCAAAATAACAGTCAGTTTTGCTGTGCTCTGTTCTATCTATCAGACTGATCATTGCACAAATGTCAAAATGAATATATATACATATATGTATATAATATATGTGTAAATGTATATATATTATATATATATATATATATATATATATATATATATATTATATGTATATGTGTATATGTGCGTGTTTCCCCGAAAATAAGACTTAACCGGAAAAATAAGCCCTAGCATGATTTTTCAGGATGACATCCCCTGAATACAAGCCCTAATGCGTCTTTTGGAACAAAAATTAATGTAAGAACTGGTCTTATTTTCGGTTAAACATGGCATATATATATATCATTTTACATGTATAGCATTGTATATATTTCCAGTGAGCATGAGATGGATAGAGGAGGGTCAGCTCAAAGGAATGATGCTTGAGTCTTGTTAGAGAAGCTGAGATGTACTGACTTTGGAACTGTATTATAGTCATGTGTCAATTTAGGATGGGGATACATTCTGAGAACTACATTATTAGGTGATTTAATTGTTGTGCAAATGCTTAGGAGCTATGATAAATAAAATAACATGAGATTAAATCAAGCACAGGAGAAAATTATGCAATCAAGAGACATGGTAAACATGTGATATGTGAGGCGGCTGCTGGCATAACGTGGCATACTGTTTTACAGCAAACTTATTTTTTTATTTATAAATTGAAGGAGTACACTCTAAAATAACGATTAAAAGTATACTACAGTAGATTCATAAGCCAGTAATTTATCATTATCAAATATTATGTGCTGTACATAATTGTATGTGCTATACTTTTATACAACAAGCAGCGCAATAGGTCTGTTTACACCAGAATCACCACAAACACGTGAGTAATGTATTGTGCTATGATGTTAGGGCAGTTAGGAATTTTTTGGCCCCATATAATCTTATGGAACCACCATTGTATATGTGGTCCCTTGTTGACTGAAAGGTCGTGACGCGGTGCATGGCTGTATTTGCTTTAAGTTAGAACCGTATTAAATACCTGCTAAGGGCAAGGCTTTGTATGTGCTGAGGATACACTGATGAACAAGAAAGACTGTCTCCCCATAATTGTCCACCCCTCTCCCCACTGCCTGAGTGTCTAAGCTTAGCTCACTGTACCCCTGCATGGCCCCATACCTGATCATTCCCAAATCTGGTCAACAGGGAGATAGAGGGAAAATTTTATTTCGTACTTCCTTCTAACACTGATGTAGTCAAGTCTGAATTCTTGGCCTTCAAGAATTGTATAAAAACATTTCTTCTACTCTGGTCATTTGAATCTATATTTTAATAATTTTAGTGTTTATGTATGCCTTTTGATGATTTTTTTTTAAAAAGAGAACTCTGAATTTATCATTTTGATCAAGGAATTGTGTGCTCCCTGACCTTCATGTACAGCGCGGTCACTGACCCACTGTCAGTAAACCATACTTTGTGAAATGTTTTCCCAGAAATGGAGATACATTTGCACAATTGCTTTCCATTCTCTTGGTGTCTCTTGTTAGCAGCAGAGAGCATTTTGTATGAAAGCCGGCAGGGGTTAGGACGCAGTTCACGGTTATGGATCTCAGCAGAGCTAACGGGCATGTACGGGGATGAAATCTGCAACTTTTGCCTCATTAGCACCATGCCCCCTACTGAGTTAACCAGCCATAGGCAATTGGAGAACTCTGAAGGTTAATTCTTTCTGCCCATAAGTAAAGTTGCAGCTCAATGGACTAAGCCCTTAAAATGTTATCACTCCAACCAGGAAATTTTAAGTGGAAAAATAAATATGACTGATAGCACAAAAAGGTTAAAACAAATAGAAAACGGTTCTAAAACAGACTTACAATTTTTTCAAGAGTTGCATAAAATATTCTGTAACTTTTATAGAGGTTATGACTCAAAACATGTTTCAACCATGTGATTGCCAGGAACGATTAAAATAAATAGCGCAAATGGGGCAATTAAATATAGATACTAACAGCTTCAAACCACAAGAGAAGAGAAATGAAGCAGCTTTGTTTTTCTTCTAAAAACACCCAGGTGAATTTATTTGGAATTAGAATAAAGGGCTGTTTTGAAAAGCTAGATAGGGAAGAAGACTGATGAGGCTAAAAAATTATGATTATTTCCACCCTTAAGGGAGTCCTGTTCTAAGCTAATGTATCAGTATGAGACAGTGCTCCTGCTAAATTACGTGCAAATCAGTTAGAAGAGATGTCTCTGAGGGCACAACCAAAGGACCACTGTCTCTGTAGTTTAAGACAAATGTCATGCATTCACACTACACTTCTGAGGCATCCTGTGACCCCAAGTCACTGCTCATCTCCAGGAGGCACCCTAGTTTTCCTCTCCTGACTCCTGTGTCTTGAAGACACAATGCAGTATGAGAAAACAGGGAGGTCTATCTCTGGTTAATATCCTTTGTGTGTGAAATTAGCACTAACACAGCTGAACTAAACTGAGCCCCACTCTCTGGCAATGTGGACATGGGGAATGAAAAATGAATGCCACAATGAAGCCAATAGGTCTTCAACAGTTAGTTAGGGATGTGGGTGATGGCGTGGATTTGGAACATCAATAGTTACCATGTCTATGTATTCTTCATTTTGGCTTTGTGGCAAAAGGCAGAGGGGTAAAAAGAATACTCATTTGAAAATAGCTAAGATTTATTGAGCACTTACCATGTGCTATGTGCCTGCTACTTGGACAATTTTATGTAGTCTTTGAAATAGGTAGTTGTAGAAGTTAAAGAAAACTCACCAGGAAGGGCAGAGCCAGCTAACTGAGGAAGTCTTTCACTTACCCCAGCTTTACCCAAACTCTGTGTCTTCACTATAACGCTCACTGGAACAGCAGCATAAGTAGCAAGCATGGTTTCTAATTACCTGGATAACTTGTCATAAGATAATCACAGGGGACTTTCATTACAGACGGAATTAAGACTTATTTGTAAGGAATAACTGTACAGTGGTATGCTGGGATAGAATATAGAGACTATAATAGAACAAAAAATTTGAGTGAGAATAAGTGCTTTACCTGTTCTGATGTCTTCTGAGGTGCATATGTGAAGTTATACAGAAATCCTATAATTATGTTGCTGAGAAAATGTCCTCAGAGATCTTCTAGAATACTATGTGAGGGACATAAAGCAATATTGCAAAGCATGTGTATCCTCAGCATCAACTCAGTCCAAACAGATGTTGTTGAAAAGTATATTCTCTCATGTAATATTAAATTTTTATCTAATTTAATTTTCAGAACTTCTTTCAAATAGTTAGCAACCTTCTAGATGAAGAAAACAAGGAAAAATGGGAAGATGCACAACAGGTAAGGTTGGAGATATTTCAGACTTTAAAATGAAATTGGTTAAATACAGTTTTGAAAATATGTGAAAAAAATTAATGGTTTACTATTCCAAGAATGCAAAAGGGAACCTTTAAAAGTCATCCTAGATTATATCATATTAATTTTAGAGAAAATTAGTTATCTCTTTTAGTATAACAATCAATAGAAATAATGATATTTATAAATGAGAGAAAACTGAGCAGTTTTAAGCAAGGTATAACTTTAAGATATTAATAAATAAAAACTATATGCCTTATTAATCATTTTCTTTCCTATCTATGGACTGTGGCAAAATCAACAAGTCTAAAAGCACATGTTGCAAATTGAACTGTGGGGTACTAACTAGTAAAATCATTTGCATTTACTACAACGCTACATATAATCTGGGTCATATATACAGATATGCATTTTGATTCAAAGCCAAGAGTTGTAAAAATGAGTTCTCATTAAAAAAAAAAAATTGTATTTTGCTTTTCTCTCTTTCTGTTATGCATGATCAGTGTAGCAAGAGATCTTATTGCTGTAGTTATTGTTTTAAAGTGCCTTGCACTGCCACTTGTGCTATACTGACATATGGTTAATAACATTTTTTTTTTATTGCAGAAAAAGTGCATTAGACATTAAGAAAGGGAGAATAAGCATGTTTTTTACAATCCTGTAAAAATTTAACTGTAATTTTAACTGAATCCTGTTAATTCAACTGAATGCTAAATTTCTTTAAATTGACCCATGTTAAAAACGCCAAGAGACTTTCTGTGTGACTTATGTGGGATATAAAACAGAAAGCAACAAAGGAACAAGACAAATAAAGAAACAAAAACTCATAGACACAGACAATAGTTTAATGCTTGCCAGAGGGTAAGGGGGCAGGGGATGGTAGATGAAGCTAAAGGGGTTCAAATATATGGCGATGGAAGGAGAACTGACTCTGGGTGGTGAACACACAATGTGATTTATAGATGATGTATTACAGAATTGTACACTTGAAACCTATGTAATTTTACAAACCATTGTCACCCCAATAAATTTTAATAAAAAAATGAAGAAGAGATAGGAAAAACAAACAAACAAAATGTCAAGAGAACTATGCATTTTTTAAGTCAAATTCAGGTGTACAAAGCAACATAATAGTTAGACATTAACACCCCTCACAAAGTTATAAGCCCCCTCCCCCAGGCTCCTACCTCTCTGACATCGTATATACAGCTATTACAATACCGTTGACTATATTCCTTATCCTGTATTCCACCTATGCAGTCTTGAAAATGAGAATCTTTACTGAGGTTCAGGTGAGCCGTCTAGCCTTTCCTGCCTTTATAATCACATCATGGGCCCCCAGGAGTAAAGCATGCCCTTTATTCCTATTCTGATCCGAGCTCAAAAAACAGTCCGGTGTGGGTCCACCTCATTATCAGGTACAGATTCTGTGCTTCTGGCCATAGCAAAAAAAAAAAAAAATATCCTTAGTTTAAGACGCTAAATCTTTTTCTACTAGATTAAGTTATATATTTGTCCTTGGCTTTTTTTCTAAAGGAGAGTCTTATCCATTCACTGTAAAAAAAAAATAGTGTCTTTCCAAAGAATGCAGCTGCAGAGGCTAAGCACATCTGTCTAGAATGCTGGAGACTATTAATTATGGATATATGTAAAACAAATGTGTAATACCCTATTTAAAACAAGAGTGCAGTTTATCAGATCCAAGTTCTTTACTGTGCAGTCCCAACGTGAACAAATAATGAATGGTGGCAGAACTTCTCCTCAAGGAAAATCCTGAATCCATAATACATCTATTTACTTGAGATTTTTGAATTAGCTATAACAGTCATTTGACAACTTGTTTGAGGCACATCAGCCCCTGTTATGAAGGGTCAAACTATGTTTAATTAAAGCAGCCTACTAAAAACATAGTATACTGAAAGGAAAAAAAGACTACACTCAATATAACATTATTTTGTACACCACCGTGTACAAAATATTCGACAAGTCCATTTCAGTCAAGACAAGCCATTTCAATTTCAGTCATGATATTATGTTCTTGTTTATACTGAAAACTCACATGCCTCTACAGCAGGAGTGGGCAAACTTCAGCCAATGACCCAAATCCAGCCTAATACCTGTTTTGTAATTAAACTTTGCTAATATAGCCACACCCATTCATTTACATAATATCTATGTTTGCTTTGGTGCCACTAGGATGTAGCTGAGTTGTTCAGAATTGAGGCACTCTGACCCCCAACACGTAAAATGTTTGCTGTCTGGTTGTTTATGGAAAAAGATTACCAACCTCTGCTCTACAGCATTTGACTACTGGGAAAATATAATTAAAAACAAAATCTTCTGCCAACCTAGAAAACCTCTCCACAAAGATAGAAGAGAAAGAAAATGGTTTTATTGTTGAATAAGCATTAAACCAGAATGTGATGGGTGTCACAGGCAATCTGCTAAGAGAGTACAAAGACAGAAAGAAATCTCTCTTTTATATAGCCAAGAGGACTTGATAGCACCATTTGTCACACACAGTTCAACCTAAATTCACTTGGTAATTGAAGTGACCACTTGTTAGTTAATTGGCTTTATCCAAAGTGGGGAAAAATAGCCTCTTACATCTTAATGACTGCAGGTAGTTTTGCCACTTACGGCAAGGTGCCTGCTGAAGTTAGGCTTCTACCCTCACATAGAAACTGATAGAGGCGTGTCTTTCTTAATGATTATATTTCAAAGAGAGAGAGACAACCTGGATCTTTAAAGTGATAAGAGTTTATTTCACATTTTAAAAGATTATATACATTTCAAAGAGACAGAGAAAGAACTTAACAATGACCAGTTTTCTGATGTAAATGCCCTAAGAAAAGTGAGGGAGGAATAGGTTTGGGAAAGGGCATCTCATATTTTCAACAGGGGAAAGTGAGCCTCTTATTTTTCATTTTTGGAATGGGGATGATAAACTTTCAGAATTCATATTTTATGATTGGAAATGCAGGTAAGTGACAGAATCTCTCCCCAAATCTTTCTGAAATTAAAAATTATATAAAACTATTTATATATATATAAGTAAATATGTATAAAACTATCTATGGCCATACATTTCTAAGTGTGATATTCATTGTTGATGTCTTCAAGTGAGTAATGTGAGTAAATACATACCCTCTAAAATATATAAATATTAGATGAGCATAGCTGCAAGCTCCTATAACATACACACACTGTGTCTGCTGCCCTCACTGCTCAACAAGTCTTCCTCCTCCTCCCACGCCTCTCCGGCTCTTACTACACTGTTTCCTGCTAATCAGCATCGCTCCCCCCTGCACTAGCCTTTGCAAATGCGAAACAACTAAAACTCTTTAATCCAGTTAATTTTTTTCATGACTAGATGCAGCAGCGGTACTAAATGGGTCAAAGAAATGAACCTAACTTCAAAACACTTTTTTGTTCTGATACGATTATGTAATGCAGGCTGACTTGATAAGTGTGATGGGTTACACATGCTAAAATTCCTGTCACCTTTTAAATAGCCTTCATATTCTGTGCACTGTGAGCTATTTGCAAAAGCAGGTCATATCTAAGAAAACAGTCCTCTGTGCTGTGTGAGGTGGCATGGTTTGGGGTTTGCTTTGTATATGTACATGTGAGGCATCTACGCCAGAGGTATTACTATAATCCTAAAATTATTGTTCAAGTTATTCATACAGTCACTATTATAATTATTAGAAATAAATATCTCTTCCAAGATAGTTAGTCATTATGCAGTAGACTTAATAGTTTGTAAATATGTTCATGCGGGCAATAAAAATTGTTTTTTCTTCCAGTGTCCGTCAAGTAAATGCTAGGAAAAAAAATCTAAAACGTCCCCAAATTTCAGCATTCGTTCAGTTGTATTTGTGAGGGAAGGAGCCCATCAAAAGTAAAGACACTCTGTTTCTAAGCAGAAAATCTGTTAGGAATTTTGAGTCTCCATCCATGTATGAGGATTAATTACTGCATCATATCACTCCCAAAGTTCTTGCTGTGTGACACCTGCTGTCATTCTCAACTATTAGTTCAAAAAATACAACTATTGCTGCTCATAAAAATTTCTTTAAATAAATCAGAATTCATTTATGAACTCGTGTAGTTTTTTGTTTTTGTTTTTGTTTTAGAAATTCCAGTTATATATTCCATTACACAGACTTTTTATTTCATCTAATCTTTGCTTATTTTTCTAGATTTATCCAGGCTCAATAGAGTTAATGCAGGTGATTGAAGATTTTATACACATTGTTGGAATGGGGATGATGGACTTTCAGAATTCATACTTAATGACTGGAAATGTAGGTAAGACATAGGATTTTTCCAAAATCTTACTGAAATTAAAAAAAAAAAAATTGCAAGTATTTGCGCCATACATTTCTAAGTGTAATACCCATTGTTCCTATCTCTAAGTACATGAGAGTAATGTATTAAGGATACTTGATGTCTGATTTTTAAATGGACCCAACCACATATACATCACAAACACATGCACTTGTGTGTAATCTGCATTCTTTCGTATGAAGCATATAGACCTACTGGTGTTTATCTGCATATGTATGTTTAAAGAAGAATATGTGCTACATTTTCCATTTACCAAATGTCCCTTGCTATCCAATCTAATGTTGAAATATATATATACCCTAGTGTGTGTGTTGTTCTAAATGATTCTCCGTGATCTTCCATATACTGTTCATGAAGATACCTAGTTACTTTCTTGCTGAATATGCCTGGGTTGTGGAACACTTCACATTACCTTGAGGGTCATGGTCACAACTGCTGCTACTTCTTATTTTACTATAAGACCGAGTCTTATATTAATGTTTGCTCCAAAAGATGCATTAGAACTGATTGTACAGCTAGGTCTTATTTTCGAGGAAACACGGTAGTCTTCACATAAAGACCACTGAACTATAACTATAGATGGTAATGTGTTTAAATAAATATATCTTACCTCACAGTCTTATTCACTGGATGTTTCAGCTTCCAATTCTGGATCAGGAAGAGACCTAACTTGATGGGTTAGGATTACTAATCCCACTTGATGGTGGGATTAACTAGGAGAGTTCAACTGGTACGGAACATTTTTTTTTTCTTTTTTTATAATTAAGGTTTTTGGTGGCTCATTTTACACTTGATCTCTTCTTATGATCCTTTAGTTCCACAGAGACTCATTTGATCCTAAGATATCTTTCCACTAGGATGACCTCAAATTGTAATGGATAATAGCTCCCTACAGGTGATATTCTTCAATTGAGGAAAGCCTGTGTAATGCAGTCTTCAAAGGTTTGGAGAGTTCCTTGCCCATATACCATCTTCATGCAGTATAAGGCCTCACCAGTTAGACTTATGTCTTATTTCACCTTCGGAATCAGTTTGAGAGCCCAGATTTTTCACCACAGTGAGTTTCAGCCGCTTGTGCTGGTTCAGGAATGGAATGCGCTGTCCTTTGCTAGGAGCAATGAGAAGAAAGAGGGACCAATAGTAGTATTTTTGTTGATGAGTTCAGAAATCCATGAAAATCCAAACCTAATGTTTATTCCAAAAGTGTCTGGGGAAAGAGAGAAAAGGGAAAGTCTGTAGGAAAAGGGATAGCATGTTGGGCTATGAATTTGGGGGCACACGGAAAGAAGAACCTGGAAAGCTGCTAGGGATGCTGGTCATTCAAGCTGGAACCAGTCTCCTGAGAGCCACATGTGTGATTTCTTTGGTGAGGAAAGAACCACGAAGGCTGCTCTGCCAGACGAGACAATTTGCAAACTAATTTGCAAAAAAAACTAAGGGGCAAAAAACTAAGATCTATTGTGTTTTTGTTGTTATTGTTGTTCTTCTTGTACATGTTAACATCTAATTCTCAAAGGCATTGCTAATAAAAAGTATTATCAGGTCATTGCATGGCATTTATGAGAGTGCATTTGGAAAAACCATAAAAAACAAAGTTAATCTCAGAGTCTAGTAAACTTAAATTGGAACTTGAAGTAGGCCGTTTGAATAGCAGCATATCAAATTCTCTATAGTACTAGTATTATTTGCTATAAAAATTCCATAATTCTATAAATATCCATAAATTGCAAACATTTATTCCTCTTTACCTTTTTCTGGACTTCCCCAAATTGTGTATTTGAAAAACTGTGTGTATTATTATTATTTTTGCCTTTAGATTATGTTCTCTAGGCTTGCCTACTTCCTTTATCATCACTAAACTTTAAGAAGCATGTTAAGCATAATAACTCACAGTAATTTAATGATGCAAAAAAAGCTGATATTGTCCTGTATTGTCTTCAAACTTGTATAAGGACAGTTTGATTATTTGGCCTGATCACATATGTAGCATTAATTATCCACATTATTAAAAAAGTCATGTTCTGTGAATGAAAATCCCAAGCTTTATTACTCTGCCCAAAAAGGATCTTCTTTATTGTTGATTTCCCCAAATACTGTCTCAGGACAGACTTACTGTAATTTGATGACCAGAAAAATGGTTATTCCCAATAATATTTAAGAGTTTAGTGAAATGTATCCGTATAGTAGTCAGGGTTCTGCAAAGAATCAGAACCAATATATGTAGCTATATAGAAAGAGATTTATTTTGAGGGATTGGCTTATGCAATTATGGAGGCTGAGACATCCCATGATCTGCAGTCTGCAAGCTAGAGACCAGAAAAGCTGACGGCATAGGTCCATTTGAGTGTGAAGGCCGGAGAACCAGGAAAGCTAGTGGTGTAAGTCTCAGCCTGAATCCAACAGCCTTAGAACCAGGAGCACTGCTGTCCAAAAGCATGAGAAGATGGATGTCCCAGCTCAAACAGAGAGCAAATTCATCCATCCTCTGCCTTTTTGTTCTGCTCAGGCCCTCAATAGATGGATGATGCTCAGCCACATAATTGAGGAAAATCTTCTTTGCTCAGTCTACTGACTCAAATGCTAATCTCTTCCAGAAAAATTGTTACAGACACACCCAGAAATAATGTTTTACCAGCTATGTGAGCACCCCTTAGTCTAGTCAAGTTACACATAACATTAACCATCACAGTCGGCTAGTATCAAATTGGATGATATGAATAATAACTACTTACTATTACTATTCTTTATGCTACCCAATTTGATACTAGTACTAGTAAACCATGATTTTCTGTTTTATCTGATATTTCCAAAATTTTTGGACAAGGACACACAGAGAGAATATTTTATAGTAGCAAATTGTGGAATGTGTGAGTTGGCACTCATTTGTCTTAACATCCAAATTCCCAATATTAATTATCAGACATCAAACTCATTATACTGAACACACACACTCAAACACACACACTTGGTCATATACATACCCGCAGCCCGTGTGGTAAACAGAGACTAAGAAAGGTTGGTAATCCCTTATAGCCGTTTTCTTCAGTGTATGTTGGATTAAGACTAAAGAACTTCAGAAGATCATCAGGTCTTTTAGAGAGATTGCAACTTTTTTTTCTTTTCTTTTTTCTTTTTCTTTTTTTTTTTTTTAAATAAAGCCTATAGTCACAGCCACCTCACTTTTCTGGAATATAGATAATAACTTCCTAAAGAAAGAGACAGAGTTGAACAGCCAAAAATAAATGTCATAAAGACTATATAATTCTGTAAGATAGTCTCAGAACTTCATGATAGCTTATTTTACTTCAACTTTAAATATAGTTTCAGCATTTTTGGTTCCTGGTTTAGAAAGAATGAGTTGTAAGCAGAGACAGTGGTGTTAAAAGCACAAATATAACAAATAAAATAGATGAAATGCTGAAACAATAAGGAAAAAGAAGTACTGAAAGAATACAGCAGACTATGGAGTCCATACTGTGGGAACAAACACCTCCTCATGCCTCACCCTTGAAAATATTAGTTCTAAGACATAGGACAATAATTTAGTCTAAAATCATGGCCTTTATTTATTAATATAAAAGTTCCTGTAATTTGATAAAGTAATTTGATAAAGATGGGAAGAAAATGAGTGACATATCTTGGAAAGATTTTCTTCAAAAATAATTCAAATGAAGTTTTAATGCATATTTTATCTGAAAAATGCCCCTACCTATATCGGTTTCTGATAAATGAAATGCTCTTACATGTTAAAATCTATAAACATTCTGGTATGTGTGCATGCATGTTTATTTTTGGAGGGAGCAGGTCCATAGCTTTGATCAATTTTCAAAAGACAATGATCTCAAAATGTTTAATACAAGTTTTGGAAAAAATAGTCCTAGGAACAAAGATGTTAAAAAAGCCAATGCACATATAAAAAAATTTATCTTAAATAGATTTTTTCATATTCACATATGACTATGACATTCAATATAGACATATGATGATTATAATAAATGAAAGTTAATGAGCACTTACTAAAGACTGATCACTCTACTAAATAGCTTTTATAATTACTGAATAAATAAATTAATTAATGCGTATGAAAAATTGATATGCTACAGAAAAATTTCAACTTTCAATATGCCTCAGTTTATTAGAAAATTGTATTCTAAATGTTCTAAATATGCCGTATAGGTAAGTGGTTTTTATTTTAGTAAAAGTGAATTTTTAATGTATTTAAAAATTGATTATCATTAATTAGGTTGGAAGGACTATATCTTAATAATATTTAAGATTATTTTTCTTCAACAAAAACATTATTAAGTTGTTTATACTTGCTTTCTATACTTTCTCTCCAAACATTTTCTCTTCAGTCCCTTGCAGTCCAGCATTTTTCTCATTATTCCTGAAAGTCTTCTCAGAAAAGCCTTCTGGAAACTTCTGACTGACAAACCTCCTCACATGTTTCAACCTTCATATCTGCTGTGCCTTGTTAACCACACTCTCTTGAAACTGCCCTTTTAACATTTTTATATTAATTATAGTATAAAATGGAATTAAACGATAAAAATTAGATTCATGACTCAGAAATATTTAGATTTTTTTGGAGACAGAGAAGATGTAGCACTAAAGAGGAAAAATGTACATTATTTGAGGCCTAGCTGTTTTCAGTTCCAAAGATTGAAGCGACTGTATGAGCTCTTACATGATTAGAGTGATAGGGCACCTGCATGATTTCCTTTGTTCTATAGCTTTGTCTAAAGTTGCAGCAGAGTGTTTTATAGTTTTTTATTATGCTTTTAGTCATCTATTTTCCACAATCACAGTAACTTCATGTAGCACATTATGTTTGCTTTATTTATTGGTAAGAATAGCTTATTCTTTAGAAATTAATTATTTTGATTTCAAACTTAAAACTTGAGTTGTATTCATTGAACTGAATTCAGGGAAGATCGGTGATGTGTTACCTGTTGCTAGCCTACTGTTCAATTAAAAAATAATAATCTATCTCTTACTATTTCCCTAAGTGATTCAGGTCTTTAAGATAAGTGAATAACCTTAACAAAGAGATTGCAGTCTCGTTGTGGGCATAAAATAATTAAATTAATAAATAAAATATCGAGTGCCCTTGGTATGTGTCATATAAACCACTCACTACAGAGATTCATTTCAAGAGATGTTATTCGGTGTAAGGATTTAGAAAAAATTCTTAGGGAAGGAAACACTTATTGTAGACATTGAAGGATGGCCTGGACTGTTGACAACTGAACGTGAAATGGCAAAGAGATGAAGATGAGTGGCAAAGAGATGGTTATATTCAAGAACATTCTTTTAGAAAAACAGTATAGAGATGTCAAAGTCGAGGTTGTATTTAGTGTTGAGTGGTTTATTTTGATAAAAACATATATGTATGGAAGTAAAAGAAGTGAAATAAAATTGAAGAGGCATTCTGAGAAATGGTAGGATGGTTCTGAATACTGAAGACAACAGGGAGCTACTGAAGCTTGGCTTGAGGAGGGTTGAGCTTTGGTAAGACATATGTTATAGCAGAAGAATATTTTTTGAAATTGAGATAAAGTATAAACATGAATATTAGAAGATGTTTTTCAGTAACCCATGCAGGAGATGATGAAGATTTGAATTAATGGTAGTAAAAGTAGGAACCAAACTGTGATTATGAATTTGAGATTTTGTGAATATAGAAATGACAGCATTCCATAACTGACTGAGGTATAAGACAGAGGGGAGGAATTGAGATTATATTTATTGGACAAACATTTTAGACTGTCTTTCACATATTAATATTTAGATACAGGTAGAACCCTCAAATGAAAAAATAAAATGAGGTCTTGGGCTTTAGTAGAGATGTGAACCTTATGATATACACTTGGTAATCACTGCATAAAAGTGATAGTTGAAGCCTAAAAGTTTGTTTGTTTGGGGGTTTTTTTCCCCCTGCTTTTAGGACAGTAACAGGAGAGAAAGGATATAAGGTGATGTCTATATTAAAAGCGAAGAATCATAGCAGGTGTCAAAGTAAGAATAATCAGAGGTAGTATATATAAAGCGTCTCAGTACAAGTCAGTATAAAATCATTGTCATGAAACTAACAGGAGGGAGAAAATATTTCAAATTGTGTATGCTAGTTAATATCAGTTGCTAGCAAAGTTCAGAGTATTAGAATGAAGAAAAATCATATGTGATTGCTGATAATACAATAAAAGTTCTGTAGGAAAAGCACAGAGTTAATAACATCCAAATTTCAGAGCTCTTCAGGTGGTTTCAATGGATCACACCCTTAACATTTTGATACAATTATCTCCAGGCATTTACATTGCACGAATGAATGTTGCTCCATCTACTTACTGCTATGGCACAGCCATTCCTTAGGCGCCATCAAAATTAACAATATCAGATTAAAAGGGAATTTGTTTTTAGGCCAATAGTATCTCAAAATACAAAATGCTATGATTGTTAGCTGTAAGGAATTTTAAAAATGGTTCCTATGTATAAACCTTAACAGAGATAAGTTTCTGGAAAGTATCATTTCAGTTCTTCTCCAGTAATCCAATAAGGCCTGTGCCTTAAAAACATTAAAGTTAAGACATTTTTCTTTGCCAAACTAAATATCATTGTCTATTCTTGTTTTAGAAATATGAAATACTGGGCTTTTCAGAATGAACATTTTTTTTTTTTCCCTGAAATTGAATCCGAATTTAATCTGAAGAATGACATAATACATTTTTGACATCTCCTTTCTCTCCACAACACTGCCTCATCAATATCAAATCTGTGTTGTTTCTTACACTCACTGGTAAATTTAATCATTTCTTTGGTAGAATATCTTGTCCTTCAATTGAGAAACCAAACTTCAGTCTGATGATGTATAAAAATAAAGCGGCTTCTTTTTCTAGGCTTATTTTACTTTCTATCACTGCTTAGTTTTGTTGCTCATGCATCTTCACTTATTTAACTTCCTTTCTTTAAAAATAAAACATTTGTAGTCAGTTGACACTGAGCCTGAGAAATACACAATTCAACATTATTTTTTTGGTTTATCTATAGTACCTGACGTTGGTTGTCAGCTAGATGTTGAGTCTGAAAGTGTCAGATTCTACCCCCACCTCCTGGCTCTCTACCACTCACCCTTTTTTGCTAGACACATGAAGCAAGTGGTGTGTTTTGCCTGCAAATCACAAACACAAATCTAAAAATACCTGTTTGTTTGTTTTTAAATTTATTTTATTATTTTTTTATGTTACTAACATACTGGTTCTCTTGAGAAAATAAATAGCTCAAACATAGTTTTAAACTATGCCTTGGAATGCTTATAACACACTATGAGTTCTTTATTTCTTATCTAATAAGAATTATCTCACAGTATTTTCTATGACCTACTTTTTCCAAGTGGTTGGAGTTGGAAGCGTTGGGAGGTCTTTGTGAAAGGCTGTATTAGACCCTTAGTGGCAAGCAAGACATACAACTCAGAGGATGTGATGGGCTCTCTTCCATCCAACTGAGAAGCCGTTTAGATGCTCTCTAGCATCAGTATAAGAAATCAGTAATGATTCTTGGTTTTAATTGGCTTTCAGAGGTCTTAGACATTCATTCAATAAATATATACCAAGTTCTGTTCTAGGTTCTGAAGATTTCCAGTAAACAAATCAGATAAAACTCTTGTTCTTTTGAAACTTGTTTTATAGCAGAGACAGATGTCAAACAAGTGCCATCCAACGTACCTGGTGGTTTTAGGTGATGTTAAGAGAAATAAAGCAATCCATCAGGGTGAAGTGATAGAGTGAAGCGAGGAGAGTCATTTTAGGTTGATTGTGAGGGAATGCCCTTCATCAAAGAAGTGATATGTGAATATAGACCTGAATGCCTTGAGAGTAGGAGACATGATGATATGTGGGGACAGAACATTTCAAGCAGAAGAAACAGTAAATACGAACGCCATGATGCACCTATGTTCTTGACATATGAGAGACACTAAAGGAGGCCAGTGGTGTTGGAGTGGCCGAGGCGGGGACTGTGGGAGGAGATGAAGTCAAAAAAGGATTGGGGAGCTAGACTGCGGAAGGCATTTGACTGTAGGTCTGATTATGTGTAAAACCGCTGAAGGATTTCAGCAGAAAAATGGCCTGATCTTATTTATGTCCTAAAAGGTTCATTCTGACTATAGAGTAGAAACTAATAGACTCGGGAGTATGACCGGGTACAGGCAGACTGGTAGAAAACTGATTGTAATAGGCCGGATAAGAGAACTTGGTAGTTTGGACTAGATGCCAGTGGAAATAGTGAGAAGTTGTCAGATGCTGGAGGTATTTTAATGGTTGATCTGACAGAATTTGCTAATAGAAGCAGAATATAAAAGACAGAATTTGAGGAAATGTCTCCACTATATCTCCAAGGACCCATTTCAAAAATAAGATTTATTTCCAAATCTGTGTACTATAAACAAATGTCAAAAACCTACTTTGGTGATCATTTAAATGTCTCTAAAATTTAGGATACAAAGCACACGGTTTAGGTTTATATTTCCTTTTCTCTTTCATTTTTATTAAGATATAATTGATAGTTTTAGGTGTACAACACAATACATTGATATATGTATATATTCTGAAATGATCATCACAACAATAAGTTTAGTTAACACTCATCACCACATATGAATTTTTTTTTCTCATGATAACTTTTAAGATCTCCTCTCTTAGTAACTTTCAAATGCACAATACAGTGTTGTTACCTGTAGTCACCACGCTGTTTATTTTTTTATATATTCTTGTTCCTGAGTCCAACACAAATTCATGCTCATGCAGTTTAAGCAATTTTATCCTTTAAAGCCATCAGCATTTTGTCATTCTACCTTTTGAATCCTTGGACAAAAGCTAGAATGAAATTGTTCATTAAAATGACTATGTAGAGCTGTAACTCACATTCAGCTGCCAGTTAACAAAGGAAACACATCCTACTTCCCCGACCATTTTTGTGTTTCTTCTTCTATTTATAAAGTCATAGAGCTGCAAGAATGGAACAATGCTTAGAGGTCAACGAAGTTTAGCCATAAACTGGTCAGCTCCATTCTACTTAAACTATTTTATACTTTCTAAGTTAAAAAATAGCTAAAAAGTTTATTATCTAAGTTGGAACCGTGTTTGCAAAACACCTTTATCTCTCCAGCCTAAAAAATGTTGTTTGTACTAGTGCTCCTATCATAGTTACAACCCTGGACCTTAAAGTAGAAAACAATTATCATGTTATAGTGCTTCAGATTATCAGTAGGTCTGTATTCTTTTAGAGATAGCTGGGTGAAAATAGTTACCTGATATTTCCAGGTTTATCTAATCTGTTTTATAAAGCCATATTCAAGGACAGTTAGTCAAGGAGTCATTATTAAATAATATTTCTTTTCCCTGAAAAACTTGAACTAGAAAACATTGTTAATAGCCATTCTTTCTCATTTCAAGTAAGCCAAGTGCCCTAAACTTTTCCTCTGCTATGCCTGTCTTATGCCAATTCCTAGCACTACTACTAAATACTGCTCTGTTGGGAATCTCTCATATAGTCTCCAGATCTTCAACTGCTTTTGCTTCTTTATCCTGGTTTCATTTACTGTTAAGATATAAGAGAGTCTACATGTCGCTACTTTGGAATGCCTCTTTTCTTGTAGCACCTTATGTATACATTATTTGAGTCTACATTTTAATGAAAATTCCCTGGTATCAGACAATGGCCATTATTCCAAGGGACTCATTTCAGAAGACCCGTTTAGTACACTGTACAGGAAAATGTTTTTCCTTGTTTATTCTTCTTTGATTCCTCAGGCTTTCCAAGAAAAAGGTTTGGTAGAGCATTCCTTATATTATATAGCATTTCCCAAATTAAGGTTTTCACAAATATCCATGATGCTATTTACTTCTAGCAGCCTTGTTGCCAGAGTGTTAGGGCACCCACACAATTTGTCATACATCAGTGCTTCCGCTTCAGAGTGGATACATTTTTATCCTTGTGCATCTTAATAATTGAAAGTTAAAGATTTGTTTCATTATCTTGCTCAGCCAACCATACTCTAACCTACTTCTGTTATATAAAGAACTTCTCTATAGTTTTTGATATGATTCTAGGGAAATCTTACTAATTTATTTTATATTTCTGTATCAAAGTAAAATGAGTCCTGACCTTTGTTTTCATTTGTATTCATATTTTCATATATATCTACTTTATTAAAATATGTAAAATCATTCTTTGGATAATTACACATTTTTAAAGGATGCCTGAATCATTCCTTCAATGAATCTTTTGCAGTATATCTAGCCAGTGAAATTTTGTGAACTTATTTCTTACTTATTCAGTGTCCATCCCTTTGGTAACTGTCTAGTGGAGAATGCCTATAGAAAGACCAAACTAAGGGCTATTATTTATTTTGGATTTTATATTTACTGGGGAAATGCTCATGGTCTAAAGAAACCAAATGCGGTCACACAAAACTTAGTTGGAAATGTGCAACACCTAGAATGCACTGTATTGCTCAGCAGCATTGAACACGAATAGGAAAAACAGAGGAAAAGCTGACTTCTACCATCACTATGCATATCTATGACAAAAGAGTTTACATCCTAAAGGATGCAAAGTATGTAACAGAGATGGTGTACATACGTGTTTTAGTAGTACACCTTGATGTATTGGACATGGATTGTGAAAGCTGTTCTGAAATAGAATATCATAATTTCAGAATTAAGATTTCTGTTAAGAATAAAGGCCAAGAACTCTTGGGTTTCTTGCATGTTGACACATAGACCTAATTATTCTCTATGAAGAATGTGAGCTACTGCAAAGAAGTTGCTCGTGACTTCTGTGCCCTAGGGAAGTTATGAAAAGGAGCTTTGCATAAAGGGATCAGTGCTTTGCCTCAGTTCAAGAGATCTGGAAGAGAACTCCAACTAGGGAAAGGCTTTCAGAGGTGGGATTAGCACAGGGGCCATATGGGAAATTAAATGGCTTCTAGTTCCCTGGAGATAGTGCATCTAAAAGATGGTGGAAAGACAGGTCTTCCCAGCATGATTTCATTCTTCTGGTTGAGATTAAGCCCTTAGAATCTAGTAGAATCACATTTATAGAACAGACTAGAAATATCAAAATTTAAAGCCAACCTGAAAACAAAATTTGAATATTAAAAAATAATATCCCTGGTCTCTATTGGTTTATGCAGAAAAAACTTCGAAATTACTAAAGTTGGCATACTGCATGCTTTTTTTCCGATTTTGCTGTTCAACTAATTAGAAGGATATTGCCAGGAGTTTGTGTGAATATGAAAAACAATTCCATTTTAGTTGTCTCTATGGCAATACTTGCTATCTCTATGGCAATAGTGGCCTGCCTCTATAAAGATAACCAGTGAAGAGAAAAAGGCACTCATTTCCTTTCAACATTTTCTTCATTTTTTCTATTATATGCGGTTATACTAAGAATTCTGTGCTACATTATTCCTCTTTTCCATTGCTTCCTTCACTGAATTCCAAATCAATAAGTGCTCATCCAAATTTTACAACTGAAAAATATGACTCAGATTAAAGATCAGTGTCCTTTTATATCGATGCAAGCCGGTATGCTATTTTGTATCTAGGAAAACATACTGGGTTTGGAGCTAGATTTGGCCATAAACCTTGACTGCACAACTACCTGATCTTCTGCAGGTTATTTCTTCTCTAAATCCCTGTTTGCTCCTTTTAAAGTAGAGAGAATAATATCTTCCTCAAGGAGTTATTGTGAAGATTAAAGATAATACATATTTAGCAGCTGGTATATAATAGGCCCCCATAATTGGCAATGGACAAATATAGGGCCAAATATGGGCTATGCTACTGATAGGCTGTGTGACTTTGGTCAGGTCACTCAGTCCCTCATAGCCACAGTCTGCTTCTCTAGGGACCTTCTAAAATTCGTAACTAAATTTAATATGTAAGTTTCGTTGTTGTTGTTTTGTTTTGTTTTTTTTAAAATCTCTGTAGTACACTTATTGTTTATTTCACAAACTTATTTTATTTGCCCAGACTTCTAGGCAAATAATATAATGAAATCTTGAAAACCATTTATGCTGTGTCTGTATGTTTTTAAATGAGTTTGTAACACAATTGTCTTCTGTGGTGTTATGATAATAAAGGCCCATAAGCATTTCAGTAGTATTTTCACTTTGCTAGCTTAAGAAGTTACTCCTCTCTTCCATGTATTTATTTGTTGTTAATCAGATCCCAGTTCCCTTGAATGAGTCACACAGAGGAATGCTTTAATTTTATAATTTCTGCTCCTTAACATGTAATCCATCACCTGTAGTCTGCAGAATATTATCAATTATCTCTATAGATACATCAAATAATTCCATACCATCACTATATCCTCCTTAACTCATAAAATAAATTAATAAGTTTTCTTTTGTCTTTAAATACTCTTTTGAACAGTCAAAAATATTTTTTTTCTGCTTTTGTTACCTACTTAAATTTTTCATAGGAAGAATTTTAACTTCAGAAATGTAAATAATTACTTATATAGCTACTTTAATGTGTTTTTTTTACTTGATGTTCTGTTTCAATCTCGCATATGACTATGAGAGAGCAGATGCGAGTGCATCTGTGTGTGTGTGTGTGTGTGTGTGTGTGTGTGTGTCTGTGTGTGTGTTCTAAAATATTTATCAGTATTCGAACCTGAAATGCAGTTATTTTAGTTAGATGCAGTTGTTTTAAAATTCATGCTCTGGGCTTGAGTGATGTTAGTGTCTTTTCTTAAGTTACATAAAAGAATAAACACACTTTTTAATCAAAGTTAAACTGAATTGAAAATCTGATAATAACAAGATTTAAAGGACGTCTGACTTTAGATGCTGAACACTATTTTATTCAAGGTGTGGCTGTCAACTACAAAATAGAATTGTGAAGATATAGGAACTGAACAGTTAATGAAGGAATCATTTATATAGGATAATAGGATATGTAGAGCCTATTATCTGAATTCAAATAAAGCCTGATTCATTGAAGTTATTGATAGGGTTTTAAAATGCAATAGGAATACAGGGGACATAACTGAGATTAAGATACTGAAACATTTCCTTTGCTACTACAAAATATCTTAATAATCAATTTCAATATCTATTTGGGCTGTCTTATTACTTTTACAAATATGAAGCTTCTCCTTTTGAAGAATCTGTCTCTGTTATTTGAGAGCATTCATTTCCCTCTCCTTTTTTCCTAGGTAGTCTCCTTTTTTTCCTCCAAACTCAATGCCTGCATAATTCTTTTAACATTTCCTAACTCCTTCATTAAAAAGTTACTTTCCCTAAAATGTAATAATAATCTTACTAAAGAAAATAACCTCTATCATCTTTAATATTTATTGTAAAAATCCATGACATTTCAAAAATACCAAAGTACATAAGAGATATGGAATATTTACTCTTTAAATATCAATTTCTTAACAGAAAGTAAATAAATTGTTGTGTAATATAACTTAGACTACATAGGTGAAGCAAAATTGTAATTGGTTGGCATGCCCTTTTAACTACGTATAAATCATTGTGAAATAGGGCACTTAATTTAATCATAGATTGTGCATTTTATGTTTGTGCATGCATGTGTATGTGGAGGAAGAGTAAATTATTGTTTGTTTGAGGACTTTTTGTGTGTTTGTTTTTGGTTTGACAATCCAAAGACCAAAATTGTTTTCTGAACTTGATGGGAAAGAGATGATGTTCACAAATACAGAACTCATGTATTAGTTGGTGTTAATAGTCATTCTTCAGTTTGTTTATATTTCAACCATAAACTCATGAAAACCTACTGTAATTCCATTCAGATATAGAGATTGTTTTTTGCAGCATGATGACCCTAAACTAGTCTATAAAATGGGACTCATTGTATTTGGTTTAGACTGTGTTGTTGGATCAAGTGAGGTAACGCACTTGTCATGGCACTTAAGTGCTCAATAAATGGGATCTTCTGTCACTATTATTTATCCCTCCTCTTTCTTCAAAAAATTACATTTGGTTAGGCACTCATGTGTCACCTCAATTCTCCCTATTTTGAAAAAGGCATAGGGCTTCTGATTTCTTTTTGATAAGTTGAAGGGGCAAAAATTCTATGCACAACATGAAATCATGTCCTTGCTCTTATTTACATTATCTTAGAGTCATGTATTTAACTTTGCCCAGGTCCATCTCCCCAGTTAAAATTAGTCTCCTACACTTTATTTCATTCTTCCTTCAGTATATGAAATCAATATTTATTAAACGTCTGCCAGGTACCAACTATCCTCTGGGCACAAACAGGTGAGGCAAGTGTGCTGGTCTCTACTCTTAAAGAGCTGACACTCTGGGGTGGGGGGAGTATAAGTTTTTAAATGTAAAACTTATGTAGATGAATGAATGAATATAAGTTGTATTGTTGTATGAAATATAAGGAAAAATATTTTAAAGACTAAAACCATAGAGATAAATAAATAGACACATACATATAATTTAAATTGTGGTAAATTATATGAAGAAGGGAGACTAACCATGATTACTAACTTACTTGTAGATATGGAGGCAGTGGTTGCTAAGTGCTAGAAAGTTCTCCTTGGCATTTAATCCAGGACTTGATGGTCAAGTATGAATTTGCCAAGGGAAGAGTTGGGATGAAATAAAAGACTGTAAGTGTGACTAGAGAGAAGTCGTTG
Source organism: Rhinolophus sinicus (assembly GCF_036562045.2). NCBI lineage: Eukaryota > Metazoa > Chordata > Mammalia > Chiroptera > Rhinolophidae > Rhinolophus > Rhinolophus sinicus. The sequence continues at coordinate 108,113,447 of NC_133755.1, forward strand.
GTGGGAAAAGATTTGAAATAACACTGATGGGTAAGTCAAGGACCAGGTCATGGAGACCCTGGAAAGGGTTTTTGTATCTTATACAAATATATAGAAAATCATCGGGGAGTGACATGATGCAACTCTGCTTTAAAAACAACTCACTGCAGTATAGAAAGTGAATAGGAAATGTTCAAGAATGGAAGTAGCAAATATAATAAGTTGTTTAACTTAGGCAAGATTTGATGAACTATTATGTGGCAGTCAAGGTGGAGATAGGGAAATGACTTTAAGTTATGTTTTAGAAAAGAAACAGCAAGCATAATGATGGACTAGATTCTGGGGATGAGGATATAGACATGTCAAGGATAACTACCTTTTTCTGTTTTGAGAAAAGGGTGGATGGAGGTACCCTCTAAAGAGATGGGGCAGACTAACTAGGGAAATACTATTTTGATAAAGAATGGGTGGAAATTAAGACTTAAGCTTCAAAATTGCTTTGAAGATGCCTGAAGACATTCAACTAAACAATTTAAATAGACAGGTTTGGAGTTTAGAAGAAAACGTCTTATACCCATTCTTCCCATATTTAAGATATTTGTGTGAAACAGGTGTGTCACTGGATTGTAATCTCTTTCTACCATGTTTCCCCGAAAATAAGACCTAGCCAGACCATCAGCTCTAATGCATCTTTTGGAGCAAAAATTAATATAATGCCTGGTATTATATTATATTATACCCAGTAATATTATATTATATTATACCCAGTATTTATATTATATTATATTTTATTATATTATGTTATAATATTATATTATATCAGACCCAGTCTTATATTAAAATAAGACTGGGTCTTATATTAATTTTTGCTCCAAAAGACGCATTAGAGGTAATTGTCCGGCTAGGGCTTATTTTCAGGGAAACATGGTAGGAACTTTTTCTTTTTTAATTTGGGATCTTCCACAGCATTTTACAGAAGGTAGAGAATGGTTGAGGTGAAGAATAAATGGAAATTGGCATATATTGTGTTCTACTGTGTATAGGGAATAAACTAACTGTATTTGGCTTAATCATCATGAAAGGCTATTGATTTTTACAGATGGTCAAACTAAAGAGCAATTAAATGACTTGCCAGAGATCACTAAGTAATTGGAAGACTAAGTCTATTTGTCTCCAAGGATCAAAGATATCACATTAAACCCCAGTGCCTTCTCTTGTGCCTTTGGTAAATACCACTCATTTAAAAATATATATGGCGTATTATGTCAAACCTACTACATGTTAGGATTCTATTATACAACAGTAAGTATGCAGAATTATTTTCCTTTTGGAACTTATAGTCTAGTGTGGGAGGCAGATAATAAACAAGTCTACATAAACTAGACAGTATTTAACTCTGAATAGGACCATAAAGAAAATAAACTGCATGATATATTAGTTAGAGAGGAATGGGAGGGAGTTGAATTTTTTTAGATGCAGCAGTTAAGACAGACCAACCTAAGGAAAAAATAATTCTGCAGAGACTCAAGCATAAGAAAAGAAAAGAATGTTCTAGTTAGACAGGAAAAGATCTGTTGTGGAAAAAAAAATCTGTGCAGCTTGATCAAGGTCAGCAAACAAGGCAGTCAAGTATAATGTGACTGCAGAGATAATACTGGTCACAAAGGACAATTTTTCTTATGTAATCAAATACTGTATTTATTTCATGATCCATCATTTATGAATTGATTATGGCTGCTTTCTATCATACTGGCAGCATTGGGTAGATGCAGCAGAGGCCTGGTGGCCCACAAAGATGAAAATATTTGTTGTTTTGGCCCTTTATAGAAAAAGTTTGCAAATCTCAGCGATACAGCATGGCCTGAACCTAATTTTAGAGGATGATTGTCATATTTTTAGACCAATGTTCCATAATTTATAAAGCCTGTAACTCCTTATAAAGCCACTGTGTCGTTGTTAGAATTCATCTCTCCTGAGTTAGTTTACTATTTTGGTCTTCTTCTTCTTCTTCTTCTTCTTCTTCTTCTTCTTCTTCTTCTTCTTCTTCTTCTTCTTCTTCTTCTTCTTCTTCTTCTTCTTCTCCTCCTCCTCCTCCTCCTCCTCCTCCTCCTCCTCCTCCTCCTCCTCCTCCTCCTCCTCCTCCTCCTCCTCCTTCTTCTTCTTTTTCTTCCAATGAGGGCAGGAACTTTAACTGTTGTGCTCACTGGTGTATTTCCATTGCCCAGAACTGTACCTGGAATGTAATAGGTACTCAGTTAATATTTGTTGAAAGAATTAGTCTATTTTATTCCATCTTTAGGAAAACTTATCAGTCTACATTATGAACTATTCTAATTAGGAGGCATCTAATTTACATCTTCAAATTCTAAATTTGATCATGCTCCGGATCTACAGATTTCTTAGGCTACAATATGATTTTCATCCTTTTCGCCTGCTCCTCTAACTAAAACTTTCTGCCTTATTAAGAATATAACTGTTTAAGTTATATTAAGAATATCTAAGACGTATCATTCCCTCATTGCATGCCCTTGCTCACATCATTCTTCCTGCCCAGACAGTACTATTCTGATACTTCTGGAACATTGCAGGCCTTGTTAGTCCCTAGGTCAGCACAGTCAGTTTCCTCTTCCCTTCTCTCAGACTCAACCATCAAACCGTTGCTCAGATGGTGCCTATTCAGAAAGGTCTTTCTTGGCCAACCAACCATGCTCCATCACATGAGTCATTTCTTTCATACTGCCTGTCACAATCTAGAATCATCTGACTTGTGTGTTCATTTACCCAATTTTATGTGTCCCCCGCTAGACCTTGAGCTCTTTAAGGGCGAAGAATTTGTATCTGTTGTTTACTTCTAAATCTTCAGTGGTAGGACTGTGCTTGGAATACTCTCAGGGCTTAATAGAGATTTGTTTGGATGAATGAATTTCCAGAATGAACTCTTCAGCCTACAATGATCTCTTTTCTCTTGTCAAGTCACAGCACTTTCTAATGCTATTACTCTTCTGGGAATGGATGATTCACTATCTAGGGAAGCCATTGAATTATTCACTTCAGTTGTTGTTTCCTGCTTGCTTGGATGCTGCCTAACTCCTCATAGCTTCCTGACTTATTTCTCTAGGAAGTTTTAAAGACACTTAAGTGTCAAAAACAACAACAACAACAACAAAAACAACATAAAACAACACTATACCACACACACACGACACGTGACACATGCACACACACAAATGCATATGAAAAGAGTCAATAGTGCTACATATACAAAAGCTCTCATTTTAAAAATGTTTTTTTCAATTACAGTTGTCATACAATATTATATTAGGTTAAGGTGTATTACATAGTGATTAGGCATTTATATAATTTATGAAGTGATCACGCCACTAAGTCTAGTACCCATCTGACACCATACATAGCAATTACAATATCATTGACTATATTCCCTATGATGTACTTTACATCCTTGTGAATATTTTCATAACTGGCAATTTGTACTCCTTAATTCCTCTTTCACCCATCCCCCTAAACCCCCTCCCATCTGGCAACCATGAAACTATTCTCTGTATTTATGAATTTGTTTCTGTTTTGTTTGTTTGTGAGAAAGAAAAAGATAGTCTGAAAGAACACACACTAGATAACAGGAAAAGTGTAGAAACCACCATGCTTTTAGAATGCATTTCTCTTTCATGAAAAAGTGTGATGTTGAAAAATAACTTCTCCAATATATGTCTGGAACAGGAGTAGGCACACTTTTTTCTGTAAAGAGCCAGATAGTAAGTGTTTTAGGATTTGTGGACCATACAGTCTGTGCTGTACTATTCAACTGCCATTATTGCATGACTTCATTTAACTTACATATACCAAAATATAATATAATTTCTTTATTTTTTTAACTATTTAAAAATATGAAAACCTTTTTACCTTGTAGACCATAGGGAAAAAAACCTGATAGGATAGATTTGGGCTGTGGATTATAGTTTTCCAATCCCTGTTTGAGTCAGTTCAGCTTGAATAATAGTCATGTCTATGGAGTGGATGTACCACATGCCTCAGCACAATCACATGCTGGGGAAGCAGGAGTCATGTGGGAAGAAGCAGAGGGAATCCTTCAGAGAGAGTACCAAAGTCTGGCTCAAAGACCATGAGCAGACATAAGAAACATGCCCGTCTGCTCAGAGGCTCACAGGTTTTAAATGGCTAAATGGCATCTAAAGGTGATGATTCACAAGTAATTTGTAAGGTATTATTATTATTATTATTATTATTATTATTATTATTACTTTGGTCCTGAAAAAGAATATGCAAAATGGTTAATTATTTGAAGTTTCACTATATATACTATGTAATAAAAACGAATAAGTTGAAAAAATTATCCATGACATACCACATACTTTCTTGACTGCCTGTCTAATTTGCCTACTTTAAAAAAATTAGAGGCTCCTGCTTGATCTCTTTAAAAACAATCTGTAAACTACTAATGTGAAGAACATTTCTCATCTAGTTCTCTGCGTGCTGCTCCTGGGACTTGGGGATCCTACACTACGTAACGGTGATGGTGAAGATGGAATGGAGGCAGTGCTATCAGAGGACCACAGTCCACACACATGTCCCTGCCTAGTGGCTTTGTTTACTGGGAAGTGATGGCTACGTGCTGCTCTCTAGCAAGCCAGTTCTTTCTCTATCGCCTTAAACATTCTAATCCTAACATTTTGGGAAAGGAGATAGAGTAAAAGGGGGAAGTGGGGAGAAGAAGAGAGCAACTAAAAATCTGTCAGTTTGAATGTCTGAGTATTTCCTATAAAATATCCTAATATGTGATTTTTCATAGAGTTGTTAGAACATAAAGATTGTGCTGGGCATATTAAAGAATAGATAGATAGATAGATAGATAGATAGATAGATAGATAGATAATAGATAGATAGATGATTGATAGATAGATAGATAGATAGATAGATAGATAGATAGATAGATAGATCCCCATTTGATAGCCACCATTCTGCAGTGGTATCTAGTTTTTATCTCCTGTTACACAAGCAAGATAGTTTTAATTTCCTCTACCTGAATCATTATGTCTGTCTTTTATAGTTAGTGCAGAAATATTACAGTAAAGCAAAAGTACATCTGCTGGTAATTTGTTAGGTAAAATCAAACTACCCTGCACAAGTGTAAAATCATACACTGTGGAGTAGGCAAACTGACATTTGAATCCCAATATCACCGCTTAACAGAGTCCACTTCCTCATTTGTAAAGTAATGTTACAGGTAAAAACAATGAGGATACTGATAATGACAATACCTCCTAGCGTTGTCCTAAATATTAATAAGATATCATGTGTAAAGGACCTGACCAAGTACTTTGCTGAGATCAGTGCCTGGCACCAAGGAGGCATTTGAGAAATACTTATTGAATAAGTGTTCAATAAATGTCCTCTGTCCTTTCCCTCCCAAATGCCCTCAGTATTTCACAAGGCACTCAACATCACTATATAAATATAAAAATCATGTTTTTTCTTAAGCTTCTAAATACCAGGGGTTACCCTCCATGTAGACTGCGTAGTGCCTATGCACTTGCTATGGGTACACAAAAAATATGAGTAGTTGCTTTCTAACACACTGATGTGAGGCATCATTCCCTCCCTCCCATATTTTTCTTGCAGGATTTCAAAACTGTACAGGTGGCCATCTTGTAATACTGAGTGACGTTTGCCACAAGCAATTCCATTTTGATAACTGGCGAATTTTCTAATATTGATGAGTCAGACCTAGTTTGTAAGATGTTCCCTCTGAATCAACATGAAAAATGAGGCAAAGTTTAAATATAACAGAAATATTAATACAGTGGTCCCCTCTTACCCGTAAGGGATGTGTTCTCATGCTCCCCGATTGGATACCTGAAACCACAAGATAGTACAGAACCCTAGATACCTGGGGTGCCAGAAAAATGTATGCAAGTGGACACTGGTCAGCATTGCTCAAGCAATACTTTGCCATAATTAGAAGTGTCAAGGTGCTGATGGTAACCACTGTGAGCACCCCTTGTAATTGCAGAAGTCAAATGTGACTTGTATTCATCTTTTGTTATCGGTATATATTATTACAACTTTAATATGGTTTTGCTTTCTTAAAAAATGTGTATACATTTTTTTGGCACCTTCTGTGTATTGTTTTTTCCCTATACATACATACATACCTATGATAAAGTTTAATTTGTAAATTAGGCACAATAAGAGATTAGCAATAACTAATAATAAAATATAACAATTACAGCAATATACTGTAATAAAAGTTATGTGAATGTGGTCTCTTAAAATATCTTACTGTACTGTACTCTCCTTTGCACTGAAGGAAAGCACATTATGGCTTCTCTTTGGTCTATCTAAATTGCTAGCATCACTACTCTTTCACTATGGGGCTATTATTAAATAAAATGAGAATTACTTGAACACAAGCATTGTGATATTCTGACTGGTCAATCTGATAACTGAGATGGCTACTCAGTGACTACCGGGCAGGTAAGGGGGATAGCATGAGTCCACTGGACAAAGGGATAATTCACGGCCCAGGCAGGATACAGCAGGATGGCGGGGCATTTCATTATGCGACTCAGAACAGTGTACAATTTAAAACTTATGAATTGTTTATTTCTTCAATATTTTATTTAATATTTTTGGACCACAGTGGACCATGGATAACTGAAACCTCAGAAAATGAAACTGGGGATAAAGGGAGGCTAATGGAAAGGACAGTGTTTAAGGTACCCCTTAAACTTATTCTGTATCACCCTACACATTTGTTTATGATTATGAGGTGCGCATGCACCTAGGAGTTTCCTCTACTCATTTACAGAACGTGAGTCGCTGCATTAAGCACTGAAGTCACTGCCTAAAGCTAGTGCTTTTGAAATTGTCTTTGCAGTCTGTGTCCCTGGCTGGAATGGAAATACTAAATTTGTCATTCATGATGCAGTCATTTCCTTTCTCAATTGAAGCAATAGATTTTTAATGTGACTGACTTTGTGTAACCAAATAATCACAGAAGGCAGCCCATTTTGTTTGGTGGTGGTGGGGACACAGAGAGAGAGAGAGAGAGAGAGAGAGAATGAATTGGCAAAAGAAATCCTATTCAACTCCCTAGGTGGTACATTTAAGTACAATTCCTGCCTTTGTTTATTTGAATGTATTCAACCTAAAGTTTTGAATATGTAATCTCATGCCTGAAGTCACTGAAGTACAACCAAAAAAGAATGCTTGGTGCAAAAATTAGTTACTTGATCATAGTATGGAGCACACAGTGAGGTAATTCCCTTGGACTTGATTATGGGAAAACCTACTCTAACAATAATATCCAGCACTTACATAGGATTATCCACGCTGCAGGTATGGTTCTAGGCACCCAGCTCTCACCTCTTGACAGAAAGTAATTTACCTTATTTCATCCTCCAACATCCGGATGGGGTAGATAATATAATTCCCATGTTACAGAAGAGGAAATTGAGGCACAGAGAGGTTAGGCTATTTGTCTAGTGTCATACAATTTATAAGATGAACATGGAATTTATCTTCTAAAACGAGACATTTGAGAGTGATAGGGGTTGCTGGACATAATTATACAAAATAGCAGGGATAAACAGAGACTGCCCCCCCCCCAAAAAAAAAAAGAAAAAACATTATAATTATCCTAAAATGTTAGGGATTTGAATCCAGGGCTTACATCAGGAGCCCACACTTAAGCTATTCTGGTAAGCTGCCATTTTCCTGTGTTGGTCCTCATTTGCCCATTTTGCTCATTCCTGTGGCATTTATCCATGCATTCTTGCTCACTAGTCTTTTCCTTCCACATACCTTTCCTTTTTGTCCATGAGGCAACTGATGTACAAATTAACTAACTCCAACCTGTGTATCTACTCTTCACATTACAAGGATGAATAAGCCAGAATCCCCATCCACCAGGATCTAATAAGAGTAAAGGACTAAAACCTCATAATTTTCCTGAGGAATAAGGTTAGAATCACCACGCTGCTTAAATGAACCAAAAAAGGGCTCAGTGGTTACCAAAAAAAAAAAAAAAAAAAAATCAACTCACATGCTTTTAAACTCATCTGCAAAAATTCCTTATTCTTTCTGAAGAGCAAATATTTGTACTGAACCTGAATCCTTTGAGAGCTTGGCCTATAACAGACATGATGCTCTCAAAGGAATTTGGTGCTGCATATCCAAATTCAAAATGAAAATATTAAAATTGCAAAATAAAAGGGCAGCTGGTTTTGCTCCGAGGTTTATCAGTGTTGAGTCACCTGTTTCCATTGCATATGAAATCAAATCTAGTGTTGTAATGAAAACACGATACAATGAATTAAGGGTAATTCTCAGAGTGTTCAAGGTGTGCCTATTTGTTCAGGGACACTGGGTATTTTGAAGTTTCTTCTAAGTACTTTTATCTTCTGTAAGAATGGCATCTTCTCAGTTTTTGAAGAAAGATGCTCTATCATCTAAACACACAATGACTGGCTTTAATGCAGCAGTTATTAAAGAACAACAGCACATAGGTTTGCTCTTATGCTTTGCATTTATTTCCCTTTGTCAGCACTGGACACATATATACGCTTGACATAATTTAAGACATTCATTTTCAATCTTACCTCTTTGTTATTTACTTAACATATGAGCATCCCAGTTCCCTAAAGACTGTAAATGTGCCTAAATTTTACCTAATGGTTTTTGGCAGTTAAATTTGGTGAAGAAGGGAAAGAATAGTGGAGTGGATTGGTTCAAGTGTCTGGTAGAGGGATTGAAAGGTGGAAATAAGTCATTTTCGAATTATTTTTGCTATGTGGAAACAGGTTTTCTGGTGAATCAATGTAGGGTCATGAAGACCCATAGTGTCATCTTAGGCATCTTCCTAGGTATGTTTAAGGTAAAGATACACAATTTTAAATATTTCATACTTTAAGGAACATGTACATTGATGATTTAAAGCTAGTACTTGAATCTTATCAGTGGATGAAGTCATATCCATTTTTATAATGTATTTATTGAAAATATCATACTTTAAAATTACATTTCTACTAAAATTAATGAATAAATGTTTGGCTTTATGCACTATTTATGCTCAAGACTATGCATTTTAAATGACTTTTGCACAAATTAAATAGTGATCCTAATTGAGTTTTATGTTCTTTTAGACTGTGTTCAAAAGTACAATCTGGTCTAGATAGTCATAATTTTGTAGCCAGTATACCTCTAATTGAAGAACAAATGCATTTTATAAAGTGAGATACATGCATGTATAAATTTATTATTTTTATGTATTTTATAGTATGATATTAGACTAGCATTTATTCAGGACAAAGTGATATCAAGTTGATAGAGAATATGTTTTCTCTACTTGTTATTTCTTCTTTTTATTTAGTTGTGTTTTTTTTGTTTGTTTTATAGCCAATATATAGAGAAACAAAAGAATTATTAGACCTCAAGGCCCAACAATGTGTCTCGTTTATTTTCCTTTATAGTAGAAACCAGTCGTGTGACAGTCAAAAAACCTTCATTTTTTTTTTTTTTTTTCCATCAGTTTTTAGAGCAGAGATGTGAAATAAATTTCCTCTAACACCAAGACTACCAAAGTTACATTCAAGGGATTTGGAAGTAGATGAGCTTAGGTTTGCTTATTGAATGAGCTTACAGGACCCTTAAGTAGCAATGTGCCACCAATGTGCTGACCTGTCTATATGTATGCAGTGGAGCTTTTGGACCCTTTAGGAGACATGAACTGGGTTGTTTATGGATATCAAAGACTATATTGTTTGAAATAAATTAAGAAACCAAATAATTAGGGTTGTTATCCAAAAACAACATTTCACATCCATAATTAATTTATGTTTTACCAAGTATCTTCTTTCCTTCAACATTTAGTTACAAAATCCTTTTTTAGGCTTACTATAATAAATTACAGGCCAAATGAAATCCCATCCTATGCTGATAATGGATGTGTATAATAGCCTGAAAGAGCTTTAATAAAGTAGAATAATAAATACATAACCAATTTAATTTGGAAGTAAGCCAGTGGTTCAGTACTATCAGCTATTTATATAGCTGATATTGTTAAATTCTTAATTTTCATCCTTTCTTGATTTAAATTACAAGTTTCTTTAGAATGAAATCTACTTATGAAGAGCCTAATGGTTTCTTATTTTAGGTGTTCTACTGTGATAGTTTTAAAGTTTCTCCATCACCTTTCTGTTTAAATTCTGCATAAGGCACCTGAAACTTTAATGTAGAACAAGTATGGACCTATGTAAAAGTTATACAAATTATAGTTGTTAATTGAAAATGTGTATAATCAAGTGCTAAATCATCTATCATCCCAGTTTTATCATATATATGTGTGTGTGTGTGTATAATATAAATAAAATAAATATTTATATATATATGAAATAAAAACATTGAGTATATATCAAAAATACATTCAGGCATTACCAAACTTCTCATTCATTGTATTATCAATATATATAAAAATACTTACTGCATGTATAGACACAGCTCTTTATTCAGATGAATGCATTTATTACTTTCAATTGTAGGGTTACACTTTAAGAATTGTTACTATTAATCCATTTGTTAATATTTCTGTATATTATTTTAGCTCTATGGTTATAGCATTAGTGGTGCTTTACTATTTGAGTTCTGACTGTTCTGTCTCCCAGAGCAATATGGAATTATTTTCCATGTCTTCATGGTATCTCATCTAATTCATGAAAACTTTGTTCCATAGACAATGTTCAGATGTAAATGCAGAAAATTTGTTCTGAAGACAAAGTTCCAATTTAAATGTAAAATTTAGTCTATAAATCAAGTGTGTGAATCAAAATATTTAACCAAAAATACAATATGAGCTTCAAACAATTGAAATGGAGGCCAACCATGAACAACCAGTATGGCAGCACTGGCCGATATTCGCAGGATATCCACTCCACCAGTGACCATCGTTGTATGATTCCTGCTGAAAGCAACAGAAGCTCAGGTTAATCTAAAAGAATCAACAACTTTAATGAATATTATCTAATAATAAGAAATAAGTCTGTTTTGTAACTCTGGTAAATATAATTTTGACTCAAAATTTTATTTTGAATGTACTGCAAGGTTTAATTTGATCAATATTGATTGATTACACTGGAAGATTTTAGTTGACATTATTACTTCTTTTTTAATAGTGGCTAGCATTCAGAAGCTTCCTGCTGCCTCTGTTCTAACAGACATCAACTTTCCAATGAAAGGACGGAAGGGAATGGTTGACTGGGCAAGAAACTCAGAAGATAGGGTAGTCATTCCAAAAAGCATTTTTACTCCTCTGTCATCTAAAGGTAAATATGTGAAATAATTTGGGCTTGAATGTTCAATAAGCTCATTTAATAAAACACTAGGCATAAATCTCTATATATTAAACAATTTAAAAACGATCTGAAGTCTTGATTCTCAACTAATTTTGTAAATATAGAAGCTTACACTTGGTCTTTAAATCTCTGAATCCACTGGAGGAAAGGATCTATTAAAATGAAAAAATACATATATGTATATATGTGCAAATTATAGACCTGAGCTTGACATGATCAAGATCACCTCTAAAATTAACGTCTGTTTTCAACAGTGACATTGTGGTCTTATTTTCACCTTGTTGATTTTGACCTTCTGACTTAGTGCTCCAAAAGAGAATTGGCTCTCTTTAACCATATCATATTACGAATTTAAACTCATTAGCTGCAACTAAAGCAGCTTCTCACCTTAGCCTAATGACAGACAGTTACTTTGTGACACAAAACCAATGAAAGCATGTCTTTTAGATTTACAATTAATGTGTGCAGTGTGGGGGCTAACCTGCCCCATTCATGTTTAGGAAAGCATCTCTACCCAGCTTTGCATAAGGAAGTCCTGGAATCCTCTCTTGTAATTAACAGATTAAAGTTTTATAAGATATAATGTTTTTCTTGCTGTTTCACTATTTTTATTTTATTTTATTCTTTCTAGAATTAGATGAATCATCAGTATTTGTTCTTGGAGCAGTCTTGTACAAAAACTTAGATCTAATTTTGCCCACTCTGAGGTAAGCTACAAAATAATAAGCTGTTGTAATCTTTGTGAACTATTCCGAAAATGTGATTATAGTTCATTCTATGAAAATAGTCAAACTAGTTCTGGTAATACAAAGGGCTTTTTCTTAAATGAAATAGAAAATACCAATTTAATGAACAGCTTATTAGCATATTATGCATTTCAAAACAACTAGAAAAGACAATTTTGGTCTCTGATTATAGCTCTGTAATTCTTTTGTAACTAATCATGACTTACCTTAAGATTGGGGGGGGGAAGAAAAAAGAAAAACCTCAAATCTCTATAATAGGATGGGTTGTTTTAAATTTAATCTGTCTTCTCTCTTTATTTGTACTTAATGGTACTGTTCATCAATATTACTTGAAACTAAAGGAATGTCATGACGACTGGGAATACATGTGTGTTTTTGTTCTTTTTGCTTTTTTTTTTTTTTTTAACTTCATTTACACAAGATTTCAATTTGCTTCTAAATAAATATTCAATTACAGTTACATTAAGAAAAAGTGGTGTTCAATTAGAAGACTATTTTTGGAAGAAATCTATTCATTTCTTTCCTCCCAGCCATTAAAAGAAACAATTACAAATAGTAATTCTACCAACATTCATTTATTTGCTCTACTGTCTTAACTACTTTACCTCATTTCATGGAAAACATTCATATCTGTTTGGATAGTGATGTTATCACTCATGATGACCTGTTTCCTCCACCCCACCTCATTTTGGAGGCCTGAGACAAACAAGATTATATGTTTGTTAAACAAAGCCACATTTGCAATGAGCTCTTACTCATACCCTCATGAATGTAGCTTCACACTTTTAGGGGGAGAGACTGTGATTGATATGTACTGTTATACCAGGGGCATAAGAAATGGTCTAATAAATAAAACCAATTAGAGTTCAGTCCAGCAGAAAAAGGCCTCCCAAGAAAGCAATTAAGATTTTGCAGCTGCAGTAACTAGTTACAATTCCTTGGAGAAAATCTTTCTACGTGCAGCAAGTTATTAATATAATCGATGAGTCATGGGGAGTCCCACTCAGTACAATGCAGGTCCTCCTTCAACCACAGAGACAACTATGAGAAGTTGAGTTTTCTTTAACTCCCTTCTCTGGATGGAGTTTGGGCTGTCTGCATTTGAATAGGTTTGCACTTGATTTTGTTCTACTAATAACAGATTTTCCAAACTGATAACTTTACTCTCAACTTTTTCACTGGTTGCATTAAAACACATTGGTATGTACAACTACTCACAGGTAAAATTGGTTTAAAGTTACAGTGACTATCTTTATGTGTGATGTTCATTTGAGGAGAAATATGCTAGAGTTCAAAGTATACCTAGATACTCAGACACTTATTTCCACAGGGAGTTCATTTGTGTAAAGCTCATCTTTTAAGAATTCTAGACTAGACCTTACTTAAAATCAGATCACTTGGGTTTCAATTTCAACTTAACATAACAAAAAATGTATAAACTTGTCCAGTCACTCAGAAATCATCTGCCTTCAGTTCACCATGAAGATAGAAGCATCTTTATAGGCAGTATTCACCCTATTTGCTGCTGAGGGATATAGAGAATGCAAATAAAATATTCAACATAAAATGTTTTTGATTGTGAATTCATGTCCCTACTTGTCTAACAAAGCTGCATTATTATTAATCTTGTTTTGCATAATACCATAGAACTTACCTACACCAATGAAATCAGGTTATTCCAATTTTCATAAATTTATATAGTGAAGGGAATTGAAAATTTATTTAGTGATATCAGCTTTTTGTAAAAAGAAAAAAACACACATTCATTTAGTGTTTCAACATTTTTTTAAATCTGTTGAAATGCAGATTTAGTGGTTACTTACAGTTATGGATAGAATCAATGGATGCATTATGGGTGATTTAATGGACAAAGTAGAGAATTGTTCAGAGTAGTGGGTCCCCTAATACCACCTGTGATACCTAGGATTTCAGATCAACCTTGGCAAAAGTCCCTGACTGTTTTTAATATGTAAACTGTGGAATTGAACTCAAAGGTTCTTTCCATCTTCAGAAATTCCCTCTTTATTACAGCAAAATTATGGAATTTTAGAGTTCTGACATATTCTTTACTTGAAGTCCTTAATAACATTTGTATAAGAATTATAAATAGGTATACGTACTCATATTTTCTATGTATAATAACCTAAATGACTCTAGGAAAACAGTAGTCACATTTAGATTCATTGACCAGAAATAATGACAATAGAATGCTCAAGATGAAATGTTTAAATACTAGTTGAAAGATGAAATATTAGCATTTACTTCATATTTTCTTTTATTTCATATAGTAAGATAATGTAACTAAGCATTTTTATACCTGTTATTTTCCTTTTTAAAAAATTGTTCCAGAAAGTTTAGTGAGTAAACCATGCCAAATATAGATCTTCTAAATAAGAGTAAGCCTTTTAAATGGACAAGGGTAATGTTTTGCTTTGTAGTCACTCAACAAACATTTACTAAGCAGCAACCCTGCTAACCTTATTGCCTTAATTATTTTAAATTACTGTCAAAACTCCCAGAACAGTGTTTAATAAATAATAAAGTTCCAAGAAGTATTTACTTGAATAATTGTTTATCTGATAAAATATCCTATGTAAAGCATTTTTTTTTTTAAATAAGGTACATATAAATTTAGTCTTTATACTAAAAAAATATTTTAGGAACAGAGGAATAAAAATACATCTATCTTGTTTTACTGTATAAATTTGACTCTGAAATGAACCCAATAGGAAAGGAAATATCTTCTTATTCAGATGAAAACAATATACAAATGTGCTCTATGTGTTTACTTATTATTTACCAGATTTTCATGACATGTTTTCCTGTGTTCTTTTTACTAATTCTCTGTTGAAATTTTTGGAGTCAAATTTCCCATACACAGAATAACGTTAGACTTGCTGTTAAGTTTCCAGACATTTTGTATTTTGATATAATCATTTTCAAAACAATACTTTGCGTAATTTCCCTCAAGGGGACTAGGAAGAACTTGACATAATGTTTTTAGTAGATATGATTCAGAAGTTTTCCTTCATATAAGACAGAAATAACGACATGTTGACTCTTTTATTTAGATATTTCTTTTTTCCTCTTGCCTTAATAAGTATTCGGCTATTCTTCAAGCTGCAATTTTTATTTTACTGTGTGTCTTCCCTTTTACAATTAAGCATATTCAAATTGTCCCTTCAACTGAAGGAAGTAGGCTCTGCTGGAATCCAAACTAAATACGTGCTATTTTGAGCATCCCACTTTCATTCTTCTTCAGTGTAATTTCTTATAGTTCAACATCCGAGAAACAGTGGATATTAGTGCTGTGAGGCCCTTTAAAGATGAGTCCCCTCCTTCACTCGGGTTTTATACATGAAAGAACTGAGCTCCTTGTTACTTCAGTGACCTGCCCAAGGCTATATGTCCAGTAAGGGACTGCATTCAACTCAAGTCTTCTGTCTGGGAAAACCAGGACTCTTCCACTGTCTTGTTTCCTCAATGATGCTAATATCCATTCCTTTAAGAAGTACAAGCCATGCACCTCTATATTAGTGTGAATACACAGCTGTCTTCTGCAGAAAATCTTGTAAGGCATAGGTGGCCATGCGTGGACAGGCTCAAGGAGCCTTGGGGTCAATATGGTGGCCCCAACTTAGGCTATTGACACCAAAGCCTGAGGGTGTCACTCTTCCCACCCCCCCGATGACCACTTTTGAGCCTGATAGATGAAGGCTGGCCAGCCAAGCCCAGAGGGTCCTCAGGGGAAGGTGAGACCATCTACACACATAGGCCCTACTCTTATCAAGGAACTAACAACCACTCAAGGTCTGGTGAGCACTTAAACTGGTGAGGATTTTTAACTGTAACGACCTTTTAGTAGGACAATTTGACAATATTAAGAGGCTTTAAAAGTGCATTGTTATTAATACAGCAATGCCACCTCTAAGATTTTATATTATGTAGATCACCTCTAAGAAAAAAAAGAAAATGTGTATCCAAACATACACTCAAGCCAAAGAGTTCAAGAAAGAGTTGTAGCCAATCCATTTTCTGATTCATTTAATAAAGTCAGGTTCCAGATTCAGAGGAAAATCACAATATTTTTGAGTATGGGAGCAATGTGTAGTTTTTTCTGGTAGGACATATAAAAGAGGTAGTCCTGTTTTAAAAACGAAACAACACAAAACTAAAAACAAGCAAAACAAAAAACCTTAAATGGAAATATTAACATTCAAAATATTGCAAAAGATCTAATTAAAATTATATTCAAATTCCACTATAATATTAAAACACCAGGAAAAATACAGCTGAACAGAAAACAACGTTCTATAAGCCGGTTATTATTTGAAAATTATCTTTTAGAAAGGAACAAATTTCAGTGATGCAAAATCATATGTATTCGCTGTCAAGTACACCAACTTAATGAAGATAAATCATGCTGAATTTTCTTCATATTTAGGAAATGGGACTCATTTGAGTTTCCATTATTATATGAATTAAAAGCAATTGGGAAAAGCAGTTGAACTAAATAATACTGGAAATAATAGAAAAACAAAGTCATAATCACTTTAATACCAATACAGCCTGAAGGCAATCAACCTGAAGTAGTGAGTTCTGGCAAGAGCACCAGTTCTTTACTTTCAGGAACTAAACTTTGAACCTTGCTTCTTCATTCTGAGTTTGCAATGAAATACTATAGTTTTCTGATGTTCTGGATCTTTTTATAAAGTCCTGTTATGGGAAAATTAAAATCATCCCTGGGGATAACAAATTTGCATGACTAATACTTACAATATCACACAATCAGTACAGTATTTACAAAAGTCTGAGTTTAATTTGGCCATATCTTTTAAAAGCGAATTTAAATCCCTGATTACTTAGCTTCTTTGTGATTCTAAGTTCTTACATCCTTTGCATATCTAACTTGAAATTCTATTCAGTTTTCAAATCTCTGTTAGCCAACCCTACTTTTTAGCAGCCATTAGCTCGTTTTAGTTTTAAAACAAATCTATTTAGCTTAATAATTCTGATGAAGTCCCCAGTTTCTATAACATATATGAAGTCATCTATTTTATTATGGTTTTATTTAAATTGGGAGATTGTTTAAAACAATTATGAAAACATTCCATTTAGAATGCACTATTCTCCCATAAGAAAAGATGAAGTAGTGCCATTTGCAACATGGATGGATCTTGAGATTATTATGCTAAGCGAAATATGTCAGACAGAAAAAGTCGAGAACCATGTGATTTCACTGATATGTGGAATATAACACTGAAAACACCAAAAGAACAAGACAAACAAATGAAGAAACAAAAACTCATAGACACAGATAATAGTTTAGTGGTTACCAAAGGATAAGGGGAGTGGCGGGTGGTAGCTGAGGGTAAAGGGAATCCAATATATGGTGATAGAAAGAGAACTGACTCTGGGTGATAAACACAATGTGATATATTGACGATGTATTACAGAATTGTACACCTGAAACCTATGTAACTTTACTGAAAATTTTCACCCCAACAAACTTTAATTGAAAGAAAAAAAGAAGGTACATGAGAAATAATTCTAAAAGTGGAAAGAGGCTACAGTAATTTTAATAATTTTCATTAAACAATTAACATCTTTTTACTGTACCTTGCATGGCTACACTTTATTTGCACAATTAGTTCCATAATCCCCTCCACTGACGTTTCTTCTGTGAGGCAGCATCGTATTTTTTTAATGTGGTAAAAAACACAACATGAAATATACCCTCTTAACTATTTTTAAGTGTACAGAATAGTACTGTTCACTATGTGCACCTTATTGTGCAACACATCTCTAGAGTATTTTCATTTTGTGAAATTGAAACTGTATTTCTTGAACAACAATTTACCTTTTACCTCCTCCCCCAGCCCCTGGACACTACTATTATACTTTCTGTTTCTAAAAAATGGACTACTTTAGATACTTCATATAAGAGAAATCATACAGTAGTTGCCTTTTTGTGACTGGCTATTTCAAACATATTAGCATAATGTCCTCAAAGCTCACCCGTGTTGTAGTATATAACAGAGTTTCCATCTTTTTAAGGCTGGATAAATTTCCATTGTCTATATATACAACATTTTCTTTATCAGTTCATCTGGCAATGGGCATTTAGGATGTGTACTCCTCTTGGCTATCATGAGTAGTGCTGCAGTGAACATAGGTGTGCAAATCTTTTTGAGATCCTGTTTTCAATACTTTAGTTCTATACTCAAAAGTGGGATTTCTGGATCACATGGTAATTCTATTGTTGATCTTTTGAAGAATCTCCATACTGTTTTTCATAGCAGCTGCACCATTTTACAGCCCACCAACAGTGCACAAGAGTTCCAACTTCTCTACAACCTTGCCAACACTTGTTACTTTCCTTTTTTTCTTTTTTTATGGAGGGTGCAGCTCACAATGGCCCATGCAGGAATCAAACTGGCAACCTTGGTGTTATTAGCACCACACTCTAACCCACTAAGCTAACTGGCCACCCCTATTTTCTATTTTTTTAATAATGGTATGAATTGATATTTCATTGTGGTTTTGAAATGAATTCTCCTGAGGATAAGTTGTGTTTAGTATCTTTTCAAACAGTTGCTGGCCATTTGTAGATCATCTTTGGAGGGATGTCTAGTTAAGTGTTTTGACCACTTTTAGAATCTATTGTTTGTTTTTTGTTGTTGTTGTTGAGGTTTAGACTTCCTTATATCCTCTTGATATTAACCCTTTTTAGACAAACAGCTTATAAATAGTCTTTCTTATTTGGTAGATTGCCTTTTCACTCTGTTGTTTCCTTTACTGTATAGTTTTGTTTTTCTTTTATCTTTTTTTTTATTTAATATTTGATATGGTACCACTTCTACATTTTAGCTTTTGTTGCCTTTACTTTGATGTCACATCAAAGAAATAATTTGCAAAGTTGTTTCCTTATTTTTCTTCTAGGAATTTTATAGTTTCAGGTTTTATGTTTAGATCTTTAATCCATTTGAGTTAATTTTGGTATACGGTCTAACAGAAAGGTCCAACTTTATTAATTTACATACAGATATCAAATTTTTCCAGCACCATTTATTGAAGACATTATCCCTTCCCCATTTTACAGCCTTGGTATTCTTGTTAAAGATAAGTTGACCATAAAAGTGAGGATATATTTCTGGGATCTCTATTGTATTTATACTAGTACTGTATTATTTTGACTTTCTGTAGCTTTGTAGTGTTTTGAAATCAGAAAGTGTGTGGCCGCCAGATTTTACTATGGTTTTTTGAGATGTTATAGGAATATTAGGATTTTCTTTTCTCTTTTTTTTTCAAAAAATGTCATTAGGATTTTCATAGGGATTCCATTGATTTATAGATCACTTTGGGTAGTATGGACATTTTATCAATATTATTAAGTCTTTCGATTAATGAACATGGCATGTCTTCCCATTTATTTGTAACTTCTTTGATTTATTTCTGCAATATTTTTTGGTTTTCAGTTTACAAGTCTTTTGCTTTCCTGATTAAGTTCCTTCCTAACTTTTATTGTGTTTGATGCTATTGTAAATGAGATTTTTCTTTTTTAATTTCCTTTTTGGATTATTCATTGATAGTGTATAAAATTGCAATTGATTTTTGTGTGTTGATGTTGTATACTGTAATTTTGCCAAATTTATTAGTACTAACAGGTTTTTGTGAAATCTTTAGGGTTTTCTACATAGAAGATCATTTCATCTGTAAACAGGGAAAATTTTGTTTCTTCCTTTCCAATTTGGTTGCTCTTTATTTCTCTTTCTTGCCTATTACCTTATTCCTGATCTTGCAGTGAACACTTTCATTTTTTCACCATTGAGTACATTGTTAACTGGATTTTTCATGTATGGCCTTTATTATGTTGAGGTGCATTACGTCTATACCTAATTTGTTGTAAGTTTCTTTTTTTTTACCATAAAGAATGTTGATTTTTTTAAAAATGCCTTTTCTCCATCAATTGAGATGGCCATGTGGTTCTTCATTCTGTTAATGTGGTGTACTACACTGACTGATTTTCATATGTTGAACAATCCTTGCATCCCAGAGATAAACTCCACTTAATCATGGTGTATGATCCTTTTAACATGTTGTTGAATTTGGTGTGCTAGTATTTTCTTTAAAGTGTTTACATCAATATCCATTAAGGATATAGGCCTGTAGTTTTCATTTCTGATGACATCTTTGATATTGGCATCAGGGTAATGCTGTTTGAAATTGTTCCCTCCCCTTCAGTGTTTTGGAAGAGTTTGAGAAGAATTTTTTTTTTTTTTATATGTTTCATGGAATTCTTCAGTGAATCTGTTTGGTCATGGGCTTTTTGTTGTTTTTGGAGGAAGGTTTTTGATTACCGATTCAATCTTACTAGTTATAGGTCTGTTTAGACTTTTTTTCTTTTCTTCATGAATCTGTATTGGTAGATTGTAAGTTTATAGGATTTTATCCATTTCTCTTAAGTCATTCAGTTTGTTGGCATATAATTGTTCATAATAATCCATTATCATACTTTTTATTTCTGGGGCATCAGTTGTAATGTCTCCTCTTCATTTCTGATTATTGTTATTTGAGCTAGCTCTCTTTTCCTATTAGAAAGCCCAGCTAAGAGCTTGTCAAATTTGTAGATCGTCTTTACTGTTTTTCTATTCTCTATTTCATTTATTTGTGTTCTAATATTCATTATTTCTTTCCTTCTGCTAACTTTGGGATTTATTTATTTATTTATTTATTTATTTATTTATTTATTTATTTTCCTAGTTCTTTTAGGTGTTAATTTAGGTTGTTGATTTGAGATTTTTTTTTTTAATGGAGGCTTTAGTTCTATGTATTTCTGTTTTACTACTGCTATTGCTACATCTCATATGTTTCGGTATGTTATGTTTTTATTTTCATTTGTCTGAAGATATTTTCTAATTTCCCTTGTAATCTGTTTTTGACCCATTGATTGTTCAAGAGCCATATATTTGTGAATTTTCCATTTTTCTTTTGATTTCTAATTTCATTCCAGTGTGGTCAGAAAAGAAACTTGGTGTGATTTCAATTAACTTAAATTTATTAAGATTTTTATGTGGCCTCACCTGTGATCTATCCTGTAGAATATTCTGTGTGCATTTGAGAAGAATGTATATTCTGCTTTTGTTGGATGGAGTGTTATGTATATGACTGCTGTGTCCAATGTGATAATGTTTTTCAAGTTCTCTGTTTCTTCTACTATCAAGTTAATCTATCTATTACTAAAACATAAGATATTGTCTTGATAGTCTACTATTATTGTGCCATTACCAATTTCTCCCTTAAGTTCTGTCATTGTTTGCTTCATATATTTGGGTGCTCTGCTGTGAGGTATTTATATGTTTTTAATTGTTACATCTTCCTGGTGAATTGACTCTTTTATAATTATTAATGATCTAATTTGTTTCTTATTACAGTTTTTGACTTAATGTCTATTTTGTGTGCTATAAGTATGGCCATCCCTGTTCTCTTTTGGTTACCATTTGCATGGAATATTGTTTTCCATCTTTTATTTTCAGTCTATGTATGTCCTTATACCTAATGTGGGTCTCTTGTAAATAGCTGTATTGTATTTTCTAATCACATTTTACTCTCTTTGAGATAGGGTTCATGTACCCTAAGCACCTTAAGCTTTTGTAAAAATTGTAAAGAATAACTTAGGTCTCCTTTTAGTGACTAACTCTACACATTTTTAAATGTTTTAGATACCAAGTAGGACAAATCTCAAGGACAGGAAAGACCTTTATTACTTTAGTCATGAAATCTATTTGGCTGTAAGATCTGCTTTACTAGCAGTGAATGCAAATGTGGACCCAGCCAGGAAGCATTAGTAGATCACAAAGCCTAACATGGCATATAAGGAGCCAGATAGTCACTTAAGCAAATAGGACTAAATTGATGGAATAAATTAAAGGTAATTTTGTAGACTGTACACTTTTTAAAAGGGAATTTGTATAATGTAAATTTGTTTATTTTTCCTTCATTAAGCATTTTATTACCATGATATTAGAATTATATTTAAACCAACTTAGTCAAAAGTTTCATTTTTTAAAGCACGTGCTTATTTAATAAGACATTCAAATATGTGTTAGCACTAAAATGTGCCAAGTATAATACAGACAAAGATATATAAATACCAGATATAGATCGTGCCTTCATTGAATTAATAATCTTGTAGAAGTAGTCATACATAGCATTAATGGATGTTGTAGCAGAGATAGGTACATGTTAGTAACACAAGGTTGGGGAGTACACATACACATGTGATAAAAACAACTATCTGCATAAATGTGTTGGCTTGCATCCCTTCCCAATTGTATTCTAAATAAGCTAGCCCTAAAACACATACACAGACACACAAAGTGAAAGCCACAAAGTAGACTCCATCCTTGAGGGACCATCCTCATCAGGCTAGTTGATGAACCTGACACAAAGTAACATACTGTATAGCAGGCTGCTTATCGTAGCTACTTTACGTTCCACAGCCCAGTTTCTCAGGGCCAAAATCCATACATGTCTATACACACAAAGAGAACTTCATAAATATATTAACCAGATTATAAATTTATCTTTGGAATACCCACATCTGTATTTTTGGTAAATTACCAATTTATGCAACTTTTAAAATAATACAAAATATTGGTATACTATCAAATTTACTAATTAAAATTAATAGTTAAGTTAAATTAGCATTGGGTTTATTTATAGCTGAGAAATGGGATTATAAACAAAACCAGAATAAAAGGACAGGTTGAATTTGGGTGATGTATAAATATTTTTGTTTCAGGTAACAAAACCAGAACTGAAACACATTCAGGCTAATCTGAAAAAAAAAAAAAAAAAAGGAAAAGGGAAGGAAGGAAGGAAGGAAGGAAGGAAGGAAAAAGAAAGAGAGAGAGAGAGAGAGAAGAAAGAAAAAGAAAGAAAGAAGGAAGGAAGGAAGGAAGGAAGGAAGGAAGGAAGGAAGGAAGGAAGGAAGAAAGAAAGAAAGAAAGAAAGGTGCATCTGTGGCTCAGCACTCTATCTGTGGCTCAGGAGTGTTCTCTGGGAGAAACTTCCACATTTTTTTTGGTGGTGAAAGAAAGGCAAACATTCTCCCCAACTTCAAGCCACATACACCTTGTCATTCTCTGGGAATCCTGTCATGTCTGCTAATATAATTAATTGCCCAGTATTACCTTGCAGCTTTGTTAATTCCGTCATTCTCATTTGCCCCTCTGATCACTTTTACTGACAGAGAAGCAGAGAAGAACAAGTTTGCAAAAGGAGCTTGGCATTTAGAACTTTCTTTCATATCTTTCTCAATATACCTTTCATTCAATTTACCCATTTAGTGTTAAATGAAATCAATGACAGTTAACCAGCTCTCTCTGTTTGCAATTGTCTTCCCCATGAAAAATGTAAAAAACAACTTATACTTTGTTGTTTTTTTACAATTTACTGTTAGGCTACATACCATGAAGCTTTCCGAGTGTTTAAGAATTTGTTGACATTACTAAATACACAAGAGATGGTTTAAAAATGTTACCCCACTTATGTGTTTACAGTTCCTTCACTACTAAACATAGTAAATTCCTCCAACTATGGCTTACTATTCCTTTTTGATGAAATCTTGTGGCAAAAACCATCCCATTAGAAAAAAAAAACATTTTTATAAAGAATATGAAGCTCAGCATTGTTCCATGATATCATAATTATATGACTTTGATGGTACTGCCATTTTAGAAAACAATATGGCAGCAACTTGTAAAATTAAACATGCTTTTACCATATGATCAAGCAGTTTCACTACTAGGTATTTACCCAAGACAAATAAAAATACATATCCATGCAGAAAGTATGTATGCCAATTATACATAATAGCCAAATATTAATGGCTACAATTTGTGAACATTAAAAATCAAAAGCAACCCAATGTTTGCTTACTTAATTGATGAATAGACCACAAATGGTGGTATATCCATATCATGGACTATTACTCAGCTATAAAAAGACACAAAGTGGATAAATATCAAAAACATTATGCTAAGTGAATTAAGTCAAAAACAAAGTCTGTGTAATTTATGATTCTATTTAAATAAAATTACAGAAAAGGCATAATTATAGTGACAACATGTCCATGGTTGCCTGGACTCATGGGAGTGTGCGGGGGGTCTAGTGTAAAAGAGCTCAAGAAAACTGTTTAGGGTGAAGGATCAGTGGTCTGTCTTGATTTGTAGACAATGTCAGACATGGTAGAATACAATTACCAAAAGCATTAAATGGCCCACTTAAAATTGTTGAACTTTATTATCTATAAATAATGCCTTAAACAACAAAAAGGAGGAAAAAGATTAAATGACTTTATCTTTGATACCTGTAATGAATTCTCCAAGGTAGTACATGCTCTATGGAAGAGCAGGTGGTTTATTTTGAATCAAAAAGGGGTGATGGACACACACACACACACACACACACACACATACATGCACACACATATGTATGTATGTATGATATATATTTCTTTAAATAGCTAAAAGTACAATAAAATCTTTAAATCTCTAAATAAATGATGTGCAGCATTTTGTGTATGTTGGATGAAAATCTATATATTCAAGCTACAGTTGGTTCAGTCTTCTATGTTTATATTTATGTATAAATTTTTGAAGCTTGTAAGTGTAATTGTATTTAAAACTTCTTTGTGAGTAAACTGTACTTGGTAAGATATTTTCAAAGGCAAATATATTCCTTACATTGAGCACATTGAGATAAAGAAGTGGCCTATAAATCTCTATTGCTGAAATGAATGATGCTCAATAATTATCAGCAGCATTTATTTATATTTAAACTCCACTTGCTTTCATGCTATACCACATTCTAATCATTCATCTTAATGAATTTTGAGATAGTCTTAAAAATGCCATGACAGCGCTTTGCAAGAAGAATATTTGATCTCCTGGAGAACAAAACTGTTAAGTCCACCTTGAGATCAATGGATTATATTAATTTAAAGATTGCCTGAGGGTTTAAATTCACAATCCATCTCTCTCATCGGCGAATCACATTTCAGTAATCGAAAGCTTGTCAGCGCTATTGCTTTTTCATCTTTCTGGCATCTAAAATGGTAACAGTGAACAATAGCTTCTCCTTTCCCCAGTGCTCTGTTTCCTGATAGAGTTTATCTATAACAAAACAAACAAACAAAAACTGTACTTTTCCAGGAATAGTACTTTAGTGTCACGTTTTAAATCTATTTGCCCTATTTTTTTCTTAAGATACATTTATTTAACATGTCATCCAAACATGTATTGAGCAATAGGAAATCATGTGTCATCAGTTATTTCTCCTTTTAATCATGATTACTCTGTTTCAGAAATTATACTGTCGTTAATTCCAAAATCATCGTGGTCACAATAAGGCCTGAACCCAAAACAACAGATTCGTTCCTGGAGATAGAACTAGCTCATTTGGCTAATGTAAGTGTCCTCCATTTGTCATTGTATTACTTATAGAATATATCTTTCAATGAAGGTTAACAGTCGTTCTTTGACCGATAACACCAGAACCCATTTTCTAGGCTTTTTAGAGTTGCAAATGAATTAATTTGTTATGAAGATACGTGTTATATAGAGACACAATGCCATATTATTCTATGATAAACTCTTATTTTTTTCATGATAAAATTCTCCTCAGTTTACTCCTATAATAATCAATAAATTGTTTATCAGTGTACACATCTGATTGGGCTCTGAACTAGACAGTGAGAGAGATCAAGGTGACTAAGAACCTGTCTCACCATGAGGTGAGGGAGCACTGCCATGTGAATACATAGATTTCAGATGCATGCAGCAACAGCAGTTACAGTACAAAGAGGAGAGATAACTTCAGGGTAGGAGAATGGATGGGTAGCATTTAAACGTTCTACATTGAGGATCAGAAAGGGCTCCTTATAACTTACCTGGGTGCTCCAGTGCTCTAAATCTAAATCTTCCATTCAGAGTGACAAGAGCACTTTCTTAAATCCATACAACTGCAACTGAAGTTTGTTGGATCTTGGTCAGACCTTATGTAGAAACTTAAAATATCTACTTACCCTTTATATATTCACTTTGAATACTTAAATTATTGAGGAATAGAGGCAAGGGAGGTGATTCCTATTAAGGCTTTCTTAATTATACTTTTTATACTTCCGCTATTAAAGTAAGCCAGTCTCATATGTTTCATGTGCATATTTTTTATTCCTTGCAAAATTTCTATGAAGTTGGCTTTTACAGAGAAGCACAAAAGATTGCCATTTTCTAGATTGCCATAGTGAAAGATATAATGGAATTTATAATCACATCCTATGGTCTATAAAACTTACGTATTTTCTTATATTTTATAATTTTTGACTTCCCCTAAAAAAATAAGCGTTGGTTTTATTTAAAAAAAAAAAAAAAAAAGACAATTGTCTTTCCTTTAAACCACTTTTTATTAAGATGTTTCAGCTTCCCAGATTGTTCAATGAAAATCTCAAATCTCTCAGCAATAACTTTTAAACATCCCAATTGATACTTAAGCTGTTAGGTCTTTTCCTACTTTTGCCAAAATGTGACCGTACTGGTTCTATTTAATATGTACCTCCTCATCCTTTAGAATAGCCTTAATCTCATCACTGCACTGAAAACTGGGAGATAATTTTAACATTGCTTTTGAGTATGGAACTTATTCCTTTGTATGTTCAAAATGTGTTATAAAAATATTTACGTACTCATTTGTTTGTTTTCATTGTTTATCATGGTAATGTTTTTCTAGTTATAAGCATTGGTGAAAAATAGTAAGATGTTAATTCCCTAAAATGCTTACCAAAAAAACAACACTGTCAGAATGTATGCCATATTTCTTAAGGAGAAAACACTTCTGTTAATGAACATTTGTAAAACTTCCCCTAATAAAGATTAAATCATTATTTAGAATTTAAGGATCATGTTAATTATATAACTGTTTCTCATAAATTGAAGAAAGAGTAACCTCAAAAATAGTGTTGATGAAACAGTCTCACAATTTCAATTCAATAAAACTATTTAAAATTAATAGATTTAAGCTTCGAGTCCAACTTTTCTGGGAGCATATTTAGATAGGCGATTTACAGAAGAGATAAACCATGTAATAATTGATTTTCCGCATATGGAAAGTAGAATGTACAGTCAATAAATCTTATTAAGCACCAGCTAGATACTGGAATGATGATGCAATTCAGAATATAAGAATGCTGAGATATTGTCCAAGTCACTTAGAATTCATTCTGTCTTTCAATATTTTGAGTGCGTGAGTTGACCAGATACTTAAAATAACACCGTCTCTACTCCAGAAGTCCTGGACTTAAGAGAACGTAGACAAATCTGTTACAAAAGGGGGCTGAGGGAGGAGACGTGGAAGAAGAACAGTTTACGCTGAACAAGATGCTACTAAGTGTTCTCACTTCCATGCTCTCCTCACGTGCAGTGTCCCCCTGCGCCTGTCCTCAGAGGCCACCCCAATGGAACAGGCCCCTCTGGACTGCTCAATCCCTGATTTCTTTCCTCTGTTTTATAATTCCTATCACACTGTTGTGTGTACAATACATACAGTCCTTTTGCTCTCCATTTCTAATGCCTCTTATATTTATATTTACCATCCAAATTAGAATTTGTAAATACCATTGTTCACTGAGGGAAGGAACATATGACTGATGTATTGAGTATCTTAATATTTATTACCAGTCTTATAAAGATACGTTCTATGCGTACATACCGATGCTAGTTTTATTTCCATTGAAGAGATCAAAAGAGCCTATACTGAAACATAAAAATCTTCCCTAAAATGTAAAGAAAAGATATATTTTTAACCTGAAAATTGAAATTGATTAGAACAAGCTGAAATTTCATTGCAACTATAGTTATATAGAGATATATATGATCACTGTTATTGCCTTCAAAATTAAACTATTTTAGATATGACATATTTCTAATATCACGTCTATCTACTTTCAACTATATCAGAAGTATCTGCTGTACTTTTCTGAGCTCAGAAAAGACTAATGACTTGCAAATTATATCTGTTTCATATACAATGTGGGAAAAAAATGAATAATAGGAATTAATAGTTATAATGAGTCTAGGGGAAAGCCTGTTAAATTTTTCTAAATGAAATGTGTTCTTTTAAAAAGCTTTTTAACAAATACCATTTCAAGTGTGTTAAATATATTAAGACCCTTGGGAACTGGTAGGAATAGGTAACAGAACATGGAATTTTGAAATTCCAAATTGTATTTAGCAAAGCCAGTTGCAGTTTCAACCACCTTGTAAGTCATTGAGTCAGATCCTATTCTTAGTTCAGGTTTTTTGGCTTATGGCTTTATTCTTATGGCCTACAGAATCAGGGTTTGTGGTCCTTCGTGCTTAGGCATAGTCATTGCTTGCTCTAAACAAATACCAAATTTGCTTCTCCCATAAAAGAGTGTATATATATAACTTAAGGTTTCTTCAGTGTGATGTTTATGCCTATCTATGTTGTTTGATTCTTGAATACATAAGGAGATTTAGTAACGTTATTGAAAGGAATCATTGAGACCTACAGATGTACAGTTGAATGGACCTAAATGTACACGCATACACATCACATGCATATATACACTTACCCACCATTAGGATGCCTGGGGTCTGACAAGTCTGAGCCTGCTGGGACTTTCTAAGGTAGATAACACCCCTATCTTTACAGATGAGTTAGACAACTAAGTAAATAAAAGCATTTTAGTTATTACATTCCCTACTAACTTTGCAAGCCAGAATGCACATTATTTTTCCAAATAAACAGTATTTATGTAGTTCCATTTCTAGTGACAAGACAGGACTACGAGTATGCTGGCCTACTGTCTCTGCAGTCTAGTCTTGCCTTTCTTTTGATTTCTTCCTCTGAACAATAACTCAAATAATCTAGGTAAAATGATGCGACTGTCTTTCAGGATTGAAAATAATCCACCAGGTTAATCTGTAGTTCTTAAATTGGACATATTCACAAAACAGCTCTTGAGAATTTGGACTTGTAGGTTTGTTTTTTTGTTTCTTTGTTTGTTTTCCATATTCACTTGCATACTAATAGGATCAAGGTAACAAACTAAAGAGTTTTATGTGTATACACTAAAATTAATCATGAGCCATAACCTTTGTAAATAATAGTGGAAAACATAATGTGGGACTGTAATAAATTTGCTTGTTATTATCAGATAAGCATGAGAAACAATGAAAAGAGATTCTGACATTCATCAGTGGGTATTTTCATGAATATTAAAGGCTGGTAACAACCTAAGGAATTAAAAATCACTTGGCAAAGCTTAGAGAAGTCCAGTCTATGCATCTATAATTTCTACAAAAGGGTATTTGTATCCCTTTACTTTTTGAATTACTCTCCTATCCTTGTTTCTGTCCATTTGGAAGAAATTTCTGATGTTTTGCCTGCATAAAGCTCTTGGTAATTTTTATAGGAGAGTCATGAAATGCTAACTAGACAAGCAGATTGATGCCTCTGCCAACTGCTGAAATTGAGATAGAATTGTTCTGAAGCAACAGTTTGTTTGGATTATATCCTAAATTTGAAACTTTAGTAAGCATTCTTCCCAATTACATTTCACATTCAATTTAGTTTTACTCATAATACATAGTAATATTCTTCAAAAAGATGTTAGAATAATTATGCTATTGTTGGAGCAGGGGTCAACAAACCTTTTCAGTTAAGACTCAGAGAGTAAGTATTTTAAGCCTCTGAGCCATAGCGGTCTCTGTCCCATCTATTCACCTATGCAGTTGTAGTGTGAATGCAGCCGTAGACAGTATATAAACAAATGCCTGTTGCTCTGCAATAAAGTTTTATTTACAAAAATAAGTGGCTGGCAAGATTGGGCCCCTGGGCTGTATCATTTGTCAATAATGGCCCCCAAAGATGTCCGCATCCTAATCTCCAGAAACTGTGAATATGTTATGTTACAAATCAAAAGAGATTTTGCAAATGTGACTAAGGGTAAGGACAGTGAGATGGAGAGATTGTCCTGGATTATCTGAGTAGGTCCAATTTAATCACATGAGCCAGTAAAAGTGTATAACCTTCCCCTATGGCTATGGTCAGAGAGATGCAACTTAGAAAGGACTCAACTTCCATTGCTGACTTTGAAGATACAGGAAGAGGGCCACAAGGCAAAGGATATAGGCAACCTCCAAAAGCTTAAAGCAACCCCTGGTTGCCAACCAAGAAGGAAATGTGGACTCAGTCCTACAACTGCAAGTAACTAAATTCTGCTGAAACCTGAATGAGCCTGAACATGAATTTGTCCCCAGCTCCTCCAGAAAGCAGTGCAATTCTTCCAATGTGAATTCTTGAGCAGAGACCAGACGTCTGACCCACGGAAACTGCAAGATAATAAATTTGTGATTCTGCACTGCTAAGTTTGTGGTAATTTTTACAGCAGCAATAGCAAGTGAATAACCCTGCATTGGAGCATTGCAAAATTTTTAGATTATGAAGGTAATATACATGTATACATTAATAGTGCCATTTGAACCAGATATATGACAATACTGATAACACATTACATTATTCAATAAAAATAAAATTAGCAACTAGAAATTACATTTTATCCTGCTGATTATTATACCAGCACTTTAGGAACCTGATTAAAGTAATCACCTGACAGCAAGAATGGCCATTGTAAAGAGGAGGTGGCATATTAGGCAAAATCAGAGGAAACCACAAGATAGCACTGCCTATGCAGCCACAGGACGAACCTTGTGGAACCCGATGCTGCATGTCAGGGACAACTCTTGACATTTGCAGATATGTTAAGTTTTTAAAGCAATTTAGCAAAACTTTTCTGCTGACAGCTGATAGACTGGAGCAGCAAAAAACCAGCCCTGCCAGCCTTTGTCTCCACTACACCTCATAAAAATATTATTAGGACACATTATTATATCCTCTTAGCTATAAAAGGAAAAGATTCAAGCCATGGTTAAATCTATAAAGAATCTAGTTATTTAGGTATTTGTTTAGGAAAGTATTTGCCACTTGAAGTCATAGGAAATACTTGGAGAGTTTTTGCCCCCTAGATGACCCATTTGTTTGTTGAGAGGTTCACCAGATTCCTTGCAATCATTATAGGAATGATGTAACCATATGTGGGTAAGACACTCTGGCACATATACGTGGAGGCAATGATTGTCTTTGAAGGCTACACACAGAAATATTCCGTGATAGTGTTTCAATATTTTATTGTTTCCCATATGTCAAATGCAAAGTATTCATTGAGAAATAATGTGCATTCAGGTTAGTGATATATCTCAGAAATCAGAGAAGCAAGCTGTTATCACATCCACAAAAATAGTGTCACCTGGTTAATGTGAGCTACTGAGTAACCATATAGCAGAAGCTGAATATATGCCCTCTGTGTTCCAATTAAATAGCTGCCAACTCCTCTAGAAGAGCTATGTAACATGGATATAACTCGTTCTGATAAAACAATATTCTGCATTTTTCACTTCAGTGGCCTTTATATCATTCTGCTTTCGTTAAAGCCAATGCTTTCTTTTTCATCTCCTTGATTTGACTTGTTCCCAATGTAATTCTTTCTATGGAACCCTTGTAAATCCATTCAAAAATTCTGTATCTCTATAGTCCTATTACTGAAACACGGTATTGCATTTTCGATGAGGCTCTCTAGACTTTAGATATCTATCAGCCACCCGAGAGAGAGAGAGAGAGAGAGAGAGAGAGAGAGAGAGAGAGAGAGAGAGAGAGAGAGAGATTTTTTCTTTTTAAAAA
Source organism: Rhinolophus sinicus (assembly GCF_036562045.2). Taxonomy (NCBI): domain Eukaryota; kingdom Metazoa; phylum Chordata; class Mammalia; order Chiroptera; family Rhinolophidae; genus Rhinolophus; species Rhinolophus sinicus. The sequence continues at coordinate 108,145,377 of NC_133755.1, forward strand.
TAATTTAAAAGTACTAAAATTCGAGAGAGGATCTAAGACATATATGAGATGGGGATGGATACACATAGGCTAAAGACAGTATGGGAGGAAAATGGTATCAGAATGATGGAGATGTCAATGGATATGGGACTGAATATTTTCTTGGGTGAGTGGGAAAGGAGAATGGGAAGAGATGTGGGTTATAAAAGAATGGAATAAAAATAAGAACGGAATGAGAAAAAAATAAATAAAAGTACTAAAATATGAAACAGCACCCACCATAACCTTGAAAAAAGTTTTGAAGAACATTCAACAGACTATTTCCTGTTGTTGAGTTTCATATCATATCTTTTTCAACTATATCATCCCCGTGGGTGGTGTATTACCCTTTCAGGGACTATGGAACTGTTTGTAGCTTAAGAGACATAACCCAGTAAGGGTTTCCTCCCATTCATCAGCTTTTAGGGACCTGTTACAGATAAGACTACAGAAAAATTTACATCTACTAAGATCTTACCTACCCTAGCATGCATTCCTGGAATTATTTTGTGTGTTTTCACAAGACGCATGAGAATTATAAACAGGATATAAATGGCTTTTTTTCTGGATCAGGTCAGTTATTTTGGAAATGTTCTGGAGGAATTCTTAAAATCTATTTGTACGGTTATCTAATGATTACAACTAAACTTTCACGGGGAAAGAATGGGAGGATAAACTTAGCAAACTCCAGGTTATTTTAATGCAATGCCTGTATGTCTAAAATTTAGAAAATTAAAGAGAGATAATATAGTGAAAAGTCTTGCTCCCATTCACATTCAAAAAGTCAATGTACAATTCACTAGAAGACGTGACAGAGAGAATCATCTTGGAACATCTGAGTCAGAGCATTGGAAGTGATGAAATAGTTATGAAGTCACTGCCCTTCTTTATGTCCTTAGATGCTCTGTCTCTTTGCTTGGTTGGCCATTATGGACAAGAGGGTATTTTTGTTTTCAGAGAACTGTGAAAGGTACAAGAAAGCTAAGAGTTTTCCAATTCAGAATGTATTATGGCACATGAGCACTAAGGAATTGAAAGTTTGAAGAAAAACAGTAAAGTAACCGTATTATATCTGTGTGTGTGTCTTGAGAGATTTGTCTCCAAATTTGATGTGGATACATATTAAGGGATATGGAGGGTCTAATTATTAGAATGCATGTTCCTAGTTTATCCCTAATTTCAAAATTAATGGAGCCAAGGAATCCACATTTTTTAATAAACATCTCTGTCATTCGAAAGTAGATCCAGAGAAAACACTTTGAAAACATTAAGTTATCAAGAATGTAAATAAGATACTATGTGAATTGAATTTATTCAGAACTTAAAAAGACCAAGGAAAAATTAGAGAAACTTGGTCTTTATTTATTTTTGTTGTGATTGTTCTCTTTTCTGTAACCAACTTCCTTCAGATCTCTGCTCAAATATTATCTTCTTGGTAAAGCCTTCCTTACATACAAAATTGCAATCCATCCCCTTCCCACTCTTTCCTACTCATTGTGATTTACTTTTCATCAGAGCACAGGGTACTATTCAGCATATTATATATTTACTTGTTTATGTTGCTTGTCTCTCCCCTTGCCCACTTCACTGTAGTTAAGCCTATGAGGCAGGATTTTGTTTTGTTCAATGCTGTATTCCCAGTGCCTCAAGGATACCTGGAATGTAACAGTTTATTAAGTGATTTTTGCATGAATGAGTAAATAAATGGAACAAATTGTTCTGATCATCTTCCTGGCTCTCTTTTCTGAGTTATGTAATTTATGAGAGTAATTTACCATGATGAGATGTATTTAAAGTATTCCATAGTAAAATTCACTTATGAATGTCCTCCCAGAATCATTGAGATTGAGGACTAGAAAAGACGTCAAACTCCTTATTTTATATATATATATATATATATATATATATATATATATATATATATATATATATATATATATATAAAGTTATACAGATCAGAGGAAAAGAGAGAACCACCAAAGGAAAGGAGGAAAAAAGAAAAGTTATGTAGAACAAAGTAAAAGACAAACCTGGTGCTATAGTCTAAAATAGCTATATCTAAACAGATATATTAGTTTGGTTGTTGTGGAAACAGAAGAGAGAAGTAAAAGAAAATAGGAAATACTATTAAAGACACTTGAAAGTGGTATGTAGAATATCTATGGTAATTAGAATATTTGGGTCATGGTACATTTTTAAAATGCTTAAAAGTGGGTGAGTTGAAATGTTTAACAAGAGTGTAATTTTAAATGGAGGCAAGAGAAAAAAACTTTTTTTGCTAAAAATGTGTTTTTCAATAATAGCATATTCTTTCCCAAAGTTTTCAAATACATGCAGTTTTAATATTTCAAGTGTCAATTATATTGACAGGTTTGTAAATTAATCTTCTTTAGCCCACTTGTCTCATTTACCTGACAATTTTTGTTTTCTTACTCTTAAGCATTTCTTAAATCTATTTTTATAGGTTAGTTCACAGCTTGCCTCTTTTCCTCTCGCTCATGTCATTCGTCACTGCTCCTCATCATTGAGCTCACTTTATTTCCTGGTATTGATTTCCCCGTGAATTTCTCATAACAGATCTTGTAGCAGAGGACCATTGAGAAAAGTACCTGAAAATTATAGCAAGTATTTTACAAGTGGTTTCCTAGCAGAATCTTTTCGCCATTTTTTCTTATTTAAAATTAATCCATCATGTTTTTTTTTTTCCTTTATGACCCATTACATATTCTTATATTCCTTAAGTGAGTGGTCTCTCCAGGTACTGAGATTCCTCTAATTTGTTCTGCTTACTTTTAAATTTCAAATGTTTAAATAATTGACCTCAGCTTCCAGTACATATCTAGTGACTGCGTTAAAATGAATGTTAGCGGGTTGTCTGCCTGTCGTGTATATCCCAGAATGTGTAGGGAAACATAAGATTAAGTGGTCCATTTTGGAACCTATAATATTCTCACATGGATGCTTTTTACATGTTCACAAAGATGGATAAAAGAGAGAAGCATCTAAGAGATGAGGTAAAGAAGGTACAGAATAAAGCTGAGGAATGAAAAAGGCATGGGATAAGAGTAGAAGAAGCATTTCTCATCTGTATTTTCATCTGAAAGTGGAAATCAGTTTCTTTGGAGGAGTGAAAAGGAAAGGGGTACCCAAACGATTTAGTTCATATAATACTTCTTTTCTAATATTATTTTATTTTGTTGTAACCTGTTATGAACTCTAATTTTGAAATATCAATCATATAATCAGCTTTCTGTATTGGTTTATATAGAGATTTAACTTAATCTACCTCATACATTACTAAAAGAAGTGAACTAGATATAGAAGATCTGTTATCTCAGGTTCTTCACCTACATTTACTTTCTACATCCATGAAATATATACTCCCGTACCTTTCATTGTAATATGCCAAGGATAATTTATTTTTTATAAAGCACTCTCAGCTCTTTTGAGTAAATCCCTAGATATATATATGACATGACTTTGATAAAATATTGTGTTCTGCTGATCACAAAAAAGGATTTCTTAGGAAGTCACAAGATGTATGCAAATTTCAGATAAAACCAGATAGGCTCTCATAGAACAGATGAGGAAACCAATTTCAAACGCCATTCCACTCCCCATCCCTGTAACATCCATATCTCTGTCTCCTGTAAAAACCAGCTAACAACCCACTTCTTCTATGAAACTTGTTCTGACAGGGTACATAGTCACCTATGGGAAGAAGCCAGTACCTGTTTCAGAACTGTAACTTTTACCTGCCTTGGCCTAGTCATCATTTTATCAATGACTTGGTTGGAAGAGGCTGTATATATATATATATATATATATATATATATATATATATATATATATATATATTCTGTTTATTTCTTCATCCTGTAATGACACAAAGCTTGGAAGCAATAATGAATTTGTGGTATGCACAAGTCAGGATTCAAAAAGCTCCTAAGAGATTTCAAGTATGAATAATGCCTGTCAATCTCAGGAAGAGACTACCAAATATCTGATACAGTCTCGGATTGTATTACTAAGAGCATGGACCTCCATCGGACAGGCAATAGTACTACTTCGTTCTGCACAAGTAGGACACAAGTGAATGGTTTCTCTAAACACATTTTAAAAGTGTGTGCTGTGTGCTTCAGGAAATGAGTGATATGGAGGATAAGAGAACTTGAAACCAACAGAGTATGTTTAATAGAGAAAAGAAGACTCTTCAGAGGTATGATAGAATCTTCAGATATCTAAAGATATTGCCTAAAGGAAGAATTGCTAGGTTAGTTCCAAAGGGAAAAATAAGAGCCAATGAATGTGGACAGGCAGACAGAAAGAAAAAAACTTCCCAATGATTAGTACTCTTCAAAATAGAAAGTACTTGCCTGAATAATCAAGTGTAAAAAACTCATTGTGTCATCCTGAAGGTCATGGTGACTGCTAAATACATAATAATTAAACCTGAAAAAAGCATTTTTTTCTCATAATTTCATTAGACATGACTCTATATAATCAGTTGATTAAGAAGGTGTTGCAAATCAACAGACTCTCTGGAAATTGACAATTAATGCAAACATCTCTTGCCTGTAGGAAGCTGACCAATTAGAGGAAGAAGAGGAAGTGGCAGTGGTGGTGGTTGCACATGTGCCTAATGCAGGATGTTTCACTGTGATTTAAATATTGTAAATACCTTGGTCTTCTTAAAGGAAACAACCCAGCAATTAATATTTTAGAGAAAAATAATATAAATCATCGAAGTATGGACCTTTTATTACATGAGAGCTTCATTTTCAAGTTTCAAAAAAATAAATACAGGTTATAGTATGGTGAATAAATAACTTGTTTTCATGTGAATAAATTGTGAAAGGAGTAAAAAAGTCTATGAGAAAGGACATGAAAAATTTTTATGCAAAAAAAGTGGAATTTTAAAGTATTTTACTGCAATTTAAGAGTTCGGCCATTCTGTTTGAATTTTACACAATCCTTTGATTTTTTATGTATGTATTCAAGATACAGTTAATCTTTCTCTGCTTATTTTTAGGGTACTTTGAATCCCTATTGTGTGTTGTGGGATGACTCAAAAACGTAAGTGACAGATGTTTTCTTGCATTACTTTGGACTAAATATTCAAAGCACATTAAGTTATTTCAGCTTCCTGCTAGTCAATAGGAATATGATAAGTTACTGGGGTGTGAGTTACACTCAAAGAGAAAACATTTTCCTTTTTTGAATCTGCAGGACAGCATGATGAATGTGTTTGTGTGTGTGATGATGCCATCGGGTTACGTCCCAAGATAGGATTGCATTACTTAATGTGTAAGGCACATTGTGATGTGAATTCTATGAGGATTTTTTAAAAGCTCTGATATTTTAAAATTATAGAAGCTCAAATGCTATTTCAATATTTGGCCCTAGTAATTCAGTTTAGCATTGCAGAATAAAATAGCAATCTCTATAGTCATTTAGCCAATACATTTCTTGTGTGACCTTGAATCTATTATCAGAGTAATGCAATATTTATGTGGCCCTTCCAAATTGTTTTGTTATAAAAATGTTGAGTGACATTTAATTTGCTTATTCATATGTCTTATGAAATTCATGAAGACAAAAGAAAATAATTACAATAAATAAAATGAATAATTCTTCTATGTATCCCTTTGTTTGTACAAGTAATTGCAATATATCTGGTCAAAATCATCTTAATCTCTTTGGTAATTCTATGAATTTTAAAGGCTTAAAGAGCAGAACAATCCATGATTACATCTTAATTAGACTCCTATACTTTAAATACTTATGTAGCTTTATTTCAGCATAGTAGCCAGATAATACAGTCAGGTTTCATTTTGTTTTGTTTATGTGGAGGGGAGATAAAAACCAATAAATCCCCAAAACTAATACCACCATAGGTATGCTGTCAGACGGTACTATGTTGTTGGGTTCTATGTATTCTAAGATTTTCCCGTGTTCTTCACCCTAAATCTGATCTACATCTGAGGTTTTATTATATGATTTGTCTCTCACCTGTAGTTAGTGGAGAGTCTAGAAGAGGAACATTCTTAGAATTTCTAGGTAAAGAGCAAACCTATAGGCAGTGTGCTCATTCATTCCTAGGATACTAATACGTACAATTTACAGTTATTTATGTGGTTGAGAAATCAATGATATTAACCATATTTTTTACTATAGATTCTGATATTTTAGGGATCCTCTTCTATGGACCTTAGTGCCATAAGGAGAATCCCAACTTGCCCTGGTGATAAGACGAGCTGGATGTCCTTACTGATGTCAGTATTTTTTCTCTTTGAAATCCTACAGGAAAATCCATGGTAGTAAAATTTTTGTAAGCTTTCTTTTTTACCAGTAGCCACAAAAGACTTGGTAATATATTCTAAGGCACTGCTTGGTATGCTGTACAGCCAAGAGAAAAATAAAATGCTACAGAAATCTATGTGAATGTGTTCTATTCTAGAAAAATAGGCCATCTTACAGCTACTTGCATATCTCCATGAATACCAGCTTTGATTTAATTATCTTTTTAGTGGGTAGAGTGCACTTCTATCTTGACCCAAAGAGGGGAAAGTGTTAGTTATTCCAAAAGACCTTTATGACTGTTAAAGGGATACTACAAAAAGAAACAGAATTCTCCAATTTTGTTGAATTCCTTTCAACAAATTTTGTTGAATTCTCTTGAATTCCTTTCACAGACGTCTAAGGTGTTGTTTAATTTATAAAACTATTGGTGTTTGAGGTCAGCTTTAAGCTTAGGAATCAATCACGCTCTACTTTCTCTAACATCTGCTGATAACCTGACTCTTATCCATTACAAAGAACTTGTCTTAGTTTCACAAAATTTAACCTTTAAGTTGTCCTTGAAGAAAACAGTGAGAAGTGTGCTCATCTGCCTTTCAAAGCAGACTGTCTCAAGAGATCAGTATAGTTCATGGTTCCTTGACGTATCTGTTAAGTGATCAGAAAGCTTTTCACTGCCACAGAACTTCGGTTCCATCACACTTCCTGCCAGACTGTTTCGTTATTAAGTTGTTTTTCTGGATGAGTTTTAAACAATGAAGGTTAAGACCACTTTATTTCATTTTTTTCACATCTGTTCTACTGTGATCATGTTCATATATATAATAGTTTATCAATGCAGTGATTTTAACACTGAGTATAAGTACTCCAAGTATAGTTAATAGTGAAGAGATATAGCTACTTCTTTTTATACAGAAAAGGGTTAACTTAAATGATGATTTCAAGATTATAATACAGTTGAAATTAAAAGCTGTCTTTTAATCTTGGTGTAGGCTATCAAATTGCCTTACTTTTAATTTGTTTAATTAATGTTTAATTATAAAAGTAATACATGAGTATATTTTACTTGTTAAACTTTAACATAACTGCTAAGACAAAAGGCCCCATTAATAATCACCACCTTGGATCTCCACACCCACCCGTCACACCAAGGTCCCTCCTATTTATATTTTGCTATGTATAATATCAAGCATCCACTTATGCATTGACATATGTATGAAGCCATATCATAGAAATGAACAGTATTTTAACATAAATGTTATCATACTGTATGTAACACTTGACATTCTCAAATTTTAATAATATATAATGGAAAATTTTAAAATTTTACTACCGTGTTTCCTCAAAAATAAAACCTAGCCTGACCATCAGCTCTAATGCATCTTTTGGAGCAAAATTTAATTTAAGACCCGGTACATTATATTGTTATATTATATTATATTATATTATATTATATTATATTATATTATATGACCCTGTCTTATATTAAAATACGACAGGGTTTTATATTAATTTTCGCTCCAAAAGACGCATTAGAGCTGATTGTCTGGCTAGGTCTTATTTTTCAGGGAAACATTGGTACATATATATTTCATTCCTTATACTTGCTGCATTGCATAGATATATTGTAATCGATTTAGTATTCTCAATATTGATGACACTGTGATGGTTTTCAATTCATTTCATTCTATTATATAAACTGTGCTTCTGTGTTTCTCCTTGAGGTTGTCTCTGACCACCCAGTCCAAAGCATTACTCTCTTGTTCTCCTTATATTACCCTATTTTATGTTCTTCATAGCATGCATTCCTACTTTCTTCTTTGGTTTTGTTTTCCTATTGTCTGTCTCTCCCACTAGAAAGTAAGCACCATAAGTGAGATACTTTATCTTTCTTATTCACTACTATACTCTCAATCCGTAGTACACCTGTACATAGTATACATTCAAGAAATATTTATTGGTTGGTTTTGTACAAGAATGAATGTTTGAATATTTCTCAGGTACCCTCGCTATTTAAAACTTATTTCTGTTTATGTTTTGTTTTATGAGTGACATATATTTTTAGAAATTAATAGAGCTAACATTGGAAGTTTGAAGGGAGAATACATCAACTTGTTACATAGTAAATTCTATTATAAACAGTTAATTTCATTTCTAATGGTCATCTGCTATCCTGATAATCCCAAAGACATTTTATTTTGCTCTGATTAGACACACTAGTTTTAGACAATTTAAAACTGTATTTTCATTCTGCTTTGGCTAACTAATTTCCAGGATTTAGAAAATTCTTCGTCATGGCTGACCCATGAAATACATTAAAAGCCTACTGCAGAAATAAGCTTATTTTAGTTAGGAGAAAACTTCCTTTGTAAAAGTTTTATTGTAATGTAGCTTGAAAATCTGTCATTTGGGTGAATGATAATTTGCATGTATTTTGGGCTATTCTAAATTTGGATTTTGAGTATTGGATCACGTGTGGTGACTACATTTCGTGATAAACCTATAATTCTCTCTTTAAATTAGCCTGTGGTCTTTTACCATGGATCTTAGTAGCACCATGTGATGCTATCAGGTCTGTAAAGGATCATGTTTCTTTTCAGAAATTCTTTCAGAGTTTTAATTGCATACATTTTAATTATAACATCTTAATTATTGCTAAACTGTTTTATCAATCCATTTATAACATATTTGCCTACTTATAGTTGAAAACAAAGAACAAAGACTTTAAGGATTAGACTTTCCATTTATCTGTATTTCAAATTGATTTATTGGAGCCGAGAGTAGCAATAATCCCAACTTGATTGAGACTGACTGACACTGTCTGGTTTTATGTCAAAGTTCAGTATTTCAACTGAAGTGATTCCTCTCCTTTGTTTCTGTTATCCTTAGTTCTTCATACCCAGGACATCTTCCTCTCTTTTATCATTCATATTGGAAGTCACCATTTTGTTTACCTCCTAGTATGATTCCTAGAAAATGTAAAACTGACGCTCTAGCCTTATCCCATCACTCCAGAAAGATTGGCATCATGTTCTTTTCTATTCAGGTGACTGGCATACCTGTGCCATTAGGGAGACAAAATATTACACCTTTAGAAACATACACTTTAAGAAAGACCTGTTAGCTCTTTGAAGCCAAAAGCAATTATGCAAAATATTACTATTATTGGGAAAACAACCTTTCCACTCCAAGAAATAACCAAATGATAAAGCTCTTTTTAAAAGTTCTATTCAAGTTATGCTAGCCTGGGGCCAAACTAACATGGACAAAACTTAATATTCTTACTCTTATTATAAAGGAGCAAAAAGAACAAGGGAGAGATCTTGTTGGAGACTTAATTTATACAATAGTTAAATAAAACGGGCCAAGAACAGATCTGTAAAACAGTAATATGATGGTCGTATTGTTTTAGGGGAAACATGGAAATAATACTTAAAGAAGTATTATTACCTTTATGGCACAGATTGGTATGTTTAAAACATGTTAAAATGTAACTGAATACATCATATGAGGCAGTCAACACTTTGGAAAGAAATTACACGATTACTTGAAAAACATGATGTTCAGTCTTCCAAATTAACATTTTATGTGCAACTTCTAATATGTCCAATATATGTCCTCGGTGTCAACATATTTAATTTTACCGGATAGTCTCTAAATTTATGTTTGCTTCTCCATAATCGAAGTGCTAAGAAATAACTCTTTCTGACTGGCATATGATATAACTGCCTCAGTGGGTATATTCCACTGAGAGCCTGTGTAAATCCAACTGCAGAAGCAGTGAACTTAAATTTTTTGCCATTTCCATCTAAAATGTCAGGATTCCATGGAACTTCCCATTATCTATTCAAGCCCAACCATCAATTCTTTAATAATATGAAAATAAGTTATGCTTTTTCCCTTGATTATGGTCACACTAACAGAAATGAGCTATGAGAACTTTACATTTGATATCAAAACACTAGTCCTTATAAATTAAAATTTACCCAATCTATAAAAAATTAAATGTTGTATCATTGTCAAAAATAATCATGTCCAAATTCATACCAGTTATTGGTGTTCAGATTTACGATTGATAAAATTTTTGCTTCTGTCTGCAAAACAATCATGCTCTGTTGAAAATACTGCAGAATGCACTAGAAAAACCTTAATTTTCTGAGAAAATAACAATATAATTAAAGATTCATTGGTAGAAACAATAATAAATGGACCTTTCTTTACTTTTGTTTTTCTGCCTTAGAGTTTACATTACTTTTTGCAGTTTTCTGATATCCACAATTGTGTGTTTTCTCATAAAGCCATTATAATTTAAAATGCCCTTGTTTCAGCTTCCTTCAGGAAATTTTCTTTTTCATATTTTAAAATGTTTTAACTTTTCTTTAGATTGTTTTAAATTACACCATAGATTTTATGGTATTGAATCTAATTTCCTGAAGGTGTATTCTTGTATTAGTTAGTGTATAACAATACCTTTTTAACTGGTAAATATAAGTGCCTCTAATATTATTAACTTCTAATATTCTAAGTGCTTCTAATATTATTAACAACCCATTATGTCCATTAGCATGATCTATGAAGTTTAAGAAACATTACATTATTCATTCCACATATATTCTGAGGCAAATCTTGGGAATGAAATAACACCACATAATTTATTTTTGTTATTATTATTAGTAGTAGTAGTAGTTTCAGGTGTACAAAACAATGTAATAGGGGTGTAACTATAGAGGGGTGTAACAATACACCCCTCACAAAGTGATAACCCCTCCCCCCAGTCTACTACCCCTCTGACATCGTATATAGCTATTACTATCCCGTTTACTATATTCCCTATGCTGTACTCCACATGCCCTGACTGTATATATACCAGGGGTGCCAAAAAATATATATACACATGACTTGTATTCATCTTTTGTTATTGGTATATATTGAGTATTACAATTTTAATACAGTTTTTTTTTCCTTTCTTAAAATGTGTATACATTTTTTTGGCACCCTCTGCATATATTATAGTTTACATTTGATATTATTCAGCTTCAGCTTCAGGTGTGCAGTGCAGTGGTCAGGCATCTACATCATCCATGAAGTCTCCCTAATAAGACGAGTGCCCATTTGACACCTTACAAAATCCTTATAACACACATATTTTTTTTATTGTAACCCTCACCTTGATCCTCCAAAGTAGCAGTTGGTAAACTCTAGCCTGCAGATTGTGGGACAAATCTAGACTGATACCTGTTTCTGTAAATAAAGTTTTATTGAAACACAATTATGCCTGTTTATTTACCTACTGTTTATGGCTTCTTTTATCCTACAACTGTAGTGTTAATTTATTGTAACAGAAACCATATGGCCCTCAAATCCTAAAATGTTTGCTATCTGGTCCTTTACAGGGGAAAAAAAAAAAGGCAAATTCTGCTCCAGTGTTTTCCAGTATTCTTTACATCTTGGCCCACATAGAAAATAACTATACAGCACACTGGGGTAAATGAATGAAAATATGTGCAAGCAAAGTCAAGATAGGGAGCTCAAGGGGATCAATATCTCTATTAGGCCTGGAAATTTCTCAATCATTATTTTTGCAAATACCAATTCACCCAAAATCTGTCTCATCTTCATCTGAAATCCTAAACAATGTTGTTTCCTCTTCTCCTTGTATCCTAACCTCTCTTCCATATTTTCTGCTATGTGTTTTCTCAGTGATACATTTTGGAAAATTTTTTAACCTAATATTCAGTTCACTATTTCTCTATTTTTGTCCAACTTATTTAATAATTTGGAGAGTTTTGAATTTATCATTTTTCTCATTTCTAGAGTTCCCATTTGCTAATGTTTTTAATCTATTAGATTACTTTTTAAAGATTTTTATTACAATATAGCTAACATAAAATATTGTAGTAGTTTCAGGTATACACCATAGTAATTCAATAGTACCACCTGGCACTATACATAGTTATTTCCATAACATTGACTACATTCCCTATGCTTTACTTTACATCCCCATGACTATTTTGTAACTACCAGTTTGCACCTTTTTGTTTTGCACTTCTCAATAACTTCACCTTTTATACTCTGTCTTCAACCCCCCTTCCATCACCCAGAGAAATCTAGTACCCTTCTGACACCATACATAGTTGTTACAATATTATTGACTATACTCCTCATGCTATTCCCTACATCCCCATGTCTACTGTGTAAAAACCAATTTGTACTTCTTGTTTTGTTTGTTTGTTTGTTTGTTTTTTCTTTTAATCCAAAATGTGTTTATTGGGATGGTTCCTCACTCATCTTGACTCAGGGTGTTTTAGCACTGCTTCCTTCTGAAGGAGCATCCTTCTGTAAGCCTTACTTTTCCTCCGTAGGCTGACAGAGGACCATGAAGCAGCCAACACACAAATCTAACATTTGTGCCTGACTAAAGATGGTGGTAATTTTATAACATCCTGGGCATTTCATGTCCATGAAGTAGGAATTAGGGCTCTGCACAAGATGTTTTTTCTTATGTTTCCTCTTCTCCTCTTCTGGAGAGAGATGAAGGAGTTCCTTAGTGAGAGGCATGTTTTTGTGGGGAGGTCATCACCACTGGGAAGCCAATTTGTACTTCTTAATCCCTTTGCCTTTTTCACCCACTCCCAATCCGCCAACCATCTGGCAACCATCAAAATGTTCTCTTTATCTATAAGTTTGTTTCTGTTTTATTTGTTTATTTTGTTCTTTAGATTCCACATATAATTGAAATCATGTTGCATCTGTTTTCTCTGTCCGACATACTCCACTGAGCACAATACCCTTCATCCATGCCACTGCAGATGGAAAGAACGTATTCCCTTCCATGACCGAGCAATATGCACTGTATATATCTAGCACCTACTCTTTATTCATTCATCTATCAACAGACACCAAGGCTGTCCACATCTTGGCCATTGGAAACAGTGTTGTGATGAACATATGCATACACAGGTTCCCTTGAAGTAGAGATTTGGGATTCTTCAGATAAATTACCAGAAGTAGGATTACTGAGTCCTTTTTTGTTTCTTATTATGGCCTTTGTTTTAAAGTCTATTTTGTCTCGTATACGTATTGCTATGCCAGCTATTTTTGTTTCCATTTTCATGAAATATCTTTCCCCATCACTTTATTTCTCTTTCGATCTGAAGTTAGTCTCTTATAGGCATCATATGTAAGGGTCTCGTTTCCTTATCCATTCAGCCACCTTATCTTTTGATTGGAGCATTTAATCCACTTATATTTAAACATTGTTGATAGATATGTAGTTGCTGCTATTTTATTATTCATATTTTTTATTCTTTTTTTTTTTTTTTTTTTTTGGTCTTAAACAAGTTCTTCAAGATTCCTTGTAATACTGACTTAGTGGTGATGAACTCCTTTAGCTTTCACTTGTCTGGGGAGCTCTTTATCTGTCCATTGATTCTAAATGATAGCTTTGCTAGGTAGAGTCATCTTGTTTGTAGGTACTTGCTTTTCATAACTTGGAATATTTCCTGCCACTCTCTTCTTGCCTGCAAAGTTTCTGTTGAGAAATCAGCTGACAGTCTTATAGGGACTCCCTTGTATGTCACTAACTGCTTTTCTCTTGCTGCTTTTAAGTTTCTTTCTTTGTCTTTAACCTTTGGTATTTTAATTATGATGTGTCTTGGTGTGGGCCTCTTTGGGTTCATTTTGTGTGGGAATCTCTGTGCTTCCTGGGCTTGTATGTCTCTTTCCTTCACCAGGTTAGGGAAGTTTTCAGTCATTATTTCTTCAAATAGGTTTTCAATTTCTTGCTATCTTTCTTTTCTTTCTGGTACCACTATCATGCAAATTTTGCTATGTTTGATATTATTCTAGAATACCCACTTTTTTTTTCTTTTTGTTCTGTTTCAGTGTTTTTGCTATCTTATCTTCTAAATCACTGATTCGGGACTCTGCTTCATTTAATCTACTGTTGATTTTCTCTAATGTATTCTTCGTTTCAGTTATTGTATTATTTATTTCTGACTGGTTCTATTTTATGTTTTCTATCTCCATTTTTCTGTTTTCTATCTCTTTGTTGAAGTTCTCCCTTAAATTATAGAGCATCCTTATAACCAATATTTTGAACTCTGCATTTGGTAGATTATTTGTCTCCATTTCGTTTAGTCATTTTTCTGGAGCTTTGTTCTGTTTTTTCATTTGGGACACATTTCTTTATATTTTTTCCCCTGTAATTATTGAATAACTCACCATATCCTGTAGCATATCTGTTGGGAATCACTGACATAAAGTGCTTTATGTCTAGATCATTGTTAACTCATATATTTTTTCTGCCTTATATTATAGCAATTTGATATTCCTTTCTAGATTTTTAAGTACTTTAGAGACTGGAACTGTGTCACATTCATATTTGTAAATATACCAAATAGAGCTCATTAAACTTATCAATTCATGTGACACACATTTCTGGAGATCCTATTATTTGTTGTGCTATTCAATGTGCCTGGCACTAGATAACAGACAAAAATACCTACTTTATGGAACTTGGATACATTTTGCGAGAAAGGAAGGTGATAAGAACATAAATATATTAGATAAATATAGTGTGTTAAAGGGGTAAAATTTTCATAGGGAGATGTTACCAAGATAGGAGAATAACGAATGACATTTAATTGAATTGATTTATTAATTTGATTTAGTTATTCCAAGATGCCACCATTTATTACACAATTAATATTTATTTAACAAGTGCCCAAAATATGCTAGGTAACACGTCAGGATACATTCCTGGTTACTCATATTTGACCAAGCGCTTTTCTAAGCCACCTAACTAACTGTGACATTTGGTGGTAGAGTTCTATGTTCATTCCAGTTAGTTTTCCCTAAGTGTTTGGCCCTCCATCTTTATAGTGTGCCTACAGTTTAAATGTCTGTCCTTTTGGCCCCATAGTCTGTCCCTTTGGCCCCAACTTTCCAACTAAATTGTGTAAAATTGAAACATCAAAAGTTCTGGCCAAAAGATATCCGTATTATATAAAATGAAAAATCTTTTAAGTAAAAAAATAAAAATAAAGAGGTAGAGTTTTTTTTCTTTAACATTCATTTGTTACATGCTATTAAAATCTAAACTCAAAAACTTGTTGGCCTTATTAATAGGTATTTCTAAATCTAAAATATTACCAATAACATCTACATTTAGAATTTTCTGTAGACAATTTATATACACATGAATAGTAAGACCACATTTTTTTTCCCCCTGAGGGGTAGGGACATAGCACAACATGGGGGCAGTACTCATCCACACATACCCCAGATGTTTTCTGTTTGTGTGTTGTTTTTTTTTAAGATTTTATTCAGGAATATTGGGGAACAGTGTGTTTCTCCAAGGCCCATCAGCTCCAAGTCGTTGTCCTTCAATCTAGTTGTGGAGGGCGCAGCTCAGCTCCAAGTCCAGT
This sequence comes from Rhinolophus sinicus, assembly GCF_036562045.2. Lineage (NCBI taxonomy): Eukaryota > Metazoa > Chordata > Mammalia > Chiroptera > Rhinolophidae > Rhinolophus > Rhinolophus sinicus. Next base: position 108,161,123 of record NC_133755.1, read on the forward strand.
CGCCGTTTGCAATCTTTAATTGCAGGGGGCACAGCCCACCATCCCATGCGGGATTGAACTAGCAACCTTGTTGTTGAGAGTCCGCACTCTAATCAACTGAGCCATCTGGCCACCCCTCCGGAAGCTCAGTGGCAGCTCTTTGAAAGACCACAATTTTTGAAAGAAATAATATTCTACAGTATTCCTCACAGTTCATTGAAAACACTGTAGGAAGTAGGGGCTCCAAATTTATCAGTAAGGCTGTCTATTTGAGTGTATGAAATTGAAAATTAGCTTCAACTTTTTAGTTAGTAATATAGAAAAAATTATGATAATAAATATTACTACAACATATCTAATAACTCTAAATGTCAGATTCCTTAAAATTCAAAATGAGCCTAATAGTGCCTGTTGCATGAAGTGGTCATGAGGTCAGCAGAAAAAGTGCTTCACCAGAGCTCATCCCAGTGGCTAAAACATTGGCAGGTGCTCAATAAAAGTTTGGAGTTGGGTGAGTTGATTCATTGGTTGATTGGTTCATTGGTTGGTTTGTGGGAGAGTCGAACATGGAAAGATAGCTATTCATATTTTCTTACCTGAACAATTGGCCCCATGTATCTGGAAAAGCAATTTTTTAAGGTGTCAGATACCTTGAGAAAGTTAAAAAAAAAAAAAAAAAACCTGGATAAAGTAAGGCCAGGAAATGCTGGCCATAGAAATCTCTCATTGGTGTTTACATGTGCTCTGCACCTTACTCCATCGTCCCTCATTCTCCCTCTCATCCTCACAAAGTCATTGAATTCAGTTTTCAAAGTATTTACTTCAACTAAATGTTTTAAAAATCAATAATAGCAAAACTGGGAATTCATCCAACATTTCTCACCAATTTATACTGTTCTTGGAGGCCCTGGGATGTTTCCAAGAGACCTTTTTGACAGGATTTTTTTTAAAATTACACTGTTAAAATATTAATGGATATAGTATTAATAAGAGCAACCTAGAGCCGGCTGTTAAGGATAGCCCCCTAATGAACCTCTTAACTTGCTCATGTCTGTGGTTCTATTTCTGAAAAGATCCAGGTTTAAGTTGCTGTGTGTTCACTTTAAATAATTTAGAACTGTATTTTTCAGTTGTTTCAATGACTTGGGCTAAAAATTTCCCCAATTTATATATCCTCTAAACAACAGATTGGACATTTTTCTTAATAGTTAATTTTCTATTTCCTTTTGTTATGTTAAGCCTAAAAACTGCCCACTTGTGCCATAGTTAATAATTATTTTACAGCTTTGGAGTTAATGACATTTAGTAATTACAGATAGCTAATGTCATCTCTCCTTAGATACCATTATTTAGGCAAGTCACTGTGTATTTGCAAATATCTCTTAAAATCCTTAATATTATTTTCCAAAGTATTTAAAATATAGATTTGAGTGGACATTAGCAGATGTGAAATCAATGTAAAAAATTATTTTAAAGTTTGGTAATAAATACATAGGTTATAGATTTAACTTTGGAGATCGCTGAGGAAAAGCAATAGGAAAACAATGTATGTAGTAGTAATGATATTGGTTAAAACTTGAACCTACTTTTTATCAAACAATGATGTTTGATATAATTGACAAAAGTAATTATATTTGAGAGGTGTAAATCAAATAGCAACTTTAAGCACAATATCTTACAAATTATACATGCAGTCAAATTGACTTCTTATTGCACATGATATTTTGCAAAGATTAAAAACATGTCACTGTAAAATAAAGCACAGGGAATATAGTCAGTAATATGGTAATAACTATGTATAGAGCCAGGTGAGTACTAGACTAGTCAGGGAGATAACATCTTAAATTATATAAATATCTAATCACTATGCTGTACACTTGAAATTAATTTAAAATAATATTAAATATCAGCTATAATTGACAAATTTAAAAAGGGAGGGAAAGGGTGAAGGGGAATAAGAGGTCCAAATTTCCAGGTATAAAACAAGTAAGTCATGGGGATGTAACATACAGCATAGGGAATATAGTCAATAATATTGTGATAGCTAGATAGGGTGTCAGATGGTTGCCGGACTTATCGTGGTCATTACTTCTTTAGGTATATAAATGCTGAATAACTAGGTGTATTCCACCTGAAACTAATATAATACTATATGTTAGTTACATTTTAATAAAAATCTTTAAAAAATAAAATTACAGTCATACCTCAGAGATATTGCAGGCTCTGTTCCAGACGACTACAATATATTGAATATCACAATAAAGCTAGTCACACCCATTTTTTGGTTTCACAGTGCATATACAAGTTATGTTTACACTATAGTATAGTCTATTAAGTGTGTGATAGCATTATGTCTAAGAAAACAATGTACATATCTTAATGAAAAAATACTTTGTTGCTAAAAACCGTTAACAATCTTCTGAGCTTTTATCAAGTCATAATCTTTTTGCTGGTAAGGATCTTGATTTGATGGCTGCTGACTGATTAGGGTGGTGGTTGCTGAAGGTTGGGGTCGCTGTGGCAATTTCTTAAGATCAGATAGCAATGAAGTTTGCTTTATCAAATGATTCCTTTCACAAATGATGTTGCTTTCACAAATGATTTCTCTATAGCATGCGATGCTGTTTGACAGCATTTTACGCACAGAGCTTTCATAATTGGAGTAAATCTTCTCAAACCATGCTACTGCGTTATCAACTAAGTTTATGTAATGTTCTAAGTCCTTCGTTGTCATCGCAACAATCTTCACAGCATCTTAAGCACTTTTAGCTTCCATCTCAAGAAACCATTTTGTTTTTCCATTCATGAGAAGCAACTCCTCATCCATTAAAGTTTTTATTCATTTATTTTTTTTTTAGTTTCAGGTGTACAAAACAATGTAATAATTAGACATTTATACCCCTCACAAAGTGATAACCCCCCCACGCTCAATCTACTACCCTTCTGACATCGAGTATAGCTGTTACAATTCCATTGACTATATTCCCTATCCTGCTGTATTCCACATCTCGTGAATATACATATATTCACGAGTGCAGGTGCCTGACCACTGCATTATACAGCTATACACCTGAAGCTAAAGTTGAATGTCAACTATAATTATAATTACAATATTATTCAACTTTAGCTTCAGGTGTATAGCTGTATAATGTAGTGGTCAGGCACCTACACAGTCTGTGAAGTGTTCTCTCTAATAAGTCCATTAAAGTTTGATCATGAGATGGCAGCAATTCAATACCATCTTCAGGCTCCACTTATAATTCTAGTTCTCTTGCTGTTCCCACCACATCTGCAGTTACTGTGTTTCCCCAAAAATAAGACCTAGCCAGACCATCAGCTCTAATGAGTCTTTTGAAGCAAAAATTAATATAAGACCCAGCATTATATTCTATTCTATTATATTATATTGTGTTGTGTTGTGTTGTATTGTGTTACGTTACGTTACGTTACATTGTATTGTATTACATTACATTACATTACATTACATTACATTACATTACATTACATTACATTACATTACATTATTATACCTGGTCTTATAGTAAAATAAGACTGGGTCTTATATAATATAATAATTAAATTTTGTTCCAAAAGACGCATTAGAGCTGATGGTCCAGCTAGTTCTTATTTTTGGGCAAACAGGGTATTTCCTCCACTGAAGACTTGAACCCCTCAAAGTCATACATGAAGGTTGGAATCAACTTCTTCTAAATTCTTGTTAATGTTGATATTTTGACTTCTTCCATTGAATCGCAAATGTTCTTCATGGCATCTAGAATGATGAATCCTTTCCAGGTTTATAATTTATTCTCCATAGATCCATAAGAGGAATCATTATCCGTGGCAGCTATAGCCTTATAAAATATATTTCTTAAATAATAAGACTTGAAAGTCGAAATTACTTCTTAATCCATGAGCTGCAGAATGGACGTTGTGTTAGCAGGCATGAAAACATTAGTCTCATTGTACATCTCCATCAGAGCTCTGGGGTGACCAGGTACATTGTCAAGGAGCAGTAATATTTTGACGGAAAAAAAAGTATATATATGTATATTCTGAGCAGTAGATCTCAACAATAGACTTAAAATACTTAGTAAACCATGTTGTAAACAGATATGCTGTGATCCAGGCTCTACTGTTCCATTTGTAGAGCACAGACAGAGTGGATTTAGCATAATTCTAAAGAGACCTCAATTTTTCAGATTGGTAAATGGACATTGGCTTCCACTTGAAATCGCCAGCTGCATTAGCCCCTTAACAAGGGTGAGCCTGTCCTTTGAAGCTCTGAAGCCAGGCATTGACTTCTCCTCTCTATCTGTGAAAGTCCTAGCTCTCATCTTCTTCCAGTATAAGACTGTTTCGTCTACACTGAAATTCTGTTGTTCAGCATAACCACCTTCATTCATTTTTCTAGCTGGATCATCTGGGAGAACTTGCTGCAGCCTCTACGTCAGTGCTGGCTATTTCAACTTGCACTTTTATGTGATAGAAATGGCTTATTTCCTTAAACGTCAGTGTAGGTCCTATGTTTATAGATTTTTGCAGCCTGATTTGAACACAGATCATAAGTTATTGAAATGTAAGATCCCCTTCAAAAACTGAGGATAAGAAAATGTATTTTCTACAGAACTTCTGCAAGCTTCAAACTTTTCTTCCGCAGCTTCCTCACCGCTCAGCCTTTGCAGAATTGAAGAGAGTTAGGGCCTTGCTCTGGATGAGGTTTTGCTTAAGGGAATGTTGTGGCTGGTTAGATCTTCTATCCAGACCACTAAACCTTTCTCCATATCAGCAATAAAGCTGTTTTGCTTTCTTATCACTTGCATGTGTTCACTGAAGAAGCACTTTTAATTTTGTTCAAGACCTTTTCTTTCACATACACAATTTGGCTGTTTGGTGCAAAAAGCCAAGCATTTGGCCTATCTCAGCTTTTGACATGCCTTCTTCACTAAACTTAATCATTTCTAGCTTTTAAGTGAGATATGTGAGACTCTTTCTTTCACTTGAACACTTGGAAGTCATTATTAATTGGAGTAAGTTCAATGTTGTATATCTCAGGGGATAGGGAGTCCCAAGGAGAGGAAGAGAGATAAAGGAAAGGCCAGTGAGTAGAGTAGTCAGAAGATACATAGCGTTTATTGGTAAAGTTCACCATATCATATAGGTGTGATTAATGATGCCCCAAAACAATTATAGTAGCAACATCAGCAATCACTGATCACAGATCACCATAGCAAGTAGTAATGAAAAAGTTTGAAATATTCTGTGAGTTACCATAATGTGACACAGAGACCTGAAGTAGAAAAATGCTATTGGAAAAATGTGCCCGATAGGTTTGCTGGATGCAGGGTTGCCACGAACTTTCCATTTGTAGAAAACACAATACTTGGGAAGTGCAATATAATAAAGTGCAATAAAATGAGGTATGCCTGTAATTTGGAATCTACATTGAAAAACATTAATATCTTCAGCTTAAAACTACAACGCTATATTGCCAATGCATAACATACAAAAGATTATCTGTCTGTTCCCTTTGCTTTCTATAAGCATTCACGTACTGGTGTCATTAGGCGACTGCTTTTTAGTGCTATTTGTAGAACTGTATTTTGACAAGAACTGGGTGAGTTTTATTGCTTTAGTTTTCACGAGCATTGTAAGCCAGCACTGTTCTAAAATGGTATACTCAGTAGGCTAATTCTAAGTGGATGGTATTTTTCCATCTCACTAATAGATATAGTTATGATGTTTAAAAGTGTGTGGTTTAGTTTGCTAGGTTTTATGAATCTGTATTTGAGAATATAACCAAAGACATGAAAACTGATACCAGGTTTTTGTTTGTTTGTATGTTTGTTTTGTTGGGTGGTTGGCTGTTTAGAACTGGGGAAGAGGGAACAGGAGTAGCACTGAAGAAAGTCTTCCACTAGAGTGTATTTTAAACCACTTCAACCAGTTTTGTGGCTGCTCCCCAGAATTGCTATGTGTGGATGCCTGCATGCTTGAAATACACATTCAACTATGCAGATTCGGAAATTTTATTAACTTAACATGATCTGCTCTCAAAAATGTCCTCTGGGCTGCAAGGAAGACTTTGCATACCGCCTAAGTACTTTACTAGAAATGTAATTGTAATAATGTGCCATGTCATCTCAGAATTCAGTCCAACAAATTATCAATACTACTTACCAAAGTCTACAACCACTCTTCGTTTTGGGAATCATACACATATATAGACCCTGTACAGCTTATAACTTGAGCCTAGACTAAAATTGCAGTCAGATAAGAGACTGAGACCACCTCCATACCTGCTATCTATAAAGGGAATCTCATTTATTTTCTTTAGTTTTTGTCAACTGCACGTCCCAGGACAAGCTAGCTGAGATTTAGAAGGCAGAGAGTTTAGCATCACTGTTCTCATTTCATTACCATCTACCTCTCCTAAGTTAGGACATGTGGAAAATAGAATATCTAGTTATCCAAACAACTGTTACATACTCACCTGATGTTGGAAAATCAAAAGAAACTGTGCAAAAGATATTAATAGAGAGAATTGGAAAATAAATTATAGATAACTATCCTGTGTTCCAGCTAAAAGTAATATAACACCTTTCCTTGGGTAGACCTCACACTCTCCATGAATCTATGTCACAGATGAACAACAATCCTTTGAATAATTAATTACAAAATATTTAATTAAAATATATTTCTGCCTCATCTCAATGTAGATCCTATGTTTATAGATCTTTTCAGCCTGATTTGAACACAAATCATAAGTTACTGAAATGTAAGATCCCTTCAAAAACTAAGCATCAGAAAATGTATTTTCTACAGTTTTACACATTCAAAACTTAAGATTTGTTGAATGTCATTGGCTTTTTCAGGGAGGGTTCCCTTTAGCCCTTTTTTTTTTTTGACTCCTCTTGCCCTATGACTTCATTTCTGTTTAACTAGTACCTAGCACAGTTCATGGAGCAGAGTAGGTGTTTCATAAATATTTACTGAATTAAAACTGAATGAAGTGTTCAATTTTATAATAAATTCAAATAGGTTAATTCCTTGCCTATATAGACACATGTGCTACACAAAAATGGTAAGTTTTATGGATATATATATATATATAAAGAATAGAGTACTATTTCATAGGTGGTCTGTTAATAGTTCCATATATGCTCGTATTGTATAGCAACTTATATGTTCCTGAAAGTTAAAATGCTCTTGTTCTTGTTCTTTTTCTTTCAAGAGAGAAATAAGTTCTTTTTGCCATAGAAAATACAGTGAGTGATTCAGTGTTCATGGGAGGAATTCATAATTCAGGCTCTGATTTTCACGCTGCCTTTCAACAACACCTACGCCACCCAGAATAATAATGTGCTAAGCTGCAGTGGCTGCAAAGATTTCAATAAAAGAAGGAAATTATTTTCATAATTAGTGATAAGTTCTTAATTTGTTCTACTAAATGGTAGATCAACCACAGTTGGCAAAAAAAAAAAAATTATGTGTTGATATTACAGGTTTAGAAAAGGAGGCTTGCAGTTGTCTTGAAATGTTAAGGAATGATAATTTCATTGTAAGGAGATAAAGGGTTAGTAGAAATTCTTTGACACTCTAAAGTTGAAGTATCACATTGCCTTCTCATATTTAGAATGCTCAGTAAAGTCACTTACGAATTTTTACTATTATTGAAAGCAGACAATTGTCTTTTTTAGTGAATAGTGTTATAAGATATCAGCAGGACAGAAATCAGTTCCAACTATAATTAAACTTGTCAAAAATATTAACATGAGCTATTTATTGAGACCTACCCTGAATATAGGTATAATCCTTAACTTCATAAAAAAAGTATACTATTTTATATTTTTCTGATATACACCATTTAGGTACTTGATAATTATTTATTAAAAGGAATATGTTGAATGAATAAATGAATGAGTGAATTAACATTTGCATCATTTTTTTTCTGAGCCAGTCTATCCCTTGCAGTATACCTGGGACTATTAGTAACTCATCTAAGTCTCCATTTTAGGGTTAAGTAAATTAGTGATTCAATAACACCTCATTTATGCAGCATTATTAGGGGATGAAGTGGTCCTGGTAAAGGAATTTACAGTTAAGTGAAAAACCATTTTACAATAAATCCTACTCATTTAATCTAAATTTTTCTAGGATGCACTTCACCTTCTCATGACTGTGTCATGGGCATAGTCCAGGCTGAGATAGTTTTCCTGCCCTAGAGCACTCTCTCTCTCTCTCTCCCAAGTAGCAATGTCTCTCAACCTCGACATTATAGGATGTTGAGCAGCATTCTTGACCTCTACACACTAGATCCAATGGCCCTTCACTCCTTCTTAGTTGTGACAACCAACAGTATCTCCTGGTATTGCCAAATGTCCCTGAGGATGGGGAGGGACAAAAATCATCCCTACTTGAGAACCAGTGATATATGGGTACTTGTTAAAAATGCACATCTTTACCCCAAATCAGATCTACTGAATCACAAGTTATGGGGGCTGTGTAAGTACTGTGGGCTGCTTTAGCAGATTAAAATTCCCAAGCAAATCTAATAAACACTAAATTTGAGAATTGCTATTCAAGTAGCCCTCACTGCTTTCCATTCTCTAAACTTCCGTTACCTAGGTGCAAAATTGAATAGCCAAATTGAATGCATAAAGTTAATTTTACATAAACTTGTTGGTCCTCTTCTCCAAGTAAGTTCATGGACTACGAAGTTATAAATTTCCTCCGTACCTCTGGGCCCTCACCTGTTGTTGAGCTTGTTAGGAATCCTGAGCACCGTGAAATTGGACGATAACGATTTAATACACATATGCCAGTGATGATGATGTCACTGGACAGACCATCCTTTGGCTGGAAGTGCACTGTGGCCTTGTCTTCCAGGACTTGTGATGAATTTTCTCAAACTGATCAAATGAATAGGAAGCATGGTAGATGGAGCATAACATCCACCCATTCATTCATTAATTCATTCACTCCTTCACTCACTCGATTGTTCAGTTATTAACTTAATACATTTATGCATTCATTTATTCAAGAACAATTCATCGGGTACCTACAATAGGTTAACAACCAGGGATTCAAACTGTGAGCAACATATGGAACTTGGAATCCATAGGGGAAATGTTAGAGACGTGGCCACAAAGTCAAATAAAGCCTACTTGACCACTTGAGAATTAAGACCATGCTCTTCATTAGCAAGGGGCTATAACTGAGCTAAGGAGCCATGGGAGGTTAATTAGTAACTTGTCTGTTCAGCAAAGAAAATAGTACCCTAGTTGTCTGGGAATGATAATTTAGTAGCTAATGTTTGCCTGGGTCACAACTAATACCATAGGGGAAATTAGCTTAACAGTGCTATAAACATATTTCCTACATTTTTGCTATTGGGGAGAGGACACTTTCCTGAAATTTAATTAACATAAAAGTTTAATTTTAGGTATAAAGGGATGTTTAAAAATAACCTTTGAATCTCCTATTAATTCTGAATAAAAAAATCATTATGTTAAAAGTTTAGAGTATTTTGGGACAAGATTAGAAAAATGTAGAAAAAGCTAACTTTTAATCGCGAACTTGGAAAATAGTCATTGAAGGAACTGTTTGTTTAAGTTGCCATCTAGAGCCTGTTTCCCTTTAAGCAGTGTGCAGGTGACCCCGTCTCCTGGGCCTGGATTCCACTTCCAATAGCTTCTCTCAGGACTTGGCTCCAACAGTTACATCCGCCCCCTGCTTTTCTTCAGTTTGGCCACAGGCTTCCCACAGGCTTTTTCCCCTTTGCAAGCAAAGACCCTCAAGTGTCATTCACCTTACAAATACATATACTCCTTTTAACCTGTTCAAATTTTGTAGCCATCCTGATAGGCTGGAGTCATCCCTCTCATTCTCTCCCTGTTTCTTCATGATCAATTAATTGCCTTAATGAGCATCAGAAATGTCTGGCACCCTTATATCACTTCTTATTTATTCTGGAGAGAGACAGTAGAGCTGACACCACATCTTATATATTTTGAATGGTTTATTTGAAATAACATTTCTAATGAACTTCATGAGTTTACTTCTCTCACCAACTAGATTGTAGGTTCCTTAGGGACAGAGTCCCCATTCTATTTATCTTTGCATCTATTTCTACCCCCACCCCGAACTCGCAAATATGTTTGGTGTGCAAGTCAGTGCAAGTCACTGAGGACACAAATTAATAAGCACAGACCCCTCCCTCGAGCAGTTTTAGTTAGTGGTGGAAAGTGAAAAGTGAACCTATGGGTACAGTTGATGAGCAAAAGATTTCATATAGAGCAGAACCTGTCAGACTAGGGTATGAAGGGGCCATCTCTCAGAAGAGATGATGCCTGAATTGATTCCTGAAGGTATTAGCATCTTAAATAGATGGGGGTGTATTGGTGAGATGTTGGGGGGCAGAGGAAGAAAGTTTTGAAAACATAATAAGCAGCATGTGTAAAGGTGTCGAGGGTTGTGTTAGAGTACCTAGTTTTTTGAGAATGCTTAGAGCTGAGTTCAGGAGGTGGTCAGTCCCAAGAATTAGAGGCCGTCAGAGCCAGAGAAGGGAGAGCTGTGTTTGCCTTGCTGCAGAGTTCGGACTTTTTCTTAAAAGTTATGGAAAACCATGGAAATTTTTTAAACCAGAGAAATATACAAATAAACATATTTTTTAAAAATTAGACAGTGATGGAGAAAGAAACTGGACCAGAGGGATTAAGACTGCAGGTAGGAGACTTCTTCAGAGGCTCTTACGGGGATCCAGGCCAGACAGTAAGCAGTTTGGACAGTGGAAGTGGGATGAAGACGTGTGAACAGACAGAGTTATCTATGACCTAAAACCTGAGACCAGGACTTGGTGACTAACTTGACATAGGATAGAGGGAGGGAGGGAGTCGAGAATGACTCTCAGGTGGGCCCAAGCAAAGGGTCTGTATAATACCTTGGCTATGTGGGCTCTTATTCTCTTTTGAAAGGCAATGTAATCGATGTTTTTTAATTAGACAGCAAAATTTATGACATCCTCATGCTAGACCTAATAATTGTTGTAATGATTAAAAATGAAAATTCTTCCTTTCAAAACTATTCCCTTACTGGTTCTGTGTTTTCTAACCAAAGTGTTGGTTGTGATGTTTATGAGTCCAGACTACTTTCTGATTGAGCACAAACAGTAGACTAACCCACAAATGCTAATTGATATTTAACATTTGTGTATGTATGTGTGCATATATATATATGCATGTATGTGTACACACACACACACACACATATCCAAATTAAATTGGCACCCAGAATAAGAAAGAGTTTATTCAGTTGATGTTGAATGCTATGTACCATTCTGTGGTTATAATTGTGATTACAGGATGTTTGCTTTCATTATTCCATTGAATATATTTTCTTTCTCATATATCATTCAAATATTCATGTTTGACCATCTGTACAGAACATAAGATTAATGTTTTTTAAAATTGAATGGTTTATATAAAATGAAAAACAATCTAATTTTTTAGTCAGATGATGTGGCTTAAGGTCCACATTTTCCCTATTGCAGGGAAACTACAAATGCTTAGATCGACCCTCCTGAGATAGAAAATTAATTTAGAGCAGTTCAAGGTGCAAGTATCCGCACACTTTTAAGAGGGCTTAATCACAAGTGTAGTGCAAATCACAAGCTAAGACTGACTTACGCTACATGAAGAGATCCAGAGCCGTGGATCTCTGGAAGGCATTGATGTGGCCTTTACGCTTTCGGACTCTGTTAAGTGCAGAAATACTTCATAACGGAATCCCTCTTGGGTATATATTCCTTTGTTCTAATTAGCCCAAGTCAGAATTAATAAAGCCAGTGTCTTTGAAAGGACTTAATGATTGTTGCAGACTGCTTTTCAGATAAGACACTTACTGTGTCTGTGGGCTGTTCCAACATTCAAGAAGAATCTGGATTAAATGCAAGAATAAGTAGAAGAGCAGTTGGTTTACCAAATTGGATTTGTAATTTCTCATGGTTTTAAAACAGCATTATAGCAAGATCATGGGAGGTTTTCGTCAAAGAAGAGTTCTGAACTGGATTTTGTGAAAATAGAGTGCTCTGGAGGCACTTGCGGATGGGCCCTGGGGGCCACGGAGGACAGCAGCTGATGCATTGTGGAGGGGATAGTAGATTTGTTCAAAGATACAACCAATATAGTTAGTTAGTGAAAGTAATGATAATGAGGCTAGTAAGGCAGGGAAGACCAGTTAGTGAATAATTTTAAAGTCCAGGCAGGCTAAGAAAATTGGATTTAGCAATAAGATTTTTCAGTTTGCCTAGATGTTTTAATAGCTTCATCTGTCTGGACGAAAGTACAGTGCTTTGGGAATTTTTTTTTTTTTACTTTTTGGTTCATGAGGTCTGGGCATATGAAAGACATTTATTTACCTCACAAAGTAATCACAAAGTAGTTCCCAAAACTAGGCAGAGATGCCTATTGAAATTTATTGCTTCAATATCACACAATGCTATAACACACACACACACACACACACACACACACACACACACACGTCTGTACTGTTATGTTGAATACTGTTTTTTTTTTCCTTTTGAATGACCTGTATCACACTAATTTACACAATTTCTTTAGTAATATTATATAGGCATAGAGCAGGTACAAATAATGAACAATAATCTAATACAAAGAAAGGGTACTTAGAATACCTTTTAAAATGATAATTAAAAATTAGCACTTGTATACATTGTTCTGTCTCAGATTTTTCTGTGATTCACATTGCATTTTTAGTGGAGTTTTCCATTTCTTTCTTGAACTTTTTAAATGTTCCAGTTTGAGTGTTTCTAATATGACAAAGTTTGGAAGTCCCTTTAGGTCACAAATGAATATTTCAGTTTTCCTAATTTTTCGCTACAAATGGTTATAGTCAAACGTTTAAATTTTAATTTAACACTTTTGTATGATAATGCCTACCATCAGGATATAAAACCAACCGAAGTCCCAAAGCTATGCGAGCTTGCTTTAAGACAGGGGTGTCCAAACTGCAGCCGCGGGCCAACTGCGGCCCGCAATCCATTTTTAATTGGCCCGCAGCAAATTCCCAAAATATATTTAATATACTTCAATAAACCAGGCGAGGCAATACGTACTTCACCTCGAGGGAGTGTCCCGGCTATTTGTGTATTTTACCGCATATGGCCCTTGGTAAAAAACATTGAAAAAACTTTGGACACCCCTGCTTTAAGTGAACACAACTGTCTTCTGTTCAAGAAAGAGATTTCTTCCCTTTTCTGGCCCATCACTATTAAATGTATCTGTTGTCTATTATATGTATCTCTTATGCACATCCAGAGTTTCCCTGAGAGTAAGAGAAGAATCAGCAGTTATATTAACTATTTGATGCTACTAAAACTCTTATAAATTAAAAGATAAGATCTCTGAATAGCATTAGCTCCCCCACTGCCTCATAGTAAGAAGTACCTAAGCTCTTACCTTCTTCCCTTGAAAGCTGATATTTTCCTAAACCCAAATCACATAATTTTGCTTAGAGTTTGTGCTTAACCTTTTTCTTTATAAAATCTTATCTCTGGTCACTTCTACTCATACGACCCTACTTTCATAGTTACTACCTAATTTTAAAAGTTACTGAGACACCCTGTCCAAATACATTAAATCTCAACCTCACCATGGAAGGTGGAAGTACCTGTCTGACCTCTGGAAGTGCCTCGTATAATCTCAGGTAACTTTCAGGCACCTGGAGGTTTTGTTCTCCGGTGTTTTAACCACGCTACACATTTCAAGTGAAACGTGAAGTGAATTGCAAGGTTTCGAAGGAATCCAAATGGAATTTTCATCGAGTCTTTGAAAGAAAGTGAAATCACATTCTTTCTTTGAGTTGGCTATTTAAGTTCTTGCTGCATGTAAATACTAGAAGCTGACACTGATGTCCTCTAACTTTAAGAGAAAACTAAGAAAGAGATTTCATTTTAAAAGCTACAACTGGTAATGAGAGTTAAATATTATATGCTGTTTCATTTTACCTTTGGGAACATTCAGTAATTTTTAAAGATAGCTGATGTTGATGCCACTTACCACATCATGAGATTCGAATATCTGTGATTTAGATTAAGGTATATGCAATGAGCAGCTTAATAAGAATAATACAAATGTACCTATCAATTTGAACATTTTAAATGACTGACAATATTACTAAGTGAACAGTTTTAAGGCAAATGATTTCACTTAAAGCATTTGTTTTTAATAATGGCTAGATCATGAGTCAATTTTCTGCTGAAAGCACGTTGAATTTTTGGTTATCTCTGTAATTGTTAAAGGAGAAGCATTTCTGGTATAACTAAATGCAACTTGCCTAACCAATCAGATATGTGCTTGAGACCATTTGTCTTAATAGATGCTACATTTCTCTGCAGTAGCAAGAATAACTCTAAATTCCAAAGCCATCTCTAATAGTAATATCACCACATGCTTTTCTTAAAGCTGCATGCTGGAGCTATTGCATGATTACAAAATGATTACATACACACACACACACACACACACACACACACACACACACACACACAGCACATATTGTAGGCTACTGCAGATGTTGAAAAAAAACTGGATATACCAAGCACTTTGGAAGTGTTTCCTAGAATTCTTTTCACAAATACGTATTTTCACCATAAACTGAAAAATTGTAGCCTTCCCTCAAAACACACTAGGAAACACATAAAGATCATTAATTTAAACATTTATGAGTTATTTTAAATGAAACAGTTGTAGTAACCCATATGAAAAGAAAAAGTAAAAATATAATTATTTTAGTATGAAAACCAGATATTCCATTGCCCTCATTTTCACAGTTGGATTTAGATCATTTAGATAAATTGGTTATTTCTTGAAATACCCTGTGAACAGTTTTGAACTTGAAGAAACTGCCTCAACTTTATCAATTATATTCCAGTACTTTATTTTACCTTGTGCACTATACACATACACACACACACGCACACACACACACTTTAATTATAGTAGGAATACAGCTTATAAGAGCTATACTACTTCGACTACCAGAGTCATGACTGAAACAAACTACCTACTTCAAGAATTGTTGACTTGGGACTCTATGAAGACAGCAAAAGAATTGTTTGATAATGAATGAAGCCACACTATGAGATGTGCTTTCATGCTTACTATGTATTAATTTGGGATGTTATGACTTCCCAACAAATTGTGACCATCTTCTTATTTTACTAGAAAAAAATCCAAATAAACCTGTATATTATCACCATAAAGACATCAAAGAAAGGACACTTTTCACATAAAACGATAACTTTGAAAAATTATAATGTAAAATGCCTCATGACCAAAAGTCACTATGTTGTCATTATTTTTCTCATTTTATCTCATTTCAATGAAAACTTCATCAGTGCCAATGCTCTGAGAACTGGTGTTTGGGAATCTTTTAATTAATTTTCATAGCTACATCTATAAAAATATGGTGTGTGCAATTTTGATATAAACAAAAATTGAATCCTTCTAATGGTTCACAACTGGGGGTGACTTTGTTCCTCAGGGGCCATTCAGCAACATCTGGAAACATTTTTGGTTGTCATGACAGGGGTTGGGGTGCCACTGGCATCTAATGGGTAGAGGACAGGAATGTTAATAAACAACCTACAATTTAGAGGACAGTCCCCCACAACAAAGAATTATCTAGTCCAAAAATGTCAATAGTGATTAGGTCGGGAACCTTTTTTTAGGTTTAACCTAAGGAACTGGTGAGACCTTACAGGCAAACTGCCTAAGAGAATAGCAGCTTCTATTCTGATAGAGCCTAAATTTCTGTGCTTTCGAATTCTACTAAAACTTACGTCTAGAGCTGATTTCCTTATACATGGCAATTATGCTTTTGGGGACTCCTACCATGTTATTATTAACAGAAAATCCCTCTTTTTTGCTTATGCATTAGTGCAGAGTCCCTTTTAAGTAAAACTTTTATCTATTGTATCCTTTGCTTCTTTCCAAAATATTCCACAAAAGGGTGGTCTTCCTCACTTTTCAGTGTGCTGTATTTCCTACTACTAGGTACTGATTCATTAATTCTCCCCAAAATATATGCACTGAATATATTTGTGCTTACCAAATGGGGGTCTGAGATGAAAATAGATTTCCTTCATTCCTATAAGGCAGAAATGTGGTCTTCACCAGCAGTTCAATGAAGTGCCATAGGCCAGTGTGAGACAGTCCAAGGGCTGATTCTGCTGATCCATTCCTTGCCTGGTATCATGTAAGTTGAACAAAGTAAATCAAGCTTAATAACATCACTCATAGAGGTTTACATACTGAATATGCAATATTTTTCAGTCCTTTGTTTCTTTATGTGAATATTTGTGGCTCTTGCACAAAATCCATAAAGAAAAAAGTAGAATAATTTCAAATGTAGAAAATACTTTTAAAGTCAATTTTGAAAGCCCTATTATTAGATTTAGACACATCAGCCATTTACACCTGAACAAATTAAGTAATCATGTTTCCTATCAAAAAACAACTCCTATCGGTCTCTCTCTAGATGATATTTAACTTTTATTAGAGATAGCAATTTGCAGAGGAATAGGTGTGAATGTGTTTCCCTCCACTGGGGTGCAGAATTCTCTGTAAATCACTCTGTGTACATCTATAATTTTTAAATGTATCTCATATACTAACTTTTTCTTTTAATCTTCCATACTTTTTGGTTTTGTTTGCTTTTGTCCTTCATATCCTGTGAAACACACATATTATTCATTATTCACCTTCAGGGCTGTAACTAGATCCGGACTACCTAAAAAAAATAAATAAATAAAAACCAAAAAACATTTGTTCTAATCCATAAAATGTTCACTGAGAAAGTAGTGTCTACAAAATGAGTCCCAAAAGTTATTTATATGTTGAGACACGAATAACCTCAAACAAACACTGTGTATTTTATGCTTCTGTTTATTCTGTTGTACAATTGAGCAGTACATCCAATTTAGTACAGTGTATATTAGGTTCATTTTACTCAGAGTGATAACCAGAGAGACAAAGATATTCACAGCTGTGAATTGCAGCATCTAGTATCAAAGATGAAAAATGCATGCTTCTCTAGACAAATATTTTTTTATGTGACATAGATCCCTAAGAAAATTTGCTTTTGTTGAGAGGGAGAGAATCTAAATTCTCCCTTTTTAAAATTAGTAACTGGGAGGCTTTTACTTAAGTAAAACAGTTGACTTTCTCCCATACTAGATGCTTTGGGGCCATATGGGCCAATGAAAACATAAGCAGACCTATCCTCAATCACACATCGGCTTCTAATTTCAAGTAAGCTAAGGCCCTGATACCATTCCAATTGCCTGAGAATTTTGAAAAGGTACCCTTAAATTTTGTATAATAATTCCAGAAAAAAAAATTCCAGTTAAATGCTTGGCTTTTAAAGGCCTTTAATTTCTTTCGTGAAAAAGTATAGATTTAATGGAAAGAGGGACAGCAGGGAGGGAAGGAAGGAGGGAAGAAAAAAGGAAGGAAGGAAAAGAGGTAGGTAGGCAAAAATAGGCTTATTAAGCCTAGACAAACATTCCCACACATGGAGACCACTGATGTGCTATTATGATCCTGGGAACAGTAGAAAGAGCATTTCCTAAATTTCAGAATGAGGTTATTTCCTACAGATTAGGGGCAGCTTGACCACTTTTTTGTGGTTTCTGTGATGTCTAACAACTCTTCTCAAGTAATCTAAAATACTTGCCTAGTGAAAAACTGCTGAAACGAATAATTTGGTTCCCTGGGGTGCTGGGGACTGCATATAGCATCTATGGGTTATTGCTCTTTAAATGGCTGTAATACAGTAAAATGAAATTTTGCCTAAACATTTTCTTAAAACGATTTTGTGTCTTTGTTTTGACTTCGAAGTTTTTTGGGAGAACTGAAGATCATTGGGGCTGTAAGTGCAAATACCAGATGCAGTCAGTATCTGTATGTTACATCAGAACAGTGAGCAAAAGAGGAATATATACAGGAGTCTAAGCTGAATTGGCAGGAAACGATTGTGGTTTTCATTTGTCATTCATGTCTTTTGTTATAAAAGTAGACTATGAAAGAAATAGATTTTAACTTTGATTTACCGTATTGTGCAAGAAACATATGGTACTTCCTATGTGCATGGTACTGTTCTAAATGTTTCTTTAAATATATAAAAATATTTAATCTCATAAAGCCCTATAAAATAGTGTCATGCCCATTTTACACAATAAAAACTGAAGCCCGGAGAATTTAAAAACTTGTCCAATATCACTAAGCTAGTGAGGCTAGGTTGGGATTTGAACTCAGACAGTCTACTCCAGCATGAATACTGTATTACCTCCTAATATAATATATTAAGAATCTGCATCTTAAAAATATTTAAATACAAAATTTGCATAGTCAGTCATTTTGAAGTATTCTCATTAGAACCATTTTAACTTTCTATAGTGAACTACATAAAGTAATCCTAAGCAGCAGAGAAATACTTTCTTGAAATTCTTATAAATAGGATTAAATAAGTCAGTATGGTGAGTACTTTAGAATAAGTACTTTTAAATTTTGAATAAAAGTACTTTAGAATCAGTACCTTTACATTTTGAATTATACAAAATGTAAAGGTACCTTTAGAATAAAAGTTACCTTTCAATTTTGTATTATAATTCCAGAAAGATAATTCCTGTTAAGTGCTTGGATAGTTCAAGTATGTGTACTTTTGTAGATGTTTAATGTTTTGAATATACTTTGGAAACCTCTTTTAAGAAACACCAACTTGTGGCTGTAATGCATCTTAGCTTTTAAGAAGCAGCCTTCTAAATACATGATATTAGCGATCAGAGGTCTCTGGCATTGTGTTTGAGGCCACCTACCCTGGGATAACTAGCAGCCCAGGCATTCATGTCACCATGAGTATAAGGTGATGTTAAGGTATGAATCAGGGAACAGTGGGGCTACAAACGTAGACTGGGAATGGAAAATAGAGCCTCAGTAATTTTGTACTGATAACTTGTTAGAAAAATGTCCACCTGATGCCACATCTAATTTATGGAACAGATTGGACTTATAATGAGAGTCTAGATATAACTGACTTCTTTCAAAGGAAGCCGTAACCTTGTTTTTGATATGCTTTATGTGTGGACTTATAAATAAATTATCACTACTATGCAGGCTTTCTGCATAGTGAGCTCATTCTTTTGTTTAGATTTATTCAAATTTCTCCATAAGAATAGACAACCATACAATCCAAAGTGCAATTCATTTCATTCTTTTATGGCTCTTTTCCTATTGTATTTTTCATTTTTTAAAAAAGGCATTGTGTTATATTGTATATTTGTTCTCATGACAACAGTTCCAACAGGGAAAATATGCCCTGAGTGAACTCATTGCCATGGTATTCTCAAAATGAAAATTTCAAAGTGCTCAGATGTTGTCCTCAGAAAAACTAACAAATAAAAAAGCTGCTGACCTCTGTTAGGAAATCGGCATGACCCATGTTGAGGCACATACATATGAAATTCAGCTATATTGAACTTTAGAGAGTCCAAATGTTTCTAGTATACTGAAATTCTCTTTCATTCAGTTGAAAGAAATGAGTCATAACTATGAAATTGTTACAGCATTTGCTGAAATGAAATTTAGACCATGTCAATATATCAAGAGAAGTTAATTTTTGTTGCACAAAGTAGGTATCAAAAAAGACATTTTATATAGCTCTGCTTGGACGACTATATTAAACAAGTTATTTTATAGATTTAATTAGAATCATAACTAGAGTATGCCAGTTGTCAATCGAGTAAAATGTCCTTCTGTCTGCATAATCATATTTTCTTAATATATTGGTTAAGGTAAAAAAGAAAAAGTCTCATTTGTCAGTGAACCTTTGGATATTTATTAATCACGACAAATCCATGGCTTTTATCCAATTTTTAAAAATTTTTTATCATCTTTTAAAATGGCTTAAAGATTTTAAACACTCTTTCCTGTTGCTGCCATTCTTAGTTCTATCCTGAAGTGAATTGTGAAAATAATGAAGAAGAGTAATTTCATGGCTCCTCTTGCATCTGTACTCAGAAAAGTTCTTTGTCATCTATCTATCCAAGTGAGTTTGTGCAAAATACATTTATAATTATACAGTGGCATATATTAAGGCAGGAGCATTTGTGTTTAAGAATTATTAGGTGGTGACAGTGGGAAAACTTGTAGGCAAACTAACTAGCAATTATGATCTATTTTCCAAGGCTTTCATGGGTACTGTCATTAATATTTAAATTATACATGAATATGTCAGGCACTGAATAATAATATGTTATGACGTTCAAACTTTGTATATATCCTAGATTCCCTGAAACTTTAATTTTAATTTGTTAAAGGCCTAGGACAGAATGTAAATTCTGCTTGTTTTTAAATTTTAGTTTGGGATTTTTGTTTGTTATTATTAGATTTATTAATAATAAAATTAGAGCCTTTTGATAAAAATGTATAAACATAATAAAATTATTGTATGAAGAATATTCTGTTCTTTTCTATAATATAATAAGGAGAACATGTGGAAACTTCTAACTAACTACGTTTGTGTGAAGGAACCAAAGAATAATACTGAAACCTAATATTTGTTTCAGGAAATACTTCCCTAGTTGCTTAATAATTCAATACAGTATTTCAGTTTTGTTTTGTTTTTAATCTTCCTATTTTCTGGTAATTCACTTTTCTGGAAATTTCAAGGAAAAATCTATATTTAAGCAACTTGTTTTGGGCCTGCCTCAAAAAATTTTAAGCAAATTCTGCTTTATTATTTTATTATCGTATTTTATTATCTATTTTTCTTATCTATTTTTCTTTTAAAATACCTTCTCATTGTGTGTTGTCAAATATCACAATCAACATACGAGTTTTTTAATGGTTCTGATAACATTTGGAAAGTGAACTTCCTTTAATGTTGTGGTTTATATCAAGTGACAAAATAATTGATCCTCAAATAAGTGAAGTAGGAAGTTAGCCAATAGTAACAGCAATAGTAAGTAATAAAGGAATGGATATATAATGGATATAATTTTTGTACCACTAACGCTGGTTTGCAAGCAATGTCTCATCATTCGTTTTTTGTGGGGGTTTTTTTGTTTGTTTTTTCAAAATCAAATTTAATCTGATTCTGGACCCCTCTCCTACGGAGTCCCCTGGAAATTCAGTTTACTGTTATTATACTACGCTTTCTCCCACCCTGCCCTCCTACTTGTCCCAGTCTCTGAAGCTCCCAGGGATCTACTGAGCACATTTGGGAGTGTCCACGGATGCCAACTTCACGTTGGCTACTATATATGAGCAGCAATGTCCGCTACTTCCTTCCCCGTCCTGGTCATGGAAACTCTTCCCAGCGCTCGATCCAGACACTGTGCAGCCATCCGCTAAGCCCCTGCCCTATCCTCGCAGTGTTATGAAGGAGCTCTCCTCAGGTCTGTGCATCCCTCTGCCCCCTTCTTACTTCTGAGAGATCTGTTTCACTCCACAGCCCGAGCTCATCGTTCATCTCTGTCTCTTACCCCTACGCTCACTCCCAGCCTCATTCCTGCCAGGCCTCCTATTCTTCCTCATTGAATTTACACTTTTAAAAATACAAGTATAAAAAAAGAAGGAAAAAAAAAAATACAAGTCATCTAGTACTCAAAATAACCCTATCGAGGAGGTCTCGTATGGATGAGAAAACTGAGGACAGTACAGGTTCAGTAACTTGCCCAGGTTCACACAGATATAAGTGGCAGGACCTAAATTTGAACTAGTCTAGCACTATGGAGATCTGGTAACCTTGTTGAATGGGGGGAGAAAAAATTACTAGAACAAAAAACAAGTCATCTCAGTAGCTTATTCTGCTATATCAGGGTTTTTCAATCTCGATAGTACTAACATTTTAGGTTGGATAACTCTTTTTATGGGACACTGTCCTGTGGTGTTGTAGGATGTATTAATACATCAGTATCCCTGGGCTGTAACTACTATACGCCTCTAGAACTCTCTCAATTATGACAATCAAAAGTATTTCTAGTCATTGTCAAACATCTCCTGGGAGGCAAAAATCACCTCCAGTTGAGAACCACTGCTCTAGATATATGCATATACAATTATTTGTATAATCAATGTACACTTTCATTTGTTGAATATGGGACAGTTTAGTATACAGCAAGTCCTAAATAACGTCCTTTAGTTCAATGTCGTTTCATTATAACATTCATGAAAAAAAAAAAAATTCCCAGATGGGGCAACTGTGTTTGTGGAATTTGCACATTTTCCCCGTGTCTGCATGGATTTTCTCCAGGTCCTGTAGTTTCCTCTCACATTCCTTAGATGTGTACATTAGGTATATTGGTGAGTCTATATTGTCCCATTCTAAGTGAGTGTGGGTATGTGTGAGTGGCCCTGCTATGGAAGGATGTCCTATCCAGGGGGGGTGTTCCCACATTGTGCCCTGAGCTATGGGATAGGCTCCAGTCACCCATGACCCTGAGCTAGAATAAACAGGTGTGAAAATCATCTTACATGTTTTTATTAATCTTTCTTCAATGTATAAGTATGTATAGCTCACATTTATTTCAATATTTAATATTAGAAGTGTTTGGGGTCTTTATTTAGAAGTTTGATGATTTTTTTATGACCAGAAATATGATGTAGGAACTTAACTCTTCTTTATATCAATTAGCCTATGGTAACATTTGTTTCGTTGTGTATCATTTCACTTAAAGTCACAGTTTCCAGGATCTTAATAATAACGTTAAGTGAGGACTTACTGTAAACTCATTTGAATCTCTTTTGATATCATGACAAGGTGTTGTTAGGTTAAAGGAGCCATGTCAGTCTTATCTCCCTGGACTGCTAGTTTGTTGTATGACTGTACATTTTCATCAAACTCTCAGATCTGAGTTTATATTCCACACCACAACTGCTTAAATAATCGAAGGTCAGCTTCACCCATCAACCTCCTAACAAGCACGAGTTTTCCTTGCAACATTGAAGATTAGTTTGCAGAAAATCTGTACTTCATATGCTTTTCTTTCTTGACTAAAAAGTTGATTTTCCTACTTACTAAATATATACTATGAAATTAATAAATACAGAATGAAGTAATCTTCAGCTAGATAACATGAAAATAGTCCTATTAAAAAAACAAAACAAAACAAAAAAACACAGGTGACCATGTTCCCATTAAGAAATAGACTTCCAAAAAAAATTTTTTTTTTCTTAACCATGCTATCTGAACCACACTGATCTGCAAAAGTTAAATATTATGTCAAAAACAGTAATAACCTAAGGACATTATTTTAAAACAATGATTAAACTTGATAATAATTGTGTTACTTTTTTACAGTTAACATTCTTTTGCATTTCAGATTTTTACATTTTACATTACTTTGCCATTGTTATTATTTCTTGACCAACATATGCCTGTCTAGACAGGCACTTTCAGGCATATGGTTGTAAAGAGGTATAAATTGCGTTTAATTGAATGGTGATGAGTGCATAGCCTGACAGGCCTACGTTGAAGTCATACTTCTGCTACCTACTGCTTTTATTGGGTCTTATTTTTTTCTGTTCTAACTAGCACTAAAAATGTGAAAAAAGTGCATTTATGTTTCCTTCTCCTTCCCAAGATAAAGTAAATCACTTGTGAAGAGTATGTAAGTAAAAGCTTTTGTTCCTCAACCAACTTATTTCAATTACCATCACTGGTCAGAGCCATTTGTTGGGCCAGGAGAATTCAATGGATTCAGCAGTTTCCCAGAGGCTTAAATCATATTCTACACTGTAAAGCTGGAAAAGGCACTTTCCTCCAGGGGCATCTGTTGTAAAGTACTGTGCTTCTGGCAAACATTCATCCTGAATTATTTGTTCACACCTGCACTATTGGTAGTGTAGAAATGACCAGTGGGCTAGTGGCCATTTAAAAGACAAACAGAATGTCTAAACAGCTAAAGGCAAATCACATCAGAATTTAAATGTGTTTAGTCTTCCACTAGGGGAGCACCACAGTACAACTCTGGACCTGCATATCCACTATGAAAACCTTCGTATCAGAAAAAAACAAGTGGAAGGAATCTTGACCAATTATGTTAGCTCACTTCGACATAAATTTGGATGAATTCTGCATTCTTTCAAAACTTATATTACTTTATCAAGGATTTTCATGTCACCATCATACATAAATCTATTCAATAATTACCTTCATCAAAGAATGTCTAAATAAATCTGTGATGTTCTTTCTAAATAAAACAATGTTACACTCTGTGACTAATCTTTTTAACCTGCTGTAAGAAAATTACATGTTGTGTATTAGTGTGCTTTCCTAGTAATTAGTTTTTTTTTTTGTTTGTTTGTTTGTTTTTTACATAGCAAAACTTTAAATATAATTCTGCTTGGGTATATGAACAAGAGATTTTAAAATCCAGGTTTCCTAAAATTGATGTTTCTTTTTTTATTACACTAAATGTGTATATAAAGATCACTTTTAAACATACGTTATTTTAATTTGTCATATTAAATATACATTATAATCACTAAAATCATTTATTTAATAAATATTTATTGTGTCTAACATGGGCCAAGTATTATGCAGATTTCTGGGAATAAAATAATTTTGCTTCTTATACCCCTTCTTAGCTTTCTCACTGTGAGAAATCAACCAAGAATGCATGGATTAATAGCGGTCACAAAATATACTAATATTTATTTCTTTTAATATTACTGAGCTAAAAAGTGGCAGCCAAGAAAGAAAGAGAGGTCTCAATTATGTGACTCATGGAGTAAGTCGGTGGGAGACTGGGAGTCTTAGCTCCAGGACACAGAAGTTATAACGTCTCCTCTTTTCAGGAGGGATCGTAAATACTAAACTTGACTAAGAGACTTTTTAATGTTGCAATCCCCCCACACCTTGAGACTGACAATAGTGAAATGGCTGAGTGTTTACCTAAACTATCTGATCAGGATGGTACAGGTAAATGTGTGGGATATGAAGTCAGGTGGGCTGGAGTTCTAATATCAGCTCCATCTGTAACTGGAAAGCTTCTTGTTTTTCTTGAATCCCATCTTTAAAATGAAGATAAGATTGCCTCTACAGTGTATACTTGGGAGATAAATCAAATATCGTATGCAAAACAGCTAACTGCTTTGACCTTACAGTGTATAAATGAGGAAGATGTGCCCTAAACACCTGAGTATGTGTGTGCACGTGCATGTGTAATGGCAAATTGGGATGAGGGCTCCGAAAGTAAAGAACAACATGCTATTAGAGAGAAGAATGGAGTAGAGGGCAACATTTAGTTTGGGAAAATCCAAAAACACGTTTTTGAGGAAGTCAAACTGTGGTCTGAATGACTGATTAGAATCATCTGAGGAAAGATTTGGATGAATGCTAGAAGGCCTTCAGGCCGGAAAAGGTTTGGTGTCCTTGAGGAAGGATCTGAAATGCTCCTGATGTGGCGGCAATAGGGGTGGAATGGGGAGTACATTGGGCCTCATTTGGAGGGTGACGACATAACTTATATTCTGAGGTGGGAAACTCAGTAAAGATAAAGGTGGTGTGGAGGAGACACTAATGATCACTATGGAGGAAGAGTAAGCTAAACAGGGACTTTCTGGGCTCACAGGGCTGCACCGTCACCCTGCTACTTGTGAACGACTTGGATTCTGGTCTGAGTGCAATGGGAAGCCACTTGAGGTCATTCATTTAGAGGGTGACGTTATCTGATCTATATTTTAATAAAAATTACTCACTATAGTGGCCCCTAAGATTCTGGGACTATATTTCTCTTCCTATATATAAAATAAAGAAATCCAATTTTTCCATTGCGTGTTTTAGCTAAAGTTGGATTTCTTTTGAAATTATATCTCATTAATGAAATAAGTGGGGAAGAAGGATAAGTGTCTTTTGTTCTTTAAAGAAAATTTAAAAGTTGTTTTACTGTTGCCTGTTTGGATGTGCTTCCAAAATCAGTGGCCCAGGGGCAGTGAGAGGTATAAAATCAATATTGTTTACCAACCCTACCCATCCCAGCCCCCCATTTTCCTTCTTCCTTTGTACTTCAGTGTGTGGTTCTACTAGTCCCCATATAACTCAATAAAAGTAAATAAAACAAATAGTAATAATAATAGGTAATGTTGATTATAGGAAAGCTAGTTATGGGCTTCATATTTGTGATCTTATTCCGTTCTCAAATTATGAAGTAGGTATTATTAACCATACTTTATACATGAGAAATTGGAGCTGTATAGGTATTAGGTGACATGTCCAACTTTCTATACTGGGGATGGTGGGTCAGTAACTGTTCAGAACTCTGTTTTGGTGATTCAGTCAGGGTGGGAAGAGGATAAGGTTAACTACTATTTGCTGGGCTTAGTGTAGCAAGTCTAGTTGCTAAGGCCAATTTCATGTGTAATCAGTGTTATGAGAGATTTCTGCTGTTTTAAGGTGTCACTGTTACTATTGTTTATAACTAATAGCCATGATTCCTTCAAAATGGAAATACTATGATTCCTGCCTTCTTTTTTTTTAAATCATATGAACTATTGCTACATTTTCGAGTCTGTGGTATATTAACTCTGAAACAGTTCCCATGGTTAATAATGAGATTAAAACATTCCGTGTGTTGAATTAAAGATGGATTAAGGCCATATGTTGAACATAATATCCCTAGCAGTAGTGGGCAATTTATGATTGCCTAGTCATTCTATGTCGAAAAAGGGGGAAAAAAAGTTATAATTTAGAAAGATAGGAAATTGCTATACACAAACAGAATTTAATATAAAGAAGATTAAAAGTCTGTTGTGTAGGTGAAATCTCATTGATTATCATAAAATTTATTTTGATAATAAGTATGTAAACAAGTCCTTAACATGTCTCTTAAAACCTGTTCCATCCTTATCTTTTGCTTTTTTCTGATTAAAGTAGAAGATGAGAAGTTATTTTTTAAATTAACAATAATTTTAAAAACCTATTTGTTTTTATAATAATACATCGCCCATCAAAAGTGGTAAAGTATAAACATTCAGTACACCGTTCTTAGGCTGTTGATAGTTCCAGGAGTGTATAAATAAAGCAGGAAAATTAACAACTTTCTTAATGTTGATATTTATCTTCAGTTTACATATAGTAAACATATTGCAGTCTTGTTCTTCAGCTTCTCAGAGGAATATGCATTAGACTTTCCATTTGTGGAAACATTTAACATTACAAAAATAAAACACATTTATGAAATTTTTTTTGAAAATATGTCATTTTTATCATTATTCAGAATATCAAATGGATTTTGTTTCTTTTGGATGATTTAGTTTTTACTGAAGTATTATTGCAGTATAAAGGTATTCTCTTTTATAAACAAATAGGATGCTTTTCACACATAATATTATCAGAATCATACCTCAGTTAAGCACATTAGAATCACTTAGGGACCTTCCAAATAAACTGGCATTGAAATATATTAAGTGGTGTTTTGCTGCCTATTCCCATTTTTTCTGGAAAAATAGCACAACTGTCCTTAGCAAAACCACTTATTCTTTCATATAAATCCATGTGTTTTGTATAAGTCTGACCTCATTCCTAACTAAAGCAATAGGATATGTTGACTGGCTTAAGTCACGTCCACCTAATTGGTTTGAGGTAGGCACATGACCTAAGGCTGTCCAATAAAACCACAACTCATAGTTTTTCCTGGAACAACATATCTCCTTTTTTTGTAGCCTGAAGAAGACAGTATGTAGCCTGGTTGCTGCCTGCAACAATCATGTGACCTTGGGGAGCCAGCATTAGAATAAAATTGTCATTGTTACATAGGGAGACAGAATGGAGAAATAGGAAAATTAAAAGCCGATACTTGGTGACACTGTGGAGCTTCTGACCCAAGTCACACCTGAACTTAGCACTAACACTGGAGTTTTCAGCTAACTAACTCAACATGTTTGTCTAATTGTTTAGTCAGTTTGAGTTAAGTTTTCTGTGACATGAAACCAAGAAAACTGCAATTGATGCAATGAAATATATTTAGTGAAAGTGTCATTTCACTTGAGACTTGTGAAAAGCAGAAGAAACAAAACAATTGAGCACAGATGAGCCATCATTTTCAAAAACCTTTCTATGATATTTTGATAGAAAGCATGAAAGAATAATTTTTCAGTTTGGTGGTATATTGGATTGTTTTCAGTTGACATGAAATAATCAGTTATAGTTTCAATGGTTTGTAATCCTTTCATGGACAGGAATTATCTAGTCATTTGGGGACAGGAATCTCCTGACTGGAAATGGGCTCTGTGATATTTAGAGAATCGAGTAAAAGCTTTTGTAACAAACAGATCTAAAAATGCAGGGATTGATTCAAACACGGATGAAGTTTCCTTTTCTCTTCAATTCTTTTTTTTTTACTCATTTTAATTTTATTGGGGAATATTGGGGAACAGTGTGTCTCTCCAGAGCCTGTCCGCTCCAAGTTGTTGTCCTTCAATCTGGTTGCGGAGGGTGCAACTCAGCTCTAAGTCCAGTTGCTGTTTTCAATCTTCAGTTGCAGGGGCGCAGCCCACCATCCCATGGGGGAATTGAACCAGCAACCTTGTTGTTGAGCACTCAGCTTTAACCAACTAAGCCATCCAGCCGCCCCTCCTTTTCTCTTTTTAACATCCTGTGGGTAAGCTGGCAGATTACAGAGGGTAGGTGGCTATAGTTCACAAGATCACTGAAGGCCTTCCTCCCCAATGACTGGAAGTACTGCTTAGTAGTCCTTTACTTGGCTTCCATCTCTGGATCAAAGTCAAATGCACCCACTAATAACCCTTTCTCAGCCAGCAGAAAGGGGGAAAGAAAAGACATGGAAGACAAACAGTTTCCTTTACAAAATATGATTCTGTAGTTGTTTATATTGCTTCCACTCACATCCCATTGACCAAAATTTAGTCAAAACCATGTGTATGTTAGTGATATTTTAATAAAAATCTTACAAAAAAGTATGTGTCCCTCTAGGTTGCAATAAAGGCTGGGATAATGTAGTCTCTAAACTTTCTAGGACTCTAATACTGTAGAGATGAGAGAATTGGGGACAATTAAAATATGCACCACAAGCATATGTCTCCAAGTTTCCATAACATTATTACCAGAAAACATTCTTTTTATATGTATACATCTATATGGACCCATATCTATGTGTATATTATATTATATTATATTATGTTATATTATATTTTATATTATATTATACACAAAATATACTTATGCACATGCATACATATTCTCCTCCAATTACTCCTCCAGAGATTTTTTTTTTTTTTTTTTTGCTATTTCTTATGGGACTTCACAAATTAATGGAAATTCAAATTCTAAAAAAATATAAATGAATAAAATAGTTATAATTAGTAACCACAATAAAATGTATAATTCCATTTTCTTTATAATTCTAAGTAAATTGAGAAAGCATATTTTCATTTCAATAGATTATAAGTGTTTCTATGAAATGACTAAATATATTAACATATTACCTAAGTTTAGAAATTTATATTATTTGTTACAACATTTCCTGGTTTGAAAATGGGAGAAGGATAAACTTACATAATTGAGGCTATTAGTCAATTATTTTGCTTATGGGAAGTGATTTATTCAAAGCCTGTCTGTGAGCAGCAGTGGGCATAATTTTTATCTTTGTGACTTTTCCTAAAGTTTTGCAGTATCAAATAATTGAAGGACTATTACTTTAGGTCTAATTTAGACAGACATTGAGTCAGCCTGGGTGGCAGAGTTTATACAGCATGGGCGCTCTCTTTAGTGTGTATTAAAACAGAGATTTTCATTATTTGATCTTTTGTGCTCCAAGTGTAATACTAGCATATGAACCCTGTGGAATTTGTGGTGCTTAGGACAATGAAGGACCCAACACTGACATTTTAGGAGGGGGAAAAAAATAGAGTACTCCAGTAGCATCTAAATATGGCTTTAGCCTTTTATATTATTTAATCTACTACTTGAATACTGACCCTCTTCCAGGCACTGTCCTAAGTTCTTTACTTTTTATCTTTACAACATCCCTTAGGTAATACTCACCATCACCATTTTATAGACAGGAAACTTGAGGCTTGGAAAACTGCTGGAATGGTTCAAGACAAGACCAAGGTTTCTCTGTCCTTTATCTGATTCCAAAACCCTTGAAAATTACACAAACCGTATTCACATGTAGGTAAAATTGAGTGTGTGTATCAATCAGTGTTCTTCAGAGAAACAGAACGAACAGGAGAGAAGGAGAGGGGAAGAGAGGAGGGTTTTTTCGTTTGTTTGTATGGTTTTTTGTTTGTTTGTTTGTTATGTGGCTTCAGGTGTGTGTAGAGAATAACTGCAGGAGGGGCAGGGAAAGGATGGGTTGGGAGAAGCTGAGTGTCAAGGGCAGCTCAAAGAGTGGCAAAATCAGATGAAGGAGCTGCCAAGAGCAAACCTCTCTTCCCAGGGGCAGCCCAATCTTGAGGGATCTTGGCAATCCTATCTATCTGGGTGGGACAGGGAGTTCTGGGATGAGAAACACCTGAACGCCCCAGGTGCCGGAGGCCCCTCCTCCCACAATTATATTGCATAAAAGGAGTCAGCCTGAGGCCGCTTGTGAAGCCTACTTGAATCTTCCTCCTCACAGTCTGAGAATTAAGGTAAGAGTTGATGATGCCGTCTTTTTTTTTTTTCTCACTTCAAATATGTCATACAGTGTTATTAACTGTAGTCACCATTGCATCCCCATGACTTATTTATTTTATAACTGGAAGTTTGTACCCTTTGACCCACTACACCCAATTTGCCTCCTCCCCACTACCCCTCCTTACCTCCTACCTCTGGCAACCACCAATTTGTACTCTGTGAGCTCTGAATTTTTTGGTTTGTTTGTTTTAGATTCCATATACTTTTATACACAAGAGCATATGGTATTTGTTTTTCTCTGTCTGACTTACTTCCCTTATTCCCTTAGCATTATGCACTCAAGGTCCATCCATGTTGTCACATAAGGCAAAATTTCTTTTTTATGGCTCAGTAATATTTTAGTGTGTGTATGTATATATATATATATATATATATATATATATATATATATATATATACCACATTTTCTTTATCATTTCACCCATGGACATTTAAGCTGTTTACATATCTTGGCTATTGTAAATAATGCTACAATGAACATGGGGATGCACATATGTTTTTGAGTTAGTGTTTTGTTTTCTTTAGATAAATTATTCAGAAATGTGCTCACTTCGGCAGCACATATACTAAAAAATTATTCAGAAATGGAATTGCTAGGTTATATGGTAGTTCTATTTTTAATTTTTCAAGGAAACGCCATACTTTTTTTTGCCACAGTAGCCGAAACAATTTATATTCCCAGCAACAGTGCACAAGGGTTCCCTTTGACCACATTCTCATTAGCACTTGTTACAGCATTTCTTATCTTGTTGATGATAGCCGTTCTAAAAGGTTTGAGGTGATACCTCATTGAGGTTTCGATATGCATTTTCCTCATGATTTGTGATATTGAATATCTTTTCATAAACCTATTGGCCATCTGTATATCTTCTTTGGGAAAATGTTCAGATCCTCTGCCCATACTTTTAAGGGAATTGGGGTTTTTTGCTATTGAGTATGATTTCTTTATATATTTTGGACATTAACTTCTTATTAGATACATGATTTGCCAATATTTTTCTTCCACTCCATAGGTTGCCTTTTCATTTTGTTGATGGTTTCCTTTGTTGTAAAGCAAAGTTTGCTTTAGTCCCATTTGTTTCTTATTTTGTTTTGGGTTGTTGTTTTTTGGGGGTGGGGAGGGGCAGTTGTTTGTTTTTTTTGCTTTTGATGTGAGATCCAAAAAATCATCTCCTAGAATGATGTCAAGTAGCTTACCACCTTGCTTCTAGTAATTTTATGGTTTCAGGTCTTAGATTGAAGTCTTTAGTCCATTTTGAGTTAATTTTTGTGTATGGAGTAAGATACCGGTCCAGTTTCATTCTTTTGTATATGACTGTACAGTTTTCTCAACAGCATTTTTTGAAGAGACTACTGTCCTTTGCCCACTGTATATTCTTGGCTCCTTTGTTATAAATTAAATGACCATTTGTGGATTTATTTCTGGCCTCTCTATTCTGTTCCATTGACTTGTTTGTCTGTTTTACATCAATCCCACACTCTTTTGAATTTGGGTAACAGGGGAATTCTGGGAATTCAAGTAAAAGTTGATGTTTCAGTCTGGAGTCTCAAATCCCTAGGACAGGCCTGCAGATCAGAATCTCAGGCAGGATTTCCATGTTTCAGTCTTAAGGCAGAATTCCTCTTCACCAGGAAACCTCACTTTTCCTTCTTAAGGCCTTTAACCTGTTAAATCCACCTACATTATGGAGCGCAATGTACTTTACTTAAATCCTACTGATTGTAATAGTAATCACATCTACAAAACACCTTCATAGAAACCTCTAGACTAGGTTTGATAAAACAACTGGGCCCCATAGCCTAACCAAAATGGCACATAAAATTAACATCACAGTGGGTTTTCAAACAACTTATACACACCTGCTTTTACCCCTAAGTCTCCTTTTATGAAGGAAGAGCAGAAAACTAAAACTAAATTTAAGAAACCATACTTAGTTTCCCGCAACTTGAATAGGGCTGTGGGGAAATGGAGCATGAAAGTTATTTTTCAAGGCACAGAAATAATGTTGTGAAAAATAAAATTTTCTTTGATGATACCCGTGTGAGCTGTAGGAGGGATGGGGAAAAAGAAGGGATTGTGGTTGCTTGTTTCCACTGATTAAAGTGAAAACTGAAGGCAATTTCTGGCCCCAGGTGGTATGGAGAAGGTGGAGTTTCCCAGGCCTGTGGTATTACACACCAGCTGTGCCTTCTTTAAGGTTAATGCTGATAGAGTAAGATGAAAGCGTATGGTTTTCAGAAGAAAACATTCATTCACAAATGACTGTCCTTGGGCAGGTGGCTCATTGCCTGGGGCAGAGCTTTCTGAGAGCACTTTACAACAGTTGGCGTGCTGGGCTTATTAATGTCACTCACTGATATGTATGCTTTATGAGTGCCAGCCGGCCGCCACCAGGGGGAGTCAGCATAGCAAGTGTGGCCCTTGGCTGAGGGTCCTGGTGTACCCTGCTTCCTGCCCGCCCGCTCCCTTCAGCTGAGCTATGCTGACTAGAAATCAAAGCCCTAGGGATACTTCCTCTACTTCCAACTTTATTATTATTATTATTATTACAAAAACAATATATATTTCCTGCATAAAATTTAGGAAAAAAGTATAGACAAGAAAGTATCTGTAATCCCACCATCTATGTTTGTGCATATTCTTAAACCTTTTAATTTAGCATGGATGTTAATGTGGACCTGGCTATGGATATAAGTAGAATGTAGGTACAAAGGTGGGTTTATGCTTTATATACCGTTGGATGCCCTGCTTTTTCCATCATTGTATCATAATTATAGTTCCATGTCAATAGATATATTTCTACAAGTGTTTATAGAGCTGCATAAAGTTCCATTATATTCTCTACTACTGGTGAAGTGTATAATCCACTGATAAAGCATAAAGTATGTTATTCCACTGGAACACACATTCCTGAGATTTTTGTGGCTCTCGGCTACCAGGCATACATTATTATATTTTATACTAATGTATGCTAAGTCATCACCCTCTAATAAGTAATATCACAGCCACTGCACAGTAAGCCAAACTTTGGTAGGCAATATGTAACACTTTAGGAGTAAACATTAGTTTAAATTATCTAGAAATTTAATTGTCTCAACCAGTTCAGAAATAAGAGTGATGAATCAAGGACAGCTTGTGTTTGAATTTTTCATTACCTTGAGTTTTAAGGCAGCAGGCGCCAAAGCCAAGACAAATTTGTTGTGCCCTGTAACTATTGTCATCTTGTGTCTGAATATGATATGTTTTATCGAATTAGATTAAAATTAAGTTTGGGAGCTCATTATGTAATCAAACATCATACTTTTTCTTCATTACTACCTGTTTTAGGAATTGCTTATAGCCCAAGTGCAAAGCTGTATTATTCATATCTAGAATGACTATCTCAAAACGTGAAGATAACAGCATTGTCTAATTTTATCATCGAAGTTCTTCCCTGTTTTTCTGATTCTTTTACAAATACACAGGATGCCAAAAAAAAAAGAAAAACAAACAAACAAACAAAAAGTATATATATTTTAAGAAAGGAAAAAACTGTATTGAGATTGTAATACTCGATATATATTGATACCAAAACATGAATATAAGTCATGTGTGTACATTTTTTTTTTTTTGGCACCCCGGTATATGCATTTCACAAAGTCACAAAAGTAACCATGTAATTATCACTTTTAGGCCCAAGTCTATGTGAGATAAAATAACTTCGAAAAAGTAGTCAGGGGCACGTGGAGTCTAGGTATGGCTTGATCATCAATCAAATTGAGAAAGCTCCCACTTCTGTCATTTATAAAATAAGGTTGTTGAACTAAATGAGCATGGACATCCTTCCAGATGTGGAATAATCATGATGTATAGCCCTTCCTTTTGGAGACCAGAAGCTTCTTCTAACTCATGTACTGATGACTGAGTACAGGTCCTGGGGTTCTGTACTGGCCAGAGTCAAATTGCCAATGAACAATTCACTTTACCAAGGTTAATATATGGTATTCAGTGGCTTACTGAATTGACTGGGCTGAGTTTCTAGAAGAGATCCCTAAAGCCTTAAAACAGGCCTTGACCAGCCACCTGGGTAAGTGGCGTTCTTTATATAATCGAGAAGCTGTCTGCAAGAGGTAAAATCTCAGTCTACCAATCTGCACCAACAAAAGGGATATCTGTCACCCTGCTCTTCTGAACGCAAGCCTCAGGGAGTGCATGTTATTGGTGCAACCTAAGTCACAGTCAGAACCCGAGCTGCCAGGGCCTCTGGATGTGTCACGTTTCGGGGTTCCAGCCTCTGCAGTAGAGGGTGTCATATTAGGCTGAGGGTTAGATTAGATCTTAAGGAAATCAGATCACAGCCCCAGATGTTCTCAGTGTTTGACTGGTACCAGAAACCCATATAGGCCACTGTTTTATTAAAAAGAAAAGAAAAAAAAAGTTCCATATTTTAGTAAGTATATATACTTATTTTAAATAGCAATCTATTACTGTATCTAAACTCTTAAAAGTGATTATTTAATAATGAATAACCACATTTATATTTGGTGTATAATAAAATTGCTGTCTGGGGTAATACTCTAA
Organism: Rhinolophus sinicus; assembly: GCF_036562045.2. Lineage (NCBI taxonomy): Eukaryota > Metazoa > Chordata > Mammalia > Chiroptera > Rhinolophidae > Rhinolophus > Rhinolophus sinicus. The sequence goes on from NC_133755.1 coordinate 108,196,389, forward strand.
ATACTGTTTTTTTGGGGTTTTTTTTTCCCTTGAAATAAAGAGTATATAATAAATATGCCCTAAAAAATAAGTGAATTAAGCTATAATTTTGATAATATTTTATTCTTAGAATTAGAGCTGACATTGTAACGAACATGTACTGGTACTTTACAGATTTCTCAAAGCTGACATTTGTTATTAATAGTATTTTGAGTCTACATGCCGCCATATAAATACCATTCTGCCAGTTAATCACTGTCACAGAAAATTTCTGATTTACGTAGAAGTCAGAAATTATTGATAATTTTATTTTCTGTCCCTCGCTGAGTTTAAATGTTATTTCAGAGAAAGTATTGAGTGGCTAATTCTAAAAGTGGATCATTACCATGGAATTTATCAGCCTGTGACAAAATGTTGGGTGAAGAGGATGAATTATTCATTTCTTTCATTTATTCACTGAGCAAATATATATTTGTGCCTACCATGTGGGAGGCAGTAGTAGCGCTTGGAATACATCAGCGAGCAAAATAAAGATTCCTGTCCTCTTGGAGAGTATATTCTAACATGGGTAGAGAGGCAATAAACAAGAAGCACATACTACATAAGCAAATTATATTACAGAAGGTAATAAATGCTGTGAACAAATAAAAAGTAGAACAAGGTGATGTGGGTGGGAACTGTGATGGGATGCGGTCGGCATGGCTCTAATTGAGAAGGGAGATTGGAGCAGACAAAGGAAATAAGAAAGCTGATTCTTGTGCCCATCTGGAGGAAGAACATTTCAGCCAGAAGAGACAGCTGGGGTAAAGGGCTGTCTCAGTAGGAGAGTTCCAGGCATTCCCAAGGAAGAGCAAGGAGAATGCTGTTGGCGCAGTGCACTGGGGGGATTGGGGGGAAGGGGGTACCAGGAGGAGGCTGGGAGAGCTCAAAGGACATGTCATGTAGGCCTTATAGGCCGTTACAAGGACTAGGATGTAGCTCCAGGGAAATGAGTCATGTCAGAGTTTTGAGCAGAAGAGCGATATAAACTTATATTTTAAAAGGATCTTGTGACAGCAACTATGTTAATGGGCCGTAGGTGAGGAAGGGACTCACAATGATCTGGGAGAGACGTCATGGGGTCTCTATCAGGATGGTACCCGTACAGGTAAGAAGTGGTCACAGTCACGAAATACATGGGGAGGGGCACTGGGATTTGCCTCTGTTTTTCTCAAACATCCTCTTGCTTTCCAAAAGAACTAATGATTACATGGAAGATCCGGGTTTTTTTCTTGAAGTTGTGCTAGACCTTTAAAGCACAAGGAGTAACGATGACTGCTTAGCAACTAGCAGATTGACGATGCTATTTGTGGGACTCTGTAGAAAGAATGGCTGTTTGAATTGAATACGTATTTTCCTTTTACTTCACTTGGCTATAGAAAGAAAAGAGAAGCGTGTATTTTTACTATAAAATAGAAAAAAAAGTTTCAATATGAATTTGTTTCTCTAACTATATACAGCTATCATTTTACATTGGTCTCAGTTTGGTTTGCAATCTTTAGGTTTGTTCTACTTTTCTACAAAGTAGGGGATAACATCTGAGTTTTACAGAAGTCTGCTGATAAGTTAAAAATATGAGGAAATGTAGTCTTGGAACATTTTTCCAGGAAAACTCATTATTCTTTCATTCTGTTACAAGAAAAGATACTCAAGCTGTTTGCTAAGACCAAGTCTATGTGGGAACAAAGCAGAGTTTTAAGGTTTAAAGGACTTGTCGTATGGCGTGAGTTTTTACATTTGAGGTCACTAACTCTGTGTGCGTGCGTGTGTGAAAACATTGCCAAGGCAGTGTTTTTTGAAAACAGCTAGGTTCTGTCATACTGATTTCCAGACAAAAATATCACCTAATAATTAGTCATGTCAATTTTCATTATTCTAGGTTTCTGATTGAGGGGCTACTATCGTCTACATAGAAATGAATAAGTTTTTAGAATATGGCTTAAAATCATTGGACTGGGAAATTACAAATTAAGTATCATTTTGTATTTCTGTACATTCAGTAGAGAACGAAGGTAATATAATTAAATAATAGAGTTTAAAAGAGTTGCTTTTATACAAGGACAACTTAAGTCAATCCTCACTCTTTCTGTTTTGGAAACATTTACTTCCTGCCTCTGAAATTCTTTAATAATCTTGCAGATTATTCAACATTCATTCAGCAAAAATTTGTTGAACATCTACTATGTGCCTGGCATTGCTCTGGATGCTTGGGATATAACAGTGAACTAAATAGACAAATATATGCACCCTCCTATAAGTTACATTCCAGTGTGTAGAGGCTAATAATAAACAAGACCAGCAAATTAAATAATATGCCACATGTACTATATAATAAATGTTATGGAGAAAGGTAAAATAGGGGGAAAGGATATGAAAAATGGAGAGGTGAGGAAAAGAATTTTACATAGAGTGCCTAGGAAAGAAATCAATCACTGATAAGGTGATGTTTGAGTTTAGACCTCCTGGGAATGAGGGAGTGAGTCATGTAGATATTTAAGGAAAAGACTTATTGAAAGAGGGACTGCAAAGGACTGGAGTTGGAGTACATCTGGGAGCAGCAAAGTCTCCAATATGACCAGAGAGGAGTGGCAGAGAGATATTTAAAAGAGGAGGACAAGATGGAAAATAGAGAGCCTTGTGTCCTTTGTAAGGACTGGATTACTTGGAGTGAAATAGAAACCATTGGAGAGTTTTAGTAGAGGGCTGACATGATCCATCTTCCATCTAAAGAGCTCTTCCTTTTGTATTTTCATTTGATTGAGAACTTACCTAGAAACAAACTTTAGAATTTCATCACCTGTCCTATAAACTTTAAGGTCACCGTTAACCCCAGCCATGCAGCATTGCGTATTACTCTGATTTTTGTTCTTTTGTGGATGGCATTCTCAACTCTCTGCAAATGTTTAGTATTTCTCTTCATTTTTATATGTTTTAGTAGAGTTTGTGTCTACGTCAGTATTTTTTTTCTTTTTTTCCAATGTTGTTATGTAGCTAAAGATTCTGATCTTTCTTCAACCTAATGAAAATTTCTTCTATTATTTCTTCTTCCTCATTATCTCATCCTTTCTATCATTCCTATAAGATAGATGATGGACTTCCTGCATCTTCCCATCTTCCTTAACTCTTCTTTCTATAATTTCCATATATTTATCTTTTCTGTACTACAGACTGCCAGAGTTAGGATTCTGTATTCTCCACTTTGTGACCTTTGGCTAGTTACTTAATCTCTGTATTGTCTGTGAGTTTTCAGCTGTAAAATGAGGTTAATCATAATAATGCCTACATTACTGGATTATTGTGTGGTGTAAACGAGTTCATAGGGAATGATAAATTAATATTAGCTATTTATCTTCCAGGTCACTAATTCAGTGTTCAGTATCTTCATTCTATTATTGAGCAGTTGTTTTGTTTTGTTTCTTTGTTTTTAATTTAAGGACATTATCATTTCAATTCCAAGGATATTTTCTCACTTTTTGACTCATTCTATATAGCAGCCTATTCTTTCCATGTCTGCAATATGCTATCAAATATCCCTGAGAAAAACAATTAGAAAAATGTGAAGTTGTTTTCTTCCCCAAATTAATTATTTCTATTTCCTCTAGGATCTGCCTTTCTATTTCCTGGTATTTTTCTTTTTGTCATTGGTTTTCTTCAAATGTCTTGAGATGCTCAGTTGTCTGCCTGATAGCTGAGATTGGGGGGTTTCTATGTGTAGTGCAAGTCTTTTTCTTCAGATACCCCTTTGGGTGAGAAGGCTCACTGCTGGGGCTGTGTCACCAGGCAGAGGTGTACAAACGCAGGCTTCCTTTTAGGGAACACATGAGCAGACCAGACATTGCCAACTTAATGGCCCTCTTGGACAATGCTGCCTTTCTTTGTGTGTGCCCTTCTTCCATATCATTTGTGGAAGTTCAGATTCCCCTGAGCGTCCATTCTGATTTTCTTCAACTCCCAAACCCATACTAGGATCCCTCCCCAGACAGATCAAGCACTTCCTGTGGCAACTTCTCAGGCTGTAACTCAGTCACTACATATCCATCTAAAGAGGAAGAGGACCTAAGAATCCTTTATTTAATTAGTCAAACTTCTTCAGTGCTTCTTTAAAAACAACAATGCTTACCTCTTGCATTGAAGACAATGTGTTCTGCTCTGGTTTCTCTTTCTATTCCATCCAAATCCATGTTCTCAAAATTTCTACTGGCCCTTGGAATTGTCTTAGGAATATATTTTATATATTTTCAGCAAATTGGGGAGCAGCAGTGGGACAGAAAATCTTTTATGTTCTATCTCATATTTGGGCCCAAATCAAGTCCATGTCTTTTAATTTGTACTCTGTGTGCTTTTTGCCCTAGCTGCTGTTTCTGAACGTGGACTACAAATGGTTGAGGTCAAGGCCTAGCATAATTGTTTGTACAAAAAGGGTGCATATCATCCATAAATTCCTGTCCTCCTCCTCTTTAGAGTTTGACCCTTTCAACTCTAAGATGCACGTGCTAGATTACTGTACAGGGATCTCCAAGCTGAGAAAAATAGTGTTTAAATTTTTCAGCTCCTAAATTAGAGAACCTTATTCCCCTCAGTCTGGACCCTCTTCTTCCTCAGTTGAACATGAGACAGAATAGATTTGCTGGAGTTTGCTGCCAGGAAGATAGAAGAGTGTAGGGAAATGAGATTGGGTCGGAGGCTGGAGATAGATGAGGAACTCTGGAGAATAGTATTTGGGGAGTAAAACTGAGGTAAGTTAGTCTTTTCTCTTTCTACCCATGGAGCTTTGTGTTAACATGACTCCCTACCAAATTTCAGGATTTCAGTTTGCACAGGGGATTAGCATCCAATTCCCTGGTGAGAATTTGTTTGGCTATAGGAACTCTGAATCCACTTCCATAAAACTGTGAAAGAGCTAAAGAGAGATTAGGAAGTGGTGAAATAAATTAGAAAAGGCCCAAACTCGCCCTTCCCTCCATTTCCTGGAAAGTCAAAATGAACATGATGGGGATTCTTTATTTTTAATAGGCCTAGAGATGACCAAAGAAAGTAGCTTGGACTGCCGGGTGCTACCCATCAAAGCAAAGGGCCCCATAAAGGCAAGAGAATACACTGCTCATTGGTAGTGGCCATTTTTCAGGAAGATGCATGAGGCCAGACTTGAGATGGGTTCATAGCTGAATGCCCCCAAACCATCAGAGTCAGAAGCTAGATGTGCTCATTGGACACATGACGGTGAGTGTCCACCAACTGACCAAAACCTGACTCACCAGTCTCTTCATATAACCAAGTGTTTTTTGTACAAATATGCTTTAGCCTGTTATGAGACAGATTTTAATCAGGTTTGAGCGTAGGAGGAAAGGGAGTTTGGAAAGAGAGTTGAATGGAAAAGAGATCATGGAAATATTTTAATATGACTATATTCTCTCAAAGGACCTTAATTAAGTTTTAATCTGTAAGTGATTGAGAAAAATGTAGATTTGGAGTACATTTATGAGATTGAAATGAATTCATTTTCCCACTGAAAATCACTGCTGATTGAGATTAGGACCATGTCAAAGGAAACTAAGAACAATTCTAAAATAAATACATAAAGGAGTTTCATTTTCATCTATAGCTGACTGTTGACTGTATAATTTTGAGCTCTTAATAACCAGTAATGTGTGTTACAGTAGGGTGTTTTATAAACATTATCTAAAAAAATATCTAATTTATCATTATTCAAATAGTAATTGTGTTTCAGTGCTAAGAGATAAAACATTCAAGTGTGTCTCCCTCTTAGATTGCGTTTAAGCAATGTCATAGCAGCTTATTAACGTTATAGCTGTCTCTAAGGCCCAAATATAGTTATCACACCAACTGATCAAAAGTCACTCGTGGTATGCCCAAAACCATGTGCCTCACACCTTTAAAACCTGAAAAGGAGATTAAAAACTGAGATTCCTTTTCCTATTCTCAATCCTAAAAAGTGGAGCCCAGAGTGGTATTAAAACATTCACTACAAGCCCACCAAGATACATTTTACTTATTATAATAGTCCCCCACTTCTCCCAAGACATTCCAACACCCCCAGTGGGTACCTGTTTTCCCTATACATACGTATCTATGATAAAGTTTAACTTATACATTAGGCACAGTAGGATATTAAGAACAGTAATAATAAAATAGTCATGTGCCCCTTAATGAAGGATATGCATTCTGAGAAATGCATTGTTAGGGTTCATGGTTCAGACCGTGGTTGATACCAGGTAATGGAAACCATGGAAAGTGCAACTAGGGGGACTACGGTATTACTTTTATTTTGACTTCCACGCCAGGTTCTACTTTAACTTATTTTAGGCAATCAGTAAATATTAATTGATTCAGCACTAGAGCGAAAAGCACATTGCAGTATTTATGGACTCTTTCCTGCTCGACAGCCTCATACCAATTACTGTATACATGGTTGTATATGGGTTGAGTGACATGAATTTGCAACAAATAAAACTTTGTATATCTTATGTTCGTATTTCAGTGTTTGTTAGTGAAGATGGTATTCCTAAATTGTAATTTCCAAACTAAATGTTTCACTACCTGTTGCATGAAAAAAGAAGTGCATTGCATGCTATGTAAATCTTTTTGGTTCAAATTTACATGCTTTTCTCTATCATGACAGTTCTTCAGCTGTGTTCTGTCTCTGTCTATTTCTGGCCTCTGACTCCTGTTAAAATTGATCCTGTACAGGTCAGTCTGACCCAGAAAGTACACAAAATTGTTTTTGATATTTGAAGCTTTAATATCAGATAACTTCTGAATCTGCCATAAAAATGTGCCTTGTGTTGTACTGACTCCATAATCATAGTCAAGTCTTGGTATGCTACGTTGCTTTCAAAATACTAAGAGAAAAGAAACTTTTTTTTTCCCTAACCACATAGTGTTTCTTACTTTTGGAAATTAAATACTGATACCTACTCTTAAACGTAGACTTCTGTGATTTTTATTTTCTTCTTTATTCTTAAAAAAAAAAAATTTTGCTGTGTAAATTCATATCACTTAGGTGTGGTTCTCTGGTTTTTCATTCCTAAATATGAGGAGAGTCTCCCATATTAGAAAACTTTCCCCAGTATCTTAAAATATATGCAGACAGTCAATATGACCCTTTTTATAATCACCAAGTGAAGGTGTGATGGTCTGTTTATTTCTACTTTGAAAGTATAAACTTCTAACCCAGTTTCTACTCAATCACTGAGTAACTTGGGACATACTATTTAGCCTTTCTATCTTACTTTCCACTCTTCTAAAATGAGAATATAATATTAACCACTGAAAGTGTATTAAGTTCAATGTACAAAAAGCAGCTTGTCCGTGGTTGGTATTTTCAAAAAACTTAACCTTCCTTCCTTTCTTTGTTTGCACTGCAGAAATCCAGTTTTATTTCACAATAGATTAACCTCTTGTTTAGGTGTGATTTCTGTTTCCAAAAATTCTTGATACTGAGAGCACCTTGGTATCAGTGTATCCCAACATCTAAATGTTAATATTTTTAGTGTTCCACAGCCTGGGAATGTGCGTGAAGCAAGGGCCCACAGAGCAAAGCTACAGCGAAGATAACAGTGTTTCTTCCAGTATGGCATTTGGACACAGATTCACATATGGACAGATTCTCCATTTTTAAAAATCCACTTACTCTGTCTCCAGTGAGAAACTCCAGATAGACTATACCTAACCTATAAAGGTGAAAGGTGAAAACTGACTATAAACTGTCCATGCTAATTATCAGTATTTAAGACATGTCTATTGTCTTAATAGGGATAAAGGCTATCCCTTTATTTGAAAATCAAATGTGTTGCAGTATCTTTGCCACATCAATTTTACTTAAAGACTTAATTCCCCAAAGCCAAAATGACAAAATCCACAGCTTAGAGTCATATATTAAAATTAAATGAGGAGATCTGTTACGGGATCCCATGGCCCATGATTTAATGACGATTATTTATTCTACAGGAATAATACTGATAATTTAAAATGTTTCTTCTTTGCCTTTAATATTTAGTAACTGTAATCATAGAAATTCTGAAGTCTTTTTCTGCCACTTAATGACTCACATAGTAGATATAAACCCACCCCAACCCCAAAGGAAAAAGCTCCAGGAATCATGGATTCAGGCTAGGAGCCAAGCAATCTATTTTTAGTACTTTCTCCACAAGCCACACAATAAAAATGTAAATGGAATGGTGCTGCTTTCTCCTCACACTGTTTTTCAATGTGTAAGTTTGACACTGTTTAAATTGTTTATTTCAGACTCTCCTCAAGGAACTTAGTTACTCCAATATGGGGGGGCCTTCCTATCCCAATTTCACATTAATTATAATTCTGTGTCTCTGATAACTTTACAATACCTGACTGATAAAAACCTAAGAATCAACTTGAGATATTTTCCTGCTCCAGATTGCTGAATTTGCAATCAGTCAACTCCTGTGGAATCAAATTAGCTCCTGGACCTAATCTAAGTCTTCCCCACCCCCAACTTTATTGAGACGTAGTTGACATACAACATTGTGTAAGTTGAAGTTGTACAGTCTGTTGTTTTGATACACTTAAATATTGCCAAAAATTGTTGCAGTAGTATTATTAGCTAACACCTCCATCACATCACGTAATTACCATTTCTTTTTTTGTGGTGAAAATGCTTAAGATCTAGTCTCTTAGCAACTTTCAAGTATATACTACAGTATTGTTATCTATAATTAAAATACTGTGCATAGATTCCCCAAACTTATTCATCTTCTAAGTGGAAATTTGTACTCTTGGACCAACATCCATCCCCCCCCCCCCCCCCAACCCCTAGTAACCACCGTTCTCTGTTTGCTGAGTTTGGCTTTCTTGAATTCCACATCTACGTGAGCTTATACAGCATTTGTCTTTTTCTGTCTGACTTATTGTGCTTAGCATTATGCACTCAAGGACTATCCATGTTGTTATAAATGGTAGGATTTTGTTCTTTCTTTCTCATGGATGAATAATCTTCCACATATTCTGTATACACCACATTTTTTTAATCAATTATTTTATCAAACAAAGTTCAATCATGTTTGAACCTCCTTTGTTCTTAGAGACTAACCTAGTGCCTTGAGCAAATAATAATAGATAACATTTATAAACTGCTGGAAAGTATGTCAGGCACTGTTCTCTACTCTTTACAGATGTTAATTTATTTAATCTTTTTTTTTTTTTTTTTTTTTAAATTAAATTTATTGGGGTGACAATTGTTAGTAAAATTACATAGATTTCAGGTGTACAATTCTGTATTACATCATCTATAAATCCCATTGTGTGTTCAGGGGGATCGAATATATGGTGATGGAAGAAGTGACTCTGGGTAATTTATTTAATCTTTACAACTTAATGAAATAGGTATTATCTCCCTTTTATAGTTGCGTCAATCTGAAATGGAGAAGGTGCTTTGGCTAAACTCAAACAACTCGTGTGTGAGGTAGCAAAAATGTGAACCCAAGCACCAAGTCCTACCTTATACAGCTGACCCCTGAACAATATGGGTTTCAACTACGTGGATCCACTTATGTGTGGATTTTTCACGAATAAATACTGTAAATGTATTTTCTCTTCCTTATAATTTGTTAAATAACATTTGCTTTTCTCTAGTTTATTATAAGAGTATAGTATATAATAGAACATAAAATATATTATGAACTATTTACATTATCCATAAGGCTTCTGGTCAACAGTAGGCTATTAGTAGTTAGGTTTTTGGATTATAAAAATGCATATGTGGATTTTCCACTGTACAAGGAGCTGGCACCCCTAACCCCCACATTGTTCAAGGGTCAACTGGACTGTCTACTGGTGAAGGTTACAGATTCAGTGCATATGTGTGTGGAATTAAATAAGCTCTTGTGGAACCTAAGACAACTTTTAAAATTGTAAATGAGGTAGATGGGATGAAAACAGAACAGTGAAAGAGAAAATGATAGAATAAGGAAGTTGGAGAGTAGCACCAAAGAAAAAAAATAGGGAATATGAAACATTGTAAAAGGAAATTAGCCCAAATGAAAAAGTCCAGGGTGGAAATAAGACATTTAAAAGACTTGCTTGTAAAATAGAAACATTGGAAGAAGAGGGTGTGAAATACAAAAAGGCCCGAGAAAACATGATGGTGGCTGGGAAGAGTATCACAGATTGAAAATGTTAACTGAGAAAGTTTTGTTCTTAAATAGTTACATACTTGCTGTTAGATTATTGCTTCCCAGGTTATATTCACTTGAATCTCTCAGCCTTCCAATCTTGGTCTCATGTGAATCAATATCAATCACTAGGTCAGGTCAGATACTAAGAAAATTATTTCACTGTACTATAGCTGTTGATAGCCTTTTACTACTGAGTCTTTAAATTGTACAAAATCAGCAAAAGAGACATATTCTCTGGATTCTTTTTGGTGTAGAAATATGCACTATCAATCCTTGCCTCGAATACCTTTCCCAGACTCTGTCTTATTACCAGTTTTCCCTTCCCAGGAAATAATCGACTCTTATTTGTAACCAGGTTTTGTCAGAAAGATAGTGGTAACGTCCTACTTATTCTCGCCATGCATTGCCTTGGCTACCTTAACATGCCCGCTTCACAACTCATTTTCACCCAAAACACATTTGTCCTCTTGTCACTCATTCCCCCATATTACTCATTGGCACTAATATCTTTCCAATAAGGGAGGATGCTCTTCAGAATTGAGTGGTTTTGGAAGTGTTTTCTTTCCCTGGGCTTCTTTTTCTTCCTCCGTTTCTTTCTTTTGGATTATTTGAGGGTTTGTTTATCCCCTTTTATTCCCTCTCCTCTGGTTTTAGAAATGATGCATCTGTTTCATTTCTTTTAATGGTTAGCCATTACCTTTAAATTGTAAACTTGATTTAACAAAGTCTAATGTGGATCAGTAAATCAGCCCTTCTCCTAAACAATACAAAGATTGGGAACACTTCAACTCCTGTCATCGTGCCCTTCTGACTTTTTCATTATTTTTTTTCCTGGATTTTATATCTAAGTAGTATTTATACTTCTCAAATTTTGTCATTGTTATTTTTGTTTTAAAAGTCTGTGCTTGTTAAGTTTTACCTGCATATGGTTAGCAAATTCTTTGCCCATCATTTCTTTCTATGTTTCAATCCTTCCTGTTGTATTGATTTTCTTCAGCTTAAGATATATACTTTAGTAGTTCTTCTACCTAGCAAATCCTGTAGAGACCTCTCTCAGTCCGTTTCTGAGCATGCTTTTATTCTTCGTTCAATATTAAATGATGTAGGACATAGTGTTGTTTTACTAATTTTCCTCAATTTTTAATTATATTGTTGTGAGAATGAAATCTACAGATTAGAATTAAGAACTGTTAGAATAGAATGGTGTTCTGAAAAGAAGCAATGAATTTCAAGTGTCAAAAGATAGTCATTAATTATTTGAAGATTAATACCTAATGTAAAGTAGCTCAAAATTATAAAAAAGAGTGTTTAACTCAGTAGCTTTTCAGTATAAGATATTTAATTAGAAATCATGAAATTATGGAGGTCAAACAGAGCACTGAAAGCTAATATTAGAAATTATCTTTAAAAGAGAGTAGAGACATGACACTGAAAATTCTCGTTATTTGTAGCATCAAAGCGCATTATAAAAAGTAGTTTTAAGTTTGAGTACAAGGCCATAGTGGATAATCACAAGTCCAGTTTCCATGTATGTCTTCACAGTTGAAGCACAGGATTTAAATGGGACTATTTGAAAATTATCCCTCATGCATGTACTTTAAGTAAACATCCTTCTGACAAACCATCCTCTCCAGTCTCCCTTCCTTTGCTGTCACCATTTATGTTGTCTACTCTTCTCTACCAATTCAACTCTTAGCTTCACTAAAGGCTCAGGTCAAGTTTCAGTTTTCACCTGGAAGCTCTTCCTCATCACCATAACTTCCTGTATTTTTTTTAGAGCACTGATTATTTATTCTGGCCACCACAGACTACATTGTTGTCAGATAATGTTCTGTGTCTTATTTCACTAAGTGAACTGTGAGAACATACTTGGGATTCGGGGCTGTAACTTTTGCTTCTCTGTAATTATCATGGCACTTAGTGTGCTGTGTAGCATGCATGATTCTTATTGTATTTTTTAGTACAGTAATAAAATCTAGCCAATTTGGAAATATGAGGACAGGAGGATACAAGTAAAGTAAAAGGATAGTTTTTGCACTTGTGAACCTAGTGAGGTAAGGTAAGGGGTCATGTATACATACGTACCTAAAATAATTGGAAGACAATTTTAAAACTATACATGAGCATGTGGACAATAAGGAAATTCAAGCAAGATTTCAAAAGAATTTGAAGAGTAACATCTCCATAGAATACATTCAGACAGAGAAGGTTGACTTCATAGGTTATAATGTGGATGTTTCCTAAATGTGAACTTCACCCTTGGCATACAAGTAATCTCTATTGATTGTGTTCATTTTTGTGTTCTGGAATGATCACCTCTTTTCACAATATTTTCTGAGGGGTGAAAATTTCAATACATTAAGAATTTCATCTAGAGAAACCCTGAGATACTCCCTAGAGACATGAAGAACCAAATTCCAAATAAGTAACAGAGCTGGAAACCCTAAGTAGTGACCTTTGCTGTTCATTGTAGACTACTTCTGTTTTTTGTTTGTTTTCCAGAAGTAGCCTAACAGATGCAAGTACCATTCAGCAAAAAGCAAAACTATATTTTATTTGGTTAGGGTTTTGATGCATTACATCAGGCCTCGTTAAGTAAAGTGTTTTTAGATTTTCACCTGGTGACATTGATTTCAATAAGGTCCATAAAAATGTCCTCTGTAAGCTAATTGAATGCCAATGGGAATGTAGTTATCTTTTTCTAAGAAATGTTCACTTAATTCAACAGAATACATTTACTGTCAAATTAATAAAGAAGGATGGCTATACATGAATTAATTTCTACATATAAATTTTGTAAGTACAGACAACATGGCATTTATACTTTTTATGTCATTATTTTTTTAAAATTCTTGCTTTGTTCAAAATAATCAAGTTAAAATATATTAATTATTAGGAATATGCAATGCAGCCTCTTGTGTCTAAATCACACCCAAGGACCAATTTCGACTCTGACTTTGAAAATTCAGCAACTCTTATTTTTTGACTTATGATTACCAAAAATCTGCCTGAGGATAAAAAAGTCCATAACAACCAGGAAAAGAGACTACAGGGACAATTAAGAGAAGAAGAAAAAATGCCAAGTGTTGAATTTGGGAAAGTCATAACAGGTTAGTCTGAGGCAATAAACAGAACATAAAACAGAAAATGTTCCCTCTACAAGAGATTCCCTATGCAATTGAAATGAAATACAAGGAAATGTACCAAGACATAACTTTGATTTAGTCTTCACTGAGGAAGGAAGAAAATCACAGGGACCAAAATTAAATAATAACTTGCAATATCTCTTTCTTAGCATATACTTTAATAAAAAAATAGTTTCAGAAATATACTCTTAGAATGAATATACATATATGTGTACATATACATATTTAAATTTGTATTGTGTGTACGTATAGATATATATGTTACATAGTTGTAAATAAGGTGCAAACTACTGGGGCTATAAAAAAATAGTAGAACATAAGATAGGTCATCCTGAGTAAGACACTGATTCTTTTTTCCCCCTCCCATATTCTATAAGTAACTCTGATATCATAAAATAATTTCTGGGAAAGAAGTTATAATCCATGATGTCAACCTCAAAAATGTTTTCAATATATACCTAACATTTGATTTTCTCTGTGAATGTATCACTTGTAGATAAGTCCTCCTGTATGTGTTGGTCAGCCCATACTATATACTACCAATACTTTCTGCTACAGAAATATAAATCCTACTATACTGAAAAGTAATTACTTCCTTTTACTTATGTTAAACTTCTCATTTACTTTTATAAATCTATGAATTTGGAATTCCGCAAATAAATCAATTTTCTTCTGAAAATCCCCTTCATGATTAAATTCCTTTTGGTTGTTCTCTACCTACTATCTTTTTTCCATCTTTCAAATGAATTGTCCTCCTCTTCCATCTTTAACCTTTTTCTTTGATCATTTTAATTCTTCTTTCAACTGTCTTCATTTCCTTTAGTAGCCAGACAATATTTAGAAACCAAAATGTCAAGTAATAACCTATTTTGTTTGTATGTAAATCTCCAGGAGAATGTTTTTCATTCTATTTTGATATTACTTAGCTCTTTGTGTCACTTCCTGGTTGTATAAACACAGTATCTACTATAATACATAATATTTTTTTAGGGCCAATTATTTCATTGAGTAAAGAACAGATTTCAATCCCTCACTATTAGTTTCTTTCTTTTTAAAAATAGTATATTTTTCCAATAAAAAAATCTCTCCCTACTCCACTAATATAGTAGTGTTTCTTTTTTTGTAACATCTTTTTGAGCCTAAAATGTGAAATTAAAAACAGATGACCTTTGTGATCCCTTATAACTCCTGTATTCTGTGAGTGTCAGGTGGAATCCTAATGAAAAAGTTCATAAATATCTAAAGTCCTGTCCCTTTGCCTCTATACAGACTTTTCTCTCAAACAACTATGTAACCCTTTGCCCAGTAAAATATACTCCCTGTGGTTAGTTGGTTAGTCTAAAATGAATGAGCTTATGTATAGTAAATTAAAAACAACCACAAACAAATTTCAGTACCTTAAAAGAGTAGTTCATCATATTGTAGTATTTACTATATTAGTTACAATATGCTAGTTGCTGTACGAAATAGTTCCTAAATTTGCAATGGCTCAAACACAATCGAAATCTCTGTTCCTTGTGTTAACAGAGTAAATAGGTGAAAAGGTGGTCTGAATAGCCTTCCGTCAAGCTGTCATTTCATCATCCTAGCTGATGAACATTTTTCCATCTTCATCACATCTTCGGAAGTTGCTTTGGGTTCAGGTTCATTCCAGGCACCAGAAAGCAGAGAATAATGTGGAAGGGCAGGTATGGGAGGTTTTAATGGCCTAGGCCTAGAAATGGCACCTCTCACTTCCATGCACATTCAGTTGGCTAAAACTGTATCACATGACCATACCTAAGGACAAGGAAGAAGCCTGGAATACATATAGTATCCTGTATTCCCAGGAAGAAGAAGAAAGCTTTTTGGAGACTAGCCGGAAGTTTCTGTCACATCTACTTTACTCAACAATGTTGTTTCAGAATCAGGAAAGGTGTAGTAGGAAGGTACTAGTTATAGACAGTTTATGGTGAACTATTTCAAGGTCTTCAGTGTGTCTGAAATATATTCAGCTGTTAATTTCCAGTTGTTTGGGGCTCAGGCATAGCTCTGTAATGGGTCTGACATGGTATCATTTTATCATCACAGGTTACTGATAAACTCACTCTGTGGCAGCCAGTGTTCAGGTGTTCACAATATAAATGTGCCAAAATGATAGTGAAATCTGAAACATTTTTTAATACCCTCCAACCTCCACACACCCATTGACAAGTTATTCTTTCATAAGTCCTTTTTTTGGAGAAGGAAGCTGGCTCACTGTCAGGTTCTTTGTTAAAATGAGTTTTCAGACACAATGAGTTCTTTATTGAAGGTTGCTATTATTTTTCTTTCTTGAATTTCAAATTAATACAATTTACAATATTAAGTTTATAAAATGCTAAGTTAATGAATTATAATGAGGAATAAGAATATCCTATTGTAAAGCTGACATTTAGACTAAAAGGGAAAGCTATATGCTGAAATTCAAAACATAATTCAAGTGACTAAGGAAAGCAAAGGTTATAAGAAGAAAAATTGTAATGTGAGAAAAATTTCTTTATGCCCATCAAAATCCTCTAGCGGAAAATATTATTTTACTTTAAAATTTACTAGTGCATGGCTTTATTCAGCAGGAGCAGGTCTTGATTTATGAGTTTAAGAATTTCTACTTGAAAACTAATACTGAGAAAAAATGGCTCAACATGTGATAACTACTACTCATGCCAATATATGGTCACGAAAGCAAGTCCTTTCCAAGTCCTGTCAGTCAGCATTCAGTGACCCTGGTATTTTTGGAGATGTTCAGCCCACTTGTCATGCTTCTTCACCCCACCCTCTCACCACACCAGCTATGTGGTTACACCTGACAGTTCAGGGTTTCTCAAGGTAGTGCTTTCCAGGGCTTGCCCACTGCTCACCTGTATTCAGGCATTCACCTTCCCTGCTCTCAACAGTCATGTAGCCTGCTAGCAGTCCCACAAGGACTTGGCAATCAAATGCCAAGAAATGCCTGGTGACTCACTGATACTAGGATGGGTTCTTCAGTGTCCTATTAGTATAAAAAGTGACTGCTGATACAGGAATATCAGACATTCTGCACACAGCGATTTTATTGTATCTTGATTGTACCTCAGATTATAAGATGCCTATTGGATAAGTTTGCATTTTATGTAAAGAACTGTTTTTATTTATGTATTACAAATGTAATGAAATTATTTACATACAAAAATCATGTAGAAATGTGTAGAGAAAAAGATAACAATAGCTACCATTTTTTATCATTATGTACCATTCACTTAGCTAAGTATGTAACCTAAATTAATCCTCCCAGAAACTGTTACTGGATTTTTATTTTTGTTTTGCCAGAGAGGTGATAAAGTTTAAAAGCTATGTAAATTGCATAAGCTCACCCAAATAATAAGTGGGAGACAAGCTTAGAACATCAGTCTATCCAGAGACAACACCCAGTGTGTTAATAACTAGTGTATCTTGAATTCAAATACATAATGGGGGTGCCAAAAAAATGTATACAAGTGGATACTTTGGTCAGTATTGCTCAAGCAGTAGTTTGACATAATCAGAAGTTTCTGGATGCTGATGGTAACCACTTTGAGAACCTCTTGTAACTGCAGGAGTCAAATGTGACTTTTATTTATCTTTTGTTATCACGATACGTAGAGTATTATAATAATAGTGTTGTTGTTTTTTTCTTAAAATGTGTATACGTTTTTTTGGCACCCTCTGTATTTTCACTTTGACTCTCAATAGGAAGTGAACAAATGAGAAACATTTTTATGTTTTGGAGTGAATTTAGAAATCACTTTATCTAAAGCTGTTATGAGACCCATAGAAATGAAATGCCCCTATTTCCAGGTAACTTAATTGGTTAGCAGTAGAGCACAGACTAGAACTAGAGTCAATATTATTGCTTCTATAACACATTTGCCTCCTGCATGATACCTTAGATGATTTATTGAATGTGCCATTTTAGTAATTGATGTCTTTCAAAATGTGTCCTTTCAGCATCTTAACATCTTAGATGCAAGCCTAGCATCTTGGAAAATGTGGAAAGACTCTAAGCTTAATAGCAACATGCTAATTGGCAATATTATATCATTAAGTTTATGCTCTGAATTCAAGAGCCTCTAATGCCTGATACATAAAAGTAGGGTAAATAGGACAATTCATGAGACGTGTAGCTGGACTTAGCCTTTCAGGGAGAACAAACACAGAGGAAAAACAAACAAAAAGAGCTATCTTATTTGATCATATCCAAGATTAGAACATGTACATACTCCCACACAGAGACTACCCACTGAGAGAGAAACTCTCAACAGAGTCCCCCGCAGACATGAGACATTCACACCGAGAAACAAAATTGCTGCTCATCTTTGTTGTCATGAGCCAGGGAGGTAACCAGCTTCACTTCAACTCAAGACTAATCAGTGGATTGCCTGTATTAAGAGGATGCTGCTGACCCACCACTAATACGGCATGTATTCTGACCCATCTTTTATCTATCCACAGTGATTGACGTGTATAGTGCTGTCCTTTTTCTGACCAAGGACATGTATTTTCAAGACAGCTGGTCAGGTTTGGGGATGCAATCTGCAGCTGTGATGGAGCCAGGTAGAAGCCCAGACAGGGAAGAATTCATTCTCTCAACTTAATTAGCTTCAAGCCTTAAACACTAAGCTAAATGGCCTTAGAGCACTTTCCTGTGAAGCTCTGGCTGTGCACATACTCGCATCAATAGCTATAGATATTTACATATGTAGATTACAGAGGACCATTGGATGTCCCCTAAACCTCTAAGTTCACCCCCAGGAAGAGAAAATGTTGGGACAGATCAATTTAACCACTTGAAATCTTTCTCATGGAACATGCTGTGATTAAAGACATTCGATAAGTGAAACCGTTGCTAAAAGCAAGATCAAAGCATAATGTTAGAGAATTCCATTTCCCCCACCACTTTGGTAATGTGATTGTTCAGCCTAGGATCACTGATTCTAAACTCATCAATACTAATCTCTAGTCCCCTTGAAGCTAAAACACAATCCTTCCTGAACCTTACTGTGAAACTTTGAGATAGTGTGTGACTGAGTTAGGATTGAGCTCCAAGCCCCACCCCTGCTTTTTACCAGCTACACATGGACAGATCCCAATTGCTCTGTTTTCATTTCCCCATCTTAAAATGGAGTACTTAGGCTTCAGCATGACTCAGACATGCAAATTTATCTGTTTCTGAAATTTCACGACCTTTTTCCTTTTGCCATGCTATCAGTTAACAAAGTTCCTCCCACACTGTTCACCCTAAGTAAAAATCTATGGTTTTAACATTACCTCGATGCTTCTACATGAACCTCCCCCTCTCTGATTACCTCTCCTACTTGGTTTTCTACTGCTCACCTCCTTGTTCTCCATGGCACTCTGGCCAAGTTGCTTTTCTTCCTACACACCAGGCACCTTACAGAATAGCACATGTGCTGACTGGGATGCTTGCTTTCTAGATACCTGTGGGACTTGCATTCGCATTTTTGTTAGCTGTTCACTCGCATGGAACTTTCTGAGGTATTCTCTGGCCACTCTTCTGAAATATCAACCCCTGCCCCCAAACTGACTCTTCCTATGTTTCTTCCCCCACTTTGTTTATTCTCCTTAGCATTTACTGTCCAAACCCAGTGCTGTTTTACTTATCCTGCTTATTACTTGCTCCTGACCCCAAGAAAGCTCCAATAAGGGTGGGATTCGTGACTGTTTTATTCACTTCTACATCTAAAACAGTACTTGGCATAGAGTAAGTGTTCATTAAATGCTTGAATGAATGAGTGAAACTAATCTTTCTTAAAATCCTGTCTAAGGACTCCTGTCCATGATTTCTGATACCATGAATGGGTTGACTAGTTGGTTATAATATTTGAAAGGGCCCAACCAAAGCTTGTTAATGAGTTTTATTTTTATTTTTTAAAGCTGGCCTTTTCGGGGTGAGAAAATAATCTTATTTCTTTTCAAGCTCTAAATCTAAGTTGTATGTGTTGAAAATGCATGCACTATTCCGTACGTATTCCATCCAAATGGATTTATCTTTTGGAGCCACAACTTCATGTAGCTTCCACAGCATCCAGAGAGAAATCTTGACAAGATAGCGCTTAAATTCAGGTCCCAAATGTGACTCTCCTTAATTCAAATTGAGTGTGAATTTATTAGAAACCATTAGTGGGATAAATGTTCTTCTATTATGTAAATCTGTACCTTTAATCTGAAATGGAGAGAGTGCATTGCTTTCCAGAATATCTAATCTGTGATTCTGTAATTAGGTGAGCAGGTGGTTAATTACAGGTGCTGTTAGTGACTTGCCCTTCATCACAAGAACACAAATAACTAATTCTCTGTGTTCCAAGTCACTCATAGGGGCAGTTTTATTGGCTACACCATTTTTAAATCCACAAGTGTGTTAAGTCTCTGAATCCATAAGCAGAGCTGGGTATGTTTTTTTGTTTTATAAATATCAAAGTTGACCTTTCACAACTAATACACATTTAAGAAAAATTTTAGAGGCATATTTATATTGATTTTTGTATAGTATTTTACAACAGCATTTGGTTTTATGTCTAAAAAGCTGATGGAGCAGGTAGAGAAATTGAGCTCATGCACATTTTTTATACTATAATAATATGTGAAAAGTCTAAATAAATTGTAAAAGGCGTCGTTTATAGCTCCCTGGCTAAATTGAGGCACTCAATTTATGATCTCACTTATTTTATAATAAATATTTAAGTTATAGTGTTAAGCAAATGAGTGTAAAACATGTTCGGGTGCTGAGCTTGAGTCATAACCAACATGTAGCCATAGAAGTGAATTCTGCATGAAGTGTCCTCGCAGATGTTAAAAGGACTAGCTCTAAGATGTAGGAAACCCAAGGAACCCACATAAAGGTTGCATTTTCAATTCTAAATTCTGTTCAAAGGCAGAAATGTTTACAAAAGACAGAGCAGAGCATGGAGACAGAGATTGACCCGTGACAGGGGATGGAGAAGAGAGCATTATAAAGTTGTCATGAAAGACGTACCCTCCTGCTTATAACCACATAGCTTTGAGGCCCAGGGAGTTGTATTTCAGTCTTTTATCAAGCTTGATAACCCTAAAGACTTAAAGACACAAACAGATGGAATGAAACAGAGAAAAGGGGTGTGTGTGGGGAAGGAGAGAGCGAAGGAGAGCACGCCAAGGAGCACACATGCCTGGGAAGCATTTTAGAAGAATAGGATGAAAAAGTAAATGGAGAGAACAATGACAGATGACAGGAGTTGGCACTTTGACATCCGAAATGTTGTAGTTGTCTTTCCTGTAAATGGGAAGCTCTGTTTTCAAGAAGATATAACACCATACATAGCCTTGTTAAACAAAAGTTAGTTAAGTTTAATGTTACGCCTATATAAAAGTGTAAGAAATTTCAAATGGAATCCATCAGGTAAGGATCATTTGACTTCTCTCGGACCCCTAATCCCCCAAAAGTTCGATATTAGAATTTGATAAGAATAACTTAAATTGCATTAGAGACATAATAGGGAAATTAGGCCTTGCATAATTTAAATAAAACAAGATGAGGTGCAATGATGTAATAAAGCTGACTCCTGGAGCCACACACCAAAACTGGTCTGTGGTGACTTTATAGTCACCTTTTATATATGTACTTCCTTTGCCCACAGTTGTTTGCTTATTCATTGTCTCCATAATAGATCAATGTCAGGATTTAAGGACAGCTCCTAGTTTTCATGTGAAGATGATAAACCTGTGTTTGTAATCAATAACTGCAGTAAGAGACATGATTTGACCCCTGGCCTTTGACTCTTGACTCTTATCTTCCATTTTTCTACTAGAATATTTTTCTCTTTTGATGATTCCCCACCTCATTATCCTCATTAGATAAAGTGCAGGCTCCTCTTCAGCATGGTTTATGAGGCCCTCCATGGTCCAGCCTCATTCCCCCATCATTCTCTCTACCCCTCCTGCACCTCTGACTTGTCATTCCAAGCAGTAAGCTTTTTGTAGTTCCCTCCACACGCCACACTGACTTAACATCTTTCTTCATGCTGTTCCATCTGCCTAGAGCTCTCTCCATACACTGTGTCTCTGCCTGGCAAATTCAGATCACAACTTCATCCCCTATCTTTTGTTTTCTCATGGCACCCTTTACCTACCACTGACTTATTACATAGCACATGGTAATGAACTTCCGTGCTGGTGGCAGTCTCTGCTGTAGCGTGCAGGTCTGAAGGTTGAAAGACTGGCCCCTTCAATTGGATTTCCTCAATGCCAAGCACAGTGCCTAACTCACATTAGATGCTCATTATCTGTTGAGCTGAACTGAACAGTATGTGTGTGTCGGCTACAATATGGTCAACTATTTGTCCATGTATTCGAACCACGGGTATTAGATTTCATTGTGTTTACCAAGACCCTTGCTATTTGCTAAGATAGCATATATTCTTATCAGAATTATTGGCTTAGAAGTTTTAAAATTGCAGTTGCTTTGACAGTTTAAAAGTGATAAACTAAACAGAGAACATTGAAAATGCATTTTGCCTGCATCTGGGTCTTTAAGCAGCACTGAAACTCTCAATAGTCTTTACAAGGATTCTAAAACCCGAGACCTGATACATTAAGTTGGATTTGAGAGCTAATTCTTATATAGCTAATAACCTAATGTGACAAATTGCCTCATATGAATGGAAATGTCCAATATATCTAAGAAGAAGAGAGAAAGGAATAAATGGAAAATATCTTGCCTTGGCAAAGCTACCCTTCCTAGCCTTATCTCCCAAAATACTACCTCCATTAACTTTAAAACAAGATAAACATCTACATTTTGATATAGGCCACCAAGCAGGTTGTGTGTGCTTATTTCCATCTGCCAAAGTAGAAATAACAATTTATTGTGTTTTGCTTGCTTCCAAGAAAATCAAAGAAAGAAAATTCAAAGAAAATACAAAATTTGATATTATTCCATCAGGTATCACAGTGAATACCTTTTGCTCATTATCAAGGTATATTATAAATTCTCGATTGTTATGAAATTTAAATCAATAGTATTTTTAAAGGATTATTAGATGCAGGAATAAATTGAATCATCACTGGGGAGGGAATGAAGGGCAGCCAGCCCCCACTGTCAGTCCCAATCAATCAGTCTACTGCTGTGTTGTTCCTGAAGCAGATGCTAAGTACAAATAAACTCTATTATTTGGATATTTTTCATAGGCCAGTCTGTTTCTAAAAATGTACATAAATTTCAAGTTCTTCTTAGAAGAGGAAGATACAGTTAAGTAAAATGGAGAAAGATTTCCTTCTTTATTTGAAAGCTGCAAATAAGAAAAATCACATGACAGCAACTATTTGAATACTGATATTTGGACAAAACCCCAGGACAAATTAGTTCCTTTCACCAATAGGGCAATCTGACAGTGGAGATATATATACTCGTATGTATAGATACAGATAGATAGATAGATATAGCCTTATGTTTCTTATACATATTTAATGGCAGTCAAAAATAAACAGAAAATATCATTAGAAGAATTATTTTATTTTATATATGCCCATTCATTTAATTTTAAAATGTTTGAGAACATATTCTCAAGCCCCCAAATATTTTGACTGTCTTTTGCAAAAATTGCAAGCTCCTTTTCAACAAGGTAGCATTACTCTAGGCGCTGGTTAAAATGTGGGCATGGTGTATGTCCTCAAATTAAAGAACAAGATGATTTCAGAAAAATTTATTTAAATGCTCTGAAGGGAACGTAGCCGGACAGTGTGATAAGAACGATTAGGTTAGCAGAGAGGCTGAGAGGGCCTTAGGTTAGATAGCAGGTCAGGGAAAGCCCACTTGAGGAGGAATATTTGAGCTGCAGTCTGAATAATAAGGAGCTCTGTGAAGACCTGGGGCAAGAGTACTTGTAGCTGAGGACATAGAAGATAATGACCTGAGGCAGGAAACAGCTGGATGAGGCGAAGAACAGAAGAAAGATCCAGGAGGCTGGGGTTTGTTGGGTGAGAAAATAGTCTCAGGTCAGATCATGTGGTGTCTTAGGACATTGTAAGGAATTGGGTATCTTTTAGAAGCGATAAATGAGAAGTCATATGGGGCCCTGTAACTAAGGGAACAGCATAATTTGTGCTTTTTTTTTTTTTTTTTAACTCCTTAAGTTGCTATGTGGACCATGGATCGTAGAGACAAAATGGAAATACAAAGTTCAGTGTTGCTAAGAACATATAGAGGCTGACTTTCAACTTTGTCAAAGCTACTCCAGTTAAATGTCAATTCTAGCATTGAATGTTAAAGATGAAAATGACCTTTGAGGTCATGTTTCTTTCTCATTTTACAGAGGAAGAAACTGAAACCCAGGAATGCTAGGTAACAGCGCTTACTAACTGTTCAAGCTGTGTTATAGAAATGTCTATTAATACTCCCAAGATAAAGAGCCTTTCTTTCATACAGGAGGTCTGAACTTGCAAATTAGAGCAGACAGCAGGTTTCCTCAAATCGTTGAGGAAGTAGCACAGCAAAGTGGTAAAGACACCCACTCTGGATCCACATGGCCTGCATTTCATATCTTGCCCAGCACTTAACTGCTGTGTTACTGTGAGTGAGTTACTCAGCTTCACTGGGCCTCTGTTTCTTATTTATATAAGCAGAGATGGTAATAATAATAACTGTATTTCATAGGTTTGGTGCAAGGACTTCATGAGTTAGTGTTCATAAAGTGCTAACAGTACCTGATGAGTACTAGAAAAGCGTTATTAAAATACAAAAGAGGAAGCCACTGAAGCATAGAGGTGTCACATATTGCAAGGACCAGACACTAAGGACCTGGGGGACACTGATGTGTGGGGAGATTTTGTACTCCAGTGGAGTGCTTAGGACATGTGCAGTAGGGAGAAGGATGGATATTAACATTGCTCAAAGGTAATACTCAAGGATGACATTCTTCAGAGCATCCACTATTGGATTTGTACCCAACAGTCATTTCCTTCCTCCCTTCATTTTTTTTTTTTGTTTGTTTGTTTGGTAGAGCTCATGTTTCACAACAAAAGCTCAAATGCCACACATGTGTCTTTCCCAGACTTCAGTTCCGGGTTTGGCCATCTGATTCTGGAAAACAACCATAGGGGAACGTGTGTGTAAAGAGGGGTAGAGGAAGGCAGGTGGCAAGCTTCTGGTAACAAATTATTTCTCTGATAAAACAAATGCTTCTGAGAAGATTCCCATTCCTCCTTCCTGATTTTGGAGTTCCTATATGAGGAATTGATATTTGGAATGGTGACAGCCTATTTGTAACCATGAGGAAAATTAGTGCTCTCCTAAATTCTCCAACCATGGACCTGTATCTGGAGTTCTTTTATTATGTATTTATTAATAAATTCCTCTTGTCTAGGCCTAAAATTATTACGTATTTATTAAGAAGTCCCTCTTGTCTAGGCCTTTTTAGACTGGTGTTTTGTCACTTGGAGTAGAATCATCCAGACTGATAAACTCTCCCAAATCATTCATGTTTTCAGCAAATAGTAATTCGATCTCTTTAATGCCAATCGCAGTGCACAAGTAAAATACCGAGGGCATCAAGAAAAAATGTACACACCTTTTAAGAGATGTTATCTATGTTCAGGCAGTAGTTCTCCATAATCAGAAGTGTCTGGATGCTGATGGGAACCACTTTGAGCACCTCTTGTAATTGCAGAAGTCAAATGTGACTTGTATTCATCTTTTGTTGTTGTATATATTGCGTATTATGATTTTAATACAGTTTTCCTTTCTTAAAATGTGTATACATTGTTTTGACACCCTCTCTCTATATAAACCCTAATAGCATTTATGATGCTTTTGTTATTCACCATTTACTTCTATGATTCCTCCAAGCTATATTGTAAATAATTTGAAGTCAGGGATTGTTTTTGTTTGTCCCCTCACCCCTCCACAACAAAACGAAGTTCCTTGGATACAAAATGAACTTGATTGATGATTATTGAATTGTATTGAATAGCTTTGGATAATTGAATCTTTCTTCCCCCATCTCTCATAGCTCTAATTCCCTATAACCTAAGATGATTAAACTTAGATTGAAAAACACATATTACATTAAGTATTAATTGTCTCACCCTTAGGTAAAGTTCAGTCAAAGAAAGCAATACAAAACAATGCTTGAGCAGTCTCAGAATCAATGTGAATAGATGAGTATTACTCTAATGGAAAGACGTTCTGGCTAAGAATTATGCCTCACTCAAACTAAATATAGCCTCACAAAAGTAGGAACAGAAAAATAAAATTTATTTTGAACGTACATTATTAATAAACTTTCCTTATTGATACTGTACACTGGAGGATATTATAGGGGAAGAAAAGTCCCTATATGATAAGTCTTTCAGTCTTGCTGAAGTATTAAGGCAGCTTTCTCTAAAACCTGCTTGAAGTTTTTTCATTTGCTTGCACTCAGGTTTTTCTCATGTACTTCAAAGAGAACATAAGATCACTTTGCTGGTCTTCTCCCAACTCCAAAGGAAAGAATACAGTAATGCAGACTATAATATCATTTGATTATCACAATTTTTCAATCTTTTTGAAGATCTGAACAAGGCAGAACTGAAATCCCCATTCCAGTTTTATTATAATATTATTAATTTCATTTCTCTCAGGTTCCAAACCCCCTCTTTTCTGCTATGTCTTGTGAAATTAGTCTCAGGTTTCATCAGGTGTGGAATACTGAGAGTATGGCTTTAGTCTAATGTCTGAAGTTTCCAGATGTCCTTTGGATTTCTACATAGAATCTGCAAAGTAGACACTCATAGGTAACTAGACCTCAACTCCCTCTCATATATCTCCTTTAATTGTTCCTGAAATTCTTTTCATGCACTGGCCTAACTTCCTAACCTACTTTTTAGTTTTATGACCTAATAAAAGTATTTATTGATTTAAGTAGAATTTAAAAGTTCCAAACTAAAATGAATGGCCTTCCCTTAATATGCCACAAGCATTTTAACCATGGCCGGCATATTATGGATGGACTATGATTTTTTTTGACTTTTGTTTGATTCCCTTACCTCAAGTCTTAGTAGAGTTGCTCATAGTGAATAGATTGTTCAAAACACGTGGATTAAAAACCTATCATATGACAAGTACCTAGAATGGAAAGGTGAATGTACAGGGGTCCTGGTTCAAAGGGCTCTTGCTGTAGATGGGGAGAGACGTAAGCAAGCAGATAGGCCAAGTCTAAGGTCTCGCTGGTTGCCAGGCATAATGTACATATTTACTAAATGTTTAAGAAGGAAAGAGAGGAGTGATGAAGGGCTATATCTGAGCATACACACTTGCCCCAGAAGTCCCAAGGATTTTACCTGTAATGCATTCTCTTATAATCTCTTCCGGTCTCATGGTTTTAAGTATTGTGTATTAACTGAGCACTCCCCGATTTACATCTCTAGTATCAGTGCCTTCTCTGAATGTCTTTGCATCTCTGATTTCCGCTTGGACATCTCCACTTGGATAGCTAATATGCTTCACACACTTAACATTCTAAACCCAAATTCTTGGACTTTTTTCCCCCACACCTACAATTCACACATTTTTCCCTATCTCAGTAAAAGACAGCTCCATTTTTCTAGTTGCTCAGACAAAAAAATAAAAATTAAAATTAACTCCTTTTCTTTCACATGCCACATCATTTTATTTATTTTTCAGTAAACACTGTCAGCTCTGTCTTTAAAATATATACAGATTTAATCACATACCACTTCCACTGCTGTCAACATGGCTCAAGCTTCCATGATCAGTGGTCTGCAACCCAGATTATTGATACCGGTTTCTAATTATTTTAATTGTTTCCACCTTGTCCATATAGTCTATTCTCAACACATCAGCCAGTGATCTGCTGAATGACAAATTAACCATGTCATCCCCTCTTAACACCTTCCCATGGCGTCCTATCTCATGCAGAGAAAACCCCAAATTCCTTACAATTGGACCTAAGGCCCCTCGTGATGTTTCTTCTCCTTTTTCTCTCTGCCCTCACTTCCCATTAGTTGTTCCCTTCACTCAATCCACCTATGCCGCACAAGTCTTTTTGATGTTCCCCCAACATGGAAAACACTTTCCTACTTCAGGACCTTTGCACTTGCTCACATCTAGTCATGACATTCTCCTGCCCAAGCCACAAACCACCTTCCTTGCCTACATCAGGAATCTGTTCAAATGTTGTCTTTCAATGTGAGTCTCCCTAACTGTGATTGTATTTAATATCAGAACACCCTCATTCCACCACCACCAGATTCTCTGTGCGCTTTCCTTGCTTTATTTTATGCTATTATCATTTAGAATAACTCTTTGTTTTCAAGTATGTATTTTTAGGCTGTCTTCCCCCAACCCTCAACTAGAATGTAAACTCCAAAGCAATGACTTTTTTGTTGGTTTATTTTTTTCTTCCAGTGCTAAATTTATAATAGCTTGAATGTTTCCAGGCATATAATAAGCTTTCAGTAAACACAAATGAAGGAGCATATATCTCTGCCAGAAAGAGTAAGGGAAAGTATCATGAAAACAGTTACTTCTGAACTTAATTTGATGATGGAAGAGGCCTTAAAACTTAAGAGAGCATAGAGAGCTCAAGGAACTGTACTGTAGATTGTGTGTTATGGGAGACAGTGTGACCCACTGGCTCAGTGTGCTAATTCTTCAGTCAGATTCATGCCAAATCTTGGCTCTAACAGTTAGCCGTGTGATCTCAGGGAAGCTATTTTATCTCTCTGAAACTTATTTTCGTTGGTTTTAAAATAGGGATAATGATATTATAGATTTCATAGGGTTTGGTTAGGAAATTCCTATGTGATATTACATAGAGTGGCCTGATATATTAGTCTGCACTGGATGAGTGGTATCTATCATTACTCTCATAATTATTAATCTATGTACAATGTACTTACCATAGTTTTCAGTAGCTAATAAGCCACTCAGTGGCTGCTAAACCTTCTCCAGCTGCAGCCACTTCTGCTGAAATTGGTTGGGATGGAAACTTCTCCACAAAATGAAGGAATAAAGGTTGAAAAAAAAGCCATAGAAAGGGCCTTCTAGGCTTAGCTAAGGATTTTAGACTTTTTCCTGTAAAGTAGTGGTTCTCAAGTTTGAACATGCATCAGAGTCACTTGGAGAACTTGTTCAAACACTGATTGCCAGACCCTACCTCCAAAGTTGCTGGTTCAGTAGCTCTGGAGTAGATCCTCAGTATTTGCATTTCTAACAAGTTCCCAGAAATAGTCAATACATTCCAAAACGCACTGGCTTAAAACAACGAACATTTGTTATCTCACAGTTGTTGTCAGTCAAGAGTCCAGGTGAAGATTGCCGCCAGGAGTCAGCTAAGGCAGAGGTCTTGTTTGAAAGCTTGACTGAAGAAGGATCTGCTTCTCAGATCACACATGAGGTTACGGGCAAGATTCGGTTAACTCTCAGGCTGTTGGACTGAGGGCTTCAGTTCCTTGCCAACTTCTAGCTAAAGACCTCCCTCAGTTCTTTACCTTGTACCTGACACTTCACAGGGCAACTCACAACATGGCAACTGGCTTCCTCAGACAGCAAGAGCGTACCCTCAAATAAAAGCCACAGTCTTTTTGTAACATAATTTTTCAAGCAACATCCCATTATTTCTACCACATTCTGTTGGGTAGAAGTGAAGCACTAAAGCCAGCCCACACTCAGAGGGAAGGAATTACATAAGGGTGTGAATACTAGGAGGCAGGAATAATTTGTGGCCAAGGTGATGACGATGGAGCTGGTTTGGGGACCATACTCTGAGAACCATTCGGTAAAGAATTTTAAGCAAGTGAGAGACATGGATGGATACAGCATTCAGAGGTACTGAAAATGGAGGTGAGATTAGTTAGGTAACTATTTCAGTAATCTACATAATGACTTTGATGTTTAGATAATTAATATCCCTTTATGTTTTGAAAATTAAGGCTTTTTAAATCAACCTATTTAACAATTATGCCTCCAATATTTGGTCTAAACTTCCTCTATAGATGAGATATTTGAAAATAACTTTCAAAGTTATATAAAACGATCTGTGTGAAGTTAAATTCCATTAATTGTTTCAGTGTGTTCTTGTCGCTTTGTTTACCGTTGGTATGCATTTAAATTCAGAGAGGCTTCAACCTGGACTATCAGAAAAGATACTTTGGACTTGGCCACTAACAACATTCCAGGATGAAGGCAATTGATGGTTCTAAATGCGCAAGTACAGACATTCAAACATACCCTTCTCTCCATCTCTCTGAAAACTTAGAGTAGACCACAAATTAATAATAACATTAATAATGTAATCAAGAACAGAATAACTGTTAAAGTTGCTACGAGCATTGACATAAAAAATGAAGCATTTCATAACATGAAGGAGGAAAATTATTTTAATTTAAAGGTAGAAGTAAATGGCATTAAAAGTGTGAGACATTGTGCAACATCAGTAGCCTTGAATGTTATTTTAATAGAATTATTTTCGCATGGAAATACATGATGCTCTAATTATATATATTTTCTAAAGCTTGACAGTCCCTTTGCACCAAGAAGATGTCCTGTTAGCTGGGGCGGACAGCCTGCTTGACCCCACCAGCCGTTTCCACCCAAACTCGGGGAGTCCGTGACACCCAGTTTCAATAGCAGATTTCATATTATTTTGCCGCAGCAGTAGGGGGCAACTTAGCCTCTCTGGCTGGAGATTCTGTTCCATTAGCCTGCTTATTTGTCTTAAGTCAATTCACTTGCCTCAACCTGCTCTCATCTCCCAATTATTGATTTTGGCTGACATTTAGTTCAACATGTTATCAATTCTCTTAATCATCTCAGAGAGAAGGGAGCAGAGATGCCCTATTACCCATCACATCAGCCCAAGACAGCTTCAGGTTATCCATTCCACAGATAGCGGCCCAAGGGTGGGTGTTTTCTTTAACACTGCATCAGAAACAGCAACAGTAATGGAAAAATTAGCTCATGCATCCGGAAGTAGATCAAACACCTTTATTTTAATCAAGCAATTCTTTATGACCTCCACTGCAACCAGGTACCGCCCCACAAATATAAACAATTAATGCTCCACAAAGTACAAATGGACATGATTTTGAAAAGGTTAAATATTACTGAGAAAATCAGCAAGTGAAATTATGAAAAAAATTGAGGCACAGATTGCTGTTTTTAGTTGAGCCTTACAAATGCTAATCAGCTCAGTCAGGAATCATAGATACAACAAAGTGCTTTGAAGTAACCCAAAGCCCAGGTGAAATAGGATGGTAGGCTATGGGGACAGAGCCCCAGAGAGCAGTTTCCAGGCTCTTGGCTTCACATGGAAGAGTGCTGGCATGGGTGGCAGATGGCCATCAGTTGCAGCTGGTTGGCCATCAGCTGTGGCCAGTTAGCCAATTGGCCACTGATATAACTGCCGCGGCTGCGCTAGTTGGGGAGTCGATTGGTTGGCAGGCAGAAAAGCGGACAGCAGGTTGCAGGTCATGGGACTCCAGCCTCCAGTGAGACTATAGTGCCACCAGTGAGACGACAGTGGTATGATTCCCCTTCCTATGGCTCTGTAGGTATTCCTTTTTGGCCTAGCCGTATCCTGAGTTCTTATGGGGGGAGCGGGACAGGAGGCCCCGCAGGCCGCCTCGACATAGGCAGATGCCCACCACCAAGTCCACCTGACCATAGAGTAAGGAGCTGGTTGACCTGTACATATTACCTAACTCTTTCAGTAAGTAAAAAAAAAAAGATTGCATTATTTGAGTAAGTAAATAAGTAAGCTGAAGACTAAGTATTGCATTATTTGAACCATTTCTAGTTTCTGCCATGAATCTTCTAATTTCTCCTAAATTCTAAATCAGTATTTCTCATTTCCTAATGAGAAGACTTTCAAGTTATGAGTCTGCTCCTCCTTCACTGTCCCCTGCGTCTCCTAAAGGCAAAATCCTCCATGTTGTTGTGAGGTCTTTGAAGATAATGTCTAATTCAGCTTTGTATACCCAGTGTTCTGTGTGTTTTCCAAAATAGCAAGGAGGCAGGCAAATGTAATTATATATCCAGACATTGAAAACAGCTGAAGAAATGAATTTTTGTAATTTGTGAACTTTAGTTCCTCTCAAAAGAGGACATTGTAATTAAAGGACAAGAAGACAAGCATTAGCACCAGCTGGGAAGCCTGTATGGATGTGTCTAGTGTCATGTTAGATAATCACTCAGAACAAGTCACCAGGTAAGCGATAAATTCTGATATTTGTTCCATTAGATAGGCATTAATTGAGTACTTCTTGTGGACAAGTTGCTGTTAGAAGACAGACAGATGAATAAGAAACAGACCCTGAAGTCTGCAAATTTCTATTTAAGGAGGAGGTATAGCACTTACTACAATTATAATTAGACATTTTTCCATTTTCTGTTTCCTCTGTGTGTTTCAAATCTCTGTACGGGCTAGGATTTTGTATTGTTTGTGTTTTCCTCTCAGTGCCCACTGGCCCTCCCACCTCAGGTGCTTATCTCTGCTGGACCAGTGAAAGGCTCCTCACTCATCACTGCAAATCTCTTCCATCCAGCCTTCTTTCACACTGCCACAAGAGGGACCTTTCTAAAACCAAACCTGATCCTGCTAAAAAAAAAAAAACAACAACAACAACAAAAACCCCTTAATATCATCTCCAACAAATAGCAGTAACTCTTTTGAGGATAGAGATCATTTTGAAAATTTGATGAAAGCCATGGGACATTTTTCTACTTAAAATGCATCTACAACACAAGATTTTGTAGCCAGTTTCTGGGTGTTTATGGTCTTCCTGAAGCCTATTTCCTAAGCCCAATAGAGGTCTGGAAGGTCTAAGGTCAAGATGAAATATAGACGGTTTAGTAGAGCACAAGCTATGTTTCACTTCTATGCCGTCTTCTGGCACCACCCTCTAACCCAGCAGCCATACCTGCAACCTATTTTACATACCAGCCATACGAGTTGTTGAATATACTTCCCCAAATATACGATGCTCTTCCAGATTCTGTGTATCTTCTTTGGATTGATATTTTCATCTTACAACTCCATCCCTTGTCTGCTTGGTGAATCTTAATCACCCTACAAAATCAAGCTCACATTTCACTTCCTTCCAGGAAGTCTCCTCCCACCAGCCCTAATAAATCATCTCTTTCCTTTGGGTTACATTTGGTCCTTTCACAAACCTCTGGGACTGCTTGTCTTACTATAGGATAATTATCTTTGCTCACATGTCTCTCCTCTCAACTCTAGCAATATTCCTATTAATAATGATAGTATTCATTCTGAGATTACAAATGTGTGAGGCACTCTTCTAGCCATTGTATATGCATAAAATATTTTAAATCTCACAAAAAACCAAGGTAGGTATTATTTCTGTCTATGTTTTATAGATGGAAAAAAAACAAGATGTTTAAACCAAAGTTAAACCAAAAGGTTTAATTTTTTGTTCCTTGAGTCAAAAAGTTTATCTAAAAACATGCTTATTAAAATGAATTAAATTGAAATGCAGTATAAGAAATATCAGCAAATTGCTGCGACAATACTTATAAAAGCTGCCTTTTGCAATTTGCTTATAATAAAGAGCACCGACTGCTTTCACTGTGCCCTTGGAATTATACTTTATGTTATCACTAATATTCTCCACACTTCAGCAAAGCAGGTATTAATTTCCACCTTTAACAGTAGAGAAAGAAGACCCTCTATTTAATTCCTTGACAGATTGCTTTCTATGCAGTCTGAATACAGAAGAGGTGAGCCTTAGGAAGACTTCTCAGAGGGGCAGGTCTGTGGTTTTAGATGATGAAAACAAGATTTTGGACAGATTCTGTAGCTTGGAGAAAGTGTGATACGATAGAGATGTGTCGAATAGGGAAGAACACTTGACCTCTCAGAAAGATCTCAACAGTGAGGAGAACAGTGGTGTGGTCACATAGTCTCTCTGTGAGCTTTGCAGATTTGCAGATGGATATCAGTGCTTCTAGAGAGTCATCAGTTGTTAGAGGATTGGTTCAATTTAAACAAATCCACCAGAAACCAGTATATAAACATTTAAATGGTACTTTATTAAATCATAATCCATTCACTGATAAATGCATTCCCTTCCTGTTATGTCTGTATAAGAAGTTACATCATAATTAAAAAGATTGACAGGAGCACCCAGATCAGAGTTGTGGGAGTTGGTAAGACTTGATTTCCTATAAATACTGAGTAAATCTATATGCCACTCACTGTACTGAAGAATACAACAGTGATCCAAAAAGGACAAAGATCCAACACTCATAGATATTAAATACTAGGGTTGTGCATCCTTAGGTCCTGTGTTCCTTTCCTTCCATCTGCTTTATAGGGACCTTGTTATATGCTGATATTGATTCCAAGGAACTCTTTTAAGCAGTACACTCAGCTTGCAATCAGTTTGCTTCCTGAATTTCCCTTCTCTGTCAAAGCTCTATTGCTAATAAATCAACTTTAGATTTAAGAAAATCTTTCTGGAGTGATGTTTATTCTAACCTTTAGATTATATTCAAATCTTGGTTTGATGACATTCTATCTCTTTAAGAAGATTTTGCATACGAGGTCTGGCAATTAAGTTTGTGAACTAGTTGCAGCGATGTTGCTAACATTTTTTGATATCAGAAGGATTATTCATTATGAATTTGTACCAACTGGACAAACAGTTAACCAAGTTGGCTATTTGGAAGTGCTGAAAAGGCTGCATGAAAAAGCTAGACTTGAACTTTTCACCAATAATTCATGACTGTTGCATCACGACAATGCACCAGCTCACACGACACTGTCTGTGGGGGAGTTTTTAGCCAGTAAACAAATAACTATTGGAACACCTTCCCTTCTCACCTGATTTGGCCCCGAATGACTTCTTTCTTTACCCAAAAATAAAGGAAATATTATAAGGGAGACATTTTGATGACATTCAGGACATCAAGCGTAATGCGACGACCACTCTGATGGCCATTCCAGGAAAAGAGTTCCAAAACTGCTTTGAAGGGTAGACTAGGTGCTGGCGTCAGTGCGTAGCTTCCCAAGGGGAATTCTTCGAAGTTGACCTTAGTGATATTCAGCAATGAGGTATGCAGCACTTTTTCTAGGATGATTTCATGAACTTAATCGTCAGACCTCATATCTTCCCTGTTGTGTTGCATGTTTATTAAGAGTTTAACTCAGAAAGCAGGAGGCCTTACTTCTCTCTTTCCCAAGTTCTGGGCACCCCCTTGCTGGTCCTGTGCATTCCCTACTGAGAGTAACTTGAGTAGAGCTATGCTTCTGTACATTTTTGCAAATTGGCAAATAGATCATTGTGTGTGTGGGTTAATGGGTTAATGGGTTGAAAATATAGCTTGGATTCAAATCAGGAGGATTTTAAGGACCAGTATGAGGAGTAAGAACTTTATTCTGTATTTGGTATGAAGTCATCACAAATTTCAGAACATAAAGTGACATAATCAGAGATGTACAAGGTGTGATCAAAAGATATGGTGAATGTTTAAATATGAAAAAAATATATTACTGTAAAAGACACATTGCCATTAATCCCCCTCAAAATACCCACCCCCTTGCTTTGAACACACTTATCATTCCTGCCACCTTGTGAAACAGTTGTGGAAGTCCTCTCACATTGAGTGTCTTTATCCTCCATTATGACAACGCTCCATGTCACACAGTGCCTCTGGTATGGCAATTTCTGTCAAATAAGAACATTATGGTGTGTCCTCATCCACCTTATTCACTGGATCTGGCACCATGTGACTTCTGGCTCTTCCCCAAGTCAAAATGGCCATGAAAGGTAAATGTTTTGAATTGAGTCAGGACATCAAGGCAGCCACGACAGTGCAACTAGACACTCACAAAAGAGAATTTCCAGAACTGCCTCAGAAAATGACAAAAACAATGGGATAAAAGTGTTAGAAGCAAGGGGGTGGGTATTTTGAGAGGTATTATGGCAATGTGTGTTTTACTGTAAATTTTTTTTTAACTTTAAACGTTCACTGTATTTTTTTCACACCTCGTATATTTAGAAGGTACCAATTTCAGGACAAAAATCCAGATATATAAGAAGACATTCTAAAGCTAATTCTAATTTCTGTTTCATGCCTCCATTCCTCTAGTTTATACAGCTGAATCCCAGTTGGTTTCCAATCTTCCACTGTTGCTTCCTGGATTTCCTTGAAACAACTAAACTCAGTGATTTGGATTTTCCTGTGTGTTTTTGACTTTTTTTTTTTCCCTCATACCAAGTCTAATAATGTCTTCCTAGCTAGGTGGATGATGCATAGTCCCAGATATGTTTTTGAATATAATAACAAAGGGGGCATGTGCCACATTCCTGAAGAGAGTCCAGAACAGTAACCAGACACCAGAGTTCTACTCTCCAACAGGGTGTGGAAGCCACACCATGGCAGTGGCCGCTCAGCCCGTCCTGGAGCTGGGCAGAGAACCTAAATTAGTTTTCTTGGAGGTCTTAGCTGTCAGTGCCAGGGACATCCCATTGAGATGGCAACCTCTATGAGTTTCCCACAGCAATGAAATCTTTCCTGTGTGCCCACCAAGAGCAAAGAAATAGCTGAGAGGGAGTTGGAATGAGAGTGACCTTGCCATCCAGTCTGAAGGACGATGCGTGATCTGCTAATGCTAAGATTATCTAAGTCCCTGGAACTTGGATGCAGAGTTAAGGCTCATATTAAAAGTTAAGTTTTAGAAAACAGAAGACATTTACACATTGTCTATACCGAACTACATGGCCTGAAATTCTTACCTGCTGCATAGTTGAGAATCCAGTAAGTTGTGTCAGTTACTATCAAGGAAGGTTGTTGAATCAATTGAAAGCTACAGTATGCCACCAAGTAGTGAGAACAGGGAAAATGCTGAGTTCAATTTCATCAGTTAAAATGCAGTTTCAGGCTAATATGAGTATAGTTATTTCATTAATTAAATGTAGAATTAAAAGCATAATTCTAGCATGGGCAGACAAAATCTAAGGAGAAGAAATAAATGAAGTTAATTGACTAGTCAATGTAGGGGCATATTTATCACCCAAATATTTACAAACAGTACCAAATTATGATGTTCATGGAGAACAAATGTTGCTTAAAAAATATATTCTCCAATAATGTATTGTCTTATAAAACTAGCCTTCCATCAAAACCAGTCTACCCAAAGCCTTTTATTAGTCTCTCCCTGGTTATGACTCATATTAAATATCCAACTTAAAATTCAGTTTTAATGCAAATCAATTGCTAACTGAAATTTCAAATTTTGTAAGATTGGATTTCACGAAGTTTTGTTTCTGTAAGCAATGTAAAATTATTGACAGAATGTCATTTTGTCCTATCTTAATTTTCAGTCTTGGAAAAATCAGCATTTGATTCAGTCTACAGTTATAAGAATCAATGCAGAATTGAATTATACACTAAGTTTAATAAATACAAAATAAACATTTTAAATTTATTTTTTTTTTACTTGGAGATAATTCCCAAATTTAAGTTGTTGTTTTGTTATATTTACCGTGAGAATTTTACATGTTTTAAAGGGACTCACTTGCATTTTCAGTGACTTTTTCTAGTAATGAGTATCTGCTGTCCTAAATAAAGCAGATGGAAGTTTATGCAGGCAAAACAACAGGTCTTCCACAACCACCTGTCTAAGGGACACCTGAAAACGGAGTGAAAGTGATGGGAGAGAAACGAGATCTGATTGACAGATGGGTGGATTAGAAAACAAATGCCCACTTATAAATCCTCATTATACAGTTTTACAACTGACTACTGGAAATGAAGCTTATTTTAAAATACATAGCCCACATTTAGCAGGTATATAGGTTTTCATGACACACGCTGTGCTCAGTGTAAAGTTATACTAGAGTTTACTTACCTAACTTATTTTCTTTGCCTATTTTTCTTCTTTTAAATTTATGTTGCAGTGCTGTAGGCTATCGCAAAACACTTTAGTTACAAAGTGTAACATAAATTAAATAAATTAAATCAATAGGTCTTAAAGCTCTTGCAAAAAGTCTACAAGTTGTATCTACTGAAGATAATAGTTTTGACCTTAAATATAAACAAGTTCTTCTGGGTTAAAACCAAAGGATGATATTTTATAACTATTGATTTCCAATTCAAGTGCTTGGGAAGATTCAACTTGTCAACTTAGTCCAAGATGTAGCTCATGAACATTTTCCTGGCAACTATGACCTGGTTAGACAATAGTTTACAACTTGACCTTGAATTAGATGACTGTGCACAGCCTCTGTTCTGTCTTAGCAGCCTTGGAGTCCTTTGCCAGCCGAAGTGCAGAAAAATTTAGAATTGGCTAGAAGGTTCTCTGGTGCACTCTTGAAACCTAATAATTCTACCAGGAAGTCAGCTCAAGAAGGCCATTCAGGCTTCAGGAAGCACTGCAACTTCTAAGTATCATTAATGAAGGGAAACTGACCCTAAGGAGAAGTTTTGGATGGATTTCCTTTGTCCCTGCTCTCAAGGGACCCCAGAATGGTGAAATGTCATGAGTATTTTAGTAGTATTTTAGACTGAATTGCTTTGAGACACTCAAAAGCAATTTTCCAAAATTTTATAATAAGGTCAGTTTAAGACTTTTTTCCTTGAGCCATTTTCAGTTCAAGTATATGTGGAAAATAAAACATTTTGCTAAAAAGCCCCTAGATCTAGACTCTTTGAATGATGTGGATTCTCAACTGCATACTTTTAGCATTCATAGGAAGTGTTCTTTTTCTTTATGCCACACAACTCGTATTTTATCACTTTCAAAAGCCCTTTGGGCCTTTGCTTTTTCTCTAGCACTCACACTCTAATTTCTCAGTCTTTCTTCCAGAATTGGCTTATTTGTCCCATTTGTTTCTCACAGCAGCACTATTTATTCTCTTATCCACAGATATTTTGTTAAGCTTCTATCACAGCCAAGGGATTAAGGGAAGATACAAAGATTCAGAAACAATACCTCTGCCCAGAAAAGAAAGCATGAATTCTAGAGAGGTGCTAAAACATATAAAAAATTCACTGAACTATAAATCTCAGGGTGTCTGTTCTCTGCCATAAAACTGCACAGGTAAAGTTGTGTGGTCATCAGAGAAAGGGAATATGTGACTTTCAAGTTAGAAAGGAATCAAGCTAAGGCTTTTTGGCAGAGATAGCATTGGAGCAAGAGCTTGAAAAATTAGCAGGGAGTGGGATTTGGGTATGGAGTTAGAATCTATCAGCTGCAAGTAGATCAGGTTTGCTTGAAGATAGAGGAAGTCGATGTGGAAAATTCATATAAGGTAATGCCTTAGAAGACAATCAAAAATGTTTTTGATCAGTGCAGCCTAATTTAAATATAATACGAGGCACATACATAATTTGTAGTTTTCTAGGAGCCACATTCAAAATTAAAAAAGAAATAAATGAAATTCTAATATCTTTCATTTAACCCAATATATGTAAAATATTAACATTTAACATGGAATCAATATAAAATTCATTAAGGAGATATTTCCATTCTCTTATTTGCAATCCAGTGTGTTTGCACTTACAGCATATAGCAATTCATACTAGCTACCTTTCAAATATTTAATAATCACATGTAGCCAGTAACTCCCATATTGGACAGTGTATTGATTTTAGTTAATGAGGACAAGAAATAAAGAAGTAAATAAGCTGAAGAAAACGATGAGACAGCAGTCTTTTTGTTCAACATGTATGTTATATGATTTGAGTTAAGAAATATTGCAACCCCCACAATGACGTGCTCCACCTTCACTTCTGTTCTTGGTAATTATTCTAATTGTGAATCCACAGTTCCAGTCCATTTGTATAGGAGTAAAGTAACTAAACTTCTGGTTCTGTAAAGGTGCATGTGACATAGCCCCGAGCTAATTAGTTTCATCCCTTCCACTGGACATACTTGTTGATTCATTTATAACCAACGAGGTTGGAGGAGACTTTTTCTGGGGTGTATAGGAAAGATGATTCCTCTCTCTACTGAGAAAGCAACAGAGGTGCTTCTCTCTCTCTCTCTCTCTCTCTCTCTCTCTCTCTCTCTCTCTCTCTCTCACTCTCACTCTCACTCTCTCTTTCCCTGGATGCAAACAAAGGAATTTTAGGCAGCCATCTTGCTTCTCCTCAAAGCAAGCCTGAAAAAAAGAACAGAGAGACAAAAAGAGAGCTGTTGATGAAACCAATAAACCTCAGAATCTGTCTAACCCTGTATCCTGCGGGAGAGATTGCTACCTAGTATCCATTTCCTCCTCCTTCCGTAGTAATGAAGCTTGATGTTTGATTCTGGAACATAGTGACACAAAATAAACGCTACATTTCCTGTCTCCTTTGAAGTGAAGTATGGCCATATGATTAATTCTGGCTAGTGAGATGCAAACAAACGTGTAATGTATGACTTCCTAGAAGTCTTATACTTCATGGCTTGAGCTATGGCTGCTTTCTTGACCGTGGTGTAACCTTGAAGTTGGAGGTTGCATGTTGAGGATTGTGGAGTAGAGAGATTGGAGCCTGAATTCCTAGTAAGATCATGGGACCTGCATATCCCTTATAACCACCCATGCCCACGTTTCTTTTACATGCAAGAGGGATAGATGTCTATACAGCTCCTGTTATTTTGATTCTTTTGTATTGTGGAACAGCTAAGCTTGTTTAATCATGCTCTCTCTTCCTCTGGTGATGCAGCGGAGACCTACACAGATAGATCTCTGCTATCAGGGAATCCATCTCTTAGTGGAGAAAAAGAAAGATAATAAACCTGTAAACAAGCAGAAGACAGACTTTTCAGTAGAGATAGGAGCAATGAGAGGGGCTGTTACGTGCAATCAGGGAGGCCTCCTTGATCAGACATTGAAGCTGTGGCTCGTAGGACAGCAAGGAGCCTACCACAGATAATCTGGTCCAAGCACTCCAGGCTGAGAGAACAAACAGCAAAAGGGCCTGAGCTGGAAACAAAGAATACCCGTGTGCCTGGAATGCACTGAGTGGGGGCAGGGTGGTAAATAAAGAGGCAGACCTAGGCAGGCCCCAGATCAGATAGGGCTCTCTAGGCCAGCAGTTATTTGACTTCTTTTCTGGGAAGCAACTCAATAATTTTAAACAGGAGAATAAATTATCTGGTTGTTTTTTTTTTTTTAATTAATGTTTCATTTGCTTAATACTTTATATTTTCATGGATCACTTAGTGGATAGGACAAGAATAAGAAAACTATTTGCAGTCGATGGGAATGATAGTAGCAGTGAAAACGAAGATGGACACGTGTATTTTTAAACCCTGAAAGCACTGAGTAAATGGAGGGGGTATTTCAATAGTTAATTAACCTTGTATCATTGATTTTTTTTTTGATTTTTTTTCTATCCGATTGTAAGTTATTACTACTCTTTGGTCTTACCCAGAAGAGAGTAGGACCTAGAAGGGGTGGCAGAAATGCTGGGTAAATAACGGCAAGTGGATGAAATAGGTCAAAGATGGAATAGTGTTTGAGTCAGTGCAGCGAGAAGAAAATCTGAGGATGCAGAGCAAATGAAATGATGATGAGAGCTCCCCAAAGGGTTTTATGACCAGGTGGGGAAAAGTGGACAAAGCAGAAAATAAGGGAAGACATGGAAGAATGGGAATTTGCTTACTTCAAAGTTTTGTCTAAGCTCTTCTTACAGAAAATATTTTAGCTGATAGGATGAAGCTTTCAGAGAACTGGAGAAAGAAATTTTCTATCACTTACTGGTTAATAGTAAAACTCATTATTTTAAATGAAATGACTTATTTAGTTTTACGATTCATTCATGGTATATAGCCTTCATATTCACTGTTCCTTATATATAATATTCTTATTTTGAAGGATAATAATTTTACCAGTCACACAGCTTGACTTCATAAACTCTGTTTAAATTTTATTTTTTAAAACATATAAAGATACTATGTATCTATGCATTATAGAAATCTCAGCTGTAAAGATGTGTAGAGTTGACAATATTAATAATTCCATTACCTAGTGGCTAAATTTCCCTTGAATTTTTGAAGATTTTTATATATTTGAGATTGACCATTTTCAAAAGTTTGTTTTTTTCTTTATTCCATATAGATTATCAAATACCATATTTTGCCATGTATAATGCACACTTTTTTGCCCATATTTGTGAGAGAAAAATAAGGATATGCGTTGTACATGGGTAATACTATTAGGTTAGTGCAAAAGTAATGCGGTTTTTGCAATTATTTTTAACCTTTTAAACTGCAATTAACTTTTGCACCAATCTAATAATTCCATTTCTATATAAATGTTTTCAATTCTTTTATTTATGCTTATGAGTTAAAAGTGTAACTCTAGAAATCAATAACGATACCTAAATGCAAAATAATACCCTTGAATACAATCATTAGTTTTGTTGAACTTACAATGAACTTGCAATGACAAAGAGTTCTTGGCCTTCTGTGATGCATAAATATCGTAAATTTGTTACTGGTACATAAAATTTCTTGTACCTTGTATCTGTTCTTGTATTTTGTAATTATTTGTTACATAATATTTATTGTTCCATAATATGTTAAAAAAATAAATGCTAAAACTCCTTTATAATACAAAAGCAATTACCTACAAATTTTAATTAAAAAATTAAAACAAAAGATTTCTTTTCCATGAAAGTTTGGCCCAAAAATGTTTGTGCATTATACACAGAAAAATATGGTAAATAATCCTGTGTTTAAAAAATATTTTCACTTAAGTATCTGTAAGGAAATATATTTCATTAAATAACATTTTTAATTTGAATATTTAACATTTTAATTGCCTGGCTATTACATAGTTGTTTTATCACTTCCTCGATCTTGAGTATTTAAATTATTTCTAATTTTCACTGTAATAAATACTGAGATAATAATCTTTGTGCATAAATCTCTATCTTCATTTCAAGATTACTTCCTTAGGTTTGATTCCCAAAAGAATAATGACTGAGTCAAACATATAGGCTTTCTTAAACCTTTTTTGGAATTATCCTTGACTCTGTTTTTATTCCCTTTTTAAGTTTGGCTAATAGCTAAATCCTCAATTCCATTTCTGGCCTGGGCTTCAAGTCAGATTCACCTCTTCCACTGTCACTACTCTAGTCAAGACACAAATTACATGTGTACCATAATTTCTGCAGTAGTCTACTCTCTGGACTCCCTAATTCATCCTCTTTTCACTCAAATCACTCCCATATGTAAACTACTGTCAGATTAGCCTTTCTCAAATATGTCTCTGATACCCCTTCTCTGCCCAAACGCCTTCTCAGTGGCTCAGCATTGACTGCCTAACCAAATACAGATATACCACATCCTGCCAGTCAAAGACTGAGTGGCTCCTGGTAAATATCCAGCATTCTTTACAGGTCTCCTGCATCCGAGTCTTTACAGGGAACAGAGCCTGTTAAGAGTAGTCTTAATGTCAAGAACTAGGGAGAATTTGAGGTTTCCCTCTCCTTGCAATCTATTAAGTTAGAATGTTAACAGTTTTTATGGGTTCTGGTAGACTATGTGAGACTCCTAAAGCAGAGACAAACGACAGTTTATTACTCAATGCAAAAATAGGAGCCAGAGTATCAGCATTTTTTGTGCCAGTTCCTCAAGCCCTACTTTATACAGATTGACACAAAAAGAGCTAGACAATGCCTATAATCACAGTGGGTTGTATTACAGGAGGGGAACCCTGAGCTGAAGAAACTTGAATCTTTTATAATGGGCAGGAAACATTGCTGTCCCTTCCTCCAAAGGGTGACACTCTATCTTTCAATATATTAAAGAAAAAAATAAAATGGCAGCTAGTGACTTGCTCCCA
The DNA here is from genome assembly GCF_036562045.2 of Rhinolophus sinicus. NCBI lineage: Eukaryota > Metazoa > Chordata > Mammalia > Chiroptera > Rhinolophidae > Rhinolophus > Rhinolophus sinicus. The sequence goes on from NC_133755.1 coordinate 108,239,554, forward strand.
AGATATGCCGAAACATGACAGACCTATGGAGAATTGTAACCCAGCAACTTCCAGATTCTTCCTTCTGCGTAGAATGCCATCTTCTTAAGCTTTGCTTTATTAGTAATTATCCATCTACGCAAACCATTTAAAACTGTTGGCCTTGAAATTGCTTTCATGTAGCTAGAAATATATTCTCCCTTCTTTGACTATCCATGGCACTGTCTTTTTACCTCTTCTTTTGCACTTAACCTTATTCCATATTTCATTATAGTCCTTTAGTCAACTAGATTTTTAATAGTCAAATTGAGGGATAATTTCTTGTGTTTAGGGATAATCTTACTTAGCATTGTGTTTCTGTTAATACCTGGAGAAGACACCCAATAAGCAATTAAATCCCATAAAACTTAATGATCCCGCTAAGAGAACTTTCACGGTAGATGGTCATCCCAGAAATTGGTTTACCAGATTTCCCAACTTTAGTGATTTAGACATACGGAAAGAATAAACTATTTAACAGCAAGCTAGGAGTGAAAATGCAAAGATGCATGTGCACAGAAGCACAGTATGAGGCAGGAAGAATCTTAAAGAGACATGAGTAACCAGAGTTGTGAGTAATTAAAAATAATTAAACATAAGCGATGCTACAGAGAAAAGTTGCAGAGTAGAATGTGAAGAAACCAGCTAGTAGTGGGAAGATAAGCATAGTGTTGCATACAGATACAGAACTCTAGCTAAGGAGTCCTGGACAAGCTAATATTCTACTACTGAGGAAGGAACCTAGAGCTGCTTTGCATTCTGAACCACTGACCTCTGAGTTATCATTTCAGTGATTCTCTTGGTTCTTCACTGTTTGGTTCTGCTCTTCCCACTTGGCCTGGGACTCTTCTCTTGGCCTCGAGTCATTTTCCCTTTACTCTCCCCATAACCACCATTATTCTCCCCATTATTTGAGGCAAATTGAATGAGTCACTGGCCCCTACAATTGAAAGAACCTGTCATAGAAATCAACTGAATATAAATTACCAGTGGTATGCTGATAAATATTTATCAACTGACTCTCCTAATTTATAGCAATTTAATTTAAAATTTGCACTAGTCAGTTTCCATGGTGTATATACTTCCACCGTGACTGTTTTTGAGCTACCAACATAATGTTACAGAACAATACAGAGTTGGGAAAAGATGTGCAAAATTGACTCTTGTGAGTCTGTACGAACTGACAGCAACACAAAACTGGATAAGACATTAAACCTTAGCACACAGATCTTGTTCTGTTTTTTAACCCATCCTTATAAAATTCAGTGACTACTTTCTGAGTTATTCCTTTAAAAATCTTACATTACTGTCGTATGGATCTTACCCGCCCCCATCCCATTATTTTATGCCAATTAATTTATAAAAGAACTTAACTTCCTTTTTTTTATATTTTGGAGGATACACATTTATGTGTATATTTTCCTCTAACCATATTCCATAGTTTGGATTAAATTTGAAATCATTTAGTGCATTTTGAATTGTTACATTATAGCTGCTTGACTTAGTTTCCAAATGAAAGCCTTCAAATGAAACAGAAAAACCTGTACTTCAGAGCTTTAAGTTGGTCCTACACTCTACACAGTGATTTAAAATTATTGTGGTACTTTCCTTTTTGTTATGAGTGCCTCACTCTATAAGTGGTGGGGACTCTGAAACTTACAAAGTAGAAAATAATTTAAAATTATTGGAGTGCTTCAGGGTTTTAGGAGAACTTTATTCTTTCAAATCGGAATTCCAATTTGTGAAGTGCTCCAGTAACTAAATTTCTGAAAGTTGGAAACTCAAGATACTGGTACAGAGCTTCCTACCAAAGTACTTATTATACATTAAACATCCTTCAGCTAATTCTCAGGGGACATGGCCACATTATTAATTTTTTTCCTCAATCTACAATTAAGAACTTAAATGATATGTGCGAAGAGTAAAAGTAGATCCATATTTTAATCTTAAATGTTAACTCATATCTTTACATTTTGATTCCTCTAAGAGACAGAGGTTTGTACTAGACTTTCTGAAACACTAGAGACTTCAAAAAATATAAATGAAAATAAATTTCATAAGAATGAATAAACTCATTTTTGTGGATGAAAACACCCTAATATTATTCCTTGTGCCATATGGGCAATGTAAATAAAGTATTCCCTTAATCTTTCATGTATTATGGTAACAGTTATGAAAAATTAACAGCTTTTTTCTAGTTGAAATAAAATTACATTTACTAAAGCTAGTGTAACAACTCTACAAAATATTAAAGTATGTAGGCAAAAGACAGTAAAACTGTTTTAATCTTCATAAATCAAATAACACCTGAAGCTGGTGGCCATGACAGCTTGTCCATAAAGGAATGTATTCAACAGTTTCAAGGCACTTCCTCCTCTTTATAGCCTTAGCAAGTCATGATTGAGATCAGAGACTCGTTGTAGTCCCTTACAAAGAAATGGGTCCCCATCCTCTGGCTTTAGATGTCATTTCCATCACCTGGTATATGTGTTTCCTAAGTTTCATAAGAAACAAATGCATGTGATAGTTTGCCTTTTCTCATGTGACTTGGGAAAAAATGTAAATGTTATTTGCTTCCCTCTAACCCAAATATAAAACAACTACCACCATCATAGCTGCCACCACCAACAAAAATTGTAAGACGATAAAAATGATTTAGAAGAAAAAGCTTAGAATATATTCCTAGTCTGTACATGTACATTAGTTGTACATGGAGTTTTATAATTTTCCGTATCATATGAAATTTATCCTAAAACGTGTATACAATCCAAAAGCAACATTATTTTCATTTTTAAAATTATAAATTGGTTTGACATTATTGCCTTACTGGAGGAATTTGACCTTTTAAAATATATTTTATTAGTTTCTTTAAAAAAAAAAATGCACACAGATCTGTGGAAAAGAAAAAAAAACAAAAAACTTTCACATGGACCCAGAAGGAGAACTCCTAATAGAAGGGAAAATGACTTTAATTAAAATATTTTGAAACATACGCTTGTTATCCTAAATGCACAATTTTCATAGGGCATATTTACTGGGGTGGAAAATAATATTCCTTAAAACTTACTTGAAGATTATTTGAGAATTAATTTTTTAAATGTCTGATTTGAAGTTTTACATTTACTTCAAACGTAGTTGATGGAAAAGGACATTCTCTGTATGATAGTGATTTTTTTTTTAATTAAACACCAAAAAGCCATCTATGCATTATACACATAGAGAATTATACTTGTCAAAGAGTTCATATCTTTAGTTTGTTTTATTGTTTTTTTCAATATTATGTAAGTTCTTTTATTATTTTCTTAACTGAGATTAGCCCTCAAATGCTTCCTTACAGGAAAATAACATATGGAAAATTAAGGGCAGTTGTACACCTTGTATGGCCATTTTGGAAGTTAGGTTTAACAAAAATTCAAAAACCTATGTTGATACTATACTGATATCTTGCCTCATCTAGCTCTAATATTGATAACAATGCAGGTGACCCAGTCAGAACAGAGAAGACTATAATGTGAAAACTTTTCTTACAGATTTACAGACTTTTATTCACTGATTTATTGTTTAAACGTTTTGAGTCCCCTCAACCACAGGACTGCCAGGAGAGTGTATAAAGCTTCTTACATCTTTCATGAAGGGATACTATAAGTGAAGCACCAGATTAGACCGAATCCAGGAATATTTCAGCACAGAACAGAACATGGCCTATTGGTACAAGTACTAGGGCATCTTTTCTTAGAATTTCAGCGTTCATTTTATCTATCACTATTCAGTCTATATACCCTCTGAATAGTGAAATGATTTCTGAACTCTTAAAGGACCTCACTCATTCTTATCACTTCTTTTACAAGTAGCATACGCTGATATTATTTCAGGAGGCTCTATTTAGGTCTCTATTCATGTAATTGAAGGAATAAAATTTGTGTATGTGCCTTATCTTTCAAAGGCAGAACCTACTTATCATTGACTTTTAAGTTATAAAGAATACATGATGACTTCTGGATGCTCTGAGAAGCAATTAGCATATTGTGAATTCCCAAATGTTAAATGACAGAATCTGGCATCTAATGCACTTTGAATTTATATTTCGAATACAACAGCTTTGTATAAAGAAACTCTCTTTTTTAGTAGCAATCCCACCAAATCAGAATAGGCCAAAAGGACCAAAGTGATCAAATTGAGTAAAAGATAGGAAGTCAGAATTCTAGATTTGAAAACACACAGGATAAGAGTGCGTATATATGTGTAAAAGTGTGTGTGTGTGTGTGTGTGTGTCTGTCTCCCAGAAGGAGGGAGTGGGTACTCAATTAGCCTTGTTGAAAATTTGTTCTAACAGAGTTGGGAAAAGTCTTCTCAGAGAGGTAAAATAGTTGGGCATCCTTTGTTGGGCATTCAAGTAATTCTTCAAATGTGCCACCAAATAAAACATTAACAACACAATAGTCAACTGGTCCTCAATTCTTCACTGATCAAGTGGAACTTCATATGCTATCATCGTCCTTGGCCACAACTAGACAAATCGGACTCATGTGACTTAAGACAGTAGATCTAAACACATTTTATTCAACTTTTTCATGGAAGGTACATAACATTGACTTTGTTGCCACTCAGAAATTTGGACTTCACTGTGAGGATGGAACACAAGCTTACTTCAATAGAAGCTCCCTTTTCTCCATCATCACCAATCCCATTTGTTCCCTACCTTGCATAGAACAATAATATAAGAATCATGGAAGCAGCATATCTGTCCATCTTTTGATCATTATATTCCCAGAACTTAAAAAAAAATTGCCTGGCAAATAGTAAAAGGTCAGTCACTATTTTTAATACAGATTTGAATAAATGAATGATTAAATAGACTAAACTAGAACCTCCAAGTTACTATATTAACCTTAACCAAAATTCTGTTTTCTCATATATGCCCTTTGGGCCTATACCAGAACCAAACTTAATTTCAGTCCGTAAAAGTATGAAAAACCAGAACCAGTGTTCAATATATGTCTGACTGTGTGTGTGTACATATACATATTTTTTAACCAAGTTGTGTTATTATCAATCACTTGGGACTCCAATTCCATGTATCCTCATAGCAAGACTTTTTAAGGAGGTATACAGCTGAATTAATTCTTCAATATCCATTTTCAACTATGAGATAACAATGCTCAGGATAGTAAATAGGGTGGTAAAAAAAGTCTTTTGAAATGTGATTTTTTTTTCTTTCTGATTTCCACCATTCTTTTCTGAAGTTAAAAAGGAGGAATCAAAAATAACACTTCATGGTATATGTATATAGCTTTGTGTTTTGCAATGTATGCATGTAATTATGTGCAGGGGGTGAGGGAGAGATTGAGAGAGAATGAAATCATTTTGCTTTAAAACCTCAGTAATTCATTTAAACAATTTTAAAACTAAAAATATTGGATATTTACCCATAGGTTAGATCTGAAGTCTTATGAGCCAGAGATAAGATTTTTACCTGATATGAAGCTTAGGGCAATAACAGGTGCTTTTATTTACATGAGACTTCCTGGTGATCTACTAAAATCACAAGAGAACATCTGTATAATGATGGTTTCTGACAGGACTAATGGACAACAACCTGTATTCAACAAGGTTATTACTGAAGGATCTTTTTATCTTTAAGATGAAATTATATGACTCATGTAATATTCAAATTCAGACAGTCATGTACCATCAATAATAATTTCATGTATTCATATTGGGACTTGTCATCCCCTTTGAAGTTGTTACCTGGTGAGTTTTGTTTCCTGGAGCTCTGCCAATTTAAAAGCAGAATGGAAATTAGTTAAGTTTGAACACAAATCAAAGAAGGACATTGTCTAGGTAGATGTTCTAGATAAAGGAACTTTCAGGAGTCCACCTTTTGATAGAGCTGGCTCTTGGTAGGTATTAGAGACATGGCAGGTGTGAAAGGGAAAAGCTGCTAGATACACAGCATGGGCCAGCATGCTTGCCCAGAGAGACCCGAAATCAGCAGAAGTGAGGACCTGGAGGCTGTCAAGGCCCTTTAATTTGGGGTCATTCAGAAAATAAAGTGTTCTATAGCTTGTACAAATGATGACTAAACTGTTAGTAAACTAAAGATGCTGGTTCTTTGCAGAAATCATGTTGAGATATGATTTCTTTTATAAGAGGATTCTTTTTCTCAAATTTCTACTCTCAGATAGCTGTTATGTGATTAATATTGCCTTGTTCTAGATGTGGTTAGAGAATGGGGTGAGGTCCAGATTCAGGAAATCATTATTTTAATAAAACTATAAGGTTATCTTTTTATTTTGTTTTTTGTTTGTTTTGTTTTGTTTTGTTTTGTTTTGTTTTTTTACCCTGATAGAAAAAGGCATATTCTCCATGAAGGGCCTTTTGCTTTGGGAATTACTATCCAAGAAATATTTTTTTTAAAATTCAAATTTATTGGGGTGACAATGGTTAGTAAAATTACATAGGTTTCAAGTGTACAATTCTATATATATATATAGGTTTCAAGTGTACAATTCTATATATACATCTATATATCAAGACCATTTTTACTTATGTCTTCATGCTGGAGTGTCTTTTTACTAGGTTTACGATTCGTGACTTCACAACAGATATACATTTTTTGTGCAATTGTGTGTCCAAAGCCATAATATTAAGAACAAAAAAAAAACATAAAAGTTATAAAATATCTGCTGGGGTTGTGTTTTAATTTTTTTTTTACTGTCACAAATACTGGCATTTTACAGTAAAAGGTAAAGTTTTAAACTTAATGAAACAGGAAGTATTTCTATATTCTTCCTCCACATAGTCACTTTTTGAAACAATATCCATTGAATTTGACATCACTTTTTCTGGAACATGGTATATACTTTAGAAACACAGAAATGGCACAGTTTGGGGGTAGCACGTGAATATCAGAAACTGTCAAATTAAGTTTATCCATAACATCTTTTCTTTAGTGGACTCAGCTTTGAGACTGGAATGGTTCAGGAGTATTGATCTAGTATTTCTGGGTTAGTTCTTTTGGGAACTATTCACCTACAGATGATCAGTTTAACTGTATTGATGTTTGCAATTACACCAGAACTTTCCATGCTTAGAATTCTTACCATTGTTTGTCTACAATGGTGCTGTTTCATATTAAAGATTTTGCATCTGCAATGAAAGATTTCAGGGTTTACTATTGACTCAGAACACAAAGAGGCATAAACTTCTTTTATTATTGCTTTTTTAGGAATGTTATGGAAATATTAATGCAACTATAATGAGTTATCACATATTAATATTCACATTCATTTCTGTGGAAAAGAATTCTGTCTCGTAAAATACCATTTTAGTTCAATATGATTCTCCTTAGGGAATTTCTCAATTATAAATAGACACATATGTAATTTAGTCCAATTTCTGTGACAGTGAGTCAGCAGTTGACCTGAGATTGCTCATCAATAAAATTGTAGTTTCTTTACTTTGTGAGATACATACAGCATATTGAATCTTATTTACTAATAGTATGTGATCTTATTTTATGATAGAGAGGTCCTCTGCAGAATATAACCATAAAGATGCCCTATATTTGTATAATGCTATTGAGGTTACACAATGTTTTCATATACTTCATTCCATTGGAATTTTCTCAGCAAATATTACTACCCCCTAGGAAGGGAAATAGCCTCCAAATATTAAGAATCTTATTTGAGATTAAACAGTTAGTAGCAGTGAATCTAGGAATGGAACCCATTTATCTATAAAAAATAGAATCCAATGGCTTCTCACTCCTAGTTCAGTGGTTTTTCCACTACACCTTACTGCTTGGAACACAGGATGCACGTCTGGGACAACTGTGAGGGAATGTTTCTTTATCTAAGTCTAGAGTAGGGAATTCAAAACTAGGTTGAGGGGAGCAAAGAAAGGACAACTTGTCAGGCAAGGTCCTGCTGGTCTAATAATCCTTAGCTTTAAACTTAGCCTTGTGAATTTTGGCCTATAAATTCTCTCATCCCCCTTGTAAAGTGGTAAAATTGTTTTAAAATTTGGAGTCTTTCAATGGTTTGTTTTGTTTTGTTTTTCTTATTTCAAAATAGACCATGCTGGGTTATCAATTTCTTTGTGTGTGAGGTGCTGATCTCATCTTATGAGATCTTACTTATATTTTGAGAAGTATTAAACTTATCTGGACTTAACTTCATATTCATGAAACGGAAAGTTTCGAGGACCTAGTACCTTCTACACTAAAGTGGGTAGAAGCAGTACAAGAGTGAATAAGACAAACACAGCCCCAGCCTTGTTGGAGCTTTAATCTACATATATTTACCATAGTTTTTCACTGCTGACTACAACATTTTCTTACAAATTCATTTAGTTTGTGGAGGAAACATGTGCTTGCCTAAGTTATTATTTCCTTAGAACTAATACGGGGAAACTAATGTGGATGGTCATTTTTTTTCTTTTTAATATCATGAGTCCGACCCATTGTTAAGTTACCTTACACTAGATTTATTTTTGCTTTGAAATCAAAACTTGAATTTACTCTCCAAGGTTCTTGTGTGAAGTACTCTATGCCAGATTTTCATCAAGACTGCCTGCCCCTCCCCTCTCTTCCACATTCATATCATCCCATCCCATTTCACCCTCCAGACCTTGTCATGTCTCTGTGACTCAGCGATCTGTCCTCTCTTCTTCTCAGAGATTACACAGGACTGCAATTAGGGAACCCGATGGCTAGATTTCAGGTACTTGCCAGCATGAAAAAAATACCTGAAATGGCAACTGTGTCCTGTGATTTTTTTGAGCCTTGTTTGCACTCACTGTCTTGATGAGAAAGAATTTTACGAAGGGGAATAGGCCATCTATTAGTGGATGCATATGGGCTTCAGTGTCTGTTTTTCGTCAGGCCTCTCTTCTCACCTCAATCTTATACTAAATCAGACTAGAAGGAAGAAGAGAGCTGGAGACATGGAGATGCTGAGGGCTAAGAGAGGTAGACTTACTTCACCTTTCCTGACTCTGTGACACCACATGAGAAGGGCACACTTGAGAGATAGCATCATGCGTAGAAAGAACACCGAGTTTGGCTCGAAGACCAGACCTTTGGAAAACTCCTTAACCCTCTGAATCTTAATTTTCTCATCTAGAAAGTAAAATAATAACCTACTTTGAGTCTGTCATAGGATTGTTCTGTGAATTAAGGGATAAGCAGTGCTATGTGAGCTGTGATGTATAACATAAGATGACATTATTTCTGAACTTGAACCATAGGAAACCCAGGACATGTCTGACAGAAGAAAAATCGAGCCAGGACAAGAGATAAAGCTTCCATTTGCTCTGGTCCCTGATAGGTGGTGCTCATTTTCCTTTCTTCAGCTATCATTTTTCTCACTCATCTGTATTCTCTATCCTCTCAAGCCGTTTTCATTTTCATGTTTTCTTCTCCATGTCTGTCATCCTTTTCACCTGTTTCTGTAAATCAAACTAGTGAATTCCATCTTAAAATGTCTTTTGTTTCTCCATTCACCTCCAGAGTTGCCTTAAACTTCAAAAACATTTTAGAAGTTTGTTTAGAAGTTCGTTTTAATTAAAAATATATATATGTAAGCCATATGGCAGAAGGTGAAGGAAATTGGAAGGAAGCTTACTCAAAATCAAAGAGCAATGGGATATGGCATTTCCAAAGAGAGTGGTACTGGGAGTATGTGGGATTTTACTTAACGGTGCTTATACAGCACGTAGTACAGTGTTTTGTGCCATCCACAGGGACCTTATCCATATTGGGGGCCAGTGACTCTGGCCAGGCTATCTCATGGCTGAGGAGCCTTTATTGTTGGGGCTGCATACTATAACTAGGTCCTCTTCAGGTTTTCCAGATGATCAGAATGTCTTAGTACCTCTCTGGTTCCTTCTTGTTGAGAATACAGTTTGGCAGCATAAGGCAAACAGGTGAATTAGTTCTGAGTTCCAGTCTCTGTTGCCAAAAACACTGATTATGTGAGAATGAATCTGGAAGTGAGATGTATTAGCTTCTAGACCTGGTTCCAGTATTTATGAGTCATGTGATAGTGATTAAGTCACGTAACCTTTAGTTATATTAACTAATTAACCATACTAGAGGGATTTTGGTGCTCAAAAATAGAGTTTTATTATCATTAGAGCCTATAGAACTTAATGTTTAAGAGTAGAGCCTCTGGGGCTTTCCTGCCTGGATTTGAGACCAACTTTATGCTTATTAGCTGTATGACCTTGGTCATTTAATATCTCTCACCTCAGTACAGCAAAGTATAGAAATAGTACAAGATTTGAGTCTTTAATGTGCTATTACATGTAAAGTACTGAGAGCAGTGCCTGGCACATGACATGTACTCAGTAAATGTTAGCTGCAATTATTTTTCACTTATTTTGTGGTAAAATGGCTGGATTTCATTGCCAGAGATAGGTGTGTATTTATAGAGAAAAAGTTAGACTTGGCAGATACATTGGTCCCACTATGTTTGAGCAGTAGTGGAACTGGAGAGAAAGAAGCCCCAAATATCCTAGAAAATAAGGGTAAGTCTCCCCAAGTATATCAACTTTTCACTGGATCTTTGTTGAAAACATCATACTTGAACGCTTTCAATAGTCAGAGTATCATTAGTGGAAATATTTCAAAATTACAAATTATAGATACTATGCGCCAAAGTTTAAGAGACTGTCTGGATCTTCATAGAGCATGAAGCAATTGAAAGCCCTGCTCTCACCCATCATCCTCCTGCTCTTCGTCCCACACCTTCTTCTTGCTTCTTGTCAGGGAGGTCAGGTTTTTATTTATTGGTTTTACATTTGGAAAAACCAATTACACAAAAAGACTGTACATATACAAGGCCAGAATGAACAGAGTCCTAGCAGTATTCATAGTCTCCCTTCCCTTCCCTTCTTCCCCTCCCCCTCCCAGGTTTGCACCACCTTCCTAAACATCAATTTAAATAAACTCTGTTTTTCCTTTATGCTTCACCAAAGCATAGATATGTCATAGTGAGGCCTGTTTCATCGTTGGAAATTTGGAGTTTTGGAAACAAGTATTGATTTCAAAGGAAAAATGAATATTCTACAGATGAAAGTTGTACACTGCCCTGAGAATCTCAAATTGTTTCTAACCAGAAGGCTTTTTGTGTTTGTTTGTTTGTTATCTTATGATGTGTATAATGTAATGCACAAGTGCATAAAGTTTTTGCGTAACAAAACTTCTTTCTTGCCAATTTCATGTGAATTAAAGTCCTAACCAGAGTTCCATATAAGAATAGATCTAGCACGTCAGTCTTCTTAAAATATCAAACAGGTCAACTTTATTGCATTAGTTTGTTAAGGCTGCCAGAACAAAATACCACAGGCTGGGTGGCTTAAACAATAGACATTTATTGTCCCACAGTTCTGAAAGCTGGCAGTCCAAGATCAAGGTGCCAGCATGTTTTGTTTCTCCTGCAGCCGCTTTCCTTGGCTGGTAAATGGCCACCTTCTCTCTGTGTACTCACCTGATCTTTTGTCTGTGCATGCACACCCCAGTATCTCTTCCTTTTCTTATAGGGACACCAGTTGTATTACATTAGAGCTTCATCTTAAGGGTCTCATTTTAACTTAATCACCTTTTAAAGGCTTTCTCTCCAAATAGGGTTACAGTCTGAGGTACTGGGGTTTGGGACTTCAACATATGAATTTGGGGAGGACAGGAGTCAATCCATAATATTTACATAATGGAAGAGAGAAAATACGGTTTCTGTTGTTAATTTATGTAAAAAGAGAGTTTTATTTAGAGAAAATTTTTTTTATTTAAACAATTCTTTGGTTTATCAAAAGGATTATTTTTCGTCTAATGAAAGGCAGTGAAGAATAGTGAAAAAATCACAGAGTTTAGGATCAAACAGATCTGAATTTGAATATATTACTGCAGGCAAGTTACTTTACCTCTCAAAACTCCAGTATTTCATCTGCAACATGAAGATAATACTACTGCTCTCCTAGGTTGTTGTGAGAATTGAAGTGACTGCATTTTGTTCTCTGCCAATGATATCTATACATATATATGTGTGTCTAATAGCTCTTATTATTATATTAATATTAATGCTATATACACTGGTATCCCTTGAGTGTAAGACACAAGATAAGAGATACAAATTCTGCACTAGATTTTAATCTAAATTAACCTTTTACTGATCAGCTTAATATTTTGTCTTCATATTTAGTAGTGTTAATATTCAGCTAAATTATTTGCCATTTCCTCAAATCAAAAATATTTTAGCATTTTTATTTTTTTTAAATGTATGTATTTTACATATTGTAATTGCTTAGAATATTATGTAGATAGGTATGTTATATTAAAAAAACTGATTTATATTTGGTCTAAATTTTGAAAGCAAAGTGCTTTTTATTTTTTTCTCAACTACCTTATTGAGGTATGATTGACACACCAAAACTGTATATATTAATATATCCAACTTGATGAATTTGGAGATAAATATACACCTATAAAACCATCACCACAATCTGTGCTAAACATATCTGTCACCTCTAAAAGTTTATTCCCGTCCTCTTCATTATGTGTGTGTTAGTGTATGTGTGTGTGATAAGAACACTAAACATAAGATCTACCTTATGTTCATTATGTTGAAGACTATGTTTTACATTGTTGGATTTTTTTTTAGTTACCCACTTAACATATGTAAGTGAAAAACTTATAAAATATTGACTCATTTCAGGACTTCAAAATAAGAAAATGTACACAAACACATATATATCCTTGAGTATGCTGTTTCATGGAAAAAGAATAAATGTGGTGTATCAGTTGTTCAATTTAAATCTCCACTGATTTTTATAAGTTTGTTTCCTCTCACCTGTTGTAAGTGTGGGACTCCTGGTCTCCTTCCATCATCTAATTCATTTTCCACAACTGAAACACAGAAAAAGTTTAGAGTTGGGTGTAAATTAACCCTTCATATTAAAAATAATATTAAATGTAGGTGTTTTACTAATATAGGTATAATGTCAATGAAAGGTAAGAGGTTAAGCAATTTTAATATTGGGAGGAAAGAAGAAATCTGAAATAAAGGAGTCATAAATTACTTTGGAAAAGATTTACTCTCATGTTCAAGGGGCTTTTCCTCCCATTGTAGTCACCCAGCCACCCCATCTTCCCTTACTTAATTCAAAATTTACCCCCTTTGATTCCCTAGCACTGTTACTCCCCCTTAATCATTGCTCTGTCTTTTCATGCCATTTGATTCTTTATTTCTGTGAATAATTGTAAGTTTGTCAGGTAGGACAATATTTTCTATTTCTGCGTCATAAGGGAGCACAGAGAAAAGTTTTAAGAGACAAGTCTGGAGTGGTTAACAGAGGCCAAGCCACATAGGGTTTTGCAGTCATCTGGAAGGAGTTTCTATTTTATTTTGATTGTACTTTGAATGAATGAATGAATGAATGAGCGCATCATTTATGCCCAAATGTGGTGTGATCTGAGGACATTTACTTAAGAGCAGTTAACTGATTAATTGTTATAATACCATTTTATATATACTAATCACACCATTTATCAAAATTTTTAAAAAGCCTAATCATTTAATATGAATCTAGCTCAAGAGCTGGCTCATTGGAGCAAAGCATGAGAACCACAGAGCTACTGAGTATGTGGCTAAGTTCAGATCCATTACCTGGTCCCGCCAAAGCAGGCAAGGCTACTAGTGGAGGTGAAGCAGAAAAGTGCCCACACTTGATACATTTCCCAGCAGCTGTGGGTGTGGCAGTAAACATCTCGTGAGTGGACAGATTTAGTCACTCTGAAAGCTCTCTTTCCCTTTTCTTTTTCATTCTTCAGTACGTCTCTGCCAACATTTGCTTAGGTGCTGCATTACTTTTCTTGAGGAAAAGCTTTCTCAGCAGACCAATTGCAGTCCAAGTATTTTAGCTGAAAGGGGATATGTACAGAGGTTAACCACTCAGGTTCTGGAGTCAGACTGTTTTCTTAAGCCAGCAGGGTGATCTTGGGCAAATTAAATTTCCATTGCCACAATTTCTAAAGTAGTGAGATGGGGATAATACTAATGTTGTGAGGATTGAATGAGGTAATTTCCTGTAAGTGCTTAATAGAGTTTCTGGTGTGTGATAATTGTTGAAGAAACACTGACATCTTTTTTCATTATAACCAGAAAAAGATAGACTTTTTCCTGACATTCAGCCTTACCATGATTGTTGGTGCAAGTTTCTAAAACTAAGTTTGGATGAACCCTCTTTCTAAGAGAAAAAGGGTACATCCTATTCTCACTTTCAGTGATCTGGGACAAAGCATCTCTGTGGTAGAAGCCATGAACATTGTCAGGAACAGTGCACATGGTTTGAAGGTGGCAGGAATTATAGAAATATCTTGAGGACTTAACTCAGAAGAGCTGGACTTTGTCCTTAATTCAGCTGCCTGCTTTGTAGATGATCTTGTGGAGGTTATTTGAGATCCCCATTCTTCATGGTCTTGGCTGAAAAATGAGGATGATAATAATATCTCTCCTGCAAGGCTTTTATCTGAATTAAATGTGATCATGTACATAAATGTTCTTTGAAACCTTTATATCCCTATTCAAATGGTAGTTTTGTTGTTGTTGTTGCTAACTGTTGATGAAAGAGTTTCTTAAGATGAAAAAGCACATAGTTCTGGCATTTGCTTTCTAAAGTAGAAGTGTTTCTCTAGATAGCTAGAACTTGATGTCATTGGTTTTCTGGTTTATGCATACTTCTCTTTTCTTAAAAAAAACAAAACAGAAAATAATTTTTAATTAGATAAATAGAAAACTATTAGGTCCGGTATTCTCATGTTCAAAGTGTTGGTTTACGAAATGAAGTTTAAAGAAACAGAGGGAGAAACCAAAGGGTAAGATTGGTGCCTGCATTTCAGAAAACATCTATTTTGGTAGTGAGAACTTGAAGAAAATCTCTAGATACCCTATCCTTGACATTAGTTTGGCAAGCATATAGCACAGATGTGGCAGAGAGAACATTAAGGCTAATTTTATAACATCAATCTGTTGTCATCAGTATACAAATGATATTAAACTCACATTGACAGATCAAATTACTAAAGAGAGACACGTGTGTATTAGACAGAAGCAGAGGCCTGAGAACATAACCCTGAGATAAAATGTTGAGTGTCAGAGTCTAAGCCTTCTCAAGGTGTTGTCTACATGCAGTTTTTATTCAACTGAAGATTCTGAGAAAAGATAGAATGTTTCTGTTCAGAACGGAAATCTAAGCATCTGTGGAAAAACAAGTGGAAGTTATAAACTGAGGAAAGTGGTTGTGAGATCTCTGAGGGCCTCTGCAAGTCTCCTTTCCTGAATTTCCTTGGAGACTCAAATGGCTTTAACAAGTGACACACTACCAACAATGCAACAGAAATCTGCAAGCAGGTGGCTTTTGAAAAACTAGGAGAAGCCAACTCCTTGATCCCCAAAGTGGAATTTTGAAAACAGTCAGAAATAAAAGAAGAAATGGAAGAGTTGTTTTTCTAAGCCAAAGCTAGAACCCATTATCTATGCAGTTTCAAAAGGATTTACAGCACATTTTTCTGTGGTTATTGATTTTTTTAAAATACATTTATTTAAGTGACTTAAGATGACAAAAATGCTTCACAGAGCCTGTGACTTCATAGCTTTAACATAGAAATCACTACTCTTATTCCATTCTGTCTTTCCTTGTAGGACTTTGCCCCATGGATCACACTCTATTTCTTCAGACACTTCCATCCAGATTATTTTCCTCGGAAGAAACAAACAGCAGCAAAATCATGTTATTTCTTCCTCTTCTTAACATATTTCCCCGGTTCCTCTTGAGCTAACGCCCCATCTTTTGAAGTGCTTTACTGAAAAACCTTCACTGCATCGTCTACATTTGCTGCCTCCTCACTCCCCGCTCCCCTGGATCCAACTTCCTCCTCCGGTTCCTTAGAGTTTCCAATTCTCAGGACCTTGTCTCAGCTGTTTCTTTCTAGACCTCTCTTTGTGACACTTGTCACTATTGCGTGCCTACTGGAGCTTGGAATTCTCTACTATCTTTTTCCCACCTTCCTGTTTTTCATGTGTGCATTTTGCCTCATTATTTCCCCTTTGACCCTTGTTTACTTTGATTCCTCCAATTTTTAGTTTCCTAGCTCCTAAAAGTGACCATCATGTTCTAGAGTTCGGTTGTTGGTTTTATTCTCTTCTATATATGTGTCCCTTACTGATTTAAAATATCAGAAGTAAAGACCTTTATCTTCCTTATATGCCTGTGTTGTGAACTTCGTCATTGCCAGTATTACCACTCTCTGCTTATTCCAGAATTATAGACTGACATTCGGTCCTATGTCTCTCCTGCCATGAGACTTCTCACATACCATACTTACCGTTTGGACTTGACCCTTTCCCTGAACAGACTGTTTCAACTACCTTCAGAATATCCCCACCACTCTCTGATCTAACCTGTTGTTTTATCAGATACTAGTGTATCTTCTATTGTCTACCCTTGTGATTAAAATTCCACAAATAAGGTGTCCAGAAATATGGCATCACCCTCATTACTCAAAAATCTTATCCAGGTAAAAAGCTGAGCGCTGCTATATAGCTCTTTCAGTTTTGAACTGTTCAATGTGTGAGAGTGGGGCATGATTCCCAAATGACAACTTGGTCTGCCAGGGTGATTTGCAGTTCTTCATGAGTGTTCTATGTACCAGAAGTTAAACTTGGGCTTGGCTTGAGGATATATTGCTTCTGTTAATTCATAAATGTTTGATCTAGTGAGGCTGTGTTTTAGTTATAAATATTCTAATGTAGATAGGCATGTTGTCTCTTGAAATTGATGTTTTAGGTTCCCATTCTTCTTTTCAATATTAAAAATAATTTTGAGATTGAACTAATGTTTAATTGAGAAGTTTTCTCTGATATCTATTACAGACTTCAAAAACCTCTGTTCTTTTTCTATATGCTAAACCAGATCCTGATTCTCTTCTCTTGTGTCTAGGGCACGGACACTTGACCAGTTGCATTATCCCCCTTAAGTTCTACAACATTCCAATCCATACATTCCATTTCGTTTATTTACCTAAATAGATAGATGCTTCCTCCACTTGTCACAAAATTATCCTATCAGCCACAATTGTACTCTCAATATTAATAGACTTTTTTTTGCAAATAGAATTGAAAGTATGCTTCTATAATATATACTTGAAATGATACAATGAAGTTTCCTAGTTGAAATTTCAAGTAATATTTAGAACTCAAGTTAGTCTCTAATGGATATTTGAAGTTTGAGTGTATAGACAGCTGAATTTTTATAAAGACCATTTCTTATAACTACTGAATTATGAAAAGCTGGGTATGAAAACAGAGGGCATTTGAGAAATCAGATACTTTATTGGCAGCCACTAGAAATAAGTAGCTACTTGCTTCAACTTTGCTGTTTCAAAAAGTGATAAATTCCACAGGAGCCATGAGGAGTTGCCAGAAGAAAGCCTGTCCCTGGCAGACCGTGCAGAATATGATCAAATGCTTTTCACAGGACGTTGGAGTTATATGACCTTCAACAATAATAGCCAAGAAATAAATTAGTCTTCCCAGCTGCTAGTGCATAATCATAACAGCAAATATTACTTGAAAATTAACACCATGACAGATAGTAATCATGGTAACATAACATATTGATCGCAACCACTTAAGGATAAAGTACTGAGGCTGGAGAGGAGCTCAGTTAAGCATACAGATATTTAATAAAAAAAAACCGCTCTTGTGAAATTAGCACAGCATTATGCAAAGAGGTTATGAAAACAGTTTTAAACCACACCTTAATCCTGGAAAGTAGAAGGGCATAGTGTGGTACATCAGAAGGCATAGTTTTATTATTATGACCATGGAGTAGGTTTTGAGCAACTACACTTTATTATATAGCATTCATATGCGGAAGAGGCATTGTCATGATTGAGTGGAGACCTAGACCTTGGCTTTGGGGTCAAAAAAATGACAAAGCCCTTTCTCATGTCTTTACTTCCTTTATTTCTTCCATCTAATTCTCTCTTTTCCCTTTTCTGTCTTCCCTTTCTTTTACCCATAGAATTAAGTATATTAAGATTGCACACATAAGGAATTATCGGACTTGGTAGAAGTCATGCTATTGTCCTTTAAAATCTCTCAACGTTGTCCCTTTTTCTATAAAATAAAAGCCAGTCTTGGAAATGTTTCTTCAGTTACTATCCCCTCGCAATTTCTCCAGCCACATTTTCTACTTCTGCCTCCCACATTATTCTCTGCAGCACCTACCTACCCTCATCTCTTATTACATATTTCCACCTAACAAACGTATAGGTATTGTCATGCAAAACTCACACATACTGAACATATTATGCCATTCTGAAGATCTGGAAATCACATTTAACGTGATGTGTCATTTGCAATCTCATGGTTGAATGTCTTCAATTCACTACCAAAATTTTGCCTGTGAGTCATTCCAGTGATCCTTCTGTTCTCATGTACAGAGGCCAGAGAGTCACCACTACTTTTGTACTAATTTAACCTCCAATCTTTCATGTGAGAATTTTCTCAGTTGTCCTTAAATTAATTAACTGTTCCGATAAGATAAACAGAGCTACCATTTATTTTTTTATTAAATCAATTGGTGTGACGTTGGTTAATAAAACTATTCAGGTTTCAAGTGTACAATTCTATGATACATCATCTATATATTGTGCTTTCACCTCCCAGATTCAAATCTCCTTCCTTCACCATATATTTGACACCCTTTACCTACTTCTACCACCCCCGTACCCCTTTACCCTCTGGTGACCAGTAAACTGTTGTCTGTGTCTGAGTTTTTGTTCGTCTTGTTCATTTGTTGCTTCCAGTTTTATATTCCACATGAGTGAAATCATATGGTTCTCAACTTTTCCTGCTGACTTATTTGCTTAGCATGATAATCTCAAGACCCATCCATGTTGTCAAAAATGGCAGTATTTCATCTTTTCTTATGGCTGAGTAATATTCCATTGTATATATGAACCACACCCAATCATCTATCAAAGAACACTTTGGTTCTTTCCATGTCTTGGCCACTGGGAATAATGCTGCAATGAACATAGGGGTACATATATCTTTATGGACAAATACTTTCATATTTTTGAGTAGATGCACAGAAGATGGATTGCTGCACCATGTGGTAATTTTATTCTTAATTTTTTGAGGAACCTCCATACTGTTTTCTGTAGTGGCTGTACCAAATTACATTCCAGCAGTGTGTGAAGGTTCCTTTTCCCCCACAACCTCTCCAACACTTGTTATTCCTTGTCTTGTTGATTATAGCCAATCTAACAGGTGTGAGGTGATGTCTCATTGTGGTTTTGATTTACATCTCCCTAATAGCTAGTCAAGTTGAGCATCGTTTCATATACTGTTTGTGTGTCTTCTTGGGAGAAGTATCTGTTAGGTCCTCTGCCCATTTTATAATGGGACTGTTTGTTTTTTGTTGTTGAGTTGTATGAGTTCATTATGCGTTTTGGATATTAGCCCCTTATCAGCAGTGTTGTTGGCAAATGTCTTCTCCCATTCGGTTAGGTGCCTCTGTTTTGTTGATGGTATCTTTTGCTGTGCAGAAACTTTTTATTTTGGTATAATCCCATTCATTTGTTTTTGCTTTTACTTCCCTTGGTCTTTGAGGTCAAATTCATAAAAATCTTCTCTAAATCTGTGTTCCATAGCTTTAGTACCTATTTCTTAAATGCAATTTATTGTTTCAAGTCTTATATAGTTAGGTCTTTGATACATTTTGAGTTAATTTTGGTGTGTGGTGAAAGATAGCAGTCTCGTTTCATTCTCTTGTGCGTAGCTTTCCGCTTTTCCCAGCACCTTTTATTGAAAAGGCTTTCTTTTCTCCATTGTATTTTTTTACTCCTTTATTGAAAAGTATTTGCCCAAATATTAATAATGTCGATTTATTTCTGGATTCTCACTTGTTTTTAATGTTCTCAATGCTGTGCCTTGAACACATTCAGTTTTCAATAAATGTTACTGACTAAACAGCTGGCTGACCAGTGATACACTGAGAATAAGCACTAACTTTTTGTCTGGACACATTAACTTAAATTTTCAAAACCTCTCTGTAATTTGGCATGGTTTTCAAGCCTAAATATTCTATGTGAAATATAAAAGTCCAGAGCCTTCAAAATAGTTTTCTCTTCTCCATAAGGCAAAAGTGTTTTTATTGGACATTATGTTTTCTAGTTGACACTTAAATCATATTTGTTTCCTGTAACAAAGAAAATAATTAAATTCTTATTTTTAAAAAAGTTCAAACTATTTAAAGTCCTGACCAAACCATTCATACAAATTTGAGACATATATATACCAATATAGTAACTGGGTATCTCATGTGTTCTTTGCTCTTGAATTCAGTTTTCTAAAGATGGTGAAAAGAACTGGGTTCATAAAACGCATCTCCTTGGCTGCTTTTTTTTCTAGTTCGTACCTTTTGTTTTTGGTTTTTTTTTACAAAGCAACTCATCTAATAATCGGAAGACTCATCTTCTTGTTGCCACCATTCGTTGTTTTTCCTTGAGCAAGTGTTTTTTTTTTCCTTATTTTTTTTTTTTTAACATTTGTTGAGGTGACAATTGTTAGTAAAGTTACATAGGTTTCAGGTGTACAATTCTGTAATACATCATCTATATATCATATTGTGTGTTCACCACCCAGAGTCAGTTCTCCTTCCATCACCATGTATTTGATCCCCTTTACCCTCATCTACCACCTCCCTCCTCCCTTACCCTCTGGTAACCACTACACTGTTCTCTGTGTCTATGAGTTTTTGTTTCTTCATTTGTTTGGTTTGTTCCTTTGTTTTCAGTTTTATATACCACATATCAGTAAAATCATATGGTTCTCCACATTTTCTGTCTGACTTATTTCTTGAGCAAGTCCTTTAACCTCCCTGACCCATAGTGTCCAAGACTGTAAAATTATAGAATTGCTGTAGATTATTGCCAATTTCTTTTATAACTCCAGTACTAACTGGCAAAGTTAAGGATAGCTAAAAGTAGGTAGTAGGTTTTACGTACTTTGTAGATAGTAGGTTTCACGTACTTCATTTCTAAAAATCATAGTGTGCTTATTAACATATTTCTAGTCTAACATTTAGAAAAACTAGTATAACAAAGCTGGATTCATTTTATATTCAGTTAAAAATTATTTCCATATTTTGTACTCATGTGTTTTCTCCATTTAAAACATCACCCAAATAAAAACTAATTTATAAAAATTTAACGTAGCAAACCCAAACAGAAATAAGCCTCATTAAAACAATATTTTGTACATGGAATAAAATATTACCTAGCACTCTTACTATCAAAATATTGACTCAGTCAGCTAATGTCCACTAGATACAAGAACATTTATTTGAATCAGGTCATCTGGGGTCCTCATTGTTGCAGCATTTTTCTTTTCTTTTTTTTTTTTTTTCTTTTCACCCTCTATGATGTTAGGGGAAGTTCAAAGGTACTCTGGAGCAAGCCTCATCTTGCTTGGCTTCTTAAGTAGCATAAATCTCAATAATGCTGGCCCCATGTACCTGACTGAGTCAGCCACCATTATTCTCCCCACCCCCCACTTTTTGTTAATAAAAAATCTTTCTCTTTTAACTGGAACATAGCCTAATGATTTTAAAAATAAACAAACAAACCCAACACATCCCAGCTTCCCTTTCACCTAAATCTGGACAAGTGCTAGTCAATGAAACACAAGCAGAAGTGATATATGTGACTTTCAGGAAGTATCCTTAATGAAAGGGACAAAATTCTCCTTCCATTTATTTTTTTCATGCTGGCTGTGATGAAAATGGTCTGACTGGAGCTATACCAGACATATTGAGCTTTAACTGGAGGTCATGAATGATAGAACAATAGAAGAGAAGGAACCTAGATCCTGACACAGCAGATATCATACTAGCCCTGAATTTTAAGTGAGAGAGAGTATTATCTGTGGGTTTCTGCCAAGCCTAATCCTGTAAATCCTTAATATTTTTTCAGTGCATCTAAGTGTCAGGTACTACATTAGTATTTTTACCTGCATTATATTAACCTGTTATAACAGCTCTATGATGTAGGCAGTATCATAAAAGATGTAAACACTGAACTTAAAGAGGCCAGCTTGCCAAAGTAGGAAACTTGGACCTTCTCTGCCATTGACTATGCCCTTATCTTGCTCTGATTTATATTATGTTAGATATTTATTGGTTTATATTATCATCTGATTCCCACTTAAATGCATGGGCAGGGACCTTGATTTTGTTCACTGCCATATCTCAAAGACCTACTACTGGGCCCACCACAGTGTTTATTGAATACATGAGTAGATAACTGAAAAACCCATACTCTTAACCACCAAATTATATTGTTCTAGACTGTTTAACCTTTTATGACACATTCTGTATGGGTTACAACTAGGCTACATGTGTTTCACATACTCCATCATTTTCTTGATAGGATAAATGTTTAGAACTTGCATAATCCAGAGAACTGTGTCAAGAGGAGAGATAAACTCAAGAATATACTTGATTATTCTATTTAATAGAATTAAGTTTATTAAATATAAAAGAAGTTTAATGTTTTCTGGCCTCTATAAGTTCTGATGTAGGACGACAATTAATTTCCAGTATTGACTTAGTGAATTTGCAGGAAATCAGGTATGGTTGCAGTAACCACACTTAGAACAATAAAGCATTGGAAAAAGCATCAAACCTCATTCTGTTTATTGCTTATTTGCCTGTGAAATGTGCTTGATGATGGCCTTTTCCAATATTGCCCTCTAATTACTTTTGCTGAATTGGTAAAAACATAAATCACACGCAGATACATTTAAAAAATTCAAGTGGGCACATGAGTTTATTCAGCCCAAAATGGAAGAAGCAAAAGACTTTTTACATAAGAATAATTCAGATCGCACTATTTTGAATTCCCATTTTACATGGAGCATTGAATTTTTCACATAATGACCTAACAAGAGAGCTAATTTACAACATTTTCAGAATGAATTTAAAGCTAAAGGTGATTATCTGTTGTATTTCTTTCTATAAAGGTTTTATTTTAAAAAGGAAGAAAAGGAGACTCCCTAGTAGAAACTGGCATTTGTCCTTATTCCTCCAGACTAATGAATATTCATAAAATTGCACTCCTTGACTGTACTGTTCCTTCCCAGACTTGGTAGGCAGAATATGTGAAATATTTAATTGGCTAGTTATTGCCATTTCAAATCCCATTTCAGACAATGAAACTACTGGTTTGATAAGAAAACTTAGGTGTCAAAAAAGAATAGGTAGTGTTCGATTAAGGGTTTTTTGCATGTAACCTTTACAAGCAAGTCTGAACCAGTTTTTCATCTTACTGATTTTAGAAATTTCTCGTTGGTCTCTGGGCCTGAGATGGCTCTTTGCTGCAGTAAATAGGTGGTGGGAGGTAACAGACTTTATTTTAGTTTTAAATTTATAAAGGAGTTGGAGGAAAAAAAACATGATCTTGTGCGACAAAGCTGATGCATAACTTGACAAAGTGTTTTTGTATATGATCAAATAATGTTTCAGTTTAACCTACTAATCTAATGAGATACCTGATTAGGTGCAAGCTATAGGTAAGGTATTCATTTCACAGAGAAATCACTTTATTATTTTTTTTTGATGAATGCAAATATTTAGCACAAAATTAAAGTGCATGCACATGAAGAAACTCAGCTATTTGTTCGTATCTCACTCTCATTCCCCCTCAAAAAAGCTTTCATATGGATATAACATTCTTCTCTACGTGTTAGTTCTAGGAATGAAAAAATTCCAACAAACAGGAGAATTACTTTGTTCTTAACTTTTACATTGCATTTACCTTATGAGTAACATACCTATGCCCTGGTTCCCAGGGAGCTAAGTTCCAATCATAAATGTGAATGGGAGATAGGTGTGTGTATCGCTTCAACAAACCTTGACTGGCAATGCTAAACACTTTTGTGTGATTCAGGATTATCATTTAGTTTTGTTTGTAGAAATTAATGTTCGCCATATATTGGCTTTTGAGTAAAGAAATCATCACACAAAACATTTTCTGGCTACACAGCATGGTCCCTTAGGTTTTGTGACGTTTTTAGAACTATTTTATATTTATCATAAGACTTAATTCAGACCCTCATTTCTAGCAAAATTATAGAACATTATAACGTGGATGCTGCTGGATACACTCCTGGCTTCTTCCTTCCACCCCTAGTCTTTCATAGCTAATTTTGTTGAATGTTATTTTTATCTTTCACTGTATATATTTAAATTTCACCTTAAATCTTTCTATAACCAAAAGGGTGAAGCTAGACTAGATAGATAGATGGATCAATCAATAGATCAATGGAGAGAACGTGAGACAGCATTTACTGTTTTCATGTTTTTGAAATTTGTAGTTCATTTGACCAATGTTTACCACCCAGTATGTTCAAAACTATATATATGGTCCCAAGTATAATACAATATATAATATAATATATCATATCATGTCATATCATCATATCATCATATCATATCGTATATCATATCATATAAAATATAGTCTTGATATTGAGGGCCTGAAAATTGTTGAATTGGGGTGAAAAATGCTTCCATAGCCAACCATTGTACAAGTATGCTATTTACTGTAAACAAAGTATAAAAAATGCTGTCAGAACACAAAGAGCCCCAGCGGCCCTGATGTTTGACCTAGGCTCAGGAAGGATGGATAGCCTATGCAGCGGGGAGAAGATGGAAGAACTGTGGTAGCAAAGACACAGGTACATGAATGTACACAATGGAGCTGAATATCTGTAATTCCCTTTTTATTCCAATTGTCAGGTAGAGGTCGTATGGCACTGGGGCGTCAGCTTAATAAATGAGCACGTAGGGTACCTGAAACAGGTTCTCAGCAGCCCTTGCATGCTGCAGTCAGTGCTGCTTGACTGGACACTGAGTAAAGCATCCTTTGTGCCTGCTGATTCAGATCCGTTTTATTTTTATGCAAGGCAAAAAAGAGGCTGCCTTTATTTTGTTGCCAGGCATTACTTTTCAAGTGCTATATAATATTTGTAGAAAGAAATTCTGGCAAAGATCAACCTAAAAGGTGACTAAAACAGCAGCCAGTGTAGTGACATTAGCAGTACAGACTTGACTCCTAAAATCTGCTAAAGTTTAAAGTTTAAAATTAATTAATTAATTAATTAATTAAATTAAAATGAGCACTGTCCAGTGGAGTGGTAGAGAGATACCTTAAAGTATGCTGGGTGTTAAGAAGGACAAAAGAAACTTCCTATTCCTAGAAGAGGTCCCCAGAGCCATCATGTCTTAATTTTTAAAGGAACACATATCCTCAAAAGAAAATATATCTCCCCAAAATATACTTCTTAATTACAAAGGGAAAAAGTGGGGGAAATTGGTAGATGCAGCCTGGACCAAGTGATCAGTTAACATCACTGGAAATAAGACCTATGCATATCCTGGACTTCCTGAGAAGATGTCCCAAAGAAAGGCAGAACATCACTTCGGTGACATGCCTGTCAAAAATGCAGAACCTCAATCCACTCTTGGGAAAATGCGCACACATCTAAATTGAGGGACATTCTACAAAATCAATGGTCAGTACTCTTCACAATTGTCAAGATCATGAAAGATAAAAAATGAGGACTGTCCCAGATTGGAGACTGAGGAGATTGAGGTGACACCTAAGGCAGTGCAGGATCCTGGATTGGATGCTGGATCACAAAACGGATATTAGAGGTTCAATTGGTGAATTTCGAATAAGGTTTGTAGATAATAATATGTGCTGTTAAATAACAAAAATACAACCGAGAAAATTTTAAAGATCTGATTCGCTTTTTTGAAGGATTCATGAGTCTGGTAGTTTCCTACCGTGTTTCCCCGAAAATAAGACCTAGCCGAACAATCAGCTCTACTGCGTCTTTTGGAGCAAAAATTAGTAAAAGACCAGGTCTTATTTTACTATAATATAATACCAGGTCTTATATTAATTTTTGCTCCAAAAGACGCATTAGAGCTGATTGTCTGGCTAGATCTTTATTTTCGGGGAAACACGGTATCTAGTAAAGATGAGGTGCTCCAAGAAGTATAAAATGGAAGGCTTTTAATACCTGGAAACTAGGCAAGGCAAGAAAGTTATTAGCAAAATAAAGTAAAGGGTTGTTTCAGGTACAGAAACCCTTTTTGGGGGTAAAGATGACAGGGATCTCATCAAGCAGATTAACTCACTAGTGTGGATCAGTACATTCCAGACTGATTGGTGTAAGGTCACAGTCCTGGGAGGGGCTGAAAATGCAATTTAGTCTTGATTTGTGGTCCTGAGACAGTGCTACTCCACTGTAGGCATGTTTATTTTTCTCACCAATGCTAATGTTAAATTCATTATTTTAAAGAATTGTACTATAGTTATATCAAATTAACATATTAGAGAAAGCTGGGTGAAGGATACACAGGAATTCTGTATACTATTTTTGCAACTTTTTTATGTCTAAAATTATTTCAAAATTTTAAAAAAGAACATGCAAATTATGATTCTTCCATTTCCTTTTTTTCTGAGTCCTAACTTCAAAAAAAGGGTGACAAAATGAACATAAACATATATATATATATGTGTGTGTGTATGTATATATATGTGTGTGTATATATATGTGTATATATGTGTGTATATATATATATACACACACATACACACATATGTATATTTCATTCAACCTTTTCATCTTATGAAATGTCTATCGCTTTCAAAAGTTAGGTATTTTCTTTTCAGGAAAATACTAACTGAAATTGAGGTTATTTTACTTGAATAACTAGTTATAAAACCTAGATGAGACCTAATGTAGCCTATCCCCTCGATTCTCATCAGAGATATTTTTTAAGAATTAAGGGGGAAAAAATTCCAGAGCACATTAGTGGTGGCCTTGTCCATTCTCTCATAATATTTTTATGGCTGATTTAAAGGCCTCCTCCCATAGTTAAAACAAAATTTATCTAATTTCTTGTTCTATGGGGAGAACTGTGGGTGGCCATCTTTCATATAATGAAATAAATGTTTCAGGTCCTGGTAATGCCTGAATATTCCTCTTTCATTCTTTTTTTACAGTTGACCTAGATTGTTACAATGAATTTGTACCTCCTGAACTGATTTATCTACCTTGACTACTTTCTAGAATGCAAAGGTTATTTTCAAAATCTTCTGATACAGAAGATTATAATCTAAATAAATGTGTATTCTACCCAAGGTATTTTTAGACTGCTTCTAAATATTGACCTAATTTTAAATATTATAGTGGCTTCCGCAGAAAAGTATTTTATTCGCCTCCCCAAAAGTCTAGTAAATGCCTGATAATAGTTTACACTTAATTTATTACAGTATTTGGATGGATGCCAGTCCCTAGGTTAAAGAATTTGCTTGAGAGGCCCTAATGGGTCTAAACAGAACTACTTTGCTTCTCAAAGGCTACTGCCTAGGGTTATTTGCATTTGAATACCCAGAATAAGTGAGAAAATTTGCTTAAGACTGATTCAAGACTAGGTTCCCATGGAGAAGCTAAGTAATATGAAGGGCTTTTGCACCTTGTTAAGGGAAGAGTCATCTACTGAGCCTTGTTGGGGTTATCAATGGGTGCTCCTGAAGCCACCAACCACACAAAGGAGAACAGACATAAATAAGTAAGGCTGAGCCAACACTCCCTGCAGTGCCTCTGGGTGAGACTAGGACGGCAGGAATGTCCACAAGCACAGAGTCCAAGTGAGAAACCAGGGGAAAGAGAAAACATTGGGATATAGAGACCCCTGAGACAGGCCATTCCAAGAGCACGAAATGAAGCCCTCATGGGTGTCAGTTTGGCAGAAACAGAAAAATAGCCTCATGAACCCTAGCAGGGGCCCATGGAGTCCCAAGGCAGAATCTGCTGGAACAGAATAACTACAAAGAGTAATATATCTCCCATTGGTGGAGAGCCGGTGATCAGATTTATGTGACAGCGGGTCCCAGTTGTTTTGATGTTTAAAGGGGTCTTCAACAGAATGTTATCAGCTGTCAATCAACAGAGGAGCTACAAGCCTTTGAGTTTGGAGATGCGGAAGCCACAGAGCTGCCCCTCCTCACTTCCACCTGCAGTCTGTCCTGTCCTGAAACCATACAGGGGCTTACTGAGGAAAAAGGAAAAAGACAATCAAGGGGCATGATTCTTAGTCCCAAAACAATAGGAGTATATTAATCACCATAGCTCTTTTCAGCTACTCTGGATGCAGTCCAGCTGAATGAGAACAGGGGAACTTCAGCTTCTCTGAGTCCTGAGTGGGTAGTGCAGATGCCTCATCCAGGAGGGTTCCCACTAAAGACGCCTCTGGTGACAGCAGCAGTGTGGCCCCCTTCCTTAGCACAGACAAGCCCTCTGGCAGCCCAGCCAGAGTCCTGGCAGCAGTCACAAAGAAGGGAGGAGGCCTTATCAGTACTGTATTTAAGGTGAGGTCTGAGATAATGACTGGCCTGTTTACCTCAGGTCTCTAAGACACATCTGCACAATGATTGCAATTAAAATGTGTATAGGGAGAAGATTTTTATGAAGCAGTAGGCAGCACACAAAATGAACC
Organism: Rhinolophus sinicus; assembly: GCF_036562045.2. Classification (NCBI taxonomy): domain Eukaryota; kingdom Metazoa; phylum Chordata; class Mammalia; order Chiroptera; family Rhinolophidae; genus Rhinolophus; species Rhinolophus sinicus. The sequence continues at coordinate 108,268,210 of NC_133755.1, forward strand.
TAGCAAAATCTGGCCTTGAGCATCTGCTTTTCCTATCCCTTATCCCTGAGTGTTGCAGTCATAAATTATCTATAGTTCAGTAGCATGGCTGCTTAGGAAGGCCTTGTGATACAGCAGGAATGCAGCACTTTGTTCAAGGTGGCCTGGCTGCAAAGGAACGGAAGCTGTGTGTCACCCACTGTCCCATGGGCTACAGCACATCTCAACTCTGGTCCCACAGGGCCTTTGATTTGCCTGAATGATGCAGTGGGAGAGGGATGATTTGGTGTCGACATGTTCTCTCCTTTGTGCTGCTAGGAGGATTAAAAACCCTGATTTGCTCGTCTTCATAGCCTTCTTGGTTGTCAGGCAGAAGAGTTCTCTGTCCTTGAGTCCTTCCTAGGTGTATTTAAGAGTAAACTCTCATAGAATTAAGAATAATGTGGCTATAGTCCCCACCTCCCCTTCTCCCTTTGGAGCTAGATAGCTATTTAGTTTTTTGGTCTTTTTTAAAGAGAAGTTTGATATAAGTAATGGGGAATTTGGCTTCGAGTATCTGACTCTTACATAGGGATGCACGACCCTCTGATATCCAGGAGATGGTCTCGAGATACTTCTTTTGGATGGGCAGGTAAATATATTTGATATGGATGGGTAAATTAATATATATTTGAATGGACAGGTAAAAACCTTATCTCCATCTGAAAAAAGAGCAAGGTCTTTCAAGGCTTACATTACAAAATAAATCAGTCATTGTTGTATTAATAAGAAAACTTCTGTTCAAAGTGGTCCGCAAGTACTTATAATTGAATATTGAAGCCATTAATGTCATGACTGAGTCTCGTACCAAAAGGAACTACTCATATTTTAAATAACAGTTTAATCTTAAAATCCATTAGTAGCATTTTTCTGTCTTTAAAGCCTATTCATATCAGGATTGTATGTAAACTGCAGCCCTGGACAGTTTATGTCCCCATGTAGATACTCATATATAAACAAGGGTCGCTTCAGTCTGTACTGTGGCTCTCTGGGAAGAAGAAGGAAAAGAGAAACTGGGTAACAGTGAGCGATAGTCTTTTCTATTTTGTTATGTAAGATATAAAAGAAAACCTAATTCCTAGAAAACCTAAGGATATAAATAAATTCCCGTAAGGTCATCCGTACTAGAATCTAAGTGAAATCATGTGGACCTGTTGTGATCTATACAGGGGATGCCCAACAGCAATTCTTCCTCTTCTTCCTGCTGTATCGAGCCTGACTTTCCATAGGGAATCTGTTGCCGTTATAGGAGGCCTTGTTCCCGGGGCCTGGTAGCAAAAGGAGCCGAAGTAGGTGGCGATAGCTCAGGAAGGGAGGGAAGTGGTGCTCACTAGACAAACTTGGAGCCAGTGAGAATTTGTGGGGTCACCCACAATGGATTTTCTCTATATCTGCTAAGTTCTTTTTTTTTTTCCCCCTAAGCTACATTTGGTTGATGGAATACCATCTTTCTCACTGGGAGGTGCCACGAATTTCTATCAGCATTTGTCTCACATGTTAAATATCCAAAAGCCACCTTAGTAATATAAAACTACTGCTCCAGAATCTGGCTGGTATACTTCCCAGGACTAGTTTTGAACAGTGTCCCTAAGAATGGCCACAGTTAAACTTCAGGACATGGATGATACACTTAATGGCCTGAACTAGAGAAGTTGGAACACAGATCTTTTGTTTCTTTGTCTTAAAATTGCAAAGTTGGAAATTTGGCAAAATTTCATGTGCCTCTCAGAATAAACCATTTTCATGCCAGTCTTCCCAAATGTATTCTCAATAGAAAAAAATTCTGATTTCCTGGGGTTTTCTGTGTATCCTAGATAGCTGGCTATACAGGTGGGTGGTTTGTACTATGGAACATTATGCTGATGTCTTGCTGATGTCTGATTCTCTGGAGAACTTAGGAGTCCTCTTCTCCAGATGAAATTTACTTCAGTGGAAGATACCATGTGACAACTATTCTTTATAAAATCAGTCAACAACTATGGCAGATATTTCTAAACTTTTTTTTTTTTTAATGACTATGATTAAGAAAAAAACAGGAAAACTGAAGGACATAATGAACCCAACTGGAGTCTGCTTAAAAATTATGTAATTCGTAGGTAAATGTACATGGTGTCCTTGGTTATATGACTGACTCAGTAAGCAAAATTGAAAGTAGTGGTTGAGCTACTTCACTATCTGTGTAGATTATTAATGTTCACATCTTTAGGGATAACTTGAGCTCTACTTTCTTGTCACCGAGAAATAACTGTCAAAATTCCCTGAGAGTCTGCAGCCTTACTTAGTAAGAATAATAGTATAGCATATGTTGGGCTATATGTGTAAAGTACATTATAGTAATAGATCTGCAGCAGTCAGAAAGGAGATATGAAGACGGGAGAAGCAGCGTGGGTTTTCTATTAGTGTTGTTATATTAATTATGACCAAGAAGGCTTTTCTACCATAAGCCTTTTTTAAAAAAAATACTTATAACTTTCCCAAAGGAATGTTTCTGACAGTTTTGTGTGTGTGTGTGTGTGTGTTGTTTGTTTGTTTGTTTGTATTTTTGGTGGGGGATGCCTAGCAATAAAAATGAGGAAACTGGTTTTTAATGGTTTTGAAAGATTTTATCTTTCAAAAGAATACAAGTGTGTGTGTTTTTTCCTATCCATTAGAATATTTTTTTACATACTTTCTGAAACCTTAGAACAAATAGCTTGTGAATCACCTTCAAACTTCTCTCCAATGAAGAAGTTTAGTGCCTTTGGTGTATCAGGCAAAGTTTGATTTGCAAATAATTAAATTACAAGCATTATCCAATGCTTCTCCTGCAAATTATTGTGTCCCCAAATAGCCATTAGCCCACTGTACCTTGCAAATGAGGGGAACTTGTAATTAGTGGGTTGGTTATTGAAAATTAGCCACTCCTGGAATGTGAATGTCATGGATACACTTTTTGTATGTGCTAAAAAGAAAGCCAGAGCTGAAAACTACTTGTTGGACTCTGACATGGCACGTTCAATTATAAGTGAACTCGGCTAACAGAGAGAGCAAGATCAAGCTGACACAGTGGCCTCTGTGATCTACTTTTGTTTAAAATCTCACTAAGACACCATCACCTCATTCTCTGAGCTCAACAGATTGCGATCCACGCGGAATGCACATGGTTGAGATCCAAACCACGTAAGGCTTTGATGGCTCATTAAAATGTTAATTACGCCATGGAGGGTTCAGTGCTGTCCTTCAACCTTGAATTTTCACCGCTTGCCCTATTAATGTAGTAAGAAGCCATAGTATGAGAGGAGCAGCAGCGCAGTAGGAAGTTAGAATGCACATTCATTTAAATACACAGCAACATGTATTTCTTTAAATGCCAAGCTTTTGAGAAGTGGACTCATGCATTTCCCCTTTGTCACCAGAGAACTAGACACACTACTACACTTTCTAACTGTCTTATATAGATTTTGGAATTTGCTTCATTGGGGGTGAAGTTGGAAAAGCTGTATATCTGTTTCCACACTATACTCGAAGGCAGGGACTATGTTTATCTTTTAATCTTTGAAATCCCTGTGCCTAGTACAGTACCAAGCACACACAAAAAAAGGCACTGAAACATATTATATGAATTTACAATGTAAGAGGTTAAAGCAAAATTGTATATTCTCCAAATTGTGGAAGTCAGTATGTTAGGATGTCTAAATCAGAACCTCACTAGCCTTTATTTCACCTACCCACAAATTCATAGAAGCATACTGTCTTTTCAATTTTTTTAATCAGAATTTAAAAATAATTGTCAACTTTAAGCCTCATTAAGCACTGAACTTTTTTTTTTTCAAAGACATATTGCATAATTCACTCAAAGACACTCCTGCTGCTCTAGTAACCTTTCTGCATGTGCTGTCATTCAGGAATTAGGCACAGGTTTCCGTTGCTTTCCCATTGCTACTCTCTGGTCAAGTTGCCATGTAGTCAAGAGTGTATATAGTTTGGCAAGTGACTGGACAGATCGGTAATGTGAGATGTTCTGGAGGCTGAGGAGAGTGCTTTCTCTGTGAACACTTGTCAGAAGTAGCAGCTATTTTACCCTCACTTACCTAACGCCTTTTTGTTGTGTGGGAGGTGAGTAATTTATGGCCTCCCACAAAAGAGATCTATCTCCAATTTCCTTTCAATTTTCCCTCAATTGGTAGACATCACTACATTTTTGTAATTTTATATGTTGTTACTCTTGACCATACTTCTCAGGGCATTTATTTGAAACGCTCATAATTTCCGAAGAATATACTTTAAATGGGAAGATTCCATTGACAAATTCTCAGTTTAGGAGATAGAAAAATGATATCCTTTGCATTTCATGTCAGGATAGGACATGAATTCATTCCCTGGTATATATATTTTTTCTCCTGGTATTTTACTAGCCACCCCATGACTTAAAAAACATTATGTGATTTAGCTATTGGCTATCTCACGTTGTGATCCCAAAGAGATTTGCTAATCCAAGCTGCGTTTCCAGTTCTTAAAATCTTTAATGGTGAAAAACAATTTACATCATTTCTTGTCTTCTTCATGGAGGATATTAATTACTTTATTTCTTTTAACTTTTGGTCTTCCAAACCAAGTATTCACTCTTAAACCTAGAAACGTCATGATGCCATCATAAGAAAGATCTTTGATGGATAATCTTTTTCATGTCATTTAATTCCTCTGTCATGGCTTTCTTGTCAATGAAATGATATATGTGATCATCATGGTAATATATTGCATTTATATAGAACTTTTGAATTTTAGAAAAATTATTTTTATTCCCATTAATAATGCTTGGCCCATATAACTACTAAATATCCATTATCTTGAGTTTTATCCCTCCCTGTGAGATAGGCAGAATATGCAACTGTCTCATTTTATCAATGAGAACACTGAGTCCCAGGTTCAGCTAGGGATTTTGTCCAGATAACAGCACTCTGGTGGTGATACAGCTGAATCCAGAAGCCAAGTTTCCCATTGCCATATCTATGACTTAAAAAAGCCCAAAACAAGTATAACAAAACTATATGCAGGATGAAAGTATTTGTTTTCCCATAGATGCTATAGATGATGTAAAGGAAAGAAAATTGGCAAGTTCTTTGAAACTAGGCACAAACAAATTCAAAGTGTAATTTAAATTAGAGGAAGAAAACTGGATGAAAATTTTTTTTCTAGTATTTATTGAAGTCATTATTATAAAGTTTGAATTATGCATGTACTTATCTCTATCATCAAGTAGGTACAGAAAGTTTATAGCATGGCTCTTATTGAGTGAGCCTTTTCATTTAAATACTGCAATGCTGTGATATCAATTAGCTTTTAAAGATCTCAGTATTTGCAAATGAGTAATATTGGGACTGGTGCAAAATTAGCATTAGTTGAATGAATATATGACTATGAACTACTTGATTGATGTGAACAGATTTTCTTAATTTATATTTTAGTTGAATTCAGTTTTTCATGCACAGACCACTTTGTTTCATTTCTGTATTTTTTTAAATAGCAATACTTTGTTCTATCACTCCAATCATTTTCATGTTCTTTCTACTAATGTCCAGGTTCCCAAATTGCACATAATACACTGAGGAAGTGAGCAGAGAAATATCCTCCTAATACTCAAGGCTTTCTCAGAGTTCTGAGACTATCATGTCATCCAAATAGTCATTTAAACTATATAAATGCCTAATGACCTCTCATTTTTGCATTTTCTATGTAGGTACAATAATCATATTTTTTGAAGTATGATCAACTCAAAATTTAAAATTTCTGTTTCTTGAAACTATAATATCAAAATCACATATTCTTACCTTTACACCAGAAATAAAGCATCAGAGTTTTGAGTGAATTAAGCCTTCCACCTCTAATTGATGTCTCAATTTCACATCTCAACAGTAAATTGTTGAAAACTATTCTCCATGTTGGGTTCAGATTTTAGTCGTGCTCTCAAATTTTTAACTTAGTAAACAGCTAACCTGTGACCCAGTGTCTAAAGCTTGACTGGATCGATTTAAAGCCAAGCCACATGATAATTATAATTTTGAATGGAATGGGGGGGATGAGTTGTATAATACAAATAGCTCCCTAAAATGCTTCCTCAGTGATTCCATTGTTGAAAGTTTTTGTGTCAGTGTTTTAGCCAATAGAATACTGTTGTGAATCATAGATGTACCTTTTATAATGTTTTGTAAAATATTTTTGGTAGATAATTTATAACAGTATAGTGATTTGACTTAGAGGTGTTAGAAACAGTGGAAGAATTCACAATTCTCATAATCTCTTCCCAAGATACGTAGTTTAAATTTTTAGGAGAAAGAGTTGACTTTCACTTGTAGGCCTATGACTGTATGCTTTCTTATAGTCTGTTTACTGGGTCTTCTACAAAATAACGGTTAAAGCTTAAACATGACTATTATAGGTCAGTGGTTAAATATCAATTGCCAAGTCTACCTTATCACTAGAAATCTGGGTAGATTATTTATATAACTTTAGTAAAAGATTATATAAGATTACCTTCTTGGTAAATAATGGAAAGTAATAAAAATGAACATTAGTCTCTGAATGCAATGATTATTAATTAAATTAGTAAACCATAATGCTACTGTAGTGTGAGAGAAAATATGCATACACTACAAAATTATTTTTGATATCCAAGAATAAATTTGTAAATTAATCCATTTGTAAATGAAATTATCATATTTCTAAATGATATATAAATACATATGCATTTTGCAAGCTATACACAGATTTTCCTTAATGTTATCTCCTTTAATTTTTCTGGTAAGGGAACTAGTTTGGTTCAAGTTATAAAAGTACTTCAGGAGAAATATCCATTTCCTACAAATTAAGGCTACAAAAGAATCTTTTCATAATCATATGTTAGCTTTATATTATTTCATATAATTTTCTTTCTGAATCTCAAAAGATTTTTTAGCTGATTATAGAGTTAATATAATCATATGGAAAAAAACACAAAGTTACAAAAAACATAAAGCTGTAAAACTAATACCCATAATTCAATACCTTGGTACAAGTACTATTAATTATTTTGTGGCACATGTTTCCAGTCTTTTTTCAAAGTGTATTTTATGTATTTGGGAGTAATCTCTACAAAACGAATTTGAAGCAAAATCATTAGAATCAGGAAATGAGCACGTTAATTTTAAATTGGTGAAGTCTTGAATGCATATTGTTTTATAAATTTTACAGTGGTCTAACCATATCCCAGGACTGGCTTTGAGTCCAGATTATTTGAGGACTAGTGTGGAAAGTAACATGTTTAAATTTGCTCTATTTTATTTCAGTAATCCCTCTTTTTTTAGGTTATGCATCTCAACTGCTGCAAACTGTATCAAACTAACATTGGTTACTAGCCCAAATAAAGTTATTTTAAGGGAGAAAATAGCCAAATAGAATAAATTACTTTGTGATTTTGAGATTAACTAACACTGTGTTCACAGCATTTTAGTCTTTTAAAATGAAATGAGATAAAAATAATTGGGATTTACCTTTACCTACACTCAATAAAATCTTTCTTAATCTAGTTATATACAGAACTAAAGTCTATTTTGTGATATTGTTAGACATACCATAGGTAATTTATCAATTGACTGAAGTATAGCAGCCCTCTTTTTAGTTCCATTAAGAATTCTATTTCCATATCCCCCCAAACTGTCCCTTTTTTTCTGCCCACATCAAATGGTCTAAACAAATTTTTGGAAAATTTCTGAGGAAAAGGGTCCTAAAATGATATAAACAGAACTTTATTCTTGGATTTTTCTTCTATTTTATTCAAAGTACTAATGCTTTTCCTCTTGGAGTTTCAGTTGATTTTTCTTTCTCTTCATCTTTCTAATATCAGCACCCTCATCAATACTCTGAATCAAACTGTGGAAATTCTGTCTCATTATTGCTGCATCCTGTATAATTTCTCTCTCCATGGACTGTTTAAGTCTGCAGTGGAAGGTGTTAGGAGTTTTATTCCTACCTCAAAGCAAAAAATAATTGACAAAATGTTATTTTTCTGTGCTGACTCACATGCAATCTTTCTGCCTTCCATTGCTAAACTCTTTGATATCACAGGGTTTCTTTTTTTAAATCTAGAAATCTAGTTTCCATCTGAGCCCCTTTTCTGAAATTGTTCTCCCAAGGGTTCTCAGTGTCCTCCTCCGTGCCCACAATGACAAGTCGCAAGTGACATATTTTTATTCTCGTATTATTCTCATTAGTATTTATTATTTTTACTTCTGTGACAAATCACTTATTCATGAACTCCTCCCCACTTATATTCTGTGAAATTTTAATTCCCCAGATATCGTCACCCTTTCTGAGCGCTCTCCCTCCATGCTCCTAATTCTGGCTGCACTCTCTGATAGGGTCTGCCCCTCACTGTGGGAAGAGAGAAAGGCACTGTGCTGTGAAATCATGCAGACTTGGCACAGCCCTTTACCAGCCAAATGGCCTTAGGAAAGTCACACACTCATAGCTCCATTTCTTTCTTTGAAACACATAATAATAAAGCCAATGGTAGGCAGTCAAGGGCTTGCATGGATGTTATACAGATTGAAATATCCTGGCAACTTCCAGCTCCAGGTTGTTTCATCTCTAGGGTCTTCGTAATCCTACATGGAGGCACAAGCTCTATTTGTCTCAATTTTCCTATCTGGAAAAAGAACAATAATATCGACCTTGATATTTTAGGAATTTTTTTTTAAATGTTGTTTAAAGTATCTACCACAGCACCTCACATTGAGTAGACACTCAGTAAATATTAGCTGTTATTTTCATTAATTATTTTCATTAATTATTTGCCTATTGACTAATTAATGATGACAGCTAGCATATTTTAACCTTTGATTATTAATAAATCATAGTGAAGATACTTATACATATTTATAAACCAGTAGATTGGCTTCCTTAATGTTATTTCTTCCCAGACTCCTTTCTCCTTGATTTCCAATTTAAAAAACAACAAAAACATACTTGATTCATGTTTTAATCAGTATTTTGTTTGTTTGTTTTTGCTGTTGAATTGTAGTAGTTCCTTATATATTTCGCGTATTAACCCCTTATCAAACATATGGATTGCAAATATTTTCTCCCATAGGTTGCTATTTCACTCTGATAATTGTTTTCTTTGCTATGCGGAAGCTTTTCAGTTTGATATAGTCCATTTATCTATTTTTGGTTTATTGCCTTTATTTTTGGAATGCCAGGAACTATGAGGAGGAGAAAATAGGGAGTTTCTGTTCGATAGGTATTAAATTTCAGTTGTGCAAATGAATGCATTCTCGAGATCTGCTGTATCACATTGTGCTTGTCGTCAATACGGTACTGTACACCTAATTGCTTAAGAGGATAGATCTCATTTTAAGTGTTCTTATCACAACTTAAAAAGTAAATAAATAAATAAATGAAATTACTGGTAATATGGTGCTACCATACTTATAAATGATGTTTCACAACTCTCAAGAGTAGCGTATTCTTGGTGTTAATGTATCTTTTATGACAAAGAGGCAGTGACAGTACAATGGATAACTTCCATTGAAGTTGTCAAGCTCCAAATGGCAAAGTGGAAACCTAATGTGTCCACAGAATAACCTAACATAGTGCCTCCATCATAGTGGATGCTGAATAAATAATTGTGAAATAAGCAAATGAATTAATGAGGAAAAGACTAAGTACCTCAGGTCAAAATCTATACCAGGCACTTATTCAACAATATTTATTGAGCACTTACTATGTATCAACCACTGTTTCAGGATCTGGGGATACTGAAGCGAACATAACAGCCCTGTGCTCATGAAGCCTATATTGTAGGAAGCTAAAAGAGCAAAAATTAATTTAAAAATACATATATATTAGATGTGATAAGTGCTATAGACAACAGCAGATCAGGGTAAGGGCAAAGGGTATGTGGGAAATTTTTGGGAAATGTATCAATTATTATATAACAAACTACCTCAAATCTTAGTGCCTTAAAACAACAACTATTTTATCTGCTCACAGTTCTGTGATTCAGCTATTTGGTTGAGTTCCACCAGTTGGTTCTTTTGCTTGTCTCTTCTGGGGTCATTTGTGAGGTTGTAGTCATCTGGCAGTTCAAGCCGGGTCTGGATAGTCTAATATGGCCTCAACTTATGTACTGTGTTTCCCCGAAAATAAGACCTAACCAGAAAATAAGCCATAGCATGATTTTTCAGGATGACATCCCCTGAACTTAAGCCCTAATGTGTCTTTTGGAGCAAAAATTAATATAAGACCCGGTCTTATTTTTGGGGAAACACAGTAGTTGGTGCCAGTCTCTCATCCTCAATGAGGCTAGCCGGGGTTACCTCGCATGATAGCAGAATATCAAGGTGATAAGAGTGGAAACTGGAAGATTTCTTAAAGCCTAGGCTCAGAAGTCCTACATCACTTCCAATGCATTCTGCTGACCAAATCAAATCACACAGGTACCAAAATTCAAAGGAAAAAGAAATAATTTCTACCTCTTGATGAAAACTTGTGTAGAATTTGTAACCTACTCCAGATTGGGAATTACTGTTTTACATCGTATAGTCAGTGACAACATCTTTGGTAGGATGATGTAAGGGCAGAGACTTACATGATGTGAGGACATACTCCGCGTGGATATCTTTGAGGAGTACATTCTGGGTCAAGGGAATTTCCAGCACAAAATGCCAAGGTGAGAAAACAAGGAGCTCATTGTGGTTGGAAATGATGGACAAAGGCCAAGTATGTTTAGGAGATGAAGGTAGAGAGGTAATGACAGACCAGGTAGTATAGTCCTTATAAGCTATTATACGGTCTTTGCCTTTTACTTCAAGTGAGATAGGAAGAACCATTGGAAGAGTTTAGAAAAGATTGACATGATTTGACATATGTATCAACATGATCTCTCTGACTGCTGTGTTGAAACTGAACTTCAGAGTAAGGTGACAAGAATGGAAACAAAGAGCCTAGTGATGAGATTTATCCAGAGGAGAGATGACGGCGGCTTGCAATATAAAGGTAGAACTGATAGCTTTTTTCTGGAATTTTTAAAACTGATAAGGCAGAAAACATTTTTGGATTGTGTAAAGTCTTCTCAACCAGATTCTCAGCTTCGCTAAGAAAGAAACTGTTATTTCATTTATTTAGTTTATTGTAATGTGTGTTTTCTACTTTATCATTTGAAAAGCACTCACTAAATACTTATTGATTGGTTAGTGAAGACTCAGGCCTTGCTTCCAGATTGAACATAATCACTACAGGATGCTGAATTCATCATCAGATGATGTTTGAAGACCAAAAGCAAATAGATGAGCCTATCAAGATCCATTGATACTCTTCAGATTGCATTTGTGCTATATGCTCCAGGACAGCAAATGAATTAGGTCTAAGACAATATGTCTGGATCCAGCAGTATTAAAAGCCACCCTTGAAATGTAAATAATTATTGCATTAATTTCACAAACATTTATCATTAAGTCCCTGCTAAGTGAAAAGCAGTGTCTGAGATTCAAAGTCAAACACGATACAGTTCTCAAAAGGAATAATCTAGCTTGTTGTGGAAAGTGTTAATTTTATAAATGAAGAAAGTGAGGTGAATTTATCAACTAATCTAGTGTTGGATGGAAAGCATTAATAGGCAGTGAGGAGTTTGGCGAAGATCTAAGTGTAGAGTATTCCTGGAACTAGTTCATTTATACATAACAAATTGGAAATAACAAAATGTTATGGTGGACCACCAGGCACAACAGAGTGGACAATAACTGTTCTTCCTCGTGGTAATGAAGGAACATGCTTCTAAATATCATCCCAATGAATGAAGTATATGTGCTTTATGCTGATGTTACTCTTTACTCTTTAGACACATATATAAAGAGTGTGTGTGTATGTGTGTGGGTGTATATATACATAATACTACATAGGAGCATTATGATAATTGATATAAAAATAACTTTGACTAACAGTCTTCCATTGAATCAAAATACAGAGGATATTATTTTTTAGAAGGAAAAAAACTTACAAGTTACCCATTTTCATGTTTTCAGAATTTGGAATTTAAACTTTAGTTATCACCCCATACAGTAAATGATCTCATAAGGAGATGGAAGATGCTTTATGTCATGAAAAATTGGTAGAAAATCTGTTTTTCTTTAAGGTGTCATCGGATATATCACTTTAAAAAATAGAATGTAAACTATAGAGTCTGTCTATCTTGAGCTAACTTTATCTGTTGTCAACTCATATTTATTAAAACTATGACAGTAGTTCCACAGTGTTTGCAAGTGTAAATAGGCATGACATTCATATCTTCTTACAACTTCATAGGACAGATTCATTATATTCTGTTTTAAAACAGGTGACAATTAAAATTTAGCATTTCAAAAATCTCTAGTCTGGAAATGAGAAGTCCATCTTTGCTTCTCTGTGACTTAAAACAGGTTTCCTAAAATCACTGTACTTCACTTTCCTCATCTATACAACTAAGTGGTTAGGATAGATCAGTGGTTCTCAACCTTCGCTGTATACTAGAATCATCTGGAGAAAACTAGAAAAGTAATAATGCCCAAGGTCCCACCCAGGGTTTAATTTTTTAAAGGTCTCCAGGTTACTTTAATATACAGCAGGAGTTGAAAACCAGTGTACTAAATGATCACAAAGGTTACTTCTAGTAAAATTTTCTAATTTTATGATTCATTGTGTTTTGACATAGTAACAATTGCTAGAAATACCAATGCTCTCAGTATCTTCAATGTCCTGAAAAATATAAATTACCTTCAAAGACTTCTTCTACTCAAAATTGAGAACATCTTGTCAACTGTACTCCAAAATTTTCTGTATTATGAGATAACTTGCAACAAGAGCCATATATGTGTGTCATTCATTTGGGTGTAACATATACATTAAAAAATAGCATAAGTTTATCTAAGTCTTAGAAATTAACAACATTTTGATTGGGGAACAACTATTTTCTTTCAGTATGCAAACATTGTAAAGACAGTTTACTAAGAAATTGTGTGTAATTTTTTGAATTGCTATTTAGCTATTTTGATTTTTAATAAATTGACCATTGATATCCTAAGATGTAATAAACCTACTACAGTGTGTAACTTAATAATAAATACTTTATACATTGATTTATTATGAAGCAGAATAGACAGTTTTTTAAATGATTGATTCAAGTGAAATATTTGGTTGTAATCGTATTTCAAAAGATAAAAGTTTGATTTCTTGAAACAGTTTCGAAATGCCCTATAAGTTTTTGCTATCAGTTTTTTACTAAACTTTTTGTTGCAGTGAACAGATAATTTTTCCTTTAATCTTAAATACTAGAGAATATTGTCACATGCAGTATTATTTAAAGTTCCCATAAAATCAAGAACCCAATGATATACTCAGATCGAAAAAGAAACTGTAGATTCTTAGGAAATTGGGGAAAGGCTTCTGATAAATATTAACCTGGGAAGTAATAGATGTTATGTCTTATATTTTCACAGAGTTCTGTGCTTGTGGGTATATACTTTTGAATACCTGGGACAGGCAGACTCTTTTCTTCTTTTAGCCAACCTAATAATAGGTAGAAATAAAAGAGATGCAGATGACAGCTACAGCTAATATGGAGGAATGTAGGTGTAACCAACAAAGAATATGCTAGTTGTACTGAATTTCTGCAGACCTAATTATTTTTGGAAACTACTTGAAAAAAATGTTAATGCCCAGGGAAAACACTATAAAAAAGAAATATGTGATTTCCAGTATAATATGTATGTCTATATCATCATTCTGTGTTTGCTTCTGACATTATCAGTCTGTTATTCTTATTATCTTTAATGTTCATACATATTTCATTGTATTTGTTTGCCCTATGGGTGACAACCTAAACTTAATAACTAAGAACAATTCACAGATATGCTATTAATCATAGCATGTGAAACTATGACATTGGAAGAATAATGAGACTGATGGAATAGTCCACATGTTTAAAAACCTTGTTGTATACAGACTGGGCAAGCTGTTTTGCTTCACATTACCTCTGCAATATATCAGTTTGCCTGACTACGTCTCCCTGAAATCAATCAGACACATGTAGCATGCTTTCAAAGAATTTTGTACAGTAGGATTCAGCTATGAAGTGTTTGAAAATACAGTGGACATGTATTATAGGTTTTATAATAATAGTTACATGTACGTATGCTAATGATTTAAACACTAATTTATAAGAGTTTTATATAGTTTTAAAACATCAAGAGATTTTATGAAGCAGTATTAAATGTAGTATCAGAATGGCATCACATGTCATATTACTCAACTCTCGGGAGTGACCAAATGTAGAAATTACCCCTCACCTTTTAAGATCCTCTCTCCTATTCATCTACAAATTCTGGTGTTCTATCAGATGCATTATCCAATGCATTATTTTATTTCTTGTTTTAAACTGTAAAGAGCACATTATGCTATATTCAGTCATTCATGTTATTATCCAATGGATAATAATATCATAAATTTAACTAAGGGATAATAATTACAAAGAAAGTTAAGAACAGAGGTTATGTAGCCTCAAAAAAGCTGTATCTGAAAAGGAGAGTGTGATTAGAAACATTTCATGCTGTAGGGAGTGAAAGACTAAATAAAACATGGAGACCAGTGTCGTTTACTTCCCAATTTTGCCTGGGGCTGGGTCAGGTCAGCAATGCAATCAGTGTACAAAGTAAAGTAAATTGACCTACTTTTCTAAAGATGTCAAAATGTACATGATCTTTAGAGTCTAGCAATATTATGTTGAACAGACTGTATAACTGACAGCCAAAGTTTAGTGATGCTAACATTTTCTTGAGTAAACAAACTTTCATTACTTGGATATATATAACTTTGTCTTATATGAGGTCTATTTATAGTAAAGTTTTTTTTCATCGTTAAGGCTTTGAATGAGTTTACTGGTCATAACCACATAATGTAAAAGTGTAAGTACTGGACTCCATCTTAAAAGCACAGATACTGCATTACAGTAAAGCTGTCATCCAGGATGAATAATGCAGATTTTATGTTTTAAAACATGGCAGATTGTCTTAAATGTATCTTTCTTCTTTAAACTTTAATCAGTTGAGATAAATGTTTTTCATTTGGCCTTAACTGTTTGTCACAAGAAGACAAGAGCTAGACAGCTAATGAAATAAATTGAAGTGCTGCTATGGTTAGGTAGAATTGGAATTTAATACTGTTGCAGTTGGTTGAAGGAATAATTGATATATTATTTTTAATTTGGTATGGTTGCATGACATCACAAGAAGGAAAGGAGACCTATCAAATTCTGAATATGCTAATACTAGAAGTATTTGGGTGAACTTCAGTATAGTTTTTATGTAGCTCTCCCCAAATACAGTGTATTCCTTCTTAAAAGAAGTTGTAATTAAGAGTATTTTGAGTTATGAATATTAATATCAAATCATGAATATTAAAAAGATATTACTTTCAGATACCAAAAAGAGAGCATATGAATTTTATTCTGTAGCTCAACTTGGAAGTCCAACTGTCACAAAGAAATCTGTCTCATTGAAATCTCTCAGAAATAGATTGCATGCCTTTTTAACCCAGTAGCTTTAGGCGTTCAGAGACGAAGTAGGTGAAATCAAAAGCACCCTATCAAAATTAACATCAAGCCACGTGTTATCTTCTTTGGGTTTCAGAGTAATTTTAACTCAGATAGTAACTTGGTTTAAAATTTAAACACACACATACACACAGGTTTGCTAGTTGGAGAGTTTCCATGCCTGGGGGAGGGGAGGTGATAATTGGCGCAGTCAGTATACAACACATGTAATGATAATAAAGTTGATTGGTTAAACTAGATAGCTTACTTTTTTTTTTCTTTTCTGCCTCTTCCTGTAGTGTAGTTTAGCCAGGGGGTGGAAGAATTCTCCCCCATCCTTCCTCCCTGCTAAGAAGGTGTAGGTTGACACCATTTTATTGTTCTGCTGGGGTGAAAAATAAACCATATCCTTGAGGATTTTGAATGGCTACACTGAAGAGAAAATTGAAGTAGGCCCTCTTTCCCCCTGCCCACCAGACTTTGGGGTAGGGTTAGTCTTATAAATGTTCTAGCGGAGTTGGGGTTAGCTTAATGTTTCTACCCCAGGGCAGAGAGGCGGGACAGGGGAAGAAATGTCAAGGGCTTCAGAGGCATGTTGGGTTGAGTAAAATGTGGAGTGGAAAGCTTATCTGAAACCCACCCCTCCCCTGGATACCAGGCACAAGCAATGAGAATCGGAAGCAGCTGATGCCGCTGCTGCTGTTTCCCGTTTCCAGGGTGAAATTTTCACAGCAGCTAATTTTAAAGGGAGGAAAAATCCCTAACCGGCAGCAGAGAAGATCCTATCAACCCAACCCAAGCTATGTAACCTTTTAGGCAGGCTTTTCAGAGAAATCCGCATTTTAAAAGCAAGCATTCACAATCCAAAAATACGGGACGGGAATCAGAGCTGGTATGAAAATATGAAAAGCCTCTCTACACTCTGAGTGTTTGAAACGATCCGATGAGCATAGGAAGTGGCTGCCAGCGCTCTGGCGGCTCCTCGTGCTGCCGCCGCCGCCGCTGTTCCTCGCAGAGGGCTGGACAGAGCTAGTCCCGGTTTCAGCACCCACAGCGCTGGACAGCTCTCTGCACGCCGCACCACCGCCTGCTTGCTTTTTCCAAACACTCTCGCTTTGCATTACTGGAGATGCATCTAAATTACATCCTGTTCAACAACAAGTAGATTTTTTTTTTTCCTGTACGGGAATTACAGTAGACAATTCTCATAATTAAACTGCATTTTCTTCTTTACGGATTTGGCTGTCAGGCGTATTTATCCCGATCTCCCCCTTCCCCCCTTTACCCCCCTCCCCCCTTGCAGGAACGAGTCTTTGGGAACGTGGTCCACCCAGGGATGTAAAACTGTGCTTACCGATGCATCCCATACGAAATGCTTATGTGATCGTCTCTCTACCTTCGCCATTTTGGCTCAGCAACCTAGAGAAATAGTAAGTAACAAAGGGAAAACACGGCTTTAATGCAAAGGCAGGGACAATGTGGCGAGTGTTTCTCCAGGGAACTGCATTTTAATGGGGAAATGGAAAATGTTGCAGGGTGGCAAAATTGGGTTCGTCTCCTCCTTAGCTACAGTAGCATGGTGAAATGAATTGTAGTTGGTGTGCTATAAGTAAATTCTACTGAATTGTATGTCTTCTAACTTGAAATTTCTGCAGTATAGTTTTGAGGGTATGCTCCAATCATATTGCTAATATGCTGCAAACTTTCAAATAAAAATAATTGCCAACTTATCCTGTATTTTATAACTGGAAAGCTGTTCTGGGGAATTTGTGAGGATACTGTTGGTAGTAGAATGAAGACCCCAGACACTACAGCCAAACACATTGCATATCTGCATTGGATATTTTCAGCACAGGTTTTCTGGGGGTGTCCTTGGATATTTATTTTTAAAAAATCATATGAAGTTCTCATGAAAGAATGAACTGTCAAAAACTGTAAAATCATTCCTTAAAAGTATATAGGTTTGTAAAACTAGTTTCTGAAATAGACAACTGTATAAACTGTCTAAAGAAATTTAATATTCTCATCAAATGTATTTTTAAAAATTATTTCAAAAACTGAAATACTGAAAAATAATTAAGATAACTGTGATTTTCTGTCCAAATTTGGCCTAAATATGGATCACTCTTCTTACTTATTTTGATAACCAAGAGAATACCTAACATAATTTAATGTGCTTATCTAAGGTATGGAACACAGTTGATCTTAAAGTGTATTTCTTCAGACTTCCAATATTAAAAAAATGAAAAACAACAGATTTTATTAGTTATTTTCATGTTAGTGTCTCAGGAAAGAAACCTCTCATATCATGACTGCTTGTACTCTTTATATATGTTTTAAAAGATTTAAGACTTATTTTTCAAGGTCATGTATTTAGGGACTAATACTGGCATTGTGGAAATTATCTATACATATTTTGTTCATAGAAAAAAAATCACAAAATATATTCTAAAGTCTTGAAATTTGATTTTCTTCTATATCCTCAGAGGCCAAGCAGGTGAAATTAAATGAGAGAATACTTAGAACAAAGTTGTCAAAAGTCAGAAAGTTTGAAAATTTTTCAATATCTAGGTACCAGATTCGGGTCACATAATGAGTTGTAAATGGGAGGATCAAAGTAAATTTTACCAAAAAAAAAAAAAGAAAAAAACTCTACAAAAACATATTGTGAAATAACTCAACTGTAGTTAGTTAAAGCAGATGTTTCCAATTTTAGCTAGGGAAAATTGAACATGTGAATGTTTACCAAGTTGTAGTTTTAATTATTTATTTTAGAGAGCCGTAAGTGGCTAATATAATCAAGTATTTAAAACTGTAAGGCCTTTATTACTTTGCAGTGGAAGGGGGGGGAGCTAGACTTAGTGATTTTAGAGGTTGAGAATATGTGAACAGAGTGGTAACTGAGTAATTATCTGGTAACTATAACAACTATCTGGGCTATTTTTGAATGTTAGGATAGTTTTGCTGAGTTTAAAAGTTATTTTAATTTAAAAATTCTCTCTCTCTCTCTCTTTTTTTTTTTTTTTTTTTCGTTTCCTTTGTTTAATTTACAGATCATGGAGTCCTCTGGTACACCTTCAGTTACCCTAATAGTAGGCAGTGGACTTTCTTGCTTGGCCTTGATCACTCTAGCAGTTGTCTATGCAGCATTATGGAGGTAAGTAGTCAATTAATATACGTGAAATGGAATGCTCTGTTTTTCAGAGTTAAATCAGGGAATATGACAACCATTATTATATCTCCTTCTTAATTGACTGGAAGAAGTATTTTTAGAATCATTATAATTGCTGTCATTGAACTATAATAAATGAGCTCAATAATAATAATAATAATAAATAAGTGTTTACCTAATTTTCTTGCCTATATTTGCCTGTTACAAGAAAATAAAACACCTGCACACTTTTCTTTCCAGTTCAAATGATGGTAACCATGCTTATCCCCAAGCATGGTACTCTTATACCCCAAGTTCAGTCTAAGTGTGGTTTCTATTTATCCCAATTGCTATTGAACTTGACAGTTGAATTGGTACTAACTAATTTCTCTGTTACAGAAATATGGTGTCTAAATTCTTAAGTTTTAAACATGCTTTCAGTATGTCCCAGACAATAAGTAAAATCTTCTATAATATTAATGCACTAACATAATACCACAATGCTCTAGAAAAGAACTTTGGTTGAATGTTTTGACCAAGTAAGATTTTGACAAATTGATTAAAAGATGTCAGAAAAATACATAAACAAGGGTGATTGAAAAAAAATGTGTACACTATTTAAAATTGCACCTGCTTGGTATTATGAAAATTTAGTGTTTCTAATTGATTGGTTTTTATTCTATTAATAAAATTGACTTGGGATGTTTATTATGTCTACTCATATATATAACCAGTCAATAACCAAATGTTAAACATTTTTATATCCATTTTGATTATTAAAAAATATTCTAAGAGCAGTTAACTATATTATTAAATAGATAATTCTGTATTATTTCCTTAAAAATTATAATATTAAAATCGCAAAAGTAGCCAATCTAGGATTTTACTTATATTTTACTAAAGATAAAAACCAATTTAGGTGAAAAATTAATTAAGACAGTAAAATTGTCATGTTTATAATAAAATAAAATATGTATACATTCTTGGTCCATTGGCACAGATGTATAATAGAGGTTCTACCTTCCTGTGAAGGAGTTACCTGGTAGTGAAACATTAACAAAGTGAGACAATCTGATAAAATATGACCTATCCCAAGAAATGAAGGAAATGCTTGGTCTAGGCATGGTGTAGTAGACAATAGAATCCAGGGTTCAGGGCTCAGTCAAGCAGGCATCATTCTGGTAGTGCAAGAACAAGATAGATAAAGGGTGGGAAGAGGACAACTTTCTCTTCCACAGTTTCCTGAATGTCACTTCTCAGAAAATGAGGCAATGTTTAAGGGCCTGGATACCAGGTAATCATAATAGCATCATAGCCCATACTCACTGAAGTATTTAGAACTAGGTTTCTATTTCTCAGCCCTTAGAGTTTAGGCACCAGTTTCACCTTCTCTTCACCCATCAGTACATATAGCTAACACTAGCACAAACAATGTCAGTATAAATGATATAAAAAAATTTGTAAAAGTACAGGATTAATTAGTCCATAATAAAGTTTTCTTCAATCTAGAAAATCCAGTAAAATCACTAATTGCAAGTTTCCTAAGAATTACCAAGACATCTGAAAGGATCGTTCAAAACTTGACATGAGACCAAGAAGTACAGAAGAGAGTACCTAGAAACAACATAAATTTGGATTCCTAGCAGTTTGTTTTTATTTTCTAAAGATTTATAAAATATATGACTATCAGAATTATTTTATATATAATATACTATTTTTAAATTTGTTGGTGTTCCATGTAGTTCATTACAAATGTTCATCAAAAAATTAATACACTAAGTTATGGTCTCTTTATCTATAGATATCTTCTGTGGACAGATTATTACATCAAATTGCAGCAGGGCATGTCATTTTAATTCATGCATTCAGATGATTCATTCACAAATTTTGTCTAAAACATCAAACACATTTACGAAAAGTACTGAAAGTTGAAATACTTTATAGTAATTTTTAAGGCAATAATGTAACTCGTTATTAAGGAAAATGGAAACATCTACAGTCTTCAGAGTGGTCAGTCTGGGCCTTTTATTACCATGATTTTCCTATTTACAGGGCAAATGATATCACTGAAATCCTTTTAATAATGTCATCTATGTGCTGGAGCTGTCATGGAAGCCATTAACATCATATAAAGGGTCACTTTTGTGTAGCCCTTAAACTTTTTATGTTGCATCTCCCAGACACACACACACACACACACACACACACACACACACACACAGAGTAAACCATAATGTTTGATTATGTTTTCAGCATCCCAGTATGTGGTTTATTATATTTTTAGATACTATTGAAGCAACGATAGTGTTAAGTAACTCTTGAGACCATTTTGTAGTGAAAATCAACCTAGGTTAGTCCCATTTGGGTTCATTTTGTGAAGAAAGGAAATTTCTTTTATAATTAAAAAAATGCTTTTTATATTTTATTGTTACTTCTGTTTTGTTTTGGTTTCTCTTCTGAAATATTTGATGGAATGTGGGGCTTTTGCCTAAATATTTTTCAAAGACAAAGAGAAAGAACTTTGGTAGATTTTACGTTCCAAAGAGTACCTCTAGATCTGTGGCTCCCCCATTTCACACTGCACAGGAAAGCCCACACCTGCTGTGGAAAGTGATTCCATGTCCTAATACAAATTGAACAGTTTCAAACACACAGCAAGTACAAGTGTATCTTTTTGTTGCTGTCACTAAGTGATTTACTATGGGGTACAAACAAAATAGCTGTTACCTTTTCAAGGTAAACAGCTGGTAGAACATTTGATTCTGAGCAGTTTTCTCCAAGGCTTACATTTTTGATGCACTTAAAAATTATATAACAGCTTGTATAAACACTTCTTCATAATGGTTAAATATGGCAGACACCAAGTAATTTTCTAGCCTAATGACAAATTATTATTTGTGGATTGTATTAGTTTTTAAAGATAAGGATTCATTTTATTTATTTATTTATTTATCTATTTATTTATTTATTTGTTTGTTTGTTTTTTGGAACAGTTATTCAAGAAAAATAAAATATAAAGAGTAGCAGCCTGAGTATATAAAAATACTTGAGTGGATGAAATGGTGAATGAAAGTATTCATAGTTTCATAAAAGTAATGGCATCTTTTTAGTAAATTAGCGATATTTCAGAATCTGTGGTTTTCATTTTTGATTCTCAGAGTTTCTATTGGTTGATTTCTTTGATAATATTTAACATGTTATATACATACATATATGCAAAGATAATTATACTGATTAATATATTTACAATAAATTTTATACTTTTAGTAAAAAAAAATATATACTGATAACAGGTGTACAACTTAGGTCCTGTCGGAAATACCATGTTGTCCCCACTGATGTCTAAAGAATAAATAAAATTCTAAAGGACTCTGGGACATGTCATGTCACTACAATTGGGTCTCTAAGAATAATCTTTATTGTTTAAAAACCTGTTTTCCATGTTTTTCTCTCTTGTAAAGTTTGTATTTTATTGTTTCTCTTTCAATATGAATTCCAGCAGTTTGCATAATATAGAATTCTTGATCTTTCTGTTGAATTTTAAAGTTGGACACTCTTTCTCTCTCTGGCTAGGTACATACGGTCTGAGAGGTCCATAATTTTAATTAACTTCTGCCTGTCTATCATCTCATCCAACATCCTCATACTGGTTGGACAGACTCAGACACATAATAAGGTATGACTGATGATTATTCTGATTCTCTGTGTGTTTATGGTTTGACGTAAAGTTGCTTATTGATAATCTAAACATTTGTTCTAGTTAAAATAGAGAACTTTTGACAAAATTGTTTTAAAAGAAAATTATTTTATTGGTTTCTGATTAACAGTATTGACTCTTCCTGACTGGGTATACATTTCCATGGCTTAATTTCTTGGGATTGAGAGGTTGTTTACAATAGTAAAAATATATGTTTGTTAAACATTATATCAAAGCTGTATGAGTTCAAAGCCTTGGAACGTCAAAAGCACAAATTTTGATTCATTATCCTTATTGTAATAGGATTGCTTGTGTTTTTGTCCAATTGATTACATACTTATTCCTAAAAGTCAAGTATAATTGCTAACAAGTGCAATATACATCTTGAAAATCCTGCCCCCCAAAAAACATTGTTTATAGGCAATAATCAAAGAAAATATTAAGTGAAAGCTCTGTTTTATGCCTTTCAAAAAGTTTTACTTAACCAAAAACATTTTGATACTTAACCAACATTACAATTCTTTAACTGCATAGTAATTTTCAGCAGAATGTAAAACTATAGGCCCTATTTCTATGAATTGACTTGAGATGAATGACCGTGGTTTGTTCCAGAAATGACTGTCAGCTCTCTTTACTAAACTACCCTGAAATACATTCCAAGAAACCTGTAATAGCCATCTTAAATTAACTTATCCCTACCTCAAAGGAATTCTGGTAAACACTGCTTTAATAACATGTGTTGATCAATCCGGGCCTCTTTTTTTCTCAACTTGTTAAAATTTTCAAGTACTAAAGCCAATAATTGAACTTTTTTCCCACAAGCTGTCATTTAAAAACAAATCAAATGTACTTTCAGTAGGTTATTTTGATATATTAGATATTTGTAGGACATATATCAATGTCAAGGATTATGGATAGTTTATTTTGCTAACCTACACTCCTAAGACTGCTGATTCCCACCCAAAGAATCTGATTTTGGATCTGGATTGGGCCTAGGAAACGCTCAGGTGATTCCGATTTCTTCTTGAGTCATGTTGCATTAAGCCAGGGGAAGAATCCAATGGAGATGTCACTAACCCCGAAGGACCAAACAAAAATAATAACTCAAGAATGGCCCTGGAGAAGTAAAAAGTACTTTCATATATTTGAATGTTTTGTTTTTTTCTCATTTCTTTTGGGTGTCTTGTTTTCTTAGAAATTGAATAAAAAGCATTCAAATCTGTTAACAGCCTGTTATAGGACAAATCATATCAGGTCCATGTTATGACTATTTAACATAAATTTTAAAAAAGAAATACATGGGGAAAAAACAGGAAGGAGAAAGACCAAAGGTGAGGGAGATGCCAATGGGAATTAGGAGGAAAAAAAATGTGCAAAATAACCAGCAGAGGAAAAATTGAGGCTAAATACTGGGACTGAAAGGAGGAAGTGAGGGGGAAAGAAGGAGAGTTGAAGGAGAGAAAATGTAACTGTAGGCCCTAAGAAATTAGGAAATTTCTCTTCCCCTTTTGGCTGTTCACTTGGGCAGGGCTTCAGATCCCTTAGAAATGCTTCTTTATTTGTTAATACCTATTCATAATTCTTCAACTGTTTATCCTCGAACCTCCTCCACCCAGAAAGGAGAGCTTCTCTCTGAAGTAGGAATTATTTACTGGGTCTGGGACCTAGAAAAACAATCAAGTTAGGAGGGTTAGCTGGAGGCCATAGTTTAGTTTCTTTTTATGCCAAAGCCTCCCTTCCTGTCATTGTTTTCCCTCCAAACACTCTTGAGTTATGCCCCCTCTTTAGAATATGGAAAGCTGCATGGTTTTCTGTGGAAAATAGGCTTTTAAAACTGTTTCATGTTAAGTGGTCAAGTTTTTACAAGTTCTGAGCCAAATGGTGAAACAGAATTTTCCACAATGTTTGCTACATATTGCAGTGTTTATTGTCTAAATTATTATTGTCCAATAGAAATATAATGTAAGCCACAAATGCAAGCCACATATGTAATTATATTTTAGTAGTCACATTAATAAAGAGAAACAAATGAAATTAATTTTAATAGTACAGCAGGCCCTTGAATAACATCATTCTGTTCAACGTTATTTCTTTATAACATTGATGAGATGCCATAGGAACTTAATTCTTGTTTATATCAATTAGCCTATGGTAAAATGTGTTTCTTTATATCCTATTTTGTTTTCCTTCAAGTCGTACAACCTATTGACAACGTTAAGTGAGGACTTACTGCATGTTATATTTAACACATATCCAAAAGATGACCATTTTAATATATATTTACTGTTTTTAAATGTTAATACAATATTTTACAATATTTTTTGTCTTAAGAATCTGCGTTTATTTTTTACTTATAGTACATCTCCGTTCAGACTAGCTCCATTTCAAATGCTCAGTGGCTACCCACTGCCAGTTAAAACCATATTGTATAGGTCTACATGGTAATAACATTCAGACATTAAAATGGTCTCAAGAAATTACATTCTTCTTGCATGTTTTGGCTTTCCCAGGTTTCTAATGTCCCTATTTTTCATGAAAATGTCTTTTTGATATCTGCAAACATTAGGAATGTCAAAGGCAAGATAAGAAAAGTCTAGTTTTATTTTTAATTTCTGATTATCAAGAATGGCTGGTATGGGCTTAGTTTAAAAAAAAATATGAATAAACAAAGTTTAGTGTCATTTGGATTCTCCCCACGTAATCAGCTACTATTAGATTTTACCTGGTTTTGGGACCATAGCGGTTCTGGTCCAGATAGACTATGTTAATTTTTGCTGCTACAGTTATTGATGCAGGTGGGAAGGAGCAGGTGGTGATGCTAGTGGTGATAAAGAAAATGAGAAATTATTGGTTTTCTTTTATTCTATGTTAATTTTGCTTTACTGCCTAATTAGGTGATCTTGCAAGCCTAGGGCAATTCACTATAGAGGGACTAGGTACAAAAAATGTAAAACACTGGGATTTTATTCCTAGTCATTCTCAACAATATCAAGTTTCCAGAGGGAATAATCATATATTTGATTATGATATGTGTGCTGAATTGAGTTCAATTTACCCTACTTCATTTTATATGTGAAATAGCATTATGCGAAAAGCTATGCCTGCTTTACTGTATTTAGGATTAATGAATTCTGAAAAAAAAAATTACAAATGAGACATCTGTATTTTTCTGTGTACATTCCAGGAAAGTGTTTTAAAAATGTAAACTATTGATCGGTGCCTACAGTATATTATGTAGGTTGTGTTAGGACCCCGTTGCTGCTGTGGGCATTTTGTAATTGATCAGATTCCTATATTTGAGGTCCCTGGTAAGTTTTGATTGATGCTTCAGTATTCTTCACTTGGAAAAATAGAAGCATCTGAGAGACTTCTTGATCAACAAGTTATTTGGTATTGCCTCTGAGAGTTGTCATCGCTAGTCTGTGTGAAAACTGGCATTTGGTGCTGATGTCCAGAAGAGTTTTGAAGTGTCATACTGGGATCTTTCTCTGAATAGCTTGTTGAAATATAATTGACTCCGTTATCTCACTACTGAGTATCTCTGCTTTCTTTTGAGTTGGGATAGAAACAAGCTGAAATAATCTATTGTTAAATATATGATGTATTCAAATCTTTAAACTACAGATTCAATTGCTGGCAGCAAAAGAATCAAATGCAATTTCTTATATGCCTTCTTAAAATGCAGTTATAAAATTTAATTACAACTCACTTCATTATATTTCAAGCTTTCTCATCAAGCTTTGCCCTTTGATCTTTGTGCATTCATAATTTCAACCAAGATGTTCATATACCACTCAAATATTGTTTATTTGTAAAAAATTTCCATTGTAGCTTGAAGTAGGAATGTTTTTTGTTGAGCCAGGTAGTACTGTTTTGCAGAAAGCAAAGATTATTTTGAAAATAGACATATTCAGAGACTAGTTTCCTTAATCTCAAAAATATATATCTGCTACTTTCTAAAAGATTTCCAGATGATATATTAAAGGTTTCATAGCATTCTGTTTAACTGATGGAAGCCAAATTTGGCAAAACTCATGTAGTTTTGTTATTTGTTTGTTGGTTAAATAATCATGGCCACCCAAGAAGTTTGAAATACTGAATAGATAGCTTCATTACCAGGTTATAAAGAAAGCAAGTCAAGTCCACATTCTATCACAGTCAGATATTTGTTAGATCGACACTTATTAGCAAATCAGGAGCAAAACCTGTTCTGTAAGTACAATGAGATCCTAGGTCTTTCTTGTTTTAGATACTGTGACCATACTTTATATGCAACATTCAGGTGAGGTGAACACTCTAGAAGCAGGCTTCTGTGCCCTTCTGTCAGCGTCATTCAGTCAGACATCCTCCTAATCCAATGTCTTGACACACAGACTTTGAGCATAAAGCTGTGGGCCCATCTCTAAGAGGTGCAGGATACAAGTTTCATATAGTCCATTCAGGAGTAAGATGTGTTTAACTATATTAGCTAATTTACATAGCCTCAATGCCTTTATTTTCAAAGAGAACTCATTAATACATTCACCATAATGATTAACCAAACACTAGTTCATCAGTAAATACCAACCTTTGGTATTCAGTTTGATAATAAGTAAAGTGTTGATTGTGGATGGATTTACCTAGATCAAAAGGACTTGGCAGTTGCCATTTCTGAAGTATGGCCCTTTCAAATATAATGCCAGCTGACCACCCTGTTCTGCCCATTCCGGGACAACTAGAAGTAAAGGTTAAATGACCCAGCACATATATAGCATCATAATGACGACACTCAGTGTTACAAAATAAGACATCATAAAAAAACATCCTAAAACTTAAACATTTTGAAAATAATACTCAAATATGAGAGGACAAATTTGGACACTAACTTTAGTCCCACAGACCTAGCAAAAGTCCTCAGTTTTGCATCAAGGGAAGCTTCCTGAATTATTTCACATGGGCAAATATTTCCTTAGGACTATTTTAGAGAAATTTCTCATGATTATTTATGTATGGACCGTTGAATTACATAAAGGGCTGTGTCTTTTCATTCAGTCATGCAAAAAATACAAACTTCCCTGTGTTGGAGCACTTTTTTAAAAGTCACATACTCTACAAATTTTCTTACTTCATTTTGTGCTTATTTACCCTTTATTAAGTGTTATGTTTTTGTTCTGTAGTTTGTACAGAGATAATTAGTAAATGTGGGCCAAACTAGAAGACTATGGTTATTCTAGTGGAAGATGTTTTTGTGTTGCCAGAATTGTTATTTAAAACTAAAATCTTGAATTTGAATACCTCGAATCAGGTGACACACTCTCTAATTCACCTATTTACCCTGTGACTTTCTTTTGCCAGAGACCCAGATTCTTCACATGTTACTTACATGCCTGGCCTCTGAATGTATCTATTTGTTCAAGTTCTGAGAAGGAATATTTGAATATATGTTTTCAGCTACTCCTTCTGTTCCTCCTCATACCCTATGACCCAGCCTGCCCCTCTTCTTGAGATTCAGTGGTCTTCATGCTTCCCTGGAGACATTCATCTCTCAGGTGGTGATGGTTAGGAGCAGGCATTTTAAACGAGATAGAGCACCTACATCTGCCACTTCCTTGTTGTATGATCTTGAGCTTGATACTCAGTCTCTCTAAACCTCAGCCTCTTCTTAGTATCCTTCTTACAGTGTTGTTGTCAAGCTGTCATGAGGTAACACCTTTGAAGCACTTGGTAAGCATTCCTTAAACAGTAGCTGTGATTATCACCATAATGATAATGATGACCCCCACATGTACATCTGATTCTATACTTCTCTTCTGAACTTCAGATTTCCTCATGTCCAGTTTTCTGCCTGCCACTGAGCTCACCATTCATGTCCCTGCCCCACACTCGAACATACTCTATAAAAATTGAATGTATATTTTCTGTAGTCTCCAACCCAGATACATCAGCTAGAACTCTGAGAGTTATCCTTGAGGCCTCCTTCTCCCTCATGTAGTAAATCTAATAAGTCATCCACCTGTGCCAGTTGTACCCTCACATATTTCTCAAATCCAGCCATTTGCCTCTTTCAGGTATTAATAATTATATTCACTAGTCTACCACTCCCAGCATCTTTAAACCCATTCTCTACCTTGTAGTCCAAGTGATGGAGTTAAAATTCCAATCTGACCCCTCCACTTCCCTGTGCAAACGTGTACTGTTTTCTCACCTCCTACAGAAGTGATTTTTCAAACTGTGCTCAGACACAAGCAGTGAAACATGTTTTATTTATCTATTGAGGTTTCTTTTCATTGATTTGCTTGCATTAGTATGTTGGGGCTTAATAGTAAATTTTATTGAGAAAGAGTTGTGTAGTTTATAAAACTTGAGAAGCCTTGAACATGACCTGAGCTGACCTCTTCATTCTCCTTCTGTTTTACTGATGTATATTCATCACACCAGCAACGTCAAACTGCTTACAGTTCATCAAAATCATTCTGTAGCTTGTTCCTTGCTACCTTTCAGCCTATAGCACTGTTTTTCTCCTCTACCCCACCTGATTGCTCAGACATCTTCATCCGTCTCTTGTTCATTCTCTGACAATCTGCTCAGTCCTCTCGTCCTGTGGGAAGCCTTCCTTTTTCCTCCACTCTCAGGTACACCAGCTCTGGGGCGCCATGATTCCCAGCGCATACCTATAATCTTGTATCATTACCTGTTTTCAACCAGACCATGAACTTCTTAAAGCAGGGCTAGGTTACAGTCATCGTTAAATTTACTGCCAACATACAGTCTCAGTACAGTAACTATATAATAAATATTTATTGACTGATTGAGTAAATGCATTTATTTAAGTTCATCCTTTAGGCTTATACCAATGGAGCTAATAGCTGTAGTTAGTTTTATAAGGATTAGTGTCCCTAGCTCTAGATAAAACGTAAGCCAATATGGTGATAAAGACTATTTTCCTGAGGCTTGTTTTAAGCTGTGATTGATGACATACTTTAAGATGAACCAGTCCCTCATTTTTAGTTAAAGAGACTCTGAAACCTAGCAAATGTGGCACTCCTTCTACAGGGACGTAGTCGAACACAAGTCTCGGGCCTATGCTGTAGTTGCTTCGGAGAGTGTCAGATCTACTTTGACTACCTTCTGTTCATTTATCCTCAGGTGTTTGTCCAGAAGTGTCCTCTAGGCAATGTAAAGGGATGCTGTGATTTGAGCAATTCTTAGTTTCCATCCCTGCCCCACAACCTTTTAGATCTGGCCTCCATGATTTCTCAGCTGGACTTGCATAACATCCTTCTAACTTTGGTCTGATCATTCAGTCTTTGTTTGCATTAGCCCATCCTTCATATTATCGTGCAAAAGATTTTAAATGTGAGGAAAAAGTAAACAACTGTTTATGGCATTCCCTGTTTCCAACTCTTCAATGAGTCTGTAGGGCTCATGAGATTAACTGCATTTTCTGAACGTCACCCACATTCAGGTTGTCCCTCGTATTTAAGTTGACTTTGTGGAAAATAAAAATGGCACTCCTAGGTAGATGAGTTATAAAAGTACTCCTCTCTCTCTCCAGGCTAAGGTAGCCTCTGGAGGACTTCTGGCCTCCCATTTCTGCTCCATCCTGGAGGCCATGTCTCTGTGCTTTCCAGGATACCCCATGTGCAACAGAACCCCCCTTGACTCTATGACTTTGTACTTGTTTTTACTTTGATAAACTCCTACCACCTATTAGGAGTTGGTTTATACAAATAATCTTAGTGAAGTCCTTCAACACTCCTTTCTGCTTCCATAGCATGTGGTATATACCTCTGTTATTAGCACCAATCACATTATTCTATTACTATTCATTTACTGACCAACTTTGCCCACTGTACTCTGATTCTCAAGGGTGATGTTTTCTCTTGTTTCTAGAGTTTAAAACCACTAATATTAGTACTTCTTTTATACCTGGTATGAAATCAATAAATGTTGAATGAATGCATGAATGAAGCTGTAGTTTTATCTATTAAATGAGGGATAATATTACAGGAGTATAACCACTTCTACTTTGGGGGACTATTTGAATAATTGCAATGTATGTCAATTTTTGTTGTTGTTTTATGTTTTCCTCAACTCCTTTCTCATAAAGACTTATAGAATACTTTTGAGAAATTCCTGTGATAAGGATGGTTGAGTTAAATCAGATTTTATTTTGATGCAGGAATATTTGAAAGAAAATTTAAGCACTTGAGTGATTCTCAAGGAGTCTTACAGAAAAATTATAGATTAACTGTTGTTGTTGTTTTTTTCTCCCCAGGAATCAAACCAGTGCAAAAATTTAAAATGTCTCCCTATGTATGACTTTTATACTTGCCCTCTTCTCAGGGCAAAATATGAACTGGTCAGAAGTTTGGCTAATGTCAAGAAGAGAGCCATGTTGTATAGTTATAGCTGATAATGTTTATGAAAATTCTGAGTAAACTTTAAAGTATTGAAGTGCTAAATAAATATCATATAAATGAATTATTTTAATTCAGAGATATTCTCACAAAAAGGAAACGTCCTTGAAGTAGATTATAATAGAGTTTTTAATGGTCCATTATTCTAACTTTGAGGCTATACTTCTCAGGTAGCGAATATGGGATGAAGAGAGTAGAACTTAGATTATCACTAAAGATCATTTGACCAAGGCAAAAATTGTCTCAGTGTGAGATTGAAATGGGATGGAGAGTATAAGGGAAGAACGCCTTTTACAAATACTTCAGAATCTAATTCAAGGGCTGGAAAGCTTTTTGGGTAAAAAGCCACGTAATAAGTATTTTAGTCTTTATGGGCCATATAGTTTTTGTCACTACTTAACTATGTTGTTGTAGCTCAAAAGCAACCATAGACATAAAGAAATGGTTGGATTTGGCATGAGGTCATTGTTTGCCAACTCTGGGCAATCTTGAGTTTTCTAGAAGCCTCTAGCATATATGCAAATAGAAGAACTACAATGTATGGTGAAGGCAGCTCATTTTTAGGCTAATGCCTTTATGTACAAATGACCTTCAGTTCTGAAGCGTCTACCCAAGGTTTAGCCTTTGGAACTGGAACAGAAGACCTTTGGCAGTTTCTGAAAAGGCTTCTGCAGAGATAAAAAGGAGTAAAAAGCACTTTGAATTCCTTCTTTGGAGCAAGAACTGAACACAGAATTTCTTCGCATATGATGGCTATTGGTTACCAGTATATAAAGAATTAAAGCATGAATCAAATCACTCTCGACCCAGCAGGACATTTTATTAATAGAAGAAGCTAAAAGCAGCTAACAAATGCCCAGTGCATGAACCAACAAAGCTGGCTTTGTTTGTAGCAGAAAACTTCTTAAAGTACAGCAATAAATGTTAAAGCCGCTATTAGAGAAAGCTTCTCATCTCACATTCTTGGGCAGAAAAGTAACATCTGACACAGAAAATAGGGATGGCAGAGTTCAGCTAATTCTCCACTATATTCCCCCATAGAGTCCTTTTATTTTACCCCTCAGCCTCTGGTCCTAAGTTTATCTTAAAAGTTGGATTATTATTATGTATATTACATCATGAGCATTGCTATAGCAAACATTAGAACTAAAGCACAAACACTAATACCTATTACCAGAAAAAAAAAAAAAAAGTATGTTAGAAGATTAAACTCTGTTTTTCACTTCTTTTGTGATGGTAGTCAGTTAATTTTAAATCTTAAACCTTAAAGAAAGAGGTAGGCATATGACTGAGTTGAGTCTAGGTCTTAACTATAAAATTAAGATGTATGAAATTCAAAGTGGGTATATTAAAATATTTACACTTATCCTAGGCTGCTGGTATAGTGAGTCAAAGAGTCAGGTTACAATTGTAAAGCAAAGAAGAAATGGTTAGCTTTAACAGTAGAAATAACTTCTAATTCATAAATTGTAATTCATGAATATTCATGATGAGTACCTGTATGCATTAAACTACTATTCACATTATATATATATATGTGTGTGTGTGTGTGTGTGTGTGTGTGTTATTGCAAATAATGCATCAGTATATGCACACAATAAGGATGACAAAGCATTTTGAATTTATCTTACCTGTGTCTATTTTATATTTTTATTGTTAATTAAATTCTATTTGGATTTTTAAGTGGCTTTTCCTAATGGATAGGAATCATGTATGTTGTTTTTACAAAATGTAAGTTCTGGTTTTTTTTCTGGTTTTCTTTCTCATATACTTGTTTTTTGTTTCTTTTTATTAGAAATAAGAGCATCTATTTCAGTTTAGAAACATTTGTTATATCGTTTTCTAACTTCCAAAGTAAAGTTACAAAGTGAGTCCTCTATACCTAAGGCAGAACACTCTTTACAGAAATGAAAATGGTAAGCTGTATTAGTTATCTGTTGCTGAAGCAACAATTACCTCAAACTTAGTGGCTTAAAAAACTAAATATTTATAATGCTCACAGTTTCTGTGAGTCAGGAATTTGGGAGTGATCCAACAGGGCAGTCCTGGCCGAGCGTCTGTCATGAGGCCACAGCCCAGATGTGTGAGAGCCACAGTGATCTGAAGGCTTGAGTGGAGCTGGAGAGGATTGGATGTAAGGTGGCTCATCATTCCGGGTGTAATGGAAGTTTCACTTATTCTAAATGAAGGGTTTTTAAACTTGACTCTTCACTGGCTGTGTGCCACTTGTCAAGCTACTTGACCATTCTCCACAAACCAGCCTAGTCATTTTTTAAAAAATGTAAATGAGATCATGATATTTGTCTGCTTAAAACCCTTCAGTTGGAATAAGTGAAGCTTCTGTTACACCTGGAATGGTATCCAAACCCCATAATATGGCCCACACGCTTCTGCATGATTTGGCCCCTAAGTGTGTCTCCCACTTCAGCATCTCATATTCATTCTTTTTTTCCCCTTTCATGCACTATATTCCTGTCATGCTGGCCTTCCACAACAAACACCTTAGGATTAGCCAGTAAACAATCAGTCAGGTGACCAGATGCCTGGTTTGTGCCTCTTGTCCTGGTAGTTACTAACAAGGCCACTTCTGAAATAGTCTCATCAATTATATGCTTTCCTAGCAAACATGCAGCTCTTGCCCCTGTCTCAGAGGTTTCTGACATACTCCTCCCTCTGCCACAGTTAGTCTTCTTTCATTCTTAGGCTAGCCTAGTTAACGTGTACATGTCCTGCCATTCAAATATACTCTCCGAGAGGACTTCCCTAAAACCTCATGCCCCCAAATCCAAACACTATAATAGTTTTCTTGTTATTCTTTCTCAAGGAACAAACACTTTATTTTTCTGTTACAATTGTACTGAAATTTGTCATCTTATTTGTGTTTAAGTTCAGAAGTGAAAGGACGCTCTCTGCTTGATGTACAGTGTAAGCCCAGTGCCCAGTACAGTCCTTGGAACATGCAGTAGGCACTCATTACATACTTTTAAACACATGAGGCAAATGTCTGGCCCTCCATTGTTGTTTTCTAATCTAGCAGTGGGGACTGGATGTTATGAGGATCAAGGAAGGTTACACCTAGGACAGTATGTAGCACACAGGAAACTTTCAATTAAGGTAAAATTTACATACAGTGAAATACACAGTGAATAAAGTGATGAGCTTTGACCAATATATATCTATACAACCAAAACCATAATCAAGATCTAGAATACGACCATCATCTTAGAAAGGTGTCTCTGTCCTCTTCCAGTCAACCCCCATCCTCCATAGGCAACCATTGATCTGATTTCTATCATCATAAGTTAGTTTTTATTTGTTTGGAAATTTCGTATAAATGGAATCATATAATGAGTGCCTTCTCATTTTGGTCTTTTTCACTCAACATATTTTTGTGAGATGCAACCATGCTGTTCAGTGTAGTAGTACTTAATTATTTGATATTGTTGAGTATTATTCTATTGTATGAATGTACAATTTGTTTATCCATTCTCCAACTGACAGACTTATGAATTGTTTTCAGTTTTTGTGGTGGTGGTGGTGGTGGTGGTGGTGGTGGTGGTGGTTTTGTTACAAATAAAGCTGCTTTAAATTTCTTATAAAAGCCTTTGTATGGACACGTATTTTCATTTCTCTCAGGTAAATATGTAGGAGTAGAACTGCTGTATTAAAGGCAAGTTAGAGTATTTTTAAATTAAAGCAAAATTACTGGAAACTTTTCCAAAATTGTTGTACCATTTTCTACTCTATCATAGATGCCAGACATCTATGATAGTTCCAGAATTCCATATCCTTGCCAACATTTAAATTTACATTTTTCTAGTAACTAGTGAGGTTTAGCATATTTCCAGGTGCTTCTAGTCCATGTTTTATTCACTGATAGGAAGTCTCTGTTCAAATTTTTTCTATCTTTTTAAGTTAGATTGTCTTTTTGTTATTGCTTTGTAAGGAGTTTTTAAAGTAATGTATTATGGATAAAAGTATTTTACATATATATTATATATATATTATCCATATTATATATATATAATATATGACATATGTACATACATAATGTTTTCTCTCAGATTACATCTTGCCTTTGCCTTTTATTAATAGCATCTTTTGCTGAGAAATTTTTAATTTTGTGAAGTCTAGTTTATCATATTTTTTTCATAGTTTGTGTTTCGTGAGTCCTCTATAAGAGATCTTTGCTTATTCCTCAGGGTCATGAAGATATTCTTCTACATTATTTCCTGCTATAAGCGTTATCGTTTTAGCTTTTATGTAGATCTACAGTATAGCAAATTAATTTTTGTGTACAATATGACATAAGGGTTGGGGGTCATTTTATTCCACATTGATGTCCGATTGTTCTGGCACCATTTGTTGACAAGTCTTTTCTTTGCCCATTAAATTTCTTTGATACATTAAATTACAGTAAGTCTATAAATCAGAGAATTTGATTTTCTAACTTCATTCTTTTTTAAGATTATTTTGTCTAATTTAGATCTGTTGCCCATATTTTTCTAATCTAGATTCTTTGAGTATCTAAACGAATTTTAGAATCAACTTGTCAATTTCTAAAACCAAAAAAAAAAAAAAAAAAAAAAAATCCTGTTGCAATTTTGCTGACATTGCATTGACTCTCCAGGTTAATTTGGGAAGAACTGATACCTGTTTTCAAAGCTGTTTTTAAGTTATTGGTAATTGGTATGGATTAGCTTCTTGAAGTAGAATCATAAAGGTTTTGTGACTAATTGAAAAAGGATACTGAGAAAGAAGGGATCATCACCAATTGCAGTGTTCCTTTGGGCTATGACATAATGTTCATGTTTAAACTGAAGAAATAGTTGCAGGAAACCAGGAATCCATGGGACATTTTTGTCCTTGGGGGAAGAGATTCTGCCCCCAGCAATATTTTCCTTGCTCTTGTCCTTCTGTCCCTCACTCTTTTTGGACTTTTCACTTGATTATTTCCTACCTAGTACCTGTTTTCTCTAAAAAGTGAAGCATTTCCCTTCCAAAATGCTATACGTTTCCATTAAAACACATGCAAGTATGGAGTGAACTTATTTTCTTTAAATTTCTTGAGTTGTTAATTACCCGATGACAGAAAAAATCATGTCTAAGATCAAAGTTCATGGACCACTTTCTCTTTAGGCATGTCTCTTATGTCCTTTATATCTAGACACAAAAAAGTGTTTGTAGAGAGTTAGAAAATGAGCCACTATGCTCTCTTCTTGGAAGTCAGAGGCTTGTGGCACACTTCTTACGTGGGAGCAAGTATTTCTCAAATTAAGGGGGGTCGGGGGGAATAGTACAAAGAATAGAATTTATACCAAGTAAACTACCTCTGAAATCATGTCCAATGAATGAGAACAAGTTTTAAAACCCATTAGCGAATATTCTGTCTAGAAACCATTTATGTTTTAAATTTCACTGACTAGGTTGTTTGAAAAAAGTATCTGGCTTTCATTACATTGCTCAGCATCCAAATATCAAAATAGCTGTTCTTTTGCCTATTAATGCGAACATAATGAATGTTGTTATTCAAATGGTAAAATAAGACATTTACCCATGTGTCATTAATGAAGCCTGGTCCTTTTTACTAATAAAATAATAGCACAAGTGTGCCTTTTTTTTTTCTTCCAAATATTCGAAAAGATCCTGTTGTATATAAATTATGTTTTACTATTAGAGAGCTTTTCTGTTTTCCCCTGTGAGGACGTTTTAGTGATATGGAAATACGAGTATGTAGCATAACTATTTCTATATTATCTTTTTTCTCCTATACTGTCAAGAAAAAGTGATGCATTTTTTTTATCATTAAATTCCGAAGCTGTAAATGTTACAATTTCCAAGATTTACCTTGTTGAGTATGTTTCCATATTCTGTAAGGTTGTTGTTGTTTTTTTCCCCCTGAAATTTGTATTATATTTTGCACCCATTTGCTTCCCTGGAAATCCTGCATTCCACAGCCTCCTCATTTGGCTTCATTGGCTATTAGTTGTAAATGAAAAAAGAAATACCATCTGAAGTAAACAAAATACTGTTTACCTATTTCCACTGCTAGCAAGTGGTGATAAACTCAATAAAAAACAAATGGCAAAAATGAATTACACAGATGGGAGGCAAGTTATTTTCCATTTTGTCTGTTGATCATGTTCAAGATTTAGTTCACTGGTCTGCATAGTGTCTCAAAGGGAGATAGCATGAATTTTGTGAGAGAAATGCATTTTCAGTGTACGTTCTGCCTTGGATGCCCACTTGTAGTTTTCTTTTGGTGATAATAGAGCTTAGCAATGCACATCAAGGGAAAACTAGATTCTTCAGGGTATCATGCATGGTAGCTCATCACAGTATCCTTAATGCTTGTTGGCAGACCTATCTATTTGTAGAGATGTACTTGTTATTGTATGGTGAAAATAGCTGGAGTGTATTTGTGCAGCCTCCCCTGTCTCATGTCCAGCTATGAAGAGGATCCTTGTTAAGCTTCCAGAGCCCATTTGTTGACAAAGAGGGGAATTTGAATGAAATCTCTTCAGCTAGCAATATAAAGAAAATGCTTAAGCTTCATTTTCTGAAATGGGATTATATTCACAGAGAAGGATTAAAAAAAATGCAACTATTTCTGCTGGTAGGGATAATTTTAAGTTCAATAAAGGAATTTTTACAGATTAGAGGAAAACAGGCATGTTTTAGAGTTGAAACAGTGTTGATGGAGAGAAGCTGATTTTTATACTTTTAGAAATCTCACCCTATTATGATTATTATTTTTTGGGGGGTGAAGAGCTTGAAAGCATCATGAATAATGTGTAATATCAGTGTCCTTTGTATAGACTAGTGAGTGGTAAAAGGGATAACTTGTTAACCAAAGAAATGTCTGCATATCGAATCCATATGTATATAGAAGGGAAGAACAGTTGAGAATTGTGCTGAGCATGACAATACTAGATTAAGTTAATGCATTCCACAAAGTGAAAACTACTAAGTCATTAAGGAAAGAAATTACTGTTATGTATCAAAAACATTAGATTTCACAACCATTATTCTAAAGACTAAATGGTGTATAGTCCAGGGCCCCACAATAAGAATTATTAAATTGTTATGGTGGCGTAAACATTTAAAAGAAGATGACTTATAGAGGGAAACATATTTAAGAACCGAAGTGCGTATATTGGGAAACTAGACTAAGACAACAGTGATTCTCAACTAGAGTAAAGGAGACACGGCATTTAGAATAACAGAGAGACTTTTATCCACCTTGCTCACACCTTCACCAAATTCTACTCCTTTGGGAATTTTATGAATAGATTGAAAATGCTCCCCAGGTGATTCTGATGGGTATCCTGGCTCAGAATCACTGGTATTGGAGCTTGCAACAGAAAATGGAAAAGTGGGTAAGAAATCGAGGGCTGAAATGTACTGTCAATACTTGTCCTGTGTTGGTCTATTCCATGTAATCTACTTATCTCAGCTTTACTTTAAGTGAACTAAGGATAAGAGCATACCATAGCAATGTTTTCAAGATTAATATTAAACTCTTTGACCTTCCTGAAGAAAAACACAAGATATTAAGAGAAAGGAATTGGCAAAGTCAAAAATGCTGTATCATTTCAAATTTGCTTAATAAGAAAATGAGTTAGTATAGTGTAAATTAATGCAAGGTCTCAGCCCAAGCATGTAAAATTCAGCAAACCTAGTCCTACACAGAGAAGCATTTTAAGTAATATCTTATTAGATACCTATGTCTTCGATAACTAACCTCGTTGCAGTCAATTTGTCAGCCCCCCAACTGCATTTGTTTAATGTTTTCTCCAGTGCCTGTGTTCAAGAACATAAGGTTAGTCTGAAAAGTTTACACAAGAACATTTTTATCGTCCCCTTCACCACCACCATCACTTCTCTGTGTAATAATATCATAGTATATTAGGTTGGTGCAAAAGTAATTTCAGTTTAAAAGGTTAATCATTGCAAAAACCGCAGTTGTTTTTGCACCAACCTAATATAATCCAGCAAGTATTACATGTACATGCAATACTAATGGAATCAGATATTAAGGCATTGAATATATCAGAGAATAAAAATAAATAATGGAATTCTTTCAGCTGGGTTTTTCTTTTTACGTTATAACAAGCCATATATTCCTAATAAAAAAATCACCATTAGCAACTGGAGAAAAGTTAACTAGGAGTTAAAAATAATCTAGTTTCACTCACTTCACATGATCAAAAACCATCTCTTCCATAAAGTTGCCTTATATAAAGTCTTTTTTTTTTAATTTTTAAAAATTTTTTAAAGATTTTTATTAAAAAAATATAGCTAATATAAAACACATCAGTTTCAGGTATACATCATAGTTCAACATTTATAAAAGTTTTTTTAAAGACAGAATGTGTGTATATGTGTATGCATGTTTGTATGTATGATGTGTCTCTGTTATACAATTTTTTGTTTTCAAAATTCTCTGTCTTACGGTGGGAGAGTATGAGGGAGGGACATACTGAACATTAATCTTAAATATTTTAAATGTGTCCCGTCTTTTTAATGCACACCAAGTGGGATGAGTACAGCTTTAGTGAAAATATTTTGTGTATGTTTTTATATAGTGAAGCTATATACTACTGTACATCTCACCAGGCTTTAGTGTCCCACCTTCCAGAAGTCAGTAATCCTCCCATATGTAAGTAATAGGGCCTATTATAGAAGTGCATTTACCTTTCTGTAAGGAGTACAAGGGGAGAAGAGTGGCTTTCCTCATTGGGAGCAGAAATAAATCTATTAATTTTGCCTTAGTATTGGGACTTCCTTCTAGACCCTATTTCAGAGTCAACTCACCATAACAAAAATGGTCCTTGTCTCAAATCTTAATTCTGCTACTAATCAGATGATCTTAAGCAAGTCTTCTAGCCTGCCTCAACCCCAATTTTCTTAACGGCAAAATGGAAATATATGTGTATATGTTTGGTGGAGATTGGGTGGCTGAAGCAGAGTAAAGTGAGGCTTGGACTCTGCTTGGAGGGATTACATGGAAACCATCTTTAATTTCTTTATAGCTCTAAGAGTTCAGGATTCTTACCTAGAAACAAATGAATTTTCTTTTCTAGTTTTTTTTTTTTAATTGTGATTTCTATAAACTTCATCTTATACCAGCATCTGTTTTATTCATAAACTGTAATTTCTCTATATCCTGGTATTAAAATATAGAAACTATCAGTCGATATTGTATTTTTCCTGACAATTTAGTGATGCTACCTCAGTATATGAAAAATGTGAACTATTTTATCTATATCTGAACAATTCTAAACTATATTTAGGAACATTACCTCCCTGCAAATGGATCAAATCTGCCCTCAGTCTCTTACACGAAAATCCTTCCAAATGTTAATTGTAAGTTAATACAGTGAAGGGCAAAACTGTGTCTAAAGTCATAGCAGTTCATTTACTTTTTGGTGCTTTTGCCATCATCTCCACATTCTTTTTCAACAGGCTTTTATAGTTGAATAATTATATGCAGTTGCATTACTGAATAGAAAATTGTCACCCAAAAAATACTTTACGAAGAAAATGGTAGCAGCAAGGCTAATGTGTAACTGTGGCCTTTTTTAATGAGTGTTGCTGGGAAACTTTTCAGAACCCTGCAGGGAAATGCATGTTTTTGTAAGAAAAAGCTCTCAAGCTGTTAGAACTGATAGAATTTCAGAAATGCCATAAGTTCAGCTTGTAATTGATTTGTAGGTTTTATGAGCAGAATGAAAAATGCTTCTTTCAGATAATCCTTTGGAATCAAAGTTCATCTAGAACGAAGAACTAACTATTGTAAAGAACTGAAAGTAGGTTTGACCCCAAAATACAGATTCAGTGGTTGCTGAATGTAATCAGAATTGTTACATAAATAGACTAATTTCTGTTTCATCTATTAGAAAATTGTGGAGCCTCAGTAAAACCATTCAAATATTTTATTCAAGAGCGCTTTTTTATGTATTTATTCAAGTGCCATGTAAAAGAAGAAAACCCTAAGTGAAAAAAAAAAGCATATATATGAATAAATGTTTCATGAGATGAAACTGTCTTCTAAACCACTATGTACAATGATATCTTATATTTAGTAACTTATGGTAAATCTTTGATTTAGGTTATGTAGCATTTATTTCAACCAACCTAATTGAAATTTACCAGTGAAGGCCAAAGCATTTTTACACTTTTGAGTAGAGGAAAATTCTATGGTATATATTCAAATACAACCATATAACCAGAATTGGAAAAACCTAAGGATAGTTAGGAATTCCATATATGCATTGATATTTATTTATTAATCCTAGAATAAATATAGTATTATAGAATGTTTTATGGAATAAATTAGGTCAAATTTTAGGCTCTATCTTTATTAACAAATTATAAGGACTGATAACTAGTGCTAGCAAGATTTGCCTTTAATGTATTCTGTATCTCCTATGAATACATACAGAAAAAGTAACATTTTTTGGGGAAAAAAAATGTATATTATGCCACAAAGGACCCAAAATTGACAACCTTTTCTTATCTTTGTCAACACACTTTGGATGGGTTCCAAGATTCACTCACCTAATATAGAATTTTGGTTTTTGCTTCAGAGTATCACTGGTTCTTTGAGATCCTACTTTAAAGGCACAAGGATAATTTTGTTTGACCTGCTTATTTTTTACTCTTCATTTTGTTTCATTGTTTTCTTCTAGACATAAATTTTGTCACCTTAGAAATTGGAAGTCCTTCAGTAGGCAAGATAAGCATTTGAAAGCATGTGAAAGACAAGTATAATACTTATGAGGTTTTGTTTCTTTATGTTCTCCTTGGTCTTATTAATATCAGTTATTTACTTACACAAATAGTTTTTGTCAGTGGGTAGTTAGGACCAAGGACATGATATGTCATTTTCAATTGCTTCTGGTTTTGAAAAAAAAAAAAACTATCATTTGTTGGCAATTCCTCAATTTTTCTCAGCTACCTCATATGAAAATTCCAACAATTGTGTTTTAAATATAATAATACATCTGAGAATTTACACACAACATTTTCTAAATACAGATGCCACATTTCCCCCGAAGAGAACCATTTTGAGTTTGGTTGACTGAAAAGGTTTCAGGAAGTATTATAAATCAGTTTGAATGAAAAATAAAGGCAAAAAATAGAGTTAATTGTAGGTATCATTTATCTCTAGAAAAAAAAAATCCCAGGAGGTATTAAAGGAAGCTACAGACATCACTTTGCTCTGACTTTCTTCAGTTCGCTGTCCATAAGGCAAGGGAATGAAGAAATTTTGTCTTCATGTAATAATGTGTGTAGACCCATCACTGACATCAGTGAATGTTCTTTATACTAGTTCACCGATGCCCATATGGAATACAGATTCTCATTCATCTGCTATAGTTAAGATATATAATTGGTTATACTTGACAAAATTTTCTCTCAACTTTTTCTTCCAAAGATCATGCTAGTGAGAAGGGAGATTTTTTGTGTGTGAGCATCTAAATGAATTTTACATTTTGACACAGGAAATTGGATGACTCATGAGGGGAATCACTGTTTCTCTTAAGCAGTGTTTACTGTTTCCTGACTGCACAGTGTTGGACTGTACCCTCTGGAAACCACAACATTCTAGCAGAAGTGCATGTGTCATATTTGCCTCAGGCGTAAGTCTGTGTACATTATGTTTAGAAATCGAAGCTAAATTAAAAAACCTCAGCCCTCACATTCCCAAGTCTGACTTAAAATGTGGACAGGTCAGTGTCTGTTTTTTGATTAATTTGGGAAGGCTTCATGAAGAAATGAAATTTCAGGAAGATGAAAGCCTAAGGGAGATAAATGTGATGTCTCATCCGAATTCATATAATGTATTAAATGATTAAGTTCATTCAAACCCCTCTCTTTACAAATGAGGAAATTGAGACATAGTTGATGAAAGCAAATCATTAGCAGCAGAACCAGAACAAAAATTCATCTTCCTCCAATTATTTGATGCTTAGGTGAACCTCATTTAGATATCTAAATGTGTAAATATTCCTCACACCCTATACATATCCTTACCTTTAGTGGCAGGCAGTTTAACTCCAGAGTCAAAATGATAAAAGGCTGCAAGAGCAATATCCTTGGATACAGTAATACACTCATCCATGGATGGGGACATATATTGCTATCCTTGTTCAGTTTTTTTTTGTTTGTTTTTTTTTTTTACCAAGTCAAAGACAAACACTGTGCAAAAACTATGTCCAATTAAAAATTCTTGGAAAAGCCAATTTACAAAGTGAGGAGGAATTGCTCTGGGGAAATTTATTTTACTTGAAGTAACAAAGTTAAGCAAAGTAGTGTATCTGTAAGTTGTAGACTAAGGAGATTTATACTTAGAAACCACCATGGCTATTTCCAACCCAGCAGGGCTTTGCTTTCATGTGCTAGAAACTCCCAGTGTGATTAGTCTTAAATTGAACTGTCAGTTTTAAAAGTCTATTCTTTCTTACCCCTCTTCTGGTTTTATTACTGTGTCTTCTGTGTCTTCCTAACTATATCTTTCATCCTTTTTGTTTTCTATTCTTCTTTGTTCTAAGACCATTTTT
This sequence comes from Rhinolophus sinicus, assembly GCF_036562045.2. Taxonomy (NCBI): domain Eukaryota; kingdom Metazoa; phylum Chordata; class Mammalia; order Chiroptera; family Rhinolophidae; genus Rhinolophus; species Rhinolophus sinicus. The sequence goes on from NC_133755.1 coordinate 108,311,618, forward strand.
TCACCCTAGACAAGCATGTCGTTGTCCTCTCCCTTTTCTTTTGGATTTGTGCACTAACTTGAGTTATTTTACCACAAGAGCCATTTCAGTGCTGCACGTACTATCCTATTATCCTGCTTGAACTCTTACTTGCATTCTTACTCAAGGTCTTTTCATGAATGCACCTGTTAATGGCACTTGTCTGAACTCACTCCACACATGTGCCAAGCTATCCTATAGGATACCAAATAAGAGCAATGAATTGTAATTAGAGGTCTTTTCAGCATTACAAAGAAATATCTTTACATAGCTGCCTAGAAAACATCTACTTGTTTCTAAACTAGATGTCCTACAGTATCCTCAGGATCTTGCTTATTTTATTTTATTTTTTTTTGTATTTTATTGATGCATTAAATTTCAGGAAAGTCAAGAAACATGGTCCAATTGATTTCTCTCAGTAAGATCACTATCCAAAATATAATTAACGTTCTTTCTCGCTCTCTCTCTTTCTCCCTCTGTCTCCTCCTTCTTTCTATCTCTTACTAAAGTCCAGGTAATAGCCTTTCAGCAGAAATAAACAAATTAACATTGCCTTATATGGTGGTTCTCAACCCTGGTTGCTCATCAGAATAACCAGGGAGCTTTTTAAAACTGGGAGTCTGGGGAGTTCACTATGAAATTGACTGAATTAGAACCTCTGAGGGTTTAACTCAGGGAGCTAGGGTTGTAAGAAAGTGTCACAAGTGATGCTGATATGCAGCCAAGATTGAGTCACATAGTTTATAATAGGTTTTAATAGGTGACAAGGGTGACTGACATGAGTGGAAGAGTCAGTTGTCCACAGAGCAAAATGTAAATATACTTACTCAGGATCACCCAGCACCCACCTGCACCTCTACAAGAAAACACTTCATTAGCATGACTAATATTTCTCTCACATTTGATTCTTACAACAAACCTGTGGACCCTATAACTATCTCTCCTTTTCCAGATGAAGAAACTGCCTAAAGTTATATGCTTTTCATAGGAAAGAAATTTCTAAATTTAATTAAAGTTTAACTTAATTATTAACGCGTCTCTAAATTTAATCTGATGTAGATGAATGCTACCAAATTACGTGTTCCAAAAGTAAAGAAATAATTTTGGCCCAACTTTAAAGAAAATTCAAAATATGGCTTCTCTATTCAAATCTCTCAAAAACCTGAGGTTACTGGTTAATGTTATAAATAGAAATTGCTCCCAGTCACTTTATTTCTTTCTGTTTTCCCTGAATGCTGTCTTCATATGTGTCCCGAAGCACATTTTCAATTCACTTAACCCAAATGTATGATAGACTGACTTAAGCGAACTGTCATCCCTTTTGGAAATAACCTGCTCATCTACTGAAGACAAATGACTCCTTCAAGGCAAATATAGTTTGTTTACCTCGATTCCTGCTTCATTTCATGGCCCATTATTTACATGCTTAATAACTGAAAAAAATTATGGAAATATTTCAAGTTATTTGAATCCTTTCAGGAAATATATTAAAATAAAGGAGAGTTTAGAGAAGCTTTCTTATTTTTTTGAAAGAGCAGTGCTTTTATGTTAATAAGTTTTAGTTTTCTACTTGATATTTTCAAAAAAGGAAAAACAAAAGGAAAATATGGTTCAGAGCTACTGACATGAAATATTTACTGAATAGTTAAAAGTAATAATTAGGTATTTGTGTATATGTTATCAAAGGATTGTGTAGGATGTTAATTGTTTCTTGTTGACAATAATGGATAAAATCAATCTGAATGTATTTGTTTTTTAGTTCAAGGGTATGTATTTTGTTTTTCAATATTCAAGTGTACTTTGAGATATGGGGGGAACAGCCCAGAGTCTCTGGAAGCATTAGTTAAATACAGACAGAAAATTTCCCTGGAGGCCCAATGCACATTACATTCTTTCTCTAGAGATCTTGGTACAAAAGGCTAATTTCAATCTGCAAAACATTTATCATGCTATATAGAACATTAAAGTTATTTGTACTTGTCGAGGTGTTCATCTCTTCATCAGTTTCAATGTTACATTTAAGTAATATACCCAATAATCTTTTCCTATTAGACTATTTTAAAAAGCAACATTTATGTGTGTGTGTGTTATATATAAATATAATTAATATAATTTGACATATCAAATGAAATACTTTACGTAGAAGCCACTTGAGGCTTAAAAATATTGCCATCATAACGTAATTGTTATTTAAAACAATTGAAAATTGATTTTAATTCTATTAAATTTTCAATGAGATTTAAATTAAGCAATTTTTAACAAGGTTTGGAACTCATGTCACCCTTCCAAAAGCATCTGATGTTTACCATTGCTAATATTGCCATCAGTCACTTTGACAACTATAAAATCTTAAGTATAGTTCTGAAAATAATGGCATAAGGGTAATGTTACTCCTTTTTATTAAAGAACAGTTGACATATAATGTTATGAGTGTCAGGTGTACAACATAATTATTCAACATTTATATACCTTACAAAGTGATCACCACAATAAATTCAGTAGTAATCCGTCACCATGCAAAGTCATTATGAATACCTTATGCTGTAAATTACGTTCCTGTAACTTATAACTAGAACTTCATGCCTCTTACTCCCATTCCCCTTCTTCACCTATCCCCTAAGCCCCTCCCCTCTGACAATCATCAGTTTGTTCTCTGTATCTGTAAGTCTGTTTCTAATGTTTGGTTTGTTCATTTGTTTTGTTTTGTTGTTTATATTCCACATACAAGTGAAATAATATGGCATTTGCTTATACACACCACATTTTCTTTATCCATTCATCTATCGGTTAACACCTAGGTTGCTTCCATATCTTGGCTATTGTGAATAATGCTGCAGTAAACATAGAGGTGCATATATATTTCAAATTATTGATTTATTTGGGCAGATACCCGGAAGTGGAATTGTTGGGTCATATAGTAGGTCTTGTTTTAGCTTTTTGAGGAACCTCCATACTGTTTTCCACAGTGGCTGCACCAGGTTGCAATCCCACCAACAGTGCACGAGGGTTCCCTTTTCTCCATATCCTTGCCAACATTTGTTGTTTCTTGCCTTTTTGATAATAGCCAATCTGACAGGTGTGAGGTGATATCTCACTGTGGTTTTAATTCACATTTTCCTGATAATTAGTGATATTGAAAATCTTTTCATGTCTCTTGGCCACCTGTATGTCTTTTTGGAAAAATGTCTACTCGGGTCCTCTGCCCATTTTTTAATCAGGTTTTTTGATGTTGAGTCATATATATATATGTTGGATATTAACCCCTTATCAGATACATCATTTGTGAAAACATTCCCCCATTAAGTAGGTTTTCTTTATATTTTGTTAATGGTTTCCTTCATTGTGCAAAAGTTTTGCAGCTTGATATAATCCCATTTGTTTATTTTTGCTTTTGTTGTCTTTCCCCGGGGGAGCCATAATACATATATATGTATGTATGTGTGTGTGTGTGTGTGTGTGTGTGTGTGTGTGTGTGTATATATATATATATATATATATATATATATATATATATATATGCTAAAGTCTTAAAATTTATTGTCTATGTTGTTTTCTACTATTTTAATGGTTTCAAGTCTTACATTTAGTCTTCAACCATTTTTGAGGTTTGTTTTTTTTATATGATGTAAGAAAGTAGTACAGTTTCATTGTTTTGCATGTATCCTATTTTACCAACACTGTTTATTGAAGAGATCCTCTTTTCCCCATTGTATGTTCTTGCCTCCTTTGTGGTAGGTTAATTGACCGTATAAGCGTGAGTTTATTTCTGAGCTCTCTATTCTGTTCTATTCATCTACATGTCTGTTTTGGGTCCAGTACCATACTGTTTTGATTACTGTAGCTTTGCAGTATAGTGTGAAATCAGGAAGCGTGATAACTTCAACTTTGTTTTTCTTTTTAAGACTGCTTTGGCTATTCTGGATCTTTTGTGATTCCATGCAAATTTTAAGATGGTTTGTTCCATTTCTGTGAATAATTTTGTTGTAATTTTAATAGGGCTTGCATGGATCTGAAGATTGTGTTGGGTACTCTGAAAAATTTAACAATGTTAATTCCTCCAATCCAAGAACATGACTGTCTGTTTTTGTTGTTTGTTTTATTTTTAATTTTTAATTAATGTCTTCTAGTTTTTAGTGTAGAGATATTTCTCCTCCTTAGTTAAATTTATTCCTAGGTATTTAATTCTTTTTGATGCAATTGTAAATGGGATTGTTTTATTTCTTTGTGATAGTGTGTTATTAGTGTACACAAACACAACTGATTTTTGTAATTTGATTTTGTTTCCTGCAACTTTACTAAATTTGTTAGTTCTAACCTTTTTTTTTTTTTTTTTTTTTTTTTTTTTGGTGGAATCTCACATTTTTTCTCTATATAATGTCATCCTATCTACAAAAAGAGACAGTCTTACTTCTTTCTGATTTGGATGATTTTGGTTTCTTTTTCTACTCTCATTACTCTGGCTAGGACTTCCAATACTATGTTGAATAAAACTGGCAAGAGTGGGAATACCAGTCTTGTTCCTGATCTTAGAAGAAAAGCTGTCAGCTTTTCACTGTTGATCATGATGTCAGTTGTGGGTTTGTCATACATGGCCTTTATTGTGCTGAGGTATGTTCCCACTGTACCCACTTTGTTGAGAGTTTCTATCATAAAATGATGGTGAATTTTATCAAAAGCTTATTCTACGTATATTCAGATGACCATATGATTTTGATCCTTCATTTTGTTGATGTGGTGTGTCTCACTGATTGATGTGTGGATATTGAACCATCCTTGCATACCTTGCATACCACTTGGTGGTGTATGATCCTTTTAATGTATTGTTGAATTAGTCTGATAATGTTGTTTTTATTTAATTAAAGTTTATTGGGGTGACAGTTGTTACTAAAGTTACATAGATTTTAGGTGTCCAATTCTGTAATACATTATCTATATCTCACATTATCTGTTCACCACCCAGAGTCACTTCTCTTTCTATCACTATATATTAGACTCTGTTTACTCTCTTCTAGAGCCCCCCTCCCCCTGTACCCTCTGGTAACCCCTAAACTATTGTCTGTCTCTATAAGATTTTGTTCCTTCATTTTTTATCTTGTTCTTTCATTGTTAACTGTTTTATATACCAAATGTCATTGAAATCATATGGTTCTCTAGTTTTTCTGTCTATCTTATTTCACTTAACATTCTACTCTCAAGATCCATCCATGTTGTCATAAATGGTGCTAGATCATCTTTTCTTACCACCGAATAGTATTCCACTGTGTATATATACCACAACTTCTTTATCCATTCATCTATCTAAGACATTTTGGTTGTTTCTGTGTCTTGGCTACCGTAAGTAAAGCTGCAATGAACATTGGAGCACACATGTCTTTATAGATAAATGTTTTCAGATTTTTTGGGTAAATACGCAGGAGAGGGATTGCTGGGTCATATGGTAATTCTATTCGTAATTTTTTGAGGAACCTCCACACTGCCTTCCATAGCAGCTGTACCAATCTGCATTCCCACCAACAGTGTATGAGGATTCCTTTTTCTCCACAGCCTCTCCAACACGTGTTACTATTTGTCTTATTGATGATAGCCATTCTGACTGGTGTGAGGTGATATCTCATTGTGGTTTTTATTTGCATTTCTCTGATGATTAGTGATGTTGAGGATTTTTTTATGTCTATTGACCATCTGTATGTCCTCTTTGAAGAAATGTCTCTTCAGGTCCTCTGCACATTTTTCAGTTGGGTTCTTTGTTTTTTGTTGTTGTTGAGTTGTATGAGTTCCTTGTATATTTTGGATATTAGCCCCTTATCGGAGGCACTATTTGCAAAAATCTTCTCTCATTCAGCTGGTTGCCTCTTTACTTTGTCAATGGTTTCTTTTACTGTGAAGAGCTTTAAAGTTTGATATAGTCCCATTCATTTATTTTAGCTTTTATTTCCTTTGCCTTTGGAGTCAAACTCATAAAATGCTCTTTGAACCCAAATTCCATAAGTTTAGTACCTATGTTTTCTTCTATGCAATTTATTGTTTCAGCTCTTATGCTTAGGTCTTTGATCCATTTTGAATTAATTTTGGTACATGGTGACAGATAGTCCAGTTTCATTCTTTTGCATGTGGCTTTCCAATTCTGCCAGCACCATTTATTGAAGAGGCTGTCTTTTCTCCACTGTGTGTTTTTTGCTTCTTTGTCAAAAATTATCTGTCCATAGGTATGTGGGTTTATTTCTGGGTTCTCAACTCGATTCCATTGGTCTGTATGTCTGTTTTTCTGCCAATACCATGCTGTTGTGATATTGTTGTCCTGTAGTACAAGCTGAAGTCAGGGAGTGTGATACTTTCAGCACTGTTCTTTTTTCTTAGGATTTCTTTGGCTATTTGGGGTCTTTTGTGGTTCCATGCAAATCTGATGATGTTTTTGTTCTCTTTCTTTAAAAAATGCCATTGGGATTTTGACGGGGATTGCATTAAATCTGTATATTGCTTTGGGTAATACAGCCATTTTAACTATATTGATTCTTCCAATCCATGAGCAGAGAATGTCTTTCAATTTCTTTTAAAAATGTCTTATAGTTTTCAGCATATAGGTCTTTCACATCCTTGGTTAAGTTTATTCTTAGGTAGTTGATTCTTTTTGTTGCAGTTGCAAAAGGAATTTGTTTTTTCAATATCTTTTTCTGAGATTTCATTGCTGGTGTATAGGAATGCAGTGGACTTTGTACATTGATTTTGTAGTTGGCAACTTTACTGTATGCGTTTATTGTTTCTAAAAGCTTTTTGGTGGAGTCACTAGGGTTTTCTATATATAGCATCATGTCATCTGCAAAGAGTGACAATTTACCTTCTTCATTGCCAATTTGGATGCCTTTTTATTTCTTTCTCTTGCCTCGTTGTTCTGGCAAGGACTTCCAACACTATGTTGAAAAGCAGAGGCGATACGGGACAGTCCTGTCGTGTTCCTGAATTTAGAGCAAAGGGCTTCAGTTTTTCACCATTAATTAAGATATTAGCTGAGGTTTTGTCATATATGGCCTTTATTATGTTAAAGTATTTTCCTTCTATACCTATTTTATTAAGTATTTTAATCATAAATAGATGTTGTATCTTGTCAAACACTTTTTCTGCATCAATTGATATAATCATATGATTTTTGTCCTTTATTTTGTTTATGTGATGTATCACATTGATGGATTTGCATATGTTGAACCATCCTTGTGCCCCTGGGATGAATCCCCCTTGATCGTGATGAATACTCTTCTTAATGCATTGTTGCATTCGATTTGCCAGAATTTTGTTTAGGATTTTTGCATCTGTATTCATCAGAGATATTGGTCTGTAATTTTCTTTTGTTGAGTTATGCTTACCAGCTTTTGGTGTCAGGGTATTGTTGGCCTCATAAAATGAGTTAGGGAGTATTGTCTCTTCTTCAGTTTTTTGGAAGAGTTTGAGTAGAACAGGTATTAAATCCTCTTTGAAGGTTTGGTAGAATTCACTAGTGAAACCATGTGGTCCCAGACTTTTGCTTTTGGGAAGGTTTTTGATGATTGATTCCATTTCCTTACTGGTCATTGTCTATTTAGATTTTCCAGTTCTTCATGATTCAGCCTAGGAAGGCTATATGTTTCTAAGAACTTGTCCATCTCTTCTAAGTTATTGAATTTGGTGGCATATAGTCTTTCACAGTATTCTTGGATGATCTTTTGTATTTCTGTGGCATCCGTGATAACTTCCCCTCTTTATTTCGTGTTTTATTAGTGTCATTTCTCTTTTTATCTTAGTGAGTCTAGCGAAGGTTTTGTCAATTTTATTAATCTTTTCAAAGAACCAGCTCTTTGTCAGATTAATTTTTTTCTATTGTCTTTTTGTTCTCTATTTCATTTAGTTCTGCTCTGATTGTTATTATTTCCTTTTTCTGCTGACCTTGGGTTTCATTGGTTCTTCTTTTTCTAGTTCTTCAAGGTGTACGTGAGGTTACATATCTGGAATTTTTCTTGTTTCTTGAGATAGGCCTATAGTGATATAAATTTTCCTCTTAAAACTGCTTCTGCCGCATACCCAAAATTTTTGTAGGATGTACTTTCATTCTCATTTGTTTCTATGTATCTTTTGATCTCTCTTCTTGTTTCTTCTTTGACCCTGCCATTGTTTAAAAATATGTTGTTTAATCTCCACATATTTGTGGTTTTTCCTGCTTTCTTTTAGCAGTTGATATCCAATTTCAAAGCCTTGTGATCAGAGAATATGCTTGGTATGAATTCAATCTTTTTAAATTTGCTGAGGCTACTTTTATGTCCCAGCATATGATCTAACCTTGAGAATGTTCCATGTACACTAGAAAAAAAAATGCATAACCTGATGTTCTAGGATGAAGTGCTCTATAAATGTCAGTTATGTTCATTTCATCTAATGTGTCATTCAGGGCTGATATTTATTTTTTTGTTTGGATGATCTATCCATAGCTGTTAATGATGTATTTAGGTCCCCTAGTATAATTGTGTTTTGGTCAATTTCTCCCTTTAGTTTTGTTAGCAGTTGCTTGGTATATTTTGGTGCTCCCTGATTGGGGACATAAATATTGATGACTGTTATGTCTTCTTGTTGTATAGTCCCCTTTTCCATTACGAAATGTCCATCTTTGTCTCTCGTTACCTTTTTTATCCTGAAGTCTCTTTCATTTGATATCAGTATGGCTACATCTGATTTTCTCTGGGTACCATTGCTTGGAGTTTCAATTTCCACCCTTTCACTTTGAGTCTATGTTTGCCCTTGTAGCTGAGATGTGTCTCTTGGAGGCAGCATATGGTTGGGATTAGTTTTTTGATGCAATCTGCTACTCTGTGCCTTTTTATTGGTGAGTTCAGTCCATTTACACTTAGGGTAATTATTGATATATAAGGATTTCCTATCATTCTATCTTTGGTTTTCTGGTAAGACTGTCTCCATTGTTTCTTTGCTTTTTTGTTGTTGTCTATTATTTCCATGTAGTGGTATTCTATGATTTTTCTCTCTGTTTCTTCTTTTATTACGTTATGTTTTCAGTTCTATTTTTTTGCTTTTTGGTTTTTGTTTTTTTGAGTCATTACCATTAAGTTTATGTAAAAGAAAGTTTGATATTTAGAGTATTCCATTTTCTTCAGCATGCTTACTTTCTCCATTCCCATATTCCACTTCAGGCCTTTACTCTCCCTCCTTTTATGTTTTGTTGTCACAAATTATCCCTATTGATGCTGGTCAAATAGCCTCGTTCAGTATTTCTTGTAGTGCAGGTCATGAGTTAGAAAATTCCCTCAGCTTCCTTATGTCTGGAAAGGTCTTTATTCCTTCTTCATATCTAAAGGATATCTTTGCTGGATATATTATTCTAATTATCTCTTTCAATAATTTGAATATTTGATTCCACTGCCTCATGGCTTGTAGACTTTCTGCTGGAAAATCTAATGATAATCTAATGGGCTTTCCTTTGTAAGTTACCATCTTCTTTTCCCTGGCTGCCTTGAGGATTCTTTCTTTGTTGTTAATTTTTCACAGCTTCAATACAGTGCACTTTGGAGAAGGCCTATTGGGATTGAGGTAATTAGGTGTTCTATTTGCTTCTTGGATTCGAGGATCCAGTTCTTTCCACAAGTTTGTGAAGTTCTCATTGACTATTTGTTTGAATACGCAATCTGTTCCCTTTCTCTTTCTTCTTCTGGTATGCCCCTTATTCTCATATTGCTGTTTCTGATGGAGTAAGAAAGTTCTTGTAGAATTGTTTCATTTCTTTTAAGTATCAAGTCTCTTTCTTCTTCCATCCATGTCATTTCCAGATTTCTATCTTCGATGTCACTGATTCTTTCCTCCATCTGGTCTACTCTGCTACCTAAGCTGGCTATTTCATTCTTCATTTCTTTTGTTGAGTTCTTAATCTCCAGAAATTCTATTTGGTTCTTTTTTAAAATTTCAATCTCTTTGGTAAAATGTTCATTTTGTTCTTTGATTGTGTTTCTGAGTTCATTGCATCTCATTGAGTTCTTTTTAAGAACTGCAATCTTGAATTCTCTGTCATTTAAGTCACATATTTCCATGTCTTTAAGTTCATTTTCTGAAGACTTTTCATTTTCTTTCTGAGCTATCTTGTTACCTTGGTTATTCATGGCTATTAATGAGATATTATTTCTCTTCTTAGACATCTACAGGAATGGGTTCTGCAACAGGTTGATAGAAAGTGGTCTTCCTTTTTTTTTTTCCAGTAGGTGTTGGTAGAATGTTTTACTTTCTCTCCGACTGCAGCCTTTTATTTTCTCTCACACTGTAGTATTATATTTTCTCTGCACTATTCCGGCTTCTCACACAATGGGGGGATTCCCTGGAAGGCAGTCTTCTCCTGTTAACAGTTCACCTGGGTCATAGGGTGCTGCTTCCATGGGGGCATGTGGAGAGCTTCTGAAGTTTCAAAGCTCTCCCTGCACCAAATTCAGAGCCCGTGTGTTTCAGAAGCTCTGTTTACTCCTGTAGGGATCTGCCCAGATAGGTGCGGACAGGGGTGGACTGGATTGTGAGAGGTGGCCCAAAGCAATGGTGGAGACCACCACCACAGCCAGTCCTGCTTCCCCGGCTGCCTCCCCTTTGCCAGAACTAGTTGGGCTGCGAGTCTGTGTCTGTGGACCACAGTTCTCAGAAGTGCAAATATTCTGTTCTTTTGATCTGACCCTACTACTGTTCCACTTCTAGCACTGGGCCAGTGGGGGCAGGGTGAGCTCTGGGAGGATTGGGAGGGGTCGGCTAGGCTCAGTGCCAAAGCTTCTGTTCTCTGTGTGGCAGTGAGGGCTTAAACCACCGTTTTCAGCCTTCTTAACTCTTCTTTTCTCCAAGGTCTCTGCTGTGAGCATTCGGTTCAGCCAAGTTATAAGCTGTTGCCTCAGTCCTGTGGGCCATAAACGGAGCCCTAGCAGTCTGAATTCTTCCCTCTCCCACAGCTACGGTAGTTCCAGAATGCAGCAAGCTCAGAGTACTGAGCTAGGTCTGCGTCCTGCAGCTACACGGTCCCATCCCCACACTTCTCCCTTCCCTCCTCACCCGCTCACACAATTTTTCTACCTTTAGGTGATTTCAGTAGTGTGCTTGTTAGTCTTGCCTGTCTGCTGCGCAGGGAGTCTTTTGTGGAGTTATAGTTGTTCAATTTGTTGTAAATTCTAGGGGAGATTTCAAGAGGCTCCCCGCACTCTGCCATTTTTATAACATCCACTCTGATAATGTTTTGTTGAGAATTTTTGCATCTATGTTCATCAGCAATATTAGCCTATAATTTTTCTTTTTTTTTTTTTTTTTTTTTTTTTTTTTGTGTGTGTGTGTGTGTGTGTGTCCTTGTCTGGTTTTGGTGTCAGGCTAATGCTGGCCTTGTAGAATAAGGCCTTTCCCTTCAGGTTTTTGGAATAATTTGATAAGGATGGGTATTAATTTTTTATTAAATATTTAGTGAAATTTGCTTGTGAAACCATCTGGTCTGGACTTGTTTGTTGGAAGTTTTTTGATTACTGATTAAATTTCATTATTGATAATCTGTTCAGATTTTCTGTTTCTTTCTGATTCAGTTTTGGAAGATTGTATATTTCTAGAATTTTATTCATTTCTTGTAGAATGTCGTATGTGTTGCTATATAATTTAATGTTCTCTTATGTTCTTTTGTATTTCTGTGGTATCAGTTTTAACTTCTCTTTTTTTTTTTTCATTTCTGATTTTATTAATTTGGGTCCTCTTTCTTTTTTTCTCAATAAGTCTTGCTAAAGGTTTATCAATTTTGTGTATCTTTTCAAAGAACCAGCTCTTAGTTTCATTAGTCTTTTCTTTCTTCTTTTTTTTTTTTTTTTCCAATTTATTTCCACTCTAGTCTTATTTCCTTTCTTCTACTCACTTTGGGCCTTGTCTGTCCCTTTCTTTCTAGTTTCTTTAGGTATAAGGTTAGTGTTTAAGTTTTTTTGTTTGTGTCTTTCTTGAGTTAGGCCTGTATCACTATAAATTTTCCTATTAGAACTGCTGTTTCTGAATCTCATAGATTTTGAAATGTTGTGTTTCCATTTTTTTTTTTTTGTCTCAAGGTATTTTTATTTCCTCTTTGAATTTTTTATTTACCCATTTTTTATTTAGTGCATGTTGTTTAGCTTTCATGTGTTTGTGTTTTTCCTAGTTTTCTTGTAGTTGATTTCCAGTTTCATACCATTATGTTTGGAAAAGATGCTTGATATGATTTCAGTCTTCTTAAATTTGCTGGGATTTGTTTTGTGGCCTGTCATGTGATCTATCCTGGAGAATATTCCATGTGCACTTAAAAAATTGTGTGTTTTGGATGCAATATTTTCTATATATCTATTAAGTGCATCTGGTCTAATATGTCTTTTAAGATCAGTGTTTCCTTGTTGATTTTCTGTCTGTATGATCTATTCATTGATGAAAGTGGGGTTTTAAAGTCTCTTATTATTTAGCTGTCAATCTCTCCTTTTCCGTCAGTTAATATTTTCTTTATGTATTTAGGTGCTTCTAGTTTGGGTGGATCAATGTTTACAAGGGTTAAATCCTCTTGTTGGATTGATCCCTTTATCATTATGTAATGACCTTTGTTTCTTCTTTCAGACTTTGTTTTAAAATCTATTGTTTCTGATATAAATACCAATATCCCAGATTTCTTTTATTTCCATTTTCATGATGTATATTTTTCTGTCTCTTCACTTTTAATCTGTGTGTCTTAAGTTCTGAAGTGTCTTTTGTAGGCAGCATATGTATGATTCTTGTTTTTACATTCATTCAGCCAACGTAAGTTTTTTGATTTGAGCATTTAGCCCATTTACATTTAAAGTAATTATCGATAGGTATGTGCTTATTACCATTTGATTATTTTCTGGTTGTTTTTGTAGTTCTCTGTTTTTTTTTTTTTGTTTGTTTGTTTGTTTGTTTGTTTTCCTTCTTCTCTTACTCTCTTCCCTTGTGATTTCATGAGATGTGTGTGTGTGTGTATGTGTGTGTGTGTGTTATGTTTGGATTGCTTTCTTTTTATTTGTGCATCTATTGTAGGTTTTTTGTTTGTGGTTAACATGAGATTTATATATAACAGCCTACGTATATGACAGTTTAAGTTTATAGTCACTTAAATTTGAACACATTCTGAAAGCACTACCAATTTCTTCTCTGCCCCCACATTTTATGTTTTTTAACATCATATTTTACATCTTTGTTTGGGTGTGTGTGTCTTTCCCTGAACTAATTATTGTTCATATGCATTATTTTACAACTTCTGTCTTTTAACCTTCATACTAGCTTTATAAGTGGTTGATTCACTTATCCTTTATTATATTTTGCCTTAACAATGAGTTGTTGTTTTTTTTCTTATATTTTCTTATTTCTAGTTTTTGCCTTGCCTGCTTAAAGAAGTCCCTTTAACATTTCTTGTAATTATGGCTTAGTAGTGATGAACTGTTTTAGTTTTTGCATGTCTGGGAAACTCCTTATTGCTTCTTCAATTCTGAATGCTAACCTTGCTGTGTTGCAGTTTTTTGGTTATGTGTTTTATTTCCCCCTTCAGATATTGTGCCACTTTTAATATATTGTGTCACTCCCTGTGACCTGCAAACTTTCTCCTGAAAAACAGCTAATAATCTTACGTTTGTTCCCTTGTATGTAACTTTGTTTTTCTCTTGTTGCTTTTAAGGTTATCTCTTTGTCTTTATTTTTTGCCATTTTAATGATGTGTCTTGGTTTGGATCTCTTTGAGTTCATCTTGTTTGGGACTCTGTCCTTGGACTTGGATGTATGATTCCTTCATCAGGTTAGGACATTTGTCAGCTATCATTTCTGTCCCTTTCTCTCTCTTCTTCTTCTTCTGGAATTCCTATAATGTGAATGTTGGTATACCTGGTGTTGTCCCAAAAGTCCCTAATACTCTCCTCATTTTTTTTTTTAAATTATTTTTTCCATTCTGATTATGAGACTTCCCTTACCCTGTCTTCTATATTGCTGATCCATTCTTCTTCTTCATCTAATCTGCCGATGATCCTCTTAATGTGTTTTTCATTTCAGCTATTGTATTCTTCAGTTCTGATTGCTTTTTTGGGTTTGTTGGTTTGTTTGTTTGTTTAATATTTTCTATCTCTTTGTTGAAGTTCTCTTTGTGTTCATCCACACTTCTCTTGAGTTTGGTGAAATACTTATGATCATTACTTTGAACTGCTTGTCTGGCATATTGCTTATCTTCATTTTATTTAGTTCTCTTTGTTCTTTTATTGAAACATATTCTTTTGTCTCCTCATTTTGCCTAAGTCTGTGTTTGTTTCTATATATCAGGTAGATCATCTACATCTAGTAGTATTGAAAGTGTGGCCTTTTGTGGAAAGTGTCCTGTGGGGCTCAGTGGTACAATTCCCCCCTGGTAACCAGGGCCAGGTGCTCCAGTCATATCCCTGTGTGGGCTGCAGGCACCCTCCTGTTTTGGTTGTGCCACAGTTGTTCTGGGCGCACTAATGGACATGGCTTGCCTCTGTGCTGGCTGTCTGGGAAGCCTGGAAGCTAATGCTGCTGGAGCATTGAAATGTGTGGCTTGTCCCTGACATTCCCTGTAAGGCTCAGGAACCACTTCTGTGAGCTTGCTGTTGGGATGGGCTGGCCCCTGTCCTGGCTGGGAGCAAGACCCTACTGTGAATGTTGTGGGCATGCTGTCGTGCTATATGGGCCTCTAATGTGGGTGGCTGTGAGGCCAGCCTCTACTGTTGTGGGCTTCCTGGTATGTGGGGGCTCACCCTCCCCCAGAGTTCAACACCATGTTGGAAGGTGTCACCCAGGGGCCACCCAGGCTTTGGGGCCACCCAGGGCCTCCTGCCAGGTGCTAGGGTAGGGTACTACCTTAGAAAGGCTTTGGTGTGTGCTGACCAGGACAAGCAGTTTGGGCTGGGCAGGTCCTCAGAAGAATGACAGGATGGAGCAAAATGTTAATATGTTCATGGAGAGTGCAGAACTGGGACTCGCCAGCATGGAGTCAGCTAAGTGGAAGGAGAGCAAATCAAACCAAAGCAAGAGAAAATGTTGCCCGCCAGCCCCTCCATCCCCATAGAAAAGTCCAACAGATCCCTGCCTCTCTAGCACATGCTCCAAAATCAGTTAGAATATCTGCTTTGTGTATGACCCAGTTGCTTTACAAACTGCTGCACTAAAACTCAGAGTGAGTGCATTTGTGCCTTTCAAGAAGGAGATATGGTTTCCCAAAGCCCACAGACCCCAGCTCCTCTGGATATAAGCATCGCTGGTCCTCAGTTTCCCACAAATCCCAGCTCCCCTAGATGTAGGCTTTTCTGGTTCTTGAAACCAGCCCAAATATGGGCTCTTTTTCCCAATGCTGGTGCCAGCCCCCTGGACTGGGAAGTCCAATGCAGCTCTCAGACCCTTTGTTCCTCAAAAGGGAACTTTGCTGCTGTAATATAATCCCCACCTGTGGGACACAGCACCAAGGGTGTGGGTCCTGACCAGACCCTTTGGGAATTTCTTTGGGCAATGTCTTTGCCCAATGTCTTGGAACCTTTGGGCAATGTTTTTGTCCCTTCTATCCATCTCAGTGTGGCTTTCCTTTATATCCTCAGTTGTATAGAATCTGTTCCACTAGTCCTCGGGTTGTTTTCAGAGATAGTTGTTCTATATGTGCATGTGTCCACATAGATTCAGATTTTTTTCAGTTGACCTGTGGAGCTCCAACCTGAATTGTTCAAGGGTCAACTGGCAGTTGGGAATCTGCATATGCAGAAGGCCAACTTAAGCTATGAATGGATTTTTGACTGCACAAGGTGGTCAGTACCCCTAGCTCCTGTGTTGTTCAAGGGTCAATTGTATTTGTATTTTGCTTTGTTGTGAGAGTAGGTAAGTCCAGGATCTTTCTACTCCACTATCTTGACTGGAAGTCTATAATGTTATTTTTGTATAATGGTTCATTCATCAATAGAGTCTCACTTACTGTAGATGTGTGTGCTATTAAGATACTCATGAATTTGAAATACATTTATTTTCAAGCTAGAAAGCACGTTCAACTCTAAAATATTTTTATTCACGCTTTGTAAAATATTAACATTTGAATATTGCCTTTTTTGACTCACCTTCGAAAGCACTTAGAATGTTTTGTAGAGTTACGTGCGGTTATATTTTTCAACTTTATGAATCTTATTAAAATTAATAATCAGACAATAAGGATTGGAATGGTATAATGATAATATTTGGATATGTAACCATGGAGATTTGTCATATAATTTTTCCAAATATTTTTATAATGCACAATTATAATTTTTACTGTTTGAATAGATGAAAACTTTTTCCAGGATGCCACATTGTACAGCAAATGCTAAAGACCAGCCAGTTTTTTTCCACTGTGTATTTATGGTGCATTGACATTGTTTTGATAATGTGCCATTGTACCTTTAAAATCCAAGTTCATAACAGAATTATTTGAAAGCTAAGTGATGACCATATCTTATTATCTCAAGCATTATTGTTAAACTGAATACTGTCAAAAAGTCTGCTTCTTTTTGGATATGTAGGGAGTCAAAGTCAGGTCTAGTGTACTACATTAAACAGTTATGACATTATATCTAGTCGTATTCATTCCTCTTTCTATCAGACTTCTCTCTAAGCAATCACAGTTTTGACAAGATGACCCCACTAACATTTTAGGGGAGCCAGATGGCTGAATTGCTTTCAGCTTCCAGGTCATTGTGGGCATCCACACATAACTATTGACACATCCTGTCCTCAGGTCCCATGCCCTTCATTCCTCAGGCTTTGAGACCCTTTGTTCTCAGCTGGAAAGTGGTTTTTTGAATAGAAACTTCATATTGATTTTTAAGCAAACAATACAGTGATTTAACTTTGCTCTTCTCCCGTGCATGAGTTCTCTTTGTTCATTAGAGAAAAGCTTCTTTTCACCTTAACTTTAGCGCTACATTTCCTGTGTTACATATGCTTATGAGTAAAATGGGCTGACAGGGACTAGGGACCAGCTAGTTAATAGAGCACTTTACAAAGAGTTGAAGGGCTGACATGATGCGGGGTGGTCCACTGAAGCTCTCTCTGGGCCTGATGTTTTCCTCTCTAAAATGAGATGAACAGACAATCGTGAACATTCTTTACGTTCAAATATTTCACATATACAGTTTGGTTTACTACCCTTGCTATTCCTACTACTTATAATCATCATATTGTTATTGTACCCGTGAGTTTCTGAGCATTTACTTCTGCAATACATTACATATACATTTTGTATAAACATTCTATATAAATCATCACATTTACTCCTCAAACAATCCATTAAAACATGTTCTTTTATTTTCCTTAGAAATTAGGAGGCTGGAAACTACAGATGTTAAATATTTTGCCTAAGGTTACACAACTAGTACAAGGCAGAACCGAGTATTGAATTTAGGTTTGCCTAATTCCAGATGCAATATTCTTAGCTATAACAGAATGCAGAGGTATTTATTAGAAGCTAAATAAAATTGAGGTGTTAAGAATTGTATTCTTTGAATACAGGTATTCCTTGAGATTTCATTTGAAGAGAATAAACATATGTAGAGTCTTGACCATTTAAAAATAGTTTAAATGTAAAAAATTAATATGAAAGTGAAAGTTTCTCCTGTAATTTGAACTAAGTTGATATGTACATTTGATGAAGTAGTATATGCTTATAATTGTGCATTCAAAATTAGTTATACTTAAGGTGGTTCTCCTTAATCAGAATTTGAATTTATAACTGTGTATCAAATAATTTTTATATCTCTTTTGTTAGTATTAGCCTTGGTATTTCTAAAAGAGTTAATATTAGCACAAAATTATTTATATTTCAAATGAAATCCAGGAGTATCATGACTGATGTTCCCATAGAAATGATAATTTTGTACTATATGATTTTCAGGTAAGGACTAAGAAGTGGTCCAAGAAGTAAAATTTATATTACTATAATATTTAATTTAATTAGTATATCATATTTTTGGTACTTTAGGTTTAATAACTAGAATTGCCTATATTATACTTTCCTTTTGAAATTTATAAACAAATGAAATGTTGTAAAAGCTACATTATACTTCACTGTCCTACAGAATTCTTCTTTCACCAAATATGAGAAACAACATTTGTAGTAACATACTAGTCAAGGCTGTAAAACTAAAGATTTGAGAATAAAAATTATTAAATAAGGGACAGTTTTCTATAACACAGAGCTATAAAGTGTGATGTTTTTCATCTTTATACCGTGGCTCATCAGAGTTGCATGCATGGTTGTGGCAGTTTTGGGAGTGTGTGATGGGATTGTTACACTTAATGAGCCTGGTTCCTCCACCATGGCTGACATTTTGATATTAGACTTCCAGCAGTGAATTCTTGTAAAAGATGGATTTTAGATCACCAGGCTTTCCTTGATTAGAGCTTTTGGTACATAATGTCAAGTACATTCATCAGTTAAATGAATGAATTGTAAATGAGCCTGGTGTTGCTAACACAGCAACAAGAAAGGCTGTCACAGAGATAAGCCTTGGGATTTGAAATACTTCCTCTGCTCTTTGTAAACATCAGCTCTTATTTGGCCAGTGTATTTCATGTGTACTTTGGAGAGCTTAGTTTCAAGACTAGGCATAGGGGCATGATTCAAATGAAATTATAAATATATATATATATATATATATATATATATATATATATATATATATATTTTTTTTTTTACCATAAGATGTACCAATCTATTCAATATTAAGATTCCAGTATTAGGAAAAGTAAATAAGGCTGCATGTAATTTTGAAAGAATCTTTCATTGTAATCAAATTGTTCTTTTAAGGGAAACAGAATTGATTATATACATTTTACTGAGGAGGAAATAAAGCATGTAGAAATGGAGAAAAACCCCAAGTCCATTAGTTGATTTAATTGAGTCAATCAAATTTTAGTAACAGTTTGAACTATCAGCTATAATCATATTGCAAATCACAGGGAGCCACGGGGCTGAGATCTCAAAATCTACTCACTGCCCCACTGTATGGCTAAGAATGGTACTTTCCCAAGGTTCATTTGATACAGTACACAGATTAAGGCAGTAAAGTGTATTAATTTAAGTTGATTTTCTAAGTATCTTTTTTTATTTTTGTTTTTATACTGTTTTATGGTATATGCAACTTAGAATATTTTAAAGTAGAAAATGTACATAAATTCGGTGTTTTTCAGGCAATCCAGTGAATTGGTAGAATGACAATTTTCTCTGCATTGGTTGGCAGAGAACCAGATGCCTATATATATTTTCAAGGTTCTGTCTTTGGTGTTGGGTAGTGGGGTCATTGGGTCCATGTCACATTATTAATACATCAACGAATAAATGGATCAATAAATGAAAAATGAGAGCCATGCGTATATCAGTGATGAGACTATTTCATAGATCAAAGATTAAGATTAACCCACTATGTACACCTGAGGTCCAAAAATACAAAATTGAATTTGAAGAATACATTCGTCTAGATTCTCTTTTTTTGTTGACAAATAATATTTCGGGTAATGGGTAAATCAACAAGCATCAAAGTTACCTTAATTATTAGGTAACATTTTATTCTGAATTTAGTTTCATATTTAAAACCAAAACCTCATGTGAAACAGATAACTTATTTCAAGTCAGAAATGTAAGCATGCACACCTCCCTTCCCTAACCTCTCCCTTCCCTAACACATACACACACACACACACACACACACACACACACACAATCTCTAGCAAATTAACAAGAATAATTAAGAATAGAAAAGACGTAAAGAAAAAATGATGTAAAACAAAAAAGTAGTCCTCTAGTCCCCCTCTTACCCCTCCCCCCGTCATCCCTCTCCCTTTTCCTTCTCACTCCCCTTCTTCCTTGTATGCTCCGGCTCTCTGTATCACTTAAAACACACAAATACATCCTTTCAATAACAGGATGAAATAGTATAAATAAGATTTTCAGATTAATCAGAAATACTCTCTGTTTCAGACTTGTTACTTAATTTTTGCTTCCTTAAGTATAAGAGTTCATTTCTGACTTAGTAAATACAGCATATTAAGAACATCTGACTCTTTCTTTGCTTATTAACAAAATTGCAGTGCACAAAAGCACCATTTCTTATTGTTGCATATACCATACCTCTCTACTTATCTGAAAGGTAAAAAGTAGCTCACACACACACACACACACAATCACAAACACACACAAAATCTCTAGCAAATTAACAAGAATAATTAAGAATAGAAAAGAAGTAAAGAAAAAATGATGTAAAACAAAAAAGTAAACATGCACGTGAGCGCGCACACACTTTCTTGCCAATAAGTATAGGAAAATTTGGTCTAACTAGTTGTAGGAATTCCCAGCTGAATCTGGAGTATGTCCTCAGATCTATTGTTATAGCTCTCCTTTCATTCAGGCACTAGGGGTGGAGAGACAAATGGGTTTCAGTCCCTGCCCTGGACGGCAGGTAGGCCAGCAGACAGCACACAGTGTGGCTATTATCTATCTCAAGAGAGAAGACAGGAAATGATTCTGCATAGCAAAAGTGAGAATGGAAAGGAGAAGTTAGGGAAAGCTCCACAGTGGACATGGAATTGGAAAAGGAGCTGATGCATAAATAGGAATTTGCTCAACATGGAAGACAGAGTGGGGTGGACAATTAGTAGCATTGAAGTACAATTACAACTCAGAGCGCATACTGAAAGGAAGGAGGAAAGCTGGGGCTGGATTGAGATGGGCCTCAATTGTCATGGGAAAGATGCTGGAGGGGAACTGTACTTAGGAAAACAAAAGTTAGCTACAGTGTGTGGGATGAATTAGAATAAGGAAAGACTAGAAATCGGGAAGCAAAGTGGAAGTCTGTTACAATAGACAGGTAAGAGATGAGCCCATAACCAAAGCATCCATAAAAGTTTTGGTGACCTTAGAGAGCAGAGAAAGAGAAATGATTTGCTGTCAGACCAGTACTCTCACCTGTTGCCCCGAATCGAGCATGATCTGGGCACTCCATAAATAATTTTTGAGTCATTTCATGAATCTGAGGTTTTTCCTCTATTTTATATTCTTGACAACTATTTGCTTTATTACCAATTTTAAAATAATTATTTTGCATAAAAATCCACTTCCATGAGCATTAGGTCTAGTTGGGTTCTGCTAACCAAAGTTTATGTTTGTACGTGGGAATGTATATAATTTCAGTTAATCACATCCAGTTCTCCTCTCAAAAAAGAGAAAGAGGCCATTTCGAATAAAAATTTTATTGACTAACACAGCATGATAAAAAAAAAGTAAATGCATATAATGTAGAAAAGTGGAAAACTTATGTCCAAGTGGATTGTGTTATAAACCTGGAAATCCTGTTGTCTGTTTGTAATACTCAAGAAAACTCCTGTCAGTGGTTAGGGCTGGTGTGTACAAGACAGACTGGAGCTGTAAATTGGGGTTAGGAACTATAAGAATTAAAAGGACTTTCCTCCATTGTTTTTAGTCATTTTCTTTGTAGGTTTCTGTTGGGAATGTTTACATACTAAACATTTAAAAATAATGTGGCAGTTTTCAAGATTTTTGGATGACTCTATAATACCACTAATGCTGAAGAAAAACAAGACAACCTGAGTAGTTATGGAAGGTTTCAAAGACTTCAGATGTAGTGTGTTTCTGTTGCTGGTGGAAGAGAGGGTCTGTTGAGCCTTATCTGTACATGAGCTATGATTGTGGAAAACAGTGTGACACCAGGGGTAAATTCTCATTAGTCACTAGCCACATAAAATATAGATGATACATTGAATTGAAATAGAAAGGATGGCTCCAGAAGCTAAACCGAACGTGCAGGAATTGGCATAGGGCAATGGTGGTGGTGGATGTCTTCAGGAGGTGGGGTAAAAACGTGAATAGAGACATCTGAACTCAACAAGTCACGTTTTAAACCTAAAAGGGACTGAAATGGACTCTTCGAGTAAAGCAAGATCAAGGAAATGAAAAGATTACCCGTGCATTGAAGTGCTCACTGTTCCAAGTTGCACTTTAAAATGTCTGAGAAGGAAAAACCAAAAATCAATGTTTGCTATGCTGGTACACAAACCTTTCACCTCTGGGAAATTTCTTTGGGTTTTAAGCCAAACCAATTCTGTGTTTTACCCTTCAATCCCCACGACATACACAGCTAAACATTTGTACCTAACTTTCAGTGTTCACGCCAAGAGCCAAAGAACTTGAGAGTTCATTATGGAAGCAGTGTGGGAGCTAAGTGCTGAGAAAGAAGTTGTCTTTCATGTTTGTAGTAGTTGCATTTTGCTTTTTTATTTTTTTGTTTGTTTTATTGTAGCCAAAACAGAAAGTTAAATCCAGTTGCACCCATGAGGCGGCACTCTGAAAGAAGTCAGGCCATAGAAAGATGCCTAAAATCCTTCTTACATCCTCTTTTCGCATCTGCTTCTTAATAGAAGGAGGATCTGAACAGAGTAGCAATAAACATCTCTTGGCCAAAGAATGAAACAAAGTCTTAGAAATGTACCGGTGTCCTGCGTATGCCCCCCCATCACTTCTTTCCCATCTAACATTCTTCATTTGGTGGACTGTATTATGAACTATTACTCAGTTTTCATTGGTTGGAAGGAGAATCAGTTTTCTTGCCAGGGGAAGATAGAGGAGAAATATTTAAAGCAAGTGCTTTGGGATATCATGGGTTAACTGAGAGTGAACATCTTAAGCTTCTAGTAAGCTTCCCAGTTCTGCGATGTAGGCCTGAGATGCCGAAGGCATTGAGACCTGCCTGATATTGCCTGTTTCCAGAATTCAGACTAACACATTGAAGAGGTTGAATTTCTTGTGTAACACCATAAAAGTATTTAGAAGTTTGAATTGTTATTACTTTATAGTTTTCAACTGAAATTCTTTGGGGGAAAATTTTTCAAAGTTTAAGATTTGTGTTTTTTAAAAGACAAAAAGAAAAATAGGAAAGGAGGAAGAAATATTACTGTATTAATAATTGTAATTTCTCATTGGCTTAGAAATCCTAGTTATAGCCTCTGTGTTAGGCTTTTTTTTTTTAACTTCACTGTTTTTTTGGAGGTGGAAGGAGCATAACTGAAATTACATTATGTATATTCCAGATACCACTGTGAAACATATTCAGAAAATCTTAAAAAATACACGAAATGATCCGTTCCTGTATTTGTTTTTGATATATTTTGGTTAAAGAAGACCCATAAGGTAAAAATGAAAATTATTTGTCATGTAATCACCTGGACCAGGTGTGATATTTCTCAGTTAATGCAATTATATGAAAATACTTACTTATGGTGACTTCTGAGTATTTTGAGGTTAATGGAGTGGTTTCTCCTGAGTTTCAAGGGCCAGTACTTTTTGTAGGAAAAGAAAATCCATCAATAAATAAGAAAAACATCATATTCAAACATATATACTAGAAGGTTTCTCTTAGTGTTGTTTCATCAAATCCAAGGAAGTCCTAGCCATTCTTCCCTTTCACTTTAATTGCAGCATCCCTCATGGTAATGGAGCGTTAATTGTGGTTCTCTTCATGACATTAAATGGTATTAAATAATAAAAATTTCCCTTCATTCAAATTTGGCATAAACACTGCGCTTTCCCATAAGGTTAAAAAAAGAAAAGTGCAGTTAGTACTGTAGAAAAAAAATTATGAATTACACAGAAGAGTCTCCTGGATGTCTGTAGAATCTGGTATTCACCCTATTTCTATGAAATATCTTCATTTATGCTTAGGAGAAGGAAATGAACACTGTTGGGAAGAGGAAAATTGGAGCTATTTTAAATACATTTCACAAATGACAGTAAATATCTATATATTAACAAAGGGCCAAGTAGAAGAGAAGAAATTAAGATAAATGATTTATGAATTCAAGCTGCCATCAGGGGATATTCAAATGAGTTAAAAAAAAAAAAAAAAAAAAAAGCAACCTTTCAACAGCATGTCATTTCAAATCTGAATCAATCTAAAAAAAATAAAAAATATAAAAAAATAAAAATACCCAGGGCAGGTGGAGAGTAAGGAAGTCCCTGTAATAGAAAGAGGTAACAGAAAGAGGCTCAGATAAATTCCTGTCCAAGTTTTATTTTTTAAATAAACATAGTATTGTGTGAAGGGCTTCTAGTTTTCTTCTGGAGCCCAGGAGAGGAATTCCCATCCATCAGCCACTAGTAAACATCTAGGGGCTTTTCTGACAATGAATAAACTGACAAGATATAGATGCTGTGATTTAGCTTGACTCACTGCTTTCCTCTCATAATTTGTCAAAGGACCTTTTGGTTTTATGGAGCCTACTTATTTATAGGGTGATTTATGAACACAAAAGTATTACTATAGTCTTAAATCCCTGCTCTATCCATGTACCTAAAGATTGGATCTGAGCAGCACTGTTCTACACCAGTCACCACCATTCCTCTTATGGGCAGGGTGGCCCGTTGTCCTGTATTCATATGTATCCAGCATAAACACATTTGATACACTGCGAAATACAGGTCACCAGATTGTGTAAAGCAGTCATAGAGCTGGCACAACTCCAGGAGGAGCTGTGGATTTGCAGAGTAAGCATTTCCAAAGGACTGCAAAGGGTTTTGCAGTTGTCATCTAGTAAATTGCCACAGTGTCAGCTTTCAGGTACTATCATTAGCCGCATTTTAGACTTATGATCTGCTACTAATGAATTCTATAGCGCTAATGCTCCTCTCACCCCCAATTATCATCACCATCACCATGAATACCATCACAACCACCACCACCACCATCACCACCACCATCACCACCATCATCATCACCATCACCATCACCATTATCCTCACCATCACCATCATTAGGAAACAAGAAGTGGAAGTTAAGAACACAAGCCCAGGAGTATGGCTCGCTGGTTGTACCACTTGCTCTCAGAGCTTAGGAAAGTCCTTGAGTCACTCTTGCTTTAGTTTCAGAATCTGTAAACTGGAGGCAATAATAGCAACCATCTCATAATGTTGCTGTAAGTATTACATGAGATAATACAAATGAATTGCTTAGAACGGTATCTGGCTATGGCAAGCACTTGATGGATGGTAACTATACTGTTATTGTTTCATTATTGTATTATATACCCAAAACAATGTTCTACCCTTGGAGACATCCGTGCTGCTTTATGCTAGTATACTCCTTTGCGCACAAGGTGTTTTGTTTTGTTTTTTTCTTATTGATGCTTTATAAACAGGATTTTGAGGGAAAATATCTTTGAAAGATATTTGTTCAAAGAGTAGGGTTTTGAGATACAACATTCATAACCACTTTTACAGAGCTCTAATTGGCTGGTCTCTAGCATTTTCTGTGCAATGTTACATCCTGGAAAAATAGTGTTCATATATTCATACAGTAAAAGGATTTATACATTATGATCAGTAGTTTTTAAGAGAAAGCAAGAAACGCTTTGCTATAACTTCTTCCTCATTTCATCAAGGCATTTAAAAAAAGGTTACTCGTCATAGGTTTTAATTTAGTGAACTCTGATAAATTCCTTATGATGCACAGCAGTAGTACATTAGCGCTGAATTAATTTGGTGTAACAACTGAGATATTAGAGTTTGCCTATTTCATTAATTACTTTTTGTCCATTGTTTATGATGCCTTGTTATCTCTCTCCACCTTGCCCCCAATTTATTTTTTTCTTTTCAGCAACAGCACTGGTAGTGAATTATACGCACACATTTGACAATTGTCTATTAACCCTTCTGTATCTATAACTTTTTTGGACTTAAGACGTGACAACCAGGTTTACTAAAAAAAAAACCAACACATTTGTTTGTTTGTTTGTTTGTTTGTTTATTGTGTGCTAAAAGAACCTCATTATTATCCTGGTGAAGTGTTCCCGGTTGAACCTCTTATGTCTTTAATTTCCTACTCTATTTGATTTGGTCTCAGTTTACTCTTCTGTAAAATGGGAGTAATAATACTGACTTTAATGGCTATTTGAGGATTAAAGATAATAAAAGAGATACCAAAAATGCTTAGCAATCCCTGGCAAAGAGAAACGTGCTCACAATAGTTGCACTATCATTGATATCACATTTAGATATGATCCAGCTATAAGGAACTTCATGGAATTCTTAGGAAAAAAGAAAAATGAAAGCAATGTTCTGATCTCCACAATTCGGTAACAAGAATTCTATTCCAAGAATTCACTTCTCATTTCCTTTCTTTTTTTCCTCAGAACCTCACATGGCACTGTAATGTCTCTGTCTGTCTGTCTGTCTGTCTGTCTGTCTGTCTGTCTATCTATCTATCTATCTATCATCATCTATCTATCATCTATCTGTTTCTTAAATAATGCTTTATTCACATTTAAAATTGACTCTAGTTGATTCTGATCTATCAGATATGAATTATACATATTTTTATACACTTCAGAGGGACTCATTTTGAAATTTTTGAGACATGCTTCATCCTTACATTACCAATTTCAAGGTTAATAAATATCTGCTGTCTTAACCATTCAGTTAAAATGTGGACCTCTTTTGGCCTAATAGTGATATCTTGATGTCTAAAGAATCCAGCTTTCTTAAGGAGACATGCTAAGTTTTCCCTCACCTAGAAATTAAGGAAGGAGCCAGTGGGATGGGAAGAGCCGGTTCACTTGCATTGAACTGAAACTAACTTCACATTTCATCTTTTCACACTAGGCAGCCGGTACTCCCTCTTTGCATCTTATCTCTCCAACAAAACCCCCAAGGAGAAAAAAAAATATATTAGAGAAAAGCCTCCTACTTCTTTCATCTGCTGTAGTCATCGGCTTCCCACGGTTGTAGGGCATCTGTGCTCCTGGTTCCTGGCTTCCCCACAGATAGACAAATCTACTCATCCCTCACAGGAGAACTGACAGCCAGAGCAAGGAGGAAGGGCAAGACAGCGGGGCTTTTAAGAATACGTATTCCTGGTTTTCACTTTTGCTCTCTATTCTGCTATATGCAGAAAAATATTCTTCATTATAACAGAAGGCTAAGGGCAGATCGCTTGTGGAACTCAATGAACAAAGACACAAAGCATTTCATATTTGTGGCTAAAAAAAATCTTAAAATTTTACCCTGATCTTGCTAAGTAGAATGGACCCATCTCCCACTTGTAGTCTCACCCCTATTGTGGAACCAATGTCAGTGCTGTGCATAGATTTGTTTCTAGTCTGTGTCTTCCTGAGAGGCTGTATTATATTATGATTGGAATCAAGAGCTCTGGCCGCAGACTCCCTGAGTTTGAGTCCCGGCTCCATCACTTCTTAGCTATGTCACCCTGGGCAAGTGGTTTAACCTCTCTGTGCCCCTTACCTTATCTATATAATGGGAATAATAATACCTATCTCATGTTAATGTTGTGAACATTAAATGAGTTTATGTGTGGAAAACACTTAGAAGAATGCCTTGCTCATAGTAAGTGCCAGCCAAGGATTTGCTTTACTTTCTTGGGGGTAGAGAACAGGTTTTAATCAGTCTCCCTAATTCCAAGAACCCAGCATAATGACTGGCACGTAATATGAGTATCTAACCTAGTTCTCAAAGACAAATCTATTCATTGGCTCCACATGACAGATACCCCAGGCAGTGGCAAAAGAAAATTGTATGTTTCTGTAACTGCAAAAAAACCCCAAAATCTATAAGAAACATAATGGGGAAAAGAGAAAGAAATAAAAACAAAAAAAAAACAGAAAAAAACAAAACAAAACAAAAAAACCTCTGTAATAGGAAACAGAATCTCAGTGGGATCTCCTTCCTATCAAACTAAAATGTCCTAGTAACCAGTCTTTCAGAATCCCCTCCTGAAATACAGCAGCAAGCCAATTAATTAGTATGAAGATTTAGTCTAAAAGGACAATGCTACCTGGAGAACTAAGCAATTCAGTAAGCCTCGCAGCATTTAATTAAGCCACAGACCAAGGAACAGCTTTGGTAATTTAGAGCATACATTTCCACTGGAATGTGTTTTCTGACTCAAGTGATCTATGTGGCAGCTTTTCTGCTGGTCAGATATGCTCCGAAATAGAGGGGAAACAGTGTGCTCTGCCCACACAGTGGGTCCAGCAGGAGTCTGCACCCAGGCTTTTGCACACATTTGTTAGGGAATTTGAGCCAACTTTCAGATACAAATGTGGATCCATGGAACATAGCACTTTTACTCACTTCCCAGGAAACATTCAAAAGAACAAGTGAAAAACTAGAGGAAGGAAACTTATGCTGGGGTGAAAGAGCCTTACACAGTTTGGCTCCCAGTGTGAATGTTTTGCTGCCTGTGGAAACCTAACTGAAAAAAGCTGCACCCAACATAGAGGAGTGTCCCCCCTCTTTGCAAATCCTAGAGGCCTGGCTCAGGTGGGTGGGAGGGTCTGAGTCCCTGGAAAGTGCTTGCAGCCAGTGCCTGCTGCACCTCAGCCTGCATTGCTCTAGCTTTTCCTGAATATGAATCCCCGGTGGTATTGCCAGAACTGCTCTGGATGAGCGCGCAGCCCGTCCTGCAAGGTCAGGAAGAGTTAGAAAAGTGAGGCCATTGAGAGGCGCTCATTATGGGAGAATCCACTCTTTTAGGCAAATACAAAAGCCGTCCCCTGCGTTGGGTGCCAACTGAAGCTACACAATGGATACTTATGACAAAGAATTGAAATTTATTAAGTTTAGCAAAGCATATCATAACCCTGGAGGGAAAAGTAAATTCCCTGGTGACCAGACTGAGCTGACTTCCTTAAGAATTTGTTGGCATCCTGATTCAGATGTGTTCATGGGAAGGGAAAGTGCAGAGAGTCAATAGGAGGGAATCTCTCCTCATCCACTGACCAGTGTGCATGTCTCACAAAGAGAAAAATGAGGCTCATATTGTGCTCCCACCAAAAGGCCTCCCAATGGACCCAGAGCTTAAGACAGAAATCTATTCTCTCCCAGTTCCCCAAGGAGTCTTTCTTCTGCCTCCCACCCAGTTTTCTCAAGAGCTAGGGCAAGAGAAAGGGCGTGAATATCAGGAAGGGTGCATCTAATTTAAAAAGCGGCTTATGTAGAAACCCACCTACTGTTTTGAGAAGCTATAAGATGCTTGATATTTATTCCCAGAACCAAATGATGACATGAGCTTTGTGAGGCTAAATGGATAATAGACACCAAAATAAAAGAGCAATAAAAAACGTCCCGACCAATATATAGCTACATAAAGGCAGTGAAGAATCACTTTTGTAGAAAGTGAATTGAAATGCATTATGTTACTCCATACAAATAATGTGATTCTCCAGAATTTAAGTTTTTCTTTTTTTTTTAAATCTCAATTTCACACAGTACTTAAAGGACTTAAGTTAGTTATGATTAAGGGTTTGTCATTTGTTTCTTTTTCTGTTATTTTCCCCTCATAAAGGGCAGATGTGAAAATATGTAAAAGCATTAATAATGGGATTATTGAGGTTGAAAGGGACCAAAATTTTTTGGGTAACCATAGCTGCGTAGCACTAAATCTGACTCCATGGGGTAAAAGCTTAAGAGTAAGGTCATCATATTAATACTTCTCAATCACTAAGTCAGAGTATGTGTAAGAAAAATAAAAATGAACCTAGCACAATCTCTGCCCTTAAGTAGCTTAACATATATGAGCAGAAGCAAAGTCATCTTACCATTCAAAGCATTGTAAGATAACATGAAAGCTACCTCTAATTCAGGTAAAATTCGATTAGCGTACAGGGAGGGCAGTAACTGTAGACGGAGGGTATTTGAGCTAGCAAAGAAAGGATGGATAGAAAATAAATAGAGATGGTTTAATGAGGAGGCAAACATGCAAAGGAGAAAAATCAAGAATAGAGCAATTGTTAAGAGTCCAATGGCTGCTCCACACACATGTCAGAAGTGGAATAAAGGGACACAAGCCTGGGAAAATAATTGAAACTTTATTTTCTAAGACATTGCCAGGGGGACAGGGAGATATATTAAAAGATATTTGTTTTTGCCTTTGTTTTGTAACAGGGCAGTGACACAATTAGAAAATGCTGTGAGCAAGAGATTAGATTATAATGAAAGTCAAGTCAGACTGATATACCAATAATACCCGAGAGCAGCCAACCTCAGGGGCCTGCAGACAATTTCATGCTTCACCCTTTTTCTCAGGGGTTGAAGAGGGAGTACCCCGCTATCCAGCTGATTGTGTAACAGTTGCCATGTTTTGGGGAGAGGTCCTCCCATTCTGGGTCAAGTGGGAGGCTAGACGTCTTCATCTCACTAGGAAGACATCACAGAGAAGGTGGACATTGTTTTGGTTTCTTGTTGTGGAAAATATTCAGATTGTGGCTGTGTGGACTTGGGCAGATTACCTCATCTCTTCATAGCTCAGTTTTCTTGTGAAGAATGTTTAACCCATTCGTTGACATATGGTCAAAAGGCAATAGCTGGTAGCTGTGGTTATGAATAAGAATTATAAACAGTCAATTCACTTTGGTCCATGAAGATTCTTTTCAGTAAACCAAGGTGTACTCCACATCATTTGATACACAATCAAAGGAATGTGCAGATATTCAAAAGATAAGCGGCTAAGACATTTGCGTTTTGAACTGTCACTTTATTAGACCAACTGAGCATGTTCAGGTAGGGTGGTTTCGACTAAAAAAAAAAAAACTGAGCTTTACTCATATTCCTTTATTAAAATATAGCAACATGAGATACTATAGTTGGTAAGCCCTTCCCTGAAAAGAAAAGAAAAAACAGCAGTGACTCATGGGTTGCTGGCTAATTCCACAAAAGGGGCTCTGGAACCGCGCCTCTTCCTTTTACCGAAAATTACTTGTGCTGCTGTTATATGTGGGTGATGAAGAAGCTCTAATACCCATTGTTCTTAAGATTTATATTCGAAGGCTTGTCAAAAGCAGAGTGGAACCGAGCATTTAGCATCATCCATCTCACCTGGCAGTGCTAGCCTGAAGCAGTCTCCTGAGATTGTCTTTGTTGCCCCTCATCCTCCTGCCCACCTTTCATCTCTTCTTGCGGGCACACCTCCCGTATGTGTGTACTTTGCACATAGTCACTGTATGTTTTCCACTACACTCATTGTCCAGCTTTCTTCTGGACTCTGCCGGGCAATGAGAATAAGGGCCCCTGTCGTATTCTTGGTAAAGGTCAGAGAATAGAATCCTATCCACTGATTTGATCTGGTTGACTACCAGCTCTGTGATTCCTACCCTG
This sequence comes from Rhinolophus sinicus, assembly GCF_036562045.2. NCBI lineage: Eukaryota > Metazoa > Chordata > Mammalia > Chiroptera > Rhinolophidae > Rhinolophus > Rhinolophus sinicus. The sequence goes on from NC_133755.1 coordinate 108,342,822, forward strand.
GCAACTGAAGAGGGCTACAAACTCACAATTTAGACAGCAAGTTTGGCCAGACACTTCTGAAAGGCCTGAGCGGCATCACATAAAATTGGACAAGGAGCCCTGGTTATTGCTTTTCAGTACAGAGGGATCCAAAAAATAAAAAAAAAAATTATACACATTTTAAGAAAGGAAAAACTGTATTAAAATTGGGATATTCAATATATACGGATAACAAAAGAGGAATACAATCCATGTGTTTTTTTGGCACCCCCGGTATATGAGCCTTTCCCTGAATCTTCCTAAAAGGAAAGAATTGCAAATTGAAGCAGGACTTTCTTGGTCTTGACATTGTGTATCTCAAAAATAAGTTGGGTTTGTTTAGCTTCATATGAACATTGCCACTTAATCTGACAGTTGACTAATCTAGTCACTGGCATGTATCTAATTTTTTGTGTGCTCTAATTTAAACTTCATTGAAAACACAGGGCGAAGAAAAAAAATCATTATAATAGCTTTTTGGTAGGTGCAGGGAACCAGGGAGGATTGAGAACTGTAAGAAAAACACAGAAAATAAAATAAATGTTGGATTTAGCAAATGAAATTGGCAAGAAATTGCACAGAAAAAACACTAAGAATTTTTTAATGGAAAATGAAAAAATGATTAAAGTTGACAATAAAAAATATAAATAACACCTTTGGGGAGTAATAAGATGCTCTAAAGAAAGCTTTAGAATGTATGCGCTCTTACTTGGAATTGGTTTGCCCAAGAGGCATAAATGTTTAAATAATCCATAGGGACTGAGAAAGTTAGTGGTACTAGTTCCCAGTATTAAGAAATCTAAAAGGAGAAATTCTGCCAAAGGAAGCAGAAATGACTTGGCTCTGATACACTGAGAAGTTAGGAAAGAAAACAGACACTTGCCTTTGAGCCTCCTCTTGCTAAATTCATCTGTAGCCTAGTCCCCCTTATTCTTGTGTCCACAGCCTGCCCTTCTCCAATAACCAATTCTCCACCTTATTCACATACTAATCTTAAAATAGCACTTTCAACATGATAGCCTCCTCCTCAAGAACTGCTTGCCGCAGCACCTCCAAGCCTCTATGTGTACAGGCGTAGTCTGTTGTATTGCTCTTTGCTTTACTACGCTTCACAGATGTTTTGTTTTTTGTTTTGTTTTGTTTTGTTTTTACAAATCGCAGGCAAGACCCTCCACCACCAAAAACATTACGGCTGGCTTTTTATTGCGATACCGGATTTATTGCTGTGGTCTGCCACTAAACCTGCAGGTATCTCCGAAGTAGGCTTGTATTTTAATCTTCATAATCTCACCATGCCTTGCAGCTATCCAGCCTTAGCTCTGATTCTTCCCCACACTGACCTTCTCCTGAGTCTTGAATCTACTGAGTCTGACCCTCTTCTTACCCATCACCTCTGAGCAGATACCAGCCTAGTTTTACCACCTCCACAGGTCTCCCCAGATTTGGTAAAACAAGAGTTGTACTTTAATTAAATGCTACTTTGACTAAAGGGTGTAAAGAGATAGTATCTCTGTTTTCCCCTGTGTGGCTTCTGCCCAAACTTGGTTTCTCACTTCTGAAACTTCGACCTTCCTGTTACTTTGGCCCATGTTTGTTTCACTCGTGCTTCTACAGAACAGACTGCTGGAAAAACAAAAACAAAAACAAGGAAAGATAAACAAGATATGATTTGTCTAGGGATAGGCCAGCATTGGTTCACTTTTCCTGATCTCTCTCTCTCTCTCTCTCTCTCTCTCTCTCTCTCTTTTCTGGTTCTAAACACCATTCAGAAATTCAGCCTTCATTTCTAAACCTTGTGTTTTCCCATCTCTTTAACATCTTCTTAACCTCGCTCTCCATCACCTGATACGTCCCTTTCTTTCCTTCTCTTCATCCTTTGCTTTATTATTCCCCTCTCTTACTTATCCATCCTAGTTTCTCCTCCCGTTAATTCTGGAGCCCCGTCTTGCTTTCAAGTGTTCATTCCTGACAGTAGTGTGGGAACCCCAAGTTACAAGCTATTTATCTACCTGTCCCTTTTTAATTGTCTTATCGCCAAAGGCTGTGTGTGCCAGACATCCCAGGTGCGGGGAGACCAGACTGTCAGGTGAGGCTGCAATGAGCAGCATTCCCGCAGCTCCCGAGCAAGGCCTGCCAACAGGCAACTCTGGAGCCAAGCAGGCAACACAGCTGTTGCCATCACAGATATTAGACCAGAGAGAAACTGTGTTGGAGTCTTTTCTAAACTGGAACCTGGAATTAATAATATGTCTTAAAAGTCCCAGGTTTAAATCTACCATGGAACCTACCTGACTCTTAGTTTGGGAGTAGCCTGTTGTAAGGAAAGAGAATAAAAATTACAACTTAAAAAAAAAGATAGACTCAAGTTCTTATAAAATGTTCACATTCTTTTTTTGGGGAATTAACTTACTACATAATACCTGTGCTGTGAAATATGTAGCATGTTAGAGACCAACTGTGTTACCCTCCTTGATGAGATTAATATTAGTGTGACTGACACACTGCTGATTTTCTTTACCCTCATATTTATCATGCCCCTATAATGCACAAAGTTCTATAGAGTCTTTTCAACCATTTCATATGAGCAATCATTTCAAAGTTTGCAGCTGTAGATATCCTATACTCACTTCATATTTTCTGTTGATAATATACAGAGGGTGCCAAAAAAAATGTATACACACTTTAAGAAAGGAAAAAACTGTATTAAAATTGTAATACTTAATATACACCGATAACAAAAGATAAATACAAGTCATTTATATACATGTTTTTTGGCACCCCGGTATAAATACAAGTCGCTCTAAAGGAAAAAATGGAAATAATTGGGAGGCTGTAGTTTTTTGAGTGTGTGTGTGGTATATGGTATATGGTGTGTATGTGTATGTTTTTCTGCTCCCCTTCAAGGTTACGCTGCTTGTTTTTCAGTTTCTGAGGGCTCTCTGTGCCAGTTTTATAACGTTTACCTATAGAAGAGAAAATGACGACTAAGTGACAAGGGGTGGCAAAACACCTCAGTCCCCAAATTAATTAAGGTTTTCTCTGGGTTGAGGGAATAATGGAGACATTTTTAACATGTGGTTTTCTGTGTAAAAAATGAAGTTAATCATGTCACTGTTCAACACGATTTCTCATGGAAGAAACTATTGCAGTAAGGAAAGAAAAACGGAGCCTGTTATGTAGCAGGCATCAAACCAGGTACCTTCACAAATGTTGATTTATTGAAACGTCACAACAACCCAGTGACATTGTAATTGTCTCCATTTTTTCACTCTTGAGGAGACTGAGGCTCATGAAGGTCAAGGTCACAGAGATAATATATGATAGAGTCAAGATTTAGACCCAGCTGCTCTGGACTCCAAACCCTCATACTCTTTTTCATTATATCCACCTCTTTGAATATGAACTTGTCTCTATGTCTCCTCTAAAAAGTCAAATTGGTCTTGTGGATGGAAGTTATTTGTATGATTGCCTGAATTTCTATTCGACTCTTTTCTATAATTGAGAAATTCCAGTTAATATATGATACCTCCAGGAGTCTCAATGCAGTAATTCTTGTTTTCTATTGTTCAGGGAAGGTTACTTTAAAATGTATAGGAGCTTTCAGAAACCTGTCTTTTAAAATAGGTGGAGATTTCAATTCTCAGTGTATTCCATTACTTGGGTGGCTGAAATTTGCGGTAGCAATAAAACTTGGTGTCTGACAGTACCTTTTATATTGCAGTTGAAACATTTTTTTCCCTTCACGTTCATCACTTATCATCATCTAGTAACTAAAATAAAATTTCACTGGCATCTTTTTTACATTGTTACATCTTGATAGATTGGTTTAAGGTTCAACAATCCAATGGCAATTATAGCAGATATGTCTCCCCGAGGGAGTTATTAGCTTAAACGCTGGTGTACTTTCTAGGCAAGTGTCTGGTGTTCACTTCCCCAATATAGCTGTTTGTTTATTTGTTTTTTAATTAAAAACCTTACCTTTAGGTATGCTGCACAATTTCTCTTTCTAATCATGGCGCCTCTATACATGGAATGATAGAAAAAAACTAATTTCTATCAAGTTAGTTTTCTGTGTATGTTAAGGTAGCATTGGTACAAGCAGAGCCAACTGTCATTCAAAGGAACACAGTCCCTCTTTGTACTCCATACTCCCTTCTCCATGACATTCCTTCTGTATGTACACGCCCTGCCCACCAAAGGGAAATATCTTTATTCCCTTTGTAGTCTATTTGCATCCCCACCCCTCCCCAAAGAAAGAAAAATAGCTAATGAAAGAGAGAGAGAGAGAGAGACAGACAGACAGACAGACAGACAGACAGACTGAGAGAGAAAGAGAAAACATTAGCTAATGAAATACTAAAATAATTGGAGAGGCAGGCCCTTGCCCTGAGGTTAACTGAACCGGGACATTTCAGAGGTGACCTCCTGAGAGAGAGTCCATCTTTCTACCCAAGAAAGTAGTACTAATGGTGATAATTTTAAACCAATAGCAAAGGAGGTAGGCAGCATAGCACAGAATAAAGAGATAATTTTGGAGTGTTAGAATCGTGAGATGTCTCATACATCACCACCGAGAAAGCCACCTAAATAATACCTCCACATACCAGAGGCCCCAACACAACTTTCACTCACTGGAAAAGATGTGGACCTCAGTAAAGGCCCAGTGTTTCAAAACAACCAAAATCCCATTTTAGCACTTTAATAGAACTCTGACAAGAAGGGAGGGGAAGGGAGGGGGGGGAGGGGGAGGGGGAGGGGGAGGGGAGGGGAGGGGAGGGGAAGAAAGGGCAGCATTTTTCATTGCCTCTCCCTTTGTAATTCAATAAGAATGGATTTTGTTTTGTGGCTTATGCGCGTAGTTCTGCCCCAGACTTTTGTTTGTACCCACATCTCTTTCCTTTCCAGCTCAGTTATACAGCCCTGGCCCTTTTTTTTTATGCCTCGCGGACTTTTGCATGTATGTGGCACCAAAGAGAGCTTTAGTTAGATATGCATGCAGATGAGTATTAAGCCAAGCCCAGGGCATTTGATCTGTGGCAAATGAAGGTAAGATTTTCTGTCCCCATAAACATCCGTGGCCATACGGTTTCACCTCCATCACAAATAGGGACCTCACCAGGCTTAGCCAGGAGAGCAGTCTCTCTTTCATGCGTGCTTTTGCCATCACATCCATCACTGACTGACTAATTGCCCTGCGTGCTGCCGCATCTCCTTTGCGGATGTGTGTCACATGGTTGACAGCTGTGATGATGTGAGATTGTGTGTGGCACAGCCATTCAAGAATTACTTTGTCTTCTTGGGACTGCATAGAGCCTCTAAGTTGTAAGGGAAAAAAGTCCATTAAACCTTCACAGAAATGTTTGTGTTTCTTAGTGGATGCTTTAATTTTCACCAACTACTGACGTACACGCACCTGAGGACCAGAACTGTGACTGGTCTGGCTGAGAGTAAACTATTTCAGTTCTAGTTGCTAAACTCAGAGGATTAATTGCACTGAATATTATCAGAATGAAAGGGGAATAGTGGGGAAGGATTGAGCCATCCCCATCATTAATATAACTGAGTGATTATAGACCATTCCCCGGGAGAAAATCAGACAGTAACTGGCCATTGAAATATAAAATAGAATCCTGAAGAAGCCTGGTACCAGATCTGTGCTTTGTAGCTAAGAATAGCAAGGTTAATTACAGAAGGGAGTGACAGAAACAGGAAAGCAGCAATCTCACCAGAAGTTGCTGCAGCAGTAGTTCTAAAATAATTAGTAACAAGGGCTGATTATGGAGTTGTCAAAACCTTAACCTTTGAGGGCTAGAGATGGAAGAGGATGAGAGAGGGGAGAGACACACACAAATGCACGCCCCAAGCCCCAAGCATAGGTAACTTCATTTCCATTCAAGTTCTCCTTACACTGCTGTAGTGAGGGATGACTGATTATTAACCTGGAGCAGATTGTAAGTCTTTAATTATATTTGTCAATATATGATAAAAACTCCTTAAATTCAAACTGTGTGATGTTCAAATATACTCATGCAATTATCTCTTTTTATTCTTTGACAAGTGTTAATGCTATGATAAAAGCAGAGTCTTCATATCAAACAAATAAATAAATTTCATAGTAGAAATGTATACAAACCCCAATGAATGAATTTTCTAGCCATGAGGATACCATATATAATAGTACCCCAGGCAAAATCTTGTGGAGCTACTTAAGGAAATAATAAAGTAATAATATTTTTAAAGATAAGTTATAGTTTATTTTTTTAAAAGATATGTTATAAAGTTTAACATGAAAATATCTAAAACAAGTGCATTATTACAATGAGGTTGACTTTTACTCAAAATAAGTTTTCTAAACATTTAGTATTTTTTCCTTATAATTCTAAGCTAAAAATTTATTATCTTTACCAGAATGATAGCTGATATTTATTTATGTCCAGCTTTCACTTTTTAGTTATATCTAATTTTATAGACAGAAAAATTTTATCCCACGCATTAAGATCAGCAGTGAGAAATAAAATATTTAACATTGGAAATGGGTTTCTAAAGGAAGCTTTGTCATCCTCTTCTTAATGGTTCTTCCATTAATTTTTGTGAGAATGTCTTCATTTGCTTTTCTGGAAAATAGACAAGAGGTCTGTTTTAGCCCTTTGGGTATGTGCTCTCCTTCAGATAAAACTCAGAATTCTATCAACGTTAATTTTATTATTATTGTGATTATTATCATCATAGTTATTATTAAGCATAACTTTTGTGAGCATCTGCTAGGTGACAGACATGTGCTAGCGTGTTTATGTACATGAATTATAACTTGTAACTGCCTGAGTTGATATTATCCTCATCTGAAAGAAGAGAAAATTAAGTCTAAAGGAGCTTCAGTATTTCACTGAAAGATACACAGTAACTATTAGTGAGCAGCAGAAGTAGGAATCAAATGTAGAAATCTATAGTTTTTCCAGCATACTCTGCTGCTTATGTAAAAGTTTATTATATCAAATCCCAACTTTTAAAATGTGATTAGCATTAAGTAACTGCAGTTATTTTTAATATTCAGAATGGAGTTATTCATAATAATATTTTTCTGTATTCCTTAACCAGAAGCCCAGTTTATAGAAGCTGCCCAACTTTTTATAGGTTGTGATTTCTTCAGTGAAGTAAGCCTGTAGCAGTTCCTAACCTCATGGCAAATATTTTCTAGAGCTACTGGGATGAATAATTATTATTAGGAAGTATAATGAGGGGTTGTAAATTGTCCTCCAGATCACACCAATTCTCCTTCCCTAATTTAGAAACCAACCAATAAATAGGACAGAGGGAGGCATAGTATATATTCTTTGCTCTCAGTTTCTGAACCAGATAAAGTAATCTACAACAGAATGCATTCTTTTTTTTGTGTGACATCCTTTGTCTGTCTGCTCTCCCATTTTCCACCCCTCTCACTGTTCTGCTCTAAATCTTGGGAACTATATTTGTCAGCCTTTATTGTCTTCTGGCTTCTGAGCAGCCTCTACCAGTGGGAGGTTCTGGGGGAGGATTGGAGGGTGGAAGTTATGAGAAGTCAGGATATTTCTCTGCTTACAGTGACTGTATCAACTCTGTGATTCTAGTTTCTATTGGACTGTCCCATTTCCCACCCAGCAGCCCCACCCCATGAGTCTAACCACCCCCCCCCCTCCCCCACCACCACCCGGATGGCTCCAGCAGTTGGGCTTTGGCCAGGCTGTCCCAACATTTTCAGGACTCAGGATGAGGGTACAAAAGGATCTCCATACATCTATAAAGTTATAAATCAAATACAAACTGTTAAAGTAGGTTCCGTTTTTCTATTTTGACAAATGCACTTTCATAATGACAAATTAAAACAAAAAAATTCACTTGCTTGGGAATCCACCAGATAAATATCCACTTTCTCTTACTTATTAGGGTGGGGGCTCTTACTTCCACACCCAAGACTTGGCTACTCATGTACCTATCAATCCTTCCTCTTCCCCACTGTCTAGGAAATGTGAGAATCCTATGAATGCAGATACTAAGACATTTCACCTTACTGCAGCCAACCCAAACCAAGACTTCTCTGCCCACAAGGCCCCCAATCCCCCAACCCAGACCTGAAGCTGGAAGCTGCAATCTGAAGCTGGAAAAACCAAGTTCAAATTTAGAACTCTCAGACTCTCAGGACTCTCAGGCATACAACCCATCCCCCTTCTCTTTCTCTCTTGGCGCCTTCCCACACTGTAAGGAGCTTTGAGTGTACTCCTTTACCCATCACCACCACCCACCTCCCTCTTACAAATAGCAGCCTCCCTTGGCCATGTACTGGCTCTAGGGATCTGTGCTGCCCAAGAGAGGACAGAACCAGGAAGAAGGGCCATCCAGGGCCTGCAGATAGGTTTTATCCACTTGGGTAGGGAAGCCAAAGAACCTATATACCTGGAGCATGGTCTGGAAGGGAGCAGAGCATGGGGTCTGGGTATATATGACTTCTTGACTCAAAGGTTTCTTCTCTCTGGAAGGGAAATTCTCCCCAGTCAAGAAGTAACATGGCTGGAGAGGAATAAAATGGGGTCTACTGAAGTGTAGAGCCCAGACCAGGATTTCACCTTGTCCAGATCTGAGGATACCACAAAGTTTGAGGATGCCCCAAGGGTCATGGTAGCATCTTCCTACTGTTGCTTATCTCTGGGTTACATCACTGTTCTGTCTGTCTCTTTAGCAATCCCCTCCCATGTTTAACCAATGTCCTATGTTAAATTCCCTCTGCTTGAAACACCTAGAAAGGTGTCTGTTTTCTTGACTGCCCTGATTGCTCTAGCTCATTTAAAAGCTTTTCATAAAGCATTAGATTGCAGGGATATTGTGTATGCACAGTTGGTCATTATGTGCATTCATCTGAACGAAAGAAAACAGGCCCCATTATAAAGACAGATTCAGAGGTATAAAATGTTTTCTGACTATACCTAAGTCTTTTCCTAACACATGCACATTTCGTAAGTCATATTTCAAAAGGCATTGTATATTTAGCTGTACCTAAATTTTCATGTGGAGTTACAGGGTAAATAGGACAGAAGGAGAAAAATAGAAGTGTAATATTTCAACATGCCAGGCAGAGGGGCAGGAAAGCAATAGTGATTCAACTGAACGCTGTCTCTTACCGAATATAGAGTCTTTGATGGCAGGCTGCAGCCTTTGGGTTCTCTACAATCCGCTCCGACACTTCCCACATTGGATCTTTTTCACGTGTCATTCTACTAGGCCAGTGCACTGCTAGATCTTAAAATAAGACTTACACATATGGTACTTATATAATGAAGATGAAACTCGTGCAGTGGTTCTGGAAACGTTCACATTTGGTCTCTTGATAACACTTCGGGAGAGATAGTGTCTGGGTTATATAATGATTTAATTCCTAGGTTAGTCAGTGTTTTTTCAGTTTTCTTTTTCCCTGGAAGGCATAAAAATTTGACATGCATCTGATTTCAGATCTTTGCCCCTTTTTTCTAAATAAGATTTTTTTTATTTTTTAAAAATCCTGATTTCAGTCCTAAAACTCATTTTCTCTATTCTCTATCATTTTGTCCAATTCATCACTGAAAACATAATTACTGGGAAAAAAAAATCAAGGATTTGCTTGGTGATGTTCCATCACACTGTTTCTGTTCCTATGCTTGAAAGTCTTTCACTGCAGTAAGCCTTCTCTGACTGACCCTGGCAGACACTGCCAAGATTTGGCAATAGGGGACAAGGCAAGTAATCAACTTGACTGCCTCATGTTACTAAAAATGGCATCCATTTTTCAATTACCCATGACTGTAGATGCAAGGATCTTTGAAACCAAGATATAATCTATAAATAACAAAGCCACAACAGAAACAAAACAACAGACCTTCACTGGATCAATAGTTGCAGTCTTTTCCAGTATTTTTAGTCAGGATTTCTGATTTAGTCATCATGCTTCCTCCTAACTGAGAAACAGATTAAACCTTAGGTCAGGATTGTGGCTGTTAGAACTAGATTGAGAAACTTGGCCTTCATTTTTAGGGAAAGTAGTATCCTGCTCCCCACACTATTTCTAAACTGAGCTTTCTCTCCTGGACCATGCAGGAAAGGCACCTGGAGACTGTGAGTCTTCTTCCCAGAGTGCCAAGCAATCTAGTATATTGAGGGGAGAATGGGCAGGCTGCTCAATATGCTGAGAAACAGGTCATGCTACCTGGGGGAAAAATGTTTAATACCTTAAACCGACCCAATAAAGAGAGGAGAGAGTAAGAGGTGACTGCAGGTGTCACTATCATATACTCCCCCATCCTGGAAGAAGACGCTCACTCATGAAAACACCAGGGCAGGGAACACAGTTCCCCCTAACACTTGTGCCTGAACTAGTCAAGGGGTGAAATAGTCTACCTTTACTTTTGCCAGTAGCTAGACCTGGAGTTAAAGAAGGAAAGTCCATAACCTGCAAACTATATAGTGTCGCACAATGTCATGAAGGGTTGATTATGTATACTTTTTGTCTCCAGTTCTTTGCTTTGTTCCAATTGTTGGCACTTTCACATGTAAGGGGCCAGACCAGAATATGTCTATGAATCAGGAAATCTTGTTGACATCTTGGGAGCGAATCTGAGAATATATTTCCTACTTGATGGACTAGTGGCATCATGTTTGCATACGTCGACTGGTTTATAATGTCTTCTAGCTAACCTGAGTAGTTGTGTTACCCACATTGCTTCTGTTGGCATTTAGCCTAACAGTCAATTTTGCTTTGCTGGTGACTCCCACCAAACATGGAACCTTTTGCATTAATATCCATATTAACTAAGCTGATGAGCGTCCACAGTGAGATGGGGTTATTATTGTTAATAGCCGTAATAAGTACAATTGATAGAATTGTGCTACAAATTTCAGGGAATTGAATAGACCCATGAAGGTTAATCGTGGTAAGTAACCAGTATGGATGGTTATTTGCTATAATGACAAGTTTACAAACAAGAGATTCAGCAGTGTTTCCAATCTCATCGTTATTTACTCACTTATTTTATCTTTTCTTATCCTACTTCTCCCATCTCCCAAATGCACATTTTGGGATATCACAATATTTTTCAAGAATTGATGTCTTCCTTAGAAATAATTAGAGCCCTACATGTGTCAGAGAATTATGAGACAGTATTGGGTTGCAACCACCTTGGAAGCTCCCAGGTATAATCTGAACCAGCTCCCATACTCATGAGTTGGTCAGAGAGAAAGAGGCAGGCCACCCCTGATTTGTAGTTTCAGGTATGATAGGCAAAGGAATTTACATACAAGGCTTGTCTTGGACAGCAGCAGGACAAGTAGATCTCTTCATCTGCCGGCCAGAATCTTAAAAGTTTATATAGAGGCCTTACCTGGCTTTCAGTTACGTATACCATCCAGATGGTTTTAACACTACATTTCCATCCCAAGGCTGTATCCTTGGGGTAGTTTCTGGGAACAGGGAAAGCAAGCAGAACACACATTCCAAGGACAAGGGAGTAGGTGAGGAGCCTCCAGTTGCCCCAGTACAGCTCCCAGTTCAACCAGAGATCACACCTTCTTGAGGACCTCCCCGAACACAGAGTATCTTTCAGCTCAAGTAATCTTCCAGCACAGGAGGCAATGAAAACATATTATCTGAAAATTACTCCGTATAAAGCAAATAGTTATGTTCTCACTCAAGTTCTCCAAAAACAGATGGCCACTCTCTTATAATAAAAATAATTCGCCTTACTTACCAAGCTTTTATTTAAAAATATACTCACTTGAATTTTGTCATGTTGTTCTTATACCATTTGTGTGAGGGAGATAAGAGACCAAGACATGAGCAGAAGAGTCTGAACCCAGCTTCTGAACTTGTCAGCACCTTCAAGGGATCTCATGGCTCATTGGACTCCATGCTAGGATTACAATCGATCCATTTATAGACATTGTTCTTCTGTGTGAAAACTTGCTGCTGCCTTTTAAGAGGTTGTCCTGATGATATCAAGTGCATGTCAGCAGGGTAAAATCAGAGTTTGGTTATATCATAGGCTTATATTTTAGTCTTGCCACATGAAAGCAGCATTTGGCCCCATTCCCATGTGGGGGCTAAAAAAAAAAAAATACTTTTCCTCCCACCTTCTAAGATCTTCTAGCTAGGCTAGTAATTAAATTAACAGAGACAGATTAACAGGAATAAAATCAGATTTTAATATGTGCACATGGGAAATTCACATATGCATGAAAGTTCCAAAGACAGGCAAAATTGAGTACATATGACATTTTGGATAGAGAAGAAAAGGGGAGGGGGCAGTGGGGTCTTAAATTTTAAAAGTGAAAATTGGCAATTTCCAGGTAATTAAGGAAAAGCAGAACACATGTGGCAGGTAAATTTTTGCTAGGCAACCCAGAAAACAATGAGACACAGGGTTGAGGGAATGAGGGTGGTCAACAGACTCCTACTTGCAGCCTCTCTATCTAATGCTGAGGTGATTATGCCAAGCTTACCTTCCTAAAGCAGGTTTTTCCATCTGTATCTCTTGGGCAGGAAAGCAGGGAAGGTCAGCTGTTCTTTCTGAGTCTTTTGTTTCTTAATAACCAGCTTAAAATCAATATCCCACAAGACAGCTTTAGGGTAGAAAACTTTGGTCCCCTTCATCCATCTTTCTCAGACTTTCAGGGATTAAACTCAACCTAATTGATGCACAGCTGCATCAACAGCACCAACAGTGGAAACTGCAAGAGCTTGGTCAGCAACCTTTGGCGCGTACAGTTTTGCAGTTATGGTGATAGTGAAGGTCATAGTTGTTAACAATGGAAATTGTCAGTGTGTGAAGTTGACAGAACCAATATATACAAGCCTAAATTCCACTCTGTCAGTTACTTCCTGCTTTCCATGAATTCCCTACTACAGACCACTTAGAAACATGTAAGGAAACTCCCACATCAAGAAAACATGCTTTTTGAGGTTAAGCCACCTAAAGTACTCTCATTTCCTACCATTAAGATATGAGGGAGGCAAAGGAGGCAGCTCTGAACTTTACTCCCTGGGCAATCAAGTTGCTGAAGCTGGTGTGGAGGGAGCTGGAATGTTGGTTTTCAGAGGCCTCAACTGAAGAGAACAAAACATTTCCAAAAGACAGTGTCGATATAAGAAATGTACAATCCTGTAGAGAATATTTATGGGCTTATTTGAGCCAAACTGATGACAATAGCCAGGAAGCAAAATCTCAATGGATTGAGAAAATACTCCAGAGAATGGCAGTTTTGCAGCTTATGTTATACATGAGAATCAAAAGAGGAGACGTAAGGAGGGTTACGTGAAATCCATTGGTGGTAGATTAAGGAGGTGAAAGCAAAACAGGGAAATCTCTGGAATTGGATAAAAAGTAAAATAGAGAAATACACACTTCTTTTACATTGGTGGGTACAGGATAGTTAACATTTACAGCACATAGAGACGGCGTGTGGGCAAGAAGATAACAGTGAAGGGTTCTGTAGTCTCTAGTCTAGTGCCAGTGGTTGGGCCTTGGAGGGGGGCAAGAAAATTAACCTTTCAAAGGTTTGTTATCTTAGATGTACAAAGACAATAGACAGGTAAAGATTGGCCTTTGTCAAGGAAGCTACAGGCCTAGGGCATGACTACCAGTCATGACCTGCTTTTAGCTCAGAATATTTATGTTCAGACCATTCTGTGTGGTTAATTTCAGTCTCTGAGTTTATAAGGCCCACCATTGCTGGCCTCAGCTGGTCAGGTTTAGTTTATGGCCCCTTTTTCATTCACAGTGCTTTACAAATTATACAAGATGAACTCAGAAAGCACACCAGTTGGTAATTGGGAGTGCCTTAAAATGGAAGAAGCAGCCAAGCAAATGAACACTAAAAAGGTACTTTTTTTGAGTTGCACTCAAAATAGAAAGTTTAGTTTTGTTTATGATGCATGGTTTTAATAAGAAAAATACATTCAAGAGAAATTTCTGTCAAATTACTTTTTTACATGTATCATTTCTGCCGTTAGTTTTCTTTTCCCTTACATAGAAAAAATGGAAACATGGTTTGAACCCATGTCCCTCCACTTACTAAGCATGTTTTCTGTTGTTATTTGGACTCTTGAAGTTTCTGTGTCCTCCCACCACTTAGGATTTATTGTGAGAGTCAGATCGATAGGCTCACAGCGACATTAAGTTCCTTCCCCTTTAAAAGAAAAATTGCATTGGGCACTTGTTAAAAATAGCAACAAAGACATTTTATTGCAATAAGGGTAAGAGACAATTGCAGAAAGGCAAAGAGATTGAACTCAATGCGCTGAAACAAAAGGCAGGAGGATTATTAACCGCTAGGGTCTGCTGATGGAAAAGTACTGGAGGATGATAGGGGCAAGGTCCCCGTGTGATGAGGCTATCCATGTTTGCTAATTGTGGCTCCTCCCAAATAGGCTCCTACCCTCCTGCAGAGACTGGGAGACTGGGGAACCACCTTCATTTCAAAGGGATGATTCCCAGGTCCTTAAGCAAGGCCTTCCTGGATTGTAAAAGATTGATAATCTCATAGGAGCAAAGAAAGAGTGTACAGTTTCAAGTTTTCTAAAGTAAAAGCTGTAAGGAAAAAGAGGTGGGACCTGTAGTTAGGAAGAAATCTGTCTGAAGTTTAGCAAAGCAGGGAATAGTAAGGCTTTCTTTTTTTTTTTTTTTTTAATTTTATTTTATTAAATTTATTGGGGTGACAATTGCTAGTAAAATTACATAGATTTCAGGTGTACAATTCTGTATTACATCATCTATAAATACCATTGTGTGTTCATCACCCAGAGTCAGTTCTCCTTCCATCACCATATATTCGATCCCCCTTACCCTCATCTCCCACCTCCCACCCCCCTCCCCCCTTCTTGATCACCTTTCTTTCTGTCTTCCTGTTAGTTCCTCACATTCAACATTTTTCCTTTTCACAAAGCTTTGGCCTTTATTCAACTCATCTTATATCATCTGATTCTTTTGGAGTCCATCTTATGTGAAGCTTTTCTTGCTTTTTTTTTTGGGGGGGGGGGAGGTTGTTGATGTTATTGTTTTTCTGAGTGTTTTTTTTTTTGTTCTGTTTTTCTTTTGTTTTTTGTTTTTTTGGTTTGCTTTTTTTGCTCATTATTACTCTATGTCTACTCTCCTACCTAACAATAGACATTATTTTTTTAAATTACATGTAAAACAGTCCTATCTTGAAAGAAACTTTTGTTTAATGGGAAGCCTGGAAAAGTAGGTTTAATTTTAAAAGAGTTTGGGGTTTGATTTAGTCATAAACTAGGACTCCATCATTAACTTAATAATAATCGCCTCCTAGGAATTACTTTTTTTTTTTTTCTTTAATAATATTCTAAGCAAAAATTTTAACCAAATCATAAGTATAAGGAAAAGGAGGTTATGCACTTATTTTCTTATTTCCAAGTTACACCATTTTTTCACTCTTCATTTGTAATTGATTAGCAAAGCAAGTTGAACCTTTTAATCCTTGGGTTATTGATGTTGTATGTTTTCTCCTCAAAAAATATGTTTTGTAAATAATTAAGTCATAGAAAGCTCCATTTATTTTGTACAAACAATTATTGAGTGGAGAAGGCATGCTGAAGTCAAGAAAATATCTTTCAGAGAAGAATCATAATTTCTAGGAGATGATTATTAAGATAATCATGAGGTCCTAATTTATGACTAAACCCCAATCAAAACCAAAATATTACATCCACATGACCTGAACATATTCAATCAGTTCAAGCCCGGATAGGACTCCAAAGACTTGTATTAAAAAAACAAAAAAGAAAAAGTTAAGATATTCTCTTCTCTCCTAGATATGTTTCTTAGACTCCTTTCCTACTAGCAGTGTGAGTATAGTAAAAATAGAGCTACTAGATCTTAATAAAAATGAAAGTGAAACTGGATATCCTAGATGCTGCAAAGTTCTGTCTTCTTTATATTTTAATTATGCATATTGCTTTGGAATCTTAGCTACATTAAGCTCAAGTAAAAATTATCCTTTTGCTTCTTTGGTTGTTATTTCATCAGTCTTTGCATGTAAAGGCTATATGTCCAGTTCTTTCTTTTGTTGTTGTTGTTGTTGTTGTTGTTGTATGCCATACTGAACATAGCACTTAACCATACAGAAGTTCGTAATGAATTATATTCTCAACTCCCAGTTAGACTTGTCATGTCTTCAGAGGCATAATTTTTCTTTGTTGTTGTTTTTTTTCACTTGATCTACCTCCAGAGTAAGGGCAGTTATTTCTATCAGTATTTTCAGTTTTGAAGAAATGTCCTAGTCTATTTTCTAAAATGGTTCACAAATTAAGAATTTTTAGCATGTTTCTGGTCTCCAAATCCGTTGTGAGCCACACATGAATCTATAGTTTTCAAATATTTAAGAGAAAGGCTAGAGCCATGTAAGATCATGGGCTAAAGTGTTCATTGAGTCTGGATTTGGATCCCAGCGTGGCTCATACATTTTATGAGGCCTTGAGCATGTTGCTTAATCTATCTGAGCCTCACTTTCCTCATCTGTATGTGGTAATGATAATAAACAATAATACTTCCTAGAAGGATTATTGTAAAGTCTAAAAATAATGCAGCTAAAACACTTAGCACAGTGCCTGACATATAGCAGCCCCTCAAACAAAATGGGAATTTTAGCAGTCATTGAAAATATAATTTTCCTAAATTTTACTTATCCTAAATATATTTGACCCTAAGGCAAATCAGCATCATGTAATCCTTTCTTGTGATTATTAGTCATGAGATGTTCAAATTGTGACAATGCAATAAGCCATTATTACAGTGAAAATTATTTTCACAGAATTTACTTTTCTGCTTAATTGAGATTGCTGATTAATAGAACATTTGTTATTCTTCATTAGAATTGTGAGATCATCTTTCATTTATATTAAGTTGCTGCTTTTTTGATAACCTATTTCCCCCAAAAAAAGACCTAGCCCGACAATCAGCTCTAATGCATCTTTTGGAGCAAAAATTAATGTAAGACTCGGTCTTATATTACATTATACTATATTATATAAGACTGGGTCTTATATTAATTTTTACTCCAAAAGATGCATTCGAGTTGGTTGTCCACGTAGGTCTTATTTTGGGGGAAACACGATGTGAAGGAAATGCTCCTGACTCACTTTAATCATTTTTCTAGAACTAAGGGTAAATTTATACCTTTCTACACTATAGGTGGGGAAAAAAAATTTTCTTCTACCCTTCTAGTTTCTTTGGCTGGTCTAATCAACTTAACACAATACAGATTAACTGTAGAAAAATAAATTTAATTCCCTAAGTATGAGGTCTCCATAAGAATATGAGACCCAAAGGCAGGTTGGGCAGTTGAGGCTTACATGCTATCCTGAACAAAAGGATGGGATAGGGGCCTGGGGCTGCCAAGGGGAGGAAGATAATTCACAGGACAGGCCGATAAGAGATGTTTGAACATTGGAGCACACGTGTCTTTATGGATAAATGTTTTCAGATTTTTGGGGTAGATACCCAGGAGAGGGATTTCTGGGTCATATGGTAATTCCATTTGTAATTTTTTGAGGAACCTCCACACTGCCTTCCATAATAGCTGCACCAGTCTGCATTCCCACCAACAGTGAATGAGGGTTTCTTTTTCTCCACAGCCTGTCCAACACTTGTTACTATTTGTCTTGTTGATGATAGCCATTCTCACTGGGGTGAGGTGATATCTCATTGTGGTTTTTATTTGCATTTCTCTGATGATTAGTGATGTTGAGCATTTTTTCATATGTCTATTTGCCATTTGTATATCCTCTTTGGAGAAATGTCTCTTCAGGTCCTCAGCCCATTTTTCAATTGGGTTGTTTGTTTTTTTGTTGTTGAGTTTCATGAGTTCCTTGTATATTTTGGATATTAGCCCCTTATTGGAGGCACTGTTTGCAAATGGGATTTATAGATGATGTAATACAGAATTGTACACCTGAAATCTATGTAATTTTACTAACAATTGTCACCCCAATAAATTAAAAATATATATATTTGGTAATTAGATGTTTGTCCTGCCATAGAGATAGGTCATCCAGATAAAAAGTAATCTCTGGTAGATAGCTCTCTTTCTGGGCATGCCCTCTATTTAATTTACTTTTGGTAGATAAGGGAGTATAACATTTTTCTTTAATATTCTGGGTCTTGATTGCCTTCAGCTCAAATTTGTCCACATGCCAAATTGGATCATTTTAGGAAGGCTCATTCTTAAATCCTTCATCAAGTAAGTTCCTTCACAGTTACTCTGGGCCAGAGTTTGTGATGACGGGGAGAAAAACAATGAAACCAACTAGCCCGCATAGGGACCAGACCTGCAGTCATGGTCTTATTTGTGGACCTCTAGCTGAATAGGCAACTTTATCTCAGACTTATGTAAATAATCAATATCCAGCTATTTCCTCACCACAGAGCTTTCAATTATTCTTCAAACCCTCATATAGTTGATTAAGGATGCCATATATATATATATATATATATATATATATATATATATATATATATACACACACACACACACACACACACACATGACACACATATATATACATATATATGACATACACACACACACACATATATATATATATACACATACACACATACATATATATGACACACATATATATACATATATATGACATACACATATATATATATATATATATAATGTTGGTGTTGGGGTGAGGGTTAGAAAATTACTGTGAATTTTGTGAATTTTCTTTTATACTATAGAAATTTAGAGTGTATCAATGAATCACCCAGCACCATCATACTATCTACATAAGCCCTGTGATGTCTTTCTGTATTGTCATCCAACATTTGTATTTAATAATTTCTTTTTTTAAACCAAGACCACTAACATTTATCTTTTGTTTGCCATTATCCAAAGTCTTCAGTTCTATGATATGTAGAGTAACATATTGCCTCTTTTCATTGATGGAAAAAATAACACCTTCTTATTCATGGATTCATTAGGTTGAGAACTTGTGTACACAGTAGTATATAGAGAAATGAACTGGAAATAGGACTTCTTCAGGAAGCATGCATTAAGGGAGGTAAGCCAGGCACATCAATAACTATAAATGTAGCAGTGCAAATACAGAAAGTACTAATTCATTCAGTACTTCACTCACTCATTCACTCATTCATTCAGTAACAGAGTGTTTTTATTTCTTAACACAGGTCAGCATCAGGGCTCAATTCTGGGGTTATAATGATGAACAGCAACAGAATAATAGCAAATGGAAGCTCCCTCTTTGCTACTATCACCCTAATGTGTACGAGGTGGTGAGGGGCAGCAATGGTGTAGACAGACAAACAAGCTGTGATAATACAGACTTTGGAGATCAAGCAAGATTTTCCAGAGTATTCTATCATATGTGTTCCTATTTGCTATGAGGTCATAGCTTCTTATTGCCCTATCACAATGCACTGTGGTTTATGGTTAACATGCCTCCTACACTACTTCTCTCTGTTTGGTTCTCAAGACGTTGTAGTAATTGTCTTTGTAAAAATAACTGTGTTTTACCACCTCCAACTTTCTTTATTTGCCAATTATGTTCATACTCTAAGTTTCCAACTTGAGTATTAAGTATAGCTACATTACATTCTCAGCAATTATGTCTTTTCATTTATCTGTATTTGATCTTAAAAATCATCTTCTATAAAGAACCAATCATCTTGCAACTGATTAAAAAATGTAGTGTAGTTAAATTTCTTATGGATTTCAGAATCACAAATGTGCCAAGTGCTACATTTTAAACAAAGCTAAGAGATGTCTCCATGCTTAAGTGGTTCACATTAAAAATAAGTCAGGTTTAGAAAAAATGTGAAGTATCATAATCTCTGTTTTTTAAATAATTTGAATACAGATATATTTCGAGTTCATGCAACATCCTGTTTGGAATAACAGTCAAATGAAGGCTACATTATAACCATATCTCCTATATTGCTCTCCTTCACCTTTCCCTAACAGTTTTGGAGCTCCTCTACTTGACCTAGTTCTGCCTTAAATTACTTATTTCTCTGTATTCCTCTCAAATATCTCTTCTTTGTGTCCAATCTAGCTTTTTATGTTATTACAAAGGGTAAGATTTTTTTTTCCCTCATGAGCCCTCCCAAAGTCTGGGTTCAAAGTTTGTAGTAAAGATACCGGAGGGTCACATACCTGTTTGTTTTGATTCATTACAATAGACCAAGTTAACCAGGCATCTCAGTGGGAGAACTAGGAGAAGTGGTTCTGCTGAAGGAGGATAGACAGAGTATGTGGCTGGCACAAATATTACTCGTTGCCACAGAGCTCCCGATCTCAAATAAGTGGGTCTGATGGTTCAATCTAAGTTATGAATTAAACTTAAGACTCACGTGTACATCCTGGTGGCAGTATCACATGTAGGAAAATATGAAGCCCAGGAATCTTGACACAGATATGTAGGAAGTCAGGAAGGTACAAGGTGAGAATTTTGTTTGGCAAGAAGTTTTAGATGTCTAGAATCCGCTCCAGTATAATAGTTTTAGATGATATAGATCATTTCCAGTTTAAACAGATTCATTGAGACCATTTGATGGGAAAGCAAACAAGACCTGGAATCAGAGGGCATGATTTTGGGTCCTTGCTCTGCCCCTCCTGTGTGACTTTGGTAAAATCACTCATTTTCAGCGGGCATGTTTTTTTCATCCATAAAATGAAAATTATAGTAATTTATTTACCTTTCCTATTGAGCATAAGGATCAAATGAGATAGTGGGTATTAAAGTGCTATGTAAGACCTTCCACAATTTATAAATATCATTTATTTCTAAGTGAAAGGTAATTTAGTAGAATTGAGGAAGATATGGTTCAGAGATTATTAAATGGAAAATTAGTATAAATTATACCTGTTGGTTCATAGATTATATTTACTCAGGCACATTATTTTATAAATTATAATTTATTTTTAATTTAATATTTTATCAATTAAGAGGCTGGTAATTCATGTCTGTCTTTTATATATTGTTATCAAATGTCACATTTAGCCTTGGCTCTTAGTTATAGGAAAACCCCAAACAATAGTGATGTGAAAAAGATAAAAGGTGATTTCATTCCCATGGTAAATGTAGGCAGCTGAAAGGGGACGCATTAGGGACCCATTTCCTTCTACCAGATGTTTTTTGCCATACTAAACTTGCAATTTCCACCTTCGTGTCCAGTATTGCTGCTCTACTTCCAGCCATCATATTAACATTCCATCTGACAATAAAGAGAAAAAAGGAAAGAAAAGTTTCCAAAGAAAACTCTTTGGAAAGAGTACTTTCTGAAGTTTCCCATACTATTCTTACTTATTTTCTATTTGCAAGAATCTGATCGTATGGCCTTAAAAGAAAGGATGGAAATTCTGTTTTTATCTGAAGCCCTATGTACTCAGGTATTATTTTTAAAGATTCTGTTAGGAGGGTAAGGAGTGAACAAGTATTGGGGGAAGCTAGTCATTTCCACAGTAACAGTGATGGAAAACTCCTAGCACTTAATCACCAATAAGCAATAGCATGTATGTTTAGACTAAAATCTCCTTTGAAATTGCTGATAACAGAGCAATTTCCTTAATGGTTTTCAAAGAACAAATATTTACTAGATAAAAATCTATGTGCAGGTATTCCACTGGAAATAAAAGAGGAAAATAAATTATTGACCCTTAGAAACTATAATCTACAAAATAAGTATAAAAAGAGTTTTCAACACATAATGTGATAATACAAGAGGAAGTGATTTTGAATTCATGGAAGAAAAAAAAGTGTTGTATTATTCTGAGATACAATCATTATTTGCTATAGTCATGCATTAAATGGCATCCTAGAAACCTGAAAGGATGTGTATTCCTCTCAAAGTGCTTTATTTCATGCATTGAGAGACTGTAATTGAGAATAAATTATGAATCATAATTTGATTTTCTTAGAAATAAACACTTGGCATATTCCTGTTGGATTGAATAAGATAAATGAGTAGATACTTAGAAAAGACAGATCATATTTATATAAGCTTGATTTGAAATGATTCAATGATTCTTATAGTATCGGGTTTGCTTGAATCAAGTCGATTCTGCAGCAGCTCTTTTGCTTATGGAATCCTGTCATGAAGACATTGTGGTCAAAAAAGAGGACAGGTGCTGGGTGTAATTGGATTCTCTTTCTTCTCCCTTTCCTGCTCCAATACTGACTTTGACTGCTGCCACGCCTCTCTCTCAAAGGGAAAATGTATGGAGAATAGAAGGAGGCAAGGTTGGAGGTGGGGTGAGAGGAACAGTTTTCACCCTCTTAAAATGAGGAGAATGAAATTATAGCTCTCTAGGGAAGACCGGGAACACATTTCAACTCGTACTCCACCTCTTTCCACCCTCCCCTCCTCAACCTTGGGCCCAGCTCTCTCTTTCATTCTCTGTACTACTGTTATGTATGTGGATAAAAATGGAGGGAGTTTCTCAGCTTATCACATTAAACTGTATAATTTAAAGCCATGATATCAGAATAAAAGACTATACTTAAAATATTTCATTACATCTATTTTTGACTTAATAGTCTTTTGGATTTTGCTTCTCTTTTCTTGTTGACACTTTTTGCTGTTTTGGTTTTAAATAAAAATTGTAAGTATGATAAGGGGAAATGTTAAAAGCAGGACATGTCATGTTGAAACCAAAAGAGCCTAATAATAAAGCTTTGGCTCCACTCAGAAAGATTGTGATCCAGCTGTCACCATTTCTAGACAAAGTTAGAGGCTGATGCTTTATATACTGCTATTTTTTTATGTTCGTAAAATAATGTTTTACAGTTGACACTTGAACAACACAGGTTTGAACTGCACAGGTCTTCTTATAGTCAGATATATTTTTTTTAATAAATACTATAAATTTATTTTTTTCTCCCTTATGTTTTTCTTAATATTTTCTCTTTATTATGTGAATACAATATACAACGCATAAAACATGTTAAATATGTACTGACTATGCTGGTATATAGTATATATTAGTATATAACATACTAAATATATATCGATTAGACCTCTGATCAGCAGTAGGCTGTTAGTAATGAAGTTTTGGGCAAGTCGGAAGTTATATGTGGATTTTCAATTGTGCAGGGGTGTCAGTGCCCCTCATCCCTGCACTGTTCAATAATCAACTGTACTTCCTTCTTATTGTCAGGCAACTTTCTGCTGGTCTAATTGAGGCTCGAGATTTAAAAGTGAGTTGTACTAATAAAATTTAGCTATGTTCTGTATTGATAAAACAAATTGAGTAATTTTAGGAATCTGTTTTATACAAAAGAAAAAAATAATGTCAATTCAGAATTAGAAGTGTCCTTATCTTCTTAACTTTACTCATTCCAGTAGTCCATTCTAAGCGCATGCATTTGTTATAGTTACTGGCAGATGTGTTTTTATCCTGACATAATTTTTTAATGTTTTTATGTCTTTATTTAAAATGTTTATAACTTGCCTAATGCAGGATTTTCCATACACTGGATAGTCAATAAATATTTTGACCCTGAATGTCTCAATGACAAAACACGTTAAGACTGATAAAGAAAAAGATTACCTAGGGTTTATGTAGGTTGAGCTATTCTTTCCCAATAAATAACTATCTTCCAGAAAGGTATTTATAGGCATTATTTATAAAAGTAATGATACTAGAAATAGCTTATTTTGCTACATGTTATTTTTGTCCAATCTGGTCTATAGTATTCTGACCATAGCTATCTGTTCCTCATGCTGAGAAACTGAGAACCTAGCCTGGCAGGGTTCCAAACTTTCAAAGGTAATTGTTTACGTAAAGATAAGCAGTTTGAGACATCTTCAATCTTACTTCAGAATAAGGGATTTGCTACAATGTAATTTCAGCATTTTTCAACCAGTGAACTGAAATCTTGATTTATTCTTGGCAATAGTTTGAATTCTTTCAGCAGAACTGGTTTATGTCTTCTTATGACAGAGTAGCAAGGAGTGTGTCCTGAGAAGTCAAAGGTTAAAAAAAAATGGAACAGTGTACTGAAAATCTATTAAAAAGGGAAGCCAGAGAAAGCCCCCAAATGAAAAACTAGTAGTTCTCCACTTTTGCAGGCCACTGGAATCCACTGTTTCAGAGTTGGATGTTCTATGCTATGGGTCTTTGGTTTTCCAGTGGTAATGAGCTGATAAATAAATGCATGATCATACAGCTCAACAGAGGCGTCAATGCTGCCTGGCAATTCCATATTATCTGGCTTTCCAATTGTCAACAAAGAAAATTTCCAAACTGTTCATGTGTCCTCAAACCTCTGATCTCCCTTCTACATCTTTAGCAATGGACTCAACTCCTATTCAAAAAACAAAAAACAAAACAAAACAAAAAAAAACCCACAACATTTTGTAACCAGCACAGACGGGAGTTATCTTACCTTCCCACCACAAAGTATGCTAACTTTTATACATTTACACCCAATCTTTCTTCTTCCTACCTGTATTAAATCAAGACAGGATTTTCTTCTTATCCAAGGCCAGTTCTTCTCATGTGCTTTAGATTCCATTTCTATCAGACTTTGGTTTCTCTTTATTTGATTAACATTTCTCTTTAGTTAACATTTAAACATACTTTAGTATTTCTCATTGTAAAAATAAATCTCATACCCACCTTCCCTTCTAATAATTATAAAAGTACTGATAACCACAAATCATATATATATATATATTTATCACTTAGCATATACCAAACATTTTCTAAGACTTTTCTATTATTAATTTGTTCAGGGGAGGGTACAGGGGTATTTTGCCATACTTAGCTCTGGATCTTCTTTCACTCTTGCCAAGGGAAATAGAGTCAACAGAAGGGTGTTCTCTCCATAGAAATGTCACTCTGTCACTAATAGTTCAGGAGATAATGAGTAATGGCCCCATGTAGTGTCATGAATATAGAGAGGTCAGTGGATATATTATTACTAAATATAATCAAATAGGAATTGATAATTGGTTGTGTGGGGGAGAATCACAAGGATGACATTTAGGTTCCTGCTTGAGAATGATGGTGTTCTTTCCCAAAAAAAAAGAATTGATATAAGAGGAAGTGTGAAGAGTTCATGTTTGGACATGTTGGGCTTAAAATATCTGGGGTTGGGCAGCTCAGAGATAAGCAGATAGGGATTTGAAAGGTAGGCATGAATGGGACTGTCCTAGCTCAGGGTTGAAATTGGAACTTTGGAGTAGAAGTTCTTTGAGATCTCTACAAATCTTCATGTCCAGCATCCCATGACTGGCCCACTGATTGCATTCAACATAATTAATTTATGGTGGTTGTTCAACAGCAGGCATTACCCTCAGATTTCTGGAGAAGTCCAGATGAGAGGGTCAAATAATAGTCTGCCTTCTTCCTGAACTCCCAGCATTACTCTATTTTTGCTTCTTCCCCCCACACACACCTTTCGTTGTTAGGTATTTGATTGTTTCCATAGCAAATTTTATAAAGCTGTCTGTCAGTTCTGATAGCATCCTAAATTAAAATATGACTGTATAGGAGAGAGCTCCATTTTTTGTTACTCTTTTAAGAACTTTAGGACCTTGGCTAAATCTTGATAAGTAGTAAGTATAATGGGTTGAGAATTTGCATGAATAGTCATTATTGTTCATAGTTTTTGGAACCCACTAAGAACTAAGCACTGTGTGTGTGTGTGTGTGTGTGTGTGTGTGTGTGTGTGTGTATATATATATATAAAATAGGTAATTTTAAGGTGACCCTATGTAGTAATATTTTCACTTCCATCTGACAGATGAAAATTGAGGCTGTCAGAAGTTAGGTAATTTGGACAAGTTCACACTTTTAGTAGCTTCAATTGCCAAGAGTCAGTCAGTGATTGTCTAAGTAGCTGATTGTGAACCCTGTATGCACAGTAGAATTATTTAAGGAGCCTTCATTCTAAAGCTCAGGCTGCACCTCTGACCAATTACATCAGAATCTTAGGGGGTCGTACTAATAGATCCATATTTTTAGAGCTCCCCAGGTGACACCACTGTGCAGACAAGGTTGAGAAATACTAGTCTGCTTGTAAAACCTAGGTCATTTTCATACTCTGCCACCTCTGAATCCAAAGTTGTTTTCCTTCCACATTGAAATAGTCTTGTGAAAACATGTAGACTCTTGATTAAACCTGATAAACAGAATAAATCAGTGTCTTCTTGATAGAAAAACATTATCTTCCTCTGCCTTCCAAGTCATCAAAGAAACTCTTTGAAAGCCTAGAAACCCCAGCCACAGGTCTACAGTTCTGTTTGCTCTGCTTGTTACAAGTTGAAGGCAATTTTATAATTATGATTATCCCTGTGTTTGAGTGACTCTTTATGGGGCCTGATTCCCTCTACAGATATAGAACACAGTATAAATCAATTCGTAGAGCTCATAACACATTTTGAAATTTCTAAATTATTAGTAAGGCTTTAATTGAACTCTTGGCCTTATTTAGCAACTGACTTTATATTTCATTTGGAATAAAGTTGTTATTGTTTAAGCCTGGAGATAACAGTATATAACGAAGCATCTGCTGTGTGTGACATACCAATGTCTGGATTTTCAAAGGACTCATTTCAAAGAATCAGATTTTCTTCTTATGTATGATAAACTTTCTAAGGTCTTCAAATTATAAACACGTTTTCTGCAAGACACATATTTTTTACATCTGTGGAACAGATTTTTATCTCTATTGGCTTCTATTTAGCATTTATTTTCTCTTTAATAGAGCCACTTAGTTTTATTATGAAATTATGAAAATCCAGCAAATGGGAGTTGTTATTGTTTGAGGGACTCATGTTTGCAAACTACTTGTATTTCTCCTTTACTCATTAACTATCTTGTACCATACATGACTTTATATTAGCAATTTCTTCTATCTATTAGGGTCAGAGATTTTGATTATGCAGAAAATAACCTGCTCATCCCCATTAAGGTTAATGAACACTTTTTTTTTTCAAAACAAGTAGATCAGTGAGATAATATGTTTCTCATCATAGCTTTGTACCATAGCTTTTGAACAAGTGTTACAACTTTTGTTTAATGGTAAACCAAGAGTTTTTTAAAAGAGAACTAAAACCCATCATGTATCTTCCATTGATATTGTCCATTACATACGGAGGGAAAAATGCACAAGCTAAGTATTTGGGTCTATGAGAGACATTTGTCAGTTGCCTAAAAAATGACATAACCATTGATGTAGTATATCACAGCAGCTATGGTTATGTGAGTTTGAAGACAGTGGCATTAATAAAACTTCTGATTGAATCTTAACACTATAAAACTTTCAATTTAATTTTATGAAATGATGAAGCTTATGGTGACGATGCTCACTGGGTTTAATGGTGCATCTCATTTAGATTGAGGTGCTGTATCCAGATAATCTCAAAGTACATTTGCACATGTGTTAATGGAGTCTATATACAAAAACAATACCTTTAAAGGGAGATTTTTTTGTTGCTTTAGTTGGTAATTTGAACAATAAGGACTCATGTAGTATCATTTTTGTTTGTTTGTCATAACATCTATTTATTTACCAGCTGCACAGTTTTATTTCAAAAATAATTTGAGGTGGCTTAAATAATATAGTTTAACTATATAAAAGTTAATGCTAGCAAAATCAAGGTCCTTCACAGCACAAGACAACATACTGTAGTGAAAAGAGCGCAGGTTTCTTCATTTGCTACCTGTGTAACTCCACACAGTTTATTTAAACTCTCTGGCTTTATTTTCTTGTTCATAAAATATTTACCTTTCAGCATTGCTGTGAAATTGATGTTTAAGCAGAGGAGGTGCTTGGTAAGTTAGTTTTCTTATCATCTTTTAAAATGCACTCAAACATCTTCAAATATGTTTGTTTTGCCAAATAAAAATCAATTCACATATTTGATTAAGCTTTTAATTATGATATTATCATCAGCTGTCATTTATTGAGCACCTATTATATGTGAAGTTATGTATTATCTTTGTGTAAAGCTCTTATATCCATTATCTTATTTCACCCTCACAATGATTCGTTTTTAGCCTGTAAGAAAAATATCTGAATAATTCAAATAAGAATTGCTTTATATGGAGAAATTATTTCAGTTTGTCTAAAATTGTTGAAATATTGTGATGACTGCAGATTCCTGATTTCTCCTTAAATACTGTGGTTAAAGTATTCTAAAACGTTTCATCTCAATATTCTGTTTTTTATATTTCCAACAAAGACAAGCTTCTCTATATTTGTATTCCATCGAGGCTTTTTTGTTTTAATATCATGTGTTTCTCATCAAAAACATTTTCTCTTTTGCTTTTTGAAATATTCACAAAATAGGTGTCTAAAATTGCTTATTTTTAAATGCTAAATCCATTCCTCTTTAATTTATTTGAATGTTGGTAATAAAGTTAGAATAATATTTTGTTCTTAGAATATTTGTAAACCTGCCAAATGAAAAGAGTAAATAATTATATTTCACATTTTAAGAAATTAATCACTGTAATAACCTAATAATATTTTTCGAGTTGGAATTAAATTATCATTAAAGTTTGAAATAAATTAGTAAAACAGATATCTCTGATAAATCAAATAAATAGGAAACAGACAAGTATCCTTAGAAATGTAAAAAAAAAAATAGTACTTTTTAAAACCTATGAGATATTATATACAATTGTATACTGACACATTAGAAAATATAAATAAAATGGAAAATTTCCTTGGAAAACATAAATTGCTAAAATTAATTCAAGAATAAGTGAATAGCCCAATGAGATCTTTAATTAGAGAGTATTCATAGTACACTAGCGTTTTAGAGCTAAAGAAACCTTTAAAGCCACACAGTAAAAATGTCATAATTTGTAAGTGAGAATGTTGAGATCCAAAGGCAAACTAAAAAAATTCCATTCATTAATTTTGCAATGAGGTGATTCCTGTGGAAAGGCAATTCAAGGGAGATGCTAGAAGGCAAGAAGAAAATACGTGAGCAAGTAGTAAAGGAGTTGATATAAAGCTGAACATTTCAAGAAATTTGACCCCAATTGGAAAGAGAGAGAGCAACCCAATGAGAACCAGTGAGAATAAAACAATAAAAAATGGTTGGCTGGTTGGTTGGTTGGTTGGTTGGTTGGTTGGTTGGTTGGTTGGTTGAAGACAGAGATTTCCATGGATTTGTAAGCTAAGAGATTATATAAGCATATAGGCACTAACTGAAGGAGGAAAGTATAGAGTTATCCAAATATGGGATCAAGAGTCGTCACTCTATCAAGTTCTTTACATGTACCGTGCCATTTAATCTTGACAACAATCCTACGAGGTTGGTGCTACCGTGTTTCCCTGAAAATGAGACCTAGCCAGACAATCAGCTCTAATGCATCTTTTGGAGCAAAAATTAGGATAAGATCCGCTCTTATATTATAGTAAAATATTATAGTAAAATAAGACTAGGTCTTGTATTAATTTTTGCTCCAAAAGATTCATTAGAGCTGATTGTCTGGCTAGGTCTTCTTCTGGGGGAAATATGGTATTATTATATTCATTTTTAGAATGAGGAAAGAGAAGGCACAGAGGTTTTAGTAACACCCAGTAAATGTAGCAGTCAGTGTGTGAACCCAGAGTGTGACTTCAGGGACCTGCCTCTTAGCTCTATTACACCGTCTCCTGGGAGGGGAAGAGCCTGCTTTGGAATGAGGACGGCATAAAGGAAGTTAGGGGGCAGGGAATATGAAGATATTAATAAAAGATTTTGAGGATTAGACTATGACTGAGCAAAAAAATATTAAAGGTTTATGTGCACAAGGTCTGGGCTCAGAGACAATGTTTTAACCCCTGCTCATAACTCATTAACCATGAGATGTTGGCCGCGTTACTTACTCTCTTCCAAATTTCCAAATCTGTATGTGCAAACTGAGGATGGTGATTATCTGACTACACATATTATTCTGTTTTATATCATTATGAAAACTCTTTATCCTGCTTTCTTCTTTTTAGACTTTCTGGGCTTTTTTTTTTTTTTTTTTTTTTTTTTTGGTTTTCTCTATGGCTTAGAATTGGCTTGTCACACTAAAAGGGAAAAAAATGATTAAGATTTGATGAGAATTGCCTTGAATCTATTTATCAATTTAGGGAAGACTTACATTTATATTACATTGAGTCTCCCAACTAATGTGCATAATATGTTTCCCATTTAGTGAAATCTTGTTTTGTGTCCTCTAATTAAATGTTATAATTTTCTACATGAAGCTCTGGCACATTTTTTAAAGGTATTTGAGGTGTTTTATGTTGTTTTTTTTTATTATTATAAGCAGGACCTTTTCTTTCATCCAATAATCTTACCCTAGTGATATTGTTTTATACGTGCACTTTCTATTTTCAGTCCCTGAAAACAGTCTTTTTATTGAAGTTTTTTGTTTTTGTTACCTCTATTTATTGTCTCTTCTGACTTCCCACTTTTCCCTTTTCTTTGCTTAGCTTTGTGTTTTTTTTTATCTCCCTCTCCCCCCTCCATTGGAAGATTTTCTCAGTTTTCTGATTATCCTTGGATGCACATTCATTTATAAAAGCAACTCCCTAAAAAGGACTTGAAGCCTTACATGGGTAGATGGACTTATTGAAAGGTAGATTTGACAGTATGTTAATCAAGGATGAGCTAGAGTATGAAAAAATGTCCCCCTCTAGGGAGGAATTTTAATCTCTGGTCTGCTAACATTCTGGGAGTGGATGTGAGCGGGGAGAAATGGAGGTCCCTATAGTTTCATACATACACTGGTTATCTGCCTTGTACATCTACTCACTAATGAGACTAGTGTCTGAGTTAAAACCCAACCCATTCAATTTTCCACACTAAACCTCCCAGTTCAGTGCTGGGCTGCATTGAGTTGAGGAAGAAGCACAGAGTTCTAACTATTCTGTATATAGATTTCTCAACCAACCTCTCTCTTTTTCTGCCCCATGCAAACCTATGTCCTCCTTCTCTTTCTGCCCCTGTTCTTTCCAAGTGTTAAACCCTTCAGGTTTTCAGAGTAATGGCTCCATTACAAGCAGTATTTCCATCATCACTCGCCACATCCTATGGGTACTTAGGTTATACTTTCTCTGCCGCTATAAGTCAGTTATATGCCTTTCCTTCAACATCTGAATTTGTCAACACCTTGAGTTCACTGTTATCTACTGCCTAGTCTCTTTTTCCTGTGGCTTTCTAACTTGGTCATTTTAACATGGTTTGGGAGGAAGAGAAAAGAGAAATCAGTTATGATTAATTAGAAATTTTGTATTTTCCAATGGATATTTTTGGTGCATAGGACAATTAGTTTTGTGTGTGTGTGTGTGTGTGTGTGTGTGTGTGTGTGTGTATTTTAATTTATTGGGATGACAATTGTTAGTAAAATTACATAGATTTCAGGTGTACAATTCTGTATTACATCATCTATAAATCCCATTGTGTGTTCACCACCCAGTCAGTTCTCCTTCCAGCACCATATATTTGATCCCCCTTACCCTCATCTCCCACTCCCCACCCCCCTTACCCTCTGGTAACCACTGAACTATTGTCTGTGTCTATGAGGTTTTTTTTTCTCATTTGTTTGTCTTGATCTTTTACTGTTTTTGGTTTATATACCACATATCAGTGAAATCATATGGTTCTCTGCTTTTTCTGTCTGACTTATTTCGCTTAGCATTATACTCTCAAGATCCATCCATTTTGTCACAAATGTTCCTATGTCATCTTTTCTTACCGCCGAATAGTATTCCATTGTGTATATATACCACAACTTCTTTATCCATTCATCTATCGAAGGACATTTTGGTTGTTTCCATGTCTTGGCCACCGTAAACAAAGCTGCAGTGAACATTGGAGCACACGTGTCTTTATCTATAAGTGTTTTCAGATTTTTTGGGTAGATACCCAGGAGAGGGATTGCTGGGTCATATGGTAATTCTTTTTGTACTTTTTTGAGGAACCTCCACACTGCCTTCCATAATGGCTGGACCAGTCTGCATTCCCACCAACAGTGTGTATATTAATCTGTGTACAGAAAATATAATTTTTGTATGTTGATATTGTATCTAGCTACCTTGTTGATTCTGATTATTATTTCTGGTAGTTTAAAAATTGATCCTCTTGTATTTTCTAATAATGAGATGTATTATCTGCAATGATGGCAATGTTGTCTTTTTCTATTGCTTTTTTTTGTATTCTTCCTATAGATTTTAAGATAGTAGAGATAATGATCAACATGCTTCCTTTATTCATAACTGATGGGAATGTTTTGAATATTTCACTATTAAATATGATTTTCATCATAGGTTTTGGAAAAAAACCTTAATAAGTAACAGTGGTCTCCTCTATTCATAATTTGCAAAGAAGATTTTTAAAAATGGTAATTGAGTTTTGAACTTTGTCAAGTGTTTTCACATTTATTGATATCACATTTTTTTTATTAATACAGTAAGTTATACTGAGGTCATTTTAATGTTGAATCATCCTGCATTACTAGATACACTCTTATTTGATAGTGATTTTTGTCCTTTTACTGTATTTCTGCGTTTGATCTTTAATATTTTAACATTTATATAGGTAAGTAAAGTGCCTTATAGTTTTCTTCTTCATTTTGGTGTCAGCGTTATGCTAGCTTTATGAATTATTCAGGTACTTCTAATCTTTTCCTTTGACCTGGAAATATTTTGTAAAATTGGGAATTATATATTCCTTAAGTTTGTAAGAATTTGTAAACTTTTCTGAAAATTTTATCATTTGTGAAGGATTTTTTTATTATCTTTCAATTTTATTAATTTTTATCTCTCAGGCCAATTTGATTATTTATGTTTTTCTAGAAGAATGCCACTTCATGTAGGTTTTCAATTTTACATATATACAGTACATGCTATTCTTTTATGATACTTTTAATAGACTTTTTTATTCCTAATATTTATTTTGTCTCATTCGCCATCATTAACAAAACCAAACAAACAAACAAACAAAAATCACAGTTGCCAAAGATTTAGTTGTTTTATTGGCCTTTTTAATCAGTTTGGGTTTTACAGATTAATTATACTTTTTTTTTTATTCTTTTTTCTGTTTTGTTAATTTTGGCTTTTATCTCTATTAAATTTTTTCTTCTGATTCCTTTAAGTAGCCCATTTATTTTTATTTTCTGTTGTTTTCTAACGTTTCCCCAAAAATAAGACCTGGACAATCAGCTCTAATGTGTCTTTTGGAGCAAAATTAATTTTCCAAGCAAAAATTAATATAAGACCCGGTATTATATAATATATCATATCATATCATAGCATAGCATAGCATAGCATAGCATACCCTGTCCTATAGTAAAACAAGACTGGATTTTGTATTAATTTTTGCTCCAAAAGACACATTAGAGCTGATTGTCCAGGTAGGTCTTATTTTCGGTGCAACACGGTATGTAGGGTTATAACTCTCCTGAGTACTGTCACAGCAAAATTTCACAAGTTTTGATATATGTATTGCCTTGTTTTCTAGTTCTATATAGTTTATAATTTAGATTTTAATTTATTTTTAATTATTAATTCTTTAGATATTTTACCCCCATGGGGTACAGAATTTTAATTTTAATTTCTAATTTCATTGTGTTGTAGTTTGTGAAAATGTCCTGCATGTTATACTTTCATAATATACTCTATTTCATTTTCTATCCTAGGACTAGTTAACTTCTATAAATATTCCATTTATGTTTTAAAGAACTGTACATGCTCTGTTTCTTATATATAATATTGCAAAGAGAGATAATTAATATTGCAAAGAGAAAATCACTTTTATTGATTATTATAATATTCCATATTATTATATTTCCCCTTTTTCTGTGACTTACTGAGCTGCATGTTAAGTCTTTCATTTTAAACTTAGTTTGAAAGTTTATCCTTGTAGTTTTCTCAGTTGTCATTTTATATACTTTGAAAAATTATTAGTTTCATAGAGAAGTGTTACTTTGGAAACTTTTCTATTGCCTGCTCCTTTTATCAGTATGAAAAATTATTCTTCATCTTTTAATGCTTTTTTTCAATGTTATCACTGTGATATCTCATTTTAGCATATTAGCTTTTATTGGCGTAATTTGCTCTTTTCATCTCTTTATTCTAAATCTTTCTATGTCATTGAATTTGAGGTATGTCTCATAAATACAGTACAGGATTTTGATTTTTTTTATCCAATATAGAAGTTGTTAACTTTTAACTAGTGAATTTAAACATTTCCATTGTGATTTCTGATATTCTGATTTCTGATATTCTTTTTGTCTTCTTTGGTTTTCTTCTATTTACTATATTTCCTAGTTTGTAGTCCCTTTGCTCACCTTTACCTGGACTGATAACATATTTCTTTAGTTCTATATTTCTCTACTATTTTGCAAATATATTATTTGTTTCTACTTTTATGTGGTTACTTTCACATTAACGAAAATGCTCAAACACTTTTTTCTAATATCTGGAGTTAATCAGTATCTCTCATATTCCTGAGAACCAAAAAAAAAAAAAAAAAAAAAAGAAAGTAAAGCTTGTCATACTTAATTTCCCCAGCTCCCTTGCAACTTTCATCTATCTCCATCATAAATATTATTTTGATATTTATATCAAAGTGCCTATACTTTAAAAGTGTAGATATATATAAGTTTTAAAATAAAACTTAATTTAGACTTAATATATTATATTTCTTTTTTGTCCATTACTTCTTTTGTCTCATTCTCTCTTCCTGGATTTCTTCTTATTATCATTGGTTTATACTGTCTCGCAGCTCTTTCAGAGATAATCCTGAGGTAGTAAAGTTCAAAGTTCCTATCAATTCTAAAAATATCTTTATTTCTGCCTCTCAATTGAATAATAGTTTGGTTGGGTATAGAATTCTATCTTCAAAGTCATTTTCCCTTAGAATGTTGAAGATATTATTCTACTGTCTTCTTGAATCCTGGGTTGCTCACGTGGAGTCTGATGTCAATTTGATTCTTACTACTTTTTAAGTAATCTTTCTTTTGACTGTGACAGTTTTTAAGATTTTCTCTTTATTCTTGATGTTCACATGGTTTATCAAAGTATATCAGGGGTGGGAGGTGTTTGTATATGTTTCATCTTCTGTTTATCTTGCAGCCAGGAGGATCTTTAAAGTTCTGAAAAAGTTTCACATATTTCTTTAAATGCTGTCTTTTACCCCAATTTTCTCTATTTTTGTCCATCTGGAAGTTCTTTTAAACTGATGTTAGAACTTCTGTATCATCCATGTATCTTAAATCTCCTACTTTCCATTATCTTAATCTCTGCTCCCATTATCTAGCTTTGGGCTGTGGATCCTCTTTCGATGTGCACTCATCTGCTTTCTGTTTTACAGGCATTTCTCACAGTGTCTAGTCTGCCACAGTTTATGCTTGTTTTTCCTTTCCAGTTATTTTATGAAATGTTTTCTACTATCTCTAAGGATCTGGTGTGAAGGGTATACATGAGGGTGATAGGTATAAACAGTGCTCAGTTTTCCAATTTAAATACCTTTTCAAGTTTTGTGGTATTTGTTAACCACACTCATCAGCTGTAGAACAGGACCAGATTGGAGGTTGGCAATGTAGACAGTGAGCTGCGATGAGTCAAGACACCCAGCTGCAGATGTGTCAAGAGCAGACACACAGAGGTTAAGGGGAAGCTGTATGACTGAGGTCACGACAGCAGGGCCAGAGGTAGCAAGAATTGAACAGGTGACAAAAAAGGAACTTGTTTATATAAAAGGAGAATCAGAGTTTAAAGTTTATAAGTAGAAAAATCTCCAGTATTAAGGGGATCCAAGGGAAGGTTGGTCTTTGTGAGTTGTTGAAGTGGGAGAAGAGATCAGAGAATGTATATGCATTCCTTACGTTGAGACAGCTTACCTCCATACTTGGAACACTTTCAGGACATATATGAATATTCATCTGACCATAGTAGAATGGTATTGCCCATAGAAATGGATCTTATTTATCTAGTTACTATGCATTTGTCCACACGTGTTGTGGAAAAACAACTCTCTAGAGAGACCTGAATTATTAAAATAAATGTCAGTAGCCCAAGATTACATGTATTTCAATTTGTGTTAGAATTAACATAAGTATTAGGAAGTCCCAAAGTAACAAACATAATATAGAGAAAGCAAATTAATTGTGTGTTCTGAGATATTGAGCGTTTTATTATTTCTTATAAAATTTCATTGTATGCAGTACTTAGTATTTAACATATCAACATTTTTACATTGTTTTATATAACCCTATATTGATAGTTGAAGATGGAGAAGGGATAGCTTGCTAGCCCAAACAATTGAGACGAGACAAACTGGTGGATGGAAGTGATGTGTAAATTAGAAAGTGTAACTAGTCTTCAGATATTGAATGGAAGTTTCTTTGAAATACAGATCAGGAATGAGCAAGGTAACCAGCCTGAAGATGTTTAAACCTTAACTTGGAAAAAAAAGTTTCAATGTCTCAAGTGTAGCAGGAATCTCAATCAGTTAAAACTACTGCAATATGCATGTAAAAGAGTAAATGAATGAGGCAGAGGGTGCTAGGAATCCATGACTTTACCATACTGCAAGTTATCATCTTTGTAAGAATAAATTTAAGTAGAGTTAAGTACTACATGAAATAAGGAATCACATGCTGAGAAAGCTTATACCTTTGTTAGTACTATTTAAATGATAATTATAATCGGTTGAGCACTTGCTGTATACTTAGCATAGTGCTGCTCAACTTCAGCTTCTGTGCATTATTCCTCATCGTTAAAACAATCTGGTGAGATAAACATGGTAAAGTTCTTTTTATAGGATTAAAAGACCTGGAAAGCTAAATTAACATCTGGTGAATTTCAACAGAATAAACAAATAATACGAATAATTTGGGCTTAAATTTAAAAAAGATATTCGGCTCTAGCAGTAGATTGGCGTGGAGGTGGAGGATGGATGTTATATTTGTATTATTTTTTTTTGAGTTTTTATGATTTTTTTTCTAGTTCTATGTTTGCTCTTTTCAATTTTTGGAAACAGCAAGACTGAGACTGACAAAGGGAGAAATTGTTTAACTGGTTCTGGTTTATAAAGACTTGCATTTTAACAAGATATACACAAAGAAATTATAGCAGTAGTGAAATAAGAAGCAGCATTTACCAAGATGAAGTTGATCATCTTTGCAGACAAGTCAAAGGGACTGATGTTTGGCAAATTTACAGTGATTAAGTTGTATAAAAAAAAAATCTATGAATTCATGGCTGTGTACTGCCAGTGACTCGATTAGCTTTTTAAACTAATTTGATTAAGACACACATTCTAATGTAATAACAGAGGGTAATATATTAGGTACTTTAAGATACATAAGTTATTTTTTTTCTAGGCTATTAGCCAAACCACTTTATGCTTTGCTCTTATACCTTGAATATCACACTTGTATTAAAGCAAAGTAATTTTTTTTTTCTTTTCAGAGGCTGTTGCTATGTAATCTGAACATTGATACAAAACAGCAAAGAATTATCGGTTGAAAAGGAAGGATAAAGAATGTAGCCAAAAGAATTATGCAAGATGTCTATAACATAAATTAAACCAAAAAAAGGACCATTCCCATAATTATATTTCAAGAAAAAAAATTCAAGTAAAGCAGTGATTTTAATCTCCCTTGAGTTTAAATGTACATTCAGGCTTCTTCTCATAAAAAATTGAACACATACATGGAATTAAGGCATTTTTTTTCCTATCATAGATAATGTATACAGCATAAAGACAACACGGTTTCTAATTTCTGTAAATAATTACTCTGTCTCAGAGGAGAGGTAGGTATTTGAAGTAAGAGCAATGAGTTGGTGATTACCAATCCGCTGAAGGACAGACACATGATTCCACCATATTTAGTGTGAGTCTTTTTTGTTTCCACAGAGCATCTGTACGACCACCACTGCGTTTTTGCACTTTTTCTTCCTGGCATCGTTCTGTTGGGTTTTAACTGAGGCGTGGCAGTCATATATGGCTGTAACTGGAAAAATTAGGACACGACTTATAAGGAAACGCTTTTTGTGCCTTGGATGGGGTAAGCATGTTAATCTATCCTCCGTGCTCTTACTAAAATTACTAAACACATCATCTTGTGATTATCTCAGGATACTTTTATTTGTGTCTAATTTGATATACAGAAGTGGAAATATGTGAGGCTGGTCATTTTGTAACATTCTGTGGGCATCTGGAACTTTAAAAAGGGATAAATATTGGACGACCATGTACTAGGTTGGTGCAAAAGTAATTGTGGTTTAAAAGGTTAAAAATAATTGCAAAAATCGCAATTACTTTGGCACCAACCTAACAGCTAGTCAGTTAACAATCAACAGTGAGTGGGTCAGAGTAAGCCTGAGATATTTACAGTCCGAAAGCAAAATGTTCTCTGCTGATATGTTCTGAAAATGCAAAATATATAAAAATGTTCAGGGGCTCGAAGTCATGTACACTAGTCATGTACCTCCCACAAGAAAACTCTGAGGAATCCATTCAGAGAGTGCGCAAAACAATTAAAGACGACAGCTATTCATGTCACAGGGGAAAAGCCACTTACAGATTGAATGAAACCTCATGGATAGTCAGTTGGGTCCTCAAAGGAAAAACAGAATTGTTGACAGACTGTGAATTAATTAATTCTTTGCCTATCTTTATTATGAAACAAATCTCTCTTAAATTGCCTTGTAAAATAGACATCTTGAAGGTCTATGCATTTCATAGGCCAAATCTAATGTTTAATTAGTTAGTTAATTAGCTTAAATTAATTAAAACTAATTAGTTTAATTAATTTAAGAACTAGTTTTAGGAAAAACCCAGGATTTTGACATGTTTGCGTTTGAGTTTCAAAAGATTTGCACTAAAAACACTGTGGAATTTTGGACCAAATATACAACAAATACCTAATGTACCAGAAGACTGGAGAGTGGGATGCTTCAGGAAGCCTGAAAAATTACAAATAAGTGGACTTATTAAAATACCAGAGTAATTCATTCTGGAAAAAAAACAGGGTCAAGAACACTTAAAGATTATCTATTAGATTTCAGCAAGGATCTGTCATGTCTGACTAATGTATTCAAGGTCTTTGTCTTAATAAAATAAATGGGAAATCCTCTGAGAAATGACAGAATGTATTCAACTTATTTTTTCATAGAATTTTTGTGTGGATTTCATGTCAAACACCTTCTAAAGTTGGACTGGTATTGAATCAGGGGACACTTTTGTCGTTAATTAGTACCATAGATCCAAGAAATATAGAATTCAGGTAAAGAAGACTCTCCTTGAAGTGTAAAGAGTGGTGATTTCCGATGGTACTAGACTATCAGGAGGTCTGTGAGTGGGCAGAATAATGGCAGAGGAGTCTCATTACGGCAAAATGCAACATAGTTCATTTAGAAAAAATGTTTTTAAATCTAAATTATATGGAACGAACACTATAAACCCTTCAGCTATGACTTAGGAGAGAATTTTTGTTTTTCCTATGAACTTGTTCTAGTCAATCAAAACAGTCAACTAGTAACATGCATGAAATGCATAGAAAAGGAGGAGGAAGAGGAGGAAAAGACATTGTATATATCATATATACAATTATACATGATTTATATATATGTGGAGAGAGACAGAGATATAGACAGAGACAGACACCAGTATTTGTTAAAACAAAAACATGGTGTGTCCTCTGAGGTGCTCTCCATAGATTTTGTCATTAAACCTTGTGTCACTTGCAAAGACATGAAAAAGAACAGCAGGAAGTAGGGGAAGTGGTAGGAGGAAAGAAGATGGGTGGAGGGGATGCAGGATGATTAGATGATAAACTTTACAAGCTGAAAAGGCAGACACGATCTTCGTGGAAAGAAGCCATGACCAAAATTTAAAAAGAATTTAAACAGCATAGATTAGATTGAGCTTTTTTTTTTAACTAAGTACAGAGAGGTTCCATTGAACTTGATTCATGTAAACATAAACTAAAACATGTCAGGTCAGAATTGTTGCAGGTATGCAGGCAAGTGAATTCTAAGGGGTACTGACTAATGCATGGAGTGATACTTACCTAGGTCCAGGAAGAGAAATCGGCATATATTTTCTGACGTTGATTCAGGATTCTTAAAGGAGGATAATCATGAAGCCGCAAAATTAATTGATTAGGGCCCTTAACTCTGTTCCTACATTCTTGTTATTATAAGTAAATCATAAAAATTAAGTGATAAAATTGTTTTTTCCATCTTATAAGTACAACTTGATGTGGATCAATATGTGGCTAACTGGTCGTTCTACTTCTGTAATATTCCATCACACCAGAACACCCGTTTTGTTGTTGTTGTTGTTGTTTTTTGTTTTTGTTTTTTTGCCTGTCTGATTTTATAAGTATAACAGTCTCAACCCTTAGGGAAAAAATAACTTAAAAGATATACTAAATCTCTGTTATTAGTTTTCTTTAAACCCATGTCAAATGTAGTGGTAACCTAGCAACATC
Organism: Rhinolophus sinicus; assembly: GCF_036562045.2. Classification (NCBI taxonomy): domain Eukaryota; kingdom Metazoa; phylum Chordata; class Mammalia; order Chiroptera; family Rhinolophidae; genus Rhinolophus; species Rhinolophus sinicus. The sequence continues at coordinate 108,383,319 of NC_133755.1, forward strand.
AGAGAAGTGCACTGAGTTAAAAACCCAGCTGTCACTCTCATATTTCTGTACTTGAAAGAAATTTTGTAACAGAAACATGCTGTATGAAGTGATTTATCCAAAGGTGGTTCCTCTGATTTAAGCATTTTGAATTTGTCCTAGCTTCTCTTGAGCCAGTATGTACAATGGTCATAGCTGAATGTGAAGTGTGACAATGTTTTTCTTACAGGTTTACCAGCATTAGTAGTGGCCACGTCAGTAGGCTTCACCAGGACAAAAGGATATGGCACTGATCACTAGTAAGTCCATCCACAGTGATAAATCATGTTTATAATTAAGTCATCAAGCGGCTTCATTAGTCTTGGTCAGCACTACTGATGGCTTGCGTTTTATCACTGAGTCATTAGCAATTGTAGATATCACATTAGTGAGGAGTGATGTTAGGTAGTTTAAATTGCACAGGGGAGTGATGTTAGGTAGTTTAAATGCACAAAGGGTAGGAAATAAATGCCAGGGCACTGTTCACAATCCTTGTTTCAATTTCCCATTTCTTCATAATACCAATGTACTTGAATTTTAAAATATTTCAATATGTACTTTGCATGTTCAATCTCAAACACGTTTTTTTTTTAGAACTGGATAAATCTTGACACGTTAACCTTTTAGAATGTGATTCTGATCTAAGCTTCTAATTTCATTGATGATAACATATATTGGTATCAACCAAGTTTTGTCATGTTAGTTAAAGTTTTCTTACTATGTTGGACAAATACATACTAAACCTTATAGATCCAGGGACTCAATAGATCTCAGATTAGGAATTGCCTGGGCTTTGGGAGGAAAATAAAAGGGAGAAAAAAGGGTATGGTATCAGCTCATCCTACTTATAACTGTAATACTGACAAAGTCTATGAGGCAATTTATAAATTAAGTTTATGCTTCAAATGTAAAACAATGCACTTTCATATTTACTTCATCTGTTTGTTTCAAGTTGAGGAGGCAGTTGAGAAATGGGGAGAGGGGTGTGCATCTTATTAGAAGTATAAGTTTTAAAATAAAGTGTTCTGTTTAATTGCCTTCAGGTTTGAGATAAGAATCACTGCTATACAGTCCCTCTGATGGGTTCATCCAAACTGAGAGTATGAGAGACATCACTTTACCTGCCCATCCAAAAAATTTAAAGAACTATTATCATCAGAGCCCTTGTTTTTTTATGCAATCTATGGGATGGAAAAAAAAATCTCCCTGACAGTATATGTTGTAGAGCAGTGCTTACTATAGCACTATTTCCTTTAAGCTATTACTTTTTACAATAGTAGTATGATTCCTTTGGCATACATCCAGTATTTGAAAGGTACTATATGGACAGAAGTAGGATTATGGATGATGTGGTTCCAACTTTTCAATGAGTTTACGATTAAAACCAATACAATACATTATAAAGATTAACTCACACAAAAATATAGTTGAAATTTAGTGGCAATCTCAGAGACACCAAGCTAAAGTGTTCTATCAGACTAAGAGTTTTCTCTACAAGTATTTTATTAAAAAATAGATATTAAATTGTCAACCCCAAAGTGGGAAAGTAGAATTTTATCTGTCTGCTGTTATGGTAATAAGCAGTAACTAAATGGAGACATAGAATACACACATACACATTTGTGTTATGAATGTATTGATATATGTGTGTGTACGTATATAAAATTACTAGTTTAAAAATGTTAATTAATGTATCATTTACATAGAGTAACATTTACTCTATTAGGTTTAGAATTCTGTGAGTTTTAACAACTACACAAGCCATGTAACCACCACCACCACCAATACAGAAGTGTATTGTTAAAACAAATATAGCACAGTTATTGTTAATTGTTAGTTGTGAAGGCAGCATGCTGATTCTGTGGACTGACAAGTAATACTGAAAAGGGTTATATGTCAAAAACAGGTGAATGAAGTGGTGGGCATGACCGTTTTCATCAGCAGTGATAAAACAATCCCTTATAGTTTCCTTCATTGACTCTCCTGGATTCTGATGTCCACATAAGTCACCTTGCAAAGTCAAGTGCCAAGTCCCATGCCCTCTCCATGTTCTTGTGCTGTGAGAGAAGGAATATTTTTACCTAAATGGGTTACCATGTCTCTATCAATGCAAACCTGCATCTCTTGGTGAATTTAGTAATTGAAAGAAACACAGCTGCATTGATTTTTAATCAAATGTATATCTTTAGTGAGCTTTCTGAGTACTCTGGGAAAAAAATAAAATTAGAAGGAAAAAAGCATGCAAACTATAAATTATCCATTCACCGCAATGATAGCTTTTAAATCACTTTCTCCCAAATAGCTCAAAGGCCTCAAGGAAGATCCGGTAAATGGCATGTCTAAGACTCTAAAAACACACTATTCTTGCTTAAAAGCATATTTGAAAAATTCTATCATGGATATAAAGCAGCATTTTACAGAACTTAAGCAATAATCATCTTTGTACTGAAAGTCAATATGAAAATCACACCGCTAGAGTAATTTGTCCAAAATGTTTTAACTGCCTAGAAGTAAGGCTTTGTAATAAGTTTCTTTTTCTGTGTGATGTCCATAGTATTTCTCACTCATGAACTGCTCTAATTTTAGCTTTTTCCATGTCTTCTATGAATTTTTTTTTAAATTACAAAGCTTTTGTCAGAATTCCAAGACTAAGTAATAGTCCAAGTTATCTGTATCACACCTCCGTGGTTTAACACTTATCACTAATTTTTGTTAGTTTTTATCTGATGTTATTTTCAGTTGCTGGCTCTCTCTTGAAGGAGGACTGCTCTACGCCTTTGTTGGACCTGCAGCCGCTGTTGTCCTGGTAAACACTGAAATCAACTTATTCTGTTTCTTAGCAAAAAAAAAAAAAAAAGACCACTTTGTTTCAATTAGAGTGACAATTTTGTGTTTGTTGTGTAGAAATTTTAAAGTTCAATGGATTATTGCTTAAATCTGAATATCAACTGCTATTCTGTCCTTAATTACTCTAAAATGTTCCTATTTTGAAGACTGAAGAATATTAAATGTAGGAGCATGGGATTTCTCTTACAGTAACTTCACATTTGTGAAGAAGTTTCAGTAAGTTCCAATAAATTCTTCCTCTTTCATGTATAAAATTTCATCATTTATGATCATTTCACCTTTATACTATTCTGTATGATCTCTGTAGTCATTAAGATCTCAGTCTTAAGAACCGCTGTTGCTACCAAATATCAATGAGAAAATATATGTCCCTATGCCCAAGTTACCCAATCTCAGCACTGCAGACATTTTGGTCTGGCTATTTGTTTGTTATGGGGCCATCCTGTGTATTTTAGGATGTTCAGCAGCATCCCTGGGCTCTACATACCAGTAGTATCCTCCAGTTGTAACAATCAAAAATGTCACCAGACATTTCCCAGTGTTTCCTGGGGGGAAAAAATCATCCCCAGTGGAGAACTGCTTATGTTACACATGAGGATTTTTTTTCTTTTCAGAATCACATAATAATTCCTTTATATGTTTAATTATAGGAACATGAAAGTTTCCTACCAATTTTCCTTTCTCTCTCTCCCTGAATTTATTGATTACAAACCTTTCCTGTCCAATAAATCCTTGGGAAAAAAATGTAAGGGAGTAAAGAAATGGTCTGAATTAAATACAAAGATCTATATCGCTATGCAATTAGATTTCTAATTGGAAAATTACCCTTCGGTTTCTTGAACAACTTATTCAATAAATTGGTAGCTAGTGACATCGTTCTTAATAACTCTGTGTGACTTTTTCTTCCTTAAAGTTTTCTCTCCTCTAAACTATAACAGAGAGCAGAAACTGCTAATGTTGCACAAAAGAAATAAAATCTAGGCATTAGTGTTAAAGAACAGCATTGGGACACTGAAAATATTAGATATATCTTTGTCTGCTGTATTGAATTTTTAATCAATTAAATTATTTTCCTAAGCTACTAGGTGAATATATATATATAACCCTAAAATAAAGAGATGAAGAGTATGTGTATAATTGAAAGGCCAAAGTGTGGTTTTTGGAGTAGTGATGAATTGCCTCATTAGGTTAAATTGGAGATTCATAGAATCTGTGAAATACACTTTTCCTCTTAGTTCAAATAATGAGAAGTGCGAAGATGAGTAAGTTTCTTGATTAAATGGTATCTTGTCAGGAAGCTATGAAGAGTGACACCTCCTAAAGCCTCGACTTAACTGGTGCTTTGTAACTTCCTTACACCAGCAATTAGATAGATCTCAGCTTTATAGTTCATCTGGTCAAAGTGTATTGGAGGGGAAGTGGACATTTTTCTTAACTAGTCATCCTGCTTAATTTGAGAGATTTTTGTGAAAAACTATTTCGATATCATCTTCACCATTTGCACTGGAGGGGCACCAAGAGTCTGTTGTTTGTGGAGGGTAAAGAGCAGGAAGGACCAAAGCAATATTTGTCCTTGTTTGTCTTGATTTCAGCATTGGACTGGATTCCTTTCTCAGGAAGTGCGGGTAGGTTAGAGAAGCGTGGGCGCTTGCCATAATGAGCGGCTGCAAATGGACCACAGCTACCTCTGCAGCTTTTTAACAGTTTTCCTTGAGAAAGAAAAAAGTATGTGTGATTTTATTGCAGCTGTATTTAAATCCTTTTACGTGAGAGTGAGAGAGTCTTAGAAAATGCTGAGAAGTGTTCAATATAACATATTACCAGCAGTGGAGTTAGTGTCCATCTTTTAAAGGATTTTGGTGAAATGAATAGGCTTTTATCCTTTGTGGAGAAAAGCATGGTGCATCAAAATGCTTCCCACCCTACAGGAGACACAGCCACACAGCCTGAGGCATTTAGGCATTCTGTCCTCCTTGCTGGGGGCAGTGACATATCCCTAGCCCTCTTGGAAGCCAGGGCTCCCTCTAGCCTCACGCTATGAGACTCGACATCTTTTGTCTCTGGGGCATAGGGTAAAACTCATTTAGCCAATCGATTTTATTCCGGGTGACTCAGAAAGAAGAATGCCAGATTGGCAGAGTATGGCACCATTTAAAAGTTAGGCAATGGAATGTTAATTTACTCCATGTTAACTGCAAAGCGTTGAAATCAAGGGTACTCAATGTCCTTTAAAACTTGAAAGTAACACCGCATTGTTAAAGCATTTCATGTTCCTTTATGCACTTATAAAATCCTTGCAAAGTGCTTCATATCACTATTGATGTGAGTATTTAATTCTGTGGTGGTTGTAAATTTGATAAAAAAAGGGTTTTCAGGAGAAACAGGGACCCAATTCCCTTCAATATCATTGAAAGGTCAACCTTTGTTTCTGTTTGACAGGTCAACATGGTGATTGGCATTTTGGTATTTAATAAACTTGTTTCCAGAGATGGGATCCTAGATAAAAAGCTCAAACACAGAGCCGGGTAAGCCGCCACTAGTGGATTTTAAAGGTTCTTTATCAGTGAATCCCATACTCCAATCCCAGATCATCACTGACTGTATTTGACTGCCTTGAATTTTGTTCTTGAGGCAATAGTGTGACTGATAGATTCTGCCATTCAAGTTTTCAATGTGCCATTCTTAGGTAATAGGGCCAAAATCTAAAAATAATTGAAAAGACCATTAAGAAAATCTGGGTTTGTGTATGTTGCCTGTTTGTAAAATAAGAAGATTAAATGTAAAGGCTAGACTTAAAATACTTGTCCTCAGGTGTGGATTTGCAAAGGTCTTTAGTTTCCGTTGCAAAGGGAAAGAGGGTGAATTGAACTTAATGTCAGTATGAGGCACAACTGAATTGGGACAAGCAAACCTTAGGAGGGTGAAAATACTGCGTTTTATTTAATTGTACATATCAGAAAAAGTCTTTACTGGAAATAATCTTTTACGAAACACTATTCTTGTCATATATTCTCATTCTATATGACATTTTGACTATAACTTGCTAGAGTTACTCATAATTTTCTCTTGCGCATTTTAACCATTTGTAAAATTTAGAAAAGCATTATTATAATATCACCATGTCCAATGATTTAATAACTTCCATAAGCAGATTGATAGCAGCCTTTTAAGGTTATATCATCACTTCATAATAAAAATTTGTAGAGGCTTGAATGATTAATGGCTTTGAATTTCCTTCTGTATCTTTACTTATAAAATGTTTATAGCTTTCTCCTTTCTGTTTAACTATACCTTCATTCACAACTTACCCTACAATTGTTCTAATTTCTGTAATAATTTATGGCATTATTTAATAGTCATAGTATTTGATGACCAACTGGTGAGAATTTTAGGTCCTCTGTGTTTTTATAATCTATATAATGATTTATAAGACAGTACAGGTATTTTTTTTCCCTAGTAAAAGACTAAGTTTAATGGCTTTCAATATAAAAATTTGATATCATTCATATTAAACATCAAAACCACAATGGTGTAATAGAAACATCATTGGAGGTTCCTTTCTGAGGTGGGAATCACTTTCCATTTAGAGACTTGTTTTCACTTCAGACGAGTCTCCATCCCATCTTTAAATAGGCACACTTGAAGTTGTACAGACACTGAGCTTTCTGTACCCATTTGAACTTGAGGCTTTTACACGATTACTCTTGTTAGGCTGCCACATATGTTTGGAATTGGAGTAAGAGCTTTTTCAGTTATTTCCATCCAGAATTGTGAAGTAAGAATAAATTAATCATACTGAATACCAGGTAAAAAACTCTAGTGATGTAAACTTGTATATATGTATTTGTATTTGTATTTTTTTTAATTGAGCTGTGGGGTAGTTAGTGGTTAAGATAAAGCTTTGATGTAAAAAGGGCAAAAGGAAAAAAAAAGGAAGGCCATACTCAAAATCTAGCTCCGCAATTTACTAGCTGTGTGTGTCTTTGGTCATGTTACTTAATCTTTCTGCAGCTAAGTCTTCTCACCTGTAAAATTGGGATAATAACTCTTGCCTCATAATAGAGCATATGGAGTATAATGTATTAATACATAAAGCATTCATTAAAGTATCTAGTAAATAGCAAGCCCTCCCTCAACAGATGGTAGCTATAGTTATGATGAATGAAATGATGAAGCCAGGATGGACAGGTTGTTTTCAAAGGACCATGACTTCTACAAGTCCAGCTGTTGCGATTCTACCATTCATGACATTGAGGTCAGAACAAGAGATGAGATCATCAGAATAAGTATAGTGCTGAGAATTCATTAAATTTGCAATCAATATTTTTTTCTCATTTAATTAATTTATATGTAATATCCAGTTTGATTCACATAGCTCTTTGTAAGCGGTAACATAGGTTTCGGAGAAATGACAATATTGTCCCATTATGAATTTAGAAATTACCCATTTTTATCTACATATTAACTTTAAAACCTCTATTTCCAAAAATATGATAAGAATTGCATCTGTTCCCCTGGCAAAACTGAGTCAAGCAATGGTTTTCTGGTTCAAAGGCCATTGCTTGAGAAAGAGAAATGTTGTTAAAAGCAGCATATTGGTAACTGTCCAAAGCAGAAAAGAACTATTAATAAATTAATGACCCTAGGTTTAATTTTTTTTAATCTATAACATAAAATGCTATTTTAGCTTATGTGTGTATATATAGATTGAAATATGCTTTCTATTCCAAAGTGTGATTGAAGGAAATATTTTAGAAGACATGAGTGTTTGAAGCTAATTTTATTTCACAGAGAAAGTAGTGAGGGCAGCAATGAAGACTTTAGTGAAGAACAAATAACCAGAAATAACTAAAGAAACATTGAGCAGAAAACTGATTGATTAACTTAACAATTGATCTCCCTAATTGTACATATTGACCATTTCAGGTTCTATGAATATGCATATGTATCAAGTGTTTCTTTTGAAATATTATTTAGAATCAAATGTGGTACTAAGATGGCCCTCCTCCCATTTTTTTCTATTCTTTGTTTCCTTCTTTTTATAATCAATTATTAGGAACTGCCAAGCATATAGTTTATGTTCAATAAATATTTATAAACAAATAAGTCAATGAATAATAAATACAATAGCTTGACAAGTTTTATAATACCCAAGCTATATTAAAAATTTTAATACATAAAATATATTTACCAAGGGGGAATTTATTGCAGATATCAACCCAGCTTATGTAAAATTATAATTGTAAAGAATGAAAATAAGATAAAATGGCATGTGTCTTTTTAGAACATCTCAAACAAAATATTTTCTCTCTTTTGCTGCAGTTTAACTTTCTTATCTACTACAGATTTTAAATTGCTTTACGATGTCTACCTGAAATTAAGCAGACTACTGTACCAGGATGTTGTACAAACCTCATGAGATTTTTCCAAAGGGAGGGGGGTATATTTGCTTTCTGGGAAACATTTTATAGTATTAACAAGAAACCAATCTGATAACATATTTATTTTTCTAAGATAAAGAAAATTGTGGAAGGGAACTAGAACTTGTAGACTCCAAGACCCCACAAGCTGGAGAGAGTAGTAAAATGACGCATGTTCAGATTCTAGTGCTCTAGTGGATACTGGTTACATCTGACCTTATGGGAAATTAATTTTTTCTTTTAATTGTTAGCATGTTTTGTTTTATAAATCCATAATTTCCCCTATAACAAAGAAACAAGATTTGATTTTTCATTGCAGCAACTCGATTTCGCATCTAGACTATGTCTTCTTAAGATTATATTAATTTCTATAGTGGCCATGCAAACTAGGACAAAATATTAGCTTTTTCTGGGTAACCCATCATTTTTCTGTTCCATTCCTATCTAATAATAGAATTCCAAAGGTGTCCAACCAGTTAACATCAAGCATAGTTTTCAACAGTTAGCTCTCACTAAGGAAAGTATGTGTAGTAAACTTAGTCAGTCACAAATAAATCTCAAATAAGGAGAAATGAGCATTTCAAATATGGTCTTAAAATATATTTTCAGAAAAGCCCATACTTAGATCAAACTACAGTTTTTCAAGCTAAAATACTTGTTTATATTGTGCACTAAAATTATTTTTCAGTAATCTTTGGCTTTTCAATCTTATTTTAGAGCCTAGAAGCATAGTAACCTTAAAATTGTGAAAGAGCCATGTCCATGTTTGAAGCACCAACACCGAATAGCCTTTCTTTTGTGATACAGGAACAATAAATGACTCAGGCATGCCTTTTAATATTAATCTGGTGGGACTTAAGATTGAAGACACTCAAATGAATAGCTAGAGCAGTTGAGGCTCATTCCTCTTGGTTCATCAGAATAATCTATGGAACTTTAAAAAATACAGATGCCTGGGTCCCATTTAATTAGAGTCTTTGGAGTTGGAGTTATACATCTGATGTTCAGCCACTGGGGGAATACTGGTCTAGGTAGTCATTTCGGAGTAGTTTCAAACACATTGGCATGTGCAGTGATGCATTCAGGAACCACAGTGGGTAGGCAATTGGTTACTTATTATTTTGAAAAGTTTAGACAGATGTGGTTAGTACAATGTCCAGGGTTGAATCAGTAAAGTGAATGATTTAGTATTCCCCACCCCTGTGTTGAACTCTGAAAGCTTTGCTTTTTCTCATAGGGTCTACTGATCAATCTACTTACTTAATAGCTTTAAGATTTATTATCCCATACAGGCAGTATTCACAAATCAGTGCACTTCTTTAAAAGAAACATTCTGAATTATGAGACTTAGGATTTTGCTCTGTTCTGCCACTTTTATTATACACATGGTAATGTAAGTCCACTATAATATTATTAAGGAAAAAACAGCTCATTAGGCAAACTTATATTTTAGACATAAATATCACATGGGAATGGATGAGAGAGGTACATGACAGGAAATTATTTCACGGTGTTTTGAATTTTTATTCAAGTAATTTTTTTTTTTTTTTTTTTTTTTTTTCCCCTAAGAGGATTGTATTCTAGTAAACCAGTCATTTTCAAAGGATTCTTTTCTAAAGCAAAATGTTCATGAAGTTTTTCTGGGTTATGTGACTTTGCTTCTGTGACCTAGTAGATTGAACTTGAATTATTGAATTCATATTTACCTGCAAAATCCTCTAGACTAGAACAGACCATTTAAATGCTATTAGTTGGCATCTATGGCAAAATGTTGAGGAAGAATATTTTGAACTTAATGATTATGTTAAATGTGTTTATTAAAGCAGAAAACTATCACCCTTTATATTATCAACTAATATTTCATCAAATTTCATCAGCCCCTATATTCAGATCTTCCCAAAATACAGACAGTGCATTGATTATATAAGAAATTTAAAAATATAAATCTTTTGAGACAAAGGCTACATCTTCCACAAATAACTAAGCACCTAAAATAGATATCTTCCTATATCAGACTTCTGAGATACATGTTTACATTTCAAAAGGTTTTAATTGATATTATGTGCCTTTTGCAAATGACAATGAAAATCTTTGCAGTTTGGAGTCCTCACTTGTTTGATTATCAGGGGTCTGAATAAAGGGTTTTCACTGTATGTCTACACAAACACATGCTTATGTTTAACTCAGTGTATTGGGCATCTTTGATCTGTAGACCCAAGGGCCATTTATGGTGTAAATGATGGAATTGTGCTTCGCATGCAACAAAGGCCCATATTATTGAAAGGTAAATGTTACAAAAATAATGTGTAGTATAAATGCATCTTTAAAACGATCTAGAACATTCATCTTTGATCAATATACATTTCTGCATGAAATCATATTTAAAAGCTAACTTGCAGCAGCAACCTTTTTTTTGGTGACAATTCAATATTTTGTTCTTTTTGTGGGTGTTCTGTTTGTTTGCAGTCAGATGAGTGAGCCTCATAGCGGTTTGACGCTCAAATGTGCCAAGTGTGGAGTAGTTTCAACAACAGCTTTGTCAGCCACCACCGCCAGTAATGCCATGTTAGTCCCAATCATTTACATCTTCTTGTTACAAATCTTTTACAGTGCATGTGAGAAAATGCTATGATGAAAAAAAAAAAATCATGTTTGCTAATAACTAGAGCTAAGAGCATATTTAACTATTTATAATTGGCAACTGCCTTTATGTTGTGGGATTGTCTATAAAAATAAATAAATAAAACTACCAAATGTTATCTGCTTTGTGGTTTCCAAGTTAATGTCTTGGTGCCACATAAAAGAATGCTTTGTTGAACGGGGGTTTGGTTATTGCCTGGGGTGTGACGTGCCACTTCATAAGGTTGCTTTCTCTGTCTCTTAACAGGGCGTCTCTTTGGAGCTCCTGTGTGGTGTTGCCCCTCCTGGCTCTCACGTGGATGTCTGCAGTTCTGGCCATGACAGACAAACGCTCCATATTGTTTCAAATACTTTTTGCTGTGTTTGATTCATTGCAAGGCTTTGTGATAGTCATGGTCCACTGCATTCTTCGCAGAGAGGTGAGATATGTAATTCTTATGAGAGAGAAGAATGATGCTTAGGAGAGTATTTTCCTTGTTAACAAACATGACCTTTTATTTTAATATCTTGATCTTTAGATGAAAGCTAGTCTCCTCTAAAGACAATCATTTGGGGGGTCAAATCTAAAGTTTTAAGGTGAAGTTCAAGAGGGCTCCTTGGACTCTGAAAGTGATGGATTAAAACAGCTGGGACTATGCAAGGGAAAAACATAGCCAGAGGTGCCAAGGACCAAGGAGAATAAATGCAAAAAGGGCTGTGACTTAGTCATAGGTATAGATAAATCTTTTAGAAAAATTGATGGGTAAGAGGGTAGTGTGTCATCTTTTTTTTTATTATTTATTTTTTAAATTTATTGGGGTGACAATTGTTAGTAAAATTACATAGATTTCAGGTGTACAATTCTGTATTACATGATCTATAAATCCATTGTGTGTTCACCACCCAGAGTCAGTTCTCCTTCCAGCACCATATATTTGATCCCCCTTACCCTCTTCTCCCACCCCCCACTCCCCTTACCCTCTGGTAACCACTAAACTATTGTCTGTGTCTATGAGTTTCTGTTTCTCATCTTTTTAAAAGGTATAGTTCATAAACATAATGCAGTGATATTTCTTAAACCCATTCCCTACCTTGTGCTTCTACACACAGCATATCCGCATTCTTCATACTTAACTAATTTTGTTTTAGATAGAAAATGATGAAGATTAATGAGGTTCTTTGGTCGCTATACTAAGTTGCAGTTAAGGTTATTACAGATGAATGATTTTGATATAGATGTGTGTGCTCAGAAAATACAAAAAAACGTGCACAGTAGAGCATGAGAGGCAGTAATGGTCCCCAAGAACTGCAGATCTATAATCACAGCATTTTTCCAGGTCATGGTTGAGGTTATTGTCAGCAGTGAGGGAAAGAAGTGATCCTTTATAAGTGGAGACACTAACTTGCACCAAATCCACTCAGAACAGTGATAGATTTCAGACGTGAGTTGTTTAGGGATAGAATATTTTTTCCAACCAGTGCCAAAATTATTCTGAGTGTTTGCAAGCACTGACACAGTATTTACGAGGTTTATGAGTCATTTTAGCATTTACTCTAGGGATGGTGGCAACTAAAACACAGTGACACAGTGACTTGCTAATAATTTTGAGAAAACGGTCTATGCTGTCATTTTGCATTACCTCTCTAGTATGAGAACTTTATTATGATGTGCATATTACAAAAAGCCACATGTGTATATAAATATACACCACATAGCTTTTACAGTGATGTGTGAAGGTAACCAAAGGTTTTTATCTCATTTGCCAGATGGGAAGAACAATATCTCTGAGCTACTTTAGTATGATACAGATGTCAGCAATAAACCCACATGTGTATTCTAAGACCATTATATGATGGAAAACAATGAAAACAGAAGAATAGTGATTTCACATTGCAAAGGGAGGGTATTTCATCATTTAAAAAATCGGATTTAGTTCACAGTTGCCAAGCCTTATTATTCCCTCATCACAAATTTCTACCTAGAATATCAGTATTAAAAATCTTCCAAGTATCAATTTCTTTATAGACCAAAGTTAAGCAAAAGTTAAAAGGGAGTTGAATAATTTAGGGTTCTGTTGTTCTCCAACTGCAACTATCTTGTGAGTCTTTTGTATTATCTCTAATATGTTTATGTAACAATTGTTCAGAGTAGACACATATGTATTTTTGATTGATGATCAAGGATGAACAGTGCTGGTTTAAGCAAGATTCATGATGTAGTTGCGTGAAATTTTCAAAAGACGTGATACTTTAGATGTTAAAGAGGAGAAAAGTATCCCATCTCTATGTAAGCCTCTTTTTTTCTTCAGAAATGAACTTTTTAGATAGCCTTAGGTTGTGATAAAAATATTCAGGTTTTAAGGGGACAGATATTTTGATGGCTTATTATCAAATTTTTGCTGCTTACATAAAGAAAAATATTTGGCACAAAAATTTATTTCCATTAGAAATTTTTTTATACTTGCTGATGGGAATAGTAACTGTCAAAACATTATTTAAGGATAATTAAATTAAATCATATAATAAACCGTTCTACTAAAATGGGTATCTGTAAATGTGTTTCCTGTATTGATAGGGAATAAGAATATGGTTATTGGCCCTGTTATCATTGCATTTTCAATAATTAGCTTAAACTGAATAATTTTATAATTGATAAATTCATAGCAGAGTGTCATAACTATCTATCATTCCAACACTACCATGAAAAATTGCATGTCCAATATTCTTACATTGACCCTTAAAAATACCTGTAGCATTCCTGTAAATACACAGCCGATTTCAGTTACAGGGAGGATCTCTTTCAGAACTCCTCAAAGGAAATTGTTACTGAAAAACCGAAAAAACACGAAAGAATCTTATTTAAATTTTGTAAATCCCAAGGACCACATAGTAAGGAGGCCTCTGTGTTCACACAAGTTCTTTTTGACCTTCTAAATGTACATTGCCTGCTACTACCGAGGGGTCTAGCTCATATGATCTGTGATCACACTGCCCTAGCATTCACCACAGCCCAGGAGAAAAGACGCCTCTGCTCATGCCCTTGGTGTCTCCTGTGAACAAAACATTCCATAAAAATATACCAAAGCAAATGGACTAAAGAGCTACCTGTAGAGTATTGGGAAAAGACTTATATCTATTAATCTATGTAATAATCCCATAGGCGATCTCACAGTTTTATCTCTACTGCTTTTTTTCCCCTTTAAAAGATTGTCTTCACAATGACTCAAGATAATCCATATGGATTTTTCTTCCTTAAAAGTGTATAAGCAATGTAAAAACTATTTCCTTCAGTTGAGAGAATGGAAAACAGATATACATATTTCTATTTCTATGTATTGTTGATACACACTAACATAATTTGGTTGTTTTTAGTCTTTATTGATTGTTTCAATATGAATTCAACAGGCTTTCTCCGTATTTACTTTTGCAATCTTCCTATGAAGGAGTTAGATACACACAAGGGAGGACTATAACCTTGTAATTTAAGAAGGAGAAAAGAAATGAAATACTATAACTGTGCTATTTTCAGAATGATGTGTATGGGCTTAATTTATTTAAAAAGTGCCTTTGTTCTTAGAGGGTCCAATTTTATAACCGAAATCATGTCAAGTCAAGCAGGAAGGGAGAAATGATCACTCTGGTACTGTCAACTCAGTTATATTCCACTTTCAAAAAAGAAAAATTTTTAAAAAGCAAATTGATTATTTGCATAGCAATTGGTTGTGACCTCCAGAGCTGACATCTTAATAATTAAACTTCATAAAATTTGTATTTTTTAAAATACAATTTCTTCTTCTGGAAAACCTTTCTCTTTTAAATTGCTTTAGTATATAGCTGCCTCTGACAAAAGAGAGAAAGAGGCAATAAGAATATATATTTTTTTAATTAAACCATCTGATTTATCACAACACACTACTTTCAGCAACAAAACCTAGATCTTAAAAACTAAGAAGTATAATACTTAGTTAGACAGAATATAATAGGAAAAATATAGATGCTTCCTCCTTTGATCAGTCATTTCTTGATTAGAATTTATTTGCATTCAGCACTTAATGATATCTATTTACTATTTTCCACACTGCTATGGAAATTCAAACTACACATGAGTTATGGAATCTTTGAAATAGTTACTGTTGCTAGGAAACCACTTTCCTGGTGCCTGCACATTCTTCTCATCTCCCCCGTCTCTGTCTGTGCCAGGCTCTAAGACAATCTTACAGCTTGATGTCAGAGGGGGGAAATAACAAGATTGTGATACAATATAAGCTACAGTAAACCCTTTCACTAGATGGATGGAAAAAAGGAAAGTGCTTAAATGGATAATTTTGTTGTATCAGTCTTTTAGGATCCTGTGGCTATTCCATAGCGTGGGTTGCAAGGCAAGCTCTTTTCTCTTTACCCAGTGCTGGCAGGAGGTCTAGGCTGCACCAGATGAGGCCCCAGAATCTTCATCCAAACCCATGAAGCAATTTTTGTAGCAAAATGCTTAAAATAAATATGAGCAGATTTCTTTTTCTTTCTCTTTCTTCCACTCCCCTCTACCTTTTCTTTCTTCTCTCTCTTTTTTTTTTTTTTTGCTGATTTCCCATTTAGTCTTATTATTTGCCTAAAGAGTGCAGATAAACAAAATGATTTACAAACACATGAGAGTAAATTATAAATCAGACAAGCATCCCTGCCTATCGAATCTAAAACCAATGTTCTCCACAAAAAAAAAAAAAAGTTTTTAAAAAAATGAAGCCAGTAATGGTGAAATAACTAGATAGCAATTTGAAAAGAGTTCATATAATCTAGTTCAGATGGAGAATTGCATGTATCGCCAAGCTTAACTATTTACAAGGAAATTAGGTGTGACTTTTTACTATGGAAGGGTTTATTTGTTCCCTCCCTTAGTGAGGGGTAGTCAGGGCTTTCAGTTGGTCTTTGAAGATGAAAGAGTACATGATAGGAGATTTCAGAACTTATCAGGTCCTCAGGGGAAAATGAAGTTGGAGTTTTAAGCAACTGAAAGTTTCAAGTAGAGGAAGATGGAAAGAGGTTACTAGACATATGGTTTCCATAGAATGGAGTTTATGGCAAATAGTAGAAAGTTAATTCTTCTCTAGCACCACCTGGGGCACCTGAAGGCATAAGGCAAGTGATGTGATGCTGAACATTAGAGTAATTTTTTTCTTTTTCTTTTCTTTTTTTTTTTTAGCGGCTGTAACAGCAGAACTAAGAGAAATACAATACTGATGATATTTGAGGGCATAGCACTGATTGATGCTTTAGAGCTTTCTTGTTTGGGGTATTTGGTGGCCATAGTGAGAGGCCACTATGAGTGATGTCTTGAAAATTGTTCAATAGATTCTAAAGAGTGAGTGGCCCAGGATGGGAAAGTTATGGTACTCATCCTAATATTTCTAGCTTACTCATGAGAGGTTTAAAGGAGAATGGAGTAGGTTCCTAAGAGCTTTATGTTTTTCTGTGAAGACACAAGCTGAATTGAAGGGTCAAAAAGAAATTATACACAGACACACACACACACACCTATAGATACATATATGTATATATATATACACATATATGCATATACATATATACATATATATACATATATGTGTGTGTGTGTATATATATAAATATATAAATATAAATATAAATATAAATATAAATATAAATATATATATATATATATATATATAGAGAGAGAGAGAGAGAGAGAGAGAGAGAAAGGAGAGAGAGAGGGAGAGTTGTTTTTAATAAAATAGGATGTAAATCTGGAAATGTTACCCCAATAAAACTGGATTAAATCACCAACCTCCCTTCATCCAATAGTCATCCCATTTCTTAGGTAGGAGAATATAAATCCTACCTTTTCTTCCTAAGATTAGGCTTTCCTGATTTGAGCATGATGGCAATTAGGTCATGAATATTTGCATCAGTATTAATCTGCACATGTGGTTCTCTGAATCCACACAGAGGTTTAGGAGCTTAACAAACGCATGAAATCTGATGAGTAAAATGGCATCAGTAAACAAATTGAGCCACAGAGTTCATGGCAGAGATTGGCAAATTCTGACGTGTCTGCCAGGTAGCGCCCAACCGTGGCTTGCTGTTATCCAAAAATCTGAGTACCTGGGCACACGGACAGGCAAATCCCAACCCCCATTCCTTTCAGAATCCTAGGGTCCCACTTTACAACATTGTTAAACTGGTGACAGGAAGTTAAATGTGTCTGGAATAAAGGTTTAAAATAAATACAAGAAATAAGAGGTCAGGAATTAGGTTTTTATTTTTTGCCTCAAAGTGAATGAAATGAATGAGGCTAAAATGAAATATCTTCTGTGAAGACACAGGCGGTGGTGTCTGGCATAGAACTTCCCTTTGCTCCTTTTCCCATTTGCATGCTAAAGAAATGTTTCAGATCATGTATGTGAAATGTCTTCTAGGAAAGCTCATGTGACCCCCCAAACTGATACAAAAAAGGGAAAAGCTGTCATAATTTTGAGATTAAGTGAAAGATCTTTTAGGTGTTAGAGGATTCCAGTAGAAAGTCATTAGGACTGAAATTTGGGACTGAAGTCCATATTTTTCCTTCACTATACGGCAATGGCAAACCATTTTTGTTTTTCTTTGTTATCAGAGAAGTCAGGTAACATTTTTATAATGTGAAGTCATTCCTGTTGCTTATGTCAACTGGCATAATACACATGAAATTCAGAACAATCTTATTCACTTAATAATTAAGTTACAAGAAATTTAATATGATTAAAAAGAATTAAGCCATTTGTTCAAATATGAATCAAGAGAGACAATAGTATAGATGAAATTCAGGAAACAAAAAATAAAAACACAGAACACATAAGAAAATCCCTTCCCTCCAGTAACAATCTGAAATAATTTCAAGAATGTGATTTTATTTCCTTTCTTGGTTTAAAATGATCCTCAGAATAACTGAAAGTATGTGTTCTAAAAAGGTGAAGATTTGGGGTCTGATCTGCTTGGTAGCTAAGTGTCGAGCCCATTTCAAATGGTGCAGCTCTTGCCTGTGAGATTTCTCTCAACTGCAACGCTGCCAAACATCTCTCGGTGCTCTTCCCCAGCAATTTCTAAATCTGGTACCAACTTGCACAGTGATACTCTGCCAAGCTGCCTTCAGAGCGAGGACCAACCGAGAAGCCCTCAGCTTGCTGCTGAGGAGCTGAACCAAATTGCTCTCCCCATGGGAGAGAGACAGGAGTGAGACACACCCCTGCAAACCTCTTTGAACTCAGGCCTCATGCAGGAATCCATCCACAAGAAAAGGGTTTATCGCTTTTTTGGGAATTTTTAGAGCAACCCCCAGCAGGAAGTAGTAGGGATACACCTTCCCTCCTTTGGATACTTTCAGACAGCCCTGATAGCTTATTCTTTTTACCTCACCTTATTTTTGAAGATGTTTCTAGCCATTCTTTTTTTCCTTTTCATAACGTGACATCAGATTTCCTTAAAGTCCCCGAAATATTCCAAGGCTACGTACACATCTGTTCTTTTCTACTCTCCTGATTCTTTTTAACCATCAGTCTGGTTGACAATTAAGGTAAAAGACCTATTGCAGTTTTATAAAGAGAAGAAACTTTGAACTCTAGATTTTAACTGTGCCATAATTTGTTAAACATTTAATTATTCTATACAAGTTTATTTAAAAATTGCATTTACTGATCTAACATGAGTTTCAAAAACAATACTATTATAAGAACTCAGTGTTATGATGAATTTAACATCTAAAAATAACTTTTAAATCAAATTGCACCCTAAAATAAGTGACTTGTCCTCCTCAAATAGAAAGTCAGCTTAAAGAGCTTAAATAATAAATATTTGAATCTTTAACAAGTCGTCTTCTTTAATCTTAATCACAAGGCAAGAAAGACACTGAGACTATTACTATCCAGCATTGTAAATATGACTTGGCATAGAAGATTTTAATTTCAGGATGGGATAAGTATTTTTAGACTCTTTGTTTTTTATGCTTTCTTCTTGTCTGGACTTAAGATCCTTGTAGACTTGCTTTTAAAAAAATCCAGTTGTTCTCCATCAGTATAATTCACATTGATTCACCAAAGATGTCTCTCTGTTTTCTTGAAAGAAAATCTAGTATAATTGGTCTTCCCTGACAGGGCTGGGCAAATATTTAAGGCTAATTCATATAGATTACCTGAATGCATTTTAAAGATTTTTAAAAAATCAAATGGAGCATTTGGAACAATTGGAATTTCTCCTGCAAATCTTTCTGAATTAGAAGTAACAGAGTCACTAAAAGTGTCAGAGAATCTGACATGAATCTGACACTTAAATTATGACATTTATGTGACCATTTTAAATGACCTTGAATTTAATAGAGAATTTTTATGCTTTTCCGTTTTATATTTCTTCTGAATAACATTGACTGATTCATGAAGTTGACATCATTCTTCATTGTAGAAATGCCCTTAACTCACTGTCATATTTGGGAGTTTTGTAATTTAAGGTATCGATTTTGCCTGTGTGTGTGTTATGAAAAAAGAGTTGGATTTCTTTTATATTTTCTTCAAGCTATCAGATAGTGGGTTTCAAAGAGAAACTTACAGAAGTTGTTTTGCATATTTCATTGTCAGACAAAAATATCCTTGACAGCTACACTCTGAACATCTGAAAAAAGATTGGTTAGCAAGGACCAGTTAATCTTTGCTATCACCAAATGCCATCTTTAGTAATCAGAAATAGATTTGGAAAACATATTCCTGTGACAAGCTCTTGAAAGGCATGATTTTTTAACACACTATTTATCTTCCTTTATAAATTATTCTTTAACAGTTGTCTCAGGGCACAAACAAAAAGTTAGCATGTACCTATGTCTTTGACATTTGTTCTTAGGATTTGTTTTCTAAAAACACACATACTTTCATAGTGGTTTTCCCCAGTGCACATTTCTGCATAACACACAGTGGTCATGTGGCAAACACTACACTCATTACAAATTTTTGGCTATTAATATGTCACTTTATCAAAGAAGGAGGAGCCTCAAAGCATTCATATCTAAAGAATCTACCTTTGCCCATGTCATGTCTCTTTCAAGGGAGAAGCTGGAAGAATTAGTTCTAAATATTTATGCACTTCTTCAAGAAAAGATGATCAGACTAGATTTCACTGAACCTGCACTTTTACTGACGTGTTTGAAAGAGGAAATAAGAAAACTTACCTTTCTCACTTTTATCAGGCAACTCCATTCCCCCCACCACGCGCCCCCCAGGAAATACCAGCTTTAGAAATATTAGAATCAGAGAATGGCAGTGGTCAGAGAGCACTGAGTCCATCCTTTACTCCCTAAATCCACACCTGTAGTGGTTGCATCAGCAGGACTGGAACCTGAGGTGGGGAAATAGAAATGGACCAAGGTCTCATGATTGAACTGGTTAGCCAAGACTGTGGTGGTGACTACACTCCATGTCACTTTCCAAATCTTGCAATTTGGAAAAGAGACTGCTAATAACTTATGATATGGGTGAGAGGAGGTGAAAATAACTTAATAGGCTCCATGTTTTTCTGGCCAACACAAATACTATGCACATCTTACAACAAAACAGTGGCAGGGTATTTTATATCATTCTGTGTTTACCTTGGCCATCTCTGCAATGCCACTTCATCTGAGCTTTGTTTTTTAATCTAATAGAACAGATTATAATGAACTACAAGGAGAATGTCAATAATGTAAAGTCAGAAAAACAAAATATTAGTAAAATGACCTTCCCATTGACTGGGATAAAAAGTTACTTGTGATAATGTCTATCAACAGCTTTTAGGACCCTAATGAGCCTCAGGAAGTGGAAAGGACACGCTGCTGCAGAGGCATCTTGTGATCAGAATATATGGGTTGTGTGTTTGTTATTCATCTATTCAAGTTTATTCACTTGTTTAATAAAAGATTTAATGTTCTTCAAATGTCCTTGTGATATGTTTGCTCTTTACTTGGAATCCGATTGTGAAGGGATATTATAGATATTATAGTTTGGCTTTGCTAAGTGATCTCCCCTGTCCCCCGACACCAAGACCATCAACTATAAACAGCCATTTTTGTTGTCTTTTTGTTTTATTGTGTTTTGTTTTTACATCAGGGCACATAGTACTTGAAGGTAGACAAGAAATAGTCTCCCCAATAGAACCCCTTACAAGAGTCATAAAAGGAAAATCCCAAATCAATTTCAGTCAAAAGATCATTGAGTAATCTCATTTTTCATTATGTGTAAAGCTGTTATAAAGATTATGCCATACCAAATAGTAAATCCTCCTTGAATGACAGACATATTGTTTGTAACAATGGAAATAAATCTCGCCCTCCGGTGAGAATTATTACGGTTGAGTCAGACATAGCCATTTTGATAACTGAGGAGTTCCCAGCACTTCTTTCTATAGATTATGGCAAGTGATAAATTTCCTTGGTATATAACACAGTAGAGGTAACCAGTATTTGTATTAGAAAGTAAATAAAATGGGTATTAGATCATGAAAACAATGGTAACCACTTTCTCAGTTGATTGCCACTGTAGGCATTATCTGGTCATTTCCAAGAGAGAAGAAAATTAATCTTTATCATATTTTTCACAGGTTCAGGATGCATTTAGATGCCGATTGAGAAACTGTCAGGATCCAATCAATGCTGATTCTTCAAGTTCTTTTCCTAACGGGCATGCTCAAATCATGGTGAGCTTGTATTTTCCCTCTGGTTAACTTAGTCATGATTTCTCAAGGGAATAAACAAATATTGTTCTCAGTAAAATAGTATCACAGACCCATTTTGAGTGACTTTTGGCTTTAGTTCATTAACAGACACCAGATAATTATTCTTTTTGTATTGCTTAAGAGTCCAGGATCTGTTATTGGCGTGTTCAGTGTGGGGTTTGTGTGCAGCAGCAGAAAGTATTTTCACCCTTGAACAGAATCAGGGATAACTATGAGTCAATAGGATCATGGTTATTTACAGATCAGAACACTATGGACCTACATTTCTAGCCTTAAAGCAGCAGTTCTCAGTGTTGGTTACATATTAGAATCAGAATAGGCACTCCAGACTGATGAGACCAGAATCTCTGGGCTGGGACCCAGGCATTGGTGGTTCCAATATGCAGCTTAAGATGAGAACTACTGCCCTAAACTATAAAGAGTAGCCATGTTTCCAGTGAAAGTCAGTTATTGTACTTGAGCTCTGACCACTGTTGGGATTAAAGGTTACTTTAGACATAACCACTTTGGTATATTTTAGAAATAAGATGTCATTAAAATCAAGGCTAAATAGAGGTTTTTTTTTTTGTTTTGTTTTGTTTTTTCTTAATACATATATATATATATATATATATATATATATATATATATATATAAAAATTTATTTGGGAACATTGGTTAATAACGTTATATAAGTTTCAACGGTACAACTTTATAATACATCATCTTTATACTACATTGTGTGTTCACCATCCAAAATCTAGTCTCCTTCTGTCACCACATGTTTGACTCCCTTTACGCCCTTCATCCTTCTCCGACCCACTTCCACTCTGGTAACCATCATACTGTTGTCTTTATCTATGAGCTTGTGTTTGTTTTGTTTGTTCATTTGTTTTTTGTTTTATATCCCACATAATGAGTGAAATCATATAGTTCTTGTATTTGATTTATTAGTGTTTTTGGATTAGGCAACATAAAAATAGTCTAAATGATGTTCTAGTAACTAAGACTTGAAAAGGAATAATTTTAATTTCTTATCAAAAACAAGTAGACAAATACCGATATCTTGAATATAAAATATTAAGATGGGCTAATTTAATTTTATCATTATGAAAATAAACTAATATATTTAAAGTAAACGTTTAGGGAAAATGTGAGGATGGAACTATACTCTAGCAGATTCTAGACCGGATTGGTATTGGTTCAACTTCAATTTTAATTGCTAAATCTGAAAGCCTTTTGTCACATTTGAGTGAAAATGATCATTAAAAAACCTAGATTGACTAGGAAGGTTTTGACAGAGCTATAAGATATTATATTACAAACAATATATACAAACTAAGTGCTTTAAAAATACAAATAACAGAGACATTTATTTAAGTATATTCATAATGCACATTTTAATCTTTTATTGGGGTTCAAGGAATTGCCTTAAAATTCTGTCTCTGAGATTACAATGGATATTATATTGCCTTATTAAAATTGTATGTCATGTTTCCATTTATTTTATTAAACATTTGGTCTCTAGGAAATACTCTTAAAAACAATTTGATTTTTCCTTGAGAAAATTCCTTTGCACAAGATAATAACTTGGTACTGCCTAGTCAGGTATCTGTAAACTTCAGATAATCTGTTTAGTAAAACTCACTTGAGGTCTTTATTAAATGATGATTCTATGTCTTATTATTTTTTGTTACAGACAGACTTTGAAAAGGATGTAGACATTGCTTGCCGGTCCGGTAAGAATATTTGAATTTTGAAACTATAATCATTAGAAATGTTAAATCATTTTTATGGATTTTGATTTTGAAATGCTGTAGTTTACACATCACATATTCGTGTGGAGAATAGAATAGAATAGAATAGAATAGAATAGAATAGAATAGAATAGAATAGAATAGAATAGAATAGAGAGTTCTATTCATAAATAGAATCTTTTAAATGGAAACATTGTAATAGCACAATGGGAGAAGGATGGAATGAGGGAGAAATAAAAATGGTTTGTTGAGAGTACCAACTGCAGAAAAGCATTGACTTGAAGACATACCCTTTCATTCTATTGATTACTGGTTGTCAGGGGTAATGCCTATCAATATGGTCTCTGTGTCTCAGTTTCATTATCTATGAAATATGGGTTGTTGTAAGGATGAAATAACTGTGTGTGTTGATGTATCATAGCCAGTGTTGTTGTTGTTATATTTTTAGAGGGGGCCAGAAAAAACCATGTAGCACACCTTCCCTTAGAGTACTAGGATCCCATTGAGTTTTCCTGTTGGTTGTCCTTCACTTGTGGCTAAACCCAGAGTAGATAACTCAAGAGTTTTAAAGGAAACCACGTTTCATTTTTTGGATGATTCCAGTTGTTGAAATGCTCCTTTATATTGGGACAAAATATACCTTATTTAATATTTTCTTCATTGGCTTTAGTGATGCCTTCTAGAATAAGAGTGGGTAGTCACTTTATCAAAATAGCCAAATATTTGAGAGCAAGTATCATTTAGCCCAATCCATGTCTTTTTCTTTTTTTTTTTTCCCTTCCAGACTAAACAAACCATGTTTCCTCATTCATTCTTCACAGCATCTTCCCAGGAAGGCATGTTGCCCAGGTGGCCTCCAATATGTTAATAATTTTAAATTATGGTGCCCAAATGTATACATATGTATCCAGCATTCATAGTTGGTTCTTTACTTCCACTAATGCTACCTACATTTTCATCTGATTTCATAGCAGCTGGTACAATACTAGTGTCAACTAGTTGTCACCTAAAAATCACTAAGACTTTTTGTAGTAGCTGTCAGGTCTTTCCAAGACTAAGATTATGTAAAGGCTCTGTGATTTTCATTTTTCTTCCAGTGAAGAAAAATCTGGCCTTTGTTTTTATCTCTATTCATTATTATCTTACTAGTTTCAGGTTAGCATTCTATTCATTTGAAACTGTTTGGATGTTAAAAGTTTGATTAGAATACCTTCTAAACCATCGTCCAAGCTGCCAATCAAGTAGTTGAATAGGATGAGATGGAGTGTAGAACCCTGCTGTATTCAGTAAGGCACCCGCCACTCACCCCACTCAAACCACTAAACATCTAGGCAGAGTCTGAGATCACAGAGTTGTTATAATAAGAATCTGAGAGACTAATCTCATGTACTCATTCCTGAATTCAAACAGAATACACTTTGTAGAGTGTGGTCATAGTAGGGCGACAGAATAACTGTCATGGTTTGGTAACCAGTAGTGTAGCTGTGTACAGTATCAGGAATTAACCTACCTGTTTAATACCTACCAAAATATTGCTAAGATACAGAGTTTGGTTTCCAAAGTTTACCATTTACCTTTTTGGTAAATTGATAAAACATTTTTCCCTTGTTTCATCCATTTTCCGTAATTTCTCAAAGATCATTAGTCAAGGTGCCAGGTTCCACATTCCGTGTTTCCCCAAAAATAAGACCTAGCCAGAAAATCAGCTCTAATGTGTCTTTTGGAGCAAAAATTAATATAAGACCTGGTATTATATTATTTTATTTTATTATTATATTATATTAATTATATTATATAAGACCCGGTCTTATTTTACTAGTAAAATAAGACCGGGTCTTATATTAATTTTTGCTGCAAAGGATATATTAGAGCTGATTGTCAGGCTAGATCTTATTTTCAGGGAAACAAGGTATGTGTTCCAAGATGGAATGTGATTTGTCTGAGTCCGGAAGCCTGAATTTATTTAAAATAATTAGTATTTATATAATTCCTATTTACCTATTTTTAGTTTAGTTTCCTTTCCACCTCTTTTGGTGTACTCGTCATAGTTCTTAATGGAGAAGCAAAATAGAATCAGTTTTGTCTTTCCTTATCAAGCTATTAACATTAAACCAGTGGTTGTCAAAGTCTGGTCCCCAGGCAGTGTATCACCAGGAAATTTATTAGAAATGCAAACTTTCAGGCCCTTCCGCAGACCTACTGTGCGGTAGGGTCTGGTAATCAGTGTTTTTACCTGCCATCCAGGTAATTCTGATGCATGCTAACAGTGGAGAACCTCTGAACTACTAACCCAAGCTGTGGTCTCATTTTTTAAGTGTTCATTTTCTTTCTTCTCTTTTGTTAAATTACCTATTTTTTTCCAGAATGCATTGCATTCTGAAATATCGTGTTCCTGATATAGATCAGTACCATTATTTTACCGTGTCTCCCCCAAAATAAAATAAGCCCTAGCAGATTTTTCAGGATGACATCCCCTGAACGTAAGTCCTAATGCATCTTTTGGAGCAAGAATTAATATAACACCCAGTCTTATTTTAGGGGAAGCACGGTATTAGAAACTAGTGTTTTGAATGTTTTCATTTTCTGTATGTGCCCTTTTTAGCAGAGCTCATCAGGAGCTTGCCTCTGAGTTTTTCTGGAGATTTCTGGCCACGTTGAGGTATATTCAATTTTAAAGTCTCAATTCATGAACTCAATAATATTTTACTAAGTTTTGTTGAAATTCACTTTCCCAAAGGGTAGAGTATATATCTGATTATGCAAAATATTCAGGTGCATTTTGTTTTGTTTTTGTTTGCATTTTGCCTTTTACAACTTTATTAATTTATCTCAAAAGACCCATCCCTTCAGCATCATGTTTGTATGTGTAGGTGGTATGGATTTTTTTGTTGTATATTCAAATTTTGGATATCCATTTTAAGCAAGTCTAAGAAGCTGACATATATTTCATATAGAGTAGGCACTACATCATGAGAAGAATTATCTTTCCCCCAATATTTAAGATACACAAATTTTCAATAAAGATGGTAATATCATTTGATAAAAATGTGCTAACTATAACTATAAATCATATTACATTTATACAAAACTAAATGAATCTTGTACAAATACACATTATGAAATCAATATTCAATACTAAGAATTCCTTTATAGTTTAAAATATTCATAAAAGTATAAAATTATATGTTTTTAATGCAGTATGATAGGTTCGCATAGCTAGCCTTTAAATTTTACTGTTGTAAATTTTGGATTAATTCTTGCATACAGTTAAAGATTAAAAGTATTCTTTCCTGAAGTTGGAGATGTTTTAAAGTATTTTATTTCAAATATTATTAAATCTATTAATTTAAAACACTTTGCCCCTTAATATTTTCATGTAGATTGTTCCTAGCAACCACAATTTATTACCAATCTATTATTTTAAGAGGTTTGGAAATTATGCTTTTAAACTATTCTAGTACAAAAAGTCACAACCAAATTTAAAGATAAAAGATACTACATAAATGATGCTTGTTTTGAAATAACTTTGAAGGCTTCTCTTTGTAATGAGGAAACATTCATAGATTCCTATTTTTTCAGCCTCTGCTTTAATGCACAATAATTATGATGCTATTTGAAAACTGGATAATAATGAGTAAAATTCAATACATCTGGAACTTTTCAAGAAGAACGCATAAACCAAATATTTTACAGTTGTCTCTGCCTAATGAAACTTTCAGTGGTGATCGCTCTGCTTTGTAGATGGGGCAGAAGTAGGTGGACATGTTGAGCTGACTTGCATACGGTGCTGGTCTGTGTGTTTTCAGCATCAAAATTACCAAGAATAGTTTTTCAGAATTTCATTCGTTCATACCTCAAAACTGACAGCTGTTCACAACTAAGTTTTGATTCATGCTGCCTCATTTATGCATAAAATATGGCTTCCTTTTTATAGAGAGGCAAAAAAAACATGAAAATACATTTTAATAAAGAATTCTGGACTCTTTGGTCTGTTTTTGTTTGGTTTGGTTTATGTTTTCATTTTGTTACCCCTCTTACTACAAGTTGTAATGCATTTTTAATTTTTTTCTTTTGTTGATTGGTTTGTTTTCATTTGCTTTGGTTTGGTTTATGTTTTCATTTTGTTTCCTCTCTCACTACAAGTTGTCATGCATTTTTAATTTTTTTCTAAGTCGTTTTTCAGGTTTAAAATGGAATGGTGGTTTCAGAAGCTCAGACAATTTTTTTGTGTGCTTAAACTCAGTTGGCAATTTGAATACCCCCTCATAGATAAACGTTTATTAATTTTCAACAGGATTTCTAATGCAGTAGGATGAAATTCTTATTACCTCTTTCAAAAAAACAATGAATATAACTTATTAAAAATACATTAGGGAAAAGAAGCCTTTACAAAAAAGTCAAATTCATGTGAAATATATCCATAATTTTATAAAACCCTTTGTAGTAGTTTGATGGAGACTACTTCTCTGGTAATCTGCCTTTCCCCTGAAAATGTATGCAGAGTTGTTTAAGGATAAGACACTGAGATTTTTGAAAATCCATTAATCAGCTTTCAGATGTTTTAACATATCAGAATCAATAAAGAGTGATTGAGTGATCTGCACCATAAACAAACAATAGATAATTTTTAAACATATTAGCTTTTTTATTTTATTAAGGAAATCGTTTAGTAGAAAGAGAGAATAGAATACAATAATGAAGAGAAAGCATGCATTAGCTTTCTTTTATGAATTCTCATATTTGCATTCACAGTTCTTCATAAGGATATTGGTCCTTGCCGAGCAGCAACAATAACGGGAACGCTCTCTAGGATTTCTTTAAATGATGATGATGAAGAAGAAAAGGGAACAAACCCTGAAGGGCTAAGTTATTCAACATTGCCTGGAAACGTCATTTCTAAAGTCATCATCCAGCAACCCACGGGTCTGCACATGCCCATGAGTATGAATGAGCTGGGCAATCAGTGTTTGAAAAAAGAGAACAGTGAATTGCGGAGAACTGTGTACTTATGTACAGATGATAATTTGAGAGGGGCTGATATGGACATAGTCCATCCTCAAGAAAGAATGATGGAAAGTGACTATATTGTGATGCCCAGAAGTTCTGTAAATTCCCAGCCATCAATGAAAGAAGAGAACAAAATGAATATTGGTATGGAAACCCTGCCACACGAAAGGCTATTGCACTACAAAGTGAATCCTGAATTCAACATGAATCCCCCTGTAATGGACCAGTTCAATCTGAACTTAGAACAACATCTCACACCCCAGGAACATATGCAGAATTTACCCTTTGAGCCTCGCACAGCTGTGAAGAATTTCATGGCCTCTGAGTTGGATGATAATGCAGGACTGTCAAGAAGTGAAACTGGATCAACCATATCAATGAGTTCATTAGAGGTAAGCGATAAACTTTTTCTTGCTCTTTGAAATACATACAGAGAATGACAGAGAGTGATTCATATGATTTTGGATTGAGGGAAAAGACACATTAGCTTTTGCAGTTATGTGTCTGAGAATTTTTGGCACGTTGGGATTAATATTAAGGATGTATGTTTTTTTCCAGTAATGCGTCAGAATCCCCTTTATCAAGATTGTGTTTAAATAGAGGAATTCTCTATATTTAATTAGATACCTATCTGTCATAATTCTTCATAAACCAAGCAGAGCATTCATAAAGAAGAAAAAAACAAAAAACAAAACAAAGATCCTTCTGATGTTTCTCAGGTACCTTGTTGTTTAAAGTCGTTTCTGACTGGCACTACACACTTAAACCAACATCGGGATTTTCTGTTGGAGAGCAGCTGTTAAAAATAAGAAAATTGGAATGCTGCTATGAGATCTACCATTACACTGATCATAAACTCTACGACGTATTACATTAGATATCTTTCAAAGTAAATATTTTGCTCTTAGCTCTTACAGAATGGCAACCACCAAAATTTTTTATCTTAAATTGTGAACTCTCAGGAGGGATATAAATTGAGAAGGCTAAGAGTCAGGACTCTGAGGTCCAACCACATGGCTTTAGTAAAAAAAAGCAAACTCCTCTCAGCTTCTTTTCTACCCATAAAGTGGACAATAGTCAACAGCCATTGATATTTTTCATATTGTATTATAATTAATCAAGGAAGATCTAAGAAATGTCTTTCTTTTGACATACACCCTGTTACTGTTTTTATATGTGATGGTTGTATCCTTTACCTTGAAGTTTTGCTGTAAGCTCACTACTCATACATTGCAGTGTGTTCTGTATGCAATGCAATACCTGCATTCCTCTTTATATGTGTTACCTATTGTTTTAATGAGATTATTTCATATAATACTTTTTGGAGAAAGACACTCTACAATTGGTCACCTACCCTTTCCATCAGAAGTATGCTGATAATCATTTGTTCTGGTGTTCCGGAGTGCCCAGAGTCAATTCTTTCTCTATTTTCCCCACAAAATCATGTCTTCTCCATGAAAGGTTAGAGTAACTTGGTGAGAGGTGTAATTTTGAGGTTTTTCCAAACTGTTTCAAGGAAATTCTAGACCAAAATGGTAATGTAGACGAGATCGAGAATGAATCCCTAAACTCTAGATGAATCTTGAACGGAATAGGTTTCTGAAAAGAATCATCCTTCAGAACCAAAGCCATAGCGGCAGTAGAGCCAAGTTCACTCCAAAGTGCCTGGCTGGAACACTTTCTAAACAAAAGCATTCCATCAGTTTGAATTAGCCAATAGCTACTCTTTCTATTTCTGACTTGCATTTCCCAGAGACTAGCAGTTCTACTAGAATAATAACCACATAAGGATAAACTACATAATGTTTATACAAAATCAAAAGTTTGTAAAAGGGTTTTCAGTGAGTATGCATTTAATAACATAACATCATAAATAACAATTTGGATGCACTACTGGAAAAATCATAATGACCGTATGGAGTCTTCCATACAGAATGGTCTTTAAGATATGCTAAAGGAATTAGAATGGGATTATAGTAAATATTTTGCTTGTTATAAAAATGCTTTACATCTAAAAGCCTAAAAATCTTTCTGGGTTTGATATTGTACAGGTCCTGTGTACTTGGACAACAGACTGTATTTCCAGGCGCTATTTGTTCAGACTGTAATTTTTCTAAATCTCTATATTCTTATTATTAAGTAGAAGCATCACATATAACTGTGATTCAGCCAAAAGATCTGCATTTAAATGACTTAGACATCACAGGGCTTACTTGCATCTTGAAAAGGAAGAAAATTCAGGATTCAGAATGAAAATTCAGTGTCGTTTTCATTTTTTAATAATCATAGTTGCTTCTGGTGACCATTTTAGGAGACAGCTGAAAGAGAATATATAGATGGGGGAATGAATAACAAAAATTAGCATTTATATAGCATCTTTCATTAGCAGAGCTTCAAATCACCTTAAAAACATGAATTAATTAATCTTCACAGCACTTCTGTGCACTGGATAAATTGTTATAATCCTTGAAGTAAAGTCATTTGTTTAAGGTTACAGAGCAAGTGCATAGCAAATCTGGGAATAGAATCTTTCTGTCCTTATCAATTTTATGCCGTCTAAAGAGACAGTAATGTTCCTGAACATTAGCATGAGAGTAACTTTAAAGTTCATTTTAACCCTTGACAGACACTTGGTCTTAGAGGGAATAAAGACATGAGATGGATAAGGTATAGGTGTATATAACTAGCAGATTTTGGAGATAGGACTGTGGCTCATGAAAATAAAGTCAGTGGTATGGCTTTCTTAATGAGCAGAGTGATACGTTGTCAAATTGAGATGTCAACTCTGCTAGGCTGTATCTGCAGGGCCAGCCAGTGAGGAAGATGACATTCTGACCAAAGAGAAAAAGCAGAAAGATGACTGGAGTATCTGCATGGAGAGTGGGATCAACAGTAGCCAGGAGGTGACTTGAGTCTTAGAAGACGATGTAAAGATAAAAGTGGGTGAACATGTGGATGACAGGAGGGCTAAGCCATAGGAGTTTGAGACGTCTTCCCCTCTGAATGAGGAGGCGACTACAGTTAGAACCACAGGAATGGGCTGCCTGGAAAGCTGGGATGGCCAGGTGTTAGGATCTCTTCAAAGAAATAATAAGATGTTCTTATTAATTCAGGGTGTTTCCTCAAGAGGAGTTGGTGTTGACAAATTACCAAGGTGGGAAGTGGTGGGGAGAAGAAAGAGAGGAGGGTAAAAGCTATCAAGCGTAGCATAGAAGGCAGTATTAGTGAGGAAAAGAGAAGAGGGAGAGAAACAGAAAGCCAAAGAGTGGGTGAGTGGGTGGAAGTGTTTATTCAAATAAGCAGGAGGCAACAAAGAAAGCGGGAGGCTCCCCAATCCAGAAAGCAGTGCCAGCAGAAAAGGCTCCAACCTCCAGGGGAGTATGTTCAGCTAATCCCCAATTATTGAATGTAGAAATTTTAATATATGCATGAAGTTTCTTGGCATGAAAGAGAGTCCCTCCCCGCCTAATAGTACCTTGTTTCTTTCTTTCTTATAAAGTGTTATCTTCCAGCTTTCAAACTGTATCCACTCCCAGAATGGACTTGTTAAGCAATTCCAAAATTTTAGATTTTGTTTCCACAGTTATGGAATAATTGAAATATGAATATGGTAGAATTTCTCACAGTATCTCTAGCCCTAGATATCCCGTTTTATTTTTAGATTAAGAAGAATGAAATTGTCATCAGCACTTGTCATTCACCTTACATTAGCAAAATATGTTGAGTGTGTGGTATGCATATAATGTAAAAACAAAATAAACACTAGTTGCCATGGAGCAAGTGGGGGAAGAAAGAAGTTTCATAGTTCTCAAGCCATTGAGGACTATGAAATATAGCTTAAATCTTGGATTGGGGTTCTAATTATTTTTGAAAAAATTATAGGTATATATTGTAAGAAGATAGGTCAGTAGTTTTGAATCATTGGAACACTGGTATTTGTTCAACAGCTTGTAGCTCTTAGATCTAATAAGCATTGCCTCAAACATGTTTCCAACAAATGTGCATGCCCTGGGCCTGTTTGGCACATGATCTATTATTCATCCTTCCCCCGCTATCACTCAGGGTTGATACAGGTTTCTGTGTCTTTGGCTTCTGGCCCTTGAGAAGATTGCTAATAGGAAACACTGGAGAGAGATTGGAGGTTGGGGAGAAGAGAGAATCCCCAGGATATGTCTCCCCTGCTCCTTCTGCTTTTGGCAGCACCTTGTGTCTCTTTAGCTACAGTTCCAGAAGCTTTCAGCTTCTGCCAGGTGCCTCAGTCCCTGGGCTTAAGTCACTATGCCATCTTTCTGTCCATCCAGCCTAGGGTGGACAGTCAACTGCTAATCTCTGGGTTACCTCATGTTCTCTTATATGGCTTCTCAGCTCCTCTATCACTTGAATTCTTGTGAAACAATTTGTTCAAATGTAAATACTTTAAATGGTTTCTGTTATTCTCCTGACAAATCTTGCCTGGATTTTTCTATTAATAAAGAAACTCTTAATAACTAATCAAAGTTAGATAGATTACAAAATGATTTTATCAAAGCAAAGTTTTGCTACTCCAGCTTTTTTGTCCATTTAGGTATAAACATATATGAAAAATGCTCAGATAATCTCTCAATTTATAAGTGGGTGGAAAGAGCCACCATATTCTAAGCTAAATTTTTATACCTCAGTTTTCTTCTGGACATGAATCAGAGAGTTCACAGCATAATGGATTTTAGAGGTAAAACATTTTAGCTATAATGCCACATCACAGGCACTTCTCTTACGGCTACTGTGAGGATCAAATTAGATAATGTATGTGAAAACCCTTTGAAAATTGTAAGGAGTGCTTCAGATAGAAGGTTGTGTTATTATTATTTCATTATCATTATGTCTTGAATGTCTGTGAAGAGGTTTGAATGCTCTTCTAAATCGATATTCAGGATATTAGACAAAATGTTATGGCCTCACTTGAGAAGTGGGAGACTGTCACTAACAGAAACCATCATAGAACTGACCATTGTGCAGAAGCATTATTTTCTTTTTTAATTTTTTTTTTTTTTCCCTCATGTAGCTGTGGGGAAAGGAAGCCATGGCCTTCTTTAGTGTTTTGGTTTTGCTCCTGGGTTAGGGAATTTTTGTCTTTTATGTAGGCACACAAAATTAGCTCAAATACAAGTCATTTCTTAAAATATTCTCAGGCTTCATTTCCACAGACATTTTGAATGGATTTGGAATCAAAGCTTTCTCCTTGAGTGGGTTCATTGCTCACTCTGTACCAAACTTCTGATGGCGGTCATAGTGCCATTTATTGGTCAGTGGAATTTATTCCTCACTGTGAATCTTCTAGTGTCTTGTCCAGCTTAATTGGCAGTGACACAATGAAGTGTCTCCTTGAGAAAGAATTCATCTTTCTACAAGACTTGGATATGGGGTGATGCCTCTGTGCATATATTCACTAAGTATTCCTCTGAACAGCCTCAGACCATCGTGCATTGCCTTACCTTAAATCATCCTAAGGAATCTTCCCCTTCCATTAGTGATAAGCCTGCATTCCTCTAACTAGTCTAGAGTTTCTTGGCTGGCAACTGATTTGGTTTTGTGTGCAGCTTCTCCAAATTCTCCTGGAGTATTCCTGAGAGGGGGCGGGGGGAAGCAAAGAAAAAGCAAACAAGTCACATTCTTTTGGATGTGTTTTTGGCTGCCACAGTGCAGCTCCTTCAATTATTCATCAATGATTTTGTGAATGTCTACTATTGTACCAGGCCTTCTGCTAGATGTTGGAGACATCAAAGTGATCAAAGCAGATGTGGACCCTGCCCCTGTGTTGAACAAACCCTATGGAAGAGAAAGATAATTAGCCTTTAACAAATGAATCCTCTAGAACAGTGTGTACTGTGCCGAGAAGTAACTGTGGAATGTGGGGGAGACTTCTTTAGATAGATGGTCTGGGAGCCTTCTGAAGTATAAAGAGTGAGGGAATGTTTCAGGCAAAAGAAACTGCAAGTGCAGAGGTCCTGAGGTAGGAAAGCTCTTGGAATATTCTGATTGGATTAGAAGGCCTGTGTAGCAGGGGGAGGGTGAGCTCCTTAAGATTAAATAGGAATAGAAAAAAAAAAAAGAGATTTTGCACAGCTTTCTAAAGCAATGGAAGCAAATGAGGACTGTTAAGCAAAAGATCATCATGATCATTTCTCCATCCATCCCTTTAGTGGCACGGAAGACAAAGGGTTAGGATCCAGTGGTAATGGGAGAGAGGGTGCAGCAGAATGCTGGAGGACAGCTAGGAGGCTACTGAAGTGATCCATACAAGAGATAAGAGTGCTTTTGACTATACAGAGATGCAAGTGGAGAGGGCAGTTGGATCAAGATATGTTGTGAACGTGACAGCTGACACTTGCTGATGGATTTGCTGTGCATAATGAGGGACAGGAAGGAATAAAGGGTGATTCCTCAGCTTCTGACTTGGCCCACTAATAGATGTCCAGCTTTTTCAGGGATGGGAAAAACAGGAAGAAAGAGGGTGTTTGGAACTGAAAAGATGGTATTTAAAACAATGGAATGAATTATATGATCCAGGAGAGAATAGGAGAAAAAAAGAGAACTCGGGAACTCAACAATTAGAAGGCAGGGAGACGAGATAGAGCCAGCAAAAGAAAATTGAAAAGGAGTTACACCAAATAAAAGGGGGGAAAGGGCAAAGCTGACAGATGATGGAGTGTTTTGATGAGGAAATTATTAACTTCCCAAAGCTTCTGCGAGACCAGTAAGTTCAGGACAGAAAGCTGACCTTAGAAATTGGAGCTCAACAGAGACAGTGACAAGGAGAATTTTAAAGGAATGTTGAGAACAGAATACAAGTTAGGATGAATTCCATGTGGGAAATTTAGGAAAAGGAAATAGTATAAAAGAACTAAAGAAATTTTTGTTAACTACTATGACAAAAAGTTTATTTGTATCAAGTTATTTGGTAAATTGGAGATATATACACAGGCATTTGTATCTTTATAGAATATTTTACCACCACACTGGCTTATTTAAATTTATAGGTAGCAGTTCTTCAATTATCAGCTTATCAGAAACATTGTTATGACTTGATCACTTTTCTTAGTTGATTCTCATAAACATATAACCATTATTTCTAACCACTTGAAATAACATTCCAGAGATCTCAGGGACATTTGAATTACATGTAAATCAGTCATGCTTTCCACAAAAAACTTGTTGACTCTCCAACATACTGTCTGCATACCAAGGGCGAAAACAGACTGAAATTGAACAGAATTGAGCATTCTGGTTCTTGCATTATACCACCAATTTTCCAATGCTAAATATATTTTTTTTAAGGTAAACTTTTTAAAGTAGATTTTGCAATAGGAGGTGATGTCAGCTACTCTGCTATTGTATCATTCCTCATAAATTGTTCTGTCTTAGAATGTTTTTTAAATTACTTTACTCAATACAAATTACGTATATCGCCATCAGTTTTTCTCTCAAGTAAGTATCATACTTGTCAATTATATCTTGATCTGATTACCTTTCTTTATGTTTAGAAATCATCTCTGTCCCACTGCTGTCAGTCTTGAATTGATTGAGTCCTGTAATGTTATTCTTGATGAGTTCTAGGAACAATCAGCAAAATACCTTAGGCACCTTGGCTACAAAATATGACCGCTTGTCCCACTAAGCAGTTAGTGAGAGATGGTGGAGAAAATGCAGGGTTTGGAGTCAGAAGATCTGATTGTGAATCCCAACTCATTTGCTTACTATCCAGGTGAAGTGGACAAGTTATTTTTAATTCCTCTGGCCCTCAGTTTTCCTCATTCACAAAATGGGGATAATAAGTAATACTTTCCCAACCATCCAACAGGGCAGTTTCCAAATGTGAAAGCACTTTAGAGAATGTTGGAACACATGGTCAGTATTGTGAGTATATGATTAATATTACACACATTTTTATCTCCCTTGGGCTCTGAAAATGTGCTACATTTTTTTTCCACTCTCTAATCTGTTTGTCTTCACTCCCAATTTTAGGCTTTTTTGATTGAAATCATTTTGCTTCATTTGTTCCTTTCTGAGTAATCCTTCAAGACTGCTAGTTCTGTTATACCTTCATGTTAAAATTTGATTTCAATACAGTTAAATAGAAGAGAAAGGGATCTATTTGTAAGAGTATATCCATTTTCTTTCCCATATTTCACAATGACATAGGTTGACATCTGCTCTAAAAGCAGACTCTATCTCTGGTGGTCTAGATTCCCATCTTTTGTTCTGGCTCCTAAGATATGGAGCCTTTAGCAACATGAATTTGTCAGTATTTCCAGTTCTGAGGCATCACAGTTTTGCATTCATAAATGAACAAGACAACATATGGCTGTTATGACCTTTGGCAACAGAATTCCTCAACGTGTGCAGTGGCAAGATCTCTTACTCTGCAGGTTGGCTGAATCTTTTTCATAAAATTTCACTATTTAATTTTCAAATGGAACACAAACCTCATGACTAATGTTCTATAATAATTGCTTAAAACGAAGTGTTTCCATGCTTGGGTGTTGCTGTATTAGGAAAGGATTTTGCTTAATGTATACTTAGAAAAAAAAATGGCCCGCTGAGTCACAGTGCCAGGAAGGTGAAGCATGCAGGAGCAGAATGGAAACACTGACATTTAGTCACATGTGAAGCCGTGCCTGAGAGCCTGATTTTTCTACAGAGCAGTTTGCTAACAATAGCGGCAGGAAGATAGCCCAGAGGAGTGGGGTAAAAGCCTTCCCACTCACTTTTCTCTTTCCGGGATGTCACCAGGGCGAGGCTAGGGCAATGCTGGAGATAGGAAGCAAAGTAAGATCAACATCCCAGAGTTTCCATTTAATAAAGCGGTCTCCTGGGTACTCTCCTTGATTGTACTTGAAGGCTGCGCTTGCAGTCCAGCTCCACCCAAATCAAATTATTTCAGAACTTTTAAACAAAACATTTCTTTTGGTATATTACCTTCTATCTACTGAAACATGTATTTGGTTGTTAAGTAGGGAGGTTCTGGTTCTACAGTAAACATTTTAACTCGAGTAGCAAAAGTTTAGTCCTATCTTTCAATAAACTACATGAGTGCCTTTTACAGTCTCTGCTAATGGCCAACAGTTACAAGAGTCTCCCACTTGTCTTGGATGTGAGTCCCTGTTTAGGTCACTGAACTTAAGGTTGGGAAAGCAGAAGAGGAAGAAATAAAACAGAAGAAGTTTTGTCTCACAGTTTAAATATTTTTTTTCTCCTTTGTCCACATTACCTCCAAAATATACCCCTCCCCACACCCCCAAAAAGCAACCCTATATTGGAATCTTGCTTTGTTCTCTAAAAATTTGGAGGGCCCTTCCTACGTTTACCAGTCATCTCCTTCTATACCTAATCATTCTAAGATGCCAATGCCTTCTTGGAGCAGATGCTTAAGAATACCTTCCCGACAGTAATAATATCATCACATTAATTTCATTTTAATTATAGTGACTGATTTTATCAGGCCTACTGCCTAATTACTAACACACGTTATACTGGATTTAGGAACTGTTTAACAGAATAGAGCCATAAAGAAGCTCTGTGCGATTTTTATGTCCACATTTTGCTGGGGTGTGAACTATTTGTTGTTTTACTAAATTAGGATAAATACTTCAGTTCCTAAAGAACAACTAGCAATTAGAAGGACTTCCCTGTTATTGAGGAGTATCAAAAACCAAGAAATGTATTGGTGAGACCTAGACAGCTTTGGGACTTAAGACGGCCAGAGAGAATTTGGTAGAAATGAAGTGTAAAGGTTGGTTGGTGGAGAGTCTTGAGAAAGCTAATGATTTTTCCTACAGTTTTTAATCTTTTGTGTCTATAAAGTAGTTTTGCTATAGGAAACTTAAAATCTCCTTGAATATTGAAATTCTGGTGTGAATTTTCATAGAAAATTTCTCCTCACTGAGAAATTAGGTCAAGATGAGAAAGATGATCTATTTCTATAATCTTCAATTTTAAAGGAAGTTCAAAGTGAAAATAGAATAATGTGGATGGAATAGTTTGAAGTCATAAAAATGTTCATTTAGTCTTATGTGAAAGAAATACTTACAACATAAAAAAGCAGGATTATTTCATTGAAAATAATGATTTTCATTTTATTTTAATAACTAAACAACTTGTTTTGATTTTTCTTTCCTTTTTCTTTTTTAAATAATGTCTAACAGAGAAGAAAATCACGATATTCAGACCTTGACTTTGAGGTAAGTTTCTCAGATTTCTTTTATAATTTTAATTACTTGAACTCAAAATTAGTATATAATTACTTAAACATATTACTCTGTTCTAATTGTTTTAAATATATGCTAAACTGAGATTTTTCCAGACAAGTAAGGAAGCCATTTTATAAATGTTAAGGTAAGTGGGCAATTTATGGTGAGGGTAGATCTTGGTCAGTTCAGTTTGTTGGGAGGTGGGAATGTCAGTTTCCTGATTTTATTTCAGTGTCTACCTATAGAGAGCCTGTGAGGATGCTTTGGCTGGTTAGCTAGGCTTCCTCTTGGCCTTGCTTGCTTTGTGTTCTGATTCCTATTATTTAGATTCTCTGTGGAACATTCTAGATTTTGTTTCCAATTGCAACTGTTGGTTCAATGTGCTCCTGTGTTTAGTAAATGCCTTTTCACAGATATAAACAAGATGAAGATGTTCATTTTCCAATTCACATTGAATTTATATTGATGCTGTAATATCGATTCAAGAAATTACTGAAATCATATCATTTGAGCAGCTTATGCTAAGCACAAAATTAATGATGTTTGAGCATCACACAAAGTGCACTTATGCATCTTGATAATTGGATATGATTCATAGCCTGCTGACATAATTGGCTATAATACATATAAATTTTTCTAGCATATTTGTACTGTTATGATGCTTACATAGAAATCAACACTCTTAGCTTATATTCCTAAAATTATGGAAGCTTCTCAGAACATGGAAACTCATAATTCAATCATTTCATTTATATAAATGAATGTTGTAGCTCAATAATATACATCAGGTATCAAAACTGAGACTTAATTTTTATTTAGTGCAGTGGTGAATAAGCTCTGGTTTTACCCTGAATAGAGGCTTAGAAGAAAAACTGTTTTGTTTTTTCTTTTTTCAATAGTATTTCAGTAATATATTTGTACAGGATAAAAAGTATGATGAATCTGGCCTCCATGATTAGTGGCAATTAGTACTGATGCGGCTCAATTATAGCAACCTGGCATGGGATAAATATTTGATTATATCCTAAGTTTTTAGGGCATAAGTATCAAGAATGTAAATTTGAAAAGAATGTATTCAGCAATCTTCATTGTTAGGTCCTCTAGTGCTTTATAAGGGACAGATATGTTAGTGGGGTTTTTTTGTTTGTTTTTTCTATTTTTCAGGTAGCCAACATTAGAGGATTATACTATGTTTTATTTTGTATTGAAATCAGTAAGTTGTTAGGTTAATACAAAGGCAAGGATGTGGGAATTAACCCATTAGATTATCAGTGACAGAATATAGTAAAAAACCTAGATCAAAAATTAAGCCTCAGTGCAACCAGCCAACATTATGTAATCTCAGGCACTGAAAAGAAATCTAATCATATTGTGTCATCTGGAGCATTAGAAAACTTTTTTCATCTATTTTCTATGGCAACTGGTAGATTCCTTAAACTGATACTTCTTCTCGTGTTTAGTATTCCAACATATAACCATGGTATTTTCAAAACATTTGCTGATAATGGAGAAATGTTGCAACATAACCACCCTGGTTATTTTCTTTAGCTCTTTAATTGCTAGTGATTGCATGATTGCTACGGGCATCAAAATTGGGGGGAACACAATCTTGAGAGATTGCTTTATCTTTACAAACCATTTATTACTACTCTGCTTAGTCAATGTGCAACTAAAGTTCTGTGGCAGATACCTCATAAATTGTATTCAGAAAAATGATTGCCAGATTTAAATGTTGATGAATTTTAATATAAGCAACTGTACTTTGTGGATGGTCCTCAAGGAAATTCCAAGGTGTCACTTTCCCCCTTAATTCAGGCTGCATACATTAAATTTGTTTATGTCAAGCTTCCTGATACCCCCTGCTCCCCACAAGCCAGTTTAGGCATTTTGCCTCTGACAAACAAACTTTGCCTCCTGGACTCCTGACTGCATATCCCCTACAGGCCTCATACATTCCCGAGTCTATACGTGATAGTTATATTCTGTCAACTCATATATGCATAAAACTCTGTGGCTAAACCCTGCTTGTAGCCACCTCCAAGAAAACATTGCATTCCTGGAATAAATACAGCTAAGTGTTGACTAGTCATAAAATGGTGGAACACTGATTCATGCTTCCTGGAAAGTATACAGAGAATACTACAGTGATATTTCTATGCTCACATTCCTTATTGGATTTTTATCCCCAGCTCCAAGCAGAGATCTGGTATATAGTAAGCATTCAATAACTTTACTGAATGAATGATGAAAAATTAAAATTTTAAAATTGTTTGCTTTAATAAAAAGTTATCAAACACTTTATCTAAACTGAGGCAGAGAGCAGTATAGAAAATAGGCAACTATGGAAGTAATACCTTAAGATAATCATATTGTGTTACTGAAACCAAAGTTCATGTGCCGGAGGCTTCTAAAGACTAAAACTCAAAATGCCAGCTTGGAGTAAAGAAAGGTTTACTGATCGGGAAGGCACCAACAGAGAAAAGATGGGATTGCTAATGGTGCTTCAAATCCATCTTGCTTGCTGGACTAGGTTAAGGGTTTTTAATGGGTTAGGAGGAACAGGTATGTGGAAATGCTGGTGGGGTGAGTTTTAATTGCAAGACGCCAGCCCTTTACGGTAAAGAGGTGTCAATACTGGATCTTTTTGGACAAGGGACTCTGCTTTTAAATGGGTTCTGGTGTTCAAGTTCTGGTTATGTCCTGGCCCTTTGGTGCCGGGCAGGGCAAGGTGAGGGTGAGACTTTGGTTCCAGGTGCAGCTAGAGGTCAAAGTTCTCTCTGCTCGTACTTTGGCAGCCTGACTTATGCTTTTGGTCTGTTGACTCTGTAAAGTAACTCAGTATGTCATTAGATAGGATAAGACCAGTTTGAGCTGGTTCTGTGGTTACAGTTGGACTTCACCGATATCCATATCACATGTCTCAAAGAGGTGAATGGCAAGTAGAAATTCTAGGAGGAGGAAATGGCATGATGGTTGGCTAAGGTGTGATATGCTCAAAAACAAGTCAAACTTCACTGAAACATGGGGTCTATGGAAGAATAGAGGAAGTAATTTAGAAACCTATCGTGAAGAGTTTGTACTCTAAGGGAGGAACGGTTACCTAATTTGTTACTAAGAGCTGCTAAGGCAAAATTTCTGTTTATCTGTTTTACTACGGAATGATTTGCTCTGATCTGGGCTATAGAAAGATGAATGTGGCAGTAATAGGGAGGAGAGATCTGGATAGGGTGACTGTGGGGGTAGAAATACAAATTAGAAAGTGACGAGTCCAGGGAAGAAGTAATGAGAGTCCACGTTCTAAAAGTGGTGGGATAAGAGGCGACACTGCAGAGTCACAATCTATGGAGTTTGATCCTTAACTGAACATAGGATAAAAGTGGAGGGGACCAAGAAAAAGATGACTCTGCAGGTCTGAGTTTCTACTAGCACCATGAACAGATCCAGGGAAATCAAAGAGGCATCTAGATAGGATGATCTGCATTTTAATACTTTAGGGATTAAGATGCCTAATGTGATGTTTTATCAGAAATATTAGGCAGGTAGTTTACATTTTCTTTGGAGGAGAAAGCTCAAGAAATTCGTAGGAATGGAATTACAAACACCCTTTCTGCAACTGTCATAGGCATTATTATCTACTTCTTGTTAAAATAGATAGATAAATATTTATTTTGTATCTTCTCTTCCAAAAATATTTGTCACATTGTTCCATTAATATAAATGTGATCTTCTTTGATATGGTTTAGCTGTGTTCATAGTGATATAAAATTAGCCTTTCATAAACACCTTTGAAGTTGCTAATGAGCCCTACACATCCAACAAACCCTTTTTGCTTCTCAAACTGGGATGAGGTGATGGAGGGCTAGGACACAAAATGGCACAGATCCAAGATAATCAAGGCCTACCTTTGTGGGGACTTGAAATTTTACTGAAAGGTTTTGGGAAACATAGCCAAGAAAGATAAAATATTATTTTATATTAATTTTCTATCACTATGAACACAGCTAAATCATAACAAAGATTATCTCATTTACATTAATTCCTAAATATAAAGCATATAATTTCTAAGAAATGTCTTGTTGATAAGAGGCCCTTCCCTGCTTTGTCCCCGACCCCCAGCAATCAGCGTAGTAGGGAAGGAAATGTTTGAGCAATTCAGTCCCATGCTACATCCATCTCTTCTATGTTACGGAATTTAAATGGCTGCAAAATTATTTGTAGCCAAATATCCTTTTAACTGACAGTGACAAAATAGAAAAATATATATTCCTTATTCAGTTTTTTCAGACCCTTTGTCTGCTTTTTTGTTGTTGTTTTTTTGTTTGTTTTAAGCCCAGGGTGCTGTATGTCTCCAACTAGAAACATTTGAAACATAAATGATACCATAATGTCAGGCAGTTCAAGAGGCTATGTGGTCTGTGTTAAGGACTGGAATCGTCCACCTCTCAGACAGACAGAGGACACACACGATAATGCAAGTCACACAGCGAGGTTTATTTCCAGCTAGCTGGGGTCCCAGTCTCTGCCCGACGCAGCGGGTTTCAACAAGGACCCCAAACTCTTAAAGCTAAGGGTTTTTATAGCGTTCTTAAGGCACTCAGTAATTTTCCATAGTCTTAGGGAGTACAAGATAAACTACAGGACTTACATAGCTTCAAAGAGTATAAGATAAGCTACAGGACTTCTGGTCTCTGTGCTGCAACTGCCCACATCCTGGAATTTACAATTAGGTTGTTTTAAGCTAAGGGCTGCTAACCCTGACCTTAAGGTAGCAGTTCTCATGCTAACGGTCTCTTACAGTCTGTATTATGGATAGAGTGGGACTCTAGCCAAGGAAAGGTATATGAAACATCCCCTTTCTACAACACAGCTTTAAGAATCAAACCTAATTTCTGCAGTGTGTGTTGCTTCCTTAACATGAGTTTGCGCATTCATTTCAGACTAGTATTCATTTCAGCATAGTATTCCACAGCCCACCCTGGATGGAAGGCTCATATACAAAGCAGTAAAGAAGAGAAACAACCACAGGTTTAGACTAGTAAATGTGGACAAAGGCAATATAGGTGTACAA
The DNA here is from genome assembly GCF_036562045.2 of Rhinolophus sinicus. Lineage (NCBI taxonomy): Eukaryota > Metazoa > Chordata > Mammalia > Chiroptera > Rhinolophidae > Rhinolophus > Rhinolophus sinicus. The sequence goes on from NC_133755.1 coordinate 108,426,997, forward strand.
ACTCCTAAGGCTGAAAAAGGTAATTCAGGTAAAATGCTTTTTAATTCTTATCAGCACACGATTTCCAGGCTCCATAATCTAAAGTTTCTAGTCAAAGGAGTCTCCAACTTTTTCTAACAGTTTCTCTGTTGCTAAAAGCCCATATTTAGTAATGTCTATCTTACCTGTAATTGAGACTTAACGAAATCCCAACTCTGTGATACAGATTTCTGAATTAGATTTCTGAATTTGGAAAAGAAAACCTCCAAACTATTTGTATCAAACCTACCTACAGGTCTTTTATAAGCCACGAGTACGGATAATAAGGGACCACAATGGGATCAGAAGGGGGAGGCAGTGTTCCCCCTGGGGCCAATAAAATGAGCCTTCCTTCCAGTGGGAAGACCTCTTGAATAGAAGGTGAGAAGATGAGATTGCTGATGGCCTTCTGTGTTGCAGGCATGTTCCTTGGCCTAGGTACCTATGCCATCTCACTCATTTATCCCATCCACATTCATCCAACACCTGCTGAATGTCAAACACCGTCCTAGGTGTCAGGGATACCAAGTCACTACCTAGGATGTGTTCAGACAAAAGATATGAAGACCAGCCTTTCAAACGATGAATGCAGTAGTAGGGGATAGTTGCAAGATGATCACTGTCCACAGTTTATGGACTCACTACAAAAGGCACCTAACCCACCCTAGGTTGTTTCATCTTTTCCATCTCAATAGGCATAATCACAAACTTGAATAGTCTAAAGGAGGATGCTTCCTAAATTTCTGGGACACATCTAATATAGCACCATGCCAAGAGAACTGACTTTAGATTCAGAATGTCTACCAGTGCTTTCACCCTCTGTGTGAGCCTGGGAGCTTCACTTAGCCTCCTGAGCTTCAGTCTCCTAATCAGTGAAGTAGGATAATGACAACTACCTCCCAGGGTCATCCTGAGGATTAAGAAAGATAATAATGTCTACCATTTCTTAAGTGGCTCTTATCTGTGCACTCCACTGATAAGTGATTTATATCCCTTTTTAAATCTTCAAAACAATCCTACAAGGTTATTTTGACTACTGAAACTGGGGGTCAAAGGTGATTGGATTTTTGTGCCTCAGACCACACAACTTGGAAGTGATAGAACTGAGATCTGAATCCAAGTTGGTGCGGACCTAGCACTGTTAAGATTTGACGTGTTCCAAGTATTTAATCTAGGAGATTGCCTGCTAAGTGCTCAAGGCATCCATGAAAGTGCATCCCAACTTATTTTTTCTCTAATACCAATAATTAAGAGGCTGTAAAGACTGCCTCCCTTGAGTTACAAAGATAAAATGAAACATGAGAGTCCTATGAAATAAACTATTCATGAGGCAATATTTTTGTGCAGTTAGGTTGCTGGTCCACTCAGGATGGGGGTTCATACACAGCTTCAAAAAATGGTGAGTGATAATATTCTGAGTGGAAGGGAGCATTACCAAGCCTTTATCTTTATTACAGAAAGTACCTATAACATGTGACAGGAATTTAACTAAAAGAACCTGAATTTTACATATATAGCCAATTAGAATACATTTATTTAAATAGAAAATCCATGTGAATTATAGTTTTATCTTTATAAGGTTTCATAAAACTGAGTTCTAATTTGAGTTTTTCCACAGAAGTCAATTTCTTTGGGACACAGGATGTTTAAGTCCCAAAAGAAAGAAAAAGGTAAACATCAGTAAAAATCTAAAAAAAACAGCCAGTCCCTCTATCACTGTTATAATACCACCATGTGTTTTCCTTATCACAGTTCTAATTTAACATATTTCTGAGTTATGTAATTAATGCCTCGGTCCTCCATTATACCTCAAGGTATAAGAGGAAAGGAACTCTACCAGATTTTGCACACCATTATTACTCCACATCTAGCACAATATGTGGTGCTCATGAATATGTATCAACTGACAGAGTGAAATATCTTTAGAGAAATGTCACTAGTGTGATATCACTCCTACTGCACCCTAGCAGAAAATAACTATATAATAAGATTCACTATCATGAAAGATACTAGAGTCCATATTCTGACAACTATAGTTTATAAAAACACAAATCCATATTTTATTCGGTGTCTTAGGCCCTGGTACTGCCTGGGAATATGTGCCTCCCCAAGGATAGAATGTACTGGTTGCCAGTTTTGTAGTCCTCACAATCCCTCCATTGAGTTGTTTATACAAATCCTTCCTCTCGTAAATCTCCATCAGCCTTCACTAGTCAAATTATGTTTGCCTGGTGTTTCCCTGTAAATCCTGCAAATCTGTTTCCTGTACTCTCCCCAAAACTGATGGGAAGTTAATCGTTCTATAATTGCTCTCTATGCTTCACGTCCCCATCATGAGTAATGTTGCCATGTTCTCATCCTTAACCGCCTGATTCATCAACAGCCAATTCCTAGAGCTAAGAGGAGTAAAGATGAAAATAACCTGGTTGTAGCAAGACTTAAAATGGCAGAATTTTCTCATGTAAAAGTAGGCTAATGAAAATAGCAGAAATTAGCTAAAGAAAGTATTGCTGAAAGATCCATTAAATACAGGAAATTAAAGTTGACATAAAAGATAATAAGGTATTTTAAAATATGTTGAAGATTCAATTTGCATTTCTCTTTTGCCTTTTCTTTTCCTGAAAGATAAAGTGCTCTCCACAAGTGTCTTTTTGGAAGAAAATTGGGCGTTGTAGAAGTTCCCCCAAAGATACATATCTTTTTCAAAACAAATCCTTAGTTTTGAAAATATTTGGTAATTGAAACAATACACCAAATGTTCAAATTCTAGCCTAGACATGAATATAATATACCTATGCCATCCACATGGTAAGTTATGAAGCACATACATTAAAATATTATAAAATCTTACACAAATATGAAGGCTCAATCTTGGAGAATCAATGAAACACTGTATTTTTAACTTTTTTTTAACTCGTAAAATTCAAAATTGAGGAAAGGTATTTTCTCCTTTTAAATAACACTTGTAAATACAGGGGATTTATTACCGTACTCCTCTTTGTTTGTGCTCTTTTAAATTCTCTTTAATATGAAAAGATTCAGCCCATGTTACTTAGCCTAAGGTCATTTTTATTTATGACGCCATTTGTTGAGTTATGAAGTTGGGAGAAATGACAGCAACCAGGGATAAAGAGTATTAATATATTTATGTCTGCGATTTTAGAAGCTCACCAACCACACAATTTACGCTCTGACTCCTAATTGTTAAGATTCTGTACCATCTCGTGAACAAATATATGAAACCTATGGGTCATATTTTCTTTCTCCAAAGCTCAATCAGTATTCACATGGAAAGTACAAGATTTTAGATCTCACATATATTTCAGACACTTCAGAGCTTTGAGTCAGCCTTAAATGGCAGGGCCTGGGATTTTGCTCCCCCTTTAGTACAGTCAACTAGAATTTTAGTGTTTATAGAAATAAAACATTAAAAAGTAATATTTCCCATACCAAACATTGAGAGACTCGGGTGCTTTACAAATCCAAATTTTTAAACATTTTTTTTTATATTGTAACAATTTCTATAAGACAATTTTAACTCTAAATGATGAAAATCTTACACAGGAATGACTGCTACATTTTTAATGCAGCCACAAGAGAAAACTATTTTTTGTTGATCTTGTAAGTGGAGGAAAAGCCAATTCTTCATGTTCAAGAAGTGCTGACTATAAAACAAGGATTTGGTGCAACTCATTTGCATTTGTGGCATCTTTTGGGACCCCCTGGTTCCTGCCAAACTTGATTTCCCTTATTAGTAAGGCAAATATATTAAATTTCTTTTTTAATGTATAAATCAAATTAGAAATAAGAGCCATCCTATTCTCTCTTGCAGAAGGTCATGCATACAAGGAAGAGGCACATGGAACTATTTCAGGAACTAAATCAGAAATTTCAAACTTTGGACAGATTTCGGGATATACCAAATACAAGCAGTATGGTGAGTATGCTTTGTTTCATCAGTGCCTGAAGACACATTAATGATGTATCATGTAAGCTATTAGCCCTGCCCTCCAGGAGCTCCTTATTGTCTTGGGAACACAAGAGTATGTAAGTAGAAAAAAATGTTACCCCCAAAATGTACTTTGGTATGTGCTAAGAGGCAAATTAGGAATAACAGAATCTTGAAGCGTTTTTATTCATACTTCAGATGGTTTCATTTATAAGCTTTCATTGGAATTAGTTATATATAAAAAATATGTTGGCTTCACTTGGCTCTTTTATCATCAGAATTAAATGTTAATTCAAATATCCAAATGAATAACTAAATATTCCCATTTTCTTTGAATGCCTGGCATTTTAAGATTACAAAATGTAATTATATATGTGTATGTATATGTATACACACACCTCATTATATATATAATTTATCTATCTATCTATATATCTCTATATCTATATATATCTATATCTATCTATCTATCTATCTATCTATCTATCTATCTATCTATCTATATATATATATATATATACACACAATTATATATATAATGAGTTGTTACCTGAAACCAGAGTGGTAGGTTATGTCTCCAGGAGATTCACATCAGTACTATGGGGCTGTGACAGTTGGTTGTCACCGTTCACAATCCTAGCATATGACTTCATCAAATAAAATAATATTTTGCAGTTACTGGGTGCATGGCACAGTCAGAGCTCCAAAGAAGGCTGCATAATTATTTGTGAAAGCACCCGACCAGGAGTCTAGAAATCAGTATACTAGTAGAAAGCTCAACCAAGAACTGTCTGTTCTTGAGCAAGTTATACAACTCGATTCCCAACTCAGGTTTCTAAAGTTCAGTTTTCTCCTAAATTGAGCATAGAAAACAGTAATTAATATGTGCTTCCTTCATACCTCACAACACTGTCCAAAGTGAGTAGGGCACTTGAGAGGGTAAGAAGCTGAGACTCAGCTATAAGAGAAAGAGCAGGGACTGCCACCTGACACCACTTCTTTACTCCAAATATGGTGCTTTTTATTTGCCTCATGCCTTTGCAGCCCTTGGATGAACCTCCTCCTCCTCCCAACATCGGGATTCTGAGACACACACACAATATCTCTCTAAGGTACTTAGTATTTAATCACCCTCTAACTCTAGTGATTTTTCCATATATCCGTTAGGAGTCTTAGTCCTGGCTTCCTGATTAGTGACATTATTTTATCAAGAGTAAAAATTTATGTATCTTTGTATTTTCCTTGTGTTCCTCTCAGTACTAGCACAGTGCTGGTTATGATGAGTTATCAGTCAATGGCTGCACTTGATTTAATGTGTGTCTATGATAGTTAAATCTGTTTGTTAAATGAAGATTATAAGAAATACTACCGTGTTTCCCCCAAAATAAGACCTAACCGGACAATCAGCTCTAATGCATCTATTGAAGCAACTATATTACAGTAAAATAAGACCGGATCTTATATTAATTTTTGCTCCAAAAGACGCATTAGAGCCGATTGTCTGCCTAGGTTCATTTTGGGGGAACCACGGTATACACTTTAGCTCTTAATTGGTCTGTAAATACTTCATGTGTATATCAATCTTTTCCTCCTTACAGCAGGACTCATGCATTATATGTGATCACCAACACAATTCTAGGCATATAGAAGACATTTATATGTAGCGAGTGGTCCTTATCTATATCCCCAAATATTAAGATGTCAGTTTTTAGCAGGCAAATGAGAATTGCACCATTGAGATTAGACCTAAACACCTTAGCTACTCATTTTGGAAAATCAAAAGCTAACATTGAAATAAACTGGAGAAACCCTATTTGTTTAAAATAAAAGGGAAGGATTATGTTTACAAATCTGAAAAGGTTATGCAACAGATACAGCTGGCCGACTGCTATAATATGATTGTAATTTCCCCTTGTTGTATGGTCTGGCTATTAAATCATTAATGGCACAAATATTTTTATCTCAGTTTCCTGACAACCAAAATAGCCTACTAATTACCCCACATTTCTGTAGCAGCATGTCCTTTCTAGAAAAAAAATTATAAATATTTATTACTTGGGAGGTTAGGAATAGGGAGGGAAGAGTTGTCATTGTGACTTGACTATTGTCCTAAATATCTGAGAACGGAAAAAAAATGTCTTATTCAGTTTTGATTCATAATGAACATACGAGTGAGTCCGTTATCCTTAATTCAGTCATATAATTCATAGTGGCATACTGCTACAGAAAAATTGCATAATTGGGTAGAGAAAGACATTTTCAAAATAAAAATCTCAATAAAGTCGTCCCTTTTTTTGGCTACTCTCATAACACCTGCCTAGCACTGCACAAGATGTTAATTATGTAGAATTTGGGGATGCAAAGGCAAACCAAAAGACCATTTAGTCCATTTCCCTGCCTCCAGGCAGGACATATAATCACACTGAGTAAAGGTGTTGTTACACCCTCTTGTCACACCCAACCCTATGGGAAGGTCAGGAGCTTGTGGGCACCATCCCCTGCTTGCTAGTCCTCCTCCCTCCCTGCAGAGCCTGTCCCACTCTGATTGCTGGATGCAGTAGTTCTGCACCACTAAGGCAGCACGAGGCCTCTCACCTAAAGAGTGTCCACACATTTGTGAAGGAGAGTGAGAACCACAGTTCAGCTGGGAGTGCCATGGGACGCCAGAGGAGATGAACAAGGAAGCCAGCCTTACTAATTCATCACCCACTAATAGAACCTCTCAGAAATCCAATCAGTCATGCACTGGCAATAATACTCTTTGAAATTAGAATCTAGATCTTCTGACAGAGTTTAAAATTGGCCTTTTTAGTTCATGGATCCATGGTGCTTGATCATCAAAATATAAAAGGAAAATCACACCTACTCCAAACATAATGGAACCCCTATTTTCAAAGCAAATGACCTAACACTTTACATATCAGGAATCCTTTTAGGATTGAACTAATTGAACTTTCTGTCAAATTAAGGATTCTCAGAAAGCTCCTGTAGACACAGCCCTTATCTGATGGGTAAATAATCCCCTCTGGCTTGATTCAGCACAGTTCACACCAGTGAACGTTTTAGTTAATGATTAATATTTCAGGTCACTGTAGTTCCTCCAAACGTTCAACTATTCCCCATTGCCTACAAAATAAATTCCAAATTGTGTAGCCTGGCATGCCATACCCCCTCATAATCTAGCTTTTAATTCACCTCTGCCTGGTTTTTCTGCTTTTTTTGTGTGTTGGTTTTTTTGTTGTTGTTATCCCAAATAAAATAAGTTGGTCAGTGTTCTCAGAGTTGTCCCATCTTCATGCTCTCTGGATTTCTACTTCTTAGTATGCATGCCTGTTCAGCCACCTGACCTCCGACCATACGTGTGTCTTCATGACCAAGCCCATCCTATGCCAGCCCTAATGTCAGTATTCTCAGTAAGGTTATGAGCTCTCCACAAAAAGAAGCCATATCTCTACCCTCCTCTGGACCCCCACAGTACATTTTCTGGATCATAGCCATAGATATATCTATATTTATACCTCCATTTAGCTATAAACACTTTCATAATGACTGTGATTACTACACAGCAAGCATTTACTAAATACCAGGAGTTATGCTAGGCCCCTCCACTTTTTTTATTTTTGCAGCCCCACCCTCAAAGTGGGTAATAATCTGCACAATTTGCCAACTCATTTGACCCACAATACTGAAAAAGCTTATCTCTGTTTTACAAATAATGAAGTTGAGGTTCAGAGAAATTGAGTAAATTGCTCAAGGTTATATTCATATGAAATGGAATGACTAGAATTTGGACCTGCAAGTATCAGGCTTTAAATCTTATGCTCCCCAGTGGACCATGCTGCTTTTCCATATTGGATTTGTCACCTTATTCTCCGTAGTGCCTAATATGATGCCCAGCATAGGGCAGCTGATAAATATTGGTGGAAGAGAGGAAAGGAAGGAGGGAAAAAGAAGGGGAGAGTTACGACACTATAGAGTTCATGTGATTTTAGGATATTACAGTAAATCAGAATGAATCCCCTGCACATGTCCTAAAGGTGAACTTTTCATTAAATCTTTACTATTAGCTTTGTTTTTTCTTGTATGTCCTCATGATTAAGGCTAATAAGTGCTGAAACCATCTGATATATTAAATATTTTAACAATTTCTAGTTATGAGTATTTCTATAGATTTGTCCCTTTTGCTTATCCATACTTGAAAATGATTTTTAATATACTGAGTGGAACCCAGATAATAATTCAAGTACCTGTTTTGTGTTCCTTCCCCCAACAGGTTATAGTTAAAGGCCAGAATTTGGGGTTGAGGGAGGGGTGAACGATACATTCAACTACAGTTGTTTTGCTTTATGTTTTTCTTAGGAGCTTTCAGTCATGATTTCCTTCTTGATCTTTGATGTTACTCAGTTTAGTCTATCCCATTGAAATCCCCTCATTTTATAGAAATCTTTAAACAACACTTATTTAAAACAAAGCACGTTCATTGCTAAATCTTAGCAAAATATCAGGCTATAGAAACCTCAAATGATGTCTCTTGCACACTTATTGAGCACCTACAACATGGAAGGTCTGGGTCGAGTCATAATGAGGCAGATTTTAAATCTGCAGTGATAAGAGGGTGTGTACTGTGAAACATATGAAGGAATGGTGGCTGGTAGACTTTTTTCTTAAAAACCATGATATTGCTGGATATATTTTCAAAAAGCTGTGCTCTTTGGAGGGAAGAATGATGTTTACAAAATTAGTGCACCACACAAATATATAGAAATGTGTGGGGAAGGCACAGCATAAAAAAAGAATAGATTACATAAAAAGAACATAGCAGCATTTTAATATTCTAAAAAGGATAATTTTTTGAGGAAAACTAAGCAACTGAAAAATTTAGTTTTATGAAATATGGCCAGTTTGAGTAACTTTTTATTACTATAGAACATGCCCCACCCATTACATTTCCTCATCAGGGATAAACAAAAATCTTGGCCAAAGATTCTGGCAAATACCTAAATTTTCTACATTTAATTTTAATGGTAACTTAGTGCTCCTTCCTACCTGAACATACAGCTATACTAACATTTCACAAGATGCCCAAAACAAAACATCCGCTTTGCCTACGTAATATTTTTACTTCCTTTGATTGCTAGAAAATGTTAGGATAACTTAAAGAAGGTGTTCATCAATTTGTTCAATGCAAGAAGACCAAAATCATTTCCTGCAGCTGGCCACAATTTCAAATCATCCCTGCATCCTGTAAAATGGATTAAGGTTATAAACACGCTCTCTTCCTGGAAACTTCAATACGAGTCAATCCTAGTCATCAAATAAATGACTCTCTTCTGCTCTCTTCTGAACAGGAAAACCCAGCACCAAACAAGAATCCATGGGACACTTTCAAAAACCCCAGTGAATACCAACATTATACCACCATCAATGTCTTAGACACAGAGGCAAAGGATGCTTTGGAACTGAGGCCAGCGGAGTGGGAGAAGTGTCTGAATTTGCCTCTGGACGTGCAAGAGGGTGACTTTCAAACAGAAGTTTAACAAAATCAAAGTGGACTGAGATGGAGACAAAATTTATTGCTCTGACACTTAAGACTCGAGAAGCCTGACATTTCTATCTGGACAGCGTGACTATCCTATGTCAGGACCTTCCCATGTCAAATGTCAGTGGTGTTTGCGTGTGGTAACTTCTCCCTAGTCAGTCTAGTGGAGAGAGGACCAGGTGTACAGTTCTGACCATCCTGTGTTGTAAGTACCCGTGGAATGGATTTGTAAGGTAATCTTTATAGATAAACCTCAAGCAACGATTCATGTTGTAACCGCTTCATATGGTTTAGTTTTCAAAAAACTTCACCATGAAGCACAATGTATATATTTATGCAGTTTTTAAAGTTTATAACAGTCTGTTTGGCCATTACTACACTTTTTACTTTATAATATAAAAGCAAAGTTTTTGTCATTAAATGAATGTTTGTTGAGCTACATTCTTCATTGCTTTAAATGCAATAAAGTAATAATCTCACTTTTATATGAATAATATATTTCACATCTTTATTATTGCAGTTTTCTCTAGAAAGCTCTGAGTAGCTTTCTCTGCTGCAGCTGTGTATAAAATATTTAAAATGTTGTATGGTGTAAATAAACTTTTGTCTACATATCAGTTTTTTAGTGCATTTTATTTTAGATTTGTTGAACGGAAATTTACATATTTATAACTTTTTTTCCAATACAGATACTGAAAATGTATTCACGCTTTTAATAGCATACCGTTATTACTCCTTTGAGGCTAATGATTTCTCAAATGTAATAGTAGGTTTGTATAGTGCTTCTGTATTTTCTACTCAAACACCATTTGGAACAATGTGCCATGTAAATGGGGCTTGTCAGAAACCTGCTGCCATCATACTCTTACGTAAATATTATGTGTTTGTTTCTTTTTTTTTTTTTTTTATCTTGTGGCAAAAAGACAACTAGTAGAAAACAGTAAGTTACCATACAAAACATAATACAGGGAAAATGTTTATTATGAGTATTGAAGTTCACTGCATGTTTCACAAAAGAAACTACTTGTACTACAGTTCTTCATAAAATACAAAAAAAAAAAAAAAAGACTTATTCAGGGTTTTAAGAAATCTGTATATTCTCAAGCAGAGGGAAAAGAAGAGTGGGTGTTATGTGGTAGTTGCTTTATCTCTGGTTTGAAAAGTGGGAAGTGTGAGGTGAGCTGACTGCTAACAGTCCCTAGTGTCCTCTCTGGTATCAAAGCCACACCAGTGATGTCACCCGCTCCCTCAGAGCTGCATTAAGTGAAATGCCATGGAAGGATTTCAGCAATTATCTCATCTGTCCTTTCCATGGATGATGAGATTGATTTTTAATCTGAGGGAAGTAAAGGGAGTGGAGAGGAGATTGGGGTCTTCAAAATTCCTAGAATGTTTATTTCATTCGTTGTTAAACGTAAGCTGCGTGGTCTTCTGTGGTCTGTCAGAAACTCAAGTGAGCTGAATCCTGCTACCAGGATCTTGCTCCCCAGCCTGCAGGCCATGAGGCAGAGAAAAAGGTGCTTCAACACTCAAGTGCACCCCTAAGCTAGAGCCTTAACAACCACCCAGCTCAGGCTGAATTCCTGTCAGATAATGATAATGTTCTCAATGTAAACATGTTAAAAGTATATTTTTAATCAGATTTTAAAAATAAAAGCAACATCATTATGCAAAAAGAGTATACCATAATTAAGGACTGATTTTTCAATAAAATAAACTTCATGGTAATTGTAATATTAAATGCTTATTAAATTTACCAGATGACTTTCTAGTGTTACAATATTTCATAAATTTCTCTATCTCACCATCTTTTTATCAATCATCTATCTATAGATCTATATATTATATATGTATTTGTACTACCCATGTGTACGTGTATGTATATACATACAAATACATATATATAATTTCATGATGCTCAGCTCCATCTCAGTAACATGTAGAGTGAATGAAACCCTCAGATGCTGTTATTCATTCCAAACTGTAAAATCTTGGTGAAAAAATCCCCAATAAGCATGTTTGAAACCATAAATATGTGTATGTTTAAAAAACAAATTCAATATATTAGAGTAATATTTCTTATAAAACTGTAATATTCACTGCCATAAAACAAAATCACACATTTTTTTCACTTCTATTTTTCTCTAGTTCTAGTAATTCAATATTAGGTTAATATATGAAAGCTAACCAGAAAGTGTATACTTAAAAATGTTAGGGTATATTTTTTGGTTACTCTAAGAAGGATGCCAAGTTGTAGTAGTACTTTTTATTTTTTAAGCTCTAAGAAAAACATATAAAGGTCAAAAATTATGAAGAATCATAATTTTAAGGAGGTGCTCTTTTAGTGCACTAAGTTTGCATTGCACTTACACACATACACTCTACCAAAGCTGGATGGCAGCTGTCCCCATAGACAGTCCAGGGCAGTTTCCTCTGAGCCTACTGTACTATGACCTGCCAGGATCTTTGTGCCCTTGGACTGGAAGTTTTTCCCCTTCCTCCACATCCAAATTGTATTTATGCTTTAAGATACACCTCATTATTTCATCTTCACGAAGTTTTATATGATTTTCCAAGCTAGAAATAATTTTTCCTGTGAACTCGTATGGCACTGCTCTGTACCTCTCTTAGGACTTTTAAAATCTTCTATCTGTTATTTACACACATTTCCGATATCCTCTGGTGGACTGTAAGTGCCTGGAGGGCAGGATTCATGTCTGATCCATTTTTGTATCTTTTAAGGGACCTAACACAATAATGTTCCCACAATAAATGTTTGTTGAATTATTTGTGGAATTTATTTTTAATATTTCTTATACTCATATCAAGTCACACATTTAAAAGTGTTTATGGAACTATTATGTGTTTACTTATATGTTAGGGGACTGTAGGGCCTCTGTTTTAGGTAGCTCACAATCTATTAAAGATATAAAGTGCATATGCAAAATGAGTAATAAAAATATTATTTAAATATTAGTAAGCTCTTATTACCCTATATTGTCCTTTTGTCCACACGATGCCGGAATTAATTATCCTAAAGCAATGGAGACTCGACATACAGATGGCGAACAAAAATATGAAAAGATGCTCAACATTGCTAGTCATCAGGGCAATGCAAATCAAAAGTACAGTGAGATATCACCTCACTCCTGTCAGATGGCTGTTATCAAAATGTAACAAGTGACAACTGCTGGCGAGGATGTGGAGAAAAGGGAACCCTCATACGCTGATGATGGGAATGTAAATTAATGCAGCCACTATGGAAAACAGTATGGAGATTCCTCAAAAAATTAAGAATAAAGCTGTCATCCGATTCAGCAATTTACTTCTAGGTATTTATCCAAAGGAAATAAAAACACTAATTTAAAAAGATATATACACCCCTTTGTTCACTGCAGCATTACTAGTAATAGTCACCTAAATGGCCATCAATAGATGAATGGATAAAGAAGATACGGTGAACACGAGCACACACACACACACACACACACACACACACACACACACAGAGGACTATTAACCAACAATAAAAAACAATGAAACCTTGCCATTTGCGACCATATAACTGCACCTAGAGGGTATTATGCTAAGTGAAATAAGTCAGACAGAGAAAGACAAACACCGTATGATTTCACTTATATGTGGAATCTGAAAACAAAATAAATGAATAAACAGAACAAAAACAGACCCATTGATATAGAGACCAAGCTGATGGTTGCCAAAGGGGAGGGGAGCAGGATACATGAGAATAAAAATAGGTAAATGAAAATTTTAAAAATCACAAAAAATAAACGGAAGCTCAGAAGAGGTTAAGTAACCTAAGTTCACCATAAATGAATGACAGATCCAATATTAGAGCCCAGGTTTTCTGACTTCTACTCTGGGGCCATTCCCACCATACTATGGTAATTCTATCTGTTCTTTCTAGATAATTAAGTCCCCATATCAAATAATAACAAGTTTTATGGAGATGTTTTTCAGTCGAATAATAGAGGCATAAAACTGAAAACATGCATCAACAATCATGAGGGTAGTGAGTCCAGTAGCTGATTGTAGCAGAAAAACATAGCTAATTCAAAATACCAGATGAGTGCAGCATTGGTATGAAAATGGTGAGCATAGCTGCCTTCCAAAATAACTGGTGATCTTAAATAGACTTGGGCTATAATCCGTTGTTTGCTTCTATTTGCACCAACTTTACTTTTCAAGTCCTCTTAAATGTAGTTAATACTTCACTAATTTGGTGATTACTTGAACATATGCAATAGAAGATGGAAGAGGGAAGCCAACCTGAATTTCAGAATGGGCTTCAGACACTGTAAAAACATACAGCCTCAATTTAAAAAAAAAAAAAAAAATTGCAGTCAATAAATGGCTGCTTCAGAAAATTTAGTTTGTAAATTTTGAATCATTCTCAGCATCTTAGAAAAACTGTTTTAGTTTTCCAGTGTTATCTATCAAAATCAATTAATTACATTCTACAAATTTGTAGTATTTCATCAAGGAATATGAAACAAATGTGTCTCTAGCGTGTCAATCTACACAAAATTTTCCATCCTGACAAAATCATCTTGCCCCCTGAGATGCTTCTGTAGTTAAATTTGGAAATGGGGTAATACAGCAGAAAACATATTTAAGAACCCAGATGATAGAATGTAGAGATAGAACAGATTTTGGCAACCAATGAAAATGGCAACTATTTTCAGGTGTGAAAAATCAAATTCAGACCTAGATAAGGAGAGATTTTATTTGAAAAGACTATTGTAATAGGGAAAACACTTCAACTGCAAGATTTATAAGTGTCTCAGATATCAAGTAGAAAGGGCTTTTCTTTTACATGGAAGAGTTAATAAGACTAGAAAGACTGGATGTAGGAAAGTGGAATAAAGAGATGGTGTAATCAGTAGTTGAATAGGAAATGTCTTTCTCTTTGGCCAGCCAGTTCTGCGTGAGATGGTTAAGGGAGGTTGTTCCACCTCCCCTAATCTCCCAATACTTGTTTAAACTCAAGGGTGAGCCAAAGTTCAGGAGCCTAGGGGAAAACAAGACACCTAACTCAAGTTTTGTCAAGTTAAGTTAGCAAGTATTTTGTCCAGATTGCTCAGTGGGTACAAACAGCAAGTAACTTCTGAGGCAAAGAACAGGAATTTGGAGGATCTGTATCTGACTTTGTCACGAGTAAACAGACGTTTCATCCGAGAGTCTCATCTAAATAATATCAGGAAGGAGGTTCTTTGCAGAAAGTCATTTCCTGGATCACAAAGGTGTTTGGATTCCTTGATCATTGCTCTTTTCCAAGGTCACAGGGCTCATGTAAAGTTCAACATTGTCACTGGGGAAGAAACTAAGGCCGTTGAAATGAGAGGATTTTTTCAAAAATGGTTACTGTTCAGCCAGCAGTGATGAAGAGAAAGCATTTCCTCCCATGAGGCCATGGCCATGGATCTTCAAGCAAAAATAATTCTAAAATGAAAGTGGTAAAATTATAAGCTAGATGAGAACATCTGATTTTCTTTAATTCTGAGCTCACCAATCTTCTCTTGGTTTGGACTCCTGGTTGTACCTTAATAGCATACAATTTGCTGGTATTGAGATTCTGGTTCAGAAACATTTAACTTTCTAAAACGTGTGTGTGTGTGTGTGTAAATGGCACTTTGACTTATAAAAAAATCAGTGTTTCTAATGTCATTAATATGAGTCAGTGTCTACAGACCTGGCAACCAGGTGTCAAAGCAAAAACTTTACTGGGCAAAATTCCACAGGTAAGTAAGACTAGTTAAGCTATTGTAACATGGAAGAGAGGCGAGACTCAGTCTAAACTCACTCTGCTCAAACAATGATTGGAACATTTTTTAAAAGCTGGGATTGGGAGTGGAGGGTGGGGCTTATAGGCCATCTGTGTTTATTATTTAGCTGTACCCCAAAGAAATGTAAACTTTCTCGTATCTTTATGATAGAAGGTAGCTTTACACTTCGAGCAAGGTGCCTACTGAAGTTAGGCTTCTCCCCTCCCACAGAAATGAGGAGACAGGTGCACTAATTTTAACTTCCATGATGATTACATTTCAAAACTGGTGACTACATGGCTCAGGTCCTTGAGAAAGACATAAAACTGGCAAAAAGCTTTTCAAAATGATTTATATCTCAAAGAGGCAGATAAAGAATTTACAATTACAAGTGTTTCTAAAGTAAATGCTCTAAGAAAAGGGAGATCCAGGCATCGAGTCAAGACGAAAACTATAAGCTCCAGTCAAACTTTGGAAAATATTAAGGCATTCTTGGTCATAGGTAAACTCACAGTTTAACACCTGAAAACCAGCTCACTTGATAAGATTCATCCCTGAGCTTAATGCACTAGAATATAGTCACCTCAAAATACCCAGCCAGAAACAGCTAGCATTTCTTACTCTTATATAAAGACAGACAATTCATTGTGAAAATGATTCTTCTGGTAACAACCACCTATGATAAAGACCTAAAGCCTCTTGACCAGTGTTTGAGTACACCTTCCTCCTCACCAAAACCACGAAACTCCAGGGAGAGGGCTCAGCTCACTTTCACTAAGCAATGTTCAACAAATAAGAAGAGTCACAAAGATTAGAAGTGAAGGTCAACATTTCAATTCCTGTTCTGTATAATCAATTTGGAGTTTGGGTCAACTTTTCAGATGAATGCCTAGCATTACCTAGTATCTCTCTGTTTGTCTCACTCACAATCTAGAATTGCATTTCTAAAATTCAGAGTATTTTATGTATAGACTGCAAAATAATTTTACATAGTACTTATGCTGTGCTTTATTCTGAAATGAATTTGATGTGATTTATTAGAATGTATACATTAATACATTTATTCAACCAATATTTAGAACCAGTTGCACTTTAGATATTGTGTTAGGAGGTGGTGATTTAACAGTTAAAAAAACAACAACAGCAAAACCACGGTCCCTATTTTCAAAGGATTTAGTATCTCTGTGGACACACAGGCCAACAAAGAGAATTAAAACAATTTGATGGATTTAAGTAGAAAAGAAAAAAGAGTATGTTATGGGAACACTTAGAAAAGGCACTGATATATAAATAAATGAGGAAGGACAATCAAGGTGACACAGAGGCCAAGCACCTAAAATGTATGCCTCAAGGTCCTAGACTCCTCTTGAGCGGGGCCAGTGATAGCTCTGAGCTTCCTAGCAACTTATGCTAATACAGAAATTACAATTAGTTATGGAGTTCATAGTGTCCCTCAGATAAAATCCAACATTTCCTCTGTAGAAGCAAAAGACCGAGAAATGACTCTTGTGAGACCTCATGTTGCATTACATGGTGAATTCTTTATCAACAGCCTCCTTATAAATTTCCTGAGCTTTCCATAGATAATTCTTATGTCCCATTTTGAAGGGTAAAGTGATGGTTAATTTCTGTCTCAACTTGACTAGACCACACTGTCTAGATATTTGCTTAAACACCAGTCTAATTGTCATTGTGAAAGTCTTTTTTCAGATGAGATTAACATTTAAATCAATAAGACTTTGAGTAAAGCAGATTACCCTCCATAATGTAAATGGGCACCATAAAATCCATTAAATACCTTAAGAGAAAAAGACTGAGGTGCCCCAAAGAACAGGAAACTCTTCCTCCAGATTACCTTGACTAGAGCTGCAACGACAGCTCTTCTCTGGGTCTCCAGCTGCCAGCTTTCCTACAGATTTCAGACTCAACAGCCCCACAATCATGTGAATCAATTCCTTAAAATAAATCAATTCCATAAATTTATATATATATATATAAATTTATGTATATATATATATACATACATACATACATATGTATATATACATAAACACACACATATATATATGACCAAAAAATGTATACACATTTTAAGAAAGGAAAACACTGTTTTAATATATACCAATAACAAAAGATGAATACAAGTCACGTTTGACTTCCGTAATCACAAGAGGTGCTCAAAGTGATTGCCATCAGCGTCCAGACACTTGTGATTACAGCGAACTACTGTTTGAGCAATGTTGACCAAAATGTCCACTTGTATACATTTTTTTGGCACCTCTGGTATATCACACACACATACACACACACACACACACACACACACACATACTCACACACTACTGGTTCTGTTTATTTGGAGAATCTTGACTAGTACAAGCAAATACTTAACATCCAGTACAATCACCAAAAACAGTTTTTCACAGTCAAAACATTGTGCTACAAGTAAAAAGCTCTCCCATGATCTGGTTGAATACAAAAAAAAAAGGGAAAAAATCTATTCTAGTTCAAGAAATCACCCATGAGTATGATTTTTCAAAACAGAGCTTTTGGTAATAATTTTAAGCTCTTTCTGAGTGCTTATGAAACTTTATGTACAAATATTCATTTAATCCTCAAAATAAACCTTTAAAGTAAGTGCTATTATTTCCATTTTATAGAAAAAGAAACTGAAATCCCTAACTTCAGTATCCCACAAGGCAGTAAATGGCAGAGATAGGATTTATCCTAACAGGTTAGACCCAAAGTCTAAGCTCCCAATTATTCTGCTGCAAACTGAATACTTTTTTACCACAAGTTCAAGGTAAAACTCCCTAGCAAGTATTTGGGATGAATTAAAGGTAGATCTGCAGAATCAAGCAGAGAAACATGGGTATCCAGAAGACCACTCTCCCTCCACATGGATGAGTGCTGAGAACCACCACCAAAAATTGCTCAGAACATAAATTGGATTTGATTCAACACAAGGTCACATGAGAAACTAAGATCCCAAAGTCTACATTGTAGAACATAGAAATGATAAGTCGCTTAGAGCATATTTTCATCAGGTTACTAAACCATGTCATTTTCATTAAACTGTTCTTTTTAAATTCAGTATTCCTGGAACGTCTACCTTTTAAGTGATTTAATTTTCCAGTGAACCTTCTAGGATAAACTGGCTGAAAAACATAACCCAAGGTGACAAACTAGTATTAATTAGTCAATTAGATATTTACTAAAAATTGTAATTAGGGTCTGAAATTGTGCATTGAAAGTCATCGAAAGATGAGGTAGCTCCAATGGCCAGATTATTTTATGTTCACAAAGTCATGTAATGGAGGGTTGCTACAGAAGCCTACTTATGTCTTTCCGTTCTGCAAGTTCGGGAGGAGGTAGGGTAACATCCAGTTCATCAAGAAGTGGTGCCAAGTCACTAATGTGAAAAGGAGCTAGGACACAGCCTGGTTTGTCCCACTGTGAATTCTTGATCCTTGGAGGGATCATTACCACCAACTTTGACTCTCAAGGTAAAATGAAGACATAGGTTATGTATAAGCATGATTACCATGGAATCATAAAGGTAAATAACTGTAGATTAGTCCTAGGTTTTTCATTTGTTTGTTTTTTTGTGTTCTTTTTGTTTTGTTTGGTTTTTCCCCTCTCACCAATTTCCCAACAAAGTGATAAAGAACATAGCAATCAAAGGAAGATTAGTTGTGTGCCCAGAGCTCACTAGCAGTAAGTCAAATATCCCAAGAAGACCAGACTTGTGATTTTTTTCTCCCTGTAAGAAACTGCCGTGCACTTTGGACAAAATGTCTGGCAACTACTAGTTCTAATTTTGGAGAAAGTAGCATGTTGTTCTTAAAAAAGAATTTATGCCACTAAATTTCTTCAGCATTAGCTCACAACAGGATGAATAATAATTGTACCAAATTTGTCAGGTATATTTACAGATAAAGTTGTATGTGGTATACAGATTTATAATGCAAAGTTGTCATCTGAGTTATGCATCCAAACTAATTGGAATAGCCTTAGATGTATTTCTGTACAAGCTCTGACCTTTAATAAGACTTGCTTGACCAGAGGGCATATGAACATCTATATGCTTCTGATGTCCATATACCCTGTATACACCTGATGCCTTTAATAAGAACAGCTAAGTGCAGGCCCAGTGGTTCTCATGTCTGATCCTGGCAGCCGGGGGATAGGGATGGTACAGAGCTTTCACATGGTTGCTACATTGATTTTCACCTTCACAGGAGCAGAGGGAAATCAAGCTCCAGAAGCAACGAACAGGCCCTTCTCTTGCTACCTAACATTCCCAGTGACCCAAGGATCTGAAAAGCAGAATAATGGAGCAAATTCATGGCATGACCTCTGCCCTCACTTAGAGTCCAGCCATCTTACCACCTCAACAGATGGATTCAGCTGCCAGTTTCCTAAAAAGCAGGATGTTCCCATAGATCACTGAGCAAATAGCCTCTGCCGTGAGGCCACGGTGCTGAGGGCTTTTCCTTACTCTTATTTTAGGATAGTGGAGTACAGCCAATTTTTAGGCAACTGTCTATTTCCTTTTCACTTCCAGAGTTCCTTAGACCCCATCTCTAGACAGATAAATCATATCGAATGGCCCAATCAATAGGAGATTTTGGATAAAGCACTTTATTTGCACAATTTCACTCTTGGTCATTCATCACACAAAGGATGTTTTTTTCATGGAGAGATGCAAATACAAAGCATGCCACACATCATGCTTTGGATCAAGGCTCTCCAGTCACAATCGTGGTCTTCCAACTCTATCTCATTTACTGGAAAGCCCATTTGCTAGGCTTTGAGGAAACATGAGAATGCATATAAAATTGTCCTGAGTCTGCTTGACTTAGTTGAAACAGTACTTGGATGGAACATGATCCTCAATGTGGGCCAAGTGCCTTTCTCCTGCCACAGACAAGCACAGAAGAGGCCAAAACAACCTCTACCCATCCCAAGTGTGGCAGCAAATTAGAGAGCATTTCATAGAAATCCATTCTGTAGCCTCCTGAATGGAGACCGGACATTTGTCATCAGCACAGTTTCTTTGATTGAGCAGATCATTTATGTGATGCAAAACATTTATCAGGCTCTTAAAAATACTTGAATTGTAGGTAGAGTTGTGGTCTATAAAGATCTCAAAGGAGCATCACAGCCTAGAGATTGTTTTATATATTTTTAAGAAGGTAATTGTATAAATGCTACTGTGAAGTAGCCAAGAAATTACTAATAACCACATTGTATACAGACTTCTCAGGAACCCCGGCAGAGCCCCTCTGCCTGAGTGTTTCCTCGACATGTTTGCTGGGACATCTCAGAGCTGAGGTTGCACATCTTTCTGTTGACATCGACATTATGACAACCATGAGTTTATATAGCAGGATGCTAGCCTCTGTCCATAATTTCAAATGCTTCACTTCACCACAGCTGTGCAGAGACCTTCCTGACCCTATTTTAATTAGTATAATTAACTTCCAATGTTATAGTTCTAGCAGACTAGTTTTTTTTTTTTCTTCAGAATTCATCTTTGACATTCAGAGAGAAAAATCTCTTAAAATTATTCCATTATTAACTCATTGCTTCCTTTTGCATCCAAAATAAGCTGGTAGGCATTCACAGGCTCCTTTTTAGTTGTACATCATATTCCTGCAAAATTGTGTGTGTTCATAAACCCTTTGGTCAAGCAAGGGCTGCCCCAGAAATACTTTCTATATTGAAGGTAAGGAGGTTGATTAAACCTTTCTACTTCTTGCTCACGGGCACATGTGCAAAAATAATGGCTACTTAGAAATGACTCCCTTTCTCCTGAGTTTCCACTTATACATATATTAGCCAAACTATTTCAAATTTCTACATATCAGAAGGTTTTCTGTTGTTAAAAATTTTATAAAAAGTCAAGTGGAAAAGAAGCCTTCAAAAATATAAATTAGAGAATGAATATTGATTTACCACCCTGCATGGTCATCAGTGTTTTTCAGCAACATATGGATTGAAAACGTGATTGTTTTTTAGGGGTTGGTAGATAAGGAAGGGAGAGAGAAAGAGTGAGGGAGTGAGGGAGGGACAGAGAGGGAGGGAATGAGAATGAGAATTAACAGCTAAATTGAGAGAAATATAAAAGGCATATGTAGAGAGTATTTTGGGGACAAGAAAATAAGTATGTGTGTGTCTCTGCTAGCCAAAAGCATGTGAAACTTGTGGGGATTATAAAGCATCTATTCATTGGTGAAAACACTGTGTATAAAGAAAGGTCAAAAGCATTATAAGAGTAGTGAATGGCAAGGCATGGCAGATGTTGAAAAGGGAAGAAAAGTACACAGGTGATGGAGATGCAGTTGAGATACTGAGATACCAACAGCGATATTCAGCTACAGCATCTTTTATAAACGCTCATTTCCAGGGGTTATCCAGCTGTGTGCCAGTTGTTGCTATGGACAATGAATGGTTTCTTAATTTTCTCCTACATATCTAGGGAAAATTGGTTCTCTAGTAAATGGTATAAAATCACTTGGGAAACATATTTATCGTACCATAGAAATATTGTATCTAAAGAAACTAATGCTGCTTTTAATCTGGTTGAAGTCCATTTTTTATATTTTGCCAAAGCATGGATCAAAATTAAGAATAAGATTTTTTGTTTTTACCTTCAAGTGTTCATTCAGCCTCAACTATTTACTGGTTATGAAAAAAACACTCAAAACACTTACACGTAAAGATATGTGTACCTCTATGGTCATTACAGGATTATTTACAATAGCTGAGACATGGCAACAACCTAAATGTTCTTCCACAGATTTCTGGATAAAGCAGATGTGGTAGATAATATACAAGGGAATACCACTCAGCCATAAAAAAGATGAAATATTGGCATTCACAACAACATGGACTAACATTGAGAGTATTATGCTATGTGAAATAAGTCAGACTGAAGAGGACAAGAACTGTATGATTTTACTCATATACTGGATATGGGGAAAAAAAGCAACAAACGAACAAACAAACTCATAGATACAGACAACATATTGGTGGTTACCAGAGGGGAAGGAGGGAGGAGGGAGGACACCGAGGGTAAAGAGGGGTCAAGTACATGGTAATGGAAGGAGACTAGACTTTGGGTGGTGAGCACACAATAAAGTATGTAACTGTATGATCAAGTTTTACACCTGAAATTTACATAATGTTATTAACCAATGTCACCCAAATATATTTTTAAAAAACCACTCCATCCCCAGTGTTCCAAAGGAACAACTGTTCTCATTACTTGTGCATAAGAGATGAAAACAATCTGTTGGAAAAGAAAATATGTGGCAGAAAAGAATAAGAATGGGGGGGGAAGGAGAGGATATTTGTTCATGGACATAATTATTTTCTAGCTGTGTAGAAAGTGGCAGAATAGGACTAATAGTAACTTTGCTACTTTGAGGAGAGTGCACTGAATCTGATGATGTCTTGAGCTCTACCCTAACGTAAAGTCTACGATTCTGATAAAGGATTTTAAACCAGAAAATTTATAAACACTATGATAGTCATATTAGGAAAATATATAAAGAAAATAGTGGGGAAACGTGTGTCAGTAAAGAGGCCCTGGGATGCTTAATTGTATGACAGAAATTTTGTAAAATAAATCTTCTCCATGAAATGCCATCTCATTATCATCCCATGATTTGCAAGTGATATAAAAGTGTTCCACGCTTCTGTCCTGAGGGAAGAAGTTCATGGTGCATGTCTTGTTTTACTATTTGACGAGGCCTTTGAAAATGTATGGCTGTTTTTTCTTATAGTAAATTTTTGTTTTTAATGAAAGCCAAACCACGAATGATTCTGAACTCTATTGAAAGAAAAGAAAGTTAGCACTTTATGACCATCAGTGCACACCATCCCATTATAAGAAACAGCATGGAGTCCATTGCTGTTCTGTTTACACCCGGTTATATAACCCAATAGGTGATGTCGTATGAAAATGCTTTGTTTCTCCAGGGAGAGTAAGAGGACATTGAAATACACAGTAAGATTGACCTGCCCAGTATAAATACCCCCTAGAGAGAATGATTTACTTCTTTTTCAGAAAATAAAGAAATATTTTTCTTTTCTAACTAGGATAGCAAAAGCAATAAAGAATTAAGTTATTAAAAAATAGATTATCAGCTAGCAGACTCACTTCCTGATATAATCAGTAAAACTAAAAGGGTCCTTTGGGATGTCAATAGGAACAATGTGAAGTGAAAGAAAACCACATATTACTAATATTTGTTGGTAACAGGGAGCACAAACCCTTATGAGGTGTGGTCATTTATTTACTCTGCCTTAGCTATAAAAGGGCTTTTCTTCCTTTGAGTCTAAGCAGAATCAGGCTTCTCAAGTCAATTTATCTTCTATAAAGTGATAATGTTCAGTGAAGTTTTTTTTTTATTGTTGCTTTGTGTTTTTTTTCACCCAAAGTCAGCTCCTGGTGAGTTGAGTCCTGCTTAACCTGACTTTCTACTGCTTTGCAGATCTCTATGGCTCAACAGGGTCATAGCAACAATCTTCAAACCTTTCCTGATCCTCAACTTGTCTTCCATGCCAAGTTTGGGAATATTCTGGAAGAGCTTATCCAGTGGAAAAAATAAATAAAAACACTCCAGGTCCCATATACAAAATGGAACATTTGCAAACTACACAGCAATCATCCCTGTTTGTTGATCTCAGAGTTTGATCTACACATATTATTTCTATAAGAAACATAAGGATCACTAATTCCTTAGAAAAAGAACACTTTGCAGAAAGAAAAATTTGCCCATTTTTATTTGAAAAGACATCTGTAGTCTTATTGGACCTTGAATTATTAAAACAATGAAGAAAATTTCCTTCAGTTACTTACTTCCCACAATGAAAGCTCGTGACCTTTAAAAATGTTATCTAACCACATAAAAATTATTGAAATAGCTTCAATATTTCTCTTTCCATATAAAAAAATACCATTTTACCTACAATCTAGACCTTTCTAGAATACTTCAAAAGACTTTCAAATAATAGGTTATTTTACCCTAATGTTTGTTTTAACTTTAAAAAGGAAACAGGTATTTGATTTTTTTTTTTAATTCTTAAGATAATTAGAGGGGAGTAGGAAGAGAAAATGAAGGAAGGGCCAGATTACTATTGTGTAGAAACATAAGTGTCTAAATGAGAAATTTGAGTACTGTTTTCTAGGCAATGGAGAACCTAAGTCTATTTGTGTTGAGTGAAGTAATGACTCACTCATGTGAAGAAATAAAACACGAATTACAATAATCAGGGATCTACGTTGTCAAATGCACAGTGTGCTGCCAACAACCTCTAAAAGTATGTCCCATTGAGAGACTTCAGGTAAGGATGAGAGACTAGGTAAACACTATGCTCACCTTCTCCCATGATCACATCAAAATTACAACTGAATTATAGAACAACCACTCTTGAGAACACCTGAAGACTAGCCGAACATAATGCCTACAACTAAGTGTATAAAGAAGAAGCCACACTGAGACTGGTAGGAGTCTCACATAATCATATGTGGTAGCTAAGAATCTGGAGGGATATCTTGGCTGCAGAGGTCCCCCCTGAGGATGTCCCAGCCCAACACTGAGCTCCCCATCACAGAGCACCAGTACCAGGAAGAGGAGTTCCTATAACATCTGGCTGTGAAAATCAGCCAGTCCTCCATCTAGATGAGATGGAGGGCTGCTGTAGACACCGGTGCCCTCTTAAAGAGCCCGAATATAGACTCATTCACTCACAAGCACTCTCCTTAAGCTCCAGCTAAGGGACAACAGCTTGAAAAGCACCACAAACATCTGGGAAGACACTGAATTGTCTGGCTTTATGACAAGGCCTGGAGGCAGATTGCTGGCAGGTACCACTGTTCCTTTGTTGAGCTCTCCCTGCACCCAGGCTACAGGCATAGGCGGGTGACATAACTGAGTCTCTATTAATTTGGCTGCTACTGCTAGCCCCATCCTGGTGATTCTCTGAGACTCCACCCCACCCAAATTATGCACCATCCCGAACCTCTTTCAGCAGCTCTTCCACACAAGTGGCCTGCCTGAGCCCATGTTGTGGACTTTCGTAAAAATTTCCAAAGGTCTATAAACCCCAAACAGTGGCTGGCCCAGTGTACCCTGTATCTTTTGCTAATCAGCCCCAAGCATGGCACTAAGAGCATCCAGCCTTGGTTAACAGCATGGCCTCTCCCAGGCACCTCCAAGGCCAGCACAGGCAGCTACCCACCACAGATCATTTTGTAGCTCCTACAAGGTGGCCCCAGGAAGGACATAGGCAACAACTGACCTTGGCCTGCAGTGGAGCCCTCCCAAGAGGTCCCAGAGCAAACATACCAATGGCCCAGCTTCAGACCACACCAGAGCACCATCCAATTAGTTCCATACATGACACAACCAAAGGGTGGACTCAGCAAGCACCAGAGGCTCATTGAAGTGAATCCTACTCCATGTGAGCAGCCCACACACAAATCATCTGCTATACTCATGGTCATTTCTCACAGTCAGTCAGCCTGAGGGTCAATCCCACCCACTAACATGTAAATAGCAATCAAGGCTCAACTACAACAGCAGGGCACACACAACCCAAGGGACACATCTGGAGCATCTGGCTCAGGTGATTAGGGAAACTGTTCTCTGAGCCCCACAGAACACTTAATACATAAGGAGTCTCTGCCAAGTCTGGGAGATGTAGCAGATCACCTAATACTAGAAACAAATACAGGGAATCAGCCAAAAAGGGGAGACAAAGTGTTCCAAATGAAATGACAGGACAAAACTTCAGAAAAAGAACTAAACAAAATGGAGATATGGAATCTACCAGATGCAGTGTTCAAAACAATGCTTATGAGGATGCTCAATGAGCTTAGGAAAAGAACAGATGCACTCAGTGGACCTGTTTTAAGAGAGAATCTTAAAAACAGCCAGAGAAAAGCAGTTAGTTACCTACAAAGGATTGCCTATAAAATTATTGGCTGATTTCTCAACAGAAACTTTGTAGGGACTGGCCAGAGGGACTAGCACAAAATATTCAAATTGATATAAAGCAAGGGTCTACAACCAAAACTACTCTACCCAGCAAGACTATCATTTAAAATTGAACAAGAGATACAGAGCTTTCCACACAACAAAAAGTTACAGAAGTTCATCACCAGCAAATCAGTATTATAAGAAATGCTAAAGGGACTTCTTAAGAAAAAGAAAGAAGGAAAGTAGAACATAAATATGAATAAAATGGCAATAACCACATACCTATCAATAATCACTCAAAATGTAAATGGATTAAATGTCCCAATCAAGCTGAATGGTAAGAAGACAGGAATCATACACATGATGCCTACAAGAGACACACTTCAGATTGAAAGATGCATACAGACTGAAAGCAAAGGGATGGAAAAAGATATTTCATGCAAATGGAAATGAAAAAAATGCTATGGTAGCAATACTTATATGATAAAAAACAGTCTTAAAACAAAGGCCATAATAAGAGACAAAGACATACATTTCATAACTATAAAGGAATCAACCTAACAAGAGTATATAACCCCTGTAAACACGTATGCATGCAACATAGGAGCATGTAAATATATAAAGCAAATATTGACAAACCAAAAGGGAGAGGTCAACAATAATACAGTGATAATAGGGGATTTGACACTCCATTGACATAGATTATCCAGACAGAAAATCAGCATGGAAAAAGTGGCCTTAAATGACATATTATACCAGATGAACTAAATTGATATGTTTAGGGCATTTCACCCCAAAGCAGTAGAATATATATTCTTTTCAAGTGCACATAGAATATTTTCTAGACTAGACCACATGACAGGCCACAAAACAAGTCTCAATAAATTTAAGAAGACAGAAATCATATCAAGCATCTTATCTGATCACAATGGTATGAAACTAGAAATCAATCACAATAGAAAACTGAAAAACAAACACATGGAGGCTACATAACATGATACTAAACAATGAATGTGTTAACAATGAGATCTAGGAAGAAATCAAAAGACAAATGAAAATGAAAATACAACAACCCCAAATCTATGGGACACAGCCAAATCAGTTCTAAGAAGGAAATTCACAGCAATACAGGCCCAGCTCAAGAAACAAACAAAAAACAATCTTAAATAAATAATGAACCTCACATCAAAATTAACAAGAAAAAGAATAAACAAGGCCAAAAGGGAGTAGAAGAAAATAATAAAGATCAGAACATAAATAAAGAAAACAGAGTCTAAAAAGTATAAAAGATCACTGAAACCAAGAAGTGCTTCTTTGAAAAGATAAACAAAATTGAGAAACGTTTAACCAGACTAATCAAGAAAAAAGAGGACCCAAATAAATAAAATCAGATATTAAAGGGAAGCGACAACTGACAGTGCAGAGATACAAAGGATTATAAGAAAATACTATGAACAATTACATGCTAACAAATTGAACAACTTGGAAGAGATGGATAAATTTTTAGAAACATACACTCTTCCAGGACTGAATCAAGACAAAAACAGAAACTCTGAACAGCCCAATAACTACTAACAAAATCGAATCAGTAATCAAAAATTTCCTAACAAACAAAAACAACAACAACAACAAAAACCTGGACCAGATGGTTTCACAGGGGAATTTGAAAAAACATTTCAATAAAGAATCATCACCTATCCTTCTCAAACTATTCAAAAAAATTGAAGAGAGAAGGCTCCCGAGCTCATTTTATGAGGCTAGAATTACCACAATTCCACAACCAGACAAAGACATTACGAAAAAAGAATATTATAGGCCAATATCCCTGATAAACATAGACACAAAGGTCCTCAATGAAATATTAGCAAACCAAAGTAAGCAATCTAGTAAAAAAGATTAAAAATCATGACTAAGTGGGATTTATTCCTGGGATGCAAGGTTGATTCAATATCTGCAAATCACTTAACATGATACACCACATAAACAAAATGAAAGACAAAATCATATGATAATCTCAATAGATGCAGAAAAAGCATTTGACAAAACCCACCACTGCTGTATGATAAAAACTCTCAGCAAAATGGGACAGAGGGAACATACCTCAGTATAATAAAGGCCATATATGACAAACTCACAGCTAACATCATACTCAAGGACGAAAAGCTAAAAGTGTTTTCCTTGTAAATAGGAACAAGACAAGGATGTCCACTTGCACCATTTTTATTCAATATAGTATTGGAAGTCCTAGCCCCAGCAATCAAACAAGAAATAAAAGGCATCAAAATTGTAAAGGAAGAAGTCAAAATTGTAGATGACATAAAACTATAGAGACCCCTAGAGATTCCACTAAAAAAACAAAACTGATAAATTCAGTAAAGTATCAGGATACAAAATTATTATTCAGAAATTGCTTGCATTTTTAGACCCAATAATGAGCTATCAGAAAGAGAAATGAAGAAAACAATCCCATTTACAATTGCATCAAAAATAATGAAATAAAATACCCAGGAATAAATTTAACCAAGAAAATAAAAGACCTGTACCTTGAAAATTATAAGACATTGAAAAAAGAAATTGAAGAATATACAAATAAATGGAAGCATATACTGTGCTCATGGATAGGAAGAATTAACATTGTTAAAATGTCCATGCTACCCAAAGCAATCTATAGATTCAGTGCAATCCCTATTAAAATACCAATGGTGTTTTTATACAAAACTAGAAAAAATAATCCTAAAATATGTATGGAAACACAAAGACACTGAATAGCCAAAGCAATCTTGAGTAAGAAGAACAAAGCTGGAGGTATCATATTACCTGATATCAAAATATACTACTTGGCTATAGTAACCAAACTAGAATGGTATTGGCATGAAAACAGATACATATTAATGGAAAATAGTAGAGAGTACAGGAATAAACC
Organism: Rhinolophus sinicus; assembly: GCF_036562045.2. Classification (NCBI taxonomy): domain Eukaryota; kingdom Metazoa; phylum Chordata; class Mammalia; order Chiroptera; family Rhinolophidae; genus Rhinolophus; species Rhinolophus sinicus. The sequence continues at coordinate 108,456,206 of NC_133755.1, forward strand.
CATGCCTATATGGTCAATTAATATATGAAAAAAGAGGCAAGAATGTACAAAGGTTACACTTAGTCTCCTCCATAAACGGTGTTGGCAAAACTGGACAAATATATGTGAAAAATGAAACTAGGCCATTTTCTTACACTACATACAAAAATAAACTCAAAATTAGACAAAGTCTTAAATGTAAGACTCAAGACTCCTAGAAGAAAACGTAGGCAGTAAACTCTTTGATATTGCTCTCCATAATCCATATTTTTTTTTGTATATGTCTCCTGTGCAAGGCAAACAAATAAACAAATGGGGCTACATCAAAATAAAAAAAAAATGCACAATAAAGGAAACCATCCAAAAAAAAAAAAAAATAGACAACCTATTGAATGCAAGAAGATATTGGCCAAATCAAAAGATATCTCGAGACAAACAAAAAGGAAAACATAATGACCCAAAAATCTATGGGATGCAGTGAAAGCAATCCTAAGAAATTCATGGCAATGCAGGCCTACCTAAAGAAACAAGAAAAATAACAAATTAACAGTTTATCCTTACACTTAAGGGATCTGGAAAAAGAACAGCAAAACAAGCCCATAGGGAGTACAAAGGGGAGATAATAAAGATCAGAGCGGAAATAAACGTACTAGAGGCAAAAAAAAAAAAAAAAAAAAAAAAAATACAAAAGATCAATGAATCCAAGAACTGTTTTTTAGAGAAGATAAACAAAATTGACAAACGTTTAGCCAGACTCATCAAAAAAAAAAAAAAAAAAAAAAAAAGAGAGAGGACCCAAATTAATAAAATCAGAAATAAAAGAGGAGAAGTCACAACAGACACCACAGAAATACAAAATAATTTAAGAAATTACTAAGAGCAACTATATGCCAACAAATTGGAAGAAATGGACAATTTTCTAGAAGCATACAACCTACCAACACTAACTCAAGAAGAAACAGAAAACCTGAATAGACTGATTACTACCAGGGAAATTGAAACAGTAATCAACAAGCTCCCAACAAACAAAAGCCCTGGACCAGATGTCTTTACAGGTGAATTTTACAAAAAATTAAAAAAAGAATTATCACCTATTCTCCTCAAACTATTCCAAAAAATCCTGAAGGAGGGCTTTTTATGAGGCCATTATCACCCGGATTCCCAAATCAGTCAAAGACATTACAAAAAGAAAACTATAGGCTGATATCCCTAATGAACATAGATGAAAAATCCTCAACAAAATATTAGCAAACAGAATTCAGCAATACGTTAAAAAGATCATACACCATGATCAAGTGGGATTCATTCTTGCTATGTAAGGTTGGTTCAACATCCACATATCAATTAATGTGATATACCACATTAACAAAATAAAAAATAAAAATCATAGGATCATATCAATAGATGCAGAAAAAGCATTTGACAAAATCCAGCAACCATTTATGATAAAAACTCTTAAGAAAGTGGGAATAGAAGGACCATATCTCAACATAATAAAGCCCATTATGATAAACCCACAGCTAACATCATACTCAATGGGGAAAAGTTATAACCATTCCCCTTAAGATCAGGAACAAGGCAAGGTTACCACTTTCTACACTTCTATTCAACATAGTTCTGGAAGTTCCAGCCACAGCAATCAGACAAGAGAAAGAAATAAAAGGCATTCAAATTGGTAAGGAGGAAGTAAAATTGTCATTATATGCAGATAACATGATACTATATAGAGAGAACCGCAAACACTCCACCAAAAAACTATTAGAACTAATAAATGAATTTAGTAAAGTAGCAGGATACAAAATTAATATTCAGAAATCAGTTGCATTTGTATATACCAATAATAAAATATTAGAAGGCAAAATTAAGAAAACAGTCCCATTTACAATTGCTTCAAAGACTATAAAATACCTAGGAATAAATTTAACCAAAGAAGTAAAAGATATGTACTCAGAAAATTATAAAACACTGATGAGAAAAACTAAAGAAGATACAAATAGATGGAAACACATACCATGCTCGTGGATAGGAAGAATTAATATCGTTAAAATGTCCATACTGCCTAAGGCAATATACAGATTCAACACAATTCCTGTCAAACTACCAAGGACATTTTTCACAAAAATAGAACATATAATCCTAAAATTTATATAGACCCCGGATAGCCTTGGCAATCTTGAGAAATAAGAACAAAGTGGGAGGTATAACGATACCTGACATCAGATTATACTACAAGGCTACAGTAATCAAAACAGCATGGTACTGGCATAAAAACACACACATAGATCAATGGAACAGAATAGAGAACCCAGAAATAAATCCATTCTTATATGGTCATTTAATCTACAATACTGGAAGCAAGAATTACAGTGGGGTAAAGATAGTCTATTCAATAAATGGTGCTGGGAAACCTGGACAGGCACATGCAAAAAAATGAAGCTGAACCACCTCCTTACACCATATACAAGAATAAATTCAAATGGATTAAAGACTTAAATGTAAGACCTGAAACTATAAAACTCCTAGAAGAAAATATAGGAAGAAAGTTTACAGACATTACCTGGAGTAAGATTTTTACTGCTATATTCCTTCGAGCAAGGAAAGAGAAAAAATAAACATGTGGGAGTATGTCAAACTGAAAATTTTTTTCACAGCAAAGGAAACCATCCATAAAACAAAAAGGGATCCTCCTGAATGGGAGAAGATATTTGTCAATAATATATCTGATAAAGGGTTAATATCTAAAATTTATTAAAAAATTCATTCAACTCAACTCCAAAAGAACAAACAACCCAATTAAAAAATGGGCAGAGGACATAAAGAGACATTTTTCTAATGAGGACATACAGATGGCAAACAGACACATGAAAAAATGCTCAACCTCACTAATCATTAGAGAAATGCAAATAAAAACCACCATGAGATACCTCCTCACCCCAGTCAAAATGGCTATCATCAATAAATCAACAAACAACAAGTGCTGGTGAGGATGTGGAGAAAAGGGGTCCCTCGTGCACTGTTGGTGGGATTGCAGATTGGTGCAGCCACTATGGAAATCACTATGGAGATATCTCAAAAAACTGAAAAGGGAACTACCTTATGACACAGCAATTCCACTCCTAGGTATCAATCCAGAGAAATCCAAAACTCTTAATTTGAAAAAAATTATGCACCTCTATGTTTACTGCAGCACTATACACAATAGCCAAGACATGGAAACAACCGAAATGCCCCTCGGTAGATGACTGGATTAAGAAACTGTTGTACAATTATACAATGGAGTATTATGCAGCCATAAAGAAGAATGAAATCTTACCATTTGCAACAATATGGATGGATCTAGAGAACGTTATGCTCAGTGAAATAAGTCAGACAGAGAAAGACAAATACCATATGATTTCACTTATATGTGGAATCTAAAGAAGAGAATAAGTGAATGAACTAATCAGGAACAGCCTCAGAGATGTAGAGGAAAAACTGAGGGTTGCTAGATGAGGGGGGGATGGAGATGAGGGAGAAGGTGAGGGGATTAGAAAGCACAAATTAGTAACCACAAAATTGCCACAGGGATACAAAAGTCAGCTTGGGGAATATAATCAATAATGTAAAGATTTTGTAGGGTATCCGATGGACACTTGTCTTACTAGGGAGACCACTTCAGGGGATGGTGTAGATGACTGATCACTGCTCTGTACACCTGAAGCTGAAGCTGAACAATAATGAATGTCAACTATGATTTTACATATATATATATATATACATACACACACACACACACACACACACATATGTACACATATATACACACACATAGTCACAAGAAGTGGAGTATAGCATTAGGAATAGAGACAGTGGAAATGTAATGGCTGTGTGCGATGTTAAAGGTGTAGTGGATGGGGGGGTGATCACTTTGTGAAGTATATAAATGATAAATGTCTATTACATTGTTTTGTATACCTGAAATTAAAAAACTAAAATTAAAAAAAGAAAAGAAAAGAAACATCCTGGAAAAATAAAAAAGAAGATATTGGCCAATGATACATCCAATAAATGGTCAATATCCAGAATTTATAAAACACTCATCTAACTTACCACCAAAAAAAAAAAAAAAAAAAAAAAAGTCTGATTTAAAAATGACCTGAATAGACATTTCTCCAAAGAGGACATACTGATAGCTAACAGATCTATAAAAAGATGCTCAACATCACTAATCATCAGAGAAATGCAAATTAAAACCACAATGAGATATCACCTGTCAGAATGGCTACCATTAATAAATCAACAAACAATAAGTGTTGGTGCAGATGTGGATAAAAGGATTCCCTTGTGTACTGTTTATGGGATTGCAAATTGGTGCAGCCATTATGGAAAATGGTATGGAGGCTCCTCAAAAAGTTAAAAATAAAATTACCTTATGACCCAACAATCCCACTTCAGGGTATTTATCTGAAGAAATCCAAAACATGAATTTGAACAGATATATGCAGATATATGTTACGGAAGTAACCCAAGCGCCCATCAACAGACAATTGAATAAAAAAGAGGTTGTACATATATGCAATGAAATATTACTCAGCCATAAAAAAGAATGAAATCTTGCCATTTCAACAACATAGATGGACCTCAACAGTAATAAGTGAAATAAAGTCAGACAGAGAAAGACAAATACCATGTGATTTCACTTACATGTAGAATCTGAGAAACAAAATAAATAAAACAAACAACCTCATAGGGACAGAGAACAAACTGATGGTTGCCAGGTGGAAGGGTTGTTGGGGGCCTGGGTTAAAAAAAGGAAGGCATTAAGAAGTACAACTTGGAAGTTACAAAATAGTCATGGGGATGTAAAATACAGCACAGGGAATATAGTTAATAATATTGTAACAACTACGTATGGTGCCAGGTGGGTACTAGACTTACCAGGCAGATCACTTCCTAAGTTATATAAATGTCTAACCATTATACTGTACTCCTCAAACTAATATAATATTGAATGTCCACTGTAGTTGGGAAATAATAAATAAATAAAATCATGCCCCATTGGGGTTACTACTACATTGGGGAAAAAAAGATAGAGCAGGACACGTATTCAGATTCTCTTCCTATAATATCACCATCAACAGCACTGCATACCATACGTAATAGACAGCCATTGTCACAAGACAATTTAATTCTCTAGCAAAACATGAAGGAAAATGTGCCCATCACAAAACTTGGTCTTCATTTGACAAGTTGCTTTTTATCAAGTGGTTGAAGTTAGAGCTTCACAGAATGGTTTCACCACAAGTTTATGGTCAGTGTATCTCACATATATATTCCAATTTCCAAAAGAAAATTGATATTTTAACTAAAAACTCAAAATTATAGCTGAACTTATTGTAGAGCAAAACTTTCCATAACATGTACACCACTTCCCCTTCTCATCACTCAAGAATTTGAATAAATAAATAAATAAATAAGGAAAACAAGCTGACAAGAAAATTGTTTCTAAATTATCATGTACTGCAGAAGGAAAGAAATTTAAGGATAATTAAAGTAAAAAAAAAGAGTTTCTGGAAAATTGGTTCAAATTCCTGCTTTGCTTTAGCTGTGGAGACAACAGACACCTGTGTTCTGGGTGTTTGATTTATATAAAGCCATCTGGAACACCTAGAACAGTGGTTTCCTAGAAGGATGTGAACTTGGGTCATTATTCTGCCCAATATACAAACCATTTTCAGGTTGTTTAATAATCAATAAGTTCCTCTTATGCCTAAAGTACCCTAAAGTATCCCTTCCTTTGAGCAACATCAAAAGAGAACACACGTGTCTTACACAGAATTCTCAGGGTATGCAGAGAGAGGGCTGCAAGTCTGAGAAGAGGGGACAGCCATCCCCAGGTGTCCTGCACAAGAGTGGTTCCCACATTTTTCTTGTGCCCAGAACCTCTATACACTCATAAAAATTACTGATTACCCCCCAAATCTTTTAATATGTACATTTCAAATGTTTTAATATTTAAAGTTCTAATTTTAAGTTTTAATTATGTATTTTAAAATAATAAACCCACAACTTATTAATATAAATAACGTATTTTAGGAACAAACAATCCATTTTCCAAAACTAAATAAAATTTAGTGAGAATATCACTGTTTTACTTTTTTTTTTTTTTTTTTTTTTTTTGCAAATCTCTTGAATGTCTGGTTGAATAGAAGACTGCTGGATTTCATATCTGCTTCTGCACTCAATGTGTTCTGATATATGTTGTTTTGGTTGAAGTATATGAAGAAAATCAGGTTCCACACAGACATGTAAATGGAAAAGAGGGGAGTCTTTTGTAATGTTTTTAGATAACTGTATATTCTTCTTTGATACTATACTAAAACTCACCATCAAGAGTACTTTAAAAGTAAGTTGCAATGTCAAATCTGAAACCATATTAATAAACTTTTCATATTCTCTTACATTAAAATTCATTGGTCAAACTTGTACTTTAATGAATCTTGTATTCTGTATAATTTTGTAATATCATACATTGATCATTTGGAAAATATTGGTTGAGTTATACAGCCCTTTCAAATGCTAAAATATTTTATTTATAAAATAGCAAATGATCACACTTATTCACATCACCACCAATCTCATCAGAAAAGTCTTTAAGTATTGGATAGCTCTAAAGCTCATGGTGGCAGACTCAAGTTTGGCAAAATTCTGATTTTCACTTGAAAACTCATGTTTTACCACAGGCAATAAATACTATCAGTTGGTTTCCTTGAAGTGGCAGGCTCACCATGTTCAGTTTCAAGAAAACGTGTCCCAAATACCCAAGGAGGGTGCTTGTTTGTCATTTGTTTCAAGTAAAGAGGTTGCTTTATGAAAAAAGTCGCTTGTTCAGTTTATAACTCAATTGCAAAGTGGGTTTTCTGGAGGCAACCACAGAACTTTAGTAGGCAGCAGAGGTACTTTATGTGTACCTCTTACTTCATCCTACACAATACTAAAAGGATACATACTCAAATTGAGGTTTAACACAATTCTTACTGATTCATCAATGCCATTTTCCATGAAACTGGCTTTGTGTTGTGTTGTGCTTTGGTTGTTTTTGTTATGTTTTCCTACTGAGAATGTCTTGCAGTGAAGAATAATACAATTACTTTTAAAAAGTTTGGTGCCACTGCTTTTGTTTGCACTAAAAATAACCAGAAGTTTTGCCACTGTTGCTTTCACACCATTAATGAGTAAATATCAACACAGCGAAAAATATAAATAATGTCTTAGTATTCTTGTGAAAGCATACTTGTGGACCCCATGAAAGGATTTTGGGGACCCTCAGGGTCTAGGCACCATACATTGAAAACCACTGAAGTAGGAAAAAGCCGACAAAAATAAAATGATAAAGTGTACTACACAAATCAACTGTGGATAGCATTTACAAGGTTATAATAATGGAATCATTGATATTGATCTAAATAAAATTACAATGTAACTATACTAGAAAAATGGTATGGTATTGGCAGAAAAACAGACACACAGACCAATGGAATAGAATTGAGAACCCAGAAATAAACCCACATACATATGGACAGATGATTTTTGACAAAGAAGCCAAAAACATACAATGGAGAAAAAATAGCTTCTTCGATAAATGGTACTGGGAGAAATGGAAAGCCATGTGCATAAGAAAATAGACTGTTATCTGTCACCATGTACCAAAATTAACCCAAAATGGATCAAAGACCTAAACATAAGACCTAAAACAATAAACTGCACAGAAGAAAACATAGGTACTAAACTTGTGGACCTTGGGTTCAAAGAGCATTTTATGAATTTGACTCCAAAGGTAAGGGAAGTAAAAGCTAAAATAAATGAATGGGTCTATGTCAAACTTAAAAGCTTCTGCACAGCAAAAGAAACCATCGATAAAATAAAGAGGCAACCAACCGAATGGGAGATTTTTGCAAACAACACCTCTGATAAGGAGCTAATATCCAAAATATATAAAGAACTCATACAACTCAACAACTAAAAAGCAAACAATCCAATTAAAAAATGGACAGAAGACCTGGAGAGACATTTCTCCAAAGAGGACATACAAATGGCCAATAGACATAAAAAAATGCTCGACTTCACTAATCATCAGAGAAATGCAAATAAAAACCACAATGAGATACCACCTCACACAGGTTAGAACGGCTATCATCAACGAGACAAATAGTAACAAGTGTTGGAGAGGCTGTGGAGAAAAAGGAACCCTCATACACTGTTGGTGGGAATGCAGACTGGTGCAGCCGCTATGGAAGGCAGTGTGGAGGTTCCTCAAAAAATTAAGAGAATTACCATATGACCCAGCAATCCTTCTCCTGGGTATCTACCCCAAAAATCTGAAAACATTTATACATAAAGACACGTGTGCTCCAATGTTCATTGCAGCTTTGTTCATGGTGGCCAAGACATGGAAACAACCAAAATGTCCTTCGATAGATGAATGGATAAAGAAGTTGTGGTATATATACACAATGGAATACTATTCGTCTGTAAGAAAAGATGAAATAGGACCATATGTGACAACATGGATGGATCTTGAGATTATAATGCTAAGCGAAATAAATCAGACAGAAAAGTAGAGAACTGTATGATTTCACTGATATGTGGTATATAAAACTGAAAACAACAAAGGAACGAGACAAAGAAATGAGAAACAAAAACTCATAGACACAGGCAATAGTTTAGTGGTTTCCAGAGGGTAAGGGGGGTGGGGGTAGTAGATGAGGGTAAAGGGGATCAAATATATGGTGATGGAAGGAGAACTGACTCTGGGTGGTGAACACACAATGATATATATATAGATGATGTATTACAGAATTGTACACCTGAAACCTATGTGACTTTACTAACAATTGTCACCCCAATAAACTTTAATTAAAGAGAAAAAAGATGGGGAGGAGGGGAAATGTGTGTTGATAGTGGGCATTAGTAGGTAAAGTAGTTAAACCCTGTCATCTAAAATGGGAAGGAAATTATCACTTAAAATCTAAAATTAAAGTTAACATTATTATTTTCTAACATATGCTAAATAACAAAAGAAACTGCTACAAGAGTCCTAAGTCACCGTCCTTACTTACAAGGCTCTACATGATTTACTCCTCCCTTACCTATCTGTTCTCATCTCTTCCTCTATCTTTTGCTGACTCTGTTCCAGCCACACTGGCTTCCGTGGTTCCCTTGTGCACACCAGGCATCATCACCTGCTTCATTGCTCTGGCTGTCTGGTGTGCCTGGACCACACTCTGCCTAGAGATCTGCACAGCTGAACTCACTCTCTCAGGTCTTTCTCAATGAGGCTTGTCTTGGAATTCTATCTGCACCTCCTTTCCACGCTCAGGATTCCCCTCCACTTGATCTATTTATGCACCAGAGCTCCTAACAGGATTGCGCATACTATATAATTTACTTATTTATTACAGGTGTTGTTTTTTGTGCATACCTCCCTACTCTGATAGATGTCCCACGTGGGCAGGGATTTTGTCGGTTTTATATACTAACATATCACAAGCATCTAGAGCAGTGCATGGCACATAGGAGATGCTCAGTACATGTGCTTTGAATATACATGTACATTTGAATGTGAAGCAGGAAATGGTGACATGTCACAGGTGAAGGCCTGCAATTTCTCGTAAGAAGCCTTGGAGAACCATTTGACTCTTAAACTTGTATATATATAACTTTACAAAACTTAAAGGCAAATTTATAAAAAGAAATATATAATAACATGTCAGAATTAGGAGAGAATATGATTATGAATATAAAATATGAATTTGGGAATTATGAGATAAAGGACAGAATAGGAGCTGAGGGAAAGAAGCAGGAGGTTTGAGAAAGGCAGAGAGGACAAGGCTAGCTGAGAGGGCATGGTGGGAAGAAGCCTTACTGGAAGCCCCACGGGAGAATAGGACAGTCTACAGCGTTGCTTCTATCTCTGCTGGTGACTTTGTACAAATTAGAAAAATACACCCCTGCCCCTGGGGGCAGGCATTCTCATATAGGGCACATGGCTTGGCAAGCAGGGCATGCACTAGATTTCAGTCACCTCTCTCCTTCTTTAACAAGTTTTCTTGTGCAGGAAAAGTCCTACACAAACCATTTTCAACATCTCTGAAAGACTGAGTCCTAGGGGAAGTCAGCTAAAACAGGACCCGTCCTTCTCACCCTCCACAGGCCTCGAAAATGTGTTTTCCAGCAGCTCTAGACCAGCACAATCCCAGTTACCCCTAGAACAAAGCTTAAAAGAAGGGAAGGCAAGGAAGTGAGAAATGACCACTCTCAGACCCATACCTGTTTTAATAGAAGACGACAGATACTAAAAATGAGAAGACCTGAAGGTGAGAACGTAAAGAATCAACACCTAGGGTAGAAAATGGCACAGAAAGCAGAGATTCATGATGAAAATAAGTGTAAATACTATCTGGTGTCAGGTGCTTTCCGGTTTTAATAGAATAGGAGGAGTTTGAGAGTAGGGAGTAAAAAGGGACAGAAACAGAAGCAGTTACAGCACATGGAAAGGGCACAAAAAGCTTCACAATTTGGCAATCAGCTCGGATGACCATCAACTGTCTGTGGACAAGTAGAAGCAGCCACAACACAAGTGCCATTGCTCACAGGTACACACAAAGCCCCAACACACATTGTCAATGCTGCCTCATCAGGTTTAGGAGATTAGCTTTAAACTCATGCATACCATCCAAAACGAGTATCCATCCTAAATGACTTATTATAGCTACCCATTCAATCAGCAAATAGTTATTGAATGTCACCTATGTGCCAGGAGCTGTTCTGACAGCTGGAGACACAACGGTGAAAAAAATTATGATTCTGAATATATGGAGCTTGTAGTCTTGTGGTGGAGACTGCCATTAATCAGGAATTCCTAAAATAAGTGTTATGAAGAAGAGAGGTACCACGTATAAGACGAGGATTTGCCCTGGTTGCAAATATCAGAAGCATGCCCATAAATAATGATGACTGAGCAGCAATCTGATGATGAAGATGTGTTCTATGTTACGTGGGTGAAAAAGAGAGGGGAGAGAGATTAGCACGTGCAAAGGTCTTGTGGTGAGAGGGCAAGATGGAGCATGAAGTGTCCAAAGGGGGCCTGTGCTAAACAGTACATGACAGTTTGGGATGAGTTTGAGTCTTAGCAATGGCTACACCAAATGGAGCCTTGTAGGTAATATTATGGAACTCTGTCTCTATCCCAAGAGAAAATAAGGAAGGTCTGAAGTATTTTAAACAAAACAATGATGTGTTTTGTTCTGCTTTTTGAAAACATTGCTCTGGACATGATATAGATAATGATCAGGATGAAGGCAAGTGGGAAAGACAAATTAGGATGTGGCAGAGTAGGTGAAAGGTCACTTGAGATAAGAGGGTGACTGAAAAGATAGAAGTTACTGGATTTAAGTGTGTACTTAGGTGGTAAAAGCAAAAGAATATAGGATGGGCTGGATATGCAGAGGCAGGAAAAGGAAGGTGTCAAAGATAGTTGCTCCATGTCTAGATTCTATAACCAGCTGGATGGTGGTGGCAATTATTAAATACACAAAATCTGAAGATCTTGAGTTAGAGAGAAATGAAGGACTGCAGAGCATGAGTTTAATTTGGGGTTTGTTAAATTATAGATGACCTTGGGACATTCAACAGAAGATGTCAGGTTGGAAGATGAGTACTCAGTTTAGAACTTAGAGATGTTTGCACTGGAGAATACATGGCTGAACAGTCTGCCTATGGGTGGTTGAGCAGATGTCATCTCCTAGAAAAGAGTGAGGAGACAAGAGAACCTAGGAACTGTGACTTCTAACAGAATGATGAGGAGGTAGAGGAAGGTGAGCCCTAATAGTGTCCAAGACAAAACAGCCAAAGAAGAAGGAGAAAATAGTAGGATGCCAGGGAAGGCCATTACATATAGCAATTTTATTTGAAAGGGGCAGGGGGATCTAGCACATTTTGTCATGTAGGAATGGTATAGAGTTCATGGAAGATATAGTAAATCCTATAAGTAAGATTTTAAAAATTACTGTTCTCTAACAACTTGTCCTCCAGGGTTTACCAAATCCAAATAGAAATTCCTTACCTTTCAGAGACAGCAAACCATGAATAACTTAATATAAAGATCAAGTGATCTCACCCACCTAAATGTCCCTGTCTCCTTTGGAAGACTGATGAACTGTGCTGAGAAAAGTTGAGACTGACATTTCCAAAAACATCCTGTGATGAGCCAAAAAGCAATTATGAAGCTGGGCATTGTATAGGAAGAAATATAAGATTGTAAAAAAAATTACACTCAAGTCAAAGAGAGCAAGCCTGTTTAATCAATCATAAATAAAACTAATAAATATCATGATATCTTATAAGTATAACATGAATTCAAGAAAGACAATGGGGCAAAGATGACTGGTTACCTGCCAGAAATCCACTCTCCTTTTCTTTTTTAAACAAAGCCTAGATTTTTAATTTAAAGAAGACATTTATTCTTTCTTAAACAAAGCCTCATTACCGTGCTATTCAGTTAAAGGACTGCATACCCCAGCATCTCTTGCAGCTATGTGTGGCCATGGGATGCGAGAAGAACTACTGTATTGCATGAGGACATCTAGAAAGTCTCCTAAAAGGGAAAGGTTGCCTGGCTTTGCTCCTTTCTGCTGGCTATAATGCAAATGTTAAGGCTGTCACTGAAGCAGCCATCATGGGCTATGAAACCAAACACTAAGCACAAACACTAAGTAAGAGACAAGGTCCCTGGGTCCCTGACAACCCTTGAGCCATCACAGAAGTCCTTACTTGCCACTAGACCTCTTTCATTTGTGAGAAATATCTTTTTATGTTTTTCTCCCCATAAAGCTGTAGAAGTTCTCATTTTCCCCTAATATTTCCTGTTTCATAGCATAGAGTTGAAATATATTTGAAAATAAATAAGAACATTCAGAATTTAGATTTCAGAGGAAGAGAGGCAAAAAGATGGTAGGTGATGGAGCACCCAGCCCTTTAAATGAACACAAGCCTCAGGGAGTGGATGAATGTGCATAGAACTGCCCAAGAACCTGCAGCAGTGAACCCAGAGCTTCTTTGTGTATTCACTGAGGGATAACAGAGCCTGGGAGATGTGCCAGGGCTGAGATGGGCAAATGTCCCAGGAATTCCAAAAACAATAGATCAGTGAGCTTAACATCAATCTCTAGTAGGATTCTAGAATAGATTATTAAATGGTTTATGAGAATTTTAGGAAAAAAAAAAAAGAGCAGAATTGATGATCCCCGAGTATCAGAATAGAATGTTGTATATTCTTTCTTCCTCGTATCTGCCAGTTCTTTTCTTCCTTATGTTTGTCATTTACCAGGTTTCTATCAGGTCTCTCTCTGCTGGCTCTACACTTCCTCTCCAGGTATCTCATATACATTCATGGCTTTAACTAACACACTCCGAAGGGAGCCAACAAGACGGTGAAACTTGTTGGCTCGTACCAGAAGTACGAGAGAGTGGAACATTTTAATACAATATGCAGAAAACATTACAGTGTGTGACAATCGGGCAGGTGGGGCTAACCATTTCCAATGTGGACAAATTGGGAAGATAATCTGCCTGTGGGAAAAAAAAAAGAGGGAATACTTTCTTAATTCTCTACTCCATATTCCTCAGTTCTTCTGACTTTCTTCCTCCCTTTGGAACTAAATACAGAGCACTCAAGGGCAAAATAAAGAGAAAGTAGTCAAGTTGAAGGTGGGGAAGCAGACCAGTCATATGGGAAAAGATGCAATTCCAGGATTAAGTAATAACTGAGAGCATATACTGAGTAAAAATTATGAAATAAATTTCTGAATATCAAAAAAATAGCTGTGTTCTAAAACTGACATTTGAGCAATTACCAACACATTTATGCGCAGCACCTTCTGATATGGGACAAAAAGAACATGGACTACAGACTAAGACCAATAGGATCAGGAGGAAAATCAATAATTTTCCTCACCACATCTGACTGACTGAAGGTTTTCACCAGTTTCATAATGAAGAATGACCCCTGTAGGTACTTTCAGAGGTGAAGACACCTGCTTAAGGCAGACCTTTCCTGATAACTGCAGTTAAGATTCTGCTGCCAAAAGTGAGCAAGCCAGGAAAACAAGTATGGGTTCCAGAATGCTGCCTTTACAGGCCATTCAGTCCCAGGCCAGTAACTATGAAACTCAGTGACAGAGTACATCTTCCCCATTCTGAGTCCTGACTGCATTTCTATCTGCCCAATACACTTTGCTGTCAAAACTCACGAGGGAATAGGACTGAAGCTTGTCTTCCCCAGCACTATTCTCCATCTTAGCCAGTGGTATCCTCAACCTCATATCCTAACGGAGCTAGATGCCCTGAAGTTAACCCCCGTTCCTTCCTGCCCACAACCCCCTCCTCATTTCCATCAGCCCCCTGGTCCTATTGATACAACCTCCAAAGTTCTCTTCTATCAGTCAATTCCATCATCTCCTTTCCCTCTGCCGCTGCCCTGGTTCAGTCCCCTATCCATTTTTGTCTAGAGTTAGCATTCTAAAATAAAAATCTAATTATTTCACAGCTATAATTTTGAAAACTTTTGATGGTTCCATTCTGCCTATTGGACAAGGGCTAGCTATTTAACAAAGTGTTCAAAGCCCTTAAAAATTGAGCTCTGCTTTTCCAGCATTACTGCTCACCCTTTCACTTCTCTTCCACCCTCCTTTCACATAACGTCGCTCTCTCGCTCTCTTGCTCTCTTTCTCTCTCATCACCAAAGGCTAAGTTTTCTAAATATAAACAACAAACATTTACTCCCTCAGTGCCATAACCCAGGGCTTTCCCTCTGGTCTGGAATTACTGCATTATTGTCTTTATAAACACCACCACCATTAGTAATAATGCTATTGACTCTCAGACCCAGCTCAAATATCACCACCTCTGAGAAGTCTTCCCTGATTCCTGAAGACCAAATTAATACTTGTTTCCTTTGTGTTTCCATGTTTCCATACCATTTGATCACAATGTTGGCTTGGTTCTTTTTTGAGCGCCTGTTCAGAGGCCACGGTTTTCAGAACTGGAAGGAGTAATGCAGGTCGGAGGCCAGGCCATTTGGTGAGGGTATTGGAGTTGGACAGAACACTCCAGAAGTTTGACTCAGAGGGTGAGGAGTAGTGGGAAGGGGGTTGTGGGAGGAGTTAGAGAGATGATTTCCAGTGGTTTGGTTCTTTGGCCTATGTTCCACCATATTCAATATTTTTCAGTGGCTTTGATAAAGACAGAGAAAGCACATCAAACAACTTAGTAGACGACACAAAGAGGAGAAATGCCGAGGGTAGAAAAACACAGAATAAGAATATGTATCAGTAAGTTTGATGCCTAAGATCACACAATGGAATATACAAGGATATTTTGAAAGCATGTACTTTTTGTTCAAAACACTGTATAAGTTCAGGTGATACAGAAAGAGAGTAGACTGATTTAATAGCAATTTATGTGAATTGGATTTAGTTGAATAAAGTAGGTAATATTTATTGACTATAGATTTTGCTCCAAATATAGTGTTAAATATTTTATAGGGAGTGACATTTCTTATCACTTACTGACTCGCAGCAATACTATTCTCATCCTCATTTTACAGAAGAGGAAACTGAGTCACAGAGTGTCTCCTCTAAGGTCATATTGGTAGAAATAATGGAACCAAGATCTGAAACTTACCCATCTGACTCTGTGGCCTCCCAGTCAATCACTAGGCAAGGCTGTCTAGCATGAGTAATGCTGAGCCAGTCGTACGCTATGACTGATTTAAATAGCAAATGTAATATTGGGTTGTCTTGAATAGAAATACGTTGTCCAGAATGAAGGAACTATTCAGCTGTAATTGATTGCTAACTAACCAACTCAAGTGTGGAATATTTAGTTTAGTTTGGGAACTACATTTTAAAAAGAACAGGGACCAACCACAGAGTCCCCAAAGGCAGGCAGTTAGGAACACAAAGGTGCTGAAATTCAGGTTTTTGACTGAAACTTTGAAGTTCTGAAGGTGAAAACTCAATAAATATATTCACTTTCTTTAACCGTGAAAAAAGAATAAATAATTACATAATAGGGGATTATATTTATTCTGCATTGCTATAATAGGCAAAATTAGGACCAAAGATTAAAATAAATAGTAGCTTTTGACTCAATGTAATGGAAAACAATTATAGTATTTAAGTTGTGAACAAATACAATAGTTCTTTTCATAAATGAGTAAGTTCCCTATTCAAGGAGAATTTGGTTGATCACAGTATAGTGTAGGCAGGGCTCTGCATTAGGTCAAAGGTTAAACTAAGTGGCCCCTAAATTCTAATCTACTCTACCTTCTCTAAGGTTTGTATTTTTCCAAGAGTCTCATTTGAGAAAACTATAGTTAAGTAGAGATGATACAGGACTGGGCAAGAAGCAGATACTCAATAATTACGTCTTCAGTGGTCTGGTTATGGATGATATTTCTTTATGCTCAGAGACTTTCCATGGTCAACTTGATGTGTTAATGTGTTCCTGTAAATGAGAATGTGGTGATTTCAAAACAAAGACTCAAAATCCTATGATACTCCTCTGATTGACAGGTGGAGTCTATGCCCCACCGCTTGGAATCTGTGCAGGGCGTGTCTGCTTCAATAGTCTCAATAGCACTTCAGTACACTGCTTCCATGCGCTGTCAATAGTGGACAAGGGAGGTGATGGTGTGTGACATCTAAGACAGGATCATAAAAGGTCATGTAAGCTTCTCTCGCTTGTTAGAATGCTTATGCTTAGAGCCCTGAGCATAAGTTGGACCACTCTGAGACCACCAAGCTGTGAGGAACCCAAGCCACGTGGAGAAGTCATAATGTCAGCACACTGGTTGCCAGTTTCAGTCTTTGAGTCACCCAGCCAGGACATGTGAATGAATGAACCTCGAAATGAGTCAGGGCCCAAGCCATCCCCAACCAGGCCCCTCAGTGCCGCTCGCTCCTGTGGGCCAAGGGACAAGAGATAATGTAACCAAAGACGAAAAGTCCCCTCTCAAGTGTCTTGTCCTGTGTACCTCAAATAAAGACTAACAAGTAATCTTGATTACCTTGTAATCACACCCAGCACTGGATGGCAGTAATTGATAATGCACCAAATATTTACTGAACACCTACTGTACGCCATCAGGTGCTAGGTACTATCGTGATTATGAAAGTCTAGGATTCAAGGAGCTGTCAGAGAGATGAGTTGAATACATAGCACAATTAGAGAATACTGACATATAAATCATTTACTCCATGCTGACGCAATACATTCTAAGATCCAAGCCCCAGGGATAAAAAGCAGACTGAGACACTGCTCCTGCCCATGAAGGGCTTACATTACAGTCTTAGAGACAGATGTACAGTCAGATAAAATGTCACATGCTAATGAGGCAAGTGCTGTAGCAAAGCTACGATCAAAGTCTCATAGGACAGTGAAAACACAGGAGAAGCATGCTGCTGGGGAGAGTTAAAAGGCACTCACAGAGAAGGTGTCACTGAATTCTTGAAGAGTTTTTCAGGTAAACTAGATAACGGGGACAAAGACATGGAATTTTAAGTCACAGGCCTGGTGGTTTCTGGGCCCAGTGGTTTCTGTGCGGCTGAAGGGAGGCGGTCATGCCACTCAAATTCTAGCAGTACTGTGGCAAATGAACCCATATGAGGGACAAAGTTCAGTCCTACTCTTTTCCTCTGTAGGAGCATAAGAAATGGAAATGTAACTTGCAGACATGAAAGACATCTTTATGGAAGAGGTGGAACCTGAGCTGGACCTATAAAAGCAAATATGTTTGATGGGTTACTGTAAAAGGAGATGGTCATTCTGGGAAGGAAATGATATGAACAAAAGCATAGAGGAAGAGAAGCAGGAGCAGGGGAGCAGGCATCAGGTGGTTTGCCTGGACTGGAGAAGAAGGCAAGAAATGGGAGCCAACACTGCTGTTTGGGGAACCAGTCATAGGAAGCTAACCTCACTGCCAGTTACAAACAGGGTAAAATAACCAACATTGGTATTTCAAAAATAGTCAAGATAATATAAAATACCTTTGCTTAGATTGTTTTTCTTTCTTTGGAGGAAAAAAAAAATATTTTTCTCAAGGGGGGAGGAGAAAATACAGTTGCCTAATGTCTACCAATCACTATTCAGAGACATATTACCAAGTATTATTTAATTCTCAAAGCAGTTAACAATGTTGTTATTAGTACCCTCATACTAATGATATGGAATCTAAGGAAACTCAGAGGCTAGCCAACGAGTCACAAGGTCAAGGTTTTAGCCCAAGTCTCTGGCTTCAAAACCTGTGTTTTCAGGGAGGACTAAGGTGAAAGCCAAGAACAAATGAGACAGTTGATTTGGTGATTTAGTCAAGTATAAGGCACAGCACCTTAGATCACTACTATTTTAAAGTTCAACTTCTTAACAGTAAGCACAGAAATGAAATAAACCATGTACAAACATTTGATCTTCTTCCACCTCCTGATGTTATTAAGATGAGCTGTACTGCTCAGCCACGTGGTAAGGGAAGACAGAAAAGGATGATCCCAGGATGAGTAATGGCCCGAGTTTAACTCTGTGCTCAATAAGCTTCCTGGTTTGAGACACCCAGTGTTACTTGGTGTAGGCAATGTGGCAAAAGGGTTTGCCTTAGGGTGAGAATATCTGGTAATATCAACTCTGGGATGGCTGAGGCAAAGAACAAAAGAGATCATTTGATAGGAAACCAGAAGTCTGAATTGAGTCCATTTCTCAAAAGCACCATGTTTGTCCAGCATTGTTCATGTGCAAGTTCTTAAGTAACTTACATGTTTCTCCTTCAGCCCTTCCACATATTGTCTACTATATTTACTTCAGGGGCCTCCAGGTATTAATCTTCCTTTCAGAAAACTTGGCAACCAGAAGCCAGACCCTCTTGCTATAATTAAAAATCCAAACAGATTGTATTTGAACTATTTCATTTGAGACGAGGGTTAGGAAACCATTATAAAGTTGGCCTGTTTTCCTAAACTATCAACTTCCCTGCAACTAAGTCTGTTATCACTTTTCTCTAAAATACATCTAAGTTCTGTTTCCATTGGAGTGGCCAGATGGAAGACATCGTCCAAGGCAGGCACATAGGTTCCCCCCAAATAGAGTATTTCTTCCACAGATTTTTGAGTAAATGTTTTTTGCATAAGAAATGATATAAACGTGACAGTTCTACTTCATTAATCTTTGCTTCATTATTTTGCTGGAGAATGAAACAGACTTAATAGAAGATAATTATATTATTGGCTTTGGGGCTCTGAAGAAAGAGATCAGCATTACATTTGCTCCTTCCTAATCCCTTAACTCTTCTAAATACTTTTCAAAAGATAATTGCCTGTAATTCAGAAAGTCCATGAGTTAATTTACTTAAGACCCTAGAAACATATATAAGACCCAAATAGGGACACCACCTATAATCTTTTCCCTAACAGGATTATTGGAGACAAGATGAGTTAAAAGCGCCATGCTAAAATGTTATGAACTTTTTTCAGTTTGCAGATTTCTACACAAAGAACACATGAAATATTTCATAGTGTTGTTACTAAGCAATATGTATTTTAGCATTTTTATTATAAAAGTAATACATGTTTGTGATTCTTTTAATGCAAAAGGGTTTATGGTAAACATTAAAATATCCCCTCCCTACCTTACCTCCAAATATACCCTAAATATTTTCTCCAAAAGTAACTGCTATAGAAGTTTGCATCCACATGTAAATATGTATTCAGGGTTCGTCTTTATATTACCTTCTTCAAGTTTTGTCTAGCTAACAATATATTTTAGGTATATATTTCCTGCAAAAATATACATCCACATCATTATTAATAATGGATCCTTTGTCTTCCATTTTATGGCTATACAATAATTAATGTCATTAGTACCCTATTAATGACATTTATATTAGGAGGTTTTACTCTTACAATCAATATTGCATTGAGAGTCCTTGAACCTGTGTGTTTCCATATATTGAGAGCCTATTCTGAGATAAATTCCTACTAGCGGAGTTGCTAGGTCAGAAGGTATATATATATTTTAAATATGCTAACTGGGCCATGTGCTTTATATCCTTGAGGATAAAAATAATAATTTCTAGATAAAATTTATAGCTAAATTTACTTTTATTTGAAATGCAACAATGGTTTTCCTCTAAAATATGAGGGACCATAAAATGGATCCTTTCTTTTCACCTAAAACAAGAGGTTTCAATTCCTGGCTTGAACATTTCACAAAAGGATTGTCACGCACAATAGGACCCTGAATTTATTTTAAAGAGATACATTTTGAATGTTGCTTCATGTTTACATATTTCACAAACTCTAGATAATAAATTGCTGTCTGTGAAACAGTGTAGAAAAAGAATACTACATAGGAGTTATTTGGACCATAACAAAAAATAAAATCTTATTCCCAGTGGATGCAAACTGGCACTGCTAAATCAGACCGCTAGGACTGATGGACAATTTGAGCACAACACATAACAAGTACGACTGCATATAAAATAGCGTACAGAAACACATAGCTCTGCCTGCTTAGATATTCAAAAGTCATTTCATGGTTGTGATAGTCTAAGATAAAATTTCTTGGACATACCTAATCATGCATGCATTAGTTATGCTTCTCAGACAAAACCAACTGAACTTCAATATAAAATGGAAAGCTAAAGCTAAAGCCCGCAGTAGCCCACAGTAGGTCCATTTTTCTCTCTTGTTCTTTTTCAGATCCTAATATTTCGACTTCCTCCATTCTCTAGGCTGGCTTGCTCGCTCTCTCTTTCACTTTTTCTCTCTCTCTCTCTGCCCCCTCCTTCCCTCCCTTTCTTCTTCCCTCTCTCTACTCCCCATTAACATACAGATTTCTCTAAGAAAAGTTTCTAACTACATCATATATAGGATAGTATATATATAAACATAGATATGTAAATTGATAGGTAGATTCTCTACTTAAATGTTAATATTTAAGCACCACCCCCCCCATGCCCTCCAGGATGTTTGGTCTCAATGTCAGACTGCTAAAGAAGAAGTACAGTTAGCCTGTGATGGCTCCCCTGTCAATCTCAGTGGGCCTGAGCGGTCGCTGGAGCTTGCAATATCAGTTGCTAGGCAACCTGTTCATCTGCTGAGCCTGATATTTCAGTTCGGCAGCAGTAAATGTCTGTTACGTTACAGCCTTTCAGAACTACCTTCATTACATAACATCTACCATTATAATAAAGGAGTTTCAAATGTTGAGGGGTGTTTGGGTAGCAAGGAAAATCAGTACAGCTGTGGCACTAAGATAATGTCAAATTAGACTTTCTGCATATATAAAGTATAAAATGATGACATATTTAACATTCAGTCCTTCCTGGCAGAACACTGAAAGAACATCATACCGGGGCCATTTACCTGAAGGTATCAAATCAGGTCTTGTTGTCATTCTAGAAAAGTTTCTAACTGCCACTATAATGAAGGTAGAACAGCCATGGCCGAGGGAAATGAGAAGATATAATAAATGAGGCTAGTATATCTAGCCAGGTATTTGTGCAAATGACAATTCTTGAGAACAGACTTGTATAGAACTACAGTCAAGTCTGAAAAGCAGCAGCTATGTAATTCTTTCAGACTGTCAATCTTGCTAAAACATTTTTCCTAAATAAATGTCTGAGATTCCAGGACATTCGTTGAAATTGATTTCAAATAGCTCACTCTTTATCCTTGAGTTTATTTTGGAATAATAATTATAATAAGATAGCTCAAAGCACAGTTTTGTTCACCTATCCACTCTGCGGCCAAGTTTTCCCCATGTATAAAATAGAAGTGTCCTAACTAGAATATAGGTTTGAATATAGTGACCCCAAAACCCCAAGTAACAGGTCTTAAAAGACAGAAAGCTATTTTGCTCTTACATAGCAGTTCGGTACAAAAGTCAGGGATAATCCTTTATGTTTTTTGCATTGCCACCTTCAACTTTCTTTCTCTCTCATGGTCTAAGCAGCATTCTAGCCAGTCAGAAGGCTAAAAAGAAAGGGTGCATACATTATGTTCCTTCAAGAAAACAGCAACGGGCTGCACTCACTACTTACGCCTACATCAAAATTGGACTGAGCCTGGCTAAACCCTTCTACAACGAAAACTGGGAAATATAGTTGTCAGTTGAGAGGACATGTGTCTGTCCAGCCAAAACTCAGGGTAGCTATTATCAAGGAAAAGTGAAAGAATGGATACTGGGAGACAATTATCTGCCTCTGCCATATGAAGAAACACAAGAAATCCTAAGCAGTGTTATATAGAAAAAGCAGTAAAATTATCTTAAACTATAAAAATAAAATTCCTAAGTTTTAATAATGCTCCAGAAATAGAATGGGACAGAGAATAACTCAAAAAATTGTGTTCACTCCTTCACCTTCACTTTTTTCAGAAATAGCCTGGGACCCTGAGGACCATGGGCCTAGAGAACTAAAAATTATTTGGGGTGACAGTATGTTAATTCTCTTGATTATGGTGATGGTCTGACCTGTGAATACATATATTAAAACTTAACTAATCATACACTTTAAATATGTAGTTTGTTGTGTGCCAATTATCTCACAGTAAAGTTGTAAAAAAAAGAGAAAGAGAGCATAAAATATGAATGAAAAGGCATTTAAAGAAAAGTCATAGCTTTCTCTAGGGCAAGAGCTGTCAAGGTTAAACTCAAGGATTTCAAGGTGATGCTGTCATCCATAAAGTTCTCTAGCGAAACAGTGACCCCTTGTCACAAAAATGTGACCATTTGCTAGCACAACAGTACAAAGTATATGGAATAAACCAGGAGGAGGTCTTTAGCTGGAAATAGATCACTGAAAACACTTGAGCAAAACTTGATTTGTTCAGTAATTCAAAATACATACATATTCACGATCTCTCCTGAGTCATCAACATGAGAACCTACCACATTTAGATCAGGGTCAAGGTAATTATGATAAAGTATAGGGAGTACATTCCTTATGGGGAAAAACAAAAAACAGGAGGACATCCTTTCTTTTGGAAGAGGAGTTGGAACCTCCAGGTAGCAGTCAATTGGCAAAAACAACAGTGAAGCAAATGTGCCTTATTTTTCTATTAAAGATAAATGGTAGAAGGCGGAAGAGCAGGAAAACCAAAACCTTCCTGTTTACAGCAACTCACACTGAGCAGGCATGTTTGTAAAGGTTTGAAAATTTACGGATCCATTTGCCTGTCATCTACACTCTTCCTAGTCTCAGTCATTTTTATTTTCAACTTTTCATATTCATTCATTCAAACGTTTTTGCATACTGACTTTTCATGTGCCAAACACTTTGCTAAGTGCTGGGGATAAAAAAAAAAAAGTAAAGTCAACCTCAATGAAGCTGACAGTATGGAAAAAGAGATAGGTAGAAATAAAATCTCTCTAGCTCATTTAATTCATTCATTTCTGAATTTTTGCCATGTCACTGTAAAAATATACATTTACTATGTATTTTAAGCAAGCCCAGAAGAAATAAATGGTAGAAAAGTGGCAGAAGACTGTTTTCTGTCCTAAAACCAGAATTCCTTTCTTCTGCACATTATTGGAAGGTATTTTTTTCATCTGTATTTTAGAACATCAAGTTGGGTGGTCTGGCCTCTATATATCCTTGGCATCCTCTCTCCATGCAATGGTCATATAAATAGAAGACAGATTGAAGAGTAGTGAGTCATGAATAATTTTAAAAGTAAAATAAAATAAAAGCCAAAACCTTTATATTAGAGCCAGGAGAATAGCGAGGTTTTATGTTGAGGAAAGATCCATAACAAATGTTTTATTTTACATTTAACATTGTTGTTTTCTCTGTTGTTTTGTCTTTCATCTTATATCAGGGGTGTCCAAACTGTGGCCCGCGATCCATTGTTAATTGGCCCGCAGCAAATTCCAAAAATATATTTAGTTTACTTAAATAAACCAGGTGAAGCAATACGTACTTCACTTCAAGTGAGTGGCCCAGCTGTTTGTGTATTTTACCGCATATGGCCCTTGGTGAAAACCGTTGAAAAAAGTTTGGACACCCCTGTCTTATATTAACAAACAGAACTGAAATATGATTTATTATATTGGATGACTTGTCCATAACACCAACACATCTTTTTAAAATATAAACGTATCTTTCTTTCAGAGGGGTTAAGAAATTTGTCATAAGAAAGGGGATGAGCTCAGGGTTGACATTCTTTGCTTCTTAGTCAGGTGACACATTTTGGATACATTACACTTGGCTGAAAGATGAACGAGTGGGTTTATGAAATATGGTAGAGGCAAACTAAATATAAGAATGTCTAAATGGCAATGGTGACAACACTCTAGTTGAAAATAGTCTTACATCGGCCAGTCAATCTATAACAAGCCCACAATTTCATAATGTTAATTAGCTAAATTAATTTAGGTAGAAAAGGTGATTCATATTTTCATTTTGTGTATCTCCTTTCTTACATGTCATCAAAACTTTTCTAATCTCTTTATAAACCATCAACTACTTGAAGATTTGTGACACCTTTTTGACCTGTTGGTTGAACATTTCCTTTTCATTTGAATACTTCCCTTGAATCAACAGTACACATTAGAAACAGATTGGCTTGGCAGAGCATTCACCTAGGCTGAAGAAGAGTCTCATATCTCCACAGCACTTTCCAGATTAAATAAGGCAATTGAGATATAGATTAAAGTAGGGGTTGTGCTTTCATGCATGACGGAACTGTGATGTTCACAGGTGCTACTTCCTGTTCTTCCTAACTGAAAACATAACTGGAGTGCTCCCAACTTTCTCCAAATGATCAATGCTACTATGAGAAACTTGAGTGCCTGAGGAGAAACCATATTTTTCAAAGTCAAAGATGTCTTCACCCCCATCTATCAAAACCACATCTTCACTACTGAAATAAAGGTTTCGAGAAAGTAAAATACCAAGAAAAACCAATAACAAAAAACATCAATGCAGCAATGCCACTGCCACTTACAATTTTCCTAAAAACTTATGATGATTATTTTAATTTGAAATAAGAGCTAAATCCTACCCTTCCCATTGATCCTTGGTTACCATCCCCCAAAAACAGCTGCACATTCATTAAAAAAAAAAAGCAAAAACAAAAACTAATGCCTATGTTGCTAGTTTGCAAATTCTATAATCTTGACTATGTTGTATATTGATTAATGTGGAGTCTTTTTCTACAAACACGTTTTTCAAGTGTTTTGGAACCTATGTGAAAATGTTACTATGGGCTACTGTGGGACAAACTGGAGGCAAGCAGTGCAGGTGAATGTCCTTGAACCTTTATTTTAGGCTCCCCTAGGAGCTAATCTCAGCCACGGGGATTATTAACAGTCAAGAGTTTATTTGCTGATTAATGACCTTGAGCATTTTTTTTATGTCTATTGGTCATCTATATGTCCTCTTTGGAGAAATGTCTATTCAGGTCCTCTGCCCATTTTCTAATTGGATTGTTTGGTTTTTTGGGTGTTGAGTCATATGAGTTATTTCGTTTTGTTTTGTTTTGTGTAAATATTGGATATTAAACCCATATCAGATGTATTGCTGGCAAATATCTTCTCCCATTCAGTAGGATGTTTTTGTTTTATTGATGGTTTCCTTTCCTGTGAAAAAACTTTTTAGTTTGATGTAATCCCTGATTATCAGAGAAATGCAAATAAAAACCACCATGAGACACCACCTCATTCCTGTCAGAATGTCAGAATAGCTATCAATAAAGCAACAAACAACAAGTGTTGGCGATGATGTGGAGAAAAGGGAACTTCATGCACTGTTGGTGGGGTCGCAAACTGGTGCAGCCGCTATGGAAAACAGTATGGAGGGTCCTCAAAAAATTAAAAATAGAACTACCTTATGACCCAGCAATTCTACTCCTGGGTATTTATCCAGAGAAATCCAAAACACTAAAATTCAAAAAATATATACATCCCTATGTTTACTGCAGCACTATTCACAATAGCCAAGATATGGAAACAACCAAAATGCCCATCAATATACAGTTGGAAAAATAAATTGTGGTACAATTATACAACGGAGTATTATTCTGTCATAAAAAAGAATGAAACTTCACGATTTTCAACAACACACATGGACCTAGAGGATATTATGCTCAGTGAATAAGTCAGACTAAGAAGACAAATCCATATGATCTCACATATATATGGAATCTAAAGAACAGAATAAACAAGCAAATGAAACAGAAATAGACTCATAGAACAGAGAACCAACGGATGGTTGCTAGATAAGAATGGGCTTGAGAGATGGGTGAGAAAGTTGAAGTGATAAGGAAGCACAAATTGGTAGTCACAGAATAGTCACAGGGATGTGAAATGCAGTATGGGGAATACAACCGATAAGGTTGTAAAGACTATGTAGGGTATCCGATGGGCATTGGACTTATCACAGGATCACTCCATGGATTATATACATGTTTAACCACTGTGCTGCACACCTACAACTAACATAAAATAATACTGAATGTCAACTATTATGCTGTGTATACATATATACATATATAAACACATATACGTGTGTGTATATATGTACATATATAAATATAAAAAGAGTGCCAAAAAATATATATGTATATGTATAAATACATATATGTGTGTGTATACATATACACACACACATATATATATAAATATAAAGAGAGTGCCAAAAAAAAAATGTATACACATTTTAAGAAAGGAAAAACTGCATTAAAATTATGCTTATGGTAACCACTTTGAGCACCTCTTGTAATTGCAGAAGTCAAACGTGACTTGTATTCATCTTTTGTTATTGGTACCATGTTTCCCTGAAAATAAGACCTAGCTGGACAATCAGCTCTAATGCGTCTTTTGGAGCAAAAATTAATATAAGACCCAGTCTTACGTTATATTATATCATATAAGACCTGGTCTTATCTTATAGTAAAACAAGACTAGGTCTTATATTAATTTTTGCTCCAAAGGACGCATCAAAGCTGATTGTCCGGCTAGGTCTTATTTTCGGGGAAGCATGGCATATATTATTACAATTTTAATAGTTTTTTCCTTTCTTAAAATGTGTGTACATTTTTTTGGCACCCTCTGTATGTAGTCACAGGATGCAAACTATCGCATAGGTAATATAGTCAATGGTATTGTAATAGCTATGTATAGTGCCAGATGGGTAGTAGACTAAGTGGGGTTATCACTTTTTGAGGGGTGGAAATGTCTAATCATTATGCTGTTTTGTACACCGGAAGTTAATTTAAAAAAG
This sequence comes from Rhinolophus sinicus, assembly GCF_036562045.2. Taxonomy (NCBI): domain Eukaryota; kingdom Metazoa; phylum Chordata; class Mammalia; order Chiroptera; family Rhinolophidae; genus Rhinolophus; species Rhinolophus sinicus. The sequence continues at coordinate 108,483,495 of NC_133755.1, forward strand.
AGTTTATTTACAATTTAATTACAACTTAATAGAGGACTCTTAAAGACAGTCCTTCAATTCAGAATAAACTAAAATAATAGATTTGGGTTTATGTTTTAGAAATGTTTGCTAGATATACCTCAATTAAATCACAGAGATGCTTGCTTATCTCTGGAGTATAAAAGAATATGTTACTGAAATTATATATGCCCATAGGAATAGTGTGGCCAAATAATTGCCAAGAGTATAGATTATATTTTGGCAACTTTTGTAATTCAATGTTGCTAATATCCTACACATTATCAACCCACATAAATTACTAAAAATTGTATTGCTTTGTTCAACATATAACCACTGTGTCATGAGCTGTGCATGGTATTGGGACTTCAACAGAAAACATGACAGACATGGTCTTTGAGGCCATTCTAGGAATGGTCCAAAGGATAGTAGGAAGGAGAACAGATTTCCTTGGGAAAAGTTGCTAGAAAGAGCGCTGAGCAAGCAAGACCAAAAGGAAATTTAGGTTAATTCATCAAATGAAATAAAGTTGGTAATTGTTGAATGGTTGCCCACAGATACAGCAGGTTTCTCCCTAAAGCTTACCCATACTGTCTCTGCCCCAAATTTTCACATATGCATGTGTGAGTTCTCAAAGCACACAGACTGGTGTCTTACTCAATAGCAACACTACTGGAGAGAAATTAAGGTTAAATAATAACACATCCATAGCCGTTAACCTACTGCACCAAGATTTATCAAGCAAAAACGATTACATATTTTATTACCGGGCTACTAAAAGTGTCACTTTTATGAAGCATTACATATTATGTCATAAGGATTAGAAATTGAAAAGCCTTTATAAGTCATATCATCTTGCCCCACTCATCTGAGGTGGCCGCCTAGCGAATTTTGCAATGTGTTCAATTACCCAGCAGGGGCGCTACAGGGAGCTCTCACACAATTCCCTCTTAACTTACAGGCCCCAAGAACCAAAAATTCAAACATGTCCCTTTAGTCTTTGAAGCTGCTAAAGCAAGAAAGTGTTTTATTCCTTTTTTCTTTTTTTTGGAGAGAATATCTCCTTTCTTGTGGAACTGGGGACAAGCTGTCAAAATATCAAGGGTTCCCTGCTGACAGTTTTGTCTTGCTCTGCAACCTGGGAAAGTTAAAATTGGAGTCTCCTTTGTATCCCAAGAGTCAACTAGCTTTTTCTGAAGCTCAGGATCTTGCTAGGTGGCACAGGATGGCTGTTGAAAGACTCAGACCGTCCCAGCAGAATAGCTGCCGATCAGCAGAGTGCTGACAGGGGTTAAGGGAGCTCGAGAAGGCTGGTAGGGAGTCATGCACAGGGGCTGACTTTATGATCATGGTCCTTCCTAGCATAATTACTACTAGTACTCCTTTCACTTGTTAAGGTTTCCTAGTTTGGAAAATAAATTATATAGTTTCCTTATAAATAGAAGAAAAAAGGCTGTTGTCCTTATAGCATATGATCAGGCCTCAATATATCTGCGAAGAATGTGAATAAGTAAGCTAGTTTGGAATATTTAGTTTCCATGTTACAGAATCCTAGTTGGAGCTAAGAGAATAAGATAAACTAATGAATTCTCAGAATCTAAGGAATAGATGAACAGTCAAACTTGGAAAGGGTAGAGACAGGTGAGGACTCAGGAACACTTGAGACCAGAAAATCCCAATGGAGACCTCAGGACACTGACTCCATTTCCAACCCTGTTTTTCTGCTTATTGGCTTCATTTTTCTTTCTCTCTACCAAGGAGTTTTCTCCGCATTAAAAGGAAATATGACATTGCTGGCAGGGAAATGGGTACCTGACAGGATCCAGGTCATTCACACATACCTCTGTGATTGGGTATCTCAGTAAATCTGATTTATATGAACAACAGACTAGAGTGAGAATAAAGATGTCGTTGGTAAAAACATAGAAGTCACTCATTAGTCGAGAGAGGGGGATTTTGGTATTAGGTTGGTGCAAAAGTAATTGTGGTTTAAAAGGTTAAAAATAATTGCAAAAACCACAATTACTTTTGCACCAACCTAATACGTTGTAGGTTGTTCAGTGACCTTGTTTTTGTCCCACTGATCATGGTCTTAGAGTGACTTTGTCTGATGCTGATGTTCTCTGAGATGGTTTATATCCAATAAGAGAACAACATGACCTAGCTGTGATAAACCGACCAGGTAGTAATAAGCGAAGCCTGGCTGGAAGCATTTCTGGATAAGAACAGGATTGGGATGGAAAGAACAGAAAAGTACCAAGATACAAATGAACAATGTGTCCAATAATTGTTCAAAGGTGAGGAAAGGATTACTGAATGCATCATGGGTCCAGCTAAGATCAGGCCATATAAATTGGTGGTAGAACTGGTTGTGTCCTGACTCTAAGTGATGATGATACAGACATTATCACAACACTGTTCTAGATTATGGCAATTTATCCATAGGTTTAAAATTAAAATATTGATATTCTAATATTGTAAATATTTAGACAAGATTGAGTCATTTTATTGTTTCTTCTGAAACTGTACCTGAAGCATTACATTTTAGGAACAAATCTGCTATTCCTTTTTGGTCCCAGTGTGCCAAAAATCTTATGCTATAATTTCCATGTTTTAATCTATGAGATTTTAATCTGATCTTACAGATTTAATGATATTGAGAGAATTGTATAAATGTTCAAATATATAAATACCCAAATTCCAAATAATTTCATATTAATCTATCATATAAGTTTATATAATTAAGTGTTGTTCAGTGTCCTCAAACATGAACTCTAAGCTAGGAAAGAAGAAATAGGTGAATATTATAACATGATTTGACATGGATCCATTTAATTACCATTAAGTTAGACTTCCTATATCCTTTATCAAATTACCACTACACTTACGTTAATACACATTGGGAGACATGTTAAGTCAAGCAGATTTTCTGCCTTGCTAATGGCTAGAGAAATATTCAGAAATATTCTTAAATCACAGATTAATTTGATTTGTTGACTTTCTTTTCCACCTCTAAACCAGAATATAGATGTTGCACAGTAATTGATATTATTCAAATCTAAACATCCGGTTTATTACTGAAAATTCAGCCCAATAGAGATTTTAAAACTTACTCTACTCCATACATTCTAAGCTTTGAATCCTGTTTTGCTTTTTAAATTTCTAAATCTGGTAAGTGGATACTCCTGAGCAGACATGGAGCTTTCAAAATTTGAACAAAATGCTTCGACTTTGAAAAGTTCCAAATTTTCTCAATAATCCAAAGAGTTTTATTAATTTATGTCTTGAAATACTGAACCTACCTACCTAACATCAAAGAATAAGGCAGTCCTCTTATAATTTTAGAGTAACATTTTCTATTGTGTCTCATAATAGAATTGATCATTAAATAAAGTAATAATGACAAATTGCCACAGGGAAAAGAGAAAATGCTTTGGTGAATGAAGAAAAAAATATTAAAAGTCAGTTACAATTTCAAATTGTGCTTATCAGAAATCTATGAAGTCCCAAACGAAAACGTAGTGTGACTAATATTTCCTAGAGAAGGCTGTAAGACCTCATCTGAAGACCACGGGTTTGGTGAGTTTTGCTTTATTTCATATGGACCCCAGGGCACAACCAAATTAAAGGATTAAGATATCTTCTATCTTGACTTAGCCTCTAGAAAAAATAATTTCGCCACATGGCTGACATCTATGGCAATCTCGTAAATTTAAGACTCTTGTCACCTTTCCTTGCAGTTTTCTTCCTTAAAATTATTTCTTCCCTTAATTTTAGGTCAGTGTCAATTTAAGCTAACTAGATTAAATTCATTGGAGTCTGAGAGGGGTAATTTTAATTAGCTGTTCCAAGGAAAGGAGCTATGGCTGTGTGGAGATTTCTGCATGACTCACTTGGGTCACTGTCTCAATGCACCGCAGCCTGAGATGTAGAAATAATTGTCCTGCTTTCGGAGCAATGCTTTAAAAAATTACTCACATTAGTTCAGTAGAATATTGCCTTCAAGGGCATAGATGTATTAAAAAAATGGGACTTAGGGAAGGAGAGGCTTTGTTTGAAAGGGTTATTGCAAGAGGAGGGAAGGGGACTATGGCAATGCGTGTGAGGGGGGTGCTAACTGTAGGATCTGCAAGCCTCTCAAAGTTAAGCAGAAAGGGGAATTTCTTTTATAGGATGAATAAAGAAGGCTAGAGGGAGCTTGATGTAGGGAAGTGGGACCAAGGTAAAGAAGCAGTGGAGGTGGCAGTGTAAACCACACAAGAAATTCACTTCTTTAGCATGCATTCTGCATTAACCCAAGCTCGCTTTGTTTAGCCTGATAGAACTATAACTCACCTGCATTCTTTTCCCAGATCCTCCTACCTGTACATATAGTAGTGTATGTCCACTCCTTTCAATCATTAAGCCCTTAGGACTTTAGGTTCTGGTCAGCACCAAACTCACTTGAGAATAAAGCTTCAGGTCTATTACCCATGAGCAAGATACACTAACCAAACGTCAAACAAGAATAAGGTTTCAGTCAAAGACAACACCTTGTCCTCAGTTATGTTTCAGCTGCAGCCCCAGGGACCGCATCCCCTAGCAACCAGACAGAATAATGCCATGACTGACACCAGTAACTAAAGCCATGATCAATTGCTCCCTACCTTGGCTCTGACCAATTCCCAGTAGAGCCCACCACCCCAATTCCCATAATAACCATGATTAATGATTTTTTCCCCTATGTAACCTAGTCACTAGAGGTCATCAGGGTACTAGGCTTTTGAGAGCAATAGCTCACCTGTGTCTCTGGGTTTGGTGCCAGCTCCTTAAATGAACCCTTACTTTCTTTGCTGCAAACCCTGCTCATATCTTATTTTGGATTCAGTGCATACAGGTAAGCAGACCCTTTGAGTCTATACAGTAACAGCAATAAGAGGACAGTAGATCAGAGAATGTTTTACCCTGTGGTCAGCCTATTCTCAGGAGGGGCTATTAAGGAGGGGGTGCCTGCTGACTGAAGCTGAAAGTGGCCAAAATTAAGGAGCCTGGAGGAAGGAGAGAAGATTAACTAAAGTTTGATCAAGTCAGATTAATGGGCATTTTGCTCCAATTGATTAACGGGGACAAGCCAATTTAGCTAATTACTTATGAGGCAATGAGTAGGAATTTGGAGTAAACTAAGGAGGTATCCCCAAGCCTTACCTAGGTCATATAGGAAAGGGGTTTTTTTTGTGTGTTTTTTTTTGGTTTTGGTTTTGTAAAAAGCTCTTTTGCAAATATAAGAGAGGATTTCTTAAGCAAAACTATTTTCTAAGATCCCAGGGTTTGGTTCAAGTTCGGTGTACAAATGTAGCAATCAGGGTTTTTGCTCTTCTTCTATGAGATTGAACAATTAAGTTCGTGAACTCATCCTAGAAAAAGTGCTACATACCTCATTGCTGAATATCACTATAGTCACCTTCAAAGTACTCCCCTTGGGAAGCTATGCACTGATGCCAGCTCCTAGTCCACCCTTCAAAGCAATTTTGGAACTCTTTTTCTGGAATGGCCATCAGAGCTGTTATCGTATTACCCTTGATGTCCTGAATGTCATCAAAATGTCTTCCTTCCAATATTTCCTTTATCTTCGAGTAAAGAGAAAAGTCATTGAGGGCTAGATCAGGTGAATAGGGAGGGTGTTCCAATACAGTTGTTGCTTACTGGCTCAAAACACCTTCACAGACAGTGCCATGTGAGCTGGTACATTGTCGTGATGCAAGAGCCATGAATTGTTGGTGAAATGTTCAGGTCGTCTAACTTTGTCATGCATGCAGCCTTTTCATCATTTCCAAATAGCAAACTTGGTTAAGTGTTTGTCCAGTTGGTACAAATTCATAATGAATAATCCCTGTGATATCAAAAAAGGTTAGCAACATCATTGCTACAAGTTCGCGAGCGTAACTGTCAGACCTCGTATGTGAGGCAACAAAAATTTCCCAGAAGCTTCTCCTGTTTTGTAATAGGCAGAATTCTAAGATGGCTGGTAAGATGTCCTGCCTGTTGGTGTACATACTCCATATAATTCCCTTCCCTTGAGAATGGGCAGGACTGTCAATATTATGGGACATCATACCCATGATTATGTTACTTTACATGTAAAGTAATATAAGAGAGAGTAACAGAGATTTTTGCAGATGTAGATAAGCTCCGTTATCAACCTTTTTCCTCCAGCAGAAAGAACGCAGGAAAACTTTCCATCCATTATATTTTAACATAAATCTACACCAAAGCAGATTCTAAGCAATGCAATATAAGTACTTATCTAGTGCTTTAGGAGATAAAATTGCAACTAGATAGTTGAAAATAGATGAACTCTTTGCTTCACCCAGCAGTGAAGGGTCCTACTCTGAATTGCCATGGGGCCTTTTGGATCACTGAACCTCATTTTAAAAATGAGTATGTTTAAGTTCTTGAGTTACAAAACTGAGAAGTAAAAGGAGCTACTTGAGTGGGGCACTGCTGGTTGACTGTGCGTTCTTTAAAATCTCTTCTCCAGTTGTGTGTCTCTAGGAAAATGCTGAACTTCTCTGTGCCTCCTTTCCCTTGTCTGCAAAGAACAATGATACTATCCTTTTTTGAAGTTATAAGAAATAAATGAAGTATTCTATTTCTACATATGTATATTGCTTAACTAGCAGAATAACTCCTAGTTGTAATTATACAAAGCAGCACTATTAAGAAGTGATAAAGGACTTTACATTTATTTTTGTGATTTCCATTAAATTTGTTCCCTTCATTTGAATGTGACCTTTAAATTTTGTGATGTTTTGTTACTGTTTTTGCTAGTGGTGTTGGCTCTTTTGATTGGTTATTTTTGGATTTTGTTTTATTTTTTTGCTTTCATTTTTGTTTATTTTAATTCCAGTAGAGGTATAAAGAAAAAGATTTTAGAGAGTTTGCTTTTCAAACCATTTCACTCACAAAATGCTAAGTTTTATTCAAGAAAAAAGAGGGCACCCGTTGTTTAGAAGCAATAATGGAACAACAGAAAATTTGTGAGGTTGCTTAGGAGATTTATATTCTGAGGTTAAAAAACAGAACAAGTCTTAGAACAGAATAGATTTGAGTGCATTTGAATACTTTGGCTGTTAGAGCAAAGAAAACATAATTGCTCTTGTAACTCTGATTTGACTGACTTAAGAGTACAAAGGTTAAAAAAAAAAGTAAAATTGAAGAAATATTTTTTCCACAGAAGACCAGAAAAAAATTTACTTTTAATTTCTATTCAGTTTGCTAATAATGCTGCTCTATTTTTCCTAGGGAGTAGTAACCTAGGGAAGCCTTCTCCAGTGAATTTGTGAGTTCCAATTTGGTTTTCATTGGTTACATTTGCTTTGTTGTTCAATTTAAAAAGCTGTCTGTCTCATTTTCCAAATAAATGTAGGAGCAATTAATTGTACAAATGTTAAAGTCCACAAAATTTTTTTGGATTTTGTATTTGGTGTTAAATAACCAACTAGTTCTTGCTTCACTACCAAAAGTCTAGGAAATTCCTCTTATTGAAAGACCAATCTATGGTCCTAAAATAGGCACTAAAATCCATTTATCACTGACAGGCTCTCAATTAATCAGAAAATTAAACAATTTAATGTAAAAGAGAGTCTAGAGATTAAAAATGACCAGCATCCTTCCTATATGTTCTTTGGATATCCAAATATATGAGGAAAAACAAACTAGGAAACAAGCAAACAAACCAGGGGGTCATTTTTAAAAGGAGGAAGGAAAGAAGGAACTATTATTCCTTGGGAATTTTCTTATTTTCGTTATGCAGCACTGTTGCTCCTCCTAATTAAACACAATCCTTTCAGGGTTTAACCTAAGAGAACACTCATGACATCATATTGCCTATTTGCATTTAGGATGAATCTACAGGTATATACTACAGATGTGATTAGAAAAAGGGAGTCCAATATTACTTCACAACCAATGGAAATACTTAACGGGTTTTGTTGTGAAAGCCCATTAGAGAGAGAGAGAGAGAGAGAGAGAGAGTGTGTGTGTGTGTGTGTGTGTGTGTGTGGCATTATGTATGATAGTCTTGCCACAAAGGCTCTAATCCAGGCATTTCATTCCAGCATTTTCTTGCTACAGATGACACATGGATATAGGCAGGCAGAGTAATTTATTGGGGATGACAAAACCCTGATTCACAACTTATAATGCCCAAGTTTATTGTCTATGCAGGCATCTTTAATCATTATTATACAATTTCAAAGCACTTTATAATTGAGCTTCAGATTAAAGTCCTTGTGAAAATGATTCATCATCTTGCTGAACTAGATTTCTTTTTTGTTTTTCCTTTCTTTCCTTTTTTCCTCACTACAGTTTTTCAGTTTCTACCTACCTATATTTTATTACATTCCCCATGGCTATAAACTAAGGCTCCAAGTTCATTTTTCAGCTGTTCCATTAATTTGATGTTTACTCCTTATTCAGATTCCCTAATAAAAATGCTAATTATGATATCTAATAACGACTATGGAGGCACTTCACCAGCTCTTTCCTCCCTCCAACTGGACCTAGTCAACATTTATCATCAGGATTTGGTTTGCCAGCCAGATTGCAATATTCCCAACTGCTCTCCTTCAAGCCTGCTAATCCCAATGTGGGAAATAAATCCCATTCACAAGAAACTCTATCAATTATTCTAGTGAACCTCAGGTGCACAGCCACATTCTGTTTATTTACCAATGTAACACCATTGGGAAAGAATAAAAACTGAAAACGAAATCGAATTTATTCTTACCTGTTCTCATGACCACTTTAGTTACTGCTCCTACATGTACATAATTCTCTATAATCATCTCTTCCTAATATTAAGTTCACATGCTTATCTATCTTTCACAAAGCTGCAAATAGCAATTCTATGCTGCATACAATTCTTGCCATTTGAATTTGCAAAATAGATTTGCAAAATGTGTTAAAACATGGATCTGATCTCTTGACTCTATTTTAATATTCTTGAGCATTCTTGTTATTTTCCTAAAAGCTATTTTGACAAATTCTTTCATACTCTAAAATAATTTTTTTAAATGTTTTTGCTTGTTGATTTAATGAGTGCAACTCACTTACTTTTAAAAAGTCTTTATGCTCACTCCAAAATCTTTGTTTGATTTATTAGAAACTTTTCTTCTTTTAATTTTTACTTTAGTCATTCCGATATTATGTTATCCATTTAAGTTTTACAAATTTTTGCATGATATTTAGACCCTAATAAAGAATTTACTGTGCCACAGAGGAAAGATAAGCTATGGAAGAAAATTTTAATGCCATTAGTTTACTTAAATAATGAGGGCCCCCTGTGGAAAATTCTTGCCTTGCTGAAATCAGAATATCTCTGTTTTTCTTATAATGTTCAGAAATGCTCCGCCATTTTTGCCAGCTTTCCTTATTTCCTTCTCATTGCTCAGAGACAAATGACTCCTCTATCCCTACAAATCTGCCCATAGAGCCACTCTGAGTGATAGTTTTGGACCACATCAGCTAGACTCCACGTGTACGTCAGCTCCACTCATGCCACTGAGTCTTTTTGATCATGCTGCCATCAAAATGATTTGTTATTTAACTCACAGCTACAAATAAAATAATTCAGAAGAGTTAGGCAACCAGAAGTAGCTATGATTTTCCCCACAGAACTTTGTCTCCTCTTAAGTTTTGAGGACTTAATTCTGATCCAGTACCAGCCAATCTTAGATTGCAAGAACTCGTTACCACAGCTTTGTTGAACAGCAGCAGTCCCCCAACAAAACCCAGTTCAAATTTCAGTTACCACATTATAATGACTGCGAAGAACTGCATCAAGTACAAACTTGCGGCTAGCAACTCAGTCCACACCATCACCAAATAACAAATGTGTTTCATGATCAGTGACCAATCACACCACTTCTTTCAAAGGCTGTCAGTGATTGGTCACTGCGTAGCTCCATTTAGTTCACACAGAAGAAAGCATGTACTTCTTATGTTGCCTCCTGGTCTCTCGGTTATAAATCCATGTGACTTATTACAAAATAAATCCATGACTTATTACAAAAATGGATAGTTGATGAGGAAATCGGCCAACAGAGAGGAAAGTAAAGAGACCAAAAAAGAAAAGAGACCCAAAGTGATAATACAGGGAGAGATATTTGAATGGACCTCAAATGGAGGTATAACTGACTGTGAAAAAGTTGGCACTACCACCATTGGGGAGGCTCTAGATATGCTGCCAGAAAACAGTGAAGGTGAAGCCATTAACATATATGAAGAAAGCTGTTGTGAGGAAATGGATGACAATGTCCCAGAGAAAGCGATTCTAGCAAAAACTTCACAACATTGAAAGGGAAAAGGATAAAATGCAAGCTTAGCAGTATGACAATTGGCCAAACCATGGGAAGATGCTTAGTTCATATCATAAATTATGTGACCACAATAAGGCAATCACCATTCAAACTACCTTTGATAAGTTTTTAAATATAAATAAATGAAACACTTTAATTTTTAAATGTTTCTAATATTTTAAGTACCAGTGTGTTAACTATTAGCTTTGGTATTTAAAAACATTTCCCTCTATACTTCAAACCAAAAGTAAGAGCGTTGTTAATGTTTGGACAACAATATCTAATGGTCAGAGAATAATCATGCTATTTTCCCATTTATTAAGATCACTATGCATGATTTCAGCTTCCTAGCCATTTAATGTTCCTGCACTACTGTACGAAGCAAGGAATACCTATAATAATAATTAAAAACAAAAAAATTTAACCCAATAGCTCAAAGGGACCTGTGGCTTTCCACTAGAGATTTCTTTTCAAACTGGGGAGTAAATAAAGGTTTAATCCTTCATTGGAACTTGATTACACTGTCCTTATGGATAATTAATTTTTCGGTGTACTATAGTATATCCCTAGTTTAATTCCCTACATTTTTTCCCAAGAAGCTTAATCTAAATGCTATGCAGGTTCTGATCTTCTTCCTTCCTGTACAGAACTCAAGTAGCTTACACTTCTGGTAACAAAGTTGTATATTGTTCTCATATGAGTGCAGATGTCTACATCACCCAGGAAACCAAAGATGAGATTCTAAAAGGAGCTCTCGAGGGCTTACAATTGACTGAGTTCCACTGGACGCCAGTGCTGAATTATGCCAAGGGAGCTCTGTGTACACAGGTTTGAGCCTAACCACGGCTGTGGAAAGACTGGAAGAGCTTTAGTCGACTTCAGGGAATAAAAGAGCTCAGAGGGAGTTCACGGAATCTTTTTCTCAAATTTGCAGATTGTCTAAATTAAACTTGCCACTCAGAGTATGAACACAGATTGTCTCTTGTTTATTCAGACTCATAATGGCCCCAAAGAGCAACTGATTGCCAAAGGGACAGAGTGACTAGAACAGAACAAGAAGTTCCTATCCTATAATACTTTCTATTCCAAAGAATGTTATTCGGAACCCTAAGTCCATTTCCTCCTCCTGTCAGCTTTTACATTGTGGATGTGCCAGCCCACAAAAACGTATTTAACCCAAAATGTAGCTCAACTATAGTGTTAATTGTTATATGGCAGTAACCCTTCATATTTCTACAGATTATTTATTCAACAAGCTCACACACAACCGGGAATGTAGACAAAACACAGGAGAGGAATAAAACGTCTATGGAAACTGTCTTTAACTTGCATTATTTTGACTAGGAAACCCAGATACACAATAAAAAATGTCACTTGGAATTCTAATGTCCATGGATAACTATAGTTACTATTTTGATGCATATTATCTGAGACTTGTATCTATACAAACATATACATGTGTATGAACGTGTGTAATTGTTAATTTTTTTTAAAAGTGTGATTATATTGTTTTGCAACTTGCTTTTCTTCGTAACGTATTACAGGTTTCATAGCAAGAAATATGTATCTACATTATGATTGTTAATGGCTTTACTCATAAAAGTGAAAAATAACTTAGCAACCAACCTTTATTTTAGGTGTTTAGACTATTTTCATCTTTTTGAATTATAAATACACATATGTATATCATTCAATATCTATCTTCACTTTTATTTTCCTGGGGATACATTTCTAGAATGAAAATGTTAAGTTAAAGAGAATGCCGCATTTAATGGTTTTCATATATACTTTCACAAAAATGCCTTCTAGAAAAGTTGTACTATCTTGCATTCCAACTGCATTGTATGTTTGTCCAGTTCCCAACATTGCTGTCAACAAATTTTGTAAACTTGATAAACTTGTTAATTTGATAGGCAAATATAAATATATATATATATATATATACACACACACACACACACACACATATATACATATACATATATATGTATACAAACATATATATATATATATATATATATATATATATATATATATTTATATGTTTATATGTTTATATGTTTATCTGACTGGATATTTGAAGAACTTCCCCTTTAGTTTTGATATTCAATTTACTGGAATATGTCTCTCTTCATTTATTTTGCTTGATACTTTAAGGACCCCTTATTATGAAAACAAGTCTTTCTTTTAAATCCCAGAAATAATACCATATATGTATATTATTTATATATATGTGTATATATATGTGTGTATATATATATATATACATATGGTATTATATATATTTTAATGGATATATATATAGATATCTATATCTCTATCTATCTATCTATCTATCTATCTATCTATCTATCTATATATATATATGTCTTATTGGTTTGTTTGGGTTTTTTTCCTTCATTTGTGGTAGTGTTTCCCAAAATATCCACACCATTAAAATTACTACATGTTCTTATTTTAAAAAACAGATAAACCTAAGTCCAATCCCCAACATATGGAACCAGCGTCCCTAGGGAGGGCGTGCAGAACACAGCATCTTAAATGAGTCCGTATGGCTATTACATGCATGAACATTTGGGAAGTATTTTAATGTATTGCTTATTAAACCTATATTTAGTTTTCTGACTCTATCTTTCATGTCATTTATACCTTATTCTTCTTATTTTCCCCTCAATGTTCTGATAGTTTCTTGAACTGCTCTTCTTATTCACTGATCGTGTTTTCTGTGCTACTAACCTATTCAATGAATCGATTGTTTTTTCAAATTCAGTCATCATGAGTTACCTGAAATAAAGCTCTCAAGTTTATAATTCTTCTGTTTATATAAATACTATATTGCATTGAATATTTTTTAAGTAGATATACATTTTTTAAACTTTGTCATTTTTCTTAAAGCAGTTCCCCAGGGACATTTTGTCTGACTTGTCTTCTTTCTTTGAACTATCAAATCATGTCACATATAGGAAAATTTTGTTGTATTTACAAATCCATAGAGAAGTGGACTTCTCCACTGTTGGAGCTGATATGTGTATGTGTTTACACAGACAAAAGGGGGAAGAGAAATACTGATATTTTCTATAGATTTTGCCTGCATTGTATTTGTAGCAATTACTCAGTGAAACAACTAGAAAGGCACTCACACTTTACTTAGCTTCACTTGAAATGGATTCTTTGAGAAGGAAGCCTGCACCCCCCAGAGAGCTTAGAGATGCTCAACAAATATTATCAATAAAAACTTTTTTTTCCACAATTATCCTTTGTTGGGGATCGAAGGAAATGGGCAGGAGCAAAGCTTCTCAGTCCCTCTCTGCCTCTCTCCCTCTCTCCATATATATATATATATATATATATATATACACACACACACACACACACACACACACACACACACACAAACACACATATATATGTTATTCTTGAAACACATGAAAGTATTATTTATTTAAAAAATGAATAAAGTTAATGTAAAACCATATAAAACATTTAAAGGAATGAGGTAGGAGAATGGGGCAGCCCCAGGGAAAGTATTTTATTTTTTAAAAACAATAAAAATTATTTTTTAACAATGAAACTGGAAGGACCTCCATTCTAGTTTTAGATTTTTGAACTGAAAATTCTCTTTTAAATACATGTTTCTGAACGTTCCTTTGGGATTTTCTCTAATGTCTAAGCTCTTTATTAAAGTATAAACTATGTCTACTGGTACTTGCACTGCTGTATTAAGAAACCATTAAAAGCAACAAGTCTAGGCAAAGGAAAATCATAGAACTTGATCAATACATTTAGAACATAACAAGTGTACCAATTTTTGGCCCAATGTTTCCTAAAGAAAGACTTTTCATATACATATGCTTTATTATCACCCATGCCACGTTTCTCGCATCATGATGGAATTTTCAAATAGTCACATACATTCGTCTTAAAAAAACAACCTTTCCCAGATGCTAGAGTGAAATACTGAGATGTAAAGTCCTATCCCGGTTCCAAACTGTATAAATTAAAGGAATATTGATCTTAAAATACTAGTACAGTAAATAATTGAAGCTTTAGCCTGCACGGCCACTGGCATTGTTAGACGTTTTGTCTTCATAATGCTCTCCCAAGCAAGCACTTAAAAGAGTCAAGCCCATTAGCTCTTTAAAGAGATCAACTTTGTCAACTTATTGACAGATTTCTTTAAGCACAGATCTCTTTCTTGAGTCTGATTACGTGCTCTGGCATAGTGATGACAGAATGCATATTATCTGAATACTCATTTAAAGTAGCTATAAACATCTGCCTACAAGATGAATGAGGTGCAAAACTGGCACAGTTTTCTTACTGTCTCATTTTTCTGCTATGCACACTAGTCTAAAGTTAAAAAACAGTATTCATTGGAGAAAGGGCAGCACATGAATTCATTGGTATTGCTCTATTACCAACGTCAACACTTTTCTTCATTGACAAACAAATTGAAAACAGTCCTCATTTTATAAAAGACTCTTTCAGAAAATAATACCTTAAACAAAAGGATTGGAACATGGGTACTAGGATTCTGTAGGAAAAAAATAGTTATATCTGCTCTTTGTAAAGATGTTTGCACATTTAAGTTGAAATCACTCAGCAAAAATAATAGGAGTATATTGATGAATACAAGGTGTGAACATTATTCACTTTACTTAGCACAAAACAAAAATAGTTCTTTGGATGATAGAAGCTTTCTCAAGATGATCTTTTTTTAGTAAGAGCATAGGGCTGGAAATCAGGAGGCCAAAACCAACCACCCAACAGGGTATCTGGCACACAGCAACTTAATAAGTCTTCATTGAATCCAAAGCAGAATCGAGTTCTGAATCTGTCACTCACCACTTTGTGAACTTGGACATTTTGCTCTGTATCACCCAACTTTCTCAGCTAATATAGAGGTATATGCCTCACAGAATAACATGTTACCGTATACATAAACATTTGAAAGAACATATATCACAATGTTTTACTATGCTGCACTTAGAAATTACTGTCTTATTTTGAGATATCGAAACCATGCTGGAACAAGTCCAACATTCAGCTGTTTGCTTAAATTTACAAGCTTG
This sequence comes from Rhinolophus sinicus, assembly GCF_036562045.2. Lineage (NCBI taxonomy): Eukaryota > Metazoa > Chordata > Mammalia > Chiroptera > Rhinolophidae > Rhinolophus > Rhinolophus sinicus. Next base: position 108,498,901 of record NC_133755.1, read on the forward strand.
TGTGGACACAACATTAACATAATTGACACAATTCCACCATTTGGCATTATGTAGATGGCCTAAAAACAAGCTGAATTCTGCAATTTTCTGTTTATCCCAACAATCTCAAATTCCAGGCAACAAAGGGCTTTCACATGCTGGATCAGCCTCCAGCACCTGAGCAGAATATCAGAAGTAGGACAGGAGCAAGTGTTTCTGCTGGGTTCAGCTGTCCAAGGGATGCATCCTCTGCCTCCCATACACACAAAGCTGGGTCTCCCCTCTTTATGTAGTGCTCCCTCATGGTTTGCCTTCATTTTCAGAGTGTTTTTCCAGATCGCACTGTAATCACTCCATATCCTGAGCTCCAGTTTAGTTCACGGGGGCCTTGATGCCCTGCATAGTTCAAATTTAGATTCCGTTTTCTCTGCTCACCTCCTGCTACTCTCCAGGCATTGGCTGGAGACCTGATTCAGCCTGACCTAACCTTCTGAGCTCTACAACATCACCACCTGCCAGACTATATTCATTAATGGATCCAATAATCATCTCAAACTCACTTTCAGCTGCTGGCCTTGCATCCTAGTTCACTGACAAAATTGAAGCAATAAGAAGGGAACTTTCAGATCCCTCTCTGCATGTTCTGACTTTTTGCCTGTTACTAGAGTTGAACTCTCCTCACCTACATCCATCTAGAACCAGGCCACCCTCGTGAACACTGGATTCCATCCCTTCCTTCTTATTTAAGGACCTCATTCTGGCAATTTTCTTCCATCTCTCCTACATCAACACTTTTGCTTTGCTAGCTTATTAGCATATAAATGTAGTTATTTCTGCCATATTAAAATATATATATATAATTTCCTTTCTCTATCTGCTGCCAAGTAGCACTACATTGCTTTGCTTTCGCAGAACAAAATTCCTTGAAAGCATGTTCTACCCTGTGACCAATTGCCCTCTTTCCATTCTCAAACACATTCCAATGTCTTTTATGTCCAACTTTACCAAAACTGCTCTTACTTAGGTCTGCTATAACATCCACATCACCAATTGTCATTTCTCAACCCTCATCCTTCTTGGCCAATGGGCAGTTTGAAACATGGGTGAGTATTTCTCCTCCCTGATACACTTGGCAAGTTTAATCTTCCAGTAGAAGAGTCATCTGGGATGAGAAAAATCCAGGAAATCTCTTGGCATTGCCTTGAAAGTATATCCAGGATCTGACCATACCCACCATTGTCATCGCTAATACCCAGCTGGAACCACCATCCCCTCCCTTCTGCATTATTGTGATCACCTCCTAACTGGCCTTCCTCTTTCCACCCTTGCCACATTACAATTTCAACATATCAGCCAAAGCAGTCTTTTAAAAATGTAAATCAGATGAAGCCTCTCTTCAAAATCTTCCAATCTCGCTCAAAATGGTTTCCAATGTCGCTCAAAATAAAAGCAAAGGCTTTAAAATTACTCACAAGGACCTGTAGGATGTGATCGCCAGTTCTCCCTCCTGAGACGCTCTCCTAGTTCGTTCTGTTCTAGCACACAGGTCTTCTTGTTTTTCTCATACTGCCAATGGGGAGAAAGGTAGAGGAAATTAATCATAATTTATTCTGCATCAATGCAAGAGAATAGAGACACTACCTTTTGGGTACAAAAATCAATAAAATAGAACCTATATCAAAAACAATAACATTAATTATACATGATAATTTGAATTGACTAACAGATACAGATCTCATATGAACTATACAAGCAGAATGCTAGACTTAATAGGTTCTTTATAAATATATACACTGTCGCACTGTTACCATTTACAGAAGTGACATATAAAATTTCAATTTTAAAACCTCAGAATTTTAAGAACCTTCTCTGGTGAAATTTTTTCATGTGCTTTCTTCTAGTGTGAAACGAAGAGATTCATAATGACTGGCTCAATGCCACATGCACAGCCATAGATAAATTCCAAGAACTTGGTATCTCTATTCATAAAATTACTTTATTTCTGCTCTAAATTAAAAGATTGTATTTGTTCTAAATATAGTACAAGGATATATATTAAATGAAAATAGGCAACATTTATTAGTCATTTTCTTATGGCAATTTTATAGCTTAATAATTCTAGGATCTAACGGTAACATCAAAGTACTAACTCTATATTACTTCCTGCTATTGCTGCATTTCTTCCACACCATCACATTTGCCTTTCCGGATCTCATTCAATCACTGATGGAACTGACAACCAAACTCAAAAATGTTTTACTACTGGATTATTTCCAGGATTTTTGTGGCACTTTCCTTGGAAATAGGTTTGCTCTAATATTTCCTGTATATTCTAGACCATCATCCTTCACAATGTTCTACCTCAAATTTATTTTAAACATCTGCTTTCCTGGGACCAACAAAAATAATACAATCCCTTCATTGTTTTGCATGAGATAGGATAGCAGCTTCTTTTGCTGTAGTTTCTTCCAAAGCTATTTTATTTTGTAATTTTTATAGCTTCCTACCCACAGTTCATTAAATGAATCCATATTGGTGTTGATAATGGGGAAACTGAAGATTGATTTGATGGCTTCATTTAAAAAAGAGAGCACCCAAATAAAAATGATCAATTCTTAATCTCAAGAGTGACTTCAGTCTAACAAGTAAAGCTCCAAGGAGTTTTTTCTACTCTTTCACCTGGTAACAACAGCTTCTGATGATTATTAAAGGAAGCAATTGACAAATATTTACTATGCACTTACTAAAAGAATATTTTGGATAATAAGAGATGCAAATAGCAATAATTTTGTTATAAATTATAAATATATAAAATACAACATTTCACCTTAATATTTATGTTAATTAGCAGCAACTAGGGGATAGGGATCAATGTTTCTGCCTTTGAAGGATCTGAAAGGTGTAAATCTGGAAGAAGAGGATTCCAAGTTAAGGAAATGTGGTGACCAGGGACTTAGATATCTGAAAGTTAAGGTGAAAGTAAGCACCTGTTCAGGGGTAAGCAGAGAGGCCACTTTTGACTAAAACTCTGCTTGAGATAGCAGTTAAAACAAATCAGAACTGGAAATTCCACTTAAATTCAGATCTAAGAGTGGCCTGAGTGAAAAACTAAGGAATACAGACATCTTATTATATTTAGATACATTATAAAATAGGGTCATAAACCGGTGGTCTATAGGCCTTAACAGAAGCAAATGTTTCCCACTTTTACCCCACCTGAAGGCATTTGGGTTTGCAAATCCTGCTCTGAATGGAGAAGAATCACAGAAAGAATTTTAGTAAAATAAAATAAATAGGGTCATAAACCAGTGGTCTATAGGCCTTAAAAGAAGCAAATGTTTCCCACTTTTACCTCACTTGAAGGCATTTGGGTTTGCAAATCCTGCTCTGAATGGAGAAGAATCACAGAAAGAATTTTAGTAAAAGAATAGCTTACAGAATATAGTAGTTTCAGAAGAGGAGTCTGGCTATGGTGTTCCATAAGATCTGGAAAGTAGATAAGCTGGAGTGAAGAAAATCTACTAGGAGATGACAACAGAAATTTAAGATGAAATGATCAAGTCCTGAACGAGCATGGTGATATAACAGAGAAAAGAGGAATTCCTGAGGGCATTCAATAATTTATTTACTTCCAAAATATTTATGGAATACATCTAAAATGGTGGGCAAGAATTCTTTGCCCTCATGTAGTTTATAATTTATTGTAGGTGACAGACTGTGTAATCAAAAAACAACATAAATGAATACAAGATTGAAAATATTATTAAATATTTTGAAGGGTAAAACATGCTTATAATTGGGGGCTCTGACTGACCAATATTAGTGAAGGAAATTTCAAGTAACAGTTGATCTCTGAAGTATCAGTTGGAATTAATCAGATACAGAGGGAAGGTGAAAGCGTTCTAGGCAGGAGATAGAGCAAATGAAAAACAGCTGTGGTGGAAAGAGCATAGCAAGTACAGGCATACCTTGTTTTATTGCATTTTGCTTTATTGCACTTCACAGATGTTGCATTAATTTTTTACAAATTGAAGGCAAGACCCTCCACCAGCAAAAAGATTATGATTTGCTTTATTGTGGTGGTCCGGAACCAAACCCACAATACCTCTGAGGTATGACACTGAGAGAAGGTCAGTTTGAATGCAGAGAGAGGAGAAAGAGGGCACACGTGAAGATGCAAGACCATGCAGGGTCTCATTAAGGGGATTGTTTCTTACCCTAAGAAAAACTGGAAGATTATTTGAAGATTGTACACAGCTGGGTCATAAGATAAGCTTTGCATTTTAGAAGAACATGCTGGCTGTAGCAAGGTGAAATGAATTGCAGGAAGGTAGGCAGAAGGGTTCAAACCTTAAGATTACTGGTAATTCTAAACAGAGACAACATGTGGGTGGGATAAGATATTTAGCACTTTCTAAAATATATTTCATGAAACACAAATGCAAACTGTCCTAAGGGCAAAGTGTCCCATGATTCAATAATGTAAGGAAATGCTGTGTATTCTTTTCCCCCTTAGAAATCCTCAGTGAATGTAACATATTAAAGACTAATGTTCTGAAAGAACACAGCTAGAATAAAAAGGAAAGCATGTTTTTGTGAAACCCAGAATGTCATGACTGTATCTAACCTGGAAACTTATTGCACACAGAATACCTCTGGTGAAATACAGATATAGACTGTTGTCTTACAGACGCAGAACTGGATTTTAGTAGATGGTTCTGCCTAACTTTTCGTGTTGCTATTGCCGCGAAATATTTTGCCACTTAGATTTTAAAAAATAATATTGAAGAGAAAAAATAAGAATATAATTCAACCCATGACACTATTGCAACTATATAAAAATGAAATAATTGTAAAAGTATAAAAAACTAATAGAGGTGGGTTAACTTCTAAGGAACTGTTGTGAGGAAAAAGTAACTTTAAAAGTACACATCAAAATGGCATAAATTATTACATACCTCTAAAACTAAGAAATGAATGCTCCCATAGAAGCCGGCCTCCATGATGTCCACAATGAGCCCTGCCTCCTGCTATTTATTTACGCCCTTGCTCGGCCCCTCCCATGCTGCAATCACCGAACTATTGACCAATAGAATGTAGTGGGAGTGACTCCGAATGTCAAGGCTAGATTATAAAAAACTCTACAATTTCCACCTGGGCCTTTGGGTGTCTGGATTGCTTTCTCTGAGGGAAGCCAGCCATTAGGCCAGGAAGACGCTAAAGCTACACATTGGAAAGACCCAGGTAGAAGGAGCTGAGGCCAGTAATAGTTAATACCAAATTGCCAGCTGTCTGAGTGAGCCACCTTGTGGTAGACCTTCTAGCCCCAGACATGCTTTGAGCTCCTGCTGACGTGTGACTGCCACTGCCTGAGAGACCCCAATAGAGAACTGCCTGGTCGAATTCTTCCCAAATCCTTGACCAACAGAAACCATGACATGTAATAGAAAATTATTGTGATTTTAAGCCACTAAATATTGAGATGTTTTTAAAAGCAGCGATAGATAACTGACATACAGAGTTCTTTTAGGACAAAACGTTCTGAATGGTACGTTCTTATTAATATAGTCATAGAGATAATTTGCCAATTAAGCGTTGTTTGTAAAGCATTTTGTTTTCCTCCCAAATTAGTGTATATTATGATCTTCAGAAAGAATGCTCCAAGGATATCACCTTATAATGTGCAAGAAAATTTTTGTTTTTTAATCTTATAATTCATAGGAACTGACAACTCCCAGATGCTAATGCATAACCCTTCTTCTTTAGTGGAAGCAAATTTGTCACAGAAGTGGATCTTTAAAAGACTGTCAAATCTTGAAAAGAATAAACCTTCTCTGGTGATGAATATGACACAGGCTTTGAAAACTCTGTTAGCTATTGTGAAGTAGAAAATTTTCACAAGATGAAGATACTGAATCTCACACTTTGCAAGGTCTTTCCCTTAATAACATCCACCAAACTCTTTCCACTCCTATTTTTTATATAGCCTACTCAATTAGTACTGATAATGGAGGCATGAGAGGATATAATTCATTTGCACAATCCTAACACTTCATTTTATCTATTAGCTTAAACCATGTTCTTCATTTCTTACTCTTATGCTTATAACAGAGAAAATAGGGTGTTGATTTTTTTTTTTTTCCTTTTTCCCCTACTCCCAACCACTTTAGGAAGTCTTGTTTGAGTTAAGAACATTGCTCCAACTCAGAGACACTTGGGAGAAAATGTGAGCAGGCATAGCTTCGGACAATCTATGAGTAAAACGAGCCTTTGGATCACTAAAATTTGACTAATTTTAAGTATATTCAGCTTTACTTATTTTAAAATCATTTTGACTAAGAAATTATGAAAATGTTATACTAGTCATAATTTTATACTAGTCATAAACCCAGAAGAAAATACAAAGTTTCATATATTTTTATTTATGAAAAAGATGCTCAACTTCCAGTTTCAGCTCTGACATGTAGAGCTTGAAAGTAGTTACTACAGTCCTTACAACAAGAAAAAAGCTGAACAAATTGAAAATCTCTGAGGGCTGGCCAGTTAACTCAGTTGGTTAGAACACGGTGCTCTTAACAACAAGGTTGCTGGTTCGATCCCCACATGGGCCGCTGTGAGCTGAGCTCTCCACAACTAGATTGAAACAACTACTTGACTTGGAGCTGATGCGTCCTGGAAAAGAAAAAAAAAAAAAGAAAAAATCAATTACTTTTCTTGGACTCATTAGAGAATTGAGGTCACATGGCAAACTGCCACCTCAAAATCTGGAAAGATAAGGTGAATACAGAGAATCACAGATGAGATCAGTACATTTGGAGCAGAAGCTACTAGAGCCATAAACTGGTAGAAACACTTAAAGGGTAATTTTAATGAATTGCTGGAGGCTGAGTATAGACTAACTTGAGAGGGAAAACATCTGAGGGCCCAGTCTTAGGAGGGGTCCACACATTTTCATTTGTTTTACTTCCAGGAACCCCACCACCAGGTTCTCAGGGTGAAGATGATTAAAACAAAACAAAACAAAAAAAAAAACTATTTAGGTTTCTGGCAGGGGGAGGAGAACAGTAACCATTTTGAAATACATCCTGAGTTTTTCTCCATAACAAAGGGCTACTCTCCAAGGGAAAATAACTTTAAAATTCCTTAACCTAGTTGGGAAAAGAGCAGTTACCCAATTCTAGCCCCAGCTCATAAAACTTAACAAGAATGCAGGCAACCCAGTCAGAAAATGGGCAAAAGCTTTGGATACCTCATCAAAGGAGATATACAGATGACAAATAAACATATGAAAATATGATCAACATCATTTGTTAATAGAGAATTGCAAATTAAAATAATGGTATATCATTACATACCTGGTTAAGGATTACCTATACAAAAAGAACCCAGGATATAGGAGAAATGGCCCTCTGGAGAATCTCACCTAAGCTGCACAGCTCTCTGGCTTCACAATTTAAATGCTCCTGCTGTGTGAAGTGACCCTACAAATGTGACATGGAGATCTCATCTATTATTCTGGGCCTGTGGGACATGCTGGACAAGGAAAGGCAAGACCTGGGAAACCACCCCTGATGCCCTAAAAACCTCTTTCTCTGCTCTTTCAGAAATTCTCAATTGCCTTCAAATTGAAATTATTTAGTAAAGTTTGCTAAGGGATAAAGTTTGCCCAGTGATTTCTGGGAGTCTGATTTGATCATTCCATCCTTTGTGTTAGCTTATACAATCAGAGCCAATAATTTCACTCATAGGTAAATGCCAAACAGAAATCATTCACATGTTCAGCTGAGAGCCAGAACTGTGATATTCACAGCAGCACTATTTTTAATGACCCCAAACTGGAAAATATCCAAATGCCCATAAAGAAAAATGGACAAATTGTGGTATGTTCACACAATGGAAAATTATTCAGCAGCTAATGACTTCAACTACATGAATTAGTATGATGTACCTCAGAAACATGATGTGGATTGAATTAAGCCAAACTCAGAGTACTGTATGTTTCTAAAAGCACAAAACAGGCAAAATTAATCTAAGCTGTTAAAAGTCAGGTAATGTTACCCTTGTTGGAGCAGGTAATATCGAAGGAAAGCCTGAGAGGACTTGATGATAATGGTCTATTTCTTAATCTAGGTGCTGGTAACTTCAGTTTGTAAAAAATTTATTGAACTGTACACTTATGACAAATGAATTAGAGGAAGAAAAGATGCCCTGGTGGGAACAGTGCCCATAAATGGGTCTTTGAGGGAAAGATGGTTAAGAAAAGTTTTTAGGAAGTTTTACTGGATATTTGGATAGTGGTTCTAGAATTTTCCCACCGCTGCCTCTTTAAGAGTCTTCTGAAGAGATTTGTATAATTTTCAATGGTATTTAAAGCCCAACTATTTATCTCATCAATGTGACAAAATGTGGAGATAAGTGATGAGATGGGAACAACATACTAGGATTATAAATGAAAAGGACAAAAGTTGTCAAACATATAAATAAATAAACAATCTTTAGAGATAGAAGGTCATCTAATTGTTGATATTTCTAAGGCTTTATATTTTGTTTTTTTAAATATGCTCATATAGTTTTAATTAAAAACTGATATTGTCACATTCTATTCAATGCTGTTAGTGGATATTCAACTTCTTAATTATTTTTAGTACTTCTAAAAAACCTTAAAACACTATTGCTAAATTGATAATTCCATCTTCTGACATTATGACAATGGTGATGCTGATAACAATTACAATTACAAATTTCCCTTAAACCCCCAGTCTATAGCATACGGTGATGAACACTCTAATACAGGGATTTTTAATTCAGTATCCAATAAAATTCAAGGATCCATAAATTTGAATGGGAAAAAAATATATTTTTATTTTCACTAAACTTTAACTGAAATTTAACACATCTTTCAGTGGAAATTTAGCATTTCCTTCAATAGAAATCACTAACATTTTCATCACACATTATGCTTACAACAGATATCTTGAAATACTTGTTTATGCTCATCACTACATTGAAATTATGAGTTATTAGACTCCTCATCAGATCTTGTTCTTTAATGTATAAAAAAATCATGTATATGCCTATGTCACATGATCTTTAATATTTTGACAACTGTATTTAAAAATGATTGGTTTTCTTTATAATTCTATATTTTATTTTATAAATTGAAAAATGTTATTTTCAGTTGCACCAAGGGGTTTCATGGCACCCAAAAGTTAAGAACCCCTAAAATATCTCATTTAATTCTATAACCCTATGACATTGATAGTATTATCATCCTCATTTTAGCACTAAGGAAAATGAAGCATACAAAGTAGAATGACTTTCCCAACCAATCCTAAGGCTAGGATTAGAACCTCAATTCATCTGTCTTCAAAGCCTGTTCTCTTGGCCACTGGTTCATGGAGCCTGTTAGAAATTTAAATTTCAGCACGGTAGCTTTCGATTTGTTTTCTTCAGAGTCCAGGGGTTCTTTGTATGTACCACACAGTGTGTTAGGGGAAGCAGTAGAGACCAAACTACGGACAGAACAGCACTTTGTTGATAACTTGGAGTTTCACTTAAAATTTTGTTTTAAAAAATTATGTCCCTTAGTATTAAAAAAAATTAATAATAAGTTCTAAGCTATTGCCCTAAAATAGCATAAAACTATACAAATCGTAGTCACAAAGCAAACTTTTAAAAATCAGTTATCAGATAGATATTTTTGTTATCAATGAATTAAGCCATCTAAGGCCCCAAATAAATCATTTCACTGAGTAATTTGATCCGTCATAATTTTAACCTGAGATCAACATGGTTTTTGCAGACCTGATGGGACATCTGTAGTTGTGACTCCACAAAGTTACAGAACAGGGAAAGAATGCCAGGACTTCCCAAGATTGCACGCACCCTATCCTACTCCAAGCCCAAGACCCTAAGTTTATGCCATAAATTTTTTTACAAGACTTTAAATGAGCTCGTAGTCTTGGTCATGCTGAAAATACCTGATGACGGGCAATATGCAAGACGTGACTGTAGTATATGGCAATAGACAGTCACTCAATCTCTTTTTAATCTTATTTTTGTTGTTAAATTAAGCCATTTGGCTTGATTACTTCCTGGGGGACTTCTGTGAGTTCTATGGCACAATTTCAAGATTATAAATAAGCAGAGTTTTAACTTTATGAAGATATGTTGTATGTCTAGAAATGCTACCATATTCAATTAGGAGGGCTTAAATTGAAGCAAGAAAAAAGATGGAAAAAAGACACATTGGAGTTTTCCTTTTGGAGATATTATTCAGATTCAGAAGGAGTAAAGATGGGTTATGAAAAAAAGAGAAGCCTTTTTAAGATCCATCCCTTTCGTGATGGGTCAGAAGGAAGTACAGGAACTAACTAGATCAGAATTGAGAAAAGCAGCTGATCCAGTATTTCTGTTCCTGCCATCAAACACATATGAGTGAACAATAGTGATGTCATTCAGCACTATTAACTTTCCCAGCACATATTAAATGTATCTTTGAACATCATATCCCAATGCACAAGGATATAAAGAAATGAATGAAAAATACCTTGGGAAACAGATGCTGCTAGATGAGGGAAAGAATATGATAAAATCAGAGGAAGACAAAATCATAGTTGTGAAGCATGATTGCCCAAAAATCTTGCCAAAATAGAGCATCTAATCCTTTCCACTGATCCTGGACTTCTTACAACTGTGGCAAGAAGAAAAGCCTTCTTTCATCCCTGACTCACCAGAAGCTTATGTATCTGCTCTCAAATGAAGATCTCATTACCTTGTAATCTATCTTCTCCATCACCATTCCCTACAAAACAACACCAAGAGACTATAAATGACCTACATGTAGTAATGTGCACTTTATTTGGCACTTTAATCACGGATTAATCTTCATAAGCTATTCAAATGGTAATTAGATAAACAAAACACAGCATATGCTGTGTATTTGATGATCCTCCCCTTTCTTTTATAGATTACCTCTGATCAATAATTATTAACCTTAAGAATGGATAAACTGTTCTTTCTCTCTCTCTTTCTCTCTTTCTCTCTCTCTCTCTCTCTCTCTCTTTCAATATCAGACAAATATCAAAGGAGAGTCACAATTTAAACAAACATCCAATTTACAGGGAGAAGTCCAGTAACTGCAGTAGTCATGAATGATGGACAAAGGAGAAAGGCAGGGCCAGGGGCAGAATTGCAGCAGTGAGACAGGGAAGCAAAAACCGAGATGCTAAAGGAACATGGTACAGTAGTTCATGACTCAAAAGAACAATATCTCAGACCGCCTTGTAACATAAGCATCATCTCGACCTCCCATATGATCTTTATTACTATCAAAACACTAAAAATTTTCCAGCCACATTTTTCTACATTCATGTTTCACCAGCATATTCTCAACCCCAAATTGCCATAGAGTGAAATACACAAAACCTCCATCTTTGAAATGGAACCTCTTATAATAGTGCCAGAGCTTAAAACAGTGCTGGGCACACTGACGGTTCTCAATATGCATGTTAAATGAATGAATGACTTACTACTGACATAACATAATTTGTTGATCTTCCTGAGCATTCATATAATACATACATTCTCCAGTCAATCATATGCAAATATATTCGAGGTCTGACAATTAAGTTCATGAACTTGTTGCAGCAATGTTGCTAACCTTTTTTGATATCAGAGGGATTATTCATTATGAATTCATACCAACTGAACAAACACTTAACCGAGTTTACTATTTGGAAGTGCTGAAAAGGCTGTGTGAAAAAGTTAGACGACCTGAACTTTTCACCAACAATTCATGGCTCTTGCATCATGACATTGCACCAGCTCACGGCACTGTCTGTGAGGGAGTTTTGAGCCAGTAAACAAATAACTGTACTGGAACACCCTCCCTATTCATCTGATCTGGTCCCCAGTGACTTCTTTCTTTACCCAAAGATAAAGGAAATATTGAAAGGAAGACATTTTGATGGCATTCAGGACATCAAGGGTAATATTATGACAGCTCTGATGGCCTTTCCAGAAAAAGAGTTCCAAAATTGCTTTGAAGGGTGGGCTAGGCATTGACATTGGTGCATAGCTTCCCAAGGGGAGTACTTCGAAGGTGACTGCAGTGATATTCAGCAATGAGGTATGTAGCACTTTTTCTAGGATGAGTTCGCGAACTTGATTGTCTGACTTCATACTAAATGGAGATATGTGTAGGGCTATTTACATCAACCATACATAATCCATGCAACTCAGCATGTGCTGTTTGCTGAAATAAATGTTGTAGTCTTTGTGTATTTACTAAGAAAACCATCATAGATAGGTAGATCCAGGAAGCAAACCTTCATGATAAGAATACCAATAACAACATACTAATAGCAATAGCTATTCAGTTTTTAAGAAAGTGGTCCATGTATATTATCTAATTCAAATCATTTCCCATTACCTTATGAAGAATGTGCTCTTATTATCTCTATTATACAGATGAGGAAGTGAAGGGTCCAGCAGTTATCTAAGGGTCACAACAGTTAACATATGTGAACCTGGCTTTGGAGCCCATACTCTTATCTACTGTGCCATATATAAAGGAGTATAAGAATATATTTATCATTAATAATAATGATGATAGCTTCCAACATATATTGAGCATTAAATGTTTTACATATATTATTCTATTTAATCTACACAACAATTTTATGAAATAGGTTTAATCATGATTCCCTTCCTACAGAGAAAGAAACTGAGACCTAGAAAAGTTCAGTTCATAGGCACTGATAAAGCCAACTGCGGGGTAAGCCAGCCAAGCTCAGAAGCCTGAACACTTAACTACACACAGAGGCTGGTCCTTCAAGGCAGGCAGCTTCAGAGATTAAACTACACAGTGGTAAACAGTACTATGTGAGCATTTAAACCCAGCTATATTTTCCAACCCCTTAAAGCAATGTGAACTCTCTAAAATTTCTGTTTGAATGGAGACTGTCCCCTGCAATTGAAAGAAAGTGATTTTGGGCTGTTACACAGAGATCTATTTGATAGAGAATTCATTGTTGTAAAGAGATTGTCTCTGTAGAGGTATGAAATCTGGGCCATGGGAGACACCAGAAGTCTCTTTATGGAGCAACATGGATGTACCTTGAAGCAGGTACATGTCAACTAAAGAAATGAATGTTCCTCTCATGACATGTACCAGTCTGGTCATGTTAAAAATAAGATAATACAATGAGGAGACCAAATGACATTGTCTAGTCAGCATAAAAAGCAGTACATAAAAATATTTTGCTTTTGTGTATCTTTCAATCTTGTTAACACGTTGCGTATGGATCACAAGAATCTTCACGAGGGATTTAAACCCCGCCGTACGCAACGTGTTAAAATCACTAACTTACAAAACCTCTTTTTGCCTTGGTTGCCTCATCTGTCAATGGAAATAATACCTACTCCTCAGAGTTGATGTAAGAATTTAAAAGAGATAACATTTCTTAGGTGCTTCATATAGTGTCTGGCAAAAAGCAAACACCCAGTAAGTGGTATGTACAAATATTACAGTCAATATTACTATAATCCAGCACAATAGTTAGTAATAATAATCACATCATTGATTATCATGCACACCACAAAAACAAGAGGTCCCACTGATTGAGGGGAGGAAAGATAGGAGAAAATTGTTCTGAGGGAGTGGAGAAAATCAGAGGCAGTATAAAAAAGTTAGGGAGTAAAATAATATGATTCAGAAGAAAACAAACAATCACAAGTTAAAAAACAAGTATAAAGTTTGGCCCATGGAGAATAAATACACACATTCTAAAACTTATTAGGACACAGTATTTAATGAAAATCCCAGGCACGATCTAGAGATTCTCATTGCCACTCCTGAGAGGAAGCGCTAAACCATGGTAGTTAGCAAGCCTCAGCTGAGGGGTAATTATGAAGTGTGCCATTTTCCTGGAGCATCGGCTTGGGGAAAGCAAAGTGATTCCTTTTTACCTCAAATGGCTGTGTATGGACCAGGAACTTGACTACTTAAAAAATAAAAACTATTTTTAAAAAAGGTGTATGGAAACTTATAACGAAGAGTCTAAGTATTCAAATGTTATGCAAGCAACCCTTACCGGAGGCTACACACAGATTTTCTTTTTCTTCTTTAATTTAATGAAGGTAGTCAGGGTTTCTGTAAAATTCAGGGTGAAGAACAAAACATGAGCAAAAATCTTCCTATTGCCCCTTTTCCTACCTACTATATAGTCTAATGAACAATTTGGGATCTTAACCTATCTACCTGTTTCCCCGAAAGTAAGACCTAGCCAGACCATCAGCTCTGATGCGTCTTTTGGAGCAAAAATTAATATAAGACCAGGTATTATATTATATTATAATATATAATATTATAATATATTATATTATATTATATTCATTTTGGGTCTTATATTAATTTTTGCTCCAAAAGACGCATTACAGCTGCTTGTCCGGCTAGGTCTTATTTTCAGGGAAGCATGGTATGTATTTTATGGAATCTTACGCCCTTCCGATTTTGCAAGTGTTCTTTGAAGTCCGTTTTTGTAGGCCTTCCCACCCACCCAAACTTTCACACACTGATGCCTCAACCTCTCAAACAATGTCAACAAAGGATTATGTATTATACCACAATAGTCTCAGCTCTCAGCGTCTGTCCCATTATTTACATAGTTTAATGTGTACAAGGTGTGATTAAAATGTACAGTGAATGTTTAAGTAAAAAGTATTACAGCAAAAAACACATTGCCATTAAACCCCCTCAAAGTAATCCTCCTTGCTTCTAAAACACTTATCCCACCATTCTTTTCTGAAGCAGTTCTGGAAGTCCTCTTTCATGAGTGTCTTTACTTTCATTGTTTTGGCTGCCTGGATGTCCTGAATCCATTCAAAATGTTTACCTTTCATGGTCATTTTGACTTTGGGGAAGAGCTGGAAGTCACATGGTGCCAGATCCGGTGAATAAGTGGATGAGGACACAACATAACGTTTTTATTTGACAGAAATTGCCATACCAGAAACAATGTGTCACACCGAGCCTTTCCATTGAGATCAAATAATACGGTGAATGCTGCTGCCGAGTGCCATCCAACGGAAAAGCAGGGATCTTCACTATCGAAAGTGGTGCGTTGAATCTTACTGACAGTATGTGACAAGTTTCAATTTGTTTGGTGCAGTCAGCAGATGTGAGCTACAGTTGAGAGAAAGTGTGTTTTCAAGTGTGCTGTAAATCATCCTCCATCTACGCTTCGTGTCACACATCGCTTCTGGTATATGGCAATTTCTGTCAAATAAAAACATTACAGTGTGTCCTCACCCACCGTATTCACTGGATCTGGCACTGTGCAACTTCTGGCTCTTCTCCAAAGTCAAAATGATTCAGGACATCCGGGCAGCTCAACTGCAAACACTCAGGAAAGAGAACTTCCAGGACTGCTTCAGGGAGTGGCAAGAACCATGGGATAAGTGCATTTGAAGGGAGGGGGAGTATTTTGAGGGGGATTAATGGCAATATGTCTTTTATTGTAATAAATTTTGTTTAATTTAAGCATTTGCCATATTGTTTGATCACACCTCCTATGGTGGAAGGTTCTCCCAGATGCCTCTTCCCCCTATTATGAGGATGAACCCAAACTTTCCTAGAGAGTTTGAAAAAACTCATAAAACTCATATCTTGTTTCATCAAATTCATCTCCTTTCATATTTATGTGTCATCAAAGAATTCTTGGCTCCTTCAGATAATAGAATTGTATCTTGTATCTTCTATGTGAATCAGTAGAAACGGTCCAAAATGTGGGCTTCATGCATCTTGTCAAACTCTGTTGGACAGCTTAGGTTTGTTCCCATAATGAGGGAATTGAAAAATCTTAGAAGGAATATGAAACATAGTTCTCAATACTTCAAAGTCCCAAATAGCAAACAACAGTTGGGAGCACTAATGAGAGTTTTCAAGTCATTCAGTTGATGATCATGATAGTAAATGTAATGGTTAATTTTAACATAAGACTAACATTTAAACTGGTAGGTGGAATCTGAGTAAAGCAGATCACCCTCCATAATGTGGGTGGGCCTCATCCAATCAGTTGAAGGACTTAATAAAACAAAACTTGCCTCCCTGGAGCAAGGAATTCTGGCAGCAGATAGCCTTTGGACTTGAACTGCCATATCAGCTCTTCCCTGGGTTTCCAGCCTACTATGCATATTTTAGACTTGTCAGCCCCCTTAATCATGTGAGCCAATTCCTTTTATCTTTCTCTCTCCATGTATATATAATATTATTATATTATAATATGTATTATATTATAATATGATATATTATATATTATAATATGTTATATTATAATATATATATTATATTATATTATATTATATTATATTATATTATATATTATAATATATAATATTATAATATATTATATATTATAATATTATATATAATATAATATACAATATTATATATAATATATAATATTATTATAATATGTATTACATTATAATATAAATTATAATATATATTATATATTATATATAATATATAATACAATATTATATATTATATATATTTATAATATATTATATATTATGATAGTATATATTATATTATATTATATTATATTATAATATATAGATTATAGATTATAGATTATAATATATTATATATAATATATTGTATGTTACAATATGTGATAATATATAATATTATATAAAAAACATTGTAATATATAGTATAATATACAATAATTATAATATATAACATACATATTTATATACATATATGTATATATATATACATATGTAACATTTATTATATACACACATTTTACTTTATATGTACATTATAGATATACATATATATATAAACATATATGTGTATATATTATACACACACACACGTCTTACTGATTCTGTTTCTCTGGAGAGCCCTGATTGATACAGTAAAAGAAAAAGTTATATTACAATGAATAAAAAATGGAATATGTGTATTTTTGACAAAAATTTATAACATTAGAATAATGGATTTTGACAAGAGGTAAATTACATTGTAGTAGTTAATGCATGTGTACAGGATATTTGTTGACCTCAATAACAGAACTCTAAATGGATAAAAAATAAGAGGAAAATGTATGCACACACACACAAACATATATTATTTACATATATATTCCTATTGGTTATCTTAATTAGCATCTACATATTGAATTTTCTAAAAGCCCTGTTTGGTTTATGATTTTTATTCATAACCTGAAAGACATAGAAAGGCCAGGGTGTTAATCCTGCTTTAACTGCTCATTTCACTCAGGCTCCTGATTTTAGCTTATGATTAACTTGTATTTTTCAATCCTCTCTACCCATATTAGTTTTCTTCTTCCTGTACTAACATTCTAAGCTACCTTTTTTTTATAAATGTATTGTAGCCTCCTGTGTGACACTTCAACTCCTCAATTTTTCATATGTCACATCCCAAGTTCAACAGCAGAATGACTGTGAAACTAATAGCATTTAACGTTCAGGGCCCCTCACTCCCATAGGTCACTTTCAAACCCTTTGGCAGAGCTCTTGCAATGACTTTCTGAAATTTGGAAAACTAAAGTATTCTGTCATTCTTTTCCTTAAAGAGAATCTCTAGAATTATACCAAGCTTTAGGCCCCAAACGCATGTTTCCTTAATTCATCCACAGATGAATTGAAACTGGGTGGGACATTTACTTTATAACATAATAGAATCAGAATTTTTAAAATCTTCAGTTTCTAGAAACATGAGTCAACATCACCAGATTATTTTATCAGAATTAATATAAATTCCTAATATTAACTTCAAATAATCAATTGCTTGGATGCAGAATAGAAAAAGAATGGTTTGACAGCAGCTGATACAAAAAAGCTCTAGGACAGAGGCACAAACACACTAGGAGCCAACAAGAATGACAAGTACTAAAAACCTGATGTAGTGCGGACAGATGGCTCAGTTGGTTAGAGCGCCAGCTCTGAACAACAGGGTTGCTGGTTCGATTCCCACATGGGCCAGTGAGCTGTGCCCTCCACAACTAGATTCAAGACAATGAGCTGCTGCTGAGCTGCCAGAGGGGCTGCCGGATGGCTCAGTTGGTTAGAGCATGAGCTCTCAACAACAAGGTGCTGGTTCAATTCCCGCATGGGATGATGGGCTGTGCCCACTGCAACTAAGATTGAAAACTGCGACTGGACTTGGAGCCGAGCTGTGCCCTCCACAACTAGATTGAAGGACAATGACTTGGAGCTGATGGGCCCTGTAGAAACACACTGTTTCCCAATATTCCCCAATAAAAAAAATTAAAAATAAATAAATAAATAAAAACCTGATGCAAACTTAAAGTATTACATCCTGGTAAAGAAAGATTAAATAGCCCCATTCTTCTCCATGCTGGGCAGAACTACAGGGTCAAATTCAACAACTCTAGTTTCTCGATCCTGAATAGCTTGTCTTCCAAGAAGGAATACCAGAATAGTAGACTGGACAAGTCAAGGAAAATGCTGAAGAAAGGACGTCTGTTGAACTTGGATAAGCGATGAATTAAGAAGAACATAGGCAGTGCATTTAACTCATTAAATAAGCATTATATGGAATAGTGAGTAAATACTTTCTTCATTGCAGAGCACAAAGTAGAATCAATGGATGAAAATTAGATTGGTAGATATGTTAAACAACTGAAATGAGCTACCTCAAAAAATAATTAGTCTTGTTTGGTATATACAGCAGCTTTAAGAGCTATAGTTTATTATTGTTTCTAGTCTATTGCTCCCTTCCTGAAAAAAGATTATTTATCTCTGCCCACTGCCATGTGACTTGCAGTAGTAGCTCTCTATGGGTATGTACTTCCCTGACCCATGTTGGGTTTGGCCACGTGACATGCTTTGGTCAGTGATTAGAAGAGGATGTTATGTATGCCAGTGTTTCTCAAAATTTAATGTGTCTATGAATTACTTGAAGATCCTGTTAGAATTGAAGATTCATATTTGGTATGTCTAGAGGGGGCCTGAGATGCTGCATTTCTAACAAATTCCTGAGTGATGTTGAAGCTGCTGGTCATCACACCAAACTCTGAGTAGCAAGATTTTATGCAGCATCTAAGCTTTAACAGGCACCGTGAGCTTCCTGCCAACCTCTTGTTTTTTTCCCTTTGCTACAAAACCAGCATTTCCTAAATTTGGGCTATTTTTTTCAACCTTGGTCCTGCAATGAGAAAACACATGCAGCAGAACCACAGCCACCAATTAAAATAAATATGATATATCTGTTTGGGGATTACGTGTTATTGCAAAGGCTGACTAATGCAAGATTCATCTATGAGGGATCTCAGAGAAGACATTCCTGAGAAGAGAAGGAATCTGGACTTAATTAGTCCCATGTGTCTTTACAGATCTAGATTCTAGGTCATATTCATGCCAACCATCCATAGACTGTAGTTTGGACAGGTTCATATGTTCTAATAATCAGTAAATTAGTAAAATGCTGGGGTTGATTGACACTTTTCAATCCCATATCTAAGTGATGGATCAGTACATCTGAAGGCCCTTTAGCAAGTCAAACTTAGCAAAATGTGCTTGTATGAATAATAACCGTAAAGGCTAATGTGCCAACAACACTGTGGGAAGTGCCTTAGAGAAAGGTGGCTGATGTTTGCTTAGGAAGAAATACACCCTCTCATCGCTGAATAACATTTTCTGCCAGTTACTAAAGGATGATAATCATGGAGACTTCAGGTCAAAAGTGAGAAGTTCAGGGCAGTCAGATGGCTCAGTTGGTTAGAGCGTGAGCTCTGAACAACAGGGTTACCAGTTCGATTCCCACATGGGCCAATGAGCTGCACCCTCCACAACTAGCTTGAGGACAGTGAGCTGCCACTGAGCTTCCAGAGGGCTGCTGGATGGCTCAGTTGGTTAGAGCACGCGCTCTCAACAGCAAGGTTGCCGGTTCAATTCCCTCATGGGATGTTGGGCTGTGCCCCTTGCAACAAAGATTGAAAACAGCAACTGGACTTGGAGCTGGGCTATGCCCTCCCCAACTAGATTGAAGGACAACGATTTGGAGCTGATGGGCCCTGGAGAAACACACTGTCCCAAATATTCCCCAATAAAATAAAATGTGTATACGTTAAAAAAAAAAAAAAGTGTGAAGTTCTCCATCCTGTGGCAAAATCATGAACTGTTTTTTGTCCCATACATCTAGATTTTAGATAGGCAATGTAGGTGTGAGGTTGAGATGGTGATTATGGGATGTTACTGTTCCCTAGAGGTTTAGAAGTAATAGCCTTAAGTAAAAAAGAAAACTGCCTGTACTGGAGGAAAGTACACCTTCTTCAAGGAAGCCTGAAAATAAAACTCCCCACATTCAGCTTTTCTAAACCCGCTGACAGATGCATTCATGAGATTACTATTTTGGCAGCACAGAGGAAGAGGTGTTGCCAACTTCACAGTCAAATCATTGAATTAATGTTGTTTTATCTTAATTAAACTTATTATTATAACCATGCATTAAGCGTAGCTATCCAGTCTTTCCAACATCCCCAGGAGGAAATGCTAGAAAATGAAATATGGCTGGCCCAGCAATATTCCATGAAATTAATTGCATAGGGAAATGTGCTAAATGGTGCTCTAACATGGATGTTTTTCTTATGCTTATTCTTTGGATTTTATGGTTATATTTTAAATAGGTTGGAACAATACTAACACCTTTTTAAGAAACAAATTTCTGAATGAATCCTCTAAACAAAACCTACTGATATAATATTTAGTATATTAATAATCAACTCATCTGTCTCATAAATTTTAGTAGGTGATCACAATTTATCAGAGCCTTGTGAAATCTCCCATTGCCAACCAAAAATGGATTGTGAATATTTACTATGTTCTATATTGCCAACTCTAGAATTTTGCAATAGATTTATTACCTATCTGGCTAAGTAGCAATATTGCTGAGTGATTATTGACCATATTCCATAGAACCTGAAAAAAATTCCCCTTTCACCCTGAAATATAATGATCTGCATTTTTAAAAGCTCTAAAAGATCACATCTTTCGAGTGTTTACAGAAACTATTAAATTTCCTTATTAAGGACGGTTGTCATGTTACTGTGAACATAACCATACACACGCTTTTAATGAGCAATTCATTTAATTGGTAGATGTAGTACCTGTTTCATCATCTGAAACAAACTTCATACATTTAGAGCAAGTTTCTCCCCCGAAGTTAAAGATGTTTCCTATGTGTCATGTCATGAACTGAGAATGCCTATGAAATACTTAGCAGTAACCATCATCAAACTATCTATACTCAGAAACCAAAACTAGTTAATAGGACAGTAGTGGTTAAACTGGATGAGAAACTTACAAGTAAGTAAAAGACCTTTATTGCAAACTTGATCTTATAGTTAGTTCTAGATTGCATTTGTCTTTTTGTTTCGTTGTTTTTCGTTTATTTCACTTTTGTTGGTTTGTTTTCTTAATTAGCATTTCGAGATTTAGTTGTGCCACAGCCTCTCAAGGGAATGGGAAGGAGAATCATAAGTTTTCTGTACATCCTAGATAATGACTCACCATTTGACTCTGCGCTAAGCTTCACACCAAAACAATCCTCTTCTTGGTCAAGAATTCTGCTCCATAGGAAAAAGTATATTTATTTACTTCTCTAGAGAGCTACAAATTTTAATTAGTGTTTCTAAAGAGTATTTGACCTCTTTGAATGTGTGCTAGCCTTTGTATAATGATCTCCATTTTGGGTTTGGTCATATTTTTAAGATTACTTTTAAAATGACTTCCCCGACAGATACTGCAATAAAATGTTAGGTAAGTTAAAATTAAAAGAAGACTACTCGTTTTTAATGTTAAACTATATTGCATTACACATAAGGAAAGGATGCCCTGTGACCTTCAACAAAGACATAACAGAGACGTAAGTACTCCAGCCATTTAGAAAAGAGCTGTGACTATCTCCTTGGCATTTCTGTGAAGCACTGCTCTCTGTGACCCGAACTCTATCATTACCAAACCAATAACAGAAACAACTGCATTCCAAGGTATTTTTAAATGCAGACAGCTACCACCGTCAAATAAAATGTTATGATTTTCACTCTGTAACTCAAGTATTACTGCTTCTGATAAGAATTTAAGAATGAGAAAAACTTTTTTATCCCCCAATCCATATTATGGGCCTTATTTATGAAGATAATGCCTCCAAATTTAAACTTATCCTTTTAGAAGTTTGATTTCTCTGATATTATGCCTTCCTCATCTTTTATCCATCCCGAAGACAGCATCTGCCTCAGATAATTTTCTTTTTTATCTCTAGACCTCACTCTTATCCACTTCATGTTTTGTTTTTTGGAATAGCTTTTCCCTTATCTCTTCCTAAATATGATGGAAAACAATAAAAAACACACCAATATTACAAATGAGACATACTTACAGCTTTAATTCTAAATATAGGTATTTACATAAATAAGACAAAAATTAATAGAAAAACAATTCTCAGTTACCTATTCCAACTAGATCAACTTACAATTTACTAGTCGTAATCTGCAAATTATGTATGCCCATTGTTTTCATGACACTTATCTCAAGTAATGTTTAATTATGAAATATATTGTCTATACAAAAAATACAGAAGACAGTAAGGGAGGTACACATGCACCCACTTCCCAAAGCCAGCAAATACTAACATTCAACCATAACCTCCCAATTTGGTTTTATCTCTCTCTTCTGAGAAATGGCCACCATTGTAAAGCTGACCTATAGCCTTCCCATCCGCGTTTTCACAGACTTGTTTTCATAAACAATATAGGGCAGAGGTCAGCAAACTATAATCTGTGTGCTTAATCTCCTGTGGCCTGTTCTGCATGGCCCATGAGTTAGAACAGTTTTTATATATTTATGGGCTTGAAACCAAGAGGAATATATGTGATGGAGACTATATGTGACCCACAAAGCCTAAAATATTTATTATTTGGCCCCTTACAGGAAATGTACTACTTCCTGATACAGAGTATTATTTTGTGTGTTTGTTAACTTTATATAAACGATGTCATATTAAAGAGGGCTTCCACAACTCTTGTTTTTCAGTCAACATTGTTTTTGAAAATTATCAACTTCATACCTATGGATATAATTCATTTGCTTAAACTGGTACATAGTTAAAAAATACCACTGAAAATGCCACAATTTATTACATAATACCCTACTGATAGACATTCATGGCCAATTTTTGGTTTTTAAAAACATATCTGAAACAGATATCATCACACACATCTCTTTGTACTCATGTGGCAGGTCTCCTCCACTGCATGTACCTAGAAGTAGCACTGTGGACTATAAAGTATGCACATCCTCAGCTTTGCTCAAAATTTGCCAAATTTTATTCAAAATAGCTTTGTTGATTACATTCTCACCAGCACTGTGTGATTACTCACATACCCCACATCCTTAACAATACTTTGTTTTTTCACATCTGTTTAAGTTTCGTCAGTAGTATCCTCTTGTTATCTCATATGCTTTTTCCTGATCACCAGTTTGCCAGTTATCAATTTACTGACCCTCAGCTCCAAATCTACACCTTTTTGTCCTGCTCTGTGATACTGGTATTGTAGCCTATGAATATTTGTCCTTTTATATTAGGCTTTGTCAGTAGAGGTCACTGGAGGGAGTGCAATGCTATAGCCAGAGAAAGGGGCATCCCTTTCTCAACCCAGTGTGCTTTTCTTGTCCAGAACAGCAGCCAGCAAACTGACATGCAAAATGCCTCAGGGCTTATACTCATCTCAGTAGCCTGTATGGTCCAGCTCCAGCCTACCCATGCCCTCTGGCAAGCTCCTCAGCCACCTGGCTCACTGCTCTTATGGACCAGTTCCAGCCTGTGATTTCTGGCAAGTTTCTTCCCACTGGCAGCTTTAGGAGAGAGGGGAGGAAGAGTATTCTAAGTCCCTAACTCCTTCCTTGTTTATTCTTGTTCATTCTCTTGTTCATTTTCAATAAATCAGGGTAAAGGTTTTAGCTACATTTGCCACTTCTGTACCCTTAGAGTCTGCTTTAGTTTCTTTTAGTATTTAACCATTTTTTACTAGTTAATTCTTTATATTCAATTTTCCCTTTTCAAATTACTGGTATGAGTAATTGTCTCCTGAGTGGCAATGAGTGAGGCTGACCATATTTTCACATGATTATTGGCCATTTTTCATCTCTGATTCATAGGTAGGTAGGTAGATAGATGATAGATAGATAGATAGATAGTGAGATAGATAGATAGACAGATAGATAGATAGATAGATAGATAGATAGATAGATAGATAGATAGATAGATGTGCTTCTTTTCTTGGGGGGAGGGAGTAAGATGTTCTTTTTGTGTTTGGGATACTAATCCTGTGTCATCTCTATGCTTTGCAAATACTTTCCCCAAATCTGTGACTTATCTTCATAAGCAATAGTGTTTTTTGATATAAAGAAATTGATCAATATTATCATTTATGGTTTGTGCATTTTCTACCCTATTTAAGAAACTCTTCATTATTCTTATATCATACATTGTCTTCTATTTTTCTTACGGAAGTTTTAGAATTTTGCTTTTTTATATATCTAAATCTTTAAAACATTTGGAATTTTTGTGTAAATAACGTACAACTTGAGAACGTTATTTTACTTTTTTTCCATATTGTGATTTTTGTCTCAGCACCATGTATTGAATAGTTATCTTTTCTCCACTAATTTATAATGCAAACTCAACCTCTAACAAGTTTTATAAACATAGGCCTATTCCTAAATTTTAAAAATTCTATTCAATTTGGCATATTCATATAACCCAGTAACAATATCCATTGTTTTATTTATGATGATTCTATAAATGAAATCTGGTAGGGTAAATCCTCCACCTCCTCTTCTTTCTTCTGCTTTAAAATTGTCTTGGATAGCACTAATAAATTACTAGCAAAGTTTCAGGATACAGAATCAATATACAGAAATCTATTGCATTTCTATACACCAATAACAAACAATAAGAAGAAGAAATTAAGAAAACAATCCCATTTACAATTGCATACTAAAGTATAAAATACCTAGGAATAAATTTCACCAAAGAGGTGAAAGACCTTTACTCTGAAAACTATAAGACATTGAAGAAAGAAACTGAACGAGATACAAATAAATAGAAGGCTATACATTTCCCCATAGATTGGAAGGATTAGTATTGTTAAAATATCCTTACTACCTAAAATAATATCCAGATTCAATGTGATCCCTATTAAAATACCAATGGCATTCTTCTGCAAGTTATAACTACTAATCCTAAAATGTATATAGAGCCACAAAAGACCCAGAATAGTCAAAGAAATCTTGAGAAAGATCAAAGTAGGAGATATCGCTCTCCCTGACTTCAAATTATTCTACAGATGTAATAATCAAAACAGTATGATATTGGCATAAAAACTGATATACAGATCAATGGAATACAATAGAGAGCCCAGAAATAAATCCTAGCTTATACAGTCAACTAATTTATGACAATGGAGGCAAGGATATACAATGTGATAAAGACAGTCTCTTCAGTAAGTGGTACTGGGAAAACTGGACAGATACATGCGAAACAATGAAAATGGACCACTTTCTTACACCATATGCAAAATTAAACTCAAAATGGGTTAAAGGCTTAAATGATAGATCTAAAACTATGAAACTCCAATAAAAAAAATATAGGCAGTAAACTCTTTGACACCACTCTTTTGTTTCAAGAGAAACAAAGAAAAAATAAACAAATGGCACTATGTCAGACTAAAGAGTTTTTTGTACAGCGAAGGAAACCATTAACAAAACAAAAAGACAACCTACTGAACAGGAAAAGATATTCGCAAATGTTCCTTCCGATAAGGGGTTAATATCCAGAATATATAAAGGACTCATACTACTTAACACACACACACACACACACACACACACACACACACACACACACACACACAATCCACCTAAAAAATGGGCAGAGGACCTGAATAGACTTTCTCCAAGGAGGACATACAGATGGCCAATAGATATACAAAAAGATGCTCAATGTAACTGATAATCAGAGAAATACAAATTAAAACCACAATGAGACATCATCTCACACCTGTGAGAATGGCTATCATAAATAAATCAACAAATAACAAGTGCTGGTGAGGATGTAAAGAAAAGGGAACTTTCATGTATTGTTGGTAAGATTGTAAATTTCTACTGTAGTCCACTGTGGAAATCTGTATGGAGATTCTTCAAAAAATTAAAAATAGAGCTGCCAAATAATCCAGTAATTCCACTTCTGGGTATTTATCTGAAGAAAACAAAAACATTTATTTGAAAAGATATATGCACCCCTATGTTCATTGCAGTATTATTAGTAATAGCCAAGATATGGAAGCAATCTATTCTAGCAATAAATTAATGGATAAAGAATATGTGGTATACATACACACACACATACACACACTCACACACACACACACACACACACTAGAATATTATTCAGCAATAAAAAAAAGATGAAATCTTGCCATTTGCAACAACATGGATGGATGGAGAGGGTATTATGATAAGTGAAATAAGTCAGACAGAGAAAGACAAATACCATGCGATTTCATTTATGTGTGTAATCTAAAAAACAAATAAACCACATATAGCATAAGGATTATAGTCAATAATATTGTAATAACTACATAACTATGTATGGTATCACATCGGTACTAGATTTATCAGGTTGATAGATGGGAGGGGAGTTGGGGGACAGGGTGAAAAAGGTGAAGGGGTTAAGAAGTACAAATTGGTAGTTACAAAATAATCATGGGGATGTAAAGTAAAGCACAGGGAACATAGTCAGTGGTATGGTAATAACTATGTATAGTGCGAGGTGGGTACTAGATTAGTCAGGGGGATCACTTCCTAAATTACGTAAGTGTCTAATTATATGCTGTACACATGAAATTAATATAAAATATTGAATGTCAACTGTACTGAATATTTTAGAATGGGTGGAAAAGGTGAAGGGCAATAAGTGGCCCTAATTTCCTGGTATAAAACAAACAAGTCATGGGATTTAATGTACACCATAAGGAATATAGGCAATAATATTGTGACAGAATGGTACAGTGTCAGATGGTGGCTGGTCTTGTGATGATCACTTCTTTAGGTATATAAAAGTTGAATAACTGTTGTGTATACCTGAAACTAATATAATATTGTAGGCTAACTGTATTTTTAACAAAAATCTTAAAAATACAATAAAACACACAATAAATGAATAAAACAAAACAGAAAAAGACATAGATAAAGAAAACAAGTTTATGGTTGCCAAAGGGGAGGGAGTGGGGGGATGGAAATTAAAAAATAATAATAATAAAAAGAACTATAATCAATACAAAAAGCTGTATTGAAAAGAATCATAAATCAAAATAGTAGGAATAAAACTAAGCATATAAGTCATATTAATAGAATGATTGGGATAAATTTTCATTTTGAATCACAGATTCTTATATTGGGTTAAAAGTAAAGCCTAATATTGCATCAGTGTATCCAATCAATCCAAAAGTAATACAAATACAGCCACAGGCAGAGATGTAGTGGATGAATGCAAATGAAAAGAGAGCAGGAATAGGAGCATGAATGGAGGAGGAGGTAGAACCGAAGGCCGAAACAGTATGATGAATAATGTTAATTTTTTCCACTAATAGAAAAAGTCAACAATAAAGATATGACAGGTTTGCATTTTCTATGATGAATATAAAAGTATCAAAGGTAGTAAACAAAAGGTTTTAGCAATACGAGAAATAGAAAGTGTTATTACACTAGGCCATGTTAACATACTTCTATTGGGACAGATCCAGTGCTGAAAATGAATATGTAGAGGATCAAACAATGCTAACATATTTGTATCCCAAAATGGATATTTTTCCAAACAGACTGGCAACATTTCCACAAATTGATCACAAAGATAATCTTAATAGATTCCCTAACTAGCAATTAAAATCCACCAGTGGACCCTGGAGTATGGTGAGGTCCTAGACCATCCAGTTCTACTGAGAGAGCCTCAAGATGATGGTTATTGGCATCATGAAATATCCACCTAGACCTGTGATGGGCGCCTCCCCTTGTAGTGTGCCACAGATGGGAAGGTGAGGAGATGCCACACACACAAAATAAAATTGTCTTGGCGATTCTTTGCCCTGTACTCCCACATTTGAATTTAAAATAACCATATCAAATTCCAACAAGAGTGCTTTTGGGAGTCAACTAACACCTCACTTACATTTTGGTTTTTAAATGAGATCAGTTCAGATATCAACACATTTAATCACCCTTGTCAGCTTTTAATTAAGCTGAGAACTTTTGAAACTTAATTTATCTCTGTTTTAATAGACTAGCAGGTTTCTGTGGCATTGACTATAAATCTTTAATCAAAGATATAAAAAGAGAATACTTCCTCTTTCTTTTCTTACTTATCAGTCTCTCTAAATTTATGTCTAAAAGCAACTAAATAAAGGTTTCATCAATGACCATCTAGATAGAAAAAAAAGGAATAGAAATGATCAAGAAACACATAAAAATCAGCTTCACTAGTAATAAAAAAATAGAAATTAACATTTCATTTTCACCCATGGAAAATTATTACAGGTTTTGGTTTGGGCATTGATTTTTGTTTTTTAAAGAGTAAGGAGATTAAGGGGATTTTTTTTTTTTTTAATTGTTTGAGTCAGGGAAAAGGAACTCTCACAGATTTCCCATGGGTGGTATGTTATTGAGCAATATAAACAAAACATCTTTAAAACACAAATGCCATTTGATCCAAGAATTCCCCCTCTACATATTTATTTTAAAGAAAGACTTATATCTGTGGTAAAGATGGAGATAAAGTGATTTTGATTGCACCATTATTTATAATAACAAAAATAACACTCAATAAGTAGAAATTTGTTAACTGAATTTTGATATATCCATATGACAACATACTATCTAGTCATTTAAAATCATATAATAAAAAATTGTTTCATAAACTAGAAATAATTTTCTTAAGCTATTGATAAAGTTTTAAAAATTATATGTATACTGTAATTCCAATTTGACTCAAACTGTATATACATAAGAATAATAGCTTTTACTTCTTTTTATTTATTTATTTATTTATTTATTTATTTATTTATTTATTTATTTATTTTAGCTTTTACTTCTTATGTGCCAGGCATATATGTGCATAAATTTATTGAATCTTCACAACAATCCTATGAAAATGCTATTATTATTATCATTTTACAGATGGAGAAGCCAAAGCACAGAGAAATTCAGTAATTTGCTTAGACAGTAAGTGGCACAGCTAGACACACACACACGCACACACACACCAGAAAATAACACAGTGGTTATTTTTCCAATAAGTAGTGGGAATTTGGGTCATTTTTATTTTTATATGTGTACATGTTTTGTACTCTCTATATTTCCCCAAATGAGGAGTTATTTATAAACCCAATAAATTACGTAACTATAAAGATGAATATTAATGTTTCATGTGAGAGCTGAAGTAAAATGCCTACTTGATTATAAGTAATACAAAGGCATATTAATCGTCTTCATATTTATTTTTTGTACCAAATTCTGGTAGCTTAGCCCAGCCTCTGTATTGATTTATATTTTGCTGTGCATATTGTTTCTGTGAAAACAAAACAAAACAAAAAAATAGTAAGTTATTCCAATGCAGTAGCTTTTTTCAGTTACATTTGATCTTGGGGGAATATTTCCCACACCTCACCCCCTGAAAATAACTGATGTCAGGTTACACCTCTGCCTGCATTCACTCATTACCCTTAGCCAGAAAGCAATAGGTTCTGGATGAAAAAATATTGTCACATTAAACAATGTGTCATCATTGAGAACAATCATTCTTTTTTTTATTTTTCCTGTGAGGTTATCTTAATAACTCACCCATAATAGTTATCTCCCAGGAAACATCTAGTTTCATGGAGTAAGACTGTTAAACAATATGAATCTGGTACAAATAGCACAAGATGAATGTTCACAACCATGCAGGGTCCATATTTATTAAAAATCTACACAGGCAAAAACCACTGCAAGCTACTGCCTACAGTTGGTGGAAAACTAATTTATTCTTGCTTTTTCATGGATTTTCACTTCACATGCAGCTTGTCACATGCAAAGCTATCCTTCATCACACCCAAGGAAGCTAAGACCAACCTAATTGACAAACCCAAATTTGATTTCTGAAACCAAAGATTTGTGGGAAATAATGAGTAATTGGCATTTTCAACCATCATCAGTTTAATAACACTGGACTATAATTCTCTAATGAAGTGAGGGAAACCATTATTGCCTTTCCTCCAAGATGAGATAGGTGGGGGATTTTCCAAAGAGAGTTACAATGAAATCTTATAAAATACAGATTTCTGTTATCATGGGGATTCCACACTCATACACATGCATAGGTGCCCACAAAATAGGTCACTAGCTCGTGACCTAGGCCCCAAACTACATTCTTGTTCATACATTTACTGCTTCGGATCAACTGACATTTATTTATAATATAGACCTATAGATAGAATTATTATTTAGCTCAAACATAAATGTGAATTGTTCAGTGCAAAGTAAAAATAATATGCTGTTGGGAACATTATCAAAACTTGGCATCTGACAAACCCTGAGCTTGGGGCTCAGTGCATAAAATTTGCAATCATTCATACTGGAAACCAGTACTTTGAAACCCATTATATTTTGTTTTTACAATTCAAGACTATGTTTTCCATGATGAACACTTTTCAGAAAGAAATGAAGTTCATGCAAAGTAAAAATAAATATCTAGTTGTTTGTCAATCACCTGATATGGGGTGGTTATTATATTTTCAAAAGTATTTTTATATTCTTGTAGATGTTAAGATTAAAATTGTCATTTGTTATCACAGAGTATTAGTTATCTATTGTTGTGTAACTAATTGCT
Organism: Rhinolophus sinicus; assembly: GCF_036562045.2. Taxonomy (NCBI): domain Eukaryota; kingdom Metazoa; phylum Chordata; class Mammalia; order Chiroptera; family Rhinolophidae; genus Rhinolophus; species Rhinolophus sinicus. The sequence continues at coordinate 108,529,859 of NC_133755.1, forward strand.
CCCACAACTTAGTATCTTAAAACAATAAAATTTATTATTTCACAGTTTCTGTGGGTCAGGAAACCAGATGCACCTTAGCTGTGTCCCCTGCTTGACGGTTTCTTACAGGCTGTAATCAAGGTGTTAGCCAGGCATCTCAATGGCCACCTAAGGAAGAATCCATTTTCAAGCTCATTTATGTGGTTGATGGCAGGAATTAATTCCTTGTGGGGTGTTGGACTGAAGGCCTTCCTTGCTGGCTATTGGCCAGAGGCCACCCTTGACTTCTTGACAGGAGCCTCTTCTACATGGTACCTTGTTTCATCAACATGAAAAAGCCAAGAATACAAGAGAGAATGTTCTAACAACTAAGAGAATCCTACTAAGATGGAATTCAGAGCCTTTGGTAACTTAATCATGGAAGTAACATCCCAGCACTTTTGATGCACTTTCTTTTTTAGAAACAAGTTACTTGGTCCAGCCCAGACTCAAGAGGAGGGGATTACACAAAGGCATGAATTCTATCTTAGAAGTCTGCTCACCACAAACAACTAAAATTGTGAATTAAAACATGCTCAGACTGAGAGGTATTACAAACTAAATTCTTTTATTTCCGTTATTAAAGTAATTTTCATCAAAAGTATACAATGATTCTAAGGTATTAAACAGAGAGAAAAGAGGAGTGGAGGAGAGGAGAAGAGAGGAGAGGAGAGGAGAGGAGAGGAGAGGAGAGGAGAGGAGAGGAGAGGAGAGGAGAGGAGAGGAGAGGAGAGGAGAGAAGGGAAGAGAAGAGGAGATCAGTTTGGAAAACTGATAAGAAAAGCAAGATAAGAGCAGAATAAAGCACGGTGCTTCTTAAAAAAAAATTTAAGTGACACATAGCACAGAGAAAGAAGCTACCTGACATAACTGCTTCCCTCTGCCCTGCTAGGTGAATTCATCAACTGGTTCGGCGGGGATGGCCATACTGGGATTGGTCCCCACTGTTGCTGTATCATAATTGCTTCTTCAATTCCGCAACACTTCACGTTTGTGAGTATAGGAGACAAGTGCATGATAGGGGTGAGGAGAGAGAAATTATGTGGGCTAGAGTCTCTGCGACCAATCCTGGAGGGCTTTCACCTCTTCTCCAGATGGGAGGAGCAGGCTCCTTGTCACTCTTTTTCTAGGCTATTGTTTATAATCAAACTTGATAACCTTCTTTTCACAGATATGGATCCTGATATTCCCAGTCGAGGACTTGGCATTGGTTTGGTTTGGGGTTGGTTGGTTTGATTTTGGAAATCAAAAGCACATTAGAAAGGTTTGTTTTTCTGATTACTGTTCTGCTTTGAATTTTACAAATCCATTTAGGGCTTTAAATGACTTCAGTGTTCTGGGATCTGTGGGCCCTCACCTGATGCAAAGGTCAATCAATAGGCAAAGAAATAAGAAAAAAGAAAATCGAATCAGAGAATTCTTTAGTTATTATTACAGAATATGAATCTAACACATAGGTGTGGGTTTGAGATGTGAAGATCATTTTTAAACTCCACAGGTGATTCTGATTTATAGTCATGTTTGAGAACCACTGATTTTCAGAATTTATTTTGTGTCCAATATAGTGGGTAGCCATTTGGGCCCAGATAAGTGCCACTACCTGAGTAGCACTGGGAAAGTTATCACTTTAATCTTAATTTTCTCATCTATAAAATGAGACTGTTTTATGTAAATTATACATTTATTATTAAGAGTAAACAAGATAATACATATAAAGCTTTTACCTCAGTGCCTAGAACATTGCAAACACACAATAAAGCTGAGCAGTGATAATAATTATAACCCTGTATTAGAACACAATAGACATTAAATATTTATCATTGGTGATTCTATTTAAGGTACGTGATAGATCCCTGACAACCCCCAGGATTATTTTTAGGATATAATCCTGGATTATTTTGAGGCTATATGTTACAGTGTTTTTGAAATGATTTAAGTACTACATAAATGTAGGGCATATTGTAATTTTATTCATTCATCCATTTGAGCAGTGTTGGGGTCAGTGGGGACATAGCAGTGAGCAAGACACACAAGGTCCCTGACCCCAGAGACTTTGTGGTCTAACGAGGGCGACAGACAATAAACAAAAAGCAATGATAATATGATGTCAGTTAGTGGTTAATTTCATGAAGAAATAAAAGTGAGGCAGAGGCACTGACAACTGTAAAGTCATATGGGAGTGTTGAGTATCAGAAATATGATGAGGAAGAAAGTTCTCTCAGTGACGGTAAGAGGTGAACAGAGATCTGAAGGAAATAAGGGGTGATGGAAAAATTTGGTGGAAAAACATTCCAGATGAGGGCATAGTGGGGGAAATAGCCTGAGGAATGCTGTGAAGCTATCTGAAGAGCAGCATGGAGGAAGTATAGGCCAGAGCCCCACTAAGTAGAAGCAGAGGATGGTGAGTGGGGAGGCCAGAGGTTGAGCGTCCAGGAGGCTTATGATATTTGTCCCTTTGGGTCTGGCTTCTTTCACTTAAGATAATGCTTTCAAGGTTTACCCATTATGAATTATGAAACACTAATTTATGTTTTTTAAAGGCCATTCTTTTTGCTATGGTATAAAATCTTAGCAAGGGTGCAAGAGAAGTAATAGAACAATGAGACAGAGAATGCTGTACCCTGGTGAGAGATGATGGAGGTTCAGGATGACAGAAGTTCCACTGGCACAGAAGGGACCAGATTCATGATCAATCCATCTACTCATATAAATGTGTCTATCTATCTATCTATCTATCTATCTATCTATCTATCTATCTATCTATCTATCGTATATATGTACATATATGTATACACACATATATACATAGCTATGACTGCAATAATACCTCTTATCCCACATCTTCTTCTAGAATCTTGCCACACACTATCAAAAAGTAGCATTTATGTCTCCTCTCCTTGAAGCTGGGTAAGCTTTGAGACTGCCTCAGCCAATAGAGTAGGGAAGGTTGACATCATGTGACTTCTGAGACAATGTCCTAAAAGTCCATGGCCCTTTTTTTTTGTTTGTTTTCTGGGGAGGTTTGCTCTTAGAAACCAGCTATCATCTGTGTGAAAGCCCATGGCAAGTCCCATGTGGAAAGGAACTGAGGCATCCATCTCCCAGCTCTGGCTCAACCAGCACCAATTAACCAACCATGTGAGTGAGTCATCTTGGAAGCAGACCCTCCAGGCCCCCATGGAACCACCCCTACTGACACTGAGTGGACCCATTCCATCAAGCCATGTCCAAATGGCTTGATCTGAGAGCAAAATTAATATTATTGTTTTATGCCACTAAATTTGGATGGTTTGTTTCTTAGCAATAGATAATGGAATACTCCTTAATACCAAATTTCACTTTCACTTGTATTCAACTAAGCTTTCTTCAATAGGGGAAAAAGAGGTAGTTACATTAAAACCCTGGAAAATGGACATAACCCACATCTGGCTTAATTAGGCCCAGTTGCTCAAATAACTGCTACCAGTGTGCCAAATATAGTTATTCAATACATATAGAATGTATAAAAATGATTTTTTAAGTACTATGCAAAAAAAAAAAATGAGTTTGCAGATACAGAAAATGCTTCTGTATAGTTTTGTCAAGATCTGTGTATGCCCAATGGGAGTAGGTCTTGAATATTAACAACATCTATCTTATTAAACAAAGGGAATAGATTTTTCATGCTATCAGAGTTTAGAGAAGAGAAAATGAAAGTTGGGGTAGTCAGAGAAGACATCCTTAAAGGAGGTGGAACTTGGGCTGCATGCTGAAGAAAGGTTAGTACTTGGACGCATGTACTGTGTACCAAGAAAGGCAAGCACTGCGCTCAGGGGCTGGTCGGTATCTTTTCTACACGAACTTGTTTAGGAGAGACAAGAAACCGTAAGAAGGAGTAAATGAAAAAGAGAGGTCAGATTGCTTACAAAGCTAAAATGTAAAATTCTTTAGTGCTGGTTTTAAATCTGGATGGCAGTTCCAATAATTGCTGTCAATTTGCCTGTTTTATTATATGCATTAATTAGGAATCCAAATATATTTCCTTGTTTTTCATGGATTTTTCTTTCTCTCTGCTTCTCTGATGTGCAGCAGCACACTTTTATTAAAAGAAAGTTATTTTTTTTCAAACAGTTCCTCAAAGTTTAAAAACACATATTAGTTATGTTTGTATCTCTAAAGTAAATTTAATATTTCTGTAATAGAAAGAGTCTAATGGTTTAAATTCTCAGTTAGTGCAGTCTTTCTTTTTAATCCTAACAGTTTCAGTAAACCATTGCCAACTGTATTTATCAGTTGATTGGCAATCTCAAAACTGCAGGAATATAGCACCATTTTGGTACAGTCAACCTACCTCTGTCCCCCAAACCTCATTTCAAAATCTTATTGCTAGTATCAAGTCAGCCCTTGTCATGCTTTAGTATTTATACATTCATTCATTTACCCATTAACTAATATGTTCTAGGCACTCGTCCAGTCCACTAATGTCTGTGACCAAGTCCCTGTAACAATGATTTGTTGGTCTCTGGGAACAGATTTCAATTTCCAAGGTCTTTGAGGTAACCTGATAAAGAGCTGTCCTCTTACCGTTCTAATTCTGATCCCAATAAGATCAACACGTTGCAGGTCAAACTATAACTCAAATAAATCTGGATTGGAGGACATAGTTTATATCTGTGGGCAGATGAATTTCTCAATGCTGAATCTCAGAAATCAACAGATGTACTCTGTGTTGGACCACAGAAGTTTTCCTTAATACATACTGTAGTACATCCCCAATTTGACAGACCCTCTTTGTGGGAGAGCAGAATGCAAAGGGCTCCTAGATCCTAAAACCAAAGGTAACAGAAGAGCTAGAGCCACACAAGCCTACTTTCTCTCACCAGACTCTCAAACAGGGTGAGACTGTAGAGAGAGGTCAGAAATTTTATTGCTAGAGAACTACTTGCACATAGAACATGAGTAGGCATTAGCACACAGGGCCGAATTTGGCCCATGACATGTTTTTGTACAGACTACTAGCATAAAATAGATTTTACATTTTTAATGTTTGAAAAAAATCAAAAGAAGAATATTTTGTGATACATGAACATTATATGAAGTTTAAATTTCACTGTCTATAGATAAAGTCTTACTAGAACATGGCCATGCCCATTTGTTTACATATTATCTATGGCTGCTGTCAGGCTATAGTGGCAGATTTGAGTAGTTGTGACAGAGACTGTATGGCACATAAAGCCTAAAATATTTGCTATTTAGTCCTTTGCAGAAAAAGTGTGTTGACCACTGACAAAGAAGGAAAAATCTGGGTTGGGGAAAAACTTTCTCCCTGAGATTTTTACTGAAGATGGAATCTCCCTCTACGTTTCTGTCTTTGATATGGAACCAACATCATTTCAACCCCCCTGCTTAAAACCTAGCAGGCATTTTGTGAGTTTCCATAACTCCCTTATCTAATTAATCACCATTTATTTCCTGTTTATTTTTTGTTTAAAATGTTTTTGAAATTTTTCCATTTTTCCTGCTATTGCTCTAGTTACACCATTTCACACCAGGATGCCTGCAACAATTTTCTAATTACGCATCTTAATGTAATGATCTCCATAGTCTTTTAGAATTGAAAGTAACTTTAGAGAGCTTCTGTTCAATCCCCTCATTAGCAAAATAAGGAAACCATTACTTTGTGAGGCAAAATGGCTTTCTTGAATTCACAAATCTAATTTCTGATGGTCCAGGACAGGATCCCAGATGTTCCAAACAACAGCTCAATGATCCCGCTACCATGGCGTGCTCTTGCTTCACTTGCTCTTTGCACAAAATGTCCAAAGACTCTTATTGATCAAGCTGAGTTTATAATCTAGACCAGGGAGTTCAGAAAACTATAGCCCATGGCCAAATTTTGCTCTCTGCTTTTGTAAATTAAGTTTTATTGGAGCATAGCCACCATCATTTACTTACTTATCACTGTGGCTGCTTTTACACTCTCTATGGCAGAATTGCGCAGTTAACCAGAGATTGTTTGGATCACAAAGCCTAAAATACTTACTATCTAGTCATTTATTGGAAAAACTCGCAGAGCTGTGATGTAGACTCACTCAAAGTCCTCTCCCTAATTCCTCATCACTTTCTGTAGCACCGATATCTAGTTGCTCCCTATTATCTATCCACTTTCTACAGGAATAAATTCTTTTTGTGCTTAGCTAATTTTTTTTAGCTAAGCACATGACAGCATGAAAGGAAGGCTACATTTCCACTTTCCTTTGGATCTTGTGGCCAATGGAATTCATGAGAATCCAGTGGACTTGTGTATGCAACTTCTGGGAAATATCCTTAAAGAAAGTGTCTTTAAAGGAAGGAAGTGTGCCCTTCTCTTCTTTTTGTTCCCTCTTTATAGCTAGAATGATGCCAAATTAACTACAAAAGCCAACAAGCACAAAGAGAATATTTTTGGATTTGAAGTTAATATACGGCAGAGCAACATGATGATGATGAAAAGTTCCTGGGTTCTTGACTTCAGAGTGTTTCTATCTCCTGCAAATCACATACTTCTGTGTTTTTACATGAGTGAGAAATAGAATTCTATGTTTGAAATGATCCTCTCTTAATTAGGATTTTTGTGTCACTTGTAATTCATCCTAACTGAAATGCCTTCCAAGTGGAAATTTCTCTTGCAGATAATCCACTACCTTTATAACTTGCTGAACCATCTGTATTCACTCATCTCCATTATTTTGCGCATCCTGCTAGCTCATGCTGGACTTCCCACTCTCTCCTCCTCCTTTTGACCACATCTTACAAATTATTCAAAGCAGTTGAAGTTCTATCCACATCCTGAAGCATTTTTATTCTCTTTTCCCATTTAAAATTAAGTGCTATATATTTGGACCATTGAGATTGCATAGTGTATTACATTCTGTGAGTCATGTTTCGGTCCTTTATACTCAAGGAGAATGTAGAATTTTAAAGGATTGGGAGTGTGAACGGAAAAGAGGCCACATATTAAACAAGCTCAGGAGACTGAAACCACATAAGATGGCATGAGCATAAAAAATGTCATAACTAAATGAGCATGGCGGGAAGTCACATCTTTAGCTTCCTTCATAAAGTTAATCTGTGTCTTTCAGTGGGCCTGTCTGTTGTCTTTTTGCACCTAAGATAACATCCTTGGAATGTCAGCAATCCGTTTTCCTGAACCAGAGCAGGGAAAATACAGAATCCCTCATTATTATTCTTGTCCCTTGATTAACATCTCTATGAGAACTATTAACTATCCTGTACCACCTATGTGAAAGAAGTACCTGTCTCTCCAATGTATTTTTATCCAATCCCAGAGACTTCCAGGCTTTGCTTTCTCCCACCCGCTTAATCTATCACAAATTGATTTCGTGTAACCTTCCTCCTTTGATTTTATGTATAAAATAAGCTACAGACCACCATTTTGCGGAGCATTTTCTCAATCCATTGAGATTTTGTTTCCCGGCAATAGTCGTCAGTCCGATTCAAATAAATTCTTATAAGCTTTCTCTTAGGCTGGATGTTTTCCATCGACAGGATAGTTTCTTTTGTTTTATCTCTATTTCCAGGGCCCCCATACTATAGGTAACCACACCATACTTGGTGAATTTATTTAAATAAATTTGGGCTAAGTGAGCCCTACTTGCTCATGAGCTCACAGGTTCTCGTTCATTATACTCAGAATGTCTGCCAACACCTGAATCATAACGTGTAAACCAGCCAAAGGAAGATCTGTCCCAGGGTAGGTCATTCAAAACTGCACACGATGGACAATGCAGGCAAAGCGTTACATGCTGGCCGGTAAAGCCATCATGAGACAATGCACATTAGCATCACGCCTGATAAACTGGGCACATGTGCCATGCTCTCACTGAAATAAGTGGGTCGAATGCCACATTCAAGTTTTTTTTACTATTTATGTGATGCTTTGAGGCCCTGGAAGCTACACAGCCACAGCTTCTGCCGAAGTGTTAGCACATCAGACAGGTATATTTAAACTAAGGAACAAAAAGCTAATTGGATAATGTTTATATTTGTCAGCAAACAGAAATTTACCAGCTTGTCAAGGACTCAAATGTCAGAGCTCAAAAGTTTCCCGAACCAACATCCAGGCAGTTTGTTCCCTTTGAGACTATAAAATGTAGACTAAATCTTGTTTGCTTACAAGGTCTAGGGCCATTTATGTAAGCCCAGCCTGCAGTTCTTAAATTGCGATGTGTAGTCTGTCTATTCACATTAGTTTACAGCAGAGCTCTTAGAACATTCTTACAAATGAAATTGATTCCAGCATCCGCCAAAAGCCTACTACAGATAAGTGCCAGGAGCTGAAGGGAAAACTGAGTGAGAGCCATATGAGCACTGACTTTTTGAGCACAGGAAGGTTGCTTGCTCCCAATTCTTTGCACTGACCATATGAAGTGGCTCTCTGGCCAGCTTCCCCTGAGGAGGCAGTTTCCTATCTGCAGAGGGGAGACAGATTATGGAAGAAGCAGAAGCTTGTCAGATGGCACAGAAACAGAGTGGCTCTCGAGTCTTTTGTTTGTTTTAGTTAAATCGTTCCTGTCCATATCCCCAAAGCCTTATTCTCCCAGTTTTGCTGAACATTTTGTGCAAGTCTTCTTGATTTCGCTGTTGGTTGTTACTTTTTGGAAGTTCTTTTCAGAAATGTTCTTTTTTTTAAAGAGAATGTTCTTTTCCTTAAAGAGACTGTGTCATCAAGTTGTGACTGTTTACATTGTTTCCACCGGCCTTGGTGTGAGAGAAAGCTTACTCCTTCACCCAGCATCATGCCTTTAGTCCAGCTCTGCCTGCTGTTAGAAAAGATGCATTCTACACGTGCTTCCTACTTTAGACCTCAACCTCAAAGTAACTATGAACATTGGGAGCAAAAGGCACTGCCTTTTATTTTAAGATAATAGTTTTTCTTATGTGTCGTAGGTCACCTTCACATTTCTGCCAGATTTACGCTATTAAATAGTTCTACTAGATATACTATTACAGTTCACCTCTCACCCCCATATTTCTCCTCCCTCTCTTTAGGAGCTTCTCCAATCAGTTAAATTTATCTTATTCACTGCAAACACTCTTCCCTCTTCAGGAGCCCTCCCTTAACTGATTATGTTAAAGAAATATAACTAAAACAAAATCTTCCAACCCATAAATCCTCTACATGAAGGTAGCAGAGAAAAAAACAAACAAAAAACACACACACACTTTGATTATTGAATAAGCATTAAACCAGAATATATGGACATTACAGACAATCTGAGAGAATGCAAAGGCAGAAAGATATCTCACCATTTCATAGTGTAGAATGGATCCCACCCATTTCATGTATGTTTTCAAGATAAACAATAACTAGTCCTCAAGTAAGAGGATTTGACAGCACCATTTGTCACACAGAGTTCATCCTAACTTTCATAATTGGGGTGACCATCTGTGTTAGCTAATTGGTTTTATCAAGAGGAAAAACAAATTCCTCCTCTCTGTACCACAGGAGGCAGTTTTACAACTTGGAGCGAATACCCACCAAAGTAAGGCTTCCAGCTTCCACAGAAACAGGGGTACTAGCTCCCTGGATATTTACATTTCAATGGAATGGCTCTCAGGTCCTTGAGAAAGACATTCTTAGGTCATAAAGCTGACCAAAGGCCTGTCTAACTTTCAAAAAGATTTATAAAATATTAGAGAAGAGAAAGAACCTACAAGTTTTCTGAAGTCAATGCTCTAAGAGAGGAGGAAGTCTTTTTCTTTTCTTATTTTCCACAGGGAGATGGCCTGTTAATTTGTCCCTACACTTAACTTTAATCTCTTTGTTCTACCTACTGTAATCATATGTAACAAGGGAGGAAAGGTTGGAGGCCAGTTACAGAAAAGCTCCAGAAAGGAACTTGTGAGAAATCAGGGAGAAAGATACATGGACCTTTCTCTGAGGGAGGAGAAAAATGTGGTTCTTGGACACAGTTTGGAAACACTGATTGTCACTCAGGGTGTTGAAAAGTTAGGTGGGATTTTCAAGCCCCACCCAAGACATTTGCATTCAGTAAGCTTTGGGAACTTAGTACAGGGTGCAGAACATATTAAAAAACAAAAAACAAAAAACAAAACTTCCCCAAATGATTTTAATGTGCAGCAGGTTTAGGAACCACTGACTTGGAGTATAAAAATGTAAGCACCACTCATTTTCCTGTGTCAGTCATACAGATCTTGGAGAAAAGGTGATAGAAACAAATAAAATATGCAATACTGATACAGGTTAGCTAGCATGTCCCTAGGTAGACAGGGAGGCCCCTGGTAGAATAAACAAAAACAGCTATATCCTAAAACTCCAGGTTTTGAAATCACTCCTTCGCTCCAGGACATAATGTAATAAGGCCTTGAGATTAATCATAAAATTCATTTTGGCCTGACAAACGGAGCAGATCTGACAGATAAAGAGTGGGTTATTTTGCTAATTCCTTTAGGATGGGCAAGCAGAACAAAGCTGGTAGACGAATTTCATTAGAAGGCGCCACTTCCCTTCTTCAAACAGCTCCCCTTCCCCAAGCAGGCAAGGGAAGGTATAAAATTAAGAACTATTGCCTCAGTCGTGGGGCACCCCCATTCGGGAACCCCCCTCCAGCTCGGGAGCTGCAACCTCTTCTCCTGCCTCTAATAAACTATCCTCTTTTTAAAACTTTCTTCCTCTCCTGGTCCGTGTTTCCGTTCTTCGGCTTCAGGAGACAGGATCCCGGCCCACACTCAGAAACTGCCAGCAGATCCAACATCACCTACATCAATACTAGTAGTTTGTCGACAAATAAATAAATAAGCAAAGGCCATTCCATTTGAATTTTTTAAAAGGACTTAAAAATCTTCCACCATAAAAAAGAGAGCTGCAGTTTTAGACTCCACATGTAAGTGATATCATACAGTATTTGTAGAAACAGAGAGCAAAATAGTGGTTACCAGGGGCTGGGGGATGGAGGAATTGGGACGTGTTGGTCGAAAGGTACAAACTTGCAGTTAGGAGGTATAAATTCTGGAGATTTAATGCACTACATTATGATTATAGTTAACAATATGGAATTATATACTTCAAAGTTGCTAAGAAACTGTATTTTAAATGTTCTCACAACAAAACTTAAAAGATAATTATGGGACATGATGGAGGTTTTAGGTAATGCTATGGTGACAGTCATATTGCAATAGGTATGTGTATCAAATCAACACACTGTACACCTTAAACTTGCACAATTATATGTCAGTTATATCTTCACAACAACAACAACAATAGTAAAAGAAAAGAGACCTGCTGCTGCAATCAGTTCCTACTTCCCTCCCACCAATGTTTGAGAGCTGAACATCAGGCAGGGCCCCAGGGATTCAGGGGTGGCAGGCAAAGATGAGAATCACAGGAGCCTGTAGGAGTCACAGGACACTTCCTGGAGATGGGAAAGATTTGAGGGGGAAGGGGACATCCAGAGATCCCTAAGCCTGCCACTATCCTTGCCCTCATCCTCTTGATTGTCTTCATCTAGATCCCTAAATTTATAGATAAAAAGCCAAAGGTGGGCACACCATTTCTGCTCACAGGTGACTGACAGCAGTAATTGAGCACAAAGCTTGGTTGAAGGCGGGATTTTCTGAATAGCATTTGGACCCTTGAGGTTGATAAAATATGAATTTCTCAGCACCTGCAGATAAACGGGAAAGGCTACAAAAGATGTTTTCAAGATTTCCTGGTAGGGAGGCAGCCCTGTTGAGCAGCAGTGTTCTGTCTAAAGAACAGATGGTCTAAAAGTAGTGTCTTGAGCACAATAGGGATGGGTGGGTAGATAGGAGGGCAAGATAAAAGTACATGGGGATATTTTGACAAAGCAAGATGATTTAATAAACAGCAAAAGGGAAAAATCAAAGAGATGTGGTGTCTAATAAAAGGTTTTAAAGGCAAAATGGACGGTGATCAGAGATAAAATAAAACATTGATGCTTCTGGAGCATACTGCAGGAAATATGAAAATTTTAACCCTATCCTCCAAGTAGAAATATGTCCATCCAAATACACAAAATTGGAGTAAATACCAACTCATATCTTTGTAGTAATGAAAACAAAACAAAAAAATGGTGACACCTATTGTCAAATGAAATTCAGCCTCACCTGATAATTATGAGGCTATTCTGTTTCTCAAACAATAACATCACACTGAGTGCATGGGCTACTGAAAACATACTGGTGAAGAATGCCATAGGAAAACTGGCATGTGTTGAGCATCTACTATGGGCCAGGCAGGAAGCTAAGTATCCCACACACATTATATCAGAAATGCTTAGAGTAATCCTAAGAAATAGGTATTATTTATATTTTATGTATATAAAGCCAACGTTTTAAGAAATAAAATACCCAAATTATACAACAAAGGAATGAGGGAAGCAGAATTGGAACTGGAGACTGCCGGACGCAAAGCTCTTTGCATTTTCACTCCGGTTGTAGTATAAGTTCTGTGGATTATGGTTCTCATAGGTATCTATTTCTGATTAGTCCTTTTCTCATTCAACAGGCAATCACTAGATGACTTTAATTGCCCAATTATCTTCAAAAGGGCAATCTCTCATTTTAATTGCCAACTACCTACTTACTCAGCAGCCTCCAAGCTTTTCCTATAATGTTCCCCTATCAGTACAAAATTTTTCATCATGCACTACCAATATATGTAATTTATTTTTAATAATGTTATATTAATATATTAATGTGTTGCATACATTTTAACAGTTATCCAAAGGTAGGATAATTTTAAATAAGATTAAATCATATTTTCAGGGTAATATTTTCAGTACTTTTAAGTTGTATTTATCAACATTGCCCAATTATGTTGTTGAGTGCAACGTGATTGAATTCTCTGCCTTATTTTTGAAAATCTTGATTGAATACTTTGATTTACATTAATTAGATTCAAGGTCAGTTTCTAAGTTCAGTTGACTTTGATATCTATGTGAGTCATCTTTCATTTGGCTATGGCAGTCTTAAGAGCAAATATTCCACTAGTAAATATGCATTTTCCCTGATTTCAATCAACTGTCCTTGAAAACTTATTAAATGGTGTGGCTTGTTTATATTTTTAACAAATGTGTTCATATAGCTAATACAATATATTTTTAAACAGTTTAGAAAATTTTGTTTCCAAGTTTCTTAAACGTGTGTGTGCACCATATATATATGTGTATATATATATATATATATATATATATATATATATACATATATACATATGTATATATATGTATGTATATCTTCAGTAGCACACTCACTGCTAAAATATGAAAAGATTTTCAAAATGTCCATTTTCAATATATGATTTCTATAGTACAAAAGATGGCTGTTTTCTGACTTACCGTTAACACAAAGCTTACATGTGAATAATTGTGAATACTATCTGATGGACCCTGTCAGATCTGAGCAGATGATCACTGCTTTTAACCATGGAATGTGGCTGACAAAGAGCTCCTACTAGGAGAAGTGTCAGCTCTAACACTTTTTTTGTGGTGAACATGGGCTTGTATTATTGACACCATTTTTAAACTACAATCTTCATATTAATATTTTAAGCCTCTTCCCCATTTCCTGAGGTATATTTAATTAAAACTCAGTAACAAATTTGGTACATCTATTTATCTAATAATGTTACTGTGTGGCAGGATCCATCGTCAGGACAGAAATTATCTCTTTATGCAAGAAACCTCACTTACTGTACATAATTCATCCTGTTACAAAACACAGGGACCACAGGATGCAGACAGTGCCCCTCCATCAGTGCCATTTAGTAAAGCTTAATCATTAAAAAAATAAAAATAGAAGTTCTAATATTTTCTTCATAAACTATATGAATGCCCACACCCCTCTCTGTAGACTGCTATAGTAGACAACTCCAATTAGTTGCCCTGCCAACACCCAGACATCTTATCCAAAACAGAACACCTCTCTTGCTTCTTTATTTTCTGCCACAAACTAAAATGTATCCCTTTCCTATGTTCCCATCACTAAATATTAAAAGAAAAATGCCAAAAATCAAGAAACATTTGTTGAGCACTTATTAGGTGCCAGCATTCTACCAGGCAATAAAGTGTAAACTCAACACAAAATGTCCATATCCTTAATCTACAATGTATGTTTATAAACTGATAAATTTAAAAAAGCAATGATATCCTATACATGTATTAAAAAGATCTAATTTTACTAGTAATCAAACAAGCACACTTTTTAAACGAGACACTACTTTTTATCAATCGAGTTAAACAATGTACTTTAAACGGCAATACTTTATATTAGTGATGAAGAGAATGTCATTTTTGGAAGACCATTTGGCAAAGTTTATCAAGAATTTCAGAAATGTTTGTATTATTTTAAACTATGATTAACAATGTCATTTCCATAAATTTATTCTAAAGAAATAATCATAGATATACCGAAAGATTGATTTAAAAATTAGCCTAATAAAAAGTTGGAGACAATTTAAATATCTGACAATCAGGGATTAGGTAAATGAATGGCAGTAGATCAAAAAGATAGACAAGTATGTGATTATTAAAATTAGATTCTGGAAGAATATTTAATAATGTGGTAAAATGTTCATGATATAATTGTAAGTGGAAAAAAGGCAGGGTATAAAAGAATATAAAGGATGATCTCAATTTTGTAAAAAGAAAACTATTCATAAAACAATAAAAATTGAAGGAAATACATTTTTAACAATGTATGTCTTGAGGTAATGGGGTTATGAGCGATTACTACTTAATTTTTTATACACTTTCATATTTTTAAAATGTCAACATATATATGTGTGTGTATACATATATTATATAGGTATGTATAATATATATATATTCTATTCACTATAGACAGTTTTTAAAATATAAAACGTATTTGGATTTTCTATAATATGCAGCCAAAAAAAATTCCGTATATATGTGTCTACAGAGTGTGATTTGGCTGCATATCATAGAAAATCCAAATGCATGCACTAAGCAAGACAAAGGCTTATTTCTTACACTTAACAGAGGTCTAGACTCTAGAGAAAGGAAGTATAAAACTGGTATGACAGCTCCAGAGTTATCAATTACCTAGGATCCACATACCTTTCTGCTCCACCAATAGAAAATGAATTCTTCCCTCAGGGTCAACTTGCAGTCCATTCTATCTGCATTTCTGATAGGAAGAACATGAAAGAAAGTAGGCAAAGGGCACACCTCCTACTGAGTCAGATCCCTTTGAGGAGCCTTTCTGGAAGCCCTACCCAATAACATTTCTTTGCCACCACTATCTGCAAGTTGGAAATTGGAGACTCCTTAGAAACATATTGTTGCTTGGGGTAAATTCCAGGTTTCCTTCTAAGGAAGTAGGAAAGAATGGTATTTAAATAGACACTTAACAGGCTCTGCTACTCTTATAATAATAAAATTGCCATAATTTGATTTTCTTTAAAGTATGATAATAGCATAACAGCAAAGAGAATAGAGGGAAAAAATAGGAGATGTAGATAAAAAATTAAGAAATCAAAGAAGATTATTCTGATACCCTAATGGGGGGAAAGAGCTCAATATTTGTAGTCAACCATCAGCAATGCAAACTTTCAAATATACCCTATACTACTTTCCAAAAATAAATTCAAAGAAAAATGAATTAGAGAAAGGAAAATATGAAGGACTATAAATCCTGATGTGTCATTCACTCATACTTATCTCTCCAGTATTCCTGGAAGTGAAAGTGAACCTTAGGAAGAGAGTAGATATAGGCAATTAGAGTCTGACTCATCTGTTTCTCTGTGTAAATCAGAGAAAACTAGGATTCCCATAATGTGTAATTTGTATCTTAGATAAATTAGTACTACCTGTTCTCCTACTCATTGAGGTTAATGTTTCCACATAATACTTGCCATTAAATAAATTTCTTGCTTTTTATATTGATTTTCCTACATAAATGTGAATATTAATATTTTAATGTATATGAAATTTTAAAAGCTACACACACATGTGTATATGTTTTCAAAGCCATTCTTCACAATAATGTCAAGGGCATATTATAAAATTATCAAAGCACAATGATTTTAAGTTTAATTTCAAGTTAAAAGTTAAACTTTGTATCAGGCACATGATTTTAGAAAAGTTAGAATACAAGGAGTAACAAAAAGCCTTAAAATTCAATGAACATGAAGGATTATCCCATTTATCCAGTTATATAGTTAAGAAGTCAAAACAAAATACAAGAACTTCCTATGTAAATTGTAGGTTACCTAATTGTAAGACTAACATTTCTGAGTAAACTGGATGGTCAAAAAATCCAAAGAGAATTTGATGCCTGGGTTTAAATGGAGCCAAAATGTTTATTCTAAAAAGAGCAATTAGAAAATGCTCAAAATTAAAGCATGGAGGTATTTTATCTCTTCAGAATTAAGTTGAATACAGGCATACCTTGTTCTATTGTGCTTCACTTTATTACACTTCACAAATACTATTATTTATTTATTTTTATTCTATTCATTATATTTTAAATATTTATTTATTTATTTTTACAAATTGAAGGTTTGTGGCAACTTTGCATCAAGAAGTCTATTGGCGCCATTTTTCCAACAGCATTTGCTTACTTCATGTCACATTTTGGTAATTATTGTAGTATTTCAAGCTTTTTCATAATTATTATTATTGTGATCTGTGATCAATCATCTTTGATACTACTATTGTATTTGTTTTTGGGTGCCACAAACTGCACTCATATAAGATGGCAAAATCAATTGATAAACGTTGTGTGTGTTGTGACTGTTCTACCGACTAACCATTCCCCTATCTCTCTCCATCTTCTGGGGCCTCCCTATTCCATGAGATACAATATTTAAATTAGACCAATTAAAACCCTACAATGGCCTCTAAGTGTTCCAGTGAAAAGAAGAGTCCCACATCTCTCCCTTCAAATCAAAAGCTAGAAATGATTAAGCTTAGTGAGGAAGGCATGTTGAAAGCCAAGACAGGCTGAAAGCTAGACCTCTTGCACCAAACAGCTAGCCAAGATGTGAATGCAAAGGAAAAATTATTGAAGGAAATTTAAAGTGCTATTCTAGTGAATATGTGAAAGATAACAAAGCAAAACAGCTTTAGTTCTGATATGAGGAATGTTCCAGTAGTCTGGATAGAAGATCAAACCAGCCACAACATTCCTGTTAGCCAAAACCTAATCCAGAGCAAGGCCCTAACTTTCTTCAGTTCTGTGAAGGCTGAGAGAGGTGAGGAAGCTACAGAAGAAACATTTGAAGCTTGCAGAGGTTGGTGCATGGGGTTTAAGGAAAGAACCAGTCTCCAAAAAAGTGCAAGGTAAAGCAGCCAGTGCTGACGTAGAAGCTGCAGGAAGTTCTCCAGAAGGTCTGAGACAGTGAATGAAGTTGGCTGCACTAAACATCAGGTTTTCAATGTAGACAAAACAGCCTTATGCTGGAAGAAAATGCCATCCAGGACTTTCATAGCTAAAGAAGAGAAGTCAATGCCTGGCTTCAAAGCGTCAAAGGACAAGCTGACTCTTGTTAGGAGCTAATAAAGCTGGTGACATTAAGGGGAAGCCAATGCTCATTTCCCATTCTCACAATCCTTGGACTCTCTAGAATGATGCTAACTCTGCTCTGCCTGTGCTCTATATGGAACAACAAAGCCTGGTTGACAGCACATCTGCCTACAACATGGTTTACTGAACATTTTAAGCTCACTGTTGAGACCTACTGCCAAGAAAAAGAAAAAGATTCCTTTCAAACTTTCACTGCTCATTGACAATGCACCTGGTCACCCCAGAGCTCTGATGGAGATGTGCAATGAGACTAATGTTTTCATGCCTGCTAACACAATAGCCATTCCACAGCCTATGGATCAAGGAGCACTTTCTAATTTCAAGTCTTATTATTCAAGAAATATTCATGAGCTGTAGATGCCATAGATAGTGATTCCTCTGATGGATCAGGACAAAGTAAGCTGAACACCTTCTGGAAAGGATTCACCATTCTAGATGCCATTAAGAACATCCGTGATTCATGGGAAGAGGTCAAAAAATCAACATTCGCAGGAGTTCAGAGAAGTTGATTCCAAATTTCAGGGATGACTTTGAGGGTTTCAAGACTTCAATGGAGGAGGTAACTGCAGATGTGGTAGGAACAGCAAGAGAACTAGAATTACAAGTGGAGCCTGAAGATGCGACTGAATTGCTGCCATCTCATGATCAAACTTTAATGGATGAGGAGTTGCTTCTTATGGATGAGCAAAGAAAGTGGTTTCTTGAGATGGAATCTACTCCTGGAGAAGATGCTATAAAGATTGTTGAAATGACAACAAAGGACTTAGAATATTACATAAACTTAGTTGATAAAGTAGTGGCAAAGTTTGAGAACATTGACTCCAGTTTTGTAAGAAGTTCTACTGTGAGTAAAATGCTATCAAACAGTATTGTGTGCTACAGAAAAATCATTTGTGAAAAAAAGAGTCAGTTGTAGTAGCAAATTTCATTGTTGTCTTATTTTAAGAAGTTGCCACAGTCACCCCAACCGCCAGCACCCATCACCCTCACCAGTCAGCAGCCACCGCCATCAAAGCAAGACCCTCCACCAGCAAAAAGATTGACTCGCTAAAGGCTCAGATGATGATGAGTATTTTTTAGCCAGAAAGTACCTTTAATTAAGGTATGTGTGATGTTTTTCTGAGACATAATGCTATTGCACACTTAACAGACTACAGTAGAGTGTAATCATAAGTTTTATATGCATTGGGAAAACAAAAAATTAGTGTGACTCACTTCATTGTGATATTCACTTTATTGCAATGGTCTGTAGCCAAACCCTCAATATCTCTGAGGTATGGCTGTATATTATCGTGACATTCCCTTCTATGTCATCCCAATGACTTGGGTCTTTTCTTATTTGAGAAGTGCAAGATTGTGTATATATTTGCAGAGAGCCTATTTTGCAAAGGAAACGTAGGAACAAAAGTACCTTTGAATAGCTGCTTATATATTCCATGATCAATAGAGAGTCTCCATGCTGTTCCCCTAAAAGTGACAGTCCCTTCCTGTTCTAAGCTCTCAGGTTTATTATGAAAAATCCACTTCTACCAAACACAGAGATGTCATTTTGATACTAAGCAATAGGATGCTGATAATCACAAGAATTGAATTTCCCTACTTAATGTCAGCAGTAAATTTGGTTAAGGCAAGACAACACCATTATCAAAGAACAGTTAGCAGATCATTAAAAGGCTACTAAATTATGCCATGGAATATCTGGATTTATTACCACTTTACATTCTACTGACTCATTTATCTATGGCACCAGGAAGCTCCTAAATCCTAATCATGCAATCAAACAACATTTATCAGAAGCCTTCAGGCACATTGTGCAATATTAGGAAATTTACCAAGAAATTTCTCCATAAATACTGTCCCTGACCTCTGGAAACTTGGTGAAAATAAAACCTTGCTAGCTAACCTTTTAAAAAGAAGAAAAATTTTAACAGCCACCCATTGCTTGTCATGCATTTACTAAATGTGTCATAATAACCCAATAAAGTAGGCACAATTATTATCTTTATTCTGTAAATGAAAAAACAGGCTCAGAGAAGTAAAGTGATGGGCCCAAGATTACAAAACTAATAATGACACCAGTTTCAAACATTAGAACACTGCCCTGGGTCTGCATTGGAGCATAAAGGACCAAATTATCTAAACTGCATCAATATAGCACAACTACTGTACATTTTTAAAAGATATGATATTTATATGAATTTGCAAAATAAATATGAATGCATCTTAAAGACATATGCAAATACCAAACAAAAGGAAAAAATAAAAATAAAAAAAAACCCTGAAACTGAAACAAGTCCACATTGACTAACTTCATTTAATCATCTAGGTTAAGGCAAAGTTTTCCAATACTCAGTAAATAATAACTATTGTTGTTGTTGTTGTTGTTGTTGTTACAAAGCAGTGTGTTTTCAGGGGTAATTGAATAATATGGGGAGTGAGCATATAAGGGGTTTCTGATTGAGTATCACTCTCTTGGTCTAAAAACCAAGTTTCAGATCCATATAACACGTGCTCTTTCCCTCCCAACAGATGCAACTAGGCATCTGTCTACACGCTATCCAACCTTGATTATTCCTCCAAAATGTGTAAAAATTAAAATTAATCCTCTGTCTTTTCTATGAGACAGACAGATATGACAATGTCAGTTGTTAATGGAAGAAGGTCTTTGCTTCCTTCAGTCCATCTAATACTGGACTAATTTTTCCAAAACTAAGTTCCTTAGGAATAAATTTCCTTAGGACTGTATCCAGCTTAGGTAACTCTTGCCTCCTGGGTCTCCCTGGGTGAATTCTGGCTGTCTCTACTATAACGTACCAGTTTGCCATGCTGAGTAGTTAACAGGAATCATAGACAAAGTGTCAAGGAAGAAATATAAGACCATAGGTGTCAGCTCTCATCAGATTAACTTTCTTCTTCTGGATCTGAGAGTAGCTTTACTCAATACAACAATCTTCACAATACAAAGTAAAGCAACTAAATCATACTCTATATTTTCAAATCATAAAATTTGTCACAAATGTACAAAATTCATCTAGCTTAAATAGTCTCCATAAATCACCCTCAGTAACAATTTCCAAAACAAAAACAAAGGGCAAAATACAGTCTCTAGTCTGAATTTATCATTTGTGCCATAAGACAGAAATCTATCCTGACAAGTTGTTTGAATTGTCAGATATACTTCTGAGTCTTTCAAGTGATTTATCTTCTGGGTATAAGGCCAATATTTGCATCTTGACTCATTTTTATAGCTACGTTACTGGATTGTTATAACCCGGAATCCAGAATCCAGTATTCTGGTATAAAAACAATAAACTCTTGAAATCTTATAAGTATTTTATTTCTGTTCCCTCAGAACAACTACAAGGTGCTAACTGCAAACTTTCTCTGTACCGCTCAGGTCGGACATACTGCATTAGAACACAAAATACATGATATATTTTGGAGCATATGTTTTAGAAGTGGCAAAATACTGCACTGACTATGTTTATATATTTTATCCATTATATTGTTATTTTATTTTTCTGGGAAAAGATTAATATTTACTTTTAAACAGACATAATTTTAAAAATCAACTTATAATTGTCAGCCTGCACCAAAAGATTATGATTTAAGATGAAAACAAGCTAATTTCATAATTTTCAGATTCAAGTATTTCTATTTTAAAATATTTAATAGTTATTACTTCATTAGTTTGCATCATGGCCAATATCTAGATAACATTAGACATAATATATGCAAAATATTTGCACTTTATAGCTTCTTTTTATTTTATAAGCATTGCATGATATGATAATATAAGTAAAGAATCTGAAGAATATAAAGTAAATTCATATTTTCTTAGCTTTAATAACACTCAACATTCTAATCTATGTTTACTAATTCTGTCTTTCATTAAAATCTAACTTTACTTCAACAACAACATGGGGATTCAAATAGTTTCTTTACTCTATTTAATGGTTTATGGAGGCAGTTTAGTGGGATAAAGAAAGAAAGCACATATTTTGGATTTAAACAGACTTCGAGGAAGGGAGGGAGGAGGAAGGATCATTCATAGATAGATAGATAGATAGATAGAAACATACATAGAATATTTTATTGTTTTATGTATTCTATTCCTTCATTTATCTCTTTGATAAATCTTTGATTTATCCTTTTGGTTTTAAACATAGTTATTTTAACATTATTTTCATATTGCTCTATGATTTCCTGTTCTTTGGGAGCAAATTCTTCATCTACTGATGGTGGATTTTTGTTGTGTACTTTATAATTTTGTCTGTGAGCTACTCTTTAATAGAATGCACATTCCAGGTTATAGAGGCTTCCCAATGACTGATTTGATTCCGTTTTTAAATTAAGATACAATTTATATACATTAAAATACACAGATCTTAAGTGCTTAGCTTGATTACTTTTTTTTAAAGCTTATTGGGGTGACAATTGTGAGTAAAGTTACATAGGTTTCAGGTGTACAATTCTGTATTACATCATCTATAAATTCCATTGTGTGTTCACCACCCAAAGTCAGTTCTCCTTCCATCATCATATATTTGATCCCCTTTACCCTCATCTACCACCCCCCAACCCCTTTACCATCTGGTAAGCACTAAATTATTGTCTGTGTCTATGAGTTTTTGTTTCTCATTTGTTTGTCTTGTTCTTTTGTTGTTTTTGGCTTATATACCAGGTATCAGTGAAATCATATGGTTCTCTGCTTTTTCTGTCTGACTTATTTCGCTTAGCATTATATTCTCAAGATCTATCCATGTTGTCCTATTTCATCTTTTCTTACCGCCAAATAGTATTCCATTGTACATATACCACAACTTCTTTATCCATTCATCTATCGAAGGACATTTTGATTGTTTCCATGTCTTGACCATCGTAAATAAAGCTGCAATGAACATTGGAGAACACGTGTCTTTATGGATAAATGTTTTCAGATTTTTTGGGTAGATACCTAGGAGTGGGATTGCTGGGTCATACGGTAATTCTATTTTTAATGTTTAGGAACCTCCACACTGCCTTCCATAGCGGCTGCAACAGTCTGCATTCCCACCAACAGTGTATAAGGGTTCCTTTTTCTCCATAGCCTCTCCAACACTTGTTACTATTTGTCTTGTTGATGATAGCCATTCTAACTGGGGTGAGGTGATATCTCGTTGTGGTTTTTATTTGCATTTCTCTGATGATTAGTGATGTTGAGCATTTTTTCATATGTTTATTTGCCATTTGTATGTCCTCTTTGGAGAAATGTCTCTTCAGGTCCTCTGCCCATTTTTCAATTGGGTTGTTTGTTTTTTTGTTGTTGAGTTTCATGAGTTCCTTGTATATTTTGGATATTAGCCCTTTATTGGAGGCACTGTTTGCAAAAATCTTCTCCCATTCAGTTGGTTGCCTCTTTATTTTGTCGATGGTTTCTTTTGCTGTGCAGAAGCTTTTAAGTTTGATATAGTCCCATTCATTTATTTTAGCTTTTACTTCCCTTGCCTTTGGAGTCAAATTCATAAAATGCTCTTTGAACCCAAGGTCCATAAGTTTAGTACCTATGTTTTCTTGTATGCAGTTTATTGTTTCAGGTCTTATGCTTAAGTCTTTGATCCATTTTGAATTAATTTTGGTACATGGTGACAGATAGCAGTCCAGCTTCATTCTTTTACACGTGGCTTTCCAATTCTTCCAGCACCATTTATTGAAGAGGCTGTGTTTTCTCCATTGTATGTTTTTTGCTTCTTTGTCAAAAATTATCTGTCCATATTTAAGGGGGTTTATTTCTGGGTTCTCAATTCTATTCCATTGGCCTACGTGCTTTTCTGCCAATACAATGCTGTTTTAATTATTGTTGCCCTGTAATGCAAGCTAAAGTCAGGGAGTGTGATACCTCCAGCATTGTTCTTTTTTCTTAAGATTACTTTGGCTATTTGGGGTCTTTTGTGGTTCCAAACAAATCTGATGATTTTTTGTTCTATTTCTTTAAAAAATCCCATTGGTATTTTGTATATTGCTTTGGGGATTATGGATATTTTAACTATGTTGATTCTTCCAATCCACGAGCACGGAATGCTTTTCCATTTCTTTGTGTCTTCTTCAATTTCTTTTAAAAATGTCTTATAGTTTTCAGCATACAGGTCTTTCACATCCTTGGTTAAGTGTATTCCTAGGTATTTTATTCTTTTTGCTGCAATTGCAAAAGGAATTGTGTGGTTTTTTTGTTTTTTATTTTTTATTTCTTTTTCTGAGATTTCATTGTTAGTATATAGGAATGCAATGGACTTTTGTACTTTGATTTTGTAGCCAGCCACATTACTGTATTCGTTGATTGTTTCTAATAGCTTTTTGGTGGAGTCTTTCGGGTTTTCCATACACAGCATCATGTCATCTGCAAAGAGTGACAATTTAACTTCTTGATTCCCAATTTGGATGTCTTTTATTTCGTTCTCTTGCCTGATTGCTCTGGTGAGGACTTCCAACACTGTGTTGAAAAGCAGAGGTGACAGGGGACAGCCCTGTCGTGTTCCTGAACGTAGAGCAAAGGGCTTCAGTTTTTCACCGTTAATTATGAGATTAGCAGAGGGCTTGTCATATATGGCCTTTATTATGTTAAGATATTTTCCTTCTACACCTATTTTATTAAGTGTTTTAATCATAAATGGATGTTGTATCTTGTCAAATGCTTTTTCTGCATCAATTGATATAATCATGATATTTGTCCTTTATTTTGTTTTGTGAGGTATCACATTGATGAATTTGCATATGTTTAACCATCCCTGCGCCCCTGGGATGAACCCCACTCGTTGTGATGAATAATCTTTTTAATGCATTGTTGCATTAGATTTGCTAGAATTTTGTTTAGGATTTTTGCATCTGTATTCATCAGAGATATTGGTCTGTAGTTCTCTTTTTTTGTGATGTCCTAACCAGGCTTTGGTATCAGGGTAATGTTGGCCTCATAAAATGAGTTAGGGAGTACTGTCTCTTCTTCAATTTTTTGGAAAAGTTTGAACAGGATTGGTATTAGATCCTCTTTGAAGGTTTGGTAGAATTCACTAATGAAGCCATGTGGTCCCGGACTTTTACTTTTGGGAAGGTTTTGGATGACTGATTCAATTTCCTTACTGGTGATCGGTCTGTTTAGATTTTCCAGTTCTTCATGGTTCAGCCTTGGAAGGCTATATGTTTCTAAGAACTTGTCCATTTCTTCTAGGTTATTGAATTTGGTGGCATATACTCCTCCACAGTATTCTTGGACGATCCTTTGTATTTCTGTGGTATCTGTGATAACTTCCCCTTTTTCATTTAAGATTTTGTTTAATAATGTCTTCTCTCTTTTTATCTTAGTGAGTCTAGCCAAGGGTTTGTCAATTTTGTTAATCTTTTCAAAGAACCAGCTCTTTGTTAGATTAATTTTTTCTATTGTCTTTTTGTTCTCTGTTTCATTTAGTTCTGCTCTGATTTTTATTATTTCCTTTCTTCTGCTGACCTTAGGTTTCATTTGTTCTTCTTTTTCTAGTTCTTTAAGGTGTAACGTGAGGATATTTATTTGGGATTTTTCTTGTTTCTTGAGATAGGCCTGTAATGATATAAATTTCCCTCTTAAAACTGCTTTTGCTGCATCCTAAAAATTTTGGTAGGTTATATTTTCATTGTCATTTGTTTCTATGTATCTTTTGATCTCTCCTCTAATTTCTTCTTTGACCCAGTTGTTCTTTAAAAGTCTGTTGTTTAATCTCCATGTATTTGTGTTTTTTCCTGCTTTGTTTTTGCAGTTGATATCCAATCTCAAAGCCTTGTGATCAGAGAATATGCTTGGTATGATTTCAGTCTTCTTAAATTTGCTGACGTTAGTTTTATGTCCCTATATGTGGTCCAGCCTTGAGAATGTTCCATGTACACTAGAAAAAAAATGTATAGTCTGATGTTTTAGGACGAAGTGCTACATAAATGTCAATTATGTCCATTTCATCTAATGTGTCATTTAGGGCTGCTATTTTATTATTTATTTTCTGTTTGGATGATCTATCCATAGCTGTCAATGATGTATTTAGGTCCCCTAGTATAATTGTGTTTTGGTCAATTTCTCTCTTTAGCTCTGTTAGTAGTTGCTTGGTATATTTCGGTGCTCCTTGGTTGGGGGGCATAAATAGTGATGACTGCTATATCTTCTTGTTGTATAGTCCCCTTTACCATTATGAAATGTCCATCTTTGTCTCTTGTTATCTTTTTCACCCTGAAGTCTGTTTCATCTGATATCATTATGGCTACACCTGATTTTCTCTGGATACCATTTGCTTGGAGTGTCAATTTCCACCCTTTCACTTTGAGTCTATGCTTGTCCTTGTAGCTGAGATGTGTCTCTTGGAGACAGCATATGGTTGGGTTTAGTTTTTTGATCCAATCTGCTACTCTGTGCCTTTTTATTGGTGAGTTCAGTCCATTTACATTTAGGGTGATTATTGATATGTGAGGATTTCCTATCATTCTATCTTTAGTTTTCTGGTAAGATTGTGTCTCCATGGTTTCTTTGCCTTTTTGTTGTCTATTATTTCTGTATGGTGGTATTCTATGATGTTTCCCTCTGTTTCTTCTTTTATTAGAGTATGTATTTCAGTTCTAGATTTTTTTTAGTGGTTACCATTAAGTTTATGTAAAAGAAAGTTTGATATTTAGAGTATTCCATTTTCTTCAGCATGCTTACTTTCTCCATTCCCATATTCTGGTTCAGGTCTTTACTCTCCCCCTTTTTATGCTTTGGTTGCCACAAATTGTCCCTGTTGATGGTGGTCGAATAAACTCCTTTAGTGTTTCTTGTAGTGCAGGTCATGTATTAGAAAATTCCCTCAGCTTCTGTATGTCTGGAAAGGTCTTTATTCCTCCTTCATATCTAAAGGATATCTTTGCTGGGTATATTATTCTTGGCTCGTAATTTCTCTCTTTCAATAATTTGAATATTTGGTTCCACCCCCTCCTGGCTTGTAGAGTTTCTGCTGAGAAATCTGATGATAATCTAATGGGCTTTCCTTTGTAGGTTACCGTCTTCTTTTCCCTGGCTGCCTTGAGGATTCTTTCTTTGTCGTTGATTTTTGACAGCTTCAATACAACGTGCCTTAGAGAAGGCCTGTTGGGGTTGAGGTAATTAGGTGTTCTATTTGCTTCTTGGATTCAAGGATCCAGTTCTTTCCACAAGTTTGGAAAGTTCTCATCGACTATTTGTTTGAATATATTCTCTGTTCCCTTCTCTCTCTCTTCTCCTTCTGGTATGCCCATTATTCTTATATTGCTCTTTGTCATGGAGTCAGAAAGTTCTTGTAGAGTTCTTTTATTTCTTTTAAGTCTCAAGTTTTTTTCTTCTTCCATCCATGTCATTTCCAGGTTTCTATCTTCGATGTCACTGATTCTTTCCTCCAGCTGGTCAACTCTACTTCCTAAGCGGACTATTTCATTCTTCATTTCTTCTATTGAGTTCTTAATCTCCAGAAATTCTATTTGGTTCTTTTTTTAATCTTTTTTCAATCTCTTTGGTAAAATGCTCATGTTGTTCTTTGATTGTGTTTCTGAGTTCATTAAACTCCCTTTCTGTATTTTCTTGCATCTCGCTGAGTTTTTTCAGAACTGCAATCTTGAATTCTCTGTCATTTAAGTCACATATTTCCATATCTTTAACTTCATTTTCTGGAGACTTTTCACTTTCTTTCTGAGCTGTCTTGTTGCCTTGGTTATTCATGGCAATCAATGATTTATTATTTCTCTTACTAGACATCTACATGAGTAGGTTCTGCAACAAGTTGATTGGAAAAGGTCTTTCTTTTGTTTTTCAATATGTAGTGGTAGAATGTTTTATTTTCTCTCTGACTGCAGCCCTTTTTTCTGTCTCACACTGTAGTGTTATGTTTTCTCTGCACTATTCCAGCTTCTCACACAATGGGGGGATTCCCTGGAAGGTGGCCTTCTCCACTATTAACAGTTCGGCTGGGTCATAGGGTGCTGCGTCCCTATGGGGATGAGGAAAGCTTTTGAAGTTCCAAAGTGCTTCCTGCACCAGCTTCAGAGCCTGTGTGTCTCAGCAGTTCTGTTTACTCCTGCAGGGATCCACCCGGATAGGTGGGGCCAGGGGCAGGGTGAGTTATGAGAGGTGGCCCAGAGCAGTGGCAGCGACCACCACCACAGCCAGTCCTGCTTCCACAGCTCCCTCCCCTTTGCCGGAACTAGTTGGGCTGCAAATCTGTGTCTGCAGACCACAGTTCTCAGAACTGCAAATATTCTGTTCTTTGGATCTGACACTGCTACTGTTCCACTTCTAGCACTGGGCAGGTGGGGGCGGGGTGAGCTCTGGGAGGGTAAGGAAGGGACAGCTAGTCTCAGTGCCTAAGGTGTCTGTTCTCTGCTTGGCAGTGAGGGTTTAAACCACTGTTTTCAGCCTTCTTCCCTCAGTCTTTTCTCCAAGGTCTCTGCTGTGACCGTTGGGTTCAGCCGTATTATATGCTGTCCCCTCAGCCCTGTGGGCCATAAACAGAGCCCTAGTAGTCTGAGTTCTTCTCTCTCCCACAGCTGCAGTAGTTCCTGGATGCAGTGAGCTCGGAGCACTGAGCTAGGTCTGTGTCCTGCGCCCGCGCTGTTCCGTCTCCGCACTTCTCCATTCCCTCCTCCCCTGCTCTCACAATTTGCCCACCTTTAGGTGAATTCAGTAGTGAGCCTCTTCATCTTGCCTGTCTGCTGTACAGGGGAGTCCTTTGTGGAGTTATAGCTGTTTAGTTTGTTGTAAATTCTAGGGGAGATTTCCAGAGGCTCACCTCATGCCGCCATTTTGATGACGTCCTTATCTAGGCAATTTCCTAGCTTGATTAATTTTTGCATATGTATATAGCTATGTAACAATCACACAGATAAATATATACAGTTGACTACTAAACAATGGGGGAGGGTTAGGGGCACTGACCCCTACACAGCAGAAAACCTGTGTATAACTTTTGACTCCCCAAAACCTAACTATCAATAACCTACTGTTAACTAGAAGCCTTAGCAATGACACAAATAGTTGATGAACATATATTGTGTATGTTATATGTATTATATACTGTATTCTTACAATAATGTAAGCTAGAGTAAAGAAAATACTTTTAAGAAAATCATAAGAGAAAACACATTTACAGCACTGTACGTATTTATTGAAACAATCTGCATATCAGTGAACCCACACAGTACAAAGCCGCGTTGTTCAAGTGTAAACTGTACACTGTTTCCCACATCCTTATGGCCCCTATCAGTCAATATCCCCTGATAGGTAACTACTGTAAGTTTTGATATTGTGGTTACTTATGTCAAAGTAACCAGTTATCTTAAGTACCATGATATATGTGACTAATATGTTAGAATGCTTCTAGTTTTGTGTCTTTGGAAAAAAGTGTTAATATGTTTTCCAGTTTTGTTCTTTGGCAAGATTGCCTTGCCTATTATAGATCCTTTGAATTCCCACTTAAATTTTAGAATCAGTTTGTTAATTTTTATCAAAAACACCTAGTTAGGATTGTGATTGTTATTGAATTGGATATGCAGCCCAATTTATGGAGAATTGACATTTAGCCACTATTAAATTTGCCAGCCCACAAATGTGGTAAATCATTCCATTTACTTATCCTTTCTTAATTTTTCTCCACAATTTTATGTAGTGTTTGGTGCACTCATTCGAGATTTATTTTTATTTATACTTGTATAATTTTCAGTGCTATTGTAAATAATATTGCTTTTAATTTTTAATTGTTTCTTGTAAATACAAATACAATTGTTTTTGTATATTGACCTTTTATTCAGCAACCTTACTAACTTCGTTATTTCTATATGGTTTGTAGTTGTTTTTAGAATTTTTTTATGAATGTAATCATGTTATCGTGAATAATGACAGTTTTCCTTCTTCCTTACTAATCTTTATACCTTGTTCTCTTTCTTGACTTACTACACTTCTAATACAAATGTTAAATAGAAGTGATTAGACTGGATATCTTTGTCTTGTTTCCAATATCAGGGGAAAATATTCAACATTTCACCATTAAACTTGCTGTTTGTTGTAGGTTTTTGATGGATAGCCTTTATAATATTTAGAAAGATGCCCTTTATTCTTAGTTTTCTGAAAAATTTTATCATGGACATGCATTGAATTTTAACAAATGTTTATCTGCATCTATTGAGATGATCATATTATTTGTATCCTTTAACCTATTAATGTGGTAAATTCTATTTATTGATTTAAAAAATGTTAAATCAGACTTGCATTCCTGGAATAAATCCATATTGCAAAATTTTAACTTGGCTGTGCCAGTGACTCTATGAAATGCACTATTTCCAGACAGTTTTATATTACTATCTCAGGTTGGGACTGTGGAACCATGAGGGTAGTCCAAAGGAGAATCTATATACAGTAATCTGAATCATTCTGTAGGTGAAAAGTGAAGAAAATAATGGATTCATATTATTCTGATTATAACACTTCTCTAAACAGACCTAAAGTGCTTAATAAAAAACAAATAAAAAAATAGATAAAACACATTTACACGTCGTTAAAATTTGTGAATTTTTACCCAATAGCGTTTCTGAGGCATTGACTCAGCCTGACGACACTTAGGAGTACTAACGAAACAAAGACATTAGGAAGAGTTACAGGCAGGAACAGGGAGCAAGGAGTACTGAAAGCAGATCAAGGCAAGAGTACAGCTGTCTGTGGCCCTCTTGTGGAGAGATAAGAAGACAAACCCTCCATAGCGTCTGGGATGTGGGCCTCACATCACTGTACAAGAGCACAATAGTGAACGTTTAAAATGATGATCCTAAATCACCTAGAAAATATTAATTGTATTTAGTTTGCACTGATTAAGAAGATGAAAAGAATTTTTCAAAATATTTTATGGGAATATGATTGACATTCCAATCCTGATAAAAAGGCAAATCATTAGTTTTATTTATAGTTATATATAAAATAATATATAATGTATGAAGTTACGTGTAGTTATGTATATAATGTAAAGGTTTATATATATTATATATAAAGCTATATGTATATGACTTTATATATAAAAAGATTTGTGTATGTATAGCGGTATACTTACATAGATATAAGACTAGTTCAGTTATATAGGATTCAGTCTCTCAGTCTTCAGGATGACTGAAATTAAACTTTCCTGTGACCATGAACTCAGTCTTTGTCACTCTGTTTTTTTAAAAAATCAATGGCAGCGTGCTCACCAGCTAAGAAATTTCACCTGGCAAACACTGTCAGGGCTTTGCTAGAATAAACAACAGCTGTCATAATGGTATCAATTTACCTGCTCTGCCACTCTTCCATCCATAAAATTGTTTCCTTTTTTCACAAGAGTGTACTGAGGAATAATTAGTTAGCAGTTTAAAAACAACTTGGAGGTATAAAAGATTATTCCAAAATGCTCATTGTGATTATTATTATAATAGCCAAATGGCAAGAGGAATAATGCAGTGATCCTCACTGGTGACTTAATACAGATGTCCTCAACCATCTGTGAAAAAGGTAAAGAACAATCCCATTGGGCCCAACTGCAGAAGCAAGGTGGCAAACAAACCTGGTGAGGGCTCAAGTTTTGCACTGGAGAATCCTAATTGGATTCTCTTGCCTTTTGCCTGGCAGAACATAGGCTTCAAAACCTATGAGGCCAGCTGTCTTCAAAGATACCCTGAAATGTCCACAAAACTCTAAATGAAATTGAGTTAGCTATTAAAGCCTATTCTAAAGTAGAAGTTTATGTCACCTGAGATATCAAAGATAGTAAATTTAACTTTATGGTAAATATATTTGCTTTCATATCCTGGATATTTCACATCCATAGAAGGGGTGCACATTATATTATGCGTGTCCATGTAAATATACTATGTATACAGTGATAACCTCCAAACGTATACCTATAATTCAGACATCTCCTCTGAATTTCAGACCTACATGTTAAGCAGATATTCAAAATTTCCAACTGGATGTCTCATAGGTATCTCAAATTTCTTATAGTATCTAAAAAAGAGTGCCTCTAATTCTCAACCCCTCAACTTTATTTCTGTGTGTCTTTCACACGCCCATACATGGTATCAGCATTCATCCAGTTACTCAAACTTAAGCATGGTTTTCGATTCCTCCTTCTTTCTCATCACTCATATCTAATTTACTTCCAAGTCCTGTCAAATCACCTATAAAAATATCCTGACTCCATTCACTTTTCTTCATCTCAACTGCCACTGCTATAATGAAATCCACCATCATTTCTTGCCTAACTCACTGTAATATCTGTCTCTTTGTAAACCTGCCTGCTTGGGTCCTTTAATTTTCAATACAATAGCCAAAACAATCTTATAAAAACGTAAATGTGACCATGCCACACTTTTGTTAAAACTTTGACTTCCCATTTTACCTAGAATAAAATAAAATAAGTGAACATGGCCTACCAAATGGCATGATCAGGCTCTTCTTGCAACTCACGTTCCAGTAAGGTCTCAAACACTAAACTCTTCCCTGCCTTAGGATCATTGCAAATGTTGCTCTTTCTACCTGAAATAGTCTTTCCCCTGACTGCCAACTTCTCTGATTTCATGTCTAACCTCAAATATCACTTCTTCAGGGAAACTTCTATTAACATTATGCTATCTAAAGCAGTTTTCTCTCTCCCCCAACATTTCCCAGTAGTCTCTCTTTCTGTACATTGCTATTTCTTCTTCGTAGCATCTAGGACAATTTGCAAGGTATTCCCTTGTTTGATTATTATTATTTTTTAATTCCTCCTCAAACTGTAAGCTCCACAAGGACTGGGACCATCACTATTTTGCTCACCATTGAAAATACAGTACCATGTAGTTGTAGCACACATGTGTTAGAAGGCCAATGGGTGTGTGTTATGGAAAGTAGACTCTTTAGTTAAACTTGCTTCACATTGTATTTAGTTCAGAGGGCTACTCTTAGGTGGGGAAATTAACAACAAAAAGTTAGAAAGGGTTGCTGGAATGCTTATTGGGTTAATGTTCACTATATGCTAAGTCTTCTCTTTACTATCTGTATTCGATCTTTTTTTTTTTTTTTCCATTTAGCTAATAGCTAGTTCTTCTTTTGCTGCTGCAAAAATTAGCTTCCTTTCAAAGGCTTTCAGTGGTGCTCCATCCTGCATTGCCAAAAAGTCTGGGTGTCCATGTCACTCTCCCCAGCCCGCCTACCTATATTACCTCCACCATTTTCCCCACCTGTTACCAAAACACTAATCAAGAAATACCACTCATTTCCCCTTCTGTCTCTATCCATCTATAGATGCTTTATAGGACAGTTTATGCTATTTCAAAAACCTAGAACAAGCTTCCATCTGCCATCTGTTAAACCATCATTTCTTCTTCATTAAAAATCTTTCTTAAACTCCAGCTCATCTCAGAAAAAGTATGAGTCTGGAAAGGAATGAGATGTCTCACATTTAGATTCATGTGTCTGACAAGACCCTGCCTACCTGGGTTTACTTAATAATAAAAAAGAATAAAAATTCCGAAATAGGAAAGCAGAATTATAGCATTTGTAAATTTTACCATATGTGACCATATTTATACAGACACATATTCTACTTGTAACGTGCAACAATGTTGCAAAGTGATAGAAAACCAGAACTATTCTTCCCCTCTACACACTGCCTGGCACACTGAGGATACACAGTAAATATACACATGTGTTATCACAAATATGCTAAGGTACAAATTAGAGATAAATAGATGAAGTTTAAGAAGAGTTTCAGATTGAAAATTTTTCTTAAGCATAATTAGTGACTTACTTCTACTAATTGAGAAGACATCTCTATATAGTAATGTCCAGTTTGCTGACAAATAACTCTCCTAGTCCTGAAGTATTTAAACATGTCATGTTCTTAACAAGGCTATCGTCATCAAAGTAGGATAAAAAAAAAAAAAAAAAAAACAAGACAGTTCCTCGGTGGAGGTACAATAAATCATTCATGTCAGGCCAGGAAAAAAAAAAAAGAAAAAAAAAAAAGATTATTTCATCATGTATCTCGAGTCCTGTGAGTCCTAAACCAAGCATTTGCTGAATTGTGGGAATCACTGGCTAGAAAGCAGGATCACATTTTTTTTTTTTTAAAGTGAGACATAATAACAGACCATGAGTTTATTATGAGTCAGTACTGGGTTCTTTAAAACTCATCCTTAGAGGAGTTGGCCAAATGAGAACAGGGGACAATTTTCCTGTATTTATATAGGCTTACTGTTGATCTCCATATTTAGAGAGAAATGTGGAAAAATTTAAAAAGACTCTGAAAGAGGCCGAAATGATGAGTAGGATAATAATAAAGCCTCTCAAGAACAGATAAAGCATTCGGGGTATTGAATCTGCAGAAATGAAGGTAATGGGATAATGACTACTTTCAAAAGTAGAAAGTTTTTATATAAAGGGCATTTTCCAGCTTTTTCTCTACTATGAGGGCTTTATGTGGTGTGAAAATGGGGCTAAATCTTGATTGAAATGGTTTTTACACTAAAGATAGGGGAGCTCTGTTGATAGACATTGTATTAGGTTGGTCCAAAAGTAATTGCGGTTTAAAAGGTTAAAAATTATTGCAAAAACCACCATCACTTTTGCACCAACCTAATAACGTTCAAAAAGAGGCTTCTACAGAAATGAATACAATCTCTATCCTCAGAGAGCCTTAGAGTAGGATGCATAGTAATCTATCTCAGGTTGCTTTGCTATCAGAGAAAATTGTTTAAGCAGTTTGGGTCCCTTAAGGATTAGGATTCTCTGATTCTACTTTCAGTGACTCTGGGAAACTTTTTTCTCAATAATAACTTTGTATTTCAATAGTATATGGGATACTGACTATTTTAAGACACAGCTGTTTATTATTAGAAATCTCTGTGATATGAAGAGAGAGCAAGATATGAACCAAGGAGATGAAAAAGGGAAGTAACTTTTCTATGATTACAGGTTAATTTGAAAAACAGCACATCTCTTTCTCATTCTTCTTTTCTCCATATTTTTCTCATTCTTCTTTTCTCCATATTTCTTTTCTCATTCTTCTATTCTCCAATCCTGGTACAATACTGCATCCTGATAGTGAGGAGGTAGGAGCAGCTATCACTAAATTTAAACTCTGAGCAAGTTAAAGAAGGAGAGCTTCATAAATTGAACATGTCACAAATATCGTATGCTGAGGAATTGGCATTAATTAGAAACAGAGGTGTCCTCATTACCAATCTGTAACACCATTCCAGAGTGATGGGGTCACTTCTATAACATGGTTATAAATTTCACTGTCCTACCTGGTTCTGACATTTTCCTTCTGCATAAAGTGCATGATGGCTCAGTTCCAGACTGACCTTTAGCTTTCCCTCTAATGGCACACCCAAAGACATCGACAGTAGCAACAGGAAGTTCCTAAGCTTGATCTTTACCTATCACAGGAAGGAGGTTGTATTATAATAAACAGTACTCTTTGCAAAATTTTGCACTTATGAATTGATAAACTTCTCGTTCACAAAGAAAATGTTTCAGGCTAAGTCATTAAGAACTATAAAGAGCTCATAAAATCTAAATAAAGACACTGTCAGCAGTAAACATGTTCAATTATGCAAGTTACCAAAAATTTCACCCTATTTATGGTGAATATTTTACAATTATAATCAGGATGGGAAAATAATCACAAAAGCATTTATCTTGTTAAGTTTTTTCAGTTTTGCTGATCTTCAGTTTTTCCTTTTGGGAATTTCTGTTACAGCTGATTTCTCAGAACTTTCCAATTAAAAAAATTTTAAAATCTCAATTCAGTGACTTCGTTTTGATTAACGTGATCCCAGAGTCTACAAAATGCCTTCCCTGGTAATGCTCCTTGAAGTGCTATTTCTGCTTGCTTATAGAAAAGTTCACTTGGGAAACTGATCTGTAGTATAAACATTGTAACAATCTGAGGAACACATTCCATACCCGCCCTATTACTATCACCATCTCTCAGAATCAAGATGCCATCTGAGTAAAGGGAAGGGGAGAAAAAAATGTGAAGAAACAAAAAGATGATCTCTAGTTGTCTTAAAATGTCTAGTAATGATAGGAGGAATGAGAGGATGACTGAGAGGAGAAACGTTTAAAAAATACGGTTATATACATTATGTGTGACATATATCTGAATTTTTGGAAAGAAAAAATCAATTCTTTTTACTATTTACAAATTTTCAGACATATGATTTTGTTTACAAAATACAAATAATTGACTGAATTAAGTTGCCTTCTAAATACAAAAATGGCTTAAAGTTAACCTCAGCTTTCGCTAACTTTTTCAAGTTTTTTGTAAGAATTAAAATTAAAAATTGTAATTTAAAAGATAAAGATTGACTGATTATCATCTACATTGCCATTGAAAATATCCAAAGGATGGCTATTATGAAAAATAAATACATACAGACATACACACATACATAATAACAAGTGTTGGTGAGGGTGTGGAGAAAGTGAAAATCTGTACACTCTTAGTGAGAATATAAATTGGTGCAGCC
Source organism: Rhinolophus sinicus (assembly GCF_036562045.2). Classification (NCBI taxonomy): domain Eukaryota; kingdom Metazoa; phylum Chordata; class Mammalia; order Chiroptera; family Rhinolophidae; genus Rhinolophus; species Rhinolophus sinicus. The sequence continues at coordinate 108,565,976 of NC_133755.1, forward strand.
AATTGTGCAGAAGGAAAACAATATGGAGGTTCCTCAAAAAACTAAAAACAGAACTACCATATGATCCAGCAATCCCTCTTCTGGATATATATCCAAGTTAAATGAAATCAGTGTCTTGAAGAGATATCTGCACTACCATGTTCTTTGCATCATTAGTAATAATAGTTAAGCCATATAAAGGATAAATGGATAAAGCCATCAATGGATGAATGGATAAAGAAACTGTGATGTGTACACACACACACACACACACACACACACACAACGGAATGTTTTTCACCCATAAAAAGGAGATTCTGCCATTTGTAACAACATGGATCAACCTGGAGACATTATGCTAAGTGAAATAAGCCAAATATATAAAGAAAAAGCACTACAGGATATCACTTATATGTGGAATCTAAAAAAGTCAAATACCTAGAAGCAGAGAACAGTGGTTACCAGGGGCAGGGAGGTGGGGGAAATGGGGCGATATTGGTCAATGGGTACAAAGTTGCAGTTATGTAGGATGAATAAGTTGAGATCTAATTTACAGTACGATAGTGTAGTTAATAATAATGTATTCAATACTGCAAATTTGCTAAGAGAGTACCTTTCAGGTGCTCTCATCACACACACAAAAAAGGTAACTATGTGAAGAGAAGATATGTTAATTAGCTTGACTATTGTAATCATTTCACTATGTATATGCATATCAAATCATCATGTTGTAGACCTTAAAGAAAAACAATATTTATTTATTTTTTTGAAATATAAGTAAATAATATAAACAAATTAATAAAATGTCCAAAGGAAACAAAATAAAATTCAAAAGATGCTAATAGTCACCTCTATTTCATGACCTATCAAGATTCAAATACTCCCAGGTAGGAGAACACATTAATTTATTTTCAAAACCAGGTTTATGAAGATTTTTTTGAATGTGGATTTTCACAACGAGAGAACTATGAGTGCCTGAAATTAGTGGTGTAAACAAGTCAGGGACAAAGAGGAAAGGGGCTGGAAAATAGAGATAAGACTCTGCAAGACTCAGAAACTCTGTGGCAGACGACAGAAACCAACTCAAACAAGCCAAAAGAAATATATTGGAGCAGATAATTCAGAAATCCTTGACCCATTTCAGACACGATAGAGTCCAGGTACAGTATCATCACATATCTGAAGTTGTATCTGTTTCTACCCTCTGATTTTCCTTGTGTTTGTTTATTCCAAGAAAACTCAATCATATGAAAGCAAAATGATTCTCAGCAGCTCCAAGGTTAGAGCTAAGAAATCCAGGGGGAAAAAAAAGACATACTCTCTCCCCCAGTATTCATATCAATCTATATGAATGATGTGTCCAGCCCTGAGCCAATCACTTTGTCCAGAATCATGAGATACACTGATTAGCTCGGAGGGTATGCTTGTTCAGTTTCAATGAAAGCGAGGCTGGGTGTTGAACTTTCACCATAATGACAAGGATTTGGAAATTAGTAGCTCACTCCTAAGAGGAAAAGATATAGATCATCCCTTCCTCTCCACCCTCCAACACACATGAGGAGCTCATGTATTCTACAGATCTAAAGTACACATCATTTATTGTCTGCCTTAGTTGCCCTGCCTCTTTCCCCTTCCTTCCTTCCTCCCTCCTTTCCTTTTCTTTCTTTTCTTTTCTCTCTTTTTCTCTCTCTCTCCCTACGTCCTTCCCTCCCTCTCTCCTCCCCCGCCTTTTTTCACTCGTTCCTCCTTTAAATAATGCATGTATACATTTTAAAAGTCAAATACTACTATAAAGCTTACAACAAAAACACCAGTGTCCTGCCCTATCCTTTCTCACCAATTATTTCGGCTACCAAAAGATAATCTTTTTAAACTATATTATCTCTTTATTTTATTGGTTTTACTTCTCATTTCTAAACAGCAGGCTTATGATAGTATATCTTTTTTCAAAGATAAAAAAAGATATTATAAATTGGAATTCTATAGCTTTCAAATCTCTTGTACCATCAACCATACAATATTTTATTTACCCCAATCTCACAATGTGGTTATATCATATTTTTTTATTAAGTCAGTGCTCATTTTTAACAAAATTGTGATTATATATACATGGTTATAGCTAACCCATATAGTGTACATGATTATATTTCTTTTATTTTGTAATTTTGTAACATTTACTTTTCATTTCCTTTTTCCTTTTTCCCAGTGTTTATATTTTATTCAGTTGTTGTTAGTTTTTTTTGGGGTTTTTTTTGTTTTGTTACTACTGTTTTTTTATATAAGACATAGCCGGACAATCAGCTCTAATATATTATTATTATTATTATTATTATTATTATTATTATCGAAGCAGAACAGGACTTTATTGGGAAACAGTGTGTACTTCCAGGACATTTTTTTTTCCAAGTCAAGTTGTTGTTCTTTCAGTCTTAGTTGTGGAGGGTGCAGCTCAGCTCCAGGTCCAGTTGCTGTTGCTAGTTGCAGGGGGTGCAGCCCACCATCCCTTGCAGGAGTCTAATCGGCAGCCTTGTGGTTGAGAGGATGTGCTTCAACCAACTGAGCCATCCAGGAGCTCAGCGGCAGCTCAGTTCAGCTCAAGGTGCCATGTTCAATCTTAGTTGTAGGGGGCAGGGCCTACCATCCCTTGCGGGACCTGAAGAATTGAACCCGCAACCTTGTGGTTGAGAGTCCACTGGCCCATGTGGGAATCGAACTGGCAGCCTTTGGAGTTAGGAGCATGGAAGTCCAACCGCCTGAGCCACCAGGCCGGCGAGGTTACTACTATTCATTTGTTTGATTTCGTTTGTTTGCTTAATTTTCTGTGCATCCTTCATTAATTAATTTATTTATTTTTTAACCTCCAAACAAACTCATCTCAGTGCAAACACATCAGGGATTCCAACAGTTCATTCTGGTCTTTTCTGCAGACTTCCCTTGGATGGCCCTTGCCCTGCGGCTCCAATCTAGACTTGTCCAGCTTTGTTACCCAGCTGAAGTCCCTTCACCTTCATGCCTGGAATTCCCTTTGCCCTTTTCCTTTGTGAGGATCCTCTGTCCTCTGGATTCCAATGGCTTTCTCTTGTATTGTTTACCCTCTCATTTTGGTGGAGTGCTTCCTCCAGTAACTTCCTAAGAAAATATACAAAAGACAACTTTTTGAGACCCTGCATATATAAAAAGGTCTTTGTTCTCAGAAAGCTACACTATAGTCCTGGAAAACTTTCCAGTATCATTTGTGGATGATTTCTTCCCTTCCATTTACTTGGATTTCCCTGTCTAGAGCACCGATCTGGCAAATATGAGACATACCAAATTGCTTTCTTCAGTACATTAGTTTGCTAAGGGCTTCTATAACAAAGTACCATAAACTGTGTGACTTAAACAACAGAAACACATTGTCTCACAGTTCTGGAAGCTAGAAGTCTGGAGTCAGCAGGGTTGGTTCCTTCTGAGAGCTGTGAGGGAGAATCTGTTCTATGCTTCTTTCCCAGTTTCTAGTGGTTTGCTGGCAGTCTTTCATTTTTTATTTTGGCTTAGAGATGCATCACCTGATCCGTTTCTTTATCTTCACACTGTGTTCTCCCTGTGTCTCTATCTCTGTGTCCAAATTTCTTCTATTTATAAGGACACAGTAATATTGGATTAGGGCCAACCCTAATGACCTTATCTGAACTTGATTATCTGCAAAGAGTCTATTTCCAAATAAGGTCACATTCTGTGAGGTACTGGGGGTTAGGACTCCAACATAGGGATCTGGGGGAAGATAAAACATATTCAGCCCATAACACCCAGTATTATATGATGAAGATCTTGATAAGGTGGGGGGGGAGCAGACTAGGTATAAAGGTTTCCTATAAAAGGCAGGTCAGAAGGAAAGCATCTCAGTGAGTGATTCCCACTCCCTGTGCCACAGAGGAAGAATGCTTCACTAGGAATGAGGATGGGAAGAACCAATAAGTGGGAAAGGCTGATGTCTAATTCTGAATATGGGAGGATTTTACATGAATTGTCCGTACTGCTATATATAATTTGCCTCTTATTTCAGGCTTGACTGTTTTATTTTCGTCCTTTCCTTTCCTTTCCTTTCCTTTCCTTTCCTTTCCTTTCCTTTCCTTTCCTTTCCTTTCCTTTCCTTTCCTTTCCTTTCCTTTCCTTTCCTTTCCTTTCCTTTCCTTTCCTTTCCTTTCCTTTCCTTTCCTTTCCTTTCCTTTCCTTTCCTTTCCTTTCCTTTCCTTTCCTTTCCTTCATTTTTTATAGTTAACTAAATCACATTGTCATCTCCCAAACAGAAATAGTTGAATTCTATTTCTCACTGAATGAAGAAAAGAGAACTCAAATGTTACCTGGTCCTTTCAATGAATTTCTGACTCAAGGGCTAATAAGTGTTCTCCAGCAAAGGAACTGTAACAATCACTAGATCCCAGATCTGCATCAAAGTAGAAGCATCAATTTCACCTAAGAATTGTCATCCTATCCTTTCCTAAATCAATCATTAGATTTAACAATTATCTTCCTTGGATAGACAGGTAATAGTTTATTATCATCCTGGTCCCAGTACAGAATCGATATGAACAGCAATAAGCTACCTAGAACATTAGCGTCTTTATCACATTCAACTTTTGACTTCTTCCCAGTGTATAAAAAGGACCCTATTATCTCTACCCTATATTTGAAATTTTCCTTCATCAGAATTCTGGTATTTATCCACGTAGTTCAATCCTGTATACTTGTGCTAGTGTTGTAAGTTAATAGTACAAACATACAAATAATAATAATAATAATAATAATTAGTAATAATAATAGTAATAGCTCAAGATTAAAGTTAAATTAGTATTTTGAGATTAAATGCATAAATTTGCAGGGGAGTGGCAAAAATGATTACTTATTACTGTTTATAAGGAATAAAATGAGTTTAAAAAGTAGCTGCTCATAATACTAAGAGTGGATAATATGTATGAGGCACATTATTCAAATTCATTTTATTTTTCTGATGCCTTTCATTGGTACCTCCAATAGCTATTTCCTTTTGTCAAGCTCCCAAATCTTAACCTGTGAGCCAGCCTTCTACTTCCCTGAGAAAAATGAAGCTAACCAATTTGACTTGTCTTTTCCATTCCCTTGAACTACTAAACAGGTGGGGCCTAGTGTAGCGACCTGGCTACAAGGGAAGACTCAGGACCAAGTCTTGAAACCGCATTTGCAAACAAGCACAATGGTTGTATTATATTACATTGTTCTGGACCAAATAATATAACATTTTCTAAAGGTCATTTATTCACATTTTACATAATATGTGAATTATGTAATTCACATAATTCACATTTTAAAAATAATGATGAATTATGTGAATAATTCATCACATAAGTCATGATGAATTTTAAAGATTTCCTTCATCAGAATTTAAAAATTTTCCTTCATCAGAATTCTGGTATTTATCCACATAGTTCAATCCTGTATACTTTTGCTAGTATTGTAAGTTAATAGTACAAGGCAATTCCTCATTTTAAAGATAATGATGATGATGATTGTGGCATCATACTGGAGGTTGGGGGACAGGGCTGAAACTATTGCAATTCACCACTGCCATCATCCTAATATTTCTGTAGACTCACACCTTTCTCATATTTATTTATTTCTGCCATAGAACTATGTCCTGACTCCTTTTTAAAATGTGTTCTTAACATCCTAGACTATCTCTATCTAGAATTTGGCCCAGGAGTTATCCCCTTTCATACTACGCTTCCCCGAAAATAAGACCTAGCCAGACCATCAGCTCTAATGCATCTTTTGGAGCAAAAATTAATATAAGACCCGGTCTTATTTTACTATAATATAAGACAGGGTCTTATATAGTATAGTATAGTATAGTATAATGTAATGTAATGTAATGTAATGTAATGTAATGTAATGTAATGTAATATAATATAATATAATATCAGGTCTAATAATAATTTTTGCTCCAAAAGATGCATGAGAACTGATTGTCCGGCTAGGTCTTATTTTCGGGGAAACATGGTACTAGATAGATGATAGATAGATAGGTAGATAGACAGATAGATAGAAATACACATTTAAATATACTCTACCACCTTCTTTGCTAAATCTACAAATCATAGTCTTGAAGCTTCTGTAGGGGCAAGTACAGTTAGTGGAGTTCTCAGGAGGAGACTGAGAGATGAGGGCTCCATCTAACCCACGTCCATCTCCACTATCCACAATAGCAGACAGGCTTTACACATCTTGGATATGACTTTTCCCTGAAAAAAAATATTCACTGCTAGAAAGTATGTTTAAGAAACCCCTGGCATACAAATATGCTTACATCTTCCATATATTCTTCCCTATTTAACAAGATTTCCCCCACTAGAAAACACCGGTTACCTTGCTTTTACTTTCAGATGAGTTTCAATAGTTATGGATCACACTCCACTACTACTTTACTACTTTTACTCTTCTCTCTTCCTCCTCCTTCCTTTTCCTCTTCCTCTTATTCTTTATTCCCCTTCCTCTTTCTTTTTCTAATATATATATATATATTAGAGAGAGAGAGAGAGAGAGAGAGAGAGAGAGAGAGAGAGAGAGAGAGAGAGTCTGTCTCTTCCCACAAGAATATAAACTCCATGATGAGAGCAATTTCTGCTCTACTTTGTTTCTTACATATTACCTAATGCTTAGAACAATAATTGCCCAAAATTAATACATACTTGCTGAAAAAAATGACAAAACATTAGAAAAAATAAAAAAAATTTAAATGAACAGAAACAAAAATATCGTTTTTCTTAAAAGATCACAAAAAATCTGACTATCCAAAGCTAATCATTGTCAACATTTTTTTGACAATGATTTTTGGGTCCTTTTGTCAACATTTTTTTGACAATGATTTTTGTGTCCTTTTGTTTGCAGTTATATACCACATTCTCTTCTAGAAGGTCACAGTTCTTTTGAGATGACAGAAATATAAATTATAATACAACACACTAAGTATTATAAACAATGCTATGCAGCATAAAAGATAAGTAATTAACTCTGCCTGGCAGAGTTAGGGAGCATAATAAAATCTAAATTTAAAATATGAGTAGAATTTGCCAGATTGTCATGGGAAATTTTAAAGACAATCCCAAACTACTTATCACCCTGCTATATAATTATTTTATTCTTATTAGAATAAATGAGATTAAAAATATATGGCCATTATTTCAAAACAGGGCTTTTAACTATTACTACATCTATTCTTTTTTTTCTCTGAGATTTTTGCGTGCTTACACTAAGGACGAAAGACTAATACAACTAAATTTCCCTGCCTACGTTTTCATTTTCCAAGCCCTTGTTGGCTAATCTCCCTCTACTAGTTTGAGGAGTCACTTAAAACAGTGCCTCCTGATAGGAATTAATGGGGTTAACACCCAAGGAGGATGTGAATAATTTCATCAGCAGCCACCGCCTCTACCGTTTTAGCCCCTAAACAAAGAGAAGAACCAGGACAGCATCACCAGTTGCTGAGAGCCTATCATTCTCTGCTTCACTGTATACACCGTATTCCATGACCCAGACATAAGCAAAAGATCTAGCATCATTCGGTTTTCTACCCCAAGACAGAAGACCAAGAACATGGGGTCATAGCTAAGTATTGTTTGGGCAGTTATTTAACAAGGAATAAATGGACATTAAAACTCTTGACCAGTTTCTGATCTTGAAGACATGAAATTATCATACCAGTAAAATTAAATGAATCAACATGAGAATGATCCGGACTATAGAGCGATGTCACCTCAAATAGTGAGTAAAGTCAAGAAAAAAATCATAATGGTGAGCAGGGAGGTTCAGTAGAGCAAATACATGGAGATTAGGCAAGGCCTAGTAAGGAAGAATGAGAGGTTTGCTGTGGCATAAATGAGGGGAGTGTAAACAGGAGTGAGTATTAGGTGGTGAGACAGGAAGGGTAGTTTGGGGCAAGATTATGAGAGGCACTGTACGCTAATATAAGGAGTATAGAATTTACATTCTTCATCACCATAAATGCTGTTTATTATTGCTAGACAGCAAGTGGGCAATTCAAGTAGCTTCTATTAGGTGATGGTAAGGCTCAATAGAAGAAAGCATTAAGACTTGCTGTGGAATACTTCCTAAAATCAATCTCCCTTCCGTTTCTTCCTTTTCATTTGCTCAAGTCTGGGTGCAAACTCAATTATTTTTTTCCACATAAATACAGACAGAAATAGAGATAAATGGCTTGTTTGAATAAAGACAAGGCTGAAAAAAAAAGTATTGCTGAGAAAATATATGTGGATTAATGATTTGGAGGGAAAAAAACTAGCTGAACTAGAAGAGAGTGAGTTGGCAATCCATAAAATACAATAATTTTTGTAAATTAAGAAAACATTATAACTCAAAAAATGTGAAAACACTTATTTGTAAAGATATATGTACCTCTATGTTCATTGCATTATTTAAGGTGGCCAAGACATGAAAACAATCAAAGTGTTGATAATTGGATAAAGGAGATGTGGAACATATATACAATGGAATACTGTTAGCCATAATAAAAAGATGAAATATTGCAGTTTGTGACAACACAGATGGATCTTGAGAGTGTCATGCTAAGTGAAATTAGATGGAAAAGTAACAGAACCATATAATTTCACTCATGTGGGATATAAAAAAGAAAGCAACGAACACACTCATAGACACGGACAACTTTATGGTGGTTACCAGAGGGGAAGGAGGTTGGGGGGAGGATAAACAGTAAAAAGGATCGAAAAGATGGTGACAAAAGAACTAACTCTAGGTGGTAAGCATACAATGCAATATACAGATGCTGTATTACAGAATGCTACACTTGAAATTTACATAATATTATTAACCAATCTTACCCCAAAAAACTTAAATATTTTTTTAATTTAAAAAAAATGAAAAAAAATATTATAGTAAAAAAATATTACTGTAATTTAGAGGTCAGCAAGATTTTTATGTAAAGGGCCACATAGTAAATATTTCAGACTTTGAAAGCTGTACAGTAACTTTTGTAACTATTGAATCTGGCCAGTGTGACATGAAAGTAGCCATAGACTACAAATAATCCAATAAAAATCTATGGACACTGCAATTTAAATTTTATATAATTTTTGCATGTCAGAAAATATTATTCTTCTTTTGATATGTTTCAAGCATTTATAAATGTGAAAATTAGCTCATTCTTAGCTCATGGGTATTCATAATTGGGCTATTTGCTCAGTCCTTCTTTAGATGACAACAGGTAAGGCTACTTCAACAACTTCCCTTCTGCTTTGCCCTAACTCTCCTTTTGGACTTAGAAGTCTTCCCCCACACTCCCTCAATATGAGATAAATATAAATGGAAAGTTTAGAAAACATGTTTTTGTTTTTTTTAATTATTTACTGGTTGCTCAGCATTGTATATGAGTCAAAAGGGATCTTACAAAAATTGAGGGGATGGCTTTTTAACTACAAAAAGAGTAGATTGTCAATCATGATGTCTTTTAGAGAAATTATAATGTAGCCTCAGTTATCTCTTTAAAGGAATTCCATAAAATCCTGATGATTGTTTTGATTTTATTTTCTGTCACTATGTAGCCCTTATCACAGGAGCACTCAAACACCAGACTACAAATGGGGTCAGCTGAATATATTCTATTTTAGTACACCAGGAAGAGGAAGAGATGTCCCAGTTTCGTCAATCTCACTTTTGGTATTGCAGGTCACACACCAGCCATTCAGTTCATGAAGTTTCTCTCTATTTCTGGAATAAAAGCATCCCTTGCACTTCAACCTTGTCAGCTCAGAGAGACGAGAACTGATGGGACTGATTTGCCTGCTGGATGTTGTGAGCAAGACAGTGTAAAACTGACAAGCATAAAGATTCAAATGAAATATCCCAATTAAAGTACAGCCGAAATGTGAAGACTAGTACCACCACCATATATATATGGTGGTGGTACTAGTGTGTGTGTGTGTGTGTGTGTGTGTGTGTGTGTGTGTGTGTATGGGCAAAAAAGAAAAGGGAAAAGCATAAATGTGATCAATGTCACACAAGAAAGAACATGAGATAGGAATTTCAAGTGAGGAGTTTTCAAATTCTAAAAGGAGGTTATAGACAGCAGGGTGGAGATGAGAGATAATACAACCTTGCAGTAGACATAATGCACTCCATTAATTAGATAGAGTACTGCAGTATACAGGCTTATAGAACCTCTAAAGATAATAAGAGGCAAGGAACAGCTTCTTTGTAAGATTGCCTGATTCATCTAAGAACAATATTTGCATTTTCCTGAATTCATCTTCAAAAGTCTCTTTCAGTGCACTTCAATTGCCCACAGCACTTCTCCTTTCTTTCTCTCCCTCCCTCTCTCCATCCCTCTTCCTACTTTATCTCTCTTCATTCTTCAGATGTGCCTATTTGTCCTTTTAAACTGCTTGCAAAAATGTGGGAAGAAGCAACTGAATCAGCCCAGCTTAATAATGTAGGTACCAGAGTAAGATAAATGACCCATAGAAAGATCCAGAAAAGGCAGCCATGGTGAGCAAAACCAGGAGTACCTGAAAGATGTAAAGAGTGAGGAATCCTATTAAGTCTAAAGTAACAAAATGGTCGCCAAGGGCCACATTCAGTGTGCAGATATTTTGTCTTTGGCCTACATTTTATTGACTCTCACAATATTTAAAATGGGTTTACATTTAGTTGCCAACAATTTTGTATTTACTTAAAATTGATCAGCAAGGCACATTTTTGTGAAATAGACAAACAATTGAGTTATATTCACTTCTAACACGATGATTTGCTTTAAGGGAGCATTGCACGTCCTCACTGACATGAAGAATCCCTTGCAAAGCATTTTCCAGTCTCAAAATTCTATATAAATTGAAGTAATTGAGCACAAGGCAGCAGAGATTTCATCTTGAAAGTAACTAAAGAAGCATACTTCAAAATATGGCAGTATTTTAAGTGAGTACTTAATAGAAGAAATCGTCTGAAGCAACACTACAGAGGCAAAATGTCCTTAGTCCAAAATACAAGTTTAGAAGAATAGAACGTCTAAAAGCTACATAAAAATTTTAACAAAGTGACTTGTAATGATACTATTTTTAAAAACAAATTTCAAAGCCGTATGCCACTAATTAATGTAAATTAATGTCACTTTTAGTTATATTGTTATCTAAAATTTTAAAGGAAATAATACATATTTATATAGGTGTTTATATTTATATAAGCGTTTGTATGTAAGAAAGCAAAATGTTAAAAATGATATGTGAAAATCAAGTATAAGTATGTCATATACATATATATTAACAAAATCCAGGAGAACTTTTGGATTGTTGAATGTTCAGTGTAGATGACAATTAAGGATTAATAAACTTAATACATAATGGGTAATTAGAAATCAATAATAAAAAAATCAAACACTATAAAATAAAATTTAAAAAATGATTTAACTACATAATCATTTTCTAAAAGAATAAATATAACAAGTAAAAACATTTGATCTTACTAGCAACAAAGTAAATACAAATTATACCACTAACAGAATTGTATATTCACCTACAAACTTTGAGAAATTTTAAAACTTTAACAGGGGCTTTAGGAAAGTGGACTCTCATCCATTGCTGGTAACAATTTCTACAAATTATGGAGGAGAGTATATAAGCAGGTGTCAAAGTTCTTAAAAATTTGTCTACCCTTGCACCTAAAATTCTGCTTTTAGTAATTTGCCCAAAGAAGTCACCAAGTAGGACAAAATAATATTAAATGTCATGGACTATGGCTTGGGCAGTCCCAGCAAGCAGCCCTCGTCAAAAGAGGACACTAAGTTTACTTCTACGCTGGATATGCATGACAATTCCCTTTGCCAACTCCATTACTTTTGTCCTAATGCCTTAACACCTGTTAAGTTGGGCTGGATCACCATCAGAACTCAAACATCTTCTTCCTAACCCTTGATTCCCTTCAGCTTATTTCTGAATAGCACACAGAAGACCCAGAGAACAATAGATGTGACCTACTGCCAAACCCATGATCAAAAGAGAAGTGAGAAGCCAGTAACAAAACCCAGCAGTCACTATACACAACAGCCAAGACATGGAAACAACTGAAATGCCCATCAGTAGATGACTGGATTAAGAAACTGTGGTACATTTATACAATGGAGTATTACGCAGCCACAAAGAAGAAATAAATCTTACCATTTGCAACAACATGGATGGACCTAGAGAACATTATGTTAAGTGATATAAGTCAGACAGAAAAAGACAAATACCATATGATCTCACTTATATGCGGAATCTAAAGAAAAGAATAAGTGAATGAACTAATCAGAAACAGTTTTGGAAACATGGAGGAAAAACTGAGGGTTGCTAGAGGGGCGGGAGGTGGGTGGGGATAAGGGAAGGTGAGGGGTTTAGAAAATAGTCGGTAACCACAAGATGACCACTGGGTTTTGAAAATTAATTTGGGGAACGTAATCAATAATGTAAAGATGTTGTAGGGTATCCGATGGACATGTGTCCCATTTGGGAGACCACCTCAGGGATGATGTAGATGCCTGATCTCTGCACAGTACACCCAAAGCTGAATAATACTGAATGCCAACTATAATTTTATATAAATATATATATACATATATATGTATATATTTGTATGTATATGGTTACAGGAAGCGGAGTACAGTATTAGGAATAGAGACAGTGGAAATGTAATGGCTCTGTGCGATGTCAGAGGGATAGTGGATAGGGGGAGGGGGGTTCACAGAGTGTGAGGGATATAAATGATAAACGTCTAAGTTTTGCTTTGTCTTGTGCACCTGAAACTAACAAAATTAAAAAAAAAAAAACAAACAGCAGTCACATACTGTTTCACTTGACCACATAGCAATGTTAGATGTCTACATCACACAAAAAATTCATAAACTATATGAGACAAATGAAGAGATGGGAAAAATATAATTCCCACATATATGTAAAAGACCAAATATTCTTAATATCCAAAAAGCTGTTACAGTTCAATATAAAAAAGACCAAAACTTCAATAAAAAAATTAGTAAAAGGTATTCACTGACTGGTGAAATAAAAATAAATATAATTTTTAAAGCATATAAAAATAAAACAACTTTAATCATAGTTAAACAAATGCAAATTAAAACTGTGAGACACCATTTTCACCCCTCAGACTAACAAAGGCCAAGCTCAATAATCTTTTGTGTTAATAATAATGTGTTGACACAGAATCTATCACACATCATTGATGACTGTTCAAGTTGATACACTGTCTAGAAAGGTTAAGTCTAAAAGATTCTTACTATTTGATATGAATATATGCTTAGATCCAGGAATTCCACCTCTAGTATTTGATCAACAAATATACTCCTGCATGTACATACAGAAGAAATCATTCATTGAAACGTCTTTTGTAGTAGCAAAAGACTGGAAACAATCTAAGTATTCATTAATATATATACACAATGATATGTTATTAAGTAAACATAAAAGATGGGTATATGTATGTGTGTATAGATGATATAATGTGTATAGCTATATAGATATAGATGTAGACATATAGATATAGAATGATTTCCATGATGTATTATTAATTTGAAAAAAAAAGGAGGAGAGAATGTACACATTTTGCTTCCACTTTTTTGTGTAAAGCACATGTACTTTCATCTGCATAGACTATCTCTAAAATAATTTACAAGAAAGTTTTGCTAATGATAGCAAGAGCTAAGTTTTACAGATGGGCCTGGCATTGTTCTAAATGGTTTACTTATGTAATTTAATATCAAAACAATTTCATATGTTAGGTACAATTATTATCCCCATTTTTCATATGAGGAAACAAAGGTACACAAAAGTTAAATAAGCTCTCTAAGGTCACACAGCCAGCAATTGCAAGCTGTAACTTGAACCCAGACAGTCTGTCTCCAAAACCAGTGTTTTTAACCACTAAGTAATTAGCCTTTGAAAACTCCAGGGTTCGAGGAATATTTACTTTCCACTTTATTGTTTGTCTTTTTACCATGTTTATGTACTATTTTTAAAATTGCAAATGTACTAAAATTTAAAAATGTACATTTTAAAATATAAAAATAAAAATTATTCAAACCACACAAATTCTAAAGCACAGCTGGAAAAACAGGAGGACCGAAAAAGCCCCAAATTCTGACAATGTCTACTGAAAGAGGGCTGGCCCTACCAGATGGAAATGCCTGCTATAAACATAGAAAAATTAAACAATGAAGAACTGACAGAAGAATTAACAGAGAGATCAGTGTAACAGAAAAAAATAGCTTAGAAGCTGATCCTAGCAAAATAAGAACTTAATATACTATTTTTTTTAATATGAAAAAGTGGGAGGATTATTCAATTAATGCCATTGGATAAACTGACTATATATGCTAAATATATTGTAAATGAATTGAAAAAATAAATGTAAAAGCATAAAATCAAGATATATATATATATATATATATATATATATATATATAAAATCAAGATATATATATATATACAACATATATAAATTCAAGATATATTATCTATATATAAATATATCTATATGTATAAATCAAGATATATATATACACACACACACACACACACACACATATCTGCCATATCTGCCTGAACCTGCTCCCTGGATAAGGAAAGATTTTTCTTAACATAAAGCACAGTGGAAGAAATAATCTGGAAAGCATGAGGCAATTTTGCCAAGATCAAACTTCTAAAACTGCACATTTGGAATATAAACAAAATTCAGGACTATGAATTGGGAATAATTGTTCACAACAAATAAAATAATGAGTGATTAGCATTATATACAAAACATGAATACAAATCAATAAGTAAAACATCAAAATGTTCGAAGAAAAATGGGTAAAGGAAATTAACTGACCACAGAAGAAAAATACAAATCACATATAACTCATTTAATTCTATCTTTCATATAAATATAATTATTTTTCCCATTTTACAGATGAAACTGATACTCAGAAAAAGATTAAGTAGCTTGCCCAAGCTCATACAATAAAAAACTAGTGAGTGGATATCTGAATTAAAAACTTTACTCTAAAGCCCATCCTTTTAACCCTAAATTTCCACTCTCTAGGAGCTGATATGTATCTCTCTCTGTACATATACAGTATAGTAGTAAGATCTTGTCACTATCAAAAGTGAAACTGAAGAAAATACTGTTTGTTTCACGTAACTGATAAATTGGTACAGGGTTTCTCTAAGTCTACTTGCAAAATAAGGTCATTGTACGTAATCAATTCAAGGACATATCCTTACCACTTTTCTTAATGAGACAGTTCAATGACACCTGTGAGAGAGTTTATATTTTGGAAATATAAATGGAAAAACAAATGTAAATGTCTCAATGGGAAAGGACTAAATGTATTTCTGGTTAAATATTGCTCCTACTTAGCACCATTTTTCAGGAAGTCAGCGGTCGAAGTAACAATAACTACCTGAAAAAATTTTGAACCTATAAAAACCCCACTAGACATGTATTATTATCAAAAAAATTTGAAATTATAATAACATCCACAATATCTAATTTCAATTTTCCATTTGTTTGCATTATTTAAAATAATTTTGTAGCCAGATACAACCTAAGTTAAAATGTATATTCTGAGCTAAATTAACTTTCCTGCCAAATTGTTGGCCCAAAGTGCTAGTTTTGCTGAAGCCAACAGACTGCTAGACAAGGAAAGATAATGTCAAGTTTGGTAGCAGAGGTTATCTCTGAAGGGCCTTTTATAAATTCTTGCCAAACCCAAGATCTATTTCAGTTTTAAGTCATCTGTTAATCTACAAATGGTCTCTCTCTTCCTTCTTCCCTCATCTTTTCCCGAGTCACTGGTTTCCCTCAGCCTCAAATTCTCGGCATTCCTGACACCACTGTTTTGTGCCACCTATTGCTTTCTTCTGGAGCCTCACTCCACAGTGAGATATGTAGATAGGTATATAAGTGAATGGATGGATGGATGGATGGATGGATGGATGGATGATAGATAGATAGATAGATAGATAGATAGATAGATAGATAGATAGATAGATAGATAGATAGATAAACAGACAGATAGAAAAAGAGATATGTATAGATAGATAAAACATTTCATATTCTGAAATTCATAGGCAATAATGGGAAGGGAATAATCTTAACTCTAAAATCTACCATGATCCCTATCCATGAGAGAGAGAGAGAGAGAGAGAGAGAGAGAGAGAGAGAGAGAGAGA
Organism: Rhinolophus sinicus; assembly: GCF_036562045.2. Lineage (NCBI taxonomy): Eukaryota > Metazoa > Chordata > Mammalia > Chiroptera > Rhinolophidae > Rhinolophus > Rhinolophus sinicus. The sequence goes on from NC_133755.1 coordinate 108,582,199, forward strand.
GAGAGAGGCAGAGATGGTCTATGGTTGGTTGAATTGTTTAGCCCTGTCGACTAGAGCTGAAGTACATTTATTGGTGGATGAATGCATAAGTGGTAGGGGTAGAGAAGAGGAGGGCATTAAGTGCCAAATTTCAGCTTCAATAATAACTATTGCTGAAAACTGGCATGACTTCAAATCTCCCCTCACCAAACAGATGGCATGCAAGTTGTGTCAGTGGAAAATAAGACACCTTTTAAAACACACACAATAAACAAATATTATGGAATTGAACCTGAAAGTTTAAATTAGTTTTATCTTACAAATACATCTCTACTAATACAACTTGACACATCATAGAATACTATTAATGCAACCACTTATCCAAAACATTTCAAGGACTTTAGCTCAAGTTCTTGAAATATGCTATGAATATGACAATATATTTTTATAGACCAAATACATTAATGTCACCTAAATAAGAGCTCAAAGAGAAATAGCCATGTTGGATTTATTTTATTCTGGGTACCAGAAAAGTTCAGAGAAAATGGAAAAATATAAATTATGGAAAGCATAGGTGGTTTAATTATCAAACTAATGCACAGATATGCATCCTATTAAAAGTTATTTAATTATTTTCTTTTCTCTTGGGTTCTTAAAAAGATTATAGTCCCAGTGTGTTCTTGTTGCTATAGGTTACAGTGCCTTTTAAAAAATCAGTACATTGCATCAATCCTTTTCATCAGTTTCATAAATATGAAACACAATTTTTATTCATTATATATGATCAGAGTAAGCCTTGATGAGAAGTGGACACTACCAAGGGTTTAATCTTACCAAATGATATCCTGGGTGGTCAATTTCAGAAGCACCAATGAAATGAGATAACAACAACTGAGTCTTCATCACTGGGGATTCTTTATTTGTGCACAATTAGTGTTATGTTTGAAATACCTGCCATTTGTAGAAACACAGGGGTTATACTCTACGCAAAATAATAAAACAGATGTTGTTGTTCACTCACAATATACCAAAACACACTTGGTTCAAGTAATAAGGGCCAATTTTCACCTTGGAAAGTACAAGCTGCAGGGTCCCTAGTATTTCAGGATTCATCAAGGCTAAATCGTCATCTTAATGCCACGCTATCCCAAATGGGGAGTTTTAGCACTCTATAATTTTCATCATGTTAAGTCTTGGGTAAAAAGAAAAAAAGGAACTTAAAAACCTCATTAGTAAAGTGAAAGTTCAGCATGCAAAAAGTAATTTATCATGTTAAATTTACTGATTTTTTTTTTTAACATGTAAAATTCAAAATGTCCTAAAAGCTATAGGAAAAATAACTTCCATCGTCCCTCATCAGTCATCAGCTTCTTGTGGCTCTTTTCGTCAATACTTCTATGACTAAGCAAAAAATGTGATTTTCTCTCTTTTTTTAACCAAATGGGCCTTACTATATGCATCATTCTACACTTTGCTTTTATTTATTTTTTTCAGAGATTGTTTTATGTCAGTTCATAAGGAAAACTTTCTTTTTTCATGGCATAATAGTCTATTGTATAAATATCCAATAGATTGTTAAAATTCTCTATTGATGAATATTTAGATTGCTTCCCATCTTGTACCATAAAGAAATAAAGAAATATATGTATGTAAAATACTTCTAGCCTAGGCCTCTGCTTAGATCCTAAATAAGTGCTTATACATTTGTTGAAATATTAGCACAGAGACACATTGTCATACTTGAAACCATTTCATCTGATGATTTTATCCTTTAAAATCCTTTCCAACTCTAATTGCCAAGTATAATCGTAGGCTCTCTGTGAACATCAATTAAGAGTGATGTGGCATATTAAATTTCATTAAAATTTTAAAGGACATTACCAATCATCAGACTATTGCTTCATTGGAGGTTCTGTTTGACACTAATTAGTGAACTCAACTTGGCTTTCTCTATATTTCTGGGGGATGGGAGTGGTGCAAAGGGGAAGGGAATAAACTACATTAATTTTAGATCCATGACCAGTTACCACAGACTTTCCCCATTTCAGAACTCTTGTAGCATCAGTATCAGGTGGCATAACCTTTAACTGTTCTACATTAAACTATATAGTTCAGTGACCTTTGCAAACTATGGTAGTTCAACTATGGTTCACTTAGGCAGCAAAATAATTTACTGAAAGGATATTGGAAGCATATAAAACTGTCTAAAGAACAAGGCTTGGGAAACAGACAGAAACTAAAGTAACTTCAAGAGGAGCAGGCAGCAGAACAACATCTGAACAAGATGCCACCTCAGCTAATCCCGAGAACATGTCTGCAAGACGCTGTGGTCATTGCCCCTGAAGACTCTGAGAGCAGCCACCATCCCTCAGCAGTGTCTTTCAGTCTTTCCTATTTGTGTCCCACGTTAAGGAATATATTTTATATGGTATTCTAGTACACCCATACACGTAGAGTTAAATCAATTTAATTAAATAAGAACACTCCAATGTGCAACGCATTCTAATATCATCTATTTTTTTCTATTTCATTTTTTAAATGCTGGTTGCAACCCACTAAATTGATTTCAAGACCCACTAATAGCTCAGGACCTGCAGTTTAAAAAACACTGCTCAAGAAAGATTGATTTAGACAATGGTGTAGTTGTTGATAAGTAAAACGAACAAGAGTGTGGAGGACGTGAAAAGTAAAGAAAATAGAAGACCATTCTGCATTTGAAAGGAGACAGGGTAGAAAGAATGGGAATTGAAGCTTGTACACACATCCTTTATCAGCAAATGAAACCAGCATGACCCTAATTTAATAATGTACCAAAGATTAAGCCACACACATCCACTTAGCACTGTAGCCATACACATCATGACTTTTCTGACAAGAAAGGAAGGATAAGAGGAAGGGAGGGAGGGAGAGCAATGCTTTAAGTAACATTTTTACATGTAATCCAGAAGTTCAAATTCAATATAGATGTTCTAAAAAATCCTCCTTTATTTCAGAGGCAATGCACGCTTTCCTCCTGCCCTTTTCAGCTTCACTTCACAAATTCCTTTTCCCCACCATTACTTAGGCTGGAGACTGGTTGTCTGATGTGAGCTGTCAACACACTAAGAGTCATAAAATTAAAAAGAGTACTATTGTAGGATACAGCTGCTTCCATACACATCCACCTAGATCCTAGATTAAATTCTAGCCACAATTGCATGCCAAGAAATAAATCTAAACTCAACGTTGAAGTTATGTGTTGGAGCCCACGGTGTACCTAACATCGGCCTCAATTGTGTGATGTCTGTGGCTAGATGACATTTTCCTCAGTCTCTCCCTCTTGTTCTCATCAAGTGGCAGCTACCTCTCTTCTGGGAACATTCAGCTTTCCTGCAGGGTTTCAGCCTTGGTATTTATCCATTCTACAGTTCTAAAGTTAGTAGAGAAATAGAAATATTTCATTTCCTTGATTATGCTTCCATTCTTCAATTATCTCAGGAAATGCCAATGCCAGACTGTGGCTGAATAAAAATTTTGCAGATGACTGGCCTGTCTTAATGAAATTATCCAGGACACCCACGTTGGCTGGTGAGTTCTCTTAGCTAAAGGAAAGCATTTCCTCACTGGCTTTCCTGCTCAGTGGATAATCTAACCTACCCTGGCTGTTTGGGTGCCCTCAATAGTCTAGGAAAGGCCAGCTGGAATCTCCAAGCTAATTATCGTGCTCTATGTGGCAGGTGTTTCTCACTATGATTTTTTTTTTTCCCGGCTTTGGAGAAAACCCTGCATTCTACTTCTATTTTTAGTCACATTTGTAATAATGGAATGAAAAATAAGTGACTTCTTGAACTCCTGTTACATGTCATTCAGGAAGAGAAAATATAGCTCACTCTGACAGTTACTAAATTAGAACTAAAGAATTTCTCAGCAGTTCAGGGGTGTGAATTTGCACATTCTTTAAGCTGGTTGTTTCCTGGGTGCTCTGTCTCTGGAGAGAAAATGTGAAATACGGTGTGGAAGCGTATTTGGCATTCACAGGTGAGAATCAGATTCTAGAACGTCTAATTCTAGTGTAAAGTATGATCGGCAAAGGGCTGGATTCCTAAATGGAATGGATGGGTAGTCAGCCTGTGTCATCACCATGAGACTTCTCATAAACCTCAGCCCCAAAGGGACAGTATGTTAGAAAATGCAAAATATATCAGACTTTGGGATCACAAAGAAAGCATGAAACATAGAAGAAGTGTGGTTTCCTAAAAAAAAAAAGTAAAAAATGCAAATTGATTCTAAACATTATTTCTAATTCTTTTTAAATCCATAAATAAAATGTTAAACCTATTGTTTCCTGGTTTGTTTTTGTTTTTGCTATTACTCTTTCACTGTGTCAGCATAATCTGATTTCACTAAATATCAGTTCTCCCATTTTACTTCAGCAAATTATTTTGAATAAAATAATTCAATAGGCACTATTTTGAAAAAATCAATAGGTCATAATAAAGGCTTCCATTTCATTTTAGGGAACACCTATTTTGTGAAGACTATTTCAAGTTATTTCTATTGTACTGGCATAATGCTCACCGTTCAAGAGTATGTAGGATGTGCTACTTGTATGATTTTTTCCCAGAAATATGTAATGTCAACATTTGTCCCACGTTATCAAAATTCAGTTTCATTTTTAAGTTCTCACCTGTATTTATTGCTGTCTCTTTTTGTGCCCAGCAAGTTAAATACATGATTTTCTAAGCTTAAAGACTTCCAGATGGTAAAAACTTTTCAAAGGTAAGCTTTGTTTAGTTACCACCACCACCAAAAAAAAGAAAAAAGAAACCTCAGAACTGATCCTATGCTTTTCATCCTATTTACCTCAGTCCAAGACACCCATATTATCTTTCATCACCCGCAAACATCATACACAACTCTGAAGATCTCCCAATCATATCCAATCTCCTACCTCTCTGAGACCTTCTAAGCTGTGCCACGGAGACTTCTGCAACTTATAGCTTTTTATCAGCAAAATACCCTTTACCTCAAACTCAAAACTGAGCATTTGCTTCACTTTTTGCTGAAAATGAAATCTGGCACTACCCTGAGAGCTATACCTGTAACCATTTCTTTCTCTAATGCTGCACATACATCAAGATCTGGAGATAGGGTAGATGTCCTTGCTCCTTGTTGACACATTCAGACAAAATCCTGCCTCTTTTCTCATAAATCTCAGCTTCTTTGAAGCACATGTCACCTGTTGGAGTTCTCCACTGACCCTCTAGTCAGCATTTGTTTGTGACTTTCCTCTTCACTACTCCTATCATGATTCTTTTTTTATTTCAATATCCACACAATGTTCCACTCCATACCCCTGTCTCTCAATTTCCTTACCTTTCTCCTCCATACACTAGTTCACGCAACCATTCACTCCCATGGTCAAACTTTAATGCTGCCAACATCAACAGTAGTTCCTTACTGTCCATCTAAGGATCTCCATCTCTGATCACTACCATGAATCTTTCCAGCTAACTTCCTTTAATCCTCTGGCACTATCCAATCCACGTACCCTACCAGTTTTTCACTGTCCATCTGCCCACTCACCTTCCCCGCTTACCTAACTTAGATTCTGTGATCATTTTAAGCCCTCTCTTGCATTCATTCTTAACTCCTTTATCCCATCTCCTCATCATATATGTCAGCAAAATTCAAACTTGATGAGACTCAATTCTCTCTTTACTCCAGGATTTTTCTGGAGCTGTAGACCTTAGCTTACAAAAAATACACAGAGGCACAGACCAGATCCACTTTATATTTATTCCTCCAAACCTTAAGTGGGCCCTGAGGCATACCTCATAATCCTACTATATTCCTGTAAACATTTAACTCCTTCACTCTGAGATTACATTTCTCATCTTCTTTTTCCTCAAAATTCCAACTATTTCTTTTATCCCCATGAGCTCAGCTGAACTTGACCTGATTTTTTTAATTTTACTGGCAAATAAAGCAATCATAACAAAAATACAAAAATGTGAATTGAAATAAGGAAGATGAGGAAAAAACTATGCATTACTGGATTGGTATTTACGGATTGATATGAAGTCATTATTTTTAAAAGATACACATACACACACATATACATACATGCATACATACAAACATACATAATTTCATTGTTGTGTCTTCTGAAAGGGCATAGGAACAATAACACCTAAGTAGCAATGTGTATATTCAGTATCCCATTAAGAGGACTATGGGTTCCTGGAGAATTAGCTACATCTAGGTGTGGAGTAGGAAAGATAAGCTATGGAGTAGGAAAGAACACCTTCAGTGTCAGGAAGTAAGGAGTCAGCCTGAAGGTACTAACACAGGCTAGATCTAAGATACTTTGATCATCCAAAAGAATAATAGCAGTAAAAACTATTATGCATTGAATTAAAATAAATATCCAGGAGACCATACTGAATAAAAAGATAAATAGATATGAGGGTCAATATAAGATTGCCAGTTTAAAGGTAGAAGGAATGATAGAGTTATAAAATCACCATTTGCAACCACCATATCAATAATTGTTTCAAGCAAGGATCAGCATGAATGTTAATACCCATTAGGGAAAGTTTGTTGATTAAAAATATGTTTACATAATCTCAAAATATGTCCTCAAATATTTCTTGTTGATCAGAAATGGGGATAAAATTTCCTTTAAAATGGACAATTCTTGCAGATAGCAACTAATTAAGTGGTTTTATTAATTTGCTAAACAGGTTACCACAAACTGGGTGGTTTACAAAAAAGGAGTTTATATTCTCATAGTTCTGGAGCCTAGAAGTCCAAGAGCAAAATGCCAGCAGGTTTGGTTTCTAGTGAGGTCTGCCTCCTTGATTTGCAGACAACCACCTTCTTGCTGTGTCTTTCACATGGCCTTTCCTCTTTGTTCATATATTCCTGGTGTTTCTTCCTCTTTTATAAGAACATCAGTCCTATAGAATCAGGGCCCCACTTTCCTGACTTCATTTAACATTAATTACCTCCTCACAGGCCCTATCTTCAAATACAGTCACATTAGGTGCTAAGGCTTCAATATATGAATTTAGGAAGAGACACAATTCAGTCTATAATAAATGAAAATGAGGAACATTCTACAAACAACTAGCTAGTACTATTCAAAAATGTCATTGTCACGAAGGACAGAACAAAAGGCTGAGGAAGCTGTCCAAATAAAAGTATTGTTCCACATCAAAGGAGACTAAAGCAACATCACAACTAGGTATAATGTAAGAACTCAAGTTGCTATAAGGAACACTGCTGGGAACCTTACAGTTTGCATACAGACTGTCTTTTAGATAATAACATTGTATCAATGTTGTAATGATGCCAAATTTCCTGAATATTATAATTGTATTATATGTATGTAAGAGAATGTCTTTTAGTAAGTAAATACTGAAGCTTTTAGGAGAAAAGAATCACGACACCTGCAATTTAATCTTCAAGTGTTCATCATATACTAATAATAATAACATGCAATAGATACTTAGAGAGAGAAAGTAAACATGGTAAAAATGTTAACAATTGATAAATCTAGGGGTTATTGAAACTTTCTGGGGACTTGAAATGTTTAATGTAAAAAGTTAAATAAAAAAAGCAAATGAAAAATATGAAAGTAAATAATGCAGGTAGTTTCATTGCCTCACAAAATCTCTCTGAAAGTGATTTTTAAACTGTATAAATCCACAAGGACAAAGGGATCAGCAGAAGTAACAAAACTTGGGAGACAAGGAAGCAGATGGATGAGTAGTAATTGACTTAAGATTCAAAGAGCTGAGTCTTAAACCAGTTGTGGGTACAGTCCACTAGTTTACATTACTGAATCCCTCAAAAGGCCCAGTTATTGGTAGTACCAGCTACCCCTGAAGATGAGACTAAAATAGAAGAATTGGTTGAAACCTGTTTAAGAAGTAAATTCTCAGTTCCCTTCCCCAGTTGCAGCCCAAGAACTCCTACTCTCCCACCCAGAAGACTGGAGGATTTCCCCTGTGGAGGGTAAAGCAAAGGATGTATGGACTGGCAGATTCCAAGGACTTTGAGATCAGGAAGCTGTTTTATTTAAAAAAAAAAAAAAAATATATATATATATATATAAATATATATATATATATATATATATATTTTTTTTTTTTTTTTTTTTTTTAAGAAAAAGTTTGTGTGGGTGCAAGTCCTCTCGTCTTCAAGTGAGTACCCAGGGCAGTTCATCACATTCTGACTGAGCATACTTTTAAAATTCATCCAAAACTTTAAAAACAATTGGAAGAAATTACTAACCAGAGACAAATAACTTAAAATAATTACTGGCAACCCTAAAGTCACAAGGAGCCACAGAATTCATTAGTAAGTTTTGTTCAACTTTAACGTGATTCTCATACTATATAAATTGTTCCAGAATGTTTATTTTTTTTTAAATGAGAAAAGGACTTGAAGAAAATTTCTCCAAGAAGACACACAAATGGCTCAACTTCACTAATAATCAAAGAAATGCAAATCAAAATCACCCTGAAATATCACCTCACACTTATTAAGATCATTATTATAAAGAAGAACAAAATGGTTGGGAGGATGTGGAGAACCCTTGTACACTGTTGGTGGGAATGTAAAATGGCACTGCCAATGTGGAAAATAGTATGGAGGTTCTTCAAAAAATTAAAATTAGAACTACCATATGACCCAGCAATCTCTCTTCTGGGTATTTATCCAAAAGAGTTGAAATCAGGATCTCAAAGAGTTTCTGCACTCCCACGTTCATTGCAGCATTACTCACAATAACCAAGATATGGGGACATTCTAAATATCCATTGATGGATGAATGGATAAAGAAAATGTAGTGCCCACATGCAATGGAATATTATTTAACCTAAAATAAAGGAAATCCTGCCATATGTGACAAGATGGATGAACTTTAACATTATTAAAGGAAATGAGCTAGTCACAGAAGGACAAACAATATGTGATACTACTTATATGAGGAATCTAAAATAATCAAACTCACAGAAGTGGAGAGTAGAATGGTAGTTGCCAGGGGCTGGGGGTAGGAATAAATGGGGATTGGTATTCAATGGGTATAAAGTTTCAGTTAAGCAATCTGCTATACACAATCTAGAAATCTGCTCTACACCATCATACCTGTAGTTAACAATACTGTATTGTACACTTAAAAATTTGTTAAGAGGTTGGATCAAGTGTTAAATATTCTTACCACAAAAACAAAAATCATGCAGTTATCTGATTTTATTTTACCAAACTGATGCAAACTTAGTAACAACACTTTAAAAAGATAAAACAAAAATAAAACCACAGTGTATTGTCTCCATGTAGTTGTAAAAATAAAAAACAAAATTCTACAAAGTCAAATGCAGCTCTATATTAAAAGAGTGATACTGCATGGCAAAGTAGCCCTTATATCATATGATGTAGCATTAGGGACTTATTAATATAATATGCCCTATCAATAGGTCAAAAATAAAAGCTCAGACCAACAAATTAGGTTCACAGATGTCTAAAGTCATTTGCTAATTTTCAACAAATACTTGATGCTTAAGCAATGAAACCACTAATAAAATAGGAATAGCCAAATACTTACTTAATATGATATAGAAAACGTGTTTTAATCCAGAAGCCAACCCCATATATAACTGAGAAACATTTGCAGAATTCCTTTAAAGTACGTAAAAATGCATAGATAGGATGCATACAGCTACTGCCATTGCTTGGCACTACCTACAATTTCTGAGTGACATAATAAAAACAACAAAAAAATCAGACGTATAATAATTTGAAAGATTGTCCACCTAGAAACCCAAATGAATCAGCTGAGGAATCAACGTTAAAGTAGTAAGAAGATACACGAATGGGGCCTGTTAGAAAAATAATAGCGTTTTCAAATACCAAAAATAACGATTTAAAAATGTGATTGGTGAAAGTTTATTAACACAAGAAAATTCAGTATATGTAGGAATAAATGTTTGAAAATGCATGCAGGATTTATATTGTTTAAGTTACTAAATATTTCTCAGAAACATAAAAATAACCTGACTAAATGGAAAGACAATATGGTAAACATTTCAATCCTTCTCAAATTAATGTATTGTTCTAATGAACTTAAACCCTGATTAATTTTTTCAAAACTGAAAAAGTGATTCTAAAGTTCATTCAGCTGAAAGAATAAACAGGATTGAAGAGGCAAAAAAAATTATATAAAAATAATGAAGGAATGCTTTTCATCACTTAAAACTGAACCTGAATTTAGTGAATAACATGAAAACATACAGAATGAGTGAGCTATCACACAAATCAGAAGTAGACACCAATGTAAATCAGAATTTAGTATAGCAGTGAACTTCTGAATCAGTAGCATAAGAAAATAGCCCCATCAATGATGTTGGGATAATTGCCTAACTCTTCAGATATTTTAAACTAGTTCCTCACTTTACAGCCACACTCAAAAAATAGTCCAGTTAAATTAAAGAAATAGGAGTAATAAATGAAAAAAAAAATAAGTAAACTATAAAAGAACCAGGTGAAAATACATATGAATATGCACAAAACACTAAGGAAAACAAGGGTTCCTAAGTAGAACTTAATTGAAAAAAAAGGAATCCTAAATCAAAAGATTTGAATATTTTACTACAAAATAACTAAAATATTTTATACATCAAGAGCCATTATAAATAATATAAGAGACAAATGACTCAAAGGGAAATATATATGTATCAACAAATGTGTAAATATCTTTAATTTATGAAGAGCTCAACAAACAAAATGGCAAATAAATAGAAAAGGGATAATGGACATAAAAGAAGAAAGGCAAATGGCCAGTAAACATAAGAAATTTTCTTTTCTACATTGAAATACTAATTTAGTCTACCAAATTTATGACTATATGTATACATCTATCTATCTATCTATCTATCTATCTATCTATCTATCTATCTATCTATCTATCTATCTACCTACCTACCTACATCCCAGACTGACAGGAATGCAAGGGAACTTGTATTTTTATAATCTACTTAGAGTGGAGACTGTGAATCTTTTCTGTAAAAGCTAGATAGTAAAATTTCCAGCTCTGTGGGTCATACGGTCTCTGTCACAACTATTCAACTCTGCTCTTGTAGCACAAATGCAACCATAGACAAATAGACCTGGATGTGTTTCAATAAAATTTTATTCGCAAACATAGCCGATGAGCCAGATCTGGCCCATGCGCCATACATAGTTAATAGACCCCTGATTTAGAGAAAAAGTTGCAACAATTCTACAGAACACTTTGCTCAATATATATTGAAAGCTTTAAAAAATATTTATATAATTTATACCAACAGTATATCATTTATACCAATGGTATATCATTTATACCAAGCAATTCCCTTCTAGGAATGTATTCTATAGAACCCATTATGCCTATGAGTATTGACATTCATCAAAGAATTTCCTTAATGACTAACCATATGGTTTTAAATAAACAAATTATGCTTTACAATGAATGACTATGCCATACCCTCAAATTATGTCATAGAAAAATACTTATGACATCAGGAAATATTTATAACTAATAGAAGAAAAGCAGGTTCCCGTAGAGTAGTTACAATATGGCCCTAAATTTCTTCCTACATAAGCACATGCGCACACATACACACACACACACACAGCAGAGATTAAAGAGCAGAATTGCAAATCATACTGCCTGAGTTCAAATTCAGATTCCACAATTTTCTGTATGAATTTGGTCATTTAACCTCTCTAAGCCTCATTCTCCTCATTTGTGGAATGGAAAGGGTAATTGTACTTAACTCATTGAAGTGTCATGAGAATTAAATGACACAATAAATTTGAATACATAGAAAAACTCAATAAATTTATATACATATAAAATATATTAAAATAGAAAATTTAAATATTAAAATATATTCAGAAATCCAGACTATTTATATGTAATTTTTATCTTCTCAGCTTTTTCATGTATTTCCTGATTTATTATTTTGTAATTACATGAAAATGTTAAAATTTTGCAAGTCACTTTTACTATCACAGTAAAGTAAAATCGTCTATTAGGAAATATCATTTTCAAGAACTCAGTATATTCTGAGAAGCACTGAGCTGGCCAGACGAGCAAAACCTATTTGATTTTAAAGAAGCAATTTCACAGACTGCTGATGCTCTTTTCCCTCAGAGGAAGAAATGGAGAGATGTTTCTGTCTCAGGTAAAATAGATGTGGATCTTAGGCTAGGAGGCTACTGTCTTATTGGTGACTAGCAGTGAGATGACCCGGCCTAAGGCAGGGATGTGAAATGTTCAGCCAGTTTCAAAAGCTCACGCCCTGGCAGGAAACAGTTCTGAGAGCAAACCTATGTGACCCTTGCTCCTTATTTAAATAAAGCAGTAGATTCAAACATGTTTTCTCTAGGATTTGAGTCCAAAAATATCTTCCCTGCATGGCAGACTCTTTTTCTGTCCCCAACTATATATACATTTTTAAGTCTGTTTTTTTTAATTAGTTTCAGGTGTACAAAACAATGTACTAGTTAGACATTTACACCCCTTGCAAAGTGATAACCCCCCTCCTCCAATCTACTTCCCCTCTGAACTAATCAGAAACAGTTTCAGAGATAGAGAGAAAAAACTAAGGGTTGCTGAATAGGAGGGGGGTGGGGTTGAGGGAGAAGGTGAGGGGATTAGAAAGCCCAACTATATTTTTATTTAAAATCAAGCAGTCCATCTCCCCTGTCTTTGTGGGATATCTGAGGAATAAGGAATTAAAACCCAAGTGAAAATCACGGGAGCTATCTGAAATTCCAGTAAATGAGTACAGAGGGTGCCAAAAGAGTGTATACACATTTTAAGAAATAAAAAATTGTAACAATATATACAGGTAACAAAAGATGAATACAAGTCATGTGTATACATTTTTTGGCACCCCCGGTAGTTTCCAAACCCCCTTCACAGTATACCATCAATCCCTACCTCGGTCTTTTCTTTCTTCCTTCTTCCTTCTTTCCTTCCTGCCTCACTTTCTTCCTCCCTCCCTTCCTTCCTTCTTTCCTTTCTCCCTCGCTCCCTCCCTTTTTTCTTCCTCCCTTCTCTCCTTCCTTCCTTCCTTTCTTCCTTCCTTCCTCCCTGCCTCCCTTCCTTTTAGGTCTGTTCTTTGTGATATTATAAATCCATCCTAATATGTTTCATGTAGAGCAACAAAATTCCTGCCATGCAGACCAGTACTGCTGCACATCATGGCTGCCTCACTCCCTTGCTCCCTCTACTCCATCACACTTTTTCTCATCTCTATAAATACTCCAAGTTTCCTTCTAATCGTTTCTTCCCAACATGGAATCCAAAATCCTAAATTTACTGCAACAGTGTAAGCATGCAACAGATTCTGCCAGGAACACACATGCATGAGGCTTAGTTTTAGAAAATAGTTCAAGAAGGAGATCAGAGAGAAGGCCTCCGTTATGCTGGGGTGGATAGCAGAAGCAGCAGCGTGGATTGGGGGCAGTGTAGCCATTGTTCTTTGGTTCTATGTTCAGTAGCAATGGCGGCATTATGACAGAGGTGTAGTGGCAACTCCCTTTCCAGGCCAGTTCTGTGGTATGTTTTTGGCAGTGTTTCCAGAAACTTCAGCCTGTAATCTGTTTCAGCAGCCCTGACAGTGATTTTTCCAGACCACCTAAGCCTTTCTACTTACAACAATTGGAATGGATGCTGTATGGTTTGCAGTAAAGATTCTATATTTGTTGTAAGGCTTTGTTGGCATTTCTTGGACATTATTTACAAGAGATTTGGGGAAATACTGACAAGTTTTCAAAGGCTATGACAGATAGAGCAGGAGAAATATGAAAAGGGAGAAAAGGCTATTATAAAATTCCAGTAACCCTCTATAGTATTGTGTCATATAGATTCATCAGTTGTAAGAAGTGTTCCACTCTGGTGGGGGACATTGATAAAGGGAGAGTCTGTGCACTTTGGGATATAGAAGCGTGTAGGGAATCTCTGTACATTCTACTCAATTTTGCTGAACCTAAAACTTCTCTTAAAAGTGTTTGCTGTGAACCTAAAACTGCTCTTTAAAAAAGTCTTTTAAACAATTATAGTGACCTGCCATTTATCCAACACTAAGTTACCCACCGCCATATCAGGGTGCATTAGACTATATTCTGAAGACACAAACATAGGTAAAGATGGTCACTGTAATTATAGGTCATAAACACAAAAAACAAGACAGTACAAAAATCATAAGGATAATTATGCATCAGATACATTATCTCATTTGTCTTTAACACAGTAAGGAGAATAGTGTTACCTGCATAATACAGATAAGGCTTACAGAGATTGAGGGACTTACCTACAATCACAAAGCTAAGAAGTGGCCAAAATAGAGTTCAAATACAAATCTGACCACAGATCCTGAGTTCCGAGACACTACACAAATTGTGTAGACGTTCATTCACTGATTCAGTGTATGGTTATTAACACTGACTCGGTCAGGCCTTATGCTAGGGATCTTAATACTTTAACACCTTAAAATAGGAAGTCAGAGAAATAAAGGCATGTCAAATCATTAGAGGCAGAAGTTAGAACTTGACCTGAAGACAGGCCCAAGTCAATGTTCATACATACATGAAGCATGCAATGGGATCAAATATATTCATCGAGGGCCTCTAAGCTCTAGACATTCTGATCTAAGTGGAGGAGAGACGAAGATCCAGTCCATGCCAGTGTCTGTTGTACCACTCACTGCTCTAGCCTCAGCACCAAAAGTATTTCTATGAGGAAGGGAGAAAGCAATTTCTGAGCTAATATCACACTATAAGTTTATTGTAGTGGAATGAATAAATTTTGTGCAGGGGGCATCAGAAAGGGCAAGTGGAAAGTCAGAAACACTTCAAAGGAAAAATAACTGAGCCTTGAAGAATGAGTAAGATTTTATAATGAGTTTCTTTAGATCAATATGTCCCAGTTATCCTACTTGAATTTCTCATCAGAACTCTGTATTTTAGGAGTTTCTTAAGGCTCTGAATCTATGAATACCATTTAATCAATGTAAGGGTGAATATTGCTAGATAAATCTTTCTAAACTGGAAATTCTTATGTATGTCTTTCCCATATTGCTTCACTCTTTAAAGTACTTGTTATATATGGCCTCATTCTATGAAGCTTCAATGTATTTTTGTATTTGTACATATATACACATATACATACACATACATAGGTACAAACATATTTGTGTGTATACTTATATATATGGATATACACACATACATAAAATCATCCCAACCTCAGCATTTTTGCAAAATGTCATATGGCATCGATAGCATCAATATTACTACTAAATATAGAACATCATAATAGTCAAATTGCCCACCCCTGTGCCCTGACAAAAGCCTCCCCCATTGCCATTGCCATCGTCTCTAGCCTCCATGCCCTGCTCACTTTCCTCTCTCTCCATCCAAATCTTGATAGAAAATGATCCCAATAAGCTGGTGACTTGGAAAACACAATGACAGATGAGTTTTAACACACACATATACAGAAATAGTTTTCATATTTCCTTGGGAAACATATATTGAACATATTTTTCAAAGTCGTTAAAGAACTTGCACAGCTATTGTATCATAATATCTTAGGAAAGAATATAGTATTGGCGGCTCATCTACTCCCATTTTACAAATGCAGAACCAGGCAGAGGAGGGTTATGACAGTGGCTCAAAATCATGCATAATGTCAAGAAACTGGATGTGAAAACTGTGTTTCCAAAATCTTAACTATTTCCTTTTTCTCTGTGTTATCAAACATTAACTCTTAAGGATGATGAATATATAGATAAGAAAATCAGCATTTTGTGGCTAAATTCATTCTCTACTTGACAGACAAGTGTTGTTAAACATATTTGAAATTTTTTGCTTTTGATACAAGAAGCTATTAGAATTAGTAAAAGCTTAGTGCCGAGATTTTTTCCTGTCTTAAACTTTTATAATGATGTAAAGGACCAGTGAGTTGATTCTGTTAATTTCAGCAAACCCATTGCCTTGTTTATTCATGAAACAACAGTAATTCTTTGAAAATATATATATAGATTTTTTATGACAAGCAATAAAATGTTTCTCAGCTATTTGGCCCATCTCACATCAATGAGTCATATGCTTCCCCTAGGTTCTGTTACTTGATGTTCCTTCATGTGGAGATTCAGGGTATCTGATGAATACATGATTAATGGGCAGACTTGATCTGAAAAAGGTTCAACGATGACACCAGATTATATAACACCTTGGTAGTATCGGAAAAATTTTGCCACTAAGGTCAAAATTACAACATTAACACAAGCATGTAGAACAGGCTGCCCCTGACATTCCTCAGTCACAATGAGGCCCGTCTGGGAATGGCTCCTCTACTACCTAGTGTACGTTAGCTTGCTAGGGCTGCCATAACAAAGTACCACAAACTAAAAGAGTAAAATTGATAACCATCTTGAATTTTTTCCCTTGATCCTAGTTTATAAAAAAAACAAGCAAACAAGCAAACAACAACAACAAAAAAAACCTTGAGTAAAAACTTTTAACTCTACATACAGTGGTGATATTGGTGTAGCTAATTTAATCTGAGACTCAGATAAAAAGTGAATACTATTAATGCATCATAGGATTTTATGAGAAACAAGTGAGATAATTTCTGGAAAGTGCTTTTTTTAAACTATAAAGCCTAAAGCAAAAGTGAGTTGTTAAGATTATCAAATAAAGTTTAAGCCTACTTCAGAAAGAATCAGAGTATCCAACCATTCTTTCCCTTAATTGAAGAATCACCCTAGAGGATAAATGCAACCTGACAACCAAGAAATCCAAACTTTAGTAGAAACCTGTCCAGCATTAATGTTAGGAGGTGTTCCTGTGAATGCATGTGTGTGTGTGTGTGTGTATGCACGTGTGTATGTTTTGGGGAGAAACACCATATTAAAATTGTATGGTACTAATTTAGTGGGAAACATAAGGCTAAATAACATTTTGATGAAATAAATTTAACACCAAGACCTTAGAAAACTCTAAAATACTCTCCTAGGACCAAGCCTTAAACCTTAACAAAGGAAAGAAAAGCAAAGCATTTTCAACATTTGGGAAAACCATCTGTCATCAAGCTCTGCCTAGAAGACCTCTGCAGACCTATCTGAATGGTTCGGGTCAGCTTTCTTTCATAAGCTACCAACATAAGTCATCACACAAATAAGTGTTAGGTATCTGCTACTTTCCTATTATACCTCTGGTCACCTATCTCATGGCACATTATCATTATTATTTATTTCTACCTTACATGACTACATCCTAAAATTTATTTTATTTATGCATTTGACTAGTTCTTATATATCATGCATTATGTACAAGGCACTGTTCTAAATTCCTTATTAATATTTACTCATAATGATAACTCATCTTGATAACAACCCTATAAAGCTGAAACAACTATTATCCCTATTTATAGAACAACAAAATATAGTAATTTATTTCAAATAGTTTTCTTCTTACAAAAAGGGGAGTACTTTTTATCCAAATGGTTTTCTCTCTTCTTCCTATCTCTGCAACAATTTACATCAAGAAAAGATTTGAAATGCAGTTGCTGCTAAAAGCTTGATCCTAGTAAAACTAACAAAACATATACTGATTTCAGTAAAATCTTTGAAGTGAACAAGTTAGCCCCATACAAAACGTACCATGAATAGAGGTGACATTGAGATTTTTCTAAATAATGTCAGTTTTAATGAAGAAAAGATCCCTTCCCACACAACACAAGATGCCAAGTTTTTTTATTTTTTGATTCACTATGTTTCTTGAGCAGTGTAGCTCTTTTCTACATTTGAAAAGTACATGCAGTTCAAAATGTTTTGATTTTATTCTTTATACTTTCTAATAAGCATGATGAAATTCTGCCATTTCCTATTTTAAGTAGCAAAGTCATGCTCTTGGAATATTTTATTACATGTTATTTCTCCAGCAAAAAATTCTAAAATTTCTCCCCATTTATCGTGCTATTTCAATGTTAGGATATTAAAAAAAAAAAAAAAAAAAAGTATTCCAAAATGGTAGATTGCTCTGCCTTACTCTCACCTTGTCAGGCACACAATTAACCCAAGAGTGAAGCTGTCTAGGAAACTACGCCTGGGTATCTTAATCAACTCAGACTTTAGAGTAAAATAACATAAGCTGGGGACTTAGCAACAACAGAGATTTCTTTCTCACTTCTGGAGGCTACAAATCTGAGATCAGGGAGCCAGCAGAGTCTGGTCTGGTGAGGACCCTCTTCCAGGTGGCAGATTTCTGACTTACCTAGTAGCCTCGCACGGCAGAGAGCAGAGCTGGGGACGTAAGCTCTCTCTCGTGACTCTAATTCCATACTTAGGATTTCACATAATACTAATTACCTCCCAGGGGCCCCATATCCTACTGCCATCATATTGGGTAAGGGGTGTAGGTTTTCAACATATGAATTTGCAGGGCGAGGGGGCAGAAACATTCTGTGTGTATCACTTATTTATTCTAAAAGCTCGTGGGTGCAAGTAACGGCGATAGCAAACATCCAGTAGCAGGATTGACACTCTTCATTTAAACAAGAAAGGTATTTTGAGAAAAGTTTCTGTAAATTTAAATTTAATTTTTGCATTTTTACATTTCAAGTTCCAGATGTGTGGCGAGACTTGAAATTCATATAAAATCATCACCATGATCCAAAAACAACTGGTCATACATGCTGCAGCCTCAAGACCAGTCCCTGAGCAGTGTGTGACAAGGGCCCAGATGGAGACAGCCCTTACTGCTTGTTTTGAGAATTCATTCATGGGGCCATTTCATGCCAGGCTGTATACTTTCTACAATATATGTAGAGCATTTTATAAACTAAAATCGACATGCGAACATAAAGTGATATAACTATAGAAGCAATAACAGCTAATGTTTATTTCATGTTTACTATGTTCCAAACACTCTACAACTGTCAATTTTACACTTTACATCAATTATTAACTTTATTTTTAAAATGAGGAGACTGAAGCCTGAGAGTTTGAGTTAATTGCCGAGGGTCATAAATCTGTTAAATCAGAGTCAACATTGGAACCTTGGCTGTGTAGTCAGGAGCCTATAGCCTTAACCACACAAATTTGACTCAAACTCTCATTTCTTACATAGATAATGAGACCCCTTCCCTCAAAAGGTACAGCCAAATCTCCTGCATACCATCTATTACAAGCAGTCCTTAATAAACATCTCACTTGTGAATATTTATGTTAGTTATATATTGATTCTTAACAAATTATCTCAAAATTTGCCAGTTTAAAATAACAAGCCTGTATTATCACAGTTTCTGAGGGTCAGGAATTTGAGAGCAACTTAGCTGGGAGTTCTGATTCAGGGTCTCTCCTGTTGCTCTCAAGTATCCTTTGAATGTTTGATTAGGGGCCAAGGATCTGCTTCAAGATGGTACACTCACATGGCTGCTGCCTCAATTTCGTGCCACTCAGACCTCTTCATGAGACTACTTCAGTGCTCTCACCACATGACAGCTAGTTTCCCCCAGAGCAAGTAATTCAAAAAGTGAGATCAAGGCAGACCATGTGCTTCCTGTAACCTAGCATTAGAGGCACATATCACTTTAGCCCATCATTAGAAGTGAGTGACTAAGTCCAACCCAAACTCAAAGGCAAGAGAATTAGGCTCCACCCTTTGAAGGGAAGGTCAAAGAAATATTTTAAATGACTCTGGCTCTGTGTCATCTTTTCTTCCTACTGCCTTGACTCCATGGCAATGTGCCCATAAATGCTGAGCTAATCAGGCCTGGACACTCCTGCAATCTGTCCCAGGTCACCATTCCTACCAGGTGGGAGGGTCATTGTCAGAAGAAACACAAAACCCTACCTTACAGCCATGTGATTCCCGAAATAATCTGTTTCTTTTACCACGACCAAACTGACGACAAGCAAAGTCTGTTTCAGACTCCGATTGCCAGCAATTCTCCCTAGATGGCAGGATTCCTCTTCTCTCTGCTCTGGCCAAGAACTGCCCACTCATTTATGCCTGGTGTTCAGCTTACCTTTCCGTCTGCTCATCCTCTGGGCCATCTCCTCAGAGTTCAAGATCAACTCTGGCTTTTGTTGAATCTGTGGATGAAAAAAGGGCCACATACTAAACTGGACAAGCTCAGGGAGGCCAGCATGGCAGGCCCTACAAATTCAGGGACTGACGTTAACCACATAGGATGGTCTGAACATAAAAATTCCTAACTAAAAGTGAGTCGTGGTGGGTAGTCACCTCATAGGCCTGTAGCTTCCTTGACAAAGGTAAAACTTTACCTTAAGTGAGCCTGTTTATTGTCTTATTTGCACCTCAGATAGCATACCCTTGGAATGTCAGAGTAATCCCTTTTTCCAGACCCCTCACGGCACAGCCCACAGCCCACTGTACCAGAGCATAAGACCACAAAACTCCTCCTTGTTATTTTGTTCCCCAAATACCATCTCTACATGCTGTAAATGTTAATTATTAACTATCGTGTTCCCACCAATGTAAAAGAAGTCTCCATTTTTCTTTCTACCCAATCCCAGAGATTTCACCACTTTGCTTTTGCCCACCCTTTTAATCTACCAATGGATTTCATATAACCCTCCTTAAGTCTCCTCCTTTAATTCTAATATATGAAATAAGCTGCGAAACTGCCATTGTCTGGAGCATTTTCTTCATCTTTTGGGATTTCACTTCCCGACAATCGTTGTCAGTTTGGTTCAAATAAACTCATTGAAGTTCTCCACAGGTTTGGACACTTCTTACGTGGACAAGTCAGTTACC
Source organism: Rhinolophus sinicus (assembly GCF_036562045.2). Lineage (NCBI taxonomy): Eukaryota > Metazoa > Chordata > Mammalia > Chiroptera > Rhinolophidae > Rhinolophus > Rhinolophus sinicus. Next base: position 108,603,001 of record NC_133755.1, read on the forward strand.
CCTTAGTGCCAGGTGAGAGTAATCAGTAACCCATTAATGCCAGGTAAGAACCTCACTCTGAGCTGGCGTTAATGGGTAACAATATAAGCCAGAGTTTCCAACCTCCTAACTATCAATATTTGGTGCTGGATATTTCTTTGTTGTGGAGCCATCTTGTGCATTGTAGGATGTTTAGCAGCATTCTGGCCTCTACCCATGAAATGCCAGTAGTGCTCCTCAGTTGTAAGAAACAAAAATGTCTCCGCACATTGCCAAATATTCCCGGAGCAGGGGAGAGGCAAAATTGCCTTTGATTGAGAACCACTTATTCTAGCTATTATGACTGATTTGGTTGAGTTAAATATGTGAGCCTAAAATATATGCTTCATCTATAAGAAGTAATCAATGATATTTGGAGTTAAACAACAAATAGTTCAGTACAACTCAATTAATTAATGTAGGTGGTTGTCTCATTAGCTGCCACCTGACCCTCTTCTACTAGCTGATTTCTGGGTGGGAGGAGGAGCTCTATGTAACAAGTTATGGTTTTATCAAGTTATAAATACTTAAGAAATCTGGAAGAAGATGGAAAGAAGAGAAAATGAAAGGAAGTAGAATAAGAATAAGAACAGTAGGGAAATTAAACTTATTTTTCCATGTTAAAATTATTGTAGGATATCTATTTTTTTTTTTTTAAGGTAAACTTTACTGAGTGGTAACCATGTACAAGTCATTTAAGTTTTTTCACTCCCTCACGCAGTAGACACTATTATCCTCCTTTTGACACATGAGAAAACTGAAGCAGAGAGATATTATGTTGCTTACTAACCATTTTGTTTGTTTGTTTGTTTTATTTTGTTTTTAATGTTTTCAAAGATCTCTTTCTTACTCTATATTCTCTCAGGGCTTTGTTTTTGTTCCAGGAGCACTTCTCACTTTTCTCTACACTGAGTCACATTCAGCATTGGGGGAAAAAAAAAAATCACAGAAGTTCACAGGTATACCTAGCTCCTCATTATCTGGAGGGAAACAATAGAACTTAGAATCAGTAAGAAAAGAAAAGTAACCGGACTAGAGATGCCAGCACTAGAGTGAATAGGAAAGTGGCTTTCTTTCTAAGGGGGTTGGGAGGAACCAGGGCTGAGCAAGGCTGGCATGAGATCAAGATGGGAGGGTGCTGTTGGGGGAGACAGTAAGGAGAAATATTTCTGCAAGGAAGAGAACAGATCTACAGATGGTCCCTGACTTACGATGGTTTGACTGAACAATTGTTTTCCTTTATGATGGTAGGAAAGCAATATGCATTCAGTAGAAGCCATACTTCTAATTTTGAATTTTGATCTTTTCTCAGGCTAGTGACATTCCATATGATTTTCTCTCAAGATGCTGGGCAGTGGCAGCGAGTGGTAGGGCCCAGTCAGCCACACGATCACGAGGGTAAACAACCCCGAGACTCTCCATTGTACTGTGCTGCCTGTGGCTTTGGGATATTGTGCTTTCACATCCCACCTTGCCTGCCCATGACAATCTGTGTCTCCTGATAACTGCCTCACTGTAGGCTAATGTTAGTGTTCTGAGCACGTTTAGGGTGGGCTCGGCTAAGCGATTCTGTTCGGCTGGTTACATCTATTAAACACATTTTCAACTTACAAAATTTTCAGTGTCCGATGGATTTATTGAGACATAACCCCACCATAAGTCGAACGGCATCTGTAGTGAAAACGCAACTTGGATTTGAGTAGAAACTTGATCCATGGCCTTGAATGAAGACAGGAATTTATCTAAGGAAACTTGTCAGCATTAGAATGTACCTAAGAAAATGTAATACACTGGATGACTCCCTGAATAACTGCTGAGTACCTACTTTTTCTATCTGATAGCACCCTCCTTACCTTCCCTTCTCAGAGTCTTCAACAACTCTCTCCTGCCTCTTTGTCCTGATAATAAATGTCTTCTATAATCTGACCCCTTCCTACCTTCTCAGCCCAATCTTTGCTCATGATGCACAAACTTGAGCTACTTCCATTTTTCCTAAAATGCCTTTCCCACCTCTTAACTTACAGTTTCCTCTGCTTAAAATGCCCCTTTCCCAGTATCCGCTCTATTAAAATTTCACCATCCTTCAGGGCCTAGGTCAAATGTCTCCTCCTCCATGACTCAGTCTCTAACTCTAGTGGAAATACCCTCTCACTCTGACACCCACCGTACCGTACCGTACTAGTATGTACCTCTATAAGGACATTTTGGAGTTTACCTTGTATTATGATGTGTGGTGTATCTGTCTATCTAGCCATTAAACAGTAAACCTCTTAAGAGGGAAGAAACATATTTTATTCATCTTTGTCTACAAACTTGGGTTCAATAAATAGTTGTTCAGTTAATTTGAAATTTGAGTATTTGACATATTCATTTTTAAAGATGAAGCAAAATTTAAGCCAGCATAAAAATGTCCACTTACTGATATATGCTGCCAAATGCCTTAATAATCTTGGTATTTGTGGAATGTTTTTAATTTCTGAAGTGCTTTATAAATAATCTCTAGTTAACTTGTCAGTGTCCCTGGCCTTGTTTTATCAGGTAATAGGATGGTGATTCCATTCCCCTTGGGATAAAACTGGGTAGACTTTCCATGAAGGGGTAAAGTTGGATGTTTTCCGAGCACAGGGAAGCAAGAAAGCAGCAGACTCTAAACGAAGTAGTCTGCCAGTCACCACAGAGGGGCTGAGGTGGTGAAGATAATCACAATGGAAAGCAAAGACTTTCTTTTCTGTTTCTTTTTTCCTTCTTACTGTAAATGATATTATATTCCTATGTCTATATGCTCATTTTTATAAATTCCAGAAAATAACTCAAGTTCTTTCAGTCTCACAATCTATTTTTATATGAATTATATCTCCAAATCCCAAAATATACCTAAGTGTGTATGGTTATATTAGAAAGAGAGGGGGCAGAACTAAAAAAAAAATAATAATAACTTTGTTAAATTCACTGAAGATCATAATATCACAGATGTAGCCAACTTTTAAGCCAAACCCTTAAGTGAACATCTAGATTTTTGAAATAAACATATTAAAACACCAGTTCTCCCTTTTTACACACGAAATTACCATGCTTGTTCTCTCTACAATAACCATTCATCACACACACAAAAATGAGGTGCCACATTATTTTTCAGGAGCAAATCTACTAACTAAATTAGAACACATGTGTACATAGGCTTTCAGAAAGACTTTGCCTACCAGAACAGAATCCATCCTATGTCCAGCGTGTTCCACTGGTGTTGTGGCACCGTCGACAGAGGCAGCAGATCCTTTTCTCTGGCTCCTCAGCCTTTGGTCCTGCCATTGCCTCCTGCAGAAGACTTTCAAGGCTAGCTGCTGCATGAAGTCTGCCGCAGTCTTCTCCCTGTCAGAATTGCTCACTCACTCCTCTGGGATATCATAGAATTATATTTAATATATTTCAACATATTTGTCAAACACCTCCTAAGTGTTAAGCACCATACTTTCGTTAAACACTTACAACACTCTGCCTTGCATTACAGTTAAACATGTACAATAATGTGTTTAAGAAATTGTAGGCATCTTGACCACAGAGCTGATATTATCAACACACATCTTGAAGAGTTTCATGCATTTCATATTTAAATTCGATAACACTTATTCACCCATGGAAGCAATGTTATACCAAGTAGATATGCTCCCGGGTGAGAGCAGAAAAGGGTATTAAGTTAGCCAAGGGAGGAAATCAAGCTCTTTCCTTTCAAAATTGCTTTTGAGTTTCTAAATTCATTAAAAAAAAAAAAAAAATCTGAAAGGTAATTTTGTGACATATACATCATTCTTATAAAACAAGTGTGCAAACAAGTTTGTATAGTGATATCTAGACTCGTGTAAAGTAGTAAAAATTAGAAATAATTTACATATCCAACAATAGAAGTTATTTATTAAATGTAACAACAAATTATGTTTCGTTCATACACTAGAACACTATGTGGCCATTAAAATTGTGTTGTAAAAATTAACACATTGAAAAAAAGAACACATTATAAATTATGATTAATGATTAATTTGATTATGAATCCTAATATATTTGAGGTTTTTAATGACAATATTTTACAGGTAAGCACCACTCTGATCCTAAGATAATTGGTTCTAAATGCTGAAATCTCAAGATGAGCCTCACGGGGCATGTTTGTGTGAGTGTGTGAGTGTGTGCGTGAGTGTGAGTGTGTGTGTGTGTGTGTGTGTGTGTTTAGGGGCCAGATGAAAATATCCTTAATGCTTGATTTCAGAATTGATTCATTGGGCTATTACCAACCAGGCTCCTGATAATGTACAAAGTGGTTTGTAAACTTAAATCTAGAAGTTAAACAGAAAAAAAAAAGAAGAAAGAAATTATGATTCGAAAAGTTAGAAGGGAGGACTTCAAAAAGAAAAAACTGCATGAATGAAATATAAAACAAACAGTGAGGATTTTTTAAGTTAAAAATTGACTTTTGAAAAACTAATCAAATTGATAAATCTCTGGCAAAACTGATCAAGACATAAAAAGATAGATGTAAATTGTCAATTTTAGGAATTGAAAAAAGAACTTGGCTATAGCTCCTACAGAGCAGTTTTAAGCTTTATTCAATTCAGAACTATAAATGTTACAAGCTGATAAAAAAATAATTTGAATGTTTATTTATATATCTTATATACCTATTTACTGTTGTGAATTTTAAACTATAATTTTTATTTACCTTTGGGGCTCTCTGATTAAATAAGGCAAACATCGATTTAAAAATTACAATTAAAAAATTATTTTTCCAAAGTCACAAAATTAAATATATAAATGAAATTTAAATAATTGAACTGCCAAAGGACAGGTTTCTATATGTTTTTCACATTTATATTTCCAACATGGTTAAAGTCTAAAACATACTAAGCCTGTGGGACACTTTGTATACACATTTATCCTTTGATCCAGCAATCCCACTTCCGTCTATCCCAAAATTAGACTGGCAAAACTATGAAAAGATAAACCACAGGGCTTTGTATTTCAGTACTATTGGTTTTGGAGGAAATAGAAATAGAAGCTACACATCTTTGAATTTAACTTGTTTTTTATATTTTAAACCAATGTAAACATTTTACATATTTAAAAGTTACAATTAAATTTCAAAAGAGCAATTCCTAAAACCTGAAAGTAACACAAAAATACATTGTGTATCCCTTTGATATAATAACCACACAAAGGTGAACTAATACAAATGATTTCAAAGCGTAGTAATTTGCCTGTATATCTCTGTATATCTACCTTTAAGAAAAATGTGCAAAAAAAGAAAGAAGTTTAAATGATATAGTAAACCAATCATATTTTCAGTGGTAGTATTGGTATTTTCATTCTGAGTATTATTTCCTTGTGTTGGATAAGGCAAACGGATAATTATGTTGGTGTCAATGTGAACTGGGATATGGGGCTTGGGATAAAGAAAATACTGTTTCCCCGAAAATAAAACCTAGCCAGAAATCAGCTCTACTGTGTCTTTTGGAGCAAAAATTAATGTAAGATCTGGTCTTATTTTACTATAAGATGGGTATATAATATAATATAGTATAGTATAGTATAGTATAGTATAGTATAATATAATATAATATAATATAATATAATATAATATAATATAATACTGGGTCTTATATTAATTTTTGCTCCAAAAGATGCATTAGAGCAGATTGTCCGGCTAGGTCTTATTTTCAGGGAAACACAGTACACATGTAACCTTAACAAAGTTAAGTAAAAACCTTGTCATCCTGAATTTGAATTAGAAATACCTGAATCAATTCTCTGTTTAATTTTAAATATCCACTGAAACATCTGTTGGGATTCATGGGTGTCTCACAGTTTTGCACATCTGGTAAGCAGGGGCACTGGCTGCCCTTTGTTCCTTACTTTTACTTCAAGGATGTTTGTATAGAGAACAGCCTCAGAAGATAGAAATAGTGTCTTGCAGAAAAAAGGGCAGGCGGGCTTATAGCCCATTAGAAAATATCCAGATTCCCTAAGCTCCTCATTCCTCTCCTGTAACACACCCACCTTATATGCAGGTATCATCTGGCCTTCCTTATAGGAAATGGGGTTTGAGGTACTGGTGCAGAAATACTGATAGTCTGTCTACTTCTGCTGAGTTTGAGTAATAATCTGTTCTTCATCTTTATTCAGGAGTGTCTTATCTTCCACTAATAGCACTGAAACTATGGAAGGCAAATTATCTTACATGTGGGTAAAATCGCAAACCCTTCCTAATTCTTAAGAATGCCTAGAAACAGGATCCTGCCTGGTAAAAAATTATAACTCTAGCACCCAGATTGTCTCAAATGTCACTTCCCACTAAAAGGAACCAGCGTCTCTTGGCCTCTTCCATTCAGGTCTGGAACAGGAAATTATATTAGAATGATCCCAGAAAACAAAACAGTTACCAAAGACGAGTAGGATTATGTCAAAGGGACTCAGGAGTATGAATAGGTTCATACTGGAAAAATTTGAGCATTAAAACGGAATGCTGAAATACAGTAAATCATAAGAAATATAAGTCTATGGGTACATGATGATATTTTTTTAATCTTGTCCATCACCTTTGGAGTATACTAAGAAACCAAACATAATTTTGAAAACTGGTAAATGAAGTGAAAGAATCTAACATTTTTCTCCTTTTCCTATATGTGCTATGTCTCAGAATAAGAAAAGTTAATGAGGGAAAGTTTCTCTTTATTTACCTATCCCAGCTATTAAATAAATTTTCATGTCACTTATTTACAGCTAGCAGGGTACCAACATAAACCATCAGACTTTATGTACCCCCTGCTGGAAGTACACACCACCACCTATGAATTAATTTTGCCAAAATGAATAAACCTAACCCTGATGAAGTACCTAGCTCTAACAACCAATTTGCAGGAAAGAAGGAACAGAAGAGCATAGTAAATGATAATACAGGAATATAATCAGTAATTTTATAGGGCAAATACCCAGTTTACTAACAACAAAAATAAGGGGAAAAAACATAAAAGAATGGGACAACCTATTGATGAAATGAGACCTTGTTTTGATATCAATTCAGACAAACTACAAAAACGAAATTATTATTTATGGAAGGATAGGGGAAACATGACCACTAAATACTTCATATTAAAGAATTATTATCTATTGGGGGAGAAGTGTAATGATAATACAGTAGCTATATTTTAAAAGGGAAGTCCTTGCCTTTCAGATACATTCTGAAATATACAGGTAAAATGTGGTATCTGAGATTCACTTCAGAGCAATCCCACCTGCAGAGAGGAAATAAAGAGAGCAAACCTTGTGATGACAGGGCTCTGAGTAACTGGGAGTTTATTATAATATTCTCTACTTTTGTGATTGTTTGACATATTCCTTACTAAAGACTTTTTAAAAACAGGAGTAAAGTTTTTCAACGAAAATAATGGTGGTGGAATAACAACAGGAAAGAATGGGTACTAGACTTATCGAGGAGATCACTTTGTCAATTATATAAATGGGTAAACACTATGTTGTACACCTGAAACTAATATAATATTGAATGTCGACTGTAATTGAGTAATTGAGGCTTCTCAATTGAGGGTTCAATTCTGCCATCTGCCACAGACAAAACTTCCCCATCCTTAAACGTACAAAATGTGGTATACCAAAATGAATTAGTCTCTTTAACAGTTTGTTTGCAGCATGCAATTTTTTTTTTAAACTGCTGATGTGAAACTCTGCTCTGGCATAATTCACTTTACAATTACCCAGGAGCACTTGATGGCCCAAGCTAGTCTAAATTCATAGGAATAAGTTACCCAAGGAATTAATTACCATGCAATTTATTACTTCTTCATATCATCTAAGTTGCTGAAGAAACTAGTTACCTGGAAAATTATGTATTTTTTGAATACTTGTCAAATTTAATTTAGGTTGAGTTGTAAGGGAGAATTAACAAGTGCTTTCCTATTTCTTGTGCCTAAAGAGCCACAGGTACTTCTTCCTACAGGACAGTTCATTGTAATATGTTAGAGAAATCCTACTCACTGCAGCTGTGCAGGCAAGATTCCCAGAATTTAACATCTCAAAGGACATAGCTGCAAAAATCTCTACTGAATTTAGCAGCTGTCAACAGCTAATTGCCTGGTAGCATACCTGGTTTTCTCACATCATAGCGAGTAATTTGAGATTTGGACTGGTGCTTGATGTATTACATCAAGGGTATACACATTCTTAAAAGCAAGACTTGTATTAATGCAAAATCAAAGTCCCTTCCATTTGCTTTCTTCACCAATTTGGTAGGCAGACATGTGGCTGTTCCAACATGAGGAAAGTGATTTCAGGAGGCTCAAAGGATGCCTTTATGTTTTATGTCAAAATACAAACATTGATATTCAAATACTGTCTTCTGATTTCCCATTAATTTCTCTCCTTTAAGTTTTGCCCTCCCTATGGCTCCCAGACTTATTAGCAAATAAAAATATAAAACACCCAGTTAAATTTGAACTTAGATAAACAATGAATAATTTTTTAGTATAAGCATGTCCCATGGATATTTAAGTATGTTTCATGCACTATTTGGGACACATGTATATGTTCTGTATTTTATCTGACAACCATAGCCCTTCTGTCATGCAGGGTCTCTGGTCCCGCTCCCCGCACAAGAACGCAGGATATGGTGAGGCCAGAAAGGAACACAATGGAGCCATAGATAGGGGAGTCATACCACTATATTCTCGCTGGCAGCTGGTCGGAGATACAGGAAGCAGGCTCCCCATGATGCACAATCCTCCATCCGTGCTTGCTAACCCCATTTGCTAGCCGCCATCTTCCATCCACTTCTCTGCCAACCAACCAACCCCGTAGCATAGCCACGACGGTTATATTAGTGGCCAATGGCTAATTGGTAAAAGCTGATGGCCATCCATACACAGCGGATGGCCATCTGATTACAGCTGATAACCAAGCCAGCACCTTTCCACATGAGGTCGAGAGCCTGGAGACTGCTCTCTGGGACTCTGTCCCCACACCTTCCCATCATCAGCATAAGAGATCAAGTTTCTGAAACACAAAAATGAGCCTTTTTGCATCACTTCGGTTAGTTCTATTCTTGCTGAATGGAAAACTGCAATATTCAGGTGTGATGTCTCAAGGGGATCATTGTTAAGAGATAGGCTACTACAAACATTTTGTCAAAATCAAGCTCAAGAACAAATTTTCATCTGAGGAGAAAAATCATCAGACAGAGAAGCTTAGTTGGTTTTACAGGTTGACTCCTTTGAAATGAGAGTTACAATCATTGTTGGGAAACTTGGCATCCTATGCAAAGTGTGTTACTAACTTTCCTCTGTAACTTAGGGCAATCATAGTCTTGCTGAAGAAATCAATCTTTATTAGAGAATTGCTTCTCAAAGGTTAAGATATACAAATCACCTGTGGATCTTGTTAAATGCAGATTCTGGTTCAATAGGAATGAATTCTGCATTTCTAATAAAACCCCAGGTGATTTCAATGTCGCTGCTCCATATACCACTATTTGAGAAGCAAGGGACTAGAGCAAAGCAATCTACATAGGAGATGCTGTGCAAGGTTTGATACCAAGGGAAGCTGCTGAATGTCAAGGACTCAAATCTCAGAAGGGCCTTGAGAATCAGGGTAAGTGAATTATGCCTAAAGCTGGGAATCTAGCCAAAATTAGATTGAACAGTGATTGAGAATGCACTGAAGCCATCTCTAATTGTATATAACCCTTCCCTGAGATAACTAATAGAAATAAGTAATGGAAACCTGGGACAGACTGCTGATATTTATGGAAAATGGTTTGAAAGATAAGCAGTCCACTCATATCTGGATCAAAGGCTCTACCTTGAGGTCCATAGTTTCTGAATGGTACAGGAATGAAGAGACGTTAAGAGAGCTCAGGAACCTCGTAACATTTTATATGAATTGGGTGCTAATAATCCAGGGCTTACATTTAGAGTATTTAACAAGTATGGCTTAGGCACCACCCTATAGGAATGTATGATTGACCAATCCAAATAGCTGCCAGCCAGTTTGGGAAGAATGTATCCCAGATGAATATTAACTCTGTTTACATCCTTTTCTCCAAATAGTTTTTATAACTGTCATCAGGTTCTCAAAGGATTCAGTGGTCAAAAAAAGGTCCTAAACCACAGCTATCAATGGAGTCTATCAGGTAATGAAAAGCAATGCACATCAGTGACTGAACATATTAAATGACTGATGAATGTTAGTATATGATTATTAGTATAATTTTTAAAAAATGCTTTGACTGACTTAGATTTTAGAGTTAAATTGTCAGCTTTAACTGAGGATTGACATAATAAAAGTATCATGAAATCAGCCGCTGGATTTTCCTAAAGATCGTAGCTACTATATCACATTGTCTGGCTTACATGAAACAGTTGTAAATCAATTCACTAAATGTCAATTCAGAGAATGTCCAATTTACAGGTTTACTTTTATAAAAAAATAGTTTCCATGGACCAGTGTTCATTTTGTTTTTATCACATCATTATAAGGAATGTTTCAGTTGTCTCCACTGTTGTAGAGGGTTTGGGGGTCAAAGAGAAGGGACACTCAAATTTCAGGTACCTATCCAGTATCTTGGCATGCCTCAAAGGGCTATGTATCACTGGGTATTTCTCACTCCCATTTTTTCTGTCCCTTTGTCCTCCTCCCCATCCTTATAACCTAGCTCTGAGTCTTGACAGATATTTTCCATGACTTCATTGTCCAGGTCCAGACTGACAAAGCAATTGACAGAACCTTCATCTTAGTCATCTTGTCAATCAAAGGGGGAGCCTGAGTCTTCAAGTTTTACAAATGAGCATCTGCAAGACAAGCCAACTTTTCTCTTGCTAACGCTGATCTTCTTCTCAATGCATAACTGTTGAATCATTTTATAAACATAGTTTTCATCTCTATTTTCGATCATACCAAAAATTACTCTAGAAATGGCATGTAAAGGCAGAAGGAATGAAAATCCCATTCTGCCACATGTATCAAACAGGAAATATATTAGACATACTCTGGAATAATCTTTGTAATCTAAAAAATGGTTGAACAATCAGGCACTTGGAAGTATGGGAACTTGAGCATAGAGAACCCGATTTTCCATGTTGGCTCTATATTTAAAATATAAGCTTAATCTGACCACTTCTCTCCCCCTTCTCCACAACTACCCTAATCTGAGCCACTATAAACTCTAGACCAAAAGCCTGTTATAGCCTTTTTCCTATTTCCTAGTGTTCTTACTTCCATCACTCTACCCCACCTCACTTATCCCATGGTCAATTCTTCATAAGGGAAACCAGAGTTTCTTTTTACCATAAATCTGATCATGTTAAAAACACAAAACAAAGAAAAAACTGCATGGAGATTGGATTTTTACTTCTGGGAAGATGGAATAAACAAACTTTTCTCTATTCCCCCTCTAAGTACAACAAAAACCCCTGTATGATGTGTATAAAACAAACATAAGAAGACTAGAAAAGTGGAGAGAAGAAGGCAGACAGGATGAAAAACGTGACTTGAGAAATAGCATGGTGGTAAGTTCACTGAATTTTCTTTTACCACATATGTTTCAGACTTCATGCTGAAGAAGCTAGTAACACAGAAATGCCAACAGGTACAAATAAACAAACAAACAAACGAGAAAAGCTCCAACAAAAGCCTGCTCGCTCTAGTTGAAAGGTGCAACCTAGGAAGACAGAAAACTTTTAGGCAACAACTACTTTATTCTAGACAACACCACAGGGGGAAAGAAAAAACAAAACAACAACAGTGCTCTTACTACACCTACCCTGCAAGAACTAAGGGGGAGCCTGTAACAAGGCACCTCAACACACCCACAGGGTTTTGTCAAAGAAGGCTAAATAGAGAGCCAGGACTCTCATCCCCACCATCTGGTAACACTCTCACCTCTTCCAGTGTCAGTGGCGATCACATAGCAGCCTGGATTTCACTCCCACCAGAAGAAATGAGGTGTCCTTTTCCCTCCCTGCTGCTGTACCATCGGAGTAGGCCTAGTGGAGATTCAGGACTTTCAACATGGCCTAATACAGTGCAGTTAACCTCAACACAGTGTCATTGGGAATCACGTGGGAAGCTGGAACTCTCACCCTTGCCCAACAGTAAGGAGGAGCTTTCACTTCAAGTATCAACAGAGGCTAAAGTGGATACCTGTACTAGTAATTCCATTTGGTGACCACTCGTCCCCACTCCACTCCCCCAAGACCAGTTTCAGAGAAAGTAACCTAAAATAAGACTTATAACTTAAAAACATCCAAGTTTCAATGTAAAAAATCACTTATTGTAACAACCAGGAAGATCTCAAACTGAATGAAATAAGACAAGTACTAATATCAAGATGACAGAGATATTAGAATCATCTGACAAAATTTTAAACAGTTATGGTAAAAAATACTTGAGCAAAAAATTATAAACATACTTGAAACAAATAAAAAATAGAAAGTTAGCAAAAAGAAAAATAGAAGCCATTAAGTAAAACCAATGAAAATTTTGGAACTGAAATATACAATGACCAAAATTAAAACTTAAGGGCATGATCTCAAATTCAGAAAGGAAGAGCTAGAGGAAAGAGAGAGCAGACTGGGAGGTGGAGGGGAAGATCGTCAGGGAGCTATGTGAGTATAATGAAAGATCTAACATTCTTGTAATTGAATTCCTGGAAGGAGTAGAGAAAGAGGGTAGGGCTGAAAAACTACTCAACGAAATAATAGATGGAAACCTTTTAAAGTTGGCAAGGGACATAAACCTACACATTCAAGAAGCTGAGCAAATCGTAAATAGGATAATCTAAAAAAAAATATATACACAAAGACATATCAAAACTAAGCTTTTGAAAACTGAAAACAAAGAAAAAAATCTTGAAAGCAGAAAAATGACATCTTACATATAGGGGGTGGAAAACAAATGAATGCCAGCAGATTTCTCAGCAGAAACCATAAGGACCAGAAAGAAGTAACACAATATTTTTAAGTGCTAAAATAAAAGAAGTTTCAACATAGAATTCTATACCCAGTGAAAATAGTCCAGATAGAAATAGGCCTACACAGAAGCACTGAATGAAGAGAAACACAACTCTATTAACTCAGTTCCTGGTACACAGTAGGACATATCTTTAAATATGATGCCATTATATCTATTAAATCTAGACCATTATAATTTTATCATTTTATCTTTAAAATGTTTTAAATAAGATGTGTACATTCATTACTATATTGTACAAGCTCTGACAATTAAGTTCACAAACTTGTTGCAACGATGTTGCTTACCTTTTTTTGATATCAGAGGGATTATGCATTATGAATTTGTACCAACTTGGACAAACAGTTAACCAAGTTTACTCCTTGGAAGTGCTGAAAAGGCTGCGTGAAAAAGTTAGACGATCTGAACTTTTTGCCAATAATTCACAGCTCTTGTATCACGACAATGCACCAGCTCACATGGCTCACACTGTCTGTGTGTATGTGGGGGGGATTAGCCACTAAGCAAATAATTGTATTGGAGCACCCTCCCTACTCACCTGATCTGGCCCCTAATGGCTTCTTGCTTTACCTGAAAATAAAGGAAATATTGAAAGGAAGACATTTTGATGACATTCAGGACATCAAGGGTAATATGACGACAGGTCTGATGGCCATTCCAGAAAAAGAGTTCCAAAATTGCTTAGAAAGATGGACTAGGTGCTGGTGTCAGTGCATAGCTTCCCAAGGGGAGTGCTTCGAAGGTAACCATAGTTATTTTCATCAATGAGGTATGTAGCACTTTTTCTAGGATGAGTTTGCAAACTTAATTGTCTGACTTCATATGACTTGCTGGAAGTAGAGTGACATGGTATAAAATCTTGTAGCGACATGTAGTAGTGATTTGTTATATTTAAAAAGCATCGTTGCTCATAATTAAACAGAGTACTTGGCCTTCATAGCAAAAACCACAGTTAAGTTTTAATGTGTATAATAAGTTCATGCCCTTGATTTTGCAACATTTTAATGTCCAGAAGTTGGAGCCAAAATAACTTGGCATGAGCTATTAAGCTAAGATGATCAAAAGACAGAGATAGCGACTTATATAATCTAAATGTTCTCCAGATTTTATTCAACCTTTGAGAAGTCTTCTAATTGCAGAAATATGACAACTCCAACCTACAGACCTATACTTTTGGGTTATAGACAGGGTTTCTCCCGTGCAAAATTAAATGGGTGATGTTAAATGGGCTAGTAGTTCAGACAACTCATTTTTTTCTTTCTGGGCACTAAGCTAGACTACTTTTTCTAAATTCCTGTGACCTTAGGCATGCCACATGACAGAGTTCAAGCCAATGGAATATAAAAGAAAGGGATGTCTGAGACTTTCAGGCTTAGACCATAAAAGCCTTCACACTTGATCCTCCAGGTTCTTGTCTCCTCCTCTGGCTTGATGTAGATGAGCTTAGAAGCCACACATTAAAGGTGGCAGAGCTACAAAATGGAAGGAATCTGGGTCCTTGAGTCACAGCTTAGGAAACAGCTGCCTGCCACTCAGAAACACTTGTTTTGGTCCTGTAAGCAAAAAATAGATCTCTCTTGGAATAAGCAACTGAAATTTATGGTTTATTTGTTACTGCAACTAGCACTGTGTTAATTAATGCAGGTTTTATCTTCCTTCATACTTGCCTCTCAAAGCCTCACTCTCCACCCATTTACTGCTTCATTCATAATTTCCCCTCTATAGTTTCTTCCTTCTTTCCCTTCTTCCCACACACATTTCACCGCATGGTCTCCAGCGCCTAGGCCTAGGGCAGGCTAGAGGGCAATGCCCTTTCAGTTCCTTCAGAGACATCTCCGTTTTCAACATTTCAAATGAGGCACCATTAGAAGGAAGAGGATTGATTAAGTCCTTGCTGAGGGAGAATTTAAGCCTATCCTGAGCTCTCAGATAGGAGAGCAGAAATGGGAAGGGTGGTGACCTAGGTTCCCATGTGCTCACTGAGGGCCAGAGGCCAATCTGCAGACTTTTGTAGCTGTTGTACCAGTGCTGCAGGAATAGACTTGCCAAATCACCCAAGTAAGGAAACACCTAACTCCTATGGCTCAGGTCAGGTGTGTTTCTTAAGGCAAGGTTTTGTTATTATCTGTGCCCAGGGCTTGTGATTGCTGAAATGTCCTTGTCCTTTTCTTTTCAGGAACCACCTTGTCCATCTCTTTTTATAAACCTGTGAAAAGAAAACACAAAGCAAAAAAAGAAAAACAACAACAAACAAAAACATACCTCTCTGCTACAGGGTAACAGGTAACCTAGTGAATCTTTAAATTAAAAAGCCCCAAATTTCCAATAGTCTGTCTCTGACTATTCTGCATGCAGCCTGATTCCTTGCTGATAGGAGTGATTAAGGAACTTTATCTTAAGAAATAAGGGTCTGGAACTAAAAGAAGCAAGGGATGCAGAGAAAACAGTGGATCATAAAAAGAAGTGGGGAGGAAAAAAGAAGAAAGATGCAGGCTTACTAATGTCACCTATGGATACACAAAGAAGAGAAACCAGCTTTGAAATGACATGACTGTGTTCAGTTGTTTGTCCATAGATGACAAATGTCAGGTTGAATGCAGTTTTTCAATAACAGTTTTGACTAAAAAGGTGATATGTGCATTTTTAAAGTGTAGCTGATACACAGTAGGTGCTCAATAAATTATAAATGAAGTAATATCAAAAAGAAACCAGGGCCGTTTTTTAATAAACAAAAAATGGAAGATGGCTACTCCTCATATGACGTCTAGATACTCTTTAAACTCTTGGAAGAGTGATGCCAATAATATCTTTTTATAGAAAGAAATCTCATTAAGCCAAGTTTGATATGAGCAAATTATTTTAGTACCATTTAGTTCATAAATCAGAGAATGGACTGGCATAGAAGGTGATTCAAAATTCATAATTAAAGCAGATCTGGCTAGTTATCATGTAGACTTGAATAATCTTCCTTTCTTCATGGAGCTAAAATAAAAGCCTTTTGGTCTAGTTTCTCTAATTTTTCTTTGTTCCTTGACTGGAACCTGTTATTATTTCTTCTGTTCTTCTGCCTTGTTATTTAGTTTTTCACCAGGCCGCAACCCCTTGGAATATAAACAAATTTCAATCTAAAAGAAAAAGAAGGAATACAACTTTGCCCAGTCAAGAGGCAGAGGAGACTTACTTTTAATGAAATAGCACATTACACTCGATATTCAATATTACACTACAGAAGATGCACTGGTACCCGAATTAGTATTGTAGACTGAGGCCAGGCCTAGGCAAAACCATAGCAGATGGCTTCTGCCATCTTCATCCAAGAAGGACTATTGAAATATTAATCATTAGCTTGGATACTCGTACTAAATCGAATGATAATTAAATAACTGTGTGGCCCTGGGACAGTTAGCTCTTCACGCCTCAAACCCTTATCTGTAAAATGAGGAGATTTGTTAGGTTTAAAGTCCCTACCAATGAAGAGAGTTGACTGAACCCAATGAAGACCTTCAGAACCTTTGTCTAAAACAGAATTATTGCTTCAAGAATTAACATATAAAGCATTTCATTTGCTTGCTCAAGATACTCACAACCAAATTTAGGAAAATAAGGAGTCATTAAAGAAGAAAGATTTATAAAAAAAAAATCGTGTAACAAAAGAGGCAAAGCATGTGTATTTTCTCTGCATGTGACTGTTTAAATTGACAACATTAGAAAAGTGGTGTTAAATACTTTTATATTAATATAATGTTAATATGTTAATACGTAACATATGTTGTCATATAGCACCCTTTCTTTTTTACCTGAATTCTCCCTTCCTCCCTTGTATAAATAATTATTGTGACAGCTTCTCTATTATGCACTGTGGAAGACACCAAGAATGATTTAGACAAAAGCTCACTTTTAATACACTTATAGTATATCCATGTGTGTGTATATATATATATATATATATATATATATATATATATATATATGTATATACATACATACATACATATATATCAGGGGTGTCAAAAAATGTATACAAGTTGACACTTTGGTCAACGTTGCTCAAGCAGTAGTTCGCCATAATCAGAAGTGTCTGGACACTCATGGTAACCACTATGAGCACCTCTTGTAATTGCAGAAGTCAAACATGACTTGTATTCATCTTTTATTATTGGTACATATTGAATAAGTATACAAATAGTTTTTTCCTTTCTTAAAATGTGTATACATTTTTTTGACACTCTGTATTTCATTTATATATATAACCATATTTCTTACTTGGTAAATATATTATCAGATTATAAATTTACATTATTTCCAGGTAAAAATAATGTGCTTGTGGCAGAAGAAAAATATCCTTTCTAGCTGGGTACATGAGGAGAGAAAAGAATCATAGTAGTTTTCATGGAGGATATGGCTTTTGGTGGAGTACTGAGAGTTGAAAACAACCTACGGAGACACAGGATGCACAATATTTATGACAAAGTAATGGCAACATTGACTTAAAAAGGTTTTATTTTGTAGTGAATAGGAAGCAACAGATTGTTTTTAAGTAGGGCAAGTAACGAGGTCAGGGCTATTTTCAGATCTTAATCTGGCAGCACTACAGAGGGAAAGAATAGAAAGAGATTAGAGACAAGGAAAGCAGGTAGGAAGTTATCTCCAGCTGAGGAGAACAAAAGGATCTTAAATAAGCCTGATGACTGACAGTAGCAATGGGGATGCGTCAGCAGATAAGAAGACAGACTAGACTCTACAACATTTGACAACTGATTTAATCCTAGGGACAAAGGTAAATAAGAAGTGGGGGAAAAGGACCACTGTTTGGGTCCTCAGTACTCAAGAGGGTGATGGAGTCCCTCCTGGACTGAAGGAGAAAGGTTATGTTTAGAAGGGAACATGATGAGGCCAGATCAGGACATATCAATGGAAGGCATAGAGCTTCTTGAGGTAGAGACCTGAGCACGTTCATTCCACCTTCCCATGTTCTAGTATATCACAAAATGGAAGAATACCAAAATAGAGTTTATGTAAAAGTTTTATATATGACTAGTTAATGTATTTAATAAGCATACATAAAATTACAATGACTATTTGTATGACCTTGGAGATAATGTCAAAAAGTCTAAATCTGCAGTGGAAGAAGGAGACCTTAGTCAATTCTAGAAGTGGCCAAGATTGAAAGCCAATCTGTGATAGAGACTGGAGCTATGAGCAGAAGGAATCAAAGCAGGAAGGGATGTTGTCTGATGATGTGGCAAAGCAATATTAATATATTTAAGTATTTATATTTTAAGTGTTTAAAACAATTGTCTTAAGAGAGACAGCAACATTACTGTTAATTTTTGTATTACTTATTTGTTTTCAATTAACTTTTAAATTTTATTTATGTAAAATTAATTTTTTATTATAACACATATTTATAATTTTGTATATAAAACATAGTCCCTGAGAAGTAGCTTCTAAAAATGTTTCCACAAAATGATAAGCCCCCGGCTGCCCAATGAAAAGAGATGCTGTTGTCAAGTGCAGTCAAGAAATATTGAATCATCATTCCATTGAAAGTTAACAGTGCACATTGGAAAACAAAGGGTCCTGAATATCCTGCTATTTATCGAGCTTACCCTGTGTAAGGCCCATGCTAAGCCCCTTAAATTATCTTACCAGATTTTCAAAAAGAATCCAGTGCTACAAGTGACATGATTAGCTCTATGTTACAGATGAGGAAATTAAGGCTTAGAGAAGTCCTGCAAGGTGACCAGGCTTCAAAGTCATTAAATTGTTATGAAATCATTTTTGCTTCTGAACCCGAGAGGCAAACATACTTTGGAAAATGCTGACCAGGCCAGATTGGTTTTTTACTCCCAAAGCTACTCACCCCTACTTCTCTGTGCTGCATCCCCATGCCCATAGGGATGCTAATTTTGTGTGTGGTGGTCGGGAGTCAAGGGGGCGTAGGCATTAGAAAGGTCACAATACTGGAAGTCACTAAACTACCAACTCAAACCTTTAATCCCCTAAATCCTCAAAGGTGATATGTCAACTCTTGAATTTCCCCTTCTCTAGTAATACATTTCAGGTTTAGACTATTTCTAATTTTGTGGATGCACCCCAATCTAGCAATTAGAATAAAAGATACATTAAATGGGCCCAAACTTGCATTTTTTTAGTACAAACTACACACATAAAGAGAATTGTCCCTGCTAGAAATAACGAGACCCTATTTTCAAAGAGGAAAATTAATGAATTCTTTCTCCATAGGCGAAGTATAAAAAGTCCTAGCAAGACTACCCAAATCCACACTTAATTTGCTGCCAAGTAATCAGATAACACTGAAATGCATCCTGAGTCACCACTCCAAAGCCCAGCTGAACCTATCAGCTAGCAAGTGACTGTAATTCTTCCAGAGGAAAGGGTAGATGTGTGTATGTGCTAATAACATGATAGGAAGTAAACCCCTGATCAAAGAAGGAAATGCTAACAACTCAGAACCCGTATAAGATCTTTAGGATGAAAAGAAAGATAAGGGAAAATGTAGTTTTCTCAAAATTGTTCTCAATATCTGAGCAGCTGCTTGGCAAACAGTAAAATAAGGGAACAGGGAAACAATGTGATATTCAGCTTTTGATCTCTGTCTTCTTTTTTGTTCAGAATATGTCAAAATTATACTTTGTTTCATATTGTGGGAGAGTAGTTTCTTGAAGCTTTAAGAATATTAAAACTTGAGTGTCAAACAGCTTATTAAATGGGAAACTTTTACTTCTGGACAACAGAATAAATTTTAAAATTGGAACCTGATTGTTTTTATTAAGGAACTGTGGTCTTATATTGTAAATACAAATAATAAATGTGTCCTATATAATAAAAATGAATTTTACATTTTTTTCTGAAAGTATTTTTTGCACTGTAATTATATAAAATTAAATGTACGTACTGTTTGCATAATTGTGAACTTTAGAAAGAAAATTGAGTCAAATTGTAGGCTGACATTTTAAAATATGTATTATATACAAACTGCAAGTGGAGTAACATGTACTTTTGTATTTATTGAACTATGTGGTCTTTTGTACTTGGGGCAGGAAATGTATTTGTGTTGTTAAAAAAAATCATGCACATTGTCAGTTCTGCAGATATAATAAATACTGAGTATATTTATACCACAGTTTCATTTATATTTCACATGTTTTGGTTTCCTAAAATTTCCCACTCTATTCACTTTAGATTTTGTTTAATACTAAATCAACATTTGATCCTATTTTTTTTAATACAAAGAGTTTTACATGTTGATGATTAATTCCATTTGTAGATCATTAATTATCTTGATTTCTCTTTTTTATTCTCTGGCTTCAAGACTTGTTTAATCCTCTTTCGTCCACCCCACCTCCCACTCTTATTTCCAGTGGTCCCACATCTTGGTGAGCACACATGATTCTTGGCCTCTGTGGTGATTGTCCTAATTGACCATTTTACCTACAGCCATCAGTTTATGCTGGGTGATTTCTTGTGTTTATCCAGCAAAAGTATGGCAGACTTAGTCCATGAATGGACTCCTGAAGATATCTAACTTAGATGACAGAGAAGTTTAAGATACTAGAGGTCAGAACACTGATGTTGCAAGTGAACTCAAGAAATCCCTACAAATATTTGTATTAACTAAAAAGGTAATTCAATGAGATGTTAATAAAACGGTGTTTTGGGCAGCTGTTGCAGCTTATACACACCCACACATATCTGAATCTGTTTTGTTTTTAATAGATATGCACAGGAGTTTTATTTTATAATTGAGAAAAATTGGATAAAACTGAAGTATATGTGCATCATTGATCTCTAGAGCAACATTCTACAATGTCCCCTTAGACTGCTAGAAAGTTAATGGATTTAATGCTAGACATTATGAATGGGCATTTGCAAATACCCAAGCAGAGGAGGCAAAGAAAACAGTTTTCATCTCATTATGGAGAATACAAAAGAATGGTCCAAAGGATCTTAGAAGACTCTGTTCCTTCCAGCTATTGATGGAAAAGGAGACCATGCACGTGAGTTTCCCAGGACTACTATTTAATTTGGATGACATCATTATCCTCCTCCAGATCTTGGAAAAGCTTAAAACTCCTCTCCTCAAAGCACTAGACTTCCTTGGATTTGTCCTGTGACAAATGTCCATTCAGTCAAGCCTGAAGCAAAATCTGCAGAATATTAGAAAGTTACAAAAGATGAGCTTCAACTCAGAAAAAATGAAGCCCAGTCCAATAATTATAGATAATTAAAGGCAGTCCTGGGTCCAGTGTTTCACAGGGGAATGTTAATAAGAAAGAGGAAACCTCAAATCAGCACCCAAAATCATGGACTTTGGTTACGTTCAGTTTAAGTTTCTGTTTCAGCCAAACAGAAACCGAAACATTTTATATAATTCTATGCTAGTTCTGAGAGTTTAGACACTGTATCGTATCAAGGCATTGAAATCAAGAGGAAGCCATCATAAGAGCTAACATGTATTAAATGCCAGGCATAAACAGGATAAATTAGGATCCTGCTTGCATGAAGCTTACAATTTTGTGGGCAGAGACAAAAAAATAATCAAGTAAACCTAATTTTGATAACTGCTTTAAAGGAAGTAAATCAGTGTATCTAGGAAGTAAATCGAATTCCACCAGTGATATAGAAAGCGACTGCTGGGTGAGAGGATGCTCCTTTCAATAGGGAGGCCAGGGAAGGCCTCTTAGAATCCACCATGATGGGAAGGACCTAACTGTGTGAAGAACTGGAGACAGAGAGCACTCCAAGCAAAAGGGAGAGCAAGTACAAAGCCCATGAGGAAATGACATTTTCATGGAAAGGAAAGACGATGTACGTGGCCCTAGCATGGTAGGGGATGAAGTGAGAGATGCAGGGAAGAGCAAAACCACCCGGGGCCTTCTAAGTCCATAGCAACTATTAAGTCTTTGGCTCTAAGAGAAATTTGAGATCCCCTGTCATCAATTTTAGACAAGAGGTCTAAAATTGAAGAAATCCCCCTGGAAAGAACCTAGCTAAGGGGAGTGATACAAGGGAAAGCCTGAGGAGAAGGCCGAAAGAATCAACACTTTTCTACAAGGCAGCAAAGATCTTGTTTCCAGCTCATTATAGACCGGATTGATGATGGGGATTGAAAGGAAAGAGCTATGTTTTCCCCTGACTGTGTACTGAGAGTTTAATATATGGCTGTAGGCATCTGGGAGACAGAGAAAACCCTACGGCTCATATAGTTTCTGTCTTCTGGTTTTCGTTTTGTTTTGTTTTGTTTCATTTTGGATCTAAGATAGGTTGGAATTCAAATTTGAGATAAAATGCATTCTGAGAGATATTTTTTCTGTGTCTGGACCTACATCCAAATTTGTAATTCCTTTCTGATACAATGTCTTAGTTGTGAAATCGCTTCTCCTGTACCCCAATCTATCATCCAAGATGCAGAAATACAGAGTGACTTGCACACCAACCAGAAAGAGGGAGGATTTTCCGGCTAAAACTCTGGTATAAAGGAATAAGGATGTTGCCAAACCTAGCTGACCAAATCCTAATGAACTCAGAATCCAGAAAAGGCAATTTAAAAGGGAAAGAAAAGTGGTGAAGAGCTGAAAGGGTCTATGGGAATTCTGTGGGTTGCACTAATTTTTATTCATTTACTGACATCTTTAGGGGCGGAGAGGGCTTGTCCTAGTGGTCAAATGTATGATACCTCTGAGCAGAGGACAAAGAGTGAGTGACTGGGGTAATGTTTTACATATTTGGGATATTTTAAGTTAGTTGTCAAGGGTCTTCTCCAAACCATGCAGATATGTAGCTTAGTTGTCTCCATGATAACATCCTAAAAGTCCTGCTAAATCTCAGCTCAATTCTAGTACCTTCAGTTTCCTTCATCTTGTCAAGACTTTGTTAGAGGAATATTTTTTTCTCCTCTGCCATTCACTTTACTTCCATTTTCTACTCACAAATTTTTATTTTTATTTTTCAATTTATCCATAAAGAGAGATAAAAGAAAAAAATAGCCAATACTATTAAAGAAGGGGCATAATTTAGCGAAGCTGCACATACTGGAATTTTGTATAGGGAAGGAAACTCACTTCTGTGGGCAAAGTGATTGTAGCTCCTGGTAAATTACAAGGTTAAACTTCCTATAACAGACCTTCTTCCTCATAATTCCATGTTGAAGAATTCCTGAATTTTGTACAGTCTCCCCATCCTATTTAAGCCACCCTCATCAATATACTTAAGTACCAGAGGTTTCTAAATAACTTGATACTTGATGACTTTGATACTGCGCACATCCATTGCTGTGGGACCTAATGCAGCAGCTTGGGCCTAATGCAGCAGCTCACAAGGCAAGCTCATCCCGGTTGCCATAGGAACAGCCTCTTGTAGACTCTATTATTAATAAACACGTTATCAATTACTTTCTCCCATTCTGAGGCTTGTTACTCTTTCTCTTAGCTCTTTATGCCTCTTTTGCTATTTTTCCTTTACTTCTCATCACATCTTTTACCAGATCTACTTAGGATCCTTGTCATGCCTGCCCCACTAGTTGACATTTCTGAGTGATCTGCTTCATGCATTTTGCAGGTAATGTGGCTTAGTAGATTTGGTGGACCTGTACTTCACTGCTTATATGTCTCTGGAAGAAAAGAGAGAGGAATCTAAACACCAAAATTGAATCTCGATTAAAAATTTATTTAAATGAATTGTTGGAATGTTTGGAGGCACAAACATAATTAGAAAGGGATTGATAACCTTTGAATCACTTTGTTGAAAATTACTCATCCCTAAGATTTAATCCCTCTGCTCATCGATGAAATAAATCTAACAGATTATAAATTCCAACAGAAGGTGTCGTTTTTGAATTATTCTGAACTATAGCTAGTAACAACAGCTGACAGCAGAAATACGTTGGGGTCACCTTACAAAACCAACCATGTTTGGGAACCACAGACACATGTTTTTCTTTCCTAAAATATTTTGTTAAAGTGAATTTTTACATGTGGAGTTTATTTCCATAGCAAAAAACCATCTGTATAATGTAAGACCAGGCCATCAATTTCATTTTACTAAGTCACTGGACAGGAACATGCAACCCTGATTAATTTAGTTTCTGTTTTTCTCCAAGCTAAACATGTCAAAACAAAGTAGTTTAAATGAGCAAATGGAATATTCCTCAAGTATTCAGACAAGCAGGAAATTTAATAAAATAAACCATATGCATTTTGAAGAGATGTCAGGTAAGTGGATATTTTGCAGGTACTAAGCAGTTTTTTAATCATGGTAACTTGAGAACATCTACTGAGAATAATCTAGTTTGCAAAATAAGTTAACTCTTGTTATTTGATGGGGAGTTTCAGAATATAGAACTAAAACAGTAATAATAATAATAATAACAATAAGAATAACAATAATAATAAAAGAAAGAACTTGTTAGCAATCACAGGATGTTAATTATGATATGGGAAAGTGGTTCTATCCTATATGGAGTTGGGCAATTTGAGGGATAGGCAACAAAAAGAATATTGTTTCTTCAAGGGGTAATCATCCTTTTCAAAACCAGTGGAATATTAATAAAAGCTTGTGGATTTTTCATGTTACACATGTGGGGATTTCTGAAAAGTATATAAGCACACAGACAAGCAAAAACTATATAGATAGCTACATCTCATCTACATCTACATATATATGTATATATATATATATATATATACATATATATGTATATATATACACACACACATATATATGTATCTGAAATATTTGAAATAGCCCACACAAAGATCATTTTCAGCAGAATACAAAACTCCACATGTAATTCAAGAATTCAAGACAGTGTGAGTAAACAGAAGAAAATAATCTGGATCACTGAAAATCTTTTGAACATTAAAGTAGAACAAAACTGTGGAAGCTCAGGGATAAACATAACCCCAAAATAGATTTGCAGCAAGAAGGTTTTAGAAAAGGAATAAAATCTATTCTCAAAGAAATGAAAAAAAGGACAGAACAAGGACAGTCCAGGATAAAATAAAAATAAAATGAAATCTGCAATAGACCCAATAAAATCACTGTTGGAAGAAGCCAAAAACTGGTCATTATGGGAAACTGTTGTATAATGGAGTGGAGAAAGGATAAAAATTGGAGTCTGAAGATCTAGGATTAAAACTGCTTTGGTTATTTGCTCACCATGTGATCATGAGAAAATCACTTAACCTCTCTGAATATAGGTGCTTCATATGTAAAATGAAATTAATGGTATGTTCTCTTGGCTAGTTAGAAACATCCCATTGTACAACCCTGGGGATACAAAGTAAGTAAATGGTGCCCTGAGTTGTATAACACAATGTGCTAAAGTTCTGCTGTGAAAAATAATGTTATTGCACCTATTCCTAACACAGAGTAGATACTTCAAACATGTTAATTTCACCTAAAACCATAAAAAAGCAGGCCTCATGAGGAAACACTGAATCAGCAAGACAGAAGATGACAGTGACAACTATATCCTGGTCACTGAAGGAATAAATATAAATATTAAAAATTTGCAAAAAGAAAATCAAGGAGAATAAAGCATAGAAATCTAACCTACAAAGAACAGTATTTTCCAAAGAACACAGGCTGAATGGACGGTGGCGTCACTAATACAATATATAAATTAAGAAAAAGTTCCAAACATAAGTAAAAGAGTAAGTAAGCTTAGAAATAGTCATCACCATGTTTCAGATTTAAAAAATAATTGGCTACAAGTAAAAATGATTTTGCAAACACACAGTGTGAAAAGTGTTGTATTAAAGGGATAGAAAAATGAAAATTCAGAGAGACGTTTTTCTCCTCTGGATCAACCAAGGGCAGAACAAAGGCATTATCTCTGAAGAAATCTCACTCATAAACAGTCAAAAAGAATGAATCGAGGTGCAACATGTGTAGAAAGTCACTGAAATGACATTTCCAGATATGCAGAATATATGAAAATGTATTAATCTTTGTAGAGGAGCCAAGTGAAGGCATACAGTACTCCAGAATACTAGAGATGAAGATACATTTTTGAATTTACCACTAAAAAAACTTATAATTAGTGCTGACATACATTAAACTTAATGGAAAAAAGGGACACACAGCGAATTATTACTCAATAAGATAAAAAAAGAATCCAGGACCCTGGGGTTCCAGGGAGATAATGACCTGAATCGAGTATCTTTTTTCTCTAGCAGCAATTTCAATCTCTGCCCCACTTGAATCAAATGGCTGCTGGTGGCACCAGGCAATCAAATCCAAGTAAAGCCTTGTGTCAGCGGGCATCCTGGGTGAAAGTAATGGTGTGAGGTTAACCTGGCAGTGGGTTAGCGTGTCGGGACCAGCACCAGAAAGCTCCAGGGTGAGGATCCAGGTTGTTGTGAGTCCCAGGTGGAAAGGTCAACAGCCTCGCCGAGTGAGCGTGAGCATGTGGACATTCCCCCTGGCCCCGAGGAGACCAAGAAGGAGCTGGAATGGTGGGCTGGGTGCTCCGTGGCCTGGAGCCTGGTAGAGTAGTACAAAGAGACCAGAAAGGAGGGAAGCTTCCTCCAGGGGTCTTGCTTAGGAGACTGACAGCCTGCCCACTTCTGCACGGTGGGACCAGGGCTTAGAGACAGATGCATGTACTAACAGCTGTGGAATTCCCAGTGTGCTGGCAAAGAAAAATCATAACACATCACACAGGGCCCAGCAACCAGATGGAAAAATATATCAGTCAGGAGAGAACACTCAACAATAAAGGACGCAGACACAACAACATGAGGAAAACAGTAATAAGCACATGAAGAGACTCAAGAGTGCACAGAAATGGGTTCCTGGAGTTACATGTTTTCAACTAAATATTTTAGTAAGGGAAGTAAAAGAGAGGCTAATATTTTTGATACTTGAGTTAGAGGCAAGAACAAGCAGTGCAAGTATTGGGTTGGTGCAAAAGTAATTGCAGTTTAAAATGTTAAAAATCATTGCAAAAACCACAGGTACTTTTGCACCAATCTAGTATCTCAAACCACAGTTTAAAATATAAAAAGATGGCGTATCAATTTCTTATTGCTGCTGTAACAAACTACCACAGACTTAGTAGCTTAAACAACATGAATTCATTATCTTACAGTTCTGGAGGTCCCACGTCTAAAATAAGTCTTCATAGCTGCGTTTGTTCTGGACACTCAGGGGAAGAATGTGTTTCTGTGCCTTTTCCAGCTTCTACAGTCGTCTGCATTCCTTGACTCATGGCTCTTTCGTCCACTTTGGAAGCCAGCAGCACAGCATCTTCTCTCTTCTCTGACATCCTGCTCCAAGCATGAAAAGGAAGACCCTATAAAAGGACTCTTGTGATTACCTTGGTTCACCAAGATAATCCAGGATAATCCTCCTTAACTTAATTATATCTGTAACTTAATTATAACATAGTCAGAGGTTCCAGGGATTAGGACATGGACATCTTTGAGGGGAGGCATTGTTTACTTTACCTCAGATAAAATGATGGAAAAGAGAAGAGCTGGATGATAGAGTCAGGAAATACAACAGGAAAATCATGGTAGTTTCTAATAGGAGGCAAAAGAACACATGGAGGATAAGACATTTTTTAAACATGTGATCGGAAAAGAATTACCTAAACTGAAGAAATCTTGAATCTGTGGATGAAATGACTGGATGAGTTCAGGCAGCATTAGTGGGAAAAGAGAAATTTAGGTATTTTCTGGTATAATTTTCAAGCTATTATGACAGAGAAAATAAATCAGTCTTTAAGCAAAATAGCAAGTAATTTAGATGAAAGAAGAGTCATGTTAGTCTCAGGCTTCTCATGTATAACACTTGTGACGGGAGAAGGCAGTGGACTAAACCTAGACTCTGAGAGTCCACATCTTTCCTGTCACCAGTGTTGCTTATGAAAATCCAGTGGCAAATTGAGACTTTTTCTGCCAAAATAAACTTTGGGAGACTAATGGAAGAACAGTATTGCAATCCTTTAGAAATAATTCTATACCCAGTCAAATAATTATTCACCAGAGTGTCTAAAAGATATTTACATATATGCAAGAATTTAGAGAGCATCTCACATATGCCAACTGAGAAAAATACTCCAGAAAAGACTTTATTCAAACTAAAAAAAAAAAAAAAAAAAAAAACAGAAGCAGAAGAAGCAAAAGAGAGACCTTAAGATAGGTGTCTATGTGGAAGAAAGAAACAATGGAAAACATGGATACATCTGAATGAATTATTCTCTTAGACATTCTGAGAAAATGTTATTTAAATATGTCATGTTAGTATATTATATATTGCATATATGACATTAAATCATATGATATTAATGTTAATGTTATTTAATGTAAAACACGCACCCTAAAACAAAGTAGTCTTTGGAAACGAAATGCACTAGACATTCTAGTTATGATCTAGAACTAAAATGCTACATTAAGTTAGCAAAACCTAAGAACTGATATGGTGGAAAGGATAAAAATGCCTTATGTAGTTGGGAGTGAATTAGAGAAGAAGAAAGCTAGTATATTACAATGATCTCATCTAGTTGGGAGCAGGTGAAAATAGAACAACTAAGTGGGGAAATAGAACATCTTCACAGACAAAATAATTTTTATTTTTTAGATAGTAGAAATTTATTCTCTCACAGTTTTGGAAGCCAGAAGTCTAAAATGGAGGAGTTGGCAGAGCTCTCTTAGTCTCTGAAGGTTCTAGGGAAGAACTCTTTCTTGGCCTTTCGTACATTCATATGGTTGCCAGGCATCCTTGGTGTTCCTTGGTTTGTAGCTGCATCACTCCAATTTCTGCCTCTGTCTTCCCATGGCCATTCCCTTTGTGAGTCTGTGTCTCTACATGGCCTTTTTATACAGATACTTCTTATTAGATTTAGGGCCCATCCTAATCCAGTAATGATTTCATCTTAACATGATTACATCTGTAAAGATTATTTTCAAATAAAGTCCCATTTCACATATACTGGAAGTTAGGATTTTGACATCTTTCTCTGAGACACAGTTTAACTCACAATAGTCTGTGGCTTGACAGTCCACCCTCTGGGCCCTTCGCAGTAGAGGAGGCTCCACCTCTGGGCTCTTGGTGGCAGCTCAGCATCTATTTTTTATAAGTAAAGTTTTATTGGAACACTGCTACATCTATTTATGTAGTGTCTATGGCTGCTTTCATGCTCCAATGGCCAAGTTGTAATTGCAAAAATATCCTATGGCCTGAAAAGCCTAAAATATTTACTATCAGGCTCTTTATAGAAAAAGTTTAACAATCCTTGGTTTACGGGAAATATAAACATATTGACTACTTTTAGACTACAAATTCCCAGAGTATGAACTAAAATAGTAGGAATCAAAAATAGTAGGATTTTAAAATAGTAGGATTTTAATTCCTAATGCAATAGAGCCCGACCAATTCAAAAACAAGGGGAAAAAAAAAAGGAAAGAAGGAAGGAAAGGAAGCAGAAAGAACATTAATAACAACAACAACAAAAAAATCAGGATAAATAAAAACCTCAGTAAAATATGCAGGAAAAATCCATATATATCAATAATCATGGTATATCTAAATGAACTTAAATTTTCAATTAAAAGATATACTGTCAGACAATATTAGGAAACAAGCTAAAAATCCAGCCACATGCAGAGTAAAAGGGAAAGAGAAAGTCCAAAGTAAATGGATAACAAAGATATACTAGAACATGACCAATTAAAAGAAAGTTTATAAATCCAAATTAATATTAAATAAATTTCAAGTAAAAAACATTGTTTTAACAATGATAACATGTTATTTTCATATTAATTAAACTTTATACATTATAAGCCTATCAACTAAAGAAATGTAGAAAAAATAACCTGAAATTAGTAAAAATTTAATTTAAAAAGCTGACTACTAGATAAATATTAAAAAGACCAGTAACTTTTATAAATTTCTAGACATAATTATCTAGAAACAGAACAGGAAAATTTTAAATATCATATCAAACTATAAAGCTATTGTAATAGTACAATATGGAATGAGCAGAGGTATTCTAAAAATTGATCAGTTTCCAGAAATATATCTTGTTATACATGATCATTAACATGATAATTTTATATTATAACTCAGTGCAAAAAAGGATGAATTAGTTAGCAAATGGCTGTTATTTCAACTGAATAGTCATCTCACATAAAATTAAAATTTGATCTTTCTCTAACACAATAACCCAAAACTAAATTTCAGGTATAGTATAAAGATGTCAATGTACAGAAAATATAAGTAGTAATAGAAAATCCAAGATAAGTACAAATTAGCGTTTAGGAAACATATTGAAAAATCAAGGCCTAGAAGTTTATATAAAATTACATATTAGAATCCAGGTACGGAAGTAAGAAATAGATTATTTTAACAGAGGGCATTTAATATATAGCTGTTTACACGGGTGTAGGAGGGCTTAAGGCGCAAGAAGACACTGAGGTAACCCAGAGATAGTAATTATAGAAGCAGTTGTGCACACACACACACACACACACACACACACTCCAGAGAGAAGAGGTTGGGGTTATCAAAACCTGTGAGCTGTGGGGTCCTACAAGCCAGGGCCTCAGAACTCTGCCTCAGACACAACATGAAGTTAGCTTCAAGGAGAAAAGTGGTTTGCAATACGCGGCTCTAGCATTTGGAATGACTGTCGACTCTAAAGCTAAAGGAAAAGATGTTTAGTAGCTGGCACGAATAGATTTAATTGACTGCACAAACCTTAAACGCTTTGTATAGCAAGAGACGATAAACATAGTCAACAAACAACAGAATTCAAATAAGGACAAAGTCGTCATATTCTTGGAAATCTATCCAACTGGAAACACCCCCCACCACCACCACCAGAATGGATTTTTTACAAGGGTGTATTTATTGTTATATTATTTGTAGTGGCAGAGGGGAAAAAAAAAAATCATTCCCATCAACATGAGAATGACTGAATAAATGTGTTTACACATCATGGAGTATCATGCAATGGTTAAATATGAAACTGGTTCAGGTTCTGATAAGAGTGGAGTAACAGGTACAGAAGTAGCCCTCTGTCAGGCGCTGCGGAGTGTTGGAGAGTTTACTCTACTTGCAAGCTAACAAGTTAGGCTGCCACAGTTTCATATGCTGGCACAAAAAACAAGACTCCTGGATTAAAAACAAAGAACTTTATTTCTTATGGCAAAACAGAGCATCTATTTCTATTTTCCAAGGCTGTTTTCTGTTCAAATATCCTTGTAAAGATTGTTTGGGACTGACATACAATGTGAAGGAACGTCATGGAGAATTGCCCTCGAACACTCTCCTGCATATAACAACTATAAATTTGGAACAAAATGTGAATATTAAAAAAACAAAAAAACAACCAACAAACAAAAATCTCTTTAAAAATAATGGAGAGTAACCCCAAACAGACAAAAATTGGCAGGAATTCAAGCCTTGATAGAAGTGCATGGGTGAGACCCACTTTTAGATAACTTTTCCCTGAGGGCCCTCTTCAGCCCCACAAAGAACAGAGAGCCACTAGCACTCAAGCAGAAAACATCTTATTGACATGAGTCAAAGGACAGAATTTGAGGCTGCCCAAGTAGCTGAAAATTGAGAGGTCAATCCTAAAAAGGAGGGAGCCATTCATTGGGAGAAGCCCCAAAATCTGTGGGGAAAAAAGAAAGAAAACCTTTTAAATCATTGGCTGACCTCTAAATTACACTTGCACAAGGGCGACTCCAGAGGCAATAAAATGAAATTAGAGGTAACCAGATTGAGAGAGAAGAAATAAAATTGTCTTTGTGGACGGAATCCACAAGAAAAAAAAAAAAGAAAAAGAAAAAGAAAAAAGAAATCTTAGAACAATTAAATGGGTTAAGTAAGGCTGCAGAATTCAAGGTTAACATAAAATATCAGTTGTATAGCAATGAACTACAAGGAACTGAAATGAAACAAAAAATACCATTCATAATAGTACCAAAAATATAAAATAGGAATAAATGTATCAGATGTTTAAGACCTTACTCTGAAAACTACAAAACATTGCTAAGAAAAATTAAAGGACTAAATAAATACAGAGATAGTACTTGTTCATGGGTTAAAAGACTCAATATTGTTAAGATGCCAATTGTCCCCAAATTAATCTATAGTTTCAGTGCAATATCATCAAAATCCCAGAAACATTTTTGTAGAACTTGATGAGCTTGCTTCTAATGTATTTATGGAGAGAAAAGGTACCTAAAACTTTTTTAAAAGAGGGTCAAAGAGGAGACTTTATAGTACTTTACTTCAAGATTATTATAAAGTAATCAAGACAGTGTAGTATTGGCCTAAAGATGGACAATTAGTTCCACAGAAAAAAAATGCAGAGTACAGAGATACACCCAAGCATATAAGGATGACTGAATTTCTGCAAAGGTGAAAAGGCAAGTTAGTGGCTCAAAGAGAGTCTTTTCAATAAATGGTGTTAGAAAAATTGAATATCCATATGCAGAACAACAACCTCAATCCATACCTTGTACCATATATAAAAATTAACTGGAAATGGATAATAAACTTGAATGTAAAATCTAAACTTACAAAACTTTTATATGAAAACAGGGAAAATCTTTGTGAAAATGTTTACCAAAGATTTCTTACATATGACATTTAATACATAAAGGAACAGAGCTATCAATGAGATTTCAACAAAACTAAGTACTGCTGTTTAAAGACATTAATAGGAAAATGACTAGCTTATGAAGTCAACTAATCTATGACAAAGGAGGCAAGGATATACAGTGAGGTACAGACAGTCTCTTCAATAAGTGGTGCTGAGAAAACTGGAAAGACATATGCAAAAAATTAAAATTGGACCACTTTCTTGAACCATATACAAAAATAAACTCAAAATGGAGTAAGACTTAGATGTAAGACCTGAAACCATAAAACTCCTGTAAGAGAACATAGGCAGTAAACTCTTTGACATCACTATTAGCAGTATCTTTTTAGATACAGGGTGCCAAAAAAATGTATACACATTTTAAGAAAGGAAAAAACTGTATTAAAATTGTCATACTATCACTTCACCCCAGTTAGAATGGCTATCATCAACAAGACAAATAGTAACAAGTGTTGGAGAGGCCGTGGAGAAAAAGGAACCCTCACACAGTGCTGGTGGGAATGCAGACTGGTGCAGCCACTATGGAAGGCAGTGTGGAGGTTCCTCAAAAAAATTACGAATAGAATTGCCATATGACCCAGCAATCCCTCTCCTGGGTATCTACCCAAAAAATCTGAAAACATTTATCCATAAAGGCATATTATGTGCTTCAACGTTCATTGCAGCTTTGTTTACAGTGTCCAAAACATGGAAACAACCAAAGTGTCCTTCGATAGATGATTGGATAAAGAAGATGTGGTATATATACACAATGGAATACTATTTGGCCATAAAAAAGATGAAATAGTACCATTTGCGACAACATGGATGGATCCTGAGATTATAATGCTAAGTGAAATAAATCAGACAGAAAAGGTAGAGAATCATATGATTTCACTGATATGTGGTATATAAAACTGAAAACAACAAAGGAACAAGACAAACAAATGAAGAAACAAAAACTCATAGACACAGACGGACAATAGTTTAGTGGTTACCAGAGGGTAAGGGGGGAGGGGGCTCTAGAAGACGGTAAATGGGGTCAAATATACGGTGATGGAAGGAAAACTGACGCTGGGTGGTGAACACATAATGCAGATGATGTATTACAGAATTGTACATCTGAAATCTATGTAACTTTACTACCAATTGTCACTCCAATAAATTTTAATTAAAAAAAATTGTAATACAATGAATGGCGCTAGCATTCATTTGATTAATGCCATCTTTTGAGCGAACATCATACTACACATTGCTACCATAATTCAATTCAACTTCAAAAAGTAATACTAACAAAAATAAATAAAATACATTGATAACATCTTTTAAAATATGCACATTTTTTAGCATCCCAGGTGTGTCTCCTTGGGCAAGGTCAATTCAAAAAAATAAAATAGCAAAAATGGGACTATATCAAACTAAAAACATTTTGTGCAACAAAGGGAACAGTCAACAAAATAAAAAACAAACAAACAACTTACTGAATGGGTGAAGATATTTTTGAATGATATATATCCAATAAGGGCTCAATATCCAAAATATATAAGGCATTTACACTACTTAACACCAAAAAACAAACAATCCTATTTAAAAAGGGGCAGAAGACCTGAATAAACATTTCTCCAAAGAGTAGACACAGATGGCCAATAGACATATGAAAAGATGTTCAACATCACTAATCAAGGAAACGAAAATTAAAACCACAATAAGATATCACCTCACACCTGTCAAAATGGCTATCATCAATAAATCAACAAATAAAGGGCACTGGCAAGGACGTGGAGAAAAGGGAGACTTCATGCATGTTGATGGGATTGTAAAGTGGTGCAGCCACAGTATATTCCTCAAAAAATTAAAAATAGAGCTGCCGTACAATCCAGCAATTCCACTTCTGGGTATTTATCTGAAGAAAACAAAAAGACACTAATTCAAATAGCTATGTGCAGCATTCCTTACTAGCCAAAATTTAGAAGCAGCCTATGTATATCTATCAATAGATGAATGGATAAAGACGTGGTAGACACACAAACACACACACACACACACACACACACACACACACACACATACACAAATATTCAGCAGTAAAATATAATGAAATCTTGCCAGTTGTGACAACATGAATGGACCTAGACGGTAATAATAAGTGAAATAAGTCAAACAGAGAAAGACAAACACCATATGATCTCACTTATAGGTGGAATCTAAAGAACAAAATAAACGAACAAACAAAATAGAAACAGACTCATGGATACAAAGAAACCGCCAAGGGTTGCCAAAGGGAAGGGGTAGGGAGGTGGGAATTAAATAAACAAATAAATATAATAAATGTCACTAATAAGAAAATGAAAAGTAAAAGCACACGAAGAACTCGTATCCAGAATATGTGAAGAACTTTCAAATAGCAAATAAACATATGAAAGGTGGGTGAACATCATGTCATTAGGGAACTGCAAATGAAAATCCCCACATAAGTATGAAAAACAGCTACAAGTAAAAAGACTGATCATACCAACTGTTGGTGAAAATGTAGAAACAACTAGAACTCTTAGTGCTACTGGTGGGGATGAAAATGGTGCAGCCACTTTGGAAAACAGGTTGATTGCTTCTTAAAAAGTGAACTAGACACGACCATATGACCCTGCCATTCTACCACAAGATGGAATTAAATGAAATGGATGCACATCTCCAAGACAAATGAATCCACCCACCCATGCAAAGACTCTTAACGCAAATGGTCAGAGCAGCCTTATCAGTAATAGCCAAAAACTGCACTTGAAGGCACCACTCAGGAACTTCCCAAGATAACGGAAATGTTCTATATCTTGATTGAGGTGTTGGTTACAAAAGTCCTTAAATGACACATTTAAGATCTGTGCATTTCACAGATAAAGTTTTATTTTAAAAATAATTAAAACTTTAGAATGAACAAAAAACACAGTTTTTTTAAAAAGGAAATAAATCAGATATGCCAGATGATTTGTTGAGATTTGTATCACAAATAGGAAATAAGAAAAGCAAGACACAGAAATAGATGTATCTCTCCTGTAAAATAAAAGTTTAAAAAAGATCCTGTAGATCCCATATAATTACTTAAATGTGGTATAAACATACGACGATGTAAGCATGGGAAAGCACAGGAACAACCCAGGTTACCAGGTTTTTAACATGGTAGGTCAGTATGTGGTTTACAGTTTAGAGAGATAGGGAAAGGTATAAAAAAGCAATGAAGGGGGATAGAAAATCCAACTGAGAAAGAGAGTTAGAGAGAGAGAGGGAGAGAGAGAGAGACTCTCAGAGAAAATTCACTGAGTTGTGATCAATATATATGTACAATTACATGTATGCATTTATGTAAAGTTATATATGTGCAGGGACCCTAGAGTGCAAAACTCCAGAAGGAATATTTCACACTAGTGGTTATGCAATGCAGAGGTACTTCATACGGTTGTGTACAAAAATAAAATGTACACAAATATGTACAAAAATAAAATGTTAAAAGACCTACAAAAAATGAAATAAAATAAGGGACTACGGTATTACTTCAGTAATAATCAATTCTTAGTAGGAAGAGACTCCTGGTGGCAAGTATTTATTTCTTACCTAACAGTGAAGTATGTAAGAGTTTATTTATGGCTTCTGAATTGGATCTAAATCTCCTAAAATATATCTTAAACTTTTCTTACTCTTACTCCTAAATCTGATTTCTACATAGAAACACAATACAATGTCTCCATTTTCTTCATAGTGTAATTACCTGGTTAAGTTGGATCCAAATCTTGGATCCAAGCTAATTCTATAGGATGAATAGCCACAGTTGCTTTGGAAAAGTAATAAAATGAAAACTCAGCCCTTGTTCATAAAAAAAGGAACAACAATATTATTACATGAAGATTATACTTTTGCATATATAGGAAATAGAAAACAATCTGCTAAAAGAACTATTAGAATTAGCAAAGTTATCTAATGTATATGGCTCTTCTAGTGGCTTGACTGTATCTCCTTTCCAGTTCTTCCCTGGTGGACTTGAACAAGCAGGGCAGTCAAACAGGTAGAGGGTAGTGGGGTGGGTACATCTGAGGTGGCAGGATCCCCAGTGGACACGGCAGGGAAAGGAATTGTTATCCTCGATGCCTAAGACAGCTGATGTACCAAAGGTGGCTCAGAGGCATTGTCTTTTCTCTAGGACTCAGGCACATTGATGTTTTCTGTGGTTCCTGGAGGAGGCACAGGATGCAGTGTGAAGCTGAATTTGCTTATTTGCTATCTTTGGCCTTATGCAGACTTGTCGTGTCTTAATAGCTTTGGTTGAGGGGGAGCTGAGGGCAGGAACTGCATGGTGGGCTTAACTGCCGCTTTCCTGCCCCCAAACTGGCAATGATTGGTCAGTTTCTTCACCACTGACCCACAAGAATAGTCACTCACTGCTGACAGTAATGGAGAGTCCACAAGAATCTGAATACTGAACATAACATGAGCGAACAAGCAAAGCAAAACCAGAATATACTTAAGGGGGGGGCATTTGGCCAAAAAAGGAAGGCCAAACGTATCATATAGAAGAAAGCATTCCCTAAGTGGAAGAAATGAAGACACAAAATAATTCAAAATAAATCTTAAAGCAATGATATTAGAGCATAAAAGTAGACTTTCTGGAAAAACTATGTATATACAAATTAATTAAACGATTTTAATAGATTTACCATATGACAATTTAAATTTTAATATATAATCAATTAATTCAAATTACATAATTATTACATAACACATATGTACGGTAAGTACAGCATAAGAAATATAAGTCAATAATATTGCAATAAATGTATAATTCCAGGTGGGTACTAATTGGGGGTATCACTTCGTAAATTATATAAATGTCTAACCACTACTCTGTGATAACCTGAAACTAATATAATATTGAATGTCAACTGTAACTGAAAAATAAAAATAATAATTACAAAACAAAAGAATAGCCCAAAATACAGAGCAACAACACAGAGGGTTGCTCTGGAAAGACTGCTCTGGAAACCTGAGAAGTGTGGGAGTCCACATCTGGATAAATCATTTCCATTTGAGTTTCCTTCTTCCATTACTTTTCTTATGACGCTGATGCTTCTGGTCTGGCAACCAAACTTTGAGAAACAGGAAGCTAGAGATGTCAGAGCACCAAAAATGTACTACAAAGGCTACCTTTTTTACGTTGTAGGTGTACTTTAGTTTTTAATAACTTCACAAAACCCATATATAAAAAGTAAAAACTTAAATATTTTTAAAGTGAGAAAAATCATAGAAATAATAATTTTCATCATAGAAATAAATTTCACCGTACCAACCAACTTTATATTTTTCCCAAAAGCAAGGAGGACACAAGGAATTTGTCATTGAAAGACTATTATCCAAGTTGGCAAGACTCTATTACTTTTTGAGTCAAAAACATAAACCTAATGCTAATGTGTCCATCAGATGTTATCTCCCTGACTAACTTAATATAAACTTGCAAGATTGTGTCCATAGTGAATTTCTGAGAACTAAAGTATATTTTCCCAATGGATCCTTTTCATTTTTAACTGAAAATGCTTTCCTTTCAAAAATGTTGATTCTGAGTCTTAATAAAATTGGAAATATAAGATTGAACACTTAGGTAAAAAGTATGTTTTTGAAAAGTGGATTTAATTAATACTCTGAGCATAGTTTATAACAAAGCTCAAACTACACCGACCCCAAAACACAAAGCCTTAGGACTTAAGGGACACAAAAGACAGCGCGACACAGAAGTCACAGCACTGGTTGTAATTTCTACAGGTACATGAGTCAAGCAGCGTGCTTCTCTCTTGTATGGAAGAATCTGTTTACTGTGTTTAAATGTTTATTTTTAAAATCCTAACATCATAAAGCAGGCCCAGGATTAATATTTCCTAATCCTTTAGTTTTGACAGGGTGTTTACCTAAAGCTTTTTGTATTTAAAACGATCCTTACCTTTATTTGTAAAAATCCCAACTTCTTTCATGCTTGATTACCAGTGAGTTGGCATAAACAGCCACAGTTGGTACTCTGGCCAAAAAAAAAAAAAAGATCAGAAGCACCAATTACTAGCTTGTTGGGTGCAGTTATGACTTGAAACAGATACACATACATTTCACAAGGTGAGCTCTGCAATGCCAGTGGATTGCTGGAAAATGCCATTACAGATCAAGTGACTCCCAATCAGATAAAGAACTTCTTTGGAGCAAAGGTGACAAATTATTTACGGAGATCTTGCTGAACGTTTTTCGACACAGTGTGTACAACCACCAACCAAAGGTGGACAGGAGCCTGGGCGATGAGGGCTGTTGATATTATCGGCCTCACACACCCTGTCATTTAGAGTCATACAATCTGTGCTTTTCCGAGAGCTCGTGAGTAAGCCCATTTATGAAATGTGACTTCCTCGAAGGTGTGAAAGGATTCTGTCTTGCGGGTTGTATTTGTCTTTGTAATCTCAGCATCGCCTGCAGTCTGGCACACAGTAACATTTCACAACATGTTTCTGATTGAAAGAGCTTTGCATTTGGTAAATCACCATGACTCCTTGTAATAATTGCTGCCCTTGGGCAAACAATATCATAGGAACACTGTTGTATATATAAAGATTTATCCTGAAATGTTAACATAGCCACAGCTCGATTACCTCCTCAGTGTCTGTTAATTGAAGGTTGAACAAGAGACTGCCTAAGTAAGATCCCTACACTCAAAAATTATAAAACTATTCAAACAATTGCAAAAGTTTCTTTTTACAGAAACATCTGCTGTGCCTAAATGCCGAAACATTCCCCACAGTAATGATTTTTATCTAGGGGCGTAGGGGACATAGATGGATGAAATCAATTAGCAAGCCATTATTCCAACTACTAATACAGAGAGATGGTTGGGTAAATTTAGTTCTAGTTTGCAGAAACAGCAGTGCGTACAATAACAGCAACCACTTTTTATTGAATGCTTACTAAAAGCCGGGTGTCACACCAGGTACACCTATACTACTGCTATTTGTCACAGCAAGCTGCCCAGATCAGTTACAAGCCACTGAGCCAAATGCTAGCCCAGGATCAGCCAGCCTCCCTAGCCAGGTTTCCAGGTTGGTGGACTTTTCTGGGGGCTGTTCTAGTAAAGCCAGGGTGCACAGGGGGATCAAGCACGGCTGCTAAGCAGCAGCCAACAAACAGGAAGGATAAAATGCTGAGAACAGGTGGGAAATGAGAAAGATGGATACAGAGATGGAGGGCCGAGCCAAAACCAGGTCTGAGGAGAATGACAAGGCAGTTATTCATTCTCCTCATTAAAAATTAGCCAAGCTCCTGGGGCAATTGTATAAATGGCTATGGCAGAACTGGAAAGCCCTCTGCTGGGGCTGTCAACGCTACAACCAGGGCATTTCCCCTCGCCCCCCCTCGTTTACAGGGTCTCCTGGAGATTTCTATAGATTCTAATTATATATTTTTTTAATTTTTTAAAAAAATTTATTGGGGTGACTATTGTTAGTAAAGTTACATAGATTTCAGGTGTACAATTCTGTATTACATCATCTATAAATCCCATTGTGTGTTCACCACCCAGAGTCAGTTCTCCTTCCATCACCATATATTTGACCCCCTCTACCCTCATCTCCCACCCCCCACCCCCCTTACCCTCTGGTAACCACTAAACTATTGTCTGTGTCTGTGAGTTTTTCTCATTTGTTTGCTAATTATATTTGTAATGATTATAAAAGTGCTTAATCTTATAAATACATTTATATCTGTTTCAAAAGGTCAGAACAGTGTACCTTTGAAGTTTTGTTTTTTTTTAAATGTAGTGAGAACCCAGTTTTTGTTTGCTTTTTGATTACTTGATTTAAAAATTTATGGTAGGGGGACAAATTCATATCTAGGTTTAAAATGTGTTGAGTTGTTTAGATGCATTTCTCAATATTGTTTTAACGTATTTTGGGGGAAATTACGGTCCTTTTACAGATGAATAACCTGGATGAAGGCAAAAATATGCAATGGCTATAAAGAAATTCAGGAGAAAGGCCAAGTACACTGTGACTTTAAAAAGGTGAGAAATCACTTTTACTGAGAAGAAAAGTAGTCATGATGGGAAATGTGGAACCTCCATAGTTGAAATTTCTTCTTTTTCTGTCAAACTAAAGGGAAGAAAAAAATAGATTTGAAAGAGAGAAGTACAAACTCCTCTGAGTAAATCCACAACTAAATAGGGAGAGGTTAAGATAACAGACAGCTATCATGTTGAGAAAAGCTCCCGTGGGTTATCTTTGATAGTGTGAAACTGTATTTTTTTTATACTGAAAATTGACACCTGAAGTAGCACAGATCAAAA
The DNA here is from genome assembly GCF_036562045.2 of Rhinolophus sinicus. NCBI lineage: Eukaryota > Metazoa > Chordata > Mammalia > Chiroptera > Rhinolophidae > Rhinolophus > Rhinolophus sinicus. The sequence continues at coordinate 108,644,010 of NC_133755.1, forward strand.
ATCAGAGGTTCAGTTTTGAAAACTTTAGGAGAAAGGATTAAGACTGAGAAGAATTAAAGGTAATATAGAACATTGATTCACTATAGTTTAGTATTTACATGCCTTTAAATTTTGCCACACTTATTTCCCCTGGTCATACGAGACTACATAATTTTAATTACAACTTTCAGGAAAAAATATCACTGAATGGAAAAGCTCTTTTGACGGGGGCTATGTTTTATACATCTTTGTAGCTCTCCACTTCTGTTCACAGTTTGCCCACAGGGAATATTAGTAAATGAATAGGGAAAGAAATCTGTTTTTAGTTTACTCCTTTAGGAAGCTTATCCATTTGAACTCCAGGGTCAGAACCCAGGGCAAACTCAGAAGTCTTCTTAGAGCATAGATTTGCAAATATATGATACTACTGAGTTGGAAGTGTGACCAACTGGATGCCCGATCCAAGAGCATTCAAATTCATTTTAGGTTTAAACCCCTGTGCCTTCCTTCTTCAGACTGTGGGTATGTAGAGTGCTCCTTGGTGATATTGGCTAAGTGCCTACTATGTTCTAGGGGTTGTGAATCCTTCTGCTAACTTAAGAAGGTGGGTAATATGAGCCCATTTTACAGATGAAGAAAATAGGCTTATAGAAGTAAAATAACTTTCCTAAATTCATCCACCTACTAAGCAACTCAGATCGGATTTTGACCCAAGTCTGTCTTCTCTTTCTCTTTTTACCACACTATTGATGGAACGAAGCAAGCTTGTCAGGAATGTATGAGGAAACAGCTTATGTAATAAATTGCAAATTCCAGCCTCTAAAGTGACACACACACAGTGTTTCATTTAATTTTACTTTGTTTTTGTAGTGTTAATGATGGTAGGTGTACACTTTTTTATTCACTCCTAAAGGGAAATACAAAGTTTTACAAATGTTATTTTTTGAATTGGTAATGTTCCCATGAGGAACTGAAGAGCAATTCTTCACTCTGTACATTTCAATAAACAGAAAAACAAAAACCTAGAAGACAAAGATTTTACTGTAGTCTTTTCAAAGCGACTCAGCAAGAGCAGTGTAATGAAGGTGGAACACAATGGCTTGTGCTTTGTAATTTATGTTCTAAGTACAACTCACTGCTTCTATGCCTGAAATAATTGGGATTTTATTCTTGCATCTCATTATTTGGAATTCTGAAATACAATTTGAAGGAAATAAGATCTCTAAACAAAAAAATGAAGACATTAATAGTGATGATTTACATTACAGAAATGTTTTAAGTCTCAAAAATATTTCCTCTCTAGGGTTTCTTACACCCACAGTTCTCATAATACAATTAAATGCTTATTTTGAATCTACTAGGTACTTAACCTAGAGGTTGAGGTACAAGAATATTTCTCAAATATAAAGTGTTTGGAGTCCTGATGATTGAATATTATGAAAAAAAAAACAAAAAAACAAATGCACGTTCGAAATAAGCATGGCTAATTTTGAGAGTTTACCACCTAAGAGATACTATACTAAGCACTTTATACTAATTTAGTGCCTCCAATAATCCCATGAATGGGAGAGTATTATCACAATTTTACAAATGAGGAAACGTGACACTGAGAGAAAAATCACTAGTACTCACAATTTTCAACCCTGGGGTCACATTCATAATTCTCTTTGACCAAAAGAGAGAAACAGGATATAAATATTATAAATGGAAGTAACCTTAGAGATCATTTTCTCCTTATTTCTCCAACCAGGCTCCATATGAGAAGATATGGAACAAACACATCGCTGGTCAAATAAATTCAGAGATTACTGCATATTCTACTCATTTCTTTTGGTCAGTCACAACTTCTGAACTGTTTGAATTATTTTACAAGTGCATATCACCTTTAAGTTCAAAATAAAAGTTAAGTTCAATCATTAAAAAAATGATAAATGTCTAAGTTTTGCTTTGTCTTGTGCACCTGAAACTAATTAAAAAAAAAAAAAAAAAAGTACCAAAAAAAACAATGAAACAACACACTGAAAGTATTTGAAAAGTTTTCTTCCTCCCTCCCTCCCTCTCTCTCTCTCTAATGCAATATGCAGTTTCATTTTCTTTGGGATAGTAGCACTAAGATAGAAGTCAGTTGCAGAGTCCGCATTTGCCAGTACCTTGTTGCATGGCTGCATAAATGTATCACTGTTTGATGTTTGCTCGGAACATAAGGGCCTTGACCTTTCAGAAAGCCATCACCTAGATGATCTCTACATTAGGCATTTTCAGAGGACTTCAAAGGATATATGCTGTTCATTAGTGGAAGTCACAACACTTAAATCAGTTTCATGAAAATACGAAGTTAAAGCCATTCCCTATGACTGGGAGGGGGAAAAAAGACTTGGCTAGAATAAAAGTTAACTTCTAAATAGGCAGGAAGCAAATGTTTAAAATTTAAAAAGAAACATATATATTTAAAAAATAAAACTAGCAAAATAAAAACCTAAGAAGTTGGTCTGACAAAAACAAACCAGTCCTAGAAGTCATGAAATGTACATGTAGTATTCAAGACGAATATAGTAATACTTCTAAACATCTAGGTAGCAAAATAAATCTTAAAACAGGCTAAATATACATACTCCTTAATCTAAAGGCAGTTTATATAGGCTTAAACCACAGATTCAGACTTAAAGCTTCTAACTAACAAATTCAATTGTCAACTGAGGGCCTTCCACAAGCAAGAAGCTATTCTAGGCCCCAGGGATAAAGGTGAAGAAACAAATGTATGTTCACGGCCTTGCAGACATGAAAGCAGTGAATGACAACGCACTGCACAGGATGCCATCTGAGTAAGAAAAGACAGCACCTAACTCTGCCTTGGAGACTTAGGGATGGGGTATTTGAGGAGATAATGCCAAGGTTGAGAGCTGAAGAATAAAGATTTTCTTAGAGGACAAAAGAAAGGGAAGAGCATCATAGATAGAAGGAACAGTTCAACAGAGTGGGATGTGAGGAATCACAGCCATTTGGATAATAGTAAGGGTGAGGATGGCAGAGAAAACTGGATAGGTAACACACACACCAGAAAGACCTTATACATTATGTGGTGGCTTATATAGACATCATTCTAAAGTAACTGAAAACTTTGCATGTCAAACAAATAAAACAATCTGATTTGTATTTTCATTGTCCAGGAGAGAGTGAAAGGAGTTGGGACTTGGCAGAAAGTCCAGTGAGGAAGTTCAAGAACCAGTGTGGATTAGTCTGCTTGGGCTGCCGTAACAAAATACCACAGATTGGGTGGCTTCAACCACAGAAATTTATTTTCTCACAGTTCTGGAGGCTGAAAGTCCAAGATCAAGGTGCTGGCATGGCAGGGCTGGATTCTCCAGAGGGCTCTCTTTGGCTTGTCGATGGCCTCGTTAGTGTCCTCACATGGTCTTTTCTCTGATGTTTCTTCCTCTTCATATGCCGGTACCAGTCATATTAGATTAGGGCCCCACCTAATCGCCTCATATTACCTTAATTACCTCTTTAACAGCCCTATCTCAAATATAGTCTTATTCTCCATTACTGGGGAGTTTGGACATCAACATAAGAATTCTGGGGGACACCATTTGGTCCATAACAAAGGGAGTGGCAGTAAGAATGGAGAAGAGGGAACAAACAGAAGGACAGTTAAGAAATAGAAATCAACATGACCTGACCGTTTGATGAGTCACGTATACACAGGACATAAGGAGGTCTATTTGATTCTTGGTTTAGGCAATCCAGTATGTGCTGGGGCCATTTGTTGAAAAACAAATACAGGAGGCCTGGTATGCCCAGAAAAATGAGGAGTTAAATTTTCAACATGTTGGCAGTTGAAGAAGTAATTTCTAGTTAATTTCTAGGTAAGACAAAGTTTGGAACTTAGGAAAGAATAATATAGATGAGAACCAAGGGTATATAAGATTGTCCAGAAAGAAAACTTAGAACAGAAGGGAAGGTAATCTTGGTAAATAACAGTAAAGGGCACATGGAGAAGCCAACAATGAAGGCTGTGAAGGTATATGTAGACAGACACAGAGGCAGAACAGAGCAATGCGGCACAAAAATTAAGGGAGAGAAGAATGAAGTGGGACATGATTGTTAATTGCTAAGTCTTTTTCAAAACTTAATGATATTTTATTTCAAGGATCATGACATGCGCTTTTTACGAGGTCTAACTTGCTTATGTTAGTAAACTAGGATATCATTTGTGGTATTTCTCACTATCCTGTTGATACTATACAGCTTTCCTTATACCTTTTGCAAATTCTAAATCTTTAGCATACAAAAAATCTGTAAAGCCACACTATGATGGCACATACCTTAAACTGATTTTTTTTAATATTAATTATCCTTGACAATACTCCTATTTAAGGTGGAATACAAATTTTGAGGTTAGCTACCTACAACTATGTATATGCCTTAAGTGCTATAGAGGTAGCAAGATATCCATATTCAGATATGGATTAACATCTGAATAATATAACACACTTGAAATGCCATGGTAGCTTGAAATCCGTCCATGAAATCTATTTGAATATCTATTTGAATGGCACTAATGATTTAATGTGGACAATAGAAAACAAGTTGTATAGGGGAGTAACATTTATTCATCAGCTTTATTGAGAATATTGTTTTTATACAATCAGATATAGACACTGTAAAATTCCACATTACTCTAGAGATCCAAAGGCACAGATACAAGCGACTTATGTTTTTAAAAAGTGACAAAATGAAATATTAATTCTGGAAGATTTTTAATCAATTCAACACTAATATACACTAGAGAAGAAAATTTTCCACAAACATTCTCTCACAAAGCCGGTAGTTTTATATTTACATAGTATTACAGCAATTTTAAATATTAATCTGTGATACAATAATGTTACTTCAGAAAACATAAAAAATATACTTTTTTTTAATAGTCATGCTCCCATTTTTGATGAAAGCTACTCCATTCATCCTAATGCAGTTTAACACTTTAAAAATGCATGAGATATTTCAGTGAGCTTTATAAAACCTTTAAGGCAGGAGGCTGTCAAATGGAATAGACAGAGGGCTCATCATCACTTATGTCTGAATCATCTTCATCGATTCCTTCAATCACTGATTTCTTCCCTTTACAACAGGATACAATTAATCCAATCAAGAATACCTGTAAATTTACATAGTCTATATGTTAGTTCTCAAATCTTTCAGAAAGTAATGAATTTAAAATCCAATGGCATTTCTGTGGTAAAAACAGACCACAAAGGGTCAAATCACCCCTGGGATTTACATACTTACCCCAAGAAAGGCCCAGTTACCAAAATAGTACGCAGCACTAAAGAACCAGAACTTGTGAAGAAATAGGTATGTCCGGGTAACAGTACACTGATCTATTAAAGCAAAGAAAAAACTATTGTGAGATAATTTCTCTCTTGAAATGGACTATTAACTCTATACATAAAAAGTCATCAAAACTAATGACCAAAGTCAGTCAGTAAGTATTAGAAATTAGGACTGAAATCAAACTCTGTCTTCAAAAGCCCACTCTTTCAATCACCTAACTATAGTTTAGATTACCAACTAATATGACATATTTTTAAAAATGAATGCCACCAATTTAATCGTGACTTGTAAGCATAAAAAAATTTATACTGACTAGTTCAATTTATTTAAACTAGAAGAGCATTTTAACCAGGAGTGCCAGACATGTTTTAAAACAAAACAGATCAAGTTTTCCAGATGAACACTAAAAAAACCCCCAAAGTAATCAGATGTGGCTAATATTAAGCTGCATTTTCCTAAGAATCCAATTATCAGGACAGCTCAAAGTTGAGAAGGTTCTGAGCTTTTTTCTCTTTGTAACAATGCTTTTGAAAAGATGGCTGCTGCTTCTTAAAAATATAAATATCATTATTTATTGATATGTTTACTATTTGAACTTGAGGTAGCATTACAGCTTGAATTAAAAATAAATCATACACTTTTCTCTTTCCAAAAAAATGTGGCAGGCTGGTTATTTGATATTTGTGTCAGACCCCATACTAGTTTCATCCAAAGTACATTATTTCTATTAGGTTACAAAGTCCTCTTTATATCTTGACATATATCTTGTAAATGATGTCTAAGGACATACTTGCTTATTAAAACCATTCAGAAAGGTCTGGGCAGCACAATATAATTTGATTGAAAAATTATATATGCTGCAGCTAATATAGGATTCCAACCTCACAAATTTCAAAGGGTCTTTATTCATTACAGAAGAAAATCAGTATCTTACAAAGCAACTTATTTAAAGTCTATTAATTACAAACGATTATGCTTTCTGCATATTTTTACCCAAAATGGATAGTGGCAAAAAATTCTACACTCAATTAGGAGACCCATATCACATCCTATTACTGATTAAGAAAATGCACGCTTGATTTCTAATTTTATGAACTCTCTTGCAGCTTCAATAAATAAGTGCTATTTTCTCTTAAAACATAAAATGGAGCTGGGAATTTTGTAGTCCAGTTTATTACACCAGGGATCTAAAATCATGTCACGTGGTTTTCAGAAATGTAGCATTAGGTTTTATGTTATCCAAATATAAGACGTGCTATATAAAGCTTTAGGTATGTTATGTAAATATTTACATAATCTAAATCTTATCTATTCTTACCCCTTCCACTGTACTTCAACATTTACTTCTAATGCTCAATACCAAACTGTACAAACCAGTCTCTTTTCCTGGTAGGAAAACATGCAGTTAATAGAGAAGAAACCTCTTCTAGTCATAAGCAAGGAGCATATAGAATATAGATCTAATGCTGATCTATATTCTTTGCTCTCTTTCTCAACAGAGAAGTCTACAAGGAATATTCAAAGCTCCCTAAGCAAAATCAAAAAGGCTCCAAGCAGCACTGGCTGACCAAATGCTTCCCTTCTGTCCTGTAGTTATTAGCACCCCAGATTATAGCTTTACTCTAGGCACTGGGAGTTCAGCCTAGCACAGGAGACTCCTAGACAGGAAATTCATTAGTCATCTACTCTGCTCCCACAACATTTTATTCTCACTCTATTTTAGAACTTTCTTCATAGTAATATATTCAATTTGTCATTTTCCCAGTCAGATTAGCCTGAGTATGCCAAAGAACCTATCAGAGCACCTGGCATTCATATCCAATGATTGCTGAAGTAAACCAAATTTTTTAAAAAGGGTATTTTATTTTAAAGCCATATTGTTAAATAATATATTTTCTAATTTCGTTAGACTAAAATCTGTCAAGACTTCAAGAATGTCAAAACAAGTCACATGAATATGTTTTGAAAATTAAAGTATAATTAAAATGTCCAGCATGGTAAATGAAGAGCCCAGACTCTGGTGTTTGACAGACTTGTTATCAAATATCATTTGACTACTTGTCTGTCATGTGAATGGGCAAATCGGAACTGTTGAAACTCTGTTATTATAAAATAAGGATATTATCATATTTCCTTACAGGGTCGTTCTAAAGACTAAATGAAGTATAGTCGTCCCTCAGTAAACATGGAGGATTGGTTCTAGGACCCCTTTGATACCAAAATCTGGGATGTTCAAGTCTGTTATAAAAAAATGGCACAATATTTGCATATCACCTACATTTGCATACAGGTTACAGCAGGGTATGCCTATATATCACTGCATTGGCATGGATTCAGTGTAGTGCTCACTGCCTGGCAAGTTCAAGCTTTGCTTTTTAGAACTTTCTGGAATTTTTTCTTTTCTCAAATATTTTCGATCCACGGTTGTTGAATCTGTAGATGTAAAACCCATGAATATGGAGGGCTGACTGTAAATCAAAATCCCCATGCAAAGTGACAGTTAATATTAATTTTCTTTTTTCATTTTCAAGGTATAACTGAACCAATAATAAAAAAATTACAGTTCTCAAGAGCTGCTCAAATAGTAGCAAGAAAAGCAACTAATCTTAAGATTTTAGAAGTATATGTCCAATAAACAGTAGTATGGAAAATAAATGGTTAGGCATTAGCATCATGACTACTCTGTTCATTATTTTTCTGTCTCTATAGTTAAAATGGATATAAATGGATTTGGTGAAATTCAAAAGTATATCATTTAGTAACAGGGCACCTGATAGTTATACACCTTTAAATAAAAATAACCAATGTGAATGTTCAAAAATGAAGAGACGGACAGGCTTGGACTTATGCTAAAATGCCTGTTCACAATTATTTTAAAAACAAGAACAGCATTTTCCATGGCTTTAGTATCACATGAGATACACTACACAAATATAAACCTATCTGAAAGTCATTCAAACTTCTCAATGCTCTAAACTTTAAAAATAAAAGTTCCATTGCTCATTTCCATACTTAAAGATATTTTGGGAGTCAGAACTTGGCTGAATTAGCAATTTCAGGGCCAGAACAGGGATTACAAGACAGAGGCTGAGCTAGTAGAAGCATGTAAAATCAAATCATCTTCCCCAGAGGTCTAATAAACCACTCAGTGACATTTTAAATTGGCTTATACCCACTGATTCTTTTGCCTGACACACAAAACATATCTTAAATATTTTTCCTATCACACTGTTTTATATGTTTACCATTTTCAAAGGTTGCAGATTTGATACAAGCCTTCTAAAATAAGATAAAAAGGTAAAATTATTGTGTTTGGCTCTGTTGTTGAAAAATGACACTAGACCACAAATCCACACACGCAATGAGTATGTAACAGCTCTTTATAGTTATCTTTATATGTACATATATTTATGTAAAGTGGCACATGTCCACAGAAGAATTTTGGTTAATAAGCCCCATGCATATTTTTATATTCCAGCGATAATTACACACTGAATAAATGGAGGGGGGCTTTTCTCCTCACCATCTGCCATCTTCCAGGTGCTCACCTGAATCACACATATCCATGAGATCTATAGATGTTTTTCTACAGTTAGCATAAAAATTATAAATAAGCATTTTAAAATTGGTTTGACCTTCAAAGTAAATTTAAGTTGCTGGATGTTTCATTTAGGGATTGTGTTTTAAAATCAACTGTTCAGGAGGCTTCTGACTGCTGCTCCTCAAAAGGACATATAAAAGCTCCAATTAAACTAAAAAGTAATGTTAACAATGAAAAACCGAAAATAGGGACTCATACAAATTTTCTTTTCAGATGACACAGTGGCCGTACAAAAAAGATACAAATTTTAAGAGCTTACAAAGGGCATCTGGAGTACATTCAAAGACTTTTGAATCCTGCTCTCACCCTTCCTCCTCACTTTCCATCTAAGTAGATAAATAATGGAAAGTGCAATTAGACCATTGCTTTTCGTGTAATAGCAGCCTTTATAAATATACCCGATAAATTTTATGTATTTCCTTTTTCATTTTAGACTACTTGTATGTCATTGTTGATGTACACTGACTGCCACTAAGATAATTTTGGTTATTGATATGATAAATAGCACCTTCTACTTTAAATATATTTTTAAAAAAATAACACAGTATTGATTTAAGCCACAATTAAGTCATCATCATGTTATATCTTCACTTGAAATCACTTTAGAATCACACTACATACTTGTGCTTTATTTATAAAAGGAATCCTTATATTGCACATGCATATACCAGAGAGGGCATTTGGCGGATGAAGTTTAAAGCAAATATTTTGTTTGATTAGTGACAAACTGGCAGAAGATTGGACTATTTACAATACCACTGCATTTCTCATGGCTGTCCATGATTATGCTAACTCTGATTTCTGATTAGAATCTTGCTACTACTGAATATTTATAATAGACATATAAATCTTAATTGTATACAGGCTAAGGAACTTGGACTTTATTGTGACATAATTAGAAATTATTTATTAAATGGTTTTAAGAAAGGAAATTACATGAGTGAGTTTAGATTGGCAGTGGGAATTGAGAGTAGAAAGAGATTCACCAAGTCAGGAGACAATCCAAGTGAAAACATGAGCTGTCAAGATATAAAGGAAGATTGGATCTGACAGGTGTTTAGAAGTAAAATCTCAGTTAATCATTGTTTTACTGTCAAATGGATTTATAGCATACGAAATATATACACATAAAAGCTTAAACAACTAGCAACATACATACATCCAAGTAAGAAAATGGAGGGCAGAAAAAAATTAAAATGTGTCATAAAAACCAAAGTTATATATTTATCTTAAAATTTAACAAACGGTATACAGTTAAATTGATGTTTTGTTAAATCTCAGTGGGGGAGCTGGGTAACGAATTGGTGAACATTGAAAACCATGGAAATTGTTTTATTATATTTTATGAATTCCTCAACTGTATCAGGCCAATAAATATGGCACTTGACAGATTTTTCTGCACTAAAAAATGAGTTTTACAGTGACTACTTTTAAGAACCAGTATAATTTGTGTTGAGCTCTGATTACACTTAAGTAAATTCAAGGTGTCTCAAAGGTGCTAAAACATGTATTGCTCCTTTAAGAAAGAATGCTCCTAATTACATTTGTATTACATAAAACTTTTAAAAAGGAGTTACAAAGGTAACTGTCCTCATAATATGTTTCTAGTGAACAACAGCTTCCCAAAGGGAAAATGGAGAAAAGAGAAAACTATAAGTTAGCTTCAAAAGCAGATACAGACTGGTATTAGATTTCTCAACAGTTAAAAATGGAAGACAGATGATGCAATACCGTTACAGTTCTAAAGGAAATTATTCCTTACCACAGAATCTAAGAACAATCAAACTACTCACCAATTGTATCAATCGTGAGAACAAAATATGTTACAGATAAATGAGGACTTTTCAGATATGTATTTCATGCAAGCATTCCTTTTTTTTTTCACTCTAGTAAAACTAGGGGCTTGGTGGAAGAAATCAAGAGCGAAGAAGATATGGTTTACAATGCATAAGAAGCCCAATGAAGAGAAATTATAACATTATAGCTGAGCAGCAGAATTAGAAAGCAATTGACCCAAATAATAAAAGGAAGCCAGTAGGTACTTAAAAGTAAGTAAAATGGGCTTCATCCCACAAATAAAGTGAGCAAGAAGCTACAAAATATTAGGTATATTAATAGCTTATGTTACCTTAGTAAGTTTTTCAAAAGGAGAAAGAAAAAAAAGAACAAATTAAAAAACAAAACAAAACATGGTTTAATTCTACAAATGTTATTTGAGGGAGACCGATAAACAGACTTATATATATATTTTTAATCCTCAACGAGCTTATATCCATATAAAAGAGCAGGATAAAGATATATAAATGACTATAAATTAAAACACAGTAAGGTAAAATAAGAAGTATAAATGCTATGGGAATTCAAAGGAAAAAAGAGACTGTATATATGTTTGAAGGTTCAAAAGAGGGTAAAGCTTGAAACAAACTTAGTAGGATGGTCAGGATTCTGATTGATGAAAATAGGAGGAATGGGGTAGAAATGCTGTGCCATTTCAAGAACAAATAGTTGTAAAGCAAAGGTGGAAAAGACAGCCATGTTCAGAATATGTATGAAAAAAAAGCTATAAATGTGTAGGATGGGTCAAATAGCAGTAATCCTTCAATCCTAGATGGAATTAATCAGATGATGGGGGGGATGTACACTTAAGGTTTCTGTTGGAGGAATGACATTATCAGAGTCATGCAACAGTTTGATAACCACTGCTTCAGAACAATTAATTGAATACCACTGGGTAGTGTGGATTAAGAGTGGAGCACTAGGTAGAAGATACACCAATTCATGTGAGATGTAATTCAGATGAGGTGTGGGGGTCATTAGGACAACAGACTCCGCATCCCTTAGCTGATTAGGTGTGGAGAAAGAGTGAATGAAGATATCTGTGCTTTGAACAGTAGTTAATAATATAAGAAATAGTGAAGTCAGTAAATATAGTCCAAAGTCCTTATTTAATAGTTTGTGCTGTCCTCCCCAAGAATTACACATTTTAAACACTTTTATAAACACAGTACCAAAATAAGGCAAGGCTCTATATATTATTTTCACCACAGTGATGAGTCTCAGAGCTACCCACAGACAGCTAACAGGCTATTTTGCTTTCATCCTTGACCATGAGGAACGTCCTAACCCTACATACCACATTATGACACACATGCCATACGGGAAACTTACTGAGAAAATGTGCAAGGACCAATGGTGGGACTGAGACTGAGACGTTATTAGGTTATCGTATTAGTTCTCAATTTATGAAGGAATACCAAGAACAAAACAAACAGGCTCAAAGTAAAAAAAAAAAAAAAAAAGGTATATATTTAAAACCTTAATAGCTACAAATAGATTTTAAGACAATTAGTCTAGATACTACCAAAAGTAGAATATAAAAAATTAAGCAACATTTTCTAATTAAAACTCTAAAACATAGATAGGCATCACCCTGACTCCTTTCTCTCTCATCCTCTATTCTAGACTCCTCAGTACATCCTTTGGTTCAACCTTCAAACTGTATCCAGAATCTGACCACCTCTTGCCACTTCCACCACTACTATAAGCTCTCCCCAGGATTACTGCAAAAGCCTCCTGTCAAGTCGCCTTTGCCCTTGGTTTATTATGGTCTGTCTCAGGGGTTGGCAAGCTATAACCCAAAAGGGTAAATTGAACCCATCACTTGGTTTTGTAAGTTTCACTGGAACAAGGCCACAGTCATCTATAATGTGTTGGCTATTGCAGCTTTTGTGTGGCAATGGCAGGCTGGAACAGTGTGAGAGAAGACTGCATGCCCTACAAAAAAGTAAAATATTTACTATCTGGTCCTTTCAGAAAAAGTGTGCCAACCCCTGGTCTCTATGCAACATAGTAGTCAAAATGATCCCCTGAGAACATTAAGTCAAATCACGTGATTCTGCTCAGAATCTTCCAGATGCTTGCAATCTGAAAGTAAAAGCTGAAGTCCTTAAACTTGACTGTTTACTGTTCCTCTTCCTCCTCCATCAGACTCCCACTCTGCATTTGCTGTTACTTCGATCTGGAATGCTTTCCCACAGGTCTCTGCCTTTCCTCCTGAATTCCTTAAGGTCGTTTTGCTCAAATGTCAGCTTCTCAGTAAGAATTTCCTTTCTACTCTCATTAAAATTTCAAACTATCCCTTCTGCTGGGCAACATTTACCCTCCTGCTGCACTTTGTTTTTTTCCCACAACACTTCTACCTGACAATACTTATCTTTCTCCTTCTACTAAGTAAACCCCGTGGGGAATGGAATATTGGACGGTTTTGTTCACTGCTGTATCACTAGTACCTAGAATAGTGCCTGACATATACGAGACATCAGAAAACATTTGTTAAATGAGAAGCACAGAAATAATAGATAAGTGAAATTAAATGATCATGTGGACTCCTGGAAATTAAGACATTTATTAAGTTTATCTTCGAATTGCAAGATTCTAAGGACTGTGATTCTCAGTATTACTAAAAATGTACGTCAATATCTTTTAAATGGCTATTACAATTCAAGCACTGTCAATGCAGCCATTACTTACTGTTGTATTACTCAAACAGGATAACTTTCTAAATAAAATTATCACAATCTAATACAGTTGATTTATCTTCATCTTATAGACTAAATCTAACTATCTGTAACTTTCCCATCCCAATCCCCATCCCCAAATTTGCAGACTATAAAACAAAAAGACTATACAGTATTTTTTAAAGGGCACTGCTCCACATGCTTGTGTTTGAGGGGGATAAAATGATATATATTCTTCAGAATTGGATCTTCTTATTACAAAATTCCAGAAACCTAAAATTATTAGCTTCATTTAATACGGGGTAGGAGGTGTTAAAATGGTAGTCCATATTCAAGCCTGTTTTTTAAAACAAACACAGTATGAGTCCAGTACCATTTTCCTTTCAAATTACATTTATGGATCATCCACTTGGGCACATAGTACCACAGGAGACATTAACAAATACTGTCATCACAAAGCATCATTGTCCCTTTTTAACCTCATCCCTTCAGGCTTAGTTTCTAATTAAATCCCTTGATCAGCTTAATTTTCAGTCTGTTAAAATTGGATTTCATTAAAATGAACATTTTATTTATAACTGTATAAATCAAACATCAAGTGTCAACTACTGCAATAAAACACTGGTTTTAAACAGAAGTAGGCTGCTCCTACAAAACACTTTTTTTTTCCTTACAGGCCAAAGTATGGGTGGGCAGGTTAAAAAAAAAAAAAATCCCTGAATTCATTTTTAGTGATAATGTAAGTGCTTGAGCAATATTGCTTAGTTATCTACACTTCTAAATAAAATTTCCTGGAACCTCAGAAGTTCAAGTAGAAGCAAACAGTCCATATTCTAGGAAAAATATGATACCAAGAATTTAAGAATTCAAATTTTTTCAGTCTCGGTAACTATCTGCCACTCCAACTTTTCAACAACCAAGAAGGAAAACAGTCCTCTCTAAAATCAGTATCTCCGTGGAAGATGCATGCTACTATCTTGTCTCTCATTGTTTTCATCCTTAAAAAGGCTTACCAGTGTTGTTGTTTTTTAAATTTAATTATGCAATAAAAGCTATTTATTAACAACAAAAAATAGAGTAATATTTATACTTGTCTTTACTCCAAATTTCATTTCCCTGATACAGCCAGACTTTCAGACTGTTTATGCACAAAGGCATAAAAAATGAGATATTACACTCTTTCACCTACCATCATATGGTATATATATATATATGTGTATACATATATATACACATACATATATATATATGTGTGTGTATGTGTGTGTATATATGTACACATATGTATACATATATATATGTAATTAAGGTAATAGAGAGCCTATTACAAACTGTTAAAATGTCAGTTCTCCACATTTTAAGGGATTATACACACACACACACACACACACACACACACACACAAAATAAGAACAGAAATTTAAGATTCTGAATTTCTTGATTAAACTATTAAATCCCCCTTAGTCAGCATATTAGGCTTATTGTCAACTGTCAATTCTCCAAAACACCACTAGGAAACCTCAATGACCTAGTAAAGTTAAGTTTATTAGACTAACCACAGTGAGAAAGAACAAAAAGGGGAAAGATGGAATATTTACACTGTTTATGGGGTTGGGGTGGGCTGGATCACTTTAATCAAGAACTTGCAAGGTGAGAAACTGGTTACAATTGGGCTTAATTTATGATACAAGTTTTGGATTGATGGACAATGAAATGAGAAGTCTTGAGCAAGTAATCCTGATAAGTAAGCTATTTCAGTTGTTTCATAGTCAGGAGTAAATATTTCCTCGCATAAGTAGATAAATTTTTGTTTGTTCTCAGTTTTACTTAACATAGGGACAGGGGAATGTCTACATCTAGAATTGTTGAACATTAGCAGCATTATGTTGGTGTCAGTTCTTCACATTTTATGGGATTAAAACACTTCTAAAATTTATTGATCAGCATTTGGGAACAGTTTAGACGTTAGAGAGCCTATTACAAACTGTTAAAAGGCAAGGCTGCTGACACCATCATAAGAAACTACTCTGATCAGAAAATCTGCCTGTTTCAGCTCATAGCTTTCAAAGCAAAAGCTTCACCTGAGAAAATGTACAAAGTGATCTATTATTAAAAATAGGTGAAAAATTTATAGAAAAATCATTAATTGTTTAAGAAAGTTGGATTATATCACCAAATATAAAATTCCATCTTTGCATTTAAATTGGTGGGTTATTTATTTAAAAATACTAAAAAAAATTCTTCAGCAAGTTTTAAAGTACTGTGTACTTTAAAGAGGCTTGAATTCTGAAAAGTTTTAAATATATTCTTTGTGGATATAAAAAGTGTCCTGCCTAGGGTCTCAAAAGGAACAGATTCTGTAAATCTAGTCAAAGAATGACTCGTTTTACATGATTGAATATGTCTATAATTAAACCAAGATTTATTTCACGCTAGATATTTATACCAGAAGTGAAGGGAAAACATAAGATGAATTATTTTGTAGCAGATTCAAAATTAAAAATAAGATTAACTCCCTTTCATAAAAAGTTATACCTTTTAATCTAAATTGCTTAGGGAATTAAGAAATAGCATTGTATTCACTAATTTTTATGTTCAAAATATGTTGTCATTTTGTAGGGCAAAATATATCATGTTAAACCACTGTGGATATAAATTTAAAGGTACAGAGCTTGGGAAAAAGAACATATGTACTTGTAAATTTTTAAAGTATATAAATAATGTATAATTATGCAAATCATACAATGTATAATACGCCCCAAATGATAATTAGAAATGGTTATCTTTAGTAGTTCCATATCTTGGCCTGTACTTGGTACTGTTGGTTTTTAAGGGTAGCCATTAGCCAAACAGTAGCCATTTGGTGGTATCCAATGGTTCTCATGTGTTTTGTTTTTTTTCTCTTTTAATAGTCTCTCAATATATACACACACATTTATGTCTTCTGAACCACATATTATGTGACTTAACCTCTTAACATTGCTCTTACATAACTGGAATTTAAATGCAGGAATTTTAATATTGATAATACATTTTAAAAAATTTACTCCACAGTCCATATTCCAACTTTGTCATTCATCGCAGTATATTCTTTATACTACTTTTATCCTCCAGTACAGGATCCAATCCAGGATCATGTATTCCATTTGGATATTAGTCTCTTTATATTTTTAATCTACAACAGTTCCTCAGCCCTTTTGTCTTTTATGACATTGACATTTTTTTTTTTTAAGTGTGTTTTTTCCAGGACTCATCAGTTCCAAGTCAAGTAGTTTCAATCTAGTTGTGGAGGGCGCAGCTCACTGTGGCCCAAGTGGGGATTGAACCAGCAACCTTGTTGTTAAGAGCAATGCACTCTAACCAACTGAGCTAACTGGCCGCCCTGACATTGACATTTTTGAAGTATACAAGACAGTTACTTTAACCCTGTTTGTCAATTGTCAATTTGGGTTTGTCTGATATTAATTCATGATTTGACTCATGTTATCCATTTTTCTCAGGGTGTGGTATCTTGAGGCACCCGGTGCACTGCCCCTCAATGATGTTAATTTTGTTCACGTGGTACACATGTTGCCTTGTTTCCCTGATATATAGCTAAGATACATACTACTTTTCCTCTTACAACTAATAATCTGTGGAGAGATGTCATTGTGGCTTTAATCTGTAGATTCCTAAACTGAGGTTAATTTTAATTATTCTATGTTCATTTCTAAATATTGTGTTTGGTTTTTTTACAAATCTGGTAGAATTTCATTCATTCATTCTTTAGTATTTTGTTGTTCCTTATCAATATTGATCTGGTCATATTCTTTTTATCTTAGCTGTTCTAAAATCCATGCTGATAATTCCTGTATCAGGTTTTTGCTAGTCTCTTTCTGATGTCGCTATTTCTGCTAGCTGTCTTTCATGGTGCTTTGTTTTCTTGTGTGCTTGAATATTTGACTCTGATGTCTTTATGCTCCTTTGTGGGAATTTGAAGCCTAGAATTAAGGTACATTCCTCTACTGAGGATTTTTTATATTGACTTGGGCCATGTGCCTACAGAACTACCAGTCTGAGATCCCAAGGAAACAAATTCACTCTGATTATGTGTATTTGGAAGGCAAATCTGTGAAGAGCTAGTTGGTGGTTACAGTTTCTTGTGGATGTGATTGTCCTGCCACAATTTACTGTTACTATAAAATGTCAAATATATTTATGTCTTTATGTCTTACTGATGCAGGTTTCTTCTCTGCTTGGAATATCCTCCAGTTTTGTTTGTTTGTTTGTTTAGATTTAACTTATGCTTTTGGCCCAGCTGAAATGTTACACTACACCCTGGGCAGAATAAATCATTATCCCCTTTTGCCTTCCCACCACATTTTGTTTATAATTTCAACATTGTTTGCTATTTACTTTTCCTTGTATTACAACTATTTATTTTAATATCCAAATCCATTAGGCTGTATGCTTTTTGAAGGTACAGACTGCATATGTGCTTCCTCTGACATTTTCTCTCTTTTCACAAAATCTAGCCCTGTACTCTAATACTATCCCAGTACAACATCTATCGTGTTTGTCCATTAAAGAATACTGACCTTCCCTCTTCCTATTTTGACTCAAGTATTTATGTATAGTTATGGTACTTTAATAATCCAGTATATTAAACTATTTTATTTACATTAATACATAAATTACGCATTAATGCTAATTAGATTAAGTGGCAATTAAAGAATATAAAACCAGGAATGTAAAGGTCCTTTTGCTACAATGCCATATAAATTTAAAACTTGATTTCTAATATTCTCAGTTGACTCTCTTTGAATGTATAAACTATGTACTGCCTGTCAAAATAATGTGATTTTAAGAGAACATTATAAACAGAGTATGAAGCATTCTTTATAAATATGCTAAAGTGTTCTATTCTTTAAGTAATATTTTAAACACAAAGAACACAAAGAATTCTATTTTAGATGAATGACTTTCTTTTGAATCTTAAACATTATGTACACTTAACATTAGAGCTTCATTAATATTTTCTATGTTTAATAAATGTCAGAGCACCCATATATGAACACAATTTTGCTTAATAAAGTCACTAAAATGTACTTAAAACCTATCATATATATGCATATATATACATATATATATAGAAATTGTTGCTTTAACATTTTTCAAAAATAATTTTAAATATAAAACTGTAAATTATATTTTTTGTTTCTAACTCTAAAAATCACTCTCCAAAGTTCTGTTACTTGCAATAGACACGTAACAAAGGTGCTATCAAATGCCTTATGAGGTACTTATACAAACATGTACTCTAGTCACCAAATGTTCCCACCTAAATGTCACAAATAATAGTGTTTTTTTCCTCTGTATGCTGAGATTTCCTACTTCGTGTTTAAATGATTACGCCCATACCAAACCATCACCATACATTCCACCCCATCCCCATCCCATGTGTCAAATCTCATGCCCTAATTTGCTTCTTCATCTTTCGCTATCATTAGTTTTATTTAAATATTCTCTTTAAAAATCTACCCTGCCACTCCAAATTCAATGATCATAATTCTACCATTCTCTTCCAAGTATGCACTATTAAATTTAACATTTGGAGATTAACAAGAAAACAGAAAAAGGTGGGAAAAATAAATGAAATCCACAAAACTAAAGGGTATGTTTTTGTACTGCAAAGTAACATTTCAAAGGACATAAATTAGATTAGACTGACTCATAAAACAGTTATGGTCACGTGTATCATTTAACTGAAGCTCACTGATCTATAATAAACAAATTCACTCAGTTCAGCAATATAGAGGGATTTTAAATCCCTGTTTACCAGTCCAAATCTTGATTTGTTCCTATTTGTTTTGTTTTGTTTTCTAAAGTTTCAATACTACTATAAAAATTTAAGAAACAGCATCTATAAACCAACTCAATAGTAATTTCTCAATCTATTTGCATTAAGCTGAAAAGGACAGCCAAAGCATTTCAACTATCAACCTTATTTGTGATGTGTGTATGTATATATTTTAAAGTGTTTTACTTTACATCTACTCGTCAAAAAATAGAATTTAAAAATCAAGTCATATTTATTTATACTAGAAACATTTTACTGTTATTTCTCCAGGCAAAAAGAGGTATCCCTAACATACATGTTTTCTCATCTCATCTCGATTTTATTCTTTTCTCCCAGTTTTAGTTTCTTCCCTACTTCCCTATGCATCCTGGACTCTGTGATCAGTCATTTTATTCTCTCCCTCTCAACTTGTCCTTTGCTTTCTATCCTACTTCAATCCTTCAATCACCTTCCTCAGACAACCTAAGCACTGATGGAAAAGAATCATATCAGTTGTCCAGGTTTATTTAACAAAAATACAAATTGATAACTTCATCTATGACCCCTGACATATTTATCTATCACTAATTTATGTGCAGTCAGATCCCTCTTCTATTCACCTTCATAGCCTATCAAAAACTTCTGCCACTTTCTTCAATTTTATGTCCTATGGCCCATTCAATTCTCAGCAGATAACCCAAACTTACAATTCACAGCAAACTGAGACTTAGAATCTCTCTCAATCTCCATTAAGAATTACATGAAGGCTAATGTAAACTCAGCCGCTGCTTTATATTCCTTTTTACTCCACACAACTAGTTATTTCCATCATTAAGAATTTTCTCAATGCTTTTCAGTCCTTTTCTCTGTATCTTTTTTATCTGCTTTGCCTTTAGATAATGATTTTCCTCAAAGTTCTAGTCTCCAAGCTCTTCTCACTCTCTACCCTCTGAATTCCTTATACATCCGACTACCTATGAAATCTCCACCTGAATCCCTGAGACATCTCAAGTCAACTAATCATTTCTTACATTTTCCCTAATGTTAGCCTGAATTTTTGCCTCAGCTTGGTGATACCAAAATTTACCAAATTACTGAGTAACTGGAGGGCCATTCTAGAATCTTCTACTTCCCTCGCCACACTTCTCTGGTTCCAAGCAATAAGATTCTTTAAATTAACCCCCTATATTTTTTTCTTCATTTCATACCCTCATGACCACTGTTTAGTTCAGGCTTTCAGTATCTCTCTTGGATTACTGTAAATAGTTCCTCCTGGCAACCCTTCCCAACTGACTGCTTTGCTCTGCTCTCAATTTCTCAAATCCATTCTCTATATAACTGTTATAATTAAGTTTCTGAAAATAAATCAGATCATAACTTTTACTTTACTGTTTAAAATTGTTTATTGGCCTTTTATTTACTTTCCAAGACCTTTTGTGATCAGACTCTTAATTCTACAATCTCATTTCCTCCCTCTCTCCAAAACCCTACCCCCATAATTAAAAAAAACCAAAACAAAACTATAATAGTGTCTTAAATTCTCTTGAACACATACACATATAATTTAAGGTCATTGTATCTGTGCATTCTGTCCCTCTGCCTAGCACAGCCTTCTACTGATGCACACGCCTGACACATTCTTCTTTAACCTTGAAATACTGCTCTGGTATCCCTTTTCTAAAGCCTTTCCTTTCGACTATCACTCCATAATCATCTTTTCCAGGTATAGTTAATCACTTCTTGCTTTGGGCTATCCCTGTATTATGTACCTATTCCTGTTATTCCATCAAATTCTATAGTTGGCCCTGCTAAAAAAAAGTCAGAATGTATCTTTTTCATAATGATACCCATGAATGATTTATGAAGAAATGTACTATATTGGACATTTACTTTACCCTGAAATAAAAGCATTTTGAAGGCAGGAATAGAAAAAACTTGCAAATTTTGAAAGAATGAATCTGGAATCCTTAATCAGGACAGAATAGTATAATATTCTAAGAAATAAAGACACCTTTATGCCCATAAAATAGGGGGAAAAGTGATTCTCTAAAAATACACAAATGTTAAGAGCACAGGATCACACAGTTTTTGTCAGAATATGCATAAAGTACTTAGCATAGTGCCTGGAACATAATTATATGCTTTTAAAAGTTGCTACTATGATTCACATTATTATTGTTATTAACTAAATTGACTAGATTTGGATGAATTAAAAGTAGTTCTAGGTCACAGGTACTTTTGGTCTTGGTCCTAAGAATTGTAGATTCCTCCAAAACTCTCTTGAAGTTTTCAATAAAAAAACAAGTCATTTAAGAGTGACTTTTAATTATACTAGTAAATGTGATACATTTATTTCATGTAATTTCATAAGTAACTAAATTATAATGGTCCTTTCCCTAATGAAAATAATTATATCACAAAGAAATTCTACTGAATGGACTTACCAATTTCTTCTTGCTAAAAGTTCCTTTGCTACCACACATTAAAACAAATGCATCAAATGATTAACCCAGCAAAATGCAAGACAATTCCTTTCTTATAGAGTTATGAATTCTAAGACAGTCAGTAAGAGTTGCTGTACCTTCAGGGGCATCCGCATCACATCTCTTTGGCACAGAAGGGGTTGAATTGCCTTTATGGTAATCATAAGTTATATTGCTCTGAAAGATGAAGATATGGTTAAAAAGTAAATATTAAAAAATTATATTTTGATTCGAAAGTAATTGCATTAAGAACTTTATAATCTGTTTTCTATTAACTTATATCTAACTAATATTCTAAAGGGTAAATTTTAAGATAAATTTAACATGAGGGCTGTTTTGCAACAATCTTTAGGTCTTGTGTTGAACAATGGAGCTTCTTCCCAGAGAAAGAGTCGACTTATTTTTCCACAGTGGAACAAGAAAAGATTATCTTTTGTCCATGCAAAACATGATCTTACTTCATTCATTCATAGAATGAATGGTTAATAAGCATGACCTAGTGAACTAGGCACAGGGGATGAGGCAAGAAGAGAATAAAAAGGTATAAAAAATGAGAAATATGATTCAGGTGATATTCTGGTACTGTGTTTCCCAAACCCAGGTTATTTATGCACCTTCATCATTGTTCGTGCCTTACCTTATCTTTGTTCTACCCACATAACAACATTTTTCAGTGAACTAACTTTTCAACACTTAGCAACATTATGGATCGTATTGATTGAGGGTTTGATGTGACAGTTAGATGAGTTTTGTTCCTAATTACATGATAAAGTTAAGAAAGAATGGAACAAGTACCAGATAAAAAAGAAGTGATCTGGGCAGACTAGGTTAATCATGAAGACTCTATTAAAGCAAGGCTTGAACAGGTCATGAAACATGGATTTGATTTGAATTGTTAGGAAGTAGAGCAAAAGGTATTTTAGGAAAAGGAAACAAACTAAACAAAGGTTGAATCAGATATGGTCAAAATATTTAAAAATTGTCCAAAACAACCCAAATTAGACATCCAATTACAAGTCGGAACCACAATTGGCTTTTCAAAGGTCAACATTAAGAAATCAGTTACAGATAAGAAGATAGCCATGTTAAAAGAAAGCCCACCTACTCACAAATAAAATATTTATGAAGTATCTCCTGTGGAATTCATAGTACTGATGAGCAGACATATTTTGCTGACCAAACCTTTTTGGGGAGCCATATTATTAAAATTATTTAAAATATTATTTTAGAAGAAATACCATGTTTCCCAGAAAATAAGACCTAGAGGGACAATCAGCTCTAATGTGTCTTTTGGAGCAAAAATTAATATAAGACCCAGTCTTATATTATATTATGTTGTTATATTATATTATATTAGACCTGGTATTATATCATACTAATTATATTATATTATTATTTATATTACATTATTTATGTTATATTACTCAGTCTTGTACTATATTACGTAAGACCCGTTCTTATAGTAAAATAAGAATGAGTCTTATATTAATTTTTGCTCCAAAAGACTCATTAGAGCTGATTGTCCGGCAAGGTCTTATTTTTAGGGAAACACAGTATTATGAGTTTTAATAAAGTGCTGAGATAAAGCTCAGTAGCTCAGCACCACAGGAACCATTTAAGGAACTATTATAATGAAATTGTGTTATTTTAAAAAAGAACTTGTGTGAAACAAATATAAATATGCTCAAAAATGGAATGAAAAACCAGTTTTAGCAATATTAAATTTAATCTGATGAGCTAATATCTTATACCAGTCTTCACAAATTAAAATTTGCTTTTAAATATCAGTATCTTTAAAATATTAAAATAATGAAGTTTTAAATTTTGCACTTACCTCTATTAAGTAATTTTGGCTTCCATACATAACGTACTGGGGAGCAAGACTATAAATCATGTAGCTAGTGTGAAGGACAATGAGCAGAAGTATCATACAGAGAAATAAGAGTGCCTGGGGCCTAGTTCTGCCTCTTCTGATTTTATATAACTGGAAAAAAAAAAAAGACAGTAACAACATTTCAGCAATATGTTTTACTTGTGAGGCACTAAGTCCTGCTCATGTGTTAGGGGTAATGAACACAGTTCAATCAACCTCTTTTTTTTTTTCCCCAAAAATGAATACTAAGTATTGATTTTTTTCAAAATAAATACTAAGAATTCTTAATCATACCAAATAGTTATAAGAATAATAAAGACTGTTTTCTCCCTGAAAAGCTTTTAGGTTTAGATTTGTTTATTTTAAAATCATGGTAAAGCATCTACATCCAAAGGATCCTATAAATGATCTATTAAAAACTCAGGACCTAGAGAACATATTACTATTCACATGATCTGTTCCCAGACAAACCTTCTAAATTTATTACATTATAACATCTGTTAAAAGTTCATACAGCCAAGAACTGTGAACTACTTCTAATTCTATCTAAAGACTATAGGAATTAGTTTAAACTACAAGTTATTAGTAATATATCTGTGGTTTTATATTACCACACAAGAATAGACATGTCACGTTTATACTCATTTCTATGCAACAGTCATGACATCCTCATATACTTTGCCATAAAATCTAGATTATAATAATTTATGATAATCTAACTATAGATATTTTTGTATGTATCTGTACTAGAGGGAAACTAAAACATATGTTAACAAATACAATGAACCAGGTGACTTGCTTCATTTCAATGGCAGAGCACACTTTTAGCAACTAAAATATCACCTACCTATTTCATTACTAGATTGTAGTACAATATAGAGTAACAGAACTCCAATTCTGGATGAGATGATGATAGGATCACCTAAAAGTTCACATTTCCCAGCTTCCCTTACACTTATTAGTGACTAGCAGTGATGAAATATTAAACTTCGAAAGGAAAGTTGAAGTCTGCTGGGGATTTCTGAGACAGTCTTGCTTTATTGATATAGGTGTCATCCCTTCTTCCTGTCTACTTTTGCCTTGTAGAACATGGACAGGATAACTGGAGGTGCAGCAGACAAATTACAATAACGAGGGAGAATCCAAAACGATTTACAGAGATATTGTACTTGACATTTTTGAGCTAGTAAAGCAATGCTAGACTTTGTGGGGTTTTTTTCATAGCGAAAAGTCATTCATTAGTTCAAGCCACTATTTAAATGAGTTTTCGTTTACTCACAGCTGGAAGTAGTCTCTACCTATACAGCTTCATTTTAAAATTCTTACTTTATCTCACAATGAGTGTAAGAAGAAAATAACCCTTTCTCCAATCATATATAGTGATCTTTGACTCCTAGTAGGAAAGACCATCTTTTGAGCTACAGTGTACTCATTTGTGCTTCAATGTGTTTTCATGCAGCCAAACACTAAGGAAAATAATACAACTTCTAGACCAGGGTTTCTCAACCTTGACAGTATTGGTTGGATAAGTCTTTGTTGTAGGAGGCTGCCTTGTGCACTGAAGCATGTTTAGCAGAAACCTGACCTCTACCCACTAGGTGCCAGTGGCACCCCCTAGTCGTAGCGTCTGAAAAATGTCTCCAGACATTGCCATATGTATCCAGGGGGGACAAAAATCACTCGCTCCTGTTTAATAACCATTGCTTTAGACAAAAGCACTTTTACGTTAACATGAAGTGAAAAACCTAATTTTCCATCTCTTTTAGTATCAACATATTTATAATTTCAATATTATCAAAGATAATTTGCAATAATAAACATTACACATAAAATGAAATAAAAAATAAAAATAATACTGTAAAATATACTCACTCGAATCCAAAAGAACCATATACCAATATTTCGAATCCCCGCCATTGAAGTAAAAATAAAGTACATAATAATAATAGTTATAAGAATATAATCAAGAGGAAAAACCTAAAAAACAAAAAAAAGATAAAATTCAATTCAACTCAATACACAAACAGGGCTCTAGAAGTCAAACAAAATTAACTAAAATTTCATTATTCATATTTGGCAAATGTTTAAGTATCAACCGATTTAGATCAGTCTACTATGAAAATACAAAAACTAAGACTCTTCCAAAAAACAATTACGAAACTTTTACCAAATTGTTTAGTACCATTATCCTAAGAAAAATCTTATAACAAATTAAGCAAAAATTACATTTAAATATGGAATAAAAAACTTCTTCAAAAATTAGAAACAGGAATTGCTTGGGAAAGTTCACTTTAAGTTTTAGCCCGACTCAAATGATGCAAATTGAAGAGTTCAGCAATATATCAATATAATAATCTTTAAAGCAATAAATCAATGTAGAAGTTAGATATAATAAAAAGCCCAATCAGCAGAGGGCACAAGCATATATTGCCAAGTATTAATAGGTTTTTCAACATAATAATTTGACAGAGTTGACAGAGTGTGAGAAAATTTGCTAGAGTATAAAGTTACTTTTACTTACTGTTTGTAGTAAAGGTAAAAGCATATTTAGGGGATTACTCAGGTTAGCTCCAAATATTATGAAACCAGAATCGATTCCAGCTGAATGAAGAGCTTTGTCCAAACTGTAACAAAACAAAAAAAGTGATTTTTTAAATATTATATGACCACATTTTCCGTTAATTTGTAACGTAAGCATGCAAATTGAACTGAGTCAAAGAAAACCTCAGATAACAAATTAAACCTCACTTAAATATCTTACAGACATTGTTCAATAAATAAAGTATAAAGAAATACTACTGTGTTTCCCCTAAAATAAGACTGGGTCTTATACTGATTTTTGCACCAAAAGACACATTAGGGCTTATGTTCAGGGGATGTCATACTGAAAAACCATGCTAGGGGTTATTTTCTGGTTAGGTCTTATTTTGGGGGAAACACGGTATCTATTATTGGAACTTTTTAGTCATTCTTTCAGTTAATGCTGTAGAACACTTCAAGTAAAACAGCTACTTAAGATGAATAGGCTACACTAATGGAATTCAGCATGGAAAATGTATAACATCACAGGAATTGTGTAAGTGCTTTAGAAAACGTGTATAGTGTACTTACTTTGACAGGAAGAGAGAAATTACAAATAGCAATGCAACTAAGATGAAAAATATTCCCCAAATGATCTAAAAGCAAAACAAAACACAAAAAAGTATCAAAATATAGTTCTAAAAGTTGGTATTAAAAGCATAAAACCATTAGGTTCAATACGAGTTGCTATTAATAGTATATGACAATGATCTAATTAAAATGATCCAAGATACATTTTTATTTAGTATACAATGTGTGATCAAAAGATACGGTGAATGTTTAAATAAAAAAAAATATTATAATAAAAGACACATTGCCATTAATCAATTCAAAACATTTACCCTTCATGGTCATTTTGACTTTCAGGAAGAGCCAGCCGGAAGTCGCACAGTGCCAGACCTGGTGAATAAGGTAGATGAGGAGTCTTTCTGTTGTGATCAACAAATATGGTGAATGCTGCTGCCAAGTGACATCTAACATAAAGACAGGAATCTTCAATACGGGAAGCAACACATTGAACCTTAGTAACAGTGTGTGACAAGTTTCAACTTGTTTGGTGCAGTCAGCGGGAGTGAGCTATGGTTGAGAGAAGGCATGTTTTCAAGTGTGCTATAAATCATCCTCCATCATGACAATGCTCCATGTCACACATCGCTTCTAGCATACGGCAATTTCTGTCAGTAAAAACATTAAGGTGTGTTCACATTCACCAGAGCTGGCACCGTGTGACTTCTGGCTCTTCCCCCAAATCAAAATGACTCAGGACATCGAGAAAGCCATGACAGCACAACTAAAGAAACTGATGAAAGAGGACTTGCAGAACTGCTTCAGAAAGTGGCAAGAACAATGGAATAAGCATGTTTGAAGCAAGGGGGAATATTTTGAGGGGGATTAATGGCAATGTGTCTTTTACAGTAATATACATATATTTTTAATTTAAACATTCACCATATTTTTTTATCACACCTCGTATCATCTTAGGCATTTGTCATCTTCTTAGGCATTTGTCATCTAAATTTTCATTATGATTACTTGAGAAAACATACACATAACAAATAAAACATTCAAAAGTCTTCATTAGTAAGTAAACAAATGAGGCTCTTGGCCAAGTCACATAAAAGGTTTATATTCAATTACACTCACATATAAACTTCAAAATTAACTAAAAAGTACACACACACAAATCAAAACCAAGAAATTCATCAGGTTATATTAACATGTTGTTAAAATATAGAATTTTTAAATTTTCCCATAGAAGTAATGATGTGTGTATATATGTATGTGTGTGTGTATACATTATATACACCTATACATTGAATATACAGAGGATACCAAAAAATGTATACACATTTTAAGACAGGAAAAAACTGTATTAAAATTGTAATAACATACCGATAATGAAAGATGAATACAAGTCATATGTACATATATTTTTGGCACCCCCAGTATATACTATATATGTCAATTATATATATACATATAAAACATTATATAACAGCCAAGAAAAGACTATATAACTGATAATATTCCTGAAATAGAGTATTAGCAGCACTAAAGAAACTGTCATGTAAAATAATATTTCTTGGAGAAATATGTTAAGCATTGTAATAAGTGGAACACATTTCCTTCTACTGTATAAATTTTGTATTAGAGATAGTAGATAAAAAGCAAAAGAAATTATTGGAACTGGGTCTCTAAGGAATAAAATTTCAGAAAAGGGGTGAAACATGTTACCAAGGACGTAGGCTCTTTTTCTCCCTGACATCTTCCCTAAGTTCAAGGGACAACTAGGCTGAAGAGGCCATAAAGCCAACGCCATGATTACTCAGAAAATACATGTGTTAGGTAAGCTTTGTTCAGGCATGAGTTATACTGCTGTTGGTCATAAATTCAATGTTGATGAATCAACAGTATATACTAAATAAGTTGTTCCTAAACACAAACACAAAAAAGGTTATGTATTGATCAGCCACTGATTTCCAAGTCTGAATCCAACCTTTTCTATGTACCTGAGCTTCACTGCTGTACTAATGTAAAGATGGGTTATATCACTTACAAGTGGATTTACTCTTATATAAACTTCAGGATCCATACCCTAACATTACTGGTAATCTACAAAAGACCCTGCAAGTTTCAGAAACTCTAATACTCAATTACTACCAACATAACACCCCAAAACACATCAATGTTAGCTTAAATTAAAAAGCACCTACACTAAAACCCCAAATGTACCTCTCAAATGAAGAGTGACCAAGTAAAAAATTGGAATGCACACTTACACTTCCAATAAAATATTTAATAAACCTACTTTGAAGTTAGAAAGAGTTAGTCTTTGCCTTTAGGCATTTTCACAAGTGTGTCCTAAAACAAAGAAAAACCATATGTTCTTTAAATATTACTGAGGAAGGAAATCTGTTACACCTTTAAACATAACTAATACTTAGTTTCAGAGGGTTCTAGGATGACAAAAATATGGGTAAAGTAAAATTAAAATACGTCTGTAGACCTTCAAAACAACTAAGCACTGTCAGTGTGTAATAAAATTATATGTGACTGCTTGCTTACCTCATAAAATTTAGTTGTGTTTAGGTTTGCTTATTTGATGGGGGGTTGGGAGTGAAGTGAGACAATCAGAAACACAAATTTTATTAGTTCTTTATTATGAGTCTGATTCAAATAAACATTTTTTTAAGTATATGTACACTAACAATGAGTAATCTGAAAAGGAAATTAAGAAGACAATTACATTTATATAACATGAAAAAGAATAAAATATCTAGGAATAAATTTAAACAAGGAGGCAAATGACACACACTAATAACTACAAAATATCCTTTAAAGAAATGAAGGAAGACAAAAATAAATGGAAAGACATCCCATGTTCATGGATTGGAAGGCTTAATATTGTTAAATGACACTACTACTGAAAGTGATCTATAGAGTCATTGCAATCCCTATCAAAATCACAATGGTGTTTTTGCAGAAACATAAAAATCCATTATTACATGACTCACAAGTCCCGATTTCAAAACTCACCACATTACTAAGTAATCAAAACAATTTGGTACTGGCATACATTCAGAATTATAACTAACAGAACAGACCCCAAAAATATACCTTTACATATATGGTCAAATGATTTTTGACAAGGGCGCTGAGCCCATTCAATGGGGAAAGCAAAGGACAGTCTTTTCAACAAGTGGTGCTGAGAACAGGACATCCACATGCAAAATAATGAAGTTTGACGCTTATCCTTCACCATTCATAAAAATTAATTCCAAATATATCAAAGACCTAAATCTATTAAAGTCTTAGAAGAACATTCTTCATAGCATTGGATTTGACAATGTGGAGGAGATTGTTCTGTGACCTTACCATTGTCTGTCCCTCGAGCTGGACCTGGGCCAAATGGGAGGTTGCTTTCGACAAACTTCTAATAAGAGACTGTTCATAATTGATGTTCACTCTGACATACATCAGCACCCCTTCCCTTCCTCCTGCTATGTGCTGGTTCCTGTAACAGGCTGTTGTCCTAACCTGGTCATGCATGTAATTTCCCATACCTTGTAGCATTCACGTACTAGTACCAGTGACTATTCCCCTCTTTTACCCTACGTAATTTTTGGCAACTGCCAAGGGACACAGAGATCCATTTCATTTTGTAGCTGCCCAACATATGCCTCGTATGTAAGTTTCCCTTAATAAACTCTATTAATTACCAGACTAGAGTGGCTAGCCTCTCCCTTCAGTCTTTTCCTGCTCTCTGCTTAAGAAAGTACATTTTTGGTCTCTGGGCTTTTCCCTGGATAGGCATGTACTAATAAGCTATTATTTTTTAGATATGACCAAAATCTCAGGCAACAACAACAGAAAAATAGATAAACTGGACTTCATCAAAATTAAAACCTTTTGTGCATCAAAGGATACTACCAACAAAATGAAAAGATAACCTAAGAATGGGAAAAATATTTGTGAATCATGTATCTAACAAGGGTTTAATTATTCAGAGTATTAAAAAAAATTACAACAGCAATAAAACAATTTTAAAATGGGCAAAGGAAATGAATAAACATTTCTCTAAAGAAAATGTACAAATGACCAATAATTGAATGAAAACATGCTCAACAACATCACTAATCATCAGTGAAAATGGGAAGTGAAAATCAAAACCATGGGATATCACTTCAAAAACCATAAGGTTGGCTATTATCAAAACAATGGAAAATAAGTGTTGGCAAGGATCTGGAGAAAACAGAACACTGGTGGGAATGTAAACCTGTACTGCTGCTGTGAAAACATTTGTAGTTTCTTCAAAAAATTAAAACACAGAATTGCGATATGATCTAGCAATTCCATTTCTGGATATATACTCAAAACAACTGAAAGTGTGGACTCAAACAGATACCTGTACAACAATTATAGCAGCATTATTCACAATAGCCAAAAGTTGAAAACAACCCAAATTTCCACCAATA
Source organism: Rhinolophus sinicus (assembly GCF_036562045.2). Classification (NCBI taxonomy): domain Eukaryota; kingdom Metazoa; phylum Chordata; class Mammalia; order Chiroptera; family Rhinolophidae; genus Rhinolophus; species Rhinolophus sinicus. The sequence continues at coordinate 108,675,171 of NC_133755.1, forward strand.
GATGAATAAACAAAATGTGTTATATACATACAGGGAACATTATTCAGCCTTAAAAAGGAGTGAAATTTTGATACATCTACAAATAGACAAACCTTGAAGACATTATGCAAAGTAAAATAAGCCAGACACAAAAGGACATATCCAGTATGATTCCAGTTATATGAGGTTCCTAGCCTGAGCAAGTTCAAAGAGACTGAATGCAGAGTAGAAATCGTTAGAGGTTATGGGTGTGGGTAGAGGGGAGAAATGAGGAGTTATTAATGGGTACAGTGTTTCTGTTTAGGATGACTAAAAAGTTCTGTAAATTGAAGTGGTGACGGTTGCACAATATTCTGAATATATTTAATGACACTTAATGTACCTATAAATAGTTAAAATGATAACTTTTATGTTATGTATATTTTACCACAATAAAAAAGTCTGGAAAATTAGGTGATGTAATTATGTATATGAATTTATAACTTTCTATGGAAATAAATATAAGAGGTATATATAATAAGAGGTGTAGATATAGTAAAATCTCAAGTTATATTTAAAACCTAATGGATCTATAGGTTACCAAGGCCAATTAGTTATACAAGCTCAAAGTATGTCCTTCTGTGAGGGGAGAGTTTAATCAAGTATTTAATGAACATTAGACTGTATGCTTAGAAATGTGTTCAGTAGTATACATAAATGCTGTTTTAAGGAGCCATTAACGTATTCTAATTAGATACTTATTTTTACAAGAGTCTTCAATACAAAACCAATTTTCTCCCTTGAGTTCCATGGCAGTGTTCTTAAGAAGTTGAAAAACCCTATATATAGAACTATAACAATAGCAGCTGTAATTTTCTGAGCTGTTTACATCAAAAGGCAATGCACTGCATACATTATTCATTTAATTCCTATAACAAAAATAAGATTAAGTACATAACTCCATTTTAAGGATGAGAAAATTGGGGTTTGGAAATGTGAAGTTAAAAGAGGTTATGTAGCTGGTGAGGATCAGAGTAAGGACTCAACACCAAATGTGTATGACAGCACAGTCCATGCTGTGAACCCTTCTGCTTCTGAAATGAGAAGGCCCCATGCTAGGGAATGTGTGGCCCTGTGCATTCACATGGCCACGTGCAATCACAAGATCAGTAGGCATCTCATGGGAATCTACTCTTATGGGAAAAAAATTGCAGAACTTTGAACTTTTGCATTAGCAAAATTTTAAATTTAATACATTTTATAATAAAACAAACATGGATTATAGCACAGAGTAAAAGGCAATACTACCACAAAATTTTGAGATAGAACATAACTTCAAAGAAATTTTGTATCAGTAGCCTCTCCCCAGTCTTCAGTCCCTTCAGCATATAGTGAGCACTGCCGAGAGCTGAGTGGACCTGTCTCTACCTTCCTCTACTAGGACTACATGGATGCTAATGTTTAGGAACCACTAACAGTCTGTGGCTTCCTATTGCTGAATTATATCAACTGTGGAAAAACACAGACGTGATGAAAAAGAATTTTCATATTTCATTTGAGCCAAACAAAAAAAAGCAGTGTTTATCCCATGGCATTCCTGTTAAACCTTCAGTTACATAACAGTAACTTTGTATCCCCAGGTATTTCCTTCAGGCATGCCTATTACTGATTATTCCTGACTAATTATTCCTAACTTAGGACTAGATAATGGGAAGACATGTAAGAATTTAGATCAATATTGTGGAATAACACATTTATATAGTAAAAGGAATAAATAATAACCTGATTGTACTGGAGGTTACAGTCAGTACAGTAAGAAAAAAAAGCATTTGAAAATGTCGTACCTGAAAGGAAGAAGTAGAACTGTCTTTTAGCAGCTGACATGATCATGTACATAAAAATCTCTTAGGAATCTATAATAAAAGCTACTAGAACTAATAATTTAGCCAGGTTTCATAATACAATGCCAATGTACAAAAACAAATTTCTACATACTGGCAACACATACTTGAGAATTAAAATAAACAAAATCATTTCTAATAATATACTTACAGATAAATTTATTAAAATATTATCAAGACCTTGTCACTTAACACTACAAACGAGAGCTGAGATAAATTTATGGTAACATAAATAAACAGAAAGATATGTTCATGGATTGGAAGATTCAATATAAAGATTATAAATTCTCCCCAAGTTTATCTATAGATTGAAAGTGATTTCACTAGAAATCCCCATGGGTGTTTTGTGGAATTATGAGTTGATTCTAAAGTTTATATGGAAATGTAAAGGTTGTAGCACAGCTAAAATAATTTTGAAAAAGGAAAACAAAACTGAAGAACGTACACTACTTGATTTCATGACTGATTTTAAAGCTCCAGTAATCACGTTTTAGCATAAGGACACATATATGTAGATCAATGATGCAGAAGAAAGAGTCCAAAAATGGAACCTCACACACATTATGCTCAATTGATTTGACAAAAGTGCCAAAGAATTTCAATGAGCAAAGGGTAGTCCTGACAAAAATCGGTGCTGACACCTATATGGAAAATAAAATAAACCTTGACCCTTAAGTCATACCGCCCCATAAAACTAACTTAAAATGGACCACAAACCTAAATACAAGAGCTAAAACTGTAAAACTTCTAGAAGAAAATGTTTGCTAAAAGAGCTCTTTGAATGACAGTGTTAAGAAAACATAAAAGCAAGCCATAAACTAGGAGACAACATTCACAATACATATTACTTGACAAAGTACTTGATCCAGAATATATGAAGAATTCTTGTAACTCATTCATAAAAACAAAAACCTAATTTTAAAAATTGTCAAAAGATGGGGTAGCTGATTAGCTCAGTTGGTTAGAGTGCCGTGCTCTTAACAACAATGTTGCCGGTTTGATCCCCACATGGGCCACTGTGGGCTGTGCCCTCCATAACTAGATTGAATCAACTACTGGACTTGGAGCTGATGGGTCCTGGAAAAACACACTTAAAGTAATAAATTTTAAAAATAAATAAATAAAAAGGTCAAAGATTTCAATAGGCATTTTAGAGAAGACATACAAATGGCTAATAAAAATGCAAGATGATGTTCAATATCATTAGCCATTAGGAAAATGCAAATTATAACCATAATGAGATTCTATTACACACCCAGTAGGATAACTATTACAAACAGTTATAACATAAGAGTTGACAAGGATACGGAGAAATTGGAAATCTTATATTGCTGTGGAATGAAAAATGGCACAACCCCTTTGGAAAACACTTTGGAAGGTTCTTATAAATTTAAACGTATATTAAACATTAGACCCAGCTATTCTACTCCTAGAAGTAATTACCCAAGAAAAATGAATGAAAGAAAACACGTATCTACACAAGGATTTATGCACAAATGTTCACATCAGTATTATTCATAATAGTCTCAAACTGGAAACAACTCAGATCTCCACCAACAGGTAAGTGGATAAACAAACTGTGATATTGACACACACTGACTGGAATGCTACTTAGAAATAAAACTGAATGAACCACTGGAAAAGAATGTAACAACATGGATGAATCTCAAAAACACCGTGCTGGGCCAAAGAAGCCAGACAAAATATTATGCACTCTATGATTCCATTTATATAAAAGTATAGAACACATAAAACTAAAGTATAATGCACATTACATTATACTTTATGTAATGTACTTTAGTGGTTGTCTGGGGACTGAGAACAAAGGGTCAAGGGGAGACATACAGTAGCTTTTCGGGGTAGCGTGGATATTCAATATATAAACACCTATATTTGTCAACATCAATCTGCACACTTAATAGGTTGATTTAAAAATCCCTCTAAGCATATGTTCAGTGAAGTGGAACAGAACGCGTTTAAAACAAGGCAGTTAATGCTACAGACCAGGTTATAAATACTTGTAAGAAGCTATAAACAATTTAGTATTAAGAAGATAAGCTTGGGGAGGGTTTCATCATAACTTTGGTGCTATGAAGAAAAATCACCTTGGGAAAAAGGACTAGGGTGAATCTCTAAAAAAATTTATTCTAACAAAAGATACATAAAACTAATCAATTATATGGTATACTTTTGAAGAACTCTGTCAAAAGAGGAACTTTTTGAGGTGAGCACTCAAAAATTGCATTTCCTCATTTCCTTTCTAATTGTAAGAGGAAGACAATGCAGCATTAGAACTCAACCTGGCTGATCTTTGTTGGGGTTCTATAAACACTTTTTTTTTTTTTAATTTAGCCAAAACCCACCTCCTGCCTTCATCTTGCCTAACTTTCCCCAAACTAGTCTATTTACTGCACTTACTGAATTACATTGTATACTTAGGTATACAAAGCCTCGGTGTTTGAAATGCCAGATACAGAAAGGGCACATTTGAAGTCTGTGGCCAGCAGTTCTAGACTCAGGGTCACATTATGGTGACCTTAATTCAATTCAGGGACTTAACATTTAGGTGCCACAGTACCAAGAATTCAAGGATAGCAAATGATGGTTTCAAAAACAAAAAGTAATAATTTTTCCGTCTCAAAAATACCTTTTACATACTTTTAGCCACATATCACCTAACAATAAAATAAATCCTATTACTTTCAATTAGTTCTAAGTTCTATCATGAATCCCAAATCTATTTATAGAAAAGTACAATTTGCAAAATACGACATCAGCATATTACATTACTTATCTATATTTTAACTTAAACTTCCCACCTCTGTTCATATAATACTTACATTACACATGAGCAAATGAAATTCAGACAAGTTACATACCTTGCCCCAAACTACCAAACGACAGAGTTATGACTCAAAACCAGATTATTTTAATTCCAAAATCCATGCTCTTAAGTACCTCAAAATGAGAACTCAAACTCTCTAAGAGGTACTTATAAACTTGGAAGGGGAATGACAGCATAATGTTTAAAACTCCATTTACCTTCAGGGGTCGCAGAGCGCCACAAAATTTTGTCCAACAGCTGTTTTCAATGAATTCTAAGTGTCTCTCTCTTTTCCTAAGTGTTCGTAACCTTTCTTCAAATTGTTTTAAGGCGCGTTTATCCCTTGCTGGCAAAGGTCGACCATCTTTGCTCTGCAAATAACAGAACAAAATAAAAACAGTTTTTTAAGATTAGGGTCTTAATAAAGCACCCATCAGATTTAGCAAATCAGGCAATGAAAAATTTTTTTGGTTGGATTTGACTCCTTAGGCAGATATACAAATTGAAAAAAAATGACAACTTTGATGTGACAATACACATATCTGAACCAAGGTCAGCATCAAAATGTGGACTGTGTATACATTTAATACTGGACTTCCTCTTGATCCCTATTTTCCAAATATATGGTAAACTTATGTGGAAAGAATCTATGTTTTTAAAACACCGTTTTTTATGAGCTACTTTGTGTAGTTTATTCAATTATTCTGGCTCACTTCCAAACTCCTCCTTCTATCCCTTACCATAACATATCTGCCCCCGCTTCTCTCCCTTTGGTCAAGTGACTGTGTTATTGTGTACCTCAACTGATGCTTCTCAGCCCCATTCACATACCACCAGAGAGATGTATGTGGTAGGCAGAGGTTTCTATAACAACTGTTAAGAATTGGCACTTCCTTGTTCTCCAAGTCCATTTGCAAGTGAGTGATGTTTTCTTTGGTCTACCTAAGATAATTCCCATCGATTTTTATGTGATGCTTACTGTAACAATGAGCATACCTTTCTCGTGGTGTCTCTACAGATACACTTTCCTACTTGAACTCCCCTGCCCCTGTTTTTAATTGGATATAATAATAAACTACAACAATAAGACAACTGCTAAGTACAAAAAAGATGAAATGTAAATTTGTTCATTTTATTGGAGGGAACAAGAAAAATATTTACATGGAGTACATTTTGAAAATGTAAAGACATTTCATATTACAGTATTAATATCCGTATTAAGGTTAAACAGGTTCTTAGCAGATAGATACACAACATATTGCTCTCCAACACAGCCTAATGCAGCCTCAATCTAAAATCATAGACATAATGAAGACAATACCCAAATACCCTTTAATTAAATCTCTTGACCTTATTGCAGTGCCAGGCTCCTCTGGAACCAGCCATCCTCTTCCTTCCGTACCTTATTTTATTGCTTCTCAGAATTTACCATGCATAACAACCACCTGAAAAGTTTGTTAAACACAGATTTCTAAACCTTACCCCCAAGAAAATATAGGTCTTGGATGGGGCCTAGAATTTGTATTTCTACCAAATCCCCTGAAGATGCTGATACTACTGGTCCAGAGACCATATTTTGCATATGCTGAACTGTATCTAATCTTCACTCCTTTAAGTCAAGTTCATTAGGTATTATTAAGGTGTATTACAAAAAAAGGTGTATTACAAAAAGGTATTTCTGAAAGACAGAGGAATAAAACAAAAACTCCCTCTGGAAGACAGATCCAGGTAACAATACTTCAATTGTGTGGTATGAGAAGGGTTCAGTACTTTAGATCTAAACCATAAGCGCCACTGTAACATCAAAAGGATACCAACAATGAGGTAGTTTTATTTCAGTGCTGACTTTTAATACGCATGTCAGGGAAAAAAACTAGTAAACTGATTTAAGGGTCCACTGAAAACAAACTCAAGTCATTTGCCTACTTGGGGAATGCCTCAGTGTAATGAAGGATGAATGCCAGTCTGTTTTGCCAAATGACAACCAATATAAGACTAATTTTGGTCAGAGAAACAAACAATAGGATAGAAACCCTGCAGTCAACCAACTAACGAATTTGAAAAATATATATAATTATAAAGTATATAAATATATACCCTTTGTTTTAAAAAAAGGAAATGTGAATACTTCCCTTTAACACTATCCCCAATTACCACTGCCCTTTCCTTTGGCGATCACTGTCAAGCAGATCAATATCCTTCTACACATTTTCTATGTATTTACACACGTGCACATATGCAAATATACTTATGCTTTTTGTTGTACATAATTGCTAACATTTCTTGAGCATATTTCTTGTGCCTAAAACTGATCTATTCTTTTACATTTATTCTCCTTCAATCTTCAGAATAAAATATTGAGGTGGGGAAGAGTATTATAATCATTTATTAGATGAGGAAAATAAGGCCCACAGATAGTATATGCAAAACCTGTAGAATTTGAACTGAGATAGCCTGATTTTATAAGATATATTCTTCAAGCTATATAATTCTACTGCATTCCTTTTTATCACTACACAGCACATCATATCATGGTATCTTAATTTAACAAATGCTTTATTTTTGAACATTTGGATTGTTTTCTTTTGGCAGGGAGGGAGTCACTAACAATGTGCATGACTATCCTTAGTCACCTGGGTTCAAGTGTGTACATCCAGTCCAGCAGAATAGATTCCTACACAAACTGTTAAACTATAATTATTAAACGGTATGTGCTTGTGTGTACATTCAGTTTTCTTTAAAAAGCTCTTATTTTATATTCCCACAGTATACCTATCCTTATATCCTCATTAATACCTAGCAAAGGCAAAAATGTAAGACTTCTAAAGGATAAAAAATATCCTGAGTTATTCTATTTAGCACATCACTGATTTTGTGGATGACCAACCATTCTGATTTCAGCACTGAAAGTCCCATATTCTAGAAAACCCCTCAAGTCCCAACACTGTGTTGAATAAATAAAAGTGGCAAGAATGGACATCATTGTCTTGTGCCTGATCGTAGAGAAAAAGCTTTCAGTGTTGCACCACTGAGTGTGCTGTTAGCTGTGGGTTTGTCATACATGGCCTTTATTAAGTTGAAGCACTTTCCTTCTATACCCATTTTATTGAGTCTTTATCATAAATGGATGTCAAATCTTTTCAAATGCTTTTTCTGCATCTATGGAAACATTCATAAATTTTATCTTTTATTTTGTTAGTATGGTGTATCATGTTGATTGAGTTCCAATGTTGAACCATTCTTGCATCCCTGGAATAAATTCCACTTGATCATGTGTGTATGGTCTTTTTAATACATTGTTGTTTTTGGTTTGACAACATTTTGCTGAGGATTTCTGCATTAGTGTTCATCAGACAGATATTGGCCTATCGTTTTCTTTTTTTGTGTTGTGCTTGTCTGGTTTTGGTTCAGAATAATGTTGGCCTGGTAAAATGAGTTAGGAATAATACCCTCCTCTTCAATCTTTTGGAAGATTGAGAAAAACATGTATTAAATCTTTGAATATTTGGTAGAATTCACGAATGAAGTCATCTAGTCCTGGATTTCTTGTAAGGGGAGATTTTTGATTAGTGTTTCAATTACCTTACTAGTGATCACTCTATTCAGATTTTGTATTTCTTCAGGATTCAGCCTAGGAAGGTTGTACGCTTCTAAAAATTTATCCATTTCTTCAAGATTGTCCAATTTGACGTATATAGCTTTTCATAGTATTGTCTTATGATCCTTTGTATTTCTGTGGTATCCATTGTAACTTCTCCTCTTTCATTTCTAATTTTATTTATTTGAGTCTTTTTTTTCCCTTAGTGAGTCTAGCTAGAGGTTTGTCAATTTTGTATATCTTTTCAAAGAACCAAGTCTTAGTTTCATTGTCTTTTTAGTATTTATTGCATTTACTTCTGCTCTGAATTTTACAACTTCCTTTCTTCTATTGACTTTGGGCTTCATTTGTTCCTCTTTTTCTAGTTAAAGTATAGTTAGATTGTTTATTTGAGATTTTTCTTGTTTCTTGAAGTAGGTCTGTATTGTTATAATCTTCCCTGTTAGTTGTTTCCAAATTGAAGTAGCTAATAGTTATCTTCAATGCTTTTTCCCTTTAACCTATATGCTATAATTGTTTAAAACCCTAATTCTGTAATAGAGTTGCAATTTTCTGACTTCATGTTTATCACTTTACTCAAAGTTTTCTGTACTTTTACTCTTTTGTTTTCAGTAGAAGAGCTCCTTCCAACATTTCTCTTACAGCAGGTTTTATGGTAGTGAATTCCTTCAGCTACTATTTTACTGAGAAAGCCTCTATTATCTGAAGGATAACTTTGAAGGATAGATTATTCTTGGTTGGCAATTTTCATCTTTCAATATTTTGAATATGTCATTCCACTATTTCTTGGCCTATGGCCTTTCTGCTGAGAAGTCTGATGATAGTCTGATAAGAGTTCCTTTGTAGGTTACTGTCTTTTTCCCGTGGCTGCTGTTAGAATTCTTTTCTTTCTTTTTAATCATTGACTTTTGGCAATTTTAACATAATGTGTCTTAGAGAAGTTCTCTTCTCATTGAGATAATTAGGTGTCTTATTAGCTTCTTGTACTTGTATAAATACACATATAAGCCAGTTCCTTCCCCAAGTTTGGAAATTTCTAATGTATTTTTTCTTTAAATAGGCTCTCTGTCCCCTTCTCCCTCTCTTCTCCTTCTAGGATACCCATTTTCCTGATGTTGCCCTTTCTAATGGAGTTGGATAGTGCTCGTAGTTTTTGTTTGTTTGTTTGCTTGTTTTGTTTGTTTATTTTTATCTTAGTTCTCTCTCCTCTTTCACCTGAATCATTTCTAGATTTCTATTTTGTAGCTCGCTAATTCTCTCTTCTGTATGGTCTGCTCTATTTTCAATGCTTCCTAATGCATTCTTCATCTCATTTAGCTCCAGAATTTGTTTGGTTCTTTTTTTGGTAAAGTACTTCAGCTCATTAATTTACTCCTGAGCTCACTGAACTGCCTTTCCAACTCTTCTTGTATCTGAAGTTTCTTCATGAAAGTTATTTTTATTTTTCTATCACTTAGACCTCAATCTTCCATGACTTTTGATTTTGGTCTCTGGGGAATTGTCATTTTCTTTTCATAATACTGTGTTACTATGATTATTCACAGCCCTTGATGGAATTTTCCCCTGCCAGTGCATCTGAAACAGTGAACATGTTTCTTATTTAGGTACAAATATAATTTTAACAATTCAACAGGCTGGTTCGAGTCCATTCTCTTCTTTTCCAATAGGTGGCAATACAGCACAAAGTTTTGCTTCTCTTGACTGCTCGAGCTATATCTGACAGCCAGTCATTCTCACCTTCCACTGCATCTGCCAGAGATGTCGCAGGTGCCCTTTTCATCGCTGCTTGAGCCTCTGGGGTCACTGGTGATTTATGCTGCAAGTATCACTGTGATTATGGGTTTTGCTACAGTCACAAGCATCACCGTCGAGTCACCAGGATGGCCTGTGCCCTCACTGCATCCAGAGCTGTCTGGGACTTGGGCACCACCACCTTGGTGAGCGGATAAAGTGGGGTGGGGGAGCTGGGGTCGCAAGCCCCACCACCACTACTGCCCAGTTCCCTGCGGCTGCTGGAACCACTGTGTCCAGGAGGCTGACGTCAGACACATTGCTTCTGCAGCTGCTGCTACCGAGCTCTCTTATGGAGCCAGTACTGCAGTAGCCCGGGGGGGGGGGGGGGGAAGGGAGTAAAAGTCACAACGCCAACGTGCTGCTGCCCTTTTCCTTTGCTGGGGCTGTGGTGAGGGGCCAGAGTTGCGGGCTCAGCTGCCATGGCAGGAGAACCAGGGTCTCAAGCACAGTCTCTGCCATTTCCCCAGTTTCGCCTCCCCTATGCATTCCAATCCACCTGCCTTCAGATGTACAGATATGTGGATCTCTCAGGCATCTTAGTGTGTCAAGCAGAGGAATTTTTCTTGAGTTATAGATGTCCCACTAGTTGCAGATTGAAGGGAAGAGCCAAAGGGGGCATCTCACTCTACCATGATGCTAACCTCAGTTTTCCTTTTCATGTGCTCTTATTGTCTGGTTTCAGGATTATGCTAGTTTCAGAAAATTATTTACAAAAATTTCCAGTTTTCTTATGTTCTATAATAAGGTTTATCTGTTACTTAAAGGTCATGGAGGAAGAAAAACCTTTATTGTGTTTTTAGAAGTACATTTAATGGCAAGTGGTTACATATAATCTTTAGCTTATTCAACTAGTACTTGAAGTGACACAATAAAATCTGATGTTACACATGGAATCATCATACCTGAAACTAGCAAAGTTTTGGTCATATGTGGAATTTTTGTGTTTTAGAAATTAGAACACTAACAGGAATTCTCAAATGGACAGTTTCCTATATTTCACAGAAGACAAATTTTTTTTTTTTTTTTTAAATATGGGCATGGTTCTTGAAGGATATATCAGAAAAATTCAGTGTCAAAAATATGTGTTTGCCAATGTCTAAGTCACATCAGAAACCAGCTCAAAGACAAAGTAATTGTATGCTTCCTCATTACAATAAAATATCAACTCACTTTTGATTTAATTGTTTGAATGTGTTGTTCCACTTCTTCAATGTCTTCGGTGTTTTCTAAACGCTCATAAGCAGCGCTTCTAGTGCCTTTTATCAGATTTAAAGGTAATGCTGACATGCCATAGGCCTAAAAGAAACAAAATTAAACTGTGATTTAGAATACTATTTTAAACATATTATACACAATTTTCAGGTAAAAATATTTTTTAAAGTAATTACAAAAAGAGTAAGCAGTTGTAAAGGGGTATAATCACTGAAGAACATGGTACATGGGAGTGAATCATGATTATAATGTATCATAATTGTCCTGTTTATTTCACACTTACACTTGAATAGTTATATACATAATACTAACTATTCCCAGAATAGATAATATCTATTCCTCAAAGGGCAAACTACAAAATTTATATAATAATTTATTAAAGAAATAAATTGCAACTTCAGGCTAACCAGAGATTAAGATAGTGTGCACTCCTAAAAACAATTTACAAAATTATTTCTATAGAAAAAAAAAAACAATTTTCTCCAAGTATACATAGTAAATCTTTAGTAAAATGTAAGTATTTTAATACACATGTTATTTGATTAGCAGATCAATTATCTGTATATAGTTTATTTATAAGTTCTAAATATTTATAATCAATTTTTTTGCTAAATTTTTTAAATATTTCCTACAAATAATTTTTGAACTATTCATCAACACCAAGAATATATTATATTACCCATTCTATATTAGCCAGTCCCAAATGATGACTTTTTATTGTACAAATTAAAAACATTAATGACAATTGCCATGCGACCATTATCCAAATCATTATTGACTTTAAATCCGTAGCAGCAAAATTGACAACTATCATCTCCTAGTTGCAGCAACAGGCTCTAAAGCAAATACAACATTATGTAGTTAAATATTTTTCATTTTCCTCCTGAGCATAGAGCCAAAGTAGTTTAGCCAGTTTCCCTTGCTGTTAGGAAGGGCCATGAGATTGAGTTCAGAACAATGAATGTGGACACAAGTGATAAATTCTATTTCTTGGGCTTTACCCCAAACTCCAAAATATCCTGGGTGATCCTGCATGTTTTTTCTAATACTCTTTGCTACCTGGTTGTCAACTCCCAGGATGACTTCAAATACCTTTAGTGTCCTTTTTAATTACTTTAATATTCTTCACTTAGACTCCTTTAAACATTGGTTAAAACACAACTCAAATCATAAAGCATAAATTCTGATATATCAGGGTTGTTTTGTTTTGTTTTGTTTTAAACTATGGGAGAATATGAACCAAGAACATGACTACAAAGAAATACCACAAATGAACTAATTCTATCAAGTAATTCCAACTCTATAGTTTATTGCATTTAGATAATTAACTAGTTGAAATTATTATCCAATATGCAAATCCTTGTATTTGCTAAAGGAAAAATATTTTAAAATTTTGCATTTTAAATAAATTTAAAATATAAATTAATGTTTTCCCAATTTTCCTATAATACAAATAGGAAAGATTCTGCTTGTATTAGAAGAAAATGTAATTTGGACAGATAGAGTGACTTTCTTCCAATTAACTCAATTCTTCTCAAATTTATACTTGTAATGACCTTGGTAAAATATAAGAAAAATATAATCAGGTTTAAATTTTATATTTTAACATTAAATTTTATATCCTGAAAATGTAAAGAAAAAAAGCCTGTAGAAGCCAAAGTATCCCTCAGCTCCTTTAACCTTTCAGGATTTCCGTATCCTTAATTATCATTTTGACTATTTGGTGGTTATAGTAGTTCTACATCTTTTAAACACTGCTTTTTAAAAAAGGTAACACAAAACTTTAAAAGTCTGATGAATGATTTTATAATGATTATTAACCAATTGTCCACTCACATATCATTTGAACACATATTGCTTTTTATAACCAAATGCCAAGGCAAAAATATCTTGCTAAACCCAGTTTATGCCCAAGTATATCATTTCCCTGTCCTCCCAACTGCCTCCAAATGCTTTTACTTCTGTTTTGGATGAATCGGGGTCCCTAAATATATTAACCTCAGTACTCCATACTATTTCCCAAGGAATCTGTTGCTGTAGTCAGTATGAATAATGTGGCCCTATTTAGAGTCCACCATCAAATGCAAGGTCATCTAAATTCTCTACACTGATCTGCTGGTCTCACTTTCTACAGGTCCATCTTCTACACTGTTTCCGAAGTGGTCTCTCTCTAACACTCAAGTCAGATTATGCCATTCCTCTAATTAACATCCTTTAAGATTCTACAGGACTAATAAGAATAGTTTTCAAAGTGCTCTGGGAGGAGTTCCTTGGATTCTGTGGAGGTGTGTTTGGGCCACTACAGGAGACAAGAAGGCAGGTAGTGATGCAGGCACCTGCTGTTACTTTTCCAGGGCAATTCTACTTTGTTCATCTACTTTTTTACATATCATCATTTCATCTAAGATTGTTTGAAAAGTTATTCGGTATTATTTTTCAAAGAGAGGTAGAATTACTAATCTTGTGAATAGACTCCAATTATCTAATCCTCGCATACAAAGCTCTTTATGAGCTCTTCTCTACCAACCTTATCCTATGCCTCCCTATCGTTCCTTCTTCTTAAAACACTCCGATTCTACATGACTTCAGGCTTTGTCCAGCATCCACACTTTAGTACGTGCAGTGAACTCATTGAGAATGCCTACCTTCTCACCCTACTTCACTAGCAAATTTCAATGCCCTTCAGGTGTCAGCTTAATTACATGTCTGAGAAACCTCCCTTGGCTTGTACGTGTGCCTTCCTTACAACTCAATTATAATACATAACATTTTACATTAACTTTATTGATCTGCACATTTGTTTTATCACTAGATCTGTCAAACTTGGCTAATCAGAATCACTTGGAAAGTTCTTAAAAACACAGGTTCCTTAGCCATGCTAGAAACAACTGCAGTAGGCTATTTGGTATGTAAGGACTAGGTCTTTTTTCTCCTACCTTTATTCCAAGAATATTTGTTAAATAAAGTAGTTTCTCTAAGAAGATAGCATTTAACCAAAAATCATTTAAAAAGAGAGCTCTTTATTCATATGAACTCATTTCCTTACATGAAATTTATATATTTATTAGAAGAGCTGAACTGAATTCCTAAATAAATGTAAAAGATTTTAGAAAATAAAAATATGTCCTTAGTAATAACTTATGGTAACATGGACCAGAATACAATCTCTTTTTGTGAATTTTCAATTGTCTAAAGAGAGCAAATAATAGAAAGTAGTCATTCTTTTGGTTATCTAGCTTTTAGCTTGTTTTTGTATTGCGTGTTTAAGTTAGTTATCATCAGGAACTTTAACATTTAGATTATGATAAACATGACAAAACACATTATACAAAACACTTCATCACAACTTTAAGATCTTTAGACAACAATCTTTTGAAATTAACCTCACACTTCTTTGAAAAAGATGTATGAAGACTATCCTTTTCAGAAACATAACTTTTATTGCTTACTACTGCCCTCTAGTGAATTACTAGAGAATCAACAAGAGTAAAGACTTAAAATGCTTTCAGGTCATCATAACTGCTTCCAATTTTATGTTTCAACTTCCAAAAATAAATCACAATCTTTGTTTTAAAACCCAGAATGTTTTGAAAGAATGTATACAAACTACAAACCTTTGTAATACCTTCTTACACTGCCCAGTTTAAAACACCTTTTCCCTACATATCTCTGCTATGTCTAGGATGACAGTTTCCAATCTGTGAGCCTTGGATTACTGCCAAGGATCAACACCAAGCACTGCCTTTAAACTGAATACACGTCTTGCATACATTTGTAACTCCTATTATTCAAGGACATGTATGCTATTAGGACTAATGAAACAATTCCTTGAACATGTACTCAATAAATACTTCCTTTTTAAATATTCATTGATTCTAAGATCCACGTATTTTCTCACATCTCACATCAGTGAAGTCTGGATGCATCTTATAATCATTGGTTAGACAGAAGTCATGACACAGTTGTTATTACCTGCACATTCACAAATTTGGTCCTAGCTGGTAACAATGTAGTTACTTTTTAGTTGAGTTACATGCATTCTCGGTACAGCTATTGAGTTTAATTGCCACTTAAAAGGTCTTATAAGATAGCACTATGATTTGACATTGAAACAAAAAGTTAATGTATAAGGATAAATGGAAAAAAGGAGTAAATAATGAAGTAAATATTCACTGGAACAAATGAGCATAATTCTACATTATTTTTGCAAAGCAACAGTCAAGTGAGTGGTTTATAAGCTTAAGAAAGGAATATACTCGAGGTAACGTCAGAAACATGATGGCATGAGGGGTCCCTCTTGATCTCTCCCCTGGAAGTTACAATAAGTTGAACAGCTATAATTCAACAAAGGATTCCCTACACAACACAGAGAGATCCATGTATCAGAACATCTGAAGGTGGGTGAATTGAGGCGAACAGGGGAAGAGGGAAGGGAGAAGTGCAGAGACGGGGGCTGCAGGACGCAGCCCGGGCTCACTGTGGTCCTGGGAGAGGGAGGACTGAGACAGCACGTGCACTCTCTGTGGCCTCAGCAATCCTGCAATCCTGCCTGAGTGATCAGCATAGGATCAGCTGAACCCAGCAATTGGGCAGAGACCTCAGGGCAAAGACCGAATACAGAGGTGCTACAACTATGGTCTACCAGCCTTCATTGCCAGAAAACAGAGCCACAGAGCTGGCTGCCTCCCTCCACCATCCTACTGTTACCAGCAGACCCAGAAAATCTGTAGGAGTGTCAGATTAAAGAGCAGAATATGTACAGCCCTGAGAAATGGAGAGAAAGTTCCTGAGCGGCAGACACACACTGCAGCCACTAATGACAAAGGAGGAGATATAAGGGTGAGGCACCTGTGGTCTGCCAGTTGCTATTACTCAGAGAGCACAGACACAAACACATCAGCCACCTCTCCCAGCCCAGCCAAACTCCACCTTCCAAGGCTGATCCCAGCTGGAGCGCCCAGGGTTGATGAGGCGCACAGCTCTGCACCTGGCTACAGGGGCTGCACTGGGATCTCAGAGGTTCAGAACCTCACCGCCCACCACATCCTCCCACAGGGGTGGTGCCCTGAGACTGAGGCAATTTGGTCACAGATGAGAAATACACCTCCCCAAGAAATCTTCCACCGGGACAACCAGGAACAGGGAAAGAAAAAATAAAACACTCCAGGGCTACCTAATGGAAAACAAAAGAAAGCCTTTTTCCTATCAACCTGCTGTAGAATTCACTCGCCTAAATGCCCAAGAAAAGAAATAATTCATCAATTACCATGAATAACCAAGGTTACAAGACAGCTTGGAAAGAAAATTTAAAAATCTCCATATAATCAACTTGAAGACATAAAAATATGTGACTTAAATGACAGATAATTCAAGATTGCAGTTCTGAAAAAACTCAACTAGGTGCAAGAAAACTCAGATAGGCAGTTCAATGAACTCAGAAATAAAATCAAATAACAAAATGAATACTTTACCAAATATGCTGAAATTTTAAAAGAGAATAAAATAGAAATTCTGGAACTAAAGAATTCAATAAAAGTTAGGTGAAGAATGAAAGAGAGAGCTTAAGAAATAGAGCTGACTAAATGAAGGAAAGAATTAGTGATATTGAAGACAGAAATCCAGAAATGATGCAGACAGAAAAGGAGAGCGACTTGAGAGTTAAATAAATGAAAGAACTCTATAGGAACTATCTGACTCCATCAGAAAGAGGAATTAATAACAATGGGTATACCAGAAGAAGACAGGGAAAAGGGAACAGAGTCTATTCAAATAAATAGTCAAGGAGAACTTACCAAACTTATGGAAAGAACTGGATCCTCGAATCCAAGAAGTAAATATAACACCTAATTACCTCAATCCTAGCAGGCCTTCTCCAAGGTACATTATATTGAAGCTTTCAAAAATTAATGACAAAGAAATAATTCTCAAGGTAGCCAGGGAAAAGAAGACAGTAACCTACAAAGGAAAGCCTATTAGATTATTATCAGGTTTCTTGGCAGAAACTCTGTAAGTCAGGAGAGAGTGGAATTAAATATGCAAACTATTGAAACAGAGACAGTACCAGTCAAAAATAATATATCAAGCAAAGTTATCCTTTAGCTATGAAGGAGGAATAAAGACCTTTCCAGATATACAAAGCTTAGGGAATTTTCCACTACAAGGCCTTCATTGCAGGAAATACTGAAGGAGGTCACTCTACCTGAAACCAAAAGGCAAAAGGATACAAATCTATGAGTAAGATGACTAACAGGAACAGGAAATGGTAACCCTACACAGAATACGGCACTATACACTTAAACATAACATAAAGGGTAAAGGAGATAAAAACATAAAAGAAGAAAAAGAGAAGAAGACAATTTGCTACTGCAACTCAGAAATAAACTCACAGCATAAATAGGATAACTAGTGATAACAAAAACACAAAAAGGGAAAGGTAAGAAGACTATTTGCTATTGCAACTCAGAAATAAACTCATAGCATAAACAAGATAACTTGTGATAACAAGAACATAAAAGGGGAGAGGGAAAAGGTCTGAATTTGCAAAGGGAAATAGAAATGGACATTATTAACCAATGTCACCCCAATAAATTTAAAAAAAAAACAACTGTGTATATGAAACTTTCTTTTACAAACACTTAAAGATAACTACTCAAAAAAAAAAAAAAAAAAAAAGAAGTGGAAAAAAAAAAAAAAAAAAGTCCAGACACACTAAGCTACCAGAAAACAAAAGATAAAATGGCTATAGGAAATCCTCATATATCAATAATCACCCTAAATATAAATGGAATGAACTCACCAATAAAAAGGCACAGAATAGCAGATTAGATCAGAAAACAACACCCAACTACATGATGCCCACGAGAGAGACATCTCAGCTCCAAGGACAAATAGTCAATGTAAAAGAGTGGAAAACAATACTCCAAGCAAATGGCATCCAGAGAAAAGCGGGTGTAGCCATCAGTATGGCTACATATAAGTATGGCTGACAAACCAGACTTCAGGATAAAAAAGGTAACAAGAGACAAAGATGGACATTTCATAATGATAAAGGGGACAATATAACTCTTGAGAAGAAGACATAACTCTTCTCAATATATATGCTTCCAAAGAGAGAGCACCAAAATATATAAAGCAACTACTAAAAGAACTAATGAGAGAAACTGAAAAAAACACTGTTAAGCAGGGGACTTAAATACTCATTGACAGCTATAGATAGATCATCCAAACAGAAAATCAATAAGGAAATATCAGCCTTAAATAACATATCCAGACCAAATGGACATAACTAATATTTACAGAGCCTTTCATCCTGGAACACTAGACTATACATTCTTTTTCTAGTGCACATAGAAAATTCTCAAGGATAGACCATATGTTGGGAAACAAAACTAGCCTCAGCAAATTTAAGAAGACTGAATTCATACCAAGCATATTCTCCAACCACAATGCTTGGAAATTAGAGATTAACTGCAAAAAGAAAGTGGGAAAAAACACAAATATGTGGACATTAAACAACATGTTATTAAAGAATGACTCGGTCAAATAAGAAATAAATTGAGAGATCAAAAGATACATAGAAACAAATTAGAAAGAAAATGCACTGCATCAAAATTATTAAAAGGGAAATAATAATAACAAGCCTATCTCAACAAACAAGAAAAATCCGAAATAAATAACCTAATATTACATCTTAAGAACTAGAAAAGAACAAATGAAACCCAAAGTCAGTACAAGGAAGGAAATAATAAAAAATTACAGCAGAATTAAATGAAATAGAGAACAAAAAGACAACAGAAAAATTAATGCAACAAAGAGCTGGTTCTTTGAAAAGATTAATAAAATTGACAAACCCTTGACCAGACTTACTAACAAAATCAGAAATGAAAGAGGAGAAGTAACAATGGACACCACAGAAATACAAAGGATCATAAGAGAATACAGTGAAGGACTATATGCCACCAAATTCAATAACCTAGAAGAAATGGACAAGTTCTTAGAAATACATAACCCACCTAGACTGAATCACAAGGAACTGGAAAATCTAAACAGACCCATCAACAGAAAGGTAATTGAAACAATCATCCAAAACTTCCCCAAAAGCAAAAGCCCAGGACCAGATGGCTTCACTAGTGAATTCTACCAAACATTCAAAGATGATTTAAAACCTCTCCTCCTCAAATTCTTCCAAAAAACTAAAGAAGAAGCAATACTTCCTAACTCATTTTATGAGGGCAAGATACCCTGATACCAAAACCCTGTAAAGACAGCACAAGAAAAGAAAACTACCAACCAACATCTCTGATTAATACGGATGCAAAAATTCTGAATACAATACTAACAAATTGAATACAACAATACATTAAAAAGTTTATACATCACGATCAAGTGGGGTTCATTCCACGGGCATACATGGTTCAATATACACAAATCGATCTATATGATACACCACATAAACAAAATAAAGGACAAGTTATATATCGATAGATGAAAATACAGCATTTGACAAGATACAACATCCATTTATGATGTAAACACTTAATAAAATGGGTATAGAAAGAAAAGTACCTCAACATTAAAGGTCACATACTACAAACCCTCAACCAGTATCACACTTAATGGTGAAAAACTGAAAGCTTTTCCCCTACAATCAGGAGCAAAACAGGCATGCCCCCTGTCACCACTGCTATTCAACATAGTATTGGAAGTCCTAGCCAGAGCAATCAGGCAAGAGAAAGAAATGAAGGCATCCAAATTGCGAATGAAGAAGTTCAATTGTCACTGTCTGCAGATTTTTTATATAGAAAATCCTAAAGACTCCCCACTAAAAAAACAAACAAACAAACAAACGAAAAAAAAAAAACTATTAGAAACAATAAACACAGTAAAGTCACAGGAATTAAAATCAATGTACAAAAATCCATTCCATTCTTATATATTAACAATGAAATTTCAGAAAAATAAAAAAAATTATTTTTGCAATTGCAACAAAAAGAATAAAATACTTAGGAATAAACTTAACAAAGGATGTGAAGGACCTCTGCACTGAAAATTCTAAAACATTAAAAGAAATTGAAAAAGGAAATGGAAAGATTTTCCATGTTCATGGATTGGAGGAATCAATACAGTTAAAAAGGCCATACTACCGAAAGCAATATAGATTTAATGTAATCCCCATCAAAATCCCAGTGACATTTTTTTTCAAGAAATAGAACAATAACTCAAAATGGATCAAAGACCTAAACATAAGACCTGAAACAATAAACTTCACAGAGACAACATAGGTACTAAATTTATGGACCCTGGATTCAGAGAGGATTTTATGAATTTGACCTCAAAGATAAGGGAAATAAAAGCAAAACTGTATCAAACTAAAAAGCTTCAGCACCACAAAAGAAACCGTCAACAAAACAAAGAGGCAACCAACTAAATGAAAGAAGATATTTACAAACAACACCTGATGAAGGACTAATATCCAAAATATATAAAAAACTCACACAACTCAACAACAACAAAAATAAGCAATCCAATTTAAACAGGGCAGAGGACATAGACACTTCTTCCAAAAAGACATAAAAACGGCCAACAGATATATGAAAAAATGCTCAACTTCACCGGCTATTAGGGAAATGCAAATCAAAACCACAATGAGATACCACCTCTCACCTGTTAAAATGGCTATTAGCAATAAAACAAGTGTTAGAGAAGTTGTAGAGAAAAAGGCACTGCTGGTGGGAATGTATTGGTACAGCAACTATGGAAAACAGTATAGAGGTCTCAAAAATTTAAGAATATAATTACCATACGACTCAGCAATCCCTCTTTTGGGTATTTACCCAAAAAACCTGAAAACATTTATCTATAAGGATATATGTACTTCTATGTTCACTGCAGCATTATTCATGGTGGCTAAAACATGGAAACAACAAAAGGGTCCTTTGATAGCTGATGGGATAAAGAATATGTGGTACATATATACAATGGAATGTTACTCGGCCATAAGAAAAGATGAAATACTGCCATTTGTGACAACATGGATAGATCTTGAGATTATCATGCTCAGTGAAGTAAGTCAGACAGAAGAAGTCGAGAACCATATGACTTCACTCATATGTGGAACATAAAACTGAAATCAACAAATGAACAGGACAAACAAAGAAAAAAATTCATAGCTACAGACAACAGTTTAATGATTACCATAGAGTAAGGGTGGAGGAGGGAAGTAGAAGAGGGTAAAAGGTGTCAAATATACGGCAATGGAAGAAGAACTGACTCTGGGAGGTAAATAAACAATGCAATACATCGATGATGTATTACAGATATATACACTTGAAACCTATATAATTTTATTAACCAATGTCACCCCAATAAATTTAAAAAAAAGGAATATACTCAAAGTAGAAGGCCATTTTGCTACTTAAATAAATGCAAAACTATAGCTTTTCACATGGCAAAATAAGAAACCACAACAAAACAAACAACAACAAAACAACTTAAATTTACACGATGGGTGTGTTAGCAGCTTCAAAGAAAATCCAAAAGACGAGTGGAGCTCTCAAGGAAAGCTCTGTCATTAATTCTCTTAATATCATGCGAGTAAAAGACAATCTTGTATAGTAAAACCAGTACATGAATAACCAATCAAAAACAGTGATTCAGAAGCCTTACATCCCAAATGTGAAGTTTTAGGAATACCTTTCCAATTTATTTCACTTGTATTTTCCTTGTTTTGTATGCAGACGAGTGATATGATATTTTGAATTACTTATGTAAAAAAACTTCTTTCACTAAATATAAAACAAAAATTATAAATGATAAAAAAACATGGGCAGGGATCTTTCCGTTATAGTGGTACATAAAATAGAGGTGCATCTTACAATCAGTGTCACAGACTCAACGAAACAATACACATGGAAAGCTGAGAAATTTTACTTTTAAAGAGGATGTCTGTCTTCAAAGATTACTGAGAACCACTGCTTGATTTATTTCTACTTTTGAATCCTTAATCTCTTACTTATTTTTCTTTAATCCATTAGTTTATATTTTATACCACATGTATACACATTAATACACACACACACACAAATAAAATGCATAAACATCCTGAAGGACACGTTTGATTTTTCACTCTAAGTGCATATAATAAAAAGTCTAGTGGTCACTGCTTCTATAGGCACTTCAGTAGTCCATATAGTATATTACATTTTTATGAAAATATCATTATTCAACATTTCCCCACTTGATGGCACCAAAAAATTAAAATATCTACATAAATATCTTAGCCTAGAGGCTTCTTTTTTTTCTTTAACTTAAAAAGTATCAGATTCTCTTTCAATTTAAGCTGGAAACAAAAGGCAAGCTGATAATGTTGTTTGACATTGTTCTTCTCCTAAAATTGAGCACCCAATTATTTGGCTATTCCTTAAGACGTGGTACAGTGGATATAATCTTGGAAAAATTTAAATAAGCAACTGGTTTCTAAACTAAACAATAATGCATATCTAAGAAATTCACTGTACTAAAATATACATTACAAAACTTCTAGTTTCAATACTAATGGTTACAGATTCTATAACAGGCATGTTTTTACATTTAATAACTATTTGTACTCAGGGTCAAAGTACACTAAGTATTAACTTCCCACTTGGGGTACTTTAATTAAAATTAAACCTCTTCTACTTCCTTGAATATGTACTATACCCTCCCTCTTCCATACTCCACCATGAAAAGCCCATAACAAGTTAGGAGAAAAATTTGCATCTGCAAGTAAATATGATAAATAGTATTATTAACCACATATCTATAATAAAACCACCTATCTATGTATAGTTGATTTTCAAGCACTTTTTAATAAAATTTGAGCATTATTGGCCCATTTTTACAGATGGGGAAGTTAGGGTTCAGATATTATATTTTACATCAAGACTCACACTCATGACTACTCTCAGCTATACACACCATGCTGCCCCCATAAACAAGGTCTCCTCTATCCTACCCTTTTTCCTCTCTTTATATATTCAGTAGTAAAACTGGCCAGACTATGCTCTGGCAGTAAAAATTGCCCACTGAGTTTTGAGCATATCTTGTAGTGCTATTTAAATGATGTTTATCTGTCTACACATATCCAAGTAACCACCAACCGTGAATGCCTTTTTGACTTACTTATCTTTTCACAATACACATTCTCATTGATGGTGATACAATTGCTGTTAGTATCTAATTTACTATCCCTGCAAGAGGAAAGACTGGGAACTATAGTTTGAACCAAATGGAACAGTGAATATTCAACAATTTGAGCTATTAGTGACTATTGAGTGGCCTAATAGATTCCAAGATTTGGTGAAAGTTTTAATTAAATCTTCGTAACCTTATAAAAGATTATTCCCACTTTAGAGATGACTAAACTCAGATGGTAAAATAGTTCAAGGGACCCATGGATTTAAGAGGGATCACATTTAAGCATCTCCACCAAGAATCATAATTTTATTGCTTATGCTACTTAAAGAAAATACGTACTATAACTCCTGGGTAGTTTGATCTTGATATCCTGTTACATTGGACCCTCTGCCTGAGTCTTACACCTTAAGTGGCGCCTCTCTATTCAATATATCTTCCATATCTTTCTGCTTTCCAGTCTCAGCCTCATCATAAGGGTTCTCTGATTGTTTTCTCAATGTCCTTCAGCCCAGCTCTCTGGTTCTAGAAAAGTAAAGCTCTTCTAAGGATATCTTAACTAAGTCATTGTGATTATTTGGTTTAATTGATTGCTTAAATGATAATTTTCAGTTTCAATTTTAATATAAAATATTATACTTTGAAATATATATCTTTACAATACTATTGTTCCTACAGGAAGATCTCTTTCAAAGATTTTAAATAATGTCACACATTTTTCCCACTCCCACTTAACATCCCAGTTTTTTTCAGTGCCACCACAGTAATACTGTTAAAACGTTAGTCAGTCTCTATTATGTTTCCATTTAAAACTTTCCCAGTACTTCCTAATCTCAAGCAAAGTAAAATTCAAAATCCCAGCTATGGTCCATAAGGCTCTAGGTAACATTGCCTCTGACTATTTCTCGTCTAAACTTCGGCCATTCTTTCTGGTCAACTGGGCTCCAGCACACTGGCTTTGCCTCCTTGCTATTATCTGATACTGCATACATGTGCTATCTCAGGATTTTGCACTTACTCTTTCTTCCCTCATGTCTGGCTCTTTCAGTTCACTCAGCTCTCTGTTCAAATGTTAGAGAAGCCACTCTTGACCTTTACAGAAAAACCAGCCTCCATTATTGTCTATCCCCTTACACTGCCTTATTTTATTCATAGCATCTATCACTTGACCGTAGGGAGGTAATTTTCCATGAGTCTCATTTCTGTACATCTTGCAAGTCAGGTACTGATTGCCTCCCCCACTCCTTTTTTCTGTATTATCTTTTCAAGGATGTTTGTACAGCAAATTACCTTAGAAGACAAAAACACCATCTTCCTCTGGAGCAAAGAGCAGGCACGCCTACTGTCCGTAATAAAAGATTCAGCTTCCCTAACCCAAGGTTCCTCTGCTATGTGAAAGTCTCATCTGATGCTGTTCACATTGCCCCATGGCAATTGGGATTCAGGGAACTGACACACGAAAATGCTCATGCTATGGCTACTGCTACGGTTCTAAGTTATATAAAGTTCTTTGTTTCTAACCCAGAAGTCTTGCTTCGATAGGCAACATCCATGAAACTGCAGCAGGCTGCAAGTAGGGTAAAAGCTTAGACCTTTCATAATTCTTGATATTGCCTTACATATCAGTTTCCTGTTTTCCATTTTTTTCTCCTGCCTAATCTTTCATTGACTAGTACATATTTATTTCCCTTATAGTTTTCAAAGCACTTTTACAAACAATATTATTTGACCTTCAAAAATCCCTAAGAGGCATTTTCTATTACCATTTAATGGGGCAGACACTGACCCAGCGAGGCTAAAAGACAAACCCAAGATCAGTATAACAAATCTGTCACAGAATAGCAATTAGAGTGCCATTCTAACTCTTAATTCATTACTAACTCATGATTGCTTCTTAAAAGACAAATAACTCATATGCTATGCATATGTTTTGTAAGATGGGAAGATAATTACCCACTGATATCAGATGGCTAATTGCTCGTGTAGTAATGCATGACAAAAACAAAAATGGTAATAATAAAACTGAGTATCCAAATAAGCACCAGAAACATATCAAAATGCATGTATTTTAGATTTCTTTCATTATACATTATGACACAAATGATTATATAACAAAACTAGATTCTATCATACTAATAGCCCATTTCTTTTATGTCTTAAGGAAAACATATTGAAACAACAAAAAAGGTTTTCTTTATAACCGGCATTTTCCATCACTGCAAGAATCAAGAATGTTCTAAATATAAACTCCATTAATCTGAAAAGATTCCAGATAATTTAAAGCTTCATGCACAACTCTTTTGGGAAATAGGTAAACAGGCATTTATTACTAGCTGTTTCTCTGTAGTTTAGTGAAAAACTCAAAAACTACTCTGTATACAAGTTTGTCAGGTTATTATAATTCATAGCTTACCATTTCCAGAAAGACGGGGGAAAAATCAAAGTCTCTAAGATTGGATTACATATACTAGAGAATATCAAGTTACATTAAAATATCTGATTTTAAAAGCCCTATACCCCTAAGTAAGATAAATTTACTGAATCAGTAACTGATATTGACCTATGGTTTAGAGTTCTAGTGTGCTTATAAATCACTAAATCTATTATTGCTTGGTTATAACCACCTTCAAGGTTCACAATATTTGTTGTAATATTTGTTTCTGAATATTAAATTTCACAAATACAGATAAAATGATTGTGACTAAGTAGTTAAAAATTAACCCTCTCCTAAAGTAAAGAAAACTCAAGAAAAAAGATGGAAGCACTAAAATATTAAAGAGGAAAATAGAATAAAGTTGAATATATGACAAGTATTTTTTTTTAAATTGCTTCATAAAGTGATTCTCTAATTTTAACTTAACGATCACCATTATACTTACTGTGTAAGTTATAGCTGCCAACATTCCAATCAAGGTCAGAGAACTAATGGAAAATGACAAGGCAGCTAAACCATCTGCAAAGGAAGAAAAACACTATTAAAAATGCACATATACACTATTCAAATGTATTCCTTCGTCCTTGAAGAGCTAACTCCAAGTGGAGCAAAGAGTTTTTAAATGGCTCTTTACAAATTGATTTGTAAAAAATCTTTCAGACTAAGATGCTCTTTCCTTCACCTCTTAAAATTAAAGAGGAAAATTACTGCCTAATTATTGAGCCTAAAACAAAATCAGCAAAATACTAGATGCTCAAAAGGTAGCAAAAAATTTTCCTGGCCTTTCTCAATGGCAGACCTTGAGAAATAGCATTACATAGGAAAGCCACTGACCTTGAGGCTTCCTTGCCTCTTTCCTCAATCTTGATACTCCTAGTTTATTCTTAATTTTCAAATAAATTTTTAATATACATCCTAAAACTAAAATCTTAAAGGGTTTATTTCACTCAACTTGAAAGGAGCTAGCTGGCCCATTTGGCAGGAAAAAAAAGAAAAAGATACAGCAAACAGAAAATAGATTCAAACGTAACACCAAAACAGAAAAACTATGTTAACAAGTTAGATTTCAGAAATTATTTAAAAGACACCAATGGGCAAGGAGCACAGGTGACACTTTCAAATAAATATACCAGCTTATGCAATAAAATATTATGCAAATTATAATATTCTTAAATGGGAGTAATATTAATTTTTCTAGTTTTCATATAGGTCCTATTGGACCTGTAGTGATGTAGTTTAAATGCAGGTCCTGTGGAATTAAACATATTTTTTATTAACTTAATGTATCAATATTAATTTCTCATAAATAATAAAATTAGAATACTCTATCTTCTTAAAAATGATATCTGTTTTACATAACATTTGAAGAGATCATATTATTAACAAATTCACAAATTAAGCAAGGCAAATTTTATACTATTTTTATCAAAGACATTGAAGCTATTACTAGAAGTATCAACATAAGGTGTACATATGACTAGGAGAGGTCTGACATTTAGCTGATACCAATTTTAAGGTACCATCACTTATAAAATACATCCCAAAATTAGAGATAATAAAAATGTGAAAAAAATATGCATCTTAGAATTGATAAAATGGAGTATTATGCTAACATATGTAGGCAATTAAAAAAGTTAATATTACTAATACTGATAAGCAAAATGTACTCTAGGATATGATGTTTAAGATCTGAAATAAAAAAAACATTAAGATTAAAGAGAATGAAATTACAGAAATTAGAATAATGCTACCTACACAATCAGTGATTCAAGTTATACTAATACTCAAAGACTAGCATGACTTATAGAATAGGCAGAAGAGTACCTACTCAAGAGACCTGGAAGAGTTAACTGCAAGATAAGAAGCAATTTATTTCTCAGCAATAGGATCAGGTGCATAAAACCTGACAATTCAGTATTAGTAGATGCCAGGCCTGCTATCTTTATTCTTGCTAGTATCAGCAAGATATTAATGGACCACAATTTACAAGATGAAAACTTAAGTGGAAAGCAGGAAAATTAAGAAGTTGTACAGCAAAGATTCCAAGACTTAATTTAATCATTGTTTAATATTGTATCTGGGTAAAGAGAAAGAAGTGCTGATCAAAGGGTGTACAGGACCTATTAAAAAGAATAAATACAAAAGCAATAAAATTTTTCAGCATAATGTTTATAAGTATGCTAGTTTTCTCTGAAAATAAAGTTACTATGTTCAAATTCACATAAAATTCTGAGTAATAAGAACACATTCTTATTTGATATCAGTTTCTAATGCTAACTATATTTTTCAATGATTAAACAATTTTCTTAACTTAAGCTGCTAAGCCTGACTATTTTCTTTTCCTTCAAAAACCAAGGTCATGTTGATTAGGTTCAAGAAAGCTCTTGAAAAAGCAATCCCAATATGTTTTGGTGAGATGAATTTATATTATTTCATCCACACAAAACCTCTGCAATTTATATTCCACATAAAAGATTACATAACCACGATCAAACAGCAATATAAGATCCTCTCATTAGTTAAAATTTTAAAAACCAACATATCTAGCACATTTCTTTAACATATTATTCTATATAATCCAAAGTGAATTAGAGGCCATATAGAAACTGTAAGACCTTCACTGCTAAAATACTTGGAAGATTTTCTTTTCAACAAAGTAATTTTATGAAGAAGTCAAAGGACTAGCTACATAATAGCTAGATGACTAAGTGAGTCTTAACAGCACAAAACTTCTAATTTGTGTAGCATATTTTTAACCACAAGTTAAAACAATTGTGCAGTTAAATTCTTAACAGCATAAAAACAGGCTACTCAAAAAAGTCCCGAGGATCATGTAACATAATTATGGATTTTGATTTTTTTTTTCCAAAGAATACTTACGACTACTTCCAAGTTCTTCAAACAGGAACTTCACTTTTTCCCACTCTGTAGAATTTTTATTATTGGGAACATTCAATGGAACAAAAGCACTACAAAGGAGAAAATAACTCTGTTAAATGGTTTTAAAGATAAAAAGTCGAATAGAAGGAAACGGTCTGAAACTCAATTTTTAGTAATTTTTTTAAACAAAGATCATCTTTCCCTCCAAAAAAATTAGCAAATAAAATTTGCACCACACACAGAGGATATAAGAAGTTTCTTACCTATGTGTTTACTATATCACAAATTTGTTTTAATACTTTTATTACTGCTTTCAGTATAATTAGTTTCCTTTGTAATCCTATTTATTTTTTGAATTAAAAAATGTTTTGAGAAGGAGCCATAGGCTAAAGATGGTCAAAAAGGTCTATGGCATAGAAAAGGTTAAGAATCTCCTATGTTAATCAGGGGAACAGAATATAAATATATGTAATGATTTCATATATTTATATGCATAGAAAAAAATAGAAAGGAACTATACCAGAATAAACAGTTAATATCTCGTTGTAGGACTAGGAATGATTTTCACTTTCTTCTTAGTATTTTTCTATATCTTGCAAGAGTGTACCAAATACACATAATGAAAATAGTTTCTATTTTACTTTTCAATCCACAGCTGAAGGGGGACCCTGGAAGTAACAGTGATAGCTAAGCTTCCCAACAGCTTAGGCTGGAAGAAAATGGAGGGAGGGAGAGAAGGAAGGAGGGGCAGCCATTTGTTATCTAGCTCAGAAACAAGGACACAATCAAGAGATTAAGGTAAAGTGCTGAGTATTCCTTAGATTGTAAATGTGGAGGATCAAAGTATATAGGAAGTAACTCTATCACTACCTTTTTTCCAACTCTATTTTAATTATAAGCAAAGCAGTAATATCTATCTTCTTTTGTAAAGAGGAAATACTGAATGAGTTTAACAATATGTTAAAGTATCTGCTCTGATAATGTATGCATGTAAAACAAAGCAATTATTCTAATTTTTTTTTTAATTTTAGAAACCTTTACTCTTTGGTACTACTGATCCTTTTTATTCTTATAAAAAGATGAATGCATCAAAGCATGTCAGGAGGTTATTTAAACTACTATTTGCATTTATGTCAATTTACTACAACTCTTCTTAATCTTGACTTATTTCTTACCAACTTTTAGAGAGAAAAGTGATTACACAGAGGAATATAGCAATAAATGTAAAAAGTTGGTTATTTGTTGTCTTGACTATAAAATCAAAAACAATTCAACAAAAGCAGTAGGGTGGAATAAAAAAATGCATATTATATTTCTGTAATGATATTAACTATTTTATTAGCATTTGAACAAAAACATAAACCAAGCAAGAAAAAACTATCTATATAATGTCCCTCTATATTTTTTGAACAGAGATTTTTTCCAGATATATTTATATTTTGAACTTGTTAGCTGGGAATAACCACTTTTGTGATATGGGAGAAAACTACGTTGTACAAAATATCACCTATAGTACTATTAAAAGAGAAATAGGTATTACAAATAGGTATTACTAAAAATCGCATGCATACCTAGAATATTAAATATCTATGTCAGTTTTAAGTAATCAAAGTTTCTGTCCAGTGGTAGAAATAAATTTGTTAAGTCTTGCTCTTGATGATACTTTCATGTTCAAAACTCCTGAGCTGGTTCTTCACCAGTTCAAATATTTAACAGAGAATAACACCGGAGAAAACTTTATAGGAGTATTAAAAAAAAAAAAAGTTAAATCTCCCACCACACACATAAAAAACAGTTAAATGGCTCAAACTGCTGTCAGAATGACTTCAGGAAAATGTTTATTCATAAGAGGTCCAGCATAGAGTTAACATTTTAGTACTTATTGTTATTTTAGGTAGGAACTAGAGGGAGTAACAAAAGCAGAAACCAAAGCAGGTTCCTTAGCAACCTTGCCAATAGTTTTGTACAATCTAAGAAACAGACGTAAAGTATTTTCACATAAACTAAGACAAACATCCATAAGCAGAATTCACAAAAATTATAACTAAATGTCTAGATACCCTGAGCAGTAATACTCAAAACATTTAACAACCAATATGGCAAAGACATTGATGAATCAACCTTAATTCTGAAAGACCCTGTTGAACCAGGCTTTATTCTTCAAATGGGCCCAGGATGGGGAAAGAAGACTCAGGAAGGCAGAGCAGCAGCTGAAGGATATGGAAGCATTTCAACCTTTTAACAACCAGAAGGGGCAAACCAGTTTCACTGACCAAATACCAGCCCTATAGACAAAGGTCTATAAAACAAAAAGGAATACCTCCTAACAGATGCAAAGGCAACTGAGGTCAGATGAGTCTGGAATACATGCATCAGTTTTGATGAGAAGATAGCAGTTAAGATTATCAGGCATTTGCTAAATGGTTATGACATAAAAAATGGTGATCAACTTTTGGTTAGGGGTTCTTGCTACATTACATTTGTGTGGTAGAAAGGTATACTTTCTTAATCTCTGTCCCTCTCAAAAAAAAAAAAAAAAAGACACATGGTATTAGATCAAGATAAGAACTTGAGCCTTGTAAGATCAAAAATTTCCCTCATACTCTTGAAAACAGTAAAACTGAAAAACTACTTAGTAAAAATATTTTATACCCAATCTGACTCACTGAATAAGATAAATACAGATGATTATCCCTTCAGGAAAAGACAAAGGAAAGGCTAATGAATTTCAATAGATTTAAAATTAATTTAGCAGAATTGAAAATAGAGAATTCATATATGGAAGCCCTAACCACCAACATAAGGATATGTGGCTACTAGGCCTTCAGGTAGGTAATTAAAGTTAAATGAGGTCCTAAGGGTAGGACCTTCCGGATGGAATTGGTGTCCTGATAAGAGGAACAGATACCAGAGAGCAGTCTTTCTACCCCAGTGAGAACACACAGGAAAGAGCATGTGAGGACACAGTGAGTAGGTGGCTGGCTGTCCAAGAGCCAGGAAGAAAAACTTGCCAGCACCTTGATTATGGACTTACGGCATTCTGATCAGACCAATGCAATATACATGTAATTCATCTTTTTTTTTTTTTAATCTAATCTGCTGACTAATTTCTACTCTTTCAAATTTCAATTCAAATATTACTTCCTCTTAGGTCTTCCCTGATTCTGCAAGGTAGAATTCCTACAGCAAAGGGTAGACACTTACTATTCCACCATCAACACCTCTTATTAGAGCACTTAAATACTGCAATTCAAGTTATTTGCATCTCTAACCACTGTGAACACTGAGGACAGAGACCAAGACCCTCCATCTTTCTCTCTAGGATCCTGCACACTACCCAACATGCAAGTGCTCCAAAAATGTTAGCTGCATTAATTAATCAAACCTAGATCACATTTGTGCCATAAAATTATCTCTTTGACCAAAAGTACATCACTTAACAAAAACTAGTAATATGTCACTTTCAAGAAAATTTCAGGAAATTTAGTCGATCACTTAACCTAAATGTGTACCTCAATTCAAATATTTACATATGGTAATAAGAACACTATCCTGTATAACAAAAATACTACTAGTGTTTTATTCCCAAACTTCAGACTTGGGAAATATAGGAATGCACATACTCGCTCCTATGTCTATTCCCTAAGCTGATAGATGACTCTGCTTCAAACATCAATGAGAAAATGGAAACCAATCAGAGAGGAACTCTTTCGATTGCATACCAAACTTAGGAACCTACCTGAATCTCTTTTCATTTTTTATCCCTCTTATAACAATAGAGGAAATATCATTCCACCTGAATCAAAGCCTTTCACCTATATAGGTGCGTTGGATGCCATTCCTTCTGGCCTGTTATCCACCTGATAGCCAACATTATCAACTCAACTACAAAAAGGATCCTAGTAATGAGAAAGGCACAGGGAGGCACAGGGAGTAATATTTATCAATCAGTGTCT
Organism: Rhinolophus sinicus; assembly: GCF_036562045.2. Lineage (NCBI taxonomy): Eukaryota > Metazoa > Chordata > Mammalia > Chiroptera > Rhinolophidae > Rhinolophus > Rhinolophus sinicus. The sequence continues at coordinate 108,707,899 of NC_133755.1, forward strand.
TATGGCTCACATTTTACTAAGGATAAAACTCATTCTCTCATTGGAGTTAGGTATTGCTACTGGAAGACCAGAAACTAAAATCTGAGTTTCCTAATGCCTGATCTAGTGGCTTACTCAGTATCTCTTCCTGAATGACTGTAAAACTTACCATGAACCAAACTGAGCTTCTGATATTCTCCCACCAAACCTGCTCCTCCTTCAGATTTGCCTGTCTCAGTTAATGGCAATGTCACCCTTCCTGTGTAGTAAAGAATTTGGTCTTGCCCAAAAAGAGGTCTAAATTTTGCCAATGGCTCTGAGAGGGAATTATGTCACACCTGATAGGAGTGTCTTCGTTTAGGGCAGAGGCTGGCACACCCAATCTTAGGTGGTGGGCCAGAGAGACCAACCCTGGGATTTAAGGTGGGGGCTTCTGATCATGTGGCATCAGTTAACCTGGAGGTTGAGATAACTACATGGGCAATCCACCAGGGATGCTACATAAACACCAAGGTTCTTGTGAGCCTCTCTGGTCAGCATTACTCTATGCACAATGTCAGAGGTCGATGCCAGAAAGGTAACATGTTCTGAGGACAATAGACGCTTCATATCTGGAATCCTCCCAGACTGTCCCATGCTTCTTATTTTGGTTGATTTTACCCTGTATTTATATCTGTAATAAATGGTAACCATGAATGTAATTGCTTTTAGTGGGTTCTGTGATTCTTTCTAGAGAATTATCAAACCTGAGGGTGGATTTAGGAAGCCCCCAAAATTAGTTGGTATCAAAAGTGAGAGAAGCATTCCTCAGATGTTGTAGTCTAACTAACTCTGACTACGTGCATTCCCAATTCCTCTTTCTCTCATACTCCAACTATCTGACCTATCAGAAAATCCCACTGGCTCTCTCTCATGATAGGCAGAAATACATCACTAGTGCTACCATCATACCTTGCCTTGGTTATGGCAATAACTTCCCAACAGATCTCATGTTTCTACCTTTACCTCCATAAAGTCAAATCTCAAAACACCATCCAGAGTTGCTTTTAAAATGTCAGTTGTTCACTCAATGACAAAAGCCCTCTGATAGCTTCTCATCTCCCTCAGAAGAAATGCCAAAGTCCTTACAATGGTCTATGATGCCCTACTGAATCGGGCAGCTCTAGTTACCTCTGACCGTATCTTCAGCTCCTCCATGTTTCATTCACTCCACACCAGCCACACTAGTTTCCTCACTTTGTCTGGAACATGCAGACACTTTCCTGCCTCAGGGCTTGTCACTTGCTCTTGGCTCTGACTGGAATGCACTTCTCCCCACATATATTCATAGCTCCCTCTTCCTTCAAGTGCTTCTCAGCATTGCCTTTGCTAAAATTTCACACCCCTAACACACCTATTTTATTTTCTTTCCCTGTCTCCCTAATGCCTCCTAAATGTATGCTCCACGAGAAGGACAAGTTGTCTTTTCTATTAATTGCTGTTTTACCAGCACCTTGTACTATATCTGGAACATAACAAGTACACAATAAATATTTGAAAAATAAGTGAATATTATATTGTTAAAGATGGCTAGTCAAATTTTGCCTCTTATTATTTTCAAGGAACCATCCACTTCACTTTTATATACTGCTTTTAAATAAATAAATATCATCTAGAGAATCAGCTAAAGCTTATTAAAATTGTGCAAAATGTAAACTCTCTAAATGAGGACTGAACGTGACTTTCCATTAAAAAAAAAAAGTGTATTTTAGAATAAACTTCAGGATCCCTTTGCCTGGGACAGATGTTCTGGCAGTTACAAAGATTTGTGGTTTTATGGATGGTTCTCAATCATGCTCTAAATCAGGAGTTGGCAAACTACTGACTGTCTGTGTTTGCAAGTAAGAACTACTTTAGAGCTAGTACAAGAGGAAAGATGAGTAGTTGAGTACCCACGAGACCATATGGACCTCTAACCTAAAATACTTACAACCTACCCTTTAACAAATGTTTGCTAATCTGTTCTAGATAGTTTTACAGATAAGGGACCTACACATTCACAAAGCAAATTCACGTAACTAGATTTGGCTTTCTTTAAAAGGTCAACAGACACTAAGAAATTTATTCAGTAGCTAAAATAAGTAGCAAAACCATTAAAAAATGTCCTTTCAACAAGTATTATCTTTCATGACACATCAAGGCAGGCTAAAGGAACTGGAAATATGCCTTGACTGTAGAACATTTGCATTCTAACAACTCCTAGAACTACAAAAAGTTACTGATCAGTTTTATTCTCATCACAAATTGTATTCGATAAATGAAATTTTTCATTTATTTAAATTTCTGAGATCAAATTTTAAACAGAAACTTTAAAAAACGTATTAGCACCTCACATATTTCCTAACATAAAAAAAGAAGCAAGACTTTAACAAGAACGCCTCCCATTAAAAAGGACAAATGTTTTCCAAAGAGAAAAATCGAATGTATAAAAACTGTGCGAAACTTTATTGATATTAGTATAAAAATTTAAGGAAGAAGAATTAAAGAAGAACTCATTGATAAAGATTAAATTCAAAGATTTAAAGAAAGATGCATCAAATCTTAAAAGATACACTGACAAGGGTTTTCATCAAAGTATTGTTTTCCATTCCATAAGAATGGAAAAAAAATATCATAAATGGCCAAGTAGTCATCACTAGAAGATCAGTCAAATAAATTGTTGTATCTTAAGTGGAATGCAATACAGAATAATTGATGGATCTACATGTATTATACTGAAGAGATGCCTACAATGTCAATAAGTAGATTTTCAAGAATTACATAAAATATAATCACATTTATGTAACATTACCACATGGAGGGTATATGTGTAGAGGAGGCTGCATTCTGCATGTATTTGAGCACATAAAAAGTGTCTAGATAGAACAACATAGTCAAAAAGGTTAACTGTGGTTATTACTTTGCGGTAATATAAAATCTGGTTTGTTCTTTATTTTTAAATTTTGCTTTATTCTTTCCTAGATTTTTCTGAAGTATTATTATTATTAAAATAATGCTATTTCAATTTTCAGGGGAAAAAAAAATCAACACTTACCCCACTAAAAGCAGAAGTGCACAAATCACAGCAAATCCCAAAGTATACTTAAGTGCCGTTTTAATTTGCTAGATGTCAAGGGGGGAAAAGTATACCATTTAGTAAGAACTTTAAACTATAAAATATTCTTGCTACAGTGTAACAGTATTTTCACATCAAATGTATGTTTATATTCAACTGTATAGTTTCCCTTGTTGAAAAAAAAATCTTAAAATTTAAAGAAAAACAATGTATATGCCACATCTTAAATATCTTTGCAAACTACATTAGCTTTTAAAATCTTTTCAATGGTTAGACCTTGTGAAAAGGAGTACACTTAAAGCATAATTAATTCTCCAATGGTCATCTTTAGTAAAATTATCTTAATATTTAATAAAATATTACCCCAAACAGGGAGCAATCAGAATCTACAATGGCCCTACTCCAATTTACCAAAATGGGTTATAATTATAATAAATATTTAATATACATACATCTGTATAAGTATATATGTACTACATATGAAACATGTAATATATATAAAATATATCTAAAACATATTTAAATAGATAAAACATATATCATACAAGGACTGTTCTATGAACTTTACATATGTTAACTCATTTCATTCTCACAATAACTCTGAGGCACGTGTTCTCATCCCTGCTTTAGAGATAAAGAAGACGAAGCCCAGAGACGTTAAATAATTTGCTGAAAGTCTCTCGGGTGGTAAGTGATTAAACAAGAACCTGAAGCCAGGAACTCAGGTGTTTCAAGTCTGTGTTTTGCTTGGTGCCCACAATGTAATCCAAATATAAAGAAAAACACAAAGCGGGACATTCTAAATATGGAAAGAAAAGTTAATCTCAAAGAAAAAGTTAAGTCACTGAGAAAAAACATTATCTGTCTCTCAGTTTAATGAAATCTCTAAAAATGACCTTCCAAAAGTTAAATTCATACTTCATATTAGTTCTTGTTCGCAAAGGAGTTAAGATAGTCTTTAGGGGAAAAAAAAACCTAAAGTAAAGGTAAGGAGGATCTTCAGATCAACCGAAGTGCTAAAGAAGATGCACTTTAGAAAAGTGAATAAAGAAAGCTTATTTCTCATTCGGTTTTTAACATTAAAGTTGTAACCAGCCACTTTATCTTACATACCTTAGATTTTCAAATATAGAGTTATATAGTATCTGCAAATAGTAATTTTGACATTCTTTATAATATTTAAACATCTCATTTTTTTCTCTAACAAACTATACTGATTGCAACTCTGGGAATCATTTAAAATTTGTTGACGTACTTACTCCTGATCTCAGTGCAAATGTTTTAAGGTTTTAATTAGCATGGTTAAGCATATGCTGGCTTTTGAATCAATATATTTGTTTTTGTACTTAAATACAAAACATAAACAAAGCATAAAACAAATTTCCATAACTCAATAAAAAGACAAAAGACATTTATTATTTAAAGCTGTTTTTTTCCCTTTAAATCAAAAATAAAATGTTCAATTTTGACAAATACCTTTCCACAAATTCTTCTTCAAACTATTAAATTATTATATATTAATAGATGTGCTGATCCTAAACTAGTCATGCACTCGAGAGATAAGTCTAACTCAGTTATTCTATATTACTGTATTTTTAAGATACCCCTGCATTCGATTTACTAATATTTTAATTAATATTTTTATACCAATACTTAAGTAATACTGGTCTGCAGTTTCAGATATGCATATGTGTTACATTTACCAGGTTTTTGTATCAATGTTATCCTGGATTAGTAAGAATAGTCTGTAAGTGTTCCCTTACGCCCTAGAACAGGGATCCGCAAATTATACCTGTGGGCCACAGGTCGCCCACCTCCTATTCTATTGCATCACATCATGCTCATTAAGTCCTGTCTGGCTGTATTCACACTACAACAGCAGAGTTGAGTAGTTGAGACAGAGACTATGTGGCCCTTAAAGACTAAAATACTTACTACCTGGTCTTTTACAGAAAAGTTTACTAATCCCCGCTCTGGAATTGATCTGTCTAAAATAATAGTCACAAGTTATGTGCGGCTATTGAGCACCTGAAATCTGGCTAGTTTGAACTGAGATGGCTGTATGTGTAAAATACACTCTAAATTTAAAATAGTGTGGAAAAAAAGACTATTTCATTAATAATATGATTTGACTCTATTTTGAAATGATAATACTTGAAACATATGACATTAAATGTAACATATTAAAATAACTTCAACTATTCCTTTTTACTTATTTTAATGTGGCTACTAGAAAATTTAAAATTTCACATGTGGCTCACGTTATGCTTCTATTAGAAAACTCTGCTCGACAATAAATTCAGTCACACCATTCTTTGAAAAAGGAGGAAATAATGGTTCCCTCCTTAAAGTGAGACCTCTAAAATAAGGACACTTACAGTGCATTTACCAGTATCATCGTCATCCTTTTCTTCATAGTAGAAGTAGACAAAAGGGATCCAGAGGAACACACAGAATAATATAACAGAATATAAGGCTGTGGAAAGAAATAATAAACTGAGTTCTACTAAATATATAAACTTAATAACTATTATATGTATATTTATGAATTTTATCTATATACACGTATATAATCACATACCAAATTCACTCCCCCATCTGGTCCTTATACTGATAACTCTATGTTTACATGTAAAAACTAAATCAACCTTTGTTGACCTGTCCCAAGAAATCGGTAACACTATTAGATAGCTAACAAATCATAATTTAGGTAAACCATGCAGCAATTTTTAACAATAACAATGATAATTATGCCAATAACACTTGTGGCAGCTGACATCTGAGCTCTTGCTATGCACTCAACAACACAGTGCTAAGAACTTCTTGTGAACCATCTACCTCGTTTAAATGAACTTTAACTTTTATATTTCTTCCAACTTAAAACCCACTCCAGTTGATACAACTGTTACAGTTGCCAGTAACTCAAGTTAAAGAAACAGCTATAATTATAATGTCCTTTTGATACCAATAATTTCCCAAATCTAAGTTTAAAATATGGAGTATTATGAAAAAGGTCCTATACAAATCAAGTTACAGAAAAGGTAAGAACAATAAAATAGTAAAATCGAAGTTAATTGCTATGAATTACTATTTACCTGTTTTTAAAATAATGTTGGATTTGAGATACTTTCAACCAGTAGTAAATAAAAATATTTATTTTAATTCATATGGAACTTAAAATTTGAACAGCCAAAAATAGAGTACAGTTAACAATAAAAACAGCATAAACAACTTTCGAAGAGTTAAACCGACCTCAGAACTTTCTTTTCAAATCTTCTATGTATTTAAATTTATCTGCATACACATAAGTTCATGGAAATAATAGTAACAATACAATTATATAAAGCAATCACAGTATGATAATCATCACACTCCTTTGTAAAGCATTTGTTAATAATGTACAATAAAACCTCTATGACTTATTATATTGGAAGGAATGACTGTCTGAGTTATAGAATTTTTAAACATGATCTTAATACTTCATAGCACTACCTCATTTATCTGGAGGCCACTTATGATACGGCCCCCACTAAATCCAACATAGCTAAAAAATCTCAGCATAAAAAGAGCCCTAAATAACCAACAGAAAGGTCAGAGTTAATTTATACTGAGCAATTACAAAATGACTGTCAGCATACTAAATTTTGGCACTACAGATATTTAGTGAAATTTATGCAGTCTTTAAATGTTATGAGAAACTAATAAAGACAGTAAATCATTACGTAATGAGTATTGTGTTTCTACTACAAACCAGGGAGTATTTAGTACTAACATGTCTATTACAAACCTAAGAGCCAGGGGAAATAAACATATTAAAAAAAGTAAACAAATAAGTACATATTCTAAAAGCTTTGAAAAATTAAACATAAAAGGGACAGGACTATAAATCAGCCGTAAATACCATAACATTATTATGATTTAAATAATCAAATAATTTCTATAGAACAGGAAAAACCCTGAATTAGTATAACGAAGTTCAGTGGGCTGATAGCCACATGCCAAAAACTGCTAAATGAACAGATGCAGTAAGGTTTGGGTTCAGCCTCAGTACGTCGCTTGTGTCTACTACCTGGTTGCCTTGGCCTTTACACCAGGGGTGCCAAAAAAATGTATACACATGACTTGTATTCGTCTTTTCATATCAGTATATATTGAGTATTACACTTTTAATACAGTTTTTTCCTTTCTTAAAATGTGTATGTATATTTTTTGGCACCTTCTGTATAGCCAAAGAGCCTAATTTTTCATAAACATTCCTAGTATTCCTGGACTAGAGTGATAGATGATCTTATAATTATGTAAGTTACCATCATATTCAATTAGCAAAATAAGATAAAATAATTCCTATAACTCAATAAAATACAAATAACCTTTCTTTTAATGGACAAAAGACCAACAGATATTTCACCATAATATAAACAAAACGGCCAATAAGCACATTTTAAAAGCTGCTCAGTGTCATTAGTCATCAGGAAGATGCAAACTAAACCCACAATGAGATACTGCAGACCCTTTAGAATGGCTAAAATTAAACTGATAATACCAAATGTTGACAAGAATGTAGAACAACTGACATTCCCACACTTTGCTGGAGCGACTATAAAACGGCACGACACTGTAGAAAACTGTTTAGTAGTTTCTTACCAAGTTCAACATACACCTACCATAGGACCCAACAATTCTATTCCTCTAGCACTGAATTACAACAACAGATGCAAAGTGTTTCTGCCCAGAGAAGCCTGCCTGAGATGCAGGGTCCAGGGCTTTTATTGGGGACTGCAATACAGGCACATATGCCCAAGTGACAAGCTAGGATTACCAAAACTACAGACCTTGCCAACAAACAAAGCAAGTATTCACCATAGATCATGTTTTGCACAATCTAAGCAAGCTTCTACACATGGTTCGTATTCACTTGTATAAAACCACCTTATCAATTACTAACACAAGGAACATCCCAATGGCTGGGTTCCCAGGAGTTGGTCAAGGGTCAGCCATACAAGCAGGCCCTCCTGAAGATATGTGAGAGTTGAACATTGGGTAAGCTGCATTAACACTTTCACAAGAATGTGCACAGCAATATTATTCACAGTGACAAACACTGGAAATGATCCAAATGTCCATCAACAGATGAATGGATAAGCAAACTGAGTGTTACATTCATACAAAAGCCTATTATACAGCAATAAAAAGAGAATTTACAGATACATGAGATAAGAATGAGTCTTACAGACCTTATGCAAAATAAAACAAGCTTAGACACCAGAATACATTTTTTATGATTGTATTTAAGGAAGTTCTAAAACTAGCAAAACTATTATGACACAAGTCAAAAGAGTGGCTGGGGCCGCTGCTGACGATACAGAGACATGAGGATGTACGATAAGCAAAACTCTCGACTCTCATATGTTGCTGTTTGCCATATCCGAAAAAAGACAGTTTTTAGAAATCAACACCTAGAGGAAAGAGGTGGAGAAGGCACACTATTATGGAGAGACTGACTATATTATCCCCTCAGCAGTCTGTGACCCAAAATAGGTGTAGAACAACTGCTCTCAATCTTTGTTTCTTGACACCACGTTCTAAGCTCCTGGTTCAGTGTTACTTACTACACTGTTCTTTCTCAGTGTCCTTCATATAGATTTCTTCCTTTAACTCATAAATGTTAAACTGTAAAGACAGAATTAAATTAACATTTTTATGTGTTTCAGATCAATTCTAATGTCAAGTTGGGCTTATAGATCTGTAAATGAAAACTAAAATCGCTGCTACCACTATCATGAAACAGAGAAATTGCTTCTTTTCATGTTCTACTTTAAACTAATAGCTATTTTCAAAGGAAAATTACTCTTAACTCCAACAGTGACGACACTCTCATATCTTGACTTCTTTATAAAGTAAGCTTTTACTTGTAAATGTTTTGTTGAAAGATTGCTAGTAGCAAGTAAAAGATAAACAGACTATTGGTTTAACAGTCCCACTAACATCAAAGAAAACATATAAAGAAAATATTTTAAAACCTCAAGTCCACAGAAATTGGCAAAAATTAAACTCATAAAACAAGTTCTCTTTTAAAATAACTTACAAAGAACTAGCATAAACAAGTTAACAGAGAGCCATGGACAAAAAGGCCATGGACAAAATCTGTGGCAAAGATTGCATGACAACTCTTGTGATTTTTTTTTTTTTTAAATTACACAAAGCAACCAACCTATCTTTTAAAAACTGTTTGTCATTAAACTATAACTCCCATGAAAATTAATTTGGATAAATTAGGCTTTCGAATTTTTAGACATTCTTTATTCCTCCTAGCTACCAATGAAAACACTAAGACGAAGAGTAATTTAGTCCATATTGTGATAGTACAATTAATCATTACACAGCTTTTTGTTTTAGATGGTCAACGTATAAAGATATTTTGGAAACTCTAATAAAAGCCTTCTACAATTATCCCATTTGCTCAGCTTAAGAAATCTGGGGTAAGACTGCTAGAAACATATCCAGTACCCATTTTCCTTTCAGCTGGCATTCCCCTTTTTGTCTTTCCCTTTTCCACCTGCTTCCTGCCTGAAATGAATGTGGGACACCTTAAACCCCAGCCACCATTTTGGATTCTGTGGTAACCTTCAGATGGAAGTCATGTACTAAGGGTAGCAGGCAGAGAAGAAACAAGCATAGGACCCTCATGATGCCATGACGCTGCCACAGCAATCCCAGAGAGCCCATCTCCAAACTTATTTGAAGTGACACTGAAAAACCACTGCACTAGTTAAGCAATGTATTTCCAACCTGTTAATAGCAGCCAGGTGTAATTCCTGAAACAGAATGTGGTACAAGAAATGGAGTAGCCCACATATTCACTCCTGAGCTATCCTGAGCCCTTGGTGAGCCTGCCTGTGAGGGTAAGTATAATAGATCTCAGCTAACTTTTGCCATTGAACATGGTAGCATGTTCCACAGAAGTGCCACAGAATCCTCTGGTTTCAAGATATACTTGTCTTCACTGTGCAGCAGCAACCCTACTTCTCTTAATAATCAGCATGAATCACTCCAACTGATCTGATAACTAGTATTGCCCTGCTCATTCAATGAGGTAAGGAGACAAAAATGGTCAAGTAGAAATCTCACCTCCTAATTCAGTGAAACTACTGTTTCACCCTTGCTGGAAGTACTCCCATATGGCTATTAAAGAATTCTAAACCACCAGAGCTCAGTTGCAAGGTAAGAAGCAAAAGGTTTGTGAGTAGTTCACTAGGAATAATAGTACAAACTGCCATACTCACTAAGTTATCAGTAACACGTACAGAGTATGGGAGAAAGAGAACCATATAGTGCCCTCTGGTCCACAGCATTCTCTAAGAGAAAGTAATTCTCAATTCACTGTATGAAGCTAGCAGAGCTTTGATACTCCAACCTGACAAGAAAAAGATGAAGGAAAATTACAGACCAGTCTCACCTATGAATCAATTTTTAAAAGAATCCTAAACAAGACAGCAAATAAACTCCATCAGATTTAAAACCAAACCAAAAAAGGCACCAAGACCAATCTAGGATCTTCTGAGGAATGCAAAATTAAAGAATAATCTACCCATGTGACATATCAGTTGAATTTTGAAAACAAACAAATCTCACGATTATCTCCCCTGATAATATGTATTTAATTCAACAAACAACATCATTCTAAGGGTCATGTATACGGCTAAATCAAAATTCAGAAGATCCTACCATGTTTCCCTTTAAATAAGACTTAGCCGGACAATCAGCTCTAATGTGTCTTTTGGAGTAAAAATTAATATAAGACCTGGTATTTATTATATTATATATTACATATATAATATTATTATTTATATATCATTTATATTATAGCATTTATATTACATTATATTATATATTATACCCGGTCTTCTATTACAGTAAAATAAGACCGGGTCTTATATTAATTTTTGCTCCAAAAGATGCATTAGAGCTCTTTGTCTGGCTAGGTCTTATTTTCGGGGAAACACGGTTGTACCTCCCAGTCTCCAGAACTGTGAGAAACAAGTGTTTGTTGCTTAAGTCACCCAGTGTATGGTATAGTGTTGTAGCAGCATGAGCTAAAACACAACCAGTCTTCTGGATGTGCAGTAGTATCTCATTGGGGATTTCATTTGCATTTCCCTAATGATTAACAATGTTGAACCCCTTTTCATGTGCTTATAAGCAATTTATATATTTTTATCGGTGAAATGTCTATTCAAATATTTTGCCCATTTTTTTAAGTTGTTTGTGTAATTAAATTGTCTGTGGTTTATCTTCATTATTTAAATTGTGGTTTTTAAAGGCAAGGTTTTTCATTTTTATAAAATAGAATTCACCAGGTTTCTCATGCACAAAGCTGTTGGTATCGCATTCAAGAACTGTGTCCATGTGAACAGCATGAAGTTATGTCTTTTGACTTCTCAAAGTTTTAGTTTAGGTCTATAATTGATTTTAAGTTAATTTTTGTGTATTTTTTTTAAAATGAATTGAAGGGCTACAGCTGTTGAAAATCAACTGACCATTTAATGTAAGGGTCTGCTTTTAGTCTCTGAATTCTATGGCTCTATATACTTATATCCATCTGCAATATTACAATGCCTTGTTTGTTGTGTTTTATAGTACATTTTAAAATTCAGGATGTAATTCTGTTATTCTTTTACAAAATTGTTTTTGGCTACTCTAGATCCTTTGCATTTCTACATAAATTTTAGGGTCTGCTTGTCAATTTCTTTAAAAAAAATAAATAAAAAGGCTGTGGGTCAATTTGAAGGAACACAGCCATAATTGCCACTTTTACAATATTATGTCATCTAATTTATTAACATGAAATATCGCTTTATTTATTTATTTTGATATTCTTTAATTTCTAACAACAATTACTTGTAGTTTTCAGTGTCTTACATTTCTTTCATTAACTGTATTCTCAGGGTTTTTTTTTTTTCCTTTTGATGCTTTGTGAGTGGAATCATTTTATTCATTTCATTTGCACTGTCAGTTTCTAGTTTTCATATTAATCTTGTATCCTGTGACCCGGCTAAACTTGCTTATTGGTTCTATTTGTCTTTATATAATTCCTTGAGATTTTCTACAAATGGGATCACATGTCAGCTGAGAAAATAAGTATTAATTCTTCCTCTCCAGTTTGAATGCCTGCCTGATGCCTTCCTTCCTCCCTCCCTCCCATTCTTCCTTTTGATTTTTACACTAGTTAGAATCCCCCTTACAATGTTCAACAGCAATTTTGAACAAGACATTCTTGCCTTGTTCTTAATCTTAGAGAAAAAGTGTGCAGTCTGTCACCACTATTAGTGGTAGGTTACTCAGAGATGATCTTTCTCAGACTGAGGAATTTTCCTTCTGTAACTAGTTAGCCGAGTTTCTATTAGCAATGGATACTGGATTTTGTAAAAATAGATGGTTTTCTCATGTCTTTTGAAATGATCATGTGGTTTTTGTCCTTTATTTTATGAATATGGTATGTTACATGAATTGATATTTGGATATTAAACCAACCTTGCATGCTTAGGACGAATCTCACTTTGTAGTGGCATGGCACATAATATGTAATGCTGAATTTAGTTTCCTAAGATTTTGTTACAGATTTTGTATCTATATTCATGAGGAATATTAGCCCATAGTCTCCTTTTCTTGTAATATCTTTGTTTGACTTTGGGATCTAAGTAATAATGGCCTCCAGAAGGGATTGGAAAGTGTCTCCCCCTCTATTTGTAAAGGATTTGTATATGTAAAGGGCTTGTAAAGGATTGGTATAATTTTTTTAAATATATGATAAAATTCATCAGTGAAAAAAATCTGGATATGGGGTTTTCTTTGTGAGAATATGTTAAATAACTAATTCAATTTTTTTACTCGCTATAGGGCTATTTTTTCATGAGTAACTGTTGGTAATTTATATCTTTCTAGGAATTTGCCCACTTCATCTAACTGTCTGATTAGCTGGTATAAAATTCTTCATAATATTCCTTTATAATTCTTTTAATTTCTGTAAAGTTCGCAGTAATGTCCCCCTTTCATTCCTTATTTTGATAACTTGTATCTTCCCTCTCTCACTCCCTGTTCCCATTCTCCCCTCTCGCCCCTTGCCCTGCCTCTTTCCCCCATCTCTTCCTTCTCTTTTCTCTCTCTCCCTTTCTCCTCCTTCTCCATCTCTCTCCTCCCTCTCCTTTCTGCCCTCCTTCCTCTCCCCTCTTCTCCCTTATCTTTGTCCCTGCCCTCTCTCTCTCCCTTATTCCTTTCCCTTTCCATCAAGCTAAAGAATTAACCAACTTTATTATTTTTCAGAGAACCTACTTTTCTTTAAAATGTTTTTTTTCTCTATTGTTTTCCTGTTTTCTATTTCATTGATTTCTGCTCTAACCATTACTGTCTTTCTTCTGCTTCCTTAGAATTCATTTTGCTTTGCTTTTTCTATTTCCCTGATATAGAAGTTTAGGCACTTGAAACTTTTCTAATGGGGGAATTTAAAGCCAAAAATTATCCTCTAAGCACTACTTTAGCAGCATCTCAGAAATTTTGAGACATTGGCATTTTAATTTTTATTTAGGTCAAAACATAACCAAGCTGGAGAGGTAGGGGTAAGGAGGGAGGTAATAGACCTAGTCTAAAATACTACAAACTATCACTGTCCTTACCAGTTTTCACATATAAATACTTCTCAGGCTGTTGTATACCTTTGGTTGATTTCTAAAACACTAAGTTGTTCTTTGTGAATTTTCTTATGCTTTTGGGGAAGAGGATCTAGCAACCTTCTTACTTGGCCATGTATAAAATCACACCCTCAGATCATTCAATTTTAACAACACGGAAGTAATATTTATAAGAAGAGACATGAGAGAGCTTGTTTTCTCTCTCTTTGATCTCTGCCATGTAAAAACAGAACAAGAAGGCAGCCATCTCCAAACAGGAAACAGGTCCTCACCAGGCACCAGATCTATCAGCACCTTGCTCTTAGACTTTCCAGCCACCAGAACTGAGAGAAACTGAACAGGACAGCAGTGAGAAGTGGTCAGAGTCTGGATAAATTGTGAAAAATCAAACAAGGAAATGTTCTGCCATATTTGATACAAAATGTGAAAAAATAGACTCAAGGATCACTCTAAGGTTTTTGGCCTCAGCAACTCTATCCTTCTAGTTGCTATTTACTGAAACAAAGAAATGTATGCAGTATAACAGAATGTGGGTCAGTTGTTGAAATGTTAAATTGCAGATGTATTTAACTTCTTGGTAGAAATTGTCATCGACAATTGGCCACAGGAATATCATGCTCAAGAGAGCTCTGCACAAAGATTTGAATCCACGAGTTTGGCATAAAGATGGTATTTAGAATCAAGCAACAGTATAAGATCACCAAGGGACTAACTGAGACAGAGAATAGGTGTAAAGGTTGAAGCCTGGGGCACGTACACATTAAAGAGTCCAGGCAGAAGAGAAAGAACCAGCAAAGGTACTCAAAAAACACAACGAGTAACGTAAAAAGGAAAATAAAGAACCTGTGTCTCTCTTTCTCTCCTGGAGTGCTAAGGATATTAATTTGACAAATTAATTTACATTTATTTGACAAATTAGTCATTTGTTTGGAGACAGAATGTATAAGTCACACTAGCTATAAGTCCAAGAAAGCACTTGTTTTAATATTTCCTCTTGGAAACAAATTCTTAGGCCTCTAAATCTCAAGGAGTCATTATCTAGAGACTCTCTGGAGCAAACCTAAACAGAAACCACTTGGAAAACTCCCCTGTGATTAAGCACATTCTTTTAAAAAGGGAAAGCAGGAGATAGGATATAACTGTTATCTCATCAAAAACAACTTTTCAGACCCAAATCAAAAAACAACCCCAAAATTAGCCCCTATCTTTCTATCTTGTCTGGGAAAGCAATGAAATATATTAGAGACGTTTTCAAGACAATGGCGTCAAAAGCTGTAAATCTAATGAGATGTGAGGTCAATTCTTTCAATATTAATTTTCCCATATCATTGCACTGAGGTTTATTTCACATGCTCTCTTAGCTGATTTGAAATTAAAATAGCTGATAACACCTATTTAGCACTAACCACGTCTCGCACTCTTAATACGGTGAAGTAGGTACGACTACTCTATTGCCATTTCACAGGTGGAGAAATCATAGAAAAGATAAGTGACTTCAAGGTCCAATGGTACTCTTCTCAAATTAGACACTAGAAGGTTGTAAACTTTAAGTTCAAAATACAAAGTAAAGACTTCAGGTATACTTTTTCAGCAATTAGCCAATAGGGAGTGAGGAGAAACTTCCTAAAGACTCTTTTAGGTGCTCTAAAAGGCCAGCATAAAAATAAATTTGCACATACTTTGACACACTTCTATTTTCACTCTAGAATTCCTTCATAGAAAAAAGTAAAAATTATTAAACACATAATAATCTGAGATTGTTTGAATAAGAGCATCCATACAATGGAAAACAATGCAGTAAAGCTTTTTCTTTTTTTTTTTACTGTACATGTACAAGATCCTCATAGCAGCAGTATTTGAAATTGCGAAAAACTGAACAACCCAACTGATCATCAATATTAGAATGGATAAACAAACTATGCTATGTTAGTACAATGGAATATTATACAGCAATGAGAATCAACATTGTACTGTTACCTGCAACAATACTAAAGAAGCCAAACAGAAAACCATACATACTATATGATTCAATTTATATCTACACAAAAAAATAGCAGCCTGAAAACTGATGTCAAGAGGAGAAAGAGTGTCCCGGAGAAGGTGACAGGACAACTGCAGAGGGCTGAATGCAACAGCCTTAAATAATTTCTGCTTATGGTTTGGGCTGTCCCCATTTCTACAACCCCTGCATTCAAGAAAAGTCAAAATAAGAAGTTAGGAAAAAATATTAGGTAAAAGAAAAATTCACTTAAAATAAATTAAAGAAAAGTAGATGACCAAAGAACTAAAACTAAAAATGTTGAGAATGGTTAGAAAAAACATTAGACTGAAGTAAACACTTATAATAAATTACAATAAATAAAAGGGAAGAATTAAGGCAAAAATAATTTTGAAACGAAAATAGAATTCAGATAAAAGGTTAAACATATATAAAAGACAAGAGCTAGCATAAGAGGCTCAAACATGAGATTAAAACAGAACTGAAAATGAAAGTCAGACAAAAGCAGTTTTTTACAAGAAAATATCAGAGAAGTTTGAAGACACAGATGAAGAAATAAATACAAATATTCAAAAGGAAAAAAGGAATGAGTCCTTAATGTTTCGGGAGTGGGAACAATATCCTCAAATGAGGGAGTCTCCTTCTGAGAACAGTGTCCCCATGAGTATAGGAAAAAGGGACAGAAATAAACAACTTTACCCTCTCTTCCTTCATTCAGCAAGTTCCAGGAAACTATCTCCTTTGCAGGCAGCTTCAGATAACTGAGGACTGTTAAGCAATCAACAGCTGGCACGTATCCAGTGGGTACAAGCAGCCATCTGCCTAATTTCTGAGAACTTTCCAGAAAACAGCACCCAAAATTTCATTATTGAAACATAAGGTTCTCAAAAATGTAGCTTCCAGAACTTAGGATTAACAGAGACCCTTTCAGCATATCCACGACATGAAAATTATTTTCATACTAATATTAAGACATTGTTTGCCCTTCCACTAGCAGTTATTGTATTCTTCACCACCATGCACTCACCAACGGGGGCAGTTTGATTCAGGGTTTTAATATTTTGTGTGAAGGAAAGTACATATAAAGCATATTTCTGAGAAGCATTTCTGCTATTTCAGTTGTGAGCTATACTAGTCACTTTTGCCCCCAAAGAACTCCATTTTTACTTGAAAAAACAACTGAGAGACTAGCAATGGTTCCCGGACTTGAGTGTTAGGCAGACTTTCTCAAAAATGAATAAAGTGAGCCTTCAAAGAAAGTGAGTATTTTTTGCCACTGATAAAACTTGAACTTTCAAGAAAAAATTAGAATTTTTGGAAAACTTGAATCCACCAAATTTAGAGCCTTACATCTTTCCAATATACAACATTTTCCTGATGAGAACAGTGGTGATATTAACAGGATGCCAAAGGAAATCAGAAGCTCTCAGGATGTAATCTAGTATTAGTATTAAAGGTTCCCAGATGATTTCTGAAGCGGCCTTGGGGTTCAGCGCTGCTAAGCATCCCCATAGATAACATCCTCAGAATTATTTATCAAAAGGCAGCTCATTAAACGGCAAGCAGCTCCAGCTTAGGAAATAACATCCAAGTTGGACTATGTCACTTGTTAATGAGGTGATCTTTAACATCTCTTAAGTATCAATATCCTCATCTGCAAAATGTAAGAAAATACATCCAAAAACTGACACTAATGAAAATTAAACAAAATGTTCAATCTGAGAGTCTTGCACAGTGCCTGGCAAGGTTAGACAATGCCAATGTGTTGGTGTATTAGGAGAGATTAGATGAACCATAGCATCTCACAGAGGGGATGGATTAAAACCGGATTTTACATTGTTTGAATTTTGTGTAGTCCTCAGGATCCAGGAGAAAACGTCTAATAAGTAGTCAGATAGTAACTAGCATTGCTGGAGAAACAGCTGAGCTTCACAATAGTGGCTGTCTTAGAAGCTAAACAATCCTTGCAGGCTCCTAGCTGTAGGCCACCATCTGAGTCAAAGTCAAAAGCCTATTAGCAATGGCGAAAATAAATACGACCAATTTTATAACAACCATCAATATTATCAAATTAAATCTTCTTGCTTTGGTTCCATGGTCATCAAGAAATCTATTCATAATTTGGCTTATGCAAATTTCTTCCCTAGCTCAATGTCTGAACTATCCCATCACAAGGTGTTATATCTCCTACTACAACCAAAGTTCTACAGGGAATCAAACCCGAAATCCCTAAGTCATCTACTGTTTATAATGATTAACTCAGCTCCCATGCATTTAAAACAATACTGGGGACACACTATCCTGGAACAATTGAGAAAGAGACTCACTAAAATCATTTCCTGTAGGGTTAATTCTCTTCAGGAAACCAATTGAAAAGGCTGCATGAATTAACATTCCAGCTTAGAAGTCTTTGTAACCTTGGTTATAATAGATTAATCCACTAGCCTCTAGGTTCAATAATAAGATATGCTCTATGGACCTGGACTGCACTAACGTAAAATTTGACTTATCTTGTCACATGTCCTACAGCATAAATACACTTTAATGTCACATAGGAGACAAGCCCCTTACCCCAAAATTGTTTTTGAAGACATGATTTATATCCTTCCAATAAATTTATATTGAAAGCACAACATTCTACTTAATACAGCACTATTTCAAAAGTTTTAACCTAACTGGTCAAATTTAAATTTTATAATATATATTTAATTTATTCATCAGAAACAAACATCCTGTATTAAAATACCATAAAAACATTTCTAAAACCTACACCAAAGGGATAGAATTTCATGGGTCCCACAGATTTTAGATCAAGAGAAAAGGCAAAGGTTTAGAGCCAAAAAAATCCAATAAAACCCTTTAAGAATTATCCCATCAATAGAAATTTCTGCAGGCGCTTTTTCACTTTTCAATTTAGTGTCCTAAAATCTCATTCAACATCTTGATTTAATGCGGGGGTGGGGTTGGGGGGTGGGGGGTGGGAATGACAGCCATTTCCTAACACATTTTAATAAAAACTCAAGTCTTATGTTTATTCAAAGAAAAAATTTTGGAAACATTTCGGTGGTTATTATAAAGCTTTTATAATCCAACATTAGGGAAGGAAAAGGAAGGGAAGGAGTGAAGGACCAATCAACCATAATCCCCTGAATTAAACTAACTATAAAGTACAGTAAACTTGATGTTACATACTCCCCAGAGGGAACATTCTACATGTCAAAACTCAGAAAAAATTTCTAGGAATCTGAGATTTTTTTTTTGAATCAAGAGTACAAATGGGAAATTGGTAAGGATAACAAAGGAAGAGACCTGAGATTTAAAGTAACTTGATTGACTCTACAAAGAAGTGCTACAAGTGAACCTAAATGAAGCAAAGTAGGTAAAAGAAATTTCAGGATTATGAGAATGAATGCTATGTTACTTATTTCTGATGTTGAACAGTAATCTCAAATGAGATATCAAAATTAAAAATTTTGATGTAGCTTTATTCCACATTTTGATTAGCAGCCCAGATAGGAAATGAAACTGAAAGATACTTACTATAGTAACCATATAATACAGTGTCCTCAATCTGTCTGCTGACATTAGCATTAGCCCAGTCCTAGAACAAAAAGCAAACAATAGAAAATTAGTAAAACATTAATTTGTTTAACGATTATAATTAAGTGTTAATATGACTGAATATCACTTATAAATTCATCAACTCAACCAGGTCTATGCCTTCAGGAAGTGACAGACAAGTAAACACACAAAATTCAACAGGCAAATGCTGAGATAAGATGATAACATAATTGTGGGGAAACGCGTATAAACAGGAGGCACCTAACTCAGATTTGAGATCAGGGATTGCTTCCCAAAACAACTGTAAACATGAAACCTAAAGGAAGACAGGTTGTTCTCAGGAAAAAAGCGAAAAAAAATAGTAGGAAGGAGGGAAGAAAGGAACATACATGGAGAGTTTGAAAAATTGCAAAACACTGAACAGATCACTAGAACTTTTGGGGAAGGTAAGAGAAAGCAGGGGAGTGAGGGAGGGGAAGGACATAGGTTTGGGGGACATGCTAAGTATTTTGGACTTTCTCCTAAGGGCACTGGAAAACAGCTATGACTTTTTATGCAGAGTAACAAATAATGATTTGTATTCTAGAAAGAAGATATTTGAGCACAATACATATTTTTTAAAAAATACCTAAAAGAACAATCATGTAAGTTCCTTTTAATTCATTTCACACAGTGTTCTTCAAATTAGTTTAAATTGAGCTATTTAACTTAGAAAATTCATTCAAATTAATCTTTTCAAATAAAAAAAAAATCCGTACATTAATGAATCAGAATTGAGGTATAATGGCAAGTCTTCTGAATATCTTCAATTTTATGTATATAAAAAATTAAACCTGGAGAGTCTAAGTGACTTGGTCACTGCTATTAAGTAGCAAGACTCAAATCGGTATCTAGGTCAATTTTTTTCTATATATTTTAAGAGCTCAAGTCAGTATCAACAACCCACTACAAGCACTCTTAAGGAAGGGTATCAATATTTAATTCTAAAATAATTAAATTTTTTTTTTACTGATAAACACCTGAAAGAACAAAAAATGTAGAAAATACACATTTAGCACTACCAATACAAAACCATGACACACAACGCATAATAAAAGATAGGATTTTTCCAGTAGCAATTAAGACTATAAAAAACTTAATAAGCTAAATAAAAATTTATGTTAACAATATAAAGAAAACTAGCAATTATGGACTACAAAAAAGATCAAAATAAATAGAAAGTCACATGTTCCCATGTAAAAAGATTGTAAATACCAAATCCCTCCTAATTAGTCTATAAAAACTATAACATTGCCCCAAAAAATCCAATATACTAGGGGATATTTTGACATGCTGATTCTGAAAATCATCTGAAAAACACAAGCAAGGGCTAGGAAATTTTCTGAATAAGACCAACAATGAGGAATTTACTCAATTACTAAACTTTATTAAGAAAACATAAAAATCTATTACTATAGTAAACTTTCATTTACTTAAGTGACAAAAATTTAACTATGAATAATATCCAGTAGTGGCAAATGTGGAGGAAAAGCCATCTACTACACAGTGACAGTAAGAAAGAGAGTCTATGACCTAGACCTTCTGGGATGGAATCTACCCTAGCAACAAGCAGCCCAAACAGAAGGAGGAGCTGCACCCATCACAGTCACATACTCATGGGACCCCGGGACCCAAAATTTCCAGGTGTTCAGCAACTGGGGGGGTCCTGTGCCCATGAACAGCTTGTATCTGAGCTCACACTACTTGGCACCCAGGTCCACAGTGTTTATCTACCTGCAAGGCCACTCTTCTGCTTGCGCTGTAAGAAGAGAGAACAAAAGGAGGTAGAGGTACCTCTGCTGAAAAGCTCACCTCTTTGCAGAATGTCAAACATATAAGAGCTTGTGTACTTACTGATCCTTATCCCCATAGATTCCAACCTACACCAAGTAATGTTTATTGATTTTTTTACCCAAAATCCCTACACCCAAAACTATTCAGGGTAACATTGTTTAAAATATTTTTTAAAAATAAAATAACCACAACGGAAGAAAAAACTGAAGACAATCTAAATGCCTGGAAAGAAACAGTGAAATTCATAACATGTATACCATACAGACATTAAAAACAGTGAAATCTATATAAACTGGCATAGATGGATATACATGAAGCACTTTTGAGTAGGGGGAAACAGAACAAGTTGAAACCAATAGTTTTAATACATGCAGTCTTTATCTAAAATATGTACTGGAAGAAACACCCATATGTATACAGAAAAATGGAAAGAAAGTGTAAATATTAATAGTACCACATGGGAATGGAAAAACACTGCGGAGAATTCTATGCAATGATTAGAAATTTTTTCATGGATGACTCAAGTACCCAAATGAATACGTACATGATCAAAGCTTCAGCTCCTAAAAGCTGTATTTCTTTAGTGATTGTTTATACATCTAACAGAAATTTAAAAATATTTTTGAAACTTGAACATTTTTTGAAATAGGATAATTACATCGATCCCTATGCAAGCTCCTTACCAATTTCCAAGACAACTCCATGAGGTATTTATTATTGTACCCATTGAGAATCTGTTAAAAGTTAAACTTTGAACAAGACCCCAACCTCAGGGGAAAAAAAAACTTAAATATAGAAAGTCTGAAGGTAACTTAAAGCCAAAGATTCACTGAAATTTGGTATGTTTTACTCTGCAGGGTTCTTCTGTTTAAATAAATCTTGTGGCAATAAGAGAGTATTACTGTTACTATTTTAAACCTAAAAATATGTATAAAATATACAACATCACTCAAGTACTATTAGTGTATTTGGCTTTTATACACTGTCTTGCCTCCAAAGTATCTGATATACTGTCAAAAGAGGTTTATGAAACCTTCTGTCTTCTACATTTTGAGAACCACTATGCCCTTGATATATTTTATAAACTACTGCCTCCCACAGTAGAGACCAAAAGGAACTTCAATCATTTAAGACCCAAAGGCATGCGAGACAATCAAGAACTAATACTAAATGGAGGATATTAGAGAACATTTCAGAAGAAAGGAAAAGGATATAAATTCCATAGAACAAAGATGTCATTAGTCACAAAATAAAATTCTCTTCCCCATTCGTCAAGATGACTTTTTGAAACACCCAGCCCAACCCAAAACTACTGTTGACTATCTTCAATTTTACCTGATAACCTGTCTTAGACCAGTGTTCTTACTCGGGGGTGATTTTGTCCCCCATGGGACATTTGGCAATGTCTGGAGACACGGGGTGCGAGGGAGATCAGGATGCTACTAGCGTCTAGTGGGTAGAGACAAGGGTCTGCTAAACATCTACACTGCACAGGACAGTCCCCCACAACAAAGGATTATCTAGCACAAAATGTCAATGGTTGAAAAACACTGACTTAAAGGTATCTAAAATAATTTGAAGCCAAAAGATGAGCTCACTCAATTTACTAATCTAAAATCTAGAGTCTAGATTCCATCTGTATTCAAATGTTAGTTCTTCCTTCTGCTAAGTGCCCACACTATTTACAGCCAACCCTTTCCCTGTGAGACTCCCCCACCCCCCAAATCCCTTAGCCTTCTCAAGGACATTGAACCTGCAATAATAACCTCTCTCCCCTCTCAAAAATTCCTCTGACTCTAAGGAATGCTTAAGTACACAAACTCCAGTAATTTCCATTAAACAACAAAGGGATCCACAAACAACCACCACAAATAAAAGCAACTCCTGCACCTGGAAGAGAACTCTCACTGAAAAACTGTCAGCATTCCCTATCACTACTTCCTCACCTCACTGTTAACATTTAACCCACTCCAACCTGACCCACCGCACTGCCCCCACTGAAATTACTCTCCATGGTCTTCGGTTACCACCAACCAAAGCCGATACTCACTTTCCTACCTCTCTCACTACACCTCTCAACATCATTGGAAAAAGCTATCATTCTCTCTTCCTGAAACACATTCTTCTCCAGATTTTCATAAGCCTCCCTCTTCTGTTTTTCTTCCTACCTCTCAGGAGAGGCCCCTTCACTGGCCTCTACATGATGGAGCACCCTAATCCTGCTCCATTGCCAACCCTTCTCCGACTACTCAGTCTCCCAAGCTACTAGTCAGCCCATAGCTCTACATACCATCCATATGCTGAGGACTTCCAAATACTTCACCCCAACCCTGAAGCTTCAACTCCCCACTTGACACCTCCACTTGAATATATACAATAGGCACTTAGAAGGGAACTTATCCAAAATACAGCTCTTGCTTCTACATTCTCTCACCCGCCCATGTGCATACATATGCTCTATTATTCTTCTAGGCTATTTGTCTAAGGGGTACATCAATGCTCCAATTTTGTTTTCCCTTCGCAGTCCCACATCTAATCCATCAGCAAATACAAGCAACTCTATCTCTAAAATACATACCAATTTTGTACTCATTGTTCTCTACTAGCATGACTCTAATCCAATTCACCTTTCTGTTTTACCTTCATTAACTTCACATTGCAGTTAGAAGAAAATGTAAACTCATTAACATGACTTAATAGTCATAAACAATCTGGTCCCCACCTTCCTCTTGATCTCAGCTAGTATCAAAGCACAAGGCCAAACACGGCCCCACAGCCAATAGGCCAAACTCATCCCTGTGCCTCTCTATCTGCTGCTCCTTTCTCCCTAAAGGCTCTCCCTCCCACTCTTCACCCACTGGCTCCTCCTCATTCAGGTCTCAAGTAACCTCAGCAATCTGGCCTTCCAATCCTCCTATCTAAATTACCCACAACTAATTACACTCTTACATCAATCTATTTCCTCATAGAATTTATCACTGTGAAGTTAGCTTGTTTTGTTGTTTACTGTTGTTCTGGTTTTACAGAATGGAAGCTCCATGAGAACAGCAGCCTCATTTGTTTTAATAGATTATCTCCAGCACCTACATTTGTCAGATACATATTACGAGCTTAATAAATATTAAGCAAATGAATATATTTTTAAGGTGCAATGAAAAATACAAAGTTCTAAGATACAATTATCACCATTTGAGAGTACAACTGAACCAGTAGCACAAAGTTCAATGCTGACGTCTAGTAACAGGCCATAAAGAGATTCATCATTGTTGGGGGTAAAAAAGATATGAACATTTTAGCAATCAAAACATTAAATATTTTGATGCCATATCTTAACTACTAATTTTATTTTAATTTTACACATTGTATAAAATAAAGAATATTTGTTCAGGTGACAATTTGATTTTCTCTGATTAGTACACTGTATATATATCACTATATATATCACTAAGTTACTGACCAACTATACAAGACATTGTGATAGAATACTTCTAGCTATTCTTTAAAGTTGTTTTTTTTCCTATAAAATTAATTATTTAGTACACAAAAAAGAACTAGAAACAAAGAAATTGTCTTTGTATGGAAAAAATATATACATAGTGCCATAGGTTGAAAGACAGTCAAAGGAAACAGTTCAAACAACATTACAACATAATGCTGCCAAAAGAAGGCAGAGATGGCTAGGAAGATAACTAAGACAAAATGGAGAAAACACTGTTGACTGCCTGCTGACAGGAAAGCCTGGGCACCCTCAGTCCCTCAGCCAAACATTAGCCATCATTGATATATGGAGTTTTCAAATAATTATACCTTATAAGCAAGTCCTTAGTCAGTCTGGAAGCTTCAATATACATGGTGAATGGAGAAAGTTAGAAAATACATACACTCATTTAGGATTAAGAAATACGCATTGTAAAAATTAGGATACAACATAATTCATCATGGAAAACGACATCAATTTGTACATTTATTCTAAAGGTGAGACACATTAAAGACACCGTGGCATACTTTTTACTCTAACATGGTTACATTTATAATTGTGGCATAAAGTCTGAAAAACTAATTCTTAAATACTTGTATTTGTCTTTCATTAAGTACCTCAAGTGAATTCATCAATAACTTTTTGGAGAAAATAACGTTCTATAGTTCATTGGGAAAAAGTTCTTCAAAAATCTTTCCAGTTCTATTTTTGAGCATTAGTATAGTATAGGCCAGCTTCAAATGACTACTCTTTTGAATTTCACTAGCCCCACGTTCCGCCCCCCCAAAAAAAAATCAAAGAGAAAGGGAAACACAGGGTGTCTTAAATATCAAAAAGAAAGCTACCAAAGTATTAGGGGAAAGAGCCAGACTACAACTCAGGCCTTGTAATTCCCAGTCTAGTGGTCTTTTCACTGTATCATACTGACTCAAAGACTCAATATGAAATACAGATTAAGATTCTGATCTGCCACTAACAAAAGCCCTTCTAAATTATTTATTTCGTGCATTAATGCAAGTCAAGTCAAATAAATCTCAAGCTATGAGAGGCACAAAAATAAAACCTACAATTACTTAATATAATTTTCAGATTAACAAAAGGCATTCTTCACATTTGGTGGGTTGTCAAATTAATCGTCTTATGTCAGTTACAGTCTGTTTCTACTCTTCATGTTAGTTGTCACATTCTCAGTCCCTATGCTGCATTTCCATTCTCATTTATTCCCTGAGACAACAATAAAACACAATATATGCTGGATTGCTTAAACACTTAATTACCAAGAATTTTAAAGGAATAACATCAGATAGTATGATAACAGTTACCTTAAAAGTACCATTTTGATTTTTCATGTAAGAAACCAAAAATATATCCACTGGTAGAAGTGCTGATGTGATAAGTGCAATTGCCAGAGAAAAAATTGCTGTTATAGTGGAGACAACTTCACTTTCCCGCTGACTTTGGTATTTACGAACATATATCCAGCAGAATGCCAAAATAGCCTGAAATAGAACAAAAAGAAATGTTTTGTTATTGCCCTATGTATTCTCTAAAACTGATTTTAGCATGTGTTTGAAAATTTCCAATGGGAAACTCTGTGTCAAGTAAAGGTTCTTTTAGATGTGTACAGTAGGTCCACTACCCCTTATAAACTTGTTCAAGATCGATAATTTCAAAGCCTACTTCATAAATGCAGTACAACCTCACTTAGATGCAAGGACACAAAAACAAGTAAAAGTTATTCTTAACAAAGTTGTTACATATATCCTCACCAAACACGGTGCAACCATTAATGGTTTCACAAAATGTCAGTTATAACAAGCTTTGAATACTTTTCCCCTTTAGAGCTCTCCACCCTAAAGGAGACATAACTAGATGTTCTATCCTAAGCTTACTACTTAAGCATCATAGACTACAACGTGAACTGAACTTAACTTCTGCCCCATTATGACAGTTCAAGAGTACCATTCAGCTAGATTCCAATAATCACTATGCAATTGACACATTATACTATCATTCAAATTTTAAAGGGCATTAAACAAAGAAAAGTGAACTCTAAAAATGGATACATGTACATTGCAAGGAACTTTCCCGTGAAAAAGTACACTCAGGTATTAAAGTTGACATCTCTAATCCACCTGGTACTCTTAAAAGTTACCAATTCCTTTCTAGTGATTAACACACAGTATAGGACTTCAGTCTGGAGATTCTTTAACTTGAGGTAACATCAGAATCACCAGGGACACGTATTAAAGCACAGACTGCTGGGCCCCAGTCCCAGAGTTTCAGATTCAAGAAGTCTGGAATGGAGCCAGAAAATCTGCATTTAGAACAATTGCCCAGGTTAAGGTTGCTGCTGGTCCAAGGATCACATTTTGAGAACCTCTGCTCTACCCAACAATAGGGGATTGTAGAAAGACTAACTCAGTGATTTGCAACCTTGGCTGTGTGTTAGAATCACCTGGGCAGTTTCTAAATACCCTTATGCCTTCCCCACAAATCAGTTAAATCAGAGAGTGAGGCTCCTCCAGGCATGAGCGCTCTAAATGCCTGAGGAGTCCAGTCTGAGCCAAACTTAAGAAGTCTTGTTTTATTAATAAGTAAACTTTGTAAAAGCTCTGGAACAAAAGCATTCTTTTGTCCTTTCACTCTTTTCGTCAGATTTAACTGTCACTTCCTTTCTGGGTATCCTACTTCTGGAGCCTGAACTGAACCAACACCACCACCTAACTAGTTTCACAGCTTCCAAATTCCCCCACCACAATCAAGATATAAGAACACTTCCATCACCACAGCAAAATCCCGTTTGTCGTCAACCCCTCTTCATTCTCCATCCCTTGACAACCACTGTCTGTTATATCTGTTCCTACAGCTCTTAGCATTTTCTAGAATGTCATAAAGTACTACATATAGTATGTCATCTTTTAAGCCTGGCTTCTTTCACTTAGCATAATGCACGTGAAATCCATCCAAGTTGTTGCATGTAAATTCCTTCATATTAATAACATTTCAATTGGTGTCAGAACAGCAGGAAAAAATAAAATGAGAATATAGACTTTGGAAGCTGGATGTTGGAGGGAAAGAAAAACAAACCTAGGCTCAAATTCTGTCTTAACTATTTAGTAGTTTTTGTTTTTGGAAAATTATTTTTCATAAAATGCTATTTATATTAATATTTTAATGAGTGGTTTTTAACTACATTCACACATGTTTAAAACACCCCTCAAGTTATTTTAAAGTCATTGAAAACCGAGCCTTATCTTTCTATTCTTTGTGGTACCTGATACAAAGTATTCAATAAATTTTTTGTTAGATTTCAGGATCTTCACTTTTACAAAATTCAAAGTGATAGATATTACTGCAGAGGACGGAGTTTGTCTGCCAACAGCAGAGAGACATGACAAGGAAAGAGAAACACCGGCAAAATGGTTAAGCCAGATTCCTAAATTTTTTGGTCTCAGGATCCCTTTAGTTTTAAACTGAGAACCACAAAGAGCTTTTGGTTTATGTGGGTTAAATCTATCAGTAGTCACTATGTTATAAAATAAACCAAAGTCCTCCTCTATAGAATAGGAATAAGAATACTTCTTTCACAGTGGGTTAAAAGAATTAAATGAGATGTAAATAAAGAGTTTAGCACAGTGCCTGGCCATTCTAACTTGTTAACAAATAGCAACAATTGTTATTAAATGTCATACAAAATAACATCTTAGAGCAGTTCGTGAAAGGGAATAATATATAATTTGCTAACAATTACAAGGAAAGGGTAAGAGCAGGCCCTAAGCCCTCTCAAGAGATTCTGATTTAACTGGTCTGGGCTTTAGGATTTTTAAAAACTCCCAAGGTGCTTTTAATGAGCAGTAAAGGTTGAGAACCTCTGGGGCAGAGGTAGGAATGAGAATAGATAAATGTTTGTTAAACTAATAAGCACACATACTGCCTGGAATCTTGTTAAACCGCAGATTTTCATTCAGTAGGTGTGGACTCTTACCATTTGTATTTCTAACAAGTTCCCAGGTGATACACTCACTTTTGAGTGACAAGAGTAAACTTGCTTTACAGAAATGGAGACTATTTTGTATAGTAATAGGAAATGCAATTTGAAAGGTGGTGCAAGCCAAATTATTGAGTACCTTGGGAGGTGGGAGGGGAAGACAGACCACTAGGTTTACATTTATATGCTTGGAGTAACCAGATCTAAGGATTCCTTGTGTGGCAGAAGAAACTGAAGTCCATTCTGTTTGCCCAAGATCACAAAAGTCATTAATCTTAGTGTTCTGATTCTTTGTAGGTGACTGGCAGCTGTTCTCAAAGTATGAAGTCCCCAGACCCCTGGCAGTCCCAAAACACTTCGTGAAGGTTTGCAATTTGAAAATTATTCTCATAATACTAAAATGTCGTTCGTCTTTTTCACTACGCTGGTATCTGCATTGGTAAAACTGCTGGCAAATTAAGCATGAATCAAGACAATGGCACCAAACTGTGCCAGTAGTTATTGTATTCTTCACCATCACACACTCACGGAAGAAAAAAAATTTTAAAAATACAATTTAACTTAAGACTGTGCTTGATGAAGCAATAAAAACTAACTTTAATAAACTTCAACCGTTGAGTCTTTTTAACACTCTGTGGAGGGAAATATGAAGTATGCATTTAAGTTCTGCTGCAAATCAAGGTGTGATGGTCATCTCCAGGAAAGGCAGTACCTCAATACTTGAGCTGGAAACCAAACGAGGTAGTGTTTGCAAGGAACATCACTGTTACTTGAAAGCACAACTCACTATGGTTATTCAGACTTAGACATTTGGCAGATTTTGTCGCAATTAACAAAGGGAACCTATCACTTCAAGGAAAACAACTGAGTATTTGTTGCCAATGATAAAATTCAAGCTTTGTAATGAAAAAATTAGAATTCTGGAAAACATATCCAAAACTATGAGCTTGACAGTTTCTCAAAACTTATTTCTGAGATTTCTTCTGATAAGGTCAGTGGTGATATTAATGAATGTGGAATTGTGATATCATGTAATGAAATATATCCGTATTTGGAAGATTTGCATAACTCAGTGAAGCAATATTTTCTAAATGACCAAATGCCTGTTATAAAACCATGCACGGTGAAAAGATCCATTAAAAGTACAACATGGATCTTAATGAAACAAAATGAAAAGTTAATTGATAGAATTTCAGATTCCATATTGCAACTAACCTTTAAGAAGCTTCTATTTATTGAGTTTTGGTGTAGTATTAAAGAACAACATCCACAATTATCTATAACACCCCTCTGTTTCCCATTACATATCACTAAAACTGGATTTTCTTCATATACTTTAATCAAAATAACATATCTCAAAAGACTGAATGCAGCAGACATGAGAATCCAGATCTGTGCTAGTAAGTCAGGAATTAAAGAGATTTGCAGAAAATTAAACAATGGCCCTTATTACTAGTTTTTTCCTATTCCAACATTCAGTTTCAAACTTCTTAATTCCCCTCTCATTTCATTTTTTTTTCCTTCTGTAACCCCACCAACTCAAATGCCTTCCCTTCCTTCTTCATCTTTCCAAAGTCTACCTCAATTCCACTTTCTTCCAATATTGTTCTCTATTCTCTGAAGTCCTATTTCCTTATAAAATCATACTTTGATTTTCAGACTTAAAATGCCTGTTTCAATGTTTGGTTGCCCACCTATATTCAGATACTCTTAAAGGCCCCATTTTGTTTTGTTTGCATTTTCCTATTATTTACAGCACAACTGCTATACCTGAAATATTTATTAATTGACAACTGCCCAGACAGTCCCACTAGACTTTGATAGTGGTTACATGCTTGCTTGTTCTCTTCTAAACCAAATGAATCTGATAAGTCTGGAAAAAGCCAATGAACTCTCCAAGTACAGGGCTGGATGGGGCTTTGGAGACCACAGCCAACCTTTAGGGTTTCCATTTTCTCCCTCAACAGGAGTAAAGCATGTTCCCATGTAAAGGCAGTATTATTTTCTGGGAAAGTGAAGGTATTATAGCAAGAAAAGCCTTTTCTTAAGTTTTCACATTTTATTTTCTTGGTAGAGTTTCTACTGTAACATTTACTAGCAAAACATACTACATAGGTTGCAGACACGTAGTGGCATCTAGTAAGTAAAATTAAACAAGTCTTGAATTCCAGAACTAAAGTTAAAGGTTTTTTTTTGGTTTGATTTTTGTTTTTGTAATACAAAGTGGTCAAAATAATTTGGGAAATGAAGCAACAACAGGACCGAATGAAGACAATGAGAAAAGAGTGGAAATAGGGAAGGGTATGACGAGACACAAATTGACCGCCCTGCCAAAAAACACACACAAAAAAACACACCCAAGAGTTTTAACGTAAGGTAGGGAAGTAAAAACTAGGCCATCTGGGCCCTTTGCTCACTGGGTAAGCAGAAACAAGAAGGCTGGGAAAGAAGGCACCTATGTATAGATGCTGGTACACATGCCTTGATACCCGCAGTAAAGAGGGCTGCAGCTGGCCCTACACTGGGTTCCACATCTGTCAAGACTGGGGAGGAATATGAAACTTCTAAGTCGGAACGAACTCACGTTATCAAGACAGAATCACACAAAGGGCAGAGAGAGGGTTGGAGACAACCACCCTAAGGGTAAGGGCTGGGGGGGAGGGAGCGGACAGGCAGCGTTGGGAGAAGCACAGTGGCTCCCTTCCCAGTCAACTACACCAGCACCCACTGAACTTGCAAAGATCAGGCGCTGCTGCCCCACCACCGTGCGCTCCTCTGACAAGGTCCCAGAGGACATTACACCCTTCTCTCAACCCCGAGGGTCTCCTCCGTCCCCAAACTCCACCCGCCCCAGGGATGGAGTCAGGGATGAAGGTGAGTTTCGAGAAAGGAAACCTGCGATGTTAAACGTCATCAGGCAAAAGACTGCAAAGGCGGCCGGAAATCAGTGTCTCCTCCACCCGCCCCCCAGCGCCGCCCCCTTTCCGGCGCCGAGGAGACCCCTAGTCCGAGCTAAAAGCGGGGCGGGGCGGGGCGCGCAGGGTCTCCCCGGCCCGGAGAGGCCAGCTGCAGGGCAGGCGCCTCCCTCTCTCCCACCGGTCTAAACATTGGGTAAACTCCAAGCGCCTCCCCTACCAGTAGTAAGAGGCCGAAAATGCACCAGCCGATCACCAGCTCCGCGGAAGCGGCGCCAGCATCCACCGCCGCCATCTTCGCTTCCGGCCCGGGCGGCCTGGAGCCGAGGGGGTGGGGAAAGGGGAGGGGGAAAGGGGAGAGAGTGCTAGGGCCGCGGCGCCCGCTCACCCTAAAGGTTAAGAGGACGAAATGGGCGGAGCAAGTGGTCGCCAAGGAAACCCAGCCCACGAGCGTCCCCTGGCGACGGCCTGGGCGAGGGGTGGGTCGGCCAGGAACGCGCAGGGCTGGCGCGCGCCGGGAACGCCGTGACGTCACCCCGCTGACAGCTAGAGAGATGATGCCTTGGTCTAAGCGAGTGTGTTGTCTCAAAGCAACACAGCCTCTTGGAAATGCTATTTGATTCGGCCTAAGCTGATGGACTGGAAAAGCCGTAGATCGCCACGGGGGCTGGACCAGGTGTATATGGAGAGCCATGCCAACTTTAGGGGTTTCCACTTCCTCCCAGAAAAGAAGTGTGCCCCTAGTGTCCAAGTCTGAATGGGCAGTGTGATATGCAGAACTCCTCACCGGGTTGCAGAAGAAAAAGTTCACAGCTGCCCAAGTGACTTTCTAATTTGCTGGCGTTGGAGCTCGGCCTTAGAAACTGCTCAGCTGGACACTGCGTTATCACGTGACGTGATGTTATGACCTTTCTGTTTAGATCTATACATGTCTGAATGTCCACGATGACTTTATACCCCAAAGGTATTTGAGTTTATAAAAATATATAATGAAATCGCAGATTCCTGTAATGTTCCAAAGTGAACAAAACAGATACTGCCATAGGTCCACAGTGAAGCAAAGGGAAATCGTTTCTGGGATGGCTTGCCTGGGTGGGTCCATTGGAGTGTGGATACATATTTAACCACTGAACTGAATGTAATTTATAATGTAATCAAAACACAACTTTATGAGTGAATGCCACCATCTCTTTACAATGTATTATTTGGTGATAAGTATATACCTAGGACCTATTTAAGGCTGGACTTTTCCAGTAGGGAAGAAATGAAGTGGTCTCCCTGCTAGGACAAAATAAGGAGGCAAGAAACAAATAGAAAAGACAGTTTTAATATGAATTGGTACC
The DNA here is from genome assembly GCF_036562045.2 of Rhinolophus sinicus. Taxonomy (NCBI): domain Eukaryota; kingdom Metazoa; phylum Chordata; class Mammalia; order Chiroptera; family Rhinolophidae; genus Rhinolophus; species Rhinolophus sinicus. Next base: position 108,740,777 of record NC_133755.1, read on the forward strand.
ATTATAGGTTGGCTTCATGCTCTTTGGACCTGCAAATGTTTGAACCTGGTTCTTTTGCAGAGTAGTCACTTTTCTGTAACCTCTCTCCTATAGCTGCCATAAAGTGAATAGAGACATCTGTTCCAGGTCATTTTAGAATTCCTTCACCAGCTGCAGGGCATACTGTGGTACACGTCTGCCTCTTCCTGCCAAGGTCTTCTGATCCTCCCCTAGAGGCCCACTTGGCTTGCAGGAGAGGTCTAAGACATCCCCAGTTCAGTTTTCCTGTTCCCCCACACAACCCAAATTCCCTCTATAGGAAGTGATCGTCATACCTTGCACCAACAACCTTGGGAGCACAGGCCAAGCTCAATATATCTGCACTCTCCTTGTTCTACCATCAAAGCAATCAACCCTTCTTCCCAAAAGGAGTCAGCTTGCCCTTCCCATTCTGCTGTAGTTCTTCCAGGCCTGAGTTGGGCACCAATCCTGTCTATTTCTCAATTGCAAGGAGCATATTTCAAATTCTCCAAGTAGCTGCCTTGAGGCTACCTCTACTACGCTGAGGGTTAGATGGTAACATCCCACCCCAACACACACACACACACACACACACACACACACACACAATCCTTGGGGTTAGACATGGGGATCCACAGACCAGCAACCATTCTGAAAGAAATCTCTTCAGTTTTTATTCTCCTATTCCAATCCATTTCTTGATATTTTATTTGGTTGAAGTGTTCAAGAGTTGTAGAATAATTCCTCTTACATCCATTTTTCATTCTGTATATAAAGGAGAATTCATGGTTGGGGGGGAGACAAAGAACTAGACTATAATCTTCCCCACCATTTTAAATTTTATATGAAATTGGAGCTTTTACCAATACTAAACTGAACCCTTTCCATATCTGATGTACTCTTTATTGAAGTAAGTCCATTTCGTAAACTGAGTTCACCCTTTTGCTGACTCTGAACACCTAGCTATTGGAGTAATATTGGGCAGTTGCTTGATTATCGGCTTAGAAAAGCCTTATAAACCTGAGTTGTTGATGAGCGTGACTAGTTACAAGAATAGTGGGAGTCTGAATCAGGAAATGTGGGAAAGAGGGAAAAGAAAAAGTGATGCACCTGAGCAGGTAGAGATGTGCATATCAATCATGTTTCCATCTAGTTGGGATGTACTAGTCTTTCAACATACAACAGACCAGTAAGGACTGGATAAAGTCTCTCTTTTTTTTTTTTTTAATTTTATTGGGGAACAGTGTGTTCCAGAACCCATCAGCGCTTTGATCTTGAAATCCCTAGCCTCCAGAACTTTTAGAAACAAAGTTGTGCTGTTTAAAAGCCACCTAGTTTCTGATATTTTTCTTATAGTAGCCCAAACAGACTAAGACACCAAGAGTTACTGTAAGGTGCCTTGCCCTGCCCCCTACCCTATAATTCATGAGAAGGTACAAGGATTTATTTGGACTCTGTTCCATTTTAAGTTCAAAGAAATGGCTATGAATAGCCTATCATTCCCAAGGGGTTAAATAAAGGAGACATTGCAGAAAAACCTTATCAAAACATAGACCCCTTTGACTATATTAAGAGGGCTAGAAGCCTTTGGAGGAAAGCAAAGTTTATAAAGCAGCAACTATCCTCCCCTCATTCCTCTGTCCCTCAGCTTTTCAATAGTGCTCTGTAAGCCAGTGAGGGGAGCACACAGAAGAGAATCACCCATGATATTGGAGTGCATGACCTGAATTTGGGGAGAGGCTCAGCATCTTGCTGCAAGTGTTACAGGTGGCAGACTCACAGACGTGCCTGGTTCTGAGCTGGCATAAAGACCTATGCTGAGGAGTATCTTGTTACAAAAAGGGTATGGATTAGCTCCTCCCCATCCTGCCTCCCTACCCCCAAACTAACCCATAAACTCACCCTAGAGGCTTTGGTGGACTGCCTGTGAGAACCATGCTATCCTTATGCTTGTGCCTGTGAAGGGTGAAGGAGAGATGCAACAACCTCTACTGGAGGAGGCCTTCCTGAGAATTCGCTTGGCCTAGACCAGGAACACACGGACAGCAGGAAGTTGTGAAGCAGGCCTAAAAGGGAAACAGATCAGGCAGTGATAACCTACAGAAAGGTCATCTTGATACCAAAACCAGACAAAGAATAAAAAAAGAAAAAAGAAAGCTACAATTGACATAGATGCCAAAACTCTCAACAAAGAATTCATGAATCAAGGACAATCACTCCTCTCACCGCAATCCCAGTGGCACTCAAGAGGAGACTCTCCATGACCTTGGGACTGGGAGCGGGTTTGGGGAATGGGAGAGGTGTGCGAATGGTTTCTCACTTCTGGTATGAGGTGATTTGGAAAAACCAAAGGTAGGATTATGATCAAATAACATAAGCTGCGAGGTAACATGTTTTAAAATAGTCTTACATAGGAACTGGTAGGAAGAATAAAAAGAAAACTGAGTTTTAATGAAGAGGAAAGTACAGGCTGGAAAAAAAGTTTCTGTCAATGGGACATGAAGGAGGTAAAAAGAATAAAGAAAGGAAGTAGGACAAGAGGCCTAACTAGCCCTAGAACTAGAGACTAGAAGGGTGGGTGAGTCAGGAACACCTAAATGTCAGGGTGCAGTGGAGGGGTCAGAAATCTAAAAGAGCCCCACAGAAATGACTTCAGAATTTAGTCCCAGAAAGCAGTCAAACTAACCACAGAATGGGAACCATACTAGTAAATATGACTTACACCCTGACATTGCATTTACAATATCATAGCGAAGTATACCTGATGCATGCAAATGAACTGTGTACATTGCTGCTAGATGTTAATTTTTTTTAAGTAGCTGATTTTTATACATCATTTGTTTTTCTTTTTTATTTTACCTTGTCGAAATTTTAAAATATTGGACTGTCCGTCCAATTAAGATATTTGAAATGCCTCAAAATTTCTCTTGTCATTTTGTCTGTGCTTCTATTGCTAACCAATAATCCTCCTTTTGATCAACAAATTCTTTCTTTAGCTGTTTTAATACCTCAGGTTACAGTTAAGCCTTGCTGGCCTCAGATCCTAGTGACTTTGCACATGTCTGTCCTGATCCATTATGTGTTGATTTAGAATTTAGCTCTCTGTTGTGCTCTGTATACCACCTACATCTTCTGTCAAAAGGATTTAACAGTGATCTGGGTGAAAATAACTATGGGCCTGAGGAAGTTAGAGCATGCCTTTTCCCCCCAATACTACATTATCTCCTTCTCTCCTCTATTCCTTCTGCTGTCATCCAACTAAATTGTTCATCACAACCCTAAGAGGTTTCTTCTTTTCTTTATAACAGGACTTAAAGTGTATTTATAAGGTAATTGACACATATGGTTTGAGAGGCATATTTAGTTCTGCTAGAACATTTGCTCATTTGTATATATAACCCAGGAGGGAGCCAGAGGTGTTTGTATAAAAGCCAATCCATGAAAAACAAAACGTTTATGGTCTACATTTTTCATTTAAGTCAAAATAGCTTTTTGGGGTGCCACAAAGTATAAGGTACATTTTTTAAATGTACGTCATCGATTTTGTTGTATAGAAAAATGCATGTTTTTAATTTGTGGACACAGAGGCAACTTTCTAATTTCTCATCCTAAAATTAGATTCCACACAGTACCATATTGTGAATTGTGAAATTCACATTTCCATATTTCTGCAATTATAAACTCTTAATGGATATTGTTTGTATACTTCTCCTAATGGAACAAACATTTCCACATGAACTGGTGATACACGTTAGTTTTCTTTCCTTAATATTTTTCTTCTGGCTATAAGAGATGATTTATTCATAGTCTAGACGTGTTTAAATATCATTTAATACCTCCAAGTGTTTTTCATTGTGTCAATTCCTAAACTTGGTGTTTATGCACTTTAAGGTATAAAAAATATATATATATATATATATATATATATATATATATATATATATATATATATATATATTTTATACAACTCCAACACCAAAAGTAATTACTGGTTGTCTCCATGCACCTTTTCCTGTTGGTCCCAGAGATGAGGCATGAGTCTGGGATCAGGAGTTAAAGCTGAAGGGGATGCTAAGTGCCCTCCGCTGTCCCCAAGGGTCTGGCCTGGGTGCCAGCATGCTGCTCCTCCTGAACGCTGCAGAGGGCCAGGGCCGCCATCACCATGCCCTGACCTCTGATTTATTTCATGCAATGCACTGAAGCCTCTCTTAACACTTTCAGTCACAGCCTCAACACTCTGTCACGTTGAAGCTGTGGGAAAATGGTTTGAAGCTTTTAAGAGAAGAAACAGAAATGCTTCTGCCTCTTTTCAGGAACTAGAGAAGAAGACAGAGTTATCAGAGGAATCAGAAGATGAAGAATTGCAGTTAGAAGAATTTCCCATGCTGAAAACACTTGATCCCAAGGATTGGAAGAACCAAGATCATTATGCAGTACTTGGACTTGGTAATGTAAGATACAAAGCTGCAGAGACAGATCAAAGCAGCTCGTTCTACATTTGCAGATTCAACCAATCTGGGGATCAAAAATGTTCAGGAAGAAATTATGTTATTGCTGAAGTGTACAATGTAGTTAGACCTACAGTGGTCGTGTCTGTGCTGAACATGTACAGACATTTTTTCTTGTCATTATTTCCTGAACAATACAGTATAACAGCTATTTACATAGCATTTGTATTGTATTAGTATTGTAAATAATCTAGAGCTGATTTAAGTAAAGGGGAGGATGTGTGTAGATTATATGCAAATGCACCATTTTATATAAGAAACTTGAGCATCCTCAGATTTTTGTGTGGGGGTGGTGGTCCTGGAACCAATTCCCTGCAGGTATCAAGGGATGACTATACTTAAAACCTGAGTATTTTGTTCTATGTAAATTTTATCTCAATTCAGTAAGATAGATATGATTAAACCAAAAAACAATCACTTGGGAAATTGAATATATATTGTTTTGAGCCTAGACATATGTAAAAATTGTATTAGTAGATTCTTCTTGCAAAAGTAAGATCACTACCTATCAAAACTTAAAGGATAGTAATTAGAACTGTACCATAAGTAAGTTCATTGCTTTAAACTATTATGTTACTTTTTTTAAAAGAGGGAAAAATAAAGTAGACATTTGATTCAATTCCCAAAATCAATTTATAAGATGAAAAAACAAATAGTGAAATATAGACAGAAAACCACTATAGAAGATATTTTTAATTGACAACACTATTAAATGCAATGAATTTGAAAATTATAATACAATTAACTTTTTTTTCATTGAGGAAGAAAATTTAAAAGTTACAAAAGAATTACCTCTTAGAAAAACGTTTTTAGGCCCAGGTCATAATCTCAGGTGAATTATTTCAAAAGTTTAAGGGATTGAAAATTCTCATGCTAAACATAAACTGTTTTGAAACAGTTCATTTTATGAAGTTAATATAAACCTAGTGTGAAAACCTGGCATAGTCAGAGAAAACTATGGGTCAATAAAAAGATCATGATTGCCAGGGGTTGGGGAATGGGGTTTGGAAGGGGTGAATAGGCATGGAGCACGGAAGATTTTTAGGAAAATGAATATATTCTGCATATTATAATGATGGATACATGTCATTATACATTTCCCCAAACGCATAGAATACACTGTACCAAGAATGAACCATAATGTAAACTATGGACTTAGAGTGATTATGATGAGGGGAGGGGTGCTGCACATGTATGTGGACAGAGATTATATTGGAAATCTCTCTACCATCCTCTCAATTTTGCTGTAAAACTATTTTTTTTAAACTGTCTTAAATAATATTTTTTTAAAACCTGAAAAATTAAATAATGTCAAGCTCAGTTTATAATATGAGTAGAAATTACAATTAAAACTAATTTTACGTTTATAATATTTAAAAATGATCCATAGCAAACTCAAAAATTTTAACAAAGGATGCATTTTTTTAAAACTTTGTAACATACGTTGCTCCTTTTTCTAACAACAGGGGTCCTCTCCTGACTCCAACATCTGTTTTTTGTTGTTTTTTTCATAGTGGTGGTCCATTTGCCTCATTTCTGGACAGTTTCTCAACTTATATTTGAAATCAAAGTGTAGCTTTTAGTGTTCAATTCCCACATGTTAATGAGTTATTGGTCATAAAATTTTGTAAAACAAACTAGTTTTCTTAGAATTTATGGGGATAAAGTACCTCAGGTCTAGATAGCTGTATCTGTTGTACAATGTGAAAGAATCTAAAATTGATCTTTAAGTTTTTAAACAATTGATAGACTGAAAATATTTATCCTTATGTTTTCATCTGTAGCCAAATATATACCGCAAAATTTTTTATGATTTTTAATGATATGAAGTTGGGAATTTCGACTATTATATCCAAATTCTATATTTAAAAATATTTTAATTAACTACATGAAATATATTCATTGAGGTTTGGAAATGACTCCAAGAGAACATAACATTGGGCTAGGTTTTAAAGGATGAAAAAATTTATCAAGCTAAACTTTTTTAGGAGAAAAAAGTAAGCAAACTACTAGGAGAAAAGTAAGCAAACACTCTATCAAGGGGATAGCACGCGTAAAGGCGTAGAGCATGAGATACCATGTTCAGTATTCATTAAGCAATATATGAGAGTGGGAGGAATTAGCCAACTAAGAGACTAGGTCATGAATGGATGTATATTCCCCACTAAGAAACTTGGACTTCATCCTGTAGGTAATGAGTACCAGGGAAGTGTTCTAAGTAGGAGAGAGATACAATAAGACCTGCATTTTTACAAAGGTTGGAGATGAGGAAAACTTGAAGCAGGGATTTATTTCAGATAAGATGTTGCTACAGTCAAGGCAAGAGATGATAAAAGCTAAACTGAGTCTGCCAACATGAAAAGAGAAGATACGTTTCTGAGATATTAATAAAGATTCATTTTGATGACATGGTGACTACATGCGGAGGGGAGAGATAGGCAAGTCTGAAATCCAAAGAGCAGGCCATCAGAAGAGCAGTCTGGAAACTCTCAGGCAGGAACTGACATTTACAGACCACAGTCAGAATTTCATTTTTCTCAAGGAATCTCAACTCTGCTCCTAGGGCCTTTCAACTGATTGATCAGACTCAATTTAGACTATCTAAAATAATGTCTTTTGACTTAGTCAACTGATTGTAGATATTAATCACAGCTACAAAATACTTTCACAGCAAAACCTAGTTAGTGCTTGATTGAATAATTAAGTATTCTAGCCCAGCCTGTCGACACAGAAAAATGATGGTTACAGATTCTTTTTAAGATTCTGAGTTGAGAAATGTGGAGAGTGTGCCACTAATTAAGATAGGGAATATACGAGGAAAAGTAGATTGGAAGTGAGGCATGACAGAGAAATCTACTGTTTCATAGATTCTAATATGTGCCTTTTTTTTCTTTACATTTTAACATCTCTGAAGTTAGGATGCTTCTTATAATTGATAAGCTCTTAACTAAGTGGAGGGAATAAGGTCAAAGGTGGTTTTGTTAGCAGTGATTCTGATTTGAACTTATTTCTAAGACAAATACTAAAGTCACAGACCACAGTTAGCAAATCAGTCTAAGTGTAGTTATTAGATCATCGTATTCACAACTGAACTCTGAAGAAATGAGGTAATCAAATGAGAAGGAGGAGATGAGTCAATCAGCCAGGATTCTGGCAGAAAGCAGAGTATACCCAAAAGGAGTGATTCAAGACAGTTTAATGACTGGACTATTTACAAGGTGTGAGCAGGATCAAGGGACACTAATCCTAGGGCTCTCGACAGCAGGAAGCCACTACCGCTCCTAAAAGGACAAGGACAAGAAGTTACTGGAATCTGGAAAGACCAAAAGCTTAAGAAAGAGCTGCCTAGCAGGCATTGTTAAACCACAGTCCCCTTGGAAAGAGCCATGGGAATATATATGATGACCTCTCTCTCATTCCACCCTTTTATTCCCTGCAGTGCTCCTTTTACATGAACTTAACAGGAAGCCAAAGAGCAAGGGAGTCAATTTGATACAAAGCATAATATCAGCCTCCTGGGGTGCAGAGCAGAGTGGAGAAGTGGAGAATGGATCTGAAGGAGCAAATGAAAGACATTCATCAGAAGAGGAAAGATGTGTCCAAATGAGAGTCAGGTTCAGGACAATGGTAGCCGAAGACAAAGACGGCATTTTCCACAGGTTCTATGATGTATTCTAGCAGTAATGACAAAATATACTATTCTAATTTTTGCCTAGTTGATGAGAAACTGATATTTCTAAATAAGAAAATGCCAAATAGCCTTTTCTTAGTTAAATTTCATTGTTCATTTTGTATTGTATATGATGAAAACAATCACTAATATCTATGGTTTTAAAAAAGATTCTAATTCTCTGAAAAATAACTAAACTATTCGCATAATATTTCATATTTGTATTAAGATACAGCTTTCCGTTAAGAGGACGAGTCTCATTTTGAAAATCTGAACAAATTGATGTTTTATAAAAAATAACTGCCTATTAGATTTAGCCCTGAAAAAGATGAACAGTGTTAAGCCTTTCTATATGTCTTACAGACCAATGACTTCTTTATGGTTAATTACATATCTATTTTATTTTTTATCATCAATTATAAATACTCTTTAGATAGCAGACAGCTTAAAGTTTGTATCAAATAAAAAGTCAATGCTATTTCTACAGATATGAGACCTTAGATAAAAAGAACCTAGAACCAAAATATACCAAATTTTGATTTTTAAAATTACTCTCAGCAATATGTGAACGTGTGTCCACGTGCACACTTTCTGGATTGATAGCTCATTGTCCTTCAGAGAAGCCCCTGATATTAAAGCAGAAGGCAGCTTTGGTAATAAATTTGATAGAAAATGCTCAAAACGTTTCCTTTTCATAACTCTGAATAAACTAAAAAATATACACTACTTTGTTTTTTGTGCTAAGTCATTATACCAATTAGTGTCTGACCAATTCTAGAATATGCTTAATTTTGAAGGGAATATGGAAGTTTATAGAAGATAAGGAATTGTCCCATACCTTCTGTTTACAACTCATTTTTTCCTCAGGTCAGATTAGTTTTCTGATAAACATCTGCAAATGCAAGTTTCCACAACTTTTTTTTAAAAAAAACCATTTTGTCTTCACCTTTACTTATCTACCCAAGTCAATCATCTGTTTACTATTATCTAATTATCTTGTAACCTGTACTATTCTTGGGCTACGCATAACCCAGACTCATGGACTCACATCAAAGTATTACCGTTGGGTATAAAATATAATTAGAAGCAAGTGAAATCTTTACTCAGTCTCTAGAGAAATCACCAATGTATAGTTAGGATAATTAAACTTCTTTAAAGTTCTCTTTAGACCCTAGTCTCATTTTCTCTTACATGTCTGCAGGGGCAGATTTACAGTGATGCTTATGAGCTTAAATTTCAATGACCCACTTGCACAGGCATTTTCCATGGTCCCTAAAAGAGGCCCTAGCAATGTGTTCACACAATCTCATGTTTTTGTTTTTAATTTTTGAAAGTAATGTATTTTCATTTCAGTCTTTTGACAACAGTGTCTCTTTCCATTTAGACAATCTCTCCTTCACACTTCCCATCACATGTGTGTCAGGGAGGAAAAATTCTCTTCTACCCCTCAACATTCTCCTAGCTGGCTCACCAAAACTGTCAGGGAGGAAAAACTATCCTCTATTGTTCAAGTTCTTCTGGCTGGACTAATAATTCAATTAACATGAGACAGATTAGCAGGACCAAAACAAATTAAAGTTTAATAATGTGCATACCTCCTATATATGTCGGTGAGATCCAGGAACACTGAGTAACTCACCAAAATAGTGGAAGCCATCACCTTAAATATCACCTTTAGCTACAGACACACACACAAAAAAATGTTGGGGGTGGAAAGTCAGTTATGGGAGGTTTACAGGAAAAGAACAGGATACATGATAGGATCGTTGTGCAGATTTAAGTTCAGGCTTTCTCCTTTGATAGTGAACTCAGGCCTGGTACAGTGAAGGAAACACCCCTAAAATGGAGATTTCCCTTACAAATGTAAGTGTTCTTTACAAAGTATAATTTCTGCTTGGTTTTCTAAGCTTCCCCTATGTCTGCTGTTTCTTAAAAGTAACCAGCCTAAAATAATCAATATCCCAAAAAGGCGTATTTGGGGTTGGCAAACTCTGCTCCTTTTTGGGTGTCTTTTGAGTGGCCACAGCCATTCTGAGGATCTAGTTCTGGTAAGTAGGGTTATGGTTCCATTTAGTTTGGGTTTAATGGAATATGTTTTGTGGATCATACTTATTTTCATTTGTAGTTAATTTATTGCTAGGTTTCTATGTGTAGGAATGGCTTCCAGGAATACTATTGTTACCCACTATAGAGTTTTTATAGAACTTAATCTCCAGAGCGCCCCCCTCCCCCCAGTCCACCTTCTCAAGGTCAGTGAGTGGGGCTGAAATTTCCAACCCTTTAATCACTGGGTCTTTCTAGTGACCAGTGCTGTTCTGAGGCTATCTAGGGGCCCCACTCTAAGTTACCTCATTAACATGAACTTTTGAACAACGTTTGATGAGCTTCCAGATTGGTGAACACCTTGAGGGGCTGAGAAGGTGGTGTGCTCAGAGAGAGCATGGAAGCTCCATGACGCCCCTCCCCCATACTTTATCCTATGCTCCTCTTCCATTTAGCTGCTCCTGAGTTGTGTCCTTTATAATAAACAGGTAACCATAAATAAAGTGCCTTTATGACTTCTATGAAGCATTCTAGCAAATTATCAAGGGGGTTGTAGGAAATCCTGGTTTATACCCAGTACTTGAGACTGGTGCTGTGGGGGAGGGAGAAACTGTCCTGTACCCTCAAGTTTCTTTTGGCTGACATAATAATCTGTTGACATAAGAAATGTTCAAACCTATAGAGAATTTTCATAAGAGTTTATTTGTACCAAAACGGACAATTGCCAGGAAGCAAGATCTGAAATGCTTCCCATAACATAAAACATTCTGAGGAAACTTCTGTCTTTGCGACAACAAAAAAGGCGTGATTAATACAAACTTTTCATAATTCCACAACATTGTACTCATTAGCTAGCATATGCTCTTACTATGGGAAAGGTGCAATAGAACCTTTTATCATTTGATCAATGCTGTCCCTCCCTAAAGGTGCTGGTAGGTAAAAGTTGACTACTGGGGAGGAGAATCTAAGGTCTTCTGGAAGGAAAGTAAATGAATCCCCAAACCCTGTTCCCTGAGACATGACATTGGGAAACTCAGCTGTGTGAAACAACATATTTGTTTCCATTAGGTCTCAGGGTTCAAGGAAAAGCAAGAAACCTTTCAAATAAAACCATCTTGGGAAAATTTGGTCCCTGAAATAACATCACCAAAGTTGGTTTGTAAGCTGTATGTGAGAATTTATGCTGACTAGGTCTGAAAGGTGCCTCCTGACCCTGGTATAACGGTTAGGCTTTGGAGAATAGGAGCTGATCAAGGGAAAGTTAATTAAAAAGACAGGCCACCTTGGCTCCCAGTGTGGGGCACCACCGTGACCTTGTGCATAACCCTGAACCAGCAAGAGCATTTTTGAGGCAATGGACAAGGCCCTGCAGCTAAATCAAACCAGTCTCCAAAGACAACACTACAGGACAGGAATAAGCAGTGGAGTTGCATGTGGCACTAGCTCTCCAGACCTGTCTCTCCATGATTAGAAGTAGTATTGAACCCTCTCAGAATGAGTGTGCCTCTGGGGTTATTGGATGATTGGTGTATGGGATAGATGGGGAATGCCTCAAGAGGGTGAGGTTAAACTTCTTTCAAATAACTACATTGGAAATTTAATTACTCATTTTAACAATAAAATAAACACGAGTATATTGTACCTCAGTATTGTGTAGCAGTTTGTTTAGATAGATTTCTATGTACAGTTTTTGCCTATTTATGACTGTGTTTGTTTTTTTCATTACCCCATAGTCTCTTCTCTTTTTACTCTTGTCTTTCTGAACCTATGTGTAAAAAGGAATATTATCTCTCTTGCTTGTGACATGCTATACAGCTTGTTACTCTCACACATCCTGGGCCTGGGCCAGCAGCCTTGCTGCCCATTTTCCACTATACCTTCCTACTTCCGTCACATGCCCGTCTGCTCCATTTTGCCTCTTCTGGGGATACCCCAGTTGCTACTTTTTTTTATTCTCTGAGACATGTGCTGTCTTCCAATCACCCTTGCCGGGCCTCCCTGCTTTATCCAGTGGCCATAAAGGACAGGATGTAAGTCTCCAAATTCCAAACTCCAAGGCATTTCAATCACTGACTTTTATTCGGAGCTATGTCTATCCACACCATTATTCTACCTTTGACCATGGCACAAGTGATGTTTGCCTCCGACCATGTCAAAAGGTTGTAGTCTCCGTGTAATATATACAGGTTTTCCTTCATAGTACGTTTAGATGTATTAATATTCTATAGTTCAATCCTGTAAACAAACCATTTTGCTAAATGAAAAGCACTTACTACTTTATGACAACGTAATTTTACTACTGACCCTTAACTGTTGATATTAATGTTAACACATACTTCAAATACCTATTTCATTCATTTTGGAGACGGTTAGCTTCATGTTACCACTTTACAATGAACTGGCTGCATACTTTGCAGGACCCAGGGAAAAATAAAAATGAGGGACCCCTTGTTCTAAAAGTGGGGAAAAAAATGCTACTAAAGTTATTAAAATATAAAGCTTTTTCGTTTCTTTCACTTATCACCTTTGCTCTCGCATATGCTCCTTTTCCCTACTGGGCCTCACTTACAATTTTCAAATACAATTTTTGAATTCAAACACAAACAAGTTAAAAATATAATTATTAAGAGTTTCAAGACAATGACAGTAGAGCATTAAACCAAGCATGGGGTCTTTCTGAATGTGGGCCTATGCGATCACGTTCTCATAAAGCTGACCCTGACTATACCCTTTAGTAGCATTTGTCTGTCTGTTCATTTGCCTTTGCCAAAGTGTTCATTTCCAAAATAATTACAAGTCTTTCTATATCAAAGCAGATTAACAGATAAAATATGTTGTCATCTGGAAACCCTGTCCATCCAAACACTGAAGAACAAGTAGTTAACTCCATGAGTGGCTTCCCTGTGCCAACAATATTTGGGGATCATTCCACTATATGCCTGCTATGATCTGAAGGTTTGTGTCCCCGCAAACTGCACATGTTGGAACCCTAAAGCCCAATGTAATAGTGTTAGGAGGCGGGGCTTTGGGGGGTCATCAGGTCATGACGGTGGAGCTCTCAAGAATGGGATAAGTGTTCTTATAAAAAAGATCCCAGAGAGCTCTCTAGCTTCTTCTGCCATGTAAAGACACAACCAAAAGACTGTGGAATAGATCCCTCTCCTAACCATGATGGTCCATAATCTTGGACTTCCAGGCTCCAGAATAGTGAGAAATAAATTTATATCATTTAATAAGCTACCCAGTCTGAGGTATTTTGTGATAGCGGCTCAAACAGACTAAAACAGTATTTTACCTTTGTATCTCAATGGTGGCTCCAGGAACAAAGAACAAAAATGGCACCAAGTTTCTCTCCTGTTTGAGCAGCAATTAGCTTTCCAGCATTCTAATGGGCAGCATTTCCAACCACATATGTCATCTATTTTGCTAAGTGTCTATCTACATAAATGGCATGGAATCACAAGGAATATATGCATTTTATGTGTGTGCGTGATTGTACACAGAGAAAGTTTTGTACAATCCTGAATTTACAGGTCTTTTTCCTATAAAGACCTCCATTTACAGATTTTTCCCCCCAACCATATATAGCCAGTCCTGGGTAAAAATTTGAGTGTAATGTGCGGGAAAGGACACCAGCTGTAGAATCAAATAGCGTACAGCCCACTTGCAGTGGTCTCTTGCATAACCAACTAAAACCTTTAGAGGCTCAGTTTACCATCTGTGATCTTGGGTTGACTATGTTAGACTGGAATTACATCTCCTGGAATCCCCTAACCTCTATAGTTCCAAGTTAGTGTTGGCCACAAAATAAATTTTGCATAAGCTTTGGAAGGCAGAAGTGAAGTAGCATCCATATTTGTTACTCTCAGAAGATCAGTGCCAGGCACCAAGCATTGTGGCAGCTGATTTCAATCTTCTCAAGAGTTTCCATGGCCTTCTAGACATATGCAATGGATATTCTATTTGGACCATTTCAAGATTACATATTTGAATCTGAACTCATATTTTTTTCTCAGAAATCTGCTCCTTAATTCTCAATGAGTTAATGGCATTACTGATCACTCATTCACAAATAATGCTATGATATATATATATTTGTTTGTAGGAGTTAATCTTCATAATAGGTTCCAAAAATAAGACTTTTGTGTCCAAAAAATAATTTCGTATGCATTTTTCATTAAATAGTAACAAATTCTCCTCCAGAAGGAATGTACCCTTTTGCACTCCCACCATCAATTAATGGGTTCTTCATTTAAAAAATGAGTAATTACGTTTTGAATGTTTTCCAGTCTGATACATAAGAAATACATATATCAATACAATTTTTTTTAGCATTTCTCTTAATATGACTGAGGTTGAGCCTTCTTTTCATATGTTCAGAGCCATTGTAATTTTTTTCTGAGATCTGAGTTTTGTTTTGCTTTGTTTAGTACCTATTTTCTATTGAGTTTTATCTTTTCTACCCCAGTGATTTTTTTATATGTAATTGACATCTAATATTGTATTCGCTTTGGGTGTACAACAGAATGATTTGATATATGGATATAATGTGAAATGGTTACCACAATATATTTAATTAACACTCATTGATTTTTAAAATCTCCTTATATATTTAGGAAATTAACCAAACTGTAAATATGTGCAATAATTTTCTCCCAGTCTGTTGTGTTTTGACCTTGTTTGTTGTCCTTTTTGGCCAAGTAAATTTTATAAAGTGTTATGTAGTTGAATTAATCAGTCCTTTTTTTTTTTTTTTTTTTTTTATTTAAAGTCAAGTCAACTAGGCATTCCCCCTACCCTGGTTATGAAAGAATTCACCCATGTTTTCCTCTAGTATTTGTATGTTTTTTGCTTTTTTTTTTTTTAATTTAAATCTTAGATCTGTTTGTAGTTTATTCTGATATATGGTGTAAGATAAAAGTCCAATTTTATCAACTATTCCAGCATCATTTATTAAAAAGACCATTGTTTCCTTTGTAATTTGAGTTGCCATATTTTATTATTCACTAACTTTTCTTATGTACTTGAGTCTATTTCTGTAGTTACTATTCTGTTGCATAGGTCTGTCTATTCATATTAGCATTACACTGACTTTGAGGTATATTTTAATAACATGCAATGGTAGTTCCCACTTGTTATGAATTGAATTGTGTCTCCCCCAAAATTCATATGTTGAAATCCTAACCCCCAGGACCTCATAACATGGCCTTATTTAGAGAGAGGGTCTTTATAGAGGTATTAAGCTAAAATGAAATCATTAGCATAGGTCCTACTCCACTATGACTGGTGTCCATAGAGAAACAGGAAATTGGCCACAGAGGCATGCATAGGAGAAAGACAATGTGTAGAGACATAGGAATAAGAGCCATCTACAACTCAAGGAGAGATGCCTGGAACAGATGTTTCCGTCATAGCCCTCAGAAAGAACTAACTGTGCTGACACCTTGATTTTGGACTTCTAACTTCCACAACTGTATGCCAATAAATTTCTATTATTTTATCTACCCCATTTGTGGTACTTTGTTATGGCTGTTTTAGCAAATTAATACAGCCTCTATTGACTTTTTTTTGTAGGATTATTATAGATTTTCTTGCATGTTTTGTTTTTTTCTATGTAAATTTTAAAATTTATGACTTAAAATTAACTTCAGAAAATAAAATTTGCTGGTAATTATATAGACATGTTTCTATGTGTTCAAGTTTCAAATCTACTTTTATATATTCTAAAAATGTTTAAAATTTTACTCATGGAGTTTTGTATATTACTTGTTGAGTTTACTCCTAAATATTTATTATAATATATGTAATATAATTACTAATATATATTCATATAAAACATAGACTAATATAGAGTTTATTTCCAAAATATTTACTAAGGATAAAGAGAGACACTTTATACAGGTAAATGTTCAATTTCTAAACAAGATATCAAATATTGTTTGTATATACTTAATAATAGAATTTAAAATGTATAAAGAATTGGCAGAATCACAGTGGTATAATCAGTATCTACAATCATCAAATCTAAGAAATTGATACAAAATGCAGGCAACAGCTCAATAAGAATACAGAATGTTTAAAGAATATAGTTGGCACACTTGACCTAATGAACATATGCAAAACATGATAACCAACTGATGCAAAATACGCTTTCTAAGCACACAGGAAAAGTTTACAAAATTATCTCTTCCAAGAACTTCTGGCTTTCCATTC
The DNA here is from genome assembly GCF_036562045.2 of Rhinolophus sinicus. NCBI lineage: Eukaryota > Metazoa > Chordata > Mammalia > Chiroptera > Rhinolophidae > Rhinolophus > Rhinolophus sinicus. The sequence continues at coordinate 108,757,211 of NC_133755.1, forward strand.
ATCTCAAGAGTGTTCAGCTTTACCTCAGTGAGTACGCTTATAGTTGCTACTGTAAAGTTTTGCTTGATAATTTGAACATCTAGATCACCTTGGAATTTCTTTGTATTGATTGTCTTTTCCCTTGAAAATTTATCATATTTTTCACATGTCAATTAATTTTGCTTTATATCCTGGACATTTTGAACCTTGTGTCTTAAAACCTTGAATCCTGTTAAATTCCTCTGGAGAATGCTGATTTTTGTTGTTATTATTTTTCACTGGAGATCAAAGCACTGACTCATCATCTTCTATAGACATTGTCAATTCAGTTGTAAAGTTTTCTGCTGTGCTCTTTGTGTCTGCCGCACATCTGAACCACTCAAATGTTAGTCTGGGGTGTGGATGTGGTGGTTTATCTCATAATTCAGTTGTCAAAGACTTTGCTATTCTTTCAGCTGTGTCTTATGCATGCTCAGTTTGGAAGTGAGCCTGCAACTTGTGTCATTTTCACTCTCTACTCTGGAATTTGTCTCATATTCTCTGGCTTCCAGAGATTCCTGCTTCCTCTAGCCAAAAAGTTTGGATTCACTCAGAGCTTTAGTACCCCACGTTGTTGTACAACAGTGTGTGAAGGTTCAGGAGAATAGAGAGAGAGAAAAATAGTTGGGATTTTCACCAACTATTCTTCACACAGCAGGTGCATTTTTGCCCTTCTAGTTCCTCTATCCATATTCTAAGGGTTTTAGGTATTTGCCACAGACATATCGCCTCATAGTGATATAAAGTTCTTCATTATCATACATTCCACAGAAATGGCAATTCACTTCTTCAAGTAGTGCTGGTCTCAGGAGGGCTGGAGAAAAAAGAAAAGAGAGAATGAGAGAGAGAGAGGGAGAAAAAAGGGAGAGCGAGAAAGAAAAAAAAAAAAGCAAGAAAGAAAACCAGGAAACTCAACTTCCCTATACTAGCCATTTTTCAAATCTTGACTTTGTTCTCCAATCTGCTATTATTCACTTTTCAGAGTCCCCAGGTAGTTCTTTTGTCCAAAGTTTCTCGTTTTAATCAGTGAGAGAGATAAGCGTAGAGGGCTACTCCATTTTGAATAGCACTGGATGATCAGAAAGTGTCCCTCCCACAATATGCTGCAGAAATGCCATATCCCCACGGACGCTGTGGAACACTATAACCTGGAGCTATTTGGAGCTGATGGAGGTATATAGATTTAAGGAATCCCCAAGAGCCAGAGCCTTGACTGATGAGAGATCAAACTGAATGGTCCTAGAAGCTTATTTCCTGCCTGTTTGGTGGCTTATCAGACAGCAGTTTTTGCAGGTCAGAGTTAACGCAACTGAAGGACATGCTGATACCCGCCACTGGGTTTTGGAAGTGACCCTTCTCTAACAAGGCCATTGCTCAAACAGGAGCGTCCACTGTTACACGGTCAGATAGGTGTCCCTGAGTATCTAGCCTATAAATGTGTGACACTTTGAGGAGGAAAGTCTCATCTGCACTGGAAGGCATGGTGCATATACACTATGCCTGGAGTAAGCATGGAATGATTATTTCCCAGTGGTTTGTGTACTCTACACTATTTTTTCATCCATAAAATTTCCCCTAACAACCCTTATTGTATATCTGCACAAATGGCATAGGAGGTGTGTGTTTGTGTCCCCTTTGCATAAACCAAACTGAAAAGGTAGCAATCTTTTCATCTTCTATGATGAGCCTACATACTTCCTTTTTCAAATATTATTTCTAAGACTATAAATTAGCCTCCATAGTGCTATCAACTTCCTCCTGATATCTAACCATCATTCTTCCTGGTACCGTTTATTTAATTAATTCTTTCTTGAATTACTCCAGTGGAAATCTTTACTCGTTCTCAGAGAATATACTTGCATATATCCGCAAATACCCAGAATAGTCAAATCTCTTGACAGCCTCCTAATCTGCAGGCTAAATTTCAGGCACATTTCTTAAAACACTTAAATATATCATAATCTCTTTTGGCAGATTTGCATTTCAGAACTCAATATAATTAACTTACATGTATCGATTTATTTCAAATAGTGTTGACCCTTGCACAACACGGCTTGAACTACACAGGTCCACTTATGTGCGGATTTTTAAAACTAAATACCTGTACTGTTTTTGATCTGTGGTTGGGATGAGTCCGCAGATGCAGAGAGCTGACTGTATGCATTGATATGCTATTTTGGACAGGGGACTTGAGCACCTGCGGGTTTTGATATCTGCAGGGAGTCCTGGAACCAATCTCCCATATATACTGAGGGACAACTTAAGTTTTGGGGAGTCAAAAGTTATATGTGAATTTTCGACTGTGCGGGATGGGCGCCCCTAACCCCTCCCACCCACTGTCGTTCAAGGGTCAAAGGTTTTCTTTGATAACATTGCATTGCAGTTGATTTGTTATGCATATTATGGAAGCACTAGTATCATAAACACATTGAACTACTTATCAAAATGCTTCTAAAGGCAACTTAAAAATGTCGCTTCTTCTAATGGAATATTGATTTCCATATCTCACATTTCACTTTTTTTATTATTGCAACAATAAATGCCATCAACACTGTAGTATTTAATTAACAAACACTTAATAATTTAATTTTTTAGAAGGAATTTCATATTAATTCTTAGTATAAATCAAGTGCTTATGCCTAACTTATTGTAGTCAAGACAGGAAAACCCAGGATGTAAAAGCATAGTAAAAGTTTAAATATCTGTTTACCTCTGTTAAGTCAATTCAATGAATCAGTTATTTATTGAATACCACCTGTGTGGCAAACATGTTGCAAAACAGTGCAGAGCATAGATTGGAACACTAATCTATATGTAGTTTGTATTCCTAATGTCCTTATAGTATAAAGCTGGAAACACAAAGTATAAAAATAACGTTAGGCAGATTGTGATAAGCATCAAAAGAGACATAAAAATAAGAATCAACAATTTAGACTGTAAACATCACTTTAGTGATCATTTAGTTCAAAATAATCTTTTTGATGTTGAAGAAATTGTGACTTAGAGAAGTTGAGGAACTTGCCAAGCAAAAGTCATTTATTTATTGGGACACCTACAGTGAGACTGTCCTGTGATATACGTGCTTGTCAAACAATGGGTTGGATTTAAATAGGTAGAGGTTGGAAGGAAGAGGGCTTTCCAGAAAGAGGGGGAGCATGAAGAAATGAAAAGAGGCAATAATGCATAGGACATGTTTGATGACAGCAAATAGTCAATTTAGTCTGAATGTTGGACAATGATCCTAAAAGTTCAGAGTGTATAAGAAGGTTTTTAAACCTGAAAATGTCAAACCTACTCTCCTAGAGATTTTGCTTCAGTAGGAAGACTGGGCCCCAGAAATATAAATTTTAACAAATGCCCAGGGATTTGGGAGCAGTGATCCAGAGACCACCCCTACTCATCTCTGGTGTGAATGACAGACGATAAAGTCAAAATATGGAGTATGGGGGTGCTGTCAAGATATCAGACAAGGATTTTATGTTAAAGAACATAAACTATTCAAAGCCATTCAGATTATAAGCAGAAAGTAACATGATTAGCCCTAAACTTTAAGCAGAGAAGCAAGATTTCTTTTCTTTTTTTTTTAATTTCTGAGAATTGAGAGTATGAGAGTAAAGAATAATTTCTGGAAATGTTAGGTTGGATGTTCTGTCAACCTCCTCAGCCAAATTAAATTGTACATTTGGAGATTAGAAAAGAGGTCAGGGCTAAAAATAGGAGTTTGGACTCATTCTCATAGAGGAGATGGTAGGAGACATGAGATTAGATAAAATCATCAAAGCGGAAGATTGGTCAGTAGGAATAAAGGAGACCAAAAGACAGCTCCTTGGGGGCAGGCCCACCTTTCACAAAACTGGAAAGCAAAAGTAACAAATAAGTACAAAAATAGTCAAGACCTGCACATTTAAAGTTGTGTCCATCCTGGGAGCCCAGAGTTGCAAAAATACAAATCACCATAACTCACAGAGACTTGTTAAACTTTGTGACCCCATGATTCCCCCCCCCAGCAGGCACAAGCCTAGGACCTAAACCTCAAATTAGCTAAATCTGTGTCACACAATATCTTCTCCAGCTCCATTCCAATTTGGGCTCCCATCCAAAATTCCCTGATAAACAGGTAGGTTCTTATCTACTAGAAACACAAGGGAAACTTTTGGAGTCCCATTCAATATTTGTGACTTTTACTTGTCTGCACAAACTATCATTAACCGGTTCAAGTTTCAGAATGCCCCACGAACCAAAGATTCTGCATTGCAAGTGCACTACTCAAGATGAATGTCCACACATCGAAGCAAGAGGAGCAACCGGGTCACAAAAACCATCCACAGAAATAGAGACAGTGTCATTAAAGTTCATTTTTATCAGAATGATAAAAAGAGAAAGCATATGTCCTCCAGGTGGTCGCGTTTTCAGAGGAGAAATTTCAGGATGATGGAAAAAGTGTTATCTATTATAACACATTTAACAAAGAGAATACAGGGTGCCATGAAATGCAGGCCAAGGCAAGATAAAAGTCTCAATTCTGTCTGATTCTCTGCCATCAAAACTTACTTAACAGAAATAACCATGATGAAGATGTGAAAATTATAGAAAAAATGGGAAAATATGAGTCATTTGAGGAATCTATCTATCTATCTATCTATCTATCTATCTATCTATCTATCTGTCATCCTATCTGTTTATCATCTCTCTATCTACTTTTAAATTCATTGCATTAACTTCTTTGATCTCCTGGACTAAGTTATATTTCTAGAAAAAAATAAATAATATCCTTAATATTTGAGGACCTTTGTAGTCAGAAAAAAAAAAAAAGATTTCAACTTCATAAACAATGTGCAACATCTTTCCAAACAACTTGCACTGTTAATATTTACACTATTACTCAATTAATATTTCATTATATTTGCTATGGTACTATCATGAAAGGTTTGAATCAAATGTTTTGACTCAATTCAAGATACACTTTTTGGTTTTTACTTCATCTACCACCAGTCTAGAAATCCAATTTTTTTAAAAAAGAAAATATTATCTTGGTATATCTTACCTAAGGGACTCATTAATTCATCTAGTATTTACTATATTATTTTCCCAAAGTTAGCAGTTCCTCTACTTACTGATCCAAATGGATTTTTTTTTTCCCCCAGGAAGCAAAGTCTACTTCTATTTTTCTTCAAGATTTACTTTTTAAAAACTTTTTATTAGACTTTTTTTTTGGAGCAGTTTTAGGTTCACAGCAAAATTGAAGGGAAGATACAGAGATTCCCCATATACTGCCTGTCCCCACCCAAACATAGCTTATCCCATGATCAACGTGCCCACAACAGAGTGGTATATTTGTTGTAATTGTTGAACTTATATCGACACATCATTATCATCCAAAGTCCATAGTTTACATTAGAGTTCACTCTTGGTGTATGTTCTATGGGTTTAAACAAGTGTATAATGCCATGTACCCATCATTATGGTACCATATAGACTATTTCTACAGTTCTCTGTGCCCCATTTATTTATCCCTCCCCTCACCCCCAGCTCCTGATCTTTTTACTGTTTCTATAGTTTTGCCTTTTGCAGAATGTCACATAGTTAGGATCATACAATATGTAGCCTTTTCAGATTGGCTTCTTTCACCTAACAGTAAGCATTTAAGGTTCTTCCATGTCTTTTCATGGCTTGATAGCTCATTTCTTTTTTTTAGGGCTGGATAATTTTCTGTTGTCTGAATGTACCACAGTTTATCCATTCACCTTCATGTCGGTTGCTTCCAAGTTTTGACAATTATGAATAAAGCAGATTTTTTGTGGACAAAAGTTTTCAGCTCTTGTGAGTAAATATCAAGGAGTAGAATTCCTGGAAAATGTAGTAGGAGTATATTTCATTTTATAAAAAACTGCCAGACTGTCTTCCAAAGTGGCTGTGCCATTTGTATTCCCACCAGCAATGAATGAGAGTCCCTGTTGCCCATATCTTTGACAGCATTTAGTGTTGTCAGTGTTTTGGATTTTAGCCATTCTAATAAGTGTACTGTAGTATCTCATAGTTGTTATAATTTGCATTTTTCTGATGACATATGATGGAAAGTGTGTTTTTATGTTTATTTGCTATCTGCATATCTTCTTTGGTGAGGTGTTTGTTAAGGACTTTGGCCTATTTTTTTAATTGGGTTTTGTTTTCTTTTTGATGAGTTTTAAGAGTTCTTTGCATATTTTGAATAACAGCCCTTTATCAGATCTGTCCTTTGCAAATATTTTCTCCTAATCTGTGGATTCTCTTTTCATTCTCTTGATACCTCTATTTTTTAATCTACATTTTAATTTTTTAATAATTTATCTATTTTTCTTTTTTGACAAGCAAGGCTATATTCACTCATATTTGTTCTTCTGCAGCATTCCCATTTTCTCTCATCCCTAAAATACTATGACACAATTTTCAAGATTTATCTCTAAGGTACTTTTTCAATTTTTGTCTTGTCATTTGATGCCACATAATTTTTTAAATTAATATCAGTCAGTATCAGTGAGAGGTAGTTTTTATAGTTGAGGCAAGGAATTTTGTTATCTGGGGCTTTAGAAATAGCCTTGTTTCCTGTATTAAGAATTGGATTGCTCTGCCCTAACTCCTGTGCTGCTCAGAGACTACCATGCTATCACGTACCTATGGTAATATTAAATCCTATATTCCCTACTTAGATTCTATATAGGTCTGGATTAGCAGGCTGGGTCCCCACCTTCATATATTAATCCTTAGTTATCTTAGTTCTCTTGTCACCTTAACTAACATAGGCTCTTGAGGCATCAACTTAAACCCAAGCCAGTGGTTGAGGCTTCACTGAATAGGCTAAATTACTGTAAGTTCTCCTTCCTGAGGAAGTGTCAAAAGGTGGGGATTCTGCTAACTTCTTAATTGGACAACTAATTAGATTCCCTTGCTACTTACCCTGCATTTGAAATTAAATTGTCTGGTGTGAATGCTTGTTTGTGTCTTGCTTGAGCCTTCTTTGACCACTTGCTCCTCTCGTTGGGGCTAAGCTTTGCAGTCAGGCTGGTTTCTTCCAGTCTTCAAGCCCTGTATGCTTGCATTCATCTTTCTACTCCCTCATGGTTCCTAACTTCTCTACCCAACCCCACATTTTTAAGGACTGATCCCTGCCTTAATACCTTAACCTGCCTAACTAATCATGCAGTGCACTTATCTGGACCTGGATGTTTAAACACTCTTAAGATTTAGATGTTTTCTTATTTCCTCACCTACATTGGATTTCATTATCATTTAATGGTATCTGTTTGATTCTTTCCAATGTAAGGGAAAATAATGCAAAATTCAAGTTGAACATTTTGTAAAGAGTTGACTTCAGTCAATATTAGTGCTCTATCAGGCACCACATCACACTGTGAATTTCCTTGAGGGAAATATATATTCAGGGAACACAATCAGGCAAATGCATAAAATTGTTCCAGAAGTACAGAGCAGAGCTATCTTTGGCCATCTGTTTGACCTTGTCTTTCTCTCTTGTACAAACTTTATGGTGCTGTTAGAAATAACCATCCCTCCCCATAGTCCTTTAATTCTTCATGCCCTTCGTATTGCTCCAGGGGATTGGCTGCATAATCCCCAAAGCCTTGTCTTCAATGTAACCTAGTAAATAATTTGATGCTGTGAGATCCTGAAGTTCTATCAGTTAATATAAGCTGGCTTGTCACTATTCTCAATTCCAACAAGGCCCTCCTTTCCCATAGTGAATTATAGTCTGCAACCATGCTTCTCCATTTACTTTGTCATTCAGCAAATGAAACTAATTCTGTTTGATTTAAGCAGAAAATGATTTTATTGAACAAACACTGGGGAACTCACCCAACTTCTTCAAGGCTATACAATAAACAACAGTGACTAAATCACACCACAGAAATAATCTGGTGAAAACATTACTGCTACCTGCGTTATGCACTTAGCTGGGAAAGAGAGTATCTCATATTTTCTTTTACAGTGGGAGAAGGGTTTAGCCGCATGTGGTGAGACTTCCCCAAACATGGAAAAGGAATTCATGTGTTGGAAAGCCAAACAAAATAAAAATGTCCACTACACTACCGTCAGCTTATACTACGGCAGACAAAAATACTGTAATACGTGTTCTACATTCTTTAACGGTGTACATTAGTGCATATGAGTATATTAATTCAAATGATTTATATCTTATCCAATAATTGACAGAAAACTCCATCTGTTGTATAAATGTATAATAGAACAAAATGAGAAAATGTGCATGCTAATTATCCTTAAAATGATGGAAGAATGGATTGAAAACATCAAAAAGATGATATGGAAAATTGACCAATCTTTTCTGTCTCTGTAAATAAGTCTAAATTCTGGAACCTTTGAACATTCCAATAGATACAAGGGAAATACATACTAAAGAAGAATCAAATTTCACTTGATCGATTTGACTTTTTCCTTTAACTGCAGTATTTTGGATTTAATCTCCATGTTCCATGAAATTTATTTGCATGGCAAATATAAACATAACTGAGAAAATGTTTGATCAAATACTACAGCTCAGTGTTGTGTTACAAATTCTAGGTGATGGGAAGAAATGGAAACTAATGGGAAACTGATACTACAACAGTGGGACTGTCGTATTTCTCTAGAGATGTGAGATGATCTATTTCATCCCGCTATGCCAGCATTCTACCCATTCTGTCAGCCATGTTTTGCTACTCAGGTTGGCCTCTGCATCTTATAGCTCTGTAGTTTAGCCAGTTTTTCCTTCCTGTTTTCATCTCTTCTTCCCACTGCCTGGTGACTTTCTGATAGCAAATCAACACTAAATGACAAGATTCCATATCATTCAAAACTTGGTTATGTTATTGTAAAACTCACACACTTGTCATGAAACACCTTGAATTTTGAGATAGCGTTAGCAACTAATTGACACTTTTACTAATAGAAATGAAAGTTGCTGTCCCAGGAGAAATTTAAGATTAGAGAAAAATTCCTTCCAGCAATAACCAGGAACATGATCCAACTTGCAAAACACAAAGAAAAAGGAAGAAGTTCTCAGAACATACTACTTGTTTTAGGAATGTTTCTGGTCAGATGATGTAAGCTTATTCATCATGATCCCAAGAGAAACAATTTTAGATAACTGATCAAAGTGCCATGTGCTTGTGCATTTCTCTCTCTCAATGCAGCGCCTTATTGCTAACTGCTGAAGTTGTTCCATAGAAATTTGATATTTTTTCTTTCTAAATACCTTATAGATGAATTTTTCTTTAATTTTTGTATTTCTACTGATTCTAAGAAACACACTCTTGGAGCATTCATTACAGAAATGTACTATAGTTCATGTATTATTATTTTTTTATTTACTATCTGCAGAAATGAAAATTTAAAATAATGATCTTTAGGCAGTTATATATTCAAAGGTAGTTCCTGAATTGTAGAAAAACTTGATAAGAGCAATTCTATTTCTGAGAAAAGAATATTTACAAATTAAATTATATTTCCAAACACATTATATTGGAAAATTCTTTGCAAATGAAGATATATGTTTATATTCATAAATTGTTCAACAAGTAGTCATTGACATTTCAAATATTTGCTTTGAGTACCAAAACTAATTTAAAAATAACTATATTGCCCAATGTTATTCTAATTTAATTTTTACAAACTTGATCATTCCACATTTTGTCCCCACCAAAACTGAGAGCTTTGTCTTATCTAGAAAGCCAGTAATTTGGCTATTTTGCTCTTACTTACACCCTTGAATTTGCTTCCTGATTGTCTGATATGTGTACTTCTTTTTTCTTTTAACAAAAACTGACTGAATAATACTTGTTTGAATTAGAACCCTACGCGATTCTACGGAGAAGATTGGAAATATGGTTTCTAAGGAAACGAACAATGTGATATGACCTTGAAGGGTTGGCACCTGAATAAAGGTGATTATTTAAGAATAACTGACGAACACGTTGAATCCTCTTCAGAGCAGTGTGTAGTTGGGTCAGAAAGTCATGAGAGTGTGATAGAAGTAACCATACTGAAGGGTGGTTTATTTTGCCTCTATCAGGATCAGTTTTACCTGATTATGTTTCAGCTTCTGAGAAGCTTCAAAACTGCATAACTTGAACACTAAGACTTTATTTCTCCCAATATCCACTGAACCCTGGCATCAGGCAGTTAAATATTTTTCTGGAGTAACAAACACATTTTTAACTACAGTAACAAAAAATGATATCCCACAAGTTTAAATCACATGTAGAATAACTGAAGAATAGAAGCAATAGAGGTTAAAGTGGTCTTGCACATAAAGCATATTGTTCTGTCAGAGAAATTATCCTTTCTTTTTAAATGAGTGACTTATTAGAGTTTTGAGATACCATAATGCTACATAAATTCAAAGTATTATGATTTTGAAGCCTTTATGACTTGTCATATATTTTTTTTGTATGTGAACCTTTTGAAAGATTTTTGTCAGATTACAGGTGATTATCCTCATTGTAGCTAATGGATATTTTAAAAGCTTATGTAGATATAGCATGAAAATCATGGTGAGTTGCCAAGCACAAAAGGTATCTTTTTAATAAGTGGACTCCATATTAACTAAATCAATCTGTATTCTTATTCTTTAAAAAAATCTTTCTTGTAAAAATTTTATTCCATTTATTTTAATTTTTTTCTAACTAGTTACAATAAACCCAACTGGAGAAGCTTTTAAGTCAGCCTAAAAGAGTAGTATATATGATTAGCTGAAATGTATAAAATAATCTCTAAGGCAAGGAAAAGTAAAGACACCAAAAGCAGTCTCTGTTTTAAAATATTTTCAGAAACAATAACTTAATTTTTCAGTCAAGATTAAAATATACTTTTAAAACTAAAATTGTAAGGTTAAGTGAAATCTAGTTCTTTTTATAAAATACTGATTTTACTATAAATTTATTTCGAAAATACACGAGTTCATTATACACCAAGATGACACTTATTGTAAATTTATGCAACTGATCCATAAGCCCTGGAAAAAATGAAGTTTATAATGGAAGTGCTTACATTGACTTAAATGTACATAAATCTTTCATATTATGATCTGTTTTATATTCATATTTACTTATGGATCATTTATTTTTCATAAGAAACTCTAATATGTCAAATGAATATCAGCTATTGAAAAGCATGCTTATTTTTCTGAGGGAATAGGGATTCAATTTCTGTAAGTTACCATTTTAATAATTAAAAATTTTTAAACACTAAGAAGTGTGTTTTCAATGTCTGTCTTCACCCCTCAGAGAATTTATATCTTAGGGAATCAATAAACTCAGTTGCAGTTCTAGAGGCTAAAACTAGATGGTGCTCTATAGTTGTCAGTGCATCAAGTCAATTTCCAGAGGTTTAATGTAGTTGGAATTAAGGGCTTAACCGTGTTTTCCAAAAATAAGACCTAACTGGACAATCAGCTCTAATGCATCTTTTGGAGCAAAAATCAAGACCCGGTATTATATTACATTATATTATATTTTACTTATTTTATAGTAAAATAAGACTGGGTCTTACACTAATTTTTGCTCCAAAAGACACATTAGAACTGATTGTCCAGCTAGGTCTTATTTTCGGGGAAACATGGAATTAAGGATGGATTTTATGATTTAATTAAGGATGGGTTTCAGATTTGACCCCTCTCCTTTTCTTCTTTCATGGACATTATTAGGCAGAAGAAGGCATGCTTTCCCCTCTGTTTCTGGCCTTAGTTATTCCTTGTCTGACTTCTTAGCCCTTATTCAACACCTGTAAAATGATCAGACTTAGTGCTAGATAAGGAAATTAAATCCTAGAGTAATAGTTAAGGGAAATATTCAGTGTTACACAGCAAGTCAAACTTTTGACTAGAATTAGCACCCTGGTTTTTGCCCTATCAAGACTAGCCACCTCACCTACCAAGAGAAAGAGAGTATAGGTAGGAAGACTTAAATTCACTGTTGGGAAGGAGTTAGAAGAGCCAGAAATGAAACATGCTGTTTCATTCCATCATCATGGTAGTTTTGGCTCTCTTCCCTGAATAGCATAATTATCCTCTGTCCTCCACTCTGAGGATCTGTTGATAGAAGAGTAGAAGGAAGAATAGGAAGGCAGAGGACTAGAAAAATTCACAGATAAGCATATTCCACGTACCCAGCACTGAAGTAAGCACTTGATGTGTTTTCTTTTATTTTATGAAGTAATCAAAGGAGGTCTGAATGAATTCTCTCTCTTTTACATATGAGGAATCTGGCACTCAGGTGAACAACTCCCCAAGGTCAGTAAGTGGCAGATTAAGGACTTGGCCATAACTCTGTCTAATTCCATAATCAGTGGGGTTTCCTACAACTGTCATTAAGGCATCCAGGAAAACTGGTCATTGTCTCTTTCCCACTGTCTGTCTACAATGAGCACACCATACATCCAGGTTAATACTGTACAATGTACAACTCTATGTATTTTCTCATTTAATGTAAAAGCCAACTCTGTTGCACTATGTATAGAAAATGAAATTTCCAAGAGCAAATTGCCAGTCAATGGCTATGCCACATAGAATATAAGTCTCTTGATAATAAATTTCTGTTTTAAGATAAAAGTTAAGCACAGGAAAATGGTGAACTCATATGTTTGCTGTTTGCTTTATTTCTTATAAGCGTTACAAACTATGTTGTTTCACAATTTTGCTAGTCAATATGTGATCAATAATATGTTATGATGACAAAGTAATTTCTCCAGAATACAAATAAAACTCTTCCAGTTAAATTTTAACAATTGTCTACAATTATATTTATTATGCATACACACCATAAAGAATATTTAAAAAATGAAAAAATTGACTTTTTCCTTAATAAATTACTGGGTAAGACATGTATAAAGATTTATTCATTACAAATTTATTTACTGATGACTATATACAAATAAGCCTGGGCACTACAAGGGATCAAAGGATGACTGAGTCAGAGCACCTAACCAAAAGGACTGTGGGAAAAAGACCTGCCTACAGACTGCCACACCCAGTCATGGATGTATTTATCTGGACCAATCCTGAGGAAATCACTTACCACGTGGAAGAAATGCTATTGGCCTTGGGATAAGACTTTCATTTCCTGCTTGCTTTGTAAGAAAACCATATCTACATAGAAACACATAAAATTGCCCCTTACCAGATGTGAGGCTGTGTTCCTTTCCTCCTCAACTTTTCACCCACTTCTGCCTAGCTTGTCACTATTGTTATGTATTTAGAGACTTGAAAGTATTTGTGTCAAAGCATAATCCATTGTTGATTATGTTGCCTAGCTGAAAGTCTTTAGTTTCTCCACTGATTTTTGAGTACTCTTCACTCTCTGATTCAAGAAAATTCAGAACCTCAGTAGTTGACCTCTATGTGACCTCAGTATGCTCAGTGAGACATTTTCTGATAGCTAATTGTTAGGATGGCCTTACTCCCAACCAACCTCCCTTTTCTACTTCTTGAATTTGTCCCACTAAAATTAATTTTACAGTTGACATTTTGTAGCGTTTCATTAGTTTTCCTCAACATTTGATTACAGTATTATCACATAAGTGGGAATGAGGTTTATACTGAAATGAAAAGCTATTGTCAACGTGGAACTTCTGTCAGAGGTATAATTTTTAACACTTTAGTTTTTTGTGGTAGGGGCAGCTTTGTTAGCCTGACGGGTTAGGATCAGTTTTACACTCACTTATTACCAGACCAGTCTGGAATGTACTCCCAAAGTCAGTGAGTACAGTGTGTAGGCAGGTTAGTATCATATATGTACATTTAATTTATGACACCAAAACTTCTCAACCACCTTGGTCAATCTTTAGTTCTTAGATTAAAAAGAGCCATCACATATTTTATCCCATTAAATCTTCACAACACCTCTGTGAGATTTCTTTTTTCATTTTACTTTTAATCTCCAAATTACTCATGAGGAAACCAAGGATTGGATAAGTGAAGGGATTTTCCCAGGGCATACAGCTAGTAAGTCCCATGGAACTGGGATCCAAAATTAGGTCTAACTCCAAATTGAGTACAAATAACTCATATGTATTTAGCATCGATTATGTACCAGGCACAGCTCTAAGTACTTTACATATATTAACGAATTTAAACATCACAACAATGATTTAAGGGAGGTACTATTTTTGTCACTATTTTACATATGAGTAAACGGAGGCACAAAAAGGGTAAGTGACTTCTCAAACTCCCACAGTCATCAAGTGGCAGAACCTGCCTGTTAACTTGGGCTAAGCTCTGCTCTGCTGACTCTCCACGTGGGACACGATAGGCCAAATAACCACTTTGACATCTCAAAGAGGTGTTCGGATTTAATAGGATATAATGTATCTTGGCGCTTTGTAATCTTTAAAGACTCAAAGGTGACCAGAATGGCTAAGAAGTTTGAGGTCAGAAATGAAGTGTGCATATATTACATGGGTGAGGCACATCCCAGCCAGGTAAATGGGTAAATATAAGATGGTGGAATTATCAGACAGAATCAGAATATGTGCTGATAGCAGATTTCCCTTCATTTACCATCTTCCTCTTCGAAATTTCCTTTAGGTGGTTAAGGAATCAAGATCAGAAATTTAAGGGCAGAAACACAAATAATTACAGGTCATGGGTATATTTCATATTATAATTACTTTACTCTAATTCTGCTCCTATCTTAGTTTTTAGATTATCACCTTCTCATTAAGACTGGCTTTACAATTTGCCTAAATGGAAATTCAAGAGGTATAAACCTCACTATAAAGTGAGACATTTAAAAAAACATATTTTCTATTCACATTCCAAAAATCTTAAAATTTCACAAGAGACTCATTTTTCTTTCTATGTTAGAGGATTTTGGCATCATTTACAGTCATGATTCACTGCAACTGTGACAATACTTTTATATCAAGACTTTTTTAGGACTTTTCGTTCTGATCAACTCCTAGGTTGGTTTCACAGTGGACAACTCATTTATTTTTGTCCCAGGTAAACAGCTTATATCCATTTATTACTCAAAGCTGCCTGTGGAATTGGGTGATTAGCCATTGAATTTGATCAATATGAACAACCAAAATAGATAATAAAAGGTAAAATAATTTATAGAAACAAAAATTTTAACCCATCAGTCTAGATCATTGTCTCTCTTCAGCACTTATTTTCTTCATGGATGGAGATTAAGGTCTCTTAATAGCTGACTTCAAAGAAAGTATCCCTTTTTATCATCGTGTTCTTGGAATACTGTGATGCTTTGTGTGTATATAACCTGCCTACACAGAGGTTACTTGGCTATTGTGTTTTATGAACACGGTGCCTATCAGCAGAGCCCACCAGTCTCACCAGGCTGATGAAACACCTCACCAATCCACATTCACGGCTGACTGCATTTTCTTTCACTTTCTGCGGCTATGTGCTCTGAAATACTTAGAGTTTGGATTCAAATTTTTTTCAGAAGCCATATTTTGATAGTATGTATTAATAAGGAATATTTGTTACTGAAACACTGAACATAGATCATGTCATATGGTGTATTTCCACTATAGAATGTATCCTCCAAATACCACAGTGGCATTGGGCAAAGCAGGTGTAAGGAGTGAAAAGAAAAGAAAGACCCTTAGATATCTCAGAATGATTAAAAGTATAAATCACAAGTAAATTTATTCCTAATTCCAGAAATATACCCTAAAGGATAAAAATTTATAGTCCTTGTAATTTTATCTTGGGTACTGCTAGTTCTATTTTTAGCGATATAAATGTGTTAACCATATTTTCACTCTCACAAAACTGTTTGCTTCAGTATCTCCTAGCCAGTGAATTCCACTTATGTTTCAAGTTTTAAGAGGCAAAAGAGTTTTTTAAAGTTAGTTGCTTTTGCTGACTTTACGATTTTTATTTTCATCATGGTCATTTAATATTTATTTTTGTTTTTCTTTATGAATTTATTTTACATTAAAATTTTCTAGAACTTTGATTATTTCTTTTGCTGTATAGAAGTTTTCAGTTTATGTCTGTGGTGTCATATACAAATAAGCATTGACAAATGTCAAGGCAATGTCAAGGAGCTTCTTTCCTATGTTTTCTTCTAAAAGTTTAATGGCATCAGGTCTTATGTTTAAGTCTTTAATCAATTTCAAGTTAATTTTTGTGAGTAGAGTAAGATAAGGGTCCAATTTCATTTTTCTGCATATGCTTATCCAGTTTTCCCAGAACCATTTGTTGAAGAGACTATCGTTTCCCCATTGAGTGTCCTTGGCTCCCTAGTCAAATATTAGTTGACCGTATATGCAAGGTTTATTTCTGGGTCCCTTATTCTGTTCCATCCGTCTACGTGTCTATTTTTATGCCAGTACCATATTGTTTTAATCACTATACCTTTGTAATGTAATTTAAAATCAAGAAGGGTGATGTTTTTGAGATGAATAGTTAGATCAGATTACATATGTTGTGAAAAATTTTGTAGTTGCAGTCAGTTACCAAAAGAATAAAGCTTGGCATTTCTTATAAGGCCTGACCTCTAACAACTTTCCAAAATCATCTGCACCACTCCTTATGCTTTGGTTGACATCAGCCTGCACACTAGCCCCTGAAACAACTGTGCACTTTGTTATTTCTCAGCCTTTGCTTATGCCATACTTTAAGCCATTGTAAATCACTTGTCTTCTGCTCCCCAAAAGGAAAAATTAATTGTTTCTCCATGCAAGACTCAGCGTGTGCTAGTTAACATTCATATCTTTCTACTCTGAACCAGAAAGCTCTTGTCACATTTGTCTATTCCTTTAGATTCCAGATAGAATCTAAGCTATCTGAGGACAAATTCAGACCTCATTCATCACTGTGGCCCCTTTCTCATCCCTCCCACACCTACTGGTGCCTGGCTCAGAACTGAGTAAATGCAATCTGAAATGCATGTCACTGAATGATGGTAGACAGCAAATAGCTTGCCTGTGGTCGCTCAATTATTTTGGTGTTGGGCTGAGACTCTCAGAACCAGGTCCTGTAAATTCCCATCAGACCTAAGATCTTTCCACGAGATCATTTTGGTGACTCTTGTGGTCTAAAATTATCATTGTGTTGCCACCTGTGTTTACTAGGATAAATTATTTCCCATTTCTTCTCTGTGTTGGTATCTATTTTGATGATATAAGCAGGCTGCCATATCCAATCTGTTGTTAATACGTTGGGGTCCTCCACGTATTCTTTCTCTTACCTTCTCTAGCACCAAACAGGCTCTGAATTACGTATACTTTAGCCTACTATACCTCCTCTCCAATCTTAATTTTTTAACATGTCCAGACATTATTGTTCTTTTACACCCCTGACTTTGTGGTTATGTGCTTTAAACTTCTCCATATACCCTGAAAGTTCATGTTTCTCTTAAACATCTATCTCATTCTTTTCTGTTGGTAGTTCCATGAATGGCACATCCTAACATATTTTTTTCCATCTATTTAAGCACCAAATGTTTAAAGGCATTACCAAATCATTGTTTACTAATTACGCCAAAACAGTTTCACTTTCTGTTATTGCCTTGATACGTGAAAAGAAATATGAGGAAAAATTGGGCTAAGATAGCAATTTCCAATAGATGCATTTGCCTAGATTTTTAGGGTTGGACCTGAGAAATGCTTTTTTTCATACTCTTTCTCATAGAGCCATTTTTTTTTCCTGTAGTATCATTTTCTTTCCACTATATGTATGTTTTATGCCTTTCAGTCTTAAAAGAAAATTGCCAGTGTTGTCTTAATTCTCTTGCTTGAATTTCTTCTCAGATTGTTTTTTTTATTTCCTTACGCTTATTTTTAATAATTTTCTATAATTTCATCTGTGACTGGCAGATGTATGTAGGCTTAGTTATGCTAAAGCAAGAATTAAGCATCAAAATATAATTATTCACCCTACGTTTGTATGCTTGATTTAGGAAAGTAGATGATGATTATTTGCAAGGCTCATGAGTCAATAATTATCTGCATTTAAACTTTAAATTTTTATATTACAAATAGAGATGGATTCAGCCTGTAGGAGTCCTATATATTCGGAACTGACAATATAAATTGAAAAAAGGAAATGTAAAGAAGTTAAAACATTATAAAATAGGTTAAGAAAAAAGGTTAAAGATGAGCATTCTTTAACCACTTAATAACAGTTATTGAATAAATATTATCTACAATCGTAACAGAGATATGAACGATATAGAAACCTGAATGGAATCTGCCTTGTCAGAGCTCACAAACATATTAAATTTATTTATTACTGACAACACATAGAAAACAATCTACTATAGAGGATATCACTGGATTTTAAAGAGGGTAGAAAAACGATGTTAAATTCAGGGAGCTTTATTTTCCTAGAGCTATGAAACGTTAGAATAGGGTCTATGTTTTAGGATTATTTGCCCCAAAGCTGTCTGTTTGGCTGTAGCCCTTTCAGGGACTTTAGGTCTGGGAAAGCTTAAATATTATTTAGTCCAACTCTATCACTTTACAGTTTAGGAAACTGAGACCCAGAGAACTTAGATGGTTTATCCAATGTCGGTGACATATAAGTGACAGAGCCAAGAGCGTAAACCTGAGCTCTTGATTTTTTGTTCACCTTTCTGTGAACCTTTTCATTCCTTTAATAAATATTCAAATAGACCTGGGAATATAAAATATTAGGAATACAAAATAAATAAATTGTTCACTCTGAAATTGGTTTTTGTACAACAAACTAAAAAGGATGAGATAACATTACAAAAGAGATTAAACAGAAAAAGGTAGTTATGTTGGTGTGGGGGGATTCCCAGATCTGTGCTCTTTATGCATTGTTAGATAGCTTCCTATAAGTCAAAGAGGCTTGGGTCACATCAGAAAAATGTCAGTAGACTAAAATATATGCTGTCAACAACATTTAAGACAAGCAGATAAAGATTTTCACTTTTCATTTATGCTAGAAGTGTGGGCAAAGAAACAAATTTTACTTGAAACGTTTTGTTCTTTTTAACATTTTGACTTGGATGAAAACCAGTCGAGTGGATTTATTTTTATTAAAAGTTTCAGGATAGTGTTTAACCCCCACACACAAAACCCATAACGATAAGAATGCTTTATTTTATTATATAGAAAGCTTAAAATTTGAAGTAGTATTAGTTTTGCTGCTCCAATTGAATATAACTTGTAAGTCACGAAAGGTTGTTTATATCAATTATTCACGAAAAGAAAGTTCCAACTCTGGTAGTCACTTTTTATTAAAGAAAGACATGAGGCTATTTTTTATCATACACTGCCAACTGAATTACATGGAATAAAAAGAAAGCAGTGTGTTGTTTTCTTAATGAATACAGACACTCAGTGTTTACTCCAAGTATATATAATATATAATATTACTTCAAGTAATATATATTTTACTTGAAACAATAAAAGGCTGTGTTTCAAACTTAGTTTATTCTTATAATGCTAGCTAGCTTTCTCATAATTTTTCTTAGTATATGTGCTGCCAAAGTGAGCACTCTCAAATTAAAAATTTTAATGACACCATATTCAGTCTCCATTTTATTAAAAATTTGATTTCTTTTGCTATCTTTCAAAAATATAAACAGCAAAGAGGACCTATGAAAATGGAAAGTGTTTAGTAAGAACTTTTGATATCGTAAGTTATTTAATTGTATGTTGGGTTACAGTTTTGAAAAAACAAATTTAACAAGTATAAAAAAACAAAAAAAACAAAACCTTTTCATTTTTTGTTCCTAATGAGACTATTCAAAATGGTTATGCACAAAGCAGACTTTGAACAGGTTTACCGTATCTAATTATCAAAAGAGATTATATAGTTTGATACATAATGTACATGTTACAATTACATAATGGATTGCATTGAGCATGATCAAAACATTTTTGCTAGTGATGTAACTGGACTATCCACTTACTCCCCCCAAAAAAAACACAAACAATTCCCAAGGTAGAAAGCATGACATATTTTTAACATAAATATAATTATTTCTGAGATACTCCAGTACTCTAACATTTTGCTGATAGCTATATCTATGATCACCATGTCTTTATGGTGGTGTCATTGAAAATGAAATCTTCACTTTTGCAGAATTTATAAAAACTCTATCTAAACAAAGGCAATTTTTGTAATGGTTAAAAGCCGGAGCTGATGATAAAAGTTAATAAGTTGGCCCATAATCTTCTAGCAATATATAAAAATGTTCTAGAATAAAAATTTCAAATCATTTGTAAGCAAATATTACTAAAGGCTTTCAAGTCATCTATCAACTTGCCATCATATATTTTAAATGTAATTTACATCTTTACCACCATATTTAAAATATCATAGTTAATTCTTCTTGCTAATGTTGGAATTTGAATCCCTAGGCTTGCATTTATATTTGAAGAAGCAAAAAAATTATTGCCTCTTGGCACTTGGAATGAGATGACTGGCAGACGTTAATATGTAATTTCTTATCAAATTGTTACTGCTTGCTTTTTTGTTGTTTGGTTTGTGTGTGTTTTTAATTGTTGTATATGCACAATACTCAAGGCACTATTCTTTACCCAATTACAATCATATCTCTTGAGAAAGCAGAAACAGAAACACCATCTCTTTTACATGGATCACTGGCATATAAAATATTTCCTTATAAATCTGAATTTAGTCTTCTGGAAAGACTTTAAATAAACTGTAAAAGAGGCAGATACATTCTAGACAATGGTGTGGTATAAAGTAGAAACACTACAGTCTGTGTTATTCAGCAGTTCTTTTGTTTACAAGTAATAGAAATTTAAATTCAAGCTGACTGAAACAAAAAAAGGAATTCACTGACTAACATCATGGAAAACTCACAGGTTAGGTCCGGCTTCAGGGATTGCTAAACTGAGATGCTTAGGAGATTTATCTTTCATTTCCTAGCTCTAATTTGCTTTGTGTTCGTTATACTCTTCAAAAAATCATCTACCTAAGGTGGCCTCCAGAGACTCTAGGTTTACTCCTAGCTATTCCAATGGAGAGGGGGTTCTCGTCTCAATAGTTCCAATAAAATCCCAACACTAGGTATCATTGGATGCCTTGGATCATGAGCACATCCTGGAAGCAAAGGAAGTGGAACATACTCATGCTGCAAGGCTAGGTCACATGCCCATTCCAGGATCAGAGAGCTACTGTCAGCTCCAGCCAAGCTGCATAGACTGAAAGTGGGGAAGTGCTGGTTCCTGAAAGGAAAAACATATGATATTACCAGAAGAAAAATGTTGACTAGGAAAAAAAAAAACAATGTTTACCTTACTCTCAAATGCAGGTTATTGTAGTCTACTTACTACTAGATAACTTTTACTGACTCATTAGCTGTTCCACATATAAGACTTGATTTGAGTTTTAAATGACTAGCATTAAGAATGTAGGCTCATCTTGTTTTATGGTATCAGAATGACAGAGTCTTCGGAAGCAAGCTTACAAGGAATTATCTTTTGCTTCAGATCAACATAAAGGAAACATGGATTTTAAGTACCTTCATTCATTATTTTAAAGCATACTTTAACTTCTATTATTCTACAATTTCTGCAACACCCCTTTTCTTATTTTGCCATTGATGCAAGTATAATATATTTTTTAAATGAATTCTTGTTTTTCTTTTGTCCCTTATTAGTAAGCTGGTTTTCTCTCCCAAAATGAAGTTCACCATTATAGATCCAGGCAAAAAGAGAGAGGAGGGAAGACGCTTTCTATGGAAGGAAAAGTTATGCTGTGGTGGGAAGCCTGCCTGCTTTGTCCAAAGGTTTGTGCAGGGAGTCAAATGCAGGACAGGGATCTTCAGTACCAGATTAGAGAGATGTAGTCATCTGGAAGAAGCCAATGGATCCTGACCAAGCTGAGATGGGATAGACAAGGGATTTATTAGCATCAGATATTAGCAGCAGGTGCACAACTGTCATTCATCCAGCATGCATAATATAACAATACTAGTTGTTTATAGCCAGTGTCTGTATTTGTAGATGACCTTGTAGCACTTGTTTTTAGAAAGTTTTTACTATCACAACCAATAAATGATAATCAAACTTTAGTGGTTGGCCAATCAATGTACACATACCAAGGACAAACATGAGGCCAGCGTTCCCCTCTCTTCCCCAATGCCATGAGGTGATTTATACTTTTCTTCCACACATCAAGTACCATCTTGAAGAGAAATAGAGGAAGGAGAATGAGACATTGTTGCAGGATTACTTTAGGATTATGCTAATAGCCTGTCTAGATAATTGGATGGATTAATATTTGAGTCAGATTAGGCTAAATTTAGTATTTCAACCCTACTTCCTACTGAATGAGGGGGTGAGGTCTTGAAAATTAGATCAGTTATAGAGAAATAAAAAAGTCACATCATATGCACATCCAGCTTGTGGTATATGTAAATTTTCAGTCCTGATGCACATATAAATGAATTAGCTTTGAATATAAATTCATGCTGTTGCCACTAGCAAGTGCCAGTTAATTTACCCATAGACATTTGCCTGGGACCTGTGTGTGATGTTAAAACATAAAAAATAAAAACATAAAAGATCATAATATAAAAAAATAATGTAACAAAACAAAAGTCAACGCGTATCTCATAAACTATATTATGATAGAACGATATCTTCACAAGGAAAAGGAACACTCAAAAACACCTTTACCAGATAAACCTGGGTATCTGCCCCCAAAACTTGAAAACACTTATCTATAAAGATGTACGTACACCTATGTTCATTGCAGCATTATTTACAGTGACCAAGAGATGGAAACAACCCAAGTGTCCTTCCATAGATGATGGGGTAATACACAATACAATATTATTCAGCCATGAAATGAAATACTGCCATTTGTGACAACATGGATGGATCTTGAAAATATCATGCTAAGCGAAGTAAGTCAGATGGGAAAAGTTGAGAATCACATGATTTCACTCATACGTGGGATATAAAACTGAAAGCAACAAACAAACAAGACAAACAAACAAATGACAACTCATAGAAGCAAAAAACAGTTTAGCAGTTACCAGAGGGAAAGCGGGGAGAGGGAGGTAGAAAAGGGTAAAGGGGGTCAAATATATGGTGACAGAAGGAGATCTGACTTTGGATGGTGAACACACAATGCAAAACATATACAGATGATATATTATAGAATTGTACACTTGAAGATGATATATTATAGAATTGTACACTTGAAACCTATATAATTTTATTAACCAATGTCACCAATAAATTCAATAAAAAATAAAAATTAAAAATTAAAAAAATAAATAATAAAAACCTTTAAAGCGTTGTCTAAAATAAGAAAAAGATGGAAAATCTCCTAGCCATAAGAGTAATTAATTGCCTTGTCTTGTAGGTAGATTTAGTAAAATTATAATTTTTTTATAACCAGATTACCTTGTAATGGAAATAGTAATAGAAGCTAAAGAAGAGAGTAGGAAAAAATATTAGCAAATATAACATATACACAATTAATATCCTTCTTGATATTAATTGATAGGTAATACATAGGGCTAAAAATCCACTAAACTATATTTTTATATAGGAAAAGGATATGAGCAGAAAATTTACAAAAGAGGAAAAAGAAACAGAAACATGGAAATGTTTATTTTATTTCCAGTAATTAAAGATAAATCCCATAAGTGATTTGTATAAATAAAAAAAGAATGCTTTCTCACAATTGAAATAGCATGTTTTATACTGCTGATGCTATTGCAAATTGTTTGGAATTTAGCAGTATGCACCAAGAGTCACAAGAAAGTAGAACTATGGGGGACCATCACTTAAAGAAGTAACCTCAAATGTGGAAAACTCTAGACTCACAAATATGTTCATCATGACTTTTTACAGTAAAAAAAGAGAAAACCACCTAAACATTTGAAAGCAGGGGAGTGATTACCTACACCTAATTGTAGGCATATTATGCAAGGAATTGTAAATACGGTTTATTAGAACCAAAACAAAATATTTGTTTCTATTCTTAAAGAAAAAATGTTATTTTAGGATTTTATTTGTTATTATTTCTAATAACAAATGTATATTAAAACTTAGATTATGTCAGAATGGTGGAAATATCAGGCACTATTATTCTATTTTCCAAATACCCACAATGTAGTCAAGAATTTTATTAGTGGATAAAATGTATTAAAAAAAGAAAAAGGGAGAGAGAGAACATCTGCTGGGGCACCCTCCTCAAGCCCCTAAGGATCAGGGTATGGATGAGGGTGGAATCAATGGGTGACAATCAAGCCGTCTCACAGAAAACAAAAGAAAAAAATTACGTAAAAAGAGAAAGCACTGTTCTGGATGTGAAAAACCCTGGTTTCTCTCTTGGCTATGACATCGACCATGTTAGTGATCGTGGGGAAAGAACTGAACATCTTTGGACTCTAGTTTTCTTTACTACTAACGTCTTTCAATGAAATCTGTTCATTCAAGTCTTTCAAACCCTAAAATTCTGTTATCTCTGGTTTATAAATAATGAGCATAAGAGGAATTTAGTTTGAGATTTCTTTCAAAATACGAGGTCGAACAATTAAGTCTGTGAACTCATCAAAGAAAAAGTGCTACATACCTCATTGCTGAATATCACTATGGTCACCTTCAAAGTTCTCCCCTTGGGAAGCTATGCACCGATGCCAGCACCTAGTCCACCCTTCAAAGCAATTTTGGAATTCTTTTTCTGGAATGGCCATCAGGGCTATCATCATATTACCCTTGATGTCCTGAATGTCATCAAAATTTCTTCCTTTCAATATTTTCAGGTAAAGAAAGAAGTCATTGGGGGCCAGGTCAGGTGAGTAGGGAGGATGTCCCAATACAGTTATATTTTTTAATGGCTGAACCTCCCCGCCGCAGACAGTGCCATGTGAGCTGGTGCGTTGTCGTGATGCTAGAGCCATGAATTGTTGGCCAAAAGTTCAGGTTGTTTTCATTTAACTTTTTTACGCAGCCTTTTCAGCACTTCCAAATAGTAGACTTGGTTAACTGTTTGTCCAGTTGGTACAAATTCTTAATGAATAATCCCTCTAATATCAAAAAGTGTAGCAACAGTGTTGCAACAAGTTTGCGAACTTAATTGTCAGACCTCCTATTGGTGCAAATATTATATGGAAATGGAGCATTACTACCTGAGGGGTGAGTTTATAGACAAAAATATAAATAAAGCATTTAAAAAGTTTGTTACATACTTAAAAATATTTCATGAATTATGGAAAAGTTATCGAAAAAAGAAAAGGTCATTAAACAAAAACAAAAGATTAAATAACACTCAACAGGTTTTTAATAATATATACCTTGTGCAAAGCACTGTGTAGTAAAAAACATAGAGAATCTAATTAGAAAGATTAAAATTTAAAGCTGAAAAGTTACATGAAATATAAAGCGAAATTCACTTATTTTTAAATTAGTATATTTTTTATATTTTATTTAAAATGTTTGCTTATCATTAGGTAATGAGTATACTTTGCTATATTATCTTCTAAAAGTTTTATGTTTATGTTAAGATCTTAATCCATTTGGAAATGAATTAAAAAATAAATGGTGTCCTGTAAGAGTCACTTCCTCCCCATTTACTGAAAACATGTTTTGGTATTCTCCTTTCTCCACTACCCTGCATGCCACTTTTGACATAAATCATATAATTATGACTTTGTCTCTAGAATCTCTTCTAGTCTAACCTCTTCTAGTCAATCTTTGCACCCATACTTCACAATCTTAATTATTGTAGTTTTATAATAAAACGATATTTGGCAGTGTAAATCCAAATTTCATCATCTTCAAGATTACTTTGGTTTTTTGCACTTCTGTGTACATTTTGGAATCTGCTTGTTGATTGATAAACACTTAAAATATAACTGCTGAGATTTTGATTGGGACAATATTGAAATAGATTAATTTGTGGAATCTGGAATCTTTATAACAGCAAATTTTGCATACATAGTATATGCTACCAAAATCATACATGTATATACTACAATTTATTTAGGTATTTAAGATGACCTTTATATGTTTTATAGTTTTCTGTAAGCTCTACAAAATTATTAAAATTATTCATTTATAATTTATGTTTTTATTGCTATTGTAAATGGTTTTTAAAGAAGAAAATTTATTTTATGATTATATGTTGCCAGTATAGAAATAAAAATAAAGTTTATGTACTGATCATAACATTGCTGAATTCACTTATTAATTCTAGTTGTATATAAAAATTCTTTTGAATTTTCTACTATTCATTATGTTATCGATGAAAAATGAGAGTTCTATTTCTTTCTTTCTTTCTTTCTTTCTTTCTTTCTTTCTTTCTTTCTTTCTTTCTTTTTTTAAGATTTTTTATTGGGGAAGGGGAACAGGACTTTATTGGGGAACAGTGTGTAACTCCAGAACTTTTTTTTTCCAAGTCAAGTTGTTGTCCTTTCGATCTTAGTTGTGGAGGGTGCCGTTCAGCTTCAAGTTGTTGTCCTTTCAGTCTTACTTGTGGAGGGCACAGCTCAGCTCCAGGTCCAGTTGCTAGTTGCAGGGGGCACAGCCCACCATCCCTTGTGGGAGTCGAACCGGCAACCTTGTGGTGGAGAGAACGTGCTCCAACCAACTGAGCCATCCAGGAGCTCAGTGGCAGCTCAGCTCAAGGTGCCGTGTTCACTCTTACTTGCAGGGGACGCTGCCCACCGTCCCTTGCGGGACTCAAAGAATCAAACTGGCAACCTTGTGGTTGAGAGCCCACTGGCCCATGTGGGAATCGAACCGGCAGCCTTCGGAGTTAGGAGCACGGAGCTCCAATCGCCTGAGCCACCGGGCTGGCCCCTATTTATTTATTTACTTACTTACTTACTTATTTATTTATAATCCTTATATTACTTATTATTTTTTTGTCTTCTTTAGATTAATAATGTATTTCTAAATTCTGTTTCCCCTTTGTAATTCCATTTATTGTATATTCTTTTGCTATTATTTTGTTGCCCACCCTAGTGATTACAACATGAATACTTAACTTGTAGGGTCATATAAAATTTAATCCTTTTTCCACCTCTCAAACAAGTCAATGAACTTTGAACACTTTATTACCTCCTTGCTCCATATATATGTGTGTGTGTGTGTGTGTGTATACATATATACATACACACACACACACACACACACACATATATATAACTAAAAATACATTATATTTGATTTTGTCAATTAAAATCTATTTAGTTTTATCTACTTATTTATCTTTTCCATTGGTTTCCTTCTTTCTTGAATTTTGGTGTTACCATCTAGGATAATTTTACTTTTGTCTGAAAAACTTTTATTAGTATTTTCTGTTGGGATGTGTTGATGATGAAATACCTCACTTTTGTTATTTGGATATGCCCTTATTTTTTCTTTGGTTTAAAACGTAATTTGGGGTGTGGATTTTTCTTTCTTTCTTTCTTTCTTTTAAAGATTTTTATTAAAAATATAACTAATATATTATATTAGTTTCAAGAGTATACTATACTTATTCAACACTTATATACTACTTTTTTGTATATATACAAAAAAGTGATCCAGCAACAATTTGATACTGTACTATGCTATCACAATATTATTGACTATGTTTCCCATGCTATACATTATATTACCATGACTTATTTATTTTATACCTGGAAATTTGGACCTCTTATTCACCTTCCTCCCCCATGCTTTTTAAAAATTTATTAATTATAGTTGACATTCAATATTATTTTATATTAATTTCAGGTGTACAGCATAGTGGTAAGACATTTATATAATTTAAGATGTGATCTCCCTGATTAGTCTAGTACCCATTTAGCACTATACAGAGTTATTACCATATCATTAACTCTATTCCCTGTGTTTTACTTTACATCCCCATGATTATTTTGTAACTACTAATGTGTATTTTTTAATCCCTTCACCTTTTTCACCCTGCTCCAACCCCCTCCTATCTATCACCCCAACAAATCTAGTAGCCATCTGACACCATACATAGTTATCACAATATTATTGACTATATTCCTTAGGCTGTATCCTACATCTCCATAACTACTTTGTAACAACCAATTTGCACTTAATCCCTTCCCCTTCTTTCACTTACACCCCAACCCCCTCCCACCTCAAAATGTTTTCTGTATCTATGAGTTTGTTTCTGTTTTGTTTGTTAATCTTGTTCTTAGATTTCACATATAAGCAAAATCACATTACATCTGTCTTTCTCTGTCTGATATACACAATAGTGAATGAGACTGACCCTGAGGCTGATTGGCTGTGGGGTTTGGCCACATCCACAGCTTATGGGCTGCTGACTAGGGGGCTTACCACACAGAACAGGATTCACTCCAGTGGGCTCTGGTGCCTGTTGAGACCACCCTTTGTGTATGCCACTTGTGGAGGTAATTGGGCAGTGCTCTGCTGTGGTCTGATGCCGACCTCTAAGTATGTTGGACTGGGGCCTCTTGGGAGGGGCTCTGGTGGAGGCCCACTGCCTGTGATCAGCTGGGGACTACATAGTAGGATCTATAGAGTGATACATGTTTTTTTGCTGACTATACTAACACTGGAAGGGTGTGGGAGAGGCTTCGCTGTGAACTGAGGTCAGCTGTCACCAATACCAGGCCTGGGGTAACTCAGCAAAAAGCCAGAACACCTGGAGGCCTGCTGCCAGCTACTGGCTCCCTTAAGGTTCAGCCTCAGATAAAGCCTCATGTGGTTCACAAGTTGGGTGAGTCAGGGTCTCAGGGAGTCACTAGAATGGGAAGAGTTGTGGTCACCAGGTTAATGTAGATTGTGGTTTGGTGCCAGTGCTGAGCCTGGAGTCACTCAGCAAAGTCTCAGAGCACACAGAGGCCAGTAGCCTGGGGCCTGCTGGATTCTGACAGTTTTCCAAGCAAAAGTACAATGTGGGTGGGCCTGGCTGCTTTTGAGAAAGTGCCTCCAGTGTTGGGGAAAGTGCCTCCAGTGTAGGGCAGGGTCCTAGTTGAGTCAGTAGGGTGGAGCAACGGAGCTCACCAGGCCAATCAGATTCAGATTTGGCCTGTGGATGGCAGGCTCAACACAGGCAAGATGGTCCCTACCTGTTGGCTGCATAGAAGAAAGATCCCTCACAGGGAAACTACTGACAGTCCTCCAGTCCTCTCCTCGAAGGCACACACCTCAGTCTTCTCCCCCATATGTCTCAGAGGCCCCCAAGTCACCATCCCTCCGCTGGAGCCCAAGGTGAGTGAGTGTCTGTGAGCGAGTGAGTCTGTTTCCGGGCCATTTCAGAGGGTGTCTGGGTTTCCTCACAGCCTTTCAGTTCACCCAAATGGTCAGAATCCCCACTGTTTTTCACAACCGGATGTTGTGGGAGATCCTCTTTCCAGCACCAACACTCTGAGTCGGGGAGCCTAACATGGAGGGCTGGGGTCCCTTACTCCTCTGTGGAGAACCTCTGTGGCTGAGATATCCCTTCTGATTTTCAACCACCGCAGGGAAGTTTGGGGCCCTCCATGTCTCTGCCTCTCCTACCAGTCTTGATGTGGCTTCTTATTTTCAGTTACAGAACTTCTGTTCAGCTAGACTTCAGATGGTTCTCCAGGTTGATTGTTCTGTAATTTAGTTGTAACTTGAGTGTGTTCATGAAAGGACAGAGGCACAGTGTTTATCTACTCTGCCATCTTGGATCTCTGGGGTTTGGAATTTTAGATTGGCAATTATTTGTTTTAAATATTAAAAGTAGTAAGGTTTTATTCCATTGCCTCTGTCTTGTGTTATTTCTTTTGAGAAGTAAGCTGTAAATCTTATATTGCTCCTTTGAAATTGTCTTTTTTTTCCAAATGCTTTTAATTTTCTGCAGCTTTAGTATGATGTTCATAAATATTGTTTTCTTTGCATTTATTCTATTTGGTTTTATAGTACTTCTTAAATCTTTATTTTGTCATTTGTCTTGGAAAAATATTGGCCAATATCTCTTCAAATATACTGTTGATATATTCTCTCTGTCCTCTCCTTCAGGGACTCTAATTACACATATGCTAGATAATTCATTTTGTCTAGACGACTTTCCCCGTATTTTCTATTCATTGGTATTCATACTCTGTCTGGTTATTTCTACTGACTTTTCTTCCAGTGTCACCAATATTCTCTGCTACTGTGTCTAATTTACTGTTATACTTGTTTATCGAATTGAATTCAATTATTGTGGGGTTTATTATTATTATTATTATTATTTTACTTTTAGAATCTCCACTTGATTATTTTCCATACAATTAAGTTTCTTTTAAAAATTCCCCATTTGTTTCATCTAATGTTTTGGACGTGTTATTCATAGTTATTTTAACGTTCATGTCTATCCAATATGTTCCAGTCCCACCTCTGACTCTAATGACCCTTCTAGCACTGGACAATAGAAAGTCCTTATGTCACTGTTTCTCATCTACCAAATAAAGAGATCTGTTATTTTGCTAAACAAAACTACTTTGTTCATGCTACTTGAAGCATCACCTTACAATATTGAGCTATGCTTAGCCATAAACTTTTATTTAAAAATCAGAGGTTTATATAGGCTTATCTCAAGGTTCTTCCTAATTCTACAAGACTAACTCTATGGCTATTTTGGAATGTCCTCAATGTTTGGCACTATGCTAGACACTGAGAACATATTTTATCTAAATTTAGTATTCAAGACAGTACTATTTAGACTGAATGCTTCTCGGCAATTCTCTGTCTTTTTCATTGCTTTCTGTCTCCTAGTAGAATGCTTGGTGCAAGGCATATGCTCAATAAATATTGTTGAATAAATAAATGAGTGATTTAGTTAATTGTATTAGAAATGCAGATAAAGTGATCAAACTCCTAGCCTTTGTTAAAGGATTAATAAGAAATGGTGATTGTCTGAACATAGGAACTGAAAGAATAGGGAGGAGTTAAGAAATGATAATTCCTAGGAGCTATTGAGCATTTACTATATATTAGATATTGTTCTGAATGTTCCATTTACATTATATCAGATAATACAGTTTCTCTGTGAGGTAGATATTGAGGATAAGGTTAGCTTTCCTACCTAAAAGTGACAAAGGTGGAATCCAAACTCAGGTCTGCCTGACCCCAAAGCTTTTAACTATTATTGTATTTTATGTTGCCTAAATTTTTAATCACAGGGGCAGGGAAAATGTCTTTTCATGGGCAGTTAAAAATTTATAAACCTAGATATGTAAATATAAATAGCAGATTCAGATATAGATTTATATATATACATGAAATGGTCTTTGCTTCAGGAGGTGTTACTATTTTTTTTTTTTCTCTTCTTTGGTGCTTTTTCTTAACCTTGTAAGAAAATACCCAATATCTTCTCCCACCAATCCAAAACCACCCGCCAATGAGTAGAGGATTTTTGAATATTTTATACCATTTCTCAGAGTTTTCTTCACATGCTAGAAATGGATTTTTGAAAAATACAAGTATACATGTTACATATACATAATTGAACACATATACAGTAGACAAAGAGAATGTGTTTTTTCTTCACATAGCAGATCTGCTAAAAAATCAAGTCTTTCACTTGTCTTAGTAAATTAACATGTAATGGTTTCCAGAATTGGAATAAATGTTCTTGCTTTATTTTTCACAAATTCTCCTTTGAATGACACTTCAGTGAGGGAATGTGATATCGTTTGCCAAAAAACAAATTTTAAAAACATGTCAGGAAAGTGAAATTCTTTTAGAGATCTTATTTTGCACACATAGCCTGAAGATGACACATTTTTATCACAAGGATGAGAAATAAAAGCCTAGAAAGAATTTAATAGGATAAATAGAGTAGAGCAGTTTCTTCTAAATGTCCGATATATATTCTTCAGATGAACACTTCTTTCTAGTGCCAGCATATCTTCAATGGTAGACTACTATGCAGCAACTAGAGGCAAACCCAGTCTCTCAGACCTCAGCTCTGACTTCTCTCCCCTGGTTTGCTCTACTTCAGCACCACTGGCACTTGTGGTGTTCTTTGGAATACATTAAGCACATTCCTAACTCAGGACTTTTACACTAACTTTTCCTTCTGCTTGAAATATTCTTCCCCGCGGGTGTCTCCAGTATTTACTTCCTTACTTCTTTCATGTTTCTGCCGAAATGTTGCCTTTCCAGTGAGGCCTCTGACCACCGTTTATAGAAGAGTAAGCCATGCCCTTCCTTACCCACAGAATCCACCATACCACTATCCTCTTCATTGCTTTATTTTCTTCTAGCACATGCTTCATCATCTGACATACTATGTAATTATTTGCTATTTCTGCAGTTATTATCCATCTCTTCCCTTAGGATATAAATTTTATGAGGGAAGAAAATTTACTTTGTTCACTTTTGTGTCTCAATGACTACAGTAGTGCCGGGCACATGGTAGCTCTCAATAAATATTTGTTGAATAAATGAATGTTGAATGCATAACAAGGAAACATTTTTGAGGAGGTTTTTAACTCTTCTAAGCCATTAGGAGATACTTATTCACAGAAACTAAATTCAATATTCCAGTTAGAACATATCGTTGGCACATTAAAAAAATTGCTATGCATTGTCTCCTAGAAGAACCCTCATACATATCTGTAATTGGTTAAATCAGAAGCATTGATGGAAATATTTCTAGCTATGTTCATCTCAACTAACTTTCTAACACAATTCATGTAGGAAACATGGAATCTTATCTGTTCTGTTAGTGGTTGCTTCTCTTGCATCTCCAAATAAAACACAAAGCCAAATGCTCCAACCTTGTAAATTACCAAGGTATTAACCAAAGTCAGCTGCAACTTATAAATGCCCCCCTTTTTATAAGAAGTCAGTTTGGGCATGTGTTCTCCTTAGTATTACATAGCATTTAATCTCTCTTTTTCATGCCATCCAATTTTTTTTTATAGTACACAATCTATCTTTATGAGGATTCCTTAAGCCCAACAATCCGTTCAACATTCTCTGAAGAAAACACACACACACACACACACACACACACACACACACATTTCAAAAGTTCATTATTTTTCCACAGCATGTGATGACATAATATAGAATTGAGGTTTTTACTTTCTTTATAAAAATACACCTGTAATACTAATTAAGTCACTTATATGGGTGCCAATATAAACCATAAAGAAATCAACGGTATTAGGAACTATAATATTACCTTAAATATGCAGCAAACAGATGTTAGAACAGGAGACGCAGTTTTGCTTAGCATAAGTCACACTCTGGTAAAAGGCACTTAGACAGGCATGTTGACTCTCGCAAATATCCAGAGAGTTATTTTTGTAAGATACACAGCACAGTAGCACAGGCACTGAGGGAATCTTAGGCCCTGGAGAAAGGGCGTCAAAATAACGATACTCATACAAAAGCTCACAATACTGGAGCAGTGATTCATAACTGGTTCCTGAAAATAAACCCTCAATATAAAGGTAACGACACTAGGCCCTTTCCCTTTGTCGACATGTTGTTGGTTTGTTGTATACTTTAAATCTGGGGTCATCACACAGGCATTTCTACTGTTGTCCTATTATAATATTCATAGAGCCTCCTTTCACCTTTGAAAGTGTGGATGTTTGTGTATAAATTATCAGATCACCCTATTTATTTTTTTACTCCCCTCTGTATACAATCAAGTGAAAAGTTTCTTTGTCTCAGAGGCAGGAGCTATCCTAGAGCTTTTTCTGTGCAGATCACACCTTTGGAAAGACTCATTAAGATGAACGACGCAAGAAAGGCCTAAGAATTGACTTCCTTTTGATCATTTAAAGAATACATCGTGCTCTTCGTAAATATTTTCAAAATTATGGTTCCATGTGCATGTGTATGATTTTAAAGCACGAATAATTCTTACTTTAAATTCAGTCTTGTTCATGTGAACACTAGTGGGACTGAATATTTAAAAAATTACACAAGTACTAGCTTTTTATAACAGGGTCGTATTTTCTTCTCTTTTCACAGAATAAACCTACAGCGTCCAAAATATTGAAAGATTAATTTAAAAAGGAAAAAAATATTAGGAAATCGAGTCTTACTCTTTTTCCCCCCACTAATTGCAATGTAACATCACAGAGGTCCCTGTCCTTTAGACAGAGCCAAACCCTTTGGTGCTGAAGATGCTGTATTAAGTACAGCCCAGGCCTCAGACATTCACTTAAATAACATCCCTGTTTTATCAGGGAATTATGTGTGTGTATGTGGTCTTTATATAACTTTAAAAAAAAAACAGTCAAGATTTGTATCTCTGGATTATTAAAAATAGCATCCTGCAAAGTCTTATGCAAGGGGCTTAAGTCTAAAAGAAACCTAAACACTATATCAACACAGAATTTTTAGGTTTGATTTATTTCACTAAGTCCATAAAACACTCTGAAATGTAGTGTTTAATTTTCCCTTTTCTTTCTGTATATCTATAAGTGTCTCTGTGTTCATAATTATAATTATGATTCATGAAAAGCAAAGAAGTCCCTTACTTAAGTTCCCTCTCTGGAATCCCCTTCTGTCCTCACTGTCTCCTTTTCTCCTTTCCGCAATTTATCCAAGGTGGTTGAACAGGAGTCAGACAGGGCTATGGCAACTTCGGTTCAGGTTCAAGGACCAAAAAAGAGCTAATATTGTATCTTCTGTGAGATAAACCTGGTTTCATTTGCAGAATTTGCTGTGTCAGTCTGTTTAATCTTGGAAAAGGTCATGTGATTTTCGGTCACTCTACCCCTCCCCCCATGTGATAGGGAATCACTTAGGAGGGCTTAGACTCCTCCTTGGCACTCTAAACCAAATTGCAACACATGGGTGTGTCAATCATTTATGTAGGAAGTTCTCCCTTTCCCCTTTGCCCTAAAGGATGAGCATTTGAACACAAAGGAACTTTCTATTTAATTTTCATTGACTGAAATAAGCGTAAAAACATGATTGGTTCAAAGGCTTTTAAAGGTCTCTCGTGTACCTGAAATATAGGCTTGTTCTGTATTCCTCTGCTTCCCTAGGCCCCTACCTCCAGCCCTTAGTAAGTACTGTCAAGTATACCTCTAAAATGTGCCTTGAAGTTGTTTGTTTACTTCTTTCCTTTTACAACTACCACTCTCTTTGCAGCCACCACCTTGAGATTTCTTGCCAGTATACAGCAGCCCCAGAACTGGTCTCTTTATTTCTACTCTTGCCTTACTACAATCCCATTCTCCACTAAAACAATAATCAGTTCATATTCTGCCACTCAAACCCTCCAATACTTTCCTACTTTTATAGCATAAAACACAAACGTTTTACTGGGGCCTAAAGGCCCTGCAAGATCTGGCCCTGGACTACATCATCTCTTAGCGTGTCCTCGTTTGCTCACCCCTTTCCAGACATGAAGGCCTTCCTATGTTCAATGAATAGGCCTAGCTCTGCCAGCCCAGAGCTTCTGCACTGGCTGCTCCCTTCCTCTGATATCTGCAGAGCTGGCTCCTTCTTGGCATTCAGGACTCAGCTCTAGTAGTACCACCTTAGAGAGTCCTCCTATAGTTATTCCATCTAAAGTTGTTCCTTATTCCCTCCCCTAGTAACTGCTTATCACATTACCTACACATTATTGCATAGAGAGCAAATAGTTTTATTTATTTATTTATTTATTTATTTATTTAAAAGATGCTTAATTCCCAAAGGCCATGTGCAAAAGGAGAAAGGTTCTGGTACCTCAGCTTCCCAGGCCCCTCACAATAGAAGTCTCAACTGGTTTGATAATCTTTGTCACCACCAAGGGAATGAGAGCAACAAAAGAAAGAGAGGTTCTTTTGGAAGAGAGAGAATTGAAGA
Organism: Rhinolophus sinicus; assembly: GCF_036562045.2. NCBI lineage: Eukaryota > Metazoa > Chordata > Mammalia > Chiroptera > Rhinolophidae > Rhinolophus > Rhinolophus sinicus. The sequence goes on from NC_133755.1 coordinate 108,792,971, forward strand.
ACTGTCAGAGTCCTTCTTCACCCTGTTAGGGAGCCGGATCTAGCTCCCCTGAGGTGTGGTGAGATTGAAGACTGAAGACGGATGACAAAACTCACTTCTTCCCTTGAGATTTCTGAAGGCAGGAAGCTTGTTGGATTCCCCTGCACTAGCTGAATATATAAAACTACAGTCCAGGGTTTCTAAGAAGTGGGGGAAGGACAGGCATGTGCACATCCCAGTTCTCTACACCCCTAGGAGAGAGTGAAGTAAGGGATCCTTCAGTTCCCATGATCCCAAGGGAGAGAGGCTGGACTTAGCTGAGGGATAGAACTTGTAGGGCTACACTGGCAGTTGCTTAGTGGCAATCCAAGAGGTTATATGTATCCAGAAGAGGATATGGGGCATATCACAGTTGGGGACTGAATGAAGACACCCACTGTGCATCTTCTTAACCATGGAAAATTACTGGTGGCCTCCGTTATTGACCCTCTTATATCTGTGCTCTTTGCAATGCCTTTGAAGCTTCTCATTACAGGATGGAACTATGACTCTGATGTGGCCTCGTAACATTCTTTGGCTAATAGAATGTGGTAGAAGACTGTGTGCCAGTTCTGAGCCTAAGCTCAAGAGGCCTTGTAGGCTTCCACTCTGTCTTCAACCCCTGTGATCTCTTGGTTCAGAATAATCTGTTGGAGGATGAGAGATCATGTGGAGGGGAGATGACTTCTCCGAGTTGAGCCACGTTATTATGAGCCAATCTTCTTCTGACCTGCCAGCTGAAGCAAACACATGAGAGACCTCAGCTGAGATCAGCCCAACCCAGACTAGACCCAATGAACTTCAATCAGTAGACTAATGAACAATAATAAATGGTTATTGTTTTCAGCTACTGAGTTTTGAGATAGGATATTATGCAGCAATAGTTAATGACACATGGAGTAAGGAAGCTGAACACTGCCTGAGACTACCATTTCTGTCACCTACTATGAGACTGTTGTTCTAACAGAAACCACCAACATTAAACTGACCTTGATGGAGGAAACAGATATTCCCACTACTCCAGGTTGCATCTGGATCCTGATGTAGCCAGCATCCCCTGGGCTGGGGCCAAGACTGAGTGATGGTGCCACTGCAGAACCAGCTGAGCAGTGGTCATGGCTAGGGATGGGATTAGCATGAGAGTATCTGTTTGGCAGCCAGTGCACCCAAGTCTTTATATAAATGATGTGGATTTTAATATGGCTATCAAAACACTGAAAGTTGTGAGGTTTTTATTAAAAATAAAGGACTGCTCTACATAAGAAAAGAAAAATATTCTGTAGTTTTGGGTTAACAGCTGAAGTGCTTAAAAATAAGTATAGATTTATGAGCTATCATTATTTCCTTCACTAGCTATGTTTTATGACTTCTCATAATTACTTAAAAGGGGTTTTATAAACATAGAAGTTTACATTTAAGATGGGTAAAAATGGGTTTATGGTAAAATAATTTGACAGCAAGTATGTCCTTGACTATCAGAAAATAGGTAAATCTGTCACCTCTGATAGAGAACAGGGTCTGGTCAAATTTATCTTACCTTCTCTTAGTTGAATAGTCAACTAAGCAAAGCACTTTACCTGGGTTGTTATCTTGGAATTTTTTCCTTTTAAGTCAGTACAGACTAAAACATGTTGCAGCACAGCATCTGAATAAATAAAACAATTTTTAGTTCAGCTAATTTAGTTCATGGTTTGCTCTTCATTAAAATTGATTCTTCTCTTAAACAGAGACAAGTTTATTTCATATTTTTCTTTTCCATATAATTCTATCTTGTAAGAATAATTATGTTTGCTGCCATGTAACTTTGAGGCTTCTGCTTTGCATCGAGCACCCATTTAGCCAGTTTGTTTGGTGATGTAGGGTTGCAAACAGGTGCTTGCAGAATGTTTGTTGAAAAAGCGATTGAAGATAAGTTGCCAGAGCATAATGGATAAGAGCCTGGACTATGCAATGAGATGGACTTGAGAGAAAATCCTGGCTCTGTCAGGATTGGGTTCACAGCCTCAGTCCTAAATTGTAAAAAGAGGACAATAGAATTGTTGAAAGATTTTAAAAATATAAAATATGTAAAATACTGTGCCTAGCATAATGGTGATTTTAAACAATGATTCCATGAGAGTCATACAATAAGCTAAATAAGTTCTAATTTGAAAATAAATGTTCCAAAAAAAGATTACAGAGGAAAAAAATCACAAATTTATAGACATACACCTGACAAAACGTAGTAGTTAATCATTTATAATGTATCAATGTTGTATTTTTAATTTTTTACATAGGATTGGTTATTTAAAAACATTTAGGAATTAGAATAAAGTTTAATTAGAGGCTATTCTTCATGTTCTAAGAATAATAGATTAAACAGAATTGTGTTCTAATTTTTAATAATGAAAATTTACCTTAGATTTGGAAAAGGAGTAAAAAGGACCTATGAGGAAGACATTTTCAACTAATAAGAGTTTTGTCTTGACATGTTACTGTCCTCAGAGTCCCTGTTCTGGGAGTCTTATTGGTGAAAACAAGTTATCCTGTGATTGTTTTAGCAGTATAGTAATTTAATTCCCTCAGATATAATACCAAAGTGAACCTACCATGTTTCCATACAAACCTTGATATTCAGTCAATACTTTATCTTTAGAAAATTGTATGCCCTCAGTTACTTAACCTCTACAGGCCTCATAGCAACAAATATTTGAAGATTATATTAAGAAAAAATAATTTATTGTATTAGATGCTCAGGGTATGATTAAAAATGGAAAGACATGATTTCAGTCCTCAAGGAGTTTACAATCAAGTCAGAGACAAACATAGAAATGTCTGTGAAACAAGATAGAGGAAAGCAGATTGTCCTTAAAGAAAAGTAAATTGTGCTCTGTTGTTCAGAGGCAGGGGAGGGTTTGTTTGGTGGAAGGAGGCCAGGGAAGGAATCCTGTTATAGAATACCTCTGAAATAAACCTTGAATGATCACAAGTTTGGCAGAAGTTTGACAGCCACTTCGAGTTTCAAATGGAGGCAGCAACATGAATGGGAGTATGGAGAAAGCATGAGACATGTTCATTCTGTGGTTACAAGTAATTAATCTTGTTGTGGCATAATGTACCTTTAAGGGATCTGAAGAGAGTAAATTGAGAGTAGATTGTTTAGGGCCTTGAATTATGGGGAAATGATTTAGCTCAGTAGGAAATTCAAAACAAAATAAAGAAAACCTTCATGTTCCTCATCTGAATGAGGAGAGAACTATGATTGTTCTGTTAATTCTTTCAACAAACATTTATAATAGAAACAGTAAACTCATCGTTTCACAAATGTTTAGTTACAATGCCGCTTCCAGTATTATGGTTCTATGATGATTTATAAGTATGTTTATGTAAACCGAAAAAAAATGGCTGTGTTTTGTTCACTAAAATTTTCTGACCCTGATACTTCCACATATGACATAGTTTCCCTCTCATTAGAACTCTTCCAGTATTTCATGTGTACTTTCTCCATTACATTTTGTATTTTCATTTCATAATATCATTATATATGTACACATCTTCTCTTACCAAATGTTAACTTCAGGAGGTGGGACCCATCATCAACCTATCTTTGTATACACTATAGTGCTCCACTTAGGCATTCAAAAATGTGTCGAATGAGTGAACAGTTTAATTAATATCTGCTTCCTCATGATAAGACTAAGTTTATTAGACTAAGTTTAAATGTTTTAAGTTACATACTATTTTTTTTTACCTGGAAGTGACTAAAAAGAGTACTTGAAAAGCAAATTTCTCAGCTCTCTTAACACCACTGCCTCATGAATTTGTTGGAGATGTATAAAACACCACAATTGTTCATTTTTGTTATATTTTTTATTACAATAGTGGTACATGTTCACTGTAGAAACTTTATATATTACAGATAAGCAAAAGGAAGAAATAAAAATCTCCCATTATCCTAATTCAGAAATAAGTTACCATTTGAGAGGAGTTTATGAAGCAGACTACGTATTTTTAGAAAACTTTTATTACACCTGGCTAATTTAGAAAGACTGATCTGTTTTGTGCTTCTTTAGAGGTATTGAGAATGCTCCTCATTTATGCCAACACTGCATATAATCACCAATATTAATCCTGGCAAAATGGGTAGGGAAAAAAATCATTCCTTTATAAATATGCATTTCTTTGAATGCTAATTAAATTGAATATTTTTTCACGTATTTATTGATCATTTGTATTTCCCTTGTGAATTGCCTCTTCACATTTTTGCCTATTTTTCTATTGGGATATTTCTCTTTCTCATTTTAAAAATGATTTTTGAGAACTCGATGTCTATTAATAAACGTTTTCCCCAGGCAGGCGATTGCCTTTTACCATATTTCCTTTCAGAGTCACCGATCCCTAGGAAGAGGGTCTAATAAACTGAGTGAAAGTCATATCTATGCTCACCTCCTCCTCTTATTTCTAAGCTGAGTCAACGTCATGAGCTAGAATGTCTTCCAGGAATGGAAGTAAACAAAACAGCCAGTGGGATATTATTTTCTCTATGAAGAGAATTATTTTCAGAAACAATGGTGAAAATAACACTTAAAATTTAAAAATGCCGTAGCTTACTTTTGAAGATGACTGAAAATTGAGAATGAATATGACTACTTTCTTTTTACCCTTAAGAATATCCTAAGTAGTACTGACTTAAAAAGGAATAGAATGGGAAGTGCTTGCTAGCGATGACAAGTCAGATTTGGTAATTACAGTTAACAGTAAATGCTGTTCATCTACTATTGATGCAGTGAAGTATTTCCGTGGGATATGTATGGAAGTCATGTATGGCTGTGCCCCGTAAATTCAATAAAGAATGAGCACTTTTATGGTTTGGTACTAAGAAATTAGCTGGGGGCAATGCTGAAATTCTTTCTTCTTGAAAAATGGAAACTGTGATGGGGGAGAAAAGGGAAATAAATTACAAAAAGGAAAAAGAAAAGCAACATGGCTGGGAGTACAGAAGTTCAGAAAAAAGAAGAAAAGGAAATGAAATAGCCATAAAATAGAAGAGATTGAGAAGTGAGGCTTAGAAAAAATACATTCTTTATATTTATTATGGGGCACTTATCAAAATCTAGTACAATGTTCATTTTAAATCATTTAAATTATGTCAGTGGGGCATTACAAAGATGGAACAGTTTTTTAAAAGGCATTAAGTGGAATTTATCCCTCATTTATTTTACTGGCATAAATATAGTTGAGCGCGTCTTCCATTGGGTATAAATGTTGAAAGCAGTTTGTTTTTGGAATCTTTAATATATTTTTTTTAAGTACACACATGGAAACAGTTACACTGGGTGTTAGAAGCCCCACAAGCTGTTTGCTGGAAATCAAAGTCCTGTCAGATTCCCCTGTTATTTTTCAGATGTTTGTACACAAGTGATGGCTTCAAAAGCAGTGGAAAGACTGATCATTTATAATTTCATTTGGGTTAGACAACTAAAAGGCTCTTGGTTAGGGGTTCTTTCTACCTGAAGTCACTTTAAAATTCAGTAAAAATATTAGATAAAGGACCAATACCTAAGGATATCATAGTTTGTGATTATAAAACCAGCCCAGATTTAAACCCTTCCCTGAAAGAAAAACACAGGAATATTTATTGATCTGGGTATGTTGGTATATCTAGGAACAAAGTAAGTAACAGATAGTAATTTTAAATTTTATTTGTTATTTCTCACTTTCTTCCAAAGTTATGTTTAGTTGACTGTTGTAAGTAGAAAAAGGAGCAACTTAAGATAGAAGCAAAAATATAACAGTGTTTGGCTATTTCATAAACATCTTAGATTATGAAATTATTAAAATGGTTATAAAATATTACTAAAATGAAGTTGGTTTACTTGTATTAAAATACAAATTAGAGACAAAACTTTGAATTTCCTGTTAAGTAGTTTTAAAGACTTATTTTAAGTACAATTAAATGTAAATATGGTAAATTTTTTAGTCTATCAGAGAAATAATGCCTGGATGCTCTTATTTCAATTCACTAATAATTAAAAGGTAAAGTACAATTGCTAAGAGAGAGAGAAAAAATTCAAACAGGGTAATACTTTTAAAAATATTAGCGAATGATCACTAAAAGTCTGATGAAAGTTTGTGGATCATGTTTTCAAATGGCCATTTGAGCAGCGTGACTCATGTGATATCCTTCCTCCTTGGTGTCTTTCCACAGTCAACCAAAAATTAGTGATAAAAATCACATGAGAAGGAAATACATCAGGAGGTTTTAAATCCTGACATATAAACATGGTTTGCATCATTTTGGATGCAAGGTTCCAAAACTGCAGGTATTTTTATTATGATGAAAGATAGGGTTAAAAACCACTAGTTGACTACTTCACAGTTTCACTTCAATGAAGTGAACATTTTTTCTTAACATTTTAATTTTTTGACAGCCTGATTTTATTTCTCAGTACGCACGCCCTGATATGTGAAGTGTATTTCTATCGTTTAGGGTAACTTTTAAGCTGACTGATTTTCACCATTGTGTGTCAATAATATTATTTATTCTATTTCCTTAACTGTGGCAATGCTGAACTAAAAAACACTATATCAATTTCTAATGATTATTTCGAAACACTATATCTGCTTTCTAATGACTGGGTTACTTTTCCAAATTTTATATACACACACATACACACACACACACATACAAACACACACACACTCTATGTATATACATATATGTGTATGCACTTAACAAATATACATATACTTACTATATATGTATATATACATATATATGTGTGTGTATATATATATATATATATATATATATATATATATGCTCTACACACACACACACACACACACACACACACACGCATCTGCAGAAAAATGTCACCTTCACATGTTCAAAGCAATCCCCAAACGTTCAAAATCCAGGATTTGTAGCACCAATCCATGGAAAGATATTTTTAAAATCACAAAATAGTTTTTCGCACTGAGACAAACCAAGCCACGCAAACCTGTACATATGAGCATGATTGATTAGAAGGCAGGAGGCTTTCTTGATGTACTTTATATAAACTCCTGACATAAGTGATAAATGAAACATAAATGATATCCTTTTTTAGCTCAACTGTTAAAAAGAGAACTATTTGCCGGTGAATACAGAATACTTTGAAGAGACTTCTAATCAGAAGTGAGAAACTCTGAGCACCTGGCATCCAACCGTCATTCTATCTGTTGAAACTGCTAATAAAACATAAACGTGAAAGGCATTATTCCCAGCTCCAAGGCGACATTGTTGTAATTAAGGAAAACCTGTGCACGAGTTGGCAGAGTCCTGTCTTGCAGAGTCCTCCGTCCTCGCCGAGTGGGAGGGTCACACTGGGAAAGACTAATAAGGGCAGAGATGCGTCCCCCTTCCCCACTCGCAGGGAGCTCTCTCGGGCCACTGCTCGGCGGTGCGGCAGCCCTGTCCGGACTCCACTGCGCCTCTGAGGGGCTCAAACACACATTCAAGGTAAGCTGCGCAGCAATGCGACCGGCCCTTTCACTTCATCTCTTGCACACATGCCGGGTCTATGTCATCTGTTCATGTTTCTGGTCATTTGCGTGCATCTGCCTTTCAAGAAAATGGAAAAACTGTGCTACACATGTAAATATGTTTTGGTGGCTAAATAATGCACACCTGCAATCACGCATTCCCATAGGTAGGTTCAGGACGGGACCAAAAACATTTGGCATGATATGGCCACTGTAATATGCTACATAAGATGTTGTTCGTATCCTATGGTCACATAATGCAGGCTATACGCTGTATACTTTATTTAGTTCTCGGTGGTTTTTCGGGCTATGTGTGTTTGTAAAGCAGAACTGAGCACTGCTGATGCGGGTGAGAACAGACATCAGATACAGAATAAAAAATATCCTGGGGGTTAAATGCACAAAACAAACTCAATATAAATTCATGCAGTTAGATATATTTTTTGGTCTATGTCTAGAGATGTTACCCCGGGAAGCGAGGAGACAGGTTCCGCTGCCTTGCTCTTCAGTCGGATTACTTATTCCGACCTGCGGGTATTTCTCCCCAATGTGGCTTCGCGGGGTTGGGGAGGACGAGCGCGGGATCTCTGGACTCCGGCCTCCCGAAACCGTGGCTTGTCCCAGGAGTCGGGCCCTGCTCCGTAATGACCCTGCAGCGCGCTCAGCATGGCCGGACCGAGCACCGCCGCCACCGCGGGAACGTCCCGGTCCAGCGACCCGGGAACGCGGTCCCGCCTCTGCCGCCTTCCTGCGGGATCCAGCCGCCACACCGTCAGTGCGCCGGCGCCAACACCACCGCGGTGGTGAGAAGGGACGTGGTGCCTGGCAGCCCGGCTAGGACGCTCGCTGCAGAGTTCTGAAGAAGTTTGTTGGCCCAGAACCAAGCATGCTGCCGTCCCCTGGCACGCCAGCTCCTTTTGAGCAGGCGGGTGTGTAAATGAAACCTGCACCATATAGGTTATTGAGGGAGAGAGGGAAGGAGGGAGCGAGCATGTGAATCAGTGGGCAGGTGAGCTGGTGGACAGGCCCAGTGACAGGAGCGTCAGAGGCAGAGAGAGACACCGATTGGTGAGAGGGTGGCGAGGACTAGGGTACCAGCACACATTGCTAGCCTCAGGGGACAGTGGGCTGGGATCAAAAAGAGAAGAACTCGGAACCCTGAAAATGTGTAGAGTTTTGATCGAACCATCCAAGAATGTCAGCAGTGAGTGACCATAAGCGACAACTTGAGGTTGGGAAATGGAAGGGTAAAGGAAAATGTGCTGCCTCCTTCCGCCCCCAATTCCAAGACTTCTTGATTCCATCTTCTGTTTGGAGAAGTCTGAGAAGAAACAAGATAGGAGAATGGTCAGGGTAAAAGAGGGAAAGGAATAAAACCACTCCAGCAGTTCCTCTCCCCAATAAAGAGAGAGAGAGAGAGAGAGAGAGAGAGAGAGAGAGAGAGAGAGCAGTGGTACTTCTTATTCTGCCTAAATCAAGTATTACTCTCATTCTTTAAGAGTATTTTTTTAAACAAAAACAAAAAACAACTGCCTACATGTGTGATCTTTTCAGCATCCCCTTGCTGGTGTGTGGGGATAAAACTGTAGGACCCTCCCTAAGTAGAGATCTTTGATATTAATATGTGCCTGCAGAGGAAGAGCTGAGGTGTTCTGGTATTCAGATGGTGCAAACTGCACCTAAAAGCCTCTTCCTGACAAGGGATGGCAGGATTCTTTGAGTAGGAATATCTGTTCAAAGTGTAAAAGAGGAAAGGTGACCCCCAGGGATGGAAAATTCATTCTCTTCCTAGGGGATAGAAAATGGAGAAAGGAACTGGTGGGTGGGGTTTTGTCCAGCCTGATCTCTCAAATTGGTAAGGAATCTAAGTGGAGTTTCCTGGAAAAGGAGAGTGAAGGTGGGCACTAGAGCAGGGGAGTGAGCCTGAACCTGGTATGAACAGGTCAGAGAAAGGACAAAAAGGTGAAAGAAAATCAAATGTGATTATTATCACAGTTTGGACATTATCTCTGTATCTGAATCGTCATCCAAGGAAACCATCTAAAACAGATGGGAGCTCTGATATTCTCCAGAAATGGAAATTTTCCATCTACTTTCTGGTCCTCCAGTTTAATCTCTTTTGCTGCAATTTTAGTTCATTTTTTTCCCCACAGACAGAAATATCCAGTAGGTGCACAGAGTGGATGGTTTTAGAGACAGGAGAATATATGAAGGTAGAAACCATGGTTACATTGCTAATTGGTGTCATAAATACAAATTCAAGTGAAGAACGAAAAATAAACAGTAATACAAACTAGCAGGGCTAAAGAGATGCTAATATCTAACCTGGAGAGGATGCTGCAAAAATTTGAATGACTAGGACTGGAGTTGGATTATTTAAGGCAGGCCATGTTGAGAACATAAATTTTAAAGAGGCAGAGAATAACGAGGCTTAGCAGAAGAGAGCAAGAGGGAGGGAATTCCAGCGAGAAGGAATGGCATGTGTGAAGTCTTAGAGGTGGGAGTGAGCAGTCATGTGCCTGTTAAGACAGAGAATTCAAGCTGGGGTGAAACCTGAGATGAAGAGAGCAGATAGCACCTGCCAAGGCAAGATTGGACAGAAGAGGCTAAGAGGCAAGGGGCTCTTTAGGGTGTTATTTTGTAGGCCAGTAATGAGATAATCAGGTGAGGAAATTGCATATTGAATGTGGAAATTGATAGAAAGATGGTAAATGCAAGAGTGGAACAATAGGTCTGTTTTGTCTATGAATAGGGTTTATGATCTCTCCCTCTTTGAGAGAAATCAAGGATACTTCATTAAACTGTAAGACTGTGAGATCAGAAAGCTGGTAGAGCCCTTCAAATGGAATGATTAGGAAAAGTTAATAAACTAGGAAAAACTATACATATACACTAATTTAAAATTTTAAGTGGCATTGTATCCTTGATATAGATATATCTGTGGAAACAGAGCTAAACAATTGAAATCTGAAAAAAATGTGGGTCACTCATGATGGCTGAAATTGAGAATAGTATCCAAATAGTTGATGGAGACAACAATAGTTCAAGCAAGTCAATAAAACAAACAAGTTGTTGAATATAGAATCTGATAAGTTCAAGGGGAGCCTGAAGTTAGAGACCCTCTGGGAAGTCGGCACTAATTTTGAAATGACAGATGAAATAACATGGAACTTTGAGAAAATGTGATATAGTTGATCAGTTTTAGAGGTGTAGAAACATTAAGAACCACAGAGTATGTTTTCTGTGAAGGGAGAGAGCAACTTTTTGTGTATATATGTGTATATATATGTATATATATGTATATATATATATATATATACATATATATCACAAAATAACTGAAACTATGTTCACTGAGACTTCTTTTAGTAATTTTTCCTATATTTATCTATAATTTTTTACTTCATCCATATCTTTCAATGAATTTTGTCCGTATCTAGATATACTACTTAACAGTTCCAACCCCTTCATTTCTTTTAGTCCAAATGTACTACCTTAGACTATTGATCTTACAAATTGATCACATGAGTACCTACTGAATGCTGAGTTTCAACAAAACCAAAATGGTAAGATACCATTAGTTTTCTCCAAGATGTTCAGTATAGAGAAGAGACAGAATACACACGAGTTGTTACAATGCAAGATAAAGCATGCTGAAGCAGAGGTGGGTACCAAGCTCTTGGATTGCAAGGTGGTGAGTAACAAATTCTATGTGTGATGGTTCTCGTAGACATCATGGAGGACATGGCATCTGAACTGCATGTAGAAGGCCGAGTAAATGTTCACCAGATGGAGAGAGAATTTGAAGGACATTCCAGCAGCCAGAACAGCATGTGCAGAAGCCTGGCATGTTTGGGGAATTGTGAATAGTTTAATGGAGTAGAGATTGCTTGGAAGGAGGAAGCAGGGCATGAGACTTGGACAAATGAGTTGGGGCCCCATGTAAAGGAGTGTTGAGTGTCTCTCTGAGGGGTGGGCAATGAAGAGCTCCCGGGAGACTTTAATAAAGCAGAACACTAAGGAGTTAGATCTTTGTTTTAGAAATGGAATTCTTGAGCAGTAGGGAGATGGAATTAAGGGGAACAAGAGAAAAGGAGTCGAGTTAAGAACCTAGTACACTTTTCAAGATTCTAAATAATAAGGACACGAACTAAGGCAGGTTTTATGAGGATGAGAAAGTTGATAGTGATTCAAAAGTCATTTTAAAAGTAGGTTTGATAGACTTGACAGAAATTTGATAAGTAAGGTAAGGAATGAGTTGATGATTTTGAAATTCTGACTTAGGTTTCTAAGTTAATGATGATGCCTGTAATTAAAACAGAATGTCCAAGAGGTATCTGTAGACTATGAAGGGGCAGAAATTTTGCCTAAGCTGCAAAAGACTTCTCAAACTAACCAGTTTCATTACTACAATCAATGAAAAAAATTGTGAAATAATACCAGATCTAGTTCTAAACCCTTAGGATATTTGTCCTATTATTAGTTCTAACTTCATAGGTATGACTTTGCAGTCAGTTTTCTCCAATAGTTTATAGACGCTGGTATAGCTTCACTAAAGATAGATCCTAAAGATTGGTAAAAGAACAGATGTGTACCACCTGTTGTTTTTGCTTATTTATAAGATACGTCACTTCATAACAGTATGGCCAGATTTTCTCTGTGGAATTATGTACAGGCATACTGGAAGGTAGTCAAGATGGTTTTATTTAAAAATTGATTCCCTACCCTGCCATACAGCATTTCTCTTTATAACGAACGCCCTGAAAATAGGGGTTCTTTCAGTCATTTAACAAATCAAGCCTACTTGTTTGAAAGTTGAAATGTTGTGTTGCTCTTTTAACAGTCTATGTAACGTGAATCAGTATTCCCTTTCTATTTTCTCCTCCATTTTTCTTCTTTCACTTGTCTTTTTTTTTCATGTTATTTTCTATTTTGGTATTAGACCTAATGCTCTTGCCCTTTATATAATACCAAATTTCAAAGATGCAGAATGCATATTATAAAATGTTGGATGGCATAGCAATAAAATTACTCATGTTCCATAGGCAGATTTGGTTTGGTTTACTTTCAGGTGGCTCCTGGCCATCGTATCTGGCAAGCCCAGCATTCCATCATTCTATCTATTTACTCTGCTTCCCATTGCGTACCTCTCAAAGATAACATATGTGTATCTTTGTAACATACGTGTCTCCCTGACCATAGTGACAACAGGGACTTCCCCTAACTGGCTCACTACTGTATCTCCAATGACTACTGTTATCCGCAATGGTGCATAGTTCCAGCCTCATCCTATCAACAGAATGAAAGATTAAGGTTTCTCAGGGTTCCTTTCTGTTTTTTTTTGTGCTCTCTGTACACAAATATAGATTAATAAGAGATTTTTTTAAAAAATACATGTTCTAACCAAAATATTCTTAGTTTTGGTAATTGCTTTATAGGATTTCAAGAGTTAGATTAGGAAGTTTAAAGATAGTAACTTTTTTTTTTTTTTTTTACAATTTCCTTAACCCAACCAGTATTTGTTCTGGTTGGCAGAGGATGGTAAGACTAACAGGTTAGAGGTAGAGGTCAGAGACAGGCCTGTAGGCAGCTACCGTCTCTTTGTTGACATGGCAATGAAAAATCAGTTACAGGCAGGGCTGTCTGGATGATATTAGAGGTTCATAGGCTCTAGCAATGTTATCTGCTCATGACCATCCGTGCTGGGCATACTCACAGTATGACTTTAGTACTTTGTAGTGCTGGGAAGGAACTGGCGGGGGTTTGGCTAGAATCTTGATAGAGACCAACCGAAACTTTACAAGGAAGTGTATAGGAAAGGCATAGGTCTGTCCCATATGCCGATACGAAACGTGATGTAACAGCATCGGCTTTTTAGTAAAGCTGACCCGGACTTGAATCCCAGGCTGTGGGATCTTGTCTGTGAATTTTAGTGTTTCTTACCTGTAGAATAGGGACCCGATACCTGTCTTCAGTACCACCCTTAGGCCTGGGCAAGGGTGCTGCTGTGGGCCCTCCATGTTAGGAGGCCTTAATATGCCCTTGCTCTGGATGTACACCTGCTCTCAGGATTAGGAGCCCAGAGAGGTAAGTGGAACTGCCCACACCAAAGCCCGAGCTGTCGAACCAGGCTTTGGGTACCCAAGATTCTGAAGTTCCCTGACCGAATGACCATTAGTCCTCTTGCAGGATCTGGCAGACCTCTTCCTTGGGTCCATGTTCCCTGGGGCAGACCATACCACTAGTGTGAACACTCTTAGGCTCAAGGGGGTGGTCAGGGAGTGGCTGTTTGCAGGTGCTTTGGACAGAGCTTACTCGTAGACCCATTGGCATGTTCCTGTATATGTGGCTGAGGCATCTTGTGGTGCCGACAGAACCAAGAATGGGAAAAAAATAAGGCGGATGAACTTTGGCCCATGCCAGAGGCCAGTGCATCCCTTGTAGTCCACTCTGTTCAGTTCTAAAATTGACCTTGGCTTTCAGGTCTTTGTGACAGTATATTTGCCAAGATAAAAGAAGAAAAAATATATTTATCAGTTTTATTAGCTTTATTTTTAACTTTCAAATATTTAGACATGTGCTATATGGATCTTTTGCCATATACCCTGCTAATGTCAGGGACAGGTGTGCTTGCCTCTCAAGTTATTATGAGAGTTAAAATAAAATACCACATATAAAAGAAATTCTACCACAGAAAATGAGACTATTTTTGACCAGTATTCTCCAGATCCTTCTTAAAATGTATCATAAACCATCTTTGTACAAATTTGGAAAAAAATGACTTGAGGGCCTTAAGAAATCTTACCATCCAGGTACATTGTCCGGAGGTTCTACGTTACTCACTCCACTAGGAAAGCATTAAAGGTCTGTGTTAAAGTTTAAATCGTACCAAAAAAAAAAAAAAAAAGAAGTATAGAAATGAAAGTAGTGATCCCTGAATTTTTAAGTAAAACTTATTGACAAAAAACAAAACAAAACAAAACAAAAACAAGTTTAAATCTTACCTGGGAAGAACAACACATTAAACTGTGATAACATTGGCTTAGATTCATTTATAAAACTCTCTTGATAATCACCTAGCTGGGATCTGAGGGATAGTAGAAAATAGGCAAGTTCTGATGGAGAAGAAGATTGTGGACAAAACCCAGTATTGAGAAATCCAGAGAGGACACAAGAGACGGGTCCAGGGCAGCAAAAGGCAGCAGCCTGAGAACAGTTGTGTCTGGGGACAGTGAGAAGGATCTGCAGGAGAGGTCCAGAAAAAACCCCAAGGGAAGTTTTGCCCTTGATGATTTTGTTGGGGTCAACCTTGCAACAGTCTGCGGCAGAGGTGAAAGATCTGGAAAAGGTGTTTGTTTGTTTTTGTTTTTTTAATATGTATACAGGATTCAATTTGAGAATTTGCTAAAGTTTTTTCAAATGTTCTTAACTGAGTGTAGTGCATCTCAATTTAATCAAGATTGGAACAACAGAAACATTCAATAGCAAACACATTTTAGAAATATACAAAGGGGAAGGATGTTCATTACAATGACCCTTGAAATATTCTACGATTCTCAAGTGTCTCAAGAATTATAAAATAATTATTGTCACTATAAGTTCAAAGATAAGTGTAATTCACTATATCTCAAGATTTGAAAATTGGCAGTTTCTTACTTTTTAAAAATTGAGCTAGTATTTATTGAGTCCTTGCTTTTCCAGGTACTAATGCTCGATGTCCAGGATACAGTGATGGACCAGACAGGCATAGACCCTCCCCTCAAGGAGCTTAGAGTTGAGTGAGGGCAATAAACATGTACACAAACAAAATAGTCTGAACTAGAGAATAATGAGTCCAGGGCACAGTCAGGTAAGTGCTTTTCCACATAGTGACATTTAAATTGAAACACTAGGATGCACAGGACCCAGCATGTCCCCAGGTGCGGAAATAACATGCACAGCATCCCTGAGGTTGGAAAAAGCCAGGGAATTTGAGGAACAGGACATTAGTGAAGAGAATAGTTCCGAATGAGCCTGGAGAGGTAGATTGGGGCCAGACTATTCAGGGCTCCTAGGCCAAAGATAGGCTTTTGGATTGCATTTGAAGTACAGTGGGGAACTATCAAAGAGTTTGAAACAGGGTAATAACATGATCCAACTTTGGTTTTAAGAAAAGCTCACTAGTGCTTATGTAGAGAGTGAATTTAGTCAGGAGCTGATAATGGATGAGGGAAATTAGTTAAGGGAGCTGTTGAGGACCTGGATCAGGGCAACCTGGACTAGAATAGTAACAGAGGAATGGCAAGTCCTGGATGGATTTGCAAATGTGTTCGGAATAACACTGGTGTGACTTGTTGATGGTTTGGATGTAGGAGATGGTGAGAAGGAAATAGAAGAATCAATGTGATGCATAGGTTTCTGGTTTGAGCATTTTGATGGATATCAATGATTGAGATGGAAGAGAATGAAGGAAACAAGTTGTGGTTGAGAATCAAGGGTTTAATTTGTACTATAGTTATGGATGTCTGTATGACATCTAAGAGTAGGCAGCTAGATACGAAATCTAAAGTTCAGAGAAGAGGACTGGGCTGGAAATGTAAATTTTAGATTCATCATCTGACAGATACTAGTTAAAGCCAAGAGAATGGTGAGATCACCTAGGAATATATATAGAGATTTAAGAAGGCCCACAGATCCCAGTGTTAAGAAATCAGGTAGAAAAAAGATCTATGAAGGTTTTAGAAGAAAATCCCAGAGAGTGTGAGGGCAGAGGCCAATGAGAATGAGGGTTTCAAGGAAGAGGGAGTGGTCTACTATTGGACATGCCACTGACAGTTGGATTAGATGCTAGGGACAGAAAAGGATTCTTCTTTCAAGATCTTGCTAAGCTTGGCCAGAGACATTTCCGTAGGGTGGTGGTATAGCAATGCTTTAGTAAGTAGAACATTTAGTCAACTAATCATAACATCTTGTTCTCCATACTTCTGGATAAACGATGCTGAAGCTAAATATGATTATCCTCTAAGTGGCTCAAGGAAATAGGTAGGAGACCTCAAGATTAAATTCATATGCTTATGGCTGTGTAGGTCTCTGGTTTTTTGCTGCTGAAGCTGGGGCCAAAGCTTCAATGAGCATAAATTTTTAGGATGCTTTGGCACTTCTTCATTGTCCAAATATCAATATTAATTGTAGGCTGAGTTGGTAAACATAACTAAGTTTTTACTAATTATTATTTACAAATATGTAGAGTGAACAGTTATAATAACAGGTACTTTTTTTGAACACTTACTGTGTTCAAGGCACTCTACTATACTCTTTCCAGGTATTAAATACTTTATTTGTAGTATTATTCTCAGTTTTCAGGTGAATAGATGAAGGTTTAGTGAAAATATATGAGTGGCAGAGCCCAGACATGAAGCCATGGCTTTAACCACTATAAACACTGCTAATTTATCAACTAATACAAATCACTTTGGTTACGAATGCAAACAATTAAGGATCTCTCTGAAAGTTAGATTGATATTTGTGAGTTTATTTCTTTGAAATAAAATTAATTGCTTTAATATTTACCAACTGACTTGAAATAATAGCTAGGATAAGTATGTAAAGTCATGTGAGGATTAGGACTATATCTAGATGAGCGACTTCAGAAGAAATAAGGCGTAAAACCAGCTGTTTGATATTTAGAACCACACATATGGTTTTAATATTGCAATTGCTGCTTTCAGCTATTCATCCAGAAATATCTATAATCTTGAATTTGCTGATCTTAGGGTGTTTGGCACAAGCAGAATACCAAAGATGGTGGCTTTAGTTTTCTTCTAAACAGTGTCTGTTGACAATATTTGGACATTGGTATGATGGCTTCTTTTACATTTGACTCTTGAGTCAAATTTGAATGGTAGCAAATATATAATATTAATTGCATATTTAGAACTCTTAGAATAGTTATTCCAATAATACTGCAATTGTCAAATACACTGAGGTAGCCGTTATATTTTTACTTGCAGTTTATTTCTATGTTAGTTACTTCACTATAAAAATTAATTTAAACACAAACAAATAAACAAAAACTCATAGACACAGACAATAGTTTAGTGGTTACCAGAGGGTAAGGGACAAAGAGGATGGTAGATGAAGGTAAACGGGGTCAAACATAGTGACAGAAGAACTGACTCTGGGTGGTGAGCACACAATGTGATATATAGCTGATGTATTACAGAATTGTACACTTGAAATCTATGTAATTTTACTAACCATTGTCACCCCAATAAATTTTATTAAAAAAATTAATTTAAGTAATGTTTTAGTTTTCCATTACAGGGATTTTCTTTATTAAATCTTTTATTGTAATACCTATAAAGTAGTAGTCTATATCAGAAAGATAAACAATTATGGGAGGTAACATTAATGTTAACATTAATGTTAAATATGCTAATGGCAGGCTCAGATGAGGCAAGCATTGCATATATATCCATTTTACTCTTTAAATAGAAGGAAAACATACTTTTCATATGTGTAGTAGGTACTCCAGTAGCAATGATTATTCAATCCAATAACAATATAGTTATTTTATAGAAAATGTAACAATAACAGTTAAGCCAAAATATGGAAAACTGTTATTCAGAAGAGAAAATTGAATTGTAAACAATAAAATTATATTTAAAAATATAAATAATTATATATGACACAAAAAGAATAAGCAACAAAAGAAAAAATATGTAATATGGACAATGTAAAAATCAAAACTTGTGCAGCAAAGGACACAATAACAGAGCAAAAAAGCAACCCACAACATGGAATATTTACAAATCAGATATCTGATAAAGGGTTAATAACCAGAATGTATAAAGAACTCCTACACTCAACAACAACAAAATAGCCAGATTAAAAACTAGGCAAGAATTTAAGTAAACATTTCTCCAAAGATAGAAAAATGGCTAATAAGCACATGAAGGTACTCAGTATCACTAATCCTTAGGCAAATGAAAATCAAAACTACAATGAGATACCATCTCACACCCATTAGGAGGGTTGCTATTAAAAAAACAAAACCAGAAAATAATGCTGATGAGGATGTGGAGAAATTGGAACCATTATGCATTGTTTGTGGAAATGTAAAATGGTTTGGCCTCTATGAAAACCATCATGATGGTTCCTCAAAAAATTAAAAATAGAATTATAACGTGATCCAGCAATTCTGTTTCTGGGTATGCATGCAAAAGAATTGAAAGCCAAGAGTTGAACAGATATTTATACATTCATGCTAATAGCAGCATTATTCACAATAGCCAAAAGGTGGGAACATCCCAAGTGTCCATCAAAATATGCTATATACATACAGTGTAATGTTATTCAGCCTTAAAAAAAAAAGAAATTCTGACATGCCATAACATAGATGAAACTTGAAGACATTATGCCAAGTGAAATAAAGTCACAAACCGATGAGAACTGTATGATTCCACATATATGAGGTACCTAGAGTAGTCAAATGTTTTGAGACAAAATAGAATGGTGGTTGCCAGAGTAGGGGAAAGGGAGAAATGGGGAGCTATTGTTTTATAGGTACAGAGTTTTAGTTTTGCAAGATGAAAAGTTATGGATAGTGGTGATGATTACACAACCATGTGAAAGTATTTAATGCCACTGAAATACACAATAGTAAATTTTATGTTATGTGTATTTTACCAGGATTTTAAAATATATGTATATATGCACAAACCATTGTAAGTGGTATGGCTTTAAAAAAAAATTAAAGCAAGAAAATTTAAGTTATAAGATGCTGTATTGACATTGATAATTAAGAACTAATCTGAAAATATATTCAGAGTTCTTTCATACACATCAAGTATATATTGATATATATATATATAATTACATATATAATCAATATCCAATTATGGTCAGCCCTCTGTATCCACAGGTTTTATATCTGCAGATTCAACCAACTTTGGATAGAAAATATATGGGGAAAAAAATCCCAGAAAGTTCCAACAGAGCAAAACTTGAATTCATCACTTGTCAAGCCCCTATGCTGGATCCACATGAAGAGATGTACAGGCGTACCCTGTTGTAGCCTATATGCAAATACAGAGGGTGCCAAAAAAATGTATACACATTTTAAGAAAGGGACAAACTGTATTAAAATTGTAATACTCAATATATAACAATAACAAAAGATGAATACAAGTCATGTGTATATATATTTTTTGGCACCCCTGGTATAAATTATATGCAAATACTACACCATTTTACATAAAAGGAGTTGAGCATGCAAAGATTTTGGTATCATGGGGGGTGGGGGAGGTCCCCTACAAATTATATACAGTCACCCCCAAAGGATGACTGTATATAATTATATATATTGTAAAAATCTGTTGTGTTCTCTTTGGTTATAAGGATTTTCTGGAGATACTGATGAAAATAATTACATAATCAGCTCACTTCAAATATTTTGTTTTGTTGCAGATCTGTGGTCACTTCCCATGGTTTCGAGGCACAATGTGGCACACTGGCTCCTGGAAAGTCTGGCTCTGGGTGGCAATGTTCCTGCTTCCTACTTCCACTTCTGTGATGGTCATGGACAAGCCAGGTATCTAGGCCACCTCTTTTTCCAGCCACCAAATGTTATTTATAGTCTTTAAATTATTTGTAAATATCATGAAAATAAAGCTTGTTAAGGCTGAAGAGACCATAGATTAAATCTAGTATAAAATAAATAGTAATTCATTGTTTCCCTCATTGACCATGTTGCACGTTGAGAATTTCTAAAATTACCTTATTTTTTCATATGCATATTCTATTCTATTAGTCTAAATAGGATATATAGAAACTATAATATATAGCCTTTCCTTTCTCTCACTGATACCTAGATGTGCCTCATAATTCAAAGTTGAATTAGATATACTGAAGAAGCCATTTGCTAAGGAAAGAGAAATGCCCACTCTCTTTCTATGCAAAGGATCACATATGATGTATTCTGGTGACGGTTACATACGCGTATGATCACATATTCTGAGTTAATGAGTCTTATTTTGCTTATTTCTTTGAATGTAACTTTAATAATTTTTGCTAAACAGGTATAAGTACACTATAGTAGAGACTTTTGATTTAAAGCACACATAAAATAAAACCAATCTCTTATAAAAAAATAACAGATCTTGTCTCTCAGAATGTTATATGTTTATGATTTTTTGCTAATTTGGCAGGAGTTACATTTCCTTAATTAATCCACATGAAAGTTTGAACATTCTACCACTGTATAAATGAAATGCTGAGAACATCATACTTTTGGGGGGAAAAAACACTTTCTTTCTTCACTGAGAAATAAATCATGACTAACTTATGGCAAAAAGAAGTATGCGGCAGTATAGAACAGGGGAGTTTATTTTGATAATGTTGCTACTCTTCTAAATTTCTTTATGACTCTTCCTTTTAAGAGACAAAGTAGGTTATTTGATTTGTAACTTAATCAGAGAGGAATAGAACATTTTTAGTTAGAAAGGAAAATGAATCTTTGATTAAGTAGGACACAGTTTTTAGGCACATGCTAGTGCATAATAAATATTGATAATAATCATTCGAAGGATCAACATAAGTGGTTTTCCAATTCTAGTGTAAGAATTAGGGTGGGGAGAGGTGGTAGATGGGGGTAAAGGGGATCAAATATATGTTAATGACAAGAGAACTGACTCTGGGTGGTGAACATACAATGTGATGTATAGATGATGTATTACAGAATTGTACACCTGAAATCTATGTAACTTTACTAACAATTGTCACCCCAATAAACTTTAATAAAAAAAAAAGTTCATGGGGGTATTGATTCCCAAGCCACAGTCTCATAGATTCCCATCATGCAGGACAGGCTGGGGTGGGAGTCAATCATTTACATCATTAACAAGCTCCCCAGGTAAATCTAATGCAGCATGTCTGAGGAAAACACTTGGAGAAACACTCACCTTTAGCATAATTAACTGATGTTTCTTTTCTTCTATTTTTTTTTTCTCAGCTGGTTGTCTTGCATTGTATGCTACCACATCCTTTTATTTTATTTTGTGTTATTTTTTTGCCTTTAGTAGCATTTTCTTTTCTTTTTTAAATTAAAGTTTATTGGGGTGACAATTGTTAAAGTTACATAGGTTTCAGGTGTACGATCCTGTAATACATCACTTATATATCCTAGTGTGTTCACCACTCAGAGTCCGTTCTCTTCCATCACCATATATTTGACCCCTTTTCCCTTTATTATGGTAAGAAAACTTACCATGTGATCTACCCCCTTAATAAATTCCTAAGGGTATGTAATGCAGTACTAGTACCTACAGGCACCGTGTGGAACAGCGGATCTGTGGAACTTAATCATCTTGCATAACTGAAACTTCCCCAGCTTGGGATTCCCCTGATTGTTTTGCTTTTCTGGCTTTGCTATCGCAGTTCTTTAATCAGGTTATACTGTATGTAGGACTACCAAAATGCATGTGTTCTGGTCCAATTTACTTCACCAAATTAATCTTTCTGAAAAATGTTCCTCACAGTGTGAATTCAAAATTAATGTGAACTTTCACATGATTCATGTAACATAAAGTACTAAGGGAAATTAAGAACCAAATGAAGAGTTGATGCTTATCATGCCATTTGGCAGAAGGTGGTCATGAAGCAACACATACTAAACATACCATGCAAATTGCTTAACTTCAAGTATCATTCACATTAATTAAAATGTCAGCACAGCACAGTCATACGGATTATGGAAGAAGATGACATGCTGGGCACAGCCTGACAGGGGACTCTTTTTGTGTCTTGTGTAGCTGATTCACAGCACAAGTTTCCCTTTTAGTGTCCTCATGTGCAGACCTGCGCGTGTGGTCACAAACCATTTACCGGAGGGAAGTGATTACATCTAAAAATAAAATATAACCAATCTGAGGGAGAGGGTAGGGTTTCAACTCTGGAGTCCGTGAAGTTGTCAACAGTCTACTGTTAAACCTAAATATATGAAGGTGAATTTAAGTCTTTGAATTGCTTTACTTTATGGTATGTTTAACGATTACTTGGAATATTGTCCCAGTTGGGTTGGGACAGAATTTGACAGTAATATGGAGAGATTCGATAACAACTTGAATTTTAAAATCGTGAAGCTATTAAGAATTCATTTCCTATTCTTTCATCAATTTTCTGGTCAGTTATGAGATAAGAAATACTTATATATGTTCATGCTGCAAAGGACCTATTTGAATGGAGCAGTTTCAGCTCAGTTGTCAAAAGAGGGTGGGGAAGAGAATTGTATTAAAAATTATACATCATGTAGATCATCTCAAAACTAGCTTTAATCAGTTACTTAAAACTTTCTTCTATTATAGAAGCTTATGTATCAAATAATTAAAAGTTCCTCTTTTTCCTTTTCTTTCTTTTCTTTTCCTTTTTAAAGAGGGTGCAGCTCACAGTGGCCCCTGTGGGGATCAAACAGGCAACCTTGGTGCTACCAGCCCTACGCTCTAACCAACTGAGTTAACTGGCCACCCCTTTCCTTTCCTTTTCTTAATCTGTTCTAAGACAAAGTATTGAATTATCAAAGGTAATAAAAAACAGAAAACTAGAGTAAGGAAAAACAGCAAACAAATAAGACTAAATAAAGATATGATAGAATGCCTTTTAAATCATAATATTTCTTTTGCTTATAATAAAACTTTAAGTGTCAAGATTGAATTCATTATAAACTTAGGCCCCAAACTATGCACATAAACCCTTTTAAACTAATTTTCTATTAATTATAAGTAAAAACCATTATTCTGAAATTTGACTTTTACTAATTGACAAACAATGTACTCTGAAATTCACAGTGAAAAGTATGCTGTCATATAGAGAATTTTATTTTGTTTTTTCAAGAATTCCTCATGTTCAGTGTGGTACCATGGAAGGGTCCCACTATGGACAAAGGCACATTGTACCTCCAAAGTAGAGGAAAGCTTTACAGTTGTTCAGTGAAGATATGGTTCCTAACCAGGTATTTTCCTTTGGAAAAACAGCTTTGGCTGCAAATGGGCAGTAAAGGTTCTGTGATCCTTTGTGACCTCTCTGTTAAAATATCTTTGCTCCTCCTTCCCTTTTTTAAATTGTTGGGTCACTTTTCCATATTATTTTTCTTATATTCTAGTCCAGTGTTCTTCACCTAGTTTTGCTAACCAACATTTTTCTCCCAACCTGGGATACTCTGTAGTCCTTTATCAGAGGTATTGTCAAAGTATGAAGTGAAGAGGGGGACCAGAGGGCAAATAGTAACAGTAAAACCAAAAGGCCTGTTTCCCCCCATCACTTTAAAAATGCAAAACACCAAAGGCTCTTAGTTTGATTCATTTATGAAAGGAAAACAAACCACTTCTATATCTGTGGTAAATTATTGTTCTTCATCTTCCCTAACTCTAATCTTGAGGCCAACAAATGCTCTCCTGAGTTTTATCACTAAAGGTAAAGAAACAGTTTTCCTTAAGACTGTGAATACTTCCTTAATAACGTTAGGATAAAAGAGTGATAAATAGAACATCTACAAAACTAGACAGATTTTAATTGTAATTTTACAGGTAATAATTGATGTATATTCCTGAAAATATGAAGAAATGGGAAAAACAAAGTAGGAAAAAATGGACAAGAGAAGAGAAATATTGCAATATCTCAAAAGATAGCCCTTCCCCTCCCTTCGTCTTACTCCTTCTGGAATCCCATCCATTCCCATGGCTTTAAATATGACCTATATCAATCACTCCCAAATTTATTTCACAACCCAGACCTCTCTTGAGTTCCATACCCATATTTCTAACTGCCTATTCAGTAACTTCATTTGAATTTTTTAATGGAACCGCTAACTTTACATTTCTAACTTCTCCTCTCTCTCACCACAGATTAATTTACTCCTAGGCAAATTTCCTTTTCTTCCTCTAGTGGGACTCACCTCTGTAAACTAAACTTTTACCCAGCTAAGTAAGCCAGCTCTCGTTCCTCCCTACGTTTAATCCGTTATCACTTCCTGTTGATTCTTGTAGCTCAGTTCCTTCCCATTTCAAACTTCATTGTCATGTCCTTAATACAAGCTACTGTCATATCTGGCTTTACAGAGTATGGGCATGCAAGTAGAGTCACAATATAAAATACAGGACGTGCAGTTCAATTTGAAGGTCAGATAAATAATGAATATTTTTTAGTATAAGTATGTTCCAAATATTGCATGGGGTATACGTATACTAAAAATATTTTTGTTATTTGTCTGACGTTCACATTTAATCAGCCATCCTATATTTTTATTTGTGTTGTTTTTTTTTGGCAATCCTACATGATGTGAAGGAGGAGAGGTTGTTTTGTTACATAGAGTGGTCAGGGAAAGCTGCCCTCATGTAGAGATATTTAAGCAGAGACATGAAGGTAGTGAGAGAGCAAGGTATGTAAACACCAGCAAAGCAGCACATGCCAAGGCCCAGAGGCAGGGACATGCTCAGCATGTGGGAGGAAAAACAAGAAAAGCCAGGAGACTGGAGTTAAGTGAGTGAGGAGAAGGGTATGAGGCACATGCTACTGGAAATGGATCTGTGCTTTGTGTCAAATCTGATTTCTAAGCCTGAAGTTCAAAGGCTATACCTGGAATTTTGGTGAACTCATCAAAGTAATAAGTAACTGCCCTGTGAGACCTCTTGAGAGATGGTCAATCCTTGCCCTCCAAGACTCTTACCAGAGAGCATGTGAATGGGTAGGCTTCTGAATTTATATCTTTCAATAACAAATCTTTTATAAAGAGCTTTAAACAAGACTTAATTTATAATTAATTTAATATTGTAATTCTATATTATTCATAATGCACTGTCATTTAAGTACAAATGTACGTAAATATGTACTGTAGCAAAGTTGAAATATAAAGTATATCTCCACTAGAGAAATTATATATTTTCTTTTCCTGCAGTCAGTAAAGTGGTATATAAATAAGTTAATTAATACCAAGAATCCTCAACAAACTATAAAGAATGTAATAGGACATGTTTACATCTATTTTTCATGATGCTCCTAATTTAATTTTCCCCTTTGTAGTGCACAAAGAATGACCTCACCTCCTGGCTTTTCTTAAGGCCAGAGGCTTCTTTGGCCACAGAGAGTGGTCCATTTTCAGTATGAGCAACAGCAACACTCACAAATCTTTTATGTATTAAATCAATTGAAAAAGTGTAAAATTAAAGAATGGATTTTAATTGGTCTGGGTTTCTTAGCTTTTTGACACGTGAAAGGAGGATTTCAATCCTCGTATGTCTTTACTGAATAGTAAGCGAAAAAGAGGGAAAGAGGGAATTCAACATGCCTTCAGTGAATACTCTATTAAACTGAATACTCTAGTAAAGTAGTAAACTGAATAGTATTCAGTTTAATAGAGCGGGTATAAAAAATTCTAGAGCAATGATAAGAAAAAATGTGTTTCAAAAGACATGTGATCTATCGTAATACTAGAATGCTTACTAGAATGTGTACAATACAAGGCCAAGTCAGCAGGTAAAAACATAGTAGAAAGATTTAGGGATTAAGAGGAAAAGTGATTTTATTTTATTTTTTAAAAGTACATGTTTCAAACAGAGTGGGAACAAGATGCATTTCTACTGAAGAATAAGGAACACTTTCTAGGTACTCTATTATTTTGTTTAGAATATGGCTTTGAGATGCAATGTTCAATAGAGTAACAAAAAGTAGCACTATAGGAAACTTGTGTTTTATTTCCTCTTTTCCATTGAGTGGATAGCTATGTGATCTGGGGGAAAATCACACATGTTCTCTTGAATGATTTGTTCTTAGGTCCTCAGAATTCTGATTTTTGGAGGGAGAGAAGGGTAAAAATATTTTCTAAATGTATGTATTTTTTGTCAGTGATCCAGATAAAGTCTAGGTAATCTACTCAAATCTGACCCAGCTGCCTTCCGTTGTGTTTCCTTTGCCCCATTTCAGTATCTTTCCAACCCTACAAACTGCCCAGTTGGCTGTCCTTCAAGCCAACTTAGGAGAAAGGTGGGCCTGACAGTCACTAACAACATCTTAGCATACATTTATTAAAGACATTTGCAGTTTCTTTTCAAAAGGTCTGTTGATTTAAGGATCCCTAAGCAGTGCATCTGTTGTGGTGAAATTTTAGAAGTTATTTTTGAAACATTCCAGAAAGCCTTTGAAATGACACTGCTGCAGTGATTCTCCTGTCTACCTGACAGGATGTCTGGATACTTGGTTCTCAGCAGTGGTTCTTCCAGGTATATGAACATTTACTCAGACAGTGTGCTTTACTTTATTTTAAAATGCAGGTGTCGATACTTAAAGACATTAACACTTTCAACTTGTGGTAGCCACTTCCACTGCCTTGTCATTTTTATGCAATGGATCCCTAAAACGTGTGCATTTAGAATATTGTGTCCTGAATCTTACCCCCAAATAATCGACATTTAGTTTTTATTTGTTGTGTTTTGCGTTTCACAATAAGGCACATAGTCTAAAGATAGGACACTGTATTTTATTTTCATAAAGACTTCAGTGTAGAAATATTTTCATAATATTGCTGGAAATGTTGAATTCCATTCATTTCAAACTGACAGGTTTATTACTTTGACATCACATATCCATTAAGTCCCTGGAAGAATTTAAATAAGGTATATACTGTTTCCTACTTGGCAGTGGGCTAGCATACCTTTCCCTCATTACCAAAGTGTCATAGGAGGAAGCCCATTTCCACTGTCTTGAGAGTTTTTCCCCTATCATCTCTTGGGCCTTCCCTACAAATGTTGTGAAGAATTGAAATTAATCTCATCTTATAGTGATACAGTCATTCATTATGAAAAATTTTTGTTTTGTTTTTAGCTTAAAGTATTTTCTTACAAACATGTTGTTTACCTCATTTTGTTGACATATGACACACACTAAAGTCAACAGATCTTACATGTAGAGTGCAATGAATTTTTATACATCCGCATTTATACATCCATGTAACTGTCACTCAGGTCAACATATAGAACATTTACAAAACCCTAGATTTCCCTGCATTGGCTCCCAGTTGACAGCCCACTAAAGGAGCTAGTACTTGGACATAGATTAGTTGTACAATCTCCTGAACTTCATATAAATGCAATTATCTAGTATGTATTCTTTTGGGAATGGTATTTTTTTCCACTTAATATTATATACGTGAGATTCATCCAGGTTGTTGCATGTATCAATAATTCATTCTTTTTTTTTTATTGCTATACAGTTTTTCATTGTATATATCACAATGTATTCATTTATTCTCTTGTCAATGGATATTTGGGTTGTTTCCAGTTTTAGACTATTACGAGTAATGCAGCAATGAATAGTCTCTTCTACATGGGCCATTTACATCCATTTTTTGTACTAATTTCTCTTGCGTTGATGAAGTTCCAGGTCATAGAGTTTAAGTATATTTAGCTTTAATAAATGCTGCCAAACAGTTTTCTAAAGTGGTTGTACTGATTTCCACTCCCACAGAAATGTAGGGGAGCTCTCTCTCCTCCACATCCTTATCTGCCCTTAGTGCTGTCAGCTCTTTCAGTTTTAGCCATTTAGTATAGTAGCATCTCATTGTGGTTTTACTCTGCATTTCCCTGATTACTAATGATGTTGAGCACCCTTTTATATGCTGGTAGACAATTCGGCTATTTTTTTGTGTGTGACAAGCATTATTTTGCGCATTTTCAAAATGGGGTTTACAATCTTTTTCTTACTGATTTGAGAGAGTCCTTTGTATATTCTGAATATGATACTTTATTGGGTATATGTGTTGCAACAGTCTGTGGCTTGCCTTTTTGCTCTTTTAATTTATCTTTCAATTAATAAAATTTTAATTTTAATAAAGTCCAATTTATCAAACTTTTATAATTAGTGGTATCCCTTGCGAGAAATCTTTGCTACCCCAAGTTCATGAAAAATTTATGTTTTTCTGTAGTCCTTTATTGTTTTACCTTTCAAATTTAGGTCTAATATCATTTCTAATTAATTTCTATGCATGGTGTGAGGTAAGGGTTAAGGTTCAGTGTTTTTCTCTATGGAGATCCAGTTGCCCCAGAACCATGTATTGAAAAGACCATCCTTAAGGAGAACTGACTCTGGGTGGTGAACACACAATGGGATTTATAGATGATGTAATACAGAATTGTACACCTGAAATCTATGTAATTTTACTAACAATTGTCACCGCAATAAATTTAAAAAATAAATTAAAAAAAAAAAAAAAAAAAGAAAGAAAAGAAAAGACCATTTTTTTCCCACTGAATATCCATGGCCCTTTTAAGGTAAATGAGACCATATATTCACAGCTCTGTTTTTGGACTCTTTACTCTGTTTCTTTGATCTATTTATCTATATATGCACCAAGTACCACATTATAAAATTCTTGACATCTGCTTAAGTTTTCCAGCTTGTTCTTCAATTTTGCCTTAGCAATTTTAGTTTTTTTTGTAATTCCATATACATTTGAGAATCACCTTGTCAGTTTACACACACACACATACACACACACTCACACACAGTTGGGATTTAAATTGGTATTACACTGAATCTAGAGATAAATTGACAATTGACATCTTAACATTATTGAGTCTTCCAATCTAAGTATTTGGTTTATCCCTTCAGTTATTTACGAACTTAATGTCTCTCAGCAATGTTCTCTAGTTTTCAGTGCAGAGACCTTAATGAGATGCTTGTTTTTTTATAAAAATGACTATGAATTCAGATAAAAAAAAATGGTAATGTTTACAAAATGTCCAATTTTACTATTATTTAGGACATGCAGTTATGTTAAGATTGCTGAGATAGGAATTTCCAAAGTAGCTCAGTAATCTCTAAAATTATACAGTGTTATAATTTAATTTATATGTATTGTAGCTTTTAAATCTGATTAAGTCATAGCACTATTTAGAATCTGATTTATTCTTCTGGTTAAATATACTAAGATGCTTCCCTGTCAATACCCCTGAATTCTGTGATATATTTGTTAAAGAAAAGGGCTGAGGAGCTCAGCAGTTAAACTGGAGGGAGAATCAGTAGTTTCCACTTTCCATAGAACAGGAGATTTGTTTGATTTAAAGCAGTTCATCCCTCCTCTCTATTAAATATTTTTGGTCATGAAACCCAAACATGAATTTTGGAGGTGGAGAATTAAGGTTGTGATTGCATGATGTCAAAATGTTTATTTAATTTAGTTTAAGAAGATCTCTCCAATTGTACAGTTACCTGGGCATATTCTCAAGATTGGCAGCAATTTTGTCTGAATTTCTGAATTGACTGTGACATTCACAGAATCTCACCTGAGTTAGATTTAAACATGCCCCAAGTAATTAAAAGATGAGTGTATGCATATACTTACTATGTGAGTACGTTATGTAGTGTTGAATATGTAAATTCACTCAGTGGAGACAAACTTTATCTTTTATTTCTTTGAATGTTATTTTCTTAGCACATAATACATTTTCAATGATTTTATCTCATTTTTTTCCTTATAGGCTACTTTTGTGTAGCAGAGGCCTTTACTTTTTTGCTTTTTAATTTTCTCTTAATAACTTTTATCTATGTTGCTATCTTAGTTCTGGTTGCTCTAACAAGAATATCATAGGCTGGGTGGCTTAAACTTCAAACATTTTTTTCACACATTTCAGGAGGCTGGAAAGTCCGAGTTCAGGGTACCAGCATGGAGAAGTTCTGGCAAGAGCCCTATCCGGTTTCCTTACATAGCAGAGAGAGAAGGAGCTTCTGTTTCTCTAGCCCCTTATCAGGACACCAATCCCATCATGGGGTCTCTACCTATGACCTCATGCAAAATTAGTTACTTCCCAAGGCCCCACCTCCAAATATGATCACATTGTGGATTAAGGCCTCAATATATGAATGTTGGGGGACGGGCACAATCAGTCCGTAGCAGTCCCCTTCTGTTTTAAAGTTTAATATCACCTGATACCAAAAGCTAAATTAAAGTTACGTTAAAATAGAATAGTAGTTCACTTGTTTTAATATTGGAATATAATTTGCATGTGAAAATTTAATGTTGCTAAAGCTAGTTAATTTCCTAATGTCCAGTATGTAGCAACAATAGCACAGATTAGAATGTTAGAATAATGATGACAATAGTAATAATAGCTAACACTAACAGGCATTCACTATCTACCAGGTATTGTTCTGAGCACTCCACATACATAACTATGTAATCTTTACAAACAAACTATTAGGTGAGTAATGTTCTTATCCTCATTTTATAGAAATTTAATAAAATGGTTTAATTTATTTCCATTTTTAAGTTTCTGACTGTATTGTGTGAGTCAAATTTATTTGAAAAAAAAAAGATAGAAAATGTAATGCAAATCCTCGATATATTTTTTTTTTAATAGAAAAACAATGTCCTACCCTGAGAACAGAGGGACATCAGTTTATACAAGACAACAGAGATAAACTTGAAGTTTCAGGTAAGCGTTATAATCCTTTACAAAGAAGCATTTTGAGTAAAATTATCACCAAACATGTAATATATTGTAGGCGATTCCTTGACAGTGTAATTTAAGATGGTGACATCAATATAAAGCAAATAAATTGTATGCATTGTAGAAATTTTGGAAAACTTACGAGAAAGATCTCACTACCCAAATACAGTCATGAGTCCCATTTTGGTATATCATTCCTTTTATCATTCCTTTCTTGATCTTGCTTCCTTTCATCCTTCATTCATTCTCATTCTTTCTGCTCTCTTACACACACACACACACACACACACACACACACACACACACACACACAGAATCATAATATAAATATTGCATTTGAAATCCAAGCATTTCCTCCCCCACATCAACATACATTCTTCTAAAATGGTAATATTTTTTACTTAAGGACTTTTCTATCTTTAGCCATCAGAGCTGTTACAATGAACTATTCTGATTATTACTTAGGATAATTCCCTAGGTCAAAGAAAATTAATATTTGAGTCTTTTGAAACATGTTTGATCCTCCTACATCCTAAAAGGAGAAAAACGAGGGTGAGAAAGTTTGCTGATCCCAAACAGCAGGATTTCATTTGAAATAAATCACTCTATAGCTAAGAACAACAAAACATCCTATTTAAAAATCAATATCTCTGTAAATTTACTAAATTTAATAGAACTGCTTGGCTTAGATTATTTGTCGCATTTTATAGGTTTTGACTTAGGAGAGAGCTTTTCTTTGAGACATGCATTTTGTGAAGGGGATAAAACCTGTTTCAAATTGGGAAGTGCACTTCTTATCAGAGATACCATGTAAGTAAAATCTTTTTTCTTTATACTTTAACTATTTAAATCAACTGTTTTCATTAACTATTTTCTTGAATGCTGTGGTAAATGTTCTGTTTGTGTACTTGCTGTTTTTAATAATCTTTGCAATCTGATCTGGCTCTATGATGTAAATGCCATTTACATGTACAGATAGATGCATAATCTTTAGAGAATAGAAATTAAATTTGGTTCCGAAAAAACGTTATTTATGTTTAAAGTAGACATGACGAAAATTAGATTTTAAAGTGTAAACTTTAAAACATAAGGCACAATGTACACTTACAGACAAAAGGCTGATATTTATTATTTATATTTCTACATGCTTTATGCATATAGAAAAGCTTCATGATAAATTAAAAGAACTTAGCCCTTAGGTATTCATATTATATATTGTATAGGATAAATCGTAGAGAAAAACTGTTTTTTTCATTTTTATTGTTGCTCTTGATATTCATTTCATTTCAAAATGGATTTACCAAAGATTTCCTTTGTTGTCTTTACTATTCTTTTTCTACTGATAAACCTGGGATTAAAAAAGAATCACTTGCCATTTAATTATTGACAATTGGTCAACTATACAGGTTAATAATAATTCCCCTTATGTGTGGCTATCTATAACTGGAGGATGGGTCAATAGTACTTAAGAAAGCTTGAGTCATCAGGAAGGCAGTTATAGCTTATATAGTCAGGATATTTTGTCTTTGAGTCTTAGATGAGTATTCCAGTGTATGAAAACACTACAATGAAGAAAGCATCACAATTCTTCTTGGTTTAAAATGCAACACAGAATAGTCTGCATCAACCAGAATCATGCTAGACTCCTGGGTGGCAGCCCTGCCCCACAGCCTGAATAAGGTTTTTATAGCAGCCAATGGCAACTTGGGAAACTTTCGGTAATGGACAGTCTGTCACAACTTTTTCTACAGCCTCTCTTGGGTGGGTCTAGGGACAATGTGGGCCTGAGGTGAGCGGTGGCTGGTCACTGTGTTCTCAGTGTTTTGTGAAGTGGTGACAGTTCCAGCACTGCTGCAAGAACTGAATCTGCATTAGCTTTAAAAATCACCAGCCATTTGTGACAACGTGGATGGATCCTGAGATTATAATGCTGAGCGAAATAAGTCAGACAGAAAAAGTTGAGAACTATATGATTTCATTCATATGTGGGCTATAAAACTGAAAATAACAAATGAATAAAACAAACAAATAAAGAAACAAAAACTCATAGATACAGACAACAGTTTAGTGGTTACCAGAGGGTAAGGGGGGAGGGAGGTGGTTGATGAGGGTAAAGGGGGTCAAATATATGATGATGGAAGGAGAATGGACTCTGGATGATGAACACACAATGTGATATATAGCTGATGTATTACAGAATTGTACACATGAAACCTATGTAACTTTACTAACCATTGTCACCCCCAATAAACTTTAATAAAATTTTAAAAAATCAGCAGCCACACCTGTGACTCCCTGGGACCCCACCCTGCCCAGCTAGTCCCGCATTCCCCAAGACACCTCAACACTGGGTGAACCAGCCCAGCTCGCGCACCTAAGGAGGCTTTTGCAATGGCTGAACCTTAGAGGCAACTGGCAGGTGGCAACAGGCATAGGGGTCCCTAGGCTTTCTGCTAAGTTGCCCCAGGCCCATTACTGGTGGCAGCCAACCTCAGTTCACAGCGAGGCCACCCCCACATGCCTAGAGGTCCAGCACAGGCAGCAACCAACCACATATTGCATTGTAGCCCCTACCAGATAGTCCCAAGCTGACCACAGGCAAGGCTGAAATTGGTGTGCACAGGAGTCCCTCCCAAGAGACACCAGAAATAATACACCCAGAGACCGGCTTCAGAACACACCAGAGCACCACAGGTTAGCCCCAAAGGTGACACACCGAAAGGGTGGTCTCAACAGGTAAAAGAGCTCTCTGGGGCAAAGACTTCTCTGAGGGGTCAGCCCTCACACAGCAGTTCACGCATTGTGGGTATAGCCAGTTCTCACAGCCAGTCAGCCTGGGAGTCAATCCCACCCACCGATGTGCCAAAAGTAATCATGGTTCAACTACAGCAGGAGCATACACACAACACAAACAAAGGATACTCCCGCAATACACGCACAGGTGATCAGGGAGACTGTGCCACTGGACCATACAAGACACATATAACATAAAGCCACCTGGACAACACTGAGAGTCATAGGAGATCTACTTAATACATAGAAGCAAACACAGAGAGGCAGCCAAAATGAGGAAACAAAGAAACGTCCCAAATAAAAGAACAGGAGAAACCTCCAAAAAGGGAACTAAATGAAATGGAGGCAACCAACCTACAAGAGACAGTTTAAAACACTGATTATAAGAATGCTTGAGGAGCTTAGTGAGAATTTCAACAAAGAGATATTAAACATAAAGAAGGACATAGAAACCATAAAAAAAAAAAAAAACGAGTCAGAAATAAAGAATACAAAAACTGAAATAAAAAATGCACTAGAAGGAATCAGTAAACGAATAGATGAAGCAGAGAATCGAATCAGCGATTTAGAAAACAAGGTAGCAGAAGGCACCCAATTGGAGAAACAAAAAGAATAATTAAAAAACATGAACACAGTTTGGGACAACATCAAGCATAACAACATTTGCATCATAGGAATATCAGAAGAAGAGAGGGAGCAAGGGATCGAGTAACCATGTAAAGAAATAATGACTGAAAACTTCCCTAACCTGGTGAGGAAATAGACGTATAAACCCAGGAAGTACAGAGAGTCCCAAACAAGAAGTATCCAAACAGGCCCACACCAAGACACATTATAATTAAAATGGTAAAGGTTAAAGACAAAGAATCCTAAAAGCAGCAAGAGAAAGACAACAAGTTACTTACAAGGGAGCTCCCATACGATTGTCATCTGATTTCTCAACAGAAACTTGCAGGCCAGAAGGGCTTGGCAGGAAATATTCAGTGATGAAAAACAAGAGCCTACAACATAGACTACTTTGCCCAGCAAGGCTATCATTTGAAATCAAAGGAGAGTTAAAGAGCTTGCCAGACAAGAAAAAAGCTAAAGCAGTTCATTATCACCAAGCCAGCATGACAAGAAACATTTAAAGGACTTCTTTAAGAAGAAGGGGGAAAACAAAAGAAGATCAAAAATATAAACAATGAAATGGCAATAACTATGTACCCATCAGTAATCAGTTTAAATGTAAATGGATTAAATGCTCCAATCAAAAGCCATAGAGTAGCTGAACAGATAAGAAAACAAGATCCGTGTATATGCTGTCTACAAGAGACCCATCTCAGATCAAAAGCACACATAGACTGAAAGTGAAGAGATGGAAAAAGATTTTTTCACCCAAATGGAAATTAGAACAAAGCTAGGGTAGCAATACTTATATTGGACAAAATAGACTTTAAAGCAAAGACTATTATAATTGACAAAAAAAAGGACATTGCATAATGATAAAGGGATCAATCCAACAAGAGGACATATGGTCATTTAATCTATAACAAAAGAAGCAAGAATATACACTGGGGTAACAACAGTCTACTTAATAAATGGTGCTGAGAAAACTGGACAGATACACACAAAAAATGAAAGTGGACCACCTTCTTACTCCATATACAACAATAAACAAAATGGACTAAAGACTTAAATATAAGATCCGAAACCACAAAACTTCTAGAAGAAAATAAAGGAAGTAAACTCTCAGACATTAACCTTAATAATATTTTTACTGCTGTATCTCCTCAGATAAGGGAAACAAAATAAAAAATAAACAAATGGACTACATCAAACTAAATAGTTTTTGCACAGCAAATAAAATTATCAAAAAAAAGACATCATACTGAATGAGAGAAGATATTTGCCAAGATACATCTGATAAGGGGTTATTATCCAAAATTTTAAAAACGCCTACAACTCAACACCAAAAAACACACAAAAAGAATCCAATTAAAAAATGGGCAGGGAACCTAAACATTTCTTCAAAGAGGACATACAGATGGCAAACAGACATATGAAAAGATGCTCAACATCACTAATCATCAGAGAAATGCAAATGAAACCACTATGAGATACCATGTTACTCCTGTCAGAATGGCCATCATCAATAAAGCAGCAAACAACAAATCTTGGTGAGGATGTGGAGAAAAGGGAACTCTTATGCACTGTTGGTGGGAATGCAAATTGGTGCAGCCACTATGGAAAACAGCTGGAGGTTCCTCATAAAATTAAAAATAGAACTGTCTTATGACCCAGTAGTTCCACTCCTGGGTATTTATCGAAAGAAATCCAAAACACTAATTCAAAAAGATATATACATTCCTATGTTCACTGAAGCAGTATTTACAATAGCCAAGACATCGAAACAACCTAAGTGCCGCTAATAGATGGTTGGATAAAGCAGATGTGGTACATATATACAATGGAGTATTACTCTGTCATGAAAAAGAATGAATCTTACCACTTGCAACAACATGAATGGACCTAGAGGGTATTCCGCTAAGTGAAATAAGTGAGACAGAGAAAGACAAATGCCATATGATCTCACTTATACTTGTATATGGATAGCAAATAAGTATATGGAAAGATGCTCAACATCATTAGCAATTGGGAAAATGCAAAGTAATAAATAAATAAATAAATAAATAAATAAATAAATAAATAAAGAGTGCACCGCAGCTGTTTTCATGTGAAAGCATATATAAATGTTTTACTTCCTGTTGGGCAGCCTAATATTTAAGTGACCAGACAGAGTGGTTGAGAATCTCTGCATTTGAATTCTCAAAGGGAAATAGTGTTAATCATCTCATTGCCTATCTTCAGATACTCCATATAAACCATGTTTCTAACTCACTTTTTTTTTGAGAAAAGTTTCTTTTAAGCCTTCTGTTTTGTGATCCTTTAGAAATCTGAGTTTAATGATATGGTTCCTTAAAATAAACTGCTCATTAATTAGTAAGAAATAAGAGTGTTAAGGAAGAGAGTAATTTGATATTGCAGGATATAATGAATGGACAGTTGTAAGGCGGGGCACTTCAGCAGATGTACCTTACAGACCTGTGCTCTCCTGGGTGGCTTTTAGTTGGCTTCACATGTAGGCATAACCTCAGGGCAAGGCAGTTTCACCTTTGGGTATTCATGTGCAGTAAAGAAAAGTTAATATGTATCTCTTATATACCAGGGGGGGCCAAAAACATGTATACGCATGACTTGTAGTCATCTTTTGTTATTGGTACATATTGAGTATCACAATTTTAATACAGTTTTTTTCCTTTCTTAAAATATGAATGCGTTTTTTTGTTGTTTTATTTATTTATTTTTTTTCTGGCACCCTCTGTATATTGGTTTAGATGTTTCTATTAGTACATAATTTTAATTAATGAGTTCAAGAAAGGCAAGATATTATCTTCCTAAACTTAAAATACATTTTATCTCCTGCCCTCTTCCTAATGATTTAACCCCCTGTAACTTTGGCCTGGTGGCTAAAGGATTGATGTGAAAATCTTTTAAAATTCATCAGGCCTGTATGTAAGAAGACTTAACTGACTGTAAGTAGTTGGAAAGCTTGCTGCCACATTTAGGCAATATTATTCCCCTTTGAATAGGTGTGATAATAAATATCAGATACAATTTGAAATTTATGTTCTGACCTTTGGCTCTGAATCACTGGGTGATCAATGTAAGTGAATTCTATGGCTCCATGCAGCACAACCTTGGTACCTCCACTGCAGGAAACCAGAAGGTATCTGGTTAAGCTGACTAGCAAGTGTCAAGTAGCTTGGCTCATCTCCACTTAACTTCACTCATTGAGCCAAGTGTGCTAGGATGCTTCTCTCGCATGATGCCATTTTGATTTTTCAATGAGACAGGAGTAAAGTTGCAGCTATTTATATATTTGTAAATAAGCTGACTTGCAGAATCAGCATGGGAAAAGGCATATGCTATTCTGTATGGAAAATGGGGATTCTTTCTGTGCCTGAGCTTGTTTATATTGTTCTGGCATCTTCCAAGTGAGATTTATGAGGGGAGAGATCTAATGAGTGTGTTGGTCAGATACCTAGCTATGGCGCGCACTTGGTGCCTTAAGCATGGCTTAATGTGGGAACCCCAAAGGCTGCTTCCCAAGGGCCCTCCAAACAAACGTTGTTGAGCACGAGTTCAGGGAACATCTGAGGGGCTTTTTATGTTTGGTTTTATTTTAAATTCATGTCCATTTCTTCAATATTCCTTGGGATAGCAAATGGTAAATATTTGGGGGCTTTAAAAGATTCTGGGTGGCATGCTAAATGGTTTTCTAGAATTGTCTCTCAAAAGGAAAGTTCCTGGCTTTTTCTATCTACAGGTACCCCTTGTTATGTGGAAATAATAATTCATTATCTTTATACATATTGAAAACTATATCCTAGATGATCATACCCTGATTATCTTTAAATTGTGATTTGGCAATTATCAGGGCGAAATAGTGTAGTTTTGAGAGAAATTATACACAAAACATGTATATACTATGGAGCAACTTATTTTCTTGGTATAATATATTCCTTATATTTCATTAGTGGTGTCTAAAACATGTTATAAATAAAAATGTCTTAGCAGATATATAATATTTTAGAAGAGTTGATGAATGTTGAATTTCTGCACACTGTTGATTCTGAAAGGGCAACACACCTTTATTTCAACTGGCCCACGAGGAAAACAATCAATTTAGAATGTACCAAGGAAGTGAATTTTCTGATTTATTATTGAATTCAAGGATGGTAAAGAGCCCTATCTCTCAAGTTCTATGATTGATACCTAGTGGCTCTCAGGATTCTGAGGCCATCTTGGGTTCAGCAGATTAGAGTGCTATGACCCATTAACAGAAAAAGGGGAAAAGGGAATGCTTACAAGTGTTTCAAGCCTGTAGTTTCTCTGATTTAGGATGATTCCTATGAGCTGCTGGCAACTGAAACAGTTCCTAAGAATGGGGGGAAATGAGGCTGTATGTGAAAAAAATAATCAATATAGATTAACTTTAATAAGAGCTTGGATAGAGTAGCTAGACACAGTGGCATTAACTGACAGATACGGTCCCGTTAGCTTTTGTTACAGATTAATAATTCTCCAGTGAAGAGGTGACTCTCTCT
Source organism: Rhinolophus sinicus (assembly GCF_036562045.2). NCBI lineage: Eukaryota > Metazoa > Chordata > Mammalia > Chiroptera > Rhinolophidae > Rhinolophus > Rhinolophus sinicus. Next base: position 108,831,909 of record NC_133755.1, read on the forward strand.
CTGTCTTTCATTAAATTGGTGGTTGCTTTCTGGGAGCAAGGGCTATTTGGTTTTACAGATTTATAGGAGGAAAAAGCTGGTAGAAGATATTCTCATTTGCATTTCATGTTTTCATTAACACAATAATCCTCAGCAACTGGAAAACCCCAAATTATATATTTATTTGGAAGATGTGTAGTGGTTCTTTTTTTTTTTTTTAGGGAGCTTTCAAGTTCTCTGGACCTTACCAGTTCCCTTGGGAACAATCCAGAATATGGGAAAAGCTATTATACATATTGTAAGATGATCTGTACCCTGTCTTTGCTACTATTGTATGATTCATTCCATGGGCATGTCTCTTCTACACAGACCTTTATACTATTTCCAGATTTTTATTATTACAAATAACATTACAACAGACTAGAAAGTTGTTTTTCTCTGTGTTTTGGATTATTTCCATAAGATTGATTTTTTGAAGTGGAATTCCTAGTTCATTTTTAAAGATCTTGATATATACTTCTAATTATGTTCCATCATTGTTTTATCCAACTATTCTGCATATTACCCAATATCTTCAATAACATTAGACATTGTTATTTAAAAATTTTATTTTGTTAAGTAAAAACTCGTAACAGTTACAAGTAGAAGCCATAACTTACTATGTAAGTATCAGGGGATGCTGAAATATTTCTCTTCTGCTGAAGAGAAGAGGTCGCATTCAAAAAGTCACTGAAATGAATGCAGTGTAGTCTAGAGCTCACCGTTTTATTCAACAAGCATTTATTGAGCATCATTGTGGATTGGGCACTTTACTGGGCTCTGGGATTACACTGGAGAAAGAATGTAGGTCTTGTCATGCCTTTCTGGACCCTGCTGGAGAGATACACAGCGCAAGGAAAAGCTATGCTTTTCTCTTGCCTTGACTCAAGAAGAAACTGAGATTATCGCCTTCTATCATTCAAGTATGGGCTACAGAACTCAATCCCACTCCTTGTCTCATGAAGACTGAACTTTCCTAAGTATCACACACAGGCTGATTTTTAAATTTCATTCGGTCCCTCTCAAGGGCCTGTTTTCTAACCCATATCTCATTTTTATTGCTCTTCTTTGGGACGTCTCCAAGTTTTCAAAACCGGTTACATTCCAAGGCTCAGAATTAAATTCAGAACTCTGATACTGAAGCTTCTAATTGCTGAATGTTTCAGGAGGATTACTTCACGATTCCATTCAACTACAGAGATGACTATTTATGTATCCCTTGGGTTTTCATTTGGGGCATTCAATTATTTTTTAGATAGCAAGCTTCCCATATAAGGAAATGTGACTTAGTTAAAAAGTTGTCCCACTGTTTACATGAGATTGACTGTTACACATAACTCTTATGTCATCACTGTATTTCCTTAATTATAGTTTGGCATATCAAAAATGTGAGACAAGTCATTAAGTCATACACTCTCAAGATGAAAAGAAAAGCATGATAAGTTCACAATTACTAAGTTCTTTAAAAGGTACAACTTAGCCAAATTATATATATTATATTAGATAGAACAGAATTTTAAGAGTGTTGTTATACAGATTTTAAAAGTGCATGGAAATATTTTCTTCTCCATCAATAGAATTTATTTTTCTCTAGAAAATTCACAAATGTTAATATGTTTTAATAACAAATTGCTTTATATGGAAATGACTACTTGTTGGCTCTCAATATTGGGAGTTCTCCTTGTGAAATCTGAAATTGGCCCCCATACACAGAGGGCAAGGAGAGATCCAAGAAAGCCAAACCACCCCAGATTGGTAGGTAGAAGGTTTAATAAGCAAGGGAACTTATATACGAGACTTGTCTTGAGGTTCCATAAGACAAACAGATCTCTGTAACTGTCAGCTGGAATCTTAAAACTTTATACAGTAAGTCTTCATTTAACATTATTGATAGGTTCTTGGAAACTGTTACTTTAAGCTAAACAACATATAACAAAACCAATTTTTCCATAGGCTAATTGATACAGAGTTACATCACTATGGTATATTTCTGGTCGCAAAAACATCACTAAATTTCTAAATAAAGACCCAAAACAATTATAATACTAAACATTGAAATAAATATGAGCTATACATACATTTAAGAAAGATTAATAAAAAGAAGATAATTATTTTCCAACCTGCTTATTCTAGTTTAAGGTTGTAGGTGGCTGGAACCTATCCTGGCAGCTCAGGGTACAAGGCAGGATCCACTCTGGACAGGACACCCTTCTATCTCAGGGCACACAAAAACATCCACAACTCATTCAGACTGGGACAATATAGACAGGCCCATACACCTAACGTGAACATCTTTGGGATGTGAGAGGAAACAAGTAGCTGGAGGAAACCCATGCAGACACGGGGAGAAAGTGCAAAGGAGAAAGTGCAAATTCCCACAGACGGTGGCCCTGGCCAGAAATCAATTTTTTTTTTCTTCTCATCAATGTTACAATGAAACAATGTTGAATGAAATGATGTTATTCGAGGTGCTGCTGTATAGAGGCCTTGATGGGTTTAGTCATGTACATAGTCCAGATGGTCTCAGCAACACATTACTCTCTCAAGGCTGTGTCTTTGAAATGGCTCCTGGTGTGAAAAAGGTGCAGAAGGCACATCCCAAGGAAGGGAGGAGGTGAGGAGCCTCTGACTGCCCAGGTCCAGCTTGCAGTCAGCCTGAGTTCACATCCTCTTGATGACCTTCTCTAATATTACTAAAATATCATATGATATAATAAGAATTTTATCAGTTCAGTATTTCCATTTACCAGTTTTGGAAACATTTCATATTATCATCACATCAAATTGAAAGTTGTGATTTTCCTTGAAATTTGAAATTCCTTCAAATTTCCTACAGTTAAATATTGCTTGGGGCAAAGTAAAAACTATCAGTAATTGATCATATGGATACAACATTCTACAACATTCATATCAATTTTATTTTGTTTTTGTTTTGTTTTATTTTAGAAAGATCATTTAACATATCTACCACCTTAACACATTTTTAATTGTACATTATTGTTGATATAGGTACAACGCTTTACAGCAGATCGCTGGAGTTGATTTCCTAATTCATTATGGCTAATTACATGTGAATGATCATCTTAAAATGTCCTTTTGTCATTTACCTACTACTATTAGTGAGGTACTAGTTAAGTGTACTACTTAGGAGTCATAATAATGCAAATGCATTCATAAAGTAATAGAATTAAGGTGTTCTGTTTGGGCAGGAATTGATTAATCTACTTCTACTGTAGGAATACGTTAAATTATTTTTATTTCTTCACTCATCTTTTTATCCAATGAATCAAATGTTATAAGGGACAGCAGAGATTTTGCTTGGGTGGGTGTTGTATGTATGTATCTGTGGAGTGTGCACTATGGGTTTTCAGAGTATACAAAAGAAAGAAAGCATGCAAGCATGAACTTCAGTCATCTTTAATCTTATTTGGCCCATAAAAATGCTGTGAGGATTATTTAATTATTAATTTTCAGTAGTTGCAAATGTATTGCTATTGTAATTGTTATAAACCAAAATTTAAGCATGACAAATGTATGAATTAGCCAGATAGTTGAATGTAGTAATGAGTGATGTTTTGTTATACTAGTACTTAAGTATAACTTGATAACAACTTTACAGATTTTTTTGTAGATTCATAGGAATGACTCCATGTTCCATAAAATAGCAATGGATAGTCTAATCCTCATCCTCAGACACAGAATCAGATAGTAAAAACTGATTAGGATTTCAGTGATAAACTTCCAAATGTATGTCCATCAAGGAAGAATAATTGTGTCAGCTAATAAATCATTAATTTATTACAATTTCAATTCTTTCAACATAGCCGCAAAGGCTAATCAGAAAATAAGCATGATAGCCAAAAAACTGCTTATGTTACTTTATGTGACTCACATAAGCTTGGTACATTTTGTCCATTGCCTCATTTTTTTTTTTTTTTAATTTATTGGGGTGACAATTGTTAGTAAAATTACATAGATTTCAGGTGTACAATTCTGTATTACATCATCTATAAATCCCATTGTGTGTTCACCACCCAGAGTCAGTTCTCCTTCCATCACCATATATTTGATCATTGCCTCATTTTTGTCAGTTTTACATTCCCTAAAATGCATTTGTCCCAGATTAGGTGACACTTTTCTAATTTTAAACTGAAAAAAAATATTCAAATAATTGACTTTAATAATTCCTCTCACCATGGCAATAGCTATGTAATTTGAAAGCAATCACAGGTTCAGTGAAAATTTTAATTAATATGGACAGAAGTGATAGCGCCATGTAGAATTAACACCTAGTTGGTTGAAAAGGAGATTGAATTGACCAGATGTTTTGTACCCAAGTTACTCTTCTCGTTTGAACCATCTCAATTCCTGCTCTCTGCTTCAGCTGTCCGCTCCAGAAGCGACTCTCCTGTGTTCACCGGTTAACCCCTTCACTTGTGTTTTTAATCCTCTCCTAGTCAGCCTCCTCTAAGACCTTGATCCACCCATGATCCTTTTGCTCTTCTGTTTTCAGTGTCACTCTCCACAGAATCCTAGCCTCTTAATCTACAGATATATACTTAATCTTTCCCTGTTCTAGAAACATTTTCCCTTGACAATATCTTTTACTACCAAATTTCCCGAAGGAATAATGTTACTGACCACTTTAACTTCCTCACATATCCCTTAACCCACTCATATCTGACTAGGACTTCTGGAACACTATGGAAATTTCTCTTTCAAAGTTACTGGTGATCAATGTCCTCTCTCCAATGCTAACAACCTCAGAGTTGTTCTAAACTGTCTGTGTGTACCTATTTCTCCCTGTCATGATCTGTCCACTATTTCTGCCGATTGGAATCCTACGTATCCTAGAAAGCTTAGAACACATTCTCCCTTCTCTACACACAGACTTCAGTAATGTCCTCAGGTAGATCTCCTTCTTTTGTGTGTGATCCAATACACTTTTAAAATACTTTCCCTATAATGCTGATTTCATTCTAACTCAAATAATCTAAATGTTCGCAGGCCACAGGTTGTGGGTACAAATGATGTCATATTAATATCAGCACCTAAATTGTTATGATGCCTACGCTCTACCTGTGCTTGTATAGAACCTCGGGTCCCTCCTAAAAGCTACGCTCCTTACTTCTGGGAGCCCCAAGTGTGTTGCAGATGTGCTCATGTTCAAAAGCAAATATGCTTCTGTTCTTGTTGTTCTAACCTCCTTGTCAATTCATGTCATCCCTGTCTTTGCTGTGAGTCCCCTCCATGAAAATGTGGCTCTGTGGGACCCAGCCAAGCGCTACTCATAGCTGCTTATCCTCACCCTCAGGTGCCAGAGTTGCCCCATGGCTTATGGCTGAGTGTGTGTGTGTGGGGTGCTTTGGAAGGTGGTGGCATGGATTCAATGACCTTCTAACTGTGTCCTGGACCCCAAGGCAGTGATACTTAGGCACATAGGCACAGTGTATTTATCAAATATAATTCAATCAATTGTTGGCATTTCTTCCTCTGTGGGGCTCAAAAGCTTGTAGATACAGATACTGAACAATTCTATTATTTTCACGTTGACCAGCCCTCTTCTAATTTACTCATGATAAGAATGTATAACATTCCCTTTACTTATGAGAGCTATATTGAAAAAATATGTTATGATATATTGTCACTATCATTTCTAAGTTCAGCTTTGAGGCCAGTGAAAGAAGAAGTTCTAACAAAGTGTTTCATTTAAATCCCAAATTATATTGAGTACTCCCTGTGTGCCAGGCACTGAGTGTTTAAGGGTGAATGAAGACATGTTCCTTCACATTGAGCTATTTCTCTCTGGGAAGACAGATATGTTAACGATTAGCTATTATGGAATGTAGTAGCAACTTTTAGATTTTTATGTATGATAGATTCTGGAAGTACGGACAACGCCATTTTGAGGGAACTGGGGAAAGTTTCATAGAAGATCTGAAAAGTAGAGGCTCGAAGGATAAGTATAAATTTGCCAGGTGAGATAGAGAGCCAGTGTGTGATAAAGGGAGTATCTGGTGGCTTTAAGGATCAAGGCAATTTGAAGAATGGTGAGAAATCCCATGTGGTTAATGAATACAGGTGGGGAGAGTGTCTGGGAGGGTGGAGAAAGCTGAAAGGGCAGGCTAGGATGCTTTTCTGAAAGGTCTATGTGCCAGGCTAAGGGGGTTGAATTTTATTCATATAAAAAATGTAATGTAAAAGGTGAAAGATTTCTATGATCCGAAGAGAAACCAGAGTTTATCAATTATACTTCAGCAAAGCTGTTTTTTTAAAAAAAAAGTGACGGTATGGAAGCAATAGTATTACATTCTAGGCAAAAAAGCTATGTATATGCCATTGGGAACATCACAGCATTCAGTTAGATCTGGGACTCCCGGACTAATCCTGAAGCAGAAGCCAAGCCCTCAGACTCAGGAAGGACCCGTCAGAATTCAGAGGACCTCTTGGGGCTGGGGTTGGATTTGACCCAGGAAGTATTATTTTTCTCTTTTTTGGGTGGGGCACACCTGGAAAAACTCACCTTCAAGGCCTTTCTGAAGAGAAGCTTCTCTAGTCTATCCTTGATTTTATTTTTTTAATTTTCAATTTTTATTATCTGAATGTCGTCTAGTAGTGGGGCTTGTTTTCAAGGGGAAGTCATTTACAGTGTCACAATGAACAAGTGTTAATTATAACAGGTGAAAGATTATTAGAGAGTCATCCAAGCTTTGTTTTCCATTAACAACCTATCTGTCTGAATCCCGTCAGCAAACACAAAAAGGCTAAGATTTCAGTGTCTCTAATGGCTGTGGAACTCCACCATCATCACCCAGCTTGTGGGGAAGGCATTTCAGACAAACCCTCCAGGCCGCGCTAGCCAAATTGCTTGTAATGTGACAGGTGATGGTGGATGTCAGCTGGGAAAGAAATGACTTACTATAAACTCCAAGCATCTCTCACTTCACTCTCAGGAAATGTAACTTGTATCTTATTTCTCTTCCTGGAAGATATTCAGCCAGTCAAAGGCCCCATTGATACTTGTAAATACGGAAGTTCTGCATAAACCCTGCCTCACGCTGATTTAGAATGGAGGGATTAATTTGGAAGCCAGTTCTTGATATTTAAAAATAGATTTTTTTTTTCCATTTAACCATTTCATTTTGAAAGCAAAAAACTAAATAAATAAAAGTTGGACTTGCTAAATATGATTCAGTTCTACCAGAATAGCACTTTAAAAAAAAAGGGTTTTGCTTCAAGACTTGTGCTATGAGCTGGTTGAAGAATTACCCCTGGAATCATTATAATTCATAACTAAACTTTCTAAACACTTTGCTTTCTAAATGCATCTCACATTCAATGTTTGAAACACCATTTAAAAAATGAAATTTCTCCAGAATAATTGTATCCTCCTGTTTTTCAGTTCATGAGCACTGAAATTTTCGAAGTTTGCTAATCTTTTTTTTTTTTTTAAACATTTCACTCCTTGCAACACATTTCTTATTAAGGTAAAAGAACAAAAAAGAAACTGGTAGTCTTGGATTTTTCTTCCTAACCCTCTTATACTGTAGTTTGATTTTGTCCTTTATTTTTTTCTACATATGAGCTAGACATGTTTCTTGCCACATTACCAACTGTGGTTCTTTTAGGAATACTGAACCCATACATCAAATTGAACTTGCTGCATCATGAAATTACCAATTACTTAATATACTAAGAAATAAAGAAATTTATGAGCTTCATTATGGTCTTTATTTTTCTCGACAACCAAACACTAGTTGTGCTGAATAAATGAAATCTACTTGATTTCTTCTCCTCATAAAACAAGTTTTAAATAAATACATGTATTTTAAAAGAGTGAATTACTTTTTTTAAGTTTTGTGATTTTCCCTGGCTTTGCCATGCTTGCAGTGCTCCCCATTTGAAAGGGAATGTGAAAAAGCAGTTTGTCCTCTTAAGGCATTTCTGATTAAATGGGACAGCCAGGAATGCCCATCGTTTGTTCATTGACATCCTTCTGTTCCTGAGAGACCAGACAGTTCACCTTCATTAAGTTAACTTTGTGTATAGTTATGCTAGGCATTGGTTTCACACTTCAGGAGATGAATGGAATGGAAGCTTCCCTATGCCAGGAAAATATTAATGTAGGATTAGTATTAAGGGTTCTCTGTCTTTCCATAATCATTTGAAATAGTCACATTTGTGATAATTATTTTCATAGTTTAAAGAATTACTTGTCTTTTTAGTTAGGTTACCATTCTATTGATGTTCTTCCTAAGGTATTAAAATCCCAATATATTGCTTTTCATCAATAGGATAAACACAGCTGTACTTTTTATCAGACTACTTCATACTTTTCTTCACGTTACATAGATATTGGTATATATACTGTTCTCATCATTCTCACTACTTCCTGAAAATTGCACTCAATTAAAAAAAAAAAAAAAGCTTGGTTAAAAGTGCTAATTTTTCTAAGAAATGATCTCTAAGGAATTTATAGAGAATATTCCTGATTGGTTATCACCTTCTGCAGCATGCCTATCTTTCCTAAAACCTAACAGACAGTATTTAAAAGATATTACTATTTTAAAGATATTACTGTGTGGTTTGCGATACTTCCTGATCTGTGCTCAAAATATCATTAGGGGAAGGAACTGTAGTAATCGGCCCCTCAGGGTTGCTGGTCACCTAGGATATGCAAATGTCATAATGAATACTTTACTCAGAGCCCAAAATATGATTTATTGTTGTTGTTAGTATTATAGTATGATTGTAAACATTTTAATTATTCATTTGTTGAAATTAATAAATTTATATTTATTTACCTCCTCCATCCCACTTAGTACTCAGAAAAACAGAGTTTTTTTTCTCACTTGTAGTCCCAAAACATTACTTTAAAGTCAGGTTGGTAATAATGAGGGATGTTTTGTTCTTAACCTAGAGAATGTAAACAACTTGATACACTGGAAAAAAAAAACTGACCTTGGAATTAGGAGTTCTGGGTTCAAGTCCCATTCTGACCTCTGTCTGGCAGAGTGACGTTGGGGTAGTTATTTAACTTCTGTGGCTTTAATTTCTCATTTACAAAGTGAGATGGTGGATCTAAATCACTATTAAGGTTCCTTTTAGCTTAAAGAGTGTGTATAACTACAGGAAACTAGTATGGGTGGTGTCTTATAACTGAAATATTTCCAAGGACTGGAAGACGTCTGTTGAAGCACACTTTTGGTGAAATCTTCCTGGAGAAGCTACTCTATTTTGCTATAGCCCGTAGAGATTTTAAACATTTTTTTGAAAGTAAGAATACTGATTGTGTTTGTTCCTAGACTTGTTTCGTGTCAGCTTTTTGATTAACCTGCTGTAGAATCACATAGGGCTTGGCTTTTCCTTCTGCTGTTTTCCTGATGAATATGATTTAGCCCTAACTTTCAGGCATTATGCAAATTAACATAGATTTTAACACTGAATACAAGTGTTTTGTACCTACTAGGACCGGTCATAGTCATCACTATGAATTTTCTGTGAATAGAAAAAAATGTTTATGGGTGTATCTTATATGTCAGGTATTAGTCTAAGATGCTTGATTTAAAGCAGCAAATCTGGCAGAGCCCCTGTTTTTATGGGAATCACATTCTAGTCACTGAAGACAGGAATATATTTGTAAACCAGTGCATTTTTTAAAAAAAAGTTGGGTAGTTACAAGCCTATGAAGAAAATAAAACAAAGTGCCAGGTAGTGACTAAGGTGAAGACAACTATAGACCTTTCAGAGGAAGTGACATTAGAGCTGAGACCTGAACAGTGAAGAGAAGCCATCTAAGTGGAGACTTCTGGGAACGGCCATCCCAGGAGAGGAAACAGGAAGTACAAAGGCCTAAGATGTCAATGAGCCTGGTGTGTTCAAGGAACAAAATTCAGGTCATTGTAACTGGAGCATGGGTGCTACGCAGAGACTGAAATAGGAGATGATGTGTCAGAGGAAAGCTGAAGTCAGAGCACATAAGGCCTTATGAGCCATGGTAGGGATGTGTATATTATTCTAGGACCCATGAGATACTATAATAAGATTATAAGTAGGGGAGAGACCTGGTCTGATTTACATTTTAAAAGTTCCTTCTAGCTGTTGTATGTAGAGTAGACTATAAGGGAGGGAAAGAATGAGAATAATCAGGACACTATAACTAGTGTCCCAGGGAGAGATGGTGGCACCTTGAATTAGGGAGTGATAGTGGAGCTGAAGAGAAATGGACAGAATCAGAATCCATTTTGGTGGTACAAATAGTAAGACTTGCCAATGGGTTGGATGAGGTGGGGAATAAGGAAGGAAAGAAAGGGATCAAGAATGACTTAGGTATTTGGCTGGAGCACCTGGGTGAATGGCCATACCTTTTATTAAGATGTGGAATCCTTGTAAAGGGATGTGTTTGGTAAGAAACAAAAAGCTCAATTTCAGTTACTTAATTAGAGATGCTTTTAATGTCTAAGTGGAGATGCTGAGAAGGGACTTAAGTGTGTGAGGCCATAGCACAGGTGAGGGAAGTAGTCAAGGTTTATCTTGATTGCATATCCCCTTTGGTATTACCTCCTCCTTTTTGGAACTTTCCTCCCAAACTCCCAGTAGCTTAAGGTGACACTTTTGCTACACAGGGCTCACGACAATGGCATCTCATCTTGGTCTGGTTAATTAAGGGGCATTTCCTATTCTGGATTTATTCCTCTTTCTCTCTCTATGCCTTTCCCATTTAAACTTCCTTGTTTTATGACAATCCCCATAGATCCCAGTTCTGTGCTTTCCAAGGTGAGAATTAATTATTAGTCAATTTGTTCATAATGTGTGATTGGTCTCTAGAGACTAAATTGATGGTAACAGAGCTTGCATTTTATAAACACAAGCATTTTCCAGAGGGAAGGAAAGCTCTAATAATAGAGTATTAGGTGTTTTGGCTTGTCAGTGACAGTGCTTCATCGTTAGGGAGGATGTTGGTATCTCTGAGTTCATAACCACATATACAAATGACTGGCTATAGAATCCCATTTAATAACAATTTTATGTACATAGACTGATTAAATGCTTCCTCCACTTCATGCCAAGATCTTTCCTGTAATATAGATACTTTTTAGACATCATCATTTTATTTATATTTCCTAATGATTTTAAATAAATTTTGACCAGGAAAGATTTTTCATTAGTCAAGTGGGAAAGAAAACCTAGAGAATGAAGTTAATATACTATTTAGATAAATACAACCTACTCTTTAGGCCCTGTACAGTGGTACAGTGAATTTATTCATGGTTAATAAGATGTTAATTTTTATCTAACTCCATGAACACAGGTAATAGTACTTTGTAATTACATATTCTGTTTGAAGTATATGGAGAAAATAATGGAAAACAAGTATTTTCAATTGAAGTTTCCTTCATCTCTTAATGTCTCAGTGACTTATTAATTAATTATAAAGACAATAGGTTGGAGATTATATAATTTTATGACATATTTTTTTACCTTCCATAGTAGCAAAAATAATATTTGTTAGTGTTAATTCTTCCTTATCGCTGTCCTGGAAGAATGTAAGGTTAATTTACAGGTCATTTTAAAGTTGAGGATTTTTTTTCCTAAACTGAAAATAGTGGTGTGTTTATTTTAAATATTATTAATAAAATGTATACTTATTGCAAACATTGAGAAAATATAAAGAAGAAAATTAAATCTCTCATAATTTTAACACCAAGAGGTAAACATTGTAATATTAAAATCTCTATGAAGTAAATTTTTTATTGGGGTCAAATTCTCACTGGTACTGGTTCTCAGGTCTGGACATTGCCTTCTTCCATAGCTGGTCATTGTAAGGAGCCCCACTTTTGATCATCTGACACTTCCCCTGTAGTTTAATAGTGTTTTCTTCTATTTTGTGATTGAGCAGAGGGCTCCTATACGTAGAGAACATCAGAGGCCAGGTTAAAACTACATTCTAGATTTTTTTCCAACATTGAAATAAGTCACAAATTCAAAGGAGTTTAAAATATGTGAATTGCAAGGCTTCAGAGACACTCCTGATTATATCTAGACCTAGCCTTCTTCAGGGCTAGTATAAAGAGGACTCCACAGCTGGCAAGGTTTTTTTGGTAATTTTAGATAATTTAGAATGACTTTAGTTTGGCTCTCTATGACTTTTACTTAGTTGCATTTAAAAATTTGATTTTAGAATAAACATTTTATTAATTGCTATACCTCTGCTGTCATGTGTCCATGAATATTTAGCTGACTTTGATTAATGTGAAGAAAAACAGACAATGGGAAATAAAGGATTAATTACACTTAAATTTCACAAAATTTGAGAACTTCAAATGTAGGTTAATATTAATTTATGTGGATGACTTTTCCATTTACAACATTGAATTAGATACAATATGTATAAAATGGAGGGAAGGTAGAAAATATTCCATTTAGAATTTCTAGCCAAATATATATATGAATGTGTTTGGCAAGTAAGTATCAGCAATATTTTTCTTAATGGGACTATCACTGAATAAGCAATGGATAGAATTTCTTATAGGAAATTATACTCCATTCAAAAATATTTAAGCATGGATATCTTAGACATAGCAAGCTGTCATTATATCTCTCTAGTAACAGACCAGTAATTCAATATAGCCTCTTTTATAATAGAAAATTTGGCAAGACTCAGAGAAACTTTCTCTGTCACATTAAGCGTTTGTGCTTATGTGGTATAAACAAGAAACACAGTCGGTAAGAATAGACATATTTTGTAACATTATTTTTAAAAAACATTTTTTTCTTCGAAAATAGTTTTGGCAAGAAAAATAATTTTTGATCTTAAAAGCAGAATATGAATTTCTGAAAGGGAAATATTATAAGGATTTTCATCCAAGAAAAAATATTTTTTCTTTAAAAGTCACTAACTTTATTTCAGTGTATTATTTTAAGACTATATTATATATTAGCATCATTAATATTAATACTTTTTGCTTTTTTGTCACAGAAGAAACCTTTCATGAGATATAAATATTTTCAATTTTTGAATAAAATTTTAAATTATTGAAAAATAATCATATTTAATTTTATTATATAAAGTATTAAAGAATCATATCAACACTAAATATGTCTTTATCTGTTTTATTTGCTGGATCAGTCATTCATTTAACAAATATTTGTAGAGTTCCCTGTTGGCACTGCACTTAGGCTTTACGTTTGATGCAAAGATAGATTTAATGCTGTCCTTGCCTTCGAAGCATTTTCAGTCTCATGAAGAGATGTGACAGGCGCCTATATGAATATAATCCTAAGAAAGTGAGGTGAAAGGTGTTTTAATTATTTTTGCTTTGTAAAAAACCACCGCAAAGCTTAGTGACTTAAACAACTTATTTGTCATGATTTTGTGAATCAGAAATATGAACAGGATTCATCTACATTGTTCTGCTTCATGAGGAGTTCACTCAGATAACTAACTCTCTTGACTGTATGAAAGTTGCACTTGGGCTAAATTGCAGGGTCCAAGCAGATATTACTGATGATGTCAGCAGGAATACAAAGTAAGGAGCTTAGAAAATGTATCCATCCATAAAAACAATGAGAACACAGGCAAAAATGGTCAAAGCCAATATTTTTAGAACTCTGGAAATTAGCCAAAAAGTTGCAACATTCAAAAAATTTATTCAAGAACAACACTCTCAATAAGAAACAAGAGCTATCTGGCCTATTAACTTGTCCGATTTACATCCCTCTCTCCTCAACACAATGGTAGGCTTGAAAACCAACAGCTTCATAATCACAAGTGCAAACTAGCAGTCTAGCAACCATTGGAGGAGGAAGAATGTGTTTGGGGATCAATAAAAGTCTCATTCCCAGAGAACTGTCATTATTTTACCTGACTGGTAGTTAGTTGGAAACCTCTACTCATAGAGCTTGTCTTTATTTGACCTGACTTGCTGAGTAAGAATAGCCTTTACCCCATCATTTGCTGAAAATAGTTAATAGCAAGTGTGTAACATTGCAGCTACCCAATACAACAATTACAATTAGGGTAAATGAAAGGAGACCAAATATTTTTTAAAGGAAAAATTGGGAAAGGAGATGTCCATTGAAAGCATTAGAAAGCTCCAACATACTTGTGGGAATCCAGACACCTGTGTGTATACATAGGGCTTTGTAGAAGCTCAGAAAACATCTGAAAAGGTCCTAAGCTTATTGCTCTGGCCACCTTTGAAGCTCTGAACAAGCATAAAGTGAAGGCTAAGGAAAGTTGTAAACTGCCTTCCTGAGGCAATCTCCAACATGCACACATAGTTCCTCAGCAGAGGCTGGGATGCTTACAGGTCAAAGGCACTTAACTGTTCAACCATCAGCTGACCACTAAACTGAGCAGAGACTCCAGTGGTCACACATGGAAGAGTGCACACTTTATGAAATTAGTTCAGGAAAGTGACTAAGCAAACAAACAGCAGCAACAATAATAGCAGCAAAAATAACAAACAGCAATAACGGTAAAACCACTAATGGGTGGAGAATAATCTGGTTCCCAGAGTTGCTATGTCATATTATTTTAAATGTCCACTTTTCAATTAAGAAATTACAAGATATGCAAAGAAATGAAGTATCACCCATATGCAGAGAAAAGAGCAGTCAATAGAAACTATTTCTGAGGAAATCTAGACATTAGACTTACTTGACAAAAACTTTAAATCAGCTATTTAAAATATTTTCAAATAACTAAAGGAAACTGTCTAGTGAACTAAAGTTAAGTATAAAAATGATGTCTCACCAAATAGAAAATACTAACAAGTAGATAGGGATTATTAAGAAGTAGCAAATCAAAATTTTGCAGTTTGAAAACAGCAGATTTGAGGTGACAGAAGAAAGAATCAGAGTATTTGAAGATAAGTCAATTGGAATGGTTTAATATGAAGAACAGGAAAAAACAGAATGAAGAAAAATGAACAGAACCTCAGAGACCTATGTGATACCATCAAGCATACCAACATAAGCATAATAGGAGTCTCAGAAGAAGAGGACAGAAAGAAAGGGACAGAAAAAATATTTGAAGAAATAATGGCTGAAAGCTTTCCAAATTTGGTGGAAACCTTTAATCTCTACATTTAAGAAGCTCAAGTAGGAAGAGAGATCCACCCCTGATAACTACCAAAAGACAGAGAATCTTATTAGGATGAAGAGAGGAGTGTTTCACCATGTACAATGGGGTTTTCAATAAGATTAACCTGATTTCTCATCAGAAATCATGGAGGCAAGAAGGCTGTGGGATGACAAAGTCCTAAAGGAAAAATGATGCCAATCAAGAATACAATTTTAGAAGTTTTATTTTGATGGGATGGAAAACATATTTTACTAATTACTTGCTCACTTAAGAGGGCATATAATAATGTACATGCAATAAAGTTGGTTGCCCCTTTTTGATATGTCCTCAAAGAAGATAAAACTAGAGCATACACACACACACACACACACACACACACACAATATATATATATATACCTGTGTGTGTGGTGTGTGTGTGTGTGTGTTTAACTGAGTAAGTAAATAAGAACTTTAGGCCAGCATAGCTTTTTAATATTTTTTCCTGATTTCCCTACCAACATGTAACTTTGTCTCTAACACAAAGAGTAAAACTAAAATTTAAGAATTCTCCATGACAGTTTGGTTGTCAGTTTGAGTAGTTAGTTGTCAGTTTCAGTAGACCTCAGTGTAATATTTGAAGTTAGCGGTTGTTATCTCAATGCATGATGTTTTCATTTATATAAACAACTTCTGGCTATGTTAGTCTGTAAGAGAATTCTTGCCTACTATTCTTCATGATTTTTTTAAAGAAAAGTAAAATTTGCTTTGCAGTTTATATATGCAGTGCAGATAAATTTAAAAGTCAGCTTGGAGGAAAGTATTTCTCCTTGTTTTCCAATGAGTCTAAATATGATATATGTTCATTGTGAGTTTTTTTCCCTGAGTTTCTTTGTGGGTCCAGTGAGACCAGTATTTTGAAACAAGATTGAGGCAGGAGGATAGTTGGACTGTCTTTTGACTTCTCTCTGCTACCTGGAAAGAATTTGCTCATTTTCTATAGGAATGAAAAATAAGCTAAAACTTCTTTGTTTTATTTAGCATCAGTCTTAAATTGATACTAGGAATTCAGTATTAGGAACTCATTAGCAAAAGCTTAATATGATAAGCTTTCTTCTTTGGAAAATGTACATTTAATTGTTAGCAATGTCCTTTGTTATGTTTTGTACTTCTCTATATTGAAAAAACTGAAAGGTACCATTTATTTCCTTCATTAACCTCTACTGTGTGCCCAATTGCAGAGAGTTCTGAGATTCTCCTCTGTTGGAATATCCTGTTGAGTAAGGCCATATCACTGTATAGCACTATATAACCTGCTTGCTTTCACATATCCCATATGTGTTGCTTTCACATACACCATACCAGAGAATTTAAAAACAAGGAAAGAACAAAAATAAAAACTACATAGGTAATGTAGGTATGCTGCTTCCACATATCCACTAGGAAGATTACTATAAAAATACATAATGAAGTATATAAATCCACTGAGAAAAATATACTGAGCTATTGTGTTACGTAGAACTTTATACCTACATTTTCTTTCCTTGCCATCTTCAGGTTTCCCACAATATTTCTTTGTTTTCCTCCCACAGTAAGATATTTCCCAAAGGCCTTCCTGAAGAGTATGCCATAGCAGCCATTTTTCGTGTACGGAGAAGCACCAAAAAGGAACGGTGGTTTCTATGGCAGGTTTTAAACCAGCAGAATATGCCTCAGGTAAGGAACCTTAGTTGTACTTAAGTCAGGTGAATCTTGGAACTGTGTGCACAAATTTGGGAGCAGTTCTAGTATCCAAATATTCTATTTTTTAGAGGAATCATCAATAGGAAAATTCAAGAATTCTCATAGCTAGGATCATCTTGCTGATATCTATAATATGAGACTCTGGAGGGTGAGGCAATATTAGCTTTTCTTTTACTTCTAGTTAGTGACAAATATTAGAGATTTAAAAAGCATAATTCCTATTCTCAGGAGCATAAAGTATAAGAGTGTTATCAAACTCAGATTTGGCTGCATGCTGCTCGTAAACCAATGATGGAGAGACAAGGGTTGGTGGAGAAAAAGGTAGGTTTATTCAAAATGCCGGCTTTCTGGGAAGATGGCGGACATTGTTTCAAAGACTACCTTCCCCCTTCCTAGAACAGTCAAGGAGTTTTACAGGTACACAGAAAGAAGCAGAATAAAGGAAAGGGAGAGTTTGTTATATGACTCGTCTGGGACAACATTTACTAGGGTCCAGTCTGTTCCTCCATGGTTATCTGGAACCTGGTCATAGGGGTGATTCATTTGCCATCTGATGGAAAATGGCAGGCTAGAATTGCAGCCTGGTTGCCAGTGGCTGGATGGCTGAGGGCTGATTCAGTTTCTTTCAAGTTAGTGTTTTGCCAATTAACCAGATTAATGAGGTATACATGTAGCCTCAGGAAAACACAGTTATTGAATCAGGTAAGAGGGGAAGGAAGCAAAGAAAAGAATGAAAAAATAAAAATAAGCTAGATTGTTCAATCTTGAAAAATATACTATCACCCTTACAAGGGATTGTCATCTAGGAAAACAATATACTAGAACGTAATCACAGCGTGACAAGCACAGTGGTAGAGGTAAGCTCTGAGTTGGTAGGCACTATGGGAGCATAGAAAGGACAGCTCCCCAAAATCGGGTATGGAAGAACAGGAATCTAGAAATACTTGTTGAAGAGATGGTATTTGGGCATAACTTGGGGTTACAGGTACTCCGGTGAGGGGAGATGAACCTCAGTATTACTTATTGGCACCATACGTTTGGGTTTACATATATATATATCCATTGGAATGGTTTTTTTGTTTTTGTTTTTTTAAGGAGGGCACAGCTCACAGTGGCCCATGTGGGGATCAAACTGGCAACCTTGGTGTTATTAGCACCGTGCTCCAACCAAATGAGCCAACCGGCCACCCCTCATTGGTTTTAATCTGTTAATATAGCACAATTTTGTGATGCAAAGATGAATCAAACTGAAAGAGTATCTCCTCTATGAAAATGCATTTTCTCTGCCCCATGCAAATCCTCAAGAACTTGATATTGGTTTCCATGCTAAGAGAACTGGTCATATTTGTATTCTTTTAAAAATTAGTAGCATTTAACTCTTAAATTACTCATACAGACATATATATATTCTTAGATGTTTTCTCAAGAAAGGAGCATATTATATGCACAAGAATACCATATGGTTTTAAACCATGTTGTAGCTGGATACTTGCTGTTCTTTAATGTTGACAAATCTGGAGGACACAGGTGTCATCTAAAACATTTTACTAAATGCTTCAGTTATACTTACATGAGTCTTGAGTTTTTATGTATATGCTTTAATAATTTCAAACATTGATTTTAAAATATTTAAAGATAATTTGCGTTTTTGCAGGTTTCGATAGTGGTTGATGGTGGAAAGAAAGTCGTGGAATTTATGTTCCGAGCTGCTGAGGGAGATGTGTTGAACTACGTTTTTAAAAATCGAGAACTCCGTTCTTTGTTTGACCGTCAGTGGCATAAACTTGGAATCAGTGTACAATCTCGGGGCATTTCACTCTATATGGATTGTAATTTAATTGCAAACAGGCAGACTGATGAAAAGGAGGCGGTGGACTTTCAAGGAAGGACTGTTATTGCTGCACGAGCTTCAGATGGCAAGCCTGTAGATGTGAGTTATCAGTGATGTTGGTTGTGAATAGAGCTAGTCAAATTTCTAAATTAAAACAACGTATCTTATTTAAAACTTCTTCCTTTAATTACTATATAATACCTTGGCTTCTCAACACTGTTTAAATTAATTTGTCATCAGATGTGTGAAGGATAGCTATGTATTTCTAACTCTATTTTCACATATATTATCTTCTATCTGTTTTCACCCATTTTTTTTCCATCCTGTGAATTTAAAAGAACTAGGTCATGCTTTAAAAACATAAGGTTATTAAAATTGAGTTTTAGTAAAAGTGAAAATATACTACCAAAAGCAAGCTTGGTCTAGACTCATTATGTTTTCAATAGGAAGGGCTGGAAAAAGTTGAGTTTTAAATGGTTCCAGATTATCTGGTGTTTTCATTCAAGAACAATAGGTTATTTATTCATCCCCATTATAGCAACTGCTTTGCGTTGTAGACTATTTTTTCGTAAGCTTACAATGATTTTTCAGGGTTCTAATGGACTAAAACATGCCACTAATTGTATCAGTAGGTCATTCAAATGAAAACTATTGGATAGTAAAACCCTTTCAGATGAAAAGATCCTTTCAAAATTACATTTGATGCTCAGATGATAAAGATTTATTATTGACTTCCCAAAAGAAAAAGGCCTATAATGTTAAAGAAAGTGAGACATAGCTAAGTTTGATGACTGAACATTTTCTTGTGGATGGAATGATGGGAAAACCTGTAAAAATAATCTGAATGCAGGTCACCAATAGGAATTGCTATTGCTGTTAACTGAAAGCACTTAACAGTTTATTTTTATTTCAACAGTACAACTCTGTGCAAATACATACTTGGCGAGCTCATTTTATACATACACACGCACATATACATTTTTTCAATAAAATATTATTTTTGAATTGTCTTCTCTTAGAGATAGTGAACAAATCACTGAGAGAATACCATAACTAGGGCTCAGTGATAATCAGGAAAATAGGACAGAGCAGAAGCCAATCCTGGGGAGAAGACATGGCATAAGTGAGCTAGCTTGGACGTCAGACAGATGTGGTTGTAAATCATACCTCATCTACTTAACTGTTATGATCTACTAATTTATCTTGTTAGTTGCTAATTTATCTGAGACTCTGTATCCTCAATTAAAAATAGTATTGATAGAGTTTCTCATTATAATTGTATAGAATATGTGCCTAGCACATGGTTGATTCTCTGTAAATTCATTTATTTATTCAGGGCCAGACATGGCATTTAATCAACAGTGGCATAAGAGAGTGGGAAAAAGAAAAAAAGAAACCTTCTGTTCCAGCTCTCAAAGATCTGGGAGCCTAATGGAAAGATTAAATTATATGTCAGAAAATGGTGCCTACCAATAATAACGGTATTAATTGTAACAACTATATTAGACAGACCTATCAGAAAGATGTCTCCAAAGGCAAGGAAGGAAATGGAGACCAGCAGCTAGAACAACAGAGACTTCCAGCAGTAGATAGATTACAGGTAGATGGGACGTCAGCTTCAGGAATTCTAGCAACAGTGTTAGGGAGTGGCAGTCGTACCTGCTGCAAGTACTGGAGCTTGGAACTAGAATCTGGTCTCTATAGGACTAGTGAGAGCCAAGCAGACTGTGGTTCCAGGGGAATTGGGAGAACCAAAGAGTACACTGAGGTAAATTTCTAACCTTTGGGGGAGAGACAGCTATGCGAGAGGAACAAATTATTGCAAGAACTGGATTTAGGCTCAAGGCTCACCCTCTGAAGGTTGAGTGTGTGTCCTGTGTCTCATTAACTTCTCACCCAAGGAAAGAATCAATCCCAGAAACTGAGGCTAAAGAATATAGGTGTGTCCTTATAAAACGACATAATGTGAAAATCATAGTGTTATAATACTTATGTAGTTTAATATGGAATCAACTCATTTGAGGATAAAATTAAAGATATATCACAATGATGCAACTTTTTAAGGAGATAGTCACTGTTTAAGTTAAACAAACAAATAAAATACATAGTATTTTATTTTTTAAAGATTCTTGGTCCTACTAAAACTTTAAGTGACCTAAGTTTTCATTATCTCCTTACAAGCTCTATGATTCCGTAAGGTTTGCCATAATGTGAAAATGTTTTATTTATACAGAATTTATGTTATTGAAAAAAATGTAATGATTGGGTTTTATTTTATATATACTAGCCATGTGCTTTTGTGAAAGATAGGTGATAAATCTTATATAAAGTATTTTTTTTTAACAAACAAAATGTGTGACAAGAGTTAGTAAAAGACTCAGCCCTAAACAGTCCCATTCTAAAGCACTGTGTCAAGGAAGGATTCTAAATTAAGTAATAAATAACAAAAGCGTGATTAAACTAGGCTGATGGTAGTTTCAATGTCATGGGTAGTTGATTAGGTTCTAATCCATCAAAAACTGATCATCTATCTTCAGTTGAGCAAATTAATTCATATGAAGGGCTTAGCACAGTGGATAGTACATAATAGAATCTCAATGTTTATTGGCTATTTTGATAACAGTGATGATAAGTTTTAGTTAAAAACAATATTAATTAATTGGTGTCCTCATTCTTCATTCTACATAATGAGTATGTTACTGCCTGGTATTTCATTATACTATGTAAGACAGTGTATTTAAACTTTATAAATAAAAATTAACTTTAATAACCTTGCAAAAAGTTATAGAAAAGCAATCATTTTTCATTTTATCTCAGAATTTTGAATTGGCTGCAAATCTTAGGTTGCACATGTATTCATAAGATGTCTGGAGTTCTTAATGCTTCCTATGAGCTGAAATGATTTTGTTCATCTCAGTGTAGACTAATAGTTATAGCTTTTTATTTTTTGCTTATCTGGTGTTGGGTTAGGGATTTAGAACTAACTGCTTTCTATTATCATAGGATTAATTATTATATTACAGTTGGCCTTTTCATAGAAAGTACTTATTGACCTCAAAGTAATTCATAATCTAGCTGTTATTTTGGGAGACAAAGAAGTGGAGAGAGGCAGAGAAAGAAAGGCAGGGAGGAGGAGGGGGTGAGGGGAAGGTTGTTCCTGACCTATTTTAATGTAAAATCATCATCTGGTTAATTATTAAGTTAATTTTTCAACCACAAACTAATTTAAAATAGCCTATTTAAGCACTAGCATTGAAATTTTATTACTAGTCTGTATTATTTACTTGCTCTTATATGGATGTTTGATCTTTCATTTAAAGGCATGATTGTATTTTCCTTGAAATATTTTTAATTTCATGTCCAAATGCCAAAAAAATGTGAATCTGCTGAGCAAATAAAAGGAATCAATTAGTTTTGTAAAAAGTTGTGAGTCCTCCTTAAGACTATGCCAATATAATATAAAATCCGTAGGTAGTAGAATATATGAAAAATAGATAATCGCTAAATACCTTTTTTTTTTCTTAGTGGGAAGTGAGCATCTGTTTCCATGCCTCAAATACATAGGTCTGAAACTACAGAGAAAGCCTTTTCCATCATGTGGTCATACCTTTGACTCTGTTTTTTTCCACAAATTTTTATTATGAAATAGTCTTCATTTTGTGGTCATATACTTTATTGTAGTGCATAACAATACCTCTCTTTAATTAAATACTTCTTTTATTTTTTATGTTTTGAAACAACTAACCAAAGTTTGCAGTTGCTTTCATTACCTGATTTCCTTTATATGTAGATTCATCTCAACAACTGACTATATGTCTAGTTCTCAAAAGGTCCATAAAATCATGATAAAAAATTAATAAAAATATTAAAAATGCCTACCAGTAATTTATTTTTATTAGATTCTTTCTCTTACCAGCTAAATTACCATAGTTCTTAAGTGCCTAAATGTGATTTTCAAACAAACTAATGATATATTTTATTACTAATTTTTTAATAGATTGAACTTCACCAACTTAAAATCTATTGTAACTCAAACTTCATAGTTCAAGAAACTTGTTGTGAAATATCAGATACTAAGGTAAGTTAATTTTCTTGGAACATGAAGAATGTAGAATGTCAGTTGCCTAGTCTGTAGAGTTCAAATGTAGGGAAGCACCGAATATTTTCTGTTGAAGCCAGGTGAGTAATTTGTTCCAAGTAAGAGATCCCTCTTAGAGCTCCCCCATAGTTTCTTTTCAAAATGTTAATCCCCATGTTTTGTCCTGTTCTTTGGGAATGATGTCTTCACTTTGGGCGCAACATAAATAAAGGAGAATTTATGCCTTTCCCCCTAAACTATGTTCCAAAAGTAGCATCATCATTTTCCAGTTACAGGGGTTTTAAATTTGTGATCATACCTTATTCTCACTCATATCCTTCTTCTAGCCTGTCTCCAATCCTGGACAGTTTTCCTTTGTGATAGATTTTTCATCTGCATCTTCCTTTTTCCTGTTACTGCCATGGTCTACTTTTGCCTCATTCCTGGATTGTTGCATTGTTGTGTCAACTACCTTCCCTGTCTCTGGACCTTTTGCATTCCAGTATTTCCAGAATAAGTCTCTGAATTACTGCTTTGTATGTTTTTTTTTTTTTTTTTTTTACTTTCTTTTAATAAACATTTATTATTCAAAAACAATGATCTTGTAGACATTGTGCTAAAGAACAAGGCCAACAGACATGAATAAGGCACGTTCCCTGCCCTCTATTCATCTCTTTCTCTAAGCTTTAGGTCATTCAGGGTTGTCAATAAAATATGCATCCAGTTTCTTAGCCTCTCATTCTTAATACCCACAACCTTACCACACAACTATTATTTTCTTGTACCCATCTTCCATTCCAAAAAATTCTGAATTCAGTACTTTATCTTTCATTGTGATGGTCATGTGTGCCATCTTATATCATTAGATGTAGTTGTATTTGTTTTTAATTTATTCAACTGCATTTTAAACTCATTGAGAGGAGTTATACTTTTATACTCTTTTTTAAAAAAATTCCTTGTGCTTTGTTTGTAGAAGGTAGTCAAAATATTGTTTCATGACTTGTTGCCTTATCAACTACTAAAGGAGATAGATGGGACAAAAAGATGTTTGAAAGGGACAAATTCTAAAAAGGCTTACAGAAAGAACACATGAAAAGTAAAAGGTGAAAATGTTTTTCTTTGTATCTTAGATTTCCAAGAAAGTCTACACTTACCATCAAAAAATTATATGGAAATTTTATCCGTAGTTTAGTAATTCAATAATATTTTTAGCTTCTATCACTCACTATGGGTGGGAGATAATAATGTGACCAAAGCATAGCTAAGTCTTTCAAATTTTTATGTTTTGCTTATGTAACTTGATTTTATAAAGTATGTCTCCAACCCATTGTATGGCTTTTATTCCAAGTAAAATGAAAGCCAGCCAAATGTCTTTTTATAAATATCTAAAAAGATAATTTAGAATGCCAACCTACAGACTTGAAATACCTAGATTTCCTAGAGCCATACATTTAAATCTTGAAGATGTAATTTCTCTAAAAGTTTTTAAAAATAATTATGCTTTTTTTGAAGTAAGAGCTCTTAAAATAATAATTTTCTGTGATTGAAATGTAACATAATGATGTTTCTATATATCCAAATATTATATTCTTGACCAATAGGTACTACTCTGTTCCATCACATCATGAACATTTTCAACTAGAATTATGAGAAAACTGTTTAAGGAATTAGGGGTGATACATTTGATAGAGTAGTTTGAGCATTAAAAGCAGTGACATAACCTCACAAATTATGAAAAAAAAATTAATCGTGTTATAAAAATATTATTTAGGAGTTAGTTTTAAAGAATAGAATATAAAGTAGGAATTCATCTCTAACTATGGGGAAAAATAACAAAAGACTACTCATTTTCCTGCTGGTAATTATTTGGAAGGTCCTCACCAATCTGTTAATGATGAACAGACAATGGAAATCTGCTACAGTTTATAAATGGGAATGTATAGTTTGTAAGATAGATAATTATATAAAAACTATTTAAGTACATCTACTATAATTCTGATATCAACTGTTTTTTTTTAAATGTGTTGAATTCAGAAAATTTTAATGTACTTCTTTGAAAATCTAATTTTGTCTTGGAATTTCAAATCAGATATGTTTTTGTTATTAATATTTTGTAGCACATTTCAAAGGTGAAATTGATTCAAGGTAATCTATAAACATACTTCTTTGCTTCTATTTCTGTTTCTGAAGCAGTCAATGTTCATAACTAGAGACATAGAATGAAGAACAAATATAAACAGAAGGAGAAAATCAGAAACATTTGCTGAAAATAAATGAGAAATGTGATTAAAATTTTGAAGGCCAATTAATTAAATGTGTCAAATCAAAACCAGAGGTTTCTACAAGGGTAGAAATCCTTACTTGTATATTTTATGTTCCCTCGAGGCACTTTTTAGAGAGAGTGGACAATTTTATAGTGAAGCCTCAGACATACTTTTAAAATCACTTAAATCCTTAATTTAATACAGTGAGTCAGTTATCCAGAGCAAAATTGTGAACTCTAACTGGGTCTTGGTTATCTTGGGAAGCCATGGAGTTAGGAACTGGCTGGAACATTATTTCAAAACATATGAGATAAGTGGACTGTTTTGGTGATAATCTTTTTTTTTTTTTTTTTTTTTTTTTTTTGTGATAATCTTGTTTCATTCTGATGTGACTTTTAGACTTGTAGATGTGGAAACTTATTGAGATAACTAAATACTTAATCATTAAACCTGGAAGAGTCAATGTGATGGAACTGAGGAGACAGGAAATTAGTCACAGTATTTCTGGGTGCTATTTTTCTTATAATATTTATTGTTGTTCTCACAAGAATTAGAGTACTATCCATTTTTCAAAATATATATTTTTTAAAGTTACATATATTTGTGAGAGAAAACTTGGAAAATACAACCAAATTCAGAGATGAAACCATGATCTCACCACAGTAAATAACCACTGACAATTTTTTAGTGTTATATCCTGGCAATATTTTCCCATGCATATATAATTTATAGTATACAAAGTATTGTGTGAACCTTTTTTCCTAGCTTGCAAATTCAGAGTTTTTGAAATTGCAAATTCATGAAATCGCAAATTCAGAGTTACAAATCATGGTGAGGAAGGAGCCTGGTAAATGATATGAGAGGAAAGGATGATTTTATATCCTCTTTAGACTCTCCATCTGAATTGAATTTTTGAAAGAAAATAATGTTCATTGCTTTGTAAACAAATTTCTCTTCATGTTGTCCCACATATTCTGAACCCACAGGATAAGTATAAAATTTGCCGCTTTTGTCTCACAGTGGAGACTTTTAATAACTTTAAAGGACAATAGGCTGGAATAAGATATACTTTAATTAAATATATAGCATCTGACAATGTAAGAAGAATTTGTTTTGTCCTTTTATATGACTTTATATTCATGTTGTTGAAGTAAGTGATTTTTTAAGAGTTCAAATCACATTATTTTATTTTAAATTTGGTCCCCAAACATATACAGATGTTTATTATAGAAATAATTTTATTGTAACAATGCAATTATTTCAAATGTGTGTTATTACTGTGCTTGTCATAAAGTCATCTGTAATAGCTTTAGAATGTCTCACCAAACTCAACGTTTTAATACATTTCTAGTGTGTTGTCAGTGTAATAAAACACATAGGAGGCTTAGTGAAAGAGCAAGGGCATTATAAACTTTCACATACTTGTGTAAGCTTTTGGTTATTTAGAAGGTAGTTCTTACAGGTAACCCCAGCAATCCCTAGTTTGGTGGGAGCCAGTGTTTGGAATGTCAGAATGTTTGGAGTTTACTCTATTTCCTAATGCCTCGTTTTGGATTTTAGTGCCCAGAGCAGAAAGGCTTTGGAAGGATCGCACCATTATCTCTCCCCGCCCATGCCAGTAAAATGTCTGCCTATCTGCCAGCAAAGCAGGAACTTACAGACCAGTGCCAGTGCATTCCAAATAAGGTATGCTCATTTTAATCTATGCCCACTGCAAAGCCACTCCACCTGGTGAGCCAGGCCCCTTGCACATGGCTCGGTGCACAGAACGTGTCATACCTTAAGTGCTGCTTGAATCAAATGCCTAAGCCACCCAGTCACTGGGGTGGGTTAAGAGAAGAGGATTGGGGATAGGATAGCATTTCCTGGATTTTATCTGGATAGTTCCTAGCCCATCTGAACTTTTTTTTGGGCTGTGAGTTAGCATGAGTAATAAGATGAAGGAAGGAACTACCTATATAACAGACAAGTATTGAGCACTTAACATGTGCCAAGAATAGGCTTCAATTCTGGGAATTCAAAATTGAGGGAAACAGTGTTTGCTCTTCAAAACATATACAAAGACACTCTACATGGTTTTTCTTTGTTGTGTGGAGACTATTTAATCAGTATCCCCAAATATCCAAACCGGCCATCCCCATCTGCCATAAATTATATAGGAAATAGGCAGAGGGCCTCTGTTATTACTCAAAGAATTTATTTCACTCACACCATTGTGGTCCCCTAGTCAAGAAGACTGGGCCCATGGACCTACATGAACTTCTTTTGTGAATGTTAATGGCAGTCATGAGGCCTGTGCTAAAAGGAGGCTGAGCCATCTCATGATGGCTTCCCTCTATGCCCATACCTGAGGAAAAGAATGAGGAAAGGAAAACCTGCCGCAGTACCTGCAACAGGATGTTCCCGAGCACTGTGATTTAATACTTACCCTTAGATGTAACACAGCCTGCTGCCACTTCCCTCCTGGCTGGAGCAGTGGGAACGGGGTGAGGTGAAAGTTGAGAGGAACCTTACAGTCCTCTAGTGGCTAATCCTGTATAGTAAGCTCCACTGAAAAGACAGGTACAGGTGCAGGATCACCTGTACCTGGAGCAGCACAGGTCCCGATCCATGGAAGTCCTCATGGCAGAGGCAGTGAGGGAGAGTAGGGGTCCTCACGGAAAAGGGAAGGAGGGCGTCCAGCAGAGGGCCCAGTGTCAGCTCAAAGGGTAGCAAAGCTTTATGTTAACGATTGTCAAAATCGTATTTATAAACTATGTGTCTTTAGCTCGATGTGATTGAATGTTTGATACCACAGAAATTCATTTTTGCTCAGGGAGAAGCAGGACTACCGGGAGCGGCGGGCTCGCCAGGTCAGAAAGGAGATAAAGGAGAACTGGTAAGACACCACCCAACTCTGTCAGAATATGAGTGGATATGTTTGAAAGTGACTTAAAAATGTGCCCATCTCATTTTTCTCTGTCTCATACAAATACACATTTCTGTTAAAGGCTATCAAGGGCTATGTTTAAATGCTGATCACTGAAATAAGGAAGACATCAGCATTCAAGTCTGCTTTTGAGTTACAAGCACTTTTGAGTGTTTCCCCCAAAATAAGACCTAGCCGGATCATCAGCTTTTGGAGCAAAAAATTAATATAAGGCCCAGTCTTATTTTACTATAAGACCGGGAATTAATATCATATCATATCACATCACATCATATCATATCATACCGGGTCTTATATTAATTTTTGCTCCAAAAGACACATTAGAGCTGATGGTCCAAGTAGGTCTTATTTTTGGGGAAACATGGTATTAGAAGTCTGGTCTAAAATTTGAAAAGCTCTGGAAACCCAAATCTTTGTATATACCTGTAAACTGTTAGAAAAATGAAAAGCAGTAAAGTTTAGTTTTTAGTTGTACTTTAGCCTTCTTTAGCATTTTCTTCTTTCCATACTTGAACTCTTGCTTCTCTTTTCTGCTGATATGTACCCACTAAAAATTCTTCCTTAAATTAATAAATTTATACCCCTTTCACCCTTTTCTCTCACCTCTCCCACACCCCACCTCTGGCAACCATCAATCTGTTTTCTGTACCTGTGGGCTATTTTTCAGATTCCACATGAAAGAGAGATCATACAGTCTTTGTCTTTTTTTTTCTTTTTTGTATGACTTATTTTGCTTAACATAATGCCCGCTAGCCTATCCATGTTTTCACAAATGGCAAGATTTTATTGTTTTATTGCTGAATAGTATTCCATATTATATACAGACACAATGGAATATTTTAAATACCACAGTATCTTTATCCATTCATCCATCAATAGACAGTTGCATTGTTTCCCTATCTTGGCTATTTTAAATAATGCTGCAACGAACATGGGGGTACACATATCCTTTGGAGGTAGTGTTTTCATTTTCTTTGGATAAATACTCAGAAGTAGAGTTGCTATATCATATGCAGTTCTATTTTTAATTTTATGAGGAGCCTCCATACTATTTTCCATAGTTGCAGCATCAATTTACAATCCCACCAACAGAGCATAAGTGTTCCCTTTTCTCCACATCCTCGCGAACACTTGTATTGCCTGTCTTTTTGATAATAGGCTTTCTAACAGGTATGAGGTGATATATCCCTGTGGTTATAATTTTCATTTCTCTAATTATTAATGATGTTGAAAATCTTTTTATGTACCTGTTGGCCATCCGTAGGTCTTCTTTGTCTATTCAGATCTCCTGACCATTTTTAAATCAGATCATTTTTTTGTTTTGCTATTGAATTGCATAAGTTTTGTTGTTGTTGTTGTTGTTGTTATTTTTAACCTATTTCAGATATTAGCCCCTTATCAGATATATGATTTACAAATATTTTCTCCCATTCATGAGGTTGCCTTTTCAGTTTGTTAATGGTTTCCTTGCTGTACAGAGGCTTTTTAGTATGATGCAGTCACACTTATTTATTTTTGCTTTTGTTGCTTTTGCTTTTGGCATCACAGTCAAAAAATTATCTTCAAGACCTGTGTCAAGGAACTTATTGCCTATGTTTTCTTCTAGGAGTTTTGGTTTCATGTCTTATGTTCAAATCTTTATTTTGAGTTAATTTTTGTTTATGGTGTAAGATAATGGTCAAATTTTATTCTCTTGCGTATGGCTGTCCATTTTTTCCAACACATCTTATTGGAAAAACTGTCATTCCACATTGTATATTCTTGGTTCCTTGGTTGTAAATTAACTGACCATATATGCAGGGGTTTATGTCTGGGCTCTCTTTTACGTTCCATTAATCAATGTAGTTTTATGCCAATACAATACCATTTAATTACTATAGCTTTGTGAAATAGTTTGAAATCAAGGAGTGTGATACTTCCAGCTTTGTTCTCCTTTGAAGATTGCTGTGGCTATTTGGGGTTTCTTGTGGTTCCATACTAATTTTATAATTATTTCTTCTATTATTTTAAAAAGTGCATTGGGATTTTGATAGGGATTGCATTGAATCTGTAGATTACTTTGGGTAGTATGGACATTTTAACAATATTGATTCCAGTCCATGAGCATGGAATATCTTTCCATTTTATCTTCTTCGGTTTCTTTCACTAATGTCTTATAGTTTTCAATATACATGTCTTTCACCTCCTTGGTTAAACTTATTCCTAGGTATTTTATTATTTTTAATACAGTTGTAAATGAGGTTGTTTTCTTTATGTCTCGGTCTGATAGTTTATTGTTAACATATAGAAACTCAACATATTTCTATGTATTGATTTTATATTCTGCAATTTTATTGAATTAGCTTATTAGTTCCAACAAATTTTTAATGGGGTCTTTAGGGCTTTTTATATATAATATCCTGTTATCTGCTAATAGTGACAGTTTTACTTCTTCCTTTTTAATTTGGATAACTTTTATTTCTTTTTCTTGCCTAATTGCTCTTGCTATGACTTTCAATGGTATGTTAAACAGAAGTAGTAAGAGTGGGCATTCTTGCTTGATTCCTGATCTTAGAGGAAACAGCTTTTTGTTTCTTACTATTGAGTATATTAGCTGTGAGCTTGTCATATGCAACCTGTATTAGGTTGAGGTATGTTCTTTCTATACCCACTTTGTTGAGAATTTTTTTCATAAATGGATGTTGAATTTTGTCAAACACTTTTTTGGCATCTATTCAGATGATCATGAGGTTTTTATCCTTCATTTTGATAATGTGATGTATCATGTTGACTGATTTGCAGATGTGCAACCATCCTTGCATCCCTGGAATAAATCCTACTTGATCATGGTTTATGATCTTTTTAATGTATTGTTAAATTTGGTTTGCTAATATTAATATTTTGTTGAGGATTTTTGCATCTATGTTCATCAGGGATGTTAGCCTGTAATTTTTTTTTTTTTCTTTTCTTGTGGCATCCATGTGTGGTTTTTGTATCAGGGTAATGCTAGCCTCATAAAATGAATTTGGAAGACTCTCTTTCTCTTCTGTTTTTTGGAAGAGTTTGAGAATGATTGATATTAATTCTTCTTTGAATGTTCGGTAGAACGCACCAGTGAAGCCATCTGGCCTTATACTTTTGTTTGTTGGGAGATTTTTAATTATAGATTTAGTCACCTCACTAGTAACCAGTCTGTTCAGATTTTTTTATTTTATCATGCTTCAGTTTTGGTAGGTTGTATGTTTCTAGGAATTTATCCATCTCTTTTAGGTTGCTCAATTTGTTTGTGTGAGTGTTCACGGTAGACTCATGATCCTTTGTAATTCTGTGGTATCAGTTGCAGCATCTTCTCTTTCATTTCTGATTTTATTTATTTGAGTCCTCTCTCTTTTTCATTAGTGAATCCAGCTAAAGACTTGTCTATTTTGTTTATGTTTTCAAAGAACGAGCTCTTTGTTCATTGATCTTCTCTATTGCCTTTTTAGTCTCTATTTTATTTATTTCTGTTCTAATATTTGCTATTTCCTTCCTTCTACTAACTTTGGGATTCCTTTGTTCTTCTTTTTCTAATTTTATGAGGTGTAAAGTTAGATTGTTTATTTGAGATTTTTCTTGTTTCTTGAGGTAGGCATTTATCGCTGTGAACTTCCCCCTTGGAAATGTTTTTGCTGCATCCCACAAATTTTGGTATTTATATTTCCATTTTTATTTTTTTGTCTCAATGTATTTTTTTATTTCTTTTGATTTTTTCTTATTTCTTTTTATTTTCTTATTTCTTTTTTTTCTTATTTCTTTTTGTTTCTTTTGATTTTTTCATTGTTTGTTCAGCAGCATGTTGTTTAATCTTCACATATTTGTGAATTTCCTAGTTTTTTTTATGTGTGTAATTAATTTCTAGGTTTATACTGTTGTGGTTAGAAAAGATGCTTGATGAGGTTTTCTTAGCTCCGTACCCTTTATTTAAAGACCTCATCTTTGTTGAATACCTTCTTTGTGTAGGACACATTGCTGGGTATCACATGGGATTGAAAAAATAGGATTCATTTCCTGTTTTCAAGGATTTTACATCTGGAAGTGGGTAGAGGGACATTAGTTGGCCAGACATGTTAGGTAGGGAGAGTTGCAGATGTCCTGAGAAAATGGTCTGTGGAGACTAGGAAGAGAGTTTTATGGAGGAGATGGAGAGTAAGCTGGATCTCTACAGATCTAATTCTGGGCAATATCCATGCTTAAAGATATGCCTTTTCCTTCTCCCTGCTCCTCTCAAAACTTAACTGCTCTGTTTCCCATTCTTAGTGTTATATCTTTTGTGAGCTAACTAGATAAATTAATTTGTGCTAAAGTTAGGAGATGATTGTTTTTGTTATATTTCCAGAGTGAAACTGTTTTAAATTCCTTTCATGCCTTAACTTGGAAGTCTAAATCTAGTTGGACTCCTTATTTTAAAAGGTAGGAGACTGATGTCTGAGTAATGACTGATCCCTCCAAGTTGCCCAGCAAGCTTTGACAAAGCCAGTCACAGTAACTTGACTCTCACAGGAAAGTCTTCCCATTGTAGCTTGCATGGAAACTTCAGGTACCTTACCAGGTACTTGAGAAGTAATTTTTGAAGTAGGACAGAACATTTATTTTTGCTTTTTAAATCACATTACTTAGGATACCTTTGCTTTCTTTTTCTTAAGTAAATAGGTTTTAATATTTTTAAATATAATAACATCAGTCAAATCCAATTTTCATCACAAAATTATTGCTAATCTGTAGTAGTATTTTTGAAGTGTTATCTATAAACATGCCAACTACTTATGACAGTTTTGAATTTGACTTTATCAGTTTAGGACATTACCTTCTTAAAAGAAATTGGCCACTTAGATTTTGTCTTTGGGATTAATTCTTCCATATTTAGAGGGCACTATACAAGGAGTTCAAATACAAAATTATTAATATATAATGAAGCATATAATATTAAGAGCAAATCTAAATCCTGAGAGAAGTTTCAGGAAAATTCCATTGTTTTATACTGCCTTAGCTATGTTCTGAAAACAATTGTTTACAATTGTTGATGTTTTCTTTATCACGAGCTATTTTGGGTTCTTTTTAAATGTCTCTCTAAAAAAACATATCTACATAATTGGACAGATTTATTAAAATCATTTTGGCCATAATCTATAAGTGGTATATGTATACATATGTGTAAATACACTTACATCCATATACTATTATATAAATATATATGATATATGTGTTAACTCATTTTTAGGTAAGTCCTATGTGAAAGAATTTTTATCTTTATTCTTGCCTTCCCCTCCCCCTTGTATTCTTTGCAGAAAATGAGAAATTGTATCATGGAACTTGTTTTGTTCAGGGGATAGCTTCTGGGAGGACAGAATTATGAGTCTCCATAGTTTTGTCAACATGTATTTGCTAGAGGGTTTCGATTACAGTCTTTAATCGCTACAGAATATATGATAAAAAGCCACTGTGATATTAAAAGAGTGCCCCTCTCAGTGTCCCCACCCTGACAGCTGACAAAGCAATTCCTTCTTTGTAAACATAATGTTCTAACTCTCTGGTAGCTATGGATTGGTGTGTGTGTGTAGCTAATTTTTTACCTTGTCCCTGGAATGTACCTTATAATTGAACTGCCTAGCCATAGGTGTTCTGTGTTAGAGAATGCAGTCACACAAGCACTGGTCTGCAGCTTATTGGGCCATATTGGCAGTGCTTGCACCAGTGTGAGCTGTCTTCACACTCATTAGGACAAAGTCCAAGGCAAGATGTGCTAACAGTGTTTCTTAACAAAAATGAGTACACCCAACAAATAATATGTTGCATTCTAAATAATGGGAAGATGTTTGTAACGCACTTTGTCTTTTTTTTCAGTTACAATTGACATTAAATATTATTTTATATTAGTTTCAGGTGTACCACATAGTAGTTAGGGATTTATATAATTTCAGGAGTGATTTCCACCCAATAAGTCCAGTACGCACCTAGCACCATATATAGTTATTACAGTATTATTAACTATGTTTCCTATGCTGTACTTTATATCCCCATGACAGTCTTTTGACTGTCAGTTCGTACTTCTTAATCCCTTCATCTTTTTCACCCAGTCCCCCAACACCCCTCCCATCTGGCAACTATCAGTTTGTTCTCTGTATCTTGAGTCTGTTTCTGTTTTGTTTGTTTTTTTGTTTTTTCAGATTCTACATAAAAGTGAAATCATATGGTGTTTGTCTTTCTCTGTCTGACTTATTTCACTTAGCATAATACCCTCTAGGTCTATCCATGTTGTTGCAAATGGTAAGATCTTATTCTTTTTTTATAGCTGAGTAATACTCTATTGTATATATGTACCATCTCTTCTTTATCCAATTGTCTATTAAGGGCACTTAGGTTGCTTCCATATCTTAGCTATTATAAATATAGCTGCAGTGAATATAAGGATGCATATATCTTTTTGAATTAGTGTTTTGGATTTCTTTGGATAAATACCCTCAAGTGGAATTGCTGAGTCATAAGGTAATTCTATTTTTTAGATTTTTGAGGAAACTCCATACTCTTTTCCATAGTGGCTTTACCATTTTGCAGTCCCACAAACAATGCATGAGGGTTTCTTTTTCGCAATCTGCTAGCCAACAATTGTTGCTTGTTGATTTATTAATAATGGTCATTCTGAAAAATGTCAAGTGATATTTTATTGTGGTTTTAATTTGCATTTCTCTGATGATTATTGACATTGAGCATCTTTTCATATGTCTATTGGCCACGTGTATGTCCTTTTTGGAGAAATGTCTGTTCAGGTCCTTTGCCCATTTTTTGATTGGATTGTGGGTTTTTTTGGTGTTAAGTTGTTGAATTCAGTTTGCTAATATTTTGTTGAGGATTTTTATGTTAATTAGGGATACTGGCCTATAGTTTTCTTTTTTGTAATGTTTTTGTTGGGTTTTGGAATCAGGGTAATGCTGGCCTTGTAAAATGAGCTTGGAAGCCTTCCATCTTTTTCAATTTTTTTGGAACAGTTTTAGAAAGATAGGTATTAATTCTTCTAATGTTTGGTAAAATTCACCTGAAAGCCATCCAGTCCAGGACTTTTGTTCACTGGGGGTTTTTTTTGTTTGTTTGTTTTAACTCCTTCAATTTCATTAGTAGTAATTGGTCTATTCAGATTTTCTTGTTGACTCAGTCTTGGAAGATTGTATGTTTCTAGAAATTTATCCATTTCTTCCAAATTGTCCAATTTACTGGCCTGTAATTGTTTGTAATACATTTTTAGAATCCTTTGTATTTCTGTGGTACCAATTGTCACTTCTCATATTTAATTCCTGACTTTATTTAGTCCTCTCTCTTTTTTTCTTGATGAGTCTTGTTAAAGGTTTATAAATTTTCTTTATCTTTTCAAAGAGCCAGCTCTTTGTTTCATTGATCTTTTATATTATTTTTTATAGACTCTGTTTTATTTATTTCTACTCTGATCTTTATTATTTCCTTTTTCCTACTCCCTTTGGGCTTTGTTTGTTGTTCTTTTTCTAGTTCCTTTAAATGTAAAGTTAGATTGCTTTTTGAGATTTTTCTTGTTTCTTGACTAGGCCTGTATTTCTATGAATTTCCCTCTTAGAACTGCTTTTGCTGTATGCCATAGATTTTGGTCATTGTGTTTTCACTTTCATTTGTCTCGAGGTATCTTTGGATTTCTTCCTTGAACTTGTTAATCCATTTATTGTTTAGTAGCATGTTATTTAGCCTCCATGTATTTGTGAGGTTTTTTGTTTTGTTTTGTTTTGTTTTGTTTTCAGTTTTCTTATTGTGATTGATTTCTAGTTTCATACTTTGTGGTTGGAGAAGATGTGTGGTATGATTTCAGTCTTCTTAAATTTATGGAGACTTGCTCTGTGGCCTAACGTGGTAAATCCTGGAAAATGTTCCATGTGCGCTTAAAAGAATGTATATTCTGCTGCTTTGAGGTGAAATGCTCTAAATACATCAGTTAAATCCATCTGGACTATTATGGCATTTAAAGCTGCTATTTCCATGTTGATTTTCTGTTTGTATGACCTATCCACTAATGTTAATGGGGTGTTAAATGCCCCTACAATTGCTGTATGACTGTCAATCTCTCACTTTATGTCCACTAATATTTGCTTTATGAATTTAGGTGTTCCTAAATTTGCTTGTAATATCATTATATGAAAACTTAAAACAATTAGACAATATCTGTTTCTAAGGATTACTTCAATCAAATTGAATATATAAATTGTAATTGCAATAGCTTGTATTTATTGAGTGCTTACCATGTACGATGCACTGGGGAGAATGTTATAGATATGTTATCTTTCTGATCCTTACAACTCTTCATGGTGGGTGTCAGTATTACTATTTTACAGAAGGCAAAATTGAGGTTTAGAGAGGTTAAATTATTGCTCAAGGCCACGCAATAAATAGTCAAGCTGGGATCTGAATCTAGGCCTCTTAATTCCAGTGTCCTTCTCTTAACCAGTGTGCATTGTATGAATTTTGAAGTTTGCTCTATATTTTAAAAGTACTTCAGTATTATTTATTTATTTATCATGGTATTTCCACTTAGTATCTTATTTTACCTTTATAACCTGATAAAAATGTCAAGCTAATATTTTTAACTTCATTTGGAAACTGAGATAACCATGCATAAATAAAATGATGTCCAGAGGTAACAGAATTAAGAGGACTCATATAGTGGAAAGGTCTCTGGGTTAATCCCAACTCTTCTCAGGTTAGCAGTGTGAACTTGGCCCAGCCACCTGTTTTCCCCAGGCTTCATTTCCTTCATTTGTAAAGGTGGGTGTATCATCTATTAGTTCTATGCACATCATAACGCTGACACAAAAGTGCTTTGAAAAGGCATATGTGCCTTAATTTTCAGTGATTGTGATATGATACACATTAACATTTCTTAACTTGAATTTCCTGTTGTTTGATTTACAAATTGTATCAATTTAAGATTCTTGGCATATGAAGAAATTTCACACATCAGATTTAGAAAGGGTTAAAATACTTTTAAAATATTCTTATCCCTTTTAAAAAGCATGTATGTGTCAGAAGTATGGTCCTAATTATTATGAAAAGTATTAAGCACATATTAAAATCATTAAATCAACCTTAAATTATTTTTTTAAAAGATTAAGTATTGAGTCATTCTTGTTAGGGCATATATCTTAAGAACTCATTTTCTTGTGCATATCGTTTGATTATAAGTAGGTGTCTCCTAATTTTACATCTACATATTCATTTTTTCTTTTATTCGTCTACTCATCAACTATTTATTGAGTTCCTATTATCATAATAAAAAAGTGGACTAAATGCAGGAGCAATAGCAGTAACGAGAAAGCACAGGACTTGTTCTCACTGAGTTTATAATCCAGTGATGATTTGTTCATGGAGCCTTCCCTCCCTCTGTAGGAATGAAAACCAGTAGAAAAGAACTAGGAAGGAAGGAACCCGTAAAAATGATAATTATTCGCAAATTTATTGTGTGCCAAATCTATAAAATATACAAAAATGTATGTTGGAGTTACAATGAATTACATGGCTCTCCATTTATGATATGTTTTAAAATATTAACATTTGTTTCAACTGCCAGACTACATAAAACTCATAATAGCAAGAAAGTTTAGTGGCAAGCTAAAAATAACTGGGATAAAATAAACTGGTAATCTATAAAATAAAACAAATAATTAATCAGTACAGTTCCTTTATTTTTTTAATACAAGTACCAGTATTTTATTTAACCAGTATAACCCTTGCTGTGTGACTATGACTTTAGATGATCACAGCCATGAATGTATTCAGCTTTCCTGGCATTTATATATAATGGATGGATATAAATAAAATGATATATTGTTTCATTTTAACATGGGTATATTGTTTCATTTTAAGGAGTTGCTAATGAGTCTGTTGCAATTGTACTGTGATCCTGCAACTTTAATGTGCAATAAATAAAGATGGCATTCCTCTGTGTTTAAGGCTGGTATATAATTTTCCTTATTAGAGTATGTGCACAAAATTGTGCCTGAATAGCTTGAGATCGAAAGTCATTTTGCCTGAAGGCATATTGGATAGTTAATTGTGTGAAATGACCAGAAGTACAGTGTTACTGAAGGAACCAGATGTTGTTCTCAAGGTTTTTCTTTTTAGCTATTAGGTTGGGGCAAAAGAGATTGTGGTTTTTGCAATTATTTGTTTAACCTTTTAAACCGCAATTACCTTTGCACCAATCTAATATAAGCTCCAGGAAGGATATCTAGGGGAAGTAGGCCAATATGTCAGAAATAGTACCACTTTGGAGCCTGAGCCACTCATCTTTGAATCCTGTTCACCTACTTGCTTTGAATTTGATCCTTATTAACACCTAGTCAATAGTTTATTGTGAAGGAATACAATAAATGTATAAAACACACTTAATATCAGAAGCTGGCACATCATAGATATTCAACAAATATTTCCTCTGCTTTTCTATCCACTGTGTACTTGTTCACATGCTGAAGGAGAGGTGGAGATAATCCACCTAGGTTGAATTTAGTTTCTTATGTGACTTGACCCAAAAACCAAGAAATCTTCATTTGTGAGATAATCCCTTAGAATTTTCAATTGCTTAAATGTTTAAGCATCTAAGAATCTTGAGTTGTTGTATGCTACCTGTAGTAAATACTAATAATTGATTGGTAGTTAATTTCTTCAAAAAATCACTCGATGATTTAAATATTCCATTCAAATCTGTCTTTTGTTTCCAGTATTATGTCCTCAAGACTTTTCGTAGATGTAGTGTACTAGTTTTTGAAGATTACTTGCATTGTTATGCTTAGATAATGTTGGTTAGGGCATCCAAATTTACTTTTATTCTCATTAGCTATTATATATATATATATATATATATATATATATATATATATATATGCATACATATATGCATATATATATATATTAAATCTTTGCATTTTACTTTTGGTGCAATGAGATAAAATGAGAAAAGTTTTGAGAATGTAATTTCCAAATCTCTTTCCAAATTATTTACTACTCATTATAATATTTCTTAAGGTTTTAAATTTTGAGAATCTTTACTTTAATCTGTGGCTACTTTATAAAGAGCAAATTTTACTTTTATTCATGCCCATATACTATGAGTTAGACAACTATTTTGAATAATCATGTAAATACTGTCCTGCCTGAGTCAAAACCTACCAATAGCTTCAGATATCATTTAAGATAAACACTGAAGCTCCAACCATTCACTACAAGGCTTCATATATAACGTGTAGAGTTCTTCTTACCCCACTCCCCACTCCTTGTGTCATCTCCTACCTCTCCCCTTGTTCACTCCTGCTCAAATTCTTTGCACCAGGTTGCATATACCTGGAATGTTCTAGATATCCACTTGGCTTTCTCCTTCACATCACATAGGCTCTTGCTCAGAAATCAGTTTAAAATCCTATTCTGACATATGTATATAAAAAGCATTCCTTCTTTCCATCTCTATATTCCTTCTTTTCTTAGCACTTTTTTTGTCATCTGACATGTTATTATTATGGATTTATTTATTTTCCCCACTAGAATATCAGTTCTGTGAGCACCATACTTAGAATAGCACATAATAAGAGGTAAAAATAAGTTCAATGAATGAACACTATACCTTAAGAAAAGTCTAAGTCATCAACTCAGCTGTTTCTAGAACCTATAAATTAAATGCCCCTAATGCCCAGGGGACCCTGCCAAGCAGGGCAAAGAGTCAATTTGCAAAGAAAGAGCAAGATAAATCATAAAAGACTGTTATATTATTCACTGCTGTTCTACTACACTTTTTTCCCCTTTAAAAAATAAAAGTTCTTTTCACATAGTGACCTGACTAGTTTCCATTTGACGTTGCCCATCGTCAATGAAAAATCAGAAATATTGAGGAAAAAGCCACAAGTTTTTGCACAATTGAATGTTTATCTTTATTTGCCTATTTTCTGATCCCCACAGTGGTGCTTCATTAATCTGATTTATTGCTTTTTAAATTTTCTAAGGATGTTGACCTTCTCTCATGGAGTAAGATGGTTTGAAATTCAATTACTGCTTGTATTTAAACACCTGGGTGTGATCAGTTTTGTACATCAAGGCACCTAATCAAACCATTCTTACCATGCTTTCTGTCCAAGACTCAACTCTGGATGACATTATTTGAAATAATAATTAATACTTTTTAGACTCAATTATTATAATTTTCTGAATCTTTTAATCCTCTATTTTTAAGCAAGTTTATTTGGCAACCTGATCACTTAGCAACCACATCACTTTCTCAGTTCTTTAAGGCCCCAGCTAATACCCTCACCTACTTCAAAACTGAAATTCTCTCAGAGTTTTATAAAATAGTAGCTCAATTTCAATGTTCCTGAACTTAAGGGGGAGTGTGATCTGAGCTCTATTTTGGAAATAATTTTCTAGTTTATTTTTGTATTATCTTTCACATATCCAGTTAATTTCCTCAAAAGTATAGGCTTTATGAAAAGATTGCTCAGTAATATCTTTATAGAGAAAAATCAAAACAATTTAAAACAGAACAAGTTAACTTACTTAGCTCTATCGTCAGAGACTTTGGTATTGATTCCGTTCTACTACCCCACCCTTTAATCTTACTACGTGGAAGTTTCCATTTGGAATGGTCTAATGTGTTCACCCAGAGATTACTAGTGAATTCCCCTTTATTTTCTTTCCAGTCTGACATTACCCGTATGCCTATACTATAGCCACACCACATCAATAATAAAAAAAAAAAAAATTGAGTCAAAATATGTTCATAATTTTTTAAAAGAAGGAATATTTTACCTTAATAACCTCACAGAAGTAGGATTTAATATTATCATTTTGAGTCTCTTTCTATGTCAGTATAAGAAATAAAGAACATTTCTTCATCCTTAAACATGTCTCTGCTATCTGACTGCTTCACTGATGTTGATTTTTTTCTCTTAGAAATTATTCAGCCTGATATGCAAACTTTTTATTCCTGCAGTAGTGTAAATGTTAGACTCAGTAAAATCCAACAAACTTTGTTGATCAATGATACCATGCTGCAAGTTTGTGTTTACTTGGGCTGCTATCCTCTTTCTTAAGCTTGCTGAATTGAAGACTCTTCATTATAAGTAAAAGTCTCTTCAAACACTTGTTTAAAATGGTCTAATTCCTTTCAAATGCCTTTTTCCCTAAAGAATACTACTCAATATTTTCCCTAACTCTTAAAGAGATTGTCCAATCCAAATTTGCTTTCTACATTTATTCCACCATTCTCTTCCTAAAATATATCATAACTGATCTGATTGTTTCCATTTCAGATCATTGGGACTTTTCAAGTTACTTTGAATATTGGAACTTTTTTTATAAAGCGAAATACAGAATCACCAGAGTACTTGGACTATAAAATAGATTATTGGATTTCTTTACTTCTTTTTGTAAAGTAAGATTTACATAAGTTTACTCAGTGAGTTATGGGAAAGCAGGATGAAATTTCCCTGAAATACTTTGAAGCAGAATTTACTAAGACTGGAATAAAGTGCCATTAATTTCAGTGTTCCAAAGTGACCTCTCTTGGATTCTATTTGAGCAAACCAGGCATAAACTGCTACTGACTGGTTGTGGAGGAGGCGCTCCGCTCCTGAAAAGGTGCTATCAACAGACTGGATTCAGTACAAGATCTAGATGAAGGAACCAACAGGCTCAACCCAGGCAAAAGTTAATCAAATCAATTTTAATCAAGGGCCATGAGACTAAGAAAGCCACAGACTAGGAAGTTAAGTACATAAACTAATAAATTCTCTAGAAAAAAAAAAATTATTCTTATAAAAGCAATGGCATTTGGGGCAGAGTGAAGGAATGGGAGCAAGACATAGTATTGCAGAGACAAACACTACTCAGAATTAAAGGTTTTGTTTCTTTTCCCAGAAGCCCAAATTTGTAGAAAGAATATTGTGTGATGATTCATCCTATACTCTACCTAAAGTAAAACTTTAATGAAAATAATGGACTGTACCAGCTACTGATAAACTAGTTGGACCTAGTAATTCTAGGAACTGGAAGTTTCAGCCCTTGAGGACGGACCATTGGGTCAAAATGGTGATGGAGGCCATCTCACAAAGTCAATGAACTTTAGTGTCTTTGTGAAGACACAGTCTCCAGAGGACTTAAAAGCTAACATGACCAAAGAGATGCTGTATTAATGGTAGTCTAAAACCAATGCAAATTGTCCTGGCAAATGCTCTCTCTTGATTCCTCGAGCAGTTTTTTTTAGTCTAGTTCATTTGAGTCTTTTTACAGAGCCTCACAGACAATTAGAGAATTCATGCAGCTTCCGGTGGTGCTAAACATGGTACCAGGCTACACTTAGCTCTTGGATCCTGGTTTCATGCATCTTCCTTGACCCTCTTTAATGGCTGATACCGTCCTAATATCTGTAGAATTACTGAGTCTTTGACCATCCTCTCCTTAAGGTACAGTCACTGGTGGGGTCAGGTCTGCTTCTACCTTATCACTTCATTTAGTTGCTAAAGGAATGTAACACTCACGAGAAGAGAACTATCACTTTAAGAATGTTTTTCTCACTTCTATAATCCCCACGTTACTATTTATTTAAAATAACTAATGAATACATACAAAATGAAAATAACAAGAAAGCGACTATTTTATCTGATGGCATGGTTGGTTAATAAGTACTAAATATTTGGATCCAGTGAAGCTATATCAAATTTTTTTTCATTTAAAAATTTTTTTAAAATGTAAATTAAAGTTGTAAAGATGAGCACTTATGTTTGGGGTAAAATACTTCCCTTGTTTTATGATAAAAATAACTTGATTGAGTTTTCTGAGTAATTTTCCAAAGAAAACTCATTAGTTCTTAAAGTATTATGTATCCTCAGACCTCTGTCTCCCATGATTGGCTTAATGTATTTCATACGCATCTGCCAGTGTGCACACATAGCATCCCCGAGCCAAACTTTGATTCTGCTTCTCAGCATTTGTAATTCTTGGGGTTCTTTACTTACAATTAAAAGTGCTTAAGAGTTCTGCTAAAAGATAAAATTAAAAACAGATGAATTGTCTCACTTGGAGCAAGAACATATGCAAAATGCCATTGAACGTATAGCTCAGGGACAATATTCTCAAAGTGAAGTTTTTTTGGTTTTTAAGGTTTAATATTTAAACTTGAAAACTGATTTATAATAATGGACTGATGCATATTCTGAGCAGGGTAGAATCAAATTTGTATGTTAGCTGTACCTACATCCAATGTGATACAGTAATAAATTAAGTGATTTGCATATAAATTGCATCATTCTAAAATAAACCTATAGGTTGAAGTTTAGCTAGGTGATAGCAACAAATATTTTAAGTCAAGGCCCTGAACAAAGTATTGGTTTACGGAGGTGGCATTATTCTTCTTCTTCTGAGGCCCAGGAGAAAAGTATTACTCTAAAGAACACTTTATTATGAAATCAATTTATGGAATATGGAGTCATGGAGACTTCGAGAATGAAGAACTGTAGCATTTAATTATGTTGTTTTGTAATTATAATATTCATCACCTGATAAAAACTTGTACTAGGCATTCTAAACCTATATATACAGCCTTACTGTCAACACGCCACAGAAAACTAACTGTCCCCGTTACATTTATGCAGCACAGCTAGGATTTTGCTTAAGAGATTTGGTAAATTTCCTATTCTGGGTTCATACAAGAAAATCTATTCTGTATAGTAAATGTTATTAGTTATTAGTCACTGCTGACTTCTGGTAAGCTTGGTTGGACAGAAGCCACTGTCAGTCAAAATGAATAAATTGGATGATCCGGTTTCCAAGAGAAGTGAATGACACACATTCATGCACACATACACACATGTATATAAACACACACATGCACACACCCACTCACAGCTCCCATCCTCATGGTATGCAGTGGGAAAATGAAGTGAAAATTTGGATACTGAGAGCAAATCCTGCCCACTGTGTTACCTCCAGACGTAACACTCAAAGTATGCTTGCATTCATTGCCTGGATATTTCAAATGTAAAAAATACCTCAGTCTCAGTTTCATTTATGTATGTCATGTATCAGATACGTTTTCTGAATAATGGGTATTTTTTAAAATTAGGGATAATTATTTTACAATAATATTAATGCTAATAATGTGATAGTAAAAATTGAGTAAATATGCAGCCTAATTTATGCTAAAATCAATTTTCAGTCTGCTAAATTATCTAAAAAACCAATTTTCAGTCTGCTAAATTATCTATACATTTTGTCCTGAAATGTCTATTTTAATGGGAAAATAAAATTTACTAAATTAATTTTACTTCTCATGGAATAAATGATAGATTGTATCATTATTGTACCATTCAAATACTAAATACCCAGAGTAAGACTGCCTGGGTTTGAATTCCAGCTTAAAGCTTGGCTGTCTGTAATTTAGAGCATGTCTCTTGGTTTCTCTGTGTTTCTTTAGGGCATGTCTCACGGTTTCTTCTAACTTTTCTGTTTTATAAAATGGGAATTATATGTACCTACTCCTTGTTTTGTGTTAAACATTAAATGAGATTACTCATGAAAGTTCCAGGTCAGTGCTTGATATATAAATATTTGGTAAATAATAGATATAATTTTAAAAGAAAACAGTTTGATGGTTCTAGTATTCTAAACTCTGGATTACTGTGAGATTAAATTAGAACTCATTTGAGGGAATTTATATTATTTATTCAAAATATATTTAGTGAGAAAATGTTAAAATAAGTCACATATCTTAATACATGTCACATATTTTGACCTCTTAATACATACTAGATGTTAGCAAACCAATGAATTTTTTGTTTAACTGGAATATGTCTGAGTATAAACTTTTGTA
Source organism: Rhinolophus sinicus (assembly GCF_036562045.2). Classification (NCBI taxonomy): domain Eukaryota; kingdom Metazoa; phylum Chordata; class Mammalia; order Chiroptera; family Rhinolophidae; genus Rhinolophus; species Rhinolophus sinicus. Next base: position 108,876,714 of record NC_133755.1, read on the forward strand.
ATAATAATAATAATAATAACAGCAGCCATTTACACAATAATTAATATGTGCTAAACTCTGTCGAGACTTATTTACATTAATTCATTCCTTCCCCACAATATCTGTATGAGGTAAGATTTATCATCATTAATTCACAGATTAAGAAACAGAGATATAAAGAGAATAAAAACGTCCCCAAAGTTTCATATCAAATCATGGAGTCAGGATTTGAATGTCTAGCCATATGAATCTATAGCTCCTGTACCTTTATCATATTACTCGAGGATAGCTCCTCAAGTATCTAGATTTCCTTTGCACAGACAGTTATGAATTAGATCTTAAATTCATTTGCCAGTAGACTAGAGAGGGAAGTGTACAAAGGGATTCCTACATCCTGCTCTAGGGACGGCTGTGTCCTTTTAAAAATCTATGGACCCCTTTTAAAGTCTGCCTAACCTTAGAGACTCTGACTCTCTCACTCTCAGAAAATTGTGTCCACCTATTAAAAATCATCATCATATGCTTTTCACCAAATAAAAGGATTTTTGTCTAGCTTTACCTTTCAAAATAAGTGCTATGAAAACAATAGGGTTTTATTTTGTTTGGTTTCCAAATTATATTTGCAATATAATTTTAACTTCCCCTACCTACCTGACTCTCCGGAGATCCTTCTTTTCCCTGCATGCCTACCTCCAGACTGGCCAATCATGGCCACGCTCTCCAAAGTAAACTTACTTCAACCCCTAATCTAGAAAATTCCCTATATTCTCCACCAAATATGATATATAGAATAAATTATATATTCATTTGATTAAATATATCTAAATTATATATTCATTTGATCAAAAACAAACGTGTTTAACTTAGTACCATGACTTTATATATATATATATATTAAAAAATCTAACTTCTAGAGGTAAAAAGCCATATATATTAAGTGCACTTAAGAAGTATATCTGATAACATGGTGAGAGAACTGCCAAATTGCTTGTCTTAAAAATAGCTGGGCTAACTATCCTCATTACACGAAGCTTTGTGCGATGGGTCTTTTCACCATAAACTCTGAAGTCCTCAGTCTGCTGGGGGATGAGACTGAATTGAGCAGAGCCATTGTTCCCTAACTGTCTTTGTATTTCTTTTCTATTGGAAAATGAAATGATTGTGATCTCGGAATCTCAATTTTCCCTAAAAAGAAATTTTATGAGAAGACTGCAGCTTCTGGAAATAAAGGCAGATGCTTTGCAGTTTATGAAAGTGCAGACAAGGCTGGTAGCTGTTATGAATTATAATGTACTCTGCGACAGCTCTGGTCCAGATGTAGCATTACTGCCTCAGAGACTCAGAAACTTATGGGTATTTATTGAAAAAACTAGAGAACTTTTAAAAGTCATTTGGCTTTCTCTCTGTATTGTCTAGTTTCACGTAATGTTCCATTGAAATTCAGAATTAAAATTAATTTCAGAATCCCTCCCAAGTTAAAAACAGTTAAAATACCTATTTGTATGTGACAATTTATTGTAGGAATTGAAACTAAATGAGGAGGAGAGAAAAGGACCACCCAACTTTATTCTAACAGTGAAATCTTTCCTTCCTACGAAATTATCAAGGTTAAAAAACAAGTATGAGCTCTGTGTTAGAGAAAATACCTCTTAAACAGAGAATCATCTGTCTATTTCTGTATTTCAGACAATTCTGCAATGAATGAAAGTATAGTCAAATCTGGAAATGGGATTGAATTTTTATCAGAACCAATATTCATGGGGGAAAAAATAAAGAAAACAGTTTTGTCAACCTACTTGTTGGCTTCACTTACTAAAGTTACAAGAATGATACTTGAATTATCAGTGAAAAGTGACTGCCTTTACATGGAGTCTTATTTAATTGTTTTATATGTGGGTAGTATATTGATACAATATAGTACTAAAATAAGCAGAAACATGAGAAGGACAGAGGTAATAGAAGGACAGGAAAAAGAAAAAGAAACTTGCTTACTCTGCAGTTGATTTTATTTCTTAATGGTTTCTTATTCCCTTCTAATGCCTTCCACTCGCACCCCAAGTAGAGCAGTTGGCAGAGAACACAACAGATGGATGACAAGCTCAACACATGCAGTGGATCTGGCACCCAGGCACTTGACTTTTATTTGCTAAACAGTTAGCCAGATTTCAAGGACCGAGTCTGCAAATGTTCCTGTTTAGTTTAATGCACTATGAGAATCTAGCATATAAATATTAAAATATTTCCATACAAAAGATCACACAATCTCTGTTTCTTTGCATAGTTTCCTAGCTAATGATTTTATTCTTGGTGTAGACTACTGAGATACAGTGAATTGAAAGATGTAATTGGTATTTTATAAAGGCATCTATGATTTCAGATATTCGAGTTTTCTTAAAGGGCTCTTCCTAAAGGTGCTGTTAGCCAGCCACGGCAGGAACAATGATGCCAGTGTAAGGTGCCCAGTGAAACTGCTAGGTGGAAGACTTGAGGGTGATTACAGACAATTCATTGCATTTTTACAGATCACTAAATTCAAAGCTCAAGAAAAATTGCATCTGTCTCATGAGTTTCCCTGGCCACCAGGCAGGTTTAACAGCCCCTTCACTCTGGTCTCCTAGCACTTTATTTACATTATTGTGTCTTTGTCCCCAGGATGAGCTCCTGAAGTACAAGGACTTGGTATAGTATCTCTCTCACCCCTGAACTCCAGCACCTGGCCCAGCACATAGCACCTGATTGGTTCTGGATAAATGTTTTTTTGAGTTATTCAAAACTCAAGTGGACTTAGCCCCAGGCCAACAGAGAAATAAATGGAGGATGATTGTTAGTAAAATTACATAGGTTTCAGGTATACAATTCTGTAATACATCATCTATATATCACATTGTGTGTTCACTACCCAGAGTCAGTTCTCCTTTCATCACCATATATTTGATTCCTTTTACCCTCATTTACCACCCCCTTTAATTAAAAAAAAAAAACAGAGGAAGAAAGGAAGAAAGAAAGAAAGAAAGAAAGAAAGAAAGAAAGAAAGAAAGAAAGAAAGAAAGAAAGAAAGAAAGAAAAGAAGAAAAAAGAAATAGAGGATGATTGTTAGAAAACCCTGCTGAGGGGTGATTGGAAAAGGCCCCAATGGCAGCAATGCTTCAGTGTGAATCTTCTGTACTTTCTGCAAGAGCCTACTTCAGGGAAATAGGAGGGCAGGAGACTCTTACCCACCTAGCAAAGCTTATACACATTGTTTCCTAGAATGGAATATAATAAAAGTGTGTGCAGCTCCAGAATTTGCTTCCCATTTTCTCATGGAGAAACTATGCTCTCCCTTCTCTCTCAAGCGCAAAGCTTCGTGTTATCTTGCTCTCTTTTTTCCAAACTAGGTTTGAAAATGTCCTGACTTTCTTACAACAGTACTGAGGCATGTTCTATCACGCTATCTTCACAACCATTTATTTCAGGGCTAAAGATAAGTAACTAATGACTTTAGTGCATGTAAGTTCCAGTAGAAGTAATTGATATGGAGTAGAAGTATAAATTACTCATCACGAGGAATACTTTGGACAGGAAATAGTTTGCAGTTACTGGTATCTCACTTTCCTCAATTAAGAGCTTACTGATTACACTGTCCTCTTTATATCTTAAATTGTCTTTCACTTGTTAGAATATTTGATTCAGATGTCAATTTCTATACTTCACACATTTCAGTAGATGATTCACATTAAATGTCGTCTGTTTCCCTAGTACTTTTATGAAGTTTCAAGTTTATGCCTTACAGCTGGTCTCCTAATAAAGTGAAAAGCCCAAACACTTGTTCTTGACAGATCTACTTTAAGAAAATCATCACAGTTACAGAGGAGCCCAGGTTCTGTAGTGGGTTCTATAACATTGGCCAAGGATCAGTTCCCCAACTTTGCTATATATGAAAGCAAATATTTACCTCTTTAAACCATTTGAAAATTATTTGCTTTTTATTTAAATAACTTAGTATAATTTACATTCAATTGATTTCATAAGTGATTGTAAAGTATATTCCCTTTGAAAAGAAAATGTAATGGATGTAGTTGACCAAAAACTCAATACTACATAAGCAATTTAGCATTAAAAATGCAAGTTGTAATAATAGAGGCAGTATACTATCCAGAACCAGGGTGTGTGTGTGTGTGTGTGTGTGTGTATATAACAGTCTCTCTATTCTGTGTTAGTGAGACCATTTCTGGAGTGATGTGCTCAATTTTGAGTGACACATTTTAAAAGACATTGGCTGACTGGTGTGTGTCCAAAGAACAATGACCATAATATTAAAGGTCTCCAAACTATTATTTGAAAAGTGATTTGTTTTCTGAACAGAAGGCTTGGTAGTGACACAAAAGGGATGTCGTGTCTAAGACCCATAAAATTTGTTTCTTATGTGAAATAAGACCAGAAATTCGGGAAATGTTAATTTGGGTTCAGAAAGCTTTGTTTTACTATCTACACCTAGAATTCTTTTTTTCGTCTCTATAATGCAAATTGAGCAGCAAAAGTGCCTGACTTTTAAGAAGCATTCAGTAGAATCAGTACTTTTTGGTGGAGGTGGCAAATATAAATGTATGAATTTATACTTGTCCATAAAATTAAAACTACCCATCCTGCTTGTTTTTCTAGGTATGTGCACCTGCATATGCTTGTGTATACACACGTGCAAATACACTCAGGTTAGATTTTGAGACAGTAATGATTGAGTTCAGCTGCTAGTAACTCCCCATATTTACATTACTATAGTTAAAACATGTCAACCATATGTTACCTTCTTTGAAATGACCCATAAGAATAAGTAATAATAGGGTCTTATTCATTTTTGGTTAAGAATGTTTCAGATTTGTCTATCCTGAGCACTAATGGGATAATATATCCCCATGTGTTAGCTGCATTAAGAATCCAACAAATACAAAGAATTCAAAAAGTTTCAAGTTTAAAACCTTATATAGCATGTATATTTTTAACTTGAAAATACATTTCTTGGTATGAAGTACCAGAAAATAGAATGAAAAAAATAACTCCTCTTTGAAAAAAAAATGACTCAGATTAGATGAGATAGGTAAAAAAAAAAAAAAAAAAAAAAAAAAAAACCCAGGAGGTATATATTTTGTTTCCTGAAATATTTGAGTACCAACAATTTAAGAATCATATAAAAATTCAGTTTCTGAAGATTACATCCTGACTAAAGCAGGACTATAGCCAGAAAGTAGAGATCCAGTTAATAACAAAACCAAAACAAATTTTCTTTCAGCCACCTCTTTGACTGGTTTCCATGCTAGAATTCTGGAATTCCACTTCAGATGTGTCTTCCAGCTATTTTGCTCAACATTACATTTAAGTAAATTTTCTCTTAATATGAATTAGTGGGAGAATGTTGATATATTTCCAAGTGTATCTAAATTCGCACAGAAAATTACGTTTCTTGAAAACATTCTTTAAGGGAAATGGTAGATCAAATGAATGTTTTAAATATGGAAACAATGTTACAATAGGGTCTCAGACCTTTTAATGAAAGACTGAATGCCTAACTATTTAAAGGGGAAAAAAAGTAATATGTAACTTTGTATTTTCTGGCCTAAGATCTACTTGTTAATAAATTTTTGTTTACTTGCTTACTCTACTTTTCTTTTCTTGGTGTCATTGGCACTAGCTTTGCAAATTATGGCCCTAGAGAGTGTGGTTGTTGTCAAAGTGTCCTTCAGATGGCATGTGTTTTCTGCATAATAAGAAAAGACATTGATTCCAAGGTCAAAGGAATCAGGAAAACTAATAATTTATTTTTTATGCCTAGCTGTGCTTACTTCAGAGAAATGTGCAATGACAAAAAGAAGGTAAAATGAAAAAACTTCAATCAGAAAGCCACCAGCTGGCCCTGGATTACACCTAGTTTTTTTACAAAAGCTTCTCAAAGAGGTTACTTGGAATTCTGAAAGAGTGCTTTTGATTGTTCCGTGAAGTTGAAGCCATGCTATGTATTACAGTAATAACATGGCAACTGCCATCAGCAGTAACGTTAGATTTTGCCCTGCTTTATATTACTCATATTCATTCATTTATTTGCCCATCTGTAGCTTGAATTTGTAACAGGAAAAAAGGCACAGGCACTTTGATGAAAAACCTGTAGTATAAAATATATGCTTCAGAAACAAGTTTTGAAAGTATGGTTGTTATGGGAAACGTTGATTGTACTTTTCTTTTAATAATGAGCTAAAATATAGATTGGAGGCCAAAGAAGGAGTTTCTTATTTATTCCTTGTGCTGAGACTGGGAGGAAGGAGGGACAACAAGAGTTAAGAAAAAGCAGCTAATATCTGCCCAATTTAGGCAGGTGTTTATTGGGGAGATAGAATTCAGTTTTACCCCAAGCTGCATGGGGCACCATAACTTTGAAACTACACTTCAGTGACTATGAAGAAGGGCTCATTCTGTTTATGTAAATTAGGTTTTAGAAAAAGTCCTGACAGAAACATCATCATCCATTAATCTGTTAAACAAAATTTTGTTCTCAAAGACTATTTTCTTCTTTAGTTTTTATACTACTTAATAAATCTCCCTCTTTTGTTTTTTTGACAGAAATGAAAACAAATATGCTAATTTATCCCTGAGGGAATAGAAAAATGACAAATGATTTTAAATGGTTATAAGTTTCTAAGTAGGACATCTCTGGTAACTTCAAAAAAAATCAGTGAGGTGAAAATAAATACATTTCTGAATACCAGAGTTGTAAACTTTAAGCTTCAAAAGTTTCAACAATATCTCAAAATGCCCCGTATGTTGGTGTGGCATATGAAGCTGGCTCATTTCCTATGTGAGTAAACAGTGGTGTCCATTGGGTTATCTTGGAGTTTAGGATTATGTTTATAAATTTCTAGTCAAGAAAGAGCAGATACCAAATAACGCTGGCCTTGGAGAAACATCTTTAAATTGCAACAAAAAAACCTGTGTCCATTAAAGAGAGAAACATTCTTAATATCACAACTGTAGAGAATTTTAGTACCCTATTAACAGTTTGTCTGGGTGTGACCCTATCCTGACATATGCTAACGGTCGGATTTTAGGCGACAGTATGCAGAGCACACGGTATGTAGGAGTGGGCTGTGAGCAAAGAAAAAAGAAGGAGATGCTGTCACTACATTTTTTTTCCTCAAAAAGTATTTTTGGCAGTGTATACTGTGTCAGTGTCCGTTACTGGGTTACATGCCATATCTTCTTATGTGCAACTTGTAATATGATATAAAACATTATATTGGACCAACTGATGAAAATAATTCTGCTTTTTATGGACAAGTGCACATATTTCTGCGATGAGTAACAGAAGCTTAATTTTGATAGAATGTTCCCTGGCATCAAATACTTAATGTACTTTTACTATTACTTGATCAAATGAAATTGGAAGTTTCTGATACGTTTCTCTGATGCCTGAAGTCTAAAAATATAACAAGTTTTTTTTAATAATACAATATATATTTATTACATAGATAAGCACATTATATTTTATTGATGTTTCAACAGTTAATTACATTAGCAACAACGTTTGGCCTTTAGTGTTTAGTATATACTGTGATGATAGGAGTTATTTGTGGAACACTTAGATAATTTAATCTAATCTAAGAAAAGGCGTAGTCTTTAAAATAATATGTGTGCATATATATAGCAGCACGCCTTTAGTGAAAATGATTAAAACTTTCTAAAAATGAACGAATTAAAAGAATAAAGACCTCTTTAGAATTAGACAGAACATATTATTGCTGTTTTAAAGTTTGAAGATGTGATATTTTTCAATTTAATTTTATTTAAAGAATTCTAAGAAAAAACATGATTGCTAGAAATAAGGCAGTTCAGTAGACTTGTTAGTTATTTTAAGCTATCTAAACCTGGAAACTCAGAAGCTAAAGTCTATTCCTATAAGCAGCTAAATTCCTAAGCCTTCATCGAGAATATACGCATCCTCCCAGGAGAATATCATTCTAGCTGGTATGCTGTTTACAAACCAGACTTGTTAAAGAGATGACCCATGAATTCCAGTAATGAAAATCGATAGGCATCTGCTGGAAACCTTTTGCCCAAGACAGGAACCAGATGAATGAAAGGAACTAAAAATTCTCCCAAGTAATTGTTTCGAGTAAATGGCACTGGGTATGTCTTCAAATGATCTAAAGGCAATCAACAGATAAAAGCAAGAAAGTATATGTGTATGTGTGGATATATGTATATATATATATATATATCCCCAAAAATGTATACCATTTTAAGAAAGGAAAAAACGGTATTAAAATTACACTAATGGTAACCACTTTGAGCACCTCTTGTAATTGCAGAAGTCAAACGTGATTTGTATTCATCTTTTGTTATTGGTATATTTTGCATATTACAATTTTAATACAGTTTTTTCCTTTCTTAAAATGTGTATACATTTTTTTGGCTCTCTCTCTCTCTCTCTCTCTCTCTCTCTCTCTATATATATATATATATATATATATATATATATATATATGTTTATTTAGCTATGTGCTATGTGAACAGATAGGTAGGTAGGTAGGTAGGTAGGTAGGTAGATAGATTGATTTATTCAGTTTTTAGGCAAGAGATCACTTACCTGCCAGAATTAAATCTTTTCCATTGAAGAGTATAGGGTGGTGGTTACATGCACAGAGCTGAAGCGTGCGGGTTTGAATTTCAGTTCTATCTCCTATTGATTATGTAATGATCTGTAACAAGATGGTCATAATACTAGTATCTACTTGATAGGTTTGTTGTGAGAAAAGTGCCTGTCTCACAGAAAGCCTATGTCAGACTTTAATATTATGCCCAGAAGTTTGAAAGAGAGAAAATGAATGAAGGGAATACTAAATCACACGTGGGAAATCATGGGCTGCTGAGTCAGAGCTCTCAGTTCAAATCTCAGGTAATGCCACTAGTTGGGTGACCTTGAGCCTGTTACTGTACGTCTCAGAGTCCCCTTATTTTTTAAATGGATGATTCCTGGATTTGTGAGATAAGAGGGAAACTGAAAGCCCCTGTACTCGATGGACATTTTGTATTAAGCTACCTTTCCCAGCAACATTTGAGCCATTGTTAAAGACTGCAAAAATTTCTTTATTCACTTGTTTTTTTATGGCTAATAACATTTATTCTTTCAGGGTGAAAATGGTTTACATGGATCTCCAGGCTTACCTGGTCAAAAGGTAAAGACTTTTTGAATGTTTCATATAAGTTAAGAATTTTACTATCTTAAAAATTGAATTTACACATAATCCAGTAAAGATATGGAAAATGTATTTGATGAAACTGAATTTCCTGAAAGCCTCTTTTTAGAAAGCTGCTGACCGATCTTGCCAAAGAGAGCCAGCCCATAGACGCAATCCCACCTCAAAGGGCCCACCCACTGTAGGAGGGGTCTTTGTCAGACCCCTCTAGCAACAACAATGGTGCCTTCTGGGGGCCATGGCAGTGTTCGTAGCTGCTCTGGAAGTGTTTTCACTGTTATTTATCAGTCTGAAGTAAAGAATGGAACCCTTTTTACTGCCTTTGACTACATGTGGCTGTTTCTTATTTATCTTCCCTTTTGCATATCCCAGATTGAGCTAAACAAAAAAATTACAAGGACATAAAATATTCAATGCTACAAAGATGCTATAACTAATCTCTTTTAAAAAAATCTCTCTTTTTCAGAATGGTAAATTCCTAATAAGTAGGGATTTTTTGCATTGGTCAGGCCCTTCCTTTTCTGTGCCTAGTATCTTTCTCTTAACCAAGGTGAACTTCACATGTGCCCCGTTACTGTCCAAGGGCTGCTTTGTCCTCCTGGGAAAGAGTGTGGTTGTATGTGACCAGCATTGCTGGAAACACAGACTTGGGTCTATTCCAGTTTCCGGGATGGATAGGGAGCCACTTCAAGTGGGGCCAGCTGTGCTGCTGCCACCCAGATAATCCCACCTGAGGGGAGAGCATTACTGGTGCAATAGTCTATGCTCACCAGAGCCAAGTAAATCATTTTTATGCTCTGGAGAAGTTTTATAGGTCTTAGCAGCAAGATGTCAGAAGTTGCTACTGCATCTAGGTTTTTCTCTGTAGCTAAAAATTACCACTAAAAAATGATATGTACTTATTTATAGTTACAGATTTTGAAAAGTCTCCCTTTACTTGTCTTGGTAAAAATGATAAGATTGAACCAGCAGTGATGAAATGGCAAGCTTCTGAATTTCTTCACAGGAGTTCTAGACAAAACCCATTGATACAACACGTGCTGCATCTGTGAGTCAAGTTGCAAGCCAAGGGATGTGCGGATTTATCCGCTGGGAAATAGTTTTGGACTTTCCAGCAGCTGTTTGTGGTGGCTGCATCATGCCATCATTGTGGCTGATGTACTGGGGTTTAGCGGCTTCGATGTCAGCGTGAATTAACAGATCAAGTTAAAGTCTATATTTTAGGAAAAATGGTAGAAAAACAGACAGAACATACATTCAGTAGCAAATATATCCAAATACAAACCTATTTTCTTTCATGATACTTTTTTTGGAGGGCAGATGAAACAGAAATAATTATTTAATCATGTGTGTATGTATACACATACACACATATGTATATTTATTTATATAGACTATGTGGAAAAAGAGACCATATATATATTGTAAAAAAGCTGGCATTCCTTGATTAACACATTTTAATCATGTTAAGTGTTACTTTGCTGAAGCATTACAGAAAAAAGCTGGATATAAGAAACCCTTCATCCCTTGTCTTGGTACACTCAGGAAATGTTTACTGAGTGCCTCTTATGGGTGGAGGGTGAGTACGACCCATCCTTGATACTTGCTGGTTATGTTGTCATGAGTGTATGACATATATGTGGTGATCAATGAATGTTTGTTAATGTATAGTGAAACATCAGTAGTATAAATATCTGCGCAGAATCACGTGAGAAAATAAGCTTGTCAGATCAGAGAGCGTTCTGTAAAAGAATAGGGCACTTACACCTTTTAGCATAAATATGGTGGTTGAGAGCCAATCCCCATCGCGGCTGAAAGGCAGGAGATCTGGGTAGTGTCAGAGCTGGAGCCAGAACTCTGGGCTTCCAACCTGAACTTCTTCATCACACAGCTCTCACTGAAGTGGAATTCTGAGGAAGTCAGCTTGACAAGGATGTTTTTTTCTGGATCTAATTATATAAATACTAATAGAAATAATAACAACAATAGCTCATTTATTCTGTGTCAGTCACTATGTTGATACATTCAATTCCCAAAACACCTATCAGAAAGGTACTAAATATGGAGAAATTATCTTTTATGGAGATTAAATTGCATTGGAAATAGTGAAGCTGTAGTTTGTATCCTAGAAAATTATTCCTTCAGTTTTTAGGAGTATTTCATTTTATGTGACTTAATATTGGTTTAGAGTTTACATATTAGAAATAGTCTTTATAATTATTGATTTTTTCAGTGTTAGACATGTTATTATTATTGTAATAATTGTATGTGTTAAAAGCAGTGTTCCTATTATTATACACATTATGTTTCTCTTCTACAGGGAGAACAAGGCTTTAAGGGCAGCAAAGGAGAAACTGGTGAAAAGGTAAATATCTCACTTTACGTATACATTTGTAAAAATAAATTGCATTCTTGAAAATATTTGGGAGTGGAATATCTAAATTTTTTTGTGCTTTTATATAAGCAATTATATAATTTTGTAGATATGTTTTAAAATATTTGCTTCAATTAAGGTTGGCTTGCTATATTGATGTTTTTCAGAAATCTTTCTAAATGTGTTTGGACAGTAGTTATATCTAGACATTTCTAGTTAATACATTCCATTGATATATAAATGATTGAAACATTTATTAGGCATACTTTTGTGTTACAACATCATTGATACACTAGGTACCTAAGTCTTTAAATAAATGTTTTGCTTATATATACACCTGGTTTATTAGTGGATTTTTTCCTGAGGGAATAAATAGGACAAACTGTAATAGCTCCAACAGAAAAGAGATGGAGCACTCAAAACAGCATAGTTTGAAAGAGGTTAATACCTGGATGGTTTAAATTGTATGGGCAAAATATAGGGAAACCACAAGGATTGTGCAATATCTTGCATCCAGTTGAGAGGAGCCTATAAACTCCACAGGGTTGCTGGTTACCAGGTCCAGAGGCAAAGAAAACCATATGGAGAGAGGCTGCCAGATAGGAGCTGAGAAAAGCAGTTAACCCAATATTCAAGCAATCATTGTTTTACAAATTTACAGCTTTCTGTGCTGAAAGTACAGAAATTACAAAGTGCCTTAGCCATCCAAAATTTCCCTTCAGACAGTCATTTGAATCATTCTGTATTTTATAAGTCTATTTTTATTTTTAAATAGAATAAAAAATATCATTCCTTTGTTTCATAAAATGTCAAGTAATTGGACAGTGAGAAGGAGGGCTAGAAAGGGGAAGAGATAATCTCAAATTAGACAGTATTGCCTATATTTAGATTTCTGGGTGGTGATCAATTATTCGCTTCCTCAATAAGTATTTATAGACAGAATGAGCATCTACTATAAGACAAATTACATATGTTGTAAGCGACTGGATAATTACTTTTTTCTTACAGAACTGTGAGGGAGAAAAAAGGATAGCCATATAACAATCATATAATTAAGGATAATTCCATTAGGTGATGACTGTTTTTAAAAGTGAGTCTTTCTTCTTAAGAATCCCTTGAGTATTTTGCTTTAGAATAACAGTCATTGCAAGTCCATGTCTTTAAATAAATGCTTTATTTACACGTATTGCTGTTTTATTTAATGGGATTTTACCTGTAGGACTAAGTGAGAATAAGCGAGTAAAACAACTATATTCTTTATAAATAAAAGTCACCATATCACTAAAACCTTATGTGGTTATGTTGATTTTCTTATACATAGTTGGTATTGCTCAGTAATAAATTGATTCTCAGAGGCTCTGGGGTATAAAAAAAAACCAAACATTCAAAATATTTAACTTCAAATATCTCCCTTCTGATTTTTCATATCTATGAACTATTGCCTCCAAATAGTCAAGTTTGCCATCAGGTGAAATATTTATGGAGATTGAGATATCAGGAGGAAAGAAGGCATCAAATAGAAACAACAATAACTTGAATTGGAAGTACAACTCAAATGGTTTATAGTCAGATGTAAGATTCACATAATAACCCTTATGTTAAAAAATGTTCTGTTTTGATTATTATTTACTTTATATCAATTGTATTATTTTTTTCAGTGTTACATGCTATATAATCTGATTTTATCAACATGTATTTTTCCATAAGATAAATAATTGAGGTCATCCTTTTGTTTCTAGATTATAAACTTTTTGTTTCTAGATTAGTTACACAAGAAAAGTATGTGAAACACTCAATTTTGTGTGACACCAGCATGAGATTCTTGGACTGTTCACAACATAATTTGTTTTCTGAACAAAGTCAATCTAATTTGAATTTCAATTCTTTGTAGAAAACTGAGTATATAATTACTATATGACCTATCTCTCTTCTTTAATTACTTTATTATGGCCTTTAATTACCTTGATTGTTTTGAATGACAAAATTCAGTAGACTCAAAATAAAATAATTCAGGAAGTTTTTCAGAGTAGTCATTTCTACCAAAGGCACATGGCTATTAATCAAAAAAGAAAAATTATATCTACTGTCAAAGATAAAATACAATGTGACGATTTTCAGGTGTTAGGTCTATAATCCAGTATAAACCAAGTAGAGAAATCTGCTGCTTTTCCTTATGGCTTTTCCTTCAGGCCAGTTTAACTCTTAAGCCAGACTAGGTGGTTCCTCAATGTAGCAAACATGTGGAGCTTAGTCCAGAGAAGAACCAGGAAACCTGAACAAGTACAGAGGACCTCATTTGAAAGTATCAATACATTCCTCAGTTGGTAGCAACTTATAACCGGGCAGAAACTCATATAGTACCTGGGCAAACACAGTTCAGCCAAGTCAGTCCTCAAGTAAAAATTATTTGAAGTGATGGTTCATTCTCTCAAAAATTAGTTACTTATACTGTCAGGGTTCTCCCAGAAAACAGCTATTTTCAGGTTTATCATGGTCTGGTTTATCATTTAGACATGAAGGAAGGACCCCATCCCACTACCCCATTCCTGGCTGGCAGTTAGATGAGCATCACCCAAGGATCCTTCAACTCATAAGAGCATTGTTCACGAGGCAGGAAGAATAAGATCTATATTCTGGGTGAGAAATAGTCCCACAGCTGAGGTCTGTACTCTGGCTTCTCTGTTTTTATAGGAGTGATCTTAAAACATCCCTTCTTCGGGGGATTTTCCTTAGGTGACTTGATTATTATTGTAGGTATTGTGTGTGCGACCACTACTAGTGGACAAAATGGAGAGTCTACTCTTGGGATGACAGTTATTTCCGTACTGTCAGCCTTCCTAGCAGTGATGCAGTCAAATTCTTGTTAAGTGACCAAATGTAAATGCATGAACTAAGCTCTGAATATCACATTAGAAAAAGGCATTTAGCATGGGGTTCACAGAAGGGATCGTCCTTCCTGAACTTTGAGCCCAAGTGTATACTTTAGGTCTTTGTGAAAATAGGAATATTACTTGGTTATGTTTATAAAAAGAAGTGAAAAAAAAGCGGATGTAAATATCTGCTTTATAATAACATTTAATATTTTTAAGTAATTGCTTCAAATCATGCAATTTAATTTGTTTCAAAATTGTCATTCTTTTATGGTGTCATTCAAGCCCTGATTAACTTAAAGTTTGAAAACTATTTTCTTCAGTGTTAAATGTGATTCCGCTGAATTTTATTGTTAAATATCATTTGATCGTGAGAGAGAAACAAGTGGCAACTGCTTCCTCTCATGCCACACTTTTCTTGATGTTTTCCCTATATTTTCTAGCTAAAATGTCCATTTTAGTTCACTCGAGAGTGACATTTAAGTTAACATGGGCACATACAGCAGCAAATTCTTACAAGGATCTAAGATGTTTCTACTAGTGTGGAGCTTTTTCATTTGAAGAATTAAAATGCTCTGGTCTCTTGAAGTTCTCTGAAGTTTAGTGAAAAGGAAAAAGAACAATCAAATAAGCTTTTCTTCATGAACCATATGGCTCAGAGACGTGTGGACAATATCCGACATTTGACATTCTCTGTAGCTGAAACTGTCCATGGTTAAGTAGGTCTGGCTTATTCTTATTTAGACTTATGAGCATTATATACTTTGATTATCTTAATTACTGATCTTTTTTTTCCACTCTGAGTTAAACTAATAATAAACACAATCACAAAGCAAACAATGGTTCCTTCTTGAATTCATCACTTAAAACTTTGAAAAACTGATTGTTGTAAATTTCCCAGTGACTTGTGATTTTTATTGTCCTGATACCCGAGTGTTACCTGGGCCCTGATATGTAATATAAGATATTAATGTAAATCAGAAAATTATGTTAAGTATTTATTACTACGGTTTTACAACGGTTGCAAATATTTTTTCCTGACAGAATCCACTGGAATAACATCCCACTGATCCCTGTTCTTAGATGATTTATTTAACCAGTATAATTATAGGATTCTCTGTGAAATGTGAAATTCAAATGAATAAAATGATTAAATGTCTATTAAAATTTAGGGTAAAGTGAAAGTAAACTTTACTACAAAGTTATCTGGGGTTATTCATAATTAAGCCATAAGCCATACATCCAATCATTTGCATTTCTTCTATAAACAATCAATATAGGCAATTTTCAGATGATATAATTCAAATCTTCATATGCCAGCATAAAATAAAATATATTTAAATTTAGTGTTGATTTTGTAAATGGTGTGCAGCCTTTTGCCTTTTGTGGTTTTGTTTGCAGATGAGATAGGAGGGATGGAAAATGCTAAAATGTGTCCTTATCTATTTTACAGATGAATCATTCATTTTGATTTCTAGTCAAGTGATTGTTAAAGAGCAGCAACACTGATTCCATTTCCTGTTATTTTGTTGCTTTTTGTTTTCAGTGTTAAAAATGTATCAGAACCTGTGACTTATCATGTATAGTCCTGATACATATGTGCTAAGCTAATGAGCACAATGGGTAATTTATTCAGTAGTGTTTACTGCTTTATTTCTCAGAGATTGATTTAAATTTCATACTTAACTCAGAACATCCAAAGTTAGAAGTTAAGACTATTTTTATACTAGTACCACAAATAAATGATTTTACCTGCCAGTAAATAACTAAAATATTGACTTTTAGCATTAAATATAATGAGGTTGTAGTCAATCAGGCAATCAATTGCAATCATTTGCTACTAGAAACAATAATTATGGCTTCAAATAAATCAAGACCCTTTACACTAGAAAGCATTTTTACTTTACAGTCAATTTTTCATTCAGTTATAGTAATTGCATATAGAACTTGAATTGAGAATTTGAAAGGGTAACAGATATTTTGGCCATTTAAAATTTGTTAGAGAATGAGAAAAAACCCAAGAGAGTAAGTCTATTTAATGTACATAAACTATTCTTCAGAAAATGCTGGGGGCAGCATCTAGGTCATTCGGCAGGGAGCACACATTTCTAGTTTCTAAAATACCACTCCAAAACCAGCCTAGACATGACAGTAGTTCAGTTGTGGACTTGATGGTGACCTATCATAGAATAAATGGATTCCCATGTGAATCTGGACATTTTCCTTGCTTTCTTTACCTTAGTCTCCTTTTCTATGAAATAAAGATAATTCCTACCTCATAGAATTGTTATAGGAGTTAAATAAGTACTTCAAAAATAAAAGGTCCTTATAAATGTTAATCTCCTCAATAGCCAAAATATTAAAAATATTAAATATTGATATTTTGAGAGAAACAGATTTTATATAATTATATCTAATTTTTTAGTTGCTTAATACTACCTAATTTTCTTTCTACATAAGTAAACAAAAGACAAGAGTCTATATTAGTTAGCTACTGTCATATAATAAATCACCCCAAAATATAGTGGCAAACAATATTCACTTACCTACATCATGATTCTATGGATTAGCAATTCAGACTAGGTTTAGCTCAGTGATTCTCTGGTCTCAGCTGATCTTGTCCAGTTTGCTTATATATCTCTTCTCAACTGGCACATTGGATACATGAAGGAGTGAAAATGAGGTCACTTTTGTAATAAATTGAAGGCAAATGAGATAAATATTTTCTTATTTTAATATACGTTAAACTGTACTTCAGAGTAAAATGGTTGAATAGATTTAGCTATTAGCATATTTATTCTTCTTCTCCCATGATTTGCAGTATAATTCTTAAAATTATGTTTACATAGCGGGGTTAGGAGAATGTGTCAAAGTTGTTTTCATACTTGAAATGGTAGAGATGCTTTATGGGTAATAGGAAAACATTATAGAAAAAATGAAATTCTTAATTAGAATGGCAATAGAGAAGTATATCAAATAGTTAAACCAAGGAATGATTTTGTACTTTTATATAGTCTCATGTGCCTATTAATTTTAGGTAAAGTAAAACTGAGACTAGACCAACTGGAAAAGGCAGGTCAGAGTTGAAAAGTTATTTGTAGGAATTCACTATTACAACTTTCTTGACAAACATGCCTAGTATTTCAAACTAAAGCAAAGGATGTTAAATTCTGTTATTATACATACAGCACTTTACCATCATCGCTTTCAACATGTCGCCTTACTGTGAATTCTCTTTTGGTTCACCTTGTATAATTCTACCGACCATCAGCATGTTGTGCAACTGCTTCATTTACCCTAGTAACATGTAAAGCTTCCACAACTTTCAGGAAGGTCTTTCCTGTTCTGATTTGACAGCTGACTTGAAAAATGCAGAGAACAGATGGAGTAGAATAATAACTATGATTTCAAAAATCACAGAAATTCAACTGTGGCCAATGCCAATTGGTATGGGAGTTAACTATGCCAACTTTCAATTAGCCATGGTAGCAAGCAATTGGGAAGTGATGGTAATCCCACAGGCAAGCTAGAGGTTTAATGCTAGTCATTACTGATTATGAGTCATTTTCTTGATTCTTTATAGTGTTAGTGAATAATTCTAGATTACGTAACATACGTTTAACCCTCTATTGCTGCAACTTTTAATAGTGGTTATAGAAAAACTGAAATGTCAAAAAAAGGAGAGACACGAAAAAGAGGAGAATTACCATCAAGGACTGCAATATACCATGTGTATTAAATGGTCTTTTAACATATTCTTTTTTTTAATAACTGCATAGTATTTCACTATATGGATATATAATATTTTATTTGGCCATTCCATTGTTTGGAAATTAAGATTTTCCTATGTTTTGGGTTTCTTTTTTTAGTTTGTTTGTTTTAGCTAGTATATACAATATAGAATTAGCATACTTTTGCAAGTATCTTTAAACACATCTCCTTCTTCCTTTAAACTAGATTTCAAGAATTAGAATTATTGGGTTGATGAGTATGGAAATTTTTAAGATTCTTGACACATATATTCAAATTACTTTCTCTGAACTTTTTTTTTGTTTTTTTTTAAATCAGTTTACACAGTCACAGGTAGTAGTTTCATCCTTAATCTACCCTCACTAGCTTTAAGTATTATATTTTCTAAATGTCTACCAATTTATAAATATTACTTCTATTTAATCTTTTATTTCTTTATTTCTTACATTAAGCATTTACACACATGCATACCCCAGATAATAATCCTACATCATATATACAGCAAATATCATTCATATCTTCAGGTTTACCTTTAATGCTTGTTGTGTATTGATATATAGAAATTCTAAATTTCTTATTTGACTTGGATCTTTCTTTTCTGCTTTCCTTCATTACCTTTGTTCTGAATTCCTGTGCTCAAGAAATCAGTTTAATATTCACTCATATTTTCTTCTAGTTTTGTTTTTATACATTTTAATCCTTTCTTCAACCTAAAATTTATTTTGGTGACAATTGTAAGGTGAAGATGAAACTTGGCCTTTCCTGCAATATTGTGTCTGGTAACAATTTCCTTAAACATTCGTTCATAATGCTTTCTTATCATATACTGATTTTTATAGATGAAGATTATTTTAGGGGTATGCATTCTGTCTGTAGATTGCTATATTGCTGCCACATTATTTAAATTATTTTAGCTTTTATATATTTTAGCATCTACACTGGAAATGCAATTTCATTCCTGCTCTTTTTAAATGTTTACTTGCATATTTTTACTCATTTATTTTCCTACTTGCTAGATGTCTAAGTTTGGATAGTTACTCTAACTTTGATTTTCTCATCTTTGAACTGGGAATCATAATGACAGCTACTGGGTTTGTATAAAACTTACATAATACCATCATGCAAAGGCTCCTAAGCAGTGCCTGGCACATAGTAATATGCTGATTAAGTGCTAGCTTTTTTTTTTTGTCTTTCTTATGAATTTAGTTCCAAAATATAAATGTCATTGGTATTTTGGTAGGTTTTACGTTAAATATGAAGATTGATTTGGGATGTTGCAGAGTGTGGCTGAGACTCAAAGAGGTTGGAATCAGGAACTAAAAGGCCATTGAGAACCTAGACAGTTCTGCATTCTCTCTTTTCCTCTTTCTACATACGTGATCTCTCTTCTCTGTAAAACTGCTCTGCTCTCTTGCTTGTCTTACGATCTGACTCTGCTTCCTCATGGGTAAACTTAGTATTAAAGGACCACTCCAAAATTTGCATATCTTTGTAAGTCCAAGGCTAAAGGCTACTACACTGTTTCCCCGAAAATAAGACCTAGCTGGACAATCAGCTCTAATGCATCTTTTGCAGCAAAAATTAGTGTAAGACCTGGTCTTATTTTACTATAAATCTTTAAAATAATATAATATTTTATATTGGTCTTTACAATAATATAATATATTGGTCTTTAAAATAATATATTGGTCTTTAAAATAATATAATATATTATTTTATTATATATTATATAATATATTTATATATATTTATACATATATATAAATAATATAATATAGACCAATATATGATCTATATTGGTCTTTAAAAATAATATAATATAATATAATTACCAGATCTTATATTAATTTTTGCTCCAAAAGACACATTAGAGCTGATTGTCTGGCTAGGTCTTATTTTCGGGGAAACAGGGTAACAAACTGTGTTCACTGGGTCTTATGTCCCCATGCTGAATAGAGAGAATCTAATTGACTCGCCTCTGATCCGATCACTTGAGTTTCTAAAGCCCTACAACCAACTCAGCTGACTCATAAAGTACATAGGGTTTTTAGGTAACAATGCGGTATGGAAAGAAAATAATAGGCAGCCAAAGAACTGTGAATATTGCTCTTGATTTTTGCATCTTTATTAAGTATCTGGCCAGTATACTCAATTGCTTATTGGTTCTACTTATTGATTTTATAAATTCTATTAGTTTTCCAATTGAAAGCAATGGGATATATATGATAGTACCATAGGAAATACACATAATGCTTTTGGCTTCTTCATTCCAATTTTTAACATTTTCTTCATGCTTCATGTCGTGCTGTGGATTGGTGAAAGATGCAGGATAGAAAGGATGTCTGTAGGGTGACTACTTAGGAGACCTCAGCAATAGTCAAGCAAGAGATGATTGTAGCTTGCGACTTTGGCAGAGATGCAGAGAAGTGGAGAGATTTGAGATATAATTTGGAGATAGCATCAACTGATTTTGGTGATTTGGGGATGAGAGAGAGGTGGTGATAGAGATTATTGTCACATTTCTGGCCATTGCACATTGTAGGAGGAAGAAATTTGGATGGGGATTTATACCATGAATTTGAGAGATACGTAAGGCATCTAATCAGACCTCAGCCTGGAGTATATAAAAAAGTCTGAAGTACAGTTACAAGTGGGGAGTGGTCAGCATGTAGCAATGGGAGTGGGGAGACTGCATAAGGAGAGAGGTGGGAAGCAGAAGAAAGCCTGTGACTGTGAGTGGAGAAGCTTAAACATTCAGAAGTTGAGGAGAGGAAAAAGAGTGTGGAAACGATGCATCAGAGAAGTACAGGGAAAATCAGTAGAATGTGTTACCAAGTAGAAGAAAGTGTTTAGGTATGTGAGTGTTTGAATGTTCAAAATGTTACTTAGAAGTCAAATAAGATAATAGTATCAGTAGCTAATATTTAATTGAACATTTACTACACACAGCCGTTTTTCTTCCATGAGCTTAAATGAATTATCTCATTTAATCTTCCCAACAACCTGTGCTACTATTATCCTCATTCCAAAGATGAGGAAACAAATGTGGAAGGTGAAAAATTAAGAAGCAACACCAGGGATCTAACTCATTGCTTCCCTAAATGAGCACATAATTTGTCCCTATAGATCACTGGTGACTTTGGCATATGGATTACTGAAGAAGAAAACTTGAATACACCAGTACCCAAAGCAAGCATGAGGTCCTTGGAAAATATTCTTAATCAGGATAGGACCCAAAAGAAAAGTACAGACCAAGCTCAGTTGCAAATGTCTTACACTATCTAAGTTACTTATGTCATACTTACACCAAAAATATCATATTAAGGACTTCTAATTAAAATCAAGAAAGACCAAGAAGAAGGTGTCACCATTATTATTATTGAACAATATTGTGAAATTTCTATCCAACATCCATCAGTTTTATTTCCAAATTATAGTTTACACCTATCCGTTTCTCTCCATCTCCCCTAACACCATTAAGTCGTAATCATTTATTAGTCATCTCCTGAGCAATCTCCCTGTTTTCACTCTTGCTCTTCCATCATCCATTCTCTAAATCACAGAGAGATGTGGCTCCTGTGTTTAAAACAATTCATTGTCTCCTATTAAGTTAAAATCCTAAATCCCTAACATCTCCTACCAAGTTCTGTGTGGTGTGGCCTATACTTGCCTCTCTGAACTCACCTTTCTCCATATTCCCTTTTTCTCCATCTACTGCAGCCAGACCAACCTTTCCAGTTCTTTGAACTCACCAAGCTCTCTTCTGCCTCAGAACTGCCCATTGGTGCCCCCACTGCTTGGAATACTTTGCCCTTCATTTGGCTGACCTCTATCCATTTGTCACATCTTAAAAGTCATTTTTTTCAGAGGAGTCTTCCTTGATGCTCCAATCAAAATCAGTCTCTTTTGTTATAATTTCTCACTATACCTTTAACACGACACTTCACCTTTCTAGCACTTAACACAACTTATCATTACAAGTTTACTGACATGAGGTTTTTGTTTTTTTTCTGTTTCCTTCAGTTAGAATAGAAGCTGAATAAATGAAGGGACCATAAATGTCTGTTTATGTCTATATCTCCAACACCCAGCATAATGCCCAGCACATAGAAGAATTCAATTAATTGATCCAATACTAGAGGAGAATAGTGTAGACAACGTTAAGTTGTGTTTCTTTTCAGCCTCCTGAAGTATTTGATAATTATTATTTTGACTCATTTTATTCAGTATCAACCCTACTTTTTGAGATTCTCGCTATTGAATTTATGAGGTAGAGTTAGAGATCAAAATCAATTCTGTACATATGACCCTTGGAATTGTCTTTCAAAAAATGACAATATATAAAACATTAATATATTTAATAATATTCTAAAACTTGCAGAGAATAAAAGTTAATATATCTCTATTTTTCATTATTTCCGAAATGCATTGCCTTTGGCAGGCGCCATTTAGTTCTTTATTCAATAAAATAAAATAGTAAGTTAATATCAGATATTATGGTGTCTTTTTAATTTAGCAGTAGTGTTAAAGGTTGTCTATTGATTCTTGTATCATAATTTTTAGTTGCAATTACAGTGGAATTTTGGAACTCTTGACCATAGTGACCTTAGGTTGGTTTTGTTAAGGAAATTGATTCAGTAACTATTTTATGTAGTGTAAGGACAAAGAAATGTGGAAATTTGGAGGCATACAATGAGGGATAAGTGGAAAAGGCATGATCCTCATTTATATAATGAGTAAGACAACTTGACTTTTGATAGCTTCTCATTAGTCAGTGCTGAGTATTCTAAAAGGGTGGTTTACAATTTGTCTCAGTTTTGCTTTTATTTTGATCTTTATTTTAATTATCCTGTTACTTCACTCCAGGCGCTGGCATTGGCTCAGGTTCCCACTTTTATATTTTGGACTCCCTTTGTCCTTATTCAGTGTCTGCACCAGAGGCTCAACGTTCTCCATGCTCCCTCGAGCTCCCCTTTCCTCAGCTTTTCCTTCATCTTCCCACCCCCACTGCTTTCTTTTCCATCTGCTTTGCTTTCACCCCATCTAAGCCTGATTCCCTTCTCAAGTTACTTTCTTTCAATTTTTATTTCAGGCAACTCTAAGAAAGGAAGATACATTTTCATATAAATGTATGAATTCATGAATGAGGGACTCTATTTTTTTTTGTACTCAAAAACAAGGAAAAGATCTATTATGCAATTCCTCCCTCACACCTGAGCATTCCTGAATGAGACTGCATTTTAAATTCAAAGTAAGGTAAAGGTAACCCTACATGTGGTAACAGAGATTATAGTGTATGACAAATATGTTTTTTTTAATTAAATGAAATAGATTTGAAAATTAATCTAGCAATTGCTTCTGCCTAACATAATCATCAAATATTCACCATTGCTAACTGTTTCCCAAAATCTCAGTTAAAAATATATTTTATTAACTGAATCTCTTTGTTGGAGGTACATTCCATATGGTAGGAAAACAATTAATTCAATGTCACCAAATATTAGATGACAGGTGCATTTTTATTTAGAAGCCACTGGCATGTGAACTTCTTTCACATTCAATGTAGAAGCAGTTCACTGTACAGTAATTGCTGAACAAGTGTGTCCCACCAGACTTAAATAGCAGAATTCCACTGCACAGAAAGCAGAGGTGTTAGCGCAGCTGCTGTGCTAAGTGGATGTTGTGCAACGACTGTGCGACAAGTTATTGTCTGGGTTTATGATCAGCTATTGTTTCATAGTCTAATATCTTACAGAAATTATCGTTGGTTCTTCTTTTTCCTTGCTAATTTTCACAATCTCCTTTAAGCCACACAAGTAATTCCCCATCGATGATTTGTTCTAATAGCAATCGAGGATGAGATAAGATATAGAAAGCAATTCATATTTGCTTAGTCTTTTCTACATTTTTCCTTTTTGTTCTTCATGTTCTGCTGATAATCATGCCATGAGATCAAAACTCAAGACAAAATGGTAAAACATTAATGCTTTGGATAAACACTTGGTAGAATGTTATTTTAAGTACCTGCACTTGTCCTGCCTGGGGAGGAAGGAGGGGGGCAATGCAAACGGCTTCACCCACTGGCTGTGTTCCAGGGGCTCACAGATAGTGATCCTTCCCCCACCCCACCCCCCCTTAAGGTTTGCTGGTGCACACAGATGATTCACAGAGTTGAAGTCTTGGTAAAAATCACAGAGCTGAGTCACACAATAGCACCCAGCGGACTCAGGTCAAATCAAGGGTTTTTCTTTCGGGAGGAGGGAGTTTAGGAGGTCATCTACTTTAACTCTCTTCTGTTATTCAGATTTTGGCAGATGGTCATCCGGGTGCTGCACATTAATGCTAATCACTGAGAATTCTAAGTTCTTTATTTTAAACCAAAATCTATTCCCTGTTACTCTAACCAATTTATCTTGGTTCTAACCCTTTGAAAGACTGCATTCTCAGATTATTCCTTTTTTCCCAGTGACTGACAACCTTTTGTAGAGTTGAAGATAGCTAACGTGTTTCTCTAAACCATGTTAGTATTTCATGTGTTTCCCTTGTGCTTCATGGATCCTGATTTATAGGATCATCAGACACCTCGCAGGCTTAATCTTGGGATGTTATAGCTCATCAGCATCTGGTTAGTGTGATGTTCACAAGTGATAGAGTTCTTCTCGTGTGTTTTAAAAGAGCAGGGAATAATACAGGTGCTGTAATAGAATAAAGGAACTTCGATTGAGTAGAACTGAATCTTAATTCTGGCTCCAACTCCAGCTGACTACAAGGTTTCATCTGTAAAAGGAGAGGGCAAAGCTAGATTACCTTTAGAATCACAAATGTTTAGAGCTAGGGTGGATCTCAAAATATAAGGGTCTGTACTACTGTCAGGCAGTGGTTTTCTTGAATTAAAATGTAGGCATTTACATTTATATGTGCTACTTTTATTTTGGGTTTAGCCTAGTGTTCCTACTGGTCAGCTTTTAACTCTTTATTTCGACATCTATTACAATATTCACCTTTCTCAGCTTTATAACAGTCATGAATTTTGTATACATAAATTCTGGGTCTTTAAGTAACTGATATAAATATTGAACAAGACAAGGCCTAGAGCACAGCTCTGTGGCACATCCTTGAGTACTCTTTCTAGGTGACAGCTAAACAGGCATGAAATTAAAATGAGTATCTTGAACCACTTACTTACCTCACTATAATTTAACCCACATTCATCCAGCACATCTCAAGAAAATTTGTTTAATGTCTTACTGAATTAAATAAACCAATCTCATTACATCTGCATAATTTTTGTTTTTTGACATGATATACACTCTTGATAACCATATTATTTATTAATAGCTTAAAACCAGTTTGTTTAATAATTCTCGAATTTTATCAGGGATCAATACCCAGCTTACTCATTACTCATCTATAGTCTTTAAATGAGGAAACACTATTGGATCTTGGCTTTTCTTTCTCCTAGATCTCAGAAATTCATGTCAGTGACCAATTTCCTCTTAGGATCTGTCCTTAATTTAATTAAAGTATCTGCTCTTAGTATCTGTCCTTAATTTATCCTTTCCTACCTTACCGTCTTTCTTGGTCTCAAGAGTGGTTAGCTAGAATCAGTGAATTAAAAGGCCTTTGCTTTATTTTCAGAGCAGTTTGATGCCAACCACAAATCAATATGATATTGAAATTGCCTTCAAAATACATGCCTGGTTTTAGAACACATTTGTTCAATCATCCATTTATTTGATCATTTACTACCTACTCTATACCAGATACTATGTTCAGCACTGGGGTAACAGAGATGAATGAGACAAAACACAGTACGTATGAAGTGTTTGATGGTTGGTAAAGAATGCTTTGGGAAGGAAGAGGAGGGAGTGGGTAACTCTGCCTGGCAGGCGGAAACAATTTGGGTAAGGATTCATTAGTGAATCTTGCAGCATAGGTAGGAGTTCTCCAGAACAAGGAAGAGGCAAATGGAATAATTCATTCAAAGGCATACAGTGGGACAACGTATGAGATGTACAGGAAGCCAGATGGGGTGTATTGTATAACAAAATGAAAAGCAGTGACTAGCAGAGGAAAAAAAGAAAAGAACTTAAAAAAAAAAAAACTTACTGAAGCTCAGCTATGGGTAGAGCTCCCAACCAGGAGAATTGCCAAAAAATAACATCAAGAGGTTCCCTCAGAGTTCAGTTGATGGCATGTTTAGCTCACTCTCCCCTAGTAGGGGCACCACCTGACCCGCAAGCAAGCAATCATTATGGTAGGGAACTTTGATACCTCTAGAAGAATCTTCCCACTAGAAGACCCATGTGAAGTCTCCAGACAAAAGATTAGAGAGGCTAATGTCCCTTTAAAAGACTCATGCTGGCTTAAACGAGACTTTAGTTAAGCTTTTTGCTTGACATTTCCCAGGAATTTCTGAATCTCTCAATTTCCTTTATTCTTGCCATTTATAGAAACTGAAAATTTTAGTCTAAGAGAGTAAATGGATTTGGCTTCTAGTTTAGGTTTATTCTGCTAGTCCTGAGGCAAATTAATCTAAATTATTTTATCCTTTCTTTGATTAAAGAAAGAAAAGAAAGAGCATGAAATATAGCCTAAGATTTAGAATTTGATCATAAAATATAAGTGGTAAATTATTGGCTTTACCTGCTGATAAATAGTCATATTTACAAAAGCCCACATTTTACTGACATAAATTCCAATAATTAACTAGCCAGGTGTCCAGTCTATTCTTGTGATCTCCCTCCTCAAACTGTCACAACAATTCTCAGGGATTCTATGTGTTATTTCTGATTAGTATGTGAGTTAACATAAGGTCTTGCTGCTGTCATTTCCTCTTTTGGTTCTTGAGAAGAAGAGTAAGAAATTTCAAGTATAATTTGAGTTGGCATCTGCAGTTGTTACTTTAGCTCCATTCATTTAGGTTACATAGAAAGAGACAGAGATAGAGAGACAGAGATAATTAATTTATCCAATAGATTAAAAAAAATTAAGTTCAGAAAGCAGCCACTTTGCAAGACAGTTTCTGTGATATAAACAATAATTAAAAATAAATAAATAAATGAAGAAAAACATTCCTAAATATAACACTTGAATTAAAGAGTAAAATGCAAAGAGAAATTCATAGGAATCAATGAACAAGAAAATACTGTAATCAAAATATATGGAACATAAAAAAGCTGCACTCTCTATATCCATCCATGTTGTCACAAATGGTGGGATTTCATTTTTTTTATTGCTAATATTCCATTGTATATATAGTATATATGATGGATATCTACGTTGCTTTTATATCTTGGCTGTTATAAATAATGCCACATAAATGTTGAATCACTATGTTGTATACCTGAACAACTAATAATACAATCTTGTATGCCAACTATACTTTAATAAAAATGTTTATAGAAAGCTATACTGAGGGTGAAAATTATAGTGCAAAACTTGTTTATTACAGTTGAGGAAATATAAAAATAGAGAAAACACATTTTTATTTCATACAATTATAAAAAGAGGAACAAATATACCAAAATAAAATAGTAGAACAGAATTAATAAATGTAATCACTAAAGGTGATGAAACAATTTTTAAAAATTATGAAAAGGATAAACAAGTCCAAAAGTTTGTTTAATAAAATGACCTATAAAATAAAGCAATAAAATTCAGTTAAAGAAACAGAAAATAGAAATGAGACAAATTAGAAATAATAAGGAAATTTATAAATGTAAATTTGACTAGAGATAGTGTATGAACTAAAAGAATTGTGAGAGACTACCATATGTACTTCTAAAAAAATTTGATAACCTAGAAGTAGATTTCCTCAAAAAAAGTAAAAAATTGATCAAGAAGAGTTGGAAAATATGACTACAATAATGTGGAAGAGATTAGATGATTCAAGATATACTATCATTGAATAAAGGATCAGGGCTAATTGGAATTTTTAGCAAGTTTTATCTAGCCAATTTTATTTAAACTATTCTAGACCAGAGAAAAGATGCACAGCTTCAAAGAAGTAAGCATAATTTTAGTATCAAATCTAATAAGAAATTAAATGAAAATTATAACAAAATTTTATTTATGAATATAGATATACATTAACAATATATAAAATATTAGAAAATAGAATGCAGTAATTCAGCAAAATAATGATCAAATAATTATACTAGGAAGTCAAGGGTGATTTAAGTTAAGGAATTATATCAACGTAATACATTACATCAACCAATTGAAGTATAAAATTATATGATTATATAGATAGATACTGAAGCTTTTGTTAATATGCAATCATCATTCATAATCAAATCTCCAAAACAGAAATTGATAAAATGTTCTTACGAAGGTCCAAGTGCAAATATTCTTTAAAAAGGGGGTGGGGGGACTAGATTAGAAATTAAACAAACAAAGTTAAGACCCAAGGAGGTAAAATTGCCATCACCAGTGCTTCACAAGAAAATAAATAACTTACATGCATTGAAAAAAGAGATAAACCTATCTCTTTTTACTTAAATCTGATTGTATAGATAGGAAACCTAAGAGAATTTGGTAGGAAAATTTTTTTAATTGATAAGAAAATTTAGGTAATTGGTTAGACACCAGAGATATATTGAAAAAAAAAGTAGATTTTTTAATACATAAACGTCTAGAAATTTAAATAGAAATATCCTATGAAAAGTAGTAAAAACAACAAGAATTTTGAGAAAATTTGAATAAGTAAGGAACATGATATCTACAATCAAAAGCTATGTAACAAGATCTTAATGAATATAGATACCATTTTTTAAAGTTACAGTATTAAAAAGTTCATTAATTCAAAATTAATATGTAAATTTAATGCAATAAAAATAGGAATTCTGACATTTTAAAATTTATTTTGAGGTTAGATAAAATTACTTAAAGTTTATATGGATAAATAAGTACCTGAAAATAGTTGAAAATTTTTTCAGAAAGAACAATAGTAAGGTTGGACATTCTATAAAGTCACCATAAGAACATAATATTGTTCATGTAGTATAAAAATAGGTAGAACAAAATTGAAAATCTAGATATTGATAAAAGTATTTATGAGAATTTAATTTAATAATTTTTGTATTTCAATTCAATGAGAAAGGATGGATTATTCCATAGATGTGCAGGCTCTACTGACTCTATCCATGTTAAAAATTTGTTATATTCTATATAAAAATAAATTCAAGATGGATGAAGGATTTATGTAAAAATCAAGACAAAACAACATATATTTAGCATGTGCAACCTAGAGACAAGGATATTTCTAATCAAGATTTTAAATGCAGGGACTATAGTGTAAAAAACAGATGTGTTAGACATATGAAAATTAAACATTTTAATGGTAAAGAACCATAATAAAATTGAATTACAAAATGATAGTTCTGGTGAAATTGCAATATAATTAACAGGCAACCAGTTAACATTTGTACTTTTCAGAGAGTTTTTATAAAATTGATGAGAAAAGATAAACAATTTAACTTTTTAAAGTGAATAAAATGTATGAAAAGGTAGTTTACTATGGAGCAAACCCAAAATATTAACAAACGTATAAAAGAACTCAGACGGACTGGTAGTCAGTGATATGTAATTTAAAGCAATTGTGAGCTATGACTTTACATGTATCACCCTGGCACCTGTTGTTGGATGTGATTTAAGGATAAAGGCATTCCCATACATTGCTGGTGGTATGCAGAGAGCTACAGCCTTTTTGGGAAAGCAATTTTGCAATATCTATTTAAAAAAATTTTAATGCATAATCCCTTTCTTTACCTAGCAAACTCCTTCTTGGGACTCTGATCTATATAAAGTATATCACATACATATAATGGTGTTTATTGCAGCATGATTTGTAATGGCAGAAAACTGAACATAGTGAATAGTCATTAACAGCAAAACACTTGAATTATGATACATCTATACTGTAGAATATTATGGAACTCTTTAAGAGAACAAATTAGGACTGTATCGAGTAATCTAAATAGATTTATAGAAGGTAATGTTGAGGGAGAAAAATTAAAATGCAGAAAACTGCATATAATATGCAAATTTTTAAAAGTAAATAAAGGATAAAATCCATAGTGTGTATGTGTGTGTCCAGTTATGATTATGTGAGTTTGGAGAAAAAATTTGGAAGGACACGTACAAGTTAATACCAAAGATCTGGCATCCAGAGAAGCAATTAAAAAAATAAAGTGAGGAAAGAAGACTATGTTTTATTGTTAATCATCATAACTTATATATATTCTTTATATCTAAAAAATTTTATATCTATGAAATACTTTACATTTATAAATTTTATATTGATTTAATATTATGAATGGTTTTACATTTATAGATTTTGAATTCATAAAATATATGTATAAATACATTAAAGTATATTATGTTACACACATTTACAGATTATATACATTACATATATTATTGAGTATGTATCAAATATTTCATCACAACCGTTTTAAAATCTGTACTAAAATATGTTTTAAGTAACCACATTTAGGAATTTATGTAAAATTATGTGTGTGTGTTTTAAGAAAGTTTTTCATTTTAAAAAACAAGTACAAGAAAAATAGATTAAACATAGAAAACCAACTAACTAGCTGCTCCAATCGTACATAAATGAAACTGAACTAGGATCATGACAATGAAAATGACAGTATCAGACAGAAACAGGAGCGATTGAACAAGAGTAAAAATGAAAATATACAAAGAAAGGAGAGAGGAGGGATGGGGGAAAGATTCTCTATCCTGTTCCATTGGTTTATTTGTCTACACTTGTACCAAATTTTTGCTGCTAGAATATTAAAATACATTTCATCTATTGACCTTGTATCCCCCAACCATGCTCAATTAACTAATTGATTCAAATATCCATGCCATATATGAATAAACAGTTCCACTTCTTCCATTCTAGTTCTTACTAGTCCTTGGATGTCTTTTTCTTGCCATACTGCGCTGCCTAGGACTTACAATACAAGTGGACAAATGGACATCCTTGTCTTCTTTCTAAATTCAGGGGACAGAATTCATCACTAAATATGTTGTAGGTTTTTGTAGAGATACTCAGTGAGAATAAGGATATTAAGAATATAGTTTTCTGAATTTTCCCCTGAATACCTATTCAGATAATGAATTTTTAAAATGCTTTTTCTGCAAATGGTGAGATGATATGATTTTTCTTCTTCTCTGGTGAATTTTCTTGATTGATTTTTAAATGCTAAACTAGACATGGATTCCTTTAATAAAAATCATTTATTCACGATGTATTATCTCTTTTTTTATATTACTAGATTCAATTTGCTAATATCTTTTTAAGGAGTTTTGCATCTATGTTTATGAAAAACTTGAGAGATTCCTTTCTTATAATTTGCTTGTCAGATTTTTGTATCACAGTTATGGCTGGGCTCATAAAATGAAAATTGTGACGTCTTTTTCTGTTCTCCAGAGGAATATGTGTAATATTTATATTAATTATTCCGTAAATGGTTTTAAGAACTCACCAGAAAAGCCAGTAGGTTCTGGAGGTGTTTTTGTGAAAGATTTCAAATTATGTGTTTAATTAGTTAGTTTGTTTAATTGCTTTGGTTTTTGTTTCTCCTCCAAATTTGGAAAATTGTTATTCCCATGGTTAAATTCATAAAATAAACAAAGCTCTCTATTTCTCCACTAAGTATCTGTTGATTTCCTTCTCTGGAATGGCAGAATTAATATATTTCTACTTCTTCCATCAGTACTATTGTCTGACTTCAATGAATTATATTATTTTTATTAGTTTTTACCTTAACATTATTGATATGATAATCTGTTACTTAATTTATTGGTTTTAAAGGTGATCTTTTAATGCCTCATCACAAAAGATAAAGGAATTATTATACCCATATTGCCACTCTTTTTCTCTCTTCTACTTCCATTTTTGTTAGATATATAATTTCAGCATTCTCAGTACTATAACATTTACATTTGTTCTAGCCACAATACCTATTATTAGTTTTTAAACTAATACCTATTATTAGTTTTAGTCTTATATCTAAATGGAATTTGTGTTCATTGTCAATCCTTTGCTCACAGTTTCTGTATTATTCTCTTGTTTGACTGATGCTTACCTTTTAGTTTCCTTCTCAAAAAGTTTAAGAAAATATATATGTAGAATATGCAGACAGCCCCCTAAATTTTCTTTTCCTTTATACTTTAATGACAATTTAGCTGCATTTATAGTTCTTAGGACAGTCTTTGTTTCCTTGGGAACATTTTAGCCATTGGCCTACTATCATTGAGTATTGAATGTTTCTGTGGAGTCACTGAAAACAGCCTAAAACCTTTTTCATAGGAGACTGATAATTTTCTTCACTTTAAAGGTGAAATTAATGTAAATAAAATAATCAAATGTGTTATGCATATTATGAATTTTACTGGAGTTAATTTAAGGTCTTCATTTAAGAGCTGGTAGCACTTGAGGGATTTTTTGTTGTTGTTTTTTTAAAGTTCATTTGGGTAAAAATACAAGTCTCACTACTTGTAGTTGGGGTCAAAATTTAAAGTATAGCACAAAACATGTCTTTTAGGGGAGAAATCATTTCCTTAGACATTAAAAGACATGAAAATGATTGCTCACTATTGAAATTTTGATAGTATGAAATTGGAAGTATTTAACCCCAGTTTTGTTGTGTGGGATGGTTTTTGAATCTTTAATTTAATGATTCCGCCTGTATAAGTTAGCCAGGTTCTGACTTTACTGTGGAAGAGATTCTAAGTGAATCAATGAAGAGTGACTAATGCCAAACACAGAGATCCATGGTCCAATGTTCAGTTCAGCACCATTAAAAAAAAGAGAGAAAGATTGAGAGAAGACTCAGAGACTCGTTTAGGTCTATTGCAGAGACAGCTTAATCAGAAAAACTCGGACCATTTCAAAATGATTATAGAAAGTACAAAGTAGAGGCATGGATCCTGGAACCTGAGTTCCCTTCACCATTCCTGAACATCTTCAAAAGTTCCTTAAACATTTATTTCTTTGTCCACAAAATTGTAAAAATGCCCCTTATTTCAAAAACTTCACTCAAAAAACTCTCTCATGGGAGTCTTTGAAAGTTTAGGCCATTTAAAAATGCATATTATTAATTTTACTGTTTAGTCATTAGGTTCAGTAGTGTGTATAATATATATCAAGGGACATCTTAAAAGGCATATTATCATAAAATGCATATTTAAGGGCTTTCTACCTACATAAATTTAATTTAATAGATTATAACAACTCCAAAGGGCCCATTAGGGTCTTTAGAAAACATAGTTCAGGGCTCTGTTAAAACACATATTCTCTTTATGTTATAGTCTACTTAGAGAGTTTGCTCTAGCAACCTAGGGCTTGAATATGTTTGCCTCAATTAGTTAAGAAAATTAAAAATAGAGAAGTAATTTTATTTTCAGTAAGACAGTATACTAAGGCATGGAGAAAGCAAATTTTACAATTAATTATATTGTTTTTAGTTTCAAATAACATACACAGAACAGTGTCAATTAAAAATAATAGCTCTTAGTACACGTATTTAATGACTTGATTGCTATGCATTTCAAAATCCTCCTTTTGTGTGTTAGAAAGTGAGTGTATGTGTGTTTCAGTTTAAGCTAAGGTTATTAATTATTATTTACCAATGGTATACTTTAATGAAAAACAGAGTATCAGTTATGCCCAGTGTTTTCCGTAATGTGGTCTGCAGACCCCCTACATCAGAATCTCCGGTGTGCTTAAAATGCCTGTTCCTCTTGAGTCCCTGCATCATAATAAACAGGAGTCTAGGCATGTGCCTTGGAATTTTTGCATTGTAATGAACTTCCTTAGAGATTCTTGCACAACAACTGAAATGTCAAAGAAGTGGTTATTTTAATCTACAAACCCAACTACATACTGTAGTCAACATCTGGAGCCCTATCTAAACTGCACTCTGCTGCCTGGGTGTACACTGTGACTACACAGTGTATGCTATGACTCCTTACACATTCTTCAAGGAATACTTATTTTGAAACCAGTCCTGATCTTTACTGCTCACTGAACTTTATGGCTCTAACGCTGAGCCACCCAACTCCAACTTTGGAGTAACAGTTGGAAAATGGGTAGAGATTTGAACACAGTTGTCCATTAGAAATCCTCTTCTAGGACTTGGGTATTTTAAAAAATCATTTTGGTGGTTCAAAATCGAAAGACACTCTGCCAGAGGTGTCCACTCAAGGCCTGTGGACTTTCAGTAATTATAATTGACTCATCTACAACACACCACTAGCTACACCAACACAAGCCACCACCCCCCAAACTGTGTCATATTATTTCACTCTATAGTCTTCCTCAAAAATGGAATTATCAAAAATTGAATTCTATTTTTAACTAATAACCCTATCTCTAAATTTGTTTTCTCCTCACTTTAGAAGTACAAACAATAGCACTTTGACCCAGTGAAAATTGCACTTATCTGTGGCCCACATACAAGGAAGGATACATTGAAGGAAAAGTCTTTTGCTACTGAAAAGCATCAACTGTGATAGTTGAAATAAATTTAGAATAAATCTCACTCTACTGGCTTAAAGTCCTTAAAAGGATTGTCTGGTTATTGGTTCCACAAAGAATGAACCAACCGGTTGTAATACATGAAATCATCTATGTGCTTATGAGCTTGTGAAGTTTTCTAAAAGTTAGAGACATAAGCACTGCCATTTGCATCATAGCTCTTCCATTCACTGACTTGGAAGATTTGGATCTAACAAAAGGCCTCCCAGCTGTGTTTAACTGTCAGGGCGGGGAATGAGGGGGTGGGAGGGGTTGGTTCTTGATTGTTGGTAAGGATTCCCAGCTGTGCTTACTTAGGAGCTCTCTAATATTCTTCCTTCTCCTGTAGAGAACCCCTACTGAATAGAGTTGTTAACATCGTAAAAGTGCCCTATAAAATCCAGTCAAATAGTGGGCTTTCTCAGCCCAAGGTTGCAGTAAATGGAAAATGTGAAAAGTTCGAAATTAAGTGTGAACATCAAGTTTTAACATGGGAGGAATAAACTGAGTAAGTAAAAAAGATAATTATTTAGATCCTTAAAGCTTTAAACTAAATATTCTGATATATGGGTTCTGGAAAAGTCTCCGAAATTGTTTACTATTGGCCTTACTGTAAGAAGATCTTTATTTTAGTTTTTAAAGAAATTTTAAAACTTACATTAGAAATTATTTAAATGTGCAAGATGTTCAGCATTGTTACAGCTTTCTCTTCCCATTCCTATTGTTTCATCCTCAATTGACTCCAGTCTTATTCCTCAGTGGTTTATTATGCTAGAAACAGGGAAAGTCTTACACATCATTTCCTGTCCTCATATTGGCTGGACTTGACTAACAATTGAATAGTGCATCAGGACATTATCACTGTTTGAGTAATGTAGTCCAGAAGATAACGATAGCTGCATATCTGAATGATCTGAAAAGGGTCTTTAGTCCTCCACTACAAGCTAACCTTTCAGATGTGGCCCTTCCCCGTAGTTGATTCCCAGATGAGACAGTAAGAAAACAAACCATCCTCACTACCAATAAATAAAGGCTGTACCGGAATCATTTGGGAGATCAAAACACTGCTTATGAAAAGATTCCTAGCACCTCTTGTATCTCTTTATGAATCAGACAAGAGAGTTTATTGAATTTTGTGCTAGATGCTCTGGAGGAAGGAAAACATAATAGAAAACAACATCCATGTATTAAGAGACTCATAATACTGTTGGAGATTCAAACCAACCTACCTTCCCTTTTTCTCTCAGCAGTCTCAACTTGTTTTAGCAGTTCAACCATACCTCTTTGAGGATGCATCCCAAATATATATCCCACACTTGAGTTCTCTCCTGCTTTGGGTCCACTTTACCTCATTACCTACTAGACCTATCTTCCTGGATGTCTTGTTTATTCCTTTAGTGTAGTATGTTCAAAACAAAACCTTTTCTCTTATCTCTCACATCTGCTTCTCTTCCTGCATTTGCTTATTTCTATTTGTGGTGATGACATCACCATCCTTCCAAGCTTTGCCCAGGCCCAAAACTTGTCATTTTTGTTAACTCATTTCTCTCTTGACTCTTGCTTCTGTAGCATCTCGTTTCTCATAGTTGCCCTCCTTTTTCATTCCCATACCATTATATCCTAGATTCCAGCCTGCCTTGCTTTTGCCTAGACTGCTGGAATAGCCTCCTAACTGAATTCCTACCTCTAATCTCGACCCTTCCAATAATTCCTCCTAGAGGTTTAGCTCCATTAATCTCCTAAAAGTATAGTGTTACTCTTCTGCTCAGAGTCACTACCTCCCCAGTGGTTACAGGAGGCTGTGCTGACATTGCTAACTTGCCCTTCACGGTCTTTCACAACCTAATCTTGTCTGGCTTTCCAACTTCATTTCATGGCGTTTCTCTTGTTCAGAATCTTGTGCTTTACTCAAACCAAGTAACTTGCTGGTCCTTGTATTTGTGCCTTTACTTTTACCTTTCTTTTGTTCTGGAATAGCCTCCCTCATTTCTTTGGATCTAGATACTGCCTAAAACATGGAACCTGTCCAGTAATTAGGTATAGAATTCAATATAGACTAAAGTTTAAGAGCCTCAACCCCAGAACAGAACTTCTCGGGTTCAAACCCTGGCTCTGCCACTTATTAGCTGTGGTAAGATACTTGACCTTTCTCTACCTCTGTTGTCTCATCTAGAAAATGGAGGAAATAATAGCACCTAATCCATGCTGCTATGGTGAGGTAAATGAATTAAAGCTCTGAGAATGGTATCTCACGCATATCTTATATCAATGCTAGACATCAGTTGTGAATGAGTAACTTTTGTCTTCATTTTGAGGGTTTTATCCTTTAAGCAAATTCTTATTTAGATATCAAAAATATTAATTATGAATATGTGTAATTAGCCCATCTCTTTATTTGTGAGCATGAAAAATATACTTCACTTATCTTTATGTAAAATAAAGAACTTGTACTCAGACATATTAAAGAAGTTATTAAGGACAATTTCAGGCAAACAATGAAGTATATAAAATAGGATAATGAATCCGGCTTCAACTCATGGCCAATCTTGTTCAGCTAGACCCTTTTCTGTATTATTCTGATGAAATCCCAGCTAGCATATGCTTCATCTATAAACAGTTCAATGGGTATCTCTAAATGATAAGAACTTTTTAAATACCATTATCATACTTAAAAATTTTAAGAGTAATTTCTTAATGTCATTAAATAGTAATTTGGTGGTCATATTTCCAATAATATAATAAAAATCATTTTTTTAACTATTTGCTTTAGTCAGGATCCAAATAAAGCTCAGACATTGGAGTTAGTTACTGTGCTTTTAAATGTCTATTGATCTGTAATATCCCCCTCTATCCCTGTCATTTTGTTGTTTGCTTTTATTATATTATTTCTTAAGAAAGCAGGGTTGTTTGTCCTGAAGAATTTTCCAGTCTGGATTTGATTACATCTCCATGGTGTAACTTAATATGTTCTCTCTCCGCTGTGTTTCCTTTAAATGAGTAGTTAGATCAGATTTAGGTATGATGTTTTTGGCAAGACTACTTCATAAGTAGTGTGGCATTCTTCCATCCGAAGTGACCTAATGTTGTAAAGTCTCTTTTTGTGGTGATAACAGCTATTGATCGTGAATACCTACAACCATTAACCCATTTAGGGTTTCAAAATGGTGATATTTTAATTTTATCATTCCCTCTACATTTATGAGCTAGAGTATTTCTACAGGAAGGAACTTCCCCTCATCTATGCTCCGATTACCAGTGATGTGGTTCACAAAGGGGAATCGTGTTAAATGCTTACTTAATTCTTTCCATTGATATAACATTTTTCAAAATAATGAGTTGATTCTGTAGTATCTTTTAATGGTTACCAATTATGTTTTATTTCATTTGCTTTTTAGTATTACGAACCTGTTTTAATCCATCATTGTTATCCTTACTGATCCTCAAATTATCCCAGTCTTAGTGAGTGGGAACCTCTTCTAGTTAGCTTCTGAATCCCTTTGACATAAACCAGGCATGTGTGACAGCTTCCTCTCTATCTGTGAGAATAACATATTCCAGATTCCTGAACATTATTTGAGTTCTAACTATTTTTCAAGGCCTTAGAGTTCACATCCAACGTGAAGTCTTCCTGAGCACAGTCCTTACCTCACCACCGAACCCCTGTGGCTCCCTAAGTTGTGAGTTCCCTTGTCAGTGATCAGAGGCTGGTCTTCTTCAAACAGCAACGTTGAGCCTCTATACCCCCAGTGCTTGGCATAAGGCATTATATAGAGTTGTCACATGATCAGTTACTTAATACTGCCTTGGTTAAGTAGACTTATAATTACATAAGACTTTCAAGAACTTAATGGGAATAATATTGCTTATTGTGGGGTTTGAGATTCTAAGGTAGTTTAAGGTGGTTTCTGGTCTTGAGTGTATAATTGGACTGGTTTTCCGTGTGTGTGTGTGTGTGTGTGTGTGAGTTTGTGTGTGTATGTGTGTTATGTATATATAACTTTATATAAATAAATGTGTATTATAACATATTTTTCCATGTAATTTGAGATTGTTACTTAAATCATGACTTTTAAAGGGATATGCTCTTATATAACCACTGTTTCATCATTTACATTAATTCATTATGTGTTTTGATTTTAACCAAAATAAGTAACACTTATGGGCAGTTTATAAACTCCTTTCTCAGGAAGAAGTTTAAAATAATGCCAAGAATAGATTATATTATTAGGTCAAATTCATTGATAAGGAAACTGAAGCCCAGAAAGGTTGTCATTTTACTGGTGTTAAAGTCTTTGCTCCTTACATCTTGCTAACTCTTATTGAGTGAAACCTTGTAGAAAAGTTTATAGAGGATTCAAAGCTAAAATAAGCAAAGAAGAAAACTCTGTAGTCCATGCATCCTGGTCAAACAAAGAACAAGTTAGAGACAGCCATGAGAGCAATGAGTCACCGGACCTAGTTGTGATTTGTCTGTGATGAGTGTGGAGAGTTTCCTTCTAGATCTGTCATTCTCACTGGATTCCCAGGCAGCAGCTGTGACAGACTGAACTGTCTCTTGCTGATGAGTGTAAAGTTTCATCTCCTTTTTTCATCAGCAAAATGAAATGAAATGGGGAATTTTGAAAAAAGCTTGAAATACTATTGCAGATCTTGCTATAATTTGGAAATTTTCACACTAAATACACTGGTGATTTCGCAGTTTTGAGAATTCATTCTAGATGTGGCACAAGTTCTAAATCAGCCTGGGAGACTGTCATTTAAGATGTCATTATTTTACTCAAAATTATCCATAATGATATTTCATTCAGGAAACATTTGTGGGAGACCTACAGTGTGCCTCTGCCTATATGCATCTGAGAAGGGGCAGACCAGCCTAATATTTCTGAGAAATGGGCCTACCATAGCACATCTAATATCTGGTCATTCCCTGCCCATGCACTGTCTGCCTGCTCAGATATCACCTTAGGCTTGGCTTCCTAAAGAGAAGCCTCTTGGTTATCATATTTCCCAGGATTTATTCCTGCTATGTGGCCTCCCTCCTTTTTAAAATCAAATTTATTCATTCTCATTCTCTCTCTCTCTCTCTCTCTCTCTCTCTCTCTCTCTCTTTCTCTCTCACCCCCACCCTCACCCATCTGAAAATACCTAGGGTTTTGCTATTTGTCATTTCTAATGTAGTGACCACAATTTTAAGCTAAGTGGCTGTGGCATATAATCTTTCCAACATGGCATATTGGGACCATTTCTGTGGATGCATTACTGTATTAGTATTTGATTTGTAGAAGTCATAGCAACTGTTACCATGTTTCCCCGAAAATAAGACCTAGCCAGACCATCAGCTCTAATGCATCTTTTGGAGCAAAAATTAATATAAGTCCCGGTATTATATCATATTATATTATATCATATTATATTATATTAAGATCCAGTCTTATTATTACATAAGACCCAGTACTATATTATATTATATTACATTATATTATATTACATTACATTACATTACATTACATTACATTACATTACATTACATTATATTATATTAAGAGCCAGTCTTATACTATAGTAAAATAAGACCAGATCTTACATTAATTTTTGCTCCAAAAGATGCATGAGAGCTGATGGTCCGGCTAGGTCTTACTTTCAAAGAAACACAGTATTTGAATGTCTCCTTTGTCCCAGAACCACAAAATCAGTTTCTCAGAAGCTTGGAAACTCTGAGACTACATAAGCAAACATGAATGACTATTACCTAATAGTAGATTTCTCAAAGGTTTAGCTTTTTAGAAGGCAGTCTTGAATCCTAGCCTCCGCACAAGTGTCAATTGGATGGCTTTCCTTGCCACAGCAATTAGCCAAGTTAACTGGGTAGCCAAACCTAGGGAAACTTAATAATAGATCACTTGAGCTTATGTTTGTTTAACCAGAATTATGCATGTGTTAGTTAGCAAATCAACGCAAAGATTGCTTTTTGTTATTCTGAACTCCAAAGACACTCTAATTTCTTTAATTTTACTAACATTTTTGTGTTTAAAATTATTCAAAGTAATGGACTGTCAGCTAGATCTTGGAAATGGCTTGTGATATGTCAGTGAGAGTGTTTTTTGAAAATTGATTTGCTCTTCATCTATGGAATACAAACCAAAATAAATTTACAATCTGTAATTATTAATACATCTGCATTTTTAATTACTAAAGGAAATTGATATCAGCTGATTTTATAGAAGTTACTTTGTTAGATTAGTTCTTGTCCCCCTTGGAGAGATAACTTAATTAGGTTTATGTCACAAAAGCAATTAGGTGAATAACCTTGGCTGTAATCCACTTAGATAAAAGAATTTCAAACAATTTGTGATATAACAAATAAGTTTATCAAAACAAAGTCTTTTTGAGGCTTTA
This sequence comes from Rhinolophus sinicus, assembly GCF_036562045.2. Lineage (NCBI taxonomy): Eukaryota > Metazoa > Chordata > Mammalia > Chiroptera > Rhinolophidae > Rhinolophus > Rhinolophus sinicus. The sequence continues at coordinate 108,917,838 of NC_133755.1, forward strand.
AAAAGCAGGGGCATTGGCCTCTGAACACAAAGTTGTCTCTGCCTTTATTTTATTCATCCTGTGTGTATAAGGTCATCCTTTTAAAAGAATCAGGGTGAATGTAATTCATAGTATAGCCTCTTACATATAATTTGCTTTGTTTTGTTTTAATCTCAACATTGTAACACTACTATCTGTTTAGGTTTAGAAGTTACTTGATTTTATCAGTTAAAAATCCAAAATTCCAATAATGGAAAAGACTATGTAAATTCACACAGCTATAGAGACAGACATGCTATTAGACTCAGGCCTCCTGTTTCCTAGCACCAGACGCAGTTCACTAGATCACAGTTAGAATCTTAAACTCTATGTGGCAGTTTCTGAAAATCTATCACATTTCTCAGTATATATTTAGCTGCCAGAGACACAACCAGTTAGTCACTTTTTATCATCATCATCATTAACAACAACAAAGCAGTAAATCTCTATCTATTGTAAGCTATATTGAGATAGTAAGTCACACATACCTTTATGTTAGAAAAAAAATTATTTAGAAAAGAAAACTGTTCTGTTTTGTAACTCCTTTGCTTAAGTAATCTATATATATAGGTTAGTAGTACTATACATATATATGTATATATATGTGTGTATATATATGTATATATATGTGTGTGTGTATATATATGTGTGTGTATATATATATGTGTGTGTATATATATGTGTATATATGTGTGTATATATATGTGTATATGTGTATATATATACATGTGTATATATGTGTATATATGTGTATATATGTATATATATTGCTGTTATTGAGTGAGACGCTTATTTTATTAGATATTTTATTTTATTAGATATTTTATTAGTTTAAATTACTGAAAAACTAATTATATCATAAGTTTATTTAAATCTTTACACTTTAATAATTCACCAAATAAATGTGTTTTAATTGTTTCTGATCTCCTATACTGAGTAGATTTGCTTCCATTCCAATAGACCAGCAAATAACATAAATTAAAGTCCCCATATTAAATTTATTTTGTTAAAGTTTATATTGATCTCATAAATAATAACATAAAATATGTTTATATTTTATATAAAATACATATATAATCTAATAGGGCAAAAGGATGATGGGGAAACTTTATACATATGCAGGGGGAAATCTGAATAAGCCCAGCAAAAAGAAAAAACAAAGAAGAGAGGGGAAAGAGCTGCAAGAGTGAAAGCATTCTCTAACCCCTCACAGATTAATCAGAAAAGAGTGGAAACTTTATGGATTTGAGGTTCTAGAACATAATTTCTTCTAAACCACTAGATGATGACTAAACTATTTGGACACAGCAGCGATCCCAAAGAAGCCAGTTTATGTAATGGGAGTCCCAGGAGGAGGGAAGAGAGATGAACAAGAGCCAAAAACTTTTCACATTTCATGAAAAATATTAATCTGTACATCCAATAAGCTCAACAGATACCAAGTAGGGTAAACACAAAGAGAATCACGTCTAGGCACATCGTAGTCAAACATTGAAAACCTAAAGACAAACAGTAAATCTTGAAAGAACCAAGAGAAAAACATCATGTATAGGGAATCACAGTAAGAATAATGGCTAATCTCTCTTCAGAAATAGTAGAAACCGGAAAGTAATAAAATGACATATTCAAGAAGTTGTCAACTAATATTTCTATGTCCAGTGAAAACACCTTTCAAAGATGAAGACAAAAATAAGGAGATTCCAAGTAACGAAAAATAAAACAAAATTTTTGCTATCAGACATGACCTACAAGAGTTACTAAAGAAAATCTTTCAGGCTGAAAATAAAAGATATCAAATAGTAACTTAAATCCATAGAAGAGAATGAAAAGCACTGGAAATTGTAAATGTAAAAGATTGCATGTGTGTGCATGTACGTAGATATATAAATGTATATATTTGTATTCTCTTCTATTAATTTATTTAAAAGCATAATTTATACAAAACTATAACACTGTACAGTTAGGTTTATAACACACGGATATAATTATATGATAATAGCAATACACAAAAGGGGTAGGAAATGAAGCTTAATTGGAGGAAATTTACCATGGTTTACTGAAATTAAGTCAGTATTAACCGGCATAGATTGTGATAAGTTAAAGTTGCATATTATCAGTGCTAGAACAAACTTTTTCTAAAATCTCAAAAAAAGCTAACTATCCATAAGAGAAAGCTAAAATAGCATATTAAAAACATTTTTAACAAAATGAAGGAAGTAAAGAAAGAACAAGAATGAGAAATATATGAGACACATAGAAATTAAATAAAATAGAAACCTTTGCCTATCCCAATGTCACAAAGGATTTCTTCTATTTTTTGTTCTAGAAATGTTATAGTCTTATAGTTTATATTTGAGTCTAAAATTCATTTGAGTTAATTTTCATATAGGGTGAGATTTATGGACCAAAGTTAATTTATTTTGCACATGGATATCCATGCTAAAATTGCATTAAATGTGATCTAAAAGTCATATGGGCTGTTGTTCACTTACTCTTAGAAGAAATCTGGGAAGTAGAGGCTCCAGGCCTGTCAGGTTGACACCTGCACTGCAAATCACCTCCTGGGGGCTTTCAATACTTGACTTAGTTGCTCACGCCTCTTTATTCAGCTTTAAAAAGAGGTTAATGGGACAGTGCATTAAATTTCAAATCAAGAATTTATGAATATATGTATTTACATTTATACTTGTATTTATATTTGTATTCACATATTCTTTCCCTGGGTCACCATAATGGCCCCCAGAGCTGGAGCGGCAGAGAATATGTATTCAGAGGTTTATAGCAGAATGAAATGCCATCCTAGAAATTGTGGCCTCTAGAGATGTGGGCCCCCATCAAGTGAAAAGAATTTTCAGGGACAAGGGAGATGAGCTTCTTTTTTTAAAAAAATTAGTTTTTTTAAACATTTTTTAGTTACAGTTAACATACAACATTGGATTAGTTTCAGGTGTATAACATAGTGTTTAAACAAGCAGGGTCAGGCCTGGTTAGTACTTGCATGGGGAATGAGCTACTTTAATTAGATTTTCAAGCTCATTCTATTAATTGACTGATGTATGCATGCATTCAGTAAGCATTAATTGAGTAACTACTATAGTCCAGTTCCTGTGCTAAGAACTAGAGATAAAGCAGTGAATAAATGAATGCAGACCCAGCCCTTATATAGTTTACACTCTAGCATTGCCCCTTTGAACCCGGGGGTCTGTGCAGAAGTGCCAGTAGAGAGAGAAGCAGGGAGAAAGGCTCTGACCTGGTGGATGCAAACTGAGTATCATAGTTGTTCTCTGCAGGACTAGGGAAGGGCACACTGTCTTAAGCAAATCCTATTACATCTCATCAAGCCCTTTACTACTCTTCATCTTTAATCCTCTCCTATGTTTTAAATGGGAAGCTGTGCTGAGACATTAAAGCTCCTGGGAGATAGAGCTTAAAATCCAGCACAGCAGTTTAATCTGTTAAACCAAAACAAGTGGAGAAAGAATCAAAAGAGGCAAAATCAAAGGAGGTTGTATTTTAGATGAGTATTAGTGAATCTGACACCTATTTAAATGGATCTCTGTATTAAGAATTCCGAAACACACCTCCTACCTCCTAGTGAAGAAAACTCTCTTATGGGGGGTGATTTAGAAAGTCAGGAGTCACAGATGTAACAGCTTGATGGGAACTGCACTTGAAGGTCAACAGGGTTTTCTGAAGAGAGCACTGGGCTAGAAGTCTTGTCTCAGACTCAGTTTCCTTACTGTGAAAACGGGAATAGCAGACATCTTTTACAATGTCCTCCTTTCTCTCTCATAAAAATAAAATTAAAATAGAAGTCATATGGAAATACAAATAACCTGGAATAGCCAAAACAACTTTGAAAAACAAACAAACTGAAGGACTAATACTACCTGATTTCAACATTTATAAGAAAGATACAGTAATTAAGAAAGTGTAATGTTAGTGTAAAAATAGATAAAAAGACCAATGGAAAAGAATAGAGTGAATATACATACACACACACACATATGTATGTATATGTGTATGTATATGTATGTATATATACATAAAATATATATACATATATATGTGTGTGTATATATATATATATTTCAACAGAGGTACAAAAACAATTCAGCATATAATAGATAATTTTCAACAAATCTATTGGGACAATTAGATATTCCTTTTAAAAAAATTTAATTTCAACCCATATCTCCACATTATCCATTTATTTATGAATAAATTTATATATAAATGAATTCTTAGATACAACACTGAAAAGGCAATCCATAAAAGAAAAAGTTGACACGTTATATTTTACCAAAATTTTTACCAGAAGAAACATTTACCAAAATGTCTGTTTTTTGAAAGATTCTGCTAAAAGAATGAAAAGACAAGCCACATTGGGGAAAAAAATATCTGTGCAAATTATATCTATATATGATAAACGGCTTTTATCCAAATATATAAATAACTAAGCAAACAGTCCCTTTTTTATGAATAAATGATTTGAATAGACATTCCTTTCAAAAAAAAATGTGGATCACAAATAAACACATGAAAAAGTGCTCAACATAATTAGTTAAGGAAATGCAAAAGCAAAAAGCAAATTTAAAAAAAAAAACATGGAAATGTTTATTATTTTGATTGTTTTGATGGTTTCATTGGTGTATACATGTTAAAACTTATCAAATTGTACACACATTAATTATGTGCACCCAATTATGCCTCAATAAAGACATTAAAATTTTTAAAGTTTAAAATTATCATTACAAAAATAAAAAGCCAAACTATGTTCTGGGAGCAAATATTTGGACCGCATACATCTGAAAAATGATTTGTATAAATAATATGTAAAGAAACTTTACAACTCAATAATAAGGGGCAAATTAATTAAAATGGACATAAGATTTGAGTGGACATTTTAGCAAAGAAAATATGTGAATGGCTAATAAGCACATGAAAAAAATCATTAATCATTAAGAAAATGCACATTAAAACCACAGTGAGATACTGCTATGCACCCACTAGAATGGCTGTAATAAAAAAGACTGACAATACCAACTGTTGGTAAGGATTAGTAGAAATCTGAAACCCTTATACACTGATTACGGGAATGTAAAATGATACAGGCACTTTGGAAATTGGTTTGAACATTTCCTAAAAAGTTAAATATACTACTTATATGACCTGGCAATTACACTCCTGGGTATTTATTTACCCAAGAGAAATAAAAACCATGTCCACAGAAAAATGGATATGTCATTGTCTATAGCAGCATTATTTAGAATAGCTAAAAATAGGAAACTAGTGAGTGGATAAACAATATGTGGTATATCCATACAAAGAATACTACTCAGAAATAAAAGCTACTCATCCATGTAATAACATGTGTAAACCTCAAAACCATTATGCTACATTAAAGAACTGGGACCAAAAAAGCATACATGTTGTATGATCTATTTATATGAAATTTCTAGGAAAAAAAAAAATATAGAGGCAAAAAAATGTGTCAGTGGTTATCTGGGCTGTAGATGTGAGGGGCAACTGACTACAAATTGGTAAAAGAGAACTTTTCTGGCTGATGGAAGTGTTTTAATCCTGAATTGTGGTGATGGTTGCACAACTATAAAAATTTCCTAAAACTCATTGTAAAACGTGAGTATTATGATGTATAATTTATGCCTTAATAAAACAGTTAAAATAAAATTAAAAGATACCTAAGATGGAAGTAGGAATTTGAGACTCATTAGCATATAGATGATCACTGCAACTGTAAAAGTGGAGACGATACCTGAGGAAAGTCAATTGAAAGGGAAAGCATAAGAACCTGGGGCAGTCCCTAAGATCCAGCAAAAAGAAAATGAGAAAATGCGGCTATGGAAGTAGAATAAAAACCAAAGAAATATAGCATATCAGCAAGCATGTGTTGCTTGGCGGAGGGTGGTCAAAAAGATATCAACTGTTACTGATGGCTCAAAGAAGAAAAGGCACCAAAAGATCCCTGATTGTGGTCACCTGAGACCTTGACATGAGCAGTTTCTGAGGAGCAGGGAGTATATACAGGTCAATCTGGAGTGGATGTGGAAGTGAGTGAGAGGTAATGGAAGGCAGGCAAGAAGTATGGGGTCTGTTTCAATAAGTTTACCTGAAAATGGAAGGAGGCAGATGAAGCAGAAACAGGAGCTGCAAGTGAGAGGTTTTTGTTTCAGTAGAACATTCAACAGCATGTTTCACTGTAGATGGAACGAATGAGTAGGAGGAAGGAAATGGAGAATTCAGAAAGAGCATAAATTTAAACGTAAATTCCATAGGAAGACAGAAGCAGATGGGGTTGAGGGACTATCAAGCACGGGTTGAGGGATTAGCATTAAGCAGAGGATGGAAAAACTATGCAATTTTTCCATGCATAAGAACAGAGAAAATTACGGTATGGATGTTAGTGAATCCATAGATTTCAACGCATTAAGGGAAGGCTTGTTTGATGGTTTCTGTTTTCTCTATAGGAAGCACAATCATCCGAGAGTAAGAGCAGATGTCTTAATACTAAGGATTTGAAGGGAATAGAGTAGTTTAAGGACGAAGAATGAGGTTAACGACCATGAATTTATAATGGTACTTGACTTCCCACTTGTATAATTTTCTCTAGGATTAGTCAACAGCCTAGGAAAAAGAGAGAGAAGATGGATATTTGGATTTATTGAGGTTGGCACCATCAGAAAGACAGAGAAAATCCACGGTGTTTAGAGTAGTGGAAAGAGAGCAAAGAAGTGATAGATCGTGATCTGGACAAAAATGAGGACATGGGGGGCTGACGTAGATCTTCATCCTTCTTGGGTTGCCCTGAAACAAGTTTCAAGAAAATGCTTGGGGGTTGGTAGTTTGTTTGAGGGGAATCTTAACAAACAGGCACGAGGGAATGGGGAGAATAAGTCAGGAAATGAGGAAAAGTTAATAAAAAGGTACATTTTTTAGCTGCTTATCATTGTAGCTCCCTGGGACTGAGTCATGCTGGGGACCCCCTGAGGAACGACATGGAATGTGCCTTGCAATCATCTCTGCAGGATAGGAAGCTGACATATTAATCCATCAACTCCTGTCACTCTTTCATGGAAGACTGCTTCTGGGACCTTACACCACCCCCGGCTTCTAGACTGCCTTTCTAGGGATGAACAAGCTCCCCAGCTTCAAAAAAGTACCAGAGGCAGGAATACAAAGATAGGAAGGAGGGTTGAGCTTGAGGTGAAATATTGACAGCATCCAAGACTCCATAGGAACTGAACACCACAGCTTGAGCTGGAAACTGAAGTAGGCTTAGGGCATGTGGTACAAGGTCAAATTAGACCAATTGCATGAACTTCCCTATGAGATCAAAGTAATTGAGCCAATACCTTGGGATACTAGGAGGAGTTCTTTGACCCTGTGGAACTTACGTATGTCCTCTGAGCTGCCGATTTGTCGTCAGCAAATGGTGATAAGAATGCCCACCTTGTAGTTACTGCTAGAATTAAAATATGCCCTTAGTATGGAGTCTGGCGTATAGTAATGCATATAGAATAGAAGCTAGTATATTATTACTAGAATCTATTGAAACATTAGCAATGTTAATAACTACCTGCATTGTGGATAATATTGTGGATTAATTCAAACTCTATAAAAGGGTTTTACCACTTACCTGAATATAATATTTTGAATACCAAAGCATTGCAGTTTTGTTTGGAAGGACATTGAATTTTGATATAGTTTTGAAATTCGTTTCATCAAAGAATAGGCATTGGAAAAATCTTAAATGTAATCTAATTCTCATTTACCCTCTTTGGTTGAGATTGCATTTAAGTTTCTGTCAGACCAGAATGATTTATTGTATTTTCAAAGAAATCTCCAGAGACGTTCTGTTGATTTTCTTTTTGAGTCTTTTCTGCTTTTAAACTTATCCGCACACTGAGAAACAATTTAAATACATCTACTCTTTAAAAACCTCTGGCGGCAAATAAACCTCCTTGAATTCTAGCTTAAATCTTTAATGCTGTTGTTTTGTGTTTATTCATTTTCTTCTCAATGGAGAAAAAAGAAACAGTTGATTACTATTGTCAACTTTCTTTTGTTTAGGATTTATTTAGTATGCAATGCTTGAACATCTTTTTTTTTCCCTGCCCAGATATAGAACTCTCAATGCTTTTTTTCCCTAGAATGATTGAGTTTACAATACAGATGCATTAGAGCTCACTTTTCACCTATATGTAAGCAGATGAGTTAATACCAATTAAAACACTGTGTCATTTAGCATTTCTTTTGTATTCCTTGTAATAAATTCCCTGATGTGTCCTTTGCTCAATTATCAATTGGGATACTATTCTTTCTCTTATGAATGATAAAAACTCTGTGTATTAATGATGTTAACAATTAAGCCACAATATGCTTTTTTCCCATTTTGTTATTTGCCTTTTAGTTTAATTTATACTATCGCTGTCTTATAAGAATATTATTAATATTTTGTCAAATATATAATTTTTTTGTATTATAAATTTCTTGTTTGGCTTCCATGCTTAGATATCTTACACACCAAGGTTTCTGAGCTATGTTCACTTATATTTTCTTCTGCTCCTTTAACATTTTTATTTTATTTATTAATTTTTTAAGTTTATTGGGGTGACAATTGTTAGTAAAGTTACATAGATTTCAGGTGTGCCATTCTGTATTGCATCATATATATATATATATATATATATATATATATATATATATATATATATATATATATATATATATATATATATATCACATTGTGTGTTCATCACCCAGGGTCAGTTATCTTTCAATCATCATGTATTTGATTGCATTTACCCTCATCTACTACCCCCTACCCCCTGACCCTCTGGTAACCACTAAACTATTGTCTGTGTCTATGAGTTTTTGTTTCTTCATTTGTTTGTGTTCTTCTTTTGTTGTTTTCAGTTTTATATACCACATATCAGTGAAATCATATGCTTCTTGACTTTTTCTGTCTAACTTATTTCCCTCAGCCTAATAATCTCACAACCCATTCATGTTGTCTCAAATGGTACTACTTAATCTTTTCTTATGGCAGAATAGTAATCTATTGTGTATATATACCACAACTTCTTTGTCCGATTATCTATTGGAGGACACTTTGGTTGTTTCCATGTCTTGGCCACCGTAAATAAAGCTGCAACGAACATTAGAGCACATATATCTTTACGGATAAATGTTTTCAGATTTTTTGGGTAGATACCCAGGAGAGGGATTGCTGGGTCATATGGTAATTATATTCTTAATTTTTTGAGGAGCCTCCACACTGCCTTCCATAGCGGCTACACCAATCTGCATTCCCACCAACAATGTATGAGGGTTTCTTTTTCTCCACAGCCTCTCCAACACTTGTTACTATTTGTCTTGTTGATGATAGCCATTCTAACTGGGGTGAGATGATATCTCATTGTAGTTTTATTTGCATTTCTCTGATGATTAGTGATGTTGAACATTTTTTCATACGTCTAGTGGCCATTTGTATGTCTTCTTTGGAGAAATGTCACTTCAGGTCCTCTGCCCATTTTTTAATTGGATTGTTTGTTTGTTTTTCATTGTTGAGTTGTATGAATTCCTTGTATATTTTGGATATGAGACTCTTATCGGAAGCATGGTTTGCAAAAATCTTCTCCCATTCAGTTTGTTTCCTCTCTATTTTGTTGATGGTTTCTTCTGCTGTGCAGAAGCTTTTTAGTTTTTATAGTCCCATTTGTTTATTTTAGCTTTTATTTCCCTTGCCTTTGAGGTCAAATTCATAAAATGTTCTTTGAACCCAGGGTCCATAAGTTTAGTACCTATTGCTTCAGGTCTCATGTTTAGGTCTTTGATTCATTTTGAGTTAATTTTGGCACACAGTGACAGATAGCAATCTAGTTTCATTCTTTTGCACATGGCATTCCAATTCTCCCAATACCATTTATTGAAGAGGCTGTCTTTTCTCCATTGTATGTTTTTGGATACTTTGTCAAAAATTATCTGTCCATATTCATGTGGGTTTATTTCCAGGTTCTCAATTCTATTCCATTGATCTGTGTATCTGTTTTCCTGCCAATAACATACTGTTTTGATCATTGTTGCCCTGTAGAACAAGGTAAAGTCAGGGAGTGTGATACCTCCAGCATTGTTCTTTTCTCTTAGGATTGCTTTCACTATTCAAGGTCTTTTGTGGTTCTATACAAATCTGATGATTTTTTGTTCTATTTCTTTAAAAGGGGCCATTGGGATTTTGATAGGGATTGCATTAAATCTGTATATTGCTTTGGGTAATATGTCCATTTAACTATATTGATTCTTCCAATCCATGAACACGGAATGTCTTTCCATTTCTTTGTGTCTTCCTCTTTCTTTTAAAAATGTCTTATAGTTTGCAGTATATAAGTCTTTCACATCATTGGTTAAGTTTATTCCTAGGTATTTTATTCTTTTTGTTGCAATTACAAAAGGAATTTTTTTTTTATCTCTTTTCTGAGATTTCATTGTTAGTATATAGGAATGCAATGGACTTTTGTACGTTGATTTTGTAACTGACAACTTTACTGTATTCGTTTATTGTTTCTAATAGCTTTTTGGTGGAGTCTTTAGGGTTTTCTGTATATAGCATCGTATCATCTGCAAAAAGTTACAATTTAACTTCTTCATTCCCAATTTGGATGCCTTTTATTTCTTTCTCTTTCCTGATTGCTCTGGCTAGGACTTCCAATACTATTGGAAAAAGCAGAGGTGATAGGGAACAGCCCTGCCATGTTCCTAAACATAGAGCCAAGGGCTTCAGTTTTCCACTGTTAATTGTGATATTAGCTGAGGTTTTGTCATATGTGGCCTTTATTATGTTATGGTATTTTCCTTCTGTACCCATTTTATTAAGTGTTTTAATCATAAATGTTTATTGTGTCTTGTCAGATGCTTTTTCTGTATCTATTGATATAATCATATGATTTTTGTCCTTTATTTTGTTAATGTGGTGTATCACATTGATCGATTTGAATATGTTAAGCCATCCTTGTGACCCTGGGATAAACCTCTCTTGGTCGTGATGAATAATCTTTTTAATGCATTGTTGCATTCGATTTGCTAGAATTTTGTTTAGGATTTTTGCATCTGTATTCATCAAAGATATTGGTCTGTAATTTTCTTTTTTGTGTTATCCTTACCAGGCTTTGGTATCAGGGTAATGTTGGCCTCATAAAATGACTTAGAGAGTATTGTCTCTTCTTCAATTATTTTGGAGGAGTTTGAGTAGGACAGGTATTAGATCCTCTTTGAATATTTGGTAGAATTCTCTAGTGAAGCCATCTGGCCCCAGACTTTTGCTTTTGTGAAGATTTCAGGTGACTGATTCAATTTTGTTACTCTTGATTGGTCTATTTAGATTTGCCATTCTTCGTGATTCAGCCTAGGAAGGCTATATGTTTCTAAGAACATGTCCATTTCTTCTAGGTTATTGAATTTGGTGGCATATAATCCTCAGATGATCCTTTGTATTTCTGTGGCAAATGTGGTAACTTCCCCTCTTTCGTTTCTGATTTTGCTTATTTGTGTATTTTCTCTTTTTATCTTAGTGAGTCTAGCCAAGAGTTTGTCAATTTTATTAATATTTTCAAAGAACCAGCTCTTGCATTAATGTTTTCTATTGTCTTTTTTTTCTCTTTTTCATTTAGTTCTGCTCTGATTTTTATTATTTCCTTCCTTCTGCTGACTTTGGGTTTCATTTGTTCTTTTTTTCTAGTTCTTTAAGGTGTAATGTGAGATTGTTTATCTGGGATTTTTCTTGTTTCTTGAGGTAGGCCTGTAATGATATAAATTTCCCTCTTAAAACTGCTTTCACTGCATCCCAAAAATTTTAGTAGGATGCATTTTCATTGTCATTTGTTTCTATGTATCTTTTGATCTCTCCTCTAATTTCTTCTTTGACCCGGTCGTTCTTTAAAAGTATGTTGTTTAATCTACACATATTTGTATTTTTTGCTGCTTTCTTTTTGCAGTTGATATCCAATTCCAAAGCCTTGTGATCAGAGAATACACTTGGGATGATTTCCATCTTCTTAAATTTGCTGAGGCTAGTTTTATGTCCCAATATATGGTCTATCCTTAAGCATGTTCTATGTATACTAGAAAAGAATGTATAGTCTGATGTTCTAGGATGAAGTGCTCAATAAATGTCAATTATGTCCATTTCAACTCATGTGTCATTTCGGGCTTCTATTTCATTATTTATTTTCTGTTTGGATGATCTATCCATAGCTGTCAGTGATGTATTTAGGTCCCTTAGTATAATTGTATTTTAGTCAATTTCTCCGTTTCATTCTGTTAGTAGTTGCTTCGTATATTTTGGTGTCCCATGATTGGGGACATGAATATTGATGACTGCTTTGTCTTCCTGTTGGATAGTCCCCTTTATCATTATGAAATGTCCATTTTTGTCTCCTGTTACCTTTTATCCTGAAGTCTGTTTCATCTGATATCAGTATGGATACACTTGCTTTTCTCTGGATACCATTTGCTTGGAGTGTCGATTTCCACCCTTTCTTTGAGTCTATATTTGTCCTTGTAGCTGAGATGTGTCTCTGGATGCAGCATATGGTTGTGTTTAGTTTTTTGATGCAATCTACTTTTTATTAGTGAGTTCAGTCCACTTACATTTAGGGTGATTATTGATATATGAGAATTTAAATCATCCTATCTCTGGTTTCTGGTAGGATGGTATCTCCATTGTTTCTTTGCCTTTTTGTTGCTGTCCATTATTTCAGTGTGGTGGTATTCTATGATTTTTCCCTCTATTTATTCTTTTCTATGTTATATATTTCAGTTCTTGAATTTTTTGAGTGGTTGCCATTAAGTTTATGTAAAAGAAAGTTTGGTATTTAGAGTATTCCATTTTCTTCAGCATACTTACTTTCTCCATCCCCTGGTGCCAGGTCAGACCTTTACTCTCTCTGTTTTTATGTTTTTGTTGTCACAGATTAGCCCTGTTTATGCTGTGAGTTGATTTCTGTGCTGCAATAACAATTTGCAGTTTTCCTCTTTTCATAATTTTTTTTCTTCTTTACCCTTTATATTATGTTTAAGTGTATAATGTCCTATTTGGTATAGGGTAGCCGTGCCCCGCTTCTGCCTGTTCGTAATGCTACTCATGATTTTGTATTCTTTTGCTTTTTGGTTTCCGGTCAAATAGTCTCCTTTAGTATTTCTTGTAGGGCAGGTCGTGTGTTAGAAAATTCCCTCAGCTTTTGTATGTCTGGAAAGGTCTTCATTCTTCCTTCATCTCTGAAGGATATCTTTACAGGATATATTATTCTAACTCATAATTTCTCTCTTTCAATAGTTTGAATATTTGATTCCACTCCCTCCTGTATTGTAGAGTTTCCACTGAATCATTTGATGATAATCTAACAGGCTTTCCTTTGTAGGTTACCGTCTTCTTTTCCCTGGCTGCCTTGAGGATTCTTTCTTTGTTGTTAATTTTTGACAGCTTCAATACAATGTGCGTTGGAGAAGGCCTGTTGGGATTGAGGTAATTAGGTGTTCTATTTGCTTCTTGGATTCGAGGATCCAGTTCTGTCCACAAGTTTGGAAAGTTCTTGTCGACTATTTGTTTGAATATACTCTCTGCTCCCTTCTCTCTTTCTTCTTCTGGTATGCCCATTATTCTTATATTACTCTTTTTGATGGAAAGTTCTTGTAGAGTTCATTCATTTCTTTTTAACTCTCAAGTCTCTCTCTTCTTCCATCTGTGTCATTTTCAGATTTTTATATTTGATGTCACTGATTCTTTCCTCCATCTGGTCAACTCTATTACCTAAGCTGGCTATTTCATTCTTCAGTTATTTTATTAAGTTTTTCATCTCCAGAAGTTCTATTTGGTTCTTTTTTTAAATTTCAATCTCTTTGGTAAACTGTTCATTTTCTTCTTTTATTGTATTTCTGAGTTCATTAAACTGCCTTTCTGTATTTTCTTGCATCTCGTTGAGTTTTTTCAGAACTGCAATCTTGAATTCTCGGTCATTTAAGTCACCTATTTCCATGTCTTTAAGTTCATTTTCTGGAGACTTTTCATTTTCTTTCTGAGCTGTCTTGTTGCCTTGGTTATTCATGGAAATTACTGATTTATTATTTCTCTTCCTAGACATCTACAGGAGTGGGTTCTGCAACAGGTTGATAGAAAGAGGTCTTTCTTTTGTTTTCCAGTAGGTTTTGGTAGAATGTTTTATTTTCTCTCTGACTGCAGCCTTTTATTCTCTCTCACACTGTAGTGTTATGTTTTCTCTGCACTATTCCGGCTTCTCACACAATGCGGGGATTCCCTTGAAGGTGGGTTTCTCCTCTGTGAACAGTTTACCTGGGTCATACATCACCTTTTATTCTCTCTCATGCTGTAGTGTTACATTTTCTCTGCACTGTTCTGGCTTCTCACACATTTGGGGGGGTTCCCTGGAAAGCAGCCTTCTCCTCAGTGAACAGGTCGCCTGGGTCACAGGTCACTGCCTCTGTAGGGGGATGCAGAGAGCTTCTGAAGTTCCAAACCTCTTCCTGCACCTGTTTTAGAGCCTATGTGTTTCAGTGGTTCCGTTTACTCCTGCAGGGATCCACGCAGAAAGGTGAGGACAGGGGCAGGGTGGATTGTAAGAGATGGCCCAGAGCAATGGCAGTGACCACCACCACAGCCAGTCCTGCACCCAAGGCTCCCTCCCCTTCCCCAGAACTAGTTGGACTGTGAGTCCATGACTGCGGCTACAGTTCTCAGAACTGGAACTATTCTGTTCTTTTGATCTAACACTGCTTCTGTTCTGCTTCTATAACTGGGAGGATGGGGAGGGGTGGGTGGCTGGGCTCCATGCCTAAGTCTTCCATTCTCTGCTCGGTGGTGAGGGCTTAAACCGCCGTTTTCACCCTTCTCACTTCAGTCTTTGCTCCGAGGTATCTGCTGTGAGTGCGTTGGGTTCAGCTGTGCTATATACTAATCCTTCAGGAGGGACTGTGGGCCATAATCGGAGCGCTAGCAGTCTGTATTCTTCCCTCTCCTACGGCTGCTGTAGCTCTGGAATGCGGGGAGCTTGGAGGGAGCTCTGAGCTCCATCTGCGCTCTGCAGCCTGTGAACCCCATATCTCCACAGTTCCTGCTTCCTTCCTTCCCCTCTCATCCAATTTGCCCACCTTTGGATGATTTCAATTGCACGTCTTGCCTGTTTGCTGTGCAGGGAGTCTTTTGTGGAATTATAGTTGTTCAATTTGTTGTAAAGTCCAGGGGAGATTTCAAGAGGCTCACCTCACGCTGCCATTTTTATGATGTCATAACTCACTTTTTAATATTTTTATTTTTAAGTGGGCTCTCTAACCCACCCAGAATTCACTTAAGATTGCACATTTTTTCTTAGTAAAGCCCATGTTGTTTATTATAGCATATTGTTTCCGTCTGTTATAACATTTCATGCTATGAATCTGTTATACATATCTTTGTAATACATACTATACTTGTGGTTCTCAACTGGAGGCATTGACCCTCTCTGGGAAATCTGGCGATGACTGAAGACTTTTATTTGTCAGTATTGAGGCAAGAGGGGTTAGAAGAGAGGCTGGCTACTCTAATGAGCAAAGGCTGGGGATAATATTGAACATCCTACCAAGTACATGACAGCCTCCCCAAAAGAATTGTCAATAATGCCAAGATTAGGAAAACTTGATAGGCAAGAGAGAAAGATCCAGGGATCCACTAGGTACCATTCCTCTGCTGGTTTCCTAATCACAAATAGTAGTATTACCTGACCTATACTTCTGTTTCCTACTCTGAGAGATAAGTATGGTAAGAGACTTGGCTCCTGCTTTGCAGAAATCCAGTATACTATATAATTTTAATGACCCTAAGCTGTTAAAAAAAAAATGAGCTTAATAGTTTTAGAGCTCAGACCCTGGAACCTTACTGCGTGGATTGAATCAGGGTCCTGTCCCTTAAGTGTTGTGTGACCCGGGTCAAGTTATTTAACCTGTCTGCAGTTCCCTCATCTATAAAATGAGAGTAATAATCATATCTTATCCTAGATTGTCATAGAATTGCAACATGCTTAAAGCAGTGCTCGACATAGTAAACATTATAAAAGGGTTGGTTTAGTAACCATGATAGTATAAAGTAAATGACTTGTTTTTTATGAACCATATTTTTAATCAGTAACCTATACTTACTTTTTATATTAAAATTACATGTTTTAAAATCCACTGCAGATTTTTTTCTAGTGATCAAAGCGTTATGTTTAGAAGAGGCATGTTTCTTCTTTAGCCTTCTGTCACATCTCTTATCTTCTTGCCATGAAGCATAAACCCCATTTGAATATCAACTATGTATGATTATTATTAAACTTTTATTACCACTGTCAAGCTTGCTGATTTTCTTGTAAGCACGTACCTCTTTAAAATGTAAGGTTGTTTATTTTTTTTCTGCCTACGCGAATTATTAATTTTGAATAAAGACTATTCATTTTTAATTACATTCTGAAAGTTAATGATGATCTACATGGAATTGTATTTGTTTTCTTGTGTCAAAAATTTCAATTCATTCTATTAACTTGTTCTGAACACAATTTATGTCAACATCTAGATACTGTTGTTTCTGACCCCCTTACTAGATAGATTTTTTTTTCTTCAGTATATTTCTGAGCCTCTTAATTCTTACTGTGCTTTCTGTCAAAAAATGACATATTCTGCATCAGCCCTGTCCAATGGAATGCTCTGTGATGATGGAAATATATTATTCTAAAGGTACTGTTGAGTCCTTAAAATGTGGCTAGGACAACTGAGGAACTGGAATTTTAATTTTAGTTCATCTTAATTGAAATTTAAACAGTCACATGTATCTAGTGGCTATCCCACTGAACAGCACAATTCTAGAGTGTCACTTCCATTTCAATTAAAAATTTTCTGCATCATCCTAACTTGAACCTTTCATTGAATGTGTTCCTATATGCTTTTGTTTATCCTATATACTATATATGTTTCTTATATCCCACTAGCGTTTTTTTCTTCATAATCCTGTGTTTTCAATACAGTAATAATATGTAGTCTCAGATGACTGGGACTGTGCATGTGTATTTCTTTTGAAGAGTGTATAATGCATTATCTGAAAATCAGGTGCTTGCTTTTCTTTATACTTTTTTTTTTGCAAATAAAAATGTGGTTTTTTAAGATAAATGGAGAACAATAGAATATATAAAAAAGAGAATAAAAATCACCCCAGTGGCACAACTACTACTCTTTCCCCTCCTACACATACATGCCCACCGCTATCCCACCCTACTCCCCACCCCACACACACACAGTGATATGTGATAGACTTGGGAACTTAGATGACTTCTTACTGCATATCATATATTGATTTATTTTAAACACTTTACTGATTTTACAGATAATACATGTTTATTGGTTTAAAACACTGAAGAGTATAGTGAAGGAAAAAAAAAAAAATCATCCATCATCACAGAATGCACAGATTAACCATTTTATTGTTCTGGTTTGTTCTCCTCCAGTATTATTTCTAAGACCCCGAGGTAGATGGATACACAGGTAGGTAGGTAGGTAGGTAGGTAGGTAGATAAGTAAGCAGACATTATAAAAGTTTTAATTATACTATAGATATGCAGGGTTTACCAATAAAAGTATACACCTTTCAGATGGTAATCAGACAAGAATATATCTCACTACAGGTGTATTTCATCAACAATGGTCTTAGTGGCCATTTTGAACATTTGTAACTTTAAATAAAAATAGGTACCGGTTAACATTTATTCCCTGAATTTGTCAATCCATTAATTGTATCTTACTTTCTACATCATGAAAATTTTCCTATAGTTTAAAATAAAATTCTTAAACATGATTTTACTGGCTGCATCATATGGGTATTCTATTCTATCTATATACCGTAATTTTTTTTTAACCAGTTCCCTATTAGTGGACACTTAGGATGCTTCTCTTTTGTTACTACTATAAATAACATTGTGCTCTATGTCTTAGTGCCTAAACTTTTCATCTCTGATTATTTCCTTAGGATATATTCTTAGAAGTGAAATTACTGGACCAAATAAAATGAACAGATTTAAGGCCCTTTATATATATTGCCAAATTGCCCTCTAGAAAGTTCCTTGTTGCTTATAGAAGGAAATAAATAATCCTTGTTTTATTTCTGCTCTAATCATTTTTATGCAGCTTTTCTTTGAACCTTTAAACTTCTCTTTCGTTTTGAAACTCAGATTTTTTTTTTTTTAATAAATGTTTCTTTTAAGGGATTAGCAAAGTAATCACATTGTTATAAATACTCAAACAATGTCACTCTCTTGTTTTTTTCTTAGCAAAAGTTCTTATATATAACATTTTTCATTGTATGAATTGTGTCTTTCTAGGGTGAGCAAGGAGAAACAGGAAATCCAGGTCTGGCTGGCATTAATGGACAAGATGTAAGCCTAACTCTTTTTTCTAATATTCTGTTTACATTTTACTACTGAAATATGCTGGCTATCTACTCCTATTAAGACTCTACCATTCTTGAAAGACTTAGCCACAATCAGAGCAAAATCAAGAATCAAGGCAGTTTTTCACATGGCTCGATAGAGGCCCACTGTTTTTAATTTCAATACAGATAGTTCATTGGCTTTAGACATAGTCAAACCTTGAAAAATTCAGGGGTTAGGGGCTCTGACCCCCATACAGTAAAAAATTTGCCTATAAATTTTGACTCACCAAAAACTTAGTTTGTTCCAGGACCCCCACATGGATATTAAAATCTGCGGATGTTCAAGTCCCCTATATAAAATAGCGGAGATCAATGCACACAGTAAGCCCTCTGTATCCACGGACTCCCAACCACAAATCAGAAACAATACAGACACTTATTGAAAAAAATTCATGCATAAGCGGACTCAGGAATTCAAATCCATGTTGTTCAAGGTCCAACTGTATTTTATACTTATATCAACAGCCCTTTCTTCCTTGCTGTTTCTGCCTTGCATTTTTCCTAGTCTTTCTTTTGGTGTCTTTTTTCTTCTTACATTCCGCTGTGGCAGGTGTTCTTACCCAGGGTTCATTTCTCATCTTACTCCAAATCTCCATCTCCTGAGGGGTCTGTATATAGGATCAGAGTGATGACTAGAAAGGGAAGAAAGGAAGGGAAACGTGTCCTCAAATCTGTGTTGTTCACCCTCTATTGCACTAGTTTGTCACCTTCCTGGATACACTTGCCTAGAGTATGCTCCAGTCCTACCATCTCCTCCCCTTCCCTTTAGGACAGTTATCACCCTGGAGTTTCACTTTGATTGTTACAATGAAATTTGATGGATACTCCAAATCTGGATTTCCTCTGAAATGTAGGCAACTCTTACATCAGGTCATCTAATTCGCCATTTACTAAAGATAAACTTTACTGGGAAAGTATCCACAGTGAGACTCATTTTTTCCCCCACAGTTTCCAGTTTCTTTCTTTCTTTCTTTTTCTTCTCTTGCATAAAAATGTTTTTGAAAGTTTCTGAAGGACCACACTGCTTGCTTTATGGATAAACAAATAAAAAAGCTAGATTTGACTCCTTAATGCCACAGAGGTGTTATGAAACCCATCTTGTATGTGGTAGATAATTATAGTGAGAAGGGAAGCTGATCATTATAATACTTGAGGCCTTTGGACAAAGGAAGAGGGATACCTGAGGGGGGGGTGCCTCTGAAAGAGAAATACCCAATGGGTTAACCTAGTAGTTAGCACTGGCATGAGGCCTGACCCTCACGTACCCACAGCTTTACTTTTGTCTGCATCCTAAGGTGCCCCATTCATATCTTTAATATGATCCTCATTCTTGTTCTTCTCCCCTTTAAAGTCATTTTTAAAACACCAGAGAATGGGAACTAGCACCAATGGCTTCTCACTAGAGGAGTCTCTGCATTTTCTCTACCTCCTTACTGTACCTCAAGACATGGAATGTTGCAGTCGTTGGGCCATACATTTAAATAGAACCTCTGATTCACGTCCATGGCCCTGATGCCTCCAAAAGTGGTAAGAGGCCTGGAGTGGAAAGTGTGTGTGTGTGTCCCAGGTCTGTCACTAGCTGAGAAAAATCACTTCTCAGAGTCTAAAGTGATGGACTATGAATAGAGTCTAAAGTCCCCCCATCACTATAATTTTCTAAAGAGATTATGAAGGTTACAAATATGAAAAGCATGGTGAAATTTAAAGCATCCATTCAGGTTTCTGGAATTCCTGCTACACACGTAAGGCACTATGGGGAAAATAAAACAGGAATACAGCTGCAGTCGGAGTATGGAAAATCCTGTATGTTTGTCCTCCCTCCTCTGAATGGAGGGGAGGTGTGGTCTAAGCTGTGTTAAATGAAGATTTGTTTTACATTGTGTCCTATAAACCTGAGAGATCTGGGGCCGTTGCCTGTGTGTTTTGTTTCTTTTTCATACTCTTCATGAAAGCAAAGACCATTTCTTGGAATCCCTAGTACTTAGTAAGTGTTTGGAGTGATTAAGTCCTCAATAATTATCTGCTAATGTTTCATTTTAAAAACAGAGAGATTATTATAATAGACTAAAATGTAAGTAATTCGAGCCTAAACTAGGATAACAGAGATGGAACGGAGGACATAGGTAGTGGTAGTGCAGAGGTAAAATATATATATAATTTGGCACTTGACTGCACTGAAAATTTAAGACTCGCCCAAGGTTTTGACTATTCATTATGGAAGGTTGTTATCTTGCAAAAAGTGCAAGAGTGTTAAAAGAAATTAACTACAGTGCTGCAAAATGTAACCAAGTTACATACATGTGGCTGTGAGGAATAAAACGAATATTTTTAGAAGTTCATTAAGATCATGTTAGAATTGAAACAGAGAAGAGATTTTTCCAAATACTTGGATAACATTGGAAAGAGACTTGAGGGTTTGAAAACTAAACTATATTCACATTACCTTAGAGGTTTGGAAATTTTTCTTGTGGTGTCTGAAAGTAAGGTGACATGGCTTTTTAGAATTAATCAATTGACACAGACATATATTTGAGTGCCTGTTACATGACCAAATGCTCTGGCAGCCATTGTGTAAGTCCCAAATCTGAACAGATCAACTTGTGGAGAAAGTCCACAGCCTAGTGGGCAGTACGACCTCTCCTCTTTGAGAAAGATCTTGGAAGAGTCCTTCACATGCCCCCGGTCACAGGGTGACATTTCTTTAGCATCGTCATTGATTAATGTAGCTCATTAGGTACATCATAAAGCATGACAGAGCACAGCAACTAACTTATCTCATTTGGTCCCTTGTTAATGTATAGAGATGATATTATTTTCCTTTCCTTAAATTTGCCAAAGATATTTAGGTGTCATGACTAAGGAGAAATAAGGAAAGTAGCGAAAGTTCTCTTTCCCCTTCATGATCACTAGGAGTAAAGAATCAAGTGCTCTGTTACCACATCGTTGGTAGTGGTGGTGTGAATACTAAGCTAGAGTCCATCAACTGTTCTCATGAGGAATTTGAACTTCCTTATGGGCTAGCTAGCCTATTTCAGAGGCAAGCAATAACAGCTTGGGAAATTAAGCAGCTTTCTTTTAGAAAATGGTAAAATCAGCCTTTAATCCTACATGCTTAACTGAAAAGTCTCTTATTTTCCCACTAACTCATACCACATTTGTCATTGCCAATTTTCTAATGCAAAAATAAACTGACTCTACACACTAAAACCATTCAGCATTTATGACAGTTCACTCAGACTTTCAATAATCGCTGGTACACGTTCTTAGGGAATGAAGGGTATTATAATAGCTATTTCAATTTGAATTAAAGTCAAGCCATGATGGGATTATAACTTCAGAAATAGCCTTTTGGAATGCTTAGTGAATCAACTCAATGGGCCAGTTCACTCTATATACTTTCCAAGTCAGAGAAAATTGGAAGAATTTAATATTCCTACTAAATGAATTCAAAAGCCTCTTTAAAATCTTTATTCTTGCATATTACATATATCTTGATGTAAATGTATCCTTTAATAATTTCTTCTGTGCCAGCTTTCTCACAAAATGGGCAAGTTCACTTCAGAAAGTGTAAACCTTATTTAAAGGGGAGTATGCAGTAGCTCTGTCTTTCTCTATGGGGCACTGTTAACATTTTGGGCAAAACATTTCTTTCCCATGTGGGGCTCTTACAAGAGCAGAATGTTTAACATCCTTGAGGATCACCAACTAAATGCCAGTAGCAGATCTTAGTCATTAGGACAAAAAATGTTCTGATATCTTTCTAAATGTATCCTTGACTCTCTGTGTGTGTGTGTATGTAAACTTTGTATTATTGGAATATTAGACTAAAGATATTGGGCTAAATACATATAGTGTAAATGGCGCGTAACAAATATCTAGTCTAAATAATGCATGCCAACCATACATTGAAGTTATCAAAAATTTGGATTGCTAGAATTTATCCTTCAAACTATAAGACCTCAGCTTTACAGACATTCTGGTTTATAATTAAATGATTCTGATTGTGACCTACTATGAGATACATTCAACAATGGCATCTGAGGACCGACTTGCATGGGAGTCTTAAAAGGTTGTTTGTGTGACCTTTGAAGCCAGAAGACACGGGATCAAATCCCAGCTCTGCTATTGTCTAGCTGTTATATTGCTTGACTCATTACTTATTCTCTCCATAACTCAGTTTCTTCATTTGCACAATGGGATCTTAACATTAATAGCTCTTAACTCATAGGTGCTTTTTTTCTGATGATTACAGAGTTATCATATGTAAAGTATGTAGGATAGTGTCTCACATACAGTAAGAGCTATATAAATATTTGCTATGTTTAGAAACTGGGTTAAATAAAACACATTTGTCTCTAATAGAAATATATTTTCACTTGTTTGTTTTTGTGGTGTTACATAAACTTGGAAAAGTAGATTTCAGTCATTGAGTTTAGTCTCTTCCTCAGAAGCTTTATTATCGTCTTTCAAACATCCCTTATCAGAATTATAGCATCTGATGTTCCTAAAACAATCACGTGAATCCCCTTATACCAATGCAATCTGTAATACTGAATACAAAAATATTAAAATCACAAAGCTGAGATATCATTTGGCAGCAGCTGGTGCCATTGCTGGGGAATAAGATGCAGTCAGTGGAATAGGTAAAGAACTGATTGGTGGGTTAAATATGTTAACAAATAACATTGTTTTGTACCATCTTCTGATTTTTGAAGATGCTACATACCATGAGTAGTAGGTCTTCTGATAAAAATTAATTTCGTAGTCTACCGCCTTTTGTAATTCTAGTTGTAATTCTGTCCTTTAGCTTTCCTTTTGCCTTTAAATGAGTTTTGTCTCCATATAACATACAGAATCAGCTATTGTGCTTTTGAAATCTTTATATACACAAGTTTTATTGAGACCCTTGATAACAGATGCCTATCTTATTCAATATTGAATTCAGAGTCTGTTGCACTTGAGTCTTTATGTTTTATGGTGAGTGCTGTTTTTTCCTCCCCAGCACTCAGTAACCATTGATAGCCCCAGTGTGACACGAGGAAAAAATTGCACTTGAGAAAAGCATTTTATAGATTGGTTCCTGGGAGCCTTCTATAATGCTATGGCCTTAAAAAACATTGTACTGTGTCGCAGGGAGACATGAGTTACATGGGCCCACCCAATGGCTATAAAAGTAGAAGCTTGACGACTGCAGTACTTCTCAATTGCATTTATTCGTACGTGAGGTAAAACACAGTTGTTACATATCCATCAAATTGAGTACAAAACTGAACAGAATGAACTATTAATTATCCCTTCAACTTAGACTTGATAAATAAAATCAGCATTTATTGAGTACCTACCATGTGCTAGTGTTTTTACAACATATGGTTTACAGAACAACCTTTCAAACTAATGATTATTTATACCTATTTTATAGGGAAGCTTAAATAACTTCTTCAAGATTACGCATAAAATGCCACTCCTTTCCTGACTCTTTTGAACTCCACATGTCTTGAGCACCTCCGATACAATTAGCCATCTCTGGGAACTGCTCCTTTCACATCTGCTATGTACTTCTGTAATAGCCCTTAATATTCACATCAACTTGTAATGGTTACATGATTCCCCCACCCCCTTCCTGACCATAGTTGATTGAACCAGGGATAGGTAGCGGAATCAATGGTCATTAAGTTCCTTCCCAGAAGTTGCAGTCAGGGTTACTTTGTCAGACAGAAATACTGAAAAAATGTTTAGGCTTTATGCCTGAAAATAATATTTTTGTAACATGTAAACTATATGATGATTATGTATCATAATAATAACTGGAACACGGCACCGATGTACCCAGAACTTCTGTATTCCTATGTCCCGCCCCAGAGCTAGCCATTTTCCTGAATATTGTGTTTAATGTTCTCTTCCATTTAAAAAAAGTGTTTGCATATTCATAGGTTCATAGGTTTAGTCTGACATGTTTGTAGATGTGTAATACTCTTTGTTGAATAAATAGATAATTGGTGTCTTTCTCAGCCATTTCTTTCTTCAGGTTTGTCTTTTTTCTGTATAGTGTTACACATGCAAGATGGGAGTAAACCTCTTTTTATAAATTTCTCAGCTCAGTAAATGGCAGAGCTTCCTAGCCAGTTATTTAAGCCAAGTGCAAAACACCCTCTGTGCCTCTGTCCCCACTTCCAGGGTGTCTG
Source organism: Rhinolophus sinicus (assembly GCF_036562045.2). Lineage (NCBI taxonomy): Eukaryota > Metazoa > Chordata > Mammalia > Chiroptera > Rhinolophidae > Rhinolophus > Rhinolophus sinicus. The sequence continues at coordinate 108,942,558 of NC_133755.1, forward strand.
CAAGTCCTGCTTTCCAGTATGTGCCTAATCTGACCACTTCTCTCCATCTCCACTGTCACCATCCATCTCATCCATACTGCCCTCTTGATTTTTTTTTTTTTTTTTTGAAACAGAGTCGCATCATGTCATTTCCAGTCTTAAACAATAAGTAGCTTCCCATTGTACTTAGAACAAAACCTATTTTTCTTACCATGGCCTGCAATTCTCTGTGTGTCATGACCTCTGGCTAATCTTGACTTATCTCTTGATCCTTACCTGCTTGCTCATGACACTCCTTTCATCCTGGAGGCTTTAGTGTTAGGTGTCCCCTCTATCCTCAGCACCCCAAAATAATAGCATGGCTGGATCTTTTGAAACAACAAATGTTACCACAGAGGCTGTTTCTGACCCCCAACTTAAATAGCAGCTCTTTCTTCCTTCACACTTATCATATTCAGCCTGTTGATCTGTTTATTGTTAGTCACCCTTCTCTCATAACATGAGTTCCATAAAGGCAGGAATTTTGGGTTTCTTAAGGAGAAAAATTATTCTGAAACTTGTTACAATGGTAGGAAGATACTTTATTCAAGACTATTGCATAAGAGTATTGCAATAGGGAAGAAGAGAGATTGGGCTCAACCCTGAATACAGCCAGGACTAGTGGGGATTTATAGCCAACAAATGGAGTGATGGCTCAATGAATGGAAAATTACTAAGAGCAAAAATCAAGGTAGGGGGATTTTTACTACACTGACCTAGCAGGATTCTTGCTAAAGGCAGGCCAAAGATATCAAAGGTGGACGGTGAAGAACTTGATCAGATATCAAAGGTAGGGGATTCTCTCTAAAGTGACTTAGCAAGATTCTTGCTAAAACAGGACTAGATAGGCCACATAGGACAGGACTAGGACCAAGGTTGAGGCCTAGTCAAGAAAAGGGCTCAGAGGAGCCTGACTAAAGTTTGGTCAAGGACAGTCTTTGTCACCTTTGTGTTGTTTTTTGTATACTTGTATAATACTATCTAATAGTAACATAACACACTGTTATAGGAGGTCTGACAATTAAGTTCACAAACTCATCCTAGAAAAAGTGCTACATACCTCATTGCTGAATATCACTATGGTCACCTTCCAAGTGCTCCCCTTGGGAAGCTATGCACCAACACCAGCACCCAGACCACCCTTCAGAGCAATTTGGGAACTCTTTTTCTAGAATAGCCATAAGGGTTTTTGTCCTATTACCCTCAATGTCCTGAATGTTATCAAAATGTCTTCCTTTCAATATTTCCTTTATCTTTGGGCAAAGAAAGAAGTTACTGGGGCCAGATCAAGTGAGTAGGGAGGGTGTTCCAATATAGTTATTTGTTTACTGGCTAAAAACTCCCTCACATACAGTGCCATGTGAGCTGGTACATTGTCATGATGCAAGAGCCATGAATTGTTGGCAAAAAGTTCAGTTCGTCTAACTTTTTCATGCAGCTTTTTCAGCACTTCCAAATAGTAAACTTGGTTAACTGTTTGTCCAGTTGGTGCAAATTCATAATGAATAATCTCTCTGATATCAAAAAAGGTTAGCAATATCGTTGCAACAAGTTCACGAACTTAATTGTCAGACCTTCATATGTTATGTAATATTATGTATATACTTATGTATATGTTATTTGATAATATCACAAACTCAAGAGAAATGTAAGTGTATTACATTTCTAGTAGCAGCCACATTAGAAAAGTAAAAAGAAATGGTGAAACTGATTTTAATAATATATTTTATTTAATACCATATGCAAAATGTTATCATTTCAATACATAATCAACAGAAAAATTATGAATGAGTATTTTACATTTTTTTGGATTATCAAAAAACCCAATAGTATTTTACAGTCACAGCATATGTCAATTCAGACGAGTCATATTTCAAGAACTCAAAAGCTACATGTGGCTCATGGCTACTGTATTGACCATTGCAAGTCTAAAAACTAGAAGAGTGACTGCACACAGGTATACAATAAATGTTTATTGAATAAATGGATAAATGAATGAGTGAATTAAGAATAAAATCTATTCATAGAACTGGCATTTTTCTTTTCCCAAGTGTTCAGAATATGTTGGTGCCAAGTTTTACTTCAGAGACCTGTATAAATAGAGTATGTGTTGCTTGATTTGGGAAGGAATAGATATTTTAAATAATAAGAGAATATCACCTCTCAAATATGATTTAATTTTTCACTCATCCTTTTTCTACAAATACTCCAAGGTACTGATGGAAGAAACATAGCTATAAATTTCATCCACAGAAATACTTACGCAATTACAAAGGTTTTATTTACCAATGAGATGCTGTTTTCTTCCATTAAATTTTTTTCTTAAAGTGTAAGACCACACTTTTCACATACTCCCTGCAACAAGATTTTAAGTACCCAGTTTTCTTTTGCTCCTTTAAATCCATTAGTGGCATCTGTATTGAGTAGCTACGGATGATGACATTTGTCATTGTTTATTCACTATGAAATGTCAGAGCAGTGAAAGCTGGATCCTTCAGCTAAGAACAACAACAGTAAGACACCCAGATTTACTGGGCATTGTGTGGCTTCAGAATACTTATTTTTTCCATTATTGTTCTTCTCTTATTCCATGTGTTAAATTAAGGACAAGGAAAGATTTTTTTTTTTCTTTTTTACCACACAGGATGTGTCTATCTTACTTTCTATTTACACTATGAATACATTCAGCTGTAAAACTGATCTCCTCCACTGAAATCTATTGTGCTATTCTGAAATCTGTCATTTCTGAGTCAGATCAACTAAATACCCACTAAAATACCCAGGAGTTTAGAAGATTCATGAATATATTTATCCATATGCTATGTCTTATATGCTTTCATTTGATATCTTTATAAGTCCAGGTTAAATAAAAAGAGATAGATAAGAATTAGAGAACTAAAACATACTTTAAAACAGAAAAGAGATTACATTTTAGTTCCAGCTTTGTGAGTGATAGGAAAAGAATACATCTTTCATTTCATTTCCCCCCACAATTAGATTTCTTGATAGAGACATAAAAATGTTTTTGATTTAAATCTTGAATTTGGGGGGCAACCTTTATAAAAGCCAAATCAGTGCTAAATCAGAGGTATTTACAACATCCACAAATTTAATCCAAAGTGGATACTTCAAAGCTCATATAAATCTAAATGATGTTCTCCCAGATGGTGAATTAATGTAATTTTAGCAGGAAGCAAAGTTGCACAAATATGCAGTATTGAGGACTCACACTGATTGAATGTATCTGTACCCACCACAGAACAGATGTTGCTTGTCATTTTAGTGCCAGTTGTCTCTGTTTCTCTCTATATGACACACTGAAGAATGGGATTTGGGAGTTCAGTAAATTATGATTTATTTTGTGACGAATGACTTGTTAGAAATTGAAGCTTTCTGTGAACTGTGTGCAGAAATCACATTGGTTGTATTTTTTTGTGCAGGGTTTGAAAGGTGACTTGGGTCCTCGTGGTCCACCTGGCCAAAAAGGAGAAAAGGTATCATGTGCACCCAGAAATGTGCCAATCTTTTCTTAAGAAAACCCTGGGAAACTGTGCAGTGACTTTTCATGGAGACTGTCTACCTGCCAAAAGTTAATTTTGTTAAAATTAACCAAAGGCTGTTATGCTCAAAGCATCTGAACAAGAAAAGTCTTTTGGGTTCATTTAATTAGTTTGAAGGGACCAAATGCACAAACGCTAGTCAACATGAATTTGGGTTTATAAGATTTCCCTGCTCTCTCCCTTGCTTAACAGCGTTAGGTATTCCATCACCAAATTAACAACCGTGTCCTGGATCAGGGAACCTTGGCAGTAGCACTGCGCTGCTAATGTAATGGTGAGGCAGGTGGCCTTTGGGGGAAAGGAGCCCAACTTAGTATTCATTCTTAGTCTGAATGCTCCGTTTCCTGCCACCTTTGCTCGTATACCATTTTATAATGGCATATTGGCAATTCACCTTGAAACTAGAATTAAGAAATCGTAAAAGCAAGAGTCTTTTGGTGTAAGGTTATCGGATGATCCCAATCAGATGAGAGTTGTATGTGTGGGTGGTTAGCATTGTTTTTGTTCTCCATCCTCAGCATGTTTAGAAACCCTTGTCTGTCTTCAATATTTACCTCTGCATTAAAGCTGGTCTTGCAAATCGGTCCTCAGTGAGTGATTCAAGCTACATCAATGTTCCTTCACAATTATTGGTTATTTTAATTCAGTTGTCTCAAAAATAATGAGTACACAATGCTAAGTCTTAACTTTTGAGGTGACTATATTAGATGAGAAAGAGAAAGTTATAGAGATACGGTCAGCATGAGCATACTACATCCCAGTGCCTTGTGCCACATAGTGTGTGGTCTCCAGAAGTGTCCACCTAAATAAAGACTGTAGCAGTGAGGCTTGGTCTTAATGGCTAAGAGTTCATATGAATTAAATAGGGGTACTGATACACAGGCATATAGGTGAAATATTTATGAATTGGGAAACAGTGAACTTTTAGATGAATCATTTTTTAAACATTTTGTATACTTGGTCAATATATCCACCTGGTAATTTGTAGCCACATAGGTCAGCAAAGCAATTTTAGTATTGAAAACTACATAAATGTAGGCAAAATTGATGGCAAGTGCAATGATGGCAAGTGCAATGATGGCAAGTGCAATGCCGATTCAGCAGAGCTTTAGAGGAGGCAATGCGACCACTTCTTGCAGCTGGGAGGCACGGAGTGGGGACATCCATTTATTCTTTCTGCTGATCCTCATACTAACTTTTCCAGAAAAATTATCTGTCACTGTGACACTTCACAGCTGCTCCATTGGCAAGTAACCATATTTGAAGAGATACTCTTTCTAATTTTGGATTAGTAGACAAAAGAATATAAATTAGATTATTTTAGCTTTGCAAAACAAGTTCTGCAAAAAGCATGGGAGTGCACAAGGTAATATTTATATCATGAGAGCTAAAAGCACATGGTATGTACAGAGACTTTTATCAAGATAAAATTCTATTCTTTCCTTCAAGATTTAGCTAGACATTGCTTCTATCCATTCAGAAAATTTATAAATAACATGTTTCAAAAGGAGACTATTGGTAATTGCAACTTTTCTTTACTCTATCGTAGGGAGATACAGGGCCTCCGGGACCACCAGCCTTAGCTGTAAGTATTCTTGAAATCAAAATTCAAAATTGAAATACGTTACCCTATTTATTACTTACACTACATCATGACTAAACCAGAATTTAAGCCATAGGGTATTTTGAGAATTAAAAGTGACCTTAGAGTACATCTAGCCAAACTTCCCATTGTTGAAGATGGGGCATCTACTCACAATAGTGAAGTATTTAACCTGAGGTTATACAGGGAATTACTAGAAAAGTCTGAAAGCGGTACCTATCCTGAGCAATTTTCTCTAACCTCCATATGGTTCATAATTTTGCCCTTTAAATGTTTAACATGACTTTTAAAGTTAATGGAAGCAGAGACAAGTCTACGTATTCTAAAACTGTTAACAGAACAAAAGAAACTATAATCACCCAGTAGGTAAACACAGGTACCTATTTAAACTGATTGTTACATTCCCCCAAATCTGCCTAAGACCATTGTTTTTCTTCTATGTGATTTGCTTCTAAGAGTTGCAAATGATAAAATGTCAATATTTCAGTAACAGATTTATGGGAAAAGTTTATAATGTGCACATAATGGGATTATTCTCATTTAAATGGTTCATCATTTATTAAGCATTTAGTCATAAATATGTAATCCTTTTATATTTAGATACAATTTACAGTGATAGCCTTTCTTCATAGGCCATTAAGGATTCTCATTTAACTTAAAGATTTGGTTTAAGAATGACTCTAAGCCTAATGAAAAAGAGTTTTTTAAATAAGATCATCCGTAGCCTGAGGTCTCTCGAATTTAATGTTGATATTTCCTAATGACATAAATTAAAATTTAAATCATAAGTTTTCAAAGAACCATCACAGTTATGGTAGGTTGGGTTTAAAGGAGTCTTCCAGCATCTGGACGGAGCCTTTCTCAACGGGGCAGTACAGGAGTCTCAAAGGTGGTGTGGCTTTGATAACGTTTGTATTTATCACTGTACTTGAAAATGTCATTCTCACATTATAAACCTTAACAATTTCTCACGCAAGTAATATTTGCAATAATTACTTCAACAACAAATATTTCTTTATAAATGAAAAATCTAAGGACCCAAACAGATGACTGACTGAGGAATACCCAAATTCCATTTGTATTGGAATTCAGTCCTTGAAGCCTCTGTTTTCAAGATGGAAATAAAACTCTTTATTTGAGAGGAGGTTTTAACTGCATATTTTTCTATTTGTTTGTTGTATGTGGAGTTTACTTTCAAAATGGTTTGGCAGTGGTGTAGATTCAGGTTGCTCATTTTACTTAGGTCACATGTTTCTTTTTCTTCAATTAAGTTTATATGCTCAACCACTTCCTTTAGTTATCTTATTTCCTAGTTGTTTTCAACTTGTGTTTGGAGACAAAATGCAATCTATGTATATCATTTCACCTGATATGCAGTGTTGGCATGGCAGCCAGAAAGTTGTATTAGATTATATCTGTTTTGTGGATTTTTGATGAGAGCTGTGGTCTTCCTTCCAAGTAGCACTCTATAGCTATCTCTTTGTACTCTTCAGATGACAGACACTAAGGAAGTACAAACTAATTTTTATATAAAGATATGTCAAGGTAAAAAGACTGTGAAATGAAGTGTTCTATTTCATGAAGTAAAATATTAATATTATTTGGGTATGACTGTTTATATACTACATCATTGATGTAGCTAATCAACTGTTAACTATGAAACAGAGAAGAAGTAAAATTAATACCAACTTACCATGCACTAAATATTTAATTGAGCTTATAATGCAGATTGATGCATTTTAATGAAGTGATTGATAGCTGTCTTCAAGGACAAAAAATTAATGACCCCACTATATCTGAATTAAATGAGGCACTGATATATAGGAGTCAGTAACCTGAGAGTTCACCCATAGTGGTTCTAGCTGCACACTAAACTCCATTAGGGAGCTTTAAAATATACCCATGGGTGCCTCCACCCCCACAAATTAAAGCTCAGTAGATATGATGTGGAACCAGTGTATTTAAAAGGCTCTCCAGGTAATGCTGAATATGCAGCTGGAGTTGAAAGCCACTGTTTATGGGAACTATAATGGAACAAGCTCTTTCTCTACTTGTAAAATTCCTTTAGACTTTTGAAGAAGTCTGGCTTTGACCTCAAATCCAGCTCAATGCATGATAATAAAAGAAACATCTCTTTCGTTTAGGGAGGCATATTAGGAAAATGAAATTAAGATTGAAGCCTGCTTGGTTAAGTGGAAGAGATTAGGTAGGAAGTTAGCTTTAATTAGAGCTTTAACGTAGCCATCCAAGGACTCCTGTGGGCTCAGGAGCCTTAATGCTTCTCAAAATTTAATGTGCAGAGGGACATTGTTCAAATGCATATTTTACTTCTTCGGACTGAGGTGAGAGCCCGAGATTCTCCATTTGTAACTAGAGGATGCAGATACAGCTACTCCTCAGACCACACTTTGACACAAGGGCTTAGCACCCAGCCTCCAGTTGTCCTGCAGACTCTGCCCCATTCCAGAGATCAGTGCCTCACCTGAACTACACATTAGAATCACTGTGGTACTTTCAAAACTCCACTTCCCAGGCTGCACCATATACTGATAAAGTCAGAATCTCTGGTCATTTGAAAGGTATCCCAAGCAATTCCAATGTGTAGCCAAGTTTGAGAACTAATGCCCAGAAAGCACGTGCATGTTGAATACTTTTCTCCACAGCTTCCTTTCAGAGCTTGAGCAAATAATTTAGAATTATTCATTACATAAGTATTTGTATCAAAAACACCCAACCTGATTACTTCTGAAGCTTCCAGGAAATGTCAGATGCTCTATTAATACATGTGCTTTGGTTCCTGATTACTTGGTTATAGAGGATGAACTCCCATCTCCACATTTACAACCCACTAGCAAGTCCATCAACAATCCTTCCTTGAGCCAGGTCACAAGCATTGGTAAGTCCAGTACAAAGAATTCCAGAGACTATCTAAGCATACAGAGCTGAGCTGCCTGAATAAATAAGGAAAAAAAATATTGAATACTCTTTTCCCTCTAAAATATACATGCTATATTTATTTTACTTTTATTTGTAGTTTGCTGAATAAGAAATTAAGAGAAATCATTATTGAGCTCACTGAAACATTGAGTTTACTGATGCAGGGCAATCCTTTTTGACGCAGAACATTTTTGTGAAGGATCGTGATTATCACCATTATTTTCATGTCCCTGTGGATGACCATGCTTTGATTATTATTTTTAATTTTAAAAATCATATAGAACCATATCATTGTAAAAAAAACATCTAATACTAACCATCTATTTTAAATAAATGTTACTTTGGTTTTTACTTATATTTTTTTCTTATGACTGATTGTCTATAATTGGGTCTCAGTGGATGAGACAGATAAAGGAGTGAGAGAGGCCAAGTGTAAAGGAATAAGAAAAGGCAATGGTGAGGAAATGGTACGAAACATAGACCAGAGTCCTAGAAACGGTTTCATTAATTAAATTCAACTGCAACAGCTCTTACTCTTTTATTCACCTTTACTTTTCCCACCACCTTGACGTGTTCTTACTGCCAATGACCAGTACAACCTTACTTCACTCTCCAGTATACAGGAAAACTCTTACTGAGAAAACCAACCAAAACCGTGCTGTCATTTGCAAATGCAGTGTGTACTAATAAACTCCCTTATTATGTGAAGTAATGAGATCCCATTTAAAATTCCACAATTGAATCCCTTTGATAGCATTTGAATCGTTCTATAGATTCATGTTCATGGATCATGTGGAAAGAACACCAGTATGACTGCCTCAGGGGAAAAAAAAGCTAAAAAGAAGAAGGAGGAGGAGGAAGAAGGGGGAGGGGAGGAAAAACAGAAGGAAGGAAGGAAGGAAGGAAGGAAGGAAGGAAGGAAGGAAGGAAGGAAGGAAGGAAGGGGAAATCTAGATCCTGGAAAGATTTGAGTAAAAGTTATGGCATTATCTGTCAGTTACATCCTTTAACCTTTAAATATTCTGTCAGCCTACTTGACTTGGAAAAAAATTGAATCACACTTTTTTTTTTTTTTAAGGGGAACAGGACTTTATTGGGGAACAGTGTTTACTTCCAGGCCTTTTCTCCAAGTCAAGTTGTTGTCCTTTCAGTCTTAGTTGTGAAGGGCGCAGCTCAGCTCCAGGTCCAGTTGCCGTTTTCTAGTTGCAGGGGGCACAGCCCACCATCCCTTGCAGGAGTCGAACAGGCAACCTTGTGGTTGAGAGGATGCACTCCAACCAACTGAGCCATCCAGGAGCTCAGCGGCAGCTCAGCTCAAGATGCTGTGTTCAATCTTAGTTGCAGGAGGCTGAGCCCACCATCCGTTGCGGGACTCGAGGAGTTGTACAGGCACCCTTGTGGTTGAGAGCCCACTGGCCCATGTGGGAATCGAACTGACAGCCCCCGGAGTCAGGAACATGGAGCCCCAACCGCCTGAGCCACCGGGCCAGCCCATTGAGTCACACTTTTTGATACAATATTAATAAACATGCCAAATTTCCCAGTTACTTTCTTTAATTTATAGCCTTTCCAGATTATTCTAACAATGAAAGATTAAGGAATGAGCTTAAGTATAAATTTGTGAATATATAAGTGGAACATATGGAAAGTAGTTTATAAAACAGTGTCCAAGAATCTTCACTAAATACTTTTTTAACAAAATGTTCCCTGGAGATGTGGTAAGAAGAATAAAACTTTTATATCAAAAGGTGAGAATGTGGTTGAATTTTAAAAACAAGAAATAATAATCTGTGCTTGACACCATAAACTCACTTCCATGTATGTATCTCTTGCTAGGCATGTTTTCAACATACACAGATGGTTAAAAATTAAAAAAAAAAAAATCAAATCACTTTGATGTATTTTCAGCCTCATGGATAACAAACTTGCTATTTAGTACTAAATTAACTATTGTATAAACATAGTAGGCTATTCAATAGCTTACAATAAATGCAATTTTAATGTTCTAAAGCAGGGGTATCCAAACTGCGGCCCACGGGCCAACTGTGGCCCACAATCCATTTTTAATTGGGCCACAGCAAATTCCAAAAATATATTTAGTTTACTTAAATAAACCAGGTGAGGCAATACGTACTTCACCTTGAGTGAGTGGCCTGGCTATTTGTGTATTTTGACGCATATGGCCCTTGGTAAAAAACGTTGAAAAAAGTTTGGACACCCTGTTCTAAAGAAATAAATATGAGATTTTAAACACTGATTTAAGCTAATCAATTGATCATTTTTTTCCTTATCCTTTTTTATATATCAAACTGATAACATTTTTAAGAACAACACAACCTGTCATATCCTAAGTAATAATAAATAACAATAATAAGTGGCAAACATTTACTGAGTGCCTACTGCATGTTATTTATTCCATTCCTTAAACAACCTTCTGAGATATAAAATGATTATTACCACATAACAGGTGAGGGAACTGAGGACTAGAAAATCAAAATAACTTGTCCGAGGTTCCAGAGATAATAAGTGACAGAGCTAATATTGAAATAGTTGTTTGACTCTAAAGTCTAAGCTTTTCTTTTTTTTGAGAGATGCATATCATTTTACTTAAAGAAGTATTCTCTTCTTATTTTATTGTATTTTCCAGTTTTATTGAGACATAATTGACATATAACATTGTGTAAATTAAAAGTGTACAATGTAGTGAATTTATATATGCATAGATTGCAAAGTGATTACCACCATAATGTCAGTTAACAGCTGCGGGGAGCAGCTGGGAAAATAGCAGCCAGGGTACAGCAAAAACATGAATCCTACCCTACCAACCATTTTGCAGATTCCATCAGGAAGCTGCCCAGGAGCCACTGGGGATCTCTCACCTGGAGATCCCTCCATAAGCACCCCCAAAGCTACCCATGTCTCATGTACACACCCCATCTCCACCCCTGTAGGCACTGCAGGGCAACAAGAAAGAGGCTTTGCAGAAAAACAATCCTAAAATTTATATGGAACAACAAAAGACACTGACTAGTCTAAGCAATCCTGAGAAAGAAGAACAAAGCTGGAGGCATCACACTTCCTGATTTCAAACTATGTTGCAAAGCTGTAATAATCAAAACAATATGGTACTGTCATAAAAATTTACACATACCCCACTGGAATAGAACCAGCAGCCCAGAAATAAATGCATGCATACAAATATACACTCAAATAATATTTGAAAAGGGAGCCAAAAATATTCAATGGAGATAATACAGTCTCTGCAATAAATGGCATTGGAAGAGCTGGATAATCACATGCTAAAGAAGGATTTGGATCCCTATTTTACACCACTCAAAAATTAACTTGGCGTGGATTAAAGACTTAAATGTAAGAGCTTAAACTATGAAACTGCTAGAAGAAAACATAGGGAAAATATACTTGACATTGGTCTTAGCAATGAAATTTTTGACTATGGCATCATAAGCACAAGCAACAAAAGAAAAAAAGCACCATCAAATTCAAAAGCTTCTGCACAATAAAAGAAATGAGCAACAAATGAAAAGGCAGACTATGAAATGGGAGAAAATATTTGCAAACCATGTATCTGATAAGGGGTTAACATCCAAAATATATAAGGAACTCACATAACTCAATAGCAAAACAAACAAACAAAAATAAATAACTAAACAAATAATTACGTAGACATTTCTTCCAAAAAAAGACATACAATTGGACAAGAAGTACGTGAAAAGGTGCTCAGCTTCACTGATCATCAGGGAAATGCAAATAAAAACCACAATGAAGTATCACCTCATACCTGTTAGGATGGCTATTATCAAAAAGACAAAACATGTTTGTGAGGAAGTGGGTGAAAGGGAACCTTTGTGCACTGTTGGTGGAATGTAAATTGGTGCAGCCACTATGAAAAACAGTATGGAAGTTACTCAAAAAATTAAAAATAGAGCTACCTTATGACCCAACAATCCCACTTTTAGGTATATATCCAAAGGAAATGCTGTATCTCAGAGATAATCTGCATTTCCATGTTCATTCCAGCATTATTCACAATGGCTAGGACATAGAAACAACCTAATTGTCCATTGATGAATGAATGGACAAAGGACATGTGAGATACACACACACACACACACACACACACACACACACACACACACACATATTATTCAACAACAAAAAGAAGGAAATCCTGCCATTTGTGACAGCATGGATGGACCTTGAGGACATTATGCTAAGGGAAATAAATCAGACAAATACTATGTTCTCACCTATATGCAGAATCAATAAAAGCTAAATTCATAGAAACAGATAGTAGAATGGTGGTTACCAGGGGTGGAGGGTAAGGGAAATGGGGAGATGGTGGTCAAAGGGTACAAACTTCTAGTTATAAGATACATTAGCTCAGGATCTAATGTACAGCATGGTGATTATAGTTAACAATACTCTATTACATATTTGAAAGCTGCTAAGAGACTAGACCTTAAATGATATCACCGCACACACACACAAAGGTATTTATATGAGGTGATGGAGGTGTTAACTAACCTTATTGTGGCAATCGTTTCACTGTATACACATGTATAAAATCATCTGGTTGTAGACCTTACACTTACACAATATTATATGTCAATTTTATCTCAATAAAGCTGTGGGGGGGGCGTGGAGAAGTGAGTTACTGATAAATTTAAAATGGCTCTTCTATTGATATTTATAATTTACAAAGCATATATTTACAGTCATGTGTTGCTGACAGGGATATGTTCTGAGAAATGTGTCTTTAGGCAATTGTGTGAACATCACAGAGTGCACTTACACAAACCTAGACGGCATAGCCTACTACACACCGAGGCTGTATGGCATAGCCTATTGCTCCTGGGCTACACGCTGTACAGCATGTTACTGTACAAAACAACACAAGATCAAATCAAGCACAAGACAAAATGATGCAATCAGGAGACAAAGTAATCACAAAATGTATGAGGCCACTGCCTGCGTAACAAGGCATACTGTTTTACAGCAAACTTTAAAAACAAAAAGTAGAAAGAGTACACTCTAAAATAACCATAAAACTATAGTATAGTAAATATATAAACCAGTAACATAATCATTTGTTATCATTATCAAGTATTATGTACTGTACATAATTGTATGTGCTACACTTTTATACAAGAGGCAGTGTGGTAGGTTTGTTTGCACAGCATCACCACAAACCTGTGAGTAAGGCATTGCAATGGCTATGACATCACTAGGTGGTAGGAATTTTTCAGCTCCATTATAACTTTATGGGACCACTGTTATGTATGTGGTCCGTCACTGACTGGGACGTCAGGCAGCACAAGACTACGGTATTTACATGAATTAAAACCAACACTGGATTAGGAAAACTTATAATGACATCCAAATTTGTTTGATTAAAATACAGTTCATATAAGATTATTCTGAAATCATGAAGATTTTGACATAAAAATCCTCTATTAAAGGTAAATAGTTTATGGTTTATTCATAGTTTTTGAATTATGGCATTATATATTAGATTTTTCCTTACATTTAAATATAGTTATAAATTCTTGCATTTAAATATGCATTTAAATATTTAAATATGTAGTAAGTACAAATTCTTTGATTCTTTGTCATTTGTTGTTAATCTTAATTTTATGTAAATATAGCCTGTCTTTCTATATAATTTTTAAATATTGTGTATGTTTTATATCCTTACGATTACTTACTGTTACCAGCTTTTCAAATAAATATACTGCTGTTTTTGTAGTAAAATTTTGCTAAAATCCCTAACTGAAGCTTCAGAAGTAAGGCATTATTGAAATGAGGCGGTTCGCTAATGCCTCTGCCTCCTTCCCTCTTTTCTCCTTTGGCCTTTGCATGTCATGTCCAACAAGACATGCGGGTGAAGGTAGAACAGTGCTGCTTCACATAATATATCCACTAATTTTAGTTCCCAGGAAAATGGCTGTGTTGCTCTGGCCCTGTCTCTTTGGGGAGTTATTAAATACTCATCCAGATGGCAGCAAATGTTTACACAGAAGCCAAAGGTTTAGTCAGTCAACAGCAGAAGTGTCTTAGACATGCTTACTAAATGATACTTTAAATGCCAGTTCCTTGGGGCCCAGATAAATCCAGCTTAAGTGAAAATTAGGCACAGAGAGGGAGCACAGATTTCACAGTATGAAAACTACCTTAAATACCATAAGCAACTGAGAGAAAATCTCAGCTGGTCATTTATAAATCAAATGACACACAAATTAACAGATGGCCCTAATGTGCAAGAGATCATATAGTATTCATATAAGGGAAGGCTTTAAATACGTTTGTTTCTAAATTAGCATATACAAGATACAAAAATGATCAGTTCAGTAGATGATATGGTCCCTCCCCCCCGCCCCCCCCCTTCCCCCGTCCTCCCTCCTTTTTGCCTACCCAGTTGTTTGAATGCTAACTAGGTGTCAGATACTATGCTAGGTACTGGGGACACAAATAAAGAGCACTCATTGTTGTTGCCTTCTGGAAACCTATTTGGTTTAGGAAAAAGCAACCAGTTGGTTAAAGTTGATCATTTTTAAACTGAGCATTTCCAATTAGTATATAAATAGCCTACAGTATTTGTGCGACTGTAGTTATTTGGCCTACAAAAAAACTTTTAGTTATTTCAGAAAAAAACATTTTTACTAGAAGTCTAATGCTGTAACTTAAATAGTTACTTTAAATCCATAAATCACAGATTCAACTGAATAATTCTTTTTTTACTAAAATTCCTGAGGAACTATAACCATCTCTTTTTACTTGAATGAAATATTAAATTCTTGTTAAATGCCCATAAAGCATAATTCCTCCTGCTGTTCTAACTAGAATAAATAGATGTTCTATAGCATATACATACTGTGTATATATGTATATATAAATATATGTACTATAGCATAATAATCAACAGGTAATTCAGTTTAAGATTATTTTAAATTTCTCACATATTAAAATCTGAGTTATTTATATGGTCTTTCTATGAATTGCCTGAATTTGAATTGATGCTATTAGTCTAAAAAAGATTCATAATTCATATTAAATTCATTGTTAACTTTCTGAAACTGGTGATACAAGTCCATATTGGGATTTTTTAGGGCACTAGTGGGCCAGTAGGAGGAAGGCATTTGAAATTCTTTTGAAAATCAGTCCTGTTTTTAAATTTGTGGACAAAAGACTTATATAAATGGATTTGTTGATTAAAATGGAAGACGTTTCTATACTATAAAGCTATTTTTATTGACTCTGTGCAGAAATATAGTGGAGTTGATGCTTAAGGCCCTAGAAAGATTTATGTTTAGCCTCAGAGAAGATTTATGTTTTGGAAAACCTACCATCAGCTCGTTTGACAGGGAGGTGATTTATGTATCTTTCATTAGATGAATGATTTGAGAATAGCTCCTTCTGCCCTTCTGTTTATAGTTTACTTCTGTTTCAAAAGATATTTCAGATTGTTTTTATCGTAACTCTAAATTATACATTTAAAAACATAACAGTAAAATTGTCTTTCCTAAAAATGCTCTACATTGGCATTTTGGGACTTTCATGTTGAGATATTCAGCAATCTAGAAAAATACATTAAAGTGTATTTCAAATGCCATTAGAAAACTATAAAGTGGATAAGACTTTTGAAAAATTATATGCATAAAAATACATTTAAGTCATAAATCCACACAGAATTTAGTTTAATTCAATTCCACTCTAAGCATTTTTAAAAATTTTTTGGTAGACTCCTTATATAAAATGGGATCTATCTATAAAAGTGAATTTTTAAATGATTGCTCTCTAAAAGGATTAGAATTATATTTGTTCCAGTTAACTACCCCACTGGTTTTAACCAAAAATTCATGCAGTATAGCTTAGGAGTTATACAAACCCTGGATTCAAACTGCTTGGGTTTGAACCTTGCCATGTTCCTTGACCATTCTGTGCCCTAGTTTCATCATCTATATAATGGGATAATAATATTTCCTATTGTATGGTGTTATGATGATGATTAAGTTAATTATTAGGTTGGTGCAAAAGTAATTGCGGTTTAAAAAGTTAAAAGTAATTGCAAAAACCGCAATTACTTTTGCACCAAACAAATAGTATATGTAAATTTTTTTGAAAAATGACTGGCTCCTGGTAAATAGTATTTAACTTTTAACTAGTATTCTTACTGTTATGATGATTAATATTCAGTCGTAAAGATATCAATAGAAAAGAATCTAGAGGTTTTTATGAAGTCATTGCTAAGAAATGTTCCAGGAGAACTTTCATATAATTGCAGTATCTTTATGGGTAGAGTTCTTTCCTCGTAAGTAAACTAGTAAATGTAAACTAAATTGAAGTATTTTGTATTTTACCTCTGGTATAACCTCCACAGGGACAGTAATCTTGTCTATTTTATGCACAGCTGCACCCCCAGAGATTAAAAGTAGTTGGTGCACAATGCAACATATAGATGATGTAGTACAGAAATGTACACTTGAAACCTATATAATTTTACTAACCAATGTCACCCAATAAATTTAATAAAAATTAATTTGTTTTTTTTAAAGTAGTTGGTGCAGTATAGGTACTCACTCAATAAATATTTCTTTTTCATAGGTAGAGGAAACATTTTTCACTGATGAGCATATTATTAAAGTAAAATATTACCAAATCCTACAGTGAAAATATCTAGAGGATCACATAAGATCACTGACTTGAACATCATAATGAAGAAAAGATTCGCTCTTTCAGCAACCAAAGCTGATTAATTTAGGGCAGGTTGTCTGTCACCTTCTTCCACACTGAAAATTTTCAGCAGTGGTAATCCTGATGTCACTTATTACCCCTGATTATTATTTTTTTATCTGTCTGAGAGTCATGATGTTTGTGAGCAACTGGGATTATCTCCTTAATTGAAGAATCCTAACTTCTCTGTTCAATGTGCTGCAGACCTGAACAGAAGTTTTATATATTTTAATCCACTACTAAGTCATCTTTTGAGAAATAGTTAAAGAAACACTGGCTGAAAGGTCAAGAAACCCAGAACCTACCCTGAAATATGCAACTATTTTTATTTTTGTTTATTTATTTATTTTACCTTGGGCATGTCACCCACTAATATTTAGGGGTCCAAGCAGAAGGTTTTAAAGGTCATTTCCATGTCTAAAATTCTATTTTTTTCTCTTTTACATTTCCTAAGGAATTTTAATTTGTTTAGCCACCTATGATGCAACAGATATCCTTTAATGATATTTTTTCTTCAAACCCTCTCTGTTTCATCACATTATTTTAAAAGGTTAGAGATTAAATATACAAAACTCTTTAGTTAAATCAGATATATTCCCATTGTAAAGAAAGGTTTCACTTATCAGTGTCCTGAACGGTAAAAGGCATGACATTTTACCCTCCTCGTAAGGCACAGTGTAACCTGCCACAGTTTTATGGCCTGAGCCAGAGACAGAGGTGGTATTAGTCATGGCAGCATGAGCTTCATGTCTGCATTTGTCGCCCTGCTGCCAGGCCTCTGGAGTAGTAACCCAGGTAGGTACAGCATGTGCAGTAAGTTTGTGTCACAACTAAGGAACTCCAAGCTTAGGAAACCCAAATTTTTTCTCACATATTCAAAGAAACTGGCCCTTCTACCCAAAGGGAGGCATTATCTTTAATATTCTGAACAGTAAGCACATCTGCCCTTTGCTTTCCTATATAAACACCTCAAAAGTCAATAGTCCAGAACAAAAAGGCAATTAGCACCTCCCTCACAAGATATGGAAGAACATGAAAGACCCATTGTCTCCCAATCTCCCAACAATATTGAGCCATTTCTGTATTACTGTCTTGGCTTCTGGCAAATTCTCCTAGGAGTAGTATGCTATTTCACCAGCCAGTCTGATTAACAGTAAGCAACCAAGGCTGGGATGAAAACTGTTCTGTTTGTCCCATGTGGCATTTGATGAAGGCGACTAGTACCAGGACTCCAAGCAAGTAGACAAGGCCAACCTATAGTATTGGTCCCAACCATTTTCCCAGGATCCCAGACCCAACCAACTGAACAAATTCTATAAATTATCCAAGTTTATTTTAGGAAGCCAGATGATTTTCTCCTTAAGTTTCTGAATTGACCTTTCCCCTCGACTTGAGACATCAGTCCAAGTTCATCAACAAGGACATAGATTTTTATATATATATATAAAACGTAGAGACCCATACTGTCCCCAGCTTTAGCCCAGTGGCTACCATAAGAATGCTGAGTGAGCAGAATACTAAACCAAGTGGCCGTTATCTTTTTAATCTAGGACCATGTCAGTCAAGACAACGATAGTATCTAGGTGGCTGAGCCAGAATTAAATTTGAGTCATCTAGGTCCCCTTTGGACTAGGCAACCACCCGAAGGGTGAAAAGATAGTTCAGCACATGGAGCAGTTAGTGGCTCACTCACAAAACAAGTAGAAATGCAAAAAATTGGTGGAGAATTGTCTCCAACAACCAGCTCTTAGGCATTGTATCCCTTTTTAAACAAATCCTAGCAAATGGTTGTTCTTTCATTTACCACATCACTGCTAACTGCACTGCTACTTCATTTAGCTTCTGACCTACTCTAATCTTCATATGCCTTCTGGGACGTTGCTATTCTTACTTCCCTTCAGTCTGTGCTGTTCATTTTTTTTTAATTTCATTTTTATAGAATGACATCCTGTTTCACAACCATTTCTTAGTTTCCTAATATAGTATGTCCTGGAATGTTTAATATCTTTATGTATCAAAAATGTAAAGGCAGATCCTATGTCTTAAATTTGGTAAGACTGACTTGAAACCTCATTCTTGGACTAACGATGCATATTCAAATAAATCTTATGCTCCAAGTATTTCTTTGGAAGTGGAAGTAGAATATATTAGAAGTAGAATAGAGTTTTAGGGTCAGACATACTTGAGTTTAGAGCTCAGGTCCCCAACTTATTTGTAGTGTTATCTTTAGGAAGTTTGTTTTCTCATCTGTGAAAGGGAAAAAAATTACATTTCTTAGAGTTGTTAGAATTAAATAAAATAATTTATGTAAAATAAAGTGATGAATGGAATTCCTGACAGGCAGTATTTTTGTATGTTGTTCAATGCCAATTCTCTATCCTTTTTCTAATTTAATACTGTGAGTGTATGGAGGTTATTGAAGGACTTGTGGAAATGATGATGAAATGTTATAGAAAGGCTTCTACCTTTTGGTTATGTGCACATAGGAAAGTCTTTTTGTATGTTATTCACATTGTCCTTTTACTCACTATTGTTTGCTTGTTATAGCTTTAAATTAGTACATTAATTCTCAAATTATCTTGATTTGTTCACTTGATACACTATTCTTTTTCAGAAGCTTGAAAATAACTTTCTGAATGCAACATTTCATTGAAATATTAAGAAAACATTAATTGTAATTTACCTTTATGCCAACTTTCTAGTGTTTGATTGGTACCTTGAAAATTAAGTGGTTTGTTCCTGGCTTTGATAGCATCACATTCTGGTTATTTGTAAAACACATCATGTTGCCAACCCAGAAGATTGAAAAGTTACAAGGATACAACATCCTGGGGGGGTCTATGTGACACATCACAACTAATCTCATTAATGCCACTTGCACTGAACTGGAGTTACACTGACACAGCCTCAAGTTCTTCAATCTATCAAGCATATGTGATTATGTAGGGTAAATGTTTGACTCCTTTCTAAAAGGTTGTGTTTAAAGAAATAGTTGTATATAGACTGATTTGTCCATTAACATGCAATATAATTTCCACAAATAATGGAGGTATCTTTCAGATGTATTTACTGAGTCTCAGAATTCTAATATTTTCAAGGATTAATCTTTTTTGTCACTATAAAAACTGCTAGGATACATTTTCTCACTTAATAGCCACAAAATGCCTATACATAGACAATGTATCTACATTACCCATTGGTTAGTGCACAAATTACCAAATGCATTGTATAGTTAAGTCTTAATTCATAGGGAGTTCTCACTGGTCTTGTCAATTAAGAATTAACTGTTCAATGTTTAATCAGCTACCCTGGAATTTTTTCAAGTGTTCTGCAGAATTAACAAGGCTTATTCGATCTGTAAAGGCCATCTCCTTGGTTCTGCCACCAGTAAGCGCAAGTTGAAACTAAAGACAAAGTGATGATAAAAAATATATATATTTTACATGGTAATGATAGCCATTGTGTTAACCAAATTAGTGGCAAATTATTGCATTTTGAGAACAATTTCTTAACAGTAATAGCAATTTATTTGCTGTATACTTTAGGATAAATTGCCAGGTATAAAAATTAGGGCAATTCCTTGCTATTTCAAATGCTAAATTTGAATATGCATGCAATAAGTTAACTATGAGAATCAGTTTATTTGCCTTAATTAGTGCTTTAAATAAAATTTTAATGTTTTTCAAATCAGTACATTTATGTAGTTAAAAAACTAAGTACTGAAAATAATATACATCATATTTCAATACGTAGATCATTATATAACATTTGGAAAAACAAAGAGTTAGATTCTTTCATCACTCCTATACCAATAAAAATACAAGATGGATTGAAATTTGAAAAGTGAAGAACTAAACTGGAGAAGTCCTATGGAAAATACAGAAATTTAAAAGGAATTAATAAAGGATAACTTTATAAATATAAAAAAAGCCCAAAAAGTAAAAATGAAATTAGTAAATTTGATCACACCAGCAAATAGTCCCTGTGTGGCAAAAAAATATATAGATATAGATATAGACATATGCAAATGGCCAACTGGGTAAAAATATTTACAACTCATATCATCACAAAGGAATATATTTCCTAATATATAGATAGACTCCTACAAACAAGTTTTTAAAAAGACCAATAACCCAAAATGCAGACTATTATTTGATCAGACTAAATCATTAAAACTGAATCAATCATATTCTCTTTCACATAAATCGTTAAGATAGATGATACAAATGGATTTGACAGACCATGACCTATCAGTTTTCTTACTTGTTAATAGAGCCTTGAGCGAACAGAAATCAAACCATTTCATTTATTAGGTTAGGGCCAAAGTAAAGCAAATCTACATAGTTTTTCATAGTCAAGAAAAATTAAAAATATGAAATGATCAAAATATGAAATTACTTACAACAAATAAATGAAGGTGAGTCATGAATAATTACCAAATATGAAACTATATTATTTGAAATGGTATGTCATTTTAAGTAACTTCATTAGTTCTAATTCTTATTAATAAGTATATAAATTGATTATATCCTTTAATTTCTTCAGTTCATGTTGTTTTTCTGGAAAACTAAGTACTTAATCCCCACCAATAAGCTAAATTAAAGAATTAGGTTATATTTCTTTCTCTAACGAAGGACAAACACCTCCACATAGAACTATAGCATCTACTTTATAATACTACCACATAAGTATTAAAAATAACTTGAATTATTTTGGTATCAAGTGGGATTTATTGATGAATAATATCAGTTTCTAAATTGGAATTTCTGTAGCTATGGCAATTAATGTTCTCACTATAGCAGAAGTACCAAGAGAAGTATGAAGAATGAGAATCTTAGCAATCATTCATCCATTCCCAAAATGCAATCTGTTGTGCAAAACAATAAGCAAAGTATAAAGAAACTGAGGACATGTACAACTTATGAAATGGAATGTCTCAAAAAGGGGCAAAAATCATTGTTAGGAAAATTTCTGGTAAGTACATGTCCCACAGGATTCCAAATTTACAGACTATATATTCTATTATTTAATATATAATATTTCTAGTTTTATTGGCTGAATCAATAGTGCCTAGAACATGCTATTTCAGAATCTATATGATTAAAAATGATATAATTTCTTAATTCAGAAAACACAGAAAAAGAGTATTGTTAAAATTTATCCCTGCAACCAGATGGAACAATCATAATTCATTATGTCTCATGTCTAAAATGCTGCCAAGGCTTTCAAATGAAATTAAGTTGTGAAAGTACTACAAATGACCTCTATTTTTTAAATTGTTGAAGGTAGGATAAAATTGTCCATCCAGTTATGGAACCTGTTTACTGTAAATGATAATGATTGAAACATTCTTGTCCACACAAATATTTCATAGAGTTTTCTTTCTAGTGACAGCTCTTCTTATTCTACTCTTGTCAGTGTTACTGGATAGGTTTCAAACGGTGTTTCTTAGTATATGCAAGAGATTCTATTGTTCTTTATTTCAAAGATATGTATTTCCTAGTGTGCACTGGCAACTGCTTGTGATAAAATGATAGGCTTCTTAGATATGACGTAGAATTCCTTTTCTGAATACTTACACACCCTAAGGGAA
Source organism: Rhinolophus sinicus (assembly GCF_036562045.2). Taxonomy (NCBI): domain Eukaryota; kingdom Metazoa; phylum Chordata; class Mammalia; order Chiroptera; family Rhinolophidae; genus Rhinolophus; species Rhinolophus sinicus. Next base: position 108,965,020 of record NC_133755.1, read on the forward strand.
ATTCTTTCTTGTGTCATTATAATTCTGTGAAATAACATAAAACTGGTCAATCTTTAAGGTATTAACATAAGCAGCCGTAAGTGCCACTTCTCATAACTAATATGAAAATCTCTTCCCATGACTGGACTACACATCTGTTGTATATTGCTTACTTGCTTTTTGTCATTTGTTCTGATGTCTCCAACTTTTATAAAGTGTGTCCCCATTGTTCTCATAGTAAAGACATGAAATTTTCTATAAAAACAGATAAACTCTGTTTTAAATTTTAATTTTGTATAGTCTGTTTGAAACACAGAAAATGCCCTGGTGGTATTCTAAGAATTTGTTCAGTTTTTGCTTAATCTTATGTTCCAAGTCTATGAAGCGTGTTCTAAAGCAATAATCATAACACTTAAAGTACACTTACTTGCATAACATTTTCATTGAAGTCAATTTTAGGTATCATATGTTCTGCAACATTCCTGGCAAGGGAGTGCAAATAATATTAAAATGAAACTTCCCTTTTTTACTTCAGCTCTTTTCTTTGACTGAGAAGTTATGACTATATCTTGCCTCTTTTCACAAATGCAAATGTGTTCATTTGCAATTAACCTTCCCTATTAACTCTACTAAACATCTGCTATATTTGTTAAACACTTCAAATTTCTGTTCTGAACCAGTTAATTCTAAGTGATTTCCCAGTTAAATATTTACATGTGCTTCCATGATGATAAGCTCTAGCCTGTCGTAGATAATCAGCAGATTGTCCAGAGAGAGCTATGTGAAATGTAACACACTGTAATTGCTATCCTGGAACTCAGAAGTGTTTAGCTGGATTGAACTATTTTTGCATATTTTTTTATCCTAGCCAGAAGAGGTAACAGCCTTATGAATTCCTTTCTTGGTCAACATTTTTAACGTTCTGAATTCCATTAAAAAATGCTTGATAAACGTATGTAGATGTTTATATCATGAATGTCCTAATTACATTCTCAAACTTCTCTTTCTGAAAAGCAATAAATCTTTATGTTTGCTAAATTTTAGGAAAAACCCAATTTACAGTTATTTTCATGGCAGACTAAGAAAATGGAAAAAGTAGATAGAAATGGATAGGCATTATCCTTCAGCAAATTAAATCAAAAGAGAAGATAATGTGCCGATTATGCAAATATGCTTTGTGCATAAAGATACTTCAGATATGATTCTCTAAGTAGAAAAATGATATAAATTTGTAAAATCTCAAGTAGTAGTCAAAGATTTAAATAAGGTCCATATTAGAAATGAAGTCATAAGAACTGATCAGTTCTTAAAGGAACTGTAAGGCAGTTTTACTCTTAGATATCAGGGAATGAAATTATCTATCACTTTAGATGAGGAATGCTGACAAGACCAAAAGCTCTCTGATGTGGTATTTAAGTCCAAGTCCAAGTTTTGAAAATAAATTTGATTATATGTAGAGCAGAAACCAGTTTCTTTCCACCACCACCACCTCGTATTATTCTATCTCAGTGTTTTCTTCCTTATGATCCAATTTACTAAGTGTTTATTGAGTCTATCCTGTAAGTATTGCAGAAGATAGGGAAAAAAAAAATGATCCTCTGTCCTCTAGAATTCATAGTCAGCTAAGAAAATAAGTGAACTACACACATAATGGCATTTACAAGGCCAGGGTAAGAAAGGATTTTAGGAGGGGTTCTGAGACAAATGCTGAACTCTACCAAGATTAATTTAAGGAAGCTGGAGCTTAGGTATATCTTTCACAATAAGTGAAAGGTATAATTTTCACAGTAAGTGAAAAGTAAATCCATTCTTCAACTTTACTAAATGAAAGAAGTGAGCTGGATAATTATAAGTAATAAATCATCCCAAATTTTAATTTCTTCGTGAAAAATATGATTTTTCTGCAGGTGGTTTACTTGTGTTTTACTGACAATATTTACATTGTTTTTCTGTGTAACGGTCAGCTAATATTCGATTAATACAGCTCAAAAATATTTTGAACATTAATGCAACATGGCTAGGATTAAAAATTGGTCATGAATAATTAAAATAGTGAATAATCTATTGGAGATTAAAATTAATTTTCCAATTTTTCATCAAATTCCTAATTGGGTCCTAGACTTAACAAAGGTGAGTGTGGAGGGAGGATTCAGCATCATAAACATCCAGGAGGCACATAGTGGGTTTATGTACATGCGTGTACCTTAGCTTGCTATTAGGATTTTTCACACAAAAGGTTCTCATAAATATTTTTTAAACCACAGAATACATGTTATTAATAAGTCCGGTTTAATATTTTTGCATCATGTAGGCTGTTGTTATATAATTTCTCCAAAATGTAAAGAAAATTTAATTTTTGTTATATATGCCTCAGAATTAATTGTACTTCCTTGATGAATGTTTGGTGTGTGTATGTTTTAGTAACTTATGTTTAAAAACACTGTAAAAGCTATCAGCATTTGGATGGATATCAAAAATGTTATATATAAGTTTGACTATTCATGAAATGATAATAGTTTCCTAAGGGTAGGGAGAGTTTAATCTAGATCCAAGATTGTGTCAGTCTTGTAAATAATGACACAACTCCCTGTAATTATATTGTAATTAATGCTTGGTATATTAGGTTTTCATCATTTTTCTCATACACATTAGGAATGTATCATCCTAAAGTTGTCCTAATTAGCCAACTTTCCTTGGTTAAATAACATTTGGCAGATATTTTCCATAGCAACAAATTGAATCACTCTTTTCGTTCCCTGGTTTTTATTCCTGCCTAAATCAATAAGACATAGTCTCCACATGTCCTTATAACATTAAATTTTTCCAACAGTAGATAAAAGAAATGAAAGTAATAGATGCATACATTTTTATTAGTGTTTTGTGGAGGAGTCAGAAAGATTTGGGGAAACAGGATTATTGAAACATGTAGAATTTTTTTGTAAATAATGCTTTTCGAAAATGAGCTTCAATAATTTATACTAAATTTTGACAACTTTATTCAAATGAAACCTATCTGAAATTAAAATGTCTATAACTTTTTTATATTCAAAATAGAATTAGATGGTAAAATTATGCACGTTGCAACATGATGAAAATTTAGTTTCTATGAAAAAAATTAATATGTATGATAAATAATTATAGGTCGTCATAAGCACACCTGATATTTTAGTTTAAAGGTAGCCAGGACTTTTTTGTTTTAAAGGTCATATTATAAAAAGGAATACTCCTTTTTTAAAAATTAGGTAATGAAAGAATGTTTCTTCTATAATGAAAGTAAATTTGGATTTGTTTGAATATATTTTACCAGACTTCTCCTTTATTCCAAGCCATTTAAGTCATTTAATACATAATCATTTGGTCATAAATATTTGTAAAACCCTTTGAAAATTACTGCCTTTATCCAAAATCTTTTATTAGAATTAATTGACTTCCCAGCATAGATTTTTTTCACTCAGACAGTAGTAGACACATATCATGTTAAGTAAGATAACAAGTTCTACCTGTTGTTCTTAGAGCCTTGTGGGGAAAACAAATCATTACACGAATAATCATTTAAGTGAACTTATGATCAGTACTTTAAAGGACAAGGGTAAGGCACTATAAGACCGAAAAACCAGGCCCCGTCTCTTCATGTGGAAAATCAGGAACAGTCAGGCTGGGTTTTCTTAAGATCAGTTTAGCCGTGATGTGGAGAATGGTGGGGTCTGTTTCTAGTGCCAACTAGAAGCTCTTACAGATGATGAGCAAGCAAGACGGGATAATGAGCTGTAGAATGGAGAGAAATGGATGGATCCAAATATACTTTGGAGGTACATCAAGGAAGGCTTAGTCACTGAATGTGAAAAAGAAGTCTAAGAGAGGGAAGTATGGAGGATGAGTTCTAGATTTCTGGCATGAAGAAATACTAAGAGGATTTTGTGTGGATTTAGTGAGTTGAGGAATGCTGGAAGAGGATCTGGTTTTGGAGAGAGGATCCTACATTCGCTGTTTGATGTGTTCAATTTCAGATGCCCAGTGAGATAGGGGAGTGGGTATGGTCACGCAGGCAATTGGATATAAACTGGAGGTATAAATCTTAGAATTATTGGCCTGGAGAGTTCAAAACCCACTGGCAAGAGAATGTGGACTGAGAAGAAAATAAACCTAAATCTCCCACGTTTAAAGCTTGACTAGGGAAGGAGGAAGCATCAGGAGAGTAACTAAGAAAAGGCTTTCAGAGAGGTAACAATTTAGCAGTAACTGCCGAAGATTTTTTAAAACTAGCGGTATCATCATTTTGATTGTCGTGGTGAATTGGAATGCCTGTATAATAGTAACGGTCTGTAAGAATCAGGAGACTTGACTTCCAGATTATCCACATCTGGGATTTCCTGGGCCTTTTTATGATCTGACAAAATGGTTATTTTCCCTACCACTTGACAGTATTATGAGAAATTATTAAATAATGTGTATGATACTAAAAATTAAGTGCCATGAATATATATATGAATATATATGAATATATATATATATATATATATATATAAACATCATAACTGTTTTCTTAGAAGATATTAAACAGGTATCAATCAAAAATGTAGTTCTATCTATAGGATTTAAATGTATAAAGAGGCATTTTTTTCTGCTTGCAAATATCATTATCATTTATTTATGGAACGTTGGTGAAACATGATTCTGATCATATGAGGTTCATCACTGGAAATGAACATTGGACCTCACACCTGGTTTAGAACAGCCTTTTTTTCTTCCCTGAAGTTAACTATGAAGGTAAACCAGCCAAAGAAGGACAATTCATCATAATTAATATATTACATAGTCTCACCTTGGAAGAGCTCAAATCACTTTAAAAGTTTTATTTAATCAGTAAAGTCGGTATTAATTGTAACAGCATTCTTTGTGAGGCAGTTGTACATGAAACAGTCTATTAAAGTGTCCTTTTTTTCCCCCTCATAGGGTTCCCTGGGGATTCAAGGCCCCCAAGGTCCACCTGGAAAAGAGGGTCAGAGGGTAAGTAAGCATGGAACAACTGGCAGGCATTATTAACTCAAGTTTCTTATTTCTGAACACTAACAAAAATAAAACCAAAATATAGCAAGCAGATGGGCATAAGGAGAATAGCAGCTATCTGAAGGCTGAAATTTGAGATTTAGCAGAGACAATCCAGAAAATTCTATATATTTTCAAGATTGGCAGCACAAATGTACAGAGACAGTTTGGGTAAAATGAATTAATGGTAATTTGATCTAAAGCATATCTGGTCACATTTTGGGGGTTAGAGTTAAGCTGATTTTTGCAGAGTTAGGTTGATGGTTATCTTTGTGGAATTTCAGCCTGTTCGTGAATTTTGTAAAGATTGTGGATATTAACTATATTCTTAGCCAAATCAAATTATTGACATTAATGACTCTGAGATAAACTACATAGAAAGTGAGTAAATTGAACTTGCAATTGGGAGTATAGCAATTACCTTTGATCTCTAGCCAGGTATATTACGGTCCCCAGTAAAAAGAACCCCTGCAGTGATAATCAGTTTCTCTTAAACACTTTCAGCAACAGGGCACCCCATTCTTGTGGCTTATTGTTATTATTACTATGTTCGGATTATCTTTAAGTCTCAACATATTTTATGTATGCTTTCTCATATGACTATTATTAGTTTCTGTTACCTTACTGGTGAGGATTCTGTGGCTTAGAGTTCAGGAGACTTGCCTAAAATCAAAGAACTAATAAATATTAGAACCAGATCTTGAATTTGTGGCTTCTTTGTCTAGATCCCATATTCTCTTTTACTGTCCCAATATATTAACCCTAAATCTGTCTTTTAGTCACTATTGTTTGTTATTCCCAGTTCTACCCTCTGGCACATAAATTTGTTGCCTCAGATATATTAGAGTCCTTCAAGTATTTGAGGACCAGTGGTGTATTTTACCAAGGCTTACCTCTTATCTGGTTAATACAATGCCAATTCTCTTAATTCCTTCTCTTATTATATGAATTCTTGATCCACTAACATTCTGATAGTCTTTCCTAGGAAACACTCATGGACCTGCTGGGGGTGTCAGGTGGGACTGAACATATGTAGTCTTGTTTAGGACACAGAAAAATGTGGCCAGCAAACCTTTCACCAAAAGCAGCAGTATACTTCCATTGTGGCCCAAGACTGAGCCAAGGCTTCTGTGTACGGCATTGTACTTTGTTCTTTCTTTTAACTGACCCCTTTCACTCGAGCTGCTCTGTTTTTAATTATTGGTTTTTTGGCATTACAATTAAGATTCAATTAGGAAAATAAAATTGGACTGAATGATATCCAAGTTTGTTTAGTTTTAAAAATCTTATATCCAGTTATTATTCCCAGTGGCTAGTTCTGTGAACACAAAAGGGATTAATAAGTTTCGATGACTAAGAAAGGAATAATTTTGCAAATAATGGCTAACATTTATGGGCTACCTACATAATGTGTTAAATACTTCATAATTATTATTTAATTTATTCCTCACAATAGCCCTAAGAGGTAGGTTCTACTATGATCTTCATGGAGAAACTGAAGTTTTAAGCAACTAGGGTAGAGTACATTGCTAGTAAGTGCAACTATGCTGATATTTTAAAATTATTTACAAAGTAGTCATATTTGGGTTCTGCTCTAAACACCTGAGTGTACAATTGTAGTTTCCTCTTTAGCTCTCCAGCCCCTTTTCATTTAAGAGGTCATTAGTCCACCTGAATCAAAGTTTTAAATAGTCTCAGGGAAAAAATTAAAAATTACTTCTGTAGATCTGTGCTTTTGAGGCTGTCTTAAGCATTTAAGGCTTTGGAGGCAGAGGACTAGATGGAATGACCTTGTGAAGCTAATTTCCAGGCTTCTCATCCTGTTTTCCTACAGTGATGGCCAAAATGTCTATTGCATCTAGAGCCGTGTTGCTGAATTAAATTCTGTCTTCGGCATCCAGTGAACATTTTCCTTCTAGTAACACCCCTTCCTGGAAACTGAGTGATAAATTATACTCTCTAGGTAATATCCAAGATATATAAGGAACTCATGCAACTTAATAGCAAAACAAAACAAAGAACAATACCAATAACCCAATTAAAAAATAGGCAAAGAAACTGAATAGATTTCTCAAAGGAAGACATACAGATGGCCAGCAGGTATATGAAAGGTGTTTGACGTTGCTAATCATCAGGGAAATGAAAATCAAAACCTCAGTGAGATGTTACAGCTGTTAGAATGGCTATTATCAGAAAGATGAAACATAACAATTTGTACAGATAGTGTAGGGATATCTGTATTCCCATGTTCACTGCAGCATTATTAATAATGGCAAAGGTATGAAAATAATCTAAATGTCCATTGACAGATGAATAGATAAAGAAAGACAGAATTTATATATATATATTCTGGAATGAACTATTAATTACCCTTAAAAAAGAAGGAAATCCTGCCAATGTGGTTGTGATAACATGGATGAACCTGGGAGACATTATGCTAAGTGAGATAAGCCAGACACAGAAAGACCAATACTGCATCTTCTCACTTATATGTGGAATCTAAAAATATCTAAATAATAGAAACCGAGAGTAGAATGTTGGTTATGAAGGGTTGGGGGAGGGGGATACGGGGAGATGTTGGTAAAGGGGTACAAAGTTTCAGTTAAGCAAAGAAAGTTCTGGAGATCTAATGTATAGAATGGTAACTATAGATTACCAATACTGTATTGTATATTTGAAATTTGCTAACAGGGTAGATATTAAGTTTTCACCACACATAAAAAAGGTAACTGTGAAATGATAGATATGTTAATTAGCTTGATTGTGGTGAATATTTCACAATGTATAAGTATATCAGATCATCAAGGTTGTACACCTTAAATATATACAGTTTTAAATTATCAACTATAACTCAATAAAGTAGAAAATAATAATAAACAAATATTTAATTTCTACTCCAAAAAAATCTTACACTCCCTAGATTTGAGATGGCGGAGGGGTGTGTGTGTGTGTGTGTGTGTGTGTGTGTGTGTGTGTGTGTGTGTTAAGAACATTTAATCTAAGATATACACAGTGATATTGCACTTTGGACTTGTACTGATATTGCACTTTGGACTTGTACTGTTGTTTTAATAAAAACTTCTGCCAAGTCAGATCTTCACCCATCCTGTTATTGCACAGTTACCTTTTTGAATCACATTGTTGAATGATTCATTGTTAAATTTCATCTTCTGGATTTTAGTCCCTAATACCGTTCTGGGTTTTTTTTAATTATTATTATTGTTCTGTAGAAATAGCTCCCAGCTTTACATCACCTTAAATTTTGATAAGCCTACATTAAAATCATTGATAAATCCTGAATAGAACAGGGTCTGACAGCTCTATGTAACACCAGCAAAGGCTGCCATCTTGTCTACCATTGATATTCTTGTGGCATGATAATCAAAACATGTACAAACATATTTGAAATCTACATCCTTCCCACCCACATTTCTTAATTTGACTTGTAGTATAATTATGAGAGTCTTTATAAGACTAACTGAAATGAAAAAATATTCAAATGACGTTTTTTAAAAATAACAATGCTTCAAATTGAAATTGTACATTAGCAAAGCTTACATTTCAGAAAGTGGGTTAAAGAATAATTTAAACTTATGCATTCTTCATGATAATTATGGAGGAATATATTCAAATGGTAAAGTTCAACCACTGTTTTATGCAAATTTATTCCATTTATAAATATGTATAGTCTAGATAATTTTATATTACTTTAATTTTATCTTTTATCAAGAGTAACAGTGTTAGAAATGAAGAGTGTAATAGAATTTTAAATATGCTGTTAAGCATGGTTTGTCATTACTACTGCTCTTTTACAATTGTATTAATAGGGGAAAGTAGCTAGAGCAGGTATTGTTGACATTATCCACATTACAAATGATTATTTCTAAATATACTCAGTGATTTATTCTGCTTTATAAGTTCCTTGAAATGGACGCAAATTCAATTTAAAAATGAACACTCTTACATATTTACGTTTAGATCCATATTAGTGCCACTCCCTCCCCTATGCAAGAGTTAGGTTACTACTCAGCTCTTTTAGACATAATAGTATTTTTATGTATGTGTGTGTGTATACACACACACAGAGACATACCCACATACTGAAAGCTAAGGCCAGTAATTTTCCGTTTGATTGAAGTTTGCAAAAGAAAACAACAGAAAAATCTATAAATCTAAAATTAATTTTATTGACTCATTGTCAAGAAACTCTTATATTTTTATTACAGCTGTTTAACCAGGAAGGAATTGACTCTCGTTAAGTTCATTGTAATAAAATATAAAATATGTTTCTAAGGAAAGCAGAGCATTTAATTTTAAATTCCTTTTGCTTTTCTATTTAACCCTTTGAGTAGTGTTTTCAATAAGCACAATAAAAATATGTTTTTTTTCCAAGTAGCACACCAAATTTCTGTTTGAAATTTTCATTAGTTAATTTTATTCTTTTTATTGTCTTTAAAGCTGCTAAGTCTTAGATTATAAAGTGTTATTTTAATAAAATATAGTAATAGTAAACCTCTTGTACTTAAAAGCTGCTCTTAACCTCAACATGGCTGGTGGTGATACCTACATCTGAGATTTGTGGGCTTCGTTATTTTTAACCTCCTGATTTTCTTCTTTGAATCTTTTAGATGCCATTAAACTTTTTTCCACTTTCTTATCTTTTTGAAGTCCTACAAGTAAGACATTTGGTTGGCATATTTTTGAGACTCACATTCTTTATAGATTAACACAATTTAAAAAATTCAGCTAATGTTGACTGTTGACCCTAAACCACAGATTACAAGGTATTAGAGAACAGTAAGGAGAACACCATGGGCTATCACCTACCTGCAGGCGAAGAGTATGGCCCGTGATGAGGAGAGGAGGGCCAGGAGGGGGACCAGGACACTGCAGGGCCGAGAAGTCAACAGAAGACAGTTTCAAGGTGTAGGGAGGGTTCAACGGATTAAAATTTGAACACAGCTTGGGGGAGACATGATGGGTAAGAGAAGAAGTGGCTGGAATTGGTGCCAGATGAGAAAGAAGTTTTAGTTGAATGATTGGGAGAGCACTGGAATCAATGATTGTTAAGAAAAAGTGTGAAAGAATTAGGGGGTGAATTGTGAGGAAGGAGTGGCAGCAGTAGGCACTCTGGTGGAGGGATAAGGACAGGAACCTGATGGAAGCCCAGAAAAGGATCTTAGCGAAACGAAAAGTGGAGTGTTTCAGGCAGCTAAGCACATTCATAGACATTTACATGAAACATCTCAAAAGAACTGGCGTTTATAAACATTCCCTCTCAAATATAGATTCCTCATAGGATTTTCTAATATTCCTAATAGAATCTCCCAAACTATAGAAACTTATTATTATTTTAATATAACCTTGGATTTCTCCTTTATAGTTAAATGAAATATACGTTTGAATAATCTCAGGGTTGGTGTTTAACTCCTAAGGGCTTTTGGAAAGAGATCACTTCTAGGTCTCTGAAAATACATTTATTGGTGAATCAACAATGTTACTTCCCCAAACAAAAATTTGTTTGATTGAACCAAAATGACACATCACTCTTGCACTTTGTTGCCGGATCCTAAACAGAAATTTTAAGTTCCGTACCATTTTACTCCCATACATGTTCTCTCTCAGTTCCGCTTCTGTCTGTATCTTCATTTTTTTTTTGGTTTTGTTTTGTTTTGTTTTACCATTTCACCTGTGTTTTAAAAAAATTTTGTTCAATTTATTGGGGTGATATTGGTTAGCAAAATTATGTAGGTTTCAAGTGTACAATTCTATAATATTTCATCTGTATATTTCATTGTGTGTTCACCACCCAGAGTCAGTTCTTCTTCCATCACCATATATTTGGCCCCCTTTATCCTCTAAAACCACCTCCTCTCCCCCCTTACCCTCTGGTAACCACTAAACTGTTCTCTGTTTGTTTCTGTTTGTTTGTTTGTTTTGTTCATGTGTTGTTTTCAGATTTATATCCCACATGTGAGTGGAGTTATGTGGTTCTTGACTTTTTCTGTCTGACTTATTTCATTTAGCATGATAATCTCAAGATCAACCCATGTTGTTGCAAATGGCAGTAGTTCATCTTTTCTTATAGCTGAGTAATCTTTTATTGTATATATGTACCACATATTCTTTATCCAATCATCTATCAAAGGATACTTTCGTTGTATCCATGTCTTGGCCACCATAAATAAAGCTACAATGAACATTATATCTTTACTGATAAATGATTTCAGACTTTTCTGGGTAGATACCAGGAGAGGAATTGCTGGATCATATGGTAATTCTATTCTTAATTTTTTGAGGAACCTCCATGCTGTTTTCCATAGTGGCTGCACCAATTTACATTCCCACCAGCAATGTATGAGGGGTCTTTCTTCTCTACAACCTCTCCAACACTTGTTATTTCTTTGTCTTGTTCTTAATAGCAATTATAACAGGTTTGAGGTGGTATTTCATTGTGGTTTTGATTTGCATTTCCCTAATAGTGAAGTTGAGCATTTTTTCATATAATCTGTCAGCTGTTTGTATGTCTTCATGTTCAGGTCCTTTGCCCATTTCTTATTTGGATTGTTTGTTTTGGTTTGTTGAGATGTATAAGTTCTTTATATATTTTGGATATTAGCCCCTTTTTGGAGGTGTTGTTTGTAAGTATCTTCTCCGATTCTGTTGGTTGCCTCTTTGTTTTATTGATGGTTTCATTTGCTGTGCATAAGCTTTTTAGTTTGATATAGCCCCATTCATGTTTTTGCTTTTACTTTCCTTGCCTTTAGTTCAAATTCATAAAATCCTCTCTAAACCCAAGGTCCATAAGTTTAGTACCTATGCTTTCTTCTACACAAAGTATTGTTTCAGGTCTTATGTTTAGGTCTTTGAGCCATTTTGAGTTAATTTTGGCATATGGTGATAGATAGCAGTCTAGTTTCAGTTTTCTGCACAAGCTTTCCAATTTTCCCAGCACCATTTATTAAAGAGGCTTTCTTTTCTCCATGGTAAGTTTTTGGCTCCTTTTTTGAAAATTATCTGCCTATATATATGTGCGTTTATTTATAGGTTCTCAATTCTATTCCATTGGTCTCTGTGTCTGTTTTTCTGCCAGTACCATGCTGTTTTGATTACTGTCACTTTCTAGGATAAATTGAAGTCAGGGAATGTGACACCTCCATCCTTGTTCTTTTTTCTTAGGATCACTTTGGCTTGTCATGGTCTTTTGTGATTCTATACAAATCTGATGATTTTTTCTATTTCTTAAAAAAAAATGCCATTGGTATTTTGATGGGGATCACATTAAATCTGTATATTGATTTACATCATGATAAAGTGGGTTTCATTCCAGGGGCACAAGGATAAATCAACATATGCAAATGTATCGATGTGATACACCACATAAACAAAGAAAAGGATAAAAATCATATGATTGTATCAATAAATGCAGGAAAAGTATTTGACAAGACATAATATTCATTTATGAGTAAAACACTTAATAAAAGGGACATAGAAGGAAAGCACCTCAACACAATAAGGGCCATATATGACAAATCCTCAGCTAATATCATCTTTAATGGTGAAAAACGGAAAGCTTTTCCTTTATGATCAGGAAAAAGACAGGGATGCCCCCTCTCACCACTATTGTTCAACATAGTATTGGAAGTCCTAGGCAGAGCAATCAGGAAAGAGAAAGAAATAAAAGTCATCCAAATTGGGAATGAAGAAGTTAAATTGTAACTTTGTGCAGATGACATGATTCTTTATATAGAAAACCCTAAATATTTTACACACACAAAAAAAAAAAAAAACTATTAGAAACAAATAAATACAGTAAAGTTGTAGGATACAAAATCAATGTACAAAAATCCATTGTGTTCCTATATATTAACAATGAAATTTCAGAAAAAGAAATGGAAAAAACAATTCCTATTGCAATTGCAACAACAACAAAAATACTTAATAGTAGTAACTTAACAAAGGATGTGAAGGACCTATACACTGAAACCTATAAGACATTATTAAAAGAAATTGAAGAAGACACAAAGAAATGGAAAGAAATTCTGTGTTCGTGGACTGGAAGAATGAGCATAGTTAAAATGGCCATTTTATCCAAAGCAATATACAGATTTAATGTGCCTTTGTTTTGTTTTCCTCTCCAAGCAAAAACGTTTTTTGTTTTTTTTTACATCTCCAGGCAACCAACCCTTTTTCCAATGTTTTTGTACAGATTTTACTTTCCTTTGAAGTGCTTGCGCTAAGCTTGCTTTGACACCTGTGTCTGGGTTCAGGATTCCTTGCATTCTAAGCAACACGTAGAACCTGAGAGCACTTAGTCCTCACCCCTATCAGGACATGTCCCTTTTTACCAGCCCAGGCTTGACAGTAAAGGAACTGGGTCATATTTCTTCAACAAGGTAGGAATCTGATGTTCAGTCCTACAAAAGCGTGGGAGGGTAAGGCAGGCTGTATATCTGCTGGCTTCTTAGGGTACAAGCAATATGCAGTATAAAATGGTTGCAGCACAGGCTCTAGGGCCAGACTACCTGTATTTAAGTCCCAGCTTTACCACTCATTAGTTGTGTGCCCTTAGGCAAATTCTTCAGCCTCCCTGTACCTCAGTTTCTTCATTTAGAAAACAGAGACGCTAATAATGTCTACTACACAAGGTTGTTATGAAGAGTGTGCTGTGTGGTCTTAGCTATTGTTAGTATTCTCAACCACAGCCTGGTGATCTGATGCTTTTTGTAGAAGGGAAGGCAAGTATATAACTTCAGACATTCAGACTTGATTAAAGAGATGTCTAATTGGTCAAGAAAAATATTTAGGGTAAAATGACTCTTTTCATTACCACTGCATTGAACCCATTTGATTTCACTTTTACGTGAAATCTTATTTTATCTGGATGTTCATGTCAATGTTCTACTACCCCAGAAACTTTACGAGGCCCAGTGTTGATCCAGCTTCATAATAAAATTAAGTTTCTCAAAAAATTTGCAAATGTGGATTTGTCCTTTTCCTGAAAGAAACAGGTGAGGATTGGTGTCCTTATGGTGGAGTAGCTGTTAATGCATAAATTGTTCTGATCATGCATAAATTCACCAAGATGTTTATGGAAAAATGCTTTGTTTTCCTTCGGGCTTATTTGTTTCTGAACGATTTAGGAGCATTTTTTAAGATGATATACTAACATAAATTATGTTCTAATAATTCCAGGGTTATATCAATCTCCTTAGGAAAAAGGACAACAAAATCACTGCTTCTATGAAATCAACATATACTGTAGGACTCATCTAAGCAAAATTTTCCTTGAGCTGATTTGTCTGTATGGGGCTTGATATATTTTTAAAGTGAAATTATACCCCAATAGTCTAGTTATATTCAGCAGAACCTTCATAGAACACAGCAAATCAGTAAAGCAGGTTGGAATTGCCACCCATATCACATAGAAACAATTTCTTCTCACTTTAGGATAGCTTATTCCACAGTACTATTTCCACAGCTATAGAATGATCTCATAGTTTCAATGAAGCAAGTTCAGGTAAAATAATTTAACTATAGTTGCCATTAAATTATTTTACATAGGCCTGAATTTTGGGGATGAGCCTTATGAAGAAAAGAATGAATAGTGATGAATTTTCAGCTCAGGAAGTAATTTGGTTGGCTGCACATTAAGATGAGAGGGAAATATAAGATTGTCTTCCTATCTGTATGTGTTAAAACTGACATTGACCTGTAAAATGAACAGTGAGTGTATCCATAATTCTGCTCACTCACTAAAGCTATGACTAGTGTTTTGTACCAAGATTTGTATTGCTAACAGGAAAAACATCAACAAATTTTAAATAAAGTACTAGGTAGAATATTTTTTGCTTTGATCTACATGTAAATGTATAAATATACATTTTGTGAATAACATTTTAGAGGTTTTACATTCTACAACCAGCACTTCATGTTTATTGCACATGTTTAAACTTCCAATTTACTTCCTATGAAATTTCCTAAGTATGTCTCCCTGAAGATAGCTTGAGAGTTTACAAGAGATATCAAGAGATATTTATCCTATCTGACATTTCTAGATGGGTAACTAGGAAATCATGTACCCTGTTCAGGTCCCAAGAGCTATGCAACTTTCCCCCAACACCTTACTAAAATTTACAAAACCAATAAGATTCAGAGGATAAAAATGATCAAATCTACATTGACTCCTGCATTCCTGTTTGCAGTTTCATAGCAGACTTTGGGGAACCTTCCCTATTGTTCTGATGCCTGATATTGCTTGCTTTGCCTTTACTTGCTATGTTTCTAGAAACTCTCACCATTTAGGATTGTCTAGTTATCCCCAATTTACCTATGAGACTATGAAAATTAACACATGTAATTGAGAAAACTCATATTGAGTTAACTTAGCCATCTGGGGAGAAAAATATACTGTAGTATGCATTTTACCGTATAATAAATCTTATGATGGTTTATTTTGCATTTGTATTTCCTTATATTAGTTGCCATTTCTACTAGGAACATAAGGCATTCAAACATTATGAGCATCTGTCATATATCTCATGTATAGATTATGCACATTTATAACCTGACTTTATTTGTTCTTTGTTATGTGCTTTGGATGTTATATGTTCTGTAACATGTTATTGGATGTTATATGTTATGTAAATATAAAGTCATCTATATGTTTCCATTGTTTTATTCCTTTTTTCAGTGAAAAATGAGAAATAAGTACAGAATATAAAAATCACGTAATAGTCTTCTTCCTTTTGTCATATGATAAATTTCTCAGAGCAAAAGTGTATCATTTACTACTTTATTAGGTTGGTGCAAAAGTAATTGCAGTTTAAATTGCAAACACCACAATTATTTTTGCACCAACCTTATAACTTCCTGTGCTTTGTCCTAACTGATGAGGTCCCAACTAGCATCTGATATACTATTAAGCATGTGACTTTACCATCAACTGTTTCACTTCTTCAGGTGTGATTTAATATTTGTGAGATTTCTTAATAGCATTTCAGGGTTCTTTTCGGTTAGATGCTTCTCAAGATTATAGAATCAGAATTTCAGAGAACATTGAAAAAAACTCAAAGAATGACATTGGTCTGCTTTACCTGAAAATGTGTACTTCACAATTTTCACCTAACGTCCTGCCCCCCGAATACTCCTGATCACTCTAGGTTGGTATTCTCCAAAGCTGCATCAAATATAGTTTCTGAAGCAGTGGAGTAAGGCAGGGAAGGAGGCTAATATATATTAATGCCAAACAAATGTCCACAAGGGAGTAGTTATATAGCAAGGACAAGAATGCTCCACTTTTGCCCCACACTCTGTGATTGGAGGGAAAGATAAATCAAAGGAACAAGATGCTGGGCAAGAACTTCTAGCTCAATCTAAATAGAATCAGATGAAAAAGAGACACAGTAAGAGATGTAGCCCAGACTTTGTGAGAACAAGCCATTCCTTAGATAAAGTTAAATATCACATCTAGTTAATGGCAGTGTGACCCCCCTGGTCCATTGTGGTAAACTTCATTCTAATTAGTGAGTCTCCGCAGTGCACTTGAAACAAAGACACACAGCCCTGGAAAGGCTGTAACAAGAAAAAGATTGTAACCAAGGTTTTATTCCAGTAATATGCATCTAGATTATTAAACCACAAGGAGGTGAGGTTCTTATCTATTTTACATGAGGGGTCAAGTGACACTGTTTGTATTGTAACAGAATAGTTGTAAAAGCTATCTCTGTTATTTGGATTAGTAAAGAGGCAATGTTTTATGTTTTACAAACAGGATGCTGAGTCTGAACGGTTTATTTGTTTATGTGAATAGACCCAATAGTTGGTGTCTGCTATAGAAGAAGAACCCCATTGCACAGGACTCCTTTAAACTGGAGACACCCAGTTCCTGAGTCTTGGAGAGGCTGGGTGGCTTTAGAGAGATGGGCCTGGGAGAAAGTCCCATTTCAGGGACATCAAATTCTGTGCATTTTAGAGGTGAAAAGGAACTGTAGTGTCATTTCCATCCACTAGATAATAAATGTGGACCAGAAACATTCAGCAATTCTCCAAGATTGCAGGGCTATTAATCTCTTTATTCTATATGATGAGCACGCACTGTCTATTTTGTGGTCCCATACCACAATCCAGATTTGTATGTCTTTAAAATGGAGAATATTGAGAAATTTGACCAGAGCCACTTTATTTTTCTAATTAAGGCCACATGTCATAAAAGACAAATGTAGATAGGTACCATTGGTCTTTTTGTGGGCTCTACATATTGTGAAAGCTGTACATTCTGTCCCCGTGCCCTGCGTATCCTGCACCAACAGTTGGGAACCAGCATTGCATGGTCAGTGGGGAACTGGGTTGGAAGTCAGAGCTGCTCTTTATCCAGTTGTGGGATTGGATTAATTTATGACTGACTCAGACAAGTCACTCAAGATTCTAATCTAAATTTATCTGTTTCATCAAATTTAGCTCTCAGGTATATTATGGGATTAAGCCAAAAGCACTTTGTAAGCATTCTGGTGACAGATATTCCATGAAAGAGTGTTATAAATATTACCTACTTAGCCACAGAAACACTTAAAGAGAATGGAAAAGAAGACACTTTCCGCCTAAGTGGCAATATGCTAATAATCCTGCATCAGTATCTTTATTCAGAACATCACACTGAACACATTAGTAGCTATTTGATACATTTGCCATTGGAAATGTCAAGGGAAAAGTTATTTATCCATTTGGGATACTAAATATATAGGTGGATGGCTGCCAAAAGCAATAATTAATCACATTATTAATCAATTTGGAAAATATTAACATGTAAGTTTTCAGAAACACAGAATATTTAAACCATGAAACATTTTTATGGCCTAATGACTTTGAAAGCCAGCAAATTATGTTTATAATAAATAATACAAGACCTTAACTTTGTAGAACTCCATAGTATTTTGACTTACCTTAGGTGATAGCATAGAATTCTCAAAGCAAGTTTAATTTTATAGCACTTTAGTTTTTCCAGTACATTATATTTCAATTTGCAGGGGAAAGTAGAACCACTGAAAATAAATGTGATTTATTTTGCAAAACAAATGTGAGTGCCTGTTTTGTGTGAGGTACTATGGAAATTGGCTTAAGTTGGGTTTCCCTAAAAACAGAATCTAAGATGGGATTCTTGTGCACATGATTTTCAACAGAAACATGAAAGAAAATGAGGGAAGCAGAAAAAGGAAGAGGAATAATGCAGGCAAAAAAAAAAAATGATTTCAGAAGTATAGTCTCAGCCTAATCCCACAAGGCACTTTGGAACACCACAGAATTTATCCTACTTTGGGGCAAGGGGCTAGGCTTTTGATTCCCACTGCATTGGATGGAGATAGGTGCAGTTACTTCTCAGGTATCTCCAGGCAAAGCAGCTCTCATAGACTAACGCAAACCTCTGGAGAAGGGTGCAGGCAGAAGCCATTAGCAGCCAACACCCATAGTAGTTGGGTACCAGACAAACTTGGCACCTACAGCATCTGCACCAGAGGTGGAATAAAACACTATCCTGAATCTTACGAAAGCAGCATCCTCAGTGGCTTTTGAGTAGGAGTGAAGGCATGATGAAAACTTTGATACAATTAACCTTATCCCAAGAGAGAGAAAGAAAAAGGGATAGAGGGAGGGAAGGAGAGAGAGAGATAGATAGATAGAGAGAGAGAGAGAGAGAGAGAGAGAGAGAGAGAGAAAGAAAGAGAGGTTGTGTGTGTGTTGTGTGTGTGTGTTATTCTTTCAGTTATTCTCTCAGTCTAATCAATAAGTAATTAAAGGCTAAACTAAGATCATGCTTATGGAAACAAAGTGAAATGACCAGATGGGACAGACATCAAGGAGAAAGAATGAGCAGAGAGACAAGGCAATGGACTTATGTATCAAAAGTGATTACTGAAATATCAAATCTGAAATAGTGCCAGTGTCTTTATCCAAAGTAGAAAACACTGGAGGAAGTGAGTAAGTTTCAAGCCTAATAGCATTGGAGCTGCTGAAAGGATTTGCAAATGGAAATACTCCAGCCTCTTTAAACCAAGATTGTGTTCATAAGAAAAAGGACAGAGTGTACTATTAGGAATTCATCGATTTATAGGTGTTAAATGAAGCGATAGGATGGCCAAAGGAAAGACTATACAAAAAAAAGACCTGAGGGAAGAATCTTGAAATTAGGGTGAAACTATATAAAGGAGTGCGTGGGGAGGTGAATGAGAAAGTTAAAAGTATAGAGAAATAGAATAAAAGAAAATTTTTGAAAACAAGAGAATGGTCAACCAATTGGAAACGCTTTATAGGGATCGCGGGGGATGGACTCTGAGGCAAAGCCATTGGTGATCTTGAACAAGGCTGGTTTCTGAGTGGGTATGTTGTGCAGAGGTGGCCGTGACATTGCATGGTTGGGTCTGGGAGTGTAGTCGGTATTCACAAAGTCAGAGGATTAGGGACTCTTCTTTTCAAAAGCTGAGGCTTAACATCACATTTCGAGAGGTGAAGGCAGGTTTTTTTCTTGTAATTGAGTACATTTGTAAACTAAGGCAAGGAAGTCAATGAATAGGGAGAAACTGAAGTTACAAGCAACAGGAAACAGTAATAATCCAGAAGTATCAGAGGAGGCTAGAGAAGACGCACATGTACATGTGGGTCAGCACCTCTACCTCAAATCCACATGGGAAGAGAGGAGGGGCATGGCACTCTCTTTGGGGGCAACTAATGTGGAATCAAGTCACTATGCACAAGCATCTCATACAGAAAGAACTTTTCAGCGTCAACATAATTTAATACAACTTTTGCTCTTTATAAGAGGCATTGGGGGGATCAAATATATGGTGATGGAAGGAGAACTGACTCTGGGTGGTGAACACACAATGGGATTTATAGATGATGTAATACAGAATTGTACACCTGAAATCTATGTAATTTTACTAACATTGTCACCCCAATAAATTTAATAAAAAAAAAAAAGAGGCATTGGTCTCAAGATTGTTCATAGTTTTCAGATAGCTACTACTTTCTTCCTTCATCAACAGAAGCCCTATGCAGTCAAGTAAAAGCAGAGAGAAATATACTGCAGGTGCCAAATAAATGTATACACATGACATGTATTCATCTTTTGTTATCGGTGTATATTGAATATTACAATTCTAGTAGTTTTTCCTTTCTTAAAATGTGTATACATTTTTTTGGCACCCTCTGTATAAGTAGAGGAAGCCAAACTAAAAGAAGGTGAAGGGGTAGGGTATTGAGAGATAAAAAGATCTATTGCAGTTTCAGAGTTTTGCTAGACTCTTCAAGCAGCTGGTCAAAATGTAAGCATTTCTTTTTACCCTTTCTATCTATGCTATGCCTCTTTTTCTTTGTAAATTATCAGTGCTATCTTAGAAGAGCATTTCTGTGATCAGCTGTTCACTTGAATTCATTTATTTTGTTTTATAAATTCATTTTGCTAGAATACAATTCTAACTTATTGGAAAACTTTGTTTTATTGGTATAATGTCAATGATGTCAGAGTAAAATATCGTCAAAATTAAATTGTTTTTATTTATTGCTTTTGACAATTTTACTTTTTATATTTCTGTACATTCTATAAACTATCATGTATTTTTTTCTCAAATGATAAAAAATTTCTGAAGCATGCTAATTAAGTGTAATTCCCAAGCTAGGAAATGTCAAGGAACTGGTTTACCATATAAATGGCACTGCCTGTGCCTTTTTATCAATAAATCCTTGTTATAGTTATGAATTTTTGTGTAGTATATTAACTTACTACGGGCTTAAAATATTTTTCACTGGGAACGGATGAAATGAATGTAGTGTATTTATTTGTAGTGGTTACCATAGAGATAAAAACCTTTTCAAACTAAAAGAGGGATGGCACAAAAATTACTTGTTCAAAAGAAGTTATGCTTCTAATTTAACATTGAAAATGGTGCACTATTCCCTTTCTTTTTTATTTTGTTAAAATTGCATGATGCGAGCATGTATGGTATACTTTTATTAGATCATTTCTAGTATAAGAAAAACTGAAGCAAAAATGAAATATGCGAATTCCCCACAGCATTTAGTGGGATGAGGCTTTCATTTTTAATTTTTTATTCTTAAGAGTTAAAACGTTCCTATTATGTTCCATCTACATACTCCTTTTTTATATCTGGCTGTTCAATTTGAAATCTAATTACCTATAATGTCTTTTCTTAAAAACAAACAATTTATTGGCTTTCTTTTTCTGCCACATCATTTCCAACAATTAGACACATTTTCTAGCAATAACACAATTACAAAGATGAACAAATCTATGAAACTTCCTAAGATCTTATTATTGTTCATGTTCAGATTTTGTGAGTCTTGTAGACTTCCTTTGAAAAAATCAAATTAGGACACTCTTGGATAATATTCTATAACTTAGAATTGTTTTACTTAATTTGATTCTGTTACAAAAAGTCAGCATCATCCCTTTCTGGAGACAGTGAAATGAGCTAAACCAACACTAAGACAGATGATTAATTAGGTAGGGAAGAGTCAGCTAATGAAAGAAGACCATCGTGGATGATGTGCCTACCACATCTCTGGGAGAGCAATGTGATTTAGAAAGACAAAAGGGGAACAAGTTCACAGAAAACAGACCCTGCCTTATCTTCATTTTCCTCATAATTAACCCTATGTTTGTTTTCTTTTAAAGCATAGATTACTGTCCACCTAGTTAAAGGGATTTAAAAGGAAGTAAAAGAATGAGGGGGATTGTCCCCTTGGAAGAGATAGGAGTTAATAAGCCATGGGTGCTGTGCAGTGCAATGAAACTCAGGAATGGTGCTCCGACAAAGAGTCACCAAAACATGATAAGTACAAACATTGAAAATTCAGGTTTAGGAACTTTTATAATAATTTAATACTGTTATGAAAGCTAAGCATGTGATTATTGGATTCACTCAATTGAATAGACTGTAAATGAGTTGGTATGTTGTTGAATTCACATGGAGAGTCACAAGGGCTAGGTGCCTACAAGTCATGAACAGTAGGGCCACAGCACAACATGTGACATTTTGAGGTTAGCTTGTCAATTGGTACACACAAAAATCTGAGAAAATGGAATCATTTTTATAAATTAGTATTTTTAAATATTTTAAGCACGTTAGGGAAGTAAAATTTATACTATTTATTTTTAACCCCAACTAATAGCAAAACAAGCTTCACAGGATTTTTAAAGATATATTTTCAGCAGAAATTAACTGATGGCCATAGGAGTTTTCTTCCCAAAGAAATGAAGAGCAAAAGAATTGATGCTAATTTTACTAGGACGTGTGGTTGTTCATATATTGATTGAGTTAATTGATGGTGAATCATTAAATCATAGCATGTTATTTATAGAGATGGACTGGCTAATGGGGCAATGAAACCATCAAAATGTAAGCAACATTTATAAGCAAAATATAAATAACTTCAAAACCAAAGAATTTTTAAACAATGAACACTGACTTCAAAAGCCAATTGAAGCAAATGTTTAATACTTTATATTTCAATACTAGTACTTTCTAGTCTTGTAATAGTGCATTAGGATTTCTGAGACAAAAATAAACATACTCGTACATTTTTGAGGTATTAGTGAAAAATGACATCAAAGATATTTGTTTGGAAATATGGGGTGAATATGTAGCAAAGATTCCATTGCTTGATATATTTAAAAAAAATAGCTAATACCAATTCAAAGGACAAAAAAAACTAGCAAAATATTTTTACTGTATCGTGACAATGCACATGTAATTCTCATGTGTCAATTCTTTTGGTATGTATAGGCAACTATAGATGATGGTACTAGAAGGAATCATTTTTCTTCTTCTTCAGCTTCCTAACCAATAAATATAACCAGCTCTTAGCTGTAGAAAAATATGAAGGATTACATTGTTGGCAAATATGGCTTGGAGTTCAATTTTTGTATAGGAATATGTTCTGATGGCACAGCTGCAATGATAGGGAAGCATTCTGGAGCAGTTACCCTGATTAAGGAGCTTGCACCAGGGTGTAAACCAGCACTGCTTCCTTCATCAAGAAAATCTTGCCAAAAATGATTATTAGATTTATCATGGTGATCAAATTGTAAGGCATATAAATGTCAAATCACTATGTTGTACAAATGAAATTAGTATAATATTATATACCAACTATACTTAAATTAAAAGAAAACTTTGAAAAAGAAAGTTTTGCTAACAAAGAAATGTCAGCTGAATGAAACAATAGGTTTAATGACATGGTAAAAATTGTGAATTTGGGAAAAGTCATATGTTGTTTGAGATTTTAAAAATTTGATATAATACATAAAAAGTTCAAAACAACTATTTTTGCAAACTCAGGTATGATAGTTGTTGAGGAGAAAAGTTTTGTCAGGAAAGTTAGAATTACAGAATCAACTCAATGTTTCTGCAAGTTAAAAAACCAGTGTCTCAACATAACTGATCATGAGGGAAATGCAAATCAAAATCACAATATCACCTCATACCTGTTGGAATGACTTTCATCAAAAAGACAAGAAATAACAATAGTTGTCAAGGATACTGAGAAAAGGGAACCCTTATGTACTATTGATGGGAATTTAAATTGGTACAGCCACTATGGGAAACAGTATGGAGGTTCCTCAATATATTAAAAATAGAACTACCATGTTTCCTCGAAAATAAGACCTAGCCAGACAATCAGCTCTAATGTGTCTTTTGGAGCAAAAATTAATACAAGACCCAGTTTTATTTTACTACAATATGAGACCCGGTCTTTAATATAATATAACATAATATGATATGATATGATATGATATGATATGATATGATATGATATAATATAATATAATATAATATAATATAATATAATAATAATTATAAACCTGGTATTATGTTAATTTTTGTTCCAAAAGACGCATTAGAGCTGATTGTCTGGCTAGGTCTTATTTTCAGGGAAACACGGTATCATATGACCCAGAATTCCCACTTCTGAGTATATATCCAAAGGAAATGTAACAGGACCTCAAAAAGATATCTGCGCTTCCATGACCATTGCATCATTATTCACAGTAGTCAATATATGAAATCAACCTAAGTGTCTATCAACAGATGAATGGATAAGGATTATATCTGCTTTATCTATTCATTATTTACACACACACACACACACACACACACACACACACACTCACACACACTATAGGTTAGATATGTTAAAAGCAAGAAGCAAGCTCATTTTTTACTCCAAAACTTTAAATACTGAGACTTTTTGTGGATTTGTCACTTAGCACAGTTGCCCTGAAAAAGCACAACCAGTCAATGGTATTTGGGGACTGAAATCCAGCCTGTGCCCTACTAACTATGTGCCCCAATGTAGGGCTGCAGGCACCAGGAGAAAGAGTGTATTTTTGTCATTAATACGAAAAGCACTTTATCAGCTAACTGGTGGACCCATCTCCTTAGACACAAAATCAGTGAGTATTACCTTATGGGAACTTGGAAGTGTAATTTGGTAGATTTTTCCATTTAATAAAGTGCTAGATGAATAAATGGTTATTTGTCTCCCACGCCCTGAAAAAAATCTGTACTTCTAATGGTATTCTAGAACAGTTTTGAGAGGTTCTTTTCTTTGTCATTGTAGAGATGTTTGTGAAATCCAGCAGCACCTCAGGACTAAACTAATTGTAACATAGGTTGACAAGTATTTTTTGAAATGTTTTATGGACGGCAAATGTTTATAAGGATTCTTTATTCTTTCTCCTTCTATTTCTTGATGTTATGAAACATGACAGAAGGCTTTCTTTAAGGCCACCATACATCTCTAGCTTATCATAAATGGATACTCTATTTCAAACCTCTAAGAAACTGATACTTTGCATCAGTAGACCTAGATTTAATTTCAGCTTGCTCAGTTTACATTTTGAATGCCATTTAAAAATATTTGCCATTGTTGTGCTGTTAGAGAGACCACTAATGTTTTATGTAACTGGAAGTCCCGATGATCCCCAATTAGGTGATTTAAAATTTAGCTGCATAAATTGAAATATTGGGAGTGAATTATGCTATGGCAACACTTAACCATATGTTAATAACTGAACTGACATTTTACAGGATAAAGTTTTTCTAGCAGAGAAAATAAAATGGTGCTAAATTCCTAGATTCCTTGGGATGTAAGAGCTTTCCTTGGGTGTAATACTTGAGCAACAGTGTAGAAAGCCTGAAGAAATAACTGACACTTCGCCTTATAATATGATAAAGAGCCTTGCACTTCTTGTACTCTGTATTTTGCTGCTTTGGAAATATTTTCATTTGGAAATATTATCCTCTTTTCTTCTTCTTTCTTCTCCTTCTTCCTCTTCTTCTTTTCTCTCTCTCCCAAAAAGAATAGATTTTAAAAACAATATTGATTACCAAAAAATTTGTTAAAAAATACATACAAAAATAATTTTTTCACATTTCAAAATACTCAAAACTATTTATTTATTCATATATATGTATATATGTGTGTATGTATATATGGGGTGTGATCAAAAACTACAATGAATATTTAAATTAAAAAAAAAGATTACAGTAAAAGACACATTGTCATTAATCCCCCTCAAAATACTCCCCCTCACTTTGAACACATTTATCCCGTCATTCTTGCCACGTTCTGAAGCAGTTCTGGAAGTCCTCTTTCATGAGTGTCTTTAGTTGCGCTGTCATGACTGCCTCGATGTCCTGAATCGATTCAAAACATTTACCTTTCATTTTGACTTGGGGAAAGAGCCATAAGTCACAGGGTGCCAGATCCAGTGAATAAGGTGGGTGAGGACACACCATAATGTTTTTATTTGACAGAAATTGCCGTACCAGAAGCTATGTGTGACATGGAGCATTATCATGATGGAGGATGAAATTGCCCATTTCGTGTTATTGCATTGTATGTGATCCATGATTTACAGCATACTTTTATTTTTTTTTTACAGCATACTTTAAAACACACCTTCTCTCAACCGTAGCTCACACCCAACTGACTGCACTGAACAAGTTGAAACTTATCACATACTGTTACTAAGGTTCAGTGTGCCGCTTCCTATATTGAAGATCCCTGCCTTTCTGTTGGATGGCATTTGGTAGCAGCATTCATCATATCTTTTGATCATACCTCGTACTTATATGTATACATATATGTTTATGTGTGTGTGGGGAGGTGTGTAAGGAATTAGGCTGTTACTCTTGAGTATGGGCCCTAGTTTGCCCTTTGTAAAATCTATAATATTCATTTCATTTGGAGACTGGGGCCAAAGCTATGGATACCACCTCCTTAGGAAAAATGTTTACATTTGAAAACTTAAGTTCTAACCCTGCCAGGCATCCTGCCAATTCTTACCAAATGCTCAGAGAAGAGAACTAGATCACTGATGACTGCATATTACCATTGTTTGAAAACATTTCTGGGGACGTATCTTACCCATAAGTCAGCCATGTTGACGTGCTAATGTCAGCACATACTATGTGAGGCTTAACTAGACCAGTACATTAGCCTCAATAATATAAAATTTCAAAATGAGTATTTGGTATATATTTTTCCGTGGTATTTGCCAACAATGTAACTAATCCACTAGCTCTACATCTGAATGTATTTGACGACCTCCTCCATGCCCCCATGCCTCCATGCATGGGAAACCTTGGAACCATCTTTATAAAAGAATGGGTAAGCATTTAAGGAGAGCTCACTGGATGCCAGGCACTATCCCTGCCTTCAAGGAGTTTATAGTCTAATAATGGGGAAAAGATCATATAAAGCTCTTTTCAAACTTAGATATTTATCTTTAAGTAAATACTTCTCAGATGTTCATATATTCCAGACCACTGTTTTTAGGCAAGTATCTTTGTACTCCTTTTTTTTTTTTTGTAAGATGAAATAGCTAAGGCTGAGAGATTGTGACCTGTTCAGATTTGCTTAGTTAAGCTAATAAATAAAAAAGAAGGTACTACAGGTCAAGTCTCTGGTTTCTCAATACAATACATATTGTTTTTCCAACCTATTTTTATTGTTAAGCCAATGATCAATCATTTTTGTCATAAATATATAACAAAATCTATATTCATCTCAACTGAGTAGTACCTTTCTATAATATAAATGCATAACCATGGCAACAAATGTACCCCATAATAAAGTATGCCAAATATTGGTATAGAAATATTGCTACTCTAATCATGCAAAAATATATATATATGGCCAAGTTTAATACAACTTCCAACTCTTGAAAATAGTGATAAACTACTATTCTCTTTTCTTGAATCTCTTTATGCAACCTTAATGTTTTCTGTAAAAAAAAAAAAAACCTTAGGGAGGGAAGAACACAAATATTCTCATACTAGACTATAAGTCCCTCAAGGGTAGGATCTGTATCTAATTTTCTCTTTAATATCTAGTATTCAGCATATTATAAGCACTTAATGAAAGCACATATGCTAATTTTGTTATAATATTACACGTTTATTTTCCCACTCATTTGTGTTCTTCTTTAGCAGTTGACTTCTCATTCAGGTAGCAAACAAATCTGTAATTTTGACTGTTCCCAACATTAGCTCTTGAAGTTTTAGTTATTGATGTTTCTAAAGTATTTAAATTTATGTTCCACCTATAGGCATACATCCAAATGAACATGGGAATATTACCAAATAATGTTATGTTTAGAATCACATATGGAAGTGATTGGATTTTTCTCTTTGCCTGTGGATATCTTGATATCAAATAGACCTCGCCTACATGTCTTCTCTCCTTTGAAGGGACTTAAATCTTGTTTATTCAATATTATTTTCTCCAAGTAATCATCAGGTAAAACTATTATATGTAAGGCAAAGAATGACATAACTACTTCAATTTATATATTTTTTCCTAGCTGTTGGTTTCACAGCCATGATCCAACATTAAGGGCTTTATTTCTTTCATTACCCTCTCAGAGTTCTTATTTGTAAGTTATTGGGACCTTTGGTCATCTATTACTATAGGGATCTTTATAGTTTTGCTTCTATATTTTAAAAGATGTCCAAACTATGGCATTGTTTCTCAGTAAGGACACTTAAGTTATTGATTGATCATATCATAAGAGATCATAAACTACACTTGCATATTTCTGTGTATTAGTTTAAACATTTTTTTCCTTGCAAGGTCTTTTCACTTGAGTTAGGCCAGTCAACTGACATATTGCTCATTAATCATACATATTAACTAGAGTAGTTAAAGCTTTAAAATTCAACTTACCAGGCTGTCCACATGGACTAGTTCTTATTTTCTAAATGTGATGACATATGCTTCAGATACTGCTAATTAGGTCTTTCCCTCGAAACTTTATCCTGACATCTTTTAAGAATATTTTTTCCCCTTGAGTACAAGTTCGTTAAATTATTAATATCCTTGTATAAGTCTTGTAGGATTACTTACACAATGCAGCTTTCTCTATTTTAAAACCATAGTTCACAGTGAAGGATGCAATAGATCTTACTTTCTTACATATCTTTTTTTTTTTTTCACTCAAAACAAGGGACTGAGTAAATATCAAACGATAATAGATACTATATTTAATAACATAAAATGTTAATGGAAGTAAAAAATATTTTGTATGTGTAAATGAAAATGTATATTAGTCAGGGTTCTTCACAGAAACAAAACCAAAAGGACATATACATATGGTCTGACAATTAAGTTCGTGAGCTCATCCTAGAAAAAGTGCTATATACCTCATTGTTGAATATCACTATGGTCACCTTCAAAGTACTCCCCTTGGGAAGCTATGCACTGACACCATTGCCTAGTCCACCCTTTAAAGTAATTTTGGAACTCTTTCTGGAGTGGCCATCAGAGCTGTCATTGTATTATCCTAGATATTCTGAATGTCATCAAAATGTCTTCCTTTCAATATTTCCTTTATCTTTGGGTAAAGAAAGAAGTCATCGATGGCCACATCAGGTGAGTAGAGAGAGTGTTCCAATACAGTTATTTTTTTACTGGCTAAAAACTCCCTCACAGACAGTGGCATGTGAGCTGGTGCATTGTCACGATACAAGAGCCATGAATTGTTGGTGAAAAGTTCAGGTCGTTTTCGTCTAACTCTTTCATGCAGTCTTTTCAGCACTTTCAAATGGTAAACCTGGTTAACTGCTTGTCCAGTTGGTACAAATTCATAACGCATAAACCCTCTGATATCAAAAAAGTTTAGCAACATCGTTCACGAACTTAATTGTCTGACCTCGTATATAGAAAGAGATTTATTTTAAGGACTAGACTCCAATAACGTGGAGGCTTGGTAAATACAAACTCTGTAGAGTATGCTGGCAGGCTGGAGACCCAGCAAAGAGTTACAGTTTGAGCCCAAATTCAGTCCTTGTTCCCTGGGGGAGGTCAATCTTCATTCTATTCAAACCTTCAACTGATTGGATAAGACCACCACATTATGAAGGGCAATCTGCTTTAGTCAAAGGCTACTAATTTAAATGTTAATTTCATCCAAAAAACACCTTCACAGAAATATCCAGAATAATGTTTCACCAAATATCTAGGCATCATGGCACAGCCAAGTTGACAAGAAAATTAACTATCACAAGATGCAATGCAGATAACCAATTCCTGGTTATCTTCACAAATGGAAGGAAATGTTGCCATAGCAATCTAAGACAGATAACCTAAAATCAGCCCTACTGAGCCTCTGTATTAAATGGTGAGTTTACAGTTTTACCTCCCTGCCTATTATCTACTTAGATCAACTTGTATAACAGTTTTAAGACAAAACATCCAATTGCTTCCCATCACAATGAAAATAATAAAACTCAGAGCCCTCACCATAATTAACAAGGCCCAGCATTACCTTGCTTGCCTACCACCCACCCACTGGCTTGCTTTTGTCTAGCGACCTATGCTTCTTGCTGTTCCTTGAACAAGCGATACTCAGGACGTTGTTTTTGATGTTCCCTCTGATAGATGCTCTATCCTGCAAGACCTGCAGACTCACTTAGTTCAGGTGTCTGCTGAGGCTGCCCCTGATTTCCTTCTAAAACTGCACATGTCCTATATAACTCTATACCCTTTCCCCTGCTTTATTTTTTATTGCTATCCTATAATTATCAGATATGCAGTAAGTACAGCATAATGATAATTATCAGAGATGATATAGCCAAGTTGCCTGGATTTAAATCCCAACTCTGCTACTTACTAGTCATGTGACCTTAGGCAAGCTGCTTTGTCGTTCAGTTGCTGCATCTGTAAAACAGAGCTACCTCAATGATACTTTGAAGACTTAATGAATAAATAGATGTTAGTCACTTAGGATGGTGTCTGGCAGAGTAAGGACCATGTGTTATCTACTACTATTAGTATTCCCATTGGAATATAAGCTCTACAAGGACAAGCTTCAAGGTATTTCCAGAGCACAGAAAAGGAACTCAGTAAATGTTTGTTGAATGAATTAATGAATGAAGCAACTGAGCATATGCCAGCTGAGAGTGGGGAAATGTCCTACAAAGACACAGTGAAGAGGTAGAAGTGAACAAATGAAGATTTTAAAGTTGTAATGGAAATTTTTTGTAGTTGAGAAACCTGATTTGTATGTATTTATGTGTACGTATGCATGTATGAGTGTGTATGTCTACTACATGTAGCAGGATGTGGAGAACAAGATATAACTGGGATTTCTGCCTGTAGGATACTTTCCTCCAGTGTTATAGTAATAGATAACACATGGTGCTTACTCTGCCAGACACCATCCTAAGTTACTGACATCTATTTATTCATTAAGTCTTCAAAGTATCATTGAGGTAGCTCTGTTTTACAGATGAAGCAACTGAATGACAAAGCAGCTTGCCTAAGGTCACATGACTAGTAAGTAGCACAGTTGGGATTTAAATGGAAAAGTCAGAGGAGAGCATAAGAAGAATCCATCAAGTGACCCACAGATGGGGCTGGCAGGAGCAACTGGGGCCCCTGCTTTCCCAGTAAACCCTAAACTTATGCTGGGAAAAGATTGGAGCTAAAGGAGAAGCAGACTGTGGGGAGACAGATTGATGAGGAAGACTCTGAACTGTTTTTATCCGGTTTCAAGTGACATAGGATATTAAGTTTAAGGACATGAGGAGTATTCAAATCAAGAAACAGTATACCCAATACCTGTATAATAGCATGTCCCCAAGTGTTCAGTTTTTGAAATTCAGATATTTCCCCTGTACTTAAATCAACTGTGTAAGACCAAGGAGCAGCAGGCTGGGAAATACCTTCTGAACACACTTGATGGAAAGGCTGGTGATAAGTCTCAGAGGAGAAAAGGACCAAAGAGGACACACACATCTATGTCAGTGCAGAATCATCTAGGGAAAGCTGTTCCTATCTGAGGGGACTTTTTAGGGGTTAGTGCCCCATCTTGTTGCTGAGGGTGTATAGACGGCTTCCTCTGTCCTCCCATCTCGTGACCTTACTGACCCCCCCCCCCACCACCAAAGGGAAGCTTGAACACATATTGAAAGGTAGCACGTGATCAGTTTGGGAAGGAACTTAACACCTACTCTCCCTCCCCAGAACTTCTGAGCTTACCTATAACTGAATGAACAAGTCTCTTCAACAGCTGTTGTGCATAACTGTCCCTCCTCTTCTACCTTGATGGCAAGATCCAGGTCTCAGCCATCTTAATGTATTTCCCCTCAGCACATTATGTAAAACACAGAAGTAAACTTTTGCTGAATAAATTTTACTCATCTTTTTGATAGGATTTGATTCTGAAGTCAGCATTTAAAAATCCAAATGCAATTTACCGCATTAAAATCAAATTAATGAATTGATAATTATACACTGAAAATTTTTCTGTTTCAAAATTTGGTAACCTTTACAGTTTCATCTTACAGATCCTCTGGAATTCTCTTTAGTTGCAAGCACTTACTGAATAGCTGCAAAATGTATTTCTATGAATTTATTTGGTGCGAGTCAATTTGATCCTTCACATTGAAAATGAAGTTCTAAAATTCCACCCCTTAAGGATACATTTCATCTTTTAAAGTAGGCAACTCAAAAATGCTGAAAATTACATTCTATTACTTTACTTTAATTGAAGTCAAAGTGTAAAATGTCATTAATGATTTCTTCATTCCAGTGCTGGCTGGTCAGGCTGGGCTTGTTCTGTTTCACTGGCCTAGACTCTGACATGTCTGAAGTTTGTTTTCCTTTTAACATTTCTCTTCAACAGGACACTTCAGTTTATGTACATTATTTGCCCCTTTACATGTGGATTTTATGGACTCTAAATCTAAAAATATAACAGTTTCCTTAATAAAAGGGAAAGATAGACTTCTGCATTCATGAGGCATTATGAAAGTGCTTGGAGATATGGCAGGCGGGTGGCATAGTTCTCAGACAAGGAAGGCAGTGTATGAGGCCCGATCCCCCTTCTCCAGTCTGGGAGCGTGCCTGTTGTGGACTTCCAAATATGGAGGAAAGGATATTTCACAGTGCACTTCCAGCACCCACCCTCTTAGTGTGGCACAAAAACGTTAAAATATAACACAGCATGTTCAGGAAATTGTATAGCCACACCCTACCGCTGCCCCACCCATGATACCGAGACGAATCAAGTGCCTTGGCAGAGATTGGCAATGGCAGGCACAGAAAACAGAGCCGGAAATCAGGACTGAAAAAGTGGGTGGTTTGGCACGGCAGGCAGGAGCCCAGACAGATCCAAATGGAAGGCTGTGGTTGGCATGTTGGCAGGCCTGCCGCAGTCAGGTTAGATTCTGAGCAGGCACGCAGGAATCAGATGAGCAGGTGAGAAGGAGGAAGACCCGAATCCCAAAGGTCACAGTAATCAGCAAGTGGGACATTTAAGAATCTGGCTTGGTTGTGAGAACACAAGAGAACCTCATCAATTTCAGCAGCAAAGTAACCTAAACTGTGGACGTAACGTACCGTGTTTCCCCCAAAATAAGACCTAACCGGAAAATAAGCCCTAGCAGATTTTTCGCAATGACGTCCCCTTAACATAAGCCGTCATGCGTCTTTTGGAGCAAAAATTAATATAAGACCCAGTCTTATTTTTGGGGAAACATGGTAAATACCCTCCAAAGACACCTTAATCCAGAGGATTATGGATTTTAGGATCAGATACACTTGTATTTAAATTTTGGCCCCATGAATTAAGAGGAGAATGATTTAGAGCTAGGTGTTTAACCTTTCTTTCTCTGAAAAATGGGTATGATACCACCTACCCACAGTCATTTTGAGGGGATTAAATGAAATCATATGAGTCAGTGCTTAGCACTCATGCCTGTACCATGGCAAGCCCTCGATAGTTGGTAACCATTTTAATAATTGTTAGTCATAAACCTTTCTTATGTTTTCTAGCATAACATGGACAGCTCAGGGCACAAGAGGAAAAGCTATTCGGTATAACCAGTCAGAAGGGGTTAAGAGGTCAGATCTTGACTTATTTTCATGACCAAATTGGTATCAACACGGTAACTTAACAGGAATCCTAAACTGTGGCTATATATACTACTGACCACACACCAGACCATTTAGCCCAACTTAATGCTCTAATGAAGTGTTATCATTTATTCTGATTATCATGTATTTAATTGTAGCTGAGGGGTTGTTTGATAATAATGTCACAACTTCAAACTTGTTTCGAAAATCCACATTAGTTATTGGTAGAGTCCATCCAAGGAAAAGAAAAGAAAGGGACAGAGAGATGGGAAATCGTGGAATGATTTAGAAACTTTGAGATCCCAACCTAAATGAGGAAGGCAGTATTGAGAACGGCATCCCAGTGTGGATTCATTTTTCCTCGGCGCTAAACCTATTTCAAATCGTTTGTTCATGCTGAATTACATCCTCTTCCCATGTCCTTACAAGAGCCACTTGTCTGATCCCTGAAATAATGAGGCCTTTATGACTCGTGTTGTTGCTGTCATAGATGTATTTTTAAATATCTGTTAAGAAATAAAATGCACTTAGGACATTACGCATTGCTCACATAAGTATTCCATTGCCATTTTTTCACATATCATTGATTTCAAAATGTGGTAACTTTTTACATCTGTCATAAATCTTACTTCCGCTCGCAATGTAAAAAAAGAAAACTAAACGTCCCAGATAGTCCGTAATGTTCTCCTGTGTAATTAACACCTCATTCACAGTTGTGGGTGCCAGTCAACGCCCTGTCTCCTCTTCCTTGACATTTCCTTGATACCTTGTTCAGGCTGAGCTGATGCCTAAGAGTGTGCTAAATACACACACGAGAACAGGGAAATATTTGAGAGGAGCCAGCTGTATTAGCAAGACCTGGCAATTTAGAGAGACTACTTACACACATGTCTCCTCTGTGGGTTTGGGGATCTGCATACCATCCTTTATTTAAGTCTGATTACTAGAACCTTGTCTTTATCATCATCACCCTCATCAACAACAAAAACCATCTGTCAGATAAGTACAGTAGTCCATTATTTGCATTCTTCCCTTCTTAATGCTCCTGGAGGGCCAAATGTTTATAAATCAAGTGGCTAATTTAAGATACACGTGCTCTCATCCTGCAAGTCATCCTGGAAGCATCGGGTTATTTTTACTGCTGAAAATTTGTGGATGTCATTTATTTAAATAGCCTTGTTTTTCTTTTTTGTTTTCCTTCTTTCTAACAATAGCACTCTCTGTGGCCTTGCACACAGTAAATGCAGAAGGGTAAAGTCAGTAGATAATTCAAATAAAATCATTTCATTGTGGTAATCTCCTGATTTCATTTTTTAAAAAAATTTATTAACGTATAGCATACATTCAGAAAAAAACATGTTTTGTGAAGGTACAGCTTGATGATTTTTCACAAATTGAAGATATCCATGTAACCAGCCCACAGTTCAAGAAACAGCTCTCCTGCAGTCACTCCCATCTCTACATCGTAACCTATTATGACTTCTAACAGATTAGGTTAGTTTTGCCTGTTTTTATTCCTTATATAAATCAATCAGCATTATGTTTTCAAGATCCATCCCTACTGTTGAAGGTAGTTATATTCCATTCATTTTCATTGCTATATAGTATTGCATTGTATGAATAACCCACAATTTGTTTTTTCTCTTTCTACTCTTTTTTTTTAAATTTCAATGTCTATAAATAAAGTTTTATCGGAACTCAGCCATGCCATTCATTTATATACTGTCCATGGTTATTTTTACACCACAGGAAGACAGTTGAATAGTTGCAGATCCTACAGAGACCATATGGGCATAAAGCCTAAAATATCTACCGTCTGGCCCTTTACAGAAAACATTTGCCAACTACTGACCTAATAGGTTATCTAGTATGTAGTAAAACTGTATTAATATTGTTTAATATATATATATATATATATATATATATATATATATATATATACATATATTCATTTTCTTTCACCATAGTAGGAGTCATCTTCCTCTGAGATCCTTTTTGTAGCAAGAATTTTCAACCCCGTGATGGAGGATGTCACCAGCCTCATCTACCTGGGGGACCACAATTCTAAATGGGCATCTTGATTGTTATTTTAGATGAAAAAATTCCCTATGCATAGTTAAGAGTCTGTTATAATTTTTTTTAACTTATGCACAATACGTATTTTAGTATTTTCTAAGTGTTTAGTATTTTCTTGATCTATTATGAAACATTTTTAGATGAAATAGAAATGGAGAATTGGATAAAAGGTAGTAGAAGATCAGGGAGGAAAGGAACTAACATTTATTGTTACCACTATATCAGACATTGTGGTAGCAGTGTTGTTGTTGTTGTTGTTGTTTTTAAATTATAGTAAAAATGCACAACATAAAATTTACCATCTTAATCATTTTCAAGTGTACAGTTCAGTAGTGTTAAGTATAGTCACTTTGCTGTGAAACAGATCTCCAGAACTTTTTCATCTTGTAAAACTAAAACTCTATACCCACTAAACATACCCTTTTCTCCCCCTACCTTCAGCCCCTGCTAACTACCATTCTACTTTCTGTTTCTATAAATTTGACTAACTACCTCCAATAGTAGAATCATACAGTATTTGTCTTTTAGTGACTTATTTCACTGAAATTATTTCAATTAACTTGATGTCATCAAGGTTCATCCATGTTGTACCACGTAACAGTATTTCTTTGATTTTTAAGGCTGAATAATATTCCACTATAGGTACTTACCACATTTTTGTTTATTCATTCATCTGTTAATGGACATTTGGATTGCTTCCACCTCTTGGCTATTCTGAATAGTGTTTCTGTGAACACGGGTGTGCAAATGTCTCTTCAAGACTCTGCTTTCAATGCTTTTGGCTATATACCCAGAAGTGGGATTTCTGAATCGTATGATGGTTCTACTTTTAATTTTTTAAGAACCTGCCTAGTGTTTGCCATAGCACTTGTACCTTTTTATAATCTCACCAACACTGCACAAGCATTCCAATGTTTCCACATCCTCACCAACACTTATTTTCTGTGTGTTTTTTTAAAGTAGCCATCCTAATGGGTGTGTGTGGTAGGAATTTTATATATGATCTCCTTTTTTAATCCTTAACAAACCTGTTGCAATGTTTAAGTACCAATTTTATGGGAATGAAATCTTGACACTAAAGTCTCCGTAAGAAAAAAGTCAGGATTCCAGTCCTGGTGCTCCTGAACTTGACAATGGGCTTTTTAGTCTTAAAGTTCCACATAGTCACAAAACCAGTGGAGGTCTTTTGTTCTGAGCTGCAAGATTTACCAGATATTAGGGGCTCCTCAGGGTTGCCTGACATTAAATATGAACTAAGAGCTTGAGGCTTAGAGCCGGGCGTTCCAAAAGTGTGGCCTCAGGCCAGTAGTATCTACATTCCTGGAAACTTGTTAGAAATGCAAATTCTCAGGTCTTACCCCAGACCTACTGAATCAGAAACTCTGGAAGTGAGGACAGCAATCTGTTTCAACTAGCCTCCCGATGATGCTGATGCTCCATCAGCTTTGAGCACCACAGGGCTTAAATCACTAGACAAATATCTAAACTGCTGTCTAATAACCTTTACATTGTTGCCAAACAAGAAACTGATATGTTGAGTGCTGAGGTTTCTAGGGCAACCTGACATGGTAAATCTGTGTTTTCTGCTTTACACTCCAGGTTCCAGGAAAATGTTAGATTAGCCCAATTGTAATAATGCTGGAAGCGTAGGTCTCCACCCACTTGGGGATTCAGCCAGACTCCAATTTATCAGGATTGCTTATGAACAAATGGTAACCTGAGAACAGACATCCTAACCAGGAAGGCCAGTCCCAGCTCAGCATTTGTCTGTTCTCTGCCAGGATTTTCATCCCGACCCACACCCAACTCCCCGCTTTTTATCTCACACGACAGTGGGTCTAGAGTGAGCCCTATAATGAAGGGACTGGAATAAAAGGAGACAGAAGTGTAAACAAACCTGTAGTAACCATCCCTCCCACCAGTATCTTAAGGTGCTCCCTAGCACTACCATCAACAACGCCAGCTAAGCCCCTGATCCCAGGAGTCCTCATCTAATTCCTCAGAGCCCTGGGAGGAAAAGAACATGGATTCACAGATTCACAGATTCCACTTTCCTCAGAAAAATGGAGGAATCTGATTTCAGCCCTAGGATGAGTGTTGTGGTTTATGCCTGATGATGACTTGGCATAATTATTAATAATAAAATACTCCCCCAAATATCCTGGCTTAAATAATAAAATTTATCCTACCAAAAATCGACTGTTATCGCTTAGGTAGGGTTTTGCCTTTCCCTAATGCTTCTAAGTGAAAAAGAAAGAAGATCTTTTGGAGGAACAGGAGACTGTGAGACTGTATTCAGTGTAGCTGGGGGCTTTGAATGGGGGAAAAGAGACAAAGGAGTTGTCTTAAGGCTCTTCCGAGGAAAGGATGATGTCTGAGAGTTGGCTTGAACTATTACATCAACAGAAATTGTGGCCCCCAATATTTCCCTTATATCCTGGAGTTTCCACCCATGTTTCTCATCCATTCACCCCTCTGCTTTGCCCTGTCCTAGACACTTCTATAAGTCACTGAGACAGGATTTAAGGTAAACCCTGTTCCTAATATAGTACATGGGGTGGGATGGCTAAGAAAATGATGACTGTGTTACTTTGTAAAGCACATCTTTAAAAAATATATTCAAATCTGCTTTAGGTGTTACTGGAAACTCAAGACTAGAAATCACATTTAAACTGAAATTATGGGCTGGCTAAAGTTATCTGCACACAGTATGTTCCAATAATTTAACAACCTCAAAAATATTTTACTTGCGTGTCCACTCTTAGCAAGGTCATATAAACAACATCAGCATTCCCTCTGCATTTTTTCAGCATACACATCAGTGCACTCTGAAAATTGCAAGGCTGACTTAAATGAACATGTAAATTAGCAGCGACATGCAAGAATGTGGATGCCTGCCCATCCCATACTGAATAGTGAATGTTTTTCACTCCTCACCTTAAGACATGCCAATGTTAAGTTACAATATCTGACACTTGAGTTGTCTTAAATATAAACTCAGTGATAAAAGTTAATCAATAGTCAGCCTCATTTTCCCCACTTCCTACCCATATCAATATACACGTCTCCTTTAAAGAAAGGAGAATGCACACAAAAGTTGATCCTACGGTTTTAACTTACCTCAACCTTAAAAAAAAAGAACCAGTTGTCCACTTGAATGCCACCGATTTGGTTTCTTTGTCCTCTTGTGAATTAAATTACAGAGCTTTTACTGTCTAAGTAAACTTTTTAACGTTGATTAATCCTCAGGGGCTAATTGACTCCATTTACTGAAAGACCCAATGTATTGATTTCCAGAATGTGTAAACTGCAAGACTAGAAAAGTGTGTACACGTGTATAACATTTTTATGTATACAGAATATTAAATTTTATATTCATTTCAATCTTACAATTCCCCAAAGGAACTCTAAGGTTCAGATCTCTAAAATAAATAGTACATGAATACACCATTAATTGCCTTTCTGTTTTTAATAACATGTTTTCAAATCTGTTCTGTAGATATTAGCTAGGATTATTTATGAAACCACAGCTATTGTATTTATTTATTTGTTTATTTAAAACGTATTGGGGTGATAATAGTTAGAAAAATTACATAGGTTTCAAGTGTACACTTCTGTAATACATCATCTATATATCACATTGTGTGTTCACCACCCAGAGTCAGTTCTCCTTCCATCACCATATATTTGACTCTCTTTACCCTCTTCTACAGTACCCTCCACCCCTTACCCTATGGTAACTACTAGACTGTTGTCTGTGTCTATGGGTTTTTGTTTCTTTATTTGTTTGTCTTGTTCTTTTGTTGCTTTCTGTTTTATATCCCACATATCAGTGAAATACCGTTCTCGACTTTTTCTGTGTGACTCGTTTCGCTCAGCTGCTAATTTATGTGAAGTTCTCGATAGTATGCACTTAACTTGTCTTCAGCCACAATGGAAGCATTTCCCACCCAGTCGCAGTGTAGTATATGCGTACTTACCTCCCCAAGCCTATTCTGCTGATTCAGCTGGCATTCGACTTCCTACCCGACTTGAAGTCTAGATGAAAACAAGAGAGATCAAGCAACTTTGCCTGACACTTTCAGAGCAAAAAAATTAGTATACGAAGTTGGCCTTTCTAATTTGTGCTTACAATTCTCCCCAAAAAGCATTAAAAATTCAACTTAATACTTTTACTTTTTCAGTAGCAACAAGCCTTAATATGTATTAATATACTACCAATGTGGTAATACAATAAAGGTATTAGTAACAATGGAATAGTGACTATATTTAGAAAATATGCTCAAAAATGCTTCTTATATCAAAATGCTTTCAATATCAAGCTTACTTCCATTAGAAAAATGAAAAAAATTAAGAAAATAAATTCATAATAAATTACTGCTCTTTAAATGATATTATATACACAGTTACTTAGAGATGTTTGCACAATCTTATTTTTCTAACTCTTGCGATTGGAATTTAGCTGGTTGTGGTCTTGGGAGAGTTAACAGTATTTCTTTACTTTTTAAGGCTGAATAATATTCCAATGTATGTACTTATCACATTTTTGTTTATTCATTCATCTGTTAGTGGACATTTGGATTGCTTCCACTTCTTGGCTATTCTGAAGTTACAATAATGAAGATTAATAAGTAAGGAGCATATATATTTAGTTCACTTATAAAAGAGCTTAACCATCCAAAGGGAAGAAAATAGTTAGTTAATGTGCTATGTGCAACATACATAATTATGATATGGTTTAGGGAAGTGCTTTTCAAACTTTCATGAGCATAAGAATTACTTGAAGTGGTTTCCTGGCTCCCTTCCCCAGAGATTCTAAGCCAGGAAGTCTAGGATGGAGCCCAGGAATATGCATTTTTTAACATCCAATCTCACCCTCAGGTAACTCCTATAAAATTAGAATTCAGACCATTCTTTGAGAAACACCAATTTAATGTCAAATACATGTATTATTGCATCTGAAACCATAGAATCATCAGATAAAATGCCACTCTTAGACCATCTTTTGGATACTTTATTACTTTACTAGAGTATCAAGGGAGACAGCATTTAAAGGACTGCTAATAACTGTTCACATTTCTTCATTCCAGGTACTGTTTTTCTCTTATTGGTCAATAAGGTTTGGCCCATAGCTGTTAGACTTCGTAGATGTTTAATGGTCATGAGGATTTGCAATTATTTCTTAACTTTTAGTTAATTTTACTGTCTTTAACACTGCCACTTAATATTGTCTCATCTTAAAATAAAATAGAATTGCATCATTTATTGTCGTTTCTCTTTTGTTTCAAGGGAAGACGAGGAAAAACAGGTCCTCCAGGAAAACCAGGACCCCCAGGACCACCTGTGAGTAACAATAGGATGACGGCTTTTTTGGAGAATCTCTCTTTATTTCTGTGTGTTTATCTAATGGTACTTTTACTCCTCCAAAGATACTAATTTCTATCTTTCTGCTGTTTAAAATGGTTGTACTCCCCACACCTCCCACCACCACATAAACCAAGAGGTAGGGAGGCTGGCAGCTGTCCACACACCTCACTGAGTCTTCATTGCACAGTAGAACAACAGTGCTGCCTGCGTGCGCACCCTAAGCCAAGTCTCCAAATAAGTGAATCCTGTGCTGAAGCCACCTGACTCCATCTCCTCAATTTCTTACTTAACATCCAGGCTGGTAGTGAGTTAGAGATTTGGAGAAGCATGGCTACTTGTCTTAATGCAACTGTTTTGTTACTAGAATGCTGTTGCTAAAGAGAGCTGTAAAGATCTGCTGGCCAAGTGACTGCTCGTTTCCTTTACCCCAAGCTGCTAGAAAAAAGTATTTCATTTCTTGTGGTTCTGTTGACTCTTCAACCCTCTAAAGTCTGGTTTTTGTCCAAGCGATACTACACGCTCTATAGTCACCAGTAATCTCTGAGGTGTGGGACTCCCTGGGCCCTTTTCAGGCTTCATCTTATTTCCCTGCTATACCAGAATTTATACTGGTGACTGCTGTCTCCTTGAAACTCTCTGTTGTCTTAGTTTAGTGACATTGAATTTTTTTTCTCCTACCTCTGGGGCTATCTTTTTGGCCTCTTCCCTTAGCTATAAGTTGCATGGACTAAAAGATTCTCAGTCTTTTATTTCAACCCAGACATTCCTCCTGAGTTCTAGTTTTGTACATCCCACTGCCTGCTCACTTAAAGTTCTACAAACTACAAGAGTAACATGCCCAAAACAAAACTCTAATGATAATCCTAATCCTAGAATTTTTTTCTCTCCCTCATCCTCCATATCCAGATAGTTCCTGAATTATGCCTGACCATCTAATTTTGACCATGTAACTCTTTGGCTTAAAACTCTTCAATCAATTCCCTTTCCTTCAAGAAGGATTCCTCAACTTCTACATGCCATTCTAGACCCTTCACAATTTGTCCTGCACCTATCTTTGCCTATCCCTCTCTATGCCCTTCTTTTGTAATCTATAGTCTAATCTTCCTTTCTAGCTCAAAAAGTGCCATGCTTTGCAAATGTTCTCCCAGGGCCTAGTTCAGCATCCCTCTATCATCGTGACTCAGCTCAGACATCAGTTCACTTACATAACCTTTGCCAGGGCTCTCAGTATGTCAGGTGTCATCCTCCATGATCCTATAATATTATACCTCCTACAGATACAGCACATTGTTTTGTAACTGTTATTTTCCTCATCTGTCTGCCCACTGCACTGTGAATTTTTTTTGAACCTCTCTTTTTATCACCATTGCCTAGCACAGTTCTGGCATGTAGCATGAGGTAATTAATTATTCAATGAATGAGTAAACAAATGAATACATTTTGTAGATGAAAAAATGAAGACCAGAAAAATAAGGGGAACTTTTTAAAGACGAGAACCACCATAAACCATCACTAGAGGGCTCTAGAACTAGCACTTTAAGACTCTAATAGGGTGTGGTCATGTGCCAAAATGAACAGGACTGCAGTCTTGCCATTGATTTCCATGTCATTCACGTCAGCCAGGGAATTGTTCTATTACCAATATACTGGTGTCAACTGATACTAATTATAAAAGCAAATGGGGGAAAAAGAGGCATAAATTGGGCATCCTGGGATTCAATCTTTAAAGGAATCAGCTTTGTTGAGTTTTATTACAAATTTTCTGGCAAAACAGAAAACACATTGTAGGGTTTTCAGTAATTGTCTTCTGCCACAAAGAAGAAAAGCTGGTAAATGCTAACAGGAAAGATTAGACCTCATGTGGTTTTCTAAACGAAAGATGCTGCTTTCAAGACAGGATAATTGTTGTCTCAAAGGAGGAATTTGAATGATGAAAGCCATATGACAAGCTTGCCAAATGTCTAGGAAAGAAAAGGATTACACCGAATCCTGGAATGAGTTCTCAACTATAGATCAAATGAGTTGACTAGAGAATTTAGAAGATTAAGAAATATGTGAGTATATGAAAGAATTTATAATATTCAGTCCACAGGTTTTAGTTTATTGCCAGGACTTTTGGGGAAGAGAGATATTTACTCTACTTCAAGTATTGGATATAGAAGTTAATCTCGGCTATGGATCTGATACACAGTGGTCATTAAATCCTGAGTACACAGTATTTAAAAGAAAACAGGTTTATTATCTTTTGTAGTCTAATAAAATACCAATTTGTTAGACTACACAAATAAGGCGGGGGGGGAATCTATGCAAAAAATAAAAGGTTTCCATTCATAGGTCAGCTTTTATTTGAAAAGAAAAAGTGTGAGACTATACTATCAACTCATTTTCTATCTAAGAATTATGACTTATGGAAACTCTTTGTCCTTTGATTTTAGGGTAACTCCTCTAGTTGACCAAAATTTCTCTAATACAAGTATTTTTAAAAAATTATCTTGGGATACAGTTTACATCAGCTTTGGGTTTGTTATTTTTTGGTTTTTTTTTTTGTTTTTTTTTTTTGAAGTTGTTCATATGATCAGTTAAATTAATAACATGCATAACAGCATGCTGCAAAAAAAATAATAAAACACACTTATGAAGCACCTATTGATGCTTACAGGAATTAGCTAAGGGCAACCTTGAAAAGGAAAGTAAAATAACTGGCTCCCCACATTTTTCTATGCTACCTTCATGTTGAATTTTTCCAAACATAATGTACTTTTTAGCAAGAGGACTGTTGTTTCCCAAATGTTAGACATGAACAGAGTTCTTTGAAATCAGTGCTTTCAAGATCATTAATATTTTAAGAAAATGAACTCCTAAAAACAATCAAACTGTTCCTAATTCACATTGTTTGACAGTTTCACAAACACTTATTTAAGGCCTATTATGTGCCGAACACTGTTAGGAGCTAAGCTTGCAAAAATGAAGAAGATATTGTCCTTGCCCTCCAGTTCACAGAAATGTAAACAGAGGAAGAGATGTGAGAGAAGATATTGTTTGGGGTGGTTTTCTTGAGGAGTTGATAATTGAAGCACAAAGGTTGAGCCTTAGAAAAAGAAGGAGTTTCTACCCATTGTGACAACATGGATGAACCTGGAGTACAATATACTTAGTGAAATAATACGGTCACAGTAGGACAAAGTGTGCATGATTCCACTTGTATAAGATTTCTAAAATAGTCAAACTCGTAGAAGCAGAGAACA
The DNA here is from genome assembly GCF_036562045.2 of Rhinolophus sinicus. Taxonomy (NCBI): domain Eukaryota; kingdom Metazoa; phylum Chordata; class Mammalia; order Chiroptera; family Rhinolophidae; genus Rhinolophus; species Rhinolophus sinicus. The sequence goes on from NC_133755.1 coordinate 109,009,173, forward strand.
CAATAGTAGTTGCCAGTGGCTGGGGGTAGGGAGAAATGGCAAGTTGTTATTCAATGGGTATAAAGTTTCATTTATGCAAGATTAATAGTTCTAGCATTCTACTGTACGACAATGTAATAGTCGCTTCAAAATTTGTTGAGGGTAGATCTCATGTTAGATGTCCTTACCACAAAAACAAACAAACGAGAAACCTAAAGGACATAAGGAAACCCTGGGAGGTGTTAATACATCAACTTGATTGTGGTGATGGCATCATGGGTGTTCACATTTGTCTAAACTCCTCAGATTATACACATTAAATATGTACTGTTCTTTGCATATGAATTATCCCTCAATAACTGTTAAAAAGAAAGACTTGAGATGGTTTGTCCAGTGAAGTACATAGAGGGCAAAGAGAGAGCAAGCTAAGTACTCCTGGCAGAAGACAACAGCCTGAACAAAAGCATGGAGTGCTGAAACTCTGGGACCTGGAATAGGTGGGCAGCTCAGGCAGTTCTGAGACACAGCACTGACAGGTCTAGCCCTGGCAGCATGCTGCCAAAACTCATGTCGAGCCCCACACGTCATGCGATGATATGAAATTTGTGGAGAATTCTAAGTGGAGAGACCCATGGCCCAATTTCACTGATAGGTTACTCTAGTGGCACAATGGAGTTGGATGGTTCAAAGAGTAAACAAGATTCGTTGCAGCTATCATACTATTTACTATTTTTAAAGTATCAGCAGAGTATTTTTTAAAAATCTGTTGGGATGACCCATGGAGTTATTTGGTTTTTTTTTACAATTTATATATACCTTAAGAGACATCCCCCATATGAAAATTTTAAAGCAAAATGTTGTTTTTCATTATTTGTCTTTGTCAACATTGTACCATATGTGACACGAGCCCTACTTTGCAGCAGGAAGGAAGGTAATAAGAGAAAGAGGGAAAGGTTGGTCAGATCTAAAATACCTCTGATTCAGATTGAGAGATGTGACTCACCCGAATGCTTGCATTGTGAGAGTCCTAAAACACGTGTTGGAATTTATTATGACAATTTAAAATATAAAAATACATTAATTTTATCTCTTATCAAACAGTAATCAAATAATGAGTAATAACTCTCAAATAATTTTAGCATGTTTAGGGGGGAAAAATTATACCTCTGATCTGTATAATTGTCTGAAAAGAACCAAGGGAGAATACTAGAATTTATCGGGAGGTATTGATCCTTTGATAACCAGGATAATTGGCTCATTTTCTTCAAGAAAATGTTCTTCCTTTGGGGGCTTTAGAGATGTTTCCTAAATCAAAGGTAGTGTTGTTATTTAGGGGAGTGTCAAGGAAATTTTTTAAAAATAGAACTGAAAGAAATCTCCAGTGGCCTGAGGCAACTCAAGTAATTAAAACATTTTAACCAATCCTTCTACTTGTGATTCTTTGTTCTGAAGCCAAATTTGTTTTCTCTCACTTTTCTTAAGAAACATTTGTACCAAAAAGATAAGTTGTTTACAAAAACTAATTTCCCACAAGTTTCCATTTAGCCTGTATATATCTGTGGAAGGATATCCTCTTTCCCCCTGACAGCATACATTTCCTAGGGGAAAAAAAAAATTCTAATATGAAATATTTATTAAAAGTAGAGCTATTGAACTAATGGTATTAAATTGTATGTATGAATTAGTGTTTCATTAAAGTCATATATATTACTGCAGTTTAGCTCCCCATCTGCTTATATTTTTCCTCTTTGGAGAAGACTTAATTGAAATTTACACACATGAAATGTTCATATAATAAAATTGTTCTTAATCGGAATGCTTATAATTAAAGAGCAACTAAACTGGTTAACAAAGTTAGCCACAACCCTTTATGATGAACATTATTTAAAAATATTCATCCAATTTTCTGTTAACAAGCAGAGTTGATCTTACTATACAAAGGGAAAAGCTCCCAAATGTCCCCAAATAACTTCTGCCATCTTGTTTTGAATGAATATTCTTCAATGGAAGGAAGCCATTAAGTAGATAGAGATGTCTGGGATTGATAGTACCTGCCAATACACTAACATTAAGATTGAGAATAGTTTTTCAGAGAGGAAGCATGACAGCATTAAGTATGTCTGTGGGGAAGGAAATAGCACTCACTCCCGAACAAACAGGTTCAAAAGAGAGGGATGGATGAAAGTTTATAATAGCACTAGCTCTGCTTCTGGTACTCTACTGCCAATGCTTATAATCTTCACAACTATCGTGAAAAGTCAAAATTATCTTCATTGTAGGATGGGGTAAAGGATGCTTAGAAATGTCAACTAACTTGCCCAAGATCACAAAAGTATAAATGGGGAGAGCCAGAATTGAAACTCAGGAATTGATTCCTAAACCCAGCTTCATTCTACTAGATGACAGGTGTGAAAGACACGTTTCTGGTTTGCAATTTGACTAGGATCAGCCTTACTTAAAGATCAGACCCAGGGCATGGTTTGCTTTTTCTATGGTGATTCAGGGTCTTGCAGTGCCTCAGGACAGGGGGACAGTGTAAGAAGGCAGTGAGGAACCTAATGCTTACTACTTTGTCCTTGGACGATTCACTTGACATTTCCATGTCTCACTTTCCTTTCCCATAAATTTGAAATGACAGTACTTGCTGCATCTACTTTGCACAGTTGCTGGGAAAATCAAATGGTATGTATGTGAACGAATTTCTTTGTAAATGTACATTTCTAACTAAATATACTTAAATCCATTACTACTTTTCTGAACATCCATTCCGTCATACAATATTGTAGATGGAAGAGATTGTCTTGAATCGGTAATTGAACCCACACATTTTTTTCTCTTTATAAATTTCGCAAAATTCAGTTAACAAAAATTTGAATGAATTGCTCAACTGAAAGACTGCATGCTCTACATATGGAATACTTATTTAGACGTGTAAATCTAATCATGAGAAGATATATAAAAGTCCCAATGAGGAAATAATAACAACTGAGTCTGAGTAGTCAGTGATGTTTCTTTCTCCTCTGATTTACAGCCTCTTCCATGCTTTGGAGCTTATTCATCCATAATCTGAGCTGTTGCAGTCTATTAGTTGTGATGTTCTCTAAGTCCCAACTGCCACCCCTCACACTCTTTCTCTTTAAAGCTCTCCAGTTATCTGAGTAGCATAAGCAACAGAAAATAATTGCCTTATGTTGTGATAATGAGATTTGGAAAGTCTCAAGACTTGAAATGCCTCAGTTTATTTCAAAATATTCTGGGTTTTAGTTGCTTTAGGATAGAGAGAAAAGCAGCTGAAAATGAGGCAGAGCAGGAGGGGAGGCAGGAGAATTTAACTAATGAGCCATAAAAGGAAGTACATATTAGCCCACCCATTTGACATTAACTTTACTTCTCATTTATCATCACTGTAAGAAGTGTTTATTAAAAACCACATTAATTTTAAAGTGTGTTATTATTTCTTTCTGTAACAGACAGGGCTCTTGATTTCCTTTCTCTTTTTCTGGTATTGTTTTTGTGCATTGTTTCATTATTGCAGTATGAGAATTGAGCACTGGGCTCAAATGTGTCACATTTCAGTGCATAGCAATTTATGTTGAAAACAGAAATTTAAGAAATTTGTAACATGGGGCAGCAGCTCCCTCTACTGTTTTTACTGGAAAAGCTCTAAGCAAAAATGACACTTCACAGCCTTTTAGAGGATGTCCAAGGTATGGAAATTTTTCAGTGTTTGGGGTTTAATTATAAATCTACATGATATTCCAAATTCATTTTTAGGATCCTGTTGCATTTTCTGCTTATCCTGTACTTAAACACAAATGCTATTTCATCAACAGTCATTTTCCATGTCAACTTGATGTTCTCTTAAAGTGAGAACCCTTATCTCATGGATCTCTAAAATGCCCATCTATTGTAAAAGGCTGATAAAACTCCACAGCACTAATTTTGTGGAAGCTGACTCTGATGAAATTCATGTTTCTTTTCTAAAACAACAATATGATTTAAAACATATACAACCTTGTTATTTCTATTTTAGTTTTAACTTCAGTGTAGAATTTAAATGAGTCATTGCACAGTCCTGAAGGTTATGGTTATACAACAGTGTGCACAGTTAAAAGAGTAAATTTAAGGTGTAAAATTGAGTTCATTTATCCAACAAATACTTATCGGTCATCTACCATGTGTTAATCACTACTATAAACATTGAGTATGCGGTGGTTTAAAAAAACATAGCAACAAACAAGCTACAGACAAGGCCCTTACCTTCAGTAATTTATATTATTGTGTGGGAGCAGAAGCAATGGTTAATAATCAATAGGTAGAAAAAAACAATTTCAATTTAGTATGAGGTACTATAGGGAAATAAACTGGGTAATGTGAGAGTGATTTGGAAAGATGAGTTGTTATTCTAGATAAAGTGGTCCAGATGGCATCTCTGAGTATCTAGATGGTATTACTTGAGGATCTAGCCATGTGAGAGCCAGATCAAGAACTTCCCAACTAGAAAAATTAGGACATGCAAAGGACCTGAGGTGGGAAAGACCTGGGTATTTGCAATAAACATAAAGGAGCTAGGAGAAGAATAGTACCAGAAAAGGTGTGGGAGGTCAGTGGCTTTTATCATGTAGGGCCTTATGAGAGCAAAAGCAGGGGTAGGGGTGAGGGGTTGAGGGGATGGTAATAAGTAGCAAGGAAAATAATCGGCTGGACACATCTCCCTTTCATAAGTCTTAGTATGTATGCTTTTATCTGAGATGGTTCGGTTTTTATTTTGAGGCGATAAAATTGTTATTCCTACCAACAATTCTAAAGGTAACATCATTTCTAACACATAATTTTTAGTCTTTACATAGACAGGGAATAGTTTGCTGAGAGAAAAAAAGAAAACTGAGAAAACTTTGATGGTAACCCATTTAATTTCAATCTTGCCTGAATCCAGTGGAATCACATAGTTCATTCAAGATGGAGACCCTAATCACATATGAGTCAGTCTGGTCTTTTCTCCACAGCTAGACCTGCTGCTTCCTATCTTAAGCTACGAGTTGGGTCAGACAAACAGTCATTGCAATAAATATGTACAAATATGCCCTCAAAACACCATAAAACTAATGCTTTACTGCACCTGTACCCCATTATCCATCACTATCCCCAAATTGTATGTCTTCCATTTCCAACTTTATTTACTATGCACTGGGAACTCAAGGTGCAAAGTTATTGTTTTCAGCATAAAGCAGGGCCCACCTCTAAAACAAGTGAGTACTCCCATACACATTTTGGGCTGCTGAATAGAGTGGATGACAAAAAACATCTGATTAAAACATTTGATTTCTTGTTAAAAACACCTGTATGTGACTATATACATTTCGAGGCTCATGATGTCTCAGTGGGAATCTAATTCACATTCTTAACATCCCTTCTAGAAGCCTTGAACTGATCAGGGTTTTGTCTTATTTCTCAGTTTTCCTTTCAGTAAAAAATCTTAGTCTCTTGGGTCTATTAAATAACTGAAGGCCAGGTAGTGTAATGAGAATATCTTCAGAGAAAATGAACCTGACCATTGGAGTCAATGGGAATAGTAATTTCATTTCTTAATAAAAATAAAATGACTCCCTCAGATTTAAAAATAAAGGCACGTAAGACCTATAGAATGGAGACATGGCCAGTTAATCATTTTATTGCTACTTATCCCCCACTAGGGTCATGGTCCCAGACTAAACAGCTGTTGCCAACATTTCTAAAGTTCCAGTGTCACCTTGTGTTGTCACAGAATATGTAGACATGCAAGTGAGGCAGCTGGGGATATCAGTTTGAGAATTTGAAAACTAGCACTTGGGTTGGAGTCCCTAATTACTTCTCTTTTTCTCTCTCTATGAACAGCAGCAGTGAGACATTAGTAGCCACCTTCTGACTTCCCGCGTGTTTTGCTAATTATAAGTACACACTGGAGGAAAAGGATTTCATCTTTCATCTTCGATTACGTTACTGAAAACAACTACTAAGAAAGACATCTAAACTGACAGGCATTATGTATAGCGATGATGGGACAGAATATTTGGAATCCTTGATATGGCCACCAAACTTGTCATTAGGTGGGCCTGTACATGGATTAAGCATGATTTCTTTGTGGTGGGTAAGGTTTCAATAAATCTAATTGGCCTTTGAGAAGATAGTCAGAAAGGGAGACTCATTTCCTAAATAATCTTATAGTTTGTATTTGATGATGTAGTTTCCAAAAGTATGTAATTCTCCATACAGTATTTAATTTTACCGCTGTATAACTCTGTGAGTTGGACAAGAAAAGATTGCCCTCCATTTTAACAGTAAGAAAACTCTGAGCCTTGGAAAGTAAGGGGCTTAGCTAAATCCATGCAGTCAGTTTTCTCTGCACAACTACTGTCTAGTAGGAAACTATTTTGATCAGAGAAAATACTGAAAGAATTATGTGACTAGAGAAGCAACAAGTTTTCAGCAATATCTGGGGGATCTGAAACATGGAAGATAATATGGTAGAAAATATGACTGGACGGGGCTCTAGTTGTCTCTGTATTTTCATTAAAAAGTAAAGAGAGCTGAAGCAAATATGGCAGATAGTTAGGATTCATAGATATTAATTGTATAATTGTCTATACTTTTCAAATCATGCTTGATATATTCTAAATTTATTTTAAGACATAGAAAAATCATCTTTTGGGATCAGCAAAGCTGAATAGCACTAATTACTTCTTCACTGGCCTAGAGTGCCAGTATCTTCTCCTTTGCAGGAAATCTTTTATGGACTAGGCATAGGTGTTTTAAAAATGGTATGATGAGGTACATTTTTTCTAGAACTTCCAAGTGCACCCCCTATAACCATGGGGTTCACTTGAGCCAAGAATTCTCACTTGCGGATTTATCTTTAGTACTACTGATAGATAGATCAGTGAGAAACCTTGATGTCACACATTCAAGTTAGAAGTAGAAACAATAACTACCCCAAAATAAAATTTTCAGATTGTTCATTTTGCTTTTCTCCAGAGTTTTGCAGAATGTCCCCAACTGTTGAATTTTTGCACATGCTGTTGGCCTCTGTGTAATTTGGCAGTGGATAAGCCAGGGCCACCAGCCTGGATATCTTAAGTCCCAGCAGTTTGCCTTGGAAATTGTATTTTCCCTGCACAGGAAGCATTGTCATTCTACCAACACTTATTTATAGTAAATGGAAACTCAACGTATTGCTAGATGCAGGCTGTGGAAGCAAACTCCTCTCCTGCTTTGGGTAGCATTTTGAGAGATTCCTGAAGTCAGACAAAGGGGTGGGGGCACAGCTGTTCCTCAGGTAGTGGTGAGTTTTGGGGGACACCACTGGATACAGATAATTTGTTTCACACATCTCCATCCTTACTAGCTTTCATGCCCCTGTGGCTTTTATCACCTGTGCTGGGTCAATGCTATTGCTTCTGTGGGTTGGCAAGTCACTCTCAAAATTTCTGCTGCTGCTTATATTGCAGGAAGCTGACAAATCATATATTTCCTTTTGCAGGACATACTGGGGAGAGATGAGTATGAAATATTTAATGGATGGGTACTCATAATGGCAGCATTAGGGGAGGAATCTTTTTTTATTTTCCTAACCATCACGCCATGGAAATCAGTCAAAAAGCAGTGGCTTTGTACAAATTCAATTGGTTTGTTCCATGAGATCAGGGAAAATAAGCACCTTAAAAAAAATACCTGCACTCTTCCCCCCGGAACATAAAATGTTAAAAATTTATGAGTTTCATAGCATAATTTAGAAAATCTGCTTTTATGAAATGGGTTAATTATACCCATTGAACGCATTCACTGTCAGTCTCATCCTCCCACTCCTGTTCCAAAATGACAAGTAAAACCAGAGACTGTGCAATTTTGGAAAACAATCAGGTCACATATTGAGTATTTTGCTTATTCATACAACCAGAAACTGCCTATGCTTGAGTTCCCTCAATTACACAGCTCAGTATGCAGGCCAGAAGAGACAAGCCCAGCTCAAGTGAGCACTTCCTGGAATACGCAGGGGAATAGTTTGAAAAATGTCCAAAGTGGCAGATGTGAAAAATTCTCATTCAAGATTCAGAAACTGCCTTTGCTGCAATTCCTCACCTGTTAATCGCACTGCTTCTGAACTTCTGAACCAACGATGCTGGCAATAGCTTAGACTGAGACACTTAGGAGCTATCGATCGTTCAAAGTATGGTGCAGGTATATGCCACTGTCAGGGGAAAAGTGGCTGAGACAAGAGAAGATCATGGATCACAGTACTGCTAAGAATTTCCAGAGATTAACCAAGAATGAGCGTGTGGCTGCTGGCTTCTAACAAAACTGTTTTTACTTTTTTAAAGGAAGTCCCCAAAAGATGTCCTTGACTAGGGCTGTATCCTTCAGATTGTTGTATCCTTCAGATTCCCAGAATGCTAATACACAAATTTCTCCTCCACAACAAACATAATAGCTCTACTGTAGTCTTATTTGAAGGGTATTTCATTTTCTCCACTAAGTGTGACAACTTTCCCACAACTGTTTTTCACTGCAATTCCATGCTTACAGGAATTTCAGCCTATCAAATCATCCCGAAGCAATACTACTCTCTTGGTTAACTAGTCTTTTTTTTTTCCTACTAACCATGACTATTTTTATTTCTCCTATCATCTCATAAATACTATGACTCTTTACCCCTCATTTGGTGTTAATTGCACTTCAAAAGTTAATTAAGCTATAATTCAGATTACCGTCCTCTTTCCTTTCTCCTCTCAGAAGTCTCTCTCCATATCTCTCTCTCTAATTGAAGTCCTCCATGATTTTAACGGTTCTGTGGGTCTGCATGTGGTTCTTCTCTCTTATCCTTACCTTCCTCCCATGCTGGTCACTTTCTCTTGATCTCTTTTTGTCATCTAAATCTTTGAAAATGTGTATCTATACCATGTCCCAGAGCTCTCTTTGCTTGACCCTTATTGATTCTGTATCTCATTAAGGGATTCTGTTACCTCTTACTGTGAATGTCCTGCTAGAGTTTTTTAAAACAGCTTTAAAATGATTGACATTTTATTTTCCTGTCTATCACCCCACTCACTGTGAAGCAGACAAAGGAAAGAGTTAAAAGATCAACGCTTTTGGGATCAGGCTGACTTGGGTTGAAACCTAGCTTTTGTCTACTAGTTATATGACCTTGGATAAGATGATTAACCTTTTGTTATGTGTAAAATAAGGATAATGCCTACCTCATTGGATGCAATAATATGTAACTGCCACACAATCATTACTTTCAAAGGGTAACTATTGTTATTTACTAATATTATTATCGTTATACTATTTTATCATTCTCTGTCACCTGCTCATTATTTTTGTCCTACTTTCCCCAGACTTAGTCCAGGGCCTACCATCTCTAAAGCATAAGTGTTGATACTTCTCCCAGTTCTATTCTTATCATCCTCATGTAACTTTTTCTTCTATCTGCTTTGCTCCCCTCCTTTCTATTTTTTTTTCTGTTCAAGTTTTTGTAGAGAAACTTCATCCATCTAAGAATGTTGGCCTAAATGTATGTATCGACATATTTATTATCCAGAAAAACATCCTAGATTCTATTTTCAATGCGAGCAAAAGCACTTGAAAACATCTTTTTAAGGGTGAAGGCACTTCCAATTTCAGGATGTGTCTTTATGAATGGGCTAAATGAATGAAACATGCCTTTCTGATTAGCTTAGAACCTGATTTTTCCCTGAGCTTATTTCTATTTGAGTTGCCACCTCTTACAATCAAAGTTAACCTCCATACTTGATTCAAAAGAAGTAGCTCTATTTCTCAGACCCTCATTACAGAAAGTCAGAGTCCTGGGTCTGTCAGTGATATAGGCAAAGAAGCAGTCTTCAGGGTCTTCATCCTCCTTTTTCTGAACCCCTTTCTTCCCTCGATGCTATTTTCTCCTGTCCCTGTGCCCCAGTACCATTGCTTTACCTTTCTCCTTTTCTGTCCTATCCAACTTGCTCTCAAGAAATATCTAAAAAATAATTCATAAGAATATACTAGACTTGAACAACTCTTAAACTGGGTTATACCGTTTGTTTATTGTGTGATTTGGGGAGAATCTCTCAGTCTTTCAGCATCAGAGGAAGAATATAATAATACCCACCTCGCTTAATTATTATGAAAATCAAATAAGATAATGTGTTTTGCTATCACATCACCATTCAAGAAAATACAGAGGGTGCCAAAAAAAAATGTATACACATTTTAAGAAAGGAAAAAACTATTAAAATTGTAATACTCAATATATACCGATATCAGAAGATGAATACAAGTCATGTTTGACTTTTGCAATTACAAAAGGTGCTCAAAGTGGTTGCCATCAGTGTCCAGACACTTCTGATTATGGCGAATGACTGCTTGAGCAATACTGACCAGTGTCCACTTGTATCCATTTTTTGGCACCCCCATGTAAGTGAAAACACTTTTAAAATTATCCTGAGCTGTACAACTATGAAGCATTAGTATTACATCTCCCAGGCACATTTGAATTTGAACTGGTGAGAAAGCCCAATGCCAAATAAATCTACCTTCCTTTATGGCATATACCAGAGAGTGGGTAAGATGCTTTGAGGAACAAGAGCTTAAATTTCACTTAATATGTACTATCTGGCCCACATTTTCATTGTTATCCCAAAAAGGAGAGCTTGAGGTGTCTGTGTAGAAATATAAACATTAATGAATGTTCTCCTGGCTTCAGAAATCATATTTTGCAGTTTGAGCATTTCCAGCAGTTTTAGGGGGTGGGGGAAGGGAGTGTTGGCATCTCCTTGATCACAAAAAAAATGTAGCAGAAGCATTCTCAGAAAAATAATCCATTATAAAAATACAACTGTTTAACTCACATAGCTAAATCCCAAGAGACACTGAAAATTTCATTTTGAGCAAATATTTAGGATAAATAAAAGGATCTGTGTGTTTTTTTTTTAAAAAAAAAAGGAATGGATTTCCCAAATATTTTCTATCTAAAGAGTATTATTGATTTTTCTCTCAGAGTTAGACTACAACATTCTAAGTTGTAATTCTGGTCAAAAATCCTTTCATAAGCTCTTTTCTACTTAAGGGGAGCTCACTGCAGCTTTGTTTTCAATTATTTAGCCAGATTCTTAGATTAATCTGAATCTGTTAGCCCTGTCATCTGTGAGTTTAGAAGCCACAAGATGTCTTCTCTGTTTGCTGCCATTTCTAACTGAAACCAAAACCAACAAGCAAGAAATTGGCTTTCCCCTCAAAATTTTTCTTGTAAAAGTAATGGTTCTACTGAATTCAGCAAACATTTAGGAGGAAAGGAGAGCTACTATGTACCCCAACCTGTTTTCTGACAGGATAAAAAAGATTGAAATTCCTTGCCTTCAAGGAATTTTTATTCCAGTTGGGCAAACAGACATGTATATAAGCCAATACTATCAGTGTAAATGTGCTTTACCAAGTAATATATAATGTTTTAGATGGAAATATATATATAAGAGAAAAACTCATTATGGCATTAGCTTTTCTAAGATTACTGTATATTGAAAGATACTTCATCTTACCATTTCTATGAATGAGTTTAGGCTTCCTAATGATATATATATTTTTTTAATATCAAGGGGCAAATATTACTGATCTCTGTCTTTTTTAACTAGCTGTTAGAAAATTGGAAATGTTTCTTAAACATTAGCTCAAATGACTGTGGGGGCAGAGCCCCAAAAAAGTAGTTTCCAGGCTCTCGGCCTCACATAGACAGGTGCTGGCTCAGGTAGTAAATGGCCATCAACTGTGATGGGATGGCCATCAGCTGTGGCTAGTTGGCCGTCAGCTGTAACCAGTGAGCCATTGGCCACTAATATAACTGCTGCGGCTACGGAGGAGAGAGGAGGAGAGTGAAAGAGAATCGTCGGTGGGTTGCAGACAAAAGGGACAGCAGGTCGCACGTCCAGTGAACCCAGCCTCCAGTGAGACCGTAGTGGTATGACTCCCCTACCTATGGCTCCGTGGGTGTTCCTTTTTGGCCTCACCATATCCTGCGTTCTTGTATGGGGAGCGGGAGCAGAGACCCCGCAGGCCCCCCTGCACGACAATGACTTTCAAGCGACAAACTTTCTATTCATTCTTATAGCAAAGCTGTTTTTTTAGCATGTTTTGAAGAGAGTTGATTAGTATGACTTTCTTCAGAGGTTTTGGGGATTTCAAAGGGTGTTACTGAGGTTCATTGGAAACCACAGGGCCTGAAGGCAGTTCTGTATAACCTGAAAATACGTATTTGTGAATCCTGAAAGGATTTCCTAATAAGAGAGTGAAGAGCTATGGTGCCTGGAGAGAAGTGGCAACCAGAAGACTCAAGGAGGCTAGTCAGCAGTTATGAAGAACTAAAGGACGCATTGAGAGAAAAGGGAGAAAGGAAAATAGTTCAGGAGGCAGGATCAGAGAGGGAGCACAGTAGTGGACCGAGGAGCCATGGGGACTTTGATTCAGAATATCTAGGGTGTGCTAAAGCTGAATCAAAAGATCCAAACCTGGTCTTGCACAGAGAACTTTACAGGGAAGGAAAAAAGCAAAAGTTGAGTTCTTTAAGCTAAGTGTGCTACATGAACTGGCTGAAAAATCAAAGTGCAGCTAAGACCAAAACTGAAAAAGTATGGTTTTTAACTGAGAATTCTTCTCATCTTTTAAAGTTTGGGAATCTGTAGCCCAAACTGAAATATACAAAGAGGATGATAATGCAAACAGCTCCTCGTTTTCATACTATGTATCTGATGATGCCAGTGGCAGATATGATATATTTCTCTATTTTCCACCTCTACCTGGCAAGATTTTAGTCCAAAAAAAAAAAAGCTTCTTAAATGATTGCTGAGCATATATACTCTCAGACTGAATACACCAGGTTAAAGGACCTCTCAGATAACGACACCTGAGTATAGTTGGGTTCTGAACAGGTGTGTCTCCTGGGAGCTCATGAGCATTTTAAAGCTGCTCTGTAACTGTGGACTCATCACATTAATCCAGATGTGCCATATCTCCCAACCTAATATAAATAGAGTGCAGCAAAACTGCATAAAAGATAGACATTATATAGCCATGATTTCTGTAGAGCTATGTTGGGGATTCCTATCATGAGCAAGATATCAGGACATTTTTCCTTTCTATAAACCTTCAAATGGTTTTCCTAGTAGAGCTCTTGAGAGCATTAGCCAAGGCTGATGTGCCCTCCATGGCTGGCCTCTCTTCTCCACTTGGCCTGGGTCATCTATGCATCTTTTTGACAAGTTCTTATAATTGCAAACCTCAGAGAAAGTGACCTCTCAAGTGCCCTGGAGCATCTACTAAAACTGCGTCATGCCAGGAGACCTGTCACTTATCATAAGCCTTTAACTTCTTCTTCCTCAGAGTTGATTGATAGTCTACAAGACTGACAGCTCTTGCTAAACTGGGAAACAAATGAGTCCTTGGATCTTCTCCAACCATGCTTTGTACCAGAATAGAAAATAGAAAAGTAGCATATCTCTTGGAGATGTGGCTATAAGACAGCCACCAGTTCCAGGGTCTGTTATTATTTTTCTATCAGTAAACAGAGTTGCTGTCAACATTTCTGTGCACGGTGTTTCTCTATGGTTGCTATCTCCATATCGACTGAGGTTGTTTGTTTCTGACAGTTTCAGAACAACCCCATGAGTGAGCCAGTGTTACACTGACTGCAGTCAGTGTACAGGTATTTTGCACGAGGACTGTATACTGGTATCTTCTTTCAGTGGCTACAGGGTTTCTTCAGCCCTCCGGGAGAGTTTGTATAAAGTATTTGCCTGCAGGGTAGACTGTTAGCTATAAATCTCTGTTACATTAAACTTGAAATTTGTGGTACCCAGAGTATCATGGCGACTAAAAGAACAAGGAAGAAAATGTCATCATAAATGCTCATCAGCCAATTAAGGAGTAGAGCCTCAAATTTCAGATTGACCCCATTTGGAGCAATACTTTGTGGGTATGACATTTTATGGCACGAAGAGGCCAGATGAAAATGTGGAAGCAATTTTTATAGGTTTGTTAATCTTGTGACTATCTGAATAATATTGTTCAAACTTTTCTGTTGGCAGTGGCTCTGCTCAATGAGCTATGCTCTTGCTAGTGTTTTTTGAGACAGGAGCTGTGCTGAACTCTCCTACCTACCTCCAGTGCATAGGATCAGGATTCCAGATGAGGAACACATTCTGTATTTATAGAATCACCTATTCATTGTAGGCAGATGACCAGTCTGTAAAACGCCTGACCCAATTCTCACCCAATTTTTGAAAAATGAGCACCATCCTATTATTTTTGCTAGTCTCATGTATACTGCCCCCTGTTCTGTGCCGTGTACCCCATCACACTGTTCCTGTCCTGCTTCTTTTTTCTTGCTACCTTCCAGAGCCACTTTGAAGGATCCCACTTCTTATATCCTTTAACAACCTACTCTCCCAACTTTTGCAAAGATAGGATGCATTTTGAGTACAGTTGTGGATTGAGAGGAACTTTTTGGAATATTCAGCATGATCTCCCTATCGTGTCATGAGAGAATGTATGAAGATAGATGGGAGATGTAAGGAACAGATAGTGGGGCCTCTCTCAGCTATCCAGGACTACATCTAAAAACAAAGTACTTATTTCTTCCCCTCCTGCACTGAGCACAGTGTTGGCTCATAAGAAGTGCTAAGTACAAGTTTTGTTCTCTTACTAATTTTTTTTTTTTTTTCAATTTCAGTATGGGGAGTAGAACATGGAAGAGTAATTACCCCGTATCCTTGAAGGCATGGTCAGCATGATAAAAAAAAAATTATTGCAAAAATTATTTTAGCCTGAGAATCTGCTTTTCGGTTGAGATAGTAGAGTAGATGAGAACTGAGTTTGGGCCCAGGCTGCCTACGTTAAATATTAGCCCTCTCACTTACAGTGGTGTGACCTCTTGCCAGTTAACAATTTCTAACCCACATTTTCTGTACTGTTGAATTGGAAATAATGATGGTATATACCTCATGGTGTCATTGTGGGGATTAGATGAATTAATCCATATAAAAACTCTAGTATAATACCTGGCACACAATAAGCACTATATAAATACAGAGAGTGTCAAAAAAATGTATACATTTTAAGAAAGGAAAACTGTATTAAAATTGTAATGCTCAATATATACAATAACAAAAGATTAATACAAGTCACATTTGACTTCAGTTACTTCAGTTACAAGAGGTGCTCAAAGTGGTTACCATCAGCGTCCAGACACTTCTGATTATGGTGAACTACTGCTTGAGCAATGTTGACCAAAGTGTCCCCTTGTATACATTTTTTGGCACCCCTGGTATTTATTATCTGATTGAGTCTTCTGCCCTATTTGAGAAACTGTATTATTAATTGTGGGCTATATTTGGGAGCCTTAATTTTCAATACTCTCATTTTAACTAGAATGAATGTGCCTGAAGTTAAATTTAACCCCACATCATTATTCTTTGATCTAATTGGTCTTATTATTAACACACATTCACCATTCAAGGAATACCTACTATGAATATATACCTAAGTACCTGTTAATGATACTACATGTAGTATCTAAAATTTCTTGCCTCGTCATATAGTTGCAAAAGGATCAATGTGTGTGAAATCTCATGTCTCCTAAGTTTCGAGAATGAGTTTTCAACTTGCATCTTCTTGGCTAGGAACTTTGTGCAACAACCTCCAACTCGATGATTGCTTTCCTTATTACTTCATCTAACTGACCTAGAATACTTTACACAAAGCTGGCTGGTAGAAAAAGAACATGAAAAATATATAATGCCATGAGAGTTCTTTTCTGACGTTAGCTCTGTTTTTATTTCAGCAAGGTAACAGCATCATTTGTCTTTCCAATCACAGGCGGCTCCATTACTCATGAGGCCTATTATTTTCTTAAGAGTTATACCAACCTGCTTCCAGACATCCATCATTACATCTTTGCATCCTCTATATTTAGTGGCACAATGCAAAGGTTCCATATTAGAAGAAATCTTTAGTCACAAACTGTTCATAAGGAATACCAGTCATAAATGTTAAATGTCATTCTTTTTTTTTCAATATACCTAAGGTGTTCCTTATGTCAGTCAGTGAGTGCAGCTAGCAATGGTTCCTCAAAATTTTTCTTCACTTTTCAAAGCTTTCATTACCTTTATAAAAAAATTATCTTCGTATACAAGTAATGTTTGATTTGCTCAATCGTAATCTTTCTATATCTTATCTCTAAAGGAAAATGTTAAGAACTTTGCCTCTGTAATACTTTCTCTCCTCCTAGGAGCTTTTGAGGTCTAGATGAAATATGCAGTCTCTTTTCTGAAATAGCTGACTCTTTCTTGGCTTGAACTACTTGATTTAAAATAATGGTGGGGGGTGGGAGATGAGGGTAAGAGGGATCAAATATATGGTGATGGAAGGAGAACTGACTCTGGGTGGTGAACACACAATGGGATTTATAGATGATGTAATACAGAATTGTACACCTGAAATCTATGTAATTTTACTAACAATTGTCACCCCAATAAATTAAAATAATAATAATAATAATAATAATAATAATAATAAAATAATGCTAAGTATTGTATTGTGTTATGGCCCTCTCCCCAAAATGTAATGCTTAAAAAACTCAGAAAACTCTTCCTGGAATTTTTAGGGACAAATGCCCTTACATCTTTTCTATTCCTCTAAAGCTCACTTTCGCAAATATTTCCATGTTAACTGACAACTACAAGTATTTAAATGTCTTAAGCCTGAGGTTTTAGAGCAGACATCTTTTTCTGACTTGAAAGTCCAGATGCAGCCCATCTTCACCCAACTAATTCAAAAAAGTAAAGCAATAGAAAACATATTTTTCCCATATTTTCTAAGGTAATAACATGTGACTACACATTTCTATAGTACATTGATCAAAGCCATACGAGAAGTGTCAAAAATAAACTGAAGCTACAACTTCTTCCCTGGAGGAGTTTTATAGGTACAATTCCTCTTAATAAAAAAATATGCTGATGGCTGAGTGGTAAAATGTTACATGTTCCCATTTAGGACCTCTTTGGATTCACTTGGCTTTAACCTAGAAATACCTTTAGGAAACCGATGAGTTAATAAATGCTCCTGTAACTCTCTATTAATTGGAATATTTGACTAAACAGACTCTCCCTTTTTCTTATCTGTAAGATTATAAGAGTTCTTAAATATGTTATTCACATTTTGTTGGTGAATGTTTAGGTATTATCTTTGATTTGTTTATAATACAGGGACCTCCTGGAGCACAAGGAATGCAACAGACTCTTGGTGAATATTATAAGGTATGGCTTCTTTTTTCACATGTTTTATACATAGAGATATTGTGTGATCATATTTTTGAAAAAAGAACTTATTAATTCCTAACTGCTCAGACTTTGAAACATGATCATGTGTTCTTAACATCTTTCCATGCTGAAATGTTTCAAAAAAGTATTTTGCTCACTATCTTTTTACAAAACCAAGACATTATCTTTGTAAAAAAAATTTACTTCAAAGTTTTCAAAACTTTGTGCAAAAAATTAATGCAAAAGTCATGTTTCACCACTGATAATGTCATGTACCTAGTTTCTCTGTGGGTAGAAAGAGATGATTTTCTACTCTACTTTGAAGCTCTGGGTAGCACAATAGGTAATAGATTTCATATAAAAATCAATAGGTGCTACACTAAAATTTCAAGCAAATATTTATATACACAAGTCAAAACTGGGGGGTCCCCACCTTTCATGAGGGAGCCACTTTTAACTTCCCCAAATTTTTAAAATTATAATTAAGATGGATGGAATCCTGACATGGAAGTGTCTGAGTGGCAAAAGGCAACCTAGTTTTGCTTCCTATTCTCCAAGGAAGCACACAGAGGGAGAAAAATGAGTGCTGGCAGTGAAGTAAGCCTCAGAGACCTCAGTGACTGTTGATTGACTCATCATTCAAAAACAAATATTTGGGGTCTGATCACTAGGTGTGAAGTATTCTGTCCATGGACTAGGGTGTCTTATATAAACAGTAGCTTATCATTGATATGGTACCAGTGAGTAATTATGCTACTGCACAGAAATAAACTCAGAGACACCCCTCTTTATGTCTTTCCGCTACGGTCTTGCTTTCCCTTACTATAAATTCCTGACCACCGCTAATCCTCTTTGTTTAGAAATCCCAGAGACTCTACGTGCTAGCAGAGGCCTTAAAGATAGCAGATGCTCAGAAAAGTGGTTATTAAATGACAAGCTAATTAATTTTAAAAATCCCAATTCTTCGTTCATCAGATTAAGTTCAACATAAAGACCTAGATCATTTGTGGTTGATGAATTTAAAGTGAAGAGTGTGGAAAGTTTGTCACACTTTCTAAGGAATCCTATCTTTAATTTTTCTCATTTACTTAGATTTTCTAGGGAATATTCTATTAGGAAGAATGTGTGGGATATAAGTAAACCATTTTCTAAATAGACCTATACAAGCTTTTTGAGCCCTAACATTAGGGCTTGGCACAAGTGGGGAAAAAAAGTATGTGAAGCATATCTAGAATTAATCGATAAAAATACAATGCTTTTCTGTAATGACATCTATGACAAAATAGAATTTATCATAAATGCTTCAAAGTAATGAGAATGAGTTGGCTCTGATGTCACAGTGTCAGCTAGAAAAGCTTAAAGAACACACTTTATGATTTTCATCCTTGGTATAAAATTTAAGTCGCTACTCAGCTACTTAAATATTTGCTATCCCTTGCAAAACTTTTAAAGCTCATATCTTTCAGATCTCCCAACACAACTTGTATGTATAGTTCATCTTGCCGATGAGTCACTTTTCCCTTAAATGAAGATATATGGATCATTTATATTTTAGTCTAAAGTTGGAAATGTAGATTTTTAAACTTTAAGGTTATATTTCAAAAAAAACAAAAACAAAAAACGGGGGCTGACCAGAGCCGGCAAGTGGAGAGTCTTGCTAGTAGCAAACCAGTACTTTGAATTTAGCTATTGACTGAACTAAAGGAAATCCAGCTATCCTTATTGCCATTACAGGATAAGAGGACACCTAGTCCACATGTACTCAAAATGTGGCTTTAGAGAAGGAGCATAATTTGATTTAAAAAAAAAGACAGACTAGCTTTTCTTCCCAACTTGGCATCAGAAGGCTTTAGACCCATATGGGAATTAATGGAAGGTAATTTCCCAAGCACTTTACTCTGTTTCCTTCTGCAAGTAGTTAGAGCTGTCACATTGAAGCTCCACCAAGATGGATAGTGGGGGCGGGGCCCACCTTCCCAGTACCTACACTGACCAATGTTTCTGGATGGTAGGTAACCAACTTCTCCTCCCCCTCAGCTTCACAAAGGAAAGGGCCAAATGTACCATGAAGAGCAGAGATGCATGTTTTCACTTGGCAGTGTCTCCACCCATCCGCATCCCCATCTGTTTTTGGATATTGATGTTGTTTGTTTCATTTTGCAATTCATTGCATTCCTGATGGTCTGGCTGTAGCAAATGAGCACAAAGGAAAGGTGGAGGCAGGCAGAGATAAACTTTTCTGGAGATTAAATAATGGACCATGTATTGAGATATAAAAAGTGACATTCCAAGGTTAAAATAATCTTCCCTTTTAAATTGGCATTGATTTATGTAATGTCTGCACTAGAGTCCTGGACGTCAGCTCCTAAGCTTGAAGCAGTTCCAGCAGTTGTGCAGCCTGCTGAAGCGGCTACCCATGGTAGGAGGAGGTGCAGACTACTCATACACATCGCCTCCCTTCTCAACTAAAAGCCCACGGTTCATCTCTAATCCCAGAAATCCTCAAAGGCAGAGGAACTGCCCTTTGGCCCCTGTACAAGTGTTGATTTTTTTTCCCCTACAATTTTCCGTATGTTATCAGAAGGAGAAGCTCAGGCCTAAAACACCCTCTCCCCTGGTGGCACAAATCAAAAAGCAAATAGAGAAGGGGAAAAAAAAAAAAAAGAAGTGAGAAACGAAGAGAGAGACTAAGTAAGGTCCAGAAGATTATCTGAGTGTGTTTATGTGTATTTTTGCATGCCCACTTGGGGATGCAAAGAACAAAAGGTAGAAGATTTTCCTCTCCATCACAAAAATAATTTGCAAAACAGCTGTCCCATTCTGCAAGATTGTTTGCAAAGAAGCAGCAATGTTGAGTATATTCTTCCCCTTAAGGAAAATCTGCTTACTAACCAGCAAACTGCTCTTCATTGTCTCCAGCTCTGGGGATTTTAATAAAAATTTGATAGGCTCTGTCAACTGCTAAAGCCATCAGATCCAGAGACCCTTACAACATTCTAGATGGGAGGAAAAAGTGTTATCTGTGGAGGCCAAGTACTGGCGGATTTTACATTTGATACTGTTTTTAAAGATACACATCGAAAATGCATAATTGTGTTATATCACCACACTCGATAAACTTTGCAGAGAATCAGTATCAGCTGTTAGAGATTGTTCCTCCCGGCAACCAATTCTAAGTGTTCATTTCTCCAACTTGTTGATCCAAAAAAATAAAACCATTGCAAGCAAAATAATCTATTTTTCCTTTCAACTATCAAGTCCTAGTTTCATTTTAATATTCGCAGACTAGAAAAGATAGAAAGCCTTTCTCCAAAATCAAATATTCAATGTCTTTCCAAGTTGTGAGTTAAACCCAATGATGGCAAGGACATGAAGGCTTCCTTGGAGACACTTCAAGGCAACCCCCTGGGCCTGGAAGATTTAGAAATAAAGTTTAAGTCCTAACTTCCTGTCTCTCACTATACCCCAGGGTCCCCTAGCTTTGGGGAACATCATGGATTTAGGCAGACATGGATTTTTGGAACTTAATTTTATTACAGAGAACCCTGAAACTTGCCTGGGCCCTCCCCCTCTCCTCCAACGTCCACCACACTTGGATCTGGTGTAATGTTTTCCTGCAAATAACTGAAAGGTTAGACTTAGAGCCAGTTTTAGGTCTTATCTTTAAGAGACCACGGCCTTCTTAGGCCACATATTCTATTTTAACTTGCTAGGACAACTGTAACAAAATATCACACACTCAGTGGCTTAAACACCAGAAATGTATTGTGCCACAGTTCCGGAGGCTGGAAGTCCAAGATGAAAATGTCAGCATGGTCCTGCTCTCTGTAGGTCCAAGGCAGGGATATATTCCAGGCCTCCCTCCTGGCTTTTGGGAGTTCCTTGTCTTGGAGCAGGATAATTCCAGTCTTCATATGGCATCCTCCTGGTGTGCATGTCTCTGTGTTCAAAGCTTGATTTTATAAGGACACAGTCATATTGAATTAGGGGTCTACCCTTCTCTAGTATGATTGCATCTTAACGAATTACATATGCAAAGAACTTATTTCTAAATAAGGTCACATTCTGAAGTACTGGGGGTTAAGACTTCAGCATGTGAATTATAGGGGAGGGACACAATAATCCATAATAGAAAATCTGTTCTTTGTTTGTTTGTTTTTTCACGTTTAATGTTCCTTCATGCTTAGGATTTTACAGCAAGTTCCCCTATGCCTAAGCAACTGCAAGATTTTCCCCCTCAGTGGTACATGGTACCTTTAAGTAAATTACTAAACATACATGAACATAGATTAGAACTATGATGCTTATCTAGCAATGAGAAAAAAATTGTGGAATAATTTAAGGAAGCACAATGAAATTTACAATTAAATGGTAACATTTCAAAATATATTCTTTATCCACTAGCACAACAATCAAAATACATTGCTCTACTAATCAGTGTTATTTTGCTCATGATAAGCCAGGTCTTGTGTTAAGCAAGCACTTTACATGTAAATTCTCATTTTATTCTTTTGATAACTTTATCTGAGGTAGCTATGATTATCTGCATTTAACATAGAAAATAACTGAGGTACATAAGTCTTAAATCTGCAGTCATGGTTTTGTTCCTAGTAAGTAGAAAAACTGAGTCTTAAAATTCAATCCAAATTACTTAATTCTACGCTTTATTCTTTGCTGAATTTTTTCAAGCCCATGGTCAAAGTCCTCATGCATTTATCTTCGTTTATCTTGAACAATCAAAATTTAAGTTGACAATTTTGCAGGATGGTTTTAGGATATATATGGTAGACTCACCACCCACTCTTTAGATAACCAGGAGCAGCACTTAAAGCTCTACATCACCAAACCTGGAGATAATAATAATAGAAATATCAGGTGGTTACCTAAGTTGTCTAAGTATTTTCACAAAATGTTTTGATGGTTAATAGAATCTTTTGGTTTACCTTATAGCTCGGCCCACATAACAATGAGGCTGCTTTCAAAATGTGTGCAAAATTAGGCTATTTTTAGAGAGCACATTCTTTTAATAAAGTAGATAATGCCTAGTTTATTCTGTGAGGTAAAGTTGTTATATAAAGATAATGATAGCTAGTTTCATTGAATAGGACTTTTCGTGGTATAGTGCCTATGAAGTCTTTAAATGACTATGGGTTTCCTGGTCTTTAAGTATGTTAACATTTCCCTAACCCCTAACTGATCAGTAAAACTGACGGAAAAGTGACAATTACAGAATTCTTTGCCTTTCCCTTGGGTGGCATTCTTTTCACTTTATTCTAGAAGAGTCAATTTTTCTCTAATTACAGAGATAATGGAAGACTAACTGAGATTTTAGGTAATCAGACATTAAATCCACCCTTTTCTATGCCAAGGTGCTTTGAAATAATAAAGGTGCTGACCTATACCCATGAAGAGGATATCAAACACTAATCTCATGCCAGTACAAGAGTAAAAAATATCCCATAAGAGAAGCAAAAGGATTTATACAAATAAACCTCAACTACCCCATCTCTGTATTTCAAAAGATAAACTTTGAGTTTGGTTGTGCAATCACAGAGAAAAGGAATTTCTGAGCAAAACTGCTTCCTACTGACTATTCCTATTTTTGTCTTTGCATTTGCATGTGGTTTTTGATGGCTGGATTGCATGGGCAAGAATTTTCTAGTTGGCAACTGTCAAAAAGCATGGTGAAATCAAGTTTTGCTATAAAATATGGAATTCTCAGGAATACGGCAAATTCTAAATCAATATATAAAAATAAATCAATTTTGAAATGTTGACAGGCAGTAAACACATGAGAAAGACATTTTCAACCAGATGGTATGGTATTAGGTTGGTACAAAAGTAATTGTGGTTTTCGCAATTATTTTTAACCTTTTAAACCACAATTACTTTTGCACCAACCTAATATATTCTGATAGAACAATTTTGTTCAAAGAGATTTTTATCCATGAGAATCATGATGCAAAATTTATTGTCCTAAATTTTTCTTAGTAAACAGGGTTTTTAATGACCCCATGTCCTGGGAGGAGAATCATGTCCTTAGTCTCTTTTATTATATTGAGCCACAGGAAATTGCTGTTATTGACTCTTTAGGGCCTACAAAAATGGCCATCTCCTATGGTTCAACCTATACATGCCCAGGTATATTCCCTTGTTTCCAAAGAATACCCTTTGCAGGACAATTGAATAGCTCCAGTCTTCCCGCTTGCCTGACTATGTGTTCCAAAGTTCCATTCACCATTTCACACAGAGAACAAAGGACATCTTCTGACATCCCAGAATTCTTGAAATGGGCAGTCCCATTCGCAGCCCCCACACCACAACCCTACCACTTTACCAGAAACTTTTAAATAAAAACATTCAAAACTATATAGCTATTATATCTACTCAAAAGGCTTATAAGAACCCATTAAAAAAACATGGCACCAAGGTATAAAATGACCTAGTAAAGTTAGAATACATCTGAGGCAGGTTTTAGAAACACAAAAACTATGCCTAATTGTTTAAGTAGAATCAAGTAATTGTCTGGTGCAATTAGTTTGGAGAAAGTAGAGAGGAGAACCTCACATATCAATGAATTAAATGCTACTGAATCTACCTTGAGCATTGTTAGCCTAAGAGTGGAGAATACCTATAAAGGCCGCTGAGGATCCTTGATTAGATGGATTTCATACCTCACTTTCTTTCTGATCATTTATAGCTCAGGATTTTGAGAATACAATTTTTGTTGTCAATTTAGACATCTCAGATCAAAGTTAAGTAGGAAAAAAGAGAGAATGTCTGTTACAATACCAATAATAACAGCAGTTATAAAGTATGTATTTTTAGTTGGAGCAGCATGAATAAAATAGAAGGCACATTTAAAATATTAAACTATAGCAACAGCGACCTGAGTAGATACCTTTGTGCATTTTTATTGTTTATCCATTTCTGTACTTTTAATTTTTTCTACCAACATACGTATTTTTAATTAAAAAGAAAAAGTACAATGGGAAAAATACATAAATTAAAATTATTGGCTTATTTATTCAACAAATATTTATCGAATCCTTCCTATATGTTAGGTACTGCTCAAGGCATGGGGTGAGCATTTAATTCCAGCTCATCGTGGAGCTTGCATTCTAGTGCACCAGGTGCAAAGACAAGACAAACACAAAAATAAAAATGTTAGTAAGCATTTTTGAAACAAGAATATAATGTCCAATGAGAAAGTATTGAGAAGGGAATCTGTCTGGGAGACCCATAGGAGGCTTCCATGAATGGCATTTTATAATAGTTGAAACCTGAGGGGTGAGTACTTGCTAGCCAGACAAAGAGGTGAAGACAGGTAGTGATCTAAAGGGTGAAATGGGAAGGCTCTTCACCCAACTGAGAAGCTGAGAGAAGGTCATTACATCTGGAGCTTCTGAGGGAGAAGAATGGCCAAGATGATGCTGGAGAGGGAAATGAGTTCAGCTCATGCAGGATTTTGATGGCTTCGTTAGAAGTAAGGAAGTCAGAATGCCTTTTAAAGATATCGCTCTGACTTTATTTAGAGAATGTATACGAGAATGTGTGGGTAGAAAGAATGGATCATAGAGGGTCAATTAGAAAGCTATTGTAATGATGCTGGCAAGACATGAGGTGGCCTTCTCGGAGTGAAGGTGGGTAGCGTGAAGAGAAGACATTTTGGAGAGAGAGGCAATCTAGGCTGATCATACTGGGGGAATAAGGAGGGAGCAGTGTTGAGAACGACACCCGGATTAAAGGAAGAGTTCTGTGAAAAAGAGAGGATGAATTCAGATTTTCTTTCTTTCCTTGATTTTTTTTTCAATTGTAAAATGAAATTACCACTCATTTTAATCGGTCAAACTGCAGACTTACCCTAGGAAGAAGTTAGTTATCAGTCTCCTGCTTCTGATCTAATGAATGTTAACAGTATGACATAATTCTCTCACCTTTTTCTCTCAGTAGTGTGTATTTGTTGTATTTTTTAATTCAGTTTTGAACTTGCTGGATATGAATTTCTTCTAGAATTTACAAGTGAATACAATACATCAAATAGAAAATTACATATTTATATATGTCAAAACTCAGAAGGCAGATGTATGCTGGGTTTATAAATTTGTCTGTTTTTGTATGGGAGTGGATACTTAAACCATGGGGGTAGATAAGAGTGCCTGGGAGAAAATGCTCAGTCACAAAAGAAGAGAGCCTACACAGAGTCTCGAGGAAGTCCTACCTTTACCAGTTAGATGAGGAAAGAGGAATGAGAAAGAGAGGTCAGAGAGACAGGAAGAAACCAGGAGGGTGAGGTATCATACAAGTAAAGACGGTGGCAAGTGTAGCCAAGAGGTCAGCTAACAGAATGTCCATTATACTGAGCAACAAAGATATCATTAATAACATTAGAAAGTCGTATCTGTGGAATAGTTGGAGACCAGGTGAGGTTGCCAGGCATTCATTTGGAGTAGTGACAATTTCCTGTGGAGCTGTGAGATTTCTCCAGAAGCATCTCCAGGGAGTAAGTCACAGACAAGATAAGATAGTGTGTCTAAAGTTGGAGTTTTTCAGGAATATTTAACAGAAGGTGAAAAAGGCAAAAATGATTAAAACAGTATCCATAAGAAGCCATTACAGAACTATTATCTGACCATTAATATTTTTAAAGTAGAGACAGTATGTATTAAAAATAAATGAACATTTTGTATTTTTATTTGTTTTATGTTTATCTAGGGAAACCTTGGTGAACAGGGAACTGGTGGCCCAAAAGGAGAGAAGGTAATCTGATTTTCAAAGTGAATACAAACATCCAGGGTTTTACACCAATTCACACATTCACATGTCAGGGGCAGTCCACTGCCACATGGGGGTCCCATCCATAGGGAGTCTGTCGAGCCAGCATTGGGCACCATCTCCACCTGCCTCCTGATGGGGCAGCAGGATTGGAGTCTGCTCCTCAGTGAAGACTGCTGAGTAGCAGTTCGCTACAAGAAAGGGTAACAGGATACACTGTAATAGGGTAAATAAAATTAGGAAATAAGCCTCAATTTATAATTAAATATTTCATGTATTCATGTAGGAGGCAAAAACAATATGAAGACCTCTTTGACAAAATGCTTCAGGCTCACGCTCACTGTTTTTGTGTCTTCTTAAATGCCCACACATAAGCTGTTGTGGGAGTGTTTTATTTTGTTGTTGTTTTTTGGTGGGGTTTTATAATGTACAGCCATGGTTGAACCAATAATTATTTTAAAACAGTTTCAAAATTAAACTGCTGATGAATTTCCCATGCATTCTCATCATCATTCACAGGTTTAATTATATTTGCTGTGAAGGTGGCAAATTCACTTGCCCACTTAAAAAGATGTTTCACTTCTGTTTGATTCTGAATTTGTGGTGACTTTGGATTCAGTGTGAACATGCCATTGTCAGGAACAAAACAATGCACGTTAAATCTACAGGCAGAGATGAGTAGGTTTGAAAGTACTCTGAGGGAGTATGGCCTGTGAGTGCTACCTTCATTCATTCATGCAGTAAACATTTTCTTGATTGAGGGCAGGATATTTCAACATGAATCCAAGAAAATATGACTTCTGTGCCTTATAAATCAGTGCAGCCAATCTAGTCAAAAGATCATACATCCATCACCAGAAAATTCTGCTAAAAGACAGTCTCAACAGAAAGTGGGAGCTTCTTATGGATTGACCATTGAAAATGAAATTTTCTGCAAAAAAAAGAAATAAAACCTTGACATTCTTAAGAAGACATCCAAACATATTTATTATACAGTAATAATAACTCACGTGTATATCTTGGATTGCACTGCTAGCACATTAGCATTATTCCCTGTAAACAAATAGCGTACAGAATTCCTATACCACCGTAATGAACAAATTATATTTGAAGCAATTACTACTGGACACCTGCAAGCTAAGAGGGAAAAAAAGCAAAAGAAAGCCACAGAGCTTGTCACATAGGACAGCTGAGCAAAGAAGAGAGTTGTGGCACTTTTAAAGTATTTAAATGATGATTCATTTCATGAAACAAAACAGCTGGCTTCGGTTTTGCTATGTTCATTAGGGAACATATGTTACTTAGAAATTCTTAAGACCTCAATGATGAGAAATTTGATTCTGTAAAACAGGTGTATTTCAAACTCTAAGGACCTTTTGTGTTGCTCAAAATCTTTTCTAATTGCTTCAGAATCTTAAGTGGAATTAGAAAAGCCAGTGGCATATCTGTTCCTCCTCCCACCCAGAGAAATAAACTAGAAGAATCTGCAGGGAACCTGATATGGTAAATGTACGATGTGAAAGGATATGTAAGAATTCTAATTAACAGGAGAAAGACTCTACCAATAAATAATGCATAAAATAAACTAAAAAACATAAGCATAGCACTTGATGGAAGAGTGAAATTACTTCTACCTATACACATCCACTTAGTATCAGTTCTGAATCAACGAACTAGTTGGTTTTGTTTTTGCTTTTTTTTTTTTTTTTTCAATTATAATGCTATTCATGGGTCACTCTAGTGAGAATTTAAAGCTTCCTCAAGCTGTTCTCACAGATTTATTTGCACCTGTGGTGGACCCAGTGGTTCTGAACCCTGGCTGCACCTTGGAATCACCCAGAGGGCTTTTAGAAAACACCAATACTCTGGCCCTATTCCTAGAGACTCTGATTTGGGGCAGAGCCCATACTGTTGGTTGATTGCAGGGGGGGGCGGGGGGGGGTTCGTATTGCTATCATTAAAAAGTGCTTCTGTTGATTCTAATAGGAAATCAGGGTTGAGAACCATTGAATTGTGCCATTAAGTTGATTATGCCATTAATAACTATGTCTCCTAGGGCAAATCCCTTTATCTGAGTATCAGTTTCCTCATTGGTAAAATGGGCATAATTGTATCTACACAAAGTTGATGGAAGGATTAAAATCAAATGAAATGAAATGAACATACCCAAAAGCACAATACCTGACACATAGTAAGCTCCCACTAAAGATTTGGTCCTTTCTTTTCATCTGCTCGAACTTTCTTTCCTCTCATGAGTTCTCATTTATCTCTTTTTGATATTAATAGTTATTACCATCCTTAACACCTGGTCTTGCTCATCTTTGCATTTCCCACCATAATTTTAACAGAAAAGGGACTCAATTTATGTTGTAGAATAAAAGATTTAAACAAAAGTACAATTTCAACACATAAATGACTTAGTGTTGTATAATATTTCACTTCTCAATGTGCTGACTGGCAAAACAGAATCACAAAACCAGCCTACAATTTGGAACCCAACATTACATTACAATGATACATCAGAACAAACACAAAAGTAGAATCTACACACAAATCCCTCCTGGTTTAGCAGCCACATCCTGTAGCAAGAGCAGTAAGATACAGGGAGAAACACTAAGGAACACGAGTGGCTATTAACGGTAAATGGCAAACAAGACCAGCCTAACCAGTACTGAAATGATGGTCTCTGCTCTGTAGCTTGCCTGAGACTGACAGAATGTGGTGAAGGAATAATGGATTTGCAAGTTGGTTGAGGAGAACTGCTTCTTTATAGAGACAGTGGAATAAAGAGACAGACTATTTAAGGACTCCTGATAAATTAGCAGGGGACTTTTGGGCCTGACTATCAGAGAGAAAAGATAAAGCCACAAAAGCACCAAGTTTTTCAAATAGCACACGAAGTGCCAAATTAAAGGACAGCCTTTCCTGAAGCTAAATAAATTCATCATTTGTCTTTCAACTCATATCTATAGTGATAAATCACTGAACATCCATTTTAAATATGAAAAACAACTCCACGTGCGTTTAAGTTCAGGTATGAAACCCTTCTGTTTGCAGGATTTTATATGAGGGAATTGATCCCTAAAGTTTCCTCTAAGCTCAACTATTCCCAAGTACCGCTCAGAGAGATAGATCAAAGCCTCTGTTGGGTCCTTCATCTACATTCCAATGGAGACCTATTTACAGCAATTCAATGAATATGAGCTATGAATAGAATTACTCTTCCTCCGTGCACATCTCCCCCTTCCCTTTTGGTATTGGGCAGATGTGATTTTTATAGTAATTTCTCCACACCTTCTCTGAATTCTGCTTTTCTTTTTTGCAGATCAGTCTACCTACTAGGCGTATTTTTCCTTCACATCTCTGCACACACCAGCTAGGTAATAGGAAGGTCAAACTGTACACCCTCATGATCATATGACGCCTGCTGTTTATTTCCTCTTTTAAACCAACAGCAATTGGTCCCTTAAATGTATCCACCAATTTCTCCCTCTTTTTACTTTGATAGAATTGATTATTGCTAGGAAAAAAAAATGCCTTCTCCTACAGTGTGGTAAATATAAGATTGATGGTATACTATATGTTTAGATACCAGAAGGAAAAATAATTATATTATTAAAGTCAAGATAAAATTTATGAAATATATTCCACATATCTAGAAAATTCCTTAATAAAAACATGATTTCGTCTATCCATTACATATGACAATCTCCCTCTTCCTCTAATAGAATAAAACCACAAATATTGATGTGAATAAAAATGTAGAAATAAGCCAACAATTTTAGGACTCTAATAAATTTGTACTTGAAGTACATTGGGTAGACTGTTGTTTGACGCTTCAAAATAAACAGGTAAACACATCCATACAAGGGGACAGGTAAAGAGATTTTCACTGTGGCCTTGTTTATAATAGAGAAAAGCTAGAGACCATCCAAATGCTCATCAGTGGAGCTGGGATAAACCCTGGTACATTAACATACATAAAGCTGTTCAATGCTTACAATGAATGAACTAGATCTGTATGTATCAATAGAAATGGATGTTAAAAACAATGTTGAGTGGGAAAAACAAGTCACAAAATGTTACATGCAAGATAAAGCTGTTTATGAAAATTTTTTAAATATTCAAAATAATATATTGTTTATGATTTCCCATATGCAGTAAAAGTATAAAAATGAATTAAAAATATGAAGTGCTAAATTCAAGAGAACATCTCCCTCTAGAATAGAAATAGAGAGGGAAAGATAGCAGATTTACTTGATTGTAAGTTTTCATTTTTTATTTTTTTAAATTTTGGATGCCTGGGACATGGAGGTTTGACATATTCAACTTTGTTTTCTATATTTATTTTTTTTGAAATAAAAAATAGACAAGACAGGCAAGAAAGGTACGTGCCCAGATACATCATTTTGCAAAAATGCTCTTGAGGTTCAGAAAAAAAAAAGAAAACCCCAACACTACATAACTTCTAGTGGCGATTTTTATATGATATACAATTACACGATATTCAAGAATTTTGGTAAACGCTAAAAAGAAGCACAATGCTGGGACTTCTCTGAAGTCTGATTAATGACATATTTCCTTTCCACAAACATTATTTCTAAAATTGTATTTTTTCAAAATACTCTTTACTTGCCGTATACAAATCCCTCTTCAAGATCTAAGACATCTCAGACATTTCCAAGCTGTTGCTGTCACCACACCGACAAGAATGTCTTCTTTGTCCACAGCCAATCATTTAAGCGGCAGTGTACATGCTGGAAACAGCTGAGAGACTCATTTTTCTTCATGTCTCCCCACTCCTCCACTTCCCCCCACCTAAAAAAAAGGAAGAAGTGTCTGAAATAAAATGAGTCTGGATTATTGTGTCAGTTAAACAATCTGATGTCTTTAAGATCACAAACATTTCTCTCTTTTTTTGGTACAAAATTATCGTGTTTTTGTGTGTGTGTGCTCTAGATGTTCTTTCCTTGAAAAATAATTAACTTTTGTTTCACAATTAATTTTAAATATAGTGAATCTTATGGATTTCTAAAAGACCTAAAGGCATTGTAAAGGGCTGACAAACACATTACTATGCAAATAGCCGAACTTCACTCAGAACTTGTCATTGTCTCTTGGAGGATAATAGATAAATTCCTGTTTAGAAAGAACACAAGCAATTACTCTGACTCTGACAGTCACTACAGTACTCACTGGACCTCGTGCAAAATCTCTCTTCTGCTTTCCCTTGAAAGGGCGAAACTGGACAACCAGGATTTCCAGGGTCCATTGGGGCGAAAGGTCAAAAAGGAGAATCTGTAAGTATTTTAGCTTTTAAGGAAGAGAAAGAATATTCAAAAATAGAATTACAACAATTTTTCCTAATCAGCCTCAATTGTATGCACCTTGGTTGCCCCTGCCATGCCAAACAACAGGAGATCAGATATTTGAGCAAGTGCTCTATGCAAAGTACTAAGTAATTTATGTGAATTAACCTACTTAATCCATTAACAACAACAACAACAACACATATGAGGTAGGCTATTATCACTACTATTCTACAGATGAGGAAACTGAGGCACAGAGAGGTTAAGTAACTTACCCAAGATCACACAATAGGTGTTGAAGCCATGAATCACACTTAGACAGGCTGATTCTAGAACTCAAGCTTTAAAAATCACTAAGCTGCCCATCTATAACGAAACAGTATAGCTAAAATGAATAATAAAAATCAGTATATCAAAAGACTGGGTCTAATTTAGCTAAAAAATTAGAAACACGTATCTATCTGCTCAAACTGCTCTCAGTATACTTCCTGAAATTATTTTCCTTTCTTGGTTTTTGTAAGATCCAAGTGGCTTCTCAAGTCACTTTTCAATATTATTGAGGACAGTTTCTTTCAAAACTTAGTTCTTTTGGTGGGGGAAAAAAACACCTACACTGTAATTTATACTCAGATAAGACCACCTACAGAGATTGCGCAAATCCTATTTACAAAAATAACTGTTTTTGTTTTTTTTAATGCTGCTAAAAGACAAACGAAAGGGCAGCCAGTTAGCTCAGTTAGTTAGAGCGCAGTGCTCTCAACAACAAGGTCGCAGGTTACAACCCCCCACATAGGCCACTGTGAGCTTCGCCCTCCACAACTAGATTGAAACAACTACTGGACTTGGGGCTGATGGGTCCTGGAAAAACACACTTAAATAAAAATAAAAGTTTAAAAAAACAAACAAACAAAAACACTTATGGCTGCCATCAAATGAATCCGTAAGAATCAGACTTAAATGTTTCACACTTGTTGGCACGTCTTACTAACTCTGAACTGCTTTTCTAGGTTTCCACTGTCTCCCCTCCAAGCCTGAACAATGACACTCACCTGCTCTTAATTTCTATGTGATACATGTCAGACCTGGCAGTGAGATTTACTAAAATCCTACTAGAAAAGCAGGAACTTGCAGAGCAGAAAGGAGAAACTTCCAGTTGGGTTAGAGCAGTGTCTCTCAAATGTGAGTGGGCACCTGAATCATCCAAGGGTCCCTTTGAAATGCTGATTCTAATTCAGTAGGTTTGGGATGGGGCCTGAGACGCTGCATTTCTCACAAGCTCCTGAGTGATGTTTGAGCCTATGGATCATGCTTTGAGTAGCAAGGGTTGGAGGATTTCACAGCTCCTTGGAGAGTCCCTCTGGTTTTCTCACCTACCACCAACATCTCTGGGCAGCCCACCTACCCTGTTCACGTGACCTTTAGCCTTATTTGCCTTTCCCAGGAGAACAAGCTTTTTTTCCTTTTACTCTTCTCCTTGCTGGCTCCCTCTTAACCCCTAATGACCCACCTCCCTGATACATCTTTGCCTGCCTTCCTCCATGCTCCCCTCACACATTAAAAAAAGCACATTTTTTTGAACATTATTATGCAGAGAAGTTCAGCTCTTTGTGATCTCAACCTGTCTATTCCAGAACAGGATCTGGACTTGATTTTGTATAATAACAGGAAAGAAGATCCAAACAATTCAACCAAAAAATGTATCCCAATTGAATTCTAAACCACCTATCCCGGATGGCAGTTTGTCCCCCGCTAGTGGACATTTAGGGTTTGACCAGATGTGTTACATATCAGTGCTAAAATATACTTAAGAGATCACCTAGTTGAACCCTGTGATTTTATAGATAAAGTAAGAGAGGTTATAAAAGGCAAATGACTTGACCCAGATAGTAACCATTGAAGCTAGGACTAAATATCAAGTCTCTGGACAACCAGGCTCTCAGTTTTTATTCTTTTAAAACCAGTTACTTTAGTCAATGTGTCTTGGCAGTGGCTGTAAATGAGCAGTGACATAAGTGGTGTGATATACTCATAAGCAGAAACAAGCAGTAATACAAGCAATGAGGCCCATTGCTCATAGCTAAATAACATCATCTCCTATCTTAAAAATCAAATAGATTTTTTAGCATTAAAGCTGAAAGGCAAGAATATAAATAAATCCCTGATCAAATGTGTGGAAATTAACCAATAATAAGAGAGTTAATCATGTTGGCTAGATATCGGGAGTATTAGTCAGAGTAGGCTAGGTAACACTAAGTGACAAATTAACCCTGAAATGTCTGTGGCTTAACCCCAGAAAGGTTAGGTCTGGCTCATGCCACTTGCCCAGTTGGAAGGAGTGGGTGTTCTGCTCCACACCACACTCAGTTACCAGGCTGATTACCACCATGCAGCCAAGCCATCCTGTATACACAAGCTTCTTAGTCACCACTGCAGGAAAAGTGGAACTGGGGAATTGGGAACCGCCTTTTCACTGCCTCAGACTGCCAGTAACACAGGTCACATCTCACATCTCATTGCCAAAACTAGCTGCATGGCCCCAAGGAACTGCAAGGGAACTAGGAAATATGGGAGAGAAACTGAGCTCCATCGTCTCTGGCTCATAAGACATGAGGTGAAAATCACAGAGGTTCATTTGGTAACCCCTTATTTCCCATTAGTGATTTGTTTAAGACCATGGCAATCCCTAAGAGGACCTTCAAGAGTAGTATTATCTGCCATCATGGTTCTCACACTTTCTCTTGACTTTCATATGTAAAAGAAATGGTTTTTAAATTTATGGTTTCCACCTTTTTATCAATTCACCTAATTCAAATAATAAATAAATCAAATTATGAATCAAGTCAAACAGATTGAGCGACCATAGCCTGGGACTGAAGTCAGGCTGCCTGCATTTAAATCCTATACATCTTACTGGCTATGTGACTTTGAAAAATTACTTGACGTCTCTGTGCCTCAGTTTCCTCATCTGTAAATGGGTATATTAGTACTTACTCCATTGACACATGAATATTAACTATGTTAATAAATATAATGTGATTAGAGCAGTGTTGATGCATTATAAGAATTTGCTAAAAGTCAGCTCTTGTGATATCTGCATAACTTTAAATTCCCTAATTTATTAAACTTTTGGTGTACACCAGGGATGCCATGATAGTCAAGATAAATTATATCCCTACATTCGCAGAGTTTATAGGCAAGATAAACAAGGAGACATAAAGTGGGTGAAAGCTATTTTAGGGAAAATTACTCAGAACCTTTCTGAGTATCTTTCCTCATGCTTGAAATGAAACCATATCTTCCCAACAGCATTTTTATAAGAATAAATGAGATCATGTATATGTAATTTCAAGAACAGAAGCTAATAAGAGAAAGCTGTGTGTGTCTGTGTTTCTGTGTGTGTCTGTGTTTCTGTGTGTCTGTGTGTATGTGCCTGTGTGAGTGTGTGTGTGAGTGTGTGTGTGTGTGCCTATGGATTTGTCTGTGTGTGTCTCTGTATGTGCCTCTGTGTGTGTGTGTGTGTGTGTGTGTGTGTGTGTGTGTGTGTGATAATCTTCTATGTGAACCATACATAAGGAAACTGTGGCCTTGGGCAGCACCATTTCAATATGTCAACCACTCAGGATTTTCAAAATAGTACTAGAATGATTAACTTATTGTTCATTTGAGAATGTGGAAGATTTTTTATATCAATTATCATACACACACTTTAAGCTGCAGAAGCGACTGTGATGTTTTGGATAATTTTAGAGGCTTGTTTGCAGTGGAGGTCTGAGTTTGGCCTGCAGGACACTCATGTCCACTTCTGGAGAGTTTGTTTCTAAACGTGTTTATAATTGATTCTGTTTTCTATCCATTTTCCTAGGGGGAACCTTTTACAAAAGGTGAAAAGGGAGATAAAGTAAGTAGATGTTTTATCACTATCTTGGGTTTTCTATATCATTGATTTCTCTCTCTAATTTCCGGTATGTTTACTTTGGAGTCTAATTGATTTGATGGAATGAGCTCCCTGAGCATTTTACTTTTTCCTCTGTGTACTTTGACTCTTTTATTTTGATAAATGAGAAATTTTAAACCTTGTTAAGTTTTATCATGTGACAGCACTTTAACATTTAGTTGGGGTAGTGTATATTTTCTTTAACCCATTACTATTTGTGATTAGACATGAATGTTTTGAAATATATCCATTTAGGATAGCTAAAACACAAAATTAAAATACAAGATACAGTTGTTTTTTCAAAAATTCTGTTAATTATGCAAATTGGATTTATCAAACAGGATACTTTTTTCAAAAGGATCAATAAAAAGTCACGGAAAATAAGGGGAATAAAACTCAATATAGCAAAGATTGTCCTCTTTTGTGTTACTTTTATTTGTTTCTGTTTTTTTCATTAAGTACATGCAACTGATAGTAGAATCACCATGACATATCAAGTTAAATTCTACTCTACCCCCGCTTCTGAACCTTTTAATTCTGGGATATAAAATTAGCAGGTGGCAGATTATAGCAATGTCACCTAAGTGGAGAATGGGAGAATGCAGGTATTGCTAATGGTGCATGATGATTACAGTGTCAAAAGTGACACTGAGAAAAAACAAATTGTTATAAGAAAAAAAGAAATTTTTGTCTATTTATTAACAATAAGCATTTTAAATCATGTTTTAGAATAAACCCTCCTTGACTTCATCATGTCTTCCATAATTTCCCTTTTTATTATATGTTAATTGGTGGAAATGCAAATGAATTCAAATGAATCTCCATCTGAATCTAAGCATTATATATATGGTGGTTATCTTATTTACAGGGAGAACCTGGGCTAATAGGACCACAGGGAATAAAGGTAATCTCCTGACATTCTACGATTGCATCTCTAACCTTAATGAAATTGTGCAAATTAAAGTAACCAGTTCACTTTTCTTCCCACCATATATTTAGGGCGAACCTGGAAATCCTGGTTCCACTGGTTTACTAGGAAGCCCAGGAATAAAGGTATATAAGAAATAACTGTGATAAATGAGGAATAATTTTGGAGTTATAGCCATTTATGTATAAAACAAGGTGCTCTGGTGCCACTCATTTTCTTCACATGTTCTCAGAGACTTTATCACGTTGCCATGGTGATTCCCCCCCCATTGGCTGCATTTATTACACACATAGTAACTATGTCTTTTGGTTCGCAATAGGATTTTTTTAACTCTTTTTCAAAACATATTCACAATAGCATCCCTAAAAGCTTTAAAACTAAACAGTGTGAGCTAAATCTATGACCCTGAACTATATTCTTAAAGTGAACAGGATTCAGGGTTCAAT
The DNA here is from genome assembly GCF_036562045.2 of Rhinolophus sinicus. NCBI lineage: Eukaryota > Metazoa > Chordata > Mammalia > Chiroptera > Rhinolophidae > Rhinolophus > Rhinolophus sinicus. Next base: position 109,045,877 of record NC_133755.1, read on the forward strand.
TTCTAAGCCGAAGTTGTATATCCCTGAGATTCTGGAGTTCCTCTTGTGAAATTCCAAGAGTGTCCCAAGAAAGACCAGCTGTTGGGAGAGACGAATGGATTGTGCTCCCCCAACAGGTAAGGCAAGTTACCCAAGCCGTACCTGTTGGTGAGGACAGACCTGTTTAAATGAGAACATCTTGAAACTATCTTTGTAAGCCCAAAGCACATTTCAGTATTATACAGAGATGGTAGGACAGTGGAAAGTCAATCTTTCTACAGATAAAGGTCACACCATGTTTTACAAATATTCAGGTACAAATTTTTTATTTTTAGCAAAGTTAAAGTACATATCACCTTCTGTTTTAGGGTGAGCAAGGACCTGCAGGCCCTGTGGGACCCAGAGGACCACCAGGAGATATTGTACGTATAGTGTCTTTGATATTTGGAAATTAAATAGAAACTGAGACATGTTTTAAAGAATATCAATATCTGTTCACATGACTGAGTTATAGTACATTTTCAAAGACAGGTCATTTCTACCACTAAAATGAATCACAGCTAATAGCAGGGGCTATTGGGAAGGCTAGTACCTTCATCTATTCATGTGAGGTCCTTTGAATATCACTAGCCTAATAAGTTGGTCTTTGGGACTCTAGTAAACTAAATTATCATTTGGATATGATTGTCAGTGATGTACCACTAATAAAGGAGATTGGAAACATTAGAAGAAATAAGGAAAACCAAGAGAGAAAGCAAGTATTTCCATTATGCATGACTTTTGGTTCAAGTCTCCATTCAAAAAAAGACACTTCGAAAGTTTCTGTTGTTGTTTTCTTGTGAGTGCCTACAAAAAGAGCAAGTCTTTTGGATGAAAATATTTCTATAATACAGTTGGAAAAAGGTCTTCAGGTTGCATTATAACCTAACTTTAGTGGAGCCACTATTCATTCTTATATTCTCTCTCTCTCTCTCTCTCTCTCTCTCTCTCTCTCTCTCTCTCTCACACACACACACACACACACACACACACACACACACACCCTCATGCCCCTTAACCCTCATGCCCCTTAAATTCTCTTGTCTATCTATTCCCCCAGGTAAGCCTTTTGTCCGTTGGACAAGTTCCCTAACTTTCTGACAACTTGGGAACTGAGGCTCACCATCAGTCTTCATTTGAGCAAAATGAGAAAAATGCTTGGCCATAACTTCTTGGAAACTGATCTCTATCTGGCCACGATTCTAGTACTTTCCACGCAACTATTAGAATCTCTCCTTTTTCCATCATCTTGGGAATTGTCCCATGACCCCTTGCTCCATTCTCCATCCTCCAGAGGTCTATCTTTCAGGGTGTTTGTGATGCTTGATACTTTGAACATTCACTTCATAGAGCAAAGCTTTTTGTTGTCCCCTCAAGCCACTTAATGAACCATTACAGGTGTACCTAGTGTAGAAAATGGTGGTGGCACCGGTGGAGTCACAAGATGCCCAGAAGTGAGGTTACGTGATAGTGGCTAGAGCTAAAAAAGAAAACAAAATCAAAAGGGAAAGAGCCCCTGTTGCTAAAACATAGTGAAAGCATATTTTCCTATTACCCCATTGTCCTTTTGAATCATGTGTTGCTACCAACTACCCTCCTTCCACCCTTTTTGGCAATAATATGGATGGGGCATTTAATTTAAGTCTTCCTTATTTAGTTTCTTGCCCATTACATCCCAGTTACTTCACTTGAAACAGCAAGTCACATGTTTTCACTAAAGATTTTCCCTAACAAACCAAAATCAACCCATCCTCATATACTTTATATGTTAAAATTCTGTTCTCCTGAAAAAGACTCACAGATAGAAATGTTATTATAATAAGAGATGTTCTAATTGCACTTTTCCTTTACCTCTGAATTTTCTAGGGATTGCCAGGAGAACATGGTATCCCAGGAAAACAAGGCATTAAAGGAGAAAAGGTACAGCTCCCATTTTACTCATTTTTGTGTATTAAATAGCGGGGTAAGAGGAAGAAACAGAGGATAAGGGCATTGGGAGAGCGAGAAAACAGGACAAGGCTGCCAGGCATGTGCAGGGGACAGACAATCACATAAACTGTGGTGTGAATGACGCCCCCTAAAGTTGTGCATTTGTGGCAGCCCTCATTCTGGCATAGAAACACAATGCGACAAAATGAATTAACTTGGAGATGTCTGTTTCAGGCTCAGCTACCGATTCTGGTATAGACTTAAGTCTTAATTTTCCGGGGCCTGTTTCTTGATGTCTATTTGGAAATAGTATATTAATGTTGAGCCATTAGTAGAGAATAACTTAAAGAAAACATAAAGATCAACTAAAGAACTTTATGAGTTGATGCCTTTTGTGCCTATATTGACACACATGCATCCATCAGGATACTGCTAAATTCATTGCTAGCATAACAAGATCTAAAAGCATGTATGCTGACTAGAACAGCACCTGGCATGCATTAGGTGTTCAGTAAATATTACTGAATGAATGAATGAATGAATGACTATAATGACAACTTAAAACAATGGGAAGTACTGCCCCACACCTCCCACCATGAACATGAGCAATGAAGTAAGAATCTTACCTTGTTTTACTCAGGGAGATCCAGGTGGGATTATAGGCCCTCCTGGGCTTCCAGGTCCAAAAGGTGAGGCTGGTCCTCCAGGGAAAAGCTTGCCAGGAGAACCAGTAAGTACCAACCCTTTTATTAATATTCCCCTTGAAAGCTCGTTACTGATCATTGGTGTGTTCCCAGTTTCAGATCACAAGTATAGGAACACATTTAGGTCTGCAGAAAAATAAATATTCATCTTATTCTTTAGTTGAGAAATCTAATCTCTGGAAATTTGATGCAAGCAAAGTCCTCTCTTCTAAAGAAAATGCACATTCACACACCATTTTACAGCCAATTTTAGAAGATTCATAAGGCCCCCTGTGCAGAATGGATGGATTCTTTAGCATCTATGGAATCTAGTAAGGTCCTAAATCTTCCTAGGACACTATGTTAAAACAGAAGAACTGCCTGAAATTTCCCTTCCAGAGGCTCTGCAGGTATGGGCATAGGTGGTCATTTGCAGAAAAATGTCCTAGTGGCCCAGGCTATTTTCAGGACATAGAAAACTGGATAGCTGGAAAATCTAAATAACCAATATGCCTGCTACATATGTCTTTTTATCTTATGCCCTTTGACCTTTTATCTTAGTTAATAACACATAGTTTTCAGTATCAGAGTCCTCATTTTAAAGACGAAAACATCTTATATTTTAATGCAACTATACAAAATCCATAGCCTGGTAAAATTTGTATTCCTTTGTATTCCTTATTTATTATTCTTTTACAGAAAAAGGTTTAGTCAAGAAAGATGAAGAGAAATAAAATGTTTTTAAGTTATGAATTCTAAGATGGTTTTTAACCTTTTAAAAAAAGGAACATATTCACCTTTTTTTTTTTTTTTTCTTTTAGGGATTAGATGGAAATCCTGGAGTACCCGGTCCACGTGGGCCAAAGGTATAAAAATATCAAAGATAATTTTTAAAGAATGAATAATTAATAAAAAGGAGCCAGAGAATTCACATCCCTTGAGCCTTCCACTAACAGAAACATCTCATTGCACAGGGTGAAAGAGGCCTGCCAGGTGTCCATGGCTCCCCAGGAGACATAGGCCCACCAGGGTTAGGAATTCCTGGTCGGACAGTAAGTAAAATTCAGTTGAGTTTTTGAAGCTCTGTTAATCCCAATGTTGTGAAATGAAATCCAGTGACAAATCTGAATAAGGAGAGAAGAATAAAATGGTCAGAGGAGGAAATGCAAATAAACACAAGCCAGAGGGAAAGAAAGGGCATTGAGGTTACATCACTGAACTCAGAGAGGGTACTCACTGTTTATTGAATTACAGATGTTATCACATCAACACTGACTATGGCATAGAAGTGGTTGTTTAACCCTTTATTCCTCTATTCTATATATTAAAAAGTATGAGTGAATGTTTGTAAGATTATAGAAATGCCTACTATTAAGTTACTATATATTATTGTTTATTTTTAACTAGAATAAAATTAAAAAGTCAATATTTAAAGTGAATGAAGTATGTATGAATGAGATGATATAAAAGAACTCTAAGTAACATCTTAAAAGAGAAGGAATAGTTGTTTTTAATAGTTATACGGTAAAGAATGGAGAGGTTTTTTTGCATGTTTTAACTATAAGAACAATGCCTGATAATAATGACCCCTGTATGCATATTTGTGGACTAAATAGTAATGAATGATAGAGCTTTTTATTTACCGTAAAAAATAAAGATTCTGGGACAAGAAAAGTGAAAATACATGCTTATTTTAATGACATCAATTTGGGACATTGGCCTTGTAATGAAATTATCATGAGAGCTAAATGGAGGTGTAAATAGTGAGTGGTTATGTTGTGTGTGACTGGTGTTTGATTTTCCAGGGCAAGAATACAAAAGATCACTGGAGAAAAGAGATTAAACAAAGTGAAAAAAGTAGATCAGAAAATTATTAGGGGAAAGAAGGAGGTTGACGCAAAAAATTAAAAATAGTATCTTAAGGATATAGTATCAGTAGAAAGCAAACAAAAAGTAACTTTGACAATACCAGTGATATGAATATTTATTTTAAAAAATAAGAAAGGAAACGTCTGTGAGCAGTCACCGAAGCCGGCTGCTGAGAAGCCAGCCCTGTACTTACTTAGGTTGTCAATTCCTCATTCAGTGGCTCATGGTTACATACTAGGGTGAGAGCTGTCATGTAAATTCGCTAGTGATCTCCCAACTCATCTTAGTTACCGCAAATTCCAATTTGCTAAAGTAGGAAAGAATAACTGATTGATGTTTTACTTCTTACTCCTGAACACAGGTTCTGGCAATTTCTTCAAACAGAGAAATGAGGCAAAGTAGAAAGCAGAAGGGAAAGGAAGCCCTGAGCCAGTCCCCCAGGAAGCAGTCAGTTTTGGGACAGATAGAATTGAATGCATTGTTTGTGCAGTCTGGAAGGTTCAGGGGCAGACGATGGTACTGAGAGAGACATCCCAGGCACCTGAGCAAAGTCATGTTGATGTTTCCAACAACAGGCCTCTGGTTAAGTGTTTATCTGTCGCCTCAAAGTCTTGGCTGACTTTGCAGAATTTTCAGAGCATGCATGGTGGCAAGTCCTGTTGTTCCACTAAATAAATTACAATATGTAGCCCTCTCTCCCACTTGGATAATTTATGGACATTCCTGGCAGAGAATTCTGATCATTGGATCTCATTCTACTTAGGGCTCCCAAGGACCAGCTGGAGAGCCAGGTATTCAGGTAAGCCACTTAACCAAGTTACTTGGCACAGCAAATCCAGCGTGCTTACTTGGGGGAAATTACTGAAAGACTGTCCTCATAAGTAACTATTTTCCCCATTTTCCAGGGTCCTCGAGGTCTCCCTGGATTGCCAGGAACCCCAGGGACCCCAGGGAATGATGTAAGAACTGTTTGACCTACTCCTCCCCACCACATCCCCACCCGTTTTCATCTGCACCCGTGCCACTGTGCAAAGATTTGAACATGATGTTTCTGTTTTCAGGGAGCTCCAGGGAGGGATGGAAAGCCAGGTCTGCCAGGCCCCCCAGGTGACCCGGTATGTCGCCAGACTGTGCCTGATTTATGTATCTTTAAATACGCCCAGAAGCCAAACAGCCTACCAAGCAACTTTTGCTGTCCAAACTAATTAGAATGCTCAGTGACTGCTTTGTGATTTTGTTTGTCCCCATTATTTTGTAGAGGGGGAAAAATATTCAAGCTGTGTCAGCATTTTTTATGCGCATGATGAATACTTATTTCCTCAGGATATAATTCAGCTGTACAATTTTACCCTAGGCTGAGCCTTGGCATAGAATGTCTCAATCCCATGGAAAATTGAGTTAAAATATATAGCCACAGTTTCTATTCTTTCTAATGCTAGTGACTAAACGAATTTCATTTCTCTAAATGGAAGTTTGCAGGTAAGTTACTAACAATATGGTACATATCCATTGATTCTGTGGCTTTAAAAATGCTGAAATAATTAAATTACAAAAACTGTCTTCAGTAGGCTCTTAAAAAATGGGTTTAGGTACTAAATGTGTGTTCCAAAGTTTTATTTTAGGTTAAGCCTTGCTTTGAGCGACAGCAAAATCCCTTTAAATAGCCTCAGAATTGGCAGTTATAATTTGAGAGGCCATATGGTACATGACATTGTATTAAGAGTTTTGTATAATAAAATCCAAATCTGGCCTCTCAGTTTTAAGCCTCACAGATCCTTCTACTTCCCACACTGGTTGGGCCTTATGTGCCTTTATAAGCTACATACAGAGGCATATTTTAGCCTTATTTTAACTCCACCTCTGAATGCCTCATCTGGGAATCTTGTAAAGTGTTACTTGGGTTTACAGTGTCTCTTTGAAAGGACACTTTAAGACATGAAGTGTAAACACTTCAAGTCCCCTCAGTATCTATCTTACCCATCACTTAAGCCACATACAGGCTCTTCTGAACTTCAGTGAGAAAGAACTTTCAGGTAACAGCCTGATAATTTGCCTGGAAGGGGGTGTTTTCCTTTTAATAAATGACTCACCTTTATGTGTTATTTGAAGTGAACAATAAATCACTTATCAGCCTTTTGGCCAAGATCAAGTGTAAAACCAGTAACATATTAGGGTTGGCCGAAAGGTTGCCATGTCATGAAAATATAAAATAGAGATGCAGAATCAAAGCAATAATATGCATGTGTTTGTGTGTTCCTAGTAGAGAAATAAGGAGTATTTCTCAAAAATGTCTGCATTGTATTGTACACTCATGTTGTATTATGTGCCTCTCTGTACATAAATACATGTATTTGTTTCTTTCTCCTTAACCACAGATTGCACTTCCTCTCTTGGGAGACATCGGTGCCTTGCTCAAGGTACTTTGTTGCTATGTAAGAAATTATGTGTTAATATTCAGGTAAAATCAGAAAAGAAATTTTTGCCAGAAATTGAGTTAGTTGCTTAGCCTGAACTGAAATTCAATTTTTAAATGGCAGAACATCTATAAGATGGAAAAAAGGAACATACATCTTCATGTACTTTACACCACTTATACTAATCCCTCCACTCTCTTCTTTACCACTCTGTCTCTCATTTTGGGTGTAGAAGGGCAGGGGAGGGGAGAGAGGGCAATTCTGAGATGCGCTACAGGGAAGGGATATATCACTAACACCCCTGAGTAGATCATTCTCTCCTCTGGGGGAGCACTTTCTCTTAATGGGTGTGTACTCACCCTGGCTCACCACTGAGTACCCTAATCCTTCTCTCTGTATCCCGCTGGCCAGTCCCAGGATGAACACCAGTGCTGCTCAATAAACAGCCAGCTTGCAAAGCTGAGTTTTGATGTCATGGGATTTTACAAAATGAGCTCTAAAATTCCAAAGCTGACCATAGCCCTAACACCTGTTACTCTATTGAATAAAAAGTGCCATTTTTTTCCTCTAATACTTCCCTGTATTTTATTTGTAAACCAGATGAAGGAGAATGATAATGGAACACCCATAACGCTATGTATTTGCGTGTTTCTTCATGGTTTGCTAATACTGAGTGATCCCAGGTGAAAATCTGTCCCTTTACATTATACTCAAGCCTTATGTGTCTTATTTGTCTATGTATGAATAGACAGTATACATACAGGCACATTTAGGCTATATGTGTGTATAAGTGATTTATTCTATTTTCCTAGCATTTAAATGCCCAATGTTTTGTACAATGACTTACATAATAGTAGTTGGCAGGCAGGAATGTTTGTTGAATTTAATTCAAAAGACTCAGGAATTCTAGTATATGAATTTTTTAGGTGATTAAAGTTTTGAAAATAGATATATAAATGTAAGTATGAATACAAAAATATGTTAGAGGCTCTTTTAAGACCTTCAAAGCCAACATTTTCTTACAAGTCAGAAGAGAATATTTATGGGAGTTTCAGAAAGATCTTATATTTATTGTCACAGTTACAGGCCAGACAATACGCTGCTTTACTTATCTCAGTTAATCTTCACAATAATCTTGTAAGTTTAGGCTGTGGTAGTATCCCCATTCTGTAGAGGAGAGACTGAAGTTCCGAGCAGTTAAGCAGCTTGCTCTGAGTCACACAGCTAGTAAGTGTAACATTAACACAGAAATTTAGGTCCTCAGACATTGTCTTAGGTTCTTTACAAAGGCAGTAGTGTTGGAAACGACAGCATTGTAAGAGTTGTACTGTTCCAGACAGGTTAGGGTTCTTTAAGAATCAAAAATGTATGTACTTAAGTTGAAATGAATATCCTGATACAATATGGGGTGGCTCACAGAATAGACACAAAAGACTGTGCATAGGCTTTGACAAAGAGACGAACCAGGACTCCAGGGGTCTCCGAAGTGGAAGTAATTGATCATTTCACCAGGGCAGCATCTCTATAACAAATGCTCTTTGCCATTGTTCCCGTCCCAGCATCATCTCTACTGAGGTTCTGAGACCCAGGAAAGTTGATTCGCGAGAGGTGGGCAGAACACCTTGACTGATTGTCCCAACAAACTGTGTTTAGTAGAACAGGAAAACATCTCATTCCCCAAAGCAAAATCGAAATACAGGAATTTCTATTGAGGGTTGGCTCTGTTAGACCAATTTAATAGTGCCATTTTATCTCCTGATCTTGTTACCTAACCTACTAACTCTCCTTCTCTGTCTTGAGTCTTTAGCAAACTTGATCATCATGCTCTGTGTTTTTAAAAATATTTTTGATTGAAATTGTTGAAAAGAACTGAAATAACTTCAGGCCCAAATGATAACCTATCAAAGACCGTCTTGTAGGTTCACCTGTGTATCATTACCTCTTTGAATGAGATTGTACATTGGCTCATAATTGGTGCATCCTTATTCTCTTCGTAAGAAAATCTTAAGACATTTTTTTTAATTGGGGAAAAATGATAGGCCACATTTGTATGTGTGTGGGGACAATGTGTTTCTCCAGGGCACATCAGCTCCAACTCGTTCTCCTTCAATCTAGTTGTGGAGAGCACAGCTCAGCTCCAAGTCCAGTCACCATTTTCAATCTTTAGTTGCAGGTGGTGCAGCCTACCATCCCATGTGGGAATTGAACTCGCAGCCTTGTTGTTCAGAGCTCACACTCTAACCAACTGAGCCATCTGACGGCAGCTCATTGTACTCAATCTAGTTGTGGAGGGCGCAGCTCACTGGCCCATGTGGGAATCAAACCGGCAACCCTACTGTTCAGAGCCCGCGTTCTAACCAACTGAGTCATCCGGCCACCCTTAAGACATTTTTTCAAGAACAGTAATGAAATCTAGTTTCCCTTAACTTACCATTCTGGTAACCCTAAACTAAAAAAAATGAGGACAGTTTCAAATGACTCAGAAAATTCTATTGACTCATAATGGTTACCATTTTTTATATTTTATTAAAACAATCAATTGAATAATCCATTCTAAAATATTGCTACACACTGATATGCCAAAGTTTTGCTCCGTTTTGATAGGCCACATTTATATGTCTACAAATGCAATAATTCATTTTCATACTTTTTTAAATATGGAAAACATTTTGATTTTCTGAAGTTGTCAGGTCTCTCTCTTTATTTCTCTCATCATAGTTTTTTGGATAGTGAAAGGGATAGTAGACAACCGTATATGTATTTTTTTAACTCCTTGATCAACACATTAGCTCTGAGAAGAGATACTGGTAGTAGAATTAGTTTGGGAAACATTGAACACTTTAGCTTCCTTTAATATATCCAGCTCTAAGAAGGACCACTGTGAAGAGAACTCTTTAGCCCAGCATTTTTTAGACAAATTGCCTTAGAATCTTTTCAATATCATACAAAATTAGTCTTCCAAGGAGCATATTTTTGGAAATCAGGCTTCTGCTGATATTCACCAGGTCAAAAATATGAAACTTGAATAGCTATGGGCTTTTTTTGCTGAGTTCATCAACAGCAAGCTTCAGTTCCCTTTTCATGTTTAAAGATTCTTCCCTTTTGTGAAAAGGATGGAAAATTAGAGGCTTATATCGCCCTATCTTTTGTCAACTGTTAAAACTAAACTTTAAAACCCCATCCCCCCTCCCAGTGGTCCCTATTCTGTGCCTTTCCTGATCATATACTTATTTAACAATTTATTTTAAAATAAGCCTTTCTAGGGCTTTTCTCAAACACTTTTTCTTCAGCTATGTGATAAGAAGTTTATCTTGTGAGCTCAGACACTTAAATTCAAGCCTTTCCAGATCAGCTAAAGGTTACAGAGAAGGCAGTGGAAAGGTAATTGCACTTAGATTTCCTATCTGTACTTGGATTTGACATAGAAGTCAAGTCTAAGTCACTCAAGTAATCATTTCTCACATGAGTGCTTTTGCTGACAAATAAAACGTTGGTAAACTATGTGTAGAGTCTCCAACTAATTTTGCTCTTAAAAGGAGAGGAGAAATCCTTTTTTCACAGCTTTTTCTTTCTTTCATTTTAAATGATGTATGTTATTTGTTTATGCACTCTATAATCTTGCTGGTTATTCCAAACTTTGTTACCACCTCCCTTTTTAAACATGCTGCTAAGCAGTGAAACTCTGTGTTCTTGACTTGTGTCTTTTCCTTATTTATTTAGAATTTTCTATTTAAATATTATCACTGACATGTTTTCTTTTAATAATTGTTAGCTCATCAATATCATAAACAGATATCATTGACTAGCTTTATAAGTAGTTTTTACCTCACAAAAAGTTGTTCTTTCAAATTGGATAAATTAAGTTTCTGAAAGTACTGACATAGCACGATTGCTATGTCACTCATCTCTGACAGAAGTTCAAATCGAATTTCAAATCTGATCAAATCTCACTTTTATAGATGTCTTTGATGAATATATCAGTCACCTTACCTTTGTACTCATTAGAACTTTTGTGACAACTGCCAAGTCAGTGTTCCTGGGCTAAAAAGTAACAAAGGAGAAGAAGGAGGCGCTGGTGAACCTGGAAAGTATGATTCTACAGCCCGGAAGGTAAGAGGCAGGCTGAATGTTGATGGGCCCTGTAGGTTACACAGAGTGCCTTCTCTCAGATCTGTTACTGCTTTGTCCTCTAGGGTGATATAGGGCCACGGGGTCCTCCAGGAATCCCAGGCAGAGAGGGACCGAAGGTAAGGAAGTCTCTCCTTCATTCTCCTTTGTGTGATTTCCAATTCAGTGTGGAAAAAAAAAAAGGAAACCCATTTTAAAATGCACTACTTTATATAAAAATATTTGAGAAAAGTGTGTAAAGTCATTTGCAAATGTTATTTATTTGTTCCCTAACTGTTCAAATTACATACCCCAAGTGTCCTGAGAAGAGACATTTTCATTATTCCAAACGATGACAAAGTGATTGAGTGTACTAGCAGAATTTATTTTCTTTTTAGGGAAGCAAAGGAGAGCGGGGCTACCCTGGGATACCTGGGGAGAAAGGTGATGAGGTAAAAGATTATTCTCTGATAATATAGTCCTACTGATTCTGTTTATATGACTCAACGGAAGAAAGACATCAATTTTTCTAGAGCTCATGTTTAATGCTAAAGTAAATAAAAACAAAGAGGTAGGTCTTTTCAAATATTAACACATTTTGAATAATAATATGTTGATGTTTATGATCAATGGTCCGGTTTTTGAGACTACGAAATTAAAAAACAAAGTTAACATATCAATTACTATGTTTCTGTTTCCATGTAGCAGATGATAATTTCAGCTCTCTCAAAATAAAAGCAAGAGGATGCAGGAAAGGAAGATTTACTGACAAATATCCCGAGGTGGCTAGTAGAATTGAAGGACTAGTTAACAACCAGCCTAGGGATAAGGGCATTCCCAGAACCCAGCAGGACTTCCCTGGGACCCTGCTGTAACATGACTCAACTTCAATGACCTTGGTTTATCTGTGACTCTGTCCAACTTTCAAACTCTTGGGAGAAAAGGATCTGATTGGACTAGCTTAGATCAGCTGCCAATCCTGGACTAAGGTTCAAAGTCAAATGTACTTTCGAGACAGTGGTATAATTTTCTGATTCTAAGCCATGGCGATGCTCAGGATATTATTCTTTTCCTGCATAATTCACATTAACTCTTAGAAAAACCAATTAGGATGATGAATTGTTGTTAGTTTAAACAGTTTTGATACTAATAATTCTTAATGAAAGTAAGTAAGCCATCTGGCATATATTAACCTTGATGTCAGTGCAGAAAATCATAATGAAATGAAGTAGATCTGTTTTTTTGAGTTGGAGTTATATTTCACATAAATTATCATCATATGTTATTGTTTTAAATTAATAATGACTCTACTCTAGAAAACTGAGGATTGGCTTGCTTTTCCCAAGTTAAAAATTGAAGAAAAAAGAAACATAATGTTTATTTTCATTCAAAAACAAAATTGTAAAGGCATTTTATTTGCAAAATAAGAGTTAATTGAGCTTTTGCTTCTTCATGCTCCAAAGTTACACTATAGTACAAGCATAATATCTGATTTTAATAGTCTAACAGCTTTTAACTGCCTAGATTCAAGAGGTAGTCCTTAAAGGCAATTGAGAAGGTAATAACAAAGGACCAGGAAATAATTGGACTTCAGGTTTTTTATAAGTGACTCTCAGTTAAATTTATTAGAAGTTAATTTTTATTGATTTAACAGGATACTTCACCCTCTTGGTGAACTGAAATCGATTGTTATTATTCTTCCACTATTTTAGTGAGTTGTTTCTGAACTATCTCTTATGGATTCTTTAACACAGAGTACACAAAATTTTGCACAAGACTCTTATTACGTGGGGAGTTCCAGCAAGTTCAGAAGGAAATTCTTTCTCGGTTGTTTCTTCACATCACATGAATAATGTGAATAAACCTTAAGTAACATACTAGTTCAGTTGGTCCTTTTGTGGGGAATGGGTCAATGAAGCATTTACCTCTCAGATAGATGGGAAATAGTATTATCTTGTCTTCTCCTTGACTCAGATACTCCTTGACTCAGATACTCAGATACTTGACTGAAGTGAATGCAATTGACCAAGAATTATGCATTTCCAACTGGCCAATAAACTATACTGTTTTAATATGTACATAATATCTAATCATACCAAATCTGAAATGTCTGTTCTACTTTCAGTAGAAAAGATAAAGAGGGACACCCCATCTCTTTGAGGACTTCTAATTATTATGTCTTCAATTCAATCCATTTGGGAATTTAGAGGAGGAGCTTATTTGTCTATTGTTCTTAGAAAAGTGACATTATCCTCTATGTATTTTACAGGTGTTCTTTCACGACTCAAGGTGGCAACTTGTAAGCTGCTAATAGAACACACCTCTCACACTCAGAGTGAATTCTTGCTTTGAATGCAGACCTTCCTACAATATTTCAGGATAATGATGAAGAGGACATAAAAATATTTTCAGCCATAAATTATCACAATGGAAAAATAAATATTCTTGGTAGTAACTGAGATAGGTCTTGCAAAACCAAGATAGCAGAGCAGGAAAAGAAGTTAGTGATCCCTGAATATCTATGCAATAAATTTTAATTTGTATTTTAGTGTGGCACTATATGCTAAAAGGACTGTCCTACTCTTCAATATTCATTCATCTTCTTTAATGACCATCTTGTCTTCTAAAATTATCTTCTTGCCCTTTATGCATCCATAGTAACTTTTACCCTTACTCCAAAATTTCAGCTTGTTCAAAAAAGGCTGCTGAGAATGATTCTTTTTAATTTATGGACTGAGGTTTATTTTAAAGTTTAATGTGGTCATCAAAGGTTAATGAGTCCCAAGCTTATAAATTAGGCTACCTAAAGACTCACTCAACATCTCTACACTAATTCAGTGTTAGAAATAAAAGTAGCAAAAAAATGATTATATATGTATATATGTACATGCATATCTTATACATGTACATATAGAGAGAATTTTATGAAAATATGGATTTGAGATAAAGCAATTTGTGATATAGCATTTATAATCTCAAGAATTTAGAGATGCTTTTCCCAAAGGAAATTTGTTTTCTTTCCACTTATGCACCTGTAAACAAGTTAATGGTGGGGAGATAAAAAGAGCCAACACAGCAAGCTAATGCATGCCATTCACACATGTACGTGTGTGTGCATGCGCACACACATACACACACACACATGCACAACAAGTATACATAAGATTTTACCCAAGACTCTGCTTACATGAGGAATTTCAGCATGTTCAAGGAGATTCTTCCCAACGTTTATTCACATTATATCACATGAAATACCTGAAATAACAGGAGATCCTATTGTTATTAGATAGGCAGGCTTGGCACAGCTTGGTCCTTGAACCCATAAGAACCTTGGTCCTATAGGATTTATTTATTGCATAAATAAATATGCAATAGTTTACCAATGTCACCTCACCTAATATTTATAATGTGTATAAAAATACATGTTTCATCACAGTAAAAGGTAAAGGAAATTTATCATAATAAGAGTGGTTTGGCAATATAAAAGATCACTCAGTAAAAAAAATTAAATCGTAAAAGAGTGGAACAATTCAATCTAGAACTTCATGCATGATATGGTTGGTTATCTGAAACAACAAAGTGGTATTTTTAAAAGTATATTTTTTCTGATTTTAGAAGTCATCTGAGTTCATTATCAAAAATTTGGGAAATACACAGAAACACTGAAAAAAAATGCAAGTTATCCCTGTTTGCACTGCCCAAGGAGAATTATTGGTAATAGTGATATTATGGCCCACAACCCCTCCTCCACAATTCCAAAGCTCAAAAACCTGGGAAATTTTTTTCCAAGGTTACAGCAAATTCATTTGGCAGCAAAATCTGAACTGAATTCATATGGTGCTGGGCTATTTATCCCACTTGGTGAGAATACCATATGTTCTACTCCAGAAATACTTGTGTGTGTATTAGAGGATTCTTGCTCAGGTACCACTGAAAGTGTCACATAGTATCCAGTTTGAGCGCTGCCCTGCCTTTAAAAATATCTGGAAATTCAGAACTCTGAAACACATCTGACACTAACGTTTTCAACTAAGGAATGAACCTTTATCATTCTCATATTTTATAAAGTTCATTTATTATTTTTTTAATAATTTGAGCCCTACTCTATGTAACATTTTATAACTTTTATT
Organism: Rhinolophus sinicus; assembly: GCF_036562045.2. Taxonomy (NCBI): domain Eukaryota; kingdom Metazoa; phylum Chordata; class Mammalia; order Chiroptera; family Rhinolophidae; genus Rhinolophus; species Rhinolophus sinicus. Next base: position 109,061,027 of record NC_133755.1, read on the forward strand.
TTTCCATGTTATCCAATAGTTTGCCTAAACATGATTTTAATAGTTGTGAAAAATTTTATATTATGGATTTTCTGTAATTTATCTAACTAATTGTTGTTGGCAATCTTAGTAAAGGAACAAAATTAATTACTCAAGTTACCAGTTAATCTTGCCAATTCTTCCTCGAATATATAAATGTCTCAACATCTTAAACCCCATCCAGTATAATTAGCATTATTCTACAGAACTAAGGAGGTGAAGGAGGGGATATCTAGTCACGTTTATGCTTAAGCTATTAAAGTGTTCCAAATTTAAATTCACCAATGAGCCAAATTTCTTCTTATAATGAACTGGCCAGCTAAACTAAATATTGTATCATAAAACATATTCCATTTTTCCACTAGCAGAATGAAGCATTAGTGTAATCATATATTTCTTTGTTGGCATTCTGCCAACCTGAAATTTATATTTCCATGCTTTAGCAGTGGTGGATTCTCAGTGATGCTTATTGTCAGTGGGGTGGCTCTGCGAAGCCAGAAATGCTCTGTGAATCACCAAACACATTAAATGATGTGTGTTACAGATTCCACGTCACGGCATTTAAGCTCACCATCCTTACTCTTTGAAAATAGCTATTGGAGTACGGCATATGTCATGTTTTTTGAATAGTCAACATTGATGTTTAATTGTCAATAGTCAAAATACTTGATTAACTGAAATGCCTTGTTTCAATGATATAGCAGATTTTATGGTAGGAACTATGTCTTTCAGGGTCTTCAAGGAATTCCAGGTGTTCCAGGTGCTCCAGGCCCGACTGGACCCCCTGTAAGTATTTGCTAAAGCTGTTCTGCTCACAGTCCCTATCTGCTGGGATGATTAAAGGTGCTCTAGTAGTTCTCATTGCCTTTTGTTTTCTGTGCCTCTATGTAGATTATCCAGCTGTTGCCTAGAAAAGTAGCATGAACCATTTCTGATTTAGTATTACTTAAGGTTATTCAGGGTTGTAGAGATTTATCATGAGAATTCTACCAGACCAGAAATCAGTCTGTAGTTAAGCTAGTCTATTTGAATAGAAGTTGGATGTAAAAGAACATTCTACTTTTAGTTATAATTTTTTGGCATTGACCTTTGGAAGAGATATTTAGATGGTTATATCCTTATATTCTTAAGTACCATAAACTAAGAATTTGTTTTTTTAGAAGGAAATGGGTCAAGGATTATCAGATTCAACTTATTTTTATTCCTCTCTATGAATTAAAATATCTTCCACTTTAGTCAGCACTTTTTTTCACTGCCCTTCAGACATAACATCATGCCCTTTGTGTCTTTGGTTATACTTTGGTTTTCCTAAAATAGAATATCTTTTCCTTTCCCACCTCCTAAACTCAATGTCTCATTAAAGTGGAGCTCAAGTCTAAGGTTGCCAGGTAAATGCAGGACATGCAGTTAAATTTGAATTTCATATCAATAAATATTTTTTGAGCATAAGTTTGTCCCAAATATTGTATTTTTATTTGCTAAATATAACAACCCAACTGAAGTCTTAACTTCTCCAGTTCTTCACTTCTTAGAGTTCCTATGCAGATGGTATTTACCACACAAGTAGGAAAATAATCATGTTCCTTAATGTTTTGAATCATGAATTTGCCATAATTAAAATTTCATCGTTTATGTTTTCACCACAGTTATGTAAAACAAACCTGGCTTTAAACTGTAGACTAAAATTAAAAGTTAAGAGAAAGAGTTGTGAAAGGAACAATGAAAATTATAGCTAACTATTCTCAAAAAAAAATTGAAATTAAATTTTATTTTCCATTGGTAAAATACAGATCTCATAACTCAATATGCACGTTGTTAATTCTGCCGTGTCTTGAAGTATGTAAAATGTTGATCACTACCAAAATTATAGCACACTTACGAAAGCATAATGTTATGTAAATTGCCATTTAAACAGCAAGGCTAAATTCTTAAGTGTATCAAAAGGTTCCAATTAAGGTCATTAAATGCGGTTGGCCAAGGTGAAAAGCAACCACAAATACAAATTTTACCCTTGTAAGAGCTTATCAGCAGGATACAGCTGCTGTATCAGCCTGAAGAAATGTAAGCTTGTAGGACTGATTTAATTAGGGTTAAACGACCTTCAAAAATGTATCAGTTTTAGACCAACTTCCAATACCCCTTGGCCACTTACTTGTTGTTTTTGTAACAAACTTAGTTTTGTGTTTCACAGGGCTTGATGGGAAGAACTGGGCATCCTGGTCCTGCAGGAGCAAAGGGTGACAAGGTATAGAGGAGACGCCTCCCGTCATGTTTGAATAGGGGCTTGGGGTAGGGGCAAGGTGACACTGTTTACAAAGAGATCCATAAAATCAAGCAAAGCCTGAAAGTAGGAATGATGTCTGGTAGTGGGCTTGAAAGGACATAGGTCCAATAATTGGTCTGAATGGATATAGGATAAGATAATACGTCCTTAGAGGAAAGGTCGAATAGAAAACTGGTGCCGTATAGCAAAAGTCCAAGCTGGATTCAGTGTCCTGAACATCTAACTATGTGGAAGGACGGGGTGGGGAAGCCTTCTGAAGAGATGCAGATAAGAGGGTTTTTATCAGGGTGCTCCAATCCCAGGAGCCAAGGTTTCAGACTGCATGCTGGCCATCAGGAACAGGAATCCAATCCCAGGAGAAGGGCTTGCTGGTGCAATCTGGAAGTTCTGTCCTCCTCTGAGGGCCCTAGGGGAAATTCACTAAGGAACCAGAACAGCTGGTTTCCTGGGGAGTCCAATTGAATGGACAAATGGGCTGCTGTGGTCAGAAGGGAGGACCAGCAATACCGGAAGACCACAGGGCTTCATAAATTTACCCGATTTAGGATCTAAATTGGCCTCACAGTGTGAATCCAGACAGAGCTAGCAAATGAGTGAAATAAGATTAGCTATTCACATTAGGGAAGTGAGAATCAAAAAAAAGTCCATATGAGGCACTCAAGTGGCTTCCACCCGGAAATGACCAAAAATGGGGCAAAATGACATCAAGGAGCAAAGGAATCCCAAAAAATTTGAAAGGAAACAATGTGCTTATTCTAGACAGTCTCGGCACAATTTTTATTCTGATAGTATTCTAAGAAGCTTGCCCAACCCCACTAGCCTTTTTTCTCTGTTCTCTATAGGAATTATTCAGAGATTTGGCTTTTGAAGTTAATGGGAATTCCACACTGAGATGAGCTTTGGGGCACAATCGAGGATGAAAATATGACTCTTAATTGTGCCAGGAAAAAAAGTCTTTTCAATAGGCACATATTTCTCCTTGTTTTTTTTGTCCTCTCCTGGTTCATAAGAACTATGACATAATTCTCTGAAGAACACTGCCAGCAGTCAGCAGAATATGACATGTCTTAGAGAGATAGCCACCTTCAAAGCAGTCTGGAAAAAATACAATATACTCATTGCCACACATTCTCAGTCAGACACATTGCAAGGAAAACTTTACAGTTTATTTTTATTGATAAAGATACAAACAAGATTTTATGATGCTTTCTTTTGTTACTAAAAAATGGGGAGATTAGAATGAAATCCTTCAAAAATTTATGGAAATGGGTTGAAATCCCTCAGAATTTTTGGTTATGGTAAATAGGAATTATCCTCTCTCTAGATTCTTTTTTTAATTAACCATTTCTTGCCATTGCCCCTAATATTGAGGGACTTAAGAGGTTTTATGAGGCTATAATTCTAAAAGAAAAGTTACAGGAAGAACTGATGGAAAGTACCAAAGGGATTCTAATACCTCTGCTTATCATGGACCGATAAGCGTTCTACGTTTTGTGAAAATAAAAGTGAAATCCATTTTTCAAGTTTCAACTTGAATTCATTTTTTCACAAATTCCATTTGCAGTCTCCTTCTACTGTAAGCCGAATGTCTGAGGCTGTTTAAATTGTATAGAACATTTTCCTTGAGCGGTATTGTTACCACAGTGACTTCTGTTCAGTGGGACGTGACTGACTTGGTTATAACGTCTAATATTAACTTAGGAAGTGAAAGATGTTTCTCCACCTGCAGCCACAAAACAGGTTGTGATATTCTACATTGGTCATATTATGTAGATGGCCCCTCTGATTCCCAAAAGGTGAAGGTGTAGGTGAGGCTAAAATGAGGGGCTGACCCAAAGAGTCACATTTCCTCATAGCCCGGCCCCTGCTTGCAAGAACTCTGCTCAGCACCCCCACACGGGCAGGGTGCTCCCAGCTGCACTAAAAGTCCAGGACATGATCACCTGGGTTGTCTGGCTCCATCTAAAAATAAGCTTCATCCCAGGGGCTCCCACAGTAAGAATTTGAATGTGTGTAGGAAAAGGCATTTACCTTTCCTTCCTGTGGTCTAGAAATGCATTTCCCCAGGTGAAAGAGAAAATCCAAGCTGAATAAGACTTTGCAAGGCAGACACAAAACAACAAGCCATATTGATTTCACAATATGGCTCTCTGAGCAAGTATAATCTGGTATATAAACCTGGGGTTGAAATGTCTAAGCCATTGATTTTGGTCTAAATATCCTTTGCAGGGCAGTGAGGGATCCCCTGGGAGACCCGGACCACCTGGACCGCCTGTGAGTTGTTTCAGGTTTAAAACTTAAATTCCTGTGTCTACTTAAGACTTTTATATCCCAGAGGTCAAACCACATTTTGATGTTCTCAAGGATAAAAGTCATCTGAGTTTTATGTGGAAATACAAATGTTAGCCAATGTAGCTTTGGGAAAACCTGATGTCCCCACTTTGGCTCAGTTCCAATGTCAAGTGCTCAGATTTGCATACTGTGGATTCATACCTGGGTATGTGCCCTGACTCTCCACTTCCTGCCTGGTGGACCCTGGGAAAGTCATTAAACCTCAGTGATCCTCATTCACCAAAAACAGATGGGCTTTACAAAGAAATCCCTTCCAGCAGCGTGAGTTGGTCCAAAATTTAGTATTATGCTATATGTGTTCATTACCATCCATGATATCTGAGATGCAAGGAAATTCTATTTATATAGCACCTAGTGAATAAAATGTACAAGAGCCATCGATGTTTTTATGCTCATGATGGAGACAGATGTGCATTTTGTCAGGGAGGCTGTGGAGAGAGGAGGTACCTCTCTCTGGAGCAAGTCTGCCCTCATGTGGGGCCAAGCTCAAATCGCAGCAGAGCTTTAGTCCCGGACAAATGTTCTTTTCCACCCTTCCTCATAGGGATAGTTTAAGAAGCCAATCTCACTGGAGAAGGGGAAGAATTCATCTGTTACTTTCTGAAAACAACAAAGATACGTTATTAGTCTGCATGCAATTATAGGCTTTGCACATGTAAATAAAGAGATTTGCACCTGTTTTCCTAAACCTGTTCTTCCTTTTGTTTACTTACCTTTTCACTTGACAAGGAAGCAGGGCAGAAAGAATTTGGGGCTCAAATCCTAAAATGTACTTCCTCCCCAGTGGTCAGAAAAGCAAATGTAACACACAAACTCAAAATAACACACGAAAGGGACCTCTATTTTACAATGGGCTCAAGAAATCTTTCTCTTCCCCCTGAATTCTCCAAAACAATTTATTCTTCAAGACAGATTAAAAGTTGTCTTTTTAGGGGTAACCTCTCCCTTTTGAGGAGGGGGGAATCTCAGACAAAATTATACTTCATCTCTCCAGGACTTTGCACACTAAAATACAGTAGACATTCAACAATTGTCAAATGAGTGAAATAATAAAGGAATACATGAATGGATCAGTATTTTCTTCCATCACTAGTGTTTTGAAGATGCATGCAAGTTGTGTTCACTTGAGCACCACTGACTGCCATTATCCAAAAACAGTAAAATGATATCTTCTTCAGTTTTGCACCTGAAATGTGGAAATCACAAAAAGGACAATGTAGATTATTGACTCTCTGGGAATTTAAAAAAACTTAAAATGTTAAAAGATCCTAACTGAAATTTTCATAGGCTAATTTTTCCAGAATGCCAAAATGCATGATTTTTTAAAGACTCTCAAATAGTTATCTTTATGTGTTAGTTGCTCCAAGACTTTCCATTCATGGGTCAATTTTATTAGGAAGTTCTTGTTCCCTATTGTTCTAAAGAATATGTTTTTGTAGAAACATCCACACAGGGTTGTGAGTAGCATCATCTCCTCCATTTAACCTTAATTTTCTATTTAGTATGAAGAGACTGGGAAAAAATTACTTTTCAGCAGCCAAATCGTTCCCAGTTCACATCTTCATCAGCAGTACTGCATTATAGCCTGCAGGTCAGCGGGCTGTAAACAGTTAGCATAAATTGGCCATTCAGAAACTGAATTTTAATGCACAAATAATATTTGCCTCTGAATGCATTAGTGTCTCATCTGTGAAACCTGCACATTAATCACACCTCCACCAAAAGTGTCTCGGTGCTCCAGGTGTGGTCCGCCACACTCCTTTGCATTTTTTCCTCTATATCTGCTTTGGAAAAGCGCAAAATAGAAACATCGAATTGTTTTACTTATAGTATTAAACTCACTTTCTGAAATAGAATGGGAAAAAATGTATTTTGGTAAAAAGATAAAAGGTAGAGACGCTAACCATTAAGAGACTAATTCTATATCTCATTCTTTCTTAAGGGTATACCATTCAGTGAAGGAAACGGAATGAGCAGTTTATATAAACTCCAGGTATTTACTTTAATAATTATGTTAAATCATTTTCCAGTTATGAATTAATATAAATTCTTCTCATCTTTGTCTTTTTTTTTTTTGAAGGGAGGTGTGAATGTTCCCAGTTATCCAGGACCCCCCGGCCCTCCTGTGAGTACAGTTGTTTATCACCAAAGCATACTTTGTTGAAATAGCCACAATTTAAACAAAACAAGACAAACAAATAAAACTCCCAAGTTCACTGAAAAATATATGTTACAAGTATAACCAAAATGTTACGCAGGAGTAAATAAATGAAACCAGTTATAATAAAATTGAGAAAATGTACACAGCCAAAATAATGAAAAATAGCAGTGTGCATAGAAGTGTCACTTTTTGCATTGAAAATCGAAGAACTAAATTAATGTCCAAGCATCACTGCCATGGGAGTTCCATCAAGTTATGTTTCTTCATCTTATTCTTCAAATCCAAACTGCAGCAAAACAAAACTTGCCAATATGTTTATGTGTATTAAAACAAATTGGACCAATATGCTTCATCTTCTGTAATTTTGTTTCAGTCATTATTTTAAAAATGACTTCCCTTTCTTTTCTTGTAGGGCCCAAAAGGCGACCCTGGCTCAGTGGTATGTATATTCATTCCCGTGTTTTATGTCATTTAGAAAATAAGTTTTGATTAAAGTTTGAGAGAAGAGCGTCAAGCAAAGACGCCCTGCCATCTTCAGTGTTCATCCGTTAACATGTTGGAAGCAGCAGGCAGATCCCTGAGGAAGCGTCAGCAGTGTGCTCTTCATTTTTAAGATGTGTCATTGCTGATGTTGTCACTGCCCTTGACATTTGTCTCTTTCATTAGTGTGCTTTAAAAACCACCCTGTGATGGAGGAAGACACATAGAAAGCTCCTGATAAATGGGACACTTTCTTCTAATAGAACAACTTTGATGATTGATTCAATGTTAAGTAGATTGTGGAAGAAAAATACATAAAGACATTCCTTAATATGTGTGCCATCTCCTCAACAACAACAACAAAAATGGACTGCTTGTTCGTTTTGAATGTCTGTAGGAGATGTGGTTTGCTGTCATAAACCCGCTTATTAGGAGTAATGTTTCAGGAGGTTAACACTCAGCCCCAATAGAGATCGTGTCCTCAGGTGCCCAAAGTATGATAATTGTTCTCCAGCACCCTTCTCAACCATGGAACATCACTGTGAAAGTTCTCCCAAATTCAATTAGATTCCCTTTATGCGTGGGCAGTTTTTCCTGCCATGTCCTTTTTAAGCATATGTCCCATCTTTCATATTTTATCTGTATATCCTTTTAACTTTTGGATATATATTTGAAACTCAGATATACCTAAAACGAAGAAGCAAAAAAACTTTCATACCACTTTGGATTGCCATGTGAAAAAATTTAAGGCCCATCATTACAGTAAAGTTTGGTAAAACTAGATGAATACCTTTCTTTTTGTTTTGTTTTGTTTTTTTAATTAAAGTTTATTGGGGTGACAATTGTTAGTAAAGTTACGTAGATTTCAGGTGCACAATTCTGTATTACATCATCTATAAATCACATTGTGTGTTCACCACCCAGAGTCAGTTCTCCTTCCATCACCATGAATACGTTTTAAACACGCAAAAGAATAAGCTATAAAAAGTAACATTTTCACATCTAAATAAATTTTCAAAGGAAGTGAATTAAAGAGCTTATTTTTTGTTATGGGGCAATATATATTAAAAGCCAATTTGTTTTCCTCTGAAAGCATGATTTCAACCAGTTAGTAGCATTTTTCAAACCTCAAACATGTCACTGAAAAGGGTCCTTTGTTTTGTTACTCATTCTGCTCGTGCTTTATCTGTGACATTATCTATCCTTTCACCAACAATATCCTTCATTTTAATTTTAGTTTTCTTTCACCTGGTTCATAAAAATTTCCTTCTGGTCTTTCCTTCTCAAACTCACACACAAAACATCCCCTCTGAATGATCTAAGGCCACCTAGACTTCTCACGAGCTTTTCTGGAACATTCAAGTTTTGTCATTAATAACTGCAGATTAAGATGTAAAAGCTTTTTAAAAAGCATTATCGTAAAGTATAAGTTATAATTCACTTGAATTGGAAAGTGGGTGGCAGCAAAAACGTAGACATATTTGAGTAGAATTCGAAGAAAGTAAGCTTCAAATTTCTTAGTTCCAACAAAGGATAAAGAATAAAGACTAATTGAAGGATGTTCCTTCTTTTTACGGATGTGAAGTAAGTGAGTGAACCACAAACAGAAATGTGGAATTATGAAATTAAATACTGTCTAAACTTTCAGATTTATCTTAGACAGAACTTGGAAATTATTCTTTTGGGTTCTATGTCAGCACTACCGTGCATCTTACTTCTTTCATTTCCCACCAGTTGCCCAATATGGAGAAATAATACCTTACACCATAGAAATAAACAGGAATTGTAGCATTTTAGGTCACAGAGTAGAAAAATGGAGAAGTAATGTTGAGGTGGGTGGAGGTAGATTTCAAGCATCCTTCAAATCCCATGACTCTAGATCTGCACCACTGTTTCTAATCTGCTCAGTAAACCTTTATAGATGAAAATTATCCTTCATTGAATTTATCATCTTTTGAGGGGCTCCATTTCATTCATTTGGTATTTAATTTGTAGGTGGCTTTCAATTAAATATTTAATTATTAGCTACTTTCAAACAAATATTGATTGGCAGAGCAACTTTATCTGTCCTAAGGATTGCTGGAAATGTAAATAAAGAGAACCAAAGAGCTTATTTCCTTTGTCAGTAACCCAGGGACACTTTTACAGAACTTTATGTAGAATAGAATCTGAACATCTTTCTTGTTTGTTTTTGATTGACAGGTTACATATTCGTGGACATTTAAAAAGATTTCTGAAGCATAAAAATTATCAAGCCATATGCTACCCACTTTCTCTTTCCTGGATTAAAAGCCCTAATGTTTATTTGTTCAAAGTTAGCAACTCCCCTCAGTCTAAATTTTCCAAATATGTTTTTGAGGACCTAAAGCCTCGAGTTAGAATGAGACCACATGATAGAATATGTAAAATATTTTTTAATGGAAATGCTTACCCATGTTTTCTCAGTGACCTATCAGCTTTATGAATAAGTCAGTATCTTTTTTTTTTTTAATTGGGGAATATTGGAGAACAGTATGTTTTTCCAGGATGTAAAGTCATTGTTTTCAATCTAGTTGTGGAGGGCGCAGCTCACTGACCCATGTGGGACTTGAACTGGCAACCTTGGTGTTATGAGTACCATGCTCTAACCACTTAGCAAACCAGTCACCCTATCAGTAACTTTTAAAATCATTGGAGATGCTGCTCCAGGGGTCATCCTCTAAAGTGTTCACAATTTACGTCCAGCTTCAGAGACTATTGAAGGATGATAAGCTCTGCTTTGAGAGCTCCATCTTCATCTCTTAAAGAGTCTAGTCTCATCCTCTGGTAATTTAGCAGCCCCAGGTACCTCACAAATTGACAAACTTTATTAAGGCCAAGCCTTTCCTTCTAATTCTTATTACAATTGTAGTTATCACTGATGAGAGGGATTCCTTCTGATTAGATTCTTAATCACAAAAACAATTAATCAGAAAATAGACTCATGCTTCTCCAGGGAATAGCTTTATTCTCAAACTATTTTCAAACACCAAATGCAAAAACACAAATGCTTGAAAACAGAGCATGCCATTTACTTCCTAAATTACCAGTGTTTGAGGGGATATTGTTTTTAGGCAAAAAATATCTTTACTTTTGAAACCAATGCTTAAAAACATTTGATCATTGCTACTGTATTTCTTATGTTCGTATTTAACAGGGAGAACCCGGTGCAATGGGGTTGCCAGGACTAGAAGGATTTCCAGGTATAAAGGTAAGTACAGGAATTAGAAATGCATCCATTGATTCAACATTCAAAACTTTTACTGAGCACCTACTGTTATACCAGGAACTGTGTAAGGTTTGGAAATACATGAGGGAACAAAACAGATAAAAATGTCTGCCTTCATTGAACTTATATTACAAGAAGAGACTACAGAAACTAAGTGAATAAACACAAATAACTAAGTAATGTTGTTCTAAGTGCTATTTAAAGAAAGAAAAAGTAGAGCAGGTTAAAAGGCATCACAAGTGCTGAAGGGAGCGTGGTGATTTTTAAATAGGGTGGTCTGAGAAGGCAAGAGCTGAGCAAAGACAAAAGAGAGGAAGGGGAGTTAGCCCAGTCTTTCCGCAAGTCTGAAGGAAGAATATTCCAGGCAAGATGAGTAAGTTCTAGAGATCTGATGTATATATAACATGCTGACGATAGGTAATAATACTGTACTGTATACTTGAAATTTGCTAAGTATTCTCACCACACACACACACACACACACACACACACACACACACACAGAGTAGTGGCTATGTGATGGAGATGTTAGTTACCTTGATTTGGGTGATTATTTCACAACATCTACATATATCAAAACATCACATTGTACGTGTTAAATATATACAATTTTTCAAAAAAGGAAACAGCAGGTCTAAATGCCCTGAGACATGAGCATTCCTGCTACATCCTAGAAACCCAGGGAGTGAGTGAAGGGAGCATGGTGGGAGATGAAGTCAGAGAGGCAGGGGTGGAGGCGAGGAAGAGCTCCATCACAGAATCATGCAGAGCAATGCTACCCAAAGGGTGGCCAATAGCAGACCAGTGCCAGTCTGCAAACTCTGTTACGGGTTAGTTCTGTGGCAAGGTAAGTACAGAGATTGAGAGTAAGCATTTAAAAACTGGTCTGGCAATTTGACTTTGCCATGATAACTAAACATATAATCAGTAGACTCATCTTGGTCCATGACATCTTAGAAAATAAATAAGTAAACTGCTCCTTCACCACAGGTAGTTTGAGAAACACTAATAAAGAGGCTTATTGGCCATTGTAAGGACATCATCTTTTACTCTGAGTAAAATACGGAACCAGTGGTGGTTTCTGAGTAGAAATGTGACAGGGTCTGCTGCTAGAGAGCAAGGGTGGAAGCAAGGAAGATAGTTAGAAGACTTTCCTATTTCCGTATCCGGGGAGAGGTGTTGGCTAAGATCCGAGGTGAAATGGTGGAGGTGGGAGAAGTGGCTGGATTCGGGATGTGTTGTGATGGCAGAGGCAGCAGGATTTTCTGATTGATTGGATGTGGGTATGGAAGCAGAAGAGTCAAAAGTAACTCAAGTTTTTTGACCTGAGCAACTGGCATGACTGGGTGGTCAGCAACTGAAATGAGGAAAGTTATAGGCAGAACCAATTTAGAAAGAGTGAGGATGATGAAGAGTTTAGTTTTGGACATGAGGCCAAATTTGGAAGTATCTGTTTAGACAGCAAAGTGGAGGTAGTAAGTAGGCCGTCTGATATAAAAGTATGGAATTTGAAAAAGAAATCTCAGTAGAGATATAAATTTGGTTGTCCTAAGCATATAGTTGCTATCTTAAAGTCAGTGGCCTGGATAAGATCACCAAAGGAATGACAACAGACTATTTATAAAGGGGAGAGGATCAAGGACTGAGCCCTGAGCCCTCCAGTGTTAAGAGATCAGGAAGAAATCAGCAAGGTGAAGTGACTGAGGAAATAGAATGATAATTTGGTGTCCTGCAAACCAAGAGCAGATAATGTATCAAGGAGAAGAAACTGATCGCCTTTCTGAAATACTGAAAATAGGTCAAGTATATTGAGGATGGGGTCAAGTACAATGATCGAATATTGACCATTGGATTTAGTACTACAGAGGTCATGTATCACTATGGTAATTATTACTAAGTCATTATATTGATAGGAGCAACCATTGGACTTGAATGGGTTTAAGAGAGAATGAGAAAGAAAGAACTAGAGACAGCAAATACAGTATAAACTGTATGCTCCAGGAGTGCTGCAAAGGAAAGCAAAGGAATGGGCCATTGGCTGCTGAAGGAAGAATGGCAAAGTTTTATAAAATGGATTTTGAGACCATAGAAATACCAGAATAATTTGTATGTTAAAAGGATGATCCCATAGAAAAGGGGGGAGGGAGTAGGTACTGATATGGGAGGAAAGGGAAGAATTGCTATAACACGGTCCCTGCATAGCTAAGAGGGAAGGGGACCTAACGATAAATGGAGGGTTTGGCTTCAGAGAGGAGCCTGGATAGTTCATCTACAGATTCATATCAGAATCTGTACCCCTATGCTCTGTTTTCCCACTTGTTATCTATCTAAGTGGGAAAACAGAGCACAGGGGTACAGATGCTGACATGTGGGAAGATGAATATGTTGGAGTCTATAGAAGTTCTTTTCTGGTTGGTTAAATTTAATGAGATGGAGGAAGCAAGGTCATTATCTGAGAGTGAGGTAGGGAGAAGAGCTCGGAGGTTTAAGGAGATCTTCTAGGAGAGAGGGAGAGTCCAGTGTCCACAGAGTGTGGTGGCTGGGAAGCCCTAGGGGCCCCCTTGACATTTATGGTCATGAGCTGAAGTGAGACTAGTCAGCATGATTATGTGTACTTCTCCAGCCATGCGCAGACACTCAGGTAAAGGTACAAAATAGCAGGGGAGTTGTAATTAAACAAGGTTCCAGTTTTGACAAGTGAGTACTAGAAGCAACAGTGGGTCAAAAGAATTAACAGAATACATAGGGAGTGATTGTAACCAGTAACCATGGAATTCAAACTAAATAAATAAGGGAGAGGCGCCATCCAGGGAGTGAAAGATAATGAAAACTTTGTACCATCAATGGATTAGAGGTCTTTGTGGCATCAAATGTTTTAGGGGTTCACGTACTCAAGGGAGTAGATTATAACGATGGGAGATGGTGGTCCAAGGTTTGAATGCATGAAATTGAGATTATAGAGGGGATGCAGTCATTGCTATTGACAAGGTCACAGGTATCACCATGGAATAAGAAGCCAGATCATTAGAGGAAAGTGGTTCAAAGAACTCAGAGATCTGAAAGTTGGAAGGACCATATTGTCAGAGAGAAATTCTCTTAACATTAATCTTTATCAGATATGCAAATGTTTCCATTGAATGAAAAGTTCCAGTATATTCATTTCAAGAGTAAAAATCCCATAATTTAAAAAGAGCAGAATGAAACTGACAAGAATCACCTGTTTACATAATTTGCCCATTTTTCTATTAGTTCTTTTTCTATTTGACTCTAGCTATGCTTTATATACTAAAGATATTACTTCTATCTTATATTTTGGAGTTTTTATCCTAGTTGATCTCTGCCTTTCACTTTTATGCATAATCTTACTGTATACGTAAACACAACTTTTATGTAGTCAAATTATAAAACAATTTTTCTTTATGATTTCTTGTTTTGCTTTTATGCCCTAAATGACTTTTCTTCTTATTCTCAACCAAAACCAGATAGTCACTTATATTTTCTTCTAGTCTTTTTATACTTCATATTAATTTACTTTTTTATTATAATATAAAGAGAAGAATCAACCTTCTGTAAAAGAAATTATTCAGTTATTAGCACTATTTGTTGAATAATACATTCCCCCACTTTTTTTTTTTTACTAAAATCCTAATATAAATGTTGGTCTATTTCTAAGATTTCTCTAATATTGCATTGATATATTGCTTAATCTTATGCCAATATTCCATTATTTAATTGTTATAGTTTTGTTATATGTTTAAATATTGGTATTGTTAGTTTTATCGTTTTAATTTTTTTTCTTTTATCCTCTCATTTATTTATTATTTCCTAGTGTACTTTAGTATCATTTGACCAAGCTTCAATTTTGTAAGAATTGCGTTCAATTTATAAATTAGTTTGGGTAGCACTGACACCTTTACAATATGTCTTACCCTCCAAGAACAAAATATGTCTCTCCATCTAATCATGTCTTCTTTTATTTCCCTGAAGGAGGTTATTAAGTTTTTAAATGTACGTTCTACTCAACAAAAATTGCCATTTTATTATTATCCCATATGTAATCATTAGTATTTTTAGCATTGTCAGCTTTATCTAAAATACTACATTGCCTTTGGAAAAAATGCTGAGTCACTCTGCTGTTCAGAGCAAATCAAGATCTTCAGTTGGTCTAAGGAGGTGAATTACAAAATCCCTGGTCCTAAATATATTTTTTCTAACCCTACATCCAAGGAGTCAAGTATAAGAAAAGCTTTTAAGTAGAATTCAATATGCTTACTCTTTTAAGTATTGAATTACTTTTGAATATCTGGATTAAAATTATTGACTAATTTTAACTGTAAGTATAGAGAGAATCCTATTAAAAATAGTTCACAAATGATAACATGAATACTTGTTTTCATTAAGACAATTTACTTTAGTTTTATGAAAAAAAGAAAGCTTAACAGGTTCAGTTGGCGACCCATTTTATTTTTCCATCTACCCTCTAGCTTCACACCAGCTGATATTAATAATGTTTATCAATTCCGAAGAAAAAACTGTACCAAATCCAAATGATTATTTGAGCATTAATTTTATAGGTAAAGATTTTATAGATATCATTATAAATACCAATTTTTTAAAAAATCCCAACAGGGAGATCGAGGCCCAGCAGGTCCACCAGGAATAGTTGGCATATCGGTGAGTCAAATTATCACACATCATTTTCAAAGGTAAATAGCTCTGTCGCCACAGTAAACCTACACCTAAGCATCACGAAGGGCTGGGGAGCATACCTCACTCCTATGACATCCGGTCCCTGAAACCTCCAGGTTACAAACAAAACCACCTGTCCCTCTCCCACCTCAAGATTGCTCCTTTCTTTATATTTTCACCTTAAATTTGTTTTTGTATTTTTTTTCCACACTCATTTAAGGGGGCTTGGGGGGGAGCCCCGTGACCTGTGATGATACATTAATACACAAGCACAGCTTTGAGAAGCTTGTTTTGTTCCTTTATTCTTGTCACATATCAAAGCTTGTTGCTCCTCAAAAGGTAAAGTTCTCATCTTCAGGCATGTACTTCAAGTTTTTCGTATTAAACTCTCATCTGCCTGAGTTTTCCCTCAGCCTGGTGTTAGCAGAGCTTTATTGCTGCTAATATTTCCTCATAAATTAGCCCTTCAATCCTCTCAATCATTTTTGTTGCTTTCTGGTGTCAAATGTTTTAATCTCATCAAGGTCTTTTCAGATGAATAGTAAGTGCTCTAGGAAAGGTTGAAATCATTTCTCTGAGCCCTAGGGATCATTCTGATCTTCATTCATGATGCTCTAATTAAAATTTTGTGGTCATACTTAATGAGTAAGATCCCATTTATCCTCTTTCCAGGTGCCCCTGCAGGGTAGACCCAGGGTAAGAAAGTCAATGGAAACCATGTGCTTAAACATGAGAGATAAGCAGGGTCCCACCACTACCCATTGACATCTGATACCCAGTACCACCCAGAACCACCTGCCACCACTCACTGCCATCCACCACCACCTACCACCACCCGTATCCTTTAAAAAGGCCAACAGCCACTCTATTTAGTTGTTAAATCTAATAACAAAATGAAAACCCATTCATAGTCCACAGAAAACCATCCTTTACAGAGGATGACATCCCTTACTTAGTTGTTCTAGATCAAGTTAAAATATTAGCATGATTGAAAAGTAACATGAAAATATTTTCTTTAGCAAGCACTTCCACATTTTTTATACAAGAGAGTATTCTTCTTAAAAGTGGGCTCACACTTAATCTCATTCCTTCTCTCTTCCCTGGCCCCCACTACCATTCCTAGCAACATATTTGGAACTCAGTTTCCAGAATTGCCCCAGGCCCCTTACCACCTGCCCCCCTTATATTCATTCACACCCTGCTTTTGTTTCCACATGGTATAATGAAGCTAATGCCCTGCTGTAGTCACCCAGGTATGACTACAAATTACTTTGGGCTATTACACTAAATTAAGTCTATCTTCAGAGAAAAAATATTGGCAACCATTGAAAGTATTTAAAAGATGAGTGACAGGCTTGAAAGGTGATCCAAATGAAGAATTCCAAAGATATTTTTGAAAGCTGCAGCATGATTGACATAAGAGGTAAAATGAAGTTTTCTTGTCTCATAATTAAGAAGATAAACTGACAATTACAAAAATCGAGAAGGGGTAAAAAATTTGCACACTACAAACACACAACACTGTAATTAAAAACACAACTTAATGTTTTATAACTGGACCTTACTGTGGTGTGGAAAATAAAATAGTTAAAAGATTCTGGAAATAGTGGTGATGGTTACACAACAATGTGAATATACTTAATATCACTGAGTTGTACACTTAAAAATATTTAAAATGGTAGATTTTATGTTATGTATATCTTATTACAATAAAAAATAAAAAATTTTGAAGGTGATTGTTCTGGTTGAAGCAGGGATGAGACTTACCTAGTCAGATACATCACGGTAACTCTGCTGAGTACCATGGGGTCCTAATCCCACTCTTCCCAGAACAGGCCAGTCTGTCCCTTTTGTATATTCAGGACTATGCAGGGATTGCTCCAGGGCCTCTTTCTCCCCCTTCCTCCCAGGATAGCAGGAGTACACAGGAGGAAGTGTCTGTAAGTGCTGGCAGTGGGTGGGGCCTCCGGTCAGCATGCTCACCCCCTCCCCTCCTCAGCTCTCTGAAGTTTCAGAGGCCCTAGCTGACTGGGTGCTAGCTGAGTAGGACTGCTGCTTCCTGCCATCAAGTCCCTGATCTTCCCCCTCCCCCCGCCCCCTTCTCAGCCTCTCTCCCTCCCCCACTCCAGTTCAAGCAGTTGTTTCTCAGTCTAGTTGTGCAGGACACAGCTCCCTGGCCCATGCGGGTATTATGAGCCTGCGCTCCTCCTGGCTGAGGCAGTCACAGGCCCATGTGAGAATCAAACCGGTGACCTCTGAGTTAGGAGCACAGTGCTCCAGCCACCTGAGCCACCGGCTGGCCCAAGTCCCTGATCTTTTTGTCTCAAATCTCAAGGCCCAAACACTCAGCACCCCTGAATCCCATAAAGCAAGACCCTTTTGGACATTGGCCTTCTCACCTCTAACCTATCCCCCAACTTGGGAGCCTGCACAGGCTGTGCGAAGCCAGGGCCACTCTCTCAGGCCTGGTGTCTGCCCAGTTCCATCGCTTACTCGTATCTGCACCTGTGAGGGGCTCTCCTCCCAGAATTCTAAACAGCAAGTTGGGGGAAAGCCCCACCTTTTCAGACTCCCTCACAACCTACTGAGGTTTCTATGGTCTCAGCCCTACCTTACATCCCCACATTGTTTGTCTTTCCCAACGATGTTTGGTCCATCTTTAGGTAACATCTTTAAGCCTGGTCTGGACACTTCAGCACTTTTTCACCTCCAGTCTCTACTGGACCATCTTCTTCACTTGTCCCTCCCTTTTGTCTCTCTACCCCAGGTTTTTTCTATCGTCAGTCCTCCAGGACACAATCTATTGATATATATTGGATCAATCTTGTCTTCTCCCTTCAACAAAACACAGATTTTCAAATCAAACATGATCTCTTTTAGGCTCTTACTATCAACTTAAAAACCCTCTTGTAAAACTCAGTCTAGAAAAGATTTCTTTGCCCTTTCACCCCCTAAAGTAAAGGACTGCCAGTCAAATAGGCACCAGAGAGACTTCCAGAAATGAAATTTAATTTTACTTGTTTAATATTTTCAAAAATATTAAACCCTCCTACCCCTCCACCATATGCACATGTAGACATTCAGAGAACTGTACTCCAGCTTGCTCCTCAGAGCCAGCAGGGTTGAGTGTGGGTCCCCTGGACAGTGTTCCATTAGGAATGCCATTTGAGGGTACAAAGCCACAGCCCTGGCAGCATTAACCTCACAGCTGGTGAGGGGAAGCATGTGGCATCATTCAGTATGTGGCTTCTAACATCTCTCTTTGATTTGACTTCCAGGGGAAACCCGGAGTTCCAGGGCCTCCAGGAGCTCCAGGGGAACCAGTGAGTTACCAGCTACTTACTTAACAGTTGTATTTGCGTTGCGCTGCACATAGTTTTAAAGCTTATCTTGGCATTTAATATTTGTCTGTGTACATGACTATAGGGTGAGAGAGGACCTGTTGGAGATATAGGTTTCCCTGGACCCGAAGGACCCTCAGGAAAGCCAGTAAGTACTTTTTACTGTTTAAAATCTGCCAGTTTGAGAAATATTCTAAGTATTGCCTCTTCACCTGTCTCCTCGGAAAACCTGAGATTTGAATAAGTAGTTTCTAAGGAAGTAAGAAGAGCAGGTTCTGCAGATGGATTTTTGGATGTGTGCTTCTCACTGAGTGTCCTAGGTTTCTATGAGGTATCATCATGTCTTACACGATGGGGAGAAAGGAGAAATTTTTTTTTTTTAAGTGTCAGGAAATTAGACTCATTGTTTCTTAAATCTAATGTCCTCAGTGAAGTTAAAAAACAAAATGGCCTGTCACCTCCTAAAGTACAAAGAAACAGAAGACTCACAAGTATAACACATGTGTGCTAAGCTAAAGATAAAGTAGAAGCTATTTTCTCGATTCTCTCCTTTATCTATGGGCCTTGACCTTTATCAATTTTATAAATCACTACTGCCAAATATATCATCCCCTTGTGTCCTAAAGAGCTCTTGGCTACTGACACATAGTATTGCTGTGACACTGTAACAATCATTCGTACTAATTCAATTCAACACGTTCCCCTAGTCCCTGCTGTTTGTTAAGGATGGGGATATAAAGATGAATATAAAGGGAGGGAGTGGACATAAAGATGAATCAGGGGGTATAAAGATGAATAACACACACCCCTACAACAGGTTTATTCTTTACAGAAGGTCATTGTTCTCTTTGTTGATTTGCTGTGGTGTGTGGGACGGGGGTGACATTAGGAGAAAGGAGGGCTGAAGGTGAACGAGCAGCACGGACTTCATGAGGCTGCTTGAGTATCTCTGTGAAACCTTCAGGGACGGTGTGTTCCCTGAGCACCATTTCCCAAAGAAGGCAACGTGAAAAAATGGGAAACATCTACAGTCTAGCGTTAGGAAGATCTGGGCTTGACTTACGACTCAACGGTTTTGTGAGTCACTTATATAACATGACATGGTAAGCATTTCTAGTGCCTGCTCATGGGAGGTGCTCAATAGTATTAGTTCCGTTCCCTGCCTCCCCCTTCACTTCCTCTTACCAATTCCCCATTCCCAACCCTGTAAGCCATCTCATAAATGCTTGCCATTGGGCTCCCAGGGGATTATGCAAAAAGAAATTCATTCAACAAGTATTTCTTGAGTACCTACTATGTTCTAGACATTTCTTCTGGGAGCTAGCAATTCATGGGGTTTACATTCTAGTACAGGGACACAGACAACAAACACACACACACACACACACACACACACAATTTCAAGTAGAAGATCTAAACGGGGAAGTACAAGAGTAGCTTTTAAATAAGGTGGTCAAAAAAGACATGCAATTTGAGCAAAACCTGCATGAAGTGAGACACCAAGCCATAGGGATATTGTGGGTGGGGAGACATTGTTTCAAGAAAAAGAAATGTCTAGTAGTGTGTGGTACATTGACAGAACAGCGAAAGGCAGGAAAGAGTTCAGAATGAACTAAGCTAAAGAGTGGGAAAGATACTGAGGGAGAGGTAGGCAGGGGCGAGGCCGCGAGGAACCTCTGAGCCATGAATGGTGTGTCCATTTCATCTGTGGCATGATGGAAATGCACTGGAGTGTTTGTGGAAGACAACAAAAATGATTGGACTACCTGTTAAAGGAATAATCTGACTACTGTGTGGAGAGCAGACTGGAGTGAGCAGGGTGAAAGCTGACAGAACAGTGAGGAGCAACTGCCCCAATCCCCATGAGAAAGAGTGATGGTGGAAACAAGGCAGTCAGCAGGGGTAGGGAATTTAGGATGCACATTTAGGACAGCCAATCAGACCTGCTGATGGACTAGATGTGGAGGGCGACAGGGAGACAAATCAATCCTGTGGTTTGGGGTCTGAGCAACCACATCAGGCTGGTGCATTTAGTGAGACAAGAAGGACTGGAGATGGGTGGGTTTGGGAAGGAAAACAAAGAATTGTCTGTTTGGGACACGTTCATCTTGAAGCACAAGTAGATATCCAAGTGGAAATGTCAAGTAATCAGTGGATATAAGCATCTGGAATTAATGGAGAGACAAGGCCTGGAGAGTCAGGTTTTTAAACCTGAGCCTGGAAGAACTAGAGTCACTTGGAGAAGGAAAGGCAGAGAATCCTTCAGCTGTTAGGAAGAGGATCTGGCAAAAAGACAGAAGGTGCAGCCAATAACATATAAGCCAGATGAATGAGGTTTCCTGAATGTCAAGCATTTTAAGAGAAAGGGGTAATAAACAGAGAGATAGGTAACATGAGAGCTGATAATTCTCCACTAATTTAGAAATGTGCAAGACATTGCAGCATGTTAGTATCTTGATAAGACTGATGCATTTGAAAGAGGAAATTTTGAGGATAATGTTGAGTAGGGGGAGAAGCCTGGTATTCCTCTCACAAGTGGAAATTGGTGTTACCCAGGAATGGGGCATTTCATCCCTCCTAACAGAAGGGAGGGTGGGAGGCAGAAGTCGGAGTACAAATGCATGTAGCTGGTGGAAAAAGGTGAGGTGGTTCTCTCCTGTTTATTTTCTCAGTGAAAGAAGCATCAAGGTCATCAGCTTAGCATGAAGGGCAGGGTGATGATGCTGGACATTTGAAGAGACAGAAAAATATGTGAAAGAGTTGGAGAAAAGGAAAAGGAGTCAAATCAGGAAATACAGAAGGGTGGCTTGGTAAAGCTGAGAGCCTCTTGCCGTCTGCAGTCCTACATTTAGATTGGAACAAGTGAGAAAGGATGGGTGGTTTTCTTCAACCAGTCAGCTGCTCAGATGCAGGTGTGCAGCAGACAGAAAGTTGGTTCTACCAGGAATGGGTTCTTCTAGAAAAGTGAGATGAGGGGAAAGAGAGGCAAGCACACACAGGTTTTTGTAAAAATCTCATCAAGCAGGACTCCCCAACAGACACCTTTGTATAAAAAGAAAACATGTGATAGGCTTTGGTGAATGACAAGAAACAAAACAAAACAAAAAAACACTGTAAGTGTTATTTCCTTTTTTTTTTTTTTTTGTATTGTTACCAAAGATGTAACTTACATTTTTACACTAGATTTCTCTTCTTTTTATTCAAGTGTCACAGTTGTTTCTTTCACATCCTCGCCTTAATCACCTTTATCTTTGTTGCTTGTGTTCCTGGATGTCATAAATTCTTTGAACCGTACACTTAGGTAACATATTCTTAGTTCAAATAGTCTATTCCCAGGATGTTGCAGAAAGGTTGGGGGACGTTGCTGGGCTCTCAGCTGTGACAGATTTTAGTGTAATTTACAGCAGTGAAAAAAACATGCAGTTGTCTGCAGTTCCATCCTCATAGAATCCATTCCGGCACAATAAAAGTCTCCTAGGCTTTTCGGAAGAGCATGCCCATGCAATTGCCTGCTGGCCAAGAAATCATTTTCCTCACCTTGATTTTCCTCTTCAAATCAAATCTCAAAAACACATCTGCTGTTGTACTCTAGATATTTGATTTGACCCCCAAGCGCTTTTCCTTCATACATCTCCCAGCCAGTAGTAGTTCTCCTAGTCTTATAAATCTCCAAGCTGGACTGGGCTTTATTACCACCGCCAGAACTGCCTTGTAAAGTTCAGGAAACTTCTAGTTTACTAATAAAAAAACACGATTTAATACAATCAAAAAGCACGATTACAGATTTCTTTCCGTTCATATTTTCCCACTGAAAAATAACAATCATTCTCTGACTGACAGTTTATTTCATATTAAGATCACGCTCTGGCCATGTTATGAAATTTCCCCAGCAGCAACTAAGACCATTTACTGAGAATATCTCTCTGTGCTGGAAAAAGGTAACAATAAATGTCATACACCAGCCACCCATCACCAATGAGGCACCTTCTTATTTCTCAGAATGTACCTCATAGAAAAGTAAGGAAAATAACCCTGTTGCCTGTTTACAGTTGTGCTAGGCATTTTCTGTTATTTCATGAAATCCTTAGTTTTAAGGCCACTATTTTATCCTTGCTTTATAAGTGAAGGTTAAGTAAATTGCCTGGAGTAAATAGAACTTTTAAGTGACAGAGTCAGAATTGAAACTCGGGCTATCTGATTCTATCGATGTTGTTTTCCATTTCACCACACTGCTTCACCAAAATCTCAGTAGAAACATGATTAAGTTCTTGGACCTTAACCCTTTTGTTGTATTCAACCATGTCTGTTAGTGCAGAATTAGAAATGTTAATCATTTTTTGTGTTTACAGGGAATAAATGGAAAAGATGGATTACCAGGTGCTCAGGTACGGAAAATAACATTTAAAATAAATGTTCTAATGTAAAGCTGCATCTAGATTACCCGCCAGAATACGTGATCGAGCAGTATGATGAAAAATCTTAGTAAGCAGTGATTTTTAGTGTTGACATCTGTTTTTCAGGGCATCATGGGTAAGCCTGGAGATAGAGGCCCCAAAGGAGAACGTGTATGTATATTACTATTTTGATCATTATTTAAATCCGTCTGCTACAACTGTCCCATCATTTGAGTTACACAATTATGTATGTAGACTCATAAAACTCACCCAGTATGAAAAGGCTAGGGTATATGTGATCCTAGATCTCCGCTAGGCATAACATAAGGCAATTAAAGGACTCCGAAGCAGGCCATATGGCAGGTATACCTACGTGGTTGGCCCTTAATACACAGCTAAGTCTTGTTTGCCATTTCGGTTTAGAAAGCTTTTATCATCCTTCTATCTCAGGCACATAGCCCTACTATAACCATCACCCATGTTATTTTTATCTTGAGTAGGGTTTCTCAGCCTCAGCACTGTTGATATTTGGGGGCAGATAATTCTCTGTTCTAGGACCTATCCTGTGCATTGTAGGATATGTAGCAGTGTCCCTGGCCTCTATCCACTAAATGCAGTAACACCATTTTCCTTCCAATTGTGACAACCATAAAGGTCTTCAGATGTCATCAAATGTCTCCTGGGGCATAGAGTTGTCCTACTTGAGGTCCCCTGACCTGGTGGAATACGAAGTTGAATAAGGTGGTGGTGTGAGGGGGTAGAGAAATAGAAAGGGAGACTCAACTGAACATATATTTACTCATTGTGCCTGTTATGTTGTACGCTTTTATTTTAATTGTTTTGGTTGTCAATATTATTATTGCAACTTCCCACTATTTTCTTTAATGAATCTGAACATTTTCTAGTAGAATTGGAGTCATTCCACTGCAACAGGTTACTCAACATTGTTATTTAGTGGAATCCTAATAAGGTCTACTAGTGTGTGTGTATGTGTATGAGAGAGAGAGAGAGAGAGAGAGAGAGAGAGAGAGAGAGATCATGTACTCGTGTCTAGGTTAGCAGTTTTTACTTATTATACCAAATATAATCCATGATAACTGAAGGAAATATGAAAGTAGAGATAATGTAAATAAAAAAGAATGAAAAAAGTCTGCTTTATCCCACAATACAGAAATAAGCACTATTGATATTTTGACATATTTCCATCTGTCTCACTCTTATATATAACATATATATATACTGAATGTATTAACACAAATGAATATATTCTTTTCCAAAAATGGGTTCATACTGTTTTGTAAATGACTGTTTTTCCATATAATGATTACCATTCTCTGTCAGTAAATATAGATCTACATCTAGCTTATAGTGGCTATACGTTATTCTACTGTTTGGATATATACCTTATTTCACTTACCCAGTCCCCTTTTTCTGGGTATTAGGTTCTTTCCAGTTTTCATAATATAAACATCACTGTAATGAACATCCTTGTGCCTAAATTATACAATAAATTTAATATGTTAAAGACTGTGTTTGTTTTGCACACCATCAGAGTATTGATCAAAGTATGCTAGTATTTCTTTTATTTCATTTTTTATATCAGTCATCTCAGCTATTTCTCCAGTTGTAAGCTGGGTTGATATACTTTTATGCAGATACATTTTTATAACTTGTCAAGACAGTAGTATTGAAATTAGGTCCATCTGTTTTTTCTTCTTGCTACATGGCTTCTTTCTATACGTCTTTATTCCATGACCAAGTAGATCTCTGTAATTGTTCATTTGTTTTCATTATTTTTTTAATCAACAGAAATAGAGTTTGGCCTTTTGCAGAGTACTCACAAATAACAGAATAATACAGTAAAATACGAGCAGCCTCAAAGCATCATTCCATCATATTTTGTGTGGTCATCACCTCGTGGAGTTGTGGAACTGCATATTTGAAAAATCTATAGCTGAAATCTCTCTCTCTCTCTCTCTCTCTCTCTCTCTCTCTCTCACACACACACACACACACACACACACACACACACGCATATACATGTAAAACATGAGTACAGAAAGCAACCTACAGAATCTAATAAAAAACAAACATACAGGAACAAGGAGAGAAAAAAAAGAAAAGCACATGATTTAGGGGGTATTTAGGCATTTTGAGAGTCTTGAAGCTTTTCTGTGTGAAAAATCTCAGTGATGAAATCCTATTGGCAATCTTCTTTCATTATTACAAAGGAGACCCAGGTCTGAAGTAACAGCTGCTATTGACTTTGAAAAGTGTCATTAGTTCTAAACTGGAAACTGATTACAGTGAAATTGTCACTAACTTTTTACCGAGTGCTTTCAACATGCCAGGCAGTGTTCTAAGCACTTTACTTGAGTTAACTCATTTATTTCTCAGCATCACCCTAATTAGCAGATACTATTAATATCCTCACTTTATGGGACAGGAAGCTAGGGCAGAGTTTAATTCACTTATCCAAGGTCCCACAACTAGAAAGTGTGAATATGAATCCAGAACCTTTGCTCCTATTCACAGCTATTGCAGTTTTAAAAGAAATCATTCTTTATTATTAATTTTTTCCTTAACAGGGTGATCAGGGAATTCCAGGAGACAGAGGCCCGCAAGGCGAACAGGGAAAACCAGGCCTTCCGGGCATGAAAGGGGCCATAGGTCCTGTGGGGCCCCCAGGAAACAAGGGCTCTGTGGGATCCCCTGGGCACCAAGGCCCTCCGGGCAATCCAGGTGTCCCCGGCACTCCGGTAAGTGGTGCCAAGAGCTCCAAGAGCTCCTGGCTGGTACTGACCACATATCCCTTTTCCAATTAAAGCAATCGTAGTTCTTTCAAAATAAATGAGATGAACCTAATCTGATCTCTACGAGGGTAGCAATAGCTGTCATTTACTTCAGGTTATGTACCCTATCCTCCACTAAGCACTTACTACAAATGTTACCTCACTGGGTCCTCACAACTCACGTGGGAAGATGGGTGTGCTTTCTATCCCACTTTTACAAATGCAGAATCTGTGAGTTCACTTGTGCAAGGTTATTTAGTGGGTCAGACTCAGGTTCGATTGACTCCAAAGCCATGCTCTTAAATATGTACTATCTATAATGTCCCCTTACACCACACAGTAAATACATATGGCTGTTTCATATTAAAACTCCATTTTGTTGAACATCAGAACAACAGATCTGCCCTGAGTAGTGTTTTGAAGTAGAAGCACTACTTAGTTGGGCTAAGAAAGAATGGTTAAAGGAGCCCATGTCTTTATTAATATCCTCAGGATGCATGGTGGATGGCCATTCCACAGAGGAACTTAATCTGAACATATCCCTGTCAGGAAGAAAGAAGAATCCTGGAGTGAGGTCTCAGAGATAAGGACATGCTATCCTCAGATAATTAGTCAATACCAGATATAGGGCCAAATTGGGCATTCCCACAATTTTCATACTTCTTTATTTTCACCCACTCTCCCTAAAAGCTCACTTAAATAAAGCCTATAGAATGAACTCTGAGTGCCGTGTCGATAATGGGTATTAGGTGCATTAATTGCAGCTCATTTGTCCCATTGAAAATAAAATGTTGAAATAGGGCATTCTTAGAACTATTGTGTCCTACAGAAATCATCACTCTCTGAGCCCATCACATTCTCTTTAATGCCACACCCCTGGATAATAATTATCAAATACAAATAAGATACCTCGAAATCCTAACCATCATGAAAAATAATGGCTCCCTTTTAAAATATCAAGGTGTATTGTAAAACATTACTATTCTAAATGTTATTTGTCAAGAGGTTAAAAACTCAACCGACATCATTTACCTACTTGCATTCTCTCTTAAAAAAATAAAATTACTCAATACAAATATGCTTCCAAAGTACAAATTATAAAATAAATTTTACCGTGAAATGGGTAAAACTTAGTAAGCTTTATCCCATGAATAAAACATTTTAAAGAATAATCCAGCATACTTAGAGATTTCTTCCAGGTTCTCTTCCTTTGAAGATACCTAATATCAGTTAGCTATTGACCTTACCCATGTCCGGGGATTGGTTAGAAGTTAAATTGTGCCTGGGATATTAGCATCATGATAACACTGTTCAAATTCTGTAACTTCAGAAAATGAAGTAATAGGAAATGTCCTTCCTAACTGTATGAAGCAATATCTCTGCATTTAATAGAAAATATGTTCACATCACTAGTTATGATTCCAGCCCAGAGCTATTAAAGCAATTATGCACTCCTACTTCTTTCTAGCCCTTGATCAAAATAAGGTATTTATTGCCTAATGTAGGAGTTGCCAAAAGTACATTGCTTGATAATTGTATCTCTACAGAAGCTTCAAGTATGCATTCCAACCCAACATTTCTATTCTTTATTCCTTTGTGCTATGCTCTATTTTAACAACTTATTTTTTTCCTTCTTTAGGCTGATGCGGTTTCATTTGAAGAAATAAAGAAGTATATTAATCAAGAGGTTCTCAGGATTTTTGAAGGTGAGATTTGCTTAATAAACACATCTGAATTTTTCACCAATTCCCATCCACTGTGGAGGGTCCCTTCAGCAGCATTCTCAAAAGAGGGGTGTGTAACAACCACCTTAGAAGGCAACCCACTTTATGATGGGGCAGCTCTACGTGATAGAAAATTCTTCCTTATGCTAAGTTAAAGTTGCCTCCCTGTCACTTCCTCTCATCCTTCCTGGTGTGTTAAAGGCCGGGACTGCCTCTATTCATGTGACAGCTCTGCGAATATTTTTCTCTATCTCCTTAGTTTTCTCTTCCATGGAGTAAGTGTATACAACTCTTCCACCATCATCACCCTTGAGAAATATTTAAATTTTAAAATGACCTTCATTCATCCAGGAGTATTTTGACCAGGGAAGAGTACAGTGTCTTTTTATCTACACTAGGATCAGCAAACTATGGCCCACCAGCCAAATCTACCTGCCACCTGTTTTTGTATTGCTCACAAGGGTTTTTCTTTTTTTCCTTTTTTTTGGAGGGTGTGGAGTATTTTTTTTTTTAAATCAAAACAATATTTCATGACATGTGAAATGATCTGAAATTCAAATTTGTGTCCATAAAGCAAGTTTTTATTGGAGAAGAGTCACCCTTATTCCTTTATGTATTTTCTCAGGCTGCTTTCACGCCAGGGTAGCAAAATCCAGTAGTATTGACAGAGACTGTAGAGCTTGCAAAACCTTAAATATTTACTATCTGACCCTTTGTAGACAGTTTTCTGACTCCTGATATAGACACTTCAATAATGCAGCCTAAGATAGCATTTTTTTTAAATGGGGGATCCACATCACACTGTTGATTCATTTTAAGTTTTTAATAAACTAACAACCCTTAATTTCCTTTATACAAACTTTTAAAAATTAGTTTTTTCTCATTATGCACTGTTTTCATATTTAAAATCTGAATGTGTTATTTTATGTTTCTTCTTATTAACTTTCAAGTGATTCATGTTCGTACAATTTTCCAACCTAAAAATATCTATCGGAATGTTGTCTCGTAGGGCAGTTTGGCTAACCCTCATAACTGTGTCATCTCTAAATTTTATCATTGTTGATAGAAATGCTGAGTAAAATGGAGTGAAGAGTCAACGATTAGGCCTTTCTAAATGCCATTGCATTCCTCCTGCCCTTTTGTAAATCAGGTGTTAATTTCTTGTTTTAGTGAACTCTGAATCCATATAGTTGTCCTAAAATCCACTATTTATTTATCTTTTCACAAGAATATCACATGATTGTGTCAAATGATTTGCTAACTGAGAACTTCATAAAATGGGAGTTATTCGTCTTTAGAACATAAATCCACATTGACTCTCATGGTTCCTACTTCTTTTGCAAAGTATCCTTCCTTCGCTAAGCTAAGAATTCATTATTGAATTTCCAAGGAATGAGATTACAAAATGCCCCAAGTTCATCTTTAGTCTTTCTACTGCAAACATGGAGTTAACTACTCTCTAAGAAGCTCTGATTATTTTAAATAGTAATTAGTATTAGACACCAAAATCTCAATACTTGAATGCTTATTATCTTATTTCACGTGAACACAAGAAATACAACACGGTAACATAGGGACTTTTAGTTACTTCAGTGACAAAATAGAAAAAAAGAAAAGTTTCCCTAAGAGGTCATGAATACATGTTATTGATCTCAATTTAACGTGATCTCTATCAAGAATCTTTACAGTGCTCTGACATGATAGTTTATTGATACAACTGTCTACTCTTTTGTTTTTAAACTACCAGTTTTCTCTTTGTAATTTTAATGTTACCCCTAAATTTTTAAATCTCCTTTACTTATTTTTTTTTGACCCTTAAATCAAGCATCGTGGAATAGGCTCCAAACTTTGCAATTGAAACATTATCCGTCAACAAGCATTTCTTAATCACTGTCTAACAGAGAAAAAGACATAAAAGCTCTCCAGAGGAACGCTGAGGACTGTAGAGGCAAAGGCAGGACTCAATGCAACATAAAATGCAAATGCTCTTGTTCAAAACGTATAAAGAATTATAAGACAACAACAGCAGAACGTTATACCGAGCATAGGGCCCTTCTGAGGAGGGGGCCTCGAGGGACAGCACAGGTAACATGTCCGTGAAACCAGCTGCAGCACATCTAGGGTCTCAGATAGCATCACATCTTTAGTAAAAAAAACGGAAATGCCAGCAAATGTAGGTTTTTGGATTGCAATCTAAAATTCTCCTTTAATTACTAATTTCCATGGGCTCTCATATCAATTATCTTTTGTCTCAAGCAGCTTTCATGTTGAACTTCAACTTATTAAAAAACTTTAGATAAAAATATATACTAAACAGTTCAGCAGTTAATTGGTTGAACCTTTTAAAGTCTGGTTAAGAATGTCAGGAGATATAACCAAGCACGATCAGAAAAATATTTCTGTTGAGATATGGGAGGTGTTCATTTTCAAGTCCTGTGGACACTGGAGGAAGGCATCCTGGCCCTGGTGGCCTGCCCTGTGCATTCAGCAGAAGAGGCACAACTACTTCCACTTGGGGAGGCTCCCGTGCTGCCCACTGCCCGGCTGTCCTGTGGTTACTCCCAGGAAAGGATGTCAGCCCCCTGAGAAGGGAGGTGGGGGGGACTGGACCATCTCCATCTGACGAAGCTCACCTGGCTTGCCCTGCCTTGGAAGCTCCTCCCCTAAGTCTTCCAGTTCCCCCTCTGCATTCCTGTCCCTCCTTCCTCTCGGTGTCTTTCCTCCCTACTGGAAGCTGAGGGGTGCAGAGTCTTTGCCAGGTCTCCCATAGCTTCACCCCATCTCTCCTACCATCTCCCTCAGTCTCTTCCAGCCAGAACGGTCAGGGGTCCCTCAGAAGTTCCACATGCCTTGGCCTCAAGACAGTATTCTAAAGTGGCCCATAAAAACATTGTTTCCTAAGACTTCTAGACTCTGAGACTGCAACTGTGACTCCCCCTTTCCTTTTATCTCCACTGGCACCGGTCCCACAAAACTCTCTTCTCCCAAACAGAATTGTACCTGAAACCCAGAATTTAGTTATTTAGCACTTTTGTTCATTGGTCTCAAGATTATTCCAATTCAATTCATTTAATTTTCTATGTAGAAGTCACTTTTTCCGTGGCTTCTGAACACCATTTACAAAAAAAAAAGAAAAAAACCTCCATTTTCACAAATCATGGAGCTCCAGGCCACAATTATCTTTTTCAGAAAGCTTTTTCTATAAAAGCAAAGATTAATGTTCACCTGTTAAAACAGTTACAGTTAAATGCTACAGTTAAGCAGCATCCATCTGCTTCTTTTTCTGAGCAATTTCACAAGAAATCTGGGTCAATTGCAGCTAATGCTTATCTCTGCTCCACTCACCCCTGCACATCTACAAGCTCAAGTGCAATTCTCTGCTCAGCAAGTCATGGACGGTCAGGCGGCTCCCAGAAGTCCTCAGGAGATCCTACTCTCCCATTTTATCATCCCAGGTGTCCACATTAGGCCATCTAGTGAAAATTAGGCCAGGACCCAAAACTTGGACTCTCCGCATGGAGCTTTCCAACTCCCTTTGAGAATTCCCAGGTGCCCCCACTGCTGTAATGCCCCCACAGATCTCAGTTATTCCCCAGTTCTCCTTCCACTTCCTGATGCCCCATCTCAAACCTAGCCATGATGGAAGAATGTGTTTTTCCACCAATCTCTAGTCTGGGTTTCTGGTGAATCATGGTGCACAAACATACACCCAATTGTAAGTGAGATTGAGTTCCTGATTTGATTGGCTAACAGGTCAAATCCTTTTGTAAGCAAGGTGGCTACAGTGAGCCAGGACAGATGCTGTGTGTCTCAGCTTAGCTTCTTTTCATGTTATGAGGGCTTTGCACCTGCCAGTGATGCGGCCCACGCACATTAGGGACTTGCCAGATCTGAGAAGCTTAATTTTTTCTATGACATCACCATGTTAGTTGCATGGAGATGTACATCACCATGCAAGATGAATGTACCACCCTGTGGAGGAATATGGACACACATCTGGCTTTCTTGCTTCTTGAAACAAAGTTGGAACCAATAAAGCCACACCCACAACTGTGGGAGAAAAGGAAGCTTAGGGCTAAGTGTACCTGAACAACATTTCTGCCTTCCGACTTCCAGTGTTCAGAAAGCCCCTTTACACCTATGTTGTCTCAACTTTGCATATATATATATATATATATATATATATATATATATATATATATATATCATACGCACACACACATACACACACACACACGAATATGTATTCTCCTGTTCTCTTGTTTCAAGGTTTCAATTTCCTCCTGCATCTCTATAACTAAGATATTCATCTATATATGTGTTTGTGTATACATATATGTTTATATATGCAATAGCTGATAGATACACATAATTGGAGCTATAAACATAGCTAGCTTTTAAAATTGTTTTCCATAGCATTGTTTCTATTTCCTCCAATTTGCTTATTTCTTTTTCTTTGTTTGAGTCTATCATTCCACTTCTAGAATTCCCTCAGGATTTTCTTGGTTGTCTGCTCATACCTAAGAAGGGGTTCTAACAAATTGATTGAAAGTTGTGAGTAAATGCTGGGACTTGCCAACCATGAGCTTCACTTTAAAACAATCTGGCTGGGCTTTTTAGTTGAGGAACTCTCAATTTCAGTGACTTTAAGTCTTTCCTCTTATTCTGATCAGATTTGCCAAAGGAAACACTTCCATTTCCTTCTGGCTGCCAGCAAATGGGGGAGCAAAGTTGGAGAACAGGGCTGAGGTTTTAGCACTGAATATGTAAATGCTTATTTATTTTCCGTGTTTTCAGAAAAGAAGCCAAGTCTCAAAGAAGTCTGTGGTCCCCAGTGCAGAGCCAGTCTTTTTACCCTTTTCAGATAATAAACCAGTCTTCTGCTAGGTTTGGAGAGAGACAACGCTCCAGCTGTATAGACGAAACACAGGGATTTCTAAGAGTGCTTTTTAATCAGGCTTTCAACCTATTCTCTTTATTTTAGTTCCCCTCCTTTACCCCACTTCCAAATGTAACTTGCACTGCCAATTCCTGAACTTTTGAAGGATTTTGTGCTTTAAAACAGGTTCTTTCTCAGCTTGTAGTGTGTAAAGATTTTTTTTAAGATTTTTATTAAAAATATAGTTAGCATACAATATTATATGAGTTTCAAGGGTACACAATTCAACCTTTGTATACCTAAGGAAGTGATCACCACGATAAGCCCAGCAACCATCTGACACTGTACCATGCTATCACAATATTATTGACTATATCCCTTATGCTGTACATTACATCCCCATGGCCTATTTGTTTTATACCTGGAAATTTGGACCTCTTATTCCCCTTCACCTTCCCCCCTCCATTTTAATTTTTCAGTTACAATTGATATTCAATATTATTCTATATTCTACAAGGCCTGCTGCCACCTGCTGGCTCCAGTAAGGTTCAGCTGCTGATAAAGCCTGGTGTGGTATGCAAGTTGGGTGAGACAGGGTCTCAGTGAGTCAGCAGTGTGGAGCAATGGAGCTCACCAGGCCAATCTGAATCAGCTCAACACAAGAAAATGGTGGCCACCTGCTGGCTGCATGGGAGAAGCGCCCCACACAGGGAAAATGGGGACTGTCCCGCTGATCCTCACCCTGAAGTTACACAATTCACTCTCTTACCATGTCTCCGACACCACCAGAGTCACCGTCCCTCTGCTGGAGCCCAGAGTGAATGCCTGTGTCGGCCCTTTAAAAGTGTCTGCATTTCCCACAGCCTTCCATCCCAACCAAATGGTCAAATCCCCACTGTTTTTCACAGCCAGAAGTTGTGGGGGCTCCTCTTCCCAGCACCAATATCCTGGGCTGGGGAGCCTGGTGTGGGGAACTGAGATCCCTCACTCCTTCATGGAGAACCTCTGTGGCTGAGATATTTTTCCCAATTTTCAGTTGCCACATGGAGGTGTGAGGCCAGCCTGTTTCTCATCTTCCCCCTCCCCTCCTTCAACCAGTCTTGACATGGCTTCTTTATATCCTTAGTTATAAATCTTCTGTTCAGCTAGACTTCAGATGGTTCTCCAGGTTGGTTGTTTTATAACTTAGTTGTAATTTTGATGTATTAATGGGATGAGGCAAGCACAGCGTTTATCTACTCCACCATCTTGGCTTTCCCATAGCTAAAGATTTGGTTTTCATGAATCATTTGTCATGCAGCCATCTGGGTCTCAGCTTCCAAAATTTTTTTGTTGTCTTCTTTCATAGCATCTCTATTCATGTAGTTTTATGACTTTTAAGTATCTGACTATTGCTCTGCAGGGATTCAGGTCAGAGTTAAAGCAGATGCATGTCTTCAATCCACCATCTTAACCCACAGTAACATTCAAAGCAACAAGCTTACAAAGGTGGCAAATGATTGGGCCACAGTTAAATGTAGCAGTCACAACCTTTGGGTTATGATGAACCACAAAATGAATATGAATTCATCAATTGATGCTGTTGAGTTAACAGTTAAAATGAAATTAAAAAATAATTATTAGAATATGAAAGGAAATTATTATTCTGATATTTTTTCCCCTTAGGAGAGAACTGTATTTGATTTTGGTTTCCACATTTCAGAGATGGATGGGAAAAAGCCCTGGAAGAGTGGAACCAAAAGGTGACTTACAAAACAGAGTACCAAGCCTATGAGTAAAAGTTATTTAACCTAAAGGCTAAGAGCTAACAATATTTTCAAGTATATAACTGATTTCCCAAGGGAAATGCTCATTAACTACTCTCTGTTTCCATAACGGGCTAACGAAAGAAAATAAGTTGAAGCTGTACCAAGAAAATGGGCAATTAAACATTTGAATGAGAATTAGGAGAAAAAGATTAATTTCTCTCTTTGAAAATATTTATTATACAAATTCTATCTGTGAAATAGAAGGTAAACGTGGGCCAGATGACATCTGAATATCCCTTCCTTCTCTGTCTAATGTAATTTATCACATTACTATTAATGCCTGCATTATATTAACGAACCCATTCTTCAAAGAAGGCAAGCCATTGGTCTGATTGGTTAGAGTGACTGTTGTGGGTTTGGGTTGGCAGATGAGATATGTGAGTTTGGTTTATGCAAGCTCCTATGTAAACTCTTCAATTTCCTGCCTCATTGAAAAGCATAGCCCAGAACAGTCTAATTGACAAAAGATGCCTGAAAACAGAGGAAAGGCAATAAAGAATACAGGTCTTTACAATTTATTTAAAAGCTCAGAAACATATTATTTTAAATTATAGAATATTAGAGTAGGGTTCAGAAGAAGTAATTACCTTAGTGCTAAATGACTATTTCTGAGCATATCTTAAAGCTGAACAATTTCTACCAAGAAGTAATTATTCAAAAGAATTTTCTGGTTTACTAAAAATATTTAAAAACATCCAAAGCAAATTACTTGTAAATTTAATCCTCTTTAATCCATTAAAGAGGAAAAATTAGTATTAGGAATGTTTGTGTTTAGATATTAAAGATAGTCAAAGAGCTATATCTCAAATTAAGAAAAATTATACTGAAATATATACATATTCTAAGTTCAATACAACAAGTAATATGTAAAGTTTTGAACTATAATCATTGAATTTCATATTTCTTATAAAATACCCAATTTACAATTTAATATAGTAAAGATATTATAACTGTATTCAATGTGATAATTTGCAAAATTGTAACTATATATTAATTACAAATTTGTTTTATCTATTGCTACTGAGAAAAAAATGTATTGACATCAACCAAAGATGTCTCAGGTGGATAGTCAGGTAATAAAAAGTTTTACTGAGAGGCTAGTGATTTAATATCACTCTTAGGGATTATTCTTCAGATCCTCATTGGTCTCCCATCGTCACTGTCAATCTGCACCCAGAGAATCTGGTCCTGTGGGTGTTGTAATATTTTCATTCTGCTTGCTTTGTAATTTGAGAATGTGAGGGTGGGGTGATTACTCTTTTGATAATTTTGCTAATATTCCAAATATGTTGGAGCTTTCCCCTCAATAATTCTATTTGAAAAAATGTTTTGTTTTACTTTCTTAGTGTATGGAACTACATTTATAAACAAGTTTTTTATTGAAAACCCATTGTAAAATAGGTTTTACTCAGGAGTCATTTGCTCTTTATCAAAATTTGTACAAAATATGTATTTGTTTAAGTGAAATGTGCCTTTACAGTTTAACTAAATGAACTAACGTGAGTGAAAAGACTCGAGAAAATTGAAATAATATTTTGCAAGGTTTGTATGACGTGGCCTCTGTTTATTCTAACTGACAGCTATAGTTTCTAGAATGTTTCTGTCATTTTTGTCCTTATTTGCAAATTAATATTAATTTAATCAGTAAACATTTTCTGAAAGATTTGTCTGCACCAAACCTATGCTGAATTTTTCACATTAAAGATTAGTTTCTTATTATATAGTCATTGTATCCTTGACAAACTGTTTGTAAGTTAGTTTTACCAATAAAATCATTTGAATGTGCTTTTTGAAGAAAATATGTGAAGAGAAAAAAGAAACAATGCAGCTAATTTTTTCTTGTGTT
The DNA here is from genome assembly GCF_036562045.2 of Rhinolophus sinicus. Taxonomy (NCBI): domain Eukaryota; kingdom Metazoa; phylum Chordata; class Mammalia; order Chiroptera; family Rhinolophidae; genus Rhinolophus; species Rhinolophus sinicus. Next base: position 109,097,042 of record NC_133755.1, read on the forward strand.
TATGGCATGGACGTGCCTTCCTCCAGTTTTCTATTTTAAATCTAGTGATATATAGATATAGATATAGATATAGATATAGATATAGATATAGATATAGATATAGATATAGATATAGATATAGATAGATATAGATAGATATAGATAGATATAGATAGATAGATAGATATCTATCTATCTATATATATATATTAGATTTGTTAAATGTGAGATATACGAAATATACAAACCAAGCAAGTTTAAATAAAGAACCCAATTGTGTTTATAATGGACTTTAGATGAATTGACATTAATGATTTTACCAAAATAATTTCATATCATAGTAAAATATTGAATATGCTTGAGGTAATATTTAACTGACCAATGGCCTATGTCAGATTAGTGACCAAGAATTTTATAATAATAAGTATAATCCTGGAGTGATTATTTTTAAAAGTAATTCTGAGAAGGAATGTCTTATATAACAGATTTCTAGTCATAGAAAGAGCTCATCAGCATTTAATCTTATAGTGTATGGGGCTTATAAAAACATGCATAATAGTTTTTTTCGAAATGATAATCTCTTTCAGGCTCTCTCCATGATTCCTGAACAAGAGCACTTAACGCAAAAAGTATAAAATGCCCAATACAGGGCCCTGCTTACTGAAAACATTTAATTTAGTTAATAATATGCTTTGTCTAGGAATTTATTTTACAGTGAAAATTCTTATTTATACTTTCATATTTACACATTTTGAACTTTTCTCATTATCCAGAGCTTTTCATTTCATGAGTTGTTAATATAACAATGTTCCACAGTGTATACTCACTTTTGTCCAAAAACACTGTTGACTTATTAATAAGTCTTTAAGTATTAATAGTTGCTTGTCACCTGTGCCACCTACAAAGATACTCTCATGGCCTAATGATAGAGCGCACCTTGAAGAAATTACCTTTAAACAGTCCTCCCATCCCTCCCTGGATTCTTTCTTTAGGACTCAGATGAGTAACATTAGGCTCCAGGAAGTTTGGTGGATCAACAAAAGGGCAAATAACAATGACATTGTCCTTGAGAAGACAACATTGCCTAGTGAGGAAGTATTCAATTCATGAAGATCACATGAGTCAAAAACAGTCAAAAGATTTTTATTTGGTTGTGTGTTTTTTTACATTTTTAAGTGTTCTAGATAATTTGTCAACTTCTCTTAATTTGTATGTTCTCAGTTTTAGTGTTTTCTTCAGGTTCACAGAAATATATGGAAACTTTTTGTTGTTTTCACTCTGTCTACAGTTGGAATTCAGTGAGAGAGTGCTTGTCTGCACCAACACTATTTTTTTTCCTTTGGCCAAATTAAACATCCTTCCTACTAAACCTTGGCTAATTAATGGGACTGACTGACTAGAAATCAAACCAGAAAATAAATGAATCATATTGAGGGTGTATAATAAGATATTTTCTTTAAAAAGCAAAAATTAGTTGTTGACAAAGTACAATATTTGCCCAGTATAGAAATTAAACAGTAATATCATTGTCAATATGAAACCAATGACTGTCTTCTCAATAAATAAACCTCTATATTAATAATGCAGTTTTGTTCAAGGACATAAAGTGTCATATACCGTGTGAGTTATCTCTTGCTGCATAAGAAAATACCTCAAATCTTTAGTGGCTTAAAACAACAACGTTTATTATCTCACACTTTCTGTTTATCCACTTCCAAGTTTATTCACGTGGCTGTTTGAGGTGGCTTCAGTTCCTCTCCCTGTGGGTCTCTCCACGGACTTCCTGGGTGACCTCACTAGACAGCAGCTGGCTTCCCCAGGATGAGCGATCTGAGAGAGAGAGCAGACAGGAAGCCACAGAGCCTTTTCTGACTTAGTGTCCCTCATTGCACACTGTCGATTCAGCTTTTCTCTATTCATTAGAAATTAAAAGTAAATTCCAGCCCACACTCAAGAATGGGGGAATTAGGCTCCTCCTAATTCTATTTGGAAAGGAATGTCAAAGAATTTGTGGACATATTTTTCAATCACCACACATGCATTCACAACATTGTTGGAAGGTGGCTTAAATATATTATTAAAACTAATTTTGAATATGAACCTAAATTCTCCATAAGTCACTACCAGAGGTTAGAGTCTAGGTTATTGTTCTATCCGCTAGATTGGCTGCATCTCTGAAGCCCTGAAAATTCTCAGATCCTCTGATCAGCACAGCTAGTCTAGATCTATATTCCAACAACTTTGTGCAATCCATTTTATTTGACCAGTCAAAAACACTCTCTCAGCAATCAGATCAGTTCATAAATTAGATGTGCTTAAATTAAAAACCAAATACTTCTTTTGTTGAATTTCATGTAAAAAATATTTGAAAATTTTTGACATAAAAAGTATTTGCATAACATGGTATATTATTTTCCCTTCCATAAATGAAGAAAGGATGGCTGTGTTTCTATCCCAGCTCAAGCTACCAGCAGCAATGTTGGCTGCTCAAGCTCATGGGAGGCCCGGTCCACCAGGCAAGGATGGGTTACCTGGGCCACCAGGAGATCCTGGACCTCAAGGTAAGTCTTCAAATATAGTATTTGTTTATCAGTTCCTTAACACTCAGTATTTATAACATGCTAATCACAGTTAAGGATATATATATATATATATATATATATATATATATATATATATATCTATATATACATATATATGATACCTATGATATAATATATATATATATATATATATATATATATATATATATATATATGATACCTTGTTAATATTTGACATTCTAGGAGAAAATTATTGCTCCTTCAAATTTAAAACTGATAATTATCTGCTGATCTAGATGTATTTTAATAATAATATTTGTTATAATAACAGTAAAAATATGTGCTATATGTCATTATTATCTGGGCATCTCAGAGTTGTCCATCCTATCGATGTAAGTAGTAAAGAATCATCTTAGTATCTTAAAGAAACTGACGAAAAAGTTTTAAGAGATGCTACTGTAAATAGTGATTTGGAGCCAAAATATATTTTTGAGAAAGTGTAGAACCCTTCTCCTTCTCATAGAGCTTGTGGATGGCAACTTTTGAATTTTAAAGGAGAACCGACTCTGGGTGGTGAACACACAAGGCAATATATAGATGATGTATTACAGAATGGTACACTTGACACCTATGTAACTTTACTAATCATTGTCACCCCAATAAACTTTAATTTCAAAAAAAGAATTTCTCATAGGGTTTCTAAAACTTTTAAAACAGGACTTTACTTAAATTGGCAAAAAAAAAAAAAAAAAAGGACAGCTTTACGAGACAAGATCTTGGATGTAGCTTGACTGAATCTGGTAAGGCCATTTTCTAGAAATGGGTTAGCAATCAGAAAGTGGCCAAATAGACCCTGGTTTAGAAGATTCACAACTCTGACAAGGAACTATTAAATGCAGTGAGTACATACCATGGAAGATGAGACCAGGGAAACTACTTTTCCTGTGCTACCACAGAGGAGCCGAAAGGCCCTCCTTGAAATAATCAGAAACTTGTACAAAGGAAAAAAGAGAAAGTTAACACCAAAATTACATAGGAATACAGTCCAAAATATTACATATACAGGGAATTTTTCCTTCACTGGTTCTTTTTCCTTCCTACTGCTTCTCTGTAACATAGAGCCTTGTTTCTGTAGGAAGTGCCCCAAAGTGATTGATGGATTCTCCTTCATCTGAAAGAACTACAACTGTCCCCAATTACAGGGTCTGTTATGGTCTTAACTTACAATCCATAGTAACAAGGCTCCTGGTTTAGTTAGCACAGTGTAAAACAACAACAGTAAACTCACTCTAGTTTACCTAAACAGTATAGTCTACCTTTCTCTTATTTCATAGAGAGATTTGGCACATAGTTGGAAGAAAAAGTATAGAATCCAGTGTAACCTTCTGTGTGTACACTGTTGTGTAGGGGGTGGTTAATTATTCTCTTTCGCTAGTTGGGTCTGTTCTGAAGTCAGTTTATGAGACTCGAACGAAGAGCTTGAAAGCCCATCTGAAGATGTGTAATACCTCCAACAACGTGAAGAATAAGGACTGTTAACACCAGTAGGAGAAAAACCTTGGATAGATGTTTCAAACAGTGGCAGTCTAAGACAATAAGAACCATGGAAAGTCAAGATGTCAAGGAGTACCTTCTGGAACTGGAGTCACCTATCCACACAGACATCTATCTCCAGGCTCCCTGCGTAGGGAAGGTCCATCTGGAAAGCTTTCAGTCAGAAGCAATGCTAAGTCGACAGTGTCAGTGAAGCTTTTGGAAACAAGACTTCAATTCACCACTTGATTCACCTTCCATTTTGTGAAGGATTTCCATAGATTTTATCGCAATTCTGCCAAGGAGATCTTATAGACTACTTCTTGGAGGTGGGGTAGGGGGAGACTGTGGATGCCATTTTTGAATTTGAAAGATTTCCCCAAAATGATTTTCAAGTTTTTTAAAACCCAAGTTTAGTAAACTTGACAAAACTTTTGTCTCACCAGAGGGTTTCTGACAAGACCTATCTTGACTCTAATTCAAGCTGGCTCCTCTTGTTTGCATGATATCTCCTTTCCAGTATTTTCTAAATGCCAGAAATGTACCAGAAAAATAAAACTTGCAAAATATGGGATTCATTTTTTAAGCAATATTTACCTGTTGTCATGCTGTACTGATAATCCCCTCTAAAGCCACAGAGAAATTTGACTAAAATGTAAAACAAGGGGCTGCAGTTTGATGTTTGATTCCTCTGCAGGAGTTCCCAAGGAATTGCAAGGTTTTTCTCTAGTAGATAAATAGATGGGAATTGCTCAGAAGATGAAGTTATGCATGTAACTTCAAAGCTTTGCTCTATTTAAAAGTTTTCTTGAAAAGAAAAGGAAACAATGCATATAAAACGGTTACCCTAGTGACCGCGCAAAGCTCAGATGCTGTCAGCTGAGTGAGTCCTCTTCACCATTGAGTTTGAGAGAACACTGAAGTGGAAAATGCAGCCCAGAAAGGGAAAGGAGATGTGGGCTCAGAGCAGCAGTGTGTTCTGCCCACTCACGAGTTCTGTTTGATGGTGGCTCTTCTGAAATTTCTAAAAGAGATACTTTTTTCGGTGTTTCTCAGGAAACAAATCCATTTTCATTTGCTATAAAGAGGTTTGGTTTGACATGCGCGCTATAGAATGAGTCTTGAATTATCTTGCTATCTTTAGGGAAGGACAAAAAATTGAAGGGGGTCTCATAAGTTTCTTGTACTTATTCTCAGAAGCAGGAGACATGTAGAGTGCAAGGAAAGAATTGATGTGAGACTATCAGAAGCTTGCGACCCAAGTTTTAAAAGGGGAGTACTGTTCCTACCAAAATTCTGATAGTGAAAACCGGTAGATCCTCTTTCAGGGTCCTGACCCAGCAGGAATAGAGACTGTTAAGATTGGAGTTGAGTCGCCTCATTTGCATTTTTTCTAAATTCTCCAAGGGGTGATTGTTGGCATCTTTTTAAAATTCAAAAACATTTCCAGACAGTGTTATGTTTTAACCATCCCATGGGTTTTGATTATTGCCTTCCCTCTGTGCACTGAGAAGAGAACTTTTCTTGGTGTGAATTCCCACCTTGGGTCTGCAGTGTAGGGCCGATTGTTGCCTGGGTGAGCAAGAATGTGTCACATTAGGATCAAGGAAGCCCCAAAAGGCATGATCCAGCTGAGTTCTCACATATAAACAAGAGAAGCAAACTTTTCTAATGTTGAGTTTTATGCGAAAGAATTTTACTTAAACTTTTTCCAAACAGAGTTGGTTCTCCACCTCCGGGAAAACCCTGAAGAACACATGCCACACTTGAAAGCTCTGTCCACACTGAGTGGATGTGGAGTTAGGAGAAAACAGATCCAGCTATTCCATGTGCCCTTCATCAGTTTTGATAGGAAACTATTGGAAATGGGTGTTCTTATATTTGAACTTTTAAAGTTTAGCTGTTATTGGTTTATAATGAAGGAAGCCTATTATTTGTAAGCCCGTGGCCCATAAGGTAGTTCACATGACTGACATAGAGTTGACCTTTCAAATTTGTTAGCAGTGGGGACAGAGGAAGTTGGAGGCATGTGTGTGTCAAAATGACTGAAGGGCAATGTGGTCGACAGGGAGGTGAGACCAGGAAGGCCAAACAACTCGTATGGCTCACGGCAGGCCCACACATCAAGAGTGGTTCTTCCAAAATGCCAGGAGCAATCCTTGATTGGCCTCATTTGTCCAGCATGCATGTAGATGCACAGATTTACAACTTTGGAAGTAAATCCCTGGAGTTGAAATGGAAATCTGTGCAGTGGAAATAAATAAACTCTACCACCTGAAAGCAAGCACCAAATTTGTACAATGACTAGTACCTCTAGATGTTTCAATTAGGACGCTGCTGTTGTTTGATTTCTCTTATCCTGCATAAGCTATGGTGATAGCAAACTGTCATCCTGCATATTTATAAGCCATGAAAATGCATGCCCCTTTGCAGACAGACCTGCCTTTTAGTCTTTTCCAAATTTCAAATGAGGCCTACCCTAACTGGGTGAAAAGCTTAATTCTAGAAAGTAGGAAAGCTGTTATCGACTTTATTAGCGTTCCTATCTGAAGTTTTGTTGTGAAGCAATTATAAAATAAGACCCTATGGCTTTATGGCAGCCTTCATAAGGAATGAGTTTGTGACCTTTTTAGGAAATTTAAGAGTAGAAAACTGTTGTATGCTTGTGCAATTCAGCAATGTTATTTATTAATAGTATGTTGTTATTAACCTAATAAGCTGAGAGATTTGTAGAAATAAATTACAGTCAACAGAAGTATAAATGTTACCCCATTAGACAAATATACAAATTATTGTTTCTTGTTTTGTGATACTATATGCACTTAAGTACATGGGAATAATGTATTTTTGTATAATATTAAAATTTGAAAACTGAATTTAAATGAGCTATTTTTCATTTGGAATTGTGTTACAGTCTTATCAACCCTCTTATTAATTGAAAGTTCATATATCTTTAGTTTATTTCTTCCTCATTTTTTAGGCTAAGATCTTAAGCACTTACTAGGATAGGTTGAGGGTCAACTTTACAATCTTTCTGTAAGAGTAAAACCTAGGTTGGGCTATCAGATATACCTCAGATAGCAAATGTTACTTTACAGCAGAAATGTTTAAATAATGAATTTGAACACATACTTTCAAAATGACCCTAAGTACCAACATTTTTCCTTGTTGCTTACATATGTTAAATGAAAGTCATTTATATAAAAGAAGTCTTGGTAATATTTTAAAGTTGATTATGTATTAACTTAGGGTATTGTGCCACATGTTCAAGCCACTGTTCTCTCTAGGATCTAGGATTGAATTGAATATCTGTAACATGGTTTTCAGTCATAAATATGTGAAGATTTACCACTGGGTATATTTCCAATATGTACCTCAAAATATATCCTGAATGTATACCCTTTTCCCACTATTTTCACATTTATGGTCAGGACACACCTCCAAAGCCAAGAAATAATGTTGTGGTGATTACAGTACTAATGTTATTTGGATAATGACGTATACACTGTATGGTCAAGTCAAGACTGAGAATGGTCACCCCCAAACAGATGTCTAATTCTCAATAATAAGAAGAAATAATTTATCTTACATACTCTTCACAGAGCACATTAAAATTCCTCCTCCTATCATGTTTAACTGTAATTACACATCTTTATAAAATGGCACAACTAAGTTAGGGCCTGTTGTTTCCTACCGAGATACTCTCCTGCTTATTAGCCTAGCTGTGTGTCTGCATGACTGCTCTGTTCATTTGGGACTAGGAGCCATCTTTAAGCTGTTTAAGTATGAAAAAGTTGAAAATTAAAGCTACTTATGATCACTGTGAAACTCTTATAGCCACAGAACCTTTTCTTCAAACAAAGTCTTACATGGATGCCAGTATATAAAACACGGATCAAAATTGTTTTGTGCCTTATAAAAGGCGGGATAAGGACTCGCAGAGGCACAAATTACTCTGCACATTTCTATCTCAGGTGACAGCAAGCATTTTCAAGAATAAGAATGATTTTTATCTTAAAATGTACAGAGATCTTAGACCTAATTTATTTTGGTTAAAGCGCCTTAAATTGATTGAGTTTAGAAGGATCCCTCAGTCTCCTCTTGCTTTCTAGAATTGTTGAAGCTCCTCATCCTTTGGAGTTATAACCTGCCATGTTAAAATGTAGGGGTGCTGTTTTAACTACTTAGAAAAGATATAATGTTATGAACAGTAATTTGAACAAAGACCTGATTTTGTCCTCTCCTGACTCCTGAGATAGGTGGATTCACATATCTTCACACTCTGTCATTTATTAAAATAATGATTTTTTTGTTCCTTTTATTCCCTTTACTTCTTGGACTAAGGTCCAGCTTCTTGTTGTCATATTATCCTGTCCTTGTAGTGAGCAGAACTCTTTCAGTATACTTACATTCATCCTGTACCTACTCTCCAGTCAGAATTCCTATTGAAGAGGGCTCACACAGCTTGTCACAGCTATTTAAAAGAAAGTATGAATGATTCATTTGACTTCTTTAGGTATCATTTGCAGTGCCAAAAATCTCACTATCAAGAGTTTGACTAGTTGGAACTTTGTATAGTAGTTGCATATTTGTAAGATCCTCATTGCCTATTGCATCTAATCTGTTTAATATGTAAGTTTCATAAGTGGTTAATGCAAAACAGATAGCTATTATACCATTTATGTCAAGTGAAAGAGTTACATAAATATTCTAGACTAAAACATGATTCTTATATGTGCTGTTTTGACATAGAACACCCTTACTTTTTGTGTCTCTCTTTTTATATATCTCTCTCTTAGGCTACCGGGGACAGAAGGGAGAAAGAGGGGAACCTGGAATTGGCCTTCCAGGGAGTCCGGGTCTTCCTGGGACTTCAGGTAATAGTGATGTTTATCTTCACAACACAAGCACATTTCTAAATACAGGGGCCATGCCTTCTCTCCTGTGGCCCTTTTGTGTTGTTACAGGAGAAGGTGAATAATCCATGTTCATTGGAGTGAGGGGGACAGAGCCATATCTGATCTGCCTTCTAATGGGGTCTTTTATTTCATTAGCTCCAGGTTTCCCAGGCTCACCAGGTACCCCAGGTCCCCAGGGTCCTCCAGGACCGAGTGGAAGATGTAACCCGGAAGATTGCCTCTATCCTGTATCCCATGCCCATCAGCGGACAGGTGGGAAATAAACACACCTGAGGAAGACTTGATTTTGGGTGATAGCTCCTTGCTGCTGGAGCTATCTTAATACTGTCAAACCCTCATGATATGTGAGGCTATTTCTTGGTTTTTTGTTTTTGGGGTTTTTTTTCTTGTGTAGGCAGACATTAAAAGCAACAATTTGAATCCAATTCCTATAGTAATTGCGATATCAGCATTTTTAGACTTTTCCCAAAATTCATTCCATGTGTTTTGCTTTACCGTTACTGATTTTTATTCAGGGTTTTCTATGAAATACATAAGCAAATTTCATCATTAGTTCTTCTTCAAGAGAAAATTACACCTTCTGATTTCGTAGACTGATGGTGATGTACATTTTGTAGTCTCATCAATTTATATTTGGCCTTTGGTTTCTGAATTGTAAAGTTTCAGACCTACCCTGAACTTTTCTTGGTGTTTAAATTTACTGTCATTGCTAAAAATTTCATTAACGTTTTTGATATAATGCATTGCTCCTGCTAAATGTTTTTTGACTACTTTTTATAGCTTAAAAATTCTTATGCCATCCTACATCCATCCTATTTATGCAGAGAAATAGATAGGCAATAAGAGTTTCACTTTATAACTTATATTTTGAAAAAGTAAATAAATAAAAGGAGGCTATTTTATCAGGGAGTCCAAAAACACACCATAGCTTACTACTGAAATAATTTTGTTAATTCTGTATAATGAGCTCAATTCAAAGCAATCACCACCAGCATGAATATAGACTGTATGAAAAGAGAGGAACGAAGTCCAATTGTATATGAGTTCCAGAAGAAAAGCTTAACAAACACTGTGGTCCCTTCACTGAGTTTCTCATTTGGGAAACAGAAAGCGGTTTTCCCTAAGAAGTGTATGGTGGTGAAGGCACCAAGCTGTCAATGGTACTTTTGAAGCTTAAATGGTCTAGCAAGGTCTTTGGGCTCCTGTATCTATTATCCTTCTGACCTCATCCCTCTCAGACTTTAAGTCAAGAACCAGCCATTGTAACAAAGGATGGGATTTGTACTGACTGGAAAACAAAAAACACCTTCCCTTGAAGATGAATGTGTGGCTTTGGCAGATGCATATGGACAAAGTGAAGCCCAGAAGCTCTTACGGAGAATCTCCAGAAGCTGCAGCAAGAGGTACAGGGCAACAAAGAAAGCCATGAGACTGAATATGCAACCAACACTCAGACCAAAGAGTTAACACTCACTTCAGGGGATACGGCAGGCGCTGCAAAAGCCCATGTCCTCTGACAGGCAATGAAAATACAGTGATCACCAAGCAAATAACCACATGGTATTTTTGTTGCCTAACTGTACATTATTTTGAGAAACTGTGGGTTGGAAACAATTGATTTTCTGGAACGTTGGGCATGAGGATGTTGCTGAAATCTAAGTAATCAGCCCCATAGATGATGAGATCATGCCACCCACAGCGCTTCTGTCACAGAAATCAGGAGGTCACACTTCTTCAAAGAACAGTGCAGATTCCAATTTGGCTAAAGCAGGTTAGGATGATTCCTTTTATCTGTTAATTGAAAAACGAGTTTAGAAAGGCAAGCCCACTGGATTTGGAAAAAGCTGTGAACAGAATTATATTGGTAGCATGCCTAAATTAAGACAGGCTTTGTTCAAATGCACCCATGACTTGAACTGGTTTTCATTATAGATGCATAAACTGCTGGTCAGGTACTATCTACATGGCTGTGCATACATACCACCTTTGGTTTTTTCATATTGAATTGTGCTATATATTTCAATTCCAAGTTTATTTATTTTCCAAGGTTATTTATTTGAAGTGTTTTTAACTTTACATTGATCTTTTTTTCTTTTCTTTTCTGTGCAATACCTACAATGGTGCTGTGTTTTAATCTTAAACAATTGAAATATACATATGCATTTTTAGTAAAACGATAATTTATCCCCCAAAAAATGTACAGAGACCTAAATCTGGTGCTATGTGTATATCTTGAATTTTTAATTTGTTGAACTTTAATGTGTCAAATTTTCTGAAAGCTTACAACTCACCTGCCACTCATTAATTTACTTGAATTTGTCATAAAGCTAAACATTTTGTTTTCAAAGATTATTTTTCGTATTAATAGGTTGTGTATCCTTATGCCTCTTTGCTAATCCAGAAGTATTTGTGTTAGCATTTTAATGTTTTCATGAACTTTTTTGCTGATGGTGATTAATGTATTTTTTCTTTATATTTGTTGAATCGATCCTTTCATATATATCAAAAGACTTAATTCATTTTCTTGTTTTACAACTTCTGTTCATTTTAAGTCCACAGAATATGTCCTGCAGCCATTCTTACAAATTGCATATTTAGGAACCTTTCTTTTTTCTAAATTCCATTAATGCTGGACTAGTTAACTCCTGTTTCAAGAATTTGGATTTATTCAGGTGATTTAAGGGGGGGGGCGGAATATAATGTTATATGATGTGTATTACAAAATAGGGCTGTCACAGTGATTCACGCTCGTTTTTTTAATAACTGACGCATATGACTAAATCTACCTTCTGCATAACTACAGAAATGGGGCGTGTCCCCATGGGACAAGCCTCTCTCACCCTACTGTATTATCTACCTTCCAACACTTGTTCCTGTCTGATCTCTGTACCCATGAAATGCAACACAGAGCAAAAAGAAAGACTAGGTCCAGCTAATATAAATATTAAGGAAAGTGGAGATTTGGCATTTGCCTAGTTTTTTTACCAAAAAGATAGTGGATCATTAAGGCCCCAAAGTAGGGTAGGAAATTTGCCCCTAAATAACTTGGTAGTTGCCAATTCTCTTGTATCATTTTATTTCATTCCAAAACATGTGTTTACTTTCACGTAGATGTCAGTAATGTCCATAGCAGGGAAGAAGAATTACCAAATTTCCTGAATTATCTCTTGTTTGGACACCCAGACAACATAAGTGTTTAAATATGAAACAGTTATAGGCCATGATGACAATTAATCATTAAAACTGTGTTTGCCCTATGTAAGTATGTTTAGATTCCAGTCAAACATTTTATACCAAGATCAGTTAACACTTTCAAATAGAAATGTTTCTGTGCAAAGAATAAGGTAGGACTTCCATTAATATTTATGGCCTTTGGAATCTAAAGAAAAAAGGAAGAATCTTTCATGAGTTTGTTCATTGTTCTTTCCTACTGAAGATGTTAACCCCTTTTCCCTAAGCATAACAGAAACACAACCAGTCTTAACCTTTGCAATTTTTCACCTGTGATCAATATAACTTCATGACTTTAATCCCATAGGTTTATTTCTATATTTTCATGATGTCGTTGAAACTTTAAAATTTTAGTCACTTATGTTATATAACTTAATTATCACATGATATGTTGTCTGTAAAAGTCATTTAATGTTTGGATTATAAAATCATTTTTTATGAATATGTTTTGGGAGTTAAATAAGATTTCGCTTTTCTTGTGTTATACCTCCTTTTGTCCACAAGATGGTGTTTAAAACAATTTGAATCAGAAGAACTGAACAGACTTGCAGAAATACAAGGGTAGAAATAGTTTAGTGGACAACAACTACATCAGATCCTTGCCTTTGCACTTATTATTTTTTTACTTTTGTAAATAATTTTTGTTAATTTATGTTTTCTTAATTTATATATATATTTTTCATTTTAAGTGTCTGTTAAAATGGCACAATAACCTTTGATTCATTGGCTCTTTCAATTTTGTGTCTTCGGTGGATTTATATACCTAGTTAACTTGCAAATTTATTATTTATAACTTTAGTTTGTTTGTACATGACCCTCATATTTTAGTGATTAACATGAAAACACCTAAGTAATCATCCTACCTTTTGGACAGAATAGATACTCTCTTTTGACAGAGAAGTAATAAGCATTTAGCGTAATACAAGAAGTTGACCACTTATAAAGTTATATAGTGTCTAAATCTTCATATTGTTCAAGGTACTTAACATTTTACAATTAGATTTGTATTATTTTTATATTTTTCTAGAACTGTATCACTATTTACAAAAGTAAGACAAGGAAGATTATTTTTCAAAATACCATTTTAATTTCCCTAACATTGGTATTAATATCCTGAGACTACGAATTTCTAGGTTAACTTATATGCTTAAATTTTTTCAATGAATTTTTGTAATAGTTTTACAGATCTGTTCATTGCTGTTGTTCTTAAATTATTTTTCACATTTGTTCACGTCCACCTTCTTAAGACACTCTTTATTGTCATTGTTTCTTAATGTTATTTTTTCTCTACTGTTGAATGTACCCCCCCCTTTTAATAATTTCCTCTCAGAGATTATGTACAATTTTAAGAGGAAAAGATACAGAAAAAATTGAATTTGTATCTTTTATGCTTAGATACTGCAAAGTGACTTATCTCATTGCACTGTATTCATTTATTAGTTGGCCAGTAAAGGTAGCATTAATTACATTAAATTTGTTTCATTACTAGGAGTCCCAGAAAACAAGACAAATGGATGCCTTCAGTTTTATTGTGTGGTGTAGCTGGAGCTACAACCCAAACCCTTTTCTCAACAAAATCATGCCAGAGTAACTGGTCAGTTTAGTTAAGTTGAATAAAGAACCAGGTGAACACAGAGAAAACTCATTCAAAAAACAGACCCAGAACAGCAAAAATTTACCTCAAAGATAAAGTAGGTTTATAAAACCAAAGCCAGTCTAAGAAAATCTAAATGGAAAAAAGATCTAATAATGAATGATATATGGTACAACTTGAGTTAGCTACTTGCTTCATGAATTTGTCAAAAGTGAATACTGCTAGTAAAGGAGGAAATTTCACTAAACTTGGGGGTTAGGTCAATAAGATTTAAGTTTATCAGAAGGGTGTGTGTGGCTTGACCATAATAAGCTTATGGGTGGAAAGATGGTAATTACATTACGACTTTTTATTTTGCTGTATTATTTAAAGTGTATTTTAGGGATATTTTTCAGTGTATTAATGTATTTAAGTTCAGATTGTTTATGGCATATTTTATAACTATTTATTTTAAAAATAACATTTAGGATGCATTTTTTCCCATCCTGTTTGTTCTCTATCTTACCTCACCAAACTATTTAAGATTTAATTCAACAAACTCGTGTTAAGTGGAATGGCTCTAGTTTTATTCTAAATCTCACATGGATATCATGCTTTGAGGCCTTGATTCCTATATATTCATAATGCATAATGAGCTTGTTGCTTATGTCAGCAATAAAGAATTTGACCCTAAATCAAGGGATTCTAAGGTGTAGTTATTAATACCAGGTCCACTCTTCACCGCCTCCGGTGGGCAAAGCACCACACTTCAGTTTCATTCTGTTAGGTCTCACTGACAGGGGTGCTCCCAAAACACTCAACTTACATACCAAGCTTGAGGCACACAGATGTCAAAGAACCTGTACATTGGTCTATCAAAGGGTTCTTGTTTATACCGTACTGGTAATTATACTTGTGTTTGTCACACGAATCAATGCTTAGTTCATGTAATTAAGTGTATAACCCATCTCCCTGGAAGCTCATTAAAAGCCTGGTCTAATGATTTCGGATAAAAATAAGCAGAAGCAAAAGTCAGAGAGCAAGCAGTCCCATAAAGTGATCTGCTCACTAAAATCATTTGAAACTCATTGGTGTAGAGGAGCCAGAGCAAGATAAGGAATATTACAATTAACTTTCTCATAAATATAAACCCTTTATCATTAGTGATAAGACAATAGGTAATAAGAAATTAAATACATAGCATGTTTTCTTAACAGAAATTAATTACATCAAAACATGCCAGTGGACTTACAAGTTTACTTAGATTAGGAAATGATTTACATAGTTCTTGACTATTCTCATCTTCAGATCACCTCATGATGTAGTAAATTAACCATGTGCTTTCTACTGAATACTTTTAAGTCTTTTCACACACAAATTTTCACCTTGGATGGCAAAGACAAATTTAATAAATTTCAAAAAGAAAGTTACTTTCTTGGAGCCAATTTCCCTCATTTGTTCTCTCTAGTTATTCTGAGAAAACCTGGAGTCAAGAGCAAGATGTGAAGGCATGTTAAGGGGAAAGTTAGCATAGATTGCCATTTATTAAGACTATTAATATTACTAAGACTAAAAATAAGGCAGTCAGCATCATCTTTCTGACAATGTAACAAATATGTTGCATTTCCTCTAGTTAATCATTTAAAGAGTATTTGAGCTTGTGTATTTATAGTCATACATTATTATAATTAACCAGCTTTAGTTTAATGTTTACTGAGTCATATGCACTTAATACTGCCATGTCCTAGATTACAAGCTCGCTAGAAAGGACTAAGTACACAACTGAAAAGTATTTATGAAAAACGAAAGGATTTGACTTATATTTATTGAACACCAATATTCGTTGTTTTAAAAAAGATATTTAAAAGATGTTTTAAAAAGATATTTAAAATTGCCCATTTGTAAACACCAAAATTACTAGTTTGTTAGTATTATTTTACTTTGCTCTTTCACTCCTTTTTCAAGGGTACCAGAAAAATGTCTAAAAGCAATTTTCTCAATATTTGATATGATTTTATGTATCTTTAGTGATCTTCCCCCTATATTGGTTTATTTTTTTAAACTTGGAGATATTACACACCAGCGACACTCTAATAGCCAAAAATTTAAATAATACAATCAGAGGTGATCTTCTAAAGTAGGAATTTACATGAAATTTATTTCAGGTTGCAAATAAATCAGATTTTACTAATGATGTTTAAGAATAGCAATATTTGTTTAGTCAGCCTGAAATATAAAGTGTCCGTAAATAATCAAATCAGTCACATAACTCATAGGACTACTCATATACTCTTCTGCTAGACAGAAGTCACTTATCCCAAACCATGCCAGTGAATTTATGTGTTCAGACTGGGAAGTGATTTCCATAGTTCTTAACGAACCTGTCTGATATTTGGGATGTAAAGAATATTGTAATGCCGCAGAAGCACTGACTAGAAATAAATCAGAAATTATTTGCCCCCGAATAACATGCCAGTTTCTAACTAACTTTAATTATTCTCACGCAGCTCTCTCAGCAAGTGCTCTAGGTGATACCTCATCCAACTTTTAAAAATATCTACAAGAGGTTATGGAGATTTCTGTTTTGCTAGAAAAAGATAATTTGGTCTAATTCAATATTTATCAACCCTCTTTCATGGACAAGATTTGCAGGACGCTTTTCTTTGCAATGCCTTGGTCAAGTATTTACTGCTTCTGTAAACTATTTCACTTCACTGAGTTTGTAATGGATTGTTCCCATCATTTGGAATGTGCTAGCTTTACATCATCTATTTGTAAGTAGTTATTTCCAATATTGCTTATGGTATCTGTGGAGCTTGTTGTACAGCCTTTTATATATCAAGTTTGTAAAACATTTTAATGAACTGTTCTTTGAATTTTTTAAAAATTTTCTTATGAATACAATATTATAGAACTGAGAAACATATTTATTTGGTTATCTAATTTTTCTTTTATTATATTTGATTATGTCACTCGTTAAAATAAAACCACCTTGGTGAAAAGACAAGGCAATTTCTTTGCATTTATTTGCTTATGTGTCACAGAACCTGAAAACGTTTGCCATTTACATAAAGATCATTTAAGAAGTTAAAACAGATATCTCTATTTCCAAAAATTATCTACTCCACACAAAGGAAGAACATCTCCTTGGTGTGTGTAAATGGCACTGGTCTACGGAGCCACGTTGAGCTAAGTCATTCTCCTTAAGCACAATCCATGCCAGACATACAGAACGAGACGCCATAAACAGTTTGAAGAAACTCCAAACACAGATTACATGATGATTAATTTGACCAAAGAAATAGGGCTAAATTTTTTAAATGTATAGAATGTACACACGAGAAAAAAAAAAAAGTGATGTTAGAAATCCTATTAGGGCTCACTCTCCCTTGACTCAAGAGAATTGAGTTCCATAAACTAACTGAAAACATTGACTGTTTTGTGCACTGCGCTATGCCCTGGGACAAGTCACTCATTCGCACTGTGACATAAAATGAATATATTAAATCTGATTGATAGTGTATATAGATGTTGATAAAACAGCAAGCCAATGTAAGTATGTAAATAGTAATAAAGTGCTTGAGTGGTCAGGCAATACCTATCTAACTGATAAGAATACAGTGTTTGAGCCAAGCTGCCTTTATAATGTGTATAAGAAAACTGATGAAACAGAAACCACTTTTGCAGCAGTGAAGTTCTAAATAGGAAGGAGCTAACAAACCGTTGAAATGAAGCCAATGGTTCCTAACCTAGAAACCGAGCAAGGCTAGACTTAGGGGATCCATGAAGTCTCTGAAATAGTCTGCAAACTGTTTGCACATATGCATTTGTGCATTTTTCTGGGGTTTGAGTCCCATAACTTGCATTAGACTTTCAAAAAGGTCCATGAAGCTCCCTGCCCTACACCACACACACACATATATATAGAAAGAATTTCTGTCACTGGGTAACATCTTCAGGGGAATAGTAAAGGCTTTTGATTTCTCTGTAGAAAAAAAGCACTAATATTATAAACATATGCCTATAGAAATACCAATAATGTAAATGTTTTAATGTATCTAAATAAGTTCAGTGACTTCTTTTTATTGAACATGATTATTTACAAGAAAACATGCAAGAGATTAAGAAACCATATTTATTTCTTCTTTGGTACAACCAGAGATGTTAACCTCAAACTTTTAAAATAAATAATCTCATCAACAAATCTTACGAATGGCAAGATATTAAAATTCCTTCTTTGCTTTCACATAGAAGAACTCAAAATGTTTATAGGTTTGGGATACAGTACAGTTCAACAAAAATTCAGGCTGACCGTGAAACCCAACGTGTGCTGTAAGAATATCATTCTCCATGGCACGGAGCTTTCTTGCCATTCCCAAGACACCACATCAATGGGGATTTTAAGCACCAGTTCTACTGATGGGGGTTTCTTCATAATTAGTCTGTAACCCTCTATGTAGCTAAACAATAATCTGAGAGCAACATCTAAGTAAAAAATGAAAATAACTACTGCAACTGAGGTACACCAAACAGTTGTTTTTGTTTATTGGCACAGTGGCCCACAATATATCACATATGTATAGCACACTGAAGTTCAAGATCCTAGGAACAGGATTATAAATTTAAAGGGTTTTTTTGTTTTGTTTTGTTTTTTAACCAATGACTCTGCTGTCTCCCCTCCAAGGGAAAGGAAAGAGGATTTATTGAATAGCACCATCGTTTTAAATCTGATCGTCCAGTAGGACTTCTGTATAATGTTGAAGGTAGTGTGCTGTCCTCTCTTGCCCAGGCTTTGGGTAGTGTTTCTCCTCCAAGCTCCTTTGCCAGCCATGGTTCGTGGGACGGCCAAGCAGCACTAAACCTTTCACTTAGTTGGCCCTTTGCCTAAGGCTCGCTGCCCAGGATGCACGGTGCAGGCGGCTGGCTCGCAGAAACCAGCAGGGCCCGCAGGACCTGGGGGGCCGGGCACACCAGGAATTCCTGCCACCCCTGGACGGCCTCGCTCACCATCCCGGCCATTCTTCCCAAAGACAGCAGCACCTGGCTCACCTGAAACACACAAAGAGTGGTAATGTGAACAGGAGACCCCTTGAGGCTGCAAACTGGCGGAAAGCACAGGACCCCCGCAGCACAGCAGTGTACACATAGGAGCTTAATGAATGCTTTTGGAAATGATGATGAAGATAAAATTCCTTCATTGGACTTGGGTTTCTTAGATTTTAAAAGTGGAAGACCTCACATCTCTAGTCCACTTTCCATCGGTACAACAGTGCTACCCAGTGTGGTAGCCTCTAGCCACGTATGTCTATTGAGCACTGAAATATGCCTCAGGCAAACTGAGATGAATTGTAAGTGTAAAACACACCTGTACTATGAAGACTTGTTACAAAAAATGTAAACTATTGCATTATTAATTTTTGTATTTATTACATGATAAAATCATATTTGGGACACTGTGAGTGAAATAAACTATATTATTAAAATTAACTTCACCTGATTCTTTTTACTTTTTTAAAGATTACTATTAAAAATATAGCTAATGTACAATATTCTATTAGTTTTAGGGATGCACCATAGTTATTCAACATTTACATACCTAAAGAAGTGATCACCATGGTAAGTCCAGCAACCATCTGACACTGTACCACACTATCACAATATTATTGCCTATATTCCCTATGCTGTACATTACATCCCCATGACTTATTTGTTTTATACCTGGAAATTTGGACCTTTTATTCCCCTTCTCCTTCCCCACCTTTTTAAATTTATCAATTGCAGTTGACATTCAATATTATTTTATATTCATTGCAGGTGTACAGCATAGTAGTTAGACATTTATATAATTTAAGGAGTGATCCCCCTGACTAGCCTAGTACCCACCTGGCACTATACATAGTTATTACCATATTATTAACTGTATTCCCTGTACTTTACATCCCCATGACTATTTTGTAACTACCAATTTGTGCTTTTTAATCCCTTCACCTTTTCATCCTGACCCCTCCCTTCTATCACCCCAACAAATCTACTATCCATCTGACACCATACATAGTTATCACAATATTATTGACTATATCCCTTATACTATACCCTACATCTCCATAACTACTTTGTAACAACAAATTTGTACTTAATCCCTTTACCTTCTTTCACCCACACCCCCAATCCACTTCCCATCTGGAAATCACCAAATGTTCTCTGTATCTATGAGTTTGTTTCTGTTTTGCTCATTAATTTTGTTCTTAGATTCTGCATACAATGAAAATCGCATTGCATCTGTCTTTGTCTGATACACTTCACTCAGCACAATACCCTCCAGGTCCATCCATGCCACCTCAGATAGTAAGAACCCATTCCCATCCATGCCCGAGCAATATCCCATTGTACATATGTATCACCTCCTCTTTATCCATTCTTCCATCAACGGACACTCAGCCTGCCTCCACATCTTGGCCATTGTAAACAGTGCTGCTATGAACATATGGATGCACACATCC
The DNA here is from genome assembly GCF_036562045.2 of Rhinolophus sinicus. Taxonomy (NCBI): domain Eukaryota; kingdom Metazoa; phylum Chordata; class Mammalia; order Chiroptera; family Rhinolophidae; genus Rhinolophus; species Rhinolophus sinicus. Next base: position 109,117,320 of record NC_133755.1, read on the forward strand.
CCTTGAAGTAATGCTTGGGTTTCTTCAGAAAAATACCCTGAAGTAGGTTACTGGGTCCTTCTTTGTGTCTTGTTATAGCTTTTGCTTTAAAGTCTATTTTGTCTGGTATAAGTATTGCTATCCCAGGTTTTTTTGTTTTTGTTTCTTTCATTTTCATGAAATATCTTTTTCCATTTCTTTACTTTCAGTGTGTATGTCTTTCAATCTGAAGTGAGTCTCTTGTAGGCAGCATTATGTAAGGGTTTTGTTTTCTTATTCATTCAGTCTTCCTATGTCTTTTGAGTGGAGCATTTAATCCATTTACATTAATTGTTGATAGATATGTACCTATTGCCATATTATTGGTAATACTGGTTTGGTGGTGATGAACTCCTTTAGCTTTTTCTTGTATGGGAAGCTCTTTATCTGTCCTTCGATTCTAAATGTTAGCCTTGCTGGGTAGAGTACTCCTGTTCTAAGTCCTTGCTTTTCATCACATTGAATATTTTGTGCCAATTCCTTGTGTCCTGCAAAGTTTCTGTTGAGAAATCAGCTGACAATCTTATGGGAACTCCCTTATAAGTTACTAGTTGCCTTTCTCTTACTGCTTTTAGGATTCTCTCCTTGTCTTTAACCTTTGCCATTCTAATTGTGAGTCTTGGTGTGGGCCTGTTTGGGTTCATCCTGTTTGGGATTCTCTGCACTTCCTGGACTTGTATGTCTATTTCCTTCACCAGGTTAGAAAAGTTTTCAGTCATTATTTCTTCAAATAGGTTCTCAATCCCTTATTTTCTCTCTTCTCCTTTGGGTACCCCTATGATGTGAATGTTGTTATGTTTGATGTTGTCCCAGTGGTCTCTTAAACTCTCCTCATTTTTTTTGCAGGGGGGAGGATTCTTTTTTTCTTTTTGCTGTTCTGATTGGGTGTTTCCTGCTACCTTGTCTTCCAAATCACTGATTCAATCCTCTGCTTCATCTAGTCTGCTGGTGATTCCTTCTAATGCATTCTTCATTTCAGTTATTGTATTCTTCACTTCTGACTGGTCCTTTTTTATGGTTTCTATGTCCTTATTTATGCTTGCTATCTCTTTGTGGAAGTTCTCACTAAGTTCCTTGAGCATCCTCATAACCATTGTTTTGAATTTTGTATTTGGTAGGTTGCTTGCCTCTATTTCGTTCAGTCCTTTTCTGGATTTTTCACCTGTTCTTTCATTCAGGATGCATTTCTTTGTTTCCTCACTTTGGCTGCCTCTCTGTGTTTGTTTCTATGTATTAGGTAGATCTGCTATGTCTCCCAGTCTTGGCCAGGTAGCTTAATGTAGTAGGTGTCCTGTGGGGGGCCCTGTGGCACAGTCTACCTGGTCACCTGAGCCAGGTGCTCCAGGAGTGTCCCTTGTGTGGGTTGTATGTGCCCTCCTGTTAAAGTTGAGCCTTGATTGTCATTGGCACATCAGTGGATGGTATTGACCCTCAGGCTGACTGGCTCTGGGGTTTGGTCACATCCATAGCTTATGGGCTGCTGTGCAGAAGGCTTACCCCACTGAGTGGGATTCGCCCCAGAAGGTTCTGGTGCCTATTGAGACCACTCTTTTGTGTCTGCCACTTATGGGGCTGATTGGTTGGTGCTCTGTTGTGTTCTGAAGACATCCTCCATGTATGTTGGTTCTGGAGGCTTTTGGAAAGGGCTCTGATGCAGGCCCACTCAGCTACTGCCTGGCTGGCCGGGGCTACCTGGTAGGAGCTACAAAGTGATCTACAGTTGTTGGCTGCCTATGCTAACCCTGGAAGCACGTGGGAGAGACCATGCTGTGAACCGAGGATGGCTGCCATCAGTACCAAGCCTGAGGTAACTCCATAAAAAGCCAGGACACTCAGAGGCCTCTTGTCAGGTTCCAGCTCCAGTATGGTTCAGCCACTGATAAATCCTCATGTGCTATGTGAGTTAAGTGAGGCAAGTTCTTTGGGAGTCACTAGAGTGGGAAGAGTTGCGGTCACCAGGTTAATGTAGACTCTGGTTTGGTGCCAGTGCTGATCCTGGTGTGACTCAGCAAAAATCTCACTGATTTCAATCACTGCTCACCTGGGGTGTGTGGATTCTGATAGTTTTTCAAGAACGAACCCAATGCGGGAGGGGCTGGCTGCTCATGGAGAAAATGCCTCCAGCTGTGGGTAAGTTGCAGGGGGCACAGGGGCAGTGTCCCAGCTGAGTCAACAGGATAGAGCATTGGAGCTCACCAGGCCAATCAGATTCAGATTTGGCCTGTAGGGGCAGGCTCAACATAGCAAAGATGGTGCCTGCCTGCCCACTGCATGGGAAGAAGACCCACCTCTCACAGGGAAAATGCCAACTGTCCTCCAGCCCTCCACCTCAGTCTGCCTCCCGTATGTTTCTGACGCTCCCTGAGTTACCATCTCTCCGCTGGAGCCCAAGGTAAGTGCCTGCCAATGAGTGAGTCTGTGCGTGGGGCATTAAGAGGACATCTGGGTTTCCTGCAGCCTTCTGTCCCACTCGAATGTTCGGAATCCACACTGTTTTTCACAGCTAGATGTTATGGGAACTCCTGTTCCCAGCACCAGTACTTGGGCTGGGGACCCTGGTGTGGGGGGTTGGGTACCCTCACTCCTCCAGGGGGAACCTCCATGGCCAAGGTATCCCTACTGATTTTCAACTGCCACAGAGGTTTGAGGCCTGTTCTGCGTCTCCACCCTTCCTACTAGTCCCGTCATGGCTTCTTTATATTTTTAACTATAGGTCTTCTGTTTGGCTAGACTTCAGATGGTTCTCCAGGTTGATTGTTCAATAATTTAGTTGTAATTGTAATGTCTTCACAAGGACACAGGCACAGTGTTTACTCTACCATCTTGGATCTCCTCTTTTGACTTTTTTAATGTGGCTACTAGATTTAAAATTACTGGAACTTGTGGCTCTCATTATATTTCTTTTGAACAGTACTCCAATAGCAGCATCCCTTATTTCTAATAAGTGATCAATATCCAGACTGGGTAAATATAGCTCAATGGTTGGAAGAACAGGTTTTGGAGACAGATAGGTCTAAGTTCTAGTGCTTCTGTTTATGGATAGGGTGACATTAGCAAGTCACTAATTTCTCTGTTTCTAATGGGATAATGCCTTCCTTATAATTAAATTCATGCCTCAAAGTATCTGATAAATGGGAACTATTATGATTATGAGAATATTATTGATTATGTTCTTTTAGAAACCATGCAATGCACCCTACAAAGTTCCGTGACATTCTTCTCTGCAGGAGCTTACCCCAATGGGAACTTCACCACAGTCTTAGTTCCTTTAGAGCATTTCTTCCTTTTGTCACATTCAAAGTTTTTTGGTTCACCCAGTGAGGCACCCATAGCAAAGAGGGATTTCTGCTGAACATTTACCCCATCACACCAGCCATGTTTCATACTATTATTGCAAAGGTGGCAATAAGAAACCAGTGTAAATCAAATTGTATATGTGATGATAATATAATTCCATAGAGATCCTCCTTCCATCTCATCCATCTTAATTTGTCCATTCGGCCAAAAATGTGGAGACCAAATTTACATGTTCAATTACATATCTGCTCAGGTTTACTTTCCTTCTTTCTTGGTGTTTAGTTTTCTTTTCTATTTTTAGTCATCTATTACAGATGTCTTTTGTTGGGTTTATTATAGTGGTCCAGTCTTATTACATATACTCATATATTTTTAGAAGGAAGGTAGGTTAGAGATCCTATTTTACATATAACATCTCATTCTTCCCATTATGCTTACAAATTAGATCCACACAAAGTAATGTAATAGGATAAAATATGAATACGTCTTAAGAGAATAATTATCTTTGAAAATGTCCATCTCAAGGCTATAGATAAGTAGAGAGAAATAATTTCCTCTCATTTATCCAATAAGCTTTCATTTGACTATATTAAGTGCAGATGAAGCTGGTAATTATGGTTTTTTCCCCTGCAGATGAGGCCCCTGAGAAAGTTTCTCCCTCATCCAGAGCACCTATAAATACCGTGTTTCCCTGAAAGTAAGACCTAGCTGGACAGTCAGCTCTAATACATCTTTTGGAGCAAAAATTAAGACCCAGTTTTATATTATATTATGTTAGATAAGACCCATACTTATATAATCGTAAAATAAGACTGAGTATTATATTAATTTTTGCTCCAAAAGATGCATTAGAGCTGATTATCCAGCTAGGTCTTATTTTTGGGGAAACACTGTAAGGTTTTAGTAGACCATGCTTTTAGCAGAGCCTATTTAGATCTCCTGACACTGGGGGGAGGTAAAGGTTGATTATTTTAAGGTTTAAAAGATAGGCCAGATATAAAGGCATATAAAAGGTGATTTTCATGTTCTTTATCAGTAGCAATGTTGCCACTGAGTCAGACCAGGTCTACCTTAAAATCAAATAAAGATTAAGAGGAGAAAATTCCCAGGGAAAGGTTGCAAACCAAATGACCACAGGAACAAGGCAGGTATGGTAGGTTGGGATGGGCCAACTGTAGCCCATGAGCCAACTCCTGTTCTTGTCAACAGTTGTATCAGAACACAGCCACGGTCATTTGTTTGTATATTGCCTCTAGTTACTTTTGCACCACAAGGCAGAGCTGAGTAGCTGCAACAGAAAACACATGGCCCTAAAGCCAAAACATATGGTGCTTTACAAAACAAGTTTCTGACTCCTAGTGTTATAAAGAAATGGTCCTGGGTTAAGAGACTCCCAGCTGTCTTTACTAGAAGAAAACCAATGGCACAAGTGTAATGAAAATTGGGCTGGATAATGATATTCCACAACAGCGTGGGGGAGGCAGCTGGGAGGACTGCGGCCTGTGATGAACTAGAGAGTGGATGCCAGCAGTGCTCCGCTCCAGCTAACATTAATCGATGCCGTGAGGGAGTATGGGCCTGTGGTGCCAGGACCTCTGATAATGTTCAAGAGAAGGTAGGGTGCTGAGTAGTTAAATACATGTCTCTCCATTTAGAATGTTAGCAACTAATTCAAAAATTTTATTTAACATTTGTAAAGCCAGCCTCCTGCCTAAAACCTTAAATTTAAAAGAATTTATTCTCTAATGAATAAACGCTATTAAAAAGCAGAAGGAAGGCTTTGTAGATTTTCATGTTTAGCTTCCCATCTCAACAAATCTTAAGAGAGGTTTTTTTCACTTGCTGAGTTTGTTCCACATCCCTGCTCATCCTTTGAGGAAACAGTTGACAAAGCCAGCCTGTCTACCCTTGATTTATTTTATGAGAAGCACATCTAGCCCGAGTCTCCCTTTGTCAAAGACAGCAGTATACCCTTTAGAGGTTTGGGTGATGTCAGCGTCATTATCATCATCATCACTACCAACACTTATAAAATGCTTTGCCTTTACCATGCACCATGCACTGTGCTCATTATTGATCCATTTTCCTCATTTGTATCCTGAGAGTTAAGAAGGTTAACTAATCGTCCATAATCACATAGCTAGAAAGTGTTGGAGTTATAAACAAGGGCCCTTACCCACCACCCAACCTAACTGTATTTCCATACCTATTGGTTTTCTAACTCTGCTGAGGGTGTGTGTGTGGTGGTGGTGGTGGTTTGCATTTAACTCATTGGGCCTAAATTGACTAGGAAGTACACAATAGCCAAGAGTTAGTATTAATTCTTCTAGAGTTCTACCTCTCATAAGAAAATAAGGACATTTTTCTGAGGTTTTGCCCTGTAGAAATGGCCGGGGCAGGGAGGGGGAACAGCCTTCACATAATAAATTGTCGATTTCTGGTGCACCCTGATCCTGGGTGTTTACTCTCAAAGGTGCCCTAAAATTACTGTGTGAGAGCCTAATTTGGGGGTAAAGCAATGTCACAGTAGAAGTCATTCAAGAAGTCCAGTAGCTGCATTGAATATCTATAAACTATTTTTCAAATATTAAGAACAGAGCACAGATCTGAAGTGTTCTCATTCTCTTCTGTCTGCCTGATGGGTGCGTTAGCTACACTAACTGCCTAAGGATCACATACACAGTTTTCTGAAATTCCAAGGACCTATCAAAGTGGCATTGCCAAATATTGCGTGATTTTTAAAAATGAATGTCTGTCATTCTCTGTGCCAACACTAGAGGGCAGTCATGTTACATCAATGGAGGCCAATCCCAGATGGACCATTCTGAAGGATCTAATATGACCTACAGAATTAATGGGACTATGTATGCGGGCTTTAAAAGAAAAACAAAAACCTTCAAATAATTTTCAGCCTTACAGAGAGTATTTGATGAGTAATTGGTTGGCTACGTAAAATTTTTGTATATGCTGGGGACTATCTTATATTTCTCACCTTTTGCTGAGCTTACTTTTGGGGTATTTGACAAAGCATATCTGTTTAAGAAGTTGATTTGAAGTGGCTTGTTTATATAAGATCCCTACCACCAAATAAAAAAGCTGCAGGAAATAGGATGACTACTGCTAAACTTAAGCCTAAACTGAGTGTGCCCTTTGTTTTTGGTTTTGGGTTTTATTTTGTTCCACTCAATAGTCACAAGCAAAGCTCACCTATATGCGTATTTTGCACAAGAAACCTGAATAGCCCCTTCACCTACTGTGGCCCAGCACAAAGCTAGCTCTATTCTCCATGTCCAAAAAGGGAAAAGCAACTCAGCTCACAAGTCAGATTCCTGGTGGTCACTTACATACGATTCCTCATTTAACTTACTCCATTCCCTCATAAATTTGAATACACACAGAGGAAGTCAGGACCCATTTTTACACACTTTTCCTTAATATCCTCAGAATGTCAAGGAACTGGTAGTAAATAGGCAAGTTGGGTGGCAGCAGGCATAGAGTTACCCATAATGAGACGACCTAATCAGATAATAGCACTGAAGGCCTCTGGTAAGAAACTGAAGGTGGGGTGGGGAGATTGGGAGGGACTCTAAAGTCCCAGGGTCTTTAATGTGATCCCACAGCTCTATGAGAGAGACAGAAAGGGAATCAAGACACTAAGTGATTATGAGACATGCCAAAGTCAGATAGCTGGGGCACCGGAAATAAACCAATCATATTACTGGACAGCCTTCCATCATTTTGTCTACTAAGTAAGCCTGGGTACAAGAAGCATAAATATTTGCCTCTGCCACTTATTACCTGGGAGGCCTTTGTCAGGACATGTGACCTTTGTTAAGTCTCTATTTCTTTAAATATAAAAAGAGGAATAACAATAATAATAACAGCTAAATTTGCAGAATATTTGCCATATGCCAGGCACTAGTCTACATGTTTTACAGGTATTGACATATACATAGAGCTTCGTAAATAACTCAGTAGGGTAGGTGTGGTGATTATTCCCATTATACAGAGAAGAAACTGAAGCAGTAAGATGTGGAGTAGCTGAAAATAAGTAAGAGCAAAGTAACAGAGAAAATAACCTGGCAGGCTGGTTCCAGAGCCCAGACTTCTTAAATACCTGCCCTGCCTACTTCTGACTGTGAGAAACAAACTGGGTGGCATATGTGTCCTTTTTCAACAACAGAGCACTACATCCAAAATGGCAGTCAATGTAATGGTTATAATAATAATCTATGGTCCATATGGTAGCACTACAACCCCAAAGGGCCATGCGATACTTAACACTGAACCAAAAGAGATATGAAGGGGAGACAGAGAACTAAAACTGTCCAGAGAGAATAAAGGCATTCTGACATTGATAGGAAAGTATAGGTTACATTTTTTCAAATATATCAGATATGTTAGCACAAAGAAGAATGACCAAACGATCTTTTTTCCACTCAGAAGAATTTGATCCCAAATCCAATATGAGGGACAACAAAGAAGGTTGTAAAATATCTTGTTCTGAAGGCTCTTTCGTTTAGGGAAGATGTGTATTTACCTGGAAGGTACCAGACAGCTCCTCCAGAGTAATATTGAAGGTTCCTCCAGGTACTAATGTCCTATTGCAGTTATGTTTGTCACAGGCCAGAAATCACATTCCTAATCGCATTCCAGGCTCTACCAGGGAAATGAAAAATGGCCCAGCTTCTCAGTGGTCAATTAATCAGTGAAATAATTTACTGCCAGTCAATACTTGGCATTTGTGATTGGGAGTTGAAGTAGATTTTTGTGGAGGGAAAGTCTGAGGTGTTAGGGGTGGTGCTGACTGAGAGAAGAGTAGCTTATTATTGCCCATCGAAAGCAGAAGAAAAAGTCTGCAAGGGTTTAACTCGGGTCCGGTGGTGTCCCCAACTCACCTTCATCAACCTCAAGGAGCTCAAAAGTGGGTTTGTTATAGTAATAATTGTGATAATAACAAACATTTCTTGAACACTTAGTATGGCCAGAAACTGTCCTAAGCACTTTACATGGATTGATTTCTCAAAATTACACTATCACAGCTATACTGTTATCGCTATTTTATAAATGGGGAAACTGAGGCACAGAGCAGTTAAGTAACGTGCGCAATGTCATAAGGCTAGTAAGTGACAGAGCCAAGATTTGAACTCAGGATGTCTGAATTGTGGAGCCCACACTCCCAACAGCCCACTTCTGGAATACTAGCTTTAGAGGAGGACAGACCTTAAAAACTCTTGTTCAAGAACTTGACGAATGTGGGAAATTGTTAGCTGAGCATATTTATGCAGCGAAAAGGGAATGTGAGCTGACCTAAAATCCAAAGTCCCCAACTGGTGCCTCAAAGAATGCGATAAATATGGCCCCTTTGTGCCTGTGTGCTAAAACTTGTAGAAAACTTCACGTTTTGAAAGTTAGCCTTAATGTTTAAAAAAGTAATCTGGAACTTAGACTTTTCACTAAATAATGTCAAATATCCTCTCAGTGAAAATGTAACGAAAGCCCAGAGAAAGAAAGCCCAGATTTTAGGGTGGCACCAGGAAGGAAGGGGCAAGGACTGGCAACAGGCAGAAAGGAAAAGGGCAGGGCTTAGGAGTCCTGAGAAAGGGAGCCCCTAACTTTTTTTTTTTTTTTTTGAACAATTCAGATTTAAGTATTAAATCTAAAACCAGCTGTGACAAATTTAATTTTTTCACAAGGGAGACAAAAGGAGGGCCAGGCAGAGATATCAGTGATGACCTTGTCCTTACCATGTTGCCCATACATGGATGTCTAATGCACTAAAAAGCAAATCAGCCACGTCCCTTTACAACAGAGCAATGAACGCCCCAAGAGCATTTGAGATCCCCTTCCAGTCAGGCTCAGGGAATCTAGTGGATTACTGCATGTGAGGAAAAAGGCGCCCCCTCGTGGCATTTTGGAACACTGCACACACACAGCTGGTATTCCTCAATCTTCCCATTTCTAAACTTCAAGTGTGGTTCAACAACAGATTTTTTTAAAGAGGCACAAGAAACCATAATATATTTTTGATAAAGGAAAATCTTGCCAGTAGTGCAGGTCACTGGTCCAAGAACTGTTAAGTGATTTGTCAACAATATGGGAAAATGAGAAATTGTAAGGTTATTCTATACATATATAGATAAATACATTGTAATGATGATATTTTTATCAGCTTTAGAACCCCCTATTGCTACTATTGATAAAGGAGAAAAGCACTCAGTAAATTATATTTTCTTTTTCTCTCTTGTACACATCCATCAAGGAACCCAGACTTATCTAAAATATTCTTTACTTGGTCCCGTATAGTCCCAAACCTGATTCTTTCCTTTTCCAATCATGAAAGTTTCCTTTTTCAATCACAAAACATTATCAATTTGTGAAAACATCTGTGACAGACCCACAGTTTTAGAAAGGTGGTGTTTAAGCTGTCTCCAAAAATATTCATATTTTTAAAACAAATTTTCATGAGAAAGCAATCCCCAGGAGCAATGAAATATCTAATTAGGAAGCAATTATGTTTGGGGCTGCAATTATAGCCATGATTGAATATGTAAACCTGTGGCAGAATTAGAAAATAATCATTTCTTTTTCTAAATTTTCCTAAACCAAGCTTTCCAAGTCCATTGTGGAAGCATGTGCCACCCTTTTTCTGCACGACCCCTCTCACCTTGGGAGCCTTCCTGAGCAGCTATAAAAGAGTTTGCTGGAAGGCAGCAAGTTATTCATGCTCTTACACTGGCTTTCGGTCCTGCTATGCTGCTTCAACAGTTGGACTTGCAAGTCATTTCCCAAGGGATGAGTGTGTGTTGCAGCCTGGACTCCAGGGGACACAGTAACCAGTGTGTAAAGAGAGAACAGACGCCCAGTGAGAGAATCCAGGCTCCTCACACAGAGGCTACTTTGTGGCCTCCGTCAAGGCCACAGTGATAGGTGGCTTGTGCATGGCTCTTTGTGGCTGTGAGTACAAATGTTCAGGTTTATTATTTATTTGGATATGAGTTTCTGGAGGGTCAGGATGTTTGAAACATTAGCTTTTAAAGTACAATTTCAGTTACTCCCTGTGCAACATGAATAGCCTGTATAGTTTGAAAACTTGGATTAATTTTCCTGTTGCTCTGACTTTTTAGTTAAAATTAACAGGAAACTATCAACTAGGCTAGAAATGGAGAGAATTCCATTCATTCAAAATTTTATAACAAGTGCATTGTGGCTGGACCTTGAAACAATTTTTAAAGATCTATTAAACATTAATATTTCAAGTCCTGATGTTTATTTTCTCACAAAGAATACAGATATGATTTAGACCATTTAATTCTTCATTAAAGGTGGACTTGAAAAATTGATGCCAGCCATTATTATCACTTGACATGCTTAAGTAATCAGAGAGCAGTTCTTTAAAATGTTTTCCAATCAGACCATCCATTCACTACCAATTTCTCAACCTCAATCTGCCATACACAACACTTACCTGGGAGACCTATCGCTCCAGGCAAACCTTTGGGACCTCTTCCTGGAGGGCCACGTTCTCCCCTTTCTCCCAAGTCACCTGCATTTCATTAGAGAAATATTATTTTTCTATATATCAATAAAAATAAGGTTCTGCATTTTTTAAACTTTAGGCAAAGCCAAAATTCAGAAACCAAAAGGTCATGAAGATGCCACAAATTAGATTGTAGTAGTATGTAGCAATGCAAAAACTGAGTTAATTATAATAATAGATCTAAGGGGGAAAAACAAATGATCATATCCATAGATGCTGAAAAGACATTTGAAAGAATTGAGCATTGATTGTATTGAGCATTCTAATACAACAGTCAATAAAATAAGAATCAATGACTACCTCCTTAACATAAAAAAAGGACTATCTCAACCTAAAAGCTAGCATGATGCTTAATGGAAAACATGATAAGTAGCTCCACTACAGTCAGAACATTATAAAGATGCCTATTTTATCACTATTATTTATCATTTGGTTTGAGGAGTTAAAACCATCCCTATTTTCAGGTGATTTCTTAAACCCTAGAAAAATCAACTCAAAATCTACTGGAAACAATAAAAGAATTCAGTAAAGTATCAACGTGCAAAATTAATATATGGAAACCAATAATGTTCATATATATAAACAACAACCAATAATAAGATGTAGTAAATAGAGACCCCATTTACATTAACAATTAAAATATAAAATAACTAGGATAAAGTTTAATCAGAAATATGCAAATCCATCATGAAAAAAACTTAACATTTCTAAAGGATACAAAAAGATTTGGAAAAATTTCTTATGGAAAAGTAGCATCATTTAAAGTTGTCAGTTTTCCCTAAGAGGAATTTTCATCATGATCCCCATAAAAATACAGATTTTATTTTATTTTATTTTTAACCAGAGAGGTGAGTCTGAAGTTTGTGTAGAAAAAAACATAAGCCGAACTAGCCATAAAAACTCCAAAAAGGAAAAGCAATATGAAGGGAATTAACCCTACCAAATATTAAACCAATTAAAGTGTTGTGATACTGGTACATAAATAGACCAATTAAACAGAATAGAAAGTCTGAAAACAGAACCACCAACATGCAAGAATTTTGTTTGTAATAAAGGTGCCATCTTAAAGTGGGAAAAAGTTGAATAATTCAATAGTGTTGGAAAAGTCGGTAGCCAACTGGAAATAAGAAAAGTTGGATCTCTTCCTCACACCACAATCTAGGATAAATTACAAAAGTAGCAAATATTTTAAATGTAATTTAGGAACCAGAAGAAAACAAGGGAGAATTGTTTCATAAGCTTAGATTTGAGTTGGACTTTCTATTATAATTCAAAATCTGAAGCGTTCCTAATCAATACAAAAAAGACCAACAATGCAATAAAAAATAAGCAGAACACATGAGCAAGAAAGTCAGTAAAATAAAATAAAAATGGCTCTTAAATATATGAAAAATTCCCTGACTTCACTCTCATAACAAAATTAATATAAATTTAGAATAACAAGGATGCTATTTTAACATATAAGATAAGCAAAAGTTCCAAAGCTTAATTAAACATATGCTAGCAAGTCTGTGAAAAAATACACTATTGCACATCTCTGATAAGAGTGTAAATTGGTACAGTCTTTTGGGTAATTTGACAATCCCCCTCAAAATTGCAAATGGAAGTACCATTTTAGCCAGCAATTCCACTTCTAGGAATTTATCCTAGAGATATAGATCGTATGTTGATATTTTTACAAAAATGAAATATATTCACTGTTGTTCACTGCAGCCTTGCTGTAATAGCAGAAGATTGCAAACAATCTAAATGTCCATTACAGAGTTAAATACATTATGATACATTATGGTACTTCCACAGAATGGAATACTATGCAGCTGTGAAGCAGAAGCAGGATGCTCTCTTTGAAACGATCTCCAAGGCATATTGTTAAGTGAAAAAAAAACACAACGTGCAGATCACTTACTGAAGGACAATATGATTTGTTTTTTAAAGAATGAAAAATGTGTATTCATATAGCCTTGTATATTATTGTTAGTAAGGATATGTAAGAAATAAATGATGGTGATTACCTAATAGGAAGAATAAAGGAAACTAGGCAGATGGGAGACAGGATTGGCAGAGAAACTCTTCACTTGTCTCGTCCCGCGTCAGGAGGGTTGTGGGGAGTGAGGAGGGCAGCGCAGGGTTAAGAAAGACAGTAGCCAAGAACGTGTGCAAGTGGGTCCAAGGGTCTCCAGCCTCAACGACTGAGCCCCAAATTGGGCCAACACATAAGTTTTATTAGTTATGTGAGGAAGTAAAGGAGATAAAGCTTGTCAATCTCAAGATCTGTGAATCCCGTACATTATAATAGGAAACTAATTCAAGTCAATCACCCTTGCCTGTAGGCAGAAGAACCCTAAGTCTCAGGATGTATGTATTTCCCCAAGGGACACAACCTTTATGCATATGAATAGATGGAGAGCACATCACTGAATCACTTCCCCTGCAGGTGTGGGAAGGAATGCAGCCACAGAGGCAGAGGCTGTCCTTAGCCTGGGGAAGGTGGGGGGCTGTGCCCACCTCTGTCAACCCCGTGAGTTCCCCAGATGGTCCCCACACGGCTGTGTCTGGCTTGGGTTGTCCCCCCCCACCCCACCCCCTGCCCCGTGGGGAGTCGTACCCATCTTTGACTAGCCAGCCATATTTTGGGGTCAAATGGAGACATCAGGTGTAAGCACAAAGGTGAAACAAAGTCCCTGAAAGGATCCACGTCACAGACTCTCCTTTCTTTAGGGGCAGGAACGAGGAGACAGACGGGTAGGCTGCTGTGTGGCAACATTCACTAAATATCTTTTTATACATTTTTAAATTCTTGAACAGTGTAAATTTACTATTACCAAAAACAAATTAGTGAATGTCCAAAATTTAAAGTGTGCTGTCAAAAGTGCCTACATTTTACTACGGAGTCATTACTGACAGGGAATATGCTTTGGATTGCAACCAGCCATGTGTATTTGCAAGACAGTTGATTAAATTTAGGGATTCAGCAGTCACAGAACAAAGCTGCGTTAATTATCCTGGCTCCTGCAGAGACCAAACCCAGAGACATGGCCTCATTAACTAAGTGCTCTAATACCTTAGTTAGCTGGTCCTAAATGACATCTACAGCTCCTACTAGAAGGCATTATCCTCTTATCCCATTGGTATAGCATTATATTCTTTTCTACAGTTTTAGAAAATGTAATGGCATTTTATAACAAACTCTATACATCATCATTTTTTCCAACACCTGTGTCAGCCCAACCTCATTCAATACTGAGTCATTAGTTATCATTTTAAAAACAAAGGCATGTACACAACAAAAATAGGAAGCATAGCTATACAACCATTGACACAATAGTCAAATAGTCAAAAATATCTAATTATGAAGGAATATTTAACTCATACTTTGAGTTTTAACTGTGAATGTCCTCGTGTGAGTTTTTATGATGAATCAACTACATTTTCAAGACTATTTAAATTTATATAAATACTATGTAAGGATATAGAGCTCAGGATGAACTCCTATTCACATAGGCCAATTTTTTTCACACTCATCAATAGGGCCTACTGTACTAGGAAGATATGACAATTGGCATTTTAAAAACTAACAACTTAAACACGCTTGTCAACTTAGCAACTTAAATACCCTATCACTGTAATTCTGGACACTGACAATGAGAAGAGAGTCTGTAAATGTGCCATAGTTTTTGAAGATGTGAGATGAAGATTATAAATTAAAACGCAACTTTCACAGGGACAGTGGAAGTTAAAAACACAGTCCAGTGTGAGGCCATGTCAACTGCAAAGTGCTGCTTGCCAGGGATAAGATGCATAATACTAACCGCTGTCTTCATTATGATGCTGTATTTTGTTTATCAGCCATAGAAAAACAAATTTTAGATGGGCTCCAAGACAAAGCCACCCTGCAAACTGCTGCTCCACAGCAAACTGTGGTCTTGTTTATCACCAGGGTTATCTACTTCTTCTAACCCTGGTCATGACTTCTTTTGAGATGTTCAAAAAGCAGCTCAAGGAACTAAAGGTCCACCTTTGTTAGCCTATTGTGTCAGAAAATACTTATAAAGAGCTTATAAAATAGGCTTTACATAAGGTATGAAGGAGAAAATGCAGTTTGAGTAGAAAAACAGCTCATTACGAACAGAGTGGCTAAAATTTTTAACATTGTTCCATAGTTGCTATTTATTTCATTTATTCAAAAGCTATAATTGATGGTCCATCCTCATGTGAGCAGATTAATACTGAAAAAGGTGTTGGTCACAATTATTACTGTATTTCCTCAACCTTCACTTACATATTGAGAGGTCTGTCTGACTCACAATAAAATATCCAAAAAAGTATGCAGCCTTATTCACAGGACTTAAAATTAATCTACACCATGAACATTTGAAAATGGTATTTATGACATGAAAGACTGACTTAATACTAAGCAAAGTGAACATAAGGCCAGTTAGATGTCTCTTATGTTTCTGCTTGCATATACACACAAAATGTGCTTAAGGCAAGGGCTTTGGCCCTACCATGTCTGTATAATATTGTGTAAAACATGTTGATGAGAAACAAAAATAATTTAAAATACAATTTAAGCTTTGATTATGATTTGATTATTATTTCTACTAGGTCCTATTGAAAATGTTTCATTGTGTTTTTCACAGTAATATTTTAGGAGGAAAAGATTTGATTAAGACATAACCTGAAGTATTGAAAGCTGTAGTAAAACTTAGTTCTGTGTTATTTATGTGGCAATTTCTCTGGAAAAAGACTCTCAAAGTGACTATACAGCAGAGCAAGACTCATACCATTCCTTCTTTATTAGGCATAGGCAAAAGGCAACACGTGACCATGAAATACATCTCTTCTCTAATAGGCTGACCATTTATGTGTCAAACGGTAAAGTGTTTATTCTCAGGGAAAATTTGGCCTGTAACCCTTGGATAGTAACACACTATAAGTTTTCTATTAAACACTGTTAATATATGTAGTGGGACAAGAAAGGTCTAGTCCAGTTACCTAGAATCATACATTTCCAAATGTGTGACAGGGTTGATTGATAAAGAAAATCGGATTGTACCTTTTTGCACATACCCCAAATTTTAAGAAGTGAAACTGAGATAAGATGCTGCTTTAAAGGAATCCAGTGACAAGAAAGGGATGGAGAGGGCTGGGGAAAGAAAGTCTTTTACAAAAAAGAAAAGGACTAGATTATAGACTATGTCATAAATACTGAAGAAAAATTAGGGGAAAATCCCTTCTATGGTCAAGCAATGCTTGATAAATGATCTTAGCAGTAGAGACACTTTTCAGGTTCCAAACATAGAAATATAGTTTTCTTCCTCTCAAAATTAGGTTTATCTGCTAGGCCCAACACAGCCCAACCCAACCACGATTCAATGCTGCTTAGAGCTTTGAACCCAGAAAGTTTCCCAAACATTTCACCTTTGTTACCAGTGGTTCTCAGCCCTAGTTGCACATTAAAATCACCAGGGTATATTTTTCAGTCTTGATGCCCAGACCAATTAAATCAGAATCTCTGGGAATGGGACCCAGACATGAGTCATTTTTAAAGCTCCTCGGGTGGTTCCAGTGAGCAGCCCTGGCTGAGAAATGCTACTGTAGTCAGACTCTCCTAGCCTACCAAAATCACCTAGGCATTTTCACTTCTGAAAGGGAAAAGGTGGGACTTCGGGAGAGAGTTGTGTTACTAATTCAAAGTTAAGCTCTGCCCAAATATGGAGACTTCCTTTTAGCCAAACACAATAGGGCTGTGATTTCTATAGTCCCGGCAAGGTGTCCCTTTTCAGTGGGAAATCCAGCGACTGCTCTACATGAGCATTCAGCTGCATCAGAATTTCCTGGAGGCTCCTTAGAACTCAGACTGCTGCCCCCACCCCCACCCCCACCCACAAAGTTTCTGAGCAGTGGGTCTGGGTTGGGCTGGAGAACCTGCATTCCTAACACGTCCTGGTGACACTGATGCTCCAAGGACACCTCTTGCAGAACCGCTGCTCTACAGTGAACTCAGGGCAGCTGAGGAGTCATCCGTGGGCTCTGGCACTACAGAGCCAACTATGTCAACAACCGCCCAAGGCACTGGAGTTTCTTAGAAATGGTTTACAGAGTGAGCAGGGGCTAACCATAGAGAAAGCACCTACAGTGTGAATTCCTGGACTAGCAGGGCAACGAGGAATGGCTATGTGATTTTCCCAGAGAAAATAACCAGTTCTCTTTAGGATGAACTGAGAGTTCTCTCCATATTTGATTTGGTCTAGCTTCTGAAATCTTTGAAATTATGCCAGGCTTACAAGGACCCCCAATTAGGGCTCATTTATTAACATGCACATGCCAAAAAGTATATATAATCAACGTAATTATTCCAGCTGAGGTTGCAGTTATCCAAATGCATCAGCAATTCATTTATAAGTCCAAAAAGGCAGCTTGCTTGCCCTCTGATCATTCACACCATAATGTTTAATCCTAATTGGAGCACCAGCATTTAAAAAACGAAAGTCCCTCTCTTACTTTTGATGACACGCCTTTCTGACATTCCCCAGAGAGCCCTCGGTCACTCAACATGATACAGAAACTCTTCACTTTATTTAGTCCCCTCTGTAAATTACCCAGGGCACGCACACCCCAAGCTGACATATTTACTTACATCAAATAGCCAAAGCCATCTGAGGCAAGCAGTCCTTCTGCAAGTCCTGCTAAATACCTAACACACTCACAACGCTGTTTTTCCGCAAAATCCTGAATGCAAGGGTTTAACGTGCTTTAAATAAAAGAGGAAGAAACAAACTCTCTCACTCTCTCTCACAAGTTAAAGAAGGAATAGTTAGATTTACTGAGCTGAAAAAAGAATCCATCAAAACTAAATATCCAGTGTCATTTTGTAGAAGAAGGGGTAGACAGTTTCAACTCATGTTTTAATTTTTCTTATGCTAACAAATGGTGTTAGTTTAAGTAACAGAAACAAACATTCTAAGACTGCTTGACGCCTTAGAAGAGCTCTACAATGTTTTTAAGGTCTCAAAAAAAAAAGAAAGAAAGAAAGCTGAATGATCCTTCATAAGGTCCCGTAAAGTTTATTTGGAGCAATGATTGAAACACAGTATAATTGAAAAAGATCAGTGCTGAAAGTCAAAGGACCTTAACGATAGTATTTAGTCTACTGCTGTCCTACAGCAAGGTCAAGAGCATATAATATAACATTTTTCTAATCTTTACCATCACCATTGTAAAAGAGAACAATACATCATATCTCACAGGCTATCTGGAGCTTGGTAGGACCTGTGAATACATCTGGAAAAGAACAATGCATGTTTCCGGTTTCATCTGGGAAAAATGGCTTACCTTTAGGTCCCCTCAAACCAAGAGCACCAGGGGGACCTTTAATCCCTGGGAGGCCACGAAGTCCTATGTGGCCTGGGAAACCGTTCTGGCCAGGGGGTCCTGGGGGACCAGGTAGTCCAGGTTTCCCAGGGAGGCCGGAAGCTCCTGTGTCTGGACGCTTGAGACTAGCAGCCATCTCAGCAAGATGTTCTAAAAGATAATAAACAAAACAGCCCAGAAAAGTAAGACACATGAAAGTGATTCCAATAAAAAGAGAGGTATTTCAACCGCCGTTTTTCTAAATGTGTCACCAGAACTTCAAAATTGGTGATGAGAAATGAATCAAGTTGGATCCTTTTTCCATGGGCTCCCTGCCAGGAACCTTCATGGGAGCTGTTTTCTTCGACTCTCCCTGGATACATTTGGTCCTGCTGTTTTGAGACAAGGGGACAGGGATAAAAACCTTAAACCGCAAGGCTTTGCTGTGAGTGTTGTTTTAAAAGATTGAGTGTGTCACCTGAATCCTGACTCGTTATCTGAAAACCCAGGATGGGAAGAAAATTAATTTCTTAACGTAGGTAGAAGTGGATGTCCAGAAGCTTTTTTTAAAAGCCAAGGACAACGTCCAGAATTAGTATTGAGACACATTTGAGATCTAGCCTCACATTTTTACTCTGAAGATACTAAATAACCTGAACTATCCTGAGAATTCATGACTTCTTATGAATTTTTCTTCTCAAAATTTTTTTCATGCTTCGAATAGACAACAGCCATTTTAAAAAGCCTGCTTCTTGGGAATGGTCACAGTCCGTCTTAAAAATTAATAACTGTGTGGGCTTTTTCAGGAACCATTAAATAGATTAAGAATCATCCACCGTGGAGAATCAAAACCATGGAGAACAAGAAAACTTTCCATTAAAATACTCCAAGGGAAATATTCTACTGTAGTATTTTTTTAAGCTTTAGGGTGTGAAGGAGTGTATAAATTGAAAACACATTTCTAACCAATACTTTTCAATTGTTTCAGTGTGAGTATTCTAAGTTTGCCTTACATAAGTAAGAGCATAAAATCACAATTTTCTATTTATGTGATGTTTAAAATTGAAATATCCTTTCAAGATAAAATGTCTGCAATGAAGAGATTAATAGTGGTTTTTAAATATAGAGGTGACAGTTTCATTCTGGAAAACTACAAGTCCATAAGACAAATTAGATGATCCCATGAGCATACAAAGAAGAGTATTTTTCCTGACAAAATTGGTTCCAACCAGAATAAGATAATTCTTAGTTAGAAGACCCCAGTGTTACAGGATCTCCTCAGATATGGTGTATTTTTGTACATCTTCATTTTCAGTATGGTTTCAGAACTAGACCAATTCTGAAACAGCTATGACAAACAGCAATCACCATAGTTACAGATAAATTTAGATAAAAGTGAACAAATGTGAAACGATGTCACCATTTTGGTAAAATGCTAGTTATTGATTTTCTATATAAGTGGTACATGAGTAGCTAAAATGTCCTTATGCTTCTTACAGGCATGGTGTCAGCCAATTACTTCTTATATAATCTACAGAGAGAGCCTAGATGAGTGCTGGGTACTCATAAGTGGTAGAGTGTTGAGGAGGCAAAAGATACCTGTGAATTGTTGTTACAAAAGGGAAAAAAAGTGTATCTCTGTGTGGGTGTGTGGGTGTGTACTTTCTTTCAAACCAACACCCTTGCAAAAAAAATCCAGGCTAATCCAGAAAGGTAATATTATTTTTTTCTTTGAGGCTATAAGCTATTATGATAGCAACAAATTGCATAAAACATAATTGACATTGATATTATTCAAAATCTCTCTCCTTTAAAGCATACGTGAAGTCAAGCCATTATGATTTATTTACCTTGCAAGACTCTCATGCAAACCTGCTTAATGTACTGGTCTGTTGGAGCTCTCCCCTAGGACACAAGAGAAAAAAGACAGTTTCTACATGGAACCATAAATAGGACATTGTTAAATGGTAAACTGACAGACTTGGCAAGCAACAAGGTGGCTGGCTTTACAACAGGAGAACTTGCCCCCACATCTAGGGAGCTGATGTCTGATCTAGTCCAGCTGCCCCCACCCCTTGTGCTGTGGAATGGACTCCCCACAGGGAAACCATGGGGACTGCCCACCACTCACTGGAGGGCCCTCGATACCAGGCAGGCCGGTGACACCCTGTTCTCCCTGCACGCCTCGTGGTCCAGGCGGTCCTTTTGGTCCTTCCACTCCAGGAAGACCCCGACCTCCTTCAGGCCCCCTCAAGCCTGGATCGCCAGGGTTGCCCACCTAGAACAAAATGGCACACTGTGAAACCAGGACTAAACAGAAGTTATGTGTCTGCTTAATATTAATATAGTATCAATCCACAAAATTTGAGGTTTACTACATTTTATTTCCTAAGAAGTATTGCTTCAGAGGTTATAAATCCTCGACATAAAGACACACATAATGCTACACAACAACTCACCAGTCTCTTAGAATTCCAGTCCAAGTAAACTTTGAAAGAATCTTTCTTTTGGTAGTTATTTCAAAATGTTAACTGAAATAATAAGTTTTTAAAACCATGTTCTTCATACTTTAATCCACTTACTAAGAGCAACTTAGTTTTTTTATAAAGCTTGTTAACTTTCTCTGGCCACAAAAAGGCCACCGAGATTTTTATAAGACATGTTACTTTGTATATCACCAACGTAAAAAGCATAAAATTAAGATATTTCCAAGAATATGTTATTTAGCTGTTATATCATTCTTTGGAGAATTTGAAGATGCCAGATATATCCAGGAATTATAAAATACTAATATGAACTAAATCAATACATTTAGAATATCACATTTAAAATGTTGCAGTTAAAATCAATGCATTTAAAATACTGGAACAAAAAGACTAAGTCCACAATTTATCTAAGTATTGAGGAAGTTGAAAAATCTAAATCTTAAAGAAGTTAGACATAAACCAACTGTTTCCTTAGAACGAAAACATATATGTTAGATTTTTTTTTCTTCAGAAAGCAGACCACTAAAAACATTTTAAAGAGTCCTTGTGTATAATAACTGCTTTAAAAAGAGACTAAATTAATTCACTTTTTGTTAAACTGTCTCTGGTGGAATTTGTGGCATAGTAGTTACAATGTACTGTTGTTTATAGAATAAGAATGAGAAGATAAAAAAAAACAGGAGACAGCAAGGGGATGTTAGTATTGAAGATATGAACATTCAGAAAGCAACTTAATCCTGCTTTTTCACATGCAATGTTTATCTAGAAAGAGCTAACTCTTTCAAACATTCAAATGGTTTCAGCTGAAGGGGAGAAGGTGGTGCAATGTTTGCACTAGACACATCTAAAGAAAGCTCAGCAAATGTGCTTTTTCCAATTTCTCTTTACACTTAAAAAAAAAAAAAAAAAAAGATACTCATCTATGTCAATCTGTCAAAATTGTTCCTGTGAAGAAATTATGGCTTAAAAGATTTCCTGAAAAACCGGTGTCAACAGGGAGAGCTGAGGATGTGTTATGGAAGGCTGGGGTATTTTCAGGTGACTACAGCACAAAACTGTAAAAGCTTCAAAAACAACCCAGAGGAAAAGCCAAAATGATTTCAGAAATGCACTAAATAACAGACAGAAAACAAAGGAAACCAAATCAGCGTGGCTTATCTTTCCAGCAATGTCTGAAATATTGCTAGAAGAAGGGACAAGAAATTTTTGATGAAGAGATCAAGGGCCAACATGGCCAGGACAGGATGAGGACCCTGAATCTTTGGGGAGGAATTCCTCAGCTGAATACTGAAGGAGAAACAGACCTCCCCTACTTATCAAGTTGGTCTATGCTGAAATCACTGTGGAGAGTGAAAGTCTTCCTGTTAGTAACTATTTCCCCTGATTCTGGGACAGTACACTTCAATTTCATCAGTGTTACCTGGGTCATGTCAGAGAAGACAGGGGAAGGAAAGTAGGTAATAAATTAAGAGCTAATTCCTAGCATTATATCCAAATTTAAATGAAATGAACTTATTTTGATCACTGCACTGTTCACTCGATTTTTTCTTTTAGAGCGTAAATGCTGACCATGGAATATTACTAATTATTTCTAAACCTGAAGTAGCATTTTTATTACCAAATTCTATCAAGGCTTACTCTTTACATTTTTCTCAACCCTAAACCATTTCTGTCAAATGTGCTTAGGCATAACAATGTTACTTGAAGCTTGAGACTGTCACACAGTGTTTAGAGGAGTTAGGTAAAGAGGTAATATGACGTAATAACTTCCACCTCAGTGGTGTGTAAAGAGCCCAGTGCTGGGTACTGTAACCAAGTCTAGGTAAGTCCTCCTGGAGAAGGTGGGGCTGAAGATGGGGCTAAGGGCTTAAGTAGGAGGTAGCTGTTTTAAGGAAAGAGACACAATGCACCAGGTGAGGAGAGCAGCCCACGTGAAACAGCATGCCATGTAAAAAGAACTGCCGATGGATGAAGTTCCAGACGTGGAAGCAGATAAGGGTGGCCAGGTAGAGAACACTTTGTGTAAAGCTCTATATACCTGCTAAGAGTCCGATTTTATTCCATAAAATTTATTTTGAAGGGTTTTAAGCAGAGAAGGGATAGATAGTGGGTTTTATCTTTTTATCTAGATTATGTTGGCAGTTATGAGGATAATATGTTGGACAGGGACAGAGAGGAGTGTGAGAGATTCCAGAAATAGGAAGGACCTGGAAGCTGGGGGTCAGTGACATTTGAGATTGAGCTCTTAATTGCATCTTTTCTCCTTATACTAAGTTTCTTATTATATGAGATGTGCATTCCTTTCAAATCGCAAATCATCCTGGGATTGCTATTAATTGGTTCTATAATTCTGAATTCATCTAATCTCTAAGGACATCGGTTTAGTTTCTACAAAATGACGAACTGAACAAGATAATCCTTTTCTAGCTCTAATAATTATCTATATTTTCTTATGCATTATGCCTCTATCTTACTTCCCCAAAAAGAACACAGAGATTAAGAAAATTTTTGAAATATTTGCCAACAAATTGTACAACTGCCAACAAAACTCAGTTACCCACTCATCATCATGAAGCATAAGTCAGTTCATTAAAAATGACCCATTTGTGAAAGAAATTACCACCTAATATACTCCTTGAGCCACTTATAATGTGGAAAAACACAAACAAAAAGCAACTTCCTTTAGAATGGTTAGTTCAGCAGGCAGATCATTTATACTATTGTGAGTTTTACTTCTTTGGATTAATCCAGTACTTAAAAAATAAATGTAGACATTCATTTCCTTTAAGGTAAGTCCTTTAAGAATTGAATTTTATAGAATGATTTTATAAAGCAGAGCATTGCATTTTCTACAGCTTTATTGATATTTTTATTTTTATACCATTACTGTTCATTATACTTACAGCTCCCTTTTGGCCCTGCAATCCCATATCTCCCTAAATCAATAAAACAAAATTATGTTAGAACAATGTATTCACATTTGATAGTTTCCTAAAAACATTTAACAGGTTATTGTGCTGCCAAAATCTATAGAAAACCATGGACAGATGAACCTTGACACCACAGAAAAACATTAGACGCAAAATTTGGATTCTTGTCTCAGTTTTCTTGTTTAACTTAGTGATCCTGTGTGAACTACATAATCTCCCTGCCTTTGGCTAAAAATGTGTAACTCAAAAGATACTAAACCAGGCTTCTGTTATAAAACATAATATTTAAACCTGATAACTTTATTTTTGAAACACTAACAATATTTTAAAACTCATCCCAAAAATCTATCAAGCCAAATATGCATGCTTATATGCTTAAAAAATAAATCTTGAAAATCTCCCACCACTGATTCTACATATATATGAATTCGGCTCAAGGTTTAGCACATCAGTTCATCTCCACTACAAAATAGAATGATTAATAGAATGATTAGAATACAATCATTAATAGGATGATTGAATAGAATGATTTAAAACATTCTCTTAGTCCATAGCGTGAGCGATTTTAACAAAAAAATAAAATTGAAATAATTATTTTTGGAATTTACTTAATAGTTAGGAAGTGTGGCCTAATTCAAATGTTACATTTATATTAACTTTAAATCCTGAAAATCTGAATAAAACAACATTACCAGAAGTTTTTTCCTGTACCAAAATCTCTTTGAAACTAATTTATGAGAAATCTATCATACCCACCCCAAAGGACAAACATACAGTTCCACATTTGGTCGTGTTAGATTATGCAAAACCATAATGATGATCTAGCAGGTCTAGCAGTTCTGGCAGGAAAGGTAACTTGCTCGTATTGTCACCCTGGAGGTTTGGCAAGAACATCCTCTAAGGAGGGAGGTCACTTATTTGGAGGTTTTAGATTAGAGAGAATGTCCATGATCACACTTGTAAGCCACAGCTAACTATAGTAAAATTTTAATTTTGTTTCCATAATAGACACTGGACTTTCTATAGTCATATAAGAATCACTTTGAATGTCTAGATGTAAAGCCACAAGAGAATTCATTGTGTCTGAGGGTACAATTTGTTCTTTAAAAGTTTGAGTTTAGGTCTATCAACCTTTGGGGTGTGTCCCCTCTACTTGATGTTGGCTGCAGTCTTGGGGAATCATGCGTTAGTTTGTAGAAGAAACATCTTAATCTTTAAAGAAAGTAGCGAGGATAACAGTGTCAGAGAAAAGAAAAAAATATATCTATGTCCTCAAACAGTTTGAAATCAGTAAGTCTCCATCATGAACCAGAAAAAAAAAAGTCTTACAAATTCACCCCTTTCTCCTGCTTCACCTTCTTCACCAGGGGGACCCTAAAAATTAAGATTAAAAGTCACAGTTTTAAATTCTTAGTCCCTTGGCCCAGTTTTAACCAGTCAACATTGATAAGCATTCATAAGTGTTCCCAGGATCATGCAGAAATACAAAATGCTCTCAGTGAATTTTCAGTCTAGCTGTCAGTGGCTAGTCCAAATCAAACATGGCCTAGAGAAAGGGCAGAAGGTGAGGCTGAGTTTCTGCTAACGTTAAAGATTACTAACTGTATCTAGCAATTCTTTAATTAGGAAATCTTTGGGAAAGGGCTCTTAAAGTGCAGTACAAAAAGGAATCCAGAGAAAAGACTGACTCTAATTCAAGTGCAGAGTTTATTTGCTAACATCTTGATAAAGAAAAACTTAAAACACTATGATGCGGGGGCAGCCGGTTAGCTCAGTTGGTTTGAGCGTGGTGCTAATAACACCAAGGTTGCCAGTTCGATCCCTACATGGGCCACAGGGCCACTGTGAGCTGCGCCCTCCTTAAAAAAAAAAAAAAAAAAAAAAACACTATGATGTGGCCATAATGCAATATACAGATGATGTATTATAGAAATGTACACTTGAAACCTATATAATTTTACTAACCAGTGTCACCCCAATAAATTTAATAAAACTTAATTTAAAAAATTGAAAAGCCTTAAAAAAATTTATGACATGGCTATGGCAGGCTTCATCAGAGTAAACCAAATTGGTGAATTAGAGTCAGAACCACTCTTTTCAAAGGAAGGACAATGTGTGGTCCTGGAGGCAGAGCCATCATTAGCCAGTAGCTCCAGCTTATTAAAATAGTGGGTAAGCTACAGACCCAAATAAACTTCAGGTTTCACTCACTACGAAGCACCTTGAGAAAAACGACTAGCCTCCAACATTTTAATCACATGCAAAAATCCACTGATGAAGCACATTAATGCACATTAAACATGCATTTTATATTATTCAGATAGGACCTACCTGTTCACCCTTTGGACCAGGTTCACCGGCTATACCCTGATATGAATAAAACATAATACTTTTTCAGTATTTTAAGATTTGCATCTATATAATTTCAACCCCTTATTGAACTGGTGAATAAGCACAAATATGAATAATGTGACAGAAGAGAACACCCCCCTCTCCTCACCACCCAACCAGAGTCAAGTAAGACCTGGAAAAACTGACCATTGTCCACCTTGGGGCATTAGACAACTTGGGGCATTCATCAATCACATCCATGTAAAATTTGACTAGTAGGAATGTAAATTTAGAACTAAATAGGAAGCATGATTACAAGGAAATTTCTTTTTTTAATTTTCTCAGCTTTTTTTCCTCCTAATAAATTATTATATTAATAGAATTTTTTGCTTCTTAATTTCAACTCTCAGTAATTTCAAATACCTACTTTGGCAGCTCTCTCTAATAAACACTAGAAATTTTAGAATCTTCTAAAAGCAAGACCAAAAGGAAGGTTGGTTTCACAACACAGTCTAAATCCTTTCCCAATAAGGTACTTTCAGGAGGGCTGGATTGCTTACCCTGTCACCTTTCATTCCGGGAAGTCCAGGGGGGCCAGGCAAGCCATTGTAGCCAGGGTTACCAAAAGGACCCTGAAAAGCAAACACAAAGTCCCCAGAATCGCTGTTGCTGCAACACGGAAAGCACTCGAGCCAGACACAACTTTGGGTGTGTCGACTCCCATCTAAACTAGATGTGCTGTGGTTGGTTTAACTTTGTTCCTCCAAATTCCCACATTATCAGCAGAAGAGAGAGCAGTTCCCCCACCCCCTCTGTCCCACCTCTGAGGTCCTCAATTCCCCAGTTTGCTGTCTTTCCCAACAGTGGGCTCTTTCAGTGTAGGCCCCGCAATGGCACTGCCTCTCTTGCTGTGTAAACAAGCACTGCTGGAGAAGTAAAAGGCCGCATTCACGCACAGTTCTCTCCTCATCCAAGAACAACCGGAGGCCAAATGTAGCACTTCATGCCTCTCTTGGTTTTAAAATATATGTTATAAGCCACATTGATTAAAATACCCTCGGAGGGTATTTTAGGTATAGTTTAAAATTACACATTTTTCACATATTCACATAACAATAAAAATCAAGTAAGGATGATTAAAGTACCCTTTGTAAATTGTTTTTTCTCTCCTTGCTCATTTTTTAAAAATGCATCACATTTTGTATGAAGCAAATAAACTGCTGGAGATTGGAAACATTACTTACCAGTTTACCTGGTATGCCCGGGGCTCCTTCTGGTCCTGTTTCTCCTCTACTGCCCTGGAAAAACACAAACATTATTGTTAAGTGGATATTTTGCCACAATTCAAATGATTAATTACCGTGTCAATAAAACAAAATCCTACCAAGTTTTTTGTTTAAATATAAGTCATCAAAGTATTCTCCCCATCCTCAGCTAAAGACAGAGACCGTTACGTAAAAGACCTGCAGTCTCCTCAGTGTGCGTCCTTCAGTGAATGTTCACTCTGATTAGGGAGAAATAATAACTGATACACCTGTATGAAATGCCAATCAGTCATTTTCAGCATCTAAATCACCGTCTAACTTACATTATGGTTATTTATGTACATGTTTTACCCCTCATTTAGACCATGTGTTCTTGAAGTATAGGTATATTAATTTTGAATTCCACACAATGCCTAAAACACAGAGTAAACTTTCAGGTATACAGCACATTTTAAAGCAATATCTGGCAAATGATCTTGAACCTCAAACGAGTGAAAAAAGAGACACAGGTCAAACGTTTGCCTTCAAATTACTACTGCAACTACGAAAAGACATAGATAGTAGAAATTTATAAAGTCTCTGAAATAAACAATTCTTTGTTCTACTCATTCTTGTTTTAAACATGTCTTAAAAGATTAAATAGACTTCAGAAAGAGCAATTCGTAATGAAGGTCCACCAAAGAGACACTCTAATTTCTTTTGTGAGCCAATTTCAGTTTTTTATTTGAAATTTTAAGCCCTTTGAGGAGACACATGAACTTTTAAATTTCTTTCCCAGAGAACTTCATGCAGTTTTATACAATCTGATAAATCTTGTTTCATTTCTAATGCCTGTTCAACTAAGCTGAACACTGAGGATATTGGATAAAATAATCACATCTTCTGGATGATGTTATAAAAATAAAAGTAGTCTTCTGAGGTTTTCTTTAAAATGACAATTCATATTAATGTTTAATATTTCTAAATACTTCCAATAAGATTATCCTGATCTGACCCATATGCTTTTCATGCATTTATAAGTTGAACAAAGTGTCAAGATCCATAAACCTTCTGAATTTTCAGTATCTCTAAAGGATTAAGAAGGGTTTGTCAAATTAACAAGTTGCTATCTATGAGGTATAATTTCATAACCATCACTTTATATGACTTATAGGTGGTGTAAATGAAATACTATTTCTCAAAATTTTTATATAAGCAACCTGTCTAATGTATGATTTGGATGATACATTGGTTCTTAACCCTGCAAGTAGCTTGGAAGCCAGAGGCAGTGTCCTGTGAGGATGGATGCTGGAAAGACGGAAATCTAAATGAAAACCAGCCACTCTGAGAGATTTTTCTGTCCATGTATTGGGATCCACCCCATTAATTTAACCCAGCACTTCAAAGTTCAAGACAGATGTTGCTCAGTGTATCTGCTTTTTTTGGCATTTTCAAATAATTTCTGAACTGCATCATTATTGAGATCCTAAATACCATTGGGCTAACATGACTTCAATTCACAGAATGGTTGGGAAAATAATTAATCACAGCAGAAGGGGAAAGCTCAGTTGCTGACATATGAGTACTTACTTCTAAATAAATGAACCATTATGCCAGCTTATCCAAACTAAAGACGATTAAAGTAGTACTTTTTTTTTGCTCTTTTCTCTTCCACAAACGAAAGGGCTAAATTAAAATAAAGGATTATATAACCTTTTATTTATTTTTGGAGAGATTTATTATCTTTCCAGTCAAAGATAAAGATTTTCTCTGTTGGAATCTTATTTTCTGTCTTTCATAAGGTCTTATTTATCAGTTCATAAGTATTTTCCAACCACTGGCAGACCGTTGGTAATACATCTGAATGGCTCAGAACCCCAGTACAGACAGCCTGCTCTCCAGAACTCGTGTACACACGACAACCTGTTACACATAGGACCGGGGGAAAGATGGGTGAAATTATGGCCATTTACTCCTCTGTTGCTACAATAAACAGCCTGTCATTCCTCGTTTTCATTTCACTTCCATCCTGTAAATACTCGGCCATTCTACACTTAGGTGTTTCTATATAAATCATCTTACTGGGGAAAAAGGTAATGTTTATTTTCACAACCATGACAAAACAGCTACAAAGTGTTAGGGCAAGGTTCTCTGATGGCCATTCTTACAATTTCAATGTGTTCTAAAAACATGCGTAGTCTTTCTCTAAATTCTGCAATTTCACCTGTAACTAAGATGAGCAGGAATAATCAAGAAATAAATAGGACTCTCTAAAGCATTCATTTAACCAAATACATTTTGCAAGAAGCAATTAACCATGACCTGGTAAACACAAGTCTGTTAAATAAATGATAAACCTCCTAGGTTTCAACAGCTGTGGTGAAAACCATATTTTCAGATGTAGGCACAAGAGGCTGGTAGGGACATGGCTATTCTGCCCAGTGGCTAATATTTACAAACCCCATGACAGTAAGAGTTCTGACATTTAACAAGATAATTTGAAGGAAGCAGAAAAAAGGCAAAATCCTACCATTAAAAAATGTGTTTGCTTTTTACTAGACTTTTGTTAAATGCTCACTATGAAAGTCCCATAAATACTAAAGTTTAAAATTTGATAAGTATGTCTTGTACCATTAAAATGTGCAAGCCAACTTCAAATAAAAGTCATCCTGCAGAGACTTGACTTGAGCTGCTGAAGCATTAGTGGGTAGAGATGATAAAATAGATGCTGAGCCCCATTGCCCAGTAGAAAGCCTGGCTCTGCCATGCATCAGCTAACTCTGGACACACGCCTTAACCTCTGTGCACCTCAGTTTCCTCATCTGTAAAGTGGGGATTAAAAACAGTACCCATCTCATAGGGTTTTTGAGAGGACTGAATAGACACATAAAAGACTTAGAACGTGTCTGGCTCATGTAAGCATATAGAAGAGTTAGTTATTATTTTTTTTTTTAGTTATTTTTATACAAAATTTTATCAGGACTAAAGAAATCAGTCAAAATTATGTTTTTCAATCAAATGTTTAATTACATGTTTTTTGCTTTTCAACTCTCCCACATCTTTTCAAAAGCACAAGTTGTGCTTGGGAAAAACAAGTCTCTACTCCTCGTTTCTCTAGTTTCTGTCAAAACTAGGAAGTCACCTTCTTTATAAACAAGTGCAGTAAGTCCTCACTTCACATCATCAATAGATTCTGCAACTTTAAGTGAAATGATCTATAATGAAACTGAATTTACCAAAGGCTAATTGATATAAACGAGAGTGAAGTTCGTATGGCATTTCATCGATGTTATATTGAAATGACATTGAATGAAATGAAGTTATTTGAGGACCTGCTCTACGGGAGCTACTTTGTAAAACTCATTTGAATAAATACAGCCAAATAAGTCTATTTCAAAGTTTGCCTTTTAAAATGGAACTATTAGACTTGTAGTATATCACACAAAAAATCAATTTCATTATACTTATGGAGTCAAAATTATTTCACAAAAAATAAAATGAATTTTATTCCATTGTGCTCTAGACTATGATGGTTATATTTGCCTGATTATCCAAAATGCTAACTAGCTGAAGAATGCACATTATCTTTAGTGCCCTGCCTATATTAGAAGTGGGAAATTATAAATCACTCTACTTAGTCTGTAATACATACTAAGTCTCTCTCTCTCTCTCTCTCTCTCTCTCTCTCTCTCTCTCGCAAAAAGGATGTTGATTAACCCAGAAGATCAATTATGATTTCTATAAATTGTTACTTTTATAAATCCATTTTCATATCAACATTGGAAGGTCATATTAGTCCTACAACGATAATTTTTAGGTTTGCCAGAAAGATGTTTTACAAATCTATTCAATTTCACAGCATTATATAGTTCCTATTTCTCTCTAGTGTATGTTTAAATATTTCCTCACACATAGGTAGATCAAAATCTGTCTAAACTTAACCATTATAGGTGCTTCACAAATTACTGCTGGGTAACATTCCAGGGCCTGGATGGGGGTAGGAAAATTGCTTAGATTACCGAACAACACACCCTATGAAGACCTCTGTGCTTCAGGCTGTTGGTGACAGGGTGGGTGAGGGTGGGGGACTTCAAGAGAAATGAGACAGGCTTCTGTACCCCAAGAGTACATACTCTTCAGAAAACTAGAGGTAGATTAGCATGGGACTCATCAGAATCATAAGAATGGAGGAAACACAACCCATTCAGCAAACGCCCTGGCAAGATCTGAGAAGCCTGGAAGGGAAAATGGACCAGGAGCCACTGCATGGAAAGACCAAATCAGAGAAGCCCCAGCCACGTGCCCACTCTAAATCAGGAGCCACACAGACCCAAGTATAAACCAAGTTAAGTGTGATGGAGAAAGCCAGGAGCATGATCCAAGTGGTAAAGATGTGCTCACATGTGACTACTGGAGGTGACAAAAAACTCCAATATTTTTTGCTGTGGCATTGGCACAAGGATGAGACAGTGGTGGGGAAAGAGGGAACACTAAATTTCAAAGACATGTTCCAATTAGCCCTGGTCCATTAGTAGGACACGTTAGAAATAGGTTTTCTTTACTTCTACTCAGCTTCTCAATTTGAGATTTGCAAGAAAAACTGATCAAACTTGTGAGGACTAGTTGAAAATGTGTGAACTTATCTACAACACTGAATTTAAGGATGTAAAATGAAAGAACAAATGTATCTTTCAGTGAGGAGATTTGATGTGGAAACTCTGCTCCAGAACTATAATATTTATAAGATCTCATGACACATTTCTGAAAAATTTATAGTAAGTGAGAAGTCAATTATTACCAGCATACGCAGCATGGTAAGATTGATTATACCTCCACTTCAATTCTTTTCAAGAAATATTTATTGAGCCCTGCTTTATGGCACACCCTGAGTAAAGAGAGGTAAGAAATAAAAGGTGGATCAGATGTATATCTGCCTTCCTGCAGTTTCCACAGCATGGAGCAAAAAGGGGCTAAGGGTTACAGGGTTCAGAATAAGGAGAGATCACTTCTGTCTGGGGGATAAGGCACAGTCAGAGACTGTAGAATTAACGTAATAAGGCAAATGGGAAGTTGAGTCAGGGAAATGGAAAAGAAAGCTGTCTAAATACAGGGTATAACAAAAGAAAACAGGCAGGCAGAGCAAGCGCAGAGAATATTTGGGAATTAGCATGGAGTCCAGCTTGACTTGAACACAGGCTCTGAGCTAAGCAGAAATGGGAAGTAAAACACAGGGATCAACAGACAGTTTAGGGTTTTCTGCTTTCTGTTATTATCAGTGGAGCCCCACTGAAGAGTTTTAAATGAAGAAGTGAAGTGAAATGATGATGGAAGCTGTACTTTGGGAACACCAATATGGCAGTGTGTGCCATCTGGAAGCACTACCATTCTCCCGGCCTTTGGAATTGTGTTTGACATTTTTGTTTGTTACCATGACAATGGGAACATTGCTGGAATTCTCTGGTGGAGGTTATAGATGCCAGACACCCTGTCATGTGCAAGAGTCCTGGAGAACAAAGAACTATCCCAGCCATAATGTCAAGAGAACTCTTTTGGGAAATACTAGTAGAGGAAGGAAAGACTGGAGCTGGGAAGGCAAATCAGGAGAGGACCGCAATAATCCTAACAACAGTTAATGATTTAAGCCAGGGTGGTAAAAGTGGGCTTAGAAAAAAAAGAGTCAAATATAAGGGACCTTAACAAGAAGGCAATAGCAGCAACAGGTCCTACTGGAGATAGGAAATGAGATGGAAGAAGAAGACCAAAGCTCTGAGCCTCAGTGACAGGAACAATTAGGACTCTTACAGAAACTCAAAACTCAAAACCTGAACCAGGCTCCAAGCCTTGCATGGGTGTAACTTGTGCCGATCTGCCTCTCTTCACACGAGAATATTACACATAACTACACCCACGCCCCACTTCATCTCCTTCTGCAGTTCTGTCTAGTTCATTAATTTATATATCCCAGGGCATTTTACTGGTGATGGGCCAAGTCCTTTTCACCTGTGTCACTTTTTATGTTTAGCGCATGGTCCTGGCAATACGGCAGGTGTTTCTTCAACTGTACTTAGTTTTCTGCTCTATAAATTAAACACTAGACAAAATATGCAATATTCTCAAAGTTCCAGTACCCCTTTCCCTCACTGTTAAATCTTTCAGGACCAGTCATGTAGCATCTTCATTGTTTTAGAAATGTGAGCTAGCTATAACTGCATTGCTTTGACAATCGATCTAAAGAAAGTATTTTAATTAGAAATTCACTGGCTTTGAGCAAGAGAGAAGAAAAGGATAAGTGAGGATTGAGAGAGCAAGGAGCATAATGAGGAGATGGGGTCAGTTTCTTTGGCTACAGAGAAACTTCTGGAAACCACTTGGTAGCGGTCAGATATCTGTGAGAAGTGAAAACACTCTCATGTCACAAGACACCTGAAATATTTCACTTTCCCGAAGCATAAAAATCCTCATTCAGCATGCTCAACAAATGCTTTAAAAGAAGTAACAATGATATTTGGAAATGTTTCTGTGTTCTTACCTAGAGTTGTTTTTCTTACCCAGCATACTTTCAAAGAAAAAGAATTTAAACCGAAGGCCAGGGAGAATATTTTAAAGCTAAATTAAAGTTAATAATATTTAATTCCCTAATTCAGTTTCTCTCTAAGGGTAAACTGTATCTAGTGAGAAAATAAACATTGCTATATTTGCTGAAAAGTAGATATTTACAAACTCACTCTTAAAGGAGTCTGGCAGTATCTCAAAACATTACACAAGGAACTACCACATGACCCAGGAATTCAACTCCTAGGTATGAACAAATGAAATCAAAACAAATGAAAATATATGTCTACACAAAAACATGTAGAAAAATATTTGTAGCATCATTATTAATAATGGCCAAAAAGCAGAAACAACCGAAATGTTCATCAATGGATGAATCAATTAGATATGGTATATACATACAATTAAATATTGTTCAATAATAAAAACGAATGAAGTACTAATACATGGTATGACATAGATGAAGTTTTAAACATTATGCTAAGTGAGAGAAATCAATCATTAAAAACCCACATATTGCATGATTCCACTATATGAAATTTCCAGAATAGGCAAATCTAGAGACACAAAGTAGATTAGTTTTTGCCTAGGACTGAGGGGAATGGGGGAAAGTTGAATGACTACAAGTGGATACAGAGTTTCTTTTGGGGGTGATGAAAATGTTTTAAAATTGACTATAGCAATGGCTGCACAATTCTGTAAATGCACTAAAAATCAATTAATTATATACTTTAAATGGATGAATTATATAATATAGGAATTATCTCTCAATAAAGTTTTTTTTAATCACACTGAAATATTTCCTTCAACATGGGATGAGAGCAAAAAGTGTCATCATGCCTTTTTTTAAATAACTCATTTTTGTCTCCACTTTCTGAAAAACAAGCATATTGAACTACCACATGATCAAACATCAGAAAGCATTCACAGAGGAAGGGAAGGGAAGGGAAGAGGAAAGGAAGGGGGAAAGGGGGAAAGGGAAAGGGGAAAGGGGAAAGGGGAAAGGAAAGGAAAGGAAAGGAAAGGAAAGGAAAGGAAAGGAAAGGAAAGGAAAGGAAAGGAAAGGAAAGGAAAGAGAAAGGAAGGAAGGAAAGAAGGGAGGGAGGGAGAGAGGGAGGAAAGGTTGTCCAGCAAAGCCCTAAGGCATTTTGGGAAGGTCCTACAGAAAAGGAACACTCACAGGATGTCCCCGGGGTCCTGGTGGTCCAACCTCTCCTGGTGGCCCCTGTTGGCCCTGTATGAGGAAGGCAGGTAGAGGAAAAGTTACCATTTCCTAATCCTTTGCTTAGTGATTACAATGGGTTAGAACATGTGGAAAGGTAACTTATGGCATCTTACCGGTTTGCCTGAATTCCCCAGTTGACCAGGCTTCCCAGGAGGACCTGTGTTACCCTAAGGGTAAAATGCAACATAATTCAGACAGTAAGTAAACATAGTCATCAGCTTGTCTTACCCAGAGTGGGTATTTCTTACACTTAAATAGCATTAATTTCTCAATTTCATATTGAGAATGTGGAAGGGTGTAGAATCTCTTTCTTGGTAGATACATAAATTTTTTTTTTTAGTTTCAGAATACAGTTTTGTTATTCCCAGAAGTATAGGAAAAGTATCAAAAAATGAAAGTCAATTATCAAAGAATAAAGGTCTTTAGCCTGACAAGAATATGAGAGTATTTTTCTTTCTTCATTATATTAATTATATATGTCTTCGCTTTACCATTTCACCTTCAATACACTTCTTTGAGCCCTTTTACTGGACATCAACACTATTAAAAACATAAAGAATTCTGTCAACATGAGGAAATAAGAGGATGTGCTGTTGAGCAAACCCTGCCAGCAAGCTCCAGGGAAAGCATGTGCCTGGGGAGGCCGTCTCCACCACCCATCTCTCACCACCCACTTATTAGGGGACATCTCTGCCCAAGGTGCCGTGACACACTATGCTTGGATGGCTGTAGTCACATAATTTCATAGTGACCAATTACTACATTATTCACATTTTATCTATTTTATTTAAAGTAAGGCTATATTATATCCCTTTCATTGTTTCTTTCACCTATTGTTTTTAATTGCTAAAATATAAGCACTAGTTGATCAGTGTGTGAACAAGATGACTAATATCTTTTTAGTTTAAGCTACATCTGAATAATATTCACTGACATAATTTTATGGCTTAAAAATATCCTTCTTATTTTAAGTGGTAAAAAACAATAAAATGTTCTCTGTTTTATACTGGCAAAAAATGGCACTTTTAAGAAGGAAGTCTAATCAGCAACTCTTTGTCAATGTATTCTTTCTGCAGCTGGGGAAGAGTTTGGCATTTGAAGATGTAGAGCCCTTTTGATTTCTTCTTAGGGTCAAATATAAAATAAAAGCTAGGTTGAACATATTAAAAATGATAAAATATATGAGTAAAAGAATAAAGAAATAGAAATAGAAGTATTAATTTAAAAGTTTTAACCTTTTACCTTTTCACCAGCAACACCCTTTGCCCCAGGAATTCCAGGCACACCCTAAAAAAGTGCACACAGGACATGGGTTTAATCACCTCATCTGAGAATCCCTGAGATGCCAAGCCCACTTTACACTGCCCCGGGGCTAAGAGAATCATGACAACCTCAAAGCATTAGTCTGAGGAAGGTTCTTCCTAGTTCCCCATCTCTGAACAGTTGGGTATAGAACTACCCACAGTTTAGAAGGTATGACTTTACTGTATCTGGCTTGTTAAATCTGAATACCCTTAAAGCAAATCTTACCTCTAAAGTTATTTTTCAAGGATGAGCTTCCAAATTACAATCCAGTACCATTTTTAGGTCAATGGGAGCTCTTACCAGCATGATTTAACATACAGAATAACAAAACAAGGACCTATCGAAAACCCAGAACGTAAGTTAAAAAAAAGAATCGCAGGTGAATGCTGGGTCTAACTGTCTAACTAACTAAGATTGGTACTATTGGGAGTCCTAATACTCTCTCGCTGATTATTTTAAAAGTGTTAGATAATAAATTGGAGGCCAGTCCTCAGCATTACCAAGTATTCCTTATTATTAATAACTTGAAACATTTGCCTTCAAAGAGCCAAGGACACATATAGTATAATGCACATGAATTCCCAGCAACATTTATTCAGGGAGACACCAGTTTGAATAATTCAAAGTAGTACATAATTAAAAAACGATAGTTTGTCTCTCACATTGCTCCTGAGCATACGCTCAGCTCTCTTACAGCTCAACCCTCTTAACAAGAACTTCAGAACTGGTTAAAAGTAGGAGAAAGTACATGACCCACAGCTCAGGGTTAGTAAAAAGATATAAGGAAGAGAGAAGAGAGATGCACAATGTAAAACTAAAGCTTAGTATGTCATTAGAGAGATAACTATTTCCTCAGAGAAAAAGTGCAAAAATGTAAATGTAAACTTAAAGCATTGCATCTTCCCTAGAACTTATCAAATTACTTAATAGGTTTCTCCCATAAATTTATGTCTGTATATATCAAACAATATGTCTATAAACCAGTAAACATATAAGAATTAAATACTTACGGGAAACCCCTGCAATCCTGCATCACCAGGAGGTCCAGGTTTCCCTGGGTCACCCTGAAAAAAAAGATTTTATCACATCCTTGAACCTATATGAATTGTATTTCTTTTAAGAAAAGGAAGGACACAGTGCCTCTAAGTAAAAGGAGTATCCCTACCCTGACCTTAAATGCAGTTTTATAATGTGACCCAGTTCAGGGTGGGGCATAGGAGTACAGTAGGACTTAGGACATAATTTCAATCAAACTACACAGTTTCCCTCAGCCTACTGTCATCAACGGGACAATTTTACTGAGTTCCTGAAACCAAGCAAACAAACATACTATTATAACAAGTATTTGGAATCAACACTTGATTAAAAACTTAAAACGAGGAAAAGAGCCCAAACGAGTGAACTAAATCTCCCAGTAATGTAGTTGTGGAAATACTGTATTTGGTTGGCCAGGACAGAGATGGCCCTATTCACTCTTGGACTAAATCACACAGCTACCTTTGTTCCAGGTATTCCAGGTATCCCGTCATGGCCATCCACACCTGGCAAGCCCTAAAGACACACAAAGAAACACACTGTCTCTTAGAAACAGTCACATTCTTTTCCCCTTCCTTATTTTCTAATGTTTGATTACAAGTTAATAACCACTTTGAAAAATGTGCTTGATGACTACAGCTCAGGACCTACCGTATCTCCTTTGGACCCAGGGACACCAGGAATTCCTCTAGGACCTTGAGCTCCCTGAAGGCAGAAAGGAAAGGATTGACAAGACATGCTCAATTATCACCAGACTGAGGGCATGTCAAAAAGATAAGCATAATCAGCAGAGGACACTGAAAAGCATGAGGCTTGTCATGATTAACACTAATATGAACTCACTCTATCTCCCTTGGGACCTGTTTCTCCTGGAGGTCCTCGCTGTCCTTGATCACCCTGAATAAAAATAAAATTTTGTTAATATAAGCAAAAGTTACTTATTAATAGACTTTGAAAATTATAGAACACCATCCACATTTCCTTACTATTGCTTTTTCATCCCAGTGGCTTTGTGCTATCATGGATGCCTACTTCAAGAAATCTTTTCATAAAAATTATGTTGTCTTAAAAAATGATATTGCGATAGGGATGATGGAGACTTACGTGTCTTTTTTATTTCATCTTAAGTACATTATGTTTCTGTGCTCTTTGGATGTATAGACACAAGAAAATTAAGGTCCGTACTACAGGGAACCTTGACATTAGTAACTATGTCTACATATCAGCTATTCTCATAGACTGTCATGGTGGGTTGAGGTTTAGAACAGTTGTATATCTTTCCTCTATACTATTTAATTCCCCAGTCAATAATAATGGTCTCTGTCAAAATTAGCAAGCTAATGTTGACATATGGTATAGGTGGCAAGAAGTGAGAGGATGTTTCTTCCCAAAATACAGCTTTAGTTGAATTGTTTCACTACTCTAAAACCTCAAATGTCCTATTGCTACTGGATCCGTTCCTATTGCTCAGATTGGCATTAAACACTCTCTACCTTAGCTATTCAATTTCATATTGTCAACAGAAGCTTTCCAGTCCAGACAGAGATAGCTCCTATGCCAGCACCCCCATCACCACCAGCAGTGCTTCTTCTGACCTGTATACTCTGCTGTTTCCCAGACCAACCTTCCTCTAAGTTCCTCTTGCTTGGATTACCTCTATCGTATGCTCTAGTACTTGGCCCTATAATGCATAGGTTAGTTACTTTCTGTCATTCCCACCAGACCATGCAACCTTGATAGTTGGACATACTATTTTACTAATATCTTTTCTATGTTTCATGTGGTATAGGTGATTATTAATGAACGGCTTTTTTGATTATTTACTTCCAGAAAACGTGCGAAGCAGCCTACAATCATGACACATGTACATATGGCAGTCAAAATATTAAATAATGAGATCAGAAATCATAGAAAAAGAAAAGGACAGAACTACTCTGGAACTTGAAATTTGATAGTTACTGTGACTCTAAGCATCCTAGCATCCAAAAAACGGGAAACAGCAAACATACAAACTTAACAATTTAATTTCACCTTTGAGAAAAACAAAACCCATAGGAAGTCAGAAGAACATTTCTCTGTACCCAAGAAAGAGATGTTTTTCTTAATTAAAACAAATTAATAAATATAAAAACTATTGCTCATTTTTTTACTTCAGTTATTCACATGTAAAAGACATTTGCACAAACACACATACATAGTAAAAGGAAATCTATCGTATGCTAAAAATATCTATCATTGGGTCTTGGAAAAGGAAACGTACTTACAGGGGCACCAGGGATGCCTCGAGGCCCAGGTTCTCCATCTAAGCCCCGAGCACCCTGCAAAAAAAACAAGACAAAGAAATGAAATTGAAATGAATCATGCATCAGAAAGGGCACATCGGTCTTTCTAAAGATAGATAGATAAAAAGGAGGTTTTGTGTTTGCAATATATACTGTATTCATCAGTGAACCCCCAGGAGTAGTAAATAAGACATCTGAAATATACAAACACTAGTTTACATCTTCTCATCCCACCAGAAGTACTTACACCTAATCTTTATACCACTCTAGATATTTTAAGTTACTACTACATCCATTCTTGATTGCGGACATGAACTAAAAACACTGGTACCTATTTAGAGAACTTGTCAAGCCTATGGGAAGAGGTTTGGTAGTTACCCGTAGGGTTTTCGGGATTCCTATGGGAATTCATTCACAGTGAAGACCAAGGAGGCACCCAAAAAATAGTTGCCATGGATTCTGCTACTGCTAACCCTGTGGGAAGGATTTCTGGGACTCTGGGTTTCCACCAAGAAAGAATCATATATAGAATAAGAAATTCATCCTTATGATTTGAAAAAATGGATTGTAATAAGGATTTGAGAAGCCCTCCTCCCATCCTGGGTAGATGTTACATTCAGTTTATATAAAGTAGTTGATCTAGTCTCTCAAAAACAAATTCATCCTACCAAGTGATGATGGCACGAGAGCTACGAAGCTTTATAAATATAATTATCTTGAACTTATCTCTGACTTGGTTATATATTACACATATCACCTCCTTATTTTCATCATAAAAATCAAAATATGATTTTGAAACAAAAAGATGGTATTTTTTAGAGCTGTCTGTGTATGCTACATAAGAAAATACAGCCCACTTCTTTAACTCTTTTTCTCTTACTAAGTGAATGAGAAGGTAAAAATGCAACTGAGGGGAACAGGCCATCTCTTAATGAACAGGGTTGAGATGGAGAGATGATAAAATAGATGGAAACAGTCAAAAGAGTATTGGATAGACATCAAGCCAAAAAAAGCAGGTGGACAGTGTCTGTAGTAAGAATTACAAATTTAAAAGCCTTTGATAGAAGGTTCAGACATAAGTAGAATCAAAGAAAGAACACAGTGAAGCAGAGGCACCACTGAGCCTTGGGATTCTTTGATCCCTGAAAACCAGAACAGAGCAGAAGGCATCCGACAGTCACCAGGGAAGAAGAGGTTTGGAAGACTTGAAAAAGGCCTTGAATTGGTCATTCAGCTTGTGTTGTGAGAGCATGCCCAGCCTTTGCATTATAGAAATGGCTTTGAGAAAAAAAAAGAGAAAGAAATGGCTTTGATGCACTCCCCCCCCCTCTCTCTCATACTGCGGTTCAGCAGGAGCTCAGATCCAAACTGCTGTTACTAGGTAACCACTCCATGAGTCTAAGTTCCTGAGAAGAGCTTTTATTATTATTATTATTGAAAGCAATTTGACAGAAATCAGAGGAAATGAGAAATTTTGAAAAATACCAATAGAAAATTACCTCAAATAAAGAGCATATCAAGAACAGTAACTGGTTTCAAAGTGAGGGGGTCACATACGTTAGGAGATGTTTTAAACCCAGAAAAAGCAAAGGCCTAGGTATCAGCAACTTTATAGTAAATGGTATTTATTATTTAATAACAGAAGAGATACACCCAGAATGTTACTTAAGATAACATGAATGTAGAAATATAAAATCTGTTTTTTTAAAGTACAGTGTTTTTAGGAAAGAATTATTCTAGAGGAAATGGAAGAAGAAAGCAGGCAGAATGAGAATACGTACGAGAGACAAAGAGGCTGAAAAAGATGAAATTGAGGAAATTATTCACAAAATCAATCTTTCAATTTACAAAAATGTGCATCTCTTTTAAAATAAAATATTTAAATTCATTTATTGAGCACCTACAATGGGCAAGTTGTTCTTGTTTAGTTGTTAATAAAAGGTTCTGTGCTTCTGTGTGGAATGACACAAATTTGCCAATAGTTGTTCTAAAGAGAATGGGGCAAGAGTCAGAAGTGGTGGTAGACAAAAGTGTGTTGTTTTTCTTGTTGCTGTTTTCTCTGGAGCCTACAAATAGCATTTCCTAACATAGTTTCTAAAAATGGTAACCATTTTCTTACTATTTGGTGGAGAAGCTAGACACACCCCTACACACACAGGCATGTATACAGAGCATGTAAAACATTTCAGAGCACATCATGAACTTTCAGGTTTCCACTGTTTTGCTTATGATATTCACTCAGCCAAAGCATTCCCTGGCCTCCATCTTCCATTAACGGTAATACCTAATCCTTAGGCCCAACATCCTTCTAATGCCACCTCCTGCATGAGCCCTCCCAGCCCTTACCAAGGTTAGCCATTCCGTCTTCACTCCCTCATACTACTTGCCCTCAAATGTATGGCTCTGTTGTTTGCACTGTAATTAGCTATCTCTGTTTTTTTTTTTCCTCCATAAATAACAAACTTGCTGAAGTCCTTATTTCTCTTTCACTCACCCCAGCATCTCACAATGTCTTGCTATGTAAATACTGGGAAAGTCTGGTCTCTAAGACCAGGCAAAGAACAAGGTGGTGAACTCCAGCCACAAGTGTATGATCCCTGTTGAAGGAAGGGCTCAGCAATCAGTTTGGCAGAAGAGCCCCAATGGCTCTACATCCTTGTGGGTATCCGGCCTTCTCTCACCTCTCCCTTTCCAGCCTACCCTGTCTTAGCCTTGCTCTCCAGGTATTGTGTCAGCGTTACCAGCATTAACTATAGATAATGCTAAAGAGATCAATATAACAGCACTGTTTACTCCTATTTACCTGCCTAAGTATATCCAATACATGACAAGTGTCATGCATACTACTCATTTCTATCACCTATGTTTATAACAGAAATGTGAGAACCTAATCTACAAAGTACCAAATACAAAATAAAAGTGATGCTGCTGAAGATAAGAAGATATTTTCAAATGGTCCAAAATTTAAACATTTATACATTTTGGTATTGTATTATCATCACCATCTTACTTTTTCCCCTTTGGCCCCAATTATGCCGGTGATGCCTCTCAATCCTTGAGCTCCCTGGAAATGTCAAAAAGAAAAGTGAATTACTGTAGTTGGAGTACACATTTCTTTATCTCACCATGAAAGATGATCCGGAAGAAGGATGTTATCCTAACCAAAGATAACACTAAGAAATAGTGACATTATATAGATGAACTTTTCTAGTTTAGAAAGAAAAATCCAAGGAGACTTCTTCTGATAGTAAACCCTTTTTCAATATCCTGAAGACTTACACAAACCCAGAGTTGGAACAATTACTAATTAAAATATCATTAACTCATATACAGAATACACTCCCATTCCCACCTCCTCCATGGTTTGTAACTTGGTTACATGTAACAGGATTGTCATTTTAGACCTTGAAATAATTTTTTCTCCCCAATGTATGCCATCAAAAGCAATTAGGTTCCCAGGCTAATCGACAAAAGCTTATGAACTATAAACAGAGCTGGAGCCTCCGTCAACCTCTTGTAGTCACTATTCATTACACCATTTCTATGATACAGGCCTTCTGAACTCATTTGGGGCAGTAGAAACCCATCTCACCTAATCTCAGGCACAGGAGTGGGTAATCCTAGAAAGGAGGCTGTGGGGTGTGATCTTTCAATAATGAAATGTTATCATTCTTGACTCTCTCGCCCCACAACAGCAGGGCTCCAAAAATGGGTCCTGTGAAGAGTGAGCTTAAGAGCTCTCTTGGGAGCTTCATACTCCATCAAGAAAGTGGGGTAGCTACTTCTGCACAACTTGTTAACTGTCCACTGTAACTGGCTTAAAGTAAAGTAGCTCTAGGCCAGATATTTCCTTGTGTTCTCACTTGGAGAAAATGGGAGCAATTCTATGGCCAACTCTTCATCCAGGTCAGTCACAAATTCTATGTAGATCAATTGGGAACAACCTGAAGTACAAATGTGCAGGATGATCCAGCTTAGGATATCCACTTAGGATATAATGTGAGATGTGGTCATATCAGATTAAAATGGCCCTTCTTGAAGGCAATTCTACAAAAAGAATTCTAAAAATATTTGAGTCATAGCAGTGACATGACAATGCCATGCATCATCTCTCAAGGTGACTACTTTGAAGGGCAGAGCTTGTATATAAATGTCCCAAAAAGTGTTTAAAAAAAACAAAATTTGTGTGTTACTTTATAGATACACATTTAAAAAGTGAAAATTTGTGCATTTTACAGAAACATTTTGTCATATTCATTCCCAAACTCCAGAAGGTCAGCGAGCACTAATGAGATCTGCCCCTGGACCACTTGAGCCATGTAGTACCCAACAGAGATCTTTAATCCATGAAAACATTTTTTCTTAATCTGCTTGCAAAATCCTGTGCTGAGAATCTCTGGGAATGGCTTCAAAAATAATTTTTTAAGTCCCTACCAAATTTTCATCAGATCAAAAAAAGCATGTCTCACACT
This sequence comes from Rhinolophus sinicus, assembly GCF_036562045.2. Classification (NCBI taxonomy): domain Eukaryota; kingdom Metazoa; phylum Chordata; class Mammalia; order Chiroptera; family Rhinolophidae; genus Rhinolophus; species Rhinolophus sinicus. The sequence goes on from NC_133755.1 coordinate 109,161,390, forward strand.
TTTCATCTCCATCTCCCACCTGCAAACTAGAGTCTATCTCCTTATTGTCTCACATTAAGAGCTCAGAGAAGGCACTTTTCTGGATCAAACACCTTGGACTCCTCCAGATACTCTTAAAGTTCTCACGTGACTTAAAAGCAGAGGCTATTTCTTACAGATTCTCTGACTCCTTTAGCTTGATTTCCCATAGGCTCTGGTAAGCACTAATCTGCACAGCTCCTTGAACCCATTGTAAAAGCCCAGCTTGCAGGGAGAGCAGAGCAGGTGAAGGAAGCGTGAGCCCATGTTTCTCTCTGTTAACTGGTTCCTGAGAACAGAACCCGAGTTTCTTTTACATAGTCCATATCTGGGCTAGCTGCAAGGTTCAATGAATATTCTGAAATTGTTATTTCCATAATTGTTATTACTCATTGTAAGGAGGAAAAAAGTGTACCAACTCCACTTTCATATATGAAAGTAATGTAAATTCCAATTTAACAAACATTTTAAATTGAAGTATGCTGATGTCCCCAATTACCTCACTGTGGATATTATTGCAGCAATCTGCCGAAGCACAAGGGACCAACTTTTTATTAAAACACATTATTATGAGTAATTAAGAATGTTCTAATTATAATGATTATATGTTGGCATAAGCTACATTAAATTTAGTAGATGATATACCTGCTGCATATTCAGGATACACAAAATTTTCTTATTATAGCGTGTGATAGAACCATAGAACATAATATATGTATTATTAATATATAATATATACTTATTACAATATATGAATATATAAATTATTAATATATAATAATACATATATATTATTCCTCTTGTGTTCAATATTTTATTTCAGATTTCCTAGCCTTGAAATCTAGTAAATGAATGTATGTAATTATAGGTAGAATATTTTCTGTTAAAACAGTGTTTAAATGTACAATGGGGACCCTTTCCAAGGTTGAAAAAATGATACTCTCCCAATGCTGCCTTGGTGGAAAAAATAGAGACTATCGTGTTAATGTAACACTATAAATCCAAATGCTAAATTAAAAAAAATTCCAAATATCATGGAAAAAAATATTGGCATATCCTAAATAAATGTTTCTTTTAAAATACTTTACTGGAGGTCCTGTAGCTCCCACTTCTCCTGGTTCTCCCTGTTCACCTTCTTCACCCTAAACAGCAATAGGAACGCACACCAAATGTTATTCTCGCAAATGCACATGGGAACAGCCTCAGTCTAGATCAGCACATTGTAAATGCACTTGGCATCCCCCAAATTATTCTACTATATATATACTCTCAAAAATTAATTTACATGAGTAATCCATATTAATTGCAGAACATTCAGAAAATACAGAGATGTATAGGAATAAAATCACCCAAATTTCACCTTTCAATTATAAATACCAGTAATATTTTAGATGATTTTCTAAAGAAAGGGGTGGGGGGAGAGAAAAAACAATTATGTGTTCATGTTCCAAGTATATGTGTATATTAGATGGTATGATTATGCAAATATGATCGTACTATACAAACTTCTCCATAAACTACAATATTATTTAATCATGATTTTCATTTTTAACTTTTCTTATAATTTTTGTAACATATACAATGTGTTTAATGTATTTAAATCAGTCTTTCCTTTCATGGCTTATACCTTTGATGTCACTCATAGAAAAGCTAGCTCTATCCCAAAAATATGTAATTATTCCTCCATATTCTTCTTCTAGTAATTGTATAATTTAATTTCTTACATAGAAATCTTTAATTATCATTAATTTATTTGATGTAAAATATAAATCTACCTTTTTCTTTTTTCCTTGTAATGGCCACTGGCTCCATTATCACTAATTGAACAGTAGATTCTCTACACACGAGTTAGATAATTCATCTTTAACATATCCTAAATTGTTATATATACTTGTTTCTAAACTTCCTATTGTGCTGTACTGTTCTGTTGTATGTTACCAATACCACAACTTTTAAAAAGATTTTTATTAAAAATATAGGTAGCATGCAATATTATATTAGTTTCAGATGTACACAATAGTTATTCAACATTTAGATACCTAAAGAAGTGATCACCATAAGTCCAGCAACCATCTGACACTGTACCACACAATCACAATATTATTGACTATATTTCCTATGCTGTACATTACATCCCCATGAATTATTTGTTTTACACCAGGAAATTTGGACCATTTATTGCCCTTCACCTTTTCCCCCCTTTTTAATTTTTCAGTTACAGTTGACATTCAGTATTATTTTATATTAATTTCAGACATATAGCATATGGTTAGATATATATATAATTTAAGAAGTGATCCCCCTTTCTAAGCTAGTACCCACCTGGCACTATGCATAGTTATTACCGTATCTTTGACTATATTCCCTATGCTTTACTTTACATCTCCATGATTATTTGTAACTACCAATTTGTACTTCTTAATACCTTCACCTTTTCACCCTGCCACCACCCCCTTCCCAACTATCACCCCAATAGATCTAGTACCCATCTGACACCATCCATAGTTATTACAATATTATTGACTATAATCCTTATGCTATTCCCTACATCCCCATGACTACTTTGTATCAACCAATTTGTACTTTATCCCTTACCCTTTTTCACCCACCCACAACCCTCTTCTCATCTGACAACCAACAAAATTTCTCTGTATCTATGAATCTGTTTGTGATTTGTTTGTTTATTTTGTTTTTTAGATTCCACATATAAGCGAAATCACATTGCATCTGTCTTTCTCTGGCACTTCACTCAGCACAATTACCTCCAGCCCTATCCATTGTCACTGCAGATGGGAAGAACCCATTCCCTCCATTGGCCAAGCAATATTCCATTGTATACATGTACCACCTCCTCTTTATCTATTCTTCTATCAATGAACACCCAGGCTGCCTCCACGTGTTGGGCATTGTAAATAATGCTACAACGAATATAAGGATTCACAGGTCCCACGAAGTAGTGTTTGGGTTTCTTTGGATAAATACCAGGAAGTGGGATTACTGGGTCCTTCTTGCCTCTTTTTAAAGCCTTTGTTTTAAAGTCTATTTTGTTTGGTTTAAATATTGCTATCCCAGCTTATTTTGCTTGTTTCCATTTTCATGAAATACCTTTTTCCATTCCTTTACTTTGTGTGTGTCTTTCAATCTGAAGTGAGTCTCTTATAGGCAACATAGTAAGGGTTTTGTTTTCTTATGCATTCTGCCACCCCATGTTTCTGATTGGAGAATTTAATCCACTTACATTGAAAGCTATTGTTGATAGATATTATTCATATTTGTTTATCTTTTTCCCCATGTTAAAGAAGTGCCTCTAACATTCCTCATAATACTGGTTTGGTGGTGAAAATTCCTTTAGCTTTTTCTTATCTGGGAAGCTCTTTGTCTGTCCTTTGATTTTAAATGATAGCCTTGCTGGGCAGAGTACCCTTGGTTATAGGTCCTTGCTTTTTGTCACTTTGAATACTTTGTGCCAATCACTCTGACCAGCAAAGTTTCTGTTGAGAAATCAGCTGACAGTCTTATGGGAGATTCCTTGTAGGTAACTGACTGCTTTTCTCTTAGCTTTTAGAATTTTCTCTTGCTTTAACCTTTGCCATTTTAATTATAATGCATCTTAGTGTTGGCTTATTTGGGTTCATTTTTGGGGGGACTCTCTGTACTTCCTGGACTTGTATGTCTATTTCCTTCACCAGGTTAGGAAAGTTTTCAGTCATTATTTATCAAATGGGTTCTGAATCCCTTGCTTTCTCTTTTCTCCTTCTGGGACCCCTATGATGTGAATGTTGTTATGCTTGATGTTGTCCCCGAGGTCTCTTAAACTCTCTTCTTTTATTGGGGGGGAGGGTCGTTTCTGTTTTCTTTTTGCTGTGTTTTCTGCTACCTTGTCTTCCAAATTGCTGATTCAGTGTTCTGCTTCATCTAGTCTGCTAGTGATTCCTTCTAGTGCAGTTTTCATTTCAGTTATTGTATTCTTCACTTCTGACTAGTTCTTTTTTGTGGTTTCTATTTCCATTGTTATGCTTGTTATCTCTTTGTTGAAGTTCTCACTAAGTTCCTTGAGCATCCTCATAACCATCGTTTTGAACTTTGTCTCTGGTAGGATGCTTGCCTCCGTTTCGTTTAGTTCTTTTTCTGGAGTTTTTTCCTGTTCTTTCATTTAAGATGTATTTCTTTGTTTCCTCATTTTGGCTGCCTCTCTGTGTTTGTTTCTATGTATTAAGTAGGGCTGCAATGTCTCCCAATCTTGCCAGGTGGCCTTATGTAGTAGGTGACCTGTGGGGCACAGTGGCACAGTTTCCCCGGTCACCTCACCAGATGCTCCAGGAGCGTCCCTTGCGTGGGTTGTGGGTGCCCTCCTGTTGAGCCTTGATTGCTGTTGGCACGTCATATGTGGTGTTGATCTTCAGGCTGACTAGCTGTGAGGTTTGGCCACGTCCACATTTTATGGGCCACTCTATGGGGGGTTATCTCATGGAACATGATTTGCCCCAACAGGCTCTGGTGCCTGTTGAGACCACCCTTTATGGGGCTAATTGGGTGGTGCTCTGCTAATTGGTGGTCTGAAACCAATCTCCAGGTATGTTGGTTCTGGGGCCTCTCTGGGAGGGGCTCTGGTGTAAGTCCAGGTCAGCCATTACCTGTGCCTAGCCGGGAAGTACCTAGTAGGAGCTACAAAACAATCCACAGTTGGTCACTGCCTATGCTGTACCTAGAGGTGCATGGGAAAGGTCACGCTGCAAACTGAGGACAGCTGCCACCAGTACCCAGTCTAGGGTAGTTCCACAAAAATCCAGGACACTCCAGAAAGGTTCAGCCACTGATAAAGCCTCCAGAAGTAAGGAATTGACTGTGGCTGGGTCTCAGTGAGTCAGCAGGATGGAGCAGCTCACCAGACCAATAAGATTCTGATTTGGCCTGTGGGGATGGGCTCAACACAGGAAAGATGGTGTCCACCTGTGACTGCACAGGAGGAGGGCACCACACAGGGCCCCCGTCCAGTCTTCGCCCTGAATTTACACACCTCAGTCTCTCACCATATGTCTCCTATGCCCCCTGAGTCACCGTACCTCCGCAGGAGCCCAGGGTGTGTGCCTTCACGGTCCCTTTATGAGGATGCCCAGGTTTCCAACAGCCTTCCATCCCACCTGAATGGTCGGAATCCCCACTGTTTTTTACAGCCAGAAGTTGGGGGGGCTCCTCTTCCCTGCACCAGTATTCCAAACTGGGGAGCCTGGTGTGGGGGGCTGGGGTCCCCTGTTCCTTCATGGGAAAACTCTGTGGCCAAGATATTTCTCCTGATTTTCAACTGCCACACGTGGGTGTGGGAGCAGCTTGTTTCTCATCTCTGCCCCTCCTACCAGTCTCTACATGGCTTCTTTATATTCTTAATTATAAAACTTCTGTTCAGCTAGACTTCAGATGGTTTTCCAGGTTGACTGTTTTACAATTTAGTTGTAATTTTGATGTGTTCTTGGGATGAGGCAAGCATAGCATTTATCTACTCCACCATTTTGGATCACCTTCCCAATACCACAACGTTTTAATTATTGCAATTTTATAATATATTTTATTCTCAGGTAGAATTCCTTTACCTTTATTTTCATTTATAGTTACTCTTATTTTTCAGTTTTCCTAAGTGTTTACTCTTCTAGATGAACTTGAGAATAGTTGGATAGATCGTCACAAAAATACTACTTGCTTTGTATCAGGACTACATTAAATTAATAGATTAATATGTAGAGAATTAGAATCTCTACAATATTGAGTCTTTCTATCTTGTAATTCAGTTTGCCTTCCTATTGAATCAAATTTTTTTCTTTCTATTATATCAGTAAAGTTTTGTTCTTTTCTTCATATTAGTCTTAAATATTTCTTAAATTTGTTCCAAAGTATTTTGACTATTTCATAACTATTGCCAATGGAATATATTTCCATTGTTTTCTAACTAATTATTGTTTTGACTTTTTCATATTAATTCTATAACCTCTCATGCACTTTTAAATGTTAATATATTCCATAAGGAAATCCAACTGCTGCTTCTTACAGAAAGATTATTTTATTAACTCTGAAAGAGAAGTTATTTTCTCTCTGACAAGTTTTACTTTTTACAATAGATATACTTCCCTGCATTTCTGTGATAATAGATATCTATCTTAAATTGTGAAATTAATCATGAGAAAAACTCTTTATTTTTAATATTATGTAAATGAAATCACAGAAGATCCATTTCTATTGCTTAGTACATGCTTTGATTCATGATATTCTTGCCACAGACTATACCTTATTTTTGGAGATTTTCACACACACACACACACACACACACACACACACACTCAAACACACACAGAGATACATAAAATTTAACAGCAGTACTAATATAGAGCACTTGAGCATATGATGCAAAGAACTAGGTCATACCTAAGTCATTTATACTTGATCTTTGTATTAATTATAAAATCTTACATACTGGTTTTAGTCTCATAATTATGTTCAGATTATTTTCTATAAGAACATAGGATTGACAGTGGGCAGAGGCAGTCCCAGTGGGAAAGCCTGTAAATTAGTTAGCTCATAGCAAATAATCAACAGATGTGTATAATAAAATACTACTTATATTTCTCTACCTACCTACAAAAACAATAGTGATTGATATGTCCACTCTAAGTGTTCATTTGCAGGGTATGGGTATTTTCTCATAGAGTCTTTATAAACCTTCGAGTAATGTAGTTGATTTAAATATTTCACCAGCAGATGAATAGCACACAACTAATCAATAATCACAAACTTAAGTGACAAATTTAGAAGTAGTAATTTATTATCATTTTACTGAAATATTTTGACTACTTATTCCTATATTCATAAATGATTTTAAAAATCTTTTTAAAATAATTTATTGAGTAAATTCAAAGCAGAATTGTGAACCTAAGTGCAAACTTCAGACCCCTACTCTTAAGTCTTCATCATGCTGCTTTCAGTTTCACAGTTCAGTTCATCTATTAGCCCTTTCAAAGTTAATTATTCAATGAGCTATTGTCATACTCTTTTCATATGTCAATTTTTAAAAACACCATTGCAAGTTTTAAGTGACACAAACATGCAAAATAAATTTAAAAATTTTTCAACAATTTCAAATGAAAATTGTGGCCAATTATCTCACACACCAAAACAATTTGCAGGTTCCTCATTGAAGACCAAACCAAATTTGAGAGTCCAGCTAATTAACTTGTATAGGTATCATAACTACTGGTTTCCTGGGGAGAATGGAGAGATTCTCTGATTGACAGCTCTATCCCCAAATCCCATGGGATGGGGGAGTAGAAGTTCCCCAGATAAAAGGAGTCATCAAAAGAAGAAGGAAAGGATGCATAGCATAAAAATAACAGAAGTCTGTATCTGCTTTACCATGGGTATTACCTCACAAATATCTTTTAGTGTAATTTAATATTCTTACATACTTATTTTTATGGTTAAATAATATCCTATTATATGGATATACCATATTTAATTTAGTCAGTAACCTGTAATTGGACATATATGTATATATGTATATATATATATATTTTTTTTTTGCACCCCTAGTACTTAAACAGTAGCGCATAAAAGGTACTTAATAAATATTTGTTGAATTTTTCAAATTATGAATTTTAAGATTCAGCAGAAGAATGGGCATGCAGAAATATTTCCAAAGTACTCAATTTTTTTTCTGTTTTCTCCAATTACAACTTAAGAACCCAGCTGTTATATTCCAGATAAATAAAATGCCTTAATTATTCAGAACCTAACTAATAAAAAAAAACCTTCTAAAATAAATGTTCAAACTGTAATAAGGTACAGAAAATTGGCTTATTTATCCTGATTACCTGAGGTTGTTCAGCAGTCTGATTTTTACTAAGGAGTTCAAGTATATTAATGCTTGAATATATTAATAAATTGCCTCTCCAGCTCTAAACATCCAAAGAAAAAGACTAATCTTCTGCCACTACTCAATAAAGGTACAGAAAAACATAGTCAACAAAGTCCAGAGGACCTGCATTAATAAGAACAGTTTGATCTTGGAAAATATAGAAGTAACAGAGACAAAAATTATACTATACAGGAAGTCAAATTCTTAGACACTTAAATAAGATTTATACTAGTGGATGAAAAAGGAAAAGTAAGCCACTTTGTTTTAAATTTCAGCCTTGGTTTTTCCACAGGGCATGCCAGCCCCAATGCAGCCTGTGCTATGGATTCCATGTTTGTATCCAGACAATAGCATAATTCCTATTGCTAACTTCCAGATTAGTCAAAATCTAAGTTATATTGAAATAAGATCAGAAATCGCTAAATTATTTCAGAACTTAATACCAGAAGCTATCAGCCAGTTACCAACTTCTCTGTTTGCTAGTCTCAGCAACACTTGTCATACAATTTTATAGTTGTCATAAAATTTTGTGTAGTGCCATGAAAACGCTAGCTGAATAACATTTGACTGTCAAAAACATCAAGGATAAAAGCTGAATGTGATTGATTTGAAAAGGAAAGCAAAAGGTAGCAATACAGAAAAAAAGGGAAATGTATGATGCTTTCTTTGTTTTTTGTAATTGAACAACATTAGAATATTATGCTTAGCCAGACTGTTGATGCATCTACAGAGAATTTTTCAATCATCATTTGAAAAGGGAGGGTAAAATATCATGCTATATTATTCCTTATAATTCCTTACAGTAAAAATGGTCACTACCTCCTAATAACAATATACCCATTAAATACTCATTTTCCTTACCTTGTGACCTTGTCTTCCAGGTTCACCAATTTCTCCTTTAGGCCCTTTATGACCCTAATAAATGCAAAAATAAATAAATAAATAAATAAATAAATAAATAAATAAATAAATAAATAGACCAATAAATAAAAAACAGTTGTATTGGGTTTGACACAGAAAGTGGTCAGAAGATTCCGAAAGTGATCTTGCTGCCCCAAATCTGTGTCAATGTGCTGCTAAGGAAAAGGTTATGTGACTACCCTAAGTGACCTTAATAACACCATGTGTGTTACATTACTGCTATATATGGTAAATATCAGTTTTAGTTAATAGAAAAACACTGTTCTAGAATAGCAAAAGCTCCATTACCTGGTTTAGCAACATGATGCACTGCCTACTCGTCCCTAGATCCCTCCATCCCAAACTTCCTCTCACAGTTGGGTTAAGAGCTTTAAGTCTCTTCCAATAACTTATTTTCTGGAGGTGACATCCCTGACCCAACTCAACTGGCTATCCCCTGCTCTCTGGAGCTCTCTGAAGGGCTCTGAAAACCCTTCTGCCCTCTCTATACCCACCTCCTTCCTGGAGGTGGAAGAAGGGACTTATGCAGATGTACAGCTTTCTGCCTCTTCTTGTACACAATCTTAAGTGCAAACAGAAATCTCTAAAGAGCAGTCAGTGAAGGCTGCATAGCGTGAGAAAATATCCCTATCTTTGCTTGTCAGTATACCTGTTCTAAGCGTATGTGTGCTTTGGACAATAACATGTGGCAAATATGAAATGAACATTCCAAAATCAAGTCTATCAGAGCTTTCACTCTCAGAGCCTCTCTTGTTCCGAGAGTGAAAATCTTTGTGAAAAACAAGACACCAATCCAGGCCCAAATCTTCTGCAGTTGTGGGAATCCACTAAACTAAACTGAGAGAAAACCATAATTGGAAAACCAGTGCCTTGGGGCTTTTTAGATCACAGCAGAACTCCATTGGTCTGGAATTTTTCAAAATCACTTTAGATTCATAGACTAGAGAGAGAAAGCCATTTAACTTCAGCATATGGTATTTATTTTTTCATTTTTATGGGAAATTTAAAGTAATTATGTCAGAGTGAGAGAAAACAATGTTTTTGGAAAGTCGTTTTTCTTCCCTATTTTACACAGTTTCTCCATTAAAAAAAAAAAAAACTAGGACAGGTTCAAATACAGTACGTGCACAACCCCCCCGCCCCCTTCATAGGAAGCAAACATCTGAACTTTAATTTGGTGACTAAAGTCTCTCAATCCAATATATTTTATTGGTATTTCTTTTCTGAGCAACAAAAGTACTGTGTAAGCAAACATTTGTGTCTCAGTAGGAAGACCTGTCAGGGGCACCAGCAGGAATTTCTAGGACAGATAAGGACCACAGACTAAGCCACAGAATAAGCCAATACAGACTTGCCTAATCCATCAAGTGGGGTCTCTGCACCAGGAAGGCTAGTGCATAAAGAAAAGGTTCTGTGTTTTCTACAGATAACACTCTTGAAAATAAAATTCTGAAATTATTCTCTTACCCTCAAGCCTGGTATGCCTGGATATCCTGAGCGACCTGGTGGACAGGCATTGGGACACTGCCAAAGACCAAGAGAGACAGAAAGTGCATAAACTAAGGTCTCCACTTTATGACAAAATGGTATTTGGGGGGGGGGGATTCCAGCTATAGCACCCCAATGCAATTATATTCATTCAATAACCGAGAACAACCCTTTCCTTTTTTTATTTCATTTTAAATAGAAAATACAGAATATAAAAAACCCTTTCCCCACATAGCCACCATCCAGATTTAAGAAATGTTATTATTTTGCCATAGTTATTTTAGATGTAATTTATTAAAGAAATAAAACATTTCCAGATAACCCATTATACCACGACCTGGTCCTTTCCCCTTACCTCCCTTCCACTGGACTAACTACCCTGAGGTTCACATTGCCTCATCAAATGGGCCAAAATGGCATTTAGTGCAGTTTACCAACATCATTTGACTATTAGTCTAGAAGTAAAACAAGTCTCAGAGTGAATTATTTTATTTTTACTTTTTAAAATTGGGGGGCTCTGGTAGAAAAACATGCCCTTGTCATAAAGTAAAATGATTATGGAAAAACAAAGATATTTCTATAATGAAAAACAGAGTCTGAATGTATATAAGCTACAAGTTTACTAGTTTGCTCTGCAATCTGAGTAAAGTAAAAGACAAATATACAACATCTTCCAGCAACATAATTTTAAAGAAAATTTTTCTGAATATTACGTGGTCTTTGACTTAAAACTGTATTTTGTTCAAAGGAACGCATCTTACCAATGGATCTCCATCCTGAAAGCCAATTGTTCCCTAAAGTAAGAAAATATTAAAGTTAAGAATATCGCTAAATATTTAATTCAAATCGTCTTATAATAGAATGTTCATTGGGAAAAAATATAAATGTACTTGTTCAATAAAATATAAGGTACAAAGAGCCACATATAATATGCTAATATTCTTAAAGCTTGGCTCATGGCTGTGTTTCTTTTAGAGAACCCTGAATTGCAGTAGATTCTGTCAGGGGATTGAAGGGAGATGAAATGAGAGACAGAACAGAAAATATGGGGAACTCTGAATCATAAATTCAAAATATAAATTATCTCCTACTTAAACTCCTATTTTTTAAAATTGCTTACTATGTAAATCCTTTGTAAAAACTAGTTCATTTGAAAATGTTCCTTTCATACATCCAAATTTTAAGCATTTGAGAAATCATAAGCATCAAAAGACAAAATAATGAGTAGCCATTCCCCGTGAAAACCACCTTTTAAGTTATTGTGATTCCTCTACTTTTCTGGCCTAAAAAGACCCATGCTCTGAATGGGTGCAAAAAAAAAAAAGATGGCTATTTTAGAATTTTAGGATGAATCAATTAACAGATATTTCCTTTTTTTTTTTTTTTTTGGTTCTTGCATTTCTTTAACCCTGACTCTCCAGACACAGAGAAATTCAAGCTGCAAATAACTTACACTGGGTCCCGGGGGGCCAGGAGGGCCAGGTGGTCCTCTTCTCCCAGGGTCACCCTAAATTATTTGAAAATTGTGACACATTGGTTATAAACACGTCAAAACACAGTGCACAAAACTGGTGAGAGGGGCTTTAATGGTAAGTGGGACTTTTTCAAGGCATTCCCCTATATTAGAATGATATTACTAGAAATCCTTACAGAGCTCAACCATGCATAGACTTGCCACCAAAATCAATGAGTGGCCCATGATCTAATTAGCTCCACAAAACCAGAAGAATAAAGGGGTTCCAGTCTCACCAAACTAATAAAACAAGGCAGAGAGAGACTTGTGGGAAAAAACTAAGCCAATTCTCTATGGAATGATAACTTTGTCTATCCTAAAAACAAACCAGAAACATGACATATTTTTCTAGTTGATTTACAGAGGCGCTGAACAGTCAATACTGCTAGTGCCATTCCCCTATTGGTAGCAAAAGAAGGCTTACAGGGAGCCTGAAGCTGTGAAATGGAAGGTTAACCTCTGCAATGCCAGACTCTCCATTGTTCTAGTCCCCACAAGCTATCACTTGGTCTGTCACTGCAGTCTCTTGCAAATGGACAAAAGATCAAAGATGACTAAATTCAAGTAAGACACTCAATTGAAAACGGATTCCAATTAGTCTTAATATCCAGAGCTTACTCCTGGCATGTGTTTTCCTTCTTAATGTTTTACCATAAGAAGTCAAAAGCATCTGAGGTTTAATTTATCTTTACAATCATTTCATATTCATTCATTTGTTCAGTAAATAAATTTGTCAAACAGTAAGCATATATAGGAAGCAACAACGGTATATAATACGTGGCTCCTATTCTCAATGAGTTTATAATTATCTGTCTTTCACATAACATCACTACAATATTTTTGAAATATTTATTGAATATTAACATCAAGCACTTATTATCAGCAGTTCCTTCTATAAAGTTCAGCTCTGTATTGCCTAAAGTTAAATTCTGTTGGTTCAATTATAATGATCCTAACATAAATATATTTATAAATGATTTAGACTATTCACTTTTCATTTCATGTATAGAGTATAACACAAAAGTCACTGGACCCCAATCCTGGCTGAGTCTGTATAATGGAGGTGACACTTCATGACTTGATCAGTAATTCTGGAAGTTGGGAAGAAAATTTTAGCTGAAAACTATGGGAAAAATTAAAATCACTCTACAAAAACAAGGTAGCATTTTTATCCCTGGTGCCCATCAATATTATGAACTGAAATAACATTCATAGGCCATTTTTTGGATTTGCAGGGGAAAACATACAGTTAGGGCAATTTGCCTTCCCTAATAACATTGTCTTTTAAATCAGCAAATGTCTACCAAAAGATGCTGTGATACTCACAATTGGTCCAACACGGCCAAGCTCTCCAGGGAGACCTGCTGACCCAGGAGGACCCTGAAGTCAACACATTAAAGGGATATGGTGATTCATGAATGTTTTACAATCTTTCGCAAATGATACCCAATATGATAAACAACTGACTTGAAATTATGTATCTGTGCTAGCTTTGGTTTCCAGTGAGACAATATCTCATTTGAACCAATTTTAATTTCTTAAAATAGACCAGAAATTTCTTACATTAATAAAATATTTTGTTTGGCACAATACAAGTGCTGTCTTAGCGGCCACCTAAGATCATTTGGTAGAACACTATAAACATCACTAGATAGAGTGTTAGTTGGAGAGAAAGCTTGGGATACGAGAACTAGGTCATTTTGTAGATTATGTAAAAATAAGCCAACAGATGACACTCACAGGAGGTCCAGGAATTCCACGGCCCTAAAAGATGAAAATAAAAATTATTATGGTATGTGATTTATATTTAGTATAAATACAGACACAGGCCTAACTCAATTCAAAATTAAACTAAATAAGTATCTGATGCTCATCCTAAAACAAGCACTGGATAAACAAAAGCAAACAAGGCTCTCCCTCTGCAGGAAGCAGAAGCTTGTGTCAGTTCCTCAAACCATTCCTTTCATGTCTAAGCTAACCAGTAATATTTTTTCCAAACTTTTTTTTAAAGAAAATCAAAGTAAATAAGTCTTCCATGCTTGCCCTCGGGAAAACTTACCATCACTCACGAATAGGCATATCACAACCTGACAGTTTAAATAAAGAGTTTTTCATTTTTATAAGACACCTACATTAAAAGCAAAACAGTGAACTGCTTGACAATTTATAACAAGATGTTTGGATGTTTCTCTAAACAAATACTCAGCACCGAGAGGCAGGGGAGGAAAAGGAGTCCGAAACATACCCTCTTTGCCAAGTAGGGCTATATTTCCAGACACCAAATCCAGTAGACATTAAAAATAAAATGGTGTCATTCCTGAAATGACCTATGATGGGATCCTAATTTAATATGCTGAATTTGATTTTAAAGCTAGTCATTCCATCTTTCTCCCCTTTATGCTTTATATCTTTTAAGCAACACCAAACTCTGTATAATTAAAGATTGAAACCACATCACATTCATCCACCCAGCCTGAATTCCCAGCATAGGACCTAATATATAATAAACCCTAACTGTAGGCTTGTTGAACTTAATAAAACTGAACATCAACTGCCTACAATCCCTTATTCTCTCTCTTTTCTTTCAATGTTCAGTTTCCCCCTTGGAGTTCCTCATTACTCTTTTCTTACTTACATTGGTTTGAATAGCTTTTATTCACAGCTATATCTGACACAATTTTCATGTTAGCTATCATTCCAGACTTTCTTTTCTAAAATATTCATATGTGAAGCATCCAGTGGAATCAATGTATACCCTCTGATAATTATATTATTATTTCTAATTATATAGGCAGCCAAAACAAGCAATGATTTCACATAAATAATGTGTTTTAATGGTAAGTGAGACTTTTTCAAGGCATTCTTTGAAAAATTACTTGAACGTTTTAATATGTGGATCAATTTTGGAAATAAGTGTTATGCTTGAAAATACCAAAGTCGTCAATGTTATTTCATTATCAGAGATTAGAAGTTTGAGAAATGTCACTGAGTTTTTTTAAAGGCATCTCTATAAGACGTTGAGCTCTGAGTTGAAAAATGTGAGAGAAAGGGCAGCAAGCTATTCACTTCTGAAAACAGGCTTTAATGGAAAAGTTGATAGTCACTGAAATACAGCAAAGAAAACAGTACAACTAGAAAACAAGGAGGAAAAATACAGATTAATGAAAAAAAAAGGGGGGGGGTGGGAATGAAGAGCAAAATAGAAAGGAAAAGCAGCCTGAGAACCTAGTTCTCTTACACACAGAAATAACAAATCTGCCAGATTGTGCAATGTAGGAAAAGACTGGCCAGGGAACCAGGCAGGTGATAATATCTGATGGGTGATATTTCATTAGGGATAAAACCAGTTGTGAAGAAAGTGGTATAATGCCATGGGCTAAACACTGAATACTTCAATTTGCTGTTGTTATGCAAGAAATGTTTTCTCTCAGTGGGGGTGGAAGGGGCGTTGTCTATTGGGAAATACCATCTGCAAACAGACATGTTTTTTTATACTGTACATTCAAGTTTCTCTAAAATTTTTCTGTTCATAGAATGCTTGCACCAGATAAGTTATAAACTTCTTAGTGATGTATATTATGTAGAAAACTTCATTTAGAATTTCACAAAGGCAGAATTTTACCCAAAGATAGGATATTTTCAATTCTATCCCTTGACATTCACTTACTGGAAATCCACGAGATCCCGGCACACCAGGTTCTCCCTAAAAATAAAAATAGCTTTATTTAGAATAAAATTTAGCTTTTTTTAGAATAAATAGGTAAATATACAAACTGCATAAATATTCAAATCATTAAAAAACTCCACCTTCGTGTTTTTAATTTAAATCAACTAAAACACAATTTTAGTTGGACAGTGTATTTCAGCTACTTCACAACTAATCTGTTAGTTGATTTGCAAATACTATGACAAAAATATACTTCTGCATTTAATTAATACGAGTAATTAAAACCAGAGGAATAACTTACTTTTAGTCCTCTTGGTCCAACAGAGCCAGGGGATCCATCAGGTCCAGTTAATCCCTAACATATAAGATGTTAGAACTATTATAGCATCCTTAGGCAAACTACTAAGTGGGTAATTTCATTTTATGTATTAATTATGTACAAGATGGTTACCTATGTATGTTGGAAATATTTATAAATAGCTTTCTATACTCTTACTCAAAAGTAATGCTTAACATGTCATCAGTTACTTTCTATAAATTTTATCATATTCTTAACTTCCTGCTAACTGCATTGTTTATCACAAGGTTGGATAATATAGTATTTTTGACATTGCTTTGAAAAAAATGCAATATAACAATTACAGTGTTCTAATAGCTAAATCTAATGGGACAACAGGTCATGGCTCTGCCATTTACTCATATTTATGAACCTCCTTTACTTCATTTATAAAATAAAAATACTATATTTCTCTCTGACTCTCTAATAATGTTTCGAGAGTTAATAAAATGTTTCTTCATGAGGAGTTAAAAATAATCAATCTCATTATTGATTTACAGCCACCTAAAGCCCTCTAGCCATCTTCTACCAATGACAATTGCTTATCTAAGAACATTAACTTTTAAAGTTGAAACATTTGAGAGCATGCATGTTTTTACATTATCTTCCTTTGCAAAAATATCTATAATTAAGTATATATTTTCATGTGTGCCACTCCATATATAGAATTTAAGCCAGTTACTATAAAACATACTTATAGCAATCATATTTAATATTAAAGTGTATCTCTCAAACATTCTCATTTTTCCCTACCAGTTCTTATTTTATAATCATTTTCGATATAAAATAGATATTAAAGCTGATAATACTATGTCAATACCTGGATTTCCATTTTGGTGAAGAGGCATTTTTATATTTTTAATTTTTTCTTTACTCTGATACTTTTAGATGTTTTCATTTATAAGGTAATCTTGAAATTATACCTTCCTAAAGATAAACATGTTTATGTGTATCTGTATATATGTACATATACATATATGCATGCATATGTAAATATTTCATAAAACCTATCTATTATCAAGATTTTGGAAAAGACTCAAATGATATTAATCGAGGGAGGGATTCCTTGAAAATATAAAAACCCTATTTAAAAGTGGATCACCAAAACCTATATTTAATCTGTCATAGTCTGCATAACTATCAATAAAATGCTTTCTTATAATTTGTATAGAAATCTAGTTCACTGGCCACCATATTTACATTTCTCTACATCAATTAATTTCTCTCATATCTCCACAGAATGAATCAAAGGAAGCAGAAAAAAAAAATGAGTTGAAAATGTTAATTACTGGAAATTTACCAAAAGTGAAAGTTATTAAAAACACATAAAAGAATTTTTGACAGACTGTCTTGATTTTCAATCAACCTAGTCTAATTACAACACTGTAATTTGGGAGTAAGCCCCATCATCTTAGATGCTGAACACCCATAGTAATGAAACATTCGCTTTTGCATTTCAGCAAACAAACTATACATCCAGGAGCACTCTCTGGAAGCACATCTGGCACATAGATTTTGTAAACCTCAGGGCATGTTTGACTAATGGAATCTCAAATACCCACTTCATGGGGATTATGTCCTCCAAGACCAATCCTGGTCAATTCCCACACACGCAGCCCACCCAACTATCTTCAATCTGTGACTGGAAACACTGACAAGAGTGGAGGACAGTAGCTACTATGTGTGGTAGAATTCCAGTGCCTAATATTAAAGCAGAACCAAGTAAATGATTGGATAACCTGGAGGCTGCTTTCAGGTCACTTCTTATTTAGCATTTTCCATAGGATATGATAAAGTATTTCTATCCCTAGGAAGGTCTTTGAATTAAATTGAAAATACATTCTGGTGTCAGATGTTACGATGAACTCTGTTATGCAATAGCTATGTAGATCAGTATAAACTCCATGAGGACAAGGACTGGACTGCATGTCCATTCAGTCTTTGCACATTGCTCCTAGCAACTAACACACACTCAATTCATGACTACTGAATAGTTTAGCCCGTCAGGTAGAGGGATATTACACTTGTCCGCTCCATATCACTTTTGGTTCAAATCCCAGCTCTGCCACTTAGCTGTGCAACCATTGGCAAGTTGCTTAACTGTATAGTGCCTCAATTTCCTAATCTGTAAAATGGGTATTATAATAATAATAATATCGACCTCATGTGGCAATTTTGAAGATTAAATGGGATATTATACACAAAGTGCTTACGACAATGCCTGGCAGAGTGAGCCCTGAATAAATGTTAGCTATTATTATTATCATTGTTATTATATGGTCAGCTCTGTTCTAGCTGCTGTGAAGAGTTCACATGAAGTATAAGACATGTTCCCTTCCCTCTGGGAGCTTACAACCTCATTCAGAAAGGGTTCTGCAAATAAACAAACCAAAAAAATCTAGATATTAACCACAGGCACTGTACTTCATGGACCCCTCACATTTCTTCAATGCCTTACTATTTCCACTTACACTGACCTTTCAGAATGATTCTTTAATAACTCACTACCTTAATTATTAATATATAACATCTGCCAGTGATAATAGTTGTATACGTTCAAAGGATGTTCTAACCTGTTTCCTGTAAAAAGTGGCATGGTTTAACTATAATTCCTATACATAATTCTAATTCTTCTTCTTCCTATCTTAGACAGATGCTATAAGAACAAATAAAATACTGTTTTACAGAGCTTGCTGAGCATGTCACAGCAAATAGCGCCTATAAGAATGTCTATATTGATATTATTGATGATAATAATGCTGTTGTGCTTTGGGTACAAGGTTATAACCAAGTTCTGACTTGTCTAATTTTACATGTCTATAGGGAAAGAAGTTAAAGTCTTAGCAAGAAAGGAAAGCATATATCTATATCTATATCTATATATATATATATATGTACATATATATACATATATATGTGTATATATATATATATATATATATATATATATATATATATATATATATCCCCACATTCACATTCACACACACAATTCCAATTTGCAATAATTCTTATTTATCAAAGAAATGAAAGAGGGAAATAGTACCGGTGGCAGAAAGAATTGCTTTCATATGAATGTTTATGAAGATAAAGTTCTATATGTGATGATATTGAAGCTGGCTATGTTCTGAACTTTCATGCTGCTGTTTGGCAGGGAACACCAGCCCTCAGTATAATTTCCTTCCAACATTCCAATGACTTAGCTTGTGAGACTCAAGGCATAAGTCTACAAACATAGCTGCCGTGACTCTTTTACCTTTTCTGTTAAAAATCCACTTAACTTAGGATAATTACCTTTAAACCATGTTCCTTTCAGATTCTTCCAAACATCATCTGGTTAACCACTTGTTAACATTACCAAAAAATACAGCTTTGCAATGAACCAAAGAGCAGAAGACAAAGAGGTTGGAGGTTTAAGGTCCTACCACTACACTCACATTCACATTTCCAGAAAAGATTACCAAAGCTTTCTTAATTACTTAGCTCCCTTATTTCCAGGGATAAACAAATAGCAAACTCTGATTTAGTTACTAGTATCTCATTATTCTCGATGTCTATTCTTGATATAGGGTAAAAGATTGTTTAAAATGTCAACTGATCCAAGGATGGAGTAAGAAAACTTTTCAGTTTAGAATCTTGTGAATCCCATTTAAAAATTTGGTGAATATGGGCATGGAAATATCTATAAATATTTATAAAATATCAATTATAAATTATTTTTATTATCCATTGAATTATCCATATCATTTTTCTTGGTTGGTAATTCAGATAGTAAAAATTCACTTTTATTCTTTTTTTCCCTATTTGCTCTGATTATTCATCTATTCAAGAACCTCATTTGTATCTGAATAGGGCAAAACTATATAGAAAGAGAGTGAATCTGAAAATCCAGAAATCTGGTTTCCTTCACTATCTTAGCCACTGAATAACTCTGGGTCCCTGAGGAAACTGCTTGTCCTCATAATTATTCAGTTTCCTAATCTGTGGAGAATAATATTAGCCAAACCTGTTATCCAGGTTGTTGTAAGGTTAAAGCAAATAATGTTTGCGAAGGTGCTTGAGAAAAAAGTTGTTCTACACAAATGCAAATTAGTATAGCTATTTTTTTGCTTAGTTTTAGGAAATGACTACAATATGGGCACATACATGGATTTGTTACTTTTTCTCTCCTTCCTTTCTCTTTTTCTTTTTGTCTTGCTTTCCTTCTCAATCCCCGGAGACAGAGTCAATGCTCTCATTAGTTTGTCCCTGAGGACTTTCCAGGGTCAAAGTTCTGTAAAAAGCCTTATTCTTTTAAATTTTTTAACTTTGGAAATCTGGTTTGTTCTGCACTATAGACATAGAAAAAAAATACTTGTAATTGTTATTGTACATGTACTTTGGAAGATTCTAAAATACTTTCATCTGTTCACCCAAAATTTCTGTTTAAGTAGGGAAATTGCTATATAAAGTAAAATCAGGCATTGTCTTCATGATCTTACAGTAAATGGTAAAAAAAAATTATTGAGCATACTACATAAGCATCATAAAACTAATGCACAAATAACTCGAGCCCTCTCTCTGAAATTATTGCAACCCAATAGTGAGACAAGACATCATGTGCTTCAACCACCACAAAAATAATAATAAACAATAATAATTTAATCATAAATTTTCATGCAAAACAGAAGTCAGGTCCAAGTTTCAAAGGAATACAGAAACAAATCCTACATATATTTGGGCTACTGTTTTATTTAGTGGCCTTTTATTTATCAGATTTTTTAATTCTGTGACATTTCCAAGTCATTCACATGTTTTCGAGAAGAGCTTGAGAGCCAAGTTATATAATTTCAGTTTGTATTATCCAAATACTAGTCCTTGGAGGCCTCATACACCATCACTTTGCATACATGGAAAGTTCAAACTTTGAAATGTAAAACAAAGTCTATCTCCTAAAGCATAATATGTAGCATAAACAAGTACCCCCATTATGATAACTTTGATAATGAAAGCACTTCTTAATAAATGCTGAAATCTAGCTATTTTTCTTCCTGTAAAGTGAAGGATCTATCTTAAACTCTAGCCAAAAATTCTTGGAAATTACAATAAAAGGTTTTCAGGTGCTTTCTTTGATTTAGAAAAGTCTTTAGTTTTGGGAAACCAGGTAAAGTGGCAAGTTGAAGGATGACTTGGATACACTACTATCTGTCCTCTGAGAACAGATGCCATATCTTACTTCACTTTGTATCCCAACGACAAAGTCAAGGACTGGCCTATACTGGGACCTTAACAAGAAATAGCCAAATGCATTGAGAGAGGAAAAGCTGAGAGTCCTGAAGTCATTTTACTCTGAAGAAATATAATTTAGTGTTAGGTTTACCATACAACTCAGTATCTGAGCTTTCCCCAGATGGCGGCAAGGGTTATGGAGATGGGGAAATTGGGGAAATTGGTTGCTGGTTCCCAGTCTTCAAGCAACCCTAGCCAGCTTATTTCTGTCAGTGATGCCAGCTAAGGAAATGCCATGGAAAGAGAGAAAACTAGTTTTGAATTTCCTATTCTATATGCACTGACCATGTCCCTGCCCAAGGCCACCCCCAGATAGCCCCACTCACTTCAGGGCTTCCCCTCAAGGGCATCTTTTTTCTCTTCCTTGGGATTTAGGAGTACTCTGCCCCTTTCCCTGCCTGCAGATTCTTTTTCTAAATGAATCCAGGGAGTGCCAGTGAGAGGACAAGAGCAGTGACAACTTGCTGCCAAACCCCAGCAGAAGCCAGTAGGATCCCTCCTCCCCTGGCATTCCCTGTGCCCCAAAGTCCCCCAGCATTCCCCCCCCCCACCCCCCCGGTGCCCCAAAGTGGGCCTGAGAGTTCACCGGGAGAGCAGAGTGGACTGACTGAGGCAGGAAGCCAGTACCATTACTGTTTTCTGAGAGGAGGAAATGCCAGTGCTGCCTGCTGTCCCCAGGGAGCCTGGAGATACCTATCACCACATTTGCAGGTTCCTTTGCAGAAAACTGCTGCCTCCATGCCACCCACACCAGGCAAATTCAGGGCCACAGCCCTGTTTCAGCGGAGTCTACCGCCCCCCAACACCCCTTTAGCTCATCTCTATGTCTCTCCCTTCCTCCCCCTCTTTCTACCTTCCTTCTTCCTCCTCAACCCCCCCCCCCCACACACACACACACACACACATACACACACACACCCAGCGCTGGCCTACTCACATCAGCACCTGGCGTGCCAGGCTTGCCCGGAGCTCCTGGCTTTCCCGGTTCTCCAACAGGACCCTGAGCAGGGAAAGGGTGAGGCAGGAAGAGGAAAAGGTGCAAAGTTGAGATTCTTTGGACACACATGGCTGAAAACCACGTATAAAGGAAAGAAGCGGGGTGCGAATGCGCTCATCAACTTACCGGAGGTCCCGGGGGACCCTTTGGCCCTCGGTCACCCTGGAGGGGCAGGAGAGAAGGCAAGAGCAACACATGAGTGGGAGGCGTTGGCGACCCCACGGGGAGAATCACTATTCAGATCAGGGACAGGGACAGGGTAGGGGCTAAAGTGTAGGTGTCATGACCAACGGGGACAACAGGACACGTCTGCCTCCTCCCTCCGAAAATCCCCAGGTTTTTAAGATCCAAATCCCAGCTCTAATCCCGGTCCAATCCCGCCTTTGGGTGGGGGCATCTGGTTCTCTCCAAAGAACAACAAAACCTCCGAGCCGCTGGGGAAAGGGTAGGAAAAGGCAGGACTGGAGGAACAGAGGGGGCTGTATTGGAAAGAGAAACTTACGTCGATGCCATCGATGCCTGGAACTCCAGGGGGACCCGGAGGCCCGGGAGGACCCTGCTCGCCCGGGGGACCTCTCTGACAAAAACAGCACACACGGGTTAGTGGAGCACGTTGGGCAACAAGGAGAAACTAGGAACGATCCTGAGGCCCCCACCTCCAGCCTGTAAAGACACTCCCTGTGGAGGCTGGGTTTTTGAAGCCCATTATAATAAACGTGTATCAAACTTCCAAGCGAGCGCAGGTTGTTTCGGCGCTGCGGTATTTCAAGTGAGGCTGAACTGTGCTGTTAGAGCAGGATCTATGTCCCCAAGGTGGGGAGAGGGGTCACAGGACCGCACCGCTACAGAGTGCATTAAACCAAAAGGGAGTCATAAAGAAGGGAGGCCTGAGGCCTCTTTTTAAAAGGGGTTCAATAATGAAAACGGTTGTCATTCGATGCCTCGATTCAATCTGTAATTGCAAGTCAGTGTTTTGGCTAAAATGGAACAGCTAAGAATGGAGGTGCTCCACATCAGATTGATTATAGTATCGTTTTTGTAAATCTTTCTATGTCCAGTAGATAGCTGGGGGGAATGCTCTTGAGGAAAAGATTGGGGAACCCTGCGGTAGAAGAACCCTGAAACCCAGCGAGAGCCTGGCCTCATTTCAGATTAACCTTCAGTGACACTTTCTTGCAGTGAGGTCCTTTGCACCTTGCTTCAAAACTACACTAAATTTCATTCTTACCCTAGGGGGTGACCCCTTTTCATGGCTTGCTAAGAGCTAAGCTTTGACAGTGCTGGAAAGACTGGTGGCGTCTGAAATGGTGTGAGCATGTTGCTTGGGGAATGTGGGTTTTTTTCTCCCCTTCTGAATTTAAAAAAAAAAGGAAAGAAAGAAAAAAAGCTTCTTTCATCAAGGAAACTGTTTTTCTAAACTCCAATGACCAGACAGGTTACAATGGGGTCTTTGTAAGTGAAACCTCAAACCTCGGCTGGGCTCACCGCCCCCGCCGTGTCCTCTCCGGCTCGGGAGGGAGGAGACGCCGGAGCCTTTGGGAAGTTGCTGAAATTTTGATGGGAGCCAAGCCTGCCTGGTTCCAATCCCCGAGCTGCGGGCAACTCTAAAAGGATGCATGTTTTAGTGCTGCCATCACGGTATGGAGGAGCGGGACAGGGAACCTTAGCACCGATAGCCTTAATTCCTGCCTTCTCTGGCCTGCTTTTGACTGTGGCCAGGAAAGGGGGAGAAGAGGCAAGAAGGAACTAGGCTGAAAATTAAGCCCCGTTCTGGAGACACCGTGGCCTTCAGCTCCTGAGCCTGCAGTGTTAGGGCCCGGGGCGGTGAGGGGGGGGGAGGGAGGAGCCTCCCTCTCCTGGACCGAAGGGTCATCTAGGGCTCCGGACTCCCACGGTATTTCCCGCAGTCGTTCCGGGCTGGAGAGAGCGTGCCACCCCACTGCGCTGGGGATGCTCCGCGCCTTTCCCGGGGCTCGCAAGACGGCTGCGCCCCCACCTTTCCCTGTGTGCTCTTGAAAAGTGGAAACACTTCTCGCCCCCAGCTTACCTGGTCAGGGGTCTGGCTGGGCTGGAGAAGAAAAGATGGGAAGAAAGTAAGAAGGCTCCCCCCACGCCCCAACTCCAACTCGCACACAACTTACTTGAGCCGCAGACAAGCAGAGCCCTGACAGCAGCAGTCGCAGCCCTAGGGCTCCGTGGTCCCGCGCGGTCCAGGCCATGCCCTCCGCCCTCTGCTAATCCCCGGGGTCCACTGCGCCTCCTGCTGCCCCACTAAGCTTCCGGACCAGCTAAGCGCATGAAGCGGCACTTACTCCCCTCAAAAAGAGCCCCCAGGAGTAGTGGTTGCAAAGGTACCCGGCCAAGGAGGCGTAAGTTCCTCCTGTTTATGAATGGCCCTGGAGAGGGTCCTGGGGATTGGAGGATAGCTTGCGGGGCCGGGAGAACGGATAAAATGACAACAGTCTCTCTTAACCCTTTCCCTGCGTCCTGAGCGCTCCACTCTGCCTCCGCCCACCCGCCCCAGTGCAGCCTCTCGCAGTCCTCGGAGCCGCCTCTGGTGGCCTGTGTGCCATCGTGGGTGGCGAGTAGATGTCGAGGAATGTTTCAGAGGGAAGTAGGGAGAGTCGTAAGCCACCAAAGGTACAACCAGACACCCGGGGCTTGTTTCTACCCATCAGAATGTTGGTGGGACAAGTTCTTCCTTAATATCTACCTGGTCTGTACAGCAAAGCCTGGACTTTTTGGAGAAAGAGAGTGTGGAGGTAAGGTGGGGAGAGTCAGCTGGGTGGAAGTAGCCTTTGCAGGTGGTCAAGGGACTCACCGTTATCCTGGGTGGCAGCTCATGGCAAGTTTCTCTGCTGGGTCGCAGTGGGTCACAATGTATCAGCATCCATTGAAGTTCAAACTGTACAAAGACAGCGGACCGACAGTCAGTTCAGGTGCTTTTAGAGGACAGAAGCAAGTCATTTAAGACAGAGATGAGTTTGTAAATGTGTTCCAACTGCTAAGTGACTGGAGACTAACTTGAACTGGTTGATCTCTGGACCAGGACTTTTGTTGTTCCTTGAATATAAATTTCCACTGGAAATGGGCTGGAAGCCCTTCCCAAGTTTCTCTGATCATTGGATGCAGATGTCTTTAGCTCTGCATTGCTCCAACATAGCGCTAGACAGGAAACAGATCATTGGCACTGACTTTGTGTTTCTATCCTCATCACAACCTCAAGAAGTAGATTCTATTAAAATGAGTCTCAGAGAGAACAAGGAACTGTCCTGTCACAAGCCAATAAATGTCAGACTCCGGGCCTGGAATGATGCATGCTAGAGAAGTCATTCTCCATGGAGTGGTCACAGCTTAAAATGGAAATAGCAAAGACCAGAAATGGTGGGAATGCGAGGGAAATCTAGGAGTCAGGGGACAAAGAAAATAATAAAAAATATTTAAATATGGTATAATCTTATCCATTGGTTGAAGAGATATAAAATTTTAGATACTTGAAATCCAAATATGTCCTGACAATTTCTTACGTTTTTAAGAGAAAGAACAGGGGAACGGGGTGGGGGTAGGGGGGAACAGGAGAAAGAAAGAGTGGCCAGGTCTGAATCTGAAAGCCTCAGGTGACGGGTTGAAAAAAAAAAGATGTACCCCACAGGAAGCCTGCCACCATATGGCTTGCTGGCCTCTCTTAAGTAGAGAAAGTTCCTTGCTAGGCATTTCAAATCAGATCCATATTTCTTGGTAGGTTGATTCTCCTGGTATTATGCAAATGTCCATTTAAATATCCAGGTCCCAAATCTAAACAGTATCTCTTTTCCTTCATCCAATAGTGATTTGCACTCCACCCCATCTGCCAAATGGACTCTAGATCTGCTGGATCTAGAATTAAGTTAGATACACTTTTTTCCAATTGTTACAGAAATGTCCAGAATTAAAGTTACTGGATGGAAAATCAAAATTGGAGAGGATGAAGTCTTTCTCTTCTACCTATAATGAAGGGAAAGTTCAATAAAAGGAAGTTTTCTGTTTTATAAAAAGGGCAAAATAAGACATTAAGCTTTCATATTCTTGCATCGACACCTCTTCTCCCGTGATTCTAACTGTCCTAGAGGTCTCCTCTAACTACATTGTTCTTGTTTCTCTCAACCTTACCATGCCTTTTCTTCAGAAAAGGTGGGCGTCTGGGAAAAGGAGTTAAGTGGGATGAAAAGAAAGTGAGCAGCTAAGTCAAGAAATATTTTAGGATGGAAATTAATCTATGAATGGTATGAAAATTATCTGTGTCTTCATGGTGTGAATTATTTAACAATAGTATACTGACATCCTACAAAAGAACTGCTTTCCAGAACACACAATGTCTTGCAGATAAGAAAATTACTTTAATCAAACACTATTTTTATTTGTATACTCCTGTTTGCTTGGGAGAGATTTTATTTTGGTTTTGTTCTAAACTGCAGTGGAAATTTTAAAAGGAAGCTAAAAGAAAGAATGAAACAACCTTTTCCTTAATAAATACCAAATACCTGGCAGTGCCTCAAACAACTCTTTGAAGCACATCACACGTGAGTAAGAAAGGTTAAATCATTGGGACATACAACTAGTAAAAGGCAGAGCTAGCATTCCAAATGTGCCTGACTCCAAAATAAGGACTTTCTCTACTTTCCTTCTCAGCCCCCCGCCCCCCGCCAAAGAATAGAGAATGAGTTATAATTTTCTAAGGAGGTAACCAAAGCATTTGGTGATTGAACATTAATTTTAAAAATAAATAGACATTATCTAGAAATTAAAACCTGGTAAGCTTGTTTTCCAATATCTGCTAAAAAAATTTCAGAACTAGATGAAGAAACTTCCATAAGAATTCAAACCTTTCTCTATTTGCATGCTTGTTATAGAAATATATCCAGAGTAAAATTTCTAGTATCCAAAAACTGACAGCTATTTCTATATGCAGTTATGTATTCATGTGTATAATAAAATATCACATAGGAAAGAGACTTATAATTTTTTTCCTCGATGACCAGATAAAAAATATTACCGGAGTAAGAAAATATGTCTCCCCACTCCCTAACTCTCAAAATAAGAGAGATAACTCATATAGTTTTATTCACTAAGTCCTTTGTAAACTGGTAACTCAAACCAATCTTGGATTGTATGTGTGATATTTTAACTCTCAAAAATAGTTCGTTCCTTAATCACCTTGAGAAACATTAATTATATGGCTAACCAGGAAACCTATATTCTTTGTTTAGATAGTTCATTAAAGTTACTTATTGCAAATGCAAAGTGATTCATTAAGCTGTTTTCTCAAAAATGTAATTCTCTCTGGATAACTTGCTACACCTGTTTAAATATATGAGCTGCAATTGTGGCACAGGATAATGAGGGAATGAAATATAATTCCACTGTGAATACAGGCTGAGTTGTTCAGGGTGCAACATAGATCAGAGGTTTCTGAACACATCTGTGCATCCATATAAACACCACCTATGCACTAATAATCATCTATACAACAACCATTTTTTGGCATGCAATATGAATTCCAATTTGCATGTTAATTATTTTCAAGGAAGGTTGGCAGAGTTCCTTGGTAAAAGTCACTTTCATTATACATCTAAAATGCTGATTTGCACATGTTTCTCATTTTCATACCTGGAATCATTATTTTCTTTAAATATGCACTGACATAATAATGTGACAAATATTTTAATTTAGTTTTCGGTAAACATTGCTGAAGTCCCAATATAAGCCAACCACTAAGGAAACCAAAGATATTCTCCTCCTGTAAGGAGTTTACAAATTGTAAGACTGGAGAAAAATACAAGTAGAGAAATAAAAAGGGTTTTTTTTTAAACAACAACAACAAAAAAATCTGTTAAACAGAACATACAATGCCCTAGCACAATCCGTCCTTCTCAACATAAAATATCTCCTCCTTGTCTCAGGGAAAACTGAGTTGTGTGAGTGGAAGATGCCTTACATTTGTCCCGATTGACATTATCCAGTTCTTTTCTTCAAGAAACTATAATTCCATTCCCTAAGCTAGAATAGTGTCCAGCTGACGACACATTAAAACAAGCAATTTTGGCCCCAACTCTCTAGTCTTTTAATAGGACTAGTAATTTCTAGTTATTTTGCTAGGTTTGTTGATAAAGATAAAACAAGTTATTTAAATTCTTCATAAGAACTAAACAAAAACTTAGAGCAGACAACCAATTTTCCTCCTGAAAGATAATTCTAATGACAAACTATGAAACTTGGCTCAATATTAATAGGAAAGACACAAGGCTTGATTTTTTGCAAACTGAATTATGATTAAATTTTACAAGTATGAAATA
Source organism: Rhinolophus sinicus (assembly GCF_036562045.2). Classification (NCBI taxonomy): domain Eukaryota; kingdom Metazoa; phylum Chordata; class Mammalia; order Chiroptera; family Rhinolophidae; genus Rhinolophus; species Rhinolophus sinicus. Next base: position 109,189,831 of record NC_133755.1, read on the forward strand.
CCTAAAAACCAGTAGCCTATAAAGATAATTTAAGAGAAAGAGAGAGAGAGAAAGAGGGAGATTTCATTAAGCTTTTATCTACTCAGCCACAACAAATATTTAAAGAAATACTTGAATTCTCAAACCTCATTCTTCTTTTCAGTGTATGACAAAATGTTGGTTTCTGTCATCATGAGGGACCTCCTCCAAGTCAAGCTTCCTAGTTGCTGAGCAGAAGACTCTCAACTGCCTTGAAATCAGAAATTTTCCCAAATCTATGTAGACTAGGCCATGTAGTTCCAAAGTGCTAGAAATTGTACTTAAATATGAGTAGGTTGATGGAAGAAGAACTGACTCTGGGTGGTGAACACACAGTATAATATATAGATGATGTAATACAGAATTATACAGTTGAAATCTATGTAACTTTACTAACCATTGTCACCTCACTAAATATTAACTAAATATATACATATAGTAGGCGACAATCATCTTAATTGTACCAAAGGCAGAAGCAGAATGGTGAAAGGAGAGAGCAGGAGACTTGGAGTTAGCAGACCTGGCATGTAGTAATTTATTCATTTTTTTTATCCATGTGCTTTGATATCAATACTATGGAAGACACAAAAATGTTTAGTATATAGGACAGTAGCTAGTCAAAAATAAAATGCTTTTGACAACAAATACTACTGCAGGTGATATGTGAAATGGCTAAGGTCATCAACAAGGGGACCATATAACATGTCAAATGTGAGGAGGGCTGCTCACCATCTTCACTTGGCTGTCTAATAGTGATCAACTTAGATGTTCCAAACTAATTCCTACTATTCTTGCCGATTCCTGTTCTTCCCATAGTCTTTCCCATCTCAGTAAATGGCAACTCTATTTTTCCAGTTAGTCCCACCAAAATATTGGTGTCATTCTTGTTTCTTCTTTCTCTCTTATACTTCAATCCTGTTTGCTTTACCCTTAAAATATATCAGGATCTGACCAGTTTGCACAACATTCACCACCATCACCCCTTTCCAAACTAAGACCATCCCTACTTGAATTATTGCAGTAGCCTCTCACGGCACCCCTAAATGTTCCGTCCTTCTCCCCCTCTACACTAGATTGTCAAAACAGCAGCCAAAGAGATACTTTTAAAAAATGAGAACATGTTGCTGACCTATTCAAAATCATCTGATAGCTTCCCATCTCACCCAGCATGAGATCCAAAATGCTAAGACAATGTCTGCATCCTCACTTGGTCATGTTACCTGCTCTCCAGTCCCCTTGCCTACTTCTCTCAGTCTTATTCCAGCCACACTCGTCTTCACGCTGTCCTCAAACATAGCAGACAACACCAACACCAGTCTCTTTTCACTCCATGTTCTCTCTTCTTTGGATCCTCCTCCTGGAGACATCCACATGCTAATTCACTCAACTCCTTTAGGTTTCTGTTACCATTTTTTTTCTTAGGGAGGCCCCTCTCTCCAGGAACTCCAATTTCCTGCTTCATTTATCTCTGTAGGATTTATGACCACCTGGCATACGACACATTTACTCATTTATCCATTTGTGTTCCTCTCCTCTCCCTAGTCTAAATACAAGCTCCATTCAAGCTTTAATTTCTGTCTAGAACTTAGCAGATATTTAATAAATAGTTGTTTAATGTTAATGAATGAATATATACAGATAGATAGGAAATGTAGTAAAGAAAAAATAGTATTATTTGTCTTCTGGTTATTAGTTTTCTTCTGATTTGATTACCAGTTGGGGCAAGACCTGTCCCGTCTGGCTTTCAATTTCTTTACGTGTAAACTGAGAAGTTTGGATTAGATGCCCTCAGTGTTTCCTCTACCTCTGAAAGCCCATGATTCTATTGACACCACATTGTAACCAAAGAAACTAACCATACAGAGATTAATATAAAGAGAAGGAAAAAAACACTGAATTAATCTCTTGTCTCACAGCCTCCCAGTCCACATAACAAAGATTTCTTTATGTTCATAGCCCATGCACACTTTAATAGAAATAGAAAAACTAATAGCACTAATATTTTTTAAATTGCAAGAGTAGGGCATAGCTGAGGCCAATAAATTTTTTTAGTGTATTCAATTTCCATTAAAAACAAGTTTGACCGTCATTTAGTTTTTGTTATAGTTATCCATAGTCCCCTCCCATGGCTTGGGGGAAGGGACTATGGATAACTGGGTTAGCAGCTCTGTCTCTGTGTGTTCTTCTCCTTTCATTGCCACCTAGTTGAAAAATCCAGCTGATGCTGTCAATACGTCTACAATGCAGCAGGCTAGGTTTTATCTTCAAAAAATTGTTTTGATAGTCAGCGTTCAAAAATATTCCAATCAAATCACACCAAAGTGTTATAAAAAAGATTACTTATGGATATGTTCAGATTACCTTACTATTTCTTTTGTATTTATTTATTACTTCCAAATGAAAAAGTGTTTGTAAAAGGTGGACTCATCAAAAACAATTTCATAAGCAAACTCTAAAGTTCAGATATTATACATAGTAGATATTATGCATTTCTTAAATCATGAAAAAGATAACTTTCTAGAATATTTCTTAAATACCAGAAATAATATTAATCACAACCCCGTAACAGATTGTCCTGTGTTAACGTTAATGAAACTGTTTTTACATTTGGAGGTTAGTATGATTTAATTCTATGGAGTAAAGGACAGATAGTTCCTCCATCAACAATTTTGTTGGTTCTTTCTATTTGCGCTCACATTTTCTTCTGAATTTAACAAAGATAACATAGAGCAACACACTTGAAATATACTTTGCAAAGCATTGTATCTGTCTGATTAATCATGTTCCACGTTGTTTTATTTGGAATATACATAGGGAAAAAGAAAAAGGGTTTGAATCATATATTTGTAAAGCCACATAAACATTTATCCTCCATCAAATAAGCCCAAACCCCTACTGTACATTGCTGAAAAGGGGGAAAAAAAGGCCAGCTTTGTTTTCTAATAGAGCTATACCAAATAACTCTCCCAGGCAATCAGGCTGACAACAAACAATAAAGAACCTGTCATAAAATAACATGTTTTTATGATATGCTGCCAGGAAACTGAGCTTTGCAGTGGGATAAATAGCACCATCCTAAAATATGGGAACAAAGGAGAATAGAAAATATGGGATTTATTGCTTCAAAATCAAACTAACAATGTATTACAGCAATGCATTGGGCAAAAAACATAAAATGCTCTGCGGTCACTAAATAACTATGAACGATGAGAAGGTGTGTGAGTTGTAGGCCATGTGAGTAGCTATACTGCAAACCTTATGAAACCTCTTGAAATTGGTTTCCTTTTCCAATTTAGAAAGGGGAAAGAGATCAAAGATGGAACAGATAGGGGGAAATCACAAACAAGTACAATATAAATGAGAATTTTAGCATTAATGCTCCATCAAATGTTGTTTTCAATTGCCTTTTTCATTATGCCGTTCCTACCTTTTGCCATCTGCTAATACTTTTAGAATGGATGTTTGCTTTTGATTTACTTATTAAAGAAGAGCAAGGGTTGATCCTGAAAAAAGTAAAGTATTCAATTAATGTAGAATGTCAAAGATTAGAATAAATCTAATTTCATGAAGAAAAATTGAAAAATATTGTTTGCATGCTATTGGCACATTTCATTTTAAATTAAAATTTCTCACACAGTAATATTGAATACTTGCTGTCTCTTATTGAGAGAAGGGTGCCCTGTCAGTGTACTTCTTCTATCTTCCAGAATATATGGCTCCCACTACTCATCACTCTCTCAAGGAACAGTTAGTCATTGTTAATCTTCAGTAATTATCAGCAACTTCAGCTGACAATTAGATTTCAGCTCAATTGGTGATAATAAATTGAGGATTTTAAAAATAAGGATGTAGGGACAACTTGTGGGCACTTGGGCTTTGTCTCTCGGGATTATATGAGTATTTGACTATTCTTAGTCTAGAAAACTGAGGAGAGTATGGGAAAACTGATAAGCTTGAAAAGGGAAGAATTGATAAATGTGGACATTCCCAAGTGAGAGTCCCTTTGCCTGCAATACCGGACTTTATCTTCTCCTGGATAATTCTGATTCAATCCCAGGTTTCCTCTCAGACATCATCTCCTTTAGGAAACATCCTTGAACTCCATTCTCATGCCTCCCTCTCCTGATCTGAGGATCTGTTTCCATGTGCTTCCATTCACTTTCATGGTCTTTATTGTGTTATATTGTCATTAATTACTATCTCACCCCCTCACACTCTGTAAACTGATGAATACAAGATCTGTGATTTATTTAACTTTGTATATGCAGCATATAAGCACGTGATAAAACTTTACTAAAGAACTAAACAAAGTAGGATTTATGTATGAGGTCATGTTTTATACTGTACAATCATCCTTCCTTATTTTTTTTTTTAAAAAAAAGCAAAACACTTATTTTGTTTGTCTTGCAAAATAAATTTTGAAAATTCTATGCAAATCACAAATGTCTTCCAAAATGAGAATGATGAGAAGCTTTATAAGGAAAGATATGTAGTTACACATATTTTTATTTTTTATCAAAGGAAAGTTGGTAGGCATGGCAGAAAATAAGGTAGATTGGAAATTTTATGCCTGACACTGTTTCTTACTAGCCAAGAAACTTGCTTGAGGTCATTTCTTCAACTGAGAAATGGAGATAATCCTATCTATGCTTGCTAGCTTATAAAATTGTTGCAAGGATCAATAAGTTAGTGGGAATGAAAGAACTTTGAAAATGTTAAATTAGTGTATTAAGGGCATTAAAATGTTAAAACAGCGCAAACTGATTTTTCTCACATTGTGTTTTCTACTTTTTCTTACACAGTGACAGTTGAGGAATACATTTTTGTGACAAGTTTAAGTTTGACATTGTCAGTCCTTGGACATAAGTAGAAATTTTTTGGCCTATAGGCTTTAGGCTCAAGTCCCTTGTGTTTCCTTGTGGGGGAGTCAGAATTCAGTATGAAGGGGGAAAAAAATGTTCATGCCTGTTTCAAGTACTTTTAACATTGGCTACAGTGCACTGACTGAAAAGCTCCTTGGTGGACCTACAGCAAAATGTAACACCGGCTTCCAGGTTCTTTGCTGCATTCCTACACACAGCAGAACAAAATAGAAGATAACTGGCCCTAACTGCTGAGACTAGATTTGGCAGAAAACCTATAATCAGCTATAACATCATTGGCGAGACTTTAATATAATGGACAAATAATGGACAATATTGTAACTTTACTGCTCTGGCAATCAGACAATTTAATAGCATTCAGAATTCAGAATTATAATGACTTGAAATGTTTCAACAAATCAATTTTACAAGTGCTTGATTGATATTTATTACAGTGAGGGGGTACCCTCCAGTCTCTTCCCCATCCTGCATGGTCCAGAAATGGCACAGATATTGCAGAAGTTCAGTGTTGTCTGAAAACCATTCCAGTGCCAGTGGAAAGATCTTACTGAATAAAATTTAAAGATGGCACAACAGTGGTCACATTGGCTTTCTAACCCAGCCACTTGAGGTGTGATAACTCATTAGTTGAAGAAAACATTCCCAAGTGTCTACAAGCCAGAGCAGTAATGTGGCAGTTAAAAATTGCTTCCTGTCCATCACAAAATATAGAAATTTCACACTATCCTTCACACTAATCACAATTCTTCCCTTGGAAATAAGTTATTTGAACTATTCCATTACTGAGACGCCTGATAACCTTTTTTCTTCCTTTGGAGAAGGGCACAGAAACAATTCAAAATCATTGTATCACCCCTGCTACACTCCATGATATGAGTTTTGTGACTAGAATTTAACAGTCCTGAGACAGAGAGAGAAGGAGAGATTGACATCAATAGTTTATTTATTGAGCTGTAAATTCTTTAGTTTCCCCCAAAAGAACACTTGTCCTCTAAGATATATATTTTTTTAAGTTCCTGTCAAAATACTATAAAATATCCTTTTAAAGAACTGTTCAGTGAAAGTATAACAATTCAAAATGATGGAATTATATGGTAGCAGTTGGTACAATTATGTGTCATTATATAATTACTTACCTTTATATCCATGGATCTCTATAGTAAAATCATGAATAAAGCTCTAAAATCCTTTACTTTTATAATATTCCATGCAAGACCTACTTCGAAATAAATATTGTGCCATCTATACAATTTTAATTCTTGTTGATCAGACATCGTATAGCTTCCTAGCCTTGTCTTTCACACTATGCTATTATCCCTCACCCCCTCACACACACACTAACACTCACTCACATTTTCATGCACAGATTTCATCCAAACCACCTGGTCTTCAGATGTTTGAAAGTGGCCTACTTATTATCTACTTCTTTTTCCTTTAATACTCTTTTCCTTCGCTAGAATACACTTTCTGCTCTTCTTTTGCCAATTCAAATCCTTCCATTTCAAGGTCCAGTGCTTCAAAGAAGCATGGAATTCTTGACTAACTGAATCTACCATTCATGTTCACCTTAATTTGACTGTTCTCCTTAGTTATTTATACACACTATGCACCCACCAATTATCATTTTCTTTAAAGTTGCCTCAGAAGAACTCTGGGTGCTCCAGGTGGGCATGTAGCATCTTCCAAGTAGACTTTAAAGCAACTCAAGACCAGGAGCCATCTACTTAACTTCCTCTGATTCCCCATTCCATCTGGTACATGCTATACTCAAAACAAGAACTGACTGCTTTTTGAATAAGTGCTTGAGTGAATAAAAAAGATGAATAACTGTTCATTGCTTAAGACATCCAGATGATGTCAAATATCTCTGAGGTATTAATTTTCAGCAATCTGGTTTTGATTTAATCTACTGTAGTGTATGGTTTTATACTTACCGGAACAGAAACTTGAGGGTTATCTGCAAGTTTTCCCAGCACTGCAAAACCATCGACACTGATTTGGCCTCTTGGCTTTATAGGTAAGGATTCAATCCTGTTGCAGTCAACAAAAAGAGTAGCACTACTCCTTTCCACACCAATCATAATCTTATGCCACTGGGAATTAAACAAGGAGGGCAAATTTGAAAAGGCTGCGGTTTGGAGACTTCCATCCAGTCCTTTGTATGAAAATGCAACAGATTTTGTTTGGCCATTAATCTTCACGCCAACTTGCTCCTTCCCTGAGGAATCCTGAATCTGCCAAATGCTCCAGTTCTTTTCAAGTGTGCTTCCAGTCATCCGAAAAGTAGTTAAAAAGGAGTATTCTTCAGGCAGCCCACTGGGATATAAATGCCTGAGTAAAAGTTTAAAACAGTGAATATAAATCTTGTTTTCTGTACCGTTGCATATTACCATCGTCTCTTATTATGCTATTTTAATTCTGGACCTACAGGAAAGCTACAGTGAGAAAAACTATGTAATGTTTGTTCTTTCATGACTGTTCATAAAGACCTTCACAGAAGTTCAGTCATTCATGTACATTAATACTCCATCTTAAAATACACATTAAAAAAAAAAAACACCCTCCTTCGAAGCTGAGGAGGCTTCCCAGTGCCACTTAATCCCAACAATGTTACTATTTATGCCAGCTAACCAGCTGCTGTTCAGCAATTTCATCTCAGCCAAGAAACACATTCCTACAAAGTCCTTGGCAACATTTCTTCCACAAATAAGAGATCATTTGGACTCTGAATCAGCTCTACTAGTTTATGACACCCTTTAATTAAAGCAGCTTTTAAATTTTTTATTTTAATATAACATTAGGATGATTTGTTCTTTCCACAATTGCTTGCATATTCTCACAATTATATCCTAGAGGCACATAAGCATTTTGAGAATAAGTAACTGTGTAGACCTGAGTGAGTAGCTCCTTCACACTGAAAATCGTTTTCTTTCAAAGTGTGATATTAAATTAACAGCTGGTTGGTTGTCACTAGATGTGTGACAAGGGAAAGGTGACCAGTTCTTAATTCTCTACTCCAATCCAGTTGTCTGTCAGTCTGACAACTAAGTGTGTATCGTTGCTATTTCCTTTACAGCTTTAAATAGTGACATATGATCATCAGAGTCCCTAAGGCATCTCCAGTCCATGTGGAAACTGTGGTCTGAAGCTGCAACAACTACGTACCTGGATCTTTTCTGTTGAAGCGAAAGTGCTAAAAGCTGAGGACCAAAATTTTAAAACATCAGAACATATTAAATGTAAACATCACCTTTAAGGGCTTGAAGGTTATGCACTTCTACCTTCCTCCTTCTAAGTATAGAAAAATTCCTAAGTAAGAAAGAAATGCTATGAAAACTAGATATCAATTAATTTTGCTTGCTAAATAATAAAATTTGACACTTCTGAGAACAGTTATGGACCAAGACCCAAACTCCCAACTTTCTTCAGGTCCAATTCCTGTTATATAGCTCCCTTCTTGTAAACAAGTAAAAAAGTAAAGAAGAAAAAAGGAAGAATAAATATCTACGTGGATGCTGATTTCATGTGTTACAAACTAAAACGAGTAACATGTGAATGTATTGTATTGGCATAAGTGTTGTTGCTAATTACATTAAAACATATCATTGCGGTGAAGAATTTCTAAACCAAAAAATTCCTCAGTTCCAAGAATGTTTAGTAATACATACAATTACGCAACCTGCTAAGATTTTCTATTGTTATTTTGACTTCAACTATAAAACTTTGCCATCCTTTATAATAGCATAAACAAACATAAAGTAACTCCCCTGTAAATATTCTTGCAAACCTTCAAGAAAATGGGTCAACTGTGTCCATAAATTCCATCGCTTTGTTAGTTTTATAAAAATAACAAAAATGTAAAACATTTTATCTGAATACTTTTATCATCCAAGTACTTCTCTTAGCCATTATTTTCCAAAATGCCTTTGGTTTTTATTTCTAATATTGGGTGAATTCCTTTATGAGTTCATATTCTTAATTGATAATTGGTGATGTATACTATACTTATTTCAAAGTTTTCAAATCATCAAATATCTTTTATGTCTGTCAAGTGTACAGAAGGTTTTTTTAGCAAGGAGGTTTTATATTGAAAAAGATTCAGTTTGGAGCTAAAGAAGAAAAAAATGTGTGCAAGAACTATTTTACCCAGAACAGAGATGTTTACCACATCTATTTTGGTATTAATTTTTATATAGATTCTGCTTGTCATATTTTCTTTGGATTTTTAGATTTTTCAGAATATATGTATTCCAGGATAACTTCTCGGAAAGAAACTAAGATCCATTAATGACAGCATAATATATTGCCTACTGTATAATTATAAAACCTCATAGAAATTTATACATTTAATTTGACTGACCTTAATTAATTTGGAGCTGGGAGATTAGTTTTAAAAGTTTTATTCAATGGTGAAATTTGACAAGCATCCATTAAAATTATGAATAGGTTATTTTATATTATTTTTACCTAATATTCTGGAATTAACCAGCTGCTTAAAGAATTTATTTTTCTTTTCTGTTCAAAATAGTTACTGTTGAGGTGTGAGATTTTCACAGAAAGAAGATAAATCCTAATATTTTGTCCTTCTCTCTTCTGTAAAGCATTCTTCTTACAGGTTTTTTAAAAATCTACATTACCTATTTATTTGTTTACACATGTACTGAGCAAGGCTGTAGAATTTCATCAGTCCCTAGGAAAAAAATAAACCTATTTTGTTTTGATTTTAGAAGTCACAATAACTTGCTTTAGTGACTCTTTTGCAAAGACATCATGAGGTTAACTGAGGGATCTCTCCCAATTTGTGCTTCATCCAATCTTTCCTGCTAAATGAGCAAAGATATTATGTTTAAGGTAGGATAGGACATAATGTTACCATTTACCTCTGACTTGTTTAAACTTTTTTCTTTTTCAGATGGGGTGGTGGTTGAAGTTGCTAGAAGTACAATTCATTAGCAGACATGTTGTTAAACCAAGGATATTCATTTGTCTTTCTCCATATACAAGAAGATTTTATATATTTGTGTGTGTGCTTGTGTGTGTATACACAAATATAATCAAGATTAACATATTATTAATATTTTAAACTAGGCTAATACTGTATGTCAATATGATAAGAGGAGAAAATTCCTTTCAGTTTCAAATTAATAAAATATATATGTATTTGTCTATTCCTAAGACCGTTTAAAAGCCCTCACAAGTATAATTTATAGAACAATCAGTCCCATTGTGTTTTTTGAACACCTGAGATTCTGTTCTTGCAAATATTCTATTCCCCTTGATAAGCAAACTTGACAGCATACATAATTTAAAAGGCGATGGACCTATAAATGATTTATTTCATTATGCTACAATCTGCAGAGTATCTTAAAAAGAGAGCCATAAAGGTTTGAATAAGAGAGAAGAAGTCTTTGGACCTTGAAGCAGTTGTTTATGACCTTATCCCAAAGGAAAGTTAAGGATTGTATTTGTTAAGGCAAAGAAACACGTTTATGAGTTGAGAATGTGAAACTATAATGCCTAAAACAAAGAATAAAAAGCAGCAAAGAAAAAGTGTCACATAATCTCTCCAAAAATTTAAAAAGACAAATAAGGATAAATTGTGACTATCACATTAACTCCATATCCTATACCCCCCACGAAGATCCTGATAAGTTTATTTTCGCTCCCTTGGAGCTTATATTCCCACCATAGAAATTCTCTCTCAACCAAGACAGTCCACTCCCTGCACCGGCTGAGAGCAATTCCATTCCCTGTCTGTCTTGCTACCTGGATTTTGAATGAGTAGGACTTGGAGGGCAGCTTGAAAAGAAAGGATCCACTAAGGAGAAGACTCCCATCTGCATACACTCTCTCCTTCTACTGCTCTCCACTACTTATGGAAAACACTTAACTAGTGCCACTGGGTACCAGGCGCTGTTCAAGCCCTCTCCATTTATTAACACTTACTCTTCACAGCCACTCCTGACACAGTTATTATTATTCCTGATTTCAAACTGAAGGAACTGAAGCACAAGTCGGTTAAATAACTTGCCCAAGAATGGACTTTATTACCTATTTGGGATTTCCTCTATCTCAGCCCTTTGGCTCTCCTCCTCTTTGTCTTTCTTTCTCCTACTTCTTTCTACTTCTTTCCTCCTTTCATAAGTCTTGCCAGTAAAACAGGAGTTTCAGTGTTTGTGGGGGCAGGAAGTCAAGGAGATAGAGAATATGGGACATTGGTTATAGTCTGTGAAAAATAGTTAGTGTTAGCTCTAGGCACTTCGAGAAGAACAGCAAAAAAGATGAGCAGGAGGTAGGGGTCCACGTGGCCTTTGATCTCTGAACTCAGAGCCAATGCCAGTGTAGATTGTAGGTTAAATTGTAGACGAGAAAATTAGGTCAGCATCGGCGGTCTTGTGTCATGTTTAACTATCTTATTAAAGAAAGAAAAAAATGAAAGTTTTTAAAGCATGTTTAAGAACACAACTAGCATGTCTGTGCATGAAAAGAAAATATAAGCAAAAATAAGTTAATAGCTGTTATCATGCCTTTCGTCTTTCCAAACATGAATGGTTTCCAAGAATCAGTATCAAATAGTGGTTAGAAGCACAGCTTCTGAAGCCATTCTGCCTGGGTTTCAGTCCTCTCAGCACCTCCCAACCTTGTGACCTTATGCAAATAATGTAAATCTCTGGCTTCCATTTCCTCCTCCACAAAATACAAATAATGTGCCCACCACAGGGTTGTAATGAGGATGAGATTTAATGTTAATTGGGAAATGTATTAAAAGAGTTTATGTAGTGCACTCTTTTATTGTTTTATAAAATATAATATGTTCAAAACATGAATTTTTATCTGCAATCTGGCACTATCTCAGAATATTCTAATTTGACCAAAATTTTATTATTATAAACAATTAGAGTTTCTATAATATTCTTTTACTGTTCTAATTAATCATTATTTACCTTTACACCTTAATTTCTATCAAAGTCCTAATTTTCTTATTCATCTACCAAAGGAATCTTAATTCTAGTAAGATTAATTCTGGTTTTTTTTTACAGCGCACTAAAACATACAATAATCATAATAATCACATATGAGGTATTTAGGTGATATAAAACTGAAAGCCCTGAAGCTCATTCATAGCAGTGGTATGATTCAACACTCACACATACACTAAACCACCTCAGTTATGAGTAATTTAAAGGATAAAAGAATTCCGGAGAAACAGATAAAGTGGAGGATTTTTTTATTATGATTACCACTGCCATTGTTTCTGTTATCTATATTCTACTTTTGGCTTTTATTTGGTTCCTGTCAGGAGCCAAGCACTGTATGTGTGTTTCTATTTCAGCACCTGGACATTTGAACAGCACCATTGTGAGTCTTCTAACCACTCGGTGGTTTCTAGTTAAATTTATGCTTAACCTCTGGCACTTTTCACAGAGGGTCCTTTCAGTCAAAACCAGAGAAATTATAGAAAAACAGAGAGTAAAGTAATAAGAACATGTCCTGAATCAATGTATAATAGTCTCAATGATTTTTTTTTCCTGGAATGGGACATAAATTACATACTAAAAATATGAAGAGCATTCATATATTCAGGCACTGAAGATAGGTAGGTAAATACATTTTTTCATCTCTAAATAAAATCATGATCCAAGAAACATTGAGCATGAGAAGAGTCTCTAACATTGGCTAGCTTTTCATTTTTTTAAAACGCAATAATTAGCTTTTTTTTTTAATCACCTGGTTGGAATCCTGAAGTCTACATTATTTCCCAGTTTGTAAGCCACTTGTAATGCAGTCGATCCCACAACTCTTTGGATAGCTCTTCTGGATGCTGCTTTATCTACCTGGAACTGAGAAATCAAGTCAAACCCTATAGAAAGGGAACACAAAACATACAAAATGAGATTGGTTTTATTCCTTTCCACAACCTTCCCAAATAAAAGAATATATCAGCTGGGTTTATAGAAAGCATGCTTTTTCAGATACCCTGCTACTCACCTGGTAAATCATCTTGCCCAATCCTGACTTTCGGACACAATTCATTTTCACCATTAGAATCTGAATTGACAGGAAACCCTGCAAAAGAGATCACATGTCATCCTACCTCATCTCTTTCAGGGATCACGGGGATACGTCGATAATAATAAGAGCTGAGCAACTATTTAAAGTACAGTATTATACCAAACAGCTTGCTTATAAATAATGTATTTTGCTTTAACTCTATGACTCTATGACTATAATTCACTCATCTTCGATTCGTCCTAGAAAGGAGGCATGGCAAAAGTTGCTGTAATAATTTGTTCTGAGAAAATGTTCCTTTTGTGGAAGTTAGGAATTTGTTCTTTTTGGAACCGGAGCTGCGTGACGTTCTGAATGGCACAGTGTCAGAAGCCAGTCTGGAAAACTTCTGGTGGTTTGGGCTAGCAAATATTCCTTTAACACCATAAATTTTAGAATTCCTAAGAGAATCCAAAGCCAGCCTTGAGACAGTTCATTGAGACTTCTGAAGAGTGGAATTCTAAGGAATCTTTGTCAGATAGGAAAGGGGTTTGGGGAGAGTCTTGGGATTCACTAATCCTAAATAAAATATACTGAACACATTTGATTTCATAAATTCATTCTAAGAGATCAAATAAGGTTCCCAACTAGACTATTGCTATATCCTAAAATGGAGAAGAGTAACGAGAAGAAGAAAATCATGAGAAGAACTAAATGCTCAATTTGATGAGGAATCCTACAGTGAAATTGGGTGCTCCTTATGCAAATGGAAGGTTACAGGGAGGTAGTGGTTTTTTTCACTACCACTGACGGCCTCCTGTAACTGTCCAACCTCACTGCCCTGATGACACTCATCTGATGACAGAGATTTCCTAGACTTCAGAAAAAGAATTTTACATTTATAAAGCTTGGGCCCAGCCATCCCAATACGTTAAATATACTCTTTCTACCTGCCCCAATCCCCAGATCATTGGCTTCTACCCATCCATCCATCTGTCCATCCATCCATCCATCCATCCATCCATCCATCCATCCATCCATCCAACATTGGAATCCCCATCTGAACCAGGTAGGCACTATGCTAAGCACTGTAGCACAGACTGGCTTTCCTGCCAACTTTGATCACAGCCAGGACTCTTTTTTAAACACCCGGCATTGACCACAAAAAACCAGCCAGAGAGCACACTCAGAGCCAGAGCAGGACTGAAGAGCACGGATGTGAAGGACCGTGGGGGCCTCACTGGTTCTCACTCAGCCACCGCCCTGCCTGCTCCCTTCTGGAAACAAGTGGCATTTCAAAATCTAGTAGCTGTGGCCCTTACTTGGGCGACGCTTGACAGTTGCAGATGCCCAGCGTCCGAGGAAACTGTATGCAAAGAAGAAAACTGGAATTTTCCTGGAAGAGAAAAGAAAAATGACTCAAACAGGAGTCTCTCACAACAGGACAAACAGGAGTCTCAAACAGGAGATGGGGATGACTTTAATATATTTAAACGTGGTAAACCTAATCAATGTAGGTGATCGAATCTCGGTATAATTTAGTTTGCTCGTTTTTAGTTTGAAATCTTATTGACAGACATAATAAATTCTCACATTTACACCTCCTACTCTAAAACAGTCATAGATTGTTGTTGTTTTCTCTCACTGTCTCTGTTTCTATCTCTCAGTGTTTCTGTACTTATTTCCTTGTCACTGTTTTCTCTCATCTTAGCTTTTCTGCTTCTCCGTTTTGGTGGCTGTCTCTTGCTCTCTCTCTTCTGTCTCTCATGTTTCTTTTTCCCATCCTACTCTCTCATCTGTTTCTCTCTATCTCTTTCTCTGTCTCTCTCACCTCTTCCCTCACTCCTCTCATCCTATCACCACTGCAACAACACAGACCCTAGAGTCAAACACCCCCAACCCAGACTCCCCACTACTCTTTCCAGTGTCAAATTCTTACCAGAAGTTCTTCATTTTTCCAATCAGTTTTCTTTTGTTGCCGACAGACCCAATGAAGAAGAGGTTATAGGGGAGTCAGTACTCCCCCAATACCCCTTCTCTATCACCCCAGGACTGATGAGTTCTGGATTCAGCCTTGGTCTCTCCTGCCCCGTCAGGGCTAATAGCAAAGGGAGTGAAACAGAGGCATCCAGTGCCACTTTAAACCAAAGTAGAGGGAAGGGGTGGGGGGAAGGCGGCCTAGCCAGGGGTGTGTCCCCAAAGCTACAACGTTACACTGAAGGAGGGATTAGCAAAGGAAAGTTTGCTGAAAAGAAAAAAAAAAAAATCAGGATGTGGAGAACTTCACCAGAAAAACCCAGGCAAGCTGCTATAGGAATACAGAGGAAGCTTTTAGAGCTGCTATAGGAATACAGTGGAGGCTTTCAGAGGACTGAGGTAAAGAGGGGCTCACTGGAAGCAGACATGTGGGAGCTCAGGGGAGTCTAGGTGGCCATCCAACCTTGGTTTGAATTCCCGTTTGTTCTGAAGCTTACCCGTTGTATGTCCTTGGGCAAGTTATTTAATCTCTCTGTCACTCAGTTACCTTAATTGCAAAAATGGAGGAAGAAAGTTACCTAAAACAATTGTTTTGAGAACCAAACAAGACAGCAGGGCAAAGAATTGAATGCTTGCCTCAGGAGAAGAGTCATTATTCCCCATGTTATTGTCATTATAGCTAACACTTCACTATGTGCCCCTCTGTTGAAAATGCTTGAAGCCTAATGGTATTTAATTCTCAGAACACTATAAGGTAGATTAAAATGATTCCTAATCTATAGATGAGAAAACTGAGGCACAGAAAATGAAGTCACTTGTAACTTGTCCAAAGTTGCACAGCTAATTACTCAATAGAAGTTAGCTCTCTACTTCGTCTTGATAACATGTAATGTCAAGCCCCCTAGTTCTTATTTCTTCTTAAACTCTATAATTACCAGAGCTGAGCATAGTATCTTTGGCAATAAGCAGTATATTATCCTCTATAAACAAATTGAGAGCACGTTACAAGGAGTACAGACCTATAGAGAGCGATTTTGTCAGCACCATGTCACACACACCCACCCTCCTTCCAGAACCTGAATAGAGAGACAGAGACAGAGAGAGACAGAGAGACAGAGAGAGAGAGATCCCACCCCACTCGCTCATGAGGACATGAGTGTCCTGTCCAAAAACAGGGACATTCAGAGTCAAAATATTCAATGATCTTAATAAATCATGGTATCCAGTGTACAGTAGTTTCACTTCCTTCAAATTTCTTTAATTTGTAAATTACTTTTTATTTAATTGCAAAATAAAGAGTATTGTTTTTGTTTGTTTTTAAAAAGTTCCTTTATTCTTCTGCCTCTCTCAGCTCACTGGAGAATTTGCCATGATACGCTGTGAATGAGGCAAACTTGAACATATAGGTCACCATTCCTTTTCTATTCATAACCTACTGGTGTAGTCCTGTCTCCCTCTGGCATAGGGACATCCAGTTCCTCACATCATTTGGGGTTTTCTACAAGACCTTGTCCTTCTCCTTCCATCTATCAAAATTATGATTCCCTAGGGTAGCCATTTAGGCTAGAATTGCATAAGTCTAGCTTATTCTTGTCAGTCAACCAGCACCTATATTTAAATGGAGTGGTTTATTAACCCAAAGAACTGAACCACTAGTGGTAGGACTTCAGAGGATGAATTGTGCAGCTGGGTCTTCCCTGCAATCCTAAAATCACACAAGATAAACCAGCCCTAGATCCACAAGGAAAGGGGCATTTTCCAAAAGAATCTTCTCTACTGAAGTTCTTTACTTGCAATACAGATCGTCCAATATTATTTACTCTGGGAAAAAAGAAGAGACAGACGCATATTTGCCTATATAAATAAGGTTCGAGAAATTCTTTTGCTAAGGATTAGAGGTCTCACCTCTGCTTTTGCCCTCCTTCCCCTTCCACTTGAAAGATTCTTCTACAGCTAGAATCTGAAGGCAAATGAAGGGGCCCTTTTAATAAAAGAGAAGATAATAGAGAAGAAAATAGGTTTGCTTATAAGTGGTTTGGCTTCTTTCCAGCTTGTGAATTTTACTTAAGGTGGTGAAGAACAAGGAATAGCTCTATTAAGAAAAAAATGTAAATCCAGAGAAAATAAGATATTTTTATTTCATACACACACACGCGCACACACACACACACACATGCACGCACATTTTATTTATATATGTATTTAAGGACACAATTTTTCTCCTTCCACCTGCATTTTCTATTAGTCATATATCCTAACATGACATTAGATTCTCACAGAGAATAGTGCAAACCCTACACTATCCTGGGCTGGGTCAGGTTATACCCTAAAATCATAGACACATAAGCTTTTTCATCATTAACACTGTACCTAACAGTTCTGTTTTTGAAAAACGATCTGGAAATGAAATCTGGTCCATCATATCAGATTGTAAATGCACTAAGACAGCTTGATATTTCAAATGGTCCATGTTATGAATAGAAATATCTTATACAGAATAATTGTGCTTTACCCCTCTTTATCCCCCATCCACACACACACATACACACACTGCTCTACACAGTATGCATACATATTAATTTTTCCCTTTCTATAAATCCAGAATTTTATTTTCTTACAGTTTACATCAGGGAACATCATCACAAATAATCATCTTTCTTGATCATCTTTCATTTGTTTATTCAGTCATTCAACAAACACTCATTGAATAACTACATGTACTAAGTATGTGTTAGGGGTTGAGGAGATGAAAATGTGAATAAACACAACATTGCCCTGAGGACGCTCATATCTCAGTGGAAAAGTCCAATATGAAAACGACGGCAACATAGTGAGTGAAAAAGGCTGTAGCGTCACTGAGAACAAGTATGAACTCAGTCCCAAAGCACTGGGAAAGTTTTCATTAAAAAGGTGAAATCTTAAGGGATAAATAGAAGTCTACTAAGACAACAAGTGGTTACGGTGCATTTGGAGCAGCGGAAACAGCAGGTACCATGACAAAAAGGTAAAAGAATATTTCAGAAACCATAAGTTTAGTTCAGGAACTCTTTCACTTGGTAAATATTTATTGGTGACTCTTCTTCTATTATAAGCCCTGCACTGATCTCAACACAGAGATACAGCAGAGAAAGACCAGATTTCTGCCACCATGGTGCATACATGCCGGTGGGAAGACAGATACTAAAAACATTTACAAAAATAAACAAGACAATTTCAGTGGAAACTGTAATAAAAATACAAAAGAGGGCAACATGTGCTAGAGAAAGGCAGGAGTAGGTTTAGAAGCTGATCTAGATTGAGGGGTCAGGGAAGGCTTCCCTGTGATGGTAAACTTTGACTCAGACTAGATGAGAGTGAAGAGGGAAGAATGATCGGGTAGATTGGAAAAGGAGTGGGTAAGGGACAAACAGAACAACGTGGCTTTGAGCTGGAGCAACTGAGTAGATGGTGATGTCGTTTTTCTGAAATGATAGGGAGGAGGATTGTGTGGATAAGAAATCTTGAAAACCTAAGAAAGAGTTTGGACTTTATTCTGGCTATTTATGGAAACGAGAGCAGAGTTTGAGGCCAAGAATTGCGTCTTTAGATGTGTTCTCCAGAAAGATGGTTCTGGTGTTGCTTAAAGGATGGATTGAATGGATTTGATCAATGCGTAAACATATGCACCACTGAAAGAAAAGTTTCAGAAGACAATACTTACTGTGTAATTGTAGTGCACTCTAGTTTCTGTGTTATTCTATTTCATTTTTCAGTGATGGTGACCAACTCGATAAACTGATTGAGTACCAGCTAATGGGTTGCAACACATGTTTTTAAAAACCATTGGATTGGAACAAACTAGGCACTAGAAATGCCAAGAGATATATTTTCTCTTTCTTCCTGGTATGGGTACAATAATTGGGATGCCCCATAAAACTCATAGAATAGTAGGACAAGTTCCTTAGTTTTAACACAACTATATTATTTTGAAAGTATTCTTTTTAGGTCAAGTTGCCATAAACTTATAACATCAATGAAAGATTCCATGACTTCCGTATTTACATACTTTATAGAGTAAAACAAACAGGTGCTTTAAAAACTAATTTCCTAATGGTATCTAATTTTACTCTGTCTTCTGTCTATCTTGTCTTTAAAAATAAAAGACTCAAAATGTCTAGTGGCACATATCAGTTGTGTGAAGATGCTGCAGATTACTCACAGCTAGAGCCTGGAATTTACCATAGAAATCTCTGGCTGAGAAGCTGATTAACAATCAGAGAGTTGCTAAAACTAGGATACCCACAGTTTTGCATTGGGTTCAGATTTACTGTAAAGAAATGTCCCTACAATCAAAGCTCTAATTTTAATCTGCTTATTTTGGTTCCATACTGGTAATTGTAGCCTAATCATACACAGGCAAGCAAATACAGCCCCATGATGATAGCTATTTTTCTCTGAAATCACTCACAAATAAATATATTCCTGCCATGGAGCATTAAAACGAGAATGTGTTATTTAACATAAGCCCCACCCCAACCCCAAGCTTTGTGGCATATTACTTTTGCTTCCTCTGAAATATGAACATTTCTATTTTCCCCAAGGAAGAAAGAAATCAATTCCCCTCCATGGCACACGTGCTTCCAGGAGCTGTTGCTACATTTGCTACTCGTGGAGTTTCCGTTTGTAGCACAAATTGTCCTCAGCCTCTTTGTTTTCTTCCAATAAACCTCACATGCTGACCCACCAGCATTTTCTCTACAAGCTGGAAAGCCTACTTTTCTAACAGGGCTTCCCAAAGCTACATCAGAATCACCTGAACAGCTCCTTAAAAACATGTCACTGGCTCCACCTCCAGAGTTTCTGATTCAGGAAATTTAAAGTGGGTCTGAGAATTTACGTTTCTAACAAGCTCCCAGGAGATGCTGGTCCAGTGAAAAACAGATCATGTTTTCACCTCCGTTGTTACCCCTCCTTTGTTACAACTGACTCGCAGACTGTAAGTGTTTCGTAAGTATTTGCTGAGTAAATATTTTATTAAATTTATTGGGGCAACATTGGTTAGTAACATGATATAACTTTCAGGTGTACAACTTTATTATATGACATAAGTACACTCTATTGTGTGCTCACCACCAGAAGCCTAGTCTCCTTCTGTCACCATGTATTTCATCCCCTTTACCCTCTTCGCCCGACCCACCCCGCCCCCCATACCCTCTGGTAACCACCATTCTGTTGTCTGTATCTATGAGTTTGTTTGTTTGTTCATTTGTTGTTTTTTGTTTAATTTTTAAAATAATTATCAGTTGAAACCGTAAGACCTACTGGGAACTTTTGTGCTCATGAAAAATATTGTATTGACTTCCTTACTGACATGTACCGGTATTAAGAAATTTACTTGGTTGAACGAAGTGCAGAAACCCAAAGCTTCCCGTCTGCACTAATACCATTTATCAACCAAAGAATATAAAATGTGTTCCTGAATTTCCTGTTACCATTTATCAATGAAATAGAGAGAGGTTCTTGGTTCTGAAATTGCTCTTTCTCTTTTATGAAAAAACCCTTAATAAACATTGTTTTATGTTGCATCCCATGAAATTTTACATGCGCTGACTAGCTTTCACATTCTGCAAACATGTTTGTGTGCACTAGGTGGCAGTGTAATCCTGATATTTGAAACCTAAGCAAAGAAATCAGACTAGAATTTGATTTCCAGTCTTTACCCTAATATTCCATTCTTGGTTGTTTTCCATATGTATATATTGAAGTATTATAATTGATTTCATTTTAGGGTTGCTCTCAGAATAAATGCCAATAAAATGCACTCTGATTGTTCATAAAAGACTATTGAAGAAGAGACACTAAATGAATAATTAAGTTTAACTCTGCCGGAATAAGTGAGCCAACCACCCTGTCCTCCCTCACTATCATCAATTTGAGCCTTAAGCTATCCCCCAAGGCTGATGGTGTGGACTCTGGAGTCAGACTGCTTAGGTTCAAATCTCAGCACCACCAATTTCTATCTGAGAGATCCTTGAGAAATAATTAACCTCCCTGTGACTCAGTTTCCTTACCTGTAAATATGAATGATACAAGCACCTGCATTATAGGTATACTATAAGAATTAAACTAGAGTTTAAAATAGTGCCTGGAACTTAATAAATTTTAGGTATAAATTTTCTCACTTTACTTAATTCTCCCACTCAATCCCACTCAGCTGCAGGAAATGATGACTGATTTAGATCTAGAAAAAAAGTATGTGGTGGTGCTAGAAGCTGAAAACTCTTAGGCAATATACAACTATTGGAAAAACTCACTGGTAGATATCAAAGTAAATCAATCAGAAACCCCCTCTCCCTTCCATACTTACATCTTTGGTTGTTTGCTACACTTTTGATTCTTCCTCCTACAAAACGGCCCCTCATAAGCTGTTTAAGCTCACCTCAGCATCAATAAGAACTTCTCTTTCATAGTGTCCCATGGTTTTTCAAGAATGTTTATCACCCTAATCTCATTTGTACCTTACATCAATCCAACCACATAGTTGCAACCATTCTGTTTTCCTGGTGAAGAAACTTAGGTGAAAATGAAAGAGAATTGCATAAGTATATGGTCACTTGTGATAAAAGAGATACATCTGCTTATTGACTGAATTTTGAACCCATACAAAAAAAAAGACAACTCCACCAATCACTGTAGAAACAATGAAACATCTGCCTGTAAGTATATACATATAGTATACGTATATGAATATATGTATATGTATGTATGTATGTATATAATTCTTTGTTTTAGAAGTAATATGTGAACATTATAGAAAAGTAGAAAATATAGACATAGAAAAAAGAAGAGATCACTCAGTGAGACAAATTCACCATTAACATTTTAGAATGTTTTCTTCCAGTCCCCTTTCTATGCACAAGTTATGGTCATACTCCCATTTTACAACTTCCACAAATGCACATCACTTAAAGTACTTACACATTTTCTTTCACAAAATTTAAATGCAATCATGTAGCTCATACAAAGGATAAACCAAAGCCCAGGTGTAAGCACTTTGCCCTGAAGTCAAGATGGCAGATTTTAATTCTAACTGCTGTAACCTCGAAAGAGAAAATAACTATACTGAAACATTTGAGTAACTGGGGGAGATTCTTCCAGGTAGCTCCTGATCGTTGAAAGACATTCTTTTTTCTCACCCAAAGCCATGTAGGACTGTAAACTCACTACCAACCCTCTAACCACAAAGCAGCCTAGGCATGTAAGACATTCCAGAGGCACTGAAGGGCAACCACAGAGGAGTTCTGCCTCCTGCCATTCCTGCATTTCAAACAGCCCTGAAACCATGGTCAATGCCAGGAATAGCAACAGCAACTGACATGTGCTCAGGTGATAAAGAGCCTTTGTTCTTAAAGACTGAACTGAAAGCCCTTACAAGCTGAAAGGGCTCTAGCATTAGTACAGTCTGTAATTCCAGGCAGTGGTCTATCCAGGATGGACCAGCAGGGGAAGAAGAGTGACTAGGAAGTACCAGGAGGGTGGCAGAGGCTCAGGATCAGACTGGTACTATTTTCCCAGTCTGTCTGGACCAGTGGCTTCACCAGTGCTTCCAGGACTTTTTCTAAAGTGCAATATAAGGAGGAAGTGGAAGACGGGATGTTTCTGCTATACCAGCAACTATGTTTCATATTTAAAAGGGAAGTTACTCCTTTAATCTACACAATTCATTATTATTGCCAGGTAAGGTTAGTGAGGCTTAAAGATGTTAAATAACTTGCAAAGGGAAACTCCAGATGGCAGGCCAAAACTGAGCTTGAGTTTATCTGATACCAAAGCCAATGTACTTCCTATAATTGGTTGTTTCTCGGTACACGCACCACCACCACCACCACCACCACCACCACACCACATACCACATACACACACACAAAAATGCACAGTGTACATTTTCCATTTCACTGTGCACCTAATCCTTCACTATTATTTTCTTCATGAACTCCCAAGCTAAAGAAGTCCTACACGAGTTGATTAGATTTGCCCATTGCACTGATCAAACTTGGTGCATTGATTGAGTGAACTGTGTCTGAACATTTACCTTTGTGGTGCTTTTTGTAGCTAAAAGTGGTCGTAATGTTCATTTCTATATTTTCCTGAGGTTCCATCCAGATCAAAATTTGTCTCAGATTCTAAACTCTCACAGGTTAGGGACCTCAATCATTTATCATCCCTCCCATACTTCCTTTAATACCTACCACAGCCATCATTTTGTATATTCGTTATGAGTAAAATATTCAACCAATACTATATTTAAAGCACAGTACTTGGTACTAAGGAAATTTTCAGGGCCAAATAATGCCTGCCCTCAAGGAAGAAAGATACACCCCTCCCCCACCACACACACACACACACACACACACACACACAAACTGTGAAGCACACTTTGTCCTAAAAGGAATCCCTAAAGGAAACAAGTGGAACCATAAACAACTTATTCTAGAGACAGAAAACCGAAAGTAATTGATACATCCAGAAGGATTCAAAAGCATTTCACAGAGAAGTGACATTTTAAATTGACCTTGAGGGATGAATAATATTTTACAGGCAGAGAAGGTCAGAAAGGGTTACAAGGCAGTTGGAATAATGATAGCAAAACCTCAGAGGCCTGATAATGCATGGAGTGTATTTAATTATGTTAAAGGCATGACTTAACTTTTTGAAACTGTTATCTGTGTGTTGTTGTTAACCCAAGGATGGAGAAAACTAGTATCATTAAAGTACATTTGCTAAATAAATAAATAATAGGTCTAACTGTTTATGACTATCTTATATTAGGCTGCCTATTACATCAATATTTTGTCACTGAAAAACAAATCAGGGATCTATTTACTGCAGTGGAAAATGTAAACAAGTTTCAGTTGTAGAATGGCACGGTTCTAGGAGAACCTTTTTTTTTGTTTGTTTGTTTGTCTGCAAAGGATTTTCACTTTGAAGATTCCATCAAGTCATAAGGAACAGTAGGTGCCCTGGCACCAGCTACAAGGGTACAAGAGGCAAGATGTCTTCACTGGGATATGACAGGTTACTTGCTACCACTTAAATTCCAATTCATTTTTCCATTAATACTAGTAATAGGCTACTAAGCTTGCCTAAAGTCAGGTGCTGGCTAGGAAGGGTCAATGGCATAAGCAGCTGGCAATGCTTTCATTTCCTTGGGGGAAAAGCTGATCAATAAATAAAGATATGCATTACTTTAAAAAATAAAGGTCTAAGAGAATCCTGGGTGCATCCTAAGCGATGGATTCAGGCTGCAAGAATGAAGGCACAGAGCCAAGAACGGAAGATGTGTTATGTGCAGGAAAAAAGATTTGAAATTGAAGTGGCTCTGAACGGTGAAATGAGCTCTCGAGTGGAGTTCAAAAGGGAGACAGGGAAAAATGCAGAATGTAGCTGGAGCAACTCAAATGGAAACCAGCACGCACATAGTGTATTTCCTGAGACCTATGCAATCAAGTAGAACAAAATAAGAAGCAGTAAAAGAATAACCAACCTAGAATTATGGGCCTCACCAAGCATAACTTGCTACATAGGGTTGGTTTCAGAAGCAAATGTAAAGAAATTACAGCCCCACAAGGCATTCATCACTGTAGATGTTCTTTTAAGCTTTGTTATCTGACAGGACGCTGCAGAAAGCCAGAAGAAGGTGTAAAAATGTTATTACAAGAATCACAGGAGTAACCAGTAGCAATCTGTCTCTTGGTACAATATTGGGAAATGTCATTTGGCTACAGATTTGTACCATAATAAAATTGTCCATAAATATACACTATAAACACAGAAGACAAGAAATAAATAACTTTAATGTTATATCCAGAAGCTAAATGATAGACCCTTGGTGTGTTATTGTGAGCAGTTATTTCAAAAGAAAAAGGAAAAACACCAAGTTAGTTGACCCTCGTTGGATTATAAATAACCATAAAAAGACTTATTTAAGAAAGTGAAAGATTATAAAAAGCCCCAGTTCTGCTCTGTTGCCTACAGAGGCCACCATATTCATCCCTGTTGCTCTGTGTCCAGTTATACTGGTGACAAAGGCAACTATAATTTGAATAGCCGCAATTCATGGGTTTCCTATAAAAATCAACGCTTTCTGCCAAACCTAAGTACTGCTGTTTACTCAAATGAGAAATAGTGAAGCTAATTTTCATATAGGGCTTTTCTCTTCATGTACTATATCTTCCAAAGCATCGTTCATCTTCTCTCTACCTATCATACCGCATGCCCTGTCGAGGCACGCTTCTGAGCCCTTCTCAGGCAAGCCCCATCTCTTCCACCAAGCTCCCCTGGCCCTCCAGCCACACGTTCTCCATTCTGATCACTCACAGGAAAAGCTACTTACTGAAATGATGTTACTTTCAGTCTCACAAGCAGGAGGGCATAGTAAAGAAAGCAGGGGTATCTCAAATCACAAGACATGGCCTTGAGCCCAGCTTTGTTCCACCAAAGTGTGTCCTTTCCTTAGTCTGGTAACACAACTGAGGCTGTGTCCTTTTCTGCCAACTGGGGACTTTCCTTAGAGGCTCACTGTGACGCTCAATGAGCTAACCCATGTGGGAGAATGTGGTAATGAATCAAGGACTCGACAGAGGAAACTATTGTTTCAGACATATTTAGGGAGCCCCTATTTTATGCAAGACAGTTTTGAACACTGCATTGTAATCACTACTGAGGAAGGCAAATTCTCAGCTCTTGAGGACTTGAAAATATAGTAGAAAAGTGAAGACATATACCTTAATAATTAAAACACGGGCTAGTAAATAGTGAGTGCCTTAAACAATACCAACCCCCTGACCCAGAACTTGAACTCGATATGATAAACATCCATAAAACAGGCTTTTGAGACACGAAGGTAAATATAGTGGCTCATTGTATTTGTCCAACAGGAAGGGCAGACACTCATCCACAATGGGAATACAAGGCAGATGATGAATAAACATTGTAAAGAAAATGCTTCCTGGGAATAAATTAGGGCTCTGTAGATAGACACATGGAATGGCTTAGGCCTAGATGCTCAAGGATAAAGTTTGATAAGAGATGTCCAACCTTAAAATCTATTTTCAAAGACTGGGTTTTTATTTTCAGAAAAGGTGAAAAGGACCCGACCTGGCTGTCAGGCAGGTGGACGCTGGGTGGAGGGGACTGTGGAGACTCAGCTGAGCTACGTAAGCACCCTAGTAAGAGATTGATGGTAAGGTTAGCAATTTCTGCAGGACTGTGGCAGAAACCTAATCACAGTGGAGAGAACAATGTCAACCAAGGTCAGGGAGCCAGGCTAAATCAGTGGTTACAGGACGACAGGATCTAACAAAAGGTTTTTTTGTTTGTTTATTTTTTTAAGTAATAATTTTTAAAATTGCAATTGTATGGTGTTTGCTACATGCTGTTTTCTAAGCATTTTACCTATATTAACTCGTTTCATCACACAGCAATCGTACATGGTAAGTGCAATTATCCCCACTAGAGTGATGAGGAAAGTGAGTTGGGGAGAGCTGACCACATTTGTGGGCTGAGCAAAGGGAGCCAGAGCAGAGAGAGAAAGACAGCAGGGAAGCTGCTATTGGAACTCAAAAGAGGAAGAGCTCAGGGATTAGGGGTGATCATTATTTTTCCTTCTACTCTTTAACTTCTAACTTCTCTGCAATAGGTATAATCACCTTTATAGTCAGAAAACTATACAAAATAAAAATAGGCAATCACTTTGGTGATTTATATTCTAAGTTATTCTTTATCAATTATATACAAAAATAAGCTTTCCAACAAGAGAGTTAGCTCCCTGAGAGTAGGAATGTTGCCATATATCTTTTCGATCCATCATCTAGCACCTGGTGTGTGTGTGTGTGTGTGTGTGTGAAAGGGAAAAAAATTAAACCCAACCAAACCCTACTCTTGATAACATTGCCTCAAATTTAGCTTTCTTTATATTGGCTACCCCATATTACTGTCCTTAAGTATTTTTAATTATTTTTCACATATCGCTAGCCTGGGAAAAAATCAAAGTTCAAAATTTGAGGTGCAGTTTTTGCTAAGTGCATATCATTTTTGCACCATTGGAAAGTCAAAAAAAATCATAAGTCAAACCATCATAAGTTGGGGACCTTCTATATTTCTTAAATCCCTCCCATTGCCACACCTCCCAACCTCTGTTCACATCCCCAGTGATTCTAAAGTTTATCCAGATTGAGAACCACTAGTGTAGAGCCAGGCAAAAAACAAAAGAACTTTAGGGGTGGTTAAACATATATGTATCCTCATTGGATCTTGGAATACATTCTAGATCTAGTTTCTTTTTAATTAAGGTAAAGTTTGCCTCTGAGGTTAAAATAGAGTCAAAGCTATTCACCAAATTATCTTTTCTTTTCCTACAAACATGCAAACAAATATTAAACTAAAACAGCACTCTCAGGACTGCTCAAGGGGTTAACCAAGCAATCTAACCTAGCTATCTTTATACCAGCTGTATGTGACATCGCTGAACTTATTAATGAGGCAGCAAAGTCATTTGGGAAGGAAAATTATCTTTACATGCTAGTAAGACTCTGAGTCAAGAAAACAAAGAAGCATAGTCTGTTAAAAGTAATTTGGACGATACATAGAACTGCAAAAAGAAAATCATCTAGTCAAAGAGATTGTATAACGCTGGCCTTGAACCTCATGAGGATATATGGGAAGCTTTGGTATATGGAAAGCCATTCCTTGCTTCAATTCCTACTTTCTAAGTATGTAAATAAATCAATGTTCAGGTGGTCCAAATACAGTATGTTCATGTTTAAAACAATAAAACCTCTCACCCTTCAATTATTAGAATGGCACTCTAGTTTAGAGACCATAAACTAAGATAAATCACGCTTCAAAGTTTTAGTAATGAGCTAACTGCAGCAGTGGTCTCAACTCATTTGCTTGGACTTGTGTGTAGTTACATTTTATTCCTGGTTGGTTTCATTTTCAGGTTAGGCAACTAGATCAAGACCCTTTCCTCAAGGTGCAAGAACTTTTTTCCTGCAATATATAATACATAGTGAGACATTCCCATAACACTGAGTTAGAGTGGTTCTTTATCTTATAAAACCTCTAGGCTTAGGTTCATGTCACACACACACACACACACACACACACACACACACTGTCTTTGCAAAGATTTCATATTTTATCATCAATACTACATAAACAAAATAGCTAAGGTGACCAACTCACCCCAGTTTGCCCAGGACTATTCCAGTTTTAGCACTGAAAATCTGGTGTCCTGAGAATCACCCTCCCACCCCAGTCCCAGGCAAATTGAAATGGTTGGTTACCCCCAAAACACCAGAATCAGAATCTAGTCCGGAGTTGACTTTGAGTTGTTGGACCTATCTTTTGAACCAAGTCATCTTTCCTGGTAATGGTAAAAAATGTTACCAACAAGGGCCAGATTGATACCACCAGCCGCCATGTAAGAGCCACCACCATTCTCTATATGTGTTATCTGGAACCTTCCCAACAATTGTGGAAGATGATTGTCCCAATACTATAACATAAAGAAATGGAGGCTCTGGTGCATTAAGTGACCAACTAGGTCACCAGTAGTATGTGGTAGAGCTGAGATTCCGGCCTAGTTCTGTCTGACTTCAAAGCTTGTTCTCAGTCTATTTCACTCTCTGCCTCCTGCATTCTAAAGTCCATCAACCATGATAAATTTTAAGAAGACTTACATAGAGGAGATTTTATAAGTGCTAAAGCAAAACCAAGTAATAAAATAAAGAGAAAGAATAGAAACAAACAAACTATCACAATCTATATGAATTCAATCAAATGTAGGGGATAAATAACACAACCAGCAGCTAATTGATGGATTACAAATTGCCCTAAGTCAAATTCATAAGATTCTTTATAACATCCTTTCAAGTTATCAAATAAAATGCAATAGCCTTAGGCAAAAATAATTTTCTATTCATATGTATGAAATGTTTTATTCCTAATTATCTCTCCTCAGAGTGAATAATGTCTAGTGTAAGTATGCCTTATTGCTTAAATTTTTGTATTTTGATTTATTGTACATGCTTACAGAGAAAAATAGGATCATAAAGCTGCTATTTAAAAACTGTCTAAAAGGGGCAAGAAACTGTTGATTTATAATTTAAAACTTAACTATGAGAATTTGTCCTCAGCATATATTCATCTGAGTTAAATCAGCACATGTTTTTGAACCAACATAATTGGAAGGATATTCCTAAAGCAATTCTTGTCTGCTGCATTTTATTTGACATTCTATATACTCCTAATTCTCCCTACATGTCAGTCCTATTATCTGATCCTTTACACTGGATCTTTGGGAAAGTGTATACCATAGGAGATTTCCTTCTCGTAGCTACACATGGAGAAAAGGAATTGACGTCCATCAATGTTAACGAGAATGAGTTTGACAATGTGTGACAACCAAGGGCAGGGTCCACTGTGAAGCTTTCAACAGAATGGCAGGGAGGTAGACGTTTTGGTGTTGACCTTTAATTGATTTTTTTTTAAATTATGCTCTTACATCACACCATCTTAAGGTTGTTCAGCAACTTAAAAAAAAAAAAAAACTCTTAAATATGGTCAGACAACCAGATTTACAAGTGACAGTATCAGCAACAAGCCCTAAAAATGTCAAGGTCTCAATTATTTCCAAAGTCTCTAATATTGTGGTTTACTAAACACTGCTGACATCTGGAAAAGTTTAATAAAATGTCTTTAGGCTGTCATTTCCATTCATCTTTTAGATATCTTTAGATATCAGAGGAGTTCAGGACATAGCACATTTCAGAGTTTTTTATAAAAATCTTTTACTGCGGAATATCTGTGTAACCTTTAGGGTGACATGGAAGTGAGAGATCACTGAAATGTTAACCTCAGTCAAAAACAGACTTGAGTATTCCTTGGCAGCTTTTACCAACTAGCAATGACACATTATAACAGAAGTAATTTAGCCTTTCTGGATTTCTGGATTAGATATTCTCTAAAACATGTTCAGTAGTCCCTGGTAGCAAGGATGCCTTCCTTTGTACTTTGAACTTCCTTTGAACTTTGAAATTCCTTTGAACTGTAAATTAATGGACTCTGTTATGAACTGAATTTTTGTGTCCCCATCCTAAATTCCTATGTTGAAATCCTAATCCTCAATGAGATAATATTAGAGGTGGGGCCTTTGGGAGGTAACTAAGTCATGAGGGTGCAGCCCTTGTGAATTGGATTAGTGCCCTTATAAAAAGCACCCAGTGAGCTCCCTTGCCTCTTCCACCATGTGAGGACACAACAATCACCTATGAACCAGGAATTGGGTTTTCATCAGACTCTGTCTGAATCTGCCAGCATCCTCATCTCGGACTTCCCAACCTCCAGAACTATAACAAATAAACTTTTCCAAATAAATTTCTGTTGTTTGTGAAACAGATTGATAGATACAAAGAACAAAGTGATGGTTGCCAGATGGTAGTGAGATATGGAGACTGGGTAAAAAAATGAAGGGATTAAGTAGTACAAATTGGTAGTTACAAAATAGTCAAGAGGACAAAAAGTACAGCACTGGGAATTTAGTCAATAGTACTGTATTAACTATGTATAATGCCAGATAAGTACTAGACTCATTAGGGGGGAATCACTTAATAAATTATATAAATGTCTAACCACTATGCTGTACACCTGAAACTAATATAAAATAGATATTGAATGTCAAAAAAAAAGAGTCAAAAGGCAAAACAAATAATTTTAAAATAAAGAGACACATTTTTATTTTAAATAAACACTTGGAGATCTTTGAATAATAAAAAGAAAAAAACAAACACAACAGCAACAACAAAAACCCCTTTTCTGTTTGCAAGCCACCCAGCCTATGGTCATTTGCTATATAGCAGCCCAAACTAAGGCTCACACAGCATCTGAAACTCATATTCATCAGCATGAAGAGTCAGGGCTGGGAACTCTTCAACCAGCTGATGAGGAATATAAAAGAATCAAGAAAGAAAATGTTTAGTTACTTTTGCTTTATATTAGATACTATATGGATTTAGCATAATCTAATAGTATTGCCAGATTTTTTTTTTTTAGTTTTTAACTGCTTCATCTGTATTATCAGAGGAAAAGTGGAAAAAAATAAACTGAAATCAAAGCAAACCAAATATTATAATTGTAATACCTGTAAACTCCTGAAAATCTTAGTGGTTGTACTGTATTTTTTTATTTGGCTAACCAATATGCAGATATTTTTCTTCTTTGCTTACATTCTGCTTCATTTTCAATGGGGATAAATAATGTGAGCTTCACGTAATTCCCAGAACTCATGAACAACAGATGGACATTCTGAATAGTGATACAAATTAAGCCATAAAAAGCCTCTAAAATAATTAAATAATGCTTTTGCACAAAAACTCAATTCAAGGGTTAAAAGCTCAGCACTGTTTCTTAATTCAAATTCAAATCAAGCCATGTGTAATTACAAATTATAGGTCATATTTACTATTTACCTATGCTCTGCTCTTTCTACACCAATCATTACACATTAGCAAGACAAGATTGGGCACAACAGGACAAGGTAATTGCCAATGCCATTAGAATTCCCAAATTTCTGTGGTGTGAATGAAATTGCAAATTAAAACTGTTAATTTGTGTATTTTTTAAAAGGTCACATTGTTACCTCTGAATGTGATAAGAACAGAATGTTAAAAACAAAACAAAACAAAGAAACGAAAAACAAAGTCAATCAAAAATATCCATTTTATTTCTATATTCTAAGCATACACATTTGGAAATTAAAATTAGATATTTGTCAACTTTAAATTTTTTTGCAATTTCTGTTTTTCCTTCTAAATAAATGTTCACTGTTGTACTTAAAAAAAAAAAAAAAAGAAATAACTCTCAAGCTGGTTGCTGCATGGGAAAGTTGGCTTTTACAGTATCCATTCTGCAGAAACTTTTACACAAATCCTTCTTTTTCCTCAGAAACATAGACATTGTATGACACTGGAATGGCATGAGGTAAAGGAGGAGATGATGGGGAAGAATCCTGGATCAAGTATTTTGGAATTCTCACCAATAGCAAAACAAGTCTAAACCACGCTGGGAGATTCTCAAAAGCATCTTATATCTGCTAGCAAGAAACTGTGAGTCACATTTATTTTTTTTTCATCCTCTGCAAGAGTACAAAGCAGGAAATAATTTTAGAATCTAATATTTGTTTCCTATTACTTAAAGAGTTTGGATTTATAATTAAAATTCTAATTTTTCTCAGTTGTCACATAAATATCTTCTCCATAGCCTGAATATTAGTTGTATCATAACAATCTCCTAGGAGGGGCTTATCAAACACAGAGTTCCACCCAGGCAAGCCATACAATATGTATTGAATGGCAGTTCATAGTAGCCAAATCTAAGGAAGAGTGGAAAACTCAAATTCAAAGTAGATGTCAGTATCCATGTAAGACAGTATGATGATAAAATGTAAGCAATTTAAACAAAATGATTATATCGTGCTTCTGCATAAATGTACAAACATGATAAATGAGGTTAAAACTAGTCACTATTACTAAATACAAAATCCACTGCAAGCCAGCACATATGTGTAACTAGAGATTATATTTCTCCACCCTTGACACTAGAGACACTGGGAAACAGGGCAGCAAGAAATGCTGAAAAACCTAGTCGAAAGTGTCAAGGGCTCCACTCACCCCAGCAGCTCCCCTGCAGTGGGGAGAGCAAGAGTAAGCTGAAGCCCTGTGTTTATTGGTGCCGCAGGAGTTTATAGTATCTTTTAAATCGCTTCAGGGCTCAAGCTGAGGAAGGTAAAGATCATTTCCAAACCATACTGACTGTTGCCAACTGTGAAGTGCCCAAAATTTTACCCTTCTTGCAAGCTAACAAGATAGGCTACAATAGATTCATAGATGCTGGCAAAAAACATAAGATTCCTGGGTCAGAGATACAGGACAGTTTGCTATTCATAGCTGTGAACTGCGTATCAGCATTTATGTCTATTTCCTGAACCTCAGTTCCCACACGGTGATGTGAGGAAGGCCAGGCGATACCTGCACGTGTATTAAAACTTGTTGCAGGAGTTCCACTAATACCCAAATAATT
Source organism: Rhinolophus sinicus (assembly GCF_036562045.2). NCBI lineage: Eukaryota > Metazoa > Chordata > Mammalia > Chiroptera > Rhinolophidae > Rhinolophus > Rhinolophus sinicus. The sequence goes on from NC_133755.1 coordinate 109,222,815, forward strand.
TTTTATAATGGGCAGTAAGCCTGTCAGACCTTGCCTTTGAGGGAGACATATTTATTATACTGGAGAGTAAACAAACTCAATCTTGCTCCAAAAAGAGATACTATGTCTCCCAAGACTGATCACTATACAAAAATTCTTGAAAAGAAAATCTGGAATAAACACAGTCAGTGCCTCTGCTCATAAAATGTATTGAAACTTAAGAATCCCATGGAGAATTACTTCTCAACACTGACCAGGCACTAAAACTCCACACTGAGATAAAATTCGCAGTTCTTTCTTTTAAAGAACTGCAATTTCAGCTTAGGACAGCCTAGCACTACTTTCCTCAGAAACTCTACATTCTCCACTCCAGTCCCAAATTGCCTCATTTCTTTCTTTTTGCTCTCCAGAGGTTTCTCCATATTGAATCTATTCCTTCTCTTTAGTCTTGTTTTGCTCTGGTGCCTGAACTACTCCCTCCCAGCCTCAGATCTTAAAATTCACCTCTGATTCATGTGCCTTTCCCATGTCCCCTGGCAAGATGTTCCCACAAGTAACCTACCAGAAACAATGTCCTTAACTAGCTAGTTAGTACTGGCACTCTAGTACTTCCCTGATGAGGAAAACTATCTCCTGAGGGAGCACATATTGGCTACGAAATGAATTATTTCTAGGGCTAGGTAGTACAACCTATAGGTTACTGAATAATTTGGTTTGGCCTGCTCTTTTTTTTTTTTCTTTTAATGAGTTTTCTAGGGAAGGAAGGACTCATCCTGTGCATATGCAATTTTACTTAATGCTGTTTGGAATAGTGTTTTAGTCTGTAAACCCAATATGTTGCCATAGAAACAGGTCTCCATCTGAAATGCATCCAATCAATTCTGAAATTATCATTCAGAACACCTTTATAAATTGGAATGAATCCAATAGATACCCAGAATGTCAGCATTCAGGCAGCAAGCTGCATTTTCTTGTTTTATTTGATTATTCTAAAGTCAAGAAATAGAGAAGAACCCAACTTAGATATACATAAAAGCACAAAGATATTCAAAGAACATTTCTTCTTGATTATTTTATTTTTGAAACAGGATTAAATTACAACAATGCACACCATTCAGAAAAGACAAGGTATGTTTTAAATGACTAAACAGAATGCAATATAAAGGAAATGACTAAATAGAGAATGCAATGTAGAATTTAAATGCAATGGTTCATTTAAATAGCATTATTTTTCTTAGCAAAGAAACTTGAACATTTGTTTATTATTGGAAGAATTCAATTTCTTAGAGTGAATTTTTAATACTCTTGCATCTCTTTTCTCATTGAAAATATTTTAAACACTTAATATTCCCAAATAGAAAGTTATTATGCATTATGTAGCTCTTGAAAAGGGAGCCACAGATCCAAAAGAAGGTTCCACAATTTCCAGAATTTAGAGACAAAGTCAGAAATTTTTCTCCCATAGAACTTATAATAAAAAGAATAAAAACAGAATTAATTCAATGAGTCATCAGTAAAATTAGTCCACCCCAAATGATGATTAGTCCATGTGTTGGCAGTAAAACTTAAGGGTTTCCAAAATCTCCTCCTGGAGTCCACATTATTTTATTAAAATTTCATCAGGAAAACATTAGTATAGAGTCTATAAAGCAGCACTGTTCAAAAGAACGTTCTGAGTGATGTCAACGTGCCCTGTAATCTTTGCCGTCCAAAATGGTAGTCATGGCCATATATAGCTATTGAGCGCTTGAATGTAGCTAGTGCGACTAAAAGGCTGAACTTTTAAAAAATGTTAGTTAATTTAAATATGAACTGTGACATGTGGGTAGTGGCTACCAACAATGGACAGCACACCTTTATAACCTAATACTCATAGTTAATACTTAAACCTCAAGAGTTGGTGTCAAATGGACAAGGTTCAAATTCTGGCTTCACAATTTATTCTGTTACTCTTCTCTCCCCTATTGTTGGGTTGATATGAAGATTCAGTGTGTTACATTATATGCTATATAAATCTTGGCAATTATTATTACATCCCAGTTCCACAATTTACTAGCCTTATGGTAAAGTTATACCTAACCCCATACAACTGGAATAATTTCATCTGCAAAATAGGGTTGATAATACTACCATGTGGGGTTGTTCTGAGGACTAAATGAAGTAATCCATTAAAGCACTTAGCACATGCCCATCACATTGGGACATGCAGTACATATTACATGTTATTATTAAAGTAATGTTTTAACAAGAGAAATTCTTGTGACTTGTAGGAAATACTGGAGAAAATAGGTGAGTTTATAATGATATATATTGGGTGAGCCAATAATATTGAGTGAAATCAAATTTGTTCACTGTCAAAATTTAAGACTTTAAACCCAGAGTGATTCTATCAAGATTAAAAAAAATTGATTATGTATTCATCTTGTCTGTCTTAGTATGGTGTTACTCTTTCCTAATTTTCAGTACCTGGTAGCACGGGAAAGCTAGGTAGAACAAATATATCACTGTAGGTCACCCTGTTTCAAATTATTTCAAGATGTGCAGAGCCCATCAAAGACTTACCCAGCTCTAAAAACAAGTTATTCATAACCACAATTTTACACATCTCAAAAGATTTCTTAATGTGATATTCAAATAAACCAATAATTCCCACACACAAAATAACTCCCTCTCTATATCTCAAATACAGTACCAAATGATATAACATCTGAAATTTAAGTTTAGAGAAAGTTTTAATATGTGAGAAAAATATTTCTTCAAATGTTATAGAAATACATGAAGTCTGGAAAATCGAAATACGAATGCTATTAGATGTTGCTTGAACTCATTTTATTTTATAAATGGACCTGGTGTGCTCTTCTCATCATTTTTCTGGCAATTCAACAGGAGACAAGGAAAGTTCTTGTTTGTTCAGCAATGTCTCCTCGGTAAAGTCTAAGTAGGTCAGGGCAAGAAGCAAACAGCTTTTCTTTCAGTGAGAAATTAAAAACTCAGAGCCCCTTTTGTATATAAAACTACTTTCACTGTACAGTTGCCTAAAAGCAAACAAGTAGCAGAACCTTTGCTCCCAGATGTGTGCTCACAGATCCTGAATTGACAACAAATCTTCAGTGTTGGAAATGCAGACTTCCTGAACTATTTTGGACTATGTTGATCATATGAAAAAATATGTTTGCAAAATTGCCAACTTGATATCAAAGACATGGCAAGGTATAGTGATACTTCACTATGGCTGTCCAGCCAGCAGCCTCCCCTTAATAACAAGTTAGTCGCAATTAATGGTTCACCTCTGGAAGACAAGGTAATATGACTTCGTGTGGTTTTCAAGGAAGATTAGAGTAAAAGTAGGAAGGAAATAAATGGTGTGAGGGTTGGAATTAGATTTACAGAGACAGTAGGAAGATGACCCAAATCTGACTTTTTCAACTCCTCCTAGATTGAATTATAGTATTTGGAACTGTCTGTCAGAGCTAAAAGATCACACGTGTGCTATGTCCTTTTGAAAGGGATAATATTTCTATTGACCTGAATTTTCAACTAACAGCAGTATTTGATGATAAAGGTTTTGATAGTGACTTAAACACATTATTGTATTAACATGCATAATGCAGATATCTCCCTATTCCTTGAGTTCAACATGAACATGTCCTGGTCTGTCCATGTTCGAAGCCCTTCCTGGGCTTTTGCTAAATTTGGGGTGAAGATATTCTCAAGGCCTCGTCTGCTCCTGGGTTTCTGCATCCACAAATGTGTCTTTACTTCACTAGGCATCAATTTGGACAGAAAATACAAACCTTTCATCAATTTCCGTTAAAAAAAAAAAAGGGCAACTCACAGAGAAAGTTCATGTGATTAGTAGAACTGACTGAGGGTTTTGGTGGCAGGGGTGGGGTTTTGGGTGGGCACATACAAGAAAATGTCACCTCTCACCTTCTTCCACAAATAACTTTTGAAAACTACCATTACCTTCGTGTTCTCTCAAGTTATCTCTGGCTGCTGCCACCAGGGGTCGTGGGCTGTGAGCCCGAGGTGACTGGGGGACAACTGGAAATGCCCCTGCCATAGGCTGAGAAGCAGATGGCAAGTGGCAGCAGGTGAAACTGTTTGATGCCAACAAAATTCTAAACAGTGATCATAATTCTTAGATCTCTGCAATCTGTGCCTTGAATTCCTTCACCTTGGAGTAAAATGAGACTTTTGGGTCGGGAGTATTTGTGGTATAGGATAGGGAAGGAATGCCTGCCACCCTGTGGGAATGATAATAAGAAACAAAATTAAATGGCTGTAAATTTAGGTATGCCGAAAGACAAACTCTCTCTCTCACACCCCGGCCCCATTCCACACTGCCCCAGGTGACCATGGCATATGAAGAAAAGCCACTTCCACATCAGACTAAAGGTTGTTCTGGGATGGAGTTCCAATACAATATTCCAAGGTTAAATACCAGCATAGACAAGTATTAAGTACTACATTTTTAAGAAAGTTATAAATAAGAAAAACAATAAACACACACACAAAACTTTACTATCAGGTCTTTATTTCAAAAAAGTAAAAGAAAAGAAACCTTTAACTTATTAGCATGACCTAAGCCCACATTCTTAATAATTGAAATAAAATTTGAATTTAAGATTTAGCTTCCAGATTAAACATGTTGTGCAAACTATTAGATTCTGGCTTGTTTCAAATTCGAAATTGCTTTTATTTCCCCCTATATAAGGGATTTGTAACGAATCCCATTTAGAAAGCAAGCCATCAGGGCAGGAATAAGAATATTAACACACTCAAGTCACTGTATATACTTAAGAGAGCCTTGTAACCTTGATTTAAGTGCTAAGCTAAATGTGGTATCTCATCATATTTCTGTACTTGTGAGCCAACACCTCAGAAAAGCAAACTGAAATGAATGAGGTTCTTTGATTAATTTTCTAGTATAAGACAGTTTAAACATCATCCTAGCAATGAATTTAAATTACAGCAGATGGAAATGGAAGACTCCTTAAATAGATTCCTGCTCACTCTTCTAGGATTCAGAAGTCTCTTATTGAAGTACCACAGCCCATCTTAATATGATTTACTTGGGGATATCTGCTACTCCTATTGAGCTGCCAGGTTAGAGGGAGTGTGACTCATGTGATCCAAATGAATAATTCTACTGCAGGAAAAACTAAATATACAATTACCATGCTGTTACTCTGATAAGTTATGGTAGTTATTATGGCTCTGTGTTCTAGCAGAGGTACTCCAAGTAAAGAGTTTCAGAGAATTTGATGTTATTGGTTTATTATACACCCAGACTCTCACTCATGAGAATATCTACAATATGAGACAAACATGCTAGGACTCTTACCACAGAACTAAATTATAATAAAACACTTAGGTAACATAAAATAGCATAGTTCAGTGTTGGTCTATGAAGCTACCATATCTCTCTACTATCCCACTACTATCAAATTCATGATCAGACTTGTCCATGGTGACAAAAGATAGAGACAATATATATTTTTTTTTTTCTGCTTGGGCTTCCGTGCTGCCTAGTTTACCCTCCTGGTTCACACCAGAAAGGCATTTCTGGGTTTGCCAGGCCACCAGCCTATGTCGTTACTCTGAAACATGAGTCCCTAAGACACTTAGTATCTTCCAATTTCCTTTGGCTCCCAGGAGCTATTTTCTCTGCAGTTCCCACCTCCCCTCTCTTCTTCCTACTTGATGGATCTGTGCAATTATAGTCTGTGGTAAGCAGAATAAAGGTCCCCCAAAGATGACCTCATGTGAATCCACAGAACCTGTGAATGTTATCATCCATGGCAAAACAGACTGAAAATGTGATTAAGATTGTGGATCCTAAAGTAGGGAGATTATCTTGGATTATGAAGGGGTCCTCAGTCTAATCACTAGAGCACTTAAAAGTAGAGAAATGTCTCTGGCTGCATTCAGTCAGAAAGATGTGAAAGAAGACAAAAGAGGCAAAGAAGCGATGAGGCAGAAGAAGAGGTCAGAGGGATTCAAAACTTGAGAAGGGCTTGAATCACCATCGCTGGCTTTGAAGAGATCCTCTTGTCAGGAAGACATGCTATAGAGAAAAAGGCCAGGTGTGTCTGTAAAACCTTTTGCTAATACTTTAGAAAGTTCAAACGGACAGGATATTCAGTTGCACAAAGGGCTATTTGAAGAGAATAAAAGTGTGATTCATAAATACCTTCAGCCATATCAGCAGAAGCCATAAATGGAGATAAGATTATTTAGGAAAGATCTGTGTACATGAGATACATGAGAGACTCACTAAGTTCTTGAGAATATTAGTACAGTAGAAACACTGCCAGCTGGGACTGAAAGAGGCAGAGAGAGTACAAAATGAAAAGGGGATGTCAGACCCCCACAATTCTACCTGCAGAAAACAGGCTGATAAAACTACCCGGTTGCAAACATGTGCCACTTCTCATGAAAAAGGAAGCGTGACTGAGGAAAGAACCAAGAGGCCAGAGGGTGTAGCCGAGAACCACAGAGGACTTTTTTCCCCCGAACCTTAAAATCTAATGGAGTTTGTATGGCTGGATTTCAAAATTACTTGGCACCAGTGAATCCTTTCATCTACCCGTTTTCTCCCTTCTGAACCAGAATGTCTATAACTATTATCCAATGCCTGTTATATCATTATACCTTTGGAGCAAAAAACTTGTTTCTTGAGTTTCAGAGGCGTAAAGGAGAGGAGTTGTGCTTTAAGAAGGATTATACTCAAGAGTTTCATTCGTTCCTGATTTAGATAAATTAGGTGATCAGGTCTGGGATTTTAGAGGTGATGAAATTTTGATGAGATTCTGAACTTACATTGATGCTGTAATGGGATGAGATCTTTGGGGATCTTTGAATGAGATGAATGAATGTATTTTGTTATGTGAGATGGACACGAAGCTTTCAAGGCCACAATATGGACTGTAGCAAGCCGACTAATGAGCTCCTAAAGACGTCCACACCCTGCTTCCCAGAACAGTGTTACTTTATATGGCAAAATGGAAGGTATAATCACTTTGTCAATGTGATTATGGTTATGGACATTAAAATAGCCATGTTATTCTGAATTATCCAGCTGGGCCCATATATTATTAAGTAAGTGCTTAAAAGTAGGACAGGGAAATGGGAGAGTTAATCAGAGTGATACAGCAGAAAAGAAGGCACGACAGATGAGGCAAAAGGAGAAGTCAAAGAGATAAGGATGAGAAGGAATGGACCTACAGTTGCTGGTTTTAAAGATGGAGAAAGAAGGCCAAAAGCCGGGGAACATAGACAGCCTATAGCAGCAGAGAACAATCAGTAGCCAACAACCTGCTGGAAATGAGGGACTCACTGCTGTAACTATGGAACTGAATTCTGCCAACAACCTGAATCAACCTGGAAGTGGATTCTCCCTCGGAGCCCCAGGTAGGATCTTAGGCTAGCCGAGACCTTGACTTCAGCCTTGTGGCACCATAGCAAAGAAACCAGCTGAGCCTACCAGACTTCTGACCTATACAATTGCAAAAGAGTCAGTGTGTTGTTTTAAACTGCTAGGTTTGTGATAATTTGTTGGTAACAAGAAACAACTAATACATACTCATACAGTTAGATTTAAATTATTGTACGAATTTGCTCCTCTGTTTTTCTGATAGTATAGTAATAATGCCTCCATACCTTCATGTACTTACAATCAAAAATTCATTTTAAATGACCTTGTCTTTCACAGAAGTAATTTCAAAAATTTATTTTGTGCCTCCTGCTGAAAGCTAGAATGGTCTCTATTGTTTTCCTGCTACTTTTTAAAAGAATCGGTTTATAGATTCAGTATCTAAAGAGTACCTCTTTGAAATTAACCAAATTATAATTATGTAGTTCTCTTATGAATTTGTCCCTTGAGTCATCATTGGTGAGTTTGACTTCCAGAAAATCAAAGTGACATGCTGAAAGAGAGCTCTCAGCTGCATCAAAAGGCATGAATTCTAGTCCTCGTTCTGATACCAAAGAGCTAGGCAGCCCTTGGAAATCAGTTTACCTCTCTGGATCTCATTTTCTTCCTCTAGAATAAAAGGGTGGGGAAATCAGGGAGGCTTCCACGATGAAGAGCTGCGAGGTTGAAATGGAAGGACTGGTAGGCGTTCATGAGTTAAGTGGGGTGGGGTAAATGCAGGAAGCAGAGCAGGTCAGAAGGCTTAGCATGGCCTGTTCTGTATGCCACATGCTACAACATTATTCTCCTGATGAACTCAGTGACAAAAATAACAACAACAGAGGCCAAAATAGTCTCTAAATGGTCTTAGAAGAATTCATACCACTTGTTTACAGTGTTACCTCTGAAGAGGGTTATATGGAAAGAGTGAGGATTTAGAGAATCTTGTGGAGTAGTGTGTAGGGCATGGACTTTATGGTCAAACCTCCTAATTCGAATCCTGGCTCTGCCACTTATTAGCTATGTATTTTCTTTAGATCCCTCAGTTTTCTCATCTGTAAAATGTGTATGTGTGTCCAAGTATTGCTTAGGACAGCTCTTGGCACCTTATGTAAATTAGCAAACACTACACAATGTTCGTCATTATTATTGCTGTGGGCCTAATTTATATGCTGGAGCCCTAACCCCCCAATATGATATTATGTGGGAGATAACTGGGTTTAGGTAAGGTCATGACTGTGGTGCCCTCCTCATGGGATTAGTGCCCTTAAAAGAAGAGAACACTTGAGACGTTGCTCTCTCTGTTCACCATGTGAGCACACAGAGACAAGGTGGCCATTTTACAAGCCAGGAAGAAAGCTCTCATAAGAACCTGGCTGTGCTATCACCCTAATCTCAGACTTCTGGCCTCTAGAACTGTAAAAAAATAAATTATTGTTGGTTAAGCCACCCAGTCTATGATACTTTGTTGTAATGATAGCCTGAGCATAACAATAAGATACATAAAAAAGAATTTGTTTCTGCTCTGTAACTTGTATTTTATTTAATTTTTATATGAGACTATATTAGTTTATTCTTTTATAATTTAAAATAAATAAAGCCAAATCAAGAAAAAAGACCTATAATTCATGGTATAATTCATACCATCAGTTATCTCTTATAATCCAGAATTGGACCAACTACAGGTTGAATGAACCATCAGTGAAAAACATCAATGGACAATTTCATCAATACTCAGTCTCAATTTGTGAGGTGTCTCATTGATCTACTTGTCTACTTTAGAGTGATGCATTTAACAAGTATTGCCGTAAAAAGATCCTTTAGAACAATATCAAAAATTCCAAGAGGGGGCTAAAATGTGGCTCTTCTGATGACATTTAGAAATACAGAGGGTCCCCCAAAAAGTATACACATTTTAAGAAAGGAAAAAACTGTATTAAAATTGTAATACTCAATATATACCAATAACAAAAGATGACTACAAGTCATGTGTATACATTTGTTCAGCATCCCTGGTATATATAAATTTCAGCAATTATTTTAAAGGATGACTTTATGAAAAAAAGAGGGGATCATAAAATTCACAGGTTTCAGGCCTTGGAAATCATCTGTGAAACTGCTAACATAATATTAGGGAAAACACTTAAAGTATAAATTGCCAAATTAAATATCTCTTTAAGAAATGGCAACCATATGCCTGTTCTCAAAATATAATTTAAAATGTAATTACTGCTATCTCAGAGCTTACAATGTAGTGGGTCAGACAGATAGAAATTAAATAATCAAGCAAATTAGTGTATAATTACAAACAACAATTTGGATTCTTTTGTCTATACCCTCTAAGCAATTTTTCCATAGAACTTTTTAGTTATTGATATTAATCTTGCTTGCTTAGACCCTAAATCAGCCTTTTTATCCACTCTATGTACATAAAGAGGTATATACAATGGAGAAATTATTACATAAGACACAAAGCAGAAGCCTGAAAATCAGTGAGTCCCAGCTCTGCCACTAATCAAATAAACTTTGAGAATTCTTTAGACTCTGTAAAATTAGGTGGTGCCATAGATGTCCTGGTAGGTTCCTTCCAATTTTAAAGTCTCATGACAAATATATTTCCAATCCCAACATCATTCTAGTTCCCAACAATTTGCTATATCATAACAAAGAAAGGCTGTGTCTTCCAGGAGGGAAAAGGAAAATGAAATTATTTATGTATAAAGAATCCATACAAATAAGTAACAAGTAACAAAAATTATGAGAACACAATAGGCTTGACTTCAAAACATATATAACAAAAAATGTTTAGTATAATCAATGATATAGTTTAGTTCTGTGACCAGAAGGATGGTTAAACTGTGTGATGTTGAAATCTTTTTCTCTAGAGGTCTTTAAAAACAAAGCAGGTTGCGGTGGAATGGCTTAAAAAAGAAGAGGGTTGAGATAACGTATCAGGCACGTTCCAGCCCTCTGAACATTATCTGAGGCATTTTCTTCATACCTAAATTATTTTTTCCATAAATGAAGAGTTCTTTTTAATTATCCATGGGCATACATTATTAATCAAATTCTATCTTTAAATTATAATTCACACTAAAGTCCCTAGAAGTTAAAAACGTGTATAAGAGTTGATGAGAATTCCACTTAGGAGGTCATTGCAAGGACATTAAAGAGCATTTACTTTGTTTGGAAGTGATGTACTTTATGATTAGGGCTGATTCGCACTCACTGCAATACTCTAGGGGAATTAAACACATTAATCTAATTATGAGGGTTTCACAGCTCTCTTAGCACAAACGCATTCACCAAACTTCAATTATTTGTGAATCTATCTTTGAATTTAATTTAAAATGTGATTAAGTTTCCTCTTCTGTTATCTAAACTCAAATAAAGTCACTGGTTAAGCTTATTCAAAGACAAAATAATAACTTTATTAGTTTTTTGTTTTATATAGCTTACATTTAACAATAAAATGTTGCATAGTTTTGTTTATATCTAATTATATTATTCTCTAAACTAAACACAGGTTTGGATTGTCTTGAACCCAATAAGGTGCAAACATTAAATGCTTTCATTTTTTTCCCCAATCACTGCTTTTAAAAAACTTTGTGAAATTTCCCTTTCCTGACTCCTAACACTATCTCAGGCAAATCCCATAGCTTTCTGGTCAGTTTGAATATTAAACAATCCAGTTTAGTCTTGGCCAGTTTAAAATTTCAAATCTTATGTTCAATTTAGTATTCATAACCTCATCTTCCAATGCATTTGCCAGATGCAGCCTGGAGGAACACAGAGTGTACCCAGGTCGTGATCTGCTCTTTCACTCCTTTAAAGAGGTGAGAACAGAAACACGATATTGAGGAAAAGGGGATAGGACTGAGATTGTTAGTGCTCACCAAATATCCATGTGTTCCTTGATATTTCCTAGCCTTTATGCATCGAGATGTGTGTGTGTGGGGGGGGGTGTAATATGACGTGGTCCTCACCAATGGGACATAAGTGGAAATGAGGTGTCTCTTCTGGTCTAGGTAGATCAAGTGTATCATTTACATGTACACTCTCTCCCTGGGCTGTGTAGCTAGAACAAAGGCCCCAGTTCTAATATGGCAGCGTTTAGCTGGATGTAACCTAGGTCTCTGTGTAGCCGCTGGAAGAGAAGCAGCCCACCCAGCCTGTATCAGACTATAATGTGAAGGCGTACACATCTCTGTTTTGGTCAGCCACTGAGTTCTGCGTTTATTTGCTATCATAGCATACCTATCATGAATCTTACTTAATGCCAAAATAGACTGGGAGCCCAGGCAAAAAGAGTATTCTACATAGGATCTAACCAAGGAAGGAAGGCATCAGGATGATTGCATGAAATGATAGCCCATTTGAGCCCACGTGAGCTTGTTTGTACACAGGTGAGAAAGAGGTAATGAAGAAAGAAACAGGCAATGTAAAGAAGAAAGGACGTAATAGAAGGATCTGTTTTCATGAAGAGAAATGAAAGACTAAGATTAAAGACAGAGATAAGTCTTAGAAGGAGTGTCTGCTCAAGAGCAGAGACCAGAGCAAAGGAAAGTAAAATGGGAGAAGAAACAAAAAAATTAGAGGAGAAATGATTAAAAGTTGTAGAAAACCTAATAATAGCAAAATGGACCATCACTGCTCATCTTCTGACAGCGGCGTAATCAAAGGAATTTCCAAATGATTGAGCTTTTATTAATCTTTTCTCATATACTTAAATTTATTCAGCTTTATCCTCACAGATCACACTTAATACCTAGTCCTAATTTACACTAAGCCTGATATCTTCTAAATCTTACATGCTTTTAATGCATTTTTCAGCAGTTACTCAGGCTTCAACCACACTAGCAATATCATAAATTAAAATTGGCAGTTGCTGAGGTATGAGAAACTTTAGCAACCTGACTTCAATAGAAATACAACAACATGATGCACAGGTTTTACGGAAGGTATTTTTTTATTTTTTAATTGAGCACCAAACAAAAGAAAAAGGTATATTACAATTGAAAAAATGGTTGGAAAAATGCAATTTAAGAAAAGTATGTTCTGCTTTATAATAAAGAGACAGGAAAAAAGGAAGGAAAGGAAAGATGGAGAGAGGGAGGGAAAGGTGCCAGTTCTAAAATTTGGGTAAGTTGTAAGATACACCTCCCTCTTGTTTCTGCTCTCTCCCACTAAATTCCTAAATCAATAATGATCAGGTCATTGGATTACTGGGCATGCAAATTTACTGTTCCCAACAAAGGAGTCAATACATTTGGGGATATTCACCTATTTTACATGTGTCAGTGTTACTCTTTAATAACAAGTGATGATTATTGTATCAATTGTCTTACCCATAGTTCAGACTTTCACTTCTTTAAGGATCTTTTCTCAAGAGCATAAGCTATTATTTGTTTGCTCCATAAAATTGATAATCAAAGCCCTCTAGCCTTCCTTTCCCATGTTTCTTATAGCTGACCATGTCTTTTATTCACACGGCATCAGACTTTATCTCAGCCTCTCATCACCTTATGCCCAGATCCTCTAGCTCTTCAGAATTCCCAGCCTTCCAGTCTATTCTAAACACCATCTTCAAGCATCATTTTCATTGTATCATACCTAGACTTTGAAACTTTCAATGCCTCTCCATTGTCTGCAACAGGGGTTATATACCTGGCATTCACAGATGGGCTTCAAGGGGATTTTTGAAGGCCCTGAAATTCTGTGCAGTTTTTATATGCTATGCATTATTTTTCTGGTAAAAATATCCAGGTTTTTTTATATTCATATTGAGGCCGTAAAAAAGGTTGTGAATGACCAATCTGTAGGGCAAAATCCAAACTCAGTGACCAGCATTCAAGACGTGAGATCAAGACTGCATTTCACTAATGGCCCCTAAGTAGGATTTTCTGCTAGATCTAGTTCTCCTCGCCCTGTTCATCCATGCATTCATGCATTTAATAAACATTCATTGAGCACTTGTATGTTCCAGACATGATTCTAGGCACTGAGGAAACATAGGTGAAAGAACAGTTTCTTCCCTAAAGAATTTCCAAGCTTTTATCAGAACTCCCCTCTCAGGCAGAACTCCCCTTGGTGGCCAGGTTTAGTATTTCAGGAATTGGAATAAAATATGCAAATGGGATAATGTAGCGGTCAGGAACAAAAGTGGAATGAAAGTAGTATTCAAAGGGGTCCTCTAACACATCAAGTCCAAAGGGGAATGGTGGGCAGAGAAGTAAAAATCAAACAGTAGCAGAATCCAAAGCTCAGCCAAGCTAACTGGAGCAAATGCATTCAAGAGGATAAATAGGTGATGGATCAAGTAGAAAGAGACCCTGGAGTACCCATACACAAACGCACAGTCAGACTCCTTACTACGCAGCCTCCAGCTGTGCCAGGGGGAGAGCGCTGCCAAGACACTGAGAAACAGGAATTTGGGGTATTAAAGTGTGCTGAGAGAGTCCCAGAATGCTTTACAGTGGTGGTCACACAAGCTGACCATTCAAAGAGGAGCAGGGTTTTGTCAGGTGGACAGAGGGAAAGGCAGGACAATGCCATAAAAGGGAACATTAAATAAAAAGGCCCAGAGAGACTTGACACAGCAGGCTTAGAGGAACAAAAAAGGGTTTAATACAAATAGAGGCATGGGCAATTTATTTAGAGGTGATGACTGATAATCCTCTCTAAGTATATAGACACTTGACATTTAAAAGAAATTTAGATTTGTAATTCAGAAGGTCACAGCAGAAATACCTAGTGTGCTAGATCATGCCCCTTTATTTTACGGACTAAGAAACTCAAGTTTGGGGAGGATCTATGTCTCACCCAAGTTACCAAACAGCAAAGGGAACACTGCTTTTCTTGTCTGCTAGTCTAAGCTCTATTGCATGTTGCTTCTATACCACACAGCCAGTTCTGTGACCTGAGCCAAACCATTGGGCCTCATACCGGAACTAGGGCATTCCGAAATAAAATTCCAGGACTACAAAGTCAGAGGGTCGGTGGGAAAATGGTCATCTTTCACTGTAGTGGTTTATAATACTGAGCAGCTTTGGAGATTCTAATAAGAAAAAAAAAGTACAGAAGACATGAAAAGGGTGAAGTAATCCTATCATTTCTGCCCATACCAGAATTAGGACATAGCATTGTATCTGGCATCTAGTCAGTGGTGTCCTGGTAAATGTTTTACAACCAGCATTCAGGGCAGGAAGGAGGGAGGCTCATAGGAGGGGTTTTCCAATTTCTGTGGCATAAATTAGTCCCCTATGTGGCAATTGAAACTACCAATGTGGTACAATTGAGATGCCAACAATTGGCTTTTAGGAGTCAGTACAATCTGGTGCAAACACACCTGTCATGCAGGGTATCATGCGGGGTCTCTGGTCCTGCTCCCCACACAAGAACGCAGGATATTGTGAGGCCAAAAAGGAACACCCATGGAGCCATAGATAGGGGAGTCACACCACTATATTCTTGCTGGCAGCTGGGCTGGAGACATCGGAAACAGGAGTCACACGATCTGCAACCTGCCATCCGCTTCTCTGCCAACCAACCAACCCCACTTGCTAACTGCAATCTGCACTTTCCAGCCCCCATTCGCTTGCTAGCTGCCATTTTTCTCTGCTAGCGTAGCCATGGCAGTTATATTAGTGGCCAATGTTTCACTGGTTACAGTTTACGGCCAACTAGCCACAACTGATGGTCATCCAATCACAGTTGATGGGCATTTACTACCCGAGTGAGCATCTTTCCACATGAGGCCGAGAGCCTGGAAATTGCACTCCTGGCTCTGTCCCTAAACCACCACTTCTATTAGTCCTCAATAAGCACCTAATGAGTCCATCAACAGCGAACCAACCACCACCTATGTGGCCTTCAGCTTCCTTCTGGCTTCAGTCAGTGATTGAACCAGTGTGGCCCATTTGTGGCAGACAAAATGAAACTAGCAAGTGCTACACTTCATAGAAGAATATAAAGAGACTAAACTATGTGAATAATAGGCTCTGGATAAAGTCCGGTGTCTCTCTTAGTATCTGATCCCTACATTGCCCAGCCATACTAACGTGGGTATTTGAATGGTTCTTTAAGGAAAGGCATCCTAGGGATAGAGAATCATGCTGGTAGCTTCCTCTGCAGGCTTTAACCTCCTATTCAGCACTTCTGCAACAATCACTGGGAGGCCTCTGGCTCTCCTTCCAGCTTCCCCCTTGCTTTTCTCATCTCCTAAATTGACTTTGATTCAACCAGGTCACCCTGGCAGCTCTCTGCTTCCCCCTTCTGTCACCAAGTAGTAATGACTCTGGCAGCCCAGCCTTTAGACGAGATTCAGTCACTAGGAAATCTCTTGCTCAAAATCATTTATACTCTATTCTTCCTTCTGTCTTATACGTGTTTCTGTAAATTGTTGAAAACCTTTCGTGCTTTGTACTCTGGTTTGACTTCAGAGACAATTATTTATCGTGGATGCTTTCATAACTTCTCTGTTGACATAACTTTTTTGTTGAGTCCTTTCCTGAGTTTCCTCTTCTTTCTTATTAATAATGGACTTCCTCAAAGAGACAATCTGCTTCTTTTCCGCTAGGGACATGTTCTGCTTTTCCCATATATTCACTCACAAATGAAAATTATCCCCTTACAAATTTTCAAACAATAGCCTCAACGGAAGTTACAGGTTTCCATTACAAAAACTAACACTTCATTTTTTCTACACTCCTACATTATTTGCTCTTTTTCTTTTTACAGTCCTTACTTATACAGATTTATGGGTTGGAGTTAATAGTTTAGCTGGCAGTCTGGCCCTGGCATTCAAATGACTAGAGTGTAAGATCCAGGTCTCTAAAGGGCAAATTGTCTAACCTTTCTGAAAAACTTAAAATATTACTTCCCATGTGCATGTCCAGCAAACTTCTGCTGGAAATCATCAAAAGTGGAAAAATGATGGTTACTCATACCCAAAGAGTAGGCAAATGTGTATATGAACCAAGGCAATAGGGAAAGTAGGAGTATTGTCTCAGGGTGGGCCTTTGCAAGTGGTTTGCTATGGTAGCCTCTACTCTAGTTCACATAGCCATGAGCTGGGATGTGCCAACAAAAAAGGATGGTCTTACCTCCCAGATTGCTGCCTGGGCCAGCAATATTGGGACCGGACTTGGTGACTTGTTTTAAGTTCCCTTCTAGTCCTAAAACTCCAGCAGTCCATAATTTAGAATTGTGGAAAACATTAGTTATAATAGAACATGGCAGCGCTTACACAATGGCATTTAGGCAAAAAGAGGATGCACTAACCGTGTTGTTTTCACTAGCCCCTATACCCCCTCCCCTGTGCAACCCTAGTCAGTAAGAATGAGCAAGTGTATAATTTATGAACACACATACATGCTCATTATTCTATTTTCCAAAGAGATGTAAAGATTCACAGTCTGCCAGCGTCAGTTCCAAACTGGATGATCTATTGAGGATTAAGTTCTAAGCTTATCCTCTCTAAATTCATCCATAATAAGATTTTGGTTCACTTAAATATAAATGCTGCAGCTGAGTATCTGGAAGCAGGATTTATTAAAATCCCTACCCACGTTATTACTAAATATGTTGTCTACATGTCTGACATGACTTTTCTAAAAGTAAGTTAATATTTATCCAGAAGTGAGCTAAAAATGAGTCCACAATGTAAACAAATCATCTCATTTCTACTTAAAGTAATTGTACTTTGTTTTACTTTTTAAACTAACCTTGGGTATTTTCCACTTTTAATAAAAAAGTATTTCTCTGTCTTTGAATAAAATTAGCTGATCCAAATCAAATTTTATGCTGCCAGTTTTATAAATGTAGATCATTCTGAAGTAAGCATAACTTATTGTGAGAATTTAATATACCTACTATAAAATTGTTTTAAAATAGCTTCACTATAATGTTGCCCGTAGATAAAGATGATACCAACACTGGATTTTACGTATTCTAAGGAATGAGACATCCTATTCCTGACTTTTAACATGACAAACATAATTTTATCTATCATAAATCACCCATGATATAGATAGAAATCTGTCACTATGCACATGTGTGAAAATACAGAGGGTGCCAAAAAAAAGTATACACATTTTAAGAAAGGAAAACTGTTTTAAAAATTGTAATACTCAATATATACCGATAAAAAAGGATGAATACAAGTCATGTTTGACTTCTGCAATTACCAGAGGTATTCAAAGTGGTTGCCATCAGCGTCCAGACACTTCTGATTACGGCAAACTACTGCTGGAGCAATGTTGACCAAAATGTCCATTTATATACATTTTTTTGGCACCCTTGGTATAATCAGTCAATTAAAGTTTAGCTTAAAACAGTGAACATAACTGACATTTAGTATGTGTATATATCAGAACCTAAGGTTGACTGTAGGTAATTTTACTGACAAAAATTAACAAATTCTTCAACTTTCTTTTGTATAAACTGAAAATAGAAATGTTTTTGTGAAATCCAGTCTGCCTCGATTGTAAGCGGTTAGAAACTAGTAATAAGTTAGTATGTCTTAAATTTCCATGTCTTATATTTCAGGTAGTCAGCATCAAAAAAAAATAAGATAAAAGATTGATAAAGTCATAAAAGTTTTATGTAAACACATAGTTCAGTGCTTTGAATTAAAGAGCAACCATAAAGATTAGTCATTAATTTGCTGTTGGTTCTTAATATTTCCTGGACATCGATCAACATCTGTCTTTGAGGCTGTGTAGGAAAGCAGTATTTCTTCAATATTGCCACTAGATGGCAGAGACCTAGAGACTCAGACTTGGCCTAAAAGTACGTAGTTGAAACAAAACAAAACTAAACATAGAACAAAATCCTTACGGGAATAATGGGCATAGAGAAAAGAAGTTTCTACTATTTTGGGATAAAGAAGAATTAATGAGTCTTTTTTTATACCAGATTTAGGTTTCCCATATGAAATTTAAAATACTGGAATTTTATAATTTGACACTCATGGAAGTGAAGAAAATTGATGGTGAAAGACAAAAATGTTTTCCCAGAAATTCATCGATTTTCTTATGATAAATATTACAACAGAAAAACAATAAGGGAGTACTGTAGGTGTTAAAACGCATGGTTCTCCCCTCCACCCACTTGGGAATAACACATAAATATACGTATGCAACTATTAGGAACATACACTTATGATTAGTATATTAGTTGAATTTAAATCGAAACCATCTGGGGGCATAGTGAGTAATTTAAATGCCTTTAAATGTAGCTCCTTATTTACAAATTCCAATGGTAATTTTCACTCCAAACATTTTTAACATCTTTATTGAGAACATCTTTATTCACATGCTATACAGTTCAAACATTGAAAGTGTATGATTCAATATTTTCCAATATGATTATAAAGTTATACAACCATTACCACAATCTAATTTTAGGACAATTTGTCTCAATTAAGAGAAACCCTATACCCACTGGCTGCCAACACCTCTACCACTGCCCTCAGCAAGCACTAATCTACTTTGTTGTTTCTATAGATTTGCCTATTCTGGATATTTCATATAAATGTAATCATGTAATATGTGGTCTTTTGTGACTATCTTCATGCACTTAGCACAATATTTTCAAGGTTCATCCATGTTGTAGCATATATCAGAACTTCATTCCTTTTTATCAAACTTTTTTATTTAAGATAGTAAAGGGGGTCAAATAGATGGTGATGGAAGGAGATTTGACTTTGGGTGGTGAACACACAATGCAATATATAAATGATGTATTATAGAATTGTACAGTTGGAACCTATAAAATTTTATTAACCAATGTCATCCCAATAAATTTAATTTAAAAAAATAATTGTAGATTTGCATGCAGTTATAAGAAATAACACAAAGAGATTTCGTGTATCATTTACCCAGTTTCCCCCAATGGTAACTTGATTCATTTTTATGGCTGAAAATATATAATATTTTATATACCATTTTGGCATTATTACATACCAATAATATATACCACATTTTCTGTATCCATTCATCAGTTGATGGTCATTTAGTTGTTTCCATCTTTTGGCTATTATAAATAATGCTACTTGGCATATTTCAAATATGAACATAGGCATATAAGTATCTGAATCTGTGTTTTCAAATTTTGGGGTATATGCCTAGAAGTGAAATTGCTGGATCATATAATTCTGTGTTTAACTTTTTGAGGAACGGCCAAACTGTTTTCCACAGCAACTTCACCATTTGACATACCCACTAGCAATATATGAGTGTTCCAAGAGCTATTTTCTGGAGGTTGTTTGTATTTTATAGCCATCCTAGGGTGTGTGAAGTGGTATTTCATTGTGGCTTTCATTTGCATTTCTCTAATGCCTAATGATGTTAAGCATATTTTGATGTGGTTATTAGTCATTTGTATATTTTCTTTGGAGAAAAGTCTATTCAGATTCTTTGCCCATTTGTAATCGTGTAACAACAAGTCTTTTTATTATTGAGTCCCATGAAGTCTTTGTACATTCTGGATATAAGTTTCTTTTCTGATATATGATTTTCAAATATTTTTCCCATACTTTTTTAATAGCATCCTTTGTAGCACAAACATTTTTTTGGTTGTCTTTTTTTTAATGTAGTTTAATTTTTGATTTATTCTTTTGTCACTTGCTTTTGGAATCATATCTAAGAAGTCATTGTCTAACTCAAAGTTACAAAATTTACTCCTATGTTTTCTTCTGAGTTTGATAGTTGTAGTTCTTATATTATGCCGATGATCCATGTTTAATGAATTTTTATGTGTATGAAGAGTCCGACTTCATTCATTTGCATGTGGATATCTAGTTGTCCCAGAACCATTTGTTCAAAAGATTATTATTGCCCAATTGTTGAATTGTCTTGGTCCAAATGGCATTATATTTTATATAATGCATGTGTTTGAAAGTAATATTAAGAGTTATTGCTCCAGATGCTTTACTGAAACTCAGACAAAGGTCATTCATTTATACATTTCCAATGAGTTTGTGATTTCAATGTAGCACTATGCCTAGCTTCAAGAGACACTCGATAGTTTTGATAAATTAATGAATAAACATACAAACCTAATTGATTATTTTTTGTTTTCAAAAACCAATTTATATATCTCTACCTTCATTTTCACTTTGTATATTTCACTTATGAATTATAAAATTCTCAAATTTTATAAGACATGGCATTGTAAAGTGTACTCAATTCTTATTCATATATATATATGAATACACACACACATACACACCATGTTTCCTCGAAAACAAGACCTAGCTGGACAATCAGCTCTAATGTGTCTTTTGGAGCAAAAATTAATATAAGACCCAATCTTATATTATATTATGTTAGATAAGACCCAGTCTTATATTATGGTAAAATAAGACCGGGTCTTATATTAATTTTTGCTCCAAAAGACACACTAGAGCTGATTTTCCAGCTAGGTCAAATATATATAATATATATATATTGCCTCTTAATAAAAGTTGTTACTATTAAGAAACGTATTTAGAAGCCTACCTATATAGAAACAGCATCTGACTAAATGGTCAAGTTTGCATGAAAAGTATGGTTTTAATTTCTCATGAGTGCCATTTCTCAAGCCTGACCCCAATCTGCTAGTAGCAACTATAGATGACACACAAAATGATTCATAAACCTACTTAATAAAAGTGATGTACAATGTAATGAAAACAACTATCACACATTATTGAGCATTGTGCCAAGATTTTTACATCTGTCAAGCCACTGACCTGAGGTGGCAAAGTTAGTAAGCTAGTAACCTTGGATTCAAACTCAGAACTGTGTGATTCCAAGAACGATTTTGCTGGCCTCTTTATTGTGTCCTCTGGAGATAATAGTGAATTATGGAATTTTTCAATGAGCATTCAATACATGTGTCTATAGACATATAGACAAGATTTAGATTTATAATGATAACACTAAGGAGATCCAGGGACAAATAAGACTTCCTATTTCTAAATGTATGCCCCACCCAATATTTTAATACAGATATACATATAACTGTAATTCCAACAATTTTAATTGCACCATGCCTCTGCTGGTAATGATACATAGTGTGGTATATATAGTGTGCTATGTACAAAACATTTTTCCAAGATAAAAGAAAGGAATCAACTATTTTGCCATATTCACCAGAGGGTTTTCCATTTAAATAGCTCTGGGTGTTCCTAGTGGCAAACATGTTTGGGGGTAACAGCCCCATCCACAGCTTCTGTCTCTGCAAACTCCCTTTACCTGTAATCCCATCCAAGGTACCAGTCCAAACATCCCTGTTTGTAATTTCTTTCCCAGCCCAAAGGCACACATGACTGGACCAAAATTGCCCATGGCCAGCTAACTTATTGGCAGATAAAGTATTGATAGAACATAGCTAAAGCGAGGTTAGCTTCTACAACTTAAAAGTTGTGGAGAAAGAGCTTGCATCCATGCCACAGCAAAACAAAGCTGCGTCAATGCTGTAGTGATAGGGGAACAGAAACTGAGCAGAAACTGCAAGTAGTGAGCTAGGGTTGGAGAGAGGGCAGTATGAAGGCAAGAGAAAGTGACAGACAAAAAAGCAGAAACAAGAGAGTGTGCAGACTTCAAGAATGTAATGAATTGGGTAGGTCACTTGCAGCACAAATTCCTGGCTGTGACACTCTCCTGCTTCCTTTAAAACCTGATGCCACTTAACAAACACTGGGCCTTAACTTTTATTAGGAACAAATCTACAGCAAGGCCTAACTGTAGGGTGGCCACTGGTGGATATTGTTGTGTAACTGAGCTATTTTTTCCATTTCACTGAGATAATGATTCTGTCTCAGAGTGTGAGTCTTTCAAGATAGCTTCAGATAGCCAAGGTCCTAAAAGCCTCTAAGACTCTAGGAAAGGGAAGAAAGTTCAAAATCACAACTCCTTTTTCTAAAAAATCCCTAACTGATATTCCATGCCACTTAAAACTTCCATAATGGCCACCAAACTGAGAGTGAAAATCGCAAGAAAAAGCATTTTTCCTGGCCAATTTTATTTGATCCAGCCCTAATTCACTAGCTGAGATTAGAATACGTTTGATGATAAGAGGTGGTATGCGAGTTACCAATGTCTTATCACATTGTGCTATATCATGGGGCCTAACTAAAAAGAAAATATGACAGGCTATCACTAGAAATGTGTGGAAACCTGATAAGGAAAAGGAAGTCTGGAATGTGACAAAGTTCACAGATAAATTTAACCAAGTGTAGTAAAGCTCGAATAATAAATATTCTGGGTACCAAAAGATCTAAAACAGAAACAAGGACAATTTGATACATTTTTTAAATTGCGTATTCCCACACATACTGTATTCCTAAGTGTGTGTATCCTATACATATGTGTATATAAATCCATAAAGAAAGGGCAGCAAAAGGACACAACAACTGATAAAAGTAGTGATTGCCTCTGGAGAAGCCATCAGGGACCAGGAATGATCACAGAGAACTTGGGCTTTAGCGATAATGTCTGAAATTCATTTTTTTACAACAAAAGTATATTCATAATTCATAATTAAACATATTTGAATTATTTAAGGACCATATAAACAAAGCCTTAAAAATGAGAAAAGAAAAAAACTACATCATGAGAAACTATGCTAATTAATGTGAAAATAATTGCTAAAGACAAAAGTATAATGTTGCCCAGTTCACCAATCTATGAATCTATAGAAACCATGGTGAAAGCCCTGCAATTCATGCTACCAAATTCTTACATGAAACTTTTGCAAGTCCCTCGAGTTAGTTTTTTTCATTGAAGTGGGAAGGGATAAGATATATCTCAATACTGCTAAATGGACAAGCTGAATTAATTAGATAATTCTGGATTTTGTTAGAGTTTCAGTTCTCAACAAAAAAATGAACTGTTCAGAGCTCTTTCTCGTCTGACCTTGATAAAATCTAAAAAGAGGTCTGTGTCTGAAGGTTAGAAAGAGATTAGCTGATGTGGTAGTACCAATAAGGTACCCTCACTTCAAACCCTTAAAGTCTGAGGTGCTTCTATTGTAATGTGAGCAGTGGACAAACAGGACACAATGAATGACCGGTGATCTGTTCTAA
The DNA here is from genome assembly GCF_036562045.2 of Rhinolophus sinicus. Taxonomy (NCBI): domain Eukaryota; kingdom Metazoa; phylum Chordata; class Mammalia; order Chiroptera; family Rhinolophidae; genus Rhinolophus; species Rhinolophus sinicus. The sequence goes on from NC_133755.1 coordinate 109,246,283, forward strand.
GAATTGATGTTAAGAGCACAGCCTAAAGTTTAAGTATCAAATAATTATCCATTTTCCCATTTCTTAATCATCCCTTTCAAACCACCTTAAGTTATTCAACACATAACTGAAATGTCTAACATCCAACTAAAAATTCCCCCAACCATTTATCAGATTACAATTTCAAAATATATCTTTTTTAAAAGAAAAGATAAGAAAAAAAATTAGTGAGAAATTTAATGAGTGCCGTATATCTCAAAGCTTTCCAAAATCATGATCTAATCTAAAAATGTTCTGGAAGCAAGAGATAAAGTCATATTTATTATATTTCCATGTACCTTACACATCCTACCTACCTCATTGAAGATGTTCAGAAGGAAAATCTGAGAGATCGTGATTTTCATGAGAATATAAAAGATCACTCTGAAAAAATATATGAAATAGAGAAATCTTCAGAATATCTGGGAGAAGGAATATAAAAGGAAATTTCCATTGGAATTCTTTTCTTCTGTTTTTGAGGAGGAAAACAAAAATAAATAATTGAAGACATTAAAAAACACCCCTTTTTTTTCAAAGTGCTTTTTGCATACACTACTGAATCATTGTTAATAGGATGATGGACTTCCAATTGATTTTCCATTAATAACTACAGCTTTGCACACATCAACTCATTCTTTTAGTCAGTGCCCCATGGGCCCCAAAACGTGCATTTGCACAATGGCTAGAGACAGCCTAGGAGTGGTGAGGCAGACCCCAAAGCAAGTGGGGCTAATTGGACTACGTGAGAATTCAATCCATGACCCTGGCATCTGCTAGGTTATAATCAAAAGTGTTGATAATCAACCAATAACTGCTCAGATAAAAGCATTTTTAATAATGATAAGATGAACAGTATTTCAGAAAACAAAAGTATATTATTGAAGCCTTATATAGAAAATAAAATATAAAATATACTCCTGCTTTCAAATCATGTCCAAAATACTTTTGTTATTGTTTTTAAACCTCCCATACCTTTGATGAAATAATTTGGAATGTATTTTTAAACTAAAAGTTTTGTTCATTTGTATTTTTAAAGTCTATCCTTTCAAAAAGTAATCAGTTTATAAGACTTCGTGAGTTGAGAATTCAATGCTATGGGAACTGTAAGCTATTGATCAGAAAAGATTGGGTAAGCTAATGTGGGAGCCAGTTAGTAATAAACTAGTAAGCTATTAATAGTAAACTAATAAATTTTCTGCCGATACAGAAAAATAAACGTAACCACAAGATTCAAACTACCAGCAATATTCAGCTGCATAAACAATGGCTCTCTCAGTATGTCCCAGGTGAATCAGGTGGCAAAAAAAACAAGAGTGAGAAACTGTGATGGTTAATTTTATGTGCCAACTTGGCTGGGCTATGACACCCAGATATTTCATCAAGTACCATTATGGATATTGCTGTAAAGGTATTTTTTTTAGAGATATTAACATTTAAATTTGTAGACTAAAAGTAGATTATTCTCCATAATGTGGGTGGGCCACATGCAATCAGTGGAAGGCCTTCAGAGAAAACAGACTGAGTTTCCCCAGAGGAAGAGGTAATTCTGTCTGCAGTCTGCCTTTGGACTCAAGCTGCAACATCAGCTCTTACCTGGGTTTTCAGCCTGTTTCCCTACCCTTCAGATTTGAATGTGTTAGCCCCTGCAATCACATGAGCAAATTCATCAAATCTCTCTCTCTCTCTTATTTGGAGAGAGAGAGAGATTTGAAGGAATATATATATATATATATATATATATATATATATATATATATAAAATATAACTTTAATACATAGTTATATATTATACACACACACACACACACACACACACACACACACACACACACAGAGGGTGCCAAAACAATGTATACACATTTTAAGGAAGGAAAACTATATTAAAAATGTAATAGTCAATATATACCAATAATAAAAGATGAATACAAGTCATAATTGACATCTGCAATTACAAGAGGTGCTCAAAGTGGTTACCATCAGTGTAATTTTAATGCAGTTTTTTCCTTTCTTAAAATATGTTTACATTTTATATATGTATACATCCTATTGGTTCTGTGTCCCTGGAGAACCCTGACTAATACAGAAACCAAAGAGAAACACTTTCCCTCTTGCTTTAGTAGGTGTTTTATCTCCTAAAAAAAGACATAAAGAGAAGTACCTGTTCTATGATTACTTTTCAATATCTGCATCTCTATGAAAGAGTGAAGGCAAAGGCTTTCAGACTTTGGACTCACTTATTCAACAGATGCTTATGGAGCACCTACTGCATGGCAGACCCTGCACTGTCCCAGTTCTCATGGGGGAATGCAGTGGAGAACCAAACAAATAAAACCTCAGACCTCAGAGTTTCTCATCTAGTGGCAAGATACAGATGATAGACAAATAAACAAATATACAGTGGATTAAATGGCATAAGTGCCATGAAGAAAATAAAGCAGGTAAAGAAGATAGAGAAGAAAGTTGTTTTTTACATTTAGTGAGTAGGGAAGACGAAGAGGATATCAGGGGCAGAGAATACCAGGCAAAGGAAACAGCAGGTGCAAAGGTCCAAGGTGGGGGTCCACCTGGTGTTTTCAGACCAACAAGAGGCCAGTGTGGCTTGAGAAGTCATCCAGGAAGAGAATAGCAGTAGGCAAAACCTTTCTCTGAGTGAGGTGGAAAGCCATTACAAGGTTTTGAGCAAAGAAATGACAAGATCTGACATGATTTTGAACAATTACCAGCATCCCTCATTTTATTGTGCTTCACTTTGTTATGCTTTGCAGATAATACATTTTTTACAAATTGGAGGTTTGTGGCAACCCTGCATCAAGCAAGTCTATTAGTGCCATTTTGACAACAGCATTTACGCAGTACGTGTCTGTGTCACATTTCGGTAATTCTCCCAATATTTCAAACTTTTTCATTATTATTATATTTGTTATGGTGATCTGTGTTCTGTACTCTTTGATGTTCTATTGTATTGATGTCACTATTGTTCTAAGGCTCCGCAAACCGTGCCCATATAAGATGGTGACTTAATAAATGTATGTGTTTTGATTGCTCCGCCAACCTGTCATTTCCCTGTCTCTCTCCCTCTCTTGGGTCCTCCCTATTCCCTGAGACACAATAATATTGAAATTAGGCCATTGACTAATCCTACAATGGTCTCTAACTGTTGAAGTGAATAAAAGAGTTACACGTCTCTCACTTTAAATCAAAAGCTAGAAATGATTAAGCTTAGTGAGGAAGCCTGTTGATGCACCAAACAGCCAAGTTGTGAATGCAAATGAAAAGCTCTTGAAAGAATTTAAAAGTGCTACTCCAGTCAACACAAAAATGATAAGAAAATGAAACAGCATTATTGGTGTTAAAGAGAACATTTTATTGGTCTGGATAGAAGATCAAATCAGCCACAACATTCCCTTTAGCCAAAGCCTAATTCAGAGCAAGATCCTCTCTTCAATTCTCTGAAGGCTAAGAGAGGTGAGGAAGCTGCAGAAGAAATGTTTGAAGCTTACAGAGGTTAGTGCATAAGGTTTAAGGAAAGAAACCATCTCTATAAAAGTACAACATAAAGCAGCCAGTGCTGATGTGGAAGCTGCAGCAAGTTATAAGATCGAGCTAAGATAATGAATGAAGGTGGCTACATTAAACATCAGCTTTTCAATGTAGACAAAACAGCATTATGCTGAAAGAGAATGCCATCCAGGACTTTCATAGCTAAAGAACAGAAGTCAATGCCTGGCTTCAAAGCTTCAAAGGACAGGTTGACTCTTGTTAAGAGCTAATAAAGCTGGTGACATTAAGGGGAAACCAATGCTCATTTCCCATTCCCACAATCCTTGGACTCTCTAGAATGCTAACTCTGCTCTGCCTGTGCTCTATATGGAACAACAAAGCCTGGCTGACAGCACATCTGCCTACAACATGGTTTACTGAACATTTTAAGCTCACCGTTGAGACATACTGCCAAGAAAAAAAAAGATTCCTTTCAAAATATTACTGCTCATTGACAATGCACCTGGTTACCCCAGAGCTCTGATGGAGATGTGCAATGAGACTAATGTTTTCATGCCCGCTAACACTATGTCCATTCTGCAGCCCATGGATTAAGGAGTTATTCTGACTTTCAGGTCTTATTATTGAAGAAATACTTTTCATAAGGCCATAGCTGCCACAGGTAGTGATTCCTCTGATGGATCTGGGCAAAGTAAATTGAAAACCTTCTGGAAAGGATTCATCACTCTAGATGCCATTAAGAATATTCATGATTCATTGGAAGAAGTGAAATTATCAACATTATCAGGAATTTGGAAGAAGTTGATTCCAGCCCTCATGGATGACTTTGAGAGGTTCAAGACTTCAGTGGAGGGAGTAACTGCAGATATTGTGGGAACAGCCAGAAAACTAGAATTAGACGTGGATGTGACTGAATCGCTGCAACCTCATAGCACTTTAACAGATGAGGAGTTGCTTCTTAAGGATGAGCAAAGAAAGTGGAAAAAGCCATGTCCAAAACATAAAAGTGCGAGGTGAATTAGCAAAGTGCTGATGTAGATGGAATGTATTCCTGGTGAAAAATGCTCTGAAGATTGTAGAAATGACTACAAGGGATTTAGAATATTACATAAATTTAGGTGATAAAGCAGCAACAGTGTTTGAGGATTGACTCCAATCTTGAAAGTAGTTCCACGGTGGGCAAAACGCTATCAAACAGCATTGAACACGCTCGAGAAATTGTTCATGGAAGGAAGAGTCAATCGAGGCAGGAAACCTCATAGTTGTCTTAGTTTAACAAACTGCCACAGCCTCCCCACATTTCAGTAGTCACCACTCTGATCAGTTAGCAGCCGTCATCATCAGGCAAGACCCTCCACCAGCAAAAAAATTACAACTCACTGAAGGCTTAGATGATGGCTAGTGACAAAGTATTTTTTAATTAAGGTATGTAAATTGTGGGGTTGTTTTGACAAATAATAGACTACAGTGTAGCATAAATATAATTTTCATATGCACTGGGAAACCAAAAAATCCATGTGACTTATTGCAATATTTGCTTTATTAAGGTGGTCTGAAATCAAACCCATATTAATCTCTGAGACATGCCTGTACTCTGGCTGCAATATGGAGAATAGATTATAGGAGAGCGAGAGCGGACCAACGGAGAGTTTTAAGATGCTATATTTCAGGCAAGAAAGGATGGTGACTGTCGTCACTAGGTGATAGATAGGCAATTTCATTAATACAGAGGCAGCAAAATTCTAAATTGGAGCTATTTCTCTTTGGAAATACCAACGTCTGAAGGTTACAGATGATTCTGGCATAGAGGGATGAGCAAGGCTTGTGCATGAACGCAAGTAAGCATTCTTAGATGTCTCGAGCCGGGAAGACAGGAGGATCTTTCAGACTTTGCAAACACAATGACCACATCTATAATCACAGCTAACAGAAAGCTTGAGATGTTCAAGTTTCATGGCTGTAGAGAAAGAATGCAGGACCAAAAGAGACATGGTATACCATGAAGTCTAGAAAAAGGGAGCAATGTTTTTTCTAGTCTGTCTCTAGAATTGCTCAATATAGCCAAAACATCGGCTATGTTTTCACATTCAGTCTGTCTATTTGGCACATATATCCTTATAACACATACAAATGCATCAGGCTGTCTCACTTGGTGGCAACAGCCATTAGGATCACCCACCTTAGTCTTCCTGCACTGATTTCATGCTCAACTAGCAACCTAGTTATAAGGTAGCTTCCCATCGTGATTTTCCTATGAGAAGTGAGTTCCCACACTAGTGATCATGAACTTTAAAATTTGCTTGAAAGTTATGCTTTTCATTGTAAATGAATAAATTGGTCAAAGTTACATTTATGTGAATTCCATGAATCTAACTGATATGAATTAATCCTCTTGACTCTGAATGCTCAGAAAATTTCAGGTTTCTGTCTTGCTAAACTGAGGAGCAGGCTCTGAATCCATGGCAATAAGAGGTCCAGCATCAGTAACAGACCAGTCTCTGACGTGGTTTGTGTTGGACTTTGACAAGAGAATGAGAGTTTATTAGTTGAGGAATTCAGGAGGGAAGGTGGAGAAACAAGATCTGAAAACCACAGAGGCCAGGAATGGAGTGTTGTGTTTACATAGTCATTTAACATAGATGAGGCAGAGACTGAGCATTCGAGCAATGTTGGGAGATAAGTTTGGAAAAGTTGTGGTCCGATCATTCCCTGAATGCCATAATGAGAAGTTTTGTCTCTCTCCTAAGGCATGGAAGAGTGGGAGCTATTTGTAAGAAGAAGAAGACTATAGATTTGTTTTAGGAAAAACATCTGTGTTGATGGTGTGGAAGATGGACTAGAGTACAGAGAGATTGGATGAACTGGGATGAGTTAGGAGTTTCTGTGGGAAACTACATGACCCTCAACAAAGGCAGGGGCAGTGGGTACAGAGAGGATGGAGAACCAACAAGACAACACAAAACAAACCACATGTAAATATTAATGGAGAAGCATGTATAGATTTAGCTTAGCCAAATACTTGGAGAGCAAGATTATTAACTGAGACAGGGAACAGAGATGGAGACGCAGATTTGAGAGGGGAATATGTTGAATTCAGTTTTGAACATGTTAATTTTGAAATGTCTACGAGTCATCCAAGGGAAGATATCCAGAAGGCAATGGAAATACAATTCTGTAGTTCAGGAGAGCTCTTTGGGCCTAAGCTATAACTTTGAGATTTGCTATAGACGACAAGCAAAGTTATAGTAGTTGGTAAGTTAGAATTTGGCAGTAGTGTGGGTGGTTCAGGGAATAAGGTGATAAGATTAAGAATAAAATTCTAGGGACCCACAATATACATATGTATAAGGCAACGACAGAGTAAGAGGGGCCATTAAAAGATTTTGAAAAGTAATCTAAAGTGTGGGGAAAGAGTCAAACGAATACAATGTCATAAAAGCCACTGGAAATAAATATTTTAGAATTTAGAAACAAGTCAGCATTCCCAAACACTCCAGAGAGGGCTGAGAGAATGAATACTGAAAAGAGGCCACTTCATTTAGCAGTCAAGTCATTGGTGATTTTTGCCAGAACTATTTCAGCGAAATGGTGGGGGGCAAAAATAAGATTGCAAAGACAGCATTTCAGCACAATTCTTTCAAGACGTTTGGCAGTTACGAAAAGAAATAAAATGGCAACTATGAGGGAGGAAGGACCAAAGGAAGCGTCCCAGACTTCCTATTCTCTCAATCCAATAAACAAACATGTCCTATGGATATTTCATTCAAATTCTGTTCAAGACTGACCCTTCCTCTCTTTTCCTCAGTGGCTTGTCAAGACTTCTTTGTCACTGACCTGCTTCCAATCTTCCCAATTACTCCCCTGCCTCTGTTTGCTTTTCTCTCCAAGCCATACTCCATCCTGCTGCCAGATTAATCTTCTACATTGCCAGTTACCTCATGTGAATCCCCACTCAAAAAGCTTCAGCAGCAGAGAAGATATTAAAAGTGCTCATTACAAGAAAAAAAAAATGCCACTCTGTGTGGTGATAGATGTTAATTAGACTCATGGTGATCATTTCACAGCATATACAAATATCAAATCATTATGTCGTACACCTGAAACTAACATAATGTTATGTCAATTACCTCTTCATCTTTAAAAATAAATGATAAAAAATTATATTTGCACTAAAAAAGAAAAAAAAAAGAAATCTTCAACAGTTCCTCACTCTGTCTTATACTCTCCTCAGCATGACATTTGAGCAGGAATGGTCTTCCTCATATATCGTATAACCACTTCCTACCCTGCTTCAGCCAAGATGGACTTCTCACTGTTCTTAAATTCCAAGCCATCGAGCATGGTCTTCTTTCCCACTGATAACACCATCTGCCTTTTCGCCAGTAATCAATCCCACCTGTCCTGCAAGGCCAAGTCAATTTCCAAGGCTTCTATGAAAAAGAAGGAGGAGGAGAAAGAGGAAGTGAGAATAATTACTAAACAGTTTTGTCTGTTTTAACTTACTGATGGGCAAGAAAGAAGGAAAGGGGGAAAGAAAATGGGAAATGGCTAAGAAAATAAATAATAATGTCTATATTAGTGTAGAGATCAATGACCATGCAATTCTGAAAACAATATCATTCCTGACCATGGATTTATATACTTTGATATTGAAGTTTCCTACTTACTTCAAATAATAATGCCTTGTTTTTAAAGTAACATAATAACTCCTGTGTTAAAGGTTTCTAGCCTTCTATTGAATATATGAGCAATTACTATTTGACAGATTTTGGACCCAGCTTTTCAAAAAATTCAAGCACTAGAGAAAAATACCAGGGGAGCTTTTCAAAATTGCATGTACTCCTGGAGAATCTGTTATCACTTCTTTTAGGGGCTACGCACCCTAACTGAGAATCCCTGGTGTTTGAATCTTTTCACCAATAAGTGCACTACTTGCCTCACTTATGGGTATGAGAACCACTGCAGAACATGTTGGATGGAAAAAGACAGAACTCTCAGGTTACTTATTCCCAGTGAAAAAGAAAACACAAAAAATGAGAGCAATAAATTGGGTGACTCCAGTTCCTCAGAATATAAAGACTAGCCCCAGGAAAGTTATTAAATAATATAAGCAGATTTTTTTTTTCTCTCTCTCTAAATAGTCACCTAAGAATTTGAAAAATATGTTAAGGAATGCAACATCAAAATAAAAATAAATCAGCCAACAGACTGTCTCCAGTCTGTTGGGTGATATATTTAGTATACTTTATAATTAAATAAGCTGGCTTTTAGAGTTGGTTTGAGAGTATAAATGACTACTCAGTTTTCCTAATAAGACCACATAGCACTCTATACAGTGTTTATTGTCAATCATATTGACACTGCTATGTCTTGTAGACGGATGCTGCTGCTTTTTCCTGCTACATTGCATTAATAGTTCTTAATGATATGATACAATTCCACTGGAGTCATTTTTTAATTCAGTTTATGAACACCAAACAGTCCCAAGTTGTTTTGATAATTACCTTAGACCTGTGTTATTGTTATTTACACATAGCAATGATAGCCAGTATTTATTTAGCATCTTATATTTTCGTGACTTTGTGTTTATTTTTGTTAACAAAAGCAAACATAACTCTTTGAAATAAGTAGGCACTTAGCTGTGATGAACAATACTAAGGAACCAAAAGTTCAAATTCTATCCCAGAGTTTTAAAATCTTAGGGGACTTGGGCTATCACTTGCTTCATTGGCTCTCACTCATGGTGAGCATCAAAATCACTCAGGGACGTTGTTAAACATGCAGATTCCCACACTGGAAGGTTTTTATGAGGTCTAAAAATCTGCATTTAAAGTCAGAACGCAGGACGGTCCTTGAACTGCAGTTTGAAAATTTTTGACCAACCCTCTCACTTATACGTGATGAAACGAGCCCAAAGAGGTTAAATGACTTACCCAAGGTCACATAGCTGGGTAATGACAATCACATGTCGAACAGATATGGTGTAACTCTCAGTTTTGTGCTCTTCCCACCCTGACACCTGCCTATTTACTCCGCCCTCCTCCTGGATTCCTACAACAGAGGCGGTCACCTCCCTAGTACTCCTATGAAGGGAAGTTCACAGACAGTCTTCTGTAGGGGACAGAGACCAAAAAGAAGTTACCACTGTGTGAATAGTAGAAAAAAAGCCCTGTTACCGTAAAGGGAGTACAAGCCATGCAAACACCAAAGGAACATTAAGGCAAAATGCCAAGAATTTGGTGAGATACGCAAAGACCACTATGAAGTGGCAAACTTACTCATTTACTCACTTAACATGACTAAAATTGTAAAAAAAGAAAAGATAATAATAATAAAAAGAATTTGTGTTCCTGATAACCAAATCTCAGAAAGCCTACACCAGGAAGTTATTTCATCTTTCTGGATTCCAGTGTCTTATCTGAAAACGGTATGCCCAACCTACATACTGCACAGAATGACCTTGAGTTTAGCAGTCTTATATGAACAGTGTTTTGTGCAGTCCTAGCACCTGGTAAATACTCAATAAATGTTGTAAGTTTTAAAAATATTGTTATATGGTGTAAAGGCCAGGGAGATTATAAATCGTACATACCAAAGTAGAATTATTTGTACCTGTCATCACTAGAGAGCTGTAGAAATTACAAAGTATAGCAGATAGAGGATATAAGAAAGATTAAGGAGTTTTACGAGAACACCTATATGTAATAACACAGCTAGAGTTAATGGAACATAATGTTGAGCAAAAGTAGTAAGACACAGTAACATAAACACTATGATTCCATTTGTAAAGTTTAAGAGCAGGCACAATTAAACTATATATCGTTTGGGAATGCATAGTAAGGAGGCAAAACTACAAAGCGAAACAAGGAATTAACAAAAACACCAGGATAGTGGTTCCTTCTAAGAGTACTGAGGAGTTTGCCAAGAGGAAAGGCACATGGGAGGCTTTTGGGGTGCAAGCTGTGTGCTATTTCCTAACCTGGGTGGTGGTACACTGGTCTTCCCTTTAAAGTAATTAAGTATATTTTTGTATTTTATGCCTTTCTGTGTTATGTATGTTACATTTCACAACCAAATTTTAAAAGGTTGTTGTTGTTTTTTTAAAGATAAATGTAGTAGGTAAAACCCAAAGGAGGCACTAGACATTCCTATTATAGATGTTTGATTTGTCACTCCATATGGGCTATGAGGATAATAGAGGCCTGCTGTGCAGCAGGTTTATGTAAATATTTGTCTGTGTACTGGCCCAGAGGACGCACACCTGGAGGTGCTGTGATATTTAATTGCAAGGCACTTGATCAGAGGTTGCCAGGATCCATTCAACACTAAATATATAGCCAACCTAATTCCATATGACTTACTAGTTCAGTGCTGATATATTCAACATCATCATAGCCTTGAAAATAGCCGTGTTTGCTTATTCCAACAATGTTTTCAGCCATAGTTTCTATGGTTCCCAAATGCATAGGGAGAAATAATCTATGTCCTAAAGAAAAGATGAGTAATTTTCTAAGTTTTACAAGGGCAAGGTTGCCACTTTGTAAATATCCCTGCATGTATTTTGTTTTAGATGTGCCTAGCCAGAATCTAAACTAAAACTTGAACTAAGACAGTAGAGGATGAAAATATAGTTAATGGCTGAGGTTTATCATTCTGTTATTTGAATTAACTAGCATTTTTTTTTTGACATCTCAGTAAGACTGCTTTGAATGGTGTGTCCATGTGTATTGTTTCATTTCTTTTAAGTCATAGAATAATAAAAAACTTAAAAATAATTGGGTATCAGAGTTGGTGACAACTGCTTCCATGCAACTGAATTCTTAAAATGTTTCTAATTTCCTGGGATTCATTATTTGAAGCCAGAAAATGAACCTAACTTGTTAATATGTTACTTCAAAATTAATTAATTGCATTTACTTAATGAAATATACAAACAGGAGAATATAATTTATATGTACAATTTAAAGAATAATAAAACCAACACCCATCTACATACCACACAACTTAAGAAAAAGAACATAACCAAAATCTTTGTTCCCTATCTCCCCCATAAAAGACAAACACTTTCCTGAATATCATGAATATCACTCCATGATTTTCTTTGCAGTTGTACCACATGTATGCAGTACATATAATTATGCATAGTGTCTAGTCTTAATGTCTAGTCTTTAAGCATTATATAAATAAAATCATGTAGTTTTCAATAAATTTTCTTTATTCAACATTACATTTTTTAGATTTGCCATGTTGATAAATATATCTGTACTTCGTTTTCAATGTTGTTTATTCAACTGTATGAATATATGCCATAAAGCACCCATTCTTATATTCATACAGAAGGTATTTGGGTTGTTTCCAGTTTGAGGGTTATTTTTTTATTATTATTAGAATAAAATGATGTTATAAACATTCTTAGACATGTCTCTTGGTGTTCCTATGCAAAAGTTTCTTAGGAGTGACAATCTAGGAGCGGAACTCTTAGATCATAGGTATGCATGTCTTTAGCTTTAGCAGGTAACGCCAAATTATTTTTCCATAGTGATTGTACAAGTTTATATTCTTGAATGTCTGAATTTACTTTTCCTGGCACCGAGCTCTGAAACCCTTGTAAATTCCTAAGTGATAAGATCACTTTTGTTCTAATATTTGGTGTCTGACCCCTCCCTGACAGAGGGCTCTAGAAATCCTTGTAATTTCCTGGGTGATAGGAGTGTCTTTTATTCTAAGGAGGTCACTCTAGGTGGGCTTCTGGATGTCTCCTGGATACTGTTTCCGGGGAACATGTCCCAAATAAATCCTCCTGCACCCAAATCCTTCAATTGAGTGTGCCTCTAGAGGGGCCCAAATTAAGACAACAGGGAAGCGAAATTTAAGAGCCTCTAAGTATGCAATCCTGCTGTGCCTATGCTGATGCGGCTGTGCTCCAGATTTCTGCAGGTCAGTCTGTGAGGTAAGCTCCTCTCAGAATCCTAAGTAGGAAACAAAGACAAGAGCCCTCTACCCCTTCACTCTCATTGTTACTCTAGTATAATTAATGCTTGAAAAATCGCATGTGTTCCATGCCACTGACTCATGGGTACCCCATGCATGAGCGATGTCCACAACGTCCTGTCCTCAGCAGCCCTGCTCAGCTCCCATAGACTCATGCCTTCTTTTCTGGAGTCAATCCATCTCATATTTGGTCTTCCTCTTTTACTGCTGTCTTCTATTTTTCTCAGCATTATTGTCATTTTCAAAGAACACTGCCTTCTCATCATGTACCTGAAGTAGGACAGCTTCAGTTTTGTCATTTTTGCCTCCAGCGATGTTTCAGGCTTAATTAGCTCTAGGGCCCACTTGTTCATCTTTCTGACGATCCAGGGCATCCACAGAGCTCTCCTCCAACACTATATTTCAAATTAATCTATTTTTTCCCCCATTAGTGTTCTTCATTGTCTAAGTTTTTGCATCTATACATAGTAACTAGGAACATGAGGGTGTGAGTGATCTTCACCTTGGTCTCTAACGACACATCTTTGCTCTTGGTGATTTTTCCGAATTCTTCCATCGCTGCCCTTCTGAGTCTTAGCCTTCTCTTGGTTTCTTGGCTACAGCCTCCATTTGAACTGATAACTGAGCCAAAGTAAGCAAAAGCTTTAACAATTCCAATGTCTTCATTGTGTATTTCTTCGATAGTCACGATTTTTGTCTTCTCACTTTGTAAATGCAATCCTACTGTAGCTCTTTCTTCTTTCAGTTTCATCAGAAATCATTTCAAATCATTGCTACTTTCTGCCATTGCTAAAATCTGCATATCTTAAGTTATTACTATTTCTTCCACCAATTTTCATGAAAAATTAGGACACGTTTCCCAAATAACTTCCCTCCCTCCTTCCTCTCTTCCTTCCTTCCGATGCCTGAAAACAAGCATATTTTCTTTGACTTTCCCTATATCATATCTTCCTTCTACTGTCAGAAAGCAAACTTCCTTCTTATACAGATTATGAAAATTTTCACTACCATTGGCTGAGGGTATATCCTTTCTATACTACATGAGAAGTCTATGTGCTAGGTCATTCAGCTTCAGCCCAGGAAGACAGATTAAGGAGAAAGATTAAGGAATTTATAAAATTGTCTCTCAACAAACCTTGTTGTATATACTTATCTTTTTAATTTCAGAAGCCACCATCTATCATTTATTGTTACTGAAACAGCTGTTTCACTGGTGGGACATAGATACTGAAGGAAAATGCAGAGGAAAGAAACAAAAGTTAAATAAAGAACATAGAATTTCAGGACCTTTCATAGAAAAATAGGTCAATTTCAAGCAAATAGTTCTCCCAAAATTCAAAGAAACTAAAAGCAAGTTGGCCTTCTTAAAATAATGAGTCTGAAAAACTAATAAGAGATAAAAAATGAGATGAAAACGGGAGATGAAAAACGAGTTTATGGAGCTCAGGAATAAATAGAAGAACAAATTTAAACTATTACAGAGGTGAACTTCTTATTTGAATCAACAAAAGGTAAAATAGATATGGATAAAAATATAGTCAGAGACAAAGAGGACAGGTTTGAGTAAATAACAAAATGAAATGGAAATGAACAAACAGATAAAATTATAAAGAGATGATGAATATGAACAGCATACACATAATTACTGTTCTGGAAGAAAATACATGGAATGCAAAAAAATCAAATATATAATTGAATCAATATTCCTGAAATAAAGATTCAAATCTATAGGTTAAAAAGATATAGCTTAGCCATACCCCAGAAAATTTGATTAGAACTGATTAATGAGACATATCCTAGAAAATGGATATGGGGCTGAAAGTTGTTAAGAAGTTACATAAGCAAGAAATAAGGAAGCCCATGAACCAACTCAGCCAAAATGACAAAGAATAGGAGTAAATGAATGCAAGAGATATTGAGGATCCTGACATGTTGGAAGTCAGGATAGTATGGTTGTTAAAAGGCCAGCTCTGTAGTTAAACTGCCTGGGTTTAGATCCTAACTCCACCCTTCACCACACTGTGACCTTGGCAAGTTATTTTGCCTCGTTATGTCTAGTTTTCTTACCCATAAAATGGAAATAATAATAGCCACTCACAAAATATGGTGACTCTGAAGATTAAATGTGATGACACATGTAGTCTCTTAGAAAAATGCCTGGCCCATATTAAGCATGATTAATTATTAAATTCAACAGAGTTTGGTAATTCTCTGAAGGTGAGAGAGCTAGAGAGAGGGAAGAGACAAAAATGATTCTTAGGTTTCAAGATTAGACAAGGAGAATACAGAAGAGAAGATTATACAAATTTTCCAAATTGTAAAAGATTCATTTTGAACATTTTAAAATTGAGGTATCTTTGGGCAGATAGATAGAGATGTCCTCTGGGCCCCTAGAGCTTAGGAGAGCAGTCAGGACTGCAGGCAGATGCAGATGCCGTAAACGTGAGCTTGAAGCCATGGATGTGGGTAAAATCTCCTTTGTGATGTACATGACAGAAGAAAAGGGGTGTGAACTGAACCTGTAGTACATCCTCATTTGTGGGCTGGGCAGAGGACTAAGGTCTGTGACAAGGAAGCAGTGGAAAATAAAGAAGATGGAGAGGATAAATGATGGAGCAAAGGCACAAGGACTTTAGAGAGAGACAGTGGTCAGACACGCAGATGAATGGGTTAGCCTTCATCAAAAGGACACCCTTTCCACTGACAGAGAAAGAAACTTGTAAGGATGTATGCAGAAGCACATACATTTGTTTGATGGTAGTAAAGCTGAAGAGTTCCCATTTGGTGCTTCAGTTTTGTCTATGAAATAAAAGCAAGGCCATCTGTGGCCAAATATGGGCTGTTGGTGGAGCAGTGAGGGTTAGGAATGCTTAATGATAGGAGGGTGGCCAGAGGTGTGCCTTCCCAAAAAACAAAAACAAAAAAACCACATTAAGAACCCAGCAGACATTGAATGAAAAGTACGAACTATATATTATTACAGGTAAAAAAAATTTTTGCAGAATATTTTTCGCTAGGAAAATTTTCACTGCCCTTAATGTAAGAACAAGATGGTTCAATTGATTCAGGATGGAACATTTGAGAGAAGATGTGATGTGCAAATTTTATAACATGGCTACTTTTACCAAAAAACAAAGTAGAAAATCATTGGTTTCAGTCCATTTCAAGATTAACCTGGCAGTGTAGTGTTGGTTTATGATAACAGAATGTCTGTACCCTGCGCCTCATGTCCCTATTGTCTGCTGAAAGGATATTAATCCAATAATAAAATCTCTCCCAGCACACAATGGAAAGTATTTCCTATAATTTTTAAAACTAATGAAAAGGAAACTTGAATATGCTGATTAACATGCAATCTAGTTATTGGAAAAGGAAAAATTATTGTTTTAATATCCTTTATTTCAGCTACTCTAAAAGATTTTATAACTGATTATAACAAGCTGTATAAATTACAAGACTTAGTACCAGAAACATCGGTCTCATATCTGACATTTCATAGTTAATATAAAACTCTGGAAGACTTTTTTGTCCTCTACCTGAAAGGCTTAAAACTCTCTTTATTTAGCTTCTATTGTTCTAAGTTCTTAGATTTTTCCACATCAGAATTGTGCGGTTTCCAGTGTGTTATTTCCTGTTATGAGATTATTCAAAGTAGTTTATTTTTTATTGTTGTTTTGCAAAGAGAGGCCGGCTGATCAGTGGTGCTTGGGGATATTTCACAATGCTAGTTCCTTCCTGTGTATGTACTCACATACACACCCATACACACACACACACACACACACACACACGCGCACACACACACACACACACACACACTGACCCTAGGTTAAAATAAGTTGCCAAATCTTTGAAGTCTTCAAACCACCATTTCTGGCTCTTCTCCTTTTGGAATCACCTCCTGCCATTCAACTATCCTGTATCCTGCCTGCTCCCCTTTTCCTTACAAAGGGTTTGACATCACTCACAGCTCCTGAGTTACAGTGGCCTACTTGTGCAGGAACCCAGGTATTGGGTAGCAAAGGAAAGAGAGGAGGCAGACTTGCCACTCACCTGGTGGCCTCAATCTTTCTGGCACACCGGTGCTTCTCCTTCTTACAAGTTATAGCCTGTCTGTAGACAGACTGGCCCAACAACAAGGTTCTATCTGTTGAAATGAAACTTGCTCCAAAGGGTGTGTGTTGGATCAGACAGGCTTAGGGGAAAGAGAGAGTTGAAATAGGAACATGAATTCTGAAAAACGTAAATTTCTCATGATATTGTTACTGATATTTTGCTCTAGAAGATAGCAAGATTAGCATATTCTAGAAAGGAAAATTTTAGTGACGCATCAAATGAGAGATATATGATTAAATGTTATTTCCCAAAAGTTATTTTGAGGTTATTTCATAAACTTAAGTTCAATAAAGTCCTAAATATAGCGAATCATTACCTGTACACTTTAAGTAAACATCAAATAGGTCACTGGGTAGAGTTGAAAAGAGGCCCTCAAATATTTAGATTGTCCATTCCTTATATACATTTAGTTTATGTATGAAAGTGTTTGTCATCTTGATTCAGAATGCAATGACTCTTAATGGTACTTGTGGAATCATTATTTTCTAGCCTGTGGGGTAACTTATTGTGGAAGAGCTGAACAGATTCTCTGTTAATATTTCAAAGCATCATTGATTTTCTAGGGAAATCACTAGAAAGATTGGTTCCAAATTTAAAATGCCAACACTAGTAGTTTGCTATTCAAAAATTGGTAACTACACGGAGTTACTGATGATAATTGAAAATTCATATATGGTGATGGAAGGAGAACTGACTCTGGGTGATGAACACACAATGGGATTTATAGATGATGTAATACAGAATTGTACACCTGAAATCTATGTAATTTTACTAACAACTGTCACCCCAATAAATTTAATAAAATAAAATAAAATAAAAAAAAATTCATGTTCTGGACATGTGTAATTCTGTGGGGGGGTAAAATCGTACTAAGTATATCAAAGTGAAACAGTTTTTATTCCAAAGTGTTCCCAGAATAATTTCTCAACCATATGTCAAAAATTTGATGCAGATGATTAAATTTGCTGGCATGTTTGGTTGTTAATAGTAAAACCAACAGAGAGAGATAGACTTTAGACACTAATACCTTGGGGGGGGGGAACTTGCATGAAACTACGTAGAGAAATCATCTTAAAGTACTTTTTCTCTTAAAAAAATAAAATAAAAAGCAGAGATCAGAGATGAAGGGAAGAAACATATACTGAGTGACACTATTTGCCAGCCAGACTCTGGCCTAGATGCTCTTCACGCCTTAAGCCATTTAATAATATAGTTAGATAGGGAATGTTCTAAAATTGTGGAAGTGTTTAGTTTTTCGAAGCCAACATAACGCTTGACTCACGTGTTCATAATGCAAAGGTTGTTTGCTCTGCCTTTATTTCTCTTGAACAAGATTTTCTCTCTTTTATAAGTCTTTTTTCTTGAATCATCATCTGCCTGAGGCTTGATGTGGCGCAGTCTCCGAAAGACTGGTTTCGGACTTCAACTCACCTTTCAAAATATTTCCAGTGCAGGCCAGTCATTCAGGCTCCCAGGTGCCTAATGAGTCATTTTCCTCTTCACAGTCAACTTTATCTTTCTGGGTGGATACAGAGTCATTACCCTGAAATATGCCCTTTGCCAAGAGACTTGAGGGTTGGGTTTAGTTATTAACTTGGTGAGCCTCCACCCAGCTAACTACTCTAGGAAATAATTTGTTGAGTCAGGTGTTTTCATAATCATATTTCAGCAAACTACTAATCTGCCTTAAGTACTACTTCTGAAGGCTGAATGTCCTGGAAAATTTGCCGCCATTATTCCATTACTAAGCAAGCACCGTGGCTAACAGGTGAAAAGATGCATTGCCAACAGAATCATTTTCTGTTTTCTTTTAAACTACATTGCCTTCTTTGTTATAAAAAGATCAATAAATATTTGTTCATTTCAATTTTGATGAGGCTGTGAGGTCTTATCAAAGCACAGAGCAATATCCTATTTTAGGGAGTGTGGAAGTGGGAAATCGGAAGTGAGAGTGTACAATTATTAAATGGCACTGAAAACTCAGCAATTCCTCCTCCACCTAGAAGAAAAAGAGCATTGGGAGCATATGCCTTTCTCTCCACTAAGAGAAAGACAGACTTTCGGCTGTGTTTTCCATGCAACAGCCTGTGGTGTGACAATGACAAATGATACAACTTTGGTGACCCCCCCCCCCTCCAGCCAGGCATACACTTGATTCAAAGGAGAACTTGGAAGAGGGAGGTAGGGGGATGACTTGAAGAGACACAGAAATTTGGGCACTTCCCTTTTTTGATAGGAGCAAATATAATCGGTTCTCTTCACCTTGGGAGCTGAGTAGATTCATAAAACACCATGAACAGAATTTAATTTCCTAAATGTAAGGACACAAAAGAAATTTAATCTTCTTCAGGAAAAGAGAAAATTTTGAAATTAATAAGAGTTTTGTATTGAATGCTTCCCATGCAGTAGGTGCTGAGATAAGCACATTACACACTTTTGCTCACAACAAAGCTCACAACTTCATAAAATTGCCATTATTTCACCATCTTATAGGTGAAGAAACTTAGGACAGCCACTTGCCCTTACTTCTACAGCTCAGCCAAAATGAAACCAAAGTTTTATTTGCTTTCAAGAGCCAGAACTCTGGACAATTATATTATATTGCCTCTATAGTAATGACTAGCATGTAGCCTGCATATATCAGCTTACAATTATTTTGTGTTTATATATGATATACATATATACATATATATAATTGTGTTATATATGTGTGTATTATATATATAACTTGTTTTTAAGATTATAACAAGTTATAGCTTATTATATATATTATATATATATACAACTTGTTATAAAAATTTTACGACTTAAAAAAAAATCACAAGACAATGAAATTTTCAAAGAAAACAGTCTACAACGAAAACTATCAAAACATGCCTAAAATTCCTAATACAGGCAACAATAAAATTCAGTTTCAAAATCAGTGATATCACTGAAAGTCACAAAGGAAAAAAGAAAGACAAATCTTTCAGATTTTTCAAAAATGGGTTGTGAGGGCTCAGGTGTTCTTTACATTTCTCTCTATATTTTTATTTATGTTTGAAATATTTATATATGTTAGAAATTTATATATTTATGAAAAAGCAGATCAATACCTATGCAAAACTTCTAGCCAGTATTCTTACCTTGATTATGCCCTATGCTTTGACTTTGTGCCTGAGCTCATAGACATAACCAAAATTAATTTAAAAAATAGATTTGAGGTAAAAGCCTCTTGAGTAATTTGGCGGGGGGGGGGGGGGCAGGGAGGAATATAAAAAGACTCTAGGGCCAGATGATTTTTAACAACAAATTCTTTCAAAATCTTTTATGATACAACCCACCCAAAAAAAGCTTCAAAATTTATTTTACAAATTTAGCACAAACCTAAGACTAGTAGATGATGAGTGCAAAGAAAAGAGGGAGAGGGCATAGGGAAGACAGAAGGAAGACAGAAAGAGGGGGCGAAAAAAAGCAAAGGAAATTAAACACTATAGTATTTATAAATAGAGATGGAAAAAATGTTAAAGAAAATTCTGCCAAATCAAATTCAAAATTATATTAAAAATCAACCCCCACAAAAGAAATTTACTCTATGAATTGGAAGGGAAGTTTAATATAGGCAGTTAGACATACAACACATGGTATTTATAGGTCAAAGAAGAAAATTAAAATAGATATCAAAAGGGTACCTAATAAATGTAACACAGATTTTTTATTTTTTTAAACAATCATAGTAAACATGAAATAAATGGATATTTTTCAAACCTGATTTAAAAAATATTATCTAGTGTATTAAAGGAACACAAGTTACTGTAAGAGAGAAACCCTGAAATCTCTGTGATTTAATAAAATATGTTTATTTCTTATTCTTGTGATGTCCATGTAGTGTCAGTATCAAGATGGTGAGGAAAAGGTGATTTTCGGAGGGTAATGTGTGATGTACTGTACAATGATCGTTAAGAGACTCAGGTTGATGGAGCCTCTGCCACCTTCAGTCTGACCTCTAAGGCTACCCTGAGATTGACATCCAATCAGCAAACAGGGAGCAAGAGAAGATCATACACAGGGAATATTTGATATGGGTTAGGTCAGGAGGTGGCACCCATCACTTCCACTAGTTAGAAGTTAGTCACATGGTTGCTTCCAAATGCAAAGAAGGCTAGAAATTTAATCTGTGTTCCAGGAGAAGAGAGAAATGGGTTTGAACAGCTAGCCAGCCTCTGCTGAGTCTATTCTCCTGGCCATCATATATCTGTTCACTCTTCTTCCCACAGAGCTACTTACTCCTTTCCCAAAACAGACAATTCAAAATCTCATTCAGTCACTATATCCAACTCGGAATCAAGGATCTCCAAGTGATGATCTTTCTCCATCTGGTAAGGATGTGACCTAATAGTCCAGCTACCTGTGAAATCTGCACTTGATCCTAGATAGCCACCAAAGAATCTTAATCGTAAGCATGATAGCATGATGCATTTTAGAAAAATTACTCCACAGTGTGGAGGATAGTTTGGAGGGGCATAAACTGGAAGCAGAAGAGATTCAGAATAAGCTAAAGAAGAAGGAGGAAGAGGTGGAGAAGGAAGGCTAATTTGGGGCCTTGTAATCATCAGTGAAATAAAATACAGTTTTAACGATGTGACTGTGTTCAAGGGGACTTGAACCTATCAGTTCAGGAATGTCAAAGCTTTTATTTGTATTGTGGAGATAGAGGAGAAGATGAGCTAAATAATATCTTCATTTCAATTTAAAAGTAATCTCGCAGCGAATTTTATGCTCCCGCCTGCTTGTAAAAAAGGCAGACTATTAACTTGTTTGCAAAGGATTCCTTAACTGATTTCAAGTTTACTACCCTATTATTGTACTATGTCTAGCAAATCTGAAAGTAATGGATTAACTCTTTAAGAATTAAAAAAGGTAAATGAGTTCTAGTTGAAATTTTTTCTCAGAGGACCAGAATTTTAAATATTATCTTAACATGCCTCCTTAATGATTGCTTCATTAAATGACATAAAGTATGTAAAAGCATAAATATAAAGTACAACATTTATTGAAGTCAGCTTTGTACAAGGCACTATGCCATATAGAGAAGGGCAAAACATGTTCGCTGCCTTAAAGGAACTTTTATGTTACAATGTATACCAGAAAAACTCAATGTAAAATGAATATCTTCCTATTGCAGGACAGTACATATGAAGCACTGTGATTACACCATAAATATAATCATTATAGCCAAAAAAAAGAAAAAAACAACAAACAGTCAGATTCCAAACTGAGAGGCTGTAAATTATTGAGCAGACGAAAATAGGCCCCAAATCTGTCCTACTCCTCATCCTCCTGTTTAATGAAATATCCTGAGAAAACATCAAAGGTTTAATGAAAGGAATGACAGCAATAAGTTGACTAGAGCTGACAAGGTGATTTATACAGGAGAATCACAGACTAATGGAGTCTATGACGTTAGCATCCTGCTCACCACACAGAAGAAACCCAGGCCCATGTGGTTACATGGCTTGTCCAGATTCACACAGATGGTGACAGCACTAGAGTTTGAATCCAGTTTTCCAGATTATTAATACAAGAATAGCCTTTTCATTGATCAAATCAACAGGTAGAATAGTCCTCACTAGAAAAAAAGCTAAATCGTAAATGTTTTCTATATTTATATGGAGTCCAGCTCAAACCTTCTCTGCTTTATGAAAGCATGTTTGAAAGGAGAGTTTCAGAAAGAATCTCTTCAATTTTGAATCCCTTTTACTTTCCTATCTTGATGCTATGGTAAAGACAATCTAAAACTGTAAGAGTCTTTATTTTAATGCTAAGAGACTAGAAAACTCCGTGGTGTCTAAGTCCTTGTCTTAGTCTGTTTGGGCTCCCATAACAAAATGCCATAAACTTGGTGGCTTATAAATGACATACATTTATTTGTCATAGTTCTAGAGGTTGGAAGTCCAAGATCAAGTCACTGGCAGATTCAGCGTCTGGTGAGAGCCCACTTCCTGGTTCACAGATGGCATCTCTTCGCTGTGTCCTCACATAGCAGAAGGGGCACGGGAGCTTCTTTGGGCTGCTTTTGTAAGGGCACTAATCCTATTCACGAGGCAGAGGCTTCATGATCTAATCGCCTCCCAAAGGCCCTATCTCCTAATACCATCACCTTGGGGGTTAGGTTTCAACATATGAATTGGGGAGTGGGGAGACACAAACATTTGATCAAAGCAGTCCTATAATATTGAATATAGAAAAGGTGGAAGGAATCTCAGGCAGGGGTAAGAAAGGAATCAAAATGACAAGACTGAAATATGTCCAGTTTAGCTAAGACAAAAGCTAAGTTGGAAAGGTAGGTAGGTGCTAAATTGTAAAGGGCCTTACAAACGTCTAATGAACATCTGCTCAGGCTAGAATGGAGTATCAAGGACTGGATTTGCCCACCCATGACATCCTGTATAAAGCAACTAAATCAATATACATGAAATAATGATTTTTAAGAAAAAGGATAGTAGGCAACAAAGGACAATAATCCCTGAGAGACAGGAAATAAATGAGATGAGCCCCACGATGCCTCTAAGTTACTGCATGGAGAGAGTATACAGAGTGTGGATTAAGGAGGGGAACCCAGGCAAAGTCTGGTGAGCTCCTTGAGTGAGGAGATGGAGCTGGGTGTCAGATGAGGCCATGGTAGTAGAATTCACAGCGTAGCGTACAGGAGAGGTGAGCATTACATAGAGAATTCCAGAGATCTTCAGAGAGTCCCTCACAAAACTTCAGCTGAGTACTGAACAATGCATGTGTGTGAAAAATTTGAAGCTGGGGAAAGCAACACTTGAAAAGATTTAGAGTAAACAATCCCCAGAGCTAATGAAAGGCTGGGAATTATGCCTCTTCCTATCAGACAGAGTGTAAAACATCACAATTCACAGCGTTTCATAGAGTACTCACAAGGGTTGTGCTTCACATTAGGGAAAAATTAATCCCAGACTAAAGTCTGCTCTTATCCCACTGTCAAAACATAAAAGCAAGACCTGAAAAGATCATGCTGTTTCTAAGTAACTTAGCTGCACCCCAAGATAAGTTCAGCAATATGTACAGGAACACAAAAATATTCAAACCCAACAAGGTGAAATTTACAATACTGACCATCAAATAATTATCAGGCATTCAAATAAGCAGGGAAATGTAACTCATCACTAGACGAAACTTCAATCCATTGAAATTAACCCAGCAATGTTACAGATGACAAGATACAGATTACTAAACAGGATATAAAATAGTTATAATAACTATTTATATATTTAAAAAACTAGAGGAAATATTGAACATGTTAAATAAAGATATGGAAAATATTAAAAAGACCAATAACAAAATTCTATAGCAGGGGTCAGCAAATTTATTATACAAAGGGCCAGATAGCGAAGTTTTAAGCTTTACAGGTCAATTAAAATTTCCATCACATAGCCTTAAAAACAAATAAGCTTTTAAATATGTGAAAACTATTTCTAGCTCATGGACTGTACAAAAAAATTCATGAACAAAGAACAGATGGCACAAATAGAAAATAAACAGTTAAGTGGTAGATTTAAACCCAACCACATAATTACACTATATGCACATGGTCTAAACACCCCAATTAAAAGTCAGGTTGTCAGTTTAGATAAAACAAGCAATACATATCTATATGATACTTTGAAGAAACCTGCTTTAAATATACAGACACAGATAGGTTAAAAATAAAAGGATAAAAAATGGTATACCATGCTAACATGAATGGAAAGAAAGTTGGAATGGTTTTATTAATGGGACAAAGTAGATTTCAGAGCAAAAACTACGACCAGGACAATGGAGGTCCATTTCATAATGATAAAGGGATAAATTCATGGAGAAGGACTAATGAACCAAATCATATACGAGTATTCACTTAATAAAAGGGTTTTGAAATACGTGATGCAGAAGCTAATAAAACTATAGGCAGAAATAGCAAACACACAATTATAAGCAGAAATTTCAACACCCAATTCTCAATAATTGATTGAAAAAGTAGACAGAAAACCACTAAGAGTATAAAATACTTGAACAATACTGTCAATCAATTTGACATAAATGACATTTCTAGAACACTCCACCCAATAATAGCAGAAAACACATTCTTTTCAAGGGTACACAGAATATTTATAAAAATAGCCCATATTCTGGACCATTTAAAAGGTGTCAATAAATTTAAAAGGATTCATGTCATACAAAGTATATTCTCTAACCACAATAGAATAAAATTATAAATCAATAAAAGAAATATCTCTAAAATACCCTCAAGTATTTTGAGACTAAATACCATACTTTTAAGTATACCCTGGGGCAAAAACGGGATGAAACAAGAAATTAGAGTATTTTGAACAGCATGAAAATTAAAACAAACATATCAAAATTTGTGGCATATAGTTAAGGTAGTATTTATTAAAGACAAATGAAGCCATATGTCTATATAAATACATGTAAAAATGTTCATAGCAGCTTTCTTTGTAATAGTCCAAAACTGAAAACAACCCAAAGAATCATAATCAGGTGAATAGAGAAGAAGTTTGGTAAATCTACTTAATGGATGCTATGGGTTGAAGGGTGTGTCCCCATCCCATCCCCAGATTAAGTTCATATATTGAACCCCTAACCCTCATTATGCCTGCATTTGGAGATAGGTCTTTTAGGATGTAAATAAGGTTAAATTAGGCAAGAGGGTGGGACCCTAACCCAGTAGGATTGGTGGCCTTATAAGAAGAGGAAGAAAGAGATCTCTTCTCTCTGTGTGTCCATCATGTGAAGACACAGCAAGAAGGCAACTGTCCACAAGCTGGGAACAATGTTCTCACCAGGAACTGACTAACCCAGCACGTTTGTCTTGGACTTCCAGCCACCAGAACTGTGAGAAACAAATTTCTGTTGTTTAGCCACCCAGTCTGTGGTATTTTTGTTATTGTTCAACAATAAAAGGAACAAATTATTGGTATGTGCAACAACATAGATGAATCTCGAAATAATTGTGCTAAGTGAAAGAAGTCAGACAAAAAAGTATGTACTGTATGAGTCCATTCACATAAAATTCTAGAAAATTCAGTCTAATCTATAATGAAATAAATCAGTTCAGTGCTTGCCTAGGGATGGGTGTTGGTAGACAAGGGGGCCAGATATAGACATAACAAAGAGGCACAAGGAAAATTTTCATGGCCATGGATATGCTGATTATCATGATGTGGTGATGATTTTATAAGCGTCAATGTATCAAAATGTACATGTTAAATAAATCTAGTTTGTGTCAATCTTATCTCAATGAACTATTTTAAAAATCGAATAAAGTTTTGCTTACGGCATTGTAAAATTTTTATCTACAAATTTTAATCTTAACAATATAGTAGTATTTATATGATCATTTTAAACCAAGAGAAAAATTAGTAGAATATATTTTTAGTGGAGTAACTTAATAAAATCCTCTATCAACTCTTAATTCTTACATTCTCTATGGTGATGAAGCAACAAAAAGAAAAGCAGCTGTCAACAGTAAAAGCAAGTAAATGGGCATATAGGTATTTTCTTCAAGGAGTTTCCACAAATGAAATCGCCCAAAAGCTATTTACTCACCACCCAGATAACTTAATTTTTTTAATGCAGCAAATATCTCCACTTATTCAGGTATCATTTAGCTTATTGTATCAGTGTTTTGGAGTTTTCTAACATTCAGATCTTACACATACTTTGTTAGAGCTGCACCTAATTGTTACATGGTTTGGGATGCTACTGTAAATAATACCATTTTTGAACAATCAACTTACAATTATTCATTGTTAGGATATAGAAATACAACTTTTTGTGTTAACCTTGTATCCTACAACCTTGCTAAAAACACTTATCAATTTCAGTGGTATTTTTGTAGATTCTTTGAAATTGTCTATCCAATTATGTTGTCTGTGAATAGAGACAATTTTACTTATTCTTTTCTAATCTGGATGCCTTTTATTTTCTTGCCTATTTTCTGGCTGAATAAAAGCAGTTAAAGTAGAAATCCTTGCTATTTTCTTTCTTCAAGGGGAAAACATTTAGTCTTCCACCATTAAGCAATACAGCGCTTTTCTGCAGGTTCTTTTTATGAAGTTGAAAAAATTCCCTTGTATTCTTAGTTTGCTGAGAGTTTTCATCATAAATGGATATTGAATTTTGTCAAGTGCTTTTTCGAAATCTATTGAGGTGATCATATGGTTTTCTTATTTAATCTGAAGAACACTGATGTTTCAATGTAGAACCAGCTTTGCATTCTCAGGATAAATGCCACTTCACTCTTTTTTCATGTCATTGGATTCAGTTTGCTAATATTTTGTTAAGGATTTCTGATTCTATGTTCATAAGGGATATTGGTCTGTTCTTGTAATAGCTTTGTCTGATTGTGGTATCAGAGTAATAATATTAGCTTCTTAAAATGAGGTGGGAAGTGTTTCTCTTCTATTTTCTTGAAAAGTTGGTATATAACTGGTATTATTTCTTCCTCATATGTTTGCTAGAATTGCTAAAGAAGCAATATGGGCCCAAAATTTTGATTGTTGAAAGGTTTTTAACTATAAATTCAATTTCTTTCTTTAATAAATCCAGTACAATTCAGGTTATCTATTTTTCTTGAGTGAATTTGATAATCGGGTTTTTCAAGGAATTTGTCTATTTCATCTATGTTCTAGAATTTGGGGACATATAATTTGTGTGTTTTGTTATTTTTATTTTTCAATTACAGTTGAAATTCAATATTTTTATATTAGTTTCAGGTGTGCAGCATAGTTAGACATTTGAATAATTAATGAAGTGACCTCCCCAATCAGTCAAGTATCTACCTGGCTCCATATGTAGTTATTACAATATTATTGACTATATTCCCTATGCTGTACTTTACATCACCATAACTATTCTGTAATTACCAATTTGTACCTCCTACTCCCTTCACCTTTTTCACTTAGCACCCCTAACCCCCATCCCATCTGGCAACAGTTTGTTCTCTGTGTCTATGAGTCTTTTTTTGTTTGTTTGTTTGTTTGTTTATTTTGTTCTTTAGATTCCACATATAAGTGAGGTCATATGGTATTTGTCTTTCTCTGTCTGACTTATTTCATTTAGCAAAATATCTTTTAGATCCATCCATGTTGTCACAAATGGTAAGATTTAATTTTTTATGGCCAAGTAATATTCCATTGTATATATGTACCACATCTTTTTTATCTAATTGTCTATTGATGGGCATGTAGGTTGATTCCATATTTTGGCTATTGTAAATAACACTGCAATAAACACAGGGGTGCATACACCTTTTCGAATTAGTGTTTTGGATTTCTTCAGATAAATAGCCAGAAGTGGAATTGCTGGGTCATAAGGTAGTTCTATTTTTAATTTTTTGAGGAAATGTCAAACTATTTTCCACAGTGACTGCACCAATTTGCAATCCCACCAACAGTGTACAAAGAGAATCCCACCAAAGGGTTCTCTTTTCTCCACATCCTTGCCAACATTTTTTGTTTGTTGATTTATTGATGATGGCCATTCTGACAGGAGTGAGGTGGTTGCTCATTGTGGTTTTCATTTGGATTTCTATGATGACGAGTGACGTTGAACATCTTTTCATAAGTCTGTTGGCCATCTGTATGTCTTCTTTGGAGAAATGTCTATGCAGGTCCTCTGCCCATTTTTTAATTGGATTGTTTGGGTTTTTTTTGGTGTTGAGTTGTATGAGTTGTTTGTTTCTTTGTTTTTAAATACATTTTGGATATTACCCCTTATCAGATGTACCATTGGCAAATACCTTTTCCCATCCAGCAGGATGTCTTTTGTTTTGTTGATGGTTTCCTTTGCTGTGCAAAAACTTTTTAGGTTGATGTAGTCCCATTTGTTTGTTTGTTTGTTTGTCTGTCTGTTTATTTTGTTTCCCTCGCACAAAGAGATATATCAGAAAAATATTACTAAGAACAGTGTCAGGGAATTTACTTCCTATATTATTTTCTTCTAGGAATTTTATGGTTTGGGGTCTTAACATTTAAGTCTTTATTTTGAGTTTATTCTTGTATATGGTGTAAGAAGGTAGTCCGGCTTCATTTTTTTTTTTTTTTTTTTTTTTTTGCATGTATCTGTCCATTTTTTCCAATACCGTTTATTGAATTGACTCTCTTTACCTCTTGTATATTCTTGCCCCCTTTGTCATAGAGTAAATGACTATATACTCGTAGGTGTAGGTTTATTGCTGGGCTCTCTATTCTGTTCCATTGATCTATGTGTCTGTTTTATGCCAGCATCATGCTGTTTTGATTACTATGGACTGGTAGTATAGTTTGATATCGGGTAGTATGACACCTCCAATTTTGTTCTTCTTTCTCAAGGTTATTGAGAAATAACCTGTGGCTATTCAGATTCTTTTGTGGTTCCATATAAATTTTAAGAATATTTGTTCTAGTTCTGTGAAAAATGTCATTGATATTTTTGATAGGGATTGTATTGAATCTATAGATTGCTTTGGGTACATGGACACTTTAATGATGTTAATTCTTTCTATCCATGAGCATCGTATATTCCTCTATTTATTTGTATCTTCTTCAATTTATTTCTTCAATGTCTTATAATTTTCGAAGTACAGGTCTTTAACCACTTTGGTTAAATTTATTACTAGGTGTTTTGTTTTTTTTAATCCCATTGTAAATGGGATTGTTTTCTTAATTTTTCTTTGTGACAGTTCATTATTGGTGTATAGAAATGCAACCAATTTCTAAGTATTAATTTTGTATGCTGCTACTTTATTGAATTCCTTTATCAGTGCTAATAGGTTGTGGATGGAATCTTTAGGGTTCTCTATATATTTTATGTCATCGGCAAATAATGACAGTTTTACTTCTAACTTTCCAATTTGGATGACTTTTATGTCTTTTTCTTCTCTGATTGCTGTGTATAGGACTTCCAAAACTATATTGAATAAAGGTCGTGGAAATGGACATACTTGTCTTGCTCCTGATCTTAATGAAAGCACTTTTGGCTTTTCCCCATTGAGTATGATGCTAGCTGTGAGTTTTTCGTATATGGATTTTATTATGTTGAGTTATAGTCCCTCTATTCCTACTCCTCTGGGAGTTTTTATCATAAATGAATACTGGATTTTGTCAGACACCTTTTCTTCATGAATTGATATGATCATATGATTTTTCTCTTTCATTTTGTTTATGTGGTGTATCACCTTGATTTGTGGATATTTAACCTTGCATCCCAAGAATAAATCCCACTTGATCATGGTATACGATCTTTTTAATGTATTGCTGAATTCGGTTTGCTAATATTTTGTTGAGGATTTTTGCATCTATGTTCATTGGGGATATCGGTCTATAATTTTCTTTTTGGTAAAAGATCTTTGTAATAATCAATTTCACAACATCTTAATGAAGCAGCTTCTTATTATAACACAAGTATTACAGATCAGGAAGCTAGAAAAGAAAGATATGTAAATGTATAAGGTCACAGATACTAGAAAGATATTTCAAAGGTACTAGAAAGATGTTTTTTATTATGTGCTCAATTTATCAAGTTACTAATATGGCTGTGTAGTTCTGGGGGTGGTGAAGAGGGTCACTAAAGGAAACTAGAAGTTTGGGGGGGAGATGAAGGTCTGTGTGATAGGGAAAGGAGAACAGGGTGAGTTTAGTTTGGGATATGTTGAATAAGAGGAGTTAGCAGTTTATCTAAGTGACAAGGTCTGATATGAAGCAGAAATTATGTGACTAGAGTTGGCTCAAAGATCAGGTCTTGAGAAAAGAATGTGTGAGCCATTGGAAGAGATAATTGCCCTAACATGTTTGTTATCATAGATCAAGTGGTAACTGCTATAAATATTATTTTTAAAAATACCATGGTAAGCTTCAAGCATATAAGGAAAGAATAATTCAGAAATCATGTCATTACTGTAACTTGATACCAGATAATTATACTTCACAGGAATGATTCAGTGAGATGGTGGTGGGAGGAATACCTTCTGTCTGAGAGACTCTCTCTGCATGATCCAAGCAGACAGTGTTTCTGGGAAATCCAGATAATCTGAGTTGCAACCAAGAAGTTACAGCTTGACTGCCCCTTTCACATTGCATAGAAAAAGACTTCTTTGCAGTTTAACCAATTATGTAGCTATCAAGGATTTTTTTCCTCTAGTATCATCGTTAAAGACAATGATATGTGCATTTTAAAAACTGTATTCATTTTACATCGATTCAAATACTTTTTCCTTTAATTTATCCGCTAGATTCATGCTCAGGATAATATACAATTAAAAATTTTCTTTCCCTCCCCTCACCAAGTTTCCCTCTCAGAAGCAACCAACATTATCAGTTTTAAAAAAAAGGAAGAAGGAAAACATTTTTTTGTTTTTGAGGGGTAGCTGTTACATTACATGAAAGAAAAACTTAGCAATTGTGTTTTATATTGTGGTTCCTCCAGAAATGAATGGCTATTAAGTCATAAAACAATGTTACAATTTTAAGGTATAAAGTAATACATTTGCCCTTCTGGTTTGTAGTTGTTACTAACCCATGAATAAGTCCTATAATGGAACTTTGTTTTGCTCCATCTTGTATTTGTTGTTATGATTATGTAACTTTTAAATAACTTACCCTTGAGTACTGTGGGCACTCACCCAAGTGTCTCAAATCATTAAATCTAAACTTTGCACGGAGACAAGAGTGACTGCGCCAGGAAGACAGTTAGTATTTTATTAATATTACAATACTGTATTTATTAGAGAATACTCTGATTCTTACTAAAAGGATTTTTAAAAAGAATCTGGAATTCCCTATATAAAATACCAAAAGAATCACATTCCTGGAAAAAGTCGTGGAATAATTTTGACTATATCTTATTTTTAATTTAAGTTTTAAAGTTGATAGTGACCTACTTAAGGCAACAGAAATATGTTCAAAATCATAAATCCCAAGAATGAAAAAAGCAAGCTCATTTGCTTAGTGAATTAATGTCTACCAACAAATACAGACATTTTCCACGAGGCTATTTCCAAATTTACAATATTCATTTCTTCTAGTACGGTATCTCAATCTTTAGATAAGCTAACATTGTGCAACTATGTAGGGGAGAGGTAACCTGATCTTCAGTTTAATAGTCCAATTAAAAGGATTTAATAAAGATTCAAAAAAATTTTATGCCAAAGTTAAATTATGTAAACCAACTACAGGATAGAAAGGATTCAAAGCCTTGCATTCTTTGAGTCCTCTTGACTTGAGTAGAAAATGACACAAATAAGACTTAATGTATATTAAATATGACACAAAAATACTAATTAGTAGCATAAAAGCTGACTCAAAAGCCTAGGGAGATAAATGGGAAGTAAACATAGAATAATGAAATTTCTAAAGAACCTTAGATACTATATAATCTGATTCTCTTGTTATGAGAGAAAATTGAGACAGAGAAGAGACTCTCATTTTATACAAGTACACTGCAGAATCTAGAACTTAAACCCAGGTAATCTGACAATTAAACCAATGCATTCTGCACTCTAATAAGTCTATATATCAGAAGATAACAATTTTTCTAATCTTCTTTGAGATTGTTTTCTATTCTTCTATTGATGAATCATTTCTAGGAAGTCTTATCTAAACCTCAAGGTTAGTTAAGTGCTCCTCTTCTGGGCTCCCGAACAACCTTGTGCCCACCCCAATTTTAACTCTTTAGTACAACTTACTGACATGTAAGTTGCCCGCCTCCCTCCTACTAGATTGTAAACTCCCTGAGAGTTGGGACTAACTCTTAATCCTCATTGTACTCTACTCACTAGTACAGTGCTTGGCACACACTGAGTAGGTAACCAAAATACAAGTTAAATTGATCTTTCCTTGAAATCTTTCGAAGGCTCACCATGATCTGACCTTTGCCTACTTCTCTAGGCTCACATGCCCAAAATATGACATCGCATTGCTCTTAGTTTTAGTTCTGTGCAAAGATCAGTTTCTCATTGCATGGTTTTGTTCAAGTGATCCCTTTCTTCTTTTCTCCTCCCCTCTTTCCCCACCACACACACATATACATCTCACTTCATTAACTCTCTGGAATCATTTTCTCTTGTCTTTCCTGACTCATGACCTCTCCCAACGTAAATTGGATTAATGCTCCTCCTGAGTTCCAGTCGTTCCTTGTGCACATATTTATGCACTACACCATCACATCATAAGGTAATCATGCAAACACTCCACCCAACTCGTTTCATTCATGTTGGCAACCTCCAAGATTAGTATACTGACTGGCACACAGAGGATTTTAAAACGTGACTTGAACAAAAAGAACAGGTAGCAGAGAAGTAATCTTGGCACAGGGTGTATTTTAGGGAAGCATAGATGTAGAAATGCAAATAATTGAATATTTAGTATGTTTTCCTGAGACACAACTAAAATAATAGAAAAGGCTTTCAATTTTGAGGCTACAATTCAAATCACAAAGCAGGTTTTTTTAAAAAGGCCCTTATGAGAAAGGATAGTAAAATGGTATTTGGCTATTGGACAAAAGACAGATTAGGAACCAGGAAAGCAAGATGTAGACTGGTTATCATAGGATAATGGGCACTTACAATTATGTTAAAAATACATACTAAGATGAATAAAAAACAGAGGTTAAACTGTATTCAAAACCTGCTCCCAAAATGGCGTAAACTACAAGATATCACCATTACTCCAAAATCATTACACAAAGCTTCTTGTTTCAAACCCATTTTTATGGTAAAATATGCATAACATAAAATTTACCGTGTAACCATTTTTAAAAGTATAGTTCTGTGCCATTAAGGACACTCATATTGTACAACCATCACGCTCTCACTTTTAATACATTGTCACAATTTCCTTCTTTTCATTAACTTTGCTTTAGTAACACACTGAGCTTTATGCACCTTAAAACGTTCTGCTGGAGTCCATTCAGAAACTGGATGGGTGAAGTAAATCACAGCCCTTCACAGGCTGTCCACATCATAGGCTTTTCTGTTAATGGACTTTAAGAGGTAAGATTTCACTTCATCGCTCC
This sequence comes from Rhinolophus sinicus, assembly GCF_036562045.2. Classification (NCBI taxonomy): domain Eukaryota; kingdom Metazoa; phylum Chordata; class Mammalia; order Chiroptera; family Rhinolophidae; genus Rhinolophus; species Rhinolophus sinicus. The sequence continues at coordinate 109,279,958 of NC_133755.1, forward strand.
CCTCCCGCCCTTTTGGGCATCAGTAATTGATAGGTAACCATAGCAGCACCCACATCTCTCCAAAAAAAAAAAAGAAAAGCCACAACAGAGTCCCTAAAGGAAGCTGTGGTGAGACAGCTTCGAGCTTCCGCCGCTTCCTTTTCCACTGCGCAAAGTGAGTCGCGCAGGGACCAGGCTTTTTATCTGGGACTGCAGGCAGGAGGTGAAGGAAGAAAAATAAAGAACAACGTGAGAAATACAGCTGAAGTTTCAGTGCTCCCTCTTTTTGCCCTCCTCTGGTTCCCTGCGCTTCAGCATAAATCACTCAGCCCGGAGCGGCGTTCCCTTAAACCCGCCGTCAGGCCAGTCGGTTGGGGCTCGCGCTTTTTATTGACGCAAACCTCCCATTCTCGCGGGAACTTGGGAGCGGGAGCCGCAGAGGGCGGACAGATCTCTCGAAATCTCGGTTGGCGCTGGAGCGAGAGCAACGGCTGAGGGATTTGGAGAGAGGAGGAGGGGCGTGGCGCACGGGTTGGAAGGGGCGGGGCCTAACCTCAGCGAGGGGAGGGAATAAGCTGGAGGGGGAGGCGAGGAAAGGCCGGGGGCGGGGCCACGTGGCTCGGGACCTGTTGATCGCAGGTAGCGCCGGCTGGTCCCGGCTCTCTCGGGACTGGGGAGAGTGCGCATGCTCGCGGGCCGCACTGGGCTAGTCGCCGAGCGGCGGTGACGAACCGGCTTCGCTGCGGTGGTTGCGGTTGCTGCGATCGCGATGTGAGGGGGCCCGAGGCGGGATGGTGCGGACCCGGGTAGGGCAGTCTTCTTCCAGTAGGACAACGAGCTCCTCCGTCCGACAGGCGGTGGAGGAGGCCGAACCGGGCGAGAGGTAAGCCCCTAACTGTCTTCGTCTCCCCTGGCTCCCGACACCCACGACCCCTCCCTCCGTCCCTCTTTCCCACGGGCCCGGCAGGAAGTGGCCTCCTTCTCCTTGTCGTCCCCTGCTTGTCCCCTCTCGTCCGCTCCCGCCCCTCACCCGGCTGCTCCCGATCGGAGCCCGGTCCCGGGCCCGTTGAAGGTCGGTGGGGACGGTGGTGCAGAGTGCGCTCAGAGTGGCGAGGGGCCGCGGCGCGCAGCTCTCCCGGTTTTCTCTGCCGCCCCTGCCCCTGAGGCGCGTCCCTCGGCCGGCTCTTCCTGAACCGCACTCCTGCGTCCCACACTTCGTCTGCCCTTCGCACTCTGCTCCATCCTTGCTCCTCTGTCGGGTCTTTACCGTCCTTTCTTGGTTCTGCTCTTTCATCCCGCCTCCCACGTGCCTTTTCGCCCTGGTGGTCCCTTGGTTTGAGGCAGTGTGTCCTTTTGCTCTCCTCGATTTCTTCTCTCACGGTGCATCCCTAGCCTGGCTCTTCTTACCCGACGCTCGTTACCTTCACCGACCAGGTTTCGCACTCTCTTGCCCCTATTCTCCCTCGGCTGTCTTTGATTCTCATCGTCCTCCTTTCGGTACTTCATCTTTGTTGTCTTTTGTTAGTTTCTGATTGTGCGTTTTGTTTTAGCATCGCTTTGCGCTAGAATTTATTCTGTGTCCAACAACACCTTCGGAGGCCCTCACTCTCTTAATCCTTAGCTCTCTTTGGTACCCAACTTCATCGTTTTCTGCCTTGTGGCCCCAGTCCTTCCGTTTTTTTCTCCATCCAGATCCTGTTTCTAATCTCTAGTCTTGATTTTTTTCCCCTCTAAACTTTTTTTTATTTGCATAGGTTGAGCCTCTTAACTTCAGTCCGTTTGTTTGGCTTTTTATTAAATCTCTGAAGAGTTCTAGTCTCTTCTGCTTTCTAGCTAAGCTAGGTATTTACTTAGTATTCTTAGTTCAGCTTCAAATTTAATAAGATCTCTTCATCTTCTTTCTTCACTGGCTGGAAATATCAAAAGAGTGACAGTAGCAATAACCTGTTACACTTACTGATTAAAGCTTTAATTTTTTTAAGAATTATGTTTATCTCACCTGCCAGGAGAAACAACTTGAATACAGACTTGATGAAAGTATAAAGATTAGAATTTGTTAAAGGCTGAGTTAATACAATTGTAAGGTTAAAATTTGGAAATTTTATTGCTCTCCAGGAAATACAGTTGTCCAAGAACTAATCTTAAATGAAATTTAAGAAAGTTTATTTTACAAAATTAAGTATTAGTTTTTATACATTTACTATTGTAATTGATTGCATCATTTTCCTGATGGTCTCTGTTCTCTTTAATAAATATTTACAGTTTCTACTAACTTAGTGTGCTTACTGAAGGAGAAATATGTGAGACAAGGATTAAATTTTTGAGTCGGGCAAAATAACTTTCTAAACAGTTTTGGAAATGTTTTTCCCCCATCTCATTGTGATCAAGATTCGGCTTATATAAAACTTGCCTCTATATAAACAATGATATAGTATCTTATTTTGAAGGCAGTTGCTTTCAGTCAAGTCTGCCTTTACTCTAGGGTTGAAGATCAGCTGGGTTATGATTTTCTTATTGAAACCTCAAAGCAATCCACAAACAGTAAATTCTACCTTATGTTGTCTGTCAGGTAGGAGTTGCATTTTTCTGTTACTGTTGTACAAAGGGAACCACCAAGGCAAAGAAGTGTAGTTCCTTATTGGAAGTGCTAGTAGAGGGAAAAGTAAAGGGAGATACAGTTTAGGATCTTATGTCAGACCCACACCTCATTTGGAAGAACCAGCAGTTACTGTGTATGGTACAAAGTGATGAACTCCTCAGCTTTTAAGATTTTTTAAAAATGATTTTCCCAGAGCAAATAGAAATAACTGTTGCTTCTAGAGAAAGCCTTGCTGCTTTACAAGGGCAAGTTTTTTTTTATTTTTAGGAAGCTATTGATTAAAATTAAATACTTAGAAGTTCTTGTTGATATTTTTTAGTGAGTTGATTCTGTGCTCTTAGAAATAAAAATAAAGATTCATGGAGGATAACAGGTACAGGACTAGGAGTCAAAAGATCCAAACTCTTATGATGACTCATGACATTAGTTTGTAGAAGCCAGTTAACCTCTATGGCTTGGTGTCTCTACCTGTAATATGTGGGTAAAAAAAGGTAATCTTTCATTAGCAAAGTAAGCCCTAATCATTTAAACATGCTTAGGACGACCACAGACAAAAATTACTATGTAAATACTTAATTTTTATCTCTTTTAGACTGTGTAGTAAGAGCGTAATCGAATCCTTAAATCCCAAATCACTGGAATTTAGATTTTTTTTAAATTTCAGATTTCTGAGAAAAGTCTAGTAGAATGCTGTGAACTGTAGACTAGCTTAGATTAATGTTCTGTACAGTGAAACAGATGCTGCAGCATTCAGTATGTAGGACAGATAGGCCCTTTGTTTGCCAGGACTTGACACTGAAAATATAAGTTATATGTATATCTGTAGTTACCTCCAAAGTTTCTGTGTCTTATATTTTAGCTTTGTTTACTGTAGATATAGACCCTTGAGAATGGGGTTGTTTAAAGAATAGAAAGGGCAAGGATTTCCTTTGCTTTGATTCTAAGTATTGAGGAAAAACTGCTTAAAAGCAAATTTTGTGATATGTATGTATTTAAATAAATGGATGGAGATGGGGCTTATAGATCTGAAGTGAGTAGTGTTTTTTCTTTTTTTCCTTGAGTTGTTTTTAGGAAGACGGTTTAGAAATTAATAAGAATAACAAGCAGAGTGGTGATAAAGAAGAAAGCATTCTTAATGGGCCCAATGTTTTTTTTCAGAAAAGTTAGGAAGAAAAAGTCAGGTCTAGATTTTTCAGAATAAATAGTGTGAGACGATTCCACAGTGGGTTTCAGCATTTTGTTTTTAAAGATTTCTGTTTTTTTAAACAGGTACGTACTTGGTTTCCCAGTGATGTACTAAATTTCATATAAAATTAGCCTCTTTTTTCTTAACAGGAATATAAAGGTGTCAGATATATTATACTATTAAGAGATGTCTCCTACTTGAATAACCCCTTACACTTTATTCTTATTTTGATGAAACAATTTTTATGAACTATCTCGCAACCAAGAAAGCATTCTGAGAAAATTATAGCATATTTCCTTTTATGGGATTAGGTATCTGCAAACATCGATAAGATACATAGAAAGTATTTCCAAATTATGTTGTTAATATAGAATTCTGTTATTTATAATATTATGTTCTGTTAAGTTTTATGAAATGTCCTTTGGCTAGTTCTCAACAGTTCTGAACTAGAAGTATTCCTTTATTGAAACCCCCTTGAAGCTGCCTTGTAGGATGCAGCTGCTTCATTCATTACTGTTTTTAGAGCAGTGGTGTCTCAGACACCTGCTCTCTGACATCTCCAAGTTGCCAGTAAGTTGTGTGCTTCAATTGGAAATACGTACTGCTGAGTGAAAATGTCTAAGCGGCAAGGTCAGGGCTTATTGACAATCACAGTGTAAGACCTTGGAAGCCTATATTCCCATTGCCATTACTTTTGTCTTTTGGAATTGAGAAACCCAGATTTTAAAACCACCCTCATTTTAACTCAGGTCTACTTTAAGACTGAAAATTAGTTATTTTCCTCTGGCAGATAAGATTAGAATGTAGTCTCTCAGCAGTCTTGTTCTATAAAATTAATAACTATTTTATGTTAAAGTATAATAATTTTATAATGTAATGTTTGCCAAGGGCCCCATTTTGGTAGAACAGTTCTTAAATTGTCATTCAGGTCTGGAGAGCCAGAGAATTGTCAATAAGGATTGAAATCAGAAAAACTATTTTAATAGAGAATTGAAATATTCACTGTCTTGTTTTTTATTCTGCTTTTCCCCAACACCTAAGAAGATCATAATTGGAAGCCAACCCTTTTTTCATTAAGGTCCTAATGGCCTACAAGTGAAAATATTTTCAAGCTATGTAATTGAAATTTACAAATTGAGTTGCATTATTTTGAATAGACGTTTCCTTGAATGAAATCATATTTAAAAATTGATATAAAAGGAAACATAATGTCAGCAATTTATTGAGCACTAAGTACAATGTTTAGTGCTTTGTATAAATTTGTATATAATCTTTTCAAGCCTTGCCTTTTGACCTAGCAATTATATATTATTTCTGTTTGAGAAAATGAGGCTTAGAGAGTGTGAACTAGAAGCTAGGTCTGTCTGATACCAAAGTTTACAATATTGTAAACTAAAGAAAGCAAGAAAGCCTAGACAGTTAAGGAAACAGTATTTGTTTCTCAGAATATTTTTCAGAGAAAGGATTGTAATTCTCTTTGTTCTCATTCTAAGCTTCTTTTCTCTGTTGAAGATGAAATATTTTAAGGAATGCTAGGCAGATCCCTGAACTAGGCAGTAGATGATGACTGTTTATTTCTGCATTTCTCTTAATGTTAAAAGGAGTAACTAGTCTTTGTTACTTTGTGGGTTTTTTAAGCTATATCATAACGTGATATAGTCAAAGACATTCTGAATTATGTTACTAGCAGATTTGTTTTATAATATAGATGTGTCCCTAAAAGTTTACGTGAACTGCTTTTGATAAATCCTATTTTCCTTATAATGTCAGAGGTAGCTTTCATTAAGTGTGCCATAATGAGCGCTAAATTAACCATGGAAATGCTCTGAAAAATTCCTAACATGCTTTCTACATTATGTTTAAAAAATATTTTTTCTATGGATTTTCTATCATATTATCACAGTTATCCAAAATTAAGTGTTCTGTTTTGAGATTGCTTACTTCTTAATCTAAGTTTTAGTTGTAAGATTAGTAATAACATAGTTCTCTTTTATTAGACAATTGTTTAAACACAAATTTCAAAGATGTTAGAAGAGAACAATGCCTTTAAAACTTCAGATAGTATGTTTGTTAGTGTGGGATGTGAGAAATTTGGACATTTCATAATTAGGGAATAATGTTAATTACATAGAAAATTGACTAGTTAATTTATCAGGTGTTATTTTTTTTCATTATTGCATTCTGATTTCAGTTATTCTTTAAATAGGGGCATGTTTATCTCATGGCTTGACTATCATTGAATCTATTTCTTGTAACAATTCAGGTATAGACTTTAGAATTATGCAAGTTTAAATATAAATCATGAAGTTTTACACATTTGGGGTTTTTGTCCTTTTTCCGTTATTTCCTAACTGTGTGACCTTGGATAAATTATGTAAATAGTTTGCTCTTTAGTTTCCTCACCTATAAAATGGAGTAATTGCTGTTTTGGATTTTTATGAGAATTAAATGAAATAACATAGGTAAAGTTACTGGTCTAAGAGTAGGAGCTCCAAAAAGTTCTGAGTATCTAGTATATTCGGTTTCTATTTTATATTGCTATTTGGTATCAATACAGCTTTTTAAAAGTTTGTCTATCAAGCTATTCTCGTTGTCCTTTCTTTGAACATCTCCCTCTTCTCCTCTCCTCAAAAGAGAAGAATTTAGTACTCTAGACTCTTTTTAAATATTTCTATCATGTCTGCATGTCTGGCTAGCCCTCAGGAGTTCATTTTGATGATTAAGGATTGGTAGCAAAAGTTTCTAGACCAGTGATTTTTCTTACTTACATGTCCCCTCTACTGTACTTTTTCTGATAAACTCATCTTCACTGTGAATCACTTTTTAAAATGAGAGTTGTCACTGATGAAAGTATGTTGTGCATGTGAATAATTGTGATGGCAAAAAAAAGGTTAAAAGCCATCTGAGTGATGGTGATCTTCAGAGTCAGAAAAGTGACAGGTGGCGTGGCTGTTGAAGAGGAGGATATAATCCAGTGACTTAGCATGTTTCGCCCCTGCTAGAAGGAGTTTACAAAACTGGGCAGGTGTCAGGGCCTCAGCCAATCAAAAAGGGAACTGCATGTAAATCAAGAAATAAGACCATAGCTCAGATATTTAGAGTGAACCAAGCAATGCAGACTTAACCTACTTAGGTGGCCAGAATGATGCCAGATAGAAAGGTTAGAGATGCAAGACTAATCCATATGTCACTGGCTGATTCTTTCCAATATATCGCTGTGTGGACTGACTTGGTCAGGATTACCTTAAGGATTTTAAGGGTCTGAGCCTATGGAATTGATTTCTGCTGTGCCCTAGGTGAGTGGATCTTAGGAAAGGTGGCAGCGGAGCATACCTTCTCGTAAGGGACCCATCTCCCTACTCAGTTTTCTACAGAACTTGGCTGTTACAATAATCTTTTATTCTTCACATGGTTATGAGAACAGCATTCTGAATGCTTCTATGGTTGCCTCTATTTTGAGCTTTCTGCTTATTCATTGGGAGAAGGCCCAAGAAAATGGACCCAAAATTGACTTGCTTCTATTAAATGGATGAGTTAACCTCTTTCTAGATCTAGATGATTTCTTTGTTCCCATCATATTCCCATTTAACATGCTTGAATTTATCTGTACTTGTTAGATGCTCTTCCCTCCATTGGTCCCAGATCCCAAATGTCAGCCTCAGTCCCCACACATGTCATAGTGTGAGTCCCTCATCTAGTTGGGCTTGACTTTGATGTTGTCTCATATGATATCAGTACTTATATGTCTATCATAATGTGGGCTTCTCACTACTTTGAATGTGAACATTTAAAGATGTGTATATTTTTTGTATTAGGTTGGTGCAAAACTAACTGTGGTTTTTGCAATTATTTTTCACCTTTTAAACTGCAATTACTTTTGCACCTAGTACAATATGGCCCCTAAATGCAAGTTTACCACATTATCTAATGTTTAGCTGAAGAACAGATATTTTTTCCTAAAGCTGGAAGAAAAAGTGAAAGTATTTTACTGTTGAGACATGATATGTTGATTGCCAACATGGAGCCTTTCTAAGATTTTTAATGGTAATTTGGTCCATTGGTGATTTTTGCCTTGTGTGGTATCTTTAGTACCTAACTTTTGTATGAGATTGGACATCATTATTCGGATTGTCAGTATTACAGGCTCTGAACCCATCTGTCCCACAGGTGCTAACTTGTGAATAGAATCATAAGCTGAAGCTGTTGGCTCCATAATTGATAGAAATGATTCCTTTATTCCTTAGGTTGACAAAGGGAGTGTCTGGAATCTCCAATTTGTTTAGTTCCTTTACCCTTTGCTTTAGGAGAAACAAATAACCTCAAAGTATCTATTTTGAGTCTGTAGTTCAAGAGTCAAGGCTGTTAGTTTTTTTATTTCTGTGAGAGGATTTGATTGGTCATCCCCTGTGGTCTCCAGTCCATCTTAAAGAATCTGTGACTCTGCCTCTTAGTTTCAGATGTTTCTGCATCCTCTTTTCTGAAATACTCATGAATTCAGACTGAGTTCAAAATGGTTAGATATTATTTTAGGATTCATGTGGATGGTACATGAGTATCCTCCACATTTCCCCATATATCCAAGCCTGGACTGCCATTTATGGGTATTGGAGGTCTCTTAGCTGATCCATTGGGAGTGAGCACCGCTGTGGTCTTAGAAGCTGTGCACGGTTTTCCTGTACCTCGTGCCATTTCTGGGGCAATTCCTATACACTGCACTCCAGCAGTTAAAGAGATAGCTTGGTATTCTTAGACCAAGATGTCCAATAGAAATATGTGAGATATGTGTAATTTAAAAATTTTCTAGTAGCTACCTTTAAAAAAGTAAAAATAAACTGGTAAAATTAATTTATATATATATATATTTTATTTAACCTAACATACCCAAAATATTATTTCAAGATATGATCAATATAAAAAGCATATTAATAAGATATTTGCATTCTTTTTCTGTACTGTCTTTGAAATCCACTATGTACACGTAACATATCTGAATTAGTATATTACATTTTTAACAGTTAAAGTAAAATATTGTCCTATCAAAACAATAAAATTAATGTTTAATATTTTATATTGCTTTAGTGTTTGGATTTAAATTTAAGTTAGTTTAAAGTTAAAAATTTAGTTTCTCACACTAGTCACATTTCAGTTGTTCAGTAGTGTGGCTAGTGGCCACTGTGTTGTACAGAGCAGCTCTCGAGGGCTAAAAATGTCTTTCAGATTAATAGGTAACTTTGTTTCTTTGGGAGTAAGCTAACTTTCTCTAAGGTATTACAAGGTAATTGTAAGATAGTTTTCCCTATCGGTTTTAAATAGCAGAAAACCCCTTCTTATATCTAAGAGCCTTTCAGCCTAAGTTTCTCATTTTGTATCAGAGTCAGTTCCTGTTTGTGGTTCCCCTGTGGCTTCTTCAGATTGGGATTTATAGTTTACTCAGCTACATTCTCTCTTAAGGGCGTAGGAGTGACTGAGGAAGGAGCCCTATTTGAACAAACCTCTCAAATTATTCTGTTTAGGCTATTTTGCCAGGACAAGGAGAACTGAATGAACAATTCAGTCTGAGGTAAGTCAGCTGATTCCCGTAGCTTCAAAAGCTCAGATTAAAGTGCCAAGTCCTGAGCCAGCCAGCGGACTGTGTAGGAAGGCCATGAAACTCACAGCTTCTGGTGGGTGCAGAGTTCCTCCGTGGAGAGTCTACCAGGCATCATCTGCGGAAACGACAAGAAGCTCTTTCTTCAACTTCTTTTATTTTTGAGAGAGAACAGACCAGTATTTTTGTTTCAGATTCTTTGCTTGATGAACTGAGTAATATATAAGAGTCTGTGTAAGTCCGAGATTGCAAACTCTGAATGAATTTGCTCTGTAGAAGAATTCAGTTTGAACTACACAGATTTTGGGGGTTTTTTGTTGTTGTTTTTTAAGTAGTTGGCAACATCTAAAATTTAGGAGATTTCACCTTTAGAAAAAAAACATTTCCAGTTTCTTCTTGAAAATTTAGAAGTCTCTGATAGTGCTGGGCCAGCAAGGATTGGCTGGAACTGACTAGCTGTTGCTCCCTATGATGGGAAAAGAGCAGTTTATGGGAAGAGGATCAAACAGATCCTCTTTTGAGAATCCTCTGACTTTTTCTTTCCTTTCCTCTTTTGCCTGCTCTCTCCTTTTCCTTTAGTCCCTTCTCCTTTGATTTTTTTCTTCTACCAGTACATAAGAATGAAAACAATTCTTTATTTTGGGGGTGGGGGGAATGAAAAACAGATTTATCAGCATCACTCTGTATATATCTGTACATGTATGTTTCTAATAATGAATAAAAAGGGATGGATTTGAGGAAAATTAGACAGCAACAACAGAACAAAAAGCACCACAGGATACTAGAGGAAGAGTGAAGGAAATTGCTAGCAGACCTTGAACTTACACTGGTAGAGGAATTTTACCATAAAAGTTTATTCATGTATGTCTATGTTTTCAATATAGCAGTGTAATAATTTCTGTTTGGTTGGATATAAATAGAAAAATAATAATACTTAATATCTATGCAATATTTGATGTTAATTTATTAAGCATTCCTTAAATATTAAATTGAGTGCCTAACATATGTCAGGCAATGGGCAATATATCTATGAACAGAGTAGTCAGAATTTCCTGCCTTCATAAAGCTTACATTTCAGTGGGTAGAAATAATAAAGACTAATAAGTAAAATCTTTAGTTTGTTATATGAAGATTAATGCTGAGGGGGAAAATAAAAGAGGAAAGAGGGTGTGGATAGAGGAGAGTTATTATTTTAGATAGTGTTGCCAGGAAAGGCCTATTTGAGAAGTTAACATTTGAGTCAAGACTAGAAGGAGGTGAAAAAATAAGTCATTTGGATATTTGTGAAGGAAGAGTGATCCAGGGGACAAGTACAAAGACCCTGAGGCAGGAATATATTTGGTATGTTTGAGGAATAACAAGAAAACAATTGTGATTGGAGAGGGAAGACTAGTAGAGATGAAGTCAGAGAACTTATGGAAGATCCAGGTTATATAAGGTCCTCATATGGGCCATCATTGTAAGGCAGTTTTACTGAGCATGGTGGGAAGCCATTGAGGATTTGGAACAGAGGTGAGATATTTTACTTATTTTCAAGTAATATGTATTATTATATAACATATTTTAATATTAATGATATTGTGTACTATATATGTGTGTATATATATGTGTATATATATATACTTCATATATATATGTATATGTATATGTATATGTATATATATATATATATATATATATATATATATTTCTTAATACGTATAATATAAAGGATCATCTGTCTGATTTTTTGGAAATAGCCCGAAGGGATTACATAGTTGTTAGGATATAGGTTAGGTGTAGTTGCTGTAACAAAGAGTTATAAGAATTAAAATTCTGAGCAGTCTAGATAGGTAGAACATCTGTGCTCCATGAAACCATTCAGGAGTCCAAAATCTTTCCATCTTTTTGTTTGACCATCCTTCAGGATTTTGTTCTAATCTGTGTAGCCAAACTAGGTCACTATCAAGAAGGTATTTCAGCCTGTAAAAAAAGAGAAGCAGATGAAATCCAGGACAAAGAATTTCCTTTTAAACAAGTGAGGCAGGCGTTGCATATATCATTTCAGTTTACATTCCATGGGAAGGATCACTTGGCATCAAGGGTGGCTGGGAAATGTAGTCTCAGACTGGGTGACTGATTGGCAAGGAAAAAGTGGAAAATAGAAATGACAAGTAGTCCACTACAGTCCTCCACTTTGGTCACCTAAATCTCCATGTGTATCTTCCATCCTACCTTTTGAAAACACTCCTACCTCCCTTCCCCAAAGGAGACAATCTAAGCTGCGTTCATCCAAGCTAGCTAAGAGATGCAGTACTTTCTAAAAAATCCACAAGTCCAGTGACCTGTAAACAACACACAATTATTTGCATCTACCTCACACCTCCCACACACACCCAACATATAGTTGTGGATCAGAAACAGGGAAAGAGTCATAAAATGTTCCATTTAGATAAGTAAACAATGAGAAACACATCGTAGTCTCTGGTTGAGAGTGATGCTGGGCAGGAATGAAGATTCCTTGCTGGGGACATACAGTAATATCTCATAGCCTTTGTTCTGCTTTTCGATAAGAATGCCTTTGTTCATTGCACTGTGACCCCTGTCTTTACTTGCTGGATGTTTCTTCCTTATATTAACTTCCATGGCCACATCTGAGGTTGATATTGAAAGTTTGCCCACTTTGCAGGGTATATAGTTTTGATAGCCTGCTTCCTGCTACTGTAGGTTTGCCATCCTGTAAATTACATAGTCTCAAGGGTTTGCAGGTTTGTGTATAATTTCTTTCACAAATACAGTTCTCTCAAAAATGTAGTAAGATTCTTACAAGTTTGTCTCCATTCAGTACTATGTACCAGTAACTGCACCAAAGTTCCTTCCTGGTATAGTTCTTAAGCCTGCCTTTACTGCTCTCTGTGAACCCACTTTGTCTCAGTTAGTGACCACTGTCTTGAAGCCATTTGAAAGAGCGGGCATTGGTGGGTTGACAGCACCCTTAATCTGATCTTAGTCACAGAGGTGGATCTCTTTGATTTGTCAAGAAGTCTTAAAAGTTCTTTGAAAAAATGTAGTCCTTTGAAAAGAAGTCCTGCATTACATCATAAAAATGGCGGCATGAGGTGAGCCTCTTGAAATCTCCCCTGCAATTTATAACATATTGAACAACTATAATTCCACAAAGGACTCCCTGCACAGCAGACAGGCAAGACTAAGAGGCACGCAACTGAAATCATCTAAAGGTGGGCAGATTGGAACAGTGGGGAAGGAGAGAGGGACAAGTGCGGAGACATGGGCCACGCAGGCACAGGCGCAGACCGGAGCTCTAACCTCAGAGCTCCCTGCATGCCAGAGCTACTGCAGCCACTGAAGAGGGAAGAATTCAGACTGCTAGTGCTCTGATTATGGCCCGTAGTCCTGCTTGAGGGATCAACATATAACATGGCTGAACCCAACACTCACGGCAGAGACCCAACACTCTCTCAGAGCAAAAACTGAGGGAAGAAAGGTGAAAGCTGTGGTTTAAGCCTTCATTGTCAAGCAGGGGACAGAAGGCATAGGCATTGAGCCTAGCCACCCCTTCCTTACCGTCCTGGAGCTCGCTTCGTCCCCACCTGCCCAGTGCTAGAAGCAAACACGTAGCAATGTCAGATCAAAAGAATAGAATATTTGCAGTTCTGGGAATTTTGGTCTGTAGACACTGACTTGCAGCCCAGCTAGTTCCAGAGAAGGGGAGGGAGCCTTGGGTGCAGGATTGGCTGTGCTGGTGGTCAGTGCCATTGCTCTGGGCCACCTCTCACAACCACCCTGCCCCTGTCCCCACCTACCTGGGTGGATCGCTGCAAGAGTAAACAGAACTGCTGAAACACACAGGCTCTGAAACTGGTACAGGAGGAGCTTGGAACTTCAGAAGCTCTCTACATCCCCCCATGGAGGTGGGGTCCTATGACCCAGGTGAACTGTTCACAAAGGAGAAGTCTGCCTTCCAGGGAATCCCCCAATTGTGTGAGAAGCTGGAATAGTGCAGAGAAAATATAACACTACAGTGTGAGAGAGAATAAAAGACTGCAGTCAGAGAGAAAATAAAGCATTCTACCAACAGCTACTGGAAAACAAAAGAAAGACCTCTTCCTATCAACCTGTTGCAGAACCCACTCCTGTAGATGCCTAGGAAGGGAAATAATAATTCATTAATTGCCATGAATAACCACGATAACAACACAGCTCGGAAAGAAAACGAAAAGTTTCCAGAAAATGAACTTAAAGACGAGGAAATATATTACTTAAATGACAGAGAATTCAAGATTGCAGTTCTTAAAAAACTCAACAAGGTGCAAGAAAACAGAGACAGGCAGTTTAATGAACTCAGAAACAATGAAAGCACAAAATGAACATTTTACCAAAGAGATTGACATTTTGAAAAAGAACCAAATAGAATTTCTGGACATTAAGAACTCAATAAAAGAAATGAAGAATGAAATAACCAGCTTAGGTAGAGGAGTTGACCCGATGGAGGAAAGAATTAGTGACATTGAAGATAGAAATCTGGAAATGACATGGATGGAAGAAGAGAGAGACTTGAGAGTTAAAAGAAATGAAAGAAGTCTATAAGAACTTTCTGACTCCATCAGAAAGAGCAATATAAGAATAATGGGCATACCAGGAGGAGAAGAAAGGAAGAAGGGAACAGAGAATATATTCAAACAAATAGTCGACGAGAACTTCCCAAACTTGTGGAAAGAACTGGATCTTCGAATCCAAGAAGCAAATAACACAACTAATTACCTCAATCCCAAGAGGCCTTCTACCGGGCACATTTTATTGAAGCTGTCAAAAATTAACACCAAAGAAAGAATCCTGAGGGCAGCCTGGGAAAAGAAGATGGCAACCTACAATGGAAAGCCCATTAGAATATCATCAGTTTTTCAGCAGAAACAAGCCAGGAGGGTGTGGACTCAAATATTCAAACTATTGAAAGGGAGAAATTATAAGCCAAGAATAATATATCCAGCAAAGATATCCTTTAGATATGAAGGAGGAATAAAGACTTTCTTAGACAAACAGAAGGTGAGGGAATTTTCTAATGACAAGAAATACCGAAGGACACTATTTGACCTGAAACAAAAAAAGCAAAAGAATACAAAACCATGAGTAGTATTACGAACAGACAGAAGCGGGAAATGGCAACCCCTACACCAAATAGGACACTATAAACTTATAACAGACAACATAAAGAAGGGAAAAAAGAAAACACTTTAAAAAAGAGGAAAAAGACAACTTGCTACTGTAGAGCAGAAATTAACTCACAGCATAAATAGAGATAATTTGTGACAACAAAAACATAAAGGGCAGAGAGTAAAGGTCTGAACCGGCTCAAGGGAATGGAGAAAGTAAGCATGCTGAAGAAAATGGAATACTGTAAATATGAAACTTTTCTTTTACATAAACTTAATGATGACCACTCAAAAAAATCCAGAATTGAAATACATAATAGAAAAATAAGAAGAAATAGAGGCAAAAACCATAGAATACCACCACACTGGAATAATAGGCAGCAACAAAAAGTCAAAGAAGCAAGGGAGACACCATCCTTCCTGAAAACCAGAGATAGAATGATAGGAAATTCTCATATATCAATAATCACTCTAAATGTAAATGGGCTGAACTCACCAACAAAATGGCACAGAGTAGCAGATTGGGTTAAAAAACTAAAACCAGGGACGGGCGGATGGCTCAGTTGGTTAGAGCGTGAGCTCTGGGCAACGGGGCTGCCAGTTCTATTCCCACATGGGCCAGGGAGCTGCGCCCTCTGCTACTAGAATGAAGTCAATGAGCTGCCTCTTAGTTCCCCGGTGGCCAGATGGCTCAGTTGGTTAGAGCGTGGGCTCTCAACCACAACGTTGCTGGTTTGACTCCTGCAAGGGATGGTGGGCTGCGCCTCCTGCAACTAACAACAGCAATGGGACTTGGAGCTGAGCTGTGCCCTCCACAACTAAGATTGAAAGGAGAACAACTTGACTTGGAAAAGTTCCAGAAGTGCACACTATTCCCCAATAAAGTCCTGCTCCCCTTTGCCAATAAAATCTTTAAAACAAACAAACTAACAAAACTAAAACCAACCATACGCTTCCTCCGAGAGACACATCTCAGCTACAAGGACAAATATAGACTCAAAGTGACACTCCAAGCAAATGGTATTCAGAGAAAAGCATGTCTAACCATACTGATATAAAAAGAAATAGGATAAGCAGACTTCAGGGTAAAAAAACGTAACAAGAGACAAAGATGGACATTTCATAATGACAAAGGGGACTATACAACAAGAAGACATAACAGTCATCAATATTTATGCCCCCAATCAGGGAGTACCCAAATCTACAAAGCAACTACTAAGAGAACTGAAGGGAGAAATTGACCAAAACACAATTATACTAAGGGACCTAAATACATCATTGACAGCTATGGATAGATCATCCAAACACAAAATAATGAAATAGCAGCCTAAAATGACACATTAGATGAAATGGACATAATTGACATTTATAGAGCACTTCATCCTAGGACATCAGACTATACATTCTTTTCTAGTGTACATGGAACATTCTCAAGGATAGACCATGTATTGGGACATAAAACTAGCCTCAGTAAATTTAAGAAGATTGAAATCATCCCAAGCATATTCTCTGATCACAAGGCTTTGAAATTGGATATCAACTGCAAAAAGAAAACAGGAAGAACCACAAATATGTGGAGATTAAGCAACATACTTTCAAAGAACTACTGGGTCAAAGAAGAAGGAGAGATCAAAAGATACATAGAAACAAATGAGAATGAAAATGCATTGTTCCGGGGGGAAGGACATTATCACTGTGTGAGGGATATAAATGATAAATGTCTATCACATTGTTTTGTACACCTGAAACTAGTTTTTAAAAAACGGAAAGAAAAAAAATACATCATACCAAAATTTCTGGGATGCAGCAAAAGCAATTTTAAGAAGGAAATTTATATCATTACAGGCCTATCTCAAGAAACAAGAAAACTCCCAGATAAATAACCCCACATTACACCTTAAACAACTAGAAAAAGAAACATAAATGAAACCCAAAGTCAGCAGAAGGAAGTAAATAATAAAAATCAGAGGAAAACTAAATAAATAGAGAACAAAAAGACAATAGAAAAAATAAATCCAACAAAGAGCTGTTTCTTTGAAAAGACCAGTAAAATTGACAAACCCTTGGCTAGATGCACTAAGATAAAAAGAGAAAAGACACAAATAAAGAAAATCAGAAATGAAAGGGGAAATTATCATGGATGCCATAGAAATACAAAGGTTCATCCAAAAATATTATGAAGGATTTTATGACATCAAATTCAATAACCTAGAATAAATGGACAAGTTCTTAGACACATATAACCTTCCTAGGCTGAATCACGAAGAATTGAAAAATCTAAATAGACTGATCACCAGTAAGGAAATTGAATCAGTCATCCAAAACCTTCCCAAAAGCAAAAGTCCAGGACCAGATGGCTTCACTAGTGAATCCTACCAAACATTCAAAGAGGATCTAATACTTGTCCTATTCAAAGTCTTCCAAAAAATTGAAGAAGAGACAGTACTCTCTAACTCATTTTATGAGGCCAACAGTACCCCGATACTAAAACCTGGTAAAGACAACACAAAAAAAGAGAACTACAGACCAATATCTCTGATGAATACAGATGCAAAAATCCTAAACAAAATTCTAGCAAATCGAATGCAACAATTCATTAAAAAGATTATTCATCATGACCAATTGGGGTTCATCCCAGGGGCACAAGGATGGTTCAACATACGCAAATTGATCAATGTGATACACCACATAAACAAAATAAAGGACAAAAGTGATATGATTCTATCAATAGATGCAGAAAAAGCGTTTGACAAAATACAACATCCATTTTTGTTGAAAACACCTAATAAAATGGGTATAGAAGGAAAATACCTCAACATAATAAAGGCCTTATATGACAAACCCTCAGACTATCTTAATTAACAGTGAAAACCTGAAGCCCTTTGCTCTACGTTCAGGAATACGACAAGGCTATCCCCTATCACCTCTGCTTTGCAACATAGTTTTGGAATTCCTAGCCAGAGCGTTCAGGCAACAGAAAGAAATAAAAGGCATCCAAATAGGGAATGAAGAAGTTAAATTGTCACTTTTTGCAGATGACATGATGCTATAAATAGAAAACCCTAAAGACTCCACCAAAAAGCTATTAGAAATAATCAACGAATATAGTCA
Source organism: Rhinolophus sinicus (assembly GCF_036562045.2). Classification (NCBI taxonomy): domain Eukaryota; kingdom Metazoa; phylum Chordata; class Mammalia; order Chiroptera; family Rhinolophidae; genus Rhinolophus; species Rhinolophus sinicus. Next base: position 109,297,570 of record NC_133755.1, read on the forward strand.
AGTTGCCGGCTACAAAATCAATGTACAAAAGTCGATTGCATTCCTGTATACTAACAATGAAATCTCAGAAAAAGAAATAAAAATAAAAACATTCCTTTTGCAATTGCAACAAAAAGAATAAAATATCTAGGAATAAGCTTAACCAAGGATGTGAAAGACTTATATAGTGAAAACTATAAGAGATTTTTAAAAGAAATTGAAGAAGACACAAAGAAATGGAAAGACATTCTGTGTTCATGGATTGGAAGAATCAGCATAGTTAAAATGGCCATATTACCCAAAGCAATATACACATTTAATGCAATCCCCATCAAAATCCCAATGGCATTTTTTAAAGAAATAGGACAAAAAATCATCAGATTTGTTTAGAACCACAAAAGACCCCAAATAGCCAAAGCAACCCTAAGAAGAACAGTGCTGGAGGTATCATACTCCCTGACTTGAGCTTGTACTACAGGGCAAAATAAAACAGTAAATAGACACACAGACCAGTGGAATGGAATGGACAGCCCAGAAATCCACATAAATATGGACGTAATTTTCAACAAAGAAACAAAAAAGATACAATAGAGGAAAGACATCCTCTTCTGGAAGAATTGGAAAGCCACATGCAACGGAATGAAACTAGACGACTCTCTGTCACCCTGTAATAAAATTAACTCAAAATGGTTCAAAGATCTAAACATAAGACCTGAAACAGTAAACTGCATAGAAGGCAACATAGGTAACTAAACTTATGGACCTTGGGTTCAAAGAGCATTTTATGAATTTAACCCCAAAGACAAGGGAAGTAAAAGTTAAAACAGTTGAATGGGACCATGTCAAACTAAAAAGCTTCTGCACAGCAAAAGAAACCATTGACAAAATAAAGAGGCAACCTACTGAATGGGAGAAGATTTTTGCAAACAACACCTCTGATAAGGGGCTAATATCCAAAATATATAAGGAACTCGTACAACTGAACAACAACAAAATCATACAATCCAATTAAAAAATGGGCAGAGGACCTGAATAGGCATTTCTTCAAAGATATACAAATGGCCAATAGACATGAAAAAATTAACATCCCTAATCATCAGAGAAATGCAAATAAAAACCACGAGATATCACGTCACACCAGTTAGAATGGCTATCATCAACAAAGCAAGTAATAACAAGTGTTGGAGTGGTTGTGGAGAAAAAGGAACCCTCATACACTGTTGGTGGGAATGCAGATTGTTGCAGCCACTATGGAAGGCAGTGTGGAGGTTCCACAAAAAAGAATAGAATTACCATATGACTCAGCAGTCCCTCTCCTGGGTATCTACCCAAAAAATCTGAAAACATTTATCTGTAAAGACATACGTGCTCCAATGTTCATTGCAGCTTTATTTATGGTGTCGAGGACATGGAAAGAACCAAAATGTCCTTCGATAGATGAATGGATAAAGAAGTTGTGGTATATATACACAATGGCATACTATTCAGTGGTAAGAAAAGATGAAATAGGGCCATTTGTGGCAACAGGGATGGATCTTGAGATTACAATGCTGATCCAAATAAGTCAGATTGAAAAAGCAGAGAACCATATGATTTCACTGATATGTGGTATATAAACCAAAAACAACAAAAGAAGAAGACAAACAAATGAGAAACATAAACTCATAGACACAGATAATCATAGTTTAGTGGTTACCAGAGGGTAAGGGGGGAAGGGAGTGGTAGATGAGGGTAAAGGGGATCCAGTATATTGTTATGGAAGGAGAACTGTCTTTGGTTTGTGAACACACAATGTGATATATAGATGATGTAATACAGAATTGTACACCTGAAACCTATGTAACTTTACTAACAATTGTCACCCCAATGAACTTTAATTGAAAAAAAAAGGAAAGAAAAGTAGTCCTTATAATGGAGGTACTGAAGTAGTTGGCTGCAAGATCCCACTTTTCTACTCTATTTCCTTCCATCTTTGCTTGCAAACTACCCAGTTCTTGCCTGAGGAAATGTAGCAAAGAACTACTGATGCACTTGAATGCTGTGGTTCTTTTCATCTACTTTCCTTGGAGTTCTGGGCTTTTTATGGGAACAGAGTTCTGAAAGTTATTGTAGGCAACCATTTACTGAATGTATTGCTCCAACATAATAAGAGTCACTAGTATTTTAGTATTTGTTTCCCTGTTGCCTGCTACCTTATCATTAAACCAGTGCCACATAATTCAGGATTTTATGGTAGTAGTGTAATTCTGGTATTAACTTCCGTAATGTGGAAAAGACTGTTGTAATAGGGATACAAAAATAAAATGGCTTAAATGAGAAAAATGTTAATTTCTTCTCCATGAAATAGGCGTACTGATTTAAGTAGTAGGGGTGCTATGTTCCATAAAGGAATTGAAGATATGAAAGGCAATAACTACCAAAATGTTAGATCTGGTACTCAAATCCTAAGGCTATGTTTTAACAATTGTGCTGTACTTGTATATAGTTTTCTTTTCCTGGTGCATAGTGATCTCTTTGAGGTCAGGAACTTAGCTATACCTTGTACCTGTTGCATTTCCTAGCTTATAGTAAGTGTTCAATAAATGTTTGAATGAATACATACTGTTTTATATCTGAGTAAGTTAAGGCACAGAGACTTAACCGAACTTGACAAAGAATCAGAACTGGAACATAATCCAAAACCTTGCATGCAACAACATATATACAGAAGAAGCTGTCTTAGATAAGAGATATTTCCATGAAACAGAATATCTTATAGATATAAGCAGCATTATTTTCATCTCCTTAGAAGTAGTAACTGTAACGTCTTTTGATGTGATTATTAACATTTAAAATAACAGTTATGGAAGGTGGTAAAGTCTACATCTTTATGATGGAGAGAAGGAAAAAATCTATGAAGAAGACTGAACATGCTATTTATTTTTAACCTTTTTAAAAATTAAAGTTTATTGGGGTGACAAATAAAACAGAAAACAATATTTTAACATTTTTAGTACCTAAAATAATTATACCAAGGACAAAAGATTCCTTTTAATTTAAGCAATAAATACTGTGCTTCCCCGAAAATAAGACGTAGCCAGACAATCAGCTCTAATGCATCTTTTGAAGCAAAAATTAATATATAGTAAATATGTAGTATAATCTTATAGTAAAATATGACCAGGTATAATATAATGTAATATATAATATAATATAATATAATATAATATAATATAATATAATATAATATAAAAGACTGGGTCTTATATTAGTTTTTGCTCCAAAAGACGCTTTAGAGCTGATGGTCCGCTAGAATCTTATTTTCAGGGAATCACGTTATTTGGAGTGTGGGAAAAAACTCCATAGCATATGCAGGCAACCTTCTTTGTCAAAATATTTTATGAGCTCATAGCATACGTGTGTGTGTGTGTGTGTGTGTGTGTGTGTGTGTGTGTGAATTTTACTCATATATATAATTTCAGAAATCACTCTACCCAGGGTTTTTTTTTAAATGGTGAGTGCTACATCTTAAAAATTAATAAAGTTATAATATTTTGGGTATTTCTGAAGATTGTTTGTGAAACACTGAACTAAGAAAGAAGTCTATTTATTATTGTACGTTAAAGTATGCACAAGTGAATCCTTAATAAAGATATGATAATTAATATTGATACCTGTGAAAATGGACACAAATCTCTAAAACTTATTCCTAAGCCTTATAGGGGATATAGTTCTTTTAGATATATTGAGAATATTGAATAACAAAAGAGGCATAAGTTTCTTCAAAATGATCTTTTTTATATCTTCTTTTTTGTTTGATATATTTTTTCTTTCTCATAGGGGGAGCAGTATATTTTTAACAAGAATCAGTAACTGGAAATACAACTTGGTTATTTGATAATGTTAAAATGAAGTTTTGATCAGCACAGGTAAGAATATGGCATTTCTTTTGCATTTAATTAATAATAGATCAGATTATTTGCAAATTTCTGTGAAGAACTATTTTAAGAACTGAAGGGTCTGAGATTTTATCCCACATGCAAGCTAATAAGTTAGCCTGCCACAAGTGCCATGATGTGGTCAGAAGACATCAGACTCCTAGATCAAAGAAAAGGATAGTTTATACTCACAGCAATAGCCATAGCTAGGCAATAGCTGCTGATGAGTAGGTTATGATATAGGAGAGGAACTCTGAACTAAGGGAAACCAAATCTTTTATATTGGACAATAATCCTGCCTGATGGATGCCTCAAGGGGAGACCTTTTCTCTATTACTTGGTACAGTAAAGATATCTGTCCTTTGTTCCTATGAGATACTATCTCTGACTTCCTAAGGCTGTTTGCTAAACACACATCCTTGAAAAATAGTTTGAAACAAAGGCAGTCAGTGTCTCTGCTTGCAGTACATAGAGAAACATGAGACTCTGGACAATTGTCTTTCAATACTTTTTTACTCTGAATTGCTTTTTAAAACAATGTATGATTGATAAAGATGATTGTTACAGTGATTTTTTGAAATGGTGAAAATAAGGAAACCATTGAAATACCCAACAATAGGAGATTGTTTAAGTTAAACATTACAGTGTAATAGTTAACTATTGAAAATAATGTTATTAAACTACATTTATTGACACAGATATTCATAAAAAAATAAATGAAATAAATAAGTTATAATATGTACATGTGGTTTCATTTCACTTTTATAGAAATTGTACAAAAGCACACACATGAAAAATATATACCAAAGTGTGTGTGTGTGTGTGTGTGTGTGTGTGTGTGTGTGTCGGGATAGAATAGTGTATGTTTTCTTTTTTCTTGTCTATTTTGACCCCTTTGAAAATGAATATTTTGGAGCTTTTTTAATGAGGGGAAGCATTTTTTTTTTTTTTAGTTTAAAAAATGAATAGTTACGTAAGAACCTCACCTAACAGAGAAAAACCTTCATTAATGTAAATGGGGGATTAAAGAATGTTAATTTCATTTTTGACTCTGGAGTTGCCTTTATGTGCAATGTAAAACTAGAAGAGAATAATAATTGTTTAATATTTCTCTTAAAGAGTTACTATTTTATCTATGATAAAGTCAAGAGTTTCTTTTAGCAATTTGCCGTATTATTTATTATCACATACATGTCATGAAGAGAAACAAATCTTAGAAAAAGCATTCTAACAGGACATATCTTAAAGTACAGAGTAGTGCTATTTAATAAGTATGTTATTAGTAAGTATACTTAGTAAGTATAGATTCTGGTGCTATTTTGTTGGATTAGGCTAGATTAGGTACACTGAACTAAATTACTTCATTTTTCTTTTATGTCTACATATCATACTCTAACATGTTTAAATATTAGTGTTTTTGTAAGTTGACATTTTTTTGTTGTGCTTCTCATGATTTTTTCCTCCTTTTTTAACCAAGGTGCTATTACCAGATTGGTCTTCTGAGTATAAAATAAAAATGACTGAAGTTCAAGCAATGGTAGAATTCTCCGTGGAGCTAAACAAGTTCTACAATGTGGATTTATTTCAGAGAGGGTTTGTATTTTAATGTGAAAACTATATATTTTGTATAAGATAATATGTAGCTTTCACTTAAATTTAATTACATATATTTGTTCCGGCATATATAAGGAAAACAATGAGGTATATTCAAGTAAGTATTTTCTCAGGAGAATTTTATTTTAAAATACATATTTGAGAATTATTCACATGGATATAATGATAGTGTTGGATATATTTGACATGTGTTTATAAATTTATACTGATCATTGAGAGGGCTTTAATGAAAATGTATAAGATCTCATTTCTTTTTTAAAAAAGCTTATAGTGTATGGAGAAAATTACATATATATATTACATATATATATATATATATATATATATATATATATATATATATATACACACAAAACACCTAAGAAGGAACACAAAATGATGAGTATTCAATAAGTATATGTAGGAAGTTCTCTAGGAATCAGAACCAAAAGACATCTTTCTGGTTAGTGTGTTAGGCATTATGGAACGATAGGATCAAAGTGTGGTTAAGACTTGGATAAGCAAAGGATAAAGTGAAAAATCCTTTTAGTAAGAGAGAGCAGCATGAATCAAGGCTTGCAAATTAGAATGGACATGTTATTTTAAAGAATATTTAGGAGATTGGATATTATCTAGGAGAATTGCATAAGAAAAAGAAAAGAGAGATTGTGTTTGTGAAGGCTTTTGCTGTGTAGAGAAGAGGTGATACTAGGGATTTGAATAGCCGTTGATGGTTTCTAAGTAAGGATGAAGTTATCACTGTTATTACAATAAGCACTTACTAACTTGATGAAAATTTTGATGTATTAAGTTGATGGTTGTGTGTAAGAAATAGAAGCAAAAGGAATAGTTTAGAGGGGCTCGCAGTAACTCAAGATATATACCTGAAGGTCTGTGCTAAGAATGGTAGTAATGCAGCTATGACTGACAGAGTGAGAGAGATTTTCTATTGTTTTTTGTTTGTTGGTTGGTTCTGGCTTGGCTTGGCTTTGCCATGTTGTCAAAAATATAAAAACAACTGTACTCGGCTCTGTTCCACATGGTCCTTCATCCTTCAGCTGAGCAGCCTAGGCTTGTTCTCATGGTACAGGCAGGTGTCCAAGAAAGAGATCAGAGGATGCAAGTCTTCTTGAATTGGCATACGCGTTACTTCCACTGCATTCTGTTGGCTAAGCAAGTTACAAGGCCAGACCGGAGTCTCGGATAGTGGTTCTTGGGCCAATAAAACTTAAAACTTTATGGGGTTTCTATATATCTGATATTGTCCATTCCATGCTCTGAAACCTATACCCACAGCTGTCTTTTTGACGGATAACTACACTCTAGATGTAATCACTCCTATTTGGGGATCAGAATTCTTTGGGATCATGCCCTGAAACTTCCTAAAAGCCCTTTTATCAAACAGAATATCTACTTAGACACAGTGGTAATTCTATTAGCGATCTTAAAAAAGGGATTTATAGTGACACCCATGATTTATTTGATCTTTGTCCATGGCCACATTTTATTTTGAAACTCTTTAGGAAAATGAAAAAGTTTTATTTTCCGAGACGTCATAAAAACGGCGGCGTGAGGTGAGCCTCCGTAAATCTCCCCTGGAATTTACAACTAATCGGACAACTATAACTCCACAAAGGACTCCCTTGACAGCAGACAGGCAAGACGAAGAGGCCCACTACTGAATTCACCTAAAGGTGGGCGAATCGCGTGAGCAGGGGAAGAGGGAAGGAAGAAGTGCAGAGACAGACGGAGACGCATGGGCGCAGGATGCAGACCTAGCTCAGTGCTCCCAGCTCGCTGCATCCCGGAACCTCCGCAGCTGTGGGAGAGGGAACAACTTGGACTGCTAGGGCTCCACTTATGGCCCACAGGGCTGAGGAAGCAGCTTATAACACGGCTAAACCCAACACTCACGGCAGAGACCTCGCAGAAAAGACTGAGGGATGAAGGCTGAAAACAGTGGTTTAAGCCCTCACTGCCGCAGAGAACGGAAGCCTTAGGCACTGAGACTATCCGCCCCCTCCCTCCCCTCCCAGAGCTCGCCCCGACCCCACCTGCCCAATTCTAGAAGCAGAACAGTAGCAGTGTCAGATCAAAACAACACAATATTTGCTGTTCTGAGAACTGTGGACCGCAGACACAGATTCGCAGCCCAACTAGTACCGGCAAAGGGGAGGGAGCTGTGGAAGCAGGACCGGCTTAGGTGGTAGTCGCCACCATTGCTCTGGGCCACCTCTCACAACTCACTCCGCCCCTGACCCCACCTATCTGGGCGGATCCCTGCAGGAGTAAACAGAACTGCTGAAACATAAGGGCTCTGAGTCTGATGCAGGAAAAGCTTTGGAACTTCAAAAGCTCTCTGCATACCCACACAGACACTGCACGCTGTGACCCAGGCAAACTATTAACAGAGGAGAAGCCCATCTCCCAGGGAATCCCCCCATTGTGTGAGAAGCTGGAATAGTGCAGAGAAAGTATAGCAGTACTATGTGAGAGAGAAAAACGGCTGCGGTCGGAGAGAAAAAACATTCTACCAACAAGTACTGGAAAACAAAAGAAAGACCTCGTCCTATCAAACTATTGCAGAAGCCACTCCTGTAGATGTCTAGGAAGAGAAATAATAAATCCATAATTGCCACGAATAACCAAGGCAACAACACAGCTCAGAAAGAAAGTGAAAAGTCTCCAGAAAAGGAACTTAAAGATATGGAAATATGTGACTTAAATGATGGAGAATTCAAGATTGCAGTTCTGAAAAAATTCAACAAGATGCAAGAAAACACAGAAAGGCAGTTTAATGAACTCAGAAACACAATCAAAGAACAACATGAACATTTTACGAAAGAGATTGAAATTTTAAAAAAGAACCAAATAGAATTTCTAGAGATTAAGAACTGGATAAAAGAAATTAAGAATGAAATAGCCAGCTTAGGTTGTAGAGTTGACCAGATGGAGGAAAGAATTAGTGACATCGACGATAGAAACCTGTAAATTACACAGATGGAAGAAGAATGAGACTTGAGACTTAAAAGAAATGAAAGAAGTCTGCTACTTTCTGACTCCATCAGAAAGAGCAATATAAGAATAATGGGCATACCAGAAGGAGAAGAAAGAGAGAAGGGAACAGAGAATATATTCAAACAAATTGTCGATGAGAACTTCCCAAACTTGTGGACAGAACTGGATCCTTGAATCCAAGAAGCAAATAGAACACCTAATTACCTCAATGCCAACAGGCTTTCTCCAAGGCACATTGTATTGAAGCTGTCTAAAATCAACGACAAAGAAGAATCCTCAAGGCAGCCATGGAAAAGAAGATGGTAACCTACAAAGGAAAGCCCATTAGATTATCATCAGATTTTTCAGCAGAAACTCTACAAGGCAGGAGGGAATGGAACCAAATATTCAAACTATTGAAAGAGAGAAATTATGAGCCAAGATTAATATATCCAGCAAAGATATCCTTTAGATATGAAGGAGGAATAAAGACCTTTCCAGACATACAGAAGCTGAGGGAATTTTCTAACACACGACCTGCACTACAAGAAATACTAAAGGAGGCTATTCGACCACCATCAACAGGTACAATTCGTGGCAACCAAAACATAAAAAGGGGGAGAGTAAAGGCCTGAACCGGAATATGGGAATGGAGAAAGTAAGCGTGCTGAAGAAATGGAATACTCTAAATATCAAACTTTCACATAAACTTAAGGGTAACCACTCAAAAAAAATCCAGAACTGAAATATATACTGTAATAAAAGAAGAAACAGAGAGAAACATCTTAGAATACCACGACACAGAAATAATAAACAACAACAAAATGGCAAAGAAACAATGGAGACATAGCCTTACCAGAAAACTGAAGATAGAATGACAGGAAATCCTCACATATCAATAATCACCTTAAATGTAAATGGACTGGACTCACCAATAAAAAGGCACAGAGTAGCAGATTGGATCAAAAAACTAAACCCAACCATATGCTGTCTCCAAGAGACACATCTTAGCTACAAGGACAAGCATAGACTCAAAGTGAAAGGGTGGAAATTGACACTCCAAGCAAATATTATCCAGAGAAAATCAGGTGTAGCCGTGTTGATATTAGATGAAACAGATTTTAGGGTAAAAAGGTAATAAGAATCAAAGGTGAACATTTCATAATGGTAAAGGGGACTATACAACAAGAAGACATAACAGTCATCAATATTTATGCCCCCAATCAGGGAGCACCGAAATATACCAAGCAACTACTAACAGAACTAAAGGGAGAAATTGACCAAAACGCAGTTATACTAGGGACTTAAATACATCATTGACAGCTATGGATAGATCATCCAAACAGGAAATAAATAATGAAATAGCAGCCCTAAATGAAACATTAGATGAAACGGACATAATTGACATATATAGAGCACTTCATCCTAAAACATCAGGCTATACATTCTTTTGTAGTGTACCTGGAGCATTCTCAAGGATAGACCATATATTGGGACATAAAATCAGCCTCAGCAAATTTAAGAAGATTGAAATCATACCAAGCATATTCTCTGATCACAAGGCTTTGAAATTGGATATCAACTGCAAAAAGAAAGCAGGAAAAAACACAAATACATGGAGATTAAACAACATACTTTTAAAGAACGACTGGGTCAAAGAAGAAATTAGAGGAGAGATCAAAAGATACATAGAAACAAATGACAATGAAAATACATCCTACCAAAATTTTTGGGATGCAGCAAAAGCAGTTTTAAGAGGGAAATTTATATCATTACAGGCCTATCTCAAGAAACAAGAAAACTCCCCAATAAATAACCTCATGTTACACCTTAAAGAACTAGAAAAAGAAGAACAAATGAAACTGAAGGTCAGCAGAAGAAAGGAAATAACAAAAATCAGAGCAGAACTAAATGAAATAGAGAACAAAAAGACAATAGAAAAATTAATGTGACAAAGAGCTGGTTCTTTGAAAAGATTAACAAAATTGACAAACCCTTGGCTAGACTCACTAAGATAAAAAGAGAGAAGACACTAATTAACAAAATCAGAAATGAAAAAGGGGAAGTTATCACGGACACCACAGAAATACAAAGGATCATCCAAGAATACTATGAAGGACTATATGCCACCAAATTCAATAACCTAGAAGAAATGGACAAGTTCTTAGAAACATATAGCCTTCCAAGGCTGAACCATGAAGAACTAGAAAATCTAAACAGACCAATCACCCGTAACAAAATTGAATCGGTCATCCAAAACCTTCCCAAAAGCAAAAGTCGGGGACCAGATGGCTTCACTAGTGAATTCTACCAAACATTCAAAGAGGATCTAATACCAATCCTGCTCAAACTCTTCAAAAAAACTGAAGAAGAGACAGTACTCCCTAACTCATTTTATGAGGCCAACATTACCCTGATACCAAAACCTGGTAAGGACAACACAAAAAAGAAAACTACAGACCAATATCTCTGATGAATACAGATGCAAAAATCCTAAACAAAATTCTAGCAAATCGAATACAACAATGCATTAAAAAGATTATTCATCACGACCAAGTGGGGTTCATCCCCGGGGCACAAGAATGGTTCAACATCCGCAAATCCATCAATGTGATACATCACATAAACAAAATAAAGGACAAAAATCATGATTATATCAATTGATGCAGAAAAAGCATTTGACAAGATACAACATCCATTTATGATTAAAACACTTAATAAAATAGGTATAGCAGGAAAATACCTTAACATAATAAAGGCCATATATGACAAACCCTCAGCTAATCTCATAATTGACGGTGAAAAACTGAAGCCCTTTGCTGTACATTCAGGAACATGACAGGGCTGTCCCCTATCACCTCTGCTTTTCAACATAGTGTTCGAAGTCCTTGCCAGAGCAATCAGGCAAGAGAAAGAAATAAAAGGCATCCAAATTGGGAATGAAGAAGTTAAATTGTCACTCTTTGCAGATGACATGATGCTGTATATAGAAAACCCTATAGACTCCACCAAAAAGCTATTAGAAACAATCAACGAATACAGGAAAGTTGCCGGCTACAAAATCAACGTACAAACGTCCATTGCATTCCTATATACTAACAATGAAATCTCAGAAAAAGAAATACAAAAAAACAATTCCTTTTGCAATTGCAGCAAAAAGAGTAAAATACTTAGGAATAAACTTAACCAAGGATGTGAAAGACCTATATGCTGAAAATTATAAGACATTTTTAAAAGAAGTTGAAGAAGACACAAAGAAATGGAAAGACATTCCGTGCTCATGGATTGGAAGAATCAACATAGTTAAAATGGCCATATTACCCAAAGCAATATACAGATTTAATGCAATCCCCTTCAAAATCCCAATGGCATTTTTTAAAGAAATAGAACAAAAAATCATCAGATTTGTTTGGAACCACAAAAGACCCTGAATAGCCAAAGCAATCTTAAGAAAAAGAACAATACTGGAGGTATCACACTCCCTGACTTTAGCTTGTACTACAGGGCTACAATAATCAAAACAGCATGGTATTGGCAGAAAAACAGACACATAGACCAATGGAATAGAATTGAGAACCCAGAAATAAAATCACATAAATATGGACAAATGATTTTTGACAAAGAAGCAAAAAACATGCAATGGAGAAAAGACAGCCTCTTCAACAAATGGTGCTGGGGGAATTGCATAGCCATGTGCAAAAGAATGAAACTGGACTGCTATCTGTCACCAGGTACCAAAATTAATTCAAAATGGATCAAAGACTTAAGCATAAGACCTGACACAATAAAGTGCATAGAAGAAAACATAGGTACTAAACTTACGGACCTTGGGTTCAAAGAGCATTTTATGAAATTGACACCAAAGGCAAGGGAAGTAAAAGATAAAATAAACGAATGGTACTATATGAAACTTAAAAGCTTCTGCACAGCAAAAGAACCATCGACAACATAAAGAGGCAGCCAACTGAATGGGAGAAGATATTTGCAAACAGTGTCTTCGATAAGGTGCTAATATCCAAAATATACAAGGAACTCATGAAACTCAACAACAAAAAAACAAACAACCCAATTGAAAAATGGGCAGAGGACCTGAAGAGACATTTCTCCAAAGAGGACATACAAATTGCAAATAGACATATGAAAAAATGCTCAACATCACTAATCATCAGAGAAATGCAAACAAAAACCACAATGAGATATCACCTCACCCCGGTCAGAATGGCTGTCATCAACAAGACAAATAGTAACAAGTGTTGGAGAGGCTGTGGAGAAAAAGGAACCCTCATACACTGCTGGTGGGAATGCAGACTGGTGCAGCCGTTATGGAAGGCAGTGTGGAGGTTGCTCAAAAAAATTATGACTGGAATTACCATATGACTCAGCAGTCCCTTTCCTGGATAGCTACCAAAAAAATCTGAAAACATTTATACATAAAGACACGTGGGAATGGATAAAGAAGTTGTGGTCTATATACACACAATGGAATACTATTTGGTGGTAAGAAAAGATAACATAGGAACATTTGTGACAACATGGATGGATCTTGAGAGTATAATGCTAAGCGAAATAAGTCAGACAGAAAAAGCATAGAACCATATGATTTCACTGATATGTGGTATATAATCCAAAAACAACAAAAGAACAAGACAAATAAGAAACAAAAACTCATAGACACGGACAATAGTTCAGTGGTTACCAGAGGGTAAGGTGGGTGGGGAGTGGGAGATGAGGGTAAGGGGGATCAAATATATGGTGATGGAAGGAGAACTGACTGGGTGGTGAACACACAATGGGATTTATTGATGATGTAATACAGAATTGTACAACTGAAATCTATGTAATTTTACTAACAATTGTCACCCCAATAAATTAATTTAAAAAAGAAAAAAAATGTTTTATTTTCCATCCCAGCAAGTCCTAGTCTGTGTTCGCTCTAGATTCTGCATGTAAAATGACCAGTTGTTTCTTTAGCTTATCTTTCTTGCAAAATCTTATTATACTTAGCTAGAAGCAGCCAGTTGACATTTTCAGCATTCTGCCTGGAAATTAGCTTGGTTGAGTATAAAAGTGTCTTAAGTACATTGTCTAATTTCTTCTAAGTTATTGCTGACAGTATATTTACCAAAAGTTTTTTCACTATGTAACACGGGTTGCCATTTTTTAAGTCTCCTACAGTTTCCTCGTTATTTTTCTTGCCTCTGTAACTATAACTGTTACTTTGTTCTCAAAGTCAATGCCACATATTTTAAGTTTTGTTAGATACCAATTTCTATGTTAGTTATATATTGCCACAATAATGCAGGTAACAAACAAAGTCTCAGTGGCATCACAACAATAAAAATTTATTTCTGCTCCCAACTCTATAGATCAGCTGAATGGTTCTCTGGGCTGGTTTGACTAATCTTTACTGAGCTCCCTTGTGAATTCACAGTCAAATGGTAGGTGGGCTGGGTGCTAGCTGATGCAGAATGGCCCAACCTGGATGGACTCATTTCTGTCTTATGACATTTTACCTTCCAGCTTATTCTAATAGAGGAGGCAGATTTCCAAAGAGAGAGAAAGAAACTATGTAAAGCCTTTTAAGACGTAGGGGTGGATGTAATCATCTTTGCCACATTGTACTGCCCAAAACGAGCCGTAAAGCGGGCCCAGATTTATGGGGTGGTGAACCACACTCAACTTTTTAATGGGAGTAACATTGTAAGAGGTGTGAGTACAGGGATGGGAAAAAAAAAAAAAAAAAAAAACTGGAAGTATTTTAAAAAGAACCCACCACACGCTTTAATGTTCTTTGTTTTTATTAGTTTCTATGAGGCATTGGGGAATAAATAGTAGGATTTAATGATTAGTTCTACATGGAGGATAATGCTGAGACTGAAAAGGCATTAAAAATAGTTTGTGGAGGAGTGGCTTTGCATGATGTCCAGGATTACTTTGAAATAGTTCAGCAAAGAAAAAAGTACTGATGAATCAAATTTGACAAAATCATTTTAATTGTTGAAAATAGGCAGTGGAAATTATCAGTTCATTGCCCTACTTTTTGCAAATTTGGAATTCATAATAATATGAAATTTATAAGAATGCTGAAGTTTTAAATCACATTGAGTTGCACAATATTAGTAATACTGACATAAGTATTGAAGTCGAATAGGATGACTGGTATGAGACCCAAGATTAGTTCATTTTGATATGTTGAATTTGAAGTGAAACATCTTTAAAAGAATAAAAATTTAATCAAGTAGATTTAACGATACAGGTGGCTTTATAGAGAGATTTATGAATCGGGCAGCATCCCATCTAATAAGTAGGGAAGAGCCCCAGAAATTGTATGGTATGGCAGGCGTTTTTAGGCAGAAACTGGGTGGGACAAGAAAGTTATTAAAAACGAAAAGCAAGGATTGTTTCAGGCGAGGCTACCTTCCCTTAAAGGAAGGCAGGGGTCTTATCAGGCAGATTGCCTTAGCTACCTTTGGTGGATGGAGAAGGGCCTATTTGACAGATTACCTCATTGGTGCTGACTAGAAAATTCGGACTGACCAAGTAAGATAACATTCCTGAAGAAGGTTGAAAATGCAAGTAGTCAGGTATTAATCTAGGTTCTGTGTCATGAGTTTTAATATAAGTGACTCCATTTTGGGCCTGTGGTTTTTTTCTTTAACATGTCCTGGTGGAAATACCTTGTTTACCTGAAAATAAAACCTAGCCCGACAGTCAGCTCTAATGTGTCTTTTGGAGCAAAAATCAATATAAGACCAGGTCGTATATTATATAAGACCCGGTCTTATTTTACTATAATTTCACTTATAGTAAAATAAGACCGGGTCTTATATTAATTTTTGCTCCAAAAGACGCATTAGAGCTGATTGTCCAGCTAGGTCTTATTTTTGGGGATACACAGTAGTTGATAAATAATTGGGTTTTGAACTGGAGGTAAGGATTGAATTATTGCTCCCTTTTATTATCAGAATCATAAATATAGCATGTATAATCGCTATATTTTCTGTAATTCTGCAATCTGGTTTTCCCATCCATTGAGGATTTTTGAAGAATATTATGTTACTGATCTTTCAAAAATGTAATGATTAGAAGCTTACTCTTTTTAGATACAGGCTTTGATTTGTTTATTTGTAAGAATATTTTCAAGGATATAGTTTACTCATTTTTCTATTCTGATTTATCTTTTCTTATCTTTTCAATCTTTTCTTTATGCTACTTACTGAGTCCTTACTACTTCTGCCATTTAAGCCAGTTAACTTACAGCCTGGATTTGGTTGTTATGTTAAATGATTGCCAGCTTTGATAGATAAACATAGACAAAGTACCTAAATTTATATTTGAATATTAGGAAATAAAAAATATCTTCACTAGTTTATTTTCTGATATATCGAATCACTCCATAGGATACTGAGATGAGAAACTTAAAATGTCAATTAAATAAATATTCCTGAGCAGTATTTTACTGCGATATTTTTAAAATAACATCAATAAATACCTTACTGAATAACATTGAAATTATAGCCCGATAAGGATTAAATGGAAATGGAAGATGAGGAAACATTTCTTGTGCATATTTAGTGATGGTTCTTATCCTGTTCTAAATATTTTTGGTGTTAGTTTTGCCACCATTGTTGTTACATAATAAAGAACTGATTAACAGTACCTAAACTTAAGGCAGGTACAGAAGAGAGAGAACATGTTATACCTGAGTAGGTTTGGTTTTTGAGTGGGTAGGTTTTTATAGTATGAAACTAATTATTTAAAACCATTTATAATTCTCTATTTTCTCAAAATTATGCTTAAGAATAATTTGTCTTTATTATCTTTTAAAAGAAAAAAATGAATAAACCAAAGTGAGCAGTGAAACTCTTAGATGCTTTTATAACTCCTCTGGTTGTTATGACATTCTCTCATTTAAATTAAGAAATACCATATATATTTCTTCTGTTTTTCCCATTCAATTTTATATACACTGGTTTCCCTTTAGGTTCTAGTCCATGCTAGTATTTGCTCTGTGGATCTGGTATGTTGTTTTTCACCAATAGTTAATATTATGGGAGACTGATATAAGCAGACCAACATTATTTTTTTAATACATATAGATATATAGAAATTGGGGCATTGCATATTTTTAAAATGTGTTTTAAATGACTTCTTTTTCTCTTTTGCTTTAGTTTTTACCAGATTCGTGCATCTATGAAAATTCCACCAAGAGTTCCCCACAGAGTAGAAGCTAGTTTGTTACATGCAGCAGGTAAGCCAAGGAATATTTTCTACTTTAAAAATCTGAAGCAGTATTATACTGGTCAATAATAACTTTTCATAATTATTTTTATTTTTTTAATTACAAATATAAGATACCAAATTATAATACATCTTATAAGAAATATGTTTGAGGTGTCAGTAAAACAGACTTGCTTATAGGTTCCTTGCCTCCCTCAGGTTTTCTATTATGGCAGATGAAAAAAATGTATGTGAAATTTTCAGGAAAAAAACAAAGTAGGGGTGGTATCAATTTTATCATGCAGGATGTAATTTAAAAAATACAATGAATGTGAATATATAATTTGACATGATTACAAAGGTATTTTATGATAAAGTTTCATAGTATGCCTTTTGAGAATATTTTTTTAACTACATTTTTTCCTCTGGTTAACTACTCTAATTAGAAAACAAAGAGCCAGAAGGCAATGTAAGAAGTTATAAAATAGGTATTTATAGCAGCTATGGTATTTACTCATATTCTAAGGAGAGACACCACATTAAAGTGTTTTAGCCAAAACTGGTGGCCCTGACATAATCAGTGGGCTTTTTATTTTTTGAGCTTTCCTGATATAATATACTCGTTTATTCAATGCAGTTAGAAAATGAAATAGTTCATGAAACATTCTAGAGAGTTATCACATATGTCTAAAATGAATTACCAATTGTCAAAGCATCATAAAATAACAAAATATACCTAACACTAAAGTTGTGCTGAGCCTAATTAACTCCCTTTTTGAAATTGAAAACATATTATAGGAATTTGAAGTGTTCAGTATTATCTTTTTAACATACTATGGATACTAAAATGCCAGTTAATGTTAAATTTTAATGAATTGTATATAACGGAGAGTTTATCTTCCTGAAAACTATCAATATGCTCAGGGAGGCTTATTTATTGCTTATGACCAAAAATACGTGCATTCTTTCTTTTGAAAAGAAAAAAAAAAATCTCCTTGACCCGGTGTACATTTTAAAATAGATATTTACATAATAGGTCTTTTGTATGTCTACTTTGTAGGAAACACAGAGTTAAAGCAACTAATCTTACAAGACAGATATGGTACTCCCTTTTTGAACTCTGGTAAACTAAATGTCTTGTTCTATTTTGTCTCCTAAAGTTGCCAACTGAAAAAACTAGAAAGACTTTTTTTTCTGTAATTCTTTTTTTTTTATTTATTTTTTCAGTTCAATTAATGAGTAATTGACAAATATAGTGGTATACACTTAAAGTGTACCATGTGATTTCATTTACATATACATTGTGAAATAATTACCATGATAAAGATAATTAGCACATCTATCATCTTGCATTGTTAACTCTTTTGTGCATGGGGTGAGAACACATAAGATTTGCTTTTAGCAAATTTTAAGTTTACAATAATTTATTATTAACTATAGTCACCATACTGTGCATTATTTATCTTACAACTGAAAGTTAGTACCCTTTGATCTACATCTCCCACCCTCTAGCCCCTGGCAACCACTGTTTCAGTGACATCTACATTTTTGGTTTGTTTTATTTCCACATTTAAATGATACCTTAAATGTCTTTCTCTGTATGACTTAGTTTACTTAGCGGAATGCCCTTCAGGTTCATCCATATTGTCACAAGTGTCTTCTGACACTTCCATCTTTTTTTTTCAAGGCTGAATAATATTCCATTGTGTGTATATATACCACATTTTCTTTATCCATTCATCTACTGACAGACACTTAGGTTATTTTCATATCTTGGCTATTATAAATAATGCTGCAATGAACATGGGAGTGCAGGTTTCTCTTTGAGATACTGATTTTGTGTCTTTTGAATATATACCCAGGAGTGGGAATGCTGGATGATATGGTAGTTCTATTTTAATTTTTTTGAGGAACCTGCATACTGTTTGCATTGGGTTGCACCAGTTTACATTCTCACCCAACACTTCACAAGAGTTCCCTTTCTCCACATCTTTCCCAACGCTTCGTATCTCTTGATTTTTTTTTTTTTATTCTTACAGGTGTAAGGTGGTATCTCTTTGTGGTTTTGATTTGCATTTCCCTAATGAATAGTGATGTTGAGCACCTTTTCATGTATATGTTGGCCATTTGTATGTCTCCTTGGTAAAAATGTCTATTTAGTTCCTCTGCCCATTTTTTAATCAGATTGTTTGGGGTTTTTTTGTTATTGAGTTGTGTGAGTTCTTTATATATTTTGGATACTAACCCCTACGCTTCACAAATATTTTCTACCATTAGGTAGGTTGCCTTTTCATTTTGTTGATGGTTTCCTTTGCTGTGCAGAAGCTTTTTAGTTTGATGTAATCCTACTTGTTTAGTTTTGCCTTAGCTTTTGGTGTCCAATCCAAACAATCATTACCAAGATAAATGTCAAGGAGCTTTTCCCTTTGTATTTTCTTCTAAGAGTTTCATAGTTTCAGGTCTTAAATTTGAGCCTTTAATCCATTTTGTGTTAATTTTTGTGACTGGTGTAAGATAGAGGCCCAGTTTCATTCTTTTGCATGAGATAATCTGGTTTTCCCAGCACCATTTACACGTATTGAAGAGACTATCCTTTCCTCATTATGTGTTTTTGGCGCCTTGTCAAAGATTAGTTGACCATATGTGTGTGGGTTTATTTCTAGACTCTCTAATTTTGTTTCATTTGTCTATGTGCCTGTTCTTTTTTTCTATTTCTTTGAAAAATGCCATTGGGGTTTTGATAAGAGATTGTATTGAATCCATAGATCACTTGGAGTAATACGGACTTTTTAACAATATTTATTCTTCCAATCCAAAAACATGGGATATCTTTTCATTTAATTTGTGTCTTCTTCTTTCATCAGTGTCATAGTTTTCAGGTCTTTCATCTTCTTGGTTAAATTTATTCTTAATATTTTATTGTTTTTGAATTTTTGGTAAATGGGATTGCTGTCCTAATTTCTCTTTCAAGTGGTCCGTTGTTAGTATATAGAAATGCACTAATATTTGTATGTTGATTTGGTATCCTGAAACTTTACTGAATTTGTTAATTAGGTCTAACAGCCTTTTGGTGGAGTCTTTGGGGTTTTCTATATATAGGATCATGTCATCTGCAAATAGTGACAGTCTTTTCCTTTCCTATTGGAAAACTTTAATTTATTTTTATTGCCAATTTGCTGCTAGGACTTCCAGTATTACATTGCATAGAAATGGTGAAAGTAGGCATCCTTGTCTTTTCCTGACTTTAGAGGGACACTTTCAGCTTTTCACTGTAGAATATGATGTTAGCTTTGGGCCTGTCATATATGGTCATTCTTATATTGAAGTATATTTTTTTCTATACCTAATAATTTATTGAGAGTTTTTATTGTGAAAGTATGTTGAATTTTGTGAGATGCTTTGTCTGCATCTATTGAGATGATCATATGATTTTTATCCTTCACTTTGTTTATGTGGTATAGCACGTATATTGATTTGCATATGTTAAACCATCCTTGCATCCCAGGGATAAATCCCACTTGCTCACAGTGTATGGTCCTTTGAATGTGCTCTTGAATTTATTTGTTGAGGGTTTTTTGCATCTGTGTTCATTAGGGGTTATTGGCCTATAATTTTTTGTTTTTTGTAGTGTCTTTGTCTTTGTCTGCCATATCAGGGTAATGCTGGCCCTGTAAAATGAGTTTGGAACTATATCCAAAACTATATACAGTTTTTTGGAAGAGTTTGAGAAGGATTGATGTTAATTCTGTACTTTTTTGATGGCATTCACCAGTGAAGCTATCTGCTCCTGGACTTCTATTTGTTGGGAGATTTTTGATTTCTGGTTTAATCTCCTTACTCATTATTGAATCAGTAATCTGAATTCAGATTACTCAAAATCTGAATGTTGTTCAGATTTTCTGTTTTTTCATGATTCAGTGATATGTTGGATTGTTTGAGATCTTTCTAGGTCATTTTTATGGCAGGACTATTACATGTAATTAATACCATTTACAAAGCAATGTTTTTTTGATATTATGACAAATAGTGTTTCAGAAATAACCCAAATAGTATACCTTCTTTCTAAGTGCTTTTCCTAAGCACTGTGATTTTTATTTTTATTAGTTATAAGTCAGGGTAGAATCATGGTTGCTACCAATTCAGTTTCTAGTTTCTGGTATCAGCTGTGTATTGTTAAGTAAAATGTCAATGATCTGATAGTTTACTAGTGTGTAATAAAGGAAGTATCTTTTAAAAATAAATTGCTTATGACTGACACCAATCTATAAAAGAGAAGTTTAGGTTTGGAAAATAGTAGACTTCCTAATACATAATTTTAGCTTACATATGCAAACATTTTTTATGTGTCTATTTTTATACCATCCTTCCAGAAAAATTTTAAGAGGTTGCATACTTTTTAATTAAATTATAGCAGCTTGGATTTTCTCTATACTTTTTAATACATACCTTGTTTTTCTTTTTTGAAATATAATTGACATACAATATTATATTAGTTTCTGATATAACATATTGATTCGATATTTATATACATTATGAAATGGTCATTAAGATAAGTCTAGTTATCTTTTGTCACCATACAAAGTTACTACAATATTTTTGACTATATTCCACATGCTGTATTTACATACCCCCCTGACTTACTTATTTTATAAGTGGAAGTTTGTACCTCTTAATCTACTTCAACTCTTTTGCCCATTTTCCCACATTTTTCGGCTCTGTCAACCACCAGTTTGTTTTGTGTATCTCTGAGTTCGTTCCTGTTTTGTTTTGTTTGTTTTTGAGATTCCACCTATAAACATACCACATTTCTTCTAACTTTGATTTGTACTTTTCATATCAAGACCTTCTCTTTCCAGCACTATATTTTATGATAATACACCTTATGTATATCTCTGGACAATTTTTAGGCAGAAGAGAAAAACAGTGATGATTTTGTCTGTGAGTTGCAGTATGGCAGGTTAGATGGGGTGGGAATTAGATGGTATTATACAGCTTATCTCAACACATTTAAATTATTTCCAGCATGAGATTGTGCTGACAGTAAGAGGTTTGAGTCAGGAAATAGCTGTCATCTGCAATAAAAGACAATGAGTATTTATAAGGCTGTTGAAAATTGATTAATAAGAATGCATTCAGAGACTTCTACATCGAGGAAGTCATTGTTAGTTCTAGGCCCCAGTTTGAAATGTTAGAGGACTATGTACAATTTCTGTTGTGTTTCTTTTTTTTAATTAAAATTTATTCGGGTGACAATGGCTAGTAAAATCACATAGGTTTCAAGTGTACAATTCTGTAATACATCATCTATATTGTGTGTTCACCACCCAGAGTCAGTTCTTCTTCCATCACCATATATTTGATCCCACTTACCCTCATCTATCACCTCCTTTCCCCCTTACCCTCTGGTAACCACTAAACTATTGTCTATGTCTATGAGTTTTTGTTTATTTATTTATTTGTCTTGTTGCTTTGTTGCTTTCAGTTTTGTATCCCACACATCAGTGAAGTCATATGGTTCTCAACTTTTTTTCTGACTTATTTCACTTAGCATAATAATCTCAAGATCCATCCATGTTGTTGCAAATGGCACTATTCCATCTTTTCTTATGGCAGAGTAGTATTCCATAGCATATATATTCCATATCTTCTTTATCCAGTCATCTATTAAAGGACTCTTTGGTTGTTTCAATGTCTTGGACACTGTAAATACAGCTGCAGTGAACATCAGAGCAAATATATCTTTACAGATAAATGGTTTCAGATTTTTTTGGTAGATATCCAGGAGAGAGATTGCTGGGTCAGATGGTAATTCTATTCGTAATTTTTGGAGGAACCTCTACACTGCCTTCCATAGCGGCTGCACCAGTCTGCATTCCCACCAACAGTGTATGAGGGTTCCTTTTTCTCCACAGCCACTCCAACACTTGTTATTATTTGTCTTGTTGATGATAGCCATTCTAACTGGTGTGAGGTGATATCTCATTGTGGTTTTTGCATTTTTCTGATCATTAGTGATGTTGAGTATCTTTTCATATGTCTGTTGACCGTCTGTATGTCTCTTTGGAGAAATATCTATTCAGATCCTCTGCCCGTTTTTTAATTGGATTGTTTCGTTGTTGGTTGTTGTTGAGTTGTATGAGTTCCTCATGTATTTTGGATATTAGCCCCTTATCAGAGGCGTTGTTTGCAGATATCTTCTTTCACTCGGTGGGTTGCCTCCTTATTTTGTCAATGGTTTCTTTTGCTGTGCAGAAGCTTTTTAGTTTGATATAGTCCCATTCATTTATTTCAGATTTTACTTCCCTTGCCTTTGAGGTCAAATTCATAAAATCCTCTTTGAACCCAAGGTCCATAAGTTTAGTACCTATGTTTTTTTCTATGAAGTTTATTGTTTCAGGTCTTATGTTTAGGTCTTTGATCCATTTTGAGTTAATTTTGGTACATGGTGACAGACACCAGTCTAGTTTCATTTTTTTGCACATGGCTTTTCAGTTCTCTCAGTTCCATTTATTGAAGAGAATTTCTTTTCTCTGCTAACAGAACTAAAGGGAGAAATTTACCAAAACACAATTATAGTAGGGCACCTAAATATATCACTGACAGCTATGGATAGATCATCCAAACAGAAAATAAAGAAATATTAGCCCTGAATGACACATTAGATGAAATGGACATAATTGACATTTATAAAGCACTTCATCCTACAGCATCAGACTATACATTATTTTCTAGTGTACATGGAACATGCTCAAGAAAACACCATATATTGGGACATAAAACTAGCCTCAGCAAATTTAAGAAGATTGAAATCATACCAAGCATATTCTCTGAACATAAGACTTTGAAATTGGATATCAACTGCAAAAAGAAAGCAGGTAAAACTAAAATTATGTGGAGGTTAAACAACATGCTTTCAAAGAACGACTGGGTCAAAGAAGAAGTAAGAGGAGAGATCAAAAGATACATAGAAACAAATGACAATGAAATTACATCTATCAAAATTATTGGGATGCAGTGAAAACAGTAATAAGAGGGAAATTTGTATCATTACAGGCCTATCTCAAGAAACAAGATAAATCACAGATAAACAACTTCACTTTACACCTTAAAGAGCTAGAAAAAGAAGAACAAATGAAACCCAAAGTCAGCAGAAGGAAGGAAATAATAAAAATCAGAGCAGAACTAAATGAAATAGAGAACAAGAAGACAGTAGAAAAAATTAATTCAACAAAGAGCTGGTTCTTTGAAAATATTAATAAAATTGATAAACCGTTGGCTAGACTCACTAAGATAAAAAGAGAAAAGACACAAAGAAACAAAATCAGCAATGAAAGAGAAGTTACCATGGATGCCACAGAAATACAAGGGATTATCCAAGAATACTATGAAGGACTGTATGCCAGCAAATTCAATAATCTAAAAGAAATGGACAAGTTCTTAGAAACACATAGCCTTCCTAGGCTGAATCACAAAGAGCTGAAAATCTAAATAAACTGATGAACAGTAAGGAAATTGAATCAGTCAGTCATCTAGAACCTTCCCAAAAGCAAAAGTTCGGGACCAGATGGCTTCGCTAGTGAATTCTACCAAACATTCAAAGAGGATCTAATACCTGTCCTATTCAAACTCTTCCAAAAAATTAAAGAAGAGACAATACTCCCTAACTCATTTTATGGGGCCAACATTACCCTGATACCAAAACCAGGTAAGGATAATACAAAAAAAGAAAATTACAGACCAATATCTCTGATGAATACAGATGCAAAAATCCTACACAAAGTTCTAGCAAATCGAATGCAACAATGCAGTAAAAAGATTATTCATCGTGATCAAGTGGGGTTCATCCCAGGGACACAAGTATGGGTCAACCTATGCAAATTGATCAATGTGATACACTACAAACAAAATAAAGGACAAAAATCATATGATTATATCAATAGATGCAGAAAAAGCATTTGACAAGATACAACATCCAGTTGTGATTAAAACACTTAATAAAATGGGTATAGAAGGAAAATACCTTAATATAATAAAGGCCATATATGACAGACCCTCAGCTAATATCTTAATTAATGGTGAAAAGCTGGAGTACTTAGCTCTACGTTCAGGAACAAGACAGGGTTGTCCCCTATAACCACTGCTATTCAACATTGTGTTGGAAGTCCTAGCCAGAGCAATCAGGCAAGAGAAAGAAATAAAAGGTATCGGAATTGGGAATGAAGAAGTTAAACTGTCACTTTTTGCAGATGACATGATACTATATATAGAAAACCCTAAAGACTCCACCAAAAAGCTACTAGAAACAATAAATGAATACAGTAAAGTTACCAGGTACAAAATCAATGTACAAAAATCCATTGCATTCCTATATATTGACAATGAAATCTTAGAAAAAGAAATAAAATAACCAATTCCTTTTGCAATTGCAACAAAAAGAATAAAATACCTAGGAGTAAACTTAACCAAGGATGTGAAGGACCTATACATTGAAAACTGTAAGACATTTTAAAAAAATTGAAGAAGACACAAAGAAATCGAAAGACATTCCGTGTTCATTGTTTGGAGGAATCATCATATTACCAAAAATGGCCATGTTATCCAAAGCAATATGCAGATTTAATGCAATCCCCATCAAAATCCCAATGGCATTTTTAAAGAAATAGAATCTGTATGGAACCACAAAAGACCCCAAACAGCGAAAGTAATCCTAATAAAAAGAACAAGTCTGGAAGTAACACACTCCCTGACTTCAGTTTGCACTACAGGACAACAATAATCAAAACGGTATGGTATTGGCAGAAAAACAGACACACAGACCAATGGAATAGAGTTGAAAACCCAGAAATAAGCCCACATAAATCTAGACAGATATTTTTTGACAAAGGAACTATGTACAATTTCAACCAAAAGTTCAAATAACAACTCATCATTTGTAATAGTGATAGTATTTTTAAAAATAAAGATAATTTCTTTTATTTGCTTTTTAATATATCCATCTATCCCTTTTCTCTGGGGAAAAAAAAAATGCAAATAATACACGCAAGTAGTTAAAAGATCTATTAGTCCAGAAAGATTTGTAGGGAAAACCATAGCTCATTGTCTATTTTTTACTATTTCTCTAGTCCTAATCGTTTCCTCTCTATAGATATTTTCACTTCCTATTATGATAAATGACAATTTATCACTACTTCCTCCCTCCCTCTCCCCTACTTTTAAAAAGAGATACCATTATTCCCATATCTTTCTTTGATCATTACTGTAGCTTCAAATAATATATTTAAGCTTCATACCCTGTTTTAGCAAATATGACAGACCTTTCATTTTGTAAAATAAGGATATATGGAGTCTTTTCTCTTATTCAAATTTTCTCTTTTCCTCCACCTCCCAGCCTGTTAAATATATCCTTTGTTTTATATTTTCAAGGTTGCTAACATTCATATTCTGTTTTTCAACTCTTGTTAAATCTTACGTGTTTTGTCTATGGGTTGGTTCCAAATGTTGGAAACTAGTAAACAGCATTTGTGTTTTTATTGTAGCACAAGGGTTTATAAAATTGAAATGACTAACCAACATTAAAAAAAAAAAAAAGGATCTTATTTTTCTTGCAAGACAAGGCAAACCTAGTTATCATTTTGGTATTGATCTGGGTCATCTGTGATGTAGAGATATAGATATATCCGGTATTTTAGAGATTGTAGATTCAAAGATGTGGTCCTGTTGTAGTTAATAAAGTAGTGACTTGGAATTAGAATACCAGCTTCCTTTTATGTTACCTCGGAAAACTCACTTAACCTCTGTGAACTTTCACCTGTGAAATGTGTTGCCTGCTGTCCAAGATTAAGTAAGTGAATGTTGTTAACAAACAGTAAAGGGCTGTATGCGTGTATTATTGTTTGGTTTCTAGTGATACAAGAAAGAATGGGAAGCAGTCAAGTTTTGACTCATTTACTATGATTCGTGAACCATTTAATGTTGTAAAGAGCTGCAACTTATAATAAAGTTAATTTTACGTTTTCCTATGATTTATATAATTTCTATTATGTAGCATAGTAAATAAGTACATTGGCTATCTCATGTTAATAAGTAAATTTTTTAAAATTTTAAATCAGTGAAACCATTTCTGGGATAATAAGTGTGAATTAGGATAACCAAGTGCAAGAAGGGGAAAAATGAAGGGAGGAAGAGACCTGCAAAAGCCCCTGAATTTATAACTTGTCAAAGAAATCTAGGTACCTGGGATTGCACTTCTATACTTATAAAACTAGTTTAATCTGTGGAAAGTGTTTTAATTTGGACATAACTAATTTCACGTGTTATTCTGCCCCTCACTAGTTATATGGTCTTAAGGAAATGATTCCATTTCTGTGAGCCTTTCATAATCAGTGAAATGGAAATAATCCCTGTCTCACAGTGTGTGAAAATTAAATGAGAAATTGAGTAAAGAGACCCGGTATTTTGAGTAAAGAGTGCTCAGTAAATATTGGTTCCCTTTGTCCTGCCATCAGTTTCTATCCTAAATTGCCCCAGATGTTAAAAAGCTGAAATAAGGTAGACTCTAGGATCACAGAACCAGCTTGATTTAAGAAAAACAACAGTCCACGAAGGAGTAGACTGACAGCCATTTATTTATGCCTTTCCCTTCTTAGTTTTCAAGAATTAGCCTTATTTGTATGCAGGGTAGCTGACTGATATGGTTTAACCTTTTTATGACTCCTTTTGGGTCTTTTCTTCCCCAATAAGACAACTGTTCTCTACTAGTGTAGGAGTTCTGTGATACGTGGAAGAGTGAGCTGTACACATATGTTTGAACTAAATTATCAGTGTGATATACAAGATAAAGCATAGGCTTTGGAGCAAACAGCAGTGACATTTGCTTCCTGGGCAAATTATTTAAGTTATTAGAGCCTTGGTATCCACGAAATGGATATCATAACCTCTGTCCTATAAGATTGTCTAAAGGATTAGTAATATGTACATAAAGCACAATGCCTGGCACATAGTAGTGCTCTATAGATGGTAGCTAATAGTAGTAGTAAGACTGCTATTTTTTCTTTTTTTTAATTGAATAAATTTGACATGTAACATATAAATTTAAGTTATACAACATATTACTTTGATACATTTAAATATTGTAATGTGATTGCCTTTCTAGTGATATTTATCATATTACATAATTATAGTACAATATTGTTGTCTATATTCATTATACTGTGCATTAGATCTCTATGGCTTATTTACTACTCATTGCAAGTTTGTACCCTTAAACAACATCAATCTTATCCCCTACCTCCATCCCCTGGTAACCACCATTTTACTCTCTGTTTTTTAAATGACTTTGACTTTGTTAGATTCTATACAAATAAGTGGTATTATATAGTATTTGTCTTTCTCTGACTTATCTCATTTAACATAATGTGTTTGGGGTCCATCTACCTTGTGGTAAATGGCAGGAGGCTTTCTCACAGCTGAGTAATATTCCACTGTGTAAGCTCATATACCACCCCTGTTTTTTGTTTTGTTTGTTTTGTTTTGTTTTTTAAGCAGGGTGCAGTTCACAGTTGCCCATGCAGGGATCGAACCAGCAACCTTGGTATTATCAGTACCATGTTCCAACCAATTGAGCTAACTGGCCACACCCCACCCCACCCTTTTTTTTTTTAAATTCATTCATTTGTAGATGGATATTTAGTTTGTTTCCATATCTTGGGTATTATGAATAATGGTGCAATAGATATGAGAACACATATATCTCTTCAAAACCCTGTTTTCATTTCCTTTGGTTATATATCCAGAAGTGGAACTTCTAGATTGTATGGTAAATCTATTTTTAATTTTTTGAGGAACCTCCATATTGTTTTCCATAGTGGTTGGACCAATTTACGTTCCCACCAACAGTGTGTAAGATTTCCCTTTTCACTACATCCTCATCAGCACCTGTTGTCTCTTGTCTTCTTGATCATAGCTGTTCTAACAGGTACTGAAGTGATAGCTCATTGTGGTTTTGATTTGCATTTCCCTGATGATTAGTGGTTTTGAGCATCTTTTCATGTGCCTGTTGGCCATTTGAAAGTCCTCTTTGGGAAAATTTAGTTCTGATGCAAGACTTGCTGTTTATGAGGAGAAAGTCAGATAAATTTCACAAAAATTCAAATAATAATGTGTGGGGAAAATCTTACTACTAAAATAAATATATTCTCCACTTTGATAGAAGATTCACAATTAGGTAAGCATTTGGACCAATAAGAAATCAGCCCTTGTTGAACAACAACAAAATGTCTAGTTATTTGTATTTGACCAGGGTTTTTCTAAGGTCATCTGTTCTGGGTAAAATTCTTATATGTATTTCATTCTTCCTACTTACCACCATCTACTGCTTTTATACAGGTGAGAGCAGTTAAAAAAATTCATATCAAGAAGAAAGTAAGACTGGAAATAAGGGCTAGTTATCAAATAAGAAAGAGTTGGCCCTGTTGCTTTGCCTTGGCAGTGGTTAATTGGCCACTTGTAATAAAGCTTTAACTATTTCATAGTGCTACTGGAAGAACCATCTTTCTCCCCTGTGAGTTGTCGTCTTAAGCTTTGCCCAGCCATCAGCTTTTCAGGGCCTTCTTTTGAGAACCACTGAAATGTGATAGTTTTGCTGACTTATTAAGATTTTTCATGATTTGACTCTGTACTACCTATCTAAATTTAATTCTCACCATTCTCCTGGTGCATTTTATGGAACTACTTCCAGTTTCTCCAATTTGATGGGTTCTAATTTACCTTATTATTTATGCATGTTCTCCCTTCCTCATTATCTCCTCCTTTACGCCATAGATAACTCCCAAATGTAGTTAGAAGTTTCCTCTACTTTGTTGTAATAGCACTTTCTGTATACCTCTTTCAGTTCTTACCATCTTATAATTTTTTTCCTCAGAAATGGAATTCTAATATAATCAAATATCAAGAATCAGTAAAGTAGAATGCTTTTTAAAAATGAAGAAAGTTTAAAGAAATACATAGGTAGAGACAATTCATATTGTATCACTAATCCATTACTGTTATCAGTAACTGAATAATCTCGACAACTGTGATTGAAAAAACTCACCATAAAGTTAGATCCTTCAATAAACCTTGCATAGATAATGAAACTAGAGTCCATCTGGCATTACAAGCCTCCATATTGTTTTCCCTATATTCAACAGCTTCCTTTTGTCATTGCCATTAATTGTGTGCTTACCTGGATTAGGAGATAATGATAATTACATTGCCATTTGCTCTGGCCTCCTGAAATAGGGAGTTAAGAGATTATCACATTGTATTGCAATTATTTGCTTATATGTCTCTATTCAAACTAGATTGTGAACTCTGAAAACAAGGGCAGTCAGTGTTCTTATTTATGTTCATATCTCATAGTTCCTGGTATTTTTAGAGGTTTAACAAATTATGGTCGAATGAATGCTTACTTGTTCACAAAATAAATAAGAGATACCAATGCTAGCTGTTTAACCAAACCAAATGCAGAAAGGTAATGATAGGAATAAAATATAAATTATCATGACTTAATGTGAGTATTTGTAGGCCTCTATCACAAGTCACTGAAGGCGTAGATCTGATGTTTGGGTTAGCAGATAACTGAGAGGCAAAGTAAAAATAGAGTCATTTCATCAAGAAAATAGAGCACTAAATTAAGAAGTTAGATGAAAGCTCATTTGTTCAATAAATATTTGCTAAGTGCCTATTATGTGTAAGACGTAGTGCTCACTCCTAAATTAAAGCAATGAAAAAGATGTACTTGGTTCCTAACCTCATGAATAGAGGTTTTCTAGTAAATATTTAAAAAGCAGAGAAGGTTTCAGATTCAAGACCAAAAATGAGTATACACATATGTTCGGGTCTTCTTGATTCCAGTGCTCTTTGGTAATAGCAATATAGAAGCACAAAAAGGAATAACAGGAAAATATTTCAATAAATTTTGAAGGACAGAAAACAAGTGGGAGCTGAACTACCTTGTGGAAGACATCCCAGGAATTCCAGGAAGGTACATAAAGCACGTGAAGGAAGTGACACGTGGGCCTGAAAACGGATAAATTAAAGGGTTGTGACTGGGTCAGTGGTGATAGTTGTGCATCCAGGCCCAAGTGCAGAATGGCAGGGAGATTGCTATTCACCTTACGACAAAAACCTCAGGGCTTTTCTCTAAATTGCCATGGAGTGGTAATACTCCAGAGTAAAGCACGCTTTTTTTCTTTTCCTTTTTTTTGGTGGTAAAAAACACATAACATGAAGTCTACCCTTTTAACAAATTTAAGTATACAGTACAGTGTTGTTAACCACATGCACATTGTTATACAGTAGTTCACTAGAAATTTTTCACCGTTCATGACTGAAACCCTATACTATTGAATAGCAACTCTTCATTCCCCCCTCTCTCAGCCCTCAGCAACCACCATTTTACTTTCTGCATCCATGAGTTTAATTTCATTTATATGATAACTCTCATATAAGTAGAATCATGCAGTATTTGGCTTCTTTCACTTAGCATAAGTCCTCACGGTTCATCCATGTGGTAGTGTATGACTGAATTTCATTCTTTTTTTAAAACTGAAAATATTCCCTTGTATACTTCATTTTCTTTATCCGTTCATCTATAAGGGACATTTAGGTTTTTTTCCACCTCTTGGCA
This sequence comes from Rhinolophus sinicus, assembly GCF_036562045.2. Classification (NCBI taxonomy): domain Eukaryota; kingdom Metazoa; phylum Chordata; class Mammalia; order Chiroptera; family Rhinolophidae; genus Rhinolophus; species Rhinolophus sinicus. The sequence goes on from NC_133755.1 coordinate 109,328,944, forward strand.
ACTGTGAGTAATGCTGCAACGAACATGGGAGTTCATATATGTCTTTGAGACCCAGTTTTCAATTATTTTGGATAAATACCAAGAAGTGAGATTGCTGGATCATATGGTAGTTCTATTTTTAGTTTTTTGAGGAACCTCCATACTGTTTTTCATAGCAGTTATTCACCATTTTATATTCCTATCAACAATGTACATGGGTTCCATTTTCATGAAGTAAGAATCATATGAGAGATAGGCCTTGCCTTCAAGAAGTTTCTGTTCCTTCCTCCTGAAATGCTATTTCTTTTCATTTTCATTTGACTAACTCTTTTTCATGGTATTTCGTGTCAACTGCTATATTAGCAACAAAGCCTTTCCCGACTCCACAGACAAGATTCACTCTCATACTAAAAAATGCCATAGCATTATTCTGTCCTTCTCTGTAGCACTTACTGCAGATGTAATTTACAGAATTAGATCAGGGCAGGGAAAGTGGGGCTTTTTTGTTTGGTTTGGTTTGGTCTGGTCTCATATTAAACTTAGAACAATGTGTGGCTCAGGGTAACTGTACAATAAATATTTAAAATTTTATTGTGAAATGTATCATACATTTTTTGAAGATCACATAAAACATTAAGTAAACACCCAAATACCCAACCCTTCATTTAAGGACTAGAACATTACTAGTACTGTAAAAGGTCTTCCGTATAACCCTCCTGACTTTTGTGTTCACTCTTGTGCTTTCTTTAAGTTTTGTCACCTATGACTGTATCCCAAGGAAATATCTCGTTGAGTTTGGAAAAAATGTAACAAACAAAAATCCAGTTATGTAAGAAAGCTGCAGTTCACTACTATTAAAAGACAGCTCCCAGAAGTAATGCTGAACAGAGTGTCTGGGTTATTGTATGCTTCTGTATACTTGGGAGATTTTAAGACCCCCCCTTTGGGGAAGTTAGTGGACAGGGTCAAGAATGAATTGTTTGAAACTTAGAGGGCAGCACATTCAGGGCTTCTGTCAAGGTTGTAATGTGATGAAATATTGAATATCCAACATAGGCTGTTTTGCAGCTAAACTTACCTAAATTCAACTTTTCTTTTTTCACTTCTCAGGAATAGGTCAAAGCAGAAAACTTCTGTAGGGTGAAGAGACTGCCCTCATATGATCTAGGCAATAGAACAGAAACCTCATCAGTGTACTGTCAAACAAATCTAGTGCTGAAAAGAGTCTGGCCAAGCTTTTAATCTATCCTCAGGTTAAAAAATATTACCATGGCAGCAAAGATCTTTCAGATGGCAGACCTCAACATATCTATCTGTTGAGGCAAACCAAGTCAACATTTATCAGTCACCTTCTGTATCTAAGGCAGAGGATCCCGTAGGAATTTTGCTTCACCATCTTCCTAGGGCTTCCCTTTGCCTCTCTTCTGCATTGGATCTCTTATTTCCTCCTATTTTTCCTCTTTCTTGATTTACTGTCTCATTTTGGTGGAGCCTATTCTCCAATATCTTTTGAGAAAAGTGGCATAGGAAATATTTTGAAACCTGTACTGTCTAAAAATGTCTTTATTCTACTTTTACTTGCTTGAAAGTTTACCTAAGTATAGAATTCTAGGTTGTCACTCTTTTTTCCTTCAGAATTTTGAAAACATTGCTCCATTGTCTTTTGGTTTGCAGCATTGCTGTTGAGACTTCCAAAGCCATTCCGATTGCTAATCCTTTATATGTGGCCCTTTTTCCCCCCTTTCAAAAATCTTGTACAATCTTCTCTTTGGTTCTGGTGTTCTGATGGCACATAGTGATATAATTCAGGTCTCTGAGTACTCATTGGGCCTCTTTAATCTGGAGACTTATGTCCTTTAGTCCTGGGAAGTTTTCTTATTTTGTTCGTAATTTTCTCCCATCTTTTTTATCAGTTCTTTTTGAAACTTCTGTTATTTAGGTGGTGGATTGTCTTCACTAGTTTTCTTAATTTTTGTTATTTTCTTTCCATTTTTCCGTTTGTCTGTTTGCTCTACTTACTGAGTTTTTTCTTCAACTTTAACCCCTTTTTAATCTATTTCTCTCCCTATTTTCACCTCTCCCTCTTTCTCTGTTCTCTCTTTTCTCCTCCTCTCCCCCCTTTCATCTCTTTTTCTTATCTACAAGTTTTCTTTCTTCTTTTTCTTCTTTATTTTGGTCTCTAAATTGCATCTTAGAAACTTTCATCAGATGTCTGGTTGTCCTCAATTTCTATACTTGACTGAAAGGAGAGCTGATTGGAAATTTCTAAGAGCATACATGGGACTTGTATCTTTGATCTTCACATTAGGATGATGTTGGTAAGCCATTTGCTAAGGAAACTTTGAAGTCAGTACCTATAGAGCTTATTTGTCATAACAGATCTACATAATAGATCTATTACAGATTTTTTGGGTTGGTCAGATTCCTCATGTCAAGAACTGTGAAGAACCTGAGATTTTACCCTACCTATTGTTGAAAAAATTCTCCATGTTTTCTCACATTTCTGTACATCTTGTGAGCAGAGACACTGAAATATCTGTTCCAGGCTTTTAAAGGATGTTTCTATAGCAAACAGCTTTAGAAGATATAGATAGTGTATCTAGAGCAGAAGGTTGATTTGTTTACTGTTCAGTATAATAAAGGTAATGTCTCTCTCCAGTTTAAAGTTTAGACAGGTTTTCTTGTAACCCCTTATAAAAGACTGAGGTTTTCTAAACTTAGAGTTCCCCGACTGTGATAAAAACCCCCACTGTATGCATAGCATCCACCTGGGCCTGCCCCCATGTCACTCCCGTGGGACTTTGGGGAGTAAGGACGAGGGGCACTGATGTAACATGAAGCTCCTGCTGCTTGTTATGCTGTGAGTAATAATGTCCTTTGTCTCTGACCTGGGAGTCTTATGTCTTCTCCCAACATTCATGAAACTGATAGGCTAGCTTTATAGATTGCATGTAGGATAAAATCTTAGGCTGTTTACAGTTCTTGAGAAGCCTGAGAAGATTCATACCTATTTCCTTCCTGGAGATTAAGAATCTAACTGCCAGCCTTCTGGTAGCCCAGTAGAGGAAGAGCTCTGCGAGTCTCTGCGTTCAGTGTTCAGTACACCTATGCTCATATACTCATGCTCTCAGTTTTGCCAGGTGACTTTCAGTTCAGAGGGCCTCTGTTTTATTCTCTCCAGGGAATAAACCTCTTAACCTCTACTAGGGTGAAGGAGGGCAGCTACTAATGGTATGTAGTAGGGGAAGGTACATAGAAATCTGTTCTGATCTTTGCTTATAGGTTACCTTCTCAAGCATTGCCTGACTTTTCTGCTTAAAATTGCTACCTTTCTCACCCTCTATTCTCTCTTTATTTTTTTCCATAGCACTATCATCTTCAGACATACTGTATCATTTACTTATTATTTTTATTCTCTGTTGCCCCTCCCCTTAGGAAGTAAGCTCCATGTGGTCAGAGATATTTTTTTTTCCTGTGTATCCCCAACACCTAAAAATTCTTAGCATATAGTAGGTAGTCAATAAGTATTTGTTGATTGGATGAGTAAATAAATGACTAGGAGGAACATGAGTGAATGAATAACTAGGAGGAACTTGCACATCTTTTATCTGTTGCTCCTGGTTTGAGAATAAAAGAAAAGTTTATTATCTGTAAGTCATTGGTACATCTTTTTTGAAGCTTTAAGTATTGATGTTAATTAAGAGTATAGGTAACTTTCAGAAATAGTTAATGATCGTCATTCCAAAGCAATTTAGAATGACTTATTTTGTACACAGTTTCTTATCCCATAGTAGCATCCCTTTTAGGTCATTCCTAACAGCAGTGTTCTTTTTTCATGTTAGAGCATTTCTAGCACTCTCACTCAATAAATATTGGATATGCTTTGTTGGTAGAGCCAATGGAGTTTACTGAAGAATTGGATGTGGGGCATAGCGGACAGAAAAATTAATAAAGATTACAGGGCTAGTAAGTGACAGAATTTAAACCCAGCTGGTCTGGCTCCAGAATCTATTCTTAACTACTATGCTATGCTTCTTCGATAAGTAAAAAATAATACAAATGACTAAAAGGAGGTTGCCCGTGAGTTAGGAGTAAAACCAGAAAAAATGTGATGTCCGAGAAGCCAAATTAAAGAAGTGTTTCAAGAATAAGAGAATGTGTAACTGTGTGAGGTGATGATTATAATAAGCCAAGTAAGATGAGATCTGGGAACCCATTGCTTTTATCGAAGAAATTATTGATGGTCTTGATAAGAGCAGTTTCATGTGCCAAAGACCAGTTAAAGTGTGAATTAATTATTGTTGTGTAGGAATTTACCCCCAAACTTAGTTTAAAACCACAAACATTATCTCACAGTTTCTTTGGGTCTGGAATCCAGAAGTTGTTTAGCTGCTTACCTCTGCTGTAAGGTTTCTTAAGAGGCTACAGTCTATTACTTCTGCTGTATTCACATAAATCATACAATTACTTCCGCTGTATTTACACAGATCAACCCTGGGACTTTATGGGAGGAATTATACCAGGATGTGAATACCAGGAGGTGAGAATCATTGGGGACCATCCTGGAGCCTGGCTGTAACGAAACTGGCCAGAGAGAGAATGAGATGAGATGAATTAGAGACATTAAATACCAAAGAATCTTTTGAGGAGTTTGCCAGAAAGGGTAGCAGAACAAATAGTGATTTTTGTTCAGGTGTATCTGCAAATAGATAAGCATCAGTACGGAACAAAGAAGCTGCAGGCCCAGTAGTTATAGGAATGGAGAAGAGGCGACAGCCCTGACTGCAGAGAGCTGCTCCAGCACCATCCTCAGGGAAGAGCAACAGAGAAACTCACTTTTTGAAGCAGCAGATTCAAAGTTCACATTATCTGGGTGCTTTAAAAAAAATCTGCTGTCCATTGAGGAAAATTTCTTCCCCTTCTCAGCGCTTCTCTGAAATGCACAATTGAGTTTCTGATCTACTTGGTTTCACACCATAGATGGATAGATATAGATATGTAAGATATATCTTAAGATATATATACATATATCTTAAGATATATATACATATATCTTAAACTTACAGAAAAGTTGTTGAAGTGTAAGGCAGAGAACTTTTTTCCTGAATCATGTAAGAATAACCATTTAAGGGTAATTTGCTGACATTATTCTCCATCATCCCCATATATTTCAGAATGTATTTCCTCCAAATAATATTCTCCTACATAACCCTAATAAAATCATCAAAATCAATTAATTAACTGTTATATTACCACCACCTTATCCTCAGATACATTCAAGTTTTGCTAGTCATCCCAATAAATTCCATCATGGCAAAATGATCCAGTATGGAATCATGCATTGTAATTAGTTATGTCTCTTTCGTCTCCTTTATTCTGGAACAGCTCCTCAGTCTTTCATTGACTTTCATGACCCTGACACTTTTGAAGACTATAATCCTGTTAATTTGTTGAATGTCCTTCAACTTGCATTGGTCGGAAATATCCTCATGATTAGATTCAGGTTATGTACCTTTGTCAGGAATATCTCAGAAGGTGATGCTATGTTCTTATTATATTCTATTAGGTGTCACATGGTTTCTACATGTCCCATTACTGATGATGTTAACTTGGATCATTTGATTAAGCCAGACTTCACTATAAAGTTACTCTTTTTCCCTTTTAATTAATAAGTATCCTTCTCTATGTCAAACTACTGATTTGTTCATTTATTTATATCATTATGGATTTATAGATTTCTGTATTATTTAATGGCTGTTAATCCATTACCAGCATAATTTATTTTGATGCTCAGTTCATCCCAGATATGATCAAGGGTCGCCTCTTCAAGCTAGCTTTTATGTCCTTTGGATGTGTCCCCTCATTCTTTTAGCACTTCCTTTCTGTTATGAAAGATGGCCCAGACTTTTCTTGTCCTATCTGTGCCCCAGCTCCAGAGTCACCCATTTCTCCAAAGACTTGCTTCCTTTTAGGGAAGAATAGTATTCAAAACCAGTATTTGGGACTATGCTGCTCCTAAGCCCTTTTAATGGACAGAACTAGTGAATAAATGTATGTACACACGTACATCTTTACACATGCATATACAAATTTAGCATCTGTCTTTACCTAAATATATAGTGAAAACCATGAGTTCACATCAGTATCTAATTTTAACCTAGTACAATTGGCTTCATTCTATATTAGTACTTCCTTTCTGTATGTGTACATTCTTTCTCAGACAATAAGAAACCTGACTCTCATTATCCTTAATGTATTTTCTTATTTGATCAATTCCTTATATGTGCCTGTCTCTTATCACTGCACCCTCTCCCTCATGGGCTCCTTGGGCTTCAGCACTTCATGCCAGGTCACTCCCTGATGTGGACACCCTCCTCACCGCACTTAGACTTGCTGAGTCCTCGTCCCAGGAGTTCTTCTGAAAGGAGGTTCTCTTCACCTTATTTTGGCTCCATTAAAATGTATCAGGCTGCCCCTGCCCACACTCACCCTCTTTCCAATATGGAAGTTTTTGTCATCTCTTTTGGATTCCTACATGGGGCACAAAGCTGCCCTTCTGTGAGGACACTCTCCTCTTGTAGTTTGGGCTCCAAACCCCCGGCCTCAGGTACCTTCCCATGCAGTCGCCCTACTCACCCTGCTCAGGTTCTGATACTTCACCCCAGGCTGCCTTCTCACCAGGCACAGTCTCAGCCATCAGACCATCACCCCATGTGGACAGGCTACCCTCTTACTGCAGTTGGACTCTGATGTCCCACTCTAGGTTTCTGCCCTACAGAGATGGCCCCCTTGCTTTGTCTCTAGCTCAAACATCTCCAGTTTCTTTCAGTTTTTTACATCATGTTGTTTCTGGACGATAGAGTAATAAAGCAGCAGATGGGCTGTTGGAACGACCTAACACCAACAACCTGGAGGCAGAGCACATTTTGCAAGTTAAGGAAATGGTCTTCCATTAGACTGCTCTCACTTCAGACTCCAGCTGCAAGTTCAGTGGTCCACAAACTACCCTTCCTTCTGACAAGCTGGCTACGTATTTGGGGTTCCTGTTACTCCCTCTCGTTTGATAATTCACTAGAACAACTCACAGAACTCAGGAAAGCACTCTACTTATCTTACAGTTTTATTATAGCAAAAGGATAAAATCAGAGCCAGCCTAAAGAAGAAATGCATAGAGCCAGGTCTAGAGGGTCACAGATTTGTGAAACTTTTGTTGTTCTTTCCCTATGGAGTCAGGATGCATTGCTTTCCCAGAAAATTGATATTGACAACAGAGAGAGTATTGCAAATCAGGGCGGCTCACACAAGCTTCATTGTCCAGAGTTTTTATTGGTGTGTTGTTACACAGCCATGCTTGACTGAATCATCACCCACATGGCTCAATCTCTAGCCCCCTTTCCTTCCCTGGAGGTTGGGCTTATATCATGTGGCTCAAAGCCTCAACTCTCTGATCGCATGGTTGGTATTACTGGAGTGGTGGCTCCCATCCTGAGTCATCTCCTCAGCATAAACTATCTAGGGGCCTACCTTGATTCACCTCACTAACTTACGCTGTCAGGGCCCACTATGAATAACAGAGACAGGCCTGTCACTGGGAAATTCCAAGGATTTAGAGGCAAGGTCCCAGTAATCTGGCACAAAACCCAGCTAGATTCTGTATTCATAGGATTTAGAGGTTATTTCCTAGCAACAAGGACAAAGGTCAACCAAATTCTTTACTATGCAAACTGGAAAACTAAATTGCTTTCTTCTGTGGTATACATATCAATTTTTTTACACTTTAAAATATCCACCTGGAGATTTCCTTATTTACTTTCTCAGATTATAAATTGTATAACAATTTAATAATGGTTACAATGTTCTTACCTATTAATTTATCATAGAAATGAATAAATTTTCAGAAATGTTCTAATACTGCTGTATAAAATGATAATGCATTGAAGTAATATAATAAAACTTACAGTGTTTTAAAGTAAAAGTTTTAATTTACTTGTATTATATTTTGCCCTTTACTCGTCAATTATTTATCTTATTTGTTTTAGGTATGACTTTAGCCTTTCCAGCTTCAGTTCATGATTCTCTGATTTGCAGTAAAACATTTCAAATTCTATATAAAAATGAGGAGGTTGTTTTAAACGATGTTATGATCTTCAAAGTTAAAATGTTGTTGGATGAAAAAAAGGTAAACATCTCTTCATATACATTTAGATAGATATTTTTATAAAGCCTCAATTTTCTATAAATATTCAAAAAGTATTGTACTTTCTCTTCAGATTGAAGAAACCCTTGAGGAAATGAGTTTTCTCTTATCCTTGGACCTACACTTCACAGACGGAGATTATTCGTAAGTAAGCTAATCAATTAAAAACCCTTATTTACTCATGACTATTATCTGTTAATATTAGAGTCCTCATTTTCTTCTTAGAATCCAGCCTGTCCCCTTCTTGTTTATTTTTTAGCTACTTCTATTTGCGGAGAGAGTGTCATGAGAATGGTTAAGCCTGCTCTTTTGTGCCCATGCTGATTCCATGAGCTCCAGGTAGCAAAATCAGACAAGTTGAAGAAATATGAATCAATCTCCTAGACTCTAGAAATTACACTGTTGATATAATAGCAGAGGCCTGAGACATTTAAATATAACTGAACTCTCTTCTACTTTACCACTGGCTAAATTTTAGTGGCATAAGTGATGCCTTCTATTAGGTGGGATTTTTATTTTATTTTATATTGAGCAAGTTATCAAGACTGATGACTCTTACACTTATCAGTTGTTTCTAGTTCATTAATTTCTAGAACACTTGAGAAACTTACTCATATACCTGGACATGCAGTCATATATTTTAGGGACAAACTGTGCTTGTATTCATTTAAGACAAGAATCCATTTAACAATTTTATTTTTAAAGGTTTTTTTGTTGTTGTTTTAATTCACATGTATACTTCTAGAAAATTGTATATAAATTAAGATTACGTGTCTTAATTTAATTAACTTAAGACTACATGTCTTAATAAATGATTAAGCAGTCACAATACTGCAAGTTCTACTTGTGATGTCCTCTTTGCTATTATAGAGGAATAAGAATTTTTTTACATGATAGCTACTGCTCCTCTGTAATACTGTTTATTATAAAGACTTCCTTAAGGGATTCTGTTTTAAACCATGTCAGAATTCTGTAAGTGAAGTAAGCTGAATTGAGTAGTTTATTAGCAGTAGTTATGATGTGTGTATGTATGGGTTAAAGTATATATTCCAGGGGTGTCAAAAAAATGTATACAAGTGGACACTTCGGTCAACATTGCCAAGCAGTAGTTTACCGTATTCAGAAGTGTCTGGATGCTGATAGTAACCATTTTGAGCACCTCTTGTAATTGCAGAAGTCAAACATGACTTGTATTCATCTTTTGTTATCAGTATACATTGAGTATTACAATTTTAATACACTTTTCCTTTCTTAAAAGGTGTATACATTTTTTTGGCACCGTGTTTGTGTGTGTGTAATGGATATAATTTTATGGATATAATGTTCATGGAATTGTGTCAAATATTTTGTATATGTAAATCTGATGACAGACTAAATATAATAAAATATCTTCCAATGGTTTGCTTATTTTTAAGAAGCATTTAACAACAAAATTTTGTACAGTAAAACTGTTTTTAAATATCTTTTAGGATTTATTTTAATCAGATTTCACACATATTATACTGCAACAATATAATAAACAGTATTTCCTATGGGGGGTAAAATTTAGTATAAGATGAGATTAAGTATCAAAAAGGACTCATTTTATAGGGACATTTAGTGAAAAAACTAATCTGTCAGTCCATACCTTGGACTGATAGAAATCTATAGGTAGGATCTTACTAGATTTTATATAGCTGTCTAATGCAAATGTGGTGCTTTAATAATTATTCTTATCAGTTTTTTTTAAAGTAATTAAATAACTAAATGTTTGAATAGTTTAAACTACTATCTGAAAAGATTGGCCTTTACTTAATAGTCTATACTGAATGCAAATATGTTGCTTTTTATAGGGCAGATGATTTGAACGCCTTGCAACTAATAAGTAGCCGAACACTGAAGCTGCACTTTAGCCTCCATAGAGGCCTTCATCATCACGTTAATGTTATGTTTGATTATTTCCACCTTTCTGTTGTGTCTGTTACAGTCCATGCATCCTTGGTTGCACTACACCAGCCACTAATAAGGTAAATTTAAGCAGTACTCTGGTCCTTAGTAATGTAAAATCTTTTATTTTTATAGTGAAAACACATACTTTGATAAAAATAACTAAGGAATTTCTAAATTCATAATTATTTAATGAATACTTTATTTTATACTAAAATATTAAATTAATAAATTTTAAGAGCATGAGATCATTAGACTGATAACTTTTTTATTACAGAAGTATGGGGCAATTGTTGTTAAATAAACTGACCAAGAAAAATACTGCAATCTGGAAATAACCACAGCATTGTTTAGTCTGCACCTGTGTTTTTAGTGAAATGCTATACTGTAATTATTCATCCGATGGAAAAGTATATTCATTTTTTCTTAGTTTTTGGTTTTTCTCTTCTCTGGAGGGACTAATTTTATCTTCTTAAATCTATACTATACAGTAATTCTTGTTTTCTAAGTCACTAACCAAATTATTGGGTCTTTACTAAACCTTTTAAAATTATATCGTGCATTTTAGCTTAAAAGTGCATAAAATTTTGCATCATAATAAATGCATTGGGATAATTAGTTTTGCCCACTTTCACGTGGAGACTGATTGTTTTTCATTAATGTTACAATACAATTTAGGCTTTTCAGTTTTTACAATAAAGCATCATCCTTGTGTAGTATGGGCAACACATGGACATTTTAAAATCAATAACTTATGTGAAAAGACTCGAAATTGATTTGATTTCTGAACTGTCTACTTTATAATTTCTGACAGAAATCTGATTCCAACCACTGATATTAGGGATGATGCTTAAGGGTTATAATGTTAAACTAATTTGCCAGAAAACTAAATAGGTAATTTTGTAGAATTACCCTCAATTTATAGAATACCGACACAATTTAACATATTGTCCACAAGTAAGAGCTTTCTGTGGCCTGTCTTTACATTGTTTTAAAAACTATAAGTGAGGACCTTTTTCATTGTGTTGTCCGGTGATCTCTTTTAGAGCACAGGGCCAAGAAGAAATCTGTTTGATGACTTGCTTTGCCTTCCTTGTTCTCTAGTAAGATCTAGTTATCTAGTAAGTGGTTGTTTTGCCATCTTTGTCTTACCTCTTAGGCCTTTGAGAACTTGTGCTCAGCTGTATAACTTCTGTAAATAGGCAAGTGTTTCTGTTATTATATAAAATTTTATCATAAACTTCAAAAATATTTTAGATGTTGATTCAATTAATATGTAATAACATGATCACTGAATGAAACTTCTCTGAAAAGAAAGTGTTGTTGATTTTTTAATATAACTTTCAAATAAGTATACAGTATTTTATATGAATTACATGTTAGGTTTTATTGCTAAAAATTTGTTTATAAAATACATTCTTACAGTGTTGTGAATCTCTTATTTTTGTAATTTCAATAAGAATCCCTAACTAAACTATTTCAACCATTTTTCTTTATAACACTGGCTTAGTTTCTTTTGTGAAACATGTATAAACAATTTATAGAGGTTAGCTCAGGTTATTAATGTTGCTTTTTTCAGACCCTAAATAAATAGTGATATTCACATCACTAATCCTAGTGAGTTAAATGTGTGCTTCCTCTTACAATGCAGCACTTTTTGCCACAGACTAGTAGGAGAAAGGGACAGCTCATCTTCTAGAGACTGTTTGCTGGAAGGAGAAGACATTTTTGGCTCAGAATCAGAAGCCAAGAGGATAAACTGTTGGCTCTGGTTAGTGACTGGAAAAGAAAATGAGGTGCTTGCAACAGCTGAGGTTCTGTTCTTTACCTACCTGCCACGGGCCCTGATACCCCCTCTTGCTGCTAGAACTTTGCCCTGAAAGAAGCAACAGCTTTCCCTGCCTTTCTTTGCTTAGAAATGAGAGGTTGGAGAAGGGAAGCAAGGAAAGGGTAAAGGAAAGCTTTTTGCTGGTGGCATGCTGGTAGAGGGGTCATGTTACAGGTAACATTCCTCACTATTTATGCTTCGATAAGTTTTTCCTGAAGTTTTATTATAGGTAGATTTTTTTATCCTCTGAACAAAATGAAAAAAAAAAAATAAATTTATAATATATTTTTAAATGTTATTTTTATTTAAAATAATTTCTATGATCAACCATAGACATTAAATCAGTTCTATAAAGTGAGTGGGGTTAGGATTTCTTTCTTTGCTTGTTTTTTACATAATCTGTTTTCTGATATTTGAATTCTTTTAAGAGCAACTTTTATGATTTAATTCTGAAAAACACATCGTAGCAAGTGGAATTTACCATTGACTTGCAGCTCCCTTTGCTGGGGTATAGATATTTTATCTTTGCAAAGCAAATTGATTTTGCAAATGAAGGCTACTCTCTGCTTATGGCAAAATTGATTTACTTTCTTGTCTTTTTCCTTTTGCCAACTGCCAAACAGTCCAAATGTTTTGGCCTACTTACAATTAACTAGTACTTTATAAAATAAAATTGTGTATGATTTTTAAACTTTCAGACAGAATAGCCTTCTTATTCTATAGGATTTATGGTTTATTAAATGCAATGTTAATGCTAACAACACTAGTTCACATAATATGTGATAGAGATGGTAGTACCTTGAAGCACTTACAAAGGTTATCTTAGTGGTGTTCATAGCCAGCCTTTTAGTGAAAAGAAAGGAAACGTCTTGTTTTTGAGAAATAAAGGTAACAAGTAAATTTAGTAATTTTTCTTTTCTACATTTATTTGGGAGCTGCTTATTTCTGTAAGTAGCATCCATGTATGAATGTTAACTTGATAAAGTTGATAACCAGTTCTGATAGATTAGTATTTCCAAATTAAACTTGACTCTCATTGGAGCATTTGATATCTTGCTCCCCTGCATATGCCATCAGTTTGATTCAAATAAATTCTTACAAAAATTCTCAAAAAAAAAAAAAAAAAAAAGCTCGGACACTTATTTGTCAATTAGCTACTCTGGATTCCTATTTTAACTTTCTAATCCTTTGAAACTCCCTGAAACCCAATTATAGAGAAGTAATCTCAAGCATATAGTCTTAGTTTTTTTTTATATTCATTGTGTTGTTGCATAATAATTCAAATTATTAAAGGAAAAATTACTTTAAGAATGCTTTAGAAATCATAACCTTGCAAAAACCCTTGTTCTTTATTCTATTCCAATAAGATTTTCTTTTGGAAACATGTATCATGCAAATAGACCATTGTGACAATAATAACGTAATACTATTCCTCCAGCTTTCCTCGCCCTGTGAAGACTACTTGGTTAAACAGAAATGCACCAGCGCAAAACAGAGATTCTGTGATTCCTACTCTTGAAAGTGTGGTCTTTGGTATTAACTACACAAAACAGTTATCACCAGACGTAAGAACTAATATGTTTATAAATCCTTTCTTCCCTCTGTCTTCAAATGAAATGTTATTTTTTAAAATTGTTTTATCTGTGTGATGTTCTTTTTATTAATGTTTTGAGCTCAACATCTTACAGCTCTAATTAAATATGATCTAAAGAAATTGGATGTTTCCAGTTGTTTATTATGAAAACTTTACTTGATATTTTAAGATTTCACCAAATTTAATGGATAGAGATCTTTGACTATGAGTGCCCTTTTAAACTTGTTATTTGCACCTCTTGCTCCCTTAATTTAACTGGTAGAATCATTCCAAATTGGCCTGCCTGTAAAGAACAGTGCCAGAGTTGAGACCCAACTTGTAATAGTTCAAGTATAGCCATTATGCCCCTAAAAGGAGAAGGAACTTATATTATAAAAGCAGAGTGTCTGTCCCTCAGTCCAAATGTAATATGAATCTCAAATTTTCAAAAATCAAAATTTAATCTCCTTGTTTTAAAATTCCACTGTAACTGAAATTACTAGAGTTGCATTCATCTGTTTAAATTATTTGTATGAACAAGAGCAACTCCTGAAATATTGCAATATTTCTTACATGGTTTCTGATAATGATAATTAGTAAATTCTGAGAGTTTTTTCCTGTATTTCTCTAAGTTTCAAGTGTAATATTGAAAAATTTTTGGTTACTAACATTCTGTATCCCAAATCCATTCTTTGTTTAGGGTTGCAGCTTCATTATTGCAGACTCCTTCCTACATCACGCCTACCATTTTCATTATACACTTTGTGCCACTTTGCTGCTAGCCTTCAAGGGATTGCACAACTACTTCATTACGGTAACAGAAGAGATTCCCTCTTGTCAAAAACTAGAACTGGGTATGTTCAAAGTAGCCAGACTTATCTTATAGTTCAAGTCATTCTCTTCATTTTCACATTGCTAGTTATCAGCTTTGCCATAGTTTTTCTATGCTAAGTCTATACTTATTTATGTGCTTCACTTTTACTTCTCTGTCAATTCCATCTTTTTCAACCCTTGATAATTACTTTCTGCAATTAAAATTGTTTATGATATTGAGAAACAACTTCTTGATGCTAAGTTTGAAATGAGTCTTTTAATGAGTTGTTTTAAAAAGCGTATGTGTATATACAACTCTTCAAATGTAATCAGAAAGCATACTGGAAAGAAAATGTAATTATCTACAGAATCATGGCAAGATAAGTTAAATCCATACTTTCAAATATTTAACAATCTCAGCAGAGTGTAGATGCTTGGGGCATTTTTATATACAGTTGGTTTTAAGTGATCTCAGATCTTACTTCTTTTATTTCCTTTCGTAGAATAACAACATTACTCAGTTTTAACATTCTGAAAATAATTTAAATCATTAAAAAAATTATTCTTCAGTTTTTGTACAACTGGAATCTCTGCATATATATTTAATAGATAATAAAATATCATATTGCCTTGATTGTGTACACCATTTGTAGTTTGTAAAATGATTTTACATATATAATTTCACAAAATATAAATTATTAGGATTAGTAAAAATACATTTTTATTTAGACTTTTAATACTTTTTTATAAACTTTTATTTTTAAAATATCAACTAATAGCTCACTATAAAAGCACATTTTAATGATCTCTTCAGAATAAATGTTTTATTACATACTCGAGTAAATCAAGAATTACTTTGTAAATTTCACTTAAATTATTCAGTGGTTTTTGTTTATCTCTTTGTTCCTCAGAGATCACAGTCTTTTAACAATATTGATGCACTCAAAATAATCACTGTTATTGAAAGTAATTCTTGGGTTTGAGGTTAATTAGCGTATGTTTATAAGTGCCTATTTTGGGATCAAAAGAATTATAAGAAAGTGTGCCTCACTTATATTACACTTTGAGTAAGTGCGGGATATTGTGCCACTGCCTATCAGCAGCTACTCTAGTGGACTTGATTAAGTCCATCATTCAGCCAGTTCAGTTCACACGTGTTGAAAGACTAGAAACAGGTATCACATGACTGTTTAGAATGCTTGATGCAAAAATCCCAATATATATACAGATACATAGACATAGGAAAATATGTTCTTTTTTGCTCATGTATTCTTCTTCAAGACAAAAATGATAATGTGGAAATCTTTTGATTACTATTCTCTGAAATATTTTTTCATTGCAATTTCATATACTTCAAATCCTTCTATTTCCCTTAGGAAAATCCTTTCTGAGACTACTGCCTCAAATTTAAACTTTTTAAAAATGTTCTTTTTTGAAAACAAAATAATTTTTTGTAAAATAAAACTAATTTAGGCTATCACTTACCTTCGCTTAATGGAAAAATTATGCTCCATGTATTTTTTAATTGGGTTCCTTGAAACTCACACACGTTCCTAGGAGAATTATATTACAAATCCTGTTTAATTTAGGTTTAATGACAAAGCCACAAAACTATTTAACCACAATGTTAATGAAGGACAATTACAAGTAGTGTTATTAAAAGTAGTAATGTTAAACTTAGAAGCCACATGTAATGGTATTTCTACAAGAAAATTTGTTAATAGTTTCAGTGTTGAATGCTGTAGTAGAATTCATGGAGGTATTATCTTGTAGCACCTAAGAGTGCATGTTTGGGGCCATTTCTGTCACTTACTAGAGACTGTATATACAAAGCAGATTCTATTCAAAAAATCCAGGAGACTGAAGGGAACCAGATATGGTGCAGGAGTCAAGCAGGAAAGATGACATCTGAAAGGCAGCGAGTGTAAAGGAGCTCTAGGAGTAAGACTTCTTTTTTCTTTCTTTTTCAGTTACAATTGACATTAAATATTGTTTTCTGTTAGTTTCAGGTATACAGCGTAGTGGTTAGACATTTATATAACTTACAAAGTGATTTGCGCCCCCAGTCCCGATTAGTACCCACCTGGCACTATACAGAGTTATTACCATATTATTGACTATTTTTCCTATGCTGTACTTTACATCCCCATGACAATTTTTTAACTACCAATTTGTACTTTTTAATCCCTTCACCTTTTTCACCCAGTCTCCCAACCCCCTCCCATCTGGCAACCATCAGTTTGTTCTTTGTACCTAGGAGTAAGACTTCTTAAATGGTATAATTCTCTTGGGCTTTCTATGAGCACCTGATTTGTCAGGTACTGAGCTAGATGCTGAGGAAAGAATAGGACCTCTGTCTTTAAAGAGCTTTGACTTCTCCCCTTCCCTTAATAAGTAATCTGTTCAGCATTGGGGTGGATGAGAAAAACTCACCCAGCAAGACGGGGCTTCTTGTGGATTTGCTGCAGAGTCATTTATGAGACGGGCCTATGAATGCCTGTATAAGGAAGATGTCTATCAACATATAATTTTCAAATAGGTTTATATTTGCAAATGAAAAAATGCACGAACCACATTTTGACTTAAAAAATGTTTCTTTCTAAAAGGGAGTAATGTTTAACGAAAACAAGCATCTCTTTTCAAAGGCAAAGATTTATTTCACACAGCTTAAACAGTATTAGCACTTTATTGCTACTTTATTTATCTAACTTAACCATGATGATTCATATATTTATAATATTTTTAATTTTCTCTCAGGTAAGGATTGCTTTTTTTCATATATATTACTTTGGGCTTATAGATGTAATATATAAAATGTCATAATTACAACAGCCCTTATTTTTAATTTCAGGAGTCAGTTACTAAATGAATGTCAACTTTATTCCAAATTATTGCTTAACATTTTTAATCAGAAAATAAAATTCTAAAGCAAACCTAGACTTCAATTTTAATAAGTAAAGAGTGATAGAATAAAATTAATGGTACCTTGCACATAGATAGTACCATTGTTTCCCCGAAGATAAGACCTAGCGGCACAATCAGCTCTAATGCGTCTTTTGGAGCAAACATTAATATGAGACCCGGTTTTATTTTACTATAATAAAAGACCAAGTCTTATATGATATAATATAATATAAGGCCGGGTATTATATTAATGTTTGCTCCAAAAGACACAACAGAGCTGATTGTGAGGCTAGGTCTTATTTTCGGGGAATCGGTATTTACTCAAATATATCTGTCAAGGGTATGAATACAACAGCACAATACAGTTTTTGTTGTTACTTAAAAAGTATGTAGATGTCAACCCATAGCTTATAGCAGTTTCTGCTTATAGAAGTTTTAAAGTCAAGATTCATCTTCAGTAAATATTTATTGGTAATACTTTTGCGTTATTCTTAAACCTTTCATTACTTTGTATTTTCTTTTCTATTTATTCTTGAATGCATTTTCTAGGAGAACTTTTAAAAATGCTACTAGCTATTCAAAATAAAACTACTGCATATTCTGAACTATTAACATTGTTTATTTTTATCCTAGCAAAATTAAACTGTATAGACACTAGACAATATTTCCATAAAACACTTGAGTAAACATCATTATATTCATTAGTTTTAATAAGTAAACTTAAAGTAGTTCTTAATTAGAGGGTGTATTATATTTCCTTCTATTTAGCATGTTTCTTGAGTTTTCAAATAAGTATATATTTAAAAGTTTTGAACTCCACCGTGCTTTGAAAAATATCTCTAAACTCTAGTCCCTTTTTAAAAATAATGCCTTGAATTCCTTTATGCTTTTGCCTTTTTCTTTTCTCCTAGATGAATGATGTACATTTTTTTTCTCGATATATTTTTAAATACTGGTTTGTTGCAAGGAGCTCTTACTGAAAATGGGAGTCACAAGTTCTGGAATCTAGGATTTGGCAAGTGTTTAAACCTTTATGGGCCCTAGTATCTACACTTATAAAAGCAGGGGTTTGACTTAACTGATCTCGGAGATCCCTGCCAACTCTAAAATTTTGAGCCTAAGAAATTAAAACATAAAATACGGGTTATGAAATGTTGAGTGGTGCATACATTTAAATAGAAAAGAGAACAAAGTAATATAAACTTGAATGTACATCATTTGTAATTCTAATAAGCTAATTAACTAACTGAAAAATTCTGCTTTAGTGTTCTAATCTAATTCCACTATCAGATCAATGCTAATTCTATTAATAACAACTTGGAAAATTCTACTAAATTTTGTTGTAAAAGGAGTTTAGTAACTAGTGCTGTGTGCAATCCTTATAACTAGCCAAGGCCAACATGCAGGTCCTTTATGAGCGCCTTCTCAGAAGAAAACAGCCACGAACCCAGAAAGACACCAGTCTAGGTACGTTTACAAATAGGTTAAGTAAATAATCCCTTTTAATTAGTATGAAATTTTGCTGTAAATTAGTGTCAAATTTCATCAATATGTATTTGTGAATGTAGTATATTTCTACCACCTCTATTTAAAAACTTACTTTTAGAATCAGTTTGGTTTGTAGATAAACTTTGGTTAATATTTTAATTAATTTGTAATATTGAAGTTTTTTTAAAAAACTGGAAATGGTAAATGCAAAGATTTATTTGGTTTTTTTCATATTCTTTTATGAGTCCCTGCAAAAAGCAGTTTTTGGAAACTATGATTATTGCCAAAATTTGTTGGTTTAATGATACTACCTTAAATTTATTCAAAGTCAGTTTATCTTTGGGTAGGGTTAATGATAATGAAATGTGGTTTAAAAACTGAAGCTGATTTCATGCATTACAGAAATAAAGAATAGAAATATCTTTAGTATCTGGTTTTGTTTTTTGTATCAATATTTTTATTGATCTAAATTTAAAAATCAAAATAGTATCAAATTACCACTATCCAGATACGTTAGATATTTTAAAGGAAATATTTTAATCTCATTATTTTATTGATATATTTCACTGTATGTTTTAATTTTTGTTCTTGAATAGCAATAGAACTTAATGTACTGTCTTTCTATAAGTATATTGAGTTTTTACTTTACATTGAATTAGACCATCACAGTTACATTTTTAAAAAGTTATAAAAAGCTATGGAAATAAAAAATAAAATAAAATCCCAATGTTTCTTAGTTTTTAGGAGTATGAACAAAAGGAAATTAAGGAGACAAAATCTTTCTCAAGATTTCTCAGATTAAAGCTAGCTCAGAAATACTTAAGTTGGGTTAGTTTTCACTAAAACTTAAGAAAGAAACTGATTTTCTTATCAGGAAGAAAAAAGAAATGTTGAAGATTTACTATGGTCGTTATTTTGGAATATAATTTTATATATAGTCTCATATAAAGTAACTGTAAAATTGAAGAATTCATAGTATGATATTTTGGTCATTTTTGACATGTGTTAGTGTTCTTTTTAGCAATAAAAAATACTCATTTAAGCTATGGTATTGTCAGCCTATCAATTTACATATGAGCATTCTAAATAATTTTACAGAATGCTGCTTATATAATAAGGCCTAGATAAAAAGGGCCCAGTTTTTGGTTGGTAAGAAAAGACTTGATTCAAAACTAAAGCATAATGAAGTTAACTAAATAATACTTTTATTGAGATATCTTATATTCTTAGTAGCTACCATTGTATTGGAATTTTCTGAGCTATGTTATAAATATCTGCTGAATGAGTGAACAGATGAATGGATGAATGGATTTAGAAAATAAATTTAAGATACATTTACCCTTTGACCTAGCAACCCCACTTTTGTTAACCTATATCATAGAAATAAGAGTACTAGTATGTAAAGATACTTATACAAACATATTTATTGCAGTATTGTTTTTAGTGGCAAAACACTGATAAAAAAGATAAATGCTTGTCATTCGGCAAAGAGTAGAATATGGAAGAAATTATGAGGCATTCACGCCAAGGAATATTATGCAGCCATTTAACAATGCTTTAAGGCTATATACCAAATTTCCATGGAATACTGCTGAGGGAAAAAAGTAAATTGCAGAAAGTGTGTAAAATACAATCCCATTTTTGTAAAACAATGACTCTAAAACTCATATATGTATAACGTATGTATATTTGAAAAATAAGGAAGGATATGTTCTAGGCTGTAACCTTGGATTACCAGTAGGAGCTAAAGAAAGAATTTATGTAAGATAATGTTCACATTTATACATTTCTATAAAATTGTATAGATATACGTATATGTTAGTTTAAAAGGAAAAATTAATTAAAATAGAATTTTAAATTCAAGTAAAACTTCTAAATGATTTTGAATCATTTCAACTCAAAGATTTTGAAGTTAAGTTTTGCTTTTAAACATTGTTTAAGATGTTGTTTACATTGAAGTAACTCTCACTAGCCCTAATGAAATGCACTAGTTAATGCTCTTAGGATCTTGTATGTAAAGATTAGAAAAATGTATCAAAACTCATAACTTTAAAGTATGTTTTCATTTTTAAAAAATTCATAGGTAGGATATTTAGCTAGTAACTTTACTGATTTTATTTTATTATAGGAAAAGATCGTGGGTAATGTGAAAACACATATTGGCATATGAAAGTTATGATTTTAATACAGGGTCTGCTGCTGATATTTTTAATTTTGGTAAACTTAATATTTGAAGCCACTGACTTATTGGACA
This sequence comes from Rhinolophus sinicus, assembly GCF_036562045.2. Taxonomy (NCBI): domain Eukaryota; kingdom Metazoa; phylum Chordata; class Mammalia; order Chiroptera; family Rhinolophidae; genus Rhinolophus; species Rhinolophus sinicus. The sequence continues at coordinate 109,349,906 of NC_133755.1, forward strand.
TAAAATTATTTGTGAAACCTTAGCAGATTTCTTTAGTTATCAATGTGTTGACTAATTTGTGGTCTATTTCTTGGTACATATTAATATCTAAATACAATTTTATTTGGGTGTTTTGTGAATTACAAAATATATGTGTCCTAGTGGTTTTAGTTACCAATAGAGTATCTGTTATTCTCATATTTAGTTGTATTTACCACATAATTATAACTGCTTATTTTATCAAATTTAAATATTTATCATTCTTTTTATCAAGTAGTAAACGTTCAGTCTGCCTTATGAGATAGTGAGCTGAATGAGTGAATATAGGGATGTCACAGAATGTATTCTTGCCCTTGTGTGAGAATGTTCAATGAAATGCCCTTTCAGCAACAAGAGAGTGATCACAACTATGCTGTTATAGTTCTTTTAGGAGAACTCATTTTGGTTTGATTTCTAATTAAAAATTAAGTATATCTAAACATGATATTTCAGACTTTAGGGAAATTCCTTCCCTGAAAAAAAATAGCCAATCTTTCAATTCTGTGGGTTTCTAGAGCCCCTTATAAATATTACCATTTTAATTGTAAATTAATCTGTACATCCCTTTATAGGTGGTTGTAGCATACATTAGATAAATCAGAATTGTATAGAAAAATTTTCCCTTAGCATTAGACTATCTTATATATAACTGAATATTAAACTAAATTAGAAACTTTTTATTGAAAAGGATTTTGTCATTCATTTTCATTATATATCCTGTATTCCAGGTATGTTTTAAATATGTTTTGTACATAAAAATTAATTTGATTAAAATTTTTTAGGAATAACTTTTATTAAAAGGCATGTACACATGTAACACAAAATACTAAGCTTTACTAGAATTTACAACATATGAAATGCAATAAAACCTAACTATATGTTTTGTCCTTTCTGTGATGATGCAGTTGTGTAAGTTATGTTAGGTATATAGTCAATTTTTTTCTTCACTGAGTGTGTTAGCGTCTTATGGGAACTGAAACACTCTATTTAACAATCAGTTATAGAATTTAATAATTATGACGTTACCTACGTGATTAATGTTTTTATGAAAGTATATTGAAATTTAATTCAATGAATATAGTCCAGATATTTCTCGACCTTTTGGTTTTTAAAAGGTAATTTAATTTATTTATGTAATTTCAAAAATAGTTTTCAGATCTAACATTGAAATACTTCCTCTAATTACTCTTTAATTCTTTCAGAGGAGATGGATGTAGAAGCTCGGCTTACTGAACTATGTGAAGAAGTTAAGGTACTTGGAGTTTTAAAATTCACATTATCAAGTTATTTGAGTGGATTCTGTTTCCTATTCTAAAAATTTTCTCTAAGAAAACTTATTAATTGATTTTCCTGCCTAAAATGCAAAGATAAAGTTGTTAATCATGGTAGAATCACAACTTAGGTTGATCAAAAGACATTTGACCTGAGCATGAAGTTGCAGTATCTTTAACATATATATTATTCGGCATATAAGTGAAATAGCAAGACAATTAACTGATGAAAAGTGTGCTTTTTATTCTATTAGTTTATTCAATTTCTGGACAAATTTTTAAAAAATCACTTAAACTTACATATTTTTGTAAAATTATATTGTTTGGAAATGAAAATTTATATTATTTTAACAAATAAAACTGTTGTACACCCTTAAAAAATGATGCTTTCAACAAGTGTTTGATGATTTAGAAATATGCTCATATAGTGATATTCAGTGAAAATAGCATAAAACTGTATATAATTCTTACCTTATATAACTGAAAAAAGTTGTAGCCTATACACTAAAGTGAACTTTATTTTCTTCTTTTTTTGCTTTCCCCTTTTTCCAAGTCCATTAAAGTAAGATCTATTTTATAATCAAGAGCAGTGAATGCTATGAAAAAGTATATAGTTCATTTAAACAAGATAATGAATAGTATTTCAAAAATTATGATATAAGATCTTATTATTCCTACATTTATACATATAAAATGTCTTCTCAAACTTCTGATTTCTTTTTAACAAAAAGAATTTTATTATTTACATTTTAAGACTTACTGTAAAGAGTTATGTAACCCAGAGGAGTAATTTATTTATACTTGAAGGCGTGCTTTCCCAATAATGAAAATACTAAAATCCTCTATCAGAACTGTGGTGCCATGATCCCTGAGAAATAAAATTGGTAATTACAAGGTATCTAGATAGACTTGCTTGCAGAAAAAGAAAAAAAAAGACTTGTGTACTTTACTCAAGAGAGTTATTTCTATTTGTGTGTAGATGATACTAGGTACAGTGTTGCTTGCCTTAGAGTGCTATTTATTGTCAAATGTTTATCTAAGTCTTCTTTTTCTAAACTTTGTTTAAACCATTCTTGGAACAATACTTCAGGTTTCAGCTTATTTTATATTGTATTTTAATCTTCTGTGTATTCTTAAAAGACAAATGAAAAACTTGTTAGCTTCATTTCTAATACATTTATAAACCATTCCTTGGGGCAAAACACATCTGTAGATTTATTATATGTTGATGAATCAATATTTATATGTTCACTCGCTTAGCTTCCATTTTAGAATTCTGGAATTTGTCAGTGTTTGTTGAGTTTGTCCATAAATTCTGGGAGCTTTTTCCTTTTCTGAAGCCTGTAATTCTTTAGTCATTCATTCATTCGGTAAATATTTATTGAGTGACTACTGTCTACCAGAGTCACAAAAGTGAATAAAACAGTATGCCTTCCCTTATTACTTATTTTGCTGAATTTTTGTTTAATCTGTTCTCCAAGTTAAGGTAGATAAATGAAAGTTTGATTGGGGTGAGTGAAGAAAAGCAACATTTTGGGGGTTTGTGGGGTTTGTTTGTTTTTAGAAAGGGAAAATGGAAATATAATTAGTATAATTTGGGACAAGTTGAACTTTAGCAACTTGCTTCTCATGTCCAAGTACAGTCATTCAGTAGGTAATGAGTCTAGAGGTCAGGAGAGATGTGATCCGGAGATAGAAATTTAACCATCCTTGGTATCTACATGATAACTGAAACTATGGGCGTGACTTTCAACTTCAACCTGAATAGACTATGTCTACCTTCTTTATGATAGGGAAATGAAATCAGCATCTATCTATATATTGAAGGTAGATTTCCTAGTGTTACTAGCAATTGAAGACAAATTTTTGCAGCAAGATATCTGCCTGAAAACTTACTGCTGCCTCAGTGAATTAAAGAAAAACCTGCCCTCATAATAAAAATGCTTTTCCAAAATAGAAGCATTCTGATTTATAATCTTTTATTATTTTTTGTTCAGAAATTCTTTTTTATTCAAAAAAACCAAAGTCCTTTTAAAAGATTCTGTGTTTCATAGTACTATTCAGTACTATTAACTTTTATAATCAGTTTAGGTGAATATTTAAATAAATGGAATAATTTAATACCACAATTAGAACACTCATAAGAACATATTATAATTGTTTACCTACTTTTCTTTCCTCACTAGATTGTGAGCTTCTCATATTACTCTTTGTATCTGTAGAATGAAGACCCAAGCATTGAAAATGTGCTCAATAAACAGTGAAGGAATGAATTGTTAGAAAAGAGAAAGAAAGAAATGTTTGACAACTCTGTAAAAGAATTACCAAAAGCAAAATAGAACCTAGGAACATAGGCATGAGGGAAAAGCAGTACTTTAGAAAGTACCCCAGTCCTTTCTTAGGAATTACAGATCCTTTAAGTACTTTACTTAGCTGATTGGAGAAAAAGTCTTGTTTTAAGATTTCATTGTCTTTCAAAAATGTTATAGCTTTCACTCATGATTTGTACATTGTGTTTAAAATTCCCAGTATTTTAGTGTTTGGAGTTGATCATACTCTGTAGAATCCTGATTTGTAATTTTGGACTATGTTTGACATTATTGCAATTATAAGATATCTCAGATAATGAAATAATTGGTTTGGTTGTTGGAAATTGCTACAGTAACTGTCAAATCAGAAAAGCCATTGGTCAGTTGGTCTCTCTGTGCATGCACGTGTCCTTTTAAAACGTGTAATTTGCCTTTCTGTTAATAGTCTCAATAGTATATTAGATATGTTGTGATAAGTCTCAGAACAGTGAAGATTTTATTCTTGTCATTTCAGAAAATAGAAAATCCTGATGAACTGGCAGAACTTATAAATATGAATCTTGCACAACTGTGCTCACTTCTAATGGCTTTATGGGGACAATTTCTGGAAGTTATAACACTACATGAACAACTAAGACTACTGTTAGCACAACAGCACCATACGTTGAGGGTAAGTTAAAGAAAAGTAACATTAGAGCATTTTAATGAGTATTATCATTTACCGTTAGAAATTTCTTATGAATAAAAAGCCTGATTTTTACCTAGTACCGTGTTTCCCCGAAAATAAGACCTAGCTGGACAATCACCTCTAATGCGTCTTTTGGAGCAAAAATTAATATATGACCCCATCATATTTTACTAAAATGTAAGACCGGGTCATAATATAACATAATATAACATAACATAACATAACATAACATAACATATAATATAATGTAACTGGGTATCATATTAATTTTTGCTCCAAATGACACATTAGAGCTGATTGTCCAGGTAGATCTTATTTTCGGGGAAACAGGGCATGTTGATAATTTTTATATGATGATATTATTATTACTGTTCAATTTCTAAAGTTAATACAACAGTGTAGTTGAGCACATGACCTGTCTTAATTACAACCCATGCCAGTAAGAGAAACCATGTAGATGTATTTACATGTAAATGTAAATAAAATAGGAAAATATATGTATAGGAGAGTCCCTGGAACCCAAGAACAGGAATTACAGCCAGGTCTCACTAGGAACAGAAATCAGGAACTAGAAAGCCATCTCAAACTAATATAGAATACCTCTCTCCAACTTTTCCTCCTTTCCCTTGTTCCTCTCTCCTTCCCTCACCTCGTTTAGGAGCATGTATTATGAACTTGGCAGGGTAGGAGGAGTAGTCTAGACATACATGTGTTCTGTAAGACTAGTATGCATTTTATGCAGAAATTTTCGTACAATTTTATTGTATAGCATGTCAAGGGGCTTTGAGATGTTAAACCTTTGACAACCTTTCCAGTCTCACCACTTTGTGTGCTCTGTATGCACACTAATTTTCCTGAACTACTAGTAATTCCTCAAAAACATTATGTTTATTTTCTTTTTCCTTTTTTTCTTAATTATAAAACATATAATCAAAATCAGAAAAGTGCATAAAACATGCACATTTTAACAAATAATTAAAAATACATACCCTTTTAACTATCACCCAGATCAAGAAATAGAAAATTGTGAACACCACAGAAGTACTCTATATGATTTTCCAGTTTCTATTCAATCCCTGCATTTAGAAGTAATCATTGACCTATCTTTTGTGATGATGAGTTCCTTATTTTTTTAGTTTTACCACCTATATATGTACGCTAAATAATAGAAGTTGTTTCAGCCTTTTACGTTATTCAGCCTGTTTTTGAATTCTATATAAATGAAATCGTATACTATGTCTTCTTTTGTATCTTTCTGTTTTCACTCAAGATTCTATTTGTGAGATTAATTTATGTTTTCGTCAGTAGCTTTAGTTTATTCATTTCATTGCTGTGTTGTATTCGTTTGAATATACCCAGAATTTGTTTATGCATTCTACAGTTGTCGGACATTTTGATTACTTCTAACTTGTAGCTCCTATAAACCAAGTTGCTATGAACATTGTTGTACACATTTCCTGGCACATCAATTTCTCTGAAGTATTTACCTGCAAGAGAAATTCCTGTGTCATAGAATATTCATAACTTCAATTTTACTAATGATACCACTAGAGTGGTTTTAATTTTCACTCCCACCAGCACTGTGTGAAAGTTCTTGTTACTCTACATATCCCCCAACTCTTAATATTGGCAAACTTTTTAAATTTTAACAATCTGATGGATGTAAAATGGTGTATCATTGTGGTTTTAATTTGCATTTCTCTGTTGGCGTGGTGCAGTTGAGCACTGTTTTGTATAATTGGGTATGTACTTGTAGATTTCCTCTTTATGATGTGCCTGTTCGAGTTATTTGCCCATTTTACTATAGGATTACCTTTCTTTTTCTTCTTGATTTGTAATAGTTTTCTATGTATTGTAAATAATGGTCCTTTGTTATGTTTTATAAATAGATCTCTCGTTTCATGGTTTTTCCAATGTCTTTATGATGTCTTATGATTAACTAAAGGTTTTAATTTTAGTGTAGATGGAACAGAAGAGAAAGGCCAGATACAGACATGTTCATACTTGGACGTAATACAGAGGATGCCAAAAAAAATGTATACACATTTTAAGAAAGGAAAAAACTGTATTAATTATAATACTCAATATATACCCATAACAAAAGATGAATACAAGTCACGTTTGACTTCTGCAATTACAACAGGTGCTCACAGTGGTTAACATCAGCGTCCTGACACTTCTGATTATGACGAACTACTGCTTGAGTATAGATAACATCTCTTAAAATGTGTATACATTTTTTTGGCACCTCTCCACCCCGGCATATGTAGATCGACAAGGAAAAGATGAGATTTTCAATAAATGATGCTGGGACAATTGGGTATCCAGGTGGAAAAAATATGTGATGTAAAATATAATTCCACGTACATTAAAGACAAATGTGAAAGACAAAATCTTAAAGCTTCTAAAATATTGTAGACAATTTACAGAAGAGTACACAATACTCCCATGTACTCTTCATCGGAATCACAAGTTACCATTATGGCACATTTGCCTTATCATTCCTTCTTTTCTTGGATAGATACATATTATATACATACATACTGTTTTTTTTTTTCCTGGACCGTTTCATAGTATAGTTATAGACATCATGTTCATTTATACCTAAATACTTCAGGGTATGTTGACTAAGAACAAAGATAGTCTCTTACTTAACCACAGTGCAGCGATCAACTTTAGGAAATTTTATATTGATACAGTACTACTATCTCATATACAATCCATTTTTAAATTTTATCAATTGTCTTAATAATGTCCTGTTTGATAACCTTTTCCAGGATTAAATTCAGGATCACACATTGCATTCAGTTGTCATATTCCTTTAAACTCTTTTTAGACACATTTAATATGGAATGGTTTCTTACATTTTCTTTGTCTTTCATGACTTTAACTTTTTTGAAGAGTTTTGGCCAGTAGTAGCGTAGACCATTCAACTTGAGTTTGTATCATGTTTCCTTGTGGTTAGATTCAGGTGATACAATATTAGTGAGAAATCTATATTTAATTTCTTTTTCAATCAGTTTTGGTAAGTTATATTTTTCTAGAAGTTTGTTCTGTCTAACTTTATTAATTTATTGGCAACAAATAATTCATAATATCTTTGAATTATCTTTTTAACATCTGTAGTATCAGTAGGATTTTCCTGTGTTTCATTCTTGATATTAGTTATTTGTGCCTTCACTCTTTTTTTCTTGATCAATCCCACCAGAACTTTGTCATTTTTTAATTTTTGTTTTCAAAGAACCAACTTTTGATGTTAATTCTCTCTTGTATGTTTTGTTTTCTGTTTCATTAGGATTGTTTTTGACTTTAGTATTTATTACTTTCTATAGTTTATTTTGTTGTCTTTATTAACTTCTATAAGTAAATGTTGAGCTTATTAACGTTAGCATTTCTTATTGTACATGCATTTAAATTGATGTTTACCAGTACTACTTCAGCTGCATTTCACAAATTTTGATGTAATGTATTTTTATATTTTTCAGTCCTCAGTATTTTCTAATTCTTGTGAGCAATTTATTCTTTGATTCAAGGTTATTTAGAAAAGTTTCTTTTTTCCCTTTAGCATATATAATGGTTTCCTAAAGTCACAAATCTATCTATTCCTTTATTTTATGTATATAAACAGAAACAATATACTAGTCAATGAGAGGATACCATAGAAACTACTTTATACACACATGACTGCAAAATGGGGAAAATTGCAACCTACAATAACAATTTGTTTGGGAACCTAACATCTATTGCATAAAAATTTTTGACTCATGTAACATATATAAACAAAACTATGAAGTATACATTGGGTATGTTGTCTCAAATTTAGCTATTTTCCCTTGCTCGTATGTCCAACAAATTGGGTGCTTACCCATATTCAATCTTCTTCTGAAGTAAAGGACCAGAGACAGTTCTTTTCCATAAGTTACTATGTTTTGCATCAAGTGACCCTGCAATCCTGAATTAGAGGTTGGCGCTTAGCCCAAAGACAGTCATCCATTGCATGGACATGAGGAAGACTAGTAATTTTTGAGGTGGCCTGTTGCATAAACAGCCAATCTGGGGCATTTTCTATTAGAAGAAGGACTGTCTAACATGTTCAGATCATTTCTCTTGAGTAATTTAAACATGGAACACAGAAGAGATACTGTTAGGTAAGCAGTGACAGAGATCAAGAGAGAAAATACCATAGGCAAAAGCCATGAGACAGTAGAAGCCATGAGTTAACACGTTGCATACGGATCATGAGAATCTTCACGAGAGATTTAAACCCCGCCGTATGCAACGTGTTAACCAATTATCGTTTGTAGGGATGAAAGTAAAAAGGGTTAAAAGCAAAGCAGAGAGAGTCAGAGATAGAGAGGAACATGAGAATGGAAAAATGACCAGAATAGGAGACAGCAAATGCTTCTTTCTGAAACAATAGCTACTAGAGTGATATTAGGACATTAGTCTATCTGTTACATCCTAATGGCAATAACAGCGTACCAATTTATAAGAACTGGCTGTTTGGATTCAGAGTCAGTTCCCTGGATGTCTTTATTTTGCTAAGTATCCTTATAAAAATCCCATACAGCCTGAGGTAACCTGCGCATACCTCTATCTCTTGCTAACTAAAAACCTTTCATATCCAGGAGTATGTTTATTTATTTTCAAATACATTAATTTTCTAGTTGTCTTTTGGTATTGATATCTAGCTTATCTTCACTGTGATTAGGACACACTCTGTGATTTCAGTACTTTAATGTTCTTTGAGACTTGCTTTACTTATAGTAGGAATGCATATGCTTCTGCATATAGTAGGAATGCATATTCTGGGTTAAGTGTCCTGAATATGTCTGCTAGGTTAAGTTTATAAATCATTTTGTTCAAATTTTTCAAATTTTTAATGATTTTATGGCTGCTAGTGCTATCAACTACCAAAAAAAATGTGTTAAAATCTTCCACTATGATTATGAATTTGTCCTTATTTGCTGTTACTGGCTAGTAAGTGGCAGAGACAGGGTTCAAACCCAGGCAGTATGGCTCAATAGTTGGTGTTCTTCACCACTTGGTATTTTACTTTTCAAAATAGAGATAGCAAGGATCAGAGGCAACTTTATAGCATAATATTTTATGGAGCTGGTGTCCTGGGTGGAATAGGAACAAGAAGGTACATTCAATAGTCAGAAAAGCAGCTGGTGAACAGAATTTTGAAAAAAGGAGCAAAGAAAGGAGGGCAAGACAAACATTAGGTTTATGGAAAACTAAAATGCCAAAAATAAAAGGTTTTAGCTAGAGCTTCCCTTTTCTCACCCATTCCAGATAAGACAGGGCCTATTTAACTCTTAAAGGAATCAAGGAGGGGTAATTAGGAAACAACGAGAAAGTGCCCTAATGTTTCTTAACTAGGGATAATAAACCTGCCCTGCCCTGCTGTGTATCATAAAAACTGTAGAAACGGTGGCATATTATGTCCTTTGGTTCCCATTTATGTAATTCAACAGGAACTTTGCTCATAAAGTATATCCGTATTCTGAGAATACATTGCAAAGCCTACAAAAACCAAAGCAGTCTAAGGGTCATTCATTGTACAGAGACAGACGTGGCTATAGTAATGTCAACAGGTTGTCTGCTAATGTATTTAAAGGCAGCACAACTAAACTAAGTCACAGAAGTGGATCTATGGTATGGAATCTCTCTTTGTTGAGGTAAAAGCAAATATTAAAGCAAAGAGTTAGGCTAAAAAGAGGAAATGTCAATCTATGCTTGAAAAGAACAATTTAATGAGTTAGTTCAGTTATAGGTTCAACCATATTATTTGGTATCAAGATTCAGAAAGGGCAGATTATCAGATTCTTGAAAAATTAAGTCATCCAAAATTGTTGAGTTCTATAGTCACGTGCAGTGCACAATCACATTAGAGCATAGAGACTATTGTATGTAAATGATTCACAGTGCCCCACACTAATTAAAGAGATAAAAGAAAGAATAATGTCAGCATCATGGTGACATAAGATGTTCCTGGTTTTTGTCCCACCCACAACAAAAGTTCAGCATACATCCATAAACAAAAGTGACTTCGTGGGAGCTGTGGGATCCAGCACCATACATCAGGGGACCCGGGAGGAATCTCACCACCTGTGCATCAGGTAGTAGGCACACAGACCTCAGTCCTGACTGTGGATCCTACAGTGACCTATTAACCAGCTCCAGCAACTTTTCGTGACCCTCTGGGAGCCCTGGAGAGCACTGACTAAGACCATCATCTATGCTCGAGAGAGCCTTTATGGAAGTTCAGGTTTCCAGAGGAGAAGTTCCAGCACTCCACTGGAACACAAAAAATACAAATTTGGACACATTGGAGGTCCAGCAAGAGAAACAGCTTGTCTTAACTCACACCGCCCCTCACCCAAGGTGGCACCTCTTAGGTCCAGGAGAGCCCTTCTTTGCCTGTGATTTCTCCTACAGGGGAAAAGAAGAGCAGATGAGTGAGCACCCAGCTTCCACAGCTGTGCAGGACACTGCCAGAGAGAGTCATGTCTCTCTCTGACCCCATACAGAGTACTAAATTGGAAGCTCCATGACTAGGGATGGGAAGAGATAGGAGAGCAGCAGATGGGACTCTCAAAGGTATTAAGGAATGTGGATCCTACTAACTACATCACAGAGGTCATCAAGACATCTGCCTGTGAGCTGTTGGGAAAGCCTCACCTGCAGATACCCCCAACTGGCCATGAGTACCTCCATCATCCCACATGCATCCCCCACACAGCAGGTGGCTCCCTATCTGCACTACCAAAGGCAGCGGTACAGCAGTGAAAGCAAGCTTTGGCAAACCTGTATCTGCAAGTTAGGGATAGACCACAAAATTGAGCTGTATCACCACCTTTGGGAAACTAAAGATAGGCTGTCAGCACTTGGCCTAGTGCATTACAGGTTGGAGAGAAGCTTAAGAATTCTGCCATAAGAGGAAGCAAAAAGTGTAGATCAGGTGTGTCTATAGAAGGTCTAAGAAAGCTGCAGAATCTCTGGTAGGGCTGAAGAAAGGTATTTCTGCCCCAAAGAGAGTTAGTAAATACTGAAGGAGGTGACTCCATCTTCAAATGTGAAGATAGCAACACAGAACTCAAAGTATCATAAAAAGTCAAGGAAACAACATCACCAAAGGATCACAATAATCTGATCCAAAGATGTAGAGGTCTATGATTTGCCCCATAAACAGCTGAGAATATCTGTTGTAGGGAAACTCAGTGTTTTCTTGTAAGAAAACACAGGAAAGATGATGCAATAAAATCAGGAAAGCAATACACAAACAAAATGAGAAGTTTAATAGATGTAGAGATAGAAATTATAAAAAGAACCAAACAGAAATTCTGGAGCTGAAGAATTCAGTGAATGAAATGATAAATAGTCAGAGAGTATTCACAGTAGAATGGACCAAACAGAAAAAGAATCTGTGTGATAAAAGAGAGGAACTTGGAAATTATCCAGTCAGAGGAAAACAAAGTAAACAGAATGAAAAAGAGTGAAGAAAACCTTCCTGATCTATAGGATACCATCAAAAGAAACAATTTGCAAACCTGGAGTTCCAGAAGGAGAAGAGAGGAAGAAGGGGGCAAAAAGCTTATTTAAAGTAATAATTACTGAGCACTTACCAACTATGGGAAGTGACCGGGGTATCCAAGTACATAAAGCTCATAGGTCCCCAAACCAACTAAACTTAAAGAAGTCCTCTCCAAGTCACATTATAATAAAACTATCAAAAATCAAACACAAGGAGAGAATCTTAAAATCAGCAAGAATAAAGAAGATTGTAACCTACAAGGGAACCCCCATAAGGCTATATCAGTGGATTTATTAGCAGAAACCTTACAGACTAGAAGAGAGAGTGGGATAATATATTCAAAGTGCTGAAAGTAAAAAACCGCCAACCAAGAATATTCTATCTAGCAGTCAATACACTTTCTCAGATGAATAAAATTCTTGAGGTAATTCATCACCCTAGACCTTCATTACAAGAAATGCAGAAAACAATTCTCAAGCTGAAATAAAACAATACTAATTATAACGTGAAAATAACAATGCACCAGTAAAAGTAAGTATATAAATTCAGAATACTTGAATACAGTAATATGGTGGTGTGTTGACTATTTAAATCTAGTATAAATGTTAAAGGACAAGAGTATTAAAAATAACTATAGCTACAATAATTTGTTAGTGGATACACAATATGTAAAGAGGTAAATTGTGACATCAAAAAAGAAGAAAATCAAAACTTATCACCATAGAAAATCATCAGTTCACGAAGGAAGGCAGCAAGATAGGAAAAAAGGAATGAGGGAACTATAAAACATCCAAAAAACAATAACATGGTATTAGTAATTCCTTACATATCAGTAATCACTCTAAATGTAAATGGATTGACTGCTCCAATCAAAAGTCATAGAGTGGCTGGATGGTTAAAGGAAAAAGAACCAACCATATGCTCCCCACAAGAGATTCACTTTAGCTTTAAGGACACACACAGGCTCAAAGTGAAGTGGTGGAAAAAGATACTCCATGCATGTGGAATCCAACAGAGAACAAGGATAGCTATACTTGTATCACAAAAAACTAGACAAGTCAAAATAGTAACAAGAGACAAAGGTCATTAAAGTAAAGACAAAAGGGATCAAAAGGGATCATAAGGTAAAGACAAAAGGGAGCTATTCATCAAGAAGATCTAACAATGTAAGTATACATGTGCTGAACATCAGAGCACCTACATATATTAAGCAAATACAGATCTGAAGGGAAATAGAAAGCAATACAATAATGAAAGGGTCTTAATACTACACTTTCAACAATGGATAGATCATCTGGCCACAAAAATCAACAAGGAAACATTGGATTGAACCATACTTTACATCAAATAGACCTAACAAACATAAGAACATTCTATCCAACAGCAGCAGAATACCGTGTTTCCCCCAAAATAAGACCTAACCGAAAAATAAGCCCTAGCATGATTTTTCAGGATGACGTCCCTTGAACATAAGCCCTAATGCGTCTTTTGGAGCAGAAATTAATATAAGACCTGGTCTTATTTTTGGGGAAACACGGTACATATTTTTCTCAGGCACACACAGAACTTTCTCCAGGATAGATCAATTGATAAGTCAAAGTTCAAGTCTATGCGAATTTAAGAAAATTGAAATCATACTGAGTGTCTTTCCCATCACTATGGTATGAAAGTAGAAATCAATTAACAGGAGGAAATCTGGAAAATTCACAAATATGAGGTCTGACAATTAAGTTTGTGAACTTGTTGCAACAATGTTGCTAACCTGTTTTGATATCAGAGGGATTATTCATTATGAATTTGTACCATCTGGACAATTAACCAAGTTTACTATTTGGAAGGGCTGAAAAGGCTGCATAAAAAAGTTAGACAACCTGAACTTTTTGGCAACAATTCATGGCTCTTGCATCATGACAATGCACCAGCTCACACGGCACTGTCTGTGAGGGAGGTTTTAGCCAGGAAACAAGTAACTATTGGAACACCCTCCTTACTCACCTGATCTGGCCCCCAATGACTTCTTTCTTTACCTGAAGGTAAAGGAAATATTGAAGACATTTTGATGACATTCAGGACATCAAGGGTAGTATGACGACCACTCTGATGGCTATTCCAGAAAAAGAGTTCCAAAATTGCTTTGAAGGGTGGACTAGGCTCTGGCGTTGGTGCATAGCTTCCCCTGGGGAGTACTTCGAAGGTGACCATAGTGATATTCAGCAATGAGGTATGTAGCACTTTTTCTAGGATGAGTTCGCCTAACTTAATTGTCAGACCTCATAGACAAGAAAAAGAAAAGGCATCCAAAACAGAAAAGAAGAAGTAAAATTATCTTCTGGTCAAAGATGATACATGTATGAGCTTTTCTAAAGACTCAACCAAAAACTGTTGGAATTAATCAGTAAATTCAGTAAAGTTGTAGGACATTCAGTAAAGTTGTAGACTACAAAATCAACATCCAAAAATAGTTGTATTTTATATACTAACAATGAAATAACGGAAAAACAAACAAAACAATATTCACAATAGCATCAAAAACAATAAAACACTTAGGAATAAATTTATCCAAGGAGCTGGAGACTCTGTACGCTGAAAGCTACAAGACTTTGATGAAAGAACTCATCAGAAGAATTAATATTAATATGTCCATACTACCTGAGCTATTATAGATTCAATGCAATCCCTATAAAAATTCCAATCACGTTTTTCACAGAAATAGAAAAAAATAATCCTAAAATTTGTACAGAACCATAAAAGAGCCCAAAGAGCCAAAGCCATCCTGAGAAATGTGCAAAGCTGGAAGCATCGACATGTCCTGATTTCAAACTATACTACAAACCTACAGTAATCAAAACAGTGTCGTACTGGCATAAAAATCAACAAGTAAATCAATGTAATCAAATTGAGAGCCAGAAATAAACCCTCAATGTCTGACAATTAAGTTCACAAACTCATCCTAGAAAAAGTGCTACATACCTCACTGCTGAATATCACTGTGGTCACCTTCGAAGTACTCCCCTGGGGAGCTATGCATTGACGCCAGCACCTAGTCCACCCTTCAAAGCAATTTTGACTTGGTTAACTGTCCAGTTGGTACAAATTTATAATGAACAATCCCGCTGATATCAAAAAAGATTTGTAACATTGTTGCAACAAGTTTGAGAACTTAATTGTCAGACCTTGTACTTAGGAGTGGAATCGCTGAGTTGTATGGTAACTCTATGTTTAACTTTTTTAGAAACCTCCAAATTATTTTCCACAACAATTGCACCATTTTACATTCCCACCGGTAATATACGAGTGTTCCAGTACCTCCACATATTCACAAACACTTGTTACTTTATGGTTTTTCGTTTTTGTTATTTTTATTATGGCCACCTAGTAGGTTGCAAAATGGTGTTTCATTGCATTGTGGTTTTGATTTGCATTTCATTAATGACTAATGATACTGAGCAGCTTTTTGTGTGTTTGTTGGCCATTTGTGTATCTTCTTTGAGAAATGCATATTCAAGGAAATATTGTATTCAAAGTCCTTTGCCCATTTTTTAATTGGGTTGTTTGTCATTTTGTTATTGAGATGTAGAAATTTTTTATATATTCAAAACGACTCTTGTCTGATAGATGATTTTCAAATAGTTTCTTCTATGTTTTGACTTTTTACTCTCTTAATAGTGTTCTTTGAGGCACAGAATATGAGGACAGGAAGAAAAGTCTTAAACTCAAGTTTTCCCAATACAAGGGTCTTATAAATTAAGACCCTTCAGCAGTTATTTTCATGGTAAAATTTTTAAATGATAAAACTTAACCCTTTTTTAAATTGAGAGAAAGTTTCATGTTTATGGCTGCTACTAATACAGTTTTCTTAGAATCATTAATTTATTACACGCAGTGGGAAAAATCCACATGGCAAGTGGGAGAAAAGTTTTTTGTAATCTAAATTTACTTAATGTATATATCCATGTTATAGTAGACTCTTATGTCTGATATTGGTATATATTTGATTTTTTTTTAATTCCTAGTCCTCAGATGCCTAACATAAAACGTTTACATTCAAGACATCTAAATTTTATAAACTCAAATACAAGCTTCTTGAATTATCATTGGTTACTTATTTTGAAAACCAGGCATAAAAAAGAAAACCAGGCATGAAATCTAATATCTGCCTCTTCTGTTTAAGAACTTAACAGGTGACAAAAGTGAAGGGGAATAAATGTTGATGGCTTTAATTAATATTGGCATATATACTCATATAAAGTGAGATGTTTTCCCCTCTTAAAAAAATTATCCTGCAAAAAAGAGAAAATTACTTCTTATTTAAGTTTTCACAAACATTTTCATGTTACTGAGTGCTCTCTGAACTTTATTTTGAACACAAAATAAGGACAAAAACCTATTGTCTTTAAGATAACAGGAAATAAAGTCAAAGATTAGGGTAATATGAAACATGGTGACAAATGAAAGAAACAGTCTCCTTAAGTGACTTTAAAAAGAGCATGCCAAAACAAAATGCTCAGGGAATGCAGTCACTAAAGTGTTTATCTCTGAAAAATACTTAGTGAAGGCATATTAGCTTGAAATACCTCAGTCAGTGATAGTGTTTTAGATGCTTTTACAAGTTACTAACAAAATCAATAAAAAAAGGGAGTCAAAGATACGTACTCACATTTAGTCATTATTCCTAGGAATTCAACTTTATACTGGCAAGTGTCAAATGTCAATGTAAACCAACTTTGTAAAGATTCTCTAAAAACCGAAACAAGTTGTTATGCTATGGCGATCACGAATAGACCCTTACCAAACTAATGAAAAACAAAGTTTCGTGTTATACAAATGACTTGGCATAATATCTCCTGTGAAAGCATTATACATGGATTCAAAAATAGCTGTATCTCAAATCACTTGACCTAAGTGAGGATGATGTTTGTAGTTGAATTCAATCTTCCTGAGAAATAAGATCCGGCAATAAGATCCAAATAACCCCAGAGTTATATGATCTAGGAAACTTAGCAATTCATTTTTGTCCTTGATCAAAGTGAGACAGGCAAATAGACCACTGCCCAGTGTTAGTGAAACACAATAGATGTTACAAACTACACAGCCAAGAGACAGGCAAAAACATGAGAGGAGTAGAGCATGGATGTAATTACGCCAGCCTACTGGGTGTTAGACTATATTGTATTTATCTTCAAGTAATGAAGGTTTGTTTGAACTCCGTCTTTATCACTTACAAGCTATGTTATCTTGGACAGGTAATCAATTTCTTTGTGTCCATTTCCTCACTTATTAAAACTCTACTTCATAGAGTTTTTATATGGTTTACATCAAATAATGGAAATGCAATGCTTAGCATAGAGCCTGATAGGTAAGAAGTTGTTAAGAAATGATAGCTAGGGGGGAATTAGGGATGGTAGGGAGAGAAGGAAAAGCAACTAGCCAGTTTTGCAGGCCCAGCTCCAATTTCAGGAATCCATATGACTTAGGGCTGCATTTCTTCAGACTTCATAGCCCTCAGGTAAAACATCTCTAGTAGATAGATAGGCAGGTATTTTTCCTCACTTTTTCCTTAGTGTTAGAGAGGGAGAAGAGGCAATTGGACAACATCTGAAAGTAATGACACAAGATGCATCCTTCTCAGAGATGCCTTGTACCTTCCTCTCCCCACCTCCCTCATTAATTTGTTCCTCTGAAGAGCCTAGCTCATCTGCTTAGGGAAACAAGCTTAATAAGTCAGAAATTCAACTGGCCAGATCTTGATACTGAGTCAAATATA
Source organism: Rhinolophus sinicus (assembly GCF_036562045.2). Taxonomy (NCBI): domain Eukaryota; kingdom Metazoa; phylum Chordata; class Mammalia; order Chiroptera; family Rhinolophidae; genus Rhinolophus; species Rhinolophus sinicus. The sequence continues at coordinate 109,367,496 of NC_133755.1, forward strand.
TCGCCAATTTATTGTATGTTTAAAACCAAAGAAACTTAAATCATGTTTCTCTTTAGAAAAGAATCTTAGATGTAATATAATTTCAAAATGTAAAATAATGTCTCTCTTTTCTCTGTGCCCTCCAAACAAAACGTCTTATCCATCTCCTTACTGTTGCTTCATTTTGCCCCAATAGCTGATAAAGCCTTTCTTAGCATAATTAGAAATGAAAGGGTAAAAATGTAAATATGATGGAAGAAATATTTAATTAGATTCAACCAGCATTTATCAAGTACTTGTTTCTGGGACATACCGGTAGCAAGATAAATGTTTCGGGGATAACAAAAATCATCAAAATGTGGTTCCTACTCTAAAGAACAATACACATTAGGGGAGAAGACAGTTCACATATACAATTATTTTAGGGGAAAATGTGGTGAATGCTATAATGGCAATTATAATAGCTTATATTTATATACACTTTTCAGATTTAAAACTGCTCAAAATAATCTCATAGTAGAACAGGTATTAAGTAGATTTTGAAAATGAGTCAGCCAAGGCTCAAAGGTGAAATGCCCAAAGTCACAGTGCCAATAAGTCAGTCAATTCAGCTGGCTTATACTTGATGCCTGGCACACAGCATGGGGGAAGTACTAGCTGATTCTGGCATTTATCCCATGTGTTGGGCACTATTCATGGGATTGGGCTGTCATGGTGAATAAGACAAACACGTCCCTGTCTTCAAGAAAGATAAGTGGTGGATCTATGATATAAGCCTAAATTTCTCACTCTACAGTCTATTGTTTCTTTTATTTCATGCAGTACCAAAATATAGTGCCCTGGCAATCTCCCTGAAGAGGGATATTAATTCTCACAGGGGTGGTCGTGCCTAATGGAGGGAGTTATTTTCCCTACCATCCCATGCTTGATTGGTTTTTTCAAATGTGCCACAGTATTCATACCCCCTTTCGGAATTTTGCAGGTACGCAGATTTTCTGAAGCATTCTTTTGTTTTGAACATCCAAGAGATGCTGCCATTGCATACCAGGAACTTCAGTGAGTAGCATGAATCCGAAATTAAAATGATTTTATTTCCTTTTACATAAGATACCTATCTCAGAATTTATCAGTGACAGAATATACAATATTTAAAATGCAGGAAATAGGAGAATTTGATGTTCAGACATCCCATTTAATTCAATTGGGTTTAATCTTGCGAATTACTTCATGAAAGACCCATACCTTATGTAAAGCATATTGCACTGTTACCCACTCCCTCCCTGTCTCGTCTGCTGTGAGCTTGGTAGTCCCATACAGCTCTGGCTCCCCTTCTATTTGGCCACCTTGTTGTATCTTTATTTTCACAGGTCAGAATCTCTTACATTCATTGTTACATATTACAGATTTTCATAAGTAGTCTGACTGGCATTGCCTTCTGTTATACAAATGACTTACAGTTAAAATAGCCAGAATAGATGCCTTCCATTTTTCACTACTGAGTACATTCAGATCAGTTTTCTTTGACTTTATAGAATAATTTGAGGGCATTGTACTGAGCAAAAGAAGTCAGACATAAAGGAGTCTATACTGTATGATTCTGTTTACATGAAGTTCTGGAACAGGCAAAACTAAGGTGAACAAAGTCGGAACAGTGGTTGTCTTGTGACTTGGGCTGGGAGTTTGTCTGGAAAGACATGAGAGTACTCTCCTTATAGATGGAAATATTCGGTGTTATGTATCCATTTGTCAGAATTGTACAGCTAAGATTTGTGTATTTCAGTAACTGTGAATTTACCTAAAAAATAAACTATAAATAATAATGAGTGTGGGGGTAGGTAGTGAGTGAGGGTATAGATAAAACAAGAAGGGCAAAATGTTAGTTGTTGAAGCTGAGTGATGGGGTTGATTATACTATTCTGTTTACTTTTATTTGTTTGAAATTTTCCATGAGAAAATGTTCTTTAAAACAAACTCTTTTGTACTAGAAAGTTATACACTTTGTTTTAAATACCCGTTAATTGTATTCATCAAAATGTTTTAAGTAGAGCAATAGCCATGGAACACATTTTTTTTTTTTCCAACACTATCATCAAATCATTAGTAGGCATTTGAGCTTTTGGTATTTCTCTTATATGCTATTCTCAGCAAATTAGGAAGTTCAGACATTAAACATAGATAACTCACTTTGAAGTAACATTTAAAAGTATAGGAGAATATAATAGAAATTAAACAATTTATCAACAAACCATAATTTTATAAGCCAATAATTTATTGTCAACAAACCACAATTTTCACTTTACCAGTTTTTATTTCTGACCAAAGAACTCTTTCATAAGGAGGTTACATTTTGAGGAAGGGGTACAGGAATGAGGAGGGGAACGGGAATGGGTAGAGTCTATAAGGTGGAATTGGGTGTAATTTTTAAAAATTACAGTCTGACTTAAGAAATATTTTTCAGTGCTCAGAGTCATCTACAGATGTGCACCGCTATCAAAAATACTTCCTTCTGCAGTTCTCTTCCACCCCTACCTATTGAATGTAGTGAATTAGATGGAGATCTCAATTCATTACCTATAATCTTTGAAGATAGGTATTTAGATTCAGTTATTGAAGGTAAGTATAATCTAACTAAAATATGTAAGCTGTGTGTGTAATTTTCAGTATATTCTTCCTAATATATATAAAACCATTCCCTAATGTGGGGACATTTTTCCCCTCCAGTTTTATTTATTTTTGAGGATATTAGAAAGTTATAGTCAGAAAAAGTAGACTTAATCATGTGAGTTCTCCCACCTTGTTTTAAACCTGAATTTTTTTTTCTTTGGATAAAAGACTTAGATGCACCCTGGATGGGAATTCAGAATCTTCAAAGATCAGAGTCCAGTAGAATGGATAAATATGAGACTGAAGAAAGCTCTGTAGCTGGACTTTCTAGCCCAGAGGTGAAAGTCAGACCTGCTGGTGCCTCCAGTTTTTGGTATACAGAAGGTGAAAAGCAGCTCACAAAATCTCTAAAAGGAAAGAATGAAGAATCAAATAAATCCAAGGTTAAGGTCACTAAACTCATGAAAACAATGAAACCTGAAAATACAAAAAAATTAATAAAACAGAACTCTAAAGATTCTGTGGTTTTGGTAGGCTACAAATGTTTGAAAAGTGCAGCAGCAAATGATCTCTTTAAAAGCTTTGAAGGCAATCCTTCACATAGTCAGAAGGATCCCACAGTGTGTGGATATAATTGTGACCTAAAGACCTACGTCAGACAGACAAGTCAAAAGGAAGCTAGCTATTTGCCAACTAATACAGAGAGAACCGAACAAAAGTCTCCAGATATTGAAAGTATGCAACCAGACCTGTTTGATCCTTTGAACTCTGGCAGCCTAAATCTTTGTGCAAATTTGTCCATTTCAGGTAAACTTGATATCTCCCAGGACGATAGTGAAATTACACAAGTGGAACACAATGTGGCAACCCGAAGTTCATCAGACGATTGCCATGATCATCAAACAAACCCATCTTCAGGCGTTAGAACAATTGAAGTAAAGCCCTGTAATAAAGATCTTTTCAGTGGAGAGAAAATAACTGTTAAAATAGGACCTTGGACAGAGCTTCGACAAGATGAAATATTTGTGGATAGTTTACAACTACCCAACTTTGAGTCCTTAGAATCTAATGGTAAATCTAAATCTATAGAACTAACACTTGAAAAGGAAGCTTTGCAGGACACAAAGTGTCGTTCTGTTGGAGAATCATTAGCTAAGTTAAGAAGTAATCAACCTACTTCTACAAAAGAATACCATGTTGTAGTAAGTGGAGATACAATTAAGTTGCCAGATATTAATGCCACATATGCCTCATCTAGATTTTCAGATTCAGGTGTTGAAAGTGAACCAAGTTCTTTTGCAACACATCCAAACCCTGATGCAGTATATGAAACTGTGCAAGGGCAAGGTCCTTACAATAATGAAAGATTATTTCCTCAGCTTTTGATGAAACCTGATTGTAATACAAAATTTTCATTAGGAAGTCATTGTACTGAGAGTACAAGTGCTTTAAGTGAAATACAGTCATCTTTGACATCCATAAACTCTCTACCTTCTGATGATGAACTGTCACCTGATGAAAATTCTAAGAAATCTGTTACACCTGAATGCCACCCAAGCGATAGCAAAACTATATTAACAACTCTAGAAACAATTGATTTGTCAAAATGTGATGATGCTAAAAAATCAAGTATTGTTTTGCAACAGCAGAGTGTCATATTTTCGGGGCATTTGGACAATGAAACTATAGCAATACATTCCTTAAATTCAAGCACTAAAGACCCTTTACAATTTGTTTTTTCAGATGAAGATACTTCCGGTGATGTGAAAAGTAGTTGCAGCTCCAAATCTAACTTGGACACTATGTGTAAAGACTCCCAGAGTCCTGATAAATCTAATAACGCTATAGGGACAGCAATTGCATTAAATTCAAAACTTGTTTGTTTAGGCATCCCTTGTGTTGTTTCAGGTTCCATTTCTACTAATACAGAAGTTAGTGAAGATAGAACTGTGAAAAGAAAAAATAGTGATGCATTAGATCTCAAGCAAATAAATTCAGAAACCCCTACAGTTAAAAATGAAACTCATCCGGGTATAAGCGACCCTTTTTCAGCCAGTCCTGATATGGTAAAACAAGGGCTTGTGGAAAATTATTTTGGCTCTCAAAGCAGTGTGGATATTTCTGACACATGTGCTATTAGCTACAGCAATTCAGTGAGCCCTCAAAAGGAAGCTTCTGAAAAAGGAAGTAGTAATCTTCAGGAGGAACAGGGTAAAGAGGACGAGGAGGAAGAGCAGGATCAACAAATGGTTCAAAATGGGTATTATGAAGAAACAGATTATGCAGCTTTGGATGGAACAGTAAATGCTCACTGTACAAACAGAGATGCACTAGAAGAAGAAAGACTTATAAAAGCAGAACAAATAAACAGTGAATTTCTGAGGGATGGTATAAATATGCCTACTGTCTGTACTTCGGGTTGTTTGTCTTTCCCATCTGCACCACGAGAGTCTCCTTGTAGTGTTAATAAGTATTCTTCTAAAAGTAAATTTGATGCCATTACAAAGCAGCCAAGCAGCACTTCTTACAACTTCACTTCATCAGTTTCCTGGTATGAAAATTCACCAAAACCTCAAATACAAGCGTAAGTAATGGAGCATGAGAGCATGTGCTCCTGAATATACGTAAAGATATTTATTTATTTATTTCTCTGATAACATATATATTTCATCTTCTCTGGCTTGTGTAATACAAAAAAGTGATTCTTTGAGTAACTGTCTAAAATGGAGAAATGAACTCATTTTACAATTTGACAGACCTGTAGTTTCCTGTGTGATTGTTTTTTTCTATAAGCTAAACATTCCTGATATAAATTTTCCATTGGTAGTTTTGTTAGAAATATGGAATAATTGAGGTTAAAACCCTTTTTTCATCAGTGCCTTATTTCTCCCCCGTTAACTAACTCCCAGACAAAAGTTAGGTTTTACAAGTACATCTGTTTAATAAGGACACTATTAGATGATGACTAAGAGGCTAGCAGTAACTTCCTAAACCTACCAGACTCAGGTAGCCTCAGCTAAATCAGTGATTTCCAGAATTGAGATTTCATGGACCAGCAAAAAATCCAGAAAAATTTGATGACATAGTTTTACTAGCCTGCTACTGGTATCAAAATATTCTACTACCTTACCCCAGATGGAGTTATAATCCCTAGAGTGAAAGGTCTGGTCATGTCAACAATAGATTTTAAAGTTCCCAAATTGTTCTGATTCGTACACATAATTACGATCCATGGTGCCTAAAGCTAGTGAAACCAGTGAGGTGATAACAGCCCATTAAAGAATTACCTCCTCTGTGTACCTCAGCTATTCCTGAATCATTAATGAAAACAATGGTCTATGTGTTTCACCCAGTGCGTCCTACTCGGTTTAGTGTAGCTTCTTTTAGTTTTACTTTTATGCATCCAAATGATACAATATTACCAAAGTTAAAATTTTTGATGTTTGCAATCCCCGAGTTGATTAATCCCTCATTCCAAATGAGTGTCTGCCACCAATTATATTTAGTCACATCCCCTACTTAGTTCTGCTTCTTGTTGCTATTTTTAGACTACCAATACAAAAAAAAATACAAATAATGTAATCTACTGAATACTATATAACTACCATTCTCACTGTTACACTTTGTAAAATAGCTCCTTCCCTTCTGTTTGTGTAAGATTAAAAAGGAGCAGAAAGGACAAGATTTGATTACAGGATAAACATCAGTCATCTTTCCAGTGCTTCTCCCGGCTTTTCTATGCATACAATATAAAACTTTGTATGAAGCATAACTCCACCCCAAATATTTTCTTAGTTGATTTCAGATTTAAAAGAATATGTTTAAAGTGATTTCAGGTTTAAAATATTCATTGTATTTTATCAGAATATGTATTAAAATTGTAAAGAAAATTACTCTGTTATTTCTAAATCGTTTAGGTGATCCCACATATTTTGATTAGTTTAAAATCACATATTGCTGGGTTTTCTTTTCAATGAAAGTCCATAAATTCAGCAGATTGTCTTTTTGGTTCTACAAACTGAGTATAATACTTTGTAAAGAGTATCTTTTATAATATTTTGCTTCAGCTTCCTTCAGGCAAGAGAAGAACTGAAGCAACTGAAACTCCCCGGGTTCATGTACAGTGATGTGCCCCTGCTGGCATCCTCAGTGCCGTACTTCAGCATGGAAGATGAGGACGGCTCTGGAGAGGGTGTTCATCTCATCGTCTGTGTGCATGGTTTAGATGGTATGAAACAGCTGTGACCCAAAGCAACTCAATGGTGTTCTTTTCCTCATAGATCTCATTTAGTTTTATTTCACCTTTAAACTGAAAAGAAGATTTTTTAAATTGCTTAAACAAATTGAATTTTAAATATATTTTAAAACAGCAATATGCTTAATTTTGCTAAGCATCTTATTAGATTTTCTTTTAAGTAAATTTTCCATGGAATTGACATCCATGTGCCAGCAGTTTATTTAACTTTGGATTTTTCTGTCTTCTCTCTGTGTTTTTTTCCAGCTGTCACCTCATAGCAATCATTTTGTCTCCCTTTGATAGTCTTCCTACTTTTCCTTTTAGCTTGAGGCTTTAAACCTGACGGACTAGAAAAATCAACACCTGAAAATTAAAGATTCACTAATTAATTAGAGTATACTTTAAATTCTAAATACCTGGTTTTAGTGCTATGGTTTTTTGTTATAGATGGCAGCTATTTGGGTTACTCAGCAGACTTTTTTTCTTGATTAGGAGTTATATTAAAAGATACCAAATATGTCTAGACTAGTGGGGTGTTACTGTATTATGATGTTATTCTGTAAGAACAAATTGACAAAAGGTTTTATGGATTGTAAAAATACTAAATACAGTTCTGAGCTAGTAAATGCTCATGAAATTGAGATTTTTGTTTAAAAGAAAAAAACAGCTGACTCTCAAGAAATGAAATACCTCCAATACTAACCTCTTCCACCCCAATAATAATATTTTCAAATAATTATCCTTCAGAGAATCTCTGGCACATTCATCTTTGAAATTTTCTAGAAACACATTATCCCTATGTTATATAAATTGTTGCAAAATAATAGAAAAAAAAGACTGTGTACAGCCCATTTTATTCCTTGAAGTTAACCTAACCTTCTTACCAAGTAGGAAAAACATATCACACCCATACCCCCAAAAACAGTAGATCAGTTTAACATAAATACACTTAATAAAACTAACAGTATTGCAGAAATTTAATTAATTAATTTGTAAAATGTCCGAAGAACCCTCTAGCAAATAAGATTTAATTCCCAGAATGCAAACATAAGTAAATATAAAGAAATTTATTAATAAACTATACTACATCAGCAAATCAAGAAAAAAACTATTGAAAAAAATGCAGTATTCATTCCCAGTTATGACAACTAAGCACTAAACTAGAAGCCTTCATTAGCACTAGCCATAGTGCATTAATATGATTAAGCATATGTATTCCCAGCCAGTGGAAAACATATGCTTAGTGGTGAAACACTACAGGTGTCCCTTTTAAAATCAGGAATAAAACAGTTATCTGTCAGTGCATGAAATATGTAAAAGATATAAATATTGGAAGGGTAAAGTAAAAATTCAGCAATGGATGATGACATGTTTATATTCGTAAGTAAACCAAAGGGATTATAAATATTTTATATTTCTAGATATCTTCTAAATTAGTAAACTATCCTAGTTTATTTAAATGGATTTTTATTTCCATACATATATACCAGTACCACCAAAGGAAAGTGATCAGATTAAATCTAAATCTAAAATGCATCTAGAGTAGTGATGGTAGGCAGTACTTTAGTCAGTCATTCACAACTACATAGGAAGCACATACCTGAGTGAGTGCTACCAGTGAAACAAGTGCACCATTAGAGGGGAACGTGAAAGCATCGGTGTGACCAAAACCTCCTAAGGAACAAAATTGTTGAACGACATTGTCTGGCTCATAGAAATAGCTTTGCAACAAAAATTGAGAACTCATTTCAGACTGGATTGTCTATTCAAAATTGGCACATGCCATTAACTTGTCTTTGAGAACTGTAAAAATATATGATGATGCACTTTATACCTTTTACTTTATCTCATCCTTTAGACATAATTTTTCATTTTCTTCATTTTCTAGGTAACAGTGCAGATTTGCGATTAGTAAAAACTTATATTGAACTTGGACTACCCGGGGGAAGAATTGATTTTCTTATGTCTGAGAGAAATCAGGTACAACATCTGTGTTTTCAGTGGAAGCAAACATTTTTGTACTAGTTTCTACCTATTACTTGCTTACTACAAAATGTCTGTAGTAGTAGAAATAATTTTTCTGATTTCTATAAAATTTAACGTTAATACATTTCCCAAAGAAATAGAAATGATTTACAGGTCAATTTATGAGCTCTTCACATGAGCAAAATTTCTAGAATTTCACATTTCTATGAAAATATTAACTAAACCATTATAAATAACCTTATGTTAAATGTTGGCAGTGAGCTAAACAAACAACTAAGTGAAATGTTATTAAGAACTTTGAACCTTTTTTCCCCTAGAAACTCACTCTTTTTGCTCATTTTAATACAATGACTATTACTTTCACACTAACTTCTCTAAAAAAAAAAAAAAAAGACTGGTCTTAACCGTGTTTCTAATGCCTAAACTAAACATAATATTTATATTCAGTTTTTCATGTGATTATACAAATTCAGTATATAATGTGTCTGTTTTGCTTTTGTTTAGAATGATACTTTTGCTGATTTTGATAGCATGACTGATCGCCTTCTAGATGAGATAATACAGTATATTCAGATATATAGTCTAACACTCTCAAAAATAAGGTAACTTTTATAATATTACACAACTGTTTTTATATCTCTATGAATTACAGAAAAACTAAACAGAATTTATGATAGTTTTGTTGTCCTGTTCTGAAATATAGGAGACCACAGCTGAATTTAACTTAAAGAGAAAAAAAATTAAAAGATTTTGGGAAAGGCCACATATTACATGATTCCATTTATATGAATTGTACAGAATTAGCAAACGTATAAAGAGATGAAGGTTAGTGATTGCTTAGAGCTGGGGGAAATGGAAAATGCAGGTAGTGATAGCTAAAGGGTACAGGATTTCTTTTTGAGGTGGTTGAAAATGTTACAAAATTTCTCGTAGTAGTGGTTGTACAACTCTGATTGCACTAAAAACCAATAAATTGCATACTTTAAATGGACGACTTATATCGTATATGAATTATATATCAAAAGCTGTTAACAGAAAGAAAGGTTATAAGGAAATGGATATACTCATATATTAAAAAAGAGACAATAAAAATATTTTTCACAGTTTCAGGACTATACTTTGTGAGTCAGGTTTCTACAAGCAAGAGATGATGATCAACATAAGCTCATTATTTAATCAGATACTGTGGATAGACGTGGGAAAGAGAAAAGAATTTGTTTCTTCTAATCCATTACGAATTAAATAAAAAGTCAAAACTAATATTCCTGCCTCGAAAAGAATGGAATAAACTGACTACTTTCATATCCCAACTAGGTTAGAGGAAGAAGCTGACTCTATACTGTAGGCTTTTATAGCATTTGTTTCCATTCTAAAGTAGAGTAGGGACTAAGAAAAGAGATAAGCAGATTTGTATTTGAAATCATTTTTTAAAAACAGATTTCTGTTAAAAATCAGAACATGATTTTTAATGCAAGTTTATTGAGGGGAGGAGAGATTATTTTCTTGTTCTAATTAATCTCTCCATTTATAGAATTTAAAATGTGGTTTCTTTACTAAATTTTCTACAGTGATCTTGTATTCCTTTTATTTATTTATGATGAGAAAGTAATATATTATTTCAGTTTTTTCATTCATCCACGAAAAGTATGCCCTCTTTCAGTTGAGACTGGCAGTTAAAATAAACCATTATCCAAAAGCCAGGTCTGACTGATTGAGGACTGTTAGTTACCATCATAACTCTCACCCCACAGCTTTAAGAACTTCAATTTGGGAAGGAAGTTTGTCCTGAGCTTCTTACTAGTTATATGTGTAAGCCAGTGTTGCGTAGCACAATAGCTTTCAAGCTCTCTTCTGTCAGTTAATTGTCCCCAGGGATTCACATACTGTCTATTATAAAATAATACGAAACAAAAGGGCTCTTTTGATTTATTCCTTAATAAAAGTGAAGTGCTTTATAAATATTAGTTATTCTTTTGGTATAACCTTAGACTTATAGTAGGAAAATACATGTTTTACCTGTGCCTTGAAAGTACTTTATCAAAGAACCCTCACATTTTTTAGTGTGTACCAGAGAATAAGAGAAATGGGTATATAATTTCTTATAGTCATCCTTACACGTGCAATTTAATTATTTTGTTTTAAATCATGACTTAAGTAAATAATTGTGTGTACCTAAGGAGGCAAATTTATCATCTAGTCAATGTATTATTACTTTTTAAATGTATTTATTTCTAAGCAGGTACAAGCTATTATGAGTAAAAATTTTCTGATAAGTAATGTCTTGTTTCTATAAGAACAAGCATTACAATTATATAATAGGAATTTTCTACTACATTATCAAACCATAATTTTAAAACATAGTGGAAATTTTAAAATTCTTAATATTTCACATTAATGTATTAGTGATATCAGCTTTGATGTTTGTTTTTAAAACTAATACTATAGGAGAAACATTATTTTTTTTTCTCTTAAAGCTTTATTGGACATTCATTGGGCAATTTAATAATCCGTTCAGTGCTTACCAGGCCAAGGTTTAAATATTACCTCAACAAACTTCATACCTTTCTATCTCTTTCTGGACCTCACCTTGGTACACTCTACAATAGCAGTGCTCTTGTTAACACAGGTAAAACATTTTGTTGTTCAGTATAAAATGGGGAGAAAAATTTAAGTACAAATTTAATATTTTCTGGTGTTTGTTAGAGCCAACTTGTCAAATACTTTGAATTTCATAAAACAAAAGCTGTAGCTATTTTTCTGTTTTGTCATGCACATGAAATAAGCTGATAAGTCATTTCAGAAAATGCATCTTATCATATTGAGATACTTGTCAAAAGGCCTGAGCATTTTTTTCTTTTTTTCATTAAACTGTCTAAATATTTTCAGTAAATGTTCATCTTATAAACAGGTCGTTCCGTTCCATTAGTTGAACAGATAACGAATAAATGTCTATATTTAATATATTATAATGTTGTAACATATTTTATATAAAATGTTAACTCTGATTTTTGTTTGATAACAACAAAGGGATTTTATGAGAAAATAAATTCTAAAATTTTTGAAGAATTTAAATTAAAGTCAAGAGCCCAATTTTGATTAGAATAAATGTTCTCACTAAGAAAGATCTTAATTCTTGACTTGCCTTTTATTTGGTTTGGTTTGTCCTTAGATTTCTAAAATGTTTTTTTATAGTTTAGTCAATTGATTCCCATTGAGAGAATAAATTAGATTTCATTGAGTCTTGAAACTCTTATTTCCATTTTCTCTTCCACTCCTTTTCTTGACAAAAAAAGAAAACCATTTTCCTTTGTATCAAATGGTGGCTTTCAAAATATAGGTGGCTCTAGGTTTTTAGTTTCAAAAAGAGGACATGAGAAAAATGAAATACATAAATAATGAACGATAGAACCCAGTATGAATAAGATGTAGTACTTCGAATTTCTTTCTTCACTAAAGTTTTCCCTAGACAGGCTTATAATGATCAGATTTAATCAATTAAAGGGTTCTTCTTCCTCTTTTCTTCTCCTGTTCCCTCTGTAATATTAGAAGCACCATAAATGGCAATGAATATTCCACAATCTTTAAAACCAGTTCCAGAGTGATTAGGGTTTCATATAAGGGGAAGATGCATTAAATATGGGTAACTGATAATATAAAGAAATACAATTAAATATGAAAGTTAAGTTATATTCAGCTATTACTAGAAAACATTAACCAATTGCTCATTCTAAGCGTTGGTCTTTATACAATTGGTCTACCATTAACTTAACTTATTATTTATAGTCTCAAAACTCTGTGCTTAGGCATTTAGATCTACTACTGTGTTTGAAGTTTTATCCCCCTCTGCTTTATAATTTGAGCAAATATATCTAAAGGTACACTTTTCCCAAACTTGTTCTTTGTAAACTATTATTTATTTTATTACTGTTTGAGAAAGAAATAGTAAGCCACAATTATCAACCACGATTAACCTATAGTTAACCTATGTATGTATATATATATTTGTTATCAGAAAATGGAAATACTTTGCAAATATATTAGTCAACAAATGCTAATTTGAGGGATATCTTTTTTGAAATGAAATATATATTAAAATTCATAATCTTGGCATATGTTACCATATATTTCAAGTTATACTTACATATGATTTATAACTCTCTAGGTCTGTGGTTTATGCAAAAATGGAAAAAATCAGGTTCTCTTTTGCAATTGACATGTCGAGATCATTCAGACCCTCGCCAAACTTTCTTATACAAGCTTAGTAATAAAGCAGGTAAGTGTATAGTAACAGTTTTGAAAACATTCACATCCTTTTTAAAATAAACTTTTAGCAAATAAATCATCACCATATCTTTCTGGTGATTAAAAAAGTTTAGTTGATTATAATTTCTTAGTAATGAAATAGCAGACTTACAATTAAGACTAAGCAATCCATAGCATGGTTTAATTTTCTCGTGATTGTATTTATGTTTTATGAGCTACACAGCTACTTTGAAATCGTCCTAAAATTTTTAACATTTATAATTTATACCAATTATAAGTTAGTCAGTTTTTTAATTAGGCCTCTGCATGTCTTAGCTCTCCTGTCTTTCTAGCTTCACCTACTCCAATCTTCAATCCTTGTTATAAACTGACACATATTGTTCCTCTTTCCTATTCTAAGTCTGTCAATCATTTCTGGAAAAAGCCAGAAACTAAACTATTAATATTTATTCCGTCTACAAATTCTCACCACTGGATAAATCTTGTTATTTGTCTTTTATTAGCTGATTATGAACAATATTCCCCATCTTGCATGTATTTTGTATGTTTTTATAGCCTGAAGTCCCCAACTACTTTGCCATTCGCACTCTCTAAATGATCTTACTTACTTCTGACCTTTCCATATCTCCCTGACATCCTCAAACTACGTCTTCCCAATACATTCTTTCCACTGCATCCTTTGAAATCTCTATCTTCAGGGAACAGACTGCCCTCCTCTTTATTTTATTCAAAGAATGTTATTTCCACTTCCTTCTGAAAGTGGAGACATAACTGTAAGCCAGATATTACCCCACCCAACCCTCATCTCCCCATTCCTGTCTATACAACAGAGCTTGGCAAACTTTTTCTCTAAAGGGCCAGATAGGAAATATTTTGGCTTTGTGGGCCATATGATCTCTATAGCAACTACTCCATAATACCACTGTAGCACAAAAATAGCCATAAACAATATATAAATTAATGAAAGGCCCCTCCTTCTAAAAATATTTTCCTCCCTCCAATTCTGTAACATCAGCTTCTCCATATTTTCTTTCATCTTGGCTCTCTGTTTCCTACACAGGCTTCTTTTCTTTCCTTTCCCCTTAAAAGTAGGTGTTCTTGGGCTCCGGCCTCTGTCTCCTGCTGTTCTCACTCTGTACATTTTTCTTTGATAGCATCATCCCATTTCTACCTTCACCACTGGTGACTCTCAGATACGTATCTCTAAGAGCTCAGTGCTCTGTGCTGTGTGCTCCATACCTACAGGCCCCGCTGCCTACCAAACATATTCACTTAGATGTCTCATGGGTGCCTCAAGCGCAATGTTTTCAGACACCTCCTCTTTCTACTCAGATTTAGTTCTCTGGATTCCACAACTACAGGAATGGCACTCCCATCTCCCCAGCCAGAAACTTAGAAGTTGTCCTAGACTCCTCTTGCTCACTCTCCCCTCACGTCTACTGAGTTGTCAAGCCCTGAGACATTCAGCTTTCTTAGTAGCTAATGGAGGCTTTTCTTTTCTTTGCCACTGTCCTAGTTCAGCCTTCATCATTTTTACTTCGATTATTGCTGCAGTCTCCAAATTAGTTACCCTGCCTCTTTATGCCCCCTTCTCTCCAATCTCACTTCCTTGTCAGATAAAATGATCCTCTAAAAGTTAAGTCAGACCATATTGCTCCTGTTGGAAAATCTTTCATGGTACCTTATAGCTTTCAGGATGAAGTTTAGATTCCATGGCTTACAGCGTGAAATCCTTTTTAATCTGGTTACTGATTCTTTTACTTGCTTCATAGCCTACTCCTCCCACATACGTATCCTTTCCTTTAGTAATGCACACGTTTTATGCTTCCTTGCATTCACCCGTGCTTTTTCTACTGCTGTTCCTCCCGATGTGTTTACCCATCCTTTTAGAACTGATTCTTTCCATCTTAAAAAGTTAAACTCAAAGCACCACCTACTATCAAAAGCTTTTCTTGATGCTCTGGTTTAGTTCTCCTGTGCTTTCAGAGTACTGAGTATATGCCTCTATATCCCAAATCTTATATCTCCAGGACTGAGTTCATTAATGAATTCCAATCCTCATTTGCCTGCTAGACATCTCTACTTACATATCAAACTAAGTATGTTTAATACTGAAATATTGTCTCCTTTTGCTCCCTCTTTTTTCATCTTTTTTAAAATGGTACTTTATCCTCTAAATTACTTGGTTTGAAACACCTCAGTGTCATCTTTGAATGACCCCACTTCTTTGTGTCCCACATCCCAAGACTGTTAATATTATCTCTGAATTCATATTAGCGTTAGGTATGGACCTCTTTTATCATACCCATTATAGTTTATCTCATGTGAGTCATTTTTAATATTTTATCCTTTTTCCTTAAGTATGATTTATTGTGACAACCTTTTCCTACCCGCCACCCCTACATACACACCCAGTTCTTATGTACTTCTTCCTAGTAGGTGTTTGGTATAAATCTATTGAATCAATGAGTGATCTTTTTCATATTATTTTCAATATCCAAAAGCAAATCAAACTTTGTACAGTATGCTGAAAATCAAATCCACGTATTCAGTAACTGATACCATGTTTCCCCAAAAATAAGACCTAGCTGGACAATCAGCTCTAATGCGTCTTGTGGAGCAAAAATTAATATTAATATAAGACCGGGTCTTAATATAATATAATATAATATAATATAATATAATATAATATAATATAATATAATATGTAATACTGGGTCTTATATTAATTTTTGCTTCAAAAGATGCATTAGAGCTGATTGTCTGGCTAGGTCTTATTTTCAGGGAAACAGGGTAGTTCTGAGGTAATTTGAACTTGTAAACTTAAGCCACGGCCTTTATAAATCTGTTTTTTATCTTCATTCCTATCATCCATGTCCTCCATCCCGCTCTTGAAGCATTTGATATGAACACTAGACAGATTTAGTAGTTGAATATAGCCCACTTCATTTGAGCCCTGTTTTTGCCTTTTCAGGATTCTGCTTTAAATGTTATTAATATGATAAAGAGATTTGGGAATAGTTATTTCATGTATTATCTATTATTAGAATCAGTAAAAGAAAAGTTATTTTAAAGATCTAGTTTTATTATTTTGTTTCTAAGGGTGTAAAGAAAACAGTAAGTTACTTATAGTGTACAGAAATGTATACTTGATTAATAAAACTATAAGATATTCCTACAAAATCAAATATAGCATATAGTTCTCATGTGAGAAAAATTTACTGACACTAACTAGAACCATTGTGTGTGGCTATGGAGTTTGTACCACTGCTGCTTATGAGTCAGGAAATAGATGCAAGGCGAAACTAAATTAAATGCTCCCTGGGGTCTGTTTATTTATACCGCATTTTAGAAAGTAAATTTAAAACTTTTGCTTACAAGTTATTAATTTATTATTTGCCTTGTAATGTGTGGCAAAATTCTCCCCTCCCCTCTGGTTGTACCAGCCTAACACTGCTTTTAGGAGCCAAACTTTGAAGGCACACGTAGGTGTTAGTTCTAGCTGAAACACTGACTAGGTTGCTTGATCTAAATAAGCTTCAGTTTCTTCATTGGTAAAATGGGAATAATAGTATCTTCTTCACAAGACTATTAAAGATTAATTGTAAACAATTACCATTCTCAGTAACATGGAACTCAGTAAATGTTGGGTGATAAAAATAGCTCTAAATGAAGATGTGCCTGAACTAAAGTAATATTAGTGTTTTAGATTGTAGAAATTTCCTTTCAGAATAACATCATGAGTATATTTTAGGAGATATTTTAACAGAACTGTTTAAAAACAAGCTCATCTATATGACAATATTACTAGCTATAAAAAAGTACTCAAATGACTTACTAAAATTGTTTTTATGTTTTAAGATTTCTATTTGTATGCAGATACAAGTTTATTAGTATACACATGAATTGAATTATTATTATCATTGGAAAATAACATGAAAGAATATTATTAGAATATTACTAGAATATTTTCTAATAATCATGACTAATGAATTAAATAATACTAAAATATGGGAATAAGTAATACCGTGTTCCCCTGAAAATAAGACCTAGCCAGACCATCAGCTCTAATGCGTCTTTTGGAGCAAGAATTAATATAAGACCTGGTATTACTTTAATGTAAGACTGGGTATAGTATAGTATAGTATAGTATAGTATAGTATAGTATAGTATAATAATAGAATATAATACTGGGTCTTATATTAATTTTTGCTCCAAAAGACGCATTAGAGCTGATGGTCTGGCTAGGTCTTATTTTCGGGGAAACACGGTAGCTGACATACATATGGCACTTGCTTTATTTGAGATACCACCGAAGCATATCGTACACATTGGCTGATTTAAACTTATGAAGCAGGACTATTATTGCCTCCATTTTGCAAATGAGGACACTGAAGCGTAGAGTGGTGGAGTGACTTGCTACAGGTCACAAAACCAGTAGGCACTTGTGCATGGTTCAAGCCATGTTATGTTAAGCCATTAATGTATATTTTCAAGAACTTTAGAAGCGATTTCTAATTGCAGTTTTAAATATCAACAAATATTCACTAATTGATTTAAAAATTATAGTATTGTCACAGGGGTTGGAGCAAGTCTGTCTTGAGCTATGTATACCCTCCCCCCATCCCTTTTTGTCATCTAGAGAATTGTGAAAAATGAGTAGTCAATTCGTAGGAAATTATTACACCTGAATATATACATGTATTTATTTTATTCACAATGTGGAAATATATGGGTTTACATGAGAAACATAAGTAAGTAAAATAGGAAAACAGAACACTGTTTACTTAACTATTTTACTTAACCAATATGCTATTCTCGGGTGTTTTTAAACAATCAAAAAGCCCTACTGATAATTTGTCTTTTATATTTTCACTCTGTTAAAGGTACAAAATTTTGGATGCCCTAGTCCAATTATTGCTTCTGTTTCTTCTGAATAGCCAATTTCCTGCTCTTCGGGAAAAGCCTAAAATAACCTGCCTAAACCAAAATCCAGCCTTCTGCCTTCTTCCCTCCTTTTATTTAAGCAAAGCCTCCCCTGTGGGTCTTCCTTTTGCAAGTTTTTTTTCTCTACAACATACCATTAATTAGTAGCTTTCCTTAATTGAAAGCTATTTATTATTTTTTAATTAAGGACACATTTAAAAGCCTAACCTAATTTGTATGATTTATAAAACAATTGAGAAATGTTATACTTTTTATAAAAATCATATATTTATTATGAATTGTCTTTTTTATTTTGTGAACACAATAGATCTTCTAAAGGGCTAAAGAAATATTATTTTTAAGAGGAAATTACCTTTTTTGATTAAGGTATTACAATTATAAACATTCATTAAATTTTCATAGCAACTTCTGACCAAAAAACCTATAGTAGTCTATAAATTGCAGATAGAATATATAAATAGTTTACACAGTATAATTAGGGCATACTAACATCTCAGCAATGAATTATCTAAGCAAAGAAAGACGCTAAAGGAACTAGAGCAAATGGAAGGTAAAATGTATATTATATAGATGAGGTGACACCAGTCAAGGTTCCATAGAGAGGAGCATGGACACTCTTGCATTCCTTGTTGAGGGCTCATATATAGCCACATAAGAATCTATTGTTAAAACTTCCAAAACATAATATTCTATTTTAAGATCTTCCAAAAAACATCTGCTTAGAATCTCTTTACCAGCTGTTGAACTCTGACAAGTAAAATATAACAGTTAAAGAAGTCTCTTGTTGTGCTACTATGGCATAAGGTAATCTTTTCTTCCAGCAGATACAGAGGTGTTTAATAATACCTATGACTTGATTTGTAAATAACATTTCTATTTTGTTTCTGAAAGTGTGGGAAAGAATCAGCGTCAGCTAGCATTATTTTAGGAAGCAAATTCTTCCGAATACAGTGTTTAAAATTAATGAATATAAAGAATAGTTTAATTTTGCATAGAATATGTCAATTTTAAAAGCACAGGTATTTTCTCAATGTCAGCACTATTGACATTCTGAATTGGATAATTCTTTGTCGTCAGGGGTTGTCTTATGCACTGTAGGATTTTTAGCAGTATCTCTGGTCTCTACTCACAAAATGTCAGTGGCGCACGCACCCCTCCACACCCTTTCACACTCCAAACCCCAGTTGTGACAAAAATATCTCCAGACTCTGCTAAATGTCCCTCAGGGTGCAAAACCACCAGTTTAGAACCAGTATTTTAGCCAATACCAGAGAGTAAATAGAAAATGAATGAATATGAATTGCCTTAAAACAATAAAATTTCAGAAAAAATTAGTCATCAAAAGTTTCAGGAAGACTATGATAATGAAAATGAAAGTTACTATTTATAATGTTCATAAATAAATCACATTATTATATAGAAAAATATTGAAGATTTACTTTAATCTTTTTCTTGGTAATCCTGAAAGTTAACTAAATATTTACAAACTTTTCTATTAATAGTTCAAGTATCTTATTCTGCAGATGGGGAAATCTTGTTACTTTCCCAAGTTAGAGACAACTTCAACCGAGAATTAGCCACTTCAGGGGCTGAATGAAGAACTAACCCTAAGGCCAGTTAACTAGGTCATCGTTAAGCAGCTAGAATCAGTGCATATGCAGGGAAGATGAACCTTGAATATGCGCCTCCCAAAATATTAGCTGGACTTCAACTCAGATGAAGTACTTCCATAATTCCCATTGTAACTCTGGGCCTACCTTGTTTCACTTGAGTTTCTACCCTCTTTAGCCAACACTGCTGGAAACGAATTGAAACCAACAGATTCAAAAAGAGTCACATTCTATTTAAGTAACTTAGTTCTTGGCTAACACAAAAGGCAAACCTATGTAGAAATACAATATTAGTATTAATTTATTGTTGAAAAACTATTAAAATCTACTAAATTTAGAATGCATTTTAAAGTACAGTACTGTCTTATGAATCACATTTAGAAATATGACAATGTAGTATATTTATATTAGTATTGTGGTCTTTGATTTTATTTATTTCATCATCATGGAATCTGCGAGTTAAAGGGTATATTAGAAACCCCTCCTCTACTCTTTGTTGATTTTGCATACTTCCATTCCACTGAGCGGCCTGAACCCTAGGAGACATGGACACTTCTTCCCTCAAGGATCTCATCTAAAGCAGTGATTCTCCACCTGAGTATCGTTTCTCTATAGGATTATATCAGAATCTCTGCAAAAAGCTATTTTGAAAAATATATTTAATATAATTTTTTAATGTAATGCCTATTCCTATAACTATAGAAATAAAGCAGTGCCAAGAACTGGGGGCAGGGTTATTGTAGAGGAATATAAAGTTCAAGGACTGATTGATTTTTATTTTTTTTAATGGGAGATAGTGTAGTGTTTTGCATACTGATAAGAATGGTCTGTACAAAAGAGAAAATTGATGATGCAAGAGAGAGATGGGACAACTGCTAGGCAGGAGGGATAGGACCTAGCACACGAGTATAAAGGTTGGCCTGAGGTGGGAGCATGAATAGTTCATCAGAAGAAGCAAGAGTGAAGGTAGAACTTAAAAGTACAAGTATGGTAGGTGGGTTTGTTTTAAAGTGGGAGTATATGGAAATTCTCTTCTGATTCTTCTGCATTCTCAATGAAATAGGAAGTAAGTTCATAAGGTAAGAGTGAAGAGGGTTAGAAGATGCTGGTGACTTGAAAAATAGTCACTTAGGAAAGTACGGAAATGAACATTGGTGAGAAGGCTGCCACAGGCTGTGCAATGCACAGCTCCAAGGAGTGTCAGTCATGCAAACTGTAACATGAATGCTACCCCTGGACTTGTGCAGTATGTTCGCTCTTTATGGAGAACACAAATATGTACTGTTTAGATAAATGAAAAAGCTAATCGTGCTGTTATATGACTCATTTCATGCAGCTTGAGATAAAATTTCAGTGAAAGCATCATACTTAGATTCAAAAAGTACAGTACCTAAAACAACTTGGGAGTGAAAGTGATGTACAGTAGGACAGTTGTGTTCATATTTTTGACTTGCTTCCTTACCCCTTAAGAGAATTTTGAAAAAAATGTGTACCCCCTTGTATAATTTTAGGATAACGCTTAAAAATATTTTCTATGATTTTAAATAGTGGCAAAAGATGTTTTCTGGCATATCAGGTAATACATGTTTACTGTAATTGTTATCTTCATAAAAATATAAAGACTTAGTTCATTCAATTAGTTATAGATTTAGCTCATTCAATTCAATTTATAGAAAATGTGTGCCATAAAATCTAA
The DNA here is from genome assembly GCF_036562045.2 of Rhinolophus sinicus. NCBI lineage: Eukaryota > Metazoa > Chordata > Mammalia > Chiroptera > Rhinolophidae > Rhinolophus > Rhinolophus sinicus. The sequence goes on from NC_133755.1 coordinate 109,388,818, forward strand.
TTGGCAAAGCCATTTCTTAATTGTCAAACAAATAAGTCAAATCAAACTTACTTTTTGTCAGAAAAAGTTAAGATTTCATTCATAATTTGCTTGGTTCCCAGATACTTTTATACCTCAGGGTTATACACCATAATAAGATCTGAAATAGATTGGAGAGATATCTTTCTCGTGTAAAGTGGGAGAAGGACAAGTCACTTTTAGAACAGCACTCATACAGAAGTTGGGCTCTGGAAATTAATTTTCTTAAAGCTCTACATGCCCATCTACATTAAGGAGAGCCTTAAATTACTGCTGGGGTAAATGTATATCAGTTTAAAGACTTCTGCTCTAGGATGCATAGGTGATTCCTAGGTAGCACTAATGCTGATGAAGATATTGCTGTCAAATAAAGCCAAAAGTAGAATGAATTTGTCTCATGAAATGTGAAAATGAAGGGGGAAAAATCAGGTTTTCTTAATGAATATCTTTCTAAAATATGATTTTAAAAGTTTGTATAATTGAATTAATTCCTGTTATAAACATTTGATTATTTCACTTATGTCCCTAGTATGTTATGTATTTAAATTGCCTCAAAGTTGTTCTCTTTGGGAAAAAGGGACGATGACCTTATATTTGGCATAGAGGGATATAGTCAGTCTCACCTAGTTGTGTGTCGGTCTGCACTATTCTCATTAGGATCCTTAAGTTCCAAGGGAGAAAGAGAGCTTCTGCAAAGGCTTTCTGTATTCTGGATCCACAGTAGTCCCCAAAATTGGCCTGTCCCTAAGGATCTGAATTTCAGTGAGCAAAAAGTACCAAAGTTTTACTCTGGAACATTCCAGAAATGAAATATGCACTACACATCCAATTATAATGTCTTGCCATTATTTATTTATATCTTATTTAATAATCACATAAACTTTTTTATATTTTATTTACTAGTCTAAATAGTAAAATTAGAACATAACTGATCTAAAGTAGTCACGAACATAGTTTCAGTACTTAAATGAGGTAATTAACGAAGTATCCCAAGGTCACAAGCTCTGAATTCACCTAGTTTAACAAAAAATGACACCTGACAAGTCTGTGGATGGATCATGAAACCCGTTATTATTACTAAAAAAATCAAAGCAGATATCCTCTTGAAATACTCAAATAAGGAGAAAATATGAATAATATTAGACAATAGTCAAATGAAAACTAAGTAAAATGTCAGCTTTAAAAGAGTTCATATAGGCTGTTTTGTTTGTTTTTATGGAAGAGTATAATTATGTTTCTTGGGGAAATATTCTTAAATATTGAGGAATATCCTTTGGAAAGTAACAATGTCGTGAAATATTTCTTATGGAATTTTAACCCACCATATCTAATTTCTCCCCTACCTGCCATACCATCACACCACAATCCTTGCTCTCAATGCAAACCCACTTTCTTCTTATCAGCACATAAACTCCATACAATGAAGCTGGTGGAGGGGCTGTGTGATTTGTAGATAATATATAGAAATGTGGAGAAAGAATTCATCAGATATTTTAAAAGCCATAAACTTAGTGCTACTGAGTAAATAAAATGGCGGGGGGTCACTTAATATACTAATAAGTTCTAAATCTTGTTCATTATTGCATTATAACTCAGTATTTTCTCTTCACAGGGCTTCATTACTTCAAAAATGTTGTGCTAGTGGGATCGCTACAGGATCGCTATGTTCCTTATCACTCTGCCCGAATTGAAATGTGTAAAACAGCTTTAAAAGACAAACAGTCAGGTAACAAAGTAAATTAGAAGTATTTTGAAGAGTTATATCTACCCATGAGCTTTTTCCCAAATTTTTCTTGTAGTCACTTTCTCTCTCCTTTCTCTCCTTTTGCTTCTTTTTTCCATCCACTGATATAAATTAGCTATTTTTCGTCCATTTTTCTTCCTTTCGTAACACCTGTCACCTCAGATGTTTTTGCCAATGAAACCATAGTTTTTTTTTATGAAATAGTTCTTTAATTACAGATACTTCTCCATTTTGCTGCCTCAAAAGTAATCTGTACTTTGATTTCCTCCGAATTATTAGAATTAGTGATAATAGCTATTTGGAGTCAGAAGGAGACTTGGATGCACGTATAAAACGTTATAAAAACTGAGGCTCAGAGATGCTAAGTGGCTTATCCAAAGTCACTCACTGCTGATTAATTACAGGCTCAGGGTAAGAACCGGGTGTCCTACCTCCCAATATTGCCTCAGTTCCTTTTTTGGAATGAGGCTGATTTTAAACAAATTCTCAACCCTGCTTTTCTTTCCCATTGTGACAGTGAATAGCCCTTTCTGGTAGGGACTGTCTTAGACACATTTGTGTTGGCATTGCCTAGCATGGTACCTGGCACATAGTAAGTACTCTCTATTCATTTAATAAATATACTTTTAAGCATTTTGTGACATCAGAATAACTTTTATTTTTTAACTTCTGTTCTAGCAAGAGTCCACTTAAGGGAAAAGGCTAGAGTCCACTTAGAGAAAAATTCAGAAGACATTTAACCTTCAGATGGGTCACTAAAACAAGACAAATGTCCTTTGTATTAACATTGAGATTCTGTGCCACTGGGGGACAGGGAAAATCTAATAAAGAGAAGTTTGGATTTCTTCCTATGTAAGAATATTTTTTAAATAGCATGAAACCAGAAATCCAATTTGACTCACAATGGAAACTAAGAGAGATAGGAGTAAAAAATGTTCTATGAATCTGTGATATTAATCTTTCTCTTAAATACTTCTCTTTTCTTTCTCTAACTGTACTTCTTTCTATGTACTGTTCCCTTCTCGTCATTCCTCAGGGGACTACATCTACCTCTCTTTCCAAAATTTAATATCTGTCTCCCTAGAATATACATGTTCCATGGATATGTGTTAGCTCTTATCTATTAGTAATATAGTAATGCATAATCATTAAAAACTGTTTTGCCCCTTATACAGTAGTTTGTGCTTTTATGTATATGTGTGTGTGTGTGTGTGTGTATGTATTTATTTGTATATTATATATATTATATCTGCATATAATATATATAATATATATGTATATAGCCTTTATCTCTTATGCTTAGCATAACCTCAATAAATCCATTGTAAGAATTAACCAAAAAGAGGGAGAGAGGAGCATAATGTTGGAATTAAAAGCTGAACCAAGCATTAAATCTTGAAAACAAAATACAAGATTCTTTTTAATCTTTGAGCCAAACTCATTGTTCTTCTGATTATAGGAAGTTGCTATTCTTCTGAAAATAATGTGGAAATATGTGGGAAAATGTTGAGTGCCTCGGATACATTTTTAAATTACTTGCTATAGATTAAAGTTTCAAATTTTGCCTTAATCAAAATGTTTCAGCATGGCTACCTTTTCATAATGCTTTAATGAGTCATAAGTGACTTAATGTTGAAGAAAACTGTTTGGTATAGTCATTGCTTTGAATTAAAAATATCAAATTGACAGGAATAATGTTTAATAAATTTATTTGTACTTTGCTAGAGAGATAATCTATATTTTTTCTAAAGCAGTCTCAAAAATGATAGTGAAAGAAAAAGCAAACCTTTTAAAATAACTTTTTCTGCTTCAAATGGAAATAATGTAACTAAATTTTATGAATTATATAGAAATCGACATAGAATTTTTTCAGTTACTCATGTGAACTAATTTTCCTTTACTTTTCCATAGGACAAATCTATTCAGAAATGATCCATAACTTGCTTCGTCCAGTTCTGCAAAACAAGGACTGTAATTTGGTTCGATATAATGTCATCAATGCATTGCCCAATACAGCTGATTCGCTCATTGGGAGAGCTGCACATATAGCTGTTCTTGATTCAGAAATATTTTTAGAGAAATTCTTTCTGGTAGCTGCCCTCAAATATTTCCAGTAGGATAAAAACATTGTTAGAGACTTGACAATTACCTCATTCAACAATGATTCAAATAGTGTATTATATTAAAGTATACATGCTGATAAGTTCTAAGAAATATTTATACCTTTTTATATGGAAGATAATTTATATCATCCATGTTTAGAGCTTTTTAAACATCAACTTTACTTTCTAGGTAATGTGGCTGTGCAATATTTTTTTAATTTTATCTTTTTACTTTTCTATTACTTTTTCATATATTTTGCTACATAAGTATTTCAGTGAAACTTTAAGCCCATATATATGTCTGATTATTATTGGCTTTCCACAATTTTTACATCAAACTCATATTAGAGGCCATTATTGCTAGAAGAGCATGGCACTTTAAATTTTCTAGTATTGGGGTATATTTAGTTAATTATAAATTTTACTTTTAACATTTTACTCTGTTTTAACTGGAAATAAGATTATGGCTGCTAAAATATATTTTTTGAAGTCAACTCTTTAGCCCTGCCAAACCAAGTAGTTCATATATGACAATGTTAAAAAGTTTTCTAAAAAAAGTCATTGTTGCTATTAAACATATGTCATGCCTATTAAAATATATTTTCTACTGGTGATTTCAACATTATTTCTCACAAGTGACTTTTATTAACAGAAATTTTCATGTTCATGTTAGCAGTATCTAGAGATTTTTGAATGTTTGAATGCCCTCTGCCTTGATTTCGTTGGAATTTTGTTAAATTTAGTAATGTTGCTTGAACTTTTTGATTACATTTCTTTAACTTTTTTCGTGAATTTCCTTGTCTGTACATAATAATTAAATGTTGAAATTTGTGAAATACTTTTATGAATTTAGATCATTTTTAAATATTGTTAAAATTTGTTGAACTAAAAAGAAATGTAAATAAAATAATTCATGTTAAAAATGGAAAATAATTAACTTTACATGTTTGGTGATACAAATACAAATGTTTTTGATATATGGAGATGTTAAGTCTCTTAACTTTCCTAAAGGTGCTGAATAGCTTAAAATTCACTATTTTCCTTTCCTGTTTTACTTGTGAAAATAATGCACTAAGGGTGAATAGAAGGTCTGTTTGCATTTACCAGTTGTGATTGGACAGAAGGTTTTTGTAAGTATGTATTGTATAATTGATGCATGTTTATTTTTAGCATTGTGTTATTGCTCTGGTGTTAATAAATGAACAAATGACTATCTAGAGGAACAGCTAAAACACTTGCTTATTTTCAGAATACTAGAGGTACATTTTTATTTTTAATTGGACAGACTATATTAATTAACTCTCGAGACCAGCATGATTGTGTAACTTAGAGCCTTTGTATTTTTATAATTTGTCTTTTGCATATATCTTAAGTAGTTAAAAGGTATTCCATAAATCTTTACTTTTCAAAAAGTACTTGAAAATTCAATGAAATGACTAAGCAATAATATTTCAATTGCATTACAACTGGAAAACATAAATATATGCATTGTCTACCACGTATTTTTGCCACACACATTTTTCATCTTCATGTACAAGTACGTTGGCCCTGAATTTGAAATATCATGCTTATTGTAAGTTTGAATAATCTTCCAGGTTTATCAAAGGATTCATTCTTACTCATATTCATATAATTATATTTAAGGGTAAATTGCTCTTATGATCACATTTGGTTGATTGGTTGTTGGTTGTTTTAATACAGTTTTAAAAGCACATCAATGATCATGGTTTAAAAATCTAACAACTTTACTTGTGGTTTATCAATCAGGGAAACTATGAAATAAATGTTGTTCACCTCCAAATTCAGATTACAGGGGTGGGGTAGGGAAATGATTATCTGAAACAGTATAATTGAATCTTAGAGAATGAAGCTCATTAAACCAATAAGAATTCTTGGTTGCAAACAAAAAAAAACAATTATGATTAACTTAAGCAGAAAAATAATTCATTGGAAGAATATTAGGCAGCTCACAGAAATAATAAAAAGGCTGGAGAACCAGATTTGGAAAACAGTAGAAACCAAAGGAAGCCAGATGACCAAAATCATAGCCAAGTTCCAAACTCAAGAAGATCTGGAAATTCATGTACACATCTGCTGGCAGTGATGCCTCTGAAAACTGGATTTCAGACTCTGCTTATTTGCATCTCTCATTCCAGGTTAAAAGTCTTGTGGGAATGTCCAACTGACCATGCTTAGTCTTCTGCCAGCACTCAGACTGTCAGACATCAAAGACCACAAGTATATCTGACCTTTTCAGCTTCCACAGTAGAAGATGGGACCATTTCTCCTACCAAGATTACTAAACATATGAAATGGATTTGATGAGCCAGTACCAAATATAAAAACATAACAGAGTCCTACTATAGTCCATTTCTTTGTCTTTCCAACATCTACATATACCATTCGTCCCATATTTACACATGTTAAATGCTTCCTCCTAACAGAATACTATTATCCCTCTTCCAATTCTAAGTCCAGGATCTCAGTGTGATATCCATTTCTCCTCTGGTTCTATAATCTTGTCTCAATAATTTGCAACCTATAGACAAAATTGTGACCTCACCACCACCCCTATATACAATGATAGTATAAGATAGGAAAGAAAAGAGAAACTATTAAGTATATAAGCATATGCATAAGCCAATGAGGAAGAAAATATTGCTACAGCAGTGCTTTGCAAGCTTCCTTGGTGAAAATTACCCGGGTTACTCGTTTAAAAATACAAACTCCAGGGTACCATTACAGACCAACTGAATCAATCTCCAGGATAGGATATGAGTAGCATCATGTTTTATGTCCTAAAGTTCTCTGATTAAAAAAAAAAAAAAGACAACCTATGGTAAATACAGTCCAATTCTGCCACTGGTCATAAGGCTAGATGACTTGTCATCACTGCCACTTACTCAGTTTCCTTTGTGTTCAACCAGCAACTCAGCTAATCTAATCGGATTTTTTTATCTAGGGGGTGACCTGAGGTTCTGAATCTTGGGTGGGTTTGCCTATATATGGTTGCAACTGTCTTTGCTTATTTTTTTAAAATTTAACCTAGTCATGGTAGGAGGTATTCCAGGAGATGAGACTCCCCCAAGTTCTAGTCAGACTCCTTCCTACTCCCTTTGCTCCCATGGTTATCAGGGCCAGTCAAGTCTAGCTAGCACCATAACCACGTTCTGCCTTTCCTTACATAGAGAAATGAGCTGAAAATGACCAGGTGGCAACCTCAACTTCCAACTCAGAGAAAACATTGTATCCCGTTATACCCAACTCGGGGTGCAAAAATTGGTACACCAACAGAAACTGGAATCATGGAGACGGATGGCAAGATCAGTGAAGGATCTGAGATTTTATCCTACTTGCCGATTTGCTTGCCACAGTTTCAAGGATGTTGACAGGAGACTCCTGGGTAAGAGACAAAAGACTATTACAGCAAAAGAGCCAAAGTGTCCACATTATTTGTACCAGTTCCTAGAGCCCCAATACCCACAGTGAGTCAGAGAGCCAGATGACATCTGTACACATTGCGGGTTACATTACAGGAGAAAAATCCAGGGCTGAAGGGTAAGCAGCAAAGAAGCCAGTATGTTTCTCCCAGAGGAGCAGCAGTTAACTGGTGGTAATGCTGTGATTGCCTTGACCTATCTGTATGGCTGTATGACTAGCTACAGAAATTGCTAAGTCAGGCTTAGCAATTTCTTAGGCTTATCAGGAGAGAGATAAGCCTTGCAGTTGGCATACTCAGCAATAATTTGCAGGATTGCTCAGGATCCAGATTCTCACAATGAGAAGGAAAATATATGGGTAGTGTGTCAGATGTAACAAGGTGTCAATCCCTGTACTATTTTGGCCTTGTTATTCCTCAATAGAAGAGAGAGCACTGAATACTGTTAACTCATTTGGAGCATATGCCAAATCCTTTACAACAGCACCCCAAAGTGTATTTTCTCACCTGATTCCAAAAGTAAACCTTCAGTAAGGCTGTCCATTTTCTGTAAGATCAGTTTCTTCTGTTCTGATAGGATATGTGATAAGACTGGTTAATCCCACAGTCATCAGTACCCTGCTTTGGTAAAAAGCAATGTTGTATGGGATGCTATATAAGGTATATGGTGTATAATGTATTTAATAAGCCCACAGCTGGAGTGTATAAAAGAAGCCTAAGTGAGGGAAAGCAATCCAAACCCAGAATAATTGACTTCCTATAGAACAAGTTGCTACCTCCTTCATTACAGTAGGATTCCATTGCAATCAAACCTGCCACCCAGGCTATATAGTACAATATCAGAGAATCAGGTTGGTCACGGCAAGTAGTGGTGTTAACCAATCAGTCCTGGCAGGGTTAATATGTGTGTGTGTCTCCAGGTCACCATGGCAACCTTATAAGTGAGCAACTGAGTAAACGCAGCTGTGGTGGGGGGAAGGCGCTGTAGAGTGGGTCATTGTGGTAGCCTCTGAAATGGCCTTCAGTGATCCCCACCTGCTTATTCATCCCCTGAGTAAGTCCCTTCCTTTGAGAGTGGGCTGGATCTGATTCACTTCTAATGATAGAATACAGCGAAAGAGATGGATATCACTTCTGAGATTAGATTACAAAAAGACTGTGGCTTGCATCTTGAGCAGTCTCTCTTGTTCTCTCATTTTTTCATTCTGTGGAAAACCAACTGCTATTGTGTGATAATCTTTGGAAGAGCCCATGTAGCATGGAACTGAGGGAGGCCTCAAGTCTAAATCACCACAAGGAACTGAAAAATCCTACAGTCGTGAGTTTGAAAGCAGATCCTCCCCTCGTCGTGCCTCCACATGAGCCAGCTGACAGCTTGACTGCAACCTCATTTAAGACCTAGAGCCAGAGGCATCCAGGCTCCTGGATTCCTGTTCCATAAAAACTGTGAGAGAATAAATGTTTTAAGCCACAAAATTTTGGTACGTTAGGCAGTAATAGAATAATCTTGTCCTAAAAACCCTTTGGTAATTGAAGCCTTTTCTGAGCATTCAGTGGGACCCAAATGTTCTATGCTTTGGGGCCATCTTGAGAATCCTATTCCAAAGAATTATTCCAAAGCCCTTATATTCCCAGCCCCTGACAACTTGACTAAACCAGTGCCCATGTAATGATGTAGATCTTTATCTTAAGTCATATCTCGTTCCAGGGAAAGTACACAGGACAAAAGTTCTGCCCTTTGGGAAGAATTTTATTTTTTTTTTTACCTGTCTCTGCTGTTTCTTAAGGTCCTCGGTTAGGTGGAACTCTAAATGCCAAAGCCTGCTGGGTCAGTATATCGAGCAAAGCCATCTGTAATCCAGCTTTGACTGTAATCCTCAGTCAACTGGTGACAAGGAACTCATCATTAAGCTGCAGCTATGAGCTAAAGGCCAAAAATATGTGTGTGAGTTAATGAAAATTGTGTGGGTTTTGGCTCTGGCCCTGTTCTATATATACCACTTCTTCTTAGTGAAAGAACTCCTTATCTAGGAGGACCAGATAACTACTACCAGTTCATGAGAAACTCAGATTACATAGTTACCTGATGTCACATGGTCACACATTCCCAGGGCTCAATAGCTAACATACTTTCTAAAAAAGAAAAAATTCTAAAGACCTCCACTGTGATTCTGTAAAGACTTACGCAGGTTACAAAACGCCTGCTGATCTGCCACATATGTTCTTAACATATTGGAGCTGTTGGAATTTAAGGGCCAATTGGCAGCGCTCCTTCCAACGCAGCCTGGACCAGGTGGAAAGCCTTCTGTTGCTCAGCACTTCACTCAAAACTGTCATCTTTCAGATCATCTGATCAATGGGTCAGAACCTATGAATCAGGAGTTCGCCGAACAAGTAGAGATTTAAAAAATAAAAGAGAACTGAGGGAAAAAGAGTAAAAGTGCTCAATCTTTGTATACTATAAAAGAGATCTTCCCAGAGACCTTTTACCTCAGGTTTAGAGGAATAAACGAAATTATTCCCTCATCGAACTTCAGTATGAATTGGGATTTTAATTAATACTGCTTCAAGATAATTTGGGCTCGTTCTTCGTGACAAGGGTGGGTCGCTCCGCTCCTTTTTACCTACAGACAGGTTGGGCTAGGAGCGCAGATTCTCAGCGCAGGCTACCGAGGCCCCGCCCCACCTACGGAGGCCCCGCCCCGTCTTGTCCAGCCACACGCAGGCCCCGCCTTACGAGAGCCCCGCCCCGCCTGTGGGGCTGACCCGGGAGGACGCCGCTGGCTCCCTCCGTAGGCCGGGCCTGTGCGGATGCTGCGGAGGTCGGCGCCATGACCTTATACCCGCTGTCCCGGTTTCTCGGTCGCGTTCCGGCCACAGCGTGGAGAGCGGCAAGTAAGGCGCCGGGCCTCGGGGCCAAGGTCACGGTCGGGGTCGCGAAGACCCCGGCGTAGCAAGCAAGGCCTCCCATGGGGAAAGCCGCGTGTGTCCCAGGCGTCTGAGGTGCGGGGGGTCACCAAGCTTCTCTCTTCTTCAGCTCGGCCACCCGCGTCTTGGCCCTGGGTGGGTCCTGTCACCGCCCCGGATCTCAAGGGTAGGACTAGAGCTAGAAGATCCCGAAGCCCTTCCAGCCCGGATGACTGCTTCCTTCCGGCCCCTGCTCTGAGCTGGGAGGGCAGCAAACGCTCAGGGCTGTGTATTTGGAAGCTCGCAGGGCGCACTACCCTTGACGTTCAAGGAAAAAAATGGAAAAGGGAGCCCGTTAGGAATGGGAGTCATTCATGTACGTATTTACATCAAAAAGTATTTGTGGCACTTTACAGTCTGAAAAAAATGGAAAAGTGCAGAAGTGGGCCACGGGCAAATAAGTATAATGCAAATTAGGTGAGGCCAGGGATTGTTAATACAGAGGAAATATGCATGCTTTCAGTGAAAACTAACATTTTTTAACCCATTTTGGTTGGAAAATTTGCTTCACATATTACAGACTTAACCCATGAAGTATGCTAAGCATAGTTTAGGACATCTTGGATAAACTTCTGTTAAGTTGAAAACAGCATTAGTGTTCCTCATAGTAATGGGTCCCAGATTTCTATGCAGTTTGTTTTCCTTTCTGTAATCATTTATCCCCAAACATATTACTTGTTAATTGTAAAAGTTTTAAATGGTCCAGAAATGAATAATATAGAAAGTGAAAGCGTCACATTATACAAACCCCAAGGTAATAACTAAAATTCTGTTGTGTATTCATTCAACAATCCTTTTTCACTAGTGTTAAAAACTTAAGAATGAAGTATTTGATATAAAAAATTTATATAACATGTAAGTTATGAAGCAAAGCCAGTATTTATGAATCCATTCTCCAGTTTAAGAAATAGATATCTCCTTTGCCAAGCGGCTCCCTGTGTTGCTGCTTCCTGTGATGCAGTTGTGTAAATTTGCATGTTTTTCATCGTATTAGAAATGGTTTCATACCATTTGTATTTATTTTACTTGCTTTTTCCAGCTAACAGTGTATTTTTAGAGTCATCCGTATTGGTGTGTGAGGTTATAGTTATTCACTTGTGAAACTTACGTTCTTCCATGCTTGTCAATGGACATTGGGTAATTCTGGAAACAGCAGGTTTGGCTGCTACACATTCTTGTATGTATTATGGGTGCTCTTGTGCAAGGAGTGGAAATCTGGAACATAAGGTATAGGGCTGTTCAATTTTACAATATGATGTCAATTTATAAAGGCAATGTCCATTCCTACTGGCAGTTTACACTTCTACCAGCAGTATACTAGAGTTCCTGTTGTTCCACATACTTGCCAACACTTGATATTACCAGAAAATTTAATTTTTGTGTGCCTATGGAATGTTGAAATGGTATCTTACTGCAGTTTTGCTTTTCTTTGGTTAGAGAAGTTAAACATCTTTTCAAATATTTATTAGCTTTTTTGTGAAATATCTTTATTTTCTTAAAGGATTGTTTGTCTTTCTTATATTTTTTACATGTATTTGAATACTGAACCTTTTTAGTTATATGACAGATAGATTAGTTTGTGGGCTGTGTTTGTTACTCTGACACTGTCTTTTTTAAAAAATCATATACAGTAGTGGACAGAATAGAATAATGGATGTGCATGTACAATCATGCAGCTTCGAAAGGGTGTTTTGATGAGCACATATTCATAATGTTATAGTAACCTTGTCGTGATCTTTTTATTATCAGTGCTTTGCAATCTTATCCAATAAAGCCTTCTCTACCCTAAAATCATAGAGACATTCTTCTACATTTTCTTCTCAAAGATCTGTAGTTTTATTTTTTATTTTTAAACCTTTATTCTACCAGGAATTGATTTTCATGTATGGTATGAGGCAAGAAACCAATTTCATTTTTTTCCATGACAGTAACCAGTTGCTCCAGGTCTGTGTATTGAACATTTTCCCTACTGATGTAATTTAATGCCAACTATCATAAATCAAGTTTACATATATGTGTGGGTTTATTTCTTGGCGCTCTTTACAGTTCCATTAATCTTATTTGCCCATTCCTACACTGATACTACCCACCTGTCTTAATAACCATACACCTTTGTAATTAATCCTGATCTAATAGAGTAAGTCCTGCCATCTTGATTTTCAGAAGTGTCTTGGCTGTTCTTGGGTGTCCACTTTCCATACCAAATTTTAAAAATAAAGAAATAAAGCTCCTGTTGGGATTTGGTTAATACTGCTCAATGTTTTTTAAATTATCGTTTTCTGATTGCTGATTATGTATAGAAACACAGTTGACTTATTTATTGATTTTTTAAATTTAGTAACCTAGCTAAATTACTTTATTAATTAACATAATTTATTTCTAGATGATCAGTATTTCTAAGCAGACACTCATATTATTTGCAAATAAAATCTAGTTTTTCCCTTTCCAATTGATATCTTTTTATTTTCTCTTGTTTTTCTGTCCTTACTCAGATATCTAGTACTATGTTGACTAGAAGTGATAGTAGACGTACTTATCTTATACATGATTTTAAAGGTAATGTGTTCATATTTTACTTACTTACACTCTAGTTTAAATTATTTCCTTCCTTCTACTGACTTTTATCTTCATTTTCTTCTTTCTCTAGTTCTTTAAGGTGTAACATTAGATTGTTTATTTGAGATTTTTCTCGTTTCTTGATACAGGCCTGTAATGCTATAAACTTCCCTCTTAGTACAACATTTGCTGCACCCCAGAATTTTTGGTATGTCATGTTTTCACTTGTCTCTGTGTATCTTTTGGTCTCTTCTTTCTTCTTTGACTTAATAGTTGTTGTTTAACCTCCGCATATTTGTGGTTTTTCCACCTTTCTTCTTATAGTTAATTTCCAGTTTCATACCATTGTGGTCAAAAAATATGCTTGGTATAATTTCAGTCTTCTTAAATTTATTGAGAATAGTTTTGTGCTCCAGTATATAGTCTATCATTGAGAATGTTCTATGTGCAGTTGAGAAGAATGCGTATTCTGTCACTGGGATGGAAAGTTCTAAAAATATCAATTAAGTCCTTCTGTTCAATTAAGGCTGATATTTCCTTATTTACTTTCTATTTGGATGATATATCCATTGCTGTCAATGGGATATTTGGGTCTCCTACTTTAATGGTATTTTGCCAGTTTCTCCCTTTAGATCTGTTAGTAATTGCTTATATATATTTTGGTGCGCTCAGGTTGGAGATACATATACATACATACATACATACATACACACACACACACAAATATATATATATAAAAAGTGTTATGTCTTCTTGATGAATTGCTCTTTTCATTATAAAATGTCTATCTTTGTTTCTTGTTACTTTTTTTATATTCAAATCTATTTTGTCTGATATAGTACTGCTACATCTTCTTTTCTCTGGATGCCATTGGCTTGAAGTATCATCTTCCACTCCTTCACTTTGAGTCTTTGTCTTTGGAGCTGAGTTGAGTCTCCTGCAGGCAACATATAGTTAGGTCTTCTTTTCAATTCATTCTGCCTTTTGATTGATGAGTTTAGTCTATTTACATTTAGAGTGATTATTGATATATGAGTGATTACTTACTATAGCCATTTTATCTTTTGTTTTCTGGTTGTTCTGTAGCTCTATTATTTTCTTTCCCCTTATAATTCTGTCTACTATTTTAGTTTGACAGTTTTCTGGGTTATTTCCTCCGTTTCCTATTTTTTTATGTTTCATGTCTTAGCTCTGGATTTTTGTTTTGTGGTTACCATTAGATTTGTGTAAAATATCTCATACATATAATAGTTCTTTTTTCTTCGATTGCCTCTTATCATCATTCACCTGTACCCATTCAATCCTTTTCCTGCTCCTCTTTTATAACTTTGTTGTTACAAATTATCCATTTTTATGTTGTACATTTGTTACTAATTGCTGTGGTTATAGTTATTTTTAATGCACTTTCCCTTCTCTTAATCTTATGTTATAATTGTTTAATAATCTATGCTGAAGTAGATTTTCAGTTTTCTGCTTCTGTCTGCCAATTATCTTACTTAAAGTTTTGTATACTTTTGTCTTTTTGTTTCCAGTAGAAGAGCTCCTTTTAACATTTCTTGTAATGCAGGTCTTGTGATGGCAAATTCTCTTAGCTTTTGTTTTTCTTGGGAAATTTTTATTTCTTCATATGTAAAGCATAATTTGATGGATATATTATCCTTGAGTAATGGTTCCTGTTTTTCAATATTTTGAATATTTCCTTCTACTTTCTCCTCTTTTGTAATAATAGGTCTATTGAGAAATCTGATGATAATCTAATGGGGTTTCCTTTGTAAGGTACAGTTTTTCTTTCCCCTGGCTACCTTGAGAATTCTTTCTTTGTCATTAATTTTTGACAATTTAAACAAAATGTGCCTTGCAAAAGGTCTTTTTGCTCTCATATAATTAGGTGTTCTGTTAGCTTCCTCTATTCCAAAGTCCAGCTTTTTCCATAGGTTTGGGAAGTTCTCATCAACTTCCCATTTCTTTGAGTAGGCTCTCTGTTCCCTTCTGTTTCTCGTCTACTTCAGGTATACCCGTCATCCTTATGTCGCTCTCTCTAATGTAGTCAGATAGTTCTCATAGAGTTCTTTAATTTTTTTAAATTCTTAGTTCTCTTCCTCCTGGGACATTTCTAAGTTTCTGTCTTTGAGTTTTCTCTCTTCCATGTGGACTACTCTATTTCCAGTGCTCTCTGATGCGTTCATCTCATTTATGGAGTTCTGCAGCTTCAGAATTTCTGGGGTTTTTGTTTTTGTTTTTGTTTTTAATAGTTTCAATCTCTTTGGTAAAGTACTCCTTTTGTTCATTAATTTTTATTCCTTCATTGAACTACTGTTCTGAATTTTCTTTTATATTGCTGTGTTTCTTCATAATTGAAATCTTGAAGTCTCTGTCATTTAAATCACAGTCTTTCATGACTTTGAGTTTGGTTTCTGAAGACTTCATTTTCTTTCTGTGCTCCCAAGTTAACTTGGTTGTTCAAGCTATTTGAGTCGTACTATCTCTGCGCATTTGAGGTAGTGATCTCTTTTCTTGTGTAGATATTGTTTTACTCTCAACAATTCAGCAGGTTGATAGGGCACTTTCTTTTGTTTTCCAGTAGATGATGCTATATCATAAGTTTTGATATAGTGCACCTGCACTGTTTGCACCTTTGGGGTCAGTGGAGCAGCATCTCTTCTGTTAAGGAAAGTGCTACATACCCACCGAGATGGTGGGTGTCTTGTCTGTGACCGGCTTGCTTCAGTTATGGGGCACCTCCACTGTGTTGGAGGAATCTGGCGGGTGATGGAGAACTGGTGTTGCGAGCTCCCAGACCTACCTCTTTTATCCGCTGTGTTTTTTTGGCTTTGCGGGGCCCTGCTGGAGCATGTGGAAGACAGGAGGTCAATTGGTGATCTCGTGGTTCTGCTCCCCTTCTAGTAATGGCTGTTGGAACCACTGTGTTAAGTTTCCCAGCCACCTCTTCCCAGCTCTGCAGCGATGAGATGGGAAGAGAGATGCCTTTTCCGGGAGGGAAGCTGCTTCTTCTGTCTCTTACACGCCAACCCGCAATGTGAGGCTGCTGCCAGGCTCCTGTGGTGTGCACCAAAGTGTGTCTGCAACCAGCGTCTCTGCCCTTCCCCCAAGCCCGCCTCCCTGCTTGTTCCAATTCGTTTGCCTTCAGATGTCTGGATGTGTGGATCTTTCAGGCGTGTTTGTGTGTTGAGCAGGGGGTCCTTTGTGGAGTTATAGTTATTCGACTTGTAAAGTTAAGGGGGGAAACAGTGGCGTCTTCTCTCTCTGCCATGATGCTTATGTCACTCTCCCTTGTCTTTAAGGGAAGACTTTTTTAATTACTAGTTTAATTTCTGCAGTGCTTATTGTACTATTTATAAGGTTTTCTCTTAAGGCAATTTTGAAAAGTTAAATTTTTCTAGAAAATTGTTCATTTTGTATATTTTCAGTATATAGGCATAAAGTTGCTAGTTCCTTTGTTTTGTTTTTAAATGTCTGCACTCTATACAATTATGTACTCTTTTTTTCTTCAGATTATTTATTTTGCTTTCTTTTGCTTTTTTCTTATTAGCCATACCAAAGACTTTCACAGTAGTTTTAGTCTTTCAAGAGAACCAACTTTTGGTTTTGCTGATCCCCTCAGTTTTATGTCTTTTATTTATGTTATTTTTTTCTCTTACTGTTACTATTTTCTTTCCATTTTTTTGTATATCCTTCTTTAATAAAAGCAGAGAAATGGTGCATGTCACATGTCTTAGTCGGTTTGGACTGTATTAACAAATTAGCATAGACTGGGTTACTTAAGCATCCAACATTTATTTGTCACAGTTCTGGAGGCTGGGAAATCCAAGATCAAGGTGCCAGTACAGCTGGTCTCTGTTGAGAGCCTGCTTCTGGTTTGCAGATGGCTGTCTTTTCGTTGTATCCTCATGTGGCAGAGAGAAGAAAGCCACAGCAAGCTCTGATTTCTAAGAGCACCGATCCCATTCATGAGAGCTCTGCTCTCATGGCCTAATTACCCCCTAAAGGTCCCACCTGCTAATACCATCCCATTGGGGGTTAGAATTTCACTGTATGAATTTGGGGCTTGGTGTGGGACACAAATCTTCAGTCCATAATATTGGTCCTTTTTTTTTTTTTTTAACATCAGGCTATGTCTAGATTATGTTTTGTGGGGTTTTTTTTGTTTTGTTTTGTTTTTTTTTAAATCTGACAGTCTATACCCAACTGTATCTATTCTGTTCTTTAGACCTTCTTTGAGCTTTACATTTAAATTGTTATGTTTCTAAATTCTGTGTTTTTTAAAAGTTGGCCTAGTCATTTTTCACAGTCTCTTTCTCCTTTCTTCTTTTTTGTTTCTTTTGGACTGGAGAATTCAGTCCATTTACATTTACAATTATAATTACTGATATAATTTTCTTTGTTTCAACCGTCTTATTTTTTGCACCTTCTATTTGTCATACTTTGTTTAGTTAAATATTGTCTTCTTTCATTTTTTTTTTCCCCCTCTGCTGGTTTGGAAGATATATCTTGTCTTTTACTGGTTACCCTTGAAATCTAAATGCATACTTCAGGAAGTCTAAAGTTAAATTTTCTTTCTGTGTATCTGTATTATTATTGAACTACCATAACTTAGCAAACAATCTTTCATCCTTTACTAATTGGTAATATTAAGTTGGTGCAAAAGTAATTGCGGTTTAAAAGGTTAAAAATAATTGCAAAAACCACAATTACTTTTTCACCAACTTAATAGATCTGTTGATGAATAGACATTTGAACATCAGATAATAGACAGAGGTTTCTATGTGGAGATTGCTTGAACTTGCTAAATTGGGGCATAAAGACAAATTTTAAAGAATTTTCTGTTTCAGATAATATATGACTAATTGATTTTAAAATCCTGTTATTTCGCTTGAGAAAGTCCTTCAGTTGTGCATAGTTTATAATCACCAACATTTTCAATATATTTTTCTAAACAATCAACCATAATAAACCAAGATGAGATTATTATATGAAATATATTAATATAATCAGGAACTCAGATTTATATGTTTTCCATTTAGTTTCTGCATAAAAATAAATGCTGCCTTATAAGATATTATTATTGTAGGTTTTCCTCTTTAGCCTTTTAATATATGTTTATCTAAATATAATTATGAGGAGATAAGAAAAAAATTATGTCTTACATATTGAAGTGGAGTTTGAAGACAAAATAGCCTGTACTCTAAATCAATAAGTAAAATTTTTTAATAAATAAGTGTTTTTATTTTAATATGTACAGAAAGTTTTCTTGGTCAACAGAATTTTTCTCAGCCAATTAGTGTCTTAAATATGAAGTATTTTATATAAGTGAGCGAGTAGATGGAAGGAAACTATATTAATTCTGTGGATCATTGTCATAGCTTTATTAAAACATTCTGTTATATATTTATCTATTTTTTTAATCTTTGCATTTTGTGGGCTTTTGGATCTGTGGGAAAATACTGATTTGCCTGCCAATTGATCGCTTCAGGTGCACACCGCAGCTGAAGTGGTCTCCCCAATAAGGCAGTGTCCATCAGATACCCTACAAAATCTTTACAACATTACTGATTATACTCCCCAAACTGTCCTTCATATCCCCATGGCAATCTTGTAGTTACCTGTGCTTTCTAATCCCCTCACCTTCTCCCCCACCCCCACCCCCCTCCCATCTAACAACCCTCAGTTTTTTCTCTATATGTCTGAGACTGTTTCTGATTAGCCTGTTCATTTATTCTCTTCTTTAGATTCCACATATAAGTGAGATCATATGGTATTTGTCTTTCTCTGTCTGAGTTATTTCACTTAGCATAATGTTCTCTATGTCCATCCATATCATTGCAAATGGTTAAGATTTCATTCTTCTTGAAGGACAAGTAACACTCCATTGTGTAAATGTACCAGTTTCTTAATCCAATCATCTGCCGATGGGAATTTCGGTTGTTTCCATGTCTTGGCTATTGTGAATAGCGCTATAATAAACATAGGGGTGCATAAGTTTTTTCGAATTAGTGTTTCGTATTTCTCTGGATAGATACCTAAGAGTGGAATTGCTAGATCGTAATAAGATAGTTCCATTTCCAGTTTTTTGAGATATCTCCATACTGTTTTCCATCGTGGCTGCACCAATCTGCAATCCCACCAGCAGTGCACTAGAGATCCCTTTTTTCCACATCCTCGCCAGCACTTGTTTGTTGATTTATTAATGATAGCCATTCTGACTGGGGTAGGTGGTATCTCATTGTGGTTTTTATTTTCATTTCTCTAATGATTAGTGAGGTTGAGCATTTTTTCATGTCTGTTTGCCATCTGTATGTCTTTAGAAAAATGTCTCTTCATGTCCTCTGCCCATTTTTTATTTTATTTTATTTATTGATTTTTTAAAAAGATTTTATTGGGGAAGGAGAACAGGACTTTATTGGGGAATAGTGTGTAGTTCCAGGACTTTTCCATCAAGTTGTTGTCCTTTCAATCTTAGTTGTGGAGGGTGCCGTTCAGCTTCAAGTTGTTGTCCTTTCTGCACCCTCTGCCCATTTTTTAATTGGGTTGTTTGTTTTATTGGTGTTGAGTTGAATGAGTTTTTTAATAAATTTTGAGTATTAACCCCTTATCAGGTATATCATTGACAAATATCTTCTCCCATTAAGTAAGATGCCTTTTTGTTTTATTAATGGTTTCCTTTGCTGTGAAAAAGCTTTTTAGTTTGATGTAATCCCATATGTTTATTTTTTATCTTACTTCCCTTGCCCAAGAGAATATATCAGTAAAAATATTACTAAGGGTAATGTCTGCAAATATTCTTTCCATGTTTTCTTCTAGTTTTATGGTGTCATATCTTACATTTAAATCTTTAATCCATTTCAAATTTATTCTTGTATATGGTGTAAGGAGGTGGTCCAGCTTCATTTTTTTGCATGTGTCTGTCCATGTTTCCCAGCACCATTTATTGAATAGACTGTCTTTATCCCAATGTAACTTCTTGCTTCCATTGTCATAGGTTAAATGACCATATAGCCATGGATTTATTTCTGGGCTATCTGTTCTGTTCCGTTGATCTATGTGTCTGTTTTTATGCCAGTACCATGCTGTTCTGATTACTATAGCCTTGTAGTATGATTTGATGTCAGTTATCGTGATACCTCCCACTTTGTCCTTATTTCTCAAGATTGCCATGGCCATTCGGGATCTTTTATGGTTCCATATAAATTTTAGGATTATATGTTCTATTTCTGTTCAAAATGTCTTTGGTAGTTTGGTAGGAATTTTGTTGAATCTGTATATTGCCTTAGGCAGTATGGACATTTTAACTATATTAATTATTCCTTCCATGCACATGGTATGTGTTTCCATTTATTTGTATCTTCTTTAATTTCTCTCTTCAGTGTCTTACAGTTTTCTGAGTACAGGTCTTTTACTTCTTTGGTTAAATTTACTCCTGAGTATTTTATAGTTTTTGAAGCAATTGTAAATGGGACTGTTTTCTTAATTTCTCCTTCTGATAGTTTATTATTGGTGTATACAAGCGCAACTGATTTCTGAATATTAATTTTGTACCCTGCTACTTTACTAAATTCATTTACTATATAATTCATAATAGTTTTTGGTAGAGTCTTTGGTGTTCTCTATATATAGAATCATATCATCTGCATATAATGACAATTTTATTTCCTCTTTGCCAATTTTGATGCCTTTTATTTCTTTTTCTTGTCTGATTGCTGTGGCTAGAAGTTCCAGAACTATGTTGAATAAAAGTCTTGTCTTGTTCCTAATCTTAAAAGTTGTAGTGTTTCCCCATTGAGTATGATGTTAGCTGTGGGTTTATCATATATGGCCTTTATTATGTTGAGATATGATCTCTCTATTCCTCCTTTCTTAAGGGTTTTTATCATAAATGGCTGCTGGATTTTGTCAAATGCTTTTTCTGCATCTATTAATACGACTATGATTTTTATTTTTCATTTTGTTAATGTGGCATATCACATTAATTGATTTGTGAATATTGAACCAACCTTGAATACCAGGAATTGATTGTAGTGTATGATCTTTTTAATGTATTGCTTAATTCTGGTTGCTAATATTTTGTTGAGGATTTTTGCATCTATGTTCATTAGAGATATCAGCCAGTAGTTTTCATTTTTATGTAATGTCTTTGTCTGATTTGGGGATCAGGGTGATAGTGGCCTCATAGAAAGAGTTTGGGAGCTTTCCCTCCTTCTGGATTTTTTTGAATAGTTTGAGGAGAATAAGTGGTCATTCTTTTTTGAATGTTTTTCAAAATTCTCCTATAAAGCCATCTGATCCAGGGCTTTTGTTTGTTAGGAGCCTGTTGATTACTGATTCAATTTCACTGGTAGTAATCAGTCTATTCAGATTTTCCATTTCTTCTTGAGTTAGCCTTGTAAAGTTATATGCTTCTAGAAAATTATCCATTTCTTCCAGATTGTCTAATTTGTTGGTGTATAGTTGCTCATAGTATTTTCTTAAAATGTTTTGTATTTCTGTGGTATCTGTTCTCACATCTCCTCTTTCATTTCTGACTTTATTAATTTGGGTCCTCTTTCTCTTTTTTTTGATGAGTCTGGCTAAAGTTTTGTTGATTTTGTTTATCTTCTCAAAAAAACATTTCTTGGTTTCATTGATCTTTTGTATTGTTTTTTGGTCTCTATTTCGTTTATTTCCACTCTGATCTTTATTATCTCCTTCCTTGTACTTCCTTTGGGCTTTTTTTGCTATTCTTTTTACAATTCCCTTAGGTGTAAGGATAAATTGTTTATTTGAGATTTTTCTTGTTTCTTTAGGTAGGCCTGCATTGCTATGAATTTCCCTCTTAAGACTGCTTTCACTGTATCCCATTGATTTTGGGTCATTGTGTTTTCATTTTCGTTTGTCTCAAGGTATTTTTTGATTTCTTCCTTGATCTCATTGTTGACCCATTCATTATTTAGTAATATGTTATTCAGCCTCCATGTATTTGTGTGTCTTCCAGTTTTTTGTTTTTTTTTCTTATATTTGATTTCTAATTTCATAGCGCTGTGGTCAGTGAAGATGCTTGATATGATTTCAATTTTCTTAAATTTATTGAGACTCGAGTGCACATAGAACACTTTCCAAGATTTTCCATATCTTGGAAAATGCTCCATGTGCGCTCGAGAAGAATGTACATTCTGCAGCTTTAAGGTGAAATGCTCTAAAAATATTAATTAAATCCAAGTGGTCCAATGCATCATTTAAGGCCACTGTTTCCATATTGATTTTATGTCTGAAGGATCTGTCTCTTATTGTCAGTGGTGTGTTGAAGTCCCTTACTATGATAGTGTTACTCTTGATCTGTCTTTATTGTCAGTCGATATCTGTTTAATATATTTTGGTGCTCCTATGTTGGGTGCATAGATGTTTACCAGGGTTATGTTCTCTTGTTGGATCAAAGCTCTTTTTTTCAAACTGTAACATTGGATGTCTCCAAGACTGTCCGGAAGATATGGACAGAGGGAAGAATTTTCACTGTATGTGTCCTTTTGTAGTTTTTGAACTTGGATAAATGTGAATGTATAAACTAAAAACACATTAAGTAAAATTATTAAATTTTTAAAGTAGAACAAATGAACAACTCCTATTTTCCCCCTCTCTGCTAGGATCACCCCTTTTGTGTCATTCGTTGAGGAAAACAAGTTCCTCTCAGGGTGGAAAGTCTGAACCTATCAAACAATCTCTTAAGAAGCCAAAGTTACCACAAGGTCGTTTTGATGCACCAGAAGATACTGATTTAGAGAAAGATGTACTGACAAGTGAGTACAGTAAAGCTCCTCTTTTAATTTTTGAAGTATAAAAGAAAGTGTTTTAGTTATTGTAAAAGAGAACAAATGAAAGACAAGAAACATGTTATTGCTTATAATTCTTTATTAACAATAATAAAGCATATTTCAACAATGACTAGAATTACCATATTAACTATCATTATGTGTGGGTTAAAAAAAAAAAAAGATTTCCAAGCCCCTGACAGTGATTGATTGTGTTTGATTGTTATATTTGTTATACCCTATTATTCACATGACAAAATATATGAATTGGTACCTACTTTAATGCAAATGAGAGATACCTACTGGAGCAAACTTAAGCAGAAAGACTGTATAGGTTGTTAGGATGTAAGGTACAGGTGAGGCACTCCAGGACAGTGATGCTCCTGGGCCTTAGAAAAAGACCCAGCCTTGGGGCTTGGGGCTAAACACTACATGGAAACCAGGATAGTCTCCCTCCTTTTCTTGTCTCTGGTCACTTCTCATCTTTGTCTTCTGTCTCCAAACTCCCTACTCAGTCCACTGGGCATTAACTGCTCCTAGCAGCTACTCAATGCAAAAGTACAACCAGACTGAAACTAGAATTTCTTAGTCTTGATTCCAAATTTTCTAAGCAGAGAGATCATTGGTCAACCTTGGTGTTCAGAGCTGAATCAGTCAAGAGTGCCCAGTGGGTGGGTCACACATGAAAGTGGTTGTTCTCACTGTGACCATGTGGTTGAGGAATGAGAAGGGGAAGTTTCGAAAATTTTTTTCTTTTTTTTTAGTGAGGTGGGGTGATAGACTAAACATTTTCTATTCAGTATCTATAAAATTTGGCTCATGCTAATGCTCTGTTTTTTTAAAGTACTGCTTTATTTTTATTCCATACCCTTTTGTACCTTTGAATTGTGGGATATGTGCAAGTATTAGCTATTCAAAAAAATAAAATGTTAGACAGCGTAAGTGTAAACCATTTTGAGATTTTGGCGAGGCTGTCCTTGCTTGTCTGATTTTTCCAGTCATATGAGAGTTAACCTATCTATGCAGGGACGCATCCCAGGCAAGAAGATATCAGCAGAGGATACTGGACCTCTGTCTGGAACTCTTTCTAGAATACAAAGGCTTTTGTTGTTTGCTCAATCAGTTAATATTTCAATTTATAGCACTTTGTCAAGCTGAATCTAATAACCCTATCAATCAACCAAGATGACAACTTTTTAAAAGTTGTCATAACCTAAAGGTAAAATTTTTCTTCACTGGTTTTAGCTAAGCATAACAATCTGAGAGGAAATATTTCCTTAAAATATCACACAAAATGAAAGCAGCAATCCCAGAAATAAATCCTTACAAAGACTATCAGCAAACTGGAGGTTATAAAGAGGGTGAAAATTAGATTAAACAAATAGGAAGATAGGAGATGGAAGGATAGGAGCTTGTGGTCAGAAAGAGAGCTCAAGAGTGCGGGATTTTGAAAAGGAACATATTTAAGAGAGAAAATCCAAGTGGGTGGCAGAAGTGGAGATGAAGATCACTAGGCAAGATGATTGGGGACCTCTGTGGCCCTACAATGTGATGGTTCATTAATGTGGATGTTGATATGAAGGATGATGGGGAGAGGGATGAAACTATGAACCAAATATTGATCCCATCCAAGAAAATGGAAGAGTCTTTGAGTTGATTACAAGACTGGAGAAAAGCATTGGACAAGTGAATGGTGTGGAATTTACAAGAGGAAAGGCTGTAGAGATTTGATGATAGAATGAGAGGTTGGGAGTAGCGATGAAGAGCAGTGGTATTTTGATGCTTTCTTTCCTCCCCAGGGGGACTAAATTGTGTCCCCCTAAAATCCATATGTTGAAGCCTTAACCCCAATGTGATGGTATGTGAAGATGAGACCTTTGGTAAATAATTAAGTTTAAATGAGGTCATGAGTGTGGGGCCCCCAGGATGGTATTAGTGCCCTTATAAGAAGAGACACTAGACAGCTTCCTCTCTCCCTCTCCCCTTCTCCCTCTTTCCCTCTGTCAAGTGAGGACACAGTGAGAAGTAGCCATCTGCAGGCCAGGAAGAGAGGCCTCACTAGAACCCAACCATGATGGCACCCTGATCTCAGACTTCCAGCCTCCAGAACTGAAAAAATAAATTTCTGTTGTATAAGCCACCCAGTCTGTGGCTTTTTTTTTTTTTTTTTTTTTTAATGGCAGCCTGAGCTGACTAAGACACCCAGTAAGCCCCAGAGATATGTGAGAAAGAAGAGCTTCCAGTAGCAAGGCTTTCAGAGGAAGTCAAAGCAGGGAGTTTTTTAGAAAACAAAATTACTAAGAGGATAAGGGAGAGTTTATTGACAGTAGAAATAGATAAATCCGTTTATCCTGTCCCATAGAATTAATTGAGAATTAATTGAGTTAATATGTATAAAGTGTTCAGAATTGTACTCAGGATGGGGATTCCTATTGTGAACACACAGTAGTAACAGTAGTAACAGTAATAACTGCTGTTATGTCCGTAAGTGGCAGTGCCAACTGACCAGTTGTTGAAGCTAAAACCCTATGATAAGGAACAGTAATACTCATAGCTCCAGTCAATCGAATGTCATTATGTACCTGACACTATGCTAGACCTTTTATGTTTATTACCTTGTTGACTTCTCAAGACAATAAGGCAGGTATGATAGTTGTCCCCATTTTACTAATAAGAAAACTGAGGCATTGAGTTAAAGTACTCTTCAAAGTAATCTTGTTTCAAAACCTTCCAAACTCTATGGATTTGTACCCCTTTCTGTTTTAATCGAGCAGCACATATGGAGCCACTTCCCAGATTGGAGCCTGGGAGCACGGAGAATTCTAAGTCACTCACATAGGTAGTAAAGTTGACTGAATGTGAAAATTGTATCCTAGTGATTTTTCAAACTCAGGAAAAATAACTGCATTGCAAGACTGCATAGTAACCAGTCCGTAGTATCTCCTCACTAACTGTGAAACTCTGCACCCTCATCTTCAGAATTGACCGTAATACTTTTCTCATCTCTATTGACTGCTCTGTTCACATCTTCTTTCTTTAGAATTTCCAGACGATGTTAATCCTGTTACCAAAGAAAGAGGTGGACCCAGGGGCCCAGAACCTACCCGATATGGAGATTGGGAACGAAAAGGACGCTGTATTGATTTTTAAGCCACGTGTTCATTAACTTCAGTATCTTTTTCTGAATACATACATCTGAATTAACTTATTTCTGATTACTTTTTCTGTATATCCTTTGATCATCTAATTTCTATAATGTATTTAAAAGTACATATGGCTTCGGAAGAAAATATGCTGCTGTAAATTAGGAAAAGGAAAATATTTCTGCATTGTCACACTGGTTTTAATTTAAATGTATTAGGGTATATACGTGATGATTATACCTGCAGACTTTTCTTTCATCATGTTTTAGTTTAATCAGTTGCTTATAAAATGCAAATATAAATAAAGCAACTTTTGTTAATAATTATGTTGCCATGTGCTAGGTAATATTGGCTTTTTAAATGTGAGGTAACTAGTGCATTATATTTCAGAAGGCCATAGTAACAACATAAAATCTTTTACTTGGAGCCAGATTACTTGAGTACAAATCCTGGCTCTACTACTTTCTGGCTTTATGACCTTATGTTAAGTTCTTTTACTTCTCCGTGCTTAAGTATCCTTATGTGTAAATTGGAGATAATATCAGTTCCACCTCACAGGGCAGTTGACAAGATTAAGTGAATAAGTACATGTAAACCACTTGTAATAGCTCTCGCCTCACATAGCTCTCACCTCAGTGTCATCTGTCCTTAAATCATGAATGTGTTTTTCTAAGTCTCTAGGCTGGCTTCCTGGGGGGAAAGATTAAAAACCTGAAACTTTAAATACTTGAATTGAAATTGTTTCATATGACTATAATAACATTAAAAACTCACTAGTTGGAATATTAGTGATTATTTGTATAGATGAACTGAGCTGAAATATACATTCGTTTGTAAAACATAAAAATTCAGGCACAGAGGGCAAATAAGAGAAAAGCAGGGCATAGAATGCACCAGCTTAGTCAGTTTTGATGACTCAGTAGTTTCTGCCCTGTGGCCTTTGGATAAAGAACTGGGTCAGGAAAAGTCAAGTCCAGTTTACAGATCTGGAAAGATAGGAACTGCTGGACCTCCCTTAAGGCGTCCTTTGCTGTCCTATGACCTCACTCAGTCACGGAGATCGGGCCTTTAGCCCCCAGGCTATACTTAAATTACTTAGAAAGAAAGGGTTTGCAAAGTCTGTAGGAGACAATGCAGTGGGCGGATAATTGTGATGTGAATAATAAGTGCAATGAGAACATTCTAGGGAGATTTATTTAAGACAATCAACTTTTTACAAAGTATATTCTCCCAAGAAACAAAGTAGCTAGTGTGGAAATTGGGACTAGTCATTCAGTCTTTATACCAGTCTCTCTAAGTCAACATTGTTCTTTTAATTGCAGTTACTGTGTATGCTCCTAAGGAATAACCACATTCCTAAAAAACTATGCTACAATTTAGTCAACCTCCAATTAGCCCAGATTAGTGAAGGTTTTTACTACGTTAACATTTCAGAAATACTGTGTTAAATTATTTTATATTGTATAGTTTTGCTTGGGTTCCACACTAATCATCATGATTTGTGACAGAGAAAAGACGACTTACAGACTTCAAAAACTAATATAAAATATGTAACAACTGAATTAAGTTGTATTAAGATAATAGAATCCTTGATGTCTGTTAATAGTAACGTGAGTCATGACAGCTATCAAATATATGGGTAAAATTCGGTGGCCTGAAAACGTTTATGGTCTTTATGTTCATCAAACACAAAAACCTGAAGACTTAAAAAGGTGCTGTGGTGGCCATGGAAATGCATCACTTAAAGTTTCTCCTGTGGGAAGTGGACTTGACTGTGACCCCGAGGTTTGCCAATGGGACCAACACTGTGTTTCTGATGAGGCCACGCTTCCCTGTTCACCGCTGCTGTTTCTGTTGGTAAATGGGTTATAGTGGGGCTCCAGTGAATGAGTAGGATGGGCAACTCCCCTGATGGGTGCTGTGGGTACAAGGGCTCCCCATTTGCCTTCCCAGGATTTTCTTAGGACTGTGCTGTTGTCTGAGACTCCTCCTACCCCGTCCCATCCTTCCCTCTCTCCTTCACAGATGTTAGATTCTGCCTATTCCACCCCTTTATTACTCACACAAAAGTCTCCCCCAATAAATCTCTTTCACGTTTAATCCCACCTTAGCATCTGTTTCTCAGAAAACTCAAACTAACGTGGATACATTTAAAAGAACAGTTTATAGACAGATTTTCAGGAAATGTCACATGAAGCTTGTGGGTTTTTCTAGTGTAATCATAGTTTAAACACTTTAATATTACTAATACATTGCTTGGGGATTTCTGGGAAATTATAGGCTGAGCTTTTATGTACAAGGCTCGTACCATGGAATTATATATATATATAATATATGGTGTTTCAGTGGAATTGAATTATGTCCAGCATTTTTTCTTAATTTGATGTCAGTTGCTTGATCTACCATGAGTCAAAATATAATAATGCCTATTATTAAACCAGTAAGAACAAGCCTAAAGCCAAGTTCTGCTGGTAAATAACAAATGTTTGTTGGATGAATAGAATAGTTTATAGTGAGCAAACTTTGTAATAGTGACTGTTAATGACGTATCAGCAATTGTAATGATAATTTCAGATCAAGACAGTACTTTTATAAGTGCAGGGTAAGAATGGCAGTCAGCCATGGTTAGCCACTGATTGATTGATCAATTAGGAAGGGAAGGGAAGGGAATAGTGCCTGGTGAGTTCATTCATTCATTCATTCAGTTGATTCTTTCATTTAATCAGTGTTGATTATTTGTCTACCATGCACCCGTTATTCTCCTAGACTCTGTGTATTTTGTAATGAGAGAAACAGAGCCTTTGCATTTCAGTATGAAGTCTGGTGGGTTTGACTTTCATATGGGAACAGTTCCAAAAGACAACTGACTAAAGACTAAATGGATTGCAAGTGATTCTAATTCACTCCAACCAAACCAAAGGAGATTGCCCAGGGTTAATGAGACCATCACTTTCTGGGTTTTTGATACTAGATGACTCTTCAGAGACCTAGGTTTTCACATTTTTTAATCTAAAAATGACTCTGTGAGACATTTATGAATCAAGTTAAATATTTATTCTGTGATTAAATGTGTTCTGACCTTGCCCTATATCACCCTCCCTAGACATTGACCAAGAAGAAGGTATGGAATGAGCAGAGTGGTAGACTTAAGATTCCTGGACATACAAAGATTTCTCAAGCCATTCCTGGCTCAGGAAAAGCATTTTTGGTGGGCATCCCTCTGTGCAAACACTGGAACTAAAGCTGCCTCTGACTTCCCTAAGTGGGGGCTGGCTGCTGGGAATGAATTACAAATTATTGTACGATCCATGAGTAGGAAGCTATGTGCAAATATTGAGAAATATTTATGATTAATAAGTATTCAGTATCAGTTCGGTGTCCTCTGGGTACTTTGTTCTAAGTCTTTCTCCTTAATATCTTTCATTTGTAGAAATGAGAAAGACTCCTATAGGCTCTTGGCCTTGGTTCAAACAAATGCTGCTTTTTGCATCTGTCTCTCTTTATGGGGACGGTATCAAATATTCTCTCTAAACCAACTTCTCTCTTATACTCAAATCTCAGTGGAGAATTAAAAATGTAGCCTTCTCTGTTTTTCAGGGTTTTAGATAGAGATGACAGAATCTGCTCTATTTCAGTGGCTGTTAAACTTTTCAGTCTTAGGGCCCTTTTATACTTTTAAAAGTCTTTTGAGGTCCCTAATTGTTTAAGACACTAAAGAACTTTTACTTATGGGTGATATATCTATTGATACTTAACTATATTATGAATGAACACTGAGTGATCTTTAAATTATGGAATTCATTTTAAAGTAACACAGTAAGAGATCCATTACATGTTAATATAAAATAACATTTAAAAAATAACTAAAAGATTCCAAAACAGAGAACAATTAAGAAGAGTGCCATTGTTTTATATTTTTGCAATTCTCTTTAATGTCTGTCTTAATAGAAAGCAGGCGCATTCTCATATCTTCTGCATGCAATCTGTCGTGATATTGTTTTGATTGACGTATAATAAAGGCTGGCTTCATACGCAGATATAAATGGAAAAGGATTTTGCAGACCCCCTAAAAGGGTCTCAGAGACTCCCAGAGTCCTGAATCACATCTCTAAGAACTGCTGAGCTTATGTAAGTGGGAAGGGCGGTACTAAAGACTCTTTAGAAGGGCTAGCAGGACAGGCTAAAGTTCCAAGGCCAAGTTTGAGAATGACACAACAGCACTGGCTGGAGAACGGAGCTACTGCCTGAAAGCATAGTTAACTAAACCTCTGCAGGTAGCAGCCTGCACCCGCCACCACCACGGGCCCCAGAACCCCTGTGACTGCTGCTGCCTGCACTGGCAAAATGAGTCCCAAGCTTGTTTTCCCCCTCATCCATTTCTGCCATTGTCTTATGTTGGTGTATCTGGTGGGCACTAAAGTCAGATGTCTGCACCCTAGTGGAGGCTGATAAGTGTACCTCTGCCAAATTCTAGAGATGGTGTTTAAAAGAGTTTGGTCAGACACAACAAATGTTACTTGCTTACTGCCATCATCTAAGAAAACTACTAGCTGAGAATCTGTTTTACTGGGGCATATGATAGAGAAATGTAAAATATGTAAAACACAGAAGTGTAAAAATAAGGCTTACATAATCCCTGAAACATGTTAAATGTCTATGCCTGCTTCCATAAATGTTGGGCGTTTGAGCCTATAGTTTATTTTTGTGCCTTTTGCATAGCCTTGGTTAGTGAATATGAAGATTAGTTATGTGAAATTTGCTTAAAATTCTATAACATCCTATATTCTTTAAAATACAGGTTAGGTATATATAGACCTTGTGTTTCTAACTTAGTCTTAGCAAGTGGAATCTTGTCGTGAAGCTGCAAGTATTCCTAATTTAGCTGTTGCTGATAAAAAGAAATTATGGACAGATTGAGAAGGGAGTTTGTTGTTGATGCAGTTGTGAGAAGGAGATGAAAATCAAATGAAGGAGCTTTCAGAAGCAACTTAGAAGAGAATATCGGAAGCTGAAAACACACACAAGGAAAAGACTACAAATGTGTTTTTGTAGGATTGTCTTTAAGTAGCCCCTTTGGAAAAATCTGAGTTTGTAAAATGAGATGTTATAGACCGTGCGCTGGAACCATTATCTTTACTATGTTCCTTAGCACAGGAGGTCGCTGTATTGAGGTTGGTATCTACAACTTTACAGGCACATGCAAGGTGGACTCTGTAGTTGGCCAAAAGAGCTTTATATTTGGTCTCATTCTTAACACAATGACCCAGGTAGATGCCGTATTTTAAAAAAGGGTCACACAGGCTTTTGTTTTGATAGTTATCCTCCCATTTTCGTTCTGCTGGTCAGAAATGTGAGGACTTTTGACTGAGTTGTCTCGTATCAAATCTGAACCATTGATGATTATGAATCACAGCCCTGTACCATTTTGCATGCCTACATATTAAATGTTTCCACTTGGTAAAACGACCCAAATCTTTTCCTTCCACAGTTTTACGTAGATTAATGCTGCCTAGAATGCCCCCTGCCCTTCTCTGCCAACACATAACTCTTCTTTCTCCCTCCAATCCTTTGTGGAATGAGGCGAGGTATAAATTACATAATTGAAATGTCCTCCTCTACAAAAAAAAAAAAAAAAAATGGGTTGACTCATGTCGCGTAATGCTCTCCAGCTCCTTAATCCCGACTCCTCTGGTCCTGGCTGTCCCTGCGCAGCCCCTCCTCCCTCCTGTAGGTACAGGACTGGCAAGCAGATCACTGTCCTTTTGCACGTAAGTGTGTGCTGTGGCAGTGGTGGTGACTTGGTCCCCGTCCTGTATTCCAGTTTTCTGTTCTGTAGGGGTTAGAATGCGCAAAAACATGTCTAGTGAGGGTTCTGAGTACACGTGAAGTTCTGCCAATTAGATGCACTTGAAGTTTGAAAGGAGGTGTGAGGCACGGCCATCCTCCTGCTACTGGCTTGTATGATTGACTGGCTCAGTGGGAGACCTGATTTGCCTGCAGCAGCACTCTAGTATCTAGTCACTAGCCTTGTGGGGTCACCATTGCAGCAGTGACATTCATGACCTCTGATTCCTGGGTTGCTATGTGTTAGTGTGTTCTTGCACAGAACAGTTCCCGGAGAGAGACTTGTAATTCCTGACATTCCTCATTGTGGCAGAAGTGACAGTCTCCCTCTGTTTAGCTGAGTCAAAGAATATACCACCAGACCAAAGAGGCCTACCAATACCGATTCCAAGTTGTAATGAAATTGCAGACTATCAATTGCAGGGATAAACAGAACAGCAAAAAGCTTCAAAAGAAGAGCGAAAATGTCACATAGCAAAAGACAAAGGGTACCAAACTTTCCAACAGAGCACTGGAAAATAGTAAAACAATCCGATCCAAATTCTGAGGGGAAGTAATTTTTTTATTTGCAATTCAGTACAGCTTATATAGCCTGCCAGTCAAGCGTGAGCATAGAATATACCCAGTTAACCAGGTATGAGAATGGAATAAGTATATTTTCAGACAGCAAGGCCTAAGGGAAAAGAAATACTTTACTTCCATGCACCTCCCCTTAGGAAATTACTGCTGGATGGGCTTTACCAGAAAGACGGCATAAACCAAAAAAGAAGAATGTGTTGAATCCAGGCAGCAAGAGATTCCACAGGGGTGCAGTAAAGGAAAGTTCTAGATGCAGCTGAGCAGCAGGCCAGAGAGCAGCGAGTCCAGGCAAGAGCTAAGAGGTGGGAGGGATGTGAGAGGGAGCTGGGAGGGAGGGAGGGAAATGGAAGTGACCTATTTTTACTGTGTTGGAGCATTAGAAAAATTATAAACACTTGACAAAGGGAGAATTTAGAAAATGTCACCAAGTACACAGAAAGCTATGCAAATAAAAAATGAGAGAATTGCTAACTTTAGGAAAAACAAAATTTTATACGAGAAAGGATATGTTACTACAGTACAGTAGCTGGCTTAAAAGATAACATTGCATACTCATAATAATTTTTTTTAATTATTGAATTTTTTGTTGAGTTATGACTTAACCTGTGTGGAGGTGAGGCAGAAGCTGGTAGTGTTAGAGAGCTGAATCTACAACTCCATAATGACAAGAGGTCAAGAGATAATTGCCACAATTGATAAATCCAGGGATAAAAATTATTTATATTATTTAGAAATATGGAGGTAAATACCAGAAGAATGAACTAGAAACGCTGAAAGTGGTTACCCCTAGGGGTGAATTAGCTGAGCAGGGTCTGTTTTTCATTGGAAGCTGTATTTCTTAAATGAATATATTTTAAGAATTTATACAGATTCACTGGGGAAATTTAAAAAACAAAATATAAAGAAGAAAACAAAAATCCACAAAATCTCTGCACCTGCTGAACCTTTGATGTATTGTCCTTACATACATATATACATGTTTGTATATAGCTGTTACCCTAAGTTCATAGCCAGAAATGATAATCACATTATTTTAATTTCACTTCCTTAATCACAAGTAGTGAGAAACCCTTTTCCCTATCAGTCTTTTGCATGTCTTCTATTAATTGCTTTTTCTTATCTTTTGCTCATTGGTCTTTTGTTATTAAATTTATGAGACTTCTGTTTTTTAATTGTGTTGTTTATGCAGAAGTTTTCATTATTTTTATGGGGTCAATTTTTTTTTTCCTTTGTAACAACTTGGCCTCTGTGATCTTAATGTATTAATGTCCCTTAACAGATTCCCTCGGTGGTTCCTGCCCATGATGGCACCTCAAGTTCTGTTTCCTTCCAGGTCAGGCCTTTGACCCGGCCCCCCTTCCATTCCATTCAAGCCTCGCCATTCATAGCCTCTCAAACAGGCTTTGCAGCATCTCCACACCTGGATAGATAACCATGCCTTCCGCCTGAAAGGCCCTTTTCTTTACTATGCCTGGAAAACACCCATTGAGCCATGCCTCACCTCCTTCACTCTCTTTTTTGGGTACTTTTCACCTTCAACTATTGTAAACATGCTCACTTGTTTAATAATTTTCAATTCTGCCTCTTCCATGATGCTCAAAAACACGTCTAGTGAGGGTTGCTGTGGGCTTCCTTATTTATCTTCCTGTTCCTGATTTACTGTATTCAGCTTTGTACCCCCCGTTTGGCACAGTGCTGGATAGTTAGTAAACTCAATACGTGTTTGCTCAGTGTTGAATCATTCAGTATTTGTGGTAGGCAGAGCTCCACAGTGGCCCCCAAGAGTCCTTCTCCCTGGTGTAAGTGCGCTGTGTAATCCCTCCCGTCCACTGTGGGTGGGACCTGTGAATATGACCAGAGAGTCATTCCCTTGGTTACGTTACGTTATATGGCAAAGGTGATGGAATAGTCGTTCTAGGGGTCACGTTAAGAGTTTAGAAGATTCTGCGGTAGGCAGCAGGAGGGCGATTCTCCTGCTGACTTTTAAGAAGTAAGATGCCATTGGCTAGGACCTAGATGCTGAGAGTGATCCCTGCTGCCAGCCAGCAAGAAACAAGGACTTCAGTCCCACAACCACAGGCTCTGAATCCTGGCAACTACCTGAGTTGGGTTGGAAGAGGATTCTGAGCCTCAAAAGAGACCCCAGCCCCAGCCAACACCTTAATGTCAGCCTAGTGAGACCCTGAGCAGAGGATCCAAATAAGTGGTGCCCAAAGTCCTGAGTCAAGGAAGCTGTGAATACATTTGTGTTCTTTCAAGCCACTAAGTCTGTGGTCATTTCTTAGGGTAGTGATAGAAAACTGATACAATAGTCAAGGTGCTATTCCTAGGGCATTGGCCTAGAATCTCAGGAGCGATGACTGAGCTGGTTTTACGGCTTGTAGTTTGGATAACTGGATCCTTGCTTTGATTTTTGAACACAAAATCCCTCTAAGACTGGCTCTGCCAAACTCTTGCCATTGTCTCTCTTAAGAGAAACGAAGCCCTCCTAACTGGGGGCATTCTTCCCTGTGCCAGTTCCCGATTGAGCCACAATGAAGTGTACTTACTGGTATGTTTTGGATTCCTTCTTGCCACGTTCTGTCTGAATATAATATCGGTCCTGTTACTTTGCCGTGAATCTCTCCTCTCTACGGAAGCACATATGTGTGAGCTACCACCTACTATTTATTGTGATAATTTTTGTGTGCTGTGTTAAGCCTGCTGGAATGAACTTCCTTCAACAGCCTGCAGCCTGGTCTTCACTGCCCAGAAGGTAGATGTGTTTTCTTCTGAGGCTGTCCTTTCTAATTAAACAGTTAACCTGGCCCAGCATTCTACAATTGGGCCAGTTGGGTCACTGAGGTGGTATAAAATCATCCTGTCAAAGAACATTTAGATAAACATAATATGTAATATTAGTTGCTTTAATTTTGAACATATAATGAGAAGCATTTTTAAAACTTTAAATTGCTATAAAAATGCCTCCAATTCTTTTTAGGAATTGATTTATTACATAAAAATGCATTATTTTTAAAAACTACTCAAAATACTGAAAGACGTGGCATCTTCTAAGATATCTAATGTCAGTAAGAGACAGGTAGCAAAAAGTTCCACTTGAGGTGCAGGTGCAGGTGTTAAAAAAGGTAGGTGGTGGTTAGGGAAGATAAGGTCGGGGAGGTCACGCTATTGTGCTGCCTGAGAGAAGACTGAAGGGCTGGGGAGGGCTGGAAAGTCCCACGATGGGAGGAATTTAACCCAGTAACAAACTTGGTCTCAAAATGTCTGAGACCTATCCTGGTCTTAACATGATTTTTATGAAGATGCAAGCTGAGCCACAAGGCAGTTGCCCTTATTTTCTGTAAATAAATCAAGAACTTCAGGCTGTGTGAGGCTGACTCCACTCACTTTTCAGAACCATGAAATTCACTTAAACTACCCATATTATTTGCGTTTAATTTTTATTAAGGAACTCTAAAAAGAATGTACTAGAAATGGAAATCAATCTATAAGTACAGCAAGTGCCAAAAACAACAAAACAAAGACTCTACCAGATACTTTCCAAAATTTAGAATAATTAAAATGTAAAAGGCAAAAATAGTTTCAGAAAAGAAGAATGCTTACCTTTTCAGATATTCTGCCAAAGCAGTGCTCCTCCTCCGGCACGGAACAGCATGACTTAGATGATCACGAGTGGAGAATGAGCAGCTGCTGGTGTCCTGCCAAACCCCACCATCCCACTGCAGGCGATCCAGTGGGCTCTGTCACGTTGCTGGGGTCAGGTCCCTCGGAAGATGCTCAGGCATGAAATGTCAGAGCTATTTCCATAACTGAAAACTGTTTCTCATTTTTTTCCTTCAAACTGTACTAGATAAAATGTTCAGACCATGCTCAGAACCAGTTTAAGACCTACATATCATGACTGAATTGAAGCCCTCTCAGAAAACTTCCTTTACCCCAAACTTGCACCCACTACAATTTATAATATTCTTCACATTAGAATCACTCCCAAATGGCCCTCCAGATGCATACTTATCACACTTTAAAGTATTAAGGTGCCCGTTAACGTGTAACTCATTAAAATGTGTTAATTACTGTTGATACGTTCATTGCTATTTGGCATGAGGCAATCTCCTGTGGAAAGAGATCAGACATGTCATCTTTATTGTTGCTGGAGCTTTTATTATGGAAATTTTCAGAATACCTGAAGGTAAAAGAATAGAGTGGGCCCCCATGTACCCATTACCCAAGTTTAACAGTTGATCCATCAATGTGTATCAACAGTTGTTAATTTTATTTCATGTATCCCCTTAACACACTTTTTCACCTCTCTGAGATATTTTATGGCAAACAATTTCAAACTGGATGTGTGATTTTTTATATAGAGAGGAGTTAAGCAAATTTCAGAGAATGGGTCCCTGGCTGGGCAGCCTATGTAACTGGGGGTGACACTAGTGGTGGGCGGGGGGGCAGCATGTACAAGAAACACTAGCCCAGGGCTGGGGTACTGAGAGGTGAATGCATTTTTTTAAATATGTATTTTCTGAGAAAGAAACAACTGATCTTGACTGCAAACCAGATAAATGGTCTTCTTCTTTTAAGGTTTTGTTTCATCTTAAGTATAGGAAGCCTATATTCATGTATTTCAAGGTATTTGTTTTAGACGTAAAATTCTCACAGTTACACTGAGTTTAAACATCCTGTTGAGAACCCACTGGTTCTCAGTTCCTCAGTTTTATAGGCTACTGTTTAAGACCAAGCACAAAGATTTCATGAGTTTTAGGAAATACATTAAAAAGTTTCATCTTTTGTATTCAGGAAAATTATTATTACTGGTTAAGTTCTCTTTGATTTATAGTATATTTCCATTTATATTCCTTTGGAAAAGTGACAAACTTTTGGGGAATGCTCTATTCCTTAAATCTCTCATTCCCAAATGTTCAACATACAGTCTTTCGGATAGTCCCTTGTCTATCTTTAAATGTAAATGCAACTCAAGTGAATACCTGCTTTGTCACGGAGCAGTGTGAGTTAGTCATCACGGCAGAGGCATCCTCCTTGCCACTCAGCTACTCTGTGCCCATGTGTGGCTCCCGGCCCTGCCCACAGCTGTCAGCCCTGCGCAGCTCCTCCCGGTGGGGTAGTGATGTTGCTGGCCATGACATGGCACAGGTGAAAGGAGAGGGCCGTACTTCCTGTACCTCTATGTCTCACTTACACCCCGCTGTTGCTCATGCCAGGCTCTCACTGAAGGGGTGGCTGAGCTTGTGTTTGGAACAGCATGAAACAGGGAACAACTGCACACTGACACAATAAGGTATTAAGGGGAAAAAATCCACAGGGCTTTTTTACTTACATTATTGGTTTCCTTTAGTTATTGTGGCCTCACCAGGGAAGAATAATTTTCCCTATCCCTTCTACCAATCCAGTAAGAAGAGGCCATATTGTGTTTTTAAGGTCCAAGTTCTCTTTGTGTCTCTCTTCCTCACCAGAGAAGTAAATAGCTATTGTAATTCAGACTAAACTGAACTGCTTCTGAAGGAGAGGAGAGGAGGGCCCAGGCTTTGGCTTAAAGAGGGAGTGTGGCCCATTTGTACCCCACCTCAAGCAGCATCCCTGGTAGAAACACCCCTGAAGGGATGGATGCCGAGTGCCACAGCCTTGAAAGCTGTATTCGTTTCCTAGGGCTGCTGTAAGGAAGTAGCACAAACAGGAATTTATGCTCTCACTGTTCTGGAGGCCCGAAGAATGAAATCAAGCTGTCCGCAGAGGCCTACCCCCACTGAACCTGTAGGGGAGAATTCTTCCTTGCTTCTTTCTAGCTTCTGGTAGAATGCCAGCAGTCCTTGGCATTCCTTGGTTTGCAGGTACACAATTCCAATCTTTTCATTGGCCCATGACAGTCTCATGGTGTGTCTCTGTTTTCTCGCTGCCATCTTTTGTAAGAACACCAGTCATACTGTATTAGGCGCCCACCCTACTCCAATATGACCTCATCTCAACAAATTACATCTGCAACTGCCCTCTTTCCAAATACGGTCACATTCTGAGTTACCAGAGGTTAGGACCTCAACATATCTTTTCAGGAGAAACAGCTATTTTTGGGGGGTACACAAGTCAACCCGTAATAGGACCCCTGGCACAAAGTGCCTGTACCACGCCTGGTGTGGAGGAAGCAGCCACCAGCCTCGGAATAGGCCAAGTGAGTTTGAATAATGACTATTCTTAGCATCAGCCAACTAAAGACCAGAGGCTCTCCTCAAATTTTCTAAATTGTGTAAGCATTTAGAGACTCCTGTACAACCTCAAAAGGGGAAGGGAACCTCCCCACCCCATCTCCACCATCCCAGAAAATATCACTGTGTCTTGAGGGAGCTAGATGGGGGGATTCTGCGCCTCATTTCATGGGCACGTATTCAGATGATGACACTTGACATTGCTGCTCTTAACATTCCCTGGACCATCCCCACCTCCAGCTATTTCTGACTGGCAGTACTTTCTCTCCAAGTGTCCCATACTTTTATTTACTTTCCACAGTTGCCAGTGTTCTACCTTTAGAATACTCTTATTTTGTCATTTGAAACTTTTATGGCCTGTATACATATAGGCAAAAAAAAGTCCCTTCCTAGTCCAAAATGCCACCTACTCCTGATCAGCATGCTAGGTATTAAAACATTTTGCAGTTCAATTATATCTCCTGTATAAAATTTGTAGGATGAACTTAATCCCCTACCAGACCCTGTAAGCAGCGGGGAAAGGAAAGAAAAACGTAATGCCTCCCCTCGAAGAGTCAGTCCCTAGGGGTTGAGAATATGGGAGGCTGAATTGTTTTTCTTCCGGTTATGTAAAAATCAGAGACGTGCCCCATTTCTGCTCAAATTCATTTGAGGTATCACCACTGTGATTTCTCCTTAGTTTTAAAACTAAAATCTGTCTACAGTTTTTTAAATCTCATAAATAGCAACCTCCCACTCAGAGACAAAATGGAAACTTCTGTACACTGTTCTCTAATCAACTCTTCACACAATGGCGCAGAGGAAAAAAAATCCAACAAATAAAGCAATAACAGGAAAACTATAAAATCATGTAAATGTTATATAAAAGCATTTAATTATACCTGATAATATGACTCATTATCAATAAAATGTTGCTAACCCACTTATTTATTGAATACTTTTTAAAAGTTTCTCCCTTGAAACAATGAGAAAGTGGGGCTGTAGAATATTGCCCTTCACTCTTTCTTAATGGAAAATCTTTAAGGCAGTTTTAGCAATCTGAATGCAGGCTCCTTTGACAAAGAGCAAATCACTTTATTTTTAAAATATATATGTACATAAAATTTTTTTAGGGCTTTGTGTATTTGTGATCCATTGCCTGAATACACCCATAGCCAGCCCAGGGAAAATGACTGTGATTTATTGACTCATTTACTTAAAGCTTTATTAGCCATAACCTATTAAAATGTAAAGGAGGAAAGGATTGCGACGAGAACCAGAGGATGATGCCTGGATTCGGTTGCGTTTAAGAACTGAGAGCAGGGCCTGGAATCTGCAGTTGTGGGGTCACACCAGAGTGGGGCAGATGTTATCTCTTGAGTAATGAGATTATGTGTTTGAGGAAAGATGTGAGAGGAGGGGAAGTATTTACCTTAGAATCATGGCTATTAGATCCTGACCATGGGCATTAGATCTTAAAAGCCCTTAGAGATTAGCTAGTGTTCAGCTGAGTAAACAGAGACCGAGCTGCAGATCTCCTGCTGCTTAGAAGCTCCAGGGCAGGTACTAAGGTGGCTTGACTTCCAAGTCTGAGCTCCTAACCCTCCCGTCTCACCCCCCTCATTGCTTCTCTTGAAACCAAATTTAAAATGTCACCAACTTAGAAAAGGAAGTTTCCAGTTTTATTTGAGGAGTGAAGGTTATATCACTAATGTAATATTTTCCTCAATAATTAGCCACTTGAAAGTATACCATATGACGTAGATGAGATTGATAGGCAAATACCTTCTTAACTTGAGAACTGAGTTGCCAGCCTCCATTCCAAAGATTCTCAGCAAGCCTACTTGCTTTCTTAACTGTGTATAGAACTTAAAGGGGTGCAGTCAAAAACGGCATTCTCTGCCTGAATGTTTGAATCTATTCTCCTGGGCTCCAGCAGCTGGGTGACACTGTAGTGCTTCCACTGCATCTTTGCCCCAGCAGCTGTCAACTGGAATTCATTTCCCTACACAATCCAATACCCTCTAAAAGGCATGTTTGCGGTCTATCATACTCTAATACCACGAAGTACAGACATCGGCAGTTTAATGCCCTGGTTACAAAAAGTTTATCAATTCCATAAAGTTTATCAATATTTCTTAATTTTAAAAGTATTGATGAAAACTAAATTACATATTGGTTTTAAAAGTATTAATGCAAACTACGTTACATATCGGCAATTGTTTTTTATAAAGCTATTTTCCTTTATGTAACTATTCCCAAGGAAACAAACAAACAAATAAACTCAGTGTACTCATTACATTTTTCTTAAGTCAAACCAAGCTGTTAACAGGGTGAAGCGTCAATATACAAAATATTCAATGAAAATTACACAAAGCCCCTCTAAAAAATACCATTAATGCAAATTCAGTTGTCATTCATATTCTTGAGAATAAATAACTGGTGAAATTCAATGATAGGCCCTTCATTCACCACCTGTAATGTTTATAGTGATTAAATAGTGCAAACATTTCTACCCTGCACCTTAGGCTTCCCAGCAACCATACGAAGGGTGGAATTAATGGGAACTGGCTGGTGATCATGGGATATAATAATATGGTGGATTTTTTGGAATTGCACCCTCATCATCAGCTTCCCCATAACGGCTGTTTCTCCTTGGAACTGTTCTCCCTCCCAGGACAAATGTGCCCCCTGTGTATAGAGAGCACCCCACTGTCTCCTGTCAACATCAAAGTGTTGATAACAAAAATGGACAAAACTCACTCTGATTCACTCCCACATAGGGCACGTGTCCTTACGAACCTCATCTGTGTTACGGTGACACGCCCCTAGCACACTGGGCCCAGGGCCTGGAGTGTGTGCCAAGGCCAACCTGGGGCCCCCCTCAGGGGAGGTGGCTGGACAGTGGGAAGCTCCACACCTTCTCACAGGGCCCATGGATGCCTTTCCTCCTTTCCCAGAGAACCGCCAGCTCTGGTCAAGTTGGATCAGAAGCTAGAACTAGACACTGCCAATGCATTGTAAGTTCCAAATATTATCCAGAGCAGAAGAGAATAATTAGCAAATTAAATAATTTATATTTATATTTCTGCTTATGAAACTTAATCCTTCAGAGGCACTTGAGAAGTAGCTGTAACTAAATAAGAACATGAGCTATACATGAATTCTCCATTCAATTCCTGCAAGCCAGGAATTCAGGTTCATAAAATCTTTTCAGGAGATAAAATTTCTCATCAAGGTGGAAAGTCTGACTTAAGGAAATAAATAACCCTAATGGTAGAAGTATCATATAACTTGGCACCTGGAATAAACCAGAGAAATACTGTTTCTCGTTCTCTTATTTCACAGCTAAGGAAACAGGTTCAGATAAAGGTAAGTGTAGGAAACACATGATCACAGAGGAAGTCTCCCACCCTCCAGAGTGAGACTAAAGTGACACAACCAACCAAAGCACCCTGCCTTGATTCAGCTCTCCTTCATCAGGGTGTCCATCCCCAAGGTCAGAGAGCAGACCACCTGAGAGGTGGCGAATAGTTAGTTGCCTACCAAGAAACTGGCTGACCCATGGCCCAGGGAGCTCTCAGAGTCTGGACTGGGTTCTAGCCTGATGTTTTTCCTATAATTATGAAATAGCTTTTCAAATGAAAGATTGACACATTTATTTGCCGAACTGATATGTAGAATGGCTTACTGTTTCTGTACACAGTTTGGAAACTATGCTACCAC
This sequence comes from Rhinolophus sinicus, assembly GCF_036562045.2. Taxonomy (NCBI): domain Eukaryota; kingdom Metazoa; phylum Chordata; class Mammalia; order Chiroptera; family Rhinolophidae; genus Rhinolophus; species Rhinolophus sinicus. The sequence continues at coordinate 109,430,927 of NC_133755.1, forward strand.
TGGCATTCATTACTCAAATACGTCTGGTAGGATCATTTCAAATTTGAACATCAAATTATCAGTCTAAGCCAACACATTCATTAACTCAAAGCAGAATTAAATCTTAATTTGTGAGAGTGGAAACATTAGCTTGAAAACAGGATACACTAAAATTTAAAAAAAAAAGCAGACTTCAAACTTTACTTACTTTGTACCCATTTTTTGTTCTTAGAATTAAAAAAGAATGCATTTGGTAGTTCTTCCCTACTTGTAATGTGTATAAGTTTGCATACATAAGACACTCAAATCATCTTGAATACACACACACACACACACACACACACACACACACACAGGAATGAAAAGGTTGTACTATTAGGGCTGAGCAGTGAAGTACCCTTAGGGAATAGTACCCCCACTCCCACTGCACCCCCATGTGTCAATTGACAGGACAGACTGGCATCTGCTGAGGTGATAAATAGCCCTTGTGTTGGGGGCACAAGGGTCCTTTTAAGATGCCAACAATCCCAAACATATTTCCCTAGGATTATTTGATAAAACCACTGTCTCAAAAATTTAAGTGGCCTCTTCCTCCTTCCTTTAGTTTGCATGGGGGCATTCAACTGATGTAGTTTGAGTGTTCAGCAGGCCTGGAGCCAGGGGGAAAGGAACTTGGTCAATGTAATCTGTGTGTCCAGAAGAAGTGGGACCAGAGATACTACCGGAAAGTTTGGAAGGCTGATTACATATGGAAGAACTGGGCAGATTAGTACATATGTTAAGGGTAATAGGAACCAGGCTTCTTACTGTTAGAGAAAAGGCATACAAATATGGAACAGGAAGGCCAGAATAAATTTTAGAGTATTGAATTGGAATTGGAGGTAGAGCTACCATTGTGAACGTTTGGTTTTCAAGGTAGGTAGGTAGGTAGGTAGGTAGGTAGGTGATAGATAGATAGGTATTTGTGTGTGTATACAGATGCATATATCACTTAGTTTTTTTCTTTCTGCTGATAGAGCCTAGAAGTAATGATGTTCCTGTAGCAATGAGCACACTAAACTCCCAGATCTTGGTTTCGCAATTGTTCCCTATTAAGGGAACCAGGGCTCTTACATAAATGGCTGATTGTAGGGCTGGGGCAGGGAAGGTACAAAATGAGCCTGGAATATTTTGATTTTGCCAGAAGGAAATGATGTGTTCAAAGAATAATAAGCAAAGGAGCACAGGAGCCAGCTTCAAAGGTCTACCACTAGCCAAATATGAAATATTTTCAGGATAATGGTAATCCATGTTATGCTGTAGTAATACATATGTGGCAAAATATACTACTGCCTCTGGTAAGTTGGCAGATGATGTGCCTCTGGACTTGCAATTTTAGGGGAAGAGAGTGGTTAATATTTCCTGCATTTCACAAATTATCACAAGACAGATGGGTCCATAAATAACTGGCGAGTTTATAAGCAGGAATAAAAAAGGAATAGAGTCTAGCAACTCAGGGCTTGTAGCATTGAAAGAAGCAACTGCTAGTCAACTCCAAATAATAGATGATACAAATTAAGAAATTTATTGAGTTTGTGTCAACGGTGAAACCAAGGATATGACTGTCAAACATACGGTTTATACCTCTGAACCGATAGGGAGGCACCCGGTAAATCCTTTCAGTTGGAAAACAGAGGGCTCAGGGAAAACAGACTGAAGAATGTGGCTGTCTAGAATTCCCCAAATGTTAACTTTTACCACGTCAGCCTTATCGTATTTACTATCTCACTGCTCTGCCCCCCACAACCTACATAGGCACGGGCACCTGTGTGTGCACACACACGCACATATGCACAATTTTTCTGTACCCTTTGAGAAAGTAAATTGCAGGCATGATGCCTGTTATCCCTAATACTTCAGCGTTGATCTACAAAAATCCCACAGCTAACATCATACTTAATAGCAAGACTGAATGCTTTCCCCCTATGATCAGCAATAAGACAAGGATGTCTGCTCCTGCCACGTCTATTCAACATCACACTGGAACTTCTAGACAGAGCAACAAACCAAGAAAAAAGAGAAAAAGCATCCAAATTAGTAAGACATAACATTATCTCTATTTGCTGATGATACAATCATGTACATAGAAAATCCAAAGGACTCTACTAAAAACACTAATGTTAACAAGTTCAAGATTGAAGGATACAAGATCAGTATACAAAAATCAATTGTATTTTTGTATGTTAGCAATGAACAAACCAAAACGATATTAAGAAAACAATTTCATTTACAATAGCATCAAAGAGAATACAATACTTATGAATACATTTTTTAAAGGAAGTGAGAACTGTACTCCGTGAGCTGTAAAACATTATTGATAGAAATTAAGGAAGACCTAAATAAATCGAAAGACATCCCCTGTTCATGCACTGGAAGATTTAATGTTGTTAAGAGAGCAATACACCCCGAATTGATCTACGCATTCAATAGAAACTATCAAAATATCTGCCTCTTTTAAACAAATTGACAAGCTGACTACTCCAAAATTTCAATGGAAATACAAGAGACCAAGACTAGCCAAAACAATTAAAAATAAAACAAAACTGGAGGATCCATGCTTTTTAATTTCAAAACTTACTAAAACCTATAGTAATTAAGACTGTGGCACTGGCATAAGGATAGACATATAGATCAAAGGAATAGATCTGAGAATCCAGAAATAAACCCTTACATGGTCAATTGATTTTTGACAAGGGTAGCATGATGATTCAATGGAGAAAGAATAATATTTTTAACAAGCGGTGCTGGGACAACTGGATATCCACATGTAAAATAATAAAGTTGTACCTAACCCTTACACCATATATAAAATATTAACTAAAAATTGATCATAGATGTAAGAGTTGAAATCATTAAGCTCCCCAAAGAAAGCACAATGGTACATTTTCATGACCTTGGGTTAGGCGGTGAATGGTTTCTTAGATATGGCACCAAGAGCACGTGTGACAAAAGAAAAAATAAGCTGGACTTCATCAAAATTAAAAACTCTTATGTTTCAAAGGGCAGCATCCCGATAGTGAAAAACATCTCACAGGATGGGAGAAAATATTTACAATTTATGCATCTGACAAGGGACTTATATCCAGAAATATAAAGAACACTTACCACTCAATAATAAAAATACAAATAGACAAAGGATCTGAATACACATTTCTCCAAAGAATATACACAAATACCAATGAATATATATGTATATATATATGTATATATATATGTGTGTGTATATATATATATATATATATATATATATATATATATAAATAAATATTCCAATAGGGCAAAAAAATGCAAATATGGTAAGAAGATATATAGTATACCTATATACTCATGTGTATTAGAAGGCATATATGCTCATATACCCTTCTACCCTATTTAAATTTTACCTATATACATGTATTACCTTATCAATTAATAAAGATTTAATTTTAAAAGGTTCAAAAGATGAAAATCCTTCCAGGCCCCAAATTCTATTATATCATCATTCTACATAATTCTGTTCAACAGGGAATCTCCAAGAATCCATTGATAAATTGAGGTATGAACATTAGAAAATGGTTGTTCATGTGATTTGAGACTTTGGTACTGCTAAATATTTTGTAAACCATGTGTTTGTCACCAGAGAATTGGATATCATACAATGTACCATAGAATAAGCCTGGCTTTTTCTTTCCAAGATGAAATGAGTAGTCTACAAAGACCAGTTTCTTGAAATAAGTGGAAAAGTTTTAGATGAATGCCACTTTCCCTAATGTAGAGACGGCATCATGGTAGAGTAGAAATACATTGTTGTTTGTATCAGGCTAATGCTTGAATCCTGGCTTACCACTTAAATTCTGTGTGATCTTGAGCAAATCACATTCTCTCTTGTAATCTAAGATTCCTCCCATATAAAGGCGGAGTTACTTCTGCCCCAGCAGTCTCATGAGAGGTTGCAGGGATTCGGTGAGATAATGAGTATGAAGATGCTAATCAAGTCTAGTGATTATTAATAATTTCAGTGCTCATAATATGTAGATCATGTGTTGAAAACATCCTAAAAAGGAGTAGCAAGGTATTCAAGTGTCAGCTTTCTAGAGTTTTCTGAGAAGACAGAACAACTGAGCAGCCGCCATACATGTACTGGTTCAGAACATGTGGGGATACATGGCTTACTAAAGTGTGTAAACTGATACCTTAATGAAACATACGAGATGAGGCTGTTTGGCAGGTATCCAATTTTAGGATCGTGGAGTGGTACAGAAAGACTCCGGGTGAGATCTGAGATACTCAAATTACTGAGACCTCAGCGACTCACAGTTGTGGCAAACATACCACTCCATCTTGCTTTGGGAAAATTTGTCATTTCAAAGGCTGGTATGAGAAAAGTATGGAGAAATAGCCTAATCAAAAGGCAATTTTAACTCATAATTCAGATTAACGGTGAGTACGCCCTTTTCACATGTGATCCCAACTGAAAGGAACAAAGGAATTCTTCTTTCATAAGGTAAAGACTACAAGGGAAAGAGGGTGGTTCCCGAGGCCTCAGAGAGGCAGGAATAGAAATGTGGTGTATACATTCCTATAAAATTTGCTGGCACAAACTCACACATAAACCTGTATCTCCAAAGATGCACTAAAACTTTTATGCATTGAAGAGGTATTATTCGTATGACAAAAAGGCATTGCTTAATAATTCAGCACATGCATTAACCTAAGAAGGGTTTAAAAGTCATTTATTGGAAAGAGCAATTTATTGTCAGCCCATTTTCAAGTGGTAATTTTATTACCATTTTATGCCAAAGGTTATCATTTCTTTTATATTTTCTTTTACATCCAATTTGATATTTTAATGAGACAAATCTAGCAATAAATCATAAGATATTTCTTAATTACTTTTTTACCTCTGAGTTTTCTCACTCCTCTGCTGTTCAGTTTTCCTGGATTATATAACAGAGTTTCATCAACAACAAGAAATTAAACAGAGTTTTTTTGTTTTTTTTTTAAATGTCACTTTTCTAATATAGGCTTAGGGAGACTTGCTAGAACAGAAACTTGTGTTAAAATGAAAGTGGGGACTGGATATCAGTGGACAATGAGCTTAACATGCACAACAGAATGACAGCTGCTTTAAAAAAAACCCAAAAGGCAAAATAAACTTAGGTTCCATATATGGAAATAAAGTGCTCGGAGCACAGGAAAAGTTGTAGTTCTATTTTCTGCTGATCAAACTACAACTGAGATAAAGAGTTCAATTTGGGGAAACATCATCGAGGAGAAACACGGAGGAGAGCCACCAGAACAGAAAGAATCTGGAGACAACCAAGGGAGGAAGCACAGAAGACATTGGAGGACTGGCCTGAGGAAGAGAACAAAAGAGGGAGATAGGACAATGATCTGAAAATAGACAAAGAGCCACAAGGTGAAAGGAAGTGTGAGCTTGTGTTGTATTTATCTCACAGAGCCAGGATTCTTGTGCAGAAATCAGAGGGGAGTAAATTGTGGGTTAGTTTTCAAATTATGTTCTAGCAAATATACCTATCTAAATATGGAACCTGCTATCTTGGAAAGTCACCATTCCTCCATCATTCAAGGAGAAAATAAATGGGCATCTATCAGGGACACTGTAGAAACGTGCAGTCTGTGGAACTTGGTACAGTGATGCAAATGTCTGTGATTTGACCTGTCAAGACAGTAGCCACTGGCTACAGGGTGCAAAGAGCCCTTGAAATATGACTAGTGTGACTGAGGAGCTGAATTCTTTTATTTTTAGTAATTATAATTTAAATTTAAACAGCCATGTGAACACAGCGCCTACCATATTGGAGAGTGCAGCTATCGAGTCTAGAGAAATCCCTGATTTGGACTGGAATTTGGAATAAAGCACCTCTAACAGTTCTAACCTTACCTCTCAATGCCTCCTTCACGCTGCGTCCTTCCCTCCACTCCCCGCACTCCACTCCAGTAATACTAAATTGCTTACGTTTTCTTGAATACACACCTATTTCATGTTTGTAAATGTTTTCTTTGCATGGAAGACCCTCCTCCAACGTGTTCTGCATTTCTTCATCCTTCCTTACATTCTGAGTTATTCTTCTTCAAAACCTTTTCTGATATCCCAACACTATGTCTTTTGTATCTTGGACATATAGCTCTTATTCGGTGCATCATACAATATTCTAATCATCTATTTACATCTCCTGTCAGCCATGAAAGGGCTGAGGGAAAAGAATTCCAAGCAGAAGGAACAGCAGTTGAAAGTGCTTGGTGGGGAGGGGTATGATTAGTATGTTTGAAGAAGAGCCAGGAGCCAGATGGGTGGCAAAGGGTAATGAAGGGGTCTGTGGTAGGAGAGGAGGTTCAAGGAAAGGGCTGGGGACAGGAGTCAGATCATGTCGGGCTTTGTAAGCAGTGATGATGTATTTGGAGTCTATTCTAAGTATGATGGAAGTCATGGGAGGGATTTGAGCAGGGAATGAGCATAATCTTGCTTATATTTTCAGAGGATCACTTTGGCTGATAGCGGAGAATATCTATGGGAGGGCAGCAGTAAGAGGCATGATGTAAGCTGGGAGACTAGTCAAAATATAACCTCATCCGTCCAGGTGAGAGATGATGCACCATTCAGTACGGTAGCCACGTATTCCATGCAGCTACTGAGCACTTGCAATGTGACTAGTCCAAATTGAGATATGCTGTTAGTGTAAAATACACATAGGATTTGGAAGACAGCCTGAAAAAAAATAATGTAAAATATCTCATTAAAATATTTATTACATATTGAAATGATAAAATTTTGGATATATTTGGTTCAATAAAATACATAGTTAAAATTGATTTCACTTGCTTCCTTTTACCTTTTTGAATGTGACACCTAGAAAATTTAGAATTGTACATGTGGCTCACATTATGTTTCTATTGGACAGCACTGGTCTAGAATCATAGGGTGAAGGTGACAAGGAAAGGTCTGATACATGCTGAATTTCCAAGGTAATCTTGGCCTCGCTTATGGATAAATTGGATGAAGGGTGTGTGATAAAGAAAGGAATCCAGGGTGATTACAAGGTTTGAACTTGAGTGGCTGGGTGCTGTTTACTGAACTGGGGAATGCTGGAGTAGAAGCAGATTTGGGGGTGGGGAATCATCTGTTCAGTTTGGGACATAGTAAGAATGAGGCGTCTATTAGAAATCCAAGTAGAGATGTCTAATAAGCAGTTCAAGGGAGAGGTTGGGGGTAGGGGTTTAAAGACATGGGATTGGATGCGATCACCACAGAAATATGGATGGTGGAGAAAAGCAATCCAAGAACTGTATCTAGGAGCACTCGGGGGAAAAGAGAATCTATTGGGAAAAAAGTCCATAGCAGTGTAATATCTCAGGAGTCAAATGAAGAAAATGTTTGAAGAATGTGGGAATGATTAGCTCTATCACATACTGCTGAGAAATCCAATATGAAGATGACTGAGAAGTGTCTATTGAATTTGAAAATGGGGATCAGAACATTGTCAGTGTTGTGGTGGAGATGAGTCCTGATCCGAGTGGGTGCAAGAGAAAATGGGAGCTGAGGAAGAGGACACCCTGATTAAAGAATGTCCCTGAGTTTTGCTGTAACAAGGAACAGAGAAATTAGAGGTAACTGTAGGACAATGTGGAGTCTTGGTCTGAGAGGGATGGGATGTGGTGACAAGTGCAGAGGTTGCCTTGGGTAGGAACCCACATTGTCCTTCCTTCCAACAGAAGGGAAGGCAGAGAACACAGCTCAGAGGCAGATGAGTGTGGTGCTGGGAGTGGTGAGGGCATTTGGAAGTTCTCTTCAGATTGATTTAATTTTCTTAGTAAAATAAGAAACAAGCCATCTGCTGAGAGCTGGGAGGGAGAGACACTGTGGAAAGCATGAGGAAAGAGAGCATGTGATAAATAGTCACCTTGAAGAGTGAGAGAGTGATATTGTAGGGAAGATTTTCACTCTTGGATCACTGTCAGTCTCTCCCAAACAAGCTCTTTTATAAAACGCAATGATTTCAGTATCCATGTAGATAATTCTTCCAATACTCTGGCCTCTCAGCTCCTTGCTCTCCTCTCTTCCAGTGATCTTCCCCGCCACTCTGTCTTTTCCTCCACTTACTCCCATGAAACCCTAGACGTTATCATTTACATAAAAATGCCATCCTCTCATAATTTCAATTTCAAACACTCCACTTTCTGAACACCACCTTCCAACTTTCTCGCGTCTTTCTTCTAGTACCCCAATCCCAGCAATCCTTCACTCCATTGCTGCAGCCTTTGCACTATCCCTCACTCCATTCCTATTTCAATCCCCTCCTTATCTAGCGTAGATGCCTTGATCAACCATGATTGCCCCTTCAATATAGCCTTGAGTCCTTTGTCCCCTACCTGTCCCTTCTCACTGCTCATGGATAGAACTCTAGCAATTCTCCCATCTCTATCTTGATTCCTCAAATTGTCTTTCTCTTCTTGATTTTCCTTTCACTATACACTACATGCTGTAATTTCTCCCATTAAAAAAACCCCCACACAATTCTTTATCCTACTTCCTCCACTAACTACCACTCTTTGTCTTTCTCAGGATAGAACAAGAAAAGTCTTAAAAGAGTTGTCTATATTCACTGTTTCCAAGTCCTTTCTTTTTGTTTTCTCTTAAACCCTCTCTAATCAGCTTTTCCTTACCATCACCCCACTAAAACTCCATATTTCAAAGTCTAATTATTACTTTCAGTCCCCATTTTACTCCACTTATCAGGGATTTCATCTGCTTGTTCAACCATTTCTTCACTTGACTTCCAGGACAGCCGAGTTTTCTGATTGTCCTTCTACCTCACTGGCTACTCCTTCTGAATGCCGAAGAGCTCAGGCTGTGGGCTTGTCTTTTCTATCTCCATTTACTCACTCGGTGATCTGAGTCAGCTTCGTGATGTTAAATGCTACACATATGCTTATGACTCTCACATTTTGTCTTTGGCCTGATCTGTCCCCTGAATTTTAAGCTTATATAGAAATTCTAAGCTTATATATATCAACACCCCCACTTTAGTGTCTAACTGGTATTTCAAATCCAGAAGATCCCAAACTGGATCTTATTGTTCCTTCTAAACTTATACCACCCAGTGTTCCTCATCCAGGGTTGATGGCAACTCTACCCTTCCAGTTGTTCAGGCCAAATGCCGTGGAGTCATCCGTGATTCCTCTCTATCTCACATCCAATCGGTTAGAATATTTGCCCATTTCTTACCACCTTGGTCTACCCCAGGTCTTCCCTGACGGCTGCAGACCAAATGGTTTCATATCTTGTGCACTCTTGGTCTATGATGCACTTGGTTTGTGATACATTTGAGAAGCCCTGAGCATGTGTAAGGAAAAAGCTTTCTAAGTAAAAGAAAATAAAAGCAGGGAAGAGTAAAATGGCATGGAGGACTGCTAGTAGTGCAACATAGCTAGAGCAAAAGACGTACAAGATAAGGCTGGAGAAATACACAGAAGCCAGATTATGGAAGGCCTTTTATTATTGACTAGGCTGAGTGCTTTATTTTGCAGGCAATGAAGAGTCACTGAAAAGTCATAAGCAGATGTGTGTTGAAAAGATCACTCTTACAGCAAAGTCAAAGACGAGGTAGATGGGACATAGACGTGGAGCAGGGGCAACAGTCAGAAAGGAAAATGATTACAGTACCCTGGAATGATGACAAATGCCTGAACTAAGATAGGCTTTATAGAGATAGAAAAGAGAGGACAAAGCTCAGAAATCGTAAAAATATAGAGGCCCTTAGAGTTTGTATATCATTGAATATGGAGAAAGGAGGGAGTCAAGGATGGTTCCCAGTTTCCTGATTTAGGTGTGTTTGGATGGTGGTGCCACTACCTGAGCTAGGAGACAGGAGCAACAAGTACAGAGAGGATGAGGTTCCTACTGGACAGGCTGAGTGTCTGGTTTCCAGGAACATCTCCGTGAAGACATTCAGGGAGATTTAAATTTCATGGCTCAGGAGCTCTGGAGAGAGAATTGTGCTAATGAGTTTATGAATTATTTGAACACACATCACTTTGTTTTAGCCTGGGCCATTGGAATTGCTCAAGATAGTATGCTCAGGGAGAAGAAAAACAATCCAAGGATAGTATTCCATAGGTACAGAGGGAAAGGAGCCACTAAAGATTCAGAATAGTTGGAAGTAAGATGAGAACCAAGAAAGGGTCGTGTCTCAGAAATTAAGGGAGGAATTTCAGGAAGGGGAGTTAGCAAGTAAGATGAGGATTGTATTAGTCAGCTCAGGCTGCTGTAACAAAATACCATAGACTGGGTGGCTTTAACAACAGACATTTATTTCTCACAGTTCTGGAATCTGGGAAGTCCAAGATCAAGGTGCTTGTAGATTGGGTTCCTAGTGAGACACCTTTTTCTGACTTGCTGTGTCTGAGAGAGAGAGAGAGAGAGAGAGAGAGAGAGAGAGAGAGAGAACACTATGGTCTTGCTTCCTCTTCTTATAAGAACACTAATCCTATCATGGAGGTCCCAGCCTCATGACCTCACCAAAATGTAATTACCTCCCAAAAGCCCCTCCTCCAATACCATCACATTGGGGGTTAGGACTTAAACATAGGAATTTGGTGGGGACACAAACATTTAGGTTATAACAAGGATTAAAGAAGTCCTTTAGATTTGGCAGTCAAAAAGCATTTGGTGGCTTTGGTCAGAACAAATTTTGGTGAAGTTGTGAGTGTAGAAGTCTGACGGCAGTTAAAGGGAAAAGTCAGGAAGCCAAGACACTGATCTTAGTCTAGAAGGACAAAGATAGGAATATATTAGAGGGAGGTGCAGAACTGTTTTAAGATGGAGAGATTTGAGCATGCTCACAGGCATCTAGAAGTATCTGTAAAGAATAATTTGATAATTTTGAAATGCTGGAGAGAAAGGAGACGACTAATAGAGCAAGGTTCCTTCAGGTAATGGAAGAGGATTGCACCGGAGAAAGAAGAGTTGAACCAGCAGCAAGATTGTTTCTGCTGGGATTAGAGAAGAGGAAATAAGGCTGGGGCTACATATAGTAAACGTGCAGGTGTGAGCGGGCCAGCTTCATGGGCGCGTGACCTGTGCAGTTGCATCGGGCTCACTCTCAGAAGAGGCCTTATGCTTGGTTTCATCTCTGCTGTGGCCACTTTGAAATGCTGGATAATGTTATCTTCGAACTTGTGTTGTGTACGTGAAGACAAACAGGATAATAAAGTTTGGACCTGAACAGAGAAGATATGCCCAGCAACAGTGTACACACACTCAAGTTTAAGCCCTCGGACATGGTAGGTGGCAAGAAGTTTCCCTGGCTATCTGGCACATATGCACACGTCTAACACAGTCTGGGGAGCTCCAGGGCTCTGAAGGGGCGGCTGAGGTTGAGACCTGAGTCCAGGTTGGCAGAGATGATTGTAGGACAAGCAAAAGAAGCAGCAGAGGTGGTGGCCATGGCCCTTGTTCCAGGACAGAAGAGGAGCTTAGCATGGAGGCAGTACCAGGAGCTGCAGTAGGAAGCCAGCTTGCATCTGTCGCAGTAGCCCAACTCCGTGACATCTACACAGATATTAACTTTCCTGCATGAACACTGGGACAGGAACTATTGATGCCGAGGCAATAAACTTTGGATGAAAAATAATACAAAATACATGTGTACACATGGGCATTGCAATAAAGCATATTGGAATTATTAGAATATTTCAGAATTTCTGATTTTGAAAACTACTGCAACACTGTCAAGCAAATCGCCGTTAAATTGCCATTGAATAAACTTACATTTAAAGTTAAATTCAAAATTAACACAAAACTGATTTGTATTAAGAGTTAAATCTTTTTCAAAAAATTGTTCCACAAGAATCATCAGGTCTAGGTACTAACATTAATAATTCAAAATACTTTCTTAGAAATTTATCTCAGTGTTGTCATAGCCTATAAAATACTTGTAAGAGCTCCCATAATAGTTGCATCAGCAGGAAGATTCTTCTCAAAATTAAAAATTATCCAATATTATTTGCAATCTTGCATTTGAAAAAAGCCACTGATGTTGCTTTCAGTTATATCGATTGAAACTGAAGTTGCTGAAAGTAAAAATTTTGCCAACCTACTATACAAACTTAGGGAACTATGAGCCAGAAAAATCTTGTGATTAGGATGTCACATTAATAAAATATTGTTATTTATTGTATTATATAAAATAATGACACCAAAGATTTTTTTCAATTTGTAATTTTGTTTTATTCAGATATTGCTATTATTCCTAATATATTTCACAATTAATAAATATTTTTAATGGAAAAACTTTATCTTTAGTGCCTTTAACTGCAGTTTTTATCTTGCTTTTTAAAATCGGGAGCCCTGTGTTTTCATTTTGCATTCAACCCTGCAAATCATGTAGCTGAACTAGATGTGAGGATGAGTTTTTGAGGAAGTTCATGTCCGATATGCTCACGTTTTTTGTTCTTTCCTTTTGGAAAGTTGACGGCAAGAAAAATGAGTGGGGAACGGGGAGTAAAAGAACGGTGGGTTCTGATTGTTGGCTCCAGCGAGAGTTTTAAAGGTATAAAATGTCATGTGGGAAGTTAGTAAGGGAATGTTGTTCTTTTCCTGAGGGTTTTAAAATATTTTCAATGTAATAATTTCCATAAGCTTTTTTTATTACTACATCTATAATATTCATTTTATGACCAATCATAAAGAAAATTACATTTGGGAATTATCTTATTTCTACCAAAACATTTGATGGGTTTAATACCATGCTATGAAAAGTGGGATACATTTAGCTTGACTCGATATGAAATAAATGATGTGCTAAGGCTTCAGTTGCTGTAGATGATAGAGAATAAATGTAAGAGTGTCACGAAAACTATAAAAGATTTTAAGTACTATAGTCATTAAATTTAGTTTTGGTAAATGATCTATAAAATATGAGTTTTAAAATGTATTTGGGGGCTGGGGAATGGGAAAAAAGGTGAAAGGGATTAAGAAGCACAAATTGCCAGTTACAAAAATAGTTACAGGGTGTAAAGTACAGCATAGGGAATATAGGCAATAATATTGTAATAACTATGTATGGTGCCAGACAGGTACTAAACTTAATAGGGATAACTTCATAAGGTATATAAACAGATACATGAAAAGATACTCAATATTGCTAAGTATAAGTGAAATGCAAATCAAGACCACAATGAGAGATCACCTCACACCGGTTAGAATGGCTATGATCTATAAGACAAGAAATAACAAGTATTGGAGAGGATGTGGGAAAAAGGGAACCCTAACACACTGCTGGTGGGAATGTACATAGGTGCAGCCACTATGGAAAACAGTATGAGGTTCCTCAAACAATTAAGAATAGAGCTAACATATGACCCAGGAATCCCTCTTCTGTGTATCTACCCGAAAAATGTGAAAACACTTATTTGTAGATAGATATAGATATAGATATAGATATAGATATAGATATAGATGATATAGATATATATCCCTTTGTTCACTGCAGTATTATTCACAGTGGCCAAGACATGGAAACAACCTGTGTCCTTCAACAGATGATTGGATAAAGATATGGTATATATACACAATGGAATACTACTCATCCATAAAAAGATGAAATATTGCCATTTGTGACAACATGGATAGATCTTGAAAATATGCTAAGTGAAATAAGTCAGACAAAAAAGACAAGAACCATATGACTTCACTCATATGTGAGATATAAAACAAAAAGCAACAAATGAACAAACGAAAGAAACTCATAGACACAGACAACAGAATGGTGGTTACAAGAGGGGGAATGGGGTGCAGGGAGGACGAAAAGCGTAAAGGTGTCAAATATATGGTGATGGAAAGAGAATAGACTTCCGGTAGTGAGCACACAATAGAGTATACAGATGTTGTATGATAAAGTTGTACACCTGAATTTATATAATATTATTAACCAATGTTACTCTCAATAAATTTAATAAAAAAAGAAATATCTAATCACTATGTTATACACCTGAAATTAATATAATATTGTATGTCAACTATGATTGAAAAATAATTTTTTAAACTATTTTTGCTTGTTTTTAAAAGTGGAATATTTCAGATTATAAAATTGACATATGCTCTTTACTGAAATTCTTTTTATAGAGAGAAAAAGATTATTCACAATTCCTTCTTTCAAAGTCTACTACTGTTACCATTTTGATAGGTTGTATTCCAATATTTTCCTCAACAAATTAATTAAAATATAATTATGATCATATAGTTACATGTTACATAAATTCTTTATATAAATTTTAATATTTATATGATGGTCCATTATGTGGCTCTGTCATACACGATTTATCCATTTGCCTACTGTTGGACATTTAGGTTGTTTCCTAATTTTACATAACTACATGAAGATTCCTCATTGAACTCATTTCCAATTGAAATATTTCTAAACTTAAACTAAATTTAATCATATTCAATTTCTCTGACTTCCCCCCTTCTTCCCCTTTTTAACACACAAAAATGTGAGTCACTGACCTTATTTGAATTTTAGTTACAAAGACTATTATGCATTTATATATGTATATATATATATGTTTTTGTTTTTAAGGTGAAAAAGCACTAAGGCTAATCTCACAGGAAATTAACTTTATGAACTTATTTTCTGTTATCTCACCTTGTACTTGAAATGCCTGAGAATTTCTTAGCAGGGAGGAAAGACAACTGTTCAGCTATTGCATGATCGCTAAACTAATCATTGCAGGAGAGAACTCAGACTGGAAACAGGCTGAAGATCCCTGACAAATATCATAAGCTGTTTTCTGTCACCCCTGAACTATTTAAATGTAAATAGGTCATTTGGGAGCACTTTCAGATTCTCCAAAATAACCACTGTAACTAGGAATGTTTCATTTGTTCTCTATTCAATTTAATTTGACCATTACTGGCTGCTCCAGGATATTTATTTTGTGGTCAGGCGACTTGAAAGAGTTAACATACTTTGCAAATGCCTTACTTGTGTTTGGGATTAATATACTCCCACAGCAGGATCTGGCTTATTAGAGCTTCAGATATGTCTAAAGAAAATTCTATGTTAGATGCATCACTGAAATGCTTGCTGTCTCACCAGGAGCCCACATGAAAATAGCTTGGTGGAGTAAACTTATTTTTGTCTTTTTCTTCCCATGAGTTTTCCACAAAACAGCTGGCCTTTTCTAAAATGAGATTGACTAACCATTTACAAGATTTGAGAAGGGACTAATTAGTATTGTAGGTTGATTGGGGATCGTGTCTATTTTTATTTTTAAAAAAATCACACGCAGAGAAGCATTTGGTGGCTTGCTTATAAAATTACTTTTCACCAACCAGTGTTAACTGGTGTGGCTATTGCGTAGGAACAAAGTCTGTGATTCTTTATCACTGTTTGAAATTGGGCCCATTGTAATCAGTGCTACTCAGCTCCCTGATTTTACAATTTTACAGGTTTAGGCAAGAGATAACAGAAACCCTATCTCTTGTTTTCACAGATATATCTTCATTAATTTTTCAACATAGAAGCTATGACTCAAGTCCCTTTTGCAGGCCTTTTCTTTGGGGGTTGAACAGAGATGACAGGATACAGCACAGGAGTCTTGCCTTTGATGGAACAGGGACCATGAGTTTCCCCCCAACCCCGCCCCAACCTCCCTGCCTACCTCCCGATCTCTGTTGAAGAGGCTCCTTCAACCCTACCTAGACTGGGCCAATCCTTACTTCCAAAAGAACATTATGATGGCTTTTTCAGGGTTAAATTTCCTAGCCTAGAATCTCACTGTTCATCAGGTAGATTAAGTACTCTCATTAACTACTCTAGATTAACTCCTGCTCTTCTGTTACTATCCTCCAGCTGGATTAAATCCACTGGTTAACTTGAAATTCCTAAAGAAACAGGATCTTTCTTTGCTCTTTCTACATGCTTGTAGAATCTCAGCCTCACACTGCTTTTTCTGTGCCCCACCCTTTTTGGTCTGGCTATGTTTACCCCTCAATGCAGTTTCATTCTAGAGGTCAGTTTCCCAGACCACACCTTGTCCCACTAGAAAACAAAAACAAACCCAACAAAAGACCTCCAAATGTAATACCAACAATAACAAATTTAGAGTCTGTTCACTGTATTCCCACAGCACCCTGAACTTAAGCTTTAAATAGCACTTGTACTTTATAAGAACCTGTTACTTGGGGGAACATCACCCCTGTTAGATGGTAACGTTCTTGAGAACACTGTTTTGTTCATGTTTATATGCCATCATGTTAAAGAAGTATATGAGATCTGACAATTAAGTTCATGAACTGGTTGCAACGATGTTGCTAACCTGTTTTGATCTCCAAGGGATTATTCATTATGAATTTGCACCAACTGGACAAACAGTTAAACAAGTTTACTATTTGGAAGTGCTGAAAAGGCTGTGTGAAAAGTTAGACGACCTGAACTTTGCACCAACAATTCATGGCTCTTGCATCACGACAATGCACCAGCTCACAGGGCACTGTCTGTGAGGGAGTTTTTAGCCAGTAAACTAATAACTGTATTGGAACACCCTCCCTACTCACCTTATCTGGACCCCAATGACTTCTTTCTTTACTCGAAGATAAAGGAAATATTGAAAGGAAGACATTTTGATGACATTCAGGACACCAAGGGTAATATGACGACAGCTCTAATGGCTATTCCAGAAAAAGAGTTCCAAAACTTCTACGAAGGGTGGACTAGGTGCTAGTGTCAGTGAATAGCTTCCCAAGGGGAGTATTTCAAAGGTGACCCTAGTGATATTCAGCAATGAGGTATGTAGCACTTTTTCTAGGATGAGTTTGTGAACTTGTCTGACCTGTAAGTTCAAAGGAATTTGCAATCGAATTGTGAGAAAAGGTATATTTATATAAAACCAACAGTAAAAAATTATGTGTAATTAAGTTAAAAACTATTTGGTATAATTATTAGAGCAATAGGAATTTATAGACAGGACTGATCCATGAGGCAGGAGCAATCTAAGGAGGCTTCTTAGGGAAGTTGAGATTAATATTGGCCAAATGTTGCTGTTGCAATAGGACTGGGGGAGGGCAGGTGTTATAAGCTGAGAAAATAAAATGAACAAAAAGGTGAAGGCTTGAATGAGCCTGAAAGCTGAGTAAAATTAGCCAGATGGAGAAGACTGGAACATGGAGGAGGAGTCTCAGGTGAGATCACAGCAAGAATGAAGCACAAGGACAGAACTAGCCTGACTAGAAAGAACAGTAAGTAGTATACTGTGGTAAGAAGGGATTTAGATTGGACCTGATAAGAAATAAAGAATCACTATGGGTTCCTAAGCAGAAAATGACTGTGGTAAGTTGTTACTGTGGTAGATTGTAACCCTGATCCCTGATTGCCAAGGAATTACTCCTCTCAGCATCCATGCATTTACATAGACAAAGTTTCTTCTGTCTCTCCTCCCACATTGACTCTGAGCTTGGACTTGTCACTTGCTTTAGCCAAAAGGATGTCAGCCAACATGACTTCAGTGCATTGGGGTTTGTCCTTTTGGAATGCTGCTTTTGCTGTGTGAGCAAGTCCAGGCTAGCCTCCTTGAGGAGGAGAGACCATGGAGAGACAGAGGAAAAACACACGAAGAGCGAGCAGTCATTCTAGTCATCCTAGCTGAGGTACCAGATATGTAAATGAGGACATCTTGGACTATCCAATCCCAGTTGAGGTACCAGATTATTACAGTTGCCTGAGTGACTGCAGGTGAGACAACAAAAGAAACATCCAGCTGAGACAAGCCAGAATTTCTGACTCATGGAATTGTGGGCAGTAAAATGGTTGTTTTCAGCTATTAAGTTTAGGGACAGTTTGTTACACAACAATAGGTAAATGAATAATATGAAAGGTTTTGTTCCTATTTCTCTTGCCGCACCTTCTTGGTCACCTGCTCAGGTTTATTATGCTTAGCTTATATCAATACATAATAAATATTGATATTCCTGAAGGCTCAATCTTAGGTTCTCTTCTGTTTTCACTCAGTTTTCCCTCTTCATGTGATTTCATCCACTTCCATGGTTTCTTTAACATAATAATGTATCATATACTTATACAGCTTCAGCCCAGACCTCTTCTCTGAGCTCCAGACTAAGACGTCCAACTGCCTGCCTGACAGCTCCACTTAGATATCTCAAAGGCACTTCAGACTTATGATCACCCTAAAACATATTCCTATTTGGTATTGCCTTGCTCGGTAAGTGGCACCATGAACCCAGCTGCAAAAATCAGAAATCTCAGCCATGTTTCCCCCCCAGCTTTACTGAGGTATAATTGACAATTAAAACTTGCAGATACCTAAGGTGTGTAATTTGATTTGATATATGTACATCTAGTGAAATATTCACTAAATATTCACTTAATCAAGATTATATCCTACACTTCTCATAGTTCCCATTTTATTTGTTTGTTTGTTTGTTTGTTTATGGTGATAAGACTTAAGATCTATCCTCTTAGCAAATTTCAGTATAAAATAAAATACCGTTAACTATAATAACATTGTTACACATTACATCTCCAGAACTTATTCACCTGAGAGTCATTCTTGTTTTTTTTTTTTTTTTTTCAATTTGAAAGCAGTCATTGTTTATTAACTGACCAGATTACAAAAATGCCCATGGTAGATATCTTAGTTCATACTCCTAATATGCCTGTTGATCTGGTCTTCCCTGTGCCAGCATCTCCACCTTGTACAAAGTGGGTGGTCTTTTTCTTCATTTCACCTCATGGAGAACATAATTTGAAGGGCCACAGGAAGTTGTTTGCTTCTTTGAAGCGTTTTCCAACAGTACAGATCTCATGAATCAGGTTCTCCATGCAGATGATGCCATATTTACCAAGAGATCAAGCAATCAATGTGTTATCTGTCAGGACAATTTGCTTTTTGTTGATTTTGCCATAACCACGGTTGTAGATCAATTCATTTACTGACTTCAGGTGTGGGTACCCCCGAGCGATTTATGGTTCCACAATCCTCAGCATGTTAATGGATGCCTTGTTGAGCTTGACAAAGGTGACATTGAAGATCTGGTGAAGGTGAAGAAGCTGCAGCACCTTTCGGACTTTGGGACTCACACGATGGATGCCTCTGATCCTGATGACAAATGCCAACCTGTGTATGCCACAGGTACGTAGAAGTTGCCATCTTTTCTTGCCATCCTTGCCACTGGACTCTCAGTGCTGGACATCTGCCTATATGCTTTGTGATAGTGCTTTGCTTTTTCCTAGATAAGCTTCCTTCTTACCTTTCGAAGCATCTTTTGGGCAGACTTCTTTCTCATGTGCTTGATCTTCAGCTTTGCGAAATTCTTTCGCATTTTCTTAAGGGTTTCTGGCACAGCAGGAACCTTCTTCTCTTCTGCACCCTCCATGATTCCAGCCTGAAAAAGAGCTCAGAGTCATTCTTGACACCTTCTTCTTCCTTTCTGCCCCTATTGTCCATCACTAGGTCTTGTTGATTTCACCTCTCAACGCTTCTCAAATCCATCCACTTCTTACCATCTCCATAACCACCACCCTCCTCCAGTCATCATCATTTCATCTAGAACCACTGCCAAAGAGGCCTAACTGCTCTCCCCGTATCCACTCTTGCCTACATGCAATCTGTTCCCAACACTGCTGCCTGGAGCGTTTATTTTTCAGAACATAAATCTGACCATGTCAGTCTAGAGCTGAAACACTCTAACAACTTCCTGTGACTCTTGGGATAAAGACTAGAATCTCAACTGTGGCCGAAAAGGCTGTATTAGTTGCAGTTCTCCAAGAAGTAGATGCTAAGACAGGAGAAGACATGAAAGATATTTATTACGGAAAATGGCTATGAAAAATAAAGGGGAGGAAGGTCGAGAATGTGGGAGCGCTTTCAGATGATGATGCACGTCTAACACCTGTGAAAGAGCGGGGAAAGGAAGGAGGACGGGGCAGGAAGAGGCTCAGATTCCAGCAAACTTCTGAGAAAGTTTTGGCCAAGTTAATGTTGCCGGCTAAAGGAGTCTCTTGTCTGCAGTCGTATCCTCCCCTCCCACCTCTATCCCTTGCATATGTTCAGTCATTGAGCAGCTCAGGGGAAGTATGGCCTCAGTGTGGACGTAGCTATCGATCCAAAAGAGCAATGGCTCAGGTTGTCAGTCAAATGCTTCCCTGCAGCAGGAAATCAGAGCGTGCGTTTTTACGACTACCACATGGACTGCGTTATCTGCTGGGAATGGATGAAAAGTAGGCCCTACCCTTTGATGTGAGGTCTACGGGTTCTAAGAAAATGGCAGTGGGTGAATTAGGGTCAGGGAAAGTATGGAGACAAAGAGGCCCATCTGAGTGTGAGGAGCTAATGAACCAAATTACGGGAGACATTTTAAAGAAAGATATGAAGTGACTAGGTCACGTATTGGACATTTCATTTACTTGAAATAAATCAAAGATGACTCTATGGTTTCAATTCAGTCAATGGGGATTATGGAGATGCCAGTGGCAGAGGCAGGAAAATTGGAAGGTGGAGCCTGAATGAGGAGGAAGATGAGTTTCGTTTTGAAGACACAGATTTCTAGATGAAGCCAGGCTCTCCTATTGGAAATGGTCAGTGGGGTGCTGGGAGATGTAGACATGAAGCTGTGGAGTAAGCTCCTCCAAGAGGCTTACCGTGGCAGCCACGTCACAGAGTCCTGGGAATCTAGGTTGGGTGAGCCTGCACTGGGGGGAGAATAGGGAGATAAGCTGAGAAGAAATGTGAGGCCAAGAAGGAAAATGCTGGTTTGGTATCTAATAAACCAAGCAGATGGTCAGAGGAGCTCTCAGTGCAAAGTGTGAAGGTAGACATGTGGAATCTGTCTGGGAACTGACTAAATGGAAAGGAGGGCTCCAGAAAGATGGAAGGTTTGAACAAGGTAATGGAAAAGAGACCCAGGAAAAGATTCTCTGAGCCTATTGGCTGTCAGTGCTGTCAAGGCTGTCAAGGTCTGTAGGTTTGGCTATGCTCAAGGACAGAGGCTTATGCTAGTTCATCAGAGTAGAAGTGGATGGTGGAAGCTGGAAGAATGCAGTCCCTGAAAAACACACATGCACTTTAGAAGAGAAGAGCAAGGGGCTGGGACTCAACAATGAGGGAATGGAATGAAGAGGAGTTTTTATGAGGCTCAAAGGAAAGTTGGGATGCAGAAGTGCTGAGAGTAGTTTCAATGAAGGAGAAGGGGAAATTCTCAAAGCAGAATCAAGAATAATGGGAACAGATAAAACCAAATTATGCTCAATTTCCTAGTGGACCCATATGGTAAATTTGTCTCCTGATACCCCTTTTCAATATTTTTTTATTGAGGTATAATTTATGTGCAATAAAATGCAGAGATTTTAGGGATATAGCTGTGACAATTATATACACTTGTGTAAATCACCACCCCAATGGGTATAACATTCCTTACTCCCACCAGCAATAGAGTACCAGTTGCTACTTAATATTTGGTATCGGTATTGTCAGTCTTTTTCATTTCAGCCAGCTAGTGCGTGTAAAGTTATATCTCATTGTGGTTTTTATTTACATTTCCCTAATGACTAATGATTTTGCACACCTTTTCATATACTCATTGGTCATTCTTGTATCTTCTTTTTGGTATATCTCAAGTCTTTTGCCATTTTTAATGAGTTATTTGTCTTTTTAAAGTTGATTTTCAGTTCCTTATATATTCCCTAAACAAGTCTTTTGTATTTATCATGCAATTAAAATATTTTCTCCAAATCTATAGCTTGTCTTTCCATTTTCTTTTTTAAAACATATTTTCCAAATTTCATATTTCCTTTTCCCCCCAGCATTTTTGAGATATAATTGACACATTCAAAGGAGGAAGGGGATAGTTCTCCAAAGGAAAATAGGGCACTGCTACTAGAAGGAGGGGGGAGTGATTCTGGGAGGACAAAAACAATAAATGCTCACTGCACCCTTAAAAATGCAGAACATATATCTTACAATTTGTGTTTATGTCTCCTGATTAAACAGGATGAAATTGCCTTTATCAGCTTATCTTTAAGTCTTCCCTGAAATAATTGGGCTTGATTAAGTTATAGTACTGCCAAGGCCAAATTTGTGAAAGCAGAGTGTACTTGATGAGAGCCCATCCCAGGTTAGTTTTGTTGTAATTATTGTTGTGTTAAATCTTAAAGTTGACTGTATTTCTGGTTACTTAGAATTTTTCTTTCTAAATTGAGAGGCAGAGACTCTGAAATCTAATATTAAGTGGGGGAAAAGGGATAACATTAAATAAAAGTGAGTTAGGAGTGATATAAGTAGTTTTATGCATTAGCTTCCCTTTTTAAAAATTGCTTAAAAAGTTATGTTTCTTAATTTTGCTTCTAGAAACTATATATTTTCACATGTGAGCTCCTGCATTCAATCTGATTTGCATTCATTCATTCATGCATTCAGCAAACATGTGTTAAGGACTTGCCATATGCATTAGTGGTGGGGGCTCTGGAGATCTCAGACAAGGAGATAGTGAGAGAACCTGATTTATGAATATAGACAATAAATCATTATAGGAATGAGGGATGGGGCAATGATTGCTTTGTTCACTAATTTTCATCTCTAGTACCTAGCACAGTGCAAAAAGGAGCTCAAAAATGTATTGTTGAATGGATGAATAAATTAATGGATGGACTAGTCAACTCTCTTGTCAAAAGACTAGTGAGGTTGGAAGTGTGGAGAATAATGCGAAAGATCAGGTTGAGGAAATTTTTCTTAGAGTTGTTTAATTCTGCTTCAAGAAAATGCTTATAAGAAAGAAAGCTAATGTTGCCACAGCCCAAACTTGAGAACTGTGGTTCCACCTGGCATCTGCCTTCAGGTACACATGTAGATTGGTTATCCTGTCTCCAACAAAGGACTGCAGGAGTTGGATGTGCTCTTCTGGCTCCTTGTATCAGGCTTTTTGTGACTGGGGACCATGGTTGCCCCTATGACCACTAAAAAAATGTCAGTGTTTCTGTACTGGGGTAAAAAAGATGAGGCTGAAGAATTTGGAAGTTACATTTTCTTACATTGAGCAGTGTGGTATTGTGAGCACTTGTAGAATAGACACCTGCTCAATACAGTATATCTGGAAATATATACTTGTTAGAGGGTCGGGAAGAAGTGTGTGGAAGTCACACATCTGCAACAGAGACCACACTCTCCCCACAATGAGGGAGTCCACTGGTGTCTAAGCATAGATCAGCAGAATGCTCCACATACCAGTCGAGCAGCCTTTTGGAAACACAAACACAGCAACATTCCCTGATGTAACTTTTCAAAACAAAACAAAACAAACTCTGGGTCTTTCCTGATTTTTCCTTTTGTGAGTGTGTATGTTGTTTGTATATCTCCATGTTTGTGTGTTCCTCTTGCCTCAATACACTCAGCCCCTGTTAGCTTTTGTCATTGCTGGATCCAACTTGTTACACTATTTTCCATCCCAGGGGGGTAGCATGGCTCACGAAAAGAGCAGAGCCTTAATGCCAAAAAGACCTAACCTCAAATGCCACTTATGCTATTTAATATGTAGGCAACTTGCAACAAAGTATCCAACATCTCTGAGGCACAGTTTCTGTGCTCTTTATTGATGTCTTCATTTCTCTTTCTAGGTACAGGGTAGGATTACACATCTGGCTCTCTTGATATTAGGACATTTGATGCACTTACTTGTTTTGGCCAATGGATTGAGAGAAGTAAACATGTGTCATTCCTGGGTAGAAGCCTGTAAGAGACTCACCCTGTAGCCTTTTCCTTGAAACATGACAAAGACTCTATCACTCTGGTACCTGAGAGAGGGTGATATAAAGCAGAATCCCTCCCAACCCAATGGACATGTAGCATGACCAAGAAATCAAGTGCTATTGTTTGAATCATTAAGATTTTGGGGCTATTTATTACTAAACATGAGGTAGCCCATTCTGTCTGATGTTTCCTAACATGAATAATGAGTACAATAAGATTTCCCTTAAAGAGCTGGTGTGAGGATTATTAACCCACAGTAGGGGGATTGAAAAGCAGTGGCTCTTATGACAGTCACTCCCATTCTCCCAGTTGTCCACACCTGCTGCTCTTACCAGACATTTCATCTACACCCTCACACGTGGATCACTCTTGTCCATTTCATTCCACCCATATTTTTCCTTCATTTCCCCACTTTCCCTCTTTTTCTTTGTCCTCGGTGGAATACCAGCTCCATCATGGTCAAACTCTCTAAACCTGCGTCTCATCTTCCTCCTCCAGCTGCAAACAGATTTTTAGAGTAAAAAAGGACCTACCTCTCTAAGAATCTGTGGAAACTGACCTTCAGCCTCACTTCCTAGCCATCAAGCTTCTCTAGACACCTTAATATCTGGATCTCATCTGGAAGTAGAAGTTACACTTTCCTCTGAGAGCTAAGTACTCTAGGTCACTAGGTACTGTAGGTACTGGTTTTTTTTTTTTTTAGCTGTTATCATCCATTTCTTAAAGGGCCAAATCACCTCTGGTTTAAAAGCAACCTGCATTTTGGACACTTCCCTTACCTTACACTCCACAATGAACCCTAGCGGTGCTTCCTATCCTTATACTTACTCTTTTTTCTTTTCCTTCCCTTTCCTTCCTTCCTTCCTTCCTTCCTTCCTTCCTTCCTTCCTTCCTTCCTTCCTCCCACCCTCCCTCTTTTTCTTTCTCTCTTTCTAACCATCCCCATCCTTCCCTCAACATTTTACTGAAACACCAGATAATCCCAGTCTCTGGGAAGCCTCTCCAGATGATTTTTCTTCTCCTGTTCCTGGGCTAAAGACCAGTTGTGAAGGAAAGCAATGAACTGTACATACCCATGATGACATGCTGTGTTGTCTAAAACTGAAATGATTGAAGTTGGCATTAATGCTCACTCTTACGTCTTCAAAACCTCTCTGCCCATGGCCTCTGCTTCCCTTCTGGCCACACGTCACCTCCCTTTTCGATGGTTCACCTTCCTTCGTCCACTCCTTATTTTCCTGACAATCCCCAGAGTTTTGTGCTTGAGGCCTTTCTCTTTTAAATCTACATGCTTTCTCTAGAGGAATATCATCCACCTTATGGCTTCTATGACCATTTAAATATAGATGACTCCCAAATAACTTTCACCAGCACTAACTTCTCCCTAGAAGTAGATAAGCAATTCCCTATTAGACATATGAAGCTGGATGTCCTGTGGACACCTTAAATTTACATGTCCATTTCTCCTCTGACCCCAAATCTGTACTGTTCCCTTAAATTCTTTTTATTGGGGAGGGGGAGCAGGACTTTATTGGGGAACAGTGTGTACATCCAGGACTTTTTTCCAAGTCAGGTTGTTGTCCCTTCAGTCTTAGTTGTGGAGGGTGCCATTCAGTTTCAAGTTGTTGTCCTTTCAGTCTTAATTGTGGAGGGTGCAGCTCAGCTCCAGGTCCAGTTGCCGTTGCTAGTTGCAGGGGGCGCAGCCCACCATCCCTTGCGGGAGTCGAACTGTTGTGGTTGAGAGGATGCGCTCCAACCAACTGAGCCATCTGGGAGCTCAGCGGCAGCTCAGCTCAAGGTGCCATGTTCAATCTTAGTTGCAGGGGGCGGAGCCCACCATCCCTTATGGGGACACGAGGAATTGAACTGGCAACCTTGTAGTTGAGATCCTGCTCTCCAACCAACTGAGCCATCTGGGAGGCAGCTCAGCTCAAGGTGCCATGTTCAATCTTAGTTGCAGGGGGTGCTGCCCACCATCCCTTGCGGGACTCGAGGAATTGAACTGGCAACCTTGAGGTTGAGAGCCCACTGGCCCATGTGGGAATTGAACCGGCAGCCTTCGGAGTTAGGAGCACGGAGCTCTAACCGCCTGAACCACCGGGCTGGCCCTGTTCCCTTAAATTCTTGATATGGATCAATGGCATCACTACTTACCTGTCTTCCAAGTTAGAAACCTTGGTGTTATTCTCACTTCCTTTCTCTCAGCCCCCACACACAGTCAGCTGCCAAATTTTGCTGCTTCTAATTTTAAAACGTTTGGTTCTCTCTTCCAAACTGTATGCTCCTGGCTTAAAATAGGCCTTCAGCATTTCTTCTGTGGACTATTATTGCAACATCCTTGTCTGTAATCTGTTTTCCTGATAACATTCCCCCCCACACATGTTCTCTAGTCTACCACTACAGTTTGAGAAAACAATGTTAATCAACTCTTTTCTCTGTGTAAAAGTTTCTGCTTATTCTACATGTCCATGGGGTAAAATTCACACTCTGTAGTTTGGCTACAAAGCTCTTAACATCCTGGTCCCAATCTACCTCTCCACTTTGTTTTCTTTCCTACCTATTTATTCTCCACGCACATTCTAGTTTCCTGTAGCCTCATAATCTCACTACTTCCAACGTATAAGCATGCACTTTCAGAAGTCCATACATATATTTTTTCAAGCTATTCCAGTTCCTCCTCTCCACTCCTATTCACTTGAGAAATTCTTACAGCTGTTAAAACCAAATTTAAGCATTACGTACTTGACAAAGCTTCCCTGATTCTTCCAGGCTATTGCTGTTGTGTTCCTTTTGCTCCCAGGGCACTTTATATTTGCTATAAGACTTTACAATGTGGCTTTTAATTTTTCTATTTACACTTTGTATCTCACAAAAGACTGTAAAACATGTAAGTTTCTGATTAGAAGAGAACTGACTATACGTTGTTTAATAAATATTGGTGAAAGAATGCAGTTATTATCCTCCTAATATTTTGCACTCATTTGATATCAGTCTTCTTTGTTTTTCTGCTCTTCCTATTGTGCCCCAAATAAACAATCAACTCAAACTCAGATTTTACTAGCCTCTAGGCTGACAATCTAGAACAGCACTGTTCAATAACATAGCCACTAGCCACATGTGGCTATTGAGCACTTGAAAAGCAGTCAGTCCAAGTTAAAATGAGCTGTAAGTGTAGAACAATATGAAAACAAGAATGTAAAATATTTCGCTAATAATTTTTTATATTACATGGTGAAATGACAATATCTTGGATACATTGGATTAAATAAAATGTACTATTAAAATTAATTTTCCATTTCTAGTTTTATTTGTAAATATGGCTACTAGCATATTTAAAAGTACATATGTGGTGTGCCTTGTATTTCTATAGGTATTGCTGTGGTCCTTCAATCCATCATATAGATCATTTCCTGGTAGTAAGCCTGTCTTGTTAGTTTTTCTGAATCCTTGCAGTGCTAAGCAGAAATTTTCTGGGGGAAAACCACTCAAAAATGGTGTCTGTTTACTGCTGGACTTCCCCCAAATATCCGTTTTTTTCAGTGCTGCTACCGATATCTTAATTGAAGAATCTACAGGTTTTCTCGTGTCAGCTGCATTAAGGTTAGATTGCTTTGCCTGGATCCCAAAGCCTTGTTTAATCCTGTTGCACTTGACTTATCCAGCCTTATCTTTCACTTGTCCCCTAAGTATTACCCCTGTCCTTCACTGTTTTCCAAGTTCATTGAAGCCTTTCTGCTTTTGTGCAGGCAGCTCTTGCTCAATAGCACCCTCCCTAGGCCCACTTCTAAATCAAACCAATCTTCTAGATGTGCCTTAAAAGTTCTACCTCCCACAACATATATATATATTTTTAATTGGAACGCACCCTGATATCCTTCCAGTTATTGTCAGGACTATGCAGTTTAAGTTCTAATTTGTTCAATTACTCAGCATCTTCACTGCCATCGTCATTCAATTTAATTCCACAAACTTTGAGACTCTGCCAAAAATGGGCAAGAGGTACACACAAGAGCTTCCTTTATGCAGGGTCTGGACTAGGAATTGGCCCTATAAAAAGGTGTAAGACAAGACTCCTGCTCATTACCTTTCTTAGCATTTGCCCCTCCACTAGAAAGGGCCATGTTTATCCTAATTACATAAGCCCCATATTAGAAATTGTTAATAATACACAACATGCCAAAACATTCAAATGGTCTTACCCAGGGTTCAAATCCCATGAGCTTGGATCAGGGAACTCTAGGGGTGTAATAGTTCAGTGTGTTGTTTTCCTAGTTTTCTTTTTCATGCATTAAAGATCAGTGTTTATACAGCTTGTTACTGTGACACTACCCAGTATTTGGCTCCATGACTACACTTTTCCCTCCATATGGAAGACCTTGTTGCCAGATGTTTTACACTCTGGAACCAGACTGCTTTGGGTTTGAATCTCACCTCCTCCACTGAGTAACTCTGTAACCTGGGTGTGGGGACTGAGTCCCAGAGAACAGTTTCCAGGTTCTCAGCCTCACGAGGAAAGGTGCTGGCTCGGGTAGTAGATGGCCATCAGCTGTGACTAGTTGGCCATCAGCTGTTACTCGTTAGCCATTAGCCACTGATATAACTGCCGTGGCTACGCAGGCAAGTTGGTGCGTTGGTTAGCAGAGAAGCGGGCGGCGGGTGGTGGGTTGCAGATCGTGTTGCTCCTGCTTCCTGCCTCTCCAACCCCGCCGCCAGCAAGAAATAGTGGTATGAACCCCCATCCGTGGCTCCGTGGGTGTTCCTTTTTGGCCTCACCATATCCTGCGTTCTCGTGTGGGGAGCGGGACCAGAGACCCTGCATGACACTGGACAAGGTACTGAACTCCATGCCTCACTTTCCTACCTGTATAATGAGGATAATAGTATCATAGGGTTGTGATAAGGGCTAAATGAGTTAATAGCTCATGGCACAGAGTAATGAATAAATGTTAGTCCTCGCTGCATGTCACTACAAGACTATTACTCTCCCCTGAAAAGCAAGAGACTGTTTTGTCTATTTTATTCCATGTGTGTCTCTAGCTTCTAAAATAGTGACTATTTCAAAACTGCAGGAGACTAAACATCGTATGAATAAACAAGTCCACCTAATCACTTTTATTTCTTAATTTCCAATGTTGTACCAGCAAGAAAAAAGCCAAGAAAGCAAGTGAAAGTAGCCTCCTTGTAAAAAGTCTTCCCTTGGCGGGTTTTACCCCAGGGCCTCAAAGACAATCACAGCTGAAAAGTGGAAAGCCCACAGCAGGCAACGCCAGATAACTTTCTGGAATCACCTTGGGCTAAGGGCCTTGCAGGCAAAAAACCCAGTAGACTGGCTTCCTGGGAAGTTCTGCGCATGCGCAGCGCGCCGGGGCGTTTGGGTTCCTTCCTGCGGCGCCACCCGGAAGCCACGGCCCCGGCCCTCTTCCCCTCCC
This sequence comes from Rhinolophus sinicus, assembly GCF_036562045.2. Taxonomy (NCBI): domain Eukaryota; kingdom Metazoa; phylum Chordata; class Mammalia; order Chiroptera; family Rhinolophidae; genus Rhinolophus; species Rhinolophus sinicus. The sequence goes on from NC_133755.1 coordinate 109,460,131, forward strand.
CCTCCCCCCCGCCGGCTCGGGCGGTGCGTGTGGGGCCGGCCCGGCGAGGAGGCGGGACACGTCGGCTCTGCCACCGCCGCCGTTGCTCCTCCTCGAGTTCCAGCTACCGCCGCGGCCGCCGCGGCTTCCTGGGCTGAGTCCGCCCACGGTCCCGGCGGCGCCAGGTGGTTTTATCCAGCCCGGCTCCTGCCCGCGTCCGCCGCCGCCGGAGCTGTCCCGGGCTCTCCGCCCCGCTGCCGCGATGGCGACGCGCTCCTGCCGGGAGAAGGCTCAGAAGCTGAACGAGCAGCACCAGCTCATCCTGTCCAAGCTGCTGAGGGAGGAGGACAACAAGTACTGCGCCGACTGCGAGGCCAAAGGTAGCGCGGTCGTCGTGGTCGCCCCTGATCGGGGCCTCCTGCGGCCCGTGACCTTCCCGTCGCCGCGGCGCCCGGGGCCCGAGCGGACGCCGCGGCTGAGCCCGGCCGGCCCCGGCCCTGACGGGAGGGCGGGCGCGGGGTTCAAGTCAACCCTTACCTCCTCCCAAGGCGGCGGCGAGATCAGGCCCGCGGTCGCGGTCATTGGTCCCAGTCACTTCTACCCGGAGCTCAGCCAGTACCCGCATCACGATGCTCGAACCCTCCACTGGAGGGACGGGGCAGGAGCGGGGCTGGAAGCGCGGAACCGGGCGCCGGCCTGGGCAGTGCTTGGGGTTAAAGGGTTGCCCTTCTCCCGCCTCAGCGCGCAGGTACATCCGTAGGTGGGGCCACCCTGAGGTCTGTGTCCCGGCCTCGACTCTCCCCTGTAACTCGGTTCTCTCTCTCGGGGCTCCGATGCTGGGTATCCCAGGTGCAGCCCTACCTGCCTGCCCACCTGACAGCTGTCGTACAGGGCTTTTGCTTCTGCTTCCTGAGAAAGTATGGTGGTCCTTTTTGGTGGGTTGGAGTTTTACTGAAGAAAACCATTGGGGAGGATAGTAGGATTGTTTTTTAGTCTCGATATTAGCCACAATGAAGAGAAATTTCATTACATGAGTCTCTTGAACGGTGGACTTCTGTTCTTGAAAATTTTAATAATTAGATTCTCTCTGACCAGCTAGTTTGGGAGAATATATGGACCCTGGTTTGTGTGCCCCATAAGCGTTGAAGGTACATTTAGACATCCAGAGAAGAAAAAACAATTTTAGTTTGTTCAGTTGGAGGGCTTCTGCCTCAGCCTTTGAAATAGATACACTATTTTTAGCCTATATGTTTTGGATTTGGAGAGCTGATTTATATTTAATGTCTTATAAGTAATCTCATGGGAGAAATGTGTCAGATTTTTAAAAACAAACCTCTGGTGTGGTTAGGAAAAGATCTTGTAAAGTGGTTTATCTGTTTATTCTGTGATAAATAGGTCTCCAAAACAGGAGTCAGTCAGTCTTTGGGAATGTCATTTAAGATTTCTGCATTATTTGTCCTAGACTTTTCCTGAAGCATTACTGTTCTTCCACAATGCTGTATAAATGAGTCACGATTCAGTAGGCTTGTGTTTGATTTGTCTAAGCCACACAGCATCAGCAGTTTACTTCATTACCATAACAGGTACTGGATTACTGTAACTAGACCATTTTATGAGCACTTGATTGAGCCAACCTTATATTTATTCTGTATAATCTTTGTAGTAAGATTGTTACCTGATATTGACTAGGCGTGTGTGTTTTGGGGAATACTGTTCTTTATTGAGGCTCAGTTGCTCACTCATCACTGCACTAATAAAACTCTGGAAAAATGGGCCTTAAAAAGGCCAGAAAAAGAAAGCCGAGGTTATATGGTGTGTATTTTGACTAATAAATAACATGGTTAAGTAGAGATGGTAGTAAATATAAAATCATTAAAAATTGAATAATATCAGTTTCAGTAATTTAGGTATAGAAATAATTGAAAAATAATTTCTGTTCAAAACTCTTTCCCCAAAAAAGTATAGTGATGTTTACTCACTGTCTAATGAACTACACCAAGCTTTTCCATGTATTTTTGGAGCTATTTCATAGTTAACTCAGTTTTCTTTCTTTCAAAGAATGCTTCCTCCATTGATTGCCTTTTGAGAAAATGTGCCAAAAACTAGTCTGGGGCTAGAGATTACCCTGTTGTGTTGACTTATGATAGTTGGCACAGGTATGTCAGTTGGATTTTGACATTCATTTTTTTATTGAGTCACCAGTGTGTGTTTTCTGAATTGACAGTATTTAGGAAGTAAGGAAGGAGAAAAGGATGGCATAGGTGCCAGTTTCCTCTTATTGATCCTACTCTTACCAAATCTGTTGAGCAGCTAGAGAGTAAGAACAGGCAGATGCAGCTGCACTTTCTCTTCCTGGCCTCATTCATGACTGTTAGTTATTGGCATTTTATAGAGCGGTGAGAGAGCGTGTTGCCAACTTCAAGTTTAGTTTTTAGTATTTAAAGTTTCATCCACAGTAATACTAGCTTTGATTCCGAATATATATATACACACACACACACACACACACACACACACATACACATACATACATGTTGACATGAAAATGTGTCTCTTGCCGAAAAGTTTTGGGGTAGTCAAAATTAAGATTTTTGAACCATAGATCACTTTGTTCCACAAGTCTGCTTTTAAGAGGTTATAAGCTCCTTGCTCTCAAACACTCGTTTCTTCATTCTGCAGATCTTGACTTGAGGGACACTGTTAAGCAGTGTATTGGATTTTGGGGCTAAAGACATTTGTAAGACCTAAAGGAATTTGTTTAGTGGGGCTTGCATTTTTGCAAATGAATAATTCTAAAACAGTGTACTAAGTGATATTTATAGTAGTGGTTATAAGAAGTACCTCCCTTTCCGCTTATTTTGGGCTGCTGTTGCCCTTGCATTCTGACTTTTGTCTATTGGTTGTCTTCACAGTTCCTAGAATGCTGCCTCAAGGCCTTTGCACATGTTGTTCCTTCTGCCTGTGTATTTCTTTAACAATTTTTTTTGCCTGATTAGTTTTACCTGTCTTCCAGTTTCTGTTTAAATGTCTCTTCAGGGGAAATGATTCTCCCAGATTAGGTTAGGTTTCTATTTATACATGTAAGTGCACCCTAAATCTTTTATTACACTTACCACAATTGTAATTAAACATTTTTTGAATATTTATTGTGTAATCTATATCCCTGTTGGGGTACAGCTGTAAGAGAGGAGAGGCCTTGTCTGTCTTGTTTTGGCTTGTACCCCAGCCCTCGGCACAGTGTGTGTGACACGTGGTAGGTAAATGTAGCTCAGCAAATGTCTTTGGAATGAATGAATGTGAATGAACGCAGAACCAAGGGCAGGGAGCGGGATAGTGGAAGAGAGTGCGCATGTATGAGCCTGTGGAGTGACCTTTTTGGGGAAGATTCACAGGAGTTTTGTTTGAGCTGGTTCTGAAGGTGGAGAGGGATTTCACCAGGTGGAGAAGGAGTCAAAGGATATAGTCTGTAAGATACAACAGGTATATAAAAGAACATAAGAGGTTTCCATATGGCCTTTTTTGGGTAAGCTTTCTTTTAACGCCGTCAGATTTGGTGGTGGCAGGTCAGAGGAAGAACTAGATTGGTGAGAGATTGCAGACAAGTTACCTAGTTATAAGAGTAGTCAAAGCAAGAGTATAAGAGGTCTTGAACTCAATGTCAGTGTATCAAGTCAGGGTATGGGGCAGGAAACAGAACCCCTGTAGCTATTTTAAGAAGTAGGGTGCTTACAGTATCATTGGAAGGGCTGGAGGAACAAAAGTTAGGCAGCCACCACTGGACTTCTAGTTTCAAGGCCTCACGCTATTGCCATAGCTACGATTATCTCCACTTCTGTGGCTGCTTCTCACCCATGAAACTGGTGAGCTGATGAGGGAACCAGGACTGGGATTACTGCAACCATTCAATGTCTGTTAGACTTTTTTTTCAGTTGCCCTTACTGTAGGAAGATGGTCTTTGCCACACTTGTGTCTTCCATGTGCAAAACAATGGGCAAACCGATGTCCAACACTTTGCCTTCAAGGGAGTCTTTTACCTTCCAACCTCTTCACATAGTAGAATGCTTAAATGGAGGTCATGAGACCCAATCCCAGAGTCCACTATAGGCAGTGAGGATGGAGAACATATTTTATTAAGTGTTTGATATTTAAGAGTTCTTATATAAACCTATTTTAAAGTAATTCATACTAAAAAGTAAAGTTCACTTTGAGAAACTGGTGTTTATGATGATATTGATGCTTGTAGGATAAATTCATGTAAGTAAAGATCTGTGATTATAATTCATCTAAAGAGACCTGCCAATCTAAAAGTTCCCTCACAGTGGTAAACTTCAGTCTGATCAGTCTTCTGTTTTTGTAATTTTGCTACCTTGAGGTTTTCCCTGATGGTTATGTGCAGAGTCCTGGTGTCAGAGCTGGGCTAGGAACCATTGGTCTCTCTTTGATTCATCAATTTAAAACTTGGGCTCCATGTTGTCCCCCTCTTTTTATTCCCTCCCAGTTCTTCATTTTCTTTTCTTTTTTTTTTTTTTTTTAAGATTAATATTCTTTCATTACTTGATTTCATTAGTTAAGGAAATGTGTGTCTCCTTAATTCTTGCTGTGTAAGATATCTATAACCCTTATTGACCTATGTGGATTTGAACCCATGCTCTCTTTAAGGAAAAGTCAAATATTTGACATTCTAATTATACATTTTATAAATTGAAGCATTTTCTTTCTGCTGCTGCTACTACCATGATTCCCTGAAAATAAGACCTAGCCGGACCATCAGCTCTACTGCGTCTTTTGGAGCAAAAATTAATCTAAGACCTGGTCTTATTTTACTGTAAGACCTGGTATAATATATAATATAATATAATATAATAATACCGGGTCTTATATTAATTTTTGCTCCAAAAGACGCAGTAGAGCTGATGGTCCGGCTAGGTCTTATTTTTGGGAAACACAGTACTACTGGACTTTCCACTAGATAGAATCAACTCATTTTTCCTTTCATTTCTCAATAGAAAATCAAAGAAACTTGGAGGCCATTTTGTTTAAATTGTGATTATCAAAAGTGTTGACTAACTGCCTTACGTTTTGACCACTGTCAAAAGTTGATTTAACAGACATAAGTTTTTTGGCAAATCAATAGTTTCTGCAAAGATAAAGTATCATGTTAGATACCGTTTGGTGTGCTAGAAAGTTTTGGGTATGGCCCACAAACTAGGGCTCTCAATAAATATGAAACAATGATCTGTTACCTTCTATGTATAGACTGTAGATTCATTAAGTTTAGTGATGGGCAAGCTTAGTGTGACTTGGAGAAGGTAGAACTTTAAGGTTGGAAGTTTAAAAGAAAAACCAGCAAATAATAACATTACATATATACATATAAGTTATATAGTGCTTCTTCTTGCCGCGTACTGTCATGAACACTTTACACACATTAATTCATTTAATCAAAACAACTTTTTGAGATAGTTAATATTATTATCCTGTCTTACAAATGAGGTAACTGAGACACACAGAGCTTAAGTAATTTTCCCAAGATTATCCAGCTCGGAAATGATAGAGCCAGGAATTTTTTCACTAAAAGAACACATTTTGAATGGCTGCTGTGTGTCAGGCACTTTTCTGGGAGCTGGGGATGAACCAGGGAACAAGCAGATAAGGGCTGTGCTGTGAAGGATCTACTAGTCTGTTGGAAGCAGGCCTGACTTGCAAGGCTGGCTCTGGGCTGGCATCAGGGAACTTGAATTTGGGAAGGGTCTCACCACCCTAAGTAATGAGTCAGTCACTCTGCCTAACCTGTACCAACAATGTGATTTATACTGAACACCTGCTTTCCTTTTGGGAGTCTGGAATTTGCATATGTGCTAGGCAAGTATTTGCATATGTGACCAGGCCCCCAATAAAAGCCTTAGGCACTGAGTTTCTAATGGGCTTCATTGGTTGGTACCATCTCAGACTTGTCAAAACTCATTGCTAGGAGAATTAAGTGAGTCCAGTGCAACTCCACTTAGAGGGGACACCTGGATATTTGCGCCTGTTTTCTCCTGGATTTCATTCCGTACACCTTTTCCCTTTGTTGATTATGCTTGGTATGTTTTTGCTGTAATAAATTATAGCCATGAGTACAACTGTTTATTGAGTCTTGTGAATCTCTTAACAAATGACTGAACCTGAAGGTAGTCTTGGGAACTTCCCAATATAGTTGATAATATATATTTTCCCCCAGTGTGTTACACAGGACATGTTGGAGTCTCAGCATATCTCATCTAGCTCTAGAATCTAACTTAAAAGCAAACGTGCATTCCAGAGGAGCAACTACAAGCATTAGAGGGAATTCTGGCTTTATAGGGATGATACAGAGCTGGGAAGCTGAACTGTAGAGTCAAGATTTGAACCCAGAAGGTTTATTTCCAGAGTCAGTGCTGTTAACCACATGTTCATTGGCATGAAAGATAAAACATGCTTTTGCAATTGAAATTTTGTGATAGAAAAGATTTTTATTGTTTGGATGAGTCTATTTCTCAGAGATTATGGCCAAATGTGTTCCAGTGTGAACAGTGTCTTTGTTTTAAAAACTTACCTCTTTGTATTTAATAGCAGAACCACCATAACTTCAAAGTAACAATATAACAAAAGAGCATTTTTTTTCTGATCATTATATTCTCCAAATTGAATCTATAGACAAGTCCTTCAGTAGGTTTTTTTTGTTTGTTTGTTTGTTGTTGTTTTTTGGTCTTATTGCTTCTTTGTTTTATATTTCTGCAGTTATGTCCTTAGGTCAGGTACTGGTCATCTACTCTGACTTTTTAAACCATATGAGTAGAAACAACATGATAGAATTGAAAGAGCAGTGGCCTGGGTTAAGCTAGGTTTGAGTCCAGTCTTTGCCTCTGACTTGCTTGGTGACTAGTTGCCCCTGTCTTCATTGAGCCTTACTGCAAAGGGTTATTTCAACTCCTCATGTCACGTCTATGTCAGTATTTACTATTGTTAATTTTTAAAAAAAAAATTACTGAGGGTTTATATTTTTGTGTCTTTTTGAACTTTGGATTACGATCAAGCCTTTATACTTTTGAAAACTTTTCACTGACGATTTAGGTCTTGCTGAGCAAATTTACCTTTAATTATCTCAAGCTATATCATATAACTCACAGGAATATTCCTTACAGGTTGAGGAGTCCTTTCGTTTGAAACTTTCTCTTTTAAGCTTTCTTGGAGGAGAGTAAAATCAAAGAAAGCACCACCTCTTCTAATTAGATACTAAAACTAGGACCCCTTTTATTCATCATTTTAGAGAAGAGACCTACAGGTCTATTAAATTTTCAATCACCATATACATTCATCAATGTCAGTATTTTCTACCAAAGATGTTAGGTAGAGTTATGTTAACTCTGAATGGCATTTAGCTATAGTACTATGTAGAAATGATTTTTAAAAATATTTTATTTAAAACAGAGCTTAGATAAGATGTTATTGGAAATATGTGCTAATTTCATGCTTTCATATATTTTTGAGTGGTAAATGTGAGGATTTTGAGGGTCCAAAGGAGAGAGAATTATAAGCTTTTTAGTAATTCTCTGGGCCCCCTTGTGCCCCTCCACCCCACCTCCCCACCCCCCAAACAATTTTTGGTCTCCATTTCACAAGAGATCCAAGTGATTGCTTTTAGAAGTGGCTGATGAGAGACCTTTAGATGTGTGTCATTGATCTTTTGCAAAGAGTGCATTTCAAGGACCAGTAATCAGATGGAATTCAAACTTGAAAAGAAAATAAAGGAGATTTTGAAATTCTGTGGGGAGTTGTATGTAGGATAGCTTTATCTTCCAATATTAAAAAAATCATGAAAATTATGGTTTAGTCTAGATGTTCATGCATTTCTACTCTTGAAAGTTCATTTTGGTGTGGAGTGGTGATGGTGCAGGGTGCCAAAAAAAACTAGCAGAAGTATGTTTATTTACATGAGATTATCATCACTACTATATTAATTTCTTTTTGCTATTATAACAGATTACCACAAACTTAGTGGCTTAAAACCACACAAATGTATCATTTTACAATTCTGAAGGTTAGAATCCAAAATGAAGCTTACTGAGCTAAAATCAAAGGTGTTCCTTTTAGAGGCACTGGGTGAAATTCTATTTCCTCCTCTTTTCCAGATTGTAAAGGTCACTTGTGATTTTTGCCTCCTGACCCTTTCCTCCATCTTCAGTGTGTCATCTTCAGATCTCTCCCCCGCTGCCCCTTGTTCTCTGTCTTCATCATTACACCTTCTTCTTTGGCTCTTTTTAGGACCCTTGTGGTTACATTGGGTTTACCTGGATAATTCAGGATGAAACCATCTCAGTGTCCTTAACTTAAACACACCTGAAGTCTCTTTTGCCATGGAAGGTAACATATTTACAGATTCCAGGGATTGGAACATGGATATCTTTAAGGGCCATTATTATACTTACAAGTGGATTTGTGATAAAAATTGTAAATTGCACGTAGGTTTTTATAAAGGGTACTGCTTTGGATGTACTTAGGATGGTCAAGTGAGTACAATTTAAATTAGCCATTCTCACAGAAATTGTTTTCAAAATATATGCATGCAAGAGTCATTTAACAAACTCTTTGCAACATGATCATTTATGTAGAAAGTCTTTAGAAATTTACACAAAAAAGCTATTATGACCAATTGAGTTTATGAAGATTGCAGATATCAAGGTAAATATAGAAAAAATAATGATTTCTATAAGCAACCAGTAATTAGAATTTGAAAACAAATTACCATTTAAATAACAAATATGAAAATCTAGAGATCAATTTAACAAATACATACAAGGTTTGTATGCCAGAAACTACCAAAGGTTGATGAGAGAATAAAGAATATTTAAAGAAATGGAGAGATATACCATGTTCATGGATTAGAAGACTCAATCTTTATAAAGTCAGTTCTCTCCAAATTAATCTGTAGATTCAACGTGATTCCAGTCAAAATTTCAGAAAATATTTTTTGGTAGAAATTGACAAGCTGATTTTAAAATTTATAAAGAAATGCAAAGCCCCCCCCCTCCCCCCCAAATCTAAACGGTTTTGAAAAAGGAAAAGAATATTGGAGTTGTTACACATCCTGATTTCAACAGTCATTGTAAAGCTACTGTAATCAATACAGTGTAGTATTGGTGTAAGGAGAAACATAGGTCAATGGAACATGATAGATAGTCAAGAAATAGACTCATATATAAGGTCAGTTAATTTTTACCAGAATTTCTAAGGGGTAATTCAATAGAGAAAGGACAGTCTTAACAATAAAAGAATGTACCTTGACTCTTACCTCATACCATGCACAAAAATTAACTTGAAATGGGCAATAAAACTTAAGAGCTAAAACTAAATTTAAGAGCTAAAACTATAAAACTTCCAGAAGAAAACATAAATATAGGAGAAAACCTCTGGGATCTTGGGTTAAGCAAATATTTCTTGGATAGGACACAAAAACACAATCCATAAAGATAAAAGTGAGAAAATGTACTTCATCAAAATTAAAAACTTCTGCTTTTCAGAAGGCAATGTTAAAATGAAAAAGGAAATCATACTGGAGAACATATTAAACTGATAAGGACTTGCATTCAGAATATATATATAAAATATTGCAACTTAGTAAAACCAGCTAAAACTTGCACTTGAATGTTCATAGTGGCTTTATTCATAATAGCTAAACATTGGACACAATCCAAATGACCATCAGTTGGTGAAGGTAAACAAATGTGGTACGTCCATACAATGGGATAATACTTTGCAATATAAAGGAGTGAACTAGTGATACTGTCAGTAACTTGGATGAGTCTTAAAAATGTTATGTTTAGTGAAGTTATCCATACAAAAAAGACTACATAGTTCAGATGCTCCTTGGATTACAGTGGTGTTACATCCCTTTAAACGCATCAGAAGTTGACAATATCATGAGTCAAAAATGCATGTAATGCACCTAACTTACCAAATATAGCTTAGCTTGGCCTATCTTAAAGGTGCTACCTTAAAAGTGCAGAACACTTACATTGGCCTACAGTTGGCAAAATTGTCTACCACAAAGAATATCTCATGTGATCTATTATGTATATCACTTGCGCACCATTGGAAAGTTGAAAAACATAAGGCAAATCATCATAAGTCAGTCATGGACCATCTATATATTATTCCAAGTATGTAGAATGTCAGGAAAGTAAAACTTACAGGGACAGAAAATAGATTAGTGGTTTCCAGAGATCAGGGGTGAGGGCAGTAGCTGTTTTTCAAAACTAGAATGCTATAATAGTATATTGTTTTATTTGTATGGCAATATTAACAGTTACTATAGATTATGGAGAAGTTTTTCAAGTATTTTATTTAAATCTTTACAATATATACATTCCTAAAGTTCTTTTCCTCTTTCATGAAAATAAATTTAATGGTGTGAAATTACATTTTTCAAAAATAACGCTCTTCTTGACCCTGGCTTTAAGGATAAAGAATCCTTGATCGGTGCCTCCCCCCAACCCCCCAAGTCGATTAGAATACTAATGAGTACTTTAAAATCTTTATGTAAATCACTTGGTTTAACATTTTGGTTTTCTTGAGAAGTGATGTGATTTATACACAGCTCTAAATTTTCTTATGACATCTTTAGAACGTTAGTTTTTTCGTGCCTTGAAGGGGCAGGATTTTCTTCTACTAGGTGCTATGATAATCTACAGGGATGTAATAGAAATACAGTCTATATATCAGATGATCATAATGTTAGGCAAAGGAATTCCACTTAAGTACTTTTAACTCCAAGGAGCTATATAACTTTTGGGTTCTATGATAATTGGAATTTTTTTGTTGTGAGACCAGTGGCCCACCTCCCAGGATTTGGAAATCATTATTTGGGGGGAAGTTGAAATAATACTAAGCCAACCTGAGACCCTTTCACAGGGATTAAATATCTGAGGTTCTCTTCCAGTTTAGTAAACTGCTTGAGGCAGAACTATGCCTACTTACATCTTTTCCTGTTCCAGAAAGTAAGGTAGAATCATATCTACTACAGCTTCTTAAAATTTGTTGAAAAAATTAAAATTAATTTTTATGTGGTTGTACATATAAGGAATTTCCCTATCATAGATTTGGCAAGATTCCCTGATTTTAATGGCTTTTTATTTAGCCAAAATGAGTTACTACTCTATTAATATGCCCTTTTTGGCATCTAGACTTCATAATCAAAGAGAGGTTGTCTCAAATTTGTCTTCTCAGTAATTTTTTCTTATTGAGCAATACTTTTTTTTTTTTATCTCAACAGAGATTAGCTTGCCCCAATCTAGGGTTCATGATAGCAGGATATATCTTTGAATAAGTAAATCAGAACAGAGTTTTGGAATATACTTAATAGCAGACAGTGGAACGTGCACTTGATCCAGTAGATAATAAGGGACCTTCACCAACTTACTATACCTTTGTCAGGAACCATACCCTTCATGCTGAATAAAACAAAGTGGAAAGATGATTTTATTGTAGGCTTTCAATCTACAAGCCAGGAAACTCAAGGCTATGGGATCAATGAGTTCCGAGTTGCTCACAGACTAAGGGATTTTTATGGGATAAACAGGGAAGTTATTTGGCTTTTTCAGCTGATTGGTTGTCTAGTGGTCTTCTTTCTTACTTGGATCAAGGTAGCTGAGTCAGGGGAACAAGGAGGTTGAGAGAGTGAACAGATTTGGTATTTAGGGATTGGCTGGTATCCTGTACTGTGTTGACTATCTCTATTTTGTCCTTGACATAAGTGACTCCATTTTAATTTGGTTGTACATCTTCTAGTCTTGAGAGTATGAAATCACATCTTACGTTGGTGGTTAGATTTTAAAATTAGCTTTTACTGGGCTTTAAAAGTTTTTAAAGAATAATATGTATGATTTTTATATCAACAACCCTGTATAATTATTCTTACAAAAACTAAAATTTCAGTACTTCAGAATAGTTAGACTTCATGAAAGGAAATAAAGAAAAGTTTTTGCATTTTAAACTGTTCTACTTAAAGTTAAAAATCATGTCCCTGATAGTGAATGGCATTTAGGTAGATATTCCTCAATAGCTGTTCCTTGACAGCATGATTTTCTGTCTATAATTTTGGTACTATATTTGTATAACCTTAATAAGCATTTATATGTTCATAGGATTGTCTACAATGACTGTTGCATGATACAATGTATCTGAAGCATTTGTGCAAAGTTTGATATACAGTAGGTTGTCAGTAAATGTTGGATTTGAATCTAAATCTTGTGTGATTAGACCCACAATCAACCCTGCTTTTTGAATAGCAGTGAAAAAAAGAGCATGGTTGGAGATAAACTGAAATGTGTGGAATTAAAGCCAGGTTCCTGAAATCTCTTAATTCTTATTCTGTCTGGCAGAGTGAGTTTCGAAGATAAAGATAAAACATACAGTCCCATGTACAGTGTTCATTCACTGAACATTTCAGCTATACCCATTTTACTCGGTATTTAAAGAGGACTGAGGCATGGTGACAAATTGAAAAATTGTGCTTTCACTGTGTTTGACCAGCGCACTAAGCAAATGTTAATTCTCTTTCTCAGTTCTCTTGTGTGTTCTGCTTTTATATAAGTACTTTATGCAATTCCCCAGCAATGTCAAGGATATTAAAGGTTCCTACATTAGAAATGGGAGCACTGAACCAACCTTAGAGAGATTACTTACTTGGCTAAAGATGCCACTGGTGCCAGGATTCTAACTGAAATCTGCCAGACTCTAAAGGCCATTGTGCTTCTTCTCACATCAGAAACTTGTCTTGGTCTGTAGGAGCGAGCAGACGATGAGGAATTTTAAGGAACCCCTAATAACTTCAGATGCTCCTGGTTTAAGCCCTTTCTATGCCTACTTTCCTGTGGACCTCCCCTGTTCCTGCGGGATCCATCCTGGGACCCGCAGAAAGAAGCGTGCGGAGCCTCTGAGGCCAGACTTAGCAAGTGCTCCTAATTTGAGGTGAAGGAGTCTGGGGTGAGTAATGTAGTGGTAGGAAGGTTGCCAGTCCATATTCATTTCATTTCATTTTAAATTTTATTCATTTCATTTCATCTTACTTCATTTCAAAATTCAGTAAGAAAGCTGTATTAATGCTGTGTGCCCACCTGGATGGATTTCAGAGTAAGTCAGATATGTGCTGATGAAAGCTTGAATGCCAGAGGGAGACATTTTTTTCGCAACACACATTTAAAAGACATGGCAGTTTTGTGAATATATTGATATAGATGTTGAAGAGATTATCATAAGCACATTTTTAATGTGCCCTTTGTTAACTGAATTTTGAAAATAAAGCAAAAAACGATTGTTTTCCTTCCAATTACTTTTTAAGAGAATTGTCCACGGTTTCAGATGTAAGAAAAACTGCTTCTTCCTCTTAATTTTGCCTAAGCTTTATTGTTGTGAAATTTAAAATTTTTTAACTGACAAATTATGATTGATTACTTTATGGGTGTTAAATTTTGATGTAATTATTGTGGGAAGTACACAAAAGGTAAATTCTATCTAAATATTTGATATACTTTCTCTTCAAGTTTGGTTTCCTTTTCTATTTTCATTAAATTATTATTTTTATAAGCAAAAATTACTAGCCTATTGCTGCTATTACTCCTTCCACCTTGGCAGATTAAAGTAATGTTTTTTCCATGTGGAAATTCTGCTCAACTATTAAATAGAGGCAGTTTCTCTCTATTGTTTATTTACTGAGAATCAGTTGTTACTTGGAATTTATTTTTTTTATTAGAGACAGTGACTTCACTTCCACAGATAAGATGAGGCTATCAGGTGATTGCCTTCTTTTTTGGGGGCTTCTATCTCTTGTTCCAAATTTGGGCAATTACACTTTTGACTGTTTTTAACTTAGTTGTTTAAGTATGCTTGTAAAAACAGGAAACAAATGTTTTTTTACCTGAAATAAGTGTTTATCTAGTTTTCAAAAATATAGTTGATGTGACTTCCAGTTTTCAGCCTGGCTTCAAAACCGGAAGGAGCTTCACTTCTCCACACCATCCTAGCAAGTGAAAAAGCTCAGCACACTGAAAAAAATCAACATTTCTGTTTAGATTCATCAGAGAAGTGAGGTCACAAGGCAAACTACTGTCCCCAAAACTGGAGAGACAGACAGGTGAATATATTTATGGAGAATCACAACTCCAGTCAGAGCTCTGTGAGAACCAACACTGGAGTAGGGAAAACCTAAACTGTAATTCACGAATTTCTGGAGGCTTAGTGTGGACAAATCTGAGTCAAAAACTCCAGGGGGACTCAGTCATGGGTCCCACACTTTTGTGAGTTTTACCTCCAGGAGCTCAATACTGTGAAGATGGGAGAAAAATCTCCTAGTTCTTGTGGCGGGGGGAACGGGAAAAGGAACCATTCTGAAATACACCATGATATTCTGTTCTTCTTAGCAAGGTTTGCCCTCAGGAGAAGTTATTTTAACTAGAACTTAACTGGGGGAAGGCAAATACCTAACTCCAGCCTCCTCTAGTTATCCTGTCCCACTGAAGGGGTGAAAAACTGAGATTTGTGAAGTTTACCATCCAGAGACAGGGGCTCAGTAAAAGACTGAGACTTGATCGGACAGCTATGGAATGCTTCCCTTCCTCTCACACCTCACCAGCACAGTAGTACGGCCTATTTACCGCAGTTACTTTTACCCAGTACATCATGTCTAGTTATCAAGAAAAGTACAAGGCATACTGAAAGGCAAAAAATAGTTGCAGTTCTTAAATTTCACAATGAAAATGTTATCAGATATCTGAAGTATGGTAAAAGGCTACCATTCTGTACCTTGTGAGATCTAAATATAATTGGAAAAACATGTAAAAATACTTTCATGTTTAAGTTAATGTACAAAACACTTAAATGTATTAAGTTATATATATGTATATAACTTAATATATAAATGGCTAAATTTGCTGTATGTTCAGATTGAATAAATGTGTTCATATCAAATCTATACTAAATTATTTTAGTTTAAAAGGTTCTGAATTTTTTGTATGGGAGAATATCAGTTCCAAATAATACTTACTATTACCCCAGAACTAAGGGACAGATCTGTAGACAAGTCCCATTTGTTAGAGCTATAACTAAACAGTGCATGGTTCTTGAGAGGATACTTTATTGAAAAAACCTTTTATAAAAAAAATTTTGGGGGAGCACAATTGTGGGAAATAGAATACATACTGAATATTAGATGACATTGAAAACTTATTGTTAATTTTGTAGGTGTGATGGTAATACTGTGATTATGGGGAGTAAGTTCAAATGTTTTAGAGATTCATACTGAATATTTAATGGTGATGTCTTGAAATCTGAAGCTTTAAGATATTTCAGCATAAAAACGATGAAAATATGGCAGAATAATAGCAATTGTTGAATCTAAGCAGTGGAAATATGGGTATTCACTATACTATTCTTTGTCCTTTCTGTATTTGAAAATTTTGATAATAAAAATTAAGGAAAATGATTCAAGTTTTTGTGCCTAAGGAACAAACTCAAACAAGCTACCAACAAATAAAAGGAGGCACCCTTCTGGATTGAAGAAGTGTTTAGTTCACCTTGGTCTGCAGTTTTTTGTTTTTTGTTTTCCCCAGTTGGAAGAATAGCATTAATTAACTGGTCTCAACTGACAGTTGTATGTATCTGGACATTTCATATAATCTTGTACTGATAAATGATATTTTCAACATCTCTTGGTATCTGAGGGGGATTGGTTCCAGGACCCCCCTCAAATACCAAAATTTGCAGATGCTCAAGTCCTTTATATAAAACGGCATAGTATTTGCACATAACCTATGTACATCCTATGTATGCTTTATCATTTATAGATTACTTATAATATCTAATAGTGTAAATACTATGTAAATAGTTGTTATACTGTATTGTTTAGAGGATAATGACAAGGAAAAAAGTCTGTCTATGTTCAGCACATGGGCAGCCACTGTAGGACTAGCTCCGTAGTACATGTCAGCAACAGCAGAGCATTTTGGGGAGGAATGTTGATACATTGCTGGTGGGTGGTTGAGTCCGTTGATGCAGAACCTGTGGATATGGAGGGCTGCCTGTATCAACTATTCTGAACATATTCAGAGTCTGTGTAAATGTACCAAAAGAACAAAAAAAGTTAAAAAATTAAAATCAACTATTATTGCAAAGATTGTGATCAAAGAGTAATTAAATGAGTTGTTGGCTGTTTCTAGTAGACCTCTAATCATTTTATGATGCTGGTCAGAAAAAGGATTATCATGGAGCTGTTTTAGTGCTGTCTAGCTGTTATTAGAAAAGCATATGAAAATGTAATGAATGTTCTTCTAATTTTACTTCTCCATCATCCTGTTTTCAAGAGCACGTTGAAAAGGACTTCTGCAAACCATGAAAATATACCAGAACCTCTAATACAAATCACTGTCTTGGATTTTAACCAGGGGTTACTTAAAGAAGTATTCAGTTCACAGATATTTTCTGAGCTCCTATTATGTGTGTGGTATAACTGCTAATTGCCATATGAATTGAAGTTGTATATGCTATGTGAATCCCAACCCCAGGTCTTTCTTTATTATTTAGGACTTTCCATTGTAAGGGATAGAAACAGAACTAGAATTAGCGTAAGTGAAATAGCATTGGGCAATTTTGTTTTTCAATCAGAAGATGAGGTAGGCTTGCCCCACATCACTCAGTTTTTGAACCTCTGTCCTGTTTGCATTCCCTCCCTTGCCAGTGTCATCTAGTCTTTTGGTTTTAAGTCTTGACTATAAGTCGATTCCCAGAAAGGTGACTTCAGGCCAAAAGACATTGTCCCAGAACTCCGTACTGGTACATCCAGTTATCTGTGGTTGTTCATTCAGCAGCTCCAAATTACCATGTCTTAACTGAATTCTTGGTCTTCCTTCTCTAAACCTGCTGTTTGGGCAGTTTTCCCCATCTCCCATCTTTGCTGTCTTGATCTGGCCCAAAACTTTGGAATTGTCCTCATGTTGACTCTAGTCATTGCCCAGTTGATCTTCTTCCCAATTTTTTTTCTTGCCTGTTATGGTCTGTTCTAACACAACTGCCAGAGTGATCTTTAAAAAGTCAAGTCAGACCAGTTAGATCACGCCATTGCTGTACCTGAAACCTTCCATTATTTTTTTCTGTCAGAGTAAAAGCCAGAGCTCTTACCGTGGTCCACACTGCCCTTCTGCTCATGAATATACTGATCGGGCTTCTGCCTCAGTGCTTTCACACTTACTGTTCCCTGTCCCTGGAATGTTCTTCTTCCAGGCATGTGTATGGCTGGGTCTCCTCATCTAGGTTAGGTCTGCACTCAAATATACTATATAGTTCATTTCATAAAATCTCTCCCTTTCTAGAATGTAAGAAGTCAGGGATTTTGGTTTTTGTTTGTTTGTTTTTGTTCAATGTCCAGAATACTTCCTGGCACATACAGGGAACGAGGTGTTCAGTGAATAAATGACCGAGGAGGGGGAGAGCATGCTTGATGCAAGAATAGTGTATATTGCCAACTTAAGACATTATCTACAAAAGATTAATAACCACAATACAAGCAGTATATGAAAAGCTAATCTGTCTCAGTGGTGCTAAGAATATAGATGATGATGACTTTAGTGATGCCCTTTCTGGAAAGTTAGACCTCACCCAGTATTTCTCTTTTTCTGACTTTCTCTGGGTTACTTATGTAAAACTTTGTTTAATCAGGTTTATAAAAGCCCTGACTTTGAATACTGTAATCATACAAAATTTTTGTATGTTTTAGGAGGTTGTTTTGGTAGAGCTTCCGCACAGAAAACAGAACACTCTAGTTTTGTTGACAGAAATGTTTTAATACAGGAAATCAGGTGCTTATGAAAGCCCTGAATGGGGTAGAAGAAAAGTAGGCTTCAGGCTGAGCCTCCAGGAATGACTCCCAGGTGACAGCAGAACTGCCCTGCCCGGAAGCCACTGAGGCTGTCACTGGAACTGTTGTCTAAGAAAACACTAACCTAAATGAGCTGTGATGCAGGCATTCGGAAGCTACAGCTGCCTTACCTGTACGAGCGGTACTGCGTACTGCAGTGTGGGGTCTCCTCAGCATCTGTGTCAAAACTGCTTCACACAAGAAGCTGGAGAACAGACATTCTATGGTCTTGTCTTCCAGCAGAAAACAGCCCCAAAGGGCAGGAAGATAGTCTCCATCTCACTTTCGCTTTCAAATGTTGCATGAGTGCATCCTATTGATGGAAACTATTAATAGTTCTCATTCAGAACTCTAATTACAAAAGAATTGGACAAATAGAGCTTTTTAGCTTTCTATTCTCTGAATACAGGAAGACACAGAAATAAGGTGGACTAAAGGTTGTGTGAGCAATCAGCAATATCTGCCATGGTTTCTGTCTTAGCTACTTGCATCAGAATGAGTAGAACATCTACAGCTTAACCTGGAAAGAACTTACAGAAAACCCTCAGGCAGCCTTTTTTTTTTTTTTTTTTTTTCTGTCTGTCTTTGGTTCTCTGTATCTCTGGGTCTGTAAGGGTTGAATGACTCTTCTTGGCTGCTTTATTTTCTGAATACTTTCCTTCTTCATTTGTTTACCTGTTTACTTCGGTAGCTCCTAAGTCTATATGATCTGCTATTTGGCTTCCTTTAGGTGGTTGTCTCTTTCTTTGGGTCATATTCCATATTCCTGGGTGAGATGACCTGGCCCATCTGCTCACTCTGGTCATTTTGGCTTGAAGGCAGCAGAGCTGCAGGAACAGCAAGTAGGGCTTTCTTTTCCATGCCTAAGTTCAGGCCAGTTCTCTAAGAAGGAAGTGTGTGGTATAGTTAATATACAATGCAAGATTTAGAGGAAAGTTGGATTCAAAACACAGATGAAGTCGTTAGCTTTGGACAGAAGAAAAAGATTGGGAAGCATGTGGGTCAGTTTATGAAGAAGGAGAGTGAGAGGGGTCTGAAGTGTGAGGGGACAGTTAGGAGATGAAGTCATTTGCTAAGAATGAGTAGGACATTGTAGAAGATTTAAGGTGATTCCCTGCACAGAATACTTCCACTAGTAAGAATTTTTCAGTAATTTAAAAGTATTTTAAACTAATCTGTCTCATCATTGATGGGCATTTGCTGTCTAATTTTTATGGTTACAAACAGTTCTGTCAAAGCTTTGTGTGTACAGGTATTTCCTCAGAATAAAATCTAATGTAAAAGGTGTAAGAGTATGGCAGATTAAAGCCTGTTTGATTTGTATTGCAAGGAATGTTGGAGCCAGTTTTCCTTCCCACTAGCGTATAAAGACTGGCTAACCCACAGCACCCACCCTGTCACTGGGTAATCATGGTTTTGAAAAGTTTCCATAATATGGTAGGTGAAAGTGGTATCACACTACATTTTGCAGTTTCTTGATACTCTTAAAATTAAACACTTTTAATATGCTTATTCGTCATTTCTATTCTTTTATTATTTGCCCCTTCCTTTTGTGGGAAAAGGTTGGCTATCTTTTTCACATTTTTCTCTTGACCAGTGATTGGGCCAGAACACAAAATTCCAGGCAACATTGATTCCTCTGAGTATGGCGGGGGCCACACCGTTCACCCCTAGAGTCTGTAATTCCATGAATAGGTGACAGTTGGGTACTTTGGACAGATTTTCAGTCACTGGCCTACATTTTTTTGTAACTATGAAATTATAGAAAGTTTAGAAATAAAAGACCTGTCATGCATGGTACGTGGTCTAATCTATTAGAGAGATGAAACAGAACGAGAGGTTAAGTGACTTGCTCAAAGCTTTGTCACAGTGAGAGAACATGGGAGTGAACCCAAGTTTCCTGGAAACCTTGTCTATTGCTTTATGAGTCCACAAATGAATGTTACCCTTGACCTTTATAAAAGGTAACTCTCAGCTTTTTTAAAAAGTTATTTTATTGGGGAACAGTGTGTTTCTTCAGGGGCCCATCAGCTCCAACTAGTTGTCTTTCAATCTAGTTGTGGAGGGCGCAGCTCAGCTCTAAGTCCAGTTGTCGTTTTCGATGTTTGGTTGCAGGGGGCGCAGCCCACAATCCCATGGAGGGAATTGAACCAGCAATGTTGTTGAGAGGTCGCGCTCTAACCAACTGAGCCATCTGGCTGCCCCTCTGGAAGTTCAGCAGCAGCTCGTTGTCTTCAATCTAGTTGTGGATGGCGTAGCTTACTGGCCCATGTGGGAATCGAACTTGTTGTTCAGAGCTCATGCTCTAACCAGCAGAACCATCCGGCCGCCCTGTCAGCTTTTTAATTTTTTTCGTCTCTTTACATTCAGCCATTGCACACAATGAGAAATGAGGTAAATTCTGGGATTTTAGGCTTAACCAAACCTCTATGTAAAGGCAGAATATTAAGAAAAAAATAAGTAATCAGAGTGAGGAGTGATTACATATTAAATATTTACTTAACCAGTTTATTTAAACACAGATTTGGCAATAATGTAAACATGTTCTAAAACTTGGAGTGCTGTTGATTGGTATGAACTGGAAGCAAATTTTATGTCATGAAATCTAAATAGTGTCAAGAATAGTTTAAAAGAGAGGTATTTGTAAATATTGAATAACTGGGCTTGAGAGAAAATTTGGATAGACAAAGCACTAGAATATTAGTGAAATAGTAAACAAAATAAAGAGAAGCTATAAAACGTCTGCTCAAACTTTTGAACTTTTAAGCTGAATTTTTGAATGATGCTAAATTATCTGAACAAAGTAAGAAATAGATTTGACAAGGCTTTAAACTTTAGGACAGACAGGTGAAACAAAGATTACTGATTTTTAAAATTGATTTCATTTTCTCCTTTTATCTCATACCATTCTGATGACCAGTGAATCCTTAAATGGTTATCATATTTTAACTTCTTTGCCAAAATAAATCAACATTTGAAAAATGGCAGGTGAATTCTGTATTTGTAGATTTCACTAGTTCCCTAAAGAACTCGCTACGTTTTTCAGTGTCCTTATGGCACTTTGAATTTATTTACATATTTATGTCCTTTTCCCAAGTTTAAGGGAGAAATATAACAAAAATTAATATAGTTATATATAATAACTTTTCTGTTCCAGTATTCTTCACCCCGATTGACTGTGGGTTGGCAGATGCATTACTCTGCTGGTATCTTTGGGAGGCACGCTGGCTCAGTAGCTAAAAGCCTGAGCTTTGAAGGCTGACTGCTCTAGGTTATAATAAAATCTCAGTTTCCCCATTACTGCCTCTGTGATTTCTCTCTTCTCTTTCCCTCCTTCCTCCTTTTCCCTCCTCTCACTCCTTCTTCCTTGTGGTGGGAGTGTGGTATTTAAACTTGCTAAGCCTCAGTGTCATTACATGTAAAATGGCCATACCTGTGTCACAGGGTCATGTGGGTTAACTGAGCTTGTGAAGTAATGTCTGGCACAAAGTAGAGATTTGATAATTATGTCAGGGTTTTCTTCAGGAGTACTTCATGAAAGGCTCAGGAAAAGTAGGTACTTATCTCTCTGTATAGATAGATACAGATATATATATATATATATATATGAGGTCGGACAATTAAGTTCGTGAACTCATCCTAGAAAAAGTGCTACATACCTCACTGCTGAATATCACTAGGGTCACCTTCAAAACACTCCCCTGGGGAAGCTATGCACTGACACCAGTGCCTAGTCCACCCTTCAAAGCAATTTTGGAACTTTTTTTCTGGAGTGGCCATCAGAGCTGCCATCGTATTATCCTTGATGTCCTGAATGTCATCAAAATGTCTTCCTTTCAATATTTCCTTTATCTCCAGGTAAAGAAAGAAGTCACTGGGGACCTGATCAGGTGAGTAGGGAGGGTGTTCCAATACAGTTGTTTGTTTACTGGCTAAAAACTCCCTCGCAGACAGTGCCATGTGAGCTGGTGCATTGTCGTGATGCAAGAGCCATGAATTGTTGGTGAAAAGTTCAGGTCGTCTTTTTCACACAGCCTTTTCAGCACTTCCAGATAGTAAACTTGGTTCACTGTTTGTCCAGTTGGTACAAATTCATAATGAATAATCCCTCTGGTATCATAAAAAGGTTAGCAACATCATTGCAACAAATTCGCAGACTTAATTGTCAGACCTCGTATGTCGATATATCTGGTATATAAATAGTTATGTATATTTATATTTTACCCTTTATCTGCTGGTCCACTAGAGTAGACGTTAGTAAGAGGTATGCAACAGAAGCCGTGCCCTGCCCTTTGGGAGTCTTTCCGGAGACAGGCAGGCCGTAAGCACAGAGTATATTCTGTAGACCTGTGTGGAAAGAGTAGTGCAAGTATTAAGTGTTATAGAAGTTCAGAGGAAGTAAAACTCACTAAGAGCATGAGTTGAGGAAGGCATTTAACAAAGAAGTAGTTCTTGAGGACTAGTAGAATCAAACTTAAAGGAGAAGAATGGCAGAGTTATTCTAGGTAGGGAGAAGCTGGTGAACAGGTTTGTGCATATACTTCGTGCACGTGCTGTTGCACATTCCTGGAGGCAGGTGTGGGGACCAGGCAGAAGTTTAGGAGAGAGTTGGACAAGGGAGTGACTGTTGATTTGGGAGTCACCTGCATGGAACTGGTTGCCAAACCCATGCGTGGATGAGACACTTGTAGATGAGACGATCTATGACCAAGATTGTAGGGGGTCAGCAGTTGGAAGTCAAATCATTGAATGACTAAATGGGGTCCTGTAGGATTGCAAGGAAAACTAGAACAGAGGAGCCTCAGGAGAACAGGGTTGTAAGAAGGGGATATGGTCAGGAAAATTTAAATGAAGTAGGGAGGTAAAGGGGGCTAGAAAGGGCCATTTTATTTTGGACAGACATTAGAACTATTTTCTAAGCTCTTACAAAAGACTGTTGTGAAACTGACCCCAAACTACGTCTGAGCCTGTGTTCCACCTGCTGTGCAGTGAGTGGGTCAAGGTGAAACTTCCGTGTGTTGGCATCATTTCTCATGTTCTTCTCAGGCGAACCTTTGCCATTTTTTAGCACCTTTGCCACATTTCATTGCTTGTTTGGTTTTCTGCATTTCATTTTCTTTTGAAATAAATGCTTTATTTTCCCATGAAATTCTGAGGACTTATACTCTTAGGAAAATTGTTTAGAATTCATTTTGCAGCCCAAGGAATATTGTTAATATTTATATGTAAATGATCTTGAAAATAAGGCTTGTTTGACATTTTATTTGTCAGGGTTATTTTGTATTGTTTGAGGGATTATAGTTAACTCTTGAGTAAACTGATAAAAAATTGACAAAAACTGGTTTATGGGGAGAACTGTCAGTTTATTTTTGAGAAATATACGTTTATTTTTAGCATATTTTCTCTCTTTCAAGAAGTACAATTATCTTTGTGAAAATGAATAGACTAGTGTCTTTTGATTCGGTACAATTGGACTTCTTAATCAATTGAAATTGGTGTGTGGTTTTGTAACATATATCTGCCCTCTGCTGGTGAAAATGCAGTATTGCTCTTATCTCAGCTTCAGTAATTTTTTTGAATGACATAATACTCTATAATATTATAGAGTGGCCATAAAATTAATTGAGGAAAATACCTTTATTGTTTGAAAGGAATATATTCTTTTTAGGACAGTGTTGTACAATGAATTATTCTGCCCAACAGGCCATGGGTGAAAAATACTGACTACACTGATGATTTATACATTGTGTTTGTATTGTTTTTTGAATTTTTCTGTAAATTCTAGATCTGCTCTCTGTTCAGTGCGGTAGCCACTAGCCATATATGGCTATTTAACTGATGTTAAATATTCCATTCCTTTGTCCCACTAGCCATATATCGAGGTGCAGTAGCCTCGTGTGGCTAGTAGCTTCTCTGTTGGACAATGCAAATTAAAGAGTGTTTCCATATCACAGAAAGTTTAATTGCTAGCACTGTTCTAATTTTTAAATGTTAAATAACAAGGATTGTCATTTTTATGAAGTAATCATTGTTCTTAAATTGACAGTGAATTTTTTTCCAGTGTACTCTTTTCACATAAAAGCAGTTTATCAATAAAGAACCCTAATTAACTAAGTGAATCTGTTTAGTAGGATTTGTTTAAGATTCTTTGTACCATGGAATTTACTGCACCTGACATATATTTGTGTCAAATGATTACAGAACAATTTTTTCAATGTAGAACATTTGTCGTTTCTAGTGTTTTCATTCTTTGTTTTGAAAATTAAAGTTAAAATTAATGGCCTTATTTTTTCTGTTACGTTTAATTGAGGTGAAGGCTTCTTTCTCTTTTTGATGCTTGTTTGGGGTACAAGGAAAGCTATAAATCAAAGCACATGTAGAGAAAGTAAAACTTTCTGACAATGTGAATTATAGTTAATATAAACCGTATTAAAAATAGGTTAAAATATGGTTAAAAAACAGACACTTTGCCCAGCTTCTTCTAATGGTGACATCTTGCAAAATTATAGTACAATATCACAACCAGGATTTTGACATTGATAGAATCTACCAATTTTATTGTACTCGTGTGTATTTAGTTCTGTACACTTTTATCACGTATAGATTTATATATCTGCCACCACAGTCAAGATACAGTACAGCTGTATCACCACTAGACTCTCTTGTGTTGCCCCTTCATAGTTACATATACCTTCTTCCCATTCCTCCCCCCTTCCCCCAACCTCTGGCAACTACGAATCTTTTCCATTTCTAAAATTTTGTCATTTCACAAATGTTATAAATGGAATCATGTGGTACTTTTAAGATTGGCTTTATTCACTCAGTGTAATTCTTTGGAGATTCATCCAAGTTGTTGTATGTATTAATAGTTCTTTTTCTTAATAAGTAGAATTTTGTGGTATGTATGTATCATAGTTTAACCATTCATCTGTTGAAGGACCTCTGGACCATTTCTGGTAACAAATAAAGCTCTACATTTGTTTAGAGGTTTTTGTGTGAACTTAAGTTTTCATTTTTCTGGTAAGTGCCCAGTGTACAATTGCTGGGTTTTTTGGTAATTATATGTTTAGAATCATAAAACTGCTAAGCTTTTCCAAAATGGCTGTATTATTTTACGTTCCCACCAGCAATGTATGAGTGATCCAGTGTCTCCAAATCTTTGCCAGTATTTGGTGTCATCACTGTTGTGGTTTTTTTTGGCCATTCTGTTAGGTGTGTAGTGATAGTGACACTGGTTTTGATGTGCATTTCGCTAATGGCTAATGGTGTTTAACGTCTTTTCATGTGCTTATCAGCTATCTGTAATATCCTCTTCAGTGAAATATCTTTTAGCCTTTCATTTTCTAGTTGGATCTTTTTTTTCACTGCTGAGTTTTTTGTTTTTTTTTTTTTTTTAGTCTTAAGAGCAGTTTCAGATTCACAGCAAAATTGAGTAAAATGTACAGAAATGAGAGAAATATGCCCCCTCTTGCACATGTATAGCCTCTGCCATTGTCAGCATACTATTGAGTTTTGACAGTGCTTTATATATTCTAGACATTAGTCCTTTGTCAGATACATGCAAATATTTACTCCTACTCTGTAGCTTGTCTTATTTTTTTTCCCCCAAGAAATATTTTCTACACATTTTTGGTTGTAACAAAGGTAAATACTCACTTTCTTCCTACTCACCCCCACTGACTTTTTAATTTTTATTATTTTTTCAGTTACAGTTAACATTCAGTATTATTTTATATTAGTTCCAGATGTACAGCATAGTGGTTAGACATTTATGTAATGTAGCTTGCCTTTATGTCCTCTTCACCTCGTCTTTTACAGAGCAAAGTTTTTCATTTTGATGAGGCCCGGTTCTCTTCTTTTATGGATTATGTTTTTGGCAAGTCTAAGTACTCTTTCCTAAAACCAAATACTGAAGATTTACTCCCATGTTATTTCCTAAAAGTTTTATATTTATGACCATGATCCATTTTGAGTTGCTTTTTGTTACATGCAAGTTATGGATCAAAGTTTTATTTTTATTTATTTTTTTTGCATATGGATAGTCAATTATTCCAGTACCATTTCCTGAAAAGATTATCTTTTCTCTCCTGAGTTGCCTTTGCATCTTGTCAAAAATCAATTGACCATGTATATCTGGGAGTATTTCTGGATTTCATTATGCTCCATTGATTTGTTTGCCTACCTTCATACCAATATCACAATGTTTTTATTACTGGAGCTTTATAAGTCTTGAAGCCAGATAGGATAAGCCCTCTAATTTTGTTATTGTTTTTCAAAGTTGTTTTGGCTATTCTAGATCCCCTGTGTTTCCGTATGAATTTTAGAATCAGTTGGTCAATTTTTGCAAAGTAATCTGGGATTTTAATTGGAGTTGCTTTGAATCTGTGTATCCATTTGGGAGAGAATTGACGTCTTTTGCAATATAGAGTCTTCCAATCCATGAACAAAGTATATCTCTCTCCATTTATTTAGATCTTATTTCATTTCTCTCAGCAGTATTTTGTGGTTTTCAGTGTACAGGTGTTGTTTGTCAGATTTATCTCTAAGTAGTTCTTATTTTTTATGTATTATTTTTAAAAGTTCATTTTATTTGTTTGTTTATTTATTTATTTATTTATATCGGGGAATATCGGGGGACAGTGTGTTTCTCCAGGGCCCATCAGCACCAAGTCCAGTTGCCATTTTCAATCTTCAGTTGCAAGGGGCGTAGCCCACCATCCTATGTGGGAATTGAACCGCAACCTTGTTGTTGAGAGCTTCCACTCTAAATAACTGAGCCATCCAGCCACCCCTCCGAAAGCTCAGTGGCAGCTCGTTGTCTTTAATCTAGTTGTGGAGGGCTCAGCTCACTGGCCCATGTGGGAATTGAACCGACAACCCTGTTGTTCAGAGCTTGCGCTCTAACCAACTGAGCCATCTGGCCACCCCAAAGTAGTTTTTATTTTTAAATGTTATTGTAAACAGCATTTTTAAAATTTCAATTTCTGAATGTTTGTTGTTGGTATATAGAAATACAGTAGGTTTTGCATATTTATCTTGTCTTGCCACCTTGCTAACCTCACATATTTGGTTTAGTAGCTTTTTTCTAGATTGTGTCATATGTCCTACATAGATGATTGTCATCCTCAAAGACATGTTTTACTTTCTTTCTTGTTTGGATGTCTTTCATTTCCTTTTTCTTACCTTATTTCACTAGCTACAACCTTCAGTAAAATAGAAGTGGTGAGAATGGACTTGCTTATATCCTTCATGATATTGAAGGGGAAAGCATTCAAACTTTCACGATTAAGTATGATTTTATCATAGATGCTTTTTATCAACTTGAGGAAGTTTCCTCTCTATTTTTAGTTTGCTGAGATTTTTTTTTTAAATCAGAAATGGATGTTGGATTTTAGCTAATGATTTTAAAACATATATTGAGATCATATAGTTTTCTTTTTTAGTTCTTTAATATAGTGAATTACATTGATTTTTACATATTAAACTAACCTTGCATTCTTGTAACAAACCACACTTGGTCATGATGTAGTATCTTTTTCATATGTTCCTGGACTGGATTTGCTAAAATTTTATTAAGAATTTTTTAAAATACTCATAAAGGGTGTTGCTCTGTCGGTTTTGTTTCTTGTGATGTTGTTGTCTGGTTTTGGTATCAGGGTTATGTTGTTATGTTGTTCTTATAGAGTGAATGCAGAAATATTGCAAACCCCAGTTTCCTGAAGAGTTTGTGTAGAATTTGTATCATTCCTTAATTATTCAGTAGATTTCCCTAGTCAAATCATCTGGGCTTGGAGGTTTTTTTTCTGGAAGGTTTTTTAACTATAGATTCAATTTCTGTAATAGACATTGGACTACTCAAGTTATCTTTTCATTCTGGAAAGATCTCATTTATGTCTTTCAAGGAATTGGTGAAGTTATTAGCATAAAGTTGTTCATAACATTCCTTTATTATCTTTCTAATAACTGGTGAATCTATAGAATCACTTCTGTCAATCCCGATATTGACCATTTGTGTTTTTGCTCTTTCCTAATCAGGTGGACATATTTTACTATCAGTGCTTCTAAGATGTTGCTTCACTTCTACTTTAAATTGTTTCTGATGAGAAAGAAATCTGTCATCATTATACATAATGTGTGCTTGTCCCACCCTCCCCCCAGATGATTTTAAGATTTTTCTCTTCATCCCTAGTTTTAAGCAATTATATTATGGTATACCTTTGGGTGATTTTCTTCATATTTCTTGTGTTTGAGGTTCTTTGAGGTTCTTAGTCCTGTAGTTTTATAGTTTTCAAAAATTTGGAAATATTTCTGTATTATTTCTTTAAATACTTTTTTCTGTCACGTCCAAATTCATGGATTCCAATTATAAGTTAATTAGGCTGCTGAAATTGTTCATTGTTGTGTAGTTCACTGATGTGCTTTCTTGGGGGAAGGGGCATTTGTGTTTCATTTTGAGTAGTTTCTGTTGCTTTGTCTTCAAATTCTTAATCTTTATTTTTCTGTATTGTCTAATCTGTTAATTCTATCCAGTGTATTTTTTTTAATCTCAGGCATTATAGTTTGCATCTCTGTTTGATTTGTGAAATACACACACACACACACACACACACACACACACACAGAGAGCCTCCCTCCCCCCCATTTTATGTCTCTACTTGTTCAATCTTTCCTATAGCTTCTTGGACATATGGCAGTCACAGGTAATAATGGTTTTAATGTCCTTGCCTACTTTTCCTATCATTATGTAATTTTTGCTTAGTTTCAATTGATTGGCTTTTCTCTTTATAGATCTTATTTTCCTTATTGGTGAATTTTGCTTATTGGTTCTGGATTTTTTTGTATTTCTATAAATATTCTTGAGCTTTTTTTTTTTTTTTTTTTCCCGCTCTCTGATGCAGTTATTTGGAAATGGTCTACTTTTCTAGATCTTGCTATTAAGGGTTTTTTTTTTTTTTTTAAGTAAAACTAGAGCAGTGTATATTCTAGAGTTAATTCCCCCACTAGTGAGGCAGAAATTCTTCTGAATATCACAGCTGATGCTCTACGAATGATGAGGTGTTTAGTCTGGCTGATGGGCACTGACAGTATTCCTGACTGTTTAGAGCAGGGGTGTCTAAACTGCGGCCCGCGTTCCAACTGCGGCTCACAATCCATTGTTAATTGTCCTGCAGCAAATTCCAAAAATATATTTAGTTTACTTAAATAAACCAGGTGTGGCAATGCGTACTTTACCTTGAGTGAGTGGCCCGGCTGTTTGTATATTTTACCGCATATGGCCCTTGATAAAAAGCATTGAAAAAAGTTTGGACACCCCTGGTTTAGAGCTTTAAAATTGTTCTCTCCAGTTGTTTGGGGTAGTTCTGTCTCTGCCTTCTGTGATTTCCTTACATGTGTGCATTAATCAGTACTCTGTTGAATACTCAAGAATGACCTTTTGTAGATATAAGGAGTTCTCTCTTTGTGCATTTGTCTCCTCTCATACTCTGCCTGATGAAACCTAGCCACCTGTGTCTCTTTGGACTCCCAGCTCCATCCCCTGTAGTTAGGGAGACCGGGGGGCGCTCCTTGGTTTATCTTCCCTGTGCGATGGCCTGAAAGCTCCCCAGGCGGTAAGCTGAGTTCATTGTAAGCCTCTCACTTAGTTTACTTTACGTCTCTTCATTTCCAATTTCTTCAGCAGTGTCTTCTTACATATTTTATTTGGTTTTTAAGTTTTTTTAGTCAGTAGGGCAAATTCAGTGTCTGTATCCTCATATTGGTTAAAAACAGAACTCAGTATAGTATTTTAGTAGGAAAAAAGGCCTGAAAAGAAAATTACTTTTAAACCTTTTGTTTGTTTTTACCTAATGTGGCGACAGAGTCCCAGAGAGCAGTTTCCAGGTTCCCGGTGTCACGTGGAAAGGTGCTGGCTAGGTTATTAGGTGGCCGTCAGCTGTAATCAGATGGCCATCCGCTGTGGCACTATCAGCTGTAACCAGTTAGCCATTAGCCACTAATATAACTGCCGTGGCTACGCTAGGGTGTTGGTTGGTTCGTTGGTTGGCAGAGAAGCCGATGGCGGATCTGGTGGATCCTACTTCCTGTATCTCGCCCGGCTGCCAGCGAGACTGGGGTGCAGGAAAATGCCTCGTTGGGGTACTGGCAGATGTTTGCTTTTGTGTCTCGACCAGCCACATCGAGACCATAGTGGTATGACTCCCCTATCTATGGCTCCGTGGGTGTTCCTTATTGGCCTCAACATATCCTGCATTCTTGTGCGGGGAGCAGGAGCTGAGACCCTGCATTACACTCAAATAAACTTTTTCTAGGCTTTTTGAAGAGAATAGTGTTAACCTAAAAAAATAAAAAGCCACATTGAGAGTCAAGAAGCATTTATTTGAGATCAAAGATTAGCGATTTGAGAAGCATTGATTCAGACAGAAACCCAAATAGTGTCCTGATTCTGAGGTGAAGGCAAGTGGTATTTGTGAGTAATTCCATGAATAGAAGGAAGGGGTTTCCATTGGTTCTAATAAGCCAAGGAAGG
The DNA here is from genome assembly GCF_036562045.2 of Rhinolophus sinicus. Taxonomy (NCBI): domain Eukaryota; kingdom Metazoa; phylum Chordata; class Mammalia; order Chiroptera; family Rhinolophidae; genus Rhinolophus; species Rhinolophus sinicus. The sequence goes on from NC_133755.1 coordinate 109,490,559, forward strand.
AATTTCTACTGGTGCAAATAAGCTGTTATTCTTTAGCTTACTTACACATATTGGCGCTAGTTCTAAAGAGTGTTCTTAATTTTCAATTCTCATAGTCAGGATATCTGCTTTCCTGTTAGCTTCACAAACAGTTGTTTGGAATACAGTGTTGCTTTGGCCCAGTCCAAAGGTTATTTTGCCCAGTTCAAATATTTGAAAGACTTGAAGAATGAGATGTGCAAGGCAATTCATCTGGGATGGCGGCTTCAACTCCATTTTGAAATAGATTTTTTGAAGGCGGAATCAACTTACAGAGGAAATCTCTTATGATGGGCTCTTCATATATAAATTTGATGTTACTTTGCTGACCGTTATCATAGTTTTTCACGTCAAATGAAAACATTTGATTATACTCTGCAGCATATTAAATATTTCATGTTTCAAAGACCTCATATTTTATACTGTTTAAAATATCTGTTTATTTATAATATAATTATAGGTTGCTATTCTCAAACTGGTACAGAAATTGGCTCAATCTTTGCATTTTTTTCCCCCTTCAAAACGTGCAAACAAGCATATCAAGGCTTTTTTTTTAAAGCAACAGTTGTAATATATAGACATTTACTATTTAAATTAGTTTTTCCACTTCAAGGTGAAAGTTGGTATTAACTGAGCCAGCACCTAAAGGTGAAGAAAAAAGCAAGTTACTGTTTGTTAATGTGTAGTTAACAAGTGAAAACTCAGAATAAATTGAGTATTTACTGATTAGATGCTCTTTCTTAATCTGTGACTTCATTCGTTTCACTGGCCTTTTCAAAACTTCACTGACTCCTTATTGCTAATAGTATAAAACCAAATTTGGGAGTCAAGATTCTCTGCAATGTCTTCAGCCTCTTTCAGGTTTGCTAACACCTTTGTTTTCTGTTACGCAGCTGTCGTTGCCAGGGCTACTGTGTGCTTCCACCTCTCCCCATGTCCCTGGTGTTTATCCCACTGCAGTGACCCCAGAGCCTGTGCTCGCTAAGGTGTTCTCTCTGTCGGGAACCCTTGTCCCAGATACCTGACTAACTGGCTCCTTGCTTTAGGGGTCTGCTCAAATGCCCATTATCAGTGGTATGTTTCCTGACCATTGTATTTAAAATAGCACAGCATCTTGTTTTCTAAGCACTTCCTAGTCTCCTTACCCACTTAATTTTATTTTCTACATCACCTTTATCATAATCTGACATCTTATGCGTTTTATAACTTGTTTGTCTCTCTGTCTTGCTCCACAGGAATATATAGTTCAAGAGGGCTGGGACTTCAATATGTTTTATTTCCCTACTGGATCCCCAGCATCTAGAAAGTTCTTGGCACATAGTTTTGATGATAGTGAATGGAACGAATGAATAAATAATCCATCTTCTAAGTCTTTTCTGCTCATCCAAGTCTCATCCATCTTGCCAGGCCCACTTCAAAGTTACACTGCATTCCTGAAGCTGCCTTTGAATGAAGCTGCTTCTGGTTACTTCAAAGTAGCCCATCACGATCCTTTCCTCCTTTGAACTCGTGACATTTTCATGTGAGTAGGAGAGAGAATTTCCTAATAGATAAAATTACACATGATTGGAGTAGGCTACAAGATGGGAGCATTCTATTACTTAAGATGTTTAAGAATGTTTAAGGAGTGACAGAGGGGCCTGGTCAGTAAAGGGGATGAGAGCTGACATTCATAGTCCTCCTTTATCCTCAGGGACACATTCCAGGACCCCCGGTGGATGCCTGAAACCGCAGGTAGTACCAAACCCTATATATACACACTATGTTTTTTCCTATACATACATGCCCTATGATAAAGGTTAATTATAAATTAGGCACAGTAAGAGATTAATAATAACTAATGGTAAAAGAACAATTATAACAATATAAAAATATACAATAAATGTTATGTGAATGTGATCTCTCTCAGAATATCTTACTGTAATCATCCCTTATTTGCAGTAAGTGGCTTGGTGTTTCAGAGGGATCCCTTGCTGACCTCTTCCTGTAGGCTCAGTGCTTTCTGGAGCAGCACTGCCACCACCAGGGACACGTTTTGTGTTCATGTCTTCCATACACCAATTTCATGCCTTTTCCATTTTGACTAAGTACTTATCACACACTGTGACTGTAAATTATGCAGCTTGAGATTCAGCAGCAAAACTAGCCTGAATTTCTTTTTATTTCTTCACAATTTCATGGATAGAAGATTCATCTTTTCCATAGATCTTAGCAATGTCAGCATACAATTTTTCTTTTCTTTTCCTTAAGGTGAGAACTTTCACCTTTTCACTTAAAGGAAGCACTTTAAGGCTTCTTTTTGACATACCTGAATTGCCAGCGTCACTGCTCTGTGCATTGTGGCCATTATAAAGTAGACTAGGGTTACTTGAACACAAGCACTGTGATACCACAGCAATCTGATAACTGAGACAGCTACTCAGTGACTAACAGGTGGGGAACATGTACAGCTTGGATGTGATAGACAAAGGGATGATTTATGTTCCTGGCAGGACAGAGCTAAACAGTGAGAGATTTCATCACCCTACTCAGAATGGCATGCAATTTAAAACTTAGAAATTGTTTATTTAATATTTAAAAATATTAAATTTCCCATTTAATACATTTGGACCACAGTTGACCACCAGTACCGACCATGGATAAGAGGAGACTAACGTATATGGTTCTCTTTCTGCTAGGTGCTTGTATATTTCATCTCCTTTAATTTCAGGGAACCCTGAAAGGTGTAGATGAACTCACCCTATTTTATAGTTATGGAAACTGACATTTAAGAAAGGTCTTATAATTTGTCATTAGTTCCTTAGTCATGTGTATCTGATTGGTGATTCAAACCCAGGTCTTTGTAGAAGAGCTTAACGTTATGCTGCCTTCCGTGAGTAACTACTTTATGAACTCAAGGTCCATAATGATTGTGTGAAGTTTGGCAGTTTGGCATTTTCACCAAGGAATGAAGGCCTGAATGGGGCAAAATGTTGATACTTGGTTAGGAAGAGAAAAAAATATTTGGATAATGGTATAATTAGAAACACCAAAAGGGAAACAGGCACCAAATTTTATCTTTCTGTTTGGATCTTGGCCTGGTCAAGATTTTGACAACAAAATTGGTGGGTCTTATTTTGATTTCTTTAAGAATCACTTATTACTGGGATTTATTGCTTGGGTTTCTGTTTTTATGTGATTCGAGGAGGGATCTTACTTAAAAATTAAAACAAAAAATTATAACTATTAAGCCAATCTCCAGGAAATGATAGCTACCATGTTCACTTAGGATATATATTAATGAAAAATTAATACTTATCAAGAGCTTACAATGTATCAGTTACCATGACTTCCTGCCTGACGTTTCTGTGTATCTGCCAGATCCTGAGATAATCTTACTACTGTCTTCTCAGCTTCAACTAACAGTTCGACTCCTGGCTGCCATTCTTTCTTGTAAAGGAAGGAAAAAGCAATAAAAGGAATTATGATATTTCATGTCTACAATTAAAGAAATACATACAGATTTCTTTTAAAAAAGTTGTTGAGATATAATTTATGTACTATAAAATTCAATTATTTTAAATTCATTTATTATAAATTCAGTGATTTTAGTAGATATATTAACAGAGTTTTACAGCTATTACCATAATCAAATTTTAGAACATTTCCTTTGTTACAAAAAGATCCGTCATGCTTATTTGCAGTAATTCCCCTTACCCCACCACGTAGTACAAACTCTTTTGCAAGATTGTAGTTCAGTTTACAAGCTGGAAAACATGTTTTCATGGGTTGTTGCTTGCTTCTCTTGGTGACTCACAAGCATACCTAACCCGTAACATAGCTGATCATGAGCAATGAAAGTCTACTCACTCTTGGGTAAAGAATAAAGGGCCTTCTTGGTAGTGAGAAAGAAGGGGTGTCTTCCTTGTTTCATGCTTGATCCTGGACAATACTTTTATATAGGTAGTTTTTCATTCAGATCCTTTACTGCTTTGGAGTGTGGCCCTTTCCCTAGGCATCCACCACTGTGATGCTGCCCTTATGAATTACCCTTACATCCCAGTTCAGTTTGCCCTCTGTTCTGTGTTTCCCCTTGATCAAAGTTCTCTGTCCTTCACAATTTCCTTCTGCAACAAATAAAACCAAATCAAATCTAGTTCTTATTGCCTCTAATCTTATGTTTTACGAGGAAAGAAATAAAGTGAATTTACAATAATTTGGGAAGAATTGATAATTCTGGAGAGTTGAAAAGATTATTTGCATCTTTAAATCTCTATTATTAGTCTCCAAGCTTAAGTGACTTGGCATTTCAAAAAGTTGACAGAATACAGTAAACCCACTCGACCAGTAAAAGGGAATGTTGTTTGGAAGGATGGAATTATCAAAGTAGGAGATGCAAAGCATCCAGAGTTGCATTTTGGAAATCTACCCATGGCATAGTTAGCTCTCTTTCCCACTTTCTAGAATTTTTCCTTATGTGTGGACCTTGTTTCTCATTCCCGAAAATGATGCAATGATTTACCTACCTCACGTGTTTATTAGGATTAAATGAGACAGTGTGTCTGGAAGTATGAATAATACCCTGCATATTATATAAGATGGTGGTTTCCTCTAAAAATACCCTCCTAGCAGTTTTTGGCAGCAGTAACTTAGGCAGCTCAAGGTCTTGGCTATCCTTGTAAGCTAGAGACTGCCTGCATTTTTATACCAGACATTGTGTTGAGTACAGAGCATACAGAGTTCAGTCAAATGAAGTCCCTATTGTCAACGAGATAACTTACTCAGAAAAGATAGCAAAAGATAGCTAAAGCAATTAACTGTACATCATTGTGAAAAGGGTTATTTAAAAAGTGTTGGGGGAATTAGAGAAGGTTTTATAACAGAACTAAGTCTTAAAAGGAAATTACTGTTAGCAGTTATTGTTATGTTTCTGTTCATTGTTGTGTTTTATTTTCTATTTATAAAAACAAATTCAAAGTAGGTTTTCTGTTTGCTAGCCTATCATGATAGAAACTTAAGAGAAGTTTCTTCTCAGAAGAGCATACAATTTCATTTTATTTCTCAAAAGGTACAAAAGCTACAAGACAAGTATATTGAGCTCTCAGTAAAATTCCTGTTCATTTTAAAGATATATAGTCTTTTTTACATTATTTATAAATATGTTATTATTCAGTAAACCTCATTTTCCACTTTCTGCAGTTTCTGCACCTTAAAGCTGTCTTTCATCTCTATCTGAAAGTTATTAGTCACTTGGTACTACAAATTTTAGGTGCGTATGTGTCGCAACTAAAAAAATATGAAATCAGTATTTAAATAAAAGAAACTTAGCAGTAATCAGCTGCTGCAGTGATGTATTTTTTTTTGGCTACAGCATTACAGCATAGCTGAAACTCTTCAAGGTGGGAGAGGCACTGTACATTTTACTTAGAATGTACCTTATGTTTGTACCTTGTCCAGACTTTACCTGCTCTAACTGGACTTTTCTTTCAGTAATTACTTCAAATGACACTGTCTCTACAAAGCCTGCACTAATATCCCTGGCCAATGTTCATCTTTTCCTCTTCTGTGTTCCCCCTCATTTGCATTTATACTATGACTATCATATAATATACGCCTTACTAGATAGAGTACAAGCTCCTTAAAGGCTGGACCTGTGTTTTGTCTTCTTTATTTAAAACCTTGGTGAAAATGGACACTTAATACATATTTGGTGATTTAAATTGAATCTAGAAAACTCAGGTTTAATAAAAATGTGCTTTGCTATTCTTTAACACTTCTTTTAAAATTTGGCACTGAAATAGGCGATTAAATCTCTGGTATGTTCTGTTTACTGCTACCAACATGCAATATAATTCACATTGAATTAGGTAGATTATAGGTTTAGCTGCTATAACAAAAAGACCCCGAAATACTATGGCTTAAACAGGCTAGAAGTTTATTTCTCCTTCATGTTAGTCTAGAGATGAACTGTCCAGTGTGTATAGAGTAGCTCTATCATTCTTCAATTTGGGGCTTTCATATCTGGATCTAAGGTAGCAGGTTCATTTCTTATCATCTCCCAGCTAATGGGAAAGGGGAAGAAGAGGCAAGGGGACCATAGGCCCAATTTGGTTTGTGGCAAAGCACATTTCAGATCACATTCTATTGGCCAGAACTTGGTCATGTGACCACACTTCGCTGCAGGGAAAGCTGAGAAGTATAGTCTCTATCTGGGCAGCCATGTTTCTAGCTGAAATTTAGGGGCTTTTATTAAATGGAAGAATGGCAAAATGGATATTAAAAACAATTTCTGCCTCAGGTTTTGCAGTTGTTTTTAAAACAGGTAGGTCGCTTCAGGTATCAACCTATATATTTGACTAAGTCATCAGACTTAGCTGATTTTTTATTATACTGCCTGTTGCTTTACTCTAGGCCTACTGGTGATGCAGAAGGCTGTATAGAAGCCTGTCCAGTGAAAAACTGACCATCTACTTTAGTAGACATGACTAATTACAAATGAGAAAAATAGAAGCTGTCGATTGTGGCATATCATGTGAGACAAACTGTTATGGAATTTATAGGAAAGGAAAATGAGACTGTATTAGGCCTTGAAGATGAGATAGGAGTTGTATGGTCACAAGCAGAACATTCTAGGCAAGGGAAATGATGTGCAGGAAAGTTTCAAGAAGGATAATTGAGTTGTATTCAAGGGGAAGCAATGAGTCTGTTCCTATTGGCTTCCTGAATATGTAAGTGGGACTAGGGCAAATTAAAGTTTAAGATGGATCAAGATTAGACATGATCCTGGAAACAAAATAGAGGAAAATATAAAACTGTGTTAAAGATTTGGAGTTGGAGACTGAAATGGTGAAAGTTTAATCTGGTAATGAAAATCCGAATGGGTGAATTCCCTCCGCTCTCCTGCCGAATCTCTCTGAGGTTACCTGGAACCTCTCAGCTAACACACCAGGTGTTCTGTCCTAGCTCCGTTCTTGACTTCTCTGCAATTTTTCACACTGTTCACCATCTTTTCTTTAAAACTCGGCCTTCTCTGATTTTGCGCTGCTTTTCAGTTTCATCGTCATACTTAGTAGTCTGCTTTTTTTGCTCTTCTTGTTCTTGGGGCTACAACTGTCATCTTGAAGACGGTGCTCATGTATATATCTTCAGTTTGAAGTTTAGCCCTATATTGCTAATTGCTTGCTGGAGATTTTCATCTTGATTTGTCACTGTCATTTAAAGCAAAGTTTTCTGACTCTGCAAGAACATTTATATACTTTAAATCCCAGATTTAAAGCAGAACTCACAGCCATCTTGGTCTCTACCTTCTCCCTTATTATTGTGTTTCCCAATCACTGAGTCAGTTCTTCCTGGTGATTCTCACATTCGTTCATTTCCATTCTTAACTGTTGCCACATTTATTAATCCTTTAACATGGTATGTTTGGATTGTTAGTGTTCCCTAAGTATTCACTGATGCTGTCTGTGAGTCACAGTGCTAACATTAGTGAGCCCATCTTCTCTTCTGTTACTGGAGTTTTGTTTTAGTGTGATTGTGATTGTGAGGTTACTAATATTAGTTCAGTTGACGTTAGCTTATTTGTGTTGTTTTTAGTGAGATAGTGATGTGGATAACTCAGAATAACCCAACATTTGAATTCTAAGTACTTTGATTTTTCTTCTCAGCTGATCTGATTAGTAGTATGTTAAAATAAATAATTCAGTTTAAGTCACATATTCAGTAGGAATAATGAAAGCAGACAAGGAAGTGTGCTGAATGCTTGAGTTGAAGACCTTGTCAGTAATAATCTAAATCTTGCTGTATAAAATGTGGGTGGCAGCATGAGCATCACTGGGTGCTTGTTAGGAAAGCAGAATCTCAGGTACCACCCAGAGCTACAGAATTAGAGTCTGCATTTTCATAATATCCCCGAGATGTGTGCACATTAGAGTTTGAGATATACTGTTTTAGAATTTACTGTACATTTCTTTAACTTTTCTTGGTTTGAGACCTAAGTGCTAAAATAATTGAATCCTCTATTTACCCTGTTTCCCCGAAAATAAGACCTAGCCGGACCATCAGCACTAATGCGTCTTTTGGAGCAAAAATTAATATGACACCTGGTATTATATTATATTATATTTATTAAATTATATATCATATATTATATCATATCATATCATATCATACCCGGTCTTATAGTAAAATAAGACCGGGTCTTATATTAATTTTTGCTCCAAAAGACGCATTAGAGCTGATGGTCTGGCTAGGTCTTATTTTCAGGGAAGCATGGTACGTATTTGTGTTTATCTATTTGTTTACCATAGATTTTTATGTAAACTTCAAAACAGATTATTATACGTGCTATAAATGATGGAGAGTAACCGGGGCAGGGAGCTCCAGCTAGAGTAGTCCTGGCAGCCCTCTATGAGCAGGCAGCATGTGAACGGAGGCCTACAGGACAAAGTGAGCCAGGCGTGCAAAGACCTAAGGCAAACATGGGGCAGAGGGAGCAACGAATGGAAAGGCACGAAGGCAAGAAAGGGCATGTGTAATCATAGTGCATGAGTGGGAGAGCCATCGTGAACTTGGAAGAGGTATTAGGGACCTTCGTGGGAGCCAGGATAAACCATTTAGCCTGCCATATAAACCCTTTTGTTATGTGGCCTCCTCTTATTGTCTCCTGAAAGTTTCCCCCAGTACTCATACTCTACCCTTCAGCTATACCAGTGCCCCCGACCATACCACTCCTTTTGTAACCTTTGCCAAGAATGTGTCTTGGCATATTCTGTGCCTGCTGCCTACTATTTAGCCTTCAAATTTCAGTTCAGGTTTTGCCTCTTCTGTAAGACCTGTGTGCCTTCCAGCAGACTCTGTCTCCTTAGTTGGGGGGTCCTCACTGCTGCTTATATATATCACATCATGCTAAAATTGGCTGGTCTGTGTTATATTTAAGATGTGTTCATGTAGATATGTGCAGTGTATTCACTTTTACTGCTGTATAATATTCTATCGAATGGTGAGATAATCATACTGGTGAACATTTTTATTTCCAATAATATTTAGAAACCATGCTGATATAAATACTCTGGTACATGGTTTCTTGCATACATGTATGAGTTTCTTTGTAGTGTTTTTCAGCCTTATTTGACCATGACCCAGAGAAATGTTTTACGTCATGACTTGATTTTTGTGTATATTTCTGTCTGTGAATATATACATGTATGTTACTGATTTTTTAAAAAGTTTTAACAAAATTACATTTACCCTTCATGGTGATGCACTCATATCCTTCTCTTCTAAAAATACGTGTTGAGATGGATATGTTGTGACGTGTGGTTTAAAATATTGCTGTAGGGTTTATAGGGTATGTTGTGTGAGTGTATGTATGCATAGTTGTGTCATATTATGTATATAAGTTCATAAACGTGTGTGTGTGTGTGTGTGTGAGAGAGGGAGAGAGAGAGAATGAAAATGAAGAGATTATCTGGTAGAAGGGTTTATTTATCTAGAACTTGACTAGATTTCACCAAATTGTTTTTTAAATGGTTATACCTGTTTATACTTGGCTTGGCCACCTGAGTCTGGGAACTTTGTGTCCAAGGTCTTTTAACAGCGTTTGCTTGGCACAGAGTTGGTAAGTACTCATTGAATAGTTTAGTGAATGAAAATGAGGCTTTCATGCCAATAATTGAACAACTACCATGTTGAGCAGCTATTATCAAGGCAATTTTAAGTAGATTTACAAGGTTAATTTTTTAGCATAGGTAATCCATTTGTAATTTCAGTTAGGTTTTTAAAAGTCTATTTCTGGGGGTTCCTAACTCTATTAAGATATGATAGCTATATTCCAAAGAAAAATGCACTGACAAGATTACATTACTATTTCAGTTGATCAGAGTGATTGGGGCTAGAGTTTTCCATAAGTGATGGCAAAGTTATTTGCTTTTTTTCCTTTCAGGAATCAATAAAACAGTTTTTATAGCCTTAAATGGTATAAAATCTGAACATCACCTAACATTTAATTAGATCTAGCTTTTGCTCAATAGTAATGTAGCCATTTTATTCTATTCCTGCTAGAATGAATGGCTATAGCCATTTTGTTCTACATGCTTTTATACATTGTAATCCCTTTATTATCTTTGGCTATTGTAAAAATGCACCACTGTATTGGGTGCTATGGCTTTTCACCTACACGGATAGCCACTATCACATTATGCAAATAATGCTTCCTATTAATTCATTCAATCATAGCATTTGCTACATCAGGAAAATTGTGCTATAGGGAAAAGTCTGCATTTGTATTGGCTATGGTTTCCCTGCAGATATTCTAAAGGGAGTCATTCTATTTCAAGAGCAAAAATGAAGCCTCACTTGGAGTGTGTTGAAAATCTTCTGTTTTCCCGTTGTGCTCTTGACTCACTGCCTTTTCAAGAGTTGTTTTTAAGGACAGTTAAGATGCATTTATTTTGTAGACCAATAGAGAAACTTCTCTAGAGAAAGAAAATTACTGTATTTTGATTTTCAAAATTTCTTAATATGATAATAACATATACTTAAATTATTGCTTTAAAACTTTCAAAGTATTTTTTTAAAATATTTTTCAATTACAGCTGACATTTAGTATTATTTGTATTAGTTTCAGGTGTACAGCACAGTGTTTAGATATTTATATAATTTACAAAGTGATTTCCCAAAAGTCCAGTACCCACCTGGCACAATGCATAGTTATTACAATATTATTGACCATATTCCCTATGCTGTACTTTACACCCCTGTGACTATTTTTTTGTTTGTTTCAGGTGTACAAAACAATGTAATAGATAGTTACACCCCTCACAAAGTGATAAACCCCTGTGACTGTTTTATAACTACTGATTTGTGCTTCTTAATCCCTTCACCTTTTTCACCCAACCCCCAACCTCCTCCCATCTGGCAACCATTAGTTTGTTCTATCTATGAGACTATTTCTGTTGTTTGTTCATTTATTTTGTTCTTTAGATTCCACATATGTGAGGTCATATGATATTTGTCTTTCTCTGTCTGACTTACTTCACTTAACATAATACCCTCTAGGACCATCCATGTTGTCACAAATGGCTGAGTAATATTGCATTGTATATGTGTACCACATCTTCTTTATCTTATTGTCTATTAATGGATGCTTAAGTTGCTTCCATGTCTTGGCTAGTGTAAATAACACTGCAGTGAACGTAGGGGTACGTGTGTCTTTCCAAATCAGTGTTTTGGATTTCTTTGATAAATACCCAGAAGTGAGATTGCTGGGTCATAAGGTAGCTCTATTTTTAATGTTTTGAGGAATTTCCATACTGTTTTCCATAATAGTTTTACCAATCTGCAATCCCACCAACAGTGCACGAGGGTTCCGTTTTCTCCACATCCTTGCCAACACTTGTTGTTTGTTGATTTGATGATAGCCATTCTGACAAGTGTGAGGTGATATCTCACTGTGCTTTTAATTTGTATTTTTCTGATGATTAGTGATGTTAGAGCATCTTTGCATATGTCTACTGCCCATGTATATGTCCTCTTTGGAGAAATGTCTGTTCAGGTCCTCTGCCCATTTTTTAATTGGATTGTTTGTTTTTTTTGGTGTCGTCTGAGTTCTTTATATATTTTGGATATTAACCCCTTATCAGATGTATCATTGGCAAATATCTTCTCCCATTCAGTAGGCAGTCTTTTCATTTTGTTTTTGTTTCTTTTGCTGTGCAAAAGCTTTTTGGTTTGATATGGTACCATTTGTCTATTTTTTTCTTTCGTTTTCCTTCCCTGAGGAGATATATCAGAAAAAATACTACAAACAACAGTGTCAGGGAGTTTACTGCTTGTGTAATTTATATAAATCTTTTAGATATAAGCTTTTGAATATTGACATAATTTTCAGATGTAACTTTTATTTTTCCATTTTTATTTTAATTATACAACCAATATGTGAAAATGATCATAACATTTAAAATTATCAAGAACAAACATTCAAAGGTTTGAAAATAATACAGCTAAGGCTTGTGTTCTTGTATACTTATGTGCATTTCTCTACTATGTTTTTCAGAATTTTTTGACCATGATCCAAAGAACTAACGTTTTATAGCACACCTCAGTTTATCTGTTAAATTTCTTAATCTCAGGGTTATATTTGAGATTAATTTGATATAAGACTTCTTGAGGCAGTCCTTGTTTCTTATACTTACCAACACTTAATATTAATCTATTTAAACATTTTTTTCCAGTGTGTTGAGTGCAAAATGTGGGTTGTTAGAGTTTTAAAGGGCATTTTCCCTAATTAACAGTGAGGTTGTATATGTTTTTATGTTTTTTGTCCATATATTTCTTGTTCTATGAATTACCCATTCATATTTTTTCCCCCACTTTTCCATTAGGTTGGTTGTCTATTTCTTACTAACTTATGTGTTTCATTTAAAAAAATCTCTGTTTGATTTTTGTTTGTTGGTAATCTTTTAAGCAATACCACGTTTAATAAAGGACTTTTTACTGTGGGATATTACTATTCTTGGTTCAAATGCGCGGAGTGAAAAAACTGTTCACATAAATTAGTTTTAAATTCTTAGACAGATTTTGGGGAAGGTTTTAGGAAAGCAAAACTAGTAAACTCATTAAGGTTCTTACGAGGTTGATTTATAACCTTTCAGCACAGCCAAGACACATGTCTTTTTAGCAAGCTGCTGCTTGCGCCATTTGAAAATTTCAGCATGTAAATTCTTTTAGCCTCCATTATAATTGTATAAAAATCCAGTATGATATTTATATGCTGTCATGTTATTTATTTTAGTTTTTAATATTTTCTTTTTTTCTTCTCCTTAATTAGGTCCTCGATGGGCTTCCTGGAATATTGGTGTGTTTATTTGCATCAGATGTGCTGGAATCCATAGAAATCTTGGGGTTCATATATCCAGGGTCAAGTCAGTCAACCTAGACCAATGGACACCGGAACAGATACAGGTAAACATTTTCTTATTGAGAAACTATTAAAAATATTTAAAATAAATTTATTAAGGATTAATATTGAAAAGCCGTAGTATGTTGAAATGGCATGTGCCACATATAAAATTTGAGTGTTCTTTGAATTGTCAATTTGCAATGTTTATTTCATCGTGGGTCTATAGTAAAGTCAGTTTTTAATCTATTTTTATCTAAAATGTTGATATTGAAGTATTTAAAAAATTAATTCATTTTTCTTGTGTTGATGAAATTTGCCAGTATAATTTCATAGTCTGTTTTGTTTTTCTGTCAGTAGGGGGAGCCTGGGTAAAGTAAAAATAAACCACCTCTAATCTATGAACTAATTTAAAAGATTTCTCTTCTGTGCAGAGTTGTTCTTAATTTTCAGACAAGGCGTAATAGTTGGAAGAGAGCCCACTTTGCAAATGTTCTAATGACTGATTTGGACTTATTTTGAATGGTTTAGCTTTGTTAGAGATAAATTTATAATTTTATGGGTTTGCCATTTTTCCGATATGACAGCCTTAAATTCTCAAAATCATACTTTCTGATCCTTAAGGTTGACTCCTAATGTAAAACAATTGTTTCTACTAGTTTTATTTTATAATTCACAGTGAAATTACACTATTTTTTCTTACGTTTTCACAATACTTTTAGTTAGTATGAAGGATAAGTACACAATATAGTTGAACTTCAGTGATAAACAGATGTTACAATCAGAAAAAAACAAAAAGAAGACAAAAATTCACATGGATGGGTGAGTAAGGGTAGAAAAAATAGACTAGAATTCTGGGGAGAGTGGGTCACTAAAAAAATAGAGAGAGAGATTTTGGTAAAAAAAGTAAAATTTCTATACTGAGGACATATTTATACCAAAGTAAATTCTAGATGCAGCAAAGATTTAAATATTTTTAAAAATTATACCTCAAAAATAATTACAAAAATAGAGATCTTCAGGCTATAAAGTCAATTTATTTAGTTCAGTTTTAAATAAATTTTTGAGCTTTTTGCTGGCTAGGGCATAAAAGGAATATGATACTTTATGTATTTTCAAGATCTTTGAGGAGAAAATTTACTGTTACATCAAGGAAGCAGAGCTTTTTTTTAACATTTCATATAAAGCAATATTCTTAATAACATGTATACTAACTGTGGTAACAGATTTCATGATGTTGTTTCTCAAGTTGTCTTTAAGAAAATGTGAAGTATAGCTTGAAAATGTAACTTGGTATTTGTAAAGTGTTTTGCTTTTTTAATAGTTTATTCCAAACTAAGAACAAAACATGGAATTCCTGGACAATTCATTTCTCTAGAAATATTATTTTTCTCAACTTCGCTATTGTAAGGAGTTAAGAAGCAGGTTATTTGAGGTACGCAACTGTTCTTTTCCTGTCACTTAGAACAGAACTTCCCAATCAGAGGATTGTAGTTCACTGGTTTTCTGTGGAATAGGTGACAGGTCCATGCAGGATACTGCTGTAATGTTAAAAATGTAAGGATGTGAAAACAATTGATAGTCTTTGAAATTGCATTTGAACACTATTTGTATGGTCCCAACTGTCACCTTTCTGAAATAAGAATTATTATTTTGGAATGCAAGATTTCTGACTAGTACTTGTCACTACAGAATTTGCTGTGTGGCTTTATATACCACAGAGCTCCTTTTCCAGGTGTTCTCTGATGAGAAATTATGTTATGATGCACTCACTCAAAAAATCACATCAATAGATGATAAATTTTTGCTTAAAAAAAAAAAAATAAAGACTAGAGAACCCTAATCCCGCAGACAGATACACCATCCAGTATTCTTGTGGTAGGCCTTGGGATTAATCTCAAGTAAAGCTAGAGCTGTTCTTTAGAAATGATTCTGGGACTGCTGTACAATATGAACGAGGAGGTAAGTGATAAAGACCCCAAGGTTCCACAATGTAGAACACAACCTTTATTTCAGTCTAGAAAACTTCAAGGAAACTGATTCTAGAGAGGCAGTAGAACAGCGTGATTAAGAAAGTTGTCCCTAGAGTCAGACTACCAGAGGTAGACATGGGTGGTTACAGACGAATACTTAACTTCATATGCCTCAGTTTCTTCATTTGTGAAATGAGAATAGTACTAGTGCCTACCTTGACTACCTCTGTAGGTTGTTGTGAGGATCCAATAAATTAATATGGGAAAGCATTTAGAACAGTGCCTGGCATATTTTAAACACTCAGTAATGTTAGCTTGTCAGTTGTTAGTAGTCCAGTTGTTCATTATGTAAAACCCTCAGTATCGCTGCCTTGAATATCTTTCTGATCTTAAGCAGTTTAGCTTTCTAGTGAATCTACTGTGATAAATTGGTTGCTAAATGTACTACTGAGTAAATAAATTAATTGTGTGGTATGATTGAGTATAAATGAATTACTTTTTGAGAATATTTGTGAAAAATAATTCATTTTTACCGTGTTTTGCCGAAAATAAGACCTAGCCGGACTGTCAGCTCGAATGTGTCTTTTGGAGCAAAAGTTAATATAAGAGCCGGTCTTATTTTACTATAATACCGGGTCTTATGTAATGTAATGTAATATTATAATATAATATAATATAATATAATATAATATAATATATAAAATGTAATATAATATATAATACTGGGTCTTATATTAATTTTTGCTCCAAAAGACGCATTAGAGCTGATTGTCCGGCTAGGTCTTATTTTCAGGGAAACATGGTACTAGTATTGGATGTTAAAGCATTTTGAGGTGAATAGTTAGGAATCACGTCAGTTGTCTATTGAGGTTGCTCTTTATTCAAATTTAAGCATATCCTATTTCCTAAGGTCGGAGTTATGTTCCACATAATTCAATTCTATACCCTGGCATTTTATTCATTCATTCATTTGCTTTTTTCCTTATAAAAAAATTGAGGTATAATTACAGAGAGAACAATTTACAAATGTGAGTTTTACATGTCTTGGCAAATATGTATACTGTGTCACCTTGAAAATGGCAGAGCATTTCCATCACCCTGGAAAGTTTTCTTGTGTCAGTTTCTAGTCAAGTCCCCCAGTGGCAACCACTACACTGATTTCTATATGCTTAGGTTGCTATGCATTGGAACTTTTATCTTTTGGAGTTTGTTCTTATTAACTCTGACTCTTAATTCAGGTTAGGGAAAGTAAAGATCACAATGTGATTTAGTGTTCCTTATTCATAGGCTATTTTATAAGAATTTCTTTGATATAAAAAATGCTTGGGTAGTATTTATTTATAGAAGAGAAATACTTTTACTGCATACAGATCTACCCTACGTCATCCCCTACTGCCACCACAACATTTCATGAAAATCATGTTTCTAATTTTCAAAATTTTGGTTCTATTTTTTTTTTTTAGATCTTTTATTGGTTAATGTGGAAATGTGATTTAATCTCTGAGTTCAGTCAAGCTGTTACATAAAAATGTTCTTTTTTGTGTGAACTCTGTAAAATGTAACTACTTATTAAGTTTTGCCTCGCGGTTTCTTATCAACTAGTATCATACGTACACCATACTTAGTCACACACACGCACACACGCAAGATCTGGCTGTTAAGTTCGCAAACTCATCCTAGAAAAAGCGCTACATACCTCATTGCTGAATATCACTGCGGTCACCTTTTAAGTACTCCTCTTGGGAAGCTATGCACCAATGCCAGCGCCTAGGCCACCCTTCAAAGCAATTTTGGAATTCTTTTTCTGGAATGGCCATCAGAGCTGTCATTGTATTACCCTTGATGTCCTGAGTGTCATCAAAATGTCTTCCTTTCAATATTTCCTTTATCTTTGTAAAGGAAGAAGTCACTGGGGGCCAGATCAGGTGAGTAGGGAGGGTGTTCCAGTACAATTGTTTGTTTACTGGCTCAAAACTCCCTCACAGACAGTGCTCTGTGAGCTGGTGCATTGTCATGATGCAAGAGCCATGAGTTGGTGAAAAGTTCAGGTTGTTTTTGTCTAACTTTTTCACACAGCCTTTTCATTATTTCCAAATAGTAAACTTAGTTGTCCAGTTGGTACAAATTCATAATGAATAATCCCTCTGGTATCAAAAAAGGTTAGCAACATCGTTTTGACTCTTGATTTGGACTGATGGAACTTTTTTGGTCATGGAGAATTGGCTGACTTCCATTGTGCACTTTGACACTTTGTTTCAGGGTCGTATTGTTACACTCAGGTTTCATCACCAGTGATAACATGGCTCAAAACATCGTCTTGCCTCCAAAATGTTGTGGCAAACGCGACTCTCCTTTGCTTTTGTTCATCGGTGAGCTCCTTCAGGACCATTTTTGCACACACCTTTCTCACGACAAGATTTTTAGTTAAGATTTTCCTAACTGTTTCTCTATCAACGTTTACCTGGTCTGCTATGCTTCTCACAGTCAGCTGATGATTTAGACGCACAGTTTGGCGAATTTTGCAATGTTTTCATCAGTTCTGCTTGTTACTGGCTGCCTTGACCTCTCTTCATCGGTAACGCGTTCTCTCCCCTCAGGAAAACGTTTAATCCATTTGTACACTGCTGTTTTTTTCATGACATTATCCCCATAAGCTTGGACTAACATGTCCTGATTTCTGTTCCACTCTTGTCAAGTTTAACAAGAAATTTAATGTTTGTTCGTTGCTCTAATTCAAGCTCAGACATTCTCGCCACAGCACACAAAAACACGCAACAATAATAATGAACGCCATTCAGCAAGATAGCACCATACTGCGACACAAACACATCTGTGAGACACTGATACACCAAGGTTATGAAACCTTACTGAGCTGTTTGTACAGTGCTGCCAATGTAAGCTCATGGTGGCAAATTTGCAAACTTAATTGCCCGATTGCATCGTGTGTGTGTGTGTGTGTGTGTGTGTGTGTGTGTGTGTGTGGTGTATGTGAGTGTTTTGGGGGCATCTACCATATCATAACTGTGTGAGAATTGCTGTATGCTGATTTTTTAAAAAGAATAATTTGTCTACCAAAATTTATTTTGATTTTTATTAGCATAGAAATGGAGTTATTCACCTTAAATTTTTTTCAAAATTCCTTTTTAAAAATGTGGTTCATGGTCAGATTAAATGTCTTTGATATTGGGTTTATTATCAAGTACTTCTCAATTTTTTGGAAAGGACCAATTTTTTAATACTTTTATAAATACTATAGCTTTTATTTTTTATTTTGTACGGCCTCATTAACCCCAAGTCTTGATTTTCCCCCATTATTTAAAAATTCTTAATCATTTTTCAGTGTCTATATTGAAAGAGTTAAATGAAGAATATCTTATTTTTATTATAGAAACATTACTTGTGCTCTTAAGTTTCTTACTTCACTTTATTGAGAGTCTTGCAAATTGTACTGCCTAATAATAACGTGTTTCCCCGAAAATAACAAAAATAAGACCTAGCCGGATATTTAATACTTTGTGTATCTATAAATCTTTTATTTATCTTCTCTCACAAACTCTTTCTTTATTACTTACTATTGTCATTTATTGTATGGTACTTCATATTTTCTTGGGAACCCCAAGCCACACAACTGAAATGTATTCATTTATCAAATATATGTTGGAGAACTTCACATTTGAAGTTGCCCAGTTTCCATAGGCATATGATGTATCCCCTGTGAACTTGCTTTAAACATTTTGTAGACATTTTCACTCCCACTTTTTATATCTTTACCATTTTTAGTTTAGCTTGACTACATTCTTGGCTGGAAGGAAGATTTTTAAACCCAATTCTTTTTACATCGCTGTTTACTGTATCATAACAAAAGAATAGAAGCTTTCTTCCCTCTCATTTTCTGTCCACCACATTTTCTGAATGTTTCTGCCATCTTCAAAAAATAGAAACCTGAAACTAGAATATTGATAGGCAGTTGAAACTTAAATTTGACATGAATCATGCAGTTGTGCAGATTTGTTGAACTTGGAACAGGATCCAAGAATATATTGCATTGATGAAGATAGGATAAGTTATTACGTTTTCCATGGGAGTTCTGCAGAGGAGAAGCATCCATAAAATAAAATATATTATTAAAATGAGCTTTACCTGATTTTACTTTTAATGAGACTACTAGAAAATTTAAAGCAATATAACTAGCTCAGATTATCTTTTTGTTGCATCGCAGCAGTATAGGTATATCATAGTTATTATGCATTTTCCTGTACCACTGCAGCCTTGTTCTGCTTAATGTTTGCGTGGTATGAGTATATCTTGGTTTGCACTTTCTATGTATAGTTTCAAAATTATTTTTTTTATTTCAGCGACTTTTTAAAAATTAGGTTTTTAGTATTCTGTTTCCTTGTTTGAATAGTCTTCTTCAGTGATTGATTCTCTTACCTGTATGTTGGCTCTTCATTGCCTAACTCCCATATTTGTCACTTTCTCTTGGATCCTTTTCATTACTCTTTTTTTTTTATTTAAAATATTTTCTTCTTTAGCCTCCCTCTCCAGTTTTCTTTAGGGCATTATTTGTTGTGTTTCTTTTCATATTTATTTCTGAAATATTTTTTTTTCATTTCTAATTGTTTTTATTTTATTTCTCAGTGTTTGTAATTTCTGATTTAGTTGTTCTTTTGTAACTTCACATGTCTTTTAACTCATTTTATATGTTCTTTCATATCTTGTACATGTCGTTTAGCTCGTTTTGAATTAGTAGGTATTTGGTCTAGTGTATTTTCAATGAAGAGATGTTAGTCTCCTTATTTTTTCTTCTAATTACTTTGAGATTCGATCTTGATTCTTTTCTATTGATTATTTTTATGTGATATTAGTTTTCCATTACTTTTAAAAGGAATAGATATTCAAGATAGCTTTTCTAACTTCACACAACTCTCTCTTCAGTTGTTTTCATGTAATGTTCAAAAGTAAGGTCACTTATTTTTGAGATATTCTTGCTCTCTTCTGCCACTTTTATGTGGACCTTCTCTTCCTTTATCTCCATTATCCTTACCTTGCTCAATTTTGAGTATTTCATAGTAGTTTCTCCTCAGTGTGGGGCCCTGTCCTGGAAAAAAATAGTGAGGATGTATAGGGGCTAGATAATTTTCCCCCATTTCAAACTTATTGTGGATCCTTTGCATTTACTTGTTATTGGATTGGGTAAAAATCTGTTCAGTTTCATGTACTTTCTTCAAATTTGTTCACTGTAATTTCCAGTTTGTATCACTTCACTATTTTAGTGTTCTGTTCTTAGATCCACCCAACTCCACATTAGTTGCAGGCATCATGCAGGCCTAGTGAGCATTAGTGCCTTGTCTTTACCTTGTGATAGCATTTTGGAGTTTATGGGGAGACTGTATCACAAGTTTTGTTGTAAATATTGTACATGGGTTTTTGTTTTCTAGTTACAATTTTTTTGTCTGTGTGTAAGGAGTTCTGGGAGCTTCAGAAATTGTCACTGCTATTACAGAATTTCTATGACAAGCAATATTTAATACAATGAAATCCAGTTTTTTAAAAAAAGCTAATTTGGAGAGCTCCATGATTTAACCACATTTGACCTACTCTCTCAAGATAAATGGTGGGTGATCTTCAGAAAGTTACGTAGTAGTGGCTCCTTTTTTTAAAAAAAACACACAAAAATACTATCTAGTGATATGGTAAGTTTAAACAAATTTGAAAAATATCACATTACTATTTTTATAGAGACCTTTGTTTGTTTCTGAATTTCTAAAAGCATACTACTTTGTGCCGAGGGCCTTCCAGGCAAAAAGATGGAGAAAGCATGTTGCATTTGAGAAAGTAAAGTAATTTTCTGTGAACAGAGTATTGGGTGCAGTTATGTGTGTCATAGGTGGTAAAGGGGAGAGGTGCATCCAGGGGCTGGTTTGGTCTTGATCCTATGAGTGACAGGGGGTGGGGATAGGGACAAAGCAGGGGACTCTTATTAATAAAATAGTCTAAGTTAAAGAGTAACATTTAATGTTACATTCCTTTTAAGAACATAAATCTGATTGGTTTGTTTCTTGGGTGGCTTAGGCAATGGGTGACTAGATCTTGAACTGCAGTGGTGGTAATGAGGTTGATTACCGGGGGAAGCCTACAAAAAATGTTAAAGAGTTAGAATCACTAAGACTTCTGACAGAGGAGGGAACAGTCCAGGATGACTCCTGAGCTGGGCCTTAAACACCTAGCATGAAAGTAGTGGTTTGTTTATTCCTGTACTCCTAGTGGTATGAATTTCATAGAAAGTACAGATGACAAAAGACTGTGATGTGAAACTTCTTCAACTTTGTAGCAACTATCAAATGCTGCAACAGATAAATCAAGATCCAAGAATGTCTAGAAATTGTGAAAAATAATGAAAACTGGTAGCTCTAATTACACATCATCATTTAAAAATTTAATTTTTAAATGTATGGTTTACTTACTTTGTTCTTAAAAAGAACAATTAAAACAGAAAGAGGACAACTCCCCTAAGACAGTTTTTTGTAAAAACTGAAGGCATGAACTCTGTGTTAAATATTTCCAAAGAGTTCCCAAGACCAAAAATGGTGGCCCTTCTTTTCCAGCAGCTGGAATCCCAAAGATCTTGAAACCAGTCCTGAAAAGCTTGCTCCTATGCAAGAAATCCTGGTGGCTTTTGAGAGGAAGATAGAGAACTATTCTGGAAAATTTCCAGTGGTAGTAGAGGTGAGTCACTGACATGAAGAATTTATTCAGGGACTACAAATACTCATTTTCTCTTTTTAATTGAGTTTTTTGTGTGTGTGTTTTTAAAAATATGCATTTAGCCAAGGCAGTTTGAAAATCTTAGTCTTTGTGTTCTACAAATTTAATGAACAGAAAATAGTACAGCAAGTAGTATTCTGTCTCCCACACAAAAACAAATGCATTGAAGTTTTAAGAAGCAAAAACAAACATTGAAATTTCAATGATACAGCCTTCTGCAACAATACTGTTTCTTTAAGATGATGATGATACTGGGAAAGACATGGTAAACAAATGCCATATTTATACTTTGAGAGCATTTTTTTCTGTAAGACTTATAAAAATGTAAATTAAATCAAATTTCATTTGATTTTATTCATAATTTCTTTGATTAGAAAACTTTGTTTTCCAAGTAGGACTGTAGGATACCAGGAGGGTACATGAGGAGGGTCTCCTTGCTCTGATTCAGATGCTACTTGGATACCCTTGCTGAGCTCCCTCTGGATAATATTTTATTTAAAAACAATGAAGGATTAATAGAGCCCCCCTCCCATTATTTTATTGTTTGGGAGAATTGAAAATATATGGACATGGTACAAACTTCAAAGGGTACAAGAGGTATAAAATGAATAGTCTCCCTCCCATTTTTTGTCTCTCAGTCATCTAGTTTTTCTTGTTAGGAACAACCACTCATCAGTTTCCTGTATATTTTTCCTGAAAGGATTTTATTCATATACAGGAACATATAGGTGGTACACATTTTTAGTTGTTTTCATATCCTTACACAATAATCTTTTGAACTGGAGGTAAGATTCTTCTTTCCCCCATCTATTCCTCAGAAAATTGGGTAGAAGAGCTTTAATTTACATGATTTTGCCTTTCTCCTCCAGACTTAATATAGACATGTTCAGCATCCTTCCTTTATACACTAACGTGTAAGATTTTATTGCTATTTTAATGTTTTGCATTTTTGCCTTTGGCAGTTTAGATCTAATTGCCACATTGTAACCTAATCATTTGCAACAATGCTATTAGTAATCTCAGTTCTTTATTTTGTAACTGCTTTTCTTTTTTCCACTTAGTCCATTTTTTAAAACAGCCAGTAAATCCAGAAGGGCAAATCAGAACAGAACACACATAAAATTTTCTGAAATTTATCCAGATAGTTTCCTAAATTAATACATTGTTGTGAATTTTAATTTAACAATAAATTGTTGTTGTTGACCACGTACCTATTAGTATCTGAGGGAGAAAGTGCAGGAAACCTTACAGGGACAGATAGGTAGGTACTAGGGAAAGAGGGAGGATACACAAAGGTGAAGGAGAAAGGAGGTCCAAGGAGCCATTTTTCTTAAACAGCCACTGAGCCTGGCCTGGACTGTATTTGCTTTAGTTGGGGAAGGATAAATATAAGCCATACCCAGAAGTAGTTGTATTACTGAGTTGGATTCCACAAAGAGCTCTGCTTCCCAAATTTGAGAAGATTAAAGAAAAGAAAAAAAAAATTGACAAGTTGTTTTCTCAGGAGGATGAATCATTAACTTGGAATATCAAGTAGCTTGTCATTTCTCTTGCCTTTTATTATTATTTCCTGATACTGACAATGATTTAAACTTGGGCACATTTTATCATTTATTTCTCTCTGTTCCTATTATCTTTTACCTTCACATTTATTTCAAGGCTCTTTTTTCAGTAAAACTGTTTGTGTTGCTTATTTATAATTTTTTTCACTGGAGATGCCTCATTTACATGTAACAGTGACTTTTTAAAAAACATACAGTACTGGTACATAAACATAAAATTTCCCATTACATTTGTTTGCCTACTTATTGATTCTACCTATTTTCTTTTTATCTATTCCCACTTTTTATTATATTGATTTTAAGTTTAAGTTATATTTTGTATGTTTTAGTTTGTTAAATTACACAAATTCAATAAATAGATGCAAGTTAAAACTTTAAATTGACAATCCCAATTCTCTCCAGTTTCTGTAAAGCATAGAAAACTTAGAACTCTTTTAGAATATAGGTTTTATTGTTTCTAGTGCAAAAACTAGGATTGGGTATGAAATGTTTTCTACTAAAAAGTTTCAAAAATAGAAATGCTTCCTCTGCGTTAGATTGTGATGATAATATATCTACCTATAGATGCTTGTCAGCATTTCAATTCAAATAGTATTTTTTTGAAATTGAATCTCAAGTGATATGTGAGGCCTTGGGCAGATATTGTTCTATGTACTGGATTATGCGGAAAAACTAAAAACACATAGTTATGTATTGACAAGGACACAATACTTTTAATAGTAGGTTTTGGGATTCTTAAGTGTGATTCGTTATACCATTTCCAGGTGAAGCCTTCCTTTACAGTTGTAATGGTGGTGATTTTGGATGAAGATGGTTCATTCAAAAAGTACTATGTAAAATTCATCTTTCTAGCAACATATAATGTATAAAATAGGACAGATTGAATTTAATAGGAATAGTTAAGATATTAATTTAAAAATATGTTCTATCTAAATGGCATTTATTTTAAAAGAAGTATATGCCCTTTATCATCTCCCATCCCCGCCTTTTTTTTCCTACAACTGGTCTGCTCATCCCAGCTGTGGAAAACTGAATTATAAATTGCCAAAGAATAAGCAACTACAATCTTCCTTTCTAATAGTCAGTGCATTTTGCTAAAGCATTTTGGATGAGAGAACCTGAAAGAAAATGATTAATGTTTTAATAACAGGAATGATGTTTTAATAATAGAGGCAATACTTACAGTATTTTATTTTGTGTTGGAATTTCCTGGATACTTGTTTGACTAGGTGTGGATGGTGGTAAGGGTTGGGACGGAGGGAACGTGATCCTACTCTCAACCCTGTAACTGATTCATTGTATTATCCCCATCAGCGAAATCATAGAACCTCTTTGTGCTTCAGTTTCCTCATCTGTAAAATGAAAACTGAGCTTCTAAAGTGAAGAGCCAGGTGTCTGTAAGCCCTGCAGGACATAGTTCCTCCTTTTACTTGGTGCAGCCTGAGATAACTAAACTACTGATAGCTGATGTTGGTTCTATCAAAAGCTAAGTACTCACGGAGACTAATAATCATGGGCCTGTTACTTAGCATCTTGCAGCTTCAATTTCCAGTCCCATCAATTTAGGGTAATAATACCTAAATCACGTTTTTTGAAAGGTAAAATACCATATATGTATACGCAATATATGTGACATATATATGCAATTTACAGTACATATTATTTATATATAAAAATAAAGTATTGAGGCTAAAGCTTGTCATTATAGTCGTCAGGCTATTTTCAGTATTTTCTTCCACTGATTACCAGAGTTTATTCTTCAGGGCCAATAGAATATGTTTCTGTAAGTGTTCCAGAGGGTCTTTATCTATGTCTTGAAACTTTGAGGACAGCTAGTTTGTACCATACTTCTATCACCTCTTCGAAATGCCAGCTCCTGTTATCTTCCCCTAGTTCTAACCATCTCCAAACTGTTTAAGCTTTCATCTCTACTGATCTTTGCACTGCTGACCTTCCTTCCAACTACTCGGTTCTAGCTTTTAGAAACCATTTGTGCTTAACCAATGTCTTGCTTTTCCTTACAAAATGGTCTTTCTACATCTGTGATGTCACTGAATCCTTGTTTCCCGTAGTCCCAACTAACACACACACCTATGAACCTGAACCCAGTCACTTCTGGCGGTATTCTCCTGTAGAAATGACTCATTTCACCCTTTCAGATTTTTATACCTCTTTTTTTCCCTCCTGTTTAATTGTGATTTATATCATGCATAGAACAACATTAAATAATATGGTATAATGTACATGGTGTGTCTTTTTCCCAATTAGTTTTTATTTTGACAGAATAAAATATTAATGACCTACATTAAATAAAGAATACTTTATATAAAATGTGTACAGTCATATTCATTGAATATAAGATATTGCTGATTGTAAGATGCACCTCTATGGACTAATAAAAAAATTATCCATTATAAGATACTATCAATTGTAAGATTATTACTTATCATAAATGTTAAAATATGAAGAAAAGCATAGGATCAATGAGATGTAGCATATATAGCAAGCACATACTGTTTTTAGTCTTATTAAATTTTTGTTAAAATCTCCATGTTTTTTATTTGCTTCATAGAAGTTTTCAAGTTTTCTTACTTTCATAGTTTCTGAGCTGTATCTAAGTCACTTTTTGCTTCATTGCAGATATTGTGCAAACTATGAGATTATTTTTTTCTTGGTCTAATTCTTTCCAAATATTTACTACCTTTATGGTTATATAGCCTGATCATCTCTACTTCCAAATTCCCACTATGGCACGAAGATACAGCATCATATGCATGCTTGAGATAGGAAACCTTTTTTTCTTTTTTCAGGAAGGGCAGGCTATACTGACAGTTTCTTAACTCACGTTCCCCACCACAGAATTACATATTAGCTCTGCTCATACTAACTTCATGCTAGAGTGTGTCATGATGTAGTAGAATCCTTTGACCTTGTACTGTCAGTTCACCTTATACAAACATTTTCTTCATCTTACACCCTTTTTTAAAACTTTATTTTTAAATTGTAGTTGACATTCAATATTAACATCTTATATACTTTTGAAGCTTGGGTTTATTTTACCCTAGCTTCTGTTTTACCTCTAGAGCTAAATAACAAAAAACCTTTAATTGTTTCTTAATTTACTATCCCCTTATATTTCCCATCACCCTACTACTTTACTTTCTCATTATCTCTAGAAGAGTGACTTAGAAATCTCATTTACTCTGAAAGAATACTTAGGTTAAGATGGGGTAAAATAGACATCTAGCAGTGAGTATATATTAGTATTTTGTACACCTTAAAACTCTCAGTTGGGAGAAAAACCACTGTTTTTTATTTGAAGGAAGATAAACTTCTGTGTATACTTGAGGGCGAGTATTATCAGGGGTGTGGGTATATGTGTCTAGGAAATAAAAAAAAATGTTATAAAAACTGATTTTTCTACCAATTAAAACATTTTAAGGAACTCAAGCTCTATGCAAATAATGTAAAATAATAATTGAATAATGTCTTATTTGTAAATGTTAATTTAGTTTCTAATGGAATATCCAGGAAGTACTGTTTGGCTTGTCCTTACTCATAGATGATTCTGAAACTTAATTAAAATGGTTGAAATGATTAGCAAATTATTTTATGCCTCCTGAGCATTGGTTCTTACTCTTGGGATTTATAGATTTTAAGGAGGAACTCCTGAACTTGTATGTACAATTTGGCCATTGGGCACAGTGTTTTCGTAGGTAGAGGGTCCATAGCTTTCAGCAGAATCTCAAGTTAATAACCTCAAAGAAATTAATGCACTTCTGTAGAGTTTGAGGTTAGCACTATTTCTCTTTTGTCTGCTCTCCATAGTGATCTTCATTGTAAATCATAAAACCCCAGAGTATTTTGAAGCTCAAAACAAAGAAAATTTAATCTTGAGTTGTTACCCTGGAAACAGCAGTGTTGTTCAAGTGGTGTATTTAAAATAATAGTAATACTGCCCACAGGCTACCCAGGGAATTCACTTTTAGGAAGTAGTGAGTATAAATAAAGGTGATATTGTATTCACAGAAAAATACATTAGAAAACTGTGGATTCTCCTATGTTGAAAAAATGTGAAGGATAAAAGATAATGCTCCTATTTTGAACTTGAGTAATTAATTTCATAGTTGTGATTTATTTTTCTAAGAAGTATATATATTGGAAATAATAAATGGTACCTGGTATTCATATAGATGTGTGTGTGTATGTATATACATACGGTGCCAAAAAATACACATTTTAAGAAAGGAAAAAATTGGGCTGGCTTGGTGGCTCAGGTGGTTGGAGTGCCATGCACCTAATGCCAAGGTCCCTGGTTCCATTCCCACATGGACCAGTGGGCTGCGCCCTCTACAGATAAGATTGTGAACAATGGCTCTCCCTGGAGCTGGGCTGCCGTGAGCAGCTGGAGGTCCAGGAGCGGCTGGTGGCCAGCATGAGTAGCCAGCAGCCAGCGTGAGTGGCCCGCAGCTGGAGAGAGCTGCCCGCAGCTGGTGAGAGCTGCCCGCAGCTGGCGAGAGCTGCCGTGACCTGCTGTGAGTGGCTAACCAATGACAGGCAACCGACTGCCTCAGTGGGGGGAGTGCAAGGCTCATAATACCAGCATGGGCCAGGGAGCTGTGCCCTACACAACCAGACTGAGAAACAAAGGCTTGAACCGGAGTGGGCGGGGGCCGCGGGGAGGGAGGGGACAGAAGAAGGGGGAAAAAAGGAAAAAACTGCATTAAAATTGTAATAATATATACCAATAACAAAAAATGAATGCAAATCGTGTGTACATTTTTTTTTGCATTCTGGTATATATGTGTGTGTGTATAAGAATTAATTTTTAATGTTCATATGAGTAATGAAAATACTTGATTTTTTTTTTTTTTGTTATAGTGTATGCAAGATATGGGAAATACTAAAGCAAGACTACTCTATGAAGCCAATCTTCCTGAGAACTTTCGAAGACCACAGACAGATCAGTATCCTTTAATATTTCTTTATTGTGGGTCTGTACAGAATTAACTCACTTTTATAGTTCATAGTTGAACTGTTTGTATTTAGAACTTTATAATACTGTTGTTCATTAAAGATGGAATTTGATATGCCCTGAGCTGTGCTTTGTATGTAGTAAATTTTTATTAGGAATTTGGTAATACATAATCTACATAGTATTTTTAATGTAATTATTACTAAGTTTAAAATATTACGGCTAAGTAATTATTAGTAATTATTACTAAGTTTATAATATTCTTGATTGATCTCAAACTCTTGATTGGAGAGTATATATTGTTTATTATTTTACACTGTTTATTAGAGATTTGATTTGTGAGCATCTTGAGTATTTTTAAAAATAATTTCCAAATGGATTTTCTTTGATCACTTTTATATAGTACTTATATTTATGTGAAGCTGTTTGGCAAGTATTAATTTAAAAGGCAAATTACATATTTAGTGGAAGTGGAAGTGCTGAAGTAATGTATGCTAATATTTACTACTGACATTCCATCTTTGCTTAGGTTGCACAAATCGGTTTACTTTACAAATTGCTCTAATGAATAAACAAAATATTTTCTCACATTTTAGTTAGGATGCTTTTCATGTTTGTTAAAGATAAAATCATTTGATTCTATAGGATCTCTCAAACTCATATTGAAGTTTGAGAAAATAGCTCATCAAAATTGTGCCGCTCTATAAATAAGATTATCTTACTGATTGTAAGTATTTGTGATTCTATCCAAAGGTGACATTTGTGGTTTTGACAATAAAATGTAGTCTCTTAAAGATCAGTTAGACATTACCCATTTGTATACAAAAACAATTTGTATGGTCAAACAGTGAAAAAGGGGTGATCTTTTCTCACATGGAGATATAGGTCATTGTATATATTCTCATGTTTGTATAGAACCCTTTAAGTTACATTCAAAAAGTTAGTATTTGTATTTGACTTGTTCTGTTTTCTGCTTCCCTACCTCCTTCCTACAAATTTCGCAGTCTGGTATCCAAGGCTATTTTTATTATAGTAGGATTCTAGGGTAGGGGTAAGAGGTACATTTCAGTCATAAAAATATTGTGTGAGCAGAAGTATTAAGGTGTGAGCAACATGATATTTTAAGGTTTTGATGTGACAAGATTTAAGTTTTGTGGGTCAAATGGCAGTAGAAGTTTATTTTTCAGATTGTCAGGGGTTTCATTACTACATAGAACAGTTTGGACCTGTACATTTCATTGACCCAAAGGGTTAAAGGATTTGAAAAGCCTTGAAATGTTTTGAAGCAGGAGAAACATTAGAAACTTTGTCTACCACAAGGAAGGTTAGTCGAAGGAGATCTTGGAGTCAGAGAGACCATATAGAATACCAATATAGCCCTGAAATGAGCAATGATGAAGATATATAAATTAGTGGAATTGAGAATGGACAGGAAGAGATTGGGAAGTTCAGAAGGAAATTGGAAAAGCAGGAACGGTTGGGCTAGGTTAAAAATCAGCTTTGTTTCTGAGAAGGACACTGAGATGACCCCAAGTTTTCCAGTTTGGCTGAGGTTCTATGGTATTCAGTGGAGAGAAGGAATTCAATGCCAGATGACGATTTAAGCGTTAGAAATGAGAGATAATGAGCCATGCATCAGCACTTTGGGCAGGTTAAGGTGTCTGTTGGTTACATACATGGAGATACCCATTAACTGACTGGAAACATGAGTCTGGACCCTAGAAGAAAGCAGGAAGAGTGCAGATTGGAGATTCACTTAGCATGGAAGGGATAGAAAAGTACTGCGCGAAGTTACATTTATCTAGGACAGTGGTCTTTTATTCTTTTGGGGTTTTTTTTTGAGAATCTTGGGAATGCTGTTTTCTTTCTCTGAAAAATGAAGGCCTCGGACAGAACCCTGGGGAACTGAGCAAACAAATAATATCCTAGGTGATTATTACCAACCGCTTGCTAGTTGTACTGATTTATTCTTCTTTCTGTTTCTCACTTCCCAGCCTGATTTGACATGTATGATCCCTCAAATTAACCTCCGTTTTCTGGAAGTTTTTGTGTAAGTGTGTTGGGGGTTGATTTGGTTTGAGCTGAGGGTTTTTGGACTTCTCTTGAATATTACAGGGTACATCACTTGAAGTTCTTGAAATTGTGGAGGGAACATTATGTGGCACTTTGTGGATGAAAGTGGCTTCCAAGTTACTCATTCTGTCACCATGATTTCATGTTATTTTTGAATAAGCTTTGAAGATACTCAGGGCAAGACATATAGCTTCTTGGTATCCTCTTATATTGAACTTTTCTATGCACCATTTTATATATGTTGGTAGGAATACTATTTCTTAAGTAATTACTATCAGTTATATATGATGAACCTTAAACAAGTAAAAGATTAATGAGATAGTCAGTTATTAGTTCTGGTATTTTTTTGCTGATGAATTTTTAAAATACTTGGTCCTTACCTGAAAATTTCAGGAGAGATTTTTATAGTGAATTGACTGGTGTGTGGTAAATCTTTGACCTTTGACACAGTGAATATATAATGTTGGAAATAACAGCTGCAGTAGCTTTACTACTTAATAAGGGTTTGCTTTGTTTCAAATGCTGAGCTTGGCATTTTATGAACATTATCTTTTTACATTTTCAAAATAGCTCAGTGAGATCATTATATTTTCATTTTTGGCTGGGGAGAGGGTGGGATGCTCAAAAAGCTGTTAAAAAACTTCCCAGAGCCTCCAGACTTGCATCTTGTTTAAGGGCACTTGAACATTATTTAATGATGATAGTCTTGAGTAAAATCAATGTTACCATATTTGAGTCTTGATGGCGCTTAAAAATAGATAGGCTTATAGTTTGGGACTCTGCGACTAGACCGAAAGTCTAGGTGAAGATTTCACCTTTTGAGTACCTGGTGTGATTCACCTCAGGCTTTTGGGTTATGTGTATTTTTGCTGTTAGCTCAGCATGCTTATTTGACTTTTCAAACTAAATGCTCCTACTTACAAAGCATTTACAAATTATGGTCTTATTTATATGAGGTTATGACTCCTTACTGTTCACAAAAATAGTTGTCAGAAACTACGTAAAGAGGGATTTTGTTTGAACAAATTTGAGGTAAATGACTACCAATGATAAGAGTATAAGATGACACCACTTGGACCGTGAGACTGGCTCCTGTATCTCATATAACACTATAGAGTTATTTTTCTTTTATCCGCTTAGTTATCACTATATCACTTTTGTCCCTTTTAATTATGAAACACTGATTTGGAGGTTGTGTTAGGGAGACTAGTAAGAAAACCTGTCCCCTTATTTCATGAATCATTCTAAAGCTCAGTGTTCTTTTAAAAGCCTAACATCTCTGCACTTTCATTGATTTTAAATATAGTTGTCTCATCTCTAGAGGCAAGTGGAAGCAAAACTCACATAAAATATGGGACCTCACAGCATTCTTAACAAAATTTGTCATTTTAAAAGCTTTACAATTACAAAACTTAGGCAAAAGCTGCTGTGAAAATGTAATTTCTCATGTGGGATGTGGTTAATTATAGGCTTCCTGTACTAGTGCATGACAAATGATAAAGCTTTACATTAAGCTTTTCATTATTAGGATATTTTGTCTTATCTAAAAACTTTAATTACTTCAGTTCCATGAGATCTATTGTGCACCAAAGCTAATCAGCAGTTCTCCTTTGAGCTTTTAAAGTTTTACTGCTGTCAGTGGTATGTGTCTGGAACTGGAAAATTTTCTTCTTGGGAGTAGATATTAATTTAGTTGTCTTTTAAATGATATCTTTAAAGAAAGGGAAAAAATCTTAAAATACTAATAATTACATGGTAAAAGATAAAATACATAGTAATGTTAAAAGTTTTCTGGGCTTGTGTAGTACAAAATTTGTTAATTTTGAGGAAAGGGACGATTAAGGGTCCTGTATTGAATGTTTTGTAACTATAGGCATGGGGAAGATTCTGGGGTATTTTGTTGTTTGCTAATTCCCAAATCTCTTAAACTGGAATAGTTATTAATATATTGCTTACCTTGATTCTGTTTCTAATTGATTCTATATTCTATTTCCAGAAAATATTCTATTTCTTTTTTTTTTTTTTTGGTTGTGTTATTGATCTCTATCAGTATAACTAAGTCGTATGTGGAGACCTGGAGACTGGAAAAAGAAGATAAGTATTTCCTGATCTCCAAATTCATTTCTTCTTTGGTTGTTGTTTTTCATTTGTTCATCTATTTAAACTTGTGATATGCAAGTCATCTTAGCCCTGTCCAGTTCCTCCTCTACCATGGGCCCTATGTTTTAAAAGATTTGACTATCAAAATACATTTTTATAATAGCTAAAAATTAAATAGCACACACTATGTGCCATGCACTGTTGTTCTTAGTTCTTTACATACACTCGCTTATTTAATTCTTACAATAATCCTGTGAGATGAGTCTTGGTGTTATTTTCATTTTAAAGATGAGGAAACAGATACAAGTGTACATAAAAATAAAAACATTTATTGAATGTTACTCTTTGTTAGATACTGTGCCTAGTGCTTTATATACATTATATAAATTCTCAACAACTTTGTGAGATGAGGAACATTATCTTTTTTACATCCTTTGCTGTTTCCCTGAAAATAAGACCTAGCTGGACAATCAGCTTTAATGCGTCTTTTGGAGCAAAAATTAATGTAAGAACCCGGTATTATATTATTATATTGTATTATATTGCACTGTACTATACTATACTATACTATGCTATATTAGCTGATTGTCTGGCTAGGTCTTATTTTCAGGGAAATGTGGTAGGTGTTTCAGTAGATTAGCTAACTTCAAGGTCACAATAACTGCCAGTTAAATAGCAAGTGCCTGCTGGTACCAAAATGAGGATATACATTGGAGACCATCTTCTTAGGGAATTACTTTCCCTTGAAAATCTCTCAAATTGTTTATACTGTAGTCCCCTCTTACTCGTTTCATTTTCTGCAGTTTCAAGTTACCCATGGTCAACGACAGTCCAAAAATATTAAATGGAAAATTTCAGATATTTTGAGAGAGAGACCACATTCACATACCTTTTATCACAATATATTGTTCTATTTTATTATTATTGTTGTTAATCTCTTACTGTGCCTAATTTATAAATTAAACTTTATCATTGGAATGTATGTATAGAAAAAAATAGTATATCTAGGGTTTGGCACTATCTGTGGTTTCTGGCATCCACAGGGGGTCTTGGAATGTATCCTCCGTGGAGAAGGGGGAACCACTATAATGACAGTTTGCAGGCACAGAGACTCTCTATAAATCCAGTTTGGCTATTTGCTCTCTAATGTTGGGATAGAGTGGAGGAATCAATAACTATAAGACCATGAGCCAGCTACTGACTTTATAAATAAATGTATTAGAACACAGTCATGCCCATTTATTTCTGACTTTTCTATGGCTGTTTTGGAGCTACAAAGGCAGAGTTGAGTAGTTGCACCATAGACTGCAAAGCCTAAAATATTTACTACCTGGACCTTTAAGGAAATGTTTGCTGATCCCTGGAATAAAATATTGTTTCTTTAGGTGAATTAAAAGTGAAGAATTGGCTTGCGTTTGGGACCTTGTACAGAAATACATAAGGACCATGTGCTACGT
Source organism: Rhinolophus sinicus (assembly GCF_036562045.2). NCBI lineage: Eukaryota > Metazoa > Chordata > Mammalia > Chiroptera > Rhinolophidae > Rhinolophus > Rhinolophus sinicus. The sequence goes on from NC_133755.1 coordinate 109,524,356, forward strand.
TTTTGCTATAAGAGACATGTAGGAATTGAGATCAACCAAGGACATAGCATGTTCCCTAAATCACAATCTTTCCTCAGGTGAATCCCATGGAATTTTAAAAATTCACTATGTGGTGTGCTTTGATCACTTTTTAAAAAGTATGTTTTATGTTAATAGGAAGATCCTAATACTTCATTTTTAGTAGTTTTATATCTTTGAAAAACAGCAACTTTCACCTCATATAATGTTTAATTGCTTACTTCTTAGATAATTTCTGAGTGGGTTACTTATCTAAGCAGAAATTAGACTCAGATATAGTTGAATTATTTATATAAAATACACTAAATATAAATTAAGATTTCACTGTTATTTCTGAAAATTCACAGCAGCACATCATTTTATAAGATGTCAGTATTGTTTTTCACTCCAAAAGATTGTATACTTAAAATGTTTGCCTTTTTCAAATTCATTAAATATAAAACCATCATAGTTTTCAATATTTTAGTTTTACTATTGGTGGTTAAATTATTTTATGTACTGTATTTCTAACCTTAATAATTTTTTTGGTCATAAACTGATCTTTTCTTTGTCATTAACATTTCATAAAAGAGAGTAGTGAAATCTTTTTAGGCTTTAATATGTAATACACTTTAAACAATATTGAGAATAAACTGTTTCTATCTTTAAGAAGGAAAAATGTCAATGTTATTCTCCTCCCAGATAGTTAAACATAAAAATTATACTTTAAGAATTTGGATTTCCAAATTTCCTTTAGTTAAAAAATAACTATATACACGTTAAGTTACAGCGTTTATATTTAACAGTAAATATAATTAGTTTTTAAAATATTTATATAATTTTTTCAAATATATATCATATTAGCTGGAGTGAAAATGACAGTCTGATGAGTAAATTCTTTTTCCTCTTTTGTGGAGGCAAATAGTTGTCTCTACAATGAAAATTGCTCAATACATCCACATTTCTACACTTCGTTCATTGGGTCAGCTTTTTTGATTGTTTCATTTTTTTCTGTTAGAAAAATAGAAAAATGTAATGTGAACTTGGATTTACAATCATGAGCAAACTTCACATTCAGCTGATTTACATGTGAAATAGTTTATATAAAATACCATTGTAGTTTATGAAAATCTTGGCACACTGCTAATATTTTGGTACTGAATTGCCTGCCAAAATGTTCACGTATCTAAATATGCAGCCTTATAGCAGCTTTGGGGCCTTTCACCTTGAAAGGGTCTCCAAGGCTACTTTGAAAATGAAGGTGCCCTCAAATTTGACTTTCTGCTCTAGATTTTGAAGCATTTACTATCATCACCAGAAATTAACTGACTGATTCACAAATGAGCTTGTGCTGACCAGTAACATCCTGAAAAGGTAGATGTTAGACGTTCCTTGTTTTGAATCTCTCCTTTGTACTGTACAACTCTCCTTTGTATTATAGAATCCCGGAGAACTTTAAAACTTTGTATACTCCAATTTTAGTTGTGAAATGGCACCTACCTTATATGTTGTTAAGAGGAGAAAAAAGATAATCTAAAGTGCCTTTCACATACCCAGGTTGTAGAAAGCTATCTTTAAAAAGTAGCTTTCAGTTATTCAGCTTAATATATTGAATGTTTAGGCTTTCTGTCTTACTTGCTTTTATGAAAGACCTTTGAGTGCTTTCATATTGCCCCAATTCTCATATCCACTATACAGTGGTCTGTTAACTCTATTACCTGTTGCCTCAGCTGTCAGTTTAAAAACCTTTACTAACTTCCAATATGGAGTTATTGACTGAAAATGTATTGTTTTACTGCTTCCGGTACCTTTTCTTTTGAACAGAAGGATGTCTTAACCTGGGGATCTACGGAGATTGTATTTCAGTGTAATTTCATTTCTTTTGTAATTCTGTTTATTTTATTGTATGCATTAAAAAGCACAGTACCAAAAGAGAGTCCCCAGGCTTTACATGTGGTTTTCATGGTACTAAAAAGGTTAAGAATCCTTGATAGAAGAATTCCCATTTTAGTGGAATGTGATAAAGCTATGATTGAGTGGTAAGAGAAGTCCCCTATATCAAATAACTCAAAACTCAAATCCCCCTAGAAGTGACCCACTTGATCAACAGTTAAGGCCAGTCCAACCGACTTCAAAAAAATCAAATAGTATTAGCTTCTCCATTCCTCAGCTTTGCAAGAAAAAAATTGGCCTCCATTTTTATAACACACAGGGAATCTTCTGTGATATAACCAGAGGTAGCCAGGTGTAGTGGGAAAGAGCATAACTATTGGAATCACAGTTGTTTAATCTTTCCAAATTGCTGGTTCTTCATCTATGTGGAAATAATAATATGCACATTATTGGGTTGTGGAAGGATTAAAGAAAACAAATGATGGACAATACTTACACAATGCTGGTACACTGTGGGTACTGTATGGGTATTAGTTTCTTATATTGAAAATCAAAAATGAACCTTAATTGAATTTAGAGTTTTAGGAAGAGGGGTGGAGAGCTGAGGAGTGTGGTGGAATTGAGAAATATGGTTACTTTTCTTTCTAGAATTAGGTTGAGTGGTTTTGTTGAATGGGGAAAATTTCCTGAAAGAGACTTTCTTTGGCAGAAAAAAACATAGGTTACAGAATTTAGTTGCAGAAATAGTTTGAGGAAAGCACAGACTGGGGAGTGGAAAAAATGAATTTAGAGTCTAAGCTTTGTGTAGAGGAATGAATAAAGGGGTGTGTACACATCATTGAACTTATGCTTTTCCTTAAGTTATCTGTTTTCAGAGCAGTCGAATTTTTCATCAGAGATAAATATGAAAAGAAGAAATACTATGATAAAAATGCTATAGCTGTTACAAATGTAAGTAACACCTTCATCTCTATCACCAATTGATGTTTGTGGACCATGATCATGAATTTTAAACATACAGTACAGCTCAATTTGTTTACTGTAAAAATATACTAGTTGCATACATTTTAAAGTATGAATACTGGAACATTTTGTCACATATGTTAATGAGATCTCACAAAGTGGAACTCTTGATTCAGAAAGGAATGTATTCTATGAGTCTAATAACTGCTAAAATGGCATTTAATTAACTTGACTTGATGAAATTTGCAAAAAGATAAAGCCACTAATGAAAGAAGGAGGAGAGAAAATTATTTCACTACATTCTGGAAATGAATGAAAAAGAAAAAAGACAAATTTATCCTCCCCTAAAGGCTTTGATGGATCCGTCCAGATATAAATATATTAAAATATGGCATTTTAATTGGTTATTATCAAGCCTTTTGATAACTAATAGTTGAAACCTTACTGTAGATCAAATATGTTATATCACGTTCTTTTTAAGGTTTTTATTTTTTTCTGATTAAAACTTCCCATCCCAGTTAATTATAATGTAAAGCAAATTGTCTTTATTGGTGCTGTTATTTCTTTGATTTCTAGATTAATAAGCAAGCTATATGTTAGTTAATCTTGTGGTTAAGTCATTGGTCAAGCAATTTAGAGACGATAATTTCGTCTCATTTTACTTGCAAACTGGGTTTTCCTTTTCAGTCCATATGGAGAAGTAATATACTAAAAAATTCAATCAAATACTAACAAAGTAAGGATATTTTAATATATTTTCTTTGATCATGAAAAAATCTCGTTATAATATATTTAATGTATCATTGATATATATTTTGGAGCAAAAATACCCTGTGTGTAGAGTTTGGGCTGCATTTGCAGTGGATGTAAAAGAGGAAATCTTTGAAAGATTGATAAAAATTGCCAATAGTGAGCATATTTATAATATCCGTAAAACTAAGTGTAGTTATAGCATTATGGGGAAAAAAGAACTAACTTTTAAAGATAAGTAATATATTTTCATATGAAATTTTAAGAAATCAGTCTAGTATATTTTATAAAACATATTGCTTCATGTTAAGCACCATTTTAAAAATCCTAAACTTTTTCATTATATCTATGTTTATAGTATTTTATTTTCTTGGCAACAGTTTCAAAATTATTTTATGTAGTAATGTAAGGGAAAACAGATTTATCTTAAAATGATAGTTGTTGTTATAGAATTGTTTGTTCCCCCCCTCCCCAATGTGTGATAATGGTATTATGCTTAGTTAAGAGAAATTCTTCACTCTAAGAGGTGTGTGCTGGAATAAAATATTTAGGGATCAAGTGTCATATCTATAACTGATTTTCATTTTTTTCTGTTCACAATATTTAATATAACAAGTTATACAAATGCATCTGAAATAACCTAGTATGGAAAATTATATTAATTTTGGAAATCCTGCTGTCTCCCACTCGCGTGTATTGTAATGACTTTATGCAGACTCTTCACATGCATCTTCAGCATCCGTGTCTTTGTCATCACTGACATTTTTGAGTTAACCTAACTCAGTTTTCTTTCATTAATTAAAAAAAATCTTTAAGTTACAGTTGGCATACAATATTATATTAGTTGCAGGTGTACAACATAGTGATTAGACATTTATATACCTTATGAAATGATCACCCTGATAAATCTAGTGTCTACCTGACACCATGCATAATTACAGTATTATTGACTATATTCCCTATGCTGTACTTTACATCCCCATGACTATTTTTATAACTGGCAGTTTGTATTTCTTAATCCCTTTCACCTTTTTTCCTCATCCCTCTACCCCCTCCCATCTGGCAACTATCAAAATGTTCTCTGTATCTATGTATAACTCATTTTTAGATGACTCAGTGAAATCTAGCAGCTGAGTATGTTTGTGTGTGTATATCAAGAAGAGAGAACAAACATGGCATAATGTTAAGGTCTGATGAATATTAGTGAAGTTTATAGAGGTAGTCATTCTACAATTTTTTTACATTTTTTGTAGGCTTAAATAAAAATGTCATGGTAAAAGATTATATACTCTTGAGTTTATATCATTAATGTAATGAAAATTCAGAAAAGTTCACAAAATCATATTTAACAAAAGGGAAAATGTATTTTACCTATTCATTTATAAGCAAGATAATGATATTTTTTAAAGTTTATATTCTAGCAAGTTTAAAATATTTCTTCCTTTCTGTGGCAATCAATGTGCAAGCAACTAACCTTACATATTACTAAGAATTACATTATATACTTACGTTCATTGTTTTTTTTGTCCTCAGTAATAGATTGAAAATTCATTCAAGTAATAATTTTTGATCACTTATTATGGTCACAGTTCGCTAGGATCCTGAAACAAAGAGGACATGACCTTTGCTCTCAGAGAGAATTAATTTCATAGTGGGGATGAGACCAGGTTAAAAAGAAATAATATGAAACAAAATATAAGTATCTTATATATAAGGCACCTAAAGGAGTATGAGGGCACTTAAGGGGATATATGAGTTTGGACAATTAAGATTGCGAACTCATCTAGAAAAAGTCCATCCTACATACCTCATTGCTGAATATCACTACAGTCACCTTTGAAGTACTCCCCTTGGGAAGCTATGCACTGACACCAGTGCCTTGTCCACCATTCAAAGCAATTTTGGAACTCTTTGTCTGGAATGGCCATCAGACCTGTCGTCGTATTACCCTTGATGTCCTGAGTGTCACCAAAACTCTCCCTTCCAATATTTCCTTTATCTTTGGGTAAAGAAACAAGTCACTGGGGGCCAGATCAGATGAGTAGGGACGATGTTCCAATACACTGATTTGTTTACTGGCTCAAAATTCCCTCACAGCGTGTGAGCTGGTGCATTGTCGTGATGCAAGAGCCATGAATTGTTGGTGAAAAGTTCAGGTCGTCTAACTTTTTCACACAGTCTTTTCAGCACTTTGCAAATAGTAAACTTGGTTAACTGTTTCAGTTCGTACAAATTCATAATGAATAATCCCTCTGATATCAAAAAAAGTTAGCAACATCCTTGCAATAAGTTCGTGAACTTAATTGTCAGACCTGGTATAAGGAGGGACATTTTGAATACTGGTTGTACTGGTTCTACTCTGATAAAAAGGTGTCTTGAGTGGTTATTAAACTTGATATGGCTGTTACCCCATAATAAATGGCTCTGAACTCCTTTACCTTTATTGTATTTGTGTCTGATTTTTATAGTTGTTGTGTCTCCTCCTACTTAAATTAGCTGTCATTTTTTAGTGCTGCCAGTATGTGTTACTGCTCTTGTTATTTTCTTATTTTAAACACGAATAAGGGCCTAAAGGTGACCCTGTTCTTCTGTGTAAGGTAGTAATTTTTCAATCCTATTTTTAAAAACACTAATAAATTTCTTGCCCTTCTGAAATATAAACATTTCAAGAGGTGGCAAAATACAAAACAATAAAATACAAACAAAAAAAACAAAAGAAAAACAAAAACCAGTCACCAAGAGTTTTGCTGTTTTTTCTAAAATATTGCCACTTGCCTCCCAGGCCATTTAATGTATCTGGAACTAAGACCCACATGAATCCATTTATATAGAGGGACTAGGATGGTACTGCCTTCATTCCAAAGGATGTATTTGTCATTGTGAAGAGTGGCTTTAGTGAACTGTTAATAAATATGGTGTCTGGTCATATAAACATGGTATTTCTGAGAAAGCAGGGACGGTTATATGTGCTGCTTTATAGAAGGAGCTTATGGTAGAGGCCATGTGGTTTTGAGTGCTTTGTGGTACTGTCAGCATGAATTAAGGGAGGAGGCTTAAAGGGGAAAGTGAAGTTCAGATAAAGACAAAATCAAAGGAAAATATATTCCAAGTAAAAAATGCTTTTTTACTATAATTATTACTAGTTCGTAGCCCCAAACGGAAGAAAATATATTTATTTCTTTTGCATCTTTTAAAGTAACTACATGGTGCTGGGTGCCAATGTGGGCATATTACTCGTAGTAACCCTCGGCATAGTAAATGCTCCTATTCTTCTTTTATATTTTTTTACATGAGTTTGGGCAAAAAGGTCTTTATGATACAGGTTATTATCTTAAATGATTTTATGTGCTTTTGTTTTCTATACAAAGTTGCAACTAAAGATCTCTAACAAGTAAATGTCTGGTAGGATAAACCAGCTTTGAAGCCGGGTCTTAAGATGCAGTTTGACTTTTAAAATATTTTCTTTTATGTGTAATTTCCATTAGTAGTCACTGAATGACTAGTTTGCACAATTATAACAGCTAACAATGTGCAAGGGAAAAAAAACCCTAAAGTTTATAGTCTTGGATTGTGATTCAAGAATTACACCCATAACTAAATCAGTAATGAGCAGATTGAATGAGGACTTGTCATCTCACAGTTATTTTGACATTACATAATGACCTTTCTGTAATAGCACTTTTTATTTTTAAAAATTTCTCATAGGCACTGTTGATATGATAGGGCAATATAGAGATGTCAGTTTTATGGCTCCAAATATCTACTACGCATTTTGTAAACGTATTTCAGTTATATTTTGGCAGTAAAGCGAACAGGAAGATAATGCTCCCATTAAAGTGATCAACTGCGTATATAGAAATTGTGTTGGAAGATGTGTGAAAAGGCTTTTAGATGAAATTCTTTTTCATGTGTAAATTGCCTCTGCTACATATATAACTGTCTCATAATGCTTTGGGGTAATTCAAGTACAGCACTGGAAATAGTGTTTGTGCGTACTGATCTTAAAGGAGGAAGTATATAAATTGCTTTATAAGTCTGCTGCTCTGCTGTTATATAGCATTAATCTACTCTCTTTTTCTCCCAGCCTTTTTTTCTGTTTTCTTAAACACTTGATTAAAACTTTAACTTTTCCTACTTCAGCTCTGTTTTATTTTCCATTCTTAAAAGTTATTGTAAGTTTAAAAAACAAAAGCCCTCATTTGTGCTCTCCTGCTACCCTGGACAATGTGTCTTCATGCTTTAGAGCATTCGTTTTTCAATAGTAACATTGACTAACAGTGGATCACTGGAGAAGCATGATTATTTTTTAAGTACTTTTGGTATGACATTGTCTCAGTAAATGTAAAATTTTATATCATAGTGAAATTCATTTTAAGTCATACACTATTCTGTAATAAATATTTTATTTTTAGAAATTTCACATGGAAATGTTTAAAAAGCATTCTTTTCCTTGTTAACATACTTCTAAGTACTTAAGTATCTCAGAAGTACATGGATTTTTGTTTCTTTCCTGTGCCTATCAATTCTGATTACTTTCTTTTTGTTTTTTTCTCCTGACTTTTTATCTGCATCCCACAGATTTCCTCCTCTGATGCCCCTCTTCAGCCTTTGGTAGCCTCTCCTTCTCTACAAGCTGCTGTTGAAAAAAACAAATTGGAGGTATGGTAGTGTGTGAGCCACATTGCGTGGTGTTCAATGGTAAATGAACTTCCTTTCACCATGTGCCGTAATTTGGGAGTGCTGTAATAGTCGTTTAAATTTCACATGGTCTCCAGTATTGAATATATTAAATACAACAATTTCTAGAATATCTTCCTATGCCACGGGTAGGATTAAAGGGCTTTAATCTATGTGATTTTAGAATCACTGATTTAGAATCAACATTTAAGAAGCAATTAGCTTTTTTTTTTGTTGTTTCTATTACTGCCTTATAATTACAGGAACATTTTTTATAGTTGCTCTTGAATTATTTGGTCTATTAGAAAAGTCGGATTGAAATGTTTTCTTTTTATGATTCTATTGTTACAAGTACTTGAAAGTTAATGTCAAGTTTCTTTGTACTCATATAGGTGCAATGTATGCAGTATAGACTCATAATTAGAATCACCAGTTATAATTTTTAGAATATGTTTGGGGTAGGTGTGGTTAGGGTGTCTTCTCCTTGATAAATGATACGCGAGACATGGGCGATACAAAGAAAGTAAGATGCAGCCCCTGCCCTCCAGGATCTTACAGTCCAGTGGAGGAAAACATAACTTTACAGGTTTCTAATGCAGTATAACGTGTGCTGTGATTGACATAACACTCACTCTGCTGCTGTGAATACAGGAAGCACAATTTTGGTGCATCTTAAACTCTTCATAAACATTAACTATAAGGATTAGGATGCATTCCAAGTAGAGAAGTCACCTTTACAAAGACCTGTGGGCAAAGTGGAATGGTTGGGGACTTTCAAGTAGAATGGCATAGCTGGAACAAGTGTAGGATAGGGACAGAAGTGGGAGAGGAGCCTCCTTGTGAGCCTAATGAAAGAGTTAGGTCTTCATTCGGAAGGCCGTGGCACTTTAATGATGAGTTTTAAGGGCAGAAGCCATAACAGATCTGATTTTCATGTCGTAACACTGCTCCACTGTTTCTGTGGAGAGTGAATTTTATGCTGATGGGTGTGGAAAAACCTTGAGAACCTTTTGCTCTAATCCATGAATAAAACCATGGGAGCATGTGCCAAATAATGGAGGCAGAGGGAATGAAAAGGAGAGTGTATTTTTAAGAGATCTTGAGAAGATAGAATCCATGGGATTTATTTTTGGTGATTTCATATGTGCCCACCAATCCTAGTGATTAGAAAGACAAGCTTCTTCCCTACTCTCATGACAACAGCTTCCCTGAGAAATAACAGTTCTGAAAAGTTACAGAGCAGTTCATCCCCAACATGTGAGTGAGAATGTTCAATTTCATTACTTTCCTCACTAATCTTGATTAATATCTAGAAAACATTTTATAACATATAAAGAATTTTTGCGCCTCTCATTTATTCTTCACTTACGAAGTAGGGATAATATTACTTACCTTATGAAGTTGTTAGGATTAAATGAGTCAAAACAGTATCTGGCACGTAGTGAGGGGTCGGTAACTACTAGCGGCTGTCATAAGGAAGAGCAGCAGTGTCCCACTGGATGGCAGTGAGTGGGTGGGACTTGTGAGTCTGGGCTCTGTTGTCCCATGACCTTATACCTTAGTGTTGCTTTGTGCCTTACTTTCCTGAGATTTTGTTTCTTCATTTGTAAAATGACAATAATGACAGGTTTTTTCCAGTTATTGTAAAAATTAAATTAGAAAATAAGGTGCTTATCGCAGTGCCTGGCCCATAGGAATTTTGATTGTATCTCTTATGTTATAGCCTGTTAATTGCCAGTATTATCTTTCCTGATTTACAAACAGCAAAAATTCCACTCTTGGAAGAGGTTGTGTCAAACACCATTTTAAACACAAAGGTGCAAACTTAGCCTTCAGGCATTTTGACTAAGTTTCGTGTGTTTATTATTCCGCCTTTCCTAGGTTTACAGTTTATATTTTCATGTTTGCTACCAGGAAACATGGTCAGATCAGTACTCAGTTGTAACAGAAATCTAGGTTTCTATGCATCTCGTTCCTCTAAATGCCTTATGAATAATGCTCTTTGTTTAATCTTTACTTCATTTTCCTTTCTCTGGCATGTTTGTGGCCCTTAAGTTTTTAACATTATATCCTGTCTCATGCTTCTTGAAAATGCAAATTGTGAACATTATCATACCATTATAGTTTACCTAGACTGTTGGTTTACACTAACTGGTCAGGTGGCTCTGGTCCTGAAGCACTATATTTAACATTTTACTGTGAGAAAATTATTCTATTTGCCATTTTTAAAATCACAACATTATGGAAAAGGTTTTGTGATGTTTTAAAAACTTAAAGGGATTGTATCCTTTCCCCCACATGTTTACATATTATAATCTGTTTTTATCTGTGTGAAAGTAATTGTGTTCCATCAGTTTACTTTTTTTTCTTAAATTCAGATTTCAACTTTATTGGTGCTATTAGGAAGTCTAACTAACCTTATATAAAGATACAGTGAGGATTTATTGAATAGAGTTTTCATTTGTTTAAGATAAGCTCTGAAATATCAAAGTTGTAAATTGTCTCAGTTCCGTGTTAATTTTTTTAAGAAAAGATATTCTTTATTATATCAATATGTAACCTCAATGAGGAAATGAATTTGCTGTGTTAACTTTTATATTTCAGTATCACCAGATTTTGTCATCACTGAATATTTGTACTTTTCTCAAATGATAACTCTAATAAAAAATATTTTAAAAACTCACATTTTTTGGAAAGTAAACTTATCAAAAACCTTGGGCTATGTTTTAGAAAGAAAAGGAAAAAAAAAAGGAAGAGAAGAAGAGAGAAAAGGAACCAGAAAAGCCTGCAAAACCTCTTACAACTGAAAAGGTAAAATTCCCTTGTTTTAAAATCTATGAAGATTACCATTTTATTTGTATACTTATATTTGAATGACTTTTGTGATATTCACAATATGCAAATAATCATTCTTTCAGTAAGTATTTATTGAGTTAGTACTGTGTGTATTAAGCATGTCCTCTAGCTTGTTCTGTATGAACTGTAGTCAGTTACATGCCAGGGGTGCCAACAAAATGTATACAAGTGGGCATTTTGGTCAGCGTTGCTCAAGCAGTAGTTTGCCATAATCAGAAGTGTCTGGACGCTGATGGCAACCACTTTGAGCACCTCTTGTAATTGCAGAAGTCAAAAGTGACTTGTATTCATCTTTTGTTATCAGTATATATTGAGCATTACAATTTTAATAGTTTTTCCTTTCTTAAAATGTATATACAGTTTTTTGGCACTCTCTGTATGTGTGGCTATCGATCATGTGAGTTCTTCAAGGACAAGTATTTTCTTATTAATGACATAATGAATGGTGTTTTTAGTTTTCATGCACAGTCAGACTTCAGTGAAAATTTAGAGAATGAAAAGATCATCCCTTAAGGGGCCTTCTGAAAAGACTCCATGCTTAAGGTTAGCATTTGAAGTCGATTTTGAAGTGTAGGTAGGATAAGGTGGAAGGCAGGAATATATCATTTGGAGAGAACACCTTGAGCACAGGCATGGAAACTGAAAATAGAAAAAGTATGTATGTGTAGAAAAAGAGGAGTAGTGGAGCATGAAGACAGATACATACCTATATGTAGAAAATAGTGAAAAATTAGACCAGAATAGTAGATTGAGCTCAAATTGTAGAAGACCTTAAAGTCCAGGTTGATTTCTTTTTTAGAGGAAATGCGTGGGAAATATTTCAAAGCTTCTAAAGCAGATGATACACCTAATTCACAAGGGTTTTTTTTTTAAGGTTATTTTGGCAGTGGTCTGCACGATAGATATGATTAGGCAAACGAGAAGTAGAGAGAACTTTCGAGTTTTGTAAACAGATTGGTTAAATAATAATGGCGGCTTGGCTTTGAATGTATTTCATCACACAACTATGGGAGCACAGTAAGCGAATTGTCAGTGAAGGGAGCATCCTTGATTTTGTTGTTAAAATTTAAAAAATTGACTTTATCAGGGCATAAATTACATACTACAAAGTGCATTTAAAGTGTGTAATGTAAGTACATACTGCTTATTTCTCTGACATTTATTAGAGCAGTCTGTGCTCCTCTGTCATTTACCAGTATATCTTGAATGTCCTTTCTTACTGATAAATATATATAGGCTTTTCTGTCTTTAATATCATTCCATTGGTGGATATATCATAATTTGTCTTCGTCTGAATACTGTAAGATTCTTCTTAAAATTGCTCTCTTTTGAATAATGAAAATCTGTGTATATATAATCAGTATGCAGCTATGTGATAATTTCTTAGGATCAACTGGAATTGCTAAGTCAAAAGATACAGACTTTTAAAAACTCTTTTGAAAAAATTAACAAACTGATAGAAGATAAAAATGGAAGAACCTAGCCCTAGCCTTGGTTAATTTGAGTTTTAGTTCGGCTATTTACTAGATATCTGAACTCACTGAACCTCAGTTTGCTCATATATAAATATCTTAATTCAGTGGGCATTTTTGAGTACCCACCGCATGCCAAGCACTATTTCAGTCACTAGGAATAGAGTGGTGGGGGCATGTCCTGTGTCTTGTAGGATGTTGAGCAGCATTCTACCCGTCCTAAGAATCAAAACGTCTTCAGACGCTGCTGAATGTCCCCCAGGGGCATAATTGCTTCTCACTCCAGAATCTCTTGATTCAAATTCTAGATCCGTGAAACCGGGTCTAGTAGAAGAATGAAAGACTGTTGTGCAACTCACTAGATAGCGCCGTGAGAGCAAGGCTTCTTTTGGATGTAGATGCAAATCCTTTCTCAGCAGTTTTACTCAAATGCTGAAAGGAAGTAATATAGTTATGTATATGAAAAGTTTATAATAATGCCATTGAGTGGAAGGTAAAATATAAGATCAGTTGACACCGAAATAAACATTTTCTTAATTAGAAGTTATCCAGAGTCAAGTTTATCTTTTAAAACCACACATCTTTTCATCTAATTCCTATCTGATTAGAATCATCTGCATTTTGGAGGCAAAAACAGAACAGGGTGTTAGGATAAAAGTTTGGTTAGATATGTAGTCTTGAGTCACAGAAAGCATTAGTCATAAACTTTGTTATTCATCTTCTAGAATATTATTTTTGTGTTCTTTATAATTATTTGTCTCGATTACTACATTTATTTGAAAGTATTGCAGTGCCAGAAAAACTGGAGACAGAAAGAAAGATTCTAATTTCATCAAAACTTAGTGGAGACCTGAACACTGGGAAAAATTAAAATAAGTCTTAATTGCTTACAGAATGAAGCAATTAAGTACAAGTGCTTAAGCCCTGTTTTCACTTTATGTTTTAGTTAATCCCTTCCCAAATCTATACAATTTCCAGGGAAATTGAGTAGATAGTACTGTCTTCTGAACATGCCATTCTTACTTTTATCTCAGTAACTGATTTGGTTCCATACCAACTCTCCCCACCCCCACTTTTCTTTCGACCTAACCAGGTCTACAATTCCTTTTCAATTTTTATCTTTGTATTCGGCCTCATTTCTTTTCATAGCCATTTTCCCTTGTAAAACCCATAGAAAAATACAAGAACAGTATAGAGGAAAACCAGTTTTTTAAATCATCTGCCATCTTACTATCCAGAGTCTCACCACTTTTAACATTTTAGGTTTTACTTTCAATTCGTTTTTTCTTTGTAGATTGTATTGTCTTTATATTTTTCTTCCCTTATTCCTGACTTAATATTATGAGCATTTTTAGTTTAGAGACTACATTACTAAGGTTTTATATTTTCTAAATTTCTATCTCATTTTATGGCATTTTCAAATATAGGTGGAAATGAAAACTTTTATAGGATTTTAAAATGGTACTTTATAGCTCATACTCATTAGGATGACTATCAAAAAAACAGAAAGTAGTAAGTGTTAGTGAGGATGTGGAGAAATTATAACCCGTGTGCACTGTTGGTAGGAATGTAAAGTGGCGCGGCCACTGTGAAAAAGACTGGGTGATTCTTCGAAAAATTAAACATACAATTACTGTATAATCCAGTAATTTTGCTTCTGGGTATATACCCCAAAGAATTGGAAACAGGGACTCAAACATACTTGTACGCCCTGTTCATAGCAGCACTATCCACAATAGCCCCTAAATGGAAACAACCTAAGTGTCCATCAGGGAATGAATGGGTAACAAAATGTGGTTTATACATACAATGGAATATTATTCAGCCTTATAAAGGTAGGAAATTCTGACATACGGTGCAACATGAATGATCTTTGAGGACATAATGTTAAGTGAAATAATCTAGTTACAAAAGGACAAATACTGTATGATTCTACTTTTCTAGGTAGAATAATTAAATGCATAAAGAAAGAAAATGAAATGGTGATTTCTAGGGGCTGGGTGGGGGGAAGGCAGTGAAAATGGTCAGTTATTGTTTAATAAGTACAGAGTTTCAGCTTTGCAAGAAGAGTTCTGAAGATGGATGGCTGTATTGGTTGCACAGCAGTGTGAATGAACTTAATGCTACTGAACTATTAAGGAGGTAAATTTTATATGTATTTTACTACAATTAAAAAGTTAATAAATAAATTTTAAAAGGTACTTTGTAAACATTGCAACTTTAAAACCAATTTTAATGAATTTTATAGTATAACAATTTTATTGTCATGTTTTTCTTTTGAGTACATGAAGAATGGCGTTTTCATGAATTATGGCATTTATTTTAGCTACCTTTTAGCTGAAGTTCTGTTCATCTGTGTTACAACCTTTTTCTTATAATCATGCTGTTTCAATAATTATTGTTAAATGACATTTAAACTTTCAAAACAAAGCATGAATGTGTTTTACCTGTAGTGGTAACGTACTGACCTGTGGTAGTGTGGGAGGGAATAGTCACGGGCACGACACTAGGAGGTCACAGTACTCTAGAGAGGACTGGGGAAAGGTCTGCTTGTCCCCCTGAGTCACGGTCACCCACCATTTAGCAAGTGCGGCATTGTTACAAGTGACAACAGGAATCGAATATAAAATAGGACTAAGTTGTACAAATAAATTTGCATAACATTTTTTGTTTAAATGAATACATCTAATGCTCTTAGATGCTTCTCTCCACCATTTACACATTGTGATAGGCCACTCAAAAAAATTAAATGTTAATGTTACGTTTTTGTAATTACAAAAAAAACTTATAAATGTGAGAATTTGATATATAATTTTTACCTTTCTTCCCCTCTTTCTCCTCCTACCTCACTAAAAAAAACTTAACTGGTGGGAAAGGACTAATACTGAGTCCTAAAATTGTAGTGCCTTGAATGTGTTAACATATGCTTTGTCCGGTAAGTCCTGTTTTTAAATTTATTATTTTTTTTTAAATTTTCTAAATGTATAAAAACTTCAAGAAAAGTTTTAAAAACTATTTTTTATTTTACTTGAACATCATTTTCTTTACATTCTTTACCCCTTAATTCATCTATTGACTTAAAGCAATAAAATCTGACCAGAAAGTAAAAAACTGTGCAGTGATGAGAGGACAAGGTGTTTCTCCACTCACATGGGAAGCATCCATGTTTTATTTTTAAAAAGTATCCACCTGTGTAAAGGAACCCCTGCCCTTGGGATTCTAGCTCTTCCTGTTTTGCCTGCCAAAAGATGGCTTTTCTACCATGTTTCCCCAAAAATAAGAGCTAACCGGAAAATAAGCCCTAGCATGATTTTTCAGGATGACATCCCTTGAACGTAAGCCCTAATGCGTCTTTTGGAGCAAAAATTAATATAAGACTTGGTCTTATTTTGGGGTAAACACGGTAGGTACACATTTCTTATCTTTTAGAGTTGTCTCTTGCCTAGATTTTATGGCCTCTTGCTACAAACCTGACCCCAATTATTATTACTGCATTTAGCATTATTAACTGGATCTGGAGAAATAGATAGGAACTCTGTGGGGACAGAGCCAGGAGAGCAGTTTCCAGACTCTTGGCCTCACGTGGAAAGGTGCTGGCTCGGGTAGTAGATGGCCATCAGTCTGTGACTAGTTAGTCATCAGCTGTTACCGGTTAGCCATTAGCCACTGATATGACTACTGTGGCTGAGCTAGCAAGCGCGGATTGCAGTTAGTAAGTGGGATTGGTTGGCTGGGTGGGTGGGTGGGTGGCAGAGAAACAGACAGCAGATTGTGGATCATGTGGCTTCTGCTTCCTGTGTCTCCGACCGAGCAGCCAGCGAGACTATAGTGGTATGACTCCCCTTTTTATGGCTCCGTGGGTGTTCCTTTTTGGCTTCACCATATCCTGCGTTCTTATGTGGGGAGCGGGACTAGAGAGCCCACATGACAGACTCTGTTTTCTGATAACAATGGTAAGCAATCCTGAGGTATGGCTCCAAAAGTACCCAGAATGGTTTTTAGTGTAGATTACAAAAAAAGGTCTCATAACTGCATAGTAACTACCTAGTAAGAACATTCTTAGAATCTGATTGCAGTGAATATTAATAACCTTATAGAGAACACTATGTATGCAGTCTTTGTTTTTTTCCCCCTCTGTGCCCAGTACTCTCCAGACTTTTTGTCATTTGAAACTTTCCCTTTTTAGCTTCATAGGCTGCACAGCTTTGATCAAATGTTATTAGAGCCTTCCGGTGTGCACTGTATTTTACATCCCATTGATTCCATTCACCTGAATTCAGTTCTCTGAATATACAGTCTGACTTCTTAATCCCCAACCACACTCAGCCCTCTGTCTTTACTGTATTAAGTAAGTATGCTGTGGGACTTAAGTGTGTGTTGCTGTTGTAGCTACTGTAATAGTCTGTGTGATTTAAGTGTAAAGTTGATAATTATAACCTGAAGAGCGATTTCGTCTGACAGTTTGGTTGCTTTCAAGTAGATTAAATGCTACCACCATTTTGCATCCAAATGTGTGTGTGCATGATATTTAGAGAGATACATTGAAAGTTCCCCTCAAGAATCTTAAAATTCTGAAAGAGCAAGTGATTGAAAGGGGATGATATGAAAAAATAACCTTAGCAAAAGGCTGATACAGCACAATGGGAGAAATACAGAGCGTGGAGATTGAGAGAAGTGAGAGATAACATGTTGGGATTATTAGGAAAGTCTTCATGGAGGTGGTTACATTTGATGTGAGCTTTGAAAGATTATTAGGAAGGAGGAGGAGAGGGCAACAGGCAGAGGAAATAGCATGAAAAAAATGACTGAAATTGTAAGGCACATTTTGGCAATAGCGAATAATCCAATTTAACTAGAGTATAGGACAATAATGGAGTATGCGGCAATAAAGATAATGTTGAGAGAACCTGAAGTTTCATGATAAATAGTAGATCGCTTCTGATTTTGAGTAGGGGAGGATATTGATTTGCGCAATGGTTTAGTAAGATGATATCCTGGCTGCAGAATGTAAGATGTATTGAAGGGAGAGAGGCTGTAATCTATAGTCCAAGTAAAAGATAATTGAGGCTTGATGTAGAATGCAATCTATAAAAGTAGATTAGCCAGCATCTACTTCTCTTAGAGGAATGATTGAAAGACTTTTTTGTTTTAATGCATTTTACTTTGCTTTTTAACAAATAGCTTTGTCAAACTTCAAGGAGCTATTATATAAAATTCATTCATTTATTCACTCAACAGCTATTTGTTAAGCAATCACTGTATACACAGTGCTAGGGATACAGTAATAAAACAGAAATTTTTATCTTCATATGACAATGTATAGAGGGTGCCCCAAAAATGTACACCTTTTAAGAAAGGAAAAAACTGTATTAAAATTGTAATACAATGAATGACGCTAGCATTCATTTGATTAATGCCATCTTTTGAGGGAACGCCATACTACACATTGCTATTATAATTCAATTGAACTTCGAAAAGTAATACGAGATAACATCTCTTAAAATGTGTACATTTTTTGGAATCCCCCAGTATTTAGACACATTTCAAATGCATAACGTACTTTATCAATAAAAGATACTAGTGTATTGTGGAGTAATGAACACCACCATTACTTTATATTAACCAAAAGCCATAAATGACATTATTATTGCCAACTTTTTATATTTTATCTCCTGAATGATATTTTAATTGATCATTAGACTTTAAACTTTATAGCACTGGTAAAGAGTTTAAAGACTTAGTACTTGAGTTTAATGAATATGCATTTACTTATTTTTCAAGGAATTTTAACAAATGTCTATTTCAGATATATTGGTGCTTTATGGACATTGCATTGAATCTAACAAATCTCCCCAGTTCCATCTCTCCCTTAATGAATAGATGACAGGAGCCTATTCCCAGAAGCAGTAGTTCTCAAACTAAAACCTCTACCCCTAGTTATTTTAATTAGCAAATCTGAGATGGACCCCCAAAATGTGTGTTTAACACACAGACTCAGTGGAGATGAAATGCAGCAGGAATATATTCTTCTACCATTTTTTCTACTTCTTAACCACTCACTAATTCTGTTGAAGCCAAACTTCTATGATTCTGCTGAATAGATAGCGTATTTTTTCTTGCTGCACCTTAGGACCTTATTTCTGTAGTACTGTGAACTTCAAATGGTAGAAGAGGGTGAAGGTGGTCAAATATATGGTGATGGAAAGAGAACTGACTCTGGGTGGTGAGTACACAATGTGATATATAGATGATGTATTATAGAATTGCACGTTTGAAGTCTGTAATTTTACTAACCATTGTCACCCTAATGAACTTAATTTAAAAAATTTAAATGCTACAAGGGAAAGCAATCCTTCCTTCATAATTGACTTGAAAACATCTGGGGAATGATCTCCTTGGTTTCTTCTAATCTTCTGATCTCTAGGAGGTATAAAGTGGGTTTGTATAATCATGGTTCCTTGCAGCGATACAGAATAGAGTGTTGGACAGCCCCACTTTTCTACAAGCTCTGTATTCATGCTTTCAGAAAACTGGGACTTTTTCTCTTCAACTACAGATCTGGATTAAAGTCTCCATGTCCATTGAAAGGGTTCTTTTAAATGCCAACCGGTCTATGCACTTGACTTATTGAGAGTGTTCTTATCTTCTTTTTAGTTCTTTTTTATTGTTATCCACTTTGTAACTCTTATATTTCTGAGTTCTCAAGCATGTTCACAAAGTTTAAATCCTCTTTGGCTCCATCTCTTTGTTGATTGTAAAAGGAGGTCGAAAAATGAATTTAATATTTGTTTTCCACTGCCCGGCTGCTTTGAGTTCCCTGAAAAGCAAGTAGAAGCCAGTAATATCTGTAAGACAGTAAAGGGTTACTCTTTCAGCCCAGTGCAGGAGACCCAAGGATGTTGAGAATTGTCTTTTAAACAAAAGTGTTTGTAATTGCATTGTAAAATCTATTTGAAAAAGAGTCAATTGTCACGGTAAGACTGTTAATAATATTTATATAAATTTGCCTTTATTACAAGATCATAAATCTTTGGGATTTATTTCTCAAAATATATTGTATTTCTAAATGTAAATTTTAGTCCAGATACTTAAAATTTCATATAGAAAATATAAAATGGATGTATACCTATTACTCAGCTTCAGCTCATGTCCAGTCTTGTTTCAGCTATACCTTTACTCTCTCTCCCCATATTATTATTATTCTTAGTTTTAAACTTTTACTTCTTTTTAGTTTGTTTCTCCAGGACCCATCAGCTCCAAGTGAAGTAGTTGTTTCAATCTACCAGGTTTCCCTGAAAATAAGACCTAACCAGAAAATAAGCCCAAGCAAGATTTTTGAGGAGGACATACATCCCCTGAATATAATAAGCCTTAATGTGTCTTTTGGAGCAAAACTTAATGTAAGACCCAGTCTTACTTTCGGGGAAACACGGTAGTTGTGGAGGGCACAGCTCACACTGGCCCATATGGGGATCGAACTGGCAACCCTGGTGTTAAGAGTATATCACGTTCTAACCAACTGAGCTAACCGTCCGCCCCTCACCATATTATTTTTAAACAAATCCCAGAAATTATTTCATCTATAAATATTATATATCTCTAAAAGATAAGGTCTCTTAAAGAAACAACAGAGTGCCATTATCATATATACTAAAAAAAGAGAGGCATTCCTTTTTCCTCATCAAACATCCTGTAAAGTGTTCAGATTCCTAGTTGTCTCATACAAGTCATGCATTTTTTTTCTCCCAGTTTGTTTGCATCAAAATGCAGATCAGATTGGTATATCTTTTAAGCTTTTTAACATAGCATTTCCTTCTTCACCTCTTTTTTTTTCTGTGTAATTTACTTGTGAGAAAAAAAGTGATTTTTCTTACAATATGAACTTTGCTGATTTGCATTTCTGTAGTTCTTTTGTCCTTTGTGTTTCCTATAAATAGTTGATTGGATACCCATTTGACTTTGTTTTTTCTAAGCTAGACCGTTGTGGTATTACTGTTTTTACATCAGGAGGCACATAATGTCTAGTTACTTATTTCTCTTCTTGATGTGTTAGCCCACTTACCCCAGTAGCTTTTCTAGCAATTCACCAAGGGCTGAAAAATGGTGATATCCTAATTCTATTATTTCTTTTTCATTTAGTAGTTGAAATATTTCTACTAGTTTTGGTTACCTGGTAGTATAATTCATGTATGAGAGGCAGCGTCATACTTTCTGTTAATTACCAGTTTTCAAAATAATGAATTGATTTATTAGCATCCTTCAGTTGTGTCCAGTTTGGGGTTATTTTGGTCTTATAATGTATTCATGAATTTAAACACATATGGTGTGTTTCAGTTATTATTCTTTGATGGGAAGCCTCTTCAGGTTGGCTCCTGCATCTTTTTGTGATGCAGCTACAGTTGTATGATAATTTCCTTGGTATTTGGTGTGATAATTGTTTTAAGCTCATCTTCTGCATTGCCTGTCTCACACCTGTCATCAGCTATTTTACTAGGGAGCCCTGGTTCCTTTTAGTGAAAAAGCATATTTCATTACCACATTATAGGTCATAGGGATGCTTATTGTCAGTCCATGTGTAATATACAGTTTCTCAAATTTAAACTGTTTAGTCTTTGTAGCTGTCATTTTATAGAAAAAAGTAGTTGTCACTAGTGATAGTAAATCAAGAACAGATTGTGGACGTGAATTTAGAACTCCATAATTTACTGTTTTCTTAGTTTAAAAAAAGTGTCGCTAAATTGAATAGTCAACAGTGACCTTGTTAGATTTGAGACGTGATGCTCAAGAATCATAGGTAGCAGGTTTTATTTCTATTACCATCTCTCCTTTATTTTCACTTTTCTCCCCTTTCTAAATCCTATTTTTAAATACACTAATACATTAAACATTGATAGAGTATGCTCAGATCTTGTTTATAATGAATGCCTATTGCTGTGGTTTTCATGTTATGCTGTTTTGCCACATACAAATGTATTTGCAAATAAAACAGAAAAGAGAAAGGTTATGATAGAGATTTCTTTTAGGAATTGGTATCTAGGAGATACTCTTGGCTTTTGGGGTAGGATGTTGAGGTGGAGAGGTTTTTGTTTTTTTGTTTTTATCAGACCTGCTTTCCCCAGTCTTCTCTTTCTTCCTTGCTGGTTTCCTAACCTTTGTTTCAGAAAAAGAAGTGGAGCTGGGCTGAAGGACACTAGGTCTGTGATAGTGGAAGACTGTCCCCGTAGAGTATTGGGATTCCTCACACTAGTTTTGGAATATTTACCACTAATGTATAATTATGGTAGACTTTTTATTTCCAGTTTGTGGAAAAACCATTCTAGTAACATTTTCCAGTTATAAATTTTTCTACCATATTACTTTTAAATAACAGCTTTATTGAAATATAATTCATATATTATAATATTTTTCCATTAAGATGTACAACTCAGTGATTTTTAGTATATTGTTAGAGTTGCACAGCCATCACCACTGTCCAATTTCAGGACACCCCAAAAGAAACCTCATACTAATTCAATAGCAGTCACGATTCAAGGCAACCATTAATCTTTCTGCATCTATGGATTTGTCTATTATGGACATTTCATATAAATGGTATCTTTTAAGATGTGGTATTTTGTGACTGGTTTCTTTCACTTAGCATAATGTTTTCAAGATTCATCCATGTCAGAGCATATGACAGTACCTTATTCTTGCAATATATTTTTTGTTGTTGCTATTATGGAGCAAATAAATGGTCATTCTGTCATCAACAAATTATGAGCTGTCAAAGTTTTTAAAAGTATCATGTTTTAATGATTCAAGAGTAAGACGAACAAGAAGTAGCCATTTATTAGAGATTTAAAATCTGAAATCAGTATTTTATAAGACAGGTAATTTCTGTGTTCATTCATGTTTCAAAAGAATGTTTCCCATTTCAGGTCTACATACTGTCAAAAGCAGAAATGTGTGGAATTAAAATTTCAGTTTTCTATGTTTCAATTCTTATTGAAATTTTTAATGCAGTTTTTCACTTTCTCTATTCTGACTTCTCTAAAGTAATCATAAAATCATTTGAAAATATAAAGAAACGAGGGTTACTTAAACCCAGATGATAAATGGTGAGAACTTGTTGATCCTGATAAACTGAGGGTTAAATTGACTGCTAAAGGCTGTATCCTTGATACAGTTTTATTGGAAAAGAGTATGTCAAAGCCACATCAGAACAATATTAGTATTTTTAAGATTTTGAAATAGGGTGTCATATATATCGTTAACTTAAATCTAAATTCTGCTAATAAGAAAAGAACATCCTGCTGAGTTGGCAGTAACATGCCTCTACTTCAGATCATTTTGGACAGACTTGTCTTAGCCCCTGATTTCAAGCAGTGGACTGGATTCAGGATCCCCTGTTACTCTATATTTCTTGCCCATAGAGCTGTGTAGAACAGTGACTTCAGTTTTGCTCTCTGCTTTGCTTTTTCTGTTTGATTTCTGTTCTAGGAAGATGTTTACCTCAATTCTGAGCCTGACTAATCTTAAGAGTTTTCTCATTTAATATTTTGTCATGTGTTTGAAGCTGAAAGGATGTGATTAAGGATGAGATTCTGGAGTCATGTTGGCTACAGAATGTAATAAGTGAAAACAAATCTAATTTAAAGTGTATCTTCCTTTGATTAAATAAACTTGATCTAAGATACACTACCAATAGAAATTTACCAAATACAAGCACTATGCTTTGGATAGAGATATTGTTTATTGATTTTCATGTCACTTTTCTATATAGTAAAATGTAAGTCATAATTGATATTATGAGCTTTGAAAGAGGAGAAAGGGAGAAGGGAGAAGAAAACTGATGGTGATGGGTATGTCTTGGTGCAGAGACTAGAAAAACATTGTGGAAATCTTATATATTATTCAAAGTAATTTTGAGCCAGTGATAGAATTTTTATCTAGGACAATCTAGCAGATTTCTTTTTTGTTAATTTTTTTTACACTTAATTATACAGAGTGAGTTAAGCTACTTTCTTATAAATAGGCATTATTTAGAAGGCAGCTTTTCACCACTATGAGAGAATCCTTAAGTAAGCATTTAAATCTCCAGACACTTCTTTAAATAGGTTAAATGATCACACATAAGAGAGCTAATCAATGCAACCACTAACTGGTTTAAGGGAATAATCATTAGCTGCTGGATTTAGTTCTTACAGAGTCTAAAGTTTGACTTGTCTGTACTTTTTGTCAGTAAAACCAATGTTACAAAATTTCACTCTAGGTGGCACTTGAAATTGCTGTTGAGTTTCTTTCCCCCTTTGAACCCCCCCTCCAGTTTTCAAGATGTCCTGTTTTTTAATAAGAAAATTAAGAGAATTAAAAAATATTTCTAGCACCTCTCACTCTCTTGGTCCTCCTATTTCGCACTCGCCCAGAGTTAATCATCATTCAGATTTCTGTCAATATAGATATATTTTGTGTGCTTTTAGGTTTTATGTGAATGAAATAATACAGCACATACTGTGTCTGGTTTCATTTGCTTATCTTTGTGTCTGTGAGATTCATCCATGTCGTTGTGTCTTCTTTTCTTGTTGTTAAGTATTATTCTGTTGTCTACATGTGCCATACTTAATTTTTCCATCCTACACAAGTAGTTTTTGGTTTAGGACTTCGATGAATAAAGCTGCTATGAACATTCTTGTACATGCCTTTTGGTAAACATATATCCATAGCTTATTGGGTATGTACCTAAAAGTAGAAATGGTGGGTCATAAAATATGTACAAGGTGTGATCACAAAATATGGTGAATATTTAAATAAAAAAAATTATTACGGTAAAAGTCACATTGCTATTAATCCCCCTCAAAATACTCCCCCTCGCTTCGAACACACATCCCATCATTCTCGCCACTTTCTGAAGCGGTCCTGGAAGTCCTCTTTTGTCAGTGTCTTTACTTCATCCTCCATTATGACAACGCTCCATGTCACACAGTGCCTCTGGTATGGCAATTTCTGTCAAATAAAAACATTACAGTGTGTCCTCCTCCACCTTATTCACTGGATCTGGCATCATACAACTTCTGGCTCTTCTCCAAAGTCAAAAATGACCATGAAAGGAAAACGTTTTGAATCGATTCAGGACATCAAGTCAGCCATGACAGCGCAACTAAAGACACTCATGAAAGAGGACTTCCAGAACTGCTTCAGAAAGTGGCAAAAACGATGAGATAAGTGTGTTCAAAGCAAGGGGGAGAATTTTGAGGGGGATTGAATGCAATGTATCTTTTACCATAATAAATTGTATTATTTAAACATTCACTGTATTTTTTAATTACATGTATATGTCCAGCTTTTTAGTCTTTTTGCCACAGTTTTCCAAAATGATTGTACTAATTTATATTCTCTTTAGTATTTTATGATAATTGCTTTGCATTTTTCACAATAACTTGGCATTGTCATTTAAAAAAAAAATCTGGTGGGTATGGAAACTAGTATTTTTATTAGTTGGTACTAATTAAGTACACAGAATGTCCTGGCAATTGGGAGGTTATCTTTAAATGAATAAATCATTTAAATAGCTTGAAACAGTTGTCACTACTACATGAAAGTTCTTTCAGCAAAGGTGGTTTGCTTTCTTCTTTCTGTTTTACCAGGTTTGAAAAAGAATTGAGTCGTTACAGTAAAAATTATTGTCTTATAGAAAGCAATAACAAGATGATAGTAACCTTATTTTGTGAGTTAAATAACTATACTAAAATGACCTCAACCCTTAAAAAAAAAAAAAAGAAACCAGCCGAAGCTTTAATAGTTTAATACTTGTCCATTATTAAAGTTACTGTGATGATAAAGAGTGTATAAGTTGTGGCAGAAAACCATATTTCAAGTTCTGTTACAGGCTT
This sequence comes from Rhinolophus sinicus, assembly GCF_036562045.2. NCBI lineage: Eukaryota > Metazoa > Chordata > Mammalia > Chiroptera > Rhinolophidae > Rhinolophus > Rhinolophus sinicus. Next base: position 109,549,833 of record NC_133755.1, read on the forward strand.
GTAGTAAATTGCAAACATTTTTTTTCCTTCATGGAATTTCTAAAATGTTTTTGCAATCATTTAAAGCTTTATTGCAAGTGAGGCAATAAAAAGGGAAGAAATCCAATTACTTTATGTGCAAAGCTTTCATTTCCTATTTAATGAAAGAAAGGAAGACTTTTGTTCAGTAAGCATGCAAGCTTTACAGGCCCCCATAGTAAATTAGAAATTTCCTTAAATAGAAAATAAGAAAAATATTTCCTCAATAAATATGATGAAAGGTAGTTTTACTAAGTTATAGCCTGTGCTCAAGAATGTTGCAGCCAAGGTGGAAGGATCAACATTAGATTTGATGGGTCATTGAAGATAATAAAAATCGTGTTTACTTGGTGCTTGACATATGCCAGGCATTGTTCTAAACCCTTTATGTACATCATTTCATAGTCCTCAGATCAACAACATGAGGTTGATACTATTATCCTCCTTTACGGATGAGAGCCTGAGGAGACATAGGTTTGGTCATTTATTCATGGTCACACAGCTGTTGAGTACCAAGCCAAGATTTGACTCTGAACGTTCTGCCTTCAGAGTGTATGCTCTTAACCAATATGCTACATGGCCTCTCAGTGTATTACTATTACAGCTAAAACTGGAGAAAGAAAGACTGGAGAAAGGTCAGGGGATTAACTAAATTTCTGCTAAGTGCCTCACATTGTACTAAGCTTTTTATGTGTGCTGGTTAATTCTTGTAGTAACCATAGGTAGTTTTAATATAATCATCATACAAAGGAAAAGCATAAGATTCAGAGAGTGATATTTACTCAGGGTTACACATCTACTAGAGCAGATCTTTTTAAAAAGGAGGCCACTGATGGGGAGTTCATAATTTTCTTATGAATGTCTGCTATGGATTAATTTAAATAACGGCTAATGCCCATTGGGAAGTGGGAAGCTGTTTTTATCTTTGGGACGAGTTTTCTAATATGAATGTTTCTGGAGTGATTTAACATTACCATTTATGCTAAATAACGTCAACATATAGTGAAAAAAATGTGGACTCTGGGGCCAGAAAGATCTCAGTGTTTATGATTAAAGTTTAATTTTAAAAAGCTAATTCAAAGTTAGTTTATAAGCATATTTGGAAGGGTCACTTCATCTGCCTAATCCTGAAGATATACCCAAATTATTCAACAAATGTATAACAAATGCCTGATACGTGACAGGCAGTATGACAGGCTCCTGGGACACAGCAGTGAACAAGTCTGACCAGATCTCTGCCCGTCAGAGTTCATTCTCCTCAAGTGGATTTAGTTGTGGTTTTTCTTGGGAAACTGATTTTCTTGATAACTGTCACCTTGCTCTCCTCCTGGCAACCTGATAGGTTAGCAACCGGTCTACGTGATACAATTCATTTCCAAGAGCCTCCAGGAAAAGGTGGTTTGGCCCATCCGCACTAGCTTTCTCCAGCACCTTTGCATTATTTGCCCTGTGTCAGGTGCTTTTCCCCATTTCTCATGAGTGCCTTCCTGTCATTCTGGTTTTAGTTTAAACAGCACCGTAGAGAGAGACCTACCCTGACACAAAATGCAAAGTGGCCCCAGTCGTTCTTGATTACAGCATCCTATTTTAATTTACCCTGTGGCACCTAACACTACTGGTTATTTGTGATTATTTGTTTTATTGTCTGTTTCTCACCTCTACCTCTTCCCACTTCCCCAAAATGCCACCTGTAGAGTATCAGTGCCCAGAACGGCGCTGAGCATGTAGAGGCTTAATTATTGAATAAAACACTGTCAATGGAGTAAGCAGTCTTTGCGCAAAATGATGATTGGCAAAAGTGACCCTTTTTATAATTGTGCTGCTGGGAAAGTTGAACATGAAGACTGACACAGTTTAGGGGAGTAAAGAGAACTGAAGGGTAGTTGCTACTCAAGACCAAGAAAAAAGTTTAATTCTTGGCTGTTTACCTGTAATGCAAACAGCTCTCTTATCAGATCACTCCTGTATAGAGTGAGTGTTAAATGAACAGAGGCCACAGGTGTTCAATAATCCTTAGGTGGTTTATAAGTAACACAGCCACTAAGCCTACAGTGGGATATATAGCTTAGTGTTTCGGGTATTTTTTCCCCTCCAGCTGATACTTTTAATAACCTACCTTAGGAAATATTTTCAAAAATAGAGACAAGAGATAAAAACCACCTTTGTAATACTGGAAAGTATTTAGCCAAAATATAAAAATATATTTTTAAAAAGTAATATCTGTTGGTATTATAGCAGAAAGGTCCTGGTGGATGAACTATTAATAAATCTTTGCAGTCCTAAGAAGATTAGTTAATACAGTACTGACAGCTAAACTAATTTATGTCTTTTAATGATTTCTCTTAGAATGTCTATCTGGGTTTTGCCATTTAGAAAGGTACTTGCCTGCACCAAAGATTCTGGTGCAGTAGCTGATAGACTGTGTGGAAATGTATACACTAGCCCTTGATGAGGCCCAATAGTGCCCGTACCCACACAGGCATTTCCATAGAGGGGAGGTATTTAGGGCCCACATTAGACTTTATTTCCAGACTCTTAATGTTTTAGAGCTGGTGAAGATGTAAACAATCTAGTCCAACCCCTTATTCTTCAGATGAAGAAATGGGAGCTGAGTGTGATTATACAGCCTGAAAGTGATGTCAGGACGCAAATCCCCACAGCTCCTGACTTGAATCTCTGCCAGTGATAACTTGTTTTCAATAGTTGTTTTCAATCAGAAACAATGCACCTGGAACAAGCAGGGAGTATGTATATCCAATGATGGATGTAGTCTTCTTTATCGGTTGACTATTTGTGCTTACCCAAACCCTGCAGGACATGCTTTGCAGCTTTCATTTTTGTCTCTGACTGTGGAACTTGAACAGTAATTTTTCATGCACAGTAATCTGTTCATTGGTTGTTGGTAAAATATCTGATAACTGATACAGTGTGTTCAGTCGTCTTGAAAGTTTTTCCTCACGTCTCCCTATCACAGAGCTGAAGGCCCATATTTCTCTGGCAGAACCACGAGATAAGACCTTGAAGTTATCTACCTTTCCCTAGTTTAAAAAGAAGATAAAGCTGGAAATAAAGTACTGAAAAACAGCACTGTTTTATTCTGAAGTAGCCACAACTACCGTGTTTCCCCGAAAATAAGACGTATCCGGACAATCAGCTCTAGATTGTCCTTTAGAGCAAAAATTAATATAAGACCCGGTCTTATTTTACTATATATATATTTTACTATATATAAGACCGGGTCTTATATTAATTTTTGCTCCAAAAGACGCACTAGAGCTGATTGTCCGGCTAGGTCTTATTTTCGGGGAAACAGGGTAAGTGCCAAAGGGAGAGAATTTCCATTCTTCAGGAGAAAAGGAGGCCAAACCAGGTTGGGTTGTAAGCTAGTGGAGAAGAGCGGGGAGGAAGGAGAGAGTAATAGTAGTAGTGTTTGTAGTAAGGGCAGCAGCGGTGGTAGTAACTGTAGTAGCGGTGCAGGCCTTCAACTTGAGGAGCACAGTCTCCAGATCCTTATATGTCAATGTGACTCTTAGATTACTGGCAAGTAAACATGGATTTACTGCATGTGAACTCCATAAATGGAAGCTGTTATTGTGGTTGTACTGGTTGTGGTAACATTAAATTATATCTTTGGATGGGTTTATTACCTAAAAATTACTAGAATCCTTATGAATTTAGATATACTAAGTATCAAATAATGTTATCTCATTAATAACTATAAAACAACATTCTGAAATAAAGTAGCTGTAAAATACTCTGTTCTTTATTAACAGTGATTTTATTTTATTATTAGATATTTTACTTTATTAAAACCAAGAGATTTAAATAAAAACCTCTGTGTTTGAGAATTAAGTTTCTGACACTGAACTTTTTGTTTGCACTATAGACTTAATGCATCATCTTAAAGTAAACAGTGAAAGGATGAAGTTCTCTACTAGGTTTCTTGTGATCCAGTAATAAGTTGCTAATGATTTCTAGAAAGTTCCCAACCTGACTATAAAGGAAATCTTGAAACAATGTAAGGTGTCTGCTAAAACAGGTTGACGTTATATAGTACCACTCAAATTATGTTTGTTAATTCTGTTTTGGTCATCGTACTTGATCCTATGATACATAAAGCCATCAGCTCTTGAGATTATAAGAAAGAGAGAAGGAAGAGTTAAATTATAGTAGTATTGAAATCGCAAATGTTTATAATTTTTTATTTTTACAGTTTACAAAGCACTGTTGTAATATATATCTCATTTTGCCTTCACTTACTCATTCTCTAATATTCTTCATTTTTTTATGTAGTTCTGAGTTTCTGACCTATATCATTTTCCTTCACTCTGAAGAACTTCTTTTAACATTTTTTTGCAAAGCAAGTCTACTGGCAACAGATTCCCTCAATTTTTGTTTGTCTGCGTAAGTCTTTATTTCTCCTTCACTTTTGAAGGCTCATTTCACAGGATACAGAATTCTAGGTTTGTGGGGGTTTTTCTTTCAACACTAAATATTTGACGTGCTTGCATGGTTTCTAGGAGAAGGTAAAAGTAATTCTTTGTTCTTCTATAGGTTAAGTATTTTTTTCCCTCTAGTTCTTTATCAGGATTTTTTCTTTATCTTTGATTTTCTGTAATTTAAAAATGAAGTGCCTAGGTGTACGGTTTTGTTTTAGCATGTAACCTGCTTGGTATTTATTCTCTGAGCTCCTTGGATCTGTGATTTGACGTGTGACATTAATCTGGGGAATTCTCAGTCATTATAGCCTCAGATATTCCATCTGTTCTTTTCTGCCTTTCTTCTCCTTCTGGCATCCCCTATGTGTGTATGTTACACCTATTATATTTGTCCCAGTTAGAAATTCTGTTTCTTTTTTTTTACCCCCAGTCTTTTTTGTTTTTCTATTTTGGAAATTTCTGTTGACATGCCCTTAAGTGCAGAGATTCTTTCCTCAGCCTTGTCCAGTCTACTAATGAGCCCATCAAAGGCATTCTTCATTTCTGTTAGTGTTTTTCACCTGTAGCATTTTTTATAGTGTAGCATTTTTTAAATTCCTTCTTGGAATTTCCATTTCTCTGCTTACATTATCCATCTATTCTTGTATGTGGTCTACTTTTTCCATTAGAGCCCTTAGCATATTAATCATAATTGTTTTAAATTCTGTCTGATAATTCCAAGGTCCCTGCTATACCTCAGTCTGGTTCTGATACTTGGTCTGCCTCTTCAAACTGTGCTTTTGCCTTTTAGTGTATTTTGTAGTTTATTGTTGAAAGGCTGAACATCTTGTAGTAGGTGAAAGGAATTCTGGTAACTAGGCCTTTAGTACTGTGGTGGCGAAATGTGGGAGGAGGGGAAGCATTCCTTAGTCCTGTGATTGGATCTCAGCCTTTTAGGGAGCCTGTATCCCTGAGCTATGAACTTCACATGGACCTCTGCTTTTTCCCAACTGTAGGTGGGACAGGATGGCTGCATGGTGGCTGAAGTTGGGTATTTACCTCCCCCCAAGTAGGCTAGGCTCTGTTAAAACTCCAGTAGATTAGGCTATAGTGAAAGAGTTTCTCTTGAAGGCAGACTTTGTTAAGAACAGAATGCTGTGGCATATTTCAGAATGGTTATTTTTCCCTTCCCCATGCCAAAGTCAGAGGACGTTTTTCTCTCCTCTTCACGATGAGAACCTTGGTTGTGCTTCTGGAGGTAAAACACAAAAATGTGACGGCCTCCATATGACGGGGGTTCCCCTGCACTTTTTGACTCAGACTTGTGCACAGAGCAGTTTGTCAATTACAGTTCAGATTTCCTACCTTGGTGCTGGATGTCTGCTCCACTAATTTTGTGTGTGTGTATGTGTACATACACACATATATTTTAGTTTCAGGTGTACAAAACAATGTAATACCGAGACATTATTACCCCTTACAAAGTGATAACTTCCCTCCCCCGATCTACTACCCCTCTGACATCGTATATTGCTGTTACAGTACCACTGACTCTGTTCCCTATGCTGTACTCCACATCCTGCGAATATGAATATATATATATATATATATATATATATATATATAATTATAGTTGACATTCATTGTTATTCAGCTTCAGCCTCAGGTGTACAGTACAGTACAGGGGTCAGGCATCTACAATGTCCTTGAAGTGATCTCCCTAATAAGATAAGTGTTCGTCTGACAACCTACAAAATCTTTGCTCCACTATTTAATTCTCTGTGTTTTCCTGTCTCCAATTTTGGGGGCTATGACTTGTCCATGACCTCACTCATCTAATGTATCTAAAAAGAATTGTTGATTTTTCAGTTTGTTCAACTTTTTTACTTGTTTAGATGGAGTAGTAACTTTCAAGCTGCTTCCATGCCAGAACAGAAACTGGAAATCTTGTTATAATTATCTTAATTATTATTTTAGCATCCATGGGTCAATATGACAGGTATTATTATTATTTTACTAATCAAAAACTGAGGCTCAGAGACAGAGCCAGCTACATAATTTGCAGGACCAGACCAAAATGAAAATTAGAGGCCCCTTGATAAAAAAAAAAAGAGAAAAGTACCACTGAATGTACTAAAATATAAAGCTTTTTTCTTTCTTCTGCAGCCTTTTCATTTATCAAGGTGCTTTTTACTTGCTATTTACTGTTCTAAGTAAAGAAAAATTTTAAATTTATATTAACATGAATTTTATTATTCATTTTTATATTGTACAATGCAAGTTTTGCATACATAAGAGCATTTAACTCACATAGAATCATTAAAATTTGTATTGTATTTCTTATGTTGTACATGGATACATATTTTGTTTTTACTGGAATAGCGAGAACAATGCACAAAATTAACTCTATTTTTATTTCACTTCTTGATATGCACATAATCAACACTCCCTACCTGTGGTTGACTGATGAGTGAAGAAGGACTGAAAGAAAAAGGAACTGTCAGTTCTTTCTCTTTTCTTCTGTGTTATGATTGTCCCTGTAAATGGTTGGCTGATAGAGGGAAGTGACATAAGTAAGAAAAGATAGGTTAGGAGTTTTTTGGTCTTTCTTAGTATACCTTTGCTGCTGCCTTCTGCTTTCAGAGTAAGTTCTGGTAAGAACAGAAAGCGTGGCCTTTTAGGGCTGTCAGCACCCTGCTTACTTACTCTGCCATAGCCCTCATACTCCTGCTTTGTGATTGCTGAGGTCCTCACACAGGAATTCTGTGCTCCTGGAACCTTGTGAGCACTGTATGCAAATAGTCGGCTAGGAACGGTGGGGGCACACGTGGTGCACTGATCTCTTGTGTTAAGCTTATGTTCTTTTGTCCCACTGGATTTACAAAATCAAATTCAAAGATAAAATTAAGAATTTCAAGATGCAGATGCAGCAGCAGAGAATTAAACCTCTCCTGGGGCTCTGTGGGACAGCACAGGCTACATGGCCATGAAGCCGACCCTGCGCAAGATATTAAGGAACTTGCTCAAAGTCACACCTGACAAGTGTCCAACCTGGGTTTAAAACTTCAATATTTGGCTAATTTTTTTCTTTCTTTCATAATTTTTCTAATAACTAAATGGTAATTATTAGGGGGAAAAAATGAAAAAAAAAAAGTCCTCTTTTTCCTTTTCTGCAAACCTCCAGACTACTGTGTAAAACAAGGATAACAATAGTAAAATGAATATTAAGGGCATTGATATAAATATAACCCACTCCTGTCGGATTTACTGACTTGTTTTAAGTCTTGCTGATCCACTACCGAGAGGCCGACTGGGCTTTTGCATGTAGTCCACAGAACTCCCAGTACTTTGAAGGATCATTCTTCCCTCAAGGAGCGGTAATTACCTATTGCTGACAGGAAAGGAACCCATCTGCACATAAGTCCAGCAGTATTGTGGCCGATTCGTGTCTCAGGGCAATGGCTCTAAGTATAATTGAGATGAGTATTTGAAACTGGATACTTGTAAGAGTGGAAGCAAGCACCATTAACAGTTAAGTTGGAATACAAGCATTAACTAGAGTTGTCCTGAGCAAACCAGGACATACGGTCCCCATCTCATAATACATCACTCAGACACATGCTGAGCTTAAGCACACCATTCCTGGGAGTGTCCAGAGAACTTTAACTCCATCATTGCACTGATCTGCAGTGAACCAAAATTACATTTGCTTGTCTAGATTATAAGCTTCTTAAGATTAGGAACCATGTCTTACTCATCTTTGTATCCCTAGTACTTCCAGGACCTGGCAAAAATTATAAATGGTACCACCACAACCACCATCAGCTTCCCATTTATGAAGCACCTGTTATATGCCAGCCTTCTCTATATTATTTTACTTAATTACAAAAATCCTACGGTAAATACTGTTTTAAGGAAACTTGCCAATGTAGGCATTCTGTGTTTGTGTTGAATAATGAAAAGTTTTGCAGACCCAATGTATAAAGAGGTATATACGTAAGTCATTCTTTACGAAACTGTACAAGCCAAGATGGGAACCAGAAGATTAGAAATAGGCAAATGTCCAGATTTTTAGAAGGAAAATGTAAGCGGATTATGAATGCTGTATCTTTGAACTTGACATGAATTCTGTGCAAAATTCAAATGGGATTTTTGCTTTTAGATGACTTCTTTTTTCAAAGTGTTAACAGCACTCGCTAGTTATCTGCATGGGTTCCATGAGAACAGTTCCTGTCGAAGTTTACTGGTCAGGACTCTTAGATACAGCTCTGGTCAAGATGTAGACAGGTGAGCCTGATGGTCAGATTGTAGGTGGATTGTGAGCTGGCTGGACAGCTTTACCCAGAGAAGTCCGGTTAGTAGAAATGATATCAATGTCAATGGAGTTCGCTGCATTCTTCGGAGCTCAATGCTGGACTTTGTTCTTTTCAGCATTTTTATTAACTGAGTACATCAATGTCATATTGTTCAAATTTTCAAAAGACCAAGCAACAAAGATTAGTTAAGACATTGCATGACAGAATCAATTCCTTAGAAAATCTTATACACAAAATACCAACAAATTGGATAACAATAAAATTCTGAAATAAGTGCATCCAAACCTCGACTGCCATGAATACAGTAGCACAAAAGAAAATGTCAAGGAATTTTAGATGACCGAGGGCTGGGTATGAATTAGTGGTCTGCTATGACTGCTGAGAGGGTCGGTGGTCTACTTATTCATTCCTCCATTTGTTTTCTGCTTGACCATGTCGTGGAGAAAAGAGATAAGTGTGTACGCATTACAAATTGCCTGAAGAGTAAGCTTTCTAAAATTTAGTATTGTCCAAATATGGAATATGCTGTATCATCATATCCAATGATTCCACAATACTGGAAAATTTTCTTAGACTGGCCATGTAAGAGAGATATTAGAGGTAATAATCTCTATAGATAAACTGTTAGATAAATGATCTATAAGTATATTATGAAGCATGGTAAAAAAGAAAAAGGGAGACTTTAGGAAGATTCTGAATAAAACAAAAGATATTGGGAACAAATAAGCGTTATGTGTAAGATTACTTCTCACGTAAAATAGTTTTAAACACGATCGTATATAATTTGGTTGTGAAAGCACACACATGCAAGCATATAGTTATAGCTGTCAATCTATAGTAGGAATGTAAGAGTAATTTTTATTAATGTATTGATAGCACACAATCGAATGGCTTTCTTTAATGGGTGAGCAACATGAATGATACCGTATTCGCATTTTTTTTTCTGCTTTTTAGCAGTATATATGATGATGTACAACCCAGCAGTTTTTGAGTAACTTGTCATTCATATATGTTTACTAAATAGTTTAACAAAGGTTAAATCCTATAAAAATTTCAAAAGGCACCCATATGAGGTAGTATTGTAGGAATTATGTGTTTTGAGCAACTTACTAGAAAACATTTGCTATTTCAAGTTGTAATGAGGCTGTAGATGAATATTAATCTTCCTAAATTGCTCTGATCATGTCACAGCCACACACACCCATGCCTACAGTGGTAGTGATGAGATTTTTCTTCCTCATTGTGGTTCACACGCACAACTCACTTCCTTAGGAGTAACATCTTTGATTTTACTACTCTCTTTGAAAATTGGTGGCCTATCTAATAGCTCTGGTTGGCTATTCAGGCCCTTTCCACAGTGTGGCCCTCACATTTTCAGATTTATCTTTTATTATTTCCTTACACTTAACATGTAGAGGTTAGTCAGATATGTCCACTGTCTTTCCCACCCTTCTATGCTCCGTTTTCTTCACTTGGTGCCTTGGTGCCTTTACCAACTCCTACCTTTGTATCTTAGACTCCTACCTCCTTATCTTAGATTCCTTTCTTTCCTAAGGACCTCAGAGTAAATATCACTGACTTTGTAAAGTCCTACTCATCCCATAGCCACCATCATCTTTGAATGTATAGCATCATATACTTTTTTTTTCCATTTAGAGTTTGTTTGTTTTTTAATTTATTGGGGTGACAATTGTTAGTAAAATTACATAGATTTCAGGTGCACAATTCTGTATTATATCATCTATAAATCCCATTGTGTGTTCACCACCCAGAGTCAGTTCTCCTTCCATCACCATATATTTGATCCCCCTTACCCTCATCTCCCACCCCCCTCCCCCCTTACATCATATACTTTTCATATGGTTTTTATATTCTACCTTGCATTAAAAAATTGTTTGTTCCTTATATCAGATTGTGGTTCCTTTATTTCAGTTTCTCTTTGTGTCACTGGAAAACTAGTATCATGCACAGTAAACACTGAATACATCTGTATTATAGTGTTCAGATTTTCAAATGATCAAATTTTCAAAGGATGAATCTAATTCGTGTTAAATAGACACGTGGTCTTAACTAATCTTTGTTGCTTGGTCTTTTGAAAATTTGAACAATATGACATTGATTTTAAAAAGTGCATCGTGGTGCAGGGGATTATTTTAAAAAGTGCATCGTGGTGCAGGGGATTATTTTAAAAAGTGCATCGTGGTGCAGGGGATTATTTTAAAAAGTGCATCGTGGTGCAGGGGAAGGAGGTCTCTCAGGAGATTAGCCTCTGCCATTATAACTACCTATGGAACCTTTGGACAAATCCTATCACTTTAATATCCTTAACTTTTAAAATGAAAGAGTTGAACATTATAGATTTGATGTCCCTTCTAGTTGTATGAGTCTATGAACTGATTATAGACAAACTAGTTAAGGCACAATCTGAGACATAGTCAGTTGATTAAAAAAAAAAATGTAACTTGTCATTCTGGAACTTAGAAAGTTGTATAGCTTCCCTATTGTAATATACTAATGATATTATCTACATTAGTTGGCCAATTAAAGAATAGTGAATCACATTCTAGAGGCTCAGCTGTTCTTTAAAGGGGTAGGAAATGGTGCTAAATGTAGGAGTTGGAAACTAAGTAGTTTTTGATTCAGTTATATTGTGTAGTGTTATAAATTACAAAAAAAATTGGCTAGTGAAGTTTCTAATAAAGGTTTAATAATTTGAATGAGACATCTGCCCAATATAAATCTAAGGAAATTACATTTTATAAAATTGCTTTATCTAAGTATACCTATGTTCTTGCTTATTAGAAAATTTTGTTTAATAAATTATAGATTGCCTAATTTTATCCATTCACAGTTGACTGCATTCCTTACTTATTAAAAGGCAAATTCCATACGTGATGTTTGTAGTAGCAGGAAAACTTAAAGTGGAATGATTCTATACCTACTGCTTGAGATGTCTTAACTGAATGTGGACTATGAAAAGGGTGACAATTATTATATATGAGGGAAAATGTGGTCGTCAAGATCTTGATTGACTGTTATCACACTTTATTATATCCCTGCCTCCAAATACTAACAAGATAATAGCATTTTCATTCTTAAGTTTTCTAAAATTTGGCTTCACGGTACTAATGTATTTTACATTATATGATAGCTACATTTCAAATATCTTAAGTAATTTTATCTTGTTATTCTTTGCAAGGTACAACAGAATTGGTATGATATAGAACAAAGATACAAATTAATAGTTTCTGTATAAATAATTTTAACATTTACTATCTTTATATCCTGAACGTGATATTACTTCTTGTGTGTTAGGCAAGTCTGTTAGTAATCAGATACGTTCTTAAAGATTTTTTTCATTTTAGAAGAGGTTGTCCGGAAGGCATAATCTGTTACACATCCGTTTCTTAAGCAAAGTGCTTAACTAGAATACATTTTGGGAATCTACTTATAATTTTTCTCCACATTAACCTGGTGATGTATATAAATTCTTTATATAAATAAAAAAGAGCAACAAATATGTTTTGCTGTAGAAACTAAGTAGACTTCAGCTTGGCATGAGACAGGGATTTCAGGGTAAACATGGGGTGCTTCTGCTCCCTGCTTGATAAATCCAGGTTATTTAAAGGCCATCACATTGCCTTGTTGCTATGCAAAGTGTGATGAGGGATAATGGACAACTATTCCAAACTTCCTGTCTGACTTCTTGAGATTTGATTTTGATAAATTTAAACGTTTCATGGTTTAAATGTTGGATTATAAAATATGGTAAAGAAAGGAGGTCTGTCTCTTTGTAGCCCAGTATCTGAGGCCATCCATAATCTTCCTTCCTTGTCAAAAACTCAGTAGTTGTCTTGTCAGCTTTTAGAATATGGCAGTATTGGGCAGCTGCAGCAGTGGCCATGCTTTAATGGCTGGAAGTAATACCTTTTTGAAACAGGCTTTGCCTCTCAATCTATTGGTGACAGTATTGGCCTTATATGTACATTATAATGGAGTAAAATACAATATCTAGATACTTTTAGTTTGTGTTTTTTTAAACACTGAATCTATCTTTGTTTTAGAGGATTGCATAATTTAGAGGATTGTTTTAGGGTTTTTTTTTGAATCCTCGTAAGGTTTTTTTACTAATCCCCCACGTCTATATTTTTAGATATTATTATTCATCCAAGACTAGGAAAATACTTAATTCCTGTCATTTTATACAAAGATCTATAAAACTAATTTTAATAAATGAGAATTAATTGTTATTGTAAAGTCACTCAAAGAAATTGTATAGGAAATTAATATTTTTTATGGATATTTAGCTCTAAAATATTAAGTCTTCTGGGTAGAATATCACGAATATTCCTCACCGATGTAGTTTGGTGTTTTGGTGTATCTGTCCTTGAATTTTCTTTTAATATATTTCAAAATAAAAATAATGAGGTTAATTTCTTACGTTTACATTTATGAGCAAAGAAGAGTATCATCTGAATTCAATCTTTGTAGCTCTAACTCGTATAAGGGAGTACTTAAACCACTATGAAGATAACAGAAGAGTGACCTTTAAAATTATCTCTGCCACACATCAGTGTATTCACAGTACTGCCTCAGCAAGATTTCAGGCTGAACGAATACAAGACAGTGAACAACTCTTGCTTTTATGATTTGTGGGACTATCTATGAGATAGATGCCAATTATAAGGGTAATTCATTTCTGAATTGTTGAAATCCATCTACTCTGTTTGGAGTAGTTGGTAAGGTTTGGGACGTAGATATCCCTCACTCTTATAAGTTGACTCACTGTAAGAGCAAAGGAGGAGGCCATCTTTAGAGCAGTGTTTCTCAACCCGTGATCTGTAGGAAATGTGTTTTACATTGTGATCCAGTACAGCTTACGTGCACTCACTTGTTGCACAAGTGTGCAAAACAGTTGACTACTTACCTTTACTTTGTTCAATACATTCTGATTTCTGTTCTAGTTCATTGTTTTTTTAATGCCAGAAATAAGTTTTCATTGTTACCTATAAAATGGATTTCAAAACCCACTAGTGCGCTGCACCTGCAGTTTAATAAACTCTGTTTAGGATATTCCCTTATTCTTGCCTTCAAGTTTCTCTTAACCTTATACGACTGTGTGTGTGTGTGTGTATGTGCTCTATTACATAGTTTCCTGTGGAAATCGTTGATAAACACCCATGTAAATTATGCATTTGAAATCTAAAGAAGAGAAGCTCTTAGGATACATACAGATGTGTGGGCTTCTGAAAGAAAAGGTATTTTCCCAATTGTTTGCAGTAGTTCTGAGAGTGGGAGTAAGAATTACTAGAGGACTAGGCCTTTTCTCCTCTTTTCAAATAATGAGTGGGTAATTTCATACTCAGCAATATTTTAAAAGGTAGTTCTGATTTGTTGGGAAAATAGAATTTGAATTTTTAAAAAGAAATCATTTTAGCCTGAAGAAGTTCCTGATTCTTAGACTGAAGAAAGTGAAATAGGAAGGAAACTGTCACAAGTTTGGTGTCTGTTCCATGCTTCTTTCTATGGAAGAAGATTCAATAAAATATTATACCAAAGAAAGAATTCTAAATTGAGGGACAGAAAATAAGATAAGTTTTAGTTATTCTATCCTTAATTGGCATATAATATTTGAACCTCGGTTAATTTTCAAAATGGATAAGTTCAGCCAGAATATCTAAATTTATTTTCAACTTTAAGGCTTTCTAATTTTATTATACATTTAATCATGGGTTAGATTTTTAAGTATCTACTAAGCATAAAACACTTAAGTCTAATATCCAGAGTGTTAAAGCCTGGGATGTGACAAATGAAGACCGGTCCCAGGAAGGTCCCAGGATCTAGCCTCGGAGTATTTGAACTCTGTGTGCTTATGGCCACTAAATGCTCAGAGTTCTCTTGCCGATTTGAGTGTTTATAGTAATGAAAGTCATGCAGTTAAAAAAAAAAAAAGAAAGAAGTATTCAGTTGAAAAGAATTACTTACTTTGTTACTACAAATTATGCTTCCTTTGGAATTACTAGCCAAGCAAGGTAAGTCTTACCTATATTGGAGGTTGAAAAGTAAAAGAGAATTTGAGATGGATTATGTTAAACTTCTGAAAATTATATATAGTTAGCAGGGTGATCATTTTATATTTGAGAAGGTTATTAAAGAATTGGTATCTGTGATGGTGGGCTAATTGATAAAAATAATGGAGGGAGACAGTAGTGACTAAAAACAAGTAAAGGTGGATATAGTAAGATACAGTTCTTGGAAATTACGTATCTGTATAGCTAACAGAAAATGAACTCATGTAACAACAAATTTAAGTTTTTAGGTATAGAGGAAATGATCTTGTAGGAATGGTTTGAGAAGTGAATGAGTAAATGAATGAATGTTTTATTTTCTTGATTTAAGAGGGAGGCTTTCGAGTTGAGAATCCAGTAGATGTAGGTTTTTCATGCTGTCCTACACAACATTTTTTCATATAAATGAGAAAGAGAAAGATAGTTTGGAATGTGTAACTGTGACTTGGGCTCCTGAGAACTAGAAGAATATTATTGTAAAATGTAACTGATAGTGTGGACTCAAGAGGAAAACATGATCAGATAACATTTCATGAGGCTTTTCTTGGTGCAGTGGTGTCTCACGTGTCGGCCAGTGGATGAGGGGAGTAACTGCTCCTGAGGACTCCGTGTCCCATCCATCCTCTGCTAACGGGCACACAGTAACAGTAGCTAGCAAAGAATACGAAATACTGTTCTTAAAAAAGGTATAATTTCACATAAAGGATTTAAATGGTTAAGAACAGTTAAATTAAGATGAAATTGGTATATTCACTACTTTGGAGTCCTAATATGTAAGGTTTGTCATTGCAAGTTCAACGATCATGTTTACTTGTGTTTTATGTAGTAATAAATGTTCTAGGCTTCATTACACTAACAAAAATATGTATAATTAATTGGGGCTTAAAAGTCTTGTTTGGTTTATTTAAGAAAAATTAATAAATCTGATTATTTACTTTAAAGCTGCAGAAGAAAGAAGATCAGCAATTGGAGCCTAAAAAAAGCACCAGCCCTAAAAAAGCTGCAGAGCCCACTGTCGATCTTTTAGGACTCGGTAAGTAATAAGAAATACAAATCACCATTAGGTTTCACAAAACTGTTGAAACCTTTACTTCAAACGAATAGAATGACTTTATTGTCAGTATGCTAAAAGATACCTGTTAACTGAACTTGAAAATGGTATGATTACTTTGCTGAGTTCCCACAAAATCCATGTTTTAGACAAGGGAGCTAGTAGTGCTGTCAGCACTGTCTTCACTGTAACCCAAGTAATGAGTTCCTTGGGGAAAGAGGGATATCAAAGTGGTCTTCGAAGACTTGGTACCCTGTGACATTTCAGCATTTAAAGTAAAGAGCACATTCTCTCTCTCTCTCTCTCTCTCTCTCTCTCTCTCTCTCTCTCTCTCTCTCATTGGCAGAGTCCGGGGTGCGGGAGGTGGGGGAGTCCCTTAAGGAAAATAAAATAATAATTCTGGGGTAGCCTTCTAAAATGTGCTAAAGTAAAATTTAATTTTGATTAACTGAAGCAATGCACTTTATACCTAGATCTACTGGCTAGATTCTTTTTATATATCTGATGATAATAAGAAGTGCTCATTTTAGTTTAATGTCATATTTATTTTCATGGCTGATAGATATACGTTGTTTGCCTGGCAAGTAAACAGGCTATTATTCAAGGAATACTTGTACTGTGCTTATCTACAAATATTGTCAGCTCTTTTTACATTTTTTTCCTCTTTTAAAATAGCTTGATAAATGGTTATTTTTAGTAATATCTGAGCCTTCAAGCAGTAGTTAATTTTTTTTAAATTTTTAGTTTGGAGAAAGATTAACATTTAAGGAATGAAAGATAGTTGAAGGGTAGAGTTGAATTTCATATACTGCTTTGCTGAAAATTGATCTTGGTTGTTATTGAGTAAATCTCTTTTTTTTTTTTTAAGAATTTGAGCTGAATGTTTTATTCATTTTTTTAGGGAGCTCTGGTATAACATGGAAATATCCTCCATGGAGGTAGAAATCTTCCGTGGTGGTAAAAATAATTAGTATATTAGAAATATTTTTTAAAAACTGTAATTTTGAAAATAAAGCTTCAGTCCAAGACTCTAAATATAATTATGTTGAATTCTAGTCATCATAGTTTTTGTATTTTATTTCCTTTGCTATAAATGAGAGAAAATAAGAAAGACTTATTGCCAAAGTAAGAAAATATTTTACCCAAACTATATACATCTTTTTCTTCATTGTAGCCTGTCCTTTCCAGTCTAGGTGACTAGTTTATTAGTTTATAACTTTGAAATGTAAGATATAAACTAGACTTGACTCTTTTTCTACAGACTCATTTGTTGAGTCACCAAATACTTATTAAGTGTCTATTATGTGTCTGGGCATCATTGTGGGCACCAGAGAGATAGCTATGAAAGAAAACAAAAATATCTGAGCTCTTGGATCTTTCATTCTGTCTGAGGAGACAGTGAATCAATAGTTAAGAAAAATGTGTCATGGGTCATATATGGTAAGTGCTATAGATAAAAGCAAACAATAATAAGTGGCTGTAATTTGAAAAGGCTTAGGGGTAAGGGTGCTCACTGAGACATCACTGGAGCAAAGACCTGAAGAAGTTGTGAGTATCTGGATATGTGGAGCAAGAACATTCCACGCACAGAGAGCAGCAAGTGCAAAGGCTCTCAGTAGCAGCTTACTTGTGTGCAAGGACCAGCAAGTATGACAGTGCGGCTAGAGTGGAGCGATCTTGGGGGGGGGGGGGGGGGCATAGTGACAGTGGAGAGGAATAAATGATGAGAGGGGTGGGCAGATTGTGGCTTTGGCTCTTACTGAGTGTCCTGGAAATATATTGGAGGGGTAATCTGACTAGTTTTTAAAGAATTGTTGTGGCTACTATGCTATGTTAACAACAGATTGTAGCAGGGCAAGCCTGGAAGCAGGGAGACCAGTAAGGAAACTATTAACAATAATACAAGTCAGAGATGACGATGGCTTAGAGTAAGACATGGTATTGGAGGTTATAAGAAGTAAGCAGGTTCTGGATGTTTTTAAAAGATAGAGCCAGTAGGATTTGCTGGCCATTTGAAATCATGGGATGTTTACCTTTGGGAATAAACCTGTAGAACAGGTTTCAGGACAAGAAAAATTGCTATAACAATGTCTTAAATGGGGTCTAGTAGACAGTGAGTGACTGGCTTTAGATACTCAACTATTGCTGCAGTAATGTTGCATAGCAGGTAACCCCCAGAGCTCAACAACTTATATCAGGAAACATTTATTACAAACAAAAACTCACAGACACAGATAACAGTTCAGTGGTTACCAGAGGGAAAGGGGAGATGGGAGAGATAGAAAAGGGTAAAGGAGGTCAAATATATGGTGATGAAAGGAGATTTGACTTTGGGTGGTGAGCACACAATGTAATATGCAGATGATGTATTATAGTATAGAATCGTACACTTGAAACCTATATAATTTTATTAACCAATGTCACCCTAATAAGTTTAATTAAAAAAACATTTATTTGTCTGACTTTGAGGTCTGTGGGAGTCAACTAGGCTGTCTCTGCTAAAACTTCATTTGATATGTTTTCTACCTTCTGATAATTTCTGGGACTGCTTAGCAACTACATCATCGTCACGTAGTGTGTCTCCATTTTTCAAGCTCTTATAAGTGTTTTCCTATCGTCTGCCACCCAATCTTAAAGCCAATGCCACAAGTTTTAGGGTTTGGTGATGGCAGTACCCCTCTTCTGGTATCAATTTCTGGGATGGTCAGCTATTGCTGCCCATGCTACATAGCAAACAACTCCAAAATCTCAGTGGCTTGCATCAGTTAACATTTATTTCTCTCACTCATGGGTCTGTGGATCTCCTGCGATAACTCTCTTGTAGAAAATGGTAGAACTTCAGGAAACTGTCTTTAGGGGGGAATCTGTGTTCATTTACAGCAGGAAGTTGAAGGGAATCTTTGAAGGAGTGGTGAAGGATATATCGAGTATTTTGCTGGTGACTGACAGTTTTAAATCATACACTGGAAGCGTTCCAAAGGTGGGAGGGGTGGGAGATAAGGTCAGAGAGAGGGATATCTTGCTGATGGAGTTTTAGCAGCAGGGAACAGGGAATATCTTAACCAGAGCACATATAGCTCTTCATTCCTGCTGGTTATCAATGTCCTAAATTCTTTTATAAATATATACAGACATTTTTTTAAAGCTGTCTTAAAGATGAGATTTGATAAGTTCCTGAAAGCCTAGGAGACCACAGAGAATCAAGAGTCCCTTTCAGCTCAAAATATACAGTGGTCCTAAATCAGGATGGATTATTGGTGTCTACCTTGGGCAGCAGACAGTTTTCCTGCTCTTAAGCATGTCACTTTCCCCTGATGGTACTCTGGTTTTCTCCTATAAATGGAAATACAGTAGAGAGTAAGGAGCAAGTGCCTTGAAGTATGATTTACGCTCATGCAAAAATGATAGCGTATCCCCATATGAGTGAGACCAGAAGAAGCATTAACTTAAAACATTTCCAGAAAATACAGAGAAACCCCCCCCCGCCCCAGAGTTAATTTAATTCACTTTGAGTAGTCTCATAATAGGGTAATAGTTAAGATCATTTTTTAGTACAGTTGTGGGCCGCAAAATGACTTTTCTGTCAACAATGGACCATATATACAACGATGGTCCCGTAAGATTATAATGGAGCCAAAAAATTCCTTTTACCTAGTGACGGTGTAGCATGGTAGCATCTTAATGCCGTGTAATTACTCACCTGTTTGTGGTGATACTGGTGTAAACAAACCTGTTGTACAGCTAGTCGTATAAAAGTACAGTAGTAGGCTGCACCACCTAGGTTTGTGTAAGTACACTCTGATATTTGCACAGTGATGAAATCGCCTAACAACTCATTTCTCAGAACGTATTCCCATCGTTAAGCGGTGATAACTATAATTTGATCTTCTCTTTAAATGAGACTTTGGTGAGCCCATGTTCTTTTCTTCAACCTGGTGACTCCAGCTAAATCTTCTTCCTTCACCTCACCTTTCCTGATCTACTTACTCCCCATCCCAAGGTCAAACATAAAATGCTCTCTATATACTTTTTTGCAAGAATCAGCAATTTTTTTCTGAAAAGGGCCAAATATTTTTGGCTTTGCAGGTGATATGCTTTCTGTGGCAACTATTCAACTCTCCCATTGTAGTGTGCAAGTAAACATAAACAAATACATAAAAAAATGAGCATGGCTGTGTTCCAATGAACTTTAAAAATAGGCACTAGTTTGCTGACCTCCGCTTTATGTTCCTACCTGCAAGAATTGCTTCATATTTAGGTGTAAATTCCCATTTGAAGGCTGTAGAAATACTATTTACTCAGTGCTTTCTTCTCTAATACCAGAAATGAAGTCAGATACTTGGTTATTACCTGTCTTCTAGTCTTGGATATAACCTAAGATCTTGAGGCCCCTCTTGACTAAGAGCGAAATGGTATGATCCCTGAATACTCTAATCAAACTCCAGACTAAGACACATCTTGACTTGAATATATATGTACCTCTTATGTTAGAAGAGAACTGAAATCAGCTTCTAGGGCTTGTGGGGGTGATGGTCTTCATGTCCCCTACAATGGCCTCTAAGTATTCAAGCAAAAGAAAGAGGCTCACATCTCTCACTTTAAATCAGAAACTAGAAATGATTAAGCTTAGTGAGGAAGGCATGTTGAAAGCCAAGATAGGCCAAAAGCTAGGCCTTTTGTACCAAACCATTAGCCAAGTTGAAAATGCAATGGGAAAGTTTTTGAAGAAAATTATGATGCTACTCCAGTGAGCACACAAATGATAAGCGTTATTGCTGATATGGAGAACGTTTTATTGGTCAGGATAGAACAAACCAGCCACATCATCGCTGTAAGCCAAAGCCTAATCCAGAGCAAGGCCCTAACTTTCTTCAGTTCTATGAAGGCTGAGAGAGGTGAGGAAGCTACAGAAGAAACATTTGAAGCTTGCAGAGGTTGGTGCATGGGGTTTAAGGAAAGAACCAGTCTCCAAAAAAGTGCAAGGTAAAGCAGCCAGTGCTGACATAGAAGCTGCAGGAAGTTCTCCAGAAGGTCTGAGACAGTGAATGAAGTTGGCTGCACTAAACATCAGATTTTCAATGTAGACAAAACAGCATTATGCTGGAAGAATATGCCATCCAGGACTTTCATAGCTAAAGAAGAGAAGTCAATGCCTGGCTTCAAAGCGTCAAAGGACAGGCTGACTCTTGTTAGGGGCTAATAAAGCTGGTGACATTAAGGGGAAGCCAATGCTCATTTCCCATTCCCACAACCCTTGGACTCTCTAGAATGATGCTAACTCTGCTCTGCCTGTGCTCTATATGGAACAACAAAGCCTGGCTGACAGCACATCTGCCTACAACATGGTTTACTGAACATTTGAAGCTCACTGTTGAGACCTACTGCCAAGAAAAAGAAAGATTCCTTTCAAACTTTCACTGCTCATTGACAATGCACCTGGTCACCCAAGAGCTCTGATGGAGATGTGCAATGAGACTAACGTTTTCATGCCTGCTAACACAACGTCCATTCTGCAGCCCACGGATCAAAGAGTAATTCCGACTTTCACTTTTTATTATTTAAGAAATACTTTTCATAAGGCTATAGCTGCCATAGATAGTGATTTCTCTGATGGATCTGGACGAAGTAAATTGAAACACTTCTGGAAAGGATTCACCATTCCACATGCCATTAA
This sequence comes from Rhinolophus sinicus, assembly GCF_036562045.2. Taxonomy (NCBI): domain Eukaryota; kingdom Metazoa; phylum Chordata; class Mammalia; order Chiroptera; family Rhinolophidae; genus Rhinolophus; species Rhinolophus sinicus. The sequence goes on from NC_133755.1 coordinate 109,571,378, forward strand.
GAACATTCCTGATTCATGGGAAGAAGTAAAAATATCAACATTAACAGGAATTTGGAAGAAGTTGATTCCAGCCCTCAGGGATGACTTTGAGGGGTCCAAGACTTCAACGGAAGAAGGAACTGCAGGATGTGGTGGGAACAATAAAAGAACTAGAATTACAAGTGGAGCCTGAAAACCTGACTGAATTGCTACAATCTCTTTAACGGATGAGGAGTTGCTTCTTATGGATGAGCAAAGAAAGTGGTTTCTTGACATGGAATCGAATCTACTCCTGGTGAAGATACTATAAAGATTGTTGAAATGACAACAAAGGATTTAGAATACTCCATAAACTTAGTTGATAAAACAGTGGCAAAATTTGAGAGAGTAGACTCCAATTTTGAAAGAAGTTCTGGGTAAATGCTATCAAACAGCATTGCGTGCTACAGAGAAATCATTTGTGAAAAGAGTCAGTGCAGCAAACTTCATTGTTGTCTTATTTTAAGAAGTTGCCACGGCCACCCCAGCCTCCAGCAGCCAACCTCCCTGATCAGTCAGCAGCCACCAAAATTGAGGCAGCACCTCCACCTGCAAAAAGATTGACTCGCTGAAGTCTCAGATGATGGTGAGCATTTTTCAGCAATAAAGTGTCTTTAAGGCATATACATTTCTTTTAGCTATCACACCTAATTGACTTAAGTATGGTATAAACAACTTTTATATGCACGGGGAAGCCCCAGAATTCATGAGACTCACTTTATTGTGGTGTGGAACTGAACCCACAATATATTCAAGGTACGCCTGCAAAGGAGTAGATAGAGGTTCCCTCAGTTTTCAGTTATTTGAAAAGGTCAAGGAGTATACAGCTTTGAGCAAGTTTTAAAGTTTTTCGTTCACGTTTGTATTTCAGGAACTAAAAGCTTTACTTATTACAATGGCCAAGTTAAGATAGGTTGACAATGGTAATTAAGCATGTACCAATATATAACCTACTTAGTTATCTAATAACATGTACTATAGTTTTATATAATGAAAGAAATGACTATATTACCCTTTTTTCCCCCCTAAGTTTTTTGTTTAGAAAAGATTTTCTGGACAGAAACAAACGAAAAGATAAAATACCAACAGAAATCGCTATATTTACCTTTAAAGCAGAAAAGTCCTACAGGGAAATATCTATTTCCTAAAGTCCATGTGCTGTAAATTAAAACAGGTTTGGGAATGAGCTAACGGAAAGAACACCAGGCTGAGCATCAGCGGCCCTCGGAAACCTCCAGTGTTGTGAGCTGAGCAGACCAGGAGGACGTTTATGTACTTGTGTGAACACCCCTCTTTTCCGGGGGAAGGGATAAAGCAAAGGAAGACTCCAGCACAAGCGCCTGAAGTAATTTTATAGGCTGTGAAGTTTTTCAGATACAGTTTAAAACCTGATAAAAACTTAAATTGCTTCTGCTCCGAAGAGTATGTTCAGTGAGCTATTATAAACTATCATTACCCTTTCAAAAAGGAGGTCTTAGGAATTGGTTTTATTTTCGCATAATCACACCTATGGGGGGAAAGAAGGTGCAGATAAATGAATATATTTCTGTAGAAGAACTGGGAATAAGCAGATACTTGATGGCAGCAGAAACGGTGGAGGACGGCTCTTAATGATATTCCGGACTTTAGAAGTGAGCGAGAGGGGGCAGCTTCTCGGTGGTGCCGAAACAGCACAGAACCTCTGATGGACAGGACAGCAAAGAGAGAATATTCAGGTGCTTGAAGAAGAGAAAAATGACCTGTGAAGGAGGCTACTTCTAATTGCCTAAAAGTGGCTGAAACATAAGACATTTAGTTATCGTGGTGCATGAGAAATCTGGAGGCATGGCGGCTCAGGAAGAGGTGGAACAGTGAGGTCCAGAGCCAGGCTGCTGCTTCCTTCTTCCCATTCTACCACCCTCGTCACAGCACTGACTTTAATCTTTAGGTTTGTGCCCTCGTGGTCACAGCACCTTCCTCGTCCTAACAAGACCACATCCAAAGGATGGTTTTTCTTTCAAGATTTTTCTCAGAAAGGAAATTTTTTCCTGAAAATTGCCCTATCAGAGTTCTCAGGGTCCCCTGATCAGAATTGGATTATATGACCTCACTCTAGTTGTAATGAGGCTAGTAAAACAATATTCAACTTCTAGAGTGGGAGGTAGCCTTTGCCATGGAGTAGCACTCGTATGGGGCTTTGGCAGTTGTAGTAAGTACCATGTTTTCCTGAAAATGAGACCTAGATGGACAATCAGCTCTAATGAATCTTTTGGAGCAAAAATTAATGTAAGACCCGGTCTTATATAAGTATGATATATGATATGATATGATATGATATGATATGATATGATATGATATAATATATAATACCAGGTCTTATATTAATTTTTGCTGCAAAAGACGCATTAGAGCTGATTGCCTGGCTAGGTCTTATTTTCGGGGAAACACGGTATCTGGCGCAGGTGCGTTACATCCTTAGAACAACACACACACACACACACACACACACACACACACCCCACCCCCCACCCCCCTTGTCCTCCTCTTTTTCCTTTGTTTAAATACAAAAACCTTAAGCTAACAAAAGTTAGCTTCCAAGGCATAGCTTCTGGACAGTAGAACTAAGACCCACATCTCTGACTCCAAAGTCCAGTCTCAGCTCTTAAGGTGAACCAAAGTAAGGTGTTTGACTCAACAGACATTGGACCTATTTGTGAAATTGATAGCTGGCAGGATTGTGTCATAAGAGGAGCACCGGTTTTAGAGGCAGTACCTGTCTTGGGTTCTAGCGTCTTATCTGGGAAATGGAAATAAGAACGCTGCTGTGGTTGGTGCCAGAATACATGAATACAGAAATGTGAAGCACCTAGCTCTAACTTGCACGCAGTGCTGTGCTGAGCCGATAACCTGAACGTCAGGTCAGAGATTAGTAAGAGCTAGCTTGGGGGTAGGGACCATGGTCACAAAGCTTGGGCTTTGGTCTATGGAGGATTTGTAGCTGCCTAAAAGAGCTGAGGCAGTTGGGTGGCCTCAAAGAAATCTAGTCTGTCACCATTTGTTAAACATTTAGGAAGAAATTTGTTTTATGCAATTTGGTATTTCATATTTATATATTTCTTTTGAGGCTGTAAAATGGTACAGAACTAGTTGAGATATATATCGATATATACATATATCTTAATATATATGTATACCTATATATAGATATGTATATCTATATGTATATCTTTATATATGTGTTGTGAATATCTGTATGTAGACATATATTGAAAACATTGAATTCTACGAAGATTACTCCTCAGACCACTTTTCCGCAATCTTAGACAGCAGCTCTAAATTGTGTATCTCCTGAAAGAGCTATAGTGCTGCAGGGCTCCAGCGCACAGCATTGGCGTCCCCATGCAGAGGGCATTCCTGCTCCTGAACCGGCTGAACTGTAAGAACCTGCATCGTGGAGGGGCTCAGAAAGGGAGGGCTAAACAGAACGAGAATGTTAAGATCGTCTTTTCAGACCACTTGAGTCTTTTTAGTACATCAGCCTAAATACTACTTACTTAGCATTAAGAAAGATTCGTTAAAAATAAAAATCAATTCCACTTAACTGTCAGGCACCTATATTTTTTAAGCATATGAAAACAATTTATAGCTTGAAAATTTTAATGTGCTTCAAATGGACATTTGTGACTTTAATTTACAAAGTAATGCATGGGAGTTTTATTTCATTTCTTAAAGCAAGTTACGTGTTTCAATACAAAGGAATTCCAAATAGTATGTTTATTAAGGAAAAAGATTTAAATGGTTTCTTGAGTAGCATATGAAAAGGGTTTTTGGAGTAACATGAAAATTTTAAAGCTTTAGGAAGGAGTTTTGCCATTAAGGAGAGCAGAGCGTCACTGCATCTCAGGGAAGCAGCCTTCTTTAATCATTGCTGTTTTCCACTTTCAATTCATTTCTTAGGATGATGCCTCAGTGGTTACTGATGAAGAATTAGACTTGGCAGTTTTCATTGTAGCAAGGGTGTACTCAAGGCTAAATGTTCACGCTCAGTCAAAATCGGTAATGGAAAACATAACATCCATTTACTTACCATCTTCTTATCTGCCTTCAACTACATTAGTAATACTTAAAAGCTCATGTTGCTCTTTTGACTTTTTTTTATTTGTGCAAATAGATTATGACCAGTTAAATGCCTCTGACATTCAAGTAAGGGATGAATTCCATTAATATTTGTTGAGCCCCAGCAGAGTTTGTGGGACTCTAGTAGGAACCAGAAAATACAGATCTGTGTGTGCAAGTACGGGATGCGGTTTCAATCTGGAAACTAGAAGCCAGAGTTATCACTGAGGGGAGACATGGGATTACGTAAGAGAATCAGTTATGAGAATTCACTTTGAAATCTGGGATAATGTTAAAATTCCCAATTTAAATTATATTTTTTTCAATTCAGAGGTTAATTTTCTTGCTGTTGCTAAGTTAGACAAGGAGGAAATGAGGTGGGGTTTTTTTTTTTGGTGTGTGTGTGCTGTGCAAACTTATTTCAAGTAAAATCTAATGTGTTATGGAGGTTATCTTTAGAGCGAATAACATAGAAAAGATAAGCAGCTACTCAGGTAAACACAGCTCCTGGTATCTTACCTTTGTTAAAGCATTTTATGATCTAAAATCCATATGCCTCTGATGGAGCAGACAGCTTCGGAGTACCGGTCAGGAGCTATGGTAGCACACTGGGAACAGATCTGCAGGAGAGGAGAGGAAGGTGTGCCCCGGCCCTCTAGGCGGTTGGTAGAGGACACTGATGGCCTGGGGAGTTGTGTGGTGCTGTGCCAGCAGTGCTGCACCAAGCTGTGGACAGAGTGGCTCTGGAGGACACATTTCTGATGTAGAGAGAGAATTCCCACCTCATTGTCATTGATGCACTGGAGAGAGGAAGCCAGGGGGTAGGGGTTCCAGTCAGGAAGCAGTTGTAATAAGGGTTGTAGGCTGTGTAAGCTGTGGCTGAAAACAAAAGGGAGCCAGTGAGGATGAGTAGCAGTGGCCACAGGGTCTTCCCTGGAATGTGGCCCTGGACTCAGAGGGAGCGGGTTTCAAGGAGGGAAGATCAGCTCATGCTAAATGTGGTGATAGGTAAGGAGGGCAAGGACTAAAGAGGGATTTTGTAACCAGGTCACTGGTACTTTTCAAAACTAGTGTCACTCTGCCACTTTTTCTCCCACCAAAGTAGGACCACTTGACTGTTGTTTGCAGCATGGCTGTGCTATCACCAAGAAATGCTCCCATAATCTGTGTTGGAGAGCATTTCAATTCATGAATCATGTGTCGAGCATTTGCTTTGTGCCAAGCATTAGGGAGGCAGCTGCAGTGTCGCTTCCTGGTGAGAGGGTACGAGGGAGTCCACAGTGGCTCCAGGCTATAAACTTGGTGCCAGGGTGGAGTTAAGACGCCTGCCGCTTTCTGGGGTATGCGTGTCAATCTGAGTGTGTTCAGATGCCATTAGAAACTAAAAATGAAACGATCAAGGCACTTGGGAAGGTTGCCTGTTTGCAATCTCTGGCTTTGGGAGGACAGTCTGTCTGCCTGACGGAGCAGATGAGGGTGACATCATCTGTGGTGGCATCACAGACATGGTGCTGGGTCTTGTGGGCTCGGGAGTCAGAGCTCAGGATGGTGGTAAAGCCAGCCCCGCCCTCCAGGCGCTTTCACAGGGAGGGCCACCTGCCTGCTTTAACCCTGCATGGGGAAAGGGCACCTTTGCCTGCCCAAGGGCACCAGGAAAAGTTTCTCAAACTGGTGACAGCAGTTGAGTTTTCCAGGTGCACCACCAGACTTCTGTTGAAATCTTAGGCTCATTGTGTAAAAACTCCCTTCAGGTGTTCTGACATTGAACTGAAATACTTTATATCTGATCAGAGTACCTGGCAATAGAACTTAAATAAAAATGTTAGCATTAAAATGTTATTAAAATGCAATGTGTTATATTCTTATTTCCTTTTAGTTTATAAATAATCATTTAAAGGCACTTGGAATGGGCCAAGCAGCAGCCACTAAATATTGTTTTAAATATTAATACTTTACCTTCACTCATTTGAAGTGTCGGTGTCAGATGAGTTCTGGAACAGCCACAGTTAATAGAATCAAGTCTCACCATATGAATGATTTCTAGATGATAGAGACTGGCCTTCATGACTTTGTCATTTTGAAATGTTACCTTCTTCCAAAGCATCTGTCAGTGTCATGATGTGAAGTCGGCAGTGAGTGCACGCTGGGCAGGCCTTATGTCCATGTGCGATGGAACACTGATTCTAACAACTTTTTTTCTTTAGCTCAAACATTTTAACCTTTTCTTGTAAATTTCTGGTATGTGTACAGTTTAAAACAGTCGTCTACCAACTCAGTTTTCAGACAACACACTAGTCTGAAATCTTAAGGTGACATAGAAAGAAAATGGTTACCCACAAGCAACTAACTGTAGGCTGATGCCTTGTCTTTAAGATTGAAATTCGTTCTTCATTTTACTGCATTGTCCTAATTTCTTCTGTTTGCTCATTGCCTTTTCAAGGGGCCCTTTGTGCTTCATTATCGTTCTTTATGATGTTGTCCCCAGCTAAATTTCTTCCATTTGCCTTAGGCTTTTCTTGTACTCTGGATCTCCCATTATTTTTATTGTCCACCAACTACTGTTTGTGCATACTGATTAAAGGGGCTGCTGGCTCCTCCTGCTTCTGGCTGCTCCTGCCACCGTTCTGTAGCTGAGCAAGGAACACAACTCACACCGAGGTGCGTGTCTGTGGTGAATTCTGATGAGTTGTTTGCACAGACATCCACTTCTCTCACAGAAGGCGCTGTGTGGACTGGTCTGAGGTGCCCTCCACCCTGGAGGAGGAGGTTTTCCCTTTTGTTTGGGTGTGTGCCTGTGTGCATGTGTATTTTTGCACACAAAATGTAACCTATGCAGATTTAAATATTTTTCTTAGATTATGGTGATTTGCACTATTTAAACCATTTAATTTGAATACGCTTTATTTTTTTTAACTTTTAAATTATATATACTGAAAAACTGTTTTCAGCATCTTGGTATTCTATTGCTTTGGTGGCCTCTGAGCTTTTATTCAATCAGCAAAGACTGCTATTAGTGAACTCTGGATCAAAAGGACGCATTGAGCTCCCAGGGATTTGTGAATACTATTGACTCATTATGTGCCACCCTTGCTTCCGTCAGCCCAGGCTGCTCAGTGATGAGCACATCCATTGTATCCCTTCCTTGAAACTGAGAAGATACTGGGCGTGGTAGGAGAGCAGAATGGGGACATGGTGAGGAATTGGGAGTGTGGTACTGAATGGGTTTTGAACTGTTTCTGTCACTGCTTCTCTAACTTAGTACAAATAATGATAAACTATTTAAAAGTTGGTTTGTATTTTCAGAATTATTTTTGTTAGTGTCAGGTGTGCAGAACAACACATAGTGATTAGACATTCAGACCCCTCACAAAGTGAGAACACTCCCCCAAGTCTACTACCCCTCTGACACCGTACATAGCTATTACAATACCATTGACTGTATGCCCTATGCTGTACTTTATATCCTGTGACTATATCTTTTTTAATTACAGTTGACATTCAATATTATTTTATATTAATTACAGGTGTACAGCATGGTGATTAGACATTTATATAACTTATGCAGTGATCCCCCGATATGTCTAGTACCCGTCTGACAACTATATATATTTTTACAGTATTATTGACTATATTCCCCATACTGTATTTCACATTGCTGTGACTATTTTGTAATTACCAGTTTGTACTTCCTAATCCCTTCACCTTTCTCACCCATCTGAATTTTAAGTGATCTCTTTGTTCAGTTGTTGATGAAATGTGATTTAAAGAAAAGAACACTCACTAGCCTAGGGGTCAGAAGATTCTGTTCTAGTGCAAGATTTTGCTACTGAACCAGAGAAGCGACATTGAGCACGTCTTTTCATCTCTCTGTGCCCTGGTTTCTGTAACTGGAGATAATGGAAGGAGATGCCCTTCCCATATTTCATGGAAACAAAAATGATGACATGTAAACAGTCATTAAAATCATCCAGGAAACATTACGTTTATAACGATGGTAATGATAACTAGACTTGAACTGCCCTTTTTAAATACTGAAAATCAAAAACAACAACTTTCAAAATTAATTGAAACAATCCTTTTTAAATAATATGTTTAGCAAGCCAAGTTTAGTGAGTCAAATTAGCAAACATTGAAATCCATTGGGAACTTGTATTTACTGATTTTGTAAGGCTGAGAAGTTTTCATTTAGGTTAAAGATTTGTTTTTCAACAATTCTGGGACTACTTATTCTTTGTCCTAACAAGGACAATTGATGGAGGAGAAGTCTATCATATTAGTGGATCATATGGGTAGAAGACAGGGGTAAAGAAAAAAGAGAGCAGAGGGGAGTCACCTGGGTCCACGAGGCTGGATAGAGGAAAACCATTGTCAGGCCTGGAAGAAAGTTCTTGCCTTAGGTTTTGGAGCTAAATTTTCACTTGAAAGTAGTGTCAACCTTGCCACAAAGATCGCTATCCCCAAGCAGACACTCTTCTGTCTCATTCTAAAGGATTCCCAAGTCCCTTGGACTTATATTGTGAGTTGACTTTCATGGGAACTTCACTAACTGTGGTAGGTGGTTACAAAGAGAGCCCAATTTTGTTTGTGCTAAATGCCTTTTTGAGATTCCAAAAAGCATTTTTAAATAGTCTTTTTAATGGAATGAGAGAATGGAGCCGTTTACAGTGCAGTGGTAGAGACAGCAGTCATGTTACCTTGCAGTGAGGGAAGTGAGCTGTGTAGGCTTTGTATTAAGGACTGTGGGTATTTCCTGTTCTGTTTTTGTAATGGTGAAAGTCTGTAAACTACCTAAATGCCCAGTAGGGAAGGGTTGAATAAGTTATTGCAGGTCCATGCAATATCGTAGAATGCAACCCCCCCACCCCACAATTTTATTTAAAGAAAATTATTTTTGTGTTGTATTTTTATACATACATTGTTTTAAACATGTTTCTAAGCGCAGAATGTGGAATGGACTGGAAAACACAAAAGATCTTTAAAGAGGTCTAACTTTAAAATGAATGTTGCCATTTGATAAGGTTAGAAATGAAAAAAAATTACTTTCATGTATGAGTCATTTGAATTCTTTTATGTCATAGTTGCGTTTTAGCTTAAAATTCTACATATTATAAATCAGGAATCATTAATGCACTGTTTTATTTCTTCATATTGAACTTGTCCATAGTGCTAGAGATATGTGTAACACATACATGTATAATAAATGTATTTCTTTTTACAGTTCTGATAATGTGATATCACTTAAAATTATTGAAAAACATTTGTAGTTGTTCTCTAACAAACTTTTTGTGGGTTTCACACAGTTTTATAAATTAAGTATTAAATCTATTTTGTGACCATAATAATTTGTGATTCACTGAAGCTTAAACAGGGAAATAAAAGATACCATTTCTATAGTTGTACTTCAAAAAAGAAACCTATGAGTTTCTGTGGGTTGTGGTAGAAATACCCAGTTCATGGTAGACCTTCCATTAAATCTGTCAATTATTTGAGTACCTTTTCTATGCAAGACATGCTACTCAATGTTAAAGAAGTTTTAAAAGATGACTGATTTGCCTTTAAGGAGTGTATGGTATGTCAAAGAGATCAAATGAGGTTGTAAATTGTTAAAATAGAAGCTCGATTAGGATGTAAGTCCCATGAGATTAGAGTTGTGATGGCTCTGAACTTATTTGTGGTGGTGGCCACAGGAAACTGAGCTGTATGATGTTCCGTGTCGTGGAATACCATGTTCGCAAGCTCTCTCCAGCGCTCGCCCCTTACACTTTGTAAATTCTACAGTAACAGAAAAGGAGATATAGAAGAAACTTAAAAAACTGTTTTGAATGGTAGGGTAAGTAGGAAGCTGATAGGAGACGTTGGCACTCTGTCAGGGCCCCTTTCCCAGTACATTTCAGTGGCTTGTGCTGCCATCACAGAAGTTGGCTGTGAGGTTTATTTCAGAGTTGGCTGTTTAAGGGTTTATTTCAGAGTTTTATGGATTCTTCCTATTCTTCATATAGAATCAGTTTTCATAGTGTATGTTTGTTTTCTTTTTACTCTCCAGTTTATTTTCCTTATTGTAACTTTAAAATTCAACATTTCAGACATTTTAAATAACCAAAATTTCTTTCCAAGGTAGGTAAACATGATATGAAGTGATACCCAAAACACTCTCAAACACACACAATTATGGAGAAGCATTGTTTGTAAGAACATGGCCAGTTATCTCAAAAGTAGTATCTGTCATAAGGTTATGGGCATTAAATGAGTTAATATATGTGAAGTATTCAGAACAGTTTCTCGCATATGAGGAAGGATCAAGATGCAGAATGTGAAGAGCATACCATTGTTAAAAAGGGGTTTGGATATATAGCAAGAATGGGTGTTTGTACACACACACACACACACACACACACATTCTATTTGGATATATATAGATTATGGTGGGTAAAAAATTATTTCTGGAAGGATAAACAAAACTATAAATAGTTTGAGAAAGAGGATAGAACCTGGAGTAGAAGGGGAATATATATTTTATTGCTTACTTTTTGAACTATTTTTTAACCATATATGTTTAAAATAATGCCACGTTTCAGGTACTAAAATGCTCTCCGTTAAGATGAGAATCTGTGTTCTTTTCAGATGGCCCTGCTGAGGCACCAGTGACCAATGGGAACACTCCACCAGTGCCAGCCCTGAATGATGACTTGGACATCTTTGGACCAATGATTTCTAATCCCTTACCTGCAACTGTCATGCCCCCAGCTCAGGTATGTCGTAAGAATATAGTTTTATATAATGACTACTTCTTTTTTGAAAAGTTTCAAAATTTCAGTTTTGAAAGAATTAGTTCTGAACAGTCACTGATCCAAAAACCTCCTGTTCTTTAGGCCAGGGGTTGGCAAACTAAGCCTGCAGCTTGTTTGCAAATAAAGTTTTATTGGAACACAGCCATTCCCATTCATTTACATATTTTCTGTGGCTGCTTTCACACTACCAAAGCAAGATGAATAGTTGTAACAGACACTATATGACCCACAAGGCCTAATTATTCACTAAAATTTGCTAATTCTTGCTTTAGTTTTACGGAGTTTTCCTATGGACTCAGTTTTCATAGTGAATGTTTGTTTTATTTCTATCTGGTTTATTTTCCTTATTGTAATGTTAAAATTCAACATTTCAGACATTTTAAATCACCAAAATTTTTTTCCATGGTAGGTAAACATGATATGAAGTGATACACAGAACACTTTCAGACACACACATTTATGGAGACGCATTGTTTGTAAGAACATGGCCAATTATCCAATTATTTCAAAAGTAGTATTTGTCATAAGGTTATGGGGATTAAATTAGTTAATATATGTAAAGTACCCAGAACAGAAAATTCATATTCATACCTTTTTTATTTAATGATTTAAAAAAAAAATACTAGAACATAATATTAATGATCAGGATTTTATTTTAAGTATTAATGGTAAAGAAATTATGAATTGTCTTCTGATCATTACATGGAATTTCTTTTTTTGCCTTTATCCCTTAAATTGTAAATTGTTTAATACTTCAAATATTTTTTCATCATTATTGAGATATAATGGACAAAAGTTTAATATATTTTAAATGTATAATGTGATTTGATGTACACATACATTGTGAAAGATTCCAACTGTCAGGTTAATTAACACATCCATCACCTCACATATTTACTTTTTTTGTTTTTGGTGCGAACACAAGTTTTACTCTCTTAGCAAGTTTTAATTATACAATACAGTATAATCAACTATAGTCAGCATGTTGTTATACATTAGATCCTCAGACCTTACTCACCTCATAACTGAAAGTTTGTACTCTTTTACCAAGCTCCCTCTATTTCTACCCCCCCCCCAGCTCCTGCAGACACCATCCTGCTGTTTCTATGAGTTCACATTTTTTTTGATTCCACATATAAGTGATACTCCATGAAGTCATGCAGTATTTGTCTTTAAGGTGAAATATATGAACTTTCCGGAATACGGATTACTTAAGCATACAACTTTAAGATTCTATTTTAAGTTCATACTTTACAAATAAGCAGCCGGTTTGTTTTGGTACAGCATAATTTTTGAGGTGAAATATTTCCTTTTCTCTAGGAAAACTGAATCAAATGGGAATTGTTTAGATAAAGTTTTAATAAGAAAGAAGTTACATCTTATGAATACCAGTTACGTATATTTTTATTAACATACATTTATTGTTATTATGATTGTCATTATGTAATTACCAGTAGAATTGAGCAAATTGATTTCTTAGGAATAGTTGAAATTGTCTGCAGCATTGTTTATTTTCAGAAAAGACAGTCCCTTCTCCCCTACCCTCCGCCCTCCCCCCCCCGCCACCCAAAAAGGAAAGACTGAAGTGTTGCTGCTATTGCTTCAGTTAACATTAATACCTTGTGAATTTGTGCAGGCATGGGTATGTGTGTGATAATTAAAAATTGTCTGATGCTAATATTGTGGCTTTAGAAATAAGCATTTAGGATATTTGACAATCTGAGCATGAAAAGCAGTTTCTTTTGGTCTAGCATCCTAGTGAGGCCGCTTTATCTGCTAGACTTCTTTAGATTCCACTGGGCTAGGAGAGTTGCTTTGCAATTGCTTGGAGAATTAGAGGCTTCAGTGTACTTCACGTGTCCTGTTCAGTATCAAAACATAAGTGAAACAGTGCAGACTTCACATAACTCTTAAGAATCAGTAGCAGCATGACAAGGAGTGTGGGAGTGTATAGCTTCTGCGTTTTACGAGGGCTGGTCAGGCCTTCATGCTTTGGGCTTTCTGCATCAGTCACTGATAGAATAACGGCTGATATTTTTTAATCACACCTAGTTCTTCTGTTTGAACATTAGTTTTGTACCACAATTGTGCCCGTTTTATTGAGCCCTGTAAAATATTTGGGGAACAGAATTATTTCATCTAAATTACATGTAAAGGTTAAAATCCAGACATGTTTTCAAAATAATGTCTTTGAAAATTGGGAAAGGCAGGTTAAAGTACACCTTTTATGCATACACTGGTACTATGCAATTTTGGTAGGTTTTTATTCCATGAAATTGATTGTCTACCGGTAGGAATTACTGTTGACCCCTGAACAACAACATGGGGGTTAGGCGTCCTTGTGCAGTCGAAATCTGCATGTAATTTTTGACTCCCCCAAAACTTAACCACTACTAGCCTACTGTTGACCAGAAGTTTACTGATAACATGAACAGTTAATTAACATATATTTTATTATATGTATTATATTACAATAAAGCTAGAGAAAAGAAAATGTTAAGAAAATCATAGGGAAAATACATTTACAGTACCGTATTTATTTTTTGAGAAAAAAGTCCACATGTAAGAGGACCTGGACAGTTCAAAACTGTGGTTCAAGGGTCAGCTGTACACTGAACCTTATTCTTTCACTCCTGACTTTCATTTTCTGAGTGTCGTACAAATTCTAGTAAAATATTTTCCCACTCGTGAATATGATTGCTTTACCTGTCTGGCGGTGTAGTCTTCCCTAAGCAGGTTAGAAATGCTGACCAGAGTGTTCATGTGTACTGGGGGCTGAGGGAAATGGTTCCAGAGTCCCCTAAGGTGACATAGAGCCATCCCTTTCCTTCCCGCTCTACAATATACATCCACCAGCAACAATATCTGGACCTGCACGAGTGCCGTGGCCTGTCTGGTTCAGCCTTAGGCTCCCTTTTGGTGAGGGGTCCCTGCAGCCAACTGAAGTTCTCCTTTTATCCTGGAGTTGTAGTTTTAGCAAAGAGAGCACCAAAAGTGATAAAGGGACGTTTGGGTGCTCGCTGTCATGCTCTTTGGTTTGGCTGGGTTTAGACTGTGTCCATGTCCATGTGGAAGTCCCATGTTATCTCCCTTCATCAAAGGAAATGCCCATGTCTAGAGCATGTGACAGTTAGGCTGCTGTGGTATGCGACAGCAGTGATAACTTACCCAGCCATTTGGGGTTTCCACAGAGAATAGACTCCAGGGGGTTAGAGCAGGTTCTTGGATGGAACACAAACTAAACATGATGAAAAGATCACTGCATGTAGTGGCTGCTTTGTTACCTGACAACAGTAACTGTAAATACTGTGTGTTTAACCTTAACTGCCATTGTGCACAGCACTTCTTGTGGTCATCAAGCAACTCTGCAAGGTGGGTCCTCTTACCATCGCCATTTTACAGGACACAAGATAGGTTACAGGGATGCTAAGGGCCCGTGGTAGCCAGTGGGGCCCGAGTTCTGGGCCTGGCCGGCTGGCTCCAGGGCCTGCGCTCTCAGCCTCTGTCATCTGTGCTGCTTCATTGGTAGCGCAGATATGTTTTATTCAAGTGCATTGTTATCGTTGGTATTCCATCATACCCAATTTTATACATGTCAGATCTTTTGTAAAATTATGTGGCTTTTTCTAGCTCAAAATTTTTGCTTACTTCATTGTAATAGATTCAAAATACTGTTCTGCTTAAATTCATTTGTAAATATACAATGCTTGGATGTAATTTCTTGCAAGGCTTTTTTTTTAGCAAAGATGTTAAATGTTTGAATTTTTTTTTTTTGAAATTTAAGTTCAAGGTAAATCATATACATGATCTTAACTTCTATTTCCTACTCACTTTTGAGAAGACTCACTCAGTTTTTACTAATCTTCATCGAATTCCGTGAAACTCTTCCTATCGGAAACAGTTCCATATAAACAAATGTGAATGTAATTGAATAATGACCACAGAGATCAGTCAAGTTAGGTTATCAGTTGTGATTGTATAATACTATCTATGTGTGAGATAGAGGAGATTAAGTGAAAATTTTTGTTTTGTATTAAATGCCACATGTTTATTTGAATGGGTTCATTTGCCCCTTGTTTAAAAATGGAATACAAGGTATGGTTGAGAATATAGGTGTTGAAAGTTTTGCTGTATTTCCATTTCTAAGTAGACTAGAAGCATCCTCAGGTTGTGGTTAAAACTGATCTAGATTAGGTTTATGGGAATATTACAATACTGCTTTTGAAAAACAAAAGCTTTGTTTTTTTCACTTGATCTTAGCCAAAAGGCCGAGAAGCGATTGTTTTTTCAAAGAAGACAAAATCAGCTATTGCAGTGCTGTAATTGTAGAAATGCTCTTTATTGCAAGGGATACCAGTTCCTCAAAGCAGTAGTTGCTTAGGGAGATGCCTGAGCATCTCCCAGGAATGGTGGTCCTCAGACAGCTCCACACCACACCTGGTGTTGCACCCGTGTGTTCAGGATGTGATGGGCAAAAACGCAGCATCGGTCTAGCAGGTAAACAGAGTTTATTATGAGAGAGTTTCAATCTACCTCTACTACATTAACAAATTCAAAATAGGAAACATTGTACCTGTATCGTAGATGTTTCTGTGTGGGCTTGTCAACTATCCTCTTTAATGCCACTATTTCACCTTCTACAATTGTTTAATTTCTATCTAATTTCATAACTTCACTTGGATTTTAAGCAATGGATGAGCCATGTTTTAGCATGCAGAATTTGACAGTATGTTTTGGTGTTTGTCATAGGGGACGTCCTCTGGACCAGCAGCTGCCACTCTGTCTACAGTAACATCTGGGGATCTGGATCTATTCACTGAGCAAACCACAAAGTCTGAAGAGGTGGCAAAGAAACAGCTCTCCAAAGACTCCATCTTGTCTCTGTATGGAGCAGGAACCATTCAGCAGCAGAGTACTCCTGGTAATGAATTCATTCTGAAGTCTGATTTCAGTGAATTGCAGTGACATTACTGGAAATATGTCCTTTGTGGTGATAATAGTATGGGTTATATTTCTTCCCCAATTTTCTATGTAATGAGTACTTTTGTTGTAGTTTACATAACTTACAAAACTGAAACGAATGAAGCTATTAGAATTAAAAAGCAGGTACAGGGTTCACAAAACTTTATTCATTTAGAATTAACAAGCTGTTCACATATCACTTAATATTGTTTCACAAGCTTATAGAACATGGATTATTTTTGAATTTAAATTTGATTGGTATGAAGCTTATAACTGTACAGTATATTTTCTCTGCAAGGAAACATAGTCTGAATTATCATATGAATTCCAAAAACGGTTTCAGATTTTTAATAATTATGAAATACAAGCACAGTAAGATTTATTGTTTACCGTTTAAATCTGTCAGACCATTTCCTTTAAAATAATGAGCTAAAATTATATGACCTTCCAACTGCTACCATTAAAGCCAGACACAGTGAACACACTTGTGTGTTTGCAGACCTAGGATACAGTAATCTCATGCTACATAGTTTGCATGAGGTAGCTACAATAGAGATTTTATGTAGCTATTATAAAATGTATGCATTCTAATAAAATTGCTTAGGTTCATAACTGATTTGTCTGCGTTCTGGAAGTAACCAGCTCTGAGGTTGTACGAGTGAGTTGGTTTGAGCAGTAGGAGCAGCCAAAGCAGAATTAAAATTTTTGCTACGGGTAGTTCAGAAGGATGGTAATCCTTTTTCTGTGACTATAGAGGTGGGTGCAGCTGTATACAGCAGTGCTGTACTCTTCATCCATTTTCTTTTCATGGTTCTTACGATGCAGGTGTGTTTATGGGACCTTCAAATATACCATTTACCTCACAAGCACCGACTGCATTCCAAGGTTTTCCATCGGTGGGCATAGCGGTGCCTGCAGCTCCTGGCCTCATAGGAAACGTGATGGGACAGAATGCAAGCATGATGGTGGGCGTGCCCATGCCCAATGGCTTTATGGGAAATGCACAGACTGGTGTGATGCCACTGCCTCCTAATGTGATCGGCCCCCAGGGAGGAATGGTAGGACAGATGGCTGCACCGCAGAGTAAGTTCGGCCTGCCGCAAGCTCAGCAGCCCCAGTGGAACCTCTCACAGGTAAGGGTCATCTACTCTCTCGTTTATCCAGAATCACAGATACCAGATTTATTTTCTAAATGGTTTTAAATCTAACAATCTGGCAGAAAGAACTGAGTATAGGGATAATGCTGTATAAGGGCAAAATTGTCTATAGAGACTATTATCTCAGATAGACCAGTGAGCTGTCACTCTCACTGTCCCTATATTTTGAGTATTCTGTAAAGAAATATTAACCATTTTTGCATTTCAGGTTATAAATACTGTAATGGTGAATATTGCTAATCTGTCTGTAACAGCTAGAAATTACCTTGGGTTCCCTGTCGCCACCTTTGAAATTAGCAGCAAGTTTTAATCCAGCTCTCTGATGGGGCATTTTTATAGTCCACTTAGACCAACCAACCTGTCTTCACTAATTTGGGGTTTTTTTTGGTAACTTTCCAAATTAGGAAAAAATCCAGTGTCATATTCTCAAAGCACTATTGCGTGGGGGATCTAGGCTCTTCTCTATGTCATGTGGCTACTGCCCATGATTTATTTAAAAAAAAATTTTTTTTAATAAAAACCTTAGTGAAGTATTCCTTTTTATTCATCCAGTAATTATGATTATGTTTCAGAATAATACCCACTAGTTCAAGAATTCCCATAAGATATGAACAAGTCCATATTTGTCTCCAGACATCCTTTCATATAATGTAAATCCTATTTCTACCTAGAGCCAAGAGATGACATTTTAGTATTACCTCTTACAAATCCATTTGTCGTTTAGGTGCTCTGTTCTGACTTTCCTCTGGCTTCATAGAAAGGCCTTTAGAATCAGGTTCACGGTCGGTCTCCTCTCCCCTTCACATCGCCTATTTGACGTTCCTCTAGCATTTTGGTGAACTTGGCCTCTGTTCTGGACAGCTGTTTTACCTTGACAGCATTCAAGGAATAGTCTGTAGTGATTTCCAACTAATAATAGCAAAATCACTGTACATCCCATGAATGCTCCAAGCTGTTTTACTATCACTATTTAAAGGAATATCTTTATGACATTTGTCTCTGCTCTCTGGGAATCTCAGAAATAGTACTTACTAAATGGCAGTAACAGCTTCTGTGTAGCGACAGTATGACACACAGCCAGCTCAGGTTGAGGTGCTAATGAACCAGTGAGGCGTTAACGTTGGCCCTACTTCCAGGCTGTTCTCCGGCCCCCTCCGTGGAATTTGTTGGCCAATGACAAGGTGGTTAAAACATCCTTTAGTCGGGATCAGAGTGATCTGCCCCTGCAGACACTTATGCCTCATTAGCGATGTGATTAACATTAGTGTCTTTGAAAATCTGCAGACAAATAAACTTGATTAAAAATACAGTCCAACCCTGATCATAGGTTTTGAATCTACTCTGTACTGTGTGGTAATTCCTGCTTTTCCTTCACCTGTCATCAATCTTAGAGGTAAGAAAACTACAGAGAAAGAGTTAAGATGCTTATATACATAGGATTCCAGTCTGGAGGAAAAATACCTGTAATCTTACAGCTTAAATCATATAATGAAAATGAATTTTAGATGTTTATGTTGTTACCTAAGCAAAATGTATGCTTTATGACCTTTTAATATTTAGAAAGTACATAGCGCCATTTAAGATTTTAATAAAGGCAGAATAATAGCATTTTTTTTAGCAAATTTTATAATTTTGGAGTATTATACTTTCTTAGTCTTTAGTAGTTAAAGCGCTAGTATAGTTGAAAATTAGAGTAGTGGACTCGTCATGTACTCAGATACCAATTCAAAGGTTGCTTTGGTGCTTTTTTTCAGTTGTTAATCTTTGGGGCTAAGAAATTGAGTCTAAAAAAATGAATAAATATGATTGAGATCACTTTATGGACAATGCTAAAAAGTGAAAAGAAGTAAAGAACAAGAAGAGAGGAGTAACTCTTAGCTTTCTGTAGAAAAATAATTGTATGGTCTGCTTTTACCCCAGGGCTTTGATTCTCACGCTAATGAAAAATACTGATTGTAATTGCTATTAAACATCAGTAACTGACTGACTGAATCAACTTCAAATAAAGGCAGCTTCTAATAAAATAGGGTAACTGTTAGAAATGTCTAACTGTGGCTAAACAAACAGGAATTAAAAGTGAAGTAAGCGTCTCAAACTAAGCCTTTTCCATGTCTCCCAGATGAATCAGCAGGTGGCTGGCATGAGCATTGGCAGCGCGAACCCTCCGGTGGGCTTTGGCCAGCCCCCCAGCACGACCGCGGGGTGGTCTGGAAGCTCATCAGGCCAGACGCTCAGCACACAGCTGTGGAAATGAAGCCTGCAACACAGTTTCATCCAGAACTGCCACCTGACATTCCTTGCTAAAACGCATCTAGTTCCCGTTTATTCATGTATGTGTATTTTTTCTTTTTCCCCACTTGTTCATATTAAGAATTATCTGATTGACCGTGTTGGTCTGTACTGATTACATTTGATGTGGTGAAAAGCAGATTTTATGTCCAGGGCAGCTTTGCTCATATTTCCCATGACTTCATAAGCCACATTATTTGAGAAGCTGCTCAGTCAACTTGCATAATCAGTTTTACTTTCAATAAAATTATAGCTCTAATGTTTGCATATAAGGGAAATAGTTATCATGTTAGTAATACCTCTAACAGTATAAACCCCACCCCCAAATTAGCCAGTAATCCCGTAGGAAGGTACTGTCTGATCAGATGTTTAATCATATAGACTGTAAATGTATCACTGAGCACTGTTTCCTAGTGGATCAAAACTCTTTTATTTCGTCATTCACTTCACTGTGCTGTTGTTATGATGTGCTTAACAGGGAACGTAGTTAGTGAAAGGAAGATAAACCTGGATGATACTATAAAAATTCAAATTTGATCTGCCTCCTTGTAATTTGGATCTCTTCTGTACGCAGTGCTAACGTGAAGACCTTTCTCTGCACTATATGCAAACAGGGTAACTAAACAAAGCCACTTTCAATCCTTGAAGGTATATCCAGGTTTATGACAGTAATTGTGTTTACATTTTATGGTGCCTAGTATTGACAAAATGTTCTCTCCCTATATTAAACAGATGAATACATAGACCTTTTTTTGTGGGTTTTCTTTCCTACAATGTATACTGCCACCACCTTACATAAATTATTTTACGTTGCAAAGTGAGGAATTGGGGACAGTTAGTTGACCAAAATACATGTCATCTGTGTCTAAAACCTGTTCAGGTCTATCAATTATAAGGCCAAATGGGGAGAAAAAGGAAAAGTACGTAAGATATTCAGAATGGCATCCTGCAGTGTCATTAGCTGTACTGTACAAAGATCTTCCGGTTTAGTTGTAGAGAAAACATGCAGAACAAATGAAGACAAAAACATACATTTTATATCATCGAATTAGCTTACAGTAAGTGACAAGCTCTGTTGAAAGAGATGTCCCTCAGATGTCACTAAAGGCTGTTGCACTGGAGTAAAATGAACAGTACCTGGCCGGGCAACGCCAGCTGCTGCTCCAGTTTACACCTCGATCTTCACTGTGTCCAGGTGGTACTTGGGCTCGTTGGTTAGATTCACCTTCTCTGTCCGGGTGTGCCACACAAGAACCTACAGGGGACGGAAAGCTCTGGGGTAGCCAGATTCTTAATGCAGACACTCGGCAAGATCAAGCAGCACACGTGAAATACATGCATACCTTGGTGCAGTTATTTGCTTTCGGTTCCAGTTCTTCAACTGTCGTTATCTGTTTTAGAAAGTCAGATTCTTGCATCCCTGGCTGGGATCCGCGGCGCTTAAATACAGCTGTTGGATTGGACAATATGACTTGAAGGCTTACAGCAAATCCTTTGTGAAAAGTTAAAAAAAAACACAAAAAAACTTTAAAATATTGGTGTACTTCTCTCTTTTCTATATGTTGGTCAGATCACACACAGTTTTTTGTATGCCTAGGTGCCAGGGCTTGGTTCACAAAAGGAGCATCACCTGTATCACCATCTCCAAAGAAAAACCAGTCATTGTAACACAGCGGCTAAGTGCCATGAATGACAGGTGTATAGGGCGGGGCGGAGGGAGGATGCTACTGTAAAATAGGAAATCTGATCTGTTGATAAAGAGTGAATTCTGTAAGCTGCTGTTTCACAGAGGTAATCACATCCCCACATGTGACATTGGGAACAACTAAGCCCTAAATGGAGCTGAAAAGCTGACTGTCTTTTGGGTAAGAGACGGCCCCGCCCATTTCTCCTGCTGTCCTGGAACATCTTTCTGTATGCTTTATCAAAAGCAGCTCTTGATTTACTTTGAGTTTAGAAGACTGAGGAATGGAAGTAAAGTCAGCTAGCTAGAACATGAATGATACATCATCATTTGGTTTAAATTTCCGATTTGCTCAATCTGAAAAGGGTGGGGCCTTGCAAATTAGTGCAGGAGATACGGGCCATTTAATAAATTTGTATTTCAGTTTTCTAGGAAACAAATTTGTGTTAATTTCCTTTAGTGGTTTGCTCATATGAAAAATCACTGCTATTTAATCTGTAGTTTAACAAACTGTGAAAAGGCTTAGCCATTAAACCCTCTACAAGCCATTTCAGCAAACAATTGTTACAACCTTTGTAATTGCAAGTCTGAAGCCCCAGACCCTGCTCTTAATGAGTAAGCTGACACTATAAAGTTAGGCACCCTCCCAGAATTAAAACTGAGGACCAATCCCCAGGAACAGTTCTTAGCAACTTTTGGCCCTTCTCCATATTAACTGATTTATGCTTCTTTTGCAAAACTATAGTTAGCAAAGTAAGTACCACGTGATAGCAGACATTAATGGGGGAGCTGTGAGAAAACCACATCCAGCATTCTCATAACCTCCAGATGCCTCTGTGGGAAACTTACCACTAAGCTACAAACACAGCTTAACAAGGGGTGCTGAGTGAGGCAGAACATAGAAACATCACAAATCCCAGTTCCTCCCACCAATTCTGGAGGGAGGCTGCACAGTCTAGCAAAAAGAACACTGAATCTGGAATTAGAGGCCTTGTTTTTGCCTGGGTCCTTGCATGCTCTTGGGAAAATGGTCAAGTCACTTAACCTTTCTTGCTTCTGAAATATCCCCATTTCCTCATCTGCAAGAGAGGTGTGACAGTTACCTTCTCAGCTTAGTGGAGTCCACTAATTTTACATCAGACACTAACTACAAAGCACATTTCGCCACCATTTATGATTGGAAAATGGTGCTGACAGGTAAAGGGCTTGTGAAAGTTCTGGGGGCAGAACCAGGCCACCTGCATTTGCCACAACTTTGCTAACAAGTCTGAAGCCTCAGACATAAAACAGCCACAGGCCTCAACAAAACCAAAGGTTCAAATTAACACAAGGAGTGACTTTTCTACTGGGGTAAGTCAGATCTTAGTGTTTGTTTAAAGATTCCTTGCTTTTTTTATGTGCTTATAAATAAGCTGCATCCTTTTTGTAGCTGAGAGTCTGCCCTTCCCAATCACACTGAAGATGCTGGTATGTGTCTCACATGGCTTCAAGGTACTGATTGTATTTCTCCACGTTCATAAACAGAGAGGATCCAAATTGTGCAGAAGGCATTCTGAAAATGATAGGAAGCCACTGTGATCTGAATACCTTCATTTTCCCCTAAGACTTGAACACACTGATCATTGTAAGCACTCAAGGATTCAGCTTAAGAGTATTTTCTTGCTTTCCTTAGTCAGGAATATCATTCTAGCTGTTAAGGCAGAGTTCTATGGCAAAATCCATAATTCAAGGCAAAGCTGACAGGCATTTGTGAAGCTAGTGACTGTTGCTACGAGGCCCTTTCCTGGCCTCCCTGGACAGCGTGACACACCCGGAAAGCCAGCACCCTGGACAGAGGCTTTAGTGGGCCGCTCACCACAGGAGCGAGCTCTCTCTGCTAACACGGAAAGGGAGGGGGGCAGTTCAGAAGCCCTTCACCCCATTTTCTTTGCCATCCCCCAGCTCAGTGAGCTCTTCAAAGGAAGCAGGTCAGAGCCAGCATGCAGGAACCACATGTCACCAGGCCAAGCCCTGGGTCGCCCTCTGGGGAATCACCTGACCTGCTGTGACGCGCAGGAGGTCGAGTTCTCCCTCGGAAAGCGGGACAAGGAGGTTTCAGCTCTGAAACTATTGTTTCCAACCCAAGCGGGATGTCTTGGGTTTTCTTCATTTCCAAGTATTTATGCTTTAAGTATTACATATACTCATCCTTTTTTTGGGGTGGGTGGGGGATTAATTTAGCTTTAAAGTTGTTTGCAGTGGCTTTTGAGATACTTAGGAGCCTTACACAAATCTTGGGAGTAGGATTCTCTGTCCTGGTCAGTTGTGTAAATAATAAAATACAAATGCAGACTGGTTATTCACTGTGACCAGAGGATTCCTGACTTCTGCAAGTGGAGCGGGGGTGGGGTACAGATCTATTCCCTCCCAGTCAGGGACGGCCTGCCGCAATACAGTGGTACCTCGGTTTTCGAACGTCTCCGTTGACAAACATTTTGGTTTACAAATGCCGTAAATTTTATTGATCTATGGTAGCATTAGAGAGTAAAATTCATGCTAAATTTGCAGTTTTAGGAGTTGATTTTAAAGGTCTGGAATGGATTAATCCATTTTGCCTCACTTTCTATGGGGAAACCACGCCTCAGTTTTCAAATGTTTCAGAACTCAGTCTTCTGGAATGGATTATGTTCGAAAACCGAGGTACCACTCTATATGTTTATTGATTAACAATTAGAAACAACATTTGTAAGACATGCGAAGTCCAATAAGCCATTTCCATTTGGAGATGAGCAACAAGGACTGGCTTTTCCCTACTGTTTTAAATAACTAAAAACCAGAAAAAAAAGTTTGAAAAACTAATTTCTAGACATTGGGAAAGAGGCATGCAGGACAAAGATCTCTGAAAAAATAAAACATGAGCCCTACAACTGCCCCACCTTCCTTCCGGAAGCAAGTCTGCAGACTACACCGTGGGGAGTGGAACTCCCAGCTCTGCAGTCTCCTGGAGCTGAGGAATTGAGAATTCCACAGCTGGAATTTGCAGGGCAGACGACTGGAGAAAGCTGTGTTGGTCTGCAGAGGGCTCTCCTCAAGGCCAACTGAGTGTGATTAGCAACTCCTTGTGAAAGTATTTGAGGCCCAGGGAAGAACCACTGGAAAGCAGCAGGTGGACCCATTATTGGAGCTGACTTGGGGCTGGGAAGAGCTCACATGCCCAACAGTCAGAGCAGAACTGGTAAGAGGTGGGGCATCTGGAAAAGTAGTTGGAAGGTTATTATGTTCACTGTGCGGTCAAATGAGTCCTCAACTAAAGGCTGAACTGGTTCTGCCTAACAAACTTTAAAACCAAGCCTGGAAAGGATCAAAATGTTTCCAAGTAACTTAGTTGTACACCTGGAACGGCTCATATATATACCTGGGGTGCCAAGAAAATGTATACAAGTGGACACTTTGGTCAACATTGCTCAAGCAGTAGTTCGCCGTAATCAGGTGTCTGGACGCTGATGGCAACCACTTTGAGCACCTCTTGTAATTGCAGAAGTCAAACATGACTGACTTGTATTCATCGTTATCGGCAAATATTGAATATTACAATTTTAATAGGTTTCCTTTCTTAAAATGTGTATACATTTTTTTGGTACCCTCTGTATGTGTATATATATATATGGGGTATATACATAGAAATCCTCTGGTCACGTGTGTGTGTGTGTGTGTGTATATATATATATGTGTGTGTGTGTGTGTGTATAATGTATGTTATACATACTTTATATAAATATTTTAATATAAATATATTGTTTCTAGTACCTAGCAACATAAAATTCAAACTGCCTGAGATATAAAAATTACCAGATGTACAAAGAATCAGGAAAATACAATCCCATAATGAAAAGAAAAATCAGTCAACAGAATAGAAGCCAGAAATGACACAATTGCTATAATTACAGAACAAGGACATTAAAACAGTTTAAATATACTTTGTATGTTCAAAAAGGGAAAGACTGATCATGTCGAGATATGGAAGATATAAAAAAGACCCAATGTGATCTCATTGTGATGAAAAATACAAGTCTGAGATGAAAAATACACTGACTGGGATTAACATGATAAAACAGAATAAAAGATGAGTAAACTTGAAGACATAACAATAGAAACTACTGAAAGGAAGAATAAAAAGCAAATACACACAAAATGGAGTCACAGAAATAAAATGAAAGGAGTAAAAGTGGGGAGAGGGGGACAAAAATATTTGAAGAAATAACAACTGAAAATTTTCCAAATTTGAAAAAATCAATAAGGACATCTAAGACAACACTACCAACCAACCACCCTGACCTGACATTTATAGAACACGCCACCCAACAATGGCAGAATACATAATCTTTTCACATGCACATGGGACACTATGAAGATGGGCCATAGGTTGGGCCATGAATCAAGTCTAAATAAATTTGAAGGAATGCAAATTGTACAAAGTATTTTTCTGCACAATGGAATTAACGTACAAATCAATAATATAAAGATACCTGGAAAATCTAATATTTGGAAACTAAACAACATAATTTTAAATTAAATGTGGATCAAAGACGAAATTAAAAGGTAATGAAAACAAAAGAAGACATCAAAATCTGTGGGATGCATCTGAAGCAGTACTTAAATGTAAAATATTTTATAAAAGCACTAAACACTTTTATTAGATAAAAAGAAAGGTCTCAACTGAATGACCTGAGGTCTCACCTTTTTACAGTAGAAAAAGAAGAGCAACTGAAACCCAAAGTGAATAGAAAAAAGGTACTAATAAATACAAGAACCGTAATCAGTGAAATAGAAATAGAAAACAGATCAGTGAAATCAAAACCATGTCATTTAAAAAATAATGGCCAATAAAACTGATAAATATCTACCCATAAACACAAATTACCAACACCAGGATGAGAGAGGAGCATCAGTATAGAGTCTACAAACATTAAAATTATAATAAAGGAGTATTATGAACAACTTTAAGGCAGTAAAATTAATAACTTAGATAAAAATGGACAAATTCCTTGAAAGACAGAGCTAGCATAGCTTTCTCATAAAGAAATAGATAATCTGAATAGCCCTGTATCAATTAAATAAGTTTATAGTTAAAAATCTTCCCACCAAAAAAAAAGCAAAAAATAGCCCCCTCCAAAAAAAAAAAAAGCCCTTCAGGCTGGTTTTACTGGTGATTTCAACTAATGCTTAAGGAAAAAATAATGGAACTTTTCCAGAAAACAGAAAAGGAAGGAATGCTTTTTCAATTCTATGAGGCCGGCAGTGCCCTGCCACCAAAACCAGACAGAAACATTACAGTAAAAGAAAACTACAGACCAACAATTCTCATGAACACAGAAAAATTCTTAATCCAACAATAAAAAGCAATAAATCCTGACCAAGTAGGGTTTATCCTGAGACTACAATGTTGGTTTGACATTTCAAAAGAATTCACCAAATGAAGAGACTGAAAATCTGATTATTTCAATAGCTGGGGAAAATGCACTTGACAAAATTCAACATCAAGTCATAATTTTATAAAAGCCTCTCAGCAAACTAAGACTAGAAGTGAACTTCCTCAACTTGAGAACGGACATCTACAAAAACCCCTATTGCCAACATTATCCTTAATGGTGGGAGACAGTGTGTTAAAACCCTGAAGACTGGAATGAGGCAAAGATGTCTGCTCCTAACTTATTCAACAATGTTCTGGAGGTCCTACCCATTGCAATAAGGAAAAAAAGAAAGGAAGCATGGAAAAGAAAGAATAGCGGAGAGAGAGAGAGAAAGAAAGGACAAATTGGAAGGGAAAAAGAAAGTTCAGCAAACCTATTCTCTCTTCAGCCATAGTCAACATCAATCAATAGTGCTTATCAGCTCCTATTGTGTATCAATTTAGTCTCACCTCCATAAGCTTCTCCCACTGGCACATTTTCTTTTTTCTAATTACACATAATCTAATTTCAGCAAGGCTGTTACAAAGCAAAATTACTTCCAGCTCCCAAAGGATAATTTCTGTCAACAATATGTTTATAGTCTAGTCACAACAAAGATACAGCTTTTTGTTTGTTTTTCCTTGAGCAGTCAGTCACTGGCTAGTCGTACTAGAATACTGAGCTCTGGACACACTTCTGTGCCAATAGGTATCAATCTCAAAAGTCTGTGCCTACCCACTTTAAATAAGAAAAAAATCAGTTATCAAATTAAAATATATACACACACAATTGTTTCAGGAAACTTGTCAGAGAAAGAAACGTGTGTGGCACTTCCTCTACTATTTCCTCTAATTCCTTCTGAGGTGTCCAACTCTCCTTTCATACGTCTTCCTGGAAAAGCACACACTGCCTTTGGAGTGTCAGGGTTGGCGTGTGTGCGTGTGTGTGTGTGTGTGTGTGTGTGTGGTGTGTGTGTCTTCCCCACTCCCTCCTTTATTGAGATACAATTCCTAAATACTAATATTTGCCTTTTGAAAGAATATGATTAAGTGGCTTTTAGTACCTACTTATATTGTGTTTCCCTGAAAATAAGACCGGGTCTTATATTAATTTTTGCTCCAAAAGATGCATGAAGGCATATGTTTAGGGGATGTCATCCTGAAGAATCATGCTAGGGCTTATTTTCTGGTTAGGTCTTATTTTCAGGGAAACGTGATAACTCTGAGCACCATTTTTTGAAGACGATTCTTTCTCTGTTGAATGGTCTTGGTACCTTTGACCATAAATGTAAGGGTTTACTTCTGGGCTGTCGGTTCTATTCCACTGATTCATATGCTACCTGTATGCTGGTACCACACTCTTTATTACTGTAGCTGTATAGTAAGTTTTCAAATCAGGAAGTGCCATTCAACTTCATTATTTTTCAAGATTGCTTTGGCTATCCTGAGTCCCTTCCTTTACCGTATGAAATTTAGGATCACCTTGTCAATTTATGCCAAAAGGTCAGCCAGAATTTTGATATTCTGACACTGTTAATGAAATGTTTTCTAGTTTTGTTTTCAGATTGTTCATTGGTAGCATACAGACATACAATTGATTTTCATATATTGACCTTATATCCTGCAACCTTGCTGAATTCATTTACTAGCACCTTTTTAATAATTATGTGTGTATTCCTGAGGATTTTTTATGTAAAAGATCATGTCATTGACAAATGGAGATAGTTTTACTCCTTCCTTTCCAACCTGGATGCCTTTCATTCCTTTTTCTTGCCTAACTGCCCTGGCTACAACCCCCAGTGCAGCGGTGATACCAGGGTCCAGAACAGTCGTCTTTGTGTTCTTCTTGATTTCAGGAAAGAAGCTGTCAGTCTTCAACTATTAAGTATGATGTTAGCTGTGGGTTTTTCATAGAAGCCCTCTGTCAAGCAGAGGAAGCTCCTTTCCATTCCTCATTTATTGATCTTCTCTCCAGTGTTTTTATCATGAAAGAATATTGGATTTTGTCAGGTATTTTTTCTGCATCTATTGATTTGATCACGTGGCTTTTGTGCTTCATTCTATTTATATGGTGCATTACATTTATTGACTTTGTATATAAACTAACTTTACACTCCAGAAATAAATCCCACCTGGTTATACTATATAATCCTTTTTATATGTTGTTGGATTAACATTACTAGTATTTTGTTTAGAACTTTTGTGTCCATATTCACAAGGGATATTGGTCTATAGGTTTTTTTTTTCTGTGATGTCTGGTTTTGGTATCAGGGTAACACTGGCCTGATAGAGGACTTCAAAAGTGTTCCCTTCTTATTATTTGAAAGTGTTTTCTAAGCTCTTGTTTGAAGCCATCTGGAGAATTCTTTTTTCTCTGTGAGAAGTTTTGTTGATTATTAATTCAATATATTATTTATAGGTCTATTCAAAGTTTCGTTTTTCCTTTTGAGACAGTTTTAATAGCCTTTCCATGAATTTGTCCATGTCATCTAGATTATCTAATTTGTTGGCATACAGTTTTTCATAATTTTCGCTTATAATTTTTTAAATTTTATTGGGGAATATTGGGGAACAGTGTGTTTCTCCAGGGCCCATCAGCTCCAAGTCGTTGTCCTTCAACATAGTTGTGGAGGGCGCAGCTCAGCTCCAAGTCCAGTCGCCGTTTTCAGTCCTAGATGCAGGGGGTGCAGCCCACCATCCCATGTGGGAATTACACTGGCAACCTTGTTGTTGAGAGATCGCTCTCTAACTAACTGAGCCATCTGGCTGCCCCTCGCTTATAATTTTTTCAAATGTAAAGTTGGTAGTAATGCTGCTTTGATTCTTGATTTTGGTAATCTGAGACTTCTCTTTTTCCTGAGCAGCCTAACTAAAGGTTTGTCAATTTTATTGATGCTTTTAAGAAAACAAACTTTTGGTTTTGTTGGTTTTCTCTATTGCTTTTCTATTCTATTCCTTTTTTTTTCTCTCTCTCTAATCTTTACTTTTCTCCCTGCTGCTTATTTTGGGTTTAGTTTTATCTTTTGTTTCTAGCTTCTTATGGTAAAAGATTAGGGTATTGGTTTGAGATCTTTCTTCCTTTTATTACTTTTATTTTTATTATTTTTAAGAGATCTTTCTTCCTTTTAATAGATGCATTTGCATCTAAGGACTACATTAGCTGCACGCCATACATTTTAGTATTTCAAAGTATTTTAATTTATCTCAAAGTATTTTCCAATGTCCCTTGTGATTTCTTCTTTGACCAGTTGCTTACTCAGGAATGATGTGGGGTGTAATTGCCACATACTTGTGAATTTTACCAATTCCCTTCTGGTATTGATTTCTAATTTCATTCCAGTGTGGTCCAAGAACATATTTTGTATGCTTTCAATTATTTTAAATTTATTAATATTTTTTATGGTCTTTATATTGCTTTATGCTCAAATCTGCTTCAAGCCTCTCTAGTGAATTTTTCCTTTCTGTTACTGCACTTTCTAACTCCAGCATTTTTACTTGGTTCTTTTTTAAAATATAATTTCTACTTTTTTATATCCTCTGTTTGATGTGACATCATTCTAATATTTTCCTTTAGCTATTTTCTTTGGTTGACTGGATATATTTAAAATTGCTGTTTGAAAATCTTTGTCTAGTAAGTCTAATGTCTGGATTTTCTCAGGGACAGTTTCTATTGCTTTTATTCTTGTAGTTTGGTCATGCTTTGTTCCTTTGCACGTATTGTAATTTCTTGTTGAAAACTGGACATTTTATGTAACAGGATGTGGCAACTGTGGAAATCAGATTCTCTCACCTCTCTTGTGTTTGTTGTTGTTGCTCTTTGTTGTTTGTAACTGTTTAGTGACTTTCTTGAATTATGTCAAGTCTGTGCTTTTTGCTCTGTGTGGCCACTGAACTCTCTGCTCAGTTAGCTTAGCGGTCAGCTAAATATTGAACACCTATTTCCTTAAATGCCTGGAACGGAAGTCTCTCAGTCTTTGCCAAAGGTCTGTGTGTGCATGCATGCACAGCCACGCAGTTTACAATTCTGCCTTAGCCTTTACTTCCTGCTTACACAGAGGTTTAATGTCAGCCAGAGACAAGAACGCAGCGCCTTGTAAGGTTTTTCCTTAGCACGTGCACAGCCCTGGGCATGCGCACAGATCTGCACATCATGTGGCCTCCTAGAATACTAAAAATTTGTAAGAGCTTTTCAAAGCCCCCTATGAAATATTATATTCTCCCATTGTTTTCTTTTCAATGTGTTGCTTACCTTATTGTTTGCCACAACTGTTTATCTTGGCCTCAGGGAACTGCACAGGCAAACAATCAACATTTTGTTTTTTATTTTTTGTTTGGGTGGTGGCGGTTTGTTTTTTTAAAATGTCCCCAATGGAAAAGGCTGTATGAACGGGATGAGCTCTGAGGTCAGAGAAAGACAGACTCTGTGAATTGGATATTCTAGGGCACTTTAGGTCAAATAACGGCAATTCTCTTAGAATGGAGCTTTGAAGGCGTTCCAAGCCTGTTCTTCCCTCCCAGTGACTGCTAGGATCAGCAGCTGCTGATTTTCGTCACGATTAAAGGGCTCTTGGTTTTCAAGGCTACGATGGAGCAGGGGCGAAGGAGATGGGAGTAGGGCAAGTTGAAACAATGCAACACTCAATGCAGTTCTTACCAAGATGTATCTATTTTATCTTGAATAAACACTCCCCAGATTGATGTACACCTTAATTTCCATAGCTCTGAAAAAGTTGACTTGGACAATTTTTGCTAGTCTTATCATTGCTTTTATATAGGACAGACTATTCAGGCCTACTTACTCAGCCATTACCAGTGATGTCTCACAAAGATTAGAGCAGAAATGAATGAAATAAAGACTCAAAAGATAATAGAACAGATCAATGAAACTAAGATCTGGTTCTTTGAAAAGATAAAACTGACAAACCTTTAGCTAGACTCACCGAGAAAAAAGGGCTCAAAAAAAATAAAACCAGAAATGAAAGAGACGACGTTACAACTGATACCACAGAAATATAACAAGTCTTCACTTAATGTCATCAATAGGTTCTGTGACTTTAAGCGAAACAATGTATAACAAATCCAATTTTACCAGAGGCTAATCAATATAAACAAGAGTAAAATTCCTACGGCATCTCATTAATGTTATAACAAAATGACATTATGTGAGGGCCTGCTGTGCAAAGAATCATGAGACTACTACAAACAAGTATACATCAGCAAATTGGACAACCTCGAGGACATGGATCAATTCCAAAAAACATGCAACCTACCAAGACTGAATAATGAAGAAATAAAAAAATCTAAACAGACTGTATATATTAGTAAGGAGACTGACTCTGTATTCAAAAACTTCCAAACAAACAAAAGTCCAGGACCACATGGCTTCACCGGTAAATTCTACTAAATATTTATAGAAGAATTAATACAAATGCTTCTCAAACTCTTCCAAAAAAAAGAAAAGGAGGAAACACTTCCAAACTCATTTTATAATGCCAGCATTACCCGGATCCTATAACCAGACAAGGACTCCACAAGAATTATAGGTTAATATCCCTGATGAACATAAACGCAAAAATCCTCAACAAAATATTAGCAAACCAAATTCAATAATACATTAAAAGGATCATAAACCATGATCAAGTAGGATTTATTCCAGGGAGGCAAGGATGGTACAACATCTACAAATCAATGTGATCCACCACATTAACAAAATGAATGATAAAAGTCATATGATCATCACAATAGAAGCAGAAAAAGCATTTGACAAAATTCAACATCCATTTAAGATAAAAACTCTCAACAAAATGCATGTACAGGGAACATACCTCAACGTAATAAAGGCCATATACGACACGCCCACAGCTAACATCATACTCAATGGTGAAAAGCTGAAAGCTTTTCCTAAGATCAGGAATCAAGAAAAAGATGCCCACTCCCATCACTTTTATTCGACACAGTATTGAAATTCACAGCCAGAGCAATTCAACAAGAAAAATATAAATAAAACACATCCACATCAGAAAGGAAGAAGTAAAACTGTCACTTTTTGCAGATGACATTATATATAGCAAACCCTAAAGATTCTGCAAAAAAAAAAAACACAAAAAAACAAAATGTTAAAACTAATAAATTCAGTAAATTGCATGATAGAAACTCAATATACAAAAATTTATTCATTTCTATACACTAATAACAATAAAAATCAGAACGAGAAATTAGGAAAACAATCTCATTTACAACTACATCAAAAATAAATAAATAACTTAGGAAGAAATTTAACCAAGGAGGTAAAAACTCCATACACTGAAAACTATAAGACATTAATGAAAGAAATTGAAAAAGACACAAATAAATGGAAAGTTATTCTTTGCTCATGGACTGTAAGAATTAATATTGTTAAAATATCCATACTACCCAAAACAATCTACAGATTCAGTACAATCCCTATCAAAATTCTAATGGCATTTTTCACAGAATTAAATCAAATAATCCTAAAATATATATGAAACCACAAAAGACCCTAAATAGTCAAAGCAATCTTAGGAAAATAGAACAATGCTGGAGGCATCACACTCTCTGATTTCAAACTATATTACAAACATGTAGCAATGTATAGTAGTCAAAACAGCATGGTATTGGCATAAAAATAGACACACAAATCAATGGAACAGAATAGAAAGTTAAGAAATAAACCCATGCATCTATGGTCAACTAATTAAGACAAAGAAGCCAAGAATATACAATGGGGAAAAGACAGTCTCTTCAATAAACTGTGTTAGGAAAACTGAACTGCCACATGTAAAAAAATGAAACTGAACCGTTTCACCACTGAACCGTGGTGTAAATGAAACTTACACCACACACAAAAATTAACTCAAAATGGATGAAGACTTGAATGTAAGACCTAAAACCATAAAACTAGAAGAAAACATAGGCAGTAACCTCCTTGATATTGGTCTTGATGATGATTTTTTTGGATCTGACACCAAAAGAAAAGGCAACAAATGCAAAAATAAACAAGTGGGACAACACCAAATAAAATGCTTCTGCATAGCAAAGGAAGCCATCAACACAAGGAAAAGGCAGCCTACTAAATGGGAGAAAATATTTGAAAATTACAAATCTGATAAGGGTTATCCAAAATAAATAAAGAATTCATACAACTCAACAACAACGAAAACAATTTGACTAAAAAGTGGGCAGTGGATCTGGATAAATATTTTCCCAAAGATGACATATAAATGGCCAACAGGTGCATGAAACATCATTAAATCATCAGGGCAATGCAAATTAAAACCACAATGAGAGATCACCTCACATCCGTTAGAATGGCTGTTATCAAACAGACAAGAAGTAAGGGTTGGTGAGGATGTAGAGAAAAGGGAACCCTTGTGCACTGTTGGAGGGAATTAAATTGTGGGGCCACTATGGAAAACAGTATGGACATTCCTCAAAAAATTAAAATAGAACTACCTTACAACCCAGCAATTTCACTTCTGGGTATTTATACAAAGGAAACAAAAACACTAACTTCAAAAGATATATGGACTCCATGTTTACTGTAGCATTATTTACAATAGTGAAGACATGGAAGCAACCTAAGTGTTCACTGATGGATGAATAAAGAAAATGTGACATATATAACTACATATATGTAAGTGTACACACACACGCAATGGTACATTACTCAGCCATTAAAAATAAGGAAGTCTTGACTTTTGCAACAACACTGATGGAACTTGAGAGCATCATGCTAACTGAAATAAGTCGGAGAAAAGCAACTACCATGTGATCTCACTTATACGTGGACTCTAACAAAAAAATATCCCACTCCTGGATTGGTGGTTCCCAGAGGAAGGGCATGGAGGTTGGGTAAAGTGGGTAAAGAGTCAAAAGGGACAAACTTCCAGTTACAAAATAAAGTCAGACCTGGGGATGTAATGTACAGCATGGTGACTATAGTTAATACTGCACTGTATATTTGAAAGGTGCTAAGAGAGCAGATCTTAAAAGTTCTCACAAGAAGAAAAAAAAATATTTAACTGTGTGGTGATGGTTGTTATCTAGACTTACTGGGCTCATCATTTTGCAATTTACACCAATATCGACTCATTATGTTGTATACCTGAAACTAAAATAATGTTATAATTCAATTATATCTCAATAAAAAATGGAAAACTTCTATTTAAGTACTTTTTTCCACAATCTTGTACCCTCTAGTGTTGGCACCTGCGGACTATCCAACTGAAAAAAATGTTAATACTAGTGTTTCAGGAATCATTTTCACTAGATTTAAATCAGATACAGAAAGCCAAAGTGAGGGCTGTATAAAAGGAATGTGTCCTCACTTACTGTCATCTCTAAACATTCTTGATTTCTAATAAGTATTGTTTATTTAATCTATAAACGATTCATTTAAATCTCTATTCTGAAAACGATAAACCATTAGAATGCTGAACAAGGATGGAAAACTTGATCCTAAGAATAAAAAGATTAATTATGGAAGCTTAATTAACTGAATACTAAAAATATCCAGAATGATTTTCTAGTAAGTTGGGGGCAGGAAACTGAGTCGTGCCTAATACTGAAGTTCAGAGGAAGAAGTGGTTCTATTGGCTCCACGGCCAAAAAGATTCTGATGGAAAATGAACCACGTATATGTTGAGAATGGCAGAATCAACAGGCTTGACACTGCCTGAGAATCACCATCTCATGCTTTATTTCACCTTTAAGATTTTCTACTTTACATTATCCATGAGTATTAATGAATATGTCACTAAGCCACTCTACCAACCCAGAAAGGATAGCAGAACGGGTGGAGAGAGTATCTATGTTCCTATTCTTCAAACCCCAGTGTAGAAAACTAAAATAATTTTTAAAATAACAAGAGTTGGTGAGGATAAGGGGAATCTGGAACTCTTGCGCATTGCTGATGGGAATATAAAATGATGCAGTCGCTGTGGAAAAAAGTATGGCGGTTCCTCAGAAAAGTTAAACACACAATTACCATATGACCCAGCAATTCCACTTCTTGATATCAACTTAAAATAATTGAAAGCAGTGGCTTAAACAGTGACTGTGCACCCCTTTTCAAGCAGCATTAATAATAGCCAAAAGGTAGAAACAATCACATGTCCATCAATGGATGAATAAACAAAATGTGATATATAAACAATGAAAAATTATTCAGTCTTAAAAACTTCTGGGGCCGGCCCGGTGGCTCAGGCGGTTAGAGCTCCATGCTCCTAACTCCGAAGGTTGCCGGTTCGATTCCCACATGGCCCAGAGGGCTCTCAACCACAAGGTTGACGGTTCAACTCCTCGAGTCCCGCAAGGAATGGTGGCCTCCGCCCCCTGCAACTAAGGTTGAACACGGCACCTTGAGCTGAGCTGCCGCTGAGCTCCCAGATGGCTCAGTTGGTTGGAGCATGTCCTCTCAACCACAAGCTTGCTGGTTCGACTCCCGCAAGGGATGGTGGGCTGTGCCCCCTGCAACTAGCAACGGCAACTGGACCTGGAGCCGAGCTGTGCCCTCCACAACTAAGACTGAAAGAACAACAACTTGAAGCTGAACAGCATCCTCCACAACTGAGATTGAAAGGACAACAACTTGGAAAAAAGGCCTGGAAGTACACACTGTTCCCCAATAAAGTCCTGTTCCCCGTCCCCAATAAAATCTTAAAAAAAGAAACTAACGTGCTACAACGCAGATGAACCTTGAAGACATATATATGCTAAGTGAAATGAGTCAGACATATAGAACAGATATTTTATAATATCACTTATGGAAGGTACCTAGAACAATCCAATTCATACAGACAGAAAGTACAATGGCGGTTACCAGGGACTGAGGAGGGGGGGGAGTGGGGAGTTAGTGTTTAATGGGTACAGAGTTTCAGTTTTGTGATGATGAAAAATTTCTGGAGCTGGATAGCACAATGTGAATGTTCTTAATGCTTAATGACTGTACACTTAAAAATTATTAAAATAGTAAATTTTGTTACGTATATTTGACCACAATAAAAGAAATAAACTTGATTCCCAATGAATATAGGCAGTCTTTTCTCATGTTGGTGGTGTTTTTCAGTTGTTATGACTTTAACAACTCTTCTATGCTCAAATTCTCTTCTTGCTTTACCAATGGAAATAATTTTATTGAGCATTCTCAAACCTTTCGTTGCGTGGGGAGGCTATCCTACCTGCAGACTGACTCAACCGGTGGCAGGGGAGGGGGCCATGTCTAATGGACTATGATGAATCACAGGAAGGAACATGAGAGCTGCTACAGACCACCCACACCTGCTATTCTTAACTCTGGCCGAGCTTCATCATCACCTCAAGACTTAAAAAATCCATAGGCGTGCATAGCACCCAACACCAGGCCCCACACCGAGATTATGGTTGCATTGATCAGTGATGGAACCCAGGTATGCGTCTTTTTCAAAGCTCCCTAGGTAATTCTGATGTGTAACCAGGTTGGCGCCCACCAAATTAGACCCCCTTAGACAGCTCTCTGGAGTACTGTTTAGTATCTGCTCCCTTTCTAAAAAAATCTTAACCATTAAGAAATAATGGTCGTGTGATCGCAGAAGGAATAAGAAGCTGTAAATCTTTTAGTTTTGGTAAACCTTAAACTAGAAAAGGAAGACAAGTTAAAATTCATGAATTCAAAAATAATGTATTCAAGCTATACTGTCAGGGGCTGTGCCAGACCTGGCGATGCAGGGAGAAGCGACGCGAGCCTCTCCCAGGGCAGCTCCCAGGCGAGCAGACAGGCGGGGCCGGCAGGAGGCTGATGCGAGCGCCACCTCCGGGACAAGTGCGTAAGTGCAGTATCCTAGGGGAACATGGGGGCGGCATCTCTGCTGGATGATGGAAAATCAGGAAAACCTTCCCAGAGAAAGCAACTCCTGCACCACTAATGATTCCTGAAAAGTGACTAGAAAGTGACATTCCATATTCTGGGCTGAAGGGCAGTATGTGCCACTCTCAGTTATCTCAGGCCCATCAGCTTGGGCCAATACTTGGCTGGCCCTGGTGCTGGGCTGTGGCTGAGGGATTTGAAAGGAGGTGGAATGAAGTGCAGAGTGTTTGGGGTTGGGGTGATACGGCTATTCATGGGCTCAGGAAGAACACCAGCTCCTTTAACTTCTGAAGCCAGTGCAGAGAGATGGGTGGTAGTCACAGCAAACAGCCTGTGAGCCAAGGGAAAATGGCATGTGTGCCAGTCCCCCGGTCAGCGGGGCAGAGCAATAAGCCTTAATCTTATTACTTGCATTAATAAAGTGTGTATAATAGATACCAAATGAGAACTATATCTCGGATGCTCTCCTAGGCTCTCTTAGGAAAGTCAAGGTGGTGAAAAGGCACATTTCTCCACCCCCCTCCCGTGACCTGATTAGAAAACGTGAGAATCATTCTTTTAAATCCTTCCCATGTGACATCAATAATTTGTATAGAGAACGACAGCCCCTTCCCAGCAGCAGGGCCAAGCTGACAGGTACACTACACCAAACACCTTGCAAATCTGTTACTAAAGGCATTTTCTATCAAAAGCTCAAATGCAATTTGTTTGTTTTGCTTTTTAGCTGGGATATTACAAAAATGAGCACATATCTGCTCCTCAACAACTTTTTAATGTTTTTTGTTTTTGTTTTTTTATCGCTCTCTTTTTACGGTATTTTATCTAAAGCAAGGGCCGGTGTTTATCTCCATATGGCATCCTGCATGCTGAACTAACTCACCAAATGATAATGAGCACAGGTCCACCAGCCAGGAGAGCAATGAAGTTCACCATGAGCCCAAAGCAAAGAGTGTGCA
Source organism: Rhinolophus sinicus (assembly GCF_036562045.2). Taxonomy (NCBI): domain Eukaryota; kingdom Metazoa; phylum Chordata; class Mammalia; order Chiroptera; family Rhinolophidae; genus Rhinolophus; species Rhinolophus sinicus. The sequence continues at coordinate 109,609,619 of NC_133755.1, forward strand.
CATTCTTAAGTATTGCCTTCACAAATGATCTGGAACAGCTAGGTGCAGTGAGGATTCAAACATTCACAGAAGAGCAGGAACTTTTGCACGTATCTATGCTTACTTTGACCTGACAAAACCCAGAAGACAGGCAGCCTGATCCCCAATCTATAGGCTAGGAAACCCAGAAGTACAGCCTGTCTGCCCGAGCGGGGCCTAGGGGTCAGCGACCCCCCACCCCGCAGCTGCCTGCACAGATGTGACCACCATGGGAACCAGTCACAGCACTGAGCTGATGCCCCTGGACAAATGTAGGAGCCATTTGAGCCCAGAGACATAGCTAATCTCACTCCTTGGTTAAGAAACATAACCGTCATTGACTGTCTATGGTGTTGTACCAGGTACTTTGTATGTGATGTCTTACTCTGTAAAGAATTCCATTTACTGTTCTGCAAATGAAGAAAGCAGAGGCTGAGAGATCAAGAATGGGTCACTTGGCTGTAAGTGGGAGAAAAGGGATTCAGAGCCGAGTGGGAAGGCCATCCCTGGGGACGCACTGAGTTTGAATCCCAGCTCTACCACTTAATCACCGTGAAACCCTGGACAGGTTACTTAGCATGTTTAGGCCTCAGTTTCCTTATGTTTAAATGAGAATAATACTAGCACATCCCTCAGAGGGTTGAGTGAGGGTTAGATAAGAAAGCACATAGTCATCAGCCTGATGACTGATAAATACTCAGCACACAATTATTAAGTCTGCTGGACTTCTCTAAGAGAAAACCTGCTTTTCAAGATTCTTAGTCCTGAAGGATGGCTTTATTCCACTGAAATTGTGAGGGAAGTTATACGATATAAATGCAGAGCTGCTATACCTGAGGTAGGATGGGGCTCTGCAACCCCCTCCTCCCCACTTCCCCTGCAGTCCTTAATGGGCTCAGTGGATTTCCTCTACCTCCACCAAGCCCAGGGTGCACAGGGCACACTGGTTATGAGCACACGGGTGCTCCTCACCCCAAACGCACCCCTCACCCCCCACAGCCATGGCACATGTGGACGGGACTTAGCACATACAGCCATCACACGCCTACAAGTCTCTAGCCTGAACCTCCTCCTGGCTAAGACGGGTAAGAACAGGGACAGGCTTGCCAGTACCCTAACACCCCCCAGCAGCCCCCCCAGTTCCGTATGTTGTGAGGACTTGCAGCTGCCGTCTCCTCCGGGACAGCCCACCTACCACTCAGTGACAGTCACTCTGCAGTGGCCTGAGGACAGTCCCAAGTCAGTCCCCAGAGCCTGCACTAAAAGGTACCAAATGACCCATCAAGTCAACTGTCCTGACAACATTCAATAACTTCATCTTTCTTATACAAAACACACAGGCATTGAAAACAGCACACGTAAATTACAAATGGCCCCAAACTGGTGAGAAGGTTATTCCCTCAACTTTCCCGCAGTATTTATATTCATTGATTTTGGCTGTGCTCGTTTGGCTTTGATGGTCATCTGATCCGGGCTGAGCTGAAGTTCATTACTGCATTATCTACCAAAAAAGAGTCTGCCAACTCAATTACCCAGGCAAAATTCCTTGTCAACAAATATCAAGAAGGCCTTGTCCACCGGTTATTTCCAGAGAGCCCATGGAAACAGAGCGGCAGTCATCGCCCAGGGTGATCCCTTCATCCTCTTCAGTTTAATAGTCATCACTGACAACATTTTCTTTACGAGGCCTGTCTGGTGAGCCGGCAGTGGTGACAGAACCGCTAGGATAGGGCAAGTGCTCAGAGTGCTTTAAGGCGGAGGCTTTGGTACCCACGGGACCAGGACTGGGCATGGACTGGAGGGCTCTTGCCCCCATGTTGGGGGGTGGGGAGCTTCAACAACTATCAGGAGGTACTACCACTGTGGGAAGTGCTATGGTACAGAGGTATCGGTGCTTATGGTTATGGGATGTAATAACAAGGCTGGGCGCTGTCAGTCTGGGGTGCCAGCAAGGACTTCCCTGAGAAAGAGACTTTCAGCTGAGAACAAAAGGATAAGCAGGGCTGAACTATACAGAAAGAAGGGGCATTTGTGGGGTCCCAAGGTGAGGGTTAGGATGGGCGGGAAGAAGTGCAGGGGCGGGTGCCCCCAAGGATGAGTGGAGGTGGAGGCTGTATGGGGAGGGGGCGAGCTGGGGAAGGGCAGGCAGAGCTTTGCAGCCATGGTGAGGGGGAGTTCTTTACCCTATGAGCACAGGAGCAAGGGACTGCCAAGGTCTGGCCTGCACTCCTGAACGGTCCCTCCTGCTTCTCAGGAGAGGGCTGCTGGCGGTGGTGGGCGCAGGAAACCCGGGCAGCTGTTACTGCCCCGCCCCCCCAAGCCCCTCCATGAGGACGGCATACCTACACTGAATGCGGAGCCTGGAAACGAGCCAAAGGATGCGATTTATTTTTTTCTAATGTGCAGATTCCTATGTTTGCACAGCTGGTATTTTGGTTAACAGAATGTTCTCATTACCCAAGATTACATTATTTTCTGCACATACGTCACAGCTCAGATAATACCACAAATCACACCAATTAAAAAGAAACTACAATTAAGTTTCATATATCTGTCATCACCACACCATACAACAGTGTAAAAAAGAGCTAAACTTCTGTTGGTTTATGGGCAGGATCTGAAATGACTTGTTAAAATTCAATAAATCCGTTATGGCTACTGTATAAGGATCCTGTCGCCTCCCACTCCCGCACCTCAGCCTCATTACCCCCCACCCAAAATGGGACCCACTCAATCATTCATTGCACAGATGATGCAACTTCCTCTCCCTCTTTGCTCTACTGGAAACCTAACTTTCCTCAGATAATTTTGCTGACCTTTCAGTCCCCTTGAATGCAGGCCCTTTATTCTTCCACATATCCCTTGCTGCAGGGGACAGTCTACAAGGTCCTAACGGCTACCAGCCAGCCCTGTGCAACCACCTACATGCTTTGGCTTTCACGCTCCCACACTCGCCAAGCACCCTCCTCTTCCCCGCCCATGACATGAGGCACTCAACAGCTGAATTCATCATTTACCCACACCTTCTCTCCATGGACTTTGTCGCCGGTCCACCCCAGCTCTCTCTTTTTGGGCCTTGTCCTCTTCCCTGGCTCCTGCCCCTGCAGCTGCTTTAAATGACAGCTCCCGGGGAAAGCAATCCAAAGCCACCACAGAGTCTCTGTGGGAGCTGATCCATTCCCAGGGTGTCCACACACTCATGTCCACAGGTCTCCAGGCAGAGGACTAAGAGTCGTCCTAGACGTCTCATCCCTGTCTGTAAGCCACACATGAGGAAGGTGTATCACTTTACAATCACATCTCATTTTTATCAGTCATGAAAAAGTCCACAAAGCTGAAGGTGACCTTGAGACATCACTTAATGTACCCTTTGCTTTGGTGGATGAAAGAAATTAGTAAAATGGGGATGTGGGAGACACTCTTTTTCATGACAGGAAAGTTATCCTTTATTGAGCCTGTGGTATAATGAAAAAATGTGTCTGGTCTTTGGCAAGGAGCTTGTAAAACCCTTAGAATTTCCTAAGTGACAGAAGTAACTTCGTTATGTTAGTGAGGTAGCTCATGGTGGGCCCCTAGATAGCTTCAGGTTGGGGTTGGTTACCAGAAAAACTAACCAACCACATGATTTAGAAGGTAGGGACTGTGGGCCTTCTCAGCCTCTGGGGATGGAAGCTAGAGACTGACTTCAATCCTGTGGCCATTCACTTAATCAATCATGCCCGCATAGTGAAGCTCCAATAAAACCTCTGAACACAGGAGTCCAGTTGTGAACACATGAATGTGCTGGAAGGGTGACACATCCTGATTCCACGAGAAAAGGGCACAGAGGCCCTGAGTTCTCTCCCAGACCTCACCCTGTGTGTCTTTTCATTTGGCCAGGCCTAATTTGTACCTTTTGTATGAGAAATGTAATAAGTAACGCACTACCCTGAGTTCTTTGAGTTCTTCCAGTAAACTGTCAAACCTGAGAGGGTGTGAGAAACACCAAATGTAGGTCAGTTGGTCAGAAGTGCAGGTGGCCTGGGGAACCCCAAAGTGTGGCTGGTGTCTGAAGTAAGGGCAGTTTTGTTGGGGACTGAGCCTTCTAACTTGGGGAGTCTGTACTAACTCTGGGTGGTTAGTGCCAACGTTCAACTGCAGTACACCCAGCTGGATTTTTACCAGAACAAAGTCCCTACTGCGTGCCAGGTACTCAACTGGGAACTGTACATATTGTCATGAAAGGAGCACAGTGCCCTGCCTGCCACCACCTAGAGTTAAGAATAAGGTACATGCAAACACTGAGAATTCAAAATAAATATCTCAGCCTTAAGTTCTGAGTGTGGACAAATCTCTTCCTCCTGGCAAGGCTGATGACCACTTTTAGCTCATTTCGTTCAAGCAAATGTTTTTATTGACAGCAAAGTGAGTCTGTCAGTTCAAAGTAACTCCCTGACCTCAAAACAGAGCTAAAAACTTCGTGGACAGCCTTCTTTTTAGTCAACAAGAACTGGCTAGTGGCCAGATGCCCAAGGCGCAGGAATTGAATGAAGTCCAAGGTACAGACCAGTAGAAATAGTTCTGGGTCTCACTGGCTTAGCACAGCAGAGTGGCCAGCAACCAACTGCAAAAGCCAACTGCACGGAGCTGCCAGGACAAAGGCGACCTCTGATGTTTTCTTCCCATCTGGTGGGTGGGTATCAATTCTTTTTTCAGTAGTAATCATCAGAAAATTTTTTTAATTTTCCCCCACGGCAAATAAATAATCTTTACTTCTGCCACTAACATTGTGCATACAAGATAATTTCAGAACAATGTTTCATCTGAGAGCAGAATCAGCATCTGCAAAGTCCAATATGGCCAAATACAGACAGACACACAAACTCCACAAATGATGCAAAACATTACAGTCCTGATGTCTGATACTCAAATAAGTGTCCTCACAGAAGAAGCCTTCTGAGGGGCTTTTACTGAATGTGCTCAACCCCCCTTCCCCACAGGAAGCACAGCATTTTGGCTCTTTAAGATTCATGTTTCTTAATCAGCTTGTGAAAATCCAAGAGACCCAGGCTGCACTACAGTCCCCTCACTCAACTATCACAGACCACTTTCAAAGCAGCACTCCTGGGACTGTCCTAGGTGCAGTAGGGAAAGTGGGCTTCCAGCTTCTTTCTCTCTTTCTAGAGACTGGGCGGGGATGTGTTTGTGCATCTAACTTGAAAATGAGGTGGGAAGTACCATTTGTACGAGAAGGTCCAAAAGGTCTTTTCCCTCTCCTCAAAGAGAACACATGAATCTTATCTGGAATCTAAACAAAGCTGGGAATTTCCAAATTTTAGAATGAGAACCTACTGCCTCAAAATCAGAATCATTATCATATTGACTAAATCATTCTCACTTAAAGGTTTCTAAAAAATAGCAATGATTTGCTGAAAACTAATTTACAAGGAAAGTTCATTTAGGAAGTGAAGAAAATAATTTGGTGTGGCAAAAGTTGCTTTCTTAGAGACAGAGATTTATTCCTATTTTTAAACAAGGATAATTATTACAAAATGAAATGCTTAGAAAAATCTAAACATCAGTCATGGATGAAAGTTTCCCAGAGAATTTGACAGGGAAAGAGCAGCAAATAAATTGTCACAGGTTAGGCCTAATGTATAAAACCCAAGTTCCTTTCTCAAATTTTAGATATATCTAATTTGGATCCAAATCCTTGGGGGAATCAATGCAAAATATTTAATGGGTTCCCAGGATATTTAATCATCTACATCAAGTTCATACAGCAAAATCCAGGAAGACATCCAAGTTGCCCTCACCTTGAAGTTATCTTACAGGGTAATGAGCAGACCGTCTGTGGAAGGAGACATGTCTGAGAAGCAAGGCTCTGGGAAAAATAAGGACCAAATGTTTGTCAGCCGGTTGCTTCAGCAGTCACAAAGAATCCAGGGACTTGGCGTTTTCTTTGAGCTTCCCAAGGTGGGAAACCAGGAAAAGAAAGAATACATTAGAGAAGACCTCAGTGGTCATTCACGCCACTGCTATATTCTGCACATGAGGAAAGTAAATCCCAGAGAAACCACAGACTTTGCCTAATGATCTCCCAGTTTTCTGTGCAAGGTTCCATTTCCCATCATCAAGAAATGTGATTCTGAAAAAGGGATTTAGGATATCATAAAAATGGCAGCATGAGGTGAGCCTCTTGAAATATCCCCTGGAATTTACAACAAATCAAACAAGTATAACTCCACAAAGGACTCCCGGTGCAGCAGACAGGCAAGACTAACAAGCACACTACTGAATTCACCTAAAGGTGGGCGAATCATGTGAGCCGGGGAGGAGGGAAGGGAGAAGTGTGGAGACGGAGCCCTGCGGGCTAAGGACGCACACCTAGCTCAGTGCTCCGAGCTCGCTGCATCCTGGAACTACCGCAGCTGTGGAAGAGGGAAGAACTTGGACTGCTAGGGCTCTGCTTATGGCCCACAGGGCTGAGGGGGCAGCATATAACACGGCTGAACCCAAAGCTCACGGCAGAGACCTCGGAGAAAAGACTGAGGGAAGAAGGCTGAAAACGGTGGTTTAAGTCCTCACTGCCGAGCAGAGACCAGAAGCCTTAGGCACTGAGACTAGCCACCCCCTCCCTCCCCTCCCAGAGCTTGCCTCGCCCCCACCTGCCCAGTGTTAGAAGCAGAACAGTAGCAGTGTCAGATCAAAATAACAGAATATTTGCAGTTCTGAGAACTGTGGTCTGCAGACATGGACTCGCAGACCAACTAATTCCGGAAAAGGGGAGGGAGCTGTGGAAGCAGGAACGGTTGCAGTGGTGGTCGCCACCATTGCTCTGGCCACCTGTCACAACCCACCCCACCCCCATCCCCACCTATCTGGGTGGATCCCTGCAGGAGTAAACAGAACTGCTGAAACACGTGGGCTCTGAATCTGGGGCAGGAAGAGCTTTGAAACCTCAGAAGCTCTCCACATCCCCCACGCAGGCAGCGCCCTATGACCCAGGCGAACTGTTCACAGAGGAGAAGCCCGCCTTCCAGGGAATCCCATTACGTGAGAAGCTGGAATAGTGCAGAGAAAACATAACACTACAGTGTGAGAAAGAATAAAAGGCTGTAGTCGGAGAGAAAACAAAACCAATACCTACTGGAAAAACAAAAGAAAGACCTCTTTCTATCAACCTGTTGCAGAACCCGCTCCTGTAGATATCTAGGAAGAAAAATAATAAATCATTAATTGCCATGAATAACCAAGGCAACAAGACAGCTCAGAAAGAAAATGAAAAGTCTTCAGAAAATGAACTTAAAGACATGGAAATATGTGACTTAAATGATAGAGAATTCAAGATTGCAGTTCTTAAAATACTCAATGAGATGCAAGAAAACACAGAAAGGCATTTTAATGAACTCAGAAACACAATCAAAGAACAAAATGAACATTTTACCAAAGAGATTAAAATTTTTAAAAAGAACCAAATAGAATTTCTGGAGATTAAGACTCAATAAAATAAATGAAGAATGAAATAGACAGCTTGTGTAGTGGAGTTGACCAGATGGAGGAAAGAATCAGTGACACTGAAGATTGAAATCTGGAAATGACACAGATGGAAAAAGAAAGAGACTTGAGACTTAAAAGAAATGAAAGAACTCTACTACTTTCTGACTCCATCAGAGAGAGCAATATAAGAATAATGGGATTACCAGAAGGAGAAGAAATGGAGAAGGGAACAGAGAGTATATTCAAACAAATAGTCAATGAGAACTTCCCAAACCTGTGGAAAAAACTGGATCCTTGAATCCAAGAAGCAAATAGAACACCTAACTACCTCAACCCCAACAGACCTTCTCCAAGGCACATTGTATTGAAGCTGTCAAAAATTAACTGCAAAGAAAGAATCCTCAAGGCAGCCAGGGAAAAGAAGACAGTAACCTACAAAGGAAAGCCCATTAGAATATCATGAGATTTTTTTAGCAGAAACTCTACAAACCAGGAGGCAGTGGAATCAAATATTCAAACTATTGAAAGAGAGAAATTATGAGCCAAGAATAATATATCCAGCAAAGATATCCTTTAGATATGAAGGAGAAATAAAGACCTTTCCATACATAGAGAAGCTGAGGGAGTTTTGTAACACGTGACCTGCACTACAAGAAATACTAAAGGAGTCTATTCGACCAGCATCAATAGGGATAAATTGTGGCAACCAAAACATAAAAGGGGGGAGACTATCGGAATATCGGAATGGAGAAACTAAGCATGCTGAAGAAAACGGAATACTCTAAATGTCAAACTTTCTTTTACATAAACTTAATGGTAACCACTCAAAAGAAAAAAGAATCCAGAATTGAAATACATAACATAATAAAAGAAGAAACAGAGGGAAAAACCATAGAATCATAGAATACTACCACACAGAAATAACAGACAACAACAAAAGGGCAAAGAAACAATGGAGACACAGTCTTACCAGAAAACTAAAGATAGAATGATAGGAATTCCTCACATATCAATAATCACCCTAAATGCAAATGGACTGAACTCACCAATAAAAAGGCACAGAGTAGCAGATTGGATCAAAAAACTAAACCCAACTACATTCTGCCTCCAAGAGACACATCTCAGCTACAAGGACAAACATAGACTCAAAGTGAAAGGGTGGAAATTGACACTCCAAGCAAATGGTATCCAGAGAAAATTAGGTGTAGCCATACTGATATCAGATGAAACAGACTTCAGGATAAAAAAGTAACAAGAGACAAAGATGAACATTTCATAATGATAAAGGGGACTATACAACAAGAAGACATAACAGTCATCAATATTTATAAAAGAAGCAACTACTAACAGAAGTAAAGGGAGGAACTGACCAGAACACAATTACAGTAGGGGACCTAAATACATCATTGACAGCTATGGATAGATCATCCAAACAGAAAATAAAGAAATAGCAGCCCTAAATGACACATTAGATGAAAGGGACATGATTGACATTTATAGAGCACGTCATCCTAAAACATCAGACTATACAATTTTTTCTAGTGTACATGGAACATTCTCAAGGATAGACCATATATTGGGACACAAAATCAGTCTCAACAAATTTAAGAAGATTGAAATCATACTAAGCATATTCTATGATCACAAGGCTTTGAAATTGGATATCAACTGCAAAAAGAAAGAAGGAAGAACCGCAAATACGTGGAGATTAAACAACATACTTTTAAAGAACAACCGGGTCAAAGAAGAAATTAGAGGAGAGATCAAAAGATACATAGAAACAAATGAGAATGAAAATACATCCAACCAAAATTTTGGGGATGCAGCAACACAGTTTTAAGAGGGAAATTTATATCATTACAGGCGTATCTCAAAAAAAACAAGAAAAATCCCAGATAAATAACCTCACAAACTTAAAAACCAGAACTAGAAAAAGAAGAAAAAAATGAAACCCAAAGTAAGCAGAAGAAAGGAAATAATAAAAATCAGAGCCGAACTAAATGAAATAGAGAACAAAAATTCTAGGAAATCGAATGCAACAATACATTAAAAAGATTATTCACCATGACCAAGTGGGGTTCATCCCTGGGGCACAAGAATGGTTCAATATATGCAAATCCATCAATGTGATACATCACATAAACAAAATAAAGGACAAAAATCATATGATTATATCAACTGATAAGCATTTGACAAAATACAACATCCATTTATGATTAAAACACTTAATGAAATAGGTATAGAAGGAAAATAACAACATAATAAAGGCCATATATGACAAACCTTCAATATTATTATAATCAATGGTGAAAAACTGAAGCCCTTTGCTCTACATTCAGGAACACGACAGAGCTGTCCCCTATCACCTCTGCTTTTCAACATAGTGTTAGAAGTCCTTGCCAGAGCAATCAGGCAAGAGAAAGAAATAAAAGGCATCCAAATTGGGAATGAAGAAGTTAAATTGTCACTCTTTGCAGATGATATGATGTTATATACAGAAAACCCTAAAGGCTCTACCAGAAGCTATTAGAAACAATACATGAACACAGTAAAGTTGCCAGTTAGAAAAATCAACATCAAAAGTCCATTGCATTCCTATGTACTAACAATGAAACCTAGGAATAAACTTAACCAAGGATGTGAAAGACCTATATGCTGAAAAGTGTAAGACATTTTTTAAAGAAACTGAAGAAGACACAAAGAAATGGAAAGGCATTCCGTGCTCATGGATTGGAAGAATCTACTTAGTTAAAATGGCCATATTACCCAAAGCAATATACAGATCTAATGCAATCTCCATCAAAATCCCAAAAGCATTCTTTAAATAAATATAACAAAAAACCATCAGATTTGCATAGAACCGCAAAAGACCCCGAATAGCCAAAGCAATCCTAAGAATAAAGAACAATGCTGGAGGTATCACACTCCCTGACTTTAGCTTGTACTACAGGGCAACAATAATCTAAACAGCATGGTATTGGCAGAAAAACAGACACATAGACCAATGGAATAGACTTGAGAACCCAGAAATAAATATGGACAGATAATTTTTGACAAAGAAGCAAAAAACATTTGCTTTTCTCCAACAATGAAGAAAAGACAGCCTCTTCAATAAACAGTGCTGGCAGAACTGGAAAGCCACGTACAAAAGAATGAAACTGGACTGCTATCTGTCACCATGTACCACAATTAATTCAAAATGGATCAAGGACTAAGCATAAAACCTGAAACAATAAACTACATAGAAGAAAATATAGGTACTAAACTTATGGACCTTGGGAGCATTTTATGAATTTGACTCCAAAAGCAAGGGAAGTAAAAGCTAAAATAAATGAATGGGATTATATCAAACTTAAAAGCTTCTACACAGCAAAAGAAACCATCGACAAAATAAAGAGGCAACCAACTAAATGGGAGAAGATTTTTGCAAACAGTGCCTCCGATAAGGGGCTAATATCCAAAATATACAAGGAACTCATATAACTCAATAACAAAAAAACAACAACAAACAATCCAATAGAAAAATGGGCAGAGGACCTGAAGAGACATTTCTCCAAAGAGGACATACAAATGGCAAATAGACATGTGAAAAAATGCTCAACATCTCTAATCATCAGAGAAATGCAAATAAAAACCACAATAAGATATCACCTCACCCCAGTTAGAATGACTATCATCAACAAGATAAATAGTAACAAGTGTTGGAGAGGCTGTGGAGAAAAAGGAACCCTCATACACTGTTGGTGGGAATGCAGATTGGTTCAGCTGCTGTGGAAGGCAGTGTGGAGGTTCCTCAAAAAATTAAGAACAGAATTACCATATGACCCAGCAATCCCTCTCCTGGGTATCTACCCAAAAATCTGAAAACATTTATCCATAAAGACAAGTGTGCTCCAGTGTTCATTGCAGCTTTATTTACGGAGGCCAAGACATGGAAACAACCAAAATGTCTTTCGATAGACGAATGGATAAAGAAGTTGTGGCATATATACACAATGGAATACTATTCGGCAGTAAGAAAAGATGAAATAGGACCATTTGTGACAACATGGATGGATCTTGAGATTATAATGCTAAGCGAAATAAGTCAGACAGAAAAAGTAGAGAACAATATTATTTCACTGATATGTGGTATATAAACCAAAAACAACAAAAGAACAAGATAAATGAGAAAGAAAATCTCATAGACACAGACAATAGTTTATTGGTTACCAGAGGGTAAGCCGGGAGGGGGCCGTAGATGAGGGTAAGGGGATCAAATATATGGTGATGGAAGGAGAACTGACTCTGGGTGGTAAACACACAATGTGATTTATAGATGATGTAATACAGAATTGTATACCTGAAATCTATGTAACTTTAGTAACAATTGTCACCCCAATAAACTTTAATTTAAAAAAAAAGTGAAATAAAAAGACACATTATCATCAGCCTTATATTTTCAGAGCCACCCACTCAGACTTGATTGAGGAAAGGCCTCGTTTGAGAATCCTGAGGACCTTCCAAGGATAGCTTACATACCTCTCTGTCTACCTTCAGGTAAATGCTTTGGTTGAGATGCCAGCTCAGCCCTGTGGCTACAAGAACTAAAGGTCAAAGTGTAAGTCTAGGGTTAGAAGAGGGATGGGACGTCATAGGAATGGCGGCAGCGGGGTGCACTTTTTGAGTTCTCCATCCGATCTTATCAGAAACAGGAAGCTTATAACCCATCAAAGGACTCTCTGCTCATCATGCAGAACAGCGAAGAGACTCACGCAGGGATTACTTGCAGTGCCCAGCTTAGGAGGCACAAGATTCAACATACCCAGCGGCCAACTCCAGACCAAGCCAGAGTACTACCGGGTTTGACCTACAAGTGACACACCCAGGGGGGATTCTTTACAGGCACATAGAGGCCAAACCACATCTAAGCGGTCAACCCTCACGCAGCAGAACACCCTGCGTGGGCAGAGCCAAGTCTCACAACTAGTCAGCCTAGGAGTTAACCCCACCTACTCACAAGCGAAAAGCAATTAAGGATCTTCTTTAATAGGACAATATACACAACACAAGAGTCACTTTTGGAGCACACGCAGGGGAGAAGAACGAAGTAGTGCAAGTGAAATATAAAGGACATTTATTACATACTAATCCAGCAAGAACTAAGAACTCAAGGGCATCTACCTAATACATCGAAGCAAACACAGAGAGTCAGCCAGAATGAGGAAACAAGGAAACATATCCCAAATAAAAGAACAGAAGAAACCTCCAGAAATGGAACTAAATGAAGCAGAGGTAACCAAACTATCGGAGACAGAGTTCAGAATACTGATGATAAGAATGTTTAAGGAGCTTAGAGAGGACATCAAGAAGGATGTAGAAATCATAACGAACAACCAGTTAGAACTAAAGAACACAGTTACCGAAATAAAGAACTCACTTGAAGGAATTAACAGCAGGTTAGATGAAGCAGAGGATCGAATTAGCGACTTAGAAGACAAGTTAGCAGAGATCACCCAAACAGAACAACAGAAAGAAAAAAGAATAAAAAACAATGAAGATGGTTTAAGAGACCAATGGGATAACATCAAGCGCAACAACATGCGCATCATAGGAATACCAGAAGGTGAAGAGAAGAAACAAGGGATTGAGAACATATTTGAAGTAATAATGTCTGAAAATTTCCCTAACCTGATGAAGGAAACCAACATACAAGTCCAGGAAGTGCAGAGAGTTCCAACCAGGATAAACCCAAACAGGTCCACTCCAAGACACATTATAGTTAAAATGGCAAAGATTAAAGACAAAGAGAGAATCCTAAAAGCAGCAAGAGAAAGACAGAGGGTTACATACAAGGGAACTCCCATAAGACTATCAAATGACTTTTCTGCAGAAACATTGAAGGCCAGGAGGGAGTGGCAGGAGATACTCAAAGTGATGGAAAACAAAGGCCTACAACCTAGGTTGCTTTATCCAGCAAGGCTATCATTTAAAATTGACGGAGAGATAAAGAGCTTCCCAGAAAAGAATAAGCTAAAGGAATTCATTACCACCAGGCCAGCGTTGCAAGAAATACTAAAAGGACTTCTGTAAATAGAAGAAAGATGAAAACAATCTAACCACAAATTTAAAAATGGCAATAACTATGTACTTATCAATAATCACTTTAAATGTAAATGGTTTAAATGCTCCAATCAAGAGACATAGGGTGGCTGAGTGGATAAGAAAGCTAGACCCTTGTATATGCTGTATACAAGAGACTCACCTCAGATCAAAAGACACACACAGGCTGAAAGTGAAGGGTTGGAGTAAGATATTCCATGCAAATGGAAATGAGAAAAAAGCTGGAGTTGCAATACTTATCTCTGACAAAATAGACTTTAAAATGAAGAAAATATTAAAAGACAAAGATGGGCACTATATAATAATAAAGGGATCAATTCGACAAGAGGACATAACCCTAGTAAACATCTATGCACCCAACATAGGAGCACCTAAATATATAAAACAGATATTGACTGACATAAAGACAGAGATCAACAGTAACACTATCATAGTAGGGGACTTCAACACACCTCTGACAACAAGGGACAGGTCTTCCAGACAGAAAATCAATACGGAAACAACAGCCTTAAATGACACATTGGACCACTTGGATTTAATCGATATTTTCAGAGCATTCCACCCCAATGCTGCAGAATACACGTTCTTCTCAAGCGCACATGGAACATTCTCCAAGATAGACCATATGTTAGGCCACAAAGCAAGTCTTGATAAATTTAAGAAAATTGAAATCATACCAATTGTCTTCTCTGACCACAGTGCTATGAAATTAGAAATGAACTACAGGGAAAAAACTGGAAGACACACAAATTCATGGAGGCTGAATAATATGTTACTAAATAATGAATGGGTCAAGCAGGAGATCAAGGAAGAAATCAAAAGATATCTCGAGACAAACGAAAATGAAAATACAACGACCCAAAATCTATGGGATGCCGCGAAAGCAGTCCTAAGAGGGAAGTTCATAGCACTGCAGGCCTACCTAAAGAAACAAGAAACATCACTAATCAACAGTTTATCTTCACACTTAAGGGATCTGGAAAAAGAACAACAAAATAAGCCCAAAGGGAGTACAAGGAAGGAGATAATAAAGATCAGAGTGGAAATAAATGAAATAGAAACCAGAAAAACAATACAAAAGATCAATGAATCCAAGAGTTGGTTCTTAGAGAAGATAAACAAAATTGACAAACCTTTAGCCAGATTCATTAAAAAAAAGAGAGGACCCAAATTAATAAAATCAGTAATGAAAGAGGAGAAGTGACAACAGACACCGCAGAGATACAAAAAATTTTAAGAAATTACTATGAGCAACTGTATGCCAACAAATTTGACAACCTGGAAGAAACGGACAACTTTCTAGAAGCATACAACCTTCCAAGGCTAACTCAAGAAGAAACAGAAAACCTGAATAGACTGATTACCACCAAGGAAATTGAATCAGTAATCAACAATCTCCCAACAAACAAAAGCCCTGGACCAGATGGCTTTACAGGTGAATTTTACAGAACGTTCAAAAAAGAATTGTCACCTATTCTCCTCAAACTCTTCCAAAAAATCCAGAGTGTGGAAGACTCCCAAACACTTTTTACGAAGCCACTATCACCCTGATCCCAAAATCAGACAAAGACACCACAAAAAAAGAAAACTACAGGCCGATATCGCTAATGAACATAGATGCAAAAATCCTCAACAAAATACTAGCGAACAGAATTCAGCAATACATTAAAAAGATCATACACCATGATCAAGTGGGATTCATCCCTGGTATGCAAGGGTGGTTCAACATCCGCAAATCAATTAATGTGATACACCACATTAACAAAATGAAAAATAAAAATCATATGATCATATCAATTGACGCAGAAAAAGCATTTGATAAAATTCAGCAGCCATTCATGATAAAAACCCTTAAGAAAGTGGGAATAGAGGGATCATATCTCAACATAATAAAGGCCATATATGATAGACCCACAGCTAACATCATACTCAATGGGGAAAAGCTAAAACCATTCCCCTTAAAATCAGGAACAAGGCAAGGTTGCCCACTTTCTCCACTTCTATTCAACATAGTGCTGGAAGTTCTAGCCACAGCAATCAGACAAGAAAAAGAAATAAAAGGCATCCAAATCGGTAAGGAGGAAGTAAAACTGTCATTATATGCAGATGATATGATACTATATTTAGAGAACCCTAAAGACTCCACCAAGAAACTATTAGAGCTGATAGATGAATTTAGTAAAGTAGCAGGATACAAAATTAATATTCAGAAATCAGTTGCATTTGTATATACCAATAATAAAACATCAGAAGGAGAAATTAAAAAGCAATTCCATTTACAATTGCTCCAAAGACTATAAAATACCTGGGAATAAATTTAACCAAAGAAGTAAAAGATCTGTACTCAGAAAATTATAAGACACTGAAGAAAGAAATGAAAGAAGATACAAATAGATGGAAACACATACCATGTTCATGGATAGGAAGAATTAATATAGTTAAAATGTCCATACTGCCTAAGGCAATATATATATTCAACGCAATTCCTATCAAACTACCAACGACATTTTTCACAGAAATAGAACATATAATCCTAAAATTTATATGGGATAACAAAAGACCCTGGATATCCTCAACAATCTTGAGAAATAAGAACAAAGTGGGAGGTATAACAATACCTGACTTCAAATTATACTACAAGGCTACAGTAATCAAAACAGCATGGTACTGGCATAAAAACAGACCCATAGATCAATGGAACAGAATAGAGAGTCCAGAAATAAATCCATGCCTATATGGCCATTTAATCTATGACAATGGAAGCAAGAATGTACGGTGGGGTAAAGACAGTCTATTCAATAAATGGTGCTGGGAAACTTGGACAGACACATGCAAAAAGATGAAGCTGGATCACCTCCTTACACCACATACAAAAATAAATTCAAAATGGCTTAAAGATTTAAATGTAAGATCTGAAACCATAAAATTCCTAGAAGAAAATATAGGAAGAAACTTCACAGACATTACCCGAGCTAAGATTTTTACTGATATATCCTCATGAGGGAAGTAAGAGAAAAATAAACATGTGGGATTACATCAAACTAAAAAGCTTTTTCACAGCAAAGGAAACCATCAATAAAACAAAAAGGATCCTACTGAATGGGAAAAGATATTTGCCAATGATATATCTGATAAGGGGTTAATATCACAAATTTATAAAAACTCACTCAACTCAACTCCAAAAAACAAACAACCCAATTAAAAAATGGGCAGAGGACATGAAGAGACATTTTTCTAAAAAGGACATACAGATGGCAAACAGACATATGAAGAAATGTTCAACCTCACTAACCATCAGAGAAATGCAAATAAAAACCACAATGAGATACCACCTCACCCCAGTCAGGATGGCTATCATCAATAAATCAACAAACAACAAGTGCTGGCGTGGATGTGGAGAAAAGGGAACGCTGGTGCACTGTTGGTGGAATGCAGATTGGTGCAGCCACTATGGAAAACAGTTTGGAGGTATCTCAAAAATCTGAAAATGGAACTACCTTATGATCCAGCAATCCCACTCCTAGGTATCTATCCGGAGAAATCCAAAACTCCAATTCAAAAATCTTTATGCACTCCTATGTTTATTGCAGCACTATACACAATAGCCAAGACCTGGAAACAACCGAAATGCCCATCAGTAGATGACTGGATTAAGAAACTGTGGTACATTTATACAATGGAGTATTACGCAGCCATAAAGAAGAAAGAAATCTTACCATTTGCAACAACATGGATGGACCTAGAGAACATTATGTTAAGTGAAATAAGTCAGAAAGAGAAAGACAAATACCATATGATCTCACTTATATGTGGAATCTAAAGAAAAGAATAAGTGAATGAACTAATCAGAGACAGTTTTGGAAACATGGAGGAAAAACAGAGGGTTGCTGGGGGGTGGGGATAAGGGGAAGGTGAGAGGTTTTGAAAAATAGTCGGTAACCACAAGATGGTCATGGGGGTTTGAAAATTAATATGGGGAACATACAGAGGGATAGTGGATGGGGGGAGGGGGTTTCACACAGTATGAGGGATATAAATGATAAACGTCTAAGTTTTGCTTTGCCTTGTGCACCTGAAACTAATAATAATAAAAAAAAAGAGGGATGGAGAGGTCAGTAAGCAGAGAGGGGGGCCTGCGAGAGGGTGAGCAGGAAAGGGTAAGAGATCTAGACTGTCCTTGCGGTCAGAGATCATGACACAGAGTCCCACAAAATGGGCACTCAGAAAATGGTAAACACTGAATTAAAATATCCTACTTTATCTCCTCCACAATGCAGTGTGACACACCCGCTACATGGCCATTCACAAGAGCACCCCACCCCCCAATAGCTCTTATTTCGGGTATTCTTCATAATGTTGCTCCCTCAATTTATAAGTACGTATTGTCAGAATAAAAGTGATGAAGTCAGTTCAGAACACAGCCTTCTTCCCATCAGAGTTCTGAGCATAGAGCTGTTGATTGCAGTAGGAATTATGTACACAAAAGATTGGCCAAGCCCAGGCTGACAGACAGACAGAGCCGTGTTCAGAGCTGAAGATTGAGGAGATCAATTTTGAAGCTTTTCTGCCTTCATCTTGTAGGTTACAGATGTCGGTGATTTTTTTTTTGCCTCTAAGCCTCATGTTTCAAATGGCATCTTTCCACAGTTATCACAGGCATCATTTTATATAACCCACAGAAAATGAGTCACTTTATGATAAAATAGCATTTTAGAATTTGTGGTCTGCCAGGGGTCTTATTTAATTCACTTGCTTGGTTAGAGAATAAAAACTTTACAAGACAGCTATATTCAAAGTTATTAAATGCTTGAAAAAACAGTAATCCAATTTTATATTTTAGCCATTAATAATGTATCAACAAGCACTAAATTTATCAATAAGCATTAAAATGACTAGCCTGTACATTTCATATCACTATTAAATTTATCAATAAGCATGTGATATATTGCAATAAATTGGACCTCTAGAGAGAGACACCAAAACATACAGTCAACAGAGACCTATGAGGCCAGGCCAAGGCCAGTTCTTACCACTGAACCTCCCAACACCCAAACCAGCACCTGGCACAGAAGCGTTTGTTGGATAAAGGGTAGCTGCATGGTGACCAAACGGAATGGAATCAACTTCCACTTGAATTAAGCAAAGAGCCTGTTCTGAAGGGTTAGTTAAATTGCTCATGTGCTGAATATGACACAATCCAGGTTTTAACCAAAGTGTTTTAAAGCTTCCTTCCTCTAGTGCTCTGTTAGAAATATGAGTACTGGCAAGTAAGAACAATCGGGCAGGAGCAAATGTCACCCATCACACTCACCTGCCATGTCGATGGCAAAAGGCCTGTCTGCTCTCCAGCCAGTGTACCAACCAACGACTTTGCCATTTTCCACCAATGGACGTTCATAGCGTCGCCCGCCAACCAGGCCCACGGGCCAGACAGAGACCTTGCGCGTGGTTCGCATCTATGAAAAGGGGAAAGAGATTTAAGTTTCCTCTGGGAAAAGAATGTGAGGGAAGAAAGCAATGTGAGCCACATAGAAGAAATGGGAAGGGGGAGGGAGATGAACCTCCAAAGGTTGAAGGTTTCCAGACAGAACGCTTCTGCTGACAGACTGCTACCCAATGACTGCCTGGCTGCTCAGCGCCACTGCTGTTAGTTCTGTTACACTATGCCAGCCACTCAAGGCTTAAGAAGACTACAGCGGGTGTCAATACCTGAACATCGTTGACTTGAAGCTGAGTTGCGACTATCAAATATGTTCTATTTCTTTCAAAGTTGAATCTTCTAAACAATACTTTGTGTCTTCAGAAATGAGAAGGTTTAGGTCCCCTTAGGAAACTTCATGACTCAGCAGCAGCAAAAATTTCCCTCACAGGATCCATAGGAGCTGCCTTTTTCTGCATAACTTACTGTGACAGCACACTGAAATCTTGGCTGTGGACCCTGATACAGAGGAGACAGCAGGCACCCCACTGGGTGACAAAAAGAAAAATGTACCCTAAATCCCTCTGCTTTTTGATGGCAAGTGGGCCAAACTGTGGAGGAAGTTGCCCTACCCAGGCAGTTGCAGTCGCTGGTCCTCGTCCTGCAACATTGATGAATCTAGCGGAGTCCTAGTTATAGAAAACCCTCAACTTAAAAGTTATTCACTGGGAAACATACATTCACAAGAAATCTTGATGATAATGGGCAGCATTTTGGGAGGAAAACGACCACCTTCTTTCTGGATGTGTGTTGAGTAGGGCCATAGCCCACGTGGCACCTTTGTGCAAACTAGAAAAAGATGCCCCTTTCTCAAGCAGCCACACTCCGTGCCGGGGCCCGTGGCTTATGGGCCCAGCCATCAATGTACTGACTGGATTTCAGTTCCATTCACCCTCTCAGCTTGGTGTGTCCTGGAGCAGGGCGTAACCTGCACAGCAGCTGAGGTGGAACTGTGGCAAAGGGAATTATAACCTCAGCACTGATGCTTTACCTTTACTTGCTATAGGACTGGGCCACGATCAGTTAACCAATGGCTAAAATAATGATTATTAATCAAGGATTTTTTTATGAAAGAAAGGAAAATTATATATTTGGGAAAGATTTTCAAATGCAATTGAAATAAAAAGTCGTATTATTAAAGATTAAAAATAAATTACAAGCTCCTATTTGCCAAACATCTCAATTTTACTTATTTATTTATACCCCAGCTCATTCCAAAGAGAACTGCAAGGCAGGCAGCATTGCAGGTAATGAGAATCTCACTGTAGTGGTCTTCCTCAAATCTGAAACTACTGTTTTTACAGTCTTTCCCTTTTTCAATAAGTTAATCACTGTTGCCTTGTGCTAGCTCATACTAATGTACACGATAATTTTTAAAATGTTCTACTGGGTAATACCACTGACTGCAGAAACGAGCTGGGAAGTCCTGAGACTATTATCTTTAGAAAGGACTGCTTGCAAGGCTGACCCTTGGCTGGCATCTGAAAACCTGGCTTTTGAAAAACTCCCTGCACTGATAATGTTGTTTTGCCAGCCTGGGGTACTAAACACTTGCTTGCCTTTGGGGAATCTGAAATACTGGTGTGCACGGTGGTGCCTATATGACCAGTCTCCAGTAAAAATCCTGCCTCTTACATGGGTTTCCCTGGGCATAAACACTGTACACTCATGGTTACATTTTTGCTGCTGGAGGGAAGGTGTGCTCTGTGACCTCTCAGAGGACGGACAAAACAATGGAAGCCTGCACATGGATTCCTCCAGACTCCTCCTAACGGTGTCTTTTCCCCTCACTGATGCAGCTATGTATCCTTACTGTGTCACTGTAATAAATCTGTGCCACAAGTACAGCAGGTCTTCAAATAATGTCACTTTGTTCAACTTGATTTTGTCACAGCATAGATGATATCCTGTAAGAACTTCACTCTTGTTTATATGAATTAGCCTACAGTAAAATTGGTTTCATTAATATTATTTTGCTTATAAAAGTTACAGAATCTATCAACAATGCTAAATAGGGACTTACTGTATAATTATTATATATAATGCTGTATAACTATATATAATGTATAACTATATATAATGTGTAACTATATGTAACTATATAGATACACATATATAACTATATAACTATATATATACACATACATATATATACTGTATATATGTATATATATATATAATGCTGAGTGCTGTGAATCCTAGTAAATCACTTAACATGGGCGGACTTGGGGACCCCTGAAAGAATAAGAAACACTTTTTAAAGTGTGAAACTTGATACATTTGGACATATGTATATAGCCACAAAACCATCATCACAAGGAAGATAATATATCCATCACCCTCCAGGTTCTTTGTGTGCTCTTTTTAAAAATCCACCCCTCTCCACATCCTTCACCCAAAGGCAACCACTGATGGCCTTTCTATCACTATAGATCAGTTTGCATTTCATAGAATTTGATATGAATGAAATCATACAGTGCATACTCTTTTTTAAAAAAAAATTGTCTTCTTTACTCAGTAGAGCTGTATGGAGATTTATCCTTGTAATGTGTATCCATAGTTAATTCCTTTGTATTGCTGAACATCCTGTTGTATGGATGTGTCACAGTTTTGGTTTTGGTTTTGGTGTATTTTTTTTATTTGCCTGTTGATAAACATTTCAGTTGTTTCAAGCTTTTGGCTATTACAGATAAAGCTGCTATATTTGTGGACAAGCCTATGTGGAGTTTTTTTTTTTTTTTTTTTTTTTTGATAAATACCTAAGGGTGAAATGGCTGGATAATAGGGTAGGTACACATTTAACTTTTAAAGAAACTGCCAAATTATTTTCCAAAGTTCTTGCAACATTTTACATTCCCACCAGCTGTGCATGAGAGTTCCAGTTCTTCCACGTCCTCACCAACACTTGGTATGATCAGTGTTTAATCTTAGCCATTCTGATAGATTATTAGTATCTCATTGTGGTTTTAAATCACATTTTTCTAATTGCTAATGATATTGAGTATCTTTTCATGTGCTTATTTGCCATCTGTATCACTTGTTTGGTGAAATACTTGTTTAAATTTGCCTATTTTTAAAATTATTTATTTCCTTATTATTGGAATTTTATTATTGAGTTTTAAGTGTTATTTCTATGTTCTGACTTCAAATCCTTCCCCAAATACATGATTTATAAATATTTTCTCTCAGTGTGTGGCTCATCTTTTCATAATAATGTCTTTTGAAGAACAGAAGCTTTTAATGTTGATGAAGTCCAATGCATTAATTTGTTCTTTCATGGATCGTGCTTTTGGTATTATATCTATCTTTGTCAAACCTAAGTCACAGGGGTTTTCTCCCCCTTTCTAGAAGTATTATAGTTTTAGGTTTTACATTTAGATTATGATCTCTTTTAAGTTAATTTGTGTATATGGTATGAGGGACTGACAAGCTTTTTTTTTTTTTTGGCATATGGCTGTCCAATTATTGTAACTGTATCTAATTATTCCAAATAAATAACTGACTGCTTTTACACCTTTGTCAAAAATCAGTTGTCATATACGTGTGAATTTATTTCTGGACATTCTCCTCTGATTTACTGGTCTATTTGGTGATCTTGCTGCTAATATCACACTGTTTTGGCTTACTATGGATTTATAATAACTCTTAAAATCAGGTAGTGTTAGTCCTCCAAATTTGTTCTTTATCAAAGTTGTTTTGACTTGTTCTAACTCCTTTTCATTTCCATATGAGTTTCAGAGTCAGTCTGTCCATTTAAGCGTATCAACAAGGTTAAAACTAATATCTTAACAATACTGGGTCTTCTAACCCATGAACGTGATATAGCTCTCCATTTATTTAGATCTTTAACTTCTCTCAGTAATACTTTAGTGATTTAATTCTTGAATCAATAATATTTAGTGCTTTTATGTCCTAGGTATTCTCCATAGGTGGAAAAACCCCAGAAAATTTACTAACATTTTCACAAAGATACAGCCCTCTCCCCATCTCACTGTTTCTTTCCTCCCACACTGTAGAAAATAAAAATATCTCAATTTTTTTTGTCTTATATCTCAAACAGGCCCAAA
This sequence comes from Rhinolophus sinicus, assembly GCF_036562045.2. Lineage (NCBI taxonomy): Eukaryota > Metazoa > Chordata > Mammalia > Chiroptera > Rhinolophidae > Rhinolophus > Rhinolophus sinicus. The sequence continues at coordinate 109,632,764 of NC_133755.1, forward strand.
CATACTGAGACTGAGAAACCAAGTTAAATCTAATACATATGTCTTTCTTAAATTAACAGAATGGCCTTATAACTTTAAGGAACTAACAAGAGTACTGTGTTCTTTTTTGCTATTTCCTTAATGCCTATGATTTTTCAGCTCTGAAACTGCCTTTGCCCAGAGTACTAAATTTTCAAATCTGTGAAAAACTGGTAAGCAGGCCCTATCTCAGACTTGTATATCCTCTTGAGAAGGATAGGTTGTGCCCTGCATACAGTAGGTGCCAAAAAAGTCTTGATAAGTGTGTAAGCAGCAGGTAGTAATTGAAATGGGGGCCACACGTAACAACCAATCCCTATGTGCCTTTGCTGTGCAAGGGACAAACTCACAATCAAAGAAGAGGGCAGACAATAAAACAACAGAAGGCAAAAATGTGTTTAAAATATGAAAAGAGAACTTACCATTAAAAGGAGTAATAAACCATAACTGTAGGACGACTAGTAAGGACACAATTAAATGTGGCCAAGCATGTTTTGTGGCAGGTTTTTCCTTTAAGCCAGGCCATGACAGATAAGTGGGATTTTGCCCACAGACTGCAGAACGACCTAGGGTTCTAGGTAACAGGATGAATCGAAGATGCAAAACTTCATAGTTCTGTGCCAATTTCATGCTTCAAAACATAGGTTTTGCTTAGCATACCCCAAATTTCTTGAGGATCTCAGAGCTAACATTTGTTCATGCTTTATTTTTTTCAGAGGGTGGGGTGCTAAAGGTGAAGCAATGACTATCTGAATGCGGGTGATGTGGGGGATTCTGGTTCCAGTAAGCTAAATGCATTTTTTCAGTTGTCATTTAAATAGTTTAAAACTTTTTGGAAAGATCCAGATGCCCTTACCATGCATACGCTGCCATGAGGGTGAGTACAGAATGCTTCATCACTGAGTCAGACACACAGCGTCTCGGAACAGGACCACTGGACTATATAGAGTGCGCCAGACATTTCAAAGGAAAATAGCACAGCTATTTACAGAATTTCTTCATTTCACCCCTGGGATCTATCCTTTGTTGTGTGTCCTTTTCACTAAATCTACGCACTTTAAGGATTCCTTGGCAGCCATGTTCTTTTCTGAGAGGGGCGAAAATGTAACAATGACTGTTACTATTAAAAGGAAAGCCCTTTCATACAACTAAAATATCCTCAGTATTTAAAAGCTTATTTAAAAGCTTTGTTACTTTCTTAACACGAAAGAGCAGTTACATAACAGGCACAACTTCAGATGCCTTATGTGAACTCCAACCTAACACACACCAAGGAATAAAGCCCTGGATATTAAGATAGAGAAGAAGCAATTCACATATTTATAAGAGTAACAATATTACAAACAGGTTGGTCCCCAAAGGCGTTCTCTTCCTATTTATCCAATGCCAGAGTCATACTCCGGCCAGAACCCCCAATTTAAATAAACAAGACTTGCATGTCAATGTTAAGCAGTCAAACTGAGTTCAGGCACAGTAATTTCCATAAACCCAATGCTACAAAGGACACAAAATACACATTTGGTACATTTCCACACTCCTCCAGGCTAAGTGCCATTTAAACTATCCAAGGGCAAGTGGTGCTTGTCTCCATCTTCTCCAGGAAAGGAGAGAGGCAGGTAATCCCTGTGCACGCCAGTGCCTGGTGACCTTAACCAACAACCAGCTCCGTTTCTTTAGCCAACTTTTTTTATCCCCCTGCAGCTTTAAGCTGCATCCTTTGGGCCCCGCCTTGGGAAATGGCTGGCAGCCAGCTCCAGGGACTGGAACACTTCAGAAGATCACACATGTACGTACTCATAAAGCTGCTAGCATAAAACCCAAAAAGTTCAACAAATGCCTTTAGCTTCTTTTAAAACATACCACTAGGTGAAATCTTGTTTTATTTTTTTCCAAAGGGAAATGAATCAAGTTCTTGATTTTCTGAAATTTAAAATGCCATCAGCAACCTCAAGGAGTAGAATTACCATAAAGAACGCTACACTCTGTATCCTGCCTTTCAAACTATTCGTTTCAGAGGAAAGAAGAAAACCCACCCCAAATCAAACAGGTATCCACTGAAAACACACAAAGGAAAGAGCAGTGCAAACATGAAGGAATACGGAAGTGATGACATAGAGCCATCCACACTGGATTTTATATATATATATATATACACATACACAAATATATATGTACATATATATACATGTGTACCTATATATGTGTATATATATATGTGTATACATATATTTCTATTATTTCTACTTCTATTTCTATTTCTAGATATGTGTATATACATGGGTTAGTATACACACATATTTTCTTCCTCTGTCAGCTGAGGGCCTAGAACCAATGACATTCCAGTTCAAAAGCCTGCTTAGCACCCAGATCTTGGTTTCTAATACCATGCAGTAATAAAGGACCAGATACTGGAAGTGGCTAATTCTAGGACTGCAGGGGAAATAAACAGGATGATCCTGGGGTATCTATAGAGCTAAACAGTAAGGAAGTACACAAGTACACAAGTACACACGTACACGTACACACACACACACACACACACTAAAGCCTGCACACTGATGGGGACATGTAAAAGGTCCACAGGAGTCGACTGAAAGAGCCCCAAATGGCCAATGCTGGAACAATTTAAGCAATAAAATAAAGTAGTATTAGATTACAACCTAAAGTATAAAATAAGTACTAAATATAATACCACCTAAAGTATATGAATTGAATAAAGTATTTGGTATACAGTATTGAATAAATAAATGAGAAATAGACAAACTGTCCATGCAGAAGAATTCCCAATAATTTATGTAGATAAGCCTGCCCCACCCAAGAATGTGGAGCATAACTCCCCACTCCTTAGCTAAGGTAATTTTCTTCCAAAGAGAACAGTATGGAAGGGGGCAGAGGGTGTACCTTTCCAGCAAAGAAGCCTGACAAGCCCTACCTCAACTAGATGATCAAGGTTAAGGTGATAAATCATGTTGATAGTATGTATCCTGAGAATGGCACGTTACCTCTGTGGTCTTTTGTAATACCATTCTCTAATAGAAGAAACCCGGGCCTGTTGGAGAAATGGCTGATTCTAAGACTGGGATGTGAAATATACAAGATGAGCCTAAAGCATCTTGTAGTGCCAGAAAATAAGGAACTATTTGAAAAAACAAAAACAAAAACTGAACAAACTCACATTGATGAGGATATGTCAAAAGAAATAGCCAACCAAAAGGACTCCCAATGGCCATAGTTGGAACAATTTCAGCTATAAAATAATGTTGATAGTATGGACCTTTGACATGATGTTATGAAAATGGCACTTTACCCCGTAATCTTCACAAAAACCCATGACCACATTCTAATCGTGAGAAAAATCTCAGAGAAATTTCAATAGAGAGGCATGCTACAATATACCTGACCAGTACTCCTCAAAACTGTTAAGGTCATCAAAAACAAGGAAAATCTGAGAAACTGTTACAAACAAGAGGAAACTATGGAGACATGACAATTAAATGTAATGTAGTACCCAGAATAGGACTCTAGAACAGAGAAATAACATTACAAAAAAACTAAGGACATCTAACTAAAGACCTTATTTAATATTGACTCACTGATAAAAACATATGTACCATACTAATGTATGGTTATGGGGTATATGGGAACTTTCTAGTATTGTCTCAGTTTTTCTCTAAATATAAAACTGTTGTAAAAATAAAGTCTATTATTTTAAAAAAAGAAATCCCTTTTGAAAGTGCCTAAAGCGATCATCCTTCTCTATCCACCTCTGTCAGGTACGATGCAGACTTAGTCTTTAGCCTGGGGTCAATTTTTCACTCCCGTTCTATGCTGTTTTTATTGTGAAGATCAAAGCTCACAAGCTGAAGCATTTGGCCACATGTGACCCTACAGGAAAGTTTGGTTTGGCCCTCACAGAGTTTTTGTGTTTTAAATTGAGATGTGTTAAAATCCAAAGATTTCTGGTCTCTCTGAAAATCTGGCAAACTGTGCTAGCATTCCATTGTGGCAATAATGGCACTGAGAGGCCATGTTTCTTTCAGCAGTACCAGCCATGTCCCCCCACTATTCCTCTTCACAGCCCCAAAGCTCAGCCCATATGTCAATCACTGTTTGTTACTAGTTTGTCCTGTCATGGGAAATAATCCTCCCAAGTGGGAAAGTGAAAAACAGACCAAATGGGCCATGCCTTTCAAGAAAACAGGGAGGCAACACTGTCGTATGTATGGAAATTGGGAATGTTCCTGTATATTTAATATGCAAAGTACATGTATAAAAGACACCATTAGAAATAACAACCATGTAAAAAAAAAAAAAGAAATAAGAACCATGAGAAATTTATGAGAAAGGGACATAATTAAAAATCCTTAATAAATGAAAAAGAATCAGGGTGAAGTTTTAGTCCTTTCAGTTTTAATACAAATAAGGTAATACTGCTTACAAATGGCCAGCTTCTCTTAATTATGTACTCGCTTGAAGGTATATGACTTTTTGAATCCTGGTATGCACTGGCTGAGAGGAGCTAGCTTGGGCTTTGTTCATAATGAAGCTACAGTAATCAAGACAATGTGGTATTAGTATAAAGATAGACATGTAGATAAATGGAAGAGATTAGAGAGTTCAGAACTACTTCTTCCCACAAATGGGTTGTTCATTTTTGTATTCTTTTTGCTAAGGTGCCAAGGCAATTCAAAGGGGGAAAAGGTAGTCTTTTTAATACTATATAGGCAATGCTGGAGCAAATGTATATCTATGTTTTAAAACAAAGAAAGCAAGAAAAGGAGAGAAAGAGAGAAGAAAAAGAACTTCGATCTGTATATCTCACAATATTCATAAAAATTAACTCAAATGGAATCATGGACCTAAACACAGAAGCTAAAGTTATAAAACTTGTAGAATATAGGAGAAGACATCATAAAGAAGACTGCATGAGGTGGACCTCTGGAACTCTCCCCTGGAATCTACAACAAATTGAACAATTATAACTCCACAAAGGACTCCCTATGCAGCAGACAGGCAAGACTAAGAGGTGCACTACTGAATTCACATAAAGATGGGCAGATTACGAGAGCAGAGGAGGAGGGAAGGGAGAAGTGAGACGGGGCCACGTAGGTGCAGGACACAGACCTACCTTGGTGGCCTTGCATCCCGGAACTACCACAGCTGCAGGAGACGGAAGAACTCAGACTACTAGGGCTCTGCTTATGGCCCACAGGGCTGAGGTGACAGCATATACCATGGCTGAACCCAACACTCACGGCAGAGACCTCGGAGCAAAGACTGAGGGAAGAAGGCTGAAAACAGTGGTTTAAGCCCTCACTGCTGAGCAGAGAACGGAAGCCTTAGGCACTGAGACTAGCTGCCCCCTCCCTACCCTCCCAGAGCTCGCCCCGCCCAACCTGCCCAGTGTTAGAAGCAGAACAGTAGCAGTGTCAGATCAAAAGAACAGAATAGTTGCTGAGAACTGTGGTCCATAGACACGGACTCGCAGCCCAACTAGTTCTGGCAAAGGGGAAGGAGCCAGGGAAGCAGGACTGGCCATGGTGGTGGTGGTTTTCGTGGTCTCCGCCATTACTCTGGGCCACCTCTCATAACCCACCCTGCTGCTATCCCCACCTATCTGGACAGATCCCTGAAGGAATAAACAGAACTGCTGAAACACACGGGCTCTAAATCTGGGGCAGGAGGAGCTTTGGAACTTCAGAAGCTCTCCACATCCCCACATGGAGGCAGCGCCCTATGACCCAGGCGAACTGTTCACAGAGGAGAAGCCCGCCTTCCAGGGAATCCCCCCATTGTGTGAGAAGCTGGAATAGTGCAGAGAAAACATAACACTACAGTGTGAGAGAGAATAAAAGGCTGTAGTCAGAGAGAAAATAAAACATACTACCAACATCTACTGGAAAACGAAAGACCTATATCAATCTGTTGCAGAACCCACTCCTGTAGATGTCTAGGAAGTAAATCAGTAATTGCCATGAATAACCAAGGCAACAAGACAGCTCAGAAAGAAAATGAAAAGTCTTCAGAAAATGAACTTAAAGATATGGAAATATGTGACTTAAATGAGAGAATTCAAGATTGCAATTCTTAAAATACTCAACGAGATGCAAGAAAACACAGACAGGCAGTTTAATGAACTCAGAAACACAATCAAAGAACAAAATGAACATTTTACCAAAGAGATTGAAATTTTGAAAAAGAATCAAATAGAATTTCTGGAGATTAAGACTCAATAAAATAAATGAAGAATGAAATAGACAGCTTGGGTAGTGGAGTTGACCAGATGGAGGAAAGAATCAGTGACATTGAAGATAGAAATCTGGAAATGACACAGATGGAAAAAGAAAGAGACTTGAGACTTAAAAGAAATGAAAGAAGTCTGCTACTTTCTGACTCCATCAGAGAGAGCAATATAAGAATAATGGGCATACCAGAGGAGAAGAAAGGGAGAAGGGAACAGAGAGTATATTCAAACAAATAGTCGATTAGAACTTCCCAAACCTGTGGAAAAAACTGGACCCTCGAATCCAAGAAGCAAATAGAACACCTAATTACCTCAACCCCAACAGGCCTTCTCCAAGGCACATTGTATTGAAGCTGTCAAAAATTAACTACAAAGAAAGAATCTTCAAGGCAGCCAGGGAAAAGAAGACGGTAACCTACAAAGGAAAGCCCATTAGAATATCATCAGATTTTTCAGCAGAAACTTTATAAGCCAGGAGGGAGTGGAACCAAATATTCAAACTATTGAAAGAGAGAAATTATGAGCTAAGAATAATATATCCAGCAAAGATATCCTTTAGGTCTAAAGGAGAAATAAAGACCTTTCCAGACATACAGAAGCTGAGGGAATTTCTAACACACGACTGGTACTACAAGAAATACTGAAGGAGTCTATTCGACCAGCATCAAAAGGGATAAATTGTGGCAACAAAAAAATAAAAGGGGGGAGAATAAAAGCCTGAACTGGAATATGGGAATAAAGAAAGTAAGCATGCTGAAGAAAACAGAATACTCTAAATATCAAACTTTATTTTACATAAACTTAATGGTAACCACTCAAAAAAAAAAAAAAAAAAAAATCCAGAACTGAAATACATAATAAAAGAAACAGAGGGGGAAATCATAGAATACCACCACACAGAAATAATAGACAACAACAAAAGGGCAAAGAAACAATGGAGACACAGTCTTACCAGAAAACTAAAGATAGAATAATAGGAAATCCTCACATATTAATAATCACCCTAAATGTAAATGGACAGAACTTACTAATAAAAAGGCACAGAGTAGCATATTGTATCAAAAAACTAAACCCAGATGCTGGCCCCGTGGCTCCGGCGGTTAGAGTTCCATGCTCCTAACTCCAAAGGCTGCCGGTTCGATTCCCACATGGGCCAGTGGACTCTCAACCACAAGGTTGCTGGTTCAACTCCTGGAGTCCCGCAAGGGATGGTGGGCTCTGCCCCCTGCAACAAAGATTGAACATGACACCTTGAGCTGAGCTGTCACTGAGCTCCCAGATGGCTCAGTTGGTTGGAGCATGGGCTCTCAACCACAAGGTTGCCAGTTCAATTCCTTAAGTCCCACAAGGGATGGTGGGCTCTGCCCCCTGCAATTAGCAAAGGTAACTAGACCTGGAGCTGAGCTGCGCCCTCCACAACTAAGACTGAAAGGACAACAACTTGAAGCTGAATGGCACCCTCCACAACTAAGATCGAAAGGACAACAACTTGACTTGGAAAAAAGTCCTGGAAGTACACACTGTTTCCCAATAAAGTTGTGTTCCCCTTCCCCAATAAAAAGTCTTAAAAAAAAACCTAAAAAAAACTAAACCCAACCATATGCTGCAACCAAGAGACACATCTCAGCTACAAGGACAAACAGACTCCAAGTGAAAGGGTGGAAATTGACACTCCAAGCAAATGGTATCCAGAGAAAATCACGTGTAGCCATACTGATATCAGATGAAACAGACTTCAGGCTAAAAAAGGTAACAAGTGACAAAGATGGACATTTCATAATGGTAAAGGGGACTATACAACAAGAAGACATAACAGTCATCAATATTTATGCCCCCAATCAGGGAGCACTGAAATATACCAAGCAACTACTAATAGAACTAAAGGGAGAAATTGACCAAAACACAATTATAGTATGGGAGCTAAATACACCACTGACAGCTATGGATAGATCATCCAAACAGAAAATAAATAGCAGCCCAAAATGACACATTAGATGAAATGGACATAATTGACATTTATAGAACACTTCATCCTAAAACATCAGACTATACATTATTTTCTAGTGTACATGGAACATTCTCAAGGATAGACCATATATTGGGACATAAAACTAGCCTCAGCAAATTTAAGAAGATTGAAATCATACCAAGTATATTCTCTTATCACAAGGCTTTGAAATTGGATATCAACTGCAAAAAAAAGCAGGAAAAACCACACATACATGGAGATTAAACAACATACTTTTAATGAACGATCAGGTCAAAGAGAAATAAGAGGAGAGATCAAAAGATACATAGAAACAAATAAGAATGAAAATACATCCTACCAAAATTGTGGGGATGCAGCAACGCAGTTTTAACAGGGAAATTTATATCATTACAGGCTTATCTCAAGAAACAAGAAAAATCCCAAATAAATGACCTCATGTTACACCTTAAAAAACTAGAAAAAGAAGAACAAATGAAACCCAAAGTCAGCAGAAGAAAGGAAATAATAAAAATCAGAGTGGAACTAAACAAAATAGAGAACAAAAAGACAATTGAAAAAAATAATGTGACAAAGAGCTGGTTCTTTGAAAAGATTAATAGAATTGACAAACCCTTGGCTACACTAAGATACAAAGAGAAAAGATACTAATAAACAAAATCAGAAATGAAAGAGGGGAAGTTATCACAGATGCCACAGAAATACAAAGGATCATCCAAGAATACTATGAAGAAGAATATGCCACCAAATTCAATACCCTAGAAACTGACAAGTTCTTAGAAACATATAACCTTCCTAAGTTGAATCATGAAGAACTGGAAAATCTAAATAGACTGATCACCAGTAAGGAAATTAAATCAGTCATCCAAAACCTTCCCAAAACCAAGTCTGGGACCAGATGGCTTCACCAGTGAATTCTACCAAACCTTCAAAGAGGACCTAATACCAATCCTACTCAAACTCTTCCAAAACATTGAAGAAGAGACAATACTCCCTAACTCATTTTATGAGGCCAACATTACCGATACCAAAACCTGGTAGGGATAACACAAAAAAAGAAAACTACAGACCAATATCTCTGATGAACACAGATGCAAAAGTCCTAAACAAAATTCTAGCAAATCGAATGCAGCAATGCATTAAAAAGATTATACATCCCGACCAAGTGGGGTTCATCCCAGGGGCACAAGGGTGGTTCAACATATGCAAATCCATCAATGTGATACATCACATAGACAAAATAAAGAACAAAAATCATATGATTTCAATTGACACAGAAAAAGCCTTTGACAATATACAACATCATTTTTGATTAAAACACTCAATAAAATAGGTATAGAAGGAAAATGCCTTAACATAATAAAGACCATATAAGACAAACCCTCAGCTAATATCATAATTTACAGTGAAAAACAGAAGCCCTTTGCTCTACGTTCAGGAACACGACAGGGCTGTCCCGTATCACCTCTGCTTTTCAACATAGTGTTGGAAGTCCTTGCCAGAGCAATCAGGCAAGAGAAAGAAATAAAAGGCATCCAAATTGGGAATGAAGAAGTTAAACTGTCACTCTTTGCAGATGACATAATGCTATATATAGAAAACCCTAAAGACTCCACCAGAAAGCTATTAGAAATAATAAATGAATACAGTCAAGTTGCTGGCTACAAAATCAATGTACAAAAGTCCATTGGATTCCTATATACTAACAATGAAATTTCAGAAAAGGAAATTTAAAAAAACATTCCTTTTGCAATTGCAGCAAAAAGAAAAAAATACCTAGGAATAAACTTAACCAAGGATGTGAAAGACGTATAAGCTGGAAACTATAAGACATTTCTAAAAGAAATTCAAAAAGACACAAAGAAATGGAAAGATATTCCGTGCTCATGGATTGGAAGAATCAACAGTTAAAATGGCCGTATTACCCAAAGCAACATACAGATTTAATGCAAACTCCATCAAAATGCCAAAAGCATTCTTTAAAGAAATAGAACAAACAATCATCAGATTTGTATGGAATCATAAAAGATCCCAAATAGCCAAAGCAATCTTAAGGAAAAAGAACAATAATGGAGGTATCACACTTCCTGACTTTGGCTTGTACTACAGGGATACAATAATCAAAACAGCATGGTACTGGCAGAAAAACAGACACACAGACCAATGGAATAGAATTGAGAACCCAGAAATAAACCCACATAAATATGGACAGATAATTTTTGACAAAGAAGTCAAAAACATACAATGGAGAAAAGACAGCCTCTTCAATAAATGGTGCTGGGAGAACTGGAAAGCCATGTGCAAAAGAATGAAACTGGATGCTGTCTGTCACCATGTACCAAAATTAATTCAAAATGGATCAAAGACTTAAGCATAAGACTGGAAACAATACACTACATAGAAGAAACCATGAATACTACACTTATGGACCTTGGGCTCAAAGAGCATTTTATGAATTTGACTCCAAAGGCAAGGGAAGTAAAAGCTAAAATAAATGAATGGGACTATATCAAACTTAAAAGTTTCTGCACAGCAAAAGAAACCATCAACAAAATAAAGAGGCAACCAACTAAATGGGAGAAGATTTTTGCAAACAGTGCCTCCTATAATGGGCTAATATCCAAAATATACAAGGAACTCATGAAACTCAACAACAAAAAGCCAAACAACCCAATAGAAAAATGGGCAGAGGACCTGAAGAGACATTTCTCCAAAGAGGACATACAAATGGCAAATAGACATATGAAAAAATGCTCAACATCACTAATCATCAGAGAAATGCAAATAAAAACCACAATGAGGTATCACCTCACCCCATTCAGAATGGCTATATCAACAAGACAAATAGTAACAAGTGTTGGAGAGGCTGTGGAGAAAAAGGAACCCTCATACACTGCTGGTGGGAATGCAGACTGGTGCAGCCATTATGGAAGGCAGTGTGGAGGTTCCTCAAAAAAATTATGAATAGAATTACCATATGACCCAGCAATCTCTCTTCTGGTTATCTACCAAAAAAATCTGAAAACATTATCCATAAAGACACATGTGCTCCAATGTTCATTGCAGCTTTATTTAAGGAGGCCAAGACATGGAAACAACCAAAATGTCCTTCGATAGATGAATGGATAAAGAAGTTGTGGTATATACACACAATGGAATACTATTCGGTGGTAAGAAAAGATGAAATAGGACCATTTGTGACAACATGGATGGATCTTGAGATTATAATGCTAAGCAAAATAAGTCAGACAGAAAGAGTAGAGAACCATATGATTTCACTGATATGTGGGGTATAAGCCAAAAACAACAAAAGAACAAGACAAGCAAACGAGAAACAAAAAGTCATAGACACAGACAATAGTGTGGTGGTTACCAGAGGGTAAGGGGGATCAAGTATATTGTGATGGAAGGAGAACTGACTGTGGGTGGTGAACACACAATGTGATTTACAGAGGATGTATTACAGAATTGTACACCTGAAGACTATGTAACTTTACTAACAATTGCCACCCATAAACTGTAATTTAAAGAAAGAGAAGAAAAAGAAATTGGGAGAAACTCTTTTTGGTATTCCTTAGATAAGACCTAAAAATATGAACCCCCCCCAAAAAAAAAAAATTAACAAATTGGACTTAATCAAAGTTAAATTTTCTACTCTCCATAAAACACTCTTAAGAAAATTTTTATTTTTTAAGAAAGAAATGTACACTTACATAGGTACACTTACATCGGTTTCAAGTGTACAATTCTATATTATATCATCTATATATCACATTGTGTGCTCACTACCGAACGTCAAATCTCCTTCCATCACCATCTGACCCCTTTACACTTTTCTACTATCCCCCATCCCCTTCCCCTCTTGTAAGCACTAAACTCATCTGTCTATGAGTTTTGTTTGTCTTGTTCATTTATTGCTTTCAGTTTTACATCCCATATATGAGTGAAATCATAGTTTTCTTAACATTTTCTGACTTATTTTGCTTAGCATGATAATCTAAAGATCCATCCATGTTGTCTCAAATGGCAGTATTTCATCTTTTCTCATGGCTGAGTAATACTCCATTGTATATCTGTACCACATCGTCTTTATTCAGTCATCTATTAAGGACATTTTGGTTGTTTCCATGTCTTAGTCACCATGAATAATGTCGCAGTGAACATAGCTGTACCTGGTCTTGGATCTGACCAATTTGTGTATAATCCACAAATCCAACGTGTACAAACCCCAAAGCACAAGAGTAGTGATACTGGCGATTCGAATGTGCCAAAGAGAAGGCATAAAGTGCTTCCTTTAAGTGGAAAGGTGAAAGTGTGGTGCTACCTGTGGTTTCAGGCATCCACTAGGGGCCTTGGAACACATCCCTCTCAGGTAAGGGGGACTCCACTACTCATCTCCCATCCTTCTCAGAGAGAATAGTGGGGAAAGTGGTCTTTAAAACACTCAGATATTCTTAAGAGATGTTGTTTTTTAATCATCCAGTTTCAGCATTAGGTATAATATTTGGGGACATTAAAGAAATCATACCTGACCCTCTCCCCCCCACACACACATGCATTCACTTTTGAGAAAGATATACAATCCTACTTCCTTACCAGGCACTAAGATGTAACCTCTCTTTTCATAGAAATATAATGTAACAAAATATTCTTTGCTTTCTTACTCTACAGCTCTTCCCTTGTTCCATATAAGATCCTTATACCTCTAGATTTCTTTCCCAGTATTTAATATACATGTAATATTACTCCAAAAAAAAAAAAAGGATTTAAGGCAGTTTACAGAGATACAGCAATAAAGGAAAATTGAACAGAGGTAATTGATAATTAATAGCTTTCCTATACACCAGCAAATATCATGGAAAATAGCATTACCAAAGCAAGAGCAAACATGCAGTTCTAGACAAACTTATGAGCATAGTGCAGGAACCATATGAAGAAAATCACAAACTTTACTAAGAATCGGAAATTATGTGAAGGAATAGAGAGACTGACAGATATTGGTGGTTGCCCACCCATCATCTATTCTCTCGTATTGGCTGAGACTCAGTTTAGTTCAGATGGTGGCCAGCCTTCTCCACCCCCACCCCTCAACATGACTGAGGAAAGTGTGACTCTCTTCCAATGCCAGAGTAAATCCTGACTTGTCAGTGATGAGTTTAAATGTTGGCAGTTCTGGTCATCAGAGAATGTGTGCTGGGATGCTTCTGGGAAACGTTCCCTCACTCCTAAGGAACTCCTGAGGTCCCTTTCCACCTTAGTACATAGCCATGTCTGGGTGTGATTGTTGGAACTGCAGCAGCCATTTCATAAGCAGGAGGAGAAGAATGGAGGACAAAGCTGAGATTCTGAGGAGGGCAGCACAGAGAGATGGAAAGATTCCGGACCCTTGATGACACCATCCAGATGCTAAGTCGGCCAACCCTGAAACCTGCTCTATACCTGGACTTCCTATGTGAACGTGGCTCCTTGATCACCACTGTTTTTACCTCTTCCTAGGCTCACAGGAAGACTCGTTGTCTCAGCATCACTTGCAGTTAGGACGGAGTTGTATGACTGATTTGTGCTGCGTCACACAGAAGTCTTATAAGTCAGTTCCAAGACCAGACCAATAGAAACAACATGTACAATCCACCAGCCCCCTTTCCTTACTAGAGTGACCTTATAAGTCATGTGTTCCAGATAGTGCAGTGACAAGATGGAAGCACTGTGATGTCTGAGTCACCAACCCCCAGCAACATCTGCAGGACCAAGCAACAAGCTTTTACTGCACCGAGCTTCTTAGGTGTCAGGATTTGTCTGCTACAGTAGCCAGTATTAATTATTCTGCTAATAAAGTGATATTTCATACACACACCCACACTGGTTAAGTCAGGGTTTTGTAATGTGTAGTTAAAAGCTTCCTGTTTGTTACACTTGCCATTTTATTGGACCAGAAGTTACAAAAATGTATAGGATTCTTCACATATGTGCCCCAAGTGAAGCTCCCTGACAGCAGATCCCCAGAGCACAGGTTTTCCCGGACTGTTTGACTCAGTGTCATAAAAGCTTTCCTTGCTGAACCAAGGGCATTTTACAGAGACGCACCTAAGGCACCTACCAAAGATGCAGCCCCGAATGCAGGAGGATCACGAGAACCAAGCACATCTCCTCGGGTGTCAGTCCTGGGAGCTGGAGGTACTGGTCCCCTCTGTGCAAGATTCATATTAACTTGGACTGAATTCACAAGAAAGTAAGAACTTTCCATTCTAGTAGAGTCTGACTAAACAGTTGCTTGGAGTAGCAGGACTGGAATTATCATTTTATTTTTCACCAATAAGTAAAATACTAGAAAGCTTCAGAGGTCAATACAGCAAAGTACCTCATGGCATTTTCTAATTTTCTAAATAAACAGATCATATGTGAGAATTCCAATTTGAGGAAAAAAGTTCCACAGTTAGAAGCAATGGATTAGAGAGATACACAACAATAAAAACACATCTTTAAAACACAGTACAGTATGGAAAAATAGAAAAAAATCTATTCCATAACGCCACTTACATGCATTGAAATTCTGCACATAAAACACTGAACATTTCACAAGGACACATAAATAAAATAATCCACAGCATGCATATTAGAATAGATGCCTGCAGATAAGGCGAAAAAGAAAGAAACAGAAGCATGAAGGAAACTTGCATAGGATGCTGTCAATTGCAGGTTAGAACTGGGAAATATAATCAACTCTCCCTCTGAACCTAAAATCTAACAGAAAGAAAAAAATGTTCAGGTTCTGGTGGAAAATGTACTCAGAACATATGATGAATGAATAAAAGAACAACAGGGAGGGAACCTTCTAAGATTATGGAAGAAATTAAACACTCCCAGAAACTATTCACAAATTTAACAGAACTTTTCCTTGAGTAGCAAGTAGATTCTTCAACCTCAGTAAAAGGTTATTTTACAAAGTTATCATGACTAACCTTTATATTGGTCAAAAGTAAAGATATTGATGGATCTTGAAAGAAAACCTAATTAAGAGGTCCAACTCAAAACAAAATGCAGTGACTGTTTACTCAATACAAGAGTGACAGCAGGATTTACTTTAATAAGGCTTTTTTTTTTTTTTTTTTTTTTTTAACAGATTCTTAAGTCCTTAATTTGGGAGGAGAGTATCAAAAAAGCAAATGGATAAAAGTACCAGAACCAACTATACTCTGTTTACAACACACACTCTTTAAATATAAGAACAGAAATAGAAAAAAAGCAAAAGGATGGGAAATAATATATAATGCAATCAGTAAACATATGAAAGTTATTGTGGTTATATTAATATAAAAGTAGCTTTCAAAACAAAGAGATTACCAGAGATAATGAGGGACACTTCACAATGATAAAAAGGTCAATTCATTAAGAAAAACAACAAATCTAAACATTTATTCACCAAATAGCATCGCTTCAAAATACCTGAAGCAAAGAAATGGAAAGAAGAATTTGGTCATAGTCAGAAATTTTAACAAATCCTCTTTGTATTTGATAGAGCATTCATGTTAAATACCAGTAAGGATAAAGAGAATTTAAGCAGCACTCAACTAATTGACATATACAGAACTTTATGCCCAACAACTTCAGAATAAACATTTTTTGGTAGACCTAGAACATGCATCAGAAACAGCCATATGCTAGAATATAAAGCGAATCTCAATAAATTTCAATTGAGCAAAACTAGATTATATTTTCAGAACACCTATAATTAAACTAGAAATCAGAACCAAAGATAATTTAAAAATCCCTAAGTATTCAGAAATTAAGCAACATACCTTGAATTATTTAGTGAAATTATAGAAAAAAATGCAAAAATAAATTAATAAAAATTACAAAATATTTTGAACTGAATATGAAAATACAGCATCAAAATTTGTGGGATGCAGCTAAATTAGTGCTTTGAGTGAAGTGTATAGATTTGAGCATATATTAGAAAAGAAGACAGAAAAATTAAAGTTCTATGTTTTCATTTCAATAAACCAAGAAAAAAGAGAAAAGTAAATAAAAATAAGGAAGGAAAGAAATAAAAGAGCAAAACAAAACTTAAATGAATTAGACAGGCAAAGTGACAAGTTGGATCTGCAAACCTGACTCTCCAGCACTCAAATCTCAGTTCCACCACTAATTATTCTTGTGGTCTCAGGCAAGTTAGTAATGCACTCTACGCAAACGGTATAATAATGTTATCGTACCATCTCATAGGGTTATTTTGAAGATTAACAAGTTAAAACACATACAGCACTTATGGTTCTGGCACATAAATAAGTGCTTTATCAGTGTCTGCTGTCATCACTGTCACCATCATCACCATCAGCACAAGCTGCTCCGGGGCAGACATTCTCCAGCTTTGGCTTAGATGTTGGGACCTGTCACCAGGGAAACCCTCTTCTTAGCTGTTTAAGAAATAAGACACCTATTTTTCTAGGAAAAGCTGTACCAAGAAAATTCTACAAAGCCAAGCCTGGAATAAGAGGTGCCCTTCCTTCTGTGGTTCAGGATTTAATCTCTGATGCATGTTTGATGTCTGCCCTGGACAGAAACATGGACAAGAACTGAATCATTTAAAATCACCTCTAGAAAATGTCTCACTAGGTACCATTGTTTTATGGAACACAACCCAGAAATCCCTGCATTATTTTGTGTGTGTCCTTGCAAAATACAAAACACTTTGTGTGTAGTATTTTAAATGTACATAAATGGCGTTGTGGAATAGATTTCCCCCCATTTTTCTATGCTGTACCATATTTTAAAAATCTATTTATGTTGCTCTGTGTGTGTAAAATTTTCCTTACTCCTGGATTTTTTTAGTTCTGTTAGTAGCATATGATATTATGTTTCAGCTATGGGGCAGAGACAGAAACTAATTTATTAAAATCTAATAGGTTGCATCAAAAAAAACCCCACAATTAAAATAAACTTAAAACAAAAGAAAACAAAGTATTTGTACACTGAGAACTATAAAACATTGTTGAAATAAATTAAAGAAGACAAATAAATGGAATGACATCCTATGATCATGGATTAAAAGACTTAATATTACAAAGATGTCAATACTCTCCAAAGCAATCTGCAAATTTAATGCAATCCCTATCAAAATGCCAATGACATTTTTTTGTAGAAATAGAAAAATCCATCCTAAAATTCATACAGAATCTCAAAGAACCCCAAATAGCTCAAACAATCTTAAACAAACAACAAAGTTAAAGAACTTACATTTCCTCATTTTAAAATGTACTACAAAGCAACAATAATCAAAACAGTGTGGTGCTGGCATAAAGACAGACGTACAGACCAATGACAGAAGAAATAAATCCTCACATATATGGTCAAATGATTTTAAATAAGGGTGCCAAGACCCTTCCATGGGGAAAGGACAGTCTTTTCAACAGTGTGCTGGGAAAACTAGATATCAATATGTAAAAGATACTATGAAATACTATGTACAAAAATTAACTCAAAATAGATCAATATTAATTAACTAAACATAAAAGCTAAAATTATGCAACTATTAGATGAAACTATAGGGGGAAAGCTTCATGACATTGAATTTGGCAACAATTTACTGGATATAACACCGAAAGCACAGACAACAAAAGAAAAAATAGATAAACTGAAGTTCATTAAAACGTAAAACTTTAGGGCATCAAAGGACACTATCAACAGAATAAAAAGGAAACTCAGAATGGGAGAACACATTTGCAAATCACATATCCAATACAGGATTAATATCCAGAATGTATAAAGAACTCCTAATACTCAACAAAAAACAAACAACCTCATTAAAAAATGGGCAAAGGACATGAACAGACATTTCTCCAAACAAGATATACAAATGGTCAATAAGGGCATGAAAAGATGGTCAACATCACTAATCGTCAGAGAAAAGCAAATCAAAACCACAATGAGCCATCACTTCATATCCAGTAGGGATGGCTATTACCATAAACAAACACAAACTAAGTATTGGCTATGGATATAGAGCAACTGAAACTCTTGAGCTGTGTTGGTGAGAATGTAAAATAGTACAGCAGCTGTGGAAAACAGAACAGTAGTTCCTCAAAATTAATATTAAACAGAATTGCCATATGATCCAGCAATTCCACTTCTGTATACATACACATAAAAGAATTGAAAGCAGAAACTTGGACATATATTTGTATATCAATGTTCATGCTAATATTCATAGCAGCCTTATTCACAATAGCCAAAAGGTGGAAACCCAAGTATCCATTGGTGGTTGAATGGATAAACAAATTATGGACTATACATACAATGGAATAGTATTCAGCCCTAAAAAGGAATGACATTTTGATACATACTACACTGTGAATGAACCTTGAAGACATTATGCTAAGCATTAAAATAAGACAGACACAAAAGGACAAATACTGTATGATTCTGCCTTATATGAAGGACCTCGAATAGTTCAAGTCAGAGACAGAATGATTCTATGTTATCAGGGGCTGGAGGGAGAAACAATTAGGGAGTTATTATTTAATGGGGACCGAGTTTCAGTTTGGGATGATGACAAAGTTCTGGAGACGGATAGAGGTAACGGTTGCACAACAAAAGGAATGTACTTAATGCCACTGCACTGCACACTTAAAAATGGTTAAAATAGTAAATGAAAAAAATAACAGGAATACTCAATTTTTTTGTTTCTTCCCCACTGCCTTTCACATGTAGGGAAAACAGACATAACCAGAAACCCAGAACAGACTTTCACAATCAACTGCGTTTTCAGAGGAAACATTTGGTTGCTATAAACACCCAAATCACTGCCCATAGAAACCACAAGCATTGTCAACCCAATTTTTTAATGGTTTTGTTTTTTTAAATCCTTAAACAAAGGGAAAAAGCAAGACCAGGAAAGACAAAAATCACAAACCCTGTCTTTTCAGTATGCACAGCAGGAATCAAAGGTAACAGGTAAATAGTTAAATATAATCATGAAAGAAAAATGAAAACAATGGCTAGGGCCTGCCCCCAGCACCTGCTCTGATGGCTGTGTGCACCAGAGATTTTCTGCAAAGCAAGGCTGCAGCTCCCCGGACAGAAGAGACTTCCCAAGGAATCTCTTGTCCTTCTGCCAGTGTGAACAGATATCGCTGAGGAACTTTTCAAAGGTACAAAAATATCCCCAAATTGTCATTTGACCTTTAAAAATGACACTGGCATTTTAATCTTGTAATCCTGAGTTTATTTAGATGATAAACAACATGTCCACACATGGACCATACCATAATTAAATTCTCATTCCCATCGGCTGACAGAGCAGCATCTCAGGGCTCCCAAGACGGGTAGGATTGGGGCAGCCACCGTAGCTAGGTGGTTTGGTGACATCTTGCCTTCTGGAGCCTCTCCACAGCTCCTGTGGCCACTGACTTCTGAGAGGAGCAGAGGTCCAAAGAGGGAAGTTGCCCTATTTCCCCACTTTACATGAGCATCACCTCATTTCTCACAACCATATACATCTGTATCAGGCCCTGTGAGGAAGCTAGTATCAGGGCTTTTCCTTATTTATAAAATAGACATTGTAGTTTGTACCTCAGAGACATCATGACAATTAAACTGCTCTATGCACCTCTAAATGCCTAGAGTGGGGCATAGCACACAGTGGAAAAAAAAAAAAAAAAAAAAAGTTAGTTTGTTCCCCCTGAGGTCATGAGGGGTGAGGGCTTCTGGCGCAGCCAGGCCTGGAGCTCATTGTCCAGTTCCTAACTGAGTGCTCCTTCGACCAAAACAGCAGTTCTCAGACTGAGGGTGCAGGTCGCTGAACGCATACAGACTCTCCATGGAACATGTGAGCACAGAAAGGCATCTGTTCTCAGGCCCTCAGCAATCCTACATGTGCTCTCCCAGAACTGGCCTCTCAGAAAGGGGGCCCCATTCTGCCTTCCCTCCGCTGCCTCCCATCACAGAAGGGCAACGTCTCATCCATCCTGAATCATATTAAATGTACTGTCCCACCGTGGTCAAACCTCCAAGGCACCACATGAAGGTAATTAAGAATATTACTGTCTTTATTGAGAAAGTTGATGTCTCTAATGAATGGCTAATAAATCCTTTTGGAAGACAGAAGGTTTCTAATTACTTGCTTTCAACAAAATTGAAGGAGAACTAATGTTGTCAATTGATCATTAAAATAGTTTTTGCTGAGAGATCAACGTAGGATTTTTGGCTTAGAGTTTAAGAGTTCAAAAATTGAAGAACATCACTTAAGAAAAGGTTTTCCATCTTATTTACTTCTTTATGTGAGAAAGGTTAACCTAATGGGAACATAAGTTATGCTAAACCTTATCTCTTTCTAGCAATAACTATTTATCAATGAATACTGAGTATACATCAACAACAAAATGCTCCATCCACTTCATTAAGAAATCAATTTCCAATATATGCAGCTTTTATGCTTAATTACCCAACTTATTACTTTGATTACTTATTAACTGTGGCTAATTGTAATGTTAACTCAACCTAAAGTCACAGGAAGTTTTGAAAAATTTAAATTCTGTCTACATTTATTTTTGTTGATACTGAAGATATACATGATAGGAAGATCAGTAAATGACCTTGCACCTCAAAATATTAGGCTAGGATAAAATTCTGAGGGAGAATAGAGATAGAAAAAAATAATATAAAATTTCCAAAGTACTTAAAAGTTAAATGAATGATGGTGGATATAAAACTATTATAGTATTTGTAATATCCACTGGATATACTTAAGTTCATTTATAAATGTCAATATTGATAATATATTGGAAATCACATCCTTTGCAATGATTTTAAATGGCTTCTTAAATTTAGACATCAACTTGAAAATATCCCACAGGGTGTGCAATTTCACTAAGTTCTTTAGGAATGAACGGAAACTGTTGAGCACCACTGCACCAGACCACGATTCCTGCCAGAGGCTGACCTGGAGTCTCTGAAGAGACGTCACAGGGTCTGGGAAGAAAGAACGGCGAGTACCCACCTATGAATGCAGATTCATAGGCAAGGGGAAACCAGGGGACACTGTGGGTACACACAGCCCACTCCAACTGCTACATCTTCCCCATTTTGGCAGGAAATAATCTTTAAAATGTTTATGAAAATTTAAGCAATGTTTGAAAAATGAGGAACAAGGTGAGGGTAGACCACCCAATAAGTGCCCGTCAGCTGAAGGCCGGCTCAGGGTCTCATTAAAGGATGGAGGGGGTTGGGCACAAGGCACAGCTGTCAAATTGGATCTTTTCTGCCTCCTCCAATCAGTGCTGGATAGAGAGATACTGCTGACCTTCCCAGCCCTAGCAAATGACCTTAAACATTAAGCTATTGCGTCTAATTATGTGCTTTAAAAGTCAGTTCATTTCATTCCTATTAAGTTGCCCTCTCCTTTGTAGGATACTACCTCTTCGATTCATTCATTCATGTCAGAAATAATCTATTGTGTAATATGCCCCAGGTCCCTGCTAGGTGCTGGGACTACAACAGTTAACTAAAAATCAAGCCCAGGACCTGCAGGAAGTTTAGTATTCTGCTCTGAGCTACATGCAAGCCAATGCGCTAGTTTTCACACACTCATTAATTAGCCTCAGACCTCAACCCACAGGAGAACACCCTTCTACCTCCTCTGAACCTAAAATGTCTTTTAGATGCTTTTTATTCTCTCAATCTCACTTCCTTCCAGGACTCTTTGTAGACAAGCCCTATTTAACACTTGTCCCTCCAATCACTGTAGTAACCTAACGATGTAATTAAGATACCAATGTATGCAGTTCCACTTGGGTACAGACTAATTGGGAAAGCCAAGCACCTCTACCCCCTGTACTCCCACCGAGACCTCCAGAAACACAATCCAGATTTCAGGGACAGAGTATTTAGATGCATCTGACCAACTGAGACAGTGCAGCTATCTGGTAACCCTCCCCCCCCCCCCATTGGCATAGTATCACACTTTGACACGCAGGAGATAAGAAGTGGCTGCCTGCTTTTCCACCTCATCCTCTGATCATGGAAGCCCCCTGTGATCAAGGACACCTGTCAGTTCTCAAGCTATTCACATACCCTCTTTTCTCAGGTTCATAAATATGACTCTCTCCACCTGGAGAGGTCCAGATGCCGGCTGGGCCCAGATTTCTCAGGAGCAGGTGCCCTGTCTGGGCAGCAACATGGCCTGTGGCCTGGCCTACACTGATTGTTACCAAGCAGCCAGGGGCCTGGGGACCCAGAGCTCGCTGTCGTCACAGGAGAACGAGGAACAGGTGGTCAAGGTGCTGAGTGACGCCCAGGAGCAATGCCAAGACGGCCACCAGGTCCAGTCAACATCTTCATTGGGAAAGTTCTGCAACAGCTCCATTGCTACCTAGGGCGCGTGGGTCCCAACCCACCCCTGGACTGTGCCTAGCTGGTTTGGAGTCTCATCCTTGCCTTCCCTGGGCAATCCCATGAGGCAAAGTGACTTTACTGTCCTCCCCTGAGGAAGGGGGGAGCTGGAGGGGTCAGAGCTAAGAGAAGCTCCCTGGCAGCGCTGGAGAGCTCTTGACCCCTTTTCTCTGGTGGCCCAACTGTGCCCTTTCTCCCCTCCTCTCTTACACATTGAATAAACCACCTCTGCTCCATGTGGGCCCAAGTACTCATCCCCCTTCCAAAAAAAAAAAAACAAAGAAAAAGAAAAAAAAAACAACCCCAAAAAACCCTACAAGTCCAGCAGGTGCTTCTGCTTTACACTCACAGGCACCTGCACGTCTCTCCACAGGCACTGATTTTAGCGTGTATACTTACTAGTCCAGATGCTCAGTCCGTGCGAGCTGGGATGCCGTGTTCACAGCTATATTACTTCTGCCATAATTAAGTGGAGGATGAGGCAAAACTGATTAATGATATTTAAATACCTTCTGAATGCAGTCATGTTTAAGCTCAGGTAGGTAGAAGGAATCTCACAGAATGACCCACTATTACAGCTAAGATACAATTATCTTAGATAACTGAAATCCCAATTAATGAATGGTCAACATTTAGCACACTCAGCTTTCATTAGAGATGTAATTTATATAATTTATGATATAATTTATAAATGTCTGATGTTCAGGTTGAAGGAACAACAGTCTTAGATTCTGCATGTAACATATACACTGTCTCAAGTTCCCTTCCACTGATAAAGGAGGACTGACTGATGAGGGGAGAAAACAACTGAGTGTTTAGTTATTTTGGGAAAAAGACCAAATAATCTGACTTATGGTAGAGAACAACACCCGTCATGTGGGGTCTCAGCTCCCGCTCCCCACATAAGAATGCAGGATATGGTGAGGCCAAAAAGGAACACCCATGGAACCATAGATGGGGGAGTCATACCAGTGTATTCTCGCTGGCCGCTAGGTTGGAGACACAGGAAACAGGAGCCACACGATCCGCAGCCCCGCGGTCCGCTTCTCTGCCAACCAACCCCTTGCTAACTGCAATCCGTGCTTGGTAGCTCAGCCACGGCAGTTATATCAGTGGCCAATGGCTAACTGGTTTCAGGTGATAGCCAACTAGTCACAGCTGATGGCCATCTACTACCCAAGCCAGCACCTTTCCTCATGAAGCCGAGAGCCTGGAAATTGCTCTCTGAAACCCTATCCCCACAGCCAAAAAGGAACACTAACCGAGCCATAGATAAGAGAGTCATACCATTGTATTCTCCCTGGCGGATGGGTTGGAGACACAGGAAGCAGGAGCCACATGAGCCACTGCCTGCCATCCGCTTCTCTGCCGTCCGCTTCTCTGCCGTCCGCTTCTCTGCCGTCCGCTTCTCTGCCAGCCAACCAACCAAGCCCCCAACGTAGCCACGGCAGTTATATCAGTGGTTAATGGCTAACCGGTAACAGCTGATGGCCACCTACCGTGTTTCCCTGAAAATAAGACCTAGCCGGACCATCAGCTCTAATGCGTCTTTTGGAGCAAAAATTAATATAAGACCTAGTCTATTTCACTATAAGACACAGTCTTATATAATAAGATATAAGACCGGGTTTTATATTAATTTTTGCTCCAAAAGACTCATTAGAGCTGATGGTCTGGCTAGGTCTTATTTTCAGGGAAACACGGTAATAACTGAGCCAGCACCTTTCCACGTGAGGCCGAGAGCCTGGAAACTACTCTCTGGGACTCTGTCCCCACACCCCCTTCAGCATAGCCATCTCCAAGCTTTTCCTAGCATGCAAAAAAACTCAACCAATGATTTATTCATTTTGTTTTTTGTTTTTTGTTTTTTTCATTTTGTTTTTAAATCCAGAGAAATGCCTAATCCCAGAAGAAATCAGACAAGAAAATGAACAACCCTTCTACCAACACGTGAGTAGTTCCATGAGTCCCGCAGTCCAGGCCCTTGGTAGCCAGTGTAACCCACCCAAAGGGGAGGAGAGGCTCAGAGGTCCCTAGGTTGCATGTCTGTGTTCCAGGGAGGGGGCTGCCTCAGCCTCTGGGGAGGGAGCAACCAGCAGGTGTCTGTCATCCACATTTGCTTCAGCTCACGTTGGTCCAGGTGCTCAGCTCCGCTTCTCTGTCCCCATGGTAACCTTGAAACAATTCAGTATGGTCTCCCATTTCCACCCCACCCTGAAAAGTATCTTCCCTTCCTTCAGTTCTGTCTACCCTGAGAAGCTATCCAGTAGGTACAGTTAACTGTTGCACACATATCAACGGAGGAAAAAAAATAATTTTAGTGTTTTATCTTCTTGTAGAAATGACCGATTCTTACTTGTTCACAAGAATATGTAATTCAAAAATATATAAGACTACAGTTTATGTACTAAGTTGTCAGTTTTCACCTGACTTGAAAGAATACTGTAAAAATCAAATGGTCTATAAGTGAGGTAGTGAGGGAGGAGATAACATTTTCATAAGAACAAATGATATCAGGAAAAAAAAGTCATAAGGAAAATTAGAAGTTGATATCATCAAGAACAGACCTGAGTTCAACTATGACAGAAGCTGGTAGCACTATCAGAAGACTCCTGCTGATCAAATGCTTTCCTTAGCACAGTGACATGCCTCCATCTGACCGTACCTGTTAGCTGAGATGAGCTGTGGGCTGTACAACCAGGGCACTCAGGTTCAAGATCCTGTCTCTGAACAGCTGCATGACCTTTTCAAGTTACTTCCCAGCACTTCTGCTCAAGTATTAAAAGGGATGCGGATTATACCGACTATATTAGATTCAGGCTGCACCTTTAAAAATCCCTGTATTCACCAAAAACTGTGTTCGTGACAGTAAATATCAGCATTATCATGGGGGCAGGTGGAATGTGTACAGTACTAGTACCTAGCTCAGGGGCTGCTGGAAGGAGCAAATAAGTTAATACATGTAAAACCCTAAGGGTGGTTCCTGCGCAATAGCAAATGCTCAACTGATGTCAGCTGTATTTTGCTTGTATCCATGGTAAAGGATATTTTTAACATTTACTTAAGGTTGTACACAAAAATTACCAGGTATGAACAATGGATTATATTACTTTTTTATATGAATTGTAAATCTATTCTAAACCTACCTACCTCTCTATCTATGGACTGGTATAACAATTTTATTTGTGTTTTGGGGAGCGAATTTGAGAAGCATGCAAAACTTAAATTTCATACTTCAATAGCACTGCAAATCGAATATACAACAATGTGTTATCTTAACTTAGACAGACTGAGCAAATATTCCATCAGAGTCCAAAAGGTTTGAATAGACATATCTGAACATTATTGAATTCTGTACCAAAAAAGCATTATTCAATACCACATGGAATTGTTAATAAATAAGACTGTTCATTTCGGTTCTTCTATTTTGCTTTTGTAGCATGCCTTAAAAGTAATTACTATTCCATTACTGTTCACACAAAAGAAGAACTACTACCAGCTTGTAATTTAGAGGCAAGAGGAGTAGATAGAAGAAAATGGAGTCACCTACTATAGAGTCCAAGATATTCCATGAAGCAGACAACAGCCTACATGTTTAAAATACACGCATTCATTGCACCAAACAATAATCTGGACATGTCTTCATGTCTATTCATGAGAAAGAATAGTCAGTGAAAAGTAGGTTGTGAAAAATGATGGGACAAGACAACAGGAAGAGGCAGAGGGGAGAATGTCTTTTAAACCCAAATAGTTATTTCTGGTCCATTAAAATATCAAAATCCAAATGAAAACTGCTGGTCTCCAAAGAAAACTCTGTCAAAAACTAGCCATAACTCAAGTACTATACACCTAAGGAGGGTCAAGAAAATCTATAGATTTAATACTGATAGTCTAAGAAAATTGGCTACAGTTTTATGAACAGCTTTGTGGGGACAGAGTCCCAGAGAGCAGTTTCCAGGCTCTCGGCCTCACGTGGAAAGGTGCGGCTCGGGTAGTAGATAGCCGTCAGCTGTTACCAGTTAGCCATTAGCCACTGATGCAACTGCTGTGGCTGAGCTAGCGAGTGCGGGTTGCAGTCAGCATGGGGTTGGTCAGTTGGCAGAGAAGCAGGTGGCAGGTTGCGGATCATGTTGATCCTACTTCCTGTGTCTCCGAATCAGCCACCAGCCAGAATATAGTGGTATGACTCCCCTATCTGTGGCTCCGTGGGTGTTCCTTTTTGGCCTCACCATGTCCTGTGTTCTTGTGCAGGGAGCGGGACTAGAGACCCCGCATGACAATCTTTTTACAAAATTCTCACATTTTATCAGATTTATGGCACAACTATTAATATGCTTCCAGACAGGGAGAAGCAAAACACAAGGGACACATTTTAGGTAAAACAATCTTTTTATGCTACACCTAAGAGAATCTTCTGGTGTTCTTCACTTTGAAAAAATCATTACTCTACCTACACTAAGTAAGCGTATCAAGGGTAAAAGGAAAGGTAGACCTTTTGTCTCCTTTCAGGAATCACATACAGAATTTACTATTAGGGGGAGTGCTTAACATCGTGAATTTGAATATCCTTCAGATTATAGCTCCAATAAGCCACGTGTAAAGGGAGGAGCTTATAAATGCTTCAGCAAAGGAGCAAGACGGAGTTAAACCTCAACCCCTTTCCTTCTGCCTAGTGAGCAAATCACTTAATAGCATCCAACAAAAAAATCCAAACAAAGGGCCTCCTGAGTTCACTGCCTGTCATAAACATCTTCAAAGTGCAGTCTCATGAACTGAGTCCTTTCAGGATCTCCTTAAGTGTCTCAGAGTCGGCCTGCTTCCAGTCTTACCTCATTAATGTTAAATTTTTAAAAGTTTTTGTTCTTGCTTGGAAAGTGCTATTTTTTTTTTTAACCTTTCAGTTTAATTGATTTGCAAAGGTGAAAGCAGCTTCACCTGAAAAGCATCAGCTTTAAACTCAGGAAAGCTTGGAAGGTTTTCCAGTCAAGAACAGAAATCTGATCATAGCATTATTGAAAATATGACTGGATAAAGAGTCAAGTTTACCTGTAGTTGTTGCTTTTATTAAAGCAGTTTAAATTCTTTGCAAATAAGCTGTTCCAGAGAGCTAGATCGATAGGGAGCACAGACAGGGAGGGATTAGCTGTATCCGGAGAGCCAAACCTCATCAATGCCACACGAAGAGCAGTAGTTGATGACCTACTGGAAACCTGAGACCCCCGACCACCTCCTTCACCAATGGCCAGCCCCAGTTTCTATAGCTACAACTCACACTGAACTTCACTGGCAAATGGATTTGCCTGTTAGGTAGGATTGTTCAGTTCAAATATTTCTTTCCTGGCTGCACAGCTCAGTTGAAAAGGAAGGCTGAAAATTAGCTGTATGGGAGAAGTAAGTAGTCTGCCAGTTAGCACAGAGGAATAATTGAACATGGATTGACTGTTGCGCCTTTAATTTAATTTGGAGACCTTTCATCTTTTACTTTCCTTCATTTGCAGCCAATGCTTAGTGAGCTAATTTGTACCTGGTTCATTTTCCTCCTTTTATCTTATCTACGTTAACATCAACCATGGAAATTAGAAGCACTATGAATAAAAGATGAAGCCTGACTTGGGACCTTCTTTCCTTAAGTACCGTGAATTACTTGAAAACTAATCTGTGTGTGTGTACATATAAAGGGCTGAGATACGTGCCTCTGTCCCACAGCTTGCCTGATCAGCACCTTCCTTTCCCCCAAGGAGCTTCAGGGTTTAGATGTTTTATCTGGTCCCACTTTTTCTCGGATAGAGCAATGTCGAGACTATAATCCACATGGAATCATTAATCCTAGAACCGCTGTAGGGTAGGCCATCCCATTAGTGCATAAAAGTAAAGATGCATAAATTCCAGTAACTTTATTTTTTAGAGAGTTCGATACTGTTTGCCAGGAAAACTGTGTATCAACAAATATGCGTGGTGAACAGATGCCTACTCTGCCCAAAAATACTGGGAGGGAGGAGGGATGGTAGTAGAGAAAGCACTCATAAAATGACTGCCTGGGAAGAACTTCTCTAAGCGATAGAATTTAAATTCTAAGTGGATTATGCATATTGTGCTTAAAAAAAATTCCTTCTGTTGTGTATTTTGTATACTTGGCACCTGTCCATAAAAAGTGTTGCACATGCTCTTAAGTTCATTTGATTATTTCACTACTTCCAACTGTACACAATTTTAATGTCTTGAAAGTTTTGCAAGCTTTTTCTTCATAGTTTCCTCTGGGCAATGCTACTTTTTTCTCCTCATCCTCTCCTTTCTCTTATATTCCCTCCCTCTAGTCCCTTCTCCTCCTGTGGACCAGTGAAAAAACCTACTGGATTCTTCTTTTGCTGCTTACTATCCACCACCACCAAGCCTTCCTTTCAGTTTGGTTAGCATTCAAGAAAGTCTGTACTAAATCATTTCACTACCTGTAGTGCCAACTCTTCCACTCACCTAACACTTCACACTAAAGGGCTAGAAGCTGGAAATAAACTGAAAATCACCCCTCCCTTCGCAGCTCATCCTCCTAAAAGGTTAATTAATAATGATGTGCATTAGTCTACATTCACAAGACTACACATTTTCACAGATAAGGCAATTTCCAAGTTGGAGGGGGAAAAAATACTTTGGATGAACTGAAATGTAAATGTCTTCACTTCAGAATACAAACCATGTCTTTTTAGGGAGAGACTATGCAAGCAGAATCAAAATAAAAGCCCAACTTAAAAAAAATCAGATGATATCTCATCTTGGCTCTAATAAAGACTATACCATACAATGTCAAGCGTATTTATTTCTTCTGAAGAAACATACAGAAAGCTCTAACATCGGGCTTGAAATGATGGCAAAGAAAAGATGGAGAGCAATCACTAGTCCTTTTATTCATGAAGGAGAGGATGAATAGAAATGAAGGTGGCAATTGCCCTTAAGAAATGGATTTTTTTAAAAAGCCACATAGGCAGCAAAATTAAACTGGAAGAGTACAGACTAGCTTCCTCCTCAGATTAAGAAATCCAAACCAGTATTAGGAAGAAAGTGTGGGGCATATGTGATTAGTAGACAAACTGCCCAGTTCACTTTGGGGGTAGGAGGGACTTTGGCGTATCAGGGGTAGGATGTCAAGGAATTTGGGGAAGAGGAAGGCAACGGTCCCAGGGGACGTCAAAGAATCCGAGATTGTTTTCAGCTATATTTGTGTATAAGGAAGAAGAAAACTGACATAACCCATGTAACTCAGTCTCATTTGCAGAACACACACACACACACTCACTGCAAAATACCAGCCTTAAGAAATAACACTTGTTCTAAACCCCGTGGGCTGGCCTGGTTCACATGTGGCCTTCCAGGGGAAAAGAGGGCCATTTCAGCAGCAGCGGGCCAGGCTGCACTCAGGACCTCACAGGAGCACAGGATGAGAGTGGCCTGGCTGACTCACCTAAGAGAGGTCTTAAAGAAAGGTCGAGAAAAGGAACGGGGCAGTGCAGCTGATATCTCGGGTTGACAAACGACATAACCATCGGGCAGAATAGTCTCAAATCATTTGCCAGAGGGTTTCCTTGAAAAAGAGGCAGTCTGCAGAGTTGGAAAGGACCTTTTGCGTGGTGCGGGAAGAGACAAAGGGAGGACTCCCCAGAAGGCACTATTTTCACTAATAATCATTTCTGTGCCAGTGGACTACGCCACAGCAATTTGTCTCTGGGCTGATTTGTAATCACTACTTCACCTTCCTCCACATAGGGTTCTAGACTCCAAATCACACCTGTGTGCACTGTACACCAAGCCGCCCCCCACTGTGCAGGGTCCCTCCCTGATCGCCTCCTCTGGAAGCTCGCCTCCCCATATGGGCTCCATCCTCAGGCCAGCCAGCCTGTTCTTGGAAATCACTCCCACGCCCCACACCTCTGCTACTCCCTTGGCCCAAACTTGGGCCAGGTGGACAGCAAAGCTCCTGACCAGACGCTTTCCATTAAATCACAATGGTCCTCACCCCCTCTCCACTCCCATGGCCAGCGAAACACACCGGGACCAGCTGAGGCTGCAGGCGAGGAGCGCTCCACATGGAGTCCCAAAAGGGCGCAGAGAAAAGTGAGAACTTTAATAAAGTGCAGCCGCAGCCCGGCCCGCCCCGAAGGCCCCTCCCGCCCTGGCCCCCAGGTGGGGCGGGCAGGCAGCTACCTCCTGGAAGAGCTCCAGACTGTAGGTGTTGTCGTCGTCCGCGAAAAAGAGCACGCCAGGCTGCGATCGCTGATGCTGGTGCCTCTGGCGCAGCCAGGCGAGGCCGGCGTTGCGCTGCTCGGTGGCGCGCGGCAGTCCCGGCCTCTTGTAGCGCCGCGGCGTGGGCACGTGCAGGTGCGTGCTGGGCAGGCCGGCCCGAGCCAAGAAGCGGCTCACCAGCTCGCTGCGCGCCGCCGCGTCCTCCACCAGGATCCAGTGCAGCTGCGCCACCTGGCGGAAGGTGTTGGCCAGGCGGGTCAGCTCGGCTTTCTGCACCGGGCGACTGTAGGTAGGTGTGATGGCATAGATGGTGGGCAGAGGCGGCTCCGGCTGCGGCTGTGGCTGCGGCCGCGACTCGTTGCGCTTCTTTAATCCGCGCCCGGGGCCGCTGTCGGGGCCACCCCTGCGGAGCGGGTGTCGGGTGCCACTGCGGCCCACCGCATAGGGAGAGAAGTAGGGGCGCGGGGTGAGAGGGGGCGCCGGCCTGCGCGTGTCCACGTCGAGCATGATGATGACGATTAGGATCCAGGGCAGAAGGATGAAGAAGCGGCTGAACAGCACGGACTTCATTGTGCGCTCTTCCCCGGCTCCTCGGTTGCCCCTAAGAGGGGCCAGTCGGGGGACCCCAGGGCGCAGTTTGGACGGCGGCAGCTCCCGCACTCAGGAAGCCGCGGCTGGCGCGCTCTTCATAGGGTCTGGGGGCGCTGCGGCGACCTGGAGCCGCGGGGCTCAGCGCCGGGCCGTAGGGGATCCGCACTGGTGCCAAAGAGCTAAGGCACCGGGGAGTGCAGGTGGGTGGGCAGGCGCTGCTCCCCACTCGGGGTGAATCGGCGGGAAGCGGGACTGGGTCCAGCCGCACTCTGCTGGCCCCGGAGTTGTGCGGAGCGCCGGGAAGGCAGTGATCCCTACCGCGCTCTTTCTAAAGAGTAGGAGCTGGGAGTCGGACGGACCCCTAGGCGCCTCGCCGTTCCTGTCCCGGGGCGCTGCGAGCAAACAGAGTCCAACCGAGGACCCCCCAGTGCGCTTTCTGGGGCAGGCGCTGAGGGCTTCCCTTTGTCACATCCCAGCCGGGGCGGCGAGAACCGGGAGGGGACGCCGGGGATGCAGTACCCCAGCCCTGTTCAGGCGCTGCAGCGGAAACCTGCACTTCAATCCCTCGCTCTTCTCTTCTCAACCTCTCCAGGCTCCGGCGGCAAGATCCCAAAGCAAGGAAAGAAAGAAAAAGCGAGGGGGCGGGGGCGCTGCGGACTCCGGCGTCCTCCGGGTCCTCCTGTGGGAAGACAGCAGCGCTGCTACTGGCGGAGAGGGGCTGATAGAGGGAAGTGGGGAGGGTCCGGCTCTCCGCGGGGTCTGGCGCTGACGGCCCCGCGAGCGAGCTCTGGAGGCGGCTGCTGCACCGCGAGAGGCGGAGCGGGAGGAGGGTCCCCGAGGGGCGCACGACCTCCAGGAGGGGGTGGATGCTTGTTCGCTGGTCTCCGCGCGCTCCTAGCTTTCTGAAATACTGCAAGGTCTTTGGAGATAAGCCAGGACAACCCACTGACGTGAGGAAAACTCGGGAGACAGGGTGCGGAGTGAAAAGGAGAGGTTGGCGAGGGCAAAGGATCGCGTCTTCGGCTCCCAGCTGCGGGGTTGGTGTGCTGGGGGTGCGCCGAACAGCGGCAACAAAAAGCGCTTGCACTGAAAGGCAGAAATCAATAGAAGCCCTAGGAGACCGAGAGGAGGGGGCGCACATAGGTGTTTAGCATGTGAGACAGCCCGTAAGAATCAATCCGAAGGGTCGCTGCCTGTCTGCAGTGACATCACTGGGGGAACATTCCTAAAACTCCACTTGAATATGTTTAACTGATTTTTCTTCGGTAATCTGGAGTCACAGCTCCTCGCAGTTCGCTGCCATCGGAATTATTCTGTTTGATCCTCCCAACGAGCCTTTTTTAGGAGGCCTGGGAAGTAGAACCACCTTCATTTTCTGTGTGGGGAAGCTGAGGCTCAAAGTTTAAAGTGGTTCTTCCGAGGTCAGTGGCTTCCCCTGTGCACGGCCTGCACAAACCACTCCCGACACAGCCCGATTGGGTGGGGCTGGTCCTCGGAGATGTAAACACGGTGCAATTAAAATCCAACCGAGCGTACAATAACGTGTAGAACCGTGACAGTGTCTGGAAGACAACGAACGAGTAAACAATTGGTGCTTAGTTTGGACTTTTTCTATCTAGCGGACCTAGGAGCTGAGACCCTGGCTGTCTGTAATGTACTGGGAAGAAAGAAGAGGAGCCACGCTTCACAGTCACGTTCGAGGGAGATGCTAGCAAAGCAGCAGGAAAGCCCTTTGAACTCCCCTCCCCCCAGCCTATGATAATTTCCGAGTCCATGTTCCCTCTGTTGTCTGTTTTCCTGTCTTGTTCACAAATAAATCCCCCCGATTGCTCTTCTGAGGGCGCGATGGAGAGCGCGCCCTGGCGAGGCCCTTCCAGGCTTTCTCACGCTCCTCCTTTTCTCAGCCCTACTCCTGCTGCTCCCACCTACCATCAGGCATCGGTGCGTCTGTAAGTTTCCCCAACTTGCCCCTCGCAGTCTGTAACCTGAGAGTGAAATGGACAGATTTCACACGCTCCCCCCACACCCACCCAAGGACAAACCTTTTGTCCTGACATCCCTGTATCATCCACAGTTCTTACTTTAAATTCGGCAGATTAGTGAATCCTAAACATAGGAAACAATGCATTTATTAGACCCCTTCCCGTAGTCTCAGCTAGCCTAATGGAGCTCTGAATATAACAGCCTGAGGAAAACGTGTCCTGGTCAGGCCTGGGGGTACACCCCCGGAAATCAATATCAGCATTTTGGGGAAGGAGGGAGGGGAGAGAATTCAGTATACAGTTTTCTTAAATACTAGAAAACAGCGCGCGCGCTCACACACACACACACACACACACACACACACACACACTCTACAAAGATTACCGAAGTCTTCATCCTGTTGGGATTTTTAAATGTAACTGAAGAGAAAAGCCCTGTGTGCTAGCTGGAGAAAAGCTCATATGGTTACTGGATTGTGTTAAAAGGTTCACTAACCATCCTTAGTAGGGAACTCTTGGTTATTCCCATAATACCATAAAACCTATTTCTTAACTGCTGCTTCTCCAGCAACCAGGGCTTTTCAGAGATGAGACACTTTCAAAAATCCATCAAATTTTGGAACTTGAGATTTTAGCTGGTGCCTAGAATTCACAGGTGTCGTACAACACAACACGACTAGCACATCCACATCACCGCGGTCACTTCGTCTTTTCTATTGTCCTTCATCAGCACGAGCATTCAGGTTCACCGCATTCCATCCTCCCTCGGGAGCACCATGGTTCTTGGAGTCAGGCAGACTTGGGTTTGATTCCCAGCTGGGCTACTTGGGCAACGTGAGAAAGTCAATGAGCCTCACAAAGTCTCAGTTTCTCATCTAGAATAGAGAGTTAATAATAATGCATACTTCGCGGGAATTAATCATGTAAGGACTACATAGGGTAAATTAGGTAAAGTATTTTGCAGAGGAGCTGGCCTTAAGCAGGCAGTTAATAAGTGGCTGTTAAACACAGTTTACACATCCTCAAAGGATCTTAACCCAAGAGATCTTGCAGGATTATCATCACACAAAAATATAAAATCAAATCCATTCGAAACAGGTCTGACAATGCCTCCAAAACAGGGTCCCTACCTGTCAGGAAGGCATTAGTGTGGGTGGTACAGTGTTTCCAAGTTGGAGTAGGGAGGGGAAGAAAGAGGAAATCAATTTACCCCAAATACAAGGTGCAGCTTATCAGCAATAAGGATGACATGATTCCAAGTGGCATTTATTTCAAACTACTGAATAGGTCATACTGCTTTACATTCACTATGTCAAAAATGTGGATCCACACCTTTAATGATCAAATCTCAGTAAGGATACACAAAAATTATTAAGAATGTCCATTTGAAGCATAAAACCCGGCTAAAACACTTTTAAGTGCAAAATTTCATCTCTTTTAAAATAGAGAGTTCATCAGATGCCGGAATGGAAACAAATCCTTTAAATGGAAGCTTGAAGAAATGTCACTTTTCTGAAGCATAACCACTGGGTAACTAGTATTTTTCCATGTAGTTTATGATATTCTTACGTGAAACGATATAAACTTGATCTGTGTCTGATGATGAACGTTGCTGGAAGTCATGAGAGTAATTAAAATGATTACCTAACTTCAGAGCTTCTGTACATCCTCTCTGTTTATTTTCATTTCATCTCTCTAATTATTTGTGTAACAAATGAGCATTGCTTCATCTGTACTAATGAAGCCTTTAGATTTGCTGGCAGCAGCCACTGCATTTCAGCATTCAGTTGTTGTTCTCAAATAAACAAACAAAGGTAAAAAAAAATCCCATCTGGGGAGTTAACGAAAACATATTGTATAATCACTAAACATTTACATTCTGCCTTGATGCGTAATACGTAACTGTAACTTCTGCAGCAAAAAGGTTGCAGCAGGGCGAGTGCACTGTATAGAGCTGATCCTATTTGACATTTGAGCCTGGGGTTCTGCTAGTGTAACTAAATCAACCTTCAAATCAGCATTTGGGGACGTCCTTGATATTCTTAGTTAAGTAAGAAAGAGCAGGAAAAAAAATCTATGCATAATTAAGTATCTGTAAGTATCTATATGATGGTATTATAGGTATGCAAATCAGGTTGTAAACAGAATCAGAACTAATTCATGTGCAAGTGTAATGTAATATGAAGGTATTGATAGTCAACCCCAAATGCATGTGAACATAAATACTTTGTTAAAATATCAGACAGAATGATGTGAAAGGGTGATATCAAAATACATTAATTCTAGTAGCCTCAAATTCCAGGGACACATGACAGTTTCACTGATAACTGTCAGAGAAATGACATCCAAAGCACGAATTAAATGGCTCATTTGGTTTATTTTACTTTCATGCATCTGGATCCTCTACAAATATTACTTTTGGCCTAGAATTATTCTAAATTATAGTGTTTACTTACAATTTTAGATGTTTGCAGCTATTATGTACAAAATGTGACATTAGAAGTAGTTTGTTCAATAAAATCCCATTTTTATAGGATGAGTTAGGTTCAAGGTTATTCAGTATAAGCGATTTTCTAGAAAAGTAGAAATTGGCAATTTAACCTAACAATTTTATTAAAAAAATAATTCCATTCAGTTTGAATAATAGCGGAAGCTAAAATATGCCAGTGTTCCTCCTTTCCCTTTACTAATGAATTAGGATACACAAAAACCCAATAAAACATGCAGAAAGACAGAAGCAAATTTTTTTTCACTATCTTAAAAATTGGCATTTACATTAAAATGCTAATTTATTAGAAACAGGATTTTACTATTAAACTACACAACCTACCTTTTCACATTTGCTAGGACAAAGGAGATAATGTAGATGAAAGTATTTCAAACACTATAAAGTTGTTTATACATGTAAAATAGAGGAGATTGGTCATGAGTTGATAATTGTGGAAGCTGGGAGATTACACGTGGACATTCCTTATATAATTGAGCCTATTTTTACATATGTTTCAAAATTTCCATCAAAAAGTTAAAATACGAAAACATTATTATGTACTACAGTTTGTTTACCAAGATAATACTGGTGTCACAGTCCAGAAACTGAGTTGATAAATTGTTCCCTATCTCATTGAATCAGTTTCTTAGTCCTGAAACTAGGTCAATTCAGTTACAGTTATGTCCTATCTTAGGAGGCAATGGTGTAGGTGGAAGTAGAGGGGTGGTGGGAAGAGTCTAAATTAAACCTTTATATAGTATGAGTAAGAGGCATTTCATGAGGGACATTTCTATGGAAACAAAAGAAAAGCAAAGGTTAATGATTAGAACAAACTACAAACTCAGTTTTTGAGTTTGGAGGGAAATCAGTCAAGAAGATTTTTAGATGTTGGGCTTGAAGCATCTTTAGGCAGTGGCAATCAGATGCCTTTTTTTTTTTTTTTTTTGTAGTTTGAATGTCTCTGGTGATGGCATCAGGTGCTGTGGTGACCTTTCCGAGTGGCCTAAACAGCAGCAGGCATAAAGGTTGTCCACACATGATGTGCTGTGATTTATTCGAAATTTATATCAAGTCACCCAGCTTCAGTTTTCGTTTTTAGTGATGTCAAGTCAGAAGGGTGGGAGAAAGATTAGAAACATTAATTATTGACAAGATGCACAAAATGGTAGGAGCTGGTATACAAAGAGGAAGAAAGCTCAAAGTCAGTGAACTGGCACTTTTCGACACTC
Source organism: Rhinolophus sinicus (assembly GCF_036562045.2). Classification (NCBI taxonomy): domain Eukaryota; kingdom Metazoa; phylum Chordata; class Mammalia; order Chiroptera; family Rhinolophidae; genus Rhinolophus; species Rhinolophus sinicus. The sequence goes on from NC_133755.1 coordinate 109,669,920, forward strand.
CACAAGGGTGTGTTATAGCTTTTATTGAAACAGAATTTCCTCCCTACAATCACCCACATTTTTATCAAAGATAATTGACACAAGACTAATTTGTTTGTAAAAACAAGTCTACTGTCATTAAACTTGGTGTGATTATTTACATAAGTACAACAAGAACAATGATTTATCATAAGGCTCTTTTTAAGTCTGCTTTGCTGGAATTTTTAATAAGGAATCTCAGATTGAACCTTTAAAAGCCTATAGAGGTTAATAAGCCAAGTTGGGATCTTGCCACCAGACTTTGCCTGCAATACGTATAGATTTGGGTAAATTTCTTTCTTTTAGAGGTCCCCAGTGTATCTTTTTTTTTTTTTTTTTAATTAGTTTCAGGTGTACAAAACAATGTAATAGTTAGACATTTATACCCCTCACAAAGTGATAACCTACCTCTGTGACATTGTATAATTGTATATAGCTGTTACAATTCCATTGACTATTCCCTATGCTGTACTCCACATCCTGTGACCATATATATATATATATATATATATATATATATATATATATATATGATTATTTGATTATAGTTGACATTCAATATTATTCAGCTTCAGGTGTACAGTGCAGTGGTCAGGCGTCTACACAAGGTAAAGGGATTAGAAAGCACAAATTAGTAGCCACAATATTGCCACAGGGATATGAAAGACAGTTTGGGGAATATAATCAATAATGTTGTAAAGACTTTGTAGGGTGTCAGACGGGCACTTGTCTTATTAGGGAGACCACTTCAAGGACGGTGTAGACAGCCCAATGTATCTTAAGTTTCCTATGAGGTCTGCCAAGAAGTGACCTTCCTTACTCACCTGTAAGGCTGGGAATACTGTAAGCAAAATACTAGGCTGGTATTTCAAGGGACTTTATAAGCATTGGCTCCATAAAGTCAGCCTTAGTTCCTTAAATCTGTCTGGTTATATCTAAATCTACGCCAGTATTCTCAAATATGATGTTTCCAATCAAAGCTTTGGTAATATAACTAGTGTTTCCAGCTATGTCCTGTGACAAGGAGAACAGATTCCTATCAGACTTAGGCAAACAAATATAATGCCATGAATATAAGAATATTCAATAAGAGCTTCTGTATTCTGAAGGGATCAAGTAGCGAGAAAAGACAAATGTTTCAATTCTGTTCAAAAACGTATAATTTACAAAATTGCTGTAAATGATAGTTTCAGAGAAAAGAAAAAATGAATTTCTTAAATCTGGAAGATAAAATATTTAAAGACCAGTAATGTTTTAACAAAAATTAATTTAAAAAATCGGTTTATTTAGTCCCATGTAATTAATTCTTGTTTTGCTTAATCTTGGATTAGTAATTTTATGAATCAATCTATGAAGTTTCTCCATTAGCTTTCTAGAAATGTAATTCAGTGATACGATTTTAAAGTTATCAGAAACCCATATTCCAGGGTACTTGTCCAAGTCCTTTCCATGAATGTCTTTGAACATGAAGCACTTTTGTTTGTAGTTGATTTCCAAATTTTTCAGGAAAGCATCAGAGTGGAAAATAAGTATCTGGGAATAACAAAAGACTAAAAAATAGCCACGGTCAAAGATCTGATGAGAGTTCATTATAATGTAATTGACAAAGGAAAATTGGTTATATCTGTGGCATTTAACATTTTAAAATAATAATTGTAGTTATGACTGATTATACAGACAGTGAGGACATTGACACATTTTTAGGAATTTTATACAATTTTTGAAATACTTAATAACATATACTCATACAAATACAACCTAAAGTAGGTAAAACATCACTTTTATTTGGCAATGTTTCCCATGTAATTTAACATATAAAATAAGCCTAATTAGTTTAACATGTTTGTTTTTATAAGGAGAGAGAACAAATCTTTTCAGATTATCCAGCAACCCTCTAGGAAATACCAGAGTTTGAGGTCAAAAAACTTTATTTGGAATTTGATTTGGGGAAATTCGTCAAAAAAGTGTTAAAAGGTTTGAGCACTTGATTAAATAGATCACAGATCACTATGAAACAATATCTAGTTATCCATCTAACCAAAGTGACAATAAAAGATTTTAAAGGCAAATACAGGAAGTAACTTACTTAAGAGAAAAAAAGATCTTAGCTTTTAAATATTGAGACGATTCAGTTTTTCTAAATAAACAAAGACTTGGTAAAGCCAGTATGAAACACAGGAAATTCTTTTGATGAGACACAGAATCTGTTTCCCAAGCAGTTTACTCAAAAGATAAAGGAAAACCTTTTTTAAAAATATTTTATTAAGAGAAAACCAATAATCTAAGAAACTTTGTCATTTCAACAGAAAATAATTGAACACTAGCTTTGTATCGATATATTATTGAGCTCATTCAAAAATATTCTTATAAATAAATCCATTTAATCTTAGCTTTGACTTCATAACATAAATTTTTTTCCCCCACAAACTTTCTGCAGTTTTCTATATCCATTTAGGTTTTGTCCTTCAGGGTACTATGACAAAATAGTAGAGACTGGATGGCTTAAACAATAAACATTTATTTGTCACAGTTCTAGTGGCTTGTAAGTCCAAGATCAAGGTTCCAGAATATTCGGTGTCCAGTGAGAGCCCTCTTCTGGGTTGCTGAACGCTGACTTCTCATTGTGTCCTCACAGGGCAGAAAGAGAATGAGGGAGCTAGCTCTTTTGGGGTCCCTTTTCTAAGGGACTAATCCCTTCTGGAGAGCTCCACACTCATGACCTAATTACCTCCCCCAAACTCCACTTCCTAATACCATTATGTTGGGAGGTTAGGATTTTATCACATGAATTTTAGGGGGACACAAATACTTAGTCCATTGCACAGGGTTAAAGAAGGTTTGCAGTATCTTCTTAAGTAAGAAAGTAGCTCCTGTCTATCCCAGAAGTAAATCTAGTAACGTAAGTTATATGAGCACCCTACCTCCAAAATTCAGGAATTCAAATAATAGAACACTATCAATGTTTTAGGTGTAATTCCTTCTAAATCTGTCAGTCCATTGGCTTGAATTAGGTTTTCTTTAATTTTCATAAATGAGTTTAGGAGCCTACAGTTGGACAATTGCAGTGCCTACATTTATTAGTTTCTGTTTCGTGAGTGTCAAGTTGAGTATGAGTTGGCTTGGGTATGTATTCAGTGGTCTAAGTAAAATATGAATCCCTCACACACAGTGGACATGGGGTTTGTTCCCTTATTCCTCTGCCCTTCAGGAGTTTAGAGCTTCAGCCTAAGAATTTACCCACACAGATTTAGTGAGAAAAGGAGCTCATTAAAAAAGCTTGGTCTGGAAGCAGAAACAGGATGAGGGCTGCAAAATTGAGTCCATTGTATTTCAAGAAAAGTGCTTGGAATTCTATTGAAATAGAAGGTATTAAGCCAACAAAATCATCATTCCCAAACTATGTTACAATGGCTTAGAGTCACACTTCAGCTAACCCAAAACAAAAGCCCTCCAATTCCAAAGGCCATGTTCCAGTATAATCTCCAAGCGGCTAAGTGGCAAACCTGCCCCAGTCGAGGTGCTTCCCTCTGTAAGGTCTGGAAGCTCTTGCTTATTTAGAAGGTGGTGGTAATAAGCAAAGAAACCTAAGTGTGTGAACACTGACAGGCATGGTTCCTTAGAAGGTGCTTGAAATCCAGGTAAACCTTGTCAAGACAGTGACAACATGGCACTTGGGGAAAAAGGCTGCCTCAGAATGAGGACACTTGAGTCCATATCCTAGACACCCGCTCACTGGTTACCTATCTGAACTTTTCCTTCACTTGTCAAATGAATATGAGAACTATACGTGTCTCCTGTTGTCGCGCCTACAACTAAGAGATGCTATATAAGAACTATCACCAACCAGGTTTTGTTCAATGCACTAAACATACTTTAACACAACAACCATTGAAAGTAGGTACAGAGAGTGACAAGCTTTTCTAAGGTCGTGCAGCCAGTAAGTATAAGAGACCGAATTTGAAAGAAAAAAAAAAAAAAGAGAGAGACTGAATTTAAATCCTTTTTTTTTTCATTCCAAGGCCAATATTCTGTCCACTATAGCTGTTTTCCACAAATGTAAAAGAGTTGAACGAATACTATGAGATCAGTACATGTGAGGTATTTCAGCATTAAATGTCCTTGTGATTAAATAAGTGGATACATATAAAACCCTTAGAACAATAATGTAGCAAGTATTCAGTAAGCACTGGCTGCTGCTATTCTATGAGGATGGTGGGATGATGCAGGGTGCACTTTTGGCCTCTGAATAGGCAGTGAATCATGACGACTGGAATAGGACTGATTGCACACACTTTAAACAATGAGTAATCAAGTGGTCATTGTGGTACAAAAGCACACACTGGTGGTAGAAAGAGGCCTGGGCTTGAGGTCAGATGATCAGGGCCCCAGTTTTGGCCCTTCTCATCATCTTGTCACTCAGAACAATAAGAACTACCTGGAGGCGGGGGGCGGGGGGGGTTCACACCCACTTGCACAGTGTGTGTGAAATTCTATGTGTAATGGGCACAACACTATAAAAACGCTAGTCAGGATTTAGAGAAGGTAATCTCCTTTGGGGCCTAAGGATTTATTGATACTCCGCGTTTCTTCTTTGTTGCCGCCAGCATTAGATCTGTGGTAACTGGAGAGAAAAAGGGGGTATTTATTGGACCGACTGTCACTGATGTTATATGGCATACAAACTGTAGATTCCAAGGAATAGTTCTCCTCTCTCCCTTTTAACAAGGGCACTTGACTATTGGGAGAAAACAATCTTCAATAATATAAAAACTTAAATTCATTTAGTGTATTGTTTGTTAACATATGTGGAGTTCTTCAAACAGTGCCCGCACTTGGTAAGTGCTGTATGTGTGTTAGTGAGTGTGATTGCGAGTTTTAGAAAAACTGAGTAGGAGGGATGCTGTGGGCTGAATGTTTGTGTTCTCCTCCAGATTCATGTACTGAACATCTAATCCCCATTGAGGTTGTATTTGGAGTTGGGGCCTTTGGGAGGTAATTAGATTTGGATGAGGTGATAGGGGTGGAGCCCTTATAATAGGATTGGTAACTTTACAAAGGGATGAAGAGCTAAGAGCTTTTTTCAACATGCGAGGAAAAGTCAGCTGATTGTAACCCCAAAGTGCTCTGACCAGAACTTGGCTATGCTGGCATGCTGATCTGGATTTCCAGCCTCCAAGACTGTGAGAAATAAATTGCTGTTGTTAAGTCACCCAGTTTATGATATTTTTTTTTGTTAAAGGAACCCAAACAGACTAATACAAGGGGCAAATAATACAATACAGCCAGCTCTGTCTACGTCAGGGGTTGCTCTGAAGGTCCTACTTGTTAAGTATAGAAACACACTTTATAAAAGGTAATGGGGTAACAAAACACCTTACATTTCTGACACTAGTAATGGAAACTATATCTTCTTTAAAGTTCTGAACAGTTATGGACAGATTTTATGTACACGCACACACACGTACACACACACGTACACACACTCACACACACTAAAATCAGTCAAGAGAAGAAGCTCATAGGGTAGAGTCTTGGAAGTTCTAACCATAGAGCTTCCAACTGTCCTCTTCTCCTGGAGTCATTGACAGCGTTACTTTCCTGGCATCAATGTGTGATAACACACATGGAGTATTGTCAACCAGGGAATGTCACGTGACCAAGCCTTTGTGTCCAGAGTCTTTCTAAGGGCTTGGTCATGTCGACCTGGTTGGTCATCCACAAGGTTGACGTCAATCTCCAGCCCTGTGGGAGGCTGAGCTGATACCACCTGTCTGAGAGCCCCACCCTACATCACATTGTTGGTGTGGCTCAGAACCCCCACGTAAGTAAAGATAGTTTCATCAGGCAGCACATTTCAAGGGTTTAGAGATTATTAACGCCTAGGGTCCAAAGGCAAAGGCCAGACATCCCCTTGGACAAGGTTAAATCCTTTAATACATAGTTACCAAAACCAAATCTGGGTCATAGTATGCCACCAGAGCAGCAGTGTTTGGGGTGGCAAGTCTCATAGTTGGCATCTTATCCCACCCCATCCTATCCCACCCCATCCCATTCCAGTTTCCCTAGAAAGATGTCAAACTTACCCCAATTTAGGCTCTGAACTTAACTTGGCAACATAGAGTTAACTGCTGTTTAGGTTAACTTCTCAAGGGACATAACGTGAAACTTTCGATGAATCAAACGTTCTGTTGAGAGAAAGGCTATTTATAATGGATAGCCAGATGGATGTGGAGTTCATACACAGCACAAAGCAAGCTAGGCTACCTCTGGAGGCATCTCATGGGCCAGGGTCTCACACAGGCAAGCTTCTATCTCAGTCACATAGGTGCATACATTATAAAATATATGCAAGGGCATAGTCTCTGCTATCTTGTAGGGAGAGGCTGTTATTAATCTTCAGTGTCTATTGCAACTAGACACTGCCAGCTACTTAGAACAAACACTCCTATGTACTATATAAAGTAGAAAAATGAACTCAACGTCATGTCACTGGAAATGCTGTCACCACAACCTGCTCATTTGGGAAGATGCATCACAGATTGAGATTCTGACTAATTAGAACACCAGGGAATTCAACCAATCAGAACTTATTACTCCTTGGTCATCACACATATGCCAGCTCTCAGAATTCAGTAACTAAAGGACAGTGATAATTAATTTAGCACTACATAAGCAATATGGGTCAACTAAAAAGGTGAATTGCCTGTGGTTATGACAAATAAGAAAAAAAAAATTAAGATTGCATATATCCCCAAACAACTACATTTGGGAGAGAATATGACAAGGGCAAATATAAATTAGTAAGGTTTACAAAAGGGCAAAAAAAAGATAAATTTGGAAAACCATAAATTTCTCATAGAAGACGCAAAGCCTCATTAACTCAAAAAAATTTAAAGTAAGGACATAATTAGGGCCAACATTTTAAATAGCAATCGAGAGTAGAAAGTAAAAGTTCCCTTGGTTCCGCTTTTATCCCACCTTCCCTAACCCCAGGTATCTCCCCTGCTCTGTACTAAGCACTGTTAATAGCGCCTGTGAGTTACATCTGAGAGGGCATCTTCTACCTGTCTTTGTGTCAGGTCAGGCCAACCTAGAGCTATAAATGTGAGCTACATGTATACTCTCTTCCTGTATTTGCTTTTGCCACACTGCCCTTTGCTCTGATACAATCAGCGTACCCAGAAAGTTATCGTAAGGTGAGACCCAGGAGACCACGGCCATGATTGCTGTACAAATATTGTTGAGAACCTTGTTCGTTACTTCAGTGTTCTCTCGGTGAAGACCTTCAAGGGAAATTTGTCTGCAGTCTCTCAGAACTGTGAATGGTGGAGCTTCTACAGATTTGTTTTCATTTAAAGGACTGTTGCGGTTGCCATGGCCACATAATAAACTACCCTAAAATTAATGGTGTAAAATGATCATTTATTTTGCTCATGAATTCTGTGGGCCAGGAATTCTAACAGGGCACAGGGAGATGTCTTGTCTCTGCTCCACTGCCCAGGGTCTCAAGTGGAAGACATAGGCTGGGGGTTAGGATCTTCTGTCGGCTTGTTCCCTCGTATGTCTGATGCTGGCTTTATCTGAAACCTTAGCTGTGTTGTTGGCTTGAACCCTTATATTCGGCTTCTCTATGTGGCCTGGGATTCCTCACACATGGCAGCTGGACTCCAAATGTGAGGGTCCCCAGAGAGAAAGCGAGGCAGAGAGAGAGAGAGAGAGAGAGAGAGAGAGAGAGAGAGAGAGAGAGCAAGGGAGAAAGCTAAGTAGAATCTGTATCATCGTTTATGGCCTAGCCACGGACGTCGCATAACATCGCTGCTATTGCCTTCCACTTCTGAGGAAGTCACAAAATCATTCCCCAAATTCAAGGGAAGGGGAATAGAGTCCACTTATAGCAAAGTTTCAGAGAAACAGGAGGGATTGAAATTATTGCTATGTCCACTTTAGGAAAATATGATTGGCCACAGGATCCTCTGACCCACACATGGTCACTCTATATACTAACTACTCAGAAATCCTCAAGGCAAATCTGTGGCTACCTCACACGAGGGTCCAGGACTTCATGCGGGCACTGTGGGTATGGCCCTCACTCTGGCTTCATACTGCTTTCCTCTCCTTTCTTTCCCTCTGCTTCATTCTCCTCATCAACTGTTATTTTATCTTGCAATATTTTGTGTATCTTTCTAAATCACTGCAAATACTTTTGGGGAGAGACTAAAATATAAATTAACTAAAATGGAATCTCTAGGGAAAAAATGATTTCTAACTACCAAATTAATTTCAACAGGAAGAAAAAGAACATGACATTCAAGAATCAAATCCCAACAAATACTGTTGCCCATATTTTAACCTTAACTTACATTGACTTAGAATGAAAACCCAGAAGAGTAATTCATCTTTTCCAGTCAATTTTTTGATACCTACACTGGAATAGTTTTGATTCATCATACTGGAAAAGTATGTTAAATAAGTGAATTCATTTCATAATTGTTCTGAAGTTTGCAAATATGAAAAATAGTTCTGCGATACTTATTTCAGCTACTTAAAATGTTTTGTATTGCACCACTTAAAAATAATATACTGTTTCTGAAAAGGTAGGCTAAGCATTTATTAAGATTCTTGGCATAACTTTTTACAAAGAAGATAATGCTATTTAATTTTTCAATGAAGCAATTATGTGGCGTTCCTATCTTTTCCACTGAAGATGAGATATTGTATAATTCTCCCATGACATAATGAACATTTTATTTGACACAGCTATATTAGGGATTCCTTATCTATGAAGAGCAATGAATTTTATTAAATATGTCATCTCCCATATCAGATTTGTTATAATCAAGTTTCATTTCCTTTCATTTTCTTACTGCACTACTTCTGGGCTGCAAAACCAATTTACTCCCCTGTATATAAATTGATTATTTCATGAAAAGGTAGTCACTATAACTATTAAATGCAAATTTTACCATAACACAAATTGCAATTACCAATTTAGGCACACCTAAATTAGGAGGTTAAGATATAAAAGGGATTCATTTAACAGCTTTTGATTGTTTCTCATGGACATTCGTCAGTGCAACTACAAATTCACAGCAACAGAATGCTGCAAAATAGACAAGTTAATGTTCTTAAAAAATATGAACACTTATATGTGAAACACTGAGTCTTTCGTGGCCTTACCATAAGAATTAAAATTAATTACTTAAGGTTTTACTGATCTTTTGGGGTAAATTTTAAGACCAATGAATAAGTCTTTTACAAGCAAAATTAGTTAGAACAGCAATCACATGACTATTAATAACCACCATAATACAGCAAATCTCTGTTCTCTTCACACACCTTTCATGCCTTGTTGACTTTGATTCTTCTGCCTTGAAATGCTCTCCTTCATCTCCACCTTGTACGCTCCTGGTGGACTCCCACCTAAAGTTCAATGCCTAGATTCCATATAACAAGTAGCAGTTTTTTTCTGCTTCCTGCAAGGCAGATCCTCTCCTTCATTCCACACTTTGGTGATAGAGCTCATTAGAATATCCTTGCCTTAGCATTTTATATGTATTATATTTGCCGTTTTCCCAAAGCCTCCACCTGGCTTCCCCTTTCCAATGAGTTCCTGGTGGGAAGTGCCAGGTCTCGTGCATTTTTGACTCCCTCACAGCACCTAAGCCAAGGCTGTGCACATAGAAGGTGGCCCAAAATGTTGACTGAATTATAAACTGAGGTTTTTGTGCCCAGGAAGTTGACATAAAAATATGTAACCCCAAACTATTATGAGATGATAGCTATTATAGTGTGGGAGTCCGTTCTGTGTTGGTGGACTTGACACTGTGTGAGGTTGCATTTTGAGTCTCTTAACACTTACCTTTGTTTGCTCCCTTTGGATCTCTCAGTGGCCAACAGCTGTGGCCTTAGAGAACGGATAGAGACCACTATCTGCGCAGTGTACTTCTGACTTTAAAGACTTCCACCTCCCCTCTGCTTGGGATTGTTTAACTATACATTTGCCCATACCATTTAGGTCCACAGTGAGATTTCAGACTGTCTGCCAGGAGCTAACCTGTGGCTTTCTTAGGAAGCCCCCTCTGGTGGCCACATCAAGGCTGGGTCCTGGCCACCAGAGCCCCTCACCCTCCTATCAAGGGAAGAAAGCTCAACATTTATGATATTTTAAGTAAGATGAATGGAATTCATTAATTTTGGAATTACAATATTAATACCTCAATATTGATGATAGTCTAAGTAAAAATCAATGAAGCTGATTTCCATACATGGACCTTATTGTTCTTTTTATTTACTTTACACTAGTTGCTACTTAGGTTTTTACTCTTGAGGCTGTTTTTAGACTGTAAGAAAAACAGACAAAATACAGTCTTCTACAAATGAGAGTGTTCCACAATGACAGTAAGGGTAAGTGGTGCCCAGTGGGCAAAGTAATGTGTTCGCACTTCTTCCCTTCGTTCTGATTTGCTAAGACTAGTGTTTTTGTAGATGGGAACAGACTGGCATCTGCAGACACAAGTCCCCTTCTGCATCCCGCCCCCTGCCCCACGATACTGCTGGCATTTTATGGTCTATAAAGATTGTTGGAAAGTTGTTGACATATTTAATTTTCCCATTGCAATCTCAGAGGCTGGTTTTTAGCTAACATTAATAGGTGTTTACTACCTTGAGCACAATTCCCCTATTTGGTTTTCTGTGAAATGAAGAATTATAGAGAAAATGAATGGGGGCTAAAGGCTTACAGACAAAATTATAGTTTACACTAGTAAATGTGAAGGGTTTTATAGCCTACATTTTTGTGCTTACCCACTCCTGGTCCCAGTTTAACTTTCCTACTTTTATTATATTTATGTCTCAGTTTTGTAAACCGATTTTGAATTATTTATTTGGTTGTATTACTTGAATTTTATAAGCAATCACTTTTTTTTTTTCTGGTACAAGGTAGGTTATACATAAATTTCAGAAAGCAAAAATACATAGATTTTGACATTTAAGACCTATATAAAAATATTTTCAAGATATTTTGTGATAAAACATATATTTTCATGTAAACATATGATAAAACTTTGATTAATCCTAATTTGGGAAAGAGGCAATTCGGGTCAAGTGAACCATATGGGTACGTTAGAGATCAGTAGATGGTTGCAGTTCATCTATTGTTAAGAGTCTTCCGGAAGTTATGTCACTGCTGTTTTACTCTAGTGAGTGAAATGTACTGAACATAATTGTTTTTTTCTTCGGTGACCAAAGCTTTCACAATGGCCCCGGGACATCATTGCGAGCATCACTTGTGACTGGACCATAATTGGAGACATACAAGGTTTAAGAGATGTGGTTGAATTTGTGCTGACCCCAGGACAGACTGTAAATTGATTTAAAAAACAAATCTCTTCTCAGTTTGGTTGTTGTCCATTTGTTTCTTTTTCCTAATAGTGACTGATAGCAACCAAAAGCCCCCTAACCACACCTTCACAGAGAAACACAAATATTGAGTTAAAGGCTTCTTGTTGAGGTCACTCTGCCTGATTAATTAATTATTTTGATCGAGACCTTAGTATCTGCAGCTTCGGGGCTGTGGCACTACAGTTAGGCATGAGATCACTACTTTGTAAAGTGGAGTGAAAAACCTGGAACATCTCTGTCATACTCAATTTGTCTTTGAAAATTCGCTTCTTGTATTTTACTGAATTTGCTTCTTGTATTTTACTGAATTTTCAAATGAAGCAAATTGTGTATTTTTAGTAGAAACAATACATTAAAACTGTGCAAAAGAGGATAAAAAAGGAATCTCATTTGCCAATGTACAGGATAATTAGAGCCTAGAAAGAATATTTCGTTTTTAATAAGGAAGGACATTTCAACTGAATTACTGGATAGAGGCAGAAAAGTCATGCTCCACCCATCTGGTGACTGGGCATCTGGTGGTCGCAGTGATTCCCCACTGAGCTACACATTCAAAATGAAATAGGAAAGATCTCTTTAAATAGTGAGGAACTTCCAGAGGAGGGGATTGGAACTTGCCTCAGGATATACTCTGCATTATGTAAAACTTGATTTAATAAACTCGATTGTTTGGTTTCTCTGGTGATCTTTAGTACTCCCTGTTTCAGAAGGCAGGGGATTCGATGTAGTGAGAGCGAAACAGAGATAGATGGGGGGGGGGGGGGGAGAGAGAGAGAGAGAGAGAAATAGAGAAATAGAGATGAACATGCCTGCTGAGTGTGAGATCTCACCAGGGGGCATATGTGTGTGGGTGGGTGTGGTGTTGGGAGTTCCAACTGGGAAGTCACTGTTGTGCAATGGCCACTATTGTGACAAAGAAAAGAGCAGAATCTTGGATTATATAAATATACTCATAGTTCACCTAGAGAAATTTATTTATACTTCATCAGCGCTTGTTTTGTAATTTTTTATGAGATGGTCAGTCAGGTGCAGCCACAGAGGAGACAGAAGAGAGGGTCAGGAAAACAGAGCTTATTAGGAGCACAGGTTCTAGAAGCAGGAAGCACAGCACATGCAGGGCAACAAGGGAAAAACACCAGGGTGGTCAGGAGGCAGACGACAGGAGGGGGACACTTAGGCCATGGACTTCCCTGGAGTCTCCTTGGGAAAGGCAAGGCAGGGCAGGAACACAGTGTAGGATTGGCGAGTTGGAGTCATTTTGGTGGGTTTTAGGCTAGAAGGGTGGTCTCTGTGGTCTCTGTTGCCCAGTACCTGGCTCTGGGATGATTAAGGCAGAGGGATAGTGCCTCCTAGGGTGCACGGGGCCCCATAGTGGAGGTGTCATTCTGGATTAGTTTGTATATCAAAGGCGCGCTTCCAGCTAGGCCCTTTGCTGCCTCCAAGAATTGGCTAGCCCTGAGAGGGGCAGTCTCTCCCCAGCCAGAAAGGTTCTTTAAGATGTCAGAACATCCTAATATATGAACAATGAAAAATAAATACAATATAGCACTGAAGGTAGTCACTGAGAATCAAAATGAAATATACTGTAATCAAAGTCTATAGTGATGCCATGAGACAGCAAGCAAAGGTTAAATGATCATACTCCTTTTGATACATCAGAGAAATGCAATACGTGTTAGACAGATCTTTTTCTAAAGTGAGTGTGACTGTGTGTATGCTTAAGTTGTATCACCTCATGTATAATCCTTGTTTTCCTAAAATTTTATCTATCCAATATAACATTCCACATGATAATAAATACACAGGACTTACGTATTATCCAAGATAAATGGAACATATGTTGCAGAGTTACTATTTCTTTCCCACCTTTATGGAAAAGATAGGTAGACTACACTTGTGTTGAGGTGTCTGAAAAAAAATGTTTACTATTATTTTAATGTTTAAGGAAGAAAATACATCTGGAAAAAATATCCTTAACACTCTATAAGTTGTATAGCTCACTACCTCTGAGTATGCCTGTGTTTGCAACAAATCATATCCAACCATGCTCCAATTTTTTTCACAGCTTCTCTCCAAAAGGTGTTACGACGTTTATGTTGTGTATCGTGAACCCAGTAAGCAAGCACTAAAAAAAGCACCAATTGATACCTGTCACAACTTAATCTATTTTAAGCATTTGTCTTGGTTTTAAAAACTGATGTTATCTCTAGAGAACGTTTCTTTTCACTCATTTCCAGGTGTGTCATTTGAAAGGCCTTCATGGGGGTTAATAACAGACTTGAGCTGAGCTGGTGAATAATGTGCATTTAGTCAGAATGCACTCTTTGTTCCCCAAATCCTTCTGCCTTTGTTCAGGTTCTCTGTTCTGCCTGAGAAACACAGTGTGCCCTAGTTCTTTCTGTCAAAGCTACTACTCCACCAAATCTGTTTGATATTTCCCTTTTATATAATGAAACATTGCTAATGACAAAGGGGAAAAAAAGGGGGGGGGCTCTTCCTTTTTCTTCACGCGTTGGAAAAACCTAATTGGATAAGTGTATTGTAGCAAATCAGAAGGTAGAGAAGTAGCGAAGGGAACAGGGACTGCTCATACATAGGCTATGGTTTTTCACGTCTTACTTTTTTAAAAGGACAAACATCATTTAGATCACTAAGACTTGCTTTATGTTTTCCTGTTAGCTCATTCAGATGAAAGGATATAAATAACACTGTATAAGCCATATAAGATAAATGGAAACCAAGAAAGCATTGCTGTGAAAAGAAATGAAACTGTGAACTATATATCCACCAAAGTGGATATATATGACATCTCCGAAATATAAGGTATGATTAGAAAGTAATTTAATTCATTTAAAAAATATAGAGTGTCAGAATTTATACCTCCAAAACGAACTTTGTCACCTTTAGAATTACAGCAGTATGGTCAAAAGAATACTGTCTTTTAAGCCCAAATGAGTTAGGCCATTATTCTGGCTGCACCACTTATTACCAAAGCACCGGGCCTCAGTTTCCTCAATTATTAAATGATGGTGATAACGCCTGTTTCCAGGAGGATGTAAGGACTAAATGAAAATGCATTAACTGGCACTCTCTGGTATTCAACAGGTGTTAGCTATCTATTCCTCTTTCCTGTAAGAATGGAATGTCTCAAAATACTAGAGTGAAACAGCAAGAACAAGACAGAGAGAGAGAATTTTGTTACTATCTCCAGAGGCTATATCACATTTATTTCAATTAACGATATTTGAACATGTAACACCTATTGAGCACATTCCTTTTGAATATCACATTTTACTTTTAAAGGTAGATTTGAATTTGCATGCTTCCAGAATACCCGAAGTCAATTCTTGAATATATAGTGAATGATCGAGCTTGGGTAAGTGTTTTTTGGTTCTCTCTCTCTCTCTCTCTCTCTCTCTCTCACACACACACACACACACACGAGTGCACAGTCCTTTATATGCTCTGTCTGACTATAATTAGACAGATTTGTGTGTCTTGCATTGGGTCCTGTGGTGCAGTGTTTAGCAGTACAACTTAGGGCAACTGACTTGGCAGTGGCTTTTGGAGAACAATTCCTTCCCAGGTTAAATGGAGATAACAATACCTTCTTGGTCTATCTCAGAAGTTTAAGAGGGGGTCACAAGCAATAATTAATGAGGTATATATATAAAGTGGTACAAAATTTGTAAGTGGTAGATTGGAAAGGACTTTGTAAGTCTATAAACTCTCCATGTTAAACATAGAAAGTGACACCAAGAAAAGCATCAAGAATACCGGGGTAGGAGGCAGGAATTTCCTCAACTTGCTAAATTGCTGAATGGTAACACAACATTCTCATTCTCACTATTCCAGCTGGAAGTGGCCACAGGACTTCAAGGGACAGTGATTGTGAGTCTTCCAGGTTCATACACAGATGTTCTATAAAGTTGCTATCACTAAAATTCACTTCTAAAAAATAGAATAGCCCCCCCCCAAAAAAAAAATAAAATAAGACCACAATAACAGACTATTGCCATGATTTTCTTAACTTCAGTGTCTACATGTGACAATTTTTTTTTTGTAGTTCTCAATATACGTTTTTCCCTCCAGCTTTACTGAGGTATAATTGGCAAACAAAAAACTGCACATAATTAATATATAAAATTTGGTAAGGTTGGACATATGCATACTCTCATATTACCACCACCGCAATCAAGGTATTAAATATATCCATCCCCCCAAAAGTTTTCTGTGTCTCCCTTTTTTGTGGGGAGGACACTTAAAATGAGATCTACCCTCTTTAACACATTGTGAAGAGAACAATGTCTACCATTCTCCATGTAATAGATATTTGATCATCCTTCGGGCCATCCTTGAAATGTTTCTTTGTGTTTTCATAATATTGCTTTAACCATATCTCTACTCTGCTAGAATGTGGGCATTGTCGTTACCATCTCTCAACATTTTCTCCCACAGACTTCCTAGATTAGGACTAGCTGGATTATCTGCCAAGTTCCATCTTTAAATTCACTCCACACTTTTGCTGTGGCTGCCCTTGGGTGCTGTTTATATCACATGCCTTTTCTCTGACATGGAAATAAGCAAATCCATACGGTACGGACGCTATGGACGAAGGTAAAGCCATCACAAGAATGAGGCTTACACAAATGGCGAATGGATGAATGCAGCAGCCTGTGTTTGTGATTGAATCAAAGGCAGACTCAGGGCTGCCGAGCAATCCAACCTGATTCACCGTTTTACTAATCACTGATATAGTGCAAAGTAATTGATAATGACAGGGACAAGGAGAAAAGCAGATGCAAAACTGCGTATATCACTGGCAAATGGTTACCAAAACAAATTGTCCATTGTCTTTCAGAGTTTCCATTTTCTAGAAATAATTGTTTCTATGACCAAACTTATTTTCATGGACAATAAAATAGTTTTTCATATCCAGAGGATCGAAAAACATAAGTTGTTAGTAAGAGCCAATCAGCCAATCTTTACCA
Source organism: Rhinolophus sinicus (assembly GCF_036562045.2). Taxonomy (NCBI): domain Eukaryota; kingdom Metazoa; phylum Chordata; class Mammalia; order Chiroptera; family Rhinolophidae; genus Rhinolophus; species Rhinolophus sinicus. The sequence continues at coordinate 109,686,329 of NC_133755.1, forward strand.
CCCATAAAGATGACAGACCAGCTTCCTGTTATTCTGTATAGTACATCTTCTAAAGTCATCAGCCCAAGTCACAGATTATCCTGGAATTGTATTAAATCCCTATTTTTCTCAATGATGTTGAAGTTAATAACAATAATCATAATTGCTGACAAAAGCTAGTATTAATTAGGTACCAATAAATATAAGATATTCTTTTGTATTTGTTAAAATTTCTTATCCTAACAAGTATATTCAGTAGGAATTATCTCTATTTTATATATGAAAAAACTGAGGCCTAGGGTTTTTGAATACTTCATACATTGATAGTGAGGATTGGAGCTCAGGTCTGTCACACCCTCAATCCACTCTGCTATAACCCCACTGTGATCTTGTTGAACCTTCATAGATTTGTGAGGAGATAGTACAGTATACATTTTTTAAAATTTTATTTCCAGTATTGTTCCAATGTAGTCAGGTAATAAACGCAGCAATATAAATGCAGTGAATTCTGTCTTCTATTAAGACAGAGGCAGGCAAAAGAACATGGGATATAGACTCAAATGACCTGGCCCTCATTTATCAGCCATGAAACGTTAGCCGGCCGAGCCACTTAATTCCACTGAAACTTAGTTTTCGTAATCTTTAAAATTAATGTGTTATCAAAGGGTTTTGTGATGATTATGTGAAGTAATATTAACCAAGGAATTTTTTGCAAGTTTTAAAACTCTATGTTAAACATGGGTTATTAGTATTAGCAGAAGATTGTTTAGTGAGTCTGTTTGCCAGAGGAAATAATAAGATTGATCACGTCACTTGGGAATCTAGGAGGTGTTTCTATCTGAGACCAAATTAATCGGCTAAACACCCATTGTGCCCTCTTGTTCTCACTCCCAAGACACGGGCGCACCTTTGTTCTTTTTAACATCTTCAGCAATTTCATCAGTGTCACCTGTAAAGTTCGCTGAGAGAAGGGGCATCAAACACTGAAGCTTTGCTTGTGGCTGCCCAAGTCAACAGGGAGAGCCTGGATATGCACTGAGACATCATGCAAACAGCTGCTGTGAAGGGACGAGGAGACTGGAACTACATGGTTGGAGAGGGGCCCTGGAGAGACATTTGGAAATCAAGGCTTGACAAACACCGCAATGTTGGTCATTGACAGAATGCCTGGGGATGGCCCAGCGGTAATAGAAACAGATGAGCTTCTGAGTCAAGGTACTTGGAGGAACATGAGGGGATACTACACAAGTACCAAGAAGAGCCAACCGAAGGTAAGGGTTTCCAGGCTCCCAGAACGGACAAGACCTTGGTCAAGCAAGTTTCTTTCTTCCTCTTGTCTCTTTCTTTTTTTTTTTTAACAGAAATATATTCACATCCTTATCTGTTTTAATCACTTTTGAAAACACTATTTTGGGGGATGAAGAATAGAAAAATGAGGCAAATATGATAAAAGCCTTTATGAAGTTGTTCATTTGTACATGTCCAAAGACATCTGAAACATAAAACAAAAAATGAGAATAGGTTTATTTTAACTATAGACACAAACCAAACATTTGCATTGCCATCCTGTGACTATGGTCTCTAGCCACTAGCTAGATGCGCCAGTAGTACACAACGCGCGCACACACGCACACACACACACACCCCTTCCTTCTTATTCATTCTGGGGGCTCCAGAGAGGAAAGCTGTATCAGAAGCAGAGCGTTGGTCCCTGGCTTAGAGCTCTTTCTGGGCCACCAGCTTGCCTGCCGCAAGGGCTGTTTTCTTCTCAGGTGCATCGTTAATCTCCTTTTGTTTTTCTTTCTTCATTCCTCTTTTTCTCTCTGAGGTGAAAACATCCCAACAAATTTGCGTATTTGTCTGTTATCTGGAGGTCTTGAACAGGCTTGTTGTTGGAACCATTTTATTTTCTCTCATTGATCTCAAAACTGTGTTGGAACCATTTTATTTTCTCTCATTGATCCCCCAGACAGGAGGTGGAGTAGGCAGGGAATTGTACTACTGTCCCCTGACAGGGAGTGAAAGAGTCGATAGCCCTGTTGCTGTTCCCGTCTGTCAGGGAGACACGTCAACCATCTAATACTGAATTACTGATACGCCTTCCCAAAGTGAGTTAACCAAACAATTCCAAATCCGCGAAAAAGGGGTGGTCACTCGCAAATGAGGTTAACCTCATTTTTGTCGTGTGGACTGGAAGCTGATGACTGCCTCCAAGCGAAATCTGCTTGATTTATGTTACCGCTGAGAGAGGTTCTCAGTGCCACAAAGGGGAAGAATACACCTGAACAACAAAAGTAGCCTTTTGTAAGAGGATTCGGATCACCCTCAAGATAAGCCACATTTACTAGCTAAACTTTTATCCCCTTGCAGCAAAATTTGAGTAGTAATAAACAGAGGGGAGGTTCTGTCATCGTCAAAAGAAATGCCACGAAGTCCTTCAATAACAGATTCTTCCATGAATTTGACCTTCTGTCCTAAGGAAAAGGTGATTACTGGAAGTACAGAGGCTCACCTCTGATTAAATTCCATCTAATATTCTACTGGGTGTTAGCATATTAGAGCAATGAATGAATCTAAGATATGATAACCCGTTGATTTTCCTGAGCAGGGTCTCGGGAGATCATAGAACATTCTCTGACGTATTCAGTGTCATAAGTTATATTCTTTAGGGACCGTGTTAACTGTTATGCACTGAGTAAACAGCTGTTTTATTTTACACACAGAGGGTACTTGTGCTGAAAATGTGTATGCCCAGGCTGCCAGGTGTAATAAATAAATGGGCATGTTGTATAATTGTATTCATTTGGATGCACCTTATATTCAAGTGCCTGCCAAGACCCATGCACAGAGCAGAGTGTTTAAAGGATTAACTTTCATAAATTTTAAGCATTCCACAGCATTTCACCTGTCTGTATTTTTCACTCCTTTTTCCAAGCCCAGTGAACTGTTACAAACACGGCTCTGCAGCCCCATCTAGTGGACAGGAGCGGGGCTAGTGCACACACAATTGGCTGTAAAATTTGAAAGCCAAATTTGTGGTATGGCCCAACCCTCTCGTTCATTGAGTATCTCAGCCATATTCTGAGTAGAACGGAACATGAGTAGGATGGCAGGAGCTGCTGCTGCAGCTCGTCTGTGGGGAAGGGTGGGGAGGCTGCCACCAAACGGAGCAGTACATTGATCTGTGCATTATCATCGGTGGAGAAATTAGTTATTAATTAACAAATGACTATTGATTTCCCAGCACAGTCCCAGCCAGAAAGCAGTGTATCAGCTGTTACTATTAACAACCAGTGTTACCCACCGGCAGCTATGCCTCTGGCTTCAGTATGCAGATCATTAGAAGATGGAGATCCTGAACTCTCCAGAGTGATGGCTGGAGGAGACAGGAATTTTGTAGTTCAAAATGGAGCTCGTCATTAACTGTTTTTACCTAAAAAGAATGTGAAAACTGCATATTTATGGCCTATGGGTTCCTTTGCTTAATTAAAAATGGAATTATAAGAACTAAGAAAATAATAAATAATCAACAAATATTTATCAAGTACCCACCTAGTACCATGTATTCTGCTAGTGAGAATCCCTCCCCTTTATCTGAGTATTTAATACTCTGTGTCAGGTGACAAGAGACACCACGGTGCTGCCACAATTGAAACCAAGGTATCTTTCATTTTATGTAGATACACTTAAGAGTCATATTAAAATACCATTGTGTTGTGAGATATGTTTCTTAAAAGAAAAACAATAACCAAACACATTCAGTTTAGCTGTTATTTTTTTCTATGTCATTTTTTAATGAGGTCATCCTTACTGACGACATTAAATGTTTGGGCCTTCAACAAGGTTTTCTTGTGGCAACTGTCCTTTAAAACTAGCCTGGAAACAATTTCAGGTGAATGACATCAGGCCCTTGGAGGAAGGCCTGTTTCCTAAAACCTTGTTCCTCAGGGTTCATTGTCCAAGAAATGGAATTGGTGTTGGAGGCTGCCTGGTGGGCTGCATAAGTGGGATTTCACATTCTGTTCTTTGAGAACAAAGCAGTTGTCCAAACAACCAACCCTGGAAAGGGTTGACATCTATGGTGAATCTAGCAGTTTAGGGAGGGCTGAAAAGTGGCAGGAAGAAAAATTACAGTGGTCTTTGTTGTTGTTGTTATGTAAAGAACTGTAAAAAGCTGGGAATATGAGAACTTATTTCTTACTTGATTTGCAGAAGTGGTTGACTGACTTCTATGTTTTAGACACTGAGGAAATCAGGATGAGTTGGACAATCTCCCTGGACGTGAGGCACTCCTTGTCAAGCAGTGGGGAGAGAGAACCACCAGTAATGACAATGCAGTGTGACGAGAAACAGTGGTACGAACAGGTGCTTTAGAGCAGTAGCTCTCAAACTTGAACGAGTTTCAGAATCACCTGGAGGGCTTGTTAAACTACAGATTGTTGTGCCCCATGGCCAGAGGTTCTGGTTCAGTAGGTCTGCAGTGGATTCTGAGAATTTGCATTGTTCACAAGTTTCCAGGTGATGCTGATGCTGTTTGTCTGGGTACCACTATTTTAAAGTTGGAGAATTAGGAAAGGCTTCACTGAGGAGCTGACATGTCTTCTGGGACTTGTAATAAATGTTAGGAATTTGGCAGATGGAGAGGGGTATGAGCATTCTAGGAAGAAAACGATATAATAAGGCACATCTGGGGGTTGGTCAGCCCTTCAGATTCTGATTCTTCCTATAGAACTGAGATCCTGTATTTCCAGGGAGCTCTTAAGTGATGCCTCAATGCTGGTCTGTGGACCATACTGAGAAGAAGCAAGGTGCTAGAGCATGTGCTGTCAGACTGGCTGAAACTACTGACTTTTGGGTTAGATAAGACTTGAGATAGCATATTGCCCCTGTCAGTTAGTAGGTGATTACCTTGGGGAAGTTATTCAACCTCAGCGAAGTTTCCTCTTCTGTAACAATAACTTACTTGTGGGGTTACTATTTATCAATGTGCTTTCTGACGTCTTTGAGGATGACTTTTATGCACAAAGATTTTTCAGGGACCAATTTGGTCTCAAAAATTACTATTCAATTGAATTAAAGTTATGATTTCAAAAATGTAAGAGCTTGGGCTCAGGAGGCAGGTGCCATGTTTGGGTCTCAGCTTTGTGACCTTGGACCAGTGACATCCTTGTACACATCATCCCATTTAATCTTCATTACAACCCTGTATAAGTGCCACTATTCCCACCAGCTGGGTCTCCGTTTCCACTTGTCTAAACTGGGATACTAATAGGGTAGTTGTGAGAAATAAATGAGTTCATGTGTGGAAAGCAATTAGAAAAGGCTTGGCACATTAAAAAAACGTGTAGCACTTCCTTAAGCCTTTAGGTTCAACTCATAAATCTTGGCTTCCTGCTTATAAATCTAGCAGATTTTAATAATCATTTGTAAAGTAGCATTTACAACCAAGGTGGTTCTGACTACCAATTAGGATGTGTGTGGGAGTGAGAGGAGTCCCCCCCCCACACACAATTCTCAGGCATCACCAGCAGGGGTGTCCTACAATTCAACTCAACTCTGCAATGGTGCCAGGGACCCACTCATTCCTTGCGTTGGATTAATTTGCTATAGCAGCTCACAGAACTCAGGGAAATATTTGACTTACTAGATTACTGGTGTATTATAAAAGGTATAACTCAGGGACAGCCAGAAGGAAGAAATGCGCAGGGCAAGGTATGGGGATAGGGCACAGAACTTTCATGCTTCTCCTAGCGCATCACTCTCCCCAAATCTCCACGTGTTCTTCAGCTCAGAAGCTCTCTGAACTCTCTGTCCTGGCTTTTTATGGAGGTTTCAGTATGTAGGTTGATTAAATCATTGGCCATTGATGACTGAACTCATTCTCTAGCCCCTTTCCCACCCCAGAGGTCGGGGGTGGGACTGAAAGTTCCAACCATCTAATAAGATGGTTGATTCCTTTATTGATCAGCCCCCATCCTTAGGTGTGTTAACATGACAAGAGACATTTTTATGGCTCTCATCACCTAAGAAATTCCAAGGGTTTTAGCTAGAGACCTAACAAAGACGAAATATATATTTCTTATCCTAAACCACAGTATCACAACAACTTCATTTAATACGCTTTAAATTGCATTTATAAATCCAGTGTATTTTTTTTTTTTTTTATTTTCTTTAAGAAAATCATCTATAAAACAAACCATATCAAGTGCAGGCTACCTCGGAGATACTGCAGGTTTGGTTCCAGACCACCACAATAGCGGGAGGATCTCAAAGAAGTGAGTTGTAAACATTTTGCTGGTGGAGGGTCTTGCCTTCAATTTATTTAAAAAAATGCAACATCTCTGAAGCACAAGCCTGTACCTAAATAATTCTTGTAAGTCTAAAATTTTAAACTTACAAATATGGGGAGTCTTAAACAATGGCATAGCAATGCAAGTGATAAATGTGGTCTCCTTTGGGTATAGACACTAAAGAGGTGCGTTATCTTTGGATAATTTAAAAACAATAATAAAACCAATTAAAGGTTTATCAGCCTGCTGTTTATTATCATGATGTACTGATGTGCTAACAATAACTGTGATAAAATACTCCTCCAGGCTGGGAGAGATGCCGCCTGTCTTTTTGGTATGTCTACCCTCATGGTGAGTTCTCATTAAGGTTCCAAAAGTACTTGAAGTCTTAGCTAAATTCTTTCACTTTTCAATTAAAATGAACAAATCTAAGTTGTCCCTAGGTTTACCTATTAATTACTCTAGTATGTCATTAGACATTATAAATAATGAAAATACCATATATTTGCTATTTTTCCCCTAAACATAGCTCAAAATGTTAATATTATAACTGATTTATGTCACCATTTATACATTTAATTATCAATTTTCCCAGGGTTTTACACTATTGACTCAATAATGAAATACTTGTCATAGAAACAGAACAGTGTACTGAGTTGAGTATAAATTCTCATATTATAATAATTATGTACAGTGACATTTACTAAAAAACTAGAGTATAAATTCTTGGTGTACACTGTGGATTTCAAGGCTGGCCCATCTACCTGTGTGACCTTGGACTTGTTATATAACCTCTCGGTGTCAGTTTCTCATCTATAAAATAGGGATACTAAATAGTAAGTAGCTAATTCATAAAGTGTTTAAATTATTTGCTTATATTGGAAACACAAAATGCCTAAAAGTCAATGATCTAAGCTTCCACCTTAAAAAATCTAGAAAAAGAAAGCATATTAAACCAAAAATATAGAAGGACATAAATTATACTATACTGCTTAGTATATGTTAAATATTGATTGGCCATATAAGCTGGTGTCTATTTCTGAAATCTTTATTTCATTTTATTGATCTCTTTATTTTTAGACTAATATCACTGTGTCTGGATTATTGTAGCTTTATACTAAGTCTTAAAATTAGGTACTGTGTTTGCCCGAAAATAAGACCTAGCCGGACAATCAGCTCTAATGCGTCTTTTGCAGCAAAAATTAATACTAGAAGACCCGGTCTTATTTCACTATAATATAAGACTGGGTATGATACGATATGATGATATATGATATAATATGATATATGGTATGATAAAATATAATAAATATAATATAATACAATACCAGGTCTTATATTAATTTTTGCTCCAAAAGACTCATTAGAGCTGATTGTCCGGCTAGGTCTTATTTTCGGGGAAACACAGTAGTACAAGTTCTTGAATGTTGTTTTTTTTCCAAAGTTGTTTTGGCTATTCTTCATTAGTGAAGTATCTGGGCCTGACTTTTTTTTTTTGTGGGAAGGTTTTTAATTTTAAATTCTTGAAATTAAAAATAAAAAAAATTTAACAGATATAGGGTTATTCGTGCTTTTTTTTTTTTTTAATTCTTATTGTATCAATTTTGGTAATTTGGGTCTTTCAAAAATTTTTTCCATTTAATGTAAGTTGAAAATTTATTGGCATAAAATTGTTTATAACAGCTCCTTGTCATCCTTTTAAAAAATATGTAGTTCCTGTGTTAGGCCCCCTCTTTCATTCTGGGTAAGGTAATTTGTGTTTTCTTTCTGTTTTTTTTTCTTGACTGACATTATTAGGGGGTTATAAATTTTGTTATTTTTTTTAAATCAACAAATGTTTTCTTTGTTGATTTTCTCTATTATTTGTCTATTTTCTGTATCATTGATGCATTGTCTGTTTTATCTTCATTATTTCCTTCTATTTATTTTGGGTTTGATATACTTTCTTTGTGTAGGTTTTCAAATGGCAAGATTTCCTTCATTTTTATGGTTGAATAATATTCCATTGTATATGTATATGTATTCATATATACAGTCATCTGTCAATGAACACTTCGTTTTTCCATATCTTGGCTATTGTAAATAATGCTGCAATTAACATGGGGTGCATATATCTTCTAGAGTTAGTGTTTCCGTTTTCTTTGGATAAATACTCAGAAGTGGAGTTACTGGATCATATGGTAGTTCCTTTTATAATTTTTTGAGGAACCTCCTACTGTTTTCCATAGTGGCTGCACAATTTACATTCTCACCAACAGTGCACAAAGGTTCCCTTTGCTCCACATCCTTGTTAACTCTTATGTCTTATCTTTTTGATAATAGCCATTCCACGTGACAGGTGAGAGGTGATACTGTGGTTTTGATTTGCATTTCCATGATGATTAATGATGTTGAGTATCTTTTCATGTACTCAAACATTTTTTAAAGATATGTGATACATGTTACAGTATTTTGAGGGACTTAGGCTGTACTTTCCTTCCCCCAGGAAATTCTGACATGGGTCTAAGACAAAATGGAGTCCCCAGGGACCACTGTGATGGGTCCCACTAGAGGAATGAGCTTTCTCTGAGGAATGAGCTTTCTCTAGAGAAAGAGGTCATATAAGCTGCTCAACCTTCCTGTCATCTGGGCCTGTTTTTAAAACTTTTTCTTAAAACTTTTTATTATTATTAGTTTCAGGTGTACAAAACAATGCAATAGTTAGACATTTATCTTCTATATCCCTCACACAGTGATAACCCCCCTCCCCCATCTAACTATCCCTCTGACATTGCATACAGCCATTACATTTCCACTGCCTCTATTCCTAATGCTGTGCTCCACTTCTTGTAATATATATATATACACATACACACACACACACACACACACACACACACACACACACACATAAAATTGTAGTTGACATTCAGATACCACCGCACCCCAGTCAAAATGGCTATCATCAATAAATCAACAAACAAGTGCTGGTGAGGATGTGGAGAAAAGGGAACGCTTGTGCACTGTTGGTGGGACTGCAGATTGGTGCAACCACGATGGAAAACAGTATGGAGGTATCTCAAAAATCTGAAAATGGAACTACCTTATGATCCAGCAATTCCACTCCTAGGTATCTATCCAGAGAAATCCAAAACTCGAATTCGAAAACATTTGTGCACCCCTGTTTATTACAGCACTATACACAATAGCCAAGACATGGAAACAACCAAAATACCCATCGGTAGACGACTGGATTAAGAAACTGTGGTACATTTATACAATAGAGTATTACGTAGTCATCTGGGCCTTTTGATAAAGCCCAGGAAACAGTTATCTAAAGGTGGAGAACATCTGGTCTGAGGACTTGTCAGGAGAATTGTGCTATATATATCCCACTCAGGACTCCATCAGGAGAAAAGAAGCAAGTGGCTGAAGAGGAATATGTGGGTTATTGCCATCATCTCTACCTCTAACATGACTAACACACATCAGTTTACCAAGTAACTGGAATAACAGCTAATAATAATAATTAACAGTTAGTGAGCACTTTCTGTGCATAGGCACTATGCTAAGTCTTTCGTATTTTATTTAAATCACACAAAACCCATAAGCTAAATACCATTGTTATCAGCTCCTTTACACTGGAGGAATTAGGTGACTTGCCTCAGGTCACTTACAAGGACCTTCTCTTCAGACATGTTTGCACCCAATACAGCTAATCAAAAATGGAGACTTTCCTCCCAATCCTGAGTCTGGTCACTTTCTATTAATATAATGGAGCCAACTTTGTTTCTGGGGCAATGGGAAGTCAAATACATTTTGAAAAGCTCTCAATAGAATAGGTATCACAATGATTGAAACATTTTCTTCCAATTGTGTGGTCGCTATTACACAGCAAAATAAATGATGCAGAGAAACACAATCCATTCTTAAAAGCTTTCCCTGACGATAGGCACAAGCACACTTCCAAATCCCATTTGTTTCTCCACTGCATACTAACCCCAGAGTTTCTCAGTTTGAATTTATTCCCTAAAGAATGACTCCAGACTTAAGATTTCATTCTTAATTCTTTAGGGGAAATTTCCATATCTTGCATTAATAATCATTAGAATTCAGTAGCAATGTCACCAAGAGCCCTTAGAAGATTGTTTTATTCTCTCACATACAGACAAGTTGATAATAACTGATAAATAGAACCTTGAAAAATAAAAACTTACAGCATAATACTTGTCCTTCAGACATGTTTCAATATGAGGGCTCTTATTATGCACCTCCTAAGCATTTATTATAATATTAAATAGACAAGAAGACTATTGGTGAGAGAGAACCAGCTATAGTTATCCAGCTTTTCTCCTTTAATAGCAAACTCTGGGCTTCAGGGCTGGCTTCGTGCCCATGCAACCAGCGTAGGTGCATGGGGCCCTGTGCTTAGAAAGGCGTGTGCTGGCTTTCACGCTCTGCTGTCATCATCATGAAGTTCTTAATCATTTTATCTCTGAACTTGTTTCTTTTTTGTAACTTAAGTCTGATGGGACAATGGAACATGTGCCCGAGCAGCGCTATACACAGCATGTATGTCCACCCTTCCTTGGCACCATCGGCCTGCAGTATTTATGATGCCCCATAAGCATAGCATTGCAGTGGACCCACAGTGCATGGGAGTTTGGGAGACACAAAGGTATACAAAGTAAGTGGGTTATGCATAAGACTAAGTGGAAATGCTGACAGCCCCAAGGGGCCACGTTTTCCACTTGAACCAGCATGTGCTTCAAGCATAGAAAGAAGGCAATGGCATTCTAAGAATGACCAAGGAACCCATCATATCCTTTTTCACTCATGTCACTTTCTTGTGCTAGCCAAACACTTACAGAGAAATTAATGACATGAAAGAAAGGGCAAGTTTGGGCAACTTATAGTTCCTTTCCTTTCAGTCTTTCCTTACTTATCAATAAGCTGAAGGTAGAGAGTACTGGTACTATCTATGCATATTAAGAAGTAAAATAAAACAGATGAGTTCATTTTTGTCTGGCATTTCCAATGTTCTGGAAAGAACAAAATACATATGCATGTATGAGCTACAAAATATGAACTGTATAATTTCAGTGATTCTGCACATGAGTTAAATGCTTTTATTTCACATTTAAACTGGCATCACAAGATGAATCATAAAATGTATGCTAATAATTTAAAATTTTAATTACTCTTTACTTAGAATGACATTACATAACAAATATAAAACACCATGACAAATCAAGAGAGAAACTGCAGGAGGAAAGGGCTTTATGTTTTATCACCTTTAATGGCAGTTTCCTGCTTTTTGAACAGGGGGCCCTGCATTGTCAGTTTGCGCTGAGTCCTGGAAATTCTGTACCTGGCCCTGCCTGGAGGAGCCGGGTCTCTGTAGCCTGCTAGCAATGGCCAATCTCCTGCTCCTTCATTTTCCTTTCCAGCTGGCCATTCCTAGTTTTCTCCACTGCCTTGTCTCTGGATATCTTGATGGAGACTTGCTCCTGTGATCCTGAAGCATATGAAAGCTTCCCAATTAAGACAGTGTTGGCTCAGTATCAAGAACTTTGATGCTGGTGCCCAGGGTCAGACCATCTGGCCTCTGCCTTCCACCGCCAGTGGATTATGAGATCCTAATCCTTGTCGCCTCTCCCAATTGTACACTTGCTGCCTGCATTGCCATGTGCTCTCTAGGTCTTCCCATGCGGCCTTACCTCCTGGGTCTGGATAGTTCGCGAACTTAATTGTCAGACCTCGTAAGCTCCTACTCTGTCCTGATCCCAATTCTAGATTCCTGGCTCTACCACAACAAATGAGTGCTTTACTTTTAAAAATTACTTTATTTTTTTCAACAAGTCACCCATGCACATGGCACACAATTCAAAAGCTGCAAGAGTATACAATTAGGAGTAAAACTCTCTAAACCTTGCCTCCTCCCACTTGCATTCATCCCTGAAGTCAGTTACTCTAATTAGTTTTTTGTACATACTTCCAGGGATATTCTATGCCCGTGTGTGGTTATAAACATACACATATATGTGTATATACGCATACACACATATATGTATATAAAATATAAGCACAAACATATATACATAGATATATATGAATATATATGAATACACAATATGCATGTTTTAAAAAACACAAATGGAACACGTTTTTTTCAATTAATAATATATCTTCGAGAGTCTTCCATATCAGTACATACTGGGCTCTCTTTTTAAGGGCTACATACTAGTTCACTGTCCTCTAAAAGATATCTAGATTATTTCTAATATCTTGATATTTCAAACAATGCTGAAATAAATTTCTTTCTTGCATATAACTTCACACATTTGTGAGTATTTCTTAGGTGTGGAATTGCAGGATCTAAGAGAATATAAAATTTTGATTTAGAAATGTATCAACAAATTGCTCTCCATATAGGTTGTATCAATTTATACGTCCACCAACAAGGTACGCAAGTTTGTTACTCCATGCCTTCACCAATACAGTGGGTCTTTGACCTTATTGCTCTCTCTCATCCTGACAGGGAAAAACAGTTTTTCTAGGGTCTTTATCTGTGACTGGCTGTGCAGGATCGTGGAGTGCAGATATACAGAGGGTGCCAATAAAATGTATACATTTTAAGAAAGGAAAAAAACTATGAAAATTGTAATACTCAATATATACCGATAAAAAAGATGAATACAAGGCATGTGTGTACATTTTTTTGGCACCCTGGGTATTTTAATCCACTAGGTAATGTCTGTCTATGGGGTATACTTCTACATCATTGCCGATACCTAGTACTCTTAGACTTCTAACTTATTCCAATAGATGAGGGGGAAATAATGCTTCATTGCAGTTTTAATTTGCATTTCCCTCATTACTAATAAGGTTGAAAATTTTTTCATGTGCTCATAGGCCATTCTTGGTTCTTCATCAACGAAATGCCAGCTTGTGTGTTTTGCCCAGTTTCTATCGGGTTGTCTTTTTTTTGTGCTGATCTTTTTTTTAATGTTCCGAAACTTGTCCTTTGTGAATTACATGTGTGGTAAAAAGCATTCCTAACTTTGTGGTTTGTCTTTCTACTCTCCTTATGGTATCCTTCCATGAACAGAAGTTCTTAATTTTAAATTTGTTTACTATATCAATCCAGAACTTTATGACTTATGCCTTTCATGTTGATTTATAAAATTCCTCCCTGCCCAATGTAAAAATGGTAGATTTTATACTACCTTCTAAAAGTTTTATAGTTCTGCCTTTCATATGAAGTCCTTAATCTGCGTGAATTTTTTATGGTGAGAGGTAGAAATCCCATTTCATATTTACTTTATGGATAACTAATTGGCCCATTACTTTTTACTGTGCAATTTATTGAATAGTTCTTTCTTTTCCCACTAATCTGCAATTCTCTTTCTACCACGAATAAAGTTTTCATATATGTGTGCGTCTGCCCTGGGCTCTCTGTTTCCTCTGATTGGCCAATTTGTCTATATCTGCCCCAATGCCACACTACCTCAATTACTATAGTTTCATGATAAGTCTTCATAGCTCATGGGACCAATTCCCATTCACACTCTTCCTGGTGACTTTGCTTGTCAGATGGTGCCCCTTACTTTGTAGAATTGTATTTTCTCCTTGGGTTTGAGCTTTGTACCAATGGGCATTCTCTCTTAGCATCTTTCAGTACCCATCTTGACTGTCACTGCATCTGACTGTTTCCTTTAATACCATGTTTCCCTGAAAGTAAGACCAGGTCTTATATTAATTTTTCCTCCAGAAGACGCATTAGGGCTTATGTTCAGGGGATGTCATCCTGAAAAATCATGCTAGGGCTTATTTTCCGGTTAGGTCTTATTTTGGGGGAAACATGGTCCTGTAATTTGGGTCCTGTAATACACCTCTTGGTTTCATTGACTATAAAGTTTGTGCTTCTTTTTATTGCTCATCGTTTCTCCTTATTGTGTTACTCCTTATTCCTTTTAGATGATATTTTAGAAAAGAAGGGAAAACTGCCCTTAAGTGCCTTGACTCAGCCACTTAAAACCCTTTCTGTGGGCTTCTTTGTCATTGGAATGGTCTAATCCTGGGCCTGTCCCCTTCCTCCACCCCACCTTTCAGGCTTGTCTCCCTTGTTCTGGTTGAGGAAAGGTTGCATTCCGAGCCCCTGCCACCTGGATTGCTGACACTGATTGCTACATGGGGTTATAAAGAATGCCTCTGGGTATTAATCAGTGATGATAGATAATACCTTGCCCTTTAAAAGAAAAGAAAATGTGTCAGTACGTTTACTCAATCTTGAGAAAACTAACTAGATATTGAAATATTCCTATGGGATCTGAAAGCTCTGTATTTTTATATACAGCAGCAGAAAAGCTTGCAGCTTTATCCTTGAGAAATGTACAATCAGTTTTCAACTCCTAGCTCACTTCATCTAGAGGCTTACACTCCAGTAATTTCTTGATCAAGGTATCATATCCTAGTTGCAAAACTCATAATAGATTCTCTAGTAATTTTTTATGTAAATGCGTATCAATGGTTTCCTAAACTAGGACTAAGACAGTCAAGACCAGATTTTTATTATTTTTGTATGTAACCACATTCTACATTTAAAAAAGTTTCACAGTTATAGCTATCAGCTCAGAACTGTGGGAAGGATACTGGCCAGGCTGATAAGACTAGTCCATGCTTCTTTCTGTGCCTCCATCATCTATGTTTCTTAGAGGACGACAGGGAAGAAAAGAGCACAGGATGTTTTCCTCACGCTCATGAGCAGTACTGAGAAGAGGCTCTGGGGTCAGAATGCCCAGCTTCAAGCCCTGGCGTTGCCACCTACAAAAAGTGTGACTTTGAACAAGTTCTTTTTTATTTCATTTTATTGTTAAATTTTCATCTATAGTTGATGTTCAATATTATTTTATATCAGTTTCAGGTGTACAGCATAGTAATTAGGCACATATATAATTTACGAAGCAATTCCCACAGTAAGTCCAGTACTCACCTGTCACCTTATAGTTAGTACAATATTACTGACTATAGTCGTTATGCTGTACTTTACATCTCATGTCTGTTTCGTAACTACCAATTTTTTTTAATTTATTGAAGTGACACTGGTTAATAAAATTATATGGGTTTCAAGTGTACAGTTCTATAATATATCATCTGTATATCACATTGTGTGTTCACCACCCAGAGTCAGTTCTCCTTCTATTACCATATATTTGATCCCCTTTACCCTCTTCTACCACCATCCTCCCCCCTATACCTTCTGGTAACCACTAAACTATTGTCTGTGTCTATGAGTTTTTGCTTATTTGTCTTGTTTGTTGTTTTCAGTTATAAATCCCACATATGATTGAAATCATATGGTTCTTGACTTTTTCTGTCAGACTTATTTCGCTTAGTATGATAACCTCAAGATTCATCCATATTGTTGCAAGTGGCAGTATTGCATCTTTCCTTATGGCCGCATAATATTCCATTTCATATATGTACCACATCTTCTTTATCCAATCATCTATGAAGGATACTTCAGTTGTTTCCATGTCTTGGCCACTGTGAATAATGTTGCAATGAACATATACCTTATGGATAAACGTTTTCAGATTTTTTTGGTAGCTACCCAGAAGAGAGATAGATTGCTGGGTTGTATAGAAATTCTATTCTTAATTTTTTGAGGAACCTCCATACTGTTTTCCATAGTGGCTGTACCAATTTACATTTCCATCAGCAGTATGAGGGTTCCTTTTTTTCCATAGCCTCTCCAACATTTGTTATTATTTGTCTTGTTGATAGTAGCCAATTTGTATTTCTTAATCCCTTCACCGGTTTTACTCAGCCCCCCAACCTCCCTCCTATCTGGCAACCATCAGTTTGTTCTCTGTGAGTCTATTTCTGTTTCTTTTGTTCATTTATATTGTTCTTTAGATTCCACATATAAGATAAATCATATAGTATGTGTCTTGTTTCACTTAGCATAATACCTTCTAGGTTCATCCATGTTTTCACAAATGGTAAGATTTCAACCTTTTTTTTATGGCTGAGTAATATTCTATAGTATATCTGTACCACTCCTTCTTTATCCAATTGTCTATTGATGGACACTTAGGTTGTTTTCATATTTTGGCTATTGTGAATAGTGTTGCAATGAACATAGTGGTGCATGTATCTTTTTGAATTAGAGTTTTGGATATCTTTGGGTGAATACTCAGAAGTGGAATTGCTGAGTCATAATGTAGTTCTATTTTTTATTTTTTGAGGAACCACCATAATGTTTTCCATAGTGACTATATCAGTTTGCAATCCCACCAACAGTGCACGAGGGTTCTCTTTTCTCCACATCTTCACCAACACTTTATGTTTATTGATTTATTGATGATAACCACTGTGACAGGTGTGAAGTGATATATAATTGTGGTTTTAATTTATATTTCTCTGATAATTAGTGACATTGAGCATCTTTTCTATGTCCATTGGCCATGCGTATGTCCTCGGTGGAGAAATGTCTGTTCAGGTCCTCTGCCCATTTTTTAATCGAATTGTTTGTTTTTTTGGTGTTAAGTTGTATGAGTTCTTAATAAATTGTGGATATTAACCCCTTACTAGATGTACTATTGGTGAATATCTTCTCCCCATTGGTAGGTTGTCTTGTTTTCTTGATGGTTTCCTTTATTGTGCAAAAACTTTTTAGTTCGATGTAGGTCCATTTGTTTACTTTTTCTTTTGTTTCCCTTGCCCTAGGAGACATATTAAATAAATAAATAAATAAATAAATAAATAAATAAATAAATAAGAGAAAAGAAAAAACATTATGAAGAGCAACGTCAGAGAGTTTATAGCCTACGTTTTTTTCTAGGACTCTATGGTTTCAGGTCTTACATTTAAGTCTTTAATCCATTTTGACTTTATTCTTGTATATGATATAAGGAAGTGGCCTAGTTTCATTTTTTCTGCATGTATCTGTCCAGTTTTCCCAGAACCATTTATTGAATAGACTGTCTTTACCCCACTACATAGGCTTAGTCTTGCCTCCTTTGTAGATTAATTGATCGTATTTGAAGAAGTTCTAAATTTCTCTGTGCCTTGCTTTCCTCTTCTGTAAAAAGGGGATAAAGATGCCAATAATACTACCTCATAAGATGTGTTTGAAGAGTAAAGCAGATAATATACATAAAGTGTCTAACAAGTAGTACTTAGTAAATACATATTATTGATATTATGATGGGTCTAAATCCTGTCCTTTTAATGAAATACTAATCAGGAGGGTCCAGTTCTTAATATTAAGACTCCAGAGAAGGATCCAGTGGTGACAGGAATGTGCAGGTGCTGCTCTCACAGCTGTAAGCAGAGCTCACAAATGTGCAGACTGTCTCACTTGGCTGGCCTTTCTCTGCAGCCAGAGTCTGAGTGCTCAGGCAGCAACCACACCACCAATTAAAAATGCAGCTGCACACACGACTGGTATAATTCTTGCTGTTTGTGTAGCACTTTCACATACATTTTTCTCTTTGCTCTTTTCAACAACCCTGTGAGGAGGGCTTTGTCATTCTCATTTTACATATGAGATTTAAGTTAACTGATCACCCAAGGTTATGCTACTGGTAAAAAATGGAAGCTGTTCTCAAACTAAGTCTTTTCCTTTTTCAATGTGCTCACTTTACTAAAATGGCTGTTGAATTATTTGGAGATTGACCACAATAGCCTCTAAAACATACTCTCCAATGTGCTTCTCAACTTCAGGGTTTATAGGAAACACCAAGCGAACTTTAAAATGTAGAATCTTAGGGCTCATGGCCAGAGAGTCAGGTTTGGGAAGGAGCATGAGAATCTGTCTTCTCAATGGGCCCAGCTGTCCGTCCCCATCTTCTAGTGCCCCAGTCTCACCTTCACTGCATTTGGCCCTTCCTCTAAGGTTGCTGTTTAGGGTTACGTGCACCTCTCAGTCTCATTGAACATAAGAGTGAGGTGATTCTGTTTATAGGTAGCCTAGAAAATTACACTTGCTAGGGACTATAGATGAGTAAAATAGACACACTCATTGCCCTCAAGGCGTTCACAGACAAGTGTGAAAATTGGATATGTAAATGATCCAGTGCCACACACAGTGTGACGAGATTGTTGCATCATCTGGAGGATATGCCTGTTTTGATCCTGTCCCTCTACGTTGCTGTTTTTTGGTAGTTATATAAATATCCCCATATTTAGTCATTAGCACAATTTGGAGACTTGTCTAAATCTGTGCTTATGAGGGCTTCTTATTACACTGACCCAGATTTAAACTACATAAAGGTCCTATGAACTTAACATATACCCATGTGTGTTTACATGTGAATTTTTTTCTCCCCTATATGTACATCAATTCCTTTACCTATTGTGAATAATGTGAAATGCTTCCCCAATATCATCCTGAATGATAAATACCATGACCATATGTTTGATCAGTGACTTATTACTTATCAAATGTTTTGCTACTTGATTCTCATAATGATTTGGTGAGTTAGATAGGAGAATATTACCTTTGTTTTAAAGAGGGATATTTTGGCTTGACCATTATTAGCCAGCTGCTCAGTGGCAGAGCTGGAAGCAAATCCCACCCTTCTGACTCCCAGTACAGGGATCTTTCCATTGCATCGCACAGCAAGACAAATCAGCAAGATTTGAGCAGAGCTGCAGAGGCTGGAAAATGCCTAACCTGGACGGGGCTTGTGCCGCAGAGCCATGAGAATCTAGTCATCTGCTTTTAGCAGCGCTGATCAATGTCGGCTCTGCCCAGTCCTTAAAACTGTGTTTTGAATATTGATGGTGGCAAGCTAGGCAAATTACAGGGCAGAGAGCAGCAAATACACCAGGCCCATTAAGCATGAGTAAAATGACTACTTTTAAAAGCTGTAATGGGCCTCACAGGGAAGCATACACACGGATAAAAGGAGACCCACACCAGCAGCTCAGAAATCCATCAAGAAAACTTACCTCAGGCAAGGACTATGTCTTCTATCAGAGAGAGATCAAATGTCAATGTCTGTTTTTATCATTTTCTTCTCTTAGCAGTTTTGACCTTCCTTTCATAAGGTAACAGTTAATAATTGTATGTGTTTTTTGGAAAGTAAGTGAATTCTTTACTTGCTCCATTTGATCATTTTTTATTTAGATACCTTTGATGTATATAAAATACTGGAGACAGTTAAAGCAACGGTGAGTGAATTGGTTAGCAACACATGGTTATTAATGGATAGATGCATCAGGGAATTTAAAGGTATAGTCCCAGAGCAAATGTTGTTCAAAGCTGGCAGGAAGCCCTATTTGAATATTCACATTACCACCCGAGCAGTGGGAGACCCAGAGTACATGATTCACTGGCTTTAGCGGTTGCTTCATAGTGAAAAAAGTGGTTTTATGAAAATCAATAGAGTGACTACAATTACTAAGTGTATTACTTCAATGATATTAAGGGCCATAAATCAAACACATCAGCTGAAGAATAATGATGATGTTATGTTATGTACAAACAAGAAAGCATGATGTCATTAACACGTGATCAGCTGAGGAAGTGGCCAGAGTCCTATTCTAAGGTTTCTGAGGAAAATACGTAGCTGCTCTTTGTTTCTTTCTTTTTTTTCCTTTCTTCCTTCCTTCTCTCTCTCTCTCTCTCTCTCTCTCTCTCTCTCTCTCTCTCTTTCTCGGCAGTTTGTCATAGTCTTACAAAGGAAAATATACAATTCTGTAATCACTGACAGACAGTTGGAGGGGAGAAGAAATCCAATCGTGCTGAAAGATTTGGCTGGAATTGTCCCCAGTCTACTAGCAGAGACTAAGCATGGCTGGGCATGCGTTCATCAGTGCTGTGTACTCGCACACAGCACAATAGAGCTGAGGGCGGTCCAGAACAGCTAAGTAGCAAAGTGCCTGACATGCTAATTAATTTAAATCTTGGAAAGTCAGGGTTAGAGAGTCTGCAGAAAACATCTAGTCTGATTGCTCACAGCTCTTCTACAACTGCAAGTAATGCCTGCGTATTCGGACCCAAGAATCCCTCTGTGTCAAGGCAGCCCATTCCATGTTTGATGGGTAGGAAGTGCTGAAGCATAGCTTAGTTCCAGTGAAGCCACATGGCATCATCTCAAGTACCTGAAGATTGCCGTTGTGTAGGCACCTCCTGTGTCTTCCCTTCTCCAATGCAAACATCATTAGTCTCTCCTGCTCTCCTGGTTGCCATGGTTCCTCAGCTTTCGTGGCTTCCAACCCTTCACTTTTGTGTTTGGGCTTCTCCAGACATGCTCTGATATCTATTCCTTTCTTTTTTTCTTTAAAGTTTACTGGGGCGACAATTGTTAGTAAAGTTACATAGATTTTAGGTGTACAATTCTGTAATACATTATCTATATCTCAATTGTGTGTTCACAGAGTCAGTTCTCTTTCCATCACCATATATTCTTAAAGGATGGTGCCCACTTGGAATATCATGGTCAGCCTAATTAATGCAGAGTACAGTGGATCTAACACCTGCCTCATTCCTGGTATTTCATTTTGGGTGAATAATGAACAACTCTGACTTCTAAATCCTAAAGATGATGCATATTGATGAAGTTACATTAATTTATTCATCCAATATTTATTGAGCACTCACTATATGTCAGGTGCTATGCTAGGTGCTAGGGATATATACATTGGTCTACAAGGACGTTATTGTATATTAGGATGGACTTCTATAAATATTGTTAATTAGAAAATGACATGAAAAGGGCTATGGCAGAGAAGTGCCAGGGTTTAGTCAGACAGAAGAGGGGTACCTAAGCCAGCCAGGGGTGATGGTGGCGAGAATGGAGATGGACCAGGAAGCTGTGTGGAGGCTTCTGGGAATACACTGGGCTGGGCTGGGCTCCTGATGGGTGATGGGAATAAGCAGGGGAGAGGAAGAAGGGAGAATGGCATTCCAGGCAGAGAAATTAGCAAGTGCCAAGACTCACAGGCAAGAGAGAAAAATGAATACCTGTAGGGACTGCAAGTATTTAAGTATTAATGGTGAGGGGTGCTGAGAGATGAAAGAGTCTTGAAAGAAATACAATGTAGTTATGCCAAAGGGGTTGGATTTTATGCTGAGTGCAATGGGAAAGCAGTGGAGATTCTCTCCTAAGCAGGTGTGGAACGCCTCTAGCAGAGCAGGAATGGAAAACTCCCAGGCCCCCATGCTAGCATAGCTGGGATTATAAAACTCAGGACACAGACACTGGGCCTGGGTGACATGGCTTCCTGGGGAGCTTTTTCATACAGCTGTATATGGTACTACACATAAGCTGTTTTGGGTGTGGACCTCGCTGGGCATAGGAAGGGCAGTGAGCCCAGAGCTCCTTGGTCTGCTAGCCATGTGGCCTTCTCCCTATGCATGAACTGCCGAAACCACAGTTCATCTGGTATGCTTCCATGAGCTAAGAGGAAAGGAGGAGGAACCGTGCCTGCCCACATCCATGGACGTTGTCTCTATCTTTTGCACTGCTGGTCAGAATACATCAAAGTAAAAATATCTTCAAACTGAAGCCAAGTCCTCATTCTTGCCCACTTATGACCTTGGACTTGACCTATAGTGTGGCCTAATCCAGAAGGGAAGTGACAAATCTCATTTCCTGAACTGGAGACTGCGAACTGGTGACAGCATCTACCCATGAGAGTGTGTGATATTGTTCGGCAGCCACCAGCAGCCCAGGTGTGGATGGGAAGGAGTATGATGTTTTTCTAGACAGTAGAGAAGAACCAGGGAGGCCAAGGAATTGAGAATATTGGTGAGCACAGTAGGCTGAAAAAACAGTTCCCTAAAAATATATTCACTTCCCAGTCCCTGAAATCTGTGACTATTACCTTATATGGCAAAAGGTGTGGTTAAGTTTTAAAGGTGTTCAAAAGAGATGCTTATCCTGGATTACAGGATAAGGGCCGTAAGTGTCATCACATGTTTCCTTATGACAGCAAGGAGAGGAAACTTTGACACACACACACACACACACACACACACACACACACACACACTGCTGAAGAGAAGGCAGTATGAAGATGGAGGCAGAGACTGGCGTGATAGGTCTCCAAGGTAAGGCAGGCCTGAGCCACCGGGAACCAGGAGAGAGGCACTTTCCCAGAGCCTCTGGAAGAGTGTGATCTTGCTGGGACCTTGACTTCAGACTTCTGCCTCCAGAAGTGGGAGAGAATGCATTTCTGTTGTTCTGAGCCTCCAGGTTTGTGGTAACTTGTAACAAACAGCAGCCACAGGAAACCAATACACTGAAAGAGTAGTTAAACGTGGGAGGACATGAAGCCTATCTTTTGAGTCCAAGGTACATGGATGTTGGAAAGCGAGCAGCTTTTACTCAGGGCTCTCCTGGGGCAGGGGGATATGTCCTCAGGAGAAATGCTGGCATCTCTGAGGGCCAGGACATGAAGTGATAGAGCAGAGAGGGCTATTTCTAAACATGTAATGCAGTATATAAAATAATGCAACATATAGCAGCACTTGAAAATTATGACCACATTGGGATCAGCCTAATGATGCAGTAATAGAAATATACCAGTTCTGAAATTCGCACTTGAGCCAGGTGATAGAAGTACTTCAGTACAGCTTAGTGTTATCCAGCTCCTAGGCCTCCCGACAAATGATGAATTAGCTTCCTCAGTCATTTTCGTAAGTGTATAGCTAATTTGAGTAATCTTCAATAACTAATTTAGCAAGTTACTGTAAGTAACTCTTTGGTGTGTATAAAAAGGAAGGTCAATGGAATTGCTCGTCATTTATTTGTGTCTGAGAATCAAAACAAGAACCTGCAGTTTGGGAGCAGTGTGAAGACTCTCAGGAAGTCTGTTGTAATTCACAGTACTTCTCCAGACTGATATTCTTGAATTCATTTGCATTCTTTTGCTTTGTCAGTTAACCAGTTACAAGCCATGAAGCTGTATTCATACCCATTCCTCGTTTCTCCATCTTGTCCGCAAATATGTCATGAGAGGCTTTGTTAGAGTTTCCTCAGGCACCATCTGCTTGAGCTAATGTATTACTGACACCTAATATTTATTAGGCACTTTCCGTGGATAAGTGTCGTTTGATCCTCCAAACATCCCTATGAGGGAGGGACTACGTGGATGGAGGTACTGTTCTAGGGGAGGTCAGTAACTTGCACAAGGTCAGCGAGCAAGTAGACTAGCAGGGATTCAGTCCTAGACAAGGGCTTCAGAAACCTTGTCCTTACTTGCTCTGCTGAACAGCTTTACACTCCCTGGAAGGAGTCCGATGAGACTGTGCAAGTCTTCATAATGTTGACAGAAAATAAGGTGTTTTCTTCCTTCCTTGTCCCCACCCACCCCACCAAGGGCATTCCATCAGAGGCCCAGGTGCCTCAGCACCGGCTGCTGTCTGCAGTCCGACCCGGAAGCTAAATAATTCCTTTAGCTGTGGTGATTCCCACATCTTCCAACAGTGCTTCTCTTCTCCCTGCAGCGTGGTTGGCATCCTGAGCCCAGAGCTCCAAGACTGACACCTCTTTTCAGGAAGGCTCCTCTGGTGTTTCCCAGCACCTGAGACAACGGACCTCCTTTTGCTGGCCTCTCGGGTCCTGGGGCTGGGAAAGGTCACGTGGTCTCTTCTTCTCCACAGGGCGCTGTTCCTATGCTCCTTTTCCCCAGGGCTGAGGCTTCTCTCCTCTTGTTTTCTACTTATTCTACTTCTACCTGTGCCCCCTGCCTATTCTTGTCTTTCTCAGTCTCTGTTTCTTTTTCTTTGTCCCTTTATCCAGTCTGTCTCCCTGCCCCATCTAGGTTTAGCCCCCAGCCCTGGGGACCCTTGTTATACAGATACAAGATTTGCATTATATCTTCTTTCCGTATCAGTCTAACACCCTCGTCTGCAGAGGAAATGTGGTCAGCTGGTCAATACTTGTCCTCACTATGAATCCATACTGTTTCCCAGTGATCCAGGCTTCCTTTCCTAAGTGCTGGGTTAATCTTAGAATCAATCTGCAGGTAAAAAGATTAACATCCACAGTTTACAGAATTTCTAGTTTTGACAAAAATCAGAACAATATTTGCCCATCCTCATGTCTCCAGTCCAGGCAGTGGATCAGGGGCATATCCACAGGTTCTTTCCATGTTCTGGGATGTTATTCATCAAACTGGAGACTTAAATCCATCGAGAGCAGAGAGAAGCTATCGGACAATCTCTACACCTACCTCAAGATGCTAATCCCTCTTTACAATGTCTGTTCTATCCTTGTTGGGTCTGAGGGTCATTCTCATTGACAGAGAAGACTACAGGAGACTGAGTACTGAGGGCTGACAGCGGCCATCCAGCTGCACTACACCACTCACCCCAAGGAGATAATTTGCACTTGATCCCTCGAGGCCGTCTAAATTAACCCTTTTCATGTACAGCTGAGGTAACTCATAAGAAACAGATCTAAAATCCAGGTTTCGCGATTGCCAGTCTATAAGCTTTCCATTTTTGAATGAGGTTTTGCTAACATGTTCTCAAGCTGAATAAATATAGATCAAACACATTAGATACATTTGGGACTTTAGATCCCAAAGCATTTTCCAATTCTTTCTTACTGAAGAGACTTTATTTAGGGACAACTTACCAATCTATCTCATACTATGTAGAAAAACAAATGCAATATTCAAAGACTGTGGAAATGAGTAAAGATGATATATTGGTATAAATTTTGGCATAACTGGAGACTTAGCTATACCAGGGGTCAATGTTCTCATTCTTTGAACTTATCTAGTCAATGGATAGGATAGGTCTCTAAAATCCATTCTTTAAAATTGTTTGAAGCTGAAAACATAGCTAAATAGAAATATAATAATTTATTTTATTCTAAAATCATGCACTTTAAGAAATATGGTCATTCCCAAGACACTCCTATCAGTAAATGGGAGTGGTGAGGACTTTCTCAGTGGGTGTGCCCTGGGATTGACATAAAACATGGACAAGTGACGAGTGAGTGATATGGGGACTGGTAGAGTTCCCAACACAGGAGTTTTCTTACTGCCTTTCACATGAGGTTTCACCTGAGGCCGGCTGACCATTGTAGAAGACCCAGACACAAGTGCAGGAAGGTCAAATCTTGCTGGACATTGTACACAGTAAGGCTATGATCGCACAGCCAGAAGAGAAGGGCTCTCCCCACCATGACACATGGGCTCAAATCTACCCTTTTCTTTGCATTCTATGGGTGGAAAGAAAGTTCCATTATGGTTGAATTTCATTCTCCAATACTAATTAGTTCTTCAAATAATGGAAGAGAATAATGGACTAGGTTAGAAAATAAGCTGTGATTGCTGTGGCAGGTAGAGTTCTGAGAGGGGTGTTCTCTGTGGCTGAGATGGAGGGGGCCAGGTGACAAGGACTTGAGAGCAACTTTTAGGAGTTGAGAAGTATTCCTTGGTTGACCGCCAACAGGACAATGGGGACCTCAGTCCCACAATTACAATGATGCCAACAACCCGAGGGAACTTAAAAGAAGTCATTCCCTAGTCAAGGATCTAGATGAAGACATATCTAGCTGACATCTCGATTTCAGCCTTATGAGACCCTGAGCATAGGACCCAACTGAAATGGGCCAGACTGCTGACCCGTGGAAGTGGTGAGTGAGATAATAAACCTGTGTTGTTGTAAGCTGCTAAATTTGTGGTAACTGTTAACACAGCAACAGAAAATGAATACAACTGTGTTCTAGGATTTTCACTAAAATGAATTGGGTTCTACCTAGGTTCACTGAACGTTACTCCAAGCCCACGAGATAGATGAGGTGGCCTTAAAGCAGGCCTCAGTGACAGCGGAAAGCCAACCTGGGATTTAAAGTTGGCGTGAAACCTAGAAAAGCTTTAGCTGTTACTACTGCATGAGCACAGTGATTATGTGCATGGGCACTGAATCCGGACTCCACCACCTTGCTGCTGATGGGACATCGGTTCAGTTACTTAAGCACTTGTCTAAACTGGGACACAAATATTTACCTTGTATACTGGGTGTGCAGTTTTAGTGAAATGCAGTCATAGCATAGTAAACAGTCAATAAATTATTATTATTATTAAAAAGTGAAGGCTGTGGGAATGTTAAAGGACATTGATAGCAAGAAGGAGGAAAAAAACAAGGCATGTACAAGAGAAAATGCATCTATGTGTAAGCTCTTACTCTGGATCACCAGCTATTGCAGGTGCTCAGCAGCAGATCTTATTCATGGGAAAACTTTCAAAGAGCCTGGAGATAGAGTGGGTGGCTTTTTTTCCCTTTTTTCAGTGAAATAGATTGCATCCCCAGGTTATGTGTAAGGCAGCCAATGCCTATTCAGACTCTGTTCCTGTTTTGAATTTAATGCGCTGCCGATCTCATTGAACCTGAGGCCACTCAAAAATGAAGCTGAAAGTGCAGATGATCAAGAAGCAAAGTGCAAAGAAGAGGGAAGTCAGAAGGTGTGTCTTTTAAACCTGACTCCACACACGGTCCTCCTGCTCGCCAGGGCTGAGGAGAACAAATGCCTCCATTTTGCAAGGCTTTGGGTGTTCTCACTAGCAGTGAAAGCAGATCTGTCTATTTATATGGGACTTCAGAAAGAGAAGAAACAAAGAGTTGTTACTTATAGGTTTCAACCCCCTCCCCTCCAAACTGAATAGGCCCAACGCACTACCTTTCCAAACATAGGAACGAAAAAAACATGGGAAGTTAAATCCATTAATATTTTTATGTCCATATATTTCTAGATATTATTTGGTTATAAAATGGAAGATGTTTGAATGAAATTTAGTAAACTTTGTGTTGGATTCCCAAATAGAATTAGTAGAGTTTTTTTCTTTTAAATTTCTGAAAACTCTCTAAGATGTTGCTAAATTATTCTTTTCTGGCCTGCAAAGACTTTCATTTTGTTTCAAGAGTATCTATATTGTGGGTGGTATCTATACTATGGGTAGTATATGGTTATATGGCTATTAAATATTAGTTTTCTCCAACATCAACAAACAGAGAATAAAAATATAACTAACATTTTCATCTTACATATTACTGTCTCTTTCAATAACAAAAACATTAAGAATTGAGTAACCCTCAAGGACTAGTTTTTATCTTATTCTTTCTGTTTCTTCCCCATGGCCTTGTCTAGAACCAGACACACAGCAGTGGCCAATAAGTAAGTATCTGTGGGAAAATGAAATCTTTTAGACTGTTCTCTAGGAAGCAGACTGGCCTGGTGGAAGGAGAACTGGCCTGAGACCCAAAGCCTGGCCCCCACCATCACGTGGCCTTGGCAAAGTCACTTTCCCTCTGGCTTCCTTATGTGAACAACAAGCTGGTTGGTCTGTTCTCTTTCAGCTCTGACATATGGGATTTAACAAAGCAAGGAAAATTCCCTCAAGTAGGACAACAATGCTTTTTATGAACATGCAAGAGAATAAATGGTCATGTAACAAACAAGGCTTTTGGAGTGTGTTTGTATGTAGAGGGGTGCTTTCAGGCTGACCCTCGGCATTTTTGACAAAATCTGCTTCAGACATGTCACAGAGCTATTGAAAGCACTCCATTTAAAAATGTCTCTTTTCTTGTCCTTGAAAAGGTATCTGTTATCTACTGGCAATCATTTTAGAGGACATTACTTTCAGGGACCATATGTTTGTGGAGTATATGTATGTGTATACATTGTGATCACATGCTGTCACAATTCCTATTTGTGTTGTTTTAATTATGACCAAGAAAATCATCACCATCAAATTCCTGTGGCAACAATTCACTCACAGAACCTCACTTTATTTGTGTTTTATGCCTGAAAAGGAGTGATATGGGAGAGCAGAAATGACTCTTATTTCCAGCTGCTTTTGTCCTCAGGTATAAAGCATAACAGGTTTCAAGGAGGAATGTGAAAGGTAAGAGAAAAAGGAATTACTCTTTGAAAACTAATGGCAACTGATAAAAATAAGTTACTAAAAGACAGAGCACCTTTTGATACAGAGCAAGCTTTGATTCTGACAGTGTTAACTCTTGCTGGAACAAGCACAGAGAAATGAGAGCCTTGGCTATTTCAACCCTTTGCCTCCTACCCCAGAAAATCCTGCTGGCACCAATTACCAGACATGTTACAGGTTTCTGCCATCGGCTCAGGCCCACCTAGCACTGACCTATTGGTTTCCTGACCCATACAGGTGCAGGCAGCCTGTGGCTGCCTAAGAGCTTGCCCCTCCCCATGCCCAGAGTTAGACTTACAGTGAGATGGCTTAGTTAGCTAACGGCTTAGCGGGACGGCAGTGCATCCTGAAAATGAGGTCACGTAAGCTGCCAGCCCTGCAGTCTCTTTTGTGTAATGAGCCACCAGGAAATGCATTGAACGGGTTTACCTTTGAGAAGATACAGACAGATGTATCATTTATTTATCAGCGTGGCTTATACCTGACCATGGAGAAAAGCTTTCAAAATGAAAAATTATAAAACATGATCCTGTGAAACAGAACCATAATTCTCATGTTATTTGGAAGCAGGTCACTGGACAGTGAGTCCAAGCTGCTTCTTAGACAAATGGCTTGAATGTAAAAGGGAGTCAGAATCGTGGATGTTCCAATCTCAGATCTTTTCCCTACTTGATACACTGATTTCTGTAGAGCTTTTTGTTTGCTGAGGAAGATGAGAACGACTCCTTTGAAAAATTCGGCAACAGGGAAGGGTAATGAAAGCCCTTTGGGGATGGAAACAGGAGCCTTGGGTGGGCCTGCTGGTCTGCTGTCACTAGCCCTGTTACTGCGAGCTGGCTTCTTACCCTCTATCAGCACCTCAGCGCCCTGGTATGTAAAACAAAGGAGAGGGTACGTTTCCTGTCCACCTCGCAGAGTTTGAAAATTGAAGAGATAATACATATAAAAGTCTCTGAACACTCTTCCCTACAACACTGCAAAGCACAAGCCACACACGGAACATTATTGGTACTGCAAACTCACTTGTATATTATCACATTTTTGTATTGCTCAGTGAAAGCGTCTTCAAAAATAATATCCAGACTCTAAGACCAGCACTCAGAGAGACTGTGTTGACATTAATAAAAGCTCAGATCAAACAAAACCATGTCCCTGCCTTACTCCAAACTTCCAGGAGGCGGAGGCTCACGCTCCCTTCAGCCCCCGTCTGGGGCTTTCAGTGTATCAGTGCTGCTCAGGGGACATTTATAGCTTCTCCTTCCTAAGTCAGTATTTTGGACATTGACTTCGGAGATTTAGCTGGCAGATGTCTTCAACTCCAACCAGTAAGTTAACAGAAAAATACCCCAGGTTTTTTAGGCTTCCTTAGGATTGTAATAATTGTCCTTTATCTGCAATTACTGGTCTCACAAAGCATATTTCCATTTTCAAAATTATCCACCAGATTTCTAAGGTGTGGAGTGTCACATATATGTATATTTAAAAAAAAAAAAGACATTTTTGAAAGGAGTACGAAATATGAAGTATTATAGCTTAACTCATTTTTGAGCCATGAAACATTTGCAGAATGCTTAGATCCCTGTGAACTGAATTAAAGTTTCCTACGCACCTAATTCAGGCTCTAAGTGTAGAAATTCTGACTTGCAACATTGGGTGAAATAAAAGTCCTAGCCATGTTTTGAGACCATTAAGACTTGGGTGATAGAAAACAAAATTACAATTGTTTCAGAAGAAACTCACCATCTTTGGAAGATAATTCTTCTGAAACCAGAATTTTAATTTTTCTCACTAATAACTGAAAACAAGTCTTATGAATAATAGAAAATACGTATATATAATTCCTAAGCCACAAACTTGAAAATATATGCTAGAAAAAAAGTTGTTTCTGTTTTATTACAGATTCTTAGGTTGGGTGTAATCAACATTTGTTTTATTGATACTTTAGGAATTTAATTGCTTGCTATAGCCACTCTCCAAAGAATAAGCAATTAGCCCTCTGTATGATTAAAATAGCTAATCTACATCCTAACTTTGTCATCCTTTCTTGCCAAAATGCTTAATAACATTTCTCCCAAAAGAAACATTTGCATACTTGTGGTATGTAAAATATGGGAATTGGCATATAGTGCTATAGTTGAGGAAAAATATTACTTTGCCCCCCTCATTTGGAAGGGCTCCATTTGTGTGTAACTTGCATTATTCTCTAGAATTATCCCCCAATCACCCTTTGTGCCATCTGGAAAGTAGAAATCCCTGCTTTCTAATATGTGCACTAATGAATGCAGGTTTTTAGAAATTATCACAGTTATAGATAATTAAAGGGAGTCCTCTCTTGGCCCCTTTGCTCATCTAAAAAGCAGAGCTTAGTTGTAATTTCCAGGCCCCAAGTGGCTCCTTGCAGTACTCACAGGCACAAGCTACCTAGCTCCTGTCACACCAATGGCAGGGCGAAGTGTATCGCTTGGGTGTAAAATGAAAAATCAGAGTTATGAGAGAATTTAGACTTTTTAGGTTTTCTGCTAATGATTAGGCCACCTACACATTTCAGGAGTAAGAGATCTAGATTTAGAACCACAGAGCTAATGGGAAGTTTAGAGATTACACAGTCTAATTCCTCATTTTAAACAAAGTCACTGAAGGCCCCAGGAAGTTAGGCGGCCTGCTCGAGGCCACAGAGAAGACATCTAGTGTTGGTGGCTTTTTTTCTTTTCCGTCTCTTTTGTTTTCGATTACAGTTGACATTTGATATTTTATTAGTTTCAGGTGTACAGCATAGCGCTTAGACATTTATATAATTTACGAAGTGAACCACTCGGTAATTCTAGAACCCATCTGGCACCATACGTAGTTAGTACAATATTACTGACTACATTCCCTATGCTTTACTTTACATCCCCATGACTGTTTTGTAACTACCAATTTGAACTTCTTAAGCCCTTCACCTTTTTCACCTGGTCGCCCAGACCCCCTCCCCTCTGGCAACCATTAGTTTGCTTTCTGTATCTATGAGTCTTTTCTTAGCGAGTAGCTCTTTAAATAAATGTTAGTGTCCCATACCGGTGCCATAGTGATAACAACAACCTACCCCTTTTCATACCATCTATCTCACACAAATTGTGTACCATTCTGTAAATTGGTTTGAATACTGGTGCTTATTTCCCAAGTGCATCTGTTTCCTCTAAGCTGGTACCAGCTTATTTGTTTTGTAGCCTTTATTTTCCTAACTCTAACAAGAAGACTAATAATAAATTTGAATAATGAAATATTGTTGAGAAGACTAGACAGGAAAAAAAGTTAACTGTTTAATTACTACTCTTAAAATCACGTCCCTACTGTAAATAAATTATGAATAAACAAATTGCATATATACCTTGGTTTTCAAAAATAAGCTTTAAAGAGGTTTTCTTGGGGAAACCATAATACTCTGGCCACCTCCTGAAAATATTGTGCTGTTGGGTAAAGTGACATGCATATTTAGTGTCTAAAATTAGAAAGTCTTGAAATAGAGATTTTTATAACGGATTACATATACTGTACGAAGGCAAAAAACCACCTTAGTAAAACCATTCTAGTAAAAACAATTATCATAAACACTTGTGAATACCATTCATTGCTTAGGCATTTTCATTATTAAAGTGTCTTGACTGATACATAATCATAAAATATTCATATACTGTGGGAAGAAAACCCTAGCGAGAGGGAGGATCCCTCTCTCTCTCTCTTTTCTCCTCTCTCTCTCTTAATTTTTTTGATCACAGGAGCCTATATGGATAGGATAATTTATTGTGATGTATTCTTGTTGTGGAGTGATTCATTTATGAAAAAAAATCAGTAAGTCCAAAATAGTCTGTCCTGAACAGCTGTCTGAACAGATGGAAGAAGAAGGGAGAATACTCTACTCTGCTGGTAGTTGAGGGCCTGAAGGAAAGGAAGAAAAACAGGGAAGAGAGTCCCACCCTGGAATGAATTTATATCTTGTTAATTCTAGTGGAAATTCTGTGATTCTTTCATCACCCTCTTTCTACCCAAACAAACATTTTAACCTTCCTTTCCTCTCTTCTCGAATTGGTATATTTACTATGAAAGAGCTATTTCTTTTATACTGTAGCTATACAAGCACGTCACAATATAATTTAAAGCTATGTGAGACATAATTTAAGACTTAGAAAGGAGGTTTTGAATGCCAATTGCTCCATTATCTTCAGCGTTTCTTTGTCTTAAAGAGGAAATGTTTTTCATGCTGTAGAGATGTCGGTGCAGGAGGTTAGGTGACGATGATGTGCATAATGTGTGTGTATTTCCAGTTCCCCACTGAAATGGACTATGATGGGGTTGAGATTCTCAGGATGCTTAGAATCATCTGACTCAGGCTTAGTCCACAAGATGAAAACAAAAGTGACTGCCCCGAGGGTGGGGGGAGCAAATGAAGGTGAACAATTAGCCACACTTAGGTTCAAGAATAATGATGGAAGATAAACTCACTTGTGGTTTGGATTTATTCAAACTGAAAATATTGACCACTACCTATTAGGAAGTATAATAGTCAATTTTCCCCTACTTTGGATCTTAGCCTTTCATAGACACCATATTGTGATAAATGGGACTTCACAGTACTGAGCTTCTCTATCTGGCTTATTATTGTATATTTATCACACCTAAATAATTGGTGAAATGTACTTCCACTCCTCAAATGAAACACACTAAACATTTTACATATTCTACATTTGAAATGGAAGGGCCCACAGGAGTTTTGAGAAAACAAATCCTGGATCATTTCCAATAGTGATAATAACAACATTATGTGATCATTACAGTCATTTGTAAATATAAGTATGATAAATGCAACAGCGGCTTGAATGAACTTAGGACTGCTGCATTTTATTAATGAGGGAAATGGTTCATTGAAGCACTTGGAATAATGTAAACTCTGCTTGGTTGTGACCTATTAATTGATCAGAAAATCTAAGCAGAGTAAATCTAAATAATATCTTCCTACACAATAATTTAAAAACCACTTACTTGCTTCCCATACTAAGTCCCTGATTAGTGACTTCAATGTCCAACAGGATGTGAAATCATTTAAATGACTTTCCATTAGGTATCATTAGCATCATATAAGGTTCCAGGGTTCATCCAGAGACATTATTCTCTGAAGAGTATCTTGATGCCATAACTGCTGGAGTGCACTTCCAAATAATATACACTATTTTTCAACTTCTGTTTGTAACTTTATCTTTTCATATGAAAACCATTATTGTTCATTCAATCTTAATATAATAGTTTGGCTAGACCTTTGTCATAACTTGCATGTAATAACATAACTTATAGAACACTGTAACAGCAAAATTGTAGACATTGCATTTAAAAATAATTAAAGTTAGTGAAAGGATGAGTCAGAATTTTGTGTATTTTACAAGGCCCAAGAAAAAAATGGCCTTCCATTTTTTTTTCCAGTTAGTCAGAAAGTCACATAAATTTTCACTGTGAACATCAGACTTTGCTTCGTATTTTCTTTTGCTATGCAGATGTGCTTTTTTGGTATGTAGTAAAATATATCAGTCTTTTATTTCATGGCACTATGGACTTCTTTTAATGTAAAGTTAAAAAAATATGAAAAAAACCACTTTGTAGAAGATGCACAAAAATTGTGAATTTTAACCTGCTCTCATATGTATTATATTTTCCCCAAAGAAATTGATTTCTGCACAGTGTGTGACTTGAAACTGCCAAAAAGGTTAATGCCCTAGGCCCTGGCGACAAAGTAGGATTTAAGCCTGTGGAGTTAGAAAGCCAAGGGATATTTATCATGGATTTTTGGAAGGTGCTCCCCTCTCCCTAGGAGCCATTCTACATCCTGGCTAAGCTTTCAGCCAAATGTTCATTTTGGGGAGCAAAAGATGGAGAAGGAAAAAAAAAGGCAGCTTACAGAGCAATCTGCCAGCAGAAACTGAATCCTACTTTCTTTAATAAAAACCTCTGTGAGAGGTTTCAAGTAGACTAGTTTTATTGTTGAAAAACCAGGATTCCTCTCAAGATAATAATCATGATAACTATAAAAAGTATTTTGCATACATTTAAAATTTAATCCTTACAACATTTTGTGAGATAGGTACCATTAGAATTTCTATTCAGCACACAACGTGAGGCTTAGAAATGTTAAGTAACTTACCCATGGTTACATAGCTGGCAGTGAGGGACAAAGCTGAGAGACAAACTCAAGTCTCATGTGATCTCAAAGACAAGGATCTTAAGTACAATCCTAGCTGCCTTTTCAGTCATAAAGAGGCTAGCCTAATTTTGCAAGGTCAAGTTGCCTTTAACCAGGTAATTTACCTTTGGGGGGAAAGCATGTTTCTGTGTCTACCAGTGGTATCAAAAATCCCTCAGGTTTTTTGCTTCACTGGTTTTCAAACAGTAATAAAAAAGATGCTATGGAAGCATCACATCCAAGTCTGAGTTACCTGGAACTGTGGGGATAGCCACTGTTTTATTCATCTTTATGTCCCTAGTGTCTAGTGCAGTGCCTGGAATATACAGTCAATGATGCCTGCTGAATGAATATATGAATGAAGGAATTCTCTCCTCATTATCCTCTTATTTATCTAAATGATTTGGTTTTTAATTTAATCTTTGGACTAGTTAATACATTTACATGGTTCAAAATCCAAAAGACACAGAGTATATTGTAAAATCCCCTCCCACTATGTCCCATCTACCCAGCTCCCCTCTCCATAGGCAATCATATTATTGGTTTCTTGTGTATTCTTACTTTAGTTTCAAGCATATTTAAGCAAAAATTAATATATATATATATATATATATATATATATATATATATATATCCTTTTAACACAATCTGATTTTTAAAAACACATAGATTTATTATAAAGATGTAAAGGCTTGTTAAAAATTTGAATCATGTAGAAAAGTAGAACAAGAAAAAAGCTCCAGTAGTTAAATAATCCATTAGAAACATTTTGATAATTCCATCTGATGGAATTATCAGGCACCCTTCAGTTACTCTGTTTTACCCAGTTTTTCCCCACTTTCAAGTCTAACTAATCGAGACGTTAGCAAGGAATGGCTAAACCACACACCCTGATAAGGTTTCAACTGTTTTGTAAACATTGGCCTGTGCAGTAGAGGGGGCTTGCAGGGTGAGGCACAGGAGGCAACTATAAAATGGTGACTTTCAGGCCCTGAAGGTTTTTGCCTTCTCATCACTGCAGGGGAAGGACCCAGAAGACTGTTAAGTATTTTGCAGCAGGTGTCTTGTGGAGGTCTTTTTGAAGAATCTATTCACATTTGCAGAGATTATGTGAAGATTTGAACAGTTGTATGCAGAGACTCAACACCGCACAGCTAGCCTGTCAGCTCTAATAATAGAAAATCTGAAAATATGTGGAACGGCACGGACCAGTGGGGATCTATGCTGGTGTGAAATGGAGTGATGGATCAGGGGTGAACTTTGGACAATGACAGGAACACAATACTGACCAAAACTGCATCCTTAGCTTGTTTATTCAAGCTAAGGGTTACTTCAAGCTAGGGGCTCTACAAGTGCTCTAACTGGAGGGACTGGTAATTTACACCCTACCCCGCCTATGGAAATGTGCTGGAATAATGGATGCAGTTACTCTGTGTGTGTGTGTGTGTATTTAAACCCACACTTAAGAGACTTTTAATACTTTTAACATTATCCATGACAAGTAGGGTTCAGCGGATTCTCAACCCATCACTTTTTTGTTTGTTTGTTTGTTTTTAAGACTGGGATTAAAAACCTATTAATGTGTGGTTCAGAAAGGTGTCTAGGTATTGGAATTTAAATACAATGGTAGCTAACGTAAGCCCAGAGTGCACAGACCAGGTAAGAAGCAGCACTTATAAACTAGTGTCTTAAGATAGTAGAGTCCTGTCTGGGAATGCCACAAACCACACCGACATTCTCCAAGGTTTTGTCTGGTAAGTCTTCTCTCTCATAATTTTCAGCTTCTAAGAACTGAGGCTAATATGTTCAGCGAAAAGAGTTAAGACATTCTACTTACTGTAAGTCAGAGTGTAGAGACTGCTCATGCAGTAAATTCACAACAGGAATGTTACAAAGAAATTGCTTTCAATCTCTTAACCATTGCCCCAGCTCCCCTCAGCGCACTGTGATGGTTGATTTATTCCTCTGTCTGTCACATTAGCTGTTAGTAATGTGGTAAAGGCTGGAACCCCAGGGTTTTAGAAAGCGTCTGGCACACAGTAAATGCTCACTAAATGTTTGTTGAGTGAATATTGAATATATTTGCATTTCAAAAATAGGATTATGGAGATGGAGTGCAAACATTGCTCCAGTGACCTCACATAAACGATGGTCTTTCTAGACTATCTTTACTACCCTTCATTACTTGGTCCTCTGGTCCTTCGAAATGAGGTCCTTTTGGGGCTTCTGGTTTACTATCTTGAAATACTTCAAACTGTTCTAATTACTTCTGGAAGGTTAATGTTTCCAAGGAACAGATTTAATCACATCAATACCCTGCATAAAAAGATTTTCTCCACCTTGGCACTCAAGACCCTCTGCAGTATATCCCACACTGTTTCTGTTTTCCCAGTCTACCTTAAACTCATATCCTATAGTCCACTCAGGCTGGACCATCTCCCCATTTGCCAAGCAAATACCGCACTTTCCACATGTATCTATCCCCTACAACGTCCATCTTATCTTCAACTTCCCTGGAGACAAGAATAATGTGAAGTCCTCATTACCTGCAAATTCTGATCAGTAAGTTTGGACTGGGCCTCAAGAATTTTTAAGAAATAAAAAATTCTTAACATCAGATAAGTTTGAGAAACTCCAACCTGAGCAGAACATCTTACACATGTAATAAATAAATATCTGCTAAGTAAATTTATTTCCCTGTGTAAGAATCAGCAGTTGGACAGAGGAGCAGACAGCCCCATATGCGCATGAAAACAATGTCAGATTTATATTTAACTTTGAACACTCAACAATATTGCAGTAGTTTAATGAGACCCTCAAGGAAGATGGTAATTTGAATGTGAGAATAATAAATCAATGTGAACAGACATATCATTTTTATTGTGTAGCATATGGGCACAGTCATAGAAAACTGAGTAGGTACAAAACTTCTTATTTAAAATTTTAATCATTGAGAAATGTTCAAATAAAGTTATTTCCCTGTAAGATTAACAGTAGCAATGAAAATAATTAAACAAACTTCATTTTCTAAAGGGAATTCTTGAGCTCTCATTCATTATTCTATGGTATATCTAATTACTCCAATTCTTTAAAATATGAAGCTTAACAAACAGAAGCAATTTACCACTCAGAATGTCACCTCATGATATGTGGGAAAGAACTGAAGACAAGTTTAGAAAGAAGACCCACTGACCATGTTGCCGTTTAGTTTTGATCTATTGGGTTTTACTCATCCTTTATATGTGCATCCACTTGACTTTCTTTTCCTTCAGATATCTTTTCTTTAGAGCGGGAGTCTGCACATTGCCTTTGCTTCTTGTGTGCTTTGACCACTTGCACCTAGCAACTGCCCAACTTTCTCCCTTTAATTGAATTCAAATTCTTGTAAAAGGGATTCTAGTAGATCCATTTAATCCTCCTTTTTCTTTTTTCTTTTCTTTTTTTTCTTTTCTTCTTTTCCTTTCTTTCCTTTTCTTTCACTCTCTCTCCCTCCCTCCCTCCCTCCCCCTCCCTCCCTCCCTCCCCCTCCCTCCCTCCTTTTCTTCTTTCTGGAAAATCTTCCATACCAGTCTCCTTTCTAGGTGGCTGGGAGACATTGACTATCCTTTACCCAGTGTCTCTGTGGTCCAAACATGTTGAGCAGGGCACCAAGGCTATGTTTAGAAATAGCCCTATCTATATGTGAAGTGACCAGGGCAGGTCACTCATCCAGCGCCAGTGGATGGGACCAATGAGAAGGACATAGAGATGGGGAGCATTCTGAGGTTGAGCTGCTGTGGGATGTCTCTCTATTATATTTCATTCTTCCTTTTCTCATAAATGGTAAATCAAATGGTATTTTCTTGGCAAATATA
Organism: Rhinolophus sinicus; assembly: GCF_036562045.2. Taxonomy (NCBI): domain Eukaryota; kingdom Metazoa; phylum Chordata; class Mammalia; order Chiroptera; family Rhinolophidae; genus Rhinolophus; species Rhinolophus sinicus. The sequence continues at coordinate 109,724,557 of NC_133755.1, forward strand.
TTTCTCTACTATTGTCTTGTGTGTGTATAGACGTGTATTTTTTTTCTGAAGACACATGCAAGTCCTTAAAGTACTTAAAACACTATTAACTAAAAATAATGTTAGATAAAGAATATGACCAGGCCTACGGGTACCTAGAGATAAGCAGGGCAGGCATCCATGAAGTATTCTGGGTTTTACTGTTGCCTTTGTCTTCCTTATTCCTTTCTGACCTTTTCCCATGATTGGTAGGACCCTCTCACATTATTGTTTGCAAGTCCAAGGCAGGAACTGGTGGAGCATCAGTAAGTTAATTTGAGCTAAGTGCTTTAGAGCCAGAGGAGATAGAGACAATTATGAGACAAGGATGGGAGACGCATGGGACTAACGTTAGTTGACAATGGTAGCTGTGCCACGTCGGGGACGGGATCATGTTGGCCACCAGCTTCCATCTCCTGGAAAGCTGGTTGCACCTGGTCCAAACCCAATTCTGCAGACTTTATGAGGCGCTCCCAGAGCCTCCCCGGGGTTTTGGATTAGCTCTTTGTCATTCTCTCTATGCCTCCTCACTCCTACAGGGTCTACCAGTGCTGCCTCAGTCTTGGTCAAATTAGTTTAGTTGCAAAACCTTCCATTAGTTTTTAAAAATCATCTGATTTCAAACATTGCATACATTTTAACAACTTTTCTGAGAATTCAGTGGTTGCAAAGAGGGGTCGAATCAGGAAAGGGTCAGCCATCCACCATCTCCCTGTCTTACCTCTCTTCGGTGCAACTAGAAAGAAACTCTCTCCCAGACTCACATGTGTTTTCCATATTTAGGCCCCCTCAGGGGTACAGCAATGCCTCCTTGTGAGCTCGGGATAACTTCACATTAGAGGTGGGATCTGAGACCAGCTTCAACCTTCAGTAATTAGAGCATTCCTTTTCTACTAATTCATCTTTAATTGCTCTTAAATGATTGTATGAGCAAATATTTAATAGGGATGAGGAAGCAACATAGGGATGAAACAATGTAAAATGATACTGAAGTTAGAGTCAAATGAACAAATGAGAAAAGGTAAGCACCAGTGACTCAAATTAATAAATAAAATATATGGTTAGGAAAAGAGATCAATATTAAGGATACTGGGAGGAAGGGATATGTTTTTTGTTTTATCATTATCTCAATTCTACAAACTTTGCTCCCTTCTCATCTTTTCAACCTTTTCCAAACTTGTCCCCTCATCTCCTTTTGAAAACTGGGAGTCTTTTTTCCTAGATAGTAATATAAATTTGATCAATAATCTCCTAGACTGTAATATAAGTAAGTTGTTATATTTTTAAAATGACAGTGAATGAATATGAACTTTTCAGTGGTACACAAATCAGGTACTAAAAAAGATTTGTTCTAGAAATGTAAGTTGAACAGAACCAGTAACAGATGGCCCAGCATCAGTGAACGGTATTAAATGCATCTTTAATTGGTATTAAATACCTCCCGTTTCAGCAGGGAGCAGAGGAGAAAGGAGATTCACAAACAATGAAATGACTTGGTTGTTTGAGCACAGCCATGGTGTCTTTTTGTTTATCAAGATGGCATATGTTTTTCTCATCATTAAATGTCCACTATATTGTAGTAACCTGAAAGCAGATTGAAGCGAAAACCTGGGAGTGTGTAGAAAATAGAAAATATGGGTGAGTGGGGAAACCAGCTTAGTTCTCTGGTCCTAGCGTTGTCACAGATGGTGCGACCTTTGGTAAAACAGTAAACTAATCTCTGGGTGCTTGAGGGTTTTTATCTCTAAGTTGGTAAAATCCTGCCTCCTTATCTCAGAGGGCAAATGAGAACTTGGAATGATCAAATACTATGAGCTCTTTAGTTTACAAAATTTTTCCCTTAAAATATGGTCATCATGGATCAGCAAAATTCTGAAAAGCTGTGATGTAATAGTCAAATTCAGTAGCCCAAACAGCTCAATTCTGCTGCTCCAAGTTAATATAAAAGGAAGTAGATTTTAGGTTTTAGTCATAAAATATGCAAAATAACTTTATGGACATGTATTTGAGATCAAACAGCTGAGTTTTACAAATAAAATCAATTAGATTTTCAGATTGTTGGTGAACGTTACAGTTTTTCTCTTTATTTTTCAATTATCTCCTTACTCAACTTTTCTTTTTCAGTATTTCGTTTTCCTAGGCTGCCAGACCTTAAGGTCTCCTTTATACTTTTTTAAAGGAACTAAAGGCAATTGAAAATGGGAACTACAGATTCAATCATTTGGAAGGAACTAGGATTTGTTTCCTCTTGCCTTGGTAAAACCAAAATCTCAAATGAAATATACTGAGTCATTGTTATAATCATACTAAAAGTTGTAGTTTTTTTAACTCTCTAATTATCCAGATAAAAATAGAAATTAAAAAAATAATCTCAGAAATAATATGTTTTCAAGGAACAAATTCTCAGCAGAGACATTTCCAAAGTATAATTAACATTAATCTGTAGAAAAATAGAAAACTGCTTAACTTATTTTCATTGACTGTATTTCAGTCTTCTAACATGATTACTGAGCAAGAACTGTAGAATTTGCTTTCATTTAAAAAAATGGACATAATCTAATGTTTCTTATTTAAACTGTACTATCATTGGTACCAGCATATCTGGAAATAAATACTTTGTCATTTACCAGATGCTGGCAGCAAAATACCATTTCTACAAGTCTACAAATATTAAACCACAGATTCGAAAATGATCCTGGAAATTCTAGGGTTATTATTTTCTCATAAGAATTATGTAAAGGAATTAAATTGGCATTTTATTTAAATGCAAACCAAAGATGTTTAGTACCACCTGCCAAGACACAGGATTACAAATGGAAGTGCTTTTACTTCAGGGCTTATTATTTTGTTCTGCAGAAACCAATATTGGGTTACTATTCATCACAATTCAGTTGAAGACATTCTTTCACCTAAATCAAGTAAAACAGGTACACAGGACAGTCTGTAAGAACCATTCAGAAGAATTTAAACAATAACACTTCATTAGGTCCTACAAGAAAATAATGAAATGTTTTCACCAAAATAGAAATGTTTGGGCTCTGAATCAAGTTTGGGCTGTGACTCAAGTTTGGTCCCTCATTTTCTACTCATTTGGTCCTTCATTTTCTCCTCTTTATAATGAGGGTATGCATGCTCCTCAGAATCTGTCAGTTCCCATAAAGTACACACAAAGAATAAACTGTCAAATCACAGAGCAGCAGACGAAGCAGGGTCTAGAAAAACCTGAACACCATCATTAAGACAAAAATGCTATATATTTAAGTGACTATACCATGTATTTATTAAGTGAATATTATTTTTAGCTTCTAGTTCTTAAAGAGTCAAGACAAGTAGGACTTAATATAGCAACAGTAAGATATGGAATTTAAGACATTTAGGGGCAATTAATTTTTCTGCTGACGATTTTTATTGAAGTTTAAAAACATATATGTAAATAATAGGTTGGCACAAAAGTAGTTGAGGTTTTTGCAATTATTTCTAACCTTTTAAACTGCAATTACTTTTGCATCAACCTAATATAAACAAAGCTCCTCATAAGCAAAATACACCAGGACCACACTATCTCCTATGGAAGATTAAAAAAATTGGCACGCTGAACTCTTTATGTATTCAATAAATATTAGGAAAATTCTTTGCTATTTCCTCAGCTCATTTGTAAGAAACATATGTACCTAATGTAGGTGGGACCACACCTGATGATATAATAGCTATTTATAATTTGTGTTTCTATGAGAGTTACTTGATAAGCCAGAGATTAAATGTGCTCTAGTGTTTATGAGTGGAATTTCTTAGAATCACTGGATGGATAGTAAAAGAAACAAAAGCTTGAGGAAGATTTAGGGATTATCTAGGGCAACAGGTTTTTATCTAGGATTGAAGACTTAAATGTAAGACCTGGAACCACAAACTCCTAGAATAAAACATGGATAGTAAACTTTTTGACATTGTTCTTAGTAATATTTTTCTGGATACACCTTCTCAGGCTATGGCACCAAAAGCAAAAAATAAACAAATGGGACTATATCAAACAAAAAAGCTTTTGTATTGTGAAGGAAACCATCAACAAAACAAAAAGACAACCTACTGAATGGGAGAAGATACTTGCAAATGATACATCCAAAATTCAAAATATATATCCAAAATATCTAAAAAACTCATACAACTCAACATCAAAAAAACAAACAATCCAATTAAAAAATGGGCAGAGGACCAGAACAGACATTTCTCCAAAGAGGACATATATAGCCAACAGACATGAAAAGATGCTCCACATCACTAACTGGGGAAATGCAAATTAAAACCACAGTGAGATATCACCTCACTCCTATCAGAACAGCTATTATCAAAAAGTCAACAAATAATGAGTGTTGGGGAGGATGTACAGAAAAAGGAACCCTAGTGCACTGTTGGTTGATTGTAAATTAGTGTAGTCACTATGGAAAACAATATGGAAGTTCCCCCCAAAATTAAAAAGAGAATTACCACATGACCCAGCGATTCCATTTCTGGGTAATTTATCCAAAGAAAATGAAAACACTAATTAAAAAGATATATGCACCCCTATGTTCATTGCAGGATTATTAACAATATTCAAAATATGGAAGCAACCTAAGTATCCATCGATAGATAAATGGATATATATATATATATATATATATATATATCCCTTATTTGGCACCCTCTGTGTATGTATACACACACAGAGGGTGACAAAAAAATGTGTACACATTTTAAGAAAGGAAAAAACTGTATTAAAATTGTGATACTCAATATATGCCTATAACAAAAGATGAATACAAGTCAACACATTTTTTTGGCACCTCCGATATATATAAGATACACACACACACACACACACACACACACACACATACACATACACACACACACACACACACACACACAAAATGGGATACTACTCAGCCATAAAAAGAATGAAATATGGCCATTTGTGACAATATGGATAGACCTAGAGGGTATTATGCTAAGTGAAATAAGAGAGAGAAGGGCAAATATCCTATGATTTCACTTATATGTGGAAGCTGATAAAAAAGAAAAGAAAATGAACACACAAAACAGAAACATACTCATATTTACAGAGAACAAACTGATGATTGCCAGAGGGGAGAGGGTGGGTGGGGGTGGGTGAAAAAGGTGAAGCAGAGTAAGAGGTAAAAACCTCCAGTTACATATTAGAAAAAAGGTCATGGGGATGTAATATACACCAGAGGGGAAACAGACAATATTATCGTAATAACTTTGTATGGTGACAGATGGTTACTATTCTTATTGTGATGTTTACATCAAAAAGAGTATAAATGTTGAAGCACTATGCTGTACACCTGAAACTAATACCGTATTGTATGCCAACCATGCTTTAATAAAACAAACAAAACAATTTGCATCTGCATGCTTTACTATGAATTCATGAAATATTAGGGAAATTCTTTGCTATTTTCTCTGCTCATTTGTAAGAAATATATGTATGCTATTTCGGTGGGATTCCACCTGCTATAATAGCTATTTATAATTTTGTTTCTATGATAGTTGCTTGAGAAGTACAGGTTAAATGTGCTTCAGTGTGTATGGGTGGAATTTCTTAGAATCATTGGATGAATAATGGATATGAAAGCTTGACGAGGCCTTCGGGATTGGCTAGGGCAGTACCCTTCTCCCCTCTTCCTCCTCCTCACAACACTTTTTGTTGTTGTTATTCAGATGAACACACTGAGGCTCAAAGAATTAAGTGATTTTCTCAAGATTACAGAGGTGGTCAGAAGCAGAGCTGAAATTAGAACCAAGGTTTTCTCATTCTAAGGCCAGGCACTTCTTTACAACTCTCTGCTTCAGTAATGCAGCTCAGAGGCTACACAGCAGTACTTCTCAGCAGGATTTCTGCATGAATCACACCTGCTCATTTATACCATTCCCCAAAGCGTGCAAAGCCATTTCCAGAGAAGTTGTATTTTCTTTTTTCATGGAGTATAATTCACACGTTAGAAATCATGTGGGATCCTCATGGGGACCAGTCAGCTGTACAGTCCTCCAAAGCTTTCCTCCTTTCTTCTCTCCTTCATCAGTGCTTCTCAAATGATCTGGTTAGTATCTGGTTAGTACCTATTATTATTATTTTTTAAATGGCCAACGTTCTTGCCACATGTGTGAATTCTACAACATTTGAACTCACCTATATCCAATTTAAGGAGACAAGGCCACTGATGATGAACTTGGCTATACAGTAATGTCGGCTTGCTATAAAACTCTCTACCAATTTACCCTCAACTTATGCACTTCTATACTTAACAACTCAAGAATGGCAACCAATAGTTTGCAAACCAGCCCTGTTCTGGGGGCCACACCTTAGTACAGCAGGTCTAAGAGATGCACCGTAAGTAAGATAACACAGCAGGGACTCCAGGTGTCTTTATTGCCACAAGTTCCTCCCCACCCCACCCCACCCCACCCTATGCTCAGCACAGGACACTTTCTCCCTGAAAAAACACATTCTCTAACCCCATACGTATTGTGAAGCCATATTTAGGCCAGGAGCAGAAACCTGATTTTAAAAGCCATCTTGTCTTGATCCCGTCTTGCTTTATCTCCTAGGGGCCTGTGCCAGGGTGTAGAGCTGGTCATGCCCTGAAACCCTTTGTCAATGAAAAACCCCTGAAGCGTTGAAGGGGGAACAGCCTCATTTACCCCCTCCTATAAAACTCCATACCCCTCTTTGCTCGGGGAGGTTATGGTCTTTTCTAGCCTGACCTCCCGCAGTTCAAACACGCCAAATAAATTCTAATAGACCAATTTTGGTCTCCTGCAACTCATTCCTCCTGCTGTGCCTAACACATATTATCTAGATAAACTAGAGAAATTCTAGATAAATATCCTCCCTCCATTTTTTGGAGGGAAATGTTCTTCCTTAAATCCAGTCTGTGGGGTGGTTAAGAACCTTTTCTCTGTAGCCTGGCTGCCTAGGTTTAGGTCCTGACTTTTCACCTACAAACTGTGTAATCTTCAGCTGTGTGATCTTCTGCCTTCATTTTTTTTTTTTTTTATCTGTAAAGGACTTAACATAGCATCCAGTGTGTTACGTACTCAATAAATGTGAACTATTAGAATTATCCAAGACTAATCTTGCTGTTTGATCTCTGGATCTGCTCACTCCCTCATTGCCCAGGGACCTGATACCATCAGTAATAGCCCTTTTCCCTGCTAACTTCAGTCTGTCATGACTGTGATCTTATATTCCTTCTATTTATTTTTAATGCTTCCCCCCATCCTTTTTCAGTTACTCTTTTAGATAAGAGAATCAAAACTTAGTCCTTCGGCCTCCTTATCTCCCACTCATCCTTTTTTCTCTCATTCTTTAAAACAATTCAGTGTGTTAAGGGAGGTACAGTGCGCTGTAAGAGAACTTATTGGCACCTAAAGGGGATTTAGAGGGCAAGTGAGACTTCCTGGAGGAGGTGACATCTCAGTTAAGTATAAGTGGGAATTAGCCAGGCTGAGGAGAAGAGAGAATGTTCCAGATTCATGAAACAGTATGGCATCTTTGAAGAGCTGAAAGGCAATTCAATACGGGTTGGACAGAGAGGAGACTGAGTGGAGAAGCCAAATAGTAAGAGATGGGGCCTGTATGACAAAACTTGGACTCTAACCTGAGGACACTGGGATGGCAGGTATTGGGAGTGCTGGTAGGCAGCCATGTCCATTTTAGAAATAAGATCCCTCTGGTTCAAGCAGTGTCATGGAAAGTTTTAAGGCCAGTGAAATGATCAGCTTTCCCTTTTAGAAAGGTCCCTGGAACACAGGAGGATATGACAGTGTAGGGAAGTAGGAAGGCATCTATAGTTTTAAGGGAGAGTGTTAAGATAAGGTTTGTAAGACTGTGGTTCTAGAAGATCAGTGTTTTTGAAGGGGAGATAAAAGGTCAGGAATTGAGGAGCCAGAAGAGGCTTTGGGATGAAGGCAAGGCTGCAGATACCAGTAGTACTGCCGTGTCCTCACAGAACGGCACTTGCCAGCACTGCAGCCAGCCACGGAAACTGGATGTTGGCTTCAGGACCCTGAGTTTAGCATCTGTCAGGTGCAGCACAGGCAGAGAAGCCAGAGAAGACCCTGGAGTATGAAGCCAGATGCCTACCGAGTGGGGTTTCAGATGACCCCCTTTGGGATGGGGGTGGGGATGGGGGATGATGTCTGAGAAATTCTCAACGGCTTCACTATAAACAGAGAGGCATACCCCACTGATATCTTCAGCTCCACTCTGAAGGTTACTGGGTACAACTTTGTCCTAAGAAGCCAAAGAGATGTGAAAGATCCGGTGACTGAAGAGTGCTCTGAAAACCTTTCAGAGTGACTAAACAGACACCAGCTTCTAGTCGCTGAAGATGAGTGTCAGAGCTACAAGCCTTTTGGAAATCAAGGAGCGAAGGAGTGAGTAGGAAAAGTAGAAGTTATGGACAGACTTGAAAGAGTGAGGCCGATTCAGGAACTGGAGGAGGTAGAAATAAACTATATAAAAAAGCAACAGGCAATTTTGAAAAGTTCGGGTAAACACAGAAAAGCTGAACCAGAAGACAAACACTACTAAAAGCAATGTGAGGAATTTAAATCACAACAGCTGGAGCTGGGTACCGGGCTGCAGAGTGAAGGAAACCAGCTGCATCAGGCACAGATGTAGCTAGACATGCTCGAGAATACCAGCTTCTGTAGTGAGGCGCTTGGCATCTGGCATCACGAGGAGCACCAGGCAGAGCGTACTCCCCAGTGACCCAGTGGGCTGGGATGAGCGTAATGCTGCTAGAGGCACACAACTCTGTTGCTCGTGTCCTGCCCCAAAAAATGGGACTGAAATTTCAGAGGTATTGACTTAATCACTCTTATTTGGAGTCTTTGACAGGGAACTGCCTGGAACCATTAAAGAGACTCAAACTTTTTCTTGGACACACGGTTGTATGATGGGGGCTTTCCTGATAGTCGATGGCAGCACAAAGCCAATGATGAGAAAGACAGCTTGATTATGGTCGGCCTTGGACAGAGCACAGAGGCATGACTGGTAAGTAAGGGAGAAGACATGAGTCCTTTCCCAGCAGAACTCTGTTGAAGCCATTTGTTGCTTTTCATTTCTTCTTGTATTCTTGATTTTTCGTTGCTCACATTTTCATTGTACCTGAACAACATCTTTTAATGTTTTATTTAGTGCAGATCTGCTGATGACAAATTCTCTGGTCCTGTTTGTATGAAAATTTTTCATTTTACATTCAGTTGTAAAAGTTATTTTTATAGTATATAGAATTATAGGTCAGGAGTGATTTTCTTTTAGCACTTAAATATATTATTTCATTTTCTTCTGGCCTCTATTGCCAGTTCTTATATTAAGAACTAAGCAGTCAGTCTAATGGTGACTTTTTGAATCATTCTTTTCTTCCTGGCTATTTTTTTATGCTTGTTTTTGTTTGGTTTTTTAAAGTTTTTGCTCTGTCTCAGTAGTTTTATTATGATGTATTGAAAAAAAAAAGAACATTTTTGTTTATCCTGTTTGGGATTTGTAGTACTTCTTGAGTTTTTGGCGTGGTGTTTTTAATCAGTTTTAGAATAGTGTCTTAGTCCTCATCTCTTCAAGTAATGTTTTTAACCCACTATCTGTTGTCTCTCCTAATAGGATTCCATTTGCACATATGTTAGAACTTCTCATGTATCTTTTATGTCTCTCTCTCTTCTATTTTTCATCTTTTTTTGATTTTCCATAGTTCATTCTGAGTAATTTCTTATGTATTTCCTGTTCATCAATCTCTTTGCTCAACTGTGTTTAATATTCTGCTAAATCCATTCATGAATTCTGTATTTTGTTTTTTTGTATTTTACAGGCTAGAATTCCAATTTTGTTTTTTTTGTGTGTGTGTATAGCTTCCAGAATTCCACAAAAGTTCTTAGTTTTATCTTGTATCTCCATTAACATAAAACCTTATTTTAAAGTCTATGTCTGATAACAAAAATATTTGGAGCCTCTTTGGGTGAAAATATTGTCCTTTTTTGGCAGGAATTTAATCATGTTGCTTTATTCCTTTGTATACTTTGATATTAATCCTTCTTTGAATCTTTCTAGAAACGATTTCTTCCTCTCTCCTCCAGCCATCCAAGAATAATTACTATTCTGTCATCAGAGGACACGGATGAGTTTTGCCTGATTTTTGGACTTTAAATAAACAAAATAATAAAGTATGTATTATTTTGTGTGTTTTGCTTTTTTTCACTTATGCTTGTGAGCTTCATCTATATTTTTGCATGTAGTAGCTGTGGTTTGTTCATTCCCACTGTTAGTCTTCCACTGGGGGATTATGCCACAATTTATTTAGCATTCTATTGTTTATAGTGTTTAATCTGGGTCTTAAACAAGTAATGTGGCTAAGAACATGCTTGTATATATATGTTGGTGAACATATGCATTTCCTAGTTACTTTTCATCTAGTTCTAGACTATATTAGAGAAATTGTAGAAAATTTTGACACTTAGGATGGATTTATCTTTCTCTAGAAAAATTTTACATTTGCTTCTGCCTAGAACAACCTCAATCTAAGAGATTGTGAAGCTTTGAAACTGAGTTGCAATCCTTGTAAGGGCCTGTCTATGACTGGTTCTCTCTTGTTCCTAGAGTGGCAGCCTTTGGGTGTCCTTCCTCAAAGTTTTTCTCCCCCCCAAACCCAGTGCTTGTTTCCCTATCTTCTCATGGCTGCAGGAGCTCTGCTCAGGCTTTCGGGTTCCCAGTCCACCCCTCTGGAAGCAGCAAACGCCCCTAGGAGAAAAGTAGCCCCACATACTAGCCTCAACCCTTGCGCTCTGTCTTCTTTCAGACACTGACCTAGTGATTCTTCACTATTTCATTAGTTTTTTGATACCTTCAAAAGCAAATTTTTGGTATATTTTGGTCAGCTTTTATAGTTGTATTTATTCGAATGGAATATCTAAATTCCTGGTCCCTTCATTCACTCTGCAATCTATTTCTTTCCTTTTTCTTTAAATCTTTCTCTACTGAAACTGCTGTTGCCAAGGTCACTAATAATCTCTGATCTGTCTTGCACAGTGAGCAGTTTTCAGTCCTTATCTTACTTGATCTCTGCATGTTTGATCCCACAGAGATTTCTCCTTCTTTCTAAACCTCTATTTTTTCCTTTATTCCTCAACTGGCTCATTTCTGGTTGCCTGCTACTTCTCTGGTTACCATGTCTCAGATTTTTCTTTCAATGCTTTCCATTACATATTTTATTCCTTAAAATCTCATACATATTGTGTGGGTAAGCCATTTTGATGCCTTCAATATATGCTGATGTCTTTAGGATCTTTTCTTCTAAACTTCAAAGCAGCATTTCCTCCTACTTCCTGTGTACCTCCCGTAGCTGTCCTATGGCATTCCAAAGTCAACATGTCTAAAATGGAACTCCTCATTTCCTTCAACTTTTCTAATTATTTCCCCCATTTCAGGAATTGGTCCTCCTATCTCCTTAGCTGTTCAAACCGGGGAATCATCTTTAATTACTTATTTTCTTCTCATTTCCCTCATTCAATTAGTCTCTAATTCTATAGATTATAGTCAAATACACATGCAGCTTTATATTTCAAAAATATTTGAGCTCAAATACGTGCTTGACTATGAGATTCACAAATTAATAAAACAAATGAGAAGATAACTTGGGAGGTATCCAGACTTTAAGGATGGAGTTTTGTGAGAGTTCTGTACACATGGGATTGCTCACACTATACTGAACCACTCAGAATGCTGCTCTGTAGTCTCTAGTCAAAGGAGCAGACCCGTCCCGTAGCCTCCTGCCCATATACTCTATGCAAATACATACCCATCTCTTAGTATATGTAAATTCTTACTGTCCACCCCAGTTGAGTCACTGACTAATTCTCTCTATATATTTAAAGTCTGAAAATACCAATTTATGTGTATCTTTTAGGTATATGTGCAGAAAGGAGCTGTGTTGATGATGAAGTCTCTTTTTCTATTTTTCCTTTACCTTTCCTAAATTCTTACATTGTTTATACCATAGCACTCACCATAAATTATACGTTGTCTTATTTTGCTCCCTGGTTATTTCAAGTACATTAACTTTTTTTCTACAGCTTGAGAGTTAACTCCCTTGGGTGAAGAACCACTTTTTTTTCCTCATTCCTTTGTACTCCTTGGTCCCTAACATGGGGATACACTGCAGCAGGCGCCTGGTAACTAGTTGTTTGACAGAATTAATGTATGAGAAATTAGAATCATTCAAAACCTTTAAGATTGCTGACTCTGATTCATAAAAGAAGAAAAAAGTTCCTAAAGTGGAAATTGCCTTCTCTCCCTTTTTAAATAAGCACCAATAAACATGCATTGACCTCTTAGCAAAAGCAACTATTTTACACAATTCTTGCGCTTAAGAACTTGTTGATGGGGGTAGAGGACAGTTACACATCCAAATAATTACTAATGTAAGAATCAGTGACTTCTAATATACTCACCTGTAAAATGCCTTAGAAATTGCTTTCATATTTGTTATGAGAATGATTATGTTCAGGTGCTATCATTACATAAGCATGTAGTGACATGATGGCTCATAAAAGATTCTTTGTAAGGTCCGCACACAAGCAAATATAGACAGTTGGTTACCATAATATAGGAAAGAACTCAAACATCCATTGGAAATGGACTCTTTTTTTCCCCCTTTTTTGTACTTGTTTTAATTATTTAAAATTTTTTTTCAACTATAGTTGACATTCATCTCTTTAAAGAAATGAATTCTTTAAAGAGACTTCTATCGGGGCAATAACCCATCACGTGGAATTTGCGTTAGGACAATGGGGTGCTAAGGAAAGAAGATTGGAGCAGGGTCAGAACTGGGCCATATCTCACTTCTCCCCATTGCTGTTGTGATCTTGAGTAAATCACTTAATATCTCTGCACCTTAGTTATTTCATTTGTTGAAAAAGAAGATGAATAATATCTCTGGCAAATTTTTAACCTTATTGTTTTAATATAATACATATGAAAGAAACTCATAATCAGCTGCACTATAGCAGGGCACAGGAGTTATTACTGGGAGACTAAATAGCAGCAGGGACGTGTTTGTGAGAAAGGACCTGCAGCCACGTGACCTGGATGTCAACTCCGACTACCACTTATCAGCTGTCTGACTTTAGCAACCTTCTCATTTTCTCATCTATAAAATGGAATCATAATGATAGTACCTGCCTCACAGAATTGTTGTGAAGACACCTTAGTACATATAAAGCACTCACATTGCCTGGCACATAGTCAGGGCTACACTGTCATTGCTGTTATTATTCTGCTAATTTTATGCATGATCTGAAAAACAGATAGTTGGAGATGTTATCAGTACCCTAAGGATCACCTGGCTGAACAATGCAATAGCCCATTCAACAATTCATTTCCTGATCTCCAGGCTACATTTTCAAGGACACAGGCAAAGTCTGTCCCATGGACGTCCAGGATAGTCAGAGATAATGAATAGACAAGTAAATACACTAGGAAATGACTAAAATGACTGCTGTGGAAGGTGCTATGAATGTAACGAATAGTGTGTCGAGGCTGCAGTAGTTGTGTGGCCAGGGAAGGCTGCTCTGCTGAGGGGATATTCATGCCAAAGCCCGAGGAATGGAAAAGGATCTGTCATTAGGAAAATGCTGAGGCAAAATTCCGGGGAGGGAGGGGTTCCACGACTAGGGAGCAGAAAGGGGTAAGGCGGCTGGAATGTAGCATGGACGAGAGAAAGCATTCAGTAAGGTTGCAGAGAGGGGTTAGTTCACACGATGCAAAGGCAAGGAGTTGGAGTTTGTTCCATGAATACCAAGAAACCACTAGAGTATTTTGTTTAGGAAAGCGCTCAAAGAAAGCAATACAGAATATTTAATTTTATATGCCAAAGGCCTTTTCAGAATTAAAAGATGAGTTTAAATAATGTATAATGATTTTACAATAAATTATTGTGCTCAATTAGCAGCTATTGATGGCTTTAGACCAGTTTTCAAAATAAATCTAAAACTGATGGAGATTAGGAACTTAATGAAAAGTTATATTTAAGATTGGCCCTCATGGTCCCTAGGTAGTTGCTGCAGCTCCTGTCAACACACTTATAATCCAGGCAAGAAGAAAAGGGGGAATTGAGAGGGATAGTGCCTGCGTCAGGCACCCCAGAAGCCTTCTGCTTATATACCTCTTTGGCTTGAACTGTGTCGCAGGGCTACCCTTTTTAAGCAGTTAGGCAGCCAGAGAAGTTGAATTTTCATTTTTAGCACCTATAGTCAAGGAAGAAAAGTAAGGTTGAAATGGGTTTGAGTGAGCCATCCTATGTTACTTTTTCACAGCAAGGTTCTTTCAGAACTTTAGTTCCCCCTAGCAGAGAGACAAGATCTACAGCAGATACCAAATGGCTGCAAACTCTTGACATAAAAAATTACAGCTGAAAATGGTTATCTTAGGAGCTAGCTAAACAAATTTTCCAGGGGACTATGATATCTAAAAGTGAAGGTAAACATCTGTATCAGGTAATAAATAAAATTTTAGGATCGACTAACTTCCATAATTGATCCCAGATTTCCCATGATTAGAGTCACACGTACAGCCACCCATTGCAGTGATCTCTGTACATGAGAGGGTGAGATCCGTGGCTTCACTTAACTGTATGACGACGCATCCTGATGCATAAGCACAATTGCTTTTAAGTGAGCTGAGTTCTCTGGCTGAACCTCAGCCTGTGTATTTTCATATAACTTCAGGGTATTGTCACTGATTTATTCTTGGATAAAAAAGAAGATGCAAACTCCCAGGTTTTATAGTATCTGAAAATACCTTTAAAAGGGATATGAAAAGCAATTAACTGTTGAGAAGAACTAAAACAATTATAAATCTTAGACAAAGTCCTTAAAGAACAATGAAAGTGACTTATCAGAAAGTTGATAAATTTAATCAATTTTTAAAAATCAAACTTGATTAGTCAGTAAGTTCACTGCAAAGTGTACAGTGGAGATACGAGATGAATTTCCACCACTTACTGTGTTCTCTTTGCAAGCTTCCTCAACTGTAAAACAGGGATAATAATAGGTCCTGTAATGGACAGTTGCCATTTGGCCACATGGCAGACAAATATCCTTTGAATTTTGAGGGATTCCCAAAATAGGTGGGAGACATGGTCCCTTTCCCCTATGAGAAGGGAAAGTATTTCCGATCTTTATCTTGTGGAAGCCAGAACCCCAGGCAGCAAACAGATTTTGCTGAAAGTAATTGCTAATTGCTTCCTAAGAGTACAGCCAATTTTTGAGGGAGAGGTCTAAAAAAGCAGTTAGACACTGTGTTTCCCTGAAAATAAGACCTAGCCGGACAATGAGCTCTAATGCATCTTTTGGAGCAAAAATTAATATAAGACCCAGTATTATATTATATTATATTATATTATATTATATTATATTATATTATATTATATAGACCCAGTCTTCATTATAGTAAAATAAGACCGGGTCTTATATTAATTTTTGCTCCAAATTACGCATTAGAGCTGACTGTCTGGCTAGGTCTTATTTTTGGGGCAACACGGCATTAGTCTCAAAAGAGGTTGAGGTACAGTCTAGAGTCTAGGTGGGCTAGTGTCCAGTGGTGGCTATCTAAGGAGGCGGTTCTGATGGTAGGGTCCCTTTCCCCACTTTGTTCCTGCTGATCCTGCTTCTCTGGGCTTCCTGTAGATTCTTTTGAAATATCCACTTGCTGTATGAGTTAACTGGTAAGTTTCTGTTATTTTTAATGGGGAACTCTAACTAGCATCGGTGGGAGTTGTGGACTTGGCAATGAGCTACCCAGACCCTCTGTCAAGGAAAGGCTTGTGGCCCAGCTTTCTCTTTTTTCCACAGGTTGCCTCAGCAGCAGAGAGCTGCTCATGCTGGATGGTTGCCAAATCCTGCCTTTATTTTGTGCTATGCACCACCATTCATACACCCGTGTTTAAAAAGGCATCCCTCTGGGATGTTCAGTTTTATAAGCCTTTAGAAATGCTGCTTGGGAATCTTTAGTCATTCCATTAAAAGACTCCTTTGGGGTGTGCCTCAGTTGGCTAGGTTAACTAGTAGCAACAAACAGTGACTTTTCGTTTCTTGGTTGTCAAATGATCTTTAATTGAAATACTTTCCTTTGTAGTTCTTAACTAGATGGGCATTCCACTGCACCACTGTTGATGTCATCTGTGATGTCATGTCATGAGGGTGGTGGCCATCAACATTGCAGCCCACAGACTGGGCAGTCCCCAAGATCTCTTTCATGGTTCCAGAGAGTTCTTGAGCTAAAGACGGGTGCCACATCTATCAGCAATGTTCACAGTCTCATCAAAAGTGATATTTCCACTGTGCTTAATGCTTTTTTGCTTCTTTCTGTCTCTTGGTGGTTCTTGTCTCTGGTGACCCTTCCAATCACCGGTTGCTTTAGCGATGTCATCACCAACCTTTTTTGAAGACACACAGACCCAGGGGGCCGATCTTGGGGGCCAGAACAGATGTGGCACCGACCTCCCCACTGGTGCACCTCAGGTATACAACTTTGATCTCATTGGGGCTGAACCTCAGCAGCATGGAGGAGGTGGCTGGTGTCAGATGGACCCAGATTCCGGACAACTGAAGAAAGTTGCACCTTGGCCTTCTCTGACCCAAAAGCCGAAAGAATAGTGATTCTTAAGATTGCTTTTAACTACCAGAAAGTTCATCCTTGCTGCATGTAAAGTTATTTCATCAGGCAATAAATTAGCACAGTTCTTGACAGTATCAAGTATGAAATTATGTTCTGCTCTAGATTAGCCAGAGCTAATGAGAATACATTCTGTTTATTTTTCTTAAATTTGAATAATAACTAATCTTTGCACTTTTTAATTCAATACCTATTTGGTGATTAATTCAATCTTAAATTTACGAGGCAAGGGAAAGTAGTATATGCTGAGCTTCTGCAATATACCGGGCACGGTACCATGCACTTTCATAGCCTCTTATTTGTTTTTTAATTGAGGTGCAACTGACATATATAGTATTATATTATTTTCAGGTGTACAACTCATATACTCGCCACTTAATCCTCTCAGTAACCCTGAAAATTATCTTTACTTTGCATTATCTTTACTTTGTAGTCCATAATCTGAGATTCCTTTTATTTAAAAACTGAAATTAGCTTCAAGTCACCCAGCTAAGAAATACTGGCAAAGGGATCCCACACAGGCTGTTTGATTCTAAGGTTATGTATTTTCATTCAGCCCATCATTAAATATTCAGTGTGTACCTAATCTGTACCAGGGATAGGGTTAAATAAAGAGTAAGTATCTCTTCCCTCAAAGAACTCATCGATTAGAAGGGGAGACAGACCCAATAATCAGCAATATACCATATACAATAGTGTGAGTACTCCATGCTAGAAGCATACAGAGGTATCAGGAGGAGCTTAGCCACAATGGGGGTCAACGAGAGCTTCACTAGTGAGTGAAGGCTGAGCTGAGGCTAGAAGGAAGATTAGGGCTCAGCCAAGTAGAGAAGGGAAAGATATGAATGTATCTATCTACCTATCTACCTATCTACCTGTCTCCCTCCCTCCCTCCCTCCCTCCCTCCCTCCCTCCCTCCCTCCCTCCCCACGTACTTGTTATGAACGGAATGTTTATATCCCTCCCAAATTCATATGTTGAAACCCTAGCTCTTAGAGTGGTTGTTTTTGGAGATGGGGCTTCTAAAGAGGTAATAGGTTAAATGAGGTCATAAAGGTGGCGCCCTGATCTGATACGATTATCATATTTGTAGATGGAATGGGCTTCACAGATTATGTAATTAAATGGTCCCATTTTACAGATGAAGAGACCAAGGCCCATAAATGTTAAACAATTTGTCTAAAGTTGCTCCATAATTATTGACTGAGACACAACTAGAACTCATGTTTCCCTAATTCTTAACTCAGTGCTTTCTGGGTCACATGGTGGTGACTTAGGCAGAGGGCTCAGATGTCTTCATCCAGCCACATCTGCCTCCCCTGTGGAATAATTTCCTATCTCTAAGCAGCAGTTAGAAAAAAATACATTCATTTTTTCAAAGCTTAGTGAAAAATGATATTCTTTATGCTGAAAATGCTGGAGATGTTTTAAACAATATATATTTTTTATGATTCTGTCCTTGTTTCTGAATTTAAAATCAGTATATTTAACTAAGGGAATTTGTTATTTTTACTTGTAATCTTTCCATAAATTTTCTTTACAAGTATATTTTTTAGTGTAGATGGTTCTTTTTCTTCAAAAGATATTACTAACATCTCTTATGTTCCTTAACCTCTATATTTTAACAGGAGGGTCTGCTCTTAGAAAATTTTAATTATTCATTTGCATTGCATGTGGAGTGCCACTTTATGTCAAACCAGTTCTTTCAAAGATTCTGTTTACTTGATATCCCTGTTTCATGTGCTATTTTCTTATTATTGAGAGAAAAAGCAAATAAATTACATTTGCCATAAAATCTGCTAAACTCACTACAGGTAATTCAAGCTCTATTAACCTTTAGTCTTAATAATGCAACGGATTAGTTTTGGGGAAGAAAAAAAATGACTGAAGGCAAAGAAAACTCACATTCTCAGAGTGCTACAGCTCTCGTCCCCCTGACCATCTTGTGTGCACTCACTTCCCCTAATTTGGCTGACTTCACTGTAACTGGCAAGTCACAGCCTTCTGGCAGTTAGGAGCTAGTATGTAAAGTAACAAGGCTATCATCAAGCATTATTTATTTTACACGGGATAAGTTGAATAAATAGACATCAAGTAACTAAAAGCAAGTAAAGAAGAAGGTGGTGCTTTAACAAGGAGAAAATCCATCAAGTATCGACCAGGGAGAAAAGATTTGAGTTCCAAAGTGAAATATATTAAGGGATGAAGAATTTTCCTGGACCGCACAAGACCTTTGGTTATAGTGGAATGAATCTGTCAGAGCAGAAATTGAGAGTGACTGGGGAAACTGAAAAGAACAATTGAAAAGGGAAAACAAAGGGAGCAAATCAGCCTCTCCTGACTCTTCACACTGGGCTGTCGCTTTGTCAACTGAATCCATATCACTGGTACTTCTTCCTAACACCTACCACATGCTGGAGTAATTGTTTAATGCCTGACTTTCCCTGCCTACGTTCAAATCCTGGCTCTGCCTCTTACTAGCCATGTGATTTGGCCAGTGACAACATTGCTTTGCCTCCTTGGCTTTCCCATCTGTAATATGGGGATAATAAGAGGAGTACTTACTTCTTAGGGTTAGTATGTGTAGAAACTTAGACCAAACAGGACAAGGACTTCTTCTATATTGTTTCCCATGTTACCTGTAGTGTTTCAGTACCATGTCTAGCTCACTGCAAAGGTTTGATAAATATTTGCTCACTGATCCTAGACCTAACAGCCCTCTGAAACAGCGTTCAGTCTCAGCTGTCCCCTACATTGAACTCACGTGGTGGTCATCTCAGCTTACTTCTGCTGAACTTCTGTCTTCAACTCAAGGGACTTTTAAGTGGATGGTGTTCTTTGATTGAAAATGGGCGCCAAGGGCTGGCTGGATTGTCTCCAAACACTTCCTTTGAGGGTAGGGGGACCTCTGCGTGTCAGATGAAAGTGGAAGGAGGCTCACGTCCACTTTGCCCACAGAAGGTCGTCTGATTTTCTGCACCACACTGGGAGTTTCTACCTCATGAATGTCCCCCTGTATACTTTTTTTCAATTGAAAAAATAAATTAAATCTAAATGACACAGTAAAAAGTTAAACTGCACAGGAAGAATTATGATGAAAATTTCTTGCCTCACTTTCTCTACTCTACATCCCAATTCATAAAGTAACCCTGTTTTTAAACAATTTCCGTTTTAGTAATATCCTTACAGCAGCATATTAAGCCTATACCTCTGTTGATTTTCTGTTTCTGACCTTAGACAATACTTACTGATTCCCCACTATAAAGATAAAGCTGTGCCTTCCTTATGCTACATCTGTTACCTCATCTCAGTGTTTGGTAGTTTTATTTTTTAAGTGTGCTTCTGTCTCCTGGGTAGGGTGTCCTGCAGAGTCAGTTTTTTGATAGTTTACCTTGGTCTTTCTCTTACGTTAATGTTGATATCAGGTGATTCTCCTGGCTTATGTGTCACACCTGCTTTTCTGACAGGAGGTCATCATTCTGGGCACACTGTGCATACTCTGGATGACGAGGGGAGCAGGTAGGATGCTGGTTGGAAACTTCAGGTTGTCCAAATGCCAGAGTGAGCATGGCTTTCCTTTGAAGCCCCCAATACCAACAAGTGAACCCGTAAGCTTTCCCAGATGGGTCAGTCAATTTATTTGGAAAGGAGCCCTCTGTTTTCTGTAGGGATAAAATGGCCCCACCGTGCTCCAAGTGCTAGAGTGGGGACGAGGCACAAAGGGTGAGGATTAGAGTGTACAGTTATTCCTATAGCATCTTTCAATGAAACTTTCCTCCCGACCCCACCTTCACCCTATTTCAGCCCATCTCTCACTCATGTTATGCAGTAATAGAGAACCAGTATGTGTTCAAAAGTTTACTTGTGGTCCAGAAGCTAAAGTAACCAATTGTGAGTAACAGAGTGAATAACTGAGATGGGAAACAACTTCAGGCTAGATAGAATATGGTTACTAAGTAGGACCCTAATCACAATTACTGAAATATGGTATTTGCAGGTGTAGGCCAAGAATGAGTATATCTGAATGTGTTGAAAAGAGGAAAGGTTCAAATTATTATAAATGGAAGCATAAAGACATGAGCATGGCAAGTTACCACACTGGGGCTGAAGTTAAAAAAAATTAATTTGGGATCAACAGACTATTACATGGCTATTACTGACAAGCATCACTTTCAACTCTTCAGCTGTAAGAAACACAGAGCCCATTCACTTAGACCCTTTATTGCGCAAAGAGAAAGATGAGGCATAAAGAAGTTAGTGCTGCCAACCTTTAAGCCACATCTTAATCCCACTAAACCCACCAGACTGTAAATGTAGACAGCCTGAAATCATTTTACAACATCTCTGTACCAGCCTTCCTCGTTACACATTTGATTCATTTCTAAGGACAAAAGTGTATATGTGTTTTCAGGATGGTGATTGTTCAATAATTTATATAAGGCTGTAAACACATTTCACCACATTTAGGAAACAGATTTTCCTTAATTTCTTTTCTATACCACAGTCTCTCAACCATTTCTAGTCGATTAAACTCTCCTGCGATCAACAGTCTTGTTGTTTCCATATTTTATAACTTTCAGAAAACCTATCCTCGCTATGTCATCATGTCTAAGAATTATCTATCTACTGTTTTTGTCCATATTGCAAATTTTGCCAAAACCATTTCCTTTTGTCAGCCAGAACTCTAATACCATCATTTCTCTTATAAAATATTATGTCATCCATCTTCATTAATGTCACCTATCTCCTCTTTATGATGTTTATGCCTTTCTTGTATACACAGCTCTTTGATATTTTGAATCCTCCCTGCTACCATTTCCTTATTTTAACTATGTCTCTGTAATATCAAGGATATAGCACATTTTGTGTGTTTCTTTTAGAGAGATATCTCACAGGAATCAATCTTAATATATTCTTGTGACAGTAGCTAGTATAATAGACATTTCATTTTGGAGTTCCTTTTTTTCCCCTTATCACAGCTTGACTGTTCTTTTTATTCTTCCCTTTTGCATTTGCCTATAGATATATTCCTGGTTCTGTTTTGCTGCATTTCTCCTTTTTCACATCATTAATATAAAGTCAATAAAATTATTTCCTAGATTAATCATAGAATTTCAAGGTTAGAGGAATGATAAAGGTCATCCAGATCATAACCCATTGGAAGTTTGAATTTCCTTGATAATATCTATCAAATGTTTATAACCAGCTGTGTTTGAATAATCACCATCTCCCACATTTGTTTCCCATGTGTGCCACCTTACATTCTTCCTTGGGTCAGATCTGTATTGGACCAAATTACCTCCTTGTTTTGCCCTCCTAGTAAGTATCCTTTCCTCAATATTTAACACCTCTGACCAACAGTGGTACTACTTGCATGTTTCCTTTTTCTTTTGGTTCTTGTAAAGGGCTCCTCTACTATTTCAAAAATCCACCTACTCCTCCTCCCTCTTTCAATGAACATGGTTTTAATTTCACCATTAAACATTGTAACACGATATTTTTGTAACTAATTAGAGAGGTTACAAAACTAAAACATACCAATTTAAGTCATATTTCTTAAAAGAAGTGATTATATGCCCAGAATGAACTGAGGTTTGTAATGGAAGGACAGAACAGCCTCATATCAATTGCCTGATTCCCCTTCTCCCCCCGCCACCACTATATTAGTGCTTATTGGTGCCATAACAAATTAGCACAAACATAGCAGCTTAAACAACACAAATTGGTTATCTTACAGTTCTGTACGTCAGATATCTGTCATGGGTCACACTGGGCTAAAATCAAGATGGCAGTAGGGCTATGTTCCTTTTGTATGCTCTGTGTAGGAGCCAAGTCCTTGCCTTTTAAGCTTCCATTCCTTGGCTGGTGGCGCCTTCCTCCATCTTTAAAGCAACAATAGGAGGTCAAGTTCTCACTTCACATCACTCTGATCTACCTTTGGCCTCCCTTTCACACGTTTAAGGACCCTGTGATTAGATTGACCCCATCTGGATAATCCAGGACAATCTCCCCATCTCAAACTGAATCACATCTGCAAAGTCCCTTTTGCCATGTAAGGAAAGATGTTCACAGATTTTGGAGATTAGGACATGGACATCTTTGGGGGCCATTACTCTGCCTGCTACAGACACTACACCTGAAATTTCCACGGTTGCCACCAGTAGACCCAGGGGTGCCTTATACGACTTTTAAATTCACTGAACTAATAGTTATTGAATAATCAGTGTTTAAAAAGTGTTATATTAAATATTATGAGAAATGCTAAGATAAATTAACATCGTGTTGCATAAACCATCTGTATTAGACACAAATCTTGCACACCTTCTCCAGTTTTCTCAGTAATGCCTCTTCCTTCTCTCCTGCACTGGCTGGCCCTCTACTTTCAGACTTGGATGAAACCTCACACTGCAGGGAGCGGGTCTGGCAGTTACTAGGGTTTGAACATTCACTGAGGGGCTGACTGATGCAACCCCAAAGTTCAGGACAGTTAGCCTCCAATGGGATAAATCCTGTTTAAGGGGAAAAGGGAGAAGGGAGGGGGTGACTAACAATCTCCCTTCCTTTGTCTGGCATGTGGACTTCGCTTAGCTGTTCCTCCTCACAATTGTTGGGGAAGTTCTGTGCTGTTTTTGCATAGCCAGCTGTGACACAATAGCCAGTACAGCAACACTTTGCATCACATTCTCCTTTCCTTCCTTTTCCTTTATCCTTCACACTCACTGCCCTGGGCTTTTACTTCTCAAACAAATTGTTGGTGATTTACTCTCCACCTCCGGCTCTGCTTTTTAGAAGACCAGGGTTAAGACATCATCTAATTAGGCTTACTTTAAATCTCATGAAATTAGAGAGAAAAATGTTTCCATACCCATGAATGCTTTTGTAAATTAAATAAAAGCCTTTAAACACAGTAGGCCCCCCTTTTCCAGGAGGATACCTTCCAAGACCCCCAGTGGATACCTGCAATCATGGCTAGTACCAAACCCTATAATACACTATTCTTTTTCCTATATATCTTTCCACTTATAGGAAACACTTTACAATTTTCTTTGTCATGTTTGAGTTGCCAGCATCATTCACTATTCTTGCACTTGGGGGCTATTATTAAGTAAAACTAGGGTTAATGGAACACAAGCACTGTGATACCATAACACTCGATCTGAAAACCTAGACAGCTACTAAGTGACTAACAGGCAGTAGCACATACAGCGTGGAGACACTGGACAAGGGATGATTCACACCCAGGGTTGGATGGAGCGGGAAAGTGGGAGATTTCATCATGCTACTCAGAATGGCGTGCGATTTAAAACTTATGACTTGTTTATCTCTGGAATTTCCTATTTAATATTTTCAAACTGTAGGTAACCGAAACTGGAAAGTGAAGCAGTGAATGAGAGGGGACTACTGTGATGGTAAGAATTAGTCTTAAACATAAACTACAGAAGACAGAGAAACACATTGGGAGAAAGTTTTAAAAGAAACATCATAAATTTGTCTTATTTTTCACCGATTTTTCCTCTCATTTCTGTGCCGAACTTCAAATGTTATCACTAGTTTACTATGACTTTTAATGAAGGATGAAATCCTATTATAATCCCTATTATTTAAAAAAATGATAAAAAAACATACGTTTACTTCTGTAAGCAGCACACGTCTTTTGAAATCCCTATTTTTCCAAACAATGCAAGAATCCTGAATTTGGAATGAGGATTTCAGTCCCAGCTATTTGGCTTACTGGCTACATAAAATGCAGGAATTGCTTTCAGAAAAGGTGAGGAAACTAAGGCTCAGGGAGAATTAACAGTGTACGATAACACTCACATTTAGACCTTGTATCAAATAAGTGACTTTTATCAGATTTCCCTTACAGAGTCTGCCTCAGTGTCTACACATGTCACCTTCCTATGCCTCCTTTCACTAGTTGGTCATCAGCTGTATTCAGCGTCTCTCATCTTCCCAACCAGGTTGTAGAGGCTGTGGGTAGGATCTCTTACCCTTTCTGACTTTCCCAGCGTCCAGCAGGGTGTCTTTTATAAAGCAGACATGCGATAATGGTTGATGTGTTATTGGAGATGACTCCCAGAATAAACAGTGAATTTCACTGTGAAATCTTTAATGTCTGTTCTATGTGTGCACAGTGACCAGAGGATGCACTCAACAACACAAAAGGTATTCTCTGCTCCCTGACTCTGATATTTTTCTATTTAGTTCTGAAGGCCCCGTGGACATGTCCAAATGGGGGAACCATAGGCTGTAACACCATATGCAGAAGAATATCCAGGTTCATGTCCAAATGTTACCCGCACCCAGTGGAGGAGCTACACGGGTTCTTTGTCTTATGTCACATTGCACAAATACTTGCAGAGGACTTACTCCTTTAGCTTTACAAAAGTTGGCATGCTAGCCTGCAGAACTGAAAAGAACATGTATTTGCCATTTTTTATTTCTCAAAAATAGCAATTCAAATTATATTAATCTCAGGTGATATTTACCTTGGTTAAGACATGCATGATAAAGCGGATGATTTTCTTCTAGTGAAAGTGGGATTGATAGTTTTAAAGCACGTCAGGCTATAAAAATAGAAGCCAGGTCTGTGCTTGACAGATTCCAAAGATAGTCTTTGGTATGATTAGCTAATACGCATGGTATTGCAGGTCTCTTTAATATTAATGAACCTCTAATGTCAATGTGAAAAACTGAGCAATGAGCATGGAAGCTTTTAAATGTAATCACCCAGGCAGAGTGAGATTTACATTTGGGATTTTTCAGTAATTAGAGAAATACTCGTGAATAAGCATATGCCCCAATACATCCATTTTATAGACTATAGTGTCATATGTATGCTAGAAGAATAAAGATATATGATTGTCAGAAATCAGGAGTTGTTACTTTCCCTGAACTTGCTCCTTGGTCAATAGATCAAAAACATATCTGTATCCAATAACTTCCAATAACTTCTATATCAAGTGCCCAGAAGTGGTGAAATTCTTCATTCTCTGCATTGCATCCAGGAATATCCTTCTAAACCATGTTGCAGCATAAGTTATTCAGATTATAATGTGTAGTCACTGCTGCTGAAAAGTCAGAACGAATGAGATTAATTTGGGCTTTACGTTCTCTTACGCTCACTCTCATACCTCAGGGCTGTTTGCAGGTATACATCAGAAGTTGCTTAAAAACATTCTCTTTCGTGATTTTGAGTTTCTAAACTATTTGAGTTTCTTCTAGGAGTCCCTGAGAAGGGAGGGAGAGGTGCAAGACCCACAGAGCTAGGTCATACCCTGAGTAGATTTCATCTTCGTCATACCATCCTGTATCATAATGTCATACTCATTTATACCCCCCCCCATGGAATGTAAATGCTCAGTTGTTGAATAAATGAATGAATATTGATATGGGCTCTTTCTGCGAGAATTTCTATTTGCTACAACTTTTTTTTTAAATGTTTTTTTGTTTTGTTTTGTTTTTTAGATTTTTTACTGGGGAAAGGGAACAGGACTTTTATTGGGGAACAGTGTGTACTTCCAGGACTTTTTTCCAAGTCAAGTTGTTGTCCTTTCAGCCATCCGGGAGCTCAGCGGCAGCTCAGCTCAAGGGGCCATGTTCAATCTTAGTTACAGGGGGCGTTCCCTTGTGGGACTAGAGGAATTGAACCGGCAACCTTGTGTTTGAGAGCCCATTGGCCCATGTGGGAATCGAACCGGCAGCCTTCGGAGTTAGGAGCATGGAGCTCTAACTGCCTGAGCCACCGGGCCGGGCCCCCCTTTGCTACAACTTTTTAATTGTCTTTGTTATGATAATATGTAAAAAGGAAAAATACATGAATCCCTCCCCAATGTTTAGGAATGGTAGGTAGGTATATTGAGAACTTTCAAGAAGAAATAAATAATATTCATCTGAAAACATTTACACAGTAGCATCACCAGTGTTTCTACAATAAATTAAATCTTAAAATTCAGCTGAGGACTTACTTTGGCTCACGTGCTTGCTACATAGCATGTGTCCAGATCTGGACATATCAGAATACTTCCAATATTTTACTTACTTCTTTTTCAAATTATAAATGTAATAGTTGTCAATTGTAAGAAAGTTATAATATATGGAAAAATATAAAACAAGCTCATCATAATCTCATCATGAGATATCTATGTTTATTTTCTGTTCTTTTAGACTTATTCAGTGTTATATATTAATATATGTGTGCATATATATACACACACACACACACACACACATATATTTTTTATAAAAACATCATCTTACTTTACATGTTTCTTTCAAACCTGTTTTTTTCTCTTAACCTACAGTGGTCATCTTTCCTTGTGAATAAATAAACCTATTTGTACATTATAATTTGTAGTTATGAAATAGTATTCCAGCATATGGATATAAAATATTTATTATAAATGTGTTTATAATATATTATGTGTTTATATTACATTTATGAATTGATACATATTTTTGCATATTTGATTATCTTAAAATAATTATAAAGAACATAAAAATAATAACAATTATTAAAATAATTTTAAAATTAAAATAACATTATCCTAAAATAAATTTTTAGTTGTGGCCTTTTGGTCATAGGATACATGTTCTAAGTTTATATATATATATATATATATATATATATATATATATGCCAAAAGTTTGAGGAGAAAGACTGTGTCAGTACAAAATCACCTCTGAAATGAAATGTATAAACTTACCTGCTTCCTCACATCATTAGTCGTAACTGGGTATTATTATTCGTTTGCATCTTTTCTAAATTGATAACTGAAAAATGACACTTTTTGGTTTAGCTTGTATTTCTTTACTTACTAGTAAGGTTGAACTTCTTTTCTCAAGTATTTTGGCCATATGTCAGTTACATTTTTGGTTTAACCAAAAATTTGGTTGACTTTTGGCCAATGTAGGTTAAAGAAACAGAACTTTGCCAGTTCCAAGGAGGCTTCCTGTACCCTCTTAACTGCGGTCCCCGTGAGGTGACTGCTTTCATGACTTTTGTGATAATTAGTATCTTGCTCTTTTTATAGTTGTACCACTTCTGCGGACAGTCCTAAAGAACACAGAATTCTTAGCCTGTATTTGAGCTATATATGAAAAAAAAAACACAGCTGCTTATTTTCTTCCATGGCTAGCCTGTTTTGCTCAATATTTTGTGTATTGGTTCATTGGTAGAACTGCCTGTGAAGGAGAAAGGGAGACTCCTTCAATGAGTGTGAGGACTCCCCACTGGCTTAGCAAAAGCTTTCTTGGCTATGCACTGCAGTCTGTGATTCTTCTCCCTAACTCTTCATGCACTGTGGTTTCAAGGTTCTCCCCACTTACATTAGCTTCTTGGGGCAGCTGTAACAAATTATTACAAAGTTGGTGGCCTAAAACAACAGAAATTTATTGTCTCACAGTTCTGGAAGCCAGAAGTTCAAAATCAAGGTGCCAGCAGAGCCGTGCTCTCTCCAAAGGCTCTAGGGAAGAATCTTTACTTGCCTCTCCCACCTTCTGATGGCTCTATGAGTTCCGTGGTTTGGGGCTACATAACTCTAATCTTTGACTCTGTCTTTACATGCTTTTCTCCTCCTTCTCTTGCCCCCAAATCGCTCTGCACTTCTCCTATAAAGATCCTTGTCATTGGAGTTAGGGACCACTGGGATAATGTAGGATCATGTCATGTCAAGATCTTTAACTTGATTCCATCTGCAAATACCCTTATTTCAAGTAAGGGTTCTGAGACATGGACATATCTTTTTGGGGACTCACCAGTGAAGCCATCATTTAATCACCTTCTCTGGATACCTCCCCTCTATCTTTCATGTGTGTTCCTAATATATTTATTACATGTCTCATCCCATCTTAGCATCTGCTTCTTGAAGGACCTGAACCAACACAAATGAGTGAGCAAAACAAGCTCCTACTACATTTAGGAAGGGGCATAGGAACTGATGTCCTCAGACTGTGATATAAGTCAGACTCCTTGAAGGAGAGCAGGAAGGAAGACAGACTGGGTAGAAGAGTCTTACACTGAGGTGCACTTCCATGAAAGATTTGGCTAGGACAATGGTGAGCCCCTGAGCCCATCAGAGGAGCTCTGAGTCTCACAGGCAGACCTGTAGTACATCATTAGCAGGGAGTAACAGCGGAGGCAAGTGTGGCCTAGGCAAGAGGGTGGGCAGCAGCTAGGACAGCCAATTAATTATGCTTTCTGCAGCAAAACATCAGAAGCTCCTTGTCATGGTTAGCACAGCCCCACCTTGTACTGCACAGACCTGCTTTTTCATCCAGAATAGAATCTCCATGATTCCAGTGGCCTCTTTTCCTGAGAAAACTTTAAGAGGAGCTAGTTATTCTCTTAAGGACAAAGTAAACCCCTGTCACTGTAGTTGGTCCCAGGGCCACATCTGATACTCATCCCCTCCCCGCTTCTATCCAACCTAAATTCCCATAATCCTCAGCAGGTTTTGTGGCTTACCCTTGGAAGGTGTGATTCAAACCTTCATTCCTGAGAGATGCGAGCCCTTGGTAATCACACCCTTCGTGTACTGGCGTTGCTGTACATGTGCATTCACACTACAATGGTGCAAGGAAGAATTACCTGTCAGTTGGTTCCCAGACCCATACATTCTTCCTGTGGGAACACAGTGCCACACTGAGGTCTCTGATTTAACATTCAACTGCATCATGAAGGATGATTCCCTATCTTTCAGAGCGCTGCCTCTGAGCTAGCACTTGAGCCTCGTCCTCAGAAAGCCATTCTTGCACTCTTGGAAGCTGGTTGCTTCTGGTGGTCTGGTATGTTCTATAATCAGTGGTGATGGGCATATACCCCTATTTCACTACCAGGGAGGTAAAGAGCTGTGCAGTAGTCTCCATTTACCTTTCCTTCCAGATCTACTTTCTGCTTTCTGTGCCTTAATCTACGTCCCAGGAGGCTAACCCTTTGGTATGGCATCACCAGGTTGGATTAAGGCCTTGGGAACAAGGTGGGTGCGGAGATTTCAAGCAGCACGAAATTGAAAGGAAAGTAGCAAATGTGTAGGATATTTTTTTTCTGCCAGACTTCCCAGCTTTGGTACAAAAATTATGCACAACTGGGTCTCTCTATGTGCTTTCATAGCTCCCACTCTCATCAGACTCCAGTTTCACTGTTTCCTGGGGTGGTAACCCTGTCCCTCAACATTTTCCTTAAGCTTGCCCTTAGTTGGTTACCACCTGTGGTTCTGAGGACAGGAAAGATAAAACCATATGTATAATAGGTATCTATCTCTGTGAGAGTAAACTACTGGCACTTCAGGATGGAAGGGGTCTGAACTAGTCAACTTGCCACCATGTGGCCAGATGGTCTATTTGAAGGATAAAACATATTAGGGGCTCAAACTGGTTTCTGTTGCTAGCGGGTTGGGGATTCAGAGACAGCAACAGAGAGATAGGCTTTGGTTCGTGGAAGTCTATGCTATTGGGTCCATATGCATCTTCCACCCCATTTCTGGGCCCATCATGCCAGCTCTAGGGTAGCTGACGATGAACTGGCTGGGTCCTTTTGTATTCTGGGTTATTTACTGCCTCTTCTGTGGTAGATACTGTCTGGTAGGTGGGAACGCGAGGCATAAAAATCTCCACTTTGTGCCCCCTGCCATGTGGCTATCCGCAGGCCTCTTCCCCAGGCCTCCTTGTTGGGGAACGTAGCAAAGGTAAAAAAGAAAATTCTAGTCTTATACAAAGTTGAATAATGCAAGAGACTATTACAAACAGAATAACATAGGTTGGTAAGTTTGAGTAAAGTTGTAATTACTTAAAATTTTTACATCTCATATTTTTAATTCTTAAAAAGTGCCACCAACCACTCAAAAGGAGAGTGATGTCAAAAGAGAAAGAGATGAGAAATATTCCTGGGTAGTTACCAGGCTGGCGTCCTCATTCTAGCTAGACACTGCCAACCCAGGCACAAGAATGAACAAGACAAAATCAGAGCACGAAGCTGTAATAGGTGTGTGAAGCCACAGAGGATATGACCTGAATTTGAGGCAAAGAACTCTCAGTGGTAACTGCCAAACGAAAGAAAGAAAGATTAGCCCACTGTTTTAAACTTCTCTCTTCCCACAAGATAGAATAGGAGACTTCTGGGCTTTTGGAGTAAGAAAGCTTCTGGTTTGAGGAATATGCCATAAGGGATCCTGCTAAGGGCCTTATGAAAAGGCACAGTTGGAGCAAACAGCCTGCTGACAGTTGAGATTTGAATTTCAAATGTAGGAACTTCTGAAAGAAAAACAGTCTTAGCGCAACATAAATTGCTTCCAAACACTCAAAGACACAGCAGAAAAGGCAACAGAAAACCACATGAGGCAAAATAATTTTGATAAACTGTTACAAAATCTGTTTTCTTTCTTTGCATCGCTCAGCCCCCCACCCCACCCCAACCCCCCCAATAACCAAAAGAAGCAGTAAAATTAATTGAAACTGTGCAGGAAGTTCCAAGAAACTCTGAGGAAGGAGGTATATTTGAAAACTAGATGCTATGACTTAATCAACATTCTCCATTGGAGAAATATCCCCTAGAGAGAAAGAAATTTGTAATGGAGTGTAAAGTCAGGCAGTCAACGGGTATACATGTAACTTGTAAAGGTGTAAGCTGTGTCCTGTTAGGCAGCTTTGAAACTAGTCCTAAAGGACCAATAAGGTGCACGCATAGCAATTAATCACCACATGTTTTGCCATCAAGTCATCTGCGATAGACTTCAGATACCCCAACTGAAAAAGCCTTCACTTTAGGCCCGGAAAAAGAACCCACTGGATCATCTACCACTGTGTGGCTGGGGTCTAAGAAGTGTGCGTGTGTGTGTGTGTGTGTGTGTGTGTGTGTGTGACATGCCCAGAAACCACCAGAAGGTTAATTCTCTTCATAGAAAGGAAAATATAATTTTGTGAGCCACATCTGAGGACCCAAATAAAATGAGTTGGAGGGATAGTTTTAGAATAAATTTGAAATGCACAGGCCGGTTGCTCATTTTCCATGCCTGTTTGCTTTGCATTTAATGTTTCCCTACTGGTGACCTGGTCAAAGGGCAAATGCTAGATTCCTGCATTTCAGGCTGCAGACATATTATTCTACCAGTGGGAAAGAAAGTGCTCGCAGCCCTATTACGAGAAGCCAAATTGCTTCATCCCCAGAAGCCAGAAGATTTCACTAGCTAGCAGTGGGGAGCCCATACAAGCTGTAATTTGCAATCTGAATCTAATTTCAAACCTCATCTTAAAAAATGATAATTAATATATTAAAGAAACTCCCTATATTACTAGCTAGCTTCCTCCTAAGTTCTTTAGAATTTATGGGTAATCAGTTTCTTGAAGAAAATTAGTCCGAGTTGAACCACTGTTTCACACATTCTTTTATTTTGTATATACTAACTATGGTAAATATTGGTGAAGATCCATTGTGCATGTTAAGAAACAATTCATCACATTACCCAAAGGGAGGAGTGTACCTTTCAAATTTTACCAGCTTCATATTTTATTTAAACAATTTTGCCTTTTAATAAAAGTGAAAAATTTATGTGAATTCATCCTTAAAATAGACCGTAGGAGAGCACTGTACCAAAGTGAGATTGAATTTAGGGGCTGTCACTCCTGTAGATAGAGAGAACGACGTGTATGAGAAAGGTCGTACAGATCTAAGCTTTGGCTCTGCTCACCCGCGCCCATCCCTTTCTAAAGCTGAATTAATGAGCTGGCTACTGTCTCCAGCTTGCCGACCATAACAAGCTCACAGCAGAGCAAAGGAAAAGAGCAAGGGAAATTCACAACTGAGAAATGTCCTCCCATAACTTGAAAGGAGCTCTATAGGCAAGACAAAATAAGGATATTATTAGACAAATAAACACACCTCCCTTCAGTGATGGAGCTTAGAAATGAAGGGATAAGGTTAGCCTCTTCAAAAAGAAAGTGGCAAGCAATATCAAAACGCTATCTTTTCAGCTTCTCCACTTCCTATTTGATTTCTGGATCTGTTAACAAATGATCGTCAGCCAACTTGTGTTTTTCCTCCCTTTGCGTCTTCCCGGCCTCTGCTGAAAGTAAAAGATAAAAAGCTGAGAAATGATCACAAGTTGGACAGAAGGCAGGAACTGAGTCTGAATAATTTACCAGCTGTTACTCAGTCCTGGATAACTAAAATCTGAAGGACAGATACCAGGGTAAAGATCTTGTGGGGCCTGAAGCTTATATAATTTTGGGAGAAAGGTTCTTATATTACTGTTTGCTCCAAAAACGCATTAGAGCTGATTGCCCGGCTAGGTCTTATTTTTGGGGAAACATGGCCATTATTGAGAATCACCTAAAATCAAGCTGAACTGAAGCCTTTTCACTAAGGACATGCAGAGGAAGCCACCTCTAGACTGGTAGGAAGGTCAGAGACGCAGAATGGGTTGGTTCTGCTCCTGCATGTGACCATTAAAGATTGGGAGGGCTATTTCGGCTGTGTGGGTCCCTCCCCATCCCCTCATAGGGCAAGAGATCCCAGCCCTACTCCAGCCCAGGGTTCCAGTGGCAGGGAGAGAAGTGCCTATAATTTCTAGTTGTGTAAACCAGTGGAGATTGTGACTGAGTGAGACTAAGTACAGCTGCCCTCACAGGCGCTTCTTTAAAGGGACCACATGCGGACTTACCCACCAATGGAATCACTTGCTTTGAGTTCCAGCACTGGAGCAGCAGCTGGAAAGGTGGCAGGGACAAATGGTGGGGAATTGAGTTGTCTGGCTTGGGACAGGGACTGGAGAGATGGCTTTCTCTTCGAACGGGGGAGCTGGCAGAGGCCAGTTTTTCTTTGTTGAGCCCTCCCCTTTCCTGGCACGCGAACACAGGCGGCCACCATATCTGAGTCTCCAAAGTTTGTTCACCCTGGCAATTTGAGACCTGGTCCGCCCAACTTTTGGATACACCCAGGCTGCTTTCAGTGGCTTTTTCACGCAGACCACCTGCCTTGGCTCAAGCTGCAGACTTTCTTAGACTCTCAAAAGTTCACGGAACCCAGACAAGCAGCATCAGGCTTGAGTGTGTCCTGTGTCTCTGGCCGAGCAGCCCTAAGCTGGCACAAGTGGAAGCCGACACAAGCGGCAGCCAGCCTTGGTTTGTTGCTTGGCCTCTCAAGGCACTTCCAAGCACAGCATGGGTGGCAGCCATCTGCAGATTTTTTTCTGGTTCCTGTTGGGTGGCCCTGAGTGGAGCATTGGCTGTGGCTGAACTTGACCTATAGCAGATCCCCTCCAAAGTGGTCCTGGGGCTGGTGCCCCCAGTGGCCAGCTTCAAAACAAGTTGGAGCTATAGGGTCAGCCCCTGCACAACTCTTCCACTG
This sequence comes from Rhinolophus sinicus, assembly GCF_036562045.2. NCBI lineage: Eukaryota > Metazoa > Chordata > Mammalia > Chiroptera > Rhinolophidae > Rhinolophus > Rhinolophus sinicus. The sequence continues at coordinate 109,758,642 of NC_133755.1, forward strand.
TAGTCAAGGCCAGTCCTCACAACCAGTAACCAAGGGTCAGTCCCACATTGATATGCAGGTATCAACCAAGGCTCAACTAAAAGAGGAAGGCACACACAACACACACAAGGGACACACCTATAGTGCAAGGTTCAGGTGACCCAAAAGACTGCGCCACTGAACCCCACAGCACACCTACTTCATAAGGCCATTCTACTAAGACCAGAAGACATAGCAGCCCTACCTAATACATAGAAACAAACATAGGGAGACAGCCAAAATGGGGAAACAAAGAAACATGTCTCAAATAAAAGAACAGAACAAAGCTCCAGGAAAAAAAACTAAGTGAAACGGAAATAAGCAACCTATCAGAAGAGAGTTCCATACACTGGTTATAAAAATGATCAATTATCTCAGGGAAAACTTCAACAGAGAGATAGGAAGCATAAAAATGGAGATGAAAACCATAAAAAAGAACGAGTCAGAAATAAAGGATACAATAACGGAAATGAAGACTATATTACAGGGAATCAACAGTAGATTAGATGAAGCAGAGGATCTAATGAGTGATGTAGAAGATAAGGTAGTAGTAAACACCCAACCAGCACAGCAAAAAGAAAAAAGAATCCAAAAAAATTGAGGAGCGTTTACGGGGCCTCTGGGACAATATCAAGGGTACCAACATTCACATAATAGGGGTACCAGAAGAAGAGAGAAAGCAAGAAATTGAAAACCTATCTGAAGAAATAATTACATAAAACTTCCCTAGCCTGGTGAAGGAAATAGGCATTCAAGCCCAGGAAGCACACGGAGTCCCAAACAAGAAGAATCCAAAGAAGCCCATATGGAGATACATCATAATTAAAATGTCAAAGGTTAAATACAAAGAGAGAATCTTAAAAGCAGCAAGAGTTAAGCAGTTAGTTACCTACAAGGGAGTCTCCATAAGATTGTCAGCTGATTTCTCAACAGAAACTTTGTAAGCAAGAAGGGAGTGGCAGGAAACATTCCAAGTGATAAAAAGCAATGACATAACAACCAAGATTTTTCTACCCAGCAAGTCTGTCATTTAGAATTGAAGGACAGATAAGGAGCTTCCCAGACAAGAAAAAGCTGAAGGAGTTCATCACCACCAAACCACTATTACAAGGAATCTTAGAGGGACTTGTTTAAGATAAGAGGGAGGTAAAGGATGGGTGAAAGGGGAAGGGATTAAGAAGTACAAATTGGTTATTATACAGTAGTCATGGGGATGTAGGGTATAGCATAGGGAATATACTCAATAATATTGTAATAACTAGGTATGGTGCCAGATAGGAACTAGATCTATCAGGGTGATAGTTGGGAATAGGGTTGGGGGCAGGGTGAAAAGGTGAAGGCATTAAGAAATACAAATTGGTAGTTAATACAGTATGGGGTATATATTCAACAATGTTGTAAAGATCATGTAAGGTGCCAGAAGGACACTGGACTTATCAGAGGGATCATGTCATAGACAGTGTAGATGCCTGACCACTGTGCATACACACAAAACTGAAGTAGAATAATATTGAATGTCAACAATAACTAAATATATAGGTATATAGTCACGGGATGTGGAGCACAACATAGGGAAGATAGCCGATGGTATTGTAACAGCTTTATAAGATGTTAGAGGGGTAGTAGCTTGAGGGGTGGGTTATCACTTTATGAGGGGTTTAAATGTCTAACTATTAAGTTGCTTTGTACACCTGAAACTAATTTAAAAAATGGAAAAAATATGGTGAATGATTAAACGTAAAAAAATATTACAGTTAGAGACACATTGCCATCAATTCCCCTCAAAATACTACCCCCTCACTTCGAACACACTTATCCCATCATTCTTGCCACTTTCTGAAGCAGTTCTGGAAGTCTTCTTTAGTTGCACTGTCATGGCTGCCTCGATGTCCTGAAATGATTCAAAACATTTACCTTTCATGGTCATTTTGACTTTGGGGAAGAGTCAAAAGTCACACGGTGCCAGATCTGGTGAATAAGGTGGATGAGGACACAGTGCAATGTTTTTATTTGACAGAAATTGCCATACCAGAAGTGATTGTGACACAGAGTGTTGTCATGATGGAGGATAAAGTAAAGACACTCAAGAAAGAAGATTTTCAGAACTGCTTCAGAAAGTGGCAAGAATCATGAGATAAGTATGTTCAAAGCAAGAGGGAGTATTTTGAGGGGGATTAATGGCAATGTGTCTTTTACTATAATAATTTTTTTAAACACTCACTGTATGTTTTGATCAGACCTCCTAACTCATTATTGTTCATATTTTAAGGGTTGTTATCAAATTTGGGAAAACCATGGTTAAGTTTCTTTCTCATAGAACTGTGAGACTTGTTTTCTGCAGATGGACTGTGCCACCTGCACACTCTGGTGCCTGGCTCTCTAGGACGTGTTCATGTCACAGTATAACCTGCTCTCTGGGGGAGTTGGCACAAGAGTGGGTGGTGGGAGAATTCCTTGAAGCCATTCCTTCACCAGAACAGCTAGCAATAACATGGAACTGATATCTCAAACTAAATGATTGCCAAACTTAAGCTCCTCTTGGCTGGATTCCAAAGATATCGATGGCATCAACACCAAAAGACAGGAGGGAAAATGTAACTGAGATGGGGAGGGTGGGAAGTCAAGGCAAAAATACAATGCTCAATGCTGCTCATTGTTAAAATATTTCACTTTTGCAAATTTTTAATAACATGTGAAACAGAAAGGGCCTGTGTAAGCTTAACCCTCATTGGCATCTTAGTAAATCTACTTCTGATAGTTAAAACACACCACATTGACATCTGGTAATTCACCCAGTTGGAACAAAATACTATTCTAGCCACTAAGGAGAGCTACAGAGCTGGCTATAATACAGGATGGGAAAATGGTGGCCATTATCCTTTATAGACGACGGGTGATTCTGAAATTCTACATGGCAAGGGCTGTGGCTGCCCTTTGGTGTTTTCAGGTGCATGTTTCCCCTTAGATAATAAAGCAGACAGCAATGGCCTGATGGACAATGAAATTTATGGTGGAGTAAGATGGATGAAAAGAGGCTACTCACTTATTTGAAGTAAATGGCCATTTCTGAACAGACCATTTGGCATTTACTCCTAGGAAAGTGGTTGCACATTTAGATAAAAAATGTTTCCCAGAAAGCTAAAATTCTGTTCTGACAAGAAATATTTTACTCACACCTTTATAGGGCTGGAATTATAATAACCACGAATTCCACCTTAGAAAACACCTAATTTGGCAATGCCCACTTCATGTCATTTAGACAACAGGTACCCAGTATTTCACAGACCTTAAGAGTACATGTGGTTCCCACACTTTGGTTTTATAATCCAAGTTCGAAAGACAAAAAAGACAACAGGCTACAAAATGAAGGGAAGAGACTAGAATGATATGTAGCAGTAGCTGAATTGTCTTTAGAGTCATCTTTCAATTCCTTAGGCCAGAGAGAGGGGCAGTGACAAAGAAAATTGAGAACTGGATAATCTGTCCAGCTGGTCAGGGCCATAGTCTCATTCTCTGGGGCAAATCCAATGGCCTCTTTTTCAGTCTTATCCTTCTTGATATCTCAGCCACCTTTGAGACTGCTGAACTCTTCTTGAACTCCTTTCTCTGACTTTGCCCTCTCCACACTCACCTGAACTCCTCTGATGGTGAGCTGTGTATTCCCTCCTCCTCCTTCTGCTCTCCTCTACCTTCTCTTCTTGGTTCTTTTCACTCTCTTTCAACCTCACTGACAATGTGGACTCGCTCACTGTAGCCCTTATCTCCTTCCCCTTCTAGTCTCACCTGATCTGCTAGATTTTAGCGCTTCCGCACGCGCAAAATCTTCCTTCTGTTGTTTCCACTCCCATCTCCTAGTCACTCTTTTCAAATTCTTGGGGTCATCTCTGATTCTTCCAACCTCTACTTCTGGCATCTCCCTCTCATTTGTGCTTTTCCCTCTCTCCAATAGCATTATCTTAGTGTAGGCCCTCACCACTGCTTCACTGATTAAAATAATTAAAATAACCTCTTAACTCTCTCTGCTTCAATACCCATCCTTTTAATATATTTATTTTAATATAAGATTAAATTATTTTAATCTTCTAAATATTTCCTCTAAGTACAATTAGAGTATTACACTCCACTGCTCAAATACCTTCCATAGCTCCCATATTTCATAAAGTATAAAATTCCTCGGTACAACATTTGGGCTTTTCATAATTTGACTTGAACACATCTTTCCAGCATGATATCATACAAATCTTCCTCACTCTCTTTGATTTAGTGGAGTAGGAATAAAAGTAAAATGTCCATGTGGATAATTGAGACCTAACCAAATTTTGTAATTCCCCCAAAGCACCAGCAAATGTTTTGATGAGAGATTTAATGAGAAAGGACATGTAGCTAGGTTAATGGCTAAGGAAATGAACAGAGGGACGTGGCCAATAATGAGCACAGATGCTCTTAAATGGAACAAGCTGGATACACAGGCTGTCCTCACCCATGGAATGTGTAAAGTCCTTGGACAAAGCAACTCTTCAGTTAGTGAAGGCAGACTTTGCAAATGTCCCTCAGCACCGTTCCTGGGACACTGAAATCTTATAAAAATTATTATTGGTGGACTGACAATTGCTGCCTTTCTTTATGAAAGACAGGGAAGCGCTCCAGAATACCAACCTGACATGCTTTCCCTAGATATCCTATTATCTCTTGCTTCACACTGATATTTTATATTGTCTTTTGTGGAAAGCTAATTTTAAGGCAGTTTTCTCCACATTACTTTTTCTCAGAAGGAGATCTGATCACTTGGGGACATAAAAGAAAGTGAGGAAAATGCATTACGCAAAACTAAGGCTAGGATATCAGAAAAACATGGCACTGTAATAAAACGCAGACAAAAACACATTCCTTAGGTTATTTTTTCTGTTAACTTACTGAAATAAGTGATATAAGAGAATATATATTTTATTCTTAAATACCCAAGTCCTATTTTGCTTTACTCGATCTATTTACATCAACTATTTACTTGTAATGAAGCTACTCCTAACATGTATATCTTGAAGCTCATACTCTATCCTCCACCTTATCACACACATATACATGCACACACATCTTCATACTATATGTGAAAGACTAAGATGAATGAGGCCAGCATTTAAGGTTTATTTAAACTCTAATATATATATATATATATATATATACACACACATATATATATGTATATATATATATATGTATATATGTATATATGTATATATGTATATATATCATATATTATATATATAATATATATCATATACATATATATAATATATATGTATTTTTTTGTTGTTTTTTTATCTGACAAGTTCTCTTAGTTTAATCATACTGGCTTTGGGTAAAACGAAAACTAAAAACAATGGATACATGCAAGAAATGAGGTACAAAGAGTTTTAAATTTAGGAGAGGATATTTTTGTGTGGTTTAATTGAGTGGAAGAGATTTTGTCACTTTGAAAAGCCATATATATGCTTTAAAAATTAAAATATGTTGTGATTAATTGAATGAAAATTAACATCTTAAACAGTTTGCAGATTTACTCATTTAAACATGTTAAAATACTTTCAAAATTAAGAACATTAAAGCAATGAAGAATTATCTAGCCTTTTTAACCAAAGAAAATTAGTTTACCAACATTAATTAAGTCTCCCAGACATTAGAAGTAAATTAAGAATATTATTAAATTGGTTCTACAAATTGAGACAGAGAAACATCAAGTGAATTTCTCAGGGTTATAGTCAAGTCAGAGGAAATTAGAACCTGTGGATTTTAATTTAAATTTGTATGGTTCTAATGATTATTAAAGTGTCTCTCTTCCTACGCATACCCTTTAATGACATTAGTTACATAAAAAGAATTTACAAGATCTCTTAATCTTTTGAGAATCATGTTTCTGCTGATTACCATTTACAAAACATTAGGAAGGGCAAAAATTACATTTTTCATGCAAAGTAATACAAATATTTTAAAAATGATTTGGGTACATAAAATAAATAAAAAATAGCTTTTGTGATAAGAATAGAAATACTGATAGATTAAATTTAAGACAAACATCAAGGAAAACCATGACCCATTTCCTTTTGATTCCCCCAGTCCCTGATCATCGTAGGTTCATGTTTTTCATCCTGAGTTTGAGGTGTTTTTTTTTTATTTCTGATCACTTGGGGATTCCCTTTCTGTCTTTCTACCTAAGCTATGCTTTGTGACATTATTATTATTTTTAAAGACTTTATATTTTCGAGAAGTCTTAAACTTATAACAAAACAGAGAGGGAGGTACAGAGATTTCTCATATGCTCCCTGCTCCAGAAATATACAGCTTCCCCATTATCATCATCAATCACCAGATATATATATATATATATATATATATATATATATTTTTTTTTTTTTTAACAAGGATGGACCTACATTGATACACTGTAATTACCCAAAGTCCACAGTTTAGGGTTCACTCTTGGTGTTGTACATTCTATGGGTTTGGACAAAGGTATAATGACATATACGCATCATTATATCATACAGAGTTGTTTCCCTGCCCTAAAAACCCTATGCACTCTGCCTCTTCATCTCTCCCCTAACCCCCATTCTACCATCCCTGGCAACCACTTAATCTTTCTGTTGTCTCCACAGTAGTTTTACCTTTTCTAGATTGTCTTCTTTCACTTAGTAATATGGATTTAAGTTTCCTCCATGTCTTTTCATGGCCTCATAGTTTGTTTTGTTTTGTTATGTTTCGTTTTTTTAAGTACTGACTAAATATTCCATTGTTTGGATGTACCACAGTTTATCCATTCACATACTGAAGGACATATTTTGATTGCTTCCAAACTTTGACAATTATGAAAAAAATCTGCTGTAAACATCCTTGTGAAGGTTTTTGTGTAGACATATGTTCGACTCCTTTGGGTAAATGCCAAGGAGTGTGATTGCTGAATTGTATGGTAAGAGTATGTTTAGTTTTGTAGGAAACTGCCACAGAGTTTTCCAAAGTGTCTACCATTTTGCATTCCCACCAGCGGTGTAGAGAGGGCCTGTTGCCCCACATCCTCTCCAGCACTTGGTGTTGTCAGTGTTCTGGACGTTAGCCATTCTAATTGGTAGGCAGTGGAAGCTCATTGTTGTTTTAATTTGCATTCCCCTGATAATCTATGATGTGGAACATCTTTGAATAAGCTTTTTTGCTATCAGTGTATCTCCTTTAGTGAGGTATCTGTTAAGGTCTTTGACCCATTTTTGAATTGAGTTGTTTGTTTTCTTATTGTTGAGTGTTAAGAGTTCTTTGTCTATTACGAATAATAGTCTTTTATCAGATATTTGCAAATATTTTCTCCCATTCGGTAGCTTGTCTTTTTATTTTCTTGACAGTATCTTTTGCAGAGCAATAATTTTAATTTTAATGAAGTCCATCTTATCAATTATTTCTTTCATGGATCATGTCTTTAGTGTTGTATATAAAAAGGCATCACCATATCCAAGGTCATATAGGTTTTTATCTTTGTTATCTTTTAAGAGTTTTATAGGTATGCATTTTACATTTAAGTCAATGATCTATTTTGAGTTAATTTTTGTGAAGGGTGAAAAGTCTGTCTAGGCTCAGTTTTTGCATATGGGTGTCCAGTTGTTCCAGCACCATTTGTTGAAGAGATTATCTTTGTTCTATCATATTACCTTTGTTCCTGTGTCACAGATCAGTTGATTCTATTTATGGGGTTGATGTTTGGGATCTATATTCTCTTCCATTGCTCTATTTGTCTAGTTTTTCACCAATATCACACTGTCTTGATTACTGTGGCTTTACAGTAACTCTTGAAGTTGGGTAGCATGAGTCCTCCAACTTTGTTCTTCTTTAATATTGTGTTGGCTATCCTGGGACTTTTGCTTCTCCATACAAACTTTAGAATAAGTCTTTTGATATCCATAACATAAATTTCTGGGATTTTTCCAGGGATTGTATTGACTCTATAGATTAAGGTAGGAAGAACTGATATCTTGACAATATTGAGTCTTCTGATTCATGAACATGGAATATCTTTCCATTTATTTAGTGCTTTGATTTCATTCATTGATATTACATTTTTATCCAGAATTTTGGGCTGTACATTAGCACAGTTTGCCATATTGCCAGAAGTTCCCCACTTTTTCTGTATTTCTTGCTTTGTGACCTTTGAAAGGAGAAATAAGCTCTAGTCCCTTGTTTTGATATCCAGAAATGGAATCAGATTATTCTTGTCTTAGTCAGAAGGCGAGTCTTTACTCTCAGAGCTCATTAATAGGAAGGTGAAAAGATGTGAGAATTGGCAAAGACCCTGAAACAAAAAAAGGGGGGAGGAACAGGAGTAGGAGGTAGGTAACCAGGAAGATGTTGACATTACCCCAAGGCCACGACGTTGGGACCAGCCAGGCAAAAACAAAGCTGCTCTGAACGCACATGTAGCTACTCATAGACTCCCACATTGCTTAGTAATTGACACAACGTATAAGACAAGGGAAGGAAGTTGAGTACATCTTATCCATCTTAGATTTCTAAAACATTTAAACTTTCAAATCCATACAGTTCAGTTCACAAATGCAGAAAATGTCAGGGTGAATAACCTTACATATTTTCAAAATTTATTTGTAAACGTCTAAATAGTGTTGATCAGAATTAGAAAGCTTTGGGACATTCAAACACTTTTATGTTGACATATACTTGTATGACAAAAAAGATGCCGTCCTTTTGATGGCTGACATTAAGAATGCTATTTCTGCAATATGTAGGTCTATGCTATATATTAATTATGTCTCTCTTTGATGTGCTTTGTCAAAACCAAGATTATTTATCATAATAAATATTTTATTACACAAAACAAGAGGTGATTTATAGCATCTACTTTTTTCATTCTGTTTAACCCTGTTTTATAATGTGGTAGGCATTTTAAAAAATATAAACTTAATATAGTTTTGGAGAAGAGTCTCAAGGAAGGGATCTATACCATGATCCTTTACTTAAAGGCTTAAATTTGCACAGAGGTCAAGAGAGTACCTCGATTTTTAAAATACTTTTCTGTCCCTGGGGTGGGGTGTTAGCATGGTATAACATTAAACTGAGCAAATTGAATCTACCAGGATATCCGACCTTTAAGAAAACAAAACAAAACAAGCCACTAGGACTGTATTGGATTCGTCAGCACAGTCTCCCTGGAAACCCAGGAGACAAAAAGCCTTTCTTCTTCCTCTCACTTCAGATCAGGTCCCTGAGTACTCATTTTCACAACACCCTGGACCTTTGCCTCATAGCACTTAAGCACAGTTGCAATAATATACTTATAAGATTACTATAGAACTAACTGTACCTCTAGACTAAAAAAAAATCCATGAGAACAGAGACGGTGGTTTTGCCTTTGGTTGTGTCTCCAGCATCTAGTACAGTGCCAGCACTTAGTAGGTACTACATGAACCTAAGTAAATATTTTTTGAATGAACATATGAATATATCATACAATTATGGACTGGCTGTACTATACCATGCAATAATACTTGTAGAAACATCTGATAATTTTTAGAACTGACACAAATGCAAGAAGTACAACAAATTTCAGGATAAAAATATGTTGACTATAACACAAACTTTATAGTTGATTTGAGATCCTTTCTGGGAACCAATGTGGCAAGGGTAATGATTGTCAACTGTGCATTTCCTCTTATATATTCATTTGATTCTTTCTATGCTTTGTCTTTATTTTCTTTCCTCTGCCTTCCAAAGTTTATTATTTGATTTTCTCTAAAGAGAACTATGTAATGAGTTCATGCAAATACTACTTTTAAATTACTAAATTTAGGTGAACGAAGACAGACACAGAAACTGAGGGGAAAAATCTATTGTATATTCGTTTTGATTTGGGTACAAAATTTTTTGTTCTTTTAACATCCGAAATATTGTAGGTGCTATTTACAATTATACATTGAACAATTCCATTTCTGCAAAATAGTTTTCTTTAAGAGACATTTGCAATTCTTCCTATCAACAAAATTACGATATTTAATTGACAGAAGTCTGTCAAAAGAAGCATGGCTTAATTCAGTACCTACTCGAGAATACTTAGGTTTGGAACTTGGATTTATTGTGGCATTGTGGTCCCCTTACCACTATCATAAAAACCTATACAATTTTATTTTAAAATGTTTTCAAATGAGTTTCAAAATCTGCTTACATTTAAAGAGAAATATGGGAGCTTTAATGAAACAAATGAACACTGGCAGGTTATAACATGCTGGGCAGAGGAAAACATCGACTGCGACTGGTAAAAAAACATAACATGGGAGGTTTTGGCCCAAGGATTTAACCAACATAATTGCACAGTGTGAGGAAGAAGAAATAAAAAAGATGAGAAATAACAAAAAGATATTTTGAAAACTGATACCTCAACCTGAAATACAGGTTTGATACTTCCCTGAGACAAGTAAATTTCATTCTGTTCTGGTTCTCAGAAATATGTGATACTATGAAGAAAGATGAAAGGAAGTTTAATTTTCTCAAAATTAAATTTAAAAAGTTATTTATGCCCATGACATGGGGGAGCACAACATGTATTTCTCGAATGGAATGATTGTTCTAAGGGAATGAAGTGACTTCCGGTTGCCACCTTCTTGCATGTTTCTGTCAGCACTGGCCAAACCACTCCAGTGGGGCGAGGGCTGGGCCCTTTTACTCTGGAGGCCTGTGAGTCAGGTAGGCCTTTCAACAGACAGGACTAGGTCATCAGCAGGAGTTAGACAGGCGGCCCTTCCTGGGTGCTGCCTCATGGCTTCTCACCCTGAGAATTTGCTTGGCCTGCTTTGAAGAGGTCTGAAGTTTACTCAAACCATAAGTTTACCCTACTTTCACTGTTAAAGTTGGACAGGATAAAGGGTGGTCTCTGGGGCCTAGGTGAACTCCTTACAGAAATGAGGGATTATTATTTGGATTTCCTGTGGGGCTGGCTAAGGCACTCATAAATCTTTGGGTACAAAATACTCATACTCTTGGTCTCAGAGATATAGTTTGCGCCAGTGCTCTCTGAAGGGAAATAACTCATCAGGGGAGTTTGGAGTGTGACAACTATGGGTTAAAGGGGTATTTCTTAGGTCAAGAAATTTTTTTTTAAGGCAATTGTAGGACTTCTTTATAAAAGGAAGAAAGACCAGGGAATTACACATATCTCGCAAGGATTGGCTGGTGGTAATTTGATAATTTCATATACTTTGAAAGTGCTTTGAAGTATCTAAGATACAGATGCCCAGTTGCAAAATTTTTTGTTATTGTTATTTAATAGCGGATATTTTAATGACTAAAAGGATTTTTCAAATGGGCTTTAAAAGGAAAGCATACCTCTATTATAAGGCTTTACAGAAGAGGGATGGAAGTATAATACCTGGATTAGACCCTTGGCTTTGCAAATAATCAGAAAAATAGTGAAAATAACATAATCCTGAAAAAGAATGGATTTTATGCAAAAGAATAATTACTGGGGAAATAATAGTAGCACAGAACTTCCATATTGCATCCATAGGCCCCTATGTTCTACGCAAACATCTGGACTTTTCATTCATTTGCAGATCTTGGCCTACAGAGGTGTTTATTATGCAATTAATTAAGGATGACAGGGTTTTTAAAAAGTCAGTTGAGGTGCCTTAGATTTCATTAATTAAGGCAAACATTTATTGAAAGCTCATCATGTGCTGGCAATTTGTTAGCTGCCGAGGACTCAGAGATGAGGATGATACTGGCTTTGCTTGGGAGCCGTAAAAGCACATGTGGTGCTTGGGAAGGACTTAAACAATATAAAACAGAACCTTTAGCTTTTCTACAACAAACATTTAATTTTGAGTTCTAAAGGAGAAATCAATACTCCTGTACAAAAACAATATTTTCCCTCTACAGACAAAACATTCCTATTCTGGAATTATAACAGGTGTTGGATGATAGGGGCCTAGAAAAACTACGTTACGGGAGGCACAGCAGCAGGAAGTAGGAGTGTGCAACTTCCAGGTGTCTTGGGAGGCACAGCAGTCTTCAAATATTTTGAGAGCCATGAGGAGAAAATTAGGTTCCTCTGTTGTATAGAAGTCAGAACTGTGACGTTAGGAATAAGCAGCTCTATATAATGATGGTTTTCCCAAGTAATGGCGAGAGTTTGCAACACTGGTTCTGGTTCTCTCCTTGTCCCAGGAGTTTAGGCAGAAGCTGAGTACCCGTATTTCAGGGCAGTAATATAGTTTCCAAATAAGGAACAAGTTGCATTTGATGAGTTCTCAGACCCATTTCTTCTCTAATAGTTTGTCATTCTAGATCTCTGGATTAAGATAAGTATTGTGTGTCATGAAGCTGAAGTGCTACCAAGGGTCTGTGTGAGTGTAGGGGAAGTTAATTAGTTTTCAAATAAATATGGCAATAAGTATTGTTAATTTGGGTTTCACAGACACTCTATTTCCCTGGATACCTTACCAAATTGGATAAAGCAATGAAATAATGATATTATTTATTAAAAGAAGACTTTAAAACACTTTTATCACAGACCAAAAAGGTTAAAATTCGTACCCAGTTTCTAATTTAAAAGTAGAGAGGGGGACGACTATGTAGTAATACATTCTCTCCTAAATGAAAATCAAATCACCATAGTGGTTGAGAACATACACATCTCAGGCTATCCCAAGGAGGTTTGATAAAATGAATTATTACAGCCTAATTGATATAGAATAAAAAAAACCCCAAAGATATTGTTTTACTCACATAGAGGTTTCAAAATATTTTAAAGAAGTCACAAATAACAAAATGTTTTCAGCTACAAAAAGAATTTTTGAATCTAGATAAGTCAGAATACATATATTTTGTGCAAAATTAAATTTTCCTGCTTGTGGTTTTAATCCCCTAATAGAGGTAAACTCAGCAATATGGAGCCCTTAGTAAATATAGCTAATGGAACTGAAGAATGAAAACAGCCCTGAATGAGATCTTTTCCCCTCAGATACAGTGTAATCAGATCCTCGCTCGTGGGTGTCACTGCCTGTGCCAGCCCACTGCACAGCCCATAGTGGATTCTCAGAAAAGGAAAGTTAGTATTAAATGAAAACATTTGCTCTCTCTATACTTATTACTTTCATTTAATCTCTTGGGAAAATACAAATTTTTTTCCAGATCTTGTGATATACGCTTATCTACCCATCTATGCTCAGCCTCCTTCGATCCTTTTAATCATTTGGTTTAGAGGTGCATTGCTGGCAGAAAGGCACATGTTTCATGTCAAGTACTGTTTCCTCCTCTACAACCAAATAATAAAACAAAATTAACAGTGGCTGATAAGTGACTCTATTTGAAAACCAAACAGCCCTGTTACTTCTGTGGCTTGTGTGAATCAAATACACAACTTAATGCATGTGCTCGGTGACGCTGACATCATCCTAGGGTTTTAGAGCTGCAGGGAATCAGAGAGATCATACAGACCAGCGGTTCCCCAAAATGGCTCTGTTTTAGAGTCACCAGAGGAGCTTTTCAAAAATTTGTATTAGAGCTCACTGCAGATGTAGCAAAGTAGAGTCCCATAGGCTTGGGACATGGCAATTTCCCCTGATGACTCTGGTGTTGGGACCAGTAGTTTGGAGACCAGTGACCTTGTTTTACATCTTTACTTCTAAGAGGTCCGATAGTCTGGGGATTGTGTATCATGCGTAAGTTGAGATATAACTGAATTAAATAACTTGTCCAAGGGTTGGTGAGTAACAGAACTAACTACTGCTATCGCCAGCATCATTTGCAAGCACATCATTTGTACCCATTTGTGAATAAAAAGTACCCAGAAATTCACACACACACACACACACACACACACACACACACACACAGACTTTATTGGCTTTCTAACTGCCTTTGACACACCTTTTTCTAATTCTATCCCTAACATTTTTATTATCACCTTGACAGAGTTCCCTGAACTCCAGTTCCTCTTTGGTTGTTGAACTCAGCTTCCTTTCAGGGCTCACAGAGGCCACTCATCTGATCTCACTCATTTTGTGCCAATGCTGTAATCACAGTAGGGCTGGGCCTTATGTTGCCTCACCTTCTGTTCCTGTCTCCTCGTCTACTGATGTTTACGTGTCCTCTATTTATTTTCCTAGTGGTTTATCTTTCCCTCATTATTTCTACATCTTTATATGTTTGCCTAAGCTTTGAGATATTTCTTCCATTTGATTCTTTATAGGGACTTTTTTGTCCTTTGACTCATCTAGTGAATGTTTTAGTCCTTAATATTTCGTCCTTAAAGTACCTATCTATCTATCTATCTATCTATCTATCTATCTATCTATCTATCATTCTATAAGATTGGTTCATGTGATTATGGAGGCTCAGAAGTCCAAGACCTGCAGTTAACAAGCTGAAGACCCACGAGAGCTGGTGGTACAGTTCCAGTCTGAATCTGATGGCCTGACCACCAGGAAAGCTGAGCCAATAAGTAAGTTTTACTCTGAGTCTGAAGGCAAGAGAAGACTGATGCTCTAGCTTGAAAAGTCAGGCAGAGAGAAAGAATTCTTTCTTACTCAGTCTCTTACTCTATTTAGGCTTTCAAAGCAGTGGATGAGGCCCACGCACATTGGGGAGGAAGATCTTCCTTACTCAGTCTATGATTCAAATATTAGTATCTTCCCGGAAACACCCTCACAAACATACCCAGAATAATGTTTGACCACTTGATAGCCCAGTTAAACTGACACATAAAATTAGGCAACCCAAGTCCACTCCTTATCCACTTATACACATGTCAGCCTATACTCAGTCTCCACGTAAAGACAGAAACAGGGTCACAACTCCACCTAACAGGACACAACGATACTGTATTCAACTGGAAACACACTAACCCCTTCCTCAGAGGAGGCTGCTCCCTAGCCCTGTCTGCTACTTTACTAAGGATGAAAATAGAGAGCGTCTTCAGCTGTTTTTTGAATGTAGAATTAGATCCTTTTACTATAGTGTAGAGCTGGTAGATACGCTGGTAGTATTCACTATAAATACAATGACCAGTGAGTATAAATTTAGTAGTTTGCTATGTCAATATGCCTTCATACCAAATACAGATGTCACCACTTAGTTGTTCTTCCTCTCTAATGCATACCAACTAATTACCAACTTTTATAATTACCTGGTCCAACTATGATTCCTTCCCCTGCCGTGGAGACCCCACAAAGTGACAGTGACAGGAGTTAAGAGAGTGTATATGTAACAGGAAGCTGACCTCTGCCATGCCGCACGGCAGCCAGTGTGGTGAGCATCAGTGGTTGTTCCAGCAGAGTCAGTGAGACGCTAAGCTCCCGGACACACCGTCAGCAGGAGCGGGGCAAGCACTGGGTCCCTGCTCCATGACTGTGCTGATTCAGAAACAGGGAGGAGTCCTGGGCTCTGGGTACCACCCCCTCCTGTTTTGCTCATTTAGTCCCTCCAACACATTTGCAATCAATTTCCTGTTACAATGCTGTTTTAATATTTTTGCTACTAATCACTCCATTTGAAATAACTGGACAGCTTTCTTTTTCCCTGGTTGGAAACTGAAATATTGAGGTAATAAACTTCTAGAAAAGTGTCTTGTGTATAATGAGATTGACTGTGTTAAGTTAGGAAAAACAGAAGAGTCTTCATAAATTCATCCAACAGAACTGTGGGTCTTTAAAGCCATGTTTGATAGAAATCCATCCACAAGTTGATTCTTTTTTTGTTTCCTGCGGCCCAATTTAGTGTAAATTCACCTGTGGAGGCACTTATGCAGTTCCTGTGTCTTGATTTCTTCAAGTTGCAAGTCTTTTTTCTGTCCCCTTTCCCCCTTTTGGTAACTGCCATACCTCTCTCTGAGGCCATTGAGCATGAGATCTCCAACTAGCTGACAGCTTGCACCCCCAAAATACAGTGAAAAAGCTGAAAACATATTATCAGTCATTTATACTCATGATATGACGAACTAATAGAGCAATGATTTTCATTGCACGGTGATCTTCACGGTATTTTCTTTCTAAGCACTCAATCTCTAATTTGGAATGAAACCCTTTTCCCATTAAAGGCATTCTGGGCATCGGTAAGCTATTTTTCTTACGTGTACACTCCAGTGGCTCTTGTGGTGCTAGAATATTAGCAGAGCCAGCTCTGAGGTTAACCCTGACGAGTTATTAGCAGTGTAACTGCTTTTGTGTGGGTCGCCCCCTGATGCCCCAGGGGAGACTGAAAAGGTGCCAATGGTGCCCTTTTCTTAATCATTCATTCACTGATTCATTCAGGCATGGAAACAAATATTTATTGATCATCATAGACAGTGGGCACTGTGCTTGGCATTTGGGAGGCAACTGTGATGAAAACAAAACAAATGACACAGTATGTTAGTCAAGAATGTAGTTGATCTGCCACTTTGGAGCTTTGGGAGCTCGAGCAAGTGATCTCAAGCCTCAGTTTCCTCGTCTACGGTGTGGGGAAAATTATGGTGCGGACTGCAGTGAGGTGTGCCTAGTTCTCAACACTGCCCCTTCCCCCTTCAAATTGCTGAGGGCAGAGCATTTCGTATCCCTCTGTTCCCTATCTTACCTCAAGACAGAACTGCCTAGTAAGCCCTGAACTGAACATAATTCCTCCCTTTCTCTCTCTTTGATTCAGAGCTTAGATGCTTCTTTGTGTTTTTAATATACAGACTTCAGAGCTTCCAGATGCATTTTGTATTTTTTGTATATTTAAGATTATATGCAATCGTATTTAATGATATTTTTCTAACACAAAGATCCTTGACCTCGTATCTCAGACCTCATTCCTATGCTTTCTATAGTTTTCCTATCGGTGACAAAAAAGTTTTTCACAAAGTTGCATCAGACATATTCTCTTCACTAATAAAGACACTCCTGTATAAAAATCAGTTTGCCAAAATAATAAGGTACTGCTTAATAATCAGAGAATTTTCATAAAAAGGTATCTTTAACATGTCCCAATACAAAACAAAGGCTAAAACAGCCTTTATATCTGGTATAAACTCAACTTTCTGCCTTATCACCCAACTTAGCACATTCTTGAATTAATATGGGATTGCTGAGTTGGATCTGGGGAAATGTAGGTGGCTGTTGTACATTCAAAGTTACCCAAAATAATAAAAGAATGAAAGTCAAACTGCTGCTGGGAATGTTTATATAACACTACCCATTTTCTAAATTAAAATAAATGTCCCTTTTATAATATAGGCCACAGTTATGGATTTTTATAGCTATAGACATCACTTTAATTTGCCAAAATAGACTCTATTTCCCCGTATTTGCATTTGTGATTTCAGGCTGTTATAGTCAGGGCGCTGCTGAAAGCAGATTCTGAGAAAAAGGTTTGTGTTCAAGTAGTTTACATGGGAAGTGAGCTCAGGAGTGAAATGAGGAAGGAGGGAAAGCCCACGTGAACATACATGTCTGCGTCAGCACTGCTCAGGGTGGCTGAGGCTTAATGCCACTGGGACGTTTTGGCAGCACAGAGGGTGCTTTTCAGAATTATCTACCTGAGGAAAGAAGGGGAGAACCATTTGTTCAAACCAACCCCTCTGGTTGAGGTTGCCCATGGGGTGTTAAATCCCCTACAGATTCCTCATGGGCATGGGTGGGGCTGAGCAGGCACCCATGCCAGACATAGGGTGACTCCTGGAGATGTGCCATTAGATGGGAGTGAATAGAGCCCCTGAATAACTCACGGAGGCTATGGCTGCATTCAGAGGAGGCCGTGGGGCCAGAGTATCCATACAAGCTACCGGCACTGACAGTTCAAATAGGACAAAAATTGTTTATAAGAAAATGATCCCATTTGAAGATGACGTACTTTCCTTGACTGCTAATATCTGTATTTCCATGCTTGGTATAAAGATAACTTACCAGATTTGGAGAAATCACTGGGTTACTTAATTAAATACAATAAATCTGATGTTTTAACACTGGGCAGGGTGATTAATTCTGTATTCTTGAATCTAGCCTCATTTGGAACACACCCCTGGGGCACTTTACTCTTACATTTATAAATTATGAACTCAATGAATCTAATATTTTGCTGATAATGGGTATATAATACATGAAGGCTTGCTTGCTTTAAAAAGATATTCTTCTTAATAGCAATTAGGCTGGGGTAAAATGTTCTTTGTTATGGTCTGTCTTTATTTTCAGGCTTCTTTTAGTTTAGCTTAGTAATTAGAGGATCATTAAAGCAATATGAATGCAAAACCCTGAAAAATTTGAACAAAACGAAAAGAGAAGTGAAAACTGAAAGGAAAATATATTGAGGAAAATTAACGTTTTCCAAGATACGTATAAAAGCATGAATTTAGAGAAAATAATACAGAAAGAAACCCTTATACTGACACATGAGGAAAGATATTGTGTTACTTTGACTTTTATGCTATTCAACGGCTTCCTGTTGTTTTTAAGACCAAACCCAAAGCAAGTCTTTCAAGGACCTCTACAGCTGGACCCCAGTCTACCTTTTAAACCTGTTTCCCAGAACTCACTTGCAGGAATACTGTTCCAACCCACCAGATCTGAGCCTGTCACAGATATTAACTCATTTAATCTGTATAAAATGTCTATGAGGTACTGAGGTACACACAGGTTAGACTTGTCACAGCTCATCAGCTAGTACGTGGTGGAGCCAGGGTTCATACCTGGTCTGGCTCCTGCATCTGGGCTCTCCATCACATCTCTGGCTGCCTGGTTGTCCTTTCATCTTGCCTAGATATTACTCGAGCAGCTTTACTCTCCCTCATGTAGAATGTGTTACTCCCTCCTTTTTACTGTAAGTCTCACTGGTCCATTAAGGCTGAAACCAAGTCCCACTCCCCTCCCGAAAGCCACCCAGGGCTACATTGGTTCCAGTCATCTCCCCTTCTTTGGATTTATAGAGCACTGTTAGTAGGCAGAATTCATCTGGCTCCTGTCACCTGCCTTCACTGAAAATTACCTGTGTGCCTACGCATATGTGCACATTTCTCCCTAATTTGGACAGAGCCTCATTGAAGATAGGCCAGAATTTATTTTTCTCTTAGAAATAAGTTACTATTTACCACCCACAGTCAGTGGAGAACTGATTCTGGGTGGTGAACATACAACATGATATATAGATAATGTATTACAGAATTGTACACTTGAAACCTATGTAACTTCACTAACAATTGTCACCCAATAAACTTTAATTAAAAAAATAAAAAGAAAGAAGTAGCACTCAAGTTGTGGCAGACTTGAAAAACAGTAACTGCAGAGCAGGGACCCAGAGGACAGGGACTTTGGCATGGTCACCTCTTTGGGTGTCTTGTAGCACCTACTGCCACTTATTCTTTGTGCACAGTGCTCAACATTTATTGACTTGATTTAAAATCGAGAACTGTGATGATTCAGGCTGCCATGGCTTCATTTCTATTATTTATTAAAGTTAAAGTTTAATATATATCCCATATTCAAAATAAATGCAGATTGGCAATTTTAATACCAGATATGACAGGTAATTTTAAAAGTGGTAAGAATTGTAGTGTGGTACTGGAAATGTTTCCCTAGTCTCCTTTTACATGTAGAAATTGCACTTTCATAGCAAGTTTCCAATGGCCACCATGATAGTATTAAGTATATGGGTGTAAATATAAATAAAAGACACATATACATTCTCACATACAAACTTCCACTGGTTTTTCAAAGGGGAAAGTGGATAAACAAAGATGGCATCTCTTGCTTATTTCCTGCCCGATATTGTTGGTCCAAAAGCCAAAAAATGCATATGTCTGTTTGAAGCCTGGTTTGCTTCTTTTTGCTTTTGGAATCAGCATTTCCAGGATAAGGGAAGGCAGGTGACCTTGGGGAAATGGCAGTGGATTTGGGAGGATGCTTTCCTGATATCAAATTACCAGTCTCAATCGCATCTCCTTCCTGCTTTTATAAAGCTTAAATGTATTTATTGAGCCCCATCAGTTGGGAATGATAATGGAAAAGCGACAATAGCACATGCTCCTTGCCCTTTGTCTCTGACTTGCATTTCCTTTCTCCTTCACTAGAGCATTCTTTGGGCAGAGGCCTGCTCAGGCCACCTCAGTTAGGCCCAACCAATTCACAGGACCCTCACAGTTAACTACCATTATAGCAAAAAATAGCTCTTTCTATGGTAGTTTGCAGACCTCACAAATACATGTATGGTAAAGACTCCTTTCCTCAACTGATGTTTGATTATGTTCCTTTTCTTCTACCTCTAGTAGTTCCTCTCAAATTATTATCACCTCTTAGATAAAATAAAAAACACCCCTGAACACAGGGCTTGAGCATCCTGACTTTTCCCAGACACCCTATGAGCATGTGGGAAAGGCTCTCCTAAGGAGAAAACAACCTTGCACATGTGTGGGATGGAACATATGTAATTCCCAACTGTAAATTTCAAGCACCATCAATGGAGTAAGGAAATTTACTAGCTTTCCACACATTTGATAACTTGTAGGAAATTAATTTATCATAAAGCTTTTTTAAATTTTTGGTTACGATGCTTTTTTTTTGAGGGGGAAGTTAAGATTATTGACCTTAGGAAAGAGTGCTGCTCAGCCATTCTGACAAAAAGGGTAAGACAAGGAAGTCGTTTACACTTGTTACTAGGGTGTGTGTGTATGTGTGTGTGTATGTGTGTGTTGGGCAGAGTTTAGTTCATCATTTCCTTTTGTTATTTAAAATTACAATTCTTTACTCTCTATAAAATTTAACTCTATATAAACATTTCTCTGTAGTAATAGGCATATATTAAAAACGGAGATTAATCCTATAATTCAGGGCTTTTCAAACTACTATTCATGTGACTCCCCTGGGATCTTGTCAGATTTGGAGTCAGTGGGCCCAGCGTAGAGCCGGTGATTCTGCATTTCTAATGAGCTGCAGGTGATGCCAATGCTCTTGGGCCTTGGCACTACACTTTGAGTAGTAAGACGCCACACGCTAACTGTCTAATTCTTTACTCTAAAAAATATATATATTTTGGCAGCATTTGTGCTTTTTTCAGCCCAGTTAGGGCGGGCTTTGCATATGCAGTAACAGTCCGCCTTCCTAGGGTTAGAGTGAGGATTCAATGATACAAGCCCGTGCTACTCAATGTATGATCTGCAAACCAGTAGCAGCAGCAAAGCTACCTGAGAGCCTGTTAGAAATGCAGAATCTCAGGCCCCACCCCAGACAGACCTACTCATCTGCATTTTAATAAGATGCTGAAGTGATGGTGTGCACATTAAAGTTTGGGATATAATCCAGATGGAGTAACTGGTGCATCGTAAATGCTCAATAGATACTAGTCATTACCCTTTGCGTCCTTAAAAACCATATGAATTATTTATATTTTTTTTCCTGTTTTACAGGTGAGAAGACTGTAAAACAGTTAGTAACAAGATTAGGATGCTAAACTAGATGTTTTGATTTCAAAGCCTGTGCCTTTAATACTCCACAGCCTTTTCCCGAAAGAGAAATGAATTTCATGAATAGTGAAGACCTTGGTATCTCCCGCCTCTCCTTTCAGCTCTCCTTTACCCTCAGGTGCTCAGGCACCCCACTGCTAAAAGTCCCCTTCTCTTACTGAACCCTGTCCTCTTTTTCCTTAATCACAGCTCCACCTGTTCCCTGTCTTGAACTCTTATATTCCAGCAGGTTCAACTGAAGGCTAACTACGTCCTGTGGTAATCTCCCCAGAGGTGTTTGCTTTATGCAGGGTTTTCTGGATGTAATGTTGTTGTTCAAAAGAAGTACTCCTGTGGGGGAAACTCTAGACTTTGTAGGATCGGTGAGGATATATTTTAAAACATGGGGGATCACGGTGGGGGGGGGAGAGAGAGAGAGAGAGAGAGAGAGAGAGCGCGAGCTGTGGGCTATGGAGATATCTCCTGGCATCCCTTAATCCCAACTATTGGCAGACAGCTGCTCCATTCATATGTAAGGTTTGGGTGAGACTCACAGAAGTCTGGATGTTTGGACAGATACTTCTATCAGGAAAAAATTAATCACAAATGAAAATGGGAGGGCAAGGAGAAGAAAGAGAGTAAAGACATCAGGACAGGACTGAGACTCTGAAGGCTGACCAGCAACGTCTGGGGCATGCAAGGAACATGCTGCTGAGGCCAGAGGTGAACAGTGAAATCAGGAAGGTTATTTGTCCCACCCTGATAAGCCATTTTCAAATTTAAACTGGATTTTTGTTTGTGATTTTGCTTTCACATTTTTAGAAGCAGGCTAACAGGCTATAGGCTTACTGAGATAGATTTAGCCTTGTCTCTTGATCTTAATTGCTTTATATCTAAACTTGAGATGCTTTTCAATTTGCTCCTGTTTCTCACCTTATGGGCACTGATTGATTTAGTTTCATTTTGCATTTTTGCTAATAGGAATTGAATGGGCTTGCTGATTCTCATTTAGTTCTGTTTTGACTTGATACATAGCTTCATTTTAAACTGGGATTTTTACTTAAAGTTTTTGTTTCTCCTATAGTTTTGTCTCTTGGATCAAGACCACTCCCCAGACAATGAATTCAGAATTCTGGAAGAAAGCAGGTTAGGTCTCCAGTTGCTTTCCATTCTTTTTGTTTTTGTTGTTACTTATATTTGATTGTCTATTTACAATTCCCAAGTGTGTCTTGTTGGGGATAGCATAAAGTGGAAGATAACATTTTGCAGGTGTATTTGGACAGATGTGAAGTATGAAAAACAGTTTGCTACCCTCATCTAGATTAACCTTGCAAAGACATTTATTTAGGGCCAAAATGTAATAGCTGACAAAGCCTGCTATTGGTAAATGTGAGAGACTCAGGCTAATCTGATATTTCAAATCAAGCTATACTTACTTCGGTGATTTTTTTTTTCCTAAGTCATCATAATGAAGAAATGGAGAGAATCACTTTTTGCTTGGAGTGCATTCAAATTCTGAGTTAAGGGACTCAAAGGTTAATCTTTCTTCCCCTGACATCTATCCTTTCCCAGCTGCCACTGGCACCTGTATGTATATACTGCTTTGCCTTTAATACAAATCATTTTATAGAAAGTTTGAATTTAGAAATCTATGGCAATTACTGAAATGACATATCACATTGTACTTATCATATAATAAAAGGTGAAAAGTAATGATTTCTCATGTGGTACCAATATAATACAGTATACACATACACTGTGTGTGTTTGTCTTTATTTGTGGTTGGGAGAATCTCAATCCATAAACTCAGGTGTGCAAGAAATGTAACTTTATATTCCATAAGTCGACTTAATATTTTCATTTTGAGCTTCTGGTCTGCTGGGAGTGAGCAGAAAATTCTTGACATTAGCTCTTCGGGGGAGTTCTCCCCCCGGACCCCCAACTGACTTCCCTGGTGTTGCTCCATACTGCTAAGGTCCTACTCAGTTTTAAGGTGTTGAGATAATGAAAAGAGGGTGGTCACTGGTTCCCACATTGCCACTGAGGTGTTTGGAGTCCTGGTGCCCAGAGTCTCTTTGAATTGGACTTCCTGCTGCCCCACACCATTCTCGGGGCATGGAATTCTTTCCCTGGCATGTCTATGGTCCTATCTTCTCAGGCGTACAACACAGCTGATAACTCTGAGGTCTGTCTGGCCGTGTCTTTTTGTTCTTGGGAATCCTACTCTCCTTTTTCTATTTTCTCTTTCCAACCTTGAAGAACATTTTCCTGGTCTTAAAAAAAAAACAAACAAAAAAAACAAAACAAACCATCTTTTTTCATATTTATGCTCACTCAATGCTCTCCTCTTAGGCTTTTGGGAACTAAAGCTGGGTTTCTGCTGGACAACCTATCGATGCCCTTTCTTGAGGCACTGAACATGGACCTGAATGGGAGTTGGGGGGAAAGAGGCAAGTACAGAGCATGATCTTGAATAGAGGGGTAACATCTCAGAGTATCATCTCTGCACAATTCTGGGATTTAGTTACACAGATTTCATTTTGTAAGAACTATTGTAGATGGCCTTTCCTCAAGCGGCAGAGTCTGCAAACAACAAGGAACCACTCTTTACCACTTATCAAATAGGTTATTTGGTAGAAGAGATACAAATTGTGCGCTGTGCAGTGAAATTACCTATTATAAGTTTCTAAGGACAATTAATTTTAGATGGCTGGCAAATTATACTATGAAAAGAAGTGGATTATTAAGTAGCTATGTGAGGCCAAGTTTTTTTTCTTTTTCTCCTAATAAGGCACTTAAGATCTTACCTTTTAAATATACTCCTTGATTAACAGAAATTATAACTGCAGCATGACAAATAATTTTCAAAACAAAGAATTTTCATGGAGGCAAATCAAATCAGAAGTAAATGGATGGGTGTGAAATCCTTTCGTTGCTACAATAATAGGATAATTTATGTAATACCTCAAGTATCTAAATGTTTTAATGGCTTTTTTTGAAATATAAAAGAATGGAAAAAAAATCAGTTACGCTTGTTCTCTCCTTCATTGAGTGTTTACTTATAAAACTTGCTCAGTTAATGTTCTTTTGAAAAAATAATAGCAGCCATGTCTGGAATGGAGAAAAAGATTGAGTTTTTAGTGGTTTTTGTCTCAGAAATTTCTATAGTAATTTTGGGGAAAATGTTTTCCAAGTGATAAAGTTAATCTTTTTTTTTTTTCTCCCAGTATTCTGATAATGGCTTAGAATGTTACAACCTACTTTGAATTTTTAGCACTACTTCAAATCTGATGCTCAAACTTTCATCAGATTTCATTTTCCCTTCTGGATGAACCACTTCCCAGGCGAACATTGCCTCACTTCTGGATATCCATGGTAGCCTTGTAGAGCAGAGCTTCTCAAACTGTGGTGAAGGACGAGTTTCTAAATCTGAGCTCTCCATTCCTGTGCTAATCCCTCATAGACTGGAAACAAGCAGCTGGCAGACGGTCCCTGGTGTGCGGGCCACGTGTGAGGTGTCCTGAGGTCCTATTCTAGAGCCCACTATCTTTACCCCTCCCCTCATGCCATCCTGGACAACTTCCTAAAATACTGCTTTCTGAAATGAAATCTCTCCTCGTCATCTCAGAGCTCAAGACCCTGTGATATCCGACAACACGGGGCCTGTGTCCCAAACACACACCTTAGCCTTCTCTGGGGTTCTTTCCCTTTGCTTGAAAGAAATTCCTCAGCACTCAGCCAGAAAGAAATCTCTGTCCGTTATACTTGGCCCACATTGATTTCCGGATTGCCTATAACATACTGAGCAACAAACACTGATTTCCTTACTTTTTCAAATGGATTATTTATTTTAATTAATGAGTAACTAATGAATTTGATGGGCAAGAAATATGGAATGTTTCTAGCCAAGGACGTTGTGGGCAGGAAGCAAGCCACCATGTGTACAAGGGGTGGGTGGTGGTGTAAGGATGGACAGGACGGATAGGAATTCGTAACCTTGGTTGGGTCTTTGGGAATGCGTATGTCAGAGTCTACCCTGATTTGAAGAGGTGTGTGTGTGTGTGTGTGTGTGTGTGTGTGTGTGTGTGTACACGAACACATGCAGAGGGGGACGTTTATGGAGAAGAGGACTACAATTTGTGCATTATTTTTTTTTTTTAAACTGAATATTTTATTGAAAAAATTGTAGATTTACATCTAGGTCTGAGAAATAATATAGAAAGATCCTATACATTCCTATATATTCTTATTGGTCACATCTTACAGAGCTATACTGCCGTATCACAACTGGGATATCAAAATTTATTCAAACCATCAATCTTATTCAGATTTCCCTAGTTTTATGTGTACTCCTTTTTGTCTATGTCTGTATTTAGTTCTATGCAAGTTTATCAAATGTGTAGGTCTGTGTACCCACGATCACAGTCAAGATATAGAACAGTTCTATCACCATCAAACAGTTCTGTTGCCCTTTTGTAGGAGGTCTGACAATTAAGTTTGCAAATTGATCCTAGAAAAAGTGCTACATACCTCACTGTTGAATATCACTACAGTCACCTTCGAAGTACTCCCCTTGGGAAGCTATGCACTGACGCCAGCACCCAGACCATCCTTCAAAGCAATTTTGGAACTCTTTTTCTGGAATGGCCATCAGAGCTGTCGTCTTATCACCCTTGATGTCCTGAATGTCATCAAAATGTCTCCCTTTCAATATTTCCTTTTTCTTCGGGTAAATAAAGAAGCTATTGGGGGCCAGATCAGGCAAGTAGGGAGGGTGTTCCAATACAGTTATTTGTTTACTGGCTAAAACCTCCCTCACAGACAGGCCGTGTGAGCTGGTGCATTGTCGTGATGCAAGAGCATCATGTTGGTGAAAAGTTCAGGTTGTCTAACTTTTTCACGCAGCCTTTTCAGCACTTCCAAATGGTAAAGTTGGTTAACTGTTTGTCCAGTTGGCACAAATTCATAATGAATAATCCCTGTGATATCAAAAAGATTAGCAACATCGATACAACAAGTTTGCGACCTTAGTTGTCTGACCTTGTAACCACCCTCACTACACTCCTCCAGCCTTACCGTGTTGCTAAGCCCAGGCAACCACTGATCTATCTTCTATTTCTAAATTTTGTCATTTCAAAACTGTCACATAAATATAAGCATACAGTATGTAACCTTTTGGGATTGGCTTTGGCTTTTTTCACTCAGTATAAATCTCTGGAGATTTACCCTAGTTGTTGCATGTATCAGTAGTTCCTTTTTAATTGCTAAGTTGTATTCCGTGCTATGGATGTCCCTATCACAGTGTATTTAACCATTCACCTACTGATGGACTTCTGGGCTAATTCCAGCTTTTAGGCCATTACAGATAAAGCTGGTATGAACATTCATGTCCAGGTTTTTGTGTGAACATAAGTTTTTATTTCTCTGGGATAAGGGCTCAAGAGTATAATTGCTGGGTAGTTGCATGTTTTGTTTAATCTTTTAAACTGATTATTTACAATTGTTTTCCTAGTCTACATTTTTGTATTATGACACAAAATACAGTCTCTACAGTAGTCATGGCTCTGATATTAATCCCTGAATAAAACCTCCTTACTTTTCGTAGTCTTTTTGCCTCTTTCAAAATAATCTTAAAACTTACATCTTATTTTATACTTAAAGCAAATCTATAAGCCAATGGTGTTTTACAGGAAACTGAGACACAGAGACGTTAAGTAACTTAGTCATATAGAGAATTAATAGCATGGTCTGAAGCAAATCCCAAGACCCCTAAAGTACAAGTTTTGAAACTATACATGGTGACACATTAATGGGTCATGAACAACTAAGTCAGTCACAACCAGAATGTTTCTATGAAGAAAGATACTAGGCTAGAAAACAAAATATCATAGTGCATTGCACATAATAAGAGTATATATTGTGCAATCTTTGTCGCATTTACATATGTATGCCCATTATATATAGAGGGTGCCAACAAAATGTATACACATTTTAAGAAGGGAAAAAAACTGTATTAAAATTATGCTGACGGTAACCTCTTTGAGTACCTCTTGTAATTGCAGAAGTCAAACGTGATTTGTATTCATCTTTTGCAATATATTGACTATTACAATTTTAATATAGTTTTTTCCTTTCTTAAAATGTGTATACATTTTGTTGGCACCCTCTGTATATAAATTGGGTTAAAAATTCTGGAAACTTTACACTTACAGCTTAGCTATTTTAATTAAAATCCCCATATTTACCTTGTATTTTCCCTGTGCCCAACAAGGACTTACTCCAAATAGAATAGAGGTTTAATGAATAATTCTTGGTAATATTGGTATAAAAGTATTGAAAGGAAATATTCTCTCTTACATGATAGGTAAGAAAAAAATGTTATTTGTCACTTTATTGAACTTTATTTTCTTTACCACTTAATTCAGACCTCATACACAAACTCTTCCAGATTATAGAATAAAAGGGAACGCTACCCAACTCATTTAATAAAATTAGGTTAACTTTGATAACAATACGTCACAAGGGAAGTACAAGGAGTTAGAAGCTAGAGGATTTCTTCAAGATCAAACATTTAGAAAGAGCTGGAGCCAAGACCCAAATCCACATTTTCTGAAACCCAATAATATACTCTCCCTGAAATCTTACCCTAATTCTTTGTAGGGTATTTTCAAAGTAGCATATGGTGGTTAGGCTGATTTCATTATTAACAGACTATATATGCTAAAGCTTTAATAAAGAGATTATTTAAGTTCAACAAAGATGACTAAGGAAGACAGACTGACTCTGTAAATACTGGAAGGTATGCCATATAGGAAAGGGAGAAGATATTTCTATCTTACAGCACAAGGCAAAATTAAAACCAAAGTTTCGCAGATAGAAGGAGGGAAACTGGTTCACATTTCCAAGTAAGCTGTCCGGGAAAGAAAGAACTGCTTAACGTGGTCATGAACTATTCAAATGAAGTATTCATCAACCCATCAGAAAATCACCTATTCTATCTGCTGAAGACAAAATCTTTCAATTGGACCAAATGTTCTTTAAGGTCTTTTCCAAATCCAAGTTCCTAGGAAAATACCGCTAACTGACTTTTTCCCATTAGTCATTTATTTCTGCAAATTCTGCCCATATACCATATTTCCTTGCAATCTGTTTAGAATTAAATAAATTATTTCTAATTGAAACCTTAACTACTATGATTTTGTTTCAAGTAGACATAATTTATAAAAAACTGAACTTAAGGAATTTGTATTTTTTTCTCATAGTGTCTTGAACTGGGTCTTAAATCAATTAACTCATATTGTGGACTAGAATAGATGTGGATGACATGTGAAATTCATTGTTATCAATGTGAAATAGAGACCTGCCTCATGAATCCTTAGGAAGTATTACTCAACTGGAAATTCTTAACTGGAAATTCTAACAGAGAAAGGAAAAGTGATTTGCTCAAGGTCATGGAGCTAATAAGTGATAGATCACACAGTTAATACATGGTCACATGGTTAATGAATCCTGGGCCCGTTAATGCTCTTTGGTGATTCCTTGAATAAACAGTACGCTTTCCATGGGAGAATATGCATGAAGAGAAACTCTGACTTCTAATGAGAGCATTTTCGAGGGGTTATGAGTCCAACTGTGAGTTATTTATTATTTATACAATAAAACT
This sequence comes from Rhinolophus sinicus, assembly GCF_036562045.2. Lineage (NCBI taxonomy): Eukaryota > Metazoa > Chordata > Mammalia > Chiroptera > Rhinolophidae > Rhinolophus > Rhinolophus sinicus. The sequence continues at coordinate 109,787,750 of NC_133755.1, forward strand.
CATTCTCTCCTCCCTTGCTTACTAATCTGTTGTTTTAAAAAAAATAGAAGATGCTCCCCACTTCTATGGTTTTTTTTTCCCCCATAGGAAACAAAAGAAGTTGCTTTATAGAAAGACACATCTGTTCTGAAAGAAAAACATTCTAGATCATAAGATTTTACCTCATGGTCTTACATTTCTAATTTCTCTACAAAAGATATTTAGGTTCCCGTAAGTGCTGTCAAGAAAAAATGTGAGTATAACTAAGATCTTAAAGTAATCAATCCCTACCATTTTATACTGTAGTGTCAACTAGGCAACAATACTTATATTTCTTGTGCTCTTGTGATTTCCATCTTACCTTGTTGTATTTGAGATAAAATTCCTGCGCGCTGCACCAGAGAAGAGTGGAGGTCAGGTTCATGTCTGATAGATGTTCGTAACATCTCTGGGCCTACAGTAATGGAAAGTTCGGTTAGCTTCTGACTTAGGAAATTCTACAGCTTTGATTTGAGAAGGCATGGGACAGAGAGACAAGGGAGTTGGTAATGTGAGAGTGAAAGTGATTACTGTACGTCAAGAAAAGGATCTAACAGAGAGGGGGTCGACTAGGTTATGGTGAGAACTATATTTCTATCCTTGGACTTCTCATCTCTGCTGCTTGCTGGGGCCCCTTGGACATTTTTAAATGTGCACAAATGAAGAGGAAGATGGCACAGAAGAGGGGCCAACCTGAAAATCAAGGCTCTGATGCTACTGTTTGAGCCTGTCTTCCCAGTAAACTAACTACTGCTGATGGCATAGCAAGTCTGGGCCTCTGCAGATTCCTTCTCACCCAACAGAGCATGTAGAGGTATTTTCATAACTTACTCCTTGGGGCTTCAGGCTGTGAGAAGTTTAAGAAATCTCACATGGTGCAGCAACCCCTAGAAGCTATTAGGCAGATTCCAACTAACATAATTTATCAAGAATTGATAAATTCTGCCATATGGAAAAATGAAATAGTGCCATTTGTGGTAACATGGATGGATCTTGAGATTATTACGCTAAGTGAAATAAGTCAGATAGAAAAAGCCGAGAACCATATCATTTCACGCATATGTGGGATATAAAACTGAAAACAAAGGAACAAGACAAACAAACAAAAACTCATAGACACAACAATAGTTTAGTGGTTACAGAGGGTGAGGGGGAGAGGAGGTAGTAGAAGAGGGTAAACGAGTACAGATATACGGAGATGGAAGGAGAACTGACTCTGGGTGGTGAACACACAACGTAAAACATAGACAATGAATAGAATTGTATACTTGAAACCTATATAATTTTACTAACCAATGTCACCCCAATAAATTTAATAATTCTTTTTAATATAAGTAATACACAGAGAGATCCCCAGTTTACTCCAATGATAACGTCTTGCAGAACTATAACACAGTATCACAAGCAGGTTACTGGCATAGGTGTGGTCAAGATATGGGACATTTCCATCACTATAAAGATCACTCACGTTTCCTTTTATAGCCACACCCACTTCCTTCCCACCTCATCCCCTCTTTGGCTCCTGGCAACCACTACTCTGTTCTCCATTTCTGTAATATTGTCATTTTTAAGAGTATTAGATAAATGGAATCATAGTATATGTAACCTTTGGGACTGACCTTTTTTACTTTATAATTCTTTGGGAATCATCAGATTTTGCATATACTCAACAGTTAAATTTTGTTGCATGATTCAGCATTACTAGTAATAGCCAAGATATGGAAGCAACCTAGATGTCCATCAATAGATAAATGGATAAAGAAGATATGGTATATAAATACAATGGAATATTATTCAGCAATAAAAAAGAATGAAATCTTGCCATCTGAAACAATATCAACGGACATATCGATGGACCTAAAGGATATTATGCTAAGTGAAATAAGTCAGACAGTGAAAGACAAATACCGTATGATCTCACTTATATGTGGAATCTAACAAAACAAAACAAATGAATACATGAAACAGAACAGAAGCAGACACATAGAGAACAAACTGAGGTTTCCCTGAGGTTGCCAAAGGGAAAAGGGTGGGGAAATGGAAAAAAAAAAAAGGTAATCACAGGCCAGATTACAGACTACTTTGAATAAGGACTCTATTCTGACAAGACATGATTTTTTGACCCACATTCAGATTACTCCTCTAAAAACAAAAACAAATCTTACCTATAAAAAATAGAAAAAAGAAGTTGAACACCTTATCAAAAAGCTAAATAACAATCAAGTGGAAAGAATGCCCTGTGGTCAGGCAGAACATGGGAATTTTGCATGGTTGGCTTGATTTCAGACTCAATATTGGCTATGCCATTGTTTCACATTTTTTATTGCCTGATATGGAAGTACCATAGGCTGTTTAACCATTCACCTGTGGAAAGACGTCTGAAATGACTCCAGTTTTTGGCTATCATGAATAATCTGCTATGAATGTTTATGGTCAAGCCTTTGTATGAACAAGTTGTGTCTTCTTGCTCTCTCTTTTTAAACTTGTCAGTTTTGCTATAGGTTTGCCTATTTTATTGATCTTTTCAAGCTCTTTGATTCGTTCCTTTTTTCTATTGCTTTTCTGTTTTCAGTTTCAGTGATTTTTGCTTTTACTTTTATCATTGTTTTCCTTCTGTTATTTTGGGTTTATTTTGATTTCCTTTTTTTTCTAGGTTCTTGAGGTGGGCACTTAAAAGACTGATTTGAAACTTATGTTCTTTTTAATGTTTTCACTTAGTTCTATAAATTTCCCTTTCAGCTCTGCTTTAGTTATGTCCCACAAATTTTAATACATTGTATTTTCATTCAAGGTGTTAAAAATCCCTTGAGATGTCCTCTTTTACCCATGGATTATTTAGAAATGCGTTGTTTAGTTTCCAGTGGAACTTTTCTTGGAGATTTTCTTATCTTTCTTGCATTGATTTCTAGATTGATTCCATTGTGGTAAAAAAACATATTATTTTAAATTTGTTGGGTTTTTATTATGGCCCAGGATATGGTCTATATTAACATATGTTCTGTGGGCACTTGAAAATATTGTGTATCTGATATTGTTGGGTGGAGTGTTCTATAAATGCTGATTAGATTATGTTGGATGATGATATTCAGTTCTTTTATATCCTTGCTGATTTTCTATCCAGGTGTTTTTTTAGCTTTTTAAAAAATTTCAATTACAGTTGACATTCAATATTATTTTATATTAATTTTAGGTGTACAGCACAGTGTGTAGACATTTATATAATTTAAGAAGTGATCCCTGACTAGTATTGTACCCATGTGGCACTATACACAGTTATTACCATATTATTGGCTATATTCCATTTTACTTGACATCTCCATGACTATTTTGTAACTACCAATTTGTACTTCTTAACCTCTTCACCTTTTTACTCTGTACCTAACTCCCCTCTCATCTATCACACTGATAAACCTACTACCCATTTGATACCATACAGTTATTACAATATTATTGACTATATTCCTTATGCTGTACCCTATAGCCCCATGACTACTGTGTAACAACCAATTTGCACTTCTTAGTCCCTTCCCCTTTTTCACCCACCCCCAACCTCTCTCCCATCTGGCAACCATCAAAATGTTCTCTGCATCTATGAGTTTGTTTCCCTTTTGTTTGTTGTTTATTTTGTTATTTAGATTCCACATAAGCGAAATCACATTGCATCGGTCTTTATCTATCTGACATACATGCTCCACTCAGCACAATACCCTCCAGGTCCATCCATGCTGCAGCAGATGGCAAGAACCCATTCCCTTCCTTGGCCGAACAATATTCCACTATGTATATGTACCACCTCCTCTTTATCTGTTCATCTATCCACAGACACCCAGCTGTCATCTCAGTTTTGGCATCTATCAATGTTTTTTCATTTTTACTTTTCTAGCATTTAACTTTCATTTTTTGTTTTCAGTTTAAGGTCTTACTGGTTCTTGGTATGGTGAGGAATTTTCTATTGAAATCTGGACATTTTAGTATTATAAGGCTTTGGATCTTGTTTAAACCTTCTATTTTAGCAGGGGAAGGAGGGATGTTTCCTTCTTAATGACACTGGGAGTAGAAATCTGGATCCCCTACTCATCTTCCTTTGGCACTAGGTGGGGCTGCTGATTCTCACTAAGAGCGAGTGCGATTCCTGGCTCTCCACATCATCTCCACTGACACACAGTGGTCATTAACACTGGACAATCGTGAAAATCTTGATTTCCACTAGGCCTCTTTCTGACACCATCCCAATGGGGAGTCAGAGTGGCATCCTGTTATTGTGGGACATGAATTGAAGTCTAGGATCCCTACATGGTTTCCACTAATACCACAGGTGAGGGGAATATAACCAACCAGCTGGGATGAGAGTCCTGGTTCCCTACTTAGCCTTCTCTGACACTACCCTAGTGGAGGATGTTCAGTGTCTCATAACATCAGTGGAAACGTAGAAGTCTAGGCTACTCCCATCTATACCTGGCCTTTGCTGGCATGGATGGGAGTGGGGCCACATGTTTTTTCCTGTTATGTTTGGCAGGAATAGAGCAGACATTATCTGAATCTTTCTGTCTTGCTAGGCTGCCCCTTTGCTGGCCTTTGGCTATAGAGATCAGGTTTTTGTTAGAGTTCCCCTCAAACACCCCCACCACTGCCCCATACCCATTGGCATCTCTGGGTTGCCAGATTCTCTAGCTCAAAATTTTGGATGTTTGAAGCAACAAGAAAACCCACAGGGCTTACCACCATATTGTTAATCCTTGGGGCCTGAGGTTCCTAGCCAGTTTGCCTTCTTCTTTCCACTTTTCTGTCTTTTTATGTTTGTTTTATATAATGACCAGGGTTTTAGTTAATGCGAAGAATAGGGAAAGTATACCTACTCCATCTTCCTGAAAGTAGAAGTCCATTCTTTTATGTTTTTAAAACAATGTTATTTTCATAACGCTTTTATATCTTATAAATATATTATAAATTCTTGGAGGCCTAGATCTCTTTTTTCCCTCTGGTGACTTTCACTCATGGTCATTTGTTTCCTTATGTTGGGTGATCCTGATTTGAGCTAAAGATAGGACTTACACTGAAGATGTTTATCTCCTTAGATGATTTTGTTTGCTTCTGCTAAATAACAAGATATGCTACCTGGGATCACTTTAGCATCTTCATCCGGTCTGTAATTTAATTTAGCCTCAGATTCAGCTCATTCTCATTGCCTCTGTCTGAAGGCTTAGTCTTCTAATTGCAGTAATAATTTAAGTATCTTTCTTTATGACATCCCTGCCTTTTCTCCCGTGTGTGTGTGTGTGTGTGTGTGTGTGTGTGTGTGTGTGTGTACATGTGCACATAGATCTGTGCTCACGTTTTAGTTCATGGGTTTTTAGGAGTTGGTAACTCCTTTAAGAATTTCCTTGCTTCCTATGAGCCTAGAAATACAATAAAATTATGTTTTATGAGATCCACTTATTTTGTAGAAAAAGAGCAGTACTGCCAGAAGCTGAAACTATTTCTTCCTACCCCAATTGTACACCTGAAATCTATGTAATTTTACTAACAATTGTCACCCCAATAAATTTAATAAAAATAAATAAATAAATAAATAAATAAATAAAAGCATACACACACTCAAAGTCATCTATAAAGTCCGCTGACAATATCTTGCAATATTAGAGCTGCTTTTCCCAAACTATATTCGGTGGAAATTTAAAATCATGTGACATAAATAGTAATAGGTTTTCCTCAAAAAAATTACATGGTAAAAAAAATTTGGGGAAAATCACGTACGCTATATCTACTGCTCTTAGGAATACATAGTGCATATTGCTATGTTAAAGGGTCTGAGAATTTGTGCAGCAATAATGTATCACAACGAGCTAGACTAATAATGTAACTGCAATGAGAAGAACTCACCAATGACCCTACCTTCCCTGCCTGTGTTCCTAAGATAGATAAACTGAACTTGAGTAACAGTGATTCATTTAGCCCTTGTTCTATTTTTTTTTAATCTATTGGCTCAGAGTGAAAAGAGCACTGAATCTGGAGCCGAAAGATTAGATTTGAGGGCCAGCCAAATGATCTTGGATCTCCATTTTAGCATCTCTGAGACTCAGTTTCCCCTCTCTAAAATGGCACTGATGTTGATTGTTCTGTCTACATCATAAGCCTCCCTGTGTGGATCTCGGGTGATAATAAACAGGAAACTATGTCGTGTACTTCGAAAGCTTTGTGATGTGAAGCTGTTGTGAAAGGTGATTAATGAGTTTGTGACTGAGGTTACCTGCAGTTTACAGAACAACAGGTTGAAACAATAACTAGAGATGCACACAATGAGGCTATTTATGAAGAAAAAATTTTTCAAGAGATAGCAAAGTTTAAATATTTGATCCCAGACCTCGTCCCTGCCTTTCCTCTCCTGTTGTCTTTTTATACTTTTAGGAAAAACATAGGAAACTAATAATAATAAAAAAGTCATAGGGCTTTCCAGGTAAATAAAAGTTAAAGAAAAGATAGACCAACTGAAGTTAAAATATTCTCATATGCAAAAGTTTATTTTCAGTCAAAAACCTCTTAATCTTACTCAACTAAAAAAAATGAAAACTGATGACCTAGAAGTGAAAATTTGGATATCCTCCTACATAGCTTCATAAGTCATTCAGTTCCAATTCCTTTGCAAATTCATTTAACCCTTCACCAATGAATTAATAAATAATCTAAGTGGACTTCTTTGAGGATGAATTTTTTTGTGTACAGCTTATTAAATCCTTATTAATATATTTACCATATTAATAAAAGTGCCAAATTTAGGCCCTTGAAATGTAGAAGAAAAGTTACAAGATTATTTCAACATTCAATAATTTTTCTTGCAAAAGCACCATGCTGCAATATTTTTTCTTATGAAAATAATGAATAATACAAATCTACTCCATCAAGCTGTTAGGAACTCGGCTTAGTGGGCAAAGAAACCTTTGAAATTCTCATAATTGCCACTGTTTCCTGACATTCTTTTCCTTTTAAGAAACAAAACTAAAGCAAAATAAAGAGAACGTAGCCTAAAAGGACTGAGTCAAAGCCTGGAACATTTCACATTGATGCAATTAGAAATGATAGTTGAAAATCTCTGATTAAAGGGGCCACAGGATGAGAGTCCCAGTTGACCTTGCCCTGGGTAATACAGCTCAGCATCACTGCAGAACAGGGTATAAAGCCTCAGGATGAGGATGGGTGTGTCCTGTCTCCATTCCACGGCCCATTTCCATCCTGGCCTCCCACGTTATTTCGGCTTAATATTCCAGGTTCTGTGAGGATGGAACTTTAGTATCAGATGTTTGATCTGGAAAAGTCATACTAGAAAATATCTAAGAAATGTCTTCCCTCTGCCTCAAATATCCCATTTTTTTTCTCTTTGCCTGCCTAATTCTCACTTAACCTTCTGGATCTTGTCTTAAATGTCACCTATAATAGAAAGCAGTTCTAGACCCTTTGGCCTGAGTCAGGTCCCCCTTTCTGTGCTCCCAGGTCACCCTGACACTATATAGAGCACTTATACAAGGCTATTCAATTTCCCTAAAATTTCCCTTTTTACTTGTCCCCTTGAGTCCCAGCCAAACACAACCAGCACTGTCCAGTAGAACTTTCTACAGTGATGAAATGTTCCAGTCTGTGCTGTCCAATAAGGTAGCCACTAATCACATGTGGCTATTATGCATTCAAAATACGGCAAGTGTGACTGAAAAAATGGAATTTAACAATTTATTTAATTTTAGTTATTTATATTTATTTACATTATTTAAATTAAGTGATAAAGTATATATAAATTTTATATTTAAATTATAAATAAATTAAATCCTTTATTTGAATTGTTTATTAAAATTATTTAGATTTAAATTTAAATAGACATGTGGTGGCTTGTGGCTACCATACTGGACAGCACAGTAATAAGATTATAAGCTTCTTGATAGCAGGGACTGTGTGTCTTTTTTACCTTTATATATCCAGTACCAGAGGACAGAATCCAGAACTTTCTACACACTCGAGAAATACTTGTTGACAACTGAATCAATGCCAGTGTTCTATCCTATTTCACTACTACATCTCGTTTATTCGCTGACCTGGAAGCCCGCTTAAATTCTGGTTCCATCACTTAACATTTATGTCAAGGGTGACTTAATCTCTCTATGCCTCAGTTTCCTCTTCCTTAAAATGAAGTATCAATAGTACCTACATCATAGGGTTGTAATGAGCACTAAAGGAATACATTTATTAATTCATTAATGTAATAAGTACATTTGTGCTGAGCGCAATGGTTAACAGATGGTAAGTTCTATTAAATATTAGCTATCATATTGATTTTGTAGTGTCATTTTTTTTAGTTGAGAGAATGAATGAAAAAGAGAGAAAGAAGAAAATGGAGGGAAAACACTACTTTGATAGAAAGTACTAAATTTTGTTCAAGATTATTTAAACTGAACACTTCAAGGATCTTTATGTATATATTATGTTATTTGCAATTCTTAACCACCAAAAGGGTTGCTGCTCTGATGTGTCCCACACATGTGTGTAGTTGAGATGGCACAATAAACAATAAACAATGACAATAAAATGGAGTAATTTTAGAATGCAGATGGAGTGGCAATTTTTAAACAACAACCTTACTATCATTCATAATAGAAATTAAATTTAATGCAATTCTAGAAAAATGTACCTTATAAAGACTGTCAGTAAGTAGCTGACAGAAAGGACTTTATCCAAGGGCAGTCTTCCATTGCTGTCCCTTCGAGCCACCATGGTTGGCAACCAGGCTGGGTCTCTCCTCAGCAATGACAAAATAAATCACATTTTTTCTTCCCTGGTTTGACATCTTTTTCAATACACAGTTGATGAGTGAAATTAACAAAACGTCGTAACCCTGTAAACGATTTCCTTCTTTATATTCAGATTGTTATTTTGATTTATTGATATGTCTATCTCCACTCGAGAATCAGACGGTAGCTCTTGGCGCTGGATTACTCAGGCCACGCTCTCCCTATTTTAGGTGAAGCTTGGGGCATTGCTTTCCTTTTTTTTTTTTTTTAGGATAAGAAAATTAAATCTCAGAGAGATGCTATTTGCCCAAAGCCACATGGTTCATAGTAAATGATAGAACTGGAAGTAGAGCCTCGGTTTTGTACCTTCTAGTTCAATGAGTTTCCAACATGTTTTCATTAGAAGACACAGGAGGAAAACAAAGAAAGGACTGAAATACCCATAAGCAGGCTCTACTTTTTTCAGTGGAATTTAGTCTTTTATTAGTCATAATGAGAATCTAATGGAAGCTATTGATTCTCCTCAGAAGACTGCAGTTAATTTTTTTTTTTCCTGATAATGTTGGGTAACAATAGTCCTTGAAATTTACTGATGGACGCTGGTTTAAAAATGATTAGTGTGGAAAGAGTCTAGTTTTATGTTAAGGAATTATTAGCAATGCCTCAAAAATCTCTGCATACATAGTAATTTATGTTCTGAAATATCTACTGGAAAAGGGCATACTCTCATGAGATGAGGATAGGTTTTATCTGAACAGGTTTTATCATTCTCTATTACCAAAAACGATAGTTGTAGATTGTGTAGCTTTTAGTACTTTCACATTTGGTGTGGTCATGACAACAAGCTATGAAGTTAGAATGTAATGCCTTTTTTGTTTTTATTTAAAAAGGAAACATTATAACATGTCCCTCCCTACCAATAACCTTTGAAGTTAGGTAACATTACTGACTATGGACACGGTGTATATATTTAAAGGGTATTTGCTTCCTAGGAATTAAAATATTCTAATCCCAAGAAATAAGGGTTAAAGATATATTAGCTATTTTGTGCTTTCAAGTTTATGTAATTGTACTAGAAAAAAAGCAAGATAAGAAAATACTTGAGATGCTTTTAATAATGCTGGTATTTTAAGAATTTAAATAAGTTGCTAAAATAAAGAAATTGTGTTAGGTAATCAGAGATCTCTTTAAGCATGGGTATTAATTTTAAACACTCAATCCACTAACTTCGAGTTGCGGGTGGGGACTTTACAAACATTTAAAGAGACATTATGAAGGTTTAATTTCTGGTTTAAGGCTTCCTTTTTATGTGAAACCACTTCTTAGAACAGTAATTTTAAATTGTGCAACTGATGAGTAAAAAAAAACGACAACAGAGAAATCATGGTAAAGAAATATGTGTCTTCAATATGTCTTTAGAAAATACAGTAAGCCACACATTTATTTATTTTATATTCTCCAAAATATACAGGGAATAGTGCTAGGAAAATTTGGATAAAATTTATCTTATCTGTCATTGTAGGTTCTTTCCAATCATTTTAAATAGAAACTATTTAAGTAGTACTCTTAGGATCTTCTGAAGAATTTCATTTTCATGAATAAGCTCAGACTATCTTTCCTTGAAGGACAAGCTATTTTCATGCTAAGGGGGAAAGACTGCACATTCAGTTCTTACACAAGTACATTCCTATCACACTGTGGTGCAGCACCAAAGGAGTCCTCCCTTAGGAACAGAAGCCATAACCAGAGTTGTCCATTATCTCTAAAGAAGGCCAAACTCGGGCTACCCCTGATCATGCTCTAATGCTCAGTTACAGCCCAATTTGATCATAAGCAAACAACTTCTGAGTATCCTCGTAAAACAAATGGACTCACATGTGAAAATATCTGCAAGGGATTTAACTGCAGCAGTTTTAGTCCTGAAAAAGAATAAGGGGGAACCATGTCATGTTACCTCAGTTTTTCTCAGAGCCTAATACAGTCAATGCAATTACCAGCTCAGTTAAACACCTGTTTGTTGAGAGCTTTTTATATGGCAGGCTCTGTGTTTGGTTCTGGGGATTCCAAGATAAATAAGACCCAACATCTGCCTTCAGTAATCTCATGATGAAGAGCAAGAATGATTGGAAAGGATATGATTTTCAGCACAAAATAGTCAATACTTTGAGAGATGTGTGTACAGAGTATAGTGAATATAAGAAGGCACAAAGAGTAGTCTTCAGAGATCCGAATGCTTAGTCAGTCCAAAAAAAGGATGCAGTGGGGTACATGAGGGTTAGAAGTATACAGGCCCTCAGGAGAAAAGCATGGGGCTAGAAACAGCACAGTGTGTTTGGGAGTTGCTGGAATAAGAAGAAGCTATGTGGCTGGAGAGACAGGCAGGGTCCATATCCCATTCCAAGGAGACCTCGTATGCCCTGCTAACTAAGGAGTCTGGATTGTAGTCTGTCTTTATTTCTTTATGAGAAAGAAACACGAGGGCGAGGTCTGTGACAGAATTAGAGATTAGGAGATCATCAATATGCAGGTAGAAACTGTAAAATGAGTGTGACCACTCAAGGAGCATCTATAAAAGAATAGCCTGAAGAGAGAATCCTGGAGAACCTCAACAATCTTACGAGAGTTCGTAAAAAGGATAAAACATAAAGGTCAAGGTGTAGGAGGACCTTAAGGCGGGATGATGTCATAGAAGCTGTGAAGACCACCAGAAAGTCCAGTGAGGTTAAAACCAGACGTTGTATCTAACCATTAGGAGATAATACTGGGCTAGTTTAAAACTTGAGTGGGTCAGTGGAAACAAGAGCTGCGTTGTGGTAAATCGAGAAGGGAATAGGAGTTAAGTGTAACCAACTCTTATAAGAAACTTGGATAAGCATGAATGGAGAAGGATGCGTCAGGAAGTTTGTTTTCTCTGAAGGAGAGTGCAGAGCATGTTTAAAGGCTAACAGTGGTTGTCAGTGGAAATAAAGGAAAGAGGAAATATTGCTGGAGTCAAGTTCATGCAAATTTAAGAGAGAGTGGGATAAACATTCTATTTAGATGAGTTGTCTTTCAACCAGAGGCAGGACACGTTTTCCTCTGAGACTGAATAGAAGGAAGCAAGAGATATTATAGCAACTTTACAAGACATTTAAGTAATTTTTATTTTGAGTAGATCATACTATCCCATGGTTCAAAATTTGAAAGGTAATAAAAGGTTACAGAATAAAAAATGTTCTCCCCATTCCTGCTTCTCATTCGTTACTTTCTTAGAAAACACTTTATTGAACATCTGTAATATGCAGGTACTGTTTCCCAAGCTGGAGACACACAGTGAACAAAACAGGGAAAGTCCCTGCTGACATGCTGTGTGTGTGTGTGTGTGTGAAAGTGAGAGAGAGAGAGAGAGAGAGAGAGAGAGAGAGAGAGAGCGCGCATTAGTTGAGGAGATTGACAATAAAAATAAAACAAATAGTTGAATAATACGAAGTACAGAATAGAATAGGATAGACTATATGAAAGTTCTTTGAAGACAAGAAAGCAGGCAATAGTTATGGGGAGGCTGGCAAATTCCGTATTTATGCAGGGAGATCAAGCAGGGCTTTCTGAGAAATGGGTTTGAGTAGAGCCCTGAATGCAGTACCAAAATGAGCTGTGAGGTTATCTGGTGGAAGACCATTCCAGGTAGTAGGGACAGTAAATAAAAAAGCCCTGAGCAGGAACATGGTGATGTGCTTGAGGAACAATGAAAGAAAGGAGAGCCTGAGTGGAGCCAAGGAAAGAAGTGGGAGAAACAAGCGTTAGTTATAGAGGTTATTGGAGGCAATGTGTGGCATAGCTTTGTAGACTTCAGACTTTATCCTAACTTTGAGTGGTTTGCTTGAAAATGAGGTTATGATGTAAGCACAAGACACTGAAATATCTTGTTAAAATGCAGATTCTGATAAACAAAAACTCATAGACACAAACATAGTTTAGTGGTTACCAGAGAGTAAAGGGGGAAGGAGGTGATAGAAGAGGGTAAACGGGGCCAAATATATGGTGATGGAAGGAAAACTGACTTGGTGATGAACACCCAATATGATATATAGATGATGTGTTACAGAATTGTACACTTGGTTAGTACAATGGTTAGTAATTTTACTAACCATTATCACCCCAATAAATTGTAATTAAAAAAAAAAAAGAAAACCTGCCAGGAAAAAAAAAAAAAAATGCAGATTCTGATTCAGTAGCTCTCAGGCAGGATTTGACATTCTGTGTTTCCAACAAGCTCCCAGGTGCCGTGGCTGCAGACCACACTTGGAGTGCAATGATCTGGAAGCAATAATGAGGATACTTACTCTACTCCAGATTCTGTGGGCATAGGGGTGTGAGAGGACAAATAGGCACCACTTGTGCGGTAGGAATACACAGCTGGGTGGCAGGTTGCAGTCAAAGCAAGAAGGTGCTGGAACATTCTGAGAAGAGGTTGAGGATATAGGCAATTTTGCTGATGTGTAGCTGAGTTCCTAAAGGCACAGTGAAAGTTTCCTGGGTGGGTAAGTATGTGGGACTGGGTCAATTGAGGGGACGTGCAGAATTTATGAAAAAGATAGACAAATAATGAGGACAACCTGGCACCTTGAACTGCTCAAGGTGACTGAGATAAACAGGGATGTGAGGATGGGTGGGTTTACTCCTGATGATCTCTTAGGAGAAAATGTACCATTACTTCCCATTTTAGCTTCCGTCATAAGATTAGTAGTTTGAGCAGGCTGTTGTAGTGAGACTGGGAGTGTTGTGTGTTTGGCGTCGGGGGTCTTTCCAGAACCAGAAGGAAGTCTGGGGGTCTCCTCAGCAGTCTATCTGATGGCATGACCCTGGCCTAAGTTGTGGGGTACAGCATTATCTGCAATGTATGTAGCTCTGGGGGGCCCAATTTGCATTCCCCCATGGCTACCTAATTCCTTTCCTCAAAGCAACCAATGTTACTGGTCTCCTGTGTATCCTTTCAGAGCGATTTTACGCAGACAAAAAACTGAATGAAGATATAAAATATTTCAACAACACAATTAACAAGCTTGATCTAAAGGACATAAGGAGAATATTACACCAACAGCTGCAGAATATACATTTCACTCCTTTCAAGGACCCATGAAACATTTATACGAGTTGGTCCATACTGGGCCATGAAGCAAATCTCAACAAATTTCAAAGAACTGTTATCATAGAGACTAGATTCTCTGACTACATTACAACTACGTTAGAATTCAGTAACAAAGATAAAAAGTCTGTATGTTTGAAATTTAAGAAACAGTTCTAAATAACTTATGGGTCAAAAGATATAACACATCAGGAAATATTTAGAACTAAATGAAAATGTAAAGTCTTTTGTTAAAACTTGTTGGATACAGCTAAGGCAGTGCTTGGGGAAAAGTTTTCAGTCTTAAATACTTGTATCAGATAAGAAAGGATGGAAATCAATAAAGTAATAATTTATATTCAAAAGTTAAGAAAAAACAAAATTAATCCAGAGAAAGTAGAAAGAAAAAAATAAGAAGAATATGAATTTAATGAAATAGGACACTAACATGCTATTAAGAGGCCCAGCAGGGCAAAAGTGATTATCTGAAAAGAGTACATTTGATAAACCTCTAGTGAATTCAAAAAAATAAACAAGAAGAGGCATAAATTAGAAATGAAAAGAAGAACACGTTAATAGAACCAGCAGAACAAAATGATAATAAGATATTATAAACAGCACTGAGTTTATAACAGCATTGAACAAATTCCTTAAAAAATATAATTTACTAAAGAAGAAATAGAAAATGTTAATAGTTTTACATCTAATAGATTAATTGATTTTGTAGTTAAAAGTCTTCTTACTCAAAATGTATAGGAACAGAATGTTTACCAATGTGTTCAAGGAATATTGAATTCAGCAAATATTCAAAGAATGAGTAATTCCAATCTTACGCAAACTATTCTAGAGCATAGAGAAAGATGGAACACCTGGCAAATCATTATAAGAGTTTAGTTAGCATAATCTTGATATCAAACCTAATGAGGACAGTTTCAGAAAGGAAAAGCTAACTCAAAAACTTAGAATATCTTAAGCAAATATTAGCAACATGAATACTACAATGTATATAAATAGGTAGGTAGGGCAGGAGGGGAATGTACCATAGAAAGAAGAAGAAAAAGACAAGGGAAAAGAAAGACATCAGAAGCACAGAATGAGGAGCTATTAGGAAAGGTGGCGAGTTGATACGAAAAAATAAACTTCACTTCTTTTACAATTTTGACACTTCTTGCTCTAATATTATAAAGTATGTGAAATAAATGGCACCTCAAACTTTTAAAGTTGTTTATTCAAATAGTTATTAAACCCTTCCTATGTATAGGTTTACTTAGCTAGAAACTTAAAGGCAGTGATATCTCCCAAAATTCCCCTATGTGACTGGGTATTCCCACAAACTGCCAATTATGAGCAAATAATGACCAATCACCAACAGCTACAAGACCTCCTGGGTATTAGCATCTGTCCAAGAGGAGGCAGAGAGAAGCAATGGGGTATCTGACAAACCTGATGACTTCAAAACAACAAATACGCATTTACCTGGAAAACTTCGCGAGCCAAGTTGAGAACAGCAACTGAAATTGGGAGGGGATTTCATGATCTACAAGTGTCTGTGGTGAGACACAGTCTGTGGTAAGACTGAAGGGGCTGGAAGAATGAGAGCCCTTCAATCTCAAAGCTACCAAACAAAGGTCCCTCCCAGGACAAAGCTGGGGCAACAGTCCAAACCGAGAATCAATTGCTAAGAATCTAAATTAAACAGGTCAGTGACAACAGAGACAAAAGAAATATAAAATCTAGATCAAAGTGGTCAGGGAGAAAAGAACCTGAACATCTTAGAATTTAAGTGTTCACGCTGAATACTCTACAAAAACAACCAGGAAAGGGTGGCCTAGAGATGTTAAATTATAAAAACTATTAGAAGCCAAGCCTCCTTTATAAAAGTTCAGAAAATCTAATTCTATGTAAACAGGAAGAACAGGAAAGGACAGAGTTCAAATGACATTCAAATTTATTACAGGATGAAAAAAGAAAGACTAAGGAGTAAAATCTCTATAGATAATGAAGATATATCAGAACAATATTTTTACAAAAATGAAAAAATGTAACTTAATATTTCAAAATAAGGTAAGATAGACAGAAGATATGAAAGATAATTCATAATGAAGAAAACTCAATAACCAAGTGGTAAAATTCAAGGAAAAATTAGACATAAAAAAGAGAAAAAATCATTTCAGAAATTTAGACTAACTAGAAGATTAACACAAGAGCAAATAGGTAATGCTTTACAATAAACAGAAGATGAAAGAGAGGAGGGGCTTGGCGGGGGGTGTCCCTGAGGAGTTATTGTTTGATGGGTATAGAATTGCAGTTTTGAAAGATAAAAAGAGTTCTGGAGAGGGATAGTGGTGATGGTTGAACAACAATGTGAATGTACTTAATACCACTGAACTGTACACTTAAAATGGTTAAGATGGTACATTTTATGCTATGTGTATTTTACCACAACAAAAAATTGAAAGGAAAAGAAATGAAGAAAGAGATGAAAAGTATTGGCAAGAGTGTGATAAGTACAGAAGACAGGCAGTGAAGATCTGACATGGGTATAAATAATATATAGGAATCCATGAAAAAGAAATCATAACAAGTTAGGAGTACCTAATCATTATTTCACAATTCAAGAAAACATTCACAAAGTAAAACATTTTGAAATTATATATAGAAAGAGCACATTGTATACCTGCGAAAACTGACCCAAAACAAATATCCAAGTAATACAAGGGGAAGAAGAGTAGACTGGCATTAGACTTTTCAATAACAATGCCTTACACCAGAAGAAAACAAAGTAACACATTGATGATGCTCAAGGAACATATAGAATTGCAAAAATAATTATGTTTGTCATATAATTATAGTTGTTTACATATCGTACATATAACTAAATAGAATTATTATACTCATAGATATAATGGATCAAGCTATGAGAGGTGTATATATGAGTATTCTATAGGACAGAATAATAGATATAATGATATTGATTAGTAGGTATGATTAGAGGCCCTTTCCTCTAAGTCTCTTAGTTCCTTCCTTATTTACTTTCCCTCAGCCCTAAGGATAGTAGCTGCTTTCTGAAGTTAGTACCTTGTAACTTGAGTTCTCTTTTACACCTTTTAGTAGTTAACCACCTTTACCTACCATGTTTCCCCGAAAATAAGACCTAACTGGACAATCAGCTCTAATGCGTCTTTTGGAGCAAAAATTAATATAAGACCCAGTCTTATTTTACTATAAGACTGGGTATGAAATGACATGATATGATATATGATACAATATAATACTGGGTATAATATAATATAATATAATATAATATAATATAATATAATATAATATAATATAATATACCTGGTCTTATAAGACCAGGTCTTATATTAATTTTTGCTCCAAAAGACGCATTAGAGCTGATTGTCTGGCTAGGTCTTATTTTCGGGGAAACATGGTAGCTAACAATTCTTTATATGATATTTTATTAGCTCAAATGACTGTTGTGTTTTGTGTGTGTTAATTGGATGCTGGTTGGTGCAGACAGTGTTTGTACCTGCCGCTATAGGGAACAGAATCACACGTTTATATGCATTGTGGTGAACTGTTTGAAAGTTTTTGAGGAAGCCAATGTTCTTGAAGCATGTGTCAGAAAGTTAAATGTGGCTGACTCGTTTAGAAGAGGGAAAGCCAGAAGGCAAGACCTGCCACTGAGAAGTAAAAAGAGTAATTCAGAGTGTTGGCAGAGGAGATATAAAGGAGAGCAGAGAGCTGAGACAATCTAAAGAAAGAATAGGATTTAGAACTGCGGAAAAAGAGAAGCAAAGGAGATGCTGATAACTTAGGGCCGTAGAATTTGAACATATCAGAAATATTGGTTATTTTAAGCCAAGGATCCTGATAAGGATGGCAGGAGAAGGCTCTGGTGTCCAGACGAAGGTAGTGATTTGGGTCTTAGACATTAAGGGTTTTAAATGAAAATGAGATATCTGGATAAAAATGTCTAAAAGGCAGTTAAATCGAAAGGCCCAGAGCTCTAGAAGAGGCCATTATCACAGCTCTAAGTTAACACTAATGGTGCATTTACTCCCTGGAGGCACAGCGTTGGGATTTAGAGTTGCCTCAGCACATACATGGTCTCTCCCTCAGGGAGCACACAGGCCAGTGGGATGTGTCCTCTAACTCATTCATTCTAACATCTCCTTGTACAGCTGACACTGAGGTCCCCAGGGCTTACTGGCTGCCCATAGTTTCTCCAATTGAGTAAGAGTTTAGAAATGGAATTCAGGCATGCTAAAATACTTTTGTTTTACCGTGCCCAGCTGCGTCCCTAGGCACATTAGGCACTGAATGCCGGCCTTTCTCCTACTAATTGAAATGAAATCTTAGCTCTTTATTGAAATAACTTCTGTAACAGGTGAGGTGCTTCTTTTTCTGTGGGAATTTTGCTTTTAGCAGACATCAAAACCTTACTGGTGGTGAAATTTCAGACACTTGCCAAGTCTTGATAGGCCCGAAGCGGTGCTACACAAGAAGTATCTGCTGTCTCAAAGGTTTAAGCACCCTTCTGCCTGTTCGCTGGGCACGTCTCTTGGGTTCAAACCAGATAAAAGCAAATTAGTCAAATGGAGAACTGCTCAAATATATCAGGATAAATTCCAATTCTAACTCTCCTTTCACTCATGAAAAGTTAAAATTCTGATGACAAGGAAATGAGAGACAGCTCGTGTGTTTGTGACTATCTGGCTAATGTTTTCTTATTTGATCAGATGTTGAAAATGTAATGGAAGGGAATAGAAAATATACTGGTGTCTTTGGAGGTAGACAGTCCAAATAGTCTTTCTTTGGTCGCTTAAGAACACAGATGTTGGAATGAGGTAGCCTGGTTCAAATCTTGACCCCACTATCTACCAACTTTGTGACCTTGGGAAAGTCACCTAACTTCTCTGTGCCTTAGTTCTCTCACCAGTAAAATGTGGATATAACATTAACTACTTCTTATGGTTGTTGTTAATATACATATCTAAAGTACCTTGAAGAGTGTCTGGCCCTTAGTAAACACTATGTAAGTATTAATATTATTAATATTGAAGAATTTACTATATCCCTCATACATGACTTATTTGGTTGTTCCTGAGTTGCCTGCATGGACCCCTGGACTAGGGGCTGCAGAAATGATGTTCCTATTCTCAAGAAATACTTCATTTGGAAAGACAAGACTGAAGAGCTAACCCAGAGTGTGCATAGGTAAAAATCACAATTGCATAATCCAGTCAGTGCTTGCTGGGAGGGTGGCAGGTGGGTGGGCCTTACTGGTGGAGATCATCAGGTCCATCAGAAAACAGGTGTGTGTATGGAGGGGGCAGGTAAAGAGTGTAAAGAGAAAGTGAGCAGTGAGGAGGGGGCTTTGGGCTAAGCTTCTGTGTCGGGTTTCCGGGCGGGAATTCCTGCCTGTTCTCATGAATATTTTTTGCTTTCCCATTCCTGAATCCCGAGAAAAGTTGGTCAGGAAATCGGGAAAATTGGCTCCTTGAATCCAGGAGGTTGGTAGTATTGGCTGTCACTTTGTGGAAACGATTCATCGTGGAGAACAGAAAACAGTTTACATCTCAGGATTCGGGTACGGGAAAGCGAAAATAATTCCTGAGAATGGGTGGGAATTCCTGCCCAGAAATCCTACTTCTGTGCACCAGAAACACTCTGATAAAGAGAAGAGGTGAGTGGAGAAGATGGGTACTGTGTGAGCAACAGAAGAGAAGTGAAAAGACATATGAGACATTATCCAAGAGGTTCAGTCCCTCAGTCTTTTTTGATATGCGGCCATGCACTTGGGAAGAATGACGGAGTTCTCAGGCCGAGTAGCAGGTGGAGTGATGGTACCACTTATCAAAACAGCAAAAGCAGGAGACACAGGCTGGCTGGGAGAAGGTAGACATTTTACTGCTTCCCAGATTTGGTTGTTGGGAGGATTGGGTGAGCTACTACATGTAAATCACTTAGCACAGTTCCTGGCACAGTCAGAGCTGGATATATGCTAGTGCCTGTCACCTGTGCACTCCAGAGGTTGCACTACAATAATTTAAGTGCAGTGCGAAGAAATGCGGGCCAGAAGTCTATAAAAGTGTGCCTATTATATTTTCTAGCTTTTGTTTGTACACTTGGGTCTTTGTCTTTCCTTAAATAAAGAAAATATATTTTTATAGCTGCAAGATTTAACTTGAATTCTCACCATGATTTTAGCTATGATTAGAAAAATTGGGCTAATAAAACAAACACTAGGTGAGAATTTCCAAGAGGCCTTAGGGAGGCAAATTAGCCAACATTCTGTCACTTTTTCCTCTGATTATAAGTCTCCTTTCCAGTCTTTTTTTTTCCCCCCACCGAGAATAAAGGAAAAGGAAAATCTTGACAACCTTTGGTTCAGAAACAGTTCATGGTACTGTTGGAAGAAGCACATTCATTACGCGCTATACAGCTTGCTGAGAGCTGATGGCATTTATAGAGCCATGTGGGGAACCCCCTGAGGATCCCTGATGCATCAGAGTCCTGTGTATACATTGCACTGAGTTTAATTTGTGAAAAATAAATTGAATAATTTGACTTTTGTCTTCTTTCTAGACGCCTTTGCATTTCACTTAAAAAAGCATTCACTTAACCGCTGCATGCAAATTGAAAGCAGACATTGAAACTCAAGCTTGACAAGACTGACTCTGCAAAATTACAAGCTATGGTGGGGAAGATGAGGTGTAAAGCAGCAGGTAATTAGAACTTTTTGTTTTAAGATGTTTTTATTGAAAGCTGGTGTCCTTTTTTAAAACAGTGCATCTGTTGTGTGTTTGTCTTGTCTTTTTTCACTGTCAAAACAGAGCTTCTAAGCTCAAAGGCAACCCCACACTTTACAAATGAGGGCACTGAGGGGTTATGTGACTTATTTAAGGCCACAACCTAGCCCAGAATCGGAACCAGAACCTGAATCCTGCTGGCTGCTTGCCTGCTGCTGCCCCTCCTTCCCCACTTCTCTGATGTCACTGAATGCTCATTACTGGTTACCAGGCAGGGATCCTTTAAAGCATGAAAAGATTTCAGAATTGGAAGGGGCTTCTGAGAACATCAGCCTTAACCCTGTCAAGACCTGGGACTTGTTCAAGGTGGAGAATAAGGGTGAGACAGGAGGGCCCAGACCCAGCCTCCCTGACTGAATCCTGCGCCACTGGCATTTCGGTAACCACTCCAGATCCAGTGAACTGATGAGTCTGAGAGTTCCTGTCCAAGTAACTGCGACAGGACCTAACCTCCCTGAGACTTGTGTGCTTCATGTTTCCTTCCACTCACTCCACTTCTCTGGGCCTAGAGCTCTCCTCTGCAGTCTAGAGGGATGAATGGAGCAGATGGTCCACAGGCTCTTCCAGACCAAAGACACAGCACTTAGGTGACTCTGGATACAGCGTGGGACTGAAGTCCATAGATTGCTTCCATAAACCTTTTGCTACAACCAGACTAAATCATTTCTCTTTCAAATAATCCACGATAGTTTCTGCCTCTGCACCTGTGCAAAGCCATTTCTTTTTCCTGGAACACCCTTTTGCCTCATCTTAATTGGTTTGGTTACAATCCCTCTGCAATGTGGGTACCAAGGAACAAAGACCTGTCTGTCACGTTCACTGCTGTAGATCTCCGCTTGGATCAGTGCCCAGAGCATAGTAGGCACTCAAGAAATATTTTTAATAACTGAATCCAAATGAGTACAAGTGCTGCTTGCATCTCATGTTTTGAAGCCTTGTTAAACCACAGCTCGGGGTCCCTGATCCTCACCCGTGGACTTCAATGCCGTCTTAGACTCTTTGCTCAGTTCTGACTCAGACAGAAGAGTCATCAGGGCTCTTGCCAGGAAAAGATATAACTCGGCATTGAGTTCATTTTGCTGCTGCTCAGGCTCTGTCCTTGAGCCTTATCTCTGGACCGTGGTTCCCTACTTCATATGGCCCTCAGAGTGCATCTGACTTGGTGATGAATTCAGCACCCTTCCCCACCCAGTGGTAGCTTGATGCATCTTTATGCTAAAAAGGCCACGCTATACTTCTGGATATCAAGTTCTGCTTGCTACGCTGACCTTCCTTTTGGCAGCTGCCACTGATTGTCTCCACAGTGCCTACCCTATCCTGGGGTTGAGTGACTCCAGGGTCCCATCCCACCCTGTCCTGCTCTCGTTAAATCCATTACTCTGTGATCCATGCCATGCTCCGTGTAAAAGTCGCTCTCTTGGAGTATCAGTGTCTGTTAAGATGTTTGCCTTGCCCTGCCCACGATCCAGCATTCTCTCCATAACCTCCAGCCTGCTTGCCAACATGTGTCCTGGAGGGTGCTACCTGCTTGATTTATTGGTGTTGCCACCTCAGGGTTCCTCTCTCAGTGCCACGTCTCTTGTGGAGTGTCCCCTGCCACCTGGAGTTGGACTGGTAAAGCCAACCACCGGCCTGAGTGGTTTTTGTAGTGCTTCGTGATTAACTCCAATGAGAGTCCACTAGTTACACTGGTCTTTCTCCCTAACATGAGCCCCTTTCCCAATCACCTTCATGTTCAGAGAAGGATGGTGGTTTCCTCCTTTAGGATCATGGTTAAGAGCTAGTGTTCAGAATACCTGAATACCAGGTGTGTGACATAGACAAGTTACTTAACCCTACCCCTCACTTTCTTTATCTGTAAAATGGGGGAGGAATTCAGGAAATAACAGTATTTTGTTTTGTATGGTGATGATGAGGGCTGAATTAGAAATAAATGCAGTCAGTAAGTTTCGCAGCCCAGAGCTATTGGGCTCCCCCGGCTGCCTCAGTCCTCTCAACTACTCGATCACATGAACTCCCGTAACACTTATCTCCACATTACTCATTTTGGATTTAAAGGTACCATATTGCAACTGTAATTTCCATTTTTAGATGCATGTCTTATATTTCCAGCTATACCATCAGTTCCTTTAAGTAAAAATCTGTGTCTGTATCTTGAACCTTGTTCCTCCCAAGCCTAGGTCAGTGCCCTGCATATACTAGATACACAGTAAATGCTTACTTTCTTATTGCTAGTATGAATGATAATCTCATTTATTCTAAAAATCAAACACTGTCATCCCACAAACTCTGATGAGTTTGCTCACCCTGGAGTACATTTCCCATTAGCGCATTGGCAGGGACAAATGCCGAGGCAGACAAAAACACTTATTAACCATCCTGGGGATTATACAGGTGGCAGCAGTCCTGGGGTAATGTTCCTTGTTAACGACGCTCTTAGACTCACTTGCAGCAGTGGTGAGAAATAACCGTGGTCATGCTAAAAAAATCTGCTTTTCGATTAGCTCAGGAGAAAAGATGGCATCTGGGACTCAGGCAGTTGGAAACTAAGAAACTCACTCCACGGTATCTCAGCATACTGTTTCACTTGTAATGACAGGCTCTTTCCTCACTAGAGAGTTTCAGATTTTCCCATTTAATTGATAATTTCCCTGAAACCATATTCGTTGTCTTTGCCTACTGTTGCTCAGCAATGAAGGTTGCCAGTGTCATCAGTAAGTTCAATAATGTCACACTGACGTTCTCAGAGAAGGTAATTTAACACAATTAACAACTCAACACATGGAAATGTTCTTTTATTTTTTTAAAATATATAATCAATAATGTTGTAAAGACTATGTAAGGTGCCAGATGGGCACTGGACTTATCAGGGGGATCACTTCATAGACTGTGTAGATGCCTGACCACTGTGCTGTACACCTGAAGCTGAATAATACTGAATGTCAACTATAATATATATATTTACATTTCATGGGATGTGGAGTACAGCAGAAGGAATATATATAGTCAATGGTATTGTAACAGCTATATACGATGTCAGAGGGGCAGTAGATTGGGGGGGTTATCACTTTGTGAGGGGTGTAAATGTCTAATCATTATGTTGTTTTATACACCAGACACTAATAAAAGAAACTTACTTGGGTTCTGAGCTGAAAAGCATCTAGCATCTGTGCTCTGGCACTATATCTGCAATGAAAGGATATTAGGTTGGTGCAAAAGTAATTGCAGTTTAAAAGGTTAAAAGTAATTGCAAAAACTGCAATTACTTTTGCACCAACCTAATAAGACAGAAGTGCATCAAACAATGGAATAATGGGGTGTTTCGGGACTTGGATTGGAGGCTGTGAGTGAGGACCTGGACTGGGAGGAAGGATAGTTGGGTTCCAACACATTTTTCTAAACTGAGAAGGTGGCATTGTCTCTTTGTCACTTTCTTCTGTAAAATATGGGGGGGGGGGAATCTATTTTCGTGTCCTGCCTTCCTCAGAAGGTTGTTGTAGAGATCATACATGGCCCTATTTGGGATACTTAGGAGCTTAAAGGTGCTGACTAAGTGTAAGGCTACTGACTACAGACCCCTTTGGACCTGGTGGTGTTCCCAATGCCTGGTATGGTGGCCTGGACAGAGCAGGCAGTGGGGTTCAGAGTGTGCCGTGCTGGTAGCTGCCATCATTTAACTTGAGACCAGATAATTTGTAGGAGGGCAGCACATTCTTATGGGGTAAGCCTTGCTTTTCCCTTAGATTGAATTAGCAAATTCTGATCTAGAGATTTTTATTGTATCTTGGGGAAAGTGTCCAGATATAACAAAAATCTCTAGATCAGAATTTGCTAATTCAATCTAAGGGAAAAGCATAAACGCGGCCAGAGACAAGACTTCTCCTACCTGCATCTCTCTCCTTAGGAGAAGAAAACTCTAGACACACTAAGAAACCAATGCTTGTTTCTATGGCTCAGTCTTCTTTGGAAGGAGGGGATTGACAAAAATGGACCTAAAATTACAAAATGGAAAGTGCCTGGCAAAGAGGGGAAAAGGTAATTTTTCTCAAGGAAAGAAAAATGTGACAGCAAAGAGACAGCAGAAGAAGAGTTTTATGTCTGCTTCAGGGTTGGAGGTAACACAGCCCATTACCAGCAGAGGCCTGGATAGACTTCTGGATATTTTTAAGAAAAAGAGGTAATTAATTACCTTTCTGAGATGACTTAAGGACATTTCTTTTAAAGGCCTCTTCAATTTCTTTGCTGAGTCTATAAACTTTGTGAGAGAAAACAGAAATGTATATCCATTTCAAGAACAATGTGACAAGCTAACTTTTAAAGTGAATTCTAGCCTTTTAGGACTTTTTAATTTTAGAATTCCAAGAAATGAGGAACAATATTGAAATTTGAAAGCAAGATGTGATGAAAACACATTAGTAACTAATTTGTTAAGCACACATATAGTTCCGCATTAGGCTGGTTGGCTGAAGTGTTAACTGCAAGAAGTGTAGCGCCCAAATGCTATCTCTAAAGGGAGTGGGAATGATGAAAAGCCAAAAGCCAAATATCTCTGAGAGATTGATAATTTCAAAATCAAAGCAGACTATTGTCCAAATTCCTAGGGGCTTAGAAAGAAATGGCCAACATCAGATTGTTCACCTTTCTCCAAGAGAAAGTACAAAAGTGGCAATAGAGTTCAAAGAAAACATATAAGTAACTGACCCAAACAACACCCTCAGGGTGTCTCTGAAGAGGCTTTCTTAGGGAGAGATGCCTATAAGACTTTTTCAGAAAAACTCATTTTTCTTAACGGTGTTAATAACATTAAGACTTTCAAAAGTACTATTAAACTTTGGAGGGGGGGAACCCACTCTTATCCAGAGGCAAGAAACAACTCACTCTAGATGACCCATTAATTCTTGAACTAGGTCTATAAATGAAATGGTTTATAGAGAAAAGAATTAAAGAATTTACAATCTTTGTCAAAAACTCAAAATAACTCCCATTATTTCTCTGTTTCAAATAAAGATTCATAGGCAGATCCAAAGAGTAATGATTTTTAAATTTAAAAGTTTTATGAGCTTTTCAAGTAGAGGAATAAGGTGAGGTCATGCTCTGTCTCTGAAGGAAAAAAAAAAAAAAAGAGTATAGTGAGAAGGAGAATATAAAAGCCAAACGGGAGAATAAAAATATTTTGAGGAATGTCCAGTAAAACATATTTACAAAACATGGTAAAACTATTTACTCCCAACTTTTTATTACCAAGAGAATGGTTCCCTAAGCAAATTAGTATCATAAAGAAAACTTCAGGTAGGATCCAGAACTTAATTATGAGAATAAGTTGTGCTTGCCATTCACAACACAATTTGCAAACCCAAAATATCTCACTTGATGCTATGTATTTACAACAAAAGGGCTGGGAACAATTCTACTTGACAATGCTTTGGTAAATCACCAGTTGGGGTTAAATATATATATATATATATATAATAATCATACTTTTACAGAGTGGAGGGCAATGAAAAAATCTAAATTGATTCCACCTCTCAATGTACATATTAAAAAATGGAGTCCTTTAGAGATGGGATATCTGGTTAAGGATCACAGGTAGTGGGTTAAAAGGGTCTAATATCGTGTTTTAAAATGTCTTGTTCAGATTTATTTTCTCTACCGTAATGCTTTAATTTAAACAGTCATAGAATCATGAATTTCCTCAGATTAGGAAGAGGCCTTAAAACTCATCTTTTTGGTAACCTTTTCATTGATGTACAACACACATATTAAAAAGTTCACAAGTCATAATTATACAATAAACACATCCACCCTGGTAGAGAAACAAAACATTACCCAAACTCCAGAAGACACCTTGTTCCCCTTCAAGTCATGACCCATCCTATCCCATGGGGTCAGATATTTCTATACCTAGCTGAGGAATGAGAAAATTGAGGTCCATATTGAATAAATAATTTGCCCCAAAGCAAATTATTAGCAAGAACATAAAACAAGCTCTTGTGCCATCTACTTCACTATTTTCTCACTAATTTTATTTAACACCATCTAATTTAGCTAACAATATAAAGCCCAACACAATATAAAACGGCAATCTCCCAAATGTTTGTTGAATGAATTAATGAAATTGTTCCTGAACTTCCTCGTTTCATACATTATTTCTGCACCCTTTGTGTGTTTTTCTTAGCTTCTCCCTTACATTACAAGGTGTCATAATAACTCATTGATGATTCTGTGCTGTCTGAGTATTTTTGAGTGAGATACCATGAAGCTATATGCATGAGTGGTGTTGCCCTTTGTAGGTCTTTTCTAGGGGGCATTGAACATTACCCCATTTCACTGGATGAACTCCCATGTCCATATTTGAAGAACTTTTCTCTAGGGTTATTTTATTTTGATAGAAAAGAATCCTTCACTTGCCTGGGGGAACATGAAGACTGCTAGTATTTTAGAAGTGTTATGGGAAAAGAAATCGTGCAACCCACTCTTCATGCAGTCTTTCACCAAGTCCTGTTTTCAGTTCTACATCTCATTCCTATTCTCCTCTGGGGATGACTAAAAGTCAATTTATTTTTTTATTGTCACCATGCAATAGCAATTCCAAAGGCATTGCTCATAAAACTCACCTACTTTACATGTACATTTGAGGAATGTTGGTACTTGTACACAGTTTGACGAATTTTGGTAACAGTATTCAACATATACAACAGTTTCACCACACTAAAAA
Source organism: Rhinolophus sinicus (assembly GCF_036562045.2). NCBI lineage: Eukaryota > Metazoa > Chordata > Mammalia > Chiroptera > Rhinolophidae > Rhinolophus > Rhinolophus sinicus. Next base: position 109,815,176 of record NC_133755.1, read on the forward strand.
CTTTCTTTGTGTCTCTTTGCAGTTGAACCCCTGCGTTAAGTCCCAGGAAACCACTGATCTTTGTCTCACTATGCTCTTTACCTTTGCTAGAATTTCATATAATGAACCAAGTGATATGTAATCTTTTGTGTTTGTTTTCTTTTGCTTAACACGTTTTTTTTTTTTTTTTTTTTAGATCCAACTATGTTGTATGTACTAGTATTTTGTTCTTTTTCATTGCTGAGCAGTATTCCATCGTATGGTTATATCATAATTTGTTTATCTATTCACATGTTGGTGAACATTTGGGTTGTTTCCAGTTTTTGGCATTGTGGATAATGCTGTTGTGAACCTTTGGTACAAGTCATCATGTGAACACACATTTTCATTTCTTTTGGATAAATGCCTGAAAGTGAGATTGACAGATCACATGTTTAACTTTGTAAGATACCATTACACCGACTTCCAATGTGGCTGTGCCATTTTGCATTCTATCAGCAATGTATGAGATTGTCACTGCACCACATCATCAGCACTTGGTATTGTCAGTATTTTTAATTTAAGCTATCTAGTGGTGTGTAGTGAAATTAAAACCAATTTTAGTAAAATTAAAACCACCATGGTTTTAATTTTACTTCCCTGATGATTTGTGATATTGAGAATCTTTTCATGTTCTTATTCACCATTTGTTTATCTTTATCTGTGAAGTGTCCAAATCTTTTTTATTTTTCTCTTAATGGGTTGTCTTATTATTGAGTTGAAAGAGTTCCTTTTATATTTTGCACACAAATCTTTGTCAGATATACTTTGGAAATATTTTTTCCTAGTCTAGACTTGCCGTCTTTTTCTCTCAACTGTGTCTTTCTAAGAATAAAAGTTTTTAATTTTGATTAAATACATTTTATCAACTTTCTTCTTTTATTGGTCATGTTTATTGTGTCCTAGTTCAGAAGTCTTTGACCCAGGCCACAAAGATTTTCTTCTAGATATTTGATAATTTTACTTCTTATATATACGTAAGTCTATGATTCATTTTCAGTTAATTTTTATGGTGTGATGTATGAATTAAGGCTAATTTTTAAAATACAGATATCCAGTTGTTCCAGTACAATTTAAAGACTATTTTTCCCCCACAGAATTACCTTGGCTTGGTAAAAGACTTGGCATATTGAAGGAACAGAAAGGAGGTCAGTGTGGCCTGAATATAGTGAGAGAGGAGGGGAGTATTATGTAACAATGTTCAGAGAAAGGTAGGGGCCAAACCTTGTAAGGTCTTGTGGTTCTTGATAAGAAACTTGGATTGTATTCTGAAAACAATATAATTGCTTCAAAAATTATAAGCTGGGGCGCTGGATATTCTGATTTATATTTTAAAAAGGTAATTCTACATCTGTTCTACCAATCCAATGAAACCACTCTGATGAAGGTCATTACTGACCATGCAATTATAAACTGAGTTTGGTGGAGTTTTATTGTTTATTCCGTGGGGCAAAATTTGACCCATCATTCACCATTTCTTAAATTGCCAACTATACATTTGTCTTTTCCCCGCTTCTTGTAGGAGTCTGTATAAAACCAGAGATAATGTACGTTTTTGGATGCTAGTTTATATGCTGCAAAGGCCAGAAATTTTTGCCAGGGATATTAAAAATGCTACCTGGTACTTTATGTCCTTTTAGCTTCTCTTCCTTTTGCTATTTCTTTATTGCCAAGATAAATACTGTGCTAGGCCAATAGGAAAAAGCTTAAGAAGACTTTTTGGTTATCAGCGATTGTATTCCCTTTGCTGATTATTACCAGCTTAATTTGAAGTATATGAATTTAACTAAACATGAAGAATCTAGGATAGCACTTTTATAATAAAAAATATAATGCATTGCAATCATCCACTAAACTTGAAAATGATTAAATTAGCTTAAATAAAAAGAAACAGTTTAATACAGAAAAGTTTTCTTCTGTATTACTGTAGGTTATAAGAGAAATTGTAGAGATCTCTAATACTAGAATGGGTTTGTTTTAGAAAAATTTTCTTGAAGGATTGTTAACTGGTTAAGTTACACTTAGATGATCTTTTCAGCTCAAGTATAAAAGGCTCTTTATTTAAATATATATTTGTGCTTAAACTACAGTAGTTTTAGTAGGTGTTTTAAACTTTCAGAATGTTAAATATATTAAAGTTAAGAAATGAAATTTAAATCAAGTTTTATGAATAGGTTATTATTATTTCGTCTACTGAATGATTTCTCTATGATTAATATCAATTGTTCAGATGATCAGTTCTGCAGATGTTTCAAAATTTGTATCATAACTATATAATTTCTCTAACATTTTGACAATGTTGGTTAGGAGGACACTTTATTAAGTAAAATGTTGGTACTAGTCTTGATAATATTGACATTCTTTAATTTTACTTTCTTGATATTACCTTCACATAAATCCAAGTTTCATTTTAGAGAGTATTCTTAGGCTTTTAAATATAGAATTCAGTTTTAGTCTTCTAAAGATTCAACATTTATTGAAATAGCCTTGTTACAATGGAGGTGGAATTTTTTTTTTTAATTTAAAGAGATATAGTCAAACTTATACTTCTTGTTCAACGAGCTATTGTGAAAATTTTCCCACTAATAGCATCTAAAAATTATGAGATGAATATCTTCAAAACAAAGAGAGAACTGAAACTAGGGTGATAAGCTAGCGCTAAAGCCATGGTTTCCCTGGAAGGGTCTACAATACTGGAAACAGAGGACAGGGTTTGACAGCCAATACCTTTTGTCTACAAAATCAGCAAATACCTAAGAATCACACATAAACAAGGATGCTCAACAGGCTGGTCCCAATGAAAGCCTGAGCTAGGAAAAAATCTGCATCTTAGAGAAGGGAGTCAAAAAACAAAAATTTTTTAAATCCTACTGTTTGGCTTCAGGTCGGGGGCAAAAGTATCCCCTGACAATTTATTGCAAGCCTATCGACAGATGAGCTCAGGGTTGGAATTTACAATACTTGCACAGTTCAAGAAACACCACACTAACAATTTAAAGTACTTTCAGGTGAGTAATGCACCAGAGGCCCTACCAGAAGCAAATACATATTCATTTCGAAAAAGGCATTCTCAACTTATTTCCTTTAAATTAAGGTCAGCCAAATGGGAGCTCACACACATAGGAAACAAGCCACAGAGAGCACAGTGAATTAGATAGACTTGACCTAGGACCTGACACAGAACCTAAGATGTTGAAACTACCTAATGTAGAATACAAAATTAGTATACTTAAAATTATGCTGTAAATACAAAAAGAATATTGTAAATATGACCAAGGGCTATATTAAGTGAATATTTTAGCAATTACATAAGTTTGGAAAGGAACTAAACAGAATTTATAGAAATAAAAGTTTATTTATTTAAATTAAAACTTTGGCAATAGGTTAAACATCAGACACAGCTGAAGTGAAATTAGTAAACTGGAGAAAAGATCTGAAAAATTATATAAATTTAGCATAAAGAACTTAAAAAAATATGGAGTACAGGTTAAGAGATATGAAAGACAGAGGAAAAGCCTAACACATGTCTAATTGGAGTGCAGAATAAAAGTGCAGTGAGAAGAGAGAATATATTTTTAAAATATTAATATTATCTATAATGAAAATTTTCCACAATTGAGAAAAGACACAATTTCTTAGATTTAGGAAAACAAATCCCAAACGGACCAAATGAAAACTAATCTTAACCCAGTTATATTGTAGTCAAAGTGAAACCATCAATGACAAGAGAAAATTAAAAGACACTTGTTAAAACAGACAACCCACCCTCAAATAAAAATAAAACTGAAATTATAGCACCAAAATGAAGCCAGACAGAATAGAAACATGTCTTCAATGTGCTGAGAGAAAATAAAAGTTCATCTAAAACTGGAAACAGTTAAATTATCTTTAAAAATGAGGATGAAATAAAGACATTTTCAGGCAAACACAAAGTAAAGGAGTTCACAACCAACAGACTTCACTAAGGTAATTTCAAAAGGATGTACTCAAGGCAGAAGTAAAATGATCCCAGATGGGAAGGTATAAGATTCAAGAAAGAATGGCATGCAGAAAATGGGCAAACATAGAGAAAATATAAATCAAGATGGACTGGATTTAAAAAGTAGTAACATTTTGGGGTAAAATGTATAAAAATTTCATAATAACTTTTATAATGAGAGGGGAGTTGTCATGTGTTAAATTATTTCCTGACAAAAAGGTATGTTGGAGTCCTAACCCACAGCACCTCAGAATGTTACTTTATTTGGAGATAGGGTCTTTAAAGAAGTGACCAAGTTAAAGTGAAGTCATTAGGATGGCCCTAATCCCATATGACTGGTATCCTAGTCTGAAATGACTGGTGTTCTCATAAAAAGGATACATTTGGACACAGACAGCACACAGGAAGAAAACCATGCGAAGATGAAGACTGACATTCCTTGGCTTGCAGAAGTATACCAATAATGTGGATTAGGTGTGTCCTCATCCACTGTATTCACTGGATCTGACACCATGTGACTTCTGGCTCTTCCCCAAAGTCAAAATGACCATTAAAGGTGAATGTTTTGAATCGATTCAGGACATTGAGGCAGCCACAACAGTACAACTAAAGACACTCACGAAAGAGGACTTCCAGAACCACTTCAGAAAGTGGCAAGAATGATGGGGTAAGTGTGTTCAAAGCAAGGGGAGTATTTTGAGCGGGATTAATGGCAGTGTGTCTTTTACTGTTATAATTGTTTTTTATTTAAACAGTCACCATATTTTTGATCACACCTTGTACATGTATGTTAAAATTTTTCTTAGAAGTCACTAAAATGAAAATATAATACATATCTTTTACTGTAGAAGAGAATAAATGAATAAAAAATGAAGTGCCATTGGAGATATGGTTGATTCCACATGTGGAACAGGAAATATACAAAATGATCCTGAAACAACTCCGTACCAGAAAGCAAGGAAGCTTTCAAAGACTACTACTAAAGGACTCATAAACAATACTGATTAGGCTACACTGGTCAATTTATGTGTCAATGAAGGTAACAACAGCAATGGATTAAAATATGTCAAATATATTTAAATCCAGAAATTCCAAAGTAATGTTAATTATTTATGATTTATAGAAATACATAAATAAGTAGACAAATAAATGCATGCATTGGTTACCTTTGGAGGGTGTTGGAAAACAATCTCATTATCTTGGAAACTAATGACAAAAGAAAAAAATCCAGAATTAATCCTATATTTCCTAAAATATTTCCTGAGTCCTCAAACTATGCAGATATTTATTATAGAAGTTTCTCTTTATAGATCTATTCCAAAACATAAATGTAGATGTTTTAAAAATTCAAATATCACCATTTTAAAAACTCCTAATGAATTAATGGACCTAGATAATGATTATCAATGGCAGACAAAACCATAAAGAAGAGAAACCAAATGTTATATTAATATATGTCCTGATAGAAGTGCCATGAACCACATACACCACCTAAGAAATAGCCTTGCCAAAAAGAAGACTGATTAGATTCGACAGTTGTATCTTTTACCAAAGTAAAAAGAAATTATATTTACAACACATATTAATGATAACTGAATCAATAAAATGGATAACTCAATCAATCAAAAAAGACTGATTATGTATAAGTGGAATTGGCAAAAGAGACAAAGTAGCAATTCATAGAAGACAAAACTAAATGGATAATAAGTATATAAAAACAAATCCTCAAGAATAATTGGACAAGTTCAGCATAAAATAATGAGATACCATTTACATATATCAGATTAACAAACATTAAAAAGGGCTGCAATTCCAAGTATCAATGAGGAGGCTGAGCAACACTGACCAGCAAATCTTCTAGGTATATACTCATGTACAGAAACTCTCAAACGTACACAAGGGACATATACAAAAACATTTATAGCATCACTGTTTATAAGAACAAAGTATTGGAAGCAATTGTCCATCATAAACAAAACTGATAAAGAAAAATTGACTACCATCAGAAAAATTGACTATTAAAGAAAAACTGACACAATAGACAACTATCCAGCAATCAAAATTTATAGCTATAATCACAAATATAAATCTCATAACACAATGTTGAGAAAAGAAACCAAATCACAGATTAAACAAATATCATTATGATATTTATATAAAGTTTAAGCACTTCCACAAAAACTATGTAACAAAATTATAAAGAAATTGTACTGGAACGTTAAATATAAAATTCAGAATAGCAGTTATGGGTTGGGGAGAAGCATTTTCATAACAGGTATAAATGGGTTGCAATATTTTCTTTCTTAATCTGGGTGGTGGGTATATTATATAACTTTTACATAATATAAATTTTTATTATTAACATTAAAGTTATTGAAAGCAATAACTTAATGATAAAATATTACTACATATATATCATTTACTTTTTTAATAAAATTAAATTATAAATATATTCATTGAATTTCTTCAAAGTGCCAGGCACTCCTAGACACTAGAAAGGAAAATCATGTAGAACAAGAAAGACATACTTCTTAGCTTGATAGACTTTGAAACCTATCTGGGAAGATAAAACACTAAACAAATTAGTTTCCACCATCCTAGACAACTTGCCATTCTCAAACATATGATTTTTTAATGAATACCTGCTTTCTCTTGACCTTGCCTGCTCTTCTCTTGACCCATGTTCCACCATGTAGGTCTCTGTGACTACAAAGTTTTCCCTGATGTCCTCTTGCAGTATTGATCCTGCCTTCCTCTTTCAGATCACTGTGCTCTCCTTTTTAACCTCGGAATTGCAATTATTAGTTTACCTTTCTGTCCTTGCCAATAGTCTGTAAGCACCTTAAAAAAGGGATCACTTTCTATCTATTCATCATCATGGCACATAATAAATTCTGAAAAGCTATGTTGATATGTGAAAAGTGAAGTAGTAAGTCAATTACGTAGATAATGCAAGGTTAAAATAAAAGCAATATACATAGTCCTTTGTCTAAAAAAATAAAATATTATTGGGCAAAAGTTAATTTTAATAGCAAATATAAACACAATGATATCACTAAACCACTAAAGGTTTTTTAAATTGTAACAAAGAAAAGGCCCTATTTATTTTATTCTCTTTTTGGAGTTTTCTTGGTTGAATATTGACTTCCCACTGTGCATGGAACTCCTTTATATGCCATCAAAATAAATAGGTAAATTTAATGGAGACGTAAAGAAATTTTCATGAAAACATTCTCATTCAGGGACTTTTCTATGTTTGATTCATGCAGAACTGTGCTCATTATTGACCAATTGACTGGAAAAATACTTTTCCTTTATATCAATAAGAAAAACACTAGTATTTTTTAAGCTAGTATTTTCTTTGAGTTGATACATCATAAGAACTTCTCTTTGATTTGCTTTATATGTGTAACTATCAATATCTTATTATAGCATTTTTTTTTACTGTAAATTTGATTACTACTTTGCATACTGTGCTACCTTGGTGTAACATAACTTTTCAAAGTACTCCTAAGGCTTAAGTCTTAGTAAATACATTTTTTAAGAAAATCTACTGGAGTCCCTGTGATTAAACAGTTCCCAACACATTATCAATTTATGTTAAGTTGTATGCGATAGTAACCTAAAATTGAGATGATAGTCTCGGTATTACATACATTTGGCCAGAACATATTATAAAACATACATTCTCTGTTGCTCTGTGACTAAATTTTTTTCCAAGGTTTCTTACACAAAAATAATATCCAATCACATACACGTTTAAGAAAAAAGTGAATCAAATACCAAATCACAAAAACACGGATGAATTTAGTTTTCCATTATCCTATCAGTAACTGAAACCTGGCTTTTGCCTTCAGACTTGCTCTCAAAAAAGCATATCCTATGCTTATCATCAGGACTGCTATGGCTTTTATTAGACCACCTTATCAACACAGAGAAAAAGACAGCAATTTGGTACATGTACTTCAAAAGAATTTTTCTAAAACTTCTCTGAGGTAATATCAGAAAGTTCCCTTGATTTCTACCTTAAAAGAAAATTGGATCTTAAATTTAACTCCCCAGAAACATATGTTTTGGAGTACCACAAATAAAGCAGGTTTCCTGCCTGGGGACACTTGCCAGTTGCCCTAGCAGATTGCATTTACTATACCATGGAAAATGGAACATGACTGCATTTTTCTGTCTCAAAAACTGCCCTAAGAAGGATACCCACTATCTCCCCTATTTCATGTTGAATTGGGAATACTGGGCAATGAATTCAGACACAACAAAATAAGCAGAAGCATGAGAATTAGGAAAATAAAGACATAAAACTATCCTTATTTGCAATTGATGAGATAATATTCTTGGAAAACCCAATCTAATCAATAATAAAATTAACACATACATAAATTATATGGTGTAACAGGATACAGTTTTAACATATAAAAATCAATAGTCTCATATAAACAATAACCAGTTAGAAGACAAAATGGAAGAAAAACTTCATTACAGCAACAAGAAATATGAAATACTTAGGCATAAACTTAAAAAGGAATGTGCAAAATCTATAAGAGGCCAACTTTAAAATACACTTGAAGGGCACAAAAACAGATTTAAATAAATGAAAAGACATTCTTCATTTTTAGATAGAATGACTCAACATAAAAGAGTTAATTCTCCCCAAGCAAAAATATAAAGTGAATGTGATCCAACAAAATTCAACAAGTAGAAAAAGATTGAGAAGAATTCTATGAATTGATATGAAGTGATTTTCAGGATACATTGTAATTAAGAAAAAACACCCAAGTATATACACAGTATACTGTATTTTGGGTAAGAAAGGAGTATATACATACATTTTTATATAGATACAGATATGGGTGTGTGTGTGCATGCGTGTGTGTGTGTGTGTGTGTGTGTGTGTGTGTTGCAAAACAGAAATACAAAAAGGATAAACTACAAACTAATAAAAAATTTTACCCATAGAATGGTGGGAATGCAGTGGAGGGGATAATATTGGGTATGCGCCTCTTCAGCATATACAGTTTTAACTTTTGAATAATATAAAGGTTTTGCATATTCAGAAATAAAATTAAAATAAAAAGAATGAAAAAATAACCCTATGATTGGATACAAATGATCCTAACTGTATATCAAATTGATGATACAATCATACAGAAAAAAATGCATTCAAGTACATTTTGAACATAGAACCCTGACTGTATATCATTAATGGTTTTTTTTTCTAAGTACAAGAAAAACTGCAAAGAAATTTTGAACTTTGTTAGTTTTGGTGTTGATAACAGTATTGATGCAGTCATACTGGGCCTATTTTGTATATATCGTAGAAAAGAGAAAATTAATGAATATATTGATGCCATTGGGAACCAATATTTCCACTGTGAAAGAAAGGAGATACTAATTTGAAATGGGTGAAAGTATTGGATTTGAATTGTAGCTATCAGTGTGAACTCCTGATTTAAACACATACACCCACATATACATACATACATACAAACATATCTTTCTCTCTATCTCTATTTCTATCTCTATCTCTTACCTCTATTCACTGAATGGGTTTAGAAGAATGACATCCCACTGGCAACCAACATCCTGATCTGTTTCTAAAAACATTCCCCCCTAAAAGGAATCAGGACAGCTCCTTGCAGAAATGCCTACTTTAGAAAGGGATCAAAAAAGTGAAAGATGAGCCTCAAACATCTTTTGCCAAAAAGTATGGGGACATGTCAAAAGGATCCAAGAGCTGTCTTAATAGAATCCCACTTGCCATGTTAACCCATGTTTGGGATAATTTGAGTATCAAAAAGAATAATGCAGGTAATGGATCAAAACATAGTGAACAAAAGAAGAACCCATAAATCCATAGTAATACTCATAAGAAAGCAGAAAGGTATGAAAAATACTTCTTTATGAAAGAATGTCAGCTAATGAATGTAGAAATAATAATAGCATTAGAATTTTCCATTTTTTCAGACACAAATAATTTATATAGGCAAAAATCATCAATGGATACAAAAACTACTGAATAAAAAGTTGTTGGGCATAAAATATTCACACGAAACTTCCAAAGTATTATCCCACAGATTACATATTAATTTCAAAGTGTAAACGATTCCTTTACAGTGTGCACATCTGGGTAACACTATCTGAATCAAGCGATCAATGTTAACATTGCAATAATGGGACAAACCAATATTCTATACTTCCTGAAGGGAAGCAGTGGGTAGTATACCTATGTAGTATTTTTGCCAAAGATGTTTAACATGAATTTACTAATTAAAATTTGTGATATTATATAAGACAACTGGCCTCAACTGTTAACAAAGAAGTCAATGTCATGAAAAGCAAAAAAATGGTGACAGGGGTATTCTAGGTTAAAGGAAACTAAAGATAAATGAACATTGCTGCAATGAGTGATTCTTGATATGATCCTGGAAAAATAAAACAGATATAAGAAAACATTTTAAAATAACTGAAGACTGAATATAGATTTTAAATTTGAAGGTATTGCTGCATCAGTGTGAATTTCTCTGTGGATGATAATCTTTTGGTATTGTGGTTAGGAAGATACTGAGATTATGAAGGAAACTGTCTTTGTGATACATGCTAAAGTACTCAATGCTGAAGTGTCATGATGTCTGCAACTTATTCTCAAATGGTTCCACAGGGGTTGGGATGGGGAGAGGAAAGGCAGGATTTACATAGAAAGGAAAAAAGAGAACATTAAACATGGCAAATATTCATTGGTGAATCTAGGTAAAGAGAATATGGATATTTATTTTTTTGCACTATGCTTAAACATATTTTTGCTGCTTTGACTTTTTTTAAATAAAAAGTTAAGGAGAAACAAATCAGACTGCAAAATAATTATTTTCTGGGTGTGTTTCTACACTGTTGAGCATCCTAAGAGAATTTCACATCATTTTCAAGTAGTATATTGCAATTTTCCCTTAGAGACTGCAATCTTATATGACCCATCCCAAATTACAGGAATAGAAACTCATATTCTCATTTTTCTGTTTCCTTTCCTCCGTATTTCACCTTCATCCACATCCACATCAACATTGTCTTTAACCTTAAATGCCCAGTTTTAGCTAAAGAGGAAAACTGTGTTACAATTTCCCAGAAGTCACACAGGCTTCATTTCTTGTCATGCCTCCTAAAAATTTTACATTTTCAAGAAGGCTGTGGAAAAGATAATAAATGACTCTGATTGGGAAGATACTTTTGAGTGGGTCCAGCTCTTCTCAGTGTACCTTAAGACAAAAGACCTGTACCTGAAGACTGTTTTACTCATAAGGCAACAACAATTGATTGAAATATCCTTGCCTCCTTGACTTACATTATTTCTTAGCCCTTTGGTGCAATTAAAGGTGACTAGATTAATAGCTTATACTTCAGAAAATTATGAGCTGCTCCATGGCAATTTATGGTTTCTAGACAGCTTGTCCTCCTAACCTTATTTCTTTAGGGTTTTTCCTTAAATGCACTCATTACTTCCCCAAATGGCAAACGTGTGACTTGCGGTATCAAAAACCTATCTAAGCCTATGTAACTCATGACCAGGGCTAAATTCAGGTGTGGGGAAGTTTGAGAGACATTGTTTTGCAATTACGAGCCAGGCCAGTAAGGTGGACTACCAGGAGACAGACCACCCTTCAAATTTTCTTCCTTTACCAGTCTTCTGAGAATCAATCTGATCTTCCTTGTGAGAATTTGACAAAACTCAAAGAATCATTAACTTAGAACATGTTTTTATTTTGTCAATGCTCAGAGCTTCCATTTTGTAAATAATATACAGTCCCACAGCATGATGGAGGATGGGGAGGAAGTCTCTCCTATTCTCCCTTTTAATTTTTGTTCTTTTACCCAAGATTGTGCCTAATTGAAATGAGAATGTCTATCAAGGCGAGTGGAGCTATGTGGTCACCAATGGGTCCAGACTTTTTGGAGCCTTAAGTTTATATGATTTTCACGACCCATTTTAACAAAAATAGTAACAAGTTATGAAGTACAAATATGAGTAAGCCAAGTACAAATATGAATGTTAATTTAGAATGACAAAGAAGTCAGGTCTAAGTGTAACTTTTAAGAGCTAACTAATACCACAAACAGTAAAATCCTGAAAAATAATACATCTTTTTTTATTAACCAAGTGCCTAATCCATACTTTTTTAAAATTTTTAACTGTAATCTTTCGATCACCTTTTCATGAAATGTCAATTTTGTAATATTTTTATACAGAATATAGATAATTCAGTTTTTCATCAAGCGACGATGACCAAAATTTACAGAATTCATTTTTTCAGAAACTTTCTGCTTCCACGACTTGTTATTGGTAATGTCATAAAATTTTAGGATTGTTGTCAAATTTGGAAAAAATCTCTACCAATTTTTTCCCATATATGAATTGTAAGATTCCAGGTCATTACTAAGTATACTTTGGATAGAAGAGAACTCTTTTTATTGAGAGTTAATAAAAGCCAAACCCTCACTCACAATTTTATGCAATGATTATTGAAAAAAACTTCCACAGACTAACTTAAGTTTCCAGATATTTCAAACTTCATTTTTCCTTCAGTATTCACACAGCTCTGGGACTAGTCACCTTTGTGTAAAATGCTGGGTGAATCGTAGAAGGAAATAGTTGGAGTTTTTCTGGAAGCAAACCCTACTGCAAGGTAGCTAACAGTGATATAACTATGCATGTGAACCACTGCGAACATTCTCCTGAACCCAACACTCCACAGCTGCGCTAGGATCTCCTGCCAGGAGGGGAAGTGTGATGGAGGAGAAGTTGTAGTACAAAATGACAATAGTCTTAATGGACTGCAATAAAAATATCTTACTTTTGCAAATTTTTCTGAAGCATATAATCATATGAATATATTACTAAGGATTAATCTTCATTAGTTTCATGGTAAACCCATCTCTGGCCAGTACTACAATACAAAGTTATCGTTTCCAAGTCTTTAACAGAATCTACCAAAAAGCCAGGAACACAGGGACCACACTTTGTGGCCTCCATCCATGCCATGCCATGCACATCTCAGCAAGAGTAATAGGAAAATATATTTGTACATCTCTGTTAGTGCATCTTTAAGTTTGCCCATGTGCAGAGGTAGGGATGAGTGAAATTAGCAAGGTTTGGGGGTACATAGTGGTTATATGTAACGTCTAACAGAACATTGTTCAGCAACTTTTAATTACAGAATCACTTGTGTACCTCGTAATTGTACAGAAAAGTATTTCAAAGAATATTTTTCAAAGTAATACAGGTTTAGTATTCATCTGAAAATGTATTAGGTAAAAAAGACTAATGATCTCAAAGGAAACTGGGGAGGATTAAATATAACATCCACAAAGGAATGTCAGCATACCACTACCAAAACCAACAAAAATATTTGTAAAACTAAGGGTAAATACCACTCTGTTCATTTTCCCTCCTCCTAGGGAAGAAGTTATTTATGTAGAAAATCTGATGGGATATTTCCTTTATGAAGAAGGTGGCAGGTGGCTGTCTGTTGGAGTGTGAAAAACAAGTAGAATCATTTGGATGTAATTTGAAAAAAATTAATCAAATGACAAAAATACAAGTAAGGAGTCATTCTCCCCTTCTCTTGAAAATTTTCTAGGCATAAATTTAAGAAGATATTGGAGTTAGGGGTGACAATAAACTATGTATCTAAGAAATAATTGCCAACAAAAAAGATATGAATTATTTGGTAATATAGACAAAAAGATTCTTATCTTTCAAAATATATCCAATATAATTTTGTATTTTACCTGTGATTTTAAAAATGATTTACACACAAGTTTTCTGAATTATGCAATATTGCAATATATTCTCATATTACAGGCCAAAGAAACTGATAAAAATCATTTTTTCACTGACTTTAGTAGAGTCTGATAAACAAGCCCTTTCTGATTTTTTTTAATGCAGGATTGGGGGCGGGAGGGCATGTGTGTGTGTGTGTGTGTGTGTGTGTGTGTGTGCACATGCATTCATACCAATACATTAAAAATACTTATGTTTTATTTCTACTTCTGTTACCAACTAGTTCTTTCATTTTAGGAAAATTATTTAAACTGAGCCTCAGTTTTCTTATCTGAGTAATAAAAATTGGAGTATATAATATCTAAGATTTATTTAAGTTCTGATATTCTATGAGTCCATGTACGTCTGACCAAATATTAGTATTCTTTTACTCAGGGAAATGGATAAAACAGAATTTAGGCTACTAAAAACTGAAACTAATACAACAAAATCGATTACGATTATTGATCTAAAACTAAAGTAAGTAGAGAGTATTAATGGCCCTAAGATTATTTTAGGCTTTTGCCTAATGCTCTCATAATCTATTTGCTGACAAATCCCAAATTTATAGACTTAGCATGGACTTATCTGAGCTTCATGTAATATAGTAAAGAACTGACTACATGATTATCACTTGTATGTTTCTCAGATATTCAAATTTAGGCCATATAAAGCCAAACTCTCGACCCTGCCTCTACCCTTCTCAACTTGGAAATAACGCATTCCGTTCTCTGTCTTCACGCTGCCTAGCAGCTCAAATGAGAAACTGTAGCATCATCTTTGATTCCTCTTCTGCCTACCATTAACATTCAAGCCTGTTTCTCCTCCCTTCAAGTTATGTCATGAAACAGGCTGCTTCTCTTCATTTTCAGTGTAAGCGTCCTACTCACAACACAGTATTTTCTTACTTGGGCTTTTGTAATAGTTTGGTGGCTTCTCTGCTTCTACTTTCATCCCTTTATTTAATTCTACCAATTACGCTCCCAGTATTCAGCACAGACAATAATGATGTCATTGTGATAAAAGTAACACAAAGACATAAATTATTCAAGGAATACAAAAAGGCACAAAGAATGATATAAGAACTTTCCTTAAATGTCACCATTTGGAAATATTAGATGAAAATTACTGCAAACATCTTTATACACTTCTTTAGACAGGTGAATAAACAGCAGAAATTATTTTTAAAAAGATACTATTTCATGTTATAGTTTTCTATTTTTAGGTTTTTTAAATTCTAAATTGATTAGTCATTATTTTTTGGATTATCTACTTTAAACATTGTCTACTGACTTCCTTCCATGGTAAATGAGGATTTAGCTCATGTATACTTCCCTATACTCTCCTCTCTCCCTCCTGCCACATTAACTATTGAACTACTCTTAGCTCCTCTTTTAGTCACTTTTGTATCCCCAATAACATATACTCTCCCTGTACCTCTATCCTAGCAGTGAGACAGCCTATCTTGACTCTCCCCACCTTACGGTGAGGCCTCCAATCCCTTTCAGTCCCTTACTCTTGCAAGCTTTGTTTTTACTTTTGTATTGGCAAGACAAAAAATTGCCTTTCTGTTCTATAACCACAGTTAAGTTTTCCATGCTTTGCCTTTGTTTAGATTTTAAAAGTTGAAAATTCAACAAGCGTCCGCTTTACATTATCATAACTATGTGAATGTGGTTCATGACTGAACCCAGCAGTAATTTACATGATAACATATACTTTTTGTGTGCCTTGTCCCCATTTCAAAACTCCTAATTTCCTTTCCTTAGCCAATCCTTAGGTTTGTTCTTCCAGTTTCAAGGATACTGGTTTATGGAATATCCACTTCCCACCCCCATTCTCCCACCCCACCCCCCGACACACACACTTTTTTCTTTTTTTAACTGCATACTTATTTCTGGACTTTACTTTGGGACTGATTTTGCTGCACAGAAGTCTTCCCTTCGTTGTCCCAGGACAGACTAACCGTTTGCTAGATCCTGTGATTTTCTTATTCTTGGTTACTTTCCTGTTTTTTTCTGGGCCATCTTGAGGAACCTTGTAAAGAAGGATACATGGGAGATAAATTTTCCAAGTCCTTAGATATTTGAAGATACTTTTATTCTACCATCATATTTGATTAATTAGACTAGGTAAAGACTTTTAAATTCAGTATCAGTTTTCATCAGAATTTTAAAGTCAACGTTCCTTCCATGTTAGCAGTCACTACTGCTATCTTTTCTCCCTGAAAATTACTAGGATCTTCTCTTTATCCTTGGTATTTTCAAATCTCTCAATGTTATGTTTCTGAATAGATGTTTATTTCCCTCATGCTGGACATTTTCTAGTTCCTCTTAGTCTGAACACCTACATCTATCCTCAGCTGTGGGATGTTCCTGTCCATTATTTCTTTGAGATTTTTCTGATCCCTAGTTTCTTTGTTTTCAATAGCCACATACAAATTTTCTAAGTGTTCTTTCTTGCTTTTTCACTGTTCCTTTTTCATAGATCCTATTCTTGCTATATGCATATAACATCCGTTAGCATATCTCTAATAGAATAAAGTTCTTTTCCATTCCTTAAATTATCTTTCTTGTTCTGGAGTATTTTATCATATTTATCTTGGTCTTATTATTTAACTATTTTCCCTCAACTGTGAGATAATTCATAGTTGTTTATTGCTTTAAAATAATTAAAAGTGGACTGGAAATTATGTGTAAGTGGTGTCTCTAAAGGTAAATGGGTAGCGAGCTGGCCTTTAAACTGAAGAATCCTTAAATACGAAGATAGAATAGGATTTATCTAACGTGTCAACATCACAACCTAGGGTCTCCAAGACTATTTAATTTCTTTGGAAAATAACTGTTTAGTACAGATTTGGTTTTAGGCTAAGAGAAGGTGAGGAATGTAGGGTGACTATTTTATTTTTACATTTTAAATTAATTATTTTTCATTTTTTATTGGCCCTATCCCACCCTGTTATACCTGGATTCTTTGTGTCCAGATCTCTTCATACACTTTTGCCCCTTCATCTGCTTTTGGACTTTCAGAAACTTACTGAACTCTTTTTGTCAACTACTGCCCCTTACCTTGTCCTAGTTGATCTGTTTTATATTTTTGCTATCACATTAATCCACACATGTACTTAGTCTGTTATGTTGAACCACAATCAGAATCTACATCCTGTTTTTCATAAAAAGAATTAACTTCATTTTACTTGACATTAAAAGACACTGAAGTTAAACATTTTAAAGTTTTATGACATTTATATTGTTTTGTAACCATAGTTCTCACTGTTCTTGTTCTATATTTAAATGGATTTAATGTTTATCACCTCTTTTTTTGTATGGATTTTATTTCAAGGAGTTTATAAAAAATACTTTGTAAATGCTGTATTCCCTGAGTTCTTTTATGCTAGAGCAGACTATGTGTCAATTTCCTTTCAACCTGAAGAACCACTTGGCTGGTTATGGAACATTTGCTTCACACTTGCACATGTTGTAACATACTCTCTTTTAGCATTCAAAATGGCAGGAGTCACCATTTACCATTGTGTCTTTATTCATTTCTTGATTGGCTAGATGTCATCACTGAGTCATTGTTTACCCCCTCATGAAAGCTAATGCATGCTATCTTTTTAGTCTTTCACAGTTGAAAATATCTGTTTGTGGTCTTTATATGTGAATTGAATCTTGCCTGGATGTAGTATTTTGGGATCAGATTTCTTTTCCTTTGGAGTTTAGTAGACATTGCTCCATTGTCCTCTAGCTTGAATGTTACTCTGGAGAAGACTAAGGCCAGTCTATTTTTGTTCTCAATTATAAGGGACTTACTTTTTTGTCTCCGGATGCCTGAAGAATTTTTTTATTATTCTCAAAATTCAATAAGAATATGCCTGAGAATTGATACTGTTGAATAGACTTGTCTTGAAGTATGATATGAACTTTTGAGTTATAGAGTCTCTTATTCTTGCATTTCAGGATCATTTTTCTATTTTCTTTTGGAATACTTTTTCTGATTCATTTATTGAGTTCTTCAACTCAGGGACACTTATGTAATGTTATCTTTGACACAAATGCACAGCTATTATCTTCTATTTCCATTAATCATTTTATCTTTTTCCTTTGATTTTACTGTGCTTATCTCAAGCCTTTCCTCTGTGTAAATAATTTATTTTTTAGCCATGTCCATTCAATTCCTTTCTGTTCATTATTTGTTTATTAGCTCTGTAATGGCGTTATTTCAGTTTCAATTTGTTTCCTTAAATTTTCAATTTCCATTTTATTTCACTCTATATTGTTTTCATCTTACAGTTAAACTCTTATTCTACTCAATTCATGTTCTTAATAAACTTCTGTATAGTATGAAACACTGGTGAGATGTTTTCCTATGTTCTTTAGACTCTGGTTGCTTTAGAGTTTCATAGAGACTATTTTTTTGTTCTATTTGCATAGTTCTAATGTCATTATATGTTCATCTTGTTCGTATTTCCAATGAGTCCTATATGCAAACGTTGTTTTAGTGTTGGTACAGTCTGGGTGAATTCTCCTTAAGTCTCTTTCCATATTCTCTGAGTCTGAGGGTCTTTCTCTAGAAGATACAGCTTGAGAGCTGGTTATTGAAGTCTATACTTCTCAGTAGCCTGAGGATTTTGGAGTGCATATTTTGGGTGATGGGTAGGAGTAGGGACAGAGCTAAGCTGAGAATGGGTACAGCCTAGTTGTTCAAATATTTTATATTCTTATTAGCTTTTTTTAATTGAAGTGTTTGACATCTCCTACTATGGTTCTGGATTTGCCAATTTTACTCTGTAATCCTGTCAGTTTGCTCTAATGCAATGTTATATTATTAGGTCAAAAATTTTATTATCTTGGTGATTATTCTCTGCTTTTTCTGATGCATCTTACATTAATATCTATTTAGTTTTCAAAACTTTATGTTCAAATTTTCTTTTTGGTTTGGTGTTAGGTGTACCTTTTATAATCAGCATGTAGGTATACTTATTGTTATTCCATTTGATAAACTCTGTCTTTTAATAGGTGAGTTTTATCTATTTACATTCACTCTGGTATCTTATGTATTTAGGCTTATTTTTATCACCTTCTTTTGTGTTTTCTGCTTACCACCCATTTTCTTTGTCCCTCCCACCCCCCACTGCAAGCCTTTCTGTTGGATTGATAAAGGGTTCTGTATTTTTCTTTTTCTTTCTTTCTTCTCTTTTCCTCTCCTTCTCTTCCTCTTCCTCCAAATCCCCCATGTCCCCTATTCATCCTCCTGTTGATTAATCTATTGATTTGGAAGATATTAAGATTATTTCTATTTATATATTGTTTATCTAAAGTTTGCCTTTCTTCTTTTATGTACAGCAAACAAAAATGCATAAGTGTACATTTGCATAAGTGTACACTTTAATGAATTTTTACAAAGTAAATACACCTGTATAACAATCCTCATCAAGAAGTAGAACATTACCAGCACCCCCAAGGCTCCCCTGATGCCCCTTCCAAGTCTCTCCCCTTCCCTTCCTAAGGTTAACTACCATTCATAGATTAGCTCTGCCCATTTGGAACTTTATTTAAATGGAATAATATGAACTCTTTGTGTCTTACTCCTATTGTTCAATGCTATATTGCGAGGCCTATCTATGAGGTCAGATATACTGGTGACTCATTCATTTTACTTTTGTGGAGTATCCCATTGTATGAATGCACCACAATTTAATCATCCCCTCTACTCTTGCTGGTTACTTAGAGTGTTTGCAGTGTTTAGTAATTATGATAAATGCTGTTTTGAACATTCCTGTTGCTGTCTTTCATTCATAGTTACATTGGGTATATATGTAGGAATGAAATATTAGAATTACTGGGTTATAGGCTATGTAAATATTCAGCTTCAGTAGTTACTGCCAAAGCATTTTCTGAATTGTACCAACTGTACCAGTTATATCCTCATGAAAGCTCCAGATGCTGCATATCCTCACCAATATGGGGCTCTACTAGTTTCTTTCGATTTACCCACTCTAAGTGTGTCCTTATATGTACACAATTTTCAATTCCCTGATGAATAATGATGTTGAATATTTTATTGCTTATCATCTACTTATCTATTCTCTTCCATGAGTTACTTGTTCAATGTTCAAGGCCATTTTTTATGGGCCGTTTATTTTTATATTGCTTCATAGGAACATTTTACATATTATGGATAATTATATTTTATAAGATAAAATGTTGAAAGTATCTTCCCAGTTTATGGCTTTCTTTCACTCTTTTATTGGCATCTTTTGATGAACAGAGGTTCTTAATTTTAATTATGTTTCATTTATCAATATTTTTCCTTAAATATTATTTGCCTATCCCAAAGTCATGAAGATATTTTCTGTTATCTTTTTTTTTTAACATATACATATGCCTCCCACCCAATCAAAAAAATTGACTTTTGTATGTTACCTGAAGTAGAATAGCAAGATTGTTTTTTCCCATACGGCTAATCAACAGACGCATCATCATTATTAAAAAACATTCCTTTCCTAATTTACTTATAATTTATCATAAAACAAATGGTCATACATGTTTCTATTCCATTTCATGTGTATATCTGTCTATTGGGCTAATACCAAACTATTGTAGCTTTACAATATATCTTGATAACTATTATAGCAAATCCTCCAATTTTATTATTCTTCAAAATTGACTTATCTAGTCTGAGTTCATTACATTTCCATATATAAATTAGCTTCCCCGTCATCTGTTCTTTCACATATACATATACCTCCAATCCAATCAAATTTGTATGTTGTTAATCTCAATAAAAATACTTAAAATTTTTTAATGTACAAGCTATACATTAATAAGTTAAATAAATTAATTATAAGTAAACTATAATATAGTCAGTAAACTCCTTGACATCTGTCTGGGTAATGACTTTTTGGATCTGACTCCAAAAGCAAGATGTCAAAAGCAAAAATAAACAAGTGGAACTACATTAAACTAAAGTTTCTGCACAGCAAAGGAAACCATCAACAAAATAAAAATACAACCAACTGAATGAGAGAAAATGTTTGCATATCTGATAAAGGGCTAATATCTAAAATATATAAAAAACTCATACAACTTAAATAGCAAAAATCAAATAATCTGATTAAAAAATAGCCCGTGGATTCGAAAAGACATTTTTCCAAAAAAAACATCCAGTCAATAGGAACATGAAAAGGTGCTCAAACCATGAAATACCACCTCATGCCTGTTACAGTAGCTATTATTAAAAGGACAAGAATTAAGTGTTGGCAAGGATGTGCATTGTTGGTAGGAATATAAATTGGTGCAGCCACTATAGAAAACAGTATATCAGTTCCTCAAAATCTAAAAATAGAACTACCATATGACCCAGTAATTCCATTTCTGGATACTTTTCTGAAACAAAAAAACCTCCAAAACACACTAATTTTAAAAGATATATGCACCCCATATTCATTGCAGCATTATTTACAATAGCAAAGATATAGAAACAACCTGAGTCCATTGATTGGATGAATGGATAAAGAAAATGTGATACACACATGTGCACAAATACTATCCAGATATAAAAAGAATAAAATTTGCCATTTGGAACAACATGAATGGAGCTTGAGAGAATTATGCTAAATAAGTCAGACAGAGAAAGGCTGATACTGTATGATTTCACTTGTATGTGGAATCTAAAAACAAAACAAATAACCCTCCCCACACCCTGCTCCGCCAAGCTCACAGATACAGTAA
This sequence comes from Rhinolophus sinicus, assembly GCF_036562045.2. Lineage (NCBI taxonomy): Eukaryota > Metazoa > Chordata > Mammalia > Chiroptera > Rhinolophidae > Rhinolophus > Rhinolophus sinicus. The sequence continues at coordinate 109,836,726 of NC_133755.1, forward strand.
ACAAACTGCTGGTTGCTACAAGGATTGGAGGGCGAAATGGGTGAAGGGAGCCAAAAGATACAAATTTCCATCCATAAAATAAATAACTCATGGGAATATAATGTACAGCATAGTGTGTACATTTAATACTGTATCGCATATTTGAAAGTTGCTGAGAGAGCAGATTGTAAAAATCATCATCACAAGAGAAAAATTTATAACTATGTATGGTAATGGATGTTAACTAGACTTATTGTGATCATTTCACAATGTATGCAGATATCATATCATTGCGTTGTACACCTGAAACTATTAAATGTCAGTTGTACCTCAAGAAAGAGTAGTGTAAACTCTGAAACCGTATCAATAAACTTTTACATTCTCTTAAAAAAATAACTATAATTTATTTCTAAAACGATCTAAAGTGAGCTAGTATTTTTATCCTCTTCTTAAGCCCCAAAACCTAAACATATATCAATTATAGGTTGAATATCTATTTTCAAGCACTTTGTGGGTTTTTTTTTTCCTAGTTATCTGGATACAATATTCTAAATTGACAGTTCCCCTCATTATGAACATATTTCTCTATTATTTTATGATATCTATTGCTGCTGGTTAGAAACCTGCTTGGTTTAAAGTTTAATTAACCATTTTTGTTGGTAATCTGCCTTTTCTCCTGGAAGTTGGTAAGAGTGTCCCTTAATTCTTGATGTTTTCCAGTTTAACTATGATGACTCTAGGTGTGAATATATTTTTATACAGTCACTCCTCTGCATCCATGGGTTCTGCATCCACAGATTCAACCAACTATGGATCGAAAATATTTGAAAAAAAATGTTGCTGGCATGTACTATGTAATTAGGCCTATGATGATTGTGTTTGCACTGAACATATACAAACTTTATTTTCTTGTCACTATTTCCTAAACAATACAGTCTAACAACTATTTACACAGCATTAACATTGTGTTAGGTATTATAGTAATCTAAAGTAGATTTAAAGTATACGGGAGGATGTGCATAGGTTATATGTAAATACTACACCATTTTATATGAAAGACTTGAGCATGAGTGGATTTGGGTATCTACCGGGATTTCTGGAACTAATCCTCCACAAATGCCAAGGGATAACTGTAGGTCCTTATTTTACAGTTCACTTTCAAATTGAGGATGCACGTCTTTATTTAAATTTGGAAAATTCACAGCTCTTTTCCCTTCAAATATTACTTCTTTGTGATTCTCTCTTTTCTTCCCTTTTGGCAGTCTTATTTGTCTTTCAGTCTGTTGTATATATTTCTTAACACTTGGGTGACTATATAATTTATTGTCTAAACTGGGACATATTTCATAGTTAAATGGAGTGCCACCAATAATTATATCAAGACAACAGATGTAAATTGGAACTCTCCCGGGCATACTAAGGTATATGATCTCTCTACTTAACATTCTTTCATATTTTATTCCCTATACTGTGATCTGGATAAATCCACTATAATACTTTCCAATTTATTATTTTTTCTCTTTATTGCCTTTGCTCCAAAGCTTACCACAACTTTTCAATTTTTTACTTTTTTTTAGAAAAATAATTTATTCACTATTCACAATGATTATTGCTCAAATAGTCATTATTTTAGCAAGGACTTGCAAATGCTTGCCATTTTACAGGCACAATGTCATTGGCAGGACACAGCCAGACATGTTTTCCAAAAAGTCACCTTGGATGATTGTTTTTTTAAGTGTAAACAAACTTGACTCAAAATGTATTCAATGGCTTATGTAAATGCTTTACATAATGTATAACATGTGAGAAAAAGAATTTGTCTATTCACTTAGTCCAACATATTTTGTTGGTGTCCTCATTTTGTATTGTTTTAGCTAGAGGATACTTTCCCTTTACATAGCACTTACTTTTTTTAAAATTTAGCTTTCAATTATAGTTGACATACAATATTATATTAGCTTCAGGTGTACAACATAGTGATTAGACATTTATATACCTTACAAAGTGATCACCCTGATACGTCTAGTACCCATCTGATACCATACCTAGTTATTACAAAATTATTGACTATATTCCTTATGCTGTATTTCATATGCCTGTGACTATTTTTATAACTGAAATCTTCCCATTTGAGACAACATGGATGGACCTAGATAGTATCATGCTAAGCAAAATATGTCAGACAGACGAAGACAAATACCATATAATTTCACTTATGTGTAGAATATTAAAAACAAAAAAAAACCAGAAACAAATTCATAGATCCAGAGAACAAATTGATAGTTGCCAGATGGGAAAGGATTTAGAGGGATGGGTGAAAAAGTTTAAAGGGATTAAGAATTTTTTATTTCCATCAATAGATTTTTAATTTTCAAGCTGTCTAGTCATTCTACTTTTAATTAAAACTGACTTGTTTCACTTGTCTATTTTTCATATTCTAAAAAAATTCATATAGTTTTTTCATTTTTCTCCTTAAGTATTCAAAGCATACTTATTCTAAAGTTTTGGCTAGACAGCTCTATAAAATTTCACCTGGAATGAAATTACATTGCAATTGCTGATTTTTGGCTGGATCACTTTTAATAGCATTAGAATTCTTCATGTGTTTTAAAATTTTGTTTTGTAGCCTCATTTTAAATGACATTCCCCTAGGCCCCCATCTTTTTCTTCACACTTCTCTGTCTGGGGGTTTTGAAGCTTCGTTCTCTCAACTTCCTAAACCCTACCTCATCACCAGATACTGTACAGCATTGCAGAACACCTGCCCAACGTTTCGGCAGGGACATGACATCAGGTCCCAGGCCAGGGGCATTTGGCGCAGTTCCTCAGGTGCACAGCGTATTTGGTCCTCTCTCTTTTAAAGCACTCTACAAAACTATCACCCCAGGCAGTGGGTGGCTGCAGATTTTCAAACTCCTTTCACCAGAAGGAGCCCTACTTAGCCCATTTTCAAACCTGGATCCAGTCTTCTGATTTCCATGGAACACCTTCAATCTTTCATTCCCTGAATTCCCAACTGCCACTGTCTACTTCAGGATTGGAGCCCAGTGAGGCTGCAGCCTCAGTTCTGTTTAACTCTTTACATTTTTCTTCTGTTTCTGGTACACAGGGATGCTTAACAGGTTTTGAACCCAGACATGTGTTTTGGGTTTTCCCTGACATATTTTCATATGTTTTTGTTGTGTATTGGATCAGAGGAGGTACATTAAAGCATGAACTGTTCTATTTTGACCAGCACACACATAATTTGAAGTGAAGAAGTAAATTGTATTTCTTTTAAGCTAACACAGGTGATTATAAAATACCCAGATTTACAAATTTGGAATACAGTCAGAGACGGATTTTCTTTGTACAAATCTCTGAAATATTTTTGTAAATGTACAATACTAAGTGGTAGTACTAACGGGATGAACAGAACCTTTCATACATAGAATCACTTAAAATATTTTTGGCCAATATGCAATAATTTCTTTTTTAAATTGCATCATGTAGAAATTTTTTCTATGAGCTGAAGCACTTTTTGGTGTTATATGACATTATGACTTGGCTATTTTGAAATTAGAGATATTTTACTCAGTAGAAAAAGACAAAAGATTAAATTTTCTATGCACAAATAATAGTGTAACCTACAAAAGAAAAGGAGGAAAAGCATATTCACTCAAGTGCTTTGAATAGTGCCTGGCTCTCAGTAAATATCTGTGGAAAAAATGAATGGATAATATCTGAGCCTCACGCCACTTCTGGTTACACTACTGGAGTAAGGGAATGGGGTAGGGAGCACACTGTAGATGGGACGGGGATTAGGACAGCATCGAAGCTCACAGATATAAGGTAATAGATCGGGTGAGAGTGAGAAGTGAAGTGAAGGATAGGGTTAGTGTAATTGTCAGGGTGTTTGCTTTATAACCTGGTTGTGAAAAACAGTAATTTTTTTTTTGACATTTTTATATGGTTGTGAGTTTTCTGAGTCACATCACAACCATTATGTCAACTCAGCCATGTCTAAGTGTCCTACTTCCCATTTTGAGACCGTTTTACTGAGCTTTCCTCATTACTCAGAAGTGAGGAGAGACAGGCCACAGGGTGAGGTTATATGTGGATATCATGCACACTGTGAAGGGAACACATTTGGACGAGAGCAGTGCATGAGTCATCTCCCTGGTGCAGTGCCTGGATTCTGGATGCTAAAGAGAAGGTCATGGGTGCACTGGCATGGGTGGCCAGCAGTTTCCCAGCAATACAGTTTTACCATTCATACCCACCCAAGCCCATTGAGGAGAATCAAAGGAATAAGGCTGGATCTTGAAAGCATCAGCCAGACAGAATGACTACAGCTGAGTCACTGTAGCCTCAGCCTAGCTCTGCTCCCATCCCAGCCCTTGTAGACTATTAGTGCATGCACCCTCCTTTTCTAAATTGTTATGTGAGAAGCAAGGACCTCTCTTTGGATTGCTTAATCCTAAGACCCATTCCTGAAAGAAGAGCTGTTCAATAACTGTTGACTCAACTGCTTTATATTAAAGGACACAAAATGTAACAATAGTGTGTGTGACAATATTTTGATGATCACGCCTCACTCAGCATTACAAAGCTTTCTGTGAGTCACTGTATACCTTAAGCCACAACATACTCTGCAGCTGAACATGAATGTATCTCCTTTAATTCCTCTCACAGGTTAACACTTGCTCTCAGTTTATCATCAGCCAAAGACTGTTGACAGCAAATTAAACTTTGAGAAACTTTCTGAATAGGTAAGGAAACCAGTTCCAGGAGGTTCAAATGACTCTTACTTCTTAGACTGGTTTCCAGGGGTTGTAACACTGTGAAGAAGATGGACCAAGACTAATCAATCAGAATTAAATACTGAACCAGAGAGACAGGGAGGGGAGTTATGCCACAAATCGTCATGTTTGTTGAGTTGTTGCTATAGTATTAACAGTGAAAAGGGTTATACTTGCTTCTCTAATACCCATGTCATTGGAAAGGATCACCAGGTGGTGGTTTCCTCTTCCCTGTGATCCATATATTATCTAACAGAGAGGAAGAGAACTTATGTTTGGACCCTTGTACACAGGATTTTCCTTATACTGCTTTTTTTTCTTTCATCCTCATATCAATTGTCACCTCCTTTTTATACATACAGAAATGATAGATGGGAGGTAAATAACCTGGCCAAGGTCATCAGCTTTCAATGAGAGCTAGAACTAAAATGCAGGAAGGCCACAACATAATGGGTAAGAGACTAGACTGTTGAACCCAGCTCTCAGTTTAGTCACTTGATTCTGTGCACTTCTGTCAGGTTGCTTCACCTTCTTGTGCCTCAGTTAACTCAGTTTTAAACCTGGAATAATCATCAAACCTCCTCCTAAGGTTATGCATTGTTTAAGTAAAGCATTCTCAGTACAGCTTGACACACAGGCATTTTTCTTTTGTTATTCGTGGGCATATAAATTGGTGTTCCCTCTTTGAAAGGCAATTTGGTAATTGTTTAAACGTGAAGTCTAATATATCAGTATTATTACAATTGTTAAAATTTGTGATATAATTGAGAAATATATGGAAAAATTAAAAGTTTAAATTTAAAATGTGCATCTTCTTTGACCCAGCAATTCTGATTTAGGAGTTTATACTCCAGCTGTACTAACACATGTGCACAAAAGTATTTACGCACAATGTTCATTTCAGCACTGTTAATAATAGCAAAGATGGGGAATACATAGAAGTATTAATGGGGAACAGTTTAAATAAATTAAGATACTTACAATGTACTGTATGACCTCCAAGATATATTGCTAATTAAAACAAAAGGTGGCACAGGATATTACTTGTATAATTTTGCCATTTGTTTTCTGTGTGTGTGTGTATGGGTGTGTGTGTATACAATCATGCTCCACATAACGATGTCTTAGTCAACAATAATGGAGCTGAAATATTCCTATCACCTAGTAACACTGTCATAATATTGTAGTGCAATGCTACACTATTTTGAAGTAAATTTAGGGTAGCCTAAGTGTACAGTCATGCCCTAGGCCTTCACATTCACTCACCACTCACTCACTGATTCACCCAGAGCAACTTCTAGTCCTGCAAATTCCATGGCAAGTGCCCTACACAGGGGTACCATTTTTTGTTTTATACCATATTCTTATTTCTTTCTGTGTTCAGAAATAGATATTTACCATTGTGTTACAGTTGCCTACAGTACTCAGTCCAGTCACACGCTGTACAGGTTTGTAGCCCAGGAGCAATAGGCTATGCCTTACAGCCTCGGTGTGTAGTGGGCTATGTCATCTAGGCTTGTGTAAGTGCCCTCTATGATGTTCACACAACAACAAAACCACCTAAGGACACATTTCTCAGAAAATATCCACATCATTAAGTGACACATGACTATGATACAAACATCAATACTTGTGTGTGTATTAAGTAGACCTGAATTTATACACAAGAAATTGGTTATCATTGGTAGCCTTTGGAGAAGGAGGTTGGGGACTTTGTGACTAGGATCAGGAGAATTACTTTTCATTGCATATTTGTTTGCGCTTAATTTTTTATGCAAATTTTTTTCAATAAAAAGGAACTAATTAAAAAAACTACTCTATTGCATTATTGATCTAAGGAGAATCACCAGCTACTGATATGCACGTGGACTGAGATAATCCCTTAATACTGTAGGTAGTACTTTTGTGCAATTTAGGGGTATGTAAGAATCAGGCTGCCCGGTGAAGGGCAGCTCATAGTCATTTCCAAGATCCAGAGGACCCCTCTGAATGTGAAAGACAGACTTGGACTCACTACACTTTTGTCAGTAGAAGAATTAGGCTTCAAAACAAACATCTGGAACACATTTTGGTATTTCTTTGATATCTATGACTCTTCTCTCTAAATTCTACTGTTTCTTCAGCTTCATCTCTTTATTAGTCAGCTCAGGCTAGTATAACAAAATATCACAGACTGGGTGGCTTAAAAAGCACCAATTCATTTCTCACAGCTCCGGAGGCTGAGAAGTCCAAGATCAAGGTGCTGGCCTATTCAGTTCCCTGAATTCCCTGGTTAAGGCCCTTTTCCTGACTTGCAGATGGCCACCTTCTCACTGTGTCCTCACATGGGGGTGCAGGGGTAGACAGCAAGCTCTGTGGTGTCTTCTTATCAGGACACTAATCCCATCAAGGGTCTTCACCCTTATGACCTCATCTAAACCTAATTACCTACAAAAAGCTACATCTTCAAATACCATTACATAGGGCTTAGCACTTGAAGATACAAATTATTGGGGGACACAATTCAGTCCATAGCACATCTCTAATTTTCATTTCAGCTAAAATATTCATTAAGTTTATTAATTTTGTAATGATATTAACTATATCACTACTTTGTTGGTTTCTAAAATTCATGAAATTTCCTTAATTACCATACAGAATGCCTGCATCCCAGGTCAACTGCCTAGAATTCATAGCTTTAAACACCCTGTTTAAATGGTACATATTGAAAGTTCGTCAGAGAGGTAGTTGGGAAACACTATCTTAGGTTATGCATCTATTCAAATTCTATATACTCCAAATTCTCCTCCTAATGTAATTTCCTCAAAAAGGCCTTCCCTCATACTACTGAAATAACAGGACACTCTACCTTTTTAACTCTTGATAGCAGTGTTAATTTTCTTCTTAGCATCGATCACAATTTGTAACTACTTTATTTTTATATCTTTTTTACTTTATTTTCTGATTCCTCTATCAAAATGCAAGATCCATGAAGACAGGGACTATGGCTGTTTGTTCACAAACGTGTCCCCGTACCCAGCACAAACATTAAATTGGAACCAATGTCCTTGGATCAAGTCAGATAAGAAGGATATGTATTTGGGCAATGACATATCTGTCACTGCTTTTGTGGATCTCTCTCTCAGTCATTGGCCATGAGTTTTTATCTTAGGTTGCTCTCAAAAGTAGTCATAAAAATTTATCTACTTGGTGTGAATCCAATATTGAAGTTATTGCTGATTGTGTCTTATTCCCTCTATTATCACACAGGTGCTATGTCTCTAACCAGAAAAAATTTTATCTCCCAATATTTGTAGGTAATTATTTAAGATAATATTTAATGATACTTTTTTGTTTTTATACTTTTTGAAGTTTCCCTCTCCATTATGGCTAGGAGGAAGCTCTAGGTTTTATGCTCAAACATAGCCACTCTATAGTGACATGTATGACTGGCATATGCTTTCCCCTCCCCCTTTTGGCTCTACTTTATGAATCTTATTGTAAATATCTCCTCTTTCTCTTTTTGAATAATCCATCTCAAATACTTCCCGGATGAATTAAAATGTAAGTACATTAAATTGATGACAATAAATTCTAGTTTTTATATTATGTTATTATTTTTCCATTGTACAAGGTCTTCATTGCTAAGATTTGCGACTATGACATATTTTGTTTTTTTGTTCAATACTATCACCATCTGGTCTCTCTCTGTCCGTAATCTTTTCCCTATTTTCTCCTCTTCCCTCCCACCAAAATGCTGTCACCAAAGACATGTTTCTTTACCATTATACAACTGTTGCTGCCACCTCCTGTATCACACAATGTCCCGTAAGATCTTGCAGTGTGCCACAAGCAGTTGCTTCTTCAGTTTGTACCCAGCGTTGCTGTCGCTTCTTTGTCCCATTTATCGCATCCTCTTGGCTTCATCTTCTCTTCTTTATTTTACAACACCTCTAATGTTCCTGCCACATAAACTACTACCAATATAAAATCCCACGTCATTTGTTTCCCTTTTAATAATTCTTGAAATCCACTTACTTATACAAATCTCTTTAAGCCTCAGAAATAATACTCACCTATCACTACCTAAATTTTCTGGATATAGATAATAATTATAGTGCTTTATTATATTAATTCTATTGGTGAATAGTTCTATGTAACTTAAATAAAGCATTAGAAGTAGTCCTTTAAACCGCTCTGCCTCAACCAAAAATATGATTAAATGTGTGTGTGTGTGTGTGTGTGTGTGTGTGTGTATGTGTGTTTCCCCAAAGTCCTTTCAGGATGATGTAACATAATAAATTTAGCAGAAGAAGAATTATAATTGAGTACAGTGTTCCAAATTTATTACTTAGTACCGAATACAGCAGGTACTAAATTGAACTGAAGAATAAAACTAAAGGAGGTATCATAGGAAAATCAAGTGGAATCTTGTAAAATTAAAGACTCTGCCTTTCATATAAATTGTTTAGTAGACGGCATTTGACTAGGACTGTGGAAGAAAACTGCAAAGCCTATTTACTTTAGACATGGTTGCATTCACTGACATGCTTCAACCTGGTGATAAATCAGCTTGGAAACCTTTTACATAAAGAGATGTCACTATAAATTAGCTTTTACATTTTGTCTTAAGTAGTATCATCATAAAATATTTAATCAAGACACTAAAACTGTCAAAGTAGGTGGATAATTTGAGAGCTAGTGTTTTTAAAAATCCAATTCTTTCATGTCGGGCTATTTCCTTGTATATAAATTTTGATCTGTAAATTTACCAGAACTTGCCACAATAGATAATTTGTTCAGAAATTATAACTATCACAAATGCTTGGCATTCACTGATACTAATTAAATACTTTGTTAAACACTAACAAGAAGAGACTAAATTTAAAGAAAATAACACACCAAAATGCTTTGTCCTATTTTGTTCTGACACAGAAAGAAAATATCCTTGCTGTGCAGCTGAACTTTTCTGAATTTCTTTTAGTTATCTATCTTTCCATTATTTCTCAATTATGTCACAAATTTTAACAATAGATTTCATATACAAAACTGAATTTGATTTTTGCCACACCCTTATTAGGCAGGGAGAGTAGGAAACAGATAATAAAACTGAAGCTTTGATGCATCACTGGGTGCCCCTCTGTCCTGGTTTTTCAAACTTCAGAAGGCAGCAGGAGCTCATCTTTTGGCTGCTTGCCAGGGTTACCATCTTGCTTGTTTCTTTTTAGTGGTGGGTCCTTGTTTTCATTTTCACTGGCTCTTTGACACACAGGCTGCACCAGTTACCTGTTGCCTGCCTCAGACTCTTCTTGCCTTGGTGACTTGTTTATTTCTGCATTCTGACATTGACCTTTGACTTTACTGTTTGCTCTTTGCCTCCATGCAAGGGCAGAGGCCATGGAAGTCACTTCCTGCCATCATCCCCAGTCCCTTGAGCCTATCTGAGCAGGGCCAACTCTGTCCCATCCCCCTCCACCCCCTCATCCCCCAACACACACACACACACACACACCACAACAGGGAGGTCAGAGGGAAATCAGACACCCAGCTGGGGAGCAATGAAATTCAGATGATAACTCAAGTAAAAGCACTTTTAGAAAATGCCATGAGAATTGTAGAAAATGACAACCATCACAAATACTTGACTATTATCAATCATTACCACACTGGCTAGATTCATCAAAAAAACAATTACTATGAAGGCAGATTTTATTTTTTAAAACTGAAGTAATAAATTCCCCTGGTATAGACTTGAAACAACATCTGTTGACTTCATTAGGGAAGAAATGCTTCAAGGATGAATTCTTTCCCTAAACTTGGATGTCTTTTCAACAGATGATACATCTGAAACAATAGGTAGGGAGCAGGTGTGTGATGGTCTGAGTCTTAGCTTGCATTTGGCAAAACTCAGACTACAGAGTGAAACCATTAGAGATGTTGTCAGTAAGACTGATGATGTTATGCATTTTGAAATTGTCCTTGACATATTACATAAAATGCACAATTTATAAAGACACATCATGAATCGTAGCAAAATGTAACACAGAATACACCCTTTTTCAGGGGCAAGGATTATATTAGTTCAGTGAGGAACATTCCAATTGAGTTAAGACAGGTTCTGAAATAATTCTACCAAAATGTCGTTGTAAACCATTCACAGAGTCAAGTGAAAAGAGAAGCACAAATGAACTGAGAGGAGGTTATTTAAATAATGGATAATGAACCTGAATCCTAAGTGCCACCCCAATGTGTTAACCTGGGCTTCTTAAGCAGCAGGGCATTTGCCTCATGTACAAGAAGAAACCAGAGGCATATCTTTCTAGATCGACTGGGTCAACTTCTTCGTCTCTCCTGACCCCAATCATTGATAATTTAAATACTATTTTATATTAAAACAGAAACACATATATGATGAAGTATAATTTTAAACCCCCACAGATTTTTTTTTTTTAATGAAGAGTAAGAATTCAAAGAAATCTTGTGCTTGTATCGATTGGCCTCCCCTCCCACTAATGGTATGCCTCCATCTGCCTTTGACTTAAGGATACCAACATGGATATGTTGGAAAAACCAGAAAGATCCAGTAGTCACTCCTTACCTGCAGAGCATATGTTCCAAGACCTCCAGTGGATGCCTGAAACCACAGATAATACCAAACCCTTTATATACAGACAGTCCCTGACTTAACAATTTTTCGACTTTACCATGGAGCTAAAGTGATATGCATTCAGTAGAAACTGTACTTCGAATTTTGAATTTTGCTCTTTTCCTGGGCTTGTGATACGTGGTACAATACTCTCGTGATGCTGGGCAGTGGCGTGGGCCACAGTGAGCCACAGCTCTCAGTCAGCCACGTAATCACGACAGTCGACAGCCAATGCTCTATAGTGTAGTCACTGTGTAGGATGATTTTGCCCAACTCTAGGCTGATCTAAGTGTTCTGAACATAGGTGGGCTTGGCTAAGCTACGATGCTTGGTAGGTTGAGTGTGTTAAGTGCATTTTCAACTTAACAATATTTCAACTTGCAATGGGTTTACCAGGCTGTAACCCCATCGCAAGCTAAGGAGCATCAGCACTATGTTTTTTCCTACATGTACATGCCTATGATAAAGTTTAATTTATAAATTAGGCACAGTAAGACATTGACAACAATAACTAATAATAAAAAAGAACAATTATAACAAGTACTGTGATACCATGGCAGTCAATCTGATAACTGAGAGGACTACTGAGTGACTACTGGCTGGGGAGCATATACAGCGTGGACACGCTGGACAAAGGAATGATTCGTGACTTGAGTGGGATGGAGCAGACAGTGCAACATGTCATCACGCTACTGAGAATGGCACATGACGTACAACTTATGAATTATTTCTGGAATTTTCTACTTAATATTTTCAGACCACGAGTGACTGTGGGTAACTGAAACTACAGAAAGCAAAACAAGAGATAAGGGGGGGGTATGGATTACTGAATAAGAATGTGTGTATCTAAGTATGGAGTCAAAATGGACTGACAGAGCACAACCTCAGGAATCCTGGCACAACTCCAGAGACCAAGGCTGAAATCCATGCAAAGCTCGATTTTCCTTCCTCATTTCCTCCCGTCCTTTCTTTCCACAGAACTAAAGCAGAAAGTCATTGAATTTCAGGGTTCAGAGAGATTTTTTTAGGACCATTAAATCCAATCTTCGTATTACATAAAATCTAATTAATGGTTTTCAAGAGTCTTTTGGAATACTTTCAATGACAGGAAACTCATTACTTTGTAAGGAAGCTCTTTCTACCTTCCAAGTGTACTTTCTAAACAATTCATTAAATGGGAATTGTTTAGAAAGTACAGCCTTGGTATGACTGGTTTCTAAGGTCAAATATAAGAAGGAAAGTTGGCCTTAGAAATCTATTTATCCTGGCTTCTCATTCAGGGCTATTTTTACGAAACTTTAGTGGAAATAATTATAAGTTGGTCTAAAAGAAACTAGCTTGGCAAAACTCTGGAAGTCCCAATTCAAGCTGGGGAGGAGGTGGGGAAAGAACAAATGACATCACAGGAAGTTATAGACTCTAATTCAGTTGTGAAATATTAGAACTACTGACCATCTCCTAAGACTGGACAGGAAGTTCTTACTCCACTTTTGGGGCATGGAGCTTGTTTACTGAAGAATACTTCCTCCTTCGGTGCTCATGCTCCTCTCCTGAGTACCAGAGTTTGCAGGTAGCCCAGACACACACCATTACCTCAAGGGAAAAAAATGTTTAAAGCTATTGTCCTATTTTTGAATCAACAAAATTAAATAATCTATAATAAATCATAGGTGATCGTAGAATTATACAAAAATATTTACAAAAAATTCTACAAAAAAAATCACAATGATTCAATAATTACCCTCAGTTGTAGAACGTCAACTGCATGTGACTTTCAAAAAAAATCTTAGAACATAATTTTGAAGTGATAAAAAGATTTTACCTGTAATTAAGCAATTGATTATTGTCTCATATCAAGTGCAGAACTTCTCTAAAGATTTTACTTGCATTTTGTACATTTTTTTCATAATATCCACCATGCTAGCAGATCATCACCACTACCCTTTAATGCCATATTAACTGAAAACTCTACAAAAAGGATATGATATGTATGAAAGCCAACCATATTTGGGGATCCACAACCTGACATTCAGCTCCTGCTCATCTTACCTGAAAGGAAAGCTTACAGTGGATGTGCCTGGAGTTTTCAAACTCTTTTCATTAGAGAGACCTATGAGGAAAACCATCCTATTCATACAGCACAAATGAAACTCTAGTGACCCAAACCTTTTTTAACTGTGATTTGACATCCAAGGATAATGAGGCATGTGAAAAATACCAGTAGCATTAAAAAGAATAAGCAAACAGAAAAACATGAGCATACAAAAAAACTGCCTAGAGATAACAATCTAAGCTTTAAATTATTCCAAGTTTAGATCTAAGTTCAATCATAACAGCTGTGTGAGGTGTACTGTATTATTCAATTTTAGAGATGAAGAAATTAAGGCATAATTCACCCTGCCTCTCCCTCTGCTGCATTCACAGGCTGCTACCACACATGCCCAGAACCGTCTGCTGGTTCTTTAGTGGCCCCCACACAAACACTAGGCCTGTGCCACCAGAGTGTCCCCAGCAATTCTGTCAGAGACGGCTGCCCTCACAGTGGTCATGGCGCAGAATGATGGCTGTTTTCATACTTCAGATGGAATTCCACCTTTTCGGCTTCAAAGCCAGAAGTAGAAATCTAGCTAATCAGACTTAGAAAGCAAAGATCTCACATACAGGAGAAACAATTTAAAATCAAGTTATTAACAGAAAAACGATAAAGATAAACTCAGTCATTTCCAAAAAAATAATAAATAAATAAAAAGACTTCAGAATTGAGCAGTGTGGTGGAAGAATTAGAAAATAAATTATCAGCAGGAAAATAGAATGAGCAAAAATCCAACAACAAGCCCAAATACATAATGATGTAAAAAGATTTCAGCATCAGTTAAAAGAAGTGACACACCTGATTTGTTAAAAAGCTCAGAGAAATAATGGAAACAGTTGAAAGGCCAATGAACACTTTTAAATAAGCAGGAGAGCTTATTAAAGAAGCGAAAACTAATAATGAGTGCCGTATCAAGAAAAACTGACACATGGCACTGGGTCATTCAGAAACAGACAGCTTGCAAAACACTGTCAAAGTTCCTGGGGACAAAGTACCATCATGCACTTTTCCAGGGGAAGTGGCAGACCCTGAAAATTTCCTTCAGTAAACAGGAAGGCAACCAGGGCACTGTACGATTACAGTCACCAGAACTTTGTGAAAGTGAGAAACAAAGAGAAGCCAACATATATGGGACAAGTTCTAGAACACTATCCTGGAAGAACACAGGATGAAGTGCAACAGTGTGAGCAACTATAAAAATTTCTGACTCTAGAAGAAAAAGTGCATTGAGAACTGGAAAACTATGTATCAGCTATATATACGATGTCAGAGGTGTAGTAGACTTGGGGGGTTATCACTTCGTGAGGGGTGTAAATGTCTAATCATTATGTTGTTTTTGTACACCTGAAACTAATATAATAAAAAAGAGAAAGACAAAAAGGAATTGGAAAACTAAATGCAGCAAAAAGGAGGAAAATTTCAAGTTAAACACAGAGGATATACCTATGCTTCTTCATAATAAATATGAAGATGATCAAAAGCAAAAAAGAGAAACAATAAAGAAACAGAAATTGCAGCTGAAGTTTGCAAAAAAACCAGAAAAGTATATAAATGTCAATGAAATGTTTCTCATATTTAAAGAAGAGGAAGAAAAAGAGAAAACTTAGCAGCAAGAACCCCAATGCCAGTTTAAACTAAAATTACAATCAGGAAGTTATAACCAAGAGAAGAAAAAACAAAAGAACTTTTGAGGCTTGAAAAGGAGTAAGGGAAAAGGCAGGAAAAAAACCCCAGGTAACTTCTGACGAAATTTCCAGGTTTCAAGAACAAGATTTACATCAATTTGAATTGAAAACTCTAGATAGACAGGCAAAGGAAGATGAAAAGTCAGAATAAAGACTAGAAAAATTAAGAGTGAAAATACCGGGTGGTGCCAAAAAATGTATACACATAACTTGTATTCACATCTTTTGTTATTGGTATATATTGAGTATTACAATTTTAATACAGTTTTTTCCTTTCTTAAAGAGTGTATACATTTTTTTGGTACCCTCTGTATGTTGGTAGAGATCTCTTTAAGCTTTACCAACTTACCAAAGGTTGGAAAGAATAAACTAAAGATATAGGACCTTCATGTTCTGGGCCATTTCTACAATATTCCACAATAGGGCTATCCCAACGTAGAGGCAAAGAGAATAGAGAAGATTATGAGATAATGAAATTGGTACATAGTTGATGAGAATGTTAGCATATTCAGTTACTCTGGGATATAACTTGACTTAACCATGTTCTTTAAGTATCACTAATCAATTAAGTATCACTAATAAATTGATTAGTAGCCTAATAATTAATTGATTGGGCTACCAATTGACTAGTAGCCCAATCAATTAATTATTATATTGTATATGGATTGACAAGTATTAAGTTCCATAGTCACACTGACATTAATATTTCCTATTTATACTAAAAGGGCATTTAGTTTATATGGTGGCCTATTATTGATGTAAAAGCTATTTAAATAAGTTTATGTTACAAACACTATTTTATTTAATGCATAGAACATTTAAAAGGTATTTTGTTTTTTGTTTATGGCATAAATTTAATTGGGACAATTTTAGAGTGACATTTTTTAAACCAAAAATTTGCAACTTTTAGAACTTAGAGGTGAGTTAGCTTGAGCAACAAAAATATACGGTTTTCTTTTTAGAGTTATAAAAAGTTAACACTTTTTCTAAGTTTAACAAATTGATAGGCAATTCCTGTATTATTGTATAATAAGCTTTTTATATTTGTTTGAACCAAAAAAGAAAGAAAGAAAATGAAAAAGAAACTAAAACAGACACACTCCCCAAGGGACACTAAGTCATAACAGAGTGGATATTCAAACCCAGCTTGTTAGGTCCTAGAGTTCATCTCTTAACCACTAGGTAGACCGCCTTGCATAGCAGAAAACTTCAAAAA
Organism: Rhinolophus sinicus; assembly: GCF_036562045.2. Classification (NCBI taxonomy): domain Eukaryota; kingdom Metazoa; phylum Chordata; class Mammalia; order Chiroptera; family Rhinolophidae; genus Rhinolophus; species Rhinolophus sinicus. The sequence goes on from NC_133755.1 coordinate 109,853,104, forward strand.
TCTAATATTTATTATCATGGATACTGAGAAGGTATTATCGCCTTAAAACAAGAACAGGATCTTCTGCAAAAGGCATAGAGACCAAGAAAGTGCTCTTAAAGGTTAAAAACATGAATGAGCAAAATAAAATAGAAGGACCATAAAACAAGTTTTCAGAGGTACCAAAATGGTGATTCCACGGGATTCTGTTTATGCACCACCCCAGGTCTGCAGTATCTGAACCGAGCAGCGACTGGCACTGTTCCCATGTTTATGGGCTCCGCTGCTGCTGCTGCTACAAAGGGGCCCGCTGTGATACGAGCTACCTTTGGTCCCTCAAGTCACCTCAGGACACAAGCTGACAGCACCTTGGATCCTGCCCCGAGGATTCCTTGTTTTTGCTGAGGAACTTGTTGGCAGCAATGAAAACGCAACCTGCAACTGTGGAGGAGTTACCCTGTGGAACTATCCTTGACAAAAATGAGATGGGACTGGGCAAATACACTCTTTTCCTTCGGAAGGACTGTGTGGAAAAGTGTAGCTTTCAGCTTCCTTTCTGACGATCTCTTGTAGGCCCTAGCAATCAGCTTTTCATGAAGCTGTGGCCTTCCTTGCCTCACACCCATTTTCTCTCACTCTTGCCTGTCTGATATTAATCACACTCCCCGACAGTAAGTTTTTACCTCATGTGCTGTTTTCTAGGAAATTCAGTCCGAGACAAGTCTTCAGAAAATGGCGGAGTCAGTCCTCAGGAGCTGCAGGGGTGGCCATTGTTTCCAGAGGAGTCTTGATCTCGCGGGATCTTGGGAATTCTCCTGGGGCAGGCAGGGGGTGCTGGGATGAGACACACCTGTGTGCTCCCGGTGCCCAGGCGCTCCGTAAGGAATCTGGCTGTCACCACCTATCAGGAAGCACCCAATGCTCATGGACGCCTTAGCCTCCCCTCCCACCACTCGGAATGTGCAGGCCCCTCCCAAGGTCAGACGGTGCCGTGAACTGCACATGCGCGGGCTGTAAATCCATGGACTTCCGGGAGCCTTCCAGGAAGGGCTCCTCGAGTGCCCAGAAGAATGAATGAAAAAGACCCTTTCTTAGACATAGCAGCGTGGAATTTCAAAGCACCAAATAAAGAAAGGATGAGAAGAATTTCAATGGGAAGAAAATACTGTATTATTTACGAAGGAACAAGAATCAGTGTGGTGTGAGCAACCCTGGAGGCTGGAAGACAGGGCAGTAACGCCTTCAAAGATTATATGCAGCCATATTCCCAGCCACGGGTGAAAGCAAAACAAAACAAAATGAAAAATTTAGACATCAAAGAATCAGATAATTTACCCCCCACACACCTTTTAAAAAGTTACCTGAGAGTATACTCTAGGAAAACAAAGGCACATCCAAGAAAAAGGAAGACAGACTCAGGAAACAGTAGTTTAACATGGAAGGGCAAGAAAGAGAAGTTCTAGGAAAAATGGTAGGCAGAAAATTAAAGACAAAGCTGGCCAGACTGGAACAGGAGGGTGGAGGTCTGGGGAAAAGGTAGCTGCATGGACTTCTACAATGAACAGTCCAAAGACGGGAAGAAGATGATCAAAGCGGATGATGCAAGAAATCAAGAAAGCAATGTGAAATTTGAGGCAAAAATATGTAAGAAACTCATTATTTTAAAATGAAGGAAATTATAATGTTGCATAATTTTAAATAATTGGAGGAGTGTAAGAAAAATTAATCCATAAATCTTGATGCTTGGAATTGTCCAGCAATGGCACAAGATCATGAAATTGGAGACAGAGGTGTAATTCCAGCCCACTATTTGGCTCAATAGTCAACCATATTTACAGAATAATAGGAATATAATGCTGTTTATTTGTCTTCATATTTTTATCACACATCTACATATGAAGCAAGAGAGATTTGGTTATGGTGGAAGGGTAAAAATATAAAGGGTGGAAATGTAATGATACAGTGCAAGACAGGAGGAAACAGGACTGTACATATTCTTATGGAATGGGGAGTTAATAAATACTGTTGAAGTTTGATGGGAAAAGAAAATAGAGATTTAATTCTTATTTTTAAAGTTACAAAGAAAAGCAATTAAAAATGATGAAAATGGTAGATACTAAAATGTGTAGTTGAAGGAGATAAATGTTAAGCTAGTCTTATTCTCACCTTTCCCACTGGGAAATCAGTAGACTTCAAAATGTGATAAATCAAGAAATGGAATAATAATACTATTTAGAGTCATGGAGATAGCCAACCTAAGTCAAGAGGGTGCTTCTGAGTGCCTCTGGCTCTGGGTGAGGAAGAGTTGTACAGGAGGGCACAGAATTTTCTTCATAAACTTTCTGAAGTCTTTGATTTGTTTCATGTCTTACTTTGATAAAAAACAAATACAAAATTATTTTAAATGCTGTCCGTATACAGATGGCAAATTAAGCCACAAGAAATCAATGAAATTACTTTGGGGTAGAGTGCAATGAAAAGTGAAGAGGGATACCTAGCACAGAATCCCAAGGCATGTCAATAGTTACAAGGAAGCCAGGCAGTCCAAGGACACAGGGATGGCACTAACAGGAAGGCAGGGCAGCAAAAGAGGAAAGTGAGACACAGAAGCCACGGGGAGAGGGTGAGCTCAACTGTCTCAAATGCTGCAGAGGTCAAGCAAGATAAGGACCTAGAATGTCCATTGGATTTGACGAAATGGAGAAGATTGATGGTAGGTATAGCCAGAGAACAATCTGTTGACAAAGAAGCTGAGAAACAGCAGCAGCAGGTTTAGCTGATGCTAAAGTTTGGGGGTAAAAGAGAGGAAAGTACAAGGGTAGCCACCAGTGACACTGAATCAAAGGGCCATTTTGTGGTTGTCAAGTATAGAGAGAGATGGACGTATTCAAATGCTGATAGAAAGGTGTCAGTGGAGAGGGAGAGGTTCAAGATAGAAGGATGTGGGAGGGTGGACTCCAGAGACCAGCAGAGGGATTCCACAGATAAAGGCACTTCCTCCTCTGAAGCAGGAGGAAGGAGAGGGCAGATGATTGATGTAATTACAGTTAGATGTGCAGGAAGGAGGGCAGGAATTAGGGGAAGCTCTTGTCTGACAGCTTCTAATACTGCTGTGAATGAAGAAGCCTGCCCTATGTCTCTGAAAGACAACAAGCAAGCGCACTAGGATTTGGTTATTGTTTGATTTTTTTCCAGCACTCAGAAATCCAGTGCAGAGAAAAGACAGGCAGAGAGCTGGATTCACCCAAGATTGGAGCTTTGCCAGGTGAGTGCAAAAGGTGAATAGGGATTTTCTTGGAGCAAAAGGGGAGGAAGGCAGAGGCAGGCCAATTAGTAAAAGGCTAATTTGTCAAAAGCTAATTCTGCAAATTGTGAAAAGAATTTTAATTATGTAATGAAACAAACTTTTTTAATGCAAAGCAGGTGACAAGAGGGTTGAAAGGTACAGTTCAAATAACCAGCCCAGCATAAATAATGTTTATACTCAGGATTTATTATCCTAATTCAGGCTAAAGGATAGTTGAGACAATTAAGAATTCCAGAATGTAGGCCCAGACAACAAATATATGGCCCCACTTGGTGAAGAAGCTCATGGTTAGATGCCAGTTTGGGTGGGGAAACATTTGATTGCTAACTGCTACGGAACTATTCCGTCCTGATGGGAAAGTTGCCTGAGAATGTAGATTCCTGGAGGCAGCCAACTAGCCAACTGGGCACTGTGCTTCCCTGGCCTCATCTCTGCTTAGCTTTTCTGGAATGTCATTTTGGCAGCTCAAGTCTCTTCCACAGGCATCTGTGGGACTTAGATGATCGTGCTGGCTCAGGAAGAGAGCCCTGCCAGGTCAACTTTTGTCCAAAGTCACTATCATTTTGCAATGACTCCAAGAGCTGCTTTTGACTCAGGTCCTCTAAGAAGGCCTGGCCATTAGGATTCTGTAGCATGAAAACAAAGAGCTGCCCACATTGGGGTACACAGGAGGATACAAGGCACTTCTGAAGGAGATTGAGAAGTGTAGTGGTGGCCACTGCTGCCATGCACACCTTAAAATGACCTGACTAAGGTTTATTATTAGAGACTCATTCCAGCCTCTTCTCTGTTTGCTACTCTTCCCTGCAAGCTTTGCAGCAGAATTTAGCAATACACCGACACATTTCTTTTTCTTTTTCTTTTTTTTTTTTTGTAGTAGAGGCAAGGCTGAGAGGGGAAGGAAGGTGAGAACTGTTTTAGTGACCCTGACCGAATTCCCAGAGCACAGTGTGTCACAGCTTTAATTTTGTGCTTGGTAGAAACAAGGATGATTGCTTGGTTATGGACTGTAGCATCGCTCCTTTGTACATCAAGGGCATACAGAGATGCACATTCCTTTGTTTGCTCTTTTGTTCACTTATTCATTCAAACACTTGTTTAGAATTTTTATGTGCCACACACTGGGCCAGAAACCAGAGATGGAAAATCTAATAAAGACAAGATCCATATTTGTGAGGACTCAAGGTCTACCTTCTTTCTTCTGAACCCCCACAGTACTTTACCTGGGTTTCCTTTGAGACTTTTATCTTCTCCACTTTGAACTATAGTTACGTATTTAAATGCCATCTCTCCTCATAGGCTTTTGGCCAGAATTTGCAAAATGGCAGTGGTGTTTTGACTTGCTGATATGTTTTTCTTTTTACCTCACATAGAACTTAAAATAACAATAACCTACAATTAGTTACCACATATAAAGTTAAGAAATCCAAATGAGAAATTTGGATTTCTGACTTCTCTTAAAATGTCAGAAGATCTGCAGCACTGTGTGCGATTTGCCACATCTGGAGCTGATGAGTGGCTGTTCCTTTCATTAGAGTGGAGGACACCCCAGTCCCTGCTCAATGGTTTGTCCTCCTGTAATGCCTTTTTTTGCCTCTGGAAATCTTGAGACTAGTTAGGAAAATGTGATTGTTGATTAAGTGTAAGTCAGTAAGAACTTGGACTGCTCTACGTGATGACTGAGAAAGAAGAAGAAGAAGAAGAAGGGGAAGGGGAAGGGAAAGGGAAGGAGGAGAAGGAGAAGGAGAAGGGGAAGGGGAAGGGGGAGGGGAAGAGGAAGAGGAAGAGGTAGAGGAGAACACAAGAAAGTATAAAGGAAAAATATGTAAGATTTAGTGACCAATCCAGTATGGTTTGACAGGGACAAGAATTGTGATCTTTACAGGCCAGGAGAGTGATGATGTTTCTAGTTGGCATGTTTGGTAGCCAGTCAGGTGCCCTTTACCAGATGGTGCATATATCTCCAGCTGCTTTGAGAGTTGGTTGTTAATTATTCACAGTTGCCCTTTTCTCAAGAAAATTGCCATCCACGGAAAGAATGGTTGCATACACACTGAGAGGTTACACATAGGGCTGTCTGGGAGATAGCAGCCTATAGCCAATGATTCATTGACAAGGACATACAAAACACAACCCTTCTTGCCTCAAGGTGGGATCCACTCAGTGGTACAATTTATGCTCTGGAGCTCCCCACAGATCAGGCTGAAGCTGGACTCCAGCTGGGCCCACAGCCTTATTTAGATCCTCCCTCTGTTGTGTGTTTCTCACCGTACTCCTTTCATCCCAAGAGTGCTCTCTCAAAAATTGATCAATACCAGAATCTCGACAAATCATGTACTTCTTGGGAACCCAGCATTAGACAGTATGTATAACAGAATTATATAGTTTAAAACTTGAGAGAAAAAAAAAAAGAAAAAAGAAAAACCTTGAGAAATGGCTAATGTTGGGGAGATAAGATCTATAATAGGAGCTCCTTCCTGTAGGGATTCTTTCATGGTTGTGATTTTATCTCTACCTCAGCAAAACAGGGCCTGGCATATACAAACTGTGTGGCAAATTTCATTTTGTTTGTTAAATGAATTTTATTTGGAGTCTATTGGGTTTAAAGAAATAACAGGACATCCAGTGTGAGATATGGAACATGAACAAAGGAAAGTGGTTGTGGTTGAGTAGTTAGGTCTTTCACAGGGAAAGAAACAATTCAAGAAAAAGGCGGTAATTATTATCAAGTGCAAATAAAATCTTGATTCTTTTCAATGTAAAGCAGTCAGTATTTGTCTTTACTTCAATTAGGTACATAACTCCAATTAGTCTAGATTAATGATTTATAATCCTTTAGAAATGCTTAGGTCAATTTACAGTTAGTGAGTTCATTGCTAGCAAGTAGGTCTAGTGGAAAAGATTAGCATTCGATTGGGAAATAATTTATGGACTTTATTTATGTCTTTTGTATTTTATTATCAAATGATGGAGTGAGCCACCTGAGATCCTTTTAGAACAAGGAAGCAAAATAAATAAAATACAGTGATCAAGTGTTTATTGAGATTTATGCCTATCTCTCTTCATTAAATGGATTATATTAAAAAATAGAAATAAAAAGACAGACATTCAAATGTTCCAAAGGTCACACTATCTTTTCAAATTTAGGTCTTTAATATTCCAAATATGGTGGTTTTGAATGCTTTAAATCTTGATTGTCTAATTTCATTCCATAAACTATAATTATAGTTCTTTATATCTTGCTAAATATGTCCTCCCCTATGGATGTTTATACCTTTCAAATATTCATAGACTGTCACTATTCTTTAGTCATCTCTTTGCAAAGTTGCACGTATTTTGTTCCTGTAACCTTTTTAGTAAGTCAATGTCCTCAATACTAAGCTGCTTTTCTTAGTTCTCCATTCAATTTCTCTCCATCTTTTTGATAAAGTGCTAATCAAAGGTAAATGAGATATTTTAGGTGGAATTTATCCAAAGATTGTTTAAGAGATTTGAGGTTTAAAATGTCCACCTAGATTAGAATTCCTTACTTATATATAACTCAGAATAGTGCTGACTTTATCGGTGTTTTTACCATTTTACTTTGCAAATTCATAACCAATTTCCCATGTAATGGCATTCAAAAACTTCTATGCCATTACTGTTTCTTCATTGATCATGGATTATACAGAAATTAAATGAGTTCAGAATATATTTCTGTGATTTGTTTCTTATTATACAATATTGAATCACATTAACTGCTTTTTTATATCCATAAACTTTTAGTATTCCTCAGTGTCCTTCCAAGTCAGTAATATCTGGAAACTTAAAAATAAATTATTTTCACCCTAGATTATTCAAGGACATATTCAATTCTTTCTTGCAACTACATTTGTAGTCCTTCAACATAATTATTTCTTTCCAACAACATTTCAGTTGACCTGGCTGTGTGATTATTATGACAATTTATTAAGACAATTATTTTCGCTTATTATGTCTTGGGCATCACACTGGTGCGATGCTATACGTACACTCTAAGTGTTAACAGACATATAAAAATAGTATGAAATGTTCAATATTTTCTTCCTCAAGTAACATGATTCCTCAACAACCATTTCCTATATTTATATATTTCGAGTTTTAAAACATTTTTATATCCTTTTTTGGTTTAAGAGCCTTTATGGCTTCCTAGTGCCAGAAAGGATAATAGTGTGGGCCTGGCCACTGAAGATCTCACTCAGTCTGACCTCACGCCACTGTTCTGGTCTCAGCTCTTTTCACTCAGCACCATCCATGAGCCCTGTGCTCCACCACATACAGAGAATTGTCTGTGAAACCTTTGGAAGGATCCCCACGGGATTAATTGCTACCTCCTCCCAGTACTTGTTGCCATAATTTGTACCTCTATAATACTCCTTGTTTCACTCAAAACTTTACTCTTATTTGTATACATCATTATCTCCCACACATCATTATGTAAGCTTGTTTCTTCCCCTGCCCAGTGCGTCACAGGAGAAGTACTAAATAAATAACTATTGAATAGTGTCAACTCCAGATGTTCTCCTATGACAGAGTTTTGGGTGATGTCCAGTTGTAGAGAGACTTGGAAACTAGGAGACCTGTCTGGAAGCTGCATTGGCAGAGTGAGCAGGTGGCACCTACTTAGATTGATTGCTCCTTTTGGGGTGACTCTGAGTGGCTTGACAGAAAGTGTGGGGGTCTAAGTTTACACCTTGGTGTTAGAAGCAGTCAAGGAGGAAGGCATTGAGAACAGAACATGAAATGACTTGCAGAAGTCACCCTGTGATTGATTGGGATTAGAATCCTGGTCTCCTGTTTTCATTCATGATTTTTTACCCCTAGAATTCATTGTTCTGTTTTGCTCTGGGTGTCTCTCTTAATGTTTACTTCTTGACTCATATTGACATCAGATCAAGCAGATGACATTTTTCTACCTTTATGCAAGATAGAATCATCATCTCTCACCCTAACCCCATGTTAATCTGTGTCCAGTCAGGAAAACAGAAATCAGTCTAGGTATTTCAAACAGATGGGATTTTATATAAGAAACTGGTTTCAAAAGCGTTGAAACGTCTGTTGGAGCAAAAGGCGGAAGGTGGGGTAAAAAAGAGTCAGTGACTATAGGAAGTCACTACCAGTCCTGGCTGGAGGAACATAAGGGAGGAGGCAGTGTTGCCAGACTCAGGAGGATGCTCACAGCAAACATGGCCAGAGGCCAGAAGCCATGCCACTGCCAAGTTCATTGTCATCACTGCTGCAGCTACACAAAGCCATGGAGGGCATAGCCGGTTGGCTTTGTGGATGCTTTTGCTGCTGGGACTGTATACAGTTCTAGAGCTGCCACCATTAGGCACAGTGCAGATGACGAGATAGATAGTCACTGAAGCCTGAGGCTACCCACTGCTGTCAGAGCAGAATTTTTAAAAAATAAAATACATATTTTTTCCTTTTCTTTCAGCCTTCCAATCTTCTGCCAGTGCCTGTTTTTGGAAGAACCAATCCAGAAGTCATCTGGCTGAGAAAGCTGGAAAATTTAATTTACAGTGTTTCAGCCCCCAAATATGAAAAGGTAGAAAGGAATCTAAGAGAAAAATGTGCAAACGAATGTCACACACACCTATCCCACCAAATCTCTGGCATAATTCCAATTTTCCACTTTTTCCACTCATGAAATAATGATAGGTTAAGTTTAAATATCAATGTAACTTAATCTCTATAAGCTGGTAATACTAGTTTTAAAACATACAAAATTTCTTTACCTCAGTATTTCCTACAGCGTATTCTATAGAATACATCCTGAAGAAAGATCTATTAGTCACATGAGTTTGGTTAACTCAGCACTTTATACCCACCTCTTGGAATTTCACACTTCATATCAGCACATTAAACCTCTGAGAAATGCATCAGTCTCAACTGGATTTGACATTTTTGACTTTGCAATTGGTATGCATTAGTGAAAAAACAAAAAACAAAAAACAAAACAAAAAACAACGGTCACAGTGCCTGTAACCTGGAGTTTGAGGGAAAGGCAGGGAAAAAAGTAAGCAGAAAAGGTGTGTGTGTGTGTGTGTGTGTGTGTGTGTGTGTGTATACTTTAGATAAATGTTATGAATGAAAAAAATTGGATGCAGTGATAGAAAATATTGTAAGGGGGATGGACCTAATTAGATAGCAGGTCAGGGGTAGACTTTGCGGAAGTGACATTTCAGCTGAGAACTTAGCAGATGGATCAGTCATACACAGAGCACCCTAGCACAGGGCCACTTAGTAGCTCATGGGTCGTTCTCACCAGCAAACTGTTCTACAACCCTAATTAAATCTGTAGAGAAACTGAGAATAAGCATTTGAAGCATTTATAGTAATTTGAAAGATGAACTTTATGTCTGTTAAATCTAAAAATAAAATATTTTTTCTTTTTAAAATTTTTTTAGCAGTTGATTTTTACAATTTCATGATAGATTGAAGAAAAGATCTGATCCTTTCTTGCAGATAATTTGAGAAGCTCTGCTCTGGCAGAAGGAAACTGTGGTTGCAAAGGCTCTAAAGAAGGAAAGTGGTGTCTAAGTTTGAGGAACTGACAGGAGGCTGATGATGGGACGTGTAGTTACGCACAGAGCTTTGAGGAAAAAAAATAAAGTAACTGGACTTTAAGTACAATGGGAAACTACTGGAGACTTTTAAACAACTGAAACGGACACATGATATGATTCAGATTTTTGGAATAATCATTCTAACTGCCTTATGAAGAGTGAGTTGAAATAAAGAGCATAAAACAGCTTGATCGGCTCCGAAACGTTCAGAAATTTTAGAGAGATAATGATGGCTTGACCGTGGCCAGGATGGACAGGAATGGAATAAATGGCAAGAACTGGAAGGGGTTTGGCACACCACTCCTGGAGGAATTGGAGGCAAAGGAGGAGAGAGAGATGGAGCGGGGGAACAGGAAGATACCGAAGTTTCTCTGAGAAGATGTTAAGGCTGGATATATACATTCAGGGATCATCAGTAGATTTCATAGTCATGGGGACTAAATGATATTGAAGAGAGTGGAAAGGAAAGAGGGCCCAGGACTGAACCCTACAGATTATCTTTGGACTTTCCAGGCCCTGTGGAGTCTAAATTGAAGAGAGCTAATTATTTGAAGGGCATGTTGATTCCTAGACATTCAGATTTGTGTTTACATATCTCTCACATTAAATTCCAATCAGTAAATTTACTGAGCACCTATATAAGAGATTATGGAGGGTATAGTAAAAGATATATCTGAGATTCATCAGTGTTGTTGCAAATATCAGTAGTTCATTCCTTTTTACTGCCGAGTATTATTCCATCCAATGGATGTGCCATGCTTTGTTCATCTGCTCAATGACTGAAAAATACTTGGGTTATTTCCAGTTGGGGTGATTATGAATAGAGATATGATAAACATTCATGTATAGGTTTTTTGTGTGAACACAACTTTTCAGTTCTCTTGGGTAAGTATCTAACTACTAACTTTTAATTTTTTTTTTCTCTTTGTGTTTCAGTTTAGGTCATTTCTATTGACCAATCTTCAAGCTCACTGATTCTTTGTTAAGTCTACTGACACCATTGAAGGCATTCGTCACCTCTGTTACCATGGTTTTCATTTTTTGCATTTCAATTTGATTGTTTGTTTCTTATAGTTTCCGTCTCTCTGCTGAAATTACCCATCTGATCTTGCACGTTGTTTTCCTTTTTCACTAGAGCTTTATCACATTACTCATAGTTATTTTAAATTCCCTGTCAGGTAGATCTGACATCTCTGTCATATCTGAGTCTGGTTCTGTCGATTGCTTTATTTTTTAACGATGTGTTTTTATTTTCTCACCTTTTCATGTGCCTCGTAATTTTTTGTTGAAAGCCAGACGCTTTGTTTGGGACAGTAGAGATGAGCAAAATAGATTTTCTGCCTGGAAATGCATATACCTGTTTCCCTGCTAGAATTGAAGTGTGCAAAATGAGTTAGGAATTGGGCTGAGGTTGAGATTCCCTTCCTCAGCAGCAGTGGTTACTCTCAGTGCACCACAGGCATCAAATTCCTTTAGTGAGTCCTTATGCTTCATTTTGGGGCTGGTTTGCTGGTAGTTTTTCTCAATGTCTGCTTCACCCTCAGCATGAGGTCTTCCCTTTGCACTGCACCTCAGAAGAGAGTCTGTCTCCACACTCTTGGCCCTATTACAACAATATCCCACTGTCACTGGTTACTCAGTTTGTGAGCTTCGTGGTGAGAAGAGGGAGTTCTCTATTGTTATGCGTCAATCTTAGGCAGGTACTGTGTCTGGGAGGTGTGGTCCTCTCTGTACTCCTATTCCTCTCTTGCCTGCAGCTGTGGACCCAAGAGGTATTCACCCAGAGTTAGGATGACCACTTCCTCCCAGTGTATCAGGAACTGTCCCAGGTTTAGCACTGAAAGTCCCATGTCCATCTTAGGGGTGGAAGGATTATTTTCTGTTCCCTTCTTTAGCTGCAACAGGTTTTCACCAGTGTCCTAAAAGTGACATTTGTTATCCTCCTCCTTAAGAGCTTAAGGCTTTTGTCCCACTTGAGATACAGGAGACAGGTCCTAGTGAGTGTTCTTACCCCTTCAGCAGAGGCAGCTATCTGGCTTTTCAGGCCTCTAGGATCCCCTCCAGACATGCTTTTTCAGTGTGTTCTAGGTGGGGTTCATGGAGGAGAGCCTGCAAAAGTGTGCAAAGGCTCCCAGACATATCCAGCCTTTACCAATTTGTTAACTGTTCTGAGTTTTTTCACAATCAGTGTCTGATTGTGTCTCCCTCAGATAAGTGGATGGCCATGTCTTGTTTTCCCCTCCAGATGTCTATATCTCCCTACAGTTGGGGCTCCTGGATACTTTTGACCGCAGCTCTCTGATGAGTTAAAAAAAGTGATAAATTTGCAGTCAGTTTGACAATTTTTTGTCCTGAGTGATAAATAACTGACATTCTTTTACACTTTCTATATCCTTGAACCAAATCTTTGATATTTAACATTTGTACTAATAAAAAAATTTTAACAGTACACACACACACACACATACACACACACACACGCACACAGGCTCTATTTATTCAGCCCATAGTGGCCCTGGGTTGGTGAGTATACTTACAAATGGCCGATACTAGTTGGATGTAGAGCTTAGAGCAGACAGGTTAGGTTGCAGTTTCAGTGGACTATCCTGAAAATGTGTCATTTCTGTGTTTCTTTTAGATGCAATCCAGGAATATTGTAGAAGTTTCTTTGGCATTGAGAATGTCAGCCACCAAATTAACATTCTATCTCCCTGCCCATCAGGCTTTTTCTTTTCTTCACAAATTCGATTTGTATTGTTCATTTACCTTTATTTTTGCTGCAATAGGTTCATTCAAATGTATTCAATAAATACATATTGACTGTCTTACAGAAAGTAAGGCATATTCGAGATATATAAAGTGTATATTGAGTTTTTATGGAAAATACTAACATCTTATCAGTTTGGGGCTCAAAGATGTCTTGTAAGTTGATGTTTTGTGATTCTCAAGTTTGTACAAGTCTCTGTGTTAGGAAGGCTTGTGTGAGCAGATTCATAGAAATCCTTCTGCTAATATCACCTGGCATTTCTCTATAATGACATATCCTCAAATATGTACAGGTTCTCTTTACAATCTCTATCCTCACCAAAAAACTACATAATATTTTAAACTAACTAATATGGTTGTCATTATACCTACAAGTGATTTTTAAAAATGTATGGCTATTATAACCACTATTATAATTATTGTTTTATTACCTAGTTCTATTCACATTGTTTCTGTCTCATAATTATTATCTTTAACTTATAAATACTTCAAATATCATTTATTGTATATTTGCAACTATTAAAAAAGGGTCTACTAAATATTTGCAACTTCTTTGCATCCTTTATCTAAATATCAAAGGCACTGAATATATTTACAAAGAAAATATCTTTTAAAAACATGCAACATTTTTAACTACTGTAATTTTTACTAAATACATTCATTAGATTAGTTTCATGGTTGTTTTTAATAGCAAAATGTTCTAAGCAATCTAACTGACAATAGAGACGGTTCTAGAATTATATATTGCCCTCATTCAAGGGAGGGGACTTTTCAAGACCATGAAAATCACAAAAGGAGGCTCATTAAAGCTGTCTCAGAAACTGGGTAGAATAGATGATTAGCCATTAGAAAACAAAGTTTCAAATTGAGACAAAGCTACTATCTAGGCACTCTTCTAACGGTAGTTGTAAGCTACGAAGGCTGGAAGAAACACTTGTTACCAAACAGGATGGTGCCTCACTTTGAAGAGATGGCCACCTGGAGAAATAGCCCTCTCCTTGCCACACACATCCATGCCTCAGTTCTCTCCTAATGGATTTGCTGGCAGTCTATGGATAATTAATGTTTAACCCCCCCAAACAGAAAGTGCATCTCACAGAAGGCAAGACCAGAGCCTGGGGCTGGTTAAGGCTCTCATAGCCGACACTCATCTTTGGGCAGGAGCATGACTTGGTTTCTCTGGTGTATTGAGGCTGCCATCAAGTCCTGGAATAAGGTGCCAAATGCTTGCCTTTGGGTCTCTCTGCATCTCCTCTGATGTGTCCCTAGGCTTGGTGACAGCATGTCTGCTAGTTCCGATGTGTCCTCCTAGGGGGAACTGTTGTGAGAAGGCTGAAGGAGATCCATTCCTACAACCTGCTTCCAGGAGTCTTTTCACAAGATTAAGAGTAACTAAAAGAGAAGGGCAGAAATTCTGAGGAAGCCTGGAGGAATCCAAGAGAACCACATATTCCTTGGCTATAGATTTAATAACACACACCCTGCTGAGCTGAGGAAAAGTGCAGAATGTGTTTACATACCCATTTCTTATTCAGTTACGCTAAAGCTTTTAAGTGATCAGATAAATTTAAAGGGCCAATAACAAGAGTTACATAAAATAATAGCAAATATTTAATGGCAATAATTGGAAAAGGGGATTTGGGGATACATATCTATTTTTATTCGTGGGAAATAAACAATAACTTTGAAGGTGATAGGCAAAATTTCTTATTACTTTTTCCTTCTTACTTTTTTTTATTTAGGTCAAGAGTCTTGTATTTCATGTTTATACTAATTTTCTTTTAAAATTTTGAATGTTTTGTTTTACTGAAATGTGGCTAGAAAAGATATTTTCAGTTCAGCATCTTAAATTAAATACAAAACCCCAAATATGAGTCTAAATGCTGCTTACTTGTCCAAATAAGGACTCCAAACATAGTTATTGAACAAATGTTATTATTTTAAAAATTTAAACATGGTTCTACTTTTACTCTACAGGCTTGTTTAGTTATGCAAATTATGATTTATTACTGAATTATTATCATATTAATTTCAACTTACCTCCACTGATATCTTATTATACACTAATAAATTCTGTGAACATTTTACCATTGCTATATTAATAGCTTTAGTGTGGTTGGTATAAAGGGCTTTAAGCTATGAAAATACTCAGCATTGTATATGAATCTAGAGTTGGCTTTTGTGTTGTAAACTATTTCTTAGGACTAAATTAGTCCTTTAAAAATGTTAAACCTCTCTCTTAGCAAACCACATCTTGTATGGACTGTAGAATGTTTTTCAAATTTAAATATCTCTGAAATACGAAGCATCTCAGAATCAATTACTTCTTAGTTTTCATGAAATACAGTATGTTGTTGCTTTGGGGTATTAGCCAATACTCCAGTGGCTTGAAAAGGCTGCAAAAGTTATCTAACATACGTAGCTAGGGCGGCTCCGACTTCTCAAGTCCATCCATGATGTCAGTTATCTATTCTCTATACTTTTACTTTAGTACAGAATAATAAAAACAACAAAAAGTCCTACCCAAAATAATAGAAATAGGGTTGCTTTTGATAAAAGAGGGTAACATTTTTTATAACACTATTTCTTTCTCCATAAGTCTTAAGTTCCTGGAAGCTACTGAGAATTTAACTCCTAAGCTTGAAAAAAATTGCCTTTGATATACTCTTTCCTTTTATTTTGAAAGGCTCTCAAAGGAAATTATATAACAATAAACTTTGTCTCAACTTCCCTAAAACACAATTCACTATAAAAAGCAATTTGAGATGTGTCACTTGTGTCTTGGATTCTATCCAAAAATGTTTAGCTCCTGAGGCACAAGCTCCTTCTCATAAAGTCTTCACCCTTCAAGGATTGGCTGAAACCATGACAAGGTTGAAAGTCATATTGGAGCATGACTATGGTATCTGTATAGCTTAAGGTAGATTCTGGATATAGGCAGTCAGAAGTTATGTTTTATAATAGGCCATTGTGATAATAGCTTCTCCTAATTTCATATGTATTTATTTTATTGTTGAATTCAATATTTTTCGAAGACATTGAATAAATAATGATTAAAGCTAATATGTATTGATAAATTAATAGGTGCCTGGCTAAATGTTGAATTTTTTATGTGAAGCAAAGACATACTTCTTTAGTGTCAATGCAGGACTACTAACTAGTCTCAAAGGTAGGAACAATGAAAACCTTCACATTTTTAAATAAAGTAATTCCTGTGTACAGATCCTAGAGATGAGAGACCACCAGAATTAAATTTCTTAAATACATAGATTGGATACAGTGTGATGAATTATTATTCTAATATTACTTTTAAAAATTATTACTTAAGGTTGTTGTACTACTTCATGCAAAACTATGTTCTCCACAAAATATGTTGCACAAGTTGGCACAAAAATCTATAGTCCTATAAAAAATTGGGACATTTGCCAAGAGGTGGTGGAAAAGGTAAGATTTATTTGCAGCACTTCTACTATTAATATATACAAACACATATAGGTTTACACAGATACTTTTCACTGTTCCATTATCTATTGCTGGATAAGAAATGATTACAAAATTTAGTGACTTAACAACCATTTTATTATACTTCACTATTTTGAGGGTCAGGAATTTGAGCAGGGCTTTGCTGGGTGGTTCCTTTGTTCAGAGTGGCATCAATGAGGTCACTGAGAGGTATTCAGCTGGTGGATCAGCGGGTGGATCCGCTGGTCTGGAGGACCCAATAAAAAATAGTGGGGTTCAGCAAGAGATGCTGGAAGGCAGGGTTCAGCTGCAACTGGTGACCAAAAAATATACACAGTAGCCTTTCCAGCACAGCAGTCTCAAGGCAGTTGGACTTCTTACATCGTAGTTCAGGGATATCAGAGAGTATGTTCCAAGAGATCTCAGTAGAAGATGCAAGGTTCTTTATAACTTATCCTTGAAAGTTCCAGATATTCTATTTTTGAAAATCCTCATATTCTATTTTCCAAAGTAAGTCACTGAAGTCAGCCTTGATTCAAAAGGAAGGGAATTTGACTCTACCTCTCAGTGTGAGGAGGGCAAAGAATATGAGGCCACCTTTAATCTACATACATCTAAACCAAGTGATGGGCATGGCAACTGTCCCCAGATTTTCTATGTCTGGAATATTTATGGAAGTGGACAGCGTTTACTCTGCAATGTGTTCTGGTCCTCTGCCAATGGAAGATGAATCCAAATCCCCAGACATGAGCAGTTAGACTCAGGTGTTCTACTGCTGCTACATTTCTTCTTCACTAAGTCATGATGACCAAAAAGTTTTTGTGTGTGTCTTGTGTCTATTACTTACTAGTTTTAGAGCTTTTCCCAATCATGGATCATACAAAGTCAGAGCTGCAAGGAACATCTATGATAAAATCTGGTTCTGTTTTATAGATGAGGAACTTTAGGTCTAATGTAGCGATGTGACCTGTGCCAGGTCAGAAGCTTCTTAGGACAGAGCCACAGCCAAGATCTCCCACTGCAGTGCTTGAAAAGGGGCAATCCTGATTTATCTGTGGAATGCGGATTCTGTTCACCTGATTCTTTCCCTAGAAAGAGCACATTTGGCCTTGATTCAGTAGCCTATTCTGTCACGAAACATTTAAAAAAGAATTATTTATTTCAAGTGCATCAATTTAAACTTGTATATCTAACCTATTTTCTCAGTCCATGTTCAACAAATGTTTGCTGAGTATTCACCAAGTTCCATGTATACAGACATGGCTGCCTTCAAGAGGCTTTCTTTCTAGTTAGAAGGTCATAACACAAAGTTTGCAACAGTCACTTTTCTCTGGGCCACTTATTTGATCATGCAATTTTATTTTGAAGTACTTCTGTAACACACACCCCTCCCCCTTATTTCTTTCATTTACAGAAAGACCAAGGGGCCAAGGATTCTGAGCTTTTTATTCTACTCAGTGTCGATTTGGAATGGATGTTAGTAAAACTGCCCACGGATCAATGTGAAAGTCCAGTTATTACTCCTTTTGTTTCAAGAGACGTTTTGCTCATTAGATGAGGTGACAGATAGCTTTATCTAGACCACAGGGACTCGAGGTGGCTGCCCTAAATACAGACGTGGTAGCTTGGATTTTCTATTTATATGGTGCCTGGTCACCACTAGCTTGTCTTCTGCTGCAGCTAATTTATCTTTCTCCTGCACTAGCAGGAAGAGGGGGAGAGGGTGTGGACAGGACATGTCTGGAGACGGTAACACCTCCTTCCACATCACGTCCATCCCAGCCCGCCCTCCCAGAGCTGGGTGGAATCAATCACTCTCCCCGCTCAGCTGGGAGAGCCCTATGCCAGTCGTACCTGCCCTGGGGTAGGAAGAGGGGTGGGGAGGGGAAGCAGGAGGCGGATAAGCAGCGGACCCCGATCCACCCGAGGCGACCTCAAAGGCCAAGCGAAGGCAGGCCTTCCAGGAGGAAAAGTGGAGAGTGAGGTGTGTCCGCCGGGCGGTGGGTGGCGGCGCTCCGGCCGTGGGTGGACAGTTCGCTCCCCTGGGCTCCCGTTGGGAGGAGAAGGAGCCAGATGGGCGGGTTCAAGCGTTGGCGGCGGCCGCGGTCCCGGGGCCGCCGGCTCCTCCCCGCGAGTGTGCCCGTCTGCCGCTCGCGGCGCTGAGGCAGTGCGGCGGCGGGCGCGCCGAGGCTGCCGCCCAGCGCCCTCGCCGTGGCCATGCCCGGGCCCTAGCGCGCCTGCCGCAGCCCGCGCCCCGCGCCCGCCAGCTCCGTAGCCCCGCAGCCCCGCGCCCGCCGTCGCCTCTTCAATGGGCAACCTGCTCGGCGGGGTCAGCTTCCGCGAGCCCACCACCGTGGAGGACTGCGACTCCACCTGGCAGACGGACTCGGAGCCCGAGCCCGAGCCCGAGCCCGAGCCCGAGCCCGAGGAGCCGGGGCCGGGCGGCGGAGGCGAGGGCCCGGGGCAGGAGCCCGAGCAGCCGGCGCAGCCCCCGGAGCGGGCCGGCGGGCGGCCCCGCGCCAGCCCCGCACCGGATGAGAACGCTGAGGCAGCGGGCGCCGAGCAGGTACGCGGCCCCGCGGTGGCCTCGGGCTGGGCCGGGGCGCCCTTGCTCCGGGCGGTGGGAGAAAAGACGTCGCCGGGGAAGGAGCAGGAGCTGAGCTTGCCCCGCGCGGGGGGCAGGGGCGCCGGGCGGCTGCTCTTCCTCCGCGGCCGGACCCCTCCGTGCCCGCGGCGGTCCTGTTACTCCGCGCACGGGGGCCTGCGGGGGCCGGAACGCCGCGGCTGCGGGCTGCCGGCCTAGGGCCTGACCACCGGCGCGACAAGGAAGTCCCTCAGGGAAGAACCCAACTTGAATGGGTGTTTTCTTTGCCTGTGCAGCGCAGCTGGGTGAAGCGAAGGTGGGGTGGGAGGAACCTGTCTAAAAATAGAGGATTGTGGAAATCAGTCTAGTGCGTGTTATTGGTAAAAATGACCCAGAATAAGGTGAGACTGCAACTGACCCGCAGCGAGCACTCTTCCCGGACAGTGGGGTCTACAGCCCTGAAAAGTATTGTAGGGGGTCCCCATCGGAAGTTAAAACGCCATCGTTCTTACCCCAAGTAAGGCCTTTCAACCGAGGAGTTCAGGGCACTCTTCAAAAATTTTGTCTCACCCGGAAGACTTGTTGATCCAACTGTGTTTAAATCGTTCGCCTAATCCAATTAAGAGGAAAGATTAGTAAAGAGATAAATATCCCTTGTAATCTCTGACGGAACTGAAAATAATTCAGAAAATTTTAAAAAGGAGGAACTATCTAGCCGACCTTTTGAGGAAGTGTGAGTCTTGGAGATAATTAAGGTTTGTTTTTCTGCATTAGGCCCTCCTCTTTATCAGCTACGGGGGAATGAGAGTGAAAAAATGGAGCCCAAACTCACATGTGACCACAGGGTCCTTTGCTAGAGTAGAGAAATCACCACCTAAATATTACAGCTAAGGCTGCCTCATACATCTTGTTGGTCATCTCTGTTTAGGTCAGGAGGAAACAAACTCTGAGTGCAGGCTCTATGCTAAACAAGTTATTTCAGTCAACTGCAATTTCGGGATGGGGTGGGAGTTGTTTTTAATCCCCCTTTTAGAGAAAATTGAGGCTTAGAAGCTTGCTCAAAGATGAGAGAGAGAGAGAGAGATGCAAACCCAGGTATGTCTGTCACCAGTGTCAGAACCTTTATTTAACCTGTTGGTATTTTGAATATCCCTCTGCCCCTTGTGTTCTGCTTTCCTGCTGGGTATTTTACATTGTAAATTCAACCCCAAGAAAGTATTAGATGCTGTATTCCCAATGTTTTTATCTTCCACTTGTCTCCCAATTTAGTAACCTTCTAAAGAAGTTTGGATTATCAAAACACACCAGCTCAGATTCAGTCCAACTAACCAGGTCCACCTATGTAAACCAATTTGATAATTAATGTTTCAATCAATTAATTGCAACCCCAGTAAATGGTAAACCACACCAACCCTCCCTTTTCCCCTTTAATGATTAATTTTTCTTGTTGGTATCACCATCTAACTCTTAAAAAAGTACCTTTTTATTTTGCTTTTTGACTGTCAACCCCATTCGTTCCTTACTCCCCACAAGCAATTCATTGGCAAATGCTACCAGGGCTATCTTTAAAGTGTATCTCAGACTGACTCCTTCTCACCACCTCCATTGCTGTAGTTCTAGTCCAAATGACTATTGGGTGCCATTAACTAGAAGAAGAAATCTAGGGAGAGCACAGCTTCAGAGGTTTAATCAAGAATTCTGAAGTCTTCAGTTTGCCATCCTCTGAGACATTGAAATGGAGTTGTTGAGTAGTTAATTTTCTCTATGAATGGAGCCCAAGTACAGGACTGCAGTCCTCAGCATGTAAGATTGGTGATATTTAAAGTCGTCGGAAGATACATGCTCACCAAGGAGGGATGAGGAATGAGGACTAAGCCCTGGGCACTCTTCCATTTAGAGCACGTGAAGCAGAGGAAGAGCCAGAGAAGAGTCTGACAAGGGGCAACCAATGAGATAGGAAGAAAACCAAGGGAGGTGTGTTATCTGACAGTGTCGCAGGAAGGAGGGAGGCATTAACTGGCTCAACCGTGCTGGGAAATCCCCTGAGTGGAGCACAAGGAAATCCTTTGATCAGATGGAGATTTGTTAGTTACATTCACAAGAGCTGTTTTCATGGAATGCTGAGGATGAAAGCCTGATTGGGGTGGGTCATGGGAGAAGAGAAGGAGACGGTATGAGCAACTCTTTGGTGATGTTTTACTGTACAAGGGAGCAGAACTATTGATCTGTAACTGAGAGGAGATTTGGGTCAAGGAAGGTTGTGCGTGTTTATTTTAACATTAGAGATACTATAGAGCATGTTTGCGAAGGGGAATGATCCCGAAGAGAGAGATATTTTGGTGGTACAGGCAATAGGAACAGTGTGTTAAGGAACAAAATCTTTGCCTGAGCAGATGAAAGGGGACAGGATAGAGAGTTCAAAAGGAGCAGAAATTGGAAGAGCAAGGACAGTTGCTGGGAGAATGGCACATTTAGTGTTGGAGGAGGCAATTGTTCTCATGATAATTCTGGGAATTAGGTAGGGCATGAGTCATTACCTTTATTTCACAGGTGATAAAACTAAGATTCAGTTAAGTGATTTGCTTAAAGTCCCACAAATAAGAAGTAGAGGTAAGACCCAGCCCAAGTCTCCTGCCTCCAAGCCTTGGACTGTTGACATTATACAAGAGTTTCTGTAGTGATCCTTTACTTTTAGTAGAGCTGAAATTGATTTGTACCTAATTAGTTGTACTTGGAGACCAGAGCCTGGGATTCTACTAGTTCCTGCTCAGTCACTAGGCTCGGGGTCTTGTTGAACATCTGTAAGCCTGGGCTTACCTTGTTTCCAAGATGGAAACACTAATAACTGCCAGCCAGGTGCATTAGAAGAATCAAATGAAACAATATACAAGTAAGTGCTTTGTAAATGGAAAAGTGCTTTCTATACAAATGTGGATGATGACTCATATGGTTGTGTTTCAGGCAAAGTAGATTCAGAAACTTGCTAGGCAGGGCTATTTTGAAACGTATGGCAAAGGCCAGAATTGAAGCTTTTCCTTGCTTATGTAACATGACAGAGTAGTTAATGTTAAACATCAGAGAATTTGGTGTTAAAGTATCTCTGTGCTTGTAGTAATAATGAGAATCACACGACTTCAAAAATGTGTGGAAATTGCTTAAAGGATACCAGTCTGTTAACAGAGATAGGGATAGAGGATGATGAGGAAAGAACGGGGGGTGAAGCTCTTAATGAATGTTCAGATCTAAACTCAGTCTTCTATTTCATCATTATCATCAGACGCATTGTCCTCCTGCAGGACACTGGATACAAAGCACTTATTATAATAGTATGTATAGCTTACACATGGAATGTAAATTGCTTACATTGACCTACATCTTATATTTTAAAAATTACTTCCTGGTGGTGGAAATTTTGTTTAGAATATAAATAGTGTTAGTAAACTGCCACATATAAATTACTATAATCTGAAGTTCATTCCATTTAAGAACTTGTCATTGCTTTGTGTATATGTACTTTAAATTTGCTGATTTATATTACATTGTGTTATCACAGAATTAACAGATTATTCATGCCTTTGTGTATGATAGAGTTTAGAAAGCTATTTAGTTTATTTTAAGAGCCCGTTTTCCTTTCATAAATATTACTTGACTTCTAAGTACAGCTAAGTGTTGCAAAATTAATGACAATTTTATACCATTGAAGGCATTGGTATACAATTTTATACGTAGAATTGATTTATTGTCTTAACATTTTTTTTAGTGTTATATCAAATATTCTAAAGTAAGTTTTGTCATGGAATCACTGTGTAACCTCTGGTAAAATACATAGCTTGAATTCAATTTGAGTTCTATTTCTGATGGATATTGATCCATAATATTTAGCCTCTATGGGCTTTTGGTGAATAATAAAAAAGTTTTTATTTAGTAAAACATCTTATGACAAATGTTATTGGGTTCAAATCAGGAAGATGGAATGCCAACAAATGTTGCTAGTAAGCATTATTAAAAGGATATTTATAATATTTTCAGTAATGTGGACAGTTGACACTTTTCAGGCTTTACTTATGGGTATTCATTATTTTAAGTTTGTTCTCAAAATTTCTCACTGAAATTATCTTGCTACAACACGTGAATAGAATTTCACTTTTTATTTTAGGGTAGTGATTCCACTGAAGCAACTGCCAAACCAAAGAGAAGTTTTTATGCTGCGAGGGATTTGTACAAATACCGACACCAGTACCCAGTAAGAGTATAGAATGTTTTTGTCTTTTTTTCTTTTTCTAAAATGTTTTCCTTGTTTTGTGCCACTGAGCTAACTTGCAAGAAGGGTCTTTGTGGTTTTTCTATATGTCCATATGCTGGAGATTGATTTATTTTTTCCTCTAGCAGAACTTCAAAGATATCCGATATCAAAATGACTTGAGCAATCTTCGTTTTTATAAGAATAAAATTCCATTTAAGCCAGATGGTGAGTAATCTGCTACCTTGGTCAAAAGACAACTCTTGATAATAAGTCCACTATTAGTCTTTGTTTATTCCATGTCCAGTACATTCTCAATACATTTGTTCATTGCCTGGATTTACTGTGCAGTCTGATGTGTCCCCAAAGTCCTAAACCCGAGAGCTGTGAGCAGCCACTTGGCAAATTCTGGAGGAGTAACTGCAGATGAGCAATACCTTCTTACCACCTGTTTACAGTGTCTGTTATCTGAAAGGAAGTGGGGACCATTTTTGTGAGAGGATAGAAGAGAAGATTTATAGAACCATAGACTGTTAGATTATTAAGGAACATTACAGGAGATCAAATTCAGTTTTCTTGTTTTAAATATTAGGTCACAGGGTCTTAAGTCTTGAAAGACTGACTTGTCGGGTCACTTGATTATAGAGTTAGGTCTGGTTTCCAGAGTTTAGTGTTCTTTCTACCATGTCATAACTGAAAATTATTTAGAACAGAATTGAAAAGTGATGTTTGTATTAGAATTATCTTTTTGTTGATTTTCAGATTCAGGAGTCAGGGAGCTATAGCAATCCCAGTTCAGTGTTCCAATACCCTGAAAAGGGAATTACACATACAGTAGATCTCCATTAAGCTCTGCAAAGTAAACTTGCATCTTTCCTTACAACTCCACAATTGCCCTCATGGGATCTTTAGTGAGAGGATATAGACGCTGTGGTAATATGTGTATTTCACTGAGGCACCGTGCTGTGGTTCATGGTGGGCTCCTAATTTTATCCAGGTCAAACCAGCACAGCTGACTTCTCTCCTTAGAGCTCTTATCTCTGTGAGGTGACCAGATTGGCCCTGGCCCTTGTCCTTTGTTCTCCTTGGAAACTGAGCCAAAACTACAGCAGTGTCAGTCAGGGAAGAATGAGGGTCATAGACTGAAAAACTTTCCGAGTGGTAGGACCTTGCCTTCCTTGGTAAACTCACTGGAGGAAGGAAGTCTATCGTCTGTCTAGGTGACGTGTTCAGAGGAGGAATTCCCCCTCCTGTGCACTGAGAAACATACCAATTGGGAGTTAGGACTTAAGAACATAGCTGAAATGGCCAGATCCACTTGTCTTTAATTAATTTTCTGGTGTCTCAAGTGTCTGCTCTGATTTGGAAGGAAACCTCTGGATAAAAATGTTATATTTACTAATGATAGAAATACACTGTTCTATTTGCTAACTGAAATAATATTAATTATTAGTTGTTTTTTTGTGCTTTTTTTTAGCACTTGGTATGAAAACTTTTTGAAAGAATGCAATGATAGATTGTTAATTTGACTCTGATTAGAATTTAATAAAATTTACCTAAAGGATTGCCTTCAAATCTTAAAAAAACATTGTACATAGATATGACAGTATTTAACTCAATTATTTTTGTTTCTCTAATAGTGAATTTATTTTTGAGGTAGTAATTTAAAGCACTAACTTTAAATAATGCATTGAGTTTTTTGTAATCTTTATCACAAAATTTATTTTGAAATCTTATAAGATAGGTGGAGGTCAGAAGTTTTAGCTAAGGTCATATGAGATGTTATTCTACTTTAGTATATAAATTACATCAACCCATACACTTTCCTCCCAAGTATGCACATGCGTACACACACACACACACACACACACACACACACACACTTGCCAGTAAGCATAAGCCTGCGGTGATGTATTTTACTTATTAAATAGGAGGAGCGGCAAGGAAAGGAAAACAAACGAAACTATGGAGGTAAATGGTTTCAACATGCTGATAAAACCACAACAGTATGATTCAGAAACTTTACCAAACCTTTTGAAAGTGGACCTTCACTATAAACTGGTGATCTCTGGAGGAAACAAAAATGAGATGAGTTAGGTTTGGAGGTGTATTGTGTTGTGTTTTTTTCTGTGACATTAACTAAATGGCCACATAATCAATTGAGAGGACCTAGACAGATTGAAGAAGGGTTTTGTTTTAGTAAGTTCTTATAGGGAACAATGGCAGGTGGTAAAGAGGGCTTACTTTTTGGAACCAGAAAGACCTGTCTTCTACTCCTAGATTTTTCTTTTATTAGTGTGTGACTTTCAACAAATCACACCATTTCCTCTTTAGTAAATCAGAGATAATAACATGGGTTTGGGAGAGTTTTATGATTATTAAGGTAGATGATGTATACCAGGTATAATATAGGCCCAATGTATACTAGGCACTCAACGTATTTTTCTTTCATTTTTTTATTCCTCCCTTTCCTTCTCTTTTTCCATGCTTCTCTCTTCCTTTTTCTCTTCCTCCTTTCTTTCCTTTCTTTTTCCCTGAGATTCATTTCAATTTGATCTTATCTAGTACTTTAGGATAGGGGCTGGTGAAACTTTTTTTGTACAGGGCCAGACCGTAAATATTTTGAACTTTGTGGGCTATGTGGTCTCTGTTGCAACTACTAAATTCTGCTGTTTTAGTGTAAAATATGTAAATGAGTTTTATGTATTCATTTTTTCATGGCTGTATTCCAGTAAAAGTTTATTTACAAAACAAATGTCAGATCTTAATTTACCAACCTCTGCTTTAGAGTAATGCTGTTCAATAGAACTTTCTGCAGTTTGAGGTGTCACTGTTTTTTGTTAGGTTTTTTTGTTTTTGTTTTGTCTTGTTTTTTTTAATTAGGATTATTATATAACTCTGTATATGGCATAGGGAATTCATCTTTTAAAAAGATTGTTCTTGTGTTGTTATTTAAATTTAAAAAGTTTTAATATAAAGCTTAGGTGATTAAATCTTAAAATGCCTTCAACAATGTTTTAAATGTCTGGTTCATTTTTTAAATATTTTCTATTTAGGTGTTTACATTGAGGAAGTTCTAAATAAGTGGAAAGGAGATTATGAAAAGCTGGAACACAATCACACTTACATTCAATGGTCAGTTACATATTATCTATCTTGAACCATGTTCTTTTTAATCATTTATACTTTCTAGACAACATTGATATCAAAATATTATTTTTCTAAAAAATAGGCTTTT
This sequence comes from Rhinolophus sinicus, assembly GCF_036562045.2. Lineage (NCBI taxonomy): Eukaryota > Metazoa > Chordata > Mammalia > Chiroptera > Rhinolophidae > Rhinolophus > Rhinolophus sinicus. The sequence goes on from NC_133755.1 coordinate 109,879,270, forward strand.
TCCCCTGAGAGAACAAGGCTTGAACTTTTATGCTAAAGAACTAACTACATATGAAATTGAGGTAATGTAAGCTCATTTCATTTTTTATGAGATAGCCAAATAATATTGCTGTTTTATTGGCCTGGTAACTACTGCATCATTTTAGCTGACTTTTTTCTTTTCATTAGGAATTCAAAAAAACAAAAGAAGCGATTAGAAGATTCCTCCTGGCTTATAAAATGATGTTAGAATTTTTTGGAATAAAACTGATGGATAAAACTGGAAATGTTGCTCGGGCTGTTAACTGGCAGGAAAGGTTTCAGCATCTGAATGAGTAAGTACAGACCCCACAGTACACAGGGGGTGTGGGTGTGTGTGTTGGAATGATTTGTGGAACTTGGGAACAACTAGCAGATGGACCTAGGAATTTGAAATCAGAAGCTAGTCTGAACTGCATTTTATTCCTGGTTTTATGTTCTAAAACAAAACAAAACAACAACAACAAAACAACAAAATTCTAGGTAGAAATATGGCTATTTAGCTTCAGAGCTGTTTGTTCCTGTAACCTTGCCACTACCTACAGCCAAGTGTGGCCTCTCTCCCTCTTTATGCCATATTTTTGGACATTTATGGTTATTGTTTGTATATAGTTTTCCCAATCCCCTGTACTAGGCTGTAAGCTTGTTGTGGTACAGTCTGTTCCTCAAGCATGGTGCCTTCTTATATTAAATCCATGAATTAAGCCTAGGACATACAAACATCACTTTATAAGACTGAGATATTCTTATACATTTTACTACAAAAGAGGAAAAATTAGAATCTTTGCTATTTAGGTAAAAAACAAAAGGCCATGTTTGGTTAATAAATCTCAAAACTGTGAAGAAAATTTTAACAGTTTATTTGGAATTGATTTGCTGTATGCTTTACTTGGATATTTATAACTTTCATTAACACTTATACCCAAAGTGTATTTTTCTTATTATTTTCTTTACACTCAAACTGGCTTTTCCCCCCCTTTTTAATTATAGGATGACTTAGGAGTGCTGGACTATAAAACCAAGTTTTGAAACGTTTTTTAACACATTATAATTAGCTGAACTGGGCAAGTACTAAGAGAAAAAATATCAAAACTACCTAAGAGATTTTTCTTTGTCCAAAACAAATCAGAATTTGGTGCATCAATTAACTAAAATTTTTGTGTCTTTCTAGAACTTTCATCTTTCTTTGGTAAAATAAATATTAATGTTTAAACCTTCTTTTTACTTTGTTAGTTATAATCAGCACTATTAAAATAGTGGCTTGTACTAAAACACTGAAGATACGAGTATAAAGCTTTATGATCCTGACTAGAAGACGCGTTAACTCATAACTCAAGTTAAATTTGATTTACACAGGGCACTTAAAGTAGAAGTATATATACCTCTACCTAAGCAATACAGGTAGCTATCTCTGGACACAGTTTCTAAGCACTTATCCTGTCAAAGAAAGCTGTATGGAAGCAGCCTATTGACATGATGGCAGAAGTAAATCTTTGGAGAGGATCTGATAGTACCTCATCTATGTACTCATGTCTGTCATTTTAAAGAATCTCTGTCCCCAACTCATTTTTGGTTGGAATAGCAATCTTGTTTAGTAAATGTTTGTTGAATGAATAAATGATGAACAACATATGTTTGTCAGTTTTAATCCTCCTTGGGGTTATATTGTCAGATCCCCTAATGAACAGCTGGAAACAGAGCATTTCTGAAGGCTTTAGGTAAATGATCTCCTGGGTTGAGTCAGGGAAGAGGAGCCTGAACCAGCTGTTATGTCTCACGCCTCTGTGCCATCCAGCTCCCTTACTTTCCACTACCCATTGTCTCTCTTTTTCCTTTCCATGGATATTGCATAGAACTTTTCTAGCTGTGAATGAACTGCCTTAAAATCTTCCAGAAAACAACTTTCCTTCGTGGTTTAGTTGCCAAAACAATTATATTGACTAGATTTGAACAAATTATAGGGGACTATATAAAAACTTCTATTTTATTTTCTTTCTTTGGTTGGGTTCTTTTCTCATTTATCCTTAAATGTCGTAACTCATTTGTGTTTTAATCTGTATGACATTATGAGTTTTTTGAGAGTAGGTAGGGAACTTAATATATTTATAGGAGCTCCAGCAAACAAAAGATGTTGAGTGGAAGTGAAATGAAATAATGTTCAGTGAACCAGTGACCATGATATTAAGAGATGAAATATCTTCCAATATGAGAGTACAAATATATAAACCAATCACTAAGATGTATTTCCAATTTTATTTGCAATCATCCTGGATTACTGAGCCATATTTTGGACCCTGGAATCCCCTCCAACTTATTTTCTGTCTCCTGTTTTTTGCTTTTTGTGTGTTCTCTCTTCACTTACTTGGTCTTCTTGACAACTTCAGCTCTTACCTCTGTCTGGAAGCCCAGCTTCTCTTGTTTATCTACTGTGCAACCCCAAACATTAGGAGGGTTTTAGCTACTTGTCTTTCTTCCTTTGTATCTTTATCTGTGACATTATTTCAAATCATATTGAAACACCCAATTTCTTTCTTGCATAATTTTGTTCCATAATCCTGATCTTCATTCTCTTAACCCCAGTTTTTGTCCTTTTCTACCATTATGTAATTATTTTTAGTTGGAGAATGTGTAGATACAGATGAATGTATACAGAAATTTTAATTTGGTCATTCATCTTGGACTGGATATGTGAAATTGAGCTGGTTGCAAATATAATAAATTTTGTTGTCATATAAATCCTCTATGGGATTAAAAAATATATTCTTTCAATTTTCCATATATCTCTTTATCATAATAGACTTATGAAGCAGATGTCGCCCAAGAGTTTGCCACTAAGTTTTTAGAATGTACAGAATCTATACTAACCTAATAACTAAGTCAGTCATACTATTAATGGCACATTGTCTTAGCATCACCTAAATTTGTATCATCTCAAAATACCCTTATTTCCTAACTATTGAAAAATACAGATTCATAAGATTGAAACATGTCTGTGCTATGTTTTACCCTTGGCCTCCAAAGAATTGGACAGTTACATAATACTTTTTTGGTCAACATCCAGAAGGATAGTGTTGAAAAATGTTGCTGGACTTCTCTTTTCCAGTGTTTGGTTAGCCCGAATCATTAATGGTTTTGTCCTCTCCAAAAAAATTCTCTTATTAAAACATAAAATTATGGAACCACTCCTTTGTACCCCTCAAATGATTCATCAGCATCCTTCCCAAATAATTTGCTATTTATTTCTAATTGAAATACTTCAAGCACTTTTGGAATCCAAGACAGGTACCATGTTTCCCTGAAAGTAAGACCTACCCCGAAAATAAGTCCCAGTTAAGATCGTCAGCCAGACAGATGCATTTAGTACGTTATGACAATGTTCCAGAAGAAGACATGACTGTATTTGAATAAATGTAGGTTGCTGTACATGAAAAAATAAGACAGCCCCTGAAAATATGCCCTAATGCATCTTTTGAAGCAAAAATTAATATAAGACCCAGTATTATTTTGGGGGAAATATGGTATAAGACCTGGTCTTATTTTGGGGGAAACACAGTACTATATGCAACACTTATAGAAAGTTTAGTGTCTGAGGTATAAAATAGGTTTTAGGAAATTAGAAATAAGTAATGGTTATCGTAGTGTTACAATATTGGGTAAATAAATACCTGGGCTCTCGATGACACATGTGATTCATATATGTAGCTGAAGATTCCTTTAGGATTCAGACAGGCATGTGTAATATGGCAACTATTGGGCTGAGTGAAGTGGGGGAGGTAGATTATGAACTGTGACAAAATAGGATTGGAAAGCATTTATCTGCTAATGGCTTTAGATTTGGGACAGAGGAGAAAGATGGGGAAAAAGGCATCTTTGGAATTAATGACATTAGAAGGAAAATTTAAAATTCTCTGTTAGGGAGATAGGCCAGGGATGGAAGAGAATTAAGCTGTTAAGTTGGGATAGGTACAAATATGGTGGTTCTTAACACCAAATCTTTAAATAATAATAATAATATTAATGTTAAATAGTATCTAATATTAATTGAGTTCTATACATTCTGTGTATTTTTCAACTCATTTGATTCCTACAGCCCAGTGAAGTCCAGCAAATAAGGATATATGCCTTAGAGAAACATCGTAATTTCACGTAGCTCTAAGCGGCAGAGAAAAGTTGTAAACTCAGGTCTGACTCCAAAGTCCATGCTCTTAACTATTCAACTGTGCTCTGCTAAATAAGTCAGTGTTGCATCTTTTGTCAGAATTGTTCTAACAAGGTAGAGTGGTTTTTGCTGCTTTCCTTATGAGTTGGCTAATATGGTGGATTTTGCTAACCAGCTGACACTGTAAATCATGCCATTTAACTGACAACTAATGTATTTATGTTCAGTACTGGTTACCTGTGATGGGTACAATACATTGGTGTTGCAAATAAATACTCTTATGGATCACTCATCCTCAGTGTACCTAATAAACAAACAACAATTCAACATCAATGGGAATACATTTTAATCTATATATTTTTCAAATATGAAGAACTGAAGAAACAAGGAGAATTCATGTTATACATTTGAGTTTCACAATGATTGACATTACACTGAGGTACAAGGATTTAATACTTTTCTCATTTATTTTTCTTAATGGGGTCTAATATGACTTTTAGTAGTCATTACAAGGCGTATTTCCATGGCTTGCAGTTCCATAAAAAGTATTCTCCTAATAGTTTTCATTCCCGTGCTTCCTTCCACCTGAATGTTCCTACCTAATTTTATTCAATCCTTTCTTCCAGGTCCCAGCACAATTACTTAAGAATCACCCGTATTCTTAAAAGCCTCGGTGAGCTTGGATACGAAAGTTTTAAATCTCCTCTTGTAAAATTTATTCTCCATGAAGCTCTTGTGGAAAATACTATTCCCAATATCAAACAGAGTGCTCTGGAGTATTTTGTTTATACAATTAGAGACAGAAGAGAAAGGAGAAAGCTCCTACGGTTTGCCCAGAAACATTACACGCCTTCAGAGAATTTTATCTGGGGACCGCCGAGGAAAGACGAGTCGGAAGGAAGCAAGGCCCAGAAAATGCCTACCCCTCCTGCCTCCGGTCAGAACAGTCAAACTTCTACGCACAAAAAATCCAAGGACTCCAAAAATTCCTCCTTAGCTGTTCATGTAAATAGCAAATCAGCTGAAGAAAAAAAAGGGGCACTTGGAGAGCTGGAAGTGACAGACAGGCCGAACACAGAGCCCAGCAGTGACGCTGCCAGGCCAAGGAACACAGAGGATGGGGATGCTGAAAATTCAAATTCTCAATCAGAAAAAGCAATTAGTAATCCCGCAGAGAAAAAGGAGAGTGCATCTCCTCCTGAAAAAGATGAAGAAGGTGAAAGTCATAACAAAGACTGTGACAATCCTGGAAATACAGGTTCCCATGATGATATACTGTTACAGTGAATTATCAGAAACCCACAAACCAGTTTAGGTAAGGGAGGAAAAAAACTACTGTACGGTTTATCCTAAAGAACAGAGGTCACATTTGAAATTTTAGCCATTTGTGATTTCTGTTGTAAGCATTTTGTTGTTTTTAATTTGGGGTGATAATGAATTTAATAAGGTGTTGTAAGACAAGACCCAATAAATCAATGTATTCTGCAACACTTTTAGGATGTATGTTTTCAAATTCTGTATATGATAATTATTTTACAATTATTTTCATGTATCAGGAAATAATCATGTAGTATGTACTATATCAAATAAATTGTTTTGAGAGAGTCCAGCCTACCTGGAGAAAACCAAGAGGATAATTTCATTATGTTGCCAGACCTTTGCCCGATTTATGGATTAATTTTTTTTAAACTGGAAGAAAGAATTTGGTCTTTTCAAATATATTCAGAAAATGATTTGGAGTTTTTCATTACAACTCCTCAACATGTTTATTTGAAAATCTGATAAATGAAATGGATGCTCTTGGGGAGCTTCCATCTCCCCAGCCCATTTCTCAGTCCTGCTGTCTTTTCCTCTTTCCCTCTCTCCACACTCACCCTCATCCACAGTTTTGTCAGCCAGCAGGTACATTTCTAGTGTACATTCAGATGAGCTCTTATATTGAAATTTCAATGGAACAGAGGGGGACTTCCAACTTGTATGATTTCAAAAGTTTCCTTTGTTTAAAATAAAAATGTTTTTCCATATGAAGTGCTTAAAACCAAATTTTAATGCAGAAGTCCAAGAAAAGAATTTTTCCTTCTATGGCTGTGCCATCTAAATTTGGTGCTTGTTTCTAAATGCAAATGTCTAAAGAATTTAAAAATAAGAAAGGAAATTATTTATGCCTCTTGCACTGGCAACAAGGCAGTGGTCCCTGAAAGCACGAATATCTCAGTGTTATGTGGACTATGAAATTAATAATACTGCTTCATCCACAGTGAACCTTTTTTTTAAAGAAATATAATTTAATGCGTCTCTTCAGTTGTCAAACGTTGAAATTGAGGACAAATTTGAAATTCCATATACTCAGTTTTAGTAAGCACTTAATATATTAATATTGTTTATGAGCAAATAATTTTATTTGCCATAATATTACTAATTATTATTACACATCAGGAAACAATCACAAACACTGTGGTAAAAATTTCAAAGCATGTATACAAATATAGTTAAAGCAATGAATAGAAAAAAAATTTCACTTCATTTAAAAAGCATTTGGCTTTTGTGTGTCTCTTAGGCTTTTACAGAAAGTTCTATTCACTTTAACTCCCAGAGAATTTTTACCATGTCTTATTTTTTCAATCATATCATGTCACCTGTTACATTTATTGATCAGAGGATTTTAAATAGAGGATTTCTAGAAAATAAAGACACCAATAATATGCCTTTAGAAATATGATTTTATTGCTTTGACGTTTACAAGAAATATCACCATTGCTCAAACTTGACTTTTTTATATGAATGTTAGTTATGTTCATGTTTTATATCATACTCCAACTTGTCATTTTTGGTTCCCAAAATATGCTAATTTTTGCTTTCTACTGTTTGGTGATCACTAGGATTTGGGGAGACAATTCTGCTTTTGTATTTCAATTTCATTTTTCCATGGACCCTCTAATGTGTTGCTTGTTGCAGCAATGCCCCCACAGTGCTCTATCAACTGTTTACAGAGATAGTGGATGAGAATAGGTTGTCCCATTGGACTGAATTGTAGGAGTACGATTAATTTAATGCAAAATATCTTACCAAATTTGCGTACATGATAAAGTGTTCAGACTACATTCTAAGTGCATCAAGTTAAGAATTTGAGAGAAGATACAAAGATATTAAACAGTGGACAGATACTGGATATAATCTGAATTACTTAGAAACTATAGTATATCAGCCCTTCGTAGTAAAAAAAAAATTATTCAACAATTTAACTTCTAGAATATTATTCCTAATTAGGAACTTGATTAGATTGTGACATATAATTTGAGAATGTTTTGTGTCAATGGAAAAAACTTCCTGGCTTCCATTTAAAATAGTGGCCTTTTCCCACCATGTTGTTTTTTAAAATGCGTATTGACAACAGTATGATGATTCCTACAATTAATCTAAGTAATTTATGAGAAAATTATTCAGTGGAGAACAAGTGAGAGCATATTACTTCTTTTGCAGATAAAAATTATGAGTGTGTAGAATTTTTTTTTCTATTAAGAATACTTTGTACATGTAATAGTTTTTAAAATAAGATCTATAGATATGTATTTATGTATCTTAGATATGAAACAGCCCTCTGGGTTTGACTCTAGTGTTTTGTATCTTTAAAAACTACCATGTGCTTACAGAAATTTATTGAGAAGCTGTTATTAAAATGCAGTGATGCATGGCAAAATAGCTAGAAACATTATTGAATCTTTGCTAACATATAGACTTTACTATTGTACCACGGACTGTGAGGACACTAAAGATTGGCTATTGATATAATACTTGCATTTCATGGCAAATAGATGTTGTACTTCTTGGTTAGTATAGTACATTTATAATATTTTGTGCTTTCATATTTCTAAGGAGATAATATATGTGAAAATATTTTGAAATACTATAATGTGATATATAATTATAAGATATACATCAGTACTGTAAAGGTGTATAACATTAAGAATATTGTACCACTATACATTTTCATGCTCAATCTCATAAGAAACTCAAAAGAATCATGATAGAAGTGAAAATATGTCTGCTTTCTCTAAATCAGCTCTAGTTCTCAGTTCAGAAAATATTTTGTATAGCTTTATTTTAAATTTAGTTTTTGAGATTACTTTTTTTCAGCTTCAAGGAGAAAATAAAACCTACAACTCAGGAGCTATTAGAGAAGTTCTAAGATTTTTTGCTTAGTATTAAAAATATAAAACATGAAAATGCCATAACACTATCACAGTCATTATGTTTGATATTTTGTTGTATACGATTTACCAACTTTGCTTCTAGCATTTATACTTTAATCTGAGTGAAAGTATGATCTAGTGAAAAAGGAAAAACAGTACACTGTTATTCCTGAGTAAACTTAAAAAAATCATTTTAGTAAGTAAACTTCCATGTCAAGTGGTTAAAAATGGGTTGAACTGATGAATAGACAATATTTGGTTAATTATATAAAGATAAATTTCCCAAGTTTATAGTAGATTATGATAGAGTTTATAATCTACTGAGTTAACTAAATCAAGCAGGTTTTTTGCCATTCTATAATTGAGGTTCTTCTAAAAGTTTCTTGGTCTTGCTTGATTTGTAGTTGCATCAGTGGTTCTTTCATGTCTATTTGGGGTGAGTGGAAATCCTTCGTTACAGGGATAGTTTTGAAGATTTTTATTTTGTTTCCCACTTAGAAAATCCCCCTTTCTCTTTTGGGATATATGTGTTAAATATAAGCCAGGCTGGAGTTAGACATTCCAGAATCATTTCAAATGTAGTGCAAGTTTTAGAGAATGATGGCCTGGGTGAATGTAGGATCTAGAAAGTTAGGAGTGAACAGATATTGACTTCTTTCAAGTTGGAATTCTATAGTGCTTATTGCATGAACAGATTTGTGTGGGTAATGTCTAGGGTGACAGTGAGTACTGTCCTGCTTCCTTCTCTGTCTCAGTTATCCAGCCCACCCAGCAGATTGTGTTCAAGGACAGACTGTGTTTTTAGAAATCCCTTATTACTGAAGTTAATAGTCATAGAGTTATAAATATGAATGCCTGGAGGTGTCCAGATGTGCCTTAACTAATGTAAACGGTTTCATTCAGAAGTTTAAATTTTTACTCCATGGTAAAATTTTGCTATGTAAGGAACTTTCCAAATGGTGAATACCAGTTATTTTAATGAAATTTACTTTGGTGCTTTTTCATTTTGGAGAAATTTCCATTTGTGACAGTAGCATAGGTTCATGAGAAGGTGTACTCGCTACAATGTTCAGCAATGTTTTGTATTTGACAAAAAGTGTTTACAGTAAGAAAGAGTAACTACATTGTTACATTTATTTATTCTTTTGCTTAATTTTGCTACATGCCATAATTTTCATTTTAAACTTTTCTCAGTTACTACAAGTAATATTTATCTGTGTTTTACTTCTTAGAAGCAGAAGGATGCAGAAAATGGAATTCTATTAGAAAAATTGTTTAAAAGTTTAATTCCAGTAGGTGGTTGAGGAATCTGAAATTAATTTTTAAAACTTTTATTCCATGGTCTTATTATAAACATTTAAAAAACACTGCTCTTGCTTTTTTCCTAGATTAGAGAAAATGTTCTTTGTCATCTTCCACTCCTTTCCTGATCTGTTGAGAAGCTTATTGTTTTAGTTATTTGTGGGAAATAACTTCTTAATAAGTTTGTTTTCTTGAATTAAAATTTTCATGTGGAGGATACAATTAAATGCTTTGTTTTATGGCCCAAACTACGCCTGGAAGCGAAATTCAGAGAGGGAGTAGTGACTAAAAACCAGAGTGGGCATCTTGGGGAAGTAGAGGTGATACTAGGCTGCAGCCTGTCCAATGGCATTGTGGGTCTTCAGAACTTCCTCTGGATAATGAGGGTGTTGGGCCCCATGATCTCTGACCTCTGAGGAAGTAGGTTGCCTTGGATTCCATACACAATTTTTGTGGGCATCAATTTTCATAAATTATCTTTTATAATTTATTGGCCACCATTTTGTAGTTGTAGGTAACTCTAGGCAATTGGACACCAGCTATATAAATTACAGCCGAATCTTTATACCTGTCTTGGGAAACATATTGAAATACCAATTCCACCGCTTCTCCTCAGTTTTCCAATTAAAAATTCTGTTGGATTATTCTTTCATAGGTATATATAAAAATGTCTTTTCATAAAATGATTCAGTGTGCTTTAAAAATGAAGTGAAAGGGAAAAAGCTCACATGCTAGAGACGTTTTTTTTTTAAATCAGAAACCTTATGAAAATATATTTAAGGTACAAAGATTATCACATTTTTACTTTTAAATTGCAATGGAATTAGTGGAGCAGTTTATATTACTAGGCAGATTAATTACATAATAAGCTTTGGTCCTAAGAAACTTTCAAGTTCTGCACTCATCTTTCAAAAGAGCATTTTTTTCAATGCTGATGGATTTAGTTTCATCTAAAGAAAAAGAAAATACAAACTGAAATGAAAGATTAGGAACAGTAACAAGAAGCGTACTATAACAATATATAATCAATTATAGGTTTGTGCAAGTGTCAGAATTGTGGGAAGCTGCTGAGGAATGATCTACAAATGCTTTATGGTGGGGATGTGTTTTCAGCATTAGTTCTATGTTATTTGTGCCAAGGAGAATCAGGGATTGGTGTGGAAACAGACTCCCATTAATACTTTCATTGGAACCATGAATTCCACCTACTTCATAGTAGACTGAAACCTTTCAGTAGACTGAGAGAATCAACTGATCAGATACCAAGTTTAATTCCTTTGTCGGTGTGTATCAATAGTTGGTGGTTTTACTAACAAAAAATTAAATTGAGGGACTGGCTGCAGATAAGAGAAGAACATTTAGTGGTAAGTTATTTATCAATGAAATAACTATCTCCCATACCACCAAAAGTTGACAGCATATGAATTGGGTGGTATTACAGTTAAGAGGAACAAACAATAGCAAAGTGTTATGTCCTTTGACAAGCATTTGTGTTTTTTTTTCCTTTTTATAAAAAGGGTGATTACTTATTTCCTAAGTAAGATACTGGCTCTTCTTCAGTGTTACTTAAGAAGATAGATGGCCAACTGGGTCTAGTCACTCTTTCAATTTGAAAACTGTTGTGTCCTTTCTATTTGAGTAGGTATTTCAGGAAAGTGAGTACGATTCTTCAAAGGAGGTGTGTTTCGCTTTCCACATAAGCTCTGATTCTCTAGCGGCCACTGAGCCTTCTGTTCTCTGTATTTTGCTGCAGTTTCAATTACAGAATGCTGTGCATGTCTGATAGTACCAATACCATGTGTATGTGGTAGGGGTTGTAACCAGTTTCTGGTTCTGTCTGGTACTATGAAACACTTCGTTTATAATTCTGTAACTGTATGGCAGTGTAATGCCAAAAATATATAAAAAGCAATAGTTTCTGTTGCTTACTGCTGTATTTTAAAATATTGTTTCTGAACTAATACATTTAGAGTTCCTTTAGAGTAATTATTTTAATAATTATTGCCAAATATAAATCCTGTAAAACAAATAAAAGCCACTTTGTCTTAGGTAACATTTTAGCATTATGCTAGAGTACACTATGTTGATTTTGCATGATTAAAATATTTTTAAAGAGCTGGAACAAATGACTTGCTGTTTTCCTATTTGTTTTATGTTTATCATATGAGATCAACATTTCCTTTTTTAAAAGATTTGTATTAAAATATAGCTAACGTACAATGTTATACTAGTTTCAGGTGTACACCATAGTTATTCCACATTTATGTACCTAAAGATGTGATCACCATGATAAATCCAGCAACCATCTGACACTGTACCACACTATCACAATATTATTGACTATATTCTCCATGCTGTACATTACATCCCATGACTTATTTATTTTATACCAGGAAATTTGGGCCACTTATTGCCCTTCACTGCCCCCCTCTAAATTTTTCAATTATAGTTGACATTCAATATTATTTTATATTTAAGATGTATAGCATAGTGGTTGGACATCTATATAATTTAAGAAGTGATCCCCCTGACTAGTACCCACCTACACATAGTTATTACCATATTATTGACTATATTCCCTGTGCCTTACTTCCCCATGACTATAGCTTTGCTTGGTAAAGTAATCTTGGTTGTATGTCAGCGATTTTCATCACTTTGAATATATTCTTCTAGTCCTTTCTGGCCTCCAAAGTTTCTGTTGAGAAATCAGCTGATAGTGTATTAATGGGACCTCCCTTGTAGGTAACTAACTGCTTTTTCTGGCTGCTTTTAAGATTCTCTCTTTGTCTTTAACCTTTGGTATTTTAATTATGATGTGTGTTGGTGTGGGCCTGTTTGGTTTCATCTACTTTGGGACTTTCTGTGTTTTTTGGTTGTATGTCTATTTTCTTTGCCAGGTTAGGAAAGTTTTCCATTATTATTTCTTCAAATAGGTATTCAATTCCTTGGTCTCTGTCTTCCCCTTCTGATACCCCTATGATGTGAATGTTGGTATCCTTGATGTTGACCCAGAGGCCCCTTAAACTCTCCTCATTTTTTTTGGACTTTTTTTCTTTTCTTTTTGCTGCTCTATTTTGGTGTTTTGCCTACCTTGTCTTCTAAATCACTAATTTTGTCCTTTGCTTCATTTAATCTGTTGATTCTCTGTAAGGTAGTCTTCATTTCAGTTACTGTATTCTTCATTTCTGACTGGTATTTTTTATGTGTCTATCTCCATTTTTATGTTTCCTATCTCTTTGCTGAAGTTTTCCCTGAGATCACTGAGCATCCTTATAACCAGTATTTGGATCAGCATCTGGTAGACTGCTTGTCTCCATTTTGTTTAAAACACTCCTTTTTCTGGAGCTTTGTTCTGTTCTTTCATTTGGGACATGTTTCGTTTTCTCCCCATTTTGGCTGCCTCCCTGTGTTTGTTTCTATGTATTAGGTAGGACTACTATGCCTCCCAGTCTTAGTTGAGTGGCCTTATGTAGTAGGTGCCCTGGTGGACCCAGTGGTGCAGTCTCCCTGGTCACCAGAGCCAGTTGCTCCAGGTATGTCCCATGTGTGGGGTTGTGTGTGCTCTCCTGTTATAGTTGAAACTTGATTGCTGTTTGCACATCAGTGGGAGGGATTGACCCTCAGGCTGATTGGTTGTGAGGACTGGCTGTGACTACAGTGGAGGAGCTGCTGTGCAGGGGCTGACCCTGCAGAGCAGGGTTTGCTTTAGCAGGGCTCTGGTGCCTGCCCAGTCTGCCCTTTGGGTGTGTCTTCCTTGATGGTAGCCAGGTGATGCTCTGGCCCCATGCAAAGCTAGCCACCTGGCCTGCCAACCCCAGGGGCTCTAGGGAGGGAACCCACTGTAGGTCCAGTTTAGCCACAGTCTGACCCCTACCTGGGCCCAACTGGCATGAGCCACAAAGCCATCCAGAGATGGATGCCGCCCTTGCTGTGCTTGGAGGTACCTTGAGAGGCCAAGCCACTAAGCAAAGCCAGCTCTTTGCTAGTGCTGAGCTTAGGCCTGCTCAGCCATAGGCAGGGGACATGCTAAAGCCAGATGCTGCTTATTTGGGTTTTGTGAACCTTTGAGAGATTTTAGGACAGTCTGCAGCATGAGCCAAAACAGGCCGTTATACAGAAAAACCACTGGAAGCAGTTTGGGTGTGCCTGAAAGTTGGGAGGGGCCTGGTCTCAGGAAATCACTAGGGTGGGGCAGATGAAAGGTGATTGCCCATTTAATGGAGACTCAGAGCATCTGTGGGCGTTCGCATGTCAGGAAGCCGGAGGGCTCAACAAAGAAACAATGGCGTCCGCCAACTCCTCTGTCCGGAAGGAAGCTGCTCCTCTAGCCCTCACCTTGACACCAGACAACTCAGTTCCTTCCTGTATGTCCCTGGCAACTTTTGAGCTGCTACCCCACCACCAGATCTCAGAGCAAGTGACTGTCAGCGAGTAAGTCTATGTGCGGTTATTAAGATGATTGTCTGAGAATGCAGCCGCCCTCCATCTCACTCCACCACAATTTCTTCTGGCTTTCACAACCAGAAGTTATGGGGACCTCTCTCTGTGGCAATGCAACCCTGGGCTGTGGAGCCTCGTGTGGGGCTGGCTGGGACCCCTTGCTCCTCCAGGGGTGGGGGAGACTTCTGCAGCTGAGATATCCCTCCCAATTTTTAATGGTCACACGCAGGTGTGGGATCAGCCCATTCCACGTCTCTGTCCTCCTACCAGTTTTCAAGGTGGCTTATTCTGTATGTTTTCTGTTGTAGGACTTCGGTTCAGCTAGACTTCAGGCGATTCTCAATGATGGTTGTTCTATAGTTTAGTTGTAATTGATATGGTCTTGAGAGGAGGAGCACAGTGTTTATCCACTCCACCATCTTAACTGGAAATCCTTCAACATTATTTGCTTTTATCCTCTAAAATAAATACTTTATCTTGAAAGGTAAAATCTTATTTACCCATGAAGTCATTTTTGTTGTGAGATTTTGGAAGGCAGATCACATGTGTAAATACTTGGATTCTTGTTCTCTATTTTTACTTTTCTCTAATGCAAAGTTTTAAAATTATGTTTAATACAGCTGAATAAAATGAATAACTAATAGGGATGACAGTTTTTTTTTTACTTCATGGGACTAGTCTTTTTAAAAAATTAAATTTTTGATTAAGAAAAAATGCAATTGCAAGGTGAAAGTCAGGCAGAAGCTCTGATATCACAAGACAGTATAGATGAAAATGAGGAAAAGCCTAACATTTGAACTTGGCTTCATTAATCTAGGTAGACAGGAGAGAGAGGATGAGAGAACTAAGAGTAAACTGTAGTAACCATGAAAATGAAATCACATTGTGCATAATTGAGAGAGAGAGAGAGAGAGAGAGAGAGAGAGAGAGAGAGAGAGAGAGAGAGAGAGAGAGAGAGAGAGAGAGAGAGAGAGAGAGAGAGAGAGAGAGAACCATAGGGATAAATGACTATAAGTTTAACTGCAGCCTTTGGGATGAATTGTTTAGTAGGGAGAGAGATGCACATAAGCATTTCTGTCATAAGGGAAGAATGGACACATTCTGGTAATAGAAAAGAGAGAGGATTTCTTTTCCCCAAAGTTTGAATGTCTGAAGGCAATGTAAAATCTTAAGAGACTAGAGATTCTCTGTATAGTGATAAATTCGGGACTGAGTCTGCATCTCTTCAAAGATGTAAAATTTAATATGGGAGAGAGTTTGGAGAAAAGATTTATAACATGTGTCTTATTCTAAGCCTCAGGTGAATGCAAAGCAGGCAAGCTGGTATTCTAGGGGTGGAAGGAAATCCCAGCCTGCGTGAATGTGATGATGGGCAGTTTGGCTCTTTGTGGGTGACTTTAGGCTTTGGTGATTGTGACCGACTAAGGAGTCAGGCTGATACAGGGAACATGTAAAGATTATCCTGCCTTTGGGATTATTCCCATGAATATCTAGGATTAATTGGCAAAGTGTTTTGAAATAATTTACTAAAGAGAGAGAGCCAGCCTGGATTTGACTTACCTACTCGGGAAGATTGAGTTTATTAATTTTGCTATAGTAGTTAGCATTCTACTATTTTTATAACCTTAGTGTATATTCAACACTACCAAGGAATATAGAAATCTTTTCAAATGGTGAATAACATATTTTTGTTGTGACTGAAATAGGTTGCTTTATGTGCTCACAGTTTTGGAAAAGGAAGAGGTTAGAGGAAGAAGAAATAAACAAGGGAGAAGTAGTAGATGACATAAACCAAATGAGATCTGACAGCTTACCTTTTTAGAGTGCTGAGATTGTCTGAGATCTTTGAATGAATAATTTAACTGTTGTCAGAAAGAGAAGTTCAAGGAAGAGCCCTGACGAAGTAAAAAGTAAGAGCAAAGAGCAAAATTTTGTTTAATGGGGGAGAGCTGGCTTGGAGGTCACATAGACTTGGGTCCATATGGCAACATCATTCATCGTTGGCTGTGTGGCTGTGGGCAAGTCCCATAAATTCTCTGGGTTCTAGTGTCTCATTGGTAATACATCTACTTTTTGAGTTTCTTGGAAGGATTAGAGTGTAGGTAAAATGCCAGGGACATAAGCAAGACACTCCTGTATAGTGGCTGCTAGTGTTCTAGAAAAAAATAAGGAAATATTTGGTCACAACAGACATTGTGTAGCATTTACCTCTATGGAAATCAATCTAATTTAACTTATATTTATAAGGTTTATGGATTGAAACAAATACCTTAAACTTTACTTAAAATTTTATGTAGGTCTTATTTAAAAAGTTATCAGGTATGGAATTGATGGTTTTATATTAGACATACTGACAATGACAGGATAGAAAACTCCCCCCGTAGTGAATATAATTAATGTATAAAACAGTCCTTTATTACTTCCTTAATAATTTTTTGAACTGGTTTTTCTTCTCTGCCAAGAAAGAGCTAGAGTACAAGACAGAGCTGAAGCCCTTTGATCAGGATCAGGAGGTCATCTTAGTTTATTTTAGGACATTATCAGGATTAATTCTTAGTGAAAGCAGGAAATTTTAAATTCCAACCCTTTCAATAAATACTTACTTCATATCTTAGTAGAAATCCACTTAACAGTTAACACTATTTCAAAATGTGTATGAAATTAGTACTATGAATATGGTGGCCTGCTTGCCATTATTTTCTTACAGTTGGAACTTAGAAGATGAATAATCTTGTGCTAAATAAATATTCATCTTCTAAATTGTGGGTATCTTCATACTGTGAGATTAAAATGGGGTCAGAGGTCTTGGGCCATTGTTTTGTTCAACTGTTGATCCTTTCAGAATGTCAGACATATACTATAAATAGGATATGAAATGAATTCTCATTGACATAAATAGAAGTTGAACATTTTCATTTTCTCTAGCAATCATTTCAACCACTTTCCCTTCATTTTCTCTGTTTCAATGTCCAGAAATGGGAAGGGAAATTATAGACTTTTATAGTTGGCAGTGAGTGTGGATCCGAATTTTATCGATACTAAAGTGAGGTGACATGACTTTTCTCCCTCAAATGCTGCAGATACAGAGCTTGAGGTGGAACTCTTGACCCCTGGCTCTCTATTCAGTGGGTTTGCTCTTGGTGCCCCCTTTTAATGTATGAAAACCCTTTAATAATTAGAATGGATTCAAAAGCAACAGCCCAGACAGTGGGCTGACCGATGCTGCAATATGAATCTGAGACTAGAGGCCTCTCCATGGAAGAGGCTTTCTCATCACTTAGTGCATTTCCCACCAGCTAGTGTTTATGGTTAGCAGATTCTGAAGTAGGTTCAAACATTTCCATTGGGGAAAAAACACACTGGGGCTTGAATACAGTCGTCTCTGACCGTGTGCCTTTCTGTACTCAGTAGCCCCTTTAGACCTCACTCTAGGCTAACATGGAGCCGGCTGTACTGCTCTGACCCTGGCATTTCTAATCTCATTGAATGGTATCACCCGATCCCCAAATTGGAAACCAGGGAGCTATCTCTGAATTTTCATGTGTCATACATGCAATGTGACAACAAATTTTAATGATTCTACTTCTCAAATTTGTCTCCAATTCACCCCCTCATTGGCACCCCTGTTGCCTCCATAGGCCTTTATCTATTGCAAAAGATTCCTAACTTTCCCTCTGTCTTCAGAGAGAATGCAGCCTTCACAAGATGCTATAGTATATCTTTGTATCTTGGGTGCCTAAACGTAGCGTGCCTAAATGTAGGGTCCAGTACATAATAAACAATAAACAGTCATTGAATTAAAAAAAAGTTGAGCACTGATACCTTGAAACAAGATGTATAAGGGTATGCACAGCTATTTCTGGATCCATTTCTGAAATAAGCTGTCTTCCTCAAGACAAATCGCCTTCAAAATGAATTATTGTTTGACAGTACAAAGTTTGATATTGAAATATTTCATAAGCATTTAATGCTTTGTTTCAAAACCTAGATCAGTTTCTTCCTGATTTCTTAGGTCACTTAGTAACAAATGTCATTAATTGGTTTTAAACTAATTTAACAGAAGTTTCAATTTTGAGGTTAAAAATAGGAAGGGAAGTGCATGGTTCTACTTTTCCTGTTTGGTTTGAAATTTTAAATAAGATAAAGTAATTTTAAAATTATATTCAGTGTGTCAACACAATGCCAGTTTCCATGCCTGGCTGAGGATTATGTGCTTGGAAACAAACAAATAAAAGCATGAGATGAAGTCTCTCCATAAAAGAAGCATCTGGAGTTGTTGGCAGAATAAAGGCAATTCCCTTGGCATTTCACAGCAGAGCTACTTTTTTTTCCTCTGGTTTTATACTTAGGAGCAACATTCTGATTGACAATGAAGGTTACACTTTAAGAAATGGCGTTTTCCCTTGATATTTAATTTTGTGATTGTATTACTTCTTTGATGGGAGCTTTTCTTTTTCCTCCATGGTGACAATCACATTGAAACTAAAAACTCAAGTTAAGGTTTCATTAAATGGAAATCCTACGGCAACTTTCACAGATGGAAGTCAGTGGTTACCCAAAGTCCTTTAACCTTCATGAGCATTCTTTATGAACAATCCTAAGAAAGGCTGAAGGCGTTATTAGGTTGGTGCACACGTAATTGCGGTGTAAAAGGTAAAAAATAATTGCTAAAAGAGCAATTATGTGTGCACCAACCTAATACAGTCTCAGAAAAACACTTGCACTAAACTTGATTTTGTGAAAAGGGTGGTTCCTTATTTTGGTGGTCCTTTTATAGCTTATTGTAATAAACTTAAATTATAAAAGTGTAGTGAGGTCACAAAATCATTCACACTACACTCAGATACATAAAGAAAATGTAGCTCCTATTTCTTCTGATTTCCTTCATGAGTTCTACCGCTGATTAGTAGGGATATCTTCGATTTGCTGGTGGGAACGATTTCTATCCCTTTATGTCTATATTTCCCCTTTTGGTTTAAACATCCAGACTATTCAAAATTTGAATCAGGGTTGGAATAATAGCCTCTCTGAAGTGACCCTGTTTCTTTTGGTAAATTACTAGGCATACAGATTTTATAACCATCCCCCTTTCCTTATCCAATACGGCATGTGGGGGCACTGAGCTGGTTTCATTGAACATTTGTGACAGCAGAGGAGAACAGGTGAAAAGGTCCACAGGTCGTCCTATGAATGCTGTCTGGGCACAACTGTCGAGTGGCTGGGCTAGGCTGCTCTTGCATGGGGAACTGCTAAAGTTCAACTGGTCTCATCTGACTATTTGGACTTAAACCTGATGGTGCCCATGATGGAGCTTACAGCCTTCAGTGTTCCAGTTCCGATCCATAGCAACAACACTATATAGACTCTAAGTTTCTGTGGGTTCATGGACAACGTGGGCTCTCTTGGGCCCTCATGTACAATGCGAAACCATAAGTACCAATACATGCTTATTTTTCTATCTTACTCCTGGAGGTTTCAGCCTACATAGGTCACCTGGGAAAGTGTGACACCTGCCCTGATGACTTCTGGCTTCCTTATATGTCTGTGGATGTTTCTAAAGACTCTAAGCTGAGTTGAAAAGATCACTTATGTAGAAAACCAAAAGAGAAAAAAATGTTACCACTATAATAAGTTTTCTGGGGAGAGGGAGTGGTAGAATCTAGACTTTAGAAAGCAGGAAGTCCAACATCTGCATATACTCATCAAGAAACAAAAGAGGTTTCTTTGCTTTTGTGATGATTTGCTGTTTAGGTTTAGATCTAATCTAGCTCTTTCAACCCCCTAGTTCCACGCTCTTTCCATGATGCAATTTTGCCTTTTCTGTAAGCACAAATACCTATGTATTTTCCTACAAGATGCAGGTTAAACTATATGCTAAACTATATGTTAAACTATATGCTAATGTCTACCTTTTTATTCATTCTTTGGTTGAATTAATTAAATAAATATTTTCATTTTGGACACATCTCTGTGATAGAGATTTAGTTCTGTGATTTGAATCCCATCTGTTTGATTTGGTCTTGTAGCCTTGGGAGACCTTATCCACACTCTGTGAGCTCCAGTTTCTTTGTCTGTAAAGTGGGAACAATAATACTCACCTTGAAAGTTATAGAATTGCAATGTTTATACCTGACGCTGAGTAGTTAATATAACTATTATTATTGTTGGTGTTTTTGAATATTTGTGGTTTCTGAGTGTTTCTTTAAAAGCCCTAAATTTAAAAAAAGAGGAGGAAGAAAGGGCAGGAAGAAAAGGCACAGACCAGAAATTTATATAATATCTTAGATTGCCCTTTGATATTTTTTTTTTAGAGTTTGTTTCCTTATTAGATAACAACATCTAATCTCCCTTTATCTAAATTGGTGGTTAGGAGAAAAATTGACGTCACAAATAGAAGAAGCTCTGTGTAAGTTAATATGTTATTATTATAGTTATAATATAATTATTTCAGGAATCTAGAATAATCTACTTTTTAAATTAAGGCAAATCTATAAAATACCCTTCAGGGAATTTGGTGAAAGAAATAATGTAATATTTAATGGTTCAGAAAGTTAGTTTCCTCTTTATCATCAATATTTTTGTGTGGAAAGCAAAAAGATCAGTGAGGTGGTTAGATTTCCCAAAAGTGTTTCATGAGAATTTTGTCCATCTAGGTCAAACTGCTGATAAACATTTCCCTCTACTTTTAATTTTTAGGCCACCTACAAGTGTTCTGTAATTGCACAAATGTTATTGCTGATTCAAACTAAAGAATGGGAATTCTGCTAAAAGAAATATCTAGGAAAAAAATTTCAAAGGGCCCATTAATGTGATTAATCAGATAATTTTTGAGTGGTAACTGTATGTGGATCTCTAGACTGGATAGTCCATAAAAGAGCTGCTTTCCACTTCAAAAACCTAATTATCTTGTTAAGTAACTTCATTGTTGACACCAGGGAGATTGGTCCACATCTACAGTCTCTCTTGTATGTGTATGAATTGACATTCTTGCAAGTGAGACAGAATGAGCTTTCACTGAGATATTTTTTTCTAATGTGGCTGGGAAATATAACAGGAAATGGTTTCAGTTGGGAATTCCCACCCTTCCTCCACTACCACCAGTTTGAAGAAATTGTTATTCTAGGAATTAAGCTAATAAAACAAATAAATAATAGGTGAGATTGCTTTCTGCAGTAGTCAACTTCTGCAGAAATACTTAGGAATAAATTTAACATGACATGTGCATTATCTGTACATTGAAACTACAAAAGATTGTTAAGATAAATTTAAAAAGAATAAAAAGGAAAGATACCATATTCTTGAACTAGAAAACGCCTATTATTAAGATGTCCAGTCTCCCCAAACTGATCTATGGGATCAATAGAAGCTCAATGGAAGTCCCAGGACTTCTTTGTAGAAACTGACAAATGAATTCTATTATAATAGCGATATGGAAATGTAAAAGACTTAGAATTGCCAAAATAATTCTTAAGAAAAACAAATTTGGAGGACTTCTTTCCTGATTTCAAGCTTTACTTGAAAGCTACATAAGACAGATGGTGTGGCCACAGTATAAGGATAAACAAACAGATCAATGGAATGGAATAAAGAGTTCAGAAATAGACTAACATTTGTAGAGTCAATTGATTTTTCATAAAGGTGCCTAGGTAATTTTATGTGGAAAGGAAAGTACTGTCGATAGATAGCACTGGAACACCTGGATATTTAAATAGAGAAAAAATTAGCCTTGACACCTAACTCATACTGTACACAAAAATAAATTCAAAGTGGTTCATGGACCCTGAGCAAAATCTAAACACATATATATATATATATATATATATATATATATATATATATATATATATATATATATAGAGAGAGAGAGAGAGAGAGAGAGAGAGATAGATACATAGAGATATATACCTCTCTATCTCTGTATCTGTATCTATATTTATATCTATTTCTACCTACAGATATATAGATATAGATGATATAGATATAGATATATCTGAAAAAGGACTTGCATCCAGGATATGTAAAGAACTCTCACAACTCAAATATGAGGCAAATGACAGTAAAAAAATGGGCAAAAGATTTGAACAGATACTTCATAAAAAATATATACAATGGCCAGTAAGGACATGAAAAAAAAAGACATAAACACATCATTAATCATTAGGAAAATGTAAATTAAAACCATAATGAGATACTACTACAAACCTTATAAAAATGTTAAAATTAAAAGATTGAAATGTTAAGTGTTGGAAAGGATGTGGAGCAACTAGAACTCTCATATACTTGCTGTTGGGCATGTAAAATATTATAACTACTTTGGGAAACAGTTTGTCATTTTTTAAATAAAATTCAGCATATACTTCCATGCCACAGTCTCAGGTATTTATCCAAGAGTAATGAACACCTATGTCTACAAAATGACTCCTACACAGACTCATATATGTGTTCATAGCAACTGTAATCATAATAGCCCCAAACTGGAAATGACCCAATCATCCATTTACAGATGAACAAGTAAACAATTTATGTAACAGTCATACAATTTATCCAGCAACAAGAAGTAACAAACTACGTGTACATGCAACACTGATGAATCTCAAAAACATCCGGAGCAAAAGAAGCCAGACACAAAATAATGTGTGCTGTATGATTATATTTATATGAAGTTCTAGAACTGGCAGAGCTAATCCATAGCAACAGAAGTTACATCAGCAGTTTCCTGAGAAGGGTTTGGAGTTGATTGCAGAGTTATGAGGGAATACAGGGTGGCGGTGGTGATGAGAGAAAAGTTCTATATCTTAATTATGGTGATGATTATAAGGATGTCATTGTCAACGCTCATCAAACTGTACACTTAAAATAGGTGCATTTTATGACATGCAAAGTACAATATTATAAAGTAAAAATAAATACATGAATAAAATAGACTACCTGCCAGTCAAAATCAAGAGAAGTAGAGCCTAGAAGGTCCAACTAACTTGAGACAAGTGTGAATGACCTAAGAGGACAGTAATTCTCTCTATTCTTTATCCTCTTCTTAAGAGGAACTAGCTCCTAGGACCTTTCCAGAGTTTCAGTTGTACTGATTTTCTTAGCCCACAAAATAATTCAAAATCTTCATAAACAGCAAATTAAACAGTTAAACTTTAAACGCATTTCTAGTCAGTTATTTTTTTCTGTCATTTCAAGTATTTATTCTATTTGTCATCTTAAGTGTTATATTTCCTGCTTCATCATTTTTCGATTGTGGCATCTCTAAATAAGCAATTGGATCATATTCAACACCGGAAAAATAATTTCTTAAATTTGCTCCTTATTGAGTCTTGAATCTCTTCAACATCTGCCTTTTTGTCCTAGCTTTCTATTTTCTGATTAGTCTCTCTACACCCAATTCATTCTACAAAATCGCCATGTGAATAATACTTCTAGTACTGTCTTTCCTTGATGAAATCATTCCCCTTATCAGAACCCTTCATTTTGCTTACTAAATAACATCATGCTCATTAGTTTTCCTAGTCTGGATCCTTACTATCTTCCCTAACGAATTTCCCACGATTCCTTTTATGAATGACACATGTTTTAGCTAACACTACCAGTCATCCCTTCATTCATTCCTTTCCTACCTCTGCTCTTTGCTTACACCTTCTTTCCACTCAGGGTGCTTTTCCGTCTTTCCACCTTTGCTTTCCTGGATCTCGTCAATCTTCCAAACCAGTTTGCATGTCTCCTCTTCTACCATCACTCACAGGTGATGTGATTCCACCTCCTTAAGTATTTTTCCTTTCTTGCAGCTGCTCTTGTATTCAATTATAAACTCAGAGGGCTGGGGCTCAGTCTCTGACATATTTGTTTCTCCCACAGCAGTGGCTTTGAATCTAGTAGGAAAAAGATACAACTGAATGACTGTGTGGAATGAATCATGCAAGTTCACGTGGCTGGGAAGAGAAGAGAGAGGGCCAGAAACACTACCTTCTTATTCCTCACTCTATTACTTTTCACACTGTGGGTGTTGGGGAAAATTTCCCACAGGACTTTGAATTGCCTCCAGGAGAAAGATGAGGAGAACACATAGCTCCAGGCATTTAACATTAAATCCAAGGAGGTAGTAAAGCCTCCTGCAGGGAATCACCCTCGCAGAAAGATTAGCTTAGATGCCTTTTCTACTTTTAATCTCATAGAGTAGTAGAGCAAATGGACTGTGAAGTCCCTTATGGAAATTGTGACTATTCATAAGATCTTTTGATATAAAATGTTTTTCTCTTTTAAATGGAGCCTGGTTGGAAGCTTGCAGCATATTTTGTATATGACCAATACTTCATAAATGGGTTTCAAACTTTTTTGTGTTTGAGGAATGCTTTCACAAAACAGAATTTGGATGGCACTTTTCGAAGGCCTTAGCTTCCACCTGCACTCACTCGGCCACCCTTTAACTCCATGATGCCATCTGAGACGAGCCATATACCACCTTAGCCATCTTGCTCATGCCATTGCATATTCTAGTGAAAACACAATCCTTTTCACTATGTGACGACTTGTGACTGGGTCCTTGAGGTAGAATGTGAGAGAAGTGACACATGCTGCTCTGGGCCATGAGCTTTGTAACATGGGTATGCGCTCTTTCCTTCTCATAAGATGGAGCCAAAGAATGCCCACAACCCAGCCTCCACCACACAGTAAGGTCGGTACCCTAGAGCAGAGGTGGACAAACTCTGTGTAAAGAGCCAAACAGTAAATATTTTCAGCTTTAAGACCATATGGTCTTTGCCTTGCAGTGAGAAAGCATCCAAAGATGGCACATCAACAAATGTATTCCAATAGGCTGTATTCCAATAAAATATTATTTATAAAAGCAAGTGGCAGGGAGAATTGGGCTCAGTTTTCTAATTCCTACCTATGGCGAAGAAACTCTGGAAAAAAATGAGGTGCGTAAATGACTGCATGGAGCTGCTCACCAGACCAGACCACTCGACTGAGGACTATGTATGAGAGACAAATATACTTCATTTTCTTTAAGTTGCCGTGTCTTAGTAATTTGACTTATCCTCTTTGTTCAGTAATTTGGCTTTTCCCGACCAGTAAAACGAGCAGGCGTTACACTCTGTCCTCAGATCAACTTCACGTTTGAAGGCAGAAAGCTTCAGTTGGGCTCCGGCCATTTCAGATGAACTCATTGCATTTTACGTCTCCCAAGAAGGCTCAAAGTTATTCCTTCCCCTCCATCCATTTTATTTAAGGAAGATACATTAGTTTTCTCAGGGGTCATCTGTCTATTCAGCTCATTGTATTACACTTTCTTGAAACTGGCACTGGTATTCCCAGGGTCGATGTTGACATCTCCTGAGATGCTTGGGGAGCAAAGTCGAATCTAGATATAATATGTGAAAGAGGTACAATTTTTTTTGGGTGGTGGTGGTATTTTTCATCTTTCCTCCACTCAGTGGTGTCTCTCCTCTCCGTGGATGTCTCTTCAATATCCTACTTTTGGAACATTGTTTTTTCCTAGCTGTAAATTAAAGTGATAGTGTGTAAAACTTAACATGTCCTTTCCCCTGATTTGTTTTATTTTATTTTGCTTTTTCAAATCATAAATTATATGATCTATAGAGGAAATTTGGAAAATATAAAGTTATGCATAGTACAACTCCCACACGTTATCATAGC
Organism: Rhinolophus sinicus; assembly: GCF_036562045.2. Classification (NCBI taxonomy): domain Eukaryota; kingdom Metazoa; phylum Chordata; class Mammalia; order Chiroptera; family Rhinolophidae; genus Rhinolophus; species Rhinolophus sinicus. The sequence goes on from NC_133755.1 coordinate 109,905,036, forward strand.
TAACAATGCTGGTGTATTTTCTATTTATTTTTGGCTTGTATTTAGGCATAATTTGAGAAAACTTCAAAACCCAAAGGGATGGTATTTGGTAATTAAAGCAAATGGAATTGGTGAATAACAGCCAGCTTGGTCAGTTATTTCTGTCTGAGGATTAGGAAGGTCTTGACATAAAAGGTAGTATTTCAGTTTGCTCTTAGAGTATAAATAGCACTTTGAAGGAGAGAGAATAAGGGGGAAAATCCTGTGATAAAAGCATGGAGGCATTAAAATATACATGTCTATGAATAATTTAATGGCTGACTGTGGTTGTGAGGAATCTATTAAAGTTTAGTACTCCAGTTTCCTTGTTTATGCATTGGGGATAAACATTTATTTGCCTTCTTGTCATTGTAGAAAATGGAACATTTTAAGATAATCCATTTGCAAGTATTTTGAACTCTTCGAAGGAAAGGTGCCCACAAATCTACAGACTAATTGAGGCATCAGATTTTTGTCACTCTTACTATCCGTTATGATTTTTATTCACTATACTATAATAAGATAAAATTATTCTTCTCATAGTCATTCTATGAAAAATTTATAAGAAAACAGTATCACAAGTTTTTAATATTTGTTTTATTATCTAGACTTATTCACAAGAAAAAGTCATTAGAAAATCATACTTATTCGAAGTTAAATGAGAATGACAAACTTAATTTTTCTTACGCGTTTTTGGCTGTTTCTGACTGTAACAGTAGTGCCTCACAATAACTTATAAAGTTTATTTTCTATTTCAGTCATTATTAATTTGGCTGTCTCAAAATCAGCCTTTATCTTATTCAAGTACCACTTTTTAGTGTCATGAAAACAAATCACTACTGTGTTCAAAAATAAACATTTCAATTGCAGACATTTGTAATAGTTCAGAGTATGTGTTAATATGAGAGCGGTTACACTTCAGATATTTCTGTTTCTCAGGTTAATAAAAAAAGCAATCTAAAAAGCAATGGAACAAAGAAAATATTGGCAAGTAATCTGCCTAAGTACCCACATGAATACTTGGAAATGTCAGATCTTTACTCATTATAATCTTGTATTCCCCATGTTTTATATGATGGGCTTTATAGCTTCTAGTTAGATACCGTGTCACATAAAGTTGTACAAGATTACATTCAAAGTTAAGATTGTATTCTAATGTTCACGTGGATTAAATCAAAATCTATTTATTTAGACCTACACAGGAGTAATTTCACTGTCATAATGCAAGTTGAGTTTTATAGTTTCATTAATCAAAAATAGGTTTATTTTTTTAAAAGGAACTATAATTCAGGTGTGACGAGTGTAGAAAATAAACTCAGGTATACAGTAAACATCCCAGTTCTTATTGCTTTTAAATCAAATTAAACAGACTCTGACTCCAACCTTATCAGACTAGAAGGAAACCCAATCTCAATCAGTATTGGGGTCCCTGATTCTTTTAGGATCTTATCAACATTTGGAATGTCCCATGATGTCAGATCAGGAGAAGGTCCTTCACTTCCTGGGCCATCATGGTTCCAGCTGACGTATTATAATTAAACTTCAAAATCGGTGCTTCCTTGATGTTTCATGGCTCTCTGTTCCACAGCGAGTTGGTGTACAAGGCTCTTTGCTAATGCCAGGGCTGCCAACACCTAGGTCTGTCCTCCGTTGGTGCACCACAGAGCCATTCCTCTGAGCTCTTGCTACTTTTTTGCAGGGACACTGCACAGTGGTACACTCTGTGCCTTATGCAAAAGGGTAGATAGAGGGGGTGAGGGGCAGAGACTCAGCCTGCATCCTGATCACCAGGCCCTGTGCCCTGGTATGGAGCTGATTCATTTTACTCTGGACACAAGCACCATCTATTCATAAGCTGTGTTCTGTTTGGCCTACATCTACTCAGAGGGGGCACCTTTTTCAATTGGCACAATGGTTTCATGTATAGACTAATGGCATTTCTGTAGAGCACAGCACAAGTTACTGCCCCTTGCAGAGCCCTTGGATCTCTTGTCCTCTTCCCACTGCTGAGAAGTGAATCTCTTCTCTCAGCATGGCGGCTTCTCAAAGGCCTGGCTGCTTCTCCGCTCTCTTCCAGGACTCCCAGCCTTTGGCTACTAGTAGTTTGGCTCTCTGCCTGGCCAAGTTATCCATGGAAAGAAATGACCAGAGCCTGGTTGCCAGCTTGGAACAGGAGACAGGGGACAACTAAGAGTTTACTATATACACTGATATCTCAAAATCCCCCACCACCAAAGTGTTAAGGGGAACTATGAAATTATAACGTTTATGATCTGCCACACTTCCCACCTCTGAGGAGGAAGGACCATCTGTCTTGGACTTGAGGTGTGCTCTCCAGGATAAGGAATGACAGAGGGAGAGCTCAGAAATCAACAGCTGGAAAAAAGAGTTAAAAAAAAGAAGGGGGGATATTAGGTAGAGGGGAGCCCAAGCAAGAGAGGAGAACAGAAAGGGGAGTCCTGTGGGAAAAGTGGGGCAGATGACATGATAGTGGGATATTAGATAGAGAGCTGTCAGAAGAGTATGCTTAGAAAGTCCTGCTGTGTATTGTAATTCTCCCACTACCTTCTCCTCAAAAGGCTAATTGAAGACCTCATTGCTTTCCAGACTTTTAAGGGAGTGAGATTTATTACTTTTTAGGCCATGTCACTGTGCTGAGATTGTCCTCCAGGTAGCCTTATGTAGTTGGTTATGTGATTATTCTGCATCACCACTGGGGAGTGTGCTATATCTTACAGTCTGAAGGGAAAGGATAAGTTAAGAGTAAATCAAAGATGAGCCAATGTACCTCTATGAGAATGGCTAAAGTTTAAAAAATGGAGAATGCCAAGTGTTGGTTAGGATGTGGAGAAACTTTGCTTCTTCTCTCATAGTAGGATGTAAATTGGTATAACCACTTTGGGAAACTATTAAAGCAATAGCTACTAAAGCAGAGCATATGTATACCCTATGGCCTGGAAATTAAATGCCATTGGTGGATTCACAACTGAAGTGCATATATACGAGTATGCGCACCAAAAGACATACTATTCCTAATGGCCTCAAACTGCCCATCAATCTGCCATTATAATTCATAAATAAATAGTTGTATATTCCAGAATGGAAATCAGTGTAGTAATGATCAAGAACCATTTACAACTCTGCACAGCAATAGAGCTGATTCTCATAAATAGAATGTTGAGTGAAAGAAGTCAGATACAGAACAGTTTACATTCTCTGATTCTATACATAGAGTATAAAACCAGGCAAAACAGTGTCAGTGGTGATATTGTAATATTGTAAAACTGGTATTTTAATAACAGTTACAAGTGGGGATGGTGGTTACCATTGTGGAAGGGTTGATGATAGGAAGGAAGTACAAAGGGGGCTTCTGGAATATTGACAATGTTGTATTTGTTTATCTGGTTGCTGGTTACATGGGTGTATTCAGTTTGTGAAAATGCAGCAAGAAGCATAGTTATTATGTGTGCATTTTTTGGAATGTTTCTTACACTTCAATAAAAAGTAAAACCAAAAAAATAGGGTTAAATTTTGCCACATTTTACATACTGGCTTTTTTATAAGACCGTCATTCTCTCATAAAAATATTAAATAAGAGCATAATTGAATAGTGAATCACTTTGTGTCCATCAAACTCTGATACAAACAACTGAAACATATCATTAGTTGAGAAACTTGAGAAATGGAATTATCTCTTCTTAAAGATAACCTCAGAGTTTGTCTGACATTTTTGTTTTTTCCTCAGGAAAGCAAAGATTACATGAGATCATGTTATAAAGGAAAAACACAATGCCTGGAATAAAGTGGCACTCAATGAGTGGAACTGTTTTTATTTCCGAGGTCTATAGCTACATCATCCAAGCAGATAGGCATATGTTTATCCAGACAACATGTCTGCTGTAGCCTGTTGCCCACCTGTACTTGATGGTCTAGACTGGATGCTAACTCTGGTCCCAGGTGTGGTCTGTTGAAATAGGTTTGCCTTTAAGAATCCAGATGAGAAGCTAATATCAATCAACATTTATTGCGTGTGGGCTTGGAGCCAGGCATTGTTCAAAGCATTGCAATTATTTTTAACCTTTTAAACGGCAATTACTTTTGCACCAACCTAATAGAACTGATTGGAGGGAGAGGAGAAACCGGTACAAATTACTAAGATTTAGTGGTCTGGAAGGAGGCCTTCACAGTATCAATATCAATATTGTACATAAATGCAAATCTTAGATAAAGTTTTTTGTTTTGTTTTGTTTTTGTTTTTGTTTTTAGTTGGATAACTCTGTGAATGGAGTCTTTGGTGTTTTCTTTTTGTTGTTGTTGTTTGTTTGTTCCTAACTTTTGAAGCAGATATTCAGGTATTTAACAAAAAGGTTAAGTAATTTGCCCAATGTCACACAGCTAATAAGGGGCCTCGCCAGGATCTGAACCCAGATAGTCTGACTTCGAGCCTAAGATGTTATCAAACTATGATGTCTGATGTGGGGACAGAGTCTCAGAGAGCAGTTTCCATACTCTCAGCCTCATGTAGAAAGGTACTGGCTCGGTTATTAGATGGCCATCAGCTTTAATCAGATGGCCATCCGCTGTGGCTGGGTGGCCATTAGCTGTTACTGGTTAGCCATTAGCCACTGACATAATTGCCACGGCTACACCAGGGTGTTGGTTGGTTGGCAGAGAAGCGGATGCTGGATTTCAGATTGTGTGGAGCCTGCTTGCTGTGTCTCCAGCCCAGCTACCAGTGAGAAATAGTGGTATGAACCCCCATCCATGGCTCCATTAGTGTTCCTTTTTGGCCTCACCATGTCCTGTTTTCTTGTGTGGGGAGCGGGACCAGAGACCCTGCATGACATCTGAGTTATGGTTATTTGCTCATGTTTCTGTCACCAAGTCCAAACAGGACAGAACAGGATGGGCCAGCCACCGTGCAAAGGCAGAAGGGTCCAGATGTCAGAGATTAATCCAGACGGCAAATGATGTCTGGATCAAGGAGTCTTAGAAATCTCTGGCAAATGTTTTGCTGGAAGATTTAAAACATAATTCAAGTTTATTTAAAAGTCTAAAATAGTTTCTTACAAACAAGAAAAGACTCCCTCCTAATCAACTGGATGCATGTTAATATCAAATAATCATTTTAAGCAGCTATTCTACCTTATTTGAAGAGTTTTTAATCAATATTCTGAGATATTATACTTAAGTTGACATAAAATTTCTTTTTGCATTTTTTAGTAGCATAAAAGTACTCTTTTCCCAGTCAACCAACATTTAAAGTACATTTTTTTCATATTGCTGGAATTTTATGTGCCTGTTAAGTACCATGTGGAAATAATCAAGTCCCATTATGAACTCAATGCCAATTCAACACCAATTTCAAAGCCGTTTACCCACTTAGTATCAGTAGCAATGCACTTTTTATCTTGCAGTTTAAATTTTAAAATAGCTTTCTTTTAATTTTGAGTTCGCTTCTTGGATGGAAGTTAATTAGTTTGGCAGGGTCCGGACCGTGCCGGGTTTGCACCGCTGGGGACCAGCACTCGTTGCAGCAGGTGGCCGGCTGTGAATGGTATGGATGATGTCTGGAAGGGAGGCTAGGTGTTCCTGGCTGATGACTAGCTCTCTCTTGTTCCTTCTAGGATTTTCATGGAATTCTTTCAGATCACTCAGGCTTGGGTTGGGGAGTTACTGCAGTTAGAGAACTGATACAGATTCCCCACTAACCTCATCCTCCTGTAGAGCCTTACCCAACCTGGTGCCTTGACCACGTATGTGGAGGTTGGGACTCAGGGCAACCCCAACTTACTTTTTTCCCCCATTCTTGACCTTGAGCCAATGTCAAGGGACCCTGACCCCTGGCAAAAGAGACACTGATGAAGAGAAACCAGAAAGCCTCTCCAGAGTACCCCCAGGATCCCATGAGGGCCTGAGTAATGACGCTGAGAAAGTCTAGAATCACCGAGATCAGTCACCTAATGCCTTGTTGTGTTACTCACAGAATAGGTAGCAATGATCTAAATGTGGGGCACCTCAGACCCCAACTCTTGGGAAAAGGGCTCAATCCCTTCAAATCTTGTTTTCAGAGTAACTGACTTGCTTGCCTTACTTAAGGGTCAAGATTGGCTCGCCTCAGGCACTGGCCTCCAGCGTGCCTGGCTGGCTCAGGGTGTCTTCCTTCTTCATCCTAAGTTTGAAGGGTACTGTCATCATTTACAAAGCTCTTAACCTGCGTTGTCAGCAGGAGCTTCTTTTCATGGTCCGTAGTTCTCATGCTATTAGCCAGTGCCTTGTCTGCTGACATACGGTCTTTGTTACGTTACCCGTCTGGACACCCGCCCTGCTGCTGTCTATACCAGCCAGCTGGCCTCCCATGCTGTCTGTACATTACTCTGCCCAGACTCTGGGCACCTAACTTTATCCTGCCGACATGATGGTATTTTAGAAACTAGGTCTCATTTTGAAATCCAAAGGTGCCATAAAAGAACAATAGAGAAAGGAATTTTTCCAAGGACTTAATATTAGGGCAGATTGATTTTTTTAAGGAATAACATTTCTTGGTTAAAGAAAAAGGAGCTTCTTTTTTCCCCATTATAGAAGCAATTCATGATCATTGCAGAAAGCTCAGGAAATGCTGGGGTGAAATGATACTATGCTAGGCATTGCACATGGTCATTCATTCATTCAGCACTGGGAATAGAGCAGTAAGTTAATGTTTCTGCTTTCATGGATCTTTTTTTCTAATGAGGTAAATAGTCAATAAACAAACAGAGTTGTAGATAGCAATTAAGCTATTTGAGCAAATAATACAGCATTAAGGAATAAAGAGTGATGATGTGGGGTCTACTAAGGCAAAGGTGGTTAAGTCTGAGAAGATAGCATTTAAAAAGAATTTGAATGATAAGAAGGGGAGAGTTATGCAAAGACCTGGAGGTATAGCTTTCCAGCACAGGGAAGAGCAAGCATGAGAATCCCGAGACAGGAGGGGACTTGATATAGTTGAAGGACAGAAAGAAGGCCAGTGTACGCGCCAGAGCTCAAGTGACATGAACCAGTGATGAGGATTAGTGGAGGAGATAGAAAAGGCAGGCAAGAGCAAGGTCATCAAAAAATTGTAGGCAGCAGTAATTAGCTTCATTCTTACTCTGCAATGGGGAGACTTTGGCGCGTTTCAGCAGGGAGTGACCTGAGCCAGTTCATGCTATAAAAGATCACTTGGTGTCTGTCGTCTGCAGTGGATTATATGGGGAAAAGAAGGGAACAATTAGGGGTGCTATGCTTGGATTATCTTATTGAAACCTTATCAAAACCCTATGAGGCAGCTATTATGAGACTGAATCGATACCTACGAAACTTTAAATAAAAGTGGTAGATCTGGGATTTCCATGTGAGAAGTTGGACCATAGAGCTCTCACGTTAACCACTATATTTTCCTTTTGAAAGCTCTGGAAGAGTACAGAGGAGCTTCTTAAAATGATGAAATTCCAGAGAAATATACATAGGGCTGGGAATTGGACCACAACTGGGAGCTAGGCCAACCCAGAGGTTGCAGAGTTGGGTACCGTCACAGCATATCTGCTTCTTTCTATGAGTCCTATCCTTTTTCTTACCAGATGAGTCAGCCTCCTCTGCTCCTCTTTATATTTAACTATTGCATAATAACAGCCTTCCCTCACTTTCCGTGTCTGCTCTGACCCCAGTTGTAACCCATGGCATCCTCCCTGACTCTACCCTGCTGACACACTGTGTTTGTGCCCTGGTTTTCCATTTGCACGTTCCTCACAGAAGCATTGACCTAACAGTTGTTAGTGTGTTAACTGTAAACAAAAGAAACTAATTCTATTAAGTCCTATTAAAAGTGAATTCATAGAAACTAGGGTGGATCACAAGAACCCTGTTTGGAACTTAGGAACTTAGGGTATCTCTAGGTCTCAGAAGCAGGCTCTGAAGTACACCTCATGTATGTGCCATCCCTGGAATGTACTTTATCTTCTCTGCCATTGTATAACATGGCCTGAAATTCAAGGCCCTTGAAGAGAGGATCTGATTGACCCAAAGTTAGTGATGTACCAGCCCTTAGCTGTGCCAGGCAATGACATGGAAGTTAGTTGAAGGAACCTCCAGTGATGCTTCGTTTCACTTTCCCAACAGGCTTGCACATAACAGGGGAGATGATTACCTCGGAGGATATCAGCATGCTATAAGGAAGCTGTGGATGAATGTTGGGTAGAAAAAATCATGACAAATGCTTCCCATGCCCGTTCATCTTTTCTCTCACCACAGCGCACCACTCAGCATTTACTGGCTAGTCTATAAATAGGCTATCCTATAAAGTTGTGGCCAGCTTTAATGCATTTCAAAGTAAAATATAAATGAGTTTCCAATTATGTGCTGTTTTGAATTATTTATGCCACCACTTCCTTCTGTTTGCACATGCTAGATCTGACCATGGAGAATGCCTATATTATAACCATTTATCAGATAAAACTCTGGCACCGTATTTCTTTATTTACGTATACTTCTTCCACATTGCTCTTTTATTTACTACTGTGGCAGGTGCTATGGGAGATAGGCACTGGACAAGATGTGATTATTGCTTTCTAGGTGCTTAGAATCAATTATAGGAAGCATAATACAAAACAAAAATAAAAGAATATAAAACATTGCATAATGAAAAACAAAAAGTATGTTTCTGTGTATGGGGGCAGCATATGTAAGAAGAGCTAGGTGCCATGTATAATTTAAATCTTGAAAGAATATATTTGGTCTGGAAAAGAGATTAATTTTGTGGTGTGGCAACTAGATGATCTATGTGCAGGCTATGTTAATCTAAATTACAATTTTTGCTATTCATTTGTTCCAAAAGATAGGACAGAGATTGATTTAGAGTCTGTCTCTTCTTCTGTATGTTGTTTAACGATTTTGTCTCAAGGTCATTCTCTCATTCTCCTTGGCTACAGTCCTGCTATGCAGCCTTGCAGGCAGATGTTGCAGCTCTCCCATTTATAAATGGCACAGGCCTCGTCCCCCTGTCTTTCCCTTGCTAATGTCATGAAACGCCTCTGGCAGCATAAATAACTTTATTACTAAGCTGTAAAGTAGAGCAAGTTATTAATATTGTATGAATTGCTTTCTATTCATATATATTTTTTTCTCTAATGGGGAAAGTGCTCACTGTATTCTGGAAAATACATCCTTAAAACTGCTGAGTAGCATGTATTGAATGAACCAAATTAAGAAGCTCCACTGCTGCTGGAAATTTTGATTGGAAGCTTGTTTTAATAAGTTCAGGTTTACTTCTGAGATGCTCATTTTCTTTAGGAATTCAATTGATTAAGGCAGCCTAACTCTCAGCAGTAACTACAAGAAATTAGATTTTACTGCGGATTGCATGCCTGCGATTGATGATACGACTCTGAGCATTACCAAGAGGCTGTGGACCGCTTTGTTGTGGGAGGTAATTGACACTGAAATCTTTTGGAAATTGAGGTTTACCAGAGCAGGCAGAAGTCAATGATGTTTTGTTTCATCCAAGGTATTTGAATAGGATATGAATAAAGCATGTTCTAATGCCACATTACAAAGCCCAAGTTTGGCAAGATATAAACCTCCTTGACAACAAGCAGAAGTGAAGTTAGAAAGGATCAAAACAAATTCCCCCCAGATCAGTGTGATTACTCTTTGAGGAACAGAGGAAGAAAGGGGTCTATAGATATTACAGACTGAGCTTCATGTGGTATGGGTTTATTTCCCTTGGGCCACTAATAACCACTTATTAAATTTTCTTCTTTCTTGATGTTTAAAGATTGAGAGTCTATCCTATCTTTTATTATAAATTGATTTAAAGACAAAACTCTCTTAAAAATCTCAGGATGCTAGGTTCCAGTCCTGGATTTTCCACCAGCTCACATGCTTTTCAGCCTTTATGTCCCCAATGTTATGAAACATTAATTCATAATATTGACTTGTGCAATTCTACCCCAGAGAGTTTCCAGGAAGTGTGCAATTCCTGGCTCACTAGCAGTGAATACACTGACCACCTTCTTTCCTGCTATCCAAATGTCACTATTTTATTAGTCTTAATAGTAACAAACTACTGTGACACACTTCCAACCAATCGTAGGTGACCTATCAAGTATCTTAACACCTGCTTGGGATCTGTTGCACCCAAAGTCTGGCTGATTACGAATGAATCACTTAATTTCTCTGTGCTTTACTTTCCCTACTCATAGCCCCCTTCCAGTTCTAAAATTCTACAAGCACTGTCATCTAGCAGCAATTAAACTAGATGAGGCCTCTTTGTATATTTATATCATGTTAACATAAGAAATTGCCATAATTATTAAGTCTTATAGTTCTTCCAACACCAGATCCTGAATTTGACAATGGCATGGGGAAATGATTTAGGGTGTGTAGTCATTCTTACTGGCATTCAGCTACAGGGTAATGGTTACTCCTTTGAAAATATTCTGACTTTCTTTAATATCCATGTTGACTCTATCAGCCATTCATGCATAATGGATACAATTATGTTATGATATAAATATTAGTGATATATATATATATACCGGGGGTGCCAAAAAAAATGTATACAAGTAGATACTTTGGTCAACATTGCTCAAGCAGTAGTTTGCCGTAATAAGAAGTGTCTGGATGCTGATGGCAACCACTTTGAGCACCTCTTGTAATTGCAGAAGTCAAACGTGACTTGTATTCATCTTTTGTTATTAGTATATGTTGAGTATTACAATTTTAATACAGTTTTCCTTTCTTAAAATATATATACCTTTTTTTGGCCTGCTTTCTATATAAAATTTATATTTGCAGTCCATTTCATTTCAGCCATTAGGGCAGTAGCCTATCAGCTTCATGACAGCCTGGGCTGTGGTCTAGCTTGTTCATATCCTCAGAGTCTGGCACAAAAGAGATGTCCAATGATATTTGTTGAGTCAACTAAGAACTCCCATAGAAATGACAATATATAAAGTGGTGTCTTTTATTTTCTGTAGTATCAGACTCTTGATTTACATGTGAAAGAAACCTGACTTGACGAACTGAAAAGAAAAGAAAAGATGCTGCTGTGTGACCAATCCTAGAATGGAAGGTGGGTGCCTGGCCTTAGGAGCAATACTCCAGGACCCAAATTAACATCTTTCTCCCTCTCTTATTCCTGTTTTTTTTCTGGCATCTTGACAAGGTGACTCATGGCCAAAGGCAACACCTAGGTTCACATTTCTGTTTTACTGCCAGAGAGGGACCCCTGCTTCTTTAGTTTCAGTCTGGCTCTTTTTTTTTACCCACTCTTAGTGGCAAAGTTTAGGGACAGGACAAGGTTCAATAGAAGACCTTTATCAAGGGTTTGTTAGTTCATTTATAAAAAGCAGGTTAAAGAAGACAATGCTTTAAAAGGATATTTGTCAAACATTCTATTTTAACTTGAATTAAATTTCCAATATTTTGGTATAAAGTCAAGACTTTTTTTTTTTTTTTTTTTTTTTTTTAAGTCTGGGACTATTGTTTGGAGCTCTATCTTGTTCTTGAAAAAAACCAGACCTTCATGAGTCATACTTTTCAACTGTAATTTCTTTAAGATGGAGCAAATACTTAAAGATACTCGCAGTTAATCTGAGTGTAGAATCCTTCTAGATGTTTAAGATTTCCCCCTCGATTGTATGTAGTGGTATTTCTTATGATTTATTTGACAGCTGTGTGTGTGTGTGTGTGTGATTTGCCTTTACCTACTTTCCCCAAAACTTTCAGATGTGTTTCCTAAAATTAAAACTTTCATTTCTATTGTACTCCTTTTATGTTTGTTTAATATTTACTGAAATTACATACTTACAATAACTAGTAAAACTGGCATAAAGGCGCAGGAATAAATGAAACTGGCTCTCTATGAGCATACAACTCAATAGGGGCAAGTGAAGTGTGCAGACATTCTGAGAGACGCCAACTAGCCACAGTGCTTAGTGTGCCCTGGGGACCAGCTGGCCACAGGAGGGGCCTGAAGAACATCTGTTGCTGTGATGACTTGAGTTTAACAAAGGCAATGTCTCTGCCTTTGAGTCCTCACAGTGTAGAGAGGGACAAACATGCACATATGAAAACATAATGTACGATGTGACGAATTGTAATAAGAGCTATACTATGAGAGCAAAGAAGAGAGTCACTAATTCTGCCGGAGGTCAGTTGGAGCTGCTTCTTGAAGAACAGCAAGGGGGAGAAAGGAAATCGCAAGTACCAAAGCAGGGATGTGTGAAAGAACATAGAGCTTGTGTTCTTTCGACTTCCAATTGTTGAGGGTCTAGGATTATTAAAAACTGAAGAAATACCAAAACAAATTAATGAAAATTGTGATATAGTTTAAATGTTTACATTTACTAAGTTAAACCCATTAACACACACACACACACACACACACACACACACACACACACACACCCCAAGTGCTATCCACAAGGAATCTTGGGATTTATTTTAAAAAGCCATCCAGGCTGTATGGGCCAGCAATGGGGCACATTTTAAACTGTACGACAAACAGTTGAATGATGACTATCCTGTCAGTGTACTTATATGACTGTATGTATAATATCATTTGGCGATAATGCCAAAAGCCTGACTTTGAAGTGGTTAAAACGTTCCACAAGAGCCAAATGGCTCTCTTCCACGCGTGCCTCTTCACTCACACGCACCTGGAGCATGGTGTATTAAAATAACTGAAACCTGAAAGTGATTGACGATAGATGATATGTAGGATATGCTTTAAAAAACTACATTAACTAAGCAATAATGGGATACAAGAAACAAATTATGAAGGACCTTGCAGCTGTGCTCAGAAATGTGGAATGAAGGAAATAGAAAACCCAACAATTCTCCTCTATGAAAAACAAACAAACAAACAAACAAACAAACAAAATAAACTATTGGCAAGCACAAGCCAATTCTTGCATTTTCCCCATTCTTCATGTCATTTTCTTATAAGACTGTGATCCTCTCCTAAAAACATGGAATGGGCTAATTTCATTAAATACTGAATTATTGGGTACCCATGACTCTGGGTAACAAAATACTGAAAAATAGTTGAGTAACTTGGGATATGGAATGATCTGGGCTTAAAGATAAAATTTTGGCTCAAGTTGAATATGAAAAATGTTCAAAAAAATACTGAACACCAGCTTTACACAAATTTTGATCTAGATAAAGCATCCTAGAATCTCACAATTTCTGCAGTTCTTCTACAAGCTTCCACCATCATCATTCACTCTGACATAATCTACCAGGGATTTGGCCCGCGATGTCTCTCCCTGTGGCACCGTATCTTTACCCTAGCAGGTCTGGCTTGTGGTGATGGATGTCATAAACATGCACAGACAGCATGAACATAAAAATGTGGTGTCTCAAAGAAAAAAATAGTAGGCAGAGGGATGCAAGCTGTCAAAGAATGTAATGAGCAAGTCTATTTTCTCATACTTTTTAATAGCTCCACACTTTTTAGAGAAAAAAGGAGTATACTTTTGGAAACATGATGAGGGAGAATATCCTTTAATTGAAGGAAGTATATCTGACAGTAAGTCATGGGTGGATTTTTAAGAAGGATGAATACTGCTCTAATGAGCACCCATAAACTGGAAGAAATCATGAGGTAGTTGACAGCTTTTCATGCATTATAACTTTTCTTTTACATACAGTTTCATTTGTTCAGGCTTGACCAGGCACTAACAGGTCTTACATGTTAACTTTCAACATGATTGACTGGATGGATTAAGGAAGATTTTAAAATGTACTTCACATATTTCTAAGAGTCATGCAAATGTAAAATTGTTTGAAATTTTGATTTTTTGACTTATTTTGACTAATTTTATTTTCCATATGGAATTAAAGATTTAATTTACGTTAAATTATAGGATTTTACATTTCAATTATTGATTAATAACATGACAGAATTTTGAAAAAAGCAGTGAAAAATGGTAGATGGGTAAGAGGTAATGAAATATGAAGGTCAAACTTTGCGATTTTTGCATTGATGATTAGTGCAGGTGTCTAAGTGGGCCCTGAGGTGATCATTTGGTTTTGTTTAAGAGATGCAGTTGTGAGCTGAAGTTTACGTGACCTGTCTCCATTTACAACTAGTCTGTTTTGAGCTCCCAGCTATAAAAGGGAGAACCTATCTATTCTGTTTATTAGATTCATGAATGGAATGGCATGGAGCAGAGTGAATGAAATAGAAAAAACATCTTGTTTATTTATACCTTTGTTTCTACCTTTTCTAAGTTGTTTTGATTGAGATAAACTTTATATAATATTATATGATTCTACTGCCATTTACTGACACTGGTTTTCATATATTAATCTATTTTTAGATGAAAATGGTAGTTCACTAAGGGCAGTATTTTTTACTATGAGCCATAATAAGAAATTTACTATATATCAATATATATAAATATAAATGTATAATATAAACATATAATATTTATTAAAACACTCTATTAAAATATTATATAACACTTACACAAATATCTATACAAATTATATAAATATACATATGAAACAAAGTCTCACAAAGTGAACTTGATTCTTACCACGAGTAATACTCTCTGACAAGGACCAGAAGGGTGTACAGGGCTCCAAATCAGTTATCAGCACCATCCTGGCAGTCCAGTTGCATATAATTCCATGAAAGAAATGGCTGTGTCAGCCAGCAAGAGTAATTCCCACACCAGGCCACCTACTAGAACCAGGGTCCAACCCTGGGGCTGCAGGGTGACCCTATAGGCATGAGTCTCAGAACTCTTTGGGGGCATCTGGTTGACATCTAAGTAGGGGTATAGGCGTGTAGAATGGAGCATCCCAAAGGGGGGAAAGAGGAAATGAGATGGGGAGGGGCCCAGAGTACTGCCCTATGAATTATTCTATTGTATTATTTTGCAGTTTAAAAATATGTCTTATGACGCTCCAGATGGACAATTCCCAATCCTTGAGTGACTTTCTGTCTGTCTATTAGGTGTCCTAGAAGACAAAATTTGAGCAGCCCAGTTTGAATGAAGTGTCTATGTCTGCACTAATCAGCTGTAGGCAAAGGGAATGGGAGCCTGTAGTTCAGATATGAGCATTTTCTATCCCAAACGTCCTGCGTCATGGGGGATAATTCCAGCAGGTGGGGATCCTGTGAACCAGGCAGCCACCCCAGGTGGCATCTGGGAGAGATACAAATATCCTTGGGATTTTGGATCCCAGTCCAAAACTCCTCAAGGGCTCTATCTAGTCCAGGGGATAGTGACAGGTAGGAGGTATTATCTGATTTTATGGGAGGAGAATCCAAGAAATAAGAGGATGAGCGATTTACTCAGAGTTTCATGGGGAGTCCATGGAAGAAACAAGGCTAGATCCATGCCTTTTTACTCCTACTCTATGGCACCATGTTGCTTGTTCACAAAATGGACTAAAAATTTATTGGCATTAAAAGGGCTTTGTTCATGTCATTCCTTAAAACAAAACAAAACAAACAACAATAACAACAACAACAACAACAAAAACACTACAGAATCCTAGTTAATATGATACTCTCCAAAAAGTTACACTCACTGCTACATATCTTATGCAGTATTATAATGGCTCGGTTTGATCATTACTCTCATACTCATATAACTCCTGCAGTCTGTAATTTCCTGTGACACTTCTCTTTCCTTTTTATTAGATAGGGAAAGCATTTTGCTTCTTTCATCTTCAGAGGTTTTTTGTGTCCTTTATAATTCCTCAGAAAGACTGAATCATATCTCTGTAGTGACAGCTGTAAAGCAATTTGTGAGCCTTCAAAAAGATGCAGTGCAAGTAAAAATTATTACTCTGTGTTAACAAAGTAACATGATGCCTAATATATTTTACGGTGAGCCTCATGTCCATAATACTGGCTTTTCTAGAATTATGGATGTAAAAGTATATTTTTAAAATGTGCAATAGACATCGGTCAAACTGGAAGAAAATATTTTTACGTTTTTTTCATTTGTAAATGTTTAGAGCCATTGGGGTTATGCCCATGGGCGTTTTGGGGAGCATTAACTGCTATTGATTGAGGACATTGGCAGCCCCAAGCTGAGAATTTTATGATCGTTTCTGGGTCTTTGTCAGGTTCTTGGTGCAAAGATTTCTTAGTAAGCAGATAAAACCCAAGAGCCCTCACTTGGTCTAAATCATTATGATGACCGTCTTACACTTGCTGACTAACCCATTAGATGTCTACAATGATGAGTAATGCTTTAAAAGTGTGTGTGTGTGTGTGTGTGTGTGTGTGTGTGTGTGTGTGTGTGTTTCAGAACAGATGTTTTAATTCAGAATGTAGGTGACTGCTCCTTTTAGAAAAAGAAGATTCTAGTGGAGGAAGAAATATAAGTAAGGAACTTGGCTAGTAGGCAGGAAGGAATTTATGAAGGTAACAACTTTATTTTGTCAGGAGTTAGTATCTGGTTGTCATTCTCATAGGGAAATCTCCAGTTTCTGCTTCAAAGTCTAAGTATGTTTCTTTAAACTCTCCTCTGACTTTTATTCCCATTACCTGGCTCTCCATAGAAAGGGTTTCAAATGATTCAATATTTCCTAAAACTCATTGGATTTCATTCTCACCTTGGTGACTGAAAAGATAGCATCCTATACATCTGTTGCCTTCCCCACCTCCAACAAAATCTCTTCTAGTTTTCTTTTCCAAGAATGAACTTCAGCTACTTTTTAAAATTATCACGTAATACTACCAGAAACTGATAAACTGAGAATACTGAGCAAAAAAAAATTCTACTAAGGTAAGGGCCACTGAAAGAACATTAAGGGCAGATGGAGGGAGTACTGTGTCTGTCCTCAACCTTTGCAGTTCCTGGATCGACTCTTGCATCGCTCTCCCCTCAAGGACCCACCTGTCCCAGCTAACAGTGGACTGTAGTGCTATTCTGTTGATCTGCTAGTTCTTGATGCAGAAGCTTTCTTTATCATTTTTAAATTGAGCACTGAAACAACAGAAACCTGCTCAGGGAAGAATTCAGAGTGCCTGCACGATGTTGGTTGTTAGCCGAGCACAGCTGTCTGGAGGTGTCCACAAAAATTATTTATCCCATCTCAACATAAATATTACACTAGATTCAGGGTAAAGTTCATACTTTCTGAGAATAGTTTGCTGTAGGGAACAATCCATGAGAGGTTGGCTTTTCATGGGCACATATTAGATGGTTTCCCCAGGGTGGGGAGGAATGTCTCCCTTAGCAATCCATTCCTTCCAGGTTGGGCTATCAACAAAACATTTTCTGTCGTTAGTTTAATTAAACTATATGCATTTTCGGGGTGGGATGGGTATACAATAGAGATGCTGACATGTCAGCATTTATGCTGCTGACACAAATGTTCCGAGTACAGTTGATGTAAATACTGCTGACATAAACCTTCTCCTTGAGAACAGCTGCTGGAGGTGCTTTTCCAGATCTTCTGATAGAATCGCTTTAAGCATTGTCTGAGCTGAGAGTTGAAGCAGCTACTACTGAGACTCAATCCCTTACTACAAAAAATTAACCTACTGATTTTTCAATTACTTTTGTTTTTTTAATGCCAATAACTACTTAAATCAGAGCATGATTTCTTTTAAAAGTTCAGTACTACATGAAGAATACAGTACTGATTACCTTTGTACTAGAGACTTTGTTCACAGGGCTCTAACAATGAAGAAAGTTCATTTAGTTTGGGATGGAAAATAGAGGCATGACTGTTATTGTATAAAGTAAATTCCATTGTCATACAGATTTCATGTTAATATAACTTGTGAATTACTGAGTTAACCAACAGTTAGTTGCCACTGTTGATAATTTTGTAAATGAATGTGATGAAAGCTATAATTCTTCTTCAGGTTAAAATTGCACATACACTTAACACAATATACACATATTTAAGGGGTTAGGACCTCCTAAAGTAACCATAGGTCAAGAACCTCCTTTATTGGTTCCATTACATAATCAGAAATGGCATTTGCCACCTACATTTAGGGGTGCATTATCCCCAATAAGGCTTTTAGAAGATGACATCTTCACCCATAATATCTTTCTTTAATGTGGATAATCGAGGATTTTGTGAGTTAGCAAAATTTGTGAGATCTACTGGCCACTGCAGCTATATTAGTTCATGTCCTCCAAGAAGCTATGTCAAGGCGGGATTAGATGCGCAAGAGATTCATTGGGAGGAAATGCCATGAAAGATAAAGGAGGAGGGAACAGGAGTTGGCAGGTGAATCTTCAGACTTGGAAGCAGATCTGATACCTATGAAAGCAGAGAGGGAAGGAAGATTGAATAGGAAGAGTCTCAGACTGTAGTGTTGTTCTAGAATGTCTCAGCCAGGCCAATAGGGAGTCCCCAAGCAAAGTTTACGTGTTAGAGGAGTTCCGCACTGGGGAAGATGGCCTACCTCTAGTAACCCCACCTGCCTCACCTTTGTGTGGGAGGAGCCTGGAGGAAGCTCTGCCCAGGCATGAGTGCTGTGGCAGATTTGAGGTGGAGCAGGTAGTGGATGTCAATCAAACATGTTCCCCAGGCAGGGTTTCTTGAAAGGGGATCTAAGCAGTGGTCTTCACAGTCACCACAAAGGGATGGAAGGGTCTGTAGGTGCAAAAGTGTAAGTTCTTTTTTTCTCCTACTTCCTAATATTTTGATAGCTGTTACTCTTTGACGAGTATCACTCTGTCTGCCAAAGCGCCACACAGGGACAGGTAATAGGATATCGTAAATTTGTGACTTAGTTTCTTGTCTTCATACAATACTGCAGCCACTTGAATTGTTTAATAAGGGACTGGGGTGGAGTGAACATTATCCACAGAGATTGAACACAGTGGCTTTTTACTGCAACCTCTACCTTTTGTCCTGGAGCAGTCAACAATATCATCATCAAAACAACAGCTTGCTGTTTAAGTATAGAGCCCGGAATACTCACTAAAATCTTACAGAAGCCATGCTAATATCCAGTGTTTCTCAGTTTGTAGTTTCAGTGGGATGAAGTCTTAAATTAGTGTCCATTTTCTTTCTGTGCCTCCCCCTACCAACCAAGACCAGGGGGCTCTCAGCCCCTTTCTCTCACTTCCACAAAAGACACATGGAGGATTTCCTTCCTTAACCAGTAGAGCAGAAGAAGATGGACTACTCTTCTCCCTTGGAATTGTTCTCTGGGGGAGGGGGATGCATTAGAAGTACACTACGTGGGAGGAAAAAAAGAGGATTTCTGAGAGAGTCAAAAGGCAGGGGCAGGGTGGGGAAAGCTAAAGCTTCCCCACCCTGTATATTATGTATAAAATACAGCTTTTCTTAAACTTGGTTTTGAGCAGGACTTGCCTCATCTGCTATTCCTGGAAGTGGAAGTCCCTTCCCTCTGTTTTCATAGCCCCTTTTAGGCTCTTTCATCTTGGCTTCTTATTTCTTCCCCTGGGAAGGAAACACTTCCTTTGTAGAAACTCATCAAGTGTGATTTCCAAGAAGATACTGACAAAGTGACATGACCTTGAATGTATTATTTTGTTAATTTTTTTGATCTCTCAAAAGGCTGCTTTTTAACTAGATATAAATTTCTCAAAACCAGTTCAGAAAATATATTCAAATTACATTCGGCTAAAACCAAATCAAAACACCCAGGTCTTCAATTCTAAATTCAATGGAATAAACCTACCCAGGTGGGCAGGGCACTGGATGAAGACAGCCAGGCGTCTCACTGATGATGCTCTAAACCCCACGTGTCTCCTTGGTAATAAATAGGGGAGGGGACAATAAAAAGTACTCAACTGCGAGGAAGGCAGACCTTTCAATTCTCCCTTTGCTACATTAAACAATACTGCCTGCAATCTAGAGTGACAGGAGGAGAAATCCAAGTGAGAAATAATGTCTTCAAGTGAGTGGGGCTCACAATTACACCCAGACCCCATTTCGAGGCTCATGCCTAGAGCAGATGAGCCTGCACAATTCCAGCTGGATTTGATGGAAGCCTGTATTTTATCTTATTTTTGTAGTGGAAGAGACTCTTTAAGGTAATCTGGGTTCATCGTTTTAGGAAAAAACAAAACAAAAATCAGTTGATACATAATTAGAATTAAACAATACACTTCCAAAGAAGGTGTAAATGAATCAGCAAGCTACTTCTCCACCCCAGTTCCAGGCCTATACATAGATTCTATTTTTAACTTCTTAAATTAAAAAACCAGCCAACATTTCCTTAGTAGCTGTGGCCAGTGGAAACTTTAATGAACTTGATTAAGCCAACACCCAATTAAAAGACAGTGTAGCTCACAACAAGAAGTAATGTACGGAATGGGTGGCAAATATCCCTCATCCCTGTTCTAACATTTTTTAGAGCAGGTCACACTGCCTCCTCATGCCCTCGCCCCACGGGCTCCATCCACATTCTGCTGCCACATTCTGCGGAGGCTGCTCTCTCTGAGGTTACAATGACAGTGGCTCCGGCAGTCCCTCCTTGGCTCATCCTCAACGTTCTGTACCTTTGGTCTCCCGCTCTCTTTGAATTGCTCCCCTTTCTTGGCTCCTCAAACACTTTGCCTCCTTGGATTGTTTCATCTGGCCTCTCCTCAGATTCCTTTACTGCCTTCTCTTCTTTTTCTCATTTCTTAAGTAGGGGCAGACGCCCACATTTAGTCGTTGGTCCTCTTCTCATCATCCACTTCATAGTTTTCACTACTGTTCTCCAAGCCCTGAACTTTTCCTAAAGCATCAGTTCTGAATACACAACTATCTGCTAAACATCTACCAATGGATGGCCTCCCGTGTATCAAGTTAGAAGTCTAAACAGAAAGTCACTTTCTTCCCCTCTTCTGATGTTTTCAGTATCCTCTGTTCATGTTCTTTCGGTTTCTTAGACCAGAAAATTTGGTTGGAATCATTTTTCAAGTCCTTTTCTCCCATTCCCTGTATTTGATCACCCATGAAATCTAATCTATCCTAGTTTTATAATTTTGAATTTCCATTCCCAATAACACTTTCTATATATAGGCCTATATGAAAGTTTCGGTCTGGGTACTATTATAATAGTTTTTTTGACTGGAATTCCTTTCTCCTTTTTGCTTTCTTTCTGATAGATTTCTTATTATGTGCCCACATTGTGCTAGAAACTTGGGGAACAAAAGGAATCAGACTGCACTCGTTCTTTGAGGAGCTTCCATTGCAGTGGAAAAAAAGGATGTAAATGATACGTTGATGAGCATTACATAGAGTCCTAGGTGGCCGAGAGAGGGTGATATACTATTACTTTTTTGCAGGAAGTGGGCAGAGGGGGTTAACCAGGGCTTAACCAAGAAGGTGGCTTTGGGGTTGGGATTTGGGGATGGATAGGATTTCACCAGATGAAGAATTATGGGGAAAATTGTTGTGTACCCAGGTAACATTGTTGACAAATTCACAGAGACATCAAGGTGTGTGTTGTGTTTAGAAGTCTGGTGTCATTAATACAGACTGTGAGGTGGGGCAGGAGGCTGGAAGGTGGGTTGGGCCAGGTCATGAAGTACCTCCAATGAGGTGTGTGGATTTTGTTCTATAGATAGTTTGGAACTATTGGTTTCACTCCCCACATCTAACTAAAGACCACATTTTCAGCAGAATCAACAAATCAATGCTCGAATCTAATTTATTTTCTCCACTTCCATTAATCCTGTCTTATTTCTGGCTCTATTCTTAGGGGCCCTTGTCCAAATTCTCTTTTATAAGAATGAGGATGTCTCTGTATCCAATCCTCACCATTTAATTAAGGTTGTTTTCCCTTTCTTGTAGGAAACAAAGGGGATTTGGCAACATGTGGCAATGTCATGATCTAGGTACAAACTTCCTAAAAGATAATCTATATATAGATTTTATATATATATCCATCTCCTTATCTCTATCTATATGTATTCACTAAGTTTTCACTGCAGATCTGTGAAAAATCTCCCTATCTAGAAATTTTGCTTGCTTGTTGTTTTTGGCTACTAGAGAATGGAGAGATAGTTCCTCATTGGTCCAGCCTCAAATAACATTATGAGTGGTCCATTTTTGCTACTCATTTCTGCCCTGAGGGATGTAGTGAAAAGGGACAGAGCACCTATTACTGAACCTGGACGTGGCTGTTGAGCAAAGCCCTCTGGATCAGCTTGTTCTTCTCTTTGGTGGATCGTAGGCTGGTTAGGCTTTTGAAGCACTCCACTTAGGGAGAAGAATGCAAAAGCAGGGCTACGAGGGTCCATGGTTGCCCTGAGTAGAAAGTAAATGGAACTGCAGAACAATCCTTGTCTAGTTTCAAAATGTCCCTTGGTGTTTGAAAATGTCTCTGTCTCATTATTGAGTGCATGGAATGAAAGTAGGCCTATCTTAGAAAAGGGAACGTCCTTAATGTTGGAAAGGTTTCAAAACAGGTTTGCACTATGCATCACCCAGTTTGTTGCGCTAACAGACTAATTGGTGATCTCGCTGTTTTCTGCCTTCTGTGTATTTTATATTCTACTTTCTGATTTTGCTGCTTAAAACATATCTTCCACTTCTATGTTTAAACACTTCAGTTTACGTCGTGTTGCTTATGCGATAAAATCCAACATTGGTTGGTATGGCAAACCTCCCTCTCCAGCCTCATCACCCGTCTTAACCCAACAACAACACAAAAAATTTCTAGGAATAACTTCCAAAATATGTGAGAGCTTTATAATTTGTGCCTCTATCAGAGATCCCTGACGTAGTTAGTGTCTGTTGTTCACGCGGGAGCCTGTGGATTGATTTCTGAAGGTCCTTGAACCCCTGAAATAAATCTTATTCATTTTGAGTAAGCTACAAATTAGAGCATTTTTCAGGGGAGAAGCTCCACATCATCTGTAAGATCTTCAAAGGGGTCTTTTCACTCCAAAAGGTTAAGAACCACCGTAAATATGCTGAGAGCCTGGGCACTATATAATCACATTGGATAGAACAATATTTAAAACAAGAACGGATGACAGACTTAGTCACATAATCAAGTACAGAACCTCATCATTAAATGTAGAAGCTGAGGCCCAGAGAATTACGATGACGGGCTTGAGATCCCTTGAGCATGAACAACACAATTTAGATTTAATTGTGCATTGTCTTCTCTATTGCTTGCTGTTTCATATGTTAATCTTACTTCTTTCAACTAGAATAGAGTGGAAGTTACTTGAAAGCAGGGACCTGACCTTGAATGATGATGAAGATGATGATAAAGATAATTTTGGAGGAAACTGTAATTAAGCAACATGACTAAGGTCATAGGCTAATTGTTAGTAGGTATCAAACCAAGATATAGAAATACATACTGTTACATCGTGCTACTTCTTACGTACATAAAACACTCAATCTACCTCTTTAAAATCCTGATAAGGAAAATTTACTCATTGAAATAAAGTACATTCAATAGATTAGGCAATTTCCAAATAAATATGAGGTGTTTTTTTTTTTTAATGAAATACTTTTGAAATGATGGATCTATGAATTTGCAGACCTAGAACACTTTTATTTCTCACGTCACCCATTCGATCTAGGGAATGATTAAAGAAAGAAACTGCCATTTACCCAAGATAGCTTGTAGTAGGCAATGAGAAGCAGAGGAACTTGCTTCACATTTTTATTTAACCTTTACCAGATAGTTCAAATTTTCCCATTGTCTGTTTTACTGATTTATAAAAGGTTTTTAGGAATGTTTTTATTTTGTTAGAGAACTAAAGTGCCCTCTACTGTTTCTTTTCTGGCATTACAGTGAAAGATCAGCTAAGGTACTTGATTTAACAGGAAAGTTGTCCACATAGAAATAAAAGCAATAAACTCACTTCTGATAAAGCTAAATTAAAACTATCGATTATACTTATAAAAGGAAATTATCATTTAAGCACTTTTGAAACTGCACATTTTATAATTTGATCACTAAATACAATCCCAAATATTTGCCTTAATTGTAGTTTTGTCACTTTTATCTTAAGAATGCAAATCCCAGTTTATAAAGTATACTTTCAACTCTTGGCATTAGTTTCAATTAATTTTATACAGCCTCATTTTTTTTGCTATGTTGATTAATATTTTTTTAAAAAGATGAATCAAATATACATGTTTCTAATTAAATATTCAAAAGCATAAAATAATTAAGAAAAGCCAGTCATGATTTTATTAATGTAATTAATTAATTTTACTACTGAGAAAAAAATTTCCATCTTGTTAAGATGTCATATGATTAATATTTTGAATAACTTAAAAATAGAATTGTCTTAGAAGTTTAATTATTTGCTTATTGCAAAGTTAAATTTTAACTAATTATGCATGTTACTTCCTTTCACTAAGAGCTTTCAAACTAGGTCAAATTCGTTTCAACCACGATTACTAACTACATCATTAAAATAAATAAATGTCATCTCCAAGTCTTAATATTTCAGTGACCTATACACATAGAAGCCTGGAATCTATAGGGAACATTCTTTTACAAGTTCATAAATCTAATCACTTCAGAAATGTTTCTCACTCTTTTTTCACAGGCAATGGGAAGACTATTCTATCACAGCCAAGGTTTTTAAAATTTTCTAGCTGTTGGTAGCTGTTCAGTTCTTGCACAAAGACGCAACTCCTGGCTCCTGGCCTTTTGGCATGTGCTAATATTTTCATAGACCTCAATTGAACTTTCAGTCTATTCATAGAATTTCAGAGGCTAACAATACAAAAAGCTTCTATTTGTCTTTTTATCCTTCACTTTTAATCCTTTCCATAAGCCACTTGAAAGTACTGTACTAGGCAGGTCAAGGATAGAGAGGGAAAATAAGAAAATCTATATTCCTTTTGTAATGTTTAGTCTCCCCTCTCTTTTTATCCTGAGAAAAGCAAATTAAGCAAATATGAAAACTGAGGACAGTATGGTGCATATAACTAACATTAATATTGGATGAACCTCCAACTTCTAACACCGTTACTTGGGTCTCTCCTGAGTGAAACAGCAGAAGCAGCCGTTAAAAGTACATATGAAAAATGGAAAATGGCTCAGCAGTGTGGAGCAGAAGAAAGAGGGCCTGACAAAGAGTACTGAACTCACACTTAACAAAACTGCAGAACTCAAAATTTGTCATAACACACAGGTCCTTCTGGATCCCGTCAGTTAGGCACTTTCGCCTCTTCTGAAGCCCTGGGCAGAAGAGCTTTCAGTTGCTTTTCCTTACCCTCACCAACACTTCTCCAGAAGAGGCACGGCCTGTCTGGTTGGTGACAGCCCTGCGTCACTTCCCAAAGTTCAGCATATGTGATTAGAGCTCAGACCACCTCAAGGTAGGTGGAAGTCCAGTCTGTGTGGCCCACGTTTGGGTTAGAAGACATCTTTGCCTTCTTGCTTTCTTCAGTAGATTGCCCCTCCCAGGTGAAAGCACAGTATCGTGATTGCTGACATAAGCTGTGGTCTTCCATAGAATCTTCCTGGTAATAAAAATGTTAGATGGATACCTGGAAAATGATAAGGGCCAATGTATTATGATGCAATTTGTCTCTGATGCATTTACCCCATGCTCTGAGGAAAGTTGTATTGCCAGCCAAGGAGCCTGTAGGCCAACGAGCTTTAGCACATCTTCACTCCAAATCCTCTCAGCCAATGATTTTTATTTTTATTTTTATTATTTTACCATGCTGGATTCAATGCCTTCTGTAATGTATGCTGTTTAATTTGCTATGGCCAATCCTTCTGACATTTGTGTTTTGGTAAATCTTTTAGACCTATAATGTCGGACAAAATGTATGGGAGTAGAAATGTGAAACCAATTGCAAATAAGGGAAGCCAGCCATGATGCAAATTGAAATCTGAGTCTTACATAGCCTTTAATGAAATGTTTACAGGGACACAGGATAAAAATAAGAGAGAATTTGGGACTGGTGGTGGAAGTTCTTTAATGTCCTGAGGATCATTATGAACTTGATGGCAGCCCAGGAAGATTGACTGAAAATCATATCAATATGTAGTAAGTGGAAGAAACTGTCTGGCTTCATAAGATTTGAAGAGAAGAGGAAAACAAGCATTGGATGCCGCAGGCAGCCTATCTCCTTAGGAACTAAGCTACTCTGTCCTCACCCTTGAATCAGCCATTTCTCCAAGAAGCCTTGGTTCCTTTGAGTGGGGACCAAGGTTTGCTTGTTGCTACTCTGATCTTTGCTTTTTGACCCTTGCAGTAAAGAAAGCTAGGAACTCATCTATCTATCTATCTATCTATCTATCTATCTATCTATCTATCTATCTATGTATATATATATGTATATATGTCTATCTATATCTATATCTATATATATCTGCAAACCAATATGGACACATATACATACACATACTTACATCATATGTATATATACACATACACATACATACACACACATAGCATTCATATATATATATATATTTTATATATTTAGAAATCTTGAGTTCATACCAATACCTCCAGTTATAATTCACTCCCAAAGGGTTCTTTCTTGCCTTTCAGAATTCCATATTTGTATATCCTTCTTCCATAGTAAAAACTCTGCCTTCCAACGATATCAACACATTTCCATATTTGCTCAAAACTTTAGTACATCTAAAATACTTTTAGAATTGCTTTGCCCATGTCATTACAATGAACAAACTAAGAAGACCCTGGGATTTGTTTGCAGTTCTCCTTCCCCCTCTACCCCGAGACTGAGGTCATATTGTCAAATATTGTGTTTATAAATTACTTAGGTTGGTCTTTCCTCCCTTTCACCCTCCCTCCCACTCTCTCTTTAGTGTGGCTATGGTGTTCATTTGAAATACCTTTGAAATGCAATCAGGTTCATGTGTTTCAGTTTGCTTTCAGTTTTAGTATTTCCCTATTTTTTACTGAAATGTATTTTTGGAATATGTAGAATATTAACATGCTTTCAAGGGTGAAACTCTTGTCACTGTTTCCTGTTCCTTTCACCCAATCTCCCCAACCCCTTGTAGGCAACCAACTTCATTGTTTTCTGGTTTGTGCTTCTTGTGTTCCTTTTGGTGATAATAACAATTACATGTATTTTTAAAAATTTCCCCTTATTTTGTATATAAAGTTTAGCATACTATATTTTTTTTGCATTTTGCTCATTAATAAATAATATCTCCAAGAAATCATTCCATATCGGTACATAGAACCCGATTCCGTTTCACAGCTGCATAGTTCTCCATTGTGTGTCTGTGCCATAGTTTCTTCAATCTCCTGTGTTTGATGATGTCAAATATTCTGTGAATAACCTTTTGCATACATGTTTTCATATTGTTGGAGATAGCTGTTCAGGATAAATTCACAGTGAGAATTGTCTTGAGGTTGGTTACATATAGTCCGATAGTCTGAAATCCTCTTCCATAGAGATTGTACCATTTTTCACGTCCCTCAGCAATGTAGACAGTGCCTGTTTCTCCACCACCTCATCATCATAGTATATTGTCAAGCTTTTTAATTTTGCCTATTTGACGGGTGAAAAATAGAATTTCATTGAGCTTTTAATTTGCATTTCTTTTTTACATAAGAGAAATTGCACATATTTTCATATGATGAAGGACCATTTTATATCTCTTTTTAAGTTGTTTGTACAAGTCTCTGTCCATTTTCCTATAGGCCTCTTCTCCTCAATTAAATTTTTTTTTCAATAAATTAGGGATTTAATCCTTTATTTGTGACATGTGCTGTGAATATTTTCTCCCAGTTTGTCAGTTTTCTATGACTTTAATACTTTTTTTGCCATGAAAAATTTTTTTATTTGTACTTTGTCAAATTTATCAACTTTTTCTTTTATTTCATCTGGGATTTTAGTCATAGAAAGCCTTTCTTTACACTTGGTTTCAGAGGAATTCTTTTGTGTTTTTTCCTTATGCTTGTACAGATTACTTTTTATATTTAGATCTCTGATCAATTTGGAGTTTATTCTTGGTGTAAAATGGATTTGCTTTTACCTTTTCCCACATACCTATCCAGTTGTCCCTACACTATATATTAAGCACAGTATCTTTGCCCGAGTGGTATCGAGATACCACTTTTATCATAAACTAGGTTTTATATACAGTTGGACCTACTTCTGGAGCTTTTGCTTTATCCATTGATCTGATGGCTTATTCTTATACTAGTACCATACAATTTAATGAAGAAGATTTGTAGCATTTTGTTATACCTGGTAGTAGTTATTTTTTTACCCTCCCCACATCAGGTCTTCACATTCAGTCATTACCTAGATATTCTTGTGGTTTTCATTTTTTGCTTCTAATAAAACTAAAAATTTCATCAATACAAACGTGGCTTTCACTGTATTATCATTTATAAATTATATAATACTAAACTTGGATTATGGGAACTGTTTTTGTAAGCTGAGGAGAGTGATAGCCATTTTATTCCTGATCGTGAAAAATACCTAACTTACTTAATTTTTGCATGAGTTTAGAAGTAAATTATTTCAATTTAATACAGGCTTGAAAAGGATTAATTTATTTTATTGCCTCATTCCTAACATCTACTCCTGCTTCTCACTCTTCATCTCTTACCAACACCCCACCCTACCAAAAGGAAAGAAAACCATGCCACCACCCTGTTCTGGTAGTTTCTGCTTCATAGACATGGAGTTTGCAGTTGAAAATACCTTTTATTTCATCACTATTTGGAATAATAGAACCTCGTTGTATGTATTTGTAGCCCCCCAAATAATCAAGACACCGTAGTCCGCTGCTTCTGCTTTGGGTTTGGGTCTATACTACTGTGCCCCTAGAGAAAGCCAAAGAAGTCACCAACCCTGATTTCATCATGGTAATTAATGCTAATTTAAATTCCAGTAAACAAAACTAAGGTTAGTTTCACCTGTTTTGAATCTGTGATTCAAACAATCATATCTGCTGAATCCAGTAGTCCATGAAGATTCATTGTCTTAAAAAAAATCCAGATCCTACAGAATTTATGTTTATCATCATAGTACATTTTCTTTTGTTTCTGGCATAAAGTAGCATTTTAAAAATTATATTCCCCATGGGTTTCCTAAAAAACAGAACAATTATTTCCATTGATTCTGAAACAATTTTGTAGTCTCAAGATCAATCATATATTATAATTGATCAATAGAATTTTATATTCCTTTGACAGTCCAAAGGTTTAAAACCTGCAGCTCAAAAGATATATCACACCAACTTACTCAACTTTATGTGGCTATGATCAGCCAATGGACCATCTCATGAAGACTTTTTAATCAGAAAAGATTGCTCTCAGTGTTACAGAATTTTCATTTCAGAAATCTTTGTGATTATTCTTGATGTTGAAATGTTTAAGCATTTTACCATTTTAATGTCTTCTTCTATGAATTATCATTTAATATATTTTCCCATTTTTCTATTAAAACTATGTCTTATTTAAAAGTGCCTTATATGTTATGACTATTAATACTCTGTCATAAGTTTTGCTGCTATTTCCTCTAATAACTATATTTTTTAATATTTTGTTTGGCACATTTTGATATGTAAGGTTTTAATTATCTTTATTATATTGGTCCTTTATCTGGTGGATTTTTGAAAATTGCTTTAGTGCTTTGAAGGTTTTCTCTCATCTTCACATCATATAAATATTCTCTTATAAAAAATACATTTTAAAATATTTAACACCTGAATCTGGCTACAATTTATTTTGC
Organism: Rhinolophus sinicus; assembly: GCF_036562045.2. Lineage (NCBI taxonomy): Eukaryota > Metazoa > Chordata > Mammalia > Chiroptera > Rhinolophidae > Rhinolophus > Rhinolophus sinicus. The sequence continues at coordinate 109,934,691 of NC_133755.1, forward strand.
TATACAGTATGAAGTAAAGAACTAGCCTATTTTTCCCTGTTGACCAATTGTTCTAGTACTATTTATTGAATAATTTATTCTGTACTTATTGTTTTATAATGATCTTATCATATATATAATTTTACATGCAGGCTCTCTTTTCTATTTCATTCAGATAGTGCAATTCCATTTTATTAGGTTGGTGCAAAAGTAATTGTGGTTTTTGCAATTTGTAACCTTTTAAACCACAATTACTTTTGCACCTACCTAATAGTTCTTGTAGCTTTGAAAAAGTTTTCAGCAGCTGGATAAAGCAAGTCTCTCTCAATATACTTCTTTCATAATCTTGATTATTCTCACCTATATTTTAAAAACAGATGAATTTAGTAAATTTTTTGTCTATAACTAATTACATTTATTTATTTCACTTCATGTTCCTCAGCGGACTTGGTTGTTTTCTCCATGTTGGTTTGCATATAATACTTGTATGTTTCTGTAGGTCAGATGTCCTCATGGCTTGGGTGGTTCTCCACTCTGGTTTCACAGGCTGAAATCAAGATATCATCAAGGCTGCTTTCTTTTTTGGAGGCTCTGGGGATGAATCAGCTTACAAGATCATTCATTCTGTTGGTTGAATTTAGTTGCATTTGATTATAGGACTGAGCTCTTCATTTCCTTGCTGGCTGTGGTGGTGGTTCTCAGTTTCTAAGATCTGCCTCCATTCCTTGTTTAGCGACCCCCTTTCTCCATCTTCAAAGACAGCAGCAACAGTTCAACCATTCTCACACTTAGTTTCTCTGAGCTCCTCTTCTACCTCATAGCTCTTCTTCTTCCCACTTCCTCTGCATTTCTCTGACTCTGTGTGTTTATTTTGCATATGAAATTTAAGACCAACTCACCTAGCTCCATAAAAATGCCCATTGGGAATTTTATTGGAATCAGATTTGTAAATTAACTTAGGGAAAGCTGACATCTTGATGATGTGGAGATGTGCTAATAAAGAATAAGAGGTGTCTTTCCATTTTTTCAAGCCTATTTTGGGGTCTTACAGAAATGTTTTAGAGTTTTCTTCATTTAGGTTCTGAGCCTTTCTTGTGAACTTTGTTGCTAAATATTTTCTCTTTTTTGTTCCCATTGTAAATGAGTATTTTTTTTATTCATTATGTCTTCTAGCTGGTTAATTTTGTGTATATTAATGCTACTAATTCTACTAATCTTTACATGTTAATATTGTATCCTGCTACCCTACTAATTATTTTATTAAGTTCATGTTATCATTGTTTCTCTAGGATTTTCCATGTATACTATCCTATCATCTGTAAAAAGAGATTGACTTATATCTTATTCTCTTGTACATCTGGTTGTTTTCTCTAGTCTAATTATATTGACTATTACCTTCAGAAAATGCAAGATACCATTGGAGATAGAAAGCTAGCTAACCTTATTACTGACCATAGTGGAAATGCCTCTTGTGTTTCCCTATTAAATAAGAAAGTAGCCACTCATGACTATTTTCCTAAAAGTTTTTATGAGAAATGAGTGCTTAATGATCTTGTAAGCTGATTCAGCTCCAGAGCCTCCAAAAAAGAAAGCAGCCTTGATGATATCTTGATTTTTGCCAAAGTCAATTTTCAACACCTATAAAGAAATTCATATCATTGTTATCCATAAGCTTATTAAAATCATAAATTAACTTGTTTTCTAATATTAACCATTTTTACTTTCTTAGTGTAAAACATATATGGTTGTGTTGTATTAATTTTTTAATATGTTGTCAGAGTTAGTTCAGCAGTATTTTATTTATGACTTTATATCAACCTCATAAATAATATTGGCCTGCAATTTTTTGTATTATCATTATCAGATTTAAATATCATTGCTATACCTGGCTTCATAAAAAGAAGTCAGAAGTTATTCTTGACTTCTTATAGTCTGACACAATTTATTTAGCATTAGATTTTCTGGTCTCTAAAGGTTTGGCAGAATTTCCCTGTATGATCATCTGGGCCTGAAGCTATCACGTGGGGGTAACTAGAAATTTGTTTCTATTTCTGTAAAAATTGGTTGAAGTTTTCTATCTCTACTAGGGTCAGTTTTGGTGTGGTATATTTGCCTCAGAAATTATCAATTTTCTCTAGATTTTCAAATTTATTTGCATATGAATATGTAAAAGTAGATGTTAATGACTTTTTAGAATATTTCCTTTGTATCATAATTATTCCCAAGTTGTGATTTCTCATTTTGTATGTTTGTGATTTGTCCCCCTTATCTTGACTAGTTTGTAGTTTGTCTATTTTTTATTTTTCTAAGAAACCAGGATTTTGATTAATTTGACCTCCTGCTTCTCTGTTCTCTGCTTCATTAATTTCTGCTTTTATCTTGAATAAATTCCTTCTATACTTTCATTTGATTTACTTATTTTGATTTTGCTTAGTGTTTTGAGCTGGGAATTTATTTATTTTATTCTTTTTTTTTTTATTGCTATAGGTATATATCACTACAAATTATTCTCTAATCATTGCTATAAATGTATTCCATAATTTTGGTATATAGTGTTTTTATCATTATTGAAATACAGTAATTTTGTTTTATTCCCTGTTCACCCAAGAGTTATTTAATACAGGATCTTTAATATCCAGGTGAGGAGTCTTTTATTTGTTTTATTTTTAATTTCCAGTTCTATTGCACTATGGTCAAATCAGTGTTTTTGCACTGTACTTTACAGAGCCCACTGAAGTTTTCTTTGTGTCCTAGAACAGTGGTTAACAAAGTATGGCCTGGAGGTCAGTACGTTTTGTTGTAAGTCTTTTAGAAAACATAAATGGAGACCTTAGTTATTTTAAAGCAAACAGAGTGTATCTACCCTCAAGGTAATGAATACCCCACATCTTTTTTTCTCAGTGACAACCTCTTCTCCCATTGTAAAGGAAACAACTCAACTGAGTTTTATAGCAATCACTTTCTTTTCATTAGTTTTATCCCCTAAACATAAATTTCTAAACAATATAATTTCATTTTGCCTATCTTTACTGTCGTAAAAATTGACTTTTTTTTTTTTTTAATATAACTTTTTAGTTTTAGATAATTGAAAACTCACATGAAGTTGTAAGAAATAATGCAGATATCCCGTGTACTCTTTTTGTAGTTTCTCTTAATGGTAGCGTCCTGGAAACCTAGAATGCAAGTACCACAATGATAACATTGACATTGATACAATCAACCAATCTTATTCAGCAAGTTCTTTAATTTTCTCCTTTTATTTATTTCTTTCCCTCCACCACCTCATATCCAAGGAATACAATCTCTTTTCTCTCTCTCTAATCCTCCCCAGAAGCACTGCCTCTCTGAGGCTGCCACTTTAGGTCCACACACTTTCAAGCCCTTTTCCTGTAGCCATGGCTGTGAGCTACCAAATCCCAACTTGTTTGACATTTTTTCTGTGTTCCACTTTCTCCTATTGGCCCTCTCACCCCGGCTCTCCATACCCACAGGTTTGCTGGGTTGGTTTGCAGTTATTTGTTAGAGCATATTTTTTTTCCTCATAAGTGACTTGGGGGTTGCAGTGTTTTCTGTCTCTTAACAATGCCAAAGTCATAGGTCCTGTGTAGTTTTGTTCTCCTTGTTGATCTTTTGGTTATTTTGGGAATGTGATGGGGAAATTAGGAATCAGGCTGGTGAGGCTATTGTTCTTCAACCTCCTTTAATCTGTCTAACAGCCTTATAAATTACTATCAACCTCCTCAGTCCTTTGAATAGGAGGAAACTGAGGCCCAAAGCAGTTAAGTGATAACCAAGAAGTTGGTAAGTGGTGTACCTGCGAATTGTTGACACACATTTAAATAAAATTTCAGGACTGAAGTGACTGTTTTTGTTGAGTAGATCAGTGCAATAACACACTCACAGTGGCTACTGAAATTTCTGCTTAGGTTATCTCCAGTGGTAAGGGACTCATTACCTCCAAACGAATCCATCTTTGGATTGTCTAAATATGGCTGAAAAGTTCTTTCTTACGTTGTGTTGAATTCTGCTTCAGTGTACCTTTGGCTCTGGTCCAAGTTATGCCAACTTTGTGGATGGGGCAAACAAAGTTCAAATCTAACCCCCTATCTTCCTTCTAATCCTTTATTGTTGTAAGTCAGAAAAGTATCCTAGTCTTCGACAATACATTTTTGAGTTTCCTTTATCTAATGGCCACATTTTTTTAGACATGCCCTACTTCATGTAGACCTCTACAGAAATGAACACAGAACTAGTTGGAGAATCTCACTGACATGAAATAGAGTAGGACAATTTGTTCTCCTATTCATTATATATATGTATATATATATAATGTATATAATTTTATCTATTATCTATCATCTATCTATCTGTCTAGCTAGATATTATCATCTATTTATTTATTTTGATCATCATCACTAACATCATCTATGTATTTATTTTGACCATCATGTCACTGTGGATCACAAAGGTAGTACTTACAAAAAGCCCTTAGTATTTTTCTACATTTACTGATGACAAGTCACATGTTCCCATGCAGTTAGCTGTCTGACCCCAAAGGCTAGATTCCATTTATACCAATTCAATTTCATTATGTCCAATCTGGCCCATTCTTTTGACCTACTGAGATCTTACTTGGGCCTTGATTCATCTACTGTAACACTTTGTCTTCTTGCTTCCTTTAAAAAAATTAATCACGAATCCAACAATGTTTTTTGTCTTAAGATATACCACATAGAGATATGGTATAGAACTGGACTGTTGCCACTCAAATCTTCCCTTTAAATTGAAGCAGTACTTTTAAGGATGTACAACAAGTTATGGGTAGACTATAACCCATCTTCTTTAGCCATTTATATTTATTAATGCACACCTACCCGAAAATGAAACAAAATATTTGAAGATCATGTAAAACAATTTTTAGTGTTGATTTCAGATAAATAGGTTAAATGATTTCTTTCAATAGACTAAATCATCATTCTTTCTTTGTCTTTTTTATCGTCTACCCTAGTCCATTTCTCAAAGAAAAAAATCACACATGTTCTTTTTAATAGGTACCCTTGTTTCATTTATTTTTAATATCACTAGACTAGGTGATGTCACACTCTTTCTATGAGCTCTTTCTCAGCATGTATTGGCATTATCATTTTACCTTAGTGGTTTTTTTCTCCTCTTTAGGCAGGATGATATTCTATTGGCCAGTTGGTTGTCTATATGTTCTTAACAATAGACTGTGACCTAATTACAAGTTTATTCACTGAACGTGGAGAAATTATCACAGAAGGTGGGCATAAAAAGATTATTTCTAATTAAGATGGCAATGAATATATTTTACATGAATTTATCTTTTGTAAAATTCTCCTAATAATACACATCCATATGAGCTTAATACAGTGAATGGCCATGTTGTTCTGAATGGAAGGACAAGATTTTAAGTGAATGTTTGTCATATTTGGATTTATATCAAACCCCCACTCTCAGAAACAAACAAAACACAGCAACAGCAACAAAAACAAACAAAAAAACACAAAGGCTTACCATAATTAAGTAGATCTTAGATCAAACCCAGAGCCTATTGGAAGAACCACACTTTGTGCAGTGTGTAGGTTTCATCTAATTTTTATTTGCTAGGTGCTGGCACTAACAGAAAATACTGATGCTGTTCAAGTTGTAAAGAAAGTCTTCATCTTCTAAAGCACATAAAAAGTTTAATATGTATGTGGATTATAGAAAAACTGATTGAAAATGGTATAAGCAAATTTATATAATCAACGTTTAATATGAAAAATAACCTTGGTATGTTTGAGATCTGCTAGATTTTTAATGCTTTAATTTACACATGAGAAATAACTTAAAGTTTCTTCATTTGTTAAAAATATAATACTTTATAAAATTTTTTGAAATGATAAAGTTATATGGTAAACAGATTAGTGGTTGCCAGAAATTAGGGATGGTGGAGGGAAAAAGAGTGGGTGTGACCACAGAGAGAGCTTTGTGGTGATGGAATAGTCTGTATATTAATAATTGCAGTAGTAGTTACATGAATTTATACATGGAATAGAATGGTTCAAATTACACACATGTACTGTAGCAATGTCAGTTTTCTAGAGTTGACAGGGTACTATAACTTTGTAATATGTAATTATTGTGTAAAATAAGACTGGGTGAAAGTCATATAGAATCACTCCATATCTGTCAACTTCCTAAAAATCTATGGTTATAAAAAGTAAAAACAAACAAAACAAAAAACCACAACTATACAGTCTATTCATTGTATAGATCATGCCACAAGTTATTTCAATATCATTTAACAGATATTTGCTAAGGTTAAACATATATGTAGTAGTTGCCTCTAATCAATTCTGGAATGAGGCAGTATTATAAACAAGACAACAAACTTGAAAGAGTTCAAAAGATCTTTTGAATGAAGGGTTAGGAATTTTGTGATTAAATAAATAAAATAACTTTATAGAGTTCAAGTAATCAGTCAAGTTTCAGCAAATCATAGAAAGAGAAAACCCCAAGTCTCTAAAAAGGTAACGTTGCTAATTTAGGGGATAAAGCTTCCTCCTTGTGTTTTGCATCTTACATGAACACCTATTGCCCCATAAGTCATTCGATAACTCAAATAATGCAAAAGGCAGTGCCCTCTGGGCCTTCTGTTCATTAGGTTTCAGGAGGATAATCCTCAGGAAAGAGGTTCAGAATCTCATGTGGTTCTCTGCGGTTGATTGTCACAGTAGTCAGTGCTACACAGCTAGGTGGTTAAGTGTAATCAGCTGGTGGATTTAGACATCCCCACACTTTGAATTTAAACACAAACACCTGGATAATTTGGGGTTTACATATGTGGAGAAAGCAACACATATATGGATGATGGCATTACTTTACAGAGTCATAGTGTCTGAGTGACAGTTAACCTATAGAAGGGTGAAGTCATGTACCAACCCACTCCACAAAAACTATAAGCGCGGTCAGATATTTGAGTTAACACTCAGGACAAATTTGCATCCTTAACTAACATTATTACTGCAGTCTGTTGCCAGACCTTGAAGCTCAGAATAAAGAAAGGTAGAACATTTTCTCAAGAGGCTGCAGGAAGTGGGAAGAAAAAAAAAAGAGGCTGTCAGGTCATGATATTAAGCGCCAGACCAAATTTATGGGCCAGGGAATAACGGGGACTTTTCTGCTACATGCTTTTAATCTTGGACTAACCATAGACATCAGATTGCACTTTTGAAGCACTTTCAATACAGTAATAAAATTAAGAAGCAAAAGAACTAAGTTTAGAGTTGGTGCAGGTCATGCAATACCAAAATAAATAAATGAATGAATGAATGAATGAATGAATGAATGAATGAATGAAAAACCCATGAACTGCCGAATCAGAGAGTCCTGGATTTGAGACACATATCTGGCAACAATAACTTATAAGAGTTTGGGGAATTTATTGAGGCAAATTATGAAAGTTTGCCTATATTATATTATGGTTCCAAACACTCTCCTTAACCATCCTCAACCTGAATCACAGGAGTTGACCAGAACAAAAACTTCCTTTGTCTGTATGTCCAACACCAGTCCAACAGAGGGGTGCTGTCCAGTCACTCAAAGATCCAGGGTGACAAGGGCTCCGTTTTGACAAGTGTTTTACCAACTCATGGGGAAAGGGACATGGTACATTGGATACAGGCTTTTAATGCTTCCCTGGCACTCTGTTATATTTCATTCACCAAAGCAAGTCACGTAGCCACACCCACCAAGAGGATGTAGAGAAGTCCAACTTTCTCATGTGCCAGAAGGAAAGGAGAACTGGAATATTTGTAAACAACCCCAGTAATGACCACATTTTCTTTTCTTTCAACTTCAGTTTCCTCCCCTGGAAAAATTGGGACAATAATACCTAACTTAGAGGGTGTATCGGCATATAGTTTAGTGACTAGGAGCAGATAGAGCTCTGGTGTCACGTGGCCAAGGTTGGGACCCCAGCTCTCAGGCTTGTTAGCGTAACCTTGGGTAGTTTTCTGAATCTCTCTCACATCAGATTGCTTATCTGAAAATTAATATTTATGCCTATTGCCTGTGAGGATTGAATCACAATTCATTTAATTACATTAATATAAACAAAGTGTTTACAATAGTGCCTGGCACATAGTGGACACGAAGTATTTGCTTTGTCCCTTAACATGGCTTCTGGAATACAGAGAATCCTTAGTTGCAATTGGTGGTTATCATGAGGATTATCATTACCAGCATAGGAGCCATGCTTGCTATGACCCGGCACTGACTTATCAAATACTTGTGGTGGGGGAAAAAAGTCAGTAAAAATGTAATCAGATTCCACTGAATGAGCTGGAGTGGATTATGTAGAATTTAAAAAGTTTCACTGAAGCACAAGTTTAGCAGTAAGTACAGCAGGTACAGTCCGCATAAAACTAGAAGCTTCCTGAAGATGGAGACATGTACTTGTTTGCAACTGCTGTCCAATGCGATCGGTGCCCTGGTGTATTCTGGAGATGAGCGGGTATCTGCAGGGTGGGATGGGATGGGCTGGGACGCTTCCCGGCAGTGACACAGCATTGTAACTAACAGCAGCTAGTCAGAGCCCACAGGAAGGGAGGTGGGTACCTGGCCTTTGTAGCACACGCACATGACTGGGCTAGCAGCAACACGAAAACCAAACTATTTTAAGATTCAAAGGTGGTTTTAAAGACTGTTTTTTTTTTGAATGTCTACGAGTAGGTGTTGAAAGCTTTTTAGTACATCTAGAAATTCACAGCTTTCCAGTGACTGAATTATACAGTGAAATCCTGGATGTTGTCAGATTCTCAAGTAAAGGGTATTGCCAAAATGTTAAAATAGTATGTACTTTGATCTCTGAGCCAATAAGGAAGCACTTTAAGGACTTACTTGGCTTTTTGGTGACAAAGCTTTTGGTGAACTCAACATTACAGAACGTGTGGCGTCACTCTCAGATCAGAGTATTTTTCGTCCATCTGGAGGCAATTGTTATTCTTTAATTACAATTCTATTTAAGATCATCCCAACCATATTTATCTCTTTTTGACCTGTAGGCCCTCAGATAGCACAATACAGAGATGTGTTAAACAGAAGACTCTAAAGTGTGTATAGTTCAAAATTCCTAAACGTAAATTATCTTTAAGAATATAAGTTTATGTGAAGGGCTCTACTATTATTACTTTGGCCAAAATTATTTTTGTTGTGTGGGACTGTCCCAAGCCTCCTAAGAATGGCATTTCGGTTATGCTGACAACCAAAAATGCCTGCACACATTTCCAAATACCCTCATGAGGCTGTACAGTCCCCAGATAAGAAGCATTAAATGGAGCTTGTTAGCACGTGACTTGATGTGTGTCAAGCCTTTTTAGTTTTTGCTAGAAGGGGTGTTGGGGAGCTGGGTGAAAAAGGTGACGGGATTAAGAAGTACCAATTGGCAGTTACAAAGTAGTTGTGGGGATGTGAAGTACAGCATAGAGAATATAGTCAATAATATTGTAAGAACTATACATGGTGTCAGGTTGGTTGCAGGACTTTGTATGGAAGTTATATACGTCTAACCACTATGCTATATACCTGAAACTAATATAATATTGAATGTCAACTGTAATTGAAAAGTACATATATATATATATATGACATCCCCAAGCCGGTGTTTGAGCTTGAAGCCTTTCCTTTTTCTTAAAAAAATAAACTTTAAGACAATTTTAACCACCATAAGTCATTCTTTAATTCAAAGAGGACTAAAACTCAAACAAAATAACCCTCCTAAAACTGAAAATAATGCTAAATTTACAATCTATTTGCATTTTTGACTCTGAGTGGTAGGGGGCTTATGTTTTTATAGCCCTATCCTGGGTTACCTGGCTATGGATATACTTTGGGGCACCACAGAGTCCAGCTAGCAGTGCTGCCCTTAGTCCGCGCGTGGCTACTGACACCTGTGCAACTCTAGGTAAGTCAGGCAACCTTTCAAAGCCTTGACCTCCTTCCCTGCAATACGTGGAACAGAAGCAATGTAGCAACATGGAAAGAGTTGAATGCCTTTCAACATAAGCCATTTCTCGCTGATCTTTCAGTAATTTGGGTATTTACTAGAAAGCGGGGATTGAATTGGTACAGTGAGGGGAGGGGTGTTCTGTGAAACAGGACAGTATCTTGGAAAAAAGAAGATGGTTGCTTACAAGTCAATTTGCTGTGTGATAGTGGAACAGTTCGGGCCAGCTTTAGAGAATGTTCCTCAAGACGTGTATTGTTGCTCTGCTTTGAGAAAAACAAAATGATCTGGGAGAAATAATTTTTTCTTAGTGACTTGAATAAGAGTCCCATGTGCCTAGTTAATGATCAGGTGTTATACTTTAACTTTTTAAATACTGAATTTTAAAAACTTTTTATTGAAGTATAACACGCAATCAGAAAAGTGTGCAAATAAATTTCAGCTTAAAGAGTTTTCACAAAGTGACTCATCTGTGTAACCAGTACTCAGACGGGAATTAACACATCTGCCAACACCCTGAAGTCCTGTCCCTCATGCCCATTTCTAGTCATTGATCTCCCACCCCCTATGGTAACCACATCCTAACTTCTGTCACCATAGAGATAGATATGCCTATGTTTGAAATTCATATAAATAGAAACATATAGTATGTACGCTTTTGTGTCAGGCTTATTTTGTTCAACTTTATCTTTTGAGTCACTTATAATTTCATGAGAAGTTGCAAATTGTTCATTCTCAGTGCTGTATGGTATTATATTGTATCATATAACTAAACCATAATTGATAAATCCTACTGTTAATGGGCATTTTGGGTAGTTCCCAACTTGGGGCTATTATAATGCTGCTATGAACATTCGTATTCATTTCTTTGTAGAATTCTACAAATTTCTGTGGGACAGAAAACAAGAGCTGGGACACAGGGTATGGATATATTCAGCTTAAGTAGATACCACGTAAGAGTTTTCTAAGGTGGTTGTCCCAATGAATGCTTCCACCTGCAGTGTTGCTCCACATCCTCGCCAGTACTAGGTTTTTTTCTTCCTTTTAATTTATCCATTCTAGTAGGCATGTCTTAGCATTGAGCTGTGATTTCAATTGCATTTACTTGATAACTATTGAGGCTGAGCAACTTTTTACATTACTTTGTCATTTGCATATCCTCTTTTTGTTCAAGTCTTAGCCCATTTTTCTATTGGGTTGTCTTAGTAATTTGTAAAAAATCGTTATATACACAGGGTGCCAAAAAATGTATACACATTTAAGAAAGGAAAAAAAAAACTGGGTTAAAATTATGCTGATGGTAACCACTTTGAGCACCTCTTGTAATTGCAGAAGTCAAACGTGACTTGTATTCATCTTTTGTTATTGGTATATATTGAGTATTACAATTTTAACACAGTTTTTTCCTTTCTTAAAATGTGTATACATTTTTTTTGGCACGCTCTGTATTCTGGGTACAAGTTGGATTTGTTGCAAAAATCTCTTCTATATACTGTCTTTTCATTTTTTTAATGAGATGTTTTGAGGAACAGAAGTTATTGATATTATTGTCCAAATTATCATTTTTTCCCCTTTCTGGTTAGTTTTCTTGCGAATTTTTAAAGGAAATTTTGCCCACTTCAAGGCCATAAAGTTGTTCTGTATTTTTTTTTCCTAGAAGCTTAATTGTTTTACCTTTCATATTTAGAGCTACAATCCATCTGGAATTGATTTTTATGCATGGTGTGAGGTAGGAGCCAAAAAGTCGTTGTTTTCAATAAGGGTATTAAATTAACTCAGCACTGCTTATTGAAAAGACCATCCTTTTTGCAATAAAGTCAGTGTCATCTTTATCACAACGGTGTCTCTATTCTGTTTGTCCATCTATTTTCTGTTTGTTGCTAAACAAATACCACATTATAATTACTATCACTTTATAATAAATCTCAATATGTGGTAGAGCAATTTCTCTTTTTTTTCTTCAAATTGCCTTGTTATTCTTTGCCATTTCAATGGTAAATTTTAGAATTAGCTTATCAATTTCCAAACACACACACACACACACACACACACACACACACACAGAGCTCAGATTTTGTGTGGAACTCCATTGAACCTACTTCATTGACTTAGGGAGTATCAGGCACCTAACAATCCTGAGTCCTGTTCTCCCTGTCCATTGTATGTCTTTCCATTTTATTCAAGTGTTAAAAGTATTATACAACTTTCGTTAGATTTATCCTTGGGGTATTTGATAGTTTTGTTGCTCTTCTAAATGGTATTTTTAAATTTAATTTTTGTTTTCTGCTGATACATAGAAATACAACTGATTTTGGTATATTATACATGTGGCTTTTCAATAACAGAGCTAACCAAAGTACCACTCAAGAACCACTGTTGTGGTTTCATAACTTGCTCTCTGCAGTTTTAAAATGATGAGGGTAGAGGAACTATATTTAAATCCAGAGAAATCTAAGCCTGAGTAGTTTCATAGAAATAGATCACCACTAGGCATAAAAATATTTGTATTATAAAGATTTGTTAGTTTAAACAAATAGAGACAAGGAGGCCATGAATTTATAAATGAAGTATATATGTACTAAGCATTTATTTCTGTTGCATTTTTATGACACAATTCAGTTTACAAAGAATTGTCAGTTTACAGCTTATGATTTTTCCAATATAAATGGATGTTTACATTTAAAAATAGTTGTTTTAAAGTATTTATACCATATATATATATATATATATATATATATATATATATATATCACAAACAACAAATATACAAATATAGTAAAGATGAATCATTCTTATCAGTATCTAGGGAACTTTAAACTTGAACAGAGCTAGGTTCAAATTAATAAAATTTATTTATATTATATACAATTATAATTTGAATACATATATGTAATATATGTAAGCATATATAAAAACACATACCTTTAACCTTTTATATTATATAACTGCTTAGCAATATCTTCTCAGTAAATACAGAGGATGCCAAAAAAATGTATACACATTTTAAGAAAGAAAAAACTGTATTAAAATTGTAATACTCAATATATACCGATAACTAAAGACGAATACAAGTTATGTATGACTTCTGTAATTACACATTGCTACCGTAATTCAATTCAACTTTGAAAAGTAATACATAGGTAACATCTTAAAGGTGTATACATTTTTTGGCACCCCTGGTACAAATACATAACAGTGAGCATGTAAAGCATGTTTGTTAATACCACTTATCCATGTCAGAAAACTGGATAGTAACAGTGAAAATGTATTTGGAAGACTAATACTAAATGGGAAACCTAACAACATTATATAGGTTTATATACAAATACTTTTTTATAGACAATGAAATAAGTATTCCAGAATATTTAAATTCATTTAGTTTTGAAAGACTGAAAAAAGGCAATAATGCTATCAAATAAAATTAGCTATTTTAGATACATAGAATAAATACGATGTTTACATCCCGACATTTTGTATGTTTATTGGTAGTTTCATGAAAGTAAGGATTTTGTTTCTGTTTACTGGTATATGTACAGTGTCTAGAACTGGCACATAGTAGGTGCTCAATAGATATTTCTAGGATGATGGAATGTGAGCACGTATTTCAACAAGCTGTGAAATAGCTACATTCATGACCGAAAGTCAAAATCAACTTTCATCAGGAATACCTGAATGAGGCGCCTCCCTTGTCATTTAGGGAGAGTAACTAAGAACCTATAGTAAGGCACATGGGTCATTCCTACCACTTTTAGCTACTTTTGCACTCACCCACATAATCTGCGCCTCCTGGCAGAAAGCAAATTTCAAATATTCACAGTAACTATTTCTTTAGGAAGACTACAGAGCATTGTATCAAGGAGGTCTACTTTAGGCCTGCAGGAAAATATTGAAAAGGTTAGTGACTCGTGCAAGCTGGGGCTGCTCAGCAGGCACTTCAGCAGTGTCTGCATGGCTGCAAGACCAGTTAGTTCAAATACTTCCTTGAAACCACATGCTAAGGTAATCATATTTATAGACGTTTTTTTTTTTTTGTCAGACTCACATGAAACAACTGTTCCTATTGTCTTAGATTCTGCACTTAGCAAGGAGGTGAAATTAAAAGTTCCTCTAGTACTTTAAAGCAGTAGTGTCTTTTAGCTTAAATGATGGCATATGTTGACATGTCAAGACAATATAGGCAACTCATTCAAAGCATGCATTGAGTTTATTTTAACCTTTATAAGGGCTTGCTATATTAGAGCATACCTTATTTAAATATGCTCTTTGAAAAGAAGATTTATTTAATAATGATTAAAAAAGACGAGAGGGACTGAAATTTTGGTTAAGTCAAACTCTAGACTAGATGTTCAATCAATCTTTGATTTAAATTATTTACACAGAAGAAGAAATGAAGAACTACTGTTTTTCTGGTTAAGATTGAACCTAGGAGTTAGTTCTGTAGATTTTCCTTAAAATTCTCTTCTTGCACTGCACCTGCTCCCCTACAATCCTATCTTTTCAAAAGATGTGTAACTGTATTCTGGCTTTACACAGCAGGACTTATTAATATCTTCACCATCATTGCAGTGGTTTGGGGCTCCAAACTGCCTCTGATCCTTGAAAAATGCAAGTCCCAGGATATCATAAGTTTAAGCTTCAAAAAATGCTAAATTCAGTGTGAAATGATATTCAGGTTGATGAGGAATTGTTCAGCTTAATGTGCAGGTATGTGATTTTGTTGTTGTTGTTGTTGTTGCTGTTATAGATAAGGCTACAGCAATCCATAAATGTAACCTCATACAAGTTACCAGAACATTAATCTCGGGCATTTGATAATCTGTTTTTTCTTTTTTCAAACAATGTTAGTTTCAAAGACAATTGATCTTACAAATTATTTTGTAATTGTTAGCATGACTCAGTCAATGTACTTTTCTACCCTTTTAAGAGTTGACCTCATAAAGAAATACTGGTAAGGACCAATGATAAGACACATATGAAAATGCTGCAGATCCGTTTCTGTGCAGTCGATTTCCAAGGCAGACAGAGTAAACAGCCTTCTCCCAGCTTTCTCACTTTGCACAGCTGAGAGTGTAGGATGTTTACAGTGTCTGTCACTTAGTGCTCTCTAAGGTGGCGCTGGCGGTCACCAGCACAAGCCTCAAGAAACCCAGCACCATTTCAAGAAACTATAATGTGTTCCAGGAAAGATCAGAAAAGTATACTTTGGACTAAATTATGGCTTGTTCTGTACTGGGGCCGGGTGGGGAGGCCACATAAAGCTACGTTCTCACACCTGCTCCGTTCCTGTTCTCTTCCTGCTCTGCACATCCTAGGACTTTCCTGGGGTCCACAGCTTTGGCCTTGCCCACTCATGGATTCTGTTAACAGTGGATTTTCAATATTCTAGGATTACCCAACACGGTCTCAAAAGATTGACCCACCCCTTAAATAGAACACCTTTCCTTTCAATGTGTGAGAAGACATGTGAAATCCAGTTCTCACTCTGTGAGCTATACACAGCTTTGTTCCAGCTCCTGCATATAACTGAGAACAATGACTGAGCTGTGTTGCAGACAGACGCCCATCTGTCAGTTTAATTACTGAAAGTTAGTTACTTTAATTATGGGTTACGTAGTCATAAATTCAGTCAAATGAGCAAAAAGTGAATGTGATAGGACACAAATTATATACATAAAAATGGTGGATTGCAAATTACTAACATAATGGTGAAATTGTAAAAATCTAATGTTTGGAAGGAAATAAATCTTTAATTAAAGGCATCTCCATGAATGGAGTTAGTCGATACTTAAAGTTATTTTCTAAGATTGATTATTCAGATGGTTCTAGAACTTCATTTGCTAGATTGATCTGTGGTGCGCGCGCGCGCGCACACACACACACACAAACACACACACACAAAATAAAAGAAAACTTGGGTGAAAAAGAAAGTCATTAATACACCACAAAACAGCACTTCAGGATAAAAGAACACCAAACTCTAAACCAAAGTGGCACATAATTTCAAACTGTTACTGGACATTGTTCATTAATTCATCCAACAAACATGTGTGCCTGTTATACACCAGCCATGTTTTTTTAAATTCTGGCTGAGGAGAAATTAATGGTATTATTCTTGTCCTCAAGAAAGACATGGCCTGAACTGCAAGACAGATACATAAACCATTTTGTGAGTGTTATGGAGGACGGAGTCTTAGAGATTGAATACAGTTAGCTAGGGGGAGATGGTGCTAATGGGGATTTGGAAGGGGAGGGCAGGAAGAGGGACAGTGTAGCTTAAAGTGTACCAGGAACAATAGTCACTCAGCTGGAGAAAGACAAGTATGCTGACACTTTCAGGAATTCAGCAGAGTTGGAGCCAAGGACGCATGTAGGTGAAGGGAGGTGAGGCTGCGGGGGTGGGTAGAGGGGCAGTGATGGGGAGGGAGGTCCCTATATACCAGGCTAAGAAGTTTGGGCATTATCTCCAAACTATGGACGTGGAGAGCTGGCAAGTGGCATGGCCATGCCTGTATCTGAGAGTTTACTCAAGCTGTAAGGCTGCAAGTAAGGAGAGTAAGACGCTGCAGGATTACTGCAATAGTTTAGGGAGCAGCATGAGAGCCTTAATTAGGTCAGGACACAGGAAACTAATATGAGAAATCAGAAAGAAAAAGAACAGAAGTCAGTGAGTGACCAGATGAGGGGAGAGGGGCTGAGGAAATGGGGAAGGGGTGGGTGATTCCCAAGTTTGGCTTGGGTGCACGAGGCCTTCATGCAGGAGGGAATAGACATGCAGTGGTGAGGGGAAGAGCTCCGCAGAATACCAATGATACCTGTAACGGATCTGGGTTGGAAAGCCTATGAACCTATGTTTAAGGAATATTCACTTCTGTCATAACTGAAGGGACAAAGACATTTTGAAAGACTAAATCATATGAGGCTGTTCTTTATTCTGCTGTTTCTGCACTTCCACTCACCCTTTAGCTGGTGAGTACCCCAGTCTTCAAACCCCAAATCCAGTATTCTCTTTTCTGAAGTTTCCTTTGGTCCTCGCTATCCCAACACTTGTGCCTCTCCCCCAATCTGGGGAGGAACTGTTCACCCCCTCACTATAACCATCAGCATACTCTAATCCCAGTGCATGAATTTTCTTATAATTATTTGCTTACCTGTTTATGTCTCTATAAAACACCATATTTCATTCCACTTCATTTCATTGAAAAAAATTCACAACCCGTAGCCAGAGTTTGCTTGGCACTACAGGAGGGTCCCAGTAAACATGTGACGAATGAATGAATGAATGAATGACAATATCTGCCATCTGGCCATTTGTTAATAATTTAAAGATGATTACTCATGTTTTAAATTTTAAATAAGCATTTACCAGTTTCTGAAAATTTGTTTTTAGACTCCCAGATAATTCAAAGTTAGGCTGCTTTACTTACCTAAGGAACTCATGGCTAAGAAGAAAAATTACTGCATCATAAGTTATATTTCCTTCAATGACAGCAAAACCTTTTGGAAAGTTAACTTTTCATGAAAGTAGTTTGATTGATTTTATTTTATTTATTTTTTTGGTGATGGATTCCAAACGAAGAAAAACCACGGTACAAGCTAAGTGCAGAGGAGAAATGCATGTAAACAGTTTATAAATGAATACGAAAGAAAGGAAATGGCCTTAATAGTTGGGTCTGTCTATTGAATAATCATTTAAGAGTTTAAAATGTTCTAACTGGAAAGAACCACACCCTGACTAAATACAGTCATTAAAATAATTTTAGTTACATAAAATGATGACTTTTACCACTCAAAGAGAAGTCTGAGAAGTTCCTGTTATAAAATGGAATCTACTCTTTTTGTTTAAGTAGGGCTTCTGATTTAACAGGCATTTTAGTCACATAAAACCAATTTCTGATAAACTAGCTATTTGGTCACTTTGAGTGCTAAATTGAAAACAAATTTATTTCAAGTGTATATTATATCTGATCACATTTGGTACATTGTGTTTTCAAAAAAATCTTCATGATCTAATTGAAAAAAAAATTCTACAGTAGCAGTACACATCACCTTTTAAGGTACACAGTAGCTTTCTCCAAATCTCATTTTTTAAGTTAATATGTAGCCATGAATGACTGACGAGAGAAAATATGCTGTTACCACTTTTGAGGCTTAATGTATCTTGTGCACTCAGGATTTTCAGCTACTCACATGCCTTGCCCAGTCATACGTGTTACTAATTCTTAGTCAAGCTCCAGGTCTCCACCATTGTTGCATTTTAGAGATGTTGCAAATTCCCTGGTGAGCATGCCTGCTTCCACCTTGGTCTATGGGCATATCTCCTCAAGCTCATTTGTTACCTGCTCTCTTCCTAGGCCATACATTTGCTGTTTCACCTTCCATTCCACTTTCATTTTGCCAATTGTGTGATAGGAACATTTAACGGGGAACCATCTCCCCTCCTCCCTTAGTTGAAAACAAAATTGAAACTCCCACAATGCAACATACTGTCAATGAATAATGAACTTTCCAAGGAACAATTGTTCCAAGAAACAATTAGAAAATCACAATGAAAATGAGACAATACACACTCTATTTTAAGTCTCCTTTACCTATAATAACTTTAAAAGTCCTTATTCTAGTTTGTTTATGTTTACCTGAGATCCTAACGGAAAAGTACAAATACAGAATGCCTCACTGCAATGTTACAATATATGGATAATCAACAATAATGTGACTTTAAAATAGATGTAAGGATTGGGGGAGGGGTTATCACTTTGTGAGGGGTGAAATGTCTATTACATTGTTTTGTACAGCTGAAAGGAATAATAAAAAATAGATGTTAAGTACAGGGTATGTTCATAAAATTCATGGGGATTTACCTAATTCAAAAATTCCACAGTATTATTTTCAAGTATTTGCTTTGAGAAAGTCCACTCCACTTTAATGAAACTTCTCATGTGTATTCTGGGGGGAAAATGCTACCTCCCTGACCCCAAAGTGCTGTACTTTGAATCTGTGCCTAAAGTGATTCTGTCTGAAGTTCTCACTGTAGCTCGAATCAACCTGTTTAAGTCTAACACCTAGCCAATTCTGTGGTGTGAGGGAAGAGTCAGAAGTTCCTGTCACCTTTGAGTAGACCGCTGTGAGATTCAAAGAGAGTTAGGAGACTAGCCAGTATGATGCAATCTCTTCATGCTTTCCTTGAAAATTCTTTGGGCTCTTGATTCCTTTAGTTTTTGTTTGTTTGTTTTGTTTATACTTACTATTTCATTTAAATTATTGTGCCCAGAAGGGCAAAAAAGGATGTGGATAAATTAATATTTTCACTGCTTAACAATATCCTTAGTTTCTGCTTAAGTATGCACATTTCAAGATTTTTAAAAATCATTATGGGAGCTAAAGGTTTAAGTGAGCATACGTGTGGATTTTCAATGAAAGTGGTAGAAAAACTGCATTCAAACAAAAATTTTTAAAAGGCAATTTTTGGAGTCTTCTTCCCATACATTCTGTAAGCAAGGTTACAAATTGCAGATCATTCTGATGAATTCAGCCACAATAAATAATTGTGGGTCCTGTCTTTAAAAGTTCACTAATTTTGGCTCAAGCCGTGGTGATGGGAGTGGGTCACACTGTGACAGAGAGAAAAAAATTCTGGCAGTGCTACCATATGGGAATATTCACTAGATGACTCAAACAGTAGTTCTGCCAGTATTTTAGTTAAACCTTGAACATTTACTACTATAGACAGCTAAAATAACTTTAGAAATAATTGTCATGACTATAGGGTATCAAATTGTTATAATAATATTTAGTGACATGAGTTCATATTTTGAAGAGTCTTTACCAGTACAAAGCTACTTTGGCCAAATACTATCTTTTGTGTACCAAACACACAACCCATCTCTGTATTTAATACAAAGTGTGGGTGTGTGTATGGGGGGGTTGGTAATTCTGAAAAGCTACACACCAAACTGACAGAGGTAGTGACCTCTGGGGAAAGGAGAAGGAGACCCGGGCTGGGTATCAAAGATTTCAACCTTATTGGCAATACTTTTTTTAAAAAAGAATGTACTTTAAAATATTAAAATCCTTTCTCAAAATTAGAGATAGGGCCCCATTGGAATTCTGACTTCTCTGGAGATTTAATCAAGTTGGTTACCTCTGTGACCTCTAGAACCCCCTCTGAGCCTCAGCTTTTCCATCGACTAAAAGATAAAGTAATAAAATAATACAGTGCGTACCTCATGGAGTATGCCAGGCACAGTGTCACTAAATACACATCTGAACTGCACAAGCACTTCAAAACATGTTATTAGTCCTAATATTTCCCATCTTAGCACATAACAATGTCTTTATTCTTTCTACCTTAATTAGTTTTCTCCTGTACAAAGGCGCCGGTCTCTTTCTCAAGCCCAAGGTGGAAATGGAAGGGACATGGGCTGCTCTTGGCAGCAGCGCTTCTGGCCCAAGTATTCCTGCCACATAAAGAAATGTCGGTCCAGGAAGGGAGAAACCTCTTAAGGCACATCCTAGCTGATAAAAATGATTACTTCAAAAAAAATTTTAGACAAAACAGCTCAAAGCAGAAAATATTCTAACAAAATGGTACCACCAGGTGTCACTATAACCTAAAGCACTGCTGGTTGTTTTCTGTTGGAAAGAAATGTCCATTACAAGCAAATGACTACTGTCTTAGTAGGCTTTCCATGTCAGTAATTTATATGTCATAGTTACTAAACTACAGTTACTGAATTCTAAATAAATGGATCACCACAAGTCTTAATTTTTTTAAAAAAAAACCTACACATAGTGACAATGAGTGCTAAATGATTTAAAATGCAGTAGAGTAGATCTTTGGAGGTCAAGTATTTCATCTTTTCAGTTTTGCCTTTTGGGAGGCAAACCGGAAATCCATAATTATGATGATCTGTCATTTGACTGAGGCAGATTTGATCAGGGAGCAAGTGAGTGAGTTTAGCTCACAGCCTGGCATTTCTCTTGGTCTCTACTTGATATTGGGTACAACTCTTAAAGTAATAAAAATAACAGTTGGAAATTCTCATAACTAAAAAAATTATAATAATGAACTATAAGATTTATTTTAGTGACATAATTTATTTTAATAACTACCTAGGGACTTTAACATCATTTTTATACTTTTCATCTCCTAAGTTCTTGAAGGCATATAACTGCTTACAGCAAAACTGATAACACTGTATTTTGGGTTTTAAAGTATATTGATGTAGTATATATGGAAATAATAGCACAAAGGATGGAGGGGAGGTAAGTGGGACTATAGAGCTGCAAGATATGTATATTCAATAACACTTTTAGTTGATTATGATAAATTAAAGAAGCATGTTGTAATCACTACAGTAACCATTAGAAGAAGAATACAAATAAATATAACTATAAAAAGCTGACAGAATTAAAATGGTATACTAGAAAATGTTTAACACAAAAGCAGAAAGAAAAATAAGAAATACATGAAATAAATAGAAAACAAATAGCAAAGGGGGAGACATAAATTCAATTGTATCACTAATTACATTAAATGTAAATGGATTAAACACTAATCAAAAGGCAGACATTATCGGGTCAAGCTGTACAAAAAACGCTAGATTTAACTATATGCTATCTGCAAGAGATAAACTTTAAATATAAAAACACAAATAGGTTGAAAGTAGAAGGCTGAAAAAGATGTACAGTATTCATAAATAAGCTTTAGTGACTATATTAGGATCAGATAAAATAGACTTTAACACAAGAAGTATTACTAGAGTCAACGACATTTCATAATGATAAAAGAGTCAATACAGGAGGGATTTATAACAATTATACATGTGTCCAATAGCAGAATTAAAAAAAAACAAAAACATGAAGCAAAAGATTCTTAGACTTCACAGGAGAAAGACAATTATAAAATTAAGTTGATTACTTAAATATGCTTCTTTCAGTAATAGAACAAGCAGACAGAAAAATGATAACAGAGTTGTACAACACTATGAACCAAATGGATTTAAATGATATTTATAGAGCACTCCACCAAACAACAGCAAAACAGACATTATTTTCGAGTACATACAGAACATTAATCAAAATAGACTATGTGTTGAACCATAAAATAAGTCTAAATATAGTTTAAAAGACTGAATTTATACAGAATATGTTCTTTAACTACAAAGTTAAAAATGGATAACAAAAATATATCTACAAAATGTTCAAATATTTGGACATTAACCAATATATGTATAAATAATTCATAAATCATAAAATAAATCATAAAGAAAATACAGTATTTTGAACTGAGTGAAAATGAAAACACACCACCAAAATTTGTGGGATGCAGTTAAGATATGCATAGCGGTAAATGTATAGCTTTAAATGCTTATATTAGAAAAGTCATTTCTCTTAAATGGACGTCCAAATTTAATAACTCCAGTTCTTTTGTATACTCTGCTAAATGATGATGTTGAAGGAATTATTGCCAGTTTTCAAATATAGTATGTATGGTATGCATTTCATGTTACCTTTGTGAATAATGGAGATAAGAAGCACAGTATTTACTAAGCGCCCACTGGGCAACAAATATTGTACTTAAATGAAAGTTTGTTTTGTTTTGTTTTGTTTTTCCCTTCTGAGATTCAATGAGGTTATCCTGAGTCATGGAGCTAGTAAGTGATGGAGAAGTGCAGACTTGGACCTGCCTAACTTTACAGGTCACACTCCTATTATATAGCAGGACGATGCCTGAATTCTTGATTGCTGCTCAACCTGTGGTCCACTGTAGCTCCTCAGTTCCTATGCTTCCTTTCATTTCAGCTTTAGTCAGTTCAGTTTATTTTCCATTGTTATAGTTTGTTTCTTATTTAGTGGAGTCTCCCACAATTTATCCATTGTCAACTTATGAGTGATAGAGCAAATGTCACTGTGTTACTTTTAGGTTATAAAATTGCAATGGGCAACACTCATGTTTACTATATTTAACTACCTACTGTACTAGTTGATTATGATATGGAGAGGCATTGCATGTACTTCATGATGATGGCAGCATGCTTTTATCATTTAGATTTGCTTTAGGAAATACAGCCACATATTTGCAGCTGCAATGCCATCTATTATTGTTAACAGTAATATATACTGAATATTACAAATTCCCCAAATAGTTAAAGAAAATGAATTTTTAAAATTAATTTCATTGAATTACCTGAAAATATAAGCCACATATAATCACAGTTTTGGGTTAATACGATGGATCAGGCTTAATAATAACAGCTAAGATTTTGAGTGATTTTCATGTTCCATGCTTTATGCTAAATACTAATTACCATAATGCCATGAATAAACCCATTCAGATGAAGAAATTGAGACTTAAACTTGCTCAAAATCACACAAGAGTTAAGACCTGAACTCAGATTTCTCTCCGCTTCTACGTAAACATGTACACCTTAAAGAGAAAGAGTATGAATGAACGGAAGTACAGTCAGGTCCTAACAGCTTTATATTTATATATGATGATATTAGAAAAGCACGGGAAGCCTCAAACGTATCTGGATACTTTATTGTCTCTTACAATGTCATGGGGTACTATACAAAATTTCAGGTTAATTATTTGGGGATCATACAATGTCGTTATCATCTCTTGCCTATTAATGTTTCAATATGCAATAATGAAGTCGAGAAATGCCTGTTTCCATAGCAATGAATACATAACTCCCAAAAGAATAAATTCAAATAATAAAATAGAGATCACTACTTTTTGGAATTAAAAATTTCAAGTAAATGAATTTTCTGAGTTACCATTTTGCAACTATTAAATTAGCAACACTTAAACACATATATACTACAGGCATGGCTGTAGCATATCTGTTATACTCATGTGTAGCTAAAAACATCTGCTTTTGACTTCGTGGTATGCTTAATTTATCATAAGAAAATAAGTGACAGAACCAAAAACTATAGAGGCATATTAGCCATCAAAATTAAAACAATTTAAACAGTAATTGGGTACAATGTGGTATATAAATATAATGTAGTCACTTAAGTGATTAATATGATATTGAAGTATATTTTTTTAAAAGCTTAGTCTGACTTTCAGTGTAGCACTTGAATGCATCCGCACAAAACTGGGCAGGCACTGTGAGGTAATAGGCAAAAACTAAAATACTGGATGTGAAGAGTAAGATTATAAATATTTTTGGGGAGACTTTTTTCTTTGGGGACTTTTTGGTTACTATTTTCTCAATGTTTAAACAAGTTTTAAGATAAAGAAGGACATGAGAGCACCTGGCCTTCCAAGGATGAAACTTAGATAAATGATGTAATGTTTTTAGGTAATTCAAATGATGTTTAAAGCACAATAATTGTGCTTTAAAAATATTAGCAAAAATACAAAAAGTTCTCAGTTGGTTAATTATGTTCAGTATAACCCAAATATAAGGTGACTCCTTATATTTTAAGAAAACTTTTGAAAATGCTTTTTAGCAGCACTGAAAGTGGTGTCCTTGTGCAGTTTTTTGCTGCTATTGTGTATCAACACGACAGAATATTTTCTTTTGATGGAAAACAGAACCCAGTAGAATTGAACAGAGAAGAAAATGTGCTGAAGTTTTAAAAGCAAATCAGTATTAAAATATTTTGGGCCATTGTCACAGTTAGTAGTTAATTTTTAAGTCTTTCTAATTGTGTATACACACATAGAATAAATTTGCCACAGATCTTTATTTTTTCAGTATATTAAAGTTGAATGCATGTTTCAGATGAAAAAAATAAACTTATGATAAAAGTTTTATGATAAAAGAATATGCTGTCTTGTTACCTTTGCAAAATAAAATCTTTCAGCCCAGTCCACTCTATCTTCTCCCTATCAAGAAAATCTTTGAAAAAAGATGAAATTCTAATATCTGAAAATTCATCTGAGAACTGTACATTTCCTTTCCAATGCACTGAAGGCTGAGGAGTTTGCAAGAGAAGCAAGAAAAAGTTCAAATGCCTAAACAAAAATCTGACTGGCTCCAAATCTAGTTGCTTAACCCCCAGTGCCTGAGTGTCTCCAGGGAAACAAGAGACATCTGTGGGGTTGAAAGGAGCATAATTTATAAACTTGAAAGATGTGTTTCCCCACCATCTTTCCACTCTCTTCAAAAGGGAGGAAAATAAAGCGACAAGAGTTAAATCTTGAGGAACGAGCAATCACTTTAGAATTAGGCAAAAGAAATGAGAAGTAAAATCGAATTAGCCATTTATTTTTCTTAAACATTTCACACTAAAAGTTTGTAGAGAAAAACTGGAGCATTATATTGATATGCAACCTTTATATTGATTATAACTGATATTCTGGCCTTATTCATTCTGATAAGGAATTAACATATTCTAATAAGCAGTAGCTTATAATAAAGTATGATGCACTGCCCTTTATGTTCATTATGCTTTCTCTATAAAGACATACCAATAAATATTTCTAAAATTAACTCATCTCTATTTTGAGACATTTTATAGGGCCTTATGAATAAACAGAGTCAGCAGATCTGAGTTTGGATGTTGGTTCCACTTACCCCTTGTGTGACCTTAGGGAAGCTCTGAACTTCAGTATACTAAGTTTTAAAACAAATGGTAATAAAAGCAACACCCTCATTAAGATAAACCTCAAGATTCTCAACTGGCAAAATTTAATAGGTTCTTCTTTGTTCAAAACAGCGTGGGGGCTTACTATGTGCCAGGCACTGTTCTA
This sequence comes from Rhinolophus sinicus, assembly GCF_036562045.2. Lineage (NCBI taxonomy): Eukaryota > Metazoa > Chordata > Mammalia > Chiroptera > Rhinolophidae > Rhinolophus > Rhinolophus sinicus. Next base: position 109,960,388 of record NC_133755.1, read on the forward strand.
GACTATAGGGATACAGTGATGAGTCTCTGATCTCATGGTGAGCATGAAGAGACAAAATCAATGAAGAAAATAACACATAATCTGACAGGTGTGGTAACAGGCTAAGTGGTCGGCTGGGAGGGGAAGCTATTTGAGATAGAGGTAGGGGGTCAAGTAAGGCCTTTCTTACTAAAGTGACATTTGACCAGGAAACTAAATGAAGCAAGAGAGTGAGTCATGTGCATATCTGGCATCACATATTTCATTTAGGCAAGTTTTTACATCTTAAGTGTGATACACATTTGCAGAGGAAGCTACTATACAGAGAAAGAGGGATTTGAAAGAAGTTTGGGAAATCAAAAGACTAGTAAGAAAATATATAAAGGAAGAGGGGAAGAAAACAGCACTAGTGAGAAAAGGAAACATTTCTTTCCTTTTGGTCAACTGGAGGGGTCTTGTATGTAGTTTTGGGTTTGTGCTCCAACACCCTGGCCTGTGGGGTCCTTATAGGAGAGAAGGCATCTAGAAGGAGGCTCCCGCAGGGAGCAAGCTCCGAAGGAAGAATGAATACTGCTTTTCTGCAGTGCTTTCTAAATGGGGCTACGACACTTTAGACTCAGGAATAACCTTCACGGGAAAAGGGAAAAGGAATTGAGTTAGGGTTCAATAGGGGTCTTGGGCTGTTATGTAAGGTCCTTTTGAGATCTGTGCACTGGGTATGATTAACTTGGAAGTCCATACAAGAGTCAGCCCAGGTGTAGCACATACTTAAACAAAGAAGGACTTTCAGAAAATGATTAATATGAGCCCTCTGGAGAAACAGTGGGAGAGACGGACATTGCATAAGCAATTCTCTGAAAACTCTCTGAAGAACATTAGACTTGGGCAATGTAGTAAAAAATTGATTCATTGTTCTGCTAGGTCTTTTTTATTCCTGTGGCAAAAGAATCAAAATTCTTATGTGGCAGTTCTAAGTTCAAAGACATTTACTTCAGATGACAGTGCCAATTTTATAGCATGCTAATGTGTGTGAAAGCTATCACTAGTATGTACTTGAATTGCTGGCGTGAAAAGTCTATTAATACCAAATGTTTTAGAAAACAAGCTGTGCCAAATTTCAGCTACTTAGGGTTTATTGGTTACATAGTTCAACCAGTTTCCCAATCTATCTAGACCCTGACATCATATTTTTATGTTACAATCTCAGTAACTTGAAGAGCTTCCACGGCTGCACGTTATTTCCCAGCTCTGGTCTGTCACTTACAACAGCTGCTTTACACTCGAGCCCCACCCTTCAGCCTCTGTGAGAGCAGCCAGGCAGTAAGACATTTCTGGGGAGGGCAGGGATGATGTCTGACTTGTTCACAGCTGTATCCTAAATTCTTAGCTCAGGGTCCAGTTCAGAGTAACTGCTTCATAAATATTTAATAAATGGATAAACCGACATCTGAAATTCTGTCTTTGATCCAAAATTACCTTTTATCTTTTCTGAGCAGGATCTGGGAGAGAGGGCAGGCAGGAGACCATATTTATACCGTATGGTTGTTGATTTTTATTTTGTCCATTTTTGATAGGATTATTGGACAAGCAGACAGAGAAAATGTGTTAGGCAAAGTGTATTTGACCAAATCTCTCAGCATGTCCTCTTGGAGAAATTTAGTCTGGATTCTAATACAATCAGGAAGGTTCATAACTGCTGAACAACTGTGCCCCCAAACAACTGATGATAAGACAGATAACTCGGAGGGGAGTGTTGGGGGCCAGGCTTTATGGCTCTAGCCTTGCTTGGACATTTCCTCTGCAATGATTTTATTTTAATCTTTATCAATATCTTCAATTAAACTAGAGGATAAAGGCTTTCTCAATTTGACACTGAAGTCAAGAAGAAGTTAGTAATGATGTTAGATAACTGAAAAAGGATCCAAGAGGACTTTGACAGATTAGTGGGTCAAATCTAACTTAAGAATTAAATAGCATTTCTAAGAAATTTCCTACGACGGGGAAAGGTGATATAACTGCAGCTCTTGTGAAGTCTTAGGGATAAACGTGAATGTCTATTTAAATTCAAGTAATGGGCCAAAAAAAAGTACCAATTGGGGCAAAAGAGCAATTCATTTGAAAAAGGAATGAGTTTTAATTGACGTTAAGCCCAGCCTGAATAACACTGATGACTGCCCAAAAAAGCTAATTTGGTTTTAGCAACATGAAGAGAACTGTGCTATCTTTAGAAATCAACCAAGTATTTATGGAGCTTCTATTTTCATTGTTCTAGGTGCTCTGTGGGATCAAGAAGTATCTGGCATAAAAATCTCTGCTTTTAAGGCACATTCTAGTCAGAGGAAGGATAGCAATCAGAAAACAATGTAAGATACGTGATTTGACAGCCCAACTATCAAGGAAATGACCCCTCAAAACACCCAAACGCCCAAAACCAAAACTGAAAATAAAAAAAATCAGAGGCTTGAAAACACTCAATAGGCACAGTCCAGTAGTTCATGTTTATAATCATGATCCAAAGTCATCAAGAACCTGCCATAAATAAGGTCCATTACTCTCCTTATAGACACCATGTAGTAGAAATACATCTTAGAAACTCTTTTTTATTTAGTTGTTTTAGTTTTAAATGGGATCTAATTCACCCCTCTGGGAAAGGTTATGAGATCATCAGCCCATTCCTGAACGGGGCCAAGTAAGTCAGCTACTACTGTATATAGTTAATCACTGAAGTATAGAGGTCAAGCTGTAGTGCTTGAGAAAAGAGGGAAATAAGCATGAGAAGTCAGAAAACTGACGTGTTCCACTCCAAACTCTATTGAGTCAAGCCAGTTCTGTGGGCTCTGAGTACACTGAAGTCATGGTACAACCAGACTGTGGAGTCTCGATGGGGGGAGAGGTGGGAGGGAACAGCTGCTTTTTGATAAGCATATAATTTACCAAAAATACCCCAAAGTTGCATATAACATCATATTACTCTTTACTGTGAGGGCGCACTACACATCAACACAGTGGCACGTTTCCTTCCCAGGTGGGGTTTCCAGTGTACCTTATTCTTGCCTATATTTGGATTTTTAATTTCAGGCTGGAAACAGTCACACCAACAAGTGGATACACGCCTCTCCAAATTAACGGCCTCTAATCTCAGCTGGCCCTCAGTGAAGCACATAATAGCTTCCAGTCAGCTTTCCTTTCTATGCTTACAGCAGGCTTTCTGAACCTCCACCTCGTCCCTATTCCATCCCTCTCGGGTGAGACTGACCTACCCCACTTCCTGTTTCACAGGGTACATTCTCCCCCCACATTACTGCATCTGAGCTCAAGTCTGTTCTCATATTCACTCATCCTTTCTTCTCCACAGGAAAGATGGCTCTCCTTTTGCTCAAGGCCAATTCTTTCGCCTCTCTGAAGCTGTGGATACTGTTGACTTCTTCCTCCTGGAATTCTCTATTCTCTTCACAAGTCTAGCCTCATTCTCCTCCTCTCCCCACTCCTTTTCAGGCATCTTCCTCCTCTCATTTTTACATGTCTCATTCCGCACATCTGTCCACCGCCTCTCACACTGACGAGGCAGCATAACCACCAGTCGCTCTGCCTGAGCACCTGAGCAGGCTGTGCTCACAGCTCCTCCGTCCCTTGGACATGCTCTCGCTCTCTCTGGTGTATCTGCTCCACTCATCTACTTGCCCAGGATCCGCTTGTCCTTCACAATGTTTAAAAAAGGTTTTGTATTATTTCCCCGATTCTCACACTAGGTGAAACAGATCTTCTCTGTATGCCCCCGTCTCCTAAAATTCTCACAGGACTCTACCATAGGTTCTCTCCTGCAATCAATGGTTTCATGTCTTTATCTTCTTTGAAACTGCTAACTCCTTGAAATAAGAGGCTGTGCTATTCTTGCCATGTCTCTGTATAGGAAGGGTTCAACAGACACCTATCAAGTGAATGGATTAATTTCATATGTGCAAAATGTGACGCTGGTAATGAGGTCTTGGGCTCAGGAGACATCCAGACATTGTCTGGATGGCCAATTGGGGTTGTCATTTGATAGAGATGTAGACTGAAGTGATTTAATGTCCTTGCCAAGAGGAAGAATTTACGAGGTGATGACGATCCTGTACCAAGTGAATCTTAAAGTTACTGTTTTAAAGACTAGACATTAACAAAGGCTAAATAAAATGGATTATAAATTAAAAAGTACATTGGTGCTATTATTTTGCTCTTCTTTTAGCAGACATTAAAACACTTTTGGGTAACTATTGCTCTGTGTTATGGTGGTATGGGTCAATGAATAATGAAGACCTCAACCATTCTTGTATTCTAGACCTATAAATCTACCGCGTTTCCCCGAAAATAAGACCTAGCCAGACCATCAGCTCCAATGCGTCTTTTGGAGCAAAAATTAATATAAGACCCACTATTACATTATATTATATTATATTATACCCGGTCTTATATTTTATAAGACCGGGTTTTATATTAATTTTTGCTCCAAAAGATGCATTAGAGCTGATGGTCCAGCTAGGTCTTATTTTTGGGGAAACACGGTACAAGGTCTTAGAGGAAAAGGATCTATCTTAATTCCTCAGCAGATGGCCTCTAACTTTCTACTGCAACTGCTAACCAACCATTTGACCCTGTCTGAGAGGTGCACTAGATCTAGGAAACTTGTGTCTTCAGCAGCTCCCTTGGAGACCTCACGTGGTTGGAAGCAAAGAGGGGATATGACAAGAACACCTTTTCCTCTACTTTTTCTCTAATTTTTATTTTTAACATAAAGCTATTTGTGCTTCAGGCTTTTAAAAAATACCAGGTCTTATGGTGAGAGTGTGAAAGAAAATAACTTCATAGTTTCTGGCATGGAGACATTAAAAGAGCTCTGGCTGTTGAATAAAATCACAGCTTTAAACCTTCCTGAGAGACTGTTACTTCCTCACTAATTCCCCTTAAGGAAAATATTTAAGATCAGTACGAAGTTAAGAGACTACAGCTTTATCTTCTGAGGATTACCTTTCAAGGAAATGATAAAATAGAAAAATAATTATTCCACAAAGTCCAATAAAAGAGCCAAATCCTCCCAACAAATCCACAGATACCATTACCCTCAAATACCCTCCACTTATCAGGGGTGAGAAAAAGAAAACTTCCTTAGATCCATTCAAATATAAAAACATTCTTTACTACATTGAATTTTCTAAAATCCCATTGTTAAATACTTCCTCTCCAACTCCTGCCAAATGGGAGAATTGCTGCTGAAACAGACAAGGAATATGTGACCTCCCCCCTCCCCTGGTGAACATCAGGGTTACACTTTGGCACACACACAGATCTATTTTCTACAAAGGATGCAGCTTTTCAGAGATGTGAAGGATCTGGAATGAGAACACTGGCCCTCATCAAGCCACTTCCGCTATTGGAAGGGAGTCTCCCAAATAGTCTTCTAAAGGAAACGCTGGAATGAAGTCACCCATGTTTAGTAAAGTCACAGTAGCCTGATGATGTGATTGTCTCTGAAGTGATACAAGGCACAGCGGTGAGACCAAAAGTTCACTGGGACTTTTACTAATGCAATTTTAGATAAATATTTGCACAGATGCGCACACATATTTATTTGTTCTGCTTCAACGAGACTCATCCAAGCGTTAGTTTTAAAATACAAACAGTGGGAAACTGCTGTAGTAATGACTCGCAAAATACAGCAATGATTTGCAAGAGCTGAAAACTGTTCATCTAACAAAAAGTAGGAAGCTGTGTAGGAGAAAAAGGAGTGAAATTCTCTAGCAAGTGAGGCCAGTTGGGATTTCATAATTCACTCTGGCAATCACATTTGTTTAGTCAGCAGGCCAGCGTTCCTACTGTGCTGTTCAGGGCCAGGGCAGTCTTCATCTTAAACACCCTCCATGCTAAGAGAGGGACTGTTTCTAGCCAAACTGCATATATACTATTGCTGCCGCAGTCCTTGAATATATACCATTTATTACAGATCTCTGAGCAGATCTGTACAGCCCAGAAAGGACTCTTGTTAGTGCAGAGATTAATTTGGCTGAGATGACATGAGATTATTGGAAAATGTGTTATTCAGCAGTATTTCCTAAGTGGCCTATGTGTCAGCAGACAGTTATGCTCCAGTTATAGAATATAAGGTAGTCCCCAGACTATATTTTTCACATCTCCTTAGTAATATAAATGGAGAACACGCCATGGAAAGCTCTCGTGGTTTTCTCTTTTTATTAAGCAATGTTTTCACTCTCGAGGATATTCTCATCACTTTTCATTGATTTAACTTCCTCTTCAAAAGTTCAGAGATGCAAAGGTGAAGAGATTATAAGAGTATGCATATATTGCTATAGTATTAAATGCAGAGCTGTAACTAATCATCACAATAACACAATTAGATTCACATAACACCTACTATGCAAACAGCTCAAATTTATCAATAACAAACACTGGCCACCTACAGAAGGTCCATATGGGAGTGGGAATACAAAGACATGGAAAGTGTTAAGAATACGTAGTTGCATATAGGTCTTCATATATCTACTCATACTAATATCTTTGTTTCCTGTGCTTACTCACTGGTTCTCTCATGATTGACTTAAATATAATTTACTTGGTTAAATTAATACTTAACCAGGATTAACTCTATTAGTTATTTATGGTATAATAACCCAGAAACCGATTTTTTTAATGTAGTAGATAGTCAAATACTGCCTAGCAAATTTTTTACTTTTCCTACATTAAATATATTGTGAAAATGTTTGTGAAAAATCTACATTTCTTTTTTCAATGGAGGAGGAAAGAGAATTAGGTATTTGGAAAGAGGGGCACTTATGAAGAAGCCCAGTTTCATAACTCCTGTGCAGTAAAAGAGACTTGTGCAGTTAACCCCAGCCTGGAGTTACTTTCTTTCTACCAAAAAGTATGTGGCCGTAACTGGTCCCACCACCACAGCAGGCAACAGAACCCCACTGATATGGCAGCCGCATATCACAGACCCAGAGTGGATCCTGGTGGCACCAGAATGAGGAGTGACCTCCTGGTGGTCCAGGGGGAGTTGAGTTTTATGGAGTGCACAAGAGGAAAGTGATCATCTCAGAGAAACAGCTGAGGAAGTCTAGAGGCAAAAGTCTGAATTTAGAGCAATAATGGATTGGAAGATTGAAAAGTCTTCAAGCTTATATACCAAAAGACCTGACCAGGAAGCTCCAGTTCTGACAGGTGTGGAACAAAGAAACATCATGAAGGAAGACATGAACCATGTTGGAATCAATGCACTCAGCCACATCTGCCTATGGAGTTGATTAAGTGCCCTACTTGGAAGACTGAATGTGGATAACTCAGTGGATAACAATTTTGCTTGAAAAACCTTTTTAGAAAATTGTGAATAGTTCCTCTCTGGCATTCCTCAGTCCTTGCTGAAGAGGACAGCTGTGATATAGAAAAATAACATCCTATTATGGCTACCTTTGCCAAAATAGCCTCTCCTTCTGCAGGCCTGTCTGCCTCAGACCTCAGAATATCCTAGACTAAGAACAACTCCAGCCATTGTGATTTAGAAGTGTCCTGGTGCTGGAGAAGACACCAAGACGGCTAGGAGACAATGGCAGCATTAGACGGCCCTAGTTGAACAGAATATATAATTTCATTTAACAGCTGCAGAAGCTCATTAACTACACTGGCATGAATGATTCTTTACAACTACAAAAAGAAAGAAAACAGCAGCCTATTTACAGATGCAGCAAGAGCGTCCCTTGTTTTCTAGCTTTCAAGGGAAACAAAAGGTTTCTGCATAATTTTACCCTATAATTCAACACTATTTAAAAGTGGAGCTTGCCATAAGCTTAAAGAGCTATTTTTGCACCACATTTTTGAAACCTCCACAATATTCCAGTGTAGTTTCTGACTGCATGGCTTCCAGGTTCCCTGTGACCTGAGGGGCCACCAGGCACCTGTCCAGGCAGGCACCCTCCCTGCACTCTCCAAACACACCCTGTGCTTCTTCATGTCCTCAGCTAGAGGAAAGCATAACGCAAATGCCTTCACAATCCTTCCAGCTTAAATTGGCTCTTCCTTCTTATGTGATTTTCAGTAGTTTTCATTCTTTACCTTAGGTTCTCTTCCACTGAGTGACCTTGGGCCGGTCATTTAGCCTTTCTGTGCCTCACTTTCCTCATCTGTAAAAGTATGATGGCACCTCCCTCACAGGGCTGTTGTGAGGATTAAATTGTGAGTTAATACAAAGCATCTAGAACAGTCTGGCAAATACTCAAGAAATGTCAGGCAATATTTCATTATTGCTATCATTATTTAGGACATCATGCACCACTATTACTTATTTTACATGTATTTAAATAAAATAGTTTGGCATCCTTTCTTGCCCTTCTCTTTTCCTCCCCAACTCCCCGTCCGTGCCCCCCCCCCCCCACACACACACCCAGACACATACCCAAAGAAGAGAGGCAGGTCTGCTGTGGGGCAGGTCTGCTGACATTTTCTTGGCCACTGGGCTCAGCTAAGTGACTATGCTCATGAAGACCTGGGCATAGTCTTTATCCCATTTGGATAAACTTTCTCGTGGATGTTTTTCCTCCCAAGAGTAAGTGATAAGGTATGCTCATCTTCTCAGATACTCTCTCTTCTTCAAGTTCTCTCATAAGTAGAGCTGCTCAATCCGGGGTTCTAGGCTAAAGGAGTGTGAAAGAAGTGATTCCTTGGTTCAGCCTGGTTCGTTAGCATTTTATATTGAGGTTGGAGGAGATGCTCTACTTAGTGATGTCATTGTTTTCTTTTCCTTTTCTTAGCATGTATTTTCTGTGAGAGACTTTTTCAGGGAAGTGTGGCTGGTCTTAGGTGGGATTCAGGCAATCCTGGGTCTCTGGTCCACACGGCATTATATTATCCCACCCTTATTAGCAGCTGCAGGGATCAAGTCTTTTTCAACTTTGTATCCTTCAGTCCCTAACATTCACTATTATTTACAGAAGCAGGCATTCAATAGTTATTGAAATGAGCTGTTATTCATCGTTTAAAGGAAAGTTACATAGTGACAGGGTCAGTCAATATGATTGAGGTCCTATCATTTAATTACACTAAGTGCAAAATTCAAAGAATAGTTCATGGTAACACGTACTAACCCAATGTCTATCAGTAAAATTGAAACTTGTCACTGACCGACAGGGCTCTATATGACCTGTCCCTCGCTAACCTCTCGGACCCTGTCTTGCTCACTGTGAACCAGAATACTTCATACTTTTTGCCTGAGCCCACTTCTTCTCATTTGTATTTGCTGTTCCCTCTGCCTGGAATGCTCTCACCCCCAGAATTTCATATGGTGGGCCGCTTCTTGTGAATCTTGTCTCGGGACAAAGAAGGGGCCCATAGCATGAAGAGAAGGGAGTAAGGGAAGGCTCCCCAGGAAATGCCACTAAGTACGACAACTAAAAGTATGAGTCTGCATGATGGATGTGTTTGGGGGGAGAGGTGGGTAAAACAGGAGTATTTAACTTACACAGAGGGAAGAGCTAAGGCAAGGGCTTTTGGATGCAAAGGAATAGAGCAAGGTTGTTTGAAGAATTGAAGTTGGTGTGGCTGGAGCCAAAAAAGCCACTGAAAGTATTTGAAATACAATAAACGTTTCAAAATTAATTTTTCCAGATGTCCATAGTTGAAAGATCATAATTCCAAAGATAATTTTAATCTAATATAATTCAAGAGTAAGAAATTTAGCAAAATAACTTCCTTAATATGCACTTAGATCATGTGCAAAACATGAATACTCTAATTTGAATATCTGAATTTGCAACTTTTACCAATTCTCTGACTCATTTCAGCATCCACTCAGTGAAAACAAATCTTCATTTAAACAGGACAGCAATGTTTCTATTCATTAACATCACATACCCTGTAAATAAATGTATTTTTCCTGTGGGAATCTTGACTGTAAGTGCTACTCTTTTGTGGCATTAAGACATTTATTTACAGACTTAACTGCATGCATTTCTTTAGCTTTTACATACATTTTCCTTCACTGGTCTAAACATTTTTTCAAGAAACTCTAGCTAATAAATACTAAACCCAAAATTCAGAAATGGTAGTTCAATCTCTGCAAGGAAGCACAGTAAGAATAACAGGCTTCTAATACATTATCACATTGTATAACACTTTATGTTTTCCAACACACTTTCCAGTAAGGATCTTATATCCTAAGATCTCATGGTGTCATTTTTGAAATGAGAGCTGCAGAGAGAGGCTGATTTTACTCAGAGTTGTTAAGGTACCTACAGGAGTTCATTCATTAATTTCTTGAACCAGGTGGGGCAGTGAAGCCTTGGGGACAGTCAATTCACATTTAGTGTTTGTGCTAAATGGATCCCCAATCTACTTTGTTTTAATTTGCATTAAAAAAGCCTCTACTCTCAAAGCAGTGCATCATTAAATTTATATAATAATTAGATATACAAATTAGGAGAGGCAGATTAAGTATCACTTGGCAACATTAACTTGCCCACCACATTCACACTGGTGATTTAAAAAGTATGTGTTAGTGAGATATACTTGTTCGTGCATAACAACTGAAGAAGCCTGTTAAAGAATATTTAGTCCATTGACTATTATTTCTAGTAATAAGCACATTCACAGGATGAGATGTTTTTTGTTTTTTTCCATTTTATTTACTGGCTTTTTGCCATTAAAGGAATAAAAATGAAGAGACAAAACAATAACCATAAAAACCCAATCTTTTAAATGATTTAACAGCTTAGTTCACGCACACAACTATAGCACACACTTATCAAGCATATCTTCCATATCTCTTTAGAATACTTCTGATATAGTACCAAACCAAGAAAGTGTCCGTTATTTTAGTGAGATTGCTAAGATGGCTCATGAAGAATTTCAGTACCATTTCAGTAACTTCAAAAATTAAGAGAAATAATTAACTTCCGGTTACTCTTCTGATACAGAGAAACAACCCGCCTCTTTGTATCATTATTTTTAAGCCACCAGAAGCTGGCACAACTCCAGATAGCTTTTTCCCCCGTAATGGTGAAACTTAGCTATAATTTTAGTGAATGAAAACAAGGCAATTCTGAGAGCAATCTTTGGGCGGACCCATGTTTCACAGGTTTACCCTCCTCATTCCCAGGCAGAACTCCTGTGGCTCCTTTTGCCTCCAAGATCCTGGCCCCTGGTTTTAGTTGTTCTCTAGGAGAGGAAAAGTTTGACACATGTGTAATATTTATAGATAGCATCAACTGCAAAATGGAGTGCAGGTTCAAATCAGAGTTTTAAGGTCAGGAAAAATAAATATTTGAATGAGTCACCACTGCCACTTTTAGAACCTCTTGCACTTCTTCAAAAATCTCCCTTTTAAAGACGTGCCAATTTTTATTATGGCAAATCATAAATAAAAAGTCAACAAACGATAGTAATGATGATTATTCAGTGTGGTGCTTTTTTTTTAACATTACAAACTTTACAGCAACACTCAGTTTACGTTTATTTAGCACACATTTTGACAGTGTTTTATTCTCAGTAACCAACCTGCGGTCCATTTCAAGAATTTTATGTTCTAGATCATATATGATATATTGTTAAGCTGTATGCACGTAAAAGTTCAAAATTATATAAAGAAAAACTACATGAACGCAATTAGCAATAGTTTCTAATTTATGCTAAATATTATCTTAAGTGCACAGTAACTTTGGGTATAGAAATGTAATACTGTAAAATTTGAAAGTTGGTTATTTTTGTGAAATAAATTATATCCAGATCTTATTCCAGATATAAATAGCACACTTTTGATATCATCTTAAATTACATTTTAGATTGTTACTATGGAAATATGGGGCACAGGACAGAATAAATAATAGGTATTAATTTCAAAAACACGCAGAATGTTTTCTGGAGGTTTGTATTTGTTGGTTGAAGAATATTTAAGAATGTTACAGTTTTTACAAATTAAATTATTCTAATAATGAAGGAAACAATCAAATAGATGTGGGAAATGGAAAATTTAGAGGGCAGCGAAGAAAGGGAGGGCACGTGAAATAACACAGGAAAAAAACTTAAAGAAAGTAAAGGTCAAGGAACTAGAAAAAGTTTATCCATTTCTCTAAACCTATGGTCATTTACTGTGGGATACAGCTGAGTTATTTGCTCTTAAGTGTTTTAAGTTTACCTATTAAAAACCAGGCCACATTCTTAATTCCAGACCCCAGGGCCTGGCTGATGGAAAGCCCTCACTCCTCCCACCCATTGCAGTAGCAGTCTACAAACCTCTCATGGCCCCGCAAGACTAATTGTCTTTTTACTTGATGGCTTTATGTATGAGGGAAATTGAAAGGCATTTCTATGCCTCTGTCTCCATCCCAGCTAATTACAATGTTCAACTGTAGTTTGGTCAAATTTTAAATAGTAGATGGTCACACTATTTCAATAGCACCTCTTACCAACATCATCCATAGATATTGAGGGAACAGAAACTATAATCTCTACATTAATGACCATACTGCATGTTTAGAAGATACTGTGTGTTAGAGGACAAAAGTTGCCACCTTCGTCTCCTTTTCAAGTGCCTCATTTCTACTATTTTAGTGTCTCATATTAAACAAGTGTGCCATAAGTCAAACACAGATTGACGAAAAAGACAATGTAGAAATTACGTCCTTTACAGATATCCACAATGGGGTTCTTTTAAAAATCTTCGGTTGCCCTCATATATTTAGGATAGCATTTGATACATGTATTGTTTTTAAGAGTTATATTCTATTACATAAAGCAAAGTTAACAGTTCAACTGAATGAAGACACTATGAACAAATGCCTGAAATACTATGCTCATCAGCTAAGGCAAGAACAAATAGGTTTTTCATATAAGAGTTAGTTGAGCTAATCTAGTTTATTTTAGGTACTTCATTAAATTGAAAACTCATTTATTACTTAAAGACTGAACCTATAAAGAAATATAAGAGGTTTAATCCAAATAAAGTGAATTAACTCTTCATTCTGGCCTTTACTTTTTTTCTTTCCAAATAATTTAATTTCATTAATAGAAATGTTAGTAAATGGCTCTTACAAAAAACACCTATTTTGAAATGACAGAGAAATATAAACAGTAAGACAAAACAAATAACTTTTTAGAGTGATTTGTGAAATACTGCCTTAGGATACTTTGTCTTTTTTCAGAACAAAAATACTATAATACATTTCCTCACTCTCTCAAGAATACTTTGCTTTTCTTTTTTCTTTTTTTGATATTGCAAATTCTATACACACACACAGCACCTCACCTCCTGCCCTGCTGAAGTCCTCTAAAAATGAACAAAGATAGTTTAAAAGTCATTTGATTTATACCATTTTCACTCACGCTTTGTAAAAATGTATGAAAGAGAAAGCAAGGTATTCAGTTTGAGCTAACGAGACAGTTGCTCCTAAAGTAGCTCCTTGAAGTTCGAGGCAGTAGGCAGCTGCAAACATCCGACTGAAAGCCCATCTGCGGCTTCACAGCTTCCAGTCGAGGATGTTTACAGTCGCTCACTGTCAGCAGCAGAGACCTTCTTTCTGTCTGGTTAACCTGAAAAAGGGTCCCTAGCAGGTGTTTCTAAGATGTACAGGCAGCCATTCTGTACATTACTAAAGTCTCATTCAAACACAGATATATTCTAGAAAATGTCTCAAATTCAACACAAAATGCTTAATGTATATCTAGTATTCATCTACCAAGTTCCTACAAAATTTTACGATATAATAAGACAACGTATGCAAATGGATTTCCTCCATTACTGTTAGCTACAGGAACAAATAGGCAATGGCAGGGTTACTTAGAACGATTCCAACATGCATTATGTAATTAAAATCCTTCTTTAAGTGACCAAACATGTAAATTAAATTATGTTAACAACACAGAGTGCACATTTAACATTAAATACTACACTTAAGTGAACTTAGACTCTCAATGAAAATAGAAAAGGTCTATGTCAAACATTATAAATTCCAACACACACATAAAAAAGACTTACGTGCTGCTTTTATGTATCACTTTTGCTCTGAAATCTGCTGCTCCTAGAGACAACTTGTATAGTCAGCTGGTTTTTCTAAGAGTAAGCAACAATCAGGAGAAAAATAGAATGGAATAACAAGGTCTATAACAGGCACATATCAGTTTGTAGATCTAGGTTTCCCACTGGAAAAACACAGAACCTATCACTCGCAACAGAGTGACGCACATTAACTCCAAATTTGAATGTTTTGAATTCCGCTCCCATTCTCTTATGAAAATAAATGAGGAAAACTGAAGGTTAAGCTCTATCAGTCACTACTTTCCTGAAGTAATTCAAAACCCTTCCTAGTCCGGTGAAAGATTAAGCAGATACAGAAAAGAGGGTGTGCCTTTCCCTGAGATTTGTTTTTAGATGAAGTAACCATACGGTTCTTAAGTTGCAGAAGTCTTAGTACTTTGCAACACCAAACCCAAAACAAAAACAAAATCCACACAAACAGTGTCATGTTTACTGAAACTAACAAATGTGCAGAGCTCCCTAAATTACTTTTTCAAAGCAAAGGGTAACTCTATCCTATTAAGGTTAAGAAAGTTAATCTTTCAGGCAGCAGGTGAAAACAAGCTGAATTATGTGGTGGCCTTTTTCTTTTATTAACTAAGGACTTTGAACTATTAAAACTTCCTAGGGAACCACATTTTCTCAATGGGTCAAGTCACATAGGGGAACAAAGCAAACTTTATCAGTGCTGTGCGATTCTACATTCCAGAAATTCTTCCTACTTGGCATTTGTACACCGCTGCTGACTGGGGCTTGAGTCAGTTCACCCAACTCAGCTCCAGCTACCAACCTTGTGAACTTCTCACCAAGACACCCACTTCTTTTAAGTTAGTCACAAATAGACAGGCAGGGTCCACTTTAATTAAAACAGATAAATAACAAGCCTTACACCCTGTGAAGACATTGCATAGCAGTAACTGTTTACAAAAAGAAAATATTTTTACTCCCATAAATTTTTCTCAAAGTGACAGATCCCCTACTTGCCTTGGAATCTTAGTAGTTTTAAACAATAACTTTAAATGAAAAAAAGAAAAACCCTAAGTGATTAGTACATACTAAGCAAACAACCTCAAAGAACAGGTCAGTGAACATGAGATATTACACCTTAGCGCAACTTTGAAAATCCAGCCTTTTGCTCAGAGCTCTATGAATAAATAAAAAAATTATCCAAACAAAGTATGAAAGACCGTAAGATCTTAGTTACAAGGGTTTCTAAATGGAAGGACATCTAATAAGCATCAATATAGTGCTTCTATATATATGGGCTTCCGTTTTTAGAGAAGCATCAGATAGATGACATCTATGTGAAAGGTAAAACAGATTTATCTCAATGAGATGCTGAACAATTTTGCCAGTTTAAGTGAGACTCAATGTTAAACTTCTTGCTTGTTTTCTAGTAATTGAGCAGTATTGGTTCCATTTGGAACAGCAATTCTCAACATGAGAGTGTGGGAACAATGACCTGGGAAGTTTCTTCTAACCCCACATACCTAGACTGCCTCTTGTGACTTCCACTCTGCAATTCTTACTCAGATGGAGAGGGTGCTGAGTATGTGTATTTTGCAAAAGCTACCAAATGATTTTACTGTCCCTTCCTGGCAGAGAACCATTAATCTAGAAAGACAGAACTAAATAAATTTGCTTAAGATTGAAAAATCTTGCCACTACTTGAGAAATGTGACCAGTAAATCCATTAAAAAAATCATGAATCAAAAACAAATATGGCAGAATAAGATTTAATTGTGTCTAATACATTAAATCCTGGTTCGTCTTTTATAACCCTGAAAGTGCCCATAGAAAACTATGTACTTAGTTCAAAACCATAGGAATCCTGGCTGTTAGACATTGTTAGACCAGGTCCCTAAAAGTCTCCCCACCCAAAGCGCAGCTCTGGATGTCTCTACCCTGGTCAACTTTTATAATCTTCCCGTATTAGTTTTGTTTTAACTGTTTGAAGGATTAACTCCTGGTGGTGGACAGTTTATCTGGGATTGGTCCCAGATAAGGCTTAAAAAATTGTATTAGCTACCATAAACCATTCAGTCTTGAACCATCTTATTGACTCTACACTCATGCATTTTCCTAAACTGTGCATAATTCAGAACATCTTAAAATATTACAGCCACTCAGGCTATTCCCACTCCCTCCATTCATATACCCAGTTCTCTGGATTTTAAGATAACTGGGTATTTAAACTAATTAGCCTATCCTTGAATGGTGAGATTTTAGGCACTGATCAGCAGATGTTGGAAGCTATCATTACTTTATTTGTTGATTTATTTATACCAGGACTCTCCTTTGGCCACGGAAATGCAAAGGTGCACATAGGTGATCCTACCCCACTAAAGGATGATGCTTCTCTCTTTAGTTCCACCTTTCTCCTCCTCTGTGTCCATCTAACCTCCACCCCACCCCCAGGCCTCTGAGTGTTCGCAGTGGCGCCCCAGGAACAGGCGTGTTTCATGTCAGCACAGGGCCCAGTGTCCAGGTTTGGTTCTGCGTCCTTTCATTCGCCACCTCTCTGGGTAGCCATGGTCCCAGGCAAACTGTATCAGCTGTACTGGCATTTGGCCCCTATCCCTTCCTACAGAAAACTCAACTAAAGACAAGAAACACAAGTGGTCTTTGCTTCCTTTTGTAGAAAGCATACACAGAACGGGTCTGAAACAGAAGTAAAATAAATGTACAAACAAAATTCTGCTCTTTAAAATTAATATTCACCTTCTTCATTTATACTTTACACTTAGTAGTTCCCACCATTTTTAGCCTAATTAAAGACTTCTAGTGCTCATTGTATTTCTTCCTAATGACAGTGATGATGAACTTTCCCTTACTTTTTTTTCTTTTTCTTTCTCTTTTTTTGTGATTAATAGAAATACCTACCTAGTCCTCGCCTCTTGAAACTGGCTGAAGGCAGTAGGAATTTACTGGGAACATTTTCCCATGATTGTGCACACGTGGAAGATTAAGAAACTCAAATTCTAGAAAAAAAAAAAGCATTACCTTTTTTTTTATAGAGCTTCAAGAGTTATAAAGAATAAAATTGCTTCTACTCTAGAAATTAATATATTTTGTTCAATTAACATTCTCTAATAAAATGGTGTGAAATAAGTTGAGAATTAAGGTAAACTGTGTGTACTCAAGTTTACAGCCTTAACTTTAAGACAACATTTTTGTTGCATGCCAAGCAATGTCTGTGCAAGCTCTCGTTTTATCCCTGCTATGGTGATGAAGCACATACTATCATCACCTCACACAGGTGAGGACAGTAGGTTTTGAGAGCTGGAATCACATCTATCACTCACTTTACTCTTCTGAGGTTTTGTTTATTATAAGCTCTTCTGAATCATTTGTGGAATTGGGGGGAGTGTGGGTTTGAGTATATATGAGATAGTTAATGATAAATCAATAAAATTCTGTTTTTGTTGTAAATTGGGCATTAAAATTGCTAAGTAAAAAATTTAAGAGTAGAAACAAATATTCAGATCTTCTGGTGGTAAAGCAATTCATTCATTCACTCATTCATTCATTGTATATTTATTCATTTGCCAAACTCTCCTTTAAAATAATACTGAATTATAATCAATACCAGGGTTCCCCAGACAAGAGCTCTCCAAGCTTATAAGAATTTTGTGGTGTTACCACCCTACTCCGCCATCTGTTCAGAGCCCCTCCTCTCCTACTTTGACTGGCATTCTCACTAGGGAGGGGGATTCCAAAGGGTCAGGGCATCCCAGCCTGCAGGCTAATGAGGGACTTTCCATGTCCCTCCTCCCAGCCCTTCTCCCCCCCTTCCTTCATGCTCAGCACTGTCAGCAGTTCCCAGACTGTATCCCTCAGACCACCTGCTGGCTCAGTTCTTCCCCATGTGGGGTTCCTGCTTGATTTGACTCCTCAGAAAGAGCAGCTTTGACTTGGGATACCCTTCCAGTTCTGTTGAAATATAAGGTCCTATTTCTGAAGGGACATTAGTTGAATTTAAGATGACTTTCACTATAATAATCATATGGCAGAATTCAGAATTCAAACAGTCCTTGTTTGTTTGTTTGTTTTTAATATATCAAAGCAATTAGATTAAGTTCCCTCAAACAGTAAAAACTAAACATGATTAATACTATACCTTCCGAGTAATGAGAAATTATTTCAGAGGAACGCATCTATAATAGAAACTGCATTAAAAAAAAAAAAATACTTTCTGTTTATAAATTTCACAGTTAAAAAAAATAATCACCTCCAAATTAGGTTAACTGTACATAGTTGATATTTCTATGGATATTTTAAGCGAGTTAAATGATTCTGATGCTCTTAAAGAAAGATTTAAAAGTAATTTGCCACTTAGTTCATCTTTAAAACATACTTTTAGAAAGTATTTCTTAGTAGTAGCCAAGGTTAGTTTAGTCTTTTATTAATCATTTTGTATAAAGTAACATCAGTAATTGTCATAGAAAAATAGCCAGTTTATTGACATACTTAGAAACTGACTCCTTGTGAAATTATGTAATCATTAAAACAAACACGTTTACAAAGCGATGAATGGTATAGAACACTAGCTATCCCATCAAGTTAAAGAAAAACCAAGAAAAAGCTATATGTATGATATATTACCAAGTTAAACATTCAGAATATACACATATGATTTTTTCTTTCTAGTTTTCTGTATAAGTTTTCTTTAATGTGACTACTTTAATACAAATATTTAGGAAAAAATTACCCATTTCAGATACAAGAATTAATATCTCGTATCTCGAGTAATATAAACAATACTAGATGTTTCTCAAGAACAGTTCTCTATCTAGATAAGTCTTTGAAAAGAGAGAAAACTGCATAAGCTCTGATGGCCATGATTCTGTCTCAATCACTATTGTGTCTACTAGAGCATAAAATGCCTTACACATAGTAGGTACTCAATATATGCCAGTGGAATTTTTTTAAATGTTGAAAAGGTGAATCTTAAAGGACACCTTATTTACAATTATCCAGTATCTTTCCTTTGAAAAATTTATGAGCTCACAGCTTTTTAAAAAGTAGGGTCCTTTTCCCCTTTAAACGTGATGAAACAGACAAAAGTTAATAATTGGTCCATGTTTAGAGCCAGAGCTATAATATGAAGATGTGATTCTCTAGCCTGTGGTTTATGAAGACTGTCTTGAGACCACCTGACGTTTCCGCCAAGGTGGAAAGACAGGGAGCACTGACTGGACTCTTTTGCTAGATGACTGCACGGGCAGGTCTCCGACGCTGAGCCTACTTTCTTGGTGAATGGCAACTATGACACCTATACCTCACAGAGCTCTTCTGAGGAACGACTGAGATGTGTATGGGAAGCACCAGACACATATTAGTTACTTTTCCTTGTTATTACCTCCGGACTGTGGACATGATAGGGGCAGATTAATCAGAACAGGGTTTACTAAAGGAAATAAACTACTAATTTCATTCGGGCTTTTACACTTGCTACATGATCTCATTTGACCTCAGTGGACATCAATTTCCTCATCTGTAATAAGGGTTAACTAGATTCTCTCCAAAAAACTTCCAGCTATAAAATCCTATGACTCTAATTCCTTCACTGCTTGAATTTATGAGGTAGGGCTGGAACTGGAGTGGGAGAGGATCGAAAGAAATTTTTAAAAAATTAAACATACACAAATCATAGAATCAGTCTTCCTTTAACTAGTGTTATTTTTCTTAATACAAAGAAGTACCAATTACTCTGACTTCATTCACCATCACTTCCCACACCCACACATTTTTAAAAATAGCCAGACTAGGAGATAGTTTGAGAGTATATTTACAGACACAGTAGTTAGTAGGTGACTTATGAAGCTTTCAGTAGAATAACTTAATTACTTCCAATACTGTCGGGTATGGGAATTGGGTCATAAGCAGCAAAAGAAGAGGGGCATATACCTTATATTTGTGGCAAACAGTGGCATAGCACACAGAAAACAGGGATAAAAAACTCTAATTCAGAGTCCAACCTTGAAATCAGGTTGTAAGATCTCCACACCATTCCATAAACAGAATGGGCAAGTTAACCTGAAATAAGTCACTGCATCTCAAAATCAAAGACACTTTCAGCAGAGTTTGACTGCGAGTTAATGTTTGACTTTCACTGTTATGGGGCTATAGGCAGCTTAGTTGCTCATGTTAGACTGTTCTAGATTTTCAACATAATGACTGTGAAGTCATAAGACTAAAATCATACTTCCATTCAAAGAATAGTTATTAAAAAACTCATGTTATGATGTCATCCTATTATATTCGCCTAAATAATAGGTACTTGACAGCAGGTTTGTGCTAAATTTGAACTGTTAGGGATAGGCGATGATGGAAATACAGTGTGACTGGCCCTAATTTCATTTGTAGATTTAAGCATTAAAAATGGAGGTGAAAAAGCTTAGGTCAACCAAACAGGGCAACCACTGAAGCAACAGTGACAAACTACCAACTGCTCTTTTGCTCCTATTGCTTCTAGGGAGGAAAGAATCTGAGAAAGCATGGGATGATTTCCAATCATTTCTAAAGGCCCAGGTTCCATTTTTGTCTAATTCTAATAAAAACTTGCAGTGGTAGTAATCTAGGATGTACAAATAGGAAACATTTGATGAACAGTGGTGGAAAATAATAATTTCCATGATTATAGAAAAGGGTAGACAAGTGGGAGGAAAACGGATTTAAAAAAAAGGAACAAATGAGAAAGAAAACTCCCTTTTCCCCTTTTTATTCCCTCAGGGTAATTTATTAGTGATTCTTGAAATGTTTGAACACCACCGTGCAATGATCAAGAGAAAAGATCTTTACTTTACTTTGTATTACAGATGGAGATCTAATCAAACCTGTTAAGACCAGGCCCCTCTACCCGGAAAATGAATAACTATTTAAAAATAAATTAATTTCTTCAAATCAGTACTTTTATCATTTGATTAACGCAACATTTTGTTATTTAAACAAAATGTTTTTCATAAATGATACTGAATAATGTACCTTTCTACTTCTTTAGAGCCAGAGAGCAGGATAAAGAGAGAAATTTCAGGAGGCCATAAAATGAATTATCATAATGTATAAGGGTAAAATCAAACATATATTTTGGATGTTCTGGAAGTGTCACAATTTCAATGATTCCCAATATAATCATCAATCAGTAGAAAATACATTTAGATCAGTGATCTGATGAAGAAGGCATTAGAAGTGATTGAAGCACCATCTCCAAAATCCTAAACTCCCTAAAGAGTTAACCTTAGTCTTCTATGAAACAAAAATGTCACACTTTTATTTTAACTAAACTATCTATTTAGAAGAGAGGATTTATCAACAAGAAGAGTACTTGAAATCCATCTTAAAAAATAACTGATGAAACTACCCTAGCGTCTCTGAAAACATTAATTAAAAAAAAAAAAAGGAAACCTACCACATTGGTTGGCATTCCAGAGTCTGAAAGTACTAACTTTTCTTCTTATTTTTTTCTTTCTATCAAAAGTGCTTCTTAAAATTGCCTGTGGTATTTTTAAAATGTACTCAGAAGTCCTAAGGCTCTGGCAGTTTTTTAACTAGTAAAATAAACACAGCAATGGAGTACCTGGAGTTCTGCTGACAGTATTGTTTGTATTCTAAGCTCCATCCACAAAGGCTACAGAGAAAAATATCAGTATAAACAAATATTACTTAGATACCAGTGGCATCTCAAAGCAGCACACCCAAGTCTCGAAATGCGAAAGGGAGAAATTTTCCACTCCCACAGTGCATAACTCCCCGGTGAACCCCATGTCAGGCAGAGAGTGAGACTGCCTCTGTTACAGTTAAGTAGGGGAGGAGGTGTGGGTGTGAAGCAAATCAGTAATTTCTTTCTTCATGTATTTCACCATCTTTTTTCCCCTCAATATATCTCTTCTTTTCCATGATGTCTCTCTCCTTTCTCCACTTTTTCTCCTTTTAGCTGTTTTCTCATCGTCCATGTCCAATTCAAACAGAAAAGATAGCTTTGTCCTGTAATCTCATTGCTTAATATTAGTCTCTAAACTTCATACAACAGACATACAAAAACACCATTGAATATTATTTTCAAAATAATATGCAAAGTAGGGCAAGAAGTGAGAATGAAGTGAGCTAAGGTTAAGACTGGGGAAAAAAATTCTCCCCTGGTATTTGCAATGCCCAAACTTCCAGCTGAGAGCAAAGCTAAATGGGAAAGAAGCTTGAATTCGGAGAAATGCTAGCAAGTAAGGCATAAAGGTTCAGGCAGCCCTATGAGAATCATAAAGAGCTGGTATGGCCCACCTGACCACACCGACCAGGTAGCTGAAACCTAAGGCAATGCTAACTTCCGAGGCTTTGGTGTCTACAGACTAAGGCTTAAAATTAAGGAAGGAAGATATGCTGCTCTTCAAGACTGGGCCCAGTGGAGTTCCTGATCCTTTCCACATAGACTCATCTTCCCCAAACTCTTGTGTATCTTTTTGTTCATTCTTAGCACTACTGTGTTATCTACTCTACCTACACTTACCGCTCTCCCCTCACTTAAGGCCCTACCCTAAAATAAAAGTCTGTGCCTTAGTTTTCTCAATTGTAAAACGATAACAACTGTAACTATATAATAATAACTACGTATAGAGTTAAGAGGATTAAATAAACTAATACTTGAAAAGTAGTTAGAACAGTGTTTGGTACATGAAAGTATAAGAATTTGTTAAGTAAAATGAAAATAAGTTATTTGTATATATGTATTTCTGGATTTAAATGACAGAAAGCAATTTATGATGGCAAAACGGACTTCAAACAGAAGAGGAAATACACTAATTTTGTCAAGATGTGTCATCAGTCCAGTCAAATTACCAAGAGCGATTACCCAAGGAACCAGGCTTTAGCTTAACATTCTGTAATTCTGTATTAACCATATTCTAGCCTGGTCCTGAGAGACTTAATCATCGAGGAAAAAGTAATTCTATCTGTTGAAACCACAGTTCACGAAATCCAAGTGTGAGAGTTCACCCTTAGTCTGGGATATCCTAATTCTGACAATTTAGTATTGCAGTCATTTGCATTCTTTATGTATTATTTAGATATTATTTAAGAGGCTTCATTGTATATTCTGAAAAAGGATAGAGTTCGAAGTCAAATGTTTGGACTAAACGGAAAGGACTCGTTTTCCTTTGGAAGCAGGGCTGTAATGAGATGAAAAGGACAGCTGGAAGTTGTAAAACTGGGAACAGAAAAAGGCAGGAAAAAAAGATAGGATAATACAGAAGGAAAGATGATGAAAAGAAAATTAAGGTTAGCTTCATGAAATGATATTATCTACTATACTTGTAATGTGTGAATAAAGAAATGATACAGTGACATCAAAACTTATCATAAACAGGGAACAAAATGCATCTCAAATATAGAGCTACATATTTAACAGTATAAAATTACCTCATGAAAATAAACACTCTGGTTTAACTTCATCTTCCCTATTTAAAAATTCCTTCAAAGACAAAAGTATTTAAAAACATGTCTGGAGTTTTAAAGATAAATTACCAAAAATTGGTAATTACAAGTTTTTATTTTTCTATCAATATTTAGCAAAAAGCGTAGCTACTTTCAATGATCATTTGAAATACCAACTCAGAAACCTGTAAGACGGCTAATCATATTAAAAATTATTTCCATAGACTGATTTCATCAATTTAATACTCAGAATTTTAAAACACTTCAGCAAATGTTCTCTAGGTAATTGTAATAAAATGTTAAGCTATGAAAAATAAATATATCTGACTTTTTAAAAAATAAATACATCATTTATAATAAGATAAAATTCTACTCATAGCAATTCAAGGAATATAGTTTGCTATGAAAACAGATCCTTTGAATCCTTGTTTAATAAAAAGTATTAGCACTGATAGTTTTAATCTACACAAAAGGAATTGAAAGATTTTCAAAAGTTTCTTACGTAAAAAATATGTAGTGTTGAAGTGTTAAGCTTCTCTAAACTTTAGCATTATACCTCTAAAAGTCCTAAGTTCTGCCAGAAGAAAAGTACATTTCAATTAGTCAAGAAATTTCCACTACTCCTATATTAAGAAGCCACACCCCATTCAACTAATGACAGGAAAACATTTCAATTCAAATCTCCTAACACTGGCCTGAAACACAGTTGTGTTTTTCTTTTTTTTTTAAAGATACAAAAATAAAACATAACTCACATTTTCAGAGAAGAAAGGAAACTTTTACTAAATAAGTGGCAATTATGCTGAAGAATTTATATGCTAGGCATGACTGAATGTAAAAACACCAGAGCAGTCAACCATAGCATTACCACTTTGAGTATGATTAACAGAATGAACTTTGAAAGGTCAATTAAATGTCAACACACTTTAAAGAGATATTCTTCTTAAGTCTGGTCAATGTGTAATAGCACCTCATAACTTAGGGGTACCCTTCTTAATTCAAATGTAATATGCATGTGATATACGTACATACATACACATGTAGACTTACAACATGTCACCAACCAGATTACTATAGAAAGTCATCTAGCGTCTATTCTCGAGTTTTGACTATTTAAATATTGTAAGTTATGAAATGATTAAAAAGAAAATATAACTATTTATTATATAGCACCATCCAATGAAGATGAAATGCAAAGTACATAATAAATGCTAAGACTAAAGTTTATCCAATAACTAATCCTATTTATTCCATTATAGGAAGTCATTCGCAAAGACAACCCATTATTGTGCCTAATACATCACCCTACTACTCAGTACACCCCCCACTAACCTTCCCTGAATGCTTGTGGTTAAAAAAACTTACCAATAAAGGTACATGGCATTCAAAAACTGCCAAGTTTAGCATTAGCGGGCTGTGGGACAGACCAAGTCCCGAAGGCGCTGAGTGCACATTCCTGGCATTTCATCCAAGGACTCAGTAAGAGCCTTAATTCCATCCCACGTAAGGTAGGCTAAGTCCCAGAACCTCAAATTGAGAAGGGACCATCAACATCATGTGGCCCAAACCTCTCTTGACATTTACAGGTCAAGAAATGTAGAACTACAAAGGTAGAGCAACCTGATTCGGCTGCTACAGCTCCTTAGAAATCAACTATTTGAAACTTATTTAGTCCAGTGCTTTCTTCTCTATAACAAATTTATCATATATTCTCTCTCCATTAGGACTTTAAGAACAGGTTATAATTGACCAAATAGTTGTGGTTACCGCTGGAATTCAGAGGAAGAAGAAATCTTCAAGGTGTTAAAGGGATCTTGGAAGGCTCCAAGGAGGAGTTGGAAACTGAAGAATGGGTAGAATCTGGGTGGTGTGAGAGGAGGTATCATTAACAAGGGAAGCAATATGGACTAAAGCACTGTGATGAGGAGTGGGCCATGTTCCAGCAACTATGAAGAGAAAGCTTTTTAGAGTAGGATGAGATCCTGGTTTCAAGACTATTGTAGAAGCCAGGAAGAGGAGGTTCAATTTGGGAAACAAACAGAGAATTAAAGGATTTTGATTTTGAAGATAGCAAAGACTAGTGTAGCAATAGGTTTGCTACAGAGAATGGAAGTGGGGAAAGAGAAAGATTTGAGGTGCCTCATAGGAGGCTGGTTAGTAATTGTAATAATATTTTACAGGGATATTGTAAGGGACATGTCAGCTCACTTGACAGAAAGCACTTTGAAAGTGTAAGAGCTCTAGAAAATAAAGGTATTTTTAAAAGTCAGAGGGCAGGAGTCTCTCTGATCCTGTCCGCACGTCTTAATGGCATACAGTTCTCTGAAAAGGCAAATCTGGAGTTGAATTCTGGGTCTATTCCTATGGGCTCAGAGATAGAAGTACCTTCCCTTCAATACTTCCAAAACCTAGATCCCAAGAGGAGAGCCAGCTGCCACCCTAAGCACCTGTAAGGCTGAGGATCACTGACACTAAAATCCCAAACCAGGATGAAAATTTTGAAGCATACCACATAGTCAATATAAAGTGATAAATAAGGGTACAAAAAGGTTGGAGGTTAGAGCAGACGGCAGCTGAGCCAGGGCAGTACATGAGGAAACCCAGGGAATTAGCCGGCACTGCGGTCTGTACCCTTCTCCTGCCCCTTTCCTTCTGCTCAACAATGACTAGTTAGTGGTGTGACCTTCCCTTGTGTCCAGAGCTACTTATCTCCTCGTAGGTTGTCTTCCTCTCTTGTCCCTCTTCTACAGCAACTCTCCAGGGCTAAAAAAGAAATTTTTAAAAGTTACTATAATAAACTAAAAGCCATATATATGGAGTATATACTGAGTGACAGATATTATCGGTCACTAATTTGTATCTTACAGAAGTTATACACTTACACAATACCCAAAACAACTCCTATAAAGTAGGTACTATTATCCTCATTTTTCAAGTAAGGAAACAGAAGGTTAGAAGGTGAAGGATGCAGCTCAAGTTCACCTGGGTAGTAAATGGCAAAGCTAGGATTTAAATCAGGTGTGGCTGATCCCTCAGCCTATGCTTTGAACCTTTCTACTAAACTCTTCCCCCATTTCCCCCCCAATAAACATGAAAATCCTCACTTATATGTCAGGGATTTTACGGATACAGAGGTTATACGACCCATTATATGGGTTTGTAGATGAAGTTTTGACCTTAGAGGGCAAGGGGCTTGGGTTCAGCCACATACTTGCGTGCCAAGTTATCAGATTTAGGATTGAAACCTTCAAATGTGAGTGGGAATGGTGTTTAGGGGACAGCTTTCCATTCAGCATTCTTGCTCTGCTTCTCTCAGGCCTCCTCTTCCTTGGGGTCAATTCCCAATTATTTGCTCAAAACATTATCTGCCTAGTTGAGAAGAGGTGGCTGGGATTGCCACTCCCACAAATCACATCCAGGCTGCAGGGAGGTGGTGGGAGTATCCCATAGGAGGAGGGGTCTCTTGGGCCTGTGCCCCAAAGCAGCCTTCACTCTGCTTATAGGTGGTGTCTTGGCTTGCCTGCAGAAGCAGTTGATCCCTGGTCACAGAGCCCTACTAAGAGATGAAGCCAACATGTCTGGTGCTGGAGGGGAAATGATCAGAGCAGTGAGCATCTGGGCATGCTTTTTTAATGCTCCTAGAAGAAAGCAACAGTTGCCATTAAACATTGGCAAAAAAACGAACACTAAAAACTGTAACTTTGAGAGGCACTTATTAAGAATATAGATTCTTGGTTCTGTTCACATAAATTCTGATTCTTTAAGTTAGGAAGGTGCCTAAGAATCTGAAGTTTTGCAAGTACTACTGAAGATTCTGAGATAGGTGGTCTGAGGATCCCACTCTCAGATACACTGCTCTAACCCACAACACGGCTGTCCAACCAGCAAACCCGCTCTGAAGAGAACACACATTTTACAAAGACAGCTTGTTTGTTCAAATATCAATACTAGGTCCTATGTTGAAGGGTCACTTTTAAATAAGGCCACTAGTCTTTCCCGAAGTTTCCAGGCTTACAAGTGTTTGGGACTTATTCTCCTGATGTCCCCTATTACACGGGTCCCTCAGGAAAAACAAAATATCTCATGAATGATGCAGTCCACATAGGCTCTCTCCACACACATAGCACTTGTCTAGAGTGAAGACTTTCTTGGCAAGATGCTATTTCCAGTGCTTATTTTATATTTGTACAAGATTGGGGATAATTTTCTCACTGCAGAATTAGTTGATTTCAAAGATACACTTTCCTTCATGCAACTGCATTGGATGGTTTATTTCATGCTATTTTAAAAATGAGTTTATAAATCAGCACTCAAGTGAAATATTATGATTATGATTAGTCCATTTAATTAGACATTCAATCACAATGCAAACAGCTACAGCTACTGATTATTTAGAAACATACCTTTTCAAAGGTTTGTGTTCTTCAAAGAGAGCTAGGTCATAAAAGGTATTATGTTAAATCAAAATTGCTATATTTCTCCCAGAAACCCTATCAGTTGTCCTTGTCTCTTTCCAAATCTGTATCCCTATTTCAAGCTATAAACTTTCAGGCTAGATACCGGAATCAAGCTCATGGTTTTCTGCCAGTTTTTTTCTCTGATACCCTCTTTCTTTTTCCTAAAGCATGATCATAATTCTCTTTAAGTTTGGGCAAAAAATAATTTATAATTATTGTCTGAGCATTAGTTATTTTATCCGGCAAATATTTCTTGAGTATCTATATTTATGTACTTACTTTTAAAAAAAAAAATCAACTTTTGTTTTTATAAATTCCATGAGAAGAGAAAATGCCCAGTGGAACACGTGACATCTAGAAGGCACTCTCATGAATGTTGAGAAAACAGGGGGAATTTATCATTGAGATAACAAAATAATTTCTCTTGTATTCATTACTGACAAGTATACGTTTAATAGTTGAGAAAATATGGGTTAGGAAAAATGTTTGATTTCACTTTTTATGAAATCAAAAACACAGGTTATCATATCAAAAGTTGACACTACATTGTATTGCAACACAACCTGTGATAACAATATTTCAATACCATTACCAGACCAAACCTTTAACATTAATAATTTATCAAAATTATACATGCCACTAACACATCCCAACAAAGAAGGTTATGTAAGTGAGCCATCTTGGCGTCAGTGATACTGAACACAGCAGCTATTTTCAATCCTTCATTAAAATTAGATCAAGACGTACTTGAATTATGCGTTACTGTTCCTGTATGGAAGATTTACATTAGTTTAAGATTTACTTTAGTTGTAAGTGACATTTTCTTTTCCTTCTTTGTCAGAAGTTAGAGCCCCCTCCTCCACCGGCCTCATAAAAGTTTTCAGTAGAAAGAAGCAACACAGAAAAACAACAACGACGACGATGACAAAACACCTTCGCTGTTTACTCTCTCCTATGTATAGTAATAGCCCTGTTCTCCTCCTAAACTGAGTCCAGAAGGGATGAAGAGATCGCTGGGGGCACCTGCCACTTCAACCTCAAGGTTGATTATCTATCCCAGACCCAGACCCTAGAATTTCAAATGGTGCAGCAAAGACGACAGTCTTAAGAAGCTTTTTTAAAACTAAGTATGGGTAATTTATTTTTCACTGAAAAACAAAACAAAACAAACCCTTGAAATATTACTATTTGAAAACATCAGACTTAAAAGTTACTTCTCAGTATAGACTGAAAGGTGACTCCAGGAGCATGTAAATATATCCTGGCCTACCGCTTCCCAACTCATGTACCACGTTGAGGCCCAGGAAAATCTCTGAGATGTATTTTTAAAAAGGGAAACCATGTAGCTCTAGCCTCATGTATCACTCATAAGGAGACCTAAGCGGTTATGTCACTTGTCCAAGGTCACTTGGACAAGTTACAGACAGGGCTGGTGCGCGACCTTCTAATTTTTCCACCTCCCCAGCCCTCCCGCACAGGCCCTCGGTAGCCCCAGCTCTCGAAGTGTTCCCACGGATACGGTTCACGAGTCAGTGGCATGTCAGCGCCTCTTAAGCCTTTTTTTCCTCCCTGCCGCTTCTAAAAAGTATTAAAGGCGCTGCGCAAGCTTTCTCCCCAAGCTCAGGTGCCCCAAACCACTTTGAGCCTATCGCGCCCAAAGCCAACTCACCCGCAGCCGCGGGCACGGGAGCCCCCGGACGGACTCCGGCCCTCCCGGCAGTCCCCGCTGTCCGCGCCGCGGCCAGGGCTCAACGACGAGTCCAGAAAGTCACCGGCGGCGACCGCGGACGCCAGGGGCGGGCCGCGCCGCCCCGCGGAGGCGCCGCAAACTTTTCCCGGCTCGCAAGTTGCCGGGCTCGGCGGCCGCGGACCCACTTCCTTCTCCGGTCGCGGGAGCGAGGGGGCGCCCCTTTCCCGGGCGGGGACGGGCCGGGAGGGGCCTGGATGAGCCGGGGGACCGTCAAGGAGGAGCCGGGGGAGCGCGGGCGCCAGCACTCTGAGCCGGGCCGCATTGTCTCCGTGGCCTCGGACCCAGACCCGGCGGTGGCGGCACCAGCGGGGACCGCCGGGAGTTGCTGTCCCGAATTTGCCGCCCCCATTCGCCGCCGCCGCCGCCGCCGCCGCTCACCGCGTTCTTTGTGTGTCTCTCGCCGCCTTCGGGCCGCTTCGTCGCTCGCTTGACAGCTGATGGGCTCGCCACGCCGGGTCCCGCGTTCCCCGCCGCCGCCGCTGGCGGATCGCGGCCGGGCCGAAGGAGGAGGAGAGAGGAAGACCGAGCGTTGACAGATGCTGTCTCCGAGCAGCCACCGCCGGAGGAAAACCGGGACTGCCCTCGGGAGGCACGGCCAGGCACCAGCCTCGGCACCGTACTGCCCCTTCGCGACCCCCGCGCGCCGGTACCCTCCCGTGCTCTCTCTCCGGCCACCCGCCGAGCTCCGATCCGGCGCCGGGCGCCCGGCTCCGCCGCGGTGCGCGCTCGGTGAAGACTCCTGGGGAACCCGCTCCGCCCCCTGGCTCCGACAGCCGCCAATGGCCTCCGCCTACAAGGCCAGTTCTGTCCAATCAAGTTCCGCAAAGGCCGGCCAGTCCCCGAAAGCGTAGCCAATAGAAGGCGACTCCGGCAACGCACCCGCCCTGATCCAGTGGGAAGAGACCGCACAGTGGTAGGACCCGGATCCCGGCTCCCAGAGCTAGGCTGTCCGGCCCGAGCTGTGTCACAAAGTGAGAGTCTATCGAGAGAATTTCGGTGTTTAAATTACTATATTATAACATGGTGTGTGGACAAAAATGGGAACACTAGACGCACTACTTTTGTATGTCATCTAAATCTCTACCTGAATTTAAACTCCTTTTCTGGTAAAAGTTCACATATAAAAAAACCCTGCGCAAACATGTTGTAGCACTGTTAACTGTTCAAGTTAAGGCCCTTCCTTTTGGAACATTGCTTTAAAGTGTCTAACCAGGCAGCGCTTAGATTGGTACATCCGCCGTCCTGAGCATTTGTATTCTTAAGCCAGAACCCCGTGTATCTGAAACAGAGGTTTGTATCCTGCTCCAAAACACAGGCGTTCATGGCACTGCCAACGTTCTTTTCCTTCTGAAAGAAAATTGCGTTCAAGAATGAAAATATAGGAGTTTGGTATGCAAGCCATCTTTACTGCGAACTTTATTTCTGTAGTAAAGTCACACACTAACTTCAGTGGTGGATGGATGAAATAGCTGAGGGAGGACTTGAGAAAACCACTAGCTATAAACTACTCTGGTTCTTAATCACAGCATCTTGCAAATAATAAGCATTCGATAGTTTATTTGATATGAATAGTATTATTCATTTGTTCTTGGTCATGTAAGATTTTACTGAAAGACTACACATGATGAAAAGTTCTTGGTAACATATTTGCATACGCGTATGTTACAATCAAATCGCACTTGTACTTCAAATAGTTATCACATTCATTTTGTTTCTTCTGGCAATAAACTGCATTTAAACATTTTTGTACACGTGACATGTTCCTTCTGCATAAATTATTTTGGTGACCAAAAGTTTTTTAAAGGATGATCTGTACAATGAACCAAATGAATATGGAGAAGAAGGCGGGGGGGGGGGGAAGAGAGAGAGAGAGAGAGAGAGAGAGAGAGAGGTTAAACAAGTAAAAAATCGCTTGTATTACCATCTTGATTTTATAATTAAACTCACAACACCGTATCAAATTAGCTTCAGGGGGTAGCATGGACCCCCAAAACTAAGTTTTGTCTAAAGATTCTGGATTGACCTTGAGCAAATCTCTTAATGATGAACTCTTTTATGAAAGGATAATATCCTGGACTCTGCCTGCTTCATGGAGGGTCTGTGAGATTCAACCAAGATAACATTTGTCAAAAATTTATTTTTTTTGTAAGATGTTGTGCCAAGTGCACAGCAGCCATAAGTGTGTTACTCTCCTCTACTTTTCTACAAGCAAGTATTAATAGCAACATACTGATCACTAGCAGTCTATCAGTATTTCCTCTGACTGCACATTTTTTTCAATATGAAATAGTTTTTCCTCAAACTAGATGTGAATGAAACTCCTACCTCTTTATTCTAGAGCAAAGCAGTATTTCCAGTTTTTTTTTTTTTTCCTTAATTTCTCTCTTTTAAATGGAGGTTAGGAGAGAAATTTAATTAATTTATCCTATGATTATCAATGTGCATAGTTTTACATGGAAGTTGTTAATGGCTGGGTCAAATTTATACCTATATAATCAAGTAATTTTGCAGCCATTTATCAGGAATTCGCTTAAGGTATTTGGGCTTAATTTTCAAGAGGAAAGAAAATGTATATTTTTAAAGATATTTATCTGTGTCATAGTGTAATTTGTTTACTTTGTTCCAAAATATGCAGTCTAGTACAGAAGTTTAATTACTACTTCAAACAAATGTACATATGGTAACACTAGATGTGAAATTTGCTAAATTTAATTGAACTAGAGTTGTTATTTTCAACTAATTAACAGCACAGATTTTATTTGCTGAGTGAAAATTGTAGATGAATTAATTAATATGAATCCAATATGCATAACTTATCAAGTATTATACATTTAAATCAAAACCAGTATTTTGTAATTTCCTGATAATTGACAAGTCCACACCCATTTATTTTTTGGGAATTAATATTTTACCAATTGTGTAATTTTGGCGACTCCACTGCGGTGATATTTCATTCACTATGTGACATTTTCAAAGTTTCTTATCAATGATTTCTTTATCACTTGTCTAATATGGAAAAGGAGAGCCATTTTTCTTTTAGATAGCTATTAGTTTTAACACATATTTTAATGTTTACTAGAGAAACTGTGATTTTGGGGGTAGTTTAGCATTTGTAAAGCTAGTTTTTTAAAATACATAGACATACGATCTTTTGTAAGTTGCATCACATGATCTGTGGTAATATGACTAATGACATATTATTTTCTCTGTATTTTTACATTGAAGGTACTGTCATCTTAAGATTTCTTCATCAGTGAGTATAACAAATAACTGGATTCACATCTGGATTCTGATCATTGATATGCCTCTGAATTTC
Source organism: Rhinolophus sinicus (assembly GCF_036562045.2). Taxonomy (NCBI): domain Eukaryota; kingdom Metazoa; phylum Chordata; class Mammalia; order Chiroptera; family Rhinolophidae; genus Rhinolophus; species Rhinolophus sinicus. The sequence continues at coordinate 109,993,366 of NC_133755.1, forward strand.
CATGTATCTTGGACAAATAGATTTCCATGTGACTTCTATCCAATTCACTGAGTTCAATTCACTCATTTGAAAATGATGTTTAGGAACAATGAAATAATACCTATAAAGAGAATAGAAAAATAATTCGCTCATTTTCCTTTTTATTTCTGACACAGACGAGAGAAATTTCCTTTTGTGAACCATAACATCATATTTTTATCTTTCCTTTAACAAAACATATTTTTCTGATTTCTTGAACCTGACCTATGAGTTTCCTTACTGTAGGACGTATTTACGGCAGGAGTCTTTCATATACATATGGAGGAACAGAGAGAAAATTCCAGAAAAGAGTGGTGATGGGCATACTAGACTTCTCTCCTAGTTTTATCTTGGGCCAGAGTACCAAGGAAACTTTCTTTTAGAGTTTAGTAATAGGAGAAATTTTATTTCCCCGAACTGACATCGTTGTAACTTCTCCTTTTTTTTTTTTCAACTATCAAGAAGCTTTGAACTAAATTTACAGCTCAATTTAGGAAAGTATTGTGGCCTGCTTCATTATGATTTTTTTATAAACATAATATTTACCTTGTCTTGGTTTATATTATCACCTATACATTACTAGCTTATATTTGTATGTATACATTTTACTTAAACTATCTAAAATACTTTCTGAAATGAGCCAGTCTAAATGCATGAGTAACATATTTTGAGCCTTACTGAAACCATGGGTATGATGAGCTGAGCATAACTTAAGCAGATTGTGTGGTGAGGACAACGTGAAGGAGATTGTTGTGGTTTTCCTTCACAGAAGAAGAGGAATCTGATTCACCAGGTATCTCAAAATGTTTTTCAGAGAGGCAGAGTGTATAGAGGTACAAGATGGGGAGAAGTTATTACACTTATTTTTTAAAGTTAAAGTTATAGGAAACATACATTTCTGGTGCTTTCTGTAAAATCAGGGATTCATTTAGCACGTTGCGTACGGATCACGAGAATCTTCGGTTTTTTTCCTGAGCCCTGCGTTAAGGACGGATAACGAGAATTCTCGTTTTTACTGTTGACTCTTTTTACTTTGCACATTTTATTGAATTATTTGTGTTTCATTAATAACAAAGGAAGCTGCTTTAAGCAGTATCACACCAGGAGGGATTACTAACATCATAGTTGAGTAAATCCTAAAAAATTCCATAGAAAAATAATAAATGACATAGAAGCATTTACGCTTTAAAGAGAAGAGTGCATTTTAACGTAGTTTCTTTTAAAAACCTGCCGGAACAGAGGGGTATGAGGGATTTAAACCCCGCCATACGCAACGTGTTAAAAATAGAATATTTGAATTAAATTTAAACTGAAATACATATTTTAAATCATGCTCAAATTGCGGTCACTGCCCATGTTACCCAACAGAAGCTTTTATGCTTAAGATAATAACCCCTAGAATATGTTCAAATACAATAATCTTTTTACTGGGATTACTATACACCTATTTCCTTCAATTTCTTAATTTTTTTCTGTAAGATTTTTATTAAAAATATAGTTAACACATAATATTATAACATTTATATACCTGAAGAAGTGATCACCATGATAAGCCCTGCAACCATCTGACACTGTACCACGCTCTCACAACATTATTGACTATATTCCTTATGCTGTATATTACATTCCCAGGCCTTATTTGTTTTGTACCTGGAAATTTGGACTTCTTATGCCCCTATACCTTCCCCCCATTTTGATTTTTTCAACTACAGTTGATATTCAATATTGGTTTACATTAATTTAAAGGTATACAGCATAAGGGTTAGACACTTATATAATTTAAGAAGTGATCCCTCTGACTAGTCTAGTACCCACCTGGCATTATACCTAGCTATTACCATACTATTGACTATATTCCCTATGCTTTACTTTATATCCCCATGACTGTTTTGTAACTACCAATTTGTACTTCTCAATCCCTTCACCTTTTTCGCCCTGCCCCCCAACCCCTCCCATCTATCACTCCAAGTCTAGTACCCATCTGATGCCATACGTACTTATTGCAATATTATTGACTATATTCTTTTTGCTATTCCCTGCATCCCTATAACTACTTTTTAACAACCAATTCGTACTTCTTACTCCTTTCCCCTTTTTTAACCCACATCCCCAACCCTTTTCCATCTGACAACATCAAAATGTTTTCTGTATCTATGAATTTGTTTTGTTTGTTTATTTTGTTCTTTAGATTTCATATATAAGTGAAATCACATTGCATCTGTCTTTCTCTGTCTGACACTCCACTCTGCACAATACCCCCCAGGTCCATCCATGCCGCTGCAGATGACAGGGACCCATTCCATTTCATGATCAAGCAATATTCCATTGTATATATGTATCACCTCCTCTATCCATTCATCCAGCAGCAGACACTCAGGCTGCCTCCACATCTTGGCCATTGTAAACAATGCTCAATAAACGTGTGGATAAACATGTCCCTTCGAAATAGCATTTTGAGTTTCTTCAGATAAATACCCAAAGGTGGGATTACTAGGTCCTTCTTTGTCTCTTGTTATAGCCTTTGTTTTAAAGTTTATTTTGTTTGGTATAAGTATTGCTACCACAGGTTTTTTTTTCCCCATCCCTTTACTATCCGTGTGTGTGTGTGTGTGTGTGTGTGTGTGTGTGTCTTTCAATCTGAAGTGAGTCTCCTGTAGGCAGCATATTATAAGGGTTTTGTTTTCTTATCCATTCAGCCCTTGTATGTTTTTTGATATAAACATTTGATCCATTTACATTGAAAGTAATTGTTGATAGATATGGAGCTATTGCCATTTTATTATTCATAATTTTTATTTATTTTTTTTCATCTTAAAGAAGTCCCTTTAACATTCCTTGTAGTACTGCTTTGTTTGGTGGTGATGAAGTGCTTTAGCTTTTTCTTGTCTGGAAAGATCTCTATCTGTCCTTCCATTTTAAATGACAGTCTTGCTGGGTGGAGTTACCCTTGGTCATTGCTTTTCATCACATTGAATATTTTGCCAATCCCTCTGGCCTGCAAAATTTCTGTTGAGAAATCAGCTGACAATCTTATAGGCGCTCCCTTATAAATTACTAGTTGCCTTTCTCTTGCTGCTTTTAGTATTCTCTCTTTGTATTTAACCTTTGCCATTCTAATTATAATGTGTCTGGGTGTGGGTCTGTTTTAAGTTCATCCTGTTTGGGACTCTCTGTGCTTCCTGGACTTGTATGTCTATTTCCTTTACCACGTTAGGAAAGTTTTCAATCATTATTTCTTCAAATAGGTTCTCAATCCCTTGCTTTCTCTCTTCGCTTTTTGGCACCCCTATGATGCGAATGTTGTTATGCTTGATGTTTCCCAGAGGTCTCTTAAACTATCCTCATTTTTTTGGATTCTTTTTTCTTTTTGCTGTTCTGATTGGGTGTTCTATGCTACTTTGTCTTCCAAATCACCTATTCGATCCTCTGCTTCATCTAGTCTGCTGGTGATTCCTTCCAGTGCATTCTTCATTTCAGTTATTGTATTCTTCACTTCTGACTGGTTCTTTGTATGGCTTATGTGTCCTTTTTAATGCTTGCTATCTCTCTGTTGAAGTTCTCACTAAGTTCCTTGAGCATCCTTATAACCATTGTTTTGAACTCTGTCCTGTTAGGTTGCTTGCCTCCATTGCGTTTAGTTCTTTGTCTAGAGTTTTCTCTTGTTCTTTTATTTGGGACGTATTTCTTTGTTTTCTCATTTTGGTTGTCTCTCTGTTTGTTCCTGTGTAGTAGGCAGATCTACTATATCTCCTGGTTTTGGCTGGGTGGCCTTATATAGTAGGTGGCCTACTGGTCACCTGCTCTGGGTGCTCCAGAAGTGTTTCTTTTGTGGTTTGTATGAGCCTTGATTGCTATTGGCATGTCAGTAAGTAGAACTGACCCTCAGGCTGATAGGCTGTGGGGTTTGGCCACGTCCACAGCTCATATGCTGCTGTGCAGGGTACTTACCCTATTGAGTGAGATGCTCCCCAGTAGGCTCTGATTCCTGTTGAGACCGCCTTTTGTGTGTGCTGCTTGTGGGATAATTGGGTGATGCTCTGCTGTGGTCTGAGCCAACCTCCAAATATGTAGATTCTGGGGCCTCTTGCAATGGACTTTGGTGCAAGCCCAGGTCACCCACTCCCTGTGACCAGCCAGGGACTACCTGGTAGGAGCTACAGGTTGATCTATGGTTGATCGCTGCCTGTGCTAACCCTGGAGGTGTGTGGGAGAGGCCACACTGCAATTTGAAGTTGTCTGCCACCCTTGTGGGAATTGGGGTAGCTCCACAAAATGCCAAGCTCCCTTATGCCACCTGCCAGCTCCCTTATGTTTCAGTCACTGATAAAGCCTTGTGAGGTACACGAGTTGGGTGAAGCAAGGTCTTGGGGAGTCACTAGAGTAGGAAGAGTTGTCGTCAACAGGTTAATGTAGTCTCTGGTTTGGTAGCAGTGCTGCGCTTGGAGCTACTCAGGAAAAGTCTCAGAGCACACCAAGGCCAGTCATCACCCACACCTGTGACCCATGGACTCTGATAGTTTTTCAAGAAAGACTGCAATGCAGGCAGGCCTGGCTGCTTTCTTAGAAAGTGCCTCAGGTGTTGGGTAAGTTGAGTGGGGTGGAGTCCCAGTGAGTCAGCAGTTTGGAGCAGTGGAGCTCATCAGACCAATTAGATTCAGATTTGGCTTGTGGGGGTGGGCTCAACAAAACAAAGATGGCACCTGGCTGCTGGCTGCATGGGAGAAGGACTCTACACAGGGAAACTGGTGTCTGTCCTCCAGCCATTGCTTTGAAGACACACACGTCAGTCTGTTCCTGTATGCCTCTGTCATCGCCCCCCCTCAAGTCACCATCCCTCTGCGGGAGTCCAAGGTGAGTGCCTGCAAGCGAGTGAGTCTGTGCATGGGCCCTTGGATATCTTGGTTTCCCGCAACCTTCCATCCCACCCAGATGTTTGGAATCCTTACTGTTTTTTTCACAGCCAGATGTTGTGGTGACTCTTCTTCCCTGTACCAGTACTCTGGGCTGGGGAGACTGGTTTGGGATTGGTGTCCCTCGCTCTCCTGGGGGGAACCTTTGTGGCCTAGATATCCCTCCTGGTTCTTAACCGCTACTTGGAGGTTTGGTGCCAGCATGTTTCACGTTTCTGCCCCTCCTACCAGTTTTGATGTGGCTTCTTTTCTATATCCTTACTTATAAAACTTCTGTTTAGCTTGCCTTTGATGGTTGTCCAGGTTGATTGTTCTATAATTTAGTTGTTTTTAATGTGTTCATGGAAGGAAGCACACACAGTATTTATCTACTTTACCACCTTGGATCTTCACCTCCTGCAATTTTAATAGTCTCTTTTAGAAAATAAACAATGTGTCCCCCTGTTTTCAAATAATATTCTACAATGGTTTTATTTTAAAAGGCTTTTCCTGAGTAAGATATTGTCTTAAAATCATTGCAGAACTTCATCTTGTTTTGTTTTTTGAGATACATTTTAATTAACTATACCTTACAGGTTAAAAAAATCATGCATCCTTTTAAAATAGAGTCATTGACGCAAACTAGATGATAGCATCTCCTTCCCTTGCTAGCAGGTAAGCATGTAGGAGGCGTTCAGTGAACTTAGGGGGATTTCTGCTGCTAGTGATCAAAAACTCAACCTGACTTAAATACAAAAACATTGCTATGCACATAATTAGCCGTCCACTTTACAACCTTGACAAAGTAGCTAGCTAACAGAAGACAAGATGAGAGAAAGGAGCAGAAGTGGAAGATGAGTAGAGACATTTACAGTCCTATTTCACCTAGAGAAGTGTCAAGAAATTGACTAACACTTATTGGACAAGAAACTGAAGTGTAAGTAGATGTTTCCAAATTACAATAAAAAAATCTTAAAATAATAATTACCAAATTACAGAGGATTGAGGATAGGACTACAGGAAAGGAACTAAAACCTTATTTCCCATAGCTAAGGATGAAGCACATAGAGATAGATAAAAAAAAACAAGTATGTAACTATATTAGTTATTTCATTATTTAAATTTCATATTTTTAAAACATAAGTGTATTGTTTAGTTTTCTAAAAACAGACAGGGATGAAAGAATTTTCCTTTGTGGGGGGGGTGTGATTCTACTGAGTGAAAGGAGGATTGTTATTTAATATTTTTAAACCAAGTGTGAATATTGTTTTGATGAAATATTTCAATATTGCAGAGAAGTTTTAGTATGAAAATTGTTAAAAAATAAATATAGGGTATTAATATACAGAGGGTGCCAAAAAATGTATACACATTTTAAGAAAGGAAAAAAAAAATTATATTAAAATTGCAATAATATATACCAATGACAAAAGATGAATACAAATCATGTATATACATATTTTTTGGCACCACTGGTATATTGGGAAACCACAACTGCAAATATTTAGGATAAGATCAAGTGGGGTTTGGGACCCCAGTTTGCTGAAATGCAAACATTAATGAGGAATATATGTAGTGGTTTTAAGAAAGCAATATATAATGGAATATATAGTGAAATTATTTTATTTTCTTTACAATGTAGTAGACTATCTTTTTTGTTCTTGAGATCTGGCAAATTCTAGTACAGATTGGGTATGGGGAGGATGTTTGTGAAATGCCTGTTTGTTTTTGATGAAGTAATTGTGTCATTTGAAATGGTTTGACTCAGCACACAGGAAAACTCAATAGACAACTGCGTTCAATTGTGAGCTTCATTTGAATGAAAATTGTGAAATGAATGAAAATTATGGACAGAAAATTCGGTGGAAAGCTATAAAAGGAATTAGAAATCTGGAAAGTGGAATATTTGAAGAATTAATATTTCTGAGCTTTTGGGGTTCCAGATTTTTCAGATATAATTCATTGTTAATTTTCTATGCCAGTGAAGGAATATAGTGGGGCCATTGTGAAATGCTCTAGGGGTTCTCTTAGAATCAGTTCTTTTTGGATTAGAGGGAAATGAATCTCCTGGACTTGTAGTCTGCACTGTAAATATTGAAAGGCAGGGGAAAAAAATCATTAACAGAAGCCGTGGAGGAATAAAGTGGGGGGGTGGGGGCGCGCAGGCGCGCACATGTAAGGGACTAGGCTGAATAAATGATTGGATCACCAAACATTGGATCAGCTGCCAGTTGATAAGGAGCAGGATAAATCTAAAAAGCAGAGAACCATGTGATTTCACTGATATGTGGTATATAAACCAAAAACAACAAAAGAACAAGACAAACAAATGAGAAACAGAAACTCATAGACACAGACAATAGTTTAGTGGTTGCCAGAGGGTAACGGGGGCGGGGGGTGGGGGGTGGGAGATGAGGGTAAGGGGAATCGAATATATGGTGATGGAAGGAGAACTGACTCTGGGTGATGAACACACAATGGGATTTATAGATGATGTAATACAGAATTGTACACCTGAAATCTGTGTAATTTTACTAACAATTGTCACTCCAATAAATTTAATAAAATAAAATTAAAAAAAAAAAATCTAAAAAGCAAGTCCAGAAAAATTAAAGAATCATGATGGAAGTCAAAACTACTGTTGGTAATGTTTTAATCCTAGTAAGTAAAGTTTTATTTTATAATGTATGGTGTCATTTGGAGAGAATATTTGTGGAAACTACCTGAACTCTAACTAAGCATTCTCATGTAGGTGGCATCTCTCCAAACCTGTCTGAAAATAAATACTTAGATAAGTGTTGAATTTTTGTTCACTTTTTAATTTTTTTTTTATTTTGGAAAGAAATTTCACATATGTAATATAATTAAATCCTCATCACTTTCCCACCAGATGATAAGACAGCTTGGTGTAGTTTTTGGATTCAAAGACATTTTTGAGCTTTGCTACTTTGATGGGACGCAATCAGGACACTAATTCCTCTGGGCCTATAAATGAGGATAATAATAATTATAGATGCTGTACATATCTTGCTGTAGTGTTTTGAGAATGGAAGGAGCCAATTTGTTTGAAGGTGATTTGCAGACCGTTATGTGAGTCTTCAGTGTTCTTATTAGCATAGGTTCTATTCCCATATTATAGACAATGGAAAGGAGATACAATGATTGAGATGAGTCCACTGTTACCCAGTTAGTTATGGTTGATTTCATGGCCCCAGGTCCCCAGGTCTCCTAATTACTCACAAGTGCTCTTTTCACTACTTTGATGCATGCTTTGAACTATGGTCATTAGATATAAAATTAGAATAGTCTGATGGTGTCCTCAATTTCCTTTTTGGATTGAAGTTAGACTAAGTAGTTACCAAGGCCTTTCTGACTGGAATTCCTACAATAATCAAGAACTTGGTTCTTCAACTCTCTTAGGGCTCTCCATTGACTTAGAGGAGACACAGGCAACCAAATCAGTGGACAAAAAGCACTGTAGAAAACAGAGCAGAATGTCCCTTGCTCTTGAAAGAAGAGAAAGGATACAGAGAACCAGGGACTTGGTATAAGTTAGGAACTGCAAAAGATAAAACAGTTCCTGAAGATTTCCTGAATATAGGGGTGGAAGGGATATGGAGAGAGGATTTCTGTTGTTCAAGGGCAAATGTTCAGTGACATTTTCTAAACACATTAATGACCTTGTTTTGTTTCAATGAATCCATATGGAACAAAGGAAAATAAGAGATGACCAAGGAAATGTTAAGACCCTCTCTTCCTTCCCCCAGAATTCTCAGAAAAATGGCAGGACCTATAGCTAGGTGACATATACAATAGAATGAAAAAAAAAAAAAAAAAAAGACAAGCTCTAATTTTATTTGAGTACCCACTTCTATTATGATTGCTGAAGCCTGTGGGTTAGAAAAATAGAAAGGAAAATTGTAACATTTGGATATTATTGCTGAAATAGATAACCCAACATTGTGTACTTTACTGGTATAAAAAAAGTAGTTGTTTGGGAAGGCTAATTATCATAGCAAATTTTGCCCTATTGTCCAGGAAACACTATCTTTAATTCACATAGGGTGGAATATAAATAGAGATCAGGGTATAATATAATAATATAATATAATATGTGGAATAAGAGAATATATATGAAATATATATAAAATATAATATATAATATATAATGTATATAATATACCGTTTTTCCCCAAAAATAAGACCTAGCCAGACAATCAGCTCTAATGCATCTTTTGGAGCAAAAATTAATATAAGACCCAGTCTCATTTTACTATAATATAAGACCGGGTCTTATATAATATAATAAATATAATATAATAAATATAATATAATATAATATAATATAATATAATATAATATAAAATAAAATAATACAATACAATACAATACAATACAATACAATACAATACCTGGTCTTATTTCACTATAATATAAGACCAGGTCTTAGATAATACAATATAATACAATATAATACCCGGTATATATATATACCGGGTATTATATTGTATTATATTGTATTATCTAAGACCTGGTCTTATATATATATATACTGGGTATATAATGGGTACATACCAGTGATATGTCAAGAATATACATTAATAATGACTACTATTCTCCCAAGAAATAAATGAAAACACAGCATACACTTATTACAATATTTTATGCATCCTTCAGAATCATGAGTTATCAGAAAGGTAGTTCTGGGACAAGATGCATGGGTACAGAGAGGGCAGAATGTATGGTATATACTGGGTATATACTATATATCCTGGGTATATACTGGGTCTCTCTCTCTCTATATATATATATATCCTGGGTATAATATACTATGTATATGTATAAGGGTATAATATACAATATATTTGCTGTATATGAGTAGAATAAAATCTAGTCCGATCAGCATCTAAATATGATTATATAGTAAGATTATGGTGATTTACATACTTTCCTTTTTTTTCTGAAAATTTCCCAATAAGTATGTTACAATTAAAATCATAGAAAATCTTTTTAAATGATATATAACTGATGCAGAAACTCACTTCTTTATTGCTGCATTAATTACAAAGTTTTTGAATAAAAAGAGGTTACAAATTATATTAAATTATCTGCTTCTTATTGAAAATCTCTTTACTTTTGAAACAAAAGTTTGAATATTCATTGTGATAAAATAATTTAGATGATTTTCACGACCAAGAAAAAACAAGGAAATAATATAAAGAGACGTGAAATGAATTTTCAGTGTGACAGTTACCTCTAACGTCTAAATTCTGTCAGCTGTTTTTCTTTGAAGGATATGAAAAATCTTAGTTGGTTAGTAGTTCAGTCTAAGTAGAGTATTTACAGATTAGTAAAATAGTAGAGTAACAAGTAGTCCCAACATTTGAAAGATAGGAATTTTCACTTTTTGAAGACTTTGTAGTAGATAAAATAGATAGGTAATACTCATGTGGCTTTCTGTGAGTGATATAATTTAGAGCAGAGTTCTCAACCAGGGGAGATTTTGCCCCTCCCCTCCAGGTGTTTTCTGGCAATGTCTAGAGACATTTATGGTTGTCATACTGGGGGGATTGGTGTGCTACTGGCATCTAGTGAGTGGAGTCCAGGAATGCTGCTGTATACATGCTGCAGTGTACAGGACAGAACCCTCTCCCCCTCCCACTACAAGGAACTATTCAGCTCAAAATGTCAATAGTACACAGGTTGACAAACCCTGTTTTAGGCTCCTTTTTATTTACAAATAAACAAAATGGTACCATTAACTTCAAAACTTACAAAAATAAAACAAAATAAAACAATTTTTATTTATATGTTTTCTTTCAAGCAATGGAAAATAGCAGTCATATTTCTCTCCCCAAAAGTCAAAAGCAAAAATATTTCTGGTACATTTTTTGTGTTACAAAATGATATTTAAAAATTAAGAATTCTAAGGTAGTTATTCAGTGTTTGAGAAAGCAGAACTGGAATAGTATAACTCATGGAAAATAAATGTGCTTTGGCAAGTTAGTTGAGAATGGCTTTTTCTTTTTTTTTTTCTTAACATTCCTCAAAGACTATTTTAGGTAGTAATTCAAAATGGCTGGGAAAGTGAATCCAATGATATGTCAAGAACATACATCAATAATGACTGCTATTCTCCCAAGAAATAAATGAAAACACAAAATGCACTTATTACAATATTTTATGCGTCCTTCAGAATCACGAGTTATCAGAAAGGCAGTTCTGGGATAAGATGCATGGGTAGAGAGAGGGCAGAAGAACTCTTTCTCCCCACCACCCCAAAGTGAAACTTGTGTTCTCATAGGAAGATTCCTGGGTTAAGAAAACAACAATGACAACAGGAAGTTTGGCAGCGTTTTCTATTGTGTTAACCCCACAACCCTGAAGTACTTTTTTTTAGGGCATTTTAAAATATGCTCCCAATTGGTTAGTGCATGAAGTTGCATGAAGGTCGCTGAATGCGTTTTTATTTTTCTCCCTAGAGAGGGCATTAACTTAGTTCCCTGTAAATAAGAATGAAGACTGTTACCTACAGTATACCCATTTGGCCTTTATTACTCTTTCCTCAAAGAACAGGGTACATTTTCATGAAGGATGAAATGGTATGTCACGATTCTATTTAGTTTTTAATTAAATGTTTGTAATGTTTAAAGAGCCACAAAATTGATTTTGGCAAGTTAAATGAAGACATGCTAAAGATCACGTTACTTTCTTTTGTCAGAGGCTTTCTTTTTAGTATATAGGTAATAGAATTGATTCTATGAGGTTGATCAGAAAGGCATAAATCCCCGTCTGTAAATATTTATGATATGTTTTAATTGGTATAGAGATCAGGAAGGAAAGAGGATTACAGGATTACATGATTGTTTTGTAAACAGTCTGTACTTCTTTATAAATTTATAATATTTTTTGGTTAATAACTTCTTTGGTCATAAAATTAGTATCTTTTTACTACTTAATATTTGGAAAATTCAGGAAAGTATAAAAAGAAACAAATGTCTCCAGAGACCACCATTTCCAACACAGGTCAACTTCTTTCCAGTTCTTCCATAAAATAGGGATCATGGTGCACGGTGTACCCCACCCTGCCTTCTGCCCCCACCGTATAGTGAACATTTGCCCGTCTCATCAAACTTTTTCCAAAACAAAATTTATCATGTCTGTATCACATATCTTAACTGGGTGCACCTAAATCAATTTTATAATGTTGTTTTTTCCTTCTCTATAACACACAGAGATGTAACATTGCCAATGAGTTCTATGTTACCTATGTACACATAGGTAACACCGGCTCTGGCTTATGCAGATGTCCCTGGGCATTTGCCATTGCTCCGTTCCTTTCCTTCCCACTCATACAGTGTATTGTTATCAGAGTAACATTACAGAGGTAACATTGACTGCGCTCTAATTTATTAAATAATGTCTAATTTGGGTATTCTTACTATTAATAGTAACAAATTACTCATGACTCCCTTGACAACTGATGTTGGATATTTTGTGACCTATATTAATTGATTAACACTAAATTCAACTAATACAGGTAGAGTGTGGTAATGAATGTCCCTATGTTTAAACGTTCCCTAATTATTTCCATAAGATGAATGGCTAAAAGTAGAGTTATTCAATATAAGGGTATAAATTCTTGATATGCATCATCAAACTTGCTTTCCAGAAAAGTCGTTTCAATTTCTTTTTTTTTTTTTTTTAATGAAAGGTTACTGCGGTGACAATTGTTAGTAAAGTTACAGGGTTTCAGGTATACAATTCTGTAATACATCATCTATATATCACATTGTGTGCTCACCACCCAGAGTCAGTTCTCCTTCTATCACCATATATTTGACCCCTTTTACCCTCATCTACTATCCTCCTCTCCCCATCCTCTGGTAACCACTAAACTATTCAATTTCTAATTTCACATTCAACAATTCTGGGCTTTAGAATTAAGTTTCACTAATTTGGTATGTGAAAAATATAGCCATTAAAACAAAAGTGTTTGAAATTGAGTAATTTAATCTTTTTATTCATGTTTAGGTTTTCTTCTTTCTTTATCTTTCCTACATTTAAATTTATATTTATATGATATTTATATATTATATTATCTCATCAACTTACAAAGTTGAACGGTTATTGTTTTCCTTGTGATGTGTATCTTTATTAGTATGTAGTGACCCTTTAGTCATCATTCTTTTGCTCTTTCTGAAATTAGTATTTCCTGTTTTCTTTTGTGAATGTTTGATGTATATTTGCCTGTTCTTTTATTTTTAACTTGTCCGTATCCGTTTTTTTTTAGAGTCTCTCTTGTAAGTATCATGAGGTTCAGTGTTTTTATGCTGGATCTGAATTGTTTTAGCTTTCTATTAGGCAATTTTCAATTAATCAAATTATTATAACTAATATGTTTAATCATTTCTATCTTGAATTGTAAATTCTCATGTTTTCTTAGTATAATATTATGTCATAAGCTTTTGCACTTTTTAGTATTTAATTGTATAGAGATTACCTTTGGGTTTATCAAAATTGTAGTTAAATTCATATTTTTAATTATCAGTTTGTAAAAGAAAAGATGGATTTTGACACCCTTCATACAAAATGAGGAACTTAGCTCAGTTTCCTTCTTTACTTTGTCTGTACCTCACTTCTGTGTTTCCCTTGCTATAATCTACAGTTATACCCAGATACTTATCATTAAATTAATGTTTTACTTAATGTGTCTGCCTTCTGTTTTGTAACAATATTAGCAATAGTTCTTGAGATGACCTTTCTATTGAACTGGTTTGTTGTATACTAATACTTCCTTTGCTGAAGGTCTTCATTAGTATCCATCTCCTGGTCAACCTGAGTACAACTTTAACTTTTCATGACTCACACATGGATAGTTCTTTTCCGAGTTCTTGCAAACCTGAGAGTACCTTTCTGTTTCCTTCATACATGAAGGTCATATTCTCTGGGAACACAGTTCTTGAAATTTTACCCTCACAATTTTTCCCTAAAGAGATGTTGCTGCATTGATTTTCATAATTTTGTTTGTGGAAAATATAGTCTTATAAATAGCATATGGTTCAATTTCATTAGAAGTCATTAATTCTTTTACTTCTTGAATGCTTAAAATAAGCTTTCTTAATCATTGAATTTAAAGTTTTCTTTTTCCTAGAACATAACTCATTGTGGTTCTATTTCATTTGTTTTCATTGAATATTTGCCCTAAGTATGGTAAATAATAGTGAAGTCTTTTAGTGGTGTTATTCATGTGAAGTTGAATTTTTCCATCCTCTGGGATACCTTTCATGATCATATTTACTCCAATAGTTTCTTTTTTTTTTTCATTTTCTTGAGATTACCTATAACTTTTGGGTTCTTTTTCTTCCATGAAGACCACCTTCTTAAGATTTTCAACTTTTCATCATTTTTTCCTGCTTTCTGAGAAAACTTCTCAAGTTTGTCCTGAAGATCTCTGATTTGATTTTGCATAGTACAAATTCTAGGTTTTATTGCTTTTGTTGTGGATTTAATTCAACTATTAAATATTTTAAATATTCAAAATGTATTTACTTATCCATGATTTCACTGATATATGTTAGTTTGTCACAATATTTCTGGGTAGATGGTTACATTTTTTCTATTAAAAATTACTATATGATAAACATTCACACACATAACTACTGGTACACCTATTAAGAAAGAGTCTCTCTGAGGTTAGGTACATGTCTGTGAGTAGAATTTCTGAATTACAATTGCAATTTTAGTTTTTTTGTATATCTTTTGTTTATCACTTGTATTTCATAATTTTATCACACTTTCTTTTATTTCATTCTTTTTATAAATTTCTGCTCCTATTTCACAGAGAAAATATTTTCTTGCATCTTGTAAAGGATGACAAACATCATTCTAAAGTAGTTAAAGTAACTTTAAGATATATAAATAGCTATGAGTAGCTATTTATATATATTTATATATAGTTATTTATATATCTAATATCTATTAGATATAAATAGCTATTTATATCTAGTTATATTTACATATCTATTTATATGAGAGAGAGAGAGAGAAAGAAAGAATTGAGAAAGAAAGAATTATGTTCTTTTCCCTTTTGCTTCAATTACACCATTTTCAATTTGTTGTGGGTTTTGGGTGCTTTGTCTCTACTCAAACTTTTCTATGCAAATAATACATCAGTAGATTTTTAGCACCACCATTTTCCCACTGTTAGACAGGCTAAGAGTCCATCTCTTAGAACAATTATTGGCATATGTTGTAATTGACAATTTTATAGGCTTATGATGGAGTCTTCTTCTTTAACCTCAATTTCTGACTTTCTGCCCATCTGGAAGTTGTACATAAAAAACTAAAATTCCCAGCATGCTCGGCTTTCAGGGCTCTTTCTCTACGCAATTGTTTGACATCCCTTGAGATCCCTTCCCAACTCTCGTACAGATTAGCTTGAGAATCTTAGTTTCCTTGCATTGTATTTATGTATATATATGTATATATTTAAACAAATATGGGTAAGAAGTTATAAAAACTTCATTGGGGGCTCCTACCCAGGTTCCCCTTTAAAATAGACCGCTTTTTATATTTCAGACAGATCCTTCCAACCTAAAGAGACTTTCTGTTGTCCTAATATCTTGAGTTCTGGAGGGCACTTTGGATTTTTGTATTTATGTTACTCAATTAAGCAATCAATGATGAGAATAAATAATTCAAAGAATTAATCATCGTACACATGCTAGTTGTTGTGTTTTGTTGTGCTTTTTTTTTTTTTTTTTTCAGCTTGGTACTTCCTGCTGACCTGATTCCTTATAAAATAACACAACAATTAGTTGCTGGTTGTGCAGACATCTTACTGAAATTAACAGAGTGCCATCTGTCGAGGTGCATGATATGCTCTCTAGTATCAGTCCTTATTGCTTTGTGGAACTCAAAGCACGTTACGGTTTTATTTTCTGATTTTTTAAAATCTGTCAGGGTCACTGTAAGGAACACTTAAAATTCCCATCTTACAGATGACCAGCATGAGGCAAAAAGCAAGGGAATAGTGCTATAATCACTCTAAAAATTAATAGTGTAACTCAAGTCACAATATTTCTGGGTAGATGGTTTTTCTCATTCCTTACCATCTGCGCAACTTTCCCTGTTACCATAGGTATTTATACCTATTGGTGAGGAGCATCCCCAACCACAGCTGCTCCCTCTGGGAAGGCAAGGTGCATATTTACCAGGACACCTCGAGGAGCGTGAAGAGGAAAGGGTTACTTGTCCAGCTCCGTGTGGTACCCTCACATTTACTATTTTAGAAAGTGTCACTAACATTGGTTCAATATTTTTCTTCAGTAAACTAGCAGGTATTTTAGTGATCTTAACATATCTTTGCCTGGAGAAGTGTTAGTTGTTTACACTCAGAACAGCCTTGCATGTCCAGAAAATTAGAGAGGTCTTAATGGATATCTGTTATCTCAGATAAAATATATATATATATATATATATATATATATATATATATATATATATATATATATATACACACACACAACACTCTCTGACTTTCTATTACATTTCTAAAAGTTTTAGTATTTTTCAGCAATTTATGCTTTGGAGAGATACATGTATCTAGTAGTTTGTGGCTTATAGATACTTAGGCTTCATTAACAAAGGGGTATCTACTCTTTCTTATTGAAGAATAGAAAGAGATATAGGAAAACACAGGGCAAAAATAATAATAGTCATACTTATAGAAAGAGTAATAATAATAGAAACAACTCCAATTTTCTGTGCGATTACTATGTCTTTGCTTCTTTTCTATTACATTGAAATGCATTTAAACTTCAGTACCCATATGAGGTAAACATTATCATCTTCATTTTACAGATGCCAAAAATTACACTGAGAAACTTTCCCAAGGCCTTCCAGCACATGTATTGTGGAGCCAAAACTCACACCCAAGCAGTCTCAGACCAGCGCACGTACTCCTTTCCGCCATGCCATCTTCCCTGCAAGGAGTGAGCCTAGAGAGTTTTCTAACCTGTTTTATAAGCCACGCTGATAAGGTTAGCCAACTAATCCTTGGTGGATCAATCGGTGCTCAGTCCATAGGGGAGAAATTAGCAAACCATTTCCCAAAAGGACAAATTCAAGAAAAAAATAATAGTGCTAAAGGGCACGTGCTTTTGGAGATTAATTCAGAAGTAGTGTCTCTTTGAGACATCTTTCCACATGCCTTCATTTGTTTCACTCCACTGAGATTTGCCCAGCCCCCAGCTTAACCTTTGCTTCCTTGGCTTACTTAGTAGTCTCAAAAGTTGGAAACATTATGAAAAGAAGCACAAGTGTCGGAGCAGCCAGCTGGCAGAGGGAAATTCCAGTCATATTGTGCATCCCCTTGTGAGCTTTTTATTTCAGTTGTTCTTTGGCACACACAAGTCAAAAGCTCAGCTGGCTGTCTGCTTCTTGAGGGATGACAACTCTGCAATATTGCAAATGTCCAAACACAATTAACCAGATCTGGTCTTCGTGGACTTTGAGCAAACTTTAGTGAGTGAAAAAAATTATAAGCCAGTGCTTGGGTCAGTTGTTGTTGAGAAATAGAGTCACAAGAAGAGAGGAGAACAATCCTCTTTATTCTGTGGCTTTGGGTCTCCAGTAGGCTAAAAGACCAAGAAAACAAGTCCCTAAACATAGCCCTATTGTATCATAACCATGCTCAGAATTGCTCTGTGGCTCTGTGGTGCTTAGAAAATAAAGTCAAGGCACGTCACTTGGCATTTAAAGCGTTTCTATGCTCTGGCTACAGTCTTCTATCTCATCTCATCTGTTGAACATGCCAGGGTGCTATTCAAATGCTACACAACTGGCATAGCTATGGCATTGTCTGCACACAACATACATTCTGATTGGTCAGTGCTCATGCCTTGATAGGTATTAAATCTTCTTAATAGCACCCCTTCTTCACATAAGTTTTATACGCTGTAGTTTAAAAAATGAACCCTATTCATTTCTTCTACTAGACTGTATGCTTCTTAAATTCACTGATTGTTTCTTATTCAATTTTATATTGACCATAATACCTAGCACTTTCTGGGCCCATAGAAAGTGTTAAGCCAATTTGTGGTGTGAGTTAAAAAATGAAGCATGCTGAGAGAATATACTTCTGTGTTTCTCATCGTGCCCTGAAAAGGGAAAACAGTTGTGGATGGGCTAGCTTAAGAAGGGAGCATGTATATATTTCTGGATTCTGTTGGCATAGAATTTCCCAAAACCTATGGCAATGCAGAGAGAGATTGTGAAACTGTGTTCTGTTTCTTAGTGGGCAGAGCAGAGAGAACCTCCTCAGAAGCTCAGATAATTTCTGTGGAAAGGGAAAATGTTAGGCCAACATACAGGATCCAAGGAAAGAAAAATACAGGGTTCCCTTAACTGAGAAATATCCAAGAGTTTCACTCAAGGCATACACTCTGGGAACCATAGCTTTAAACCCCCATGACAGCAACCACTATTATTTGCCTGGGTGCCAAGAAATGAAGGAAACTGATAATTATTCAATATCGACTAATGCCTATGAGAGATATTTTTAAAAGTCAATCTTAGACTTTAGTGCCAGGCTGCCTCGATTCAAATTCTACTTCTCACATTCACTAGCTGTATTATCTTGTGCCTCCATTTCCTCACAAGTTAAATTGGAATAATAATAGTCTACCTCACTGGATGGACAAGAGGGTTATAAAATAAATAGACACTTATAAAGTAGTGAGGATACAGGGTAGTATGTAGCAAATAACATATAAGCACTTATTAAATAGAAAGTATGCATACATTATTTCCCAAGAAACATTATTTTATGTGGTAATTCATTATAATTTTACAGGCACTAGAATGTTTACAGTAATACTATCATAGTAGCCCCCAATTTAAAAATACTCAAACGCCCCTAACATGAGAACAGAAAAACAAACTGTGGTGTATATTCACACAAAAGCAGGACATACAGCAATGAAAATGAAAGACCTACTGCTATTTGCATGAGTGTGATTGAACCTCACGAACACTATATCAAGTGAAATAAGCCCAAAACACAAAAGAATACATACTGCATGATTGCATTTATATAAAATACAAAAACTGACAAAACTAATCTGTGCTGTTCGAGGTCAGGATAAGAGTTACCCTCATGTACAGGAAGTTTTCTGGGGCGCTGGCAACATTCTGTTTCTTAGTTTGGGTGCTGGTTACGCAGGTATGTTCATTTTGTGAAAATTCATCAAGTGGTAGTATGTTTATGATATATGTACTTTTGCATAACTATTTCACTTCATTAAGAAGTTTGGAAAATGATGTGATATATAAGAAGAACCCATTGAAATAATGAGTTGGTAAGTGCTCATAGATTAATATGTGAACTAGTAAGGTGATTAGAAAGATAATCAGTAAAATCTTTAGAGTATGCAGATGGAGACCTGCTGGTGGTGAGAACCAACCAAAGAAGGATTTGCAAGCATTTTTGGCTGCTGAATGGTAACAAAACCTATAGTTGACCCGTTAGGTGAGTTTTCTTTTGCTCCTTCATGGCCATCTCAAATTGGTATCACTTTTACTTCCCTGGAATTTTCGTTAACATAAGTTCAAGTGGTATGGCGGCACCGGAGAAGGTATCTCCCTGTCTAAACTTTCTTCTACTTCATTCCGTATCCCCACTGAGCCCCTGCACACCCATCTCCCAGTGCTCACGGTGACATTTCCCTCCTCTCCTGACACTGCCTTGCTTGACAGTTCTTGCTGTCCTGGAGGTCTTTTAGCACAGTGACCCCTATGTCCAGTCAATAGCCAGTCTACATTCCTATAATTACTATTCCCTTCAAAGAAAAATAAATATAATTAAGGAGTTAGTATTTATTATCACAAAAACAACTAAGTACCTTTCATGTGGATGCATTGTTTATCTTAGAATTAACAAGTTAATAAGTACTCTTTCTTTATTAAAAATACCATTGGTATCCATGCAAATGACACAGATACCCAGACAATATTGAATTAGTTGGTAAAGTTATTCTGGTAATGACACAACTAATCCATATGTTCAAGAAAGTATGTGTCTATGAAGGACTAACTTCAGGGATTCCAAAATTTTGTGTGGTTAGATAAAAGAGTAACAAGAAGAGTTTGCTAGTTTTGTACAGAAGTTTGACTTCTTGGAGGAAATGGTAATTCAAAAGGTTAATGGAGGAAGGCAATTGGATGGTGGAAGGATATGAAAATGGAAGTCCCCTGGCTTGTGAGCTACTTGTTTTTTCAGTGACAAAATAGAGGAGTAGTTAAAATCTGGTTGGCTCTTGCTAATTCTTTACTGATTGATTGAATGAATGAATGAATGAATAATTGAATGAATAAAAGAAATGGGTTCATCTAAAACAAAGGCTTTGAGTCTGTTGGTGAAGATCTTACATTCTAATCTATTGTATGTGGATCTTTGATTAAGCTTTCAGAAAGTTAGACTCAGAACCCATTGTTTTCTGGATTCTAGATTTTCAATTAAAAATGTGCTGTATATTTCACAAGACTCAGGAGGTCCTTGTGAAGTACAATAATATGTTCTTATTGATATATGTAGGTACATCTAGATAAAAATTCACATAAACAGTGTTTAAACCAATTTTATAGCTTCAATAAATTTTAATTATGATGAGCACAAATGTTAAGTATAATGAGAACAAAATAGTTTATCATATTTTAAGGAATTTTCTTTCAAGAAATTTAATACCTGATTGTAGACTTACTTTAGTGCTTTCAGATAATAGTATTTCTAAAAAGATTTAAAAGGTCTATAAGAATCTTGAAAAACTGACAGCCCATTATCAGTTTATCAGTAGAGAAAACAATGATTTATTGTTATGTTTTTACTTACTTATACTTTACATATTTAAGCAATACTTAATTCTTTTAACTGCTGTCTGGTAGGTATTATAATTTCTATTTTACAGATGAGAAAACTGAGATTTACTAAGGAACTTATCCAGGTTACAAGAAGCAGGGTTCAACCTAGGTCCTTCTGTTTCCAAAATGTGTTTGATTTCTACTGTGCAATCCTGTCTCTAGAAATAGCCACATGAATGTCAGATGAAGGAACACACACACACACACCATAAATAGCAAATTTCTGTCTCTCTATCCTAATCCAAAACCTTGTATTAACATCAAAAGCATACAAGTGCTATAATAATTATATAGGTAGTAAAAATGCAACAAAAGCATATTCTGAATTGGATAGAACATGATTTGTTGTTATAATCATTCAACTGAATGTAGTCTCTCCATTGACTCAAGTTGTAATTGAAGCACAGTGAAAGTTTAGAAATTTTATGGTTGATGGTTCCTTTCACTTACCTCTTCCTTTGTAAATGTCACTGAGTGCTAGGAATCACTCCACTGCAAAGGATTCCCACGTTTCATGCTCCAGTTTCTCTGACACTGTGTTGCTTCCTATGATGATGATAGTGGGGGGCACTTAATGAAACCCCTTTTACTCTGGTATGTGTCAGTGTAATTTAATAGAACAACTTCTCTTGGGTTTTTTCAAACATTATTTCTCTATTTCATACTGCTGCTAAGTATGTCACTACTAAATCGAAATTTCTAGGGAAAGAAATAATCCATATGTTGTTTTTCCCTTTAGCATATTTTAACCACATGGTACTAGAAATGGGAATGTAACAGTGCTAGTAATTTAGACTCCCTGTGCTGTCAACACTACAATTCCCTTGCTAATTCAAAAAAAAAAAAAAAAAAGATTCTTACAACTGGCCTGGAAAAATTGTCTTTGCCAAATAATTAAGGAGCAGGGTTAGGAGAGAAAATGTAACTAATAGGTGCACCTATGATGAAATGGGCCTGGGCCTGAGGACACC
Source organism: Rhinolophus sinicus (assembly GCF_036562045.2). Taxonomy (NCBI): domain Eukaryota; kingdom Metazoa; phylum Chordata; class Mammalia; order Chiroptera; family Rhinolophidae; genus Rhinolophus; species Rhinolophus sinicus. The sequence continues at coordinate 110,015,165 of NC_133755.1, forward strand.
ATTCAAGACCTTAGTTTACACAACAGAGTAAACTCCTGTGAGAATTCTCTTTGTTTGTACTTAATTCTGGCATGGAACCGAGCTCCCAGGTTGTCACTGATACACTTCACATTGTTGTTAACATAAGGGCTAAGTCTGTAGCATTACATTTCATTTGATTTACATTTACTGAATACTTCAGAACTGACAGGAGTTATTCTGGGTAACACTATAAAAATGTTTTCAACAGTGGAAGAACAACAAATGTCTTTGATGTTAAACTAATGGGATTTTAAGTTTTTTATAAAGCATACATGAAATAAAACTTTGTTAGGGTTATACGCTAGAAAAATTAGGAAACTAATCATATAGAGATTAAATATCCATTTGTCTAATATAGCTATTAATATAAATTTTAAAAATATCAAACATGACATGAAAATCCTGATTTTGATCATGAGATATATATATATATATATATATGCTTTTTAATGGACAGCTTAATTACGTTTGTTTGTATTTTATTTAGTATTTTTACATCTATATTTATAAGTGAGATTGGTCTATACTTTTCTTATACATTCCTTGCCTTGTATTGATTGTTGTTTTGTTTTTACTGTTTTTCTGCAACAGTTCATATAAAACAACAATATTTTTTTCTTGGAGTCAAGGTTAACTTGAAAATTATCTGGGCTTCAGATCTTTTGTGGAATCTAACAATAATTTAACTATTAATAATCCAATTTTTAAAGGTTCATTTCCTTATTGTGGCTTTCCATTTTATCTTGAGTTTTTCTTAGTGATTTATATTTTTCTAAAAATTATTATTTCATCAAAGTTGTAAATTTTATTTGCAAATTTTTTTTTCTGTAGTATATCCTATGACTTTTTAGAATCTTTCTGGTATCTGTAGTTAGTCCTCTTTTAATTTCTAATATTGTTCTTTCATATCAACTCTCTTTATTCCTTGAGTATATTTCTAGAGGTTCTAGCTGGTTGTCTTAATCCACTCTATTGCTTCTTAGCTTTCCATTTTATTATTGTTTTCTCTTATTTTTATTCTTTCCTTTCTTTTACTTTCTTTAGGTTTGCTTTACTATACATTTTTAGTTTCTTGAGTTGAACACTGTATATTTTTTAACTCTTTTTATTTTATTTGTTTTCAATGCATGTAGTCTACGGTAAGTTTAGTTTACACACTTACTGTAAATGTACTTTAGGTTTATCACACACATTTTTATATATAGCATATAGAAAACTTACTCTAAATATTTTGTAATTTCCATTGCTGTTTCCTCTTTGATTCAAAGATTGTTTAGGTGTTTTTAGTTTCTATTCACACGTAAATATTTTACTATATTTTTAATGATAATTTCTAACAATTTAATTATCTGAAAACATATTCTATATAGTATCATTTCTTTCTAGTTTATTAAAACCTACTTTGTGGCCAATATTCTTCCTTGTGTACTGAAAATTTCATTTTCTATTTTCTGGGCACATATATATATATATATATCTAATACATCTATAAAATGTACATATTTATATTATATATTTGATCAATATTGTTAATATTATTTTTCAAATCTTTTACAAATGTACTATTTTTTTCTATTTGATCTCTCAGTTTCTAATAAAGGTGTGTTAAACTCTTACTGTGCTTGTGATTTTGTGAGTTTCTCCTTGTCAGTCTTCTTAATTGTCCCATTATCTTTGATAACTCTTGTCTATCAGTTAGGGCATGATCAGAGAATCAGAACCACTGTGAGTGATGTGGAAAGAAGCATTTAGTACAGGGCTTTGAAGGAATGTAATTGTGGCCTCTGGTTACACTGTCGGTGCTGCTTCTCGTCTAGTGCTGGGCCTGCAGAAAACTGGCAAAAGCTAAGAAGGAAAATGGACATGAAGTGGGCAGAGCAAGGGTAAACCAGAACCTGTGAGGACAGGCTAGAAACCCAGAGGACAAGTGGAACCCATGTCTGTATCTCATTGCCTTCAAGCCTTGCCCTTCGATGACATAGGTGACCTGCAGGAGAAGCTGGTGCCCTTTGTCACAGAACTGTGTACACTGGTGTAGATGTCTGAGAAGCTTCTGGAGGTGATTCAGGAGGAGTCAGAGGAGCCCTGGGCCCAGGGCCTGCCCTGGGTGCTGCAACTGCTGAGCTGAAGAGCACAAAAGTGGCTACTACTTAACTTCTGCCCTCCAAATTTCATGCAAATTTCTACTGAGGCCAACCCTAAACTGGAAATATCTAGGGAAGGAAATTCTGGGAAGCCTAGTTCCAGTTTAGCTAAGTTGACACGGGGCAAACCCCCCATGGGTTCCTTTCATTACTATTTTAGTTTCTTTCTTTATACCTTTAAATGCTTTTAGCCTTTAACTATTTTATCTGATGTCAACATCTTATGCTGCTTTCTTTTGTTTATGTTTTGCTTGATAGAAATTTCCCATCACTTTATACGTAAGTTTCTGTTTGCAGTAGCCATGAAAATGCATGTCTTGGTCTCCTGATCAGAAAGCATAATTAACCAGGTGCTCCGTGACACACCACCATATTCAGGATGAAGCCACACTTGCCATAGCCCACTCCCAGTTGAGGACTGAGAATATCGGGAAAAGCTAATGCAGACCCATTTCTGGGACATGTAGGACTCGGTAACCAGGTGACTTTGACTCAAGGACTACAGATTAGAAGGTTAAAAAATTTCTTGGAACTGCACAGCAGTCCAAGACTCTTCCTACTTGGTCCTTCCTTTCCCCTGTTCTTCACAGGGTCCAGATCTGCATCATAGACAGAAGGCTCACACCCCTTCCTCACCTTTCCCTTTCATTTCCACAGGCATTTTCTCCAACGAATTTCCTACATGTCTAATCCCCAGCTTCTTGGAAAACATAAACTACAGCACTTTGTATGTGTGTGGTTTTAAAGTGTGTTTTTAAGAAGCATGGAATTTTTAAACTACCAAATCTTTCTTTCAATAAATGAGTTTAATCTACTTAACTTTGTTGTGATTTATAATATATTCAATCTTACTATTTTATTGTTTTCTGTTTACTAGCCTTTTTCTTTACCTTTAATTTTTTCCCTTTCATGGTTTCAATTTGACTGCAAAAGCCTATCAGCCAGAAAAAGCTTGAGTACTGGAATAACAGACCCCAAATTTTGGTGGTTTCAAATCAAGGTTATTTCTCACACATTCTACATGATCACTGTGAAGTGACTTATTTAGTCACTCGGAAACCCAAACTGAGGCAGGCTTTCTTAACACATGCTTCTATAAGAGAGGCAGAGGAAAGAGAATATGTCAAACACCTACTTGACTTTAAAATTGCCATCTACAAGTAACACAGGCCACTTCCACCTCCATTTCATTGACCAAAAGAAGTTATTTGGTCACATATGAATTCAAATGGGCAAAGAGATGCAATACTATCATGTGTCTAGATACAATAGGATGTTTGTTTGTGGCCCTATTAACTCTATACCTTTTCTCCCCCTCTGCTGGGTTGCAAACTCTAAAATATATTCTTCTTATGTTAATGGTTATTCTTAAATATGTTTTAAACACACTTAATTATACTTATTTTCCTAATAAGGTCTAAAATGCATGTAATATTTTATCTTCTACCCAAATTCAACAAGAATCTTAATGGTCTTTACTACATAATTTTTAAAAAAATTATTAATTATTTTTTTGACCATTGATCTATATCAATCACCATATTTTTTATTTCAAGATTTCTGTTTTTTTCTTTTTCATATCTACCAGTTCCTATTACATTCCTGCCTGTTTTTGTTTCACAATTTTTCTGTTCCTTTAAATCAGGAGTTTGCCCCTATATGGTTCATGGTCCATACCTGGCTCACTGTCATTTCTATAAATAAAGTCTTCTTGGAACACAGCCACACCCATTCATTTATGTATTGTGTAGAGAGCTTTCTCTCTATAACAACAGAGTTGAGTAGTTACAAAAGAGACAATATGATCAGCAAAGTCAGAAAATATTTGCTACCTGGCATTTTATTAAAATAAAGTTTGCAGACGCCCCTGCTTTAAATGATAGGACTTCATTATTCATTTATATATATGATGGTGTTATAATAATGACTGTGAGTCATTATAAGACACAGTGAACTTAATTTACTTTTTTCATGGGATATACTACATTTTGAAAACTGAGTTTTAAATGGAATTATTCAAATAAGTCAGAGTTATAATTCAGCAGAAAGGAACTATTTGCATAGAACACAATGTAAAATTGATTTCAATAAAGAATCTTAGTTCTGCTTTTGAAAATGACAGAAGATAAATAAAATCGGTTACTTAGTAGAGCTGTAAGTTTTCATCAAGGCAAAGAAGCAAAGGCAATTATATGCATATGAATAAACAGTAACTCATGAACTATGATGCCAGTAATATCCACTAATAATTTTCCATTTATCCCAAATCTTTAATTTTAGAGCTCTGGTAGTTAATGTCCAGCTGTTAGTTTATTGCTTATTAGGTAAGGAAACAAAAGAAGTGATCATTCATTTTCTATTAAGATTGGATTTGATGGCTTTATAGTCTTTTTTGTTCTCTCTTTTTTTTTTATTAGTTTCAGGTGTAATAGTTAGATATTTATCATTTATATCCCTCACACAGTGATAAACACTGCCCCCATTACTACCCCTGACATCGCATACAGCCATTACATTTCCACTGTTTCTATTCCTAATGCTGTACTCTGCTTCTTGTATATATATATATTATATGTGTATATATATATGTATATATATACACACATATATAATATATATACACATATATACATATATATATATATATATACATATATATATACATATAATTGTAGTTGGTTTTTTTTGTTGTTCTCTTTTTGATATCTAGATAACCCCTTAAGTTGAAGAGGTGCAAGATAGAAGGAGACTAAAACCCTAGACTAGACTAGAAATATCCACATTGGACTGTTAGATGAGTGAGAAATAAACTTGTGTTCCACCACTGAGATTTGGTGGTTTATCTATTACTGTAGTTATTGTTATCTAACCTACTGCAAGGCTGCCATCCCACATCCATTTTCCCAGCAATTTTTTTTAAAAAAGTGTTTTTAGCTTAAAGACATATGACTTTCTATAGCTCTAATTCATGTATGTCGGAGGGAAGTGCAAAAATTTGCCTGATATTCATTAAAGTTATTTCTAGATAACCAGCTCATAAGTTTTTACAACTTAATACAAGCTATATTTAGGTAATAAGATTTTTTTCATTAAAGCAAAATAAGACACATTTTATTTGTTTATTAAGCGGTATCTCGGTAATCTCTTTCTGTTGAATGGCTGCTTATTTAACTTTTTAAAATTAAAGTCTCACAAACTGAAATGAGATTTAAATAAAGTCTATAGGATTTTAAAAATTATCATCGGGATGGATATGCTGCACGGCATACTAAATCCTAGATAACCAAGAACAGTGCTTGCCTAGTGAAGCTTGTAAAAGACTATTTTAGTACCAATAAAGTAAAGGAGTTTCAACCCTTATATAAACAATTTTCACTACACCCTCTGAAATTGCTTATCTGTTTCTCCTAATAGATATTTATTGAGCCATTGCCATGTTAAATCTACCATGCTGGGCCCTGTAGGCAATGAAAAACAGCTATGAGTCATTGTCTCACAAAATCTGCCCTCCAGGTTCTTAAATTTTGGAGGTAAAATGTACTCAAATGCATCATATGAAATAGTGTATGATAAATGCCAAGAGTCATAGAGCAATAAGTGATGCAGGGACTTAATCCAGAGAAGGGATACAAACCCTTCCCTATATCTATAGTGGGTTTGTTCCTCCTCCTTCTGTGCCCATGGATTTGGGTTTCTTGTCGCCTAGGAAGCGTTCTTCCATTTCTGCAATTTAATTCTTTTATATTTCTTTTTATCTACATCTCTCTAGTGGAAAAAATCCAAACCATAATTTTATAATTATGGCTTAATCTTCCTTGTTCTTTCTTTTAGAGAGGAAGCAGTGGTCTCATGATTTTATATGTCCTTATAATACATTCTTTTTCTGCTTTAATTTGTCAGAATTATTTTTGATGTTTGCAAACAAGAGCAGAAATGATATTATTCATTGTGTATTAATAATCAGAAATATGTAACTTAATCACAATCATATAAATTGAATTATAAATTATTTAATTTCAGGTAATATTCAAATGATTATTATAGGAAATTACTATAACCAAATGCATATAAATATGACTAGTGGTTCTTCAAGATCTTAAATCTTTTAATTCAACTAAATTCCATTTCTTTTGATTTTGTCCTGAAGCATAAATACATGAATATAATATTTTTATATAGCCTCACACTTTTATTTACTATTTTTACAGAGGGTGCTAAAAAATGTATACACATTTTAAGACAGGAAAAAACTGTATTAAAATTGTGATACAATGAATGATGTAGCATTCATTTGATTAACGCCATCTTTTGAGCGAATGTCATACTACACGTTGCTACTTAATTCAACTTTGAAAAGTAATACATAGATAACATCTCTTAAAATGTGTATACATTTTTTTGCCATACACACACACACACACACACACACACACACACACACACATATATATATATATATATATATAATGTAATATTTTATGTACACACACATTTTGATGACATTAATCATTTTTTCTGCCTCTTTTCTGGGACCTCTCCAGTTTCTTATAATTCTATAATCATAGGAAGACGAAATGAGAGAGGGAGCATGAGAGAGCACATACAATATATTTCCTAATTTTCTTATCTTTTATAAAACTACTCCTATTTCTTTTAGGGACCGTTGTATATTCTACAGATAAAATGCCATTACTTCAAATTATGTGCTGATCTTGTAAATAGATACTTAATCCTCTATCTTACATCCTTGCATTTTATTTTTTGTTCTTTATCCAGTGGACACCTGATTGAAAACAAATGTTTCTAGGTTATTCAAATATGTTTATCAGTTTTCCAACTTTAATCTTGGTAAATGATCACAGTGCATTCATCCAATCCAGTAGCACATTTCATTTCTTAAATAAGATATTTGAAATAATTATTTACAGAACTATTTTAATTTTTAGCGAAATTATTGAAACAGTTTAAAATATGATTTCAGAAATGCTTGAATAGTCTCTTTCTTTGTTTTTGTTTTGTTTTTGTTGTTGACCTGTTACCTATGGTGATAGACCTTTCTGTCCATGGCCAAGGGCCCAATTGTTTTGTTTTTACCAATAAATCCTCTTAAGCTCCTAATTCTTTTACTCTGTAATGTATTCATCAACCTCTGTTATGCCAAAATCCCATTTTCTCTACATGAGACACGTTTCTCATTTGATAGGAACAGCCTTCTCACTAGTTGAGGGAATTGGTTTTACCACTTGTTCCATCGAGAGAGACTGTGCTAGTATCTCAGTGAAGGACCTGAACCACAGAATGAGGAAGCCGAATGTAGTAGATTATATTAATGTCAAAATGTGCTGCCTGTTCCTTATTGGACACAAGATGGGCCATCCAGGAGGGAAGATTATGCCTCCCTGATATCAGGTTTTACCACGTGCCTTGCTTTGGCTAATGAAATCTGAATAGCAATGTCATGTGCCAGTTCTGAGCAGATGCACTGCAAGCCGTTGCATCGTTTTGCCATTGCTCCCTTCCTCCTACTTTTTAAGAGTAGCAGTGTCCCAAGTAAGCACTGATCCTCAGTCTGTATCCCAGAAAAAAAGAAGACACATGGACAACCTATATGTAACATGACCAAGACATAAAACATTGTGATTTTAAATTATTGAAATCCAAAAATTATTTCTTATTGTGGAATACTCTGGTAAAAGTTCAATTTTACCCATAGGGTCTTTTGAGGTTTAGAATTATATGCTGCGTGTATGGCTTGGTTCCAAAAGCAACTCTAGAAGGACGATTCTGGAAGTGTTTAAGATATTTGTATATGTTCATTCATGAGAAATATTTCTTATAAGATTAGAGATGACAACTTTAAGAGTTTTCACCGATTCCCCCGTGTCCTATAGATGTTCTCTTTTTCTCTTTCGCATCCAGTGCAGAATGTAAATATTGGTATGCTTCAGTGTTTCATCAATTAGAGTTGCATGCTCCTTGGAAGAAGGGACTTTGTCATATCTGACTGTAGGCACAGCATCTAGCACAGGACCCAGACCAAGCAGGCACTCCTAGATGTTGATTGATATGTAGACAAAAACCTGCAATCTCAAGAAACCAAAGTGCTGAATTTCCAGTGAAACCTGATCTGATCTGAACTCATTTGCCAATGAAAGCTGATCTGACTGGACACAAAAGTATTTATAGACATTAACCCACACAGAATGGGCATTTATAAATTTGAGTGAAGAAACATTAACCATTTCATTGTAGGGTGCTATTCTAGGCTCCCTGGGTGATGTTACATGACACATAGTATACGTAGTACATTACCTCTCTAAAGTCCCCGAAATTCTGATTTCTAAGACGCAACCTGGCTCTGAGAATGTAAGATAAGAGATTGTAGATCTGTGTCAGCAAATGAACATTTTCTGGACTGTGACGAACCCTTTTCCTCTGTAGTTGTGTCATAAATACTTTCATCTTTTACTGGATAGATGCCTTCTTGGATTCTTCATAGCCAGCGTGAATTAATTTCTAACTTTCAGGTGTTGGTGCAGATGTGGAGAAAGGGGAACCCTCATGCACTGTTGGTGGAATTGTAAATTGGTACAACCACTATGGAAAACAGTATGGAGGTTACTTAAAAAATTAAAAATAGAACTTCCATATGACCCAGGATTTCTACTTCTTGTATTTATCCAAAAGAATCCAGAGCATGAATTTGAAAAGATATATGCACCCCTATATTCATTGCAGCATTGTTTATAATAGCCAAGATATGGAAGCAACTTAGGTGTCCATTGATAAATTAACGGATAAAGAAAATATGTTACATATATACGATAGAATATTACTTGGCTATAAAAGAATGAAATCTTGCCATTCATGACAACATGGATGGAGCTAGAGGGTACTATGCTAAGTGAAATAAGTCTGACAGAGAAAGACGAATACCATGTTTCACTTATATGTGGATCATAAAAAACAAAATAAATGAACAGACAAAACAGAAATAAACTCATAGATACAGAAAAAAATATTGTGGTCACCAGAAGGGAGGGGAGTTGGGAGAACGGGTGAAAAAGGTGAGAGGGATTAGGAAGCACAAATTACCAGTTATAAAAATACTCATGGAGTTGTAAAGTATAGCACAGGGAATATAGTCAATAATATTGTAATAACTATATAGGGTGTCAGATCGGTGCTAGACTTATTAGGGTCATCCCTTTATAAAGTATATAAATGTTTAACCACTATGTTGTATACCTGAAAGTAATATAATATTGTATGTCAACTGTAATTGAAAAATAAATAAATAAAAAGAATTCAGCACCTGACTACATGAAAAGAGCACGCTTGCAATTTCAGCATCCATAATTTGACAATAATATGACTTTACTAACATGCAGATATAAATGTTGAAGGCTCTTGTTTATATGGTCTTTTCACAGTAGCATTGAGAAACACATGTAAATATTAAGATACTTTTAATCTATAGAGTAATTTCATCTTGTGAAAGTAGCTAATTTGGAGGTTTAACAGAAAAATTAACTGTGTTTACTGTGAACAAATATTTGTTTCTAGTGCTTCTATTTAAGAAATAACAGTCGTCCTGGATTAGGAATTCATCAACAATGTAGAATTACACAGTGGGTTAGAAGATCACACACACACACATAGGCATGGACAAAAAACATGTGTTCTATTGCAAAGTACCAATGAGTCTGGGCATTTCAGTTTGTAATTATATGATTCCAAATTTTTATAATCTATAAATGGCACTGATAGATTAACGCTGCTCATGCTTAGATCTATGAAGCTACTATATTTTCTTTATGTATAAAATGTTATATAATCATAGGTAAAATGGCAATAAAATATACACTAATTTTAATGCAGTCAATACCATTCATTGCTTTTTGATATGAACTGCTTTATATTCTGATTATGTTGCTGCTATAAAATGAACAAAGAGTAACGGAATTTGATAAAGACAAGAAAACTTTTATTAAACTTTTACAACAGTGAAATAAATTATTCATGCAATTGCATGAATAATGGTATCCATGCTGATTAAATCAGCTAAGAGGAGGCAAAATATTCATGTGCATGGCATGAGTTCCATTTTCAAACAGTTCTGAAATGAAAATGTAATATAAAACAACACAGTAGTTGGTCCCCAAAAATGGAAAGAAAAAAAAAAGGTGGAGTACAGTATTAATTCAAAAGAGGAGGGAAAAGTTTAAAGCACTTGTGGTTCTGAAATCCACTTGCCAGAAGGAACTTTCAAAGACAGAAAAATAATCCCCCACTTCAAAGGAATTTAATGAAAGAGAGAAATAGCAAAGATGACTAGGGTGCAAGAGGGACAGACCTAAGGCTTAGAGAAGGGAGAGAATGGGTATTTCTGCAATGAACCATTGCATAGCTTATTCCATTTGGGGCTTGAATAAAATAGGAGTCTCTCCAAATTGAACTGTTGGGCCCATGCCAGCATTTGGGAATGACCTGAGAGGGGAGCTGCTGCTGGTAATAAATAAGGTGTCTTCTAGATCTCCTCTGCCACCTGCTTTCAGATTTGTGACTATCACTTGTCCTGTCATCAAAATGTTCACAAAAAGAAAGTGTCAGAGTTCATACTTCTTCTCTTTCCACATCACTGAGCACATGAAATGGAGGAGAAAACCCTTGCCACCCACAGAATTCCAAAACGCTGAGTGCATGCTGCAGAACATACTGAAAAAGTAGGAGGAGAGGAAAAATAGCTCAGGCTTGAGCCTCGAAAAGAAGGGGGGAGAGGGAAAAGGGCATATGGGGGAAGGAGACCTCTCAAATAGTCGAATTCCTTAACAGCCATGCACAAGTCCACCTTCAGAAAAATTCTTCATCACAGGCAGGATGCTTTTCATTATCAGGCAGAGTCTCTGATTAGAATGATGGTATCTGGTCCAGTATATAGGGAAGACTGGAGACCACTGTTGTCTCAGGCTGTAGGACTCAGGCTGACATTCGGCCAGCAGGCACACCTTCCTGCTGGCTCACCGCTCTGGCCATTCTGATTGGTTCATTCATCTGTCACACTTGGTCAGTGCCAGTGCCATGTTACAGGTTCCTGCCATTATCACCTCTGTTCTTTTTTTTTTTTTTTTGGGGGGGGGGCTACGTTTTATTTTATTTTATTTTATTTTAATTTTATTAGTTTCAGGTGCACAAGGCAAAGCAAAACTTAGACGTTTATCATTTATATCCTTCACACTGTGTGAACCCCCCTCCCTCTATCCACTATCCCTCTGACATCGCACAGAGCCATTACATTTCCACTGTCTCTATTCCTAATGCTGTACTCCGCTTCTTGTAACCATATACATACAAATAAATAAATTCAAGCCATGGAGAGTACCCTGAGGAATTCTCTCACCGCTCTGGAACTCTTCTGTTTTTCCATCTAATTCTTGTCCCTCCTTCTCGTGTCTTCTGACTAAACTTGTGGCTTTCCTGAGGCATCCGTGGACCTCTGAGACCTTTTGGTCTAGGATGTTTTTTTATTAGGTCTAGGAGTAAAGACAGAAAGGCTGTGGAACCCTCACTGGCAACCCTTTGCTCCTCAGGAGAGACATTGCAACATATACCAGTTGTAGTCTTACCTTCAACTTTTTTTGAGAAAAGACATCTCTTGGTAACCCCAAGGCCCCTAGATTCTCCAGTTTTTCAAGGTTCCTTCTTTCTTTGGCTAATCAAACAACCACCAGCTGAGTCCTCCGCCTGCCTGACTGAAGGAAGTCCAGGCTGTTCTCAGACATTTCTGAGTGTCCCTTGTGCTGCCTAAAGCTATTCTGGCTTCTGTTTGTCACATCTTACCAGGGACCACTGCTCCAAAGCCATGCCCCACCAATTATTTCATTATTCTTTTCCAGGCCACTGCCACTATCCCTCTCTTCCCCAAACCCAAAGACATCATGTTTGACAGAATTAACGAAGCTCTGTAGGGCATAAGAGGGGATTTATAATACAGGATGGGAAATCCTTTTAAATGATCACTGTCAGAGTTTATAGCCTATCTTCCAAAGAACCCCTTTGGTCTCTCTTTCTTCTTTCCCCTGACAGCTGCCGCAACTGGTACCCTGATCTATAGTTACTTTCTTAGACCCTCTTCTCCTAGAACATAGAGTCCCAACCCCCCATCTCTGGGCCTTTAAGAGGAAGCAAAAAACATTATTGAACATCATAATAATCCTAGCAGTGTCTACTTCCAGCTAAGAAGACAACCAATACTTTGTTTAGAAAGAAAGAGAAAGAAAGAAAGAAAGAAAGAAAGAAAGAAAGAAAGAAAGAAAGAAAGAAAGAAAGAAAGAAGAGAAAAAGAAAGAAAGAATAGAGTATGTGTAAATCTTATTCCAGACTATGGGCATTTGGATGTTTTTCTAGTCAAGGCTTCCCCAAGAACAGTGGTTATATGTGAATGATTTTAAAAGGCTCAGCAAAACGGTTTCTCTGACACAAAGGAAGAGTTTGCATCAAAGACAAATTTCAATTGGACCCTTAGTGCCACTGAAAATGGGTCTTCCATTGATGATGCTGCTGGGGAGAAAGTGAGAAAATCTCTATTAAATAAATACCTTGTTACCTAATGCTTAAATGGAGACTTATTTAAAGGCTAACAATTCCATTTCTCTTTATATACTAAACTTTGGCCACCAGTGGTGGCTCTGTTATGTAATAATGCTGCCTCTAAGAAAGAAGAATTGCCTTTCCTAAATAATAAAGCTGTATACTAGGCTTTATTCTCACATGCCTAGTGTTGTACTTAGTGACTATGACACAAGTGAACCATCAACGATGTTTCTTAAATCTTTTATGTACTAGGTACTGGGCTCAGTGTTCAGGAAGAACTGATGATTGAATTGTGGCCCCTGCCCTTAAATTGCTTCCAGTCTAATAGGAGAAACAGACTTATAAGCATATAGTGCCTTATACACAGTAACAAAAATGTATTTAGGGTACAGTGAGTGCATGGTCAATTCTGGGAGGATCAAGGAAAGAAGAGGAAGAAAGTTCTCCATTGAGTAGGTCATACTTGAGTTGAATTTTGATGTTGGCTGTTGTTTTCTAGGCAGAAAAAGTTGGGAGTGGTTGGGGTGAATTTTCAGATGTGTGTGGAGTGAAGAGTGTGACAAAGGATGCATATGAGCCGTTGCCTTATTATATCAGACAGCTTCTTCTCCTTACTACATTCCTGGGATCCTTTCCCCTTACAACTATTAATATGTCAAAAATAGTATAAGATATAGAAGATGACACCTCATTAAAACAAAACAGAATCAGCTCCAGGGTTCAAAATGACACATTCTTATAGCAGCTGAAATGATTCCTCCAGTTTTCTATACCCATAGCCAACTCTTTATTCTACACACTGCGCTTTCTAAATGCTAATGGTGAAAACATCAAATCTATGACCAAGGTTGGGGGAAATGAACATAGGGTAATTACGTCAGTGCTAGATCTATATTTAGGCATGACTGGACTAAATTATGAGTCCTGTCTGTCAAACTGCACAATATATCAAGTTGCTGATCTCAAAACATGTTCTATTTTCTTTATAACATGTTCTGTTTTTTTGTGTTTTTTTTTAAATGTGAACTTGTTCATAGGAAGGAAAGTTTTAAGAGTCCATTGCAGTATAAATTTATAACTGCTATACAGTTTGAAACATACTACCATCAGGTAAACAAAATTTGTAAAGAAAAGCTAGTTGAAATATGTTTAATGAATTAAAGTTCAAACATTCCCTGGCCCGTGATAGAAGGCTGCAGGAAATTTTGGAATTTGCATGGGCAGGGAAAGACTATATGCCCCACTGCATGTAGGTGTTAGTTTCTCCTAGCCATACCATGTTTTCTATGGCAGGGAGACCCAGATCTCTTAGGGGATGTGATCAGGGAAGAAATCGGTACTGCTGCAACAACTCAATTATTTATAAGCTGAATTTTATGAGTGCCTATTTCTCCGCAGGGAGCATATGTTTAAGGGAGAAGGCACCTACATCTATTTGTGATCATGGTACAGAATTGTGGGAAGCAATAAAGGAAAGGTTTGCCTCCTTTACAATTAACCAACAATAATACATTGAGTAGCTTTTATATTATCAGTACTTCTCTAGGTCCTCTGAGAGATGAAAGAGGAAAAACTAATCAAATGATGGGTTATTCTTCTGTCCAACTCCCTTCAATGGGTTCCCAACTCTTTCAGTAAAAACCAAAGGCTAGAAAGCCCTGCACAGTTCCTGCAATACAACACATTTACAGGTAACAAAATTGTATCTGTTCCAACCACTGTGTCTCTGGGACCCTATCTCCCTCAAGTCCAGACTCTAGCCATACTGGACCATGACTTTCCTTGAACATGAGAACATTCTTCAGCCACACGTCTATGGCACTTGCTGGTCTCTCCATCTCCAAGATCTTTCACCACATATTCTCATGGCTGACTCCTTTAGTTTTTATTTCTAATGTCATCTTAGTGAGGCATCACCATCACTACATTCAAAATTTCAGCACAGTGCTCCCACCTCCATTGCTCTGCACTTCCTTTCCCCATCCCCTGCTTACACTTTCCTCATTGTCCTTTTTATTCTCTGTCATGCTAAGCATTTCACCTTTTTATTTATTGACTTCCCCTAGCATGTAAGACAGGGAACTTATTCCCCGCCCTCCCCCCCCCCCCCAATTGCTGCATGCTCAGAGCCTGGAACAGCATCTGGCACAGACTAAGAGCTCAATAAGTTGTTTATTCAATGGATACATTTAGTTGCTGCTCTCAAGATGTGTGATGCAAGGCCTAAAATTAGACTCGATATTATGTGCTGCCTTGACATCTGGTAAAACTGGGAGGCTCTCAAGTGGCCTACCATAAGTTTCCCTGCCCGGCTCTGCTCTAGTGGATAAGGTCCCTCTAGTCAAACAATCCTCCATGTTAAACAGACTAGCTGAATAGCAGGTTTCAGTTCCTTGCCAGCCTGTGGAATTATTCAAACAAACCAATCACATCCTCTTGTAGGAACCAGAGCAGGTGGGGTGGCTCATCCTTTCCACACTGCAAAGCCTGCCTCTCACAGCCCTGGCTGTTTACTCTCTTTCCCAGTGCAGCCCCTGTGTGACCTTGTTGGCACGGTGTCCTCCTCCCCCGGCCTGTGCACATATGTGACTAAGAAACTGCTGTTAAGTGTATCTTTCCAGTCTCCGGTGTTGTGTGATTGGCCCTTCCCATCACCCTAGGTTAGGGAGGAATCTCTCCGTCACCAACAGGTTGAATAGGAGGCAGTTAAAACAAGGAGTTGTAGCATGGCAAGACATCTATAAGAATCTGTAACGTAATTGAAAGTGCCGAAGAAAGTGGTAAATTAGGTGATATTAAGTAAAGTACCTTGGGGGTTCAGAACATTTGTATAACTAAGTAATTTTCATTTAGTAAACAAAATCTTTCTCCACACCTCCACATGATAACAGTTACTATTTTTACTTAATTAGTACTTAAACCACTGTTTGAGGCCATCAATAAGGACAAAGGAAAGTAAGACTTGTTTATATTTAGTGTACCTGAAAAGTAATTTTATTCTGGTCTTTGGCTAGGCAATTGCAGGAGGATTGTTTCATTTATTTTCATATAATTTTATAGGTTCTCTCACTGTGACAGCTGTTTTTGCTAAATATCCCACAATACAACACATTTACAGGTAACAACATTGTATCTGTCCGCTTTCTTGTAGTCAGGATCACACTCTTGTGAAGAAAAAAAATAAGGGAGGAAAACACTGAAGACTCATGAGGTGCTTTAAAAAGTACCTAGACGCATCACACAAACTCAAGGCCATGACTAGGGAGAAAGGTAAGAGACCCAAAAATATACCTCGACTGGAAAGTACAGTGTAGTATTTACTTCAGGACCTTGCATAGTGATTCTAAGTTGTCAAAGCCAAACTGTAAAATCAATGACTTTCATTTTTTAAAAATTTAAAAAATTTTTTATTACAGACTTACCACTTGGCAACTCTTAGAACAATAATAACAAATTCCAGAGCGTAGAAAGAACTAGTGCAGTGTGTTGTCCCAGTTTATATTCAGTTCCAGTTTATATTCAGTTTTGTCAATTTGACCTTCACAGGTCTGTAATTACTGTAATCACAGCCTGCTGAACGTGTTAACAATCAAAGCATCCCAATTTGAACAGTTCAACAATAGCCTTTTTAATAGGAGTAAAACCATGCCAGAAAGACTGGCTGCTTTATTTCCAGCCTTTTTTGAAGACACTGGATAATAGGAAACAGGTATCAAACCATTCACCTCTTAAAAAACAGACTGTGCAGAGAGTGACCCCAACTCTGTTACTGAGAGAACCACTATGTGACTAAAACGAGAGTCTCCAGCACCCTTTTGCGACTCTGGTTTTTCCTAATGTTGCCTGATGATGTGGATGAAATATTATCTACTTTTAAGACCTTCACTTTGAACACACAGTGGTGCCTTTGACATTTTCAAAGTTCAAAAAGAATTAGTAAAATAGGTAAATGTGAGGTAGCCCAGAATGCATCCCTGGTATTAGGGACTTTGCTCCCTGTGTTATAGGGAGAACCACACTGATTTACAAGCATGTTAACCTCCTTTTCTGCTGCCTTTTTTGTTGTTTCCTTCAACTAATTGCCACAGATTTAATGTGAATTATCTATGATATCTTTCTCAGTACCACGTGGACCAAAATAGATGTTTATAAGATTCTGAGTAAGATTAGAATAGTCTTTCATCATGAAACAGAATTCGTGGTTCATGTTTTTGTGGTTGTTTTGTATTTGCTAATTGGTTTTTATATTAATTCCAATCTATAAATCTGTATTCGTATAATTCTAGAATTATAGGAAGTTAGAAAACATCTAGCCTATAGCTTTAATTTTTCTTCTTTGCCGAAGGACCCTTTCAGCAAGTTAGATCAGTATATAAAATCAGATAACAGGAGAGCTTCTCTGAGCCCAGATACCCAGGATCCCACCTGCTAAATGTCTTCTTTTTTAATCAACTGTCCCTAGCTCCCAGTACAACAGAACGCCAAAGCTCCATAGAACAGTTTGAAAACCTATGATTTAACCCAAGGTTCCAAAGCCTAGAGATATAAAGTGATTTAGCCAAGGTCATTCCTTACTCCTGGAGTCACCTTTGTCTGACCAGCTGAGTCAAGCACAAATAAGCACTAATAATATTCTGGCAAGGAATTGCTAATCCCTCTGTTGCATTTTCCCCCACTGTTTTCCCCTGGCTATTCTACTCCAAAAGATAATCAATTACTTTCATAGTGACTTTGGTTCTAGTGGTAGCTGGACCGGTCAAACAGCAGCATGAGCTAGTATTCACCTGCCAGAGCCAGTCTTGGTTAGAAACTTTGTGTCTCCACTGTCATTGGTAGAAGATATGGAAAATTACCCTGCTGGCCTGGGTAGCTCAGATTGTTTGTTAAACAACCTCACAAGCACTGTAAAAAGCGGCCAGAGAGTGAATTCACTGGAGATCCTTTTATTAGGTTTCATCCCTTACTTACTATCAAGGAAGACAGAAAATAGTTGGGGCACACTTGGACATGGAGGTTCTATGCCAGGCCACTTCTGAGTCCAGGACAGCCATTAAAAAAGGAGCAGATCAGAGTAAATTGAATGTAAAATGTCAGAATGGAGAGGACATGTAGAGAACAGAAGCAAAACTAATATTTATTGAACAACTATTACACAGCGTTTACCCTGCTAAGTCCTCTCTTTACACCCTTTGGGAGTATAGTAACCCAATATGAGAGTCACCATGAGCTCTATGACACGCAAGGAACACAGAGGAAAGGTCACCCAACTCCCTGGGTCCTGGGTCTGCCTGGCAACCCTCACTGCAGTCACTTCACAGAATTGTGTTCCTAAGAAGTTGAGTAATATGAGTGATTTTGAGATTCAGAGGCTATAAAGAGAAATACAGAGTTCCTAGGACGACCTTGTCTTTACTTCTCAAGAACACTGCAATTTAATTAAAGGCACAAGAGCATGACACCTCAAAGTTCCAGCTTGCTAATACATTGTTTAATAAGTTACTACCACTTAACCTTTGATGACTAACCAGAACATGGTATTTCTAAGCCAAATATAGTACTGTGTTTTTTTTTGTTTTTTTTTTTGGATGAGTGGGTCAAGATAAATTGGTAATTGGAATGAATGAAAGCTTCAGTGTTTCTAAACTATCATATAAGGAGTTGCCAAACAATTAAATTATATTACTTGTTCTGAGTAAACAATAGACTTCAATTATCAAACAAACCTTTCTATAACTATCTAGTATCCAATGTAACCAAGGGTACTGAATAGTTATGAATATTGTATGTAATGTTCTAACTTCTGACATTCTGAAGTCCTTATATTAATCACTATTTAGGACTAGTCTATAGATCCACATTTTCTCAGAGTGGTGGAAAAGTGGCCTGCAGGCATGAGGAAAACTGATGTACAAAGTGAGGAAGGAAAATTTAAATACAAAGCAATTTCACTAATAAAATGCTCAAGCAGTCTAGAGTAATTTGGGTGCTTGGTGAATCATTGCTTAGCAATTCATGAACGCTGTGGGTGCTTGGAATTCAATTCCATTGTCCTCTATCTGAATTGCTTTGAAAAAAGGTCACATGAGAAGGAAAGGAAGTTTTGACTTTCACATGCCTGTTATTGCTAAGGAAACCACTTCCTCAATATTCACGTATTCAGCATGTCTCCAGTTTTGGCTTCCCTGCAAATTACATCTTGGTACTGCACTAAGAAACAAACAAGGGTAGAAAATACTTTAAAAACTCAAATCAACTATGACATGTTCTCAGAACAAAAAGAGGAGCCTTTTCAGATGCTCTTTCTTTTCTGAAGTGCTCTTGGTATGCCTGGATGGAGCCTCTAAGAGCTAACAGGATGTCAGAGATATGAGGGAAGTGGCCTGTGATCTGCCAGTAAACAAATGAGAAGCTAATAGGGCTTTGTTGTGTTTTCTGATTGGCAATGGCTCTGAACTATCTCCTACTTGTAGTGCTGGACCAAAGAACAGGAGACGGATTATCACGTTCTCGGACTGAGTGTTCCTTTCCAATTCGATGCAATAAGAAATAAAAATGGTTAGTCTTTTAGTGTGTAGATGATATAACTTGTCTCCCCAGTTTGTTTGTTTTGGTTTGGATGTTATCTTTTAAGAAGAAAAAGAATACAGGGATAAAATACAGGGATCCTTTAGAATGATGGGGGCCATCAGTCGGCCTTATTGAAAATACAGCTGAACTCGGAAGTGGCTATTTTTGTTCAAGTGGATCTTAACTATTTGATGGTTTCCTTACTTTTATGTGTATTTCTATTTTTTAACCCAAAGAGAAAGATCCTGTATAAACTACCTCTTTATCTATTGTAGAAATCCAACCATTTTAAATTCTCCCTGCTGCTGAGAATATTAAGATCCAGAAGACCACAAATCTGAGAAGTCTGCAGTTTGAATATCCTGATTCTCTCTCCCAGCACCAGGATTTATGGCTCATCTTCTGCCTTTTAGTTCTCAACCTTGTTCCTGAAACACAGGTCCAGATCTAAACTGCTCTATTATTAACAGCAATCTGCAAACAACTACTCTATATTGAACTCATAGCAGAAAAGCACTTATTTGATATTATATGGTGTCAACTATGAAAAAGGCAACTCTTAGTTATAATGAAAGTGAAAGCATGGCATTAGCTGAGCATTTGAGACATTTTATATCAAGAAACAATAGAATTAATATCAAGTGGTACCTTAAACATTTAATTGGCATTGCTTTATAGACAATAAAATTGTGGTTACCAGGGGATGGGAGGTGGGGGAACGGGAGAGAGATTGTTTAAGAGTACACACTAGCAACTAGTAGATAAATAACTCCTGGTGACCTAATACATAGGGCAGTGATTATAGACAACAAAACTGTGTTATAAACATTAAACCAGATCTTAACTTTTCCCAACACTAGAAGAAATAATAATTATGTGGCACAATAAAAGTGTTAGCTAATGCTATGATAGCAACATATTGCAACATACATGTACCAGATCAATATGTTGTACACCTTAAACTTACACAATGTTGTATGTCAAATATATCTCATAAAAAAAGGTTGAAAAAAATGCATGGTTTTAGAAATCATAGATTTAATATTTGTTTTTAGTATACAAGAAAGCTGAATATTTTTAGATTGACAGAGAAAATAGAAAAAGATGCTCATTTACTTCATCTATGGACACTCCCCAGAAATTGTTCTACAGCACTCTATTTCTGGGTGAGCACTATAAAAAACTGTCCACACTGTGGCATGCTTAGGTTTCAAAAAGAACTGGGCTGATAATGAGAACAGTAACAACAGCACTAATAATAGAAATAGCTAACGTATTAAGAATTTAATAAGCACCAGTCACTGGGGTAAGTATTTTACACATATTATCTTAGTTAATCCTCACAACAACCCTGTGAAATTGATAGTTATTATTCTTGATCTTCCCATGAAGAATTGAAACTCAAAGGTTAAGCAAACGTTGAAGTTCACTCATTTAGTAAACAGCAGGGCTAAAACGTGAAAACTGTAGTCTTTTCCCAGAGTCTGAACTCTTAACCACTATAGTAAGTGTCTACAGAGAGAGAGTCTTTCACATAGATGATTTGAGATGCCAAAAGGCTAAAGTGAGGGAAGGACCCCACCCCTTCCTGCCGCAGCATGTGTATATGTATAGCCTGTGTAGAACTCTTTGGAGCTTAAAGTGGCAGATAACATAGTCCTCTGGAGAGGAGGGGGTCATCCCCACCATTAATCATCCAGGAAAAAGGAGGTTTTGCGCAAGAAAAAGGGATATTTGGGCAGCAGACTAGACGAGAGTGGAGGTCTTGAGGTGGGTATTTGGGTACCGGGTGTGTTAAGATAACAGCAACTCCCACCCTCCCCACTATCCCTGCCTCCTGAGGACAGACTAGGAATTCAAAAGGAATATTTATAGAGGACAACAAGTTGAAGAAGATAAACTGTGTCTTGCTAACCTGGAAAATTGAGTTTCATGCCATGCCCTCCACCTATTTCCTTCAGTAAAGTCACGTTTAAATACTCACTCTGTTAAAGAGATGCTCCAAGGAAGCGTCCTGTGGCTATGCTTGGCTGAAATAACTCTAGGTCCAAGATGGAGTTGCTTCTCCCAGGGGTGTCCCATCTGCAAGCATCAGCAAACCGAAACTTAGATCACTTTGGTGTCCCTGTTAACACTCTCACCAGAAATGCAGTCTATCCAGTGAGCCAATCCCCCAAACACCACGCCAACTCTGGGCTCTATACGTACTTATTTCTTTGTTCCTTCCCACCTCAAACAGGGTTGACTATGTGGCCTCAGCCAATCAGATATTTTGTAGTTTTTTCTCTTTTTTGTTCTTTATTATTTCTCCTATGGAAGCTTCCTGCCTTCCAACCCATTTTGCAGTTCTCCGAGAGGAGACATTGCTCTCCGCTTCGTGAAGTATTAAAGTTTGCTTGTCTCACCTAAATGCTCTTATTTAATAATTTCTAACAGTTTGGATATAATAGTAAAGGAAAATAGGGATTTCCCCTACCTTCTCATCCTTTGGGTGAAATGGTTAGATTTCACCAAGGGGAGGGGTGATTCTAGTGGGAAGACTAAAGTTTCAAGGTCAGATCACCTCATGTCATGAAGAGATCCTCCTTTCATTGCCAAATTTAGGAAAATCAGCCCATCTTCCTTCCTTCTTTGCTTCTTCCTTCCTCCATCATTCCTCCCTCTCTTGTTTCTTCCTTCTTTCCTTCCTTTTTTTTTTTTTTTTCAAAGAAGGAGGCATTGTCCCCACAGCGTCTCAAAAATATTTCCCCTACTAGTTCTGGAATTCTCCAAGTACTCGCAGTCCTGGGTTAAGACATTAAAGGTCACAATTAAGCACAAATGCTATCAAAGCACCTTAAGTGACATCTAGCCCAGCATATTTAAATGGCTCTAAGCTCATGCAGTTGCTGAAGCCAAACTCTTGGAGTTGTTCATCATCCTCTCATCCCTTCCTTCAATTTAGCATAAAGACATGTCAAATTCACATTAGAACATCTTGAGTCTGCCTTCTCTCCATTATCTCTCACCTGGGCAGCTGCAGCGCCCTCCTAATTCATCCAGCTGCTTCCATACTTGTCTCTTTTTAATTCATTCTCCACGCATCAGTTAGAGTAAGCTTTCTGCAATTTTGTAAGAGTGCATCACTCCTCTGATTAAAATCCTCTAATGGCTTCCCATTGGTTTTAGAATAAATCCCAAACTCTTACCCTGACTTATAAAGCCGTATATGACCTGAATCTGCCTAGTCCGTGAAAGGCCTATCCTATGACTTGTCCCTGCGGTCTTTTGACTGTTCTTCAAATACTCCAAGTTCATTTCTCCTGTAGGGCCTCTGCCCGAATTGCTCTTCCTTTCTAAAATTTTCTTTTTCTTTGTCTTCACATGGCTGGCTCCTTGTCATTCAGATTTTACTTTCAATATCCCCTCTTTGAAGACTTCTCCAACCTCACCACTACAGTGTTTGAGCCACTCATATCTCTGCCAGTTGGCAGCTGCTAGAAGGCAGGCTTCTGCATGCAGGGGCGTTGTCTTTCTTGTTCACTGTAATTGTACCCGAGGCCTAGAAATGTGCTGACACAATGGAGGACCCCACTGAATCCTGGTGAAAGGAGAAACAAACACTTGTCATTAGCCATTACTGCTCAGTTCAATTTAGATTATAGGTAACCACTAAGCTGAAACTCTGAAGGAGCATAGGACGGAGACATTTTTCATTGGGTTTGTGGAAAATGGAGGATAGAGATAGCTGAATCAAATTCCATCTGTTTCACAATTAACATGGCCCTATAGGATAATAATGGGGGTATTAATAATAAGGATTCTGAAGTTATTGTTTCCACCTTAGCATTTACTATTACTAATATTACATAGTCTAAACTGCAGCTGTTAATTCACTGTCTACACCTATCAGTCAGGATTGGCTGGGTTAGGGTGGGGTATAAACAGACAACCCCCAAATCTCTTAGACTTAAAACAATTGAAATTAATATCTTGCTCATGATGCACACATTCATTTCTTCTGCTTTTTGTGGGGCCTCAGTGACCAAACCAGATGGAGGAAGCACCACCTTGAATGTGCTGTTGGCTGTACCAAAAGGAAAGGGAAAGAAAGAGTGTAATGAATTACATCCCAGTTCTTTAGGCTTCCGCCCAGAAGTGATGCATATCATCACCTTACTCCCATTTCATTGATCAGAGCAAGTTGTGTCATCGTTTAAATTTAATTGGGTGGAGAAGTGCAAAGAGAACCAGAACAGCACTAACGCCTGCCACTGGCCATCAGAAAGGAGACGAAAAGGAGACACAAGGTAATCACTGATCCACAGAAACTGTAAGAACCTGCTGGGCAAAAGTGATGGCCTGTGAGTGGTGGGAATAGTGCTTGCTTAGGCTCAAATTCTTCAAGTAGGAAGTGCTGAATAGCTTTCCTACATCTGACCAGGAGAAGATTGGGGGCCCCAACATCATTTTAAATCTCAAACATTCACTTCTTCATTCAGAGCTGTTCTTTCTTTGGCAATACGTCTTTCTTAAAGGTTTAGTAAGTTTCTGTGTTGGTTATTCTCCTTTTCCCTCATTGACTAGCCTCCTTTTTCTGCCTTATTCTGTGCTTCAGGAGATGACTTCTATGGAATGCATTATCCAAATTCCCTTACCCTCTGGAATTTTTGCTGATTGGGTGAATGGAAAGCACAGTGTATTAGTCTGTTCATGCTGCTATAACAAAATACCATGGATTGAGCAGTTTAGAAACACAGGAATTTATTGCTCACAGTTCTGGAGAATAGAAGTCTGAGATCAGGGTCCCAGCACGATTGTGGGAAAGCCCTCTTCTGGGTCACGGACTTCTCATTGTATCCTCACATGGCAGAAGGGGTTAGGGAGCTCTGTGAAGCCTCATTTATAAGGCACTAACCTCATTCATGAGCGTTCTACCCTTAGGACTTAAGCACTTCCCAAGGCCCCATCTACTGAGATCATCACCTGTGGGGGTCAGGATTTCAACATGTGAATGTGGGGGAAGACATAAACGTTTAGCAAATAGGTAGGAATTTGGAGGGCAGAATTGAAGAGAGAGGTTGGGGTGTTTATCCCTATGCTGAAGCTCCCTTCCCTGCCCTTACTGCAAACCTTGCAATGGCTGTCTTCCTCTGCCGCCCCAGGTCCTGTCTTGAACCCTTGCTTTCATAGCTCCAGACCTCGCCGGGATCCTGTCACACTGTGCTTTTCTGTCCTTCAGGCCTAGGGGTGGTAGAGATTTCCTGTTGTTGCTAGTCCCTGAGTACCTACCTTATCCTCCCTAATTGATTCCTCAACCCTGGCGTGGTACTGTAAACTGCCTCTTTATCAAATTCCCTTCAGTTACAATTTTGTGTGTGTCATCTGCTTTCTGTCAAATTGACGAATGCAGCTTCTAATCTACTGGATTCCAACATGTGTCCACAGACACCCACCGATTTTCACTTGACATAATTTCTTAGATTTGGCATATTTCTTTGCTTTCTTAATCCCATGCCTCTCTCTTTCTCTTACTTTTTAGGACTTTGAGCTCTATGATAGCTGGTCCAAGTGAAAACATTTACTGGTTTTTGCTGAAACACCTTATTTCACTCAGCAGTCTCATGGCCTTTTGTTTTGTGTTAGTTTTATAGGGCTGCCATAACATCGTACCTCTGTTGTTTAAGCGACTGTTAAACAACACATCTTTATTTTCTCACAGTTCTGAAAGCTGGAAGTCCAAGATCAAGGTGCCAGCAGGTTTGGTTTCTACTGAGGCATGTCTCCTTGGCTGACAGGTAGTGTCCTTCTTGCTATGTCCTCACATGACCTTTTCTCTGTGTGCTCGCATCCTGGGGTGTGGCTCTCTTTCTTCTAAGGACACCAGTTGTTTTGAATTAGGGCACCACCTTAATGGCCTCATTTTAACCTACTTACCCTTTTAAATGCCCTTTTTCAAAATAGGGTTACTTCTGAAGTACTGGGGATTAGAACTTCAACATATGAATTTGGGAGGGACACAATTCAGCCCATAATGTCCTTGATATGACTCTTGTCACACGGCATAATACATCTTTGTGCATCAAAGCCCTAAGTTTTATCTTTTACCTGGTGAAGAGAGGAATTTATCTCTTCTAACCCTGAAGGTCCTCAAATTTCTGGACACTGTCTTTTTTCAAATTTTTTGTTTTTTATTTTTTGCAAACCATTTGATTGTTTCTCAGGTCATCTGTTTCTATGGTGCCTTGTAAAGTAGAGCCAACTGGTAGTAACCAACACATGCCACTAATATTATTTTCTAATATTTATCCTCTAGAGCTACATTTTCAGCCTTCCATGTTATCATAGGCAACAGTTTTACCAAATGTTTTGTAAAGAAAGAAACATACTTATTATAATGCACTGCCAAGTAGACTGGCACATGCCACGAACAAATGATAAAAAAAAAAAAAAAAAAAAAAAAAAAAAAGAAAGAAAGAAAAAAAATTATGGTTCATTTATTTCCCTAAAAACAAACTATTTTTTAGTTATCATTTCTGAAATAGAATATAAACTCAACTATAAATGACAGAAAAACACAGTGGCTATCAAACCCCAGCTCGGTGTGTCTTTAGGAAGTTAGTGAATAAAGTGAAGTTAATCACAATATCTCACATTCTGAAGATAATTCATAATCCAGGGTACCAATTAAAGTTGTTACCAGTGTAAAATAGATGTGTCTCTAATGAGAATCACTAACAATGGGTTAAAAATGGAACTAGGTATAAAGTATGTAGTGGAAAAATGTACATAAAATTAGGTTGTTTTGATTAGGTACAGTCTCCTCAGAGCTTTCTCTGGGAATAAATCATTTTGTTTGAAATCTTTCCCCCATTATTCTATCCTTTTCTCTGACTCCAACTGATTTTTCTATAATATAAATCTGATCATGTCTTTCCCCTACTTAAAATTAGTCCTCACAGGAACTAGGTTACTGTCAGGAAAGAGTCCCACCCCTTAGCTCCTTAAGTTTAACAGCATAACATCTCTGAACCAATTAACCTATGAAAGCCCCTCTGTCTATACTAGTGTCCCCCACCCCCACCAAGTGAGCAGATGCTCTGTTCCAGCTCCCTCCTAACCACTGCTTGGCTCTCAAAGCTCCCTGAATGTTCTGTCTGCTGGCAGGTCCCCTTTGTTCCTTCTTTGTTTAGGTCCCTGACCATTTCACTTCCTAGCCTTCCCTTGCTTTGCTCTTCTGCATTCAAACACGGCGATTTTAGGACTGCATTATTATTATTATTATTATTTTTTTTTTCTGTTACGAATTTGCTCTGAGCTCTAGTTGGGGCAAGACCTGTCACTTGTTTCCTGGTTGTTGACTCATTGATTTGTTCCATCCTTTGGAGTATGGGACCCTTTGGATTCCTGCCCGTGTGGCCTGTGCCCCACTCCTACCTCTGACTTTAGCATGTTGTTGGTCCTGACACCACCAGATACCTCGACTCCTTCCTCATATTATCAGAGGTCCTTTACTGATATACTGATTTATCGTGCAATCCTGGGTAAGGCATTTAACTTTTCTGTTTCTTAGTTTTCCCAGTTGACAAATATGAGTCTAGATAAGCCTTAAAACTGTCTTCACAGAGTTTGTGAGAATCAAGTAAAATAAAGCACATGAAAACACTTTGTTAAGTGCGAAGTGTTTAATACATTATTGTTATTGCAATTCTGTTTTCTCTGAAACATCATTCCTGGATTTCATTTTCTTAGCACAGATCTTCATGATTTGAAATGTACTGACTGCTAGTTTGATACACTAGTATGCAGGTAAGAAGGAAAATAATAATAACTATTGTTATTGACCATATACCATGTGGTAAGTGTTGTGCTAGCTGCTTTCTACATATTATCTAATTTAATCTTTATGTGTACGCTGCAAGGTAGGTATTATTATCTCCATTCTCCAGTTGAAGAAACAGAGGCTCATAGAATATAAAGTAACTTGTCCCAGGGTATATAGCTTGCAAGTCACAGAACAAGAGAGTGTGTTCACTTCTCTTTTATTCCAAAGCTGTACTGCTCATCACATGCTCTCCTAGAGATACTGATATATTCCACTGGGTTTCGCCTTTTCTCCAGTCCAACTATGACAATCTTATTCCACCCTATGGACTCGCTGTCTCATGACCATTATGGTGTAGAAGGCAGCCTTCTGAGACGGACCCCAATGATCACCCCCTCCTGAAATTCATGTCCTTGTATGATTTCTTCACCTTGAGTGTGAGCTGGATTTAATGATTTGATTCTAATGAATAGAATACAAAAAAAAGATGGTGGGATATCACTTCTGAAATTAGTTTACAAAGACTGTGACCCCTGTCTTGCTAGCACTCTTGCTTGTTCATTTTGACGAAACCAGCAGCCGCATTGTGAGCTGCTCCATGGAAAGAAGGCCCCATGGCAGGGAACTGATGGCAGCCGCTAACCAACAGTTGCAAAAGTATGCATCCTGCCAACAATAAGTGAGTGAGCTTAGAATCAGATCTTAACCCAGTTGTAAATTCAGCTGACATCTCGAGAGACTGCAGACTCAGCTGACATCTCGATTATACATTGTGAGAAACCCTGAGCTGGAGATTTCTAGCTAAGCCATACCAACATTCCCGAGCCACAACGTTATGAAATAATAAATGTAGTTTTTAAAAAAAATCACTACTACCTTTGGGGTCATTTGTTACATAGCAGTAGATAACCAATACGGATGCTGTACGCTGAGAAGCACTGTTGATAGGGGTGTACTATACATATGACTATTCAATGAGGAAATTAACTCTGCTTACTCAACTTTATCACCTAATAAGCAGCAGCTAATGAAAGCTGAGATTGGCACCCAAGTCACTGTCAGTCCAAGGCATTGCCTTCTATGCCGTGCTGTAGAAAGTGTGTGCATTTTCACAGAGGCTTTCAGGGAGGGGTAAGACTGTTGTTTGATGTCCGTGTACAAATGAAATCAGATAAGAATTTTATAGCTGAAGATAGTTTGGTAGGGAAGAATTTGGGAGCCATGGATCACAGAGGCCTTCTTAAATATTATCAGGTAAGTTAATCTCGCTCCACTTGGATATATAGCCACTTTTTTTTATATTAGCCAACTTACCTAAAGCAGATGTCAAAATTGTTTTGCAGAGTCATATAGTAAATATTGTAGGCATTACAGGCCACATGTGGTCTGTTGCATATTCTGTATTTGTTTGTTTGTTTTGTTTGTTAGTAAACCTTTAAACATGAAAAAGAACATTCTTAGTTCAGAGGCATCATGAAAACAGGTTATGAGTCACACTTGTCCCAGCCTGTAGTTTGTCACCCCTGACTAAAGTCAAGATAGTCCTCAAAGACTGTGAAGTAATCTAGGCATGAACTGTTCTGTACGGGATTCCAAAAGGGAATTCACCCTTAATGTCCTAAGGCATCCATTGTATGTAATGAATCAACTTCTTTCCTGTTGATCTAGAAAGGTATTTGCTATGTACATACTTGGGAGAATTGAGTAAATAATCACTCAACACATTTTTGAGTTCTGTGGTTGAGATTACAAGCCCTGGTTGAGAAAGGCTACAGGTACACATACTCATACACTTATTCATTCAACAATCATTAAATGGGCACTAATCACGTGCTCAGTATTGTATTACGTCATGTGACAGCAGAGATAAACGAAATGTGGCCTTTTATTCCCTTTGAAAACCTCACACCGAGTGAACTACAAGAAGTTATGAAAACAACTTAATTTCTAAAGTCATGCTTAAGCAGAAACAGTGTGATGATCTTAACAACTATTTCTTTTTCACTAATGTGATATCCTTGCTATAAAATGAGAGCATTCCTTTTTCTCTGCAGGGCTCTGATCTGTGCTATGCAGACACGTTGACAGGTGTCTGAGAACTAATAAGATCCCTAACCATATATGTCCACAGATGGGTTAGAATCAGTCCTTGCCTGCCACTGACTATATGACTTCGGGCGATTATTTAACCTTTCTGAGATACCATTTCACCATAAAATGGAGAAAATAATAATACCTACTTCCACGAACTGTTGTGTAAATGTAAATGAGACAAACATGTAAAGCTCTCAGGGATAATGCTTAAGAAGCAGCAAAAACTCAACAGAGATAATTATTATTATTATTATTATTATTATTTAGGATAGCTCCCATGACTTCAGGCTTATCAGAGATGTAATCTTAAGTTTTTTAAAGTCAGATCCCTGTATCAAATCCATTTATTCTCTATGAGATGACAAACATCTGCAGTTTTGTCTAATTGCATTGGCCTTGTCAGAGAATAGGGCCCAGCTAAGGAGAGTGAAAAATACCTAGAGGGAATCTACAAATCTTGAAAATGTTCCTTGGTAGAGGGATAGTTTAATTTCTTCTCAATGTAATACATTGGCTGCACTAGAGTGGGGAAGAGGGGTAAGCAAAACATTATTTCAGCAAATTCCTGATTTTAACTTTGAAATTCATTTTGAAACCTTCTTCATCCAGAAAAATGTCTCTCACTCTTCGGAATTCTGAAGTAAGAATGTTAGAACAAACCTTTAGTGAACTTTTTTTTTTTATTAGTTTCAGGTGCACAAGACAAAGTAATACTTAGACATTTATCATTTATATCCCTCACACTGTGTCAACCCCCATTCCCCCATCCACTATCCCTCTGACATTGCACACAGCCATTACATTTCCACTGTCTCTATTCCTAATGCTGTACTCCGCTTCTTGTAAATATATATATATATATATATATATATATATATATATATATATAAACTTGTAGTTGACATTCATTATTGTTCAGCTTCAGCTTCAGGGGTACAGTGCAGTGATCAGGCATCTACATCATCCCTGAAGAATAAGTGAATGAACTAATCAGAAACAGTTTCAGAGACATAGAGGAAAAACTGAGGGTTGCTAGATTGGGGGGGTGGGGATAAGGGGAAAGGTGAGGGGATTAGAAAACAGTCAGTGACCCACAAGATTGCCACGGGGAAAGGAAAGTCAATTTGGGGAATGTAATCAATAATGTTGTAAAGATTTTGTAGGGTATCCGATGGACACTTTGGTGAACTCTTGCTGTGTACCCAGCTCTGCACACTTAATACTCACACAGCCCTATGATATAGGGGATATCTTATCATTCACAATTTATATGTAGGGAAACTTGAAGCACAGATTGCCTGCATTCCTTGCCCAAGGTCACATGGCTGGTACATCAGTAGTCTGGTTTAAATCCAGGTAGCTTTACTTTAAAGCCCAGCTCTTAATTCCACTGCTCTACTGTAATGCTGTACAGTAGAAAGACTTTGGGAGTCACATTTGCAATTAAAATACTTTTTGTAGTCACATTTTAAAAAGGAAAATAAAACAGGTGCAATTAGTTTTCATCATGTATTTTACTTAACGAATTATGTCTAAAATATTTCCATTTCACCATGTAATTGATATAAAAATTTGAATAGATATTTTATATTCTTTTTTTAATACTTCATTTTTAAAATCCAGTGTGTATTTAATACTTCTCCATGTCTCAATTAGGACTCCACCCCTCTGAAGTGCTCAATAGGCTGGTGGCTTCCAATATTGGAGAGCACAGCTCTGCTACATGGTCAGCTGAAGTTACTGGACTTTCTATTTATATCTCTATGTTTACATAATCTGTATTCTCTTTGTTTTGGCATCTTAAAACTGTAGAGATCTTAAGTACTAAAAAGAGGGGGGGAAAAGGAAGGAAAGAAACCAGTAGTAATATTGTCATTGTTTGAGGGTTTCTAATAACGCCCAAGAAAGCTGATGTTCTTCAGTGCCTCCTGTCAGATTTTTGAAATATTTTGAGTTCAACTGCATGTCCATTTAAGAACATAAGGTTAATTTACCATATTCCCCCCCTTGGCCAAGCATATATCTAAAAATAAACTCTTAAGTTGTTAGATTTGACCTAACTCTCTGTATAAATATCCATTTGCAGTTGTTGTTTTAGCAAAAGAAAAATCCAATCCCCTAAGGGTTTTTGTTCTAAAAACTTTAGGAAACTGATTTCTTTCTTGAATATTTCCTACCTCTAACCTCTACAAACGAAAAAGAAAAAAGTGAAAGTTAGATTTTATTTTATTTTTTTCCCACAAGAGGATAACCTGCCATATACAACATTCTTTTGCCATTTCCTTTCCCACCACCAAATTTTAAACGATGATTAGTGTATGAAAAATTGTCCCTTTATATAAAGTTTAACTCTGTAAACTCTGTAAAGTTTTTGTTTTAGGAGTAACATCTCATCTAACAAGTTTGCAAATGCCCTATAGGAAATAACCACGTCACATAAATAACTATTTGTTTCCCCAAATACTTGCCACACAGAAGACAACAATAGACATTAAGTGCTTGTTGAATTAAATTTATTTTAATTAATTAGAAGAAAGCCAAGAAAAATTTCTATAGATTATTATAAAAGAGAGTGGTTTATTATTTTCAAATATATTAATGGGAACACTTAGCATGGTTAGAAAAGAGTGATATAAATATGTGGTAGAAACTACTGGAACTTGAAACAGTGATTGTCTTCTAAAGGTTCCACTTTAAAACTGCCTTCAAATGAAAATTTTAATATGAACAAAATATAAAAACTACATATGAAAATAAAAGTAGCAGAATATATAGAAGAATATTTGCAAAATTTTGGTCAAGGGAAAGACCTTAAGTAGTAGGTAGGAAACTTAGAAAAAAAAACCCAGTTATATTTAACCTATCTCTTTCTATATATAGCATATGCAGAGGGTGCCAAAAAAATGTATACACTTTTAAGAAAGGAAAATTGTGTTAAAATTGTAATACTCAATATATATTGATAACAAAAAATGAATACAAGTCATGTTTGACTTCTGCAATTACAAGAGGTGCTCAAAGTTGTTGCCATCAGCGTCCAGACACTTCTGATGATGGCGAACTGCTGCTTGAACAACATTGAACAAAGTGTCCACTTGTATACATTTTTTTGGCAACCCTGGTACATGTATGTGTGTGTGTATATGTATTTATTTGTACATATTTAATATATACCTTATACAAAACAATTGGGAAAATATATGCAATCTATTAGAATACCATCAGAAGACAGAAAACAAGTTACTATTTCTCATATACAAATGCTACTAAAAAAAAGCGAGATATAAATTAAAAAAAGAAAGTGGATATTTTATTCCTCACTCGTGAATCAGGGAAATACAAAATATACAAAAATTAGATAAAAATTTGTTCCCATCACATAAGCACGCACACACAAGAATGGTAAGACTGTCTAACAATAGTGAAGTAGGCCCTGCTCAAAGCTGCTAGGAGTGTGAATTGCTTAAGTAAATATAGTAGACTTTTGTTCAATAATTTCTACTAATAACATTAACGCTAGATGTCTTTGCTCAAAACATTTTGGCAAAGTATCTTTCAGAACTTGAGTAGGGTACAGTAAAATCATATTAAAGTTATATGTCCTTACATATTTTTTAAAATTTATAGTGATATTAACCAGCACAATAATTTGCCTATGCAGTAAACCTAACTTCAAATGACATTTGGCTTTAAATCAGATTCTTCCTTTTGGAGCACTGATTTGTCACCATTCAAAAGAATGTAATGCTGACTTTGAAGGTAATTTCAAAACAGGCGTTTCTGGAAATATTTGGATAATGATAACATCAATCAAATTGGCCCACAGCCTCTAAAGGTGACTACTTTAACTGAAACAACATTTATTTGGACGCATACATTTTGGCATGTTTGTAAAAATTAGTAACATTACTTTATAAGCAGATTGAAGACAGAGTAATGAAAAGTAATGGGAAAAATCTAGGAATTAGGGAGCTTCTTTGGGTGAAGCCTTGGGAATTCTAATAGTTCTCTGCTGTTTAAATATCCATTTTCTTGGCCTTGTTCCAAAATACTGGTGCCTGTGTTTCTTTTTTCATTTGTTTCTATGCTTACTCACATTATCAGCCCAGCAGCTAAATTATTTTATGAGTTCTTTTTCACCTGATCTTCAACAGAAGGCTTTAGACAAAAATTCTCTCTAATTTTACTTCATATTTGCTCTCTTCTTCAGCGTCCTTAATGATGTTTCCTAAGGCAGATGTTTTCCAATAAAAATTAGAATGAATATTTTCCTAGCTTTCAATTTGATGCTGCTGTGTCCCACAACTCCAGGGAGACATTTGCCTTTGTCTTTTTGAATGACCCTCCATCACACCACTCACACCCAGGAAACACAAATGACACTCACTCCATGGGTTAGTGGGATGCAGCAGCTTTGTCTCATCTCACTCACCCTTTTTTGGTGTGCTGCACATCTAAATCTTTAAAGTTTCCAGGCTAAAGGGAACTTGCGAATAGCTGTTATTATACAGGTCTAAATACCTTGTCTCTAGTATTTAAAAACAATTGTTACAGTTTCTGTTTCTCATTTGTTTGTTTTTTTCTTTGTTGTTTTTGGTTTATATAGACACAGACAATAGTTTAGTGGTTACCAGAGGGTAAGGGGAGAGGCGGATGACAGAAGAAAGTAAAGGGGGTCAAATATATGGTGATGGAAGGAGAACTGACTCTGGGTGGTGAACACACAATGGGATTTATAGATGATGTAATACAGCATTGTACACCTGAAAACAATTGTTACAGCCAATGTGATTATTTTAAATTAATGATATTTAATATTTTACAGAGGAGTATGCCATTATAAAATATTAAACTAGAAGAAGGTGCTACTTACTAGTATCTTCCAAAAGATATGTCTCCTTGGGCGAATGTTGAAGCACAGATGTCAATTACAGTGTCAGTTGACTTCTTCATCTAACGTTTGCTTCTAATGAAAACACGCATGGTATTTTGAAGGATTTATGTCCAAGGAGAGCCTTTTGATTTGCTACTCACATGCCAGAGACAGTGACTGAAGGATCCATTGTTAGTCTCTATAGCTCCCAGCTTCCCTTGCAGTTCAGTTTGCCCTTCACTTCACCTATGGATTGTGGGTAGAAGGAAAAGGGATAGCTTTGGGCCAAGGCAACTAACTGTCGCAGTCTGCCTCCTCCCTCTCTTCCCTGCTGCAGTGGCCTGGGAGGCTTGGTAGTTCAGCTCTAAGATGGAGAAAGTTTCCCGTAGGGCTTCAGACTGGAATGTGAGCAAGAGGGAAACATTTATTGGGTCACGTTTCTGAGATTTGAGGGTTAATACGTGGTCATTGTGGTATAGCCCAACCTAGCTAAAACAATAATACATATAGTATTTTTTAGGGACTATAGAACCATATATATATATATATATATATATATTATGTATTTGAATGCAGTTAAATATAACTGTGTCCTTCTACGTTTCCTACATTCCGTGGCAAAAAAAAAAGTGCAAATATTCTTCTATGTATTCTTCTGTTTATATTTTTCTACATATTCTTTTTTATTTTTATATTTAGTTTTTACATTTTGTTCGTATTAAAATTTCATTTAAAACGTTTAATGCATCTCACACAAGATAGCATCTTACATTGGATGAAATATTTTTGATAATTTGGAAGCATTTTTTAGATCTTATACCAATTTCAGATTATTAGTAGGTAAATAGATTATCATTGATCTGTAATTACGCTTGTTCTTTTTAAAGATTTTTATTAAAAAATATAGTTAGCATACAATGTTATATTAGTTTCAGGGCACAATATAGTTATTCAACATTTATATACCTAAAGAAGCGATCACCATGATAAGTCCAGCAACCATCTGACACTGTACCACACTATCGCAATATTATTGCCTATATTCCCTATGCTGTACATTACATCCCCATGACTCACTTATTTTATACCTGGAAATTTGGACCTATTATTCCCCTTCAGCTTTTCCTTCCATTTAAAATTTTTCAATTACAGTTAACATTCAATATTATTTTTATTTATTTTATATTAATTTCAGTTGTAGAGCCTAATAGTGGTTAGATATTTATATAATTTAAGAACTGATCCCCTTGACTAGCCTAGTACCTACCTACCTGGCACTATACGTAGTTATTACCATATTATTGACTATATTCTCTATCTTAGTTTACATCCCCATGACTATTTTGTAACTACCAATTTGTACTTCTTAATCCCTTCACTTTTTCCACCATGCCCCCATCACCTCCCATCTATCGGCCCAACAAATCTAGTACCCATCTGACACCATACATAGTTCTTACAATATTATTGACTATATTCCTTATGCTGTACCCTACATCCCCATGACTACTGTGTAACAAAGAGTTTGTACTTCTTAATCTCTTCCCCTTTTTTACCCACCCCCAAACACCCCTCCCACCTGGCAACCATCAAAATGTTCTTTGTACCTATGAGTTTGTTTCAGTTTTGTTTGTTTGTTTATTTTGCTCTTTAGATTCCACATATAAGTATCTGTCTTTCTTTGTCTGACGTACTCCATTCAGCACAATCACCCCTCCCCCCAGGTCCATCCATGCTGCTGCAGATGTCAAGAACCCATTCCCTTCCATGGCCAAACAATATTCCATTATATACATGTCCCATCTCCTCTTTATCCATTCTCCCATTGACAGTCACCCAGGCTGCCTCAACATCTTGGCCACTTTAAACAATGCTGCAATCAACTTATGGATGCACACATCCTCTTGAATTAGCATTTTTAGTTTTTTCAGATAAATACCCAGAAGTGGGATTACTGGGTCCTTCTTTGCCTCTGGTTATAGCCTTTGTTTTAAAGTGTTTTGTCTGGTATAAGCTTGTTTTATTTTTATTTTTATTTTTTATTTCCATTTTCATGAAATATATTTTTCCATCCCTTTACTTTCTGTCTGTGTGTCTTTTAATCTGAAGTGTGTCTCCTGTAGGCAGCATATGTAAGAGTTTTCTTTTCTTATTCATTCAGCCCTCTTATGTCTTTTGATTGGAGCATTTAATCCATTTACACTGAAAGCAGTTGTTGATAGATATGGAGCTATTGCCATTTTATTATTCATAATTTTGATTTTTTTTCTTCTGTCTGATAGAAGTCCCTGTAAGATTCCTGGTAATACTTGTTTGGTAGTGATGAACTCCTTTAGATTTTTCTTGTCTGGGAAGCTCTTTACCTGTCCTTCGATTTTAAATGATAGCCTTGCTGGGTAGAGTATCTTTGGTTGTACATCATTGCTTTTCATCACATTGAATATTTTGTCAATCCCTTCTGGTCTGCAAAGTTTCTGTTGAGAAATCAGCTGACAATCTCATGGTATCTCCTTTATAAGTTACTAGTTACTTCTCTCTTGTTGCTTTTAGGATTCTCTCTTTATCTTTAACTTTTGCCATTTTAATTTTAATGTGTGTTGGTGTGGACCTTTTTGGGTTCATCTTGTGTGGGACTCTCTGAACTTTCTGGGCTTGTATGTCTATTTCCTTCACCAGGTTAGGAAGGTTTTCAGTCATTATTTCTTCAGATACATTCTCAATCCCTTGCTTTCTCTCTTCTTCTGGTACCCCTATGATGCAAATGTTGTTATGCTTGATGTTGTCCCAGAGATCTTGTAAACTATTCTCATTTTTTTTGGTTCTTTTTTTCTTTTTGCTGTTCTGATTGGGTGATTTCTGCTACTTTGTTTTCCAAATTGCTGATTTCATCCTCTGCTTTATCTAGTCTACTGGTGATTCATTTTAGTGCATTCTTCATTTCAGTTATTGTATTCTTCACATCCAAATGGTTCTTTTTTATTGTTTTTATATTCTCTTTTATGCTTGCTATCCCTTTGTTGAAGTTCTCACTAAGTTCCTTGAGTATCCTTATAACCATTGTTTTAAACTCTGTATCTGCTATGTTGTTTTCCTTTATTTCATTTAGTTCTTTTTTCTAGAATTTTCTCCTGTTTTTCATTTGGGACATATTTCTTTGCTTCCTCATTTTGGCTACCTCTCTGCATTTGTTTCTATGTATTAGGTAGATCTGCTATGTCTCTTAGTCTTGGCCAGGTGGCCTTATATAGTGAGTGCCCTGTGGGCCCTGGCACACTCTCACTGGTCACTTGCTCCAGGTGCTCCAGGAGTGTTGCTTTTTTAGATTGTATGTGGATTATTATAGTTGATTGCTTTTGGCACATCAGTGGGTAGGATTTTTTCTCAGGCTGTTTGACTGTCAGTTTAGCCCAAGCTGGGATTTGTCCCAGCTGGCTCTGGTGCCTGTTGCGACTGCCTTTTTTGTGCTGCTTGTGGGGCTAATTGGGTGGTGCTCTACTGTGATCTGACACCCACCTCTAAGTATGTTGGCTCTGGGGCCCCTTGGGAAGGGCTCCGGTGCAGGCCTGGGTCACTCACTGCTTGTGGCCAGTCAGGGACTACCTGATAGGAGCTACAAAGTAATCCATGGTTGTTCGCTGCCTGTGAACAACCTGGGGTTGTGTGGGAGAGTCCACAAAGATGGTTGCCACCAGACCAGGCATGGGATAGCTCCACAGAAAGCCAGGACATTCCGAGGCTTGCTACCACCTGCCAGTTCCCTCAAGGTTTAGCCACTGATAAAGCCTGGTATAGTATGCAAATTGGGTGACTCAGAGTTTCAGGGAGTCACTAGAGGTGGGTAGGGTTGTGTTCACCAGTTAGTGTAGATTCTGGTTTGGTTCCAGTGCTGACCCTGGAGCTACTCAGCAAAATTTTCAGAGTGCATTGAAGACAGTCACTACCCACTTGGGGCCTGCAAACTCTAATAGTTTTACAAGAAAGGGTGCAATGCAGACATGTCTGGCTGCTTGTGGAGAAAGTGCCTCCAGTGTTGGGGAAGTTGAGTGGGGCAGGGACCTAGTCGAGCTCACCAGACCAATCAGATTCAGATTTGGCCTGTGAGAGAGAGTTCAACACAAGAAAGTTGGCATCTGCCTACTGGCTGCACAAGAGAAGGACCCAATACAGGGAAAACGGTGACTGTCTTCCCACCCTTGCCTCAAAGCCACATGCCTTAGTCTTCCCCTGTATGCCTCTAATACTACCCCAAGTTACCATCCCTCTACCGGAGCCCAAGGTGAGTGTCTGTGAGTAAATGAGTCAGTGCACAGTCCCTTTAAGAGGACATGTATGTTTCCTGCAAGCTTCTGTCCCACCAGGATGGATGGTCAGAATCCCCACTGTTTTTCACAGCCAAATATTGTGGGGGCTCCTCTTTTGGGCACCAGTACTCCAGGCTGGGATATTTCACTCCTCCAGGGGCAAGCTCTGTGACTGAGGTAGCCCTCCTTATTCTCAGCCACGACACAGAGGTTTGGCTGGCCTGTTCCACATCTCTGCCCCTCTTACCAGTCTCAATGTGGCTTCTTCTTTATATTTTTAGCTATAGGACTTCTGTTCAGCTAGACTTCAGATGGTTCTCCAGGTTTATTGTTTTATAATTTAGTTGTAATGTTAATGTATTCACAGGAGGATGCAGGCACAGCATTTATCTACTCTGCCATTTTTGATCTGCCCTGTAATTACACTTGTTAATAGAATGTCAGGCCATGTTTTGTTTTTTTGTTTGTTTGTTGTTTTAAGTAGCTGTACCCAATTTAAATCTACTTCTTATACAGGTTCTGAACATTATGTTCTAACTCCTCATTATTAGGATTTCTGATCTCATTGCATTTTCTTCCAATTTCACCCTCACCCTTTCACATGAGAATTTCTCCTCAGCATTGCTTTTCCAGCTATTACTTTTAGATCCCTAGAGCACAGATCTCAAAATATGACCCATGGAAGATTCCACTTCTCCTTTCTCCACAGTTGCCCCAGGCCTCCAGACTTCCAGGGGCCATGTGCCTTTGCACACAATGAAGCCTCTCATCTCTGAGACTCTTGTTTTGTTTATTTGATTCCTCAGTCATTCAATGTCAAATCCTCAGCAGAGTTGGGGAGAAAGGTCAATACTCTTAGGTGGTAACAGCAATAGAGTGTAAAAACCATCATTATACCTTCGTTTCTGAAGTTACATTTCATAATCAAATATCATAATACACTGTGAAAATTCTAGGAATTCTAGGAATACTTGGTTTACTAAGAAGTTTCCACAATTAAACTTTTCTTGAGTTCCTGAATGAACAGAGTTTGAAAAATTCATAAGTTCATTATTACTAGGTAGCTAACTTCTAACATACCACACATAGTTTTACAGATTCACTTAGAATTCCTGGAAGTTCTTCTAACATAGCCTCTTCTATAGGCTTTCCCCATATTTTCAAGCAGTTGGGTGTCAAGTTTGGAGTAAAGCTCAAAACCAAAAAGACGTCAAAGAATGAGCTGAACAACGTGTGTGTATGTGTGTGTGTGTGTGTGTGTGTGTGTGTGTGTGTGTTATAAAGAAAGTAAAAACTCCCTCTTCTCTGTTCTGTGTTCTCAAAAGGAGTTTTAATAATGTCAAGTGGAGGACTATTTTTCATATTCGGAACAGTAATGGTTGGTATATTAATAGAAGTGAGCCCAGAATCACACCTATCACCAGGATGCAAGCTATGGCCAGAAGAGATGGGATTAAGCAGCAGAGAGGATTATAATGGTCATTTGAGAGCTCATGGCTCCTGAATTATTAGGTTGGTGCAAAAATAACTACGGTTTGAAAGGTTAAAAATAATTGCGAAAACAGCAATTACTTTTGCACCAACCTAATAAATGGGCGAAAGCTCATCTCTCCACTACATTTGTAGTGTGTATATTCCCTACATGTAGTCTGGGGGGACATGAGTTATACCACCAAATAAAAATGTGTATAGAAGGCGATGTTGAATAGGACTTTTCTCAAAGTTCTGGAACCAGTGAGAGTACTTTGAAATTGGAAACTGTATATTTCAGTGGTTAATAACTTGCACTTTAGAGCAAGTCTGCCTGGGTTTGAATCTGGTTGCTCTACTTCTTGGTATATAATCTTCAGTAGATTCCATA
Source organism: Rhinolophus sinicus (assembly GCF_036562045.2). Lineage (NCBI taxonomy): Eukaryota > Metazoa > Chordata > Mammalia > Chiroptera > Rhinolophidae > Rhinolophus > Rhinolophus sinicus. The sequence continues at coordinate 110,055,423 of NC_133755.1, forward strand.
AACTTTGTCCTTTAGTTTCTTCATCTGTAAAATGCGGTGTTGTGAACATTAAATGAGCTAATACATACAAAATAATCTGAACAGCTTCTGGCACATAAAAGTTAGCTATGAGGATGGTAATAACGACCATGATGATGACAGTGATTACTAGAGAGCTCCAAGGTGAGGAAAGAAAGCCAATTCATGATCTATGTTTTAAAGTAAATATTCAACAATTGATCTAGGCCTCATTTAGAGGTGGCAGAACTGGCCTTTTAAAACCTCCAGCAAACATGTCAAAACTCCTTTCTTTATCTCACAGACATATTCAGTATTACGTTAGGATAATTCTGGGTACCAGAATGCGGAATAGGTTTAACACAATAGTGGTTTTGTCTTGCATACATAAAGTCTGTATCTATGTTACTGGTCAGAGGGTGGCTTTCCTCTCTGGAGCCATTTAGGAACCAAAACTCCTTGTGTGCTATATTCTGACCATCTCTCCGGACATAGCAATCATCTGAAACAACTGACAGAATGAGGAAGAGAAAGCAAGAAGTCACCGGCTCCTTAAAAACCTGGTCCTGGAGAGGATATGTGACCTCCATTCTCATTCCATGGGTAAGAACAAGGTATATAGTCTCACCTACATGGCAGTGTGGCTGGGAAGCATAGTTTCTGCCAGGGTCATGGTATCTCAAAGACATGAGATGAGGAGCACGCACTTTCATAGACAGCTAGCGCTCCTTTAAAGGAGGGAAGAAGGGAGGAGCTAGGATAGGAAACTGAATTTCAAGATGGGGATACCAGGTGTCTCATTGTTGACCAAATATTCTTGAAGCTCCTGAACTGAAAGAACCACCCTGACCCCTGAGGCAGAAGGTGAGGGAGGTCTTAGGAGATCTTGATGTGTGTACTTTATAGTTAGGAGGTCAAATGTAAACATGAAGACCCGTGCTTATTTATTACCTGGTTATTTCATCAAGCAGAGGCCTCAGTAGTGCAGCTGAATCATGAAGTGTTTGGCAATCCTGGTTTTGGATGCTTGGGAAGAAAATGGTGACAGGCTCCCCATCCATCAGAGGGCTCACACAAGGGGCTCAGCGGTTCCTGTGGCTCTGTAAGAAAGGACGTAACAGTTAGAGAAAGAGGCAGAAGATACAGAGCTCTTCAGGCAGCCGCTGGCCAGGCAAAGGCATGCCCCTCAGAGGGTATTGGAGACAATGACTCAAGTGTAGCCCAAAAGATGTGGATGACCCTCTATAAAGGGCTCCTCAGTAAAGGAGGAGGTCAAGGCGAAGCTGAAACGTGACCCATGTACAACATCTATTCAGCAACTACCATATTGGTGGAGACCCCACCAAGTAGATTTTAGGGTTACCTTCTCCCATTAACAGGCAACCAACTATGTCAGACCCCTGCCACTTTTTCTCTTTCTTCTTCCCACATAGCACTGATAGGAAGAGGGATGGGAGGAGTAAAAGAGCAAACTGTACCTCTTTGGAATTACAGGTCCCATAGACCAAAGATTAAGGTTGAACTGTGGGGAAGGAAACCTGAGAGCAGAATTTACAATTAGAAGAATTGAATGATGCTGTTCTAATTTATAAAAGGGACTAGAAAGCTATGGGATGTCCAGTGATAACAAGGGATTGAACAAGGAAATTCAACGGTTTATAGTTAAATACAGTGACAGGAAACAAAACAAAACAAAATGCAAAAACCCAACATGTCATGTATGTCCCTATTAGGACCAGACTTGTGTGAACTGGTTTCCTAAACTCATAAGTGTAAAAGCTGGAAGTGGGGCTACAAGACATCCTTTCCCTCTAGAATCTGTTTGTATTGATTGACTCACATGGGGCTCATCAGTTGACTCGTATCTGCCAACACGTGTTTTCCATGGGGAGGAAGTGGACTCTGTGCCTGACAAGCTTTGTAATATTTCAGAGCCTGAGGGGTCTTGCTGTGGGGCACAGAGGAGAGAGAGGGAAAGAGAAAGGAAGAAACTAATTTTCTCCTTCCAGGTGGTATTAAGAGCCTTGGGGCTGGTATGATTGGAGGAGAACTGCCCTTTGGAGCAGCAGAGACTAGGGAGAATCTGGGGAATTTAGATATTTAGGAGGGACTTTTTACGAACTAGGAACTCCTGCCTGAGCAGGTGAGGCCTTAGAGCTAATGAAAAATCAGTTTAATGGTTTAAATGTTGTCATTTGTATCTACCTGAAGACATGTCATTTTCAAAGATGAATAATTAAGAGGAATATTTATTCATTTTTATTAAAATATATATTGAATATGTACTATGTGTCATGCACTGTGCTAGATCCAGGGCATATAATGGAGAGTAGAATATCTAAGATCTGCTGGCAAATTTGTGAAAATAAATACGGGAGCTTTAAATAGGCGCCTGATCTGGTCTGAAGGTAGAAGAGAATGGTTCAGGGAAGTGACAAAAAAGTGCAGTGTGTTAGAATAATGGAAAACAGTGTTTTTCATGTTTAGGAATTTCTTTAATGTTGTTTTAATACTCCTTTCACAATAAATAATAATCATAAAAGGAAAGAAATGAAAATCTTGGCACAGTGAACCAAATGGATAACTGCTTTCCTGTTTCTCTTTAGAGTCCAAGTACATTAAAAATCATTTAACTCTCTGATGAAAGGTCTTCATCACCTCATTTCTACTTTCACTGTTTAATCCAGAGAACATCTTCCATTTGTTCGTTTTTCCTTTCATGCCATTTCATGCTGGGTCCTGCCACATTCTGTTCATTTCCCTTTGAAACAAACCATATTAAAGATTTCATCTTGGTCTCTATGGTAATTTCAAAATCTTTAAGTAGTGTCAGAGGAAGACTCTTAAACTAAGTTTTAGATTTATCACCTTTCCTTGTTATATCCTGAAAAGAGAAGAAAAAGAGATCAGTAGTGACTTTTAAGGAATGAATCAAATTATCTGAGGAACTCAAAAGACAGGAGTGCTTTGAAAGCAAATGAGAAGTCTCTTATGATTGTCAAGCTAAACCTGAAAAAAGTAGATTTAGGTGCTCAGGTGGAAGCAGAAGAAGCTGAAAAGACATTTAAGCTAAGCGTGCATTAGAGTGTCTCTAATTCACACCTATTCCTTACACACACACACACACACACACACACACACACTTACCACTACTCATAGGGCTTCAAGACGCATAGGTAGTAAAATAGACTGAACATTTCTAAATGGCCAGGGGGCAGAGTAAGGACTAAACATGTGCCATTATTAATAAATTTAGACTTTAGTAGAAACACTTAAGCGGCTAGTGACAAAAAAACCTTCCTTTGGAAAATAAAGGTTTTCTGTTCATTCCAATGTAATACCATGAGCAGTCCACCCTCAGTGAAGTATATGTGATTCTCCTCAATCCATGATACAGACAGCAATCTAATCACAGGAATGTAAAACAAAAATATTAAAGTCAAACTAAATTATTCTATTGGGACTCCCTTACAATATGTGCTTGAATTGAGGAAGCCCTCAAGGATTTGCGCAATCCTAGGCCAACTTCTGTCCAATGCAGGTGGGAGTTCCTGAGAGTGGCTGTCACTAGGGAAGTGGAACTTTTTTGACCATGATTTCAATGCATAGGACAAGTTGTAGGACAAAGAAGTGAAAGAAACACAGAGAAAGAAGAAAGACTAGCGAGTTCATTCCCTCCATGGTGACAAGATAAAATAAATAAATGAATAGTTGTAGATAATGCCTTTGCTGATTACAAAATGACTATTTTGCTGTCTATAAATAATTTTTTTTCTTGAATTGGTTCCTGAGCTAAATAAAGTTTTTACTTCACTTTTTAAGGTTCCATTTAATAATCTAAATTCAAATTTATAGAAAAGAGCTATATATTTTATAGAAAAAATGCTATGCTTGTATGCTCAGTAGGAGGTCTTTGCTTAGGACACACATTGCTTTGAAAATATACAATGTATTTCTGTAGGGAGATAGCTAATTAAAATGTGAAAAATCTTATAAAAGTCGATAAAATATTTATGAATATACGCAAAAATAGACTTACTTGGATGTTTAATGCAGTGTTGAAAATATAGAAATTTGTGTAGTACTCTTTTGACTTAAGATGTGACAAAGGGCATTTTCTTGTCTTAAACTTTACTTTCTTAGCATGTGTGGTTCTACAAATCTGGTATATAGCTGCAGGCATTGGCTTGGTGTAGGGGATATGAAGGTGTGTGGAAACTTGCCAGGATGCTTCTGTTAATTAGGTTATTCATTGGTTTGTTAGAAACTGTTGGCACCTTTTTAAAAAATATTTTTTAAAAAATTTCAATTACACTTGACATACAATATTATATTAGTTTCATAGTGATTATATAACTTACGAAGTGGTCATCCCAATAAATCTAGTACCCATTTGACACCATACGTAGTTATTACAATATTATTGACTATATTCCCTATGCTGTACTTTACATCCCCATGACTGTTTTTATAACTGGTAATTTGGACGTCTTAATCCCTTCCCCTTTTTCACCCATCCCCCTAAACTTCTTCTTATCTGGCAACCATTAGATTGTTCTCTGTATCTATGAGTTTGTTTCTGTTTTATTTGTTCATTTATTTTGTTCTTTAGATTCCACATATAAATGAAATCATATGGTATTTCTCTGTCTGACTTATTTCACTTAGCGTAATACCCTCTAGGTCTATTCAGGTTGCAGATGGCAAAATTTCATTCTTTTTCATGACTGAGTAATATTCTATGTAAATAAGTACTACTTCTTTATCGATTCATCTGTTGATGGACACTTAGGTTGCTTTCATATCTTGGCTATTGTAAATAATACTGTGGTAAACATAGGGATGTTTATGTCTTTTACAATTAGTGTTTTGGGTTTCTTTGGATAAATACCCAGAAGTGTTATTGCTGGGTCCTTCTTTACCTCTTGTTATAGACTTTATTTTAAAGTCTATTTGTCTGATATAAGTATTGCTACCCCAACTTTGTTTTTCATTTCCATTTGCATGAAATATTATTTTCTATCCCTTTACTTTCAGTCTGTGTGTGTCTTTCCATCTGAAGTGAATTACTGTAGCATATGTATGGGTCTTGTTTTCTTATCCATTCTGCTATCCTATGTCTTTTGATTGGAGCATTTAATCCATTTACATTTAAAATGATTATTGATAGGTATGTAGTTATTGCCATTTTATTATTATATTTTTGATTTTTTCCCTTCTTCTTATTAAAGATGCCCCCTTAATATTTCTTACAATAATAGTTTTCTGGTGATGAGCTCCTTTAGCTTTTTTTTATCTGGGAAGCTCTTTATCTGTCCTTTGATTCTAAATGATAACTTTGTTGTAGGTCCTTGCTTTTCATCATGTTGAATATTTTAAGCCAGTCCCTATGGTCGGCAAAGTTTCTGTTGAGAAATCAGCTGACAATATGGGAACTCCCTTTTAAGTTACTAGTTGCCTTTCTCTTGCTTCTTTTAGGATTCTTTCTTTGACTTTAGCCTTTGACATTCTAATTATAATGTGTCTTGGTCTGAACCTGTTTGGATTTATCTTATTTGGGACTCTCTGTGCTTCCTGGATTTATATGATTATTTCCTTCACTAGGTTAGGGAAGTTTTCTGCTACCTTGTCTTCCAAATCCCTGATTTGATCCTCTGCTTCATCTGATCTACTGTTTGTTCCCTCTTATGTATTCCTCATTTCAATTATTGTATTCTTCATTTCTGACTGGTTTATTTTTTATGTTTTCTATCTCCGTTTTTTATGTTTCCTATTTCTTTGTTAAAGTTCTTATTGAGTTCATCTACTCTTTCTCCAAGTTCATTTGGCATCCTTATAACTAGTGTTTGGAACTCTGTATCTGGTGAATTGTCTCCATTTTTTTACTTCTTTTTATGAAGTTTTGTCCTGTTCTTTCATTTGGGACATGTTTCTTTGTCTTCCCATTTTGGCTGCCTCCCTGTGTTTGTTTCTGTGTACTAGGTAGAGCTGCTTTGTCTCCCAGTCTTTGCCAGGTGGCCTTATATAGTAGGTATACTGTGGGGCCCAGGGGCACAGTTGCCTGGTCACCTGAGCTGGGTGCTCCAGGAATAGCCCTTGCATGGTTTGTGTGTGTCTTCCTATTGTAGCTGACCCTTGATTGCTGTTGGCATGTCAGTAGGGGATTGACCCTCAGGCTGATTGGCTATAAGGAATAGCCTTGACAACAGGAGCTATTGTACAGGGGCTGAACCCTTGGAGCAGGATTTGCTTTAGTGGGGCTCTGGTGCTTGCCAAATCTACCCTTTGGGTGTGTCATTTGTGGAGGTGCTTGGGTGGCACTCTGGTGTGGTCTGAAGCTGGCTACCAGGTGTGTTGGTTCTGGGTTTTCTTTGGGAAGGGGTGGCTTTGGTGCAGGCCGAGGTCAGTCATTGCCTGTGCCATGCTTAGGGCTACTCGGTATGAGCAGCTGTTTGCCACTTGTGTTGGGATTGGAGGCACCTGCGAGAGGTAAGCTGCAAACCAAGGCCAGCTGCTACTAGTGTCAGGCTTAGGGCTGCTTAGGAAGAGGTATGGGCCATGCTGAGGCCCGCCACTGCTTATTTGGGGTTTTTGAACCTTTGAGAGATTTTAGGAATGTCCATAGCACAAGCTGATACAGGCCGTTTGCATGGAAAAGCCACTGGAAGCAACTTGGTTTGTTCTGAAAGTCAGATGGGGCAGGGTCTCAGGGAATCAGCAGGGCAGGGCAAATAGTGTTAGGTTGATGGAGACTCAGACTTAGTGCCCACCTGCACCTATGCATGCAGGCTGGGTCAGGGGAGGGCTCAGCAAAGGAACAAAATTGTGCCTGCCTGGACAGAACTTCCCCATCCAACCTTCCTTCCAAAGCTAGACAATTCAGTTCCTCCCCATATGTCCCTGGTGCCTTTAGAGCTGTTACCCCAGCACTGGAGCTCAGAGTGAGTGTCTGTCAGTGAGTAAATCTGTGTATGAGCCCTTTAAGAGGTGTGCCTGGGACTCCAGCCATCCTCTGTCTCACATAGACACAATGTCGCCTGATTTTCACAGCCAGAAGTTGTGGCGAGTTCTCTTCCTGGCCCTTAAGCTCTGGGCTGGGGAGTCTGGTGTGGGGCTGGGGCCCTTACCTCTTCATGGAGGTACCTCTGCAGCTGAGATTTCCCTCCTGAATTTTAGTCACCACACATGGGTGTGGGACCAGCCCATTCCACTTCTCTATCTCCCCATCCATCTTGACATAGCGATCAACCATACATCCTTGTTATAGCACTCTGTTCAGCTAGACTTCAGGGGATTCTCAATGATGGTTGTTCTGTAGTTTAATATAGTTGTAATTATGATGTGGTTGTGGGAGGAGGTGAGCACAGTGTTTACCAACCTGTCATCTTGACCAGAAGCCCTAAACTGTTGGGCTCTCACAAAGTAAGATGATTGACAGAAACCCAAAACATTGGCTAAGTTAAAGGTTGTAACTTATGGGAGGTAAATACTCCTGCTAATTGACTCAGAGAGACTTGCTCACCCTATTTGCAATGCAGGAGCTGGACAGGTCTCCCCAGCTGTGGGAGCTGCTAGGCAGGACTTATGGATCAAGGAGTAGAGGCCTCTCTCCCAAAGATGATGGAGGGTGGAACTGCGCTGAGCATGCCAAATTTATTGTTAAATTCCCAAGCCAATAAATTACTCTACGTCCCTGGATAAAAGAGAGTAAGGGGGAGGGAAGAAGGCAGGAAAATCCCTCTTCATTTTAACAAGAACAGCTGAGAAAATGTGTTTCTCTGTAGTAGAAATGACTCCTTAATCCCTTTAGATTTTTTCATTCAACACTCTTGGTGGTTGCAGCACATGGTTCAAGGTGGCTTTGAGGGATTAAGCATCAACAATGTAACACATGTAATGCAATGGAATTGGTAGTGTTATTTTATGTTGCTTTGAATCCTAATGTTTTCTTTTGGGTCCTGGGCCCAGAGTTGTGCTAATATGCTTGCATGTATTAAGCTTACTATAAACTAACTGGTAAAAATGCTGACAAATAAGTCACTAAGATCTTCATACTTTACTTTAAATGGTCCAGTTCCACAAACAAATCAATTGACATTTTGTCTTGCCCTACAGATGTTTGTTCAAATATATCAGTTACATCATCTTTTAGAGTTTTATATCCCAGATTTTATTCCAAACAAAAATAAAAGACATTTATGGGTCTTTGAAACATAGGAAATGTGGTATTCAGATAAGATACAAACATAAAAATTTCTTCAGGCATTTCCATTTCTGTCACAACATAAACCAAACAACTATATCTATATATATATATATATATATATATATATATATATATATATAGAGAGAGAGAGAGAGAGAGAGAGAGAGAGAGAGAGAAAGAGAAAGAGAAAGAGAGAGACACAGAGACAGAGAGACAGAAAGAGAGACTGATAGTGGTATTTTCTATTATGAGGACCAAGCGGGTTATGATTTCCCAAAATTGGAGCTGTTTTTTGTAAAAGTAATCAATAAGAGACCTAAAAGTTAAACTGTCTCTATGCCAAATCAACACATTGTTTTTATAAAACCTACAAACCTTATATGCTGTTCAACTAAAACTGATATCAACTGTAATTGAAAAATAAAAAAATAAAATTGAAAAAAGCAAAAAAAAACCAACTTTACAAATCTTAGTTTTCAAAATGATACTAAAGAAATAAACATGATTGAAGTACAAATATGGTAGGCATTAGTGCCTCAATTTCTACTGACTTCTAAAAAACAACTTTCAAAACAGAACTTAAGTACTGAGCTAGGAGTCTCAGAAATAGCGATTTGGTGACTGTTAGAAGATTTCCTACAATTTTTGAGGGGAAAAATTGTTCTTGGCTGTGACATGTGAGTACATATAGGTACTGAAAACAGCTGACTAGAATCACAAAATAAAAGTGTGTATAGTACACATTATACTGTATATCAAGGCTGACCTAGAGTTGGCCTTGTTTCCCCTTCATTTGTAGGAAGGTGCAAGGGTGCCCTCTTGGGCCTTGGTGAAAAGTTTCCCAGCTGAAACAGGGATAGCAGCTGCATAATTGACCAAAATCAGGTTTGCCAGTAGTTGCCAATCCTACCTCCACTGTCCCCCAGGCCCTTTGTAACAATGCGGGACATTACCTTGCTGGCCAACTCCGTCTCCTCAATCAGAACACCTTACAGCTGTTTAGTGACAGATGGGCTTGTCCTTCGACTCTTTTGGCCATCGTAATAATGTTCCTTAGCTAAACTACGCAATGCTGGATAGTCATAGGGTGGGAATGCACCCAGGACTACCCCTTAGAAGCTGTTGCAGTTGCGCTGAAGAAAGACAGTTGCCACCTGAACTAGGGCGGCAGTGGCAGAAGTGGAAGAAGTAGTTGGACTTGGGGCATTTTGAAGATAGGGCTGACACGACTTGCCTATGGGTTGGGTTTGGAGTGTAAGGGAAAGTGGAATAAAGGACAACACTTAGCTGTAGGACCTGTGCTTGAGGAACCACCCATTGCTTCAATATTTTTTTTATCTAAAAAAAAAAAAAAAAAGAATAAAAGAAAAAGGTAATAACTGAATCTTTCCTTGTGAAATGACGCACTCTATGGAAAATTTCTTTAAAAAGAATTCAGCACTGCACTTCAAAAGATTCTCATTACTAATGACCTCACTCAAGTTCATAAGAGATTTTTCTGCTTGAGAAAGGCAGCAAATACTGGCACAAAACTGGCTGGTGAGATGAACTTGTGATTTGAAAGGACTCCCTGCTAGGGAAAAAGCCTTATTAACTGCTGTATGCAAAGTATATCATCTCTAGGGACAGTAGACTAGTGGAGTCTGGGTCTAGCATTAAGCCATATTCCTTGAAGGAGAAGTAATTTTCAGAGAAAGGATTTGTTTTTTTTCCTTCAGAGAAAGAAATATGTCTAAAATTACCAGTATAGAGGGGTTCTTTTCTCTTAAATTTTGTGTTTTATGGAGAATTTTGTTAAGATTTTTGGAGCATCAGTTACAGTTATTGCTTCATGAAGATAACAGGAAAAAGCAGCTTATTTCTCACTTGTTACATTCTTTCCATGTAGGAAATTTAGTTCTTATAAATAGTAAAATTAAAAGGCAGTTTTCACTGTAGCACAGTCAGGTTCTCTACCTATTTTTAATGCCAGCATGTATTTCTAAGAATAGCACATCATGATTCGAAAATGATAAGGCACACAAATATGTGTACTGTTTAAATTTGGGAAACTAATAAAGAGTTCCATTACACTTTATCCCACGAGGCAAAGATGAACACGGGTCATTGTGGCCATATTATGTTACAGTCCCATGATATACTGTGTCAGCTGTTCCCTCGCTCATTCACACACACAGACCACAGCTACTTAATATACAGTTAAGCACGTTTCCTAAAACAAAATGAAAATTCATTCAAACACTGAACAGATGTGAATAAAAAGAAGAGGGTAGTTTAAAAATATTTCTGTTGCTATCAGCAATCATTTCGTCTCATGAATGGCATTTGGCTATTGGTGCAGAATGTGAATAAGGCTGGTTTGGTTACTGTGGATGTTGGAACAATGACAACTTTCCCATTTTCAATCCATGAGATTGTTTATTGAAAGTTCATCTTGCTTTTCAAACAATATTTTAAAGAAAGCATTAAATTAAAATTACAAGTAATTTATATAGATCAGGAGATGGTTTTAGTCCCATAGACATAGCCATATACAAAATGTTACAGAAGGTTCTTTTAAAAATACATTTTTTGTAAATAGTTCCTAAACCTGAAAATAGCTATATTGCTGTAAAAATTTCCTTTTGAACCACATTCAACCAGATACTTTAAATAATCAGGAATAGTTTCTTTTTTCTTTCGTAAGGTACTATTTCATTTAGATTACTGAGAAATTAGAAAACAAATGTACTCTGGAAAATTGATTGCATATGCCAATTATTTGATATTCAGAGTAATATAATATTGATAAGAGGAAATAAATTTTTCAAGTACAAAATCTTTATGAATAGGGGCATAGTTTCATAAGAAGTCCATCCAAATAAGACTAGAATCAGAAAGCCTTACATCTCATATTAACTACGAATGACATGGGGCATGTATATCTCTAAATTACATGGATAATAAACTTTGTGTAACAGAACTGTATTAGTCAAAGTTCTCCAGAGAAATAGAACCAATAGGGTGTGTGTAGGTAGATTTGTTTTAAGCAATTGGTTCCACGTGATTGTGGAGGCTGCAAGTCCAAAGCCTTCAGGGTAGACCAGCAGGTAGGAGACGCAAGGAAGAGTTGATGTTGCACTTCAAGTCTGAAGGCAGTTTGTTGGAAGAATTTCCTCTTTCTTGGTAGAAGTCAATCTTTTTTCTTAAGACATTTAACTGATTTGATGAGGCCCATACATGTTATGGAGAATAAATCTATTTACTCAAAATCTGATTTAAAGGTTAATCTCATATAAAAAAAATATCTTCACAGTAACATCCAGATGTGTTTGACCAACTGTCCGGGTACTGTGGCCGAGCCACATTGACACATAAAATTAACCATCACAAGAACATAGTAAATCAGCTACTCCCATGCATTGATGGTGGTGTATGAACACTTAGCAACTTCAATTATTTTGGAAAATAATTTGACTGTTTTATCAAGAGCTTCAAAATGTATACAGTAATTTTTACCAAATTTCTACATTATGGAAATAAATCTAAATATAGATACAAAGAGCATAAGCCATAAAGTAAAATATTGATAAATGTGATATATTAAAATGATAAATTTGTGTGGCATTAGACACCATAGACAAAGTTAAAAACAAACTATCAACCAGGAAAGATACTTGAAATACATGTAGCAGGTCAAAGGTTAGTAGCCAAAATACATGAACTCCTATACTCCTATAATCAATGAGAAAAAGATTTAAAACCCAATTGAAAAATGAGCAAAAGTTAACATGGCAGTTCTAGGAAGAAGACACCTGAGTGGCTAGTAATCATGTGAAAAGATATTCAGTCTAACTTGTAGAGATATACAAGTTAAAACAAGATTTACTTTTCAAACTATCATAAAGACTAAAATTAAAAGTTTAACAATGCCAACTGTTGTGAGAGAATAGATTGGTATAGCCATATTGGCGAACAATTTGACAATACTCAGAAAAACTGAAGATGTGTATTCCTTAAAACCTTAAAATTCCACCCCTAGATTTACATAATCTAGTGAAATTCTGGCACTTGAATTACTGAGGGACTAGAATCTTATTCAGGATTTCCAACTTAACAGTTATAGAGTTGTAACATCCCTTAGTACATGCACAGGTGTCATGATACACACTAAAGTAGAAAGTCTCATCTGTGGTATAATGAGGTACTTTATATATGATCAACCATTTGAGAAACTGATCTTGTAACTAATCACCACAAAGTAAAGGGCTTGAAAAGTGGGCCAGACATATGCTGTGGTACAATATACAACTACTAATGGAGTATAAATTAAGCAATGCTGGAAAGCTATCAGTCTTCATTCATCTATTGATTTGTTTACTGATATTATAGTTGTTAAGTACCTATTTCACACTATAGTTTATATCCTTTTTTGTATAATGTTGCAAAAATTATCTACTTTGCCATATTACCGTCCCTTATTTGGAAGAAGGCATTGGATCTTCTTGGCTTCAGCTAAGAGGAAGTTTGACATTGGCTAATGGAAAATCTTTGTACCCATTTGCACGTTGACATGACTATTTCACAGATTGATTAGCTTCTATGCATGAAAACAGAGTTCAGGAATCTGTGAGGAAATAGCACAGGGTTTCTCCATAATTTTGTTTTACAAATTTACAGATTCTTCCCTTTTGTGACACTCTTCCCATCTTCTAATATGCTCCACAATCATGTTACAATTTTTTGTTTCTATTTGCTGTCAATCTTATAAAAGGAATGTTCTAGCATGGTGTTTTCATTTCTTCATTAACAATTCACTTTCAAAAATAAGTTATTGATTTTGTAAAAATGATATACGGCCATTGTAAAAAGAAATGTAAGTACTATAGAAAAGTAAAAAACAAAAACAAAACACCCCACTCAGAACCTCCCCCTAAAACCGCCACCGTAAACATTTAAAGAATATCATTCAGGAACTCTATCTATGCATTAAACAATGGAAAGATCAATTTTAAAATGTTAGAAAAGCTGGGTCATAGTATTTGTGCTCTTTTAAAATTAAAGGTATTCAATTTATTTATTTTCTTATTAGTTTTATTTTAGAATATTTTATGTACAATAAATACATCATTAGGTATACAGCTCAATGAGTTTTGACAGTTGTATACAGTCATGAAACCATCTTCACAAAAAGACATCACCTGTAAAATATTCCTCATGCCTCTGCATTCCATTCCTTCCTTTTCCCCCAGCACCAGGCAACAACTAATCTGTGCTTTTGTCATTACAGATTTATTTGCATTTTATATAAGTAGAGTCATAGAGTATGTACTGTTCTGTGTCACTCGTGGAGAGATTTTCTGAATATAATGTTGCATAAATGTCAATCAGATCAATGTGAGTGTTTTCTTTAGCTCTTTCATGTCTTTGATTTTTTTAGTCTAGTTTTTCTATAAATTGTTCAGATGGGTGTAAAATTCTCTTTTTATAATTGTGGAACTATTTATTCTTCTAATTCTATCATTTTTTTGCTTCAAGTGTTTTGAGGCTCTATTATTAGGCACATATACATTTATGATCATGTTTTCCCAGTGAATGGTCTAGTACTCTTTATCTTGAAGTCTATTTTTGAATTTCTCTCAGGTATCATTTGTCTTCAGCTTAATGGGTTTCCTTTAGTATTTCTTGTAGTACAGATCTGGAGGCAGTTTCCTTAGAGTTTTTGTTTTAAAATCTGAAAATGTCATTATTTTATCATCATTTTTGATGAATTTTTTTTGCTAGATTGAGAATTCTGGATCATCAGTTTATTTCCTTTTGGTACATTAAGGGTATTGTTTTCTTGTTTCCATAATTTCTGAACAGAAGTACGTGGCCATTTGAATTGTTATTTTCTTGTACGTAACATGTCATTTTTCTCTGGCTATTTTCAATATTTTCTTTTTGGTTTTTAGCAGTTTGACCATGATGTACTTATGTTTGGTTTTCTTCTAAATAATCCTATTGAGAGTTTACTGAACTTCTTGAATATGTGAATTTATAGTTTTCACCTATGTTTTAATGCTGTTAGGCATTATTTCTACAAATGTTTTGTCCCACCCCATTCTCTATCTCCTCTCCTTTTGGGACTCCAACTACCCATATATAGACCTTTTGAAATTGTCCCAAGATCTGTTCTTACTAGCATAATCTTTCTCTCTCTCAATCTTGTTTTTTCTCCTCCTCCTCCTCCTCCCCTCCTACTTTCCTTCCTTCTTCTAGCTGAGTGATTTTTGTTGATCTATTTTTAAGTTCACTGACTCTGTTATTTCCAGTGTACTGTTAAGATCTTCAAGTACATTTAACATTTTTAATATTTTTCAGTTTTGAAATTTCTATTTAGAACTGTTTTACACTTCCTAATTTTCTGCTTAATTTTCCTATCTTTTCATTTATGAGAATATCTTCCTTTATCTCACTGAGCAGAATTTAATTGCTGTTTTGCACTTCTTACCTGATAATTCCAACATTTGAATCATCTCAGAGTTGACATTTCTAGATTATCTCTTTCTTTGGTAAGGGGTGATACTTTCTTGACTCTTGTATGTTGCATGATTTTTTATTGCATCATGGATATTGGGAATATTATTTTGTGTAGGCTCTAGATTCTGTCACATTATTTCAATGAGTGTTGAAGTTTTTGTTTTGGTAGTTAACTGACTGATTGGAGTCAAATTGCGTACTTTCATGTGCACCGTGGTTGACAGCTCAAATATCAGTTTAGTCTGAGTTGCAGGCTGCTTTCTGTTTGTCCCATGAATGTATAGTTGAGAAATCAACCAGAGACTTGAACTGAACTTTAGCACAGGATTTGGGGTTTTGTTTTTCTGCTTCCTCTTTTCTTTGTTTTCTTCTTACTCTTCAGCAGCCTTGATTGATCTGAGGCCTCCTCCTCTGGTATAAGAAAGATGATAAATATTTCTGTAAGAGTTTTAGGCATTTTTATAGTCACTCAAGTTTGTCCAATCATTGTTGACTCTGCCTCTTTCTTTTTTTTAATCTATTACCTCTCTTTCACATGTACAAATTCTCATTTTTTTTCATCAGCTGACTATCTTTCATAGTGATCCATTTTCACTTTGCAAAGTGTAGTTTTTGCCATAGGTTGTATGAGAAAACTTAGAGAGTGCTTTGTGCCTCTGAGGGGGACTTAGAGATTTTCACTGGTCTCAGATAGTTTTTTAGCCAGTTCTCAGAAAGGTGTTTCTACACCACCTGGTTTCATTGGTATGCTTTACTACTTTAATTCAGACTATACATGTGTGTGTTACAGGCCTGCTGTTTATATTTCTCCCAGGCAAATATTATCTGTCCCTGGCTCTGGGAAGTTAGAAAGCTGTTTAGATACTTTCCAGAGCCTGGGGCATACAGGTTTTCTCATATTTGTTTTACCTCCTGGACAGCCCTTGCTAATTCTATGCTGTACATCATGAGTTCTGTTTCAGCTTTCAGTGACTTTCCTTCCTAGAGCAAGTTTTAATGTTGATCCCAATTCTTTTGTTAAGTTTTCAGATTCACCTTCTTATTACTACTGTGATTTTTGGTTTGGCTCAGCGATGGATTTCATTTTGTGGTTGTAGTCTGTTTCTTAATGCTTAAAATGAGAGGGGGTATTTCACTCAGCAGCTTATTCTGCCATATTGACTAGAAATCTCTTTTTTATTCCACTTGCAGTCAATTAATACAGTCTGACTTTTGTTCCTCCCTTTAAAATCTTTCTTATATGTAATATTTCGTGTTCCCACCATTGTCTTTTAGTCCCCAGACTAGGCTCTTTTCATATTACATTGGATTAGTACATTTGGTTTCTAATTCTCTCTGTTGCCATTGTGTCTCTACCCCAATCCATCTTAGATACGACTGTCATAATATTTGTCATGAAAATTGGCTTTGATCATGTCACTGCTCTCCACAGAAGTCTTTAGTGGCTCTTCAATGCCAAGTCTAAACTCTTGCCAGTGTAACATGACTAAAACATCTTTTTAAATCTATCTGTCGCTCCTCTTAGTACATATTCTGGGTTTCGAGTGAAGTTTCTCTTCTCATTGTCCCTTTAGTTATACAATTTTCTCTCATTACCACTTTACATTTGTTCATACTATATCCCCAAATGTGGAAAAATATGGAATGCTTTGCCCTAATCAGCATAGTTTTCCAAGTAATATAGTTTCTTTTAGACAAAGATGAAGCCTCTCTCCTTCCATGGATTCTTTTCTGTGATTCTATTCTAAATTCTAATTCTGTTAGTTGCCTCTGCAAATCTTTTGATCCTTTTTCTGGTTATTTTCTCTGTCCCTTTCTCTTTTTCTTTCTGTGTGTAAAGTCCTTGAAGTCCGAAAAAGGAATCAGAAACTTTATTATACAAGGAAAAGTTTATTTGTAAAGTTTACTTTTTATATTTACAAAGTGCCTTGAACGTAAGTATTTTTTGATTTAGAAAATGAGAAGATACATTTTGATGTGAGAAAAGAGTATAAAAAATGGCAGGAAGTAAAATCATAATTATCGCTAAAATCCAGAGGAAACTTGAGACATTGTCTTGAGAATAAAAGCTGCTGAAAACCCCACCAACTTTATTTTCACCTTCTTGATTAGCTATTGTGCTTAGGGAAGTCTCAGCAACTCCATGAAGGCATTTGCACTTAAAACAAACACCAAAACCACAGGTCAATGCTTATGTAAGTGATATTTTTAAGAACAACAAATTATAACTTGTTTTAAACAGTCATTGCTTTGCTATACTTATTATCAACTTCTCTTACACAAAAAGAACAAACAAATAAAAATATCCATAATTGGAAGTACATTATTTAGACAACACAATGGTAAATTTTAACCATCTGTTTCTAATACTTGATGAACTGCAAAGATTTTTCACTTTACTATATATTGTATAAAAACTAGCCCAGTATTTTGGCTGACCACAAGCTTAATATCAGTGCCCAGAATGACATGGCAAAATTTAAAACAAAATTAGACTGCATTAAAGAATTTATACTTAGATCTGGGGCCACTACCTTACCAAGGACTGTGAGCCCACTGGATGCTTTAAAATGGTCGTTGACAAATTGCAGAGTCTTGAGAAGGCAAGATGGTTTGATAAATGTGTTGCTAATTTTCTCATGTCAGAAATGGTGAGAAGAATCTATAAAGAATTATCTAATTTTCTCTTTTGTGGGGGAGGGAATAAAGTGGCAATGTATTGCTCAAAGATGCAGAAGAAGAACCACCATGGAGTGGTTATAGAGAGGCAGATTTCAGCTCAGTATGACAACTCTGTGGCATACATTGTGATGCTTACCAAATATTCAATTCTTCCCCTATATTTCCTGGTCCTCTTGAATTTAGATAGTGCCTGTGTCTTGATTTGGCCAATGAAATGTGAGCAGAAGAGATGGGTGGACTTCCAGGCTGAGAGGGTAAATGCCCATGATTCTCCAGTCCCTCTCCTCCCCTTTAAGACCCCTTGCTTCCACTCCTAAATACTCACAGCTTTGATGGGCACATCAAGAAAAATCTTACTATGGCCCATATTCCTGTTTATGTCAACTACCACCAGAGGCTCCTATGACTCTGTACCCCCCTTTCCTGACTCCATCTCCTGTCTCTCTGCAATATCTAAAACCCTTCCACCATGTTCTCTGGAGCTCTTGGTTAGTCATCAGTACAAATCCATGTGCTCACCCTATTTTCTGAATCTTTTTAAAATCTTGTTCTAATTGACACCTGGTTTTCCCCTGAGGACGTTTTCTTCCTTCAGGCCCTTTCTTGTTTCTCATCACTACTTCTAGATTCTTCACCCTCTTTCTTACCTAGAAATCTCTAGTACTGAATTGCCCATCAGATTCTACTACCCGTTCCTTGCTGTAGTCATTGACCAACCTCTGGGTCACTCTCCTCCTTTCTTAAAAGACTGGCTCCTGAATCATTGTCACTCTCTAGAACACACTTCTGTCATATTCCTTGATGGTTTCAAAATTGCAATTACCTGGCTGTTCAGGAACACAACCTCTTCTCCATTCATAAAATGTGAGTGTGTTTTTTTTTAAGTCATAGTTTCTTCTTGTCAATAAAACAGATATAATAATGACATCCTCTTATGGTTGTTGTAAGAACAAGTGATGCTGAGAAGGTAGGCTGCACAAAGGCGACCTGAAGTTGAATCTGAATGGCCTAAAATAACCATTTTTGGTGGTCTCAATTTTATCTAGGCTTTAAAACAATCAGTCTTTAAAGATTAGTATTTGGAAAATGTTTGTCTCTTTCGTGTAGTTATACTTCTTTGCTTTGCTTTGCTTGGCACAATTTATACTAGCTGTTCTTAGGCTTTTTTTTTTTCTGGTACAATTATCTTAATCTCTTTTTACTTGGATTATGATGTTTTATCCTGAAAATTTTAATGGCATATATTTTATTGTGAATACTTTCAAATCCTTTTGGCAATAGAAAACATGTTGATTAAAATTAACATGATTTAAATAATAATGTGCAACTAACTATAGAACAAACATAACTCAGTGTTTTTAGATACTTTTTATAACAACATTTAAACTTCCAGCAGGTGAAAATATTACTTAAGTTCTCCTTTTACAGCCTTCTGCTGGGAAACAGTTATTGAGTCAATGATATATCCTTAGGAATTGCAGAAATTATGATGTCTTTGACAAAAGTAGCCATACCTGGTATGTCAATAAAGTGATCTTTTGATGAGAGAAGGGAATGAATGGGAACAGGTTAGATTGATTCTGTTCACTTCTGAGTGATAAATATTGTTATTTGATTTTAGATTATTTAGAAAACAGGTTCTATTTTTGTAATATCAGAAGTTCCTGTCAAGAAAAAAAGTAAATGTTAACTTCTAGGACAAAGTGCCAATAAACAGTACCCAAAATATGTTGTTTTATTATTTAATCATTTAGAAACTGTGATTCTTGTACCTGACAATTTACTGATAATGTACAGTATAATACAAATTAGTATTGTAGAATAATTTTATATGAATCCATCATTTGATAAGTTTAGTTAAAATGATACATACAGAAGGTGAGATTATGTAATAAATAGCATTATTTTAATACAAGATTGCCTTATAACTGCTATGCTAAGCACTTTTCCCTCTCCAAAAGCATTTATAGCAAAACAAAGAAAAAGAATTACAGAGTTTTGAAAAAGATTAGCATTGAATTTTGAATTTTAAATACAAAAATAAAACAGAAAAATTAAGTTTGACAAATAGAAGAAGGCATTTAGAAGAAAATTTCAACATCTGAAAACAGATTAGACTATAAAAACTGACATTAGTAACGGATTGTAGCTAAGCAACATAGTATGGCATGTAAAAATAATAAACTTAACTCTTCCATAAATAAAATAAAGAAAAAATATTTTGTTTTAAATGAGAAGGCAGCAGAAAAAACTTGACCTTTTGTATTTATTCGAGTAAAGGTCTATTTGGCACATTTCCAAAAAGACTTTGGATGGAAGAAAATAACTACAAAGCGGCCTATGTTTAAATATCTTGGTTGTGACATACACTGACAAACACCAGGCTCTTCAGTCTGTCACTCTCCCAGCTGAAGAAAACAAAGCAGAGACCTGAAGGAAGAGTGGCATGTCCCTTGGAACGCACAATTTTCTGGCTTTTGTCACTATGTCACACATTGTATTTCTTTTAAAATTTGCTTTTATACTTTATACAAACCTTTCATGGATCCGGGGCATATGACAAGCAGTCTAGGAAATAAAAAATAAAATAAAAAGAAAGACAGTGGTGAGATTTTAAATGTATCCCTTCATCAATCATATTAGGTGACATGAGAAACGTCAGCGTGTGCAGCGTGCTAATGTTACCATTAGGGAGACAGAGAAGGGCAGAAGACGGAGGCCTGTAAGCAGCTACACTTTTATGTTTTTGATCTGTCTGAAACCAGAGCTGGGTTTTTGTAGTTTATTTCTATCTCAATATTTCTGACATCATCAACAGGTACAAAAGTGAGAAACAATAAGTCAGAGATTGGAAAAAAAAAAAAAGTGGCCATTTGACCAAGTGTTTTTTTCCAAATATTCTGAGATTGTCTGACCCAGAGCAGCATAACTCTGCTACTGAACATCAAAGTGTAGAGTGTCTGCTCTGGTAATGACATCAACCATCACTTTTCAGATTTGATCAATCTAATGTTCATTCTCTGGCATAGAGTGCTGTGTACACAGTAAGTGCCTAATACATACCTCATGAAACTTCACTTCTGGGTTTTGACCTAGGAAATTATGAATCACCTGTCTATGTCCTACGGGACTCAGTTAGACAGATCGCTGGCAGGCACTGCAGCTGTCAGGCTTATATTGACCACAAGTGACCAGAACTGAACTCCAGCTGACTTTTATTGAGCATCTATTGTCTCGTGTTTCTGAAAACTTCCGATATCTGCAGCCAGAGGCCAGGTCCAGGTCTTCAAATGATGTTATCAGCAATCTTTCTTTTTGCATCTTTTGGTCCTGCTTTCCATCTTTATCAGATAGGTTTCTCCCAAGCAGTGGCAAAGATCCATTCTTAACATCCCAGCCGTCCAGCAAACCCAGCAGAAAGAGATCTCCTCTTTCCAAAAAATTCCAGTGACGTTCTCAGACTCACACTCATTAGACAGATTTGTGTCCCTTGCCCATTTTGAACCAAACATCATGTTCAGAGGATGGAATTGCTGATTAGCTGGGCTGGTGTCATATCCCCACTCCCAGGGTGGGAATTAGAAGGGGTAGAGAAGGATGGAGATTTGGGATTAGGTCAGACTCACACAGACAACAAGGCGAGAAGGCAAGAGGAATGGTTTACCAGTGGAAAATGACCACCAGAATAATCCAACTTAACTATCCCCAATACTATTCACACACTTTGTTACTTAGATGTCTCTGGACCCTTAAGGGAAAAGAAACATATTTTACTGGTTAAATAAGAATTCTCAAAATGTTCTATAGTTGTGGTTTTTACACCTTTAAATTATAGTTCCGTTGTACAAATTTATGATTTACAAGTTTGTGTGAATTACACATACACACATTTGTACTGTTCTCATAAATCCTGTCAATTAAGAGTCAGTCTCCACTCTTCATATATTTTAAACCCTTGCAGATAGAAGTTAGTGAGCCACACAACTGTATGTAGCCAGACCAACTGTTCCATGGAATTAATGCAATCTAGTTATTATTTTTTTCACATATTAATAGATTCCTTTACACAGCTGAGTGAAGAGTAAAAGGCTATAACAGTCTGGGTCCAAAGAAGAGAGAGCAACCACACAGTAAGTTGAACAATGAAAGTTTGATATAAAGAATTACTATAACAGCAGCTGAGACTGCAAGCTAATTGGGTAGTAAGAATGCGAAAGAACTCTATAGAATACAGCAGCATAAGAATAAGTTGGTGCCTGTGGGGCTGAGATACAGCACCCAAAGGAGAAACCCCAGGCTCATACCCATACCTTGCTGGGAGGGGTCACTGCCCTGGCTCAGGGGTAGCAAAGAAGTCCCTGCAGGGTCACGTGGGCAGAACTTGCTGGCAACCCACCTTCTAGAAAGCCAGGGAAAACTGCTCAAAAGGAGCTATCTCACAGAAGGCAATGCAACACAAAACCACACAGGCGGCCCTGAGGGAGGAAACTGGCTGCTGGAGGCCACTGCTGGAGGTGGACAGTAGAGATGTCACAAGGACTGCAGGAGTTGATGCACTCTGTTACAAAATCACTGAGTGGGAGGGGAGGAAGCTGCTGGCTCTGGGAACTGCCAAAGCTGGACACTGTTGGAGCCTGGGGCTGGAGAAGCCACCAGCACAGCAGGAACCTCTGAATTAGCATCCTACAATGAGGAAGCCAAACTTTTTCTCCTGTTGGAAAGAGTATGTCTTTCCAACATACTCTACTCACAAAGGTTCAGGGTCAGCTTGCAGAGAAAAAATATTTAAAGGGCCCAGATTCATTTTCATAGGTCAGGAGAACAATGTGATTCTGCAGCTGAGAGGATAGAATTAGACAATCAGCAGTGCAAAGCCATATTTTGACTTTGGTGCTATAATATTATCTAAAGTGTGCATATCTTTCATTTTCTTTATTTTCCCAAGTTTCTTTTCTTCTCTTGTGAAATGGAGAATAAACGCATGATTTTTTCCTCGGGCATTGAGTGCATCAATGATTCCAAACATCACTAGGGAGGAAGAATCAGTGAGAAGCAGCAATATGGGTGGATTTCAAAAGTAGGGATCATGTTTCAGACAACTTTTTTTGTAGTAGTTTTGTCAACAACCCAAGAGAAGTTGTTCATACTTTACCATCAGAGAAATTGATTCTCAAAATGTTTTAATAACTTTTACCATATGTTAATATTTAGCTCAGCACATGGTGAGCGATTATTATTAAATATTTAAGTTTGGGAACACAAAAACAATGATTCTTAAACTTCTAAAACATGTTTTCTAAAATTATAGTATATAAGCATATCTTAAGTACACAACTTGAAAAATTTTCACGAACTGAAACTACTTGTGTACTCAGGTTTCATAAACAATTAAAGTGCCAGAAATTCCTTTGAGAATCTGAAGAAAGTTGAAGGTTCTTGTTGTGGAATATGCACAAACACAAAAAGTAGAGCTTGAAATTTCTGTTTTCTCAGAATCCTAGGTCAGAACTCCTGGACTAAATAAACACAAGTGGGTTTTCCCTCCCTATGTTAATAGAATAATCAATTATACTCTAGTTTCTTAGCCCAAAGAACAGGAAAAAATGATAATAAAATGCCAGTCTCATGGTTTTTAGAATTACTACATAATTTATGTGTGTTTTACATTTTAATTGGTGGTGTATTTTAAATAATAAATTGGTACTAATTATATTTCCTTGATTAAAAACAGTAATGGAATTTGTTGCTGTTTTCAAACAATAAAGATACCAATATATTTTTAGATAAATTTTCCAATTTTAGAAAATTCAGAAAAATTTTCCAATTTTTCTTGGAAGATAGTTGAGAAAATAGTTTAATTTTTCTATTTTGGATTTTTGCTTTTTCAATTCCAGTTTAAACACCAATTTAATCACAGACTCTTTGGAAGAGGCAAATAATAGGTAAAAATGGTTACGTTTCTGAGACTACATTTATATTTTAAAATCTTCAAATATTTGCACCCAGTTGGACATTTCCAATTCTAGAAAGTGTAGTTCATTAATCATAAACACAGATGCTATTAACTGGGAATTACTCCTTTGGCCACCAGATGGAGCCAGTATTGTTTCAGAAATGCAATGGGTCCTGGCATTTTGATATTTTCCCAGTATCATTCAACTTAGAAATTTTAAATTTTCTCCCAAATTTGGTCAGGGGTTCCAGAACTATTATTAATTAAATATATTCTTGTTAGCTAAAAGTTATTTCCATTATTTCCTATAAGAAAACACCTAAATTTCTAATGTGAAAAATGAAAATTGTTTTAGGTGAACTTTAGTTCTCTTCCCAATTTACAAATCTCTTATTATGTGCTGGGAATGTCTTAAGAGTACCATTCAAATTCTATTTACTACTTAGGAGGCATTCTTTGATATTTCATTATTTTTCGATATTCATGATAATGGCAGTCAGTACTGATGTCATATATGAGAATTTAAAGTATATATTAGAGAATAAGATGGAAAAAGAGTTAAGATACAAAAGATTCTTAATGGTATCTATTAGGCAAATCCATTGAATATCTATTCAGAAACAATTTCAAAATTGTTTGGAGCGATGTGGTCCAAGACAATTCAAGTTATATATTACATATATTGGTTTCTGCTATACCCGTGTTTTTCCTTCCTACTTTTTCTGCGTAACACATATTTGTATTCCAAGTTGATTTACAGAGTTGAAAGTTACAACTTCACTACTTTTCTGTTCACATACTCTGAAAGGGAAAATTGGAGCTTAGAGGAAAAGAAATACCTCCAAAGGACCACAAAAGAGCTCATCCAAAATGAGGCCAAGATATCATTTTAGGGAGATCGTGTGTGTGTTGATGGCCAGGTGGTGACAGAGTTCAGAAAGCTTTCAAATCCAGTAACTCAGGGGAATGGAATTCACGCAATTAACCTAAATGTGTTGTGTGAGAAAGGATTTGACAACATGTGAAAGGCAAGAACATGAAGCTGTAATTGATTTCACTGATAAGAGGCCAGAAGGGAAGCTGCAGGTGAACAATAGAAGTTGGCTATTTGACGTTATATAAACTTAATGGGCATAGTTTGGAAACAGCAAGTGGTTTCTGGGTTACTGTCAATTAAAATGTAAAAATAAGGAATGGTGGCTGTTGCTAGGATGATATCTAAATTGAATTGTGCAATCATTAAGCTAATGGAATACAAAAATCTGTTTTGGGGGGATACTGTCTAAATGTGAAATTAAGTATGAGCAGAGATGAGAAGGAAGCACAGCTAGGGGCTGAGAACACAGATTCTGTGGGAGAACCATGAGTTCTAATTCCTGTACTGTCACCTCCACGCGGGGTAATTTAACTATTAGAGTTTGGGTGTTTTTCATTTGAAAAATGGAATAAAAGTGATACTATTGTAAGTGGTTGTTGTTAGGATTAATTGAGATGATTTGTAACCACAGTGCTCAATTTGTGATATAAGTTGTTAAGCTAGTGACAATAATAATAAATAATATTAATATTTCCAGTCTATTTGTTCCAAGAGACACTTGGTTGGCACTGAATAACAAAGGATGCCTCAGAGAAGGACACAGGCTTACACTAGTTACTTAGGCAGGGAAATACCAAATGGCTAAGTTTTGCCAAAGAACTAAGTGCTTCTTAATATGGCAGGGAAAAGTATTCCATTCAGGAAATGAAGTCCCCTGGGGAAGTACTCAGAGGAGATGAGCTGCTGCCTTTTAGGACATACATTTACTAAGTGGCTTGCTGTGGATCCACATTCCTGTTCTTGTTAACTAGCAGGGATCCTTCAGAAATGTTGCTCAAAGAACTGGGAGGAGTAGACAAGAGTAGCTCTCCATGTAGCTCTCTAAAGCCTTGCCACTTGGAAAAGGTCTAATTCTGAAGAGGACATTTCACCGATAAGGAAATTGCATTGGCAGAGAAAAAAGAGATATGCAAATGTAATTATCTGTCAGAAATAAAATTTTGCTAAAAGCAAAATGTCTGACAGTTCTTGACTTTTCCATCAGGACATTTGCATTGCTCAGCAGATAGAAAAAAAAATAAAATGAGTGGAAACTTCAGACTTAATTTTGAATAGTTGATGTGCTATGGATAGCAAGCAGTGGGATGGGTCTTAGCACTGTGGGACCCCAGCAACTCCAGTCATGAAAGACAATACGTGAGGCTGGCTCAGGCAGAGTATTCTACTCAGGGAGTTAAGAATATAGGGTGTGTCAGTTGGGTTTGAAGTCAGCCTTTAAGAAATGTAAGGGAGCAACAATTTATGTGCCTTATTGGGGAAATGAAAGTAAACTTCCTGTTGTTATAAAAGAACATTGTTTCCAGCTCCGTATGAAAAGTAGCTAAAAGGAGAAGCAGAGCATTTGCAGTGCTGGCACTCTAAGTCTGGACAGCCTTGTGCACAGATTCAGATTTGGCTTCTTAGACGTGTCTTCTCTACTGAGAAACAGCAGGGTTCCCAGGGGAGCAGCTGATTCGATATGAGCAGCAGTGAAAAATTCAAAAGGAGCAAAGAATCCCTTGTTGTTGCTGGAAAGTGCAAGATCTTTTCAAGCATGTTGGGGGTAGTGCTAAAGAATTAAGAGGCAACTTAATAAAACTCCTTTTGGCCAAACTGACAATTTGAGCAGAATTGATGGAAAGAAATGTTTTTTAAATCCTTGAAAATTTAGGAAATGGTAGTATAAAGGGTACACTAACTCTAACAGAAAAAAGGGAAAATAACATGGTTTGTTGATTTTAGTAAGGAGAGGAATATTTATATGTAGATGTATAGCTTTTCTTATTACATTTATATTTTGAAGTATAGATACACCCTTTTATTCTGTATAAGTAGGAAGCGAGTGAGCCAAACACAACTGGGATACGTGGGTGCTGCATAAGGACTTCCGGTTCTGGGGAGTGCACGGGAGCCACCAGTACAATGGGGTTTTGCACATATCAGAAGGGGTGGGTCACATAATAACCAAGTACAAAAGAGTAAACATTGGCGATGTTGAGTTAATGAATTAGGTAACCAATATGACATACAAAAATCAATAATGGGGCAAACTCTGTGCCTTATAGTATAGGAGATGAAAACTCAATGGTGCCTTTAGTAATATGTTATAACTAAGCACATGTGCTAATAATGACTACATATATGTGTGAGATATATATATATATGTATATATATACATATATATGTATATATATATAATAATTAGAGAGTTATGATAAGTTAAGTTGTACTGGCCATGCAAGAGTTAAAAAAAAGTATTTAAGAGAGTGTGAGTTGCCAAGTTGCAAAAATCCTAGGCAAAAGCATGAAATTAAAGTCTAGTGACTGAAAAAAGTGAAGTATAACTATAAAAAGCAAATCAAACTAACAAAAAGCTCAGATGATTACTAGTTCATGTATAACTTATTTTGAGAGAAGCAACCAAATTCTTCACCCTTGCCAAAAATCAACTGGTTGGTTACCCAAATCCTAGAACCTCAACTAATCTGAGATGTTAATTAGGGGAGGGGAGAAGCAGGTTAGGTTAAAAAAGAAAAAAAAGAAAAAAGTCATAACAAAAAAAGTATATAAACAATAATGAGAAACAAAAATGAGAAAAAAATATAAAATAATGAAGAAATACCAGGGTCTTAAGTTTTATAAAATAGGTGTCAGTGTAGAAATAAATTTGATACTCCTTGTATCTGTATACATTTTGTTGTTTTAGGAGTTATTTAAATATTTGACTGGAGTTACTAATATTTAAAAAGTCAAAAGAATTAGCTGTAGTGAATTTACAGTTATTGTTATATCTTTTAAGATATTTTAATTAAGACTTTAATCAATGTTTAACTATTTAGAAAATTTAATTTTTCTTATTTTGATAATTAGATATAAGTTTCATATTTTGGACATCAAATAAAATGGAAATGATAATGGGTGCTCCTTTCAAAGTACAAAAATATCCTAGATATTAACTTCTTTAATCACTAACTTAATTAAATCATTAATTTTGTTCAATAATTTAATTCCAACGCTAGGGGACAAGGACCTCCAGAAGCGAAGTAGGGTTCCCTGCCATCAGCATCTGGCTGGTGTTCACAGCAAGACCTGAGGTCTGGGATGGAACTCAGGGGTGGGGTCGCAGGAAGTGACTGCTTTGCCCAGTGTCCTAATTTCTGCCATTGTTGGTTGGGGTTGGTGAGAGGTAGTGTAGGAAGGTGGCTTCCTTTTTATAAATAAATCATTTCAAGCTTTTCCTGAACAAGTGCAACAATGAGGGAAGGCTTGTTACCCTTTCATGTATTAATTTGTTTCTTAAACATGGTTCTTATGGGTCTGGGGAAAGCCTATCGGTTGGCCTGGGGTGAGAGGCAAAGAGGCAAAGCCTGGGCCTCCCCAGGGCCCTGTCACCGTGCTGCAGGATGGATCTGTGTGTCAGGATTTCAAGGCATATTCCTGAAGCTGCCCTGCATTCTGCATGAGCAGCTTTTTGATTCAAATTCTAAATTTAATGCTTGCTCTGTCATCCCGATAAACACAGCATCATTACTTTTCTGCCTTAGGTTGCAAAGATTTTCAGCAGCTTGAATCAAATAACAAGGAAATTCTTTCTGTTTCTTCACTATTTCAATAACCTTATTTCCATGGGGGAAACCTTTAACTTCTCTTTCCTGAGCCCTCTAAGAAAGCAGGCAAATAACTTCCTTGTTGCTCATCTCCACAGCCTCAGGCCCAGAGTTTGCCCCTCAGTAGTAGTCTCAGAGTGTTAATAGTTGTTTTACAATGAAAGGTTTCTGCGGTCAAATAATTTTGGAAACTACTAGATTAAACACAATTAAAATATTTCCTTTACTATTAGACTTTATTTGGCCAAAATACCATTTTTAGGGTAGCTATTTGTAAAGCCCAGTGCTCTGCAGGATATATTTTGGGAATTGTGTCTACTTCTGGTGTCCTTCTTATTCCCAGGATCCAGAATTCAGGTGAGAGTGAAGAATGGATCAATAAACAGAAAGTTAAAAAAAAAAAGTTGAAAGTAAACAACGTCCATCATTTGTATGATAGTGAAACATAGTCAAAGTGAAGTAAAACAAATGGAAACAACCTCCTCTCCCCTCTCCTCCCCTTCACTCCCCTCTCCTCTCCCCTTCTTTTCTCTCCCCTCCTCCTCTCCCTTCCCTTTCTCTCCACCAAAAAACAAAAAAACAAACAAACCCAAAACCAAATAGAAACAACAGCGAAAACATGGACTAAGGTATTAGAGAAACCTGGCTTCTCCAGGGTTTTGCTGCTTATGACCCATGTGTGGGCACTGACATCTAGACCCTTCAGGTTCCTCCCCGGCCCAGCTAAGCTCACAGTGCCTTGAATATTTGCGTTGAAGGCTAAATGAGATTGTGCAATGTAGAATGTCTAATACAACGCTTGTTACATGGGAGGTGTTCAAAAAATGATAGATGTTCTTAGGATTTTAATACAATCATAATCCAAATGTTCTTTCTTAATATAATAAATATCCTTGAAGAAAATAAAGTTTTCTCAGATTTTTACACAACAGAACACAGTGTTCTAAATCTACTTTACTGGAATTAAAATTCTACAGTTTGCAAACTCCCTAAAATATCTAGGTGAATCCCAATTTTAGATGTTTACTATAATCTGATTAAGGAAAAACACTTGGTAAAGTTAGGATATGTCCAAGAGAGACTGACTGTCCACTCAACAGGTAGGAGAAATTTGGGGGATACTCTACAGAAAGGTGTGGGTCCTACTGGCTCAGTTCCTCAGAGCACTAAGAACAGATTGTTCTCTCAGGGTGACAGTATGATGGCTCAGAGAGAATCAAGCATAAAACTGGAATGACACTGCGTTTATTTGTAATGAAAATTGTAACTGCCAAGTGGACTAGATTACCAGGTCCCTGTGCTTTTTGGCTCAGGCAGTCTTCCTCTGGGAGTAAACATGATAGGAGACCAAATCATAGTCTGCAGATGGCTCGATGAGCAGGGAATCACAAAAGGGAAGGAGCTCGTTTGGTGTCTACCATGTGCCAGGTGCTTTGCAAACAGTACCTCACTTAGTCTCACAGCCATCCTGCATGCTAAGTACCATTTGAGGCCCATTTTACAGAGGAAGAAACTGAGATGTAAAGTAAATTACCAAAGGTGACATGGTGACATGGCTAGTAAGAGATGGAGCCAAGGTTTGAATTCAGTTGTTCAGGCCAAAAGCCTTGGAGTGGCTCTTGACAGCTCTCTCTCACACTCCACACCCAGTTTTTTCAAGAAGTTTTGTTTGTTCTACCTTCAAAATGCATCCAAAGTATGACTTCTTACCCCCTTCATCACTACCACTCCAGACCCGCTGCCCCCATCTCAGACTTGAATGGCTCCACCGGTCGTTACACTGGCCCTACAGTGATCTCCCTATGACCTTATCTTGTTTCACTTCTCCTTTCCTCACTTATCTTTTGCCATCCTGCTTCCTTGACATCCTTAAATGTGCCAGGAATGCTCCTGTCTTCAGGCAGTTGCTCTAGCTTTTCCCTCTGCATGGAACGTTCTGGCCCAGATATCCACTTGCAAACTCCCTCACCACCTTCAGGCCGTTGATCAAACATCACATCTCAGTGAGGACCCCCTGACCATTTAAATTGAAACTACACCCCACCCTTCATCCAAATCCCTCCCAATTCTTTACATCTTGTTTTATGTTTTCCTTTTCGTAGCACTTATTTCATGTCTAACATACTATGCGATTTACTTACTTATATTTAATGCTTATTGTCTGTCTGTGACATTGGACAGTGATCTTTGTGTGTTTTGTTCACAGGCACATCCTAAGTGTCTAGAAAAAGTATTGGGCTCCCAGCAGGTGATCAATATTTGTATAGTGAATGGTTGAAACCCATGATCCTTCTATTGTATGAATATTTTCTTAAACAGTTGATAATCTAAAAGTCCGATTACTGTTCAAGTATAGCCTTTACTTACCCAGAGACTTCT
This sequence comes from Rhinolophus sinicus, assembly GCF_036562045.2. Classification (NCBI taxonomy): domain Eukaryota; kingdom Metazoa; phylum Chordata; class Mammalia; order Chiroptera; family Rhinolophidae; genus Rhinolophus; species Rhinolophus sinicus. The sequence continues at coordinate 110,085,824 of NC_133755.1, forward strand.
TAGATGAATAATCAAACTAAAGTTTAAGTAATAATCAAGCTAAAGTTTTCCTTTTTAATTTTGCTTCCGTAGGTGATCACTGTTCTTCTGACATATTCTTCCTCTAAACAGAGAATACTCTTTTAGTATGTAATAGCCAATACGTGCATACCCGGAGCTAGTATCTTTAAAGTCACTTTGTATATCTCTGTTTTCTGTTGGGAGTGATCTTGGATCCTGGTTTTTGAGAAGGGGTAATGCAGTTCATGGCACCCTGTAAAGTACAGTATCTTCGTGCCCAGAAATCATTGAAATGCACCAAATTTCCAATATTGTATTTGGAAAACTAAAGTTTCCTGACACCTAGAAACACCTTAAATCTCTGACAAACCTTATGTCCAGGTTTTTGATGTGGTAAATATAGTTATTATGCATATTGACGGCTGCTTTGTTTCCAGGGTCTTTTCTTTTCTTTGTACCTTTTGAGCAGATGAGGGTACTATTTAGGGCCTAGAGGCTCTAAGCTACAAGAAAATAGTTGTCTGCCCAATCAGCGAGTGACTCATCCAAGCTAAAAAGTAAGGACAAGGGAGGAAATGGAATTTCTCCCCTCTGTTAAAAGAACTAAAGACACCACTGATTTGCTCTGGGAAGCTGCAAAGGAAGGAACCATCAGAACTTTGTCTAATCTCAACATAACTAGCAGAAGTTCTTCTTCAGTATGTTTTTATTTTTTCTACATCTGCTTTGAGGAGAAAAGAGGCAAATGTCATGGAAAGCTATTAGGAAGTAGTGAAAATATGTAGCTAATTGCAGCACGTATGGGCTACTCCTTTTTTCCTGCCCTATATCCCTTCTTTACAAGAAGAGCATAATGATGCCAACCCTGTTGTCCTTCTTTTCCCACGTGGGGTGGATAGATGACATGAACTGGTTCATCAGGGCATTCTCTCTTCCTAGACAGAGAGTCTGGTTCACTTGTGGCCGTATAACTAAAGTGAAGACCGTGTGTATTTGGTGGACTGATATACACACCGTGGAATGAGGGGTGTGGCTTTTCTGTGAACTGTTACTTAAAAGGAGGATATAAGGTTGAAGGTATAGGCGGTCACCTTCCCTGATACGTGACAGAGGCCTGTCTAAGAATGAAGTCATCATTGAGGAAAGCAAAACTAAGAGGGCAGAGGGGAAGAAAATGCTATTGTTTGAACGTCCAGATCTGGCTGTGGCCAAAAAAGCAGCCGCTTTCCTTAGACTTCCCAATTCCATGAGCCAGATAAGTGTTCTCTCTCTCTCTCTCTCTCTCTCTCTCTCTCTCTCTCTCTCTCCCTCCCTCCTCAAGCTGGTTTGAGTTTTATTTCTCTTGCAACTAAAAGAGTCCTTACTAATAAAGCAATGTTTCATGATAGAATCGCCTCAATGCTATGCATCTCATTCAATTACCAATAGAATTCAAATATAAAATAATGATTTGATGCTCTGGAATAATAAAAGAAAATGAATTATATTTAGGTTTCTTTTTTTCTTTTCCCTCTTTCCTTTCCATCCTCCCTTTCCTTTCAGTCTCTGTTTTTATTTCAAAAGGTTTTAAACTGGCTGCATCCTCTACATAAAAAGGCAGAGAAGTGGATATTGTTAGAACATATTCTCAATGGTTGTAACAACAAATTTTCTGATTATTTTTCAGTTATCAGGAAAATTTAAAAAAGCAGTGCTCCCATTTCCCAAATGTGCTGCTATCTGATTAACAGATTTTACTAACAAATGGAGAGACTCATTCTATTACAAATACCTTTTTGCCACTTTGCCACTTACTAGTCATGTTACCTGATCACATTTTTTAACCTTCCTGAGACTTAGTTTCTTTATTTATAAGTGAGAATTATGATTTCCATCTCGAATGCTCCCAAAGAATAATAATGTAATAAGACAATGTATATAAACTGCTTGGTTCAGAGTAGACGCTCAATAAATGGTAGCTATTTTTATATTATCACTATCACATTACCTTTGCCCATTATTTTTAGAATTGGGAAGGAGAATGATGTCAAAATTGTCCTTATGCAGTCTTTAAGAATAGCTAAGGAAAATAGGACATTGCTAAGTAAGCAAGAAAATTTGTGTCTCTGTTTTATACCTACATAGCAATAATATGGAATAGCTACAAAATTATCTCTCTTTTATGGGAGGCTTTATGTATCACTGATTGACCAATCCTTGTACGTATTTTCTCCTGTTTCAGAGTCTGTCTGAATGATAAAAGCAGCGAGGTGCATCAGCAGAAGTGATGAAGTCCTAGGGGAGAGAATGTTCTTTACTCACATACACATTCAGTATGCCTTTTTGGTCCCAGAGCAAACTGAGCTTCCCTGGGTTAGCGGCGCAGCCGAGTGCAGAGGCGGGCCCTGAAGCTAGATTTTTACCAACCATGATAATGGCATCTAATTCTGTTGCATCATTGACATTCAAAAATATATGTGTATTCTCAATGGCCTAAAACTCTAAGTATGCAAAGTAGGCAGCCGGGAAGGGTGGAAAGATGCCGAAGGAAGATTAAGAAGGAAACATGGCATGGTTCTGTTTATCAGCTTTCCTGAGGCGAAGCTCTTTTGGGAGTTTTTTTTTTTCTTCCAGTGACTGATTAAATGTTCATGCCTATGGCCATGGGGATCCTTAAAAATAACTGAATATTGTAAAGTCCAGAGTTTTTCATGACCATGCAGCATGGTCTTGAATTAATCTATTTTTCTCATAATTGGTATCGGTACAAAAATAATGTCTTACATCAGCGCAGTGCTCAGGGCTTTACAAAGTGCTCTCATGTGCATTATTTCATTGCATCCTTCTAACAAAATAATAATGGAGGTTGAGTTTGTATGCATCTCTTTCTCTATTTGAAATATGTACAGTTTGAGGCTTAAGGTATTTAAATGTTTTGCCAAAGGTCACAAAGCAGTAAGTGACATATCCGGGATAGAGTTTTGGGCTTAAATGCAGTGCCTTTTTTGACTATACCAGATTTCAAGGTTTTTTTTTGTTTGTTTGTTTTTGATGCTCATTTATCTATTTTATTTGTTTTTAAACATGGCAGTTGAATATCTTCTTTCTGCTAAAAAAGTCTCACTTCTTGGGTGAATGCAGGAGACTTCTTTGTTTCCATGTGAGTGAAGAAGAGAATCAATTTACTTTCCTATCAAGTCTGGTTCCTACAAGATACTGATTTGCCTCATCATCTTTTTATAAGCAGAGAGTGGCTATTTGGAAAGTATCCGTAGCTGGCTGATAGCACACTTACTTCACTCCCTTACCAACTAAAATCTTCATTTAAGTTATACATAGTGGAGGCAAAAGGCTGTGCAGCAAATCCAGCACTTTTTTGGGGTGTTTTAGACCAGCTGTGAATTGGGCAATCCTATGGAAGCTTTCCTGTCCTGAATTATTGAACTGATAGTATGGATGAGAGAGAATATATGTACTGCATATGCATTATTTCTTTATCCAGCTTTTCTTCCTTCTTCTCATGTTTGGGTAGTGATCAGAACTAGATGATAAAATGCTGTTCTGAACTAGAATGTCTAGAAAAAATTGTCTGGACTATCTCACCAATGTGTGGTGCCTGTACGGGGTGAAAATAACTATTATTGAGTTCACAGATCCACTCTTTAAAAGGAGCTGTTCCCAAAGAGCTGCGTTTGAGAAACTTTACCTATGAAACCTCATTTATACCAGGCCCACATGCAGATAACTAGATCCCGGACTTTGAATCTCATGCAATGATCACATGAGATTTTAGGGGTCTTGGGAAGAGATGAATTTATCTGCATGTGTGAGAGATGTGAATATATGGAGCCAAAAGAAAGACTAGGATAGATTTTTACAATACTGTCCCCAAATGAATCAAGCCTCCCAGTATCCAGACACTTATATATTCCCCTCTCATTTGGCTTTCGGATTGGCTGTATGACTTCCGGCCAATAGGATATCAGCAAACATGATGCTAGCAGAGGCCCAATAAGAGCCTAAAGTTTGCCCTCTGGCAATTCTTCCTTGATGGAGCCCTGTGTGGAAGATCACACAGAGACATTGGCCCAGCAATTCTACCTATGACAGCTGAGCCCACCCTCAGGTGACCCACCAGCAGAATGCACCCACATAAGTAAGCTCAGACCAGACTAGTAAAAGAATCTACCACTGCTATAGGTTCTCTAATTTCTATGGTGTAGCCTTCACTTTCTGCCACTCAAGTTTGATGATTTAGGTTCATGGTGCTCAGGAATTTATTCTCAAGCCACCACTAACGTCCCTGCATTGAGGAATCAGACCACACATTATTTTGACTCATCTGACTTCTTGATGGGCTTCAAGGCCCCAGCTCCCTGAGACCCTACTGCCTCTTCCACTTGTTTGGCACAGTCCTTAGTAGAGAATGCCAGAAGCCTCTTCCTTGGGTTCTTTTGTTTGCTCAAGCTGCACAAGGCAAAGTTTAGAACAAAACTGAGTAGAAGGAAAGAATGAGGGCAGAAAAGAAAGGGCAAAAAATTGGACAGATTTTTTTTATGTGTGGGCCCATACATGATTTTTCTGAGATCAATGCCAAACTCATTTGATTGATATGGTTTAGGTGTTACAGGTCAATGTTTGTTTAGATATGACATTGTAATACATTTAATCAATACACAATCACTTTTTAGTGTCCTCACTTTATACATTATAAGAAATAGAAGAGAGTTAATGAGAGGTAAAATAGTTAGGTGTAATAATCATAGTCATTATTAAAAGGCGTAGTGCAGGATTTGACCATGAGAAAGAATGGCATCATTTCAATTAAATTTTTGAAGCCTTTGACATTTTGAGGCTATGGATTCATAAAATGTCAAAGGATCAAAAATTAATTCTAAATAAAGGTTGATTCATGCATTTTAAGGCAGGTCAGCCTTATATAACATGTACTGTGACCATGTGATGCCACTGGTGTGGAATAGGATAGTTTGAAAAAAAAATAAACAAAACTTAGTGTTTGGTTGATTTGGAACCATTCATAATGGGCTATCTCCTCTACTTCCTGTGTCTTCATAATGCCCTTGGATTTTCCAAAACGTCACCTTACTCAGGTTTGTCTTTCTATTTAATAATTTTCTTCTTACTCCAACATATCTAAAGTAGCAATGTTTCCAATTTTAAAAAGCCAGGAGGAAGATACATTTTTGACCAAGATATAGTAACAAGGACGGAATATAACCTTTGGTCTAAAACAAAAAAATGTGTAATATAATATGAAGCAATGGTTTTCAATGCAATGGACATCAGCACGGTGATCCCTGAGTCCCTGAGAGAGAGCAAATAAACAAGGTGATCCAGTAATCGCTTTATGTTAGAACTTTGAGGTGTTTCAATGCAGGGAGGAGGAACCAGGCAGAACCCAGTGAATGCCCTGGATTGAGGAGAAAATGCTGACAGTTTAGGCGAAGAAGGTTTCCAGAGTTTGCTGGACAGAATATCAGACAGGAGAGGTCTGTAGAAAGAACTCTGAAGAGCTACAGAAGGTGTCCACTGAGTATTCAGAGGAGTCCTGATCAGTGGATTCAAGTGAGCAAACTACTCGAGGCCCGGAAAAGAAGTTCCTGGAAGAATTTGAAGAAACAGTTCCTGGCACTCACATCGGGCCAGAAAAAGTACCAGTTTCTACCTGCCAGACTGGTTAACTTCATAATTAGTAGGGCACTGAGTAGAGTACACAAAGGTCTTTCTTTCGTTGTAAGAAATAATTAGCCATCTCTAAAGTGAGACCTGAAATGGTCAAACCTCTAGAAAGTGAATATATTGCATACTACAACAAAAGCCAAGAATATGTGTAATAATATGAAAATATACAGCATTCAACAAGGTAAGACTCACAAAGTCTGGTACCCAATAAAATATTACGATGCATGCAAAGAAGCAGGAAATTATAACCCATAATGGGGAGACTAGTTAATCAATTGAAACTGACCCAAAACTGACAATAGAATTAGCAGAAGAGGAGATTACACAGTTATCATGGTTATATTTCATATGTTCAAAACGTTAAGTAAATACATATAAAAGAGACCCAAATTGAATGTCTAGAGATGAAAACTACAATGTGTGAGGTGAAAAATTAAAACTGTTAGGTGTAATAATTAGAGTCAGTATTAAAATGCACAATGCAGAATTAGGATTCGGTATATCCGTATCAGAAATACTAGATCTCAGAGCAACAGATATTACTACAGATCAAGAAGGTCATTTCACAATGATAAAAAGTCTATTGATTAAGAAGACATAATAATCCTAAATGTTTGTGCATATAGTAACGGAGCTTTAAAATATATGAAGCAAAAACTGATAAGTGGAATCTACAAAATATTATAGGATGAATGAATGCTTTTAGCAAGGTTGCTGGATATAAGATCAATTAAAAAAATCACTTGTATTTCTATACACTAGCAATAAACAATCTCAAATTCTAATTTAAAAAATACCATTTATAATAGCATCAAACATATTTAATACCTGGGAGGTATCTGACAAAAGATGGCTACGACCTGTGCTATGAAAACTACTAAACATAGCTGACAGAAATTCGAGAAGACATAAATAAACGGAGAAATGGAATGCAACAAAGGTCCAAAGAGTCAGTGTTGTCAGATGTAAACTGTCCTAGATTGGTCTGTACATTCAGTTCCATCCCAATCATTTGTTTTGTTGGGATTTGGGGCAGGGGGCAGAAACTGAAAAATGGGTTTTAAAATTATTATGGTTATGCAAAGGGTTGAAAGTAGATCAAAATTTTGAGAAAGAACCAAGTTGAAGGACTAAAATTACCTGACTTCAAGACTGCTTATAGACCTACAGTAATCAAGACAGTGTGGAACTGACATAAAGATGGGCAAAAAAGGTGGAACAGAATAGAAAAACCAAAAATACATCCACACACCTAAGAACAAAGAATTTTTGACAAGGTTGCAAAGGCGATTCAGTTGAAAAGAACTGTTTTCACCAAATGGTAATGAAAATAAATTATATCTATATACTAAAAAGTGAGCTTCTAGTCACACCTCATAGCATACAAAAATTTACTCTAAGTAGTTATACAACTAAAGGTAAATCTATGCAATTTATAGAGGAAAGTGCAGGAGGAACATTTTTGTTACCTTGAGTTAGGTACGGATTTCTTACATAATACACAGAAATAATGATAAATTAGACTTCATCAAAATTAAAAAACTTCTGCTTTTTCAAAGACACTGCTAAGAGACGGAAAAGACAACCCATAGATTCAGAGAAAATATTTGCCAATCTGACAAAAGACTTCTATCCAGATTATGTAAAGAACACTCAAAACTTAATATTAAAAAAAAAGTCAATTAAAATTTTGGCAAAATGATTGAACACACATTTCAGCAAAGAAGATTTAAGGATGGCAAGTAAACACACAAAAAAGATGCTCCCCATCTTTGGGACTGGGAATTCTGTGCTGAGAAAGTGAGAAACAGAGCAAACGAGATCGACTATTAATGTTTAATATAGTCTCATTCTTATCCATGGGCATTTGAAGCCTAGGTACATTCAAGTTACCTGAGAATCAAGTGAGAAAATACATGTAAAAGGCTCAGTACTAGCCTAACTGTACTAGGGACTCACTTTATTTTTTTGCTTGCTCTCTTATACATACATATGAATAAGAAATATACCCAAATATACATACATTCTCATATTATGATGTTCTAATCAGCATTTTTTAGAGGAAATAAAACATAACATAAAAGGTATTAAAAGTGCTAGAAAGTCGCATGAAAAAATGTACTTACTTCTAAATTAGTTACATTTTAATCATATTTTATTATGTTTTATCATATAAGCTCCATGAAGCAAAAGCCTTTTAGTAAGTTTAAAACATGTATCTGACATTCCTTCAATAACGTATAATAGAAGTCTTGCTAAATTTTATAACATCCAAATAGATTTATTACTTTCAAATGTGGATGAGAATATTTAATTCTTCAATTCTCCCTCCCAAATAGGCTGTGAAAACTGCCTGACTGTGGCACAGAACGGTGTTTGGTCTATATTCCGCAGAGCCTTCGTGTTCCTCAGAAAGTTGTCTCGAGGTTGTGGGGTCTGGGAGGGTTGCTGGAGGGCAAAAGATCCCTTCCCACCTTTTCTGTGATTTTAAGTAAGATTTCATTTGAAAAAATGATTAGGCCATTGGAACAAAATAAAGAGAAAAAAGTGGGGAGGAGCGAAAATCACCATTATAACAGAATGATCATTGACTAGGAATCAAGACACCTGGTGTGATGGTTAGTTTTATGTGGCAACTTGACTGGGCTGTGGGATGACCCCAGAGCTGGTTCAACATGTTTTCTAGTTGTGTGTGTGTGTGTGTGTGTGTGTGTGTGTGTGTGTGTGTCTGTGATGGTTTTTTTTGGAAGAGCATTTGAATCAGTAGACTGAGAAAAGTAGATCACACTCTTCAATGTGGGTGAGCATCATCCAATCTGTTGAGGGCCTTGACTAGGAAAAAAAAAAAAGGCAGATGAAGCTTGAATTCACTCACAGCCTGATTGCTTGAGTTGGGACATTAACCTTCTATTATCCTCTGCACGTAAGCCTTCAGATTTGGAATGGAATCTATACCATTGACTCTCTGGCTTTCAGGCCTTTGAACTGCACCACCAAATTTCTTGGATCTCCACCTTACAGAGGACAGATGGTGGGATTTCTTAGCTTCCATAACACTCAAAACATATACCTTATAATAAATCTCTTTATATATACATAGTATATAGTCTTTACATCTGTACATATGTACATTATATATAATCCTTACATATATACATATAATCTTTACATATATGTTTATACACACACACACACACGAAGTTCTGACAATTAAGTTCAAGAACTCATCCTAGAAAAAGTGCTACATACCTCATTGCTGAATATCACTATGGTCACCTTTGAAGTACTCCCCTGGGGAAGCTATGCACTGACGCCAGTGCCTAGTCCACGCTTCAAAGCAATTTTGGAGCTCTTTTTCTGGAAAGGCGTTCAGAACTGTCATCATATTACCCTTGATGTCCTGAATATCATCAACATTTCTTCCTTTCAATATTTCCTTTATCTTCAGGTAAAGAATGAAGTCATTGGGGGCCAGATCAGGTGAGTAGGGAGGGTGTTCCAATACAGTTATTTGTTTACTGGCTAAAAACTCCCTCACAGATGGTGCCATATGAGCTGGAGCATTGTCGTGATGCAAGAGCCATGAATTGGTGAAAAGTTCAGGTCATCTAACTTTTTCATGCAGCCTTTTCAGCACTTCCAAATAATAAACTTGATTAAGTGTTTGTCCTGTTGGTACATATCCATAATGAATAATCCCTGATATAAATAAAAGGTGAGCATCATCATTGCAACAAGTTCAGTAACTTAATTGTCAGACCTTGTATACATATATAATCTCCTGTTGGTTTCGTTTCTCAGGAGAACTCTGTAATACACATGGGATGTCATCTAGCTATGTAGTTTTGGGCAAATTGTTTACTTTTTAAATTTGAACCTACAAAGACTAAGAGTAATGCAGCTTATCTAGCAACCACTAAATGAACCTAGAATAGATCCACAGGTGGTGCTGCTTTCAGCTTAAAAAATTGTTTGAAAGTTTCATATTTAGAGTATTCCATTTTCATCAGCATGCTTCCTTTCTCCATTCCCCTTTGCTAGTTCAGACCTTGACTCTCTCCTCTTTTATGTTTTTGTTGTCACAAATTATCCCTTTTCATGCTGTGAGTTGATTTCTGTGTTGCAGTAGCAAGTTGGCCTTTTCCTCTTTTTTTTCTTTTTTTATATATATTTTTTCCTTCTTTACTCTGTATGTTATGTTTAAGTGTATAGTGTCCTATTTGGTGTAGGGTAGCTGTTTCCTGCTTCTGTCTGTCTGTAATACTACTCATGGTTTGTATTCTTTTGCTTTTTTGTTTCAGGTTGAATAGCCTCCTTCAGTATTTCTTGTAGAGCAGGTCGTGTGTTAGAAAATTCCCTCAGCTTCTGTATGTCTGAAAAGGTCTTTATTCCTCCTTCATATATAAAGGATATCTTTGCTTGGAGGGGGATGGTAAATGAGGGTAAACGGGATCAAATATATGGCGATGGAAGGAGAACTGACTCTGGGTGGTAAACACACAATGTGATATATAGATGATGTATTACAGAATTGTACACCTGAAACCTATATAACTATTAACAATTGTCACCCCAATAAACTTTAATAAAAAAAAATCTAACCTAAAAGAATCCCTAAGACACTGAGTTTCCTCTTTCCCTTTTAGCACTCAACTCATTTAAATGTTGCATCATTAATTAGTCTGAACAGAAGTTTTGTATCTGAACAGTTTCAAAAATATTTAGAGTCTGTATTTATCCACTCTTAAATGTGGTGTCTGGATTAATGAAGTATATTTATATGTACACAAAGAGTTATGTAAAATACTGTGCATCAACAAAATACATTTATACAATTTATTAGGCTTTCTCAGACCAAGAGGGTTATTTAATGGTTGCTAGATAAACTACATTAAAGGATGATTTTAATTACGGACAATTTGAGACTATGGGAGAATGCACACCTCCATTTGAATTGTAGCTCAAAGTTATAACACTCAGTCAATTACACTGTTTAATGATTGTTACTTTAATTTTGCTTCTGAGGTGGAAAGTTATTTTTCCTGATTGTTAAACCAATATTACAGCTGGGTCTAAACTATCACAGATCCCTTGAGCCTAAGTATTTAATATTTTAGACTGGTTAAAATGCAGAGTGTCTGAACCACAGTCTGCTAGCTTAAGGCTGCAGTTTGGATTTTCTTTCTTTTATTCCCCTATAAATTAAATATCACAGCAGGGGCCTGTTAACATTGGTGCTTACTGGTTATGGGATTTCTGTTTTACAGAGAGAGAAAACCTCTGCACCCCACTAGGTGCACAAAAAGCAAGATTGCTAGTTTGATATAATGAAACATTTTATAATTGGATTGTATTTTATAATATCCAAAGCTGACATAGGGAGAATTAGCGTATAGGCTTTACCCTCAAAATACAGAATTGTATTAGTTGCTTGTGCTGTTCCTTCTTCATGTCCAAAAGAGTTATACATTTATATTGTTATGGCAGCTTTCCTTCAAGGAGACTAAGGCACTTTGCATGAATTCTCCATTTGCCTCTGAGAAAAGGGGAAGAAACTTACCAGAAACCCCTCTCACCCTAATTCTATCCCACAGTCTCTGATGTAAATAATATCATGGAAGGGTTATATTTCCAAATGTGAGAGGGCAAGGGTTATACATTGTATCAAATTAATATTATTGTATGGTTACATGATATTGACAGATTGAAAAGCAATATAGAAATTATTTATTAACATTTTTAAGTTCTTTTGAGGATGTAGATTTGCATAAGAGTTAAAAAGTCAGAGTTCTTTTTTCAGATTACCTGAGTTTGAATTCAGGTATGAGGACCAATAACCTTGATGGATTAATTATAGTGAATATAGATCATCTCTCCATATTTCTCTCTCTTTCTACCTCCATCCTTGCTTCTCCATCCCTTTATAAGGAACACCGTAAGGGACACTCTATGCTGCATCACAGTGGAGTTAGTGTAGCATTCCAGGGAAGATCAAACTACCCCATGTCTAACTCTAGCTCTGTGTCCCAACACACTGCACGATTTTGGCTTCATCTGTAAAATAAGGGAATTACTTGAACGTGGCTTTTTCTTGACTCATTCTGAACCTGTGCTACCAGTTCAGCTATATTCTTACACTGATGGTGCAAACATTACTCACCTGGGTTCCTACAGACTCTTCTTGGCACAAGGCACTATTTGGATCTTGCAATGAGATCAGAATTATAGAGTGCTTCCTGCTATGCTTTGCCTGCCTTCTCTCTTTGTTTTTTGGTTTTGCCAGTTTGTAATGAAAATTATGGCATTAATAACACTATCTACTTACTGAAAGACCTGCATGGTATTCAAGAAGCCACCGTGTTTCCCTGAAAATAAGACCTAACTGGAAAATAAGCCCTAGCATGATTTTTCAGGATGACATCCCCTGAACATTAGCCCTAATATGTCTTTTGGAGAAAAAATTAGCGTATAGGCTTTACTTCTTATTTTTGGGGAAACATGGCAGTCTAATCAGGACTATAGCCTGCTCATTTCAACAACTGTCTTTGATGAGCATTCAGGAAAATAAGTCAATAAGACATCCATGGATCAATGAAGGACAAAGCACCAGGATTGCCACTGCAAGGAAAATAGATGTCAAGGGATTGAGATTGGCAGGGAGGGTTGAGAGGCAGTGGGGGATTCGGGAGTGGTGGTGCTGGTGGTGGTGGCTTAGAATGGAATTAAAGGTGAGAGTTCAGAGTAAACGAAGATGGAAAAATCATTACCAATAGGTAGCTTCTCTTATAAATATAAGATGGGCACTGGCCTCTGTATGGTTGTCTGGGATGTACTTAAATTGTTTTGCTTGGGAATAGATGACAAAGGGAAAATATTGTTTTTGAAATTTAAAGGGTATGAACTAGGCTCTTTTCCTGTTGTAGAAAATTATGTAATTTAAATGAAATTTAATTTACATTAATATACATTAGTTTTGTAATTTGAGGCTGGACTATACTATTCCAGGGATAGAAAATTCTGTAATTTAATTAAATGAATTTCCATCCGAACAAAAATTTCTAATTCTGGATCTGTCTGTCTGTCTGTCTGTCTTTCTGTCTTTCAGCTTTATTTCCCTTTTCTTTTCTAAATAGAACATGGTCCTTAAGAATGAATTATTGTTAATGTTGTGTTATTAGACTGAAGGCAAGACCAATATTTTAGAAGCATGTCTTATACTCAATAAAATATAACCACCCAGAAATGTCTACGAAGCAAACACACAAATAGGAACGCACAGTTTTACTGAGGATGGAATGCTGAACAGGAATTCCGGTAGCTATATTTTGTTGTTTTGTTTTCCCCTTTGTCATTAACCTGGGATAAATGATTTAATGTTTTGTCTTGATCTTTCACTTGAGGAGAAAAACAAATATCAACCCTGTTTAAATTGCAGCATGAGAGTTATCGCTGCACAAGTTGGGCATAGGTATACCATATTCTTAGTAAATCTGAAAACAATCTAAATCTTTAATCAGTTTAATCTGGGGGTAATCTATCTTATCCCAGAGGTATTTCAGCATTTGTTTAACTCCAGAATAAGAATGTCTGTGGACACACAGGTGCAGAAAAATATTGTGGACAAGTGTAGGGGATAAAAGTACTTAAATATGTTGTGTAATGTAGCAGAAGGGGATGTGTATTTCAACATGGGTACCAGGTTCTAGAGGAATTGAGAGGGAGAAGGCTCAAGAGACAATTTTGCTATTTCAATGTGATATAACCAGAGTAACCTGAATCGGCCAAAAAAGTTGTGAATCAACAAATACCAAAAGTTGCAAAAAATCAAGTAATACTGCACTTTAAGGATACTTCTTGAGATTATGTGGTTTGTACCCTGGGTGACCATATAATTTGTATTCCAAACAGGGACATTTTTGAGAAAGAAATGAGATCTATTAATTACTCTGTATGATAGATGTAAGTTAGGATTATCTTGGGCAATCTAGGATGTAGTGTTAAGTTTGAAACGGGGCAGAGTTTGACTGATATATATATATATATATATATATATATATATATATATATATATATATGTATATAGATGGTGCAAAAATTATATGTACATTTTAAGACAGGAAAAAACTACATTAATTGTGATACTTGATATATACTGATAACAAAAGATGAAAACAAGTCACATTTGACTTCTGCAATTACAAGAGGTGCTCATCCACCTGTATACACTTTTTTGGCACCCTGGTGTGTGTGTGTGTCTGTGTGTGTGTGTGTGTGTGCCTGTGTATTAGGAAATAAACCTCTATTTCCTCATAGAGCATCTTGTGTCAGTTCCTCATGTCTCCATGGAAACACTGAGAACCTGCTATACCTACACAGGCACCACAGGAAAGGAACCCTGCATTGTGGAACTCACCCTTAAATAGGGCTGCTCCAAGATCTGCCCATCCTCCTTTCTGGGGGAGGGGGTATGTGGAGAGACTAAAGGAGGAAGAGGAAGAGGCCTTTGCTCTGGAATGTAAATAAATCCTCTGAGGAGGTGAAGGTCTCTAGTTCACTACCATTACCACCCTGGAATGTAAACACATTTGGCTCCAGGGAGACAAATCTCTCTAGCTCTCAGGAGGGCTGCTCTGTGGAGGGCTCTTTCTTTAGGTTGCTATTCAATCATCCTTTAACCCAGAAAACAGTGCTCTATGCTCAGAAACATTACAATTTGCATGGAATATTTTCAACCAACAATTAAGTTGCCCTAGCTGAATATCATTAATATGCATGACTATCTTTTCAAAACCTGTCGGTTTAGGTTACATTTTGGGTTTTCAGTGTGACTTAATGCTTTCCTAGTCTTCCTAGATGGCCTGTTGGGATATACATATATATTTGAATTGCCCATCCAAAGTGAATCCAGTCAAATTCCTCACAGAATTCTGGGGTGAGAATATAAGCATTAGCTCCATTCTTTGGTGGCAAACTATAGAAATCTGACTTGAGCTAGCTTAGGCCAAAAAAGTAGAATTTGTTATAAGGCCACTGGGTGTCTCAGAAAACTCCATGGAAGGAACAGCTGAAATCAGGGATTCTAACACAGTGTCTTTTTCTAGTTCCATCTGTGCCTCTCCCTCATTCTTCTCTCTCATCATAGATCAGCTCTCTCTCTGTGTCTGTTTATATGGTTTTATTTGTAAAATGATATACAGGGTATTTTTGTTTCAAAACCCTAGCAGAGGTCTTAACTGATAATTTACATAGCTCCTTGTCTCAGTCTTTGATTGCAAGAAACAGATATGCCATCAAGTTACCTGAAGCACCCACGTAATAACAAGAGAGACGCTGTGGAGCCTGAAAAGAGTTATGAGTTCCCAAATAGGCAGGATTCAACACTGAGACAGGCACTGGAACTAGGTTAACATTTTGCCCCCAGGAAGGAAGGTGTTGTTGATCTTTTGCCCTTTACCACGGTTCAGAAACCCCACTCCTAGAGCTGCTGCTGTGCTGCCAGCAGTAGCTACATCACCACTAGGCGGTCTTGATGAAAAGCGTGCCCTCCCCTGGGCACCGCTGGCCTTCTTGATATGCCTTCAGCTTCTGTTCCTGGTAAGAAATAGTCAAGACTCCTTTCAGTAGCACTTTTAGAACTTCTGTATAGGTGGGACTTAGGGGCAATAATCAGGTTTGAAGAGGAGCCTTAATTGGTGCTTTCATTATTAAGAAAATTGCCCATTTTAAGAAATTGACATGGGGAGATATAAAGGTTATGGGGTAGTCCTGAGCCTCTTTCCCATGTCAACTGTCAGAGCTGGAAACATTCAAATTTCCAAAAGAGAAAATCTGTTTGGAATAGTGGCTGCCATCTCTGTTTGGGGGGGAGGTTTTGCACTGCCCTCAAGTCATGTGCTCTCTCTGACTTGATCAAGGGCATCCAGGAAGTCATGGTCATGTGGCATGGCTCGTGAACACCTCCGTGGAAGGAGCTTCCTGGGCTGCATTACCAAAGGCTTGTGGATCTCACCACCCATGTTCCTCTGCTTATAGCAGATGGAAGCTGATTGACCAGAGCACCGTGTCATTCACTTGAGCTCTGGCTCTGTGGTTTGGAGGAACGGCAATAAGTAAGTTATTTCTGGTCTCTGGGCCTCAGTTTTCTTGCCTTTAAAATGGGGATATTGACCCTAATTGAGAACCGTCGTAGCAATCAAATAAAACAGTGGGTATAGATGAGGTTTGTGATTGCTTAAACTAAAAGACTAACATTTGTCATGCTATCACACTTTTAAAAGACTGGGGTATATTAATAATTAAATAGCCCATACGTGCTTCTGCTCTCAAAACGTTATGCATATTATTTTAAGTAATTAACATAATTACTATATGGGGTACATACTGTTCCTACATATGGGCTTTTATGGTTCCTGTTTTCACAGGACAAATCTAATACATGCAAAAGCTGAGTAACTTGTTCAAGGCCATACAGCCAGTAAGTAAAGATTTAAATCCAGATGATCTGAGTCCAAAACTAGTGCCCTGTTTTATCTAAGTCTCCAAGACTCTAATAAAGCTCCATGATAATAGGCAATATAAAAAGTATAAATGCATCCATTGTGCAGATAAATCAGCTTTCTGCAGTCCGAATATGCTAGTGATAACTTTAAGAATCTAAGGAGTTCTTGTGTGAGAAAACCACCTACTTTATGCATATCTGATCTGACCAAAGGTTTGCACTAGTTGATTGAAAAGAATGCCTTCATTTATTAGGTTGGTGCAAAAGTTATTGCGGTTTAAAATGTTAAAAATAATTGCAAAAACCGCAATTACTTTTGCACCAACCTAATACTTTACTTTTGTTTTCACATTTCCATTAGGATGGTCTCTTTATTGTCTTAGAAGTACCCATAGGTGTTAGTGAACTCTTTGACTAATAAATTAAATCCTTTGGTCTTTTGTAAAGAAAACAGCTCTATAATTGTCAACTCTATAATTACCAGTTAAGAAATTAAGTTTCTTTCAAACATATGCCAAAGCAAACATTGATTTTTCTAAATTCCACAATTTCTAATTTCCCTAATTAATACTTTGATGCATACATATAGATTTTCTGAAAATAAAAGAAAAATTCTATTGCTCAACACTGTTCTTATTATAATTATGCAGTTTTTTTATAACTGAAAGGTTTGATGGGTGATTCTTATTTTGCTCTTTTTACTTTCACTTATTTAATTAAAAAATCAACATGCATTTTATATTAACAAATAGTTATTTTTTAAGAGAAAGGGTTTAAATACGTCACATGATGCTCACTGTCAAAAATCTCATATAGCCAAAAATCAGAGAGAAGAAACAGGCCTAATAATTAACTATTAGCATTAATATTGTTTTAAAGGTTAATAATCCTCAAGGATTTTCTATGTTCTAGGCACTCTTTTCAGTGTTTTACGTGTGTAATTCATTTAATCTACACAATTCTGCAGCATTGGTGAGGCAAAGATTACTGGGTTTTCCTCCAGTGTCTATTCTCCTGTTTCAATACAGTAATAGAAGTTTTAGCAAGACATATGGCATCTTTTGAAACTATATATTCTGACTAGGTTCTGGCCAATGGGATGTGAGTGGAAGTTATTTGGGGGGACTTCTTGATCATACTTTTAAAGAAAATGAGGACATACTCCTCTTTTTCTTACTCTTCTCCTGCTGTCTTGAGTGTGGGCATCTTGGTGGGAGCTTGAGTAACCATCATGGTCCACGAGATGGAAGCCACATTTGGAGAAAACCAGAAGGATAAGAAAGAGAAGCCCATTCCGACAGGGTTGTGGAACCACATTATCAGCCCTACACTCCTCCATCAGAGAGAAGTAAACTTCTATTTTATTTAAGTGGCTGTTATTTTTGCTGTTATTATTACAGAGTCAAATCACTATCCTAAATAATGCAGTTGGTATCATCGCCATTCTTACTTTAAAGTTGGGTAGACTGAGCAGCATAGAGACTAAGTGATGGAGCAGTGAAGCCAGAATTTGAATCAGAGTCTGGCTCCAAAGTCTTTGCTTTTAACTATAGCATTCTATTGCCTCTTCTAAAGTGTCATTCATTTTGTACTTAATTTTAGTGCATGTGATTTTCTGCCATTTGTAATTTTGAAATGGGGGTTAAGGAGCTTTTCTTTGCTCTTCTGCATTTTGGAATAAATAAGGGTATGGTCGAAATCAGTCTGGATATGGCTAAGTCTATACAGGGAAGGATAGTAAGGCTGATCATGGAAACCAGGAAAAGGGTGGCACAAGGCATGGTGGGCAGAAGATTGGGATGGGGAGGTAAAGAAATGGAGAAGGGAATGTACTTAAAGATGTTCCATTCCCACACAGCTGACATGGTGAGCAAATAGCAAGTGTGATGAAGAGGAAGGAGATAACATGAATGTTTTCATGTCTGTGGCTCTTCTGGCTTCATGTCAAGTGAGTTGAGGTTGCCTGGCATCTTGTAGTTGATCCAATTACCTGAAAGTTCCACAGGACAATAACGATTATCTTCTCTAAGGCTTAAAAGAACATATGATGCTCTGAAAACTTGAGTTTCAGTATGACCCTCTCCATAGCAGTCATTTCAGTTTTAATGCCTTTTTGGCTTGCTTCCTGGAAACCACCAAAAGCAGCATTTCATGGAGCAGCATTTAAAGCTGCGATTTTACTCTCCTGTTTATCCTGGCTTCTCTGTCAGCATTTTGACAGCAAGGGCAAGATAACCCTTGGAATTAAAAAGGTATGATGCTGAAAATTAGAAGATTTTGAAACCATCTCAAATTAACCCCTTGCTTTCCATATACCTTGGCCTCAGAATAGAAATGTTTTCTCTTGCCACACAATTTTTTAGCATGTTTCTTTACTTCTCTGGATTTTATTTTCCTTAAGCTTGAACGGAAGGCTGGGACTGAGTGCAGAATTCAAGCACAGGAATTGGCTTTCTCCATACCTTTCAGTTCCCAAAACACTGAGTAAGAAATTATGGACCATACGTTTTCTTGCATATTTCCTTAACTCTTCACTGCCCTAATTACTTAGATAATTGGAAGTTTTATGCATTCATGAATAAATGAATGAATATAATTTCTTTGTCTAAGAAACTATAAAAGAGGAAATGTCTCATTAGGAAAACCAACATATATTTGTTTACACTATGACTATGGCATAAAGATAACTCCATCGTTAGGAAACTGGAATTGTTCCATCAAGGACAATAAGAAGATGCATCTGGGCTCCACATTTTCTGCCATCCAGGAGAGCCTTCTCATTGAAAGAATTTCCTAACGTTTTATCCATGAATGTTGCTGCAGGAGGGGAGTGTTATTGGCCCTCACTAACGAAGAATGCAATACAATTCAGGATATGCTTGATGCAAATCATCAAGTTGATAGTGCTTTACATTTGGCAAATTGCTTTCACAGTGCAAGGCCCCTGCCCAATGTGGGTGAGACACATGAATAAAATATGATCCCTGCGTGAAGGGGTCCATAATCCCGGGTAGAAAATAGACACATGCATAAATAATTCTAATTCAAGACAGACTCTGATATGTGCTTTATTAGAGGTACAAAAGAAATGCTAGGAGAAGAGCAGAGAGGGAGAGATTACTTCCTATAGGGGATTAAATAAAGGTTTCTTGGAAAAAGTAAGAATTTATGAGGTGTATTGCTAACAGCAAATGTAATTTGTCACCTAGTTTACATAGATTATTTCTTTTTGTGTTTTTGTTTTTATTTTGTTAATTATTTATTTTAGATTATTTCTTTTATGTCTTTTCATTCTCACCAATAACCCACTGAGAAGTAGAACATGAACAAAAAAAACCAGAACATGCAGGAAATTTATTGGGTTATCGGTATATGTAGCAGGAGTTGATACTGCTACTCACACTGAAGCAAAGCACATAAAGTTGCCTGTGTGAGAAGTATCTAGATTTTAGATCACTCACTGCCACTAATTGCAGAGTGGGCCCTACAGCTTTTGATTTGGAGATTATAAGGTAGATTTTATGCATGGCTGATAGTCTATATTTTAAGTCTGACATGCCTTTCAGATTTGGAAAAGATCCTTCTCAAGATTTTTACATAATATGGAAGCCAAAAAAAAGAAAAAAATGGAAACTTCATTTTATTATGTTGAACCACATGAAATTGTCATGTTTGTAGGAATACTGACAATATCCGATGGTTCAACGTAAATGTGTATAGACACACTAAGAAACCATTAGTGAACTTTAGGCCAGAGGGTGACATGATCAGATTTGGGTTTTGAATGGGTAAACATGGGAAGTTTAGAAGGTAAGCTGGAGTGCAAGGAACTGGAGGAAGGAAAGACCTAATGCAGTGGTCTTGGTGAGAGATTATAATACTGATGGGTGAGTCTCCCCAACTAGGTATGGGCTTCTTCAGGGCAGATATCATGTCTCTGGTGAATGTCTACTGAGAATAAAGTGCCCCCCCCAAAAAAAAAAGTTATTAAGTGAATGAGTGAGAGGGTGGGAGTAGAGAGGAAAAACACAGACATGAGAGATATTCCAACTGTAGGATCTTTTGTACTTGAAAGTGGAGATGAGAGTAGGGTGAAACAAAACAAGAATGCTTTTAAAGCTTCAAGGGTAAGAAGGAAGTATATAAGAGGAAAGGAAGAATCATTAAATGATGCCAATGGTTCACCTTCCACTACAGGGATGATTTCTCCAGGCTTCTTCCACTGGCTGACATGTCTGATAGGAAGAATTTAGAATCTTGAAATGTTATGTTAAACAATGACTTTGAAGACATTCGGAGGATTGAATGCTGAATGCTACATTCCTAGATGTAGTTTCCAAGTGCAAAGAGTTCCCGGGTATCACCATTTTCCCTTTCCCTTCTGCCTAGCAGATTTGGAAGCTCCTTGTCTTCTGGTGTCTTTCTCTATTGGCCACTGCACAGTAAGGGGGGCCAAGTCTAACACTGTTGTCCTTTAAAATCGAGCACTGGAAGTAACTCTGGAGAAGATACTAATGCAGTGTATCTCCAAGTTAGTTCTTATTCCAGAAAGCATTAGTAAGTATGAAATATGTTTTTAAAATTTATGTACAAATAAATTTATGAAATGTTGAGCTAAACAAAGCTCAAACTTTTCCTTTTTCTTAAACAATGCTTCTCTGAGATTTTTGTAAAGTGCCTTGTAAATCCCAAAATGGCATGAGAATATGAAATGTTCCACAGGAACTTATTTTACCACTAAACCTTTTTCTTAATGAACATTTCATGAATCTAGTATTTTGTGGCACATACTTAAGGAAATGTTGATGTCTGATTGCTTATCTGATATGTTTCTTAACCTTTTAGTTTGTGGCTGTTCCCTTATTGTTGACTAAAGTTTTAATAATAACTTTATGCGTATTATTTTACATGGGTAATTGCAGCAGAAATTCACTAAAAACTTATAATTGGGTATGCAGTATAATTAAAATAATGTTTAAAAGAAGATCCTAACTCTAGGGGAGAAAGTTTATTCCACAATATCAGTAGTACTCATTTTAGCATACTGGGAATGTGTAATTTTTCAATGTATAATATTTCCCAAATACTATTTAAGGATATGTCTTTAATAGATATAGAAAAAAAATTAAAAGAAGAAATAAAAAAATAAAAGGAAGAGTAAAAACAAGAACAAAAGCAAGACAGTGAAACTCAAATTTTTGACGATGTTTTTCTTATGCTGGTGTCTTTCATTTCATTTTTTTAATGGCGAAATATATTGCAGTTCTTACTTTGATCCTCAAGATTGCATATTGGTGTTATTAGTAGTCACTGTTGGCTGGTGGGAAGGGCCTGGGATTTGGAGACTTGGAGGATTTAGGTTTTAATCCTAGTGCCACTGCATAAAATTAAAAAAAAAATAAAAAGAAAAAGAAAAAAAAAAAGGAAAAAAAAAGGAGCTTTGGTAAGATGTAGCGATGTGCATGCCACTGTGTCTTTCTGCTAGTATTTTCTCTACAGTTCTGTGACCTTAATAAGCTTTTAACCTGAGCCTCAGGTTGCTCACCTGTTGAGCAGTCAACTCTCTCATCAAGTAATTATGTAAAACCACCAGGGTAAATATAATATCTCTTAATTATGTGTAGTCACTTTTAAAATATATTCTTATAAAAACAATACAACAATGTATATTCATTGTAAATAATTTAGAAAACACAGAGAGCTAATCATAAAGTCGTAAACATCACCCACGACTTTACCATCTAGAGATATTTGCATTGCATGTACCTGGTTGAATCTGCTTCACATTAGCTTGTCTGTATCTCTATTACACTGTAAGAGAGGTGAGAGCAGGGAATCCATTGGCTTCTATTCTGCTGTGTGTTCCAAACTCCTGGCCGGGTGAGAGGGCATTTAGTAAATTTATTGAATGAGTAAGACAAAAGCGTTCCTTGTTATCTTCCTCATGCTTCTCTTATTTGTGACTAATGCTGAATTGATTCCATGCCTTAAAAACAGGCCTTCTCAAACTTTCTACTCTTCACTATTTTCAGAGCCTGATGTTTACCAGCTGGTCCCCCAACCATCTAGTGGGGCTTCTGTTACAGTCTTCTGCTCCAGTGTATACTGTGGAATGATGGAATTTTGGGTATGAACAGGACCAGGGAATCTTCTGTTCTCCTCTTGTTTTCAAGGGGGTATCTGGGACATCAGGAAAGTGCTAGGTCAAAGTTACAAAGATGGTTCTCAGTGGAGTCCTGACTCACTTTGAAACTCTTATAGAAATTATACCAGAACAAAGTGTTTAGAACTTGGTTACATAGTCAATCTTGAGCTATTCCTATCCAGATGTGGAGAATTTAACATGAGGAGTTTAATTTATATCCCTACCTCAACTCATGAAGCATGTCTTTGCTGATGTAGATCTTGTAGGCTTCCCTTGCACCTGACACAGCCAGAGAGAACCTGAAGGAGTCATCTACACAGCTGTAACATTTACATTTATTAACTTATGTTTACCTCTGGCTTGCTTCATTTTGCATTCTTTCAGTCTTAATTGAAAAATATATATATATTAAATGTTCTATTGTTCTATTATATGTGTCATCTGTGACAAACAACCCAGTCAGCAGCCATGTTTTAAAGCAATTCCTAAAGCGAACTGCCTTATTACCTAGTGTTCTAATAACTCTTATTAGCACTTGAAACTACTGTGGCCATTTTAATGTAATTAGTATAGTTTGGGCATAAATCAGTGTGATCTGGGGCTTCAGCCCCACAAAAAAAACTTTCCCTTTAAAATTGACAAAAAAGTTTTCCTGTTTATGAGGTTAGGTATGGAAAGACAGGAGAGTCTCTTTAGTCATGCCTAGTTTTCTGTCAAGTAGCTCTTGTGAAGCCGCCAGTCAATTCACTGATCTGTCTTACAGGATTCTCAAGCCCTAAGCATGGCTGACCACATGAAAATACACACTGTGGCCAGTCTGGGTTCTAAATAAACCAGGTAGTAATTCTGGGAGAGGTTTAGAAACATCTTTGCATTGAAAACTTCTTCAATCACCTAACCTCCCATTTCTAAAAAGTTCTTCTTGTCTCCTTTTGGACAGGTATGCCTCTAAGAACTTGTGTGCAATTTGTGTGTTGTATTTTTATCTTTCCATATGGTGCATTTTGTGTACAGATCTTTAGTACCGTACTCAAGGAAATAATAAAACAAGGGGCATATATTGTGGACTATACAGCTTCAAACGTGTTATACCCTTCAAGTTATTTCCTTTCAATCATAGGGATGACCAAAATTAATTTTCATATGTAGTGGGCACTTTAAAAACAAAAGAAGAAAGAAAAAATAAGAAGAAAAGAAACCAACGGAGAGAATCTGACCACATCTTTCCAAAGAGCTTTTTTTGTTTAGCATCAAACAGCAGTTGCAACACAACAGTGGGCACGCACACACCAACTCACATATCCACCAATTTGCTGCACATGTGTGGACCCGTTGCTCTCCTTGTGCTCTGAGTGCAGCAGCGTGACATTCCAGAGACCCAGGCCAGTGCGACCCTCCTTCCCTCCAGGTTTATCCAGGAACCTGTGCCAGGGTAGTGACCTTCGTGTTAGCATGGCCCAGTGTCAGAGCTGGGCCCCAGAGGGCTTGTCAGCCATGGGTTCACTGTGGTGGAGGAGCCAGATAGGAAAAGGGGCAAGGTCCCCAAGTCCACTTGGGTTCTCCACCGGTGCACCCCACCTAGAGGGATTCCAGTCTGTACGTGCAGATTGCAGGAACACAGAGGTCTGGTGGATCTCCCAGGGCAGGGCTGGGGTGCACTTTATCCCAGAGCTCTGAGTACTATGTGGCCTCAGATACACTGGCATACAGCTGGCCTGGTCCTCCCCTTTCTCACCAGAGTTTAGTTCCGCAGAATTCTAACCCCATTTCCAAGACCCCACCACAGGCACCTCCATTTATGATTATGATTCATAATTTTTTGGTCCTTTGTTTCAAACCTGCAGCAATCATTTTCCCATAGTCGGTGCTCTTAAATAAGTAAATTTATTTGTGGACTGTTGCACCAGATTTTTGGTCTGAACTATTTAGTATCACTCAGTCTCATGTATGTCCTATAATCCCGGATGCTTAAACAGCCTCAAAACCACTGCTGGTTCTTTGGGGTATGCCCCTTTCTACTATTGGTGTGTTTGACTTCATGTCAAAAATGTAACAATTACATGCAGTGTAAAATATTGCTTATCATTTTGCCTGCTCCCCATATACACATACCAATAGTAGACAGCATGAATCACACCAGCAGCATAGCTAGAAAATTATAACCTTGTTAATTGACATATTTTCCTCATCACTTCTGTGAGTCATGAGCATGTGAAAACTGCTGAGAGTTACAAATAAGGTACAATGCATGCACCTTGTCTAAATGGAGATGCATTCTCCTCCTCCCTCCATCCCAGTTTCTCTGGGGATTAGTGAATAGTACTTTAAAACTCTGTAACTACTAGAGATGGGAGCATGCCAGTGAAAAAAGCTGCTAATTTGATTGGCTTCAGTGCTCTATCAATTCAGCTAACTAGCAAAATAATAACAATGATACCAATTGCTGAACTACAATAACTGGTGCCTTTTGCTGCCAGAGAGCAAGGCCTAAGTGGGGTGTGAGCAGAGATGAAAGTACACAAGTAGAAGAGGGAGGGCCAGGGAGAGATATTGGAAGGAAGGGCCTGGAGTTTCCAGCTCCCCTCCTCCCTGAAAGAAAATTAGCTGAAGGTGTCCCTTTGCCTGCTCATCTTTGGGGGTAGGCAGTCGGGGAGCTCCCCATCCAGGAGTTGTGGGATTCCAAAGAAGTTCCTGCCAGGATTAACCACCTAGCAGGTTTTTATGGCTCAATACCTCACTCTTATTCGGGCATAAGGCTGGGCCCACCCTCACTGGTCCATGCTGGGACCTGTGCTCAGCAGGAATGTCTTGCCACGCTTCCTGAAGCAGAAAGGGATGAATATATCAGCTTCTCCTGTCTTATCTCCAAACAAGTGTCTGGACCTTTTAAAGTTTTTGAAATCCCCTCCCTCATGCCCCACCATTAAATATAGGCAATTGAGAAGTTACAAAGTGAGGGGCTATTTTTGTATAAAATTTGCCTGGAACCTGATGAAGTGCTTTGGATTTAGAGGCAATACCCAGTGGAAAGTTCATTCTCTCCGAGTTCATTAGACACCTCGTCAGTGACTTAGCTCTATACTCCTGAGAGCTCTTCATTTAAAATACGATTGATCCTATATTATTCTACTTATGTCTCAGGATTTTTTTTGAAGATTCACCTGCTTTCATATATATATTTGTATGTATATGATTTCTAAATACATTCTATTCAAGTATAGTCATATGAACATTGAGAAGCGGCATCATTATGTGATAGTTCAGAGCATGGAGTGAAGAGATAGGCTGCTGAGTCCAAGCCCACATGTAGCCGTTTTTTAATAGTGTGTCTTTGAAAAAAATTGGTTAGCTTGTCTTTGCCTCAGTTTCTTGCAATTACTATTGCAAAAATGACAATAGTAATAGTAATAATAATAGTAATTATACCCAACTCAAGTCAAACAGATTAATACATGTAAAGTACTTAGAAGCATACGTAACACACAGTAAGGATTCTATAATGATAGTTGTTTGTTTGTTTGTTTGTTTGTTTGTTTGTTTTTTAATGTTCTTAGCACCTGTGTTTGAATTGGACAGAGGACTTGGGAGGGCAAATGGATGGGGTTTGAAATTCTGCATCTCTGCATTCCAATTTTTGCCCTGTCGCTTACTAGCTATGTAGGTATGTAAGTTACAAAATCATTTTAAGCCAATTTTCTACACAAGTAAAATGGCAGTAATAATAGTATCTATTTAATAGGATTGTGGTGAAAAGCAAATGAAATATTGTATGAGTATGTAAAGACCTGAAAAATAATGAGCTATCAATAACTATTATTTCTTTTATTTCTCTGGCTCCATCTCTAACAAGCTGTGTTATTTTTGGCATAGTTCATTCATGGAATGGAGAAGGGGGTTTACAGCAATACGTACCTTTAGAGTTGTGAAGATTAAGTTAAAGAATGAGAAGTACCTGAAACAAGGCTGAGCTCAGAGTACATGCTCAAAAGTCTTAGCTTCCTTCATTCTATTTAGAGATGTTTAGATCTGGACCCAGGATTCCTTGGTGAAGCGGAAAGAAGACAGAAACTAACTCTCCTTAGGTGCTCAGTGCTGAAGAGAGGAGCACACAAACTTCATTCAAGTTCTCTGGGACACACTCCCCCCCTCCGTGTTCATTATCTTCTTCCAGTCTTCATTCTAGGCTCCGCCATATGACTTACTCTGGGCTGCTATAACAAAAATACCACCCACTGCGTGACTTAAATAACAAACAGTTATTTCTCATAGTTTTGGAGTCTGGAAGTCCAGATATGGTGTCTGGTGAGAGCCTACTTTCTGGTTCCTGGACGGCTATCTTCTCACTATCACCTCACAGGGTCATAGCCGGGAAAGGGACGCTCTGGGGCTTCTTTTATAAGGGCACTAATCCCAGTTACAAAGGCTCTACCTTCATGACCTAATCAGCTTCCAAAGGCCCCACCTCCAAATGCCATCACTTTGTGGATTAAGCTTCAATGTATGGATTTTGAGGAGACACAGACATTTGGCCTATAGTACCGTACTCATTCTCTGACATGAAGGAGAGATTAACTGGAGGTGGGGCCAGTGTTTTGTCTGGACCCTAACAAAGGACGATAAAACATGCAAAGAACACTACCAGGAAGAGACAGAACATTCCCTAAATAAGTGACATGGAGTAATCCTTGGGCCTTTGGTGTTCTCCTGGGAACTCCTATGCTTCTGCCATCAAGCTAGAAGCACTGATGGTCATTAGAATATACCTTCTAATCTTTATCACTTCAGCTTGAGGCCTGACGTAAACCCCTGGAAGAATGAATACTTTGAAGTCGTCTTCAGTCATCCGTTTCTTCACCAGTATTGACTGAGCATCTGTTGTAAGTAAGGTTGGGCACGATAGCCCAGGGATGCAGAGATGAACAGAGCAGACCTAGTTATTTCCCTTTGCAGACATTAAATGCATCGTTCCAGTCATTTATCGGCATTTGTTGTGCAGGTACAGAGAACCTAATGGCACTGGATTTTCCTGAAGGAGAGAAAGCAAGGCCAGCCAAATGAGAGAGAGTGAAAGAATGGTACCAAAAAGGCCTTTCTGGACATGTTTCTAGGGCTAGCTGGGTTTTCACAACTGGCTACTTAAATTCTAGGTGGGGCATCAGAGACATGTTTTCCTTCTACCACTTTCCTTATTGTACCTAAACGTATGTCATATACTTTTCAGAGGCAAATCTCAGTGTCTTAATCTGTGGCCTGAGGTAGAGAGATACTCTTCCACTTGGAGAAGGCTGCTTCTTGCTCTTCAGCCTAAGTGTTTTTCTCTATAGGGTTTTGAAAATAGGATAGGAATTGTTTATCTGGCATGAAGGAATGGGGTAGCAATGGAGGCGATAAGAGAGAATATGTTTTTACCAGAAACTTAAAAATGTTTTAAAAATATTTAGATGTCAAATCTTCTTGGCTGCCACATGCTTGGTTCAACTTTCTCTTTATTTTCACTAAAATTGAAGGTTTTTCTAAAGACAGAAAAAGTACTTTCTAACATACAGTGCTAGATTTTTACATTATTGGCCAATGTTTTCAGGTTAAAACAGAATGTATTTTAGCCATGCAGGTGTTTGAGAAAAAAAGTCTTCCAACAAATTGTTTCTGGAAAAAAAAAAAAAAGTGTGTTTTTTTTTTTTTTTGCGGGGTGGGGGTTGGGGGAGAATGAGGAAGGATGGAAATGAGCACTAATTCCCTAGAAAAATCTGACAAGAAGGCTGCCTGTGGAATATGAATACTTGCTTCTTAAATGCGCGCAGGCTGCTGAGTGTTTTAGAGCCAATGATTACACAATCTGTTATAACATAAGCAGATATCAGTTTTAAGCACAAACTGGATTTTCCCAGTAGGTCACGTGTAAAAGCTTTTTCCAAATGGGGGAAAAAAATCTGATTGCAGTTAACTGAAATATTTTAGCTAAATAGAACTATAAAAGAGATTGATTTGGATAAAGAATTTAACCTGTTTTCCATATGGTATCTTTCCACCTCCCCTGCCCCCGCGAAGCAAAAAGCGAAAACAAACAGGTATATGTAGCTTAGTTAGCAGACTAACCCACGGAAAGGCCTCAGTTATGCTGGTGATGATATTTGTATAGAAGTTGTTGAGAATTGCCACACTTTTGCTGTTACAATTATGATTTTACTCTCATGGAAAATAACTCAGTGCACACTGAATTTGGTTGTGCGTAGGCAAGATTTTAATTAGCACTATTGTAAGAGAGAGTCAGATTCCTGGGAGGGTCTGGCAAAGTGGCCTGGGGGCTTTAGGGACATTCATAAATTCGCTTATCTGATTTTATTTATAGCACATCACAAGATTTATAGAATTGTGGAGGTTATTTGGAACCAGCACTATTGCTGATTTCCAAAGAGAGGAGAGAGAGGCTTGGGCCAAATTTCCTGAAACATTTATGCGGCTGATATTTTGAATTCCAGGGATACTTAGGCAAAGCGTATGGAAAGGGCTTTTAGAAAGAGCCCCCATTCCCACTCCATCCTTCAATGTCTATTCACTAACAGAATTTTGAGGTAACATTCAATAATTTATAACTTTCAGCCACATTTAATCAATTTTCCACCTCATTACTATTTACAAATGCTATCTCATATTGAATAATGACTTTGTATTTGTTTGTTGCTGGATATGCCTTTACAACCAGAATAGCAGCTGCAAATTTGCAAATATAAAGAAGGATTATTTAAACAACAAAATAAAAACAAACAAAAAAACAACAAAGTGTGTGTGGGGAGGAGCTTAATTTATTCTATGGCCTCTATTGTGTTAATTAAGAATTTTCATAAAAATTTAAAACACAGATTCTTAACCGGGGGGTCTGTGAACTGGAGGTAAATTCTTAGGCTGCACAGAGTCTCTGAGTCTACTGACTTGGTTAGCAGAATTTCAAATGTGTGCATATGTGCTGTTTACTAGATAACGTATTTTCTCTCTTTCATCAGATTCCCAACAGTGTTCAAGATTCAAAAATACATTTTAGAATTATGCATGCTAAAATTTAAATAAAAAATAAATGAAGATATAGATACTTTACAAAAGTTGCCATAGAATTAAGGATGACAATTTAAGAATGTCGGAGAACATCTCTTCAAATAAATATATTTACTGTTTGTTACAAACAAAAAATGTGCTGCACTTTATTCATATAAAGTATTCATTCTAGTATTTAAGTCACGGGCTTTTTCTCATTGACTAATGACAGCTATTTGTAAAATTGATGGCATGAAAAAAATAAAACAAACTTGCTATTTCACAGTGAATTGAATAATTTGGTTATCAAAGAATTTATCTTACGCAATTTAATAAACATGAATAAGCAAATTTTCACAATGTAATACAATGTTTCGCACTTCAGAGTTTCCCAATCACTTTCATATCCACTATATTGTTTGATCTTCACAATTATCTTTTGATGCATATGTGGCAGGAATTATAGTGCTATTTTCATAGATAAGTGAAGTTGTTGCAGGAGTTGACCACAGCTAATATGAGCCAAATTTGAATGTAGGTCTTTTGACTTCTAGAAGTGTGTGTGTGTGCATGTGTTTATGGAAACATGTTGTACTGTATGTGTAACAATACAGAAGCACATGTTGGTTATTCCTATGACAAGTGTTATCACCATACAGTTCAAAATCAAACCTCTGATGATTTAAGCCTTCTGATAACTTGGATTCTAAACAAGGTGATAAATGCCATCAGAAGATTATTTTCTGAAAATAAAACTGACTATAAAACAAAGATCACTTTATATCATGTGGCAAGTTTCAGAGTCATTTTTATTCATGTCAATAAAATTACTAATTTCATCATTTATTCCCTAACTTATTCTAACACTTTCCCCTGTTTTACTTATATGTCACATATAACAAAAAAGGATATTAATTTCTGCAAAACAGCAGCATAAAATAAGTGCTTATGGGACAAAGGTATGGAAAAATTGTTTAGATGATTTACATATGCTTATAAATAAACTTATAAAATTATAAGTTTTGTTCAAAGTTATTGATGTAGTACCTAAATTGCCAGGCACAACGATGGGCTTATGGTTGCAATAGTGAATATGATGAACTGTCCCTACTCTCAAGGAATTTGTATCGAATAGGGATTTGGGACTCTGAGATTTGGATTGTGTCAATCCACATTTTTTATATTCAATACTTGTGTAGTGCATTTGTGTGAAGTAGTGGAAGCCAGGATATCTGGAGATTGGTATAGAGATCTTTCACCAACCAGCTTTATATTGTGGATGGAAGCTACAGAAAGTCCATGTTTGGTCTTCCTAGTTATCAGTGCTTTGCAAAGACAGAAACGTTCCCTGTTGGGGATAGTAAGGTCTTCCAACAGAGTTGAGGAGCTCTTAGGAGGGTTATATAGAGGGGCATTTAAACATCAATGAGTAGCCATTCTAAGGAAAGCCAAAATTTTCATCCAATTCTGAGACCCCATGACTTTTGACAAATCCTTGAACAATGCTGCCTTAACTTTCTTTTTAAATGAACTAAAATATTTTATCTATCTACATTATAGGATTGTGAACGCTCTTTAAATAATTTGACACATAGTGGTGTAAAATTGCTGAAGATGAGTAATTTGTCTTTCAAAATTTTTGCTTACTTACAGTTTTGTTTTCTAGAAAAGAAAATCAATAGTTTATGTGTCTCTCCAAATAAACAAATAAAAACCCCAGATTAGCTATTTTGTGATAAAATTTCTTTTTATTCCTGAAAAAATCATTATAAACTCATTAAATTGACTTTTGTTACTAATTTATTTAAGGTAATCTGGAGGGAAAATAAGAAGAGATATTCATATGGCATTTTTTAAAAACAGCCTCATTAAGCCTTATATTAATTTATGTACAATAAAATCCCCATTTGTGACAACTAAGTGATTTTTAGTAAATTTATAGAGTAGTGCATCCATAATCCAAGTCTAGTTTTAGAACCTTTCACCACCCAAAAAGATCCCTCAGGTCTATTTGCAGTTACTCGTTATTCCAAGCTCCAGGCTGAGGGAAGCAATGATTTGCTTACTCTTTTTATAGCTTTACTCTTCTCAGAAATTTCAGATAAATAGGTTCATGCACTCTAGCCCTGAGAGTTTGGCTAGTGCATCACCTATGTTTTAGCACGTACTAGTATTTCATTCCTTTTTATGGCTGAATACTTCGTGGTATGAATATGCACATTTTGTTGATACACTTGTCACTTGGTAGACGTGTGGATTTTTCTAGTTTTTTTACTGTTATAGTTAATGGTGCTATGAATATTCATGTGTAAGTCTCTTTGTGGACATTTCTCTCGGGCAGGTATATATCCAAGAATATAATTACTGGATATGTGCTAAGTTTGTTTAATATTTTAAGAAATGGTCCTTTGTTTTCCCAAGTGGCTGTACTTTTTACATTCCCACCAGCAATGAGTGAGGGTCCACATCCTTATGAACACTTGGGCTCGCCAGTCTTTCTGGTCATAGCAATTCTAGTTGGTGTATATGTAGTAGTATCTTATTGGTGTTAATATTTATTTCCCTAATTGGCTAATGGTACATATTCAATGGTACGTAATTGAACAGATTTTCAATATTTATTAGCCGATTGTATGTTTCCTTTGGCAAAATATCTGTTCAAATCTTTTGTCCACTTTTAAATTGGGTTGTTTATATTTTTATTATTGAGTTGAAAGTCTTATGTATGTATTGTGGATACAAATTCTTTATCTGGTATATGATTTGATAATATTTTCTCCCAGGCTGTGGCTGGACTTTAAAAAAGACCCTTCTTCCAAATGCTGGAGAGGATGTGGAGCAACATGAACTTTCATTCATTGCTGGAGGGAATGCAAAATGGCGCAGACACTTTGGAAGACACTGACAGTTTCCTACAAAGCTGAATATATTCTTACCATACAATCCAGCAAT
The DNA here is from genome assembly GCF_036562045.2 of Rhinolophus sinicus. Classification (NCBI taxonomy): domain Eukaryota; kingdom Metazoa; phylum Chordata; class Mammalia; order Chiroptera; family Rhinolophidae; genus Rhinolophus; species Rhinolophus sinicus. The sequence goes on from NC_133755.1 coordinate 110,118,130, forward strand.
GTTGCTCTTTGGTATTTACCCAAATAAATTGAAAACATATGTCCACTCAAAAAAAGAAAAACCCTGCCCTTGAATATTTGTAGCAGCCTAATAATTCATAATTGCCAATAATTTGAAGCAATAAAAATGTCCCTCAATTGGTAAATAGACATACTGTGATACATCCATAAATGGAATATTTTGCAGTGATAAAAAGAAATGAACTGTCAAGCCACAAAAAGACATGGAGGAACCTTAAAATATATATTGCTAAATCAAGGGAACTAGTCTGAAAGGCTGCATACTATAAGATTCCAATTATATGACATTATGGAAAAGGCAAAACTATAGAGACGATAAAAATACCAGTGGTTGACATGGGTTCAGGAGGAGGAAGGAGGAGGAATAGGTGGAGCACAGGGGATTTTTAAGGTAGTGACCTATTCAGTATGATACTACAACAGTAGATATGTGTCATTTTACATTTGTCAAAACCCATCGGACTTAGAACAAAGAATGTGCCTTAATGTAAACTATGAACTTTAGTTAATAATAATGTATCAATAGTAATCCACCAACTATAACAAATGTACCATACTAATACAATATATTAATACAAGGGGACACTGGTGCAGAGTGTGTGTGTGTGTGGAGGGGGTAGTAACGTGGGAACGCTCTGTTTTTCAACTCATTTTGATTTGTAAATTTAAAACGTCTCTAAAAAATAAAGTCTATTAATTGATTTTTTTAAAAAGCTCTTCTTTTTTTGAGATTTTCGTTAAAAATATAGTTACCATACATATTACATTAGTTTCAGGTGTACACAGTTCAACATTTATATACATAAAGAATTGACCACGTAAGTCCCGCAACCATCTGACAGCATACATAATGCTATCACAGCATTATTGACTACATTCCCCATACTGTACATTACATCCCCATGACTTATTTGTTTTATACCTGGAAGTTTATACCTCTTATTCTCCTTCACATTTTACCCTACCCTTTTAAAATATTTTAGTTACAGATGACATTTGATATTATTTTATGTTAATTTCAGATGTACAGAATATGGTCAGACATTTATATAATTTAAGAAGTGATCGCCCTTTCTAGGGCGGGTATAGTACCCACCTGGCACTATACATAGTTATTACCGTACTATTGACTATATTCCCTATGCTTTACTTTACATCCCCATGATTATTTTGTAACTACCAATTGGTATTTCTTAACCTTTCATCCTTTTCACCCTGCCTCCCAACCCCCTCCCATCTCTCATCCCAATAGATCTAGTACCCATCTGACACCATATATAGTTATTACATTGTTATTGACTCTATTCCTTATATTATACCCTATATCCTCATGACTACTTTGTAACAACAATTTGTACTTCTTAATCCTTTTCCCTTTTTCAGCCACCACCCCAACCCCCCTCCCATCCCATCTGGCATCCATCAAAATGTTCTCTGTATCTATGAGTCTATTTCTGTTTTGTTTGTTTATTTTGTTCTTTAGATTCCACATATAAGCAAAATCACATTGCATTTGTCTTTAACTGTTTGACATACTCCACTCAACACAGTGCCCTCTAGATCCATCCATGTTGCTGCAATGGCAAGAACCCATTCCCTTCCGTGGATGAGCAATAATCCATTGTATATATATGTACCACCTCCTCTTTGTACATTCTTTCAACCTGGGTTACCTCCACATCTTGGCCATTTTAAACACTGCTGCAATGAACATATGGATGCATATGTCCCCTCAAAGTAGCATTTTGGGTTTCTTCGGATATATACCCAGAAGTGGGATTACTGGGTCCTTCTTCGTCTCTAGTTAGAGCCTTTGTTTTAAAGTCTATTTTATCTGGTATAAGTATTGTTACTCTAGCTTTTGATCATTTATTTCCATTTTTTATGAAATAACTTATTCCATCCCTTTATTTTCAGTCTGTGTGTGCCTTTCAATCTGAAGTGATTCTCTTGTAGGCAGCATATGTAAGGGTTTTGTTTTCTTATCCATTCAGCCACCCTATGTTTTTGATTGGAGTATTTAATCCACTTACATTGAAACTAATTGTTGATAGATATGTAGTTGTTGCCATTTTATTATCCATTTTTTTTATTTTTTATTTTTCCATCTTAAGGAAGTCCCTCTAAGATTCCTGGCAATACTGGTTTGGTAGTGATGAACTCCTTTAGCTTTTTGTTGTCTGGGAAACTTTTTATCTGTCCTTCCATTTTAAATGATAGCTTTGATGGATAGAGCACCCTTGGTTGTAGGTCCTTGTTTTTCATCACATTGAATATTTTGTGCCAATACCTTCTGGCCTGCAAAATTTCTGTTGAGAAATCAGCTGACAATCTTATGGGAGCTCCCTTGTAGGTAACTATTTTTTTTCTTGCTGCTTTTAGGATTCTTTGTCCTTTAACCTTTGCTATTTTAAGTATAATGTGTCTTGGTGTGGGCCTGTTTGAGTTCATCTTGTTTGAAACTCTCTGTGCTTTCTGAGCTTGTATGTCTATTTCCTTCACCAGATTAGGAAAGTTTTTCATCATTATTTCTTCAAATACATCTCCTTCTGGTACCACTATTATGCGAGTGTTGTTACACTTGATGTTGGCCCAGAGGTCTCTTAAACTATACTTATTTTTATGGATTCTTTTTTCTTTTTGCTGTTCCAATTGGGTGTTTTCTGCTACCTTGTTTTTCAAATTGCTGATTTGATCCTCTGCTTCATCTAGTATGCTAGTGATTCCTTCTAGTGCATTGTTCATTTTAATTATTGTATTCTTCACTTCTGACTTCTTCTTTTTTATGGTTTTTGTGTTCTTTTTTATGCTTGCAACTCTTTGTTGAAGTTCTCACTAAGTTACTTGAACATCTTTATAACCATTGTTTTGCACTCTGTATCTGGTAGATCGCTTGCTTCCATTTTGTTTAGTTCTTTTTCTGGTGTTTCCTTCTGTTCTTTCTTTTGGGATGTATTTCTTTGTTTTCTCATTTTGGCTGCCTCTCTGTGCTTGTTTTTATGTATTAGGAAGGGCTGCTATGTCTCCCAGTTTTGCTGGGTGGCCTTATGTAGGGGTCTTCTGGGGCCCAGTGGTACAGTCTCCTTAGTCACTTGAGCTGGGTGTTCAAGGAGTATCCTTTGTATGGATTGCATGTGTCCTCCTATTATAGTTGAGGCTTGATTGCTGCTGTCATGTCAGTGGGTGGTATTGACCCTCAGGCTGACTGGCTCTGGGGTTTGATCACACCCACAGCTTATGGGCTGCTGTGTGGGAGGCTTACCCCACGGAGTGGGATTTGCCCCAGCTGGCTCTGGTGCCTGTTGAGATTGCCCTTTGTGTGTGCCACTTGTGGGGCTCATTGGGTTGTGCTCAGCTGTGGTCTGAAGCCAATATCCAAGTATGTTGGCTCTGAGGCCTCTTGGGAGGGGCTCTGGTACAGGCCCAGGTCAGCCACTCCCTGTGACCAGCCAGGGACTACCTGGTATGAGATACAAAGTGATCCACAGTTTATTGCTGCCTTTGCTGGGCCTGGAGGTACGTGGAAGAGGCCACACTGTGAAATGAACTGAGGACGGCTGCCACCAGTACTGGATCGGGGTAGCTCTGCAAAAAGCCAGGACACTCTGAGGTCTGCTCCCACCTGTCAGCTCCCGTAAGGTACAGCTGCTGATAAAGCCTCCTGCGGTAAGCAATTTGGATGAGGCAGAGTCTCAGTGAGTCAGCAGAATAGAGCAGTGGAGCTCACCAGGCCAATCAGATTCAGATTTGGCCTGTGGGGGTGGGCCCAACACAGGAAAGATGGGGCCTGCCTTCCGGCTATACAGGAAGGAGGGCTCGGCACTGGAAAAATGGGGATTGTCCCTCCAGTCTTTGCCCCAAAGTTATGGAACTCAGTCCCATCCCATATGTCTCCGATGCTCCAAGAGTCACCATCCCTCCAGCAAAGTCCAAGGTGAGTGCCTACGTGGGCTTTTTAAGAGGACGTCTGTGTTTCCCATAGCCTTCCATCCCTCTCAGATAGTTGGAATACCCACTGTTTTTTTGCAGCCAGAAGTTGTAGGGGCTTCTCTTCCTGGCACCAGTACTCTGGGCTGGGAAGCCTCGTGTGAGGGCATGGGGTTCCTCACTCCTTCAAGGGGCACTTCTGTGGCCGATATATTGCTCAGTTTTCAACTGCCACACATGGGTGTGGGACCAGTCCATTTTGCATCTCTGCTCCTCCTACCAGTCTCTGGCTTCTTTTTTATATACTTAGTTATAAAACTTCTGTTCCACTAGCCTTCAGATGACTCTCCAGGTTGATTGTTCTATAATTTAGTTGTAATTTTGATGTGTTTATGGGTTGAGGCAAGCATAGCATTTATCTACTCCACCATCTTGGATCTCTTCTCTATGTTTATAAAAAAGACTAAGAAACAGGGCCTTTGGATGAGCAGAAGTTTTAATTTTGATGAAGTCCAATTTGGGATTTTTTTTTTGTTGTTGTCTTGAATTAATCTTTGTCTAACCTTGAGTATCAATGATTTCTTATGTTTGATTTTAGAAATTTTATAGTTTTAGGTTTTACATTTGGTGTGATCCATTTTCAGTTAATTTTTGCACATAGTATGAGATAAGATTTAAGTGGGGATTTGTGTGTGTGTATTGCTTGATTTTTTTTCTTTCTTTTTTTGCATATGGAAATCCAATTATTTCAGCACGGTTTATTAAAAAAAGAAACTATGTGTTCTCTACTCAATTGCTTTTGAAACTCTGTTAAAAATAAGTCGTCCTTAAATGTTTGAATCAATTTGTGAGCAGTCTATCATGTTCCGTTGACCTATGTGTCTATCTTTATGCTAACATCACACAGCTTGATTACTGTAGGTTTACAGAAAGTTTTGAATTCTGGTAATGGAAGTCCTTCTATACGAATATTATTCTCTGTCAAATTTGCCTTGGCTATTCATGTCCTTTGCATTTCTATATAAATTTTAGTATCAACATCAATTTCCAACAAATTTTCTGGGAATTTTGATAGGAACTGTGTTGAGTCTATAAATTAATCTGGGGATAATTGGCTTCTTAATATCGAGTCTTCTGATTCATGAACATAGTATATTCTACATTTATTTAGGTCTTCTTTAATTTCTGTCATCAATGTTTTGCAGTTTTCAGGGTACCAGTCTTGCACATATTTTGTCAACTTTATCCCTAACCATTTCATATTTTTAGATACAATTGTAAATGGTATAATTTTTAAAATGTCAATTTCTGATAGCATGTTGCTAAAATAGCTACCTATAATTGGTTTTTATATATTAATTTTGAATCATATAATATAGGTAAACTCATGTATTAGTTTTAGTAACTTTTTTGAGATTTTATCAGATTTTCTACATAGGTGATCATGTCTATGAATAAAGAAATTTTAATTTTTTTCTAGTGTAGATGCTTTATATTTCTTTGTGTTTTCTTATTGCATTTGCTATAACCTCCAGTAAAATGTTGAATAAAAGTGATGAGACCAGATGTCCTGGTTTTGTTTTTAATCTAAGGAGAAAAGCACTTACTTATTTACCATTATATATGATATTAGCCACAGGCTCTTTATTGATGGCCTTTATCATACTGAGTGAGTTTGCTGAGAGTGTTTATCAGGAATTACTGTGGACTTTTGTCAAATGCCTTTTCTGCATCTATTGAGATGATCACTGTGGTTTTTCTTTACTTTCTTCCTTTCTTTTTTTTTCTTTTTAGTTAATATGGTGAATAATTGATTTTTGGATGTTAAACCAACTTTTTCCTCTTAAGAATAGCTACTTGATCATGATGTCTTATGCTTTTTAGGTATTGAAAAGCTCATTTGCTGAAATTTTAATAGAAAAATTATGTAGTAAAGGATACTGTTCTATAGTTATCTTTTCTTATAATTGTTTGATTTGGATAGCAGGATATAGTATGAGTTGGGAAGTATTCCCTTCTCTTCAATTTTTCTGAAAGGATTGGTATTGTTTCTTCTTAATAATTGGTAGTATATACTGGTAAGCCATTTGGGCCTGGAGTTTTCATTTTGAGAAGGTTTTAAACTACAATTTCAATTCCTTTAAAAGACATATGATTATTTATTTATTTGTTCTTGCTTCAGCATTGGCAGTTTGTATCATTCAAAAAAATTGTCAAGTTTTATATAAGCTGCAGATTTTATTGGCATAAAGTTGTTTATATTATTCTTATATTAATGTTCATATATTATTCTTTTAATAGCTATAACATCTAGAATTACTAGATCCTTTAGCAAAATCCTGATATTGGTAATGTTATCTACTGTCTTCTTTTCTTCACCGTCTGGCTAGAGGTTTATTAACTTTACTGATTTCTCAAAGACCCAGCTTTTGGTTTCATTAATCTTCTTTATTCCTTTTCTGTTTTATATTCCATTGATTTTTAGTCTAAACTTTATTATTGCCTTTATTCTACCTATGTTGGGCTTAACTTGATCTATCTTTCTAGTTTCTTATGATGACAAATTCTTTACTTTTTGTAGTTCTGAAGAAACCTTTATTTTTGGCTTCTTGTTGGGTTCTGGGCATAGAATTTTACGTTAATGGGTACTTTTAAATGTCTTTTAGTGTTTTAAAGATTTTGCTCTACTGTCTTCTCATTTGTATTGTTTCTGATGAGAAATTATGTCATCCTTACATATGTTACTCTGTAGGTAATGTATCTATTCTTTAATTGTTTTTAAGATTTTCCTTTTATCCATGGTTTTGAACACTTTGATTATGATGTGAGTCTTGGTGTAGTTTGATTCATGTTGTCCTTGGAGTTGATTGAGCTTCTTTTATATGAAGGTTTATAGTTTTTAACAAATTTGAAACATTTTAGACATGATTTCTTCAAATACTTCCCCCCAACCCCTACTTTCCTCCCATTCAGGGATTTTGACTGAAATTTATTGATATGCTGATCTTTTTGTTTTTTAATTATTTTTTATGCATATCATTTTGGTTAGTTTATATTGCTATATCTTCAAGTTCACTAAACTTTTGTCTAAAATGCTTAACCTGCTAATTATCCCATTCATTGCATTATTTATCTTCCATAATATTGTTTTCTTCTTTAAAAGTCTGATTTGCTCCTTTGAAGATATATTTCATGTTTCCTTTTAACTTTTAAGTATATGGAATACTGTCATAATGACTTAATATTCTTGTCTGACATTTTGGACATATACAATGGGTGCCAAAAAATGTATACACATTTAAGAAAGGGAAAAACTATATTAAAATTGTGATACTCAATATATACCAATAACAAAAGAATACAACTCATGTATTCCTTTTTTTGGCATCCCCTGTATATTAGTTCTGAAGCAGTTTTGATTGCTTGATTTTTTTTTCTCATCCTGTATCCTATTTTCTTGTTTCTTTCCATGACTAGTAATTTTTTTTTATTGGTCCTCAAGCATTGTGAATTTTATCTTGTTGATAGCTGAATATTCTTGTCTTTTTATAAATATTACGTAGATTTATTTTGTGACACCATTACTTGTAAATATCCTTGATTTTCAGCTTTGTTATGTGGAACAAAACCATGTTTATTTTAAGGCTAGTTATTCACCACTATTGGACTAGGACTCATCTGAGCACTCTAGACAATGCCCTGTGAATTATGAGAACTTCCAGTCTGGCTGCTCTGAGAAAACACAAATTTCGATCTGATGTGAGCCCCTTTAATCCTTTTGGATAATTTTTCCCCTAGCTTAATGTCCTCACATTTATTCACTGAACAGTACACAGATGAATACTTTAGAAAACCCTTTGCAAATATCTAGAATTCTCTCCTTGTAAATCTCTCAGCTCCTCAGTACTCTCTTCTGAGAACTGCCTTGATCACCTCAACTTAGAGAGTTTTCAGGCCTCCATTTGGTTTTCTCCTCCCTTCCCCATAACCTGGACTCTCTTACGAGGCAGTAAACTGGGGCAATCATAAGTTTCACCTCATTTACTTCCTGTCTCTCAGTGGTCACTGTATTTTGTTGCCTAAGATCTAGTGTTTTGAAGAACATTTTGTATATTTTCCTTTTTTTTTTTTTTAAGTGGAGGGTAAATCTGGTCCCTAATCCCAAATTTGCAAAACATAAGTCCCTGTCAATATTTTTTTCAACTTTTTATTTATTTAAGTGTGTTTTTCCAGGACCCATCAGCTCCAAGTTAAGTAGTTGTTTCAATCTAGTTGTAGAGGGCACAACTCACAGTGTCCCATGTGGGGATCGAACCTGCAAACTTGTTGTTAAGAGTATCGCACTCTAACCAACTGAGCTAACTGGATGCTCCCCCTCTCAATCTTCTTTTGTGATAAAAATTTCCTTGTTATCCAACAGACAAGATAAGGGCTTATTTGAGCATATGATTTGCTCCTTACACATTTGCTTGCTAAAGAAGCAATTATCCAAGTTGATCTCTTGAGGAGTCTTCTTGATCAATTTTCTAAACAGTGGCAGAACACCTTTTCTTTAACCTTTATTGATCCTTTCAAGAACATAACAATTTAATTGATAACATTCATTTTATTACACAGTTTTCAATTAGTACTAGCAGCATTCTTTTCTCTGCTTTTCTCCCTTATGACTTGATTGCAGTGCCAGCAAAGAAGCCCCATTCCTTCTGGCAAAGATGCCTCTGAAGAAAGGTTTTGGGGGCTGGCTTGCCTAAGGATGGTTTTATTCCAGCTGCAATTTAAAGTGTTGAGTTGAACAGAGAGCCTAATTCATTTGATTTCTGATCTCTATGATAGCATATACCTCCCTAAGCAGAGTGGAGAGTCAAGGTCAGCTGCAGCTAATCATCAAAAGATTTGAACTTCAAAAAAGTGGAAATAGATGATTTTCAGAGAGAGCCCTTATATCCTTTTGCTTCCTTTCCAAGACTTACAGGAACGGTGTTTTTTTTTTTTTTTTTTTTTCCCAATCTCAGGGCAGAATGAAATCATTATTCAGTCTTATCCTAAGAGGGTAAGAATCAAGCTAAATACCCATTTAAGAATATTTCCTTTTCTTAACATGTGCATTCCTCAGTGGATTTTGTGAGGATTACTGAGCTCTTGTTTCAGTTTTTGTTTTTCATTTTTCCCTTTTGTAAAATAGGCCAGGCTCCTTAGAGAAAAATAATTCAATAAAATACTTGTCTAAAGTGTGAGGTTTAAAAGACATCTGTTTAAGAAGGCTGGACAATGGGGAAAAGGAAGAAATGACTTCTACATCAAGGCTGCTACATAGAAGCATGCCCTGGCATTTTGTGGATGAAAACTTACTGGCAAATCCATTAGGCCTGTAGGGAAGGCTTTGGGCTTTGAGCCAGGTTGCTTGGATTCAAATCCTAGGTCTTCCCCTTACTGGCTGAGCAATCATGACCAAGTTATATAACTTATCCATTTCTCTACTTCTAAGTGGGGGTAGTGATAGCAGTTCTTCCATAGGTTGGATATGAGGATAATTCAAGTTAATATCGATAAAGCACTTAGAATAGCTCCTGGTGTACAGAAAGTACTATATACGTGTCATATAAAATATATATTTTCAAGTATGTTTACTGGAAAATATAACCATTTGTTGACTCAAGAACACCCCATGTTTGAATCTGTCATTTTACGCAATTGCTATGAAGATTATGCTCTGGAGGGACATTTAATTCAAATGTCTGTAAAAGTACTCGCATAGGAAAGTCTCTTGTCTCCTACTACAGTACATTCACACAACATTTTTTTTTTAAATAAAAAATGTATTGAAGGCTTCCTGTATATTAAGCACAATGCAAGGTGCTTGGAATTTAGAGATGAATAAGGCCTGAGTTTCACATAAGGACCATTGCAGTTATCAGACCAATAAATGGATCACTTTAAAGACAATGTGCAGACACAGTAACAAGAATATTTCTAAGGAATATCAGATAAAAGTTCCTAATCCAGAAGTGTGTGTGGGGTTGGGAAAGCAAGTCATAGAAAAACTACTGAGTTGGTAAATATACGTCCATCAAGCCACGAGGAGACAATGAGTTTTCTTGGCTGAGGGAGAGAAAGAGCACTGTGGTTCAGGAAACAAAGTAAGTCATATGTTCAGCATTACTGGAGCCTAAAGAGAAAGGAAGAGCCCTGTGATCTTGGCAACGTTACCTTTGCTGACAGTTTTTATGAGCGACCTCTTTAGATAGGGCGATATTCTATTTAAAGTGCGAGTAAGCAAGGAAGGGACAGTGGTTACCAGGATGGAGGCTGGGTCCTGCCCGTTGTCCATGTCCTGAGAAATCACTCGAGGTTCCAGGACTGGACTCGAGCTCTGAGGTTCAGGGCAATGTTATTACTTGTCTCACAGATGAGCTGAGTCTCAGGGTTGACAAATAATAACCCAATTCATAAGCAGCTGATTTTCAACCAGATATTGTATTATAAATGCATACAGAAATCTAAATCTTGTACAATAGCCAACCAACCACATTCTCACAGTGTCTCCAATACCCACCCTTTTGGTCAGATCCACTTAGGAAATCAAATTTGAGAATACTGATTGGTGAGCATCACAATTGAATGAAGGCCATAAACATTCTTGGGGGGCATTTCCAACAGCTTAGATTAGTGGTTTCCCCACTCTTTTCTTCAATCTCTAGATATCTCTATCTCAGTGACATATATCATTTCTTGAGGGTGAGAAGAAGCAGCCTCTTTTGGAGACAACTGAGGAAAATCCAATAATTGACTACTTCATAGCTTACTGGTTTTAGACTCCGTGCAAGACGATGTACTTATTTTAACATATCCTCATCTCAGACTATTGCATTACAATGTGATTGGCTTTGAAACATCTTCCTCTAACATCAGATCCATCATTATGTATGTATTAATGAAACACTGTGGTCTTATTAATTATGAGGGGTTCCTTGGTATCTTGACAAAAAAATATTATAAAAACCTTTCCCATTGTCAGTTACTACAGCCAATTTGATATTCATCATCTGTTGATTTTTGTTAGGTTCCAAAGGATAATTTTTTTCTTCACCTTATCTCTCAATTCAGAAGCTTTTCTTTCTTTGTAGCTGGATATTATTACAGCCTTCAAATGTACACCTAGGGGAAGAACATGCATCTCTGAAAAACATGTATATTCATACTGTATATTCATTCCTTGCTTCTTCAGTATGTCACCCAGGTCAAATTAATATCTCAACCTCTTCAACACCATCAAGTCAATCTCTTGCCATATAAGCTACTGAATATTTTTCATGTCTTTAAAATTTTGTCATACTTTGTAATCAATAAGTCAATAATGATTTCCTGGGACCAATAGTATAATAGCTACAATATCTGTAAAGGAACATAGTTAGGGAGACAAAATACAATGCATGAAAAAATATCAAATATATTTTTATTAAAATCAGCATATTAAAGTTGTTTTTACTAGAGAATACAATCACTCGTGAATATAATCACTTGTGAATTTAAAAAAGAATTATAGCAAGGATTTAGAGCAGTTAAGATTTAATGATTCAGGTGGGATGTGATGAATCTTAAAAAATGGATAGATTAATCAAGTGGTGACACAGGATTTTTAGAAAAGGAAAAGTATGAGAAAAAGCAGAAATGGGAAGGAGGTTTCTGGGTGTGTGTCTGCAAACGTGCGAGAGGGCGTATAATTGAAAAGCAGACTATAACAAGTAGTCCTATAGGGAGGGGGAGTGTTGCTGTTATGAAATACAGGTAAACATATTTAAATAGATAAAAATAACTATCATTTATAAAGTGCTTACAATGCTCATTGTTCTACATAAATTATCTCATTTTATTCTTAACTAAAAACTGTGAAGTAGGTACCTCTATTTTTATCCCGCTTTTACAGATGAGGAAGCTGAGGCTTAGTGCTTAAGGTCACACAGCCGATGGATATTTGCATCAGGATTGGCACCTAGAAAGCTTGACTACCAAGTCTAGGCTACTTCTGCAAGAGAATCAGGCCATGTATTTCAGGACCTTAACTATAAGAAACATGAATTCTGACTCGCAGCCTTAAGGCGAAGGCAGGCCGTTATAGCTCTCTGAGTCACATGATGGTGTGGTATCTAGGGAGATGGTGAAACGTTGAGCAACAGAGACTGCCCTCACCCCAACACTACCCATTTCTCCTTTGAGCTCTTTCTGATTTAGCTGAAGGAATTGGACTGAGCCCCATCTGTGGGGCACTTTAAGAGATTTGAGTGATTTGGACAGCTGGGGGGAGATTGTTTCCTGAGCCAGGAAAGCAAATGAATAATACCCTCTATATCTGGAGTGGGTATAATTTGTTGCTTAAACATGAAGCATATTCACCTTAAGGCTGATTTGACTCAGCTGTAATTCAGGATATGTCATCATTTTAATGAACACACACCACAAATGTGAGCATGTTTCCTATCTCTAAGCATGGAGGGTGGTCTGACGTCTGAGTTTCTGATTGCTTTTTCCACATACATCCTGGCTCTTAATGCAATCCCATTACACTGATGGTCATTTTGAGTGATTCATGCTTTTAATTTTTCTCAAAGATTTCAATGTGCTTTGACATTGGTAGTTGCATAAATCAATGAAATAAGTAGAGAAATTAGTCCAAGCAGCAATAAAATTTTTCTGTGGACTTCAGTAGACAGAAATGGTTTACTAACTTTCTAATCAACAAAATACAGAAAAGAATATTCTTGTTAAAAAAGGAAAAATAATGACACATATTGTCCCTCTATTTAGATATTACAGTCTCCGAAATTTTCTGCAACAACAACAACAAAATAAGCATGCTTTTGGTGTATATAATCAAACTTTAAAACTCAATGAGCGGTATTATTGCCAAAAGTAATTAAGTTATTCAGATTTTGACCATATGGAATATAGTTATAGTAACTGTTTTATTGTTCTTTTTCTACAAATTCTATCATCCATGCCATTTTAGAGGCTGTTTCTATTGATTATTTTTTTTTCCCTTCATATGGGTCATATTTTCCCAGTTCTTTGCATATCTTTAATTTTTGATTAAATGCCAGACATGAATTTTATGTTGTTGAGTCCCAATAATATTGTTCACTTTTAAATATTCTTGAGCTTTACTCTGGGTTACAGTTAAGTTACTTGGAAAGAGTTTGAGCCTTTAAAGTGTTCCTTTTAAGCTTAGTTAAAAGTGAGATCAGAGTAGCCTTTAAATATAGGCGTATGGAATACTTTTAAGAGAGATGGACAGATAATTTTTGACAAAGGAGCCAAAAACATTCAATGGAGAAAAAAAGCCTCTTCAATAAATGGTGCTGGGAAAATTGGAAAGCCACGTGCAAAACAGTGAAGCTAGACTGCTGTCTGTCACCACACACCAAAATTAATTCAAAATGGATCAAAGACCTAAATATAAGACCCCAAACATAAACTGCATAGAAGAAAACATAGGTACTAAACTTATGGACCTTGGGTTCAAAGAGGGTTTTATGAATTTGACCTCAAAGACAAGGGAAGTAAAAGCTAAAATAAGTGAATGGGACTATATCAAAATGAAAAGCTTCTGCACAGCAGAAGAAACCATCAACAAAACAAAGAGACAACCCACTGATTGGGAGAAGATATTTATAAACAATGCTTCTGATAAGGGCCTAATATCCAAAATATATAAGGAACTCATACAACTCAACAATGAAAAGACAAACAATCCAATTAAAAAATAGGCAGAGGACATGAACAGAAACTTTTCCCAAGAAGACATACAAACGGCTAACAGATAAATGAAAAAATTCTCAACTTCAGTAGCTAGGTATTAGGGAAATGAAAATGAAAACCACAATGAAATATCACCTCACCCCTGTTAAAATGGCTATCATCAACAAGACAAATAATAACAAATGTTGGAGAGGCTGTGGACAAAAAGGAACCCTCATACACTGTTGGTGGGAATGTAGATTGATGTAGCCACTATGGAAGGCAGTGTGGAGGTTCCTCAAAAAATTGAGACTAGAATTGCTATATGACCCAGCAATCCCTCTCCTAGGTATATACCCCAAAAATCTGAAAACGCATATCCGTAAAGATATATGTGCTCCAATGTTCCTTGCAGCTTTATTTACGGTGGCCAAGATATGGAAACAACCAAAGTGTCTGACAGATGATTGGATAAAGAAGATGTAGTATATATACACAGTGGAATACTACTCTGCAATAAGAAAAGATCAAATATTGCCATTTGCAACAACATGGATGGATCTTGAGATTATTATACTAATCTAGTGAAATAAGTGAGACAGAAAAAGTTGAGAACAATGACTTCACTCATATGTGGGATATAAAACCGAAAGCAATAAAAGAACAAGACAAACAAAGAAACAAAAACTCACAGACATAGACAATAGTTTAGTGGTTACCAGAAGGTAAGGGGGAAGGCGGAATGATAGAAGAGCGTAAAGGGGGGAAACAAACAAACAAACAAACAAACAAACATAAGGCTGAATATTGTCACAGCCTATGCAATACTTTTTCAATGCCTTTTGTCTTATGAATTTTTTTTCTCTTCTGGCTGGTGGGAATATGAACTATTTTCAGCTCTATGTTAGTTTAGGACATTGTTCAGCCTGCTCCTTCCTAGGGTTTTAAGGTAGTTTCCACACACACAGTTGCCTGTCAGCACCAGCTGAAAACTCAAAGGGAATCCTCAGACAGTCTCTCCTTCTCTGTCTTTCTACCTGCAGTTCTTCTGTCTTTGTGCAACTCTTTCCTATTTAGTATTTTGCTGTGCACATTCTACCCACCTGGGCCTCCTTGAATTCTCACCTCTGTTTTTTAGCTCAGGAAGACTCTCAGACTCACTGCACTGTGGCCTGGAAACACTGCCAGCAGTAAGCTGGGGAAATCCTGGGGCTCACTTTGTTTGTTTCCCATCTCTCAGAGATCAATTTTTCATGCTGTCTGTTGTTCAATGTCTAAAAGCTGCTGTTCCATATATTTAGACTGTTTATTTCGTTGTTGAAGGATGGAGTGTGGATTTGGTCCTGGTTACCTGTCTTGGTTGGAAGTGAAGGACCAGGTTTTACATTTTAAATATGCCCCCAAAAATAAAATAAAAATTTTAAAAGCTTTTGGTGCTTACAATAAATTATGAGAGAACTCTTTGTGCTCAAAGCTGTATCTGGAATCATTTAGATGTTCTGTAAGCCCTGTGAATAGGATGTGGATCTCTTCCAGATCCTCATGATGTCTCGTCACAGCAAAAACTGATGTTCCAAAATGCTGTTGTCCTACACATCAAATCTATGTGAAGAGAAATGACCCAAACACATGCAAGACCAGCAGGTGTGGAAGACTATTAACTATGCTTGGAATCAAAAGAGTGTGTAAGTTTGTATATGTACAAACATGTACATATTTTGGTTTGAATGGCGTATAACCGATAACTGACAATATAATGTTTGGGTGAAATAGATGTTAGGATTCTTGGCAAAATTAACATTAATTTGATACATCTTGTTTCATGCCTTGTGTTGAAAATCTTTCTAGTATTGTTTTACCTGGTAAGTAGAGAAAATTCAATGTAATTTATTATTTCTCATGTGTCTCTGAGTCTAACAGTATTTTTTGTCAAAGTCTTAAACATCAATAACCACTTTTCACTACTGTAGACACGGCCAGTGTAGTTTAACTGGAGCTTCATTGTCAATACATTGATCAGATAGAAGATACTCAGTATCTAGGCGACTGGACACAGACATATTCCTGAACGGAGGCTGGTATACAGTCACTGGCATGTCCTAGGTCAGCCAGTAGGAAAGGTCCTGGCTAAGAGGATGTCACAACCAAGGAGACAACAGAATGCAATATGTGATTTGCCGGTGGAGAGATTTGGTAGTAAGTAGAGGAATGTTCCCGATACCTGCTTAATTTTAAGTGGGCTCAAACCTAATCATGCAAATGACTTTAGACACCAGTGCGAGAGGCTTCAGAGGCAGGGAGCCAAGCCGATTTTTACAATGTTGGAGAATGTGTTGAATGTACCGTTCCAGACCCATTAAATCAATGCAGCATAATTCTAACCATACATTGGCAGGATATTAAAAACATGCCAGAGGTGTGGTACACTGGAAGTTAACTCCTCTAACCTACATTCTTCTGTATTAGCTCTCCTTGTGTTTCCAGACTTCCAATCCTTCAACTACCTACTCCTGCTTTTGTTTTTTTTGTTTTTTCTTTTGACTCTTTCCACCTTGCTCTTGATTACTGTTCATGTTTGGACTCGTCTTTCTAAATACGTTGGGCCTCTTTCCAGGACATGGCTTTGGAAATTCACTCTCTGAGCCTTTGCACATGGTTGACCTTATATGCCATCAGGAGTCCCTCTGCAGTGACCGGTGTGTGTCCTTTAGCCACTTGATCAGCAGACAGTCTTGACCCTGAGTTATATCCTAAATGTGACTTATTTGAATAAATCCCCTATGTGAATCTTTTCTTTTTGGTTCAGTCCCACTCTTTTAGATTAAACATCTCTTATGAGCTAGGGCCCTGGCCTAACTACAAAGATGAATGAGTAAGGCTCAGTCCAGTCTCCACAATTGGGTAAGTTGGAGTTCTAGGGTGAGGAACACTCAGGCAGAAGATAATTATATTAGATTGTGATGAGTGCTATGGAGAAATCCATTGTGACTCTGCTAAGAGGAGGGGGTCATTTATCAAAGCAAGGAGACATTAACCCAGCCTGGGGGTGAAGGGAATGATTAGAAAGCATAAGGGTGAGCAGCCTTATTCATTGTTTTTTTTTGTTTAAAAAAAAGGGTGTAGACAAATTCTCATCAGATGAGGTTTTACCATATGATCACATTAAGTGTAATGGACTCAAAATATAGAGCCATCTACAAAATGCTTTAAATAGGCAATTTTCATCATGCTGCTTTTGGGGTGTGGTGGGAGCCTATTTCAGGAGTTATCAACTGTTTATGGCTCTGGACATAATTTCTAGCTCTGTGATTTATTGGCTGTATTCATCTCTGAGCTTTGGTTTCCCTATGTGTGATTATAAATAATAGTTACTATGCAAGAGTGTCAGTTATCAATTCATTGTTTCTCAGTTCCAAATGCATCCTTCAACACATCCTCTGTGACAATGGAATGCCTTTAAGCATTTCTCTTTCAAATTGGGTATGATATTAAGTTTTGTTAATATAGAGTACTGAGAGGACATTGGGAGGAAGAGGTTCCTTGTGATTTTTGGTGTGGGATGGGGAGATCAGCAGTGTGGATTTGAGGACGTGTCCCAGTCACAGGCCCCTGATGTGGTCCCTCTGTAATTTCGCAGCTCTGCCTGACAATACCCTTTCTGCAGCCCTTTCAGTATGGAACCCAGAGGTCCAGGCAACCTGCCTGCAGCCACCATGGAAAGAACATCACCTAACTGGTTCCTTCCACAAGCTCTGCTGCATTCCTTGCATTCTAAGGCCTCTGCCCTCGCCAGTGCCCAGACTCCACTGCTTACCAAGGCCATGGGTTACTGATTGCCCGTTCCCTGCCTGCACTCTGGTGCGTGGCCTGCTGTTTGCCCAGTAATTCCAGAACAGCTCCACCTTGGCCAAATCAGCAAACTTACCTGAAGTCCTGTGACTGAACCACACCTTCTCCAGCGAGTTCGGGCTTCCTTTCAAATTTGTCCTTCCTTAGGGACTCTCCCTCAGCCCTGGGATTCTAGGGTTTCCTTTTATCTTATAGTTATTCTTTTATCTTAGTTTAATTATTCCTTATATTACCTTCCCCTGTATAAACCACTGTGTGATTCCTATCTCCTGATTGGACCCAGACCACTACAACAGCAAGTGCATCATAAGGATTACATGAAACAACACTTGGCATAACAAATGATAGCAATTTGATAGCTGATCTTCTTTTTCTTTCCTCTCTCCTTATAACCCAAAAGTTGGCTGATAAGAAACGTGAGTGTGTGTGTTTGAGAGTTTGTATGTGTGAGGTTGTTTAGCCAATGCTAGCTGTGCTTCTCCTCATTTAGGTGGCTACACTGTCACTTATTACCAGAAATGGAGATTTTAGAGCTGGAAGGAAGTTTTTAGATCATGTAGTTCAACTGCACACAAAGAAATTGACTAACAGGAAGGCTAAGATTCTTGAACAAGGTCACACAGTTAATTCAGGATGGAACCTGCATAAGATGCCATTTATCTGGAGGGTAAGTCCAAGGTTTTCTCCATAGCTGGAATTCATCCTCTCTGTAAGTTTAAAATACAGAGTAATTGAGATGGCTGTAATAGTTTTCTATGGCTGCCATAATAAATCCCCACAAACTGGGTGGCTTAAAGCAACATAAATTTATTCTGTCAGTCCTGGCGGCCAGAAGTTCAAAATCGGGCAGGGTTGTACTTCCTCTGAGGGTTCAAGGAGGGAATTTTTCTTTGTCTCTTCCAGATCTTGGTGGCTGTCTGACTTCCTGGACTTATGGCTGCATCACTGCCTCTGTATTCATAACCTTCTTCTCTATGTGTCTGATTTCCCCTCTTTGTGTCTCTAATAAGGACACTTGTTATTAGACTTAGGGCACACCCGGATAACCTAATATTACCTCCTCATCTTCAAGATCCTTAACTTGATTACATCTGCAAAGACTCCTTTTCCAAATAAGGTAATATTCACGGCTTCCAGGGATTAGGGCATAGACATACCTTTTTGTGGTCACCATCCAGCCTACCACTATGTTTTATATATATAGATATAGATATAGATATAGATATAGATATAGATATAGATATAGATATAGATGATATAGATATAGATATAGATTCCTAAGGTGCCTTGATATGTTACTCTATTAGCTCAGTTAATAAATCCAGAAATGTTTTTCAAATAATTATTTATTCCATAAGCATATTACTTACCAAAGAGACTTGCTTAGGTTTTATGCTAACAGTCATGCTATGTGAACCTCACTTGGGAAATACTTAAGTCTTTTCACTATTATGTGTTATAACCAAATGTTTCGTGCCCTGACAGGCTAATCCTAATGCAAACTCTTTAAGAGAGCGAAGAATTTTAGCAGGTGTGAAGACATGACATGGATATTCAAGACATGGGATATCAAGTGTAAGGGCATAGAGCAGTGGAAAGGCTGGTGGGTGAATTTCAATGTGCTGTAATATTAGCGTGAATGGTTTGAGAGAAGTGTGTACCTAGTACATAGCAGAGTAGGTGCCCATAAAAGGGTGTCAAATAAATGACTGGTAGGAAATGTTCCTTAAAGAATTCACTAGGTGGCGCTCCTTCTTCTTTGGCAGAATCTTCATAATAAACGAGTGGCAGAATATTTGGAATTATTGGTGAATTTTTGTGTTTCCTCCAGGTATATCATGTAAATAGACACGACCTGAGGTAGAGTAACCTTTCTAACTCCGTGGATGATTCAGGGAATGCTAGGAATGCAGATTGTCAAGAGGCATGGAAAACACTAACAGAACAATTGAGATTGTTAAAGTATGATAGCCTAGAATTCTTTTTGCCTTGTTAAATTTTTGTTTCTATTCAGGATTCCTCCACTTCAGTTCTCTATTTAAAGTTTTTTCCTCCTGGGGAATGATTGTACTTTTTTTTTTTTTTGGATATCTTTCATTTGTTGAAACTCATCTACTGAATCTGTTAGAATTAAAACTTACTTCACCTTCCATTTTGGAAACAAGAATATTAAAATCTAAGTTTCTATAATCTCAGTCATACAATAGAAAATATCATAGAAAAGTATTTTTCAAATATATAAACAATAACTTTTAGTTACAATCAATTCAATGTGTCCTGGAAGTAGTTGAAATATATAAAATCCATAAATAAAATTATAGCCTATACTGGGTCACATGTTAATTTTGAAATATACAACTTATCCAATCAATTCATCAGCTATTAATATTGCCATTGACTTTGACATCTTTGGAGAGAGAGATTGGCAGGTATTTTAATAACATATGCAGTGAAGTGACAATTTAAATCCAAAATTCTCTGGAATAATTATACTCCCAATTATCCCTATTAGCACTACAGAACACATTTTGTTGCTGCTTCTTAATAAAACAAGAAACAATGTCCTTATGTGCCCTTTTCAGGTTTTCTACTTAAATTTTAAAAAATATATTAGGAAAAAAATTGAAAATTCGTTATAATAGAAACTCACATTTCAGTAAAATTATATTTTTCAAATAATTCTGAAAGTGCAGCAAAGTTTCATAAGACTCACAGATGAACTATCCAATATTTTCCTCATTAAGAATTAAAAACAAAGTTGGAGAAGACAAAGATAAAAAAACACAAAATAAGCAAGTAAACAAAACTTAAAGAAAAAGTCTGTGAGTAGTATTTTTATGGATTAGATGCAAGATTATGCATGTGATTATGGTAAATTCATTGCATGTAGTAGCATATACCAAGCATTGGTGAAAGGAGAATAAATTAACAAAATAATGTATACAAAGTGTTGTTTCTTTTCCTTATCTTTTTGTTATTTGCATCTAGAGCAAATGTTAGAGACTGATTGTTAACTTGTCTGGAAATTCACGTGAGGTGATGTACTGACAACTATTTTGAAAAGTAGTTTTCCTTCATATTTCAGGTGACATACCCGACTTCCTCACTTGTAACATGTATCCTCTGACTGCATCTCCCTCATGATCACCGATACAGTTTGCTAAGCTATGCCCTTGACGTAGTCTCTTCTTGAGGTTTGGAACGCTGCCCGTGATTTCCCAGTGAATTCTTCTTCAAGGCTCAGGTTGAATGTCACCTTCTTTTAAAATGCCCTAGAACTCCCCTTTTATTCTTCCCTTTCTGCTCCCACCCCACCAAAACTGATCACTTCCTATGCAGGCAAATGCTAACGCTCATCAACTTTTAAGCTTCTCTCCTTCTTACTAGGTGCCCACTAAACTATTTCTTGGTGCCTTGCAGTTGAGGAGGACCATTGATTTGATGGCCAATTGCATATGGAAGGAAGAATAAATGCTACTTCTGTGTTTGCTTTATAGAAAGCTCTCACCCATACAACTTCACTCTCTCTTGCCCTTCTGGCCCTGGAAACATTTATTAAAGATGGTGATGGCACAAGACAGGAAGAGCCTGTGTCACTGCTTGACCTCATTTGAGCCAGAAACCCCACTTTTCTCCCTATATCCATCATCCAATCAGTTTTAAGTACTATTCATTCTATTTCCAAAGCCTCCGTGTGCATCAATTTTTTCCCATCTTGACAGTCACCACCCTCATCTCTCTACCAGCCTCTCTCCCTAGACCAGTGAAGTCACCTCTGAACTGGTCCCTGCGGGGGAGAAACTGTTCCATGCTGTGATAACTGCTGTCTGTCCTGTAAGCTGGGCTTGGGCCAGAAGGGAGGTTGCTTTCTGCAAAGCCCCCTTTGAGACTAATTGATGTTCATTCTGACATAAATCAGTATTCCTCCCTTGCCCCCTTGTGCTGGTTTTTGGAACAAGCCATTGTTCTGACCTGATCAGGTATGTTAAGTAAGTTTCTCTACCTGGTAGCATTCACATAATGGTACTGTGATTACCGCCCCCACCCCCTTTATTCTACACAATTCTTTGGCACCTGGTGTGCGATGCAGGGATCCATTTTATCTGGCAGCCACCCAAGTCACACCTCGGATATAAGTTTCCCTTAATAAACTCCATCATCAGGCTGGAGTGGCTAGTCTCTTTCTTCAGTCTTTTTCCTGCCCTCTACTTAGGGAGGTAGATAGATATTCAGTCTCAGGGCTTTTCCCCGGGTCTGTGTATGCGAACAGTCCTCCAGCATTCAAAACAGTCTGTGGTCCATCCTGAATCAGGAT
This sequence comes from Rhinolophus sinicus, assembly GCF_036562045.2. NCBI lineage: Eukaryota > Metazoa > Chordata > Mammalia > Chiroptera > Rhinolophidae > Rhinolophus > Rhinolophus sinicus. Next base: position 110,139,973 of record NC_133755.1, read on the forward strand.
GATGAAATTCCAAAAACGCAAATGTGATTCATTTAAAACTCTATTGATTTCCCACTACCCTAGAATAAAGCTCAACATTTTGCTGGTTTTATTTGGCCTCCCATGTCCAGTGCCTTCATACCTCTCCAGTGTTTCCCCTTTCTCACTCCCAGTGTAGTCTTCTAAGATAATAAACTTTTCTTAGCTCTTGCTATGTGCCAACTCTTCACACATGCCAAATCCTTTGCTCAGATCTGGTAAAATCCTACTGATTTTTCAGATTAAACCTTAAACCTCATTCTCCATCTTTTTATCTATTTTTTCTGAGCATTTTAATTACAGTTATTTTATCTTTAAGATTTTTATTAAAATATAGGTAACAGTATTATATTAGTCTCAGGTGTACACCATATTATTCAACATTTATATACCTAAAGAAGTCATCACTATGTTAAGACCAGCAACCATCTCACACTGTACCATGCTATCACAGTATTATTGACTATATTCCCTGAGCTGTACATTACATCCCCATGAATTATTTGTTTTATACCTGGAAATTTGAACCTCTTATTCCCCTTTGCCTTCCCCCATTTTAATTTCTCAATTACAATTGACATTCAATATTATTTTATATTAATTTCATGTGTACAGCATAGTGGTTAGACATATACTTAATTTAAGAAATGATCCCCCTAACTAGTCTAGTACTCACCTGGCACTATACGTAGTTATAACCATATTGTTAACTATATTCCCTATGTTTTACTTTATATTCAAAGGACTATTTTGTAGCTACCAATTTGTAATCCTTAATGCCTTCACCTTTTTCACCCTGCCCCCCAACCCCCTCCCACCTATCACTCCAATAAATCTAGTACCCACCTGAAACCATACATATGCATAGTTATTACAGTATTATTGACTATATTCCCTATGCTGTACTTTACATCCCCGTGACTTTTTGTAACTACCAATTTGTACTTCTTAATTCCTTCACCTTTTTCACCCTCCCATATTCTCCCTCCTGTCTGGCAACCATCAATATGTTGTCTGTATCTATGAATTTGTTTCTTTGTTTATTTTATTTTTTAGAGTCCACATATAAGCAAAATCACATTGCATCTGTCTTTCACTGTCCGACGCTCCACTCAGGACAATACCCTCCAGGTCTATCCATGCTGCCACAGATGGCAAGAAGCCAGTCCCTCCCCGGGCCGAGCATTATTCCATTTTTTATATGTACCACCTCCTCTTTATCCATTCCTCCATTGACAGACACCCAGGCTGCTTCCACATCTTAAATGTTGTAAACAATGCTGTAATGCACATGTGGATGCACATGTCCCCTCGAAGTAGCATTTGGGTTTGTTCAGGTAGACACCCTGAAATGGGATTAGTGGGTCCTTCTTTGTCTCTAGTTGCAGCCTTTGTTTTAAAGTCTGTTTTGTATGGTACAAGCATTGCTACCCCAGTTTTTTATTTTTTTCTATTTTCAAAAAATGTCTTTTTCCTCCCTTTACTTTCAGTCTGTGTGTGTCTTTCAATCCAAGTTTTGCCTCAGCTGCCTCGGGAGACTTCCAAAAGCTCACCTCAGGTTTCTACCTGTTAGTGACTTCTTTCTACTTTTCCCTTTCAGTTTAAAAAAATCAGCAAATATCACAAGCGAAAAAGTGCTACAGAATATAGTGCGTTCCTCAATGTTTCTCTTCTTTCTGGAATTCTAATTTCTCAGGTCCTATCACCTTTCGTATCTCACTGAGGCCTTCTAGTAGATATTTGTGCCTTTGCAGCTTTTCTAGTTGTTCTTGCTGGGCATATTGGTCAGCACCAGCTATTCCTCCAAATTGGAAGTGGAAACTTTTATTATATTTTTTATCTTCAGTTCTAAAATTTCCATTAGGTTCTTCTTTATATCTTATATTTCTTTGCTGAGAATTTGTATTTTTTCATATGTCTCAAGAGTGTTCACATAGCTCATTGAAACATGTTTTATTGATAGCTGCTTTAAAATCCTGGTCCTTTAAAATGCTCATTATCTTTTAATATTTATCACCATTTAAATATTATTTTACAACCTTTTTGCTCTCTAGCTTTACGCAGTATGAAAATCTCACAGCAATCACCTATGCCATCTTGGCATAGTGTCTGTTGATTGTCTTTTCTCATTCAACTTGAGATTTTCCTTGTCCTTAAAATAAGAAGTTATTTTGTATTGTATTTAAATTGGGTTAATCGATAATACCAGGCTAGGATGATAGTTGCATTCTGCTTATATTCATAGCCCCTGCAGATGCCAGCTGATCAGAAGGGAGTGAGATGCAGCCTTGCTACACACCAAGGGCAGGGTGACTGTGAGGCCCTACATACACACCTCGGTCTCCACAGACACCTACCCTCCAGGAGGGGGAGCCATGTCACTCCCACTAGGTTGTGGTGGCAATCAGACCTCTGTTCACATAGTCCAGATGTCACCTGCCACAGATGATAGGATGGGGGAAGGCATAGCTTATTCTGGAGTGTGTCTGGTGTTGTCCGAAGGGTTATGCCCTGCATGGCCATTTCCCTCTAGGTCCTTTGGCTAAAGAGACCAGGCTTATTTTATTTTGTTTTGTTTGTTTTTGGTTTTTGTTTGTACTTACTATTTTTTCTGCCTTGTAAAATTTTCCAGTACCCAGAATGGGATATTTAGGAGGCATTGAAAAACAAAACAAAAAACTTATGAGGTTATTTCTTGAGCACCAAGGTCCCAAGTCAAGCTGCCTTTCATTCCTTCACCTTTCAGAGCCTTATGATATTTGTTTCATGTATTTTGTCCAGGGTTTTTAGAGGTAAAACACAGAGAGGAATGAGATGAAATGTGTCTACTCCATCTTATCTGAAAGTGGAAACCTTCATTATCTTTTAATATCTATCCTCCATTTAAACATTATTTTGCAGTATGAAAGTCTTACAGCAATCATGCTCCTGGATGGAAAGGAGCGGTTAGGACAGAGTATTGTACAAATCATTTAGACTCCAGCATCTCAGCTCATGCTCAGAGAATTGTACTCTGGTGACCAGCATTCTTTTGTTTTATTTATAAAATCAAGTTCACTGTCTTTACTTTTCTGAATATAAAATAAATCTTTGTTCACTAAGGTAAATTTTTAAAATTCCTGTAATTTTATTTAAAGATTTAAAATTGTTCCAGATACCCAAATGCAGGCATAAAACATATTTTTATTCTGGTATATTTCATTACATAATTTTTAAAAATTGCTTAATATTTTTTTCATTCTAATACTTAATCTTTGATAGCCTCCTCATTAGAATTTAAAAATGTTTGCATATTTTATTAAAAGTAAACAATTACAACAAATCCCAGACTTCACATGTTTCTTTAGCTACCACCTATCTTCACCTGCTAGCCAATTTGTCAAAATGTTTCAGTCTCCTGTTCATCATGTGACACTCCAGAAGCTGTTGCTGTCTGGTGCTCTCCATACAGCCCTGACATTGACCTCCACAAGATCACTGATGACCTCCCTGTTTCTAAATGCTGTGGGCACTTTCTGGCCTCCATTTGCTTGATCTCTGACCAGCAGTTGACTACCATTTAAGGTTTCCTCCTCCTCTTCCCTTTCTATTTTAAATAAAAGCAGCATCTCCATTTTTTTTCCAAGATAACTTTTTAATTTTTTTTTCTCTTTTTACCAGATCTGAAATACAAACTCATGAAATATATTCAAATGATACATAAGAGAACACTAAAATTTGCTTTCCTTATCAACTCTCAGTGTACTTCTCCGGAGGAAGACTTGGTTAGGTTGCTGCTTATAATTTCACAAAATAAAAGTTTAATATATTTGACATAATACTTAGAAATACTTTGATACACTTAGAAATGTATTTCTAATTCATGGTAATTTTTTTTACTGCCGTTTGACAATTCCCATTCGGACAATGTTAGCCTGTGTCTTAAGAGAGTAAAAGAAAGAGAATTAAAAAAAAAAAAAAAAAAAAAATATATATATATATATATATATACACACACACATATATATTATATATACATATATAATATATATATATATATACACATATATATATTATATACATATATAGTCCAGGTTTCTGAGTTTCAAAAGCATATTGAAATCATTTTGAAAAAAAGATTTGAGTTTTTAATTCATGATATTTGAGTTGCACCTTCTTTTAAATGTTTTCTATCTCACATATATGGTGTCCCCGTTTATACAATCATGCAGTTCAGAAACCCAGAGTCATCTGAGTACCTTTTACACTTATCTCCATCCCCCATTCATTAGAGCCCTATCAGTTGCATTTCCTGAACACCACTAGGCTATTCTAGTTTTTCCTGCCTTCACTATGATCACTGCGGTTTAATCTACTAGTGTCCTGTCCACATTTCTTACTATTATAGACACTATTCTTATATATCTCCACCCCAAATTTATTTATGTAGCTCACCTCAAGTTGACTTCCACATTTGCAGCTAGAATAATTTTTTACAGTGCAAATATTATCTTAGGTCCTCTTTAAAAACTATTCAGACATTTTTTTTTGCTGTTTTAAGAATGGAAAGGGAAACGTCTGAATCATAGTTTACAAAGCTCTGCCCGTTTTGCCCCCATTTTAACTCTCCAGGATCATTTGTCATTCTCACCCCCTTCCCTCAGTCCTAGCCACACAGCTTCTCACTTCTTCCAGCGCTCTCACTCCCTTCTCATATGGTCAGAATCCACATTCACACCCAATCGACTTCCTGTTCTTTCCTCAAACATTTATTCTTAGTTTATTTTTTCTGATTTTTTTAATTATGTATTCTGATGATTTAAAATTTTTTTAATTTCTAAAACTCTCTTATTGTTTTACTTTCAAAAGCTGATTTCCTCCAATTTTCAAATATAAAATTGTATTATTCTCAAATAATCATAATTGTGTTACCTACTTCACAATATTTATTCTGCTTGCTTTTTTCCCTCTAGTTTAACTGTATCGGTCAATACTCCCAGAACCACGCTACTCCATAATAACAGAGAGAGCAGACACCTTTCTTGATTTTCTAATGTTGTGTTATTAACCACGATTCTGACATATATAAGAGAGAGATTAGGAGAGAGAGAGACAAAAGAGTTAACAGAGCAAGTATGAGACTGCTATCCTTAGAAAGAACTGCTGGATTGGCCATTCTCTAGCTTCTGGGAACTTGGATATTAAGATAATTTCCTTATTCTCTGTTAAAAATGGCTGATTGTGCCTGAACTATTTGTGCAAAGAATATAGTTTATGCAAAACACCTGCTTTCTTCCTGGGGTTTTATTAAATGTTCAGCAGAGAGTGCCTATGTGACCTGTCCCCAATACAAATACTGGACACTGAGTCTAATAAACGTCCCTGCTAGACAGTTCACTAATGTTTTACTTCATTCCTGAAGGAATTAAGCGTATCCTGTGCAACTCCACCGGGAGAGAACTCCTGGAAGTTTGTGCCTATTTCCCTCTGAACTTCACCCCATGCACATTTATTTTTCCTTTGCTGGTTTTGCTTTATATCCTTTCACTGTAGTAAATCATAGCTGTAAGTACATACAACTATATGCCAAGTCCTGTGAGATCTCCTTGTTCTCCTCATGACTCAGTGAAAACTGGAATGGTCCTGGAGACTCTCTGAAACACACAACACACACACACACACAAACACACACCTGCATACATTCACACACATATTGATAAATATATATGTATATATACGTATGTGTCATACTAAAGAAACATTTGTCATTAACTATGTTACATTTTTATTCATCAATATTCACTGAGTTCTACCATTTTTAATCCTTTTGATATGATTACACACATTTTCTCTTTTGACTTACAAATATGATATATTTATAAATAGATGGTTATCATGAAGTCACTTTCTTTTCATGAAATTCTCGCTCTCTCTCTCGATTTCTGTGGCACTACAGTGAACTAGATTCCCCCCTCTACCTCTTTGATAGATATTTCTAAGTCTCCTTCTTGCATGGGCTTCTCTGCCTTTGCTTGTCCTTTAGGTATATCAGTGCTTTATCCTAAATTTAATTTATTTTTTCATTCTTTATAATATTCCAAGATTCTCTCATGCACTCTCATGATTTGAAGTATGGTCTACATGCTCATAACTTACCAAATTCTGTCTCCAGTAGCTCACTCCTTCATAAATTTCAGACGCATACATCGAATTGCCTCCTGGGCATTACCCCGAGGTGTCCCATTGGCACTTCAAACTCAGCATATTTAAAATTGAACTCATTATCATTCTCTCATTTACTTCTTTGTTTTCAATCTCATTTAAAGATAACACTAAGCTATAAATCTGAGCTTTATTTTTTATTCCTTTCCCTCACTCATTCCACACAAATTATCATTCTGAGTCCAGCTGACTCTAAACATCTTTCAAGTTCATCTAATTTGCTCTCCTTCCGCTGGACTATTTCTAGCAGGCTACTTCATATCAGCTGATATTACTAATGCAGTCTCCTGGGTGGTTTCCCTGACTCCAGACTGCCCACCAGCCAGCACCTTATCTACACTGCAGTTATGGATTTTTATAACTTGCATGTTTGATTATCTCTCTCCCTGTTCAAACTTACTGTGGTTACCTATGGACTCTCAGAGGACTACTAAGTCTTTAGTGTGGCTTGCAAAGCTCTTCTTACTCTCTTATCTCTCAAGCTGTACCACTTTACACAACCGCTTAAAACACACACAGATTCCAATTCCAGCTGTTCTAAACTATTTTCTTGGGAATATATTAATTGGACACGCTTTCCTGACTTTCCTCCAAGTCTGGGTTGGGCTCCCTTTCAGGATGCTTTCCTGGCGTGTGCACAGGCATATTGTAGAATGCTTGCATCAATTTTAATTGCCTTCATTCTCATCTAAATGACAAGGTCTGTGATGGCAGAGACTGCATGTCCCCTTGTTGCCACTTCATGGTGAGTGTTCAACGTACCTATTGAGTGAATCAATGTGGGAGTGAATTATACTAGAAATGTAGTTTTGAACCCTGCTTTATTTATTTTAAGATTACCCTCCACATGCCTACCTCTCCATAGGCCCTTCAAAAAGAAACCGTTCTCCAATTAACCCCAGATTAAGGACAGTAATAAACAGCCATGTCTAGAAACATGTGGGCATGTGCTTCAGCCTTCCTATTGGCAGAAATAGGATTGCTAGAATGGCTCTGGGGAGAAAAGCAGCGATGCAAAGAGAGAGTGGACCGATCAGCAGCTTCCAAGTCACCCAATTGCTAATGGCTTTTTAGTCCGTTATAGTTTCACTTCATATGTATCATACGTAAGCGGGGGGATGGAATTCCCCCTACCTTGAGATAACTTCTATAGGACTCTTTTCTTTGAAGTGAGAAAAATTAGTAAAATTAAACAATAAGAGTTTTCATTTAAAGTTCTATAAAACTCATTTAATAGTTGAATATATTTAATATGGTTTAATTAATGAATTAACACTTTGCTGCTTATTCAAAATGTTTTTATTAAAATATTTCTATAATATTTATTTTGTACTTAAAAATCTTTGTGTGCATTTTAAATGATTTCTTCAGGGCATAATCTTAGCAATGACATTCTGGATCAAACATATGATGTTTTTTTAAAAGACTATTGATAAATATAGCCAAATTCTCTGAATTGTTTTTTGGGATGTTTTTGCTAATTAACACCTCCATCAAAATGAGCTTGGTTTTCAAGCTTTTCCTTCAATTAAAAGAGGTAAACCCCTTGGGAAGAGACAGTTGTGGGCTGCTAAGTCAAGTTGGATCCTCACATTCAGTGACAGTTTTACATCTTCTACCCCGTTCCTCTCTGCTCTCAGATCCCACGTGCAAATGGCCCTGAGGGGTCAGGCAAGATATGGATGCTCATATCGACTTAGGAAAGCTGTAAGCACAGAAGCGCTAGCTGTCTCCTGGTACAGCAATAATAATATTGGTGTTGTTATATCTATTCCGATTTGCTTTTGGCACAAATGACTGCCAGTTCTGGAAAAGCTGAACCTGTTTTCTACTGCCAACATGTTCTGCTAATGATCACTGCAAAAATGCCAGCTGTAGATACAGAGGGAACAATTTTTCTGAGTTTTCTTGCCTTTAGGGACAGAAGGAAGAAAAAGTACTAAATGAATGCAAATTGGAAGCCAGTTACTTAGAAGTCCTTCTTTCTGGTTCCATACCTTCTATCCCAAGCTACCATGCCTACCCCCCACCCGCTGTACTGCTCAGGATAAAATTCCCCGATTTGCTCTCTAACCAGGTTTTTCTGCTTAACCTATGAATTACATCCTTAGACATTCAGAAATGGTGTGGGCTGTATCATTATATTCTCGTAAAAAAAGGAAAGAAGTGCCAGCTTCTCTTCTCCTAAAGTCTCTGCTCTCTTGCATTCTTTGAAATTTCTGACAGGTTTCCTGGGAGAATCAGTGCTTCAGACTGTCTCCATTTTGTTTTATCTATTCTCTGGAAGTGGCCATGATCAGGACCACATTTAGGGAGCACACATGCTGTTTGGAATTACTAGCAAGAACCAAATTCACCCAGAGATAAGTCAACTACATCTCTGCGGAGCATTCTGTGAATGGGAGTGAGGAGGTTAATTGCACTCCACAATCCCCAAGGCCACGTGGCCACAGTTTTCACATTTATTTCAGCCATAGCCCTGTCAGGTTGATTACATAGTTAAAACCAAGACTGTTTTGCATAGGTTTCTAGAGAAGCTCAGCTGCTTAGCTTCCTGGAAGCATTAATGACCTGGAATCAGACTGACAGGAGGGTTCCAGGCCCCAATCCTCTATTGGGAGCTCCCGCCAATGTCTGTTTGTCTTCAACAGAGCAACTGGAAAATCGTAAATTTGCTCACAATCATTTATTCTTTAGTAATAAATACGTGTACTGCTCATTGAGATCGTACACTGTGCTAGAGGCCTTAGATAAATGATCTTCAATTCTCACAACTTTGCTAGATAGCTATTGTGATTTCCATTTTAAGGTGAGACAACGGAGGCTCAGAGAGGTTAAGAGGGTTCCCAAGGCCACACAGCTAAAGCTGACAAAGCCAAGATTTGATTCAAGACTGCCTGAAGACATAACTTGGGCTCTTCCTCTCAGGAAATACTTTCCCACAATTTTCATTATCAGCTTCAGTGAGAGCAGTTGGATGTATCCTACCCAATGTTTGTGACCAACATGATAAAGGGAAGCACAGAGAGCAATGCTTTGGACCATGGAGAATGGCAGCTAAATACGTTAGTGCTGGGAAAGAGCGATGGTATTTAATCTGAAGTGGAGATTCTAACACGAGACAAATTCATGATACTTAAAGCTGACCATTAATGCTTCACAGTAAAGATCTACATGCTCTGGTTTCCCATTGGCCGAGCGGCTTCAATGCCTCTCTTTTTCTCCCATTCCACACTGAGAAGAATTTAAGGCACTCCTCAGACTGTGCAAATCAGATCATATCATTCCTCCACTTGCAAACCTTTAACAATTTTCCATCCTCTTGAGAATTATCCAAACTCCTTAAGTGGCGAATTAACCTTTCACTACTTCCCAATTATTTCCCCATCCCATCTTATTCTCCTCATACCGAATTTTCTGCAGTTCCTTGTCCATAGCTCTAAGCTCTTGCTCCTGGTAGGAACGTCCTCCCTCTCCCAATTCATCCTTCGCTCCCATTTCCATCTTTGAAAACTCAAACTGAAGAGTCACCTCCTCTCAAAAGCTTTCCCTGACTGATCATCTTCATTTCCCCATTGAGGTCAAATATTGTGTTCTTTTTTCTGTTGCTCTGGCATTCTATGCTGACCACTATCAGCACATGTCATGCTGAGAGATAATTTGGTTTACTTGCATTCTCTCCAACTAGACTGTGGACTCCTTGGGAACACGTCTTGCTCCTTAGCACATATTAGGCAGTTAATAAAAACTTAATATAAAGACTCAGACAAAAGTTGAGTTAGTTTCTCTCTGGTAATGTCTAGATTCTTACCTTCCTTGGTTCAGAGAGGTAAAAGACTTCTGGATTACCACTTTTCATGCAAAGGAATACTTAATTTTCAATCAGTTCACCTTCAAGTACTTATTGAACTTCTACTGCAAGGACCTCTTGGAGTCCTTCTCCAGGGTAAATAGAAACACTGTTTATCTAAAAAAATATTGGGCTTAAATAGATCAGGTTGGAAGCTAAAGGTTTTGAAACAAGAAGGTGAAACATGTATTCTAGGCTACATTGATCATAGGTAGCAGTTTATAACATAAACTATAGCCCTGAGTCAGTCTGTACACTGATATTTACTAGAGACTAGATACAAGGAGTAAATGCAAAGTCTTCTGGAGGAATTAAATGGTGAAAGTCAAACATCTACTTAAAATGTATCTCCATATAAGGCAAACATTTGAAAACAATATATGGTTTAGTTTGGATATGCTCATCTTTATATTTATATTTATGTGGGGTTAGAGAAAGAGTAAAGAACACGGTTGGTTCCGTGAAAAAAATCTCAATGAGACTGAAATTAACATGCAAATAATTCAAAATGTCTTATTTATGGGTAATACTCCTGTTCCTATCATATGTTTAACTTAAGTGAATTAAAAAACATAGGTGCCACTATAATATTTTATACAATTAACATCAAATAGAAGTGGTTGAACCACAGGATTTGACTGCAAGAGGAAGTCTGGCTTTGCAGTTCACTCACTGCCAGAGACTCCGGTCCACAGCTGGAAGCTGTGTAGACATCCCCAGTAAAGACAATGGCAGGAACAGAGTGCATGTTCCTTAAACATTCATGGAGAATCCATTCACCCACCTAATTCACAGTGTCCTTTTCTTTAGACGAGCACTTTAAGGATCTCTCTTAAAATAAAGCAGCAGGACTCCATAATGCAGGAAAAAATGAAGAACATTGTATATACATTTTTCATTTTTAGTATAATTTTCAAACGTTAACAGACTAAACCAAATATGTGCGCATTATTTTTACAAGTATTTCACCTTTGAGAGTTTGTAAAAAATAAGCAGAGTAGACAGAGGTGATCAGTATGGTCAAAGAACAGGCAACCTTTTTAGAGTTAAAGAACTTCTTTCTAAATGGCTTAACCCGTGTCTCTCAGCCTTTTTAGCACCAGTGCCCCACTGGACCCTAATAGAGTTCATAGAGCTTGACTTCCTGCAGTTTGCATTAAAACATTAAACTCAATGTTGTTTTCCAACCGTAACACTATATTATTAGACCTGCTTTTGCAAACTGCATAGTACCCTGTCTCACCACCATAAACATCTCATCAACTCCCCAACCATCAGACTGCAAAAGATGCTTTCAATGAGAAATGCTTTGAAGGGGTCAGCCTCTACCCATATTCATTATGGAGTCCTGGTCAAAGGCTTATTAAGGGGAACTTCTTCCTGTAGGAGGGATTCCATGGAGTGACTGGCACCTCAGGAAAGGACTCATGATAGATAAGTCCACTTGCTTAAAGGAACAGGGCATAAATGTAGGAAGATTGCGAAAGCACCTATTTATCATACTGTTATACTTTCAGCTTTTTCCTTGAACTTCAAGGACTAATGGTTTATGTCTATAAATGCTTATATAAAATCTTGTGTCCATATAAACCTACACTTTTAAATATTATAAAACTGTCCATTATAATGTTTTTAGAAATAAGATATAAAATAATTTATTCTCTATACGTAATGAAACTTTATTAAGTCTACCTTATATAGCTAACAATCTTGATTAAACATTTCATATTTGAAAAGATGAATACTTTAGACTTTTTTCCCCCTTGGAGGCTTTTAATTTGACAATCTGTTTACTGTTTCACTAGGTGAACAATGGAATCAGCGACTCAAAATAGCTATAGAAATTACTAAGTTTAATGATTCAAGAATTACCCCGAAGTGAAAACAATAACTAAACTGAATAGTATAAGTTAATTATTTTTACTTGAATCATAAAAGCCCTTGGGAGTATAATATTAAACCTATCACTTCAGTATTTTTCATTAATTCATTCATGTATAGTCTTATATCCGAAAGCAATTCTGCAAATGCAGTTTACCATTTTATTCTTTTCTCAAAATTGCATTTGGCTTTGTCTTTGGGGGAGCTTTATCTTTTGTAATGCACAATCATTATGTAAATCTTGTAACAAAATAAGACTCATTTCCAATATGAGGGCCATCTCTCTGATTCTTGAATTATACACTGAAGCGCTATACACATGTAGTGACTTCATTCAGGGAGTCCAATCTGGCCATCTCAGCCAGAATACAGCTGTTAGGTATTGTGAAGAATAGGAACATGTCAGGCTGAAAATCTGTCCTCAGGGAACTTACAATCAGTGATTTTGAGAAGATATGCTATAAAATAATTTTTGAATAATATGTGGCAGGTTGTGGTGATAAAAAATACAAAATATAATTTACACATTTAAGATAATATTGTCATTCAGAGGGATATTTTGGCAAACTATCCATTGATATTGCCATAGCATAACAATTTTAGAATACTGTGATTTAGATTTGTTTTCAGAGTGAGTTGCAAAACCACATAAGAATATAGTTAATAATATTGTAATAACCATGTACAGTGACAAACGGTTAGTATATCTATTGTGGTAAACACTTTGTAGGGTATGTAAATGTTGAATCACTATGCTGTATACCTGAAACTAATATAATATTGTATGTCAATTATACTTTTTAAAAAAAACTGTCTCTTATTAACATACTCTTTTAAAGCCTGAAGATACTATTGGCCAGTTTGATTGATTTAACTGTTTTAAAATTATATTTCTTACTGTGAGAATATTAGAATTGCATATATATCCAAGCAGCTGAGAATAATTCTAATAAAGATATTACCATGTAGAGTTACCTTAACATAAATGTATGATCTTTTTAAGATGACAAATTTGAAAGAAGGCACATTGATGACTTTTGCCTAATATGTATTTACAATACTTGCCTAAAATATAGTATATATTTATATAATATGTGTACACTTGTATGATAGAGGACAATGCTACAGGACTTCATATAAATGAGATTTGGATAGCAGAAGGAAGAGACAGGGCATTCCTGATAGAGAAAAAGAATAATGTAAAAAAAGAAAATATTCAGGGAACTAAATAATGTGTCCAACCATAGGGAGGAGACCAGCGAGCATTTCAAAAGATGATTGGAGAACGATGGTGGCACATTTGATAATGAGGGCAAAAGGAGGGGGAAAAAATCAGGCAACTGAAAGATTTCTTACTCAGGTTATTATGCCCATTATAGAAAGAGAAGTGACAACTCCAAAGTAGAAACAGTACTTCTGTAGTTAGAAACATGAAATAATATAATTTTAAAGCTGGGAGAGAGCTTAGATATTCCATAGTTAGTGCTCACCTCCTTTTTAGAAAAGTATTTGACTGAAAACATGAAGGTAGCCAAGAGAGACCGAGCCAACATATGGCAGTATTTCCTCTTTGAAATAGGAGTGTACCTATCTGAGGAGAAAAGACTCTCCACTTTCTGTGGAGGGAGTGGTGATTTGTGGTAAAATAAAAATTTGCATGGGAGAGGTTTGGCTATATTCATATAGAGGTGAAGGTAGAAACCCAGAATCTCAGGACTTTCAGAGGCAGGAGGGTGAACAAATAGGCAGAATAGAGACTGAGAACACTGCCACATCTACCAGGAAAGAAGGAGGCAGCCGAGGGGTCAAATAAGGAACTTTCTTATTTTAAAGTTAAATAAACTTAAAAGATTTAAAAATATATACATACATGCAATAATAAATAAAATAAAAACATTAAAACAATAATAATTCTATAATATTAAGGAAATTGAATTTGTAGTTTAAAAACTCCAAATGGAGAAATCTCCAGGCTCACATGGTTTCACTGAGGAATTCCACCAAACATTTAAAGAGAAATTAATGCCAATTTTACACAGTCTGTTTAAGTACACAGAAGAGAAGGGGGTACTTTCCAACTCATGCTATAAAGCTAGCTTTACCCTGATATCAAAACCAGACAAACAGAGTCCAAACAAACAAACAAACAAAAAAACAAAATCTACAGATTAATATTCCTCATGAATAGCAGTGAAACTCAATAAAATATTAACAAATAGAATTCTGCAATGTGTTATATATAGTATATAATATCAGTAATATAGTATGAATAAGAATTATTTACCATAAATAAGAGGGGTTTATTCCAGGTATCCAAATCTGATTCAATATTCAGAAATCTACCAATTAATATAATTTGCCATATAAATATGCTAAAGCAGAAAAAAATCACATGATTATATCAATCAATGCAGTAAAACCATTTGACAATATTCAATACACATTCATGGCAAAACTTTCAGTAAAATAGGCATAGAGGAGAATTTCCTCATCTTGATAAAGAACATCTACAAACATCTATAGCTAACATTGTGCTTAATGATAAAAGACTGAATAATTTACTATTAAAATCAGGAAGAAAGCAAAATGCCCACATTAGCACACTGACTCAACATTATACTTGAAGTGTTGAAATAAAAGACATGTGAATCAGAAATAGTATGATTATCTACATAGGAAATGTAGGTAAATGGCAGATGGCATACTTACCTACATAGGAAATCACAAAGAATACCAAAAAGCTCCTAAATTTTTGTCATAACATAAAAAATTCATATAGATATGCAAAGGACCCAGAATAGTTAAAACAATCTTGAAAAGGAACAAGTTGAAGGACTCACACTTTCCATGTCAAAGTTTTTACAAAGCAACAGTAATTAAGACAGTGTGGTAGTATAAAGACAGAGATATATATTAATAAAATTGGGAGTCCAGAAATGAACTCTTACATTTGTGATCAATTGCTTTGCACAAGAGTATTAAGATAATTTAATGGGGAAAGAATAGTCTTTAAAACAAAGACTATTCTTTGGTAACTGGATCTATATATTCAAAATAATGAATTTGGATTCTTACCTCACATCATATACAAAAATTACCTCAAAACTGATCGTAACCCTAAATATAAGAGTAAAACTATGAGTTATCTGAAGAAAGCATAAGAATAATTTGTTCTGACGTTGGATTAGGCAGTGGTTTCAATGGTTTCATAACACCAATAGCGTCAGTGAGAAAAAAAATAGATATTTTGGAATATGTCAAAATTAAAACCTTTGTGATTCAAAGGATGCAATCAAATAGTTGAAAAGATAACCTATAGAATGGGAGAAAATATTTGCTAATCATTTATATGGTAAGAAACTGGTATCCAGAATATATAAAGAACTCTTACAATTCAACAAGAACAATTAATAACAAAACTGAAAAATGGGCAAAAGGTTTGAATAGACATTTTTTCAAAGAAGATATATATAAATGGCCAATAAACACATAAAAAAGATTTTTAACATCACTAGTTTTCAGGGAAAAGCAAATCAAAACCACAATGAGATACCATTGAACACCCACTAGGATGACTGTAATCAAAATGATGGACAATAACAGGTATTGACACGGGTGTGGGGAAATTGGAACCTTTACACATTGCTGTTGGGAATATAAAATGGTGGAGCCACATGGGAAAATAGTTTGGCAGTTCTTCAAGAAGTGAAACATAGTTATTGTATGACTCACAGATTACACTCCTAGATATATACCTAAGAGAATTTGAAACATACCCACACAAAAATTTGTACACAAATGTCCATAGTAACATTATTCATGATAGCCAAGTGTGGAAACAATCCAAATGTCTATCAACTAATAAAGAGATAAACGTAATGTGGCATTTTCATATAGTGGAATATTATTTGGTCTTGAAAATGAATGAAGTACTGATACAAGCTACAATGTGGCTGAACCATGAAACGTGATGCTAAATCAAAGGAGTCAGATATAAAAGATCACGTTATCCAATTCCTTTTATATTAAACATTCAGAAGAGGCAAATCCATAGAGACAGAAAGTAGATTAGTGGTTGCTAGGGGCTAAGGGTAGCAAAACTTGTGGAGTGACTGCTAATTGATATGAAGTTTCATTTTGGGCTGATAAAAATGTTCTGGAATTACACAGTGGTAATGGTTGTACAACTCTAAATATACAAAACAAAAAAAATACTGATTTGGACAACTTAAAGATATGAACTTTATGATATGTGGATTATATCTCAAAAGTTTCATTAAACAATAATAGTAAATTTGGTCATATAGTGCCTTTAAAAATTGTCAAATTAATTTTTTTTACTTAAATCATATATTAATAAGACTAGCATGAGCTGGCTGGAATAAAGAGCCTTTTCCATATCTAATCTCTGCACAGTAGAGAAAAGGCAGGGGTTGTTAAATTCGATAATTGAAAATTTTGAATTATACAACAAGATGTTAAATAATACAAAAGTCTATTTATATTAAACAATTGCTACTGATTTAATTTCTAATACATTATAGTAAAGTAAAAGCATTATGAATTTGTAACACCTCTTGTTTATATAAGCTCTTCAAATTTTTATATTAATAGTAAATTACTCATAAAAAATCCTGAACAATAAAAGTATTCTATCTTTTAAAATTCAATGGGAATTTGATAAGTCAATAGATATCATCATTTCAAATTTTCATATAATAACGTTGGATGTCTATTTTTGGCAAGGATAGGCTCAGAGTGTTATGAAAGTTATTTAATATATAGACAATGAACAGATGTTATGAAGAAACACATAAATCTATTCCAAATTAGGTAAACTATGATGATTTTATTTCTTATGATGATAGTCATACTAATAGTTTATAATAACCAAAACAAGCCTATTTTCTTGTTCTTGCTGGTTTTATTATCTATGATATGAAAATAATGAGGAAGGAAGGGACTGGAATAAATGAATTGGGTCTATAGTTTGTTTTGTTGCCATAGGCTTCATATTTGGTATGTCAGGAGAGACCCCTTTGCCTCCAACTTTATTGGTCTATTCTATATTACTAGGCTAGTATTTTGTTTATTCTTTTTAGTGTTGAAGTCCTCCCTGGACAGCAAGCCCTACTGCTCATACCTTGCTTAACTCTAACAAGGTTGTTCTGGGAGAGGAGACCCTTTTAAGAACCACTTCCAATGGATTATTGTAACCTGTGAAGATATTGACAATTGATACGACATAAATGAACCCTGAAAACATTATGTTACAGGAAAGAAGACAGCCACACAGCAGATAGTATATGGTTTTGTTTATATGAGTGTCCTTAATAGGCAATTTTATAGAGACAGAAAGCTGACTAGTGTTTCCTTAGAGCTCTGGGAATGGGGCTATAGAGGGGTGATGGCTGAAGGATAAGGAGTGTCTTTTTGAGATGCTGAAAATGTTCTCAAGTTAACTGTGGGATGGGGCCACCTATCTTCGAGTATGCAAAAAAATGAATTGTAGACTTTAAATGGGTATATTATATGGTATGTGAATTATATCTAAATAAAGCTGTGGGGGGAAAAAAGAACAAACAAACATGCAAAAAATATTGATCTCTGTTGGAACAAAGTTTGAGTTTGTGATACCCCTCCCTACATGGGATTCCTGGTAACCCCTCGTACACTTATTCTCCCCTGTCCATGTGCCCCACCCCTTATTGAGCTCGCTCAGTTTCTCTGTTCTTTCTTGTTCTGCATTTTCCCAATTTCCTTCCTTTCCCTCTGGTCCACTCTTTTGGAGGTCTTAGCACACTTGGAAGTTGAGCCCTCTAAGTATTCTTTGATTTGAGATATTGTTCACACTCTTCCTAGTGTTCCCCCCAAACACCATGAACTGTAGAACATTTTTACAGGTTGTTCAGTCAAGTTTAGTCATAGCGAAGACTATTTTACATCATGAAAGTAGTATGTTTGTTGGGCCTTGATGGGCTTACTCCATCTAGAGATGCGGAGAAGTTTCTATACTCCAGCAACAAAAGTCAAGATACAGGAGGGCCCACAGGCATTCTTAAGAAGAGAAAGAATCTTGCAAAAGCAGAGGATGAGTGAGTTGGACAGTAGGAAAGCAGGCAGGGACAAGAATGTGTGTCAGGGGATGCTTGTACCCCATGCTGAGAAATGGGGAGAGAATCACCCTTTGACAGTGGAAAATCTCTGAGTGTTTGATAACTGAGTCGAATACAGCAAGATAATTTATTGTCTCTTTTATCTTGGTGCTTTCTGGAGGTTTCTAACTCTATTCTGAATTTGCAGCATATGGTCACATGAAACTAATTTTCTTCACTTGAAATGATCATTTCATGTTTTAAAACCATCATTAATTTAATTTTGTACAACTCTAATGTTATCATGAGTCACATTCATTATCATTATTTTTATTAGTTAAGTTTGTGGGTTAATATTAACTAGGCTTTTACATTTCTAGCTGAATATATTATTGCAGACCCTTAGATTCCATGCTAGTTGTTTGAGCAGACTGAGTGCCTCAAAAATTTTGGCACAAAGGCTGCATAATTTAGAGATAAATAGCTTTTTAAAAATTAAAAAAAAGTTGACAATCTATAAACATAAAATTTTTAAATAAAACTAATATGAAACTCTTAAGAATCACATTGATCAGATTGTCAGATTGATTAATTTGCAAATCATAGCCACATAAGCAAGGTATCTTTTAGTCATGGGTCTCTGTCATATTTCTCCTGACACAATTTTAGTAAGTTTCTGACAGGATCCACAGAATCAGTTTTGATCACTGCCACTCTATTTTCCCTTCAATCCATTTAGGTAATTATTAACTTAGCTATGCTAATTACCATCACTCTATTTACAAGCAGTCTCTAGAACATTCTCAAATGGAACCTATTTCTACTTCCTTTTAAGTCCCAGATGTTTCAATTGTCACTCATTATACCTTTCACTCCCTCCTTTGTGTTTAGTACACTTCATGTGTACACCTTATATCTTCAATTATTGATAAGCTACTTGAAGTTCAGAACCATGTTGTTTTTTCCATCCCCCACTGTATCAGAACATCAGCAAAGAGTAGGCATCTAAGTGTTTTTGAACAAATGAATGAATGAATGAATGAACGAATGAACAGTATTGCTATATTTTATTCATCATCCCCTTTAAGCTCTTCACTCTTATAGCAACCTTGGTTAAAATTTCTTTTTTCATTCATGCATTGAGATTTCTTTAGAAATTATTAGCATCCATTATATTTCAATGTAAATTAGTGAATATCTACTTGGGAAAAGGTACCATATTAAGAGGATAAGGGGTGGATAGATTAGAAAAGACCCTTATGGAGACTATATGTAACTATTGGTTATATATGTTGATAATAAATTTTATATATAATATCATTTCAAAAAACAAAGATCACAAAATTGGAGACTGTCATAAGTATATTACACATATTTATTACTAAATTGGGGAATTGAACTAAAACAAATTTTCAAAGAGAGACTAGAAATTCATTTATTTCAAATAAGTAATCTAGGTTTGTCAGCTTTTACAAAAAAAGTGTGTCTTTTTTGAGGTACTTTGAATTGATATAAATAACAGATGGGTTCCTTTAAGTTACGGTCACAGATCAAACTTATTTATGTGGTCTTTCCCTGATCAAAATTATGATTTTGTTTGACAATTTAAGTTACGATTTATTTTTAACTTGTTCAAAGATTGGTTAATTTAACTGCTTTAAACTTTTGAAACTCTCACAATTTTTTATATAAAATGTATGGTTTATGATCTTGGAACATATCCAGCTGTTGTCACTGTTTTTAGTGCCTTATTGTCAAGTGACACAAAAGAGGAATTTGATGACAGGCTTTGGAATTCTTTTCTTGTAAACTGATGTGTAGCCCATTCCAAAATAAGATATCAGATATGCTCATAATTGGTAATGAATTCGGAAAACACAGTATTATTGCTACATTGATATGTTGCCCAACACAAGGAAGCAAATTCTAGATCTCTGCAATCTTCAGGATTTAATAGGTAACTTGGTTGCCCCAAGGGTTTCTTGGCTGATGAACACCCTTGGCTGATGGGAAAAGATTCCTTTGAAATGCTGTGGATTTGTTTCATAATTTAAATTACTCAAGGACAAGGAAGACTTGATGACAGAGGATAACACAATGAAGAGATGGACTATTGTAAAGGAGGGAGAATCTTGCAGCATAACAATTCAGGAAAATAAGAAACTAGAACAGGTCAGGCAGTATAAATGCAAGTATTTGAGGATTTGCGTTCTGAAATAAAAATCTATGAGAAAGGACAGACCCTTTCTGAATGGTTAATCATAAAATATGAAAATTAGTCAGAAGTGGCCGGGTCCAAAGTCATGGCTGAAAGCAGGGAAATGTAATCTTTTTTTTTTTAGTTAAAATCTGTGGTGAAATATAAAATTTGGAAAAATACAGCGGTATTTTGGTGCTACTGAGATAGAAGAATATTAAACTAGAGAAATGCTTTTTAGGGTTTAATTGTGACTTTGTAAATTTGTAACATTGTAACTTTGCAGATTATTGTGTTTTTGTATTTTATGCAAAAACAATTGTTAAATCAGAGAAATCTGAGCATTAGTATAACTGCAATGTAGGATATCAAAATACATTCTAAAATGGCTCCTCATTTTGAGTCAAAGTAAAATTCAGTTTTTACCATGGTGAAAAGCTGTCCCCCGTGATTTGCCAAGCTTTCTGCTCCATCTCGCACAAGCCCCTCTCACTTCCTTACCTAAGTTATACTGGTTGTCTGTGCTATTCCTAGCATATACCAAGCACCCTCCCACCTCAGCCACTTTGCACTTGGTGTACCCTCCCACTGGAACACAGCTTTTTTTACCTGCAGTGTTTCATGGCTAGGTCTCTGCTCAAACATCACTTTATCTGTGTGTCTTCACTGACATGACCATATAAAATGGCACCGTAATTATCAACACTTATCCCCTTTACCTTGCTTTATTATTTTTTTATGGCATTTAATGTCCCCGACACATTATTTGCTTACTTCCATCTCCCACACTAGAATAAAAGCATGTAACATTTTACAAGTGAGTTATGCTCTTCAGTTACTGAGGATATTTATGAATTTATAAGCCAACTGACAGAATATTGAAACTCTGCAAATATTGTGACTATAATGGCAAAACTAGGCCCCTGACTTCCCTTTTCTTATAGAATTTACTTTGGAAAACTTGTAATTGCAAATTCTTTCTCTATCTCTTGAAATATATGTAAATCTTTTCCAGGCCTCTTGCCTGTATGATTGCCCAAGAATGTCTTTTTCCAGGACCCGGGAACCATCCTTTTCAATTATAATTATCAAGGAAGATGGTAACAGTATCACTGGTTATTAGATATCAGATATCCCAGGTATCCTGGGAAGGTAGGGGCTAATATCCTTGGATGCTTTAACTCCACTTTGTAAAACTACATCCTGACATGAAAGTATGAGAAAGTTTACTTTTCCTTTGGATAGGGCCGAGTTTAGTTCAGATTGAGTTCTGGTGTCTCTCTTTCCTATTGTTAAGTCTTGAAAAAAAATCTTCTTTGCCTGTTTAACTTAGTCATGATATTTTTGCTTTGACAGATTTGTGGCATATAAAGGTAATTTCCCTCAGCATATTTATAAAATGCTATTAGGAAACTATCAGTATTACATATCTTCCATTTTAAGATATTTAATTGCTTTACACATTTTATTTGTGAGGTAATAATAGATTGCCCTTAAATTAGGATATGCTGATAGGCTTTTCATAACTTACTGTAAGGAAGGATCCTTCTCAGATTTCCTTCTGTCCCTGTTAGTTCTGGGGAGTCTGGAGATTCTGAAGTCATTCGTTTCTAAGACTCAGGGTGCACTTAGAGAGATCTCTTCTGTAATGAGCAAGGATTTTCTTACTGAGGGTTGCCATTCCATACTTTCTGATTTTTAGTGCTTGTAACGCTTACCTCCTAATGCATCATGCTGTGATAACTCTTGATCACATACATTTCCATCATGTGTCAGTTATTTTCCCCTGCTTTTACAAGAGCATCTTTTTAGGTAAGCACGCATGTTAGGGAACCAACTGTAGGTAAATAACTAAGCTGCTTTTAGCACTCTTGCCATCCAGCTCTGCTCACCACCCTAGGTAACTGGGTCCCCTTTTCTTGAGATTTCTCATCAGGGAGACATTCCAGTGACTGGACAAAAGAACTGCTAATGGATAAGGGACAGGAGGAGGAAGGAGAGAATTGGCAAAGGAGTGTCAGGGAAACAGGAGCCAAAGGATAAATGAGCAGAAACTTACTGCATGTCACAGAAGAGCACATTGGGTAGGTGGAAAAGATCTTTGACCCGAAAATGGTTAAGAAAATAAGGAATTTTGAAAAGAAAATTTTAAAAGGAAAAACGCAAAGGAAAATAGGATAGGTACACATTCTCCCCATTCAAGATTATTATCAGAGAATATTGGATCACAATTTTAGTGCTTATCACTCCACTAAAGGATGAAAGGGAACTGAGTAAGTTAATCAAATGGTACACATACCATATCTCTTCCTGTGATACTCACTAGTCTACAGTCTATTAAAGAAGAGATTGTAAAGAGTTCTATAAATCTGGGACTGGAATAATGGGATTATTAAAGTTAGAAAGAAGTTCTTAATTTACAGGTATTAATCCCCTTTTAATATTTAGAGCTTACTGAAGGTTTATGCTAACTGTATAATAATGTTTTATTTAGAATCTCCAATTGTCACCCCAATAAATTAAAAAAAAAAAAAAAAGAATCTCCAAATACCAGAAATGAATTACTTTCTCCTTGTCATCAGCTTTAGTTTATTTTAACTAACTGCTGCTTCATGAGAAATTTTCGACACAATGAGATGATGGCATTTTTCTTTACTTGAAGATGGCCTGTCTGCTGTGGTCTGGCCATACAAAGGGAAGATGGCTAAGTGAAGATCAGGCTGAAGGCTGTGCATATGACAGGGAAGACCTGTGTGCAAGGCCTCTGGGAGGTACTGATTTGCAGAAGACAAAGCCATTGGCTTGTGGAAGGTCAGAGAGTTGTAGAAATCCTAGATAATAGGGTGGCAGAAGAATGATTTGAGGAAGAACAGAAATATGGAATATAATATTAATGAAGCTGATGGATGTGGGGTGTGCCTTTAAACCCTCTCTATTTCCTCTCAAAATCTTCAATAAACAACCTTCAGGAAAAATATATTTCTTACTATTGCTGTTGATGAGAGAGGATTCTTTAGGATGAACAAAGAAGTACTAAAGGTTGCTTTCACAGGGGTTTGCCTGAGCCAGCCCCATCAGGGTTACCTCTAAAAGACTGCACAGAACTCCTTCACCATGTACAAATGACAAAGCAAATCACTGGGACTATTTAATGAGTGCCCACACTGTGTGGGTCCTATACTAAAATAGTAACTGATTTTATATTGGATAAGAATTAGCAAATACTATTGACATTATCCATTTTATATATTGAATAAAATTTGTTCCATCACTTTTACACAGCCTGACTAGACTTAAATGTATAAGGATGGCTTTAATATTCTTTGGTCGTGGAATTGCTTATTTACTTAGCTAAAATTTATTAAGCAGTACATACTAGAGGTGATAATACCCGACAAGTCTTTCCCAAATCGCTGGTGACTGAGGAGCTGAGAGACATCTAAACAGATGATTATGATACAACACAACCTGTGCAATAATAGAGGAATTTTTGGAAGTGCTATTTAAGCATAGAAAAAGGAACTGTTACTTGAATGCAGAGCAGGTTGGGAAAGATGCTAAATTATATACCTGCTTATTCTATTATCTTTCATATCAGTACCTTTTTACAGACTTTTATAAAGGATTTTCAAATATGGTTTAGGGGCAAGAACTATTCTATTAGCACAGATAGAGTTTACTAGAATGTGATTTTTTTGTTTTCTGGTCAGTTAACAAACATTGGCATAATGTACTAGTTATAGAACCTGGCAGTTAAATTTTGAAATGAGGAAAAAATCAAAGCAATCTGCTCCAAAACGAAGCCAACAAGATAGCTCTGCCAAGAGATGATGGCACTGTTCTAAATATAATCATTTTGTGGTGGTAGAACTGTTTCTCATTTTCTTTTCCTTTATAGCATATCTTGTTTACATTTGGTTAATAAATGAAAATGTAATTGTCCACAGAGCAGGCCACTTTAAACAAGTCTGTTTCCAGAGAATTTCATTTAGGCTATTTGACCCACATTTGTTTACAGAATGTCATCATTATGTTACCCACTTTGAGTGTATCTAAGTAGCACCTAGTAACAGGACCACCGAGCACATATTTGGGTTTCCTGTGAGCCATATGTTCATTTAGGCAGCTACTGTAGTTTCTGTGCTATCAGTGGGATTCTGTAAAGGAATCAAGGCAGTGTATACAAGCTCAAAGACCCGAGAATCAGTAACCGAGTGTCCTTTTCTAAGTTAAGGAAAAATACATCTTCTTAGATAAGGAAAATTTATAGGCTTGCAAATATTTGAAATTGCATAATATTTGGAAAATTCTTATTTAAAAAAGGTTTAGGAAAAGTTGTGATATACGTAGATTAGAGGACATTTACTACAGGAAAATACCTTAGAGTAATGGGTAGAAAAGGAAAAGTCTTAGTAGGATACCATTTCCAGATGTGATTGTTCTTATTATTTCCTTTTTTTTTTTTTTTGGTGGTGGTGATTTTTGCTTTTTGTTTTTACCTTGATTCCTACTTTAGAAAATTTAAAGTTTGCCTTCCTGATTAGAACCATTTGCCATCCCTGTTAGTTAGACTCTAATATCCCTAAGAAGGTATAATTTCCTCAATACCGTTAGGACCCAGATCTTAGCAAGCTCTGGCAATATTTGTGGTCCTTAACTGAAAATGCAGATTTTTAAGTTTCTCCTTCAAAATTCAGTGTCAGTACACCAGGAGTGGGGCCTAGGAAGCTGTGTTCTTGTTAATATCCCTAGGTGATTTCATCTTTATTTGCTGTTCTTGTTTCCAGTGTACATTTATATATGCCACTTACATTCTTTCTTTTGTAGATTGTTACTTTGTGTACTTTGCTAATATTCTCCTTTACTGTCTTTTTGCTGATTTATAACAAGTCTTGATATATATAATTTCGATATCTATCTTGATATAGATGGCTTGATAGGTAAATGTTAACTTTGATCTTGTATGGATATTGTAAAAAATGATCCCCATGTGCTGTGTGCTGTTGGCAATTTAATTGTGTGCATGTTTGTATGTGTGTACATGTGTGTGTTAGTGTGTGGGGGGGTGTGGGTTTATATGTGTGTATAATAAGCAAGTAGTAACAGAAATTGATTCTTGGCCACATGATCTATATTCCATTGCTAAGAGAGGAAGAATTTGAGTAATTGGTTTCAGTGGGATTATGTTTTTGAAATATTAACCAAATTTTAATCAATATCTCCTGGTGCTTCCTATTCCCCTTTCTTCCTCTATCCCCAATTCAAGGTGAGAGGTTATTCTGGATTTATTGTTTTAGGGAAAAGATGTGTCAGCAAAAAACAGCAGAGGAGGAGCTACTTCTGGCCTTTAATTTTCAAGAGCTCAGGTCCTGCAAGTAATAGAAAAGATTCAGGTAGCAAACAATGGATTTGATAAGAAAATATGATGAGTTAGTGTTAGTTTTTCTGTCCTCAAATTTTGGAGGAAAAACAATGTTTCTTTGACTGAGGGGAGTAGGGTCACACTAGAGTTTAATGGTTCTAAGATACCAGGAGGCTTCCAGAAGTGGGCCTTGTTCCCTTCCCCCTCGTGGGATGTGTAGGAACAGAACATCCTGAATGATTAGTGGGGTCTGAGAGAAAAGTTACCCCCTTTCGTGCTTGATTCCTTAGTAGACTCTTGGGAATGTGGCAAGTCCTAAAAAACAGTTTCTATAATGCGTCCAGGAGCACATACCCCAGATGGCCTCATCAAGTTTCTAGTTCTGCAACATGGTGGAGAAACAGAATGAGCCCTTTCTTCAAAGGGTCAGATACTAAATAATTTAAAGCTTTGCAGGTTACATGGTCTCCCCTCTGCCACTGCAGCACAAAAGCAACCATCCACAATATATAAATAATGGTCAGGGTTATATTCCAATAAAATTTCATTTACAAAACAAGCAGCTGGCCAGATTTGGCCAGTGACCTTAGTTTGCCAACTAAATCCTGCCTTGGATCATGCCTCAGCCTACTTTTTGCCTAAGAATTTACTCACTGGAAATCAGGATTTGGATTATGGTGGGAGGGATGTTCAAGCTTAATCTTCTGTCTGGCCAAGTGAGGTACAGCAATGAGCTTATATATATCATCATGTAAACTAGCCCATTGGTATTACAGGAAATTAACTAAGCCAAACTGTGAGAAGTGAGCTGTGAGTTCTGGTCCTAGGTATAGGAGTAAGACAGACCACATTAGTAGGAGATAAGATTACCAAAAATGTAATGTGTTTTTTTTTTTCCAATCCATCTGGGGCATGAAGGACAGTGTCTTCTTTTTGGGGGTATGATCACATGGGTGGTGGGCTTGGGTTGTACCTCATTTCTGAGGCATGAAGAGTAATATTAAAGACTGATGTCCCCTCACCATTTGCAATTTGTGTTGGGGGCCGAGTAGGTCCTTAAAGCTGGATTTGGGATACTCAGCTTGGCCATTTCCAACACCAGTAATCAGCTGTCTTCAGGGCTGCACTTAACTTGTTCCCAAGTTCTCCAAGAGACTTAACAAATGGTCACAGTTTTTTGCAGTTGTGCTGAAGGGACAAAGAGGGCAGAGTTTCCCCCATAGAGCCAGAGAGGGCACTTCAGTGGTGAGCACCGGTACTTGGGTGCAGCGCCATCTGTAGCTGTGAATAGGGAGCCCTCCAAAAAGATGAGGGGCTTGCCTGGAGTATGTGTGAGCTGTTGACCTCGAAAACTCACTGCTAGAAATACTGTGAATAGGGGAGCTTTGGACAAATGCACTAGTGGAAACTGGTATTATGATAGTTGGTATATAAAAAGAAATATAAGCTCATTTCATATTTGGTTGCTGTGAGTCCACTGAAATAGGTTACAACTGATTTCTAACCCACACACATGCACTTATCAATACACATATATTCCAAGGTTTCATTGTTACGTATACCTAATGGTCAGTTCTGTTTTTGAATTTCTTCCAAATATTTAGGAAGATTCAAACTTTCCACTGCTTTAAATAATTTTTATAATGACCTTTGTGAATAAAGTGTAGTCTGTGTTTTCCAAATGATTTCCTTGAGCTAGTTTGCTAGAAAGAGATTTGCTAAATCAAATACACTAACATTTTTAAGATTCCTGGTGCATGCTGATATTTTGTTTCCAACAGGGTGTGAAAGTGCTTGTGTCATTTAGCCTTTACCAATCATGGAAATGTAGGAGATCATTGTCAATTAAACCACTATTTTAATTTTATGTATTTGATTACTAATTTAAAATTTTAGGTGTTTATTAACCATTTTTATGTTATTTATTTTTTGAATTGTCAACCGTCATTACCTTTGTTTGCCAGATGAAGCTGAGGCTCAGAAAGCCCCACTGCTTAAGTGATTTGCCTGGGGTCAAACAGCTAGAAAGTTGCAGACGTGAAACTTCATTCTAAATTCTGGTTCTCATCCAGCGTTTATTCCATTGTACAGTAATATCCTGAAAGAAGGAGAAATAGGGCTCAGTTTCTGTTTATGATTCTGTCAAGGTGTCCTTTTTTTTATTAATTCCTGGAAATTGCAATTGATACCCAAAATCTCAGGAGAAATGTATTATAAGTGCTTACTGAGCTCCATTCAAAGGTAAAGGTCATTCAGTAGGTTATCTTTTCATTTTGATGATGGTTTACTTTTTTTGTGCAGAGCATTTTAGTTTGGTGTAGCCCAATTTGTTTATTTTTGCTTTTGCTTCCCTTGCTTTTGGATTTACTCATATGTGGACTCTAAAAAAACAAAACAAATCAACAAGCAAAACAAAAACAAACTCATGGATACAGAGAACAGATTGATGGTTACCAGAGGGGAAGCAGGTTGGGAAATGGGCAAAATGGGTGAAGGGGATCAATTGTATAATGATAGATGGTAACTAGAATTTTGGCGGTGATCAGTTTGTAGTGTATACAGATGTTGAATTAAAATGTTGTACACCTGAAACTTATATAACGCTGTATACCAACTTTACCTCAAACAAAACAAAACAAAACAAAAACAAAACAAAACAAAAAACTGTGAAGGTCAACAGAGACAAATGTGTTTCAATGAATCAAGACTTATGGAATGAATTCCCTTTTGTGAACGCAAAAAGACTGT
The DNA here is from genome assembly GCF_036562045.2 of Rhinolophus sinicus. Lineage (NCBI taxonomy): Eukaryota > Metazoa > Chordata > Mammalia > Chiroptera > Rhinolophidae > Rhinolophus > Rhinolophus sinicus. Next base: position 110,168,325 of record NC_133755.1, read on the forward strand.
TACTGTGGTTTCCTTTCAAAACATCTTATTCAGTCTTTGATTAGTCTAAGCAGAACACATTATTTCAAGGACAAAATTCACCTTTTTCCAGATGTAGAAACACTTTCTCATTTAGAATCCACACTTATTTTCTATTAAAACTTAAGTTTGTGGAAAGTAGATTGGAGTGTTGTCAGAAAGGTGGAAGAGAAGACTAAGAAGTTCTTCCGCAAAAGCTAAATTAAGTCTTTACCATAGTTGATAATTTCTGTTGCGTCCTTTCTCAGCAAAAAACATCTGAAGTACTTGTCTCTGAGACACTTTTGTCCCTTTTGCTTCATCCTCTGATATTCCCGAAGTCTGTGACTCTTGAATTTTTCCTTGTTTTTACATGTCCTCCCATGAGGATTCTCAGAAGGTTTCTGAGCTGGCTCAGCTGAGATGGGTGCTTTCCCAGCCTGCTCACTCAGGGGCCGCAACAAATACTCTCTTCTACCAGATACTGATAATGAAAATTTTCAAGTATTGAGCTTCTGGGTTTCCTGGGTAACTTTCCTTCTTTTAACATAAAAAGGACACATTTTCTTTCCATCATTTTTTTCTGCCCTAGATCATTTCCTGAGAATCATTGTGTTTGTGTGTGTGTGTGTGTGTGTGTGTGTGTGTATGTGTGTGTGCAGGTATGAATGCTCAAGGGTGTGTGGGTGGAACATCTCTGTAAATATACTTTGGGATTGCAGGCCTTCGGGGTCTTAATTAGGAGAAAAGTAATTCAAGGAGTACCCAGGGAAAAGAGCAAGGACCCTTCACGGATCCACCTTAAGTATGAGCCTTATACTAAAACAGCCAAAAATTGCTGACATTCATATATGGGCTTTTTCAAAAAGCAGGAAACCAGATGGAGAGTTGGAGCCAAGCGTAAATTAGTGATGAACAATGACTTGAGAATCTAATGGATGGAGTTTTGGCCATAATAGGAAGTTGTGAAAGATCTAGATATTTGAAAAGATGCTTATCTCTTTCTCTTGAACATGCCTAACATTTACTAGAGGCAATTATGTCACTTTCTTGGCTTGCTGATGTTAGGAGCACTTTGCAGTGGGTTTAAGGAGGATAAGACACGGGTACATATATTAAGATCAATACATATTTTGTGGAACAAATTATTTTCTATTTACTATTGTAGATTATCCATAAGTAACAATACAGCAGAAGTTCTTCAAAACACATTGTGAATAAAAATAAGTTTAAACCCTAAATTATTACCTGTAAACTTGGTTAATTTTTTCACCTTTTGTGCTTTATTGATTTGTAAACTGAAACTCTTAAGTTCTCAGTGTGAATTGTGTGACTTTTTTTCTTGCTTTAAAATAATTGAAATAATCCCCAAATCTAAATTATGATATACATTAGTTTTAAAATTTTTCTTTTCTTGAATCTTTCCCTGACTCTTTCCCTTGTCTTGGTAACATATATGTGCATAGTCAAAGTTTATTTTAAAGCACGTTTAAATGGTCTACCTATACAGATCAGATTACTTCCTTGAATATATTTCTCTTTCCTTAATAGGAAATTTTAATAGTAAATACATAAAATTGTATGAAAAATAAAGATTACTTTAAGAATAAGAAATGACTTCGGAGTTAAAGCTAGAATTAGTGCCCTTCTGAATCTAATTTTTAGTTATTTAGAAATAAAGGACTAATGAGATATTACTTCTGTTTACTATTATTTTTGTGTCAGTTCCAGCAAGAAAAATAACAGTCCCAAATACTTTTGAAAACAAAGTTTTCTTTCAATTTAAACATCATATTGAAAATTGTTTGATGTGGTTTATTAATTTGTGACATCTTTAAGATTAAAATATTTAATATACTGTTAATATTATTTGACTGAAAAAAGTAATAAATATGTGTGTTTTAAAAATATGTAGAGAGAAATCTAGAACTTGCGATTAACATTCATTACAAACATCTATAGTTTAAAGGCTATTCAAACGTAGTGTTCTAAATGAGAAAGAAGCTGTTGGGGGCACATTTTTCATTGTTGCAGTTAATAGAACTATGCACTTTTGCTTTAATTGAAATTTTATTAACAAAATTCTCCCCGAATAATGAGATTTCTTAATTTAGCAACACCCAACATCAATTTAAGAACTTCCAATGACTTTTTATTTATCAGTCTCTTGTGTAGTTCTTTAAGTTGAGCAACAAAATATTGATTTATAATTAAGGAAACAAGTCTTGAAGGTTTCAATGGATAATGAGGAAATAGGAAATAATTCCATGTTTGTTTAATTGAAAAGAACAATGAAGCATCCTTGCTGTAGAAGAGCTTAGAAATCATGGAGCTCCTGGAGCAGTGAAAGGCCTCACTGCCCGGGGGTTTCAGTACAGACTTTGGGAAGGAGCAAACCAAGATGCAGATCCCAAAGTTTCATTCATCAGCCATGTCACTTTAGGAAGCTAACTCTCTGAGACTCCGATTCACATCTGTAAAATAGCGATAATAATAGTCTCCTCCTCGAGGGATTTTTGTGAACATTAAATGAGATAATGAATGTAAAGATTTAGCATAGTGCTTGGCCCAGAGTAAGTCCTCAATTCATTATAGGTCCCATTGTTATCATTAATTATTATTATAAATGAATCTATTTCCTTCATTTTATTAAATGAGGATGTTGAGGTCCTGCGAGGTAAAATGACAAGCCCAAGTTACTTCAGCTTATCTTTTTCTTTCTATGCTAAATTTATAGAATCCAACCTGATTATCTTATTGAAATAAAAATTGCAATCCGGATACTGGGGTCTCTAAACATTCCCTAACATCGCTCTCTCTCTCGAAGCATAAAGATAAGGCTACTAAAAACGTAAGGGGCAGAAGCCCAAACGACACATCCCACAAAGCAAATATATATAAATACATGCTCACGTATTGAGAGAGAAACAAAATACATTATATGTTTATTTGTCATGCCACTGTAGACCACCTAATCCCTGAATGACTGCAAAATATTTTTATGCTTATTTTTATGAATCTTCCATTCTAGAGAAATCTGTGGAATAGTCAAAGCTAGCAATTGTCCAGGGTTTGGAGTACTTGCTTTATAGTTCCAGTGACCCTTCTAAAATTTTTGACATAAACAAGAAAACCAACCTTTGTGAGCTGCCATGTATTCAGCTATATATTGAGAATGATGATGTTTATCTCCCAGTGCTATTATGAAGTCAACACTTTTAGGGGTATAAATGAGGATTTCAAACCATAAACACTGTACAACTGAGAGGGATTAGTGAACAAGCTTAAAAACCCAGTGAGTAGCAGGTAATTACCAAAGTGTGTATGAGCACATGTTTCAGTCAACAAAATGAAAGGAAAGCATAGATTTTAGAGCTAAGGGAAATAATACATTAATATGATTTGAAATTTTTTATTTTAGCCTGACCTACCTTGATAGTATAATAATAAGACTAATTTTTTCCTAAAACTTTATGTTGTTTTATTTGCAGTTATGGTCTCTAAATAATTTTATGTTTTGATTTGAATACAACAGTAACATTTATAATTAAAAAGTAATCATTTTAAAGAAATTCTATCATTTATTAGTAGTTATTTATAACATTGATAAGTTTATAATTTTGAAGACAAAGAGAATTTCATCAGACTAATACATTGGAGGAGTATAGAAAAGAATGTGTAATGCTGATTAGAAAAAAAGGAATGAAGAAGATGAAAATAACAAATGATGTTCTCAATCTTTTCAGTGATGCTGAACTTGAGTTTGTCATTAGTTACAGAGATGATGAGATTCACAATGTTGTGATTATTTACTATGCAGATGATAATTAAAGTGTGATTAAGGTAAGAATCATCTTAGAAGAAAGTGAGAAGAATAGCAAAGAGCAGAGACTGAGAAAAATAAATATAATTATTATATTATTTCCAATCAATAGTGAGATATGTGAGAATGTAACCGGCAGAGAATGCAATCACTCCAGGGTAATAGCAAGAATGTGGGAGCTGATAGATTAAAGGCAGAAAAGAAGAGGAATGGGGCAGACTGAAAAGGGGTAAGAGAAAAATGGGCAATATGTGGAAAGTATGTTTCATAAATAGAAATGTGGACATTTGTAAAACTATTTCATATTATCCAGCTTTGATCAAAAAGAATATTCTCACTGGAAAGCAGATACAAAAGTCAAAATTTAGGTTACGGTTGTGGGGGAAAGAGGGAGAATCTGAAAGACATTCCAAGCCAAGTTTAAAATGTTTTTCTGTTGATTAACTTGAGTAATTTTTGTTAGCATGAGCGAGAAAATACTAGTATCCAGAAAACACAAGCTTTGTCTCCAATTATTTTTCCATCATTTTCTCAAGACATCTTTTTTTTTTGTATATAAATTTTATTGGGGAATATTGGGGAACTGTGTTTCTCCATCAGCTCCAAGTAGTTGTCCTTCAATCTAGTTGTGGAGGGCGCAGCTCAGCTCCAAGTCCAGTTGCCGTTTTTTCAATCTTTATTAGCAGGGGGTGCAGCCCACCATCCTACGTGGGCATTGAACCGGCAACCTTGTTGTTGAGAGCTCGTGCTCTAACCAACAAAGCCATCGGCTGCCCCTCCAGAAGCTCAGTGGCAGCTCGTTTTCTTCAATCTAGTGTGGAGGGCACAGCTCACTGGCCCATGTGGGAGTCAAACCGGCAACCCTGTTGTTCAGAGCTCACGTTCTAACTGAGACATCCGGCCGCCACAAGCGTCTTTTTAATGAATGTATTTAGACATTACCGTGTGCATTTATGTGTGTGTGTTTCTAAACCTATTAACATTTGTATAAGGGCTACAATGTTAATGAGAATGTGCTAACACACTTCTTCAAAATATTTTACATAAAACAGGAACAAATTATGTAATAGTGTCAGGCCTAGTAGAAATAAGAAGTACCTTGTGTTTTCCTGGGTGTTAATTGATACATTCAGAAAAATCACAGCATTTGATCTTGTGATGTTTCCCAATTAGATTATTAAAATATTGGGCTTTAGGAAAATGGCACCCAAATAGCAAAGGCGATCTAATCCATAGCTTTCTGATTGCAATATGATTTTTTAAACAAATAAAACACATTTATATCAACAGTAAAGTTTATAGAAGACACTAGTATATGAAACATAATGTTAAAAATACAACACAGTAAGGTATTGAATTTATAAGGTAAATTTTATATTTTAAGATATGTATATCATAAGACACACTTACTCTCATTACCTGCTTGAAAAAAGGAGCCTATTGAAAACATTAACTTCCAAGAGTGAAAACAGTCTGAAAAAATATGTAAGATTTATATAGTTATAAAAGATAATAAAGTTATTACTCAGCAAGTAGTCTTTCAATGATTCACTTATACCTTTAACACATATGGACTTGAACACCTACCAGGAACCAGGCACCATTCCACATCCTGGCCAGAGCAGTGAACATAAGACTCACTCACTGATCTTGTGTTGCAAACATTCTGGTGGGAGGACACCACCAACAAACAAACAAATTAAATGTCAGTTGATTATAATAATTGTTAGAAAAAGTTAAGTAGACTAAAGAAGATGGGATAAAAGAATAGTATTTTAAATAAGTGGTTAAAAACCACGTCTCCAATGGAAGGTATTTGGAGACAAACAAGAAAGAAAAGAGATAAGCCATATGGCTATCTGGAGAAGAACATGCCAGCCAGCGGGGACAGGTGCGTGCTAGGAGCACTCGCAAAGTGTGAGAGGGCCAGGGTAACTGAAATGCAGTGAGCATGGTATAGAATGGAGGAAAAGGAGATGGGAGCATCCATCCATGGAGGGCCGTATCATGCAGGGCCATAGAGACTACTCTAGGGGCTTTAGGACTTACTCAGAGGGAGATCAGAAGTTATTAGAGGGTTTTAAACAGAAGATTGATATCATCTGACTCATGTTTTAAAAAGATTATTTTGATTCTGGTGTGTACAACTAATTGTAGGGGGCAAGGTGGAAGTAAGGAGACTAGTTATAGTTACAACAAGATGATGGTGGCTTAGAGCAGGAAGGTAGGATAGAGGTGATAACAAGTGGTCATAGTCAAAATATATTTTGAACGTAGAGCCTATAGGATTTACCAATTGATTGATGAAGGGGCAGTAATGAAAGAGGAGTTAAGGGCGATTTCAAAGTTTAGAGCCTGAGCAACTGGACGAAGCAAAGGATCAAATACTGATGTATAGTAAACCCCTGTAGAAAGCAAGTTTGGATGTTGGTGTTGGTGAGGAATCAGGGGTATAGTTTGACATACACTGTTTGAGATTTCTGTTGGACATACATGCCTTTAGATTTCAGGTGAAAGTCTTTGAATAGAGATTCAATTTTGGGAATATTTGGCATTAAAGCACAGGACTGGAGACGCCATTTAGAGCATGTGTGTTTTTGAAGAATAGAAGAGGTCTAAAGGACTGATCTTTACATGATACCAAAGAGCCTCCCGAACATTTAAAAGCTGGGAATGTAAGGAGGATCTAGTAAAAAGGGGCTAGCAGGAACAGCCAGAATGTCAGGAAGTGAAGAGAGTATTTAAGGTGGAAGTGATGACCTGTGTCAGATATTGAGTGACAATTGCATTTGGCAGCATGGAGGTAATTGATGACCTTGACAAGAGGAGATAAGATGGAACAATGGTGATAAGAGACTTACTGGAGAGTGTTCAAGAGAGAACAGCATTAGCAGAAGTGCAGAGAACAAATAGAATCAATTCTTTCCAGGGTTTTGCTGTATGAAAAGGAAGCAAAAGGAACGCAGTTTTTTGGAGGAGGATCTAGGTTTAAATATCAGTTGAAAACATTTTTGATAATTCAGATAATGCATATGATAGGAAGTGATAATATAAGAAGTACAACTATATTAGTTTCAGTTATTCCAGGTGTTTCATTTGCATTTCTGAAAATAAATGTTTTATTCATACAATTACACTTAAATTTCACTGAGAAATGTTGCCCAAATTATTGACAGCTCTTCTGTCTTCTTTCATCCAGATACCTCATGATCTTTGTATTTGAATAGTATCTATACATTCACCCAACTACTGGTAATAATTTTAATCACCTTTGAAATTACAACTCAGAACATTTCTAAATCATCAAGATTGTGTTAGACATTGCTAGCACCCTGCCTAGGAAGCATATCCCCCTTCTTTTTTTTTTTCTTTAACAGAATTCCAGTTTTGGATAAACTGCAACCTGTTTAGCTCCTAGCACTGAAAACCTCAAGATCCTTAGCCATGGTATCTTATGTTTGTAGCTGTGGAAGCCATCTTGTGATCATGAGAAAAAGGCCCACAAACTGAGGATGGCAGATGAGAAGGATAAGAAGAGTTTTTGGTCTTTGATAATATTTTGACCTTCTCCACCAAATCAGTAACCTCTTACCACTAGTCTTATTGTATATAAAATAATTAAACGTATTTATTGATTAAGCCATGGTTATTCAGGTATGCTGTTACTTGTAGCCGAATTCCTAACTTACATAATTTTGAATTTAATTGGTGACTAGAAATCACAGGTGCAAGCAGTTTAGATTTCCCTTGATGTTAATTTTATTCCCATTTTGGTACTTTCATAAGGTCTCTGTAAATGTAATATTATTAATAATAATAGGTAACACATAGAGCACATGTTATGATCCAAGAACTGTTCTAAGCACCTTAATTATATTATGTTATTTAACCTAATGAGATAAGTACTACTATGTTTCCCATTTTTACAGATGAGAATATGAGGCACAGAGAGATTAATAACCCCTGCCCCCGCCACCGCCAAGGTTATTAGCACAGTTAAGATTAGAACCTGCATTGTCTCCCTCCAAAGTCTGTACTCTCATAGTTAAGGCTCTCATGGTTTATGTGGAAGGTGTCTAGTTGTTCCTACCTTTCACTTCTTTCTCAGTATGTTCCTTGTGCCCCTATCGTAAACAAGTTCCCATTGCCAAATGTTCCTGTTCAATTTACTCTTTTCCTTACGAATACGTCTTAATCATCTCATTCTAATTGTAGGTAGGATTAAACAAAGCCTTTATCTTCCAGAAGGAAGGGGATACTTTTGATATCTTTCGCTAGTCCACAGTCTTGCAACATGCTCTTGGACCCTCTTTCCACCTACTTATTTTGTGTAACTATCAGTGCTGATTCTGCTTCTCTTTTCTTGATGAAAGTTCTATGTTTCCGAGAACTACGCATATACCAACTCTCTTTGTCCACCTGCACTGCTAACATAGACAGCAATGAATACATAAAATATGTACATATAACAAAAAATAGAATGTCTACATATGTTCACAGGAACTAATATACTACTTCATGTACAATTACTACATAGGATATTTCAGTGAACATGTGTATAGTCTATAAATGATGTGTTTATTGGGATAGTAATATAAATTATGTATCTATACATATTATATTAGGTTGGTGCAAAAGTAATTGTGGTTTAAAAGGTTAAAAATAATTGCAAAAACCGCAATAACTTTTGCACCAACCTAATACATACTGGATATACTGTCCATTATTTTTTACAAATCCCTATGACATATTTTTAGCCCCTATTTAATACAGGCTCAGAGAGAGATGAAGTAACTTGTTCAAGGTCACACTGTTAGTGATTGTATCTCTTCAACATAAACTTTTATGATATCCAGTACCTCAGCTTCCTAAATGTTGTCCTCAGATGTAATGTATACTTATTTTTATGATTGTTTGATGAATATTTTCTCATGTTATAAGGCAGGGTCCACATCTTCTTTTGTTCAGAATTTTTTTATTATAACCTAAAACAGTGACTGATGCATAGTAACTGTATATTAAATATTGAAATAATTAAGTTAAAATATTTTATTACAATACAAAATAAAATATAAAAAATAAATGAAAGTTATGGAACCAGGATACAGACAAAATCTGACTCCAATTCCGGTAATGTTTAGTTGGCGTGTTGCTCTCTTTCAAAGCGACTAAGAAGCATGTAGATCATGAGGGTATTGAGTCAAACATGTATACTGCCACTCTCCCCTTGTGTTCCCATGGCATACCTTGCTGAACAGTCTAACACTTTTGCCCACTAAGCCTGGTTAAGAACTCAGAATTCTTCTCCATCCATGACTTCAACAGTTACTACCAGCCAGTTATTCTTGTCTAAGATATGAAATATATTTGCCATTCCAGATCTATAGGATAATTGAAAGATAATTTGTTTTATTTAATAAATATTAGCTCTGTTTCCTCCACAAATTACTCTAAAACTACAAAGGGAAAAAACAAACAAACAACAACAAAAAAAACACAGTGTTAGGGATTGTTATATTTCATCATTGCACTTATTAACAAATTCTGACAGTGAAAAAAATTATCTTTCTATCTGTCTATCTATCTATCCATCTATCATCTATCTATCTATCTATCTATCTATCTATCTATCTATCTATCTATCTATCTATCATCTATCGTAGAGAAAGCACATACCATCCTTCTGTCAGAATTCCCCCCAAATTCCTCTTCCTAGTACATAGGCCCACAATACTATAGGCCAGAATAATAGATGTCTCTTTATCTTAAGTAAGTCATGCCTATTTATGAGGATCTCTGTACAGGAAAACTGCCATTTGATTGGCCTTTGCTTCATGTAATGATTTCTCCTTTAAGGAATATCGCCCAACAATTTGATCACACATGCAAAATGGCTCAGAATGGCAGCTCACAATTCCCTTCTGAGGAGACCTGCACATTTCCTGATAAAGTAACTATCCCTAGGCAGTTTCCTAATCATAAGTTGCCTGACAAGTGTTGCATGACCTCAGCTCTGATCACAGGTGGTAGAATTGGATATGGAAATCAATATAAGGAAAGTATAGTAATAAGCTGGACAAAAACCTTTGAGGCCAAGTAATCCCTGGATTATCTCAGGAAGTTTAAATGAGAGATAACAGAGAAAATTGAGGATATAGTAGAAGAAATAGGTGCTGAAAAGAGAGAGAGGCATAGCAGTAGGCAAAAGCAGTGAGTCAATGGGCGTTGGTAAGAATATATTTTTCTAGGTTGTTTGTATGAAAAGTAAGGCATACAAGACTGTCTAATGTCCTGAGAAAGAATTTTTGATATTAATATGTTAAGACGTGGTTTATATAAATTGGGCTAATTTTCACAATACCTCTTTTACAAATTTTAATAAGGTTTCCCCAGTATTTTCCGAGATATAAAATTAAATTCACATCTTTTATAACTTTCAGGTTTATAACAATTAATTGCTTTTTGATTTGGATTCCCTAGAAGGTACATCATCTTTTTATACCTTCTCAAAACTTCCTGTGTGCAGTTTCCAGGGTGTTCTGCAGGTTATAATGTCAAATACCTAAATTGCTCAGTAATGGCAAAAGATGTAGAGTACTTTAGGAAATAGAACTCTACCTTAAGAGGTGTAGTATCTCATATAGGAAGAGAACAAGATGGCCATTGATTAGGTGTTAGATGAGTGTATATTAATGATTTGAATACATGGAGCTCGCTAATTCTTTGTCTGCTAAGTTTTCTAATAAGGAGACTGAATTACTTAGGTGGCTGTTAATCACCATTTCTGGTAGCAATGTAACTGAGACATATTTATTCGGCTGTGACTGTAGACTTCCAATGCATGCTGTATGGCCCCATGACTTAGGATATATATCTTGCCATAGGATATATTTGTTATAATTCAGGGTCATTAAGAACAAATAGGGACATATTAGACAATTCCACATGATCTGATTTCTTGTACAATCAGCAATATCATTATTAGTTGATTTTCTTTACTAATTAGTGTATTGAGATATTTTGAATTTTGAATTGAATATATTTTTATTTGAATCTAATTATGAATTTTTCTAGTATTTATCAATTTTTTTTGGCTTTTCTAATATATGTCTCATATTTTGTTGGCTTCCTCATTTTATTTGTTGTTCTGGTTTGGTTCTTTTCATTATCTCTGATTCTCATTATCTTTGCTTAAATTTTTTTCTTGATTAAAATGCAGCAGATTTTTTTTTTTTTTTGTAGAAAATTGGAAAATGCAAAAGAATGGGAAAAAAAAATAAAAAATTCTTGAAATTCCAAAAATGACAAGTCTTTATCCTGCACATAATAAATTATCATACTATAATACTTAAAATAAACAAAGGATGAATGTGTATTGAATGTAAAGCTACATTACATTGAATGAATGTAAAGCTAACATTTATTCCATTTTCACATCTAATTGAAAGAACTGAAATTAGAAGAATAATCATATATTTTCACTATAAAATATGAATATAAACCCTTATTAACCCCTAACTTTGAAGTGAGAAACAAGAATAACCTTGATTTTTGTAGAAAGATAATGAAAATAAGCAAAATCAGAAAATCATGTGTGGTAATGAAGATCAGTGTTGCAGTGACTATTTATTTCCCCCCATTATCCTATTTTATGCTTATTAATACAAAACTCCCAATACTTATGTGGGCACATGGTGGTCCAGAATAATAACTATAATTGTAATTATGGAAATTGTTTTTTTCAATGAGAAGTTAGTGAACATGCTTTGTGGTAGCTTTGGGGGATTTTCCTTAAAAGGGATATACTAGATACTCTTTGCCCTTTTCTTATCTATTTTGGACCATGGGAACAAAAATGAAATGCTGTACTGGAAAGATCTTGATTCTTTAAGATCTTCATGAATAAAGCAACTCTGCTGGCCCTGAAGAGCCCTCTCTGAAATTTCATGTGACATAGAGATAACATTCTGTATTTGTTAAGTTACTGTTTTTTTAGAATTTTCCTGTTACTCCCATTAAAAACTAATCCTACCAAATAAAATCAATAAAGCTAAAACATGACTCTTTAAAAAATTAATAGTGTTTGCAAATCTCTAGGTAGACTTACCCCTCTCTTCACAAACAAACAAACAAACAAACAAAAGTTGAAAGAAAAAAAGAAGGCTTGAATCTATAATCTGAGAAAATAGAAAATGAGATGTAAGTTCTACTGGTATTAAAAAAATAAAAAGAACATAGTATGAAAAAAGGTATACAAATAAATTTGAAAATATAAATGAAATTCTATGAATTTTATCACTTATCAAATTAACTGAAGAAAAGATAGAAAATCTAAATGCTCTTATAATCACTAAGGAAATTTAATTAGTAGTTTAAAATCTTACTACAAAGAGAATACCTGAACTGGTTTTATCAGTATGTTCTACAAACTATTTAAGTATAAAATATTAGTCAACTTTAGAAAGGTTGTGCTACATACAAGAATCTTAAAATCACAATGTCATACACACAGCATATATGTACATGTATTTCTTGCTCACATTATGCTATGTTCTTTTCTTGCTGCAACTGTTCTGTAGCTCTTCAAAAGCTGTGCATTGGGATCATGCAGCATCTTCTACATCATGCATCATGAGATCGTGTTCTATATATGTCTTCTAATTCTTCCCCTAGCCTGGATATGCCTTTCTCACAAGAAGGGACACAGGAGCAAGAAGGAGCCTGCATAACCATTGAATTGCACTGTGGCTTCTGCTTGCGTGGGGCATGTGTCACAGCTACTCACATTCTGTTAGCCAGATCAAGTCACAGGGCCAGGGCCAGTATCAATGGGATCAGAAAGCATACTGCTTTCAGAGACACTTATGGGAGGAGAGACATTTATGACTAATAAAACAAACTATAGGTAGTAAGTCCCAACATTTATGCAAACTCAAAGTATAAAGAAGAGTGAAAAACCTTCAACTCATTTTATGAAGATATTTCAAAATTGGAACAGGAAAACAAGCAGAAGCAGTATGAGAAAAAAAAATGACAGACTTACCAAAAACTTTCAAAAATAGTACAAATGATTTCTGTATACCTTTTCTCAGTTTACCCAAATGTTAAGATCTTACATGATGAGAGCGCAGCTAGCAAAACTCAGAAACTAACATCAGTACTATTGACTAATCTATAGACCTTATTCAAATTTCATCAATTGTTCCACCGATTAACATTTTCTGAAACCGGAATTCAATTGAAGATCACTCATTGTTTTAATTGTCATGTCTCCTTAGTCTCTTTTAATCTTAGACAACTTTTCTTTTATTTTTGTTTTCGTTTTTGCTTCCATGACTGATACTTTTGAAGACTCCTGGCCAGTAATTTTGTAGTATCTTCCTTAATTTGTGTGTGTTGTATGACTCCCAATGATTATATTCATGTTTTGCATTTGAAAAGAATACCTGAGAAGTGATGTGCCATGTCTGTGCGTCATATCAGGAAGCACGTGATATTAATATGTCTCACTAAGGGGGACGTTCTCGTTAATCAACTGGTTAAAGTAGTGTCTGCTAGGTCTTCCCATTGGGAAGATACTATTTCTCCTTTTGTAAATAAATATATATCTTGTGGAGAGATTCTTTGTGACTGTGAACGTATCTTGTTTCTCATAATACTTTTGCTCCCTAATTTCAATACCCAATGATAATGCTTGACTGCAAAAACTCTTCCTGTGGCATTTGCTAAAATGGTGATCATTTATTTTAATTATATGTAATCTAAATTCTACTGTGAGAAAGCTCTCCTTTCTCCCTCCTTTATTTATTCAATGATTTATTTACATCATTATGAATTTATGAATATTTGTTTTACTCTGTAGGTTATAATTCATTACTCTCATTGTTTATTGTATTGCTCAAATTGTCCTAGTTTTGGCCATTGAGAGCCACTTTGAGTCAGCTTCTATGTCCTTTTGAAGTGTCCCCCTCATTTTTTGAGCACTTGTTTTCTGGACTGAAAAGATGTCCCAGGCTCATCTTGTACTTGTTCTGTCCCAGCCCTAGAATCAGCCAGTTCTTCTAGGAGCTCTGTTTCTTTTTATTGGAGAATGATATTTAAAAAGGAAGACCTGGATGCTAGATGTGTTCATTGCCACTGAGGTAGTATTGCTTTGAAACCCCTCTCAGCAAACAGAGGGAATATTAATATTAATATATATTAATAGACATTTTATATGTATATACATGCATCTATTTATAAACACATGTATCTATTTATAAATGTATATGAAAACTAATGAATTCATACTGATACTATCTATTTCACTCCCACATCAAAATTCACTTTAGCCAACTTCTTCCCTTATTTGTAACTCCTTTCTCCGACAGTGAGAAATCTGGCTCTCATTATCCACATGCATTTATTTATTACTTAACCCTAGATACACATTAATTAGTCACAGAATTGCTAACTCATACCTCTGTGCAAACAAGTTTATTAACTAGAGCACAATATTTATATACAGTTCTTTTGTCTTTAGTCTTAAAATATGTTGTCAAAATATTCCTTTACAAAGTTATTTAGGTTTGTCCTTTTCTTCCCACCCTTTTAGTGTGGTTAAGTCACCCATAATATAGTTTGATTCAATTTGTAAATGTTCGTTTTACATTTTCTGTTCCTCCTGCATACTGCTCAATGTTAGTTATACATTTATTTTTTGAGTCTGTGAAACCTTAACATGTTTCAAAAAGTCAGAGTTGTAGAAAAAGATATGGTCATAGAAAATCCACTTCCCCCTCATTCCTTCTACCCCATTTCCATTTTCAATTTTTTTTTAAGTGTGTGATGAGTAATTTTTTTAAAAAATTTATTGGGGTGACAATTGTTAGTAAAATTACATAGATTTCAGGTGTACAATTCCGTATTACATCATTTATAAATCCCATTGTGTGTTCAGCACCCAGAGTCAGTTATTCTTCCATCACCGTATACTTGATCCCCATTACCCTCCATTTTCTATTTTTTCTACCTCATTCCAACCTACCTCTGTAGGTAACTGCAATAGTTTCCTGGTGCTGCTGTAAGAAATTGCCACATCTTCATTGCTTAAAACAGCTGAAACTTATTCTTCCTCAGCTCTAGAGGCAAGAAGTCCAAAAGCAAGGTGCCAGCAGGACTGAGATCCCTCTGCAGGCTCTGTGACATTCTGTTCCTTGCAATGCTTCTAGCTTTTGGTGGCTGCCTGGCCATTCTTTTTTTTTTTTTTTTAATTAAAGTTTATTGGGCTGACAACGGTTAGTAAAGTTACATAGGTTTCAGGTGTACAATTCTGTAATACATCATCTATATATCACATTGTGTGTTCACCACCCAGAGTCAGTTCTCCTTTCATGATCGGCCATTCTTAGAGTTGCTTGCCTTGTAGCAACATCACTCCAGTCTATGCCTCTGTCTTCGCATCGTCTTGTCCTCTGTGTATTTGTGTGAAACCTCCCTCTGCCTCTCTCTTAGAAGGACCCTTATGATTACATTTAGGGCCCACCTGAGTAATCCAGGATAATCTCCCCACATCCAGATTTCCCAAACTCAATTGGTTCGAATTAAGTACATTCATTGTTTTCCTTTAGATTCTCAAATGATCAGCATTAGGAAACTAGCGGCATTCACTCCTGGTGCCTCACTGCATCTTTTCTAACATGGCCACCCACCTGGTCTTTCATCTCTCTGAAATCTTCTTGCTTTCAGCTAATAAGACATCACAGATGATCTGGACTTTTCTTGTCCCAAGAGCTAGATTCAATACTTTCTGAGCCTTGATTTTTTCATTTATTTTTTAATGGAGAATGATATTCTAGACCAAATCTTCAGCTGGAAATAAAGAAGTGTACATGTACACATTAGGTGGGGCAGGGGACCAAGGGGCTCTTAGAAATCGCTTAACAAAGCACACATGTAACCTTATTCTCAAAAAATCATGAGCCATGTCAATGCAGATTATAGTTGCTAGAGAAGATCATCTACATCAATATGAATTAATGTAATATGAATCCGTTTTTTCCCAGATGAAAGGAGGAGTTGCTCTTGATTTAAGGAAAGTGGAACAATACTGTTTTCGCATTGAATAATTCAAGTAGTTATTGAAGCGTTAGCGAGGAGCATTGGTTCTACTCTGGCTAAGATGTAAGAAATGTCTTACAATGACAAAGAAAGATGAGCCTGCTGAGTTCATACTGTGAGATATTGATCTAAGGACAGTGGCTAGATTACAAGAGAAAGCCCCGGGCATGGCAGAAGAGATGTGGTATGCAACCTTCAGGATTGAGGCGAAGATGTTTCCAGTTATGAGCATCTCACCTGAGAAGCCGGCAGGCGTGGAGCCAGTGTGCAGAAGAGTTGAGGAGGGTGTTCTTAGTGCTTAATGTGACTCTCATTCCAATCAGGTGTAATGATTGACTCTTGGCCCTGTTGTATAGCTGCGAAGTCAGTGGTGTTATGTCGCCATTCTGTAGAGATATCTATTATATCTTTTACTTATGTTAAAACTGCATGGACTCGTGACCTGGGTCTGCCTTTTCATCAACCACTGACACTATTGTGACAGTTCTGCATGTTCCCAAAACACTAATTCTAAGGCACTTTAAAAGTGTCATTAAAAGCAAAAAGTATTGTGAAATCAAATAAATCTGGGGAATTCTGGGTCCATTAGAGTCAAACAGGAGTTTTCGAGACTTCCCAGAATCTTTAACCAGCATTGTGAATCTCCATGAAAGGGGTTGCATGCAGGCAAGGTTTTCTGCTCTGATTTTAACATAAATCCCTTATTTCAAGCTGCCTTACTCCTCCTTGATTAATACCCACAGGAGTGTGTTAGTAGGAGCTCCCTAAGACGCTTCACTATAAGGGCCATTTCTGTTCCTCCTCCATAAGGACTACATTTCCCAGCCTGAAGAAGCACAGCATCACATGCAATTGCATGAATCAAGTGGAAAATTTGTATTTCTGGGCCTTCTCCCTATACTCAATCATCTCCTTCCTGAACCACAGGGAAATAGTTGTCTTTCTATTATCAGATTAGAATTTTAGATTTCTTCATGAAATTACTGGTAACATTGATTAGATATACATGAAAGGGAAAAAAAAAATCAATACTAGTGATAGGGGACATCATGTCTCTTACTCCACTCTTGCCAACCCATCTCCTCTTACCTTCTAGACCCAAATATATTCCTTTGCAGCTATCATGTAAAACGTATATATAAAAGTATGTTGTCTTTGAATACTGTGGTTTAATATTTCCTCAATGCTTTTAGAATAATATCTTAATAATATCTTCAGTGTTTACTCAGGGTTCCAAAGTCCTGTATAACGGGGCCTCTCTCCCCTTCAGCAGCATCTCACAGCACTTCTTTTATTACATATCATGTAACTCAGGTGAGAAAGCTTGGATGACTTCTCTACCTTAAGAATTCCCTCTTAAGAAAAACATACTCATTCAATGAACGTTGCTTGTCTCTCTTCTTGGTTCAAGGACTAATTTGTAATTTGGTTAAATAACATTAGCACCTTTTTCACAAAAGAAGATAAGATTTATTTGGCTTTTGTCAGATGATGAGAGAAATTGTAGCCTTGATGGTGGTCAGCAGATTTTGCTTATTGTTTGTTTTATTTTGCTTCTGATAGGATCAGCTTACATGTCATCCTTATCATGAATTTGATACAATTAATTAAAATTTAGAATTCTTATATTATTATAAGGTGAAGCAAGAGTTTTAAACACAGTCTGTTTGATAAACCTGTTTGTGTGTAGTTAATTTCTTCTTTATTTTTGAGACCAAGTGGGGGTTATTGTTTTATCTCATTCATTATAGAAAGGTACAATATTTTAGTCTATGATTCATCTTATTCCCCTCCTTCCCCCAGAAGAGAGAGCAGCTATACTGGAAATTGGAACTGTTATCAGGCTCAAAACACTTAATTAAACAATACATTGGGTTACTTTTAATCATATTGAATTAATCTTCTTGGTTTTACCCTTATATTCATCAGGGAAAGCTAGACTATGTTGTAGTAATGAATTATCAGAGGATAACAAAACAAAAGTTTATTTCTCATTCGATGTCTGTAACCTTCTTTAATCAAGTTCCCATGTGTAGTAAGTCAGTAATCCAGATTTGTTCCAAAGTGTGGCTTGCTACCTCATTTTGAGGGCCTTGTGTGTGTTTATGCAAGAGAAGGGAGAGCTGGGTTATTCCAGGGGACCAGCTTTGGTTTAAAAGTGACACTTGGCATGTCTCCTTATATAGCTCTCACATGGAACCCCTAACTTCATGAGACCTGGGAAATTAGTAGAATTACCTGGATATTCAATAAGAAGCAAATGTCTCTGTCACAGTCCCCTAAGTTTTAATATCGACTTTCACAAAGAAGCTCATATGACAGGAGAAATTTCTACCAGTAGTTTAAGGACAAAAAACATTCTAAGTTGTATTTCTGTGTTATGGTACCAATTTGGTTGGCTTTATAAACAATTGGGTATTAGTCATTTTTTAAAAAGCTCAATCACAAGGAAGTAAAACAAGAAAATACTAATAAATGTGAAAGCAGATAGAAAAATAGACAGCAGAGCACTTCCAGAATGTTGAAGGAGCACTGGGTGAATAATTGTTTTTTCCCCAGCTTTTGTACATGTTGGTGTTCCATAAATGCTTGAATGAATGAAGGAATGAATGTACTCCCATGCCTGTATCCCCATCTATAAAATGAAACCCCATTACTGAGATTTATTTCATTTTTAAAATTTTATTAGTTGCAGAATTATAGCAACCCAAACTTCAAAGTCAGTATCAATGATTTATATAAATCATTCTCAAAGTGTGATCTGGGGATCCCTGAGACCCTTCTAAGGTTTGTATGATATTATAATGATAGACATACATCATTATACATTTGTCCAAACCATAGGATATGCAACACCTAGCATGAACCCTAAGGGAAACTATGGACTTTGTGTAATTATCATGTGTCAGTGTAAGTTCATACTTGGTTTAAAAAAAAAAGTACCACTCTGGTGAGTGATGATGATGATGAGGAGGCTTTGCATGTGCAGGGGCAGGGGGTATATGAGAAATCTGTTTCTCTCAAAAAATAAAGTCTTTAATAAAAGGAGGACACAAGTCATATTGGACTAGGGCCCAACCGAATTACCTACTCTTAATTTGTTCACCTTTATAAAGACTTAATCTACAAATAAGGTCACATTCTGAGTTACCAGGGTTTGGGACTCCAACATATTTGTTGGGGGACACTGTTCAACCTATAACAGCACCCAAAGTCACATACTAATCAATTGGGAGGATGCTGTACTACAATCTTCTTTCAGTCCATTACATTTTTTGCTAAAGTAGTGTTTCTTAAAGTATGGATCACTTTTATCAGAACTACTTGAACGTACATGTGTTGCTTGAAGGTGTTACATTCAGGTTCCTAGGCCCCACCTCACTTTGAGGGGGATGGCCTGAAATTTTATTTTTTAATATGCAATGGGATTAATTTTTTTCTTTTGTACAGTTCTATGAATTTTGACACATGTATAGATTGATGTAACCATAGATATAATCAGAATACAGAATAGTTCCATAATCCTCACACTGTCCCCCATCCTATCCCCTTGTGGTCACATCTCACTCCTAAAGCTTGCAACCACTGCTCCGTTCTCCATTACTATAGCTGTGCTTTTGTCAGGACTAAAAATAAATGTAAACATATTGTATGCTATGTTTTGAAACTGTCTCCTGTATCTCCTCATAATACTTTTGAGATTCATACAAGCCGTTGCATGTACCCATAGTTCTTCCCTTCTTATTGCTGAGTAGTATTGCACTGTGTGGATATATCAGGGTTGGTTTATCCCTTTGTCCATTATAGGACATTTGGGTTATTTCCAGGTTTGGACAGTTATGGAATAAAGCTGCTGTATACACTTGTATACAGGTTTTTTGTAAGAACATAAGTTTTCATTTCCACAAGGTAAACATCTAAGCGTGGGATCGCTGGGTCATATGGAAAGTGTACGTCTAACTTTATAAAAAAACTGCCAAATTGTTTTCCAGTGTGGCTGTACCATTTTGCTCTTAAATCTGATGTTTTAACAAGCATCCTAAGTGATTCTTAAGTACAGGATATCCTGAAACTCCTGTCTAATGCCTTCAGTGGTTCATCCAGAGAGCAAAGCTATTAGTTAATAATGCTAAGATATATGCTGAAATGGGATTTTTTCCCCTCTAAGGTAACATTCACTGTCTATATCAAGTAAGTTATAATCCATCTACAGAATTCTGTTATCTGCACTTTTCACTAAATTAAAGCATGTTTCTCCAAAGATAGGTATACAAATATTTACAGACAATATGTCTTCACATCTAATAATAACTTGTTTATTACCGAAATGCTTATTAGAGCAATTTTTAATGTACTATCTTAAATACATACAGGGAGAGGAGATTATGTATAAATAGTTGTGTTGAATAATTAATCCAGGTTTCTCTCTGGAAGTATATACAGAAGGTGGCAGAAAAAATGCATACACCTTTTAAGAAAGGAAAAATCTGTATTAACATTGTAATACTCAATATATACTGAATACAAGTCACATTTGACTTCTGCAATTACAAGAGGTGCTCTGGAGTCAAATTCATAAAATGCTCTTTGAACCCAAGGTCCATAAGTTTAGTACCTATGTTTCCTTCTATGCAGTTTATTATGTCAGGTCTTATGTTTAAGTCTTTGATCCATTTTGAATTAATTTTGGTACATGGTGACAAATAGCAGCCGCTATGGAAGGCAGTGTGGAGGTTCCTCAAAAAATTACGAATAGAATTACCATATGACCCAGCAATCCCTCTCCTGGGTATCTACCCCCAAAATCTGAAAACATTTATACATAAAGACACATGTGCTCCAATGTTCATTGCAGCTTTGTTTACGGTGGCCAAGACATGGAAACAACCAAAATTTCCTTCAATGGATAAAGAAGTTGTGATATATATATACACAATGGAATACTATTCGGCGGTAAGAAAAGATGATATAGGAACATTTGTGACAACATGGATGGATCTTGAGAGTGTAATGCTGAAATGCTGAGTGAAATAAGTCAGACTGAAAAAGCAGAGAACCATGTGATTTCACTGATATGTGGTATATAAACCAAAAACAATAAAAGAGCAAGACAAACAAATGAGAAACAAGAGGTTCTCAAAGTGGTTACCATCAGTGTAATTTTAATACAGTTTTTTCCTTTCTTGAAATGTTATACTTTTTTTTGGCACCCTCTGTATTATTTATAAAAACTGTGTCAGGTATGTTTTTAATTTTTGGGATTTCTTTAAGCAAACAGAATAAAAACTGATTTGAAACCTACACCAATGAAAATGTAAACTCATACTAATGCTTACTGTTCAAATCTCTTACAGACTAAAATTTTTCTCTTTGTTCTGTGAGTGCGGGGGGGCTGGCAATCAATACTGTATATAAACAATACAATTAGGTAAAATCATTAACAAACATCTCAAACCCTATACATAGAATTAGAGTATCACTGATCTCAATCAATATTATGTACAAAAAGTGCAATTGGGCCAGCTAAAATCATTGAAAGAAAATAACTTAAAGCACTGTATATGCTTTTTTGCATAACATTGATTTCTACCTCTATTATCAGAATCAATCTGGAACTATATATTTTCTTCAATATAATTAGTTAATTATTTGGGAGTACAGAGTTGACTGAAATTTTCATACATAGTGGGATAATTGAGAAATGTAACATGAAAAATGGATTTCTGATAGAAACTTATTCTGGAGTGTTCCATATGAGAGATTCTAATGTTGCAAAAATTAATAATAATGACAGACTGTTTCTCTCATGTGTGTATTTTGCAGATCTCACCAGTCTTTGCATTCATCAAATTACCTTTATCCTTGTTTCTTATTCCTAAATTTGGAGCAAACTAACATCATTGAAAATTGTGCAAACCGCCTCTTTTGCTGGGTTTTTAGAGGAATAATTAATGAATATAAAGTGCTTTGGAAATTTAATATGCTATTTAAGCACTAAAAAGAGTTATTTTGTTGGCCAACAAAAAGATCTAATTATTGCACTAGATTAAAATTTTGTTTTGCTTTATTGGATTGTATTTTTGCAAAGGCACCACATAATTGAATATTGATGGAGTCTTTATGATAAAAATTTCAATTTTAGTACACTTTTGTCATGAGTGTTTGAAGGATAACCCTTCAGTAACTACTAGATTCCATCGAAAGGGTTTTTAAGCATGTTTGATGACAAATATTGATACTATGAAAAAGGATGCACCATCTTTGTCATTTTAGAGGCATCAGATATGCCAGATGATTATTTACTCATATGCTAAGTTACCTTTACATTGTTGGTGAATATACAGACTACCTGCATATGGCCCGGCTTATGAGGGTCCTACGATTGTATCAGAGCTGGATATATTGATTGCTGTCTGCCACTAAATTATACTTAAACCTCCTTCTAAGCCTCAATGTCCTATACATAATTTGAAGGTTTATGTTTTATTTGATAGAGGTACTGAAAATGTTAATTGATAATGCAAAATTCAGTTTACCAGTTCTTTGCAAAACTTTGCTCTGGGAAACTGAGAAAGACTAAAAGAGACTATTCGAATCTTCACCAATTTGCTATAATTTTCAGAGGCAACATATTAAAATATTTTGTATTTATTATAAAATATAATTAAATAAATGTTCCCTAGGCAATCTCTAAATCTTAGTTAAGTTTACATTAGCTTCTTAAGGGCCAAGCACAGAAACCTATGAGCCTAGGGCAAGACACATAAATGGTGTTCAATAAATGTATTAGTAAATGAATGGAAGGACTTAAAATAACTCAGTTCATTTATCAAGTCAGGCAAAATAATGCATCTTCATGTTTGTAAGGGATATAAAGTAATAAAATTCTAATGTAAATAAATTGAAATTCTCCTATCCACACTGAAATTATTACTGAAATGGACATGACCAGAATAATAAAATATGTCTTATTTATTACTGTTCTAATCATATACAGTTTTGCCTCTCAAAGAATGGCCTTAGAATTGACATTAGGACGTTAAGAGTACTTAAATCATAGAAGTAGCTGAAAGAATAAGTAAATGACTATTGCTGATATTCATATGTCTGAATACAAATTCTTTGTCTTAGCATATCAATGCATATGTATTCAAATGACCAACAGAGAGAAAAAGCAACCCATCCACAGCAAGCAGAAAGTATTAAAACAATGACAACCTCTGAGCAAAATGATCTCTGTAAAATTTCAAAGCTTGACTAGGTAAGGGTGCTCAAAATTGAAAATAATAGCTTGGAAAATTGTTTATTATTGCTTAGCAATTTCTGATTTTCATTTAATCTAAGATACCCTGATTGAAAGGCACACTGTTATTTTATGTATGGCTAAGGAAGAAAAAAGCACTACTAATTACAACTGTAGGATGTTATTAGTTGTACCAACTTCAGAGATGAAAAGAATGTGCATTATAGAATGAACAAAATACAGTATGTAAGGCATCCATTGGGGATAACAAATACTGCTCAGGAAAAACCAAAAACAAACATAATGATGGGATAGGTCAAAGGGACCCAGGAGCCATCTGAAAAGCTTCCAAAGGCCAAAGTCAGAATAATTTGAGCAGCAAGATACGTAAGAGTATTGTGTAATCCAAAGTATGAAATGAAAATCTGAGTCTATACTGATACAAATGACTGAATAAATAAATGGAATAGACAAATCTTCCATGTAGGAAATTCCAGATAATTTATGTAGACACTCTAGCCTCAAGGAGATGGAGCATAACTTCCTGCTCCTTAAGTGTGTGTTGTGCATAGTGACTTCCTTCTGAAAAGTACTGTATAAAAAGGGGTCAAAAAGAATATCTTTGTATTAGAGCAATCTGACTAATTGTCTCACTAGGAGATCAACATCAACATAAACAGTGATAAGTCATGTTGATAGTATGTAGTCTTAATATGATGTGATAAAAATAGCATTTTACTTCTGTGGCCTTCCTTCCTAGAATGAATAGCTCCATTCTAATCATGAGGAAGATATCACACAAACCCCAATAAAAGGCATCTTACAATAAACCTGACCAGTACTACTCAAAACTGGCAGAGTCATTCAAAACAAGGAAAGTCTGAGAAATTATCATAGCCAAGAAGAGCCTAAGGAGATATGATGACTAAATGGTATGCTATACGGGGTTCAGGAAGAGAAAAATTATATAAAGGATATTTGAAGAAAGTATGGACTTTAGTTATTAACAATGAATCAATAGTGGTTCATTAATTGTAACAAACAAACCATACTAATGTAGGATGTTAATAATAGGCAAAACCATGGGTGGGATATATGGGAACTCTCTGTAATATCTTTGTAATTTTTATGTAAGTATAAAACTGTTATAAAATTAAAAGTTTGTTTTAAAATATGCATTGCAGAATCAACAAAATACAGTGTACAGAGCACCAACTAGGGATAACAACAAACATTGCCTTTCCATTCTTAGTCATAAAAACAAAACAAATGAACAACAAAAAAAACAACTGTTGGAATCAGATATTGATTTTTGTGTTTGCACCTAACAGATCCTTAATAATTTGCCAAGAATAATTAATGGATATGCTATTTCATGTTGTGAACATAAGTGAAAGAGTTAATTCTTATATTTATTCTTCAAATCATCATGCTAGGCACTTAATTATTTAATGATCGCATCAAACCCATGGGAATTTTGCCTTTTTTCAAAATGAAAAAATCAACCTCTAAGTTTTTAAGAAACATGTCTGTATTCTTTTACTAGGGCTGCCATAACAGACTAGATGGCTTAAACAACAGAAATTTATTTTCCCATAGTTCGGAGGCTACAAATCTGAGATCAAGGTGTCATTGGGATTGATTTTTGCTGAAGCCTCTCTCCTTGGCTTACAGATGGCTGTCTTCTTCCTATGTCTTCACATGGTCTTTCTTTTGTGTGTGTCTGTGTTCTAATTTCCTCTTTTCTTATCAGAGGACCAGGCATGTTGGATTAGGGCCACCGAATAGCCTGATTTTAACTTAATTACCTCTTTAAAGATTTTTATCTCCAAATGTAGTCACATTTTAAGGTACTGGGGGTTAGGACCTCAACATATGAATTTGGGGGGACATAATTCAGCCCATAAAATGTCTAAATTGGTCTCCCTACTTCTTATCCCTTCCTCAGTTATAAAGGTGTGGTTCTAATCTAGGTCATTATTACTCCAAAGCCTGTACTCATTTCTTTATGTATCAGTGTGGCCATTAGCGAAGATTTATTGAAGGCTCATATGATAGTTTAACCACAGAAGCTGAATTCATCTAGCTTTAAAAAAAAAAAAATGTAGTGAACATTTCATTTCAAAGTGGGTGTTAGTGCTACAGAGGTATAGTAGATTCCAATTAGATTTAGATCTTGTTCTTCTCTATATAACTGTGCTGTCTTCCTCCTAGATTATAGGGAGCGTTAAATGAGATTATACCGATAAAAACTTGGCTTGACACAAAATATTATCAGCATTGCCCTTCTTTAGAGCAAATGGCATTACAGCAATTCTACCTGTCTAGTAAGTTCAGTAAATATATGAGTAGTACAGTGAGAAGTTCTTCAATAATTTGGAAGTGAATGCATACGATTGCCTTTTTAGAGTTAAACTTCACAATCATCAAATAATGGATGAAAACAGTCTCTTTTAGCAGCAGGAGTTGACGTAATATGACTGGAGCTATTAATACAGCTAACGGAAGGATGTGTCACTTTGAGATAGGGGGTTAGGGAACCCATGGGGCTTAGAAAAAGGAGGTACAGAGACAAATATCAGCAGAACCCATCTGGGCACTTTTAGGAAACAGGGAATGTAAGCCAGTAAATTTTTTACAATAACTAAGATCCCATTGCCAAGCTCCCAACTGGGGGATTACTCCTTCTGCCTGTTTTAGTTTTAAACCATAAAACGTTCGCACATTCCAATGAGCATCTTGTGCCTGAAAACCAGTTTTACTGACCACATGTGGTATTGATGTGCTTATAGGTATTCAGTGACCTGTTATTTCCTTTTTTACTGTGATTAAATAGACTTTTATGAACTTGGTTAATGTGATTAAAGTATGGATTCAATATCTGTGTATTTAGAAAGTTTGGTGTCTATCTCTGAAAGCTTGTGGACCCAATTCCATCACATTGTGAATTTAAATAGGGTCCAGTGTTTAGGGTTGCCAGATTTAGCAAATAAATATATAGAAAACCCAGTTAAATTTGAATTTCAGATGAAAATATTTTTTTTTAGTATAACAATGTCTCCTGTAATATTTAGAATATATTTATGTAAAACATATCCATTGTTCAGCTGGAATCCAAATTTAACTGGCCATTCTGTATTTTAACTGGTAACTCTAGAGAGACTTCTTTTAACACAGCCCCTAGTTTTCATTTACTTTCTTAAAGCCTTTTGCACAGATTTTAGTACATAAACACTGCAAATGATAGCACATACTAGTTTTTTTGTAAAAGATGTTATATTAAGTGAAAAGTAATCACATTTGGTGATACCTGTTGACTAAATAAAAAACCACAAATCTTTGCCCTTTTACTCTTACAACTGAAAAGCACAAACGTTAGTTATAAATCCTTCTGGTCAAGCAAGATCAAGTTGCTTCTATTTTGCCTATGAAATACTCAAATAAGAGAAGGTATTTATGAAATGACCCCAAATTGTTGCCTCCCCTTTAAGGCTGGATGATTACAGAATAATCTAAACTCCTGTATTTGAGATTCCTTCCTGCTGGCTGGTATAGACTTAGGGTGGACATTAACCTGAGAATCCCCATATTTTAAAAGTACTTCTTTTCAATCCAGCCACAAAACATCTGATCACTTTCTACTAGTATTGTGGGAGCACAATGGATGGGACAGTTGACAACTTCTCTAAAAATTTGTTGGCAAGAAGCAGTTGACACAAAGGGTGGCTGTATCAGAAAAGTGAGCATGGCTTGCAAAGCCCTAAGAGATTTCTGAAAGAAAAAAAAAAAAAAAAAAAAAGGAAATTTTGATGGTTAATTTAAAAAGTCCTTTTCTTATCATATTTGTCTGAAATACCAAAAGTTTCCATAAAATTAGAACTTGTTACTTGCTCTCTTCTATTACTTGGTGGATTGGTGTCCAGGCAGCAACTTTCTCCAGATAATTTGTGTCAAGCTAATCAACAAATTCTTCCTTTTCTGTTTCCGTCTCATTCCCGCATTATTCCTTATGGAGACTCCTAGTGTCGTGATATATACCACCCGATTCGCTCTCTGCGGGAAGGAATCCACGTAGAACAGGCCACATGGAGAAGTCTGTCATTCAAAAGAAACGCTTTATGTACTTCGGACTTGGACTCATATGACCACCTGAAAATGACCAGTGAAACTACATGATTAAGTTTGAATTGGGGAAGTGTTTTTACCCTGAGTCGAGTTTAGATTTCTCTTTCTTTCTGTTAGGAGAAGACCATGGTATGATTAAAAAGTATTTAAATGACCAAAACACGTTAAAAGAAGAATAAGTGCTCTCTATATTATCGCTCAGCATTCTATTAGTACATTCATGTATGTATCTACCTTAATATGACAACAATAATTTGAAATTGATGTAATTGTAAAGCAAACTTTTCATTTGTCAGAATTATGTGTAAAAGCTCTGGATTTCCTTTTCCAGCCTGTTTTAAAGAAGCAGTTAAAATAAGCTCTCCTCCTGTTACTTAATTTCAACAAATAAGATAAAATGGAGGTTTAAATTACATGTCTTGTGGAGTGATTCGGTTGGCAAAGCCAAAATGTGTGCATTCTTTAGGAAATAATTACCCTAACAACAACAATCATTTACTTGGCTTCTTTTCCAAAGACTCGCAAGATGCCTTCCAATTAAAACACAGCAAGCCGACCTACTTTCTTTAGGGCGTTCAGGAATAGGAATGAACAGATACGTCTTTAGTTTTAAGTGTCCAGACAGAAGGGTACTATGAATAGAATCTGGGAAGAAATTCTGGGACTCCAAGAGCCTGGAGCTCCTGAGTGGGATAAAGCAAATAGCCTGCTGACTCTGACCTTAATGATCGACCAGGGACATATGGCCGTCACAAAAGATCTAACACATTTCCTGGGCTCAGCCATAAACCAACTCATCAGTGAGTAATACACCATTTAAGTCAGTATTGAGTTTTATGGGGATTCGGTTCTGGAATGTATAATCGGAGGGCTCAGCTACCTGAACTCTGCAGCCAACAAAGAGCACAGACTGAGGGCTGCCTAGTCTGACACTCCAGGTCCCAGGAGGTTATGTAGCACTGGTGACTAAGGCTGAGATTGTATTCTGAAGAAAGGGTGAGGGGAGGAGATGCTACAAGATAGAAGCAGGAGCACTGATGGAGTAGAATTCTCTTGGGCCAGCAGTAGTAATATCCAGGGGAAGCTTGTGGTACCCACAGTTCCAAAAGCTTCAACTGACTTTCAAGCCAAAGCAGTTTTAGCCAAGTTACTCAGCCATCCACCTCGGATTTGAAGGAAGCAATCATCATCTCTGGCTGGCCTTTCTTAACTCTTATAGTCTTCTGACCTGGAGATGATCTGAAAAAAGAACCTGAACACTTCCCAGAAATCTGAGCTCAAACCTCTGCTGTCCTTCTCAGAGGCTCTCGGCTGGAGTCATCTCCAAATGTGTGCAAAAGACCAGCCCCTACTATGTCAGTATTGAAGTGATGGTCAATGAAATCAAGTGTCACATTTAAATTTACTTTTTAATAACAAGTATAAAACATATTCCACCATCAGGGTAGATCAGTTGTTCTCACCAAGGGCAATCACCCCACCCCTCAGGAGATATTTGGCAATGTCTGGAGACATTTTCAGTTGTCACAACTCAGGAAGCTCATGGGTAGAGGCCAAGGATGCTGCTGAACACCCTACAATGCACAGGACGTCCCCTACAACAAGGAATTTTCCCATTGCACAATGTCAATAGTGCTACAGTTGAGAAACCCCGGGATACATTATGTTACATTTAAACTGTTTTGTTCTTGTTGGGGATGCATTAGACAATTTGTGAAAGTTTCAAAATAGTGAAATTATGGCTTAAATTAGGACATAGTCATACATCCTGCAGGATTTGGGGAAAGAGCACAATGAGGTCGACATAGAGCATGTAGGGAAGAGTTCAGGAGAAAAGTATGGCTTCAGCTGGCCTGTAACAATTACATACGCTGAGAGAAGCTATTGTTACACGGAGAAACAACACATCAAAACTGTAGAGGAATGCTCAAAAGTGCACCATAACCATCTCATGTTTCCAGCTCCAGGTGAATCTACAGAAGATTAGGCAGCCTCAAGGAATTTTACTGGGATTGAGTGCCTCTCTCTCCTTTTCTGCCTCTTCCCACGTCCAAGGAATTTCCCCTAACATTGAAATTTGCAGGAGAGGAGCTACACAGAGGGATTGTGAGATATCTTGCCAATTGCATGACAGTTTTTAGAGTGCTTCTGTTAAGGTGGCCGGGCCAATGGCCATGCAGGCTTTTGGTCTATGAGAGCACTTAACTGCTAGTACATTCAGAAGTTTATTCAAGATACAGGGCTTTGTCTTACTCACCTGGGTGTTACTAACATCATCTGTCACGTACTTCTTTTGTGCTGTGCAGTGGCAAAATCATGCGACTCGCAACCATTCTAACATTTCAGTTGGCCTACAGATAGAAGACGTTCCCCTTTTCATAATTAGTTCAAATTAGTACATGTAGACACAATAAGTTAGAGACAAAGTCAGGAAAAGGTGACTCTAAAATTGGAGGTAATGGACGAGGTTACCTTTTTCAGAAAGAACTCTTTCCACTATATGGGGGTGAATTTTTCTAAGTCTCCATTTAACAGAATAGAATATATTTCCAGGTAGAGGGGTTTCACTTTAGCAAATATAATAAAACTGTTATCTCCACCTGTATTGGACTACATGACTAATATCGAGTATCTAATAAGTAGTACTAAGTGGTAATAGATAGTAATTTGTAGTTGACAATTTGCTACCAGGAAGTTAGTGATCTGTATGGAGTCCACAAACAAACAAACAAACAAACAAACAAAAACAAACAAAAAACACACACAAAAAAACAAAAAACAACAACAAAAAAAACAAAGCCAAAGAATAAGAATTTGCTAATTCTTATTCACCAGTGGTTAGGAACACAATGCCCTGACTTCAGAAACGCATTACCCATTTTGAGTTAAACAAAAAGTAATGTGAGTCATTTCTCGGGCACTTTGTGACTCTCCCTTTCAACTATTTTGATGCTATTTTACTTAGTGGTCTTGAATTTGTTCCCTTCACCAGTCTTGCCTAGTAGAAGAAAATGCCTTGTACGGCAATTGGCTTCAGTTGTCAAGCTAAGAACCTCTACCATGACTTTCCACTTGTACAATACCTGAATTTCCATGTTAGCTCGTTGTATCTGGATACAAACCAAATAAGGTCAAGCAAACAATAATTTGTATCGATGTACTATAAGGAAAAGGAAAATCAGAAAGTTCAATTGGTTTGCCAAAGTTCAGTCAATTGATATGTACCAGAGCTGAGACTCAAAAGCAAGTTGGCCAACTCTTTCCATGATACTAGCATCCAAGGAGAGTTAATAACACAAAGATTAGGAGGTGAGAGAATAAACTCAATGGACCAAAATTGTGACTGTTTCTCCCTGACGCTTTTCTCAATCTATACTCTTTCTAGTTCTGCTTCCTCTCTTTGTGGCTTTTGTGATTTTACTGTCCATTCAGGAGCTTGTTAGGTGACTCATATTCCTCTCTGCCACCCTGGAGGCATTGGGGATGACATCAAAGATAAGGGGGAGAGAAAGTGCGGCATCTCCAGAGATAAGCCGAGAACAAGAGCGATGTCTCCATGTACATGGCCTAGGAAAGGAAGTCACCATTACAGAGGTGAATGCTACAGCGGCCTGAGGAGGCATATATTTTGAATTCTAAACATACCACATCTTTCTCGATTTTGAGATGATTGAACAAATTGCTGCATCTGTCTGCCTCAATATTGTTGCTCGTGATTCTAGAGTGAGAATGAAAACATGACGTGCTAAGAGGAATAGTAGGTCCTTTAAAGATACAGAGCTAACAGGTAAATATGTCATAGTGAATTAGATTTAGCAAATCATTGTGAGATTTAATCAATCATTTCATAGACTCACCACGTTTAATCACCCAGGTGTAGTACTAACCTTTTCTGCCTTCTTTGTTGGTTTATTAATAGTTTACTGATCTGATTCCTTTAAGAAAGGGACATGCATGTGACTCTTTTTGGAGCACAGGTTTTTTTACCCCTATTTTTAATATCCCATATTTACTTGTTGCTAAACGGGCTATATTAAGACGTTCTAAAAAAATGAAATCTTAAAAGAAATCTCTATGTGAGAATTGTGAACAAATTCAATCATACTTAGACCACACCTAATGATCAAAACAAATAAATAAAATATTAAAAAAGTAATTTAACATTAATTCTCATATTAATGTATAAGAGGTAGACTGGAGATTTGAGTAGTTGTGTTATTAAAATTCACGACTGAGTCTGTGGTGCAGAGATAAAAACCCCAGGAAAGTGAATCTCATCCAGTAACAAGTTAATTATTCTTCCTTGCTTTATACTGCCAGTTATCAGGTTCCAAATTTACTTAATAGCTTTAAGGAAGAGCATATCTGTTTATACTTATGTGTCTTCAGATGCAAAGGTTTGTTACCTAGTTTCAGCTCAAATTGATTCCTTTGAGCTTATTCATTTTTCTTCACAGAGGCGCAACCCTGTGAAATGCCAAAACTCTCATTACATTTGTTCATGAAGTGCCACGTGCCTCTGGAGCTGCCTAGGTTCCATGATTATGTACTTTATGTTCTGCCAATTTTGATTCATTTTTATTCCTTATGAAATCTCTGTACCAGAAGATTTGGGAGTAAAAAGATTTGCAACAATAACTCGCTACTGCACATAAACCTGCTGCTGCCTACTGTTTTTATCCTTCCTGATAAATGAAAAAAAAAAAAAAAAAAAAAAAAAGTTCTGAAACAGTACGTTGTAAAGCCCCCAAAGAATTTCCTCCTATATCATGGCCAAAATTCAAAAAAACCTCACACTGAAAAGTAAAACTTTAAAATACCTCTGATTAATGCTTGTCATCTAAATTTAGCTGTAGTACATGGACAGGTTTTTAATTAGGAAAGTGTGAAAACAAATGGGTTCCTAAGCAAATTTCTTATTTGGGAATATTCTTGTGACTCTGAGGCTGAAACTTTGCAAGAACGTGCCTTTGTTTTGTAAAACTTTTTTTCTAATAGAAAACAGCTGGGGAGCAATAGATTTCTGTTTGTTTCCAGAATGGGTGTATGTTTTTAATATCACAGGGTAGGTTTCTCATTTGCTGGTTGAAAAGTAGATTCTTCCTGCTGTGAATCTGCTTCCTGAGACCCATTTAATTCTGTTAAGTTTCAGGCTAGGTAACTATTTCTTGAACACCCCTTTTTTTCCAGTTCGTTCAGTAGCAGACGAGCAAGACATCATCAGAGTCTCAACATGTTAGAAGGGTGGATATGAACATATCCAGGAACCATCTACTTTTTGAAACAGATTTTTTTGGATGTTTTCAGTAGAGTAGGGGATACTTCATTAATGTGATTCAATGAAGAGGAAACCTAGGAAATATCGCTCATATTTCCTTGGCTAAAACCCCAAACTCTTGGAAATGGTGAGAGAAGTTGCTAGTACTCTGTTTTTCAGTTCTCAAAAATTTTTTTCTTGCCCTGGTCACACTCGGGAGCATGCAAATGAATTCAACAGGATTGAATTAAAAATATTTTAGTAAGTATAGCAGAGGACACAAAAGGTAAGGAAGACAATGTACTGGATGCTTCATGAGCACACCTCACAGGGCACTCACGCAAGAATTCTACAAGAGCACTTATATTTATTGTAAACAGTGTTGCTTCACCTCCCCACTAGGCTGTAAGATCCTGGGATACGAGGGCAGAACTTGCATATCTCTACTACCAACAGGTAGCACAGTGCCAGGAACATAGTAGACACTCGAGAGTGTTTATAGAGAAAATGATGAATTTTATTTTGTAATAGGAAAATAACTGATATCTAATATTAATACATTTCTGTGTAATTTCTCCTATTAGTTCTGTCTTGCTAGGCCTGACAGATTAAAATAATAATAAAGAAAAAGGCTTTCCAGGTTGTGTCCTTATGAGGGCCAAGATCTACCTTGTTTACCAAGGATTTTATCTAAAAGTGATTATTAATGTGTCTCTTTTACTCTGATTTCATGACTAGGAATATCCTAATTAGCCCAGAGCCACCTTTTGGGGGAAGGAGATGGGAGAGAGAAACTAAGATAAGTGAAAGAGAAAATAGAAGTAATATGCAGTTTTGGACACTGCATATTACTTATATTTTCAAATTAGGACAGTATCCTTTCAAGCCATGCTATTTTTCTGGAAAAAGATTTTCTAAATGCCTTTTACTCCCATTTAGCCTATCAAGGGTTTAAGTTGGCTTTGGAGTCAGGAGAAAGATTTGACTTAGGGAAAGTAAAAGTAAACTCACGCTTTCCCAGTGCCTGGGGATTATAGCACATCAGAAAAGGTACAAGGCAGAAAGAGCTAACAAGTTGCATATGTTCCAAGTTTTTCTTTCTATGGGTTTAGCTCACTAAAAGTTGATAAGTAAGTTCTCCTGATATATAGTGAGGTGGGGAGAGGCTCTTTCTTGTGCTATTAGTTTTGGATGCTGGAAAGAGATACTTTCTTTAACCTCCCTTAAACAACCTAGGGCTTGGCAGTATCAACCTGAAGGCTTAGTGAGCGATTAAAGGCATGAGTCATTTTAGCATTTCCAAGCTACCCAGAGGTACCCTGGGACATGGATGCTGAGTTGAGCAGTAGAGGGCCAACCATCAGGTCTTTTGTGGCAACAGAGGTTGAAGGTAAATGACCAGGCCAGGACACTAAATGGAGGAAGTGTGCAGACTCAACAGTCTTCAACCAGTAGAATTGAGAAGGGACCTAGTCAGCCAGACAGCTCCACTCAGCTCTGACCAAACCAGGGTTTACGCTTTTTGCCAGCCATGAATTCCACCAGCTGTGTATGAACACAAGCAGCAAGCAGCAGAATAGGATATATAATCCCCTAGGCTACATGGCTAAACTTGACCACCAATAGGTGAGCACTTCTGAAAAATATTTAGTCATAGGTAGGTAAAAATGTTAGCTTTTGTGTGCGCGTCCAAATTGTAATTAAATTCTGCAAACCCAATTATGAGAGCAGTGGTTGTTTGCCAGAATCTGGGAGCAGGATGGTGTTGTTTCAACTTGTCAGTGTACTGGTACAGGGCAAATTCTCTCTTAATAGCCATTTGGAGCAGTGCACTTGGAATTCTTTAATCAAAAAATGTTACTGATAGGAGATCCTCACCATACTTAAACCCTCTGAGATTTGTGATTCTAGGTCACAGTATAAACACACTTGCGTGCATGTATTTTGAGGGTCGGGATAGGGAAATCATGACTGTTTTCAGTTCACTCTAGAATATCCAAAACAATAATGACTTTTAATCATTAACAGGCTCCTAACTTAGAAATGCTCATTCTGTTGATTTCTATATCTGTTTATATTGTTTATCTGTTCTATGTTTATTGTTTATCTGTTTATATTGTTTTATATGTGATGTGACTTAAATATAGCAGAAATAACAATTTATTGTATAGTAAGATGAATTTATACATATAATTTACTTAAATTCTCAAAATCACTCTGAGGATAGAAATTGTTATCCCATACTTGACTCTCCAAGAGGACACGCCAATTACCAAATATTATGACTAATAAGAGGAAGGGGCCTGTACTCACTGGGTGAGTGCTTATCATGGGTTAAGAGCTCTTTGTAAATAATTAAAATAATCCTTAAGACAACCCTATCAAGTGGATGTTTGTATGTCTGTTCTCTTGGTGAGAAAGGCTAAATACTTTGCTCAAGATCACACAGCAAGATTAGAACTCATATCTGATCTGACTTAAATGCTGTTGTTCTTTCCACTCTGATCTTTCCTCATAATTGTGTCTGTTTGAAGATGAATTTGACCACTATAAAATCCGGAACATACTATATAGATCCTCATACATTACTTGTAACCTCATGTATTATTTGAAGGATGAAAGAGCAAATCAAAACATAATAGACTGAAATACAGTCTAAACTTTTGAGGCCTATTGTTCTATATTTAATTCTCCTATCTTGTATGGCTTAAGTGAGACAATGTATTAAAAGTGCAATACATAGGCCTGGCACACAGTTGATTCTTAAATGATTTTACTTGTTTCTTCCCCTATAAGTTCAGCATATAGATATACATGTATATGTATACACCCCCTTACATATATGCATCTCCCCTTTATATAATGTATTTAATTTCAATGGTACAGTAAAAGTACAAAGGCTAAAAATAAAATATTTGAGTGATTTTGCATTGAATTTTTAATAGATACAAAATTATTTAAAAAGAAATTCTTAGAAGAAATATTCAGCCAAATACTTAAATGAGGAGAAACATTACAATTTGATCTAGCCTAAAAATCTAAAATTACTATTATTAATATTATAAAATTTTAGCTTAGTGTCAGTTGACAATATAGTGTTATTGTTGCCATTGAAAGAAATGGCATTGGGTATAGTCAGGGGAAAGAGCTTAAATGTATTTTGGAAATTAAAATGTTTTAAAATAATATACCTAATTATAGGTTTAAAAAACTATAATTAGCGAAAATGCACCTTGGGAAATGCATGAAGCAAAGACGTTTTGCAGTATTGGGCAATGGGATGCCTGCATAGGCCTTTTGCTCCCTAGGATTTCAGTCAGTCCATCTGGTCATCTAACAGGGGGCCTGACAACTGTGGGTGATCTCACAGACCATATGTGCTGCAATACCTAGGAACAACTGGAGCTTGGCTACTGACGTGGCAAGAACCTAAATTTGGATTTAATTTGTTTTTATTGAGCAGAATCCAAACTTCACTGTTATTTTTGCACATTTCTTGCTTTGTATATCCTTAACTTTGAAATGGGGCTGCAAAATATACCCGTTTTCACTAGAGACATGTTTTGAGTGACCTGTTTAACCAATATCATGCCTCTTATTCTATGGAAAATTTTAAAAAGCCAAGAGAAATAATGATGCAATTCTCCTGATGATGAGAGATATTAAGACTAGAGTCCACCAGTAGGTTGGCATTGGTATTGCAGCTGTGACTGAATGACCTGGGTTACTTCCCTGAGCCAAGATTGTCCTTTAATATGCAGCCACTGAGATAGTGGTACAAACCCACAGGAAATGGTTAAATCCAGGAATGGTCAAGAAAAGCGTCAAAACAAGTGAAAAATAAAGGTCTGATAAGATGATCAACAAAATCATGAGATGATGGAGTTGTCTGTCCATCATCCTGTTGTTGTTTCTAAATGAGCACCCTCTTTTGTGAGAGGTTATCTCATTTGTACAGTTCACTTTCTTGTGTCACTTGAGCACCATTTACAAATACAGCAAAATTTATCACCAGGGAATAGGTAGGGCATGGGAGATTGAATGAAGGAGTATTCAGAAGGAATGATATTCTCTAAATTCAATTATTATTCTGAGCTGGGTTCCCTATTTAAAATCACCAACTAATTATGTGCTTCATCTCCAATTTCATATTGATCATTAGATCTGACCAGAGAAATGTCATTGATATTGAGAAGCTTGTTCTCAATTTGAGATTAGTGCAAAAAACATTATAAAATGAGGGAAAATTCTTTTGCATAAAAGATAAACAGGATGATGTCTTTAGTCTTTAAGATGACTGATAACATTTATCTTGGAGAAATTCTATACCTCCAAACAAGGAGGTAGGGTGATTTAATCTGCAGACTGCTTCTCTACTTCAATATATCTGTGAACAATTTGCACTGGATTAAGAAGCATTAACTCTGATCCTCCTCCATCGGTGTTACATATCAAAGATAACATTTGATATTTAGAAGCAAATTAAAAGTCCAATTAAGCTTTACATAAATGCCAGCATCTATTTAATTTATTTTTACAGGTTACAAATGAGAAGGGTGTGGGGCTCTCTTAATTTGTATTGTGTTGCTTTAAATTACAGTTTGTTCTGGATTGTGATTTAAAAACGGGTAAATATGCCAGGAGATGCCACATTTATTTCAGCAATGTGTTGTCAGATTATTAGGAAGCATTTTTTTTTTCTTGAACACAAGTGAAATCATTTGGATAGTATTAATTTTTATATTCAAAATTGGTCTTGAATTACCCTCAATATCACACTTAATGGAGGATTACAAAAAGGGAAAACTAATGCTTAGTTGTGTAGGTGGTTCTGAACGTCTTAAGTACTAAATTCTCTCAATTTATTTATCAGAAGGCTATTCGATTACCACTAAGGAGCGAAATTTATTCTATATTTGTGGACACTGTTACAGAGAATAATATTGAGACTATAAGTGGTTTATCTGTGTAGCAATGGTGTCATAAGGATGATAAATGTATTTCTGTTACTGGTTCTAGAGTCTGGATGCTGATTTCATATGGAACAGAAAATCCCATTTAGTTGAGATGAGCAACTGTAGTTAAGAGGACAACATAATACTTGTATTCATGATAGAGGCAATGAAAAAAATGAGCAAGTGAAACTGTGAAATTATGGTCACTTTGCTAGATCAAAAGATGAAATTAGGACTCCAGATGATACGAGTTGCCAAAAAAGAGTCCTGTGGGTATTTTCCCTGAACAGTTTGTGACAGATTTCCAGTAGGAATAAATTTATGGACCTATTTAATAAATATTTAACTGTGTGTATCAACTAGAGCCCAGTCAGGAGACAAAAGTCACATCAGTTATGAGACCAGAAGAATTTAACATAAAGAATCATTAACTAGGTGTTTGGTCATGACTACATTACTACAGTGGCTGCCTGGTACCTGAAAGGGTAAAAGCAGAATTTCAAGTGCCATGGTGGTAGAAAGTGCAAGAAGCAGCTATCACCCATGGACTGAAGGAAAAAGGGGAAAACTTAGAATAACTAAAACTTAGAAATGTAGAGAAATCCCACAAAGCTGAAACATGTACTTTTGAGGAGTTGCTGCTTGCTCGATTCTGGCTTTTCTGAACTTAGGGAGTGACCCTGTGAGGCTGAGACCCAGACCTTTGATGAAGGGGCACCAGGCAGCTGGGCTGATTTCTTGATTAGAAGCCATATTGCATGGAATGCCATGAAGGAAAATAAGGCATTCTGTAAAACTAGGATTGTATGGCTGGAATTTGAATGATGGCTAGGAAAGGCAGAACCATATCCAGAATAGACAACTATTTCAGTGAGGATCATGTCCCCCTCCATGAGGGAAGAAGCTCAATCTGTCATCCAGGGGCTGCCTGGCACCTGGGACATGGTATCATATTAGGGTCTCAGTGTCCATTTCTGTTGTTGGTTGATAGGAACACTTTGCAGCAATGGTAACCAGGTCAGACTCAGTGCAGGTCATTGTATACATGGGCCCATTGGGCAAGTGTTGCACATTTGGGGGAAGAGACTGACTAACACAAAACATGTTATTTGTTCATCTTATCATTGAAGGCTTTCTTATTACAGATTCCCCGTGGTAAATATTCATATGGGAAATAAAAATCTTCACATTCTGTGCCTATTCTGAGATGTTCATCTGCATAGATCTTTCCCCAATTACCTCATCACCATGCTTTCGATGCTGTTCTTTCCAAATCCCTGACCGTCCGGACAAATCATTAGTTACCACCTATAAATCAATGCAGATATGTACTTCTGACCATTTATTTCTAGACAGAGTGGGAAACCAAATATACCACTAAAGATCTTCCCACTGAGAAATTTCCCTTCACTCTTCTCCC
The DNA here is from genome assembly GCF_036562045.2 of Rhinolophus sinicus. Classification (NCBI taxonomy): domain Eukaryota; kingdom Metazoa; phylum Chordata; class Mammalia; order Chiroptera; family Rhinolophidae; genus Rhinolophus; species Rhinolophus sinicus. The sequence goes on from NC_133755.1 coordinate 110,207,244, forward strand.
TCAGGCCATCTCTAAGTGAGGTTGTAATGATACAGACATCCATTCTTATTTGGTGCCAGCATTTCAAGCGGAACCATCTGGAAACCAGGTCCATTATTTTTCCTCCTCCATTAAATAGTCATAAGAAACTCCCCCAAATGAACATAAATGTGAATTGAAAGAGGGGACTCAATGCAGCAGGAGTCAGTGCCAAAGATCCTGAGACTTGTATTTATGGAATGTGCTTGTGTCTTCTGGACCTGTTCAAACTTGGTCTCTCGTATATCATTTCCATCTGTTGATATATTGCAGCTGTATATGGCCAACATTAGGCTTGATGGGTCAAGTAATATTCGGTGTATGATGAGATGTTATCTCTTTTGGAATCAAATAGTAAGGTAGGAGCTGTTTTTCAAAAAACGAATGGTTACCATGAAGAAAAGGGCAAGGACTTGATCCAAAACCCTAAAGTTCTGATTCTTTTCTGGCTGCTCACCAGAGGGTCCATAAATCACCCCTATTTGCCATAGATATTTTTAATATCATTGGATCTGCTGGGTCATTAGGCCCAGGTGCATTGTTGGCAGTACACTTTAGACCTATTACGAAGTTTCTCTTTCTCTGCTTTTCACTTCAAATTGGAAGACGGATGGGTTACTTGATAGCGGTGTCAAGTTGGCACATTTGAACATGGAATATGTTGCCTTCCAAATTCCAAAGAGCACATTAAGCGTTGTGCTTCCTTTTTGGGGTAGGTAGTACAAGATGCTGCAACTTGTCTTTTATATTAGAAAGGATGTCTCAACATACTCGAGACAACTTTACTGAGGTGAATCACACCTAAGTTTTTGTGTGGTTTATCTCCAACCCACTAATTCAACTATGTCATACTACAGCATTTAAAATATGTGTTACATCAGCTATTAGGGTCTGATTGGCATATTTTCATTATGGAGGGGGCGAGTGGAATGTCAAGATGGTCAAGATCTCTTTGGACTATCTTATGTCACAGCATGTGAACTGACTCAGTCCTGATGTAAGACTGTGAAGGCTTACTTTTGTCCTTGTCAGGTAAAAGCAAACTGCTTCTGGTCTTCCTCGAATATATGCATGGAGAAAAAAAGCCTTTTCTAGGTCATATCTGCATAATAGATGCCAGTATCCGTGTTGATTTGCTCTGAGAAAGATATTACATCTGGAATGCCAACTGCAATTGGAGTCACCTATTGATTAATTTTATGGGAATCCACAGTCACTCTCCAAAATCCATCCACCTTGTGCATGGGCAAAAGAGGGGAGTTAAAATGAAAATGTGATGGGCATTACTACTGTTGTATTTACAAGTCTTTGACAGTGGCACTAATCTGTAATTTTTCCAGGGATATGAATATTTTTGGTTTAATACCCTGGTAGAGGGGGGCATTTCTAGTGACTTCCACTTGGGCCTTGCTACCATATTGGCCTTTATTCTTTCGTATTTCCCCCAAAATAAGACCTATCAGAACAATCAGCTCTAATGCATCTTTTGGAGCAAAATTTAGTATAAGACCCGGTCTTGTTTTACTATAAGACTGGTTCTTATATAATACAAGACCAGGTCTTACATTAATTTTTTCTCCAAAAGACACAGTAGAGCTGATTGTCCGGCTAAGTCTTATTTTTGGAGAAACATGGTTGTTAGAGATATAATAGTGAATATGAGAAATTCACTACCATGAATGCTCTGTTGACTGGATGTTTTTTCAAGACTGAGAGATTCATTTCTCTAGCTACTGGGGTTGTTAGCTCACCACCATATCCTTCTTCAAAATTTTTCTCAGCTGAAGCAGCTTCACCTAAAGTTGTAGCTACTCCCTGCAGACATCCCACATCTGATGACTGATAAACACAGAAGTACAAAGGGGTGCAGAGGCCTGACTGTTTTGCCTTAATTTGGGACATCTGTGGGTAATCATTTCATGTTCATGATCAACTGTGACTGTGTTGTAACTGCATCACAGCCCAGACATTTTTTTTGCTCAATTCCACTTCCCTTGCTCCCTCCATGTAGTGCTCTGCCGAGCACTCAAAATTAGCACCTCCTGAATAAATTATATCTCAGTCTCAGAGTCAATTTCCTTGGAACTTGAAAAATGTCAGTTGGTATCAAGAGTTATCCTAGGAAGCAGATTTTGGAGTTGGGTAACTAACAGTTTAACTGGCAATGAAGAGCTCATCACTCATGATGACATATAGTTAGTCTCTCGCATGCAGTTAAAGTTTTTTCCTGTTTTGAACAAGATGCCAGTGGAAAGAACTGTGCTGGCAGGTGCAATCTCTCTCAAATGTTTGAGAGATAAAGGAAAAATAGCAATTATAGGGACTATGGAATTAAGTATCTATTGCTAGTGGTCAATAAATGTACCGAAGAAAGGCAGCAAAAGGGTAGGTATGATTAATCGTCAATTTAATGCAAAGTGTGTGTGAAAGCCAAAGGGCCTCTTTGGCAGCCTATACAAAGATTTTCATCAATTGCAGTCTGAAAGCAGAAAAAAACTTAGAGAGATCAGGTCTAGAACTTAATTATAAGAACAGGATATGTTCTTTTAATGATACAAAAAATGTTGAGTGGTCAACTTCAACAACTCTGTTATATCAAAGTCAAGACTCAGTAGGAATCTGAGACATGGGAAGGGAGATTTTGCTCAAAGTAATTAAAAATGTGAAATCCTTAAACCTTTTGGGATTTCCCTGAATTGTTTGGAACTGCTGAAGTTGTTCACTGTTCCCTATTAATGGGTAGTGTTCCCTCCATGCAAAGGTCTCTGCCTTACAGGACATCCACACCCTCTCAAGATTTACCTCCACCTGCCCTACGACCTACCAGAACAATAACTAGGTCACCACATATACTCAGCTGGGTAAGTGCTGAGTCTACTAATAGAAGTAAGGAATTATATCCTGAAGAAACTGTAGGACTCAACCAGCAGATACTGTAAGGAGTTGGAGAGTATATAGGTGCCTGGATTTTGAGCATCCTAGATTGGAAGCAGCAGAACAAAAAGTTGGACATTGAAGAGTTTGCTGATATGAAATCAATCTTCCATTATACAGGATTTAACACTCTATCAGGGACCTCCATATGCTAATATATTGCCGGAATGGAAATCCAGGAGTTTGGAGAAAGCAAGGTCCTCTGCTAACTGAAGTAGAAATAGCAGAATTGCCATGACAGAAATGGGAATCAAAAGGCTCCTTTGGTTATGCCAGAGGAGACATACCTACTATGAGCTGAAAACCTTCATGTTGACTATGGAACGCAGATGACTCCCTGTTCACCTAAGTAGTAAGGCATGTGTTGGTGAGGGATCATAGGCATTGTTAAGAACTCAAGTGTGGCTGTTAACTGCAGACCAAGTCTGACAGTAGGAAATGCTACAGAAGAACTGGGCTCCTGGATAGCAATGGGGAGGATGAGATCATAAATACTAGACTTTGGGTGGCATTTCTTATACTTCAAAAGCAAGCTTAGCACAGTTATTATAATGACAGAGAAGCACCCAAAAAAGCCTGGCTTACAGAAAGCTACAAGGATGCTTAATAAAAATACAATACACCCAGAAGCAAGATAGATGTATACTCCAAAGGGGGCTTGTTTTTTTTTTTTCCTAATTTATAGAATCAAATGAAAGTAAGGATGGATGTTTTAAGGGGCTAAGTCAGCCGCTCCCATTAAATATTAAAATCCCTTGACTGTTGCCATGTAGCAGCCTACCCGGCTGTCTCCTCGTACCTGCCCCTAAAGAAAGGAGAGTCTGTGAGACGGATCCTTTCAGGGACTTGCTTCACTTTTGTGCTTGTACCTTATGTCTCCCTGTTTGGCCCCAGAAAGATGGCTGGTCAGCCAATGAGGAGTAAGATTACCCATGGGGTGGGGTGGGGAGGGGGACAACTCAAGCCAGGCACAGTGGAGTGGGGACCAACAGGAGAACCCACAGGGTTCATAGAGGTGGGCACAGCCCCCCACTTTCCCCCGGCTAAGGAGTAAGGAGAGCCTCTGCCTCTGTGGCTGCATTCCTTCCCAATACCCGCAAGGGAAGTGATTCAATGATGTGCTCTCCATCTATTCATATGCATATAGGTTTTGTCCCTTGGGGAAGTACAAACATCCTGAGACTTATGTTTCAGCTGCCTGCAGGCAAGGGTGATTGACTTGAATCAGTTTCCTATTATAATGTATGGGATTCACAGATCTTGAGATTGACAAGCTTTGTCTCCTTTACTTCCCCACCTAACTAATAAAAGCTATGGGTAGGCCGATTTGGGGCCCAGTCCTTGAGACTGTAGTCCCTTGCGCCCACTTGCACTTTATTCATGGCTACTGTCTTTTCTTAACATTGCACCGCCCTCCGCGCTCCCCACAATCCTAGGCGCAGGACACGACACTTGACCTGTTTCTGGAGTTGAGCCGGTTTTCAAACTCCTAAGCCATAGCTGAAGGAGAGGCTGGATTTCTAGAAGGAAGGACCCTGCAACACCATGGCAATTGAATACAATAATTAGTCCTACTTTCCTTCTCCCTAAAACACAACCATTTAGTCAAGTTACCACACACTGACTAAAAGATACTGTTAGACATTTTGAGGGCTACTGAACACTGGATTTGAGTTGACACTTATTCTCAGAGATTAACCTAAATTTTGTCATCCTGGTTCTCCAGTTAGAGTAGGAGGTATATGGGCAACATGTAATGACTAGAATCTTAGTTCAGGTCCAGCTCACAGTGGACTGTTCGTGTCCACTAACCCACACAGTGATCATTTCTTTGGTTTCCCAACATATATAATTGGAATGGCCATATTCTGTAATTGCCAGAGAGCCACACTGTTTTCTTGACCTGTGGAGTAGGAGCAATCACAGGAACCAAGTAGAAACTTCTAACAACCAACACCACCCTACCTCACCCCCAAGTCAAGATAGTAAATCAAAAACAATATTGCAACCTGAGGAAATGGCAGTGATTTGTGCCATGCTTAAGGACCTTAAAATGCATTGGGGAGGGAGTTGCCATCATATTTTCATTTAATTCACCATTTAATCCATGTATAAGCAGCATGTATCCTGGAGGGCAACAGTGGACTACCACAAACTTAAACCAAGTAAATAGTAACCCCATTTATGGCTGTTGTGCTGGTTATGATATCTTTACTAGAATAGATTAATATAGCTGCGGGTTTAAATATGACTATTGAGCTAGCGCAAGGGTTCTAAATTGGGAGTGACATTTTTTATTGCCATGACTGGGGTGTAGCCATGGCCACCCAGTAGGTAGAAGCCAGAGATGCTGCTAAACATCATATAATGCACATGATGGACACCCCCAACAAAGAATGTGTAGTCCAAAATGTCAGTAGTGCAGATATTGAGAAACTCTGGTCTTGTGAATATATTTTTCCCATCTCTATCAAGAGGGAAGACCAGAAGCAGTTCACATTCACAAGGGGTGGGAAAGAATATACAGCTGCTGTCCTGCCCTAGGGATAAATTAGTTTTCCTGTCCATTGTCATATAATAATCCAAAGGCAATCAAACCATCTGGACATTCTGGTGAATGTGGTACCAGTCCACCATATTGACAACTTCATGTCAATCAGAACAGATGAACCAGATGAACAGATGAACCGGAACTGGCAAGTATATCAAAGACTATATACTCCAGAGGTTTGGATATAAAGTCTTCAGAGTATCAGGGATCCATGATATCAGGGAAATATATGGTCTTCAGTGCTCTGGGTCAGATATCCCTCTACAAATTAAGGAACATATTACTGCATCTCTCACCTCTTATAGTTAATATGGTAGCATAATGCCCAGTAGGCTTCCTTGAGTTCTCAAATTCTGAAGAGAGCATGTTTCTCACTTAGGAGTGGTGCTCAGACACTTTTACTGAATGGCATGGAAAGCTGATAGCTTTCAGTGGGCCCAGGGGAGGAAAGGATTCTAGGAGTTACCTGGGCCGTGACCCAGCAGATCCTTGGCTATAGAGGTAATTGTACCTTTCAACTGTGCAAATCTAAAGTGTTAAAAAATTGTATCTCACTGTTTTTTTGTTGTTGTTTTTTTTCTATTTGCATTTCCTTGTTTATTTGTGTGGTGAATATCTGTGCAGATGTTTATTTAAAGGTCAAAAGTTTTCAGTCCTGCTGCTTGTGGTTATGGATAATTCAAATAAGAGATTAAGGGAAGAAGCTCCAGAACATATAGGAAAGGGCAGGTAGTGTTCTGGGGGAATCAGTTACTTAGAAGTGGAGTTCTGAATCTTGCACTGATATCAGCATGGCATCATGTTTCCCCCTGAAAATTTAGAATGGTGGTGATGCTGAAGGGCTTGTTATCATAGTCATTTATGTACCCTGAAAACTCAGCACCATGTATGTCAGAGCCTTTAAAAACATTTGTTGAATAAAAGATTAAGTTGTTAACAGGGCTAATTTCTTTTAAGGCCTTTCTCTTTGGCTTATAGATGGCTGTCTTCTCTCTGTGTCTTTACACTGGTTGTATGGGATTCTTAATCTTCTATTCTTATAAGAACACCAGTCATGTTGGATAAAATCCATCCCAATGATGTCATGTTTAACTCAATTACTTCTTTAAAGACCTTATTTCCAAATATAGTCACATTCTGAGTACATAGAGGTTAGGACTTCAAAATTTCAACTGGGGATGGAGTACAATTCAGCCCATACTTTACACTCAGTAGGCAATTGTATTTCCCAGTGGTCTAGAGCTATGGCTTTAGGACTGGATACAAATTACCTGGAGTTCTGCATTCTTTCTCCAGCCTGAAGTTTTATAGATCTAGCACTCTTTTTGTTTTCTTCCTCAATGTCAGTCTTTTCTGAGGTGTGTGCTGTGTCCCTGTGTGTCCTTAAGAGAGAGAAACTGTTTGTAAGAGGGTTCTAAATAAATCAGTTTATTAGTAGTATTCGAACAAGGGTTTAGTCTGCACAGGAGTTAATGAGACTGGTCATATTTATCTTCCTTAGTTTAGTTCCCTTGAGGATCTACATCTTTGTCTGAGAGTTCAGAACCTTTCAAATGGTTTTGGGAGATGCCAGGCAAACGTAGAATTGATGATTTTCTAGCCCCAAGACTGATGACAGATCAATTTCTCTCGTAACATTGCTTGTTTTAGACTATTAGAAAGAGATAAAGTCATATTAAATAAGCAAGACGGACATTAAAACACTGTAAAAAATTCCTTGCAAAGTAGGACTATTTTCTTTTTTTTTATTGTTAGTTTCAGGTGTACAAAACAATGTAATAGACATTTATCATTTATATCCCTCACACAGTGATAAGCCCCTTCCCCCATCTACTACTACAATTTATTTGTCCAAGCTATTTGCTTATTGAAAAGTTCCAGTAGAGTTTTCTTTCATATTAAGGTTTCTAGTCATTTCTATTTCCTTTGTATTAATTTTTTTTACCAGTTTCTATTTTAAGTAATGTAATGAAAGATAAACTACAAAGGAAATCTGGTAGAATAATACTTGGAATCATTATTTCCTTATTTATTCATTTTTATGTCCATTGGGAAGACATATTGAATTTTTAATGTTCTCCTCTTATTTAGATTAAGAGATTTAAGGCCTGTTAATATTTGCAGGTGTTTCATTTTATTTTGTAATTTTCAGTTACTTGCAAAAAATAAAAAAATGCCTGTATCTTCATTTTCATTAAAAAGGGATGGGGGAGGCAAAAAAACCCAACCCACCTTCTTACCCTCAACATATTGGATTAAATATCCTGCTATAAAGCAATGACAATTAAATGCTTAATTAAATTTGGTATAGAATAATTACTAACTTTATTTACTAGGATTTTAAACCTGTCATGGTTATGAAAATTTGGTTGGTTACATATAACATTTCATGGGTGTCTATGTGACAAAAGAAACAACAAGCATATCTAAAAACTAAAGACTACGTAAAGTAACATCATACTTAGGAAACTTGGAGAAAAAAAATCTAGTCCATGCATGATCTTGTATTTCTCTCTAAATTCAATCTACATAATAATAAGTACCATTTACCTTTATATATAATAAATATGATTTCATTTTCTCTGTAACATATATTTTTCTAACAAATGTAGGTCCAGTGAAGGCAACAATATGCCAGGTGTATGTACCATTTATTTATTTACAAAATTTAGCCACAAGTTTAGCAATTCTGCCTCAGCTTTTTAAATGTGCAATTAGCACTTACGCAGCATCTTTTTGGGGCTCTTTAGGACAGTTTCACTTTTGGCTCAACTCCTCCAGAGGAGGATGCTTGGTAAAATTATTTGGACTGTAAAATGGGTATAGTAATTGAATCTTGAGACTGTTGTGATAATTAAGTAAAATAAGGCATGGATTAGTAAATATATACAACACAACAAGGGCTTAGTAATTGATATAATGATTACGCTGTAAAGTAAGATTGTTTCAGGGACGCCTAAATGACAGCTGGAATAGGGGAAGAGAATGTAACTAATGTAATGAGGAGCCTTGACTTGTTGAGGTATTATTAAAAAGTTTATCATTCCAATACCATCTGTGTGCCACAAAACCCCACTTTCCCTCTGCAGAGTGGCTGTTTTAATGACAGCCCCACCCAATCCTATAAATTTCAGTCCCTTTCAATTTTATTCTTTAAGACTTAAGACTCAGTTGTGTTTATTTAGAGAAGTGCTTGGTGACATCTGTGCTGGTTCATTGTTGATGGCCCAAGTCATTTGATATCCAGAGAAGGTATATATAGTTTAATTATGTCTCTCTACTATATAATAAAACTGCTCAGTAATAATCATAAAATGAAACAAATGATATTAATGGCCAGAAAAGAAATGTAGATGACATTTTTCTTTTATTTAACTTTATGTGTATAATTATGCCAGTAAAAATTTTAATTAAAAATCAGTATATAAACCAAAAACAGCAAAAGAACAAGACAAACAAGTGAGAAACAGAAACTCATAGACACAGACAATAGTTTAGTGGTTACCAGAGGGTAAGGGGGGTGGGGGGTGGGAGATGAGGGTAAGGGGGATCAAATATATGCTGATAGAAGGAGAACTGACTCTGGGTGGTAAACACACAATGGGATTTATAGATGATGTGATACAGAGTTGTGCACCTGAAATCTATGTGATTTTGCTAACAATTGTCACCCCAATAAATTTAAATAAAAAAATGAAACAAAACAAAACAAAAAGTAACCTTAAAAGTACAAAAAGGGAAAAAGCTAATGGATTAATATTGTTTAATTGCAATAATGACATTTTATAAGAAGGGGGGATATATGTATCTACATAATAGCCTATCACAGTAATGAATAATAAATTACAGTGTCTGTTTCAAGACTTACCTTATGCAAATTTGTCAATGATTTTATGACAATTGACTTTTTTGTGCATTCATTTTTAACAGACAGTATAGGTAGATTTGTCAATCAATCTTTACTTACAGTTTATCAAAAAATATTTTTTATTAATTTTAACTTCAAAAATTGTCTTTCTTATAAAGCATCAGATGCTCAAATTATTAGGAAAAGTCTTACACATAAGGCTACAATGACAGTAACTTATAAAATCTCATTTCACAATAAATTCCAAACAGTTCAAGTCCTCTCCCCACCCCAAGATTAATTCTAGCAGTTTTCAAATATCTCTGCAGTGGAAAAATCTTAAAACACAATTAAAAGCTCTAAGTATTCAAATAGAATAGCAGAATTGAAGTAACTCAAGTTCTATTTCTTCATCTTTAATCATTATGCTATTAGCATCATTGTGCTATTAACTGCTTAAACACAGAAATGCATAGTCCTTCATGACTTGAAAATACAAACTGCACACAAAATTATCTTGAATTATTCTGAATTAGTGCAAAATTATTCCCTAAATGAACATATGTGATTGTTGGGAGATTGTGTTGGGAGATTGATTATATAACTAGAGTTCCCCAAATTAACTTTGACATATATACAATTTTTATTTAAGGATAAATAATATGTGCTTATTTGAATGGTACACACGTTATTAAAATTTGACACTGAACTATAATTGCAGCAAGGATATAATTAGAACACCAAAAGTTTTGTTTCAGAAAAGAACATTTTATTATTGACACTTTAGAATTACTGGCGACCCTTATGGAATAATCCCAAGACAGACCTCTCCCATCTGTCCTGTTCTTGACACCCCACTGTTAGGAGAGAAGTTTTTATGGTGTCTCATGTTTCTGATTGTTTTGTGAGCTGAGGCACTGACTGTCTTTGTTCTAGGCTATATTCCCAAGAATGTTTGCATTGAGAACAATCTTGGAAGATAGAGGTAGTGTCTTCCTCCAGCTCAAAGGGCAGATTTGTTTACTGTGTAGAATAGTGTAAGTAGCTCCTTCCTCCAGGGCAAAGAGCCTACATGTTTATTCTCAATTACAAAAGTTTGAAGTTCCCTAACCTTGGGATTCCCTTCTGTAGCATAAGCCACAACGTGGGCAAACATTACCTAGTCTTCTTCACATCACACTGTGGGAATTAGGACTCAGGAAACTGGTGTAAATGCTAATATTCTGGCTTCTGCTGTTGCTATGACATATAAAGTCCTTTGTCTCTGACCCAGGAGTCTCATGTCTTCTGCCAGCATCCATGAAATTATAATAGGCTAACTTGTTAGCTTGCAAGAAGGGTAAAATCACATCTTATTACATAACACCATTCAGTTACAAATATTTTGTAGATAAATTAACTTGTTAAAATGCAAAAAAAAGTAGATGACATTTAAAAAAAGGAATAAAGAGGATTTCTTTATTTCTTTGATGTGATTGTATACAAAATGTTTTAGTCTTTAAACGTTACCTTCATCTTGCTTGAGTCGTCTGTGGATACCCTGGTGACAAGGGGGCATGTCAGTACAAAACCAGAAACAGTCAACGGCCATGAAGAGAAACAAAGAGTGGGCAAACATTATATACTCGTATGTTCCAGAACAAAAGCAGTGGCTTATGGAAAGGGATGCAGCTAGGATCTAATGTGAGTGGCTACGAGGAAACATCATGTTGTGAGAGGCAGAGGACAGAAGTTAAGAATGAGTGATGGCAAATGAAGATGAAGCAGCTGAAGGCTGACGTAGAGGCAGTGCTACTGCAACCTGATGAACTTTGTCTTATCCCCCAACCTTTAAACCTGCTTTTGAGGACACATGTGCTACTCCACATCTTAAGATGCTGCCTCAGATCTGAAATCTACAATATAAATGCTATAACTTGCATTATACATCATTTCTTTATATATTTTTTCAGTTTGTATTACTTTCTTCTAAGAACATTTAAAGAGAGAAATCAATTAAATTTAGTTTATCATACTTTCCCACCTCTGGATATTATTATGGAAGGTTTTTGTTTGTATGCTTCCCCTTATTTTAATTTATTGTTTGTGATCTCAATTATACCTCATTTAGAGACTCATTTTCCCTGGTTACTAATCCCTTTAGAGCTGATGGCTGTATCACAAGTACTAACATCATCATTATTATTCACTGGCATGTTCTTAGGGAGACAGAGTAGGAAGCAGAAAACATCTATATCTTTTCCCTGGAGGAACTTCTAAATGTAGCTGATAGAGGCTAAAAAGACTGTATTAGCGTCATAGACTCTAGAGAATATATTATCTGTAGACTTTTTGTCATGATACAGATATTACTAAATTGACAATATTATATTAATGTTCCAAAAATGATAATTTAGATTGGAATTCTAGTATGACCATTAAAAATTTTAAAAACACTTATATGAAACGAAGTTTAAAATGTTTCCTTGTTCTCTGGTGTTTAGAGGTAACTTGCAACTGTAAGGGACAACTCTAGACCAGGAGACTGAGACTAGCTGGACTTAATTAAAATGCAATTCCATGTCTACCGAACACTCATTCAGTGGGTTCCAGAGCCAATGTCAGTGAGTGCTGGTATCATAGATCAATTAAGGCACAGGACCTGCCCTTTCGGAACTATAATATTAATTTAAGACATTGGGTGTCAACGTGAGTTTCTTGGAAAATATTTCTAATATTTTAGGTAGGGAAAAAAGGTAACTGAAGAATAATTCTGAATGAAGGCTCTGAATAATATTAACCTCTTTTTAAAGTGTGGTTATTCTTGTTCATTTTTGGCTACAGAGATGCCGGTTGAAATAACACTGGTTTTAACCAGGATAACATCTGAATAAAATAATTAGCTCTAGATGTTTGGGGGCTGTAAGCAACATTTTAGAGACAGCTTAAGGAAATAACTAACGTCTATCAATACGTGTTCTGAAAAAAGCTCATGAATAAGGAATTTCCAAAAGGAGGCAGATCTGTTTCTTGAGACTTTACCTAATCACATCTTTTCAGTCATGATTTCAGATATGAAGCTGGAGCAGTGCAAGTGGGATGGGAAATAAAACTTTCCTTCCTGTGAGCAAGCTTCAGCACAGGTGAAGAACAGGAAGTGCTTGCTCAGCAGGCTGGGGGCGGGGCGATGCAGCAAGAGGCTCTGAATTCTCCTGCTTTGGTTTTTCCTTTTATTTATTTTTTCTACAGCACCTCACACTAGTCTAAGACGTTAGTTTTTATTTTCTCTACCATGGTTTACCAGGTTTTTCAGAAAAAGGAAAATTAGCACTTGCTTATAGGACGTAAGGAAATGATTGGGTAAGATGAAGAATTAAAAATTAATTCACTTTCAAAAATCATCAGATAGAGAAAAATAATTGAAAAACAGTGTGGAAATTAAGCACAAAAAAGGCTAGATAGTGTATGTGAAGAATAAATACCATCTTTAACTTCTCTCTTCATTTGAATTATTTTGCACTCACCGATTGATATTTGTGATGGGTAGATTTGTAGTTACTAAACGTTCAGCTATTTGTACCATTTACAAAGGAGCTAACATTGCTGTGTATGTCTTGATCTTGTCCATTTGAAGGTTGCATGATACCCAAGGACAGAGGCCATGCTCTACTTCTATTGACCATCAAAGAGGGAATAAAACACTGGGTCTCCTATGCAAACACTCCAGTGCTTGCTGAATGGACAAGTTTGTCTGTAAAGGAGTGGGAAGGAAGGTTCATACATATCCTTTGCAAAAAGTTTTCTAAATGCATCTTCTTTTATGTGCTCCTATATTTGTTATATCATAATACTACATTTATATTTTTGCCTCAACTAAGGACAAGGACTACATCTTTTACAATTTTTACAATCTCAGTAACACCACAGTGCCAGAAATATCATGGGTGCTCAAATAATGCTTATTACTTTAATCTGTCTACTTGCGGCTATTATCTCAGTGCAAGCAAGTGACCCTCCTCTCATAAAAATTGAAAGGAAAAAGTCTAAGTCTTATCAAGGAATATTTCAAAAAAGAAAAAAAGAACAACTAAAAACTTGAATAAATGAAAGACATACTATGTTTCTTAATTGGAAAAATTGAATATCTTACTATTATTCTTCTGAAATTAACTTAAACATTCAATGCAATTCAGTAAGAATCTCAATGAGAAAGCATGATAGACAGAGATGCAATATGTTTTAGAAACTTAGAAGGTGAATTCAAGTTTATTCTGACAAAAACGGCCAAGAAATTTTGGGAAAAAGTATTATGAGTGGGAAATGTCCCACTAGGTATAAAAATACAAAACTACATTAATTAGAAACACGTGATTCTGAGAAAAGACCCAGCATCTCAAAGAGAACAGTCTAGGTTGCCCAGAAATAGACAAGGCCTATATAGGAATTTAGTGTGTGACAGAGATAGCATCACAGAATATTTGGAAGGAGGATTATTCAATGCTGGGACAATATGTACGAGCATGTAGTGAAATGACCCCACCTCACCAGTGCTTCTTCATCAAAAGTAATCCCAGAGGTATTAAAGTGAAATGGAAGAAATGAAACTATTAGAAAAAAAGAAAGACATTATGAAAGATTATTTTTCTAATCTTGAGGTGGGAAATTAAATTAAATTCTGTGTATAAATGCAATGCAAGAACATTCAAAGGAAATAATTTATCTTTATTATAAGATGTAAAGGGTTCATTACTACCATTTGAAGGCAAAAGCGTGGCACATTGGAAAAGATGTTTGTAACACAATCAGCATTTATTATTATTATTATTATTCATACATAAAGATTTAGTGGGACAAATTCACTAAATCTCCAAATTGAAGTCCGCAAAAGAGATAATGGCAGTGACCGCCAGCTAACAAAATTCATCCTCTCTTCAGGAGTGACAGACTTGTTGTCTGGCACATGGCTAGACTCATTCCCAGCCTCCCTTGTGGCCACATATCTAAGTTCCTCCCAGTGGAACTGGAGCAGAAATGATGTCCTACTTCAAGGCCAGGGCTTTTCAGAGAGTGGGTGTGCCTGTTTCCCATTCTGCTCCCCATTCTCCTGTCCCTTTGTCTGCCAAAGCCTATGTGGCATAACCCAGCATCAACAATAAGGCTTTAGGGGGTGGCAGAGCCAGGAGAGAAAAGGAGCCTGCGTCTGCCTGTGGGGATGTCCACCTGCCAGCTTAACACCTGCTGGGAAGGGTGACAAATATGAGTAAGCTTCTGTTTATTTCAGTCTTTAGCCCACCTTAACACACAGTGTTTGAAAGGAGAAACACAAGTAGGCAGTAGCCATATAAAATATATTCATTTTTGTTAATAATTAAGAAAAATTTAAACAGTGAGCTTCTATTTTCACCTATGAAGTAATTATTTTGTACACAACAACAACAACAAACCAAAAATGCTGTTTTGGCAAGGATTCAGGGAAACTGCCATTCTTATACACAGTTATGGGGACTGTGAACTGGTCCAAAGTCTTTACAAATAATTTTACAATATATATTTATTGAAGAATCTTGGGGAAATCATATATTTTAACCTAATAACTTGTCTTTGATATATTTATTCTAAGTAAATGGTATTAATAAAGATGTATGTGTACTGCAATATTTAGAGTGATAATGTTTGAAAGCAAATTAATATTCCTAAATAATCAAATTCATAATTAAAATTTAGTGTATTTGTTTGATAGATTATTATATACCCATTAAAAGTATGTTTAAGAAAGTTTTTAAATTACATTTAAATACACCTAATGATTAGCAGGAAAAAGTAGCACACAAAATGATATAAAGAGCATACATCTAATATTTGGAGGAAAAACAGAAGTATATGTATTTATATACATAGACAATTATATAGCAATATTTAAAAGGGCATACAGTGTACACTGAAATATTGTATTTACTACAAGGTTTCTGTAATCTTCCCTTTACCTTTACACACTTTTTGGAATTCTGTACAGTATTTTGTTAATTCATAATTAGGAAAGGAACAATTTTGAAAAGAGAAAATAGGCTGTCAAAAAACTGAAGTAGGTTTGTGAAATTGTATTTGTCAATGTGTCAACCATCATAGCAAATAATTTAAAATATGCTATTTAGAAAACCATGCTTGCTTTATTTGTTTTTGTTCTCTGGTTATAAAACATTTTCTAATTTTAGAGTTTTAAAGAGGTAGCATTTTCGACAGTGGTATGAAGTTGTGCTTTGGATGCCAAGTGTTTCTAAAACTTTGTCTTGAAGTCTACAATACATGCAGAAACCTGCATATATTTAAAGTGTATATACAACTCCATGAATTTTCACAAACTGAAAGCACCCGTGTAACTGGCACTCAGATGAAGAAACAGAACATTATCAGCACCCAGAAGACTTTCGTTAATGGTCCCTTCTAATCACTTACATCCAAGGTAACTGCACAGATTAATTTTGTGTATACATATTTAAAGAAGTGAAATCATATACTATATTTTCTTTTACATCAATCATCCGTCTCTCAACCTTACCTGTTTATGATTGATACATATTTTTTTCACGTAGCTTTAGATTATCCATTCTTGTTGCTGTATAGCATTCTATTGTGGAAGTATACTCCAATTTATTTATATGTTCTGCTGTTTATAGGCATTGGTGTCGTTTTGAGGTTTGGCTTTTATGAATAGTTTCTAGAACATTTCAATACACATCTCTGGTAAATACACGTCTGCATTTTAGTTGAAAGACTATCTAGGAGTGTAACTGCTCAGTAATAGGCATTGCATGGTCAGCTTTAATGATATTGCCAAACATTTTCCCAAAGTTGTTTAATAATAATTTATGTCTCACCAGCAGTACGTGAGTTTTCATTGCTCTACCCTCCCACCAACACATGAACGTGCTGATTTTTCTTTTCTGTTTTGTCATTCGTTCTGGTGATAGTAATGTTGTCTTGACATCTTAACAATATTGAGTCTTTTAATTAATTAATATGGTATATCTGTCCATTTTCTTGAGTATTCTTTAAATTTTCTCCATAGTACATATTAGTTTAAAGTGAATAATTCAGTATACATTTTCTTCAGATGTATTCATAGTTATTTCATGTTCTTGATTTCATTGTAAATGGAGTCATTTTTAAAATGTTGTGTTCTTTTTGCTTACAGTGTGCTCTGGTGCTCTTTTCTGCAAACTCTGACCACTTTGGTCTCCCCAAATTCATCTCCACCTCCCCAACCTAGGGAGTCCTCTGGGGTTATCCTGTCACTGCCTCTTTCAACATAGTAAACTGGGATAGGTGTAAGTCTTACCTCATTTATTGACCTAGTCTTTTAGGGATCACAGTCCTTCATTTTTTGTTGTCCAGTTTCTTGCCCAGTTTTTAAAAATATTTTGTCCTATTTTGGTGATTATTTCAGGACAGAGTACAAATCTGGTTCCTTTTTCCGATCTTGGCCAAAAGCAGAAGATATAAAGTCCATGGGTGTTTGGTTATTGTTCTTTTAAATTGTAAATCTAAATTTTCATACTCTTTTACATGCATGTCATATTTTACATACACACAATTTATAATGAGTTTGTTTTTGTTTGTTTTTTTAAGGCTGTAGAGTCCTTATTTTTAAGTTACCACAGTTTAAAAACAGGATAGCATATTGTGTGATTTTTTTCAATGTTCTCTTTCTTTTGAAATGTTGGGAGAAGTACTAGGGGAATCATATAGAAACTTTGGAAAAATAATTGAGGTTTGGTCACTGCTGAGTGGGCTGCTGTTTCTTGCTTCCATGAAGATTAAGCTAAAGGAAGCCTATAGCAGCAGAATGTGGGTTTAGAAATGTAAGTGCTAAAAATGCCCAGGTCAATTTAGAAAAATATGCATGCATACAGAAGCAAGAAATGAATGGCTGTTTCCTGTTTTAATAAAAATTAGGTAAAGGATAACTTAGCAGAACTTTAAACACTTTTACATTTAATCTACATTAATGGCATCACTGTCTTAGATCTAAACAATCAACAAATAGTATATCAAGCCTGATTTGTAGTACTGGCTGATTTCCATATAGTGTAAATACTCCCACCATGGCTAATTTGAAGCTCCCTATGTGAAGTCCCTGAACATGGAGCCGGGAAGAGAAGCACAGCAGCACACTCATATAGTGTTCCCACCATAGGGATGCAAACAATATAAATACCCTCAAAGTATAATTGATCGTAAAATGCACTAAAATAATTAGGAAGTCATGGGTTTTAAATATGCATTACCTTTGTTTTTAATACAATTTGTTTTTAATGTATTTATATATTTTGTTTTACTAATAATATTTGTTAACTGGCTCAAAAAATGTCCTGAAAAAATTTATTGAGGTGATAATGGTTAGTAAAATTACATAGGTTTCAGGTGTACAATTCTGTAAAACATCATTTATATATCACAATGTGTGTTCGCCACTGCTTCAGTTCTCCTTCCATCACCATATATTTGACCCCCTTTACCCTCTTCTACTATCCCTCTCTCCTCTTACCCTCTGGTAACCACTGAACTATCATCTGTGTCTATGAGTTTTTGTTTATTTTTTCATCTTGTTCCTTTGTTACTTTCTGTTTTATATCCCACAGCTAGTCCGAGCTGGCTTCAGGACACTTTTGCTAACCACAGAACAACCGAGATGCTTAGAAACCACATAGGTAAAGTTGCTGATATATCGAAGGAACTAAATAAAGAGTAGCTATAAACTACACAATTCCCTAAACTACACTAAGGAAGACAGGCTCACCAGGAATATTTTTACGTTGTTGTTTTAAAAAAAGAATGGCATATTATGGAAAGATTTCTAAGATCAGTTCTCAGTATGGAGGGGGGAGGATTCAGAGTTGTTTCTATCCTGAAAACTGTTCCTTGTATGAGCATTCTATATGTCAGTTTCCTTGTCTCTAAAGATAGTTGTGGAAACATCATAAGGCTGTTGTACATATTAAATTAAGTAATGTATAAAAGTTCTTAGAATAATACTTCACAAGTATAATGTACTGAATTTTAAAAATTATAGGGCAGCAAATTCCTATCTAAATTTGAAACAATTACCATGACTTAATAAAGGTCTTATTTATCCCTCCCTTCTCCTCTCTGGTTCCATTCTTGACTCACTGTGCTATCTATCACTCATCCCTGCAGCATGAGAACATTTCCCAGACCCTTTCCTATAACACTTGAATGTACTCATTGGATAATTTGAGCTTTTTTTCTTTTGCTTTTAATTTGGAAGAAATAACCAATATAAACATGGTAGTATCCACACTTGTGTCATAACACCCTTCAAACTGTTTTGGCAGTGTATTACCCTCATTAAAATGCTGTAAAGCATAGATTTGTTATTTAAATGAAAGTGATTTAAAATTTGATTTGATCTAGAGAAATTTTTGAGAATTACATGATACTCCTCGAGATAATTGAAAACACTCCAGGTATAGCAAAGGCAGAAGAGGGAATTAGTAAGAGGAGCTTAAGCAAAGCATTAGTAAGTAGGGAGGGAAAAGTGATCTGAATGCTTAGCTGCGGCCCCCTGATGGAACTGAGTCTGGCACTGAGCAGAAGCCCCTAGAGAAGAAGGTGTGGGCTCCTGGAGAGAACTGGTCTTAAAGGGAAACTGAAGTGACAATCTTCCACCCAAGAAGCTGTGAGTGAGGTGGATTGGGTAAGGAGGACATTATGGGGAGAGAAAAAAACTAAGTCTCCCTTTTTTCCTCTACAAAGGCATGGGATTTATGCTTTTCAGAGCATTAAGTAGGGGAGCACAGAGCTAGATGCCTGCAGAGCTCTGCCTCCCAATTCTGATTGCAAGAGGGTTGGAAGTTAAGCATCAAATATAAAGACGTAAGAGGTTGTGTTGGTGGAGCAGAAGTCAAGGGGCTTGAAGTGAAAAGACCTTGCCTATCTGCAAGTGTTATGATGCAAAGTGAAGGATGTATGGTGGTTTCCGGGGGAGCAAAGAAGGTTTGTCAGCCTCCTATATCAACAACAACTGGTGTATTGAAAGACAGGATTTTATCTTAACCAGTTTATTGAAGACCTGAGTTCAGCAGTGCCTTGAAACAAGCTCCATTAGATCTCTGGGCACTTGGCTGATGCTGTCATTTCAGGTCACTTTCAGGTCTAAAAAAACAGATGCATTTTCAGTAAAATTCCAGCCTAGTTTAAATCTGTTCTAATATTATTCCCCTTAGTGCCCAAGATTTATCTTTGGATTGGGGAAGAGCAGCAAGGAAGAGGGGATGGGGGTGGGTTACAACTTCAAGCTTCATCCTTAATTTCTTTCTCTTCTATTAACTATGCTATTTCTCTGATTTCTTCAAGTTTGAGAGAAGAGGACCAGGAAGGAAGAGGGAGAGGGAAAGGAGTAATTTTTTAAAAAATTATTTTTATTTAGCCAATGCAGCTTGTGATTCTTTCTTGAGGACGGCTGGCCAGTCATGGCAGGTAATAAATATGGGCTCCTCCGTAGGGCATCTGTCGAGAGATCCTTTCGGGAACCTCCACACTGCTTTCTTCTCCAGTATGGGTAATGTTCTCTCTAGCAGATGCCTGATCTCCTGCCTCCAGCAGCACATCTTGACTTTTTTTTTCCTGTGGCCCTTTCTCCCCCACAGAACGCTTTTCTGGCTGGAGTTATTCCAAATGACTTGAGTCAAATTAAATACTGTGGCGTCCCCTTGAACCCCAGAAAACTCAGGCACTCCAGGTGAAAAGCAGGCCCTGGTCTCATTCTATCTATACGTATAGCCTTATTATTCCTGCTGTATGGCTCAAGTTCTCCCAATAGCCTTGTGCTCTACTCTAAACATCTCAAGAGAACATTCACATTTCCTCAGCTCAGTAGCCATTTAGCTAGGATAGTGACTATTAGTGCTGAATGCCCAGGGTGCAGACGAGAAGGAAGAACACTTTGTGTAAAAAATTTTAAAACAATAGTATAACTGACCAAGAGTCAGTCTATTTCTAATTATCACCAGGCTCTGACAATTCTAAACAGTGTCAGGAATAAAATATTCCTCATGGAAAAAAACAAAAAAACAAAACAAAACAAAACAAAAAAAACTTTGTTGGTCTAAATTCTAAAAATTGTTGCAGTTCTTGCTGAGGATTAATAATCGATAGGTAGGCTTCAAATTAGCACACTGTTAATAGTTACCCTTTAGCAAACATTATATTCCACAAGGACATTAATTTGGTGAATTCCCATTTATACAGTTGCCTCCTGCCAGATGGAGATTCAGCTACATCGATTTATTTTGAGATTAACTTCATAACAAGAAAAGTTTGAACGCAGTTCAAGTATGGCTTGCTTCTCCAATCCTGTGGTACTACATATTATGACATTTAAATAGTAGATTCAAAAAAAAAAAAATAATAATGGTAGCACAATGATCATAATGGCAAAGAAACAGAATACAAGTTACTTCAATTCTGTTCTTCATTATAACCATTTGGAGTTTTTGTGTTAAAAATGTAAAAGAGTGCTGCAGGTACAAATTGCAAGCAGAGTATTGTTTCATGTTATAATTATTACTGAGGAGATGGGGTGTTAAAAATAAGTCATTCTGGGTATCAAATATAGACGTTCCCATTAACCAAAGGAATGAGATACCATTCTCCCCATTTTGTAAACACCGTTTCCAATCTCTCCAGAGAATTTTCTTTAGGCTTTCTCATTTAGCACACCATTATTCCAAATGGTTTAGAATGTAAGATTTAAGGGAAAGTTTGCAGTAACTAGAACTTTTATCTTTCATTATATTAAAATTCCTTTCTAAAATTCTTCTACCCCATCAGTGAAGATAGTTGTATGTGATTGTATTAATCTAATGAAAATTAATTTGATATGGTGGCAAGAGAGGGTACTTTTGGACCTTGCCTTCTTGGGCTTCTTCTGTGCATTGGGTGGGCTGGGGGTTTGATTAGCAAATGCAATTTGGCCCCTGATAGGAGTTGATTGGCCATGCTGGAGACCACCCACAGGGGAGATAGCACAGGTAACAGGAGCCATCACTCTGACAAAGATGTTCCAGAGGGATCCTAGGCCAAAGGCTGAGGCCACGCTTCAGATTACCTGGTCTGCTAGGAAAGCCTGCACTTTTGAAAAGGGAGCAAGAAGCCCCAAAGGGGCCCAGGAAAAGGACATAGCTTGGTTGAACGTAATAGTTACTCCCTGGTGTGCTATATACCCCCACAAAACAGGCCATTCATTCTGGTTGCTTTGTGTCCGCAAGAATCAGCATAGAGGTGGTTCATACCGTCAATGGACTGTCACGTGGCCATAAAAAAGAATGAAATCTTACCATCTGCAATAACATGGATAGACCTAAAGGGTATTATGGTAAGTGAAATAAGTTAGACAGAGGAAGAGAAATACCATATTATCTCACTTATATGTGGAATAAGGAACAAAGTAAATGAACAAACAAAACAGAAACAGACTCATAGATACAGAGAACAAACTGATGGTTGCCAGATGGGAAGGGGGTTAGGGGGCTGGGTGGAAAAGGGGAAGGGATTAGGAAGTACAAATTGGTAGTTACAAAATAGTAATGGGGGTGTAAAATACAGCATAGGGAATATATCAATAATATTGTAATAACTATGCATGGCACCAGGTGGATAATCAACTTAGCGGGGTGATCATTTCATAAATTATATAAATGTCTAACCACTGTGCTTCTCTGTACACCTGAAACTAATATAAAATAATATCGAATATCAAGTATAACTGAAAAATAAAAAACTAAAAAGAAGATATTAAATCTTCAATAAAAAAAGAAAAAAGAATAAAAAGAATCAGCACAGAGGTAACATTCCATTCTGACAGTTCCAAGTACTGCTACGCCCAAAGCCCTCTTCTCCAGGCCCAATGACACCTCACCAAATCTAATATACATCGTGTTTCAACATCTTCATGCCTTTACGCCTTCATGATTTTCATTCTCTAAGTTTGAACTCAAATGCCACTTCCTTGATTAAATATTTCACAAACCCCTAAATTAATTATGTTTTCATAATTAATGAAACATACTCATGACACTCTGATTCCACTTTTTTTATGTTTCTTTATGTAATTTTGAATCATAATTGATTTGTTTTCACAACTGTTACCCTCATCAAACTTTAAACTTTTTGAAGTTAAAGTTCACATCCCCTGTACTTTATATCTGTATCTAACTTCTCTTCCGTGTTTTATAAAAAAACTTAAAATAAATTTTCCCCCAAGGGTTATTAAATCAATACTATTAGGGAATAATTTAATTGAATGGCAAAATAATAACCATGTTGACCATAGTGGTTATTGCATAGTAATCAAACACCAAGTTTCTGAAAATAAATAAAAATAAATAAATAACCTTAACCAGTTTTTATTGAATGCATATCATACTTTATATCATATTCTTAACCCAATATATATTTCAACCAATGAAGAAAATGTGAAAAGCTTTGCTTAACCGCTTCTAGAATTAGAAATATGTTAGTTAACTGAATTTGCGTAATCAGGGAAAGAGAAGTATGTTTTCTGATGAATCACTGGAATTGAGTTAATGAGTCTAGGCATAGGCCAAGATTAAGATTGCTCAAATCAAACTGTCATACAAAGGATGAAACCAGGAGTCAGAATCAGGTTTCTCACCTGGATTCAGCCGTATCATGACAGGGAGATCCAGAGTGAAAGAAAAGAAAAGAAATACAATTTACATAAGCCTGAGATCAGCGTGAGGTGGTACAGGAGGGGTAATTTGGTTCAGGCCTTATTGAAACAGAATGGGCCAGAGACTCAGATCCTCATCAGGAAAGAATCTCTTACAGGCTTTCAAGTTGGTAGAATCTAACATCGTCTTCTCCGTTTACCTTTAGCTCTCTTGTATTTCTTTTGTGCAGGTTACAATCCATGTGCTCAGACCAGCTCTAATTAAAGATATGATTCAATTATAATTTGAGGACAAAAGAAACATATGCAAATAGATAAATAATCACAACTAATTACAAGAAGGCCACTTTCAAAGTTGGTGTATAGTTTTGGTACAGAAAAAAGAAATTCTGCTTCAGTGTCTCATGTCTTATCTGAATATTCGATTTATGTTTACAGTCTACAATGATGCAGATGTGCCCCACTTTCTTAAGAAGAGCAAACATGCAAGGATTTATATTTCCAGGATAGGAAATGAGAATAATTATTTCACATATGAAAGAAATGTTTAAAATATTGATATTGCAAAAAAAAAACATTACTTGATTCTGCTAAAGCTGGTATTTTTTTGGGGGGTGGAGTGGAGGTATTTTGTTTCTTTATTTGTTTTTGGTGTGTGTGTGTATGTGTGTAAAATTCTGGTTTATAGAATTTTACGTGTGGAAGGGGTCAGAAACATTATATATATATATATATATATATATATATATATATATATATATATATATATATATATATATATATTTTAAGGAGGGCTCAGCTCACAGTGGCTGGGGTGTAACCGGCATGCGGGAATCGAACCAGCAACCTTGGTGTTATTAGCACCATGCTCTAACCAACTGAGCTAACTGGCCACGCCGGGGTCAGAAAATGTAATGTAACAGATTGGAAACTATAAACAATTGAACATTCTTTAAATTCCAACTCAAACTTCCCTTCCTGAGTGAAGTTTTCCCAAGTTCCCTAGTCAGAGGCCCTCATGTCAATAATTAGGAAGGAAATAGAATCACTAAAATCATTCATAAAAGAATAATTCTTAATATATTATAAAAGCAACAATGTACAACTTCAGAAACTAATACATCACATGAGATTGTAGGCTGGTGAACCTTCTGCCAAGTAATAAAATACTAAATCTGTATTATTCGGCATGGCATAATGAAAAACCTACAAATATCAGTATTTTTATATCTTAATTTAAGTCATAAATATATGCCCAACATTGTGGAAGCAAACAAGAGTAGAGAACTCACTTCACTGTATGAAATGAGTTTCTATAAGTGTATTATTCATCTGCTATTACTAGAAAAAAATATGTTTTAGTGAGAAAACATTGACTTAAAACACAGAAGATCTGGGTTTGAAACTGGGCTTTTTCGTTTTGAGTTTGGTGAATTTGAGGAAGTCACTCAACCATTCTGAGATTTAGTTTCCCATCTATTAAATAACAAGAAGAGCCTGTATCACACAGCTGTTGTGAGAATTTATTGAAATCATATGTGCAAAATACGTTTTACACAATATCTGCCATTGAGTAAAAGGTCAGTAAAGATTTGTTTATTTAGCTTTTACTCTTACCAGCATAACAATGAGTTGTCTGCTCTTTTGTTCATCTGTTACCTTCCAAAGAAAAAGATGGGAAGCACAAGACAATGATATGGAACAATGTAAACTAGAGAGAGGTGTTTTTATAGGATAGCATCATGGAATTGTTCATAACTGGAAAATTTTCATAACTGTCTGTTTATCATAACAACCATATGTGTAATCTTGAAGGCACCTTGGAAAATCTAAATGAGGCACTGAAGCTCCAGGAGGAAATATGACTTGTGGGTGCCCATTGCGTAGTGGGGACAAGTTTGGAAGAATGCCAACACATAGGTTTGTTGTTGATATTGGTGTTGCTTTAATTTGAATTCAAGTCCCATAAATTGGGTGTGTCTTCTTATTTTCTTATTTAGCCTTATATATCACACAGCATGCAAGTTGCTGTGTCTTAAACCCTTACGGTGTCTGAATCTAGTCTCCCCATCCCTCCGCTTACAGCTAGGTATCTAAGGAAGGAACAGGCTGGTCCAGGAAAACAGAGTTTATGGACAGAACTGCTGAATTGAAAGGGAGTGGTCTAGCTCCATCTTTCTCCCTTTAATCTCTGGATTTTCTCTTTCCTTATTTGCAAAATATGACGTTTGGTTAGCATCGGTGGATCTCTTGGATTTCTCTTCATTCTAAGACTCTGAATTAAGGTCTTATGAAGCTGAATTGAATGTTCTTTTTGCTATAATCACGATCCCTCCCTCCTTTTATTTAAGGAAATAAGAAATTTCTGCACTTAGGAGCCAATATAAATCTGATTTTGAAAAAGGTCAAGACACATGTGTTGTGTACATTTAATTTTGTGTAACAGAACTAGTATTATACCCCAAACCTGTGAAATCCTAAAGTTGTGGAAATGCAAAAGGTAAACAAAAAAACAGATCATTAGATTTTTTTTTCTTATACAACAAATAATAAAAGTATCTGTCTCTACTAGTATAGCTAGGCATTTCTGACAATTCATTATATCAGGGAAAGATAAATGGTTTGGGATTAAATATACTGCTGTTTATAAAAATATATGAAACTATAAAGCAGTCTTTATATGTGTCCTTTTAAAAGGGGATATTTTCAATGGCCTAGCTGGTTTTTGTGGACCAAGTCTTTTTTTCCATGACACTGCCACTGGCAGAAGACAGGACACAGGTCTCTTCATGAACTTTGTCTCAGAGGCAGGGCAGATTGCCACAGTTGGGCACTAAGAGCTTGTTATATTAACTTTAGAAAGGAAATAGAAATTCCATTTTTTCCAATTTCATTTTTATCCCAATTCTTAATTTTAGTTCTAAAGGTGACTAGAGAAGTTCCCAGTGACAAAGACATAAACTGCACATTGAACTTCGCACTGATTTGTAGCCTTCGTTTTATGATTCTCTTCGTGGAAGTCCATATCCACATATTAAAGTTCTTATCTCAGTCCCTCTTGTAGGATGATGAAATCACTTATTTTTATTGCATAGCCTTTCATGTTCAACCACAAAATCTATTTTATTTTCATTTTATGCTAAAGAATGGAATTTCTTGAGTCTTTCATGTGCTCTTTTATTTTGAGGCAATTGCCATGATGAATTTGCAAGACCGTAAATCTATTGAAGTAGCATAAAGCTATCCACCTGACTCAACTAAAAATGCACTTAGTTCTGTTATTTTTTTTATTTTATTCGTATCTCTGATTTAGATTTTTACACCTAAGAAGGTCATAGGGTCACTTAGGGAGAGGTGGGAAGAGGTGAGGAATGACTGACTGGCTGCTGCCTACAACTTGAATGGGTGAGGCAGGAAGTGACAAGTGAGGGAGTTCTGAGGTTACATAGACCTTGAAGAGGCCACTTGAGGCTGTTCTTGCTGCCAAATCATCAGTATTTATGACATGTTCTTTGAAGTTGTAAAATGCTGGCCCTGGGTATTATATGGCAGTTGTATTACATGGATCACCTATCTTGCTTCTGAATTTTTGCTCAAAATGTTCCCTATGCCTAGATTTGTCTCTCCCTGCTCCTTCAGTAAGTTTTATTTGTGTCTAAACTTGATTCTTCAAGAAATCCTGTCTGAGTTGATGCACAAAGCCATACCACCCGAATACTCTAAGCACGCTTCTTAATTTTTAAAGGTAACTATTTCTTTTAAATTAAAAAAATATATATATTTTAAATGCCTAATATAAGACAAGCAGCATAGTAGTAAATTTTATAATTATATATCCATGCATTGTCAAAATATTTTTAAAAATCTCAGATTTGTTGGGGATTGAGCAGGACCTTCTGACTGAAAACAACCCTTCCATAAATTAGGTCAGGAAATCTAATCATCCTTGGCCCTCTCTTATTCTAAATTAAACTCCCTACCCCCAAACAAGGTGACAACAAAATTTGTCATTAACACTTGGATGTGATAGGTTCACTCAGCACTTCAAAATAAAGTGTCTGGAGAAAGGGAAAACAACTTGCCAGGAAGTGCATGTGCTGTAATTATACAGCGATGGAGAGATCTGAGTGAAGCCTCCAGCTTCCACATGCATTCTGAGCCAAGCAAAGGAGCTTTCGGGTGACCTTCCAAGAATGAACAAGAACTCACTATGGTACAGTCATCTCTGTAAGGCCTCCCCTTCACACAGGCAACTCTAAAAGAGACACATGGGTCACACACTCAAAATATTCTTCTTCTTTTTTCTTAAATGCAAAGGCAAAAGATTCAACATAGTTAATTACCGTTTCTAAAGGATATATTGCAATGTCCGTTATCCTGAGGCAGAAGCTCCTCACTGTACCTGGATCTCATGGCCTCCCTTATCCACCACCTCATGTAATGCTAACAAGGTCCCTATGGTAACCTTCTCTCTCCATTAAGGTTGCTTATGAAGCCAAATCACTTGTCTTAAACCCCATTTCTCCATTTACATACATTTGGAACCAGGATATGCTTTTCAGTGAGATACCAATGAACCCCAGTCTCTGGAAGCCCTACCCTGACACTGTTGTTCAGGACACCTGTGTGGATTCCATTGTGTGCAACGGAGAATTCGAACAAGCAGTTTTCTTCTTATTTAGTTAGAAAAGCAGAGATCCTCAAGGCTTGCTCAGAGTAAGTCTTCAGGGAGGGTGTAACTAGTGGGCTATTTGATTTACCAATGTAATATATTAAAATTTTGAATAAAATATCAGTGGGTATCCATAAAGGAAACAGTATCTCTAAGGGCCTTGTAATAAACGATTGACATGAAAAAAAGGAAGTAATTTAGAATAGCCAAAAAGAGGTGGCTCATCTGAGAACAGCACTCTGTCCCAGGGAAATTGCCTCTTCCTTCTTTCCTCCCTTTCCTCTCCTTCTCTCACAGAACTCCCACCCAACCTGCTGTTCTCGCCTAGTGTGATCTTATCGAAGCAGGTGACACTGAAGTGTGATGGCTGAGAGGTTTAAGCCATTCAAGGCAAAATTTTTAACTCAGTTTCTCATTTCTTTGAACCACAGGCTTTCCAGTGTTCCCTGTTGGTTCTGAGAGGTTCCCAATATACCTTTTTCTCTCAGAATCTGGAAGGCCGTTGGCACTCACACCTCTGACCTTGGTAAGCTCACAGGGTTCAGGAAAGGCTCCATCGGGAACAAGGCATTAGAGTCTGTCAAAGCAAATGGCAAACCCCAGTGGAAATGCCCCCATGAGGAGGGCCTGAATAATTCAGTTGTGGAGATAAGCGCTGCTGTCACAAAGAATTCATTATCATTTCTATGATTAGTTCTCAGTTTCACATTTTCCCTTTCACTCTTTTAAAAATAACCTCTAAAACTTTTAAAATACATGTTTAAAATGTCTGCCAAACTAACACCTGCATGCAGCTTCAAAAGGCCCCTTCTGCTCCCTCTTCCCTTTTCTCCTAGTTTTGATCCTCAGAAGAAACCAGATTCAACTCTTACAGCTATTTGGGTGGCATTTACCTCCATATTTCTATTAGTATTCTTATTCTGCTGTTTATTTACTAGTTAAGTTTAGCTATTACCGATTTATTTGAAGAGACATGAGGCTTCAGTCTCTAACAGCTTCTTCCCTGCGTTGCCACTTTCCCAGTAGGGTGAATCAGTATTCTGTGTTTACGATATTAGGACTAGGTAGACATTTTTACTCAGGCTAATGTTGCTCTATGATCTCTTTCCTTGTGCAAATTTTTGGTAATCCCAAAGTACATGCTTACCTTGTTTTCTTTGTAATTATCACTGATTCTCTCCACACCTTTCTAACAACTTCTCAGTGTAATGTACCATAAAGTCAAATGTTTCATTTTTAAATTATTTTTCTGGAAACTTTGCTCCTGGAAGTCTGAGTTCTCCGCTTGAGTGTGGATGGGTAGCTTTTCTGGCTGCTCAGCTGTCATCCTGGGACTTCCCTGCACCACAATCCAGGGCAGTCCCTTTGCGTCTCTTATCTACTCATATGTGGAACCTTCTGAAATCTGGACCCCATCTTCCTCTTTCATAGTTAACTTCCTTGCTTTGGGAGCTGACATCCTTGAGCTGATTCCTGAGAAATGCTACATAGGAGATTAAATTTTGATAACTTGCAAATCTAAAAATGTTTTTATTCTAGTTCCATATCGCTTACATATTTGTCTGATTGTGTATGGTAATCTGGGGTAAAAAATTAATACATTCAGAATTTTGGAAGCATTGCTGTATTGCCTAGTACTTCTCAATATGGATATTGAAAACTGATGTCATTCTAATCTTTAATCGTTTTAATGTAACCTGTGTTGTTCCACACTGGACAATTTATTGTGCTTGGCTTTGGTGGGCCATTGTAATCCATGGATGCACATTTTTCAGGTTCAGGAAATGTTTTGCATTATTATCTCTTGAAAATGTCTCTGTTTCTGTTTTGTGGGTGTCCTTTTAGTTGGACACTGTGATAGCTAATTTTATCTGTCTATTTCGTGGCCATGGGAAGCCCAGATGAACATTTCTTCTGGGTGCGTCTGGATAAGACTGACACTGAATTAGTGAATTCGGTAAAGAAAATTGCTGTCCCCAATGTGGGTGGGTAATGGATCAGTTGAGTGCCTGAACAGAACATAAAAACACAGGAAGGGAGAATTTGTCCCCCCGCCCCTTTCCTTCTGCCTTACTGATTAACCTGAAATATCTCATCTTTTTCTGACCTCAGAATGGGATTTACATCATTGGCTCCTCTGGTTATCAGGCCTTCAAACTCAGACTAGAATTATATCACTAGCTTTCCTGGGTCTCCAGTTTACAGACAACAGATAATAGTACTTCTTAGCCTCCATAATCATGTGTCAATCCCTTAATATTGGTTCTGTTTCTCTGGAAAACCCAGACTAATATAAGCACTGAACCTTTTAGATTATCCTGACATTTTCTTATGTTTTCTCTTCAACCCCATCTCTTTGTGGTTTTGTTCTAACTATCTGAGAGTTGCCCTAGTCAAATTTCTAGGGTAGATATTACTAGAGCTCATCAACATTTAATTCTCCTCTCCTTGCCAAACATTTGAAGTGATTCAATTCCTGTGCCTTTGTACTTCAAAAAGGCCAAATCCCTTGCATTATTAGCCAATGAAACATGGAGACATTTGGATGGAAATATTTAATTGCTGCTATGTGATTTTCCACACTCTTTCTCTGTGATGGGGAATCCCAAAGCCTCATATTAAAATATGTGTTTCACAAGTTTAGAGCAGCCTAGTTGAGATGTCCAGCCTCCATTCAGGGGACAGCTGTTCTGGAGTCACCAGGACCAACAACAGGCTGTGCAAGCAAATAAACTTGCTAAACCCTGAGATTTTCTATTTGTTACCACAACAACGCTTTGTGTAACCTAAATGATTCCATGTTCAAAAGGCTTTCTTGTGATTTCATTATTTTCTTTTTGTAGCATCTCATTCTTGTTCCATGGATGCAATAGTGTTTCATAGCCTCAAAGTGATAAAAATATCTTGATAGCTTCCATTGCTTCTGTGTAAGGTGAGTTATTTTTGCTTCCCCAGTTTGCATGTTTTGATCAGTGGCTTTCCTCAATGTCAAGATTATTGGCTTTCAGTTCCTTCTAGAGTGAGGCACCAAAAGCTGATAGGAAGCCCCAGATTCAGACATGGCTGGTTAGTTTGGGGGTTTCACCGTAGTGTAGTCAGATGGAAGCCTGCTTTTTCCAAGCAGAATTCCCAACGTCATTTCTGTAGGTTTGGGGCCATTAAGTTGCAGCAGAGAAGTACTCACCTGCCACCACTTTTTGTTTGATGTTATAAGCCTGGCTGCAAGTGTTGAGGGAGCCAAGTAGAGGCAGGGAGGTAAGAGAAGCTCTCACCTGTTTTAAATTAATACCCCTATTTTTGGATTCACAATCTGTGCTCTCCCACTGTCCCTGAGCTCAGCATCTCTCCGACTCAATTTATCTGGACAACAAGGTATAAATCTCCAGACTTGTATGGGGTTTGGGCAGAAACCTGACTGTTTGGGGATGTGGTAAGGGCATGGTGGTCTAATTGTTTCTTGAGAACTCCAATCAATTCCTTTATGTCCTGCTCCTTGGTCATCCCTGCCTTCCATAAGACCTGATGCCTATGGAACTTCTGAGACAATCATAGTCTGGGAGCAGCTCTGCTGCGTTCCTGTTGTATCCCTTCTCTATGCATTTAAGTTCAAATTTCTCTTCTCTTCTGCACTTGCCTCTCTTCTGCCTGCTTTTCATCTTCTAAAAATGGGTTGAAGTCTCTCATCTGCTTATGGTTTCCTTTCCATTTTCTATTCCTTGCAGGTTTATATTTTATTTATTCCTCTACTGACAATTTAGAGGAGACTTATTTTTGAGCAGAGATATTGAGATGTGTGCAATCTGCCTGGTTTGTCTAGGATTGTCTCAATATGAACTCTTGTTATGCATTAAGGTGGTCAGCATTCAGACATTTATTTATTCTACAAAATGTAATATTCTACAAATTTATTCTACAAAATTTATATCCTACAATGTGCCATGTCCTTTAGGAAATGTAGTGGAGAATAAGAAATCATTATTTGAGTGATGAATAGAAAATGGATTCTCCAAACGGGTCTGAAAAAGTGATCAGGAAGAAAGAGCAGAACCAATAGAGCAGTTTGCTGTGGAGATCAAGAATAATGTGTCCTTTAAGGAGAATGGTCAATAGTGTCCACTGCTGAAGAGGACCCAACCAGTGTAAGACTGAACAGAATGAGAGTGAGGGATACTTAAGAGTTATAAGTCACAAGAATTAGAAACTGGCTGAATAGGCAGGTGAGGAAAAATCTAAATTTCTGGCTTGGGTGCCCCAATTAATTGTGGTTCTATTTCCTGAGATTAAAATCCAAGGGTAATGGTCAGTTTTGACAGGCAATGTTTTGGAGAATTTGAGGTAGCTCTCCAACATCCAAGATGAAGCACTCTTAAAGAAATTTCCTATGTGGGTCTCAGCCATAGGAGAGGGATCTAGGTTTCCTGATATCAGGGAAGATAAAGATTGAGAAAAGGTTTCAATGGTAAAAAGGGCATCAGTTACCTTGGTGAAACAGTTGCAATAGCTTGGTGTACAAAAAAATTCAGATTGCAGTGACTCTGAGAGAAAACTAGAGGGAGTGAAAGGGAGTCAGCCAGTGTGTGGGTCTGCCACCAACTGTATGAAACTTACCCCCATAACTCAATGCATTAGTCATACCCATTCCCCATTCACTCTCTTCCCCACTCCTGATCCTCTAAACTTACCAAAAATTTCTGATGTCATCTCTATATTCATAAAATTTCTGACATTTCCACTATACTTACCTGACCAATCCCTAAGGCTAAATCAATACAATCTCTATCTTTTCTGCTTTTGTACCCAAGCTGCTAAATAATCTAATTAAATATGCACAATTTGTGATTTGTTTCCAATAAAAATTCATAATCACCAGCTCTACTGCAGCCTGGAAATCTTAAATAACTATTTACCATCTCATAATTTCTCAGAATTATTTCAAACTTCCAAAATCCTCATCGAAACTTAATACTAACAACTTGCTGCCACAGGAAAATTCCAAGCCCATTAAGCAGTAAGTCCTTCACTTCTCCACCTGTCAAAATACACACCTCAGACTGTCCTTTCCTTCCTCTTGTAAGGGCTGCTTTGGGGTATTATCACTTCCTTCTTACCATAGAGGAGGGGTATTTATCACTTCTTTCTTACCATAGAGGAGGTCACAGGCAATCTATACAGTGTTCTTATAGATATTCCCTAGAAGACATAGCTCCCCTTATCTCAAGGCTGGACTCAGCTTTTAAAAATGTAAATGAACTATGTCATTGTCTAGCTTAACATGCTTCACAGACTACCACTGCTTTCAGACTGAAAACCAAATTCCTTAGCACCTATAAAGGTCCTTATATGAAGGCATGGAATTGTGAACAAGCATGGTTCTGTAGGAGAACTGAAATAGTTTAGGTTAGATAAAACATGGGTTGAGATAGGACTGCAGAAGAGGCAAGGGAGAGATCATGAGGGAACTTGTATCACAAGCCTGGTGGTAGTGCCCAGTAAGAGTGAGACCACAAGCTGGTATGTCAAGGTGTAAAGATTGTTGTCTTCTGCAACCAGATAGGGGCTAAGTGGAAAAGACAATTTAGTATTTTGTATGATGCAATGCCTTTAAGATGATCTTCTGGTAGTAGAGTGAGTCCCTTCTTATTTCATTAAAACTTGGGAGAATGTGGCTAGTGCTAAACTAAGCTTGGTAGTGGTGGTGGGTGTTCATAGCTCCAAGTAACAGTCTTCATTCTCAATGGGTATGTTTAGTTTTCCTCCTAAGGGAGTTCCTGGTCAGGTCTGCCATATTTGCCTACTCCTGCCTGGATTTTGTATATAACCAATTGTACAATCCTAAATCTTAGTCTTACAAATAGCCAATGAGAAAATGCCATATCGTGTCTTTATTAATACATTCTATCTGTTCTCAGGCAACTACTGTTTAGCTTTGTGTCATTATGGGTTAGTTGATATTTTCTAGAATTTCATAGACACGAAATTATGCAATATGAACTTTTTTCCTTGGTCTCTTTCACTCAACGTAATTATACTGAGATGCATCCATGTTATTACATGTAACAATAGTTCATTATTTTTTAATTGCTGAATAGTAGTCCATTGTATGGACACAATCATTTATTCCTTCACCAATTAATGGCTATTTGAATTATTTCCAATTAGTGACTATTACAGATAAATCTGCTATAAACATGGGAATACAAGTTCAAGTCTTTGTATAGATGTATGCCTCCATTTGTCCTGGATAAATAACTAGAAGTAGAATGGTCTAATAGTATGGTATGTGTATATTTAGTTTTTAAGAAACTGGCAAAATGTTTTCTAAAGTGGTTGTACCATTTTACATTCCCACTAGCTGTGCTTGAGAGTTCCAGGTGCTCCACATTCTCACCACCACTTGGTGTGGCCAATTTAAAAAATTTGTAGACATTCCAATAGGTACTATGTAGTGATACCTAATTGTGGATTTAATTTTCATTTCCCTAATGATTTTATGTGCTTATTTGCCACATGTATATCTTCTTTCATGAAGTGTCCAAGATATCTATCCATTTTTTATGGATTTGTTTTCTTATTAAATTTTTAAGATTTCTTTTATGTATTCTGTTCACGAGGTGTATTGATTTGTAGTTTTCTTGTAATTTCTTTATGTGGTTCTGACATCAGGATAATGCTGGCCTTAGAGAATGAGAGGTAACTCCTTTATACTTTTCTAGATAAAATTTTACAGAATTTATATTATTTCAATCTCAAATACTTGGTAGAATTTTCTCGTAAAAACCATCTGAGTTTAGAATTTTCTTTGTGGGAAGGTTTTAAACTACAGATTAAATTTATTTAATAGACAGATGGCTATTTAGGTTGCCTATTTCTTCTTGAATGGGCTTTGATATTTTGTGTTAAAAGTTGCATAAATTTTTTGGATGTCCTTTTGATAAATTGACATCTTTATCATTATAAAATGATCTTTATCCTGGTAATCTTTTTTTTTTTTCAGAAACCTACTGTTTATGATAATATAACCACTGAAACTTTATTTTGTATTACCATAAGCATGGTCTATCTTTTCCCATCTTTTATTTTTGACTCATCTCTGCCTTTATGTTTAAAATATGTTTCTTGTGTGCAGTGTATAGTTGACTCTTGCTTCCTTATAATCCAATCTGACGAGCTCTTCCTTTTAATAGGGATGTTTAGACCACTTGTACTTGCTGTGATTATTGATTTGGATTGTTGTTCATCTATCATCCTGTTTGTTTTCTCTCTCTCTCATTGGTATTCTGTTCACTTTTCCTCTTTTTATGTCTTCTTTTGGATTTTTAAAAAATTCCATTGTATCTCTTTTGTTGGCATATTAGCTGTAACTATTTGTCATTTTAATTGTTGCTTTAGGGTTTATAGCAACTTATCATATTCTGCTTTAAAATAATATTATCATCTTTAACTTATCATAGTCTGCTTTTAAAATAATATTATACCATTTCATATATAGTTCAAGGACCTTAAGTCCATTTTACCGCTCATATAAATAGCTTTTATAATATTGTTCTCATATATTTTAACAATACGTGAGTTATGAACCCCACAAATTATTGTTCATTTTGTTAAAGTCAGATATCACTTAAAGAGATTTAAATAATAAGAAAAAATATCCTACCTGTTTGCCCATTTTCAGTGGTCTTCATTTTTTGCGTAGATTCAGATTTTCATCTATTATCATTTTCCTTCTATCTGTGAAGTACTTCCTGTAACATTTACTTTAGTGGTAATTTTCTGGTTATGTATTCAGGTTTTTTAATCTGTAAATTTATCATTTACATCAACTTTGGAAAATTTTGTCCGTTATTTATTTAAATTTTTTTTCCCTGTCCCCTCTTCTCTTTTTCTTCTCTTCTGGAGACTCCAATGACACATATATTAGTCCACTTAAAATTGTTCCTTTGCTTACTGATGCTCTTTTCATTTTGTAATTCCTTTTGCTCTCTTTCCATGTTTCTTTTTGCATAGTTTCTATTACTGTGTCTTTAACTTCACTAATCATTTCTTTGGCAATGTCTAATCTGTCATTAATCCAATCTCAGTGTAGTTTTCATAGCAGATATTGTAGTTTTCTTTACTAGAAATTTGATTTGTATTTTTGTATCATCCATTTCTCTAACATTTTGAATATATGAAATGTGTTTTAATGTATTTTACTGTTCTTGTCTACTAAATCAAACATCTACTAAATCAAACAGTTCTGAGTCAGTGTCAATGCATCGACTTTTCCCTTCATTATGGGTTATATTTTCCTGCTTCTTTGTATGTCTACTAACTTTAGATTGAATGCCAGATATTGTGAATTCTACCTTATTGGATGCTGGGCATTTTTATATTCTTATAAATATTCCGAAGCTTTGTTCTGGTTTGCAGTTAAGTTTCTTGTAAATAAATGGATCCTTTCATGTTGTGTTTATAACATTGTTATATGTGAACATTTCAATGGTTAGTTTAGAGCAAATTATTCCCCAATACTATGCAGTATCATTCTGAGTACTTGACTCAATGCCCCCAAAATTATGAGGTTTTCAAGTCTGCTGGTAAGAACAGATACATTTCCCACCCCTGTATGAGCTACTGATTCTTCTAAATATTTTGGAAGGTTCTTTTCCCACCTGCAGGTAGTTTTCTAGCACATACATGCTGGTCAGTACTCAGCTGAATATCTGAATGGGTATGTAGTTCTCCAGAATTCAGTTCTTTCCTGCCCAGCACTCCTGTATATTTCAGGTATGTTGGTCTACTTGGACACTCAGCTCCATTTCTTCAATTCAGAGATCTGTGAAACTCTACTTGGGTTAACCCTCTCTTCATTTCATCCTGACAATTCTCTCAAGGTAGTGAGCTAAGGGAATTATGAGGCTCACCTCCTTTGCTTTCCATCTCTCAGGGATCAATGTTCTTTGTTGTTTGATGTCTAGTATCTTGAAAACTGTTTTTAAGATATTTGGCTGGTGATTATTTCAGAGAGAAGGGCAAATCCAGTCTTTATTCCATCTAGAAGTGAAAGACCTGACTCATTTATTTTTAAAGTTTGCTTTTAAGTGATAGGAAGACGTGGTCTTTGCTTTTACATGGTATACCATTTTAACTTGCAGTATATTTTTATAGCAGGTAATAGTAGCTTAGATTTATGCTTTGTAAATCATTGATGTGATTTTTTTTACTTCCTTCTACTCTTATATTTAGACTTCCCAGTCAGATAGCTTTCTGATTCATAGGAAAGTGTTTGTGTTGATGATAATTTTGGCATGACATTTCCTTAGATATCTCTCCATTATCTGTTTTTTATAGCTCTACACAACACTTTTCTCAATTTTACAGCATCATTTTATTACTTTTCATTTTTCTTTAAACCAATATAGCTGTAATCAAAAAGATGCTGAGCAGTAGTCAAAAATGGCAGTATCTATTGATTTCTGTATGTGATGTAATATTTTTACAAGTCAGAATTTTATCTTTAATGAGTTATAACTAAGTGAATTTTTTCACTAATAAATTATAATTTTAATGCAGGTGCAGAGATTGTAAAAATGAAATTTATGAGTATCTGTGTACTTCAATCAAAAACATATCATGCCCTATATTATCTATTTATGAAAACAGTTACTTAAATAAAATGTTTTGCTTTGCTGGGGCAAACATGACTCAGAAAGGCTCTTCCCTGAAGCAATCTGACTATCAATATCCTTCTTAGCAATAGTCAAAATCACATTTACAAAGAAGCATGTGATAAGTAGGTTCAATTTTTATCACATTTATATCGTTTCTCTTCATTGATGTTTATAATGGTGAGAAGCACTAGCAATACTTTTTACCTGTATTGATACAAGTATTTGTTTTTTTTTTTTTACTGTATTGATACAGGACTCTTTGTTTAAGTAAATTCTTACTTGGAAACTCAATACGAAAAACAGATGAAAGCCAGTTGTACATTATTGGGCTACTGACACCTTGAAAACAGTGAGCTAGTAGATTTGTGTCAGTGCAGAAGGTGTTTATCCTTTTTGTATCCTTTCATTGGTGTTTTTTGGTACAGGTATTATTAAGTTGTAGGCAGGGCATCATCCATTTTCTCAGAAAGCCAATGGTTTAAGTCTGATCCTAGTCCATGTAACCTGAGCTCTTAGAATCACGACTGGAGAGCTGACTCCTATCTACTCCAAATTGGCCAATAGAATATGAATGTTCTGATTGACAGGAGGAAGCTCTCAACAATTATCCTTATGGCGTTTGCATTGCTATCTCTTTTTATTCTCCCAACTAGTTTTTAAGCATCTATTATAAGCCTGGTATTGTGAAGAACCTTGTAGAGGACCGAGAGAATATCTAGCTAGAACTTTGAGTTTATTTTAAGGTCTGATGGCTTCATTTGTTATAAAAGGAGAGGATAAAGTGGCATGTCAGCATCCAGCGTGAAGGAAGTATTTGAACAGATTTGAAAAATTAAGCATTAATGTTTATAGCTGCTGAATGCATAAGACTAACTTTGAGTAGATGACCTAATGGTACCTATGTGGTATAATTTGTGAGCCAAAGAGACCATCATTCCTTTGGGTTAACATTGTTTCTTCTCTGCTGGTTATTCACAGATACAAAATTAGTACATTGCATTAATTTACTCCTAACTTTGTTAAACTAGATCCACTGCCAATCAAAAATGCACTTGCATTTTTATTACCAATCTTGAATAAAACTTAATAGGTGATAAAGTGTCCTTGGTTAGCTCCTCAATCCCATTTTTGCATTCTTTTTATTTAAATTAATGTTTATTTGGGTGACAATTGTTAGTAAAGTTACATAGATTTCAGGTGTACAATTCTGTAATACATCATATATATATATATATCACATTGTGTGTTCACCACCCAGAGTCAGTTCTCTTTCCTTCACCATATATTTGATCCCCTTTACCCTCATCTATCACCCCCCTCCCCCTTACCTTCTGGTCCATTTTTGTATTCTTTTTCCTTTAAATATATCCTCCAACTCTGTCTCTGTATTTTCATGTTGACGTAAGGTAGCATTAAAATATTTCAAGACTGTTACTTGGGCGATCTGCATGGTCTTATTGGTTCTAGCACTATGCCCTGAGACCTTAGGTCTTAATTTCCTCATGTGTAATAGGGAGTTTGAACAGCATGATTTATAAAGTTCTTTAAAGTTCTCAAATTCTGGAATACTAAGTTTTCTATCAAGGAGGAATGGATTTAAGGTATTCACATGAAATGGTAGTGACATTTGTCACAAATCCCAGAAAATTTGCATCTAAAAGACAGAGATATGCTTGAAATGGATGTGCCAAGTGTTCAGAACTTAGAGTTTCACCGTTTCTACTAACGCCGTCATTCTGGGCCATACGAATGAAAGCATGTTCCTTTTCCATTCAGATATGCTTTTTATTCACTTACCTGCTCAGCAAATATTTACTCATCAACAAATATTTAAGGGGTGTCTGCTATGTAGCAGTAACGGTTCTAGGTGCTGTTGCAACTATGTTTTACTTCAGATAATTTTTCTCACATGCTAATTGAAGTGTGGAAATTTGGGGGGTCTGGAGTGAGTGTTCTAGAAAATTATGAAAGACTGAAATGTGTATAGGAGGATGGTCTACCTACTTGCTCAGCTACCTCAATCCCTATTGCCACTTCTACCCTTATCCTGGCTAATCCTTTGAATGTTCTTCCTAAATATTTTGAGTGGGATGAGGGGAATAATTTTGATGTACAAGGCAGAACATTAAAAAGACAGCATTAGGATAAAATATTCACGCTGGAACTCTGTTCAGCCAGAAGATAGAAGAGAGAGTGGCCAGGAGATGAGACGGTAAGGTCAAAAGTGCATTTTTTTTTTTTTTTTTTTTTGCATAGGCTTGGCCTAATGCATTCCAGAAATAATATTTATTTTTCTGTTTGGGTAAAAGCACAGACGGTGTGTGTGTGTATGTGTATGTGTGGCTATGTGTGCATGTATACACAGTTTTTTTCTACATTGTATGTATGTCTTTTTTTTTAATTAAAATTTATTGGAGTGACAATGGTTAATAAAATTACGTGCGTTTCAAGTGTAGAATTCTGTAATATGTCTTAAATGGCCAAGAATTTTTGCTTTGTGTTTTTTTTACTGTCAGACCTTCAAATTTCCTATTTATTTTATTATATTTGTGATAAACTTGCATTTTGAGAGAATCTATGTGTGCAAATCTATAATGTAAGAAGACACTTACTTACATTAGAAACATAGGCCTTGAAGTAACACATGTTTCTATGAGCCTAAGCCTAACGTTTTCATGTCTAAACTGTAGCATCCATTATTTCAGGTTTCTCCAACTCTTAGCCTGCACATTTGTCATCTTCACTTTGTTGTTTACATGTTTATTTTGGGAATACAACACTTGAAAAGTGGAATCTGCTTCAAGAAATATGAAGTGAGAATTCTATCACAAAGCAAATACTGAAATTAATTGGCATTTATTTTTCACGCGTATTTTATTGAATTTTATATTTTTGGATATGACCTTTTAGAGAGCTTGCAATGAATAGGTTATAAAACTGGGACCAACGGGCAATTGAAATTCACATGTTAACTTGTGGTAAAAGATTGAAAATTGGAATTGATTGTGAAATAGTCTTTTTTCATTTTGACTTCAGCAAGGTGAAGAACTAATTGTTGAGAAATTGAACAATTTTTAATCCAGAGCACAAGCTCAATATCACTGTATTTTCTGAAGCTATGATTTATTTCACAAATGTATATTGAGAACCTAGTATGTGTAAAACATATTTAGGAACAGGATGGAAAAAAAAAAAACATTATGGAAAAGTATAACGAATGGTTCTTACATGAAAAATTTTACAGCGTAAAACAAGAATCACCTCTGCAACTCTAGTGATTGACTTGTTTTCATTTGTTGATAACATATGTGTGACAAATTAGTTTTTACCTCTTTTGGAAATGCTATGCACTGTTCATGTGATGGCTTCTAATATAACCCTGAGCAGAACTGGACTAGAGAAAAGTTCTTCAAATCCCTATGAAGAGTTCAACACGAGGGAGATTTCCCATCTCAGAAGGAACTCACTCTTCCTACCCCTCATTCAACCAGCTCTGACATGTCAGACAATAATCATGTCCACTGAACATCCAGAGGCAGCCTGGGTGGCTCTCCCATAGCCGTAAGCACAACATTTTCCAGTCTCTAAACGCCGGTTAGTATGCTGCAAGCTGCCCTTGAAGTGGGCATGAGCAGCGTTACCTTCAATTCCACGGCCCATCTATGTCCACATTCCCGATGTGAAAGATTTCCAGAAGCAAAGGAAGAAAGTGTGAAGAGATAGAAAGAAGGGGAGTTTTAGGGAATGTCACTGAATTCCTACTCGATCTGTTTTGTGAGCTCTTTGGGGTCAGCAACCACCAAGAATGGTAACTCTTGGCTCAGTATTTCATAAATTTAAACATGAATCCAGCCCAGTTTGTTTCATAGCTTCTGTTATCTGTGTCTGAATTCCTGACCTTAAAGTCAAGTCCTGACACTAATTTACCTCCTTCCCAGATACTAAAACTGATTTAGGACTCCTAAATCAGACCAACATAGGCTTGGGGTAAAATGATTCCCTGAATTCTCAGTGTTTCTAAATATAACCCTGGAAGAAATCCTGCAGATGGATAACAAAATACAAGAAAAAATAAATAAAAGAAACATTTAAAAATGAAGTGAGGACTGGGAATCAGATATGCAGAAACTTAGCATTTGAATAATATACATTTCAAAACAATGCCAATCATGCAATAGTTGTCAAGTGAACAAGGCTAAATGGTAAGTGCAGATAAACTGTCAGGAGGCAGAATCTTCAAACTTTCAAAAGTAATCTTGGGATGCTGGAAGCTACAAGAACGTGAGGCTAAAAGTAGAGTGGGGTCACTGGTTATCAGGGAAGATATATAGGAAGTTATTCTATTTTTGTTCATATCTTTGGGGAATGTTTCATGGAGTTTATTGATTTTATTTTATTTTTTTCAGCATACTTTTGTGTTTTATGGCCCTGAGTTCTTATTGATTCTCACTAAACCAACTCCTTTTTTTTTATGAATGAAAAATTAAATTAAACATGCTTTTAAACACCAGTAGCAGTTATTTTAAGTCACAACTCTTGGTGTGCTAATTTTTAAGTCCAATGAGATGCTCATAGCCTTCAGTCCGTTATTAGAATGTGGAATACATCCGGGCAGTAGAGAACAGAAGCAAACGACTTTCCATGCAATTTGAAAATGCAACATGGGATAGTATTTTAATCATATAACTGTGAGTGATGTATGGTAAGGCAAGGAACAGATCAAGAGGGAGAAACCAGAAAGTGTTACAGTTTTGTTACACACGGTTGCCTAGGGAGAACACAGCACACAATGCAGGGCCACTCAGACAAAGGTTGGGGGTCACTTACTAGGCATCAGGAGAGGGGGACTTGAGGACAAGTGCCTTTTGTGCCATTTCTGGGGGAAGGAAAGGACGAGGCAGCGTAATGACGTTTAGCATTGAATAATTTTAGTAAGTGCTGGAGCATAGGGGCTATGGCTGAATATTTTGTACCTGGTCCTGGGTTGGAATGGATGCACAGTTTCCTGGAGTGTGAGAAGCCAAGAAAAGGAGTGGTTGGGGGTGTAGACTTAATTGGCTGCTCAAGAAAGAGAACTGACTAAGTTCTAGTCAATGCCTCATAACTAGGTCAAGATAGCATTTTAATAAAATATATTATGGATGGTATCTGGCCCTGTAGTATAATATTATGGGTGATTTGATTGAGAAATCTTCTCCCCTTCGAGTAGGCATGACTGAATAAATGCTAGATGGTACAGACATATATTTGCAAATCTATACATTTTCTTATTGTTGCTGCCTGCCTGAATATAAGCTTCAGAAAAGCAGGGACAACTTGGCCTCTTTGAGTCTCTGCTGTATCCCTACAACATGGAACCCAGCACTCATTAAATGCATATTTATGCAATGAATATGTGTGGAATGTCTCTATTACATATATTTTGTCTATTACTGTTAATTAGTCAGTAAGCAATGACTTACAATTGGTATGTAAATAAATTTTTATAAGTAAAATAATATCCTAAATGCAATAGGGAGATATTGAGTTCTCTGATAATCTTGAAACAGGAAAAAATTTAACTTATTTTTAAAATTTTAGCTTTGTGGTGTTGTATATACACATTATTTCCAATATATTTGACTGTGTTTCATAAACTGAATATTAGAAGAATACTTAATGAGATTATTTTGTGTGTCTCTATTGTACAAGAAAATTGTCTTTTAACTCAAAACTGTCCTCTATAAAAGAAAAAAAATGATAAAACCTAAGCCGTTATTGAAAATGTGTAAAATTAATTTTACCTTATTCACTTATTAAATATTTAACAAATGCATTTTATAAGGAAGACATCTTATAATATAAATGTAACCATGCTACTAAGTGAGGGACTCACGATAGTGTTTCTCTCCTAAAAATACTTAACCTGTAGGGCATGTGAAAAATCCTCTATTAGGTGTAGAACACTCCCACCTTAGCACTTGGTCCAGGTCATAGAGGAGATAGGTGGGAAAGGGACTTTGGTTCTTTCCTCTTTAATGTATTTTAACTTTACCTCTTTTCTGGGTCCTTAACCTCAGCATGTAAATATGCTCATCTCTCCCATGTTCTTCTCTTAAATTAAGGCTCCTCTGGGTACCACTCTATTCCTTTCCTTTCATTCTCTGGAAAACCACTATGAAAAAACAACAAACAATTTTTAATAGGATAACATCTGCTTTTCCCACTGCAGTCCACATCACCGCACTTTTCTCCAATCCATGATAATTAGGCAACATGTAAGCATGAAGTTAGGAAGATGGGCTCTGAAGTTAGACAGCTTGAGTTCTAATCCTGGATCTTCTACCTTTTGGCTATATGACCTTGGTTAAATGATTTATTTTTATGTGCTACAATATCTTAATTTGTTAAATTTCTATAATGATTGTACCTAACTCACATGATTGTCGTGAAGATTAAACAAGAGACTTTGTGTAAAGTACTTAGAAGTGATAGTCCCCAATACTTTTTGTGTGCTTGGTACTATCATTGTTATTAGCCCATAATTCTTCTAACCCATCACCTGGATCTTGCTCTGGCAAAGACCATGAAGGCCTCAAGTGACCATATACCCAGGTACACCAGGGACAAAGCCAGGGTACACCCGTTGTCTCAGTGTAATG
This sequence comes from Rhinolophus sinicus, assembly GCF_036562045.2. Lineage (NCBI taxonomy): Eukaryota > Metazoa > Chordata > Mammalia > Chiroptera > Rhinolophidae > Rhinolophus > Rhinolophus sinicus. Next base: position 110,251,247 of record NC_133755.1, read on the forward strand.
ATGAATAGCATTCTGTTTCAATCTAAAAAGTGTCCCAGTTTGGAAATAAATTACATGGTCATCTAATAATGACTTAGTAATTTAAAAATCAAGTAGGCCATTTTTGTGTGTGTCTTCCAAGCCATACTTCAAACTATAGTGCATACCCTTCCTTCTGAAATTCTCCTTCCTTGGCTTCTGTAAGCGGAAGAATGACGCACATGTCTACCCTACTCCTATCCATAAGGGTTGAAAGGACTGGGGCATGGCAGGCTGCCTGTTATGGTCCAGGGCTTCCCAGAGAATGCCCTGCTCTTGAGTTTGATTAGGTCCACATAGATTATAGCACTTTATCCATAGTCCTGTGATTATCTTTATGTTTATTGATGTTGAATATCACCTACGCAACATTTAGAAAATAACTATGTTACACCCTGATGTTTGCTAAATCCCTTCAGTAGTTGGATTTCACCTTCTTCTCTAGGTCTTTTTTTTTTTTTTTTGCCGTCAGGATCCAGTATTTGTACTTTAGGTCCAACCCAGGAGCATTTTTTTAAGTTAAATTTATTGGGGTGACAGTGGTTAGTAAAATTATATAGGTTTTAACGGTGCACGTCTATAATACGTCATCTATATATTACATTGTATGCTCACTACCCGGAGTCAGTTCTCCTTCCATCACCATATATTTGACCCCCCTTTCACTCTCTTCTATCATCTCCCCGCCCCCTTACCCTCTGGGAACCACTAAGCTGTTGTCTGTGTCTATAAGTTTTTGTTTCTTTGTTTGTTTGTCTTGTTCCTTTGTTGCTTTCAGTTTTATATCCCACCCATGAGTGAAGCCATATGGATCTCAACTTTTTCTGTCTCGCTTATTTCTCTTAGCATAATAATCTTTATATCCATCCATGTTGTTGCAAATAGCAATATTTCATCTTATGGCAGAGTGGTATTCCATCATGTATATATACAACATCTTCTTTATCCAATCATCTATGGAAGGACACCTTGGTAGTTCCCATGTCTTCGCCACTGTAAACAAAGCTGCAATGAAGATTGCAGCACACATGTCTTTATGGATAAATGTTTTCGGATTTTGGGGGGTAGATACCCCGGAGAGGGATTGCTGGATCATATGGTAATTCTATTGTTAGTTTTTTGAGGAACCTCCACACTGCCTTCCATAGTAGATGCACCAGTCTGCATTCCCACCAACAGTGTATGAGGGTTCCTTTTTCTCCACAGGCTCTCTAACACTTGTTATTATTTGTCTTGTTGATGATAACCATTCTGACTAACTGGTGTGAAGTGATGTATCATTGTGGTTTTTGTTTGCATTTCCGTAATAGCTAGTGAAGTTGAGCATCTTTTCATATATCTGTTGGCCATTTGTATGTCTTCTTGGGAGAAGTGTCTGTGCAGATCCCCTGCCTGTTTGTTAATTGGACTGTTTGTTCCCAGAAACTTTTTGATGAGTAAAACATCAAGGTACAAAATAATAAACTTAATGGCTGAAAAAAATCGCCCATGTGATTGAAGAAGTTTGTCTCTTTGAAAAATAACTTTGTTGTGTTAAAATACATGAAATCTGTTGTTGAATCTCAATCCTATTACATTAACTTCATGCTTAGTAATTACTGAAATGCTTCTTAAAATTATGAAGCATCACATTAACTGTAGCTGAATCATGGACCAGAGAGGAGCTTTTATCAACAATATACTCTTTAAATCTTGACCTTATGTAGGATAAGGGGTGAGACCATGCCCAGTTAACAGTTGGAATTTAGTCACTTCCCCAGGTGTGAGAACAGATCATCCAGAACCATTGATTCTCCCTACCTCTTTCCAAGTCTTCCTTTTAACCAACTAAAATCAGGATCCAATGCATTGAGAATAGCCTCATATCTGTGTGGTCCCAGCGTATACCACATCTTCTTTATCCATTCATCTGTTGACAAGACACTTAAGTTTTTTCCACATCTCGGCTAAAATGAATAATGCTGCAATAAACATAAAAATACAGATATGCTTTCAATATCTTTTTTTAAATTTTCTTTGGGTATACATCTCTTAAGTGTTATCTATTAATTGCGTTGATTGCTACCTACCTAATGGATATTTGAATCATAATCACTTTCAGAATTTGTTAGGAGACAGTTGTATCCTTTTAGAGATGAAATCCCCAGGTCCTCACTCTTCCCCAGTCCTGGATTATGCCTCTACTTTGATATTCCTCCATGCTGCTGGGCTCCATATATTCAAGTTTGAATATATCAAAGCACAAATAGTATTCTTCTTTTGCTGTCACTTATTGGCTATGAGACTTTAAGACAGTTATATATTGTTCCTATTCCTCAGGTTCCTAATTTTTTCAAATAAAAGATAATACTTTCCCTACTTATTCAGCAGTGTTTTATATAGATGAAACAAACATTTGATGGTATGTATGAAAGTGCTTTTTAATTATAAAGGAATATATAGTTATAGTGCATTATCATGATGCTAGTAAGTCACAGACAGGTATGTATATTTCTTCTTTCATATAATGCATTTTTATTAGGAATAGAATCTATGGTATATCACCTTAGATATTCAATTTTAGTGTCTCTTAATGTCTCAGACCCAACAAGGCCTAACTAATGCATAATGGGAAAACCTACAACCCAAAATGGGAAAACCTACAACACAAAAATGTCACGTGACTATTATTTCAATTCTCTTTTTGTACTTGATAGCATGTTATGTAAGCCTGATTCATTTATCATTTCCAACATGTAAGTAACTGTGGTAACTGGAGAGTCAGCTTTCTTTAAATTGCGTTCAACACCAGTGCTCCTGGTGGGAGGTGAGAAGAAATGAGTAAAATGCTGGACAGTCTGGTCCAAAGACTTGTCACCTTATGTGAACACAATCTTGGAAGGACCCTAAAGCTGCAGGATGTTATCCTTTTAGCCATACTTCTTTGTGGTGGTTTTCTTCATTGTTCCAATGTTCTATTGCTATATCCCTTTTACACTGTAACCTCAGTCACTTTTGCTAATAACGTGAATTTTTATTTAGTGTTTCTTTGCTCACATTTTTTAACAGTAGATCTTTTGAAAATATGTATATATTTGTTTATGATAGCATAATTCCATAATTTTATACAAAGTAAGTAGGTAGACATGATATGACATATTTGTCAAAAAAATTTTCTGAACACTAGCAAAGTAAAGTAAAATGACAGTGGTTTGATGAATTTCTAATCCTAAATATGCAATACTGAACATATTCCTGAAAAGTATAAATTGATATTGCTAAACCTTCTCTACTGACATTTTTCAGATACACTAATAATAAAACCTATATTTATTAATTTCAATCATTTCAAGTAAAACCAGTATTGGATACTGTCAGGTTGAGTATATAAAAAAATAAACTCAACTACTGAATCCTGAGTAAAATGGAGGGGAATAACCAGAAAGCACAGTAAAACTTAAAACATGTTGCTAGAGGGAAAAGAAAGGGGACACATTTACTGAGAGTTATTGATAAATAGGCCATGTAATGGGGCTAAATTTCAGATTTGGTTTTTATGGTTCTTATGGTTTTTTTCTTTTTTTTTTTTTAAGTCAAGAATTCAGCTTAAAAACCACTATTGGTTGGTAGTACTTCTAGACAGTTGGCAGAAGTGAATGCTAAGCTTCCTTAGACAAACTCACTTAAGTAAGACCTTAAAATATTTTCTCAGATAAAATCCAAAAAGGATGAACTCATAAAAATATAAAAGAGAAAAACAAAGAAAACAAGCAAAAACAAGCAGAAGAATTAACAGCACAATAAAACTTGCAAACATTTTAATATTTTGAAGTTGTAAGACCAGAATATAAAAAGTATGTGTAATATGTTTAAATAAATAAAATAAATAATTTGAAGTATATGTTTTAAAATATACTTAAAATAGCTAAACATATTTGCGTAAAGACTTAAAACCTTCTAGTTGTGAAAAGAATTAATGCTGAGAATAAAAGTTTAGTGGATATGTTAAAATGAGCAAAAGAGAGAGTTAATAAACTGAAGTAGCAATCAAAAGCCATATCTGAATGTAATCTAAAGAGGAAAAGTGGTGGACATATGGAGACAATTGAAGATATAAATAATAATATGAAGATCTAATATTATATAAAGAGTTGTGAAAATTGACACACACACAAAATATCAAGGTACAGATCCATGAAGCCCAAAAGTTGCCTAAATGAATACAAAAATATGTGTCAAGTAACATTATTATGGAACTTAAAAACACCAAAAACAGAATATTTTAAAATCAGAAGGGAAAGTCTGATTATCTTAGCACACACATACCACACACACACACACACACACACACACACACACACACACAGAGTGCCATCTAACTTCTCAACAGCAACACTCAGAGTCAAAGGGAATATCATAATATGCTGAGAGAACTTTATAACTTAACCAGATTTGTATACCCAGTTATAATATCTTTTAAGAATTAGGGTTATATGTAGACATTTCAGACAAAAACTATAAAATGTGCCATGAAGAGATGTCAAAATCAATTGTAAAGGATGTACTGGAGTGAGAAAAAGATTCCAGAGGTCAGGTCTGAGATACAAGAAGGAATTATGAGCAAAGAATATGGTAACATGTGGTTAAATCTAAACAGACACTGATTATAAACAATAACTACAATAATGCCAATGTATGCTAAAAAATAATTAAAATACATAATAGCAGTATCACATAAGATGGAAAGTGGTCATTTTATTTTAAGTGTATTAAATGTATCTTGCTTGAAGAAGAGTGAAGATATGAATAAATAATAGTTTTTGAAAACTATACATCTTTAAAATTTATTAGGAAAAAAAGTGAAATAGATTATATAACAGAAGAAATGGAACGGAATAAGAAAATGTAATAAATCCCCAGAAGACCCATATGATTCAGAAACTCTACCCTATTTTCTAAAGTTCTGTTATAAGTTCACATAAAATTCTGGTTTGTTTTCACTGTTTGACAACTGGATTACCTAGACCCCTAAAAAACAACTTTGAATTAACATAGTCCTATGCAACGGCTTCGATATCAAGAAGCAATTAGTAATAAGATCAGCAACGACAATGTTATTTCGAAGGGAGAAACTTAGATGAGAGGCTGTGTTAATTGTATTTAGGTTGATTTTGAATTGGGTAATTTCAAGTGGAAGGAGAAAAGCAAGCATTAAGTGAATCTGCCTATGAGATGAGTGGGGTTGGAAGAACACTGAATCCTAAAGGAAAGGGAGAACCTATACAATATCACGAAATTAAAAATCAGTGGAACTTTGAGACACTACTATGTCCAGCTCTGGCACTGTGAGAAGAAATTTCAAAATTATTCATAGTTCAGAGTTTACATCTTGCATTTCTTTTCTAACTTAGAATTTAGGTGCCCAAACCTCCGTAATTCAAAAATTCAGGGGTTAAGGTAGTTTGTATTCAGTTTTGGAAAAATTGTTCCAGGCCTTAATGGCATAGGAAACAACTGAGTCAATGGGCAAGCCCCATCTGCTCACGACTGCTGGACTAGCTGATGAGTACTTGCCTCAAGGAAGTGTTGCCCAGCTACCTTTTTACATTATTGCTCCTCTAAGGATCCTATTTAGACATCTTTTCCTGATCACCCCTTGCATTATATTTTAATACCACAGATACACTGTATATCTTTTCATATACTACATGTATAGCTGTGTTTTCCAAACAAAAAGAGTAAGCATAACTATTCAATGCAGCGTTAAGTATACACATTTTGACTTAAAGGCTAACATAAAAATTCAAACGATGTTAACATTGAACTTACTGTGTAACTCTGTTTGCTGAATAATTTTCAATTTATTTACTTATATAAAGTGTAACATATCAAATTACATAGTTAAATTAGCAATTTATATTAAAATGTTCTTGTCTATGCTGAGAAGCCAGCCATCTTCACTTGAACAGTTGGTGGAGGTGAGTTGACCAGCTGAGTTGCATATTCCTGCTCTGAGAGCCCGCTGCTCAGAAGTCACCAGCAGCAGCACGGCAGGCTGCCCTCTCGGGGAGTAGGTATTGGGAATAAAGAGGGAATGGGGCAGAACACCCAGGCTTGCTCTCCACAGCTCACAGTGCTAGCCTTATGTGTGGTGCTGTGGGTCTTACGAAAACATGCAGAGGAGCCAGATTTGGCCTGCAAGTCGTACTCTGCAGACCGCTAACCTAAATGATTAACTCTTAAGGAATAAATAAATGTAGTAAACTGACCTTTTACTTATGTGAAATTGCCCCATTGCCCATGATATTGCATCCATAAAGTGTTATGTTGTCTTGTATTTCTGATTGTTTGTAATTTGCTGGGACCATTTTTGTATCTGCTGCTGGAAGTGTCTCTTCTTTAGAAACGAAACCTTTGAACTAAAACAGACCAAGAATACAAAAACAGAAGGCAAAACCTCTGCAAGTAGATGACTAGGAATAATAATACTTCCACTCTTGATTCCTGGATATGTTTATTCTGGCTACTGAGGAACAGCACCTTATACTTATTGTTAGATCAAAGAATATACCATATTCTATGGCAAAGCACAGCACAACAATTCTGCAAAGTGTGATCTGCCAGCTGGCAGTGTAACTGAACTTTCTCTGGATCATTCCTTCATTCTGTTGAGCCAGCAATATCTAAGAAGTAGAATAAATAGTATGATCACTGAAATTCATGAACATTAGCTCAGTTGTTATACTTCTCTTGTGATGAAATGAATCCCTTAAGTAGAAACAGTGTTATGTGGAATATGAAACAGTGAATTGGGCATTTTGAAAGTCCATGAATGGTGGTGGTAGGAAAGGAATGGAGTAGCCAGGAAAAACAACTCCGTATCTGGAACATGGGTCTGTTGCTCTGAAGATAAACCACTGCCTCTTCTTTGATGAAAGGGTTTCGATGTAATCTACAGATTACAATAGGGAGACTAGGGCGACAGCTAGTCCCCCTAGGGTATGATGACTTATTGTAGACTCAGCACTGGCTTCTGATGTAGGTAGGTTGGGCACTTAGCAGTGATGGTAGCTATGTCACATGTGCTGAAGTGGAACACCTGTTGTTAGGCCCATGCACAACCTCTGTCATGGCCCCCATGGATACTTTGTACATGAGTCCGTTTAGCAAGTACCAGTTAGCTAAGTAAAGAAATGACTGGCAGTAATAAGATGGTTCTTTTAATCTACCCCATTATTAAGAGCCTCACCAAATTGTAAGACAGTTATTCTAATATTTTAAATCTCAGACATTGTGGTAGTTTAACATATAAAGCAAATTCTTCTAGAATTACATAAAAACCTGAAAATTTACAAACGAAATTATGGTGTTAGATTTTAATACATCTTTTCCAGAACATAAAAATCAGTAAACAAAGAGAAAACAAAACAGGGATTTGGAGATTTAGTAAACAAACAATTTTATTTACATAAATATATATGTATATATGTGTATACGTGTGTGTACATGTATACGTCTATATATTCATGTGTGTGTTCAGGTATATATGTGTCCTATACTTGAAACATTTTCCTATTATATCCATAAAACAGTTCCCAAAACTAATCACATGTTAGATTGAATCACATGAAAGAGCCATTTTTATAGATTAAAAATAGCCGAATATCAGTAATTTCATATGGTTCATTTTAATAACTGGTAAAAATAAATTAAAAAGAAACAGAGAAACAGGAACTTTATAGATAGCAATCTATAAGACAAAAAAATAAAAATAAAAAACAATAAAAAAAAAACCTTCCTTGGAAAAGAGTTAGCTTCTTCTTCTTTTTTTTTTTTTTTTTTTGGTTATTAGGAACTAATAATCAAAGCTAGTTACGGGTTAGTTAAAAATTTAAGAGGAGGACGCTTAATGTAAAAGCCTGTGGCATCCAGATAAGCCAAACTAAATGGAAAATTTAAATCCTAAAGATCTATAATAGAATGCTTTAAAAGGATCTATAACAGAAAGCTTTAAAAACACATGTACTAAGTGTCCAAATTAAGAGACTAGAAAAATAATTTAAAATACTCTAAAGGAAATTACGAGAAAGGAATTATTCAATATAACATGCTATATAAAAGAAGTTAAAAACACAAAGGGTATTAATATGTAGAAATACAATTAATTTTGGTATAGTGATCTTTAATTCATAAACTTGCTAAAGTTACTTATTAGTTATTATAACTTTTTGTAGAATTTTGTATGTACTTCTTTCTTTCTCATCCATATGACCTTTCTTCATTTTACTTGTTTTGTTGTACTAGCTAGTTTTTAGTACAAAGCTAAATTAAAAAAAAGAAAAATAAGAAAGCCCACGATTTCATATGATGTGGGCTGTAGGATTTTACTTGATTGCTTTAATCTGATTGATTGAGCAAGTTCTCTTCATTACTAGTTTGCTAAGAGTTTTAATCATGAGTTCATAATTGAATTTTGTCAAATGCTTTCTTTAGATTTGTTGAGATATGGCTTTTTGTCTTTTTGTTTATGATTTGGTGAATTACCTTGTCTGATTTCAGAATGTTGAATCCACTTTATATTTGGGGGATAAATACCACTTGGTCTTGTATTATTCTTTTAACATATTATTGGTTTCAATATGCTAACATTTTATTAAAAATGTTTACATCTGTGTTCATGAGAGAAGTGCTCTGTAGCTTTCTTTGCTGTGAGGTATCTATCTTGTTTTTGTATCAGGATAATATTGGCTCAAAAAATGTGTTGGGGCATGTTCCATCTCATGTACTTTCTTGAAAAGTTTGTATAATATTGGTATGATCTCTTCCTCAAATATTTCGTAGCATTTGCTCGTGAAACTATTTGGATCTGGAGTTTCCTTGGAGGGAAGGTTATTACAATGAATTCTTATTTAAAAATATAGGACTTTTAGTTCATCTATTTTGTGAGCGCTTTGGTAATATATGAATTTAAGGAATTTGTTCATTTCATTTGTCACATTTATTAGCATAAAGTTGCAGTTACCTTTGGTGTACCATCAGCTTTAAATTCTGCTGGTGATAAACTGCTGATACTTTATGCTTCAAGTGAGAATTAGACTACCAGCAGATGTTTTTCAGTGTCTCTGATCCACCCTCAGAGGTCAATAGGTCCTGCACATCTGTGCCTTTGAAGCATGCTCTCTCCATCTTCCTAGAGTAGATTGCTATTGCTTTCTTACCCAGGACAAGACTCTGTGTGTGAGTAGACAGTAGAATTACTGTTTCTCCCGCTCCAGGGTCAGCCTTGGGCCAGTTCTGTGTACCTGGACTTCATAGATAGGGCAGTCTCAGTGGTATGGCCCCTCTATCAGTAGTATATAATTTCTCTTTCAGTACAGGGTTTAGAATGCAATTGATTTTCTGCTCTCACATTTTCCCATGGCAACTAAACTCTGCCTTGTATCATCTGTGGTCACAAATGTCCTGCCTTTTCTCCAGTAGAGTATAGCTTTCGCCTAGTGTCAATGTACAGTGGGTCAGGGCAATGTTTCTACTTTTCCTCTAGCTGTATCCTACCTATACCAAGAACCAGGAAGTCGGAGGTCTTCTTGACCTTCCCCCAGTGGCAGACATCTTTTGGTTTGTGCCAATGAAGAATCAGGGACTGGCCACTATATACTCAATGCAGAATTAGGAGGGTTGTCACCATGATAAGTGGCAATGTCATAAATGGAGAAGAAAACAATAGGTAGAAATAATGAGTTAAAATTATATCTAACCAAAATAACAAAAAATTCAGCATTAAACTAGTTTTTAAAAATCAACCATAGAGCATAGACCTAAATTAATTTGAGCCTTAAAAACTCTCTAGTCATTGCTTTTAGCGTAAGTCCACACTGACAGGCAGGCTGAGAACATTGCTTTTTCTTTTTTTCTTTACATTTTGCTTATTCTTCTAATAAGTCTGCCCATATTAAGGGATTGTTCTTTACAAGTGAACAACGCCTGTGACAATGCATATTGGTGCTGGGTTGGCAGGAATTGACCAGCCTGGTTTAGGCTGATTCAGGAACTCAGACTATGGCTAGACAAGGAATTGGTAAAGGATTTACAAAAGAGGACATTTGTCTAAATCCTGAGGTTTAATGTTTGAAACAAGAGATGGCAAAATCAGACCCGCAGGTAAAATCCATTCTTCCACCTGTTTTTGTGGTGCTAGTGAGCTAAGAATGTTTTTTTTCCATGTTTAAATGGTTGAAAAATAATCAGAAGAAGATTATTTCATGACACTTGAAAATTATATGAAATTCAAATTCAAGTATCCATAAATAAAGTTATATTGGAATACAAATATCACATTTTGTCATTAAATATCATTCTACTTTACTCTTAATGACCCTAGAGTGTTCTGTTCTTTTTGGACAGCATATTTAATGAATCCCTCATTAAGGTACACTTGTGCTTTTGATAAAAGTTTTTTTAAATTCCTTTATAACCAGTACCAGTATCACATTTTATCTCAATAAACTTCACATCTCTGTTAAAATATCTGGGTACATGGAGGAATTTTCCCCAAATCCTACTTCTTAAAAATATTAAAGTTTTGTTGGGTATAATCATAATGTGTGATTCTGTAATTTATGTTTCAATCATAAACTATTGATTTATTTTGGAGACTATTGTAAGAGGAAATTCTCAGTTCTTTACATATGCAATTTAATGTTTCTTCTTATAAATTAAGAATTGTGTCCATATGATAACTATAAATATAACTACTAAAGAGAAAAAGGAGAACTCAAATTATATATTTAAGAGTTTAATCAACTTGTAAAATCATTAAACTATAAACGATAAGATAGGGAAATATCAGAAAAAATACATTCTATCTATCTTTGACCTTTCAGATAGCTACTAAAATAATAATTAAATCCTCAATCAGAAAACTTTACTCTCTTTTTCAAGGGTTTATAGAAAAGGTTGGAATTAGTTTTAATTCCCTATCAAACTCTAAAATTTCATGATTATGATAGATTCTGAAATTATTTGCTAAAAATTGGAAAATTTGTCAATCCCTGGGAATGTTTCTCCATTCTTCTAATAAGAAGAAGACATGGTCATGAGTAAAATGAACTAATGTCAGTTTTCCGTATCAAGTGAAAGCTATGTACACATCAATATAGGATCCAGAGGCACCTGGGTTGTGCAGGAAAGAGGCAGAGAAGGGAAAGCTCAGGAACTTGCAGTAATTACTATGTTGAGACTAGTTGTTTGTACCTGTGCTTCTTTCAAAGGCTTAAAATTCAGCCCCCATGTCTTTATTCATTTTGAAGGTGGGGATTTCTTTAACTCTCTGTCTGAAAAATCAGTACTTGTTGACGTGGTGTATATGAGTTTCCTCTTGTCATCTCACCTCAGCTACCTGGCAAGCTGATAAATTAACATAAATTTGAGAGTAGACTCCTATGCAAAGTGGACAAAATAATTATTCATCGTAATAATTTCTCATGTAGGATGTTGGAAATTAAAAAACCTGACAATAGACACAACACCAAAGGCTCAATCTTTGGTCCTCTTCCCTTCTCTATCTGCACCAGAACCTTGGTGAGATCACCCAGTGTTTTGAATCTAAATCCAGATATTCCTCGACTTATGATGAGTTGTGTTTCAAAAAACACATCAAAAGTACAATATGCCATAATCTGAAAATGCATGTAATACACCTAAACTACCAAACATGATAGTTTAGCCTTGACTACCTTAAGAGGTCTCAGAACACTTATGTTCACCTACAGTTGGGCAAAATTATCTCACTGCCACTGCCCAGCATCCTTAGAGAGTATTATAACTCATATTGCTAGCCTGGGAAAAGATCAAAATTCAAAATCTAAGTATGGTTTTTACTGAATATCGCTGTCACACCATCGCAAAATCAAAAAATCGTAAGTTGAAGCATGGTAAGTCAGAGACCATCTGTACATCTACAAGGCTATATCTCCCACATTTGTATATCCAACATAAGCCTTTCTGCTGAACTATATGCATATTCAACATTGTGACCTGAGTACCTAATAAGTAGCTGAAACTCAACATGTCCTAAGTTGAATCCCAATCATTCTCCTAGAATTTCTCCACTTGAAGCTCCCCCCCCATCTCAGTAAATGGTATCTCTTTCCTCCTAACTGCTCATACCAAATTTGGAAGTCATTCTTGACTTTCTTTCTCCCTATCCCACATCCAATCTGTCAGGAAACCCATTGGCTCCACTTTCTAAATAAAACCAGAAGCCAAGAGCTTCCCACCATCACCTTCAAAATTACACTCTGGTAATTTACACCCTCATCTCTTCCTTGGGTCATTGTAGTAGTCTCCCTGCTTCTACATTTTCCCTCCTACATGTAGTCTCAACATAGCAGCTATGAGGATCCTTTTAAAACCTGTCAGATTACATCATTCCTCTGTCCAAAACTTTCGATGGCTCCCCTCTTCACTTAGTGTAGAATCCTAGTCCTACAATGCCAATCAATGTCCTTCAAGATCGAACCCTCTCATTGTTTTTCCCTCATATTGTTTTTTTATTATTTATATTATCTATTTGCTTCTGTAGCAAACTATCATGTACTTAGTGACCTAAAATATCAATTTTATTATATAAAATAATGTAAGAACTATAAGAGTTTCTTAGGTTAGACGTCTGATGCAGATCTCACTGGGCTAAAATCAAGGTATTGACAGGGCTGTATTTCTACTGGAGGCTTGAGAGGAAAATATATTCCTTGCTTTCTCTAGCTTCTAGTGGTAGTTCACATTCCTTGCCTCATAGTCCCTTCCTCAATCTTCAAATCAAGCAAGGCTGGGTGGAGTCCTTCTCACATTACCTAATGCTGACCTCATATTCTGAACCCCTCTTCCATTTTAAAGATTACACTGTACACTTGTGATTACACTGGGCCCACCTGGATAATCCGGTCACTCTTCCCATCTCCAGGTCATCTGAGGAGCAACTTTAACTTCATCTGCAACCTCAATTCCCCTTTTCCATGTAACACAGCATTTTCAAAGGTCTCAGGGATTGAGACATGGGCAATTTGGAAGGAGTACATTGTTCTGATTACCACACTATTCTTATCCTTATTCTGCTCTAGGCATACACCGTTCCATGAATATTCTGGCACAATCCAATTAAGGCTGTTGTTCCAGCTATTTCCTCTTCCAAGTATGTTCTACCCTACACTCACACTTCGCTAACTCCTTCACCTCCCTCTCAATGGGTCCTCCCCTGCCATCCTGTTTAACATCACAACCAACCCAACCACCCACCCCTGAATTCTATAGCACTGATCACATCCTAATGTATTATATGTTTGTTATTATTTATTGCACTTATCATTCATTGTCGATCTCTCCTTTACTTGGGCGCGATATCTGTCCGTTTTATTTGCTAGATATTCCCGACATGGAACAATAGCAGTCAATAAATATGCATTGAATGAATCAAGAGAGCAAAGTGTTTTATTGCTAGAAACCCGAAGTCACTCTGATATAAGTTGTAATTGTGACATGATCGTAAAATCCCTGGCCACCCTGAAACCAAATAGGAAATATTTGATTATTCCTGCCATGTGCTGCATATTTCCATGGAAAAGATTATTGTGCACAATGCAGGCATTTAATATATTGGACTTACCACCAAAGCAATTACTCAGCTTTGCAATTAAGTAGGGCATGTATATGCTTGCTTTTGTGGTAGGCATAAATCACTATCTGCCAACTTAGCTGTGCAAGTCACTTTTTAACTCAATATCTGAACCCAAGCTACCATTTTACTGAAGTAGAAAACTGAACATTTGTTTTTCTAGGGATATTTCTAGGGTCACATATGGAGCCAAGGCATTGATTGGGAGTGAGCTGAAATGCAGTATCTCGTCCTCCATCTTGGGTCCAGCAAGTGGCCAGGGAGACCTCTATCTCCCATACTCACCTCTCTTCTTTAGGTTCAGTTGTGTGTCTACTGGGCCTAAGGCTCTCCTGCAAGGATACCTGTGACCAAAAGTAATGCTTTGGAAGGGAGATCTGGGCTCTCTCTCATTTTCCGACCCACACACCTCTCTCTTGCTTCTACCTATCAATTTGGGGGAATCCCTTTTTAAACTTTTCTCTGCATATCTCTTTAGACATTCTACCTATGTCTGCAAATCTCTTTCTCCCTTTTTCAATCACTTAAAATGTTCTCAGTTCTTTTAAGAGCTTAGACTTTTGGAAAGCAAAAACCAAAGATCTGCACATTATTTCTGCTTTTCACCCTGTTACACAGCTTCCTGAGGACAGCTGTTTAAGCTGGCTAATTCTGGGAGTGAAAAGGGGAGAAATGGAGGAGGAAAAACTATAAGCAATATTGTCTCAAATTATTTTAAAAAAAATTGATTTTCTTTTATTTTTAAAATACAATTGACATTCAATATTATTTTATATTAGTTTCAGGTGTACAGAGTAGTGCTAAGATGCTAAGGCATTTATTATAATTTATGAAGTGATCCCCCAATAAGTTTAGTACCCACCTGGCACTATACATAATTATTACAATATTATTGACTGCATTCTCTACACTGTAGTTTACATCCCTGTGACTGTTTTGTAACCACTAATTTGTACTTCTTAATCCTTTCACCTTTCTCACCCAGCCCTGTAGCTCTCCTCCTGTCTGATAATCACCAGTTTGTTCTCTGCATCTATGAATCTGTTTTGTTTGTTCATTTATTTTGTTCTTTAGATTTCATATATAAGTGACATCATATGGTATTTGTCTCTTTGTATGATTTATTTCACTTAGCATAAAAACCTCTGGTTTCATCCATGTTATCACAAATTGATTTTTAAAACTACATTTTCACAGGTAAAAAAATATTGCAACAGAGTGGTTATCGTCCTATTTGCTTCACTAAGTGATTTTGTATCAAATATGTGATCTTTCAGATAAATTGAGCAGGGGTTAAAAATGATTTTTAAAATCTCACAAATATTTTTCAATCAGATGATCTTTTAAAAAACAGCATCTTTAATGTTACTGATTATAAAGCTTTATTTATGTACACAATGAGAGACATATTTAAAAAATAAACTTAATATAATTTAAGATTAGCTTTACTCTTAAGTATTTTAGAAATAAGGGAAGGCGATTTATAGTCAAGATTACTTTAAGATTTAGGAGATATTTTGTACCGGCAATTCCCCCATTTGCCTCATTTTTGGAAAACCTCTTTTAAGTCTTTTTCAGTAGTTCTCAGAAAACTTTTCTTCAAGTCATTTCTTTTTAAGAACTTACTTTTCTTCAAATAAGATATGTATAACCTTTCTAGGAAAGGCAGAAAAGTAGCTTCTCCCTTCCTTTTCTATTGGTCATAACTAACAATTCCTTTCTTTTTTGAATTTTTATTGTGGTAAAGTATACATATATGAATTTGTGATTGTAAGTGACAATTCAGTGGTTTTAAGTAAATCCACAATGTTGTAAAACCATCAATACTATCTGTTTTCAAAGCTTTTTATCACCCTGAGCAGAACTCTGTAATCTCTGTAGCCATGAAGCAATAACTCCTCTTGCTCCCAGCTCCTGGTAACCGCTGATCTACTTACCATCTTTATGAATTTGCCTATTCTAGATATTGCATATGAGCAGAATCATACTATATATGTCCTTTTTTTTTTACTGGCTTATTTTATTTAGCAATGATGTGTCAAGGTTCATCCATGTTTAACATACATCAGAACTTCTTTCCTTTTTAGAGCTGAATAATACTCTACTATGCACACCAGATTGTATTTATCCATTTGTCTGTTGATAGACACTTGGCTTGTTTCCACTTTTTGACTATTGTGAATAACACTGCCATGAATATTGTTGTATCTGAGTCCCTGTTCTCCATTTTCTCCATCCTTTAGGATATAAAGCCAGGTGAGGAACTGCTTGAGCATATGCTAAATCTGTGTTGAACTTTTTGAGGAGCTTTTGAACTATTTTCTACAATAGCCACACCATTTTACATTCCCACCAGCAATGCACAATGGGTATAATTTCTTCATGTCCTTGCCAACGTTTATTTTCCATATTTTTGTTTTGTTTTCTTTTGTTTTTATTAAGGCCATCCCAGTAAGTGTGAAGTGGTATCTCATGGTTTTGATTTGCATTTCTCCTGTGACTAATGATGTTGAGTAGGTTTTCATGTGCTTATCAGTTATTTGTGTATCTTCTTTGGAGAAATGTCTATTTGAGGCCCTTGCCCAGTTTTTAAAAGTAGACTTTTTTACTTAGAGAAGTTTTAGGTTCACAGAAAAATTGAGTGGAAGGTACAGAGATTTCCCATATAACCCTTACTCCCACATACACACAGCCTCCCCCACTATCAAAATTTCACACCAGGGTATTACATTTGTTATAATTAATGACCCACATTGACACATCATTATCAACCAAAGTCCTTAGTTTACATTAGGGTTCACGCTTGGTGTTGTACATTCAATGGGTTTTGATAAATGTATAGTGACATATATTAATCAGTGTACTATCATGAAGAATAAATTCACTGCCCTGGAAGTCCTCTGTGTTCTGCCTACTGTTCCCTTCCCCCACCCCCCATCCCCAACAATGACAGGCACTCTCTTCATAGTTTTGCCTTTTCCAGGATGTTACATGGTTGGAATCATATAGTATGTAGTCTTTTCAGAGTCACTTCTTTCACTGAGTAATATGTACTTAAATTTCCTCCATGTCTTTTGATGGGTTGGTAGCTCATTTCCTGTTAAACCTGAATATTTGATTGTCTGGCTGTATGCAGTTTATTTATTCACCTACTGAAGGACGTCTTTGTTGCTTCCAAGTTTTAGCAATTAAGAATAAAGTTCCTATACAGGTTTCTCCCACTACCCCAAAGCAGAGTGTTCCTATGAAACCTTTCGTAAGTCAAAATGGCGGAAAGCCAAGAGTATCTCCTGCTTTCTGAAAGTTCACCTTATGCCACTTTGCTTTCCCAAAAACCTACATTAGTATGGTAATAGTTGTTCTCATAAAAACAAAAATCCTCTTCAGATTTATCTCGGTTAGTGAAAACAGTTACTAATGTAGGTCTTTGGTAAAAGTGAAGTGGAATAATGCAGAATTTCAAAAGTGGAGGATACCTATAAACATTCCTGTGCTTGTTTTCTGTGAGGACATAAGTTTTCAACTTTTTTGGGTAGATATCAGGAAACACAATTGTTGGATCATATGATAAGAGTATATTTTTCGTGTTCAAAGTTGGCTGTACCATTTTTCATTCCCACAAGTAGTGAATTAATTTTTCTCATACATATTTTACACATATTTGGTTTGATTTATACCTAAGTATTTCAGTTTTTTTGATGCTAATGTAAATGGTATTGCATTTTCAATTTCAAATTCCACTTGTTCATTGATAGTAGATAGGAGAGTGATTGACTTTTGTATATTAACTTTGTATCCTGCAGCCTTGCTATAAATGCTTATTAGTTCCCAGAGGTGTTTTTGTCAATTCTCTTAGATTTTCTACATAGGAAATCATGTCATCTGCAAACAAAGGCAGTTTTATATATTTTTTCCCAGTCTGTATATCCTTTATTCCTTTTTTTTTAAATCTTCTTCCATCAGCTAGGACTAACAGTGCAATGTTGAGAGGAATGATGAGATGGGACATTCTTGTTTTGTTTCTCATCTAGTGGGAAAGCTTCTAGTTTCTCACCATTATGTATGGTGTTAGCTGTAGGATTTTTGTAGATGTTTTCATTAGCTATCTGAAATTATTTATATCAATCTTTAAAAATAAATCCAATATATTTCTTACACAGTAAAATTTATCCTGCGACTATTTTTGCCTAATCAGTACAAAGGACTTTGAAGTGTAGTTTGCTCTTTGAGAACCAGATTTCTACTACCCTGACCCCCACGTTCTTCTCCTCTCTGTCTCATGGAAGCTTATCAAGGCTTCTTTTGCAACAAATCTATCCTAACCTTCTAGTTTCTTGTAACTAACTTATCCATTCCCCATCTCCCTGAGAATGAATTGTCACATTAATGCTTTCTTCAGAGTATCCCACTTCTTAAAGCTTATAAGCTTGCAGTATGTTAAAACAATGATTTCCTCATAAATATCATCATTCTAGGTTAATAGCAACACTTAACCTACATTAGCAGTGGTGTAGTGATCAGAAAACAAGCTGAGTGTAGATATTAGATTTATTGGCCCTGTTCAGAATTTCAAGCAGTGCTGTATAATACCTGCTCATATTCTGGCATGACAATTATATGATAGTGGGTATTTTTCTAATTAGCCTGATTGTATTGTGTATATCACCGTATAAAATAAATAAATGGCTAAGATGCAAAAGAGAGGAAACATAGCTGCAAATTAAGACATATTGTTAGTGTCTTTCCATCTCTTCTTTTTTTAAAGAATGACTATATGCTTGCTCTTTTTATAGGTATAACTTGTAAGAAGAAAAGAGAAGATCATAATTGAGATTAAAAATTCAGTACATGAAAAAAATGTGAGAATTATTTTAATACATTAAATTCCACGATGATATAATTCATGGTAAATAATTTGGCATCATGGCAATTCTGAGCTGGCGTGTTAGAGTAACTAACCTCTCAGCTAACACCCCAGGGCATGTGTTTAGACATTTGAGGCTTAGTACTGGTTCTTCGGAGAATATTGTCTCTCAAAGCCATTCCCCAAGGATTCCCTTTCCCACCCCCACCCTCTTTTAAGCTGGTGATGGCAACAGTCCCAGGAGGCTTCTGTTTTGCTTCCACAGCTTTGCGACTGTCACTGCTTCTATGAAGAGACTACTTAAAGAACTCATACCTATCTTCAGCACCAGGCTCGCCAAAACTGGAGCTGTGCCATCTCTTTAAGAAATAGGCCCCTCTCTTGCCTTGACATTTGGTTATTCTTGCTGTGACTATAAGAAATCATGGAATAAATCAAGACAAAGCATGCTAATGTAAACATGAACTTTCAAAAAACTGTAATAGTATAACTATTACTGAACAGTTGTTTAAATTATTCCCACATCAAGTACAAAACTGAAGGCAGTTAACTCTAAGGCATAATAATTTCTACTTTTTTCCGAAAAGGAGCATATTCAAGCTGTCATTATATGCTAAGGACCATTTCCCTAAAAATTGGGGGAATGTTGTGCATCTATCTGTAATTATGCTGCTTCCACAAAACATTTCTCCATAGATCCAAGAAGTAGTACACCATCTGGAAACCTAGTCATTTCAAATTCAGTATATCTGCTAATTATTATGGTATAGGCCTTCCAGATACAATTTTAGGGATTCCAAAAGCATTTTGCTAATGATTAACTGTGAACATTTCTGCCCATTACGTGTTACTAAATCATGCCATCTCTGTCTTTTAATTTTATAATTACTTGGAGAAATACATTACTTAAAAGTATAGGTGGGTTTTAATTTAAGCAAACATAAAAAATTATGTAAGAATAAATCAAAGTGTGACTACTTATTTTACAGAAAAGAAATGAACGAAACATTGGTTTAGATTAGGGGTTGGTAAACTCTCACCGGTAGACTAAATCCAGCCCACCACCTGTTTTTGTAAATAAAGTTTTACTGGAACATAGCCATGTCCACTCATTTACATTTTGTCTAAAGGCTGCTTTCCTGATAAGGGCAGTGTTAAGTAGTTGCAACAGACCATATGGCTTGCAAAGCCTAAAGTTTTTACTATCTGGTTCTTTACAGAAAAAGTTTGTTGACCTCTGGCTTAGATTTTAAAATAGGAATATTTTAAGCCATAGGCATTTCTGATGAATTAATGGATTTTCTTGATAAAAGTTAAGCTTGCTCATGATATTTTGAGACTGCATGTATTATTTATGGGGAGAATCACCAATGCTTACAGTGACTTTAAAAGGTTTCATTTCCTTTTAATGCAGGTCATTGGCTAATATTCAATTAAATGATAAGAGAAGATGGCTCATTCTAATCCCCATTCTTTTATTCTCCCCTCTAGGTATTAAAGGTGGAATTGTTTCTTCATACGCAGAAATCTGTGTTTATATTTCATATCAGTGGATTGGCGGGGGTGGGGAAGGTGAGGGGCAGCGGAAAGAATAAACTGACATTGGGTTTTTCATGTTTGTCAATACCCACTACTTTCTTGCTCCCTCACTATACAGGATGCAGATACACTACACTGATGTCGAACACTCCAGCCGTGGATCACTGCAGTCCTCTCTTTTCTGCTCCTGTACCCAGGCTGCTTTACAGTGTTGGAAAAAACTGTGCAGTTTGCCAGCACCATACACTCACGACTTTTCTGTAACTTCAGCCAGGCTTTCCTAGAACCTTTGTCCGTATCTCTAGTCAGATCCATTTCCCACGCCTACAGGAGTTAATGTACAACTTCACAACTTTTCTCCTCTCATGAACCGCTTTTAAGAGCTCATCTTCACCCGCTCTGTTATCAAACGGGAACTTCCCCGATGCCCACCTCCAACACGCACTAAATCTCTAAAACGAATTTGTACCTGTTTTTCTTCAATTTTGAGATGAAACAGATCATGTTGTCAAATCAGACTCCCATGATCAAAGCTCCTGTCCCTTATGAAACTTGCTGATAATTTCAAGTATTTGGGAGGCATAGATAAAACAGAAAGAGGTCAAAGACCACCAACATGGCTCCCCATATTCAGTACTTCATGCATAAAACACCTGCCCTTACCCTTTGCCCCTAATTTCACCCCAACCTTTTTTAGTAACCCACTCTCCCTCAGTTCAGATAATGCTTCTCATTTGTCAAAACTCAGTTTAGATGCCACTTCTTTCAGTAAAACTTCCCTGAGTCTCTGGAAGGAGTTGCTGAACCTATATGCCCTATGCACCATTGCATCACAATACAACCGCTTCAGGTTGTATTGTAATTGTTTTTCTGTCTCTCTTCTGGATGGTCAGCAATTTGTGAGTGGAGACATTTTTTTCTTCTGTGTCTCTAGCCACTAGCTTTGTGCCTGCACCAAATTAGATGTTTAAGAAATGCTTATTAAAGGATAAAAATATTAAGGATCTTTGCCCTCTGATAAACTATACAAGTATGTGCAAAGTGAGAAAAGCCACATAGGAAGAAACAATTAAAATACAATAGAATAAAAGTTATTCCATATGCAAAAAGCTATAGGAATATCAGAGGGAATTACTAACTCTGTTCCAGGGAATCGTAGAGAAAATCATAAAGGCAAAGGAGAAATAAAGCTGCATTTTGAAGAGAGAATAGATTTTTGCCAGGCATAGATGAGGGGAAAGGATGTGTTGGGCAGGGAAAACAGTAGATCTGAAATCATCATTATCATTCTGGAGTACTCATATATAACGATGAGACTTAGGTACATCATGTGATAAATTATTCAAGTTTCATGCTTTTGTTTAGTTATAGAAAGCATCTGGTATTTCAGTATTTATAAAGGAAGTGAATTTAGTCTAACATTTATATTATTGGATGATGAAAGTATTTTTAAAATCAGTGTATAACTTGAAGAGAGTTTTTTTGTGTATGGATCATTATGCAATGATTATTACAGATGTACTGTGAATTATTGATTTAGCAAGCAATTGAGTTTTAAAAGTGCTGAAACTAAATTTGTAAGCATTTTAGTTTTTATGATTCATGCATCTGAGTATACAAACCAGTTATTTATATTTGAAAGAAAAACAAATATGGTTATTAATCAAATAGCAAAGGCAAGTTTTCCATCAATTGTCCTAAAGTTCATGATACCCTCAGAACCATAAGGTAAACTTTTACTATGAAAAAGAAAAGACAGTTGTCTAAAAGAAGCCAAAGACATATGAACTGGTTTTAAGAGTGAGTACTGCTATGGTCTGAATGTTTGTGTCCCTTAAAATTCATATGTTGAAATTGTAACCCCAAAATGATGATATTAGGAGGCGGGGCCTTGCGAGGTGATTAGGTCATGAGAGCTCTGCCCTCACCAATGGAATCAGTACCCTTATACAAAAGGCCTGAGAGGACGCGCTCACGCTGTCCTCCATGTGAGGACATAGTAAAACGATGGCGTAACTGCCTGTGCCTTGATCTTGGACTTATCAGACTTCCGAACTGTGAGAAATAAATTTCTGTTGTTTATAAGCAACCTAGTTTATGGTATTTTGTTACAGCAACCCAACAACTGAGACAATACTTTATATAGCAGCTGATATATACAGAGGGTGCCCCATAATATATATATATATATATATATATATATATATATATATATATATATATATATACACACACATATTAAGAAAGGATAACTGTATTAAAATTGTAATGCTCAATATATACCGATAACAAAAGATGAATACAAGTCATGTTTGACTTCTGCAATTACAAGAGGTGCTCAAAGTGGTTGCCATCAGCGTCCAGACACTTCTGATTATGGCAAACAACAGCTTGAGCAACATTGACCAAAGTGTCTACCTGTATTCATTTTTTGTCACCCCAGGTATATACTGTATTTTCCTGTGTATAATGCGCACTTTTCTCCCTAAATTTGTGAGGGAAAAATAAAGATGTGCATTATACATGGGTAGTAGTAATTCTGTATCTGTATAAATGTTTTTAATTCTTTTATTTATGCTTGTGAGTTAAAAGTGTAACTCTAGAAATCAATAACAGCATTTGTATGCTAAATAACACCCTGGAATATGATAATAGGTTTTGTTGAACTTACTATGAACTTGCAACAAAAGTACTTTTGGCCAACGATTCAACAAAATGAAAGGAAGAGGGATGTATTGTTGTCCACAGAATAAGTTATTCTGACTTGATAAGATAGGTGATGCTGACTTTGTTACTGTAGGGTGAACAGTGCGACATTTCTTTTTGTACACTTTAGGCAGGAGCTAGCAATCTAGCTGATATTTTTACAAAAATTATTGGAAAATCCCTTGGAAAATTAAAATGAAAATTTTTTCCCTGAAAGTTTGGGCCAAAAACATGGGTGCACATTATACACAGGAGCGCATTATACATGGCAATATATATATATATATATATATATATATATATATATATATATGTAGCAAAATTTCAAAATTATATGTAGTGAATTATAATTTGCAACAAGAACCATATGACTGACTGATTGTTGACATTATTGATGATTTAACATTTATTACTGACCAAGTGTGGCAAATAAATGGGCTGGGAGATGGCACAGGAGAAACCTAGGGATTATGAAAGTTCCCTGTGCTCTTAGTATTTATCCAAACAACTGTTTGCAGGTTCTCAGGCTTCTGGAGGAACACAGCATGGGGTCCACAGGAACATTAAATACCAGGAACTCCAGGCCCTGACCAGAGGATTCCACATCCTACATCTATGGGGAAACTAAAGAGACAACGATATACAATGGAAATAGTGTAGAAAGGACTTGAACGAACCACTGGAACAGTGATTTTCAACTATAGGTAATTTTGTCCCCCATCCCCCACCTTGCCCTAAGGAATATTTGGCAATGTCTGGAGATATATTTAATTGTCAGAAGTGAAGGATGCTACTGGTATTTAGTGGGTAAAGGCCAGGAATGCTGCTACATACCCTATAATGAACAGGAAACACCTCACAACAAAGAATTATTCAGCCCCAAATTTCAATAGTGCTTATATCAAGAAGCTCTGCACTAGAACATTGTTGATTGCAGATTTCTTTTGAATGTTAAAAAGCAAAAAAAAATGGGTAAGAAATTAATTAACATTACCTTTTAGATTATGTATAAATGAAAAACATTGTTTTAGAAGTTATACAACATGGAAATTTTATTTGGCAAATGCAAAACAGTATAAAGAAAAAAATAAAAATCACTTATAGTCCTAACATCCAGATATAACCACTATTACATTTAAAAATTTATTTATAGTAATTTTTGAACAAGTAGGTTCAAAAGGCACTATTAATCAGATGTCGAATCTGCTGCATTGGAGGAGGGTAAGCTATTAAGATTAATTGCCAAAAATAACTTGAGAGAAGTTAGTAAATTTAAAGCAGAAATGTTTGGGTTAATGAGAACTTACAAAGAGACAAACAAGAAGAGAGGGGGCCAAGATCATATGTACTTTGAATGACTTGAGTAGAGTTGAGTGTCTGTAGTGACAAAAAAATGCATGCCCCACTGCCTATGTTTCTAGCAGTGGGGCTAGTATCTCATAAAAATGTTTAATGAGGAAATAGAATCAAACCAAACAAACACTTGCAAATGAAATAAATAGTAGAATGGATGTCTTAGCTGGCAGGGAAGAAGAGTCTGTGCTACAGTCAGAGTATGAGATCTTTGGGGGACGAGTTTGCATTAGGTGCAGATTGGTTTAAGTAGACCTGCATGAAAGAGAACTTCTGGATATGGCATGCATTTGTTTCTTCCCATTGTTTGTCTCAACCTGTGCCAATAATCCTAGCAATTAAAAATTCACATATTTTAATCTGTTCTAATTACTGCCATTGCTGCAGAAGATACTTTGTACTAGGAAATGGCAGGGTTTTTTTGTTGTTGTTTTTTCCCCTTGGAGGCCTATGTCAATTCCTGTAAATTGAAATAATTGTAACAGTCACTATAAAAGACTTCCTATTGTCCAGATCAGAGGCATAATGGGAATAATCCAAGTAGTTAACAACATATACTGTGTGAGTAAATACACATGTATTCTAATTAGGTCATTTAAAAAGTTGGGTCATAAAGCATAGAGATTTTGATGTCTGTTTTTTCACTGAGCAATATGCCATGAGCATTTTCTCATTCCATTAGTCTTCCAAACATAATTTTATCATTTTCTATGCACAAAATTCATCACCTAGCTCTACCATGATTTATTTAACTAATCCCTATTGTTGAACATATAAGCTGCTTATTACTCTTCTCTATTATAAAATACAACACACCAAGCATCATTATACAATATTTTGATAAAATGCATTTAGAAATAAATGTTGGGTAGACAAGCAGCATATTGGACTTTTATATTGTTAACAGATTTATTGGGGTATTATTTATATAAGACTCACCCAATTTAAATGTACAATTCAATGATTTTTAGTATATTTACAGAGCTGGGCAACCATCATGACAATACAATTTTAGAACATTTCTATCACTCCATAACAAATTCTTGTGCCCACTTATAGCCATTCCCCATTCCCACCCCTAGCCTTGAACAAACACTAATCTATTTTCTATCTCTATAGATTTGCCTTTTTTGGACATTTCATATAAATAGAATCATATACTATGTGTTCTTGTGTGTCTGGCTTCTTTCACTAAGCATAATGCTTCTGAGGTTCATCTGTTTTGTTGCATGTATCAGTACTTCATTCTACACTGGACTTTTAAAGTTTTTAAATTCTACAATTGGATATTTACCTATCAACAGCATGTACATGTCTTCAGATAATTTTGCTAAGAAGCTTCTGATGTGTCTCATTATCCAACGTACAGGCTTGATGTTGGGTCTTGGCTGAGTGCCCACATGCCTCTTATTCACCAGGATGTGTGGTTAGTGACCTTTATTTTAATACATAAATACAGTTTAGGGCCTAAGAATTTCTCTGTTCTTCCCAGTTGGAATGCACACAATTTTTTCCTGCATTCGTTTTTTTTTCTTCTAGTCATGATATAGCTACTCTAGACTTAAAACTGGTTGATCAAAAAACAAAATGTATTCGTTTGATTTGCAACTTTAACCTACCTAAAGCCACTTTGCTGATGACAAGGCATGGGTTTGATTTTCTAAGGTAATACGTCAAGAGACACAAACATATTTTTTAAAGAAGTCATCTTTTAAAAAGCCAATAGTCAAGAGAATGTAAATGAAAATTTATTGGAGTTCAATTGACTAAAACCTCATAATTAAGAGTTAGCAAAACAGTACGATGGCCCAGGTTGTGTTCTAAGACATCTGAGGAGAAGGAATAATTTTTGGAAATATTATTAAATGTCAAATAAATAAAATGTCATAGAAAATGTTAAGTGTTTCCCAAAACAATAACTAAGAATACAGCTAAAGCAGTGTGGTACACAGTACAATGGCCCCCTAAATTATGCGCTTCCTGATCCCCAGAAGCTGTGAATGTTATCTTTTATGGCAGAGAATTTGGCAGATGTGATAAATTAAGGCTCTTGAGATGAGGAGATTACTCTGGATTAACTGGGTAAATCTGATGTAATCACAAAGCTCCTGATAAGGGAAATAGGGAGGTAGGAGAGTAAGAGATGTGATAATGGAAGCGAATCTGAGTCATGCTGAACGATGGATCAAAGAATGCAGCTTCTGAAAGAGAACCTGGGAACACACCCCCAAGACCTGAACCTGGGTCAGGGCCTGACTTGTCCTCACAAAGCTCTGAATCTCAAACATTCCACATCTCTCTACCCTCTGTTTCTCGAACACAAACTACCCTAAAATGGCTAACTCCAGTTTACCTTCAAGACAGGGCTTACCTAAAGTATAATTTAAGTGCCCCTTGGTCCTATGTTTCACTTTGCCTTCTCATATGTGATTGAAATGGGTATTATCAGACAGAACTAGTTTTACATATTGCTTATACTCATTTCCAACTGACATGGTAAACAAGTAATATAACATATTTCAATTTTAGTGTCTTCATCTGAAAAATGAGAAAATATTACTACTTATTTCATGGAGTTGCTAAGCAGATCAATGAAGCATAATATCTGGTTCTTAGACAGCCATCAAAAACAGTAACCATTAATGTTATCACCACGACCACCACCACCATCACCACCATCATCAGAAAGCCTTTAGTGCCTAGCACACAATAAATGCTATGTAAGTGTTTTTGATGTAAATAAAAACAAAGGAGAAATCAGACAAGGCATGGAAATAGGTAACTCTGAAGACAAAAATCCATAGACTTCACACAGACTTGCTGATGGCTGGCTCTTCTTATGGGCAGATTTGCTGTGACAAATAAAAGCTGCACACAGGGGATTCCATCCTGCTTAGCTGTGCAACCACTTACTTTACCAGCTTTAAATAAAGTATGATTATTTTAAATAGCACTTCTGGAGTTTACTTAATGGAATTAACAATAATTTGGTGTGTTTTCCTATATGATCAGATCATTGTAATTACAGAAAGATTTTAAGAAAAACTTTATTTGCTTCATAAACAAACAAAAAATATACTTCTGTGCATAGTTTTTTTTTTTTTTTTTTTTTCACTAAAATATCCCTTCATTTTCTCAGGTTACTTTTATTTCTTCCTATAACACATAGTCTTAATATATTGTGCACTTAGACTTGACTTGATTCACTCATTTTCTACAATGGTTTGTGTCTTCAATATCAAGTATGCAATAGTGACTAATTTTTGCACAGGAAAATGTCAGTGTACTTTTCAGGCTAAATGTATTGGACTAATCATTTGCATCAACTTGTATCCAAGTGGCTGGTTGTTCTCTTCAAAGATGGTGTTATATTAGGGGCTCAGTATTTGTCTTTGTTTCTGGTACACTGGATACTTAGCAGCAGAAGGGCAAGATCAGTCTTGTTGAGTGGCAAGAAAAATACTGTTGGGTTTTATGCATACTCGCCATCTAAACCCCATGATTACTCTGTTCATGAGTTCATTAGGCCGGCCTTCAGATGATCAATGACAGAGGATGACGGACATTCACTGGCTGAATCATGTCCACTCAACTGTTTAGTACCTCTTATCTGGTGGATGCTCTGATGGTCATTAACATGTGGTACAAGCACCTCATACTTTGTGCCCACTTGCATAGTTTCATCTCCATTGCCTCTTATCCAGATTTCCTTGTTCCAAATTTTCCAATATTTCTCCTTCCATGCATATTAACCAAAAATATATGGCATTCATCTATTTATGTGACTCTATATATTTCTTACCTTGGGCTAACATTTTTCCACACAAAGTGAAAGACTAATTGTACTGCTCAAATTCCTGACTACTGAGAGGATTTTATTTTACTGCTATCTTTCAGGGTCACCCCTAAGACCCACCCACTTGCAAGAACGACCTACACATGAACCATGTTCAGTTTGTTGTTGTTTTTCCCTCCTCAATTAAATGGAAATAAAGGACGTATGCAGCCACAGTTGTGAGCTGTTAGACAACATGGGATTTGGGCCAGCTGTTCATACAGCATATTTGTGTCCTCTGGCCCTGCTTATGCCTAATAACAGAGAGCTCTACATTGTAGAAGTATTACTTCTGGACCTATGGCCTTATGACATAATGGAACTGGTATAACTCAGATTGTGATGACCAGTTTTGGCTGCACGGTCACTTGGTGTCCCATGGTCAGTGTGCTCCATCCCTACCAGGAATCAGTGTCATGCCAAGAGCTGTTTTTCTTCAGTGTCTAATTGGCTGCTTCAGACAGCAGGGCCTTTGTCAAGAACCATAGAGGTCAATATTGTGATTCTCTCTTCTTGGAGGGTGACACATGGCATCATTTCCCTCCACATATATCTGTATCTACCTTGTTTCTGATGTTTAAACACTACCCGACCTCTATAATTTTGGGATTCTATTATACTCATTTCTGTCAGGGAGCCCAGTCCTATAATAGCATCTCCTACTGTCAGCTCTGACCTAGCGAGAACAGTGCCATTGAACTTTTTTAAGATGCTACTGCCCTTTTCACCAGCTTATTGGTTATTTCTTTGATAAATGGAATGTCCTCCAGGCTTTTGTTCAGAAGCTATCTGGCTGTTCGTTTTTATGACCTTATATGGTATATCCATGCTAGCTTTCTTTTTTCTCTGAGTCTCTTGCTCCTTTCTTCCACTCTCTGCCCCAGCAGTTTTGATACTTTTAGCTCATTTATTATGTTTTTTCACTTTCTCCATACTTCTAAGAGCCAGGAATATGTCAACACTGTCTCCCAAAATCCTTGCCAGGGTGTTATGTCCTATGTCATGAGGAAGTGTTTCTGTATTCATGTCAATAAACTCTCTGTTATCCAACTTTATGTTCAGCCCTGCTTGATCCAGCACATTCAGGATTTCGTCCCATATGTACTTTCTCAGCTCTTGCTGGTGCTGGGTAGGTACTATAAATCCTTCAGTTTATAGTCCCTGCTCTCTCTTAGCAGGCCCAGCATGACCCTCACTGGGTTATATTGTACCTAACCCTAGTTACTTTTAGTCTGGCAGCCAAAAGAGAGGCAAAGTAATATCTTATGTCTTCAAGAAAGGGGAACCCTAGCATATAGCACAAAGGAGTGGGCCACTTTGTCCAGCTCAGAGAGCTCACGGTTCTCTGGGGATTCAGTCATTCTGAGTGTACACACTCAGTTCTCATCCCATATCTCATGGGCACATATCTCTTGATTCAGGCTCTGATCATGGTGTAGCAGGCTTGCAGAATCTGGATTTCTACTACTACAGATTTCTACTACTCTTATAATTAAGTCCTGGGTCTGAATATCATCTTTGTTCTATTCTCCTGCTGCAGGAGATGAGACTTTTCATATGCTCCCAAGGAGGACCCTTGACTTTTATACCCAGACTTTAATTGATGATTAATCACCATCAGTCTTTCAATGTCTTTATCCAATGCATCAATCCAGCAGCAGCATCCAATTCCATAGTCTTTATAATCATGTTTGTCTCATGTCTCTCAAATGCCTGGAACATTGCACTCATCAGAGTAACCCTGTCCATTGGTATCTTATCCCAGCTCACTACCAATAAAAGTTTCAACAATTTTATTGTTGTTGACTAATAAGGGCTATACATATTATTTCTACTACTGATGCGCTCTCCATTGCCAGCTGGTCAGCAGGTGATTCAGCTCCAAATCTCATTGTTGAGCTGGCTTCCTTAGACCACTCCTGATAGCAAATGTTGTGGTGCAGGTTCCCAGAAAAACAGATTTGAAAACTCTATGATTAGCATGCAGGAGGTTTATTGTGTTATAGTTTTGAAAATACCTATGAGGGAGCAAGGAAGAATAAATTGTGTAGGGAGAAAATTTGAACTGACACACAGTTGACCATTGAATGCCACCAATTGCACAGGAATATCTAAAGTTAATATGCTGCCCACTTTACAAATAAACAGGTTGGATCTTTGTATTCTTGCAGCATTGACCAGTCATTGAATGAGGGCTTCCTCCATGGCAAGAATATAAAATGAGGCAGCTTTCTTAGAACACAATTGTGATCTATGAATAGCCAAACTCCTGGTGATAGTGGTAATAAGCGCCTGTATTCTGAAGGGGGATCTCAGTGAAACTATCCACTACAGTATGGATTACATTTTCAAAAACAGGGAGTACTGCATTCAAGATCTCTGTAGTAGAGTTCATTAAAAAAGATAAGATTAAGTTGGTGGATTGAGGACAACATGTAGGAACGAAAGTCTTAAAGGAAATGGGGATAATATTGTCATGGATGATAGAATTCCTTAGGACTTATTGATCCAGTGATTTCATGACTCAGTGATTCCATAATTTTATTATGCACATCTTTATTTTGAAGTGGGATTGTTATCTTTAGACTATATTCATTGCATGTGTTGTAGAATTACAACAGAGAAGGGGTAAAATATATAACTTAAACATTGTTTGAATGAAGTGTGTTCCAATGTAGAATAAAATAATGTACTATTTTGAAGACTAACTCCGTAAAGTTTTGTCTGCCTATCAAGGACCACATGCCAGCTCCTACCTCAGTGGCCAAGGTAATGCAATGCTCTGTGGTAAGGAGAAACGATGTTTGTCTCTTGGCTTAGGCAACCAAGCCCTAACGCTGATGCTGGGATCAATCCCCAGAGCCACAAGTTTGTAAAGGTGACATAGATGTAGATAACAGCACCATTTGAGATAAATAAGAAATAAATGTTATCAACTTTCTTGGCTTAAATTCTGAAATACTTATAGAGTCACAGAAGATTGCAAAAATAGTACATAGAGTCTCATGAACCATTACCCAGCTCCCCTTGATGGTGACATCTTATATAACTGTAGTAAAATATCAAAGCCAGTAAATTGATGGTGGTACAATATTGTTTACTAGACCTTATCTGATTTTCACCATTTTTTTGAACATACATTAGTGTATATGTATATGTGTGTGCGGTTTCCCCTTTCCCTCATTCTACTCCCTCTTCCCTATTCCCTGGCAAGCACTAATCTATTCACCATCACTATAATTTTATCATTTTTAGAATGTTATATAAAGAGAACCATATCACATGTGACCTTTTGGAATTATAGGCATAACTCATTTTATTGTGCTCCATTTATAGCACTTCTCAAATATTGCATTTTTTACAAATTGAACGTTTGCGGCAACCCTGCATCAAGCAAGTCTATTAGCACCATTTCCCAAACAGTCTAATGTGATGGTTAGCATTTTTTAGCAATATTTTTAATTAAGGTAGGTACATTGCTTTTATAGACATAATGCTAGTGCACATTTAATAGAGTATAGTATAGTGTAAGCATAACTTTCATATGAGCTGGGAAACTAGAAAATATGTGTGACTCACTTTATTGTGATATTTGCTGTATTGTGGTCGTCTGGAACCAAACCTATAGAATCTTCAAGGTATGCCTATATTTCTTTTCACTCATCATTCCCTCAAGACTGATCCAAATTGTTGCATGTATCAATAGTTTACTCATTACTGCTTAGTAGTATTCCATAGGTATGGCTGAACCAGATTTCTTTAACCATTCACCCAGAGGAGGAATTTTGGGTTGTTTGCAATTTTTTGCTACTATTAATAAAGCTACCATAAACGTTTATATATAGGTTTTTGCATGAACATATGTTTTTATTTTTCTGGGAATATGTTCAAGATTGTAGTTGTTGGGTCATTTGGTGAGTAAATGTTTAGTTTTATAAGAAAGTGCCAAACCATTTTCCAAAGTGACTATAACATTTTACATTCCCACCAGCAATATATGAGAGAGCCATTCTCTCTGCACCCTTGCCAGCATTTGGTATTATCACTATTTTTATTTTGGCTTTACTAATAGGTATGTAATGATATCTCATTGTGGTTTTAATTTGCATTTCCCTAATGGCTAATGATGTTGACAAATTGACAGGTATAACGCAAGTAAATTGGTTATATTAATACTTTTGATTTTCCTGCATATATCTTTTCATTATAATGACACTCTTAATTCACACACACACAAAACTTCTTCAACTATTTATTAAGTACTACCAGCTATCTATTATTCACTACCTTTTTGTACCTTATAATGTTAGAGATAGACTCTTAAAAAGTACTGGTAGAATCCTTAATTTTACATAGTAAGAAACTGAAGTATATAAATGTTAAGTCACTTGTTCAAGACTGTACCATTAAAGCTGGTCCCAGACTCCAGATGGCCAGTTTCTTGGTTCAGCACCCTTTTTTAACAGCATTATATCTTGATGTTTGGTCTTGTCAGCTAAACTGGATGTGTGTGTGTGTGTGTGTGTGTGTGTGTGTGTGTGTCTGTCTTTTTACCTCTTTCTGTATGAAGCATATTCTCCTGAACATAACAAGTGCTCAAAATAAGGTTATTTGTTCATTAATAGACTGAGAGTTACAAACATCTCTCCTTCAGCTTCATTTTTCAAACCTGTTGGTAGTCATATGCCTATCTTTCAAATACCAAGCTCTTGCTTGATTTTTCATTCCAGTTAAATTCTGTACCCCAGTGATGGGTGTGTATACATGTGTGTGGTTGATGAATGTCTTTAGGTTTACTACTTTCTCTAACACCCTGGCCTTCCTGTACCCTTAATCAGAGGGTACAAAGACATTATATGTTATTCTTTAACTTTGTAAAGCATTATAAGGTTCATCCAGCTAGATAGGTGAAAACTGCCCTGCCTGTGCTACCCCTTCACTGTAATGGTTCTCAAGCATTATAAATCATGATGCTGAGGGTCTGTAATATTTGAGTTTCATTGACTTTGAGGAAAGTGTACAGTTGGCTGTGGCAGAGAGAAGATAAAGATGCTCAGAGGAGCAGTAAGCAGGCAGTTTAATCGAGATGCTCTGCCTGCTTTTCTTTCCAACATATTATTGAGAGACAATAATGTGGATGGGGAGATATCTGACTCTTATATTACTTAGGAAGTAATTATGGAATATCAGCTAAATATGAAGGTACATAAAACTAAAATCAGGCTGAAAATGGTGCCAGTGAATTACAGATCTCCAAATTGTCAAAGAGTTGTAAGATTTGTGGTAATTATAATCAATGAGGAGGAGTTTAAAATTGTGATTTTTTGGGAAATGATAGAGTTTGTGTGCATTCAAAGTCTAAGGATTAGTCACGAAAATGGGTGCTGAATGGAGTAGATTTGAGAAGATCAAAATATGGAAAGGTCAAAGTGTTGAGTGGATCACCCATGGGAATGCTGGAGATATTTTCCATGAAAGCAGATCTTGGGATGAAATAGAAGAGTGTGAGCTAAAGTCTTAGGTAATTGAGAATGAGTGATCAAAAGACTGGTAGACTAATCCTAGAGAAAAGAAGAAAATGGTGTAAGTTAAAAAGTAGAAGAAATGTTATGAATTGGAGATAGAATGTTAATGTGGAATATGCACTGAAGGATCAAGGAAAATACTGGCTCCTCCTCTGGTCCTGAGGAACACAAGAAATGAGAAATTACAAGGACCTACACTAGACATGCTAAATAGTGTTCCAAAGGATATTAATAGTACCGTGTTTCCCAGAAAATAAGACCTAGCTGGACCATCAGCTCTAATGCATCTTTTGGAGCAAAAATTAATATAAGACCCAGTCTTATTTTAATATAAGACCTGGTCAATATAATATAATATAATATAATATAATATAATATAATATAATACCAGGTCTTATATTAGTTTTTGCTCCAAAAGATGCATTAGAGCTGATGGTCCGGCTAGGTCTTATTTTCGGGGAAACACGGTACCTACCCACTCCACTGTTGAAAGAAATAAATATGACAATGCATGTAGAATGTTTAGCTTAGGCTAGTAACACATCATATACTCAGTAAATAGTATTGCTATTAGAAAAATGCTGAGGATATTTCAAAAATATATAATTGTTTCCACTTTACAGATAAGAGAATTCAAACTCAGGTAGATTTAATGACCTCCTCAATTTTATAGTGCTAATTAGTGCCAGAATAAGGAGACAAGTCCCTACGTTTTTCTATCAGTTATTCCATTTGCTTGTAGGGGTTGTGGCTCTATGGACAGAAACAAGGTTCTTATCCTGGGGCTGGCCTGTGTGGGGTTTGGAATGCTCATCTCAAACTTGGAAATGGAAAATAGGAAACTACGCAAGAACTTGCCAGAAAACAGTCTCAGGGGTTGGGTTCAAGTCAGAGCTTTTTTAGGAAGAAGTGCTTGTTTAAATCTGTTGAGGTCTCTGTTGTAATAAAATATTATTTTAAGAAAAATATAATTAATAAATGCTAAATTTAGTAAACATGTTTTCCAGTTTTTTAAATTTTTTAGTGTTTATAATATAATATAGTCTTAGAAGTTATTATCTAAATCCATTCTCCACTGACGATGTTTTTACCTTTGTAGATAGGTAGAAGTTAACATTTCTTTTTAAGTCAATTCAATTTGTCCTACTCTTTAAGAGAATGATTGATTGTAAATGAAGGATCTCACTCATACAACTGGGAAGACGGCATTAAGTCTTTGGCACTTCAATCCAACCAGTGTAAACTCTGAGAAGACACTCAGAAGAAGATATCTAACAAATAGATAAGGCATCCTCATACTACCTAAAGTGAAAACTGAAGAATTCTCAAGAAGTTACTCAACGCAAAGAAGGAAATTGGAAGAGAACAGAATGTGGTAAAATTATGCACAAACATTGCCAATTAAGCATTCTAAGTTTGACTAATATGGAAGACAATCTCAGAAGAATGCCAAAGAGACCATGAACTCTGGTTTTGAATCAGGAGACAAACATTAAAAGGAAAGAACTCAAAGAAAGAATAGCTAGGAATATTAATTGCTTGGAAGAAGTATGTCCAATGCTAGTATGACTGCACCATAAGAGAACAGAATGATGTCCCTCCTAGGTCCAATGACAAATAATATTCCCACACATTGAATTCCTCATGAAATAAATGACAATTGTGGAACCTTACCAACAATCAGATTAAAATAGGTATTTAGCTGAATTTGAGCCAAAATATGCTATCCAGTTTTAGCCAAATACTTTCAGTGAAATCTCTTAAGAGCCAAATATTCTTTGAAGCCAAAAAGACTATATTTTTTGTAAATTACTATAACTATGTATAAATAGCATGACCATATAATTTATCATCCAAACTAGGATACTTTTAACTGAAAGGATATGCTGTTGATATAATGTCAGTACAATAGGTACAAACTCGGATGGTCCTAGACAAAACCAAACACATGATCACCTTATATATAAATGGTTCTTGTGTAATAGATTATCATGGTGCTCATGAAAACGGTGGTGAAAAATATATAGGTGGATGTGGTGATAACTTAAGACAAAACTCTAGGCTTACAGGTCCCTGGTTAGTGAAGATTGCATCTCAGTAGGTCTTCAAGATATCCTTAATGAGTTTTTTCAAAATCTTCTAGAAATTAAAAACAACTGACTATAACTTGAGCATACAGAATCCTGAAAACACAAATACTATGTGCTTATTCCTTGGAGTAGAAATTAATTAGTACTTCATCCTTAGTTCTTATCTTAGTATGCATGTGTATGTAAACTTCTGTTGATTATGCGTTAGTGGGTTCTTCGATTTTCTCGTTGTGGACAGAGCAACAAATGCCCCTTCAGCCCTCAGGCCGACCTTTGATAGAAGCAATCTTCAAAAGAAAAATCATGTCTTTTATTTTAAAGTTTAGTTAGAAAACATCATTTTGGTCAGAGGGATCAATTAGCAAATTAAATTAAAATATGTTTCTCTTTTTGAGAGTTTAGATGATGATAATGACAAAAATGATGAAAGTTTCTTGCAAACCCTCCCACACTACCTATCCCTCCCCCACAACACACACACACACACACACACACACACACACACAAATTCCCCATCTCAGTATATAGGACCACCACCCACCTACTGCTCAGTCCTGAATAGGAATCATTTGATACCTTGTCTTCACAAATCCCTCCCATCTCATCTGTCAGCCAGTCTCTAGGTTCTACTTGCAAAACACATCTTGTGTATGTCCGCTTTCTTCCATTCATACTGCACCACACAGTCCAAGCCACTTTAATTTCCCCTAAGCAGACGTCCTGCTCCTGTTCTTCCTTGCTGCCACCCATTTTCCTGCCACCCACAGGCAGAGGTATCTTTTCAGAAGTATAAAGCATATCATTGTATTCCCTGAGTAAGCTCTCCCGTGGCTTCCATTGCACAAGAATAAAATAGGACTTCTGGTAGTGGCTGACTGGGCCCTATATCAGCTCATGTC
The DNA here is from genome assembly GCF_036562045.2 of Rhinolophus sinicus. Taxonomy (NCBI): domain Eukaryota; kingdom Metazoa; phylum Chordata; class Mammalia; order Chiroptera; family Rhinolophidae; genus Rhinolophus; species Rhinolophus sinicus. The sequence goes on from NC_133755.1 coordinate 110,287,727, forward strand.
TTGCCATTTTCTCCTCTCCCCACAATGATCCCACATGACTGGCCTACTTTCTATTCCCCCAGAGCTTTGCCCTTTCCTGACTCAAGGCCTTGTCTCTAGCATGTTTCCTAACATTGTGAAACTCTGTGCCCCGCTCTTCTTAGGCTACATTCTTCTTATGCTTCAAATCTCTGCTCATATGACCCCTTCTTAGGATTTCCGTGACTACCTATCTTCCCACAGTTTACTCTCTATTAGATCTAGCAAATTATTTTCTTTAGCGATTATTATAATTCAACTGTTCTTGTGTGTTTATTTATTTATGCCTCTCTCCTCCAACTGCATTGTAAGCATCTAGAACTGAGGTTGACATTCTTTTTTTTTTTTCTGTAAAAAGGCAGATAGTAAATATTTTTAGGTTTTGCAGGACATATGGTCTCTGTTGCATCTACTCTACAATTGTAGCGTGAAAGCAGCTATAAATAATATATAAATCAATGGGTGTGGCTGTGTTTCAATAAAACTTTATTCACAAAAACGAGCTTTTGGCGGCTTTTGATTGACAGGCCATATTTTGCTAATTTCCTCTAGGGTCATTACTTTATATGGATTGTTCCGTCGCATATCCGCAGCACCCAGCACAAGGCAGGTGCAGCACATATTCACAACCTTTCATCCTTATCAAAACCCTGGAAGGTGAATACTGTTATTTCAGTTTTATAGATGAGCAAAAAAAGGCTCAGTGAGGTTTATTAATCCATCCAAACTCATATGGCTATCATGTTCATTTCCTAGGGCTGCTGTAGCAAAGTATCGCAAACCGCGGAAACTACTTAAAACAACAGAAATTTCTTCCCTCATAGTGTGGAGGCTAGAAATCCAAAATCAGTGTGTTAGCAGGGTCATGCTTCTTCCAAAGTCTCTAGATGAGGGTCGCTTCTTGCCTCTTCCAGCTTCTGGTGGCTACTTGTATTCCTTGGTTTGGGGCATTCCTTGGTTCTCAGTCTCTGCTTTCACCTGGCCTTCTTCTCAATGCGTCTTTCTTTATCTTCATATGGCCTTCTTTCTTGTATGTCTGTGCATTCTTTCCACTTATAAGGACACTAGTCATTGGATTTAGGTCTCATCCTAATGCAATGTGATGTCATTGTGACTGTAAAGGCCCATTTCCAAATAAGGTCACATTCTGAGGTTTTCAGTGAACATGAATTGCAGGAGGGTTGAGGGTGGGAGATAGTGTTAAGCCCACTAAAACTTTCATATGTTAGAGTGAGGATTTGAACTTGACTCCGTTTCAATGATTTTCCACTCCGAAGTTATAATCTCAGCTATTAAGTTAACAGTGGTGTCTAATTTTAGAGTTATTTTGAGAAATCATGTGATAGTATCAGTGGAAAAGAGAGCTAAGAAACTTACCTTAGAGGAGTGTATCTAAGTCATCGTTTCTGATTAGTACCCTGAACATAATGTTAGTGTTGACCTTAAGAGCACTTGATGCATAATTTATTAATAGAGATTTGAGGTATTTTTCTATAGATATCATTAGTTGAGCAAAGAGAAACACATTAGAAGTTTCACGGTCTCTCTAGTTAACATCTTTGAATATCAGGCTTGTAAGTCACAATTTTTTCCAAATCTTGTCTAAAGTATGTTTTCCCTTTTAGGGGAGAATGAAGTTCTGTTACACCCCAAATACATTTGGGAAATGCCAGGCCAAACAATGTAAAACAGATTTCTTACTGAAGTACATAATTGCTTCTTAACACTTTTATTTGTTAAGGTGTCTTGTGAATTTCTAGGAGGGAGGTAGTGTACATATTTTTCTAAATTTGTTGAACTTTATTTGTAGAGTTTATTTAGGAACTAATCACATGTACCACACACTTTGGTACACCTACTTTGGGTGTTTACTTGCTATCTAAGTTCAGATAAGTTCTGCTTTTCTGGAAATCAATTTGTATAAAATTTATATCTCTCTGGGATTTTAGAAATTTGTTGGTTTTGAACCCTTCCAAATTGGAGGAGATTCCTGACCAAGGGGAGACCCTGATGGGTTATACCATGGCAACTACTAATTTATTGGCCAATTAATTTACTCATCTTTTGTTTTTTCACTCACTGATTTCATATACTCTTACGGTGCCCAAGGAAATACTTGTGAACATAAAGATGATCGAGACCCGACTTCTTTTCATTAAGTCATCCAGATAATACACATCAACCAACATTTTCCAAAGTAATTTTAATAAATGGAAACTAACTTGTAATGGACTGAAATGTGCTCCCCTCCCTAAAAATTCATATGCTGCAGTTCTAATCCTTAGTACCTTGAAATGTGACTGTATTTGGAGACAGGACCTTTAAAGAGGTAATTAAAATTAAATGAGGTGATAAGGGTGGGGCCCTCATCCAATAGGAATGATGTGCTTCTCAGTAGAAGGAGAGATACCAGGGATGGACATGAACAGAGAAAAGGCCATGTGAGGACACAGCAAAAAGATGGCCATCTACAAGCAAAGGAGAGAGGTCTCGGAAAAATTAACGCTGCCAACATCTTTTTTTTTTTAAATTTTATTTAGTTTCAGGTGCACAAGGCAAAGCAATACTTAGACGTTTATCATTTATATCCCTCACACTCTGTGAACCCCCCTCCCCCTATCCACTATCCCTCTGACATCGCATAGAGCCATTACATTTCCACTGTCTCTATTCCTAATGCTGTACTCCGCTTCCTGTAACCATATACATATATATATATATATATATATATATATATATATATATAATTATAGTTGGCATTCATTATTGTTCAGCTTCAGGTGTACAGTGCAGAGATCAGGCATCTATATAACCCCTGAGGTGGTCTCCCAAATGGGACACGTGTCCATCGGATACCCTACAAAATCTTTACATTATTGATTACATTCCCAAATTAATTTTCAAAACCCCGTGGCCATCTTGTGGTTACTGACTATTTTCTAAACCCCTCACCTTCCCCACCCCCCGCCCATCTAGCAACCCTCAGTTTTTCCTCTATGTCTCCAAAACTGTTTCTGATTAGTTCATTCACTTATTCTTTTCTTTAGATTCCACATAAAAGTGAGATCATATGGTATTTGTCTTTCTCTGTCTGACTTATTTCACTTAACATAATGTTCTCTAGATCCATCCATGTTGTTGCAAATGATAAGATTTCTTTCTTCTTTATGAACACTGCCAACATCTTGATCTTGGACTTCTAGCATCCAGAACTGTAAGAAAATAATTTTTTGTTGTTTACACCACCCAGTCTATGGTATTTTATTATAGCAGCCCTAGCAAATAAAGCCCTACCACTGTTTATTGTTCACTGGGCCTTTGACTTCAAGAGTTTCATTCATTTAGTTTTAATGTTTACTGGGGATTATTCCTTTATTTGTACTTTAGAAGAATTTCATGAGGACCAACTTGATTGCACATCTTGCATCTCCGCATCGACTAGCGAAGAGACAGGCATCTGATAGAAGGAATATATCATCTACATTTCTACTCCTCTGTGTACATTAATAATTGAGAGGTGGCCTAATACATCTCTTGGAGAGAACAAGAAATAAGAAAAAGAGAACTATAAAGTCTTAGGCACATAGCTAGATATTTCAGATATGTCTCTTTAACTTTTTTTCTCTATTCTGAGGTAAATATCTTTCCTCCATTTTTCAGATGAGGAAAGAGAGGTTCATAGAGGATTACTGATTTCACCAAGGTCATAAAGTCATTGGTAGAGCCAGAATTCAAACTATTCCCACCGGAATATATGCTGGTCTGAGGGAAATAAGAACAATTTTTTAAAATGAAGAAAAGATGCTGATTAGAGTGTTTTCATTAATTGCTTAATGAAAGGAAAGAGAAAATCTGTTCAGGTAGCAGCACTTATGGAAAAGAACTGGAAATTCTAGTGGACTATGTGTTTATTTCAGTCAAAGCCTCATAACTTACATGGCTACCAAACAGTTTGGCCAATGTTAAGTTATGCAAATAGAAATAATGACTATAAAGCACCACTAAATGCCAGACACTGTTTTTGGTTCTTTCCATGAATCCCTGATACCACAAGTCTGGAAGGCTGGTGACAGAACATAAGTGTGTCCAATTGGTGGTGACTACAATGACCAGACTTTGAAATCATGCTACATGATTACTGGTTGAGTAAATTGGGAAGGTTTAGTCTGGAGAAAAATGAAGATGACATGATAGTTGTCTTAAATAGTTGAAAGATTTTCAGATAGAAAAGGGATTTCCACATAGGCATAGAATTGAGTATATTCAAACAGATGTGTCCATGCAGAAGCAACACAGCATTCAATGGGAGATCAAGTAGTTAAAATGTTACATTCCCTAAGCTTGGAGATTTTAGGATTTTTAGGGTTTGTAAATATCATCATCATCTTCTTCATTAACAAAGTTAGGCTTGGAGGAAAAAAAAATATTAGTGCTAGATCCCTTTTGGAAATAGAGAAAGAAATTCTCAAGAGAGAAACATTAATTATTTCATCACCATTGATTAAAAGAAAAGTGTTCTTCAATTTGAACCCTTCTCTTTTATAATTATATTAACAAAATTCAGGTTTCAAAGCCAATAACATTACATGCTTTGAAAGGATTGTCTATTTATTTGTGCCTTTATCAGCAAGAGAAGCTCATCTTAATGCCTATCATTGGGCCAGGCATTGAGCAGAAGCTTCTTACAATACGATGTGTTGGGTGTTTTACCTGGGATCAGTGTTTCTTGAGAAGCACCCACAGAGGCAAAGCAGTGAGTACACGATGATAGTCAGCATCATTAGAGGAATTAGAGTAGATAATTCGTTGGCAAGCACCAGAGAAGTGTGCTTATGTGATGTGATAGGGCTACCAGAGCCCAAACTGACAAATTAAAGAGTTGCCGTGTTTTGGTCATCTTGAGGATAAATTAGGATAAATTGCAGAACAGCCCTACTGAGGATGATCAAGAAAGATACTGCATACAGTGTCCCTAGAAAATCCAGGCTGTTGGAGGTGTGTGTGTGTGTGTGTGTGTGTGTGTGTGTGTGTTACAATCATTTAAAAAAATTACATTGTGGCTATGGACACTTGACTAGTAATGAGAAAGATCTGGTCTCAGGGGGAAAAAATGCATCCAGAAGTGTTCCATCCTACTACTCAGAACGCTGTGGGTGCTGAAATACTATTAACGCTCCACGATGAAGATGGTAGCGAGAATGATAATTAATGCAACCCATGGAAAAATAGGGCTAGGGAGGATGACATACACCAGAGACCAGGAGAGGGAGGATGACTCACGGGTGAGGGGTACCTGGGGATAGAGCGATGTGGTGTGCACGTTGGCGAGCGTAGGGAGAGCGGCTGGGGCACGCGTGGCTTGGACCTGGGGAGTGGGCGGGTGGGTGCCCGTGGGCGGAGCGGCTCCGGGACTGAGCAGCTGTCTGCGAGAGCAGCAGCATCACCCGGGAGCGAAACCTCCGAGACTCCGCCTAACAGACACCCAAACTCTCCATCTCCCTCCCGCAGCCCCAAACTGGAGGCAGCCGAGCCTGGGAGCAGCCTCGGCGGCGGCGGCGGCCCCAGCCCGGGTCCCGGCCCCGCCCCCGCCCCGCTCGCCCAGCCCGCGACTCGGGGATCGGCCGAGCCTGGCGAGAGCCCTCGCCCCCTCGCCGCGCCCGCCGCGCCTCTGCCAGCCCGCCCCCGCCGGCCGAGGCTGGGTTGCGGGAGGCGGCCGGGCAGCCCCGATCCTCGCTAGGGCGACCAAAACAAAGGCAGCATCCGGGGCTGGGTGGATGCAAACAACCATGAAAGACTGGGTTCGCTCAGTCCCCGGCTCTGCTGCTGCCGCTGCCGCTGCTCCTCCTCCTGCCGCCGCCGCCCGGAGGGCTCCGCTGTGAGGGGGAAGCAGGGGCGCAGCTGCTGGGCGTGAATCCGAAAGGTGAGAGCCCGAGAGCCAGAGGAAGGGGCGGGCAGGCCACGAAAATGTCCTCGGCCGCGGGGCCCCGCGGTCCTCGCCCACCCACGGTGCCTCCCCCCATGCAAGAGCTGCCCGACCTGAGCCACCTGACCGAGGAGGAGAGGAACATTATCATGGCAGTGATGGACCGGCAGAAGGAAGAGGAGGAAAAAGAAGAAGCCATGCTCAAGTAAGCCATCCCCAGCCGCACCATCCGTGCCTCCGTGCCTCCATCGGTCCATTCACCACTCACTCACCCAATCCTCTCAGCTGAGTGTGGGGGAGGGGCGGGCGAGGGTGCTGGGTGCAGGCAGAGGCGCCCGCCTGGGGGCCGGGGTCTCTGGGCTTGAGCAGGGAAGAGGTTATGGGGACAAGAGGAAGGAGGAGATGCCACCGAGCCCAGAGCCCAGGTGCTAGGAGAGGTTGGTTGGCTTGAGACTGGGTGCAGAGGAGGATTGAGTGGTCAGTGAACATCCTGGGGGTGGGATATGCACGAGCTGAGAACAGCTGATCCCACCCTAGTGGAAGGGCCCTGGGCTGGGAGCAGGTTAGGGGCAGGGGATGAGTAGAAGAAAGGGGCGGTGGGATGAAGAGGTGCTGAGAATAGCTCCTCTTTTCTTTCTGGAGTTGTTTAGCAGGTTGGGGTTACCCCAGTGAAGGGTGCCAATATTTATTTAAGAAAAATGCTTATTTTTAGTGTTCATTTTGGTACTCATTCATCTCACAGATCAAGGTTGGGTCTTTTTTTTGGGCAGTTGCCATCTTTGGTAACCTGCCTTCCTAGATTCTGTTTAACCTTTCGTTCAGTCTTTTTACACAGAATACTTGTGTGAAGACACATTTTCTTACCCATATGTAATGCCATTGTCAATGCAAAGTTTTTTAATAATGACAAAAGCTGTTGGGGACTCTGGCCTGAATAAAATACAGGTTCCTCTTTACTGGTTTCCAAGAAACCTCTGGGGCCTGCTCAGTTCCTGGTGGAAACAGTACAATAGGAAACTGGATATTTGCACAATCCCCCCTTCCTTAAAGCCCATCAACCCTTCAGGGGATGGCTGTCCAATGCCCCCTTTTCCTGTGTCTGAGGAGGGGATGGGGCTCATTGCTGGTGGTGCAGGCATGTGTGACACTGGTGTTGCTTCCTTTAGTCTCAGACAAAACTGCTTACAAGGTACTGGCATCTAGACTTGGTTTTCCTTGCTCCTTAGCATCATACTTAGAGTGGAGCTGAAGGGGACTTCAACCTTGCCTTCCCTTGGGAGGTCTTTACGTATTCAGGAAAGTTTCAACTCAGGGGTCAGGGAATTTAGAGACCTTGACTTCGACTAATTCCTTGGTGTCCCCTGGTTAGGCCAGAAGGTGTATCAGGGGGCAGAGGATTGGCATGAAGAGCCAAAGGGAACCTGTTGCATCTTGAGTTAGCTGATAGCAAAGAAGGGGCAAGCAGGAAACACAGGGAACAGCCAGGCACAGAGCACACCTAGCATGGCCTCTCCCCCACCCCTATGATTGCCTCCTGGTGAGAGGATGCTGCCACCAAAGGTTTCTTTATTTTTCCCTCAGTGCAGCTGTGCCTCACAGGAGAGGAATGGAGGGAGGCTGCATTCACAGACTGGTGGGTCCCCACCAGTGTGACTGCCACCCAGAAGGGAGACAGGAATACTGAGGGAGAGCTGTGGGTGCCAGGTCACAGCAGGAGAGTAGAAATCCAGTCATTCCTGCTCTTTCATTGTAGACTCAGAAAAGGGCCATTAACTCAGAAGGCCAGAGCAGGCCTGGTTCTGTAAAGAGCAGCAGGTTTCTGAATCCCTGCCTTTTCTTATCCAAAAAAAAAAAAAAAGAAGAAACATAAAAAAACTTTAAGCCTGCTGGATTGAGGGAAGCAGAACCCTTGTTAAGCTGCTGCCTGTCCCTAGTGGAACAATGACGTCCCTGGTGCTGCAGGCTTCCCCTCTTCTGAGATTGGAAGTAATGGATGGTGTCTGATGGTGCTGCTGTCTGTCTGTCTGGTTGTCAGTCTGTTTGTCCTCACTGGTTGCGGCCCCTGCCACCTGTTATGGGCACGTTATTTGCTGGTCAAGGTTTACAGGTTTGCTACTGTTCCTTTTGGTGTTTGCTGCAGACAGCAGATGAATGGAGGCCTCCAGCAGCCAGTGGAAAACATGAGCTGCTGCTTGTCAGGGTTTGAATAGGAAGGGGAAGAAGGCACAGTGCAAGTGGTGGCCATCACGCCCCTTCATTGGCTGTTTCAGGGTTGGCGGAGAGGGAGGGATTTGAAGTGGGAGAGGGTGAGTTTTAGGACAGAATCCCAAACCTGCTAAGTGCCTATGGACTGCAATGCAAATATTGTATGCATTTATATAGACAAAAATGAGGAGTATCCAACTGCTCATGTCTAAAACATCTTTCCCATTGCTGTTCCTGTGACTGCTGTCCACTGGCTTGCAAATATTGTTCCTTTATTGCAAGGATTCACACAATATCGTAGTATGTGATGCTGTTATACAACAGCCCTTATAATCCTGGACCTCTGCATTAACTTTATCAATCAGCCTCCTCTGCTAATGTCTTGGCCTATTGTGCAGTGGCAGATTGGTGAGGGTTTTGGAATCCCAGTTTGCTGCCATGTGAGTGTGTCAAATTGTCTGCAATTATTGGAACAGTGCTGTACTTTTTTCTAGAGGGCACTTTATGTCTTAAAAACTGGGGATCATAGGGCCTATTCAAATTATAGAATAATATATATGAACTTAATGACATATAGTTGTAAGTGGTGGCCTTTTCTAAACTTTGCATAACAATATATTGGAACACAGGCTGCTTTCCATAGGGCTTTGAAATATTTGTTAAATCAGAAATAAGTTTTTGTGGCAATGCTTGGTCCATCATATCACATATCTCACTAATTCCTTTCACAACAGGCCATACAAAGCTAAAGTACTGGTAATAGAGCAATTAGACCTAAAATTCACTTTTGTCATCACTGCAGAACAATCATTTGTGCTACCTACTGAACATGCTGTCTCTTTTTACAGTGTACAAAAATAAACATTACTACAGAGAAGATAGAAAACTAATGGGTAAACATGCCAAAGAAACATTATAAAATATCAATTAAAACTTATTTGTATAGTTTCATCAGCCTTGATTGTAAATTACTACTTGAATTTGGTCTTGATAAAGTTTTAAATACGTATAAATGGAAAAGAATAATCAAGCTACTTTCACGTCAAGATTTCAGATACATTTTATTCAAAATTATAAGTGCTTTATCATAAAAACTATTCATTTTGTTGGCAAAATACACTTGTTTTGAATACCATTGCCATGTAACTAGAAATAGCTGACTCCCACAAATAATTTTTAGTTGTTGATTTACTTATCTGAAAATAAGAGGTCTTTTCTTAATCTTAGTAAGGTTTTTGGGGTGTGTGTGTGTTCTGGAGACTTTTTGAAACCTAACTTCCTCAATAAATACCCCTTCAAGTAATTGTCACCAGATACCATGAGTCAATATATTACATGGGTTGGAAACTGCATTATCTGGACCTAAATCAGAGAAGATCTCATTAGATGTAAAATCACATTCCTTTTTTAATTTTTTTAAATAAAAGCTTCATAGAGAAAGGAACTACAGAATAGTAAGAGAAGAGAAAAAACATAGAAGTAGAGTTACAGAGATTTTTTGCATGTGGGAATTGAGAACCTTATTGGAATACTTAATAAAACTACTAACATTTATGGAGCATTTACCTCATGCTGGCCATTATTCTAAGTGGTCATTGACTCAAATGCCAAATAGCTGAACTATGCTCAGGTTTAATATATGTATATTTAAATCCTCACAACAGCCTGGGCAGAAGGTAAGTTAGGTCATATGATTCTCAAACCCTCATCCAATACTCAGAGAGTTCCAGTAATACCCTCACCTGACACATATAACATGACCCAATCAGGATTCAAAGCCAGATCTTTTATTTTAAGCCCAAGTATTTTCCCACACACTATGCTGTCCTTCTACCAAGAAGCTTGTACATTTTCCTTAAATTAATTTCTGCTCTTCCCTCAGTTTCAGAGAAGCGGTTTGGCAAAAGGTTAGGCTGATTAGGAAGTTCAGCTGATGATTCTAGGAGGACCTACAGCTGTACCCACACTCCTAATAGAGTTTTCCTGTGGATTGAGGGCAGGAGAATTGTTTCCAGTTCAAAGATAATAAAAAGCATCATGCTGTGTTGGGAAGATCACTAATTTTGGATCCAAGCGTTTAGTTCTAGTTCTGCCACTGACTGTGTAAATGTGGGCAAGAAAATTAAACTGAGGATCTAAGAGATTCTGTTTTTCTTAAAAATCCTGCAATTCATGGTGTGAAGTGATTTGTAGAGTATTGATTTGGGGCTTCTTCCTCTCTTCTTAAAAGGAAACCAAACTCTGACTTTTCAAACATCCGTAATATCCACTTTCTTCATGAGAGGAGAAAGTAGAAGGAGCAGAACTCTTGTAACTTAAGCTTTTTTCCCCTCCTATTTCTTCCTCCAACCAATTATCATATTGTGGCTTGAAATGTATTCATAAGGCTCAATATAAAAGACCCCAATTAGCATGTGGAAAAAGAAAAGTACACTGGGGCAGCTGGGGAGGGGTGAGGATACCGCCATGTATGCAGGTATCATGTTTTCCTTGGGGTTTGCAAAGATTTTCATAACTTACACCCAAAAATATTCTATCATGTTGCTGAGGCAGGATGAGTAAGAAGGAAAAAGAAAAAAGGCAAATAGTAATGAGAAAAAGTGGCTAAACCATGAACAGGCATCTGTTTCTACCGAGATGCGTGTTAAGTAGAACAAGAACAGAGGAGAAAGCTTACAACCTTTCACTTGGAATCTAGTCTCCTTTACACCATTAATGGACAGGGCTAAATTTAGGGAAGGTTAACCCTGAACTCTATTGGAGTTTTCCACTTTCAACAAGAACCAGTGTTAGTAAATGTGCATGGTCCGTACTGAGTTCTCAAATACTCATGGGGAAAACATAGAAAACGGAAGCCTAAAAAATGAAAGAAGTGAGGCATTAAAAAGAACGGAGGGTGACATAACCATGAGTTCACATTTTTGCCAACCTATTTTGACTTTCTTTTAACTTGTATGTATTTCTTCTTAACCAGAAGTGAGGGGGCACCATTGTTTAAGTAAATAGATGACTAAATTTGAAGTAGACTATGGAAACCAGTGTGGGCTATATGTGTTGCTGCTGACTTGAATAGAAACATATCTTGGGAGTGTTATTTGCTCAACTTGTCAAATGAGGAGAACAATTTGTGTTAAACATGTGTAGTAAGCTCCCTGGAAAGATATCAAACACAGGAATTCCAGAAATAATATTATTATTCTCCCACACTTGAAATAGCAGATGGACAGGTTGCTGTACCATGAATTATAAAGTCCATTGTGTTGCATGTCATTGATCTTTATGGGCTATTTTATATTTTTAAACAAATTTTTACATGCTATGAGTTGGATGGTTTAGAGCTGGTCCCAAGAGTTGAAGTGAATTTGCCTGAGCTACATGGCAACTAGAGTAATAGAACCTGGAACTCAAGTACATTGACTCTATGTCTTTAGTGTTCTTGCATGTCTTTTTAAAAGTGCATGAAGCTGTGAGAATTATGGTTGGTTTCCCTCTTCTGTTGGGGGAAGACTACCATTTCTTAGTGCCTTCTGTGTGTCAGGTTTTGGCTGGAGGATACTTCACATATTTTATTCTGCCTCATGTTCACCTGTTGATGAGAAGCCCACACTGTCAGTATTCTATTAGTTTTCTAATATTAGTGAAATTCCCAGAACTAGCTAGGTTCCTTCCTGACCCTTTGCTCATGGCATTTGATCTTGGAGTACAGAGAATAAAACTTCAAAGAAGCAGGAGAAGATTTTCACACATCTTAGTGGCATTTTCTCCCCTTTTCCAAGTTGTCCTGCTCCCAGTCTCTAGATCTGGCTGCAGGTGACTCATTAACCCCATGTGCATCTGGGGCTTTTCTGATCTGCTTGCTCTTTTGCTCACAGTGTTCTCTAATACCTTAGCATTTTCCCACCATTCTCCTCCACCATGAGATTATTTCTTCTCCCTACTATTGTTCTGAATTTTATTTATTAGGTAGGCTATTTATAACTAAGTATATGATATTCAATTCAACAATAAAATCATTGTTTCAGATATTTCAATTGGGTCAGGCATTGGGCTGTTTGGGTAGAAATAGAGGGTCTTCTGCTGGCATAGTCTGATGTTGACTTAGTTCCTACTGTGTTATAAATGGTCAGTTTTAAAACTGCCATATCAAGAACATTGGATCGTTGGGTAGAGCAGTGGGCAAGATTCTGGTATTAACACTATCACTTTCTCTAGGTGTGACCCATCCGAGCCTCAGTTTCTTTATGTGTAAAGTGGAATTGGTAATAATGCCTGCCCATCTGACTTATGAGGCTTTAACATAATAGTGGATGCACTTTTAAACTTCAAATTACTGTACCAAAGAAAGATGCTATTATTATCTTTATTCTGTAAAGCTATAGAAGAATCCCAAGATCATCTTTTCCTGTGATTATTGCAGCTACTAGGGTCCTGTGGAGATGACTTCTTGTACAATCCATTTATCATATCATGCTAGCAATGCAGTGTGGTGAGGGCTGCAGCTATCAGTGTGAGAATTTGGCAAGGAGACAAAAGATAAAATAAGTCCAGGATTTGATCTGAGGTTATATTTACCTTCTTTACATTCTTCTTTCTTTCTCATTAAATAGCTCATAAATATCTTTAGCACAAAAAGCAATGTGTGCAAAATGATAAAAGTTTGAAATAGCAAAAAGGCAGCTCTAATTCAAAAATGAGAAGAGAAATTAGCTTTGGGTAATTTTCTTATCTTTTACTAGAAAAAAAAATTAGAGAAACAGGCTGATGATTGTGTTGTCACTGAATTTAACAAATTATTCATTTTTAGAATTAGCTGAATAAGGGGCAATGTATTTGTCAAGTAATAGTTTCTCTTTCCTGTCAGTTGGGTGGTATAATAAGAGTGTATGTGTTTAAGAATTTTTTTAAGATTCTGTCATGGCTGTCTTGGGTTTTCTGTATGTATATTCTCACCCTTTTACATCAAATTTATGTACACTGATTTTGATCTAGGTCAGTTTTCCGTAGATGACAAGAGGGGAATATACTGCAGAATTGACTTTAGATATTTCTACCTCTGTTACTATCTTGTGAAAATTTCTTGTACAAATGAACCTCTATTTAATGACAAAATAGAGTTGTTTGAAAGTGTTTGTACATGTTGGTTTGCCCAGGACAGTATCTATTTATGCCTATATCATGCTATAATTATTGATAGTACCTTTTTCTCTCAATTTTGAATTTCAGTCTGGATGATATATTGTTTACCTCTTTATAAATTTTGCTTTCCCTCACCTAAATAATTCTTAAAACTTCAGAAAATCAAGCAATTAACAGTCATAAAATATATCTTATCAATAAGCAATGCAAGCACATTGTAGGCATAGAATCTTGAAACTCATTGTTTGGTAAATGGAAAGGCTTTTGCTGAGAAGGAGGTGTTATCTTTGATTGAGCCTCAGGGGAATGCCACCTTTAATGGCAAAGTTGAATTTAAAGTTTCAAAATATTTTTCAAATAACAGTATCAATGGATTGCATCTGCATACATGACTCTTTATGAAAATTCCCCTTTGGGCCTGGCAAAGGAGCAGCCTGCAGTTTAGAGGAGACATTTAAATAGATTTTAGAATGCAGTATTTTGATAATTCTTCTGAAGTTTAGATAGTAGAAGAAGGTAATGTTATAGAAAGTAATTTCATGCAATTTGAAAGTAATTAATGTGCTTAATTAGATATTAGCTCTTTTAAAGAACCATGATGAACCAAACAGATATTTTTATATAATATGAAAGGTAATACTTTGCTAATGATTTACATACTATTTAGTATATAATTTTTTTTCTATTCCTCATCATTATACCATATAATTATTGTCTGGGAGATGCCATTATGTTTACATAGACAAAGTATGTAAATTGAAAACCAATTAAGGTATCTGTACTGTCCCATAAATGTCTTACACAGTTTTGCTTTTTAAAATTGACTTATGTATGATATGCATGTTCACAGAGGGGGACTAGTATAGTAGCAGTTGTTGATGGAGTTTTCTGGCTGTATTTGCTAGACTTTATGTAGTCTGTTTAATTAGTTCCCAGCTTACATTTCTGTGCTCAAAGCATTCTTGATTGATATTTGAGAAGTATTCTTATCTCAAGAATATCAAGTTATTTTAACGGTCTAAAGCGTACCCCATTATTGTTCTGGCCATTGAAACAGCTCTTACCAAATGCATTGAGGAGCTCTGTATTTTGCTGGTTAGCTCTTTTCTTTTCCACCTATGGGGTTTGCAATTTTGGAAAACTAGACAGATGGTATCTGAATTATGTGAGGAATATGTATATCAATGTATCAGGTTTCTTTAAATATAGGATAGTATATATGTATATCCACATTCAGAATTTATATCTAGGTCAGCAAGATAGTAGAAAGAGATGAAAACAAAAGTAACCAAATATCTTTTCCTTTTATATTTCACACAGCTTAGCAGATTTGTCTTCCTTCACTATCTCTGTCTTGTAATATATTGGAGCTTAAGTCTTCTTACCTAACCCTTTTTTTCATGGGGAAAAATGAATATATTTTACACCCTGGTATCTGTAATAAAGGGATATCGAAATTAGCTGGCTCATTTATTTTGAATATTAAAGTTTTAGTAAAAGTAAAAATTGTGGAGAGATTTTACTTTGATATTTTTCATGATCATCATGAAAATTGTCATAAAAATGTATTTGGAAAAATAAAATACTGTAAAGTCTTCTTATAATTAAATGGGATATTTCAGTTTACCGCAGTCTATGTACCGTACGACAAATCTCGCCACCTAATATAGAGCAACCTGGAATAAAAACGTGGTACTAGTCTGAAAACTTGATACTATTAGCTGAACAATTCCAGACGCATTTATTAGAAAGAGGTAGCATGTTATGTGGAGCTCCAAAGGCTTAAGCTGTAGTAGCCACTACTGAGTAGAACTATGATTGACAATTAGTTAGGTAGCTATCTAGTCCCTACCTTCAGTAAAAGCAGTATAGTTGAAGATTCTTGGAGGCCCATGTGCAATAAAAAACAAACAAAACAAAACAAAGCAAAAACACAGTCCCAGACTTCAAAGAGCAGAAACTTTATCTGGTAAGGTAGTGCAAATTGGGGAAAAAAAATGACATGTACTTTGGAGTAAGACTAAATATTTAGCAATACAAAATATTGCAAAATGAATGAGTGGGAGTTATAAGCAGAGCTGGAGCACTTCATGGCGCTCTCTCTCTCTTGCCCTTACTTCTATAATTCCATTTCCTTCTGATTTGCCTTCAAATTTCCTGCATGTCCCTCTTCCGTCTTCTCTTGACTCTCAACTATTGGCCTTCTCTTCAGTCTTCTCTTGACTTATTCCCCCCATTTTATACGCAGTCTCGGGGAAATCTCAAGCACACTCTTGGCTTTAGTCATACTTAGATGTTAACGATTCCCAAATTTATATTATTATGTTAGAATTTTCTACCAAATTCTAGATTGCTGTACCTAACCACCTGGTAAATATCTCTACTTGGATGTCTCATAAGCACTTCAAACTGATTGTGACCCCTCATAAGTTTCTTGACTTTCTGCCAAAACACCATGCTTTCTGTAATCCCTGTCTTTATGGGGAGCATCGTCATTGCAACTCCTTATTCCGGCCAGTGTCAAATCCTACAGCTTTTATCTTTGTAGAATACTTTGAAATTCTCCTTTAGTTTCCAATTCCCTTGTCTTGACTTTAATGTGGACTGTCATCACTACTCACCCGGATGCCTGCAATAACCTACTGCATTTCCCTGCCACCAGGCAGACCTCCTCCCATCTGATCTTCACACTAACGTCAGAGGAATCTTTCTAAAAGTCACCTGATCATGTCCATTCAGTAAAACCCCTTTGCTTTCAGAGTAAAGTTTCAACTCCATAATCTGTACCCTGCTTAGTTTCTCCTTTCCCTGGTCTGCGCACACCTTCCTGCCACAGCCTTAGCGAACTTCTTCTTAAGGTATCATCGCTGCTTCACAGTCGGTGACTCTACTGATGCTTTTCTGTCTGTCAGGAATTTCCTTCTTAATCTACCTAGTTCTTATGTAACCATTCAAATGAGCTCAAGGGACACCTCATCTGGTACATCATCCCAGACTTCCCAGATTAATTTTAATATTTGTCCTCTGTGCACATCTTCTTCATAACCTTATTCACTTGACAGTCTCACCTCAGGACAGCATAGGCTCCTGAGAGCAGGATCATTCTTATTTGTATACCTCATGTAAGCATAAGCCTGGAATCTAATAGGTACCTGGATTTTTTAAATGTGTGTATGAATGAATGAATAGGTTTAGAGGGTGTGGAGTCTAGGAGTCATCTAAGGCTGCTGGATGGATTAATAAAGTACGAGTAGGTGGATGGAGTGGGAAGGTTATTCTAACCATGGGAATTCTGTCAGCAAATCCTGCAAGGAAAGAATGAGCTATTGAGAGAACCAGGTTGGCCAGAACTTATGAGGATATTACAGGGTTGAACTGAAATATAATTTTAGTTGGTCGGCTTTACTCTTAATTTATCATTCATGGCTTTTGGAAGGACAGCCTCCTTGAAGTGTTTGAATGTCATCGTGGGAGGATGTAAATAATACATTTTAAAAAGTAATTTTCTAGACAGATATGCTTCAAGGAAACATTTTCTTTAGATTAAAACATCACTAACTTCAGTAACAGTTTAAAGTATATGTTCTCTGATTTAATATTTAGAAGTAGATCAGCTGCACATGACAATAAAGTATTGTACTGATTACAGTTTTAATTAAAAAATGTCCCTCAGTTAGGTCATCTTCTAGACTTAAACTCCTTAAAAGTAGCTATTGTATTTTAATCCTCTTTGTATTTCCATTGCCTTACCCTGTGGCTGATGCATAGTAGGGCCTCAGTAAGTGCTTGTTGAACTGAATCACACAGTTTGCATGCCCGGGACACAAAGCACTGGCTTTTGTAAGCACAGCTGGACTGAGCCAAGGTATGATGGGAGCTCAGAGGTTGTCTAGTCCAGTGTAGGCAGAGTGTACAGGCTACTTCCTGTACCTGTAGCAGCATCACTGATAAATGTTGGATGCCTCAGAACCATTATGAATGTCCAGGCCATCAATTGATGAGATTGGCAATCAAGATGAGACATTGTAGCCG
Organism: Rhinolophus sinicus; assembly: GCF_036562045.2. Lineage (NCBI taxonomy): Eukaryota > Metazoa > Chordata > Mammalia > Chiroptera > Rhinolophidae > Rhinolophus > Rhinolophus sinicus. The sequence continues at coordinate 110,305,041 of NC_133755.1, forward strand.
CTGAAGATTTATTCCAACTCCACTTTTAAGGAGAGAAAAACTGATGCTCAGAGACTCTTTCAGGTTTTCATTATTAGTGAGAAAGCTGGGTATAAGACTTTGGGTCCTTGTCTCCTGGACCTGTGCTTTTTTTTTTTTTTTTCTTCCTACTGTCATACTCTGTCTACATGGTTTCCTTTTAACTACCATCAAATTCAAACAATTTGTTTTTCTTTTCTTTCAATTTTGGTTTGATTTACCTGCTCTATAAGATTACATCCTGTTATAGAAAATGCCAAGGGAACCTCTAATTACTTTGTTGATTTTGAATTTGGTTATAGTGAGTATTAGTCAAAAAAAGGGAAACATTGCCAGAGACTGGGAAATATTTTATTTAACTATCCCCTTTGCAATGATATTTCTTGCAATTACATTTAAACTGTATCAATACTTCTTAATTGTGATCATTTTATTTTTAATTTTTAATACCTCTCTGAAAAGACAGCGTTTTCAAATATGCAGTGATTTATTTATGATTCCAAATAGCTTTTCCTTACTATGGTTTTGAATTAGGTACATATTATAATAAAATCATGTTTTGTTTTTCACTTTGGAAGGCCAGTGGTTTTTGTTCACTCTGAGAAGAGCTTTCTTTGGTTCTCCTCTTTTAGAGCTTTGGCTTCAGGTAGATTTGTTGGTCAGTGACCCAAAGAAAGAATTAGTGGGATGGGAAAGGAATGCAACTCACATATACATCCATGAACACTCACATCTCACTCATGCATCTGCATGTGTAAATTCTCACACCCACACACCTGAAAACTTAAAACATTCTTTCTGTAGAGACTTTTTAAAGGAAGTTAATTTCATTTCATTTATAGAACTTGTATGATCTTGGTGTACCTCACACAACTTTTTGTACCCACGGCCCTTTCTGTAAATTTTGTCCCAGTGGCCATCTGGAAGAAGCCCTACATCCATAGGATCCCACCATGGCCTTGACTGATTGGACTAACGATGGACACTTGACCCAAGTCCGGATAATTATTGACTGGCCAAGAACTAATGAGATTCCCTTTCAGACTGAAAATAAATCACCAGAGGATCAAGAAAATGAATGATACTCATTCCTTTTTTTCTTGGAACAAAAATGGATTGATCATTTATGATATGTCAGGCATTGTGCTAGATTAATAGAATCATCTTTCCCTTGCCTTTTGTAGGAGGAGGTACATTTTATTTAAGTACAATTAAGATTAACTGTAAAATTTAAGTCTGTGATAAATGCAGCACCGAGCAATATATCATAATTTGATATGATAATAGAAACTAGGAATTTTGATTAAGATCAGGCTGTCCAGGAATGGCTTTCCTTGGACGGCAGTGAGGACTGAGCTAAGATCTAAGGATGAGTAGGAGTTAATTAGGCAAATAGGGAGTGATGGACGTGGTAGGCAGGAAGAACATAGAGTCTCTGGTGGGAGGTGGAATGGTGATTCTGAAGAAGTGGAAGGAAGCCAGTGTTGTGGAAGAGGAGAAAGTCAAGAGAAAGCCAAGAGGGATGTGGGTTGAGAGGAATTTGGAGAAGTAGGCAGAAGCCTGACAACGCCGGGTCTCCCAAGTTGCGGTATAAAGTTGTATCTTTATCTGAAGAATCAAAAGGTTTTGAAGAGAGCTATGATATAATCCTATTAGTATTTTTAAAAGGTCATTTTGGCTACAGCATCAGTTCACTTCTATGTAGGATAAAAAAACTGGAAGCAACAAGTGAACAAGACAAACAAAAAAACAAAAACTCATAGACGATAGTTTAGTGGTTGCCAGAGGGTAAGGAGAGAGGAGGGTGGTAGAAGAAGGTAAAGGGGGTCAAATATGTGGTGATGGAAGGAGAACTGACTCTGGGTGGTGAGCACACAATGCAATACATGGATGATATATTATAGAATTGTACACGTGAAACCTATATAATTTTACTAACCAATGTCACCCCAATAAATTTAATAAATAAATTTTAAAAGAATCGATTGGATGAATGCTCAGGCCATGTATGTGTACAGAATAGCTGGCAGGTTATTGCAGAACTCCAGGTGACAGATGTTAGAAGCAAAGACTTCAGTAGTAATGACAAAATGTTAAAATTTGAGAGATACTTGCGGAACAAAAGCCACCTTTTTTTTTTTTTTTTAATGGATTAAATATGAGTTGATTTCTGACTTGTGACACCAGGTTTTGGGAATACCTAGAGGGATGGAAAGGAGATCCCAAGTTTAGTTTCGGTCATTTGGCTTTTGTAGGCTGTAGGTCAGAAACTCAGAAGAGAGGATAGGTTGGAAATGTAAATTTATGAGTCATCTATACACTGGTGACAGTGAAGCTACAGGTGAGGGTGAGTGACTGGATTCAGAGAAGGAGAAAGCCCCTAACATGAGCCTTAAGGTAACTTCACTTTTAAAATTCGAAAGAGGACAATGAGCTTGCAAAGACATTAAAAATGAAATGTAGAATAAAACCCAGAGACCTTTGTTACACCAAATAAAAGGGAAGAGAGTATTTCATCTCACTAGGATAATTAAAATACAAAAGCCTGGCAACATCAAATGTTAATGAAGGTAATGAGCAACTAGAATCCTTACACTTTGTTCCTGGGCGCAGAGTCTGGTACAACTGCTTTAGAAAACTGGTAATTTCTAAGAAAGTTAAACATGCATCTATGTTATGACCTAGAAACTCCATATGTAGATATTTATAGAAGAAAAATGAAAACATGTATTTCCAAAATCTGTTATACAAGAATGTTTATAACAGCCTTCTTCATTATAGCCCTAAACTAGATATAGATCAGAGGTCCATCAGCAGAAGAACTAACTTAAAAACTTTGGTATGTTCATCTAATGAAAAACTATCCAGCATACAGAAGAATAAACTGCTGATACGTCACAACATGGATGAATCTTAAAATCATCATGCTGAGTAATAAAAGCCAGACACAAAAGAGTGCAGACCCTATGGTTCTATTTATATGAAGCCCTAGAATAGGCAGAGCTAATCCATGGTCTTAGAAACCAGATTGGTGTTCTCTTTTATGGTAGTAGGGGTGAGGGGTTGACAGAAAAGAGATAAGAGGCAATTTTCTGAAGGGATAGAAATGCTGTACATATTTACATAGGCATGCATATTGTACATCTTACGCGTTTGTCAAAATAGATCAAGTTGTACACTTAAGATCTGTGTGTTTTGAAATTGAAATATAAACATTTATAAAAAAAATCTGTACATTTCACTGTATGTAAATTATATCTAAATTAATGAAAAGGGAATTCTGCTGAGACAGCAAATACAATGAGAAGTAATAAATAGCTGTTTGATTCTGTAACAAGGGAATCACTGGTGACTTCAGAAAAAGCTTTTTCTATGAAGTGATAGGGCCAGAACTACATTGGAATGATTAGCGTGAGAGGAAGGTGAATGAATAAGTATATAGTTAATATGGGCAAATCTTTCAAGAAGCTTGGGAAGAGAGGTATGAGAGAATACCTGGAGGGAAATTAGATAATCCTATCTCATGTGGGCCTCTTTTAAGTGACAATTAAATAGGATAAATTTCAAAATGTTTAAAAGTTGATGGAAAGAATACAGTGAACAAGATGGTTTGAATAAAAGAGAAAGAGCGTATATTTATGATTGGAAAGATGAAGGACCAACTGTCTGATGGTTTCCATTTTTTTCTTTGAAGTGGGAATTGAGTCATCTTCTGAGAATAATAACTGTGTTTTCCCAAAAACAAGACCTAGTCGGACAATGAGCTTTAATGCGTCTTTTGGAACAAAAATTAATATAAGACCCGGTATTATATATTATATCACATCACATCACAGACTGGGTCTTATGGTAAAATAAAACCGGGTCTTATATTAATTTTTGCTCCAAAAGACGCATTAGAGCTGATTGTCTGGCTAGGTCTTATTTTTGGGGAAACACGATAGGAGTTGGAGATTTGAGGATGAGGAAGACAGTTTTAAAGCAGGAATGTGGATTTATCAGAGAAAGAGATGATTACTGACTTACAGAGGAAGCCATGTTGGTCCATGTGCAAGATGAGTCAACAGAAAGGGAGAGACTGACAGAGACATGCAGATAAGAGGGCCATTTGGCCCCTGAGACACCAAGAGAAAACTCTGATCTGATCTTCCAGACTGAGTTCCTGTGAGGCCTGGATGAACATTTTGCTGTGTAACTTGATCTGAGCTAGTTTGAATAGGTTTCTGTTTCTTTCAACCAAAAAGCCCTGATTAAGACTTTGTAGTTGTTCTTTTACCACACATTACATAGATATTCTGAAGTCTGCATCTTGAGTTTCCATGTTTAGAAAAAGACAATATTTTCAATTCAATAGTATGTATATATATTTTTATTATATGTATGCACATGCATGCATGTGTGTGTGCGTGTGTGCATACACACACATGACATCTCCATGCGTACTCTGTTATCAAAGTAAATTGTCCCTCCCCTTTACCACATACATCTTTTCAGTTTATATTTTTGTCCTGTGTCCCAGAATGCCTTTTTTAGTTTAACTTGAAAGCATTTGGATTATAGAATCAAGAGTGACATGATTTGCTTCAGATCCTTTTCATGCGGCACAGTTTGGGACACATAATGTGATAGGAAAAGCGCTAGTTTGACTTGTTTTGCATCCTCATGGCTGGACAGTAATTTAGATTAGTTGTAGGTCAGGTTGCCCAGAAGCAGACTCTGATGGAGATTATTGGGCAAGAGTTTTTGAGAGAGTATTTTCAGGACTAACATCTATGCTGGAAGGGAAGCAGAGAGGTTGGAAAGTGGAAGTTGGGCTGCAGAGCAGGTACAATAAGGCCTCAGCCAGGTCCCCTTGGGAGCTGTGAATCTAGTTATAATGTTGCTGCATTGCACAGTCACTGGATTCATGCTACCCGGGGAATGGGACCTGGCTTGGGGAGAAATGGCTGTCTTCAGCAGAGGGCAATTTCAAAGGGAGGATTGATAGCTAAGAGCATCTAAGAGCATTCTCAACCCGTGAGGAGTAAGTCCTCCAGGCTTGAAAGGGGCATCTGGGCAGCTTGGCATAGCATCCACTTAATAATTTTAATTGAAAATCAAAATAAGAAATTTTGAAAAATTCAATATTTATTAGCTGCCTACAAATTAAAGGAAGTCGCCAATAGGATGACACCAAAAGGATGAGGATAAACCTAAGATTTATGGACAAAATCGAACATTTAAATCAATTATTAAGAGTATCCAATTGTAGGCCTCTTTTGGGGATTGATAATATCACCAAAATCCTAAATTATAAATACATTTATAGAACACTTGTAAATGTCTGTGAGGCAATGCGTAAGCTTTTTGGAGGGTAGAGACTTGGGAACTGATTTATCTGTTTGTGTTTTTCTCTACGTTTCACTGGAAAAGTATGCTTTCATGAAACTTTTAACTCTATTTCTCCCACTTTTTTTTTTTTTGTAAATAATGCACTTTCCCAGGAACTTCAAACAATATTGAGCATATGCATTTAATGGATTTTTAATTCAATGACGTATGTTTGGAAAATCCTCTCCTCCCATTTAGGCCCTTGTTCCCAACACACTCCTTACCTCTTTCCTTGGAGTGTGTGCCTTGAGTAAGCACTAAACTCTGAGGACTCCATGTTATATAGGAAAATAGAGCCATCAATTATAGAAGATCTATTTGGTGCTCAGGCTAGATATCACTGTTACAATAAAATTATTTATTTGTCAGCAAAATTAGCACAATCAACTTTCAAGTCTTTGTGGCTTGCCATAATAAAACTTTGCTTCCCACTTGCACAGTTCCATGTGGTTTGGATGGCCCTCTTCCATCCAGAAGTTGTGATTGCTGGAATACATGGCCACAGCCAGGAAAGAGAGAGATGGAGGAGGTAGACTTAACATATGTCACTACTTCTCATGCGCCATTGGCCAGGGCCAGACAACTGCAAGAGAAGATGGAAAATGTAGGAGAGCACATGGGATAATTCATGGGCAATTTCAAATATGTTAACAGTAAATCTTTTATTAATTAAGCTACTTGTTTCCAAAGAGGAGCTAGTTGACGTTCCTTGATGTGGAAAGAATTAACTTATTGAAGATGGAAATCAATATTTAGACTCATGAAATTTGAGTCAAAAGGGGTTTTAGCCTCCAGATCAGTGGTTTCCACACTGTGTCTGGTGGAGTTGTCCCAGAGTGTTGGGAGTAATGTTGACGAGATGAAGAAAAGGCACTGGTCCAGGCATCTAGATGCTATACTGCTGCTTCCTTCCCAGCTCACTGCCTTGATCTGTTCTGTATTTTGTGATCTGGGAATCTTACTGGGAAAAAAAAAATGTTCTGCAGCAAAAGGAAATATCTGAAAATGACTCATCTATTCCAATACCATCCTTTTATAGCTATGGAGGTTTATTCATCCATTTAACCAATCGTTTTGAGCAACTGCTGTGTAGCAGGTGCTGAATTAGCTGTAGGAGCAGAGTCCCTGTCCTCCCAAAGCCTACACGCTGGTGTGTCCCAGAGCTCCAGTGACTTCCCAGCATCAGAATAAGACCTACAACCTATTCCCCTCACTCTCAGTCCTTCTTGAAATGGCAATAACTGTTAACTGAGAATATTCTGAAGACATCTAGAAAAGCCTGGCATAGAAATGACTACCTAGGGAGTGTCTCCACGTTCCATGGAGAACAGCTTCTGTGTATGTTGGAGAAAGAATACAAACCTCTTTGAAGTTATTTTCAGTGCCAAATATGGGCAATATTTGGACTTCCCTTCTTTCTCACATCAAATATCTTAATGACCAACAAATTCTCCTTTCAGAGTACAGTATGGTTCCTGTATGACACAGTACTGTTATCAACAACTGACATCTATACCTGTAGCAAAAAGTGCTGATGTGCACACTCCTTGTTTATTCTTACTGTGACTCTAGGAAGCCAGTAAAACAATTATTACTATCCCCACTTTACATAAAATAAAATAGAGAAAAATTACTTAGGTCAAGATTGTATAGCACAAGCAGTAAATGTTTTATGGAACTGGGAAGTAAAGTTATTACATTATTACAACCGGATACTAAAAGGCAGTAATAAACAAGAGTTTCTCTGACGTACACCCTCACCACTAGTAGTATGTAGTAGTAATTGTTGTGGGCTGCTGGGAAGGGAGTGCCTGAGTGTGTGGACTTGAGAATCAAAGAGGCCTGGGTTTGAATGTGGGGTTCCACCTCCTACTGTATGATCTCGGTTAAGTCATTTATCCCTCCAGTTTTCTCATTTGAGAAACAGGACTTGGCGGGAGGAGTAGAGGAGATAGCAATGGCTGTATAATGCATTTGGCACGGCTCTCCGTACATGGCCAGCATTAACAACTTTGGGCTATAATAATTGTTATTTTATAATAGTATGAATTTAAGTGGTACTATGCACCCCGGTATTCACATCTCTGAGTATAAAGACAGGTGCAACTACACTGTTTGAACACTGTTCCAGCTCAGAAAGTACAGTACTTGCTGTGTTGAAACTGTATAAAGGAATTTTGAATCACAATTGGAGCTTTGGTTCTGACATTGTGCAAAGTTAGAATACTCCTATTCATAGTAGTGGTTTTTGCACAATGCAGTTACCTGAGCTTTAGGAACACACAGAAGTCGGGTGCTTTTTTTTTTGTCAAACTACAGCAATATCCCATATTTTACCAGCACTTTGGAACAGATTTACCTCACGTTATGCTTACAGATTTAATTCTTCACATTTGTTATTTTTCTAAAGAAACATGTTGACTCACCTATTTAATTTATAATCTCAGATGAATGCATAGGGATTAACATACATAATTCATATCATCTGTATTCAGTAGAAAAGAATACCGTATCTTGAGTTTTAGCCTGGAGGAATACCTCCAAATGGAAATACTCTCTCTGTATAGGAATGCTTTATTTTAAAAGTGAATAGTTTTCCACATTGAATCAATAGCATGCCTGAGTAAATACTCATAATAAATGCTGGATAAAATGCAAAAAATGATCTTCAAAAATATTTTTTAAATATGAAGTTAGTGTGGACTCATACTGGTAAAGAGTTGACACAATGCTGGTGTTTTCATCCAAAATTAGGGGTGATGAGTATAATTTTCCAATATTTTGAAAGACATATGCATCACAGCTCTGCACCTTTGCTGAGATTAAGGCATAATAAAATACTCAAAATATAAAATAATAAAAACCTCTAAACATCACTACCAACTGCTGGCTCACAGCATGTATGCCTCCATAACACCATATGCGTCAAAATGTCTGCTCTTAACTCATGAGAAAATCAAGTCTGTATAAGAAAGGCCTGTGTTTTGTAGGTGAAACTCTGGTAATTTGGTGATATATATATGTGTGTGTGTATATATGTATACACACATATATATGTGTGTGTGTATATATGTATATGTATATATTATATGTATATATGTATATATAATATATATGTGTGTACATATATAATATATATAAATATATGTGTGTGTGTATGTATACATATATAGCATTTAATGTAAGTATTCTAAAAGATAAACTTCCTTTCATAATTTTCTCTATCTTAATCTGTCAGTGACTAATAAGGATCAGTGTAACTCTGAGAATTAGTCCTTAATTTTGTTTCCTTCAAGTTTGAAATTAAGAGGCTGATGTATTTGCCTTTATCATAGCAGACATTGGTAAATCTTTCACACCACATGGTTGGTAGGAGGGCTTGGCGATATGAAAGGTGAGCAGTTACGTTTCCTTTTACCATTTTGGATTCTTGGTTCAGGTGGGACTGGTGTTCTTTCCCCACCCCCAAAGAGGGCACTTTCTCGCTTTTAGTTTCTCTTTTTATTTCTTTAGGGAAGAAATAATGGTACTTTGGGCAGAAATTTAGACACTATATCTTCTTCCCTTCGTTGCTCTTACTCCTCATTACAGGAGACAGAAATATGAGCACCTCAGTGGGGAATTTTCCCAGAAGACAGAGATGAAGCATCCATTCCTCTAGAATGCCAATCATTTCCAGGGAGGGGTGATTTTCCTTGTCTGACCCCTGGACTCTCCCCTGCTCTGTAAATCTGACTCTCTGTGCCGTTCCATCAGAACTACTGGAAGGGAGACTTTCTGGAGGAGAGGACTCGGGCAGTTAGGAGAGGGCACTACTCCTCTGAGCTTCCTCTGTTTTATCTCTCCAAGACCAGTCAGCCCTCCAGATGAAGTCAGCATTTCCATCTACATGGGTGGCTGTATAGGGTATTTAATTTACTTGTAGGCTCTGAGGAGTTACAGACAAAACACACTATGGATGAGGCAGAGCAGCACATTTAAAAAGGAAGAGGATGCTGTTGCTGGTGACAGAGTCATTGGGAAAGTTTGAGTGCCCCCTATTATTTTCCCTTCAGCACGCTGTTGCAATATGTTTTGTTCAAGCCTAAATGAATCTTTTCATCTGGTAATTAACATTTTTACAGTGTTTTTCCTACCACTATATATTTTTGTTTAGAAAATTAAGTCCCAGAGCCAAAGGCAATGAGTAAAATGTTTGTTTTGTAAAGAGTATACATGTAAACCCTTAAGAGATGATTACAGGGTAAAATGAGAAAGCTAAAAATCATTTAATCTCAGCTTCCCCATACGCACATATATCAATATTTTGAGTCTACATTCTTTGCTGTTTATTTCATACATACATTTTTTGAAATTGCTTTTGAAATTGTATTTTACAAACATTTTGTGATAGATACAACCACGGAGTCAGTTTGGGTCATACCTTTCATGACATGCATATTGACATCCATGAAGAGTTTGTGATATCTGTAAGGTGAACTGACATCCCAGTCACAAGTTAGCTCAGGAATTCCCAGATTCTAGTCTTGATTCTACTTTCTCTAATATAACTAACTCTCTAGGGTCTCTGAGTTTCCAAGAATGTTTCATTTATTTTAATTAATTAATTGCTTAATTAAAAGAATGTTTTGATTCTGGCTTACATCAGGAAATATAGAGGTACACTGAAATTAATAACAATTAGGTGATTCTGTAAGTGACTGCCGAGCTTATTGAACTTTCAGGAAACTTTTTTATGTACATGTCAGAGCTAGTTTTTAACTTATCTGAAGTGGTTAGTAATTATTGGTAATGCTGATAAGAAAATTGATACTGTTTGGATCAGAAAAAAAATTAGTATAAACTCAGCCTGTGATTAAATGCAATTTAACTCTAAAATATCTCTCCTGGCACTCCCATATTGTAGAGGTTATGTTTTCTGCCCTCCTCTCATAGAACACAGAAGTGGCATAGAGAGGATTCAACCTACATCTTTCTAACACTGATTATTTGCTATAAACTGCTTGGTCAGAGGATTTCAGCATGACTGTCTAGGTCTCAGTTAGAGATCTAAACTGCAACAGAGGAGAGTTAATTTACACCTGGGAAAGAACTTTTTAGTACTAAGGGTATCTGGAAGGCTGTGAAAATCAGAGAGAGAGGCATTTCTTTGCACATACTTTTTCCTTGATCAGGAGAAAATTTAAACTGACTGCCGATTTGATAAACTACCAGGTAAACTGACAGTCTAAGGCTTAAGGGGAGATAAGAACATTCCATATGTTTAAAATATATAATTTTAGAAGGATAGAGAAAAAAAGTGAACCCGGGGTTTCAGTGTATTTGTCTGACTGTGGAAGCTTTGGAACACAGTGGAATATTGTACATTTTTAGAGTGGACATATTTTAGTCAATATGCTGGCAGTGAGATCCCTGAGCTGACAACAGGGTCTGGCACAGCCACTGGTGGCCAGTTGGTGCACGATGCCCAGTGCATGAATACACACTGGGCCACATTATGCTTACCAAACTCTTGGAATACTTATAATCATTTTTTAACTGGACATGAAGTCTCATATTCTATATTGATAATTTGCAGTTATTAATGGTATGCAGTTTTTCTATGCATTTGGAGTTTTTTGAAAAACAGAATTTTAAGAATTTTTAGTGAAACATTTATATTTATTAGGGCCATGTTGGCGAAATTCAACTAAATGCCTGCTACTGCTACTCTGAATTATCACCCACATTTTATGATTTGATCTTATTCTTTCCTGCTCACTTTCTTGGTCTTATCAAAGTACTTACTCTCTCTTCTCCATTCTGTATCCTTTGTACTCCAGGATTGCTTTTAGAGACACTTCATATACGTTCTTGTGTGTGCTGCACGCAATGTCATTTTTGGAGTACTTTGCATATATGCTCTGTGCTTTAGGTAGACTGCAGACACATAGAACAAAGGATGCTAGTTGGTGTTATTTCTAATTAAACTTGGACTTTCCAGGGATGATATGTAAAAGGTATCCTCAGATAGGTTGAAAGTTTGCCCCAGGCCAAAGGTTAGATAAATTTTTGCTATCCTTTGGTGGAGTAAACAACACAGAACTTGGGGAGAGCTTGGAGCTCCCAGGTATGACTGAGTCTGTCATTCTGGCTCCAGGAGGAAGACTAGATTGGAAGAGAATGCAAGGAGATCAGGGTGAGAATTTTTCACTAAATCTCTGCAAGGGTGAAAAAGATGACAGTGGAATCAAATCTAATGTGGGCATCGTGTTCTAACGGCAGTGCGATAGGTAAGGTGAAATTTGAGTATTGTTGAGATTGCTTTTAAACAGCTACTTTGGAAGGAGTCACACTGATGTCAGACACATCACCTCTGATAGACCCTACACAGGCAGTACACCCTCCTGCATTGGACAAGGCCGCTCTGGTGAGCAGCAGCTTATGTAGCTGGCTTGTGTTTTAACATTCATGTTGGATAAAGCTATCTGAGTCACTGAATTCATCGAATACTACAGTCTCACTCAACTGGAGAGGTCTTCTGTGTTTGAGAGTCCCCCAGGAAATGAGACCACCCTTGGGTGGAAGATTCTCATGCTTGCTCAGGGTAAATGCTTACGGAGAGAATTGGAATGGTGAGTGATAATCTGCCCACGATTTAAATGATTTTCTTATTTATCTCTCTGTCATATGCATATGGTTAAATTCTCAGAAGTTAAGGGCTTGTGTGATGCAAGCACACTATTTTTGTGGTCAACTGGCAGTAGCAAAGGAAAGAAGCTTCCTCTAGCTTCTCAGACTCTGTTTCCTGGCGGATTTAGCACCGGAAATAAAAATATCCACTGTTAAAGATTTCTTTCTTCTAGATGTATCACCTCTCCAGAAATAGGCTAGACTTATTCTCAGAAAATCTCATTCACCATAGCTCTGAAACATGCAAAACTTTTGAATCCTTTGCTTCCTTAGTACACATCAGTGTAAAGGTGGAGGATTGAAGGGCACTTATTTGTCAAAATCTGTTGTTACTTACGAAGTGGAAGATACCATCTCTCCCTGATGTGTCAGTATATATTGAGAAACACATGTTTCAGGCCTTTATGTGACTTCCATTTGTATTTGGCCTTCCGGTTTCTTTTAATTTGGTATCTCCTACACTTGACCTCATTACAGCTCCATTTAAGACCTTTGGGTGTAGACTCCAATCAGTGGTCCTTCTACTAAATGGAGGAAATTTTCGCCCCTCACCAGTGTCACAACTCTAGTATTCAGTTTTGAAAAAAGTGGCCTTATGTTCTCAAACTTTTGTTGCTGTCCCTTAGAAATAAGATTTTTATTAAATCCTTAAGTTCATATCATTCAAGTCCAGAGGAGAATTTGGAATTAGGTATAGAAAAAATCTGAAGATGAAGAAAGAGGCTTAAAAACTGGCACTCAGCCTTGCCTTTTCTATGTTCTATGACGTTATATCAGAAGGGAATGTAGGGATGTGTTTCAGAGAGCCAGGGACAGTTCTTCTGTTGTTTTAGGTAATGCATTTCTCACTTAGTTCAAATATATTTTATTACTGAAACCTTTGGAAACAAAATTTCTGATACTCAAATCAATCCTTTACATATCACCATTTCTTCCTTCTCTAGATTCTTTATTTCTTACACGATTGTGTCTCTAATAGCACAAACATAAAACACTGATATGTAAAATATTGAAATAGAATTTAAATATTCTACCTTTTTATTGCAGTTGTTAATCATATTTCTAATAAACATATTTATTTGTAGTGACTCTAATCTTTAATGACTCTTCTTTCATATGCAAACATATTTGTTTAAAATGTCATAGCATTGTTCCCAAGAGATGGTCTCATAATCTTTCCCAAACAATGACTTCTTGCAATGACAGGGATACTCTTTAATGGTAAAGACGGTGCCCAATAGGTCTTGATGAAACATTTGGCAAATATTAGCCCTTAGAAATGAACACAAGCTTAAACATTCAATTTAATTGAACAAATATTTATTAAGTATTATGTGTCAGGTGCTGGATCCTATTGCCCAGTGGAAAAATCTATTAGTAAAATAAATAGAATTTTAAAAGAGAAAGGCATTTGCTGTCTTTTGGGAACCCAGTGGCATAAGGAAGAAGGATTTGATGTTTTAGTATTGTTTTGCAAACAAAAGACAAACATTTTTTACAAAATCCTAGGTAAAAACAAATGTGAAAAATGGACTTCACGCAAGCTTCTTGAATTTCACACACTATCATTTGTTCGGAAAACAATTGACTGCAATCAAATATGGTTTGAACTTTTTAAAGGAAATGGACAGAGAATCACTTTTTTTTTATTTAACCAAAAGTTTCTTTGACTCGATTTTTAAATCTATATGCTAATGTCTAACATTGCCATAGTTTCTGAACTCTATATTGTCTGTATTAAACGACTTATTATACTTACTTGAAATAGGTGACATATTTTCGTTTAATAGATGAGGAATATAACTTTGCATTCCAAAATATTTGTGAATAAGGGTCTTATAATAAAATGTTCCTGGGAGATAGTTAGGTTTGGCTCATCAATCAATAGGATAGACGGAGAAATGGATACTCAGGAGAGAGGCTGGAAGCCTGGAAGGAGAGGCTAGTTGGTAGACCATCGACTATACTTTGGCAAATACTGATTTTTTGAGACTATATGTTTTTAAAATACATTTTGTAATATTCTTAAATGTGCTTCAAGAATCTATTCCACACCTCCCCCCCACCCCAAGTCTGTTTCTATCTTTACTGAGATTTTCATAATGTTACACACTTAAATAGAGAACAGTTGCATCTAATCCTATTTAAAATGGTTGCTAAGGGACTATACGTAGGAGCTTAGAAATGACTCAAGATCTCTTCCCTTTAAGGAGTAAAAGTAAAGAAAAGAAAATTCATAGACAGAATTTTGACATATGGGTTTTGTCATGGGATTTAGGGTATAGGAATCATTTCCCAATCTGGGAAGTTCTGGGCCTTCCATTGAGCCCTGAACCTTCTGCTACCATGCTGGTGTCCTGTGCTCCTAAGAACTCCCATGGGAAAACAGGTCTACACAGCTGAGTTTGGGGTAAGTGGGATACTTCTTCGGTGTGGTAGAAAATGATAACTGGAGTTTTGATTCATATCTCCACTAACCAACTTCAAAAGAGGATGTAAGAAGAGTTACTGGAGGTAGAGTGGGAACTAAGGCTAGTGGACCTACTATGGTGAGTTCTTTAATGCCCATTCTAGGAAACATGGATGCCTACACCATGGTGCCATTTTTCCTGTTTCATGATGAGTGTGAAATATATATTATGTATATGTATGTGTTATATATATATATATATTCCCTTCATCTATAAGAGTGACTTTTATATTACTTTGTGATTAGGAAAATATGAATCACAGGGCTTGCCATAGACTAGGTGGAGTATGCTACTACTAGAAATGCTGTTTTTCTGTTTTTTTTTTCCCCCAGTTGCAAATATTCAGGAGCTTATAAGAGGGAATTTTGAATGCCACACCAGACTTTTCTTTTGACAAACAGAAAGAGATCTCTTTGCTCACAAAACACTTAAGAGTGGATACAAGGGCTGTTTTAAAACCCAAAACCTGGCCAGAGATTTTAGAGCAAAGAACACAGTGAAACATTTCTAATTTTAAGTAAAGAGATTATAGTGAATTAGTTCTCAAAACTGAAGGTACCCATAGCCACAGAGAACAAATTGATGGTTGCCAGAGGGGAGGGTAGTGGGGGGATAGGCAAAAAAAAAAAGATGAAGGGGATTAAGAGGTATAAACTTCCAGTTATAAAACAAGTAAGTCATGGGGATATAATGTACAGCATAGGGAATATAGTCAATGATATTGTAATAACTTTGTTTGGTGACAGATGGTTACTAGACTTACATTTGTGATCACTTCATAAGGTATGTAAATGTCAAATCACTATGTTGTACACCTGAAGCTAATGTAATACTGTATGCCAACTATATTTAATAAAAACAATAATCTACTCATATATTTATTCTTAATAAAAGTTTATTGAGAGCAAAAAAAAAAAAAAAAACTAAAGGTGGAACTAAGGTAAGATTAAATATGAAATGTTAACAATAAAGGTATCAATTTATCCTGAGATATTTGTATTTAAAGTGAGAGCTAAGTAGATATGTTCATATATCAATTCTAGCTTATCTTTATTGACTATAAAATACAGACATCTCATTCTATAACACTACCAAGAACAAGTGGAAAATTATCATAGGCTCCATCTCATTTTGTCAGATAGCTTTGAGATCCATCCAGGGTACCATAATTCATTATTTGCTCTTTGGGGAGCAAAACTAACCCTTTAGGGAGAAATGGCCTCTGATTGCTAGCCTCTCAAATATAAACAAATAAAATATTAGGCAACATAAAACATGCTACAGATTTAAAGCCTCTTTTTCTGGGTTTAGGCTGGATGAGGGTTAGGGTCATCCTAAATGGATAACCTTGGTGCTTCCCTGCAGCACTGTAAGAGTGCCTTAAATATAGTGGCCACTCAGCAAACAGTCGTTGTCCAAATGAATTAAGTGTATAAGCACTTATACTACTTTAATTCAATCCTGTTTGAGAAGCTTGGTTTTTATTATGATAATACCAATTGCCACCAGACAAAAATATTGCTAAATTATGTATGCAAACCCCAGGCTTCCTATTCTTATATGTGTGGATTAGTTGATGTTTTCCTATCACTCTGAACCCCTATCCACCTATATATAGACAACTGTTCTAGTTACTGATTTCCTGATTAATGTTATATTTGTACATATATATTTATATTTATATATATAATGTTATATTTATATATAAATATATATGTCCAAATATATAATGTTATATATAATAAAAACAATAATCTACTCATATATTTATTTTTAATAAAAATGTATTGAGAGAAAAAAAAAAAAAACTAAAGGTGGAACTAAGGTAAGATTAAATGTGAAACGTTAACAATAGAGGTATCAATTTATCCTGAGATATTTGTATTTAAAGTGAGAGCTAAGTAGATATGTTCATATATCAATTCTAGCTAATCATTATTGACTATAAAATACAGACTTCTCGTTCTATAACACTACCAAGAACAAGTGGAAAATTATCATAGGCTCCATCTCATTTTGTCAGATAGCTTTGAGATCCATCCAGGGTACCATAATTCATTATATATGTATATGTATGTATATATGTATATATAAATATATACATATATGCATATATATATTTATATTTATATATTTTAATTCATTTTTTTTCCTTTTCAGATCTTATTCTTTATCATTGCTCAATCCTGTCATACATGCTTTTCATCATTGCCTCCACTTTCTCACCAACTCTGGTCAGGCTGCTCCAAAAGAAATCAGTCTAGTGACACGATGTAATCTGCTTTTCTTTAAACAATTCTGAATGTAAAAGGCCAGTGTCATAGAATATGTTTGATCCATGTAGGTGGTCCTAGCTATTTTCTAGTTGTCCAGATGCCTTCTTTTCAAACACCTGTGTGTCTTTTTCACTCAAGAATAATCACTATCCTTTGCTCCACAGATGTTATTTCTTCTCCCTTATATTAGAACAGGGTGTAACTACTGAGAATGCCAGAACTTGGGCAAGTCACTTAACCCTTCTGTGCCTCAGTTTTCTCTTCTCACAGGATTGTTTGGAGGAGTAAATGAGTTAATATTTATAAAACACTGAAAACCATGCAGAGCACCTAGAAAACAGTATCAAATTATTTGATAAATGAAAAGGGATGTGAAGGGAAAATTAGTGGTGGAAAAAACTGGTATTTGGGAAGTGAAGTAGGAATTCCTCACTTCTAATGCAAAGGGTTTCAAAGTTCTGTGAGCTCGGGCTTAGACAAGGTGGAATGAGCACTGGGGAGAACTTTCTAACCTGGTAGGTCAAGTCATCTTCAGTAAAAGCCAACTAGAGTAAGTAGCACTAAAAAACATTGTTTTATGGATTAGTGTGTTTAAGGGCGAGCTTATCAACTGTTTCCAAGGATACAGAGCATTTTCTAACATCCCTTAATTGAACCCATTGTCCCACTGAACAGTAATGAAATTTTACTTTTCCATAGTCCTTCTAAAAATTCACTGTCTGCTCTTTTTTCGGTGATTAATGAGTCACCTGAACCAACTGGTATTTGTATTTCTAAGAATTCATTCTGTCTTTGAATAATTCTAAGCTGTTTTTTTCCCTTATAAAATTATTATTGTTCTAGATTTCTGAGTATATTACTAGTTCTCTATCAGGAAGGCCTTCATTTCTAGCACAATAAAAAACCACAAATACGTTTTTTAAAGATGTCTTGAGAATCGGAAAGGGTTGTTAGTTAGCAAATTGTATCTCAAGGACTTCATTCCTAGGCAAACTCTTTGTGGTCTCACACTGAGTCTGTTTATTCTAACATGTTTAGATTGTGACTTAATTATTTAGGTTAGTTAATTCGTCACTTTTGCCAGTTTGGGGAAGGGGGACACCCTAAGGCAGACACATTTATTTATTCATCCGTTCAATACTTATTTACTAAGTGCCTACTGTTTAGGAAATATTACAATACAGTGACAACCAAAGTTTCTACTTTCATAGGGCTACATTCTAGTGGAGCGAATATATAGTATGGCACAGTTGGAAGTATTTATATTCCAGTGGTTGAGTAGAGACTTACCTTATCATCCAGCTGCGTACTGTGTGATCATGCCAAGTTTTTAACTTCTCTGGTACTTCAACTTCTCTATATGTAAAATGAGAATAATAAGATTACATACGTCGTAGAGTTGTTTTAAAGATTGAATGAGTTACTATATATAAAGTACTTAAAACAATGCCTGGAACCTAAGTGCTATGTAAATATTTGCTATTATTGTTGAGTAGTTACATAACATTGTTTGAAGTAAGGCTGTAAATAAGGTAGGGGATGAAGTGTCAAAGAGACCATTCAGCAGGCTATTGCAGAAATTCAGGTAAGAGATTATTATAGCTTGAACTAGAGCAGTAGTGAGGAGGGGTTGAATAGTAGAGATTGAGTGCAGTGTGTATATACCAAAAGTGGAGTTGCCAAGAGTTTCTTACAGAATTGACTGAATGTGAGTAAAAGAAAGTAGGCAAGAATGATTCCAATTTTGTTTGTAAGCTTCCAAATGATTGAGATGGCATTTACGAAAATGGTATATTATTGAAGAAGAGGTCTAAAGAGACCGAGATTCAGTTTGCAACATGGTAACTTTGAGATGCTAATTAGATATATGTTTGGAAGCTACTGAGTAGGTAGTTAAATATTCACGTTTGGAGTTCAGGAAAATGTTGGGGCCAGGGATATAAATTTGGAGTGGCTAGATTATAGATATTTTACAGATCCATGGAGTGAATAATCACCAAGACCAGGGATAATCAGCGAAGAGAAGAGGGCTGAAGATTGAGCTATGGGATTGCTAATTTTCAGATGTAGAGAAGAGGAAGTGGAACTTGTAAAGTAGACAGAAAAGAGGTGACCAGTGAGATAGAAGAAGACTAGGGAAGTGTGGAACCATGGAAACCAAGTGAAGAAATCGTTTTAAGAAGAGGAGAGTGAAACAGTCCTGCCAGACGCTTGCGAAGAACAGAGTCACAATGAAGGCTGAGAGCTGCTTATTGGATTAGACAGTGTGGAGGTCATAGGTACCCTTGGCAAGATTAGGCACCTTGGAATAATTAAGACCAAAGCATAATTTGAGCGGATTCCTGAGAGAATGGGAAACTGCAAAGAAGGATAACTCCTTTGAAGAGTTTCACATAAAAGGGGCAGAGAAATGGGGTGTTATTTGAAGAGGATGTGGGGTTAAGTTTTTCTTTTTAAAAGGGAGATACTATCACAAGTCTATGTGCTATTGCGAATGGACCAATTAAGAGTTTAAAAGAAAAATATTAATGGTGTAGAGGAGAGGGAATAATTATACAATCAAAGTCCTTGAATAGACAAGAAAGGATGACCATGAGCAGAAAGGAGTAAAGCTATAGGTTGTAGATACAAGCAAGGACAGTTCATCCGTTGTAACTGAGGAGAAGTACATTAAATGGACACAGACCCAGAAGGTGGTAAATGGGAAAGTTATGGGAACATGTGGAAATTCTCTTTTGAGTATTTCTCTTCTCAGAAATATAAAGATCAGCTGAGAGCAATGAGAAGGCAAGGGGTATTCGAGGAGAAAGGAGAAAATGCAAAACAGTAGCCTGAGAGTGTGTGAATAAATTCACCAGAAAAAAATATACAGAGTTGCCAGCAATACTGAGGATTTATGTGAGGTTCAAGATCATAAATTTAATTTGAATTCAGTTATCCTGGCTGTGTGATTTTTTTCCTTCAGTCGTGTTCAGCTGTTTGGTTGTAAGCAGGGGGAGAGTGGAGAGTTTGGTTGTAAGGAGAGGGGAGAGTGGATTTAACCAGGGTTAGAGTTTTGCCAAGTGAGTATGAACTCTCAATAAAGGGCATATGCACTAAGACTGTATGTCATACTGATTATAGTGAATTGTGGTCCATGAAATCTAAGTGAGTAAGGGGGTAGAGTCAGTAAATGTTAGGTACTTCTGGGCTAAAGAATTATGAAGAGGGCTTTCTAGAATGAGTGAGCAGAAGGAGAGAACGTGATGCTGAGAGGGTGAAATGTTTAAAGTTAATAATTGGTAACAGCAAGGTCCAGCATGCAATTATGACAACGGGTAGCTGAGCTGTGGCAGTGAACCAGATCATTGGAGAGAGAGATTGAGTACCCCAGAGTCCAGGGGCTGGTTAAATCATCTACATGTGCATTGAAATGACTAAGACTGGGTATCTTATAAACAATAGAAATTTGTTTTTCACAATTCTGGAGGCTGGAAACTTGATATCAGAGCACCAGTACGGTTAGGTTCTTGTAAAAGCCCTCTTCCAGGATGGAGACTGCCAGCTTTTCAGTGTATCCTTATATGGCAGAAAGGACAAGAGAGCTCTCTGGGGTCTCTTTTATAAAGGCACTAATCCTTATGAGAGCTCCACAGGAGGCCCCATGACCAAATTACCTCCCAAGGCTCCACCTCCTCGTCTCATCACACTGGGTGCTAAGGTTTGACCATATGCATTTGGGGACTGAGGAGGTCACAAACATTCAGTCCATTGCAACTGGTGATTGGAGAGGAAAACAGTAAGTCACTGCAAAAGTCTTCAGTGACTGGGGGTTTGTATCCAGGAAGCAACAAAGTAGATTGGCTGTTATGTAGGTTCATGGTATGTGCTTTGACGTTTTTAGGAACTTTTCTAGGGAGCACAGAGTTTAGCACCTATGCTATTCTGGTAACACCACAGATCAAAAGATGCATCAGACAGTCATTTTAAGCAGTTTGAAATTATTTTGTAGGGGAGATGAGAAATCTGCATGAGTAATTTAAAAGCAAGGTGAAATGTGATACAAGAAAAAACAGAGGTATAGCTAAAACACAAAGGGGAGGTTAGCAGAAGGATCTACTTTCCGATGCAGGATCTAGATGACCCTTTTTCAAAGATTTGACTTTCCAGTGGACTTTGAAGGCTGGGAAGAATTGGAGCAGAGAGATAGGGAAGAGGGAATTTCACCCACAGGGAAGAATGTCAGCAAAAGCATAAGGAGATAAGGAATTACAGGGAAGCAGCAAGGAGTTCGCTTTTGGCTTCCAAGGTGCGTGAAGAAGATGAAAAAGGGAATGCTACAGAGTCTGACTAGGGCCAGATAAAAGTAATCTAATGCCAAACAAAAAACTTTCATTCCTTAAGAGCATGGAGTGGAGCAAAACGTAAAGGCACACCAAACGTTTTTGAGCAAAAGGCTGACATGGTCAAATGTGGGCTTTAGGAAGAGAAATTATGCAACTCAATGTCCAATGGATAGAGGAGGAAGTGTCTAGGGGGAAGAGACAAGTTAATAGCATAGGCAGTGAGTGATTTATATTTGTTTTACAGCTTTTAAACACCCACTGTGGTTGGTACTAATAGTGATAGTGGCTTGGGAAAGGATTGATGGGAACAAGTTAATGCAATCTAATAGAGAATCAGTCAATAAATATTGACAACTGATTGGGTGTAGTATCGAGAAGAGGAGAGAGGAAAGTCCAGAAAATGACAAGGTTTTTGATTTTGGCTGGTATGAAGAAACATGATGTCATAAATAGAGGACAAAGGATGAAAAGGACCAACTGTGGTGGGAAGATTAGCAGTTCAGTTTGGGCATATTGAGTTTGAGGTGCAGATTAGCTTCCAGATAAAGTTATTCAGCAGGCCACTTGAAATTTAAGGCTAACACTTAAGACTCATGAGTGCACTGCTGCTGGTGGAAGTCATATACCAGGTAAGAATGCCAAGGAAAAGGTGGATGTAAGAGAGAAGCAAATGATATCGATGATAGGTCCTTTGGCACATTTTTATTATGGGGGAAGAATGAAGAGAACTAGCCAGAGACTGAGGTAGATAAAGGATAGCAAGTTCAGCCACAGAACAAGCCCAGGAGACCGTAATGTCACTGAATCCAAGAGAACATCTTTTTTTTTTTTTTAAGAATGAGAAGAGCTATTTAATTTTATCAAAGGTTCTAAAAAGGTTAAGCACAAGGATTGAAAATATGCTGTTGGATTTTGTAACTAAGAAATCACAACGGATGGACACAGCAAAACAATATCGATGACAGTAACTACCACCACATGAGCTTTGGCTTTGACTGTGACCAATACATCAGCAATATTTTGCCATCAGGGAGAAAACACACAGTAAAAACACCATCAACTTGAGAATGGACTCAATGTTATAGCTGATGGGGCCAGTTCATATGAGATTCAATGAGTGTGACTTATTTCAGCAAACCCTGAAGGCATCAGTAATTTATGGTATAATAGAATCGATGTTTATAATATTGAAACCTGAGTCGTTAAGAAAAGATCAATTCAACATAAAAATACTTGGTTTTAAAATCACTGACACTAAATGCAATTTGGTATCCTGAATGGGATCTTGAAACAGTAAAAGAATATTAGTGAAAAAACTGGTGAAATGCAAATAAAGTCTGTGGCTTAGTTAATAGTCATGACCAATGCTAATCTCTCAGTTTAATAATTCATGTACAATGGAACATTAGGGGAGATTGGGTGAAAGGTAATGGAAACTCCTTTCATTATATTTGTAACTTTTCTGTAAATTTAAAATTGTTCCAAATTTAAAAGTTTAAAAAATATATGACCCCAAATATCCAGTGGTGCATGTAATATAAGTGAATAAACTCTTAGTGTTTATGTAGTACATTTAAGTTAATGAAAATTGTATTTATGAAAACTAACTTATTCCACAGGTATTTTTATATAAATGAGGCATGATTGTTCTGAGACTCAATAGTAATACTGAATAAAATATCCTTCAAATCACTAGTTTTTCCAGCTGACTTTTAGATCTATACATAGCCAACACCAACTGAGCCTATTTTCACAATGAAATGGACTGTCCTGGTGTATTTGTATTTGATCTTCATAAGAAGTAATTCATATTTATATTTTTCCTTGCTAAGAATTTAAGACTAGAAAGAGATATGAGCCCATTGTTTACAAACTAACAAAGTGTTCTAACTAAACAAAAAGTACTTATTTGCTTTTGCAGGGACATTGTTCAACTTAGTGGGTGATGGTTTGCATGTATAATTCACATTAACCAAAAGTGAAGCCATCCCCCTGGAAGTCCTGCATGAAGGGACATCCATGTAGCTGAGGCAGGAGTGCCTCCCTCTGGTCTTGTTGAAGCCAGTGAGGTTGTTAACCAAAACTCTGGTCTTGAATACCTGCCATTCTTCAGCCACTTTCTTGTCAAAGGGCACTTAAAGTTTCCAACTCCAATTTTCTAATATAGTATATTAAAATTTTCAGGTCATTTCAGCCGCCCTTTTTTGTAGTGACTTGTGCTGAGCCTAGTGATTTACAAACATAGACTCTGTGAGTTTGGGCTGTTGTATAATCACTTTCATTGAATTGCATTTTGGCCGTATAAGAAGTTTGCCTTTGACATTAGCAAGCATAGAAGCCAAAATTGCTTATGAAAAAGAGATGGCAAATTATTGAAGGCTTATTTCCCATGGAGTTATTGAATCATTCAAAATCTAAAATTTGCTTGCATATTATACTTTCTCTAGTGGGAACCACAAATATAAGAAATAGTCATTTTACACAAGTAGCAACAAAGAGGAACCTGTTTTGGTCTTTATTATGCAAATGAATTTGAGAAAACTGGCCACCTTATCACATGGTGTTTCCTTTATGAGAATCCCTGGTGATATGTATATATATATTTTTCTTGTTTCTCTACTAGAACGGATCCCAAGCAGTTGTTTTATTTGTTACCTTACGAATATTGTAAATTTTTGTTTTGGCTGCTATGGAAATCAGAACAAAATTTGCATCTTACCTTTACTATATTGGATCTAATGGTATTTATTGTGTGTACTTACCCAATTTCAGCCTATTTTCCTATGCTTATAGTTCCAGTTCTCTCTCTCTCTCTCTCTCTCTCTCTCTCTCTCTCTCTCTCTCTCTCTCTCACACACACACACACACACACACACACACACATGCTGTTGTATGCATTTCTCTGTCCCTCAATTTTTTTTATTGTGGTAAAATATATATAACTTAATATTTTTCATTTAATCATTGTAAGTGTTTAATTCAGTGACATTAAATACATTCACAATATTGTGTAATCATCACCACTCTCTGTATCCAAACCTTTTTCTTCATCTCTAACAAAAACTGTGTACCCATTAAGCAATAACATCCCCTTCCCCCTTCCTTTTATTTCCCGGTAACCTTTATCCTATTTTTTGTCTCTATGAAGTTGACTATTTTAGGTACTTCGTATAAGTAGAATTATACAACATTTATCTTTCTGTGTCTGGCTTAGTTTACCAAGCATAATGTTTTCAAGGTCTATCCATGTGGTAGCATATATCAAAATTTCATTCCTTTTTATAGCTGAATATTATTTTCTCAAATCTTTGAGAGAAGGTAGGGTTTAAAGAAGAAGGAGGAGGAGCGAGATGGAGAATTAAAGAAATAAAATATGGGAATGTGTCTAAGATGTAGTAAGAGCTCCGCAAAAATGGTAGCGAGAACGTATTGTTCCTTTCTGACAATCAAGATCTCCCCCTGGGATAATTATGAGATACATGAAATTAATATTTAAGATGTTTCTGGTTCCACTCTCAGGGAACAACTCAACAACTTTCACTCTGCTCTTTCAGATCTCTAGGCACCCTGCTCCACTTGTAACGTGGTCCCATATTTAAGTCTGTTTCTGAACTGTTCACCACTTCTTTAGGATTCCATGCCTAGTCACCCTTAACAGGCTACCGTGTGATTAACTTATGCAGTAGTATTACTATTACTAAATCCAAAACTAATTAAAACTTAATGTAACACTCTTATTTTCATTCAAAAGAGTTAGAATTCTAATGTTGAAACTTCAGATCCCACAGCTGTCCAATGTGGTGATGATTTTCCTTAGGCTACCAGGTGGTAAAATAGGGACAGTTTTCTCAATCTCCTCAAGTCACATTATCACCCTGTGGTAGCACAACCCTGTCGGTAATGGTCACAGGGCAAGTTCCAGGACAGGACACTAAAGGCATCTGCTGGGTGCTGTCCCCCTTCTGTGACTACTTAAAATGGGCTGTGGGGAATCACGCTACCTAAAAAGATTTTGATGCTTTTTCTGCATAGAAAAGGAGGACTGATTCTATGTTCAGTTTTGGCAGTTTGGGTAATTACTCAGCTAATCATCTGTATATATGAGGTGTAATCAAACAATACGGTGAGTATTTAAATAAAAAAAAAATATATAGTAAAAGATGCATTGAAGTTAATTCTCTTCAAAATACTCCCTCTCACTTCAAACACACTTATCCCATTATTCTTGCTACTTTTTGAAGCAGTTCTGGAAGTCTCCTTACGTCTCTTTAGTTGCGCTGCTGTGCCTGCCCCAATGCCCTGAACCATTTTGACTTTGGGGAAGAGCCAGAAGTCGCAGTGCCAGATCTGGTGAATAAGGTGAATGATGACACACTGTAATGTTTTTATTTGACAGAAATTGCTGTACCAGAAGCGATGTGTGACATGGAGCTTTGTCATGATGGAGGATGATTTACAGCAAACTTTAAAACACATCTCTCAACCGTAACTCACACCTGACTGACGGCACCAAACATTTGAAACTTATCACATACTGTTACTAAGGTTCGACTCACCACTTCCCATATTGAAGATCCCTGCCTGTCTGTTGGATGGCACTTGGCAGCAGCATTCACTGTATGGTTTGATCACAACGGAAAGGCTCGGTGTCACACATCACTTCGGGTTCAGCAGTTTCTGTCAAATAAAAATATTATGGTGTGTCCTCATCCACCTTATTCACTGGCACTGTGTGACTTCTGGCTCTTCCCCAAAGTCAAAATGACCATGAAAGGTAAACATTTTGAATCGATTTAGCACATTGAGGCAGACATGACAGCACAACTAAAGACACTCAGGAAAGAGGACTTCCAGAACTGCTTCAGAAAGTGGCAAGAATGATGGGGTAAGTGTGTTCGAAGTGAAGGGGAGTATTTTGAGGGGGATTAATGGCAATGTGTCTTTTAATAATTAATTTTAAAAATTTAAACAGTCACTGTATTTGTTGATCACACCTTATATTCCTCCCAAACTGCTTTCCTTACCATTGTATTAATTTTTCCCACATTTTCTGAAAAGTTGTTTGTTGGGTCGTAAGTTTGTCCTGTTAAGCATTTGCATGTTTCATACTTGAAGTTTTTTTATTTTACTGTTGGATGAATTCTGCCATCTAAGTAGTTGGTAATTGGGAACCAGGTTAGAGCTTGCAAAGTGATGAGGAATACAGAGCACATAATGTCCTCAGCTCTCTGTGGATTCAGAGAACATTTATCATAAAGAAAGCCAGGTTTCTATCTTTGCTTCTAGGGGGAACAGGCCTTGCTGACCCAGTAATCAGTTTAGTAATATCATCTCCAAGGATGTGCTCTCAGGTTAGGTCCCCTGCAGAGGTAAACAGACTTAAAGCTTGTGAGCTGATCATTTATTACAAGTCAATAAAATATAAATGTTTGTTCTTCTCTGCATTCCCTTTCTTTGATACACAAGAAAATATTGCTAGACATCTCTTTGAGGGTGTTGCCTTCACCAATGGCACACTACTTATTTTCCATTGTTAAACGTCTGTCTTTTGAAGAATATTCTATAACAGAGTTTGGGCTCCTCAATGGCTGGGACTGTGAAGTACTGTCTTTATATGTGAAATGCCTGGAACCTACCCTGTTTCTCTGAAAATATGACCTAGCCGGACAATCAGCTCTATTGCGTCTTTTGGAGCAAAAATTAATATAAGACCTGGTATTATATTGTATTATATTATATTATATTATATTATATTATATTATATTATATTATACCTGGTCTTATAGTAAAATAAGACCAGGTCTTAAATTAATTTTTGCTCCAAAAGATGCGTTAGAGCTGATTGTCCAGCTGGGTCTTATTTTCGGGGAAACATGGTAGTAGGTGCTTAAGTGAACACTCTGAAATGTGGGTATCAATGCATGAGTAACTACTTATAGAAAATTGTAATATACAGTATGTTTTTTTACAATGCTATTGGGTTAGCTGGAAATAATTTTGGGAGATTACTAATTCCACTTTTCATGTTTCTCTGTCATCTTTCATTTTGGGACTATAACACCTTTCCGCAACTGGATTTGTTAATTTGGACAGCTAAATGTCCCTCTGCTTGAGCTTATCCACACCTTACCTCGATCCCGAGCTGCAATACAGTTAAATCAGTGTGATAATGTCTAAGGCAGAGCCCCATTCATTATTTGCAAAATGGCGATGATAAGACTTTATAGAGTTTTTATGAGAAAAGAAATCAAGAGAGAGTCAGGCATCTGATAAGTTAATTGTTTTCCTTCTCTTTTGTTTGAATTGGGAGTTGTGGGGAGAAGATGGGTGGGATGAATAGCTGTCAAAAGGCTGTAAAACAGGAAGTACACATGCAATTGAAGAAAAATATGTAATAGACAATTGGTGTTCAATTAAATTGGAATATTTGTTTGATGTGTATGAAAAAAATGACTACTTAGAGGAAATATTTAACAGTGATGTTCATTGATATTATAAATTACAGCATCCTATAGCAGAATTTGTGAGTAATGGAAAGGCACCAACTAGTCCAGCTATTTGCTATAATAACTGCTTTTCTACATAATCTAATTTGAAGAAATGGAGAAAAATGTAGACAACAAAATAAAGTTAGGACTTTGTAAAAACACTCAAAACTGAGCGGTAGCATTAGTCGGAGTGGTTATGACTTCGGTGAGCCATGTGGTTGTCTTATCTACTATATTATTTTATAGATTTTTTTCCTCTGTTGTTTTAAAGCCGATGTTTCTGGTGCTTCTTTATAGAAACCATAGATTCCATTATATGTTTAATCAGTTAGGTGGAGAATTGATAAAGTGTTCAGTTCAGTCAGTTTAGACAATTTAGAAATCAAAATTTATTTCTCCTCTAAGGAACAAATACAAATTTAAAGATCCAATATCATCAAGTATGAAAGGATATAACACATTAAAAACACAACCATAGAATCATACATAAAGCTAATGCAGTCTTTAAATGTCCACATCAATCTCTGCTCAGTACTGAACAAACAAACCAGAAATATCTTTTCATGTCATTAGCAGAATCAAAGGCCAAGTATTGCTAGCACTTTAAGGGGATAGCTGATATCCCTCAACTAAGTTAATGAGTCAACTTTTATAGAATTTAAGATATAACAGTGGCACAAACACTTTTACTTGTTAATAACGTGTTTCCCTGAAAATAAGACCTGTCTGGACCATCAGCTTTAATGCGTCTTTTGGATCAAAGATTAATATAACACCTGGTCTTATTTTAATATAATATAAGACTCGGTCTTAGAATAGAATAGAATAGAATAGAATAGAATAGAATAGAATAGAATAGAATAGAATAGAATACCGGGTCTTATATTAAGTTTTGCTCCAAAAAATGCATTGGAGCTGATGGTCCGACTAGGTCTTATTTTCGGGGGAACATGACATCAGTCTGGTAACTTTTATGTTAATCATAACCTGAAGTTTCACTGCATAGATACATTTCATGGCATCATTTCCAAAAGCAGTACACGGTATTAATATTAATTAGCCACCACAGATCACAGACATCGTGACATGATAGATGTATGTGTGATACAATGATATGAGTAAGGTGTTAAATTCATTCCACCTATTAGAAAACTGAGTGAAGCTCATACATCCAATACGTAGCAAAGCAAGATACCTTCTAAGTCTGTTTAGATTCAAAGCCAGTGTTCTGTTTATTCTGCCATATTGCCACTCCAAGGTGCTCCCATTCCAAGATGAACTATATCTGAACTGATCAGAGGTAGAAAAAGAAGACAGGAATTTGAAAAAAAATGAATGAATGGCAATTAATAATTTATGTTTTTCATACGTTTTTACTCTAAGATAGAGCAATGGGGTAAGACAGGAATATCCCTCAGCCACCTATGTTCTGCTCTACCCTTACTTGCAGCAACCTTGTTGTTTAAACTGACAAAGCATGGTGACTTATATATAAAGCTAGCAGAGTTACTCTGTTGGATAAAGACATTTGGAGTATTTAGACCTGACTAACTCACAGTTTTCTTACTTGTTATTGTGCAGTTCTGTGCAGTGGTTTGTAAAATTATTACAGCTAACTGCATAATATAATAAACTCAAACAATGTTGAATATGTATTAGTGTATCCTGTGATGAATAAAGAGTCACAGTGAATTAGAGTTGAAAGGCTAGTTTTGGCTGAATAAAGGCAGATGTTATTAATTGACTAATTAGACAAAATTCTTATGGGCCTGCAGTATGGAGTATATGACTATGAACTTGGGTGTGTAAATATCTGGTAGTTTTTTAATTTATTCATTTTTTTGATTACATAGTAGGGAAATATATTATTGAATGGTATTGAAGGGTATTGTTTAATTGCTAGGAGGAAAATCAGATTAAACTGTCAGGTAAGTAGAATGTGTTTATAAATTGCCCCTTGGCCAAATTTCTTTCTGAAACTGCATAGTCTCATATAAACTTCTATAGTTGCTTTGTGATTGAAGTCATGGAAGAGTCATCATACTTTTTATAAGCTGGCAAGTTAGTGTGCTGTGCAGAAACTGGAAATCAGAACCCTAACATTTTCAAATAAAACAACACATGATTATTCTTTTCAAAAGCTGAGCAGGATGTAAGTGTATGAATGAAAAGAGGAATTCTCCCTTCGACCCTAACCACATTCTGCAGAATGTGATTGTTCAGACATAGTTCTTTGTAAATATAAACAAATTTGCAGGTATGTATATATACATGCTTATATACATATCCAATTATAACAGAGAACTCGTTTCATTCAAACTTTCTGAAACCTGATTTTTTTCATTTGTCAGTGTATCCTAGACCTGTTTTCATTTACAATGTTTAGAATGACCTTATTATTTTTAATGTTATCCCACTGTAAACATGTAACAATGTTTGTTTAACCAATTCTTTTTTTTAATAGTTTCTGCTTTTCATTATTTGAAATAAAGCTCAAAGAACATCTTTTCAACATACATCCCCTAAAATGATTAGATTTGAATTCATTTTCTCCAACTTTTATCTGATTTTCTCCAACTTTATATGATTAAAATCACTATGAATCACTGAATTATAGAAATTTAGGAGAAAGGACAAGTCTAAACCAAATCTTCATTTATGAATAACATTTATATCTATGTATTCCTTAATAACCAATCATACATACTAGAAACCAGCTCAGATACTTTTTTTCCTGCATTAAGTCCTTGGATTTCTAGAAAGCACTGCATAGAACAGTGCTTCACAATCTTGGATGCATATTAAGTTTTTAAAATTTTGATTCCCAGGCTGCACCAATTAAATTAGTATCTCTAGAGTGGGACCCAGGCTTTGCAAAGCCCACCAGTGACTCCAATATGCAGTCAATGGTGAAAACCCCTGACACAGAAAGAGTGTTTGTATCGAAGGAGATATTTCCTGGAGAGAAAAACAGAGAGGAAGCAAGAAAAATTTCCAATAGATCAATCTCTCATAAAGAATTTAATATATATGAAAAAGATATCCCCATAATGCTATTTTTTTTTTTTTTGCAAAAGACAGAAAATCTCCATTTTCTGGCTTAATTTTGTTATTGGAAGTAAAGGGAGAAATTGCAGCATTTTTCTTGTGCTCTGGGCTGGTCCTCTTACCCACTGTAATTGCTTACGTCACATCTCCTTCATCGCACTTGCTTGGGGTGCATTTTCTATTTTCCATTTATTTCCATCACTTTGCAATTTATACTTCTCTTCCCTGGCAAAGGGTACTCTCCTTGAGAGCAGGTCTTTAGGCGACATCCTAAAGTTTAGGGCTGCATCTCTAGGTACTGGGATAGCGCTGACACAGTTGGCATTTGATCAATCATGTCTTCATGAATTAATGACTAGCACTTTGGTACATGAAATGAGGGTAAGAGGTATCAGAGAATAGAAGCACCTGCCATGGGAGCAGACTGCTTTTGCTTTCACTCCTTTAAAACTCTTGTGTGCCAGAGTGAGAACAAAGTACATTTTATTTGGAGAGATATCACAATGTACTTCACTTGCAAGTGGGTTTTCTATAAGAAAAAAGGGTTTTGGGAAAGGTGGTTTTTGCATCATATACAAATGGAAAATGTAACAAAACGATAATGAAGATTATTAGGAAGAAAAAAGACAAAAAGACATTTAACATGATAACATGGTAATTAGTACATTGGTCAGGAAGGAAGAAAACTATTATATATTTTCTGAAATGCTTGTCTTACATTGAAGCAAGAAATAAATTGAAGGAAACTTGGTTGTTGTTAAAGACAAAAGATTTGGCATGGAATGAAGATGGCATCTAAAGAAATCTGGAAGGGTCAGTTCAGCAATGGAGGGAGCTTTTGAAACTAAATTGTAAGAAAATATTTTAAAAGTTCAATTGAGACAACTAAAGATATGAAAGTTATGTTTAATGCCGAATATTAAAATTAACGGGACAGGCATGGCACTGAACAGAATGAGAATGATTCTAATGTCCTCCAGAACTCTGTAAAATCTTGGTGTGAAATATCTAATTCAATCTTTGGAGAAAGAACAGAATATTTCAGCTTACCTTTGCAAAGTTTTATTTTTACATTTGAGGAAGTGGGGAATAATATTTTAATGCTCAAAGGTGTTATGTAGATCATGACCAGACTGTCAAATTAAGATAGATGTGATTTTACTACAGTATAAATTCAGAAATAATAAAGTCCCAAGTGTATGGGAATTAAGGTGTGAGTACGTGAAGATATGGTTGTAAAAAAGAAAGGTAGTTTTGTCATGTTTACGATCATAATTATCATCAATAAATCATTTATTCCCTCTTTTTTTATATTTTGTGTTCATACTTCCAGAACATTTCAAATTTGTCATCAGAAGAAATATGATAGTGAAATGAGCTTATTTTTATCATTTAATCATGATCCTTTTTTTTTTTTTAACAAAAACCAGGCCATTTTTTTATGCAGTTAAGTTTTTATTCTCTAGTTTATTATGTTTTATAATGAACATCTTCAGTTGCCCTTGTGTTTTCATTTTTTTGATCATTATCAATATTATACTGGTCTCACTAAAAATGTCTTTTCTCAACAAAGGGATCCATCATTTGCGGTTTCGAGTGGCCACTTTAAAACAGAATTTAAGGGCAACACTGATTTGTTAAAAGTAATCGTCTTAATAAAAGAAAATAAATTAGATGGCCTATTGAAATGTATGTAGTTCATTACTTTGAGGTGTTTTCATTTCTCATAATACTGTTTCTCACTCTGTGCCTACTGAGAAGAGGGCAGAGGAGTAGTATTTTAATAATGTTAAGTGATGGCATTAAGTAAAGTTCTAATTATTATTTAGAGATATATTTCAAGTATTTAAATATGATATATTTCTTCATTTTAGAGTATTTTGCAAATTAAGGTAACAAACACGATTAACACATGAGAAGATTATTATCATAAAACCTGAAAACCAATGACACTTGAATCATGTTTGATATAATAGTTTCCTGGATTTTGGGAGGTATGACCATTTCCTAGAATCAGAATTATATTGCTGGTGGAAAGACTGTAGAGATTAGTTAGTCCATTGCCCTGTTTTACAGATGAAAAAAACAAGGCCCAGAAGGTAGTTACTTAGAGAACTTTGAGCCATGAATAGAACCCAAGCTCCCTGGATTCCTACTCTGCTGCTCTTTCGGTTCACATTTTTACTGATTTTTAAGTGAATACGGCCCAAATATGTGTATTCTACCATCCCCCCTTTTGTTAGCAAACTCAGAATTCTTTTTTTATCATGAAAATAAAAATTATCCTCTTCCTCCCCTTTAAAGCTTGCTTGAAGATGTCCAGATGGAAATGATGTTAGCACAGCCCAAACTGGAAGATATCTGGTATATTTAGATTATATGAAAGTAAAGGTCAGGATTGGGAAAGTCAGAATGGATTAAATGCAAAGCCAGTGTGAGCACTAAGGCTAGCCTTGACCAAATATATAAAGCAAAGATTGGCTACATGTTGAACCTCTTTTTGTTACGAAGCCACTAAAAATAGAAATAAATCCCTACATAATTAAATTACTTATTGTTGGTACTAATATATTTTACTTTTGAAATAGATTTTTGTAATTATAATTTCATGTATTCATGTATAAATCCTGTTCAAAATGCCAAACCCAAATACATTGACCCTAAGGAACTTAATTATTCCCAGTTCAAAAATAGGAATGTTTGAATAATTTCATCAGAAGGTTACTATGCCTGCATTTAAAAGAGTCATGTAAGACCTCAGGAGAAATACTTGCTTAATGTTGTATATTTAAATACAGGGCATTTATATCAAAACTCTAATTTACATATGCTTATGAAATTTAAAAGAAAGAGCAGAAAGAAAGCCTGACAGGAATATCATAAGAATGGACCCAAAGAAACATAGCATTTTGCAATGAGTAGATTTTACTTTGTTTGAAAGAATTTAAGCATAGCCATCCATAGACAAATTAGATAATCTGTCATCTTTCGATAATGATGATGAATTTATCATTAGTGATGATTAGTGCATGTTATTCTAGGATTCATTTTGTGCCATATAAATGTTCTACAACATGCCTTGGATTTTAAAAAATAATTGATGAATGGAAAGATCCCTAGTGTAAAATTTTATGGAGTGTGATTGGAAAGTATGTTAGTCTGGGGGAATAAACTTGATAGAAGCTACATATCTGAATAAAATTAGGAAAAGGATAGAGGAAGGGAACATAAAGACTCTGCATTAGGTTCCTAATAATCCTTAATTTTTTATTGAGCACGTACTTGTGTAGCAGGCACTGTTCTACACATTGAGGATACAATAATGACCCACGTGGACAATAATCCCTGCCCTCGAGGAACTTAATTCTAGTCATACATACTTCTTACTGTCAAAGGCTTTGAATACATACAAAGAATTGGAAGTGAGGTGAAGGAAGGAGAAACAGAGGGTAGAACAGGGAGTGGTGCAAGCAGAAAACTTGAGGAGAGGTAGACTAAGTTCTGGGGCTTTCTCCATTGAGTAGGTTCTCTGACTCCACTTCTATGTGAGGTGTCCTCTCATGTACTCTAGTAGGTCTGTCTGTTTCACCTCTGCAATAATCATCTCACTCTGTTTCCCCATATGTTTTCTTGTCTTCTCTCTCCTCTTGATTCTGAGCTGCTCTAAGCCATTAATCTTTGTATCCCAGAACCAACTAGAGTGCCTGGCACAGAGTGGGTTCTCTAGAGTATTTGTTTAATGAGTATTAATAGCAGTTATTTGACAAAGTATTCAGTTGTTGTGGAGACCTGCATCTCTGCATTTGACCATCTGCATTACATTGGAAACTGAAATGGACTTTTTTGATTGAAAAATGATGATTGAAAATACCTTTCCCTTTGCATTTTCTGACACTAAATACCAAAGGCACATAGAAGAGTAAAGGATTTTAGCTGCCCTGCTTCTCCCAAATAAAGTCTATCAGTTCTTCCTCAATCACAAATAAACACAATTGGACAAATAAGCAAAGTGAATTTAGCTTCACAGCAGTTCCATAGGCATATCTTCCAATCAGATTTCCACTCTAATATAGTCATTCCAGAGTTGCTACCATCAAGTTGCTAGCTACTGGAAACAATTTCTAATCTTAGCAACACTTTAATATATCTTTTAATTATTTAATAATTTTATAAAAACACAATCTGCAAAACAAAAATCTAACCCAAACCTCTCACTCTGTGGGCCTTACCAGACACTAAAAGGAAATCTATACCTTCAGGTGTATTGCAAGTGAAACTGGAATTAGTGCCTGGAAAACGCTCCCACCTCCTGAAGCTTCCATGACAAGTAGTTTTAAGTTCTCTCTCAACTCTGTACAGAAGATCTGGAATGTGGGAGTAAAAGGGTGAGCATCCGTGTGTGCTTAGTTCAAACAGTTAAAATTAAATTCTAAGAATTCCCTAGAACTTTGTATTAACCTGACCCAGCATTACCTCTATTATTTGCTTCGGTAAATCATTTAAAACACATAACTGTTGTCTTTGGTTTCAACTTTACAGTCAGAGTGGGTTGAACACTATTGGCACCAAACATAAAAGCCAGAGATGAAAATGGAGCCTATTAACACTGAATATAGGTTGTGATGAATCACATTTTGTCAGCTTCAAGTATTACATTTATCTACCTAAAAATACCCTACTGTACTCAGTCACCACCACAGCTGTTTACCCTGCCTGCCACTTTAAAACTTCTAGTGCTTTTACATATTTGTTCTTAGATTGTAATGCTAGCCTTCTTCAATATTTTTTACTTACCAATTATCTTTTAATTGCCATATATTTGTCTTTTGAGATAGATATAGTACCTCACAAATCACACTAACTGCGGGTGGGTATTGGTAGCATTACTGGGATTTATAGATCAATCGTTGTGGGGAGGAGGGGGAGTCGATGTTAGTTGAATTATATTAGTGCTACTAATTGAAGAGAGGAAAAAAAATAATACAGACTTTGATTCTGGACTGTGAGTCCTAGAGATAGCTGTCAAATGGCACCCAATTCCTGACGTTTAATACTAAACATTCCAAACATGCTGATGTTTTCCTAGCACACCCATCTTCTTATTGGAACTCGGGTAATCTCTGCAAATATTATGCTTATCCACAATGGCCACAAATTATATTTGTAGTAA
The DNA here is from genome assembly GCF_036562045.2 of Rhinolophus sinicus. Taxonomy (NCBI): domain Eukaryota; kingdom Metazoa; phylum Chordata; class Mammalia; order Chiroptera; family Rhinolophidae; genus Rhinolophus; species Rhinolophus sinicus. The sequence continues at coordinate 110,340,879 of NC_133755.1, forward strand.
GACTACCTTTCCCTTCAGAATTAGTGTGTGTGTGTGTGTGTGTGTGTGTGTGTGTGTGTCTGTGTGTGTGTGACCCTAACAAAATGGGGGAGATGAAACTCAGAATTAAAGATCTGTAAAATTGATCTGTGGTTAACATTGAAACCAATGATAAAGTCAGCATATGAATAAAAAGTTAATGTAAAGTTAATGCAGTAAGAGTGGAGGGAAAAAAAGAAGAGAGAAAGAAATATACGGAGAAAAAGCAGAAGATAGCTAGATGGGTTGGTTTTTTTGCAGTTATGGGTAAAACGAGAATAACCTTAAAAATTAACCCTTTTCTCCTTACTTTTTAGATACATGCTTAATTTGATATTTACTAAAAACTCTGTAATTCAAACGGAGGTGAGGAATGAATATCTTATCAAGTCAAATGAATTTCCTCTCCACCAACTCCACTTCTTATTCTGTAAATCAGAAAAGATAATTTATGTACTAATTAAAAATGTGTCAGAATTCAGTCTTACCTGGTTTAAGTCCTATGGATTATTTTTATAATATCGTACATTTTCATATATGTGCTGTCATTATTTCAATCAGAAAAAAACAAGAAAAATGTATACTCACACCGCTGGGAAAAAGTTGTTTAAACGGCATAGGATTCTCTCATTGAAATATGCTTTGGTCTGAACATACTTGGTAGGTGGGTGAACTTTTTTTTCCCCAGTGTTTCTCATCTTTTTTATTATTATTAAAAGTTATTTTGTGACAGTGGTGAAAACTACATAGGTTTCAAGTATACAATTCTGTAATACATCATGTATTGCATTATGTGTTTACCACCTAGAATCAGTTCTCCTTCTATCACAATATATTTGACCCCCTTTACCCTCCTCTACTACTCCCTTCCCCCCCATACCCTCTGGTAACCACTAAACTGTTGTCTGTATCTATGAGTTTTTGTTTATTGGTTTGTCTTGCTCTTTGTTGCCTTCAATTTTATATTCCACATGAGTGAAATCATGATTTTTTATTTTTTCTGTCTGACTTATTTAACTTAGCATAATAATCTCAAGATCGATCCATGTTGTCACAAATGGCAGTATTTCATCTTTTCTGATGGCAGAATGATATTCCATTGTGTATATTATATAAACCACGCCTTCTTTATCCAATCATCTATCAAAGGTCACTTTGGTTGTTTCCATGTCTTGGCCACCGTAAACAATGCTGCAACGAACATTGGAGTACATATATCTTTACAGATAAATGTTTTCATATTTTGGGATAGATACCCAGGAGAGGGATTTCTGGGTCATATGGTAATTCTGAAAAAAATATTCTTAATTTTTTGGGGAAACTCCATACTATTTTCCATAGCAGCTGTACCAATTTACATTCAGTAGGTGGGTGAACTTTAAGAGCAAAACAGCTTGCTCTTGCTCTGAGGAGAGCAGTTGGCAGCATGCTGCTAATTTTTTTTTTTCTTTTGCCTCTTTCCCATTTTATTGCTATAGCCATTTTTTCTGACTGACCCAGCCTGTTATACCCGTAAAAATGTGAACAAGTACAAGTTGTGACCTAGAGCTGCAGGAACTGGCTGGACTTTCTCCTGTCCTGTCAAACCATGATTCTCAGAGTTTAAAGTAGATTCTGTGAAGACAACGTTGAGGGAAGGTTTTTGCCCTTCCCTCTTAAATATTGCAGGTATGAGCTTTCCTTGAAATAACCCATCATTGTGAGCATGAAGAAATCACAACACAAAGTGTGAAATATTGAAAAATTAATCATGTTTTTTTCTGATGAAGACCTACCCGGTAATACCTCTAGTTCACAGCCCAGAAAGAAAAGAAATCCCAGTGATGGTATTCATTGGGCTCCAATGAAACACAATCCCATCTTGAAAAGAAATTATGAGGGATGGTTATAAGGGGCTAATAACTACAAAGTATGAGTGGAAGAGTTCTGTATGTATAAATTAACCACCTGCCTCTCCTACTCCACCTAAAGCAAAAATAATCAACAAGGAAGGCAATCAAATGCCCACACAAAGCTGGATATTCAATTCAGTTCTTCCCTTTGGAAATCATAAGCAAGAACAATGAGCAGAATTATCTTGAGAAAAAAGTAGAGCTTCCTCTATGGAACCTGCCTTATATTTTATAGTTGGAATTAAGCTCATTAATAGCTGAATTTAGAGAATAATCTGGTGGATTAGAGAAGTTCTAGAATGGGGTCTTTGACTTTGGGGAATGGAATGCCTCCCAGTGGCTGCTCTTCTATCCAGTGATATGTCCACTGCACAAGGAGGCCCTCAAGAGTCCACCTGTGCTGAAGAGGCACTGCTATGTGTACAGCAGTATTAGAAGTCACTCCCTAACACCTTTTCCAGCTCCCTTAACTCTGAGCTGAATAGTGATTTGGTCCTACAACATTCTGTTCCTAATTCCAACCTGTGGGATGGTTTTCCACAGAAATCCAAGTGATGCTCCTACACCAGGGGGGTGTCCTAAAATTCAACTCAGTTCTGATGCTTATCACCCAGAAATTGTGTCAGATCCCACAGTATATAATACTCAGTATATAAGGGCTCAGTCCTACAGATACCAATTGCAAATCCAAGTTGTCACCTGGGCTTCTGACCAACCAGTTATATATAGATTGGAAGTTCCAATGACCCCTCTAGGGGCTTGATTAATTTGCTAGAGAAGGTCACAGAACTGAGAGAAGCATTTTACTTAAGATCACTGGTTTATTATAAAAGGATATGACTCTGGAAGAGCCAGATGGGAGAGATGCATAGGGCAAGGTATGGGGAAAGGGCATGGAGCTCCCATGCCTTCTTCAGGCACCAATCTCTTCTCATTTCTGAGTGTTCACCAAACTAGAAGCTCTCCCAACACTGTCCTTTGGAGTTTTTTAAGGAGGCTTCATTACATAGGCATGATTGATTAAATCACTGACCACTTGGGATTGATTCAACCTCTAGCTCCTCTCCCCTCCGCAGAGGTTGGCGGTGGGGAGGAGGGCGTCTGAAAGTTCCAACCCTCTAATCACTGTTTGAGTCTCTTGGCAACAGCCTCCATCCTTAGGTATATTCCAAAAGTCACCTGATTGACATAATGACACATACCTTTATTTCTCTGAGCAAAGGAAATTCCAAGGGTTTTAGAAGCTCTGTGCCTGAAAGGGGTCAAAGACCATATATATATTTCTTATTATAAGTCACAACATCACAGGTTCAATGGCTCACAGCAAAGATTGTAGTTTATAAGTTATGGGCCAAAGACTTCCAAATTTAAGGTGACATTTCAGATTGGGAACAAAGACGGACTTCAGGTTTTGTTTTTGTTTTTGCAAGATAAAGAGGGTCTGATTTACAGTTCCTTCCTTCCTTCCTTCCTTCCTTCCTTCCTTCCTTCCTTCCTTCCTTCCTTCCTTCCTTCCTTCCTTCCTTCCTTCCTTCCTTCCAAGTCTTCTGTACTCATTCTTTCATCCTCCTTTGTTTTTTAGTGTTTTTTTTTGTTTTGTTTTTTTGCTATACAGAAGTCAGCCTCTTGATTTCTTACCTCCACGGTGTCTCCTACCCATGCCCATGGATCTGAGCCTTTTTGTTCCATGTTTTATGTCTGCTTTGAGTCCAGTTGCCTCATACCTAATTGCTGCTTCTCTGCCCAGCCCTTCCTGATTGAAGCTTGGGTTGAACTGTCTGCTTGGTTTGGGGGAGACTTTATCATGTTTCAGATCTTGTGCTTTTCAGCTTTTGACCCAGTGCTGCCCCAGCCCAAGCCAAGGCAGGGTTTCTGTTCTGCAATGGGGACCCAGGTCCAAGAGGACATTCACACAAACTTCCCATCACTACTCACTTACATGTGATTCCTGTTCTCTGAGAGCATTTTTTCTGCTAGTCGACACCTTACCTTTTAAAAATGGATCCTTGGTAGATCTGTGTGTGGACAGATTTGTCAAGTCTTCTTCATTCTTTTCCTTAGATGGTTTCTGAGACAATGCTTTAGAATGCCGAGGTCACTCCACATCTGCTCAAGGCTGAGTCAGATAGGTAACTGATTCTGTGTTTATTGCTCTGTCATTAATGTGAGGATGAAAAATAAACTTCTAAACATTCCCTTGACTAGACTCCACAAACAGGATGTAAATGACACCTAAAATTGATTACTCTGTGTTTGCTTACATATTGTTTTTAATTGATGTCTCTTTCCTTAGTTTACATACATTGTACATGTATTCTGGCAATTGGAATTTTTTTTTTATTTGAATGTCAAGTATTCAAACTTGTATAGTGAAATACTTTATTTGTTATTTTTCTGCAACATGTTTTACATATGTATTATGTATTTTATAGTTATAGTTTTCTGCTGCATTTAATTGTAACATTTCTCAAACAACAGGCATGTACAGGTAGCTTCTTTAGAACCCTGAAGGGATTTTTTAAAATGTATTATCTTTGCTATGATATCAGAAATTACCTGGTATTTTGTAAGGAGACATCAAAAGTGACAAAAAATATATAGTTTATTATCAAAGATAGAAACAGAATACTAAATATAAAAATTAGATGATTATAAATTATAATTTTTTGTGGATGTCTGTCTTAATATTGATAATTATCCATGGGAAATTTACCTAAACTCACTTGCACTAATTTAGAGCACTACTTTCAAGTGATAAATGTGTGCAAATATTAAATATAAGTTTATGTAAATATTTTAAAAGTTACCATAGGTGATTGAAGACTTGTGTATTAAAAAGGGAAGAGTATACTAAAAAGAAAACATGTGTGTTAAGATCAAAGGTGAGTTCAAGTCTTGACTAAAAAAAAAAGAATAGTATTTGAAAGAGTCAAAATAAACTCTAGGTTACTTGTTCTCACATACTGCAGTTATTCCTAAAGTAGTATTGACATGTCTCTCTAAAAAAAAAAAAAAATTACCTATCACCATTGTAAATAATTTTCATTTATAGCTTGAGTGATTTAGAGGTGAAATTTCACCTGCAAATTTTAACTTTAAATTTCGAATTTGGTTATATTTTCTGGCTATGTTTAGCTACTTGAAATCTGTGATATTTTTGACCACGTAGAACAGGATTCTTTTAGGAACAGTGTTATTGATTTGTGTTCATTTTAAGGTTATGTAGCAGAGATAACTATATGTTTCCCAATGGATCGTTCCAGAATTTTTTTTTTTCCTCACAAACTTAGCACTTTTGGAAGGGTAAGAGTTGACAATTTCTATGAAAAAATGTTTCACAAGGATTAAGAGCCAGCCACTCTTTGAAAAGGACAAACTTCCTCTTTAATTTGTTGAATTGTACCTGTGCTCAGAATTAGCACTGTTTAATAATCAGTCATTCTAATTGGGCAATAATTCCATAAATGTGAAAAGGCTGGCTGTTAATGTGGATGCAGCATAATGCAAGCTGGTTGTTTAAGGGCAGTTCCATTTTGTTCAGCATGTACCATATAATATAGGCAATAAGCAATTTTTCCTTTTCAAAAGCATCGGTTAATTATCATAAATGTCAAAAATGTCGCTGTCATGGTTATTTTGCTCCCAAATTGTTTCGGCTTATCAACTTCCTGATGGAGTATTTAGAAACCAAAGTTGTGATCCACTTTGAGTTGCAACTTTAAGTGTAAACTTGCCAATCCAAATTCTTAAATGGCTTAAGCCCGTTAACTGATAGGAAGTTGCAAACTGATAGACTTAAAAATTTTATATTACTCAACACATATAAATAAATTATTTTGTTACTAGATTTAATATACAGTATAGGAAAGCAAATTCCGTTAAAATACTTTTAATTAACAATTTTGTTTTTCTTAGAACACATACCTACATAGAATACAATGCATAAAATAAATTATGCCTATTAACCCTTTAGGCATTACTTACATTACTTGGTAAAATCTTATGATTGATATAAATTTGGAAAGGCATTAGGGTTTATTTTCATTTTTACAATGTGTCTTATCATAAAAATGTACTTAATGGCACATTTAATATTCAAAATAGGTTATATGTATGTGTGACTCCGTGTCGTTTAAAACTTTTAAGTGAAAACTGTGTGCACATTTTTTAAAAAGAAAAGGTTGCTAGTAAATAGATGCATCAGTATAAAACTGTGCAGATAAGACGAGGCACCCCTTCCTCCTGTGGGCTCAGCTCTCACCTGGTTAGGTTTCTCCCATCGTGTTCTTCCATGGACTGTACTTCAGAAAGGGCACATCTAAACCTGCTCAACTACACTGCGAAGTCCTACTTACTTTTGATATGCGGAAGGATGAGTTTGGAATCGTTGTTGAGAACATTGCAGTATTAGAAAATGTGGAGTTGATGTGAGGCAGGTGTTAGAGGGAAGAGTAGAAAGGGAGGCCACCAGCCTGGTGTGAGGCAGAAGAGTAATGAGACCAATGAGAAAGGCCCAAAATGGAGAAAATAATGGGAAATAAGGCTGGGACGTTTCTCTGAAAAACACACTGGAAGTTTAGTTACAATTGCAATCAAAACCATACCCAGAATTGTATGTGGACTTTATCTATTTATTCTACATAGAAATCATGTGAGATATTTGGCCTGGAGACACTCAGCTAAAGTATTATAAAGTCATCTGGAGTTAAGGTCCTCCAATTATAAAGCAAGTTCTTTTTTCAATGATGCTCTACTGAGTTCTGGTGATTTATCCATGTGATGAATTGTTACTACCCGTAGGGGAGGGGTCCTGCAGGAGATTTGATCACTTATGGAAACACCTAACACCTGAGTTTTCTTTATATATCTGACTATGTAGTATGTGTACACTGTCAGGACTTCTACCTAAATTGTCTCCTAGAACAGATATCAGTATTAAATGGGTAATTTGGAAAGAATTTAATAAAGGGACTTCCTACAAAGATGCAGGTTCTGTTTAGGACAGGCAATAAAGGATAGTGAAGTAACTCAGAACTAGTAACAGCAGGGGCTGTGTCTCCCCTAGGCCTGAAGGAATAAGGAGAAAACCAGAGAAAGGCAGAGAGCTATGTGGAAATGGACAGATATTGGGGGTTTTGGCATTCACCATAGGGACACCGGGATGTCGTCTGATGGGGAGAGTGCAGAGGGGATGTATACCTCATCCAAGTTCACTCTTCACCTACCTGATCTCCTGTAGGTGTCTTTCATTGACAAAGCCAACCCAGAACCAGAGGGAAAAGAAGCCTATCGATGCAGTTCAAGTAGCTCCCAGACCACACTGCAGTATGGATGGAGTTAGACATTGGATCTGAGGGACAAACAAAAGATGTCCAGCCCACAGCCCTGCCTCTCCCCTCAGTCACTCTCTCACAAAACCCAGTTTTATTTTTATTTTTTTCTTAGTGTTACCTAGAATTATCTTCCTCATTTGTCTATTCCATGCTGATTTTCTATCCTTTCTCACTTTACGAGAGCAAGGACCTCATCAGTCTTATTCTCCCTTCTACCTCTAGTTCTTAGTGCAGTGCACTGCATGTGATGGGAGCTCAATGATTTGTTGACTGAATAAAGGAATAATTATATATTAAGCAGTACACTCACATGTATACGCATATATATAACTTAAATATGTTAATTATATATGTATGCATAGTATATATGTATATATGTGTGTGTGTGTGTGTGTATATATATGGAGAGAGAGAGAGATGTATATATATATATATCTATGTACACATATACAGAGGGTGCTAAAAAATGTATACACATTTTAAGAAAGGAAAAAACTGTGCTAATTGTAACACTCAATATATACCAATAACAAAAGATGAATACAAGTCATGTTTGACATTTGCAATTACAGGAGGTGCTCAAAGTGGTTACCATCAGCGTCCAGACACTTCTGATTATGGCTAACTACTGCTTGAGCATAGAAAACATCTCTTAAAATGTGTATACATTTTTTTGGCACCCCCTGGTATATATAGATGTATGTATGTATGTATGTGTGTGTGTGTGTATATATATATATATATATATATATATATATACACACACATATATCTACATATATACGTATATATCTATCTATCTATCTATCTATATATATATACACACACACATATATATCTGTATATAAATACTCCAGATTTTTCACGTGATAGGCGTCATGTTTTATAATAGTTTAACCTAAATAGTACCACACTAATTTCTGTAATGCAGCCTCTCATTAAAATCTTGTTAAAAGATTATAAATGAATATATTCAAGCTAGATAAATAAATGTATTCATGACCTGATAGTAAACACTGGGATTAATTGTATAAGACATCAATCGAAGTCAATATTATTAGCCTCTGGTCAAAATTTGGGTTTTTTTTATACATGATAGGTTAAAAATATCCTTTTAGTTCATTTATTCTTCATTCATCAAATTGGCCACAAATGTGTTGCTAAGCCGAAGAATATCGGATGAGGTAATCATTAGAGTTCATCAGATATGACTGGTTTTCCTTCTTCTAGGCACTTGCTAGGTTTCTACTTCTCCACTCTGTTAAGTTAGGCATGGTCATGCAACTTGCTTTGGTTAATGAAATATGAAGAGAAGTGACATTTACTACTTTCTGAGTACAAGCATTTAAGGACCAGTGTTCAATCTGCCATCTTTCCCTCTGTCCACCCTCGCAGTTCCTGATGAGGCTTATGGTAGAGCCTCCTGGAGTGAGAATAGTATGCAGCAGAGCCCCCACCTCCCTGGGATGAATTTGCCACATCAAGGAAATAAACTTCTGTCATTTGAATCTGCTAAGATTTAGGAGCTGTTTGTCCTACAGCATAACTTAGTTGATTTGGAATGGTACAGCCAGCTAAATGAGATTAAGTTTTGGCTTCCAGGGATCTGATAGTTTAATGAAGGGGATAGTTTTCAAAGCAAATTATTATAAAGCAACTCAGTAAGTGCTAACTAGAGGTGCCAGAGATCACAAGAACATGAAAAACGAAACTTAATATATGAGGTAAAAAATGATTCCAAAAGATGTGGTACTAGAATGTGGCCTAGACGAATATTTAAAGATTCCTCAGGCAGAAAAGAGTAACACCAAGACGAGGAACACCATGAGGCATGGCGAATTTGCAGAATGACAGAAAGCCCTGACTTTTGATTCACATGTTTATACCTGTAAGAGACTTGGATGAGATTTGGAGCCCTTTAGCAGAGAATAGTGAAGTGGGATAACATGGACTCGGTAGTAAGATTACCTGGATTTGTACCCTAATTTGGTATCTGTGTCATTTTAGGCACGCTACATAGCTTTCTAATATTCAGTTTCCCCTTTTGTAAGTTAGAGACAATAAAGATGCTGTGAAGATTAAATAACATGATATTTTTGATCCACTTAACAAGTGCTTGATGCATAATAAGTGTGCAAAATGTGAGTTTCATAATTATTACTAGGAATATTATATGAGTCATAATAATTTCATGGATGGAGATGAGAGAAGGTTGGGCAGTGGAGACCAGCAGGGCTGACGTAAAGGAGAAGGTTAGGAAGGAACACTGCAGGCTGAAGTTACCTGGGAACTCCTCCAGCTGTCAGAGCAGGGATGCCCTGGGGACATGTAGAGATGCTAGAATGCTGACCTTGTCAAATCATACACCCTTACATTTTTAGTCTTTATACATTTAGAAGAGTCTAAGTTTACTTGTCAAACCTATAAATAGAGTGAGGGCATAAGCTAAATCAGGCCTATGAAGCTGAGGCAAGGGACAATTAGCAGGGCCTCGAGTACACCCATCCTATGGTCCCTGGTGACCTGCCTTGTCCTTCGTGATGAGACAAGTGCATTGCAAACTGTGCTGAAGACATTTTTGCAGTATGAGAATTTGTACATCTCAGTGCTTATGGGTGTATTTTTATGCCTTTCAGTGCAATATCTTAACGCAGATTCAGGGTGTATACGGAATAGGAATGGAAGTGTGGACATGACTTGCAACTTTGCTCTCAGTATCCTGTATTAAGATATAAGCTTCCTTTGGAATGTCACATCCCAGATCCCTGGGTCTGGGCATAGAAGGTTCACATGAAATACCTTTTAATTCATATAGTATGCTTTCTTCTTCTTTCTCCAAAGATCAGGAGATACAAGAGTGAGAGAGAACAACTCTCTGCTGTGTTTTCCATGTATCATTAAATATATTTTCGTAGACAACTGCCAGTTATTTCCTACACCCTGCAGTGGGCTGTAGAATCAGACTGCCTCAGATAACATTCCAAATTTGTCACTTGTTTTGTGGGCAAATTTGCCATTCTAAACCTCAGTGTTCTTATCTAAAAAATGAAGGTATTAAGTATACTCTCCTGATAGAAATGCAGGAAGAATAAAATGAGATAGGCAAACTCATGATCTCTATAAATGTTAAACTAACATTTCAAATGGCTATTAATTATCACTTCATCACGTGGTAATATATAAATAAAATGTTCATTATAAGTTTTTATTGAAAATTAAGGAGTAACTGGAACTCTCCTATTCTGCTGGTAGGAGTGTAAAACGGTGTAGCCACCTTGGAGAACAGTTGGCAGTTTTTTAATAAAATGAACGTACACTTGTTATATAACTCAACAGTTCTACTCTTAGGTATAGCCCCCGGAAAATGATGTGAAGATATATGCCTTCAAAGAGATCTATCCTCAATATTCACAGCAGTTTTATTTATAATAGGCAAAAACTGGACACAATAAAATGACCATCAACCAGTGATTGAATAAACAAGTTGTGATACATCCATAAATGGTGCACTATTGAGCTATAAAAAGGACCCCACTACTGATACATGCAACAGCACAAATTAACCTCAAAAATATGTTAAGTGAAAAAGACAAAAAGGACTATGTACTGGATGATTCCATTTATTTAATATTCTGGAAAAGACAAAATTATGGAGATAAAAAGGCATCAGTGGTTGTCATGGGATAGGGTCGGGGAAGAGGGGAGAAGAGGGGAAGAGATTGACTACAAAGAGACAAGAGAACTTTTTGGGGTGACAGAAATGTTCTGTGTTTTGACTGTGGTGGTGGTGGTTACAAGACTGTATACATATGTCAAAGCATATATAACTGTACACTTTAAGTGAGTGAATTTTATTTTAAGTAGATATCTCAATTAAAATAAAAACTTAAGAAAGTAGTTATAATGGAAACCTCCAGATAAGGAGAACATCAGATACTAGTCAAGAATTTATAACCTAGAAGATCATTCTAGAAAGGAGAAACCAAGAACTTGGATATTGAATATTTTGCCTCCCTAACAGTAGAGACTTGTACATTTGAACCTGTCATTAGGATTTGCTGGTAGTGAATTAAGTCAAATATGAATGCAAAAAATAACAGCCTCTTAAAAAACCTGCAGTTGCAAGTTTATTAGAATAATTTTAGAAGTTCCTTTCATAATTTGTTTATGAGCATTTGAAAACTATGTCTTGTTCAAAAGTTTCAAGGCATTTGAAAAAATAACTCGCTGTCTAAGCTTTCCTCCAAAAATATTTTTTCAACTAAGACAGCTTCTACCTTTAAAGCCAGTTTTCACGTGCTATAATCTGATTCATTTTTATCCAGTGATGAAATAACACAAACTTCCTTTTAAAAAACTCAAAAGGAAGGATGCCTAAAACATACCTTTTGTGCATGCTTGTTTTTCATGTTTACATATTGCATTAGGCTGCCTTTACAAAGAAAACCAGAAATTTAAGATAACGTTTAAAATGCAGAATTATACTGTAAGTAACTCTAAAACTTGGCATTTAAATTATCAAAATCAGCATGCAAAAGTCAAATATACTGTTAGTCAGGTGTGGTAAGATTGGAAGACATGAGAAGTCAAAATACACATGCGTGAAGAGTAGGATAGTTTTTGTACTTTGTTCCCTATCCTGATCTGTAATGGATTGTTTTGTTTGTTTGTTTGTCTGTTTGTTTGTTTTAGTTTCAGGTGTACCAAACAATGTAATAGTTAGACATTTATCATTTATACCCTTCACACAGTGACAACCCCCCTCCCCCCATCTACTACCCCTCTGACATCGCATACAGCCATTACATTTCCTCTGTCTATTCCTAATGCTATACTCTGCTTCTTGTATATATATATAAAATTGTAGTTGACATTCATTATTGTTCAGTTTCAGCTTCAGGGGTACAGTACAGTGATCAGGCATCTACATCATCCCTGAGGTGGTCTCCCTAATGAGACAAGTGTCAATTTGGGGAATGTAATCAATAGTGTTTTAAAGATTTTGTAGGGTATCCGATGTGATGGATTGTTTAGGTCATGTTTCCTTTTGCGTATTGATAGCATGTTAAATGGAGACTTTCTTTCTTCTTCTTATATTTTTAAGCCTAAGTCCTATTTCAGCTTCAGTTTGGAGTTGCAGGAAGGGTTTTTGTTTTGTTTTGTTTTTTTCTCTTGCTCTCAGAATATGGCGCTGACCATATAATCGTATGAGTAATGATGATGATATTTATGCAACTACATTTTTACATACAACAGTTTTGGAGTGCCTCTATTTTAAATGTAATATTTCAAGTGGGGTAGAAGAATACTTTTCTAAAACAATACTGTACAATTTGAAATGCTTGAGTGTGTTTAATGCATTTTATACACAGTACTTCATTTACTGCTGCCAAGAATTCTCCCAGATGGGGTCCAGAAATAGGTTGTTATGCTCACTGTGTTCAATGATAATGAGGCGAAGAAAGTTGTTTACCTAACATTTTCTAGAGTAAGTGGCAAGCCAGGCCTAGAACTAAGTTCTAACTGCTTGCCGTGCTGCTCTACCATACTAAGACAATCTCCTTGCTCCCTAGGATTTGGGCATGTATTGGTTCTGTTTTTCTACCCAGGTCTTGTGGGGTCAAATCAGGTAGAATGTTAAAGGCAGGTCCAGATTGCTGGCAACATGGCAGTTCCATTATGTCTAGGTCTGACCATGACTTATACTGAGTGATGACAATGGGCAGTGTTACATGCGATCATATGGAGTTGGAGGCAAACCTATGTGGGATGATTTATGAAGCTCTAGGCAAAGCGTTGTGACCCTACAAGTTTTCCTCCCATTGTCTCCAAAAATTATGTAACTCTGTCCTTTGAGTGAATGTACTGAAGGTCCCTGTTCAATATAGCTATTATCTATATTGAAAAATGTTCTAACATGTTTATTCAACAAAAATATATTGAGCAGCACCTATCATGTACCTGACGGTTTTCTAGGAACTAGAGATACAACAATGGATAAAATGAACAAAGTCTTGTTCCACGGAGATTTTGATCATTATTATTGACATTATGAATTAGCTTTAGCTAAAATCGGGGATTTTTGAGGACCTTGGGAAACCACGGTGAATGTGTATAAGCAGATAATAGGGGCAGGTGGGGTCCCCTCCTCAGAGATTAGGCGTCAGGTAGGTGCCCACTAGGAAATACCTGGACACCTAGAACTTGAGTATCATGAGAACATGTGGGCAGAGGTTGGACCTACTAAAGTAGGAAGAAAAGTCTATCTTGAAACTGTATACAAAGATATCTCCCATGGGGCCTAGTAGTCATTCCAGAGGAAAGAGGAGAAATCAGCTATAAACCTCTTAGTACATAAGCACTGATCTGTCAAATGTCTGTGGAGTGGCTGGGTGCCCCAGCCACTGTTAGCTGAGTTTACTGATTCTTCGTCAGGTTGGCAACATGACAGTGACGTTGGCTGGACTTCAAAAGGGTCTGGCTTTAAGCTACAGGTTGGGCCCAGATTTGCTCTAGTGTCTTGGGTTTGCCTCATGGTAATGGCAGTTTAATGTACCAGTATACCAATATACCAACATATGAGCACATTTTAAGCCCTTTCTTATTACATCTAGTCAGTCGGCTAACATCCTATTGGTCAAAGCAAATCACATGGCCAAGCCCTAACTCAAGGGGAAGGAAGTGTATTCTGTCTACCATAATGTTAAAGCAAGTGGCATAGCTAAACCCAATACAAAGAAGTGGGGAAGTGCTATGGGAGTGAGAGAGTGAATCTTTTTTGCATAGCAATTTGATCAACTGCAGAGGAGAAAATAACTTTAAAGGCAGAGGATCAACTAATGTAAAATTGTCTGTTAAAGCTTGTTAGCATCCTGACTTATTTCTCATTAGTTTGTTTTTTTTAAATTATTTCATACCCTCCATTACTACTTTTCTTTTCCCTTTCAAAATTAGTTTATTTCTTAATATAAAAACAAACTTACCACTTAGAATAAAGGTACATTGAAATAGATTAATTTAGGGACTTCCAGGTGACTCTCCAGGAATCTTTAACGATTGAGGCTGAGTTTTCAGCGAGGAAGAAATCCAAAGCAGATGCACCTGCTCGTATATTGAGACCTTTGAATTGTGGCAGCTCTAGTAAGAACACAAGAATTACAGCTCTGAGGCTGTCTCCAGGCTTCTCCTCAACTATGTAGACTGAGGTTATAGGAGTGCATGTTTTGCACGATTGCCTTTAGTTTTAAATCGTTCATGCCTATAAAAGAGATAGAATAAAGCTGTTTTGGATTATAGTGATGGCTAACTTCCACTGATTTATATAATTTTTAAAGTAATTGATTTGACTTGCATGACTTTTTGCATTTTTCAGTATTTTTCTAATAGAAATAGTTTTTCAAACCTTTTGTTGTAAGATGTTGCTCTTAGAAATTGCAACCAATGCTCAGAATTTATCAGAAAATAAATGTCATTTGCCTTATCATAAGGCATATGGCATAAGACATATTTTCACTTCTCTGTAAAATGTAGACTGAGTCTTTCAAAATACCAATTTTAAGAATTTTTTCAGACATAAATGCTAGTACAATTCTTCAGTAATATTTTGTGTGAAATACAGGAGGCAAGTTTACTTTTTAAATAATCTACATATAATTTATGACAGTTAATGTTTAAACACGTAGTACCATGGTTTGTCCTTTTTCTGAACTCTTTCTTAGTGTTCCTTTATGTTGTTTATGTGCATGTAATAATTCAACTTGATGAAAAATATTCCTATAAAAAAACAAGCTTGTTAGCTTTAACTATATTTATCCTGCTGACTCTGACAAGGCAAAAAGGAATAAATTGTTCACTTTGAAAAAATGTATTAATTGTTTGACTTCCATAGTCATTTATTGGAATGATTGTTTTCCAAAGCAGTTTAAATTGTATTCTACTTGCTTGAAAGATGACATATCCTTAAATTATAAGATTTTTGCCTTTTTTTCTTTGCACTGTTAGTTGTTTTTCTTATTTTTATTGATATATTTTACATACAATAAAATATACTGATTTGAAGTGTTCAGTTTGATGAATGCCAACAGTTGTATATACCTGTATCACCACATCTCAAAACAATATTTAAAATGTTTCCATTACCATTCCCCCACACATACACCCCAACCAGAAGCAACTACTTTCTGATTCTTGTTACTATTGATTATTTTTTACCTTTTCCTGAATTTTATAACAATTGAATTATACAGTAAAAATTCTTATGTCTGGCTTCTTTGGTCAACAGAAATTTTTTGATTCATTCATTGTGTTACACACTTGAATAGTACATTTCATTGTATGGATATACCAAGATTCTTTTCCATCAATTTTTCTATTGCTTAACACCTGGGTTGTTTTCAGTTTTAGGCTATTGTGAATAAGGCTACTATGAATATTTCTATACAAGTCATTTTATAGACATATGTTTTCATTTCTTATGGATAATTATCTAGAAATAGATCTCTGGGTCATAGAATAGGTTGCTTTTTTATTGATTTATAAGAATTCTGTATGTATTCTGGATACAAATGCTGTATATATACATATAGTAATGTATATATGATACATAATGTAAATATTTACTGTCAGTCTATGGCTTGCATATTTATGATTTTAATAGTGTTTTGGGGGCAAACTTTTTAATTTTGATAAAGTCAAATATTTAAAATTTTATCTTTGGTGAAGGATAAGTAACTTTTAACTACTTAGTGTCAAAACCCAAAATATTATTTCCAAAGTAAGGGGGTCATCTTGAGTTACAAAGCAATAAAATTATTGGCAATTTGAATAGATGAAGACAGTCTTGCCTATGTCAAATCTTTTTGGTTGATTTAGTACTTAATTTTATATATGAGAGAAAAAAATAGAAAATTTTTCAGTAAGGAAATTATGTGGTTTTAGAATAAATGTCTCATTGACCCTTAAATTTTTCTATAGGCAATATAAGGTATATCATTATTTGCCTGAAAAATAAATATATACAATGTATGTATGAATGGTAAAAATATTGAGTGTAGCATTTCCTCTCCAATACTAGGGTGATAGACATAGTCTACCTACTGCAATGATTGTTTTTATTCCCTGTACATCAAACTTAGAAATTATAAAGGACATTAGGATTTCTATGCCTTTTAGTTATTTCTTTTAAAGTTTACATAAATATATTGATTGCAAGCTAGGTAAAAAACTAACCAACCAACAAACAAAAACTGTAGGCTTTGCACAAAAAATTGTTAGTTTAGGTCAAAATCTGTCCCTTTGGTGAGTTTATATTGAATGCTTAGTCATGAAAGTGTTCTGTGTGTCATCTCCCTGTGAAATTAATATCTAAGAATGGAGGCAAACATGTACTCTTAAACTAGTAGACTTACTTGAAGATGAAATTTCTAAGAAGTTTGATGGTATATTTATTCTGTGGACCAAACGTGAGGCAGTTGCCTATGTTCAGGTAAACATAGTAATGCTTTTAGACTGAGAGGTGGCCAATTGAAAGTATTTCCTACCAAAGTTAAGTGCCATATTTGCTATTCTATGTTATCATCGGGAATAATTTACTAAGCATTTATTATATTCCATGGAGAATATATATTTCTTATGTTGCAATTAGTAAATGTCGTTTCATCTTTTCCCAAACTGAATGCTATTTCTTTTAAAATGTTACTTATTATGCTTCTGTTTTAGAGGCAAACAATGAACACTAGCATTTTGAATATTCTAAAAATTTATGCAGTAAAAGAACCTGCTCAACCTGTTTAACTTATTTCCCTAATTTATTTGACTATGAAACCATATTTTTTCTGTGTGATGACACTGATTTAATTCCTACGGAATGTTTCCATGAAACATTCTTTCTGAAATGCTAATTTTATATAACATTTCAAATTTAGTGAGATGGCATCATCTTAATATTATTATTTATCGTATGTGTACTAAGTGCCCGGGTATGCTCTGTAAGACATTAAATTTTTTTAACTTAAGAAAAATTGCATATTCTAATTTTTTCCTGTAAAATAACATTTTGACTTTACTCTTTTTTTCTATGATTCTCTTTTGCTTTTCTCAGAAGGATTTCAACATTAAGCATTGTTAAAATGCTTTAAACTTAAAACCAAGGAAAAAATGAGATTATAAACATGCTTACCTTATCAGTACTGTTACTATGATAAGCTTTCAGTCTTTTTTAACCCTGACCAAAATAAATCACGATAGTTATTTTTAATACACAGGAATGACCTTATTCTTGGTGCTAAATTTTGAAATTATAATAGTGAAATGAATGTGGAGTATTATAGAAAGGATTCAAACTCACATACTAGAAGTGACCTCACCAGTATTTTACAGTAAAGGCAGAAACCAACTTTATACAGCTGTTTCTTGTATCGACCTGTCATAAAGCTGAGGGCAGTTAAACATTAAAATGCAGTTCAGGGAAAGCTATTTTATGAGTGACTATGATAATGTAGTCAAAATGATGGAGGCTTCTTGTGGTTTAGCTTCCTCTAAGGAAAGGACACAGACTGTCCAGTGAAGTGAATGAATGGCTCATTCTTTATCAGCAGTTCCCAAACACCTGCCTGGACATATTAGACTCACCCAGGGAAGCTAATCATATGAAAATCCCTGGGTCCACACTCCAGCTTTGTAGATCTGGGCTTGGACCCAAGGAATTTTTCCTTTTAAAAACCTCTTAGATGATTCTGACATATGACCAGGTTTGGAAGCCACTCATAGATAATTTCCCCTGAATATCATTTCTGTCAGTTGGGCTTTTTATATGACCTGGCTATTATAGAGGGTTGTAAAATTTGAGTTTGTATTCTTTCCTGTGGACCTAGAGTGAAAATATTATACAACAAAGGGAGTCAGTCGACTTTTCATAGCATTGTTAACCCACAGAAGTGCAGCTAGAGTGGGCAGATCTCTGGAACACGTAACTAGTGAGAGATAATTGAGGGACTGAGAAGAGAGTGAAGAGAGGATGAAGGGGACACAGGACCACAGAATTCAAGTATATGAAGAGGTGGCCTTTTTAAAAGGCAACAAACTTGTTCCATACAGCTTTTCAAGGGCTGAGTTAGGACCCATGTGTGGAAGTTACGTAGAGGCAGATTTCAGGAAACATTTTAAAAACCATATTCCAATAGTCAGAAATCTTTAACAATAGAATAGCTGTCTTAAGGCTAGTGAGTTCTTTGTGGCTTTAGATTTGCCTGTAGCAGAAGCACGGATGCTAGAGAAGGAGATAGTGACTTGGATGGAAGGGATGACAAATTTCAGTCTTCGAGCTTAAAAATTCCTAATGTGTTTTTACATCCCTGATTCTGTAAATAAGAGGTATTTACCAAGTAAATCCCAGCAATGATGAGCTGGGACTCTGGACGTGACAATGAAGAGCATGGAGAACATTCGTTATATGTGACAATGTAACTTAAATTATTTTATTTGAGAACACTAAGTGACATGGCAGTATACCTATGCCTTAAACATATAATCGACTAGAGATTTATTTCTCAAAATAAATACCCTTTATATTTAACATATTTGGAAGAAAACAGGCAGACTTTATTGCATTATCAATTTAGATTCCTACACTTAATCTTATTGTTTTCACTTGTGTTTGAAATTAGTTAATTTTTATATTAAAAATAATTTAAGCAATTTCAGGAAATAAAGTGGTATGTAATAGATTCAACTTGTGGAACTAATACTTACAATGACATATAACAGGGCTTTGTAAATGCTACATCATTTTAGGTAGGTTATTTAACCCATCTACCACAGGAAGTTGTTGGGAGGATCAAATGAGTTAATGCATACAAAGGGCTTTAAAGAGTCCATGTGTAAAAATGCTCAATAAATGTAAATTATTAGTAGTAGTATTGATAAATAGACTGACTTGCTTTCAGGTTATGATCTCAGCAGTTGGCGTGGTACATGGCACAGAGCATGTGTCCTATATTTGTTCATTGATGACAAAGACATTATCGTCGGGGCTTCCCAGCCAGGGCTGTGGAACATGCTGCCATTTCATGTCCTATTTCCAAAGCAGACATTTTTGAACCTCTTCCCAGTCCTTGAGCTGCAGCTATTAAACAAAGTCTCTCATGCCTATATAAGGACTGATTTTTAAGAAGATACTGGTGAAGGATTAATGAGACTTCTTAACATAGAAGGCTTCCTGGAGTTTGGTACATTTGAGTTGAATTTTGAAAGGACTAAAAATTAATGGAGAGAGAAAAAGAGGCAGATTATTTTAAATAAGACAAATGGCATATGGAATGGAGATGAAAATGATGTTCTAAAACTTTGAGATATATTTATCTGACTTGGGAAATGGGCTATGTTAGGAATTCAGAGGAAGAGATTAGTGAATGAGGGAATTTGTAGATGAAATACCCTGGAACTCGATAGCTGTGTATGTGTTTGATATGGTGGAGAATGTGAAGCCCTTTTGTAGAATCTGTGAATAGAAGAAAATGGAGCTTGAAGGAAGAGTACCCCACTAGTTCATTCAAGAGAGAAAATGAATTTGGAAGTAGTAGACATAAATAAGAAAGAGCAGTTTCAAGATCCTTCAAAGGAGTAACCAGAGGGCTCAATGACTTATTGGCCTTTAAGGAGAATGACAGGTCACAGTGGCATCAAGATTGTGAACATGAGTAATGGGAAGAATTATTTGACTACTCTGTAGAACTTAGGGGGTGTTTAACATTGAGAGTAGGAGGAATATTAAGTTCAGTATGTTAGTTTGTTTCAGCTCTGTTGTTAGGAGGGCCCTAAGGTAGGTATAGATCTAAGATAATAGGGGGTGAAGTCTGCATCACAGTTCAGGAAACCATCAGCAAACTTGAAGCCACAAGAATGACAGTCTTATCAAGTCAAGAGGGAGAGCAGAGGGCTTGGAAAATCTTTACTTTTGTCAGTGGTGAGTAAGAAGTCCTATACATTGGATTATCTTTCCAAATATCGTACCTTTCATCAGTATTTTCCTAATCATCTGTTCATATTTTTATCAATTTGGATGAAGGGCATGAAAATAACTTATTTATAAGATTTTTGTTTGTTTTTTTCCTCACTCTAAATACACACAAACAATTAAAACAAAGAAGCAATCATATTCAGGTATTAAAGCTCCCATTGAAGTGTCAAAATGATTTGGTTTCATTCTTTTGTCATATTTTGGGTAAAAGGAGCATTGTGGTCTCTTGACAAAATAGAGAAATATTTCATTTACAATAAAAAGTGAATAGTACATATTTCTTGTATCACATTTTAATATTTATGTACAAGTAATAGTCCACATATAATATATTTTCATATCTGATTGGCTCCAGTTTTTCTCTAACTTTCTAGGCAGGTGAATCAGTTGAGAAAATAGTTACAATTAATTGAAAGCAATGCCTGGAATTTCATTAATGCTTTTCCAAGTTTCATTTTCCCATTTTATTTTATCTATTTAAAATCCACTTAAATCCCACCAAGGAACTATTATGGACCTCTAGTAGATATTTATTTAGCTATCTGGCTCCCCGATGAGGAAGGAGACAGAATGCTTGTGGAGAAAAGGCATAGTTAGATACATAAAACTACTCTAAAATCATTATTCAAAGAGCTGTGGTTTTGTGTTACAAATAAAAAGAAAAATCGTTAGTTGTGAAAAAGCTCTGACAATAATTTTTACAGATACTCTTCATCCCTCTCGACTACCAAATTGCATTCTTTACTCTGGATATTTAGACTGTAGATAACGGTTACCTGACAACTATCTATTCTTCTTGTACAACTTTCAAATGTGGCAGGGATGTGAGCTGCTTAAAACTTGAAATATTCAATTACAATTGTGTGCTTCGTGTTAAAACTTGAATGACAAAGAAACAATTTATTTGCTGAAAACAGTGTTTCACAGGTATTGTATAATTTTTGAAATGATTCATTGTGCTTCTAAGTAGATATTGTGGTATTTCACAAATAAATGTGTAACTTTGGTAGCACCAAGTACAATATATGACATATGACCAGATCACATGACTAAAAGCATGCAGGATTCTTAGCACAACTCCTAGCCCACTGTAGGCACTCAGAAATTATAGCTGGTATTATTCACTGTTCTTTTTCTGTTTTGCTATTGTGTAGCTTTCATGTCTAAATATGTTTACATTTCTTAAAATTCATCTTTTTTTGCTAAATTTCTTTTTTGAATTAAGACAATGTTTAGTTATATGATTCTCATTGAGAGTGTTAATACTCCTGTTTAAGTTGGTGTTGCTATTGCTGACTAAGCAGTATCTTTCATCTCATTCATTTAAGTAAGTGACTGTTTATGATGGAGAGACCACACTTAGGTAGGCCTGGGACAGAGCCAGCAGTTTAGCAGTTTACAGCAGTGGTTCCTATTGGGTTGTAAGGCACGTAAGTTAGCTGTGAGGAGTATTAGGAACTATTTATTAATGAAATTCAAGTACTAAAATCTGTAAACAAGTTCCTCTGTAACATAACCTTAGTTAGTACCAAGATTATTAACATTCTCACTCACTTTTAGACCAATATGTTTTCTTTTTTTAAATTTAAGAACAGTTGATATACAATATTGTATTAGTCTCAGGTACACAATATAGTGATTCACCATACAGTTTGATCACCATAATAAGTCTAGTAATCACCTGTCACCGTGCAAAATTATAGCAATATTATTGACTGTATTCCTCTTTACCTTTTCCACCCATCCGCAAACCAATATATTTTTGTCACTTGAAAAGAAATAGGTGGAACTTTCATGTGTGCAAACTGGAGCCCATGATGATGTTTTCCACACAGAAGCACTGTCATGGCTGCCAGAGGAACAAAAGAGGTTGAATATACTGATCAAGAGTATATTTCTCCCTTGCTAGAGAAAATTAGATATCATTTAGTTTTTCTGATGTTCTCCCTAGTTGCTGTGGGTGTCAATTCCGGGTAAGTTTTTATTCCTGTTGTTTTTTGTTTGGTTTTTTTAACTCACTCTAAATCTAAGAGTAAGTCTTCTGAGCAGACCTCAGATGCATTTACGTAACCAGCTTGAATAGACCTGAGCAAGTGAGAAAGAGAAGTAGATGGAGTCATAAACATGTTAGAGTCTGTCCCACCCAGGTCTGCCGAGGGGGCTTACTGCAGGGAAGCTGGACACACAAGAATTGAAAAGGGGTCCCTCTATGCTTGTACTCAACAATCAGAAGAGGAAACTGTCAGCTTCCATTTGCTTTTGAGACATGGTAACCCTTCTCAGTAGTGAAAACATAAATATCAGTGGTTGATGAATAGATGGAGAGCGCTCCCTCCAGATTCCTCCCGACCCTGGCACAGATAGGAGTGGGGAAGAAATTTGGAGCAAAAGTTTCTGCCTCTAGGAGTTAGAAATATGAGAGGTGGAAAGGTGATTTTCACTTTCTGGAACTTTCCCAAAATGAATTTCCTGGAGCATTATCCTCCAAGAATATTTTGGGAGAAAATGAAGATGGCAGTTACAGTCAAATGCTAGGTGACATTTTGGGAACTAAGCCCCTACCTGTTCATGTCATGCCATCCTTCTCCATCTCCTGCACAATTTAGCTTCCTCACTAAACATCTGACCTCTCCGTCTTCTATCCTTCCTTCCCCTCCTGGCCTTCTCCTCCCCTCTTCACTCCCCATACCCTTAACTCCTCCCTATCCCAGGGCTAATTCCCTCACCTAGAATTGCACCCATAAGTATTAAAGAAGACCATCTTCCCTGTAATATCCCTCTTTTCTCAACTCAGCATTTATCTACCTTTGTAGCAATTGTCTACAAACTCTGTCTCTGTCTTTCATATTACGCCTTTCCCCACCAACCCACTGCAATTCCACTTTAGCTCCATCTCTTTTTACTCTTGGAGAGTTCAAAGCATGATTTCAGCCGTCATCTTATTTGATGTCTCTCCTGCATTGACTGTATTGATTGTTTCCTCCCTCTGGAAATTCCTTACTTTCTACTCCATAGATTCTCCCCCTCAATGAAATGAACAGAAGTTCTCTGTTGTAGGTTTAGTGGCAGGGAATCTCTGGTTCTCTTGATGTTTCTAAAGTTGTGTTGTATTTCACAGACAGCAGATGGCTTTTGAAGAATGCATACTGGTTAGAAAGTAGAAAAATGTAAAAGGGACATTATGTAAAGGATGGTAGCAGATATAAATCCATAGGTATGTAAGATATTTCAAGAATTGGTGAATGGAGAAGGAACCTAATTGTGTTAACAGAAAATAGTAGCTTGGATAAAAAGAGGTTAA
Source organism: Rhinolophus sinicus (assembly GCF_036562045.2). Lineage (NCBI taxonomy): Eukaryota > Metazoa > Chordata > Mammalia > Chiroptera > Rhinolophidae > Rhinolophus > Rhinolophus sinicus. The sequence continues at coordinate 110,364,438 of NC_133755.1, forward strand.
TTAATCATATTGCTGAAACGTTGGAAACAATATTACGACCTTGTAGAACCAAGCCTATTAGCATTCTGGAGACATAAGCAATGATAAACAGGGCAGGTGTGAATAGTCCAGAGGACCAGGGATTTGACTTCTTACCTATTATTTTCTTTCTTATCAGTCTTTGAAAAATTTGTTTTTCCAAAATTTAACATCACCCATTAATCTCTGTAATGAATCTTTATCTTGTTATCACTTTTATTTTAGAATTCTGTACTTTTTCGTCTGGTTTTGTGAATAACTTCCTGGCCTCTTTGGGGGAGGTTCAGCAGCCCTCATCATTCATTGTGAAAAATGGCCAGCTCATTTCCCTTTTCTTATAATTAGAACCTACTTCGCCTGTCCTCAATGTGTTTTTAAAATAGTAATTACTCTTATGTAGCTTCTGAGGGTTCCCCAAATGCACCTCAGAGGCATGGCAGGCCCTGATGGTTTATGATCAGCACAACTGGCTTTTCAAATTACCAATGTCCGTTTTCCTCTTCCAGTGTAGAATTTTCATTGTTCCATCTTCATCTTATGGGTAACAGTCCTCATATTCGTTTGTTCACTGTTAAATTGACATAAATGCAATTTTTAAAAACTCATTTTTTAAAATACTGTTTCCAGCTTTTCTTTTTTTAGCATTTGTAAATGGAGATGAGAGGATCACTTTTGAAAACCTCCTTTGAAAAAATATATTTGAAGCAATTTTTAACAATTGTATTTGTCTTGCAAATGAGTTTTAAAATCTTTTCAGCTTTTATGATTCTTTTTCTTAAATAAACACATTTTCTATCCCTGATGACCTGTCTTGCATTTCACATTCTGTAGTATTTCCATTGGTCTTAAGGTCACTCTACATTTCTAATTTAACCAACTTAACACCGTGCTATCATCATTGTTCTGCTGTCACATTTGGTGAATATTGTCTTGTGATACTAGAATAATATTTAAAGAACACTCAATTATGTGGGTTATTTGAATAGTTTCTACAATGTTCCTATATCATGAAATCAATGGTATTTAAACATATCTGAGGATACTGGACTCGCAACTTCATGACTGATTTTTATTAGTTTCCCTTCATGTTTCAAGTATTAACATCCGGAGTTTTTTGTTTGTTTGTTTGTTTGTTTTTGTAATGATGGAAAGGACATTACTGTGATGCCACATAGGTCCTTCATACAAATCATGGCTTCTTAAAATATCAACATTTGCCATTTATCATTGGAAAAATAATGTACTCTCTTAGATCTGCAATTGCTTCATCTGTCAAGTGGACAATCATATCTCCATGCAGGATAGTGTGAAGATTAAATGAGATATGCTGTGTACCTTTTGGTAACTAACAGGTGTTGAATAAACAGAAATTCTTATTTCCCTACCCTATTTACAAAAATCAGAAGAAAAGAGGGATTAATGTTCTCTCTTTACTATTAAGAAATTGCTTTATATACAATTATTTTAAAGTTTAATTTGATAAAATATCAGTACAGTAGATGTTAACTAATATCTCACTGGTTCAAAGCAATTACTTGATATTAAAGAGTGTTTTCCACCAAATCATGTGCTGACAAATAGTTTTTGTCTTGCTCAGAAACAGAATGAGTCTTAGTCACAGCATATAAAAACAAATTTAGTAGAGTTATTCAAATCATAAAACTTGTTGGCCATAAATTATAGTTTGTAAATATTGTATAAAAATATTCTATAATCTAACACAAAGGTGTTATCTAGAATATGTTCTAAATCACTAAGTTTTAGCATATGGAATTAGTTACTCAAGCTGGAAATATATAACTTTTTGTCCTTTTTATATTACTCATTCCTTTAACAAACATTTAGTGAGTGACTATTATGTCAGGCACTGTTCTAGGCTCTTGCAATATGTCAGTGAACCAGAGATCCCTCCTCTTTAGCAGCTCATGTTTCAGCAGTGGGAAGCAGGACATTTTAGTAAGTAGTAGAGCAAGGTGATGGGTATTGGAAGTATATAGCTGTGATTGAGGGAGGGAGAACAGAGTTCGTTAGTAAGTAGGAGCATCAGAGTAGGAACCATCAAAAACTAACCTTTGAGCATACGCTTGAAAGAGGTAAGGAGGTTAGTCACACCAATATCAGGGAAGAGCATTCCGGACACAAGGAAGGGTTGGTGCAAAGGCCCCAAGGCAAGATCGTACTTAGTATGATTGAGGAAGACCAGAGAGGAGGCCAGTGTGTCTGGAGGAGAGTGAGCAAGGGGAGAGGGAGGTAGCTATAGGAGATGAATTCTGAGAGTTATGGGAGACCGGATTACATTCTAAGGACTCTGGCATTTTAGGTGAGCAAACTGGGGAGCCATTGCAAGATTTTGAGCCAAGGAGTCATGGTCTGATTTATCTTTCAAAAGCAGCACTCGAACTGCTGTTCTGCGAATAAGCTCTAGGAAGAGGACAAATATAAATGCGCGTGGCAACAAGTTAAAAGTCTGTTGCAGGAATCCAAGTAGACTCGGGACACCCTGGCAATAGTTGAGGAGGTGAGACATGGACAGATAAGGCACGTAATTTGAAAGCAGAACCAAGCTGGTGGATTGGATGCCGGGTGTGAGAAAAAGGAGGAGTCAAATCTAAAGGTTTTAGCTGAACAGCTAGAGAAATTTATTTGCAATTCGGCCAAGATGGAGATGACTGCTGGAAGATCAGGTTCGAGGGGGAGGGATTAAGAATTCCATTTTGGAAATGTTGATTTTTGAGAGGTCTGTTAGAAATCCAACTGAAAATGCTGACGAGGCAGTTGGATGTTGGGATGTAAGAGAGGATTGATTGAGCTGGAGACAGGCATTTTGCATATATTTTAGGTTCTGTAGGCAAATGACATGTGGAAGAGTAGCACTGAATCTGAGGTTTAGAACGGAAGGGCTGGCTAGAGAGCTCTTGAGGTCTCTTCATCTCTGTTTTTTTCTTGTTTCTATATATTTTGTATCAGTGACCAGCAAATCCGAGAATTGTACATTTGAAAAATGTTTAATTCTCTTAACCTTATGTTATTTTAACTGCCTCCAAGGGTCTCTTGTGACAAATATAGAGTAGTACAACAACACTTGGGGAGTAAGCACAAATACACTTTTTTCCCCCTAGCACTGTTTGGATGTAATTGCTGTCTCCATAGATGATAGGAAAAACCTCAGTAAAATTCAAAAACTGAAAGATTGAGAACAAAAATGTAAACATGTCATAACCTATTTGGCAGCTTAGTGCCCAGTATCCAGTTTCCTGATATTAGTCGTAAAAGGTAAAATGATTTTAAGTTCAAATTGAGATGAAGTTTCATAAAATAGTGTTCTGTTTTGTTTTACTTCCTTCTTTTTCTGTGGGGGTTAGGGGGTAGGATAGTGGCTGCTAGTGATTGCAGGCACCAAAAGGGAAACTCAAAAGAGAGAAAGTAATTATGTAAACTGTTTTTTGGAGGCATTCAGGATTTTTAATTCATATATTGTAAGTATCTGGAAGTATACTTAGTTCCTGTTTGGAGAGAGGGAAGCCTTACCATAGCCTCATTGGCAGGCTTGTGACAATGTTAGTTTCTCCTGTAAGTGCAGGAAGAGTAGAAGTGGCTGAGTGGGCAGTTGGCAGCCATTCATCGAATTGATTGCATTCATTCATAAAACTCTGCAGTGCTCAGGGCGGAGATAGCAGCAGTCCCCTGAGATGGTAGTAGAATGTCTCATTTGCATACATCTTCAGTGACGTTTGAGTGATGAGGGAATGCTCACAAGCAGTTTGAAGACTGTTAAGAGTCCCTGTCTGATAAATCTCTGAGTAATTAAAGACTTTGCAAAGAATAAGAGGTCAAACCCCTTGAACTCCTAGTCTCTCAATCCATTGTAAATCTGGGAAGTCAGCATTGTGGCATCGTTGTCAGCCTCCTTATGTCTGGCTGAAGGAATAAATCATATGTAGAGGAAAACCTTTAATAGCTGCAACATGCTGAAACATCATTGTTGTGTTTCTTAGAGGATGAAGGGTCTATCTTGTTATAATAACTTTAATGCGTGGGAGATAATGGAAAGTGCTGGGGCTAAACAATTTTTCTACACATTAGAACTGTCAAAACTATTAGAGTTTATCCCTCCAAACTGTGCTATGCCAGACATAACAATTCAATTATAATTTTAGAGATTATGTTAATCCATGCATTCTACAAAAATCTTATAAGCATATTTCTTTATGTATCTATGTATCTATCTGAATGTAGGGTGTTTTTCTTTACCTTTTCTTTCTTATATCAAGAAGAAATTTCAGCTAAAAAGGAGTCAAATTAGAAAATTTAGGAATATATATTACCATTGTTTAGAACCCCTTCAAATTGGGTAAATTAGCAATTTGAAAAAATAGTTTTCTCCCTAAAAACTAGTTATATCACTTTAGTTCTGTGGTCTGCTTATATATTAGTATGAAAAATATGTTGTTTTTAAAAAAAATAATTAAAACATTAATTTAAATATATATTTTAAATTCAGTATATTTAAATTAATTCTAAATATATTATTTTTGAATATTAATGTGTTTATTTTCATTATCCAAGAAAACTTTAAAGTTCAGAAATTTAAATAAAATTTTCATTTTGAAGATTCTATAATATGTGCAGGGAGAAGTAGAATGTCAGCTTTGTAATTTTAAACCAAAACTATTGGGTACTTGAGATTAGATGAGAGTTTTCCTACATGGACATTCTCTTTCACTCAGAAGGAAAAAACAAAAATAAAAACAAACAAACAAAAAAACATATTACTTAGAAACCTACCTCAGTGCTGGCTGATATTCCACATTTATTAGAAAAGAGTCACTTGAAAGCATATTTAAGGAAAATTGTAATTAAGTGGACAATAGCTTTTATTTCAAAGCTTTGTATAAATACCTGAAACTTTAGGGGAACAAAGAAATGAATTGAGATAGAAGGTTGCATATGGTTTCTTACAGATATAATTCTTCAAAAATGTTTCCAAATTTGGTGATATTTCCGATATTTTCATAAACCAGTACGTGTAGATTAAACATGGTGTGCTATTTTTAGCTGAGTGAGAATTGCAAAAGATTTTCCAGTGCTATGAAATTTAACTTCCTGGGTATTGTAGTCTGTGTAAGCTAGATTAAAATTATCATGTTCAGAAAGCCTAGGATATGACTTCTCCCTAACAACTGCCTTTTTAAATACTTTCTTAACGTTGATGCCTGAGTGGCCTTCTCCTCCCATGAAACTGGAACAAATCAAAGGCCTTGTGGTTCTTGTACATGTTCTTGACTCACATCTCTTGACTGATCCATTAAGAGTTTAGCATTAGCTCTTCACAAACATCACTTTTTTCCCCCTTAACTTACCGCAGGAGGGAGGCTTTGAAATACCACAGTTTTCTTTTCTTGTCACCTTACATATTGAATTCAAAGTCTTACTTGACCTTGTTTGGAATGAGCAATGTGTGTGTGTGCACGTTTCTGTGCGTTGTGTCCATGTTTCCCTGTATCATTTCTTTCAGAAGTGGAGAATTTTGCCGTGCAGCATTTAGCTTTGGGAAAAGTTAATCTGTGACTACCTCACCAGTAATTCACTTCTGGAATAACACAACTGGCCTTAAATATAAGTAGTGTAGTCAAACCTCCAAGAAGCTTCCATGAAAAATGTTAAGAATCAGATTCATGTTTGAGAATCCTGGGTCCTAAGGGGTGTTTCATTTTGGCAAAGTCTAAGATGTGGGGGGGTCTCAGCTTTATAACCATAGCTTCCCTATTTAAAGCAATGTTTGTTTTGAAGCTTTTGTGGTGAAGGAATGAATATCTGAGCCATCCAAGTACAGCCTCACATGGAGGTGTTTTCTGATTTCTGCCCCTGAGTCTCTCCAATGTTGTGTAAGCCCTGATGATGTGAGGGTGAGAGTGTGTCCCCCTATGGCCCTTTGGAGCTCTGTTATATCATCCACCCTCTGCATTTATTTATTCTGTGATGGAGGACTTAAGACACAAAGACCTTTTGCTATTTTTCTTCACATCGTGGAGGTATCTTCTGTATTTTACACACACACACACACACACACACACACTTTACATACAAACATTTTCTTCTAACTTTTGCCCTTTTCCTAGCTCAAATGGGATTTGGAGCATGAGGCTCTCTTGAGGCTTCTCTGATCTCCTTTTGCATAAAGTGAAGGACCTATGTCATGGTGAGTGACATGAAACAGGAGTCCGTACCTTTTAGTAAAATAGCCAATGCCACAGAAAATCTTGCTCATCTTTTAAGCATATCAACACAACAGGCTGTTCCTATTTTTAAAGCTTTCAGATGTCTTCATATGGTAAGGCCAAAGTTTTCAGTAGCATTTCTTCTGTGGGGAGAGCTGCTGACAATCATTTCATTGGTGCTAAAAGGAAAATCAAATACAGAAGCTAACACAGATTTTCATTTGGGTATAATTGAGTTCTCAGAAGCCTGAGTCAAGGATTTCCAGCTCTAAGGGCTTTTCCAGGGCCTCCAGGTTAATATTGAAGGGGCTTGCAAAGATTTTCCCTTAGACTGTGTTTTCAGTACCATGTTTAATTTCCAGATTTGTTCTACCCTTTTTATAATTAATAGTGCATTGTGCTGTCTATCATGCGCCCCAGGTGTGTTGTCAGGGACATGGCGAAGCCTGCTGCCTGCAAAACACCAAGAAATGCTGAAAACCAGCCCCACCAACCTTCACCGTGAGTATGGCATTGGTTTTATTGACTGAAATGTCATCTCTTACACAGATCACTGGTTACAGATTTATTAAGTCACATTGCATGTGGGAGTAGATATTCTGGCTACTCTGCTGTATGTGTAATAAAAAGGCTACTATTGAATTAGGTAAAATTATCTGTAAACACGAGCTCTGTATTAAGTATCTTAGTTAAGTGGTGTTTCTAATGTCCTATTAGAAGCATAAAACTAATTAGAGGAAAGGGGCACGTTCTGCAGAGCTCTAGGGTAGCAGAAATTTTGTACTTTGGATTTGGAATGTATGTGTGCTGGAGACTAAGAATTTAGGAAAGCAGGGAGGCAAGGTACAGGGAGGGGAGGAGAGTGAGCGTAAGGGAAATGCATAGGTAGTGCATTCCCCACCTTCATACTATTTATTTAAAAGGAATGGACAATCTGAAAGAGCAGATTGACCACCTATAAGAGTTTTATTTTTATTGCAATCTCAAGTGTAGATATTAGGGAAGGATTAAATGGCCAACCTAGAGGAAGCAAGAAGTAGAGAAGAAACCAAATAAGGAAACTCTGAGTTGGGAATGTGGATTTTGATGAGATAAAATACAAAGAGCTTTACAGTTCTGCAGAGTAGCAGGATATAGTCAATCTTCTGAGAAGAATTATGCTATGGTAAGAAAATGTAAACATTCCCTTAAAATGTCTCAGCAGTGACAATACTTTTAGGGTAGCCATTGTAGTCAAGTAGTTACTACTGGGGAAATGCCTCCTTCCAAGGTGTTTAGCAAAAGTCTTGGAAGAAATGTGACTTAAGAAACATGTGATTTTTTAAAAATAGATTTCTTTAGATATCTGAGATTTCTTTGAAGCAAAACCAAAATAAAGCGATAAACTTGTAAAAAAGCTATAAGAAGAAAAGTAAATTTTTGTAATACTTTTGCTGTGACAAGTTTTTGTTAGCATTGGCAAAGACTGAAATTAAATAAGACATTTAAATCCTCATATTTTGTATATTACATATAGTCACAAATAATTTAAAATTATTTATGTTTTAAGATATAACATTTTGATAAACAAATTTCAAGAAGCTCAATAGATGGGTTATAGATTTTATCTCAATAAGTATACTTGAATATCATTCTACATTTAATCCGTACTTTTTAAGGCATGAAAATAATTTTATATTTAATCATAGTAAAAATGATTTATAATTACATTGAAAAAAAGTACACAGCTGGAAGTACTCTTAATGATGTTGCCATGTTTATTTCTATAAATATTCTTACTGTAAAGTCATTTTCCTAATGATGGAACTTTTCTTGATAATTCATAGAAAACTTATGATCCCCACTTTCTAGCTTATGTTCTAGGTATTAGAAAATAGTTTATTTATATTAGGATTCAAGCAACTTCTGTGAAAGCTCTTTGAGGAATTCATTTTTACTTTAATATATGTTATGTTCCACATATTGATGTGCTATTTGAATTAGTACCACTCATTCTAAAAACGATTTAAGTTGGAATTTTAGATCTGAAGCAGCAATTGTCATCCTTCCCCCAGTTTTTTTTTTTTTTTTTTTTCACTTTCCATAGACTTAAAGCTGTGGGAATCTGTTGTAACTTACCTTGTACCTATGGAATTTTTCTGGTGGACTCTCTGAGTATAGTGGCTGAAAGTATAGTACTCCTTTTAATCCTTTCTGACAATCCCTTTGCTCATGCTATACTTTTCTAAGAGGGTGAACCTCTCTTTAGGGGACTTAAAGAATTTAAAATTTGCAAAATCATTTCTTATTTCTAATGATTCTTCCTAAAAAGTGGCATGTATCCATTGAGCTCTTTATATCCACATAAGTGCCTTTCTAGATTGATAAGAAAAGGCAACAATAAACTGGTGGTAGGGGTTGATTAAAGATGGGCTGTAGCATGTAGGTTAGTGTTTTTAAATGTGTAAGTTATAACCTGTTAATGGGTCTGAAAATCAGTTGAGGCTAGTTTTTGTTTGTTTGTTTTAATTTTGAATAGACTAGAATAGAAAATATATGAATGCATCCCAGATTAGTGTTGTAGGATTAATTTAGATTTCTGTATATTATAGCTGGGTGAAAAATAAATTCAATAAATACTATATATGTTGTGGTAATGAGTTTTAATTAGAAGAGTGGCTTAATCAGATTTTCATTATATGTATATGTGTGTATATATAAAATATGTATTACTTTACTTTGGCAGAAGTGGGGGAAATGGACTATGAATGTGATATGAGCAAAACTAGAGACAAGCAAATCAATTAATAAACTATTGTAATACTCCAGAGAAAGATGATAAAGTCTTGATCTATAGGAGTTAACAGAGTATGTCATAAGGAAACATTTCAAGAGTTGAGTAAGAGTCAAATGTGCAGTGCTTGATTGGCAATTGAGTATGGTTTGTAAGGAAAGAGTTTGGGGGAATATCATATTAATAGTTTGGGTGAGAAGCATAATTAAAGAATCAAACAAGGCCATGGTTAAGGTGGGCAGTGAGGAATTCATATTTTGATTGGAGGATTTCATGGTACCTGTGTGTTATCCAAGGGTATATCCAAGTTGGATATGTGAACCTGAAGGACTCAGTTAACTGGGAAAGTAAATGACATCAGCAAAGGATATATAGTTAGACAAAAAATATACCAGAGAGAGTCCTAGGTGAAACCAATGGGTAAGGAATAGGTAAAGGAAGAGGATCCCTCAACTCAACTGAGAAATAATGGTTAAAGAAGTGGGAGAATTAGAAGCCAAGGTAGTGGAGGGATACAAAGGGAATGCCCAAGAGTATTAAATGCAGCACAAAATCAATAACTTCAGAGATTAAAAATATCCTTTGGGTTTGGCCATATACAGGTAAATGGTGGCATTTATCATAGCAGTTTTAACTCATAAGTGCGTGGAAATACTCTAAAGCAGTGAGGAGGAACTGAGAAGTCAGGAAAAGGAGACGGTGCTGGTACACGCCTTTTTCAAAACACTTCACTGAGTAGGGAAAGAAATACAGAGTGGTAAGTAGAGAGACAGGAATTAGGGTGACTGTGCTTGTGTTACTTTTTTTGCAAGTCTAGATTGATGGATACACATGTCAATATAATATGTATTTTTTATAACTGTGTGTATAAACCATCCAAAGATTCTTTGTCAGTTATTATTAAAGTGTCACTCAGTCATATTTTAAGCATGCTATATAAGTTGTCATCACTTAATCAAAGTAATAAATATATAAAAAATATTAGTGAAGTTCCACAAATTGAGTTGTATGCCTGCTATTTGCCTCGTATAAGATGCATAGATAATAAATAAGATAGATACATTTCTGTCTTAAGAGTTCCCTCTCAAGTGGGGGCTGCAGTTATATCATCAAATAAATTATAATACTGTGTGATAAGTGCAACACTGAAAGTATGTTAAAAAAATAGAAAATGATTTATTCTTTTTGGGCTTGGTATGGTGAGGGAAAGATTTACAGATCCTGCAATAGTTAATATGAAATTTGAAGGATGAATAGTTCAGGAGGTAGGCAAGTTTGGTGTAGAGAGTTCCAGAAGGAGAGAACAGTTGTCTTGAGTCCAGAATATCAGGTTATGCTGGTATAATTTAAAGCATGTACTCATTGCTGGAGCCTATGAGAGTGTGTGTGTGAGTATGTGTTTGTGTGGGTGAGTGGGAGTCTATGTGTGTGAGGGGGAGGCGGTGAGTGTGGGTGTGGTATGTGAAAGAGAGAGAGAAAGGCGACAGGAAGTGATGTGTAAGAATCATAAGAATAGGATACTTGTCAAATTTGGAGAAAACACACAACACATGGTTTTACTTTTAATACTGTATTTTGAAATTGGACAGAATATTATGGGGTTTTGTGTTTTTCAAAGTGATCATGAATTTTTAAAAGTCTGAGAAACACTTGTCTACTCATCAGTCTCAGTCATGGGTGTTAGTGGGAATAAGTAGAGCTAGGAGATAGGGGAAATAGATTAGAGAAAGTTTTGCAGGTGGTATATAGTGATTTGTTAGATGTTATAATAAAGCAGAGCAGAGGAGAGGGGAGGGGAGGGGAAGGGAGAGGAGAGGAGAAGAGAGCTTAATCTCTTTAGCTCAAGAGATTAAGTGAATGTGATGAAATAAAAAAAGAATTAATTTAGGCACTAAATCAAATTTAGATTTTGCATTAGACTTGTGGATTAGTGGCCAATTGAAACATCCAGAAGACAGTTGCCTATCCATATCTCAAACTCAGGAGAGACTTAGTTGAGATAAACTAATTTATGAGCAATTACTTTATAATAAAAACCATTAAGACAAATGAAATGGCATAGGGAAAAGGTGTAGAGTTAGAAGGAAAGAATGTGAAAGGCAGTGTAGAGGGTGTCTCCAATACATAAACAAAGAGAAGAGAAATTCAGTAAATTATGTAAGAACAAACTTGTCCCAGTTTTCGGGAACTTTCTATGTTGTAGTACTGAAAGTCCCATATCCTGGGAACCTCCCTTAGTCCTGGGAAAACCAGGATAGTTGGCTGCACTAGAATTCGTAAAGCTCGCATTTGAAAGTAAAAATCCATTTTGAATTAATTTTGGTACATGGTGACAAATAGCAGTCCAGTTTCATTCTTTTGCACGTGGCTATCCAATTCTCCCAGCACCATTTATTGAAGAGGCTGTCTTTCCTCCATTGTATGTTTTTAGCTTCTTTGTCAAAAATTATCTGTCCATATTTACGTGGTTTTATTTCTGGGTTCTCAATTCTATTCCATTGGTCTATGTGTCTTGTTTTTCTGCCAATACCATGCTGTTTTGATTATTGTAGCCCTGTAGTACAAGCTAAAGTCGGGGAGTGTGATACCTCCAGCATTGTTCTTTTTTTTCTTAAGATTGCTTTGGCTATTCGGGGTCTTTTGTGGTTCCAAACAAATCTGATGATTTTTTGTTTCTATTTCTTTAAAAAATGCCATTGGGATTTTGATAGGGATTGCATTAAATCTATATATTGCTTTGGGTAATATGGCCATTTTAACTATGTTGATTCTTCCAATCCATGAGCACGGAATGTCTTTCCATTTCTTTGTGTCTTCTTCAATTTCTTTCAAAAATGTCTTATAGTTTTCAGCATATAGGCCTTTTACATCCTTGGTTAAGTTTATTCCTAGGTATTTTATTCTTTTTGCTGCAATTGTAAAAGGAATTGTTTTTTGTATTTCTTTTTCTGAGATTTCATTGTTAGTATATAGGAATGCAATGGACTTCTGTACGTTGATTTTGTAGCCAGCGACTTTACTGTATTCATTGATTGTTTCTAATAGCTTTTTGATGGAGTCTTTAGGGTTTTCTATATATAGTATCATGTCATCTGCAAAGAGTGATAATTTAACTTCTTCATTCCCAATTTGGATGCCTTTTATTTCTTTCTCTTGCCTGATTGCTCTGGCAAGGACTTCCAACACTATGTTGAAAAGCAGAGGTGATAGGGGACAGCCCTGTCATGTTCCTGAACGTAGAGCAAAGGGCTTCAGTTTTTCACCATTAATTATGAGATTAGCTGAGGGCTTGTCATATATGGCCTTTATTATGTTAAGGTATTTTCCTTCTATAATTCAAAATGGATCAAAGACTTAAGCATAAGACCTGACACAATAAACTGCATAGAAGAAAACATAGGTACTAAACTTATGGACCTTGGGTTCAAAGAGCATTTTATGAATTTGACTCCAAAAGCAATGGTAGTGAAAGCTAAAATAAACGAATGGGACTATACGAAACTTAAAAGCTTCTGCACAGCAAAAGAAACCATCAACAAAATAAAGAGGCCACCAACTGAATAGGAGAAGATTTTTGCAAACAGTGCCTCCGATAAGGGGCTAATATCCAAAATATACAAGGAACTCATGCAACTCAACAACAAGAAGACAAACAACCCAATTGAAAAATGGGCAGAGGACCTGCAGAGACATTTCTCCAAAGAGGACACACAAATGGCAAATAGACATATGAAAAAATGCTCAACATCACTAATCATCAGAGAAATGCAAATAAAAACCACAATGAGATATCACCTCACCCCAGTCAGAATGGCTATCATCAACAAGACAAATAGTAACAAGTGTTGGAGAGGCTGTGGAGAAAAAGGAACCCTCATACACTGTTGGTGGGAATGCAGACTGGTGCAGCCGTTATGGAAGGCAGTGTGGAGGTTCCTCAAAAAATTACGAATAGAATTACCATATGACCCAGCAATCCCTCTCCTGGGTATCTACCCAAAAAATCTGAAAACATTTATACATAAAGACACGTGTGCTCCAATGTTCATTGCAGCTTTGTTTACGGTGGCCAAGACATGGAAACAACCAAAATGTCCTTCGATAGATGAATGGATAAAGAAGTTGTGGTATATATACACAATGGAATACTATTCAGCAGTAAGAAAAGATGCTATAGGAACATTTGTGACAACATGGATGGATCTTGAGAGTGTAATGCTGAGCGAAATAAGTCAGACAGAAAAAGCAGAGAACCATGTGATTTCACTGATATGTGGTATATAAACCAAAAACAGCAAAAGAACAAGACAAACAAATGAGAAACAAAACCTCACAGATACAGACAATAGTTTAGTGGTTACCAGAGGGTAAGGGGGGTGGGGGGTGGGAGATGAGGGTAAGGGGGATCAAATATATGGTGATGGAAGGAGAACTGACTCTGGGTGGTGAACACACAATGGGATTTATAGATGATGTAATACAGAATTGTACACCTGAAATCCATGTAATTTTACTAACAATTGTCACCCCAATAAATTAATAAAAAAAAAAAGAAATTAAAAATCCAGAAAAAGACTATATAGCCAAGGATGAACTATGCTTAGACAAATAACTTTTGTATTACTGTGGAACGTGACATTATTATGAAAAAATTGAATCCATAGATCATCGTTCAGTTTTGTCTTTTTTTGTTTTGCTTTGTTTTTTGTTGGTGCTTGCCTGCTTTTAAAAATTAAGATATAATTCACGTACCATGCATACAATTCACCTTTTTTAAAGAGTACAAGTTAGTGGTTTTCACAAAATTGTGCAACCATCACCACTGTGTAATTTCAGAACATTTTGATCACCCCTAAAAAGAAACCTAATATCCATTTGCTGCCATTCCCATGTTCTCCTCAAAACCCAGCTCCTACCAGCTATTAATGTACTTTCTGTCACTATGGATTTGCCTATTCTGAACATTTAATATAAATGGAATCGTACAATAATTACTACTGATGTCTGGTTTTAACCATTTAGTATAATATTTTCTATAATAAGATTCATCCATGTTGTAGCATGTTCAGTACCTCATTCCTTTTATTGCTGAATAATATTCCATTATATACATATACTGCTTTTTTTGTTTGTTTATCCATCCATTATTTAATTAGCATTTGGGTTCTTTCCAATTTTTTATGCTATGATATATAAAGCTGCATTTAACATTTATGTACACATTTTTGAGTGGACATATGTTCTCAGTTATCTTGAGTATAAACCTAGGAATAAAATTGCTGGGTCATATGGTAACTGTATGTTTACATATTTTAGGAACTGTCAAACTGTAATTCAAAGCAGCTGCTCCATTTTGCATTCCTACCAGCAATGTAAGAGGATCCAATTTTTCTGCATCCATGACAACACTTTTTGTCAGTCATTTTTTATAGCTGTCCTTGTGGGTGTGAAGTGTATGGATGGTTATCTTATTGTGATTTTCATTTGTATTTCTCTAATGAATAATGATGTTGAGCATGTTTTCATGTGCTCATTGGCTATTTGTATTGCTTCTTTGGAGAAGTATTAATCAAACCTTTTGTTCATTTTTAATTAGGTTATCTGTCTTTTTATTGTTGAGTTGTAGGAATTCTTTATATATAATGGATACTATATCCTTGTCAGATAAAATGTTTTTTCCATTTAGTGATTGTCATTTTATTTTCTTGATAGTATCTGGAGGAAACACAAGTTTTGTTTTTTTTAATTTTGATGAAGTCCCATTGATCTCTTTTTCCTTTGGTTGATTCCTTGTGGTTTTGGTGTTATACCTATAAAACTGTTGCCAAATCCAACGTCATAAAGATTTGCTCCTAGGTTTTCTTCTAATAGTTTTGTAGTTTTAGCTCTCATAGTTAGGTCTTTGATCCATGTTGTTACTTTTTATATATGGTGTGATGTAGGGATCCAGTTTCATTCTTTTGCATGAGGCTATCCAATTGTCAAAAAGTGGTGAGAACAGACATACATGTCTTGCTCCTAATCATGAGGGAAAGATTTCAGTCTTTCCACATTAAATATGTTATCAGTTGTGGGTTTTTAGTAGATGTTCTTTATAAGGTTTAGGAAGTTTCCCTTCTATTTTTAGTATGTTGAGTATTCATGTCATGAAAGGGTATTGGATTTTCTCAAATGCTTTTTCTGTATCTATTGAGATGATGATGCGTTTTTTGTCCTTTATTCTATCAGTATGGTGTGCTGCTTTAATTGATTTTCATTTATTGAACCAATCTTGCATTCCTGGGCTAAATCCCACTTAGTTATCCATTTTATCTCTTGCATTATTTGATATGCTAGTATTTTTGTGTGTATATTTATAAGAGATATTGGTCTATAGTTTTCCTATGATGTCTTTTTCTGATTTTAGTATCAGGGTAATACTAGCCTCATAGAATGAATTTGGAAATATTCCCTACTATTTAGGAAAAGTTTGTAAAAAATAAATTGTAAATTTTTCTTCAAATGTTTGGTAGAATTCACAATTGGAGCCATCAGCTATTCTTTGTGGGAAGGTTTTTTTTATTATTTAAGTTCTGTCTTGTTTGAACATTTGTAACAGTTCTATATGAATGTTTATGTATGTTTAGGTAAGTGTATAATACGAAATTCCCACATCCTCTGAAAAACTTACATTCAAAAGTGAGTTGTATGTGACTCTTCCACCATTCATGATTTAGGATTATTGACACCTTTGATTTCTAATTCCTAGAAAATAAATAACGCTGTGTGTGTGTGTGTGTGTGTGTGTGTGTGTGTGTGTGTATGTGTGTTGGTATGTATGACCAATTTCATCATATAAAAATTATCAATATAACTTCAGAGTTAGGGTTCAGTATAGGCAAAGAGCCAATCAGAAAAAGTATCTAACAGACCTTGTACAAGTTCTTTGTTACTATTGATATTTTTGGTTTGGGTTGCTCTGATTACCTTCAAAATATTGAAAAACTTGTTTTGATATCGTGTTTATGGTTATATATTTTTCTTTTGTTAGCTGTTTGTAAGTCCTGTAATTGATTATCAATTTCAGTAATTTAACAAAACATGAAGTTAGGTTCCAGGTGAAAACTCAAATTATTTAGTCTCAGGATTTTACTGTGCCATTCTGTCTTGTCCTATCTACTTCCTCTTTCTAGAAATTATCTTTCTGTGCAGTGGTAATTGGCATTCTGGACTGGATCATTGAGTACCATCTGCATCGAGGTTTTTGACATGGGCTTCTGTGTCACACATACTATTCTTTTTCCTTTCTTCACAGCTTCAGATGAGTCAGCTTTGAATTGACAGGGAGGCTGCATCCAAATTTTTATTTTAATAGACATACTTTTTCAGATCTCTAGGGCATGATGTTTTTCAGCAACAACAATCTTTGTACACATTTAATTATATAACACAGGGACTCCCTAGGACTAACATATATGGGACAAGAATGAATTTAATCCTGTAAATGTGGTAACCTAATTTTAAAATTGCCGACCTTGAGAATCAAAAATGTAACTGAGAAAAATATATACTAATATATTTATTTTTCCATGGCAATATGGGAAATATACATGTATCTTTATACTTGAAAGTATGGTTTCTCATTTGAAAATTACATACTTAACATCAAAATTATATCTTACACTAGGTAAAAGATTAGACAAAAGAGTTCTTTGACGTTGTAAACAGTTGGATAGAAGCCCTTATCATTATTTCATGATGCCTTTAAGCTCTGCGTACCAGACATGATCTTTAGGCTCTGCGTAATAATGCCCAGAACTCCATGTCTTGCTCTATTAGTGATGGCAGATGATCCATGAATAACAGAGAAAACTGGGCAACCCACTGGCAGACTGTTACCACCCCAGATACACTTCCGTCATGAATACAATGATTCCTCTCAAAAGCCTGGGAGAGGCTCTATGAATGCTGGAATCCAGTCTGTTTTAACTTGTTTTGTTTTTTTCTTGATCTTGCCCCTCTACCCATCTTGAGCCACATGGTGTGCTCTCCTCCTGATGTTTTACAGATTTTTATACTTAGTCTTGTCCTAATTCTCCTGATTTCTGGTCTCAGTGCATGTGTGGTCTACTCCTTCAGCGGAAACCTGTTAAATCAGCTTTGGATGAGAAGGCAGCATTGAAGAGAGGGGAAGTGAACTTCTTCAGCTGGTGGAAAAGTGTGCAATAGGGGAAGCAGTTTACTGCTTGCTTTGCAATGAGTCAGGCTGTTCATTCTCCCTTCAACAAGTATTTATTTAGTCTGTACAGTAGTGCCCCTCATCCATGAGTTCACTTTCTTTGGTTTCATTTACCTGCTGTTAACCACATTCCAAAAATATTAAATGAAAATTACCAGAAATAAACAATTCACAAGTTTTAGATGGCATGTTGTACTGAATGGCATGATGAAATCATATGCTATCCTGCTCCGTCCAGTTTGGAGAGATTCATCCCTTTGTCCAGCGTATCCTAGCTGTGTATGCTATCTGCACATTAGTCACTTAGTAGCCATCTTGGTTATCAGATTGACTGTCATGGTACCACAATGTTTGTGTTCAAATAACTCTTCTCTTGCTTATTAATGGCTCCAGTGTATAAGAGTAGTGATGCTGGCAATTCAGATATGCCAAAGAGAAGCTATAAAGTGCTTCCTTTAAGTGAAAAGGTGAAATTGGAAAAAAAACCACAAAACCTCTATACTGTCGTTGCTAAGATCTACGGTAAGAACAAATCTTGTATCTGTGAAATTGCGAAGAAGTAAAAAGACATTTCTCCTAGTTTTGCTGTTACTCTTCAGATTCCAAAAGTTATGGCCACAATGTGTGATGAGTGCTTCGTTAAAATGGAAAAGGCATTAAATTTGTGGGTGGAAGACATGAGCAGAAAATATGTTCTGATTGATAGCAATGTGTTACATCAGAGAATATTGAAACTATATGAAGACTACAGCAAGGGATCTGCTGAAATGAGTGACACCAAGCCATTTGCAAGTAAGGGATAATTACACATTAATAAAATAGGTTTGGACTGAAAAATGTAAAAATGACTGGAGAGATTGTGTCTGCCAGTGAAGAAGCTGTTACCACATTTCCAGCAGAGTTGAAGAAGTTGATAGAGTTCAGTACTATCTACGGTTTGGGCATCCATTGAAGCTCCTGGAACCTATCCCTTATGGATGAGGGGGTGGGGGTGGGGGCTACTGTACTGTGTGCAGAGCCCAATGCCAGGCACTGGCTATGATGATGAACAAAGCAGATCCTTGTCCTGGTAGAATTTAGAGTATGGGAGATCATCTAACCAACCAACAAACATAGATGCTAAAACTGTTCACTTTTAACAAGGGCCCAAACTGACTGCAGTGATAGCAAACTATACATGGGAAACTGTTTATAGAGCATGGTCCAGTAAGGCTCTAAGAGAAGGTGACATTTAAGGAGAAATTTAAAAGATGAAAAGTCAGCCTTGTGAGAGCCATCAGAAGGGGATTCCAGGCAGAAAGGACGGTGTGTGCCGTGGTCCTTAATGGAAAACCAGTATAGCATGTTTGGGGAACCAAAAGAAGGCTAGAGAAAAGTGAGGAGGAGGACAGCAATGGATGAGACTGATGAGATAAACAAGGGTTCCATCTTAGAGGGCTTTGGATTTTATGTATGGCCATTTAGAAGTCCTTGAAGCAATTCAAAGAAGGGAAAACCATGATCCCATGTAGTACGGCAAATGGTATAGGAAAAACATAATGGTGGTTTGGACTCTGCTGGTTGCAGTAGACATGGAGCAAGTGGAAGGTGGTCATGAGGTTTTGGAAGCAATTAAAGAGAGGAACTTCTGCTGTATAATGAAGGGAAGAGGCTCCAAGTCATGTGTGTACATCTAATATGCTTAAACGTCTTCTGTTCATTGAACAGGTAATGTGTAGGTACATATTTTCTCATAAAATCTTAAGCATCTTATTATGTACACAAATGTATCTTCAGTGACACACAAGTGAAAATTTTAGAAATCTCAATTGTATTACTTTAGGTAAATTTGTACAGAACTTCAAATATTGAAGGAAAATATTATGAGAAGTAAAATTCAGTAAAAACTGAAACTATTAGATTTTGCCATTTAAAATAAAACTTTTGTGATTTTCTTTCACTCCGATATTCCACTGAGATAGAAGATTTAATTATTTTGTAAGTATTTAAATACACTAGAGGAAATAAATACTTAAAAAGATATATTAGACAAAAATATTGTTTCTTTTTGAAAGATACCTCATTTACTGAGTAAAATTCAACAAGGAAGAAATGAAACATGTTTTCTTATGCAAAGGCTCTTTTAGCTATATATTTTATTATGAAGGCATTATTCAGAGACAAGCAGCCTCTTCTGTACTGTTTTTAGGCACATGTTTATATCAAAATTATGATGTTTTATTTTTTAAGTTAAAAATGTTTTTCATCCAACAATAACAGGTGTTGTTTAATGTCACAACCAATAGTTTTATTACTACTACCTATAGTAGGGATTATATTGAGCAGGTGGTATTAGAAAGATAAAAGATCTGGTGGGAGATGAAGGTAAAAGGGATCAAATATATGGTGATGGAAGGAGAACTGACTCTTGGTGGTGCACACAGATTGTGATATATGGATTATATATTACAGAATTGTACACCTGAAACCTATGTAACTTTACTAACAATTGTCACCCCAATAAACTTTAATTAAAATAAATGAACAAATAAATAAATAAAATCCAACTGAAATGTATACAATTTTGTCTCTTAAAATTAAATTAGTACACCCAGTAACTTGAAATAGATAACACTAGGAATGCTGACATTTCCAATTCATGGTTATAATTAGGAAGTGACAGAATTCTTAAAAATTGTGTGGCTTTTATAGTCTTCATTTTCTTTATATGTATTTTTGGTTTGTGTAAATCATTATATGCCAATTCACAAATCTTACAAAGCCCGTATTTCTGCTGTAACTATTTCAAGACAATATTGTGTTTGTCTCTGTCTGAATGCTCAAAGAAGAAAGTGTCTTCTTTACGTTCTTGAGTACTAAAATAATTTAGTTCTGTAAGAGTAGAGCTGTAGTAATTTTATATGTACGTTATGTCTTGTGGAACTTGACTAGTTATTAGTTACTTTAACCAAGTATCCCTTGTTGACAAAACTAGGTCCTCTGTTCATGGTACTCTGAACAGCTCCCATGACATTGGAGGACCTTATCTCTTGTTTATTGTCTGTGTCTTTTGTTCCTATGAATTGAAGATATTTTAGCCAAATGCGATTTTCTCCCCTCCTGTGCAGAGCATCTGACTTGAATTCTGTTCTTTATTATCTTGTTGATTCTATCAGGAAGCCTAAAAGTCACTTTTACCTTAATCCTGGAACCAACCCTAAGCAACCAGCTCAATAGTTCTCTTGAGCCAATTTTAAGACACATAATATTTGTCCACAGGAACAAAGTACTATTTTTAAAAAGATATCCTGAAGAAACTAAGGTTGTACAATCCCAAGCAGATTTTTGATTGAGTTCATTTCATGACAGCTTTACATCAAGCCACGTGATGTAGGCCACAACTGAGCTTCGATGATGTAAACACTTGGCCTGCATGTGGAAGACCATTTATTTGGTGATGTGCACACTTGGCCTGCATATGGAAGACCAGACGTGAACCTTGGTAGTGACTTGTTCAGGGTCATTCAGCAGGGAAGGGGCAAATCTAGGTCTAGAATCCAGGTATCTGGATTTGTAGTACAGGATGAATTCAAAATATGAATTCAAAATATGCAAAATATGAATTCAAAATATGAATTCAAAATATGCAAAATATTATCAAGAAGAAGAAGAATTTTGCCATTCTCCAGGGAGCAATGGGTAAACCCAAGCTTTAAGGTTTAAACCGTTTACTTTTAGTCCTTGCTCTGGTACTCACTTGCTGAGTGACATTGGCCTAGGTGTTTCACCTTCCTAAATCTTAGTTTTCTCATCTGGAATAGAGGAAGAATATTATTTCATTGGGAATTTTTGAGGATGAAAGGAGAGAAAGTACGTGAGAGAGTTGTATATATTCGCAGGTACTATAAAATATTATTCACATACACTGCTAAAGTAGCAGTGAATAATCTCATGTCATTCATCATTTCATCCATTTAACAGATATTTACCAAGTTCTGAACAGTGTGTTTTTACTGGCACAATTTGAAAAGCATATTTTTTGGCCAATCCAGTCAAAATATATAGCTGCATCTTTTCTTGTCTGTTACTGTTTCTTATTGAAAGGAGTAGTGTAAAAAGGCACCGGGGCACTTTCAAAAAAGGATACACCCCACCTCATATTACCCCATCATATATTAAATGCTCTATACTTTGCATAAAGTGGGAGGACAGGAAATGTATATTTGGAAAATTTCCCCAAGCTCTCCTGATTTAAAACCACTGGTATATACCACTGAGATGCTTAGTAAAAATGAAGATTAGCTGGGGTGACTGATAATTTCATAAATCAAAATTAATGTCAATGTCCCTGAAATGAGCTTCTCTTCCAAAATTCATGTAAGAATGGTTGCAAAGGGAAATAAATATTGGCAATATTATTATTAGAAAGTCGCCATGCCTTGGGTGCCCAATCTGGTTACTCTGAATCACTGCTATTTCCTCTGCTCTTCTATAGAGTCTTTTGTCCAAGATGAGAACAGTCAGCCTGTGCCAAAAAAAAATACATGGTTGTGCAAAAACAGGAAGCTTATAGCCAAAGGAGAATCCGTACCCACTGGCTACTTCTGCACTGGTATTATAAAGAAGATGTTAAATTAAAAGAAAAGGTTATGCCCACGACCTTGGGTAATCTATATAGAGACTCAATGTTTATTTAGTAAAAATTGTCTTCAGTAGATAAATGAATGCACTGATCTATTATGCATATAACAGATATGAAACATTGTGACTATGTCTAGGATATCTTTAGTGATTTTAAATAGCATCACTAGTAATATGTAATTTGGGTCATTGAGTAGACAATTTCTGAACATGATATACTGAAGCAGACTTTTCAAGTCTTACTTAACTCTGGGTAATATTAAATAAGATTTACGTTATTTTCAAATGACCCATATATGTAGCATATATTTTGACATTCATTCATTCATTCATTCATTTATTTTACTTATTTATTCAACAAATATTTGAGACTTACAAAACATTTAAGAAGATACAGCTTAGTTAAGCTGACAGACAAGTAAACAGATAAGTACAACAAGGTATGATGATAAAGCTATGAAAGAACTTACAGATTGTCATAAAAGCACAGAGAAATCTAATTCAAAATTGGAGATCAGGAAAACTTGTTAGAGCCGATGATATGTGGCATTTTATGATATTTATGTTAACAATTGTATGCTATCTGATATTTTTCTGTAATTCTTTAAAAAATATTTATTGAGCACCAGCTATATTCCAAATACTGTACTACCTTAGAGAATGAGGGAAGGAATTCCCCTCTCTCCCAAATAATGTTAGGAATAGAATCCACCTTCAAGTAGTTCATAATTTAATTTATTGAAGGATGGATGGATGGATGAGTGGGTGGGTGGATTGGATAAGGTGGTGGCTATGTAGGTATAAAAGATACTTTACAATACAAAAAGTTGACAAATGTGAAGTGAATTACTTAAAAAAATATATATGGAATTTCCTCAAAGGGGGATAATAGGCATATAAATAATTGTGGCAGAGGTGGTCTGGAGTCAGGAAATGCTACAGGCGGATAAGGACTTTAGCTTTCCTTCAAGAATGAGTTGTAATTAAATAGAAACGACGGATTAGGGCATCCCTGACAGAAAATGACAGGCGGATAAGTTCAGAGTGAGAATGAAGCAATCAGGCAAAAGGAGCATTGAATATGTAATCTGGTTTGAGAAGTGTATTTGGCAAAATACTAGTTGGGAAATATAAACCTATAAAGGAAGGTTGGGGCCAGTTTATAAATATCCTTGAAATCCAGGCTCAGGAAACTGGTTTTACTCTGAAGGAAGATGTGAAATATCTGAACAGGGCGCTATCTAGTTGAAAGCAATGTTTCAGGATGATGAATTTTTCAGAAGTATGGATGATGGATGATAATAGGGTATTCCTGGAGTGCAAGAGACCAATTAGCAGGTGACTAAAATAGACCAGACATAGTTAATAATAGTATGGCTAATGATAGTGGTTACAGATAAATAGATGAGAGAAGCATCTGGAAAGAGAAAGCAGGCTTTGGTGACAAGTGAATACAGCAAAGGAAGGAACAACGAAGAGGAAAGACAAAAATAAATAAATGAATCGTTAGAACCTAGGAATTACCTTAGGAAAGTTAATGAAACAATAAGGAAATGGAAAAGACATGGCTATAGGGAATTCTATTGCCTAAAATACATACTTTTTTTCTGATGCCTTAGGGAGATCCATAGGGAAGAAGAGTGGCACAATTAAGAGAACTGTTTCATTTTGGAGCATCAAAAAAGAAAAGAACACACATCTAAATTTTTAAAACCTCTCACCAACTTTCATTACACATAAAGTTTGGGCAGCAGAGTATGTAGGTTTTGTTCTTCACAGTGCTCTATCAACTGTGGTAACAACAATAATTGCAATTACGAGGTGTGATCAAAAGATACGGTGAATGTTTAAATAAAAAAATGTATTACGGTAAAAGACACATTGCCATTAAGCCCCCTCAAAATACTCAACTTGCTTCGCGCATACTTATCCCATTATTCTTGTGACTTTCTGAAACAGTTCTGGAAATCCTCTTTTGTGAGTGTCTTTAGTTGCACTGTTGTGGCTGTCTCAATGTCCTGAATCAATTCAAAATGTTTACCTTTCATGGTCATTTTGACTTTGCAGGAGCCAAAAGTCGCACGGTGCCAGATCCAGTGAATAAGGTAGATGAGGACACATCACAGTGTTATTTGACAGAAATTGCCGTATACCAGAAGCAATGTGTGACACGGAGTCTTTCCGTTGTGATCAATAAATATGGTGAATGCTGCTGCCCAGTGCCATCCAATGGAAAGGCAGGGATCTTCAATACGGGAAGCAGTGTGTCAAATCTTAGTAATGGTGTGTGACAAGTTTTAACTTGTTCGGTGCAGTTAGTCGGGTGTGAGCTACAGTTGAGAGAAGGTGTGTTTTAAAGTGTGTCGTAAATCACCCTCCATCATGACAAGGCTCCCTGTCACACATCGTTTCTGGTATACAGTAATTTCTGTCAAATAAAAACATTACAGTGTGCCCTCATCCACCTTATTCATTGGATCTAGCAGTATGCGACTTCTGGCTCTTCCCCAAAGTCAAAATGATTCAGGACATCCAGGCAACCATGACAGCACAAATAAAGACACTCAGGAAATAGGACTTTCCAGAACTGTTTCAGAAAGTGGCAAGAACGATGGGATAAGCGTGTTCGAAGCGAGAGGGAGTACTTTGAGGGGGATTAATGACAATGTGTCTTTTACTGTAATAATTTTTTTTATTTTATTTAAACATTCACTGTAGTTTTTTATCTCACCTTATATATCCTATTCCATTTTAGGTATTACATGTGCATTTAGCCCTCCCAAAACTTTATAAAATACCATCATTATCTTCATTTTACAAATAAGGAAACTGAGGCACAGAGATGTGCATTACTTGCTTATGCACATATACCCACTTACAGTGAAGCCAGGATTCAAAGCCTATGCTCCAACTTCCTCAGAGGCAGTCACTCCTGGTAATCCATTTCAGTGATCCAAGAGAGGATCCATTGACACCTCTTTTCTTGCTCAATCCTGGGCTTCACTCCCGAAGGGTCAGAAGACAAGAATGCCATAGGGTTCTTGATTCAAATAATTCATTCTAGTTGGGAGTGTGGTAGGCATTATATATAATTGGAGAGTAAGTCACACTCTCTGTGGTATTCACTCCAAGTTGGAACAAATTCATGGAGGATAGAAAATTTGATAGACTAGAAGAATTGCTGTAAGTGATGTTTCACATCTAAATTTCCTTATATATGAAATAAGAAGGCTCTTATTTGTGTTGCTTGCAGAAAAGGGGGTTGATATTTAATTTAAAGATGAGCTCCTGCAATATTTTTAAAGTATACTAGTCATTTGCCAATAAATTTTGTGCTGCCTTGGGACATAATTTCTTTGGTTGTCTTAGTTTATTTTCAAAATAAAATTAACTTTAACAATTTTTTTTTGTATCTTGTCTCCCACATGCAGTGTTCACTTCTTGAAGGTAGAGGCTCTATTTTAAGAAAGTTATTGGTGTACTACAATACATAATACTATGCTATACTGGTGGAACTTGACATAAATTGTTTTCTTTTTATTTGAACTGTGCTTTGATTTGATTTGAATAACGAGTGCCAAGTGGCAAATGATTTCAAGATGGATTCTGTTAACCCCCTTATTGTGAGTGGTCAACTGAGCTGATAAACATTAAGAAGTAGAGAATATGGAGAATCAGGATGAGAATGAAAACTTTTCATTTGTCCCTTTGGTTTTCTAACTTTGCCTTTCCAAACAAGGCCAGAGAGCTATATCTACCATCTGTTATCCTTTGAAGCATTAAAAGTGTTAAAATAGTTCGGCACGTCCTTTGCAATATCATTTACTGTGATAGCTCAGGGCATAGTCTTGGGCCATGTTTATGAGAAAAGTTCAGACTTGGAAAAACTGTGACTTTCAATTATGTTTCTGTGTGTGTGTGTGTGTGTGTGTGTGTGTGTGTGTGTGTGTGTCAGAGAGAGAGAGAGAGAGAGAGAGAGAGAGAGAGAGAGAGAGAGAGAGAGAGGAAATAAAATTTAGGTTTTTACAATTAAGATTACAGGGCATTTAATTTTTCACTTTCAACAAAGGAAGATCTAATTTACCTCTGTCCTGTCCACAGCAGCCCATGTAGTACCTGATACATAAGAGCACCCAAGTGGTATGTTGTTTGGGCCTAATAAGCTAGAAGTGAGCTCTATATCTCCTTCTACATCACCTCCAACAAACAAATGCACACACACACACTTGCATCCTTCTTCACCTTCTCTTTTCTGTTTGTGCCACTTCTATTCTCCCAGTCATCCACATGGAAACCGCTGAGTCATTTTCAACTCCTCCCTTCCGTGTGCTCCCTACATGTAATCAGTCACTGTGTCCTGTCAGCTCTAATTCTGAATTCTCACATCTGTTCCTCTTTCCATCCTCCTTGCCATCCTCTTACGTCAGACTCTTTCTCTTTTACTTGGAGTTGGAAACCTAATTGGCCGTTTTGTCTCCCATTCTTTCACCAGTCTCAACCATCCCACCCAGCTTTGGTCAGAGCAGTTGCTCTCTCAGATGCCTTCAGGCCTAATAGCCCGTGAATAAATTACTGGCCAGGGCCTAGCTGTCTTATCTCGCACAATGCCTACTCCTGGTCATATGTTTTACAAAATTTTGTTGTTCCTTACAAACTGAAGATGCTCTCCACTCCTTTTTCCATCCTGAGCTTTTGCCCCTATTAGCTTCAGTATCGAATTTTCTCACCCAGTCCACTTTTAAGTCTCTGTGCACGTGTAATTTTCTTCAAAATTTGCCTGATCAAACCACCCCACCATAATCTCTTCTTCCTCTGAGCTGTTGTTACATCTATCTTACTTAAAGCACATAGCACCTTCCACCTTTTATTTGTATATATGTCTTAGATCTGATGTGAATTTATGAGCTATATTTTAGTTTTTTTTTTATTTTCCTGATTCTTATAGAAGAGGGTCAGTAGTTCTCACATGGGATTGGATGCCGAAAGGAAACCATGTGCAGCACGCTCCTGCTCTCCCACTCTCTATCTTTCAATAAAATATTAAATTTGGAGGTTAAGTTTTATAGGGAAAAGCTCAGTATTGTATGGTTAGAACAAAAGAGCCTTTGTTGTTATTGACATGAGCTTAATTTTTTTCTTTCAACATTGGCTATACAAATTTTATATTTTATCACCAATAAAAAATGTGGGGTCAGTGAACTGTATATAAACTTTAAGTACAGATATGAAGCCTCTACTTACATAACAAACTTTGCTGTGTATATATTTATGATATTTGTTAAATCCCATTTTTGTCATATTATTTTCTGATTCAAAAATGGATTTTGGTTGTTGTTGCCTATCAAGTTAAGGCTAAAATCCAGTGTCCAGATTTCCTAGCATTTCCTCATCTTTATTCATTTATATTATGTCTCACTTGCTCACAGGTTTCTGCATGCTTTTAGCCACAGGCCAAAACTCATAAAAGATGTTAATTTTACTTACTGGTTGATTGAGTATAAATTGCTGTTGTTGATCATGTTAAATAGCTCTAACCAGAATGTATTGGTGACCATGAGATTGTATTTATAACCAAACACTAGATTTTGCAGTATGTTTATATCTGAGCTTGGGAAACAGGCAGAGAACTTGAGAAACATCTCTCTATTCTGAAACTCTTAAGGAATTCTTGGATGAAATAAAGGGAGATGCAGAAATGAAACGAGAATTAAAGGTTGCGAACATGCCCAGAAGGACTCAAATGATGATCTTTGAGGAAATAGGAGGGAAAAAGAAAGAAAACTGTACTGCTGGAGCTACACTATAAGAAATAAGGGTGTGTCTCTACCTTGTACAGAAGCAGCAAATGTACAAGCTCCTGGAAAGATATGTGGCATGCTCAGTGATACTAACTAGGATTTTTATCCCGCAATTCTCGTTTTACAAGGCCCTCGCCTTGTTAAACCTCAGTTAATTTTCTCCCCAAGGAGGAAGGCATTATTTTATACCTTTTTGTTTTGAGAAAACTGATGTTCAAACTGTTACCAGTAAATAATGGCATTATTCCTTAGATCTCTGACTCCAATTGCTCCTTTCATTTCATTGCACAGGGTAAGTAAAACACTCTGTACGTTGTGCACTTTAAGTTTAGATGAACCTCCTGTGTCTCCTGTCATCCATCAAGCCATCCATCCATCCATCCATCCATCCATCCATCCATCCATCCATCCATCCATCCATATATAAACTGATGGGGGTTGTCTAAAGGGATGTCCAACACCTTCCATTCATTCGTATTCCCACCCTCACCCTCCTTTACACAAATACTTATGCTTCACCAATACAAACTTGAAGTTCACCAACATACCATGGGGTGTTTAGAAATGGCTCATACCAGCTCATGGAAGATGACTGTTAAATTTTCAAAAATTTTGCAAGGTGGTTGTTTAAATAGAGCTATCTGAAATTAAATTATATAAACTTACAATTAGGTAAGTTATATTAAAAGAAATGTAATAAATCCTCAAAACTCACCATTTCCTAATTTTTTTGCTACAAGTGACTATTTATGCTCTTGAGTTATTAACATCCATGATGTAAATACTATATGATGGATATATTGCAGTAGCACTTGTTTTATCAATTCCATGTTAAAGTGGCATCACATTTATTGTTTGAAGTCTGCCATGGTGGGAGCATTTACACCATGGAAATTGGCAAACTATAGATCAGCACTTTTTGTTGTTGTTTGTTTTGGAGAAACTGTACTGCATTTATCAGCACAGCACTGCAAACAGATTGTGTTTCTTCTCTTTTTCTGCCTTAGGAAATGCTCTCTTCTCTGCCTAGAATGCCCCTTATGCTGGTACACACACACACACACACACACACACACACACATACACACACACACACGCAATACAACCAATAAACTCCTCAATCACTTTAACTGGTGTCACTCCTTTCCAGACACTCTTTAGGCCTCCCAGAAAGAGTCTTTCTCCTTTGTAGTATTTCTGTAGTGTGAACACCTTCATTGTATTTATTTACTTTTTTTTTAATCTCTCTGAGCATTTCTTTTTGTTGTTGTTGTTAAAGTTTACTGGGCTGACAATTGTTAGTCAAGTTACATAGGTTTCAGGTGTACAATTCTGTAATACATCATCTATATGTCACATTGTGTATTCACTACCCAGAGTCAGTTCTCATTCCATGAACACATATTAGATCCCTTTCAGCCTCATCTGCCACCCACCGCCCTCCCCTTACCCTCTGATAACCACTAAACTATTATCTGTGTCTATGAATTTTTGTGTCTTCATTTATTTCTCTTGTTCTTTTGTTGTTTTCAGTTTTAAATCCCACATATCAGTTTAGCATATGAGTATGTCATCATCTGTTCCATTTAGGATTGCTAAATCTAGAAAATAAAAATTTGAATTTCAGATATATAATATTTTTAGTATGTTTAGTATGTGTCCCATACATTATTTGGGGTATACTTTTACTGAAAAAATATTCGTTATTCATCAGAAATTCAAATATAACTAGGTGTCCTATATCTGTTAACCCCACTGATAATTTCTTTTTTTTAAATGTTTAATTTTCCCATTTTGGTACCAGCTCTTTCTTTTATGGTGTTCATAGTGTCTCACACAGAAAATGGATCATAATAAAAAAAGTTTGGGGTTTTTTCCAATAATATCTGAACTGTGAACCTATCTTATTCCATATCTAACGTGTATTCCTACATGTTTCTGTTGGATGAAATCAGGAAATATTTTTGTGGAATTTGAGATGACATGATAAGATTTGTGTTTTATAAAGATACTTTAGATGCTAGGTGGGAAATGGTTTAGAAAGTGGAGATGGTGGAATTAGGGAAACCAAATAGGAAGCTAAGGCAATAGGCCAGATGAGTGATGACAGTGTGTGAACCAAGGAAATGACATTCCCTTGCAATAGGAAAGACAGCGTGGGTATAAATAAAAATCTGGGAAGAGAACAACTCGACATGATCACTGGATATAGATGCTAAATGAGGAGAAAATAGAAATGACTCTGAAGCTTTTTACTTGAACAGTGGAGTTGATGGTGGTGCTGAGAGAAATATAATATGTACAGCAGATTAGGAGCAGTAAGAATAATTGAGAAGTTCAGTTTAGGACATGCTAAGTTTGATGTGCTGTGACCAAGCATTATGAAAAAAAAAATTAGCCGCGAGTACAAAATGGGCAGTAATAGTTAAAATGAGATACCAACCAATGTGAATGGACAAAGACCATAAACAATCATGCAATGGTACTGCTAAGTGAGGGTCCTTTCAACACAGTAAAGATGTCCAGTAGGGAATCATAACTTTGTGTCTGGAACTCAGAAGAGAATTAGGTCTGAAGATTGTGGAGTCCTTAATTCAAATATGATGTTTATGCTCTGGGAGTAGATGAGATCACCTATAGAATATTTGAAGAACAGGGTAAGTGATGGATCCATTGATTATATTAATATTTACAGGGTAGACAAGAAGTAAAAATAGTAAAAAAGAAAAAAAGATGAAGTGGTTACATTTTGTGTATGCTGGAGATGATGGATTGTCTTGCTTCTACTTCAAACTCACATTTTTTTCTGATATGCCAATTTTTATGTTAGAACTGAAGTTACATAAATCAAGAAGCTTCTCTGAAATACAAAGCACCGCAGAGATTTGGAGGCTTGACCTTTTGTGCTATGGCAAGACCACCCTTGGTTGGACCTACTGGTTGACTAGGGGTACAATAGGTCATTATCACTCCAGGAGGATCTGCTAGGACTGAAAACAAAGGTATTCAGACGGAGGGGTGTGGGCCTGTTAGTCAGGCTCAGAGTTGATTGCCCCAGCAGCCTCTCTAGTTTCAGTCTGTGAGGAGAGAAGAAAAGGCTGGGAATAGGAAGTTGCCTGTGGTGTGTCATTGATTATGTCCTTACAGGGCTTTTGCTGTTGTTATATTTCTCAAACTTGATAATAGGAGCAATTTTGAGTTGATGAGAAATCATTTGCATTTGAACAGTGAGTTGTTCTAGTTCTGTTACTCAAGGAGTTCCTGAGGAAACTAAGACTGCCAGAGTCCATATGGTCTGGAAAAGAACACCATGCTCAAGCTCAAATATGTGTGGGTCAGCAGACCGCTGGGATTTTTTTTCTTTAATTCTGAAAGGTTGCTTAATGATTTGTCTCGCTATTGCAAATGTTACAATAATAATTATAAATGGTTCTTTGCTTCCTATAGCAGCAAATCTAAATTCTTTCCCTTGACATTAAGAGCCATGCTAGCCTGTCTTTGGTAACCTCCTAAATTATAATACCAGCTTTACTGGATCTGAGTCCTTGATCGTAAGATGGGCACATCATGTTGTTTCTGGCTGCTATGTCTTTATCTTATTCCTATTCTCAAAATTACATCCAATTTCTGCTTTTCCTGTCCAAGCTGTTTGGACCTCATGAAACTTAAATTCACATATCCCAGATTATTTACTTAGGAAATTTTTAAAAAAATCTGTGTATGCCCACTGACCACTAGTATCCCATTTATAAGAATATTTCTGACAGAAATATGATGACAATATGGACTGATATGTACACAAGGATATGTACTGTAACAAATTGAAAAAACCTGAATATTCACCAATAAGAAAATGACTAAATTATGGTACTGCCCAACTATGGAATTCTCCTAATTGTTTGCATATATTAAAAGTAATTAAATTTCTCCACCTGTCCAGTAGTGAAACTTGGTAAATAAACTTAGCACTGTGACTAGCCCACAGCAACTTATTATTAGGTTGGTGCAAAAGTAATTGTGGTTTTGCAATTATTTAAACCTTTTAAACTGCAATTATTTTTGCACCAACCTAATATAAAAGTTAGCCGTTACTACTAATATTATTATATTATAATGTTATTATATTTATTATTTAAAAGCACATCAAAAATACATTTTAAGTGAATAAAGTATTTTCTGTGTTACCACCTACATGTAGGGTCCAGTTGTTAATACAACAACGTCGTATATATGTACCTAAGCAGAACTGATTCAAATTATTACTCAATTATTAAACAACTTGTAAAGCATAGATATAAGCCTAGCAAAAAGGATCCTGGCACAAGGACCCTAGCTGATTTGCCAAAAGCTCAATATAAGCCCTGTACCTAGGGGTGTATAAATAATGGAAGAAGTATCAAATAATACACTTATTATTGTCAATAGTGGTCCATGATACAAGTGGGACTGGAATGGAAGAGGAGAATACTATTTTACTTGAACATTGACCTTGTTTCAATTGTCATAATAAGCATGTATTACTTTTATAATTAAAAAGACTGTAATTAAAAATAATACTTGTCTAGAACAGTGACTAGCACATAACAGGCGCTCAATATTTGGTAATTATTATTGTCGTCATTACAACTGCATCAAGTTCAATAAACTCTAGAAACCTTCCCTAACAACATCTATGAGATAACTATGGACCACTGAAACACTGATACTTATTTACAGTATATTTAAATACATGGAAGAGGCTTCATTCACTATGGCCTTGCCAGCATTAAAATTTTGTTTTGCTCCAAAAGTTTAGTATATTTTTAAGACAGAGTCACATTTTATACTTAACTTATTTCATCACATAGTATCAACAATTTAATTAAAATGTTGACAAACAGGTGCAATCAGTTCATTTCAAATGAATAAGAATTATGAGCCACAGCTTCTTAATTACATTTGACGGTGATCATTGATTCATTCATTCAACAGATACATGTTGAGCATCTGCTGCCTACCAGTCCACTATGCTAAATGCCAGGAATACAACAGTGAATAAGACAGTTAAGGCCTGTGCTGTCGAGATTTTATATTCTAGAGGGGGAGACATTCAAACAATCCTATATAAATATATATGTGCATATATGTGTAAATAAAGCGATAAAATCATTTAAGAATGTGATGAGAGTTAGGCACTTAATGAACAGGTGCTGTGACAGAAAATAACATAGGGACCTACTTTAATACAAAGATCAGAGATAACCTCTGTGTGAGACCTGGAAGCTGATGAATGGGAAGAAGCAATCTGTGAAAAACTGGGACATGTATGTCCCCAGCAGGAGGGCCAGCAAGCTCCCAGGTGGGAAGAAGTGTGTTCTGTGGTCCAGGGTGACTGGAGCACTCTGAGTGGGGTTAGAAGGGCCCAGGAGAGGTTGGAGGAGCAGACCTAGGCCAGGTCATGCAGGGCACAATAAGAACTGGGCTTATTCCAGCTGTGAACCAAGACCAGCTGCGGCCAGTGCCAGGCTTAGGCCTGCTCAGCAAGAAGTACAGACACGCCAAAGCCAGATGTTGCTTGTTTGGATTTTGTGAACCTTTGAGAGATTTTAGGAAAGTCTGCAGTGTGAGCCATGGAAAGCAGTTTGTACGAAGAAGCCACTGGAAGTGTATGTCTTGAGTATGTCTAAAAGTTGGGTGGGGCGTGGTCTCAGGGAATCTCTAGGGTGGGGCAAATGAAAGGTGATAGCCAGTTTGATGGAGACTCAGATATGGTGGCCACCTGTGTCTGCACACTTGGCTGGGGGCGGGCTCAACAAAGAAACAATGACTTCTACCAGCTCCTCCTTCTGGGATAAAGCTGCCCCTCCAGCCTTTGCCCTGAGGCCAGACAATGCAGTTCCTCCCTCCCCATAAGTCCTTGGCAACTTTTGATCCGGTATGCAAGCACTGGAGCTCAGAGTGAGTGAGTCTGTATCAAGTAAGTCTCTAAATACAGATTTTCAGCAAAGAAATGCTTTTGAAATATAGGCTTCGTCTCTATATCCTTAGTTGTAGGGCTTCACTTCAGTTAGACTGCGGGCTATTCTCAATGATGGTTCTGTAGTTTAGTTGTAATTTTGATGTGGTCATGAGAGGAGGTGAGCACAGTGTTTACGTAGTCTGCCATCTTGCCCAGAAATCCAGGGCTCCATTTTTTAAGTCACACTGAAAGGAATGTAGTAACTGCTTTAGTTTTACAAATGACTTCCTTTAAATTGCAGATTTTATTTTTGAGATTGCCTCAAGACTATATGTGAGTCATTTGTCTTTTTATATTAAAAACACAACATTTTAAATTTTAAACAGAATTTTATGTCAATTTGTCCAGAACATCTGAATGTATTTTTAAAAATGTCTAAGGTCATACCATTTACTTTCCCATTTACTTGACCATGTTCTTTTTCAGTAGTACACCCTAAAACTCAGATCCTTTGCATTTTTTAGATCATACAAATGATTGTATCTGTAATGAATAGTCCCAAAGTTGAGTGTAGTTTTGTGGGGACAGAGTCCCAGAGAGCAGTTTCCAGGCTCTCGGCCGCATAGGGAAAGGTGCTGGCTCAGGTAGTAAATGGCCATCAACTGTGAGTGTATGGCCATCAGCTGTGGCTAGTTGGCCATCAGCTGTAACCAGTGAGCCATTGGTCACTAATGTAACTGCTGTGGCTAAGCTAGCAGCAGATGGGGGCTAGCAAGAAGATGGTGGATGAGCTAAAAAGCGCAGATTGCAGTTAGCACGGTGGATTGCAGTTAGCAAGTGAGGTTGGTTGGTTGGCAGAGAGAAGCGGACGGCAGCTTGCAAATCATGTGGTTCCTGCTTCCTGTGTCTCCAACACAGCTGCCAGCGAGAATATAGTAGTATGACTCCCCTATCTATGGCTCCATGGGTGTTCATTTTTGGACTTACCATGCCCTGTGTTCTTACATAGGGAGTGGGAGCTGAGACCCCACATGACACCCTGCATGACAAGTTTATTCAGCATTCATTTATTCATCTAAGATAAGCGCGTGATGTGTACCAAAAACTGGGTTAAACATTGTAAAGGAATCAGAGGTGATATCAGACCTGATCTCTACCTTTAAGGATGTTCAGTTTAGTAGCAGAGTTTCAGTCTCATACTCAAGTGAAAAGTAGAGTCTATTATATGTTACATACTAAAAAAAAAAGACAAAGTACTGTAGAAGTTTAGGGAAGTCATAGATGGAATGGAAGGTACAAATACATTGTAATAGGAATTTTCAGAATGAAGAAATTATTTCTAGCCACAAAAAACATAAAGAGATGTGATAAGGTGTTTGGTATCCTTTACTCCTAAAGTTGTATTAAATAAATCAGATTTTAGAACTGAAAGACGTTTAAAGGATTATCCAGTCCATTCTCCTTGCTTAAGATGTGATATGGAGGTTTACAGAGATCAAATTAGAATACCTACCTGCCCAGTGTTACCCAGGGAGATTGTGGTAAAATCTGGTGGTTTCCCTGACTGGCAGAGCTGCATGCTTTTAACCATCTGTGGGGCTGTAGGTGCCAGTTTGCAACAGGAATGTTATGCATAACAACCAAGGCTTATACAGAGAATGTGCTTTAGTCTTTTTTTATTTTTAAATAATCACATTTTATTTTCAGTGGGCTGCTAATTGGAATTTAAATGAGCAAGTGCATTTTAATCAGGTTATTCTTATCTAAATACACAGAAGACAGTAAAGGAGAAATTAGATTTAATAGAATCAGGTGAGCTGTTGATTGGTCAATCATAGGTAAAGCAACTTCTTGATGTTCAGGTGTTTACAACACCTGACAGCTCTGTAAAGAGAGATTTTTGAGCCTTAGTCCTCAACATTTTAAAGAAGATAAAAGGATACTATTTTGCCTACAAGTCTCATGTTAGCTTGCCACAAGGTCTCTCAATGCCTCTTTGCTCTGTGACTTTATTTAAATTTGTGTTGTTATTTTCAGCTCTGTGAGGAGAGGGAAAGCTCCTGGTGGAATCTGTGCTGACATCTGTTTGTTCTCAAATCCAAAGTTCATGACATGCAGGATAGATACATAAAGAGAAGCATTGCTATTTGTTGTGATTGGCATCTTGATTTCTTGTTGAACACTTTTTTTTTTTTAAATGGGAAGACTTCCTGGGTAGAAATCAATCATGGTATAAAAGGTCTGTTTCTTCTTCCTGTCTTTGCTACATAAAGACAAAACAACCACAATTAGTTCAGCTGGCCATGTCCACTTGGAGCTTCAGAGAATGAAAGCTTTACATAAGTTGCCAGTTGAACCTCTATAGCAGGGGTGTCCAAACTGTGGCCCGTGGGCCAACTGTGGCCTGCAATCCATTTTTAATTGGCCCGCAGCAAATTCCAAAAATATATTTAGTTTACTTAAATAAACCAGGTGAGGCAATACGTACTTCACCTTGAGAGAGTGCCCGATGTTTGTGTATTTTACCGCATATGGCCCTTGGTGAAAAATGTTGAAAAAAAGTTTGGACACCCCTGCTCTGTAGTTATTCTTTTTCCAGGTTTATAATTATTTTCAAATTATAAAGTTTATGCAGTTTGGTAAATAGGGGATTCTGTCAAACTTTCAAATAAATCTGGGGTGGAGAATATTTCCTTCAAGTTTTAAAAATTTGATTTTTTTTGAAAATTGTGGCTTAGATATTCATATTAAATATTATTTCAGTTAAATGGTGAAGAATTGACTTTTTTTTACATTTTCATTGATCAAATGAGCACTATTCAAGTAATATTGGTAGTGAACATATTGGCTGAGATTTTTGGAAGTGCTTTATTTTCTAAAAATGGTCCTCCAAGGGACTTTAATTCAAGGGCATTAAACCCTAAGTCAGGTGGAGGATAATTAGTGATAGTTATAGTGTGTTTTCTCAGTACAGCTTGTGGAAGGTATTAACTGGAATTTCGCCAACTATTTTTGTATTTTACCTCCCTTGTCATTTTTAATTGAGAGGATTTATATGGGGAATTCAGTGTTGTTATTTTAAACTTGATATTAAAAATAAATAAATAAACCCAAGCTATTTGGGGCTTGGTAAAACATTTTATTAGAGAAAATGTTTCCAGAAATACATAGAATAGAAACCCTCTTTGCTTCTCTCGCCTGCCATTTGTTGACATGCCAAATAAGTCAACAGTTCATATAATGGCTGTAAAACTACTAGATGATAGACACGGGAAGGATAAATGTGCTGATAATAATGACCTGTCCTCAAGAAGCATACAAGGTAAGATGCAGCATGGTATTAATATTAAACATTCAGGTGAACTATAGACAAGTCATTTGGTAATGTCATGGGAATATGTGGCCATGGTCTAAACATAGATCTTTAATTGCTCATGAAGGAATGGGCTTAACAGATACCCTACTAACTCACTGAGTCTCACTCCATTTATCCAAATGATATTTTTTTGATTAGGCTGCCTCATAATGCTTCACTACGCCATGAAAACCACCCAAAAGACCTTGTCAACATCACCAACTCTTCTTTGGACAAAGGAAAGTAAAATGATTTAGAAGGCATAGTCACAGTTTTTCCAGTGGAATGAATGGAGATTGTATTTTAAACATTTAAATGATGTGTTGTAATTTCTCCCTTACATTATGTTGCCTTGTATGCCTCTGTCTCCAAAGATGAACCATGACACTTAGTGTCCAGGGAAGGAGAAGTGGGTATACTGCTACTACAAAAATTTCATTGTTCTGCTTTTATGCCTCCAAGCTGACACTTTTATTGTCTTCAGCAAAAAGGTGCTTTTGAAATACAACCTTTCTTAGAAAGAAATAGATTTTCTGAATCATGTTAGATTCATTAGCATATCAAGAACTAGGTGAAGATCATGAAATTTTCTTCATCATGTAGAATTGATATACTCTTTGTGTTACGAAAGCTGAGCCATGGTTCCCTGCTACTCTGAGAAGAAAAGACATGTGGTATAGGGGAAGTCCATTGAGCGATTCCCAGGTATTATTTATTATAAAGAGAGAGAAAAGATGAGGCAGAAAGACTGAGCTTAAATCTAAAAGGCATTGTTGAAAAGTAAAAGAAAATATTTTAATTTAGAAATGACCATTTCTAAATTGAATTTCCAAATTCAAGTTAGTGCCTTAACCATTTCTGTCTCAGACTACATTTTCTTTGTACTTATAAGGAAGAACGTATTAAATTTATAAACTCCTACCTTGTCTCACGGTAATGCAACATGAACTTAGGCAAGCTGCTGTATCTTTGGTTTTCAATTTTTTGATACATGCTGTGTATATACTAACGGATCCCTTCTGCATTAATTAGCTTGCACTACCATAGTAAAATAACATAGACTGGGTGGCTGAAACAACAAAAATGTATGTATGTATGTATGTATGTATTTATTTATTTATTTATTTGGGGTTATACCTGACATATAACATTATATTAATTTCAGTTGTACAACACAATGATTTGACATTTATATACACTGTGAAATGATCACCAAAATAAGTCTAATAAACAGCCATCACCATAAAAAATTACTTTTTTTTTTCTTGTGATGAGAACTTTTAAGATTCACTATGCCAGCGACCTTCAAATATGTTCTACAATACCACTGACTATAATTACCATGCTGCACAACACATCCTCATGACCCATTCATTTCACAACTGGAAGTGACAGAAATTTATTTTCTCACAGTTCTGGAGGCTGCAGTTCCTAGATTTGGGTTTCCAGCATGATCAGTTTTTGGTAAGGACTCTTTTCCTGGCTTGAAGATGGCCACCTCCTTGCTGTGTCCTCACATGGCCTTCCCTTGGTACGTGTGCATGGAGAAAGAGAGCTCTCTGGTGTCTCTTCTTGGATCAGGCCCCCAATCTTATGACCTCATTTAACCGTACTTACTTCCTTGGAAGCCCTATCTCCAAATACACCCATGCTCAGGGTTAGAGCTTTACATATGAATTTGGGAAAAGACATTTAGTCCATAACACCTTTGAACCTAAAATTTTATTTTCAATATATACACTGCGATGTTAAGTCAATCCCATTTTTATTTAATAAGGTTGGCTATAAATAGCATTCATGTCTAAGTTCAAAACAGTATTAAAAAATTAAAACCTTGTCTCTCAACTAATGTTAAGTGCTTATGTTGTATAACTTTAGGTTCTGTACTTTAATTTATTATTATGTTTTTAAAATTTACAGCTAGCAGAATCAAACTTAAGCTTCAGGAAAGGGAATATACTGGGGGGATTCAGAGACAGTTCAAGACTGGAGGCTTTCCTTTATAATTTGTGCTTTATTCTCTAATCTCAATGGGTTTGTTTTCTCTTTCTCTGTGTATAAAGATGGCAGAAAATGGCAAATTCATCCATGAGCCCACATTATATCCCAGCCATAGCGCCACTGATTACCTGGGTGATGTCTAGTGTCTTTGTACGGAGGGACTGAGAAGGTATGAAACAGAGGCCTGGCCTGGCACAAACCTCTGTGAGGATAAAGGTAGAATAAAATAGGGCAAACTAATTTCAGACACCTACCATGCTGTTTGGGGGCAGTTCTCAGGATATAAAAAGAAATGTTACTGCAAAGCTATTTAAAAATCTGCCAAATAAAATTGCACTAGTTTGATTAATTATACAAAGTTCAAATTAATAATGAATTAATTTGTAGATCTAATAATTGATAGGCAGTAATCAGAGGTAGTAACTCATCTAGCCTCATGAATAAATTTAAAGTTTGCATATGGAGTGACAGATCAATTTGCATCGATGTGGTTTTATTGAAATTTTAAA
Source organism: Rhinolophus sinicus (assembly GCF_036562045.2). Taxonomy (NCBI): domain Eukaryota; kingdom Metazoa; phylum Chordata; class Mammalia; order Chiroptera; family Rhinolophidae; genus Rhinolophus; species Rhinolophus sinicus. The sequence continues at coordinate 110,403,886 of NC_133755.1, forward strand.
TTTGTTTTGGTAAATCACTTTTTCCTTAGAGCAATAACAATATTTTGTTTGAAAAACTTCTCAATGACTGCTTGCACAGAAAATATAACATTGAAGTAAATTTATTCCTTTTGGAGGGAAGCATAGTTCAATTACCTACATTTTAGAAAAGTGATAAAATAAACATTTTTATATTAATGATGAGTTCCATTACCTGCCCTAAAATGATGAAATCTTGACATGTATTTTCAATTTTAGCTTCATTTTTGAATAATAGAAAATAAAAAAAGAATAACATATTTGTAAGCCAGGTGATACTTATGTGCAACAAGATTTCTTTGCAGAGATTCAAAATTCCTGGTTATAAAAAGCAAGTCAGCTAAAATTCAAAAGGAATGCAAAGGCATAAAATAAAATAGGCATTTAAAATACTTAATGAAGTGTGAACAAAGCGCTTGTGCTTTAAATGATTGTCCCTTTCATTAATTTCTTCTCTAAAACCTGAACAATTAGGCTGGAATGTTAAAATCATTGCAAAATTTAAACAGCACTTTAGGGAATGAGGTGTTTTGAAGGAGGTGTTATTGCATAAGAACTGCAAACATAAAAATAATTTTATCTCATCACAGAAATCAAGGTGTGCTTTCTATGTGGGACGGGTGAAAAGAAAAAAGAGGGACATTTAAAAATAATTATGGGCAGCAGAACCCTTAGAAATATTCATAAGAGAAACTAGCTAATGTAGGCTACTATTTTAGAAACTCAGTTGTTGTTTTTTCAATTCTAAATGAAAGTTAATAGGAATTCAAAATAAGTCAAGCATATCTAAGGGTTTTTTTGTTTTTTTAAAATTGTACCTATCTTTTGTAGTTAATACTGTGTCAATCTTCTCCAGAAAACAAGTTAAAAACAAACAACATACTTTTCTTGTGACCTTCTAGTGGTGGAATGATATAAAAATGTATAGGAATTGAAAGAGGATGCCACTTGTTCATGTCCAGAATTTTGGGTGAAAAATAGACAATCTACAGTGTGTAATGACTGCTGAGAAAATTTAGAGAGGCTGCTCTCAGGTTTCCTGGCCCCCCTTTTTAATTTGGTGTTTAATGTTTTCAGTGTCCTTCTATTGTGTTATTTAGGCCACTCATCTACATTGTTTTGATTTTTAATATTTCTGTTTATTAAATTTAGAGTATTTATTGTGGTCTGGGCTTCAGTGGTCCGGTCAGTTATTTACCACTCCCCTGGGTGCAGGCTGTCCTTGCCCTCTTTAGTTTTCTGTTCAGGTTCCTTTAGCAGCACGTCTTTTCCTGCCTGGTCCCTTTATCTAGAACAGCAGTCTCTGCCACTCCTCTTCTCTGTGCTGTTATTATTCTTTATGGCACACATCACTATCTTCACTAAATTGTGTATCTATTTGTGATATGTTTATGGCCTGTCTCCTCGATTAGAATGTAAACTCCAAGAGAGCAGGGTACTTGAATCTCTTCACTGCTATCTCTCTTGTACCGAGAGTAATGCCTGGCAAATGGTCATTACTCAATACATTTTTGCTGAAGGAAAGGCTAAACAAATAAACCTGTATTTCCCCATTGGTTTGTAATTCAACATTTATCACATATCTATCTGTATGTTGATATTTTCAGAGCTTCTTTTCATTTCAGGTCAATTTTGTGCTTTGTGTCATATTGTTTTTACTATCACTTTAAAATATACTTTTATACTAAACAAAGCAAATAGTCCCTTATTTCTTTACTACTATATCAAATATATTCTAACTGTTCTGTATTTATTTTTCTAGGATGAACTTTAGAATAATTCTTTCAGATTCCAATGAGCTTCCCATTAGATTAATGCTAAATTTGTAAATGAATTTGCCTATTTAAATATTGAGTCGTCTAATTCCAGATTGATAGCATTCCAGTTAATTCTCAGTTATTTTATTTGTATTGAGTTAGTTATGTATATACATCCTTAACAATTCAAGTTAAGGTATTTTTGTGGTCTGTTTTTTCCATTTATTTAATAGGATCCTTTTACACTGTTTTTCCCTGAGTGTAAGAATGTTTTTAATTTTTTTACATATTATGAATGATCACCTAATCAAAATCAAATTTCAGTATGTAATTTCATTTTAATTTGTTATGCTTTCCAGATAGGCAGTCATACCTCACATTATAACTTTACTGCCTCTTTTCTAATTTTTTAAAATTTCTTATTTACTTATTCAAATATGTTAGAAAGAACTCTCAGAACAATACAAAATAATAATGGTGATGATGAATTTCCTCTTTTTGCTCATGACTTGAATGGGAATGCCACTAGTGTTACAATATGCATGGCCCTGGTCATTAATTGGTGAGATGGACAAATAGATATACAGAGATTCAGACAGAAATATGGTTATAATATGTGTATCTTTTGTTCTCCAAATTATGTGCGCTGTGCTACATTTGTTAAGTTTTCCTATTTAAGATTCTGTTGGTTCTGTAAAATAAATTGGCAAGAATCCCAATCCCTTGGATGGCTTCATTAGTGCAGAAACATTTTGATAGCTTGAAACTATCTGAGTCTGGCATTTTGAGATAAGGAAATATAGTTCTTTGATACCTTTTTAAATTTTTCTACCTTTATTAATATTTAGGTATTATACCTCATTGAAATTAATGTTAGTAAAAAATTGATATTTATTAGTGTGGCATCCAGTGGGTAGGATATCTGAATTTTCTGCTGGTCTCACTGCTATTGTTTGTCAGTGGTGGGATAAGATGTTTTTTGGGGGAGGTATTTACATATTTCATAGTTAGCCTGTATTTCCAACCTTTCACTCTCATAATTGGTATTATATTTTTTCCCCTCCACTTTTTGTGTCATTTTACTGCTCTTGAGAAGGATAGTCAAATGTGAATTTTCAGCATCTTATTACCCTTTGGATTGAAATACTCTTTATCTAACAGACATTTCTCAAAACTTGAGATATTAAATTGATGTTCTCTATTTTTAGTATCAGGATAAACTTTTCTAATTCAGTCTTTTTTTTATTAATTTCAATCAGTTTCTGATAATTGGGGCATGGGATGGAAAGGGAGCGGTATAAGCTTGCACTTTTCCCCTATCTTTCTTGGGTATCAATATACAATATGGCTTCTTATAAATCAAGTGGCACAAATGTCCTCATTCATAAGTAAAGTAAAAAAAAAATTACTTGATATGTGATTTGAAATAATAATTCAAACTTTATCCTATGAATAATTTATTTTTTTGTTGATTGAGTTCAAGATACAGAATATTTTTAAGTTACAAAAATGTATTCATGAAGTATATCTGGTATATATTAATAACACTAGGTAAATATAGTTTGGAAAACTAATGGCTAAAATGTTCACTGCCTCTGAGACTTGGCATAATGGTTTTTACTACATTCTCTTCTTTTCAGTTTCTCGTTGTTACAGTCATCTATTCTTTAGCCTATGGTCACAACTGAAGTTTAGCCATCCAAAATAATCCCATCTAAAAACAATCTTTTCCCTAATACATCCAAAAAGCACAAACTTTTTCTAATGCCTCCACCCCACTTATACTGCCGCTCTGTCTTCTCCTTCATCTTTACTACCTAACCTCATCAATGTTACTTCTGTGCTACCATAGTTTGGCTGCTTCCCTTGGCACTACAGTGAAACCTGCCCCTTTGGCCACAGATATATTTCTAATTGCCAAATCCAATTGTGTTGTTTTCACTGTCATACTTACTCAGCTTTGGGCATTTGGCATTGTTGATAGTTCTCTCCTTTATAATATTCTCTCCTGTCATTACTTTTTCAGGTACAAATTTACCCAGATTCTGCTAAATAATCCTTCCTGCAAGATTTTCTTCCATCAACCCTCTTCTACCCATTTCTTAAATATTTTCAACTATCTCTATGATGCACGCATGTGTGTGCACACAACACACACACATACATTTGCAGACATATTATATTGTACATTCTATCAACTGAATATTTCCATCTGTATATTCCTCAGTCATGTTAAATTTAAAACACCCAAGCAGAAGACAAATATTTTGCTTTTAATCGTTGTTTCCCAATGTAAACTAAAGTCGTCAATTCCACTCTTTCTGTGAAGCTAGAAATCTCAGTCAGCCTAAAAAGGAAACTTGATCTCCTTAGCTTATACAAAACCCTTGACAGTCTGACCGTATGCTACATTTCCAGACTCTCCATCACTCCAACCTTATTCTACATTCCTACTGTGTCCTCCCAGTCTTAAACATCATGTTTTCTTGCATGCTTATATATTTTACTTTGCACTTCTCTTGTTCTAAAATATACTTTCCATTTTTCTGTATCTGAAAAAGCACTACTCAAAGATCAGAACGCAGTTCAAATACAATTTCATCCTCATAGTAAACATTTTCTCTATGATCCATTGTACTCGGTTCATATTGCTATTTTAGAACTAATGATGTGAGTATTTAATGTTATTTATGCCTGTTCCTCCTCTCTCTGCCCCAGCCCATGTGTTCTAGAATGTGTTCCCCTTAAGGGAAGGAATAATATCTTCTGTTATTGTATTACATAAACAACAAAGTTTTGCTAAATAAACAAAGGGTAGAAAAATATGGCAAACGTTCGTTTATTTCCATGGATAAGTATAGCCCAATAGTTTGACTAATGCTCAGTTCTTTTTTTTTTCAATTAAAGTTTATTGAGGTGACAATTGTTAATAAAGTTACATAGATTTCAGGTGTACAGCACTACAATCTGATATTTGTACGAGTGTACAGTACAAAGTGCTCAGCACCACAAGTCTAGTTACTAGGACTTGACTTTTTAAAAAGTTGCTTAACTCTATACTGCGAGAAGCTGTCACCTAGTCTCCAACAAGAAAAAGAAATAATATAATTAGCAAAAAAATGTTCTAAAATATATAGAACGTGAAAGGTGATATAGCATGCCTGGCACCCATTATAATCAGACTTAGCAACAGTACCTTGGAAGCTAGGAAGGAAATTTAAAAAAAAAGAAAAGCTTGAAAATAGCATCCTAAAGATAAAATGTTTAAAAATACCTCAGTGGGACTGGTGAGAACAAAAGACCAAAGTTGCATGGGGTGGGAGTGCACAGAAGCTGCCGTGACACTCTCAGAAGCACATCATCTCAGGCAGGGAAGCTTGCCTGGCAGCCTGAGGAGGTGGCAGCGGTAGAGTCAAATTTCACTGAGCTAAGGCAAAAATCTTACGCATTCAGAAGAAACAGGATCACTATTAGTGCCTGTGGACCCCACAGGGCTGTGTGAACAGGTAACCGGGGCAGAATCAGGCAGGGTGCAGCAAAAATAGGATTGGGAAGGATAAGAGTGGTTAGCAGATGAAGAAGCTGAAAGTCAAGAGTACAGGAAAAAATAGAACTCACCTGGAGTGCTGTTTACCCTTTCATCTAGTGAAAGAAAAAAGCTAAATTCATGTCAGAAATCCCATAAAGGAATAAAGACTCAGTGGAGTACTTGTCCTTGCTCATAGCAGAACCCATGTGCCTGAAGCTCCTAGCCTCCTCACTCTGTCTTTATGTCCTGCAGGAAAAGGGTCACAGGTGTACTTTCTAGCCCCTAATGAGACATCTGCTTTTAAGTTTTCTCCACAGCAGTCGGCCTGCAGGGTGGGCAGATCATAAGAGATTATCACGACTCAGTGACTGAAGGAGGGGCAGAGATGAGGGAGGACTCAAAAATAGCTCCTAAGGTGATTATGGGGGTGATTGTATGGTGGGCAGGATGTGAAGAGAATGATCTATCCATACCCCGATGTGCTCCCTTTATTGTCAAATCTTACAGCCCTTTGTTTGTCTTAGTTTTCCTTAGTAAACCTGCAACACTCAACCCCCTAACCTAAAATGTTCCATCCTGAAAATATCTTTCTTATCTTCCATGGCATCTGATTTTAAGTTTCATAAGGTAGGTGGTCGTAGATGTTTTACCCTCCATAGCATAACACAGAATGTCTGCCTGCTTGCCTGAGTAGATAAATAAAAATATGAATGAATGAAACAGTTCAGCCATCTTCCTATTTCTTTCTATTTCCACTGACTCCTAATTTTGAGCTTGCTAAAATTATGAGATATATCACTTTGCTTGTGGGTATAAATGGGTGTGTATGTGTCATGAGAATTCATCTGGGCTCTCTACCTAAATAATTGCTGCTATATGACTATATTCCAAATGTATGTGTCTAACAAAAGTGGTCAAATATCAATTAGATATTTCCACTTACTATATACAGCCTTGTAGTTTTAATTAACTGTCCATAATGGTTGTTCTGTTCTTTCAATTAGATTTTAAGCAATTTGAAGAATAGGGTCATAGCTCATCCTTCTTTTCTCTACCCCTTAGGAACTAATACTGAGCTCATTAGTAGGTTTTGCTGATTAATCAATTGCTAGGAGACAGTTTGTTGCTTCTAGCTTTAAAAAAAAATCATTTACCATTTGAGAAAATTTTACTGTTTTTTCCTTAAATTCAGACAACTAAGCAGACTAGAACAATCATCGGGTACAAAAAAGACAGAGGGTAATACCCCTCTATTACTTGCCTCTCTTACAAATACCTCTGGAATTCAGGGTCTGTTGTGCTGGTGAGCAAAGCTCTTTCCGTCAACATTTACTTGTTTATTATTCATCTAAAAACATTTATTGAATGTCTACTCTGAGCTTTATACTGGGGATAAAGAAGTGAACTAGACAGATTTGGTTTCTGCTGACATGGAACATGTATATTAGTGGGAGGCAAAAAGAAAATAAATCAAAGATAAATTTTTAAAAGTTCAGTTCTATGAAGGTAAAGAACACGGGATACAATAAATGGAAGGATTGAGTTAGAGTTGCCAAGTAGTACTTGTTTGACATTTATGTTGAGACTTGAAGGACGAAAAAGTAGCCATTGAAAGACAAACAAACAGACAAACAAGCAAACAACAGAAGTGGGACCTTGTGGAAAACGATGCAGTTTGGGTGTCCATTCTGAGGCATGGATGAGAGCTATGACCTGAGAGAAAGCTCATCTATTTGACATGTACTGGTCAAGAAGAATAGTGCTTCAAGTTGAGGTTGGAGAGATGTGTGCAGCAAGATTAAAACAAAGCTCCTTGGCACTGGTAAAGAACCCGGGTGGTATTTGGAATGCGATATGAAACCCTTTGAGACCTTTTCAATAAGGGAGTCACGTGATCCAAATTGTCTAAGAAAAGATTGCTCTGTTAATTTTGGTATAATGGGCTAAGGCAATAAAGTATTAGAATTGTTTAGGTCAAATTGCATGTTGTGAGCATACATTTGATGAAAGCATGCATTTCAGGGTTATTTGGACTTAGGGCATGTTTTGCAAAGGCAGCACTGGATTGGGAATCAATCCACCTGTGTTTCAGTTACACCTCTGTCTATGTCTGCATAGGTGATGTACAGACCACTGCTTTAGTTCTTGATTTCTTAAACATTACTAAGGTAGATTTTATTCCAATGGCTCTTAAAGTCTCTTTAAGCATTATAAATAATATAAATCTATTTATATACTGGTGTGCCAATAACACTTATATATCAGGCCAAGTAGATCTACCTTTTTTTCCCAAAGGTAAGACCTAGTTCTAATGCATCTTTTAGAGCAAAAATTAGTATAACACCCGATATTATATTATATTATATTATATTACCCAGTCTATATTAAAATAAGACCAGGTCTTATATTAATTTTTGCTCCAAAATACGCATTAGAGCTGATGGTCCTGCTAGGTCTTATTTTCAGGGAAACACGGTATTTAGAGAGTATTTTGAAAATAATCACAGTGTTACTACTGATACCTATACTGAGACAGCTAATAAATATTTGAACACTGGTCTTTGCCTGAGAAAGAACAGCGGTGTAATTTATAAATATTATCTCATGCTAAGCATAGGATTTACAATAAGTACAGTATTTAGAACACTTTTACTTTAATTCTGATTATTTTCACCTAATTATTTTATTTCAACAACTATTCAGTGTCCAATGTACATGTGAATTGTGCTAAATGTAGTGGCTCTATAAGTAGAACAAGGCAGAGTATGTAGTCATGACAAGTACCAAGAATAATGGGAAGACATACATGGGAACATTTGATGACAATATGATGTCTTGTTATATACAAATGATTACCCTAAGAATCCATAAGAGAGGGAAACAATTTGCCTAAGGAGAGACCAATGACATAAACCTAGATCCAACATTTTCCTTCTTGCCTCAATTTCTTCTTCATTTCAAATGTTAGGTGCAATAAAGCCCAGTCCTAGTGCTTTAAAAAACAACAACAACAAAAACAACATTATTGAGGCATAAATTACATAGCATAAATTCAGCAAATTAAAGTGTGAAATTCCTTGCTTTTTGGTATGCTCACAGAGATAGGCAACTGTCACCACTACTGTATTTCCCTGAAAATAAGACCGGGTCTTACATTAATTTTTGCTCCAAAGATGCATTAGGGCTTGTTTTCAGGGAATGCCTTTTTTTTTCATGTACAACAGTCTACATTTATTCATGTACAAAAGTCTACATTTATTCAAATACAGTCATGTCATCTTCTGGAACATCGTCATAACACTCCAAACCCCAAATTCTGGCTTGAATTTCTTGCGATTCCATTTCCTATAGAACCATTGGCCACAATCTCTCATGTCCAGCAATAGAGCTCCCCTTAAATGAGCACTTCTTGTCCATGTAGCCTGCTCATAGTGCATTGGCAGCACAGCTGTCAGTGATTTTATGCCATGAATTCTTCACCCAAGTCATGACCTGTTGCACCCTAGGCTTCACAAAGTTTCCACGCTGATTTCTCACTATTCTATTTTCAATGTAGTCATTGATTTCCATGTGCAAATGGTCCTTGAATGGCTTGTTTATTGTAATATCAAGAGTCTGGAGATAGGCAGTCATTCCTGTGGGAATTATTATTTGATCTATTCTTCTGTCTGCAAGGAAGTTTTTCATGTCTTTAGTGTGGTGAGTCCTGGCTGAATCCCAGACTAGCAGACCTCTTTGGCCACCTCGCAAAACAAGTGGTAGTGTTAAATTGACCTACTTCCTTATAACTGCTTGTATGCACCAGGCTTTTTTGGTTTCAAGAACATAAATGACTGAAACACATTCAACCTTATCTTTCTTGCCCTTGGTGAAAGCCCTTGGTGGTGATTAGAGGTGGGGCTTTCTTTCCATCCAGATGAATTGCCAAAATACTGGTAACATACGCACTTTCATAACCAGTGGAGAGAATGTAGATTGATGAGGCATCCCTCTGATCAATTGTTATTTGAGACCCTTGGCCCATAAACACTGCAGTTTCATCCATAACAATTATGTTGGAGAGTTGGTATTTAGAAAAGTCGATGCCATCAACAAAGGACTTGTATGCAAGTGCACATTTAATAACTTCACTATCTTCCTGCTTGAACAGTGTTGTCGATCTTAGAGACAGATCATATTGCTGAAGGAAGCCATCCAACCAGTGTTGTGATGCCTTGAATTCTTCTGTGGATATTTCTAACTGTGGTGCCATTGCAAAGGCAAATGCTTGAATATCAGCCCTGCACACAACCAAAGCCTTTACTCTCCTGTCAGCAATCTATTCACAGATAATGTCTTCCAGCTCAGGAAATAATGGTTGCCGACCTGATCCACACTTGCACTTCTTAGCGTTTCCCTCGTCCACCTGTTGACTGACGTTATAGTACTCTGCTCACCATTTTTGGACCATTTGGAGATCCAACTTCTTCTCTTTGCAGAAAGCCATAAGGTTTTTGCCCTGGGAGTCCTCCACGATTCCTTTCTTGTACTCAATGGAATAGCTCTTTCTTTTTGCACTCATCTTGTCTGGGGATCAAAATATTATTCCCTTTAAATCGACCACTAAATCAAGTGTTAATTGAAGACTTATGAGACAGGAGTGACAACAAAAATGATGACAGTTCAGAATGATGGTCCACACAAAAGTGACAAAAAATTGCAGGGACCAAAATTCAGAAAACGTTTCTTTATTTCACACAAGTGTACTAAGTATGTCCGTTACAACACACAATGTATTGAATTGTGAAGATTCATATTAGACACAACCACTTCCATTCGTTATCAAGTGTGTGTGCTAGTCGTGTGTTGTGTCTGTACTCCAATTAGTCATTTGGCAGTAAATCTTGAGTTCATCTGTTTATAGAGGTGTGTACCTGTCGTCCAGAGGCTCCCGCTTAGGTATTTATAAATACTTAATTATAATTTATATTATTTATTTTAAGTATTAGTGTCAATAATATTGCTTATTTATATTTAATTATATATTAATATTATTATTTTATAATTCAATACATCTGTTGTATGTTGCAATGGATGTACTAAATGTGTCTGTCTGTCTGATGATCTTAACTGGGGCTTATTTTGGGGGTAGGGCTTATATTATGAGCATCCTGAAAAATCATGGTAGGGCTTATTTTACAGTTAGGTGCTATTTTCGAAGAAATACGGTATGTAACTGCAGAATATTTTTATTACTCTAAAAAGAAAATCCATACCTATCAGTAGTCACTCCCCAGATGCCCCCACATCCAACCTCTGTCAATCACTAATTTACTTTCTGTCTCTGCAGGTTTGTTGAATTTGAGCATTTCATATAAATGGAATTATACAATGTGTTTGGTCTTTTGTGACTGGCTTCTTTCACTTAGCATAATTTTTCAAGGTTCATGTGGTAGCATGTAATGTATATCAGTACTTCATTCCTATTTGTTGTTGGATAACGTTCCATTGTCGGGATATACTACTTTTTGTTTAGTCATTCATCAGTTGATGGAAATTTGGGTTGTTTCTACTTTTTGACTATTTTGAATAATGTTGCGATAAACACTCACATACAGCTTTTTGTGTGAACTTATATTTCAATTCTCATAGCTATATAAATGGTAGCATGATAGTTGGGTCATAAGATAACTATGTTTAACTTTTTGCAGACTGGCAAACTGTTTTCCAAAGTCTCTGCACAATTTTACAATCCCACAAGCAATGACTGAGGTTTCTGATGTCTCATCTTTGCCTTGTTATTGTTCATTTATTATATTCTTTTAATTTGAGCTATCCTAGTGGATGTGAAGTGTTATATCACTGTGGTGTTGATGGGCAAGTCTCTAGTGATTAATGAAATTGAACACCTTTTCATGTACGTTTTGGCCATTGTATATCTTTTTTGAAAAACAACAACGGTCTAATCAGATTATCTGCTAATTTTTAATTGGGCTATTTCTCATTTTATTGTTTAATTTGTTTTTTTATTGCTAAAGTATAGAAATACAATTGATTTTTGTATCCTGCACCCTTGCTGAACTCATTTGTTTGTTCTAACAAGGTTTTTATGGCTTCCTTAGGATTTTTTTGTGTAGATCATATCATCTGCAAATAGAAATAGTTTCACATATTCCTTCCCATCCTTTCTGAATGCCTTTTATTATTTCTTGCCTAATTGCCTAGAATAGATCTTCCAGTACAATTTTGAATAGATGTGATAAGAGCAGACATCCTGGTCTTGTTTATATGTTGGGGGAAGAACTAAGATTTTCTCCAGTAAGTGTGGTATTAGCTGCGGGATTTTCATAGATGATATTTATCGGATTGACAAAAATCCCCTTTTATTTCTAGTGTACTGCATTTTTTATTATGAAAAGTTTTGGATTTTATCAACACTTTATCTGCTTCATTTTGGATGATCGTGTGGTTTTCGTCCTTCATTCTATTAATTTGGTATATTGTATTAATTGACTTATAGATGTTCAACCAACCTTGCATTCATGTCATATTACACTTGGTTGTGGTGTATAATCTCTTTTATGTGTTGCTGATTCAGTTTGTAACAATATATTGATGACTTTTATATATATATTCATAAGGGATATTAGTCTGTAGTTTCCCTTTCTTAGATCATGTCTTTGTCTTGCTTTGGTGTCGGGGAAATATTGTTTTTCTACTCTATTTATTTTTGCTCTTGGTTTGATTATTTCCATTCTTCTGCTTGCTCTCAGTTTAGTTTACTCTTCTTTTTCTAGTAAAGAAACTAACCTCTTAGTCTTTTGGTTTTCACAGATACTTTGGTTTTTGAGCAGCTGGTTTTGAAGGCTATTGTGAAGCTAGGAAGAATGGAATGGGGATAGAGCAAGTGAAAATGCCATAAAACTACTGTCTTTACCAAGATTTAGCCTTTTTTTTTTTTTTTTTTGAGTATTCTTTCTTGGATTGTTGTAAGCTGTGCTAATTTCCACAGTTCTGAAAAAAAAAAAAATCAAGATTTGAGAATTTTGCCAGTTTTCTCATTGCTTTCATGGAGGATACGATATTTAAGGTCCTAGCTCTCCCGTTCTAGAACTGCTTCCCTCTGCAGTATTATTTTAACTGAATTTGAAAGAAGGAGAATGAGCCACAAAATTTTGGAGACATATCAGTTGTACATTTATGTGAACACAAAGTAGATGATGATATGATGTGGATGGTAATTAAAATCCTTCTCAAATGCCTGTTATGGGGAAAATAAAACATCCTTGACAGTCACTGAGTATGTGCCAATGATATGGGATCCTGACAGTTTTATACAGTGGGAACCTGATTATTTTTGCTCTAATGAGGAAATGCTAATCTGTTCATGGACTTAACTAAAATATTTCATTTTATTAATTGAGTTGAGTCCATTAAATCTTTAAAATAATGCCCTTGGAGGAAAGTTCATATGCCAGTGCACCCTTTAGGGTGTAGTCATGGAGCCCTGTATTATAGAAATGGACAGAGACAAAATGCATCACCATCACTGCTGTGAGAGAGCAGGCTGCCATCTCCTTTCATTAGTGTTTATCACCCATTTTTAGCCCTGCTCTATGTTAATATTAAAATATTTTGATTCAATTATTAACACTTAATTTCATTCTAATGGGAGCACATTAAGGCTGTGATATATTTCCAGTCAGAGCAGTGATGATGGTAATAATTTGTTTTTTTGTGACTGAGTGCTGCACAGTTGCCATATGGTTGGTTACTAAACCTGTACTTTGCTTCTTGAGATGGTTTGTAGTGCCTTTCTAGATGTAATTCTTTCCATCTTTTAAATCAGATGGGGCAAAACCATATTTTGTTATTTTATATATAATAAATAAAAATATTACACAAAGTAGAAAACAGACATAAATATAGAGTAAGATAAATATAATGTATATATATGTATATATACATACATTATTGTAGTGCACTGTATATATGTATATATATGTATATACACATATATACACATTATTGTAGTGCACTGTGAACATCCACCATGCTATATATACGTATATATGTATAGATATACGTATATATGTATGTACATACATATACGTATATCTATACATATATACATATATCTATCTATCTATATATACGTATATATATATATGTGTGTGTATATATATATATACATGTATATATACGTATATATAGCGTGGTGGATGTTCACAGTGCACTACAGTAATCCAGGAACACTAGGGGAGCCTGTGTGCTGGCAGCAGAAACAGGGAGCAAAATAGTAGGAAATGAGGCCAAGGCAGTTCCAAAACAGCAGATCCTTGTCAGACATGGAGGGACTTTGGATTTTGCCCTGTGTAAATTGGGGAGATGTTGCAGAGTTTGGATGGCGAACTGACCTGAGGTACGTTTTAACTAGATCACCATGGCTGCTGTGCTGAGCATGGCCCAGGGGTGCAGAGGCAGGAGCAGGGACACGTGGGGGTTAGTGCAGTAATATTGGTGAGAGGCAATGACTTTGATCAGGGCAGTCTAGGTTTTAACAACTTGTTGACATCTGGATACATTTTGCAAGTGGAGTTCAAAGGCTGTCTTTTCAGATACAATATAGAGAGTGAGAAAAAAAGAATAAAAAATGACTAAGTTCAGGGCCTGAACACATATAAAAATGGAATTTCCATTTACTAATTTACTGAGGCAGGAAAGACTTTTAAAAGGACAGATTTTGTGTGCCTGGGTGTGGAGGGGGGAGGTTGGACTGTTAGGAGCTCAGTAGTAGACATATTATATCTGAGGTGCTCATGACATCAGAGACACAGATGTAGAATAGGCAGTTATATACATTGATCTAGAGTTTAAGGAGACATCTGAGCTGGAGGTATGTTTGAGAGTTACCATTGTGCAGATAGCATTTAAAGGATGAGAGCACTGGTAGTGACCCCAAGTGTGAGCCTTTGGGCACTCCATCATTTAGAGGCTGGAAATAAGAAGAGGAGACCTAGAGAGTGTAGTATCCTGAAAGCCAAGCAATGAGTGTCTCAAGAAAGTGAGTAGACAAGAAAGAACTGAAATTTGACCATTTGGTTTATCAGTATAGAGATCATTGTTCTATTGGGCAGATAATCACCACGAAAATGGAGACTATTATTTCAACAAGAATTCTGCTCTATATTTCAGAATGCTGCTAAATGTTTTAATGGATGATAGAAAGTATACTGACCTGGACTTAATAACCACAGTCATTGGGCAAGAAGTCCTCTACTGGCTCTTTAGTTGACCTTCCTGATTCGATAAGAAAGCAGTAGCTACAGGGGGACCGTGCGATTCGTGTCCTGTGTGGATGCACCATCAAGTTCTAGATTGAGTGGTACAAACTTCATGGTTCTTATTATAATTTCATGCTGAAAAATCTGTTTCATTAATTCATGTTTGAGGTATGAGAACAATTTTACCTCATAGGATGAAAATATTTATTTAAATTTGGAGAGAAATCAGATATTTGAGTCTGCAGTGCATGTATCTTCTCAGAAACTATTCTTGGCCATCAATTTAGAATTTCATTTATGTCTTAAACTAGTATTATATCCAAGATTCCTTTATAGATTACAGTCAACACAAACCTTGATCAACAAATAAAGTCACTAATGTTTGTTGTCTTCACTTGCCTTTTTTTAAAGTGTGGATCAGATGAGTAAATTAAAAGAGAAAATAATGTGAAATTATTTTGTCATACAAGATCTGACAAATTCTCCAACTCATCCTAGAAAACGTGCTACATACCTCATTGCTGAATATCAGTGCAGTCACCTTCGAAGTACTCCCCTTCGGAAGCTATGCACCAATGCCAGGTCCTAGTCCACCCTTCTAAGCAATTTCGAAACTCTTTTTCTGGAATGGCCATCAGAGTTGTTGTCACAATACCCTTGGTGTCCTGAATGTCATCAAAATGTCTTTCTTTCAATATTTCCTTTATCTTTGGGTAAAGAAAGAAGTCATTGGAAGGCTAGATCAGGTGAGTAGGGAGGGTGCTCCAATACAGTTGTTTGTTTACTGGCTAAAAACTCCCTCACAGACAGTGCTGTGTGAGCTGGTGCATTGTTGTGATGCAAGAGCCATGGATTGTTGGTGAAAAGCTCTGGTTGTTTTCGTCTTTTTCATGCAGGGTTTTCAGCACTTCAAAATAGTAAACTTGGTTAACTGTTTGTCCAATTGGTACAAATTCATAATGAATAATCCCTCTAATATCAAAAAGGTTAGCAACATCGGTGTAACAAGTTTGTGAACTTAACTGTCAGACTTCATATATAAAGACCTTCATACACATTAGGTTGGTTATTATAGAAAACTTTTACATTTTCTTTATTTTTTTATTTCAGGGAATCTGTGATATGGTAATACAAAACAGGGAATAATTAAAATGTTAATTTTGGATTCTGTAATGTAATTTGAATGGCTATAGACATAATATTCTGAAAAATTATTTTACTTTGAGATAGTCAATCTGACTAAAGAAGCTAGAAAGTTATTTAAATGTATCTTCACTTTTTTGTTCTCATTGATTTCTGTGTTCTTGGCTCTCTTGGGGGCAGTGTGGGTCACAAATCTTTGCAGGGGTATGAGAGTGGTGGGATTTTATCAGTTTAGTCTTTGAAATCTAGTACTTTGTTGTAGTGTTTCCACCACATAGACTGAATTTGCATATATTGCCCAGGACCTTTGTCATGATAAGGTGTTCCCCACTGTCTTGTGAGACCCTTGAGGATAGGGGCATGATGTGCTGAAGTTTGTTCTTCCCTCTATTGTTTATCTCTTTGCTGAGCTGTACCAAATCCTCCATAAATTTGAAAAACAGAGGGGAAAAAAAAAGAAAAGAAAACAAAAAAAACTCCTAAAGAGCTTAGGCTTTAAAGACTGAAAACTAGATTTCGAAAACTAAATTTCTTGGCTCTATCACTTTTAGGACAGGTCTCTCAACCTCTCAGATCCTGTTTTCTTACTTGAAAATAACAGAAATTATACTTATTTGGAATAATGTCTCAAAGTAAGTTCTGCACATAATTCTTACTCTTATTAATATAGTATGACCATCTATTAATAATTAATTAATAATTACTACTAAAATAATATAATGATATTCTGTGATACAAGTTGCTCCCTTAGCAGGCCATTTTTCCTACTTACTTTGGAGGCACTGGAGATAATAAAATGCCTGTATTGCAATATCCTTTTCAAATAGTCTACACAACAGCCAGAGTAAACCTTTAAAATCACAAAACTAAGCTTTCCTTGTTTAAAATCAGTGGTTTCTTTAGGGGAAAACCCTTCAATTGTTTGTATAGCCTCCAAGACATGCTATAAACCCTGGCCTTGACCCACTCAGCCTCCACAGCACTGTCTTCCCACCAGATTCCCTCCTGGCTTAGGGGCTTTCCTACTGCTTGGGACCTCTCACTCTCCTTCCTGGCCTCCATCTACTGGCCTGGTCTTCCTTTATTTCTTCTCAATTTAAGAGTGTACTTGACATTTCAACAATGTTTCTTGGAGAAGTCAGGAATGCAGAATCCTTTTTCCATGGAGTTCCCAAGGAACAATAACACATAACAAAGGACAATTTAGTGAGCTACTCCGATTTAGTGAGCTAGTCCTCTGTACCCCTGAGGTGGACTTTGGTGAAGCAAGTCGGAGAACATGTGTTTGATTGAAAAACAGAGTGGAGGTAAGATGCCCAGACTCCAAGAAGGGGTTCTGACTCAATTTACCTATTCCTCCACAAAGATAATTAGCGTCTTAAGGATTCTTGACCTCTGAATAGCTCATTAGGTAAATAAATAAATAAATAAATAAATAAATAAACAATCTCTCACTAGTGTTTATCTACTGGACTGACGTGAGAATCAAACTTAAAAATTCTAGAGGCAATAAGGCATGAAAGATTCTTTGTGAATGGAACCCAATCAGTGCTGTACAATAAGACCATTGGTTTCAAATTTCCTTTCTTATAATCTAGTGATCAAGAGGATGGGCAGACAAGCAGACATGTTCTGTTTCCTTCCAGCATCCCAATAGAAATCTCCCCCTATTCCCTTGTTTCCCCAAACACTGGACTAGGCCTTGCTGTATGTGTGTTATTGGCACTCAGGGGAACATCTGCCAACACTGCTCATGATGGTCTCAAAGGAGGTAAGTCCCCTTGAAGGTTTCTACTCTTCCTTCCCATTAGAAATAGTGAACCAACCTCCAAATTCTGAGAGCATTCTGTCAACCACAATGCAGAGGTTCCTGGTTTTTTTTCAGCCTTCCCTTTCCCTTTAGGGGGGCCTGGGAGTGACAAATGTGCTCTCTCTCCTTTCTCAACAGGGAACCCGATCTGATTCCTCTCCTCCGGAACTCCCAGGAGAACTAATGCATCAAAACTGTGTCAGTCCAGTTCCTTCAGAAGCAGATGCCAAGATAGAATGAAAAGATTTTATTAGGAGAAATGCCCAGTGTGAGAAAAAATAGAAAGTCAGAAATGGCTGTGAGAGTCATTAAATGCAAATCTGACCTCGTGAGGGTTAGAAAGAGAGAGGTAGGGAGGGTTGGGTGGAAATGTCCTGCGTTGCTGGATAGTCTAAGGAAGGTTCAACAGGGCTGTCGACAGCTTTTAATACAATATCGGTGGTGAGGTGAGTGAGTACCTCTCCTCCTAGG
Source organism: Rhinolophus sinicus (assembly GCF_036562045.2). Lineage (NCBI taxonomy): Eukaryota > Metazoa > Chordata > Mammalia > Chiroptera > Rhinolophidae > Rhinolophus > Rhinolophus sinicus. The sequence continues at coordinate 110,421,877 of NC_133755.1, forward strand.
AACGTGTTTGACTTTTGTATCCCTGCCTTACTCAGCATTGGCTGGGAGCAGCCCCCGGGAGGTGCTGTCTCCACACTAGCTGTGATGGTTTTCTCAGAGTGCTGAAGTTAGGGTCCTGGGTCAGTTAGACTTCCTATTCCAGCAATTACCATGATAGGCAACATAACACAGTGGTAAAGTGTGGTACTCCAGGTCTGTACAATTGTATTAGTTTTAATCCCAGCTCTGCCAGTTATTAACTATGTGATGTTAGGCAAGTTATTTACCTTCACCATGCCTCCATTTTCTCATCTCTGAAGTAAGGGTAATAACAATATCTAGTAGTTTAACTATAATGTTTAAATGAGTTAATACCTGTAAACCTTTAGAGGAGTGCCTAGCACATAGTAAGTGCTCAGAAACACACTACTAACAGAATGAACTTGGGCAAAGATACATAACCTCACACTCTCATTTTCCTCATCTCATGATGAGGAGGCATATGCCGTGTTGCTCTTATTGAAATTAAATGAGATAATTTTATGTAAAGCTCCTAGAAGGATGCCTGGCACAGGCTAAGCACTGAATATATAGTAGTGTGATACTTTTCTAAGTACCAATGCTGTTTTCATTCCAAGCTATTCAAGATCCATTTTCTAATTAAAGTTGTAGTGGACATGATGGAGTAGATAATCTAGTCCCCTCTAATTTGTCTACACTTGTAAAAACATGTCCATAGATACATAAATGTTAATGATCTTGCCCTATCTTGCATCATAAAGAGCTGGCTCACGTTGGATTGGAGTTGTCTCTTAATTCTTCACCCAAGAAGCCTTTCAAGTGTGAGACCATCTTCAAAAAATAAAAATAAAAAGCTTAATAAGTGTGTTCCCTTCTGTTAAAATTAAAGCACTCAGATATGTACATCTAAAGGCATTCTTGTGTAATACAATATATTAGAAGCTCTCAGAATGCTGTTGTAGGGACTACAAGAGTTGAAACTGACAGGTTCTGAGGATCAGGACTGGCCAGTCATATCCTCATTATAGTGGTAATGAGGTGTGTTAAGCATTTATTAAGTCTATACTATTGTCCAGGTACTTGGAGGATACAAAGGTGGCATAGTGTCTGTCCTTGGGGTACTTATCCAGACAAATAGATAACATAACAGCATGCAGTAAGCTGTATGTTAAGCTTAAGCCCAGGATGTCTGGTGAACAGAAAAAGGACACATGTCATTTGGGATTAAAATTGCTTGAAAACAATAATAAAAACAAAATGCCCAAATAACAGGATAAGAATTTCTTTTTCAAGCCCAGAAAGGGTGCAGTAATTACTCTAGGAAACATATGTCAGGAGCTCCTTCACAACGTCAGGAGCTCAGCCTTCTCTTAGCCTCTTATTCCTCTGTGTGTAGCATTCTTTCCCAAGGTCACTCATGATCCAAGACAGCTGCTGATGTACAGTTATTATGTCTGCATTGAGCCAGCAGGAAGGAAGAGGGAGATGCAGGACTTACCCTCACCTTTGAAGAGTAAATCCCAGAAATTGTATATAGGACATCTGCCTCGCATTGATCGGAAAGTGGCCACATAGCCACACCTAGATGCAAAGGTTATTTAGAAATATAATTTTTATTCCAAGCCATCAGGTGCCCAAAATAATGATAGATTATCTTACAGTGAAAGAAGGAAAGAATGGATATTAGGAGACAACTAGCAATTCTACCATAAAACCCAACCCAGCTAGAAGTGGGAGTGGAGAGAACTGTCAAGTGTTATTAATACAATAATAATATTATTAGTGTATGACGTTTTAACGTGTAAGCTATATTGATTTTCAAAAAGCATTTACAGAAAATTATGTCATTTGAAAACCCATGTAATAAATGTGCAGCCATTGACAGTAAAATGTTTAAGTTGTTTGCAAGTAAAAATGGGAGAGTGTGGAACATACTGTGGGTGTATCTTAGCTGTTCTCTAAGATGGCGTCCCGTGTTTACGTTGATCACATTGTTGGCAATATCATTATTACCTTCCCCAAATTATTACATGTAAATGCTTATATGAAAGTTGAAAAGTTTGTGAGGAAAGACTGTGATCTTTCTAACATATTCTAATATATTATGTACGGGTACATTACAGCACATATTTGTTTCAGAGTAAAAAAATAACTTAATATTCAATGCTTTAGTTTATTGTTGCTAACTTAGAGCAAAATACCTGCTAATGAGTTCAGTAAACATAATACAATTAAATAATTAGTGTCCTAAATGCTTTATATTATGGAGGTTTTTTGGTGGTTTTTTTTTTATTATTATTTGTTTAAGAGGGTTTTAGTCATATTTGGTGAAATTGATTGGGTTTTTTAGAAGGATGGAAATGCTTTATTAATTTTTCCCATTTAAATTATTGGAAGATAGGCTCACACTGTCTGAAAATTCATGACCCAACATGTTTTCAGAAACATATCAGGTGCTTCCGTAAAGTGGAGCTAATAGTTTCTGATCAATCTTTTCTATATCTTTAGATAATAATCTAAAATGGGATACGTATAAGTAATCTGTCATACACCATGATTCTATCACTATTGCACATAGAAACATAATTTCTCTCACTTTCTAAAATAATACTTTGTCCAGTACAACTGCCAGTTGAGTTGATGGCTAGGATCTCTTTGTATTGGTTGTCTGTTACTTCACTCACGTAAATAACCCCAAAACTGAGGGACTTGAAACAACTGTAATCATTTGTTATCTCTTATGGCTTCTATGAGTCAGGTATTTGAGAACTGTGTGTGAATAGTGTGTATAATAGAGAAGCAGCAGTATGAGTAGTTCAGGCTGAGATCCTCTCATGATTTTGCAGTTAGCTGGTATTACATTCAACTAATGCTCGACTAGGACTTTAAGATCTACTTCTAACATGACTCACTTACAAAATATAGCTGGCAAGTTCGTGCTAAAAAGTTGGTTCTTTTACAGTTGTATCTATCCATGGGCCTGCTTGAGTGTCTTTACAACATGGCAGATCGCCTCCAACAGAGCAGGCAATTAGAGAAATCAAGGTAGAAGCTACAATGCCTTTATGACCTAGACTTGGAAATCACATACCATTACTTCCTTTGTGTTCTGCTTGTCACACAGGCCAGCTCTGATTCAGTGTGGAAAGGGACTACAAAGGGCCTGACTATCACAGGGATAGATAGATTATTGGTGATCACCTTAGGGGCTGCCTACCACATTTTTTAAGAGAAACAGCAGTATTTTCTTATTTACCCAGAACAGAGAAGCAGTCTAGTATGTCCTAAAAAACACAGATATGCTCGCATAGGACCCCTTTTACAAAATTTTTATAGTTCCCTATTGCCAACTGAACAATGTACAAACACCTTAGCTTGGCATTGTAAGCTATCTAAAATTCTATTCCTAACCTACTTCTTTTCGCCATTTACTTTCTACTGTTCTTTTTAACTAAGAAATAATCTACCCATTTTGGGCCCAGTGTAGGTTTCAAGAAGTCCTCAAAACTCAGAAATTACGTAAATCGTGTATATAGAAATATATGTGAATTTTTGGTAGAGAAATTTACCAGATTGTCTACTGTTCGTTCCTGCATCAGTTTAAATGACCACTTTATATGAAATCTAATCTACAGAAAGACTATTCCCACCCTCATTCCACAGTACCTGCCTCCCCCCCACAACATTATAGTGTTTTGCTTTCACTGTAAAAGCGTTTTTTGTCACGATCTTACGAGTTAATGTCTCATCTCCAAAATAATCTCTAAGGCCTTTGAAGGTAGAAGTCATTTCTAACTTATTTCGGTTCCCCTAAACTTTTATTTTTTCCAATTTAAGTAATATGTTCATTTAGAAAACTTGGAATATATAGAATGAGATAGCAAAATAGTTCTTACCCATCTTCTGCAATTGAAGCTCTAAATTTGATGGATAAATGAAAAACAATACATTGATGCATTTTAATAAGGATGAATGATTTAAAATATATTCTTGTATTAATTTTTCCCAATCTATTTGGACAGGCAGAATTTTTTATTGTAAAAAATGACCTCTGAATTTTCTACTCATTCTAAGACCAAATTGGCATTCTTCTTGTTTATTGACTACCACACAAAATCAGCTTTTCGTTAGAAATGGATGAACCCATAGCATAGGTCCAGGAGGACTTGTGGTTCTCCACCCTGGAAGATTTGAATTGCCAAATAGGCCATGTGGTCCTGTGGCTGGGACAAACAATCTCTGTTTCTCTGAAGGGGCAACCAAGAAGGTACGCTACATAAAATGATCGATTTGACCACATTTCTACCACCAAAACTCTTAAAGACTCATATAACACATATCATAGGAAGCTTTTGTAAGTGCCCTCAGAGAATGTAAAGAATATAAATCCAAACAGTTTTATTATTTCCTGACAATAAGCTAATGTAAATATCCCTTTGTTTTCATGGACTGCAGCCCCATCTCCCTATCAGATTCTTAGAAAGGAACTAAAAATATCATTCTGCACTTAAGAATTTATATTTGCCAACCTCTTCATTAATAAAAGCCATAAGAAATGTCCTTGGTCTCAGCCTCTTTCGCTGATAGCTTCTTAGCCTTAAGTTATCACATAAGACTATATCCTGTGCCCTAACTAATCCAATGATATAATTTAATTTTTGTGGATTTTTTTTTTCATGGAAGTAGAGAAGATATTAGAAACTTAAGGATTATCAGATTTACTTGCGCAATTTAAATTTTGAGATACTTATTTCACAGATTCTCAAGATAGTATCAATAGTAGTAGTCTTGATTTTTATCTCAGAGAGTAATTTTCATTTCCATATGTATTCGTCTTTCCTCAGTAAGAATATGCAAAATTGATTATCTTTAGAATTTAGATTAAAGAAAAGGTTAAATGATCAAACACCAAATTATATAGGCTATCAAATTGAGGAAAACATATTCTGGATTCTGCCTGAATGTTTGAAATGCAGTGATTATTTAATTTAGCTGAGTAGTCACCAATAATTGATCTTATCTAGTCGTGCAATATCAATTTAGTAAACAGAAACTAGCCCAATGCAATTCTTAATCTCTTGACCATAATATTTCTACTGAAATATTTCTAAAAATACATTTCATAAGTAGACATTCAGATATGGTTGTCAAACTATTAATATATTGACCTAAAGAGTTCATATAATTATTCAATTGCTATACTTTAACTGTGCAAAGATGTCTTTAACATGTTGTATTTTAATATTGTACTTACATAGAATGTTGAAAATATAATTTGTGATTTGGAATTTTATGTGTAATTTGGAAATCCATACAATCTTTAGATAGGCCAACAATTGAAGCTGAGTATTGTTTAACAGCTTTGTCCTAAATCAGTATCATTTTCAACATGATGGAAAATGACATGCTTTCTTTCTCAGCTTCTGCATTTTCATACTGGTGATGAGTCAACGCATTTTTTTTGCCAAATACCCTTCTAACGAGACAAAATAAAAGCATGAGTATCTTTCAGTCATTTTAGTTGGATTTCCACATATTAAAATAGGATATTCCTTAAAACATTTTTGAAGTACTCAGAATATGTATTTCTTCCACCAAATATATAGACTTTTTGAATCATCAGGATTATGAAAGAAGAATCTATGTGAAGGTGGAGATTCAAAAAACATCTATCTATTTTTCACTTTCTGTGTGCTCATCCCTTTGTTAGAATCAGCCGAACCAAATGTAGACCAACTTGCTTATGTTCAGAAATATGCCATAGTGATGTTGAAGAAAATTAACAATGGAGTTGTTAGATTACTAAAATTATTTCACGTGACCCCAAAAGCCTTTTCCCTCTACCAGTTACTACACAGACCTTGACTACAATTTCAGCAGAATACACTTGTAACTTTTTGTTTTTACTTAAACAGTTATGCTCTTAGTGTCAGCATCATAGACGTTTGAAACTAATGTATCAAAAATTAATGGAAGAAGGGCAAATTATACATGATATGTAAATATTTACAATTACAATGACATTTATCCATAGTTTTTTTTTCTATAATTTGCACATATTTGGTCATCCTTCCTATAATCTTAGAATATTATGAATTTTAAGACACATTACTCAATTACATTTGAATTATTTCAATACATTATTTACATTTATTGAATTTAAATAAATTATTTCAATCATTATTTCAGTTTTTAAATGGCACTTTTAATATGGTTTCTTCATTTTTCTTAACATCTTAAATGACGTAAGGAATCCTTTGAATCCAAAAAAACATATGATCTGTTTAAACACAATTACATCATATAGCTAGAAAAGCAAAATTAAAGAGGTGTTACTTTCAATTGCTTACCCCTGTTTCCATTCTTATTTCCACCAAAATAGATCACAGATAAGAGAAAGGAGATTTAGCTTAAACTCTTCTTGTCTGACTTGTTGTATTGCTGAGAAAGAGGGCATATAAAGTAAAAAGCACAGAAGTAGTTTATATTTCTGTGAAGTTTCAATATTGCTTCTATTATTTGTCTACTATCCATTTTTAACTAATCTCATATGAAGGCTTTGAGATCTTATTGGAATAAAAGCAAATAAGTACACTAAATACAACACCTGGCATAATAATTTTAGGAACTTTATTTCCTGTGATCATAGAATACCCTTTGCAAACCTTTAGGTTACTTGTTATCACTCCCATGTGACCAGAGATTACACAGACGGCCATAAATAGTAATAAGAACAAACTACAAGATGACAGCTTGAGACTACATTAAAAGAAATGCTAAAAGGAGAGATAGCACCTCCGATTTTCTGTCTGGTAGCACTGTGGGATTTTTAGTTCTATCACTTCCTCTATATCTTTGGCAGTCTATAAACGATTGAATGATACTTCTGTCGGAGCCCAGACCCTATTCTTATTCCCCAACTTATCCATCCAACAAAATATTTTCATTTATGTCTTAGAATAGCAGTTTATCTATATGCGAGTGTAATTTGCCAGTGATTCTAAATAAGGGAGTGTTATTCTTGCAACTGGGATTAAAAATACAGAAAATGTTCCTCAATATGGAAAAGTAATTATAGAATTCTGATTCTGTTGAATGGATGTAAAATCTGGGGAAAATAATTGGACAGGCAGAAGCTTCAGATGGGTAAACATTCAGGAAGTAATAACAATAAATCTACAGCGTGGTGGTCCGGCTTCCAAGGTATGTAGTGGTATTGCGAAGCCAAAGGGAAACCTGCTTTTAATGTCAAAATGATACATTTTTGGTAAAATCCTTAAACTTTAAAATCTATTTATTTAAATTCAGTCATTTATTATTCAAAAGCTTGAGCATTGATTAAGTATATAGCAATATACTCTGTTGTTAAGGGAGAGAAAAAGCAGAGCAGAAGAGAAAGTCTTTGCCTTTGAAGTTATAACCATAGAGATGGAAAGAAGTAAGCATATATCCAATAATTAGAATGCATTAGCATATGTTTGATAATACAATCTAAAGCATTGGCTCTAAGAGAAAATAATGAGGGATATAGTCAAGGAAGTCTCTTGTAAAGGGTCCTATTAGAAACCAGTGATGGATGTGTATTGGAGAAGTGGAAGTGGGAAGAAATCTAAGGCCTAGAGAGCAGCACAGGCAGTAAAGATGTCATTAGGATGTCCTTAGGGAGGGGTGGGGGGAAGGGGAGGGTGATGCCTGTGTGTGGGAATGTGTGTTTCTGGATGTATGTGTGTGAGAAAATATGTGTTAGCGTGTTTCTGTATGGTCTTGAAAACAACAAGTCATCCTGAGTTAAACAGAACGAATGGGCTGTATAGGAGGAGTAAAAAGTAAAGCATAGAACTTACTGTTTGTCAGTCAGAAGCACTTTATGCTTCTGACAGGTATTCAACGTGCCGAATATCCACACTCTTCCAATAGACGCTAGCTTCTTAGAGCTCTCTCTAGAGTACTAGAGCCTAGGGTTTGGAGTCTGGCTTGTCTGGGCTCTTTCATTTAGATGGAAGTGGTATCCGGAAAGAGAAGACAGGATACCCCCGAAACCTCATAGATTTGTATTTATTCCTGAGAATCTGTTTAAGAGGAGTTTTATTTATATAAATCCTCTGTAAACAGAAATGCTTTATTGCATTTTTGTCAGATTCCCCTCTCCCAACTCCTTAAGAAGAAACTTAGCATATTTTAAATAAAATGTGTAAAATAATTCATAATATGAAGCAACAGCAACAGAGAAGGGCAGACTCTGAATGAAACATTTGGTATATGAAACACGTACTTATGATCTACGCCTCTGATATCTCTCCTCTATCCCACATGACCGCTTACATCGTCATGCATTCCTTCAGAGGGATCTAGGAAATGCTTATGAGTGCCATATTTCCTATTCTCAAATTGTTTTTGCCATTTAGAGGAAAACAGACATGTAAATTCCCAGCTCAATCTAATAAGACACTAGCTACATGGGAGCATTGTGAGATAAATAAAAAGTGTTATGGAGTCCTAAAGAAGAAACAACTGACCAGAGATAAGTGCTCATTTCCTAGGAAGTGAAGGAGGTGAGAGAACATTCCAGGCTTGTCAGACTCTCCTGTTTCTTGGTAAATGGTTCTTGCTTTTTCCAGGCTGTTTTCTTTTTTTTTTTCCCTTGTCCATCTTAGATTCACAGCTTTTTGTTTATTTGTTTTTGTTTTGATTTTTGTCACTGATGCCTAGTTACCTTCCATTCACTAACCATCCAAATTAAAGTCCGGCTGACAAGTTGTGTGTTTTATGCTGACTTCAATGGGTAGTATGAGACTTTGTATGCATAGTGGGCTCTTATTTCCACTTACAGCTTCTGCCTATTGCATGCCTTACCCTGAGCAGGTAATGTTTTGTATTAATTACCTAATGATCTGGATATCTAACTATCATTCAAGTCTATACTTAAGTGCTTTTGACCTTGTATCATGTGTATTTTTTTCAATAACAGATTCCAAGGATTGTCTCTTACCTCCAAAATGGCAGATGTTCTTGGTATTGTTTTTCATGTGTACTTCCTTTCTACCAGTATTCTAGTCATTTAAGAAAACCCCTCAGGGTTAAAAAAAAAAAAAAAAGAGCAACTCTGTGAGGGCTGATTTATAGAAAAAAAGATTTTAAAAAGACTTTACTGCCTGTAGAATGTTTGAATAGTAACCAGAAATGCAATTTAGTCTCTCTCTATATAAATGATAATTTGGTATTGAGAAGGCACAAATGTCTGAGGAACGAGAAAAATAAAATCATACCTCAGGCTAGCATTTCTCATGCACACTCAGTGGTTCATGAGTTCTAATTATTTTCTTTTGGTTTTGTGTTTTTACCTCAATTGAATGATTCATTTACCAGTAGCATTGCCAGATGAAATACAGGTGCCCAATTTAATTTAAATTTCAGATAAACAATGAATGACTTGTTAGTATGCCCCTAGATTTTATTACATGCCTAAAACTTTTGGTAAGTACTTACTTATAGTAAAACTCATGTTCCTCGATAGGACATACAAAAAAGTTATTCATTGTTTATCTGAAATTCCAATGTAACTGGCTGTCCTCTATATTTATTCGTTAAATCTGGCAACTCTATTTATTAGTAATAAAGATTAGATTTATCTTCTTCAGGGATGATTCACAATTAAGAGACAGTTTCAGAGTACAAGACTTGGGTTTCTTGAATCACTATTTCTCAGACTGGGTGACTATGACAATAATTTTGTTGGCTCTCAGAGACTACTTTTTTCTTGAACAGGTGTCTGGATGTCTGCTCCTTACTCAAGTTTTAAAAACGCGTCTTTAAAACTAGGAAACGCTCTCTGTAAAATTATTCTTCATTATCTGAGTCATTATCAAAAAATTGAACAAATATCAAGAGACTGCAGAATTCTAGGAATTAGGAGCTCAAGGAATATTAAAGATCACTTAGTTTAAATAATTTTTATTGCAGTAAAGAATAGTGCCACAATTTTTGATGTTAAGAGGCTTATTAATAAGTTAACAGGTTAATAAGTTGAGACTGACCCCGAATCTTCTAGCTCTTGGTCCTATGCTATGAAATATGTAAATATGAGGGTGTATGCTTTCTGTTCTACAAGGCAATTAAGATGCATAATGTTAAGTAATTAAAAGGAAGAAATTAATTGAATTCAATATCTTTTTAAAAAGCCTTGGTTTGGGTACTATATCGACCATAACTAACAACTTCCAGTAGCACTAATTGTATACTCAACCAGTCATCCACTTCTAGTTGTTAAGAGCCAAGAGCCATACTGCTTAGTTTAAATCCTTGCCACAGCACCAACTAACTGTTTTACTTCAGCCAAGTAACCCCTCTGTGCCTCAATGTCTTTATCTGTAAAAAAGGGATTATGGTAATGATAGCTACATTAAAAACAGTGATAAGGATTACATGAAAATTTATGTAAAGAATTTCTAACAATACCTGACACTGGTAAGGGTTAGAGTTAGGGTTATTATTATCTTGTTATCATTTTTGCTATTGTTAACACACCAGATACCTACAAGTGGTGAGGTTAATTTTCCTACCACTGTCAGAGTCAATGTGTGATTAAGAATGTGACAAAAGCTTTAATTGAGATAAGATTTTTAATGATTTTGTGATCATAACACAAAATTTATGGAGATTTAAGTTCATAACGTTCAGCATCTTACAAGTTGTTGCTCTAGTAATTTTTAAAAGGCGATTAATTCTCCTTTCTCTTATTTTACCAATTAAAGATGAATATCCAAGTTTCTCTCCTGTTGCCTTCAGTGATACAATATCTGAAATTCAGCACAAATTTTCCTTCCATCTTTTCAAGATTAATTAGAAAAATGTGCCCACAGTAAGAAATTAGTATTTGAATTTGTGAGGTTATACAATCCTTTTAGAGATCACCCTCCAAAAAAATACATATATATGTATTTTGTTTGTTTGTTTGTTCGTTTTCAGCATTCAGTTTCCTTCAGTGACTTCCCAAGAGACTCAGTTATTTACTCATGGGAAGAAGAAAAAGAGTAGATTCCTCCTATATTTCTGATAAGTCCAATTAGGGGTTTATAAAAGAAAAGTTTGGGATAAATTCCAAATTAGGTGGCTGCAGTGTGTTCAATTCCAGAAGATCCATAGAGGAAACTGCCTATATTTAGCTCAGTAACACTTTGGGGTAGAAATGACCAACTCACAATTTTGGATAGAAAAGGTCACATTTTAAAAATAGAGCAAGATCTCACTTCCTTTAAATTTAGCTGAACAAATAAACAGCTGTTATTTTATAGATTCAAACCCAATATAATACCCAAAAGACACAGAAGAGGTTTCATTTGTGTTCCTGAATTACTCAAATTCACAACATCCTGCTAAGTTTATGGCAGCAAGTTCCGGATGAATTTCCTGCATGTCAGTCTCAGCATAATTGTGGGAAAGAGTGGGGATAATGTGTTCCTGGTCCTTCGTGAGACTCGGAGTCCATCCCAGAGCCTCAGAAGTAGTTCAGACTATGGAGCCCCAACTTCACATTTAGGAAGGCCTATTACTTGTCATTAATTTAAGAACTTGAATTTAGGTAACAATTCTCCTAATTTCTCAAAAGTTGTTGATAAAGAGGAGTCAAATGAAACAGTGGAGAAAGGCAGCGGTATCTTGGTGTGCAGTGATGCCAAGCATATCTCCTGTTGAAAATCCTACCCATTCATTTTTTCACTGATTGTTTGTATATTCATTTATGCATTCCTGAACTTATCAATGCGTCCATTCATTAATCATGCATGAATTGAGGACTACAGGTCATGTTAGGTATCAGAAACATAAAGACAAGTAAGTATCATTCCTGACCCAGAGGCCTCCGTTTGCCACTGGTACCAGAGCCTACAAAATAACCGGGTCTCGTTCTAGTCTCAGTTCTGTAAGTTTGGTCCTGAAAGAAATCCAGCAAAATGCTGGAAAATGTTATCACCTGATAATTGGGCATCAAGGCAAATTATAATTTCCATATTACCATTGACCATATCTTTAACACTCTATACCCACTGTGCCTAGCACAGTATGTGGTATATAGTAGGTAAATCGTTGTTCAAAGAGTGAGGTAATAACTAGATATTCTCCTTCAAAAAGAATTGTGCCTTTTAGGTTCAAACAGGAGGAAACCATATAAAGCTGTCACTCATATAAAAAACTTTTCTCAGACTAGAAACTGAAATGGACAACATGAGAATTTCTAATGGCGTAGGGGACTGGTACAACCTCCCTGTCTGATTTTAGGTCAATAAATAACATCTTAGCCTGAACTTTCTCCTAGCAACTGGTGTCTCTGAGCAAGTATCACATGCAGACCAGAAACAACAGCTGTGATTCATACCAAGTGGCATATTAAGATGATGAAGTACTTCCCAGCTATCTAGTCTGTAACTCTTTGCCATCAGAAGCCCCTATGTGATCTGAGTTTGGTATGTTTGTTTCCTTATTCCAAAGGCAGCTTGAAGGTTAGGGGGTGGGGGTGGCAGGCAGCATTCTATGTTGGCATGTGACCGAGTTGACAGGAGGATTTTAGCAGTTCGTGGGTGGGTGTTCGGGGAACAGGTGGCGTTGAGAGAAGGAAGTGACTGTCAGGATTCAGTGGCATTTGGGGGTGTGTATAGGCAGGCATAAAAAAAGAGTTGGGTATTCTAAAAACACTTTGGTATTCTGATCGTGAGAAATGTAATCCAGGACTTTTGGTGTTCCAAGGCACAGCATTTCAGTTTGTCACTGTGCAGAGTTTTAAGGAAAAGAACCCAAAGAGTTTAAGGTAAGTAAGAGCCATAGCCAGTTTGCATAGTGTGTTAAGAAAACCTGAGTGATCATTTATTTGAGTTTTGAGGCAATGCTTTGGCAGGTCAACAGTAGGCCTTTTCATGTTCTTATTTTCTTAGAGAGGAAACAGTTTTCACCTCGGTATTTCTGTTGTTGGTCAATTTGAGAGACCTCAATTGCCTCAAATGAATCGAAGCTGTTTCAGTATTTGATTGGAGCCGCATCGCCAACTGGGTACCGTTAGCCCTTGGCATCATGTGGCATACAATTGCTGAAAGTCACCTAGAGTTGCTCATTTCAAGAAATCTGGCCTCTCTGGCGTGCATAATAGGTCTTCTTCTGTTATTGATATGACCAGCATCCCAGCCTCTTTTGGGACATGGAGAGAAGAACTTTTGATTCAGTTCTCTGTTTAACAAACACACAAATAAATATTAACTTCTCCCCTCCCACTTTCCAAAAAGACAGTATGGGAATCTTCAGTAAGGAAGGTTAAACAATAGAGATACTAAAAACCTCGACGCATTAACCACAACGGCATTACAAAGATAGTTCTAAAAATGAAGAGTCTCTATTTCAAATAGGCTTTTGATAAGCTATGGTCATTTGTTAAGACTGTCATTTCAGAACCATAAAAAAAGACAGAATGCAAAACCTTTGGGAAAACAGTTTTCAGAATTCAGTATAATGTTTAAAGATAAGAATATCCTTCAGATGCTCATGTCACTTTAAGGACATGGTAAGGCTTAAATACCTTAAATTCACAAATTCAAATTGAAACGTTGTACAATGATAAGTTCCTGTTGAAGCAGGAAAAAATGGGAATTTAGAAGTGTTTACTTAAACAGTTATTAACCAGGGCTATGAAAGTGGAAAGACTTAGGGTCCATTATGTGGTCAATCAACAGTTGGGTGGTGAAAGCGGTGGTAAGAGAGAGCCCTAACTGTGTCTTGCTCCTCAGAGGAACAGCAGTCGGGTTCAAGTACATTGGAAAGAACGAGGGCATCTCTTGTTCTGGGTTTTACAGGAGCCTCCTGGGAAGGGGGTGTATAGGGCTCTGACGTCGTTTGTGTTGGGATTTCTTCAAATTACCATAATGAGTTTTTTCCTGTTCCCTGGAGCTGGCTGGGTTATAAGAGAATTCTTATGCAATGATTGTTTTAAAGTGTCTCTCTCTTAGTTATAAAATATTTGTATTTTATAACTTGAAATAATGGTTTCTTTCAATTAGTAGTGGTATTCTAAAATTTTTTGAAATAGCGTTTCGCTGAGATTTTAACATGCAAATAACCTTGACTTGACTTTTCCTAACAGTTTTACTGTAGTTTAGGAAAGCTTTTTTATTTGTAATAATTTCTTCCCTGGAAATCACCATTTGTGAAATGCTTTCCAATGAGAAGAAATACCAGTGTTTTTTCAGAAGTATTGGTGTGCATTAATAACATATCTATTTTGAATATCTGTATTGCTAAACATTATACTTGCAGCAGTGTAAATCATATAGAAATCAATGTAATGATTCTTACATATTTTCAGCAATGAAAAGCAAAAAAAATATATGAGGCACGTTTCTCTTAATTTTACAAGTTCAGTGAGAAAATAATAATGTTTTCTAAAAAAATTTATGCTCACAGAGATGGCAAATTAGCACTGCTCACAGCACATAGCTGTTGATGCTAATACAAGAAATATTTCCAAATAGTATTTTGGATTTTCTACTGGCAGGCTCTGTGATATGGGATAGAAGGTGTTGAATAGCTATGAATGTTAGTTTTTCCGCATCTGCAAAATGAAGACTAGGACTAGGTTGCCTCTACAATTTCATAAATTGTATTCTGTTCTCATGCCTCCTTTTCCCTTTCACATGCTTATTCCATTGCAAGACGAGTGAAGATGGACCCTGGTGTCCAGTTACTGTTTCCAACCATCTGTTACTCAGAGCTAAATGAGAGCAATAACATGGCTTAATGAATAATAGTCACAGACATCTCTAGGCAACATGACAATAATGTGATGTTTAAAAATGCTTGTGTAGATGTTGATTCCTAGCTCATATTTTGAAGATTAGAAATACTAGGCAGTGCTCATATTTTGAAGATTAGAAATACTAAGGCCCCTACAGCTGCACCTGGAGTCAAGTTAGAGAATTTCTTGAACTGAAATTTAGAGCTCTTGGGTAGTGTATTTGGGGGAAATGGATAACATTTAAAAAATGAGATTTGTAGTCTTTCATGTATTATTATTACTGTTACATAAAGTATATGTATACTCTTGAGATGGATTTTTAAGCAATCTGCAGAATCTGCTAAGGAAAGAATATCATTGTCATGATATTCAAGAATATCATTTAATGACGCTGCACTTAGTCGTTAAACAAATACTGAGAAACTAAAATGAATTTGAAATATATTCCCTTTCCCACTGGCCCATTCTTTACATTTGTTATTGCTTTAAACCACTTATCCCATTAAATAATAATTTTGCTTCAATTACATATTTTTTAAAGTTAGGTGATTTCACTTGTTCTTCTTTGTTCTTATTTACGGCCTATTTCCAATGTGTCCCCAGCAGTTTATTGTATATCCAATAATAGATGCAGCCATAGAACCTCAAAATTTTAGCTTTTTCACAACTCTGGATGGGTAAATTATTAGGTAAAAGACCATTTTATTATCTCACCTTACTTTGTATACTCATAATTTTGTCAACAAAATTATTAATTTAAATGTTAGCTTTAATTTTGGAAGTTCCTTTTAGATGTTGAAAAGATATGATTAATTGTATTAATAATAATATTGTTTTTTTAACTACTAACACCCCTCACCATACAGGCTGTTTATTACCTGATGATCATTTTTGGTATTTTTTGTTGTCCTGCTAACGTTATAGACAGTACAAATTGACCCCTAATATACTTTTCTAGAGAATGCTGACTAACTTTTTCTTAGGCATGTGTGTGCACACACATAGGCACACACTCTATATTTATGTTAATTCCGTCTTTTAAGTACTGGTGCCAACCAGTCTTCCTAGATTTTTATTCATTTTTGGATAATTCAGAGAGGTTTTTGAAAATTTATCTGGCTTCATAATAGAGTAGTATAAAATGAAATCCTAAAAAGCTGTTTGGATATATATTTCAAATAATATCAACAGTAATAGTTTTTGTCTTAATGACTTCAAATGAAGGAAGAATGCTTATCTACAGTATCAAAAATCAGGAATAAGATCCAACTCTTTTCTTTGTCAGGTGATAGCTGTATTTATGGTTTGAAGTTTTACTTGATATGTGTGTGATGTCTGCTTACTAATTCATTTTAAATGATATTGTTACTGTTAATTTTCTTGTCTTATAAGACAAGGCCCTACTCCCTGTAAGCTGGTTCCCCTCTATACACCCAAGCATACATTGGCCAAAATTAACTAGAACCTATGTATGAATTATCATGGAGTATGGACCCCTGGTATTCATGTATTTTTATTACTTACTGAGCATGTACCCAGTGCTGTACAAGCACAAATCACACATCTTCCTTGTTTTTCAACATTTTATCTTTTTTAGGCTTATAAATATGAGATTTTTGTTTATTTTAATTTAATATTTTTCTTTAGTTTCAGGTGTACAAAACAACATAATGATTAGACATTTACACCCCTCACAAAGTGATAACCCCCCCAATCTACTACCCCTCTGACATTGTATACAGCTGTTACAATACCATTGACTATATTCCCTATGCTATATTTCGCATCCCGTGACTATATATATATATATATATATATATATATATATATGTATATATATCCCATTTACATATATCCCATGTATATATCCCATGTATATATATATATATATATATATATATATATATATATTCACACATATATATGTATATATGTATATATATGTGTGTATATATATATATGCACATTTAATTATAGTTGACATTCAATATTATTCTACATTAACTTCAGATATACAGCACAGTGGTCACGCATCTGCACAATCTATGAGATGATCCCCCCAATAATTCCAGTACTTATCTGACACCCTACATGATCTTTACAGCATTATTGATTATATTCCCCATACTGCATTTCATATCCCATGAATATTTTGTGACTACTAATTTGTACTTTTTAATCCCTTCGCCTTCTCCCCCACCTCCCACCCCCTCCCATCTAACAACCATCAATTTTTTCTCTGTATCTCTGAGTCTATTTCTGTTTTGTTTGCTCATTTATTCTGTTCTTTAGATTCCACATATAGTAAGTAACATAATATGATATTTGTCTTTCTCAGTCTGATTCATTTCACTTAGCATAATATCCTCTAGGTCCATCCATGTTCTTGCAAATGTTAAGATTCCGTTCTTTTTTATGACAGAGTAATACTCCATTGTATAAATGCACCACAATTTTTTTTATCAAATCATCTATTGATGGGTATTTTGGTTGTTTCCATATCTTGGCTATCATGAATAGTGCTGCAATAAACATAGGGATGCATTCATTTTTTTGAATTAGTGTTTTGGATTTCTTTGGATAGATACTCAGAAGTGGAATTGCTTGGTCATAAGGTAGTTCTATTTTTAATTTTTTGAGGAACCTCCATAATGGCAACAACAATTTGCAATCCCACCAAACGTGCGCGAGGGTTCCCTTTTCTCTACATCCTGTCCAACACTTCTTTGTTGATTTATTGAAGATAGCCAACTGACAGGAGAGAGGTGGTATCTCGTTCTAGTTTTTATTTGCATTTCTCTGATGATTATTGAAATTGAACACCTTTTCATATGTCTATTGCCATCTGTATTCTCTTTGGAGAAATGTCTCTTCACGTCCTCTGCCCATTTTTTAAGTGGGTTGTTTGTTTTTTTTGGTGTTGAGTTGTATGAGTATTTTAAATAAATTTTGGATATTAACCCCTTATCAGATGTCTCTGGCAAATATCTTCTCCCATTTAGTACGATGTCTTTTTGTTTTGTTGATGGTTTCCTTTGCTGTGCAAAAACTTTTTAGTTTGATGTCCCATTTGTTTATTGTTTCTTTTGTTTCTCTTGCCTAAGGAGATATATCACTAAAAATGTTACTAAGAGTAATGTCCAAGAGTTTACTTCCTGTATTTTCTTCTAGGAGTTCTGTGGCTTCGGGTCTTACATATAAGTCTTTAATCCATTTTGAGTTTATTCTTATACATGGTGTAAGAAGGTGGTCCAGTTTCATTTTTTTTATATGTTTGTGTTCAGTTTTCCGAGCACCATTTATTAAACAGATTGTCTTTACACCGATGTGAATTCCTGCTTCCTTTCTCATAGATTAAATGATCATATAGGCATTAATTTATTTCTTGCCTCTCTATTTTGTTCAATTGATCTATGGGTGTGTCTGTTTTTATGCCAGTACCATGCTGTTTTGATTACTGTAGACCTTGTAGTATAATTTGATATCAGATAGCATGATACTTCCCACTTTGTTCTTATTTCTCAGGAGTGCTGTGCCTATTCAGAGTCTTTTATGGTTCCATATAAATTTTAGGATTATTTGTTCTAATTCTGTGAAAAATGTCATTAGTATGTTGATAGGGATTGCATTGAATCTATATATCATTTTGGGTAGTATGGACATTTTAACCATATTAATTCTTCCTATCCATAAGCATGGTATATGTTTCCATTTATTTGTATCTTCTTGAATTTCTCTTTTCAGTGTCTTATAATTTTCTGAGTACAGGTCTTTTATTTCCTTGGTTAAATTTATTTCTAAGTATTTTATTTTTGTGATGCAGTTGTAAATGGGATTGTTTTCTTATTTCCTCTTTATGATAGTTCATTATTGGTGTATTCACATTTAATCTTAAAAACAATCCCATAGAGTAGGTCCTTGTATCATTTTAATTTAACAGATGAAAAACCTGAGGATTGTCAATATTAATTTGTCTATAAGCAAAACGGACAAATGGCAGAGCAAATTCACACCAAGGCTTACCTTACCCCAAAGGCTAACTCTAAACTACTCTATTATTCTACTTTTCCCATAATAGGAAAATTTCATTTATAACACTGGTAGCTGGATTCCCAGGTGTTGCTTTACATTATATTTTATATTTCTATAGTTACAATGTTTCCGGGTTTCATAAAAACATCCTTTCTAGATGATCACATTTTAAGATAACATATACAGTATTGTCATTAGTTTCATAAAAAAATTTACCAAATTCTTACCCTGTCAATCCAGATCAGATACTATTATATATAAAGCTAAATAGTCTTAACCTAGTAGAAAGAGGTCAACTTTAGATAGTCTTTGCTATATATGCTCAATAGCTTACAAGAGAAATCCTGCTGAACAGGAGCTGCCTTCTTATGGAGAAAGACTATGTGAATATATTTTTATAGAAGTATTATTTCAATAGTTGTGACTTAAGATTCTGATGAGTTCCTACTAATGTTATGTACAAAGATTTTTTTTAACTCTAGATAAATAAGAGAAAAGATTAAATTACTTCTAATCTCACCACCCACATAGAGTCATGTCTTAAAATGTATATGCAATATATTTTATGTCAATAAGTATTCTTCTACCACATTATATTTAATATTTGGAGAGTATGACACTGTATAAGTATGCTATAATTTATTTCAATAATTTTTTATCAATAGGCACTTAAGTTGTCTCCAATTTTCCCAAATTTTTAACAATGCTTTATAAGTATAAAACACTCATGAGCTTCCTCTGTATGCTGCATTTTTTTTCTTTGTTCTTCTTTAATTGAGGTTAACATGCTGTGGTTAGTAATAACAGATAAGTAACATTCTAATTTAATCTATCTCAAAGAATATTTCTAATGGAATTGCCTTTCCCTTTCTCATTATAAAGGTTCTTAGCATACAAAACATAGTAAAATACTTAAAAATCGGTTCAGGATTTCTCCAAGTGGTATCTGAGTACCCAGTGGATCTAGTGTAATAGCAAAAAAAGCTAAGTAGAAAATTTGAAATTAATTTTCATATCCAATTCAGGTGTTGTCTGAAACTTGTTTTCAGGTAATTAATTGTTAAAACTATATTTCTTTTGAGTATTTTGAATATTAAAAGAATATTTCTTCTTCAACTCATTAATCTCATAGAATACTCTTTTGACCAAGTATTTGAGGTTATGATTTTTAAATATTACTCTAATACCACTTGGGGAAATCCTGTGAACCCATATGTGAGTGTTTTACTATGTTCTGCATGTTATTAACCTTTATATTGTGGAAAGAAAAGGAAACTCCATTAGAAATATTCTTTGAGATGGATTACATTAGACTGTTATTTATTTGTAATAGCTAAACACAGTGTGTTAACCTCAACTAAGGAAGAAGGAAGAAAAAATGCAATGTAGGGAGGAAGCTAAGAGTGTTTTATATAACATTGTTAACCATTTGGAAAATTTGGAGACAAATTAAATGTCATATCAATCAGAAATCACTCAAAAATAAATTTTAGACAATACATGAATTGAATATGAAAATGAATTTCAACTTTTCTACTTTGCTTTTTTAGCTCTTACACTACACCCACTTGGTGCTAATTATAATTTTTGCCATGTTTCAATTTATCTTGGAATCTGTGGTGTGTGCCACAGTCATAGAACATACACACGTGCGCAAGATCATTTGCATCACTGACATTGTGAATGCAAATAAGAAATTCCTGAAAAGGCAGGTTCCGCATTGCCAAAACTATCGCTCTTATAAAAGAAGAGAGAGAAAGGGAAGTGATAAGAAATACAAGTGTTAACATGTGTTATTTTTATCTTTCTACTTTAAAATCTAGGGGAATTAATCTTTAAAAAAATAAACCGTTATCCGTTGATATTCTGCCTACAGTATGTGGTACTAGTAAAATTTCCTGATAACTTGTGAGTGTGCATGGGCTGTCAACATTAAAATTGATCAATATTAAAATTGGGTGTGATTGCACAATGGAATTTTATGCCTAAATCATTCACTGATTTTTTTTTAAGGATGTATTTATTCTGTTGAGAACATTTGGTTTAACCCTAAAATTATGTGTGTTAATTTGAGAACATTCAATTTAACAATAAAATTGTCAAATATAATCTGATGTTGCATTTAGAAAATGATAAGGTACTATTAACTAGATTTTTTTTTCCCTTTTCTATCTTATTTACTACACCTCACTATTTATTGATATGATTAAGTCTGCTAATTATAACTTAAATAAAGATGCAACTGTGAGGAACTATAAATCAAAAACTTAATGAATAAAATTTCAAAAAATTATTATGATTTATATGTACATTTAAAAACGAAAATTCAATTACACATGTAAAAGAAAAGTAAAATAACCCACAATATAATCAAAACCCAGTAACCTCTGTATATGTATTTTGGTGCATAACATTCCAGATATGTACATATACTTTTGGTTGTTTCAATATTTTATTAGATAACAATTTGTAATTGACATTTAAATATATTACTACTGTTTTATTTTTATTTTTTATTCTTCTATTATAGCTGACATTCAATATTATTTTATATTAGTTTCAGGTGTACAACATAGTGGTTAGACATTTATGCAATTTATGAAGTGATCTCCCTGATGAATCTAGTAGTCTTTTATAAAAGCATTTGCCTAAAAGGTAGTCTGTATTTCTGTGACATAATTAATGGTCAAAAATAAATAGGTTTTGCATTAAATAAGTCTGGGAAACTTTCCAACAGTGCCAAAATAATTTAGTGGTAAACAACAAATGGTGCTGAAACAACGGGATATCCATATGCAAATGAAAAAATAATTTAGACTTTTACCTTACACCACAATCAAAACTTATCTTAAAATGGATCATAATAGTTAAGTGTAAGAACTAAAACTAAGAAACTGTTAGAAGAAAACATAGGAGAAAATATTTTTGATTTTATTATTAGGCAAATAATTCTTAGAATAGACACAAATGCATAAAACATAACAGGAAAAAGATTGATAATTGGATTTTATCAAAATTAAAATGTCTGTCCTTTGAAAGAAATTGTTAAGAAAATGACTCCAAACCACAGAGTTGGAGAAAAACTTTGGAGAACACATTTCTAATAAAGGATGTGTACCAAGAACAACTAAATTAAGAATATGGCAAACTCCCCATAAGGTGCAAAATATTTGAATGGACACTTTACCAAAGAAGATAAACTAAAAGCAATAAACACATGAAAAGATGTGCAACACCTTTAGTTACCAGGGAAATACAGATGAAAACCACAATGATATATGTTTCAAACCCACTAGAATGGCTGAAATGGAAAAGACACAATAACAAGTGTAACAAAGACTGTGCAACTGAAACTCTCCTACATTGATGTTGGGAATGTAAAATGATAATCCACTTTGGAAAACAGTGGTTTTCAAAATACATATTTAATATATCTAGAAATCCAATTCCTAGATATTTAACCAATGTCAATAAAAACTCACGTACTCACAAAGACTTATATGTAAATGTTCATAGCAGTTTTATTTGCAGCAGCCCAAATCTGGAAACAACTCAAATGTCCGTCAGCTGGTGGATGAATAAATAAATTGTGGTCTGCACAATGGACTACTACTCAGCAACAAAAAGGAACAAACCACTGATACACACAGCAACGTGGATGAATCTCAGACATTATGTTAAGTGTAAGAAGCCAGACTCAATAGGCTGCATTCCACGGATTTCTATTTATATGAAATTCTAGAAAAAGGAAAAATGCTACCAGAAAGAGTAGTAGTTTCCAGGGACTGGGACAGAGGGGATTGATTGCAAAGGGACCTGGTGGTACTTGTAGAGGTATGATCATATTCTATGCCTTGCTTGTCAAAATGCATCAAGCTTTATACTAAAAAGTGAATTAAATTGTATTTCAATCAACTTGACTTACAGAAGGACAAAAAAAGACTTCAGAACTCTAGCTCCCTCTTGCAGATTCACACAGCATATTCTTATCTTAAAAGCTCTAAGACCAAAGAAAAATAATTTTTATTTAATTTTTAACAGCCTGGCAAATCCATAATATTTTATCTCGTGGATAAAATATGTTGTATCTCATTTAAAATATTTTCATTATTTTGCAATTATAAAACAACTAAATGCTATTTTATTAAGCATGTTCAAATAAATTCATAAAAGTTTAAAGCTTCTGCCATACATTGTCAAATGTCTCCAGAAAGCCTGTGTTAATTTTCATGTTTATGAGAATGACTGTTTCCACAACCACACAGGGCATTGTACATTGTGTAAATTTTTTTCAGTTTCACAGGTAAAAAGTGTTTTGTGTTTTGTTTTTTAATATGCATTTATTTGACTACTAATGAATATGGATATTTTCCAGATGTGTAGTGGCCATTTACAATGTTTCTGTTTTTAATTTCCCATACACATTTTTTGCCCCCCCCCTTGGGGCTTTGTATTATTTATGGATGCTTCAGATGTTTTTAAAATAAAAATCATATAATTTAAAATATTGCTTTCCAATTTTGATATTTTTAAAATATATTTATTTTTAATGTTTGGGTAATAGAAAAATGTCCTTTATCGTGTATGTCCTTAGAATCATTTTATAAAAGGACATGATTTTCTAAAAACAAAAATACTGCTGCTGATGTGGAAGCAAGATAAAATATTTTGTTTCACATTAAGTGGTTTAATAAATGGACCAGTAGTGACTGATCAGTGATCGTATGTAAATTGAAACCCTAAACTATCCTGGTTCTATTAAACTAATAACATATTCTATCTTCATCTTATTCCAACCCTTAGTTCCTTAAAAAAAAAACCAAAAAAAAACACCTCTGTAACACTAATTCACTACTGATTATTTTCCTTGGGTTTATCTATTCCATGTATAATATCTATTCCATGCTATACTACTATCCAAAGAGGGGGGAAAAAGAAGTTGTTGAACTCCAGGGACCAGCCTGGGTGGGTATTAACCTTAGTTTCAGGTTCTGTATTTACATAGCCATCAGGTCTGTTTTTCAAGTTCTGTCTGATGTTATTCTTGTCATCTCTGTGAGTATGTGAGTCAGAGAGTGGATTGGGAAATGGGATAGAGTAGACGTCTTATTGTTGGAGACGGTGTTGCCATGGAAGAGACTTGACCATGTTTAGACACTAGATTCAATAGTTCTGGAGAAGTTGGAAAATAAAGAAGCGGATGGCTGATGAACTGGAATTACTGAGAATGCTGCAGGGGCTCACATCCCAGCATAGTGAGAGATTAGCCTTGATTAGAAGGAAATTATTACCTACTGAGGCTATAAGGAAGGGTGGAAACGGATACGTATATTTAAAACAGGAGGGATAGAGGGGCGGGGGGGTGGGGATAAGGGGAAGGTGAGAGGTTTAGAAAATAGTCGGTAACCACAAGATGGCCACGAGGTTTTGAAAATTAATTTGGGGAACGTACAGAGGGATAGTGGATGGGGGAGGGGGGTTCACACAGTGTGAGGGATATAAATGATAAACGTCTAAGTTTTGCTTTGTCTTGTGCACTTGAAACTAATAAATAAATAAATAAATAAAACAATATTACCACTACCAGGAAAACAAATAAACAAACAAAAAAAACAGGAGGGGTAACTTTGAGGTGAATCCTATCCCAATAGGCACTATTATTTTGATTTTTTAATATTATTTTTAGCAATGCCATTTGATTTAAATTGGGGTCTGGAGACAGGTAGCAAGTGAATCCTTTTGAAAATTTGTACTGCGAACTGAAATTTTAGGTTTCATTTTTGTAAACATGGAATTCCATGGGTACATATTTTACTTTTGTAGAATATCTGCCTTGGATATTTGTTTCACGTCAACAGACCACAAAAAAAAAATAAAAATGATATTTTAGATAATTTTCACAACTTCTGCTATGACATTTATATTTCCCTGTTCTTTAAGCTGTAGTGTTCTGCTATCATTCTTGAATCTTTGCATAAGATAGCTCTTTCTCGCTCTCTTTTTTTTAATTAGAGTTTATTGGGGTGACAATGGTTAGTAAAGTTACATAGGATTCAGGTATACAATTCTGTGATACATCATCTCTATGATAGTTATTTTTCAAAACTGCTTTAGATTTAGGAAATAAATGTTAAAGTCATATTAACTCAGGAAAGTAAATACTGTTTATTATATGAATTACTCATATATCTCTCTTCATTATAGAAAGGTTAAGATATGCAGTTACTAAAAAGTCTGTTTTTATATGGCCTAAAATGATATGCTTTGTAATTTGAAGTGACCTGTGTAAAGAAGCAGTAGGTATTTTCTAAAGCAACTTCAGGTTTCTCGTTTTAGCTGCTTATTGCTTTTTTGTGCAACCCTGCACATTGCAGAGATTGATTTTTCTTTTTGTGCTCCTCATTGCAGTTTTGAGATTCTTTGAATAAGCTCATCAGACTTAACTACTTACTAGGGCTTTATTTCTGAGAAGCAGCATTGTGACACTCAACAATTCCAAATTAAATCTAAATGCAAGCCATGGATGGAATTTTCAGTTTCACAATTTCTTTGAAGGCCTGGCAAATACTTCGGAGGGATTCTGTGATGTAATTCTAGAAATGATGATCACATGAGACATTGCTTGGCTACCTGATTTTAATTTCCATTTAACCAGTTTTAAGCAGTTTGTTAATTTGCCTGAATTAAATACCTTATAATTCCTAATTTAAAAAATTAAATGTAATATATGAAAGACAGGAAGCTAATGGAACAACAACAACAAAACAGCTTTCAAATAATTTACCTGCCAAGTCTATAAGCTTCCAGAACTAGCTAGTTTACAGCTATTCTAACCTGGCTGGCAATGTAGAAGGTAGTGATTAGAGGAGGTACAAACTTAATCCAAATTCTCCTTCTATAAAATTTACACTAACCCTCTAAAAGAAACAAGTTAGTATTATTTACATGGTTTCATTAGGTGGCTTTTAACATCATCTTCCTAATCAGAAAGTCTTTGTTAATTCTGTGTTCTTCATGTGGTCTATGAAAAATCATTTTGGATACTGTTGGAACTATTAGCCAAAACCTTTGAGTTTACTGGGCAATTACTGTATTTTGCCATGTAGAATGTGCACCCACGTTTTTGGCCCAAACTTGCAGGGAAAAAAAATATTTTGTTTTAATTTTTAATTCAAATTCTTATTTATTTACGTTTAGGTACTTGTTTTTTGTATTGTAAAGGAATTTTTAGCATTTATTTTTTTAACATTATGGTACAATACATTTTATATAACAAATAATTACAAAACACAAGAACAGATACAAGGTGCAAGAAATTTTATGTACCAGTAACAAATTTACGATATTTACTCATCATAGAAGGCCAAGAACTCTTGGTCATTGGCAAGTTTGTTGTAAGTTCAACAAAACCGATTATCATATTCCAGGGTATTAGTTTGCATTTGGATATCGTTATTGATTTCTAGAGTTACACTTTTAACTCATGAGCATAAATAAAAGAATTGAAAACATTTATATAAATATGGAATTGGTACCACCCATGTGTAATGCACATCCTTATTTTTTCCTTCACAAATTTGGGCCAAAAAGTACACATTATGCATGGTAAAATATGGTAATTTTGATTAGCTTCTCATTTCCATTATGCCAGGGAGCAAGCAGGTAATGGTCCATTCAAACCCATTACTATTACTAACCAAACAACTTACTCATTCAACAACTGTGAATGCTTGGCACTCTTCCAGGTGTTTGGGATACAGACTGAATAAAGCAAAAATCCCTTTCTCATCGACATTGCATTCTATGGTGGAGAGACAGAACATAAACAAAATAAAGAAGCAAATCATATATTAGAAGATAATAAGTGGCAAGGAAAGGAGAAAGAAGTGGGATCCTAAGTTGCAGAGGATGATGTGTCTGTATATTCAAATCGGGTAGTTGGGGCAAGCCTCGGTGAGAAAGTGCCATTTGAGCAAGGACTGGAAAGGGAAGGGATAGTGAGCCAAACATTGTATGTGTGTGTGATGGATGTGTATGTGTATGTGTGTATGTATATATGGAGGTTTGAGGCAGCTGGGACAGCAGGTGAAAATCCCTGGGGCCAGGATAGTTCCAGTGCGTTTTAAGAATAGCAGGGGCTAAGATGGCAGGAGAGGAGGCAACGAGGAGAGTGGTAGACGAGGCAAGAATGATAATGGGGTTTGTAGCTATACTTCTAACAGTGGGTGTGAAAGGCTATAAGCAGATTTCATAAATTATAACTGAATCCTGTATTAACATACTGAATGTTATTTGTAAAATTAGAGTTCTGCTTTCCTTTATGGAAAGGGTGACCTGATTTTCAGCAGTAAAATTAGAATGTTAGAAGTGTAAGCATATATTTTAGAAAATAAGAGAGAAGTAACACTATAAAAATATGAAATTACTTAGCAAACACACTGTTTCTCAGTCTGAAGTTTTACCACTTTTATTTAATACAGTGGCATTAACTTACTATAAACTCATACTGAGCCTCATCACTTGAGTTCTCATCCCTTACCCAGCACCTCAGAGTCAAATTCAGTTCTTGAAAGCAGAATTGACACATATATCTTAGTGGCAGTTAACCAGTAAGTGGCAGTTGTTTGGAAAAGGAGGGCAGTTCTGACAGGCACATTCAGATTCTTGGTTGTGGTTTCCGTGCTGTGTCCAGAAAATCTATGCCAGTAGAGCTATCTGAAAGAGAACTTAGTTCTGTGTCCTTTTAAAAAAGCATGATATTCTTGATTGTTGGTTACCTTGTGTCACTTCACAATGGGCCTCCTATATCAGCCCTAGGAGTGTTTTATTCAGAGCACTGGCGGTTCCCTCTTCTGCCTCCACCCTGTGTCAATTCCCTCTTCTACCTTCTCATTGGCCAATTTGCTCAGCCTTCTGCTTGGCTGAAGGGGTATGGAGAGAACATGATGAAGCCCCCTCATATCTCAAAATAGAAACCTAAATTTTCTGTTTCAGAATATTCCTTTGCAAATACTATTTTCAAGAGTGAGTTTCAAGGCCCCAGGAAATGAGGAGTAAAATGTAAAATGACAGACTGAGATAAAAAAATGGATTGGTGTTACGGTACTAGAGGTACAAATTCTAGTTGCAGAAACCAGGAAGATAAGGAGGGGGAAATGAGATTTTTCAGGAATGGGTTATAGTCCCCTTTTTCAAACATTCTTTTTAAAAAAGTTAAGGTTGCCTTACTTCTGAAATCTTTTAACATTCTTTTACAATAGCCTAAAATTCAGAGTTAGAATTATAAGAAATTCTTAGCTTAAAGGGAAAAGTTATGTAAATTCTATATATCTGAAATATCACTGTTATGTTACTTAAATGAAATTATAATCCTTTTTTTTTTTTTTTTTTTTTGGATATTGTTTGGATCAAAGGGATTCCCACGAAAGAAATTCTCTCTAAGTTGGCCTTGAATGTAACGTGAATTGTTCTCTCAGGGCTTACGATCCTCTTGTGGTTGGGGAAGATTGGTCAGTAAGCTTTTGTGGATCAGCCTTTGATGAAAATAGTGTGTTTGTCAAGACACCTAGAACCTGTGATGATCCATCCATGGTGGTCAAAGTATATGCATGTTCTTAGGTAAGGTGATGTTTTTAAGTAGATATGGTGGACAGTGGGATACAAGATCAATATTTAAAGTATTTTTATTAGCCGTATTACAGCAAGAGCTACTTTGGCTTGTGGTTCTATCTGGCTCTGCACCACTGGTCCTAAGTGAAAGGATTTCCCAACAAAACATTTAAAAATAACCAGCTCCGTTGGTGTCTGAGTGCTTTCTTTCCTCTCAGGTCTCCGCCTGGGCTGGGGCTTAGCCAACCCAGCCTCTGCTTGTTTCTGCCTGATGTTGTAGCTTTCTCCTGAGCCCCGAGCTGACAGCATATTATCCTTTGATGTCAACAGTAATGTTTTCCCATACATCGGGGACTTTAAACAAAATGTGGACTAAATGTTGCTTTCTCGAGAGTTACATGCTAGATTTTATTTGGCTATGTCTATAGGATGTAGAAAACAAAATAGCATAGAAATTAAAAAGTTTGAGAAAGAACAAACCTATATTTACAGCTGTGAGTATAGTATTCTAATGAAGGCCCAGGGCCCAGGGATGCAATGTTTCATCAACAGCCTGCTGGGAAATGGGATTAAAACAACAATGCTAATGAAAGATGCTATTATCACATCAAAAGTTATTTTCTTACCTTGAAACTTTGATCATGAGAAACAGGTTGAGAATAGAGAGTAAATTTCATTGTTCATGCCTGAGATTAATCTATTTGAATTCTTGGTGGAGTTAAAAATACTTGAGGGAGGAGCCCATAGCAGTTTGTATAAACCTGGCCGTGGGTTGGCGTTTAGCCCATGACCTGCTGTCACCATCCTGCCCTAGTAATAGGTGCGATCCAGGGTGTTGGCAGGTGAGACAAGAAAGGGAGGTAGGGCTGCAGGCGGGGAGAGTGGGCAAAGATGAGACACAGGACCAGGGGAGCAGATGGGATGCTGCTGCTGTAGAGGATTGAGGGTATGGCTGCAATCCCAGGGCTACCGTGGCATTGAGTTCAGAGTAGACCAATCATGCACCTAAGATTCAAGAGGACGCAGAGAACAGGATAGTGGGGGGATGTCAAGGACAAGTGCAGGAGATCCCAAGGGGAGACAAGCCATTGAGGAAGCAAAGGTATCCTGGCAGCCTAGACCCCAATCAAGGACAAGAGAACTGGAACACTGCTGTCTTGTCCTGGGGGAATGGGTTTTTTCCTTATATATTTGCTGACCAAGTGGGAACCAGCCTCAAGAGTATAGAGTTTGTAACCTGGGAACTCACCACTTCTGACAGTTTGGCAGTGAAAGTAGAGGACTGAAAACTTTTTATTATAGAAGAATCCACAGGTTGCAGCATCTAGCTGTAGTTTATGCAATCTAGTTCACCTAGTTATAAAGCCCAGTTCAATAGCAGTAAGACAGTGGGCTTTCTAGTAACGGTTAGTGTAGTATCAGGAAGTCAGAAAGGGAGAGGGATGTGTCGTTGTGTAACATAAGCAACAAAGCTTGGGTAAAATTTTTGCTCTGTAAACATACATATGGCTTTTGTTTGGAGAGATATAGTTAGGATCATGTAGGGAACAAAATAAGTGTAGTAACGTTCCTTAGTGCTTTCATTATTGATCCTTGCTATTTTTAGCAGTTAATCTAGTATTTCAACAATTTTTCCAGAGAAAGCACTTATTTAATATAATAGATAAAAACTTAACTCCATACATAGTAAATTATTCACTAAATATTACTTATGTGACAATGAACTTATTTGATCAAAGATATATTTTTTTTAGCATGAAATTGAAAAATCCATATTGAAGGTATGGTCAGGGAAATTAAAGAGAATCCAATGACTACACTTTCCAAAACGTAGAGAATCACTTAGGGTAAAGAAAAAAATGGTTTGTGTGAGGCTAAAAGGTTAAATAGTGACAGGGAGTTTGCAAAGTCCCCATGGTTCTGCCAAGAGACAGATTTTGAGGACAGTTTTGTGCAGTGTGACTTGACTATGTCAGAGATTGCAATAACTCAATTTTTAAAATATTTTGATTGAGAAAACTCAAGTCATGAGTAGTAGGCATCAAAATATTCTTCTACTTTCATTAAAAACTGCCTCCTTTCAGCTCAGCAAGGTTCTTTCCTTCTGTGAATCCATCTCTCTTAAAGCCTTCTTGGTCCAATTCTGTCACTTTTCAGTCACTTAATAAAAATAAACTATTCTTAGGAGTGAGATTATCTATCCTCTGTAATATTTCTGTCTCACATTTGATTCCAGTTCCTCCTTCTATATCTTTTTCTTCCCCCTGTCCTCAGTATAGGGCACGTGTGGTCCGGACCTGCCATGGACAGTGTGGGCTTTAGGTCATAGGACATAGTTTTACTCTCATGCTTGCCTCCTTCTCTAGCCTTTTGGTGCTGGTATTTAGAGGCAAAAGAGAGATAAGTATCCTTAAGTGGCATTCAGGATGTGTCTGACCTTGCTCAGTGAGTTGTCACTGCTTCTCTGACGCAGATCAAGCAGCCTTGGTTTCCTTTTCTGGGGTAGGTGTCCAAACCCTGCCTTCTCACGGGCTTTTGTGATGGGCTTTTAGAAGTTTCTAAGGGAACCAGAATATGTACAGTGTTCCAGCGTGGGGCATCCAGGAAGGCTCCATTTATCCTGTTTCTAGCTACCTTTCCTTGCTACACAATGGAAAGACAGTCGCCAACACTCCTTCTGCTGTACCTTACTCCAGCACCAGTGGCATCAGGTCTACTTTTGAGACAAAAGGCAATTACCAGTCCCCAACTTGGTGGGTGGCAGTATCGGGCTCACTGAACTTATAGAAAAGAAATGTGAAGAGGAGAGGAGGGTAAAGAGAAAGAAAGCCACTATGATGTCAGCTCAATGATGCCTCCAAAAGATGTCTCTTTCTTGTCCCCCAACCTCACTATTTCACTTTGACAAAAGCCAGAAACTGGTTTATCTTCTTTTATCTTTGAGGGTATGAAGAATAGGATCTGCTTGGAACTTGACCCTGGAGATTTTAACTTCTTTTATAAACAAGGTAGCATCGTAGTAATAATCTTGTTCTGTTTTTTTTTGTTTTTTTTTAAGGGGTGGGGAGAAAAGGAAGGAATTTGCACCATCATTATGGTAATATTGAAAGTTTATTCTATGTTTGAGGGTACTACACTAACTCATTAGAAACTGAGGCCCAGAAAAGTTAAGTAACTTGCCAAAGATCACATATCTAGTAAGTGGTACAGCAGAACTGACAGCAGGGCAGTCCGGTGACAGAGGCAACAGAGGCTGTGTTCTAACCACCTCTCAAGGCTTGTAAGACATGATGCCTGGCTGTGGTTTGTAGGTTTGTGGAGGCAGGATCCTGAGACATTTGGCCGTGGACCTCATAGTTCAAGCCTGGGAACACACTTCTAACAGTGAGAAGTTTGAGTCATAACACTGTGAAACCTCACAAAAGCTTGTTGTCAGCCGCAGGACAGTAATAGTCACTGGCTTCAGGGATGGTAAGATCCCAGGAACTTGAAATTTACTTTTTGTACAAATAAAAGGCTTATTGAAAACAATTATAAGTATCTTAGTGCATGTTCCTTTTATTTTGCACAGTAGTATATAATTTAGTGTCCATTTAGCTGTTTAGTTATTGATTGATTGATTGATTTAATCGAATGTACCCCAAGGTGATCAACACTAGATTTATTAGATGACCAAAGAAGTTTTTTAAAATGATGCTGACAGATTAGTGGCAGATACAAGCAAGGGGAAAACGAATACTTTTTATGCACTCTTCATGATGTATTATGTTCTGCTAAAATTTCACAATCTATAGTAAACCTCCTAGAATTCTACAGCTGTTTTTTGGCCAGACAGTGGTACACAGTTGGGTTTCGAGTAGTTAAAACTGGGTTGAATTGCTCTCCAACACAGCTGTAGTGTTTCAAATGAAACGTCGGTCTGTCTCACTGAGGAGGAGAGCGTGGTCCTCAGGACGTTAGAGGCATTTGGAATGCCTCCAGCTGGCTGGGCTACCAGGTAGGAGCCTGCTGCCTCAGTAGCACACGTGCGTAGTAGCCATTCTCCACTGTACACAATCTGGGTTGCTTCATCACTGGAGTACCTTGCAGAATTTTAGGGCCAAAGCAACAGTGAGAAATCATGACTGGAGTCCCCAAGGGAACGCTGGAAACTTTCACTTCTAGCCTTTGTCTCTACAAACTACTTCCTTCGCTGGCCAATCACTGATCTGCTTTCGCATTCTTTTCATCTGTTAGAATTAAAAAAAAAAAAAAAGTTTATCATTTAGATTTGTCTGAAATGAAAGCATGGTGTACTGTGAAGACCACAGACTTTGAAATCTAACTGACCTAAGTTTTGTATTGCAGTTTTGCCACTTGGCTGTTATACCACTTTGGGTAAATCATTTAACCTCAGTTTCCTTATGTATGAAAGTAATATGCAATTTACTGGTTTTCTATATGATTCTGCATAGAAAATAAGATTCTATATGTAAAGCATCTATATTTTTGGAACTGGTATTATTCTTGTCATTGAAGATTCATTGGTTGCTTACCTAGTAATGTAATGTAAACATAGTCATGTGTGATAGTTAATCATTCAAGTGTTTGTAAATTTACACTCCTACTATGAAAAGGGAAACCAGAAGTTTGCCTCAATAACATGGTGGGGAATTTGCTTCTGTAAGAATGCCATGCACGGTGTACTATGTCTACTGTGTTAGGCCAGAGGATAAATCTGATTTAACCCATTTATGATGGCCTCCTGGCTGGAGAGGCAAGAAAAGCTGATCTTATGCTCTTCTTCAAGGATACCTTCCTACTTCCTGAAGAGAATGCTCCAAGTTTAATTAGGTCCAAAAACCAGGACTCTTTCTATAAAAGTTTCTTTTATGATCTAGCGTGAAGCCTAACCTGAGCGTAGGTCTGGGTTCTCTTTCTAAATTGCCCCAGTCCCTTTGCTCTGCAGCATGAGCAGTGACTCTTTAGACTTTACGCCTCTTCCTGCCATGGCTAATATACACATACTTGTGACTCTGATTCACATACAAGTCTGTGCACTACAGTCCCCTTTGCTCTAACATGCTGGATGTCATATCTATGTTGCCTTTCTGTGTTTATGAAATTTCTAAGGGAAAACGAGGATCAGTAGACCCTTGGCTTTTATGGTTACCTATCTGGTTAGTTTCACTCTTTATGAGTCACCCAATTAGCTCAGTTCCTGCAGTAATTTGTTACTTTGTAGGTACAGATTTGGATTGTTTGCCCAATGAGAAGAGATGAGTAGGAGTAAAGATTAAATGGGTGGAGGGAGCCATGCCATCTACCCCATCTTCTTCACATCTCCCTGAAAATTCACAAATTTTGCTCATAAAGGCATACGTGATTACTTTGATAAAGTGAAGTACATTTCATTCCTTTGTGAAGAGAAGTCCTGGAAATCAAGCAAATTCTAATGCCTTGTGCTAGAAGAGAGCATAACATGAAGAGGTATAAGAAAATAGTGCTTCTGAACCAGGAAATAAATTCAGGTTTGCAAAATCTTAAGAGTAAGACATCAGAGCTCAGAGTGGTTAATACATGTAACGGGAGTAACTTTACCATATTCTCTAAATGCAATGAAGCAATGGTAATTTGTGAAAATGTTTCAGTGACTATTATAGCCAGTTCCCAAATTTTATTTTCTGCGTGATGTAGTAGAGGGATATTTGAGAATTGAGGAATTCACAGAGGTCTTGGGATGCAGGCCTTGTGATTGTTGAGGAGCTGCTTTTCTTTCATTTTAAAGTAAGAATGATAGTTGCCATTTAATGAGCATTTGCTACAGGCACGGCACACTCCTGGGTGCTTCTTATATATTATCATATTTAGTTCTCACAACAAGTATTAGGTTGGTGCAAAAGTAATTCCTGTTTTTGCAATTATTTTTAACCTTTTAAATCGCAATTACTTTTGCACCAACCTAATACATGAAGGAAATGTTAGCTGTATTTTAAAGATGAAGAACTGAGAGTCAGGGAAGTAAATTATCTTGTCCAAAGTCACACAGTTTGTATTTCCATGAGTAGCCCAAAGTCATTTTCAAAAGTAGTGTAAAGAGATACTCTATTATTATGCAAAATTGAAACGGTTGCTGTGATTTTTCTCCCCCAAACCAGCAAGACAAGTGACTTTTTACTTCCATATTTTGAATTTAGAAAAATGAATACATTTTTTTATCTGTAAGCTTCATTCCAGGATGCCAGCCTTATGAGTTCTAACATTTGTTTTCTAATTACAAATGTAATAATTATTTCTAGAATGAGAAGGTGATTTAGAATACGTATTTTACTTCTTAAATTTAATATTTAGCATTTTTAAATTTACAAAAGGAGTTGAAGTGGCTCACAAGTTAAACATAACTGAAAATAAGAAAATAAATTAAAAATAAATCAATCAATAATTTAAAACATAGAGTAGATATTAAAGTATACTTAAGAAAAGCTGATTTATACACCTAGATTCTAAAATCATTCTCTGTTTTATGGCACCTAAAATAAGGCAGATACAATTTATAAGCTACGTTACCTTTTCTAATAACAACAAAAGCATGCAAAGTAATCTGCAGATATTTTTCTAAAGCTATACTTAAGAAGGAATTTTCATATACACAGATTCAGGTGTGGCCTCCTAAAGTGGTAGATTTCAGTTGGTACTGAGGTAATGTAGTTTGAATTAACTGCTTTCTTCACCTCTAGTCATATAAACAGTAAACCAGCTGAAGGAAACGACCATGCCCAAATGACTTGAAAATATCACTTAATTGGAGGAGTCGTTAGCAGTGCTTAGATACAGTAAACTCAGTCTCACATTCTTTGTCATGTGGGGGTTATACAGAGAACCTCAGCTATTAATTAAAGTTTCTGTGTTTATATAATTTATTATCTTAACTGGGACCCTTTTGAGAGAAAAGGAGAACCAGTCTAACTATACGAAGACAAGAATCCTCAACGTCCCAGCACACTGGGAATATGGTAACCCTAGGTTAAAGTAACATCAGGCTCCAGAGGGGTGTTGTGACCATTGACGAGCATACCTTGATTGTCACCCATGCAGAGGCTTACCTACTCGGTATGGGCACAGTTGCATAGAACCTACACAATACATCAAGATTTCTGTACAAAATATGTCCAGCAATCTCATGGACTTTTAAAGTACTTAGTTAATTCCCCTGAAGTTGGATACCAAAGTTGTTAGAGAAATCCACTGTTTCTTTTTAAAAACAAACAAAAAAATCAAGTCCTGAACTTGTAAAATGTATAAAGAGTAAAGAATTTTCACAGCATGACTTTCTGACCTTTACCCTTATTCCTAAGAGTCACCTTCCCTGTGGGGATTTCTCATTCATCACCACTGAAACCCTCAGATGGGCCTCCGAGAAGCTCTGTAAAGGCAGATGTTCTGCTGAGTCCTCTTTTCAGAGTTGACACTGATCTTCATCATTTAACCAAAATTTTGCAGAAAGCTCAGAAATTACATATGAAATAATACATGAAAAGTGACAGGGTCTTGATAACCTGGTTTATAGAACTGGAGCTAGATATATTGGACCCCTTTATAAACATAAGAAATATAAGAGGTAGTTCTGAATTTGTTCACCTTCATTTTGGAAGCCCTTCTGGACTTGGGCTGCCCGCCAGGTTCCTTCTTGGCACATCTCCACCTGACTGAGCCCATCTTGTTCCACCCATGCCTTGCAGGAGTTTATTTTAGATGTGTTTACCTTACTAGAAACCCAGGCAGAGAAGAGGGAGGCCCAGAGAGAAACGTGTTTCCTTTCCTCCCTGCTTCAGTTTCCTCCTCTAGGTTCTGATTCCTCCCTAAAAACTTCTTTCCTGGATTCTTGACAGCAGGACTGTGGACCCATTCAAAGGCTCCTTTATCTCCTTGTCAAAGGCATCCCTAATTTTCATAGCACACATACCTTATTAAAAACTTAACATGAATGTGAGAGATACAGAGAGAGCTGCAGGAAGATCATTTTGCTTCATATGATCCAAGGAAGTAGTCCACTGGTTTGAAAAGATTGGTAAAATAGTACCAACTGACTTCTTTTTCTGTATAATAAATATTGCAAATATTTACATTATTAAAACTAGCTGTGGGAGAAAAACAGTCTCCTGAATGGATGTTAAAGGATCAATTTAACCAGTCATTTTAATATATTAATAGTAATAGTGGAATCTTCATTCGAAACTACATACTTACTACACATACTGACTTCTCAAGTTATTGCTCCTAATTTCAACTTCATGATTATCACTGGTGACAGAATATGGTATATTCAGTGATCTGACATAACTATGACATGGTTTCATTAGGTTTTGTCAGGCAAACTGTAAATTTCATAATTTTATATAACTGTGACATGTTTCCACCAGGTATTTTTAAGTTCTCTCTAATTATATTGCCTTAGATTTGTTAACTATTAATCAATCGATTGAAGTATAAGAAGGAATGGTGTAACATATAATAATACCTGCTAATATCCAATTCGAGACCTTATTAGTTCATGCCAAGATCATTCTAACATTCTTGTTACTGGTGCTCCTGTTGAAAGCTGTCAGCACATGGACTAAATTCAGCTTTCAATCATCACTCCATCAGTTAGTCAGTCACTACAAATTCCTTTTGAATTATTATATTTGAGACCCGTGAATTAGAAAAGTTCACATCAAAATCTGGATTTCTATTTATTTTTTTTTCTGAACGAACTGGAATATTTGGCAAAATTGGACCTGCCAAATTTCTTATGGGCTAGAACTGAGTCGGTCCTTCTCAAGGCTGCTTTTTGCAGTATCGTCCTGGCCTTGATGTGCATTGGAGTTTGCAGCTCCTGATCTAGACACTTATATTCTGGTGCATCCTACACTGTGCTTCCAGATTAAATTTCTAAGTATGTCACTGTAAATGTGCCACCTCCCCATTACAGACCTTTCACAGCTCCTTCCACTGACTCTGTCATGTGGACTTCAGAGCCTTCCCATTCTGACTTTATAGTCTGATATTTACCACTAGGTACCATTCTGGTCTAGTGGGGCCACTTGTTATCAGATCACAGCTTGTGCTTTTACACTTCTTCACTTTTCTGATGTTTTTCTTCTCCCTCAAATTCCTTTTCATACATATTCATATATGCTTCCCAAACTCATTTTTTTTTTTTTTTTTAACCCAGTGAAAAGGTTGTGTCTCAATTATATCTACCCTGAACAGACAGGATGGGCAGTGATTCTTTCTTCTTGTACATTCATAACACTGATTTGTCTGACTTTCAAATTCCTGAATGTAAGCCACTTTATGTTGAAATTATGTGTGATCAAGACATCTCAACAACTAGACAGGATCTAAATCTTGTTCCGTTTGAATCCCACATATACTTGGCACAATTTCTTATACTTAACACTCAATAGTTATTTGTTGGATGAGAATATATTCTTCTTTATGTAACTAACATCCTCCGAGCCACAGATGTTGATATTTATATTAGCATTTTTATTAGGTAGATAATAGATGTGTGTATTTAAAATATTGATTTTGGTGAGGCATGTGATTATTTAGAGCTCTAGGGCCTTTTGTATAATCAAACATTTGACCTTCCTGTTTATTCTTTTTTCCCCCCCAGTAATTACCATGATGTAGTTTGGTTCTTTATAGCTCTTATCTACTAAAATAATTCAGAAAGAATTATGAAATACCAATGATATATCTTTCTTGACATTATAATAGTATCATGTCCAAACGTTAAGAATAATTGTTACTCCTAAACTGTAATGTGGTGTTAAATTTTAGGTGAGCAGGATTAAATGTGAAGCGTGACTGGGAATTTGTGGCTCAGAGAAGTCTTTTAAAATATTATAATAAAATCTTGTTTAGTATTCCTTTAGGTTACACAGTTTATTCAACTAGTCATTGTTCATTGTTACTAAGTCAAACGCTTGTGCTTACACTTAGAATACGTTGCATGTAAGGCATGTGTTGACAACCTCATTGATAGTCTGTTTTGTCTCTTGTGGTAAGCACTCTGTTAGCAGCCATACATTCCCAACTTTCGGACTTCTGATCCTCTTCTCACTTTGTTTCTCTTTCTTCCAAAAGCCTGAGACCTGAGCATCTTCCCTTCTTCTCTCTTTGTTTTAAGGAAAGTGCAGCTAAGGTGGTAGTGGAGGGAGAGCATGGAAGATATCCCTTTACTCCCCAGTCTTCTTAGATTTCCTGGAAGCCTGGCTCCCCATCTCAGAGAGAATAATTGACTGCAAAATGAAAAGAACTGCTAACGTCAGTCAATGTACAAATTCATTAAGTTCAAGTAAAAAGATTGTACTTTCAATATTTTAAATCTGTTGCCAATGATTCTAGAAAAGATTTACTACACAATGACATTTTCCCCCAGAGGAAATTTTTAATTGTTTTTAAAGACAGGAACAATTGCAGTCTCATACATATATTCATTACCATGTGTATAAATATAATTATTCAGCACAGCTATGTCAGCAAGAGCTATAAGGATAACTTGTGCTTGACCTTTAATCAGAGTAGAAAAGTAAACATTTTAGGTTGGCACTTTAAATCTCTCAGTGGACTACTGCCACGGAATAGCCTAAAATGAGTATCACTTAAACGTACATGATATCTAATAAGGTACTTTGAAAATGTCCATAATCTGTTTGTTGAGGACTTAAACTGTACTAAGGATACACAAAGCAAGTTAAAAACTGGAGTAGCAAGTGTTAACCAGAGCAGGACTCTGAGCATCTCTTCCGTCTCTGAAGGAACTGATGACTGTTGTCAGCTAGTGAGAAGCTGACCAAGGAAGCGACAAGACCCAAAGAGTCGGTAAAATAGGAAACAGTCTGTATATAATAGATAAGAGGAGGGAACTTGTATCTCTACCGTGGTGTCTCATGTTAGTAGGTGACTCACCTTTACTTTAGGCAAAAGTCCACATTTCTTAATGTGGTATTTAATGATTTGGCCATTGTCTGCTTCTCAAATCTCATCGAGATACTAGTTTGTATTAATTTTATCTACAAAAACTCAAACTCTGTCTCAGTTTCCTAGGGCCACCATAACAAAATACTGCAGGTTAGGTGTCCTAAACAACAGAAATGTACCTTCTCTCAGTGCTGGAGGCGAGACATCCAGGATCAAAGTGCTGGCAGGGTTAATTCCTTCTGGGAGATGTGAAGAAAGAATCTGTTCCAGGCCTCTTCCTTGGTTTGTAGATGGCTGTCTTCTCCCTGTATCTTCACATCGTTTTCCTTCTGTACAAATTTCCTCTTTTTATAAGGACACCAGTCATATTGGATTAGAATTCACCCTAATGGTTGCATTTTAACTTAATTACCTCTATAAAGACCCTATCTCTATGTATGGTCACATGCAGAGGTACTTGGGGTCAGAGTGTCAACATACGAAATTCTGAGCGCACATAATTGAGCCTATAACACACAGCCTTCTGTCCCCCTCCCCAAATTCATATCCTTATCACATGTAAAATACATTCACCTTATCCCAAAAGCCCCCCAAATCATCCCAGTGTCAATTCTAAGTCCAAAATCTACCTAAAGGTCATTTCAATCAGATATGAAGATTGGAGGTATGATTCATCTTGGAGCAAAATTCCTACCCATTTGTCTCTGCTCCTTGTGAACTCCAGTTTAGCCATCCTGAATTTCTTTCTGGTCCCTGAACTTTCTCACATCTTGTCCCTTGGACAAGCTATTCCCTCTTCCCAGGATACTTTTCCTCATTGTCTTCTCCTAGTTTTTTTTTTTTTTTTTTTCCCCCTGTTCATCCATCAAGCAGGGACCCAGGGACCTACATGCTGTTTCCTCCTATGTCACTCCCCTGCATTTCTTACAGGGTCTCTCTTGCTTACTTGCTCCTGTAGGAGCTCTGTATGTCCCTGTCATGACACATGCAACACAGTATTTCAAGTAACATTTTAAACGTTCTTATCATTTTCTAGACAGGAAACTCTAAGAGAGCAAGGACTCCTCAGACATTTGACTTGTCATCACAATCGCCCTGGAATGGTGCTAAGAACATAGGAAGCAGTTGGCAAATTAGCTTGGAAAAAAAAGTGCTGGGGGGAGGGAGAGGCTTAAAGGGACAGAGGGAGGAAGGGAAGAAGAGAGGGAGGGAAGAAGGGAGGGAGGGGGAAAGGAAAGAAGGAAGGAAGGAAAAATCAGAAATAATGAAAGAAAGGGAGAGAGAAAGAAAGGTTTCTTGGCTTCTTGGCTTCTTGGAGTGAGACCACTTGCTAGAGAGATTTGAATGCAGGTTCTGACAACGTGGTTACCCTCACAGCTAGATGTGTCTCTTTCTTTGAGTGATTTAACCCCATTGGGCTTCATCCGGCAAATAAAAGAGCTAGAGTTTGATTTTTCTTTATCCCTTTGATTATGTGTATTAAAAAATTGTTTTTCAGCAGCTGAAAGGAGGTTTAAAATGTAGGCTGGCTTCTGAAGGACCACCTAGGAGCCCCTTGTATAAATATAGGTGGGAGGTTCTGTTTGAAAGAAAGTGAAAATGATGAATTTGGTTTGGAGGTGTGGTTTGGACATTCCACGCCTGCCATTGCATTGCCGTTTGTACCAGAATATGTCTTTTGGAGACATGCGTTTGCTGTAACATAGACATGGGGTACGTACATCGTCTTATACCACAGTCAGCTCTTTGAGAACATAAACGTTGTCGTGTTCAGGATGCAGGAGAGAGCAATAGGGGGAAGATATTAATTTGAAGTCTGTTTAAAATATTTGTTCATATTGTTAATCTGAATTATGCTGATGCGAGTTATTAATCACCTGTGGTCAGAGAACACCCCTACCTCCCCACCCCCAACTACTGCATGAAAAGGTCCAGGGAAGTCTTCTGTGGATTAACATGGAGGAGAAAGAGCCATTTGAAGCTAACAGGTCTTACTCCAAACCCACGCCTGACAGTGATTCTGTGGGGCCTAATAGGTACCACACTCTTGCCAAGGCTCCTCTCTCATCTGAACTCCGGATGACCAGTAAATTGGCAGAAAAAAATATTTTATGTAATGTTCGACCATAATTTTCCATTGAGATCTCCGGAAGAAATATCTGGACAGATAACTCTGCCTGATTTTACTAGTGGAAGTTGCAAAAGATTTATGAAAACGAAATCCCTTTAAATGTTAACATTTAGGAAGTGACTATTGTTGGTAACTTTACTTTTTAGAAATGTTTATCTTTTTGTGAACTGTTTCTTCCTCTCCTAGAGGAAAGGAGACAAGGGATGCATGAAATTCTAAGTACATGTAAAAATAGTAGCAATAATAATAATAACAACAATAATGGCAAATATTTATTGATTCCTTTTCCTATGCTAGGTATTTTATCAATGATTTTACCTCTATTTTCTCGTTGATATTTAATACTCACAATAACCCAATGAGGAAGATTCGATTATGATCTCCATTTTACAGGGTACAGTTTCCATAAGGCACAGAGAGGTTATATGATGTACCCCTGACATACCTGCTAAGTAGATTCAAATCACAGCTGTCTGGAAACTATGCTTTTAAACCAAATATGCTATAGTTATTGCTAAATAATCACTTAATGCAAAAGACTCAGAAATGATATCAAGAGAGAAACAATTGAATTAGAAGCTGAGGAAAGTAAATGTTGGATACTGATATGATACTACAACTGAATTTATATTATGTTGGGACTACTCCAAAGTTATGTACAGGAAGAAACACATTTTCTGTTCCATTCAACTTGTTCTGGAGAGTGGTTGTATATATGCTGGTAAAGACCATGGAGAAACTCAGATTACAGTAAAGGTTTAGACAGCCTCTTTTCTTGAGATATTTAGGTGTAGTTTAGAGACATACAAAGTGCGATAAATGATTCATCAGTGTCCTCTTACATATTTATAGACTTGAAATCTGTAGTTTGCCAAGATAAAAATATTTGGATTCTTTCATTTTATTCACTGCTTTTCAGGTATATCCTTGGCATATTGGGTCTTATATATCTATGACTTGATGAAATATCTCCATGAGAGTCTTCTTTTTGAGGTCATTTCGTGTTATAATTAATGCTACACTTGAATCTCAGCCAGTAGCCAAGTTTATTTGACATCATGCATTTTCAGATTTTTCCTGTTAACTGTACTTAGATTTATCCCCTCAGCTAACACCGACATGAGTCCAGCTATTTATAAACTATTTAGATCCTTCCTCTCTTTTGTTTTTATCAGAATCTTTCATTATGCTCAGAATCAAATTGTGTAGTTTTTCCAAGCCTGTTTTCTCTTCTATAAAATGGAGATAATAGGTCCTACATGTTAGAACTATGAGATGATTAAATAAGACTGTATATGTTAATTCTAGCCTAAAACATTTTTCTGAGGTCTCGAAACTCATAATTGCTTCTTCAGTATCTTCACTGAGATATCTAGCAGGCATCTCAAGCTTAACATGACCTAGATACTTCTCTTGAAGTTTCTCCCTCAGATTAGTTCCTTCCCTGACTTTCTAATTCTGTAACTTTCCCAGTTCCACAGGTAATAAAGGTAGGACTGATGCTTGAATCTTCTCATTCATTTATACCTTGCAGCCAATTCATTAGCAAATGCTCTGAACTCTACCTTCATAGTAAGTCCTGAATCTGACCATTTTCAGTATCTTCCTTGCTATCAGCCACCATCCTCCTTACCAGAGCAGTTGGAAACATGTTAGCTGGTCTCCTTGCCCCCCACTTTTGACCCTCTGTAGATTTATTTCCCCTCCAAATAGCAGCCAGAGTGATTCTGTTAATCTTTGAATTAGATCATGTCTCTCCCCTACTCAAAACAGCCCAGTCAGTTCCCATCATACTAAGAAGAAAATCCATGCAGTTTATCATCAATGATATGGCCTTACAGCATCAGGTTCTGTAATATATTCGTCTTCATCCACCTTGCTCATACTGCCTCTGCCCCACTGGCGTCCTTGCAGTTACTCAGTTACATCAAGCTCATTCTGCCTCAGTGCCTTTGTACTTGCTATTCCCTCGACCTAGAATATTCTCCCTTAGATATTTGCATGGCTTGCTTTCTCATCTTATTTATATTTCTGTTCCAACTCATTTTCTCATGGAGGGGCTGGGTCAAGACGTTTTAGGGTGATTTATCTAAAATATCCTTTCCACATCCCTAGTCACTCGCTAACCTCTTACTCAGCGACCATAGGTCCTGTTATTTATCATGTGATGGGTTTGTTTATGTGTTCTTCCCCATCTAGAATGTATACCCCTTGAGTTCAGAAACTTATTCAAAATTATGTCCCTGGTGCTGACAGCAGACCTGCCACATGGTAGATTTTCAATGTAGATTTGTCCAAAAAATGAATTAATGAAGAGAAAACACATCCAGCCTGGAGCTCACTGAGTCCTCATAAATGTTAGCTGTTATCTCTCTACCTTTTCCTATTGATACACATTAGAAAAATCAGAACCTGTTACATTCTCCATCACTTACATTTACTTACAT
Source organism: Rhinolophus sinicus (assembly GCF_036562045.2). Classification (NCBI taxonomy): domain Eukaryota; kingdom Metazoa; phylum Chordata; class Mammalia; order Chiroptera; family Rhinolophidae; genus Rhinolophus; species Rhinolophus sinicus. Next base: position 110,465,816 of record NC_133755.1, read on the forward strand.
ATTCCTCATAAAATACGTTAGGTCAATGTTTCCATTTCACAGATGGGGGTAACTGAAGGTTAGAAAGTTGGGCAATGTGTCCAGAATGACATGATCATTAGAAATTCAGAGTTGGCCCAAAGTCTTGTTTCTAAGTCCGCTGATCATGCACTAGAAGGTGATTTAACTAAAAGATCACCACTCTTTTGATAGTAGGAATTGATTTGGGTAATATCGCTGCTGAGTAAGTGCCTCTTCTTCTTTTACAGCATATGTTCATGCCTGAAAGAATATGAAACATCCCAGAGGGCAGAGGATAATTTTTTGATCCATAGTATCTAACATACTTGAACTAGATGTGTTCTAACCTTCAGCGTTATTCTACTATGCTTCATCTGCCTCCCAAATCATGGCCAAACTTCAATTCTTAGTTTTTCTTTTGACCTTTGTGGGTTATTTATTTGTTTGTTTGTTTGTTTATCACTATTTTTCTGTCTCTAAGCTATGGGTGGTTGTTATAAAAGCTGATTTGAAACACTTTTGCTCTCAAAAATTCACCATGTTTAAGCACTAGTAGATAAAATCTTTCCTTTGTTCTTAAGCATTAACTGTGGGTCTTGTGGAAATGTCCTCAAAGGCAGAAGACAGGTGTGGGAAAGAAAGGAGATACTGTGTTTCCCCGAAAATAAAGATCTAGCTGGGCAATCAACTCTAATCTGTCTTTTGGAGCAAAAGTTAATCTAAGACCTGTCTTACATTATATTATATTAGATAAGACACGGTCTTATAACATAGTAAAATAAGACCGGATCTTATATTATATCATGTTATATAAGACTGTGTCTTATAGTAAAATAAGACCAGGCCTTATATTATTTTTTGCTCCAAAAGACACATTAGAGCTGATTGCCCGGCTAGGTCTTATTTTCAGGGAAACACGGTAGCAATAAAGCTGGCAGAAATGAAGAGCTAGAGGTAAATGAGAAAGAAACAGTTGTAAGAAATGAAAATGTGAAGGGGAGGTGACCAGATCTTCAGCAGTGTCATTGAGGAACAAAAAGAGGCAGTGTGTGCAACGGATTTATGAGGTGCCATGTGCTGACAGGAGTGCTGGAAGGAATTGAACTGAAGCAAGCGAAGGAAGAAGAAAGCTCTAGAAATAATGACAAGCATAGAGAGTAGTCCGGGCTACATAGATGGTGGGGTGTTTGGGAATAATACAATCAATGACGTACAGTAGAGGCTAACAATGGTTGTAACAGTTATGGAAGTGAATGGCAGGAGTTTCATTCTGTACTGAATTGGGGAGACATGGGAGACGACACCTAATTTCCCCTGCTGCTGATTTTACTGCTCTAAGAGAAGCGAGTGGCATCCAGGGTCTTTGCTGCTATTAAGGCTGCTGTGGTGGAGGAATTTGGAATAGCAGCAGCTGTGGCAGTGCAAAGAGGAAAAGGAGCTGAAGACCCTGGAAGTCAGGCAGCTCAAAAATCAAAGCTCACTGGCTCTGAGTGCTCTAATTGAGGTCTCTGGTGGTTTATTGAAGTGGTCAGGACAAATTAAAAAGTCTTGTGGGGAAAAAAATCAAATTGATATTATGAGGAAGCTATAACTCTGCAAGTTCGTTCTGTAGCAAAGGCAAAATGATAGCTATGTGTTTCAGGATTTCTCAAAAGGATGCAGTTGTTTCTGTTTCTTTTGAATATGGAAACCAACGCTTTATTTTCTCAGTGCATGCAATGATGTAGCCCATCTTACCATGTGCATCCTAGGATCACTGCTCAAAACTTTCATTCTTCCTGATGCTCCTAAGAAAAGAAGTTACCTCTTTTGTTCACAGTATCTTTGAGCTTGGGGCCAGCCACAAACATGATTTCCATTTTTCACTAGTAAACTAAAACATGATATTGAAAAGTTATTTTAGACCAGTAGAGCAGTCAGTATTGTCCTCTCCATCCAAGCTTTCTTGCTTTTGTTGTTTTGTTTTTGATGATTGGTTTTATTTGACTTCATTTGTGTGTGTCCAGGGCTGGTGGTGCTGGGGTGCTCAGATGTGGTGCTCAGAATAACTAAATGAATTATTGCTCCCTGGAAAACATGCACTGCACTTCAGTGTTGTTTTCAAAAGTTTCAATGTAAGTTTTAATTTGCCATAATCGTTTACCACACCTTCCCATTTCTCCTTTAGCACCTTGCATATAATTATCTTATATTAAGTTAATTATTGAATTAACATACTTGAATACTCACTATGTGCTAGGCAATGTTTTAGGCACTCAGAATATAGCAGTGAGCAAGATAACAAGATAGCATGTAAAACTTCACATATGCAGACGATTCTTGGCTCATTTTGTAAAATAGGTTGTACTCCGCCATTTTAGAATAGATAAAATGAAGGTGCAGATGTATTATTTTTAATACCATTTCATTCATTAACACTGTTGATCTTTGATTATGAATGGTATCAGCCCCAAGGATATGATTGGGGGAAAGGTATTGTAATAAATGATGTCAACAAAATATAACTCTGTAATGAAGTTTGTAAGGTACTGTGCTTATCCTCCTGCTTACCATTACGGACTCAGGATCCATCGTAAAAACAACAAAAGTACTTTTAACAAGAAACTCTTGTGAACAACAGCGAGTTCCAGTTTTAGAACCTGTGCTGTACATAAAAACGTTCAGAGAACAGTTTCAAGATACACGTTCCTAAGTCTGTCTCCTGAACCAGATTTGTGTGGGGTGTGCACCTTCAGCTTTTGTATTTCTAAGCTGTCTTAGTTAAGTTTATTGCTAACCCATTGCTATGAAGGACTGAATTGAGAGAGGTTTCTTGGTGAATGCCAAGGGGCTTTCATTTATATCACTTTTAGTAATGATTTGGATCAGGAGTCAGCAAACTATGGCCTTTAGGCCAAATCCAGTCCACTACCTGTTTTTGTGTGGCTTGTGAGACAAGAATGGTTCTTTTTTGTTGTAGTTGTTTTGGTTTTTTTGTTTCAGTTACAGTTTATTGGGGTGACAATTGTTAGTAAAGTTACATAGGTTTCAGGTGTACAATTCTGTGATACATCATCTATATATCACATTGTGTGTTCATCATCAAGTGTCAGTTCTCCTTCCATCACCATATATTTGACCCCTTTTACCCTCATCTACCACCCGCCTCCCCACTTACCCTCTGATAACCACTAAACTATTATCTGTGTCTATGAGTTTTTCTTTCTTCATTTGTTTGTCTTGTTCCTTTGCTGTTTTCAGTTTTATATCCCACATATCAGTGAAATTAGATGGTTCTCGACTTTTTCTGTCTGCCTTATTTCATTTTTAAATAATTGAACAAAATCTAAAGAAGAATACTCTGTAACATATAAAATTACATGTGATTTAGATTTCAGTGTATATAAATGAAGTTTTATGGGATCATAGTTGCCCTATTTTGTTTTATATTGTCTGGGGCTGATTTCCCACTGACAAAGACTGTATGGCTTGCAAAGCCTAGACATTTACTATCTTGCTCTTTACATGATGTTTGCCTACCCCTGCGATGGGAAGAGATATTCATTGCATATTTCACAAAATGTGAATTTGGGATAAATACAAAGTTAGATGGGATATTTATAACCCAAAGTTTCTTGTCACTAGGGACAGATGGGCCAAATCAAGCAAGATAAAATGCAGGAGGTAAGATAGTAAGTTCCTACATGTTGGCCTAAAGGAAACAACACACAATTATAAGTAGTTTAACTTTTGGAGATGTAAAAATGACATAAGAGTTTTAGTGGGCATTAAGTTCAAATAGATGTCAATTATGTGATTATGACCAATAAAAATCTAATATGATATGGACCTATAAATAAAAATATAATATGTAAAATAAAGAATGGTAAGATTACACCTAAATGATTGATTCCAGTTCGGCGTGTCCTACTTTCAAAATGGAATAGATAGCTGAAGTATTTTGAAGAGTAGCTATTAGGGTGGTGAAGGGATACAAAAATCATGTCAAATGGTAAATGATTTAGCTTGAGGAAAGAAGAATCTGAGGGAATGAAACAGATAACAGTCTTCAAATATTTGGATGAATGTCATATGGGAAAAAGATTAGATTTATTTGGGGAGCCAAAAGAGTAAATAAAGCCAGTTATGGAGGTGGAGAGTGCAGACATAATTGGCTCAGTATAATTAAATACACTAATAATTGTTCAACTATGAAATATATGCCTCAGAAGGTTATTCCTTTATCTCCCTGGAAGAGTTCTGAGTTGGGATATGGTTGATGAGATTGGAAGATCAGTAAGAAATTTAGATTAAATTACCTGTAAGATCTTTCTTAACATTGTTGTGGAGATAATTCTGGTAGGTTATGCATGTGTTTTGATATTCCTTGTACACTCATGGAGCATTGACTGTTTGTAGACCATTCTGTTTATTGTGAAGGATACAAAGGAAATCCATGATGTGGCTTGGGGGAGACAAAGGAAATTTGCCAACAAGACAAAAACACATAAGACATCGGTATGATTGATACATAGACTGAAATTCTATAGTCATTCAAGGATGGTGGATCAGTGAAGATTTCAGGAAGGAGAAAGGCTCTGAACAGAGCCTTGAGGATCAGCTATAAACTTGCATAGGCCGTGGTAAAAACACAGAGTCTCTATGTGATGAGACCAGCAGGAACAAATACTAATTAAGGAGTAATAAATTTGGAGATATGTATGATGGGGAGAAAAAAACATGTTTGCTGGAGCAGCATTTATCCATTATTCATTCAACCTTAAAGAGCACCTACTATGGGAAAACATAATGTAATGTAAGGGGTTAATAAATGAATAAAATAGATTAATGCCTTCAAGGGGCCCCCAGCCCAGTAACAGGGAAATCAGTGTCTACACCTCTGTACACTAGCTTAATTCCTGGGCGATTCAGCTAGATGATGAGTTCCTAGAGATTTCCTGTACAACTTAAAAAATTCACCAACAGTCATTCAATAAGTATTCACTGAACTTCTGCATTGTACTAGCTGCTTGGGATATATCAGTGAACAAAATAGACAGAGTCCTCATGCTGATCAGAATGTAATCTAAACACCTTTTTTGTTATTCCTTGGTCCTTCACAAAACGTAAAACATTATTTATTGTTTGACAGACTTTGAGAAGGTAAAATTAATACAGAAAAATGTGGGGTCTGTCAGAAGGATATTTAGAGCCCTATCTATGAAGAAAATGATGTGCAATATTCAGCAGTGTCTCTTTAAACATATATTTCTTTCTTGGGCAGCATTTGTATTTTTGTCATTCATTCCTTTTTGTTTTTGTTTCTGTATTTTAGCACCTGCAAAATTTAAACTGGAAGTTTTATCCTTTGTGTCTCAGTTCTTGTCACTCTAAACATCTCTTGTTGTGCGAATCAGTATTGCCTCTTCATACAAATAAAATGCAAATCATATTCTTGCCAGAGCAAAACACTTATCTCAATGAAATCAGAACAAATCCTTGAAGGTTAAAACTGAGATTCATTGCTTAGCAGAATAAAGAGAAAAGCACTGAATGCAACATGAATTTTCCACTGTGATGAATTCAAACGACAAGCCAAAAACACAGTAGAGATCAAAATACTTCTCATGCCAAATGATGGATGTTGATATCTAGAGACACTTCTCAGCTATTTTTCTTTCGTGTGAAATTTAATATTGAGCATCTGATTGCTTCTCTCTTTTGAAAAATGCCATATTAAATTTCACAAAGGAAAGTGAGCTAACTCTGGTGTCCAGGTCAAATGACTGCTCAGGAGGAACAATTTCCCTGGTCACCAAGCAGAGCCCAGGGCTGTACCCAGTGGCAAGTGCTGAGTGGCCCGGGTTTTCCAGTGCTGCCTTTTGCTGTGCAGTGAGTGACTTCCCTGGCCCAGTTTTCTCCTGTGTTAACTCTGTGAGTCAATGGATAGCACTCTTCAAGCAGTTGCTTTGACCCATAAAGTAAACATCAGTGTATTATAAAAAGTATTCTCCTTATGTGGCCAAGAATTTAAAGTGACCATAGGCAGTACTACATTATAAATTTGTTTTTTAATACGCTGATAACTTTTTCGACACAATTGGTTTTCTTTATAATTCTCTATGTATTTTATGATTAAAAACACTTATCTAAAAAAGGATCCACAGACTGCCAAAGGGGTACATAGCATAAAAATGGTTCCTAACCCCCAAGTCTTCCACTGGACTGAGGGAAGAGTGGCACTTTCTGAGCTCCTGTCCCTTGACTGCTTATGTTGTCCCCCTAAGAGAGAGACAGGGTCCTAGCCAGATGTACTAAAAAGGTTTATGCAAAAAGTACCTACAAAGTTACATTCATTCATTCACATGATATTTTGTATTACATAGCTGGTATTCAGTTATTTTTATTTTGTTGATGTATCTTTTGTTTGAAGTGTAGGCAAAAATAAAAAGTGACATGTTAAAATCACCATTAGAATGAGCTATGGTGTCTGTTGGCAGGCCAACATGTCGAAGATGTATGTAGGACCATGAAAGTATGTATATTGTTTCTACAGTTTTGATAGCTACTGGCTATAAACTAGAAACACTTTCCAAGGGTGTAAACTGAGTTCCACAGGTAAATAACGTAAGTAGTTGTCCATCACGGAAATCTTACCATGTTTCCCCGAAAATAAGACCTAGCCGGACAATCAGCTCTAATGCGTCTTTTAGAGCAAACATTAATATAAGACTCAGTCTTATTATATTATAGTGCATTATATTATATTACATTACATTACATTACATTACATTATATTATATTATATTATATTATATTAGACCGGGTCTTATATTAATGTTTGCTCCAAAAGACGCATTAGAGCTGATTGTCCGGCTAGGTCTTATTTTTTAGGTAGATGTGAGGTCTAATGCTTGATAGAAACTGTGCAATTGTAGTTACCACTTTTAGCATTCTCAAAAAGGAAAAGGCTTGTGTGTGTGTGTGTGTGTGTGTGTGTGTGTGTGTGTGTGTGTTGCGGTGGTGGAGGGATCCTTGCAAAGGATGAAATCAACCCTTTCAGAAATACTTGAGACTTATACTATCCTATGGAATAAGAGATACTACTTTACATCATGTTCTCATGATGGTGAATTTCATTTTTACTTCAATAGAGATTCTGATGTGAAGGGATTTCATCCTGGCATCTCATTCTTAATGAGATTAAAAAAATGATTATTCTGCTTAACTAAGAGTCAAAGAATAAAAACTGGTTGTTCACGAGCCCTAGACCTACAATTCTCATCAGTTCTCCAGAAGTCTTTTCTGCAGGTATCTAACTAGCACAAAAGTCCAAACAAATTAAAGGTATATATCTGTCTAATAACTTTGAATAAGTTTTTTTAATTAATAAGGATTGTATTTACAGAATTGTACCATGAAAGCTATTCTTTTTATACTAGCCTTTTAAAATAATCGACTCAAATACAAAAGGTAAAACATTTCTTTATGGAAAAAAAACAATAAGTGATTTGAAAACTAGAATTAGTTTTGCTTATGCTCAAATGTTGTGACATAACTGCAGATGAAGCTTTATAATCACTCACCTAAGTTTCTTGTGAATATGTGACCTGTTCGTTCATGTGTAATTATCTCTGACCCATTTTTCTTATAATATTAAATATTCACTGGCAAACTTTAGGTTTCAAAATTACTATTCCTAGGGATTGACCCTTATATTAATCATTATTATTTTTAAATTACATGTATCCTTGCTGATATTTATTAAGTACTTTAATATGTGCCAGGCGCTGTGCTAAGCTTACCTAGCATATCTCATTTAGGTCTCACAATACTATGGAGCAGACAATGTTATTGCTCTCATTTTTGTAATTGAGGGAACTCAATGCATTAGCCAGCTCTGGCTGCCAGAACAAAATACCACAGTCTGGGTGGCGTAAGGAATGTATCTCTCACAGTTCTGGAGCCAGAAGTCCAAGATAAAGGTGCTTGGGATTTGGTTCATCTGCAGGGGCTCTACTCCTGCCTTGCAGGTGTGTCCTCACATGGCAGAGAGACCTCAAGCTCTGATCGAGCTCTTCCTTTTCTGTTGAGAACAGTAATCCACCATGAGAGTCCTTGTGACCTCAAGAAAACCTAATTACCTCCCAAAGACCTGGGCTCCAAATACCATCACACTGGTGGATGAGGCTTCAATTCAACATGTGAATTTGAGGAAGACAGAAACATTTTCCCTAACACTCAAGGTTCAAGGAGGTTAAGTACTTTGCTTAATGTTACAGAGCTAGTGAGTTGTTAAAGACAAAGTAAACTCCACAGACTTAAATGATAGTTTACACTGGTATAATGTCCTTAAAAAATGCTCAGTTTGACTTTGCTTTACCACTCTCACCACAAGCATCTTATGAAAGAACGATGTAGCTTCCCTCTCTCCTGGACTTCCTTGCTTGTGGTCTGTTCTCCACACAATAAACAGGGATCCTTTCAATTCTCAGCTGCATCATATCAGCTTGTTACTCAAAGCCCTAGAGTGACTTCTCATCCAACTTAGGAGAAAATTGAAAGTCCTCTCAATGATTCTGAAGGCCTTCCTCACGTCATTTGACTGTGACCCTGTCTCCAGTCACTCCCCTACTCTGGCCAGCTCCCCTAAGCCAACTTTCTTGCTAGGCCTTTGCACTCCCTCCTTCCTCTGCCTGGAATCTGCTTCCTTAGACAGGCAGGCGCATTTCTCTACATCCTAAGGGCTCTGCTCCCCACTCAGTCTTTCCTGACCATCCTATCTGTGTAACCATGCCCCAATCCTGCCCGTGACTCTCTGCTCTTCTATTAGTCATCATAGACCACAGCCCTACCTGATGTTATTCTAGTATATGTTCTTTTGTTAATGTGTTTTAACACCTGCCTCCCTTAGTTGAATGCAAGGTTCCTGTGAACAGACACTTAGCTGTGTTCATGTGTATATCACTCCAACAGCACCTGGAATGTCGTACATGCTCGATCATTATTTGTTAAATTTACGAATCAAAGAATGATGACAAAGTTTAGGACTCCTGTAGAGAAAAAGAAGCCTGGTCCTCTGAGATACTAAGGGCTCTGTCTGAAGGCCCCCAGTATGTGAGTGTGTGAGGACTCAGGTCTAGGTTTTCTTACTTCAGTGGTCTTTCCATTACAGCCTCCTACCCTTCTGGGTGGGAGCACAGAACAGGGAGCCCACCATACTGTTGTGAAAGGGGAAAGGGGTGAAAGAGAAATGAGATTTACTGAGAGTCAACTCTGTATCAGGTATTGCACTAGATAATCTCCGCAATCCTAAGAGGAAACGATCATTATCCACAATTTACAGATGAGGAGGATAAAATGGAGACAGACTAAATCTCTTGTTCATGATCACCCAGCATGTGGCTGGCAGAGCTGTTGTTCAAATCCTGTTTTATCTGGTGGCCGTGCCCTTCTCCGGCCATGCTGACCGGACTTTGGATGGAACACTAATCCCAGCCTTCATTAACTCCGGAGTGAAGGGGAGAGGATGGCTTCCCCTTAGGTAATAGCAAAGTTTTCTGGAATTTATAAAACACCTTTTCCTCATGCCTTTGTGCTCCTGTTTACTATGAGGGCATTCAAAGCTAAAAAAAATATTTTAGAAACTATAACTCATGTATCCTTAAACCAAGAGTATGCAATCTGGTCACTTCGTGAAGCTGGAGTGGTGTGTTTAAAGTAGACTTTAAAGTGTCTTTTTACACAGATTCTGGAGAAAGGTGAACAGCAGGATGTGCACAGAGACAAATTAACGGTGCTCCTAGCCAGGCTGTTTAAATTATTTTTAGGCAGGAGACATACTGTACACACCAGGTCTTAGATGTGAGTAATTAATATGAAATGTTACCTCTCTCTTTGCCTGTAGTCACACTGAGACTTCTTTATTTCTCTCTCTTTCTTCCCAGGCCCGTGCTCTAGTAGCTCATGTATCGTCTCTCTAGCTGATTGCCCTTTTACTATGAAAATCTTTCTTGTTATGTTGGCTAGGATGCCTGCCCTTACAAAACTGGTGCTGGGGGCAGAAGCCATGCCCAGAGTTCCCTATGCAAGGTCCCTGTCACTTCACTGGTACCACCATATGAGACCTTGTCTTTCCTTATGTGATGGGCCAAAGGAATTTGTTTAGATTCCCTAGTGCATGTATAAAGAGTACAGACAGGTTGCTCTAAAGGGCCTTTCTGGAGTCTACTACCTATTTACTAAGACCCTCCATAAATTAGAAGCTTTCTTCTAGACTTAGAAGAATCAAAACAATACAAAATAAACAAACAACAACCAACCTAATATAAGGAATTATTCAAAGAAGCATTTCCTTCACATAGGAACCCATTTCCCATTCCTTCCTTCTATATCTGTATTTATAGCATTGCACAATGAGAACTCTTATTAAAATAAAGACCTTGAGCCTCTGCAATATCCTGGATCATCTAACAAAGTTTAATACACACACACACACACACACACAGAAGCACTTTAATGTGTTTTAGGAAATTAGCTTTATCAGAATACCATAGTTTAGGTTTCTATAATTACCTCAGGGAAGATGGATTCTATGACAAACACAAACAGAAATATTTTATTTTAAAAATTAGAGCTGTTTTTGTTCCCTCACAGAGCCTGTATTCTAATAACCATTTAATATGATCTCTACTTTCATTCGTGCCATAGACACAAAAGTTGTGACCATTGGGGCTTAGCATTGGAGCAAGAAGAAATGAAAAAAAGGCTGAGGGAACACTATTAACACACGCTTTTCATACACAAGATTACTGTGTATTCACATTGCTTATGCATTATTAATAGAGCATATAAAATAAATGAAATTTCTGGTCATTTTAAAGCAATTTAATATATCAATTCAGGTCTATCTTGACGCTTCAGTAATTGCCAGTTTTCAGAAGTTGGGTAAATGCTAGGTGGTTACTCTATCCGTGATGCCAACATGCATGAGATAAGTTTGGATATTTTTAACTATGAGATAATGTATCATTGTACTTCTGTATCTCCTGAATATGTGGTAATTCCTTCAGAGACAATTTTCTTTGGTGTCACTCAGCCTGAGAAAGCTGAATATTCTTCACTTGGTGTGATTCGGCAGTAATCATCTTTGATGGTGAGAACAGACGTACAGTATAAAATAGAAAATGCATCCTGAGAATCAGTTTTAAAAAATGAAAACTATGCTATGGTCATGAAAATAAAAATATGCCTACCTGCACAGGTTCTGGGAAGATTTAAAGCAAGATAGAAGAAGGAAGCATCTGAGCGCTTCCCACCACCTCCACCATAGGAGCTCTGGTCCAAACTTCTATCATCTCTAACTTGGATTTTTGCAAGGCCTCCTGTCTGGTGTCTCTGCTTTCATCCCTGCCCTCTCCTATTACAAACATAAGAGCCTCGGGGATCCTATGCAAATATAAGCCTGGTCATCTGATCCTTCCATTCAAACTTTTCCAGTGGCTTCCCATTCACCCAGAGTAACAGCCAAATTACCATGACCCAAGAAACTTACATAACTGCCCCCACCCCAATCCCTCCTCGCCCCTGGCTCAGTCCTCTTCAGACACACCATCCAGCTGGCTTCTCCTTAGACTCACAGGACAGGCTCCCACCTTGGGCCTGCACCCTTGCTGTCCCTTCTGTCACATCCATTCTTCATGACCGGCTTCCTCATCTCCTTTAAGTCTTTACTCAGACTTTGCTATCTCAGTCGAGCTTTCCCTGACTTCCCCATGTCTGCTTTAAAAGCAGAAAGTCAGTAGTAATAATATTACTTAGCATTCAAAGTCCACAGATGATGGTAAAATAGGAATTTTGTTCTGCATAGCTACAGTCTTTTCAATTATGCTACCTGGTTTAACCCTCAAAGGAGCAAAGGACAATACAACTTAAACAGAAAGGGGTAGATTCCTCTTTAGGATGACAAGGTGTCTTTCCTGGGCCACTCTACTGAATAGCTTCCAGTTCAATTCAACTATGTATTTACTGATGACATATTCTGTGGGGCCTGATGAAGGGGTCACTGAGTTGGGTAAGAGAGGATGGGACTCAGGTTTTAAGGTTAAGATGATTTATCAGAGGAGACTCACCAAATACTCAAGAGAAATAAGCCCCCTCCCCCCCAAAAAAAGGAAGTATAAAATTGTATGTTGCTCATAAGGGAAGCAGAGCGAAGTGTTCTCTTTTTGACTGATTGGTATAAAATTGATCAGATTGTTGAGGTACAATTAGATCATGCTCAATTTGATGGGATTATTACAGTAACAAAAACTGCCATATTTTCTGTCCAGAGTTCTGGTACACATATTCTATTGAATTAAATGCAGTTGAAATTTAAAGTGCCTCTATATTGTTCTAAAGTGCCTTTATATTATTCTCATAGATAATGCAATATTATGAAATGTAAAATAGACTATTTCTAGCTTTGAGTGCACAGTGATTAGTGAAAGTTGATTATGACACATTTTTAGTATCTAAATATAACATAAGATGTTAAGTTTTAAAAATAGACTTGATTATTCCCAGACAGTAGCTGGTGAAGGTAGCAGAGTTGTCTGGAGTTGGTTAAATAGTGGTTAGGGTTCCGGCTCACACATGAGAGATATAGAGTACATATACATTTGTATAAATAAAAAATTCTTCTGATATTCTCTGGAATTTTAACTTGTACATTTGCAAAAACATTTGAATTATCTGCTTTATGATCTCCCTTTCATGAGTGTAAAAGAGCTGAAGTTATTTACACCACCTGTTATATTATTTAGATCATAGTTAGGTCTTAAATGCATATTAATGATGTATTTTAATTAAAGGATGAAAACAGATGTCACCATTAGCAAATATAATGGGAAGGAAATTACATCTTGTCACTTGTCTTGAAATGCACTCCAGAATGGCTTAGAAAATACTGTACCTAATGATGGCTGACTAATTCAGTATACTATACAAGTGAAACCCAGGAAGCTTGTATTTCTCTGCTTTTAAAAAATGTAGAAGAGGAAGCCTTTTTGGAATAAATTTCTTATTCCTCAGATATTCAATTTAAGCTTTAAAAATAGGATATTTACTGGTGTTAAAAATCTGAACTCAGCCTGGATAGCTTATTTCATACTTCTAGATCCTACTGACATTTTACAATCTATTATATAATATTAGATGTCACAGAACACAAACAGGTCCTTTATCTGATTTTGTTCACTATTTTCTCTGTACATTATAAAAATGGTTAATATTTTATGGAGTACTTACTAATTGTCCAACAACTCCCTAAGTACTTTATAGATATTAGCTGTTTTAATCCTCAAAACAACCGAGTGAGTAGGTAGGATTTATCATCTGCATTTTACAGATGAAGAAGAGGGGTCTTAGAGCATTCAATAACTTGCCAGTATACAAAATTAATAAGAGGAAGAGCCCAGGAAAGATTCAAACCCAGGAAATTTGGTCTCAGGACCCCTGGTCTCTGCTGTTGTCTCAAGTATTAATACACACGTGGACTGAATCCAAAACCAAAGAAATATGGTGCATTCACTTCCCTGGGACAATACACAGGTAATATATTACCCTTCTACAAGTAGGGTTGACGTATCTTCATTACCCCCTCTCTAGAGATAAGTAGGTGATACAGAACCTGTGACTAGATAAGACAGAAATGTTATAGGAGACCTGATAGAGAACCTGTTAGCTGGAATGGGTAAGGACTAAGGTTGACCAACGGAAGAATTTGTCCATGGAGACAGAATCATTAGATGTCTGGAAGTTAGGGGACATTGAACATCTCATTTATTCCCAATGGCTCTGTGATTTCTAGGAAACAAAGAAGTTCACAGAGCTTTATGGCATCATTGACATTCTAAAGAAATAATTTTTACCAAATATTAGAAATGTAAGGTAATGATTCTTTATTCAAGTTACACTGAAAGCCACCTTAGCCACTACATCCCTGATAATGTTTATTCATTCAAATGAACGAGAAGTAAAATGTGGTTAACTCACTAATTAGGATATATTCAATGTGCATACATGTATCAGATAGTCAAAGTGAAAGTGAACGCAGCTTTTTGACAAGGTGGAAGTTTTTTCTATGTCATTCATTGATCCACTGTTTCAGAGGATTGGAAATACTTATAATTTAGGCAATTACATTTTTCAGTTTAAAATACCCTAATGATAATACTACTTTTATTTTAGTTTAGATTTTAGAATCTACTTTGTGTTTATTTATTTATTTTGTGTGTGTGTGTATGTGTGTGTGTGTATGTGAATTAGCAACCACCTTAAAAAATGCTGAATACATTTTCAGACAAAATTATGTACATCCCCCTACAGTGGTTGTATCCTGGACTTTCACAAAACAAATTATACTGGTGGACTCACCTTTCTCTCTGATTTGCATCTTATAAGATGACCTTTTGACCCTCCTTAGTAGTGTATTGATAGATGATCCCAGTCACTCATACTGATACCTATATGCCAGGAAATCCTGCCAGTCATAGCTCCTTCCCAAACTTATCAGCTAAGTATATTCAGAAACTTAAAAGCAAAGTACTTTCTTCCCTCATGTATTATCTATGTCTCTATATAACAATAATAGCTCACATTTATTGAGCTCTTACCATGTGCTAGACACTGTGCTAAGCACTTTACATTGATTATCTCAATTAACCCAACAATCTTATGAAGCTGCTATTATCACCATTTCATAAATGAGGACACTGAGGAGTAGAGAGGTTAAATAATTTCCTTATGGTCATGAAGCTAAGAAAAAGAACTACATTTGATCCTGAATAGGCCAACCTAAGGCTTGTGCCTAATCTATTATATTTAATCATTTCCAAAAAACATTTGGTGGTAGCGTGAAGTTGGTTAATTTTTTTTTTTTCATCTCCCTGTAGTAATAAAACCTAATTAGTCTGGTGAAAATAGTCAATAATGTAGCAAAGGCAGGGTTTGAAGTTTGCTGTGCATTCCAGAAAATGCAGGCATGGACTAATTCCTGAACACTGGCTGGATCATATGTGTAGACACTGCCTTCTTCTACATTGCCAATGCATGGAGTGTGCCCTTTATGTATTAGATACATTAGAAGGATCAAATGATGTATTTTGTAAAAGTTCAAGTGGAATTAGATCTATTTAATGTTAATGAATTCCTTATCATATAGATGGCACCAGCATTAGTTATTAGATTATTTTCTTAAAAATTAACTTCACAACTTTCTAAAATTCCGTTCCAAGTTAACATACTTCTTTATGCTTTTTCTTCCTTTCACTTGATTTTCTTCTCTTGAAAGTACTATGAGTGAGATAACCTGTTTGCCAGACTATTAAAAGGACTCCCGCTCATGCCAGATTTTCAGTTTTAGACCTCTGGTATATCTCAAATATTATACAGCAGTGATATTGTTCCACAATCTGGAAACAGTATTTCTACACCTCAAAGTTTCTGCACATACCTCTCCATATTCAGGAGCACAATGAAGGTGTTTCTTGGGAGGTGAAGAGGAGCAAAAATTTAAATGTCTGCTTGTGGAGCTCTGTGTCCTGAGATGTCTTCATTTAACGCTTACTCAGGAGTGGCCTCCTATGGTAAATTGAAAACAGAATTAAAAATAAATGCTTGACTGAAGTAACAGACTATAAAAACACTAATAGCTAATCATCAGTTATGCTCTTATTTTTCCTAAGTGTCATCTCTCAGGGCTTTCAGAACACTGTGGGATGCTGATTGGCTGAACTATATTTTTTAACAGTGCTAAATGGAGGACAAAAAACAAAGAAAGAAAAATACACAACAAAACCTCTCGCATATATTTTAAAGGGAATGTGGAATGAGGGTCCTCCCCAAAAGAGCAGAAATTGCAGCACTTTATAAATTTCTCTCTTGTCCTTTTTCAGCCACTTCTGAAAACACATTTTTTTTCTAATAAGTTACACCCCCTGCTGATTGTACTAATTTTCTTTAACACATTAGATGTTTTAAAGAAAAATAGTTTAAAATAACTCTGAATTAAACCTAAAAAATAAAAATCTTCAGTGCCACCTGCTGGACATTTACAGTAAGTAAAAAGTGTACTTTTAAATTTAAGTCTAAATATAGTTTAGGACACAAACTGAAAAATAATTTTTTCAACTGTAGTAATTTCTAAAAATTACTCAATAATATCTATGAGAAATGTCTTAGGCTGAAATGTTTACAATGTGCATATATTCTCTATATAATACATGTTATAACTTGTTTTGAGGGTAAACCTTTTTTTTCAATAGGCTTTATTTTTTAGAGCAGTTTTAGTTTCACAGCAAAATTGTGAGGAAGATGTAAAAATTTTCCATATAGCCCTTGCCCCCACACATGCATAGCCTCCCCCCATTATCAGCATTCCCCACCAGAGTGGCACATTGGTTACAATTGATGAGCCTACACTGACACATCATTATCACCCAGAGTACATAGTTTATTTTAGGGTTCACTCTTGGTGTTATGCATTCTATGGGTTTGGACAAATGTACAATGACATGTATCTACCTTTACTGTATCATACAGAATAGCTTCACTGTCCTAGAAATCCTTTGTGTTCCATCTATTCATCCCTCTCTCCTAACTCTTACTATGATTATTTTAAAACCTAAAACTACTAATACATACACATCCATGATTAATAAAATTTTAATTTTTAAACAGTGGTGGATATCATATTAAAATATATAACATCATATTTTTTCTAAATATCAGCATATTTTCATACAGGCATTACCACAATTATTTCTGATTAAAATTTAGTTTTGCGATGAATATTATTTTTATCAAGGGAGATGAAAGATGTATGAAAAAAAATGCCTTCATTTTCAAATTTAACTTTATGGTAGGGATCTCTCCCCAGACAGAGAGAATATATGTATGGGAAATTCTAGACTCAGGTATTGTTCACCTCAGGTACAGTGGAATTAAGAAATTTAACATAAATCAATGGGTTGTAGCTAATGCGGAAAACCAACTCTCACAACATCTGTTTCAGAATCCTTCTAGGGCGTAACCAGAAATCTGAAAACTAAATTGCACGCACTCCCTTGCAGTTAGAATCCTTGATGTCATTTAGGGTCCAACAGTTAGATGCATTTCCATGAGACTTGAATTGAAACTGAATTAAATGGAGGGCCACAACAGCACACTGGTATCAGTTTTGCTGGTCTCTCTAATAGGCCCAGAGTGGCTTTAGGCGTGGCTTCCAGATCAGAGCAAGTCAGCTGAGGTGGTGGGTTTCTAGCATCAGCCATTTGGACAGTAGCTTTCTGATTCTCCAGCTTCTGATTGAGGAACTTTGAGTAGCTGGTTTTGTGCTTTTGTTTTAGGGGTCCTTCCTGGAGATCGAGCCAAGACTCTGCTTTTATCCGAGTTCCAACAATTTTGTAGTGCCAGATTCCATCACTTAAAATGTTTACTTAAAAGACTATGATGCGTATTTTCTTTCAACTCAACTCTGATACTAGAAACTGGTATTTCCAATTATCATTAAAAAAAAAATCATCACTGAAGTGTAGTGGAATTTTACTGCTCTTCTATATTGCAGAGTAGAATTGAAGAGAAAGTTTCACTAAAAAGGGGACAATTGTATTTTGGTCCCAAGAAAGCATTTTTTAACTGCATATATGTTTTCAATTCACAGTCATTTATGTATGATTATTGGGCTGTCATTCATTAGAACATATAAACCGGATGCTTATTTGCTGATATGCACAGACTTTAAAAGGTAATTTAATATTACCTATATTTCTGAGAAGTTTGGGAACATTCACAATTATTTTATTATTATCTGAGCATACTTTCCTATTTATTTGTTTTAGTACTTCTATTAACACTAATATGTGCCATATTTTTATTATTTCAGGGAATAGTCCAAGTTCTAAATTATCCAGGAAAATGTTTTTGACCAACTAAGCCAAAGAAATCTGCCTAATCATTTTACGTAGAATTATTATTCTCTACTGAACAACTTCTGTTCTTTGTCACTTGTTCTACATTGCCATAAACCATAACTTAACATTTACATATAACTTACTTCCTAAGTAGACTGTCCATTCCTTGGAGTCAAGAACTGTATTTTAGAGTTGAGGTTAGTGTGAATTTTTTTGACAATAGAGTGTGATGTCAAAATTTTTAAAAGTTAAGTCTCCAATCTCTTAGGCTAGCAAACTGTTTATTTCAGTTATTATCAGGGCCATCTCCTGAACATCGTTCAGTTATTTTGGAAGCTCGTAATCAATCGAACATTGTCAGAACTCTCCTGGTTTTACTCTTCATGTCACTGACTTCATGGGCCCTCACTGGTGCTCTGTTCTATGTGTTCTGTGCCACGGTGGGGAAGGAAAACATAAGTCATTCTTATTATGTTCTCCATTTTAGGGTGTTCTGTGAAAACAACTTTGGTCTCTGCCCGTCTCTTCATCTTAGGGAAAAACCTCACCTTCCTTCAGGACCTGCCATTTAACTTTTGAAACTCCAAAGCACTAGATCCCATCCCCTCCTCCTCCTGTAAAATCTAGCTTAGATTTACGAAAGTTTGGCTAGACAGAAAGGTGGAATTGTCTTCTTGCTTCTGAACACTTTGGAGATGGAGAAAGGAAAAACACAAAATAGAAATAAGTGAGGTGCTGTGCCAATTACAAAGATTTCTCTGCATTCCACTATTACCAGCCACTTAGTATCTTTCTGTGTGCTTTATTTATAGTAAGTGATAAACAAATACTTATTATGTGGTAAGAATGTCATTAAATTTTTTCTGTTTAAAATACTGATTTTGCATTTATAGGATGATGTTTAGTTTTGTAGACACTTAAAGAATGCTATTTAACTTTTTAGGCATTCATTTTTATTCCTTTCAAATATATGCCATTAATCACCCAAACAACTTGTTTACAACTGGCATCTTGGAGTTGCTTGAATTGAGTGAGCAGATATTAAAATAGTGCAATGATTATTACAATGAAACAATGGAAAACATCCAGGGAGAAAACCAAGGTTTCTGTATCAATGATTTCCTTTTGATAGCATTCATATTTTATAGCACTCTCCATTTTCTATGTAGATAATTTAAATCTGCAATTTATGCTCATATATTTTGTCAACCTAGCAAATCAATAATAATATATTGTTAATTCTAAAATTGAAATGTACAAATAAATTTCACAAAAAGATTTTACATTTGCAGTACTGCATTTACTGTAATACATATAATAAAATATGTATTTCCATTTATTATTCATAATAGAACAATGTCACATTTTATATGGATTAAAGCATTAAAACATCAGATGCAAAAAATAAATATGCTATTTATGGTTTCACTACCAGTACCCTGATTCCAAAGGCATATTTTATTCTGAGGACAACATCTTGACAGTGTGAGATATTAGAGTAATGTAAAGGGAATACAAATTGGAAAAAGGGCATTAAGGTTGGATTTTAAGAGACAGTTTAGTAGAGCATAGCAAAAGGTTACAGAGTAGGTACATTCTGAGGAAGTGGGAGTAATGAGTGTGGTTTTTTTTCCTTCCTTCCGTCCTCTTTCCTTTTGTAATGTCTGCTGAAAAAAAAAAAAAAAAAAAGCAAGCACACTGGGACATGAGTTGGAGAAGTTGATTGACAGGAACTCGCGATGGGCTTTTTCTTTCAGTACAGATTCAGGGAATCCTATCTGTAAGCAGAGGAGGTAGCCCATGGAGAAACATATTTAAAGATGTGAGAGAATTCTGAGTTGAGAAGCAGCATGATCTTTCTTCTCTCATTGTACTCTCTTGGGGATGTTCCAACCAGTAGTATAAACACGGCCTATTGCCAAAACCAGGAAGGAATTTTGCATACATGTGACAAGAGGATACAGATGGGTGCGGGCCACCCAGGGCTAGCAAAGGAGGTCATAAGTCCTGCTAAAGCCTTTGGAGTGATGCCTGTGTGAATGGCCTCGTGAACTGTGGGGTGGGGCACTTGGTAAGGAACTGTTCCAGTCCACTTATGTACAGCCCTCTGGGAGACAAACACTGTCCCCTGGTGGCTGTCATCCTTGGGAACTACTCTGTAGGCTAGCTTTGTCTACTACTTTTGATGAGACTAAAAGAGAACTCTTCTCTAAAATGTTTCATGGAGAAAATGAGAATATAGAGACCTCATGCCCATACCTCGATCTAGAAGCTTCGTCTTACCAACTCTCCTGCTGTGGCCTCCTGGAGAAGAAACTGTTGCTCCCTGCCCACCTATCACGGCCCAGGAGACCCAGCAGTCTGAGCTGCATCTGGGACTTAGAAAACCGACACTGAGTTCACAAATCATTAAAATAGAGGATGAGTCTTTCAGGAGGACATAGTGGCTTGAAGTCAATTTGAGAAAAGACAGTTTAGGAATAAATACTATAGAGGAGTTGAAAGTTAATGGAAGTTATTTCAGTCATAACCTTTAGCGATATTGTGGTTGTGGTTCCACATCACCGTAATAAAGCAAATATCACAACAAAGCGAGTCACACAAATTTTTTTGGTTTCCCGGTACATATAAAAGTTATGTGTACACTATACTGTAGTTTACTAAGTGTGCAATACCATTATGACTAAAAAAGTGTACATACCTTAATTTAAAAATACTTTATTGCTAAAAAATGCTATCATCTGAGCCTTCAGTAAGTCAGAATCTTTTTTGCTGGTGGAGGGTGTTGCCTCAATGTTAATGGCTGCTGAGGATCAGGGTGGTGGTTGCTGAAGGCTGGGGTGGCTGTGTCTTAAAATATGATGATGAAGTTTGCCACATCAATTGATTCTTCCTTTTACAACAATTTCTTTGTGGCATTTGATACCATTTGATAGTATTTATGCACAGCAGAACTTTCAAAATTGGAGTCAGTCCTCTCAAAACCTGCCACTGCTTTATCAACTAAGTTTATGTAATAGTCTAAATCCTTTGCTATCATTTCAACAATCTTCACAGCATCTTCTCCAAGAGTAAATTCTATCCCAAGAAACAACTTTCATTGTTCATCCATAAGAAGCAACTCCTCACCCAGCATTATCATTAGACTGTGGCAATTCGGTCACTTATTCAGACTCCACTTTTAATTCTAGTTCTCTTGCTGTTTTCACCACACTTACAATGACTTCTTCCATAGAAGTCTTACAGCCCTCAAAGTCATCCATGAGGGTTGGAATCAACTTTTTCCAAACTCCTGTTAATGTTGATATTTTAACCTCTTCAATAAATCATGAATATTCTTAATGGTGTCTAGAATGGTGAATCCTTTCCAGAAGGTTTTCAATTTACTTTGCCCAGATCCATCAGAGGAATCACTATCTGTGGCAGCTATAGCCTTACCAAATATATTTCTTAAATTAAAAAGCAAAACAAAACAAAAAACTTGAAAGTTGAAATTACTCCTTGATCCATGGGCTGCAGACTGGACATGGTGTTGGCAGGCATGAAAACAATATCAATCTCATTGTACATCTCCATCAGAGCTCTTGGGTGACCAGTTGCACTGTCAATAAGCAGTGATATTTTGAAAGGAGTCTTTTTTTCTGGGAAGTAGGTCTCAAAAGTGGGCTTAAAATATTCAGTAAACCTTGTTGGAAATAGACATGCTATCATCCATTTGTAGAGCACAGTTAGCATAATTCTTAATGGCCCTACAGTTTTCAGAATGTTAAATGAGCATTGGCTTCCATGTAAAGTCACCAGCTGCATTAGCCCCTAATGAGACAGTCAGCCTGTCCTTTGAAGCTTTGAAGCCAGGCATTGACTTCTCCTCTCTAGCTATGAAAATCCTAGATGGGACCTTTTTTCAATATCATTCTGTTTCTTCTATATTGCAGGTAGGTTTTTTAATATAATCACCTTCACTAATTATCCTAGCTAGACCTTCTGGATAACTTGTTGCAGCTTCCACATCAGCACTGGCTGCTTCGTCTTGCACTTTTATTTTACAGACATGGCTTCTTTCCTTAAACCTCATGCACCAACCTCTGCAAGCTTCAAACTTTTCTTTTGCAGCTTCTTCACTTCTGTCAGCCTTTGAAGAATTGAATAGAATTAGGGCTTTGCCCTGTGTTAGGCTTTGCTTTAAGGGAATGTTGTGGCTTGCTTGATCTTCTATTTAGACCACTATAATTTGCTCCATACCAGCAATAAGGCTATGTTGATTTCTTATCATTCATGCGTTCATTGGAGTATCACTTTTAATTTCCTTCAAGAACTTTTCCTCTGCATTCACAACTTGGCTGTTTGGCAAAACAATCCTAGCTTTCAGCTTGTCTTGGCTTTCAACATGCTTTCCTCACTAAGCTTAATCATTTCTCGCTTTTGATTTAAAATGAGAGATGTGTGATTATTCTTTCACACACAAAACTTAGAAGCTATTGTAGGGTTATTAATTGGCTGAATTTCAATATTGTTGCATTTCAGGAAATTGGGAGGCCTGAGGAGAAAGAGGGAAGTGGGAGAATGGCCAGTTGGTGGAGCAGTCAGAACACATACAACATTTATTGATTAAGTTTACTATCTTATATGGGCACGGTTCTTGGAACCCCAAAACAATGACAATACTAACATCAAAGACCGCTAATCACAGATTATCATAACACATATAATAATGGTGCAAATGTTTGAAATATTGCAAGCATTACCAAAATGTGACACAGAGTGAACAAAAGCTGTTAGAAAAATGGGACTGATAGACTTGCTTGATGCAAGATTGTCACAAACCTTCAATTAGTAAAAAACACAGTATCTGCGAAGTGCAATAAAACAATATTGAGCAGGAGTAATCGCTCTGCTCTGTAGAAGTTTCAAGGCATGAGTTCATCTGCATAGCTTCTGCTTTTCCATGGTCAGCTTTTGTTCATGTACCATCAATTAGCCATGATCAAAAATTGACATTGCCTGGTAGTTAACACTTTCCTGAGTCCCAAAACACTTTTATTTCCAAGTTGAATCCTTATTTATTTTCATATTTTATGTGACCTCAATATAAAATCTGAAGTACGTGAATTTATAATGATAATAATATATTCAGGTAGAAAGTAAAAGCAAAGCCCAAGACAAAAAAAAAACACACTAGTTTTCTCATCAATAAAATGAGAATAACCATACTATCTAATTCTTACAGTTATTATGTGGATAAACATATACATATCTTCTTAAAATTAATTAGATGGCATAAATGGTCAGTTCTATTGTAGATTTTTTTTTTCACTTTTATAGTACTCATTGTTACTCAATGATATCTTATGAGATAGAACTGGTTTCTTTTCTTTTTAATTTGAAATATTTTATACATGCAAAAGGGTACTATATAACACATATGTAAAGTATAAAGAAGAATAAAATATCATGAACCTACCACTCAGCTTAAAAAATAAAACATCTCCACTACTTTTGATGCCCAGATTGGGAAAAATTTCATATCTGCATGGAAAAAATATGTATTTTCCCATTGTTTCGTCTACTGGACAGATCTATACATATATAAACTTGTTGATTGTGTTGTTCCAGTTTCCTCTATCATTTGTTTTTGATCTGTCTGGTCTGTCAGTTACAGAGAGAGCTGTGTAAAAATATCTTGCTGTGAAGGTAGATTTCTCTATCGTAGTAGTTTCATTAATTTTGGGGGCTTTATTATATGTTATTGTATGCATTCAAGTTTAGAATTGTCATATACAACATGCAATGAATATTTTAATAGTAGGTTACCCTTTTTATCTTTAGTAATGTTTTTTTGCCATAAATATACCTGTTTGTTACTTTGTTAATCTCTCACTGGGGAATATTTTTTCATCCCTTTATGTCAAACATTCTGTGCCTTTACAGTTTGGTTATAACTCCTCTAAACTTCATTTAACTAAATTTTAAAAATCTAAAGTGATGATCTCTGTCTTTTAATGAAGCTGTAGTCCATTACACTTACTATGATTCCTGATGTGTTGGATTGTTTCTACCATCGCATATAATAATTTCTAGTTGCGCTGCTTTGCCTATATTATTTGTTTATCTGTTTGTTTCAAGTCTTATCTTCTTTGGAATTTTTTTTTCTCATTCCATGTTTTTCCCTCAACTCGTCTGGGTATTATGTACTCTGTTTCAGTTACTTTTGTTGGCTACCTAACTAAAATTTTACAAAGGTTCAAACATGTTCTTGGTCTCAGAGCCTCAGTATATGTGATTACAGCAGCTGTTAACTTCAGTGTTATGTTATCTCTCTGAATTACTGCTCCTATTTCATTTTTCTCTTGTGAGGATCTCCATACTTTTCCTCCAGCTCAAACACAATTTTAAAGTTATTTTTTTAAGTATTTTTTTCAGCATGTTGCAGCAGTAGAATTTTTCATGATATTTAGTCCTCAGTATGTAAATGTATTTATTTATTTATTTTCTCAAAATGGAATCAGGAAAAAATATATATATATGGCTTTTTATTCAGCAAATATGTATTGGCTATTGTTGAGAAGGTATATGTCTTTACTATTTTGTTAACCTGTGCTTTTCTACTTGTATTTACTGGTATTTACTGTTTAGTAGTAGAGAGGAGTCATTTACAGAAATAGTAATACAATACTATATGGTAAAATAAAACAGAAACAAAAAGTAGCCTATGGATGACCAAACGAAATATGTGGGGACAGAGTCTCAGAGAGCAGTTTCCAGGCTCTCGGCTTCACATGGAAAGGTGCTGGCTCTGGTAGTAGATGGCCATCAGCTGTGACTAGTTGGCCATCAGCTGTAATGAGTTAGCCAATTAGCCTCTGATATGACTGCCGTGGCTGAGCTAGCAAGGGCGGATTGTAGTTAGCAAGGGGTTGGTTAGTTGGTTGGCAGAGAGGCGGAGAGTGGGTTGCGGATTGTGTGGCTCCTGCTTCCTGCATCTCCAACCCAGCTGCCAGTGAGAATATAGTGGTATGACCCCCCCATCTATGGCTCCGTGGGTGTTACTTTTTGTCCTCACCATATCCTGTGTTCTTGTGTGGGGAGCGGGACTAGAGACCCTGCATGACAAAATACTATGAGAGTGCAGTAGAATAAAGGTTTCTTCTCAGGGATCAGTGCCTTGCACGTGTATATTGTAGAAAAGTTTTCCTGAAATAGATATCCTTTTTTTGGATTGGGCCCTATGGGATGGATAAAAGTCCTTTATGTTTAAATTAAAAAAACAAAACAAAAGGAGACTTTGATTTTCAAATCATTATATCTTACTAAATCAGGAGTTATCATTTGATCCACAGACCAAAATCTGGTCTGCCATCTGTTTTGGTAATAAAGTTTTATTGAAACTGTGGGGACAGAGCCGCAGAGAGCAGTTTCCAGGCTCTCGGCCTCACGTGGTAGGGTGCTGGCTCGGGTAGTAGATGGCCGTGAGCTGTAATCCTTGAGCCATCGGCCACTAATATAACTGCCGCGGCTGCGCTGGGGAGTAGAGTTGAGGAGAGAGTCTGTCGGTTGGCAGAAAAGAGAACAGCAGGTCACACGTCGTGTGAATCCAGCCTCCAGTGAGACTATAGTGGTATGACTCCCCTACCTATGGCTCCGTGGGTGTTCCTTTTTGGACTAGCCACATCCTGCGTTCTTATGTGGGGAGCGGGAGCAGAGACCCCGCAGGCCGCCCCGCGTGACAAGAACATAGCCATATTTATTATTATACATATTATCTATACTACATTCATACTACAACAGTAGAGTTGAGTAGTTGAAACATAGATTATATGGCCCTGAAGTTCCAAAATATTTACAATCTGGCCTTTTACCTTAAAGTTTGCCAACATCATATTAATCATGTTGTATATTACAAAATAAGTTTATAGGGAAGCTTTTTCCTTAGCCTAGCTTTTTCCTTCTCATTTATATTTACTTAAGTAGATTTGATTTAGTGGTTCTCACAGTAAATATTTATTCATGGATTCCTTCTATGCTTAGAGTTTATTTCTGTTTGTTTGATTCGAGATATTTCCTTACTCCCACTCCTTAATAATTATTTTCCTTAATAGAAGCTTTAAGATTTACAATGCTGTTTTGTGTGGTTGCTTTTGAAATAATAAATAGCCCCAGTTCTTTTCTGTCAACTTGATCCTAGATTAATGGTATTTAAATTACAAGAAATTTAATGTATCAAATAACTTTAATAAATTGATCAGCTATTCTTCATTTATTAAATAGAATATCACTATATCCTTCTATGAACTGAAATTAGCTGACCTTTAAATTGGAAAGGGTTTCAATTTAAACTACTTTATGTGATAGTGCAAGTAGGTGTGCTTTAATTATGGTAATCAAATAGGGAAAAAAGTGTAAATTGGATAAGCAGGAAAAGGATTTCAGAATTTTAAAAGTAATCATTAAACTTCTCAAAGTATGTTAAAAGGAAAACTTAATGAAGTCCCAGTATTTGGCCTTAATTGATTGTTTCCAGAGAGTACCAGTTCCCAACAGTTACCCTAGATGTGGAGAATCCAGCTAACTGCCTGAATTGACAACAGCTTGTGTGTACCCTGTGTCCTAGGGAACACTCACATCTAGCAAACAAGCTCAAATACACAGATACATTTAATTAGCCACTTTCTAGGAGTTTCTCTTTTGTTGTAACAACCAATGACTGTTGGCTTGGCCTAGGACGACTTTCTCAATTCTTATTTACAAAACTAAGGCATCCTTTCACTGGGGATTCACTGGATGTCCTAATGTTCTCTACAGAACAGTAAATGGTTTATATCTGTAACAATTTAGGATTGAGGGATTTGGACTAATGAGGAGGGGAGGAGACTTGAATCATATTAAATGTGAATATTCTTACGGGATGTGGTTTGCCTCAACAGCTTTGGTTGCCCTACCACCAGTATTTATCAATAAAGAGTAGTAGCAACCCTTATACCTATAACCTGGGATAGGTCAAGCAAAAGTGGGGTATGTAAAAATCTGAGAATTTGCAAGGTGTGGTTTAGAACTTTTAATGTGACTCAGAAGAACTAGCAAACTCAAATATAACATATAAGTGAACATTCTGTATACTGTATGAAATAGTTGATACAAAATAAATGGTGTCCAGGAATGGGGCTTAAGGAAGATTTTATGGAAGACAGATTGCCTAGCAATGTAGTCTTTTTCCAAGTATGTATCATGTTTAAATAGTGAATCATAAAATTAATTTACTGAGACAAACTTTTTAGAAATTGTATAGTATTGAACTTAGAATAAGACAGGAAATATCAGAGTACATCCTATGTAGTCAGGCTAAGTATCTTATATAAATTTTGTTTCAGTTGTGTACGAGTGTAAAGTACTGAGTCCCAGTTGAAATGCTTTGAAAGACACCTGTCTAAAAGAGGTAGAGGGATGGAGTAGATACATAAATTCCACTGTTGGGAACAAACAGTGATCATATAGAGTCTACTTACACATGGTCCAGTGCAAGTAAGCAAAATTAGGACTAATAGAATGCATGTGAATACATTTCTTACCTTTGGAGGTAAAATTAGTGGGGCAAGTTTCTTTGTATGTGTTGCCTTAGTTCAAATAGCTGTACTTTTATCCTGTTAGACAAAACATTGTTTTTGTCTCCCATCAAATAATCTGCTACCATTTTTCTCTTTTGCCAGGAGATTGCATCAACAATTTGAAAGTTATAAAGAACAAGTGAGAAAAATAGGGGAAGAAGCACGGCGTTACCAAGGCGAGCACAAAGACGATGCCCCGACTTGCGGAATCTGCCATAAAACCAAGTTTGCTGATGGGTGTGGCCATCTCTGCTCCTATTGCCGCACCAAATTCTGCGCCCGCTGCGGAGGCCGCGTGTCCCTGCGATCGAACAACGTGAGTACCGCGTGAGCGTGAGCGAAATTCTGCATGCGCGTGCAAACCCGTGTGCTTCCCAGGCAGAAACAACACAAGTGGCTTCGAAAGCAGACACAGGCCTAAATGTACACATTAAGGTGCTCCTCACCCATTTTGTGCTTTTGTTTTTCATAAGATTCATAGTAGTGGAGCAGTGATGAAAAGAATTCATAAAAACATACTTTGTAGATGTGTGTATTTTAATAAATGATTCCCATTCAAAACCAATAGATTACCTGTAGGAGTAAATTTATTTTTGGAAGAGTGTAGTAACTGTGGATTTAGAATCATGAGTTGTAAAACTCTTGAAAGTTGTTATGGCCAATTCTTGTAGAAAAACAAAACAAAATCTAGTTTCTACAGCATTTGTTTTGGATGGAAGGAAGGTAAAATTCAAGGTGAACTGTGCGGCATTGAATTTAATCCAGGATAATAATATATAAAACCAGGATCAGCCTCAGTGAGAGTAATTTCACACTGACGGTTGTGTTAAAGGAATGTAGTGCTAAATTTATCTTCTGGGAATTATTCATATATTTAGAACATGTTAAAATACTTTTTTATTTTTTTAATATGGAGGTTTATGCACTTACTTTCTTCTCTTTGAGATGTAGTCTCACTTGATACAGTTTCCTTGGTTTAGAACAAGATAGGAAATATCTGTGTAGTTAGGCTCAGCATTTTGTATGAATTTTGTTTGTTATATACACACATGAGTGTAAAGTGTTGAGTCCCAGGTGAAATGACTTGAAAGCCACCTGTCTAAAAGAAGTAGAAGTATGGAGTAGCTACATAAATTCCACGGTTGGGAACAAAGTGATTATATAGAGTCTATTTATACACGCACGGTTCAGTGCTAGTAAGCAAAATAAGAGCTACTCTTTCACTATACCAGTGCTTTAAATATAATTAATTTTTGAGGCACTAAAGTGTTAATGTAAAATATTCAATATTATAATTTATGAAACACTAGATTAATTCTGATAAATATTTAGTTTGGAACACATTTTAATGTACTTAATTCTATCCCCAATGTTAGTACAGTTGAATTATTTATAGGGATGTCTGTGTGAGTTTTCTTTGATACAGGTCTGCAATGTAGTATAGAAGATTATCATACACCTAAAGAATTCCCATTGTTTGTTTAACAGATTTCTCATATCATCTAATCACATATAGAATTTGTTTTAATACAAAGTTCTATTTAACAATAAGAGTGCTTTAAGCACTCTTGATGTTTTCCTAATTTGGAAAATCACAGTTAAAATTAAAATGAGCTTCTCAGTCAACATTGTATTATTTTGTAGTGTATTTGAGTTGGAAGTAGAGTATTCTAAAATCTCTTCCAGTGGAATTAAGATGTTCAGTGAAATAGATATATTATTATATTGTAATATGAGTCTACTACTACCTTTGTGGACTTGGGAAAATAATTAATTTCTCTGAACAACAGCTTCTTTACCTATGAAAGTGGATAGTAATAATTACTTCTTGTGGTTATGAAAATTCAATTAAAATAATTAAAATTAGGTATTTATCATATGCATATTTATTTCTTGTTTTAGGTTTTATACTTATGGCATATAAGGTTTTTTTTTCCTTCTAAAAGTTATTTGTTTTAATTAATCCTCATATGCTACCGTAAAGCCTTTCTAGAACAACCTTGGGTTAAGATAGTGTCTGGAACATAAAAAGTGCACAAGACCTATTTGTTAATTTCCCCTTCTTTATTATTCTTAAATATACTGTTTTGGAGTGAATTCTCACAGATGAGACCTAGAAATTATATTCAAAATATTTAATAACCCATGTGGTAAGGGTACAGTTCACTCTGAAAAGTTGATGGCAGTGAATAGTAGAGTGAATAGGTTGAGTGTTAATCCTGGCTGAGTGCCCATAGCGGTTGAATGTGTTTAACTTCCTATTGTGTTTGAGGCAAAGCAACAGAAATATGGTTAATTATTGACGTATTAAAATTATTAGGGTGAAAGTTGTGTTTTAAAAAGGAGAGGTGTTTAAAGGAAATTGAGCTGGGGATAATGCTTTGGAGCAGATACCCAGGCCTAATGTATTAGTAGTTCATCCATTTTTACTAAACCCATCCAATTATGGGAAAAAATATTCAAAAGAATAAAAGAAAAGAAAACACAGCTTAGAATATTTAATCTTGAACATAAGATAAAAAGTTGGGTAAAGTTGGTTTTTCTTGTGACTTGTAAATGTTGAAATGTATAATATGTTATTACAAATAATTATTTCTTATGGAATAATTTATGGTTAAAAAATATTTCTTTTCTCAATTTTATTTATTACAAACATTTCCTATTCTTAGATTTTTCCAATTTGTAACTACAAATACTTTAACAGTAATTTGATAAAATTATTCATACAATTTATATGTATTTTAATATCTCTTAATAAAAGATATACAAAATATGATAGTGAATTAATCTTTCTTTCTGAAGAATGGTTTAAATGTAGATTTAATAATCTAAATTCTAAAAGTTTCAGAAATAATGGTGCCCAACTTTTGTATCTAACATAAAACAGGATCGATATATATGCATTTTCAATGAAGGATTGTACAATAATTATTTCGGGGGAAGAGTAAGCATTTACTTTTCAATATACCCGTGTTTCAACACTTTAAAGTGACGTATAATTGTTTTCTTCAAAGTCTGTTTATTAATATATGCCTTGTTTTTGTTTTTCTCTTCCTCTTTTTCTTCTCTCTTTACTCTGCTTCCTTGGATGCTTTCCCAAAGGAGGACAAAGTGGTTAGAATCCATGATTTCTTTTCTATTATTTGTTATTATAATGTTGTGAACTTTATTAAGTGAATGTTTCACCTAGTGTTGTTAATCACTGTATTTCACAAAGAAATTATATGCTAGGAAGAGCTCATTTCCAGTTCTCATGGGAAAAATAATAAAATGAACATCGGAGAACATTACAGAGTTTTATATTCATAGGTAAAGTTTGGGTAGTTTGAGCTCATGGGAATGGTGATATTTTAGTATAATTTAAATCATGAACTTATATGTGCTCTTAGCTCTCTGCGTTTTGATGATGATTCCATCTGCTGTCAGATACAATAATGTCTGAGGGACTCTACCTTTCTCAGCACTCAGGAAATGCATAGGGAGATAATTTGAAACTTTATTGCAGAAGAAATGGAATGAAGTGATTTGGTGGAGAGAATGGATCTAATTAAAATCAAGAGCTTAAAAAATGACGTTTCTATAGAACACAAGTAGCAGAGTTGTCACATTGATCCACATTATACCCTTCTTCTCCCTCATGCATAGAAATCACTCCCTGGAAGAGTGAAAGGTCCCTTTTAACTCTTATCAACTATAGAAACTACAGAGGCTGTCCTCAGGAAGATAGGATCTTAGTGGAACCTTCAGTCAGCCTCTCCTTTGTATACACACTGTACACTTTCATTTGGTCTAAATTACAATTTCACCAAAGCTCACTGACTCCCCAGTATGACACTGAGGCAATGTTGGGTTCAAAATATCCACTCAGCTGCCTTTGTTCAATGTTTTAAAGTTTAAATGATGTACCATAGTGCATATGGCTTTAAATTGAACACCAATGTATGTGTTTTAAACTTGATGCAAGTATGTTCATCAGTTTTTTCCTAGAAAAAGAAATCAGGTTGAAAATGATATAGTGTAGTTTGTTTTCACTAAATATGTTTGCCTGGACCATTTGTGGTATGTAAGATCATTTTAGGGGCTATTATTTTAATGCAATAATATACTGTATTAGAAAAAAATGTAACTTGTCAATCACAACTTTGGTTTCATTAATATGACTTCAGATGAGTGTATATTTGAAAAGTAGATAATTTTCAGGTCCTTTAAAGAATAAAAGTTTAGGTAAATACTGCTGGTGTTATGCAGACTTAGTGTGAAGACTTCAGCTACTGCTGTAGCGCTGGCCAGACTCACTGTCTCTTTGACAGCATTTCCCACAACGGTCGGTTATCTGTGTTCATTATGATCACTGACAGTATAATGAGAATCCAGGTGGACTCTGTGGTCCTCAGGCTAAAAATAGGGTGGAAAGACCTACAAAATGCAATCACTTTCAATCATTTTCTTCTCTTTGATTAGAATGCATATATCTACCATTTATTTTTAAGTACTTTGTCATAATTTCATTAAAAACCCCTTTAGCCTGTAGAGGTCATTCAATAAATTGCCTTTTCAGTCCAAGGAAACTGAAGCCAGATTTCGTCTTTACTTGTGTTAAAGAGAATAACTGAGTTTTAAGCAAAATACTTGATTGCTAGTTCTTTCCCTATTCCTCTGAGCTCTTTTATTTTAGGTAGAAAAATTACAATTTACAGATGCGTGTGTGTGTGCGCGCATGCACATGGGTGCACGTGTTGGTAAGAATGCAAAGGGAAGAAAATGAGTATGAATGAAACTTTTCTGAAAACAATCTCCACCTTGATCAATGTAATAATAATGAATTCTTCTTAGTCTTAAGTTAGTGAATAAATGAGATGAAAATACTAGTGTATGTGATATGAATACCTAACTTAGCTAACATATAAATATTTCCTTTATTAAGTCCAGCAAAAAGTAGTAATGATCGCATATTTTGTTGCCCGGCGGTATTTTATTTTAAAACTTCACCCTTAGCCTAAATCAAATCCAGTAATATCTTGGAAGATTGTGTACTTGCTTATAAACAAAATGGCTGTCATAAAGAAATCGCTTTGCATTTGATATATATAATAGCTGATAGTAGGAGAGTGTACAAATGCATACTCTCATAGGTAGAATTTTGATTATTTACTTCATTTAAAGTCATCTCCTATGCCACAATATATAGGAATACTGCAAAATTCTCCACAGCCAGTTTAAATTGCTTTTGTCTTTGTTTTACTATTTGGTGGCAGAATATTGAAGTTAGAGAACTGTGATAACATTAACACTTTGCTGTTAGTAAACCAGCTGAATTGAATCCTCCAAATTCAATTCCTTTGGGATTTCCTATAAATTATCATCAGTATTTCTTTTTTGATGGAGGTAATTGATTTATGAATATAGCAACTAAAAATGAACTTGCTACAGTTCTAGTTAATCTGGAAAAAATTATTTATTTTTTTTCCAGTTGCAGTTGACATCCAATATTCTTTTATATTAGTTTCAGATGTACAACATAGTGGTTAGACATTTATATAATTTATGCAGTGATCCCCCCGATTAGCCTAGTACCTACCTGGCACTACACATAGTTGTTGCAACATTATGGACTTTATTCTCTATGCTGTACTTAACATCTCGTGACTATTTCATAACTACCAATTTATATTTTTTAATCCCCCATTTTTCACCCAGTCCTCCAATCCACCTCCCCTCTGGCAACCATCAGTTTGCTCTCTGTATCTATGAGTTGTTTGTTTATTTTGTTCTCTAGAGTCTATGTATAAGTGAGATCATAGGGTATTTGTTTTCTCAGTCTGACTTATTTCACTGAGCATAATACCCTTTCTAATTAATCTTTATTTTCACAATAAGTGTCAGGTTTTATACATTAAGAGTATTTTGTACTAAATGTCAGCAATATTCTGAAAAATAGAACCCTACCATTTTTTTATTCTTTCAAAATGTTAAAGTTGCACATACCTAACTTTTAAACATGTGTAAAAACTACTTTTTATATCAAAATTATAACTAATGAGGTACCGTGTTTACAGAGTCATGATTTTTTTTTTAATTAAATTTTACTAGGGTGACAATGGTCAACAAACTACATAGGTTTCAAGTGTACAATTCTATAATACATCGTCTATATATCACATTTTGTGCTCCACACCCAGAGTCAGTTTTCCTTCCATCACAGTATATTTGACGCCCTTTACCCTCTTCTACCACTCCCCCACCCCCGACCCCCGCTCCCTCCTTACCCTCTGGTAACCACTAAACTGTTGTCTGTGTCTATGAGTTTTTATTTTCCTATTTACTTGTCTTGTTCCTTTGTTGCCTTCGGTTTTATGCGCCACATATGAGTATAGCCATATGGTTCTTGACTTTTTCTGTCTGACTTATTTCACTTAGCATAATAATCTCAAGATCCATCCATGTTGTTGCAAATGGCAGTATTTCATCTTTTCTTATGACAGAGTAGTATTCCGTTGTGTATATATACCACAACTTCTTTAATCATATAGTTAAGGACCTTTGGTTTTTTCCATGTCTTGGCCACTGTAAATAAGGCTGCAATGAACATTGGAGTACATATATCTATATGGATAAATGTTTTCAGATTTCTTTGGATAGATACCCAGGAGAGGGATTGCTGGGTTGTATGGTAAATTCTATTATAAATTTTTTGAGGATACTCCACACTGTGTAATGGTTAGCACTCTGAACTCTGAGTCATGATTTTTTTAAACTGACTCCTCATGATTTTAATTGGTGTTTGTTTTTAGAGATAATGCTAAATGATATGTTGATGAAGCATGCATGGTTTTGTAGAAAAAGCTCATAAAAGTTACGAGTTGGGTGGAATGGGACAGTGCTGAGTTTATCAAGTAACTGTTCCTATCATATGTGTAAGCTGTTATCTGTGGAATAATTGATTCTTAACAGCATAAAGAAGCATTTTACCTTTGCAGACTTTGTTTTTAAATACCAAAATGATGATTTTTGTTTTTATCTCTCACTAGGGTTACATAAAGACGAGTAAGCCAGTAGAATCATAACGCTTTTTTAAATGATTTGCATGGTTGCATGAATCATTTTTTCTTACTGTAAAAAATCTTCTCATAGTTATCCATATTTAGTCCATGGCACAATGTGAAGCATATGATCATAATTTTCAACCTTCAATCTTTTGAAAAAAGCAACTATAAGAGTTTGCCTGGACCCACATTCATTCTCTCTCTCTCTCTCTCTCTCTCTCTCTCTCTCTCTCTCTCTCTTTTCTAGATACTTTGATGATGAATTTCTCAGCAAAAAAAAAATTTAAAAAAAATGAAAGTTCTATTAGAGATTCTCCCCAGAAATATAATATAGGCCTAAGTGGAAAGTTTATAAATATAGATAAAAATATTAATAAGGAAATGATACGGTGCATAAAGAGGAGAACTTTCTCTAAGCAATTTAATTGATTATATTTCTCAAGGTGTCTCTTCTCATTTTGTTGTGATTGCCGTAGAGGGGAATTAAACATCAAGTTGTAAAAACTTTTATGGTAGGTGATTCAGAAAATTGCAAATCTTTTATTCCAAATCTGTTTTTCAAGGGCATGGAATTGTAATCTCTTGCATTTAGCTTTACTATTCTGGAAATGTTTGCTAATACTCAATAATCATTAGCAAGTTTATAGTCCTGATTTTGCCCCCACTATCCAGATTATCATTTAATACACTTATAAAATCTGTTTATGGAAATCACAATTTCACAAACCAACCAGTATTCAATGCAGACGCATAGTAGCACTAAGGGAGTTGGTGCCAGGGTTTAGAAAAATAGCCTTTTCTATAGAAGGAAGCTTTCACAAAGCAAAAGACGAAACCATGGTCCAACTTCCTGTTTTTTTCGTGAACATAAATTGTCAGATCTTTTGTTTATATACCAAGGAGTGGGATTGTGGGTCATATGATAGCTCTATGGTAACATTTTGAGGAACTGCCAAACTGTTTTCCCAAGCTGGTGCACAGCAATGTTTGAGGGTTCCAATTCCTCCACATTCTTGTCAATATTGGCCGCCCTTTTTAAAAATTATTATTATAGTGATCATGTTTCATGTGAAATGAAATGACATCTCATTGTGGTTTTCATAAAGCTGTTTTTAAGCCAAAGTTATCAAACTGGTTTGATATAACCAAGGACTCCCTTTGATTGTGTGCTTAGATTCTTGCATAAAAATGCTTCTAAGTTACCAACTTCTTGAGAATAGACTTTTTTTTTTAAGACTAGGATATTCAAAGTATTAGAAATTCAGTTTCTTTCTTCTCTGGGGATTCTCTATTTTTCTTATGTTAGAATTATGTAAGTATTTATTAATCTATATAAATCAATCAGAACAGGAGCTTTGTTAAATTTAAGGTAACTTGGAATCTATTATCTGTCAAGATTAGCTATCCCGAGGGTGCCCACAAAGTAAGAGAATTTTATCGCCAATTGAAAAGACTTTTTTTCATATATGCAGAGAGAACTTGCAGCTTTAGTTCTGCCACTGAGCCATAGGTTCAAAATTAACCCAGAAGTTCTAGCTCAGACTTTAAAGGACTGTTCTTTCACTGTGTACAAGACATTTTCTTAGGTGATTTGAGCTTTTAGGAATGTGCAAATAGACACACATAAAGATAACCAGATTTTTTGTCTTCTGCCACCAGCCTTCAATATATCCCAGATATCTGCCATCCAATGATTCCCTATCATTGCTGTCACTAGTGGGGAATGTATTATTAGTGCAGGCACAAGTTTATGTTGTCTAATATTACTATAGCCACCCCAGCTCTTATGGCTGCTGTTTACACGGTATATCCTTTTCCATCCTTTTAATTTCATCCTGTTTTTAATCTTTGAATTTGAAGTTTGCTCATATGGAAAGTACAGACTTCGATCTCTTTTTTTTTTTTTTTAAACACCTGATAATCTCTGCCTGTTGATTGGATTTTTAAACCATTCATATTTAATGTTGTTGATATGATTGTATTTATGTCTCCCATTTAAGTTTCGTTTTTTATATTGATTTTTTGTTTTTCTGTTCCTCCTTTATGACTTTCTTTCGCATTAAATGACTATTTTCTAGTCACATAATTATTGTAGTGCTTATTTATTGTATTTTTTGAATACTTTTCTTAGTGCCTCCAGGGTTTCCAATACACATCTTAACTTAGCAGAATCTACTTCACATTTGCACTATCTTAATTCCAGTGAGAGATATAAATGTCAATTCTATATAGCTTTATCCCCCCTTTTGGTGTTATTATTGTTTTATGTCTATATATGTTACAAAAACGACGATGCATTGTTATGATTATTACTTTGTACAACTTTATGTTTTTTAAAGAAAACAAGAGAGGAAATAGGAGCAAATATATACTTATAAGGTGTCTTATATTGACTTGCATATTTACTGTTTTTGGTTCTCTTCCGCCTGTGGATTCAAGTTACCATCTGGTGTCATTTCCTTACTCTGATGCAGCATTGCTTCCACCTACTTCTTTTGTGCTGTTATTTTGTCAAATATGTTTGATTTCTATTTGTTACAGCATTAACAATACTGTTATATTAATATTGTGTCACATAATTTTTAAATCATTTAAGATAATAAAGGAGAAGAAATATGAGATTATACTTTTATAATTAGCTATATAATTATCTTTACCAGAATTCTTCGTATTTTCATCTGAATTCATATTACTGTCTAGTGTCACTTTCAGCATTCAGAACTTCCTTTATGTTCATATTTCTTTAAGATGAGTCTTCTAGCAATGGATTTTGCCAGATTTTGTTTATCTGGAAATGTCTTTATTTCATCTTCATTTTTGAAAGATAGTTTTGCTGGATATATGATTCTTGTTTGACAGTTTGTTTTTCCCTTCTTTTAGCACTTTGAGTATATTACCACTGCCTCTGACCTTCATTGTATTTTATGTCAGCTGTTTAGTTTATTAAGATTCTCTTGTACATGACGAGTTTATTTTCTCTTGCTGCTTTTAAGAAATTTTCCTTGCCTGTGGCTTTCAGCATTCGCTATGATATGTATATGTCTAAGTATGGATCTCTTTGTGTTTCTCCTAGTTGAATTCTTTGAGTGTCTTAAATATGTTTTCCATCAAATTTGGGAAGTTTTCAGCCCTTATTGCTTAGATTTTTTTTTTTTTTTCCTATCCCTTTCTTTCTTTCCTCATTATGACAACTCCCATTACTCATATGTTGGTGGCTCACATTTCCCTTAGGCTTTGTTAATTTTTATTCTTTTTTTGTTCTCTTTTTTTCATCAGATTACATAATCATTATTGATCTATCTTAAAATTCACTGATTTTTTTTCTTTTGCCAGCTCAAATCTGTTTTTGGGACACTGGTGAATTTTTTCATTTTGGTTATTGTAATTTTGACTCTGGAATTATTTTATTTTTAAAATAATTTATTTCTCTTTATTCTTTCTTTGATGAGACATTGTTATTGTAACTTCCTTTATTCTTTGGTAATTTCAAATTAGTGGTTAATGCCATAAATTAAATGCTTTTACACTTGACACATTTGATCATTTTACTCTTTCCTCTAAGACACATAAACAAACACAAAATCATGTAATATATAGTATGTTTTTAAATAATGGGGGTATTTAATGAAATATTACTTCATCAAACATCAATTGAATGATTGAAGTAATTGCTCTCTAATGCATCTTGAAATTATGTTGAAAATAAAAATATTTGGATTATGTACATAAACTCATTGTTGAACTGCAACTTCCTCATTGGTGAAGTAAGGTGTTGTGATAGAGAAAATGAAGGAATGACTTGACACAATTTAGTAAGTGCAAATGAACCAAAAATATACTTTTATAATTTATTTTTAATTAGTTTAGCACTTTTGAAATATTCTGCACAATTATTTCCAGCTTGTATTATTTCATGGAATTGTATTCCACACTGAAAGTTATGTTACTTATTCTAGGAAAAAATATCTATAGGTGGAGATTAAAAGTATAGCCAGAGAAGTTCAGAGATTTTCTATACGTTAAAATGTTGATACAATGTAGTTGAAAATCCAGAATGTCTGCCTCAGAGCTCGTGGCATTTAAAATAACATGTGATTAATTTTTTCCAGGACAATTCTCATGTTATAAACAGTCTCTGCTGTTTACAATACATTTTAAAGAGAATATTAAATCTTGTGTTTTATTTGTGGACATGTTTTAATTCCCACACTTTAATTGCCTGGATAACATAGAACATATTTTATTTTTCTTGGTGCTTTGTTCAGCATTTACCACAATGCTGCAAATTAAGTCAGCACTCCGAACTTTAAATGAATGGCACTTCTCTTTACATTTCCTTCCTCAATTATGTTTTTGGTTTTTTGTTTAATTCCCTGATTGAAACTAAAACATAATTTTGCATTTTAGCATATCTCTTTTCTAAAACAAAATCATTAGAGCCGTACTTAGTTTATTGTATGGAGTTGTCTCAATGGGAACCAACGACCTCTGGCTTGGCCTTCTCCACTCCATTCAGATTACATGGTACAGGGGAGATAATTTGGTCCCCTTTTTCTCACACAAGACTCTGGAAGATGCTTGCATTGAGAAGAATCAAAGGAGGATTCCTACAAGCTTTTCTGCTTAACTTAGTCCAGATATGATCCAACCTCAGTAGTGAATGGTGCATACATAAAGGATGGGAGCAGGTAGATTTTAATATTTTGGAGCATTCATTCAATATTTGCAAGTAATCTAGTTATAATTTCATGAATGCTTCTTAATCATATACTTCTTGGTTGGTTCTCTATTATTAACTATAGTGAATTTACTTCACTTTGTATTTTTGGTAGGCATACAAGTTTGGCTGAAAATCAGATACTTAGAGATACTGAAGTTTTTCAGTCATACATTAAATAGACAACACATTGACAATCTATGATATTATTAGAAACTGATTTCATCTGTTCTTTCCATTCTCTTTTATAAGAACTTTATTTTTAGAAATACGTGACCCAAATGCATTATGCATTACATTTTTATCATCATTTATAAGCCCATTAAAATATAAAACACTAAGTTGGCTTTGCAAAGTGATTATATTTGTTACAAACATTTGGGTTTATCTTTATTTAGCCTTTTCACTACTCTGTAGGACAGTTTTTTCCGCCACTTAGATTTTTGTTTAATGCATTAGAAAATATTTGAGTAAAAAACTGTAATATTATATGCTAATATGCTATTCTTCTATAAGTTACTGCGTGTTTTGTGATTTTTAAAATTCTTTTCACAGGTGTTGTATCTGTTTACTTTTATTTTAACAAGCTAAAACTGTGTAGTTCAATCTACTTAAGTAGGTGGCTATAGCACGTATCTAGTCTCCTATTCCTTATTCGATTGTGGGGTTATAGCCATTTAATGTATAGCATACAATGGAAATAACTTCCTACCACTGTAGTCGGAAGATCATTCATATCCTCAATTGCTAGTATTCAGATGCCTTTTCTTAACCCAAGTTTTTTGTTTGCATTCAAAGAAAGCCTTAAAAATCATATTTTTGAAATATCTAATTGCAAATTGTGATTATACATCATGCTTAAACATAGAATTAGAGATAATGGCTAGTGTAGGAGTAATTCTTAATGACAGAATGTAGCTGTATAATGCTGTATATTTTGCTTAGGGATTGTGTAAATCTTTTTCTATTCATACTTAATGCAATTTTTTGTGACATTGCTGAGATGACCACTGAGGCAATCTGGACTAAAGCAATGAACACTACAGTGAATACTAGAAAGTCTGTATTTAGGCACAAATCCAACCCATCTTCTAACAAGAGACACTGCCTTGAGCTATCTCTGCCTCAAGTCTTGTACAGAGAGAAAGAGCAATAGCCAAGACCAGACCCCTTACTGCTTAGCTTAAACTGTGGGGATCCTTATTAGGTTACTAACAGTAGTCATCAAGATGGGTTGTCACATCAGAATCTGTGATTCTGAGTGTAGGCTAAGATTTCATGAAAAGCAGATGAATGAGTATCTGATCAAGGGATCATTATCAGAACCCCAGAAAACTGGAAGTAGACCAAAGACAGCTTTACTATGTCCTATTATACTGATGTAACACAGAATGCTATTCCAAGAATTCATAACCTCATGATTTACTGTGTCTAACTTCCATATAATTAAGCTTTAGATAATTGTTTAATTTTCAGAATTTTCGTAATCTACAATGTTTAGCACATTTTTTTGTAAATAGCCAGACAGTAAATATTTTAGGCTCTATGGGCCTTAAGGTCTCTGTTGCAACTACTCAAATGTATGGAAACACATAGGTATGGTGCAATATAACTTTACTTATGGTTACTGAAACTTTACATAATTTTCATGTCTCATGTAATAGTGTTCTTCTTTTTCTCTCAGCATTAAAAGATGTAATTGCTATTCCTAGCTTCTGGGCCATTCAAAAAGACATGGCAAGCAAGAATTGGCCCACAGGCTGTAGGATACTGACCATGCTTTAGTACAATCTTTTGATCAATACTACCATTCAGGCCTGAGTAGAACAAAAGAAGTGGTTAGTCTAATTGCATTATTAATTTTATCTACTACATCTCTAAAAGTGTGTGTTTGTGTGTGAGAGATAATATAGTTTTTCATTGGCTTGTGAACATTAAATAAGATTATATGTCAGTGATTTAGCAAAATATCTGGCATATAATAAGCATTAATAAACTACATATTATATATAGCAATATATAACAATATATAATATATGCTTAAGTAGTTTTCTAATATATAATGCATTATATAAACTATTGAAAGAATTTATATGTATATATGTGTACATATAAATATCTATGATTATTTTTATTAAATCATGGATTCTTGAGTATGCAATTCAATTGGAATTATTTTTTATTAATGGAAATTGTTCTAAGAATTTGATGTGTGAATTTTAAAACTAACTGTATGATTAGCATTTGAAAAATGAAAACTCTTAATAGCTGATCATCAAAATATATAAATATTTTATTTTAAGAATTAAGATATCTATATTATCATAAAACAAACAACAAAACTGTTTCCTTAATAGTATGCTCGTTATAATGCATATCCTTCGAATTTACTCTTAGATTATTAAAATTTCATATAAGAATTGATAAATTATGACATCACCAGTTTAAAACGATGAGAAAGAGTTTTCAGGTGCATTTAGAAAAATTATCCCTTTACAGTTGCAGAGTACTATAAAACTATAAATGCTAAATTCACTTCTTTTTCTCTTTTAAGTGTGAGAGAATTGCTTTTCAATAGTGGAAAATTATTAAAAGTGCGTGTAAATATTTAGATTTCCTCTTTTTCTTTGAGTACTATGTTTCATCCATTGAATAACAAGTTTCATTTATAACATCTTACTAAAATCAGCACTGGTATTTATTAAAAATATGATTCCAGATTGTTTTTCCAGCTTACATAATTTTGAGAATCAAGATCTAAAATTCCTTTCCAAAGATTCTCTTTATGCATGTCTTGTAACTTCCCTTCTATCAGAGAGGAAACACCCATCCCAGTTCATTACACCTAATTAATAGAAAGACTTTTTTCCATGTTTTGGTTCATATTGATGGTATTGATGTTAAGTCCTTGTATTTGCCTCTTTTTAACAAAAAGAAAAAAAAATCAGACCACTTTTAATTGATGAGCTTCAATATCACTTCCCCAACTGTGATCTGCATTCTTTATTCATTTTTATTGGGGTGACATTGGTTGGTAACATTATAAGAGTTTCAAATATACACTTCTATATATTACATTGTTTGTTCACCACCCAGAGTCAGTTCTCCTTCCATCACCATATATTTGACCCCTTTTTCCCTATTCTACCAGCCCTTTCCCCCCTTGCCCTCTGGAAACCTCTATACTATTGTCTGTGTCTAAGAGGTTTTGTTTCTTTGTTTATCTTTTTTGTTTGTTGCTTTCAGTTGTATATACCATGTATGAGTGAAGTCATATGGTTATTGACTTTTCCTATCTGACTTATTTTGCTTAGTATGATAATCTCAGGATCCATCCATGTTGCCACAAATGGCAGTATTTCATATTTTCTTATGGCTGAGTAATATTCTATTGTATGTGTGTACCACATCTTCTTTATCCAATCTTATATTGAAGGGAACTTTGGTTGTTTTCATGTCTTGGCCGCCATGAATAATGCTGCAGTGAACATAAGGGTACATGTATCTTTACAGATAAATGTTTTCAGATTTTTGGGGTTAGATACTCAGAAGAGGGATGGCTGGGTTGTATGGTAATTCTATTCTTAATTTTTTAGGACCCTCCGTACTGTTTTCTATAGTGGCTGTACCAATTTACATTCCCATCAGTGGTATATATGAGGGTTCCCTTTTTTCCACAGCCTCTCCAGCACTTGTTATTACTTGTTGATGATAGCCATTCTAACTGGTATGAGGTGCATTCAGTTCCTTTTGTAGGCTAATACCAGTATATGCTATGAAGATTTCCTTTTTTCTAAATTTGTGTACTCTGTGATGTGCAAATATTCTGCTGAACTGTGTTCTATTTTTCACATTTTAGTAGTAACTGTGTAATGAGTACATGAAAATCACTTGAATCATCATAATTTCCTTCCATTAACTCAGTCCTGACTGTGAGATTTCATCCTATGAGATTAACAGGAAATTCAGGCTTAGTAATCACTGAGGTTTAATTCTCCTAACACTATACTTCCCTGACCCCTAGGGATGTGCCTTATGTATATACATGACCTTATGTATATACATACATGTATATAAAGGCCCCTCCAGTTTGCAAGTCCATGTTGGTGACTCTTGAAAGGTTTTATCGCTTACTTGGAGAATGAAAATCTTTGATGAAGCAGAGGGTCTGTGCTTCTGGTCCAGTTTGTAGGGAAATGAGATTTAAAAAAAAGTCTCCTCTCCACAAAGGTAGATGAGAAAGAAAACGGTTTTATTATTGAGTACACATTAAACCAGAATATACTGTGCATCACAGGCAATTCTCTAAGGGATTGAAAAGACAGAAAGAAATCTCACCCTTTTATATAGCCAGGCAGATACAACCCATTGCACATGTGTCCTCCAGATAAACAATAACTAGTCCCCAAGTAAGAGGACTTGATAGCACCGTTTGTCACACACAGTCTACCCTGAATTCATCTGGTAAATGGGGTGACCATCAGTGTTAGCTAATTGGCTTTATCCAAAGCTAAAGTGAGCCGCTCATACCTTTATGACAGGATGCAGTTTTGTAACTTTCAGGGAGGCACTGGAAGAAGTTAACCTCCTACTTTCCCACAGAAACCAAGAGAGGGGCACTGTTTTCCCTGATGATTGTATTTCAAAGAGATGGCTGTATGTCCTTTGGAAAGGCAGTACTGGGTCTTAAAGCTGGAAAGAGGCTTATTTAGTATTTGAAAACATTTATATCCATTTCAAAGAGACAGAGAAAGAATTTATGAGTTTTCCAAAGTAAATGCTCTAAGAAAAATGGTGTGGGGGAGTTTCTTCCCTTTCAACAGGGAGAATTAAACCTGTTTCTTTAAAAAAAAAAATTTTTTTTAAATGTATGGTTGCCCTTCCACAGCCTCCCTGCACCCACATACAGCCATACCCCTAAAAATTTGGCCACATGCCCAGGGCATTGCCAGCTAACCATGCCTAAGTCTCTGCTATCCCCAGGTCTGCTAACCTTCAGTCTCTTCAATACTGGGGATCCCCCAGGATTCCTCTCAT
This sequence comes from Rhinolophus sinicus, assembly GCF_036562045.2. Lineage (NCBI taxonomy): Eukaryota > Metazoa > Chordata > Mammalia > Chiroptera > Rhinolophidae > Rhinolophus > Rhinolophus sinicus. Next base: position 110,510,145 of record NC_133755.1, read on the forward strand.
AAAATCCAAAATGTGCTTTTTTAAATCGTATACACACACACACACACACACACACACACACACACACACACACATATTACTGAGACAAGAAAATCGACAATAGTCTGAATTGAATTTGGCTCTGGAATCTGAGGACAAAAACCACAGATTAATATCTAAATGAATTACTTTCCCACCATATTACTATCATTTTTGCTCCTTAAATCTTTTTTGAAGTGAACTGAATTGATCAGATTATATTCATTGCAGATTTGTGTGTGTATGTGTGTATAAATATTCCTTCTGTAACCTTAGCACAATATATGCTATTGAAATCTTAATTTCCATTTTGAGTATAATGTTCTCTCTTTAATATTTCCACATTACATGTGATAATTCCTTATCATTTTATTACATTAAATTAACTCATTAGAGTCTGTACCATAGCATAATTATTGCTCCCATCTCATTAATACCATTGAAAAATTTTAGATACTTCCTCCACATTTGAAATTTCTCCAGAATTGTTTTCATTATTCTGTGTTCATCCCTCCAGACTCCAGGAAGCCTATGAATATTTACCCTTCTTGCTCTAAAGTGATCTTTGATAAGTTAAACTTACCAGTAGCAAGTTCATATGTGGTTAAAGAACGATTTATATCAATCTGTCCTTATAAGATATTATCTGTGAAGTATTACAATATTCCATAACTACCTCAATAGCATGTGAATCTGTGTTCACAAATGGGCTACGGATTTAATTTGTAATAGAGCAGATTAACTTTCATTAAGAAATCGCCGTTTTGGGAGTGATGGTGGCAGTGACACACTGGGAGTTGGTCATCTTGGCTTGAGTTGCAGTCCTATGTCCTGGAAAAAGTCACAGCTTCTTTGGACTTAGTTTTCTATTTGAAAAATGACAGTAATATCATTTCACATTACCAACTGCTCAGAGCTGTTGAATAGATAAAAGTAGTAAGAAACTTCTGGTATTGGAAAACTATGCAAGTTTAAGTTTTGTTTTGTGTTTTTTGTTTGTTTGTTTGTTTGTTTGTTTTTTGGCACGGGACTCAGGTTTTAAGTATAACAGAAAGAGTCAGGTAGGTGAGCATTCAAGCATTAATGCAGTTGGCCCCTATTTGATTGTTTTTCTCTTAAAATTGATTAAACTATATTTCTTTTACTTATTGCAAACTGCTACAAAATGGATAGTTCATCTCTGTTAGCTTTTAATGCTGTAGTAAAATGGTTACTGCTTCCAACCATTACTTTATGGCTGGCTTCCCATATAGTTTCAAGAAGCCTTCATGAATTGTAGTCAGCCAATGTGGCCTGCACGTTCAGGCTACACAATTAGATTGCTACTGTGATTCCTCCTCAGGTATTATAATATATAACTCTTCTGTGGTTCCTCCTTTACAAGTTTTCTCTTCTACCCACATTATTTCAGGATGAGATCATCTTGAATCCTATAAAATAATTAGACAGAATTAAAAACTATTTCAACCATGTGATTTCAGTTATTAGGAATTTTTCAGATTTATTTTCAGTTATGCCAGAAAATAGTTTTATTTTTTCTTTATTTTTAATCTTTCTGGCTCTTTTGAATTTATAATTATTTTTTTCCTACACATGCTCATTATTTGTATTGGCCCAAACTCTCTGGCTGGGTGATTGTTTCAGAGACTTTATTTTTTAATGTGCTTAAATCACATTTACTTTTATGTGGTACAAGCCATTCCCAACTACATTATTTCTGAATTTATTATTTTGTACACGAGCTTTATTTTCCAGAGAAAAACATATTTTACTTTGTTTATATATTTATTCCTCTGCTGTGAGATTTGATTATTTTTAGGTCAATATTTTATCAATGTTATTGCCACAATTAAACATAAATTGTGTATATTCCACATTCGTTTTTTAAATAAAATATCAAGATAGAGCCTGATTATGGAAGTAGGTCATGATGATGGATAATCTTAGAGACATGTGTTTTGGGGATATTGTGCAGTTTGATGTACTAAATTCTCTTACAGCATCATCAACGTGATTCTGTTACAGGACATTTTTAATCTTAGTGCTTTTATTACTTTATGGTTTATTTTTCCTCAAATAACACATTATTTTAAATCATATTTTGGAACATATATCTGATACCATTTATCTTGTAGGGGCACAATTCTGTCCTACATACTATTTGGGAAGTTGTACAAAAGGGGCAAAGGATTGAAATTTCGACAGTCCCAGAGGAAAATACACTAAGCACTGCAAAAGAATATTTACAAACCCATATTAATATATAAAAGAAGACCAGACATTTTTCACAACAAAGAAATTGGCAAAATATTAAAACATAACCTTGAGGAAACCCCCCCAAATATGAAAATTTCCACATCATTATTTTGAAGAAATTTGAGAGTTCAGAAAAGCGCAAAGTTAAAAAGGAGAGTGTGTTGTAGGAAGGAAATAGGATTGATCAGTTTGGTTTCTCAGGCATTGATAAATTACCTACGGTATTCTTAATGTAACTGACTCTGTTGCTTTCTTTTAGAAAGATCTATCCCCAATATCTATTGATAATAGATATTATAATTAGAAAGAAGTTCATCAATATTTATTCTCAAAAATCAAGGGAGTTAGAATCCTTCTATACTGAGCGGAGTAGAAAATGGCCCAGTTTCTCCCTGAAGATAAGGGAATGATGGTCTAAATGTGACCAAATCAGCATTAGTGATAGCAGTAATACCATAATGGGAGTTAATTTGCAAAACATTTCATTTGCAAATATCACCAATTGTGGTAACATTTTTGAGCTAAGGTTTGTTGAGCACATAATATTGTTGCAGTCAGTGTTTTCTGGTGTGCATGTGTGTATGCATTTGTGTGTGTATTTTACATCCATATATTTTTATTTACTCACCTAGACAACTTTATTACTATTTCTATGTGACAGATGAGGAAACTGAGTCACAGCACAATTACTCAAGGTCATGCTTGACTTACTCCAAGCTTCACTTGGAGAAGGCTGGTAAGCAAAATGTGGATACTTTTAAAATCTAGGCCAATGCGAACAAATTACTTAAGGGGCTGATATAAATGTATATTTCTGAGTCCCATCCCCAGAAATTTTAATTCAGTAGGTTTGGTATGGGGCCTAGAAATCTGCATTTCTAAGTTTTTCAGGTGACGCCTATCCATGGACCACAGTTGGAGTAGCACTGATCGTTGTTGTATACTATCATTTTATATCCTAAACACAAAGTGTGATTTAGGAATAAAATCACATCCCATTTATCTAATATTCAGCCTTCTATCAACTTCACCCTTCTGAAAAACTGGTAAGAACCAGGAAGTAGTAAAAAAAATAATAATAATGTGGAATTTCATAAATAATTTAACCACAGTCAAACAAACCCATACTATTAATTCATAGGAGAGCCTAGTGTGCTTTTATTTTACCTTCAAGTTTATCAAATTGAATTAGAGGAAAAATGAGAGCCTTCTCTAGTTTATCAGGTTTTCTGGTGAGACGTATCTGGCAGTTTTAGCGTATAATCAAAACTAGAAAAACAGGCAAAAGAATTAAAAAATATAGTAGTCTGGATCAATGACATGCACAGTCCAGCTGACCTGTGCATCTCCGTTGGACTTGAGTGTTTATAATTTTCAGTGGTGGCAGCATAAGCAAGCATACCTGTTGTTATAGTGACAGCTCTAGGGAGAGAACAAAACATGGAATTTAGAGTCTAACAGAGTAATTTCAAATTCAAATCCTCTACTTGCTGGCTGTGGATGACACTAAGATTTCTCCAACTAAATTTTCTCATCTGTGAGGCAGTCATAGCAACTGCCTCCCAGGGTGAAGTAAATAAAACAGGTGGGCAAGTTCCCTAGCAGGATACCTAGCACAATAGAGATCCAAGTCTCTCCTCTTCTATCCTCCAAGTTCATGGAAGATGGAGAGGGTAGGGTATGCATCAGCTAGACCTGGGCTGAGATGCTGGTTGCATACTCATTAGCTGGATAACTTCAGAAGGCCATTTGAACTCTCAGTCCTCAGTTTTCCAATTTGCAAAGTGGAGTTAGTAATTTTTTTTTTTTAATTCCCTGGGCTACTATAGGAATTATTAAAAAAATACGTATAGTGTTTTGCTCATATTAGGCCTTCAATAAATGGTAATTGTAATGATTATATTTGTCATTCCTAGTACCTTACTTTTAAGACAATTTTGCAAGTGTGTTGTATATTTTGGAGGATTTGTATCCTACATAGAAAAACTTAAAATGAAACTGACAAAAACAAAACAAATCTTCAGGAGTTCAAGATAATATATTCATTATTGTCCTAGTTGTTTATAGTTTCATTTTTATAGGTTAATGTTTAAACCTTACCTTCACACACACAAAATCTATACTTTAATATTTTGAATTTTTCTTGTGATAACGTGTATATATATATATATATATATATATATATATATGGATATGTATATATGTATGTATGTATATGGATTTTAATTTGTCATACATTCTCAGTATTGTACATAGATTTATATCATTACTCTTAGAGTACTAGCTTATATACATTGATTTTGGGTTGCAGATTTGAGATCTTAAAAAGTTTTAATATGGATATTATTATCTAGGGAAATAGAGTTAAAAGCCTGAGATTAGAAGTGTAACGAAGTTAAAACCTAGTTTCCCTAATCATGAGTTTTGTAATTTAGGATTACCTACTTAATTATCTTGAGCCTGAGTTTCTCATTCATAAAGTGGGATAACATTCCCTACTCTCAGTATTTTAGGGGTGATTACTAACATTTATAACATGCTAACATGATACACCATATAAATTCCTAATAAATGACAGTCTTATCTAGTTATTTTGTATTTCACTGTCACAGTTGGTAGTGATAATAATAAAATTGAATCCCTTAGACTTCAATAATTTGGTTCAAGAAAGAAAAAATAGTGGCATTTTCCCTAGTCTCAAAGCTAACTCACTTAATGGGTAGATAAATGAATACTAATAAGGGTCATACGTGCTGTAGATGTTTTCAGTAAGTTAAAGGAGAAAGAAAGGAAGAGGAGTGATGAACTCAACTTGGGAAGATCAAGGAAGGCTTTCAAGAACTTGACATTTGACGTGAATGTAATTGAAGTAAAATTGTTTTTACTTCAGCTCTACTCCTGTAAGCTTAAGAAAACAAGGCAGTGGCATAGTTAAGTCCCACGCTAACACTCTAACACTTGAGGACTGTACGCTAAGAAAATTTGATTACTTATTTGAGAAAGGTGCTTAGTATGAGTGTCAGAGTCTGAGAGGAAATCAAACAGAGCCTGAAGTAACTTGGTATTACGACATTGACATGGACAGAAAAGTAAAGCGTCTAATCTGAGGGAAATTCATGAGTGTTCCACCATCAGAGAACCGTCAACTTTGTTTTGATAGTAAAAAATTGAGAAATGTTTTTTGCGTATTTGGTAGGGGTAGGTGGTCGTTGTCATTCTCCACATTCATCATATGCTCGAGCAGTGAAAAAGAAACCAGTTATGCAATGCATTCACCACTTACACTGAACCCCTGTCTAGAAGATGGGACCTTTAGGAAATGACCCCATGACCTGCACGATGGCAGAAGAAATTCATCCCAGAATGAAGAGATGATTCAATGAGATTTGATATAACTCAAAGAGAGACTTGCATACATTAAATAAAACTACTTTGCTATGGAAAGGGTCTATGTATTGCTTTCACTTTTGTTAAGCTTATGCATTCATTATTTCATATATTTTGGACCACTTGGGTTTGATTTTCTGAGAATTGCTTATTAATAGCCTTTGCTTATTTTTCTGTTGGTCTTTTTTGTGTAAGCACTCTGTGTATTAAATATATTAGCATTTTATCTGTTAATGCATTGTAAAAATATGTTTTTCTTAATCTATGTTTTCTTTACTGATTCTGTTTTGCTTTCAGAATTTGGTTTGCTCTTTGCTAAAATGAAGGTACAAAGATGTGTGAAAAAATTAAATTGTATATAATCTAAGTAATACAAAATCATATGTGAGGTTGCGTGTGTATGTGTGTATAAAAAGTACAAAAAAAGGTAGATTTTGAGACTATAGTAACTTGTAGGGATATCTATGATATGTTATTATTTGAGAAAAGCAAGTTTCTGAGTAATGTGGATATTTTTTTAAAAAGCAATTTGAGGTACAATATACATGTAAAACTCATCTCTCTCAAATGTACAATTCAGCGATTCTTGGTAACTTTAGAGAGTGGTGCAACCATTACCATAAATCAATTTTAGAACATTTTCATCCCCCCAATAAGATCCCTACTGCCTATTTGCAATCCCCATTCCTGACCCCAGCTCTAAGCAACCACTAGTCTACATTTTCCCTATAAATTGCCTTTCTGGACTTTTCAAATAAATGAAAATCAAACAATTATATATATTTGAAAATAAGCTTGCATATGTTGTATGAACAAGGGAAAAGCTGAGAAGGGATACACATCTGGCTGTTGGCATTGGTTAAAATCAAAGGATTGGGATGATAGCAAGGGAGGCATAACAAAAACAACCAAATTTGCACTCTTTAAAATGAAATATAAACCAACAAAATTGTAAACAGGAAATTCACATAACAACATCATAGACATACATTAAGGAAAATCATTTATAATGTGAATGCAGTAATGTTTTTACTATCAGATTGACAAAAATTCAGACCTGATGACACATAGTGTTGTAGGGGATTTTGAGAACTGACAGTTTTCATACTTTGCTGGTGGGAAAGTAGATTAGTTAACCTGTTTCAAAGGGCAATTCATTAGCATCTATCAACATTTAATAAATTTACCATGAGTAATCCTACTTTCATGTTTTTTAAATCCTAGGGATATTGCAGTGTTTTATTGTGTAATACCTAAATGAAAACTCCTATACATGCACACATATATGGGTATATATGTACACACACACACACACAAACTGTGTGTGTATATGTATGTATATGTACATGTACATGTACACACACATATATACACACATAATTACATAGATATGTTAGGATACATATGAGAAGAGATTATAAAGCCTCTTGTTTGTTGATAAACACACCAAGTAAGGCCTTTTCCCTCGTAGATTCCTATTCCTAGACTGCCCTTCCTTCAGACATCAGTGTGGCCCACAGCTTGTGCCTCTGTTCACTTGACACCTCATTAGAGATGACCTTCCTGAAAACTTCTAAATGAGTGCTTTCATCTACCACTCCTGCCCCTCCCTGGCCCTTTGATCCAAGTTACGTTTCTTATGGCACTACATAACATAATGTATATTCTCAGGGTCTTTTTTTTATTGTCTGCTTCTTCCCACTAGAATATAAGACTCCTGATAATGGGGACTTCTTTTCTGTTTAATACCTGAATCATAACAGGCATTGAATAATATTTGTGGAATGTTAAATGAACTAGATTAAAATAGTTATCAGATATTGTATGAAAGGAAATTTTTAGGTTTTAACTATAATCTTTATTTTTAATTATTTACTTACAGCGTTTTTTCCAAAAGAAGGTATTTCCTTAATGTGTGTATTGCTGCTTTATTAATGTATTTTTAAAAAATCACAGATTGAATACTAATCAATCTCTCACCTTTCCAAATTAATTCAAGGAGAATGTTTTTAGTTACATTCTTCAAATTTAATACCTAAGCAAGTCCAAACTTAAACTAAATTAAAAACCTTCATTTTAGATAAGGTAAGGAATTTGAAGGATGATTTAAGGTGTTACATGAATAGTAATGAAGGAAAGAGCAAGTTCATTTCTTTGTGTTTAACTTTGTGAGATAACTATAACTTTGGTCCAAACAGACTGAAAACAACTTCCCCTATTCATATTATTCTAGAGAAAACATTTTCCTCATTTTTATGGATATCTAATTTGTAACCAGGTGGAACTGTATTGGTTTAGCAAACTATTCTAATCACTGATCTATAATAATAGATAATGACTTATTTTACTGTGACCATTCCTTTTGATTAAAAAAAAATCACTTTATCAAATTTTTCCTTAGAAAATATTTTTTTATTCACAATTAAAAAACGTCACTGTTTTTTAATTTATAATTACCAGAAAGAAGCAATACTTAGTTTGTGCGTAATCCTATCTGCCAAGTAGTTACAGAATGAGATTAGAAGTTATGTGGGTAACATAGATAAACAGAAACAGAGCAGCCTGTAATGGCGATATCTAGATACCTAATTGGTTTAAAGTATTTTAGCACATTTAGCATTTTTTAAAAATATTTTATGATTTGCCTGGCAGAAGTTACAAAGCATTAGGGAAAGGAAATATCCCTATTGCGTAGTATAATACATTATGGTTTACTATTTCCACCTGGTGTGATTATTACGTCTAAACCTTAATGCCTTAAGCTCCTTATACTGGTTATTTTTATATTGTTTGAGTTTATGAGAAAAAGCAACAGGAAAGCAGACCCCTGTTGTGTGTCTCAGTGCTACCATACCTCTCACAACCCAGAGATGTTCAGATTGGGAGTTAAGGCATCTAGAGTTCCATTTCCCATCTTTGTGTATTAAAAGTTAATTGACCATCTTAGTTCTTACTTGTATTTCTGTCCTTAAAAGACATCAACATTTATATAGCATATAAAGTATAACTGTTTTTCTATTATAATATAGATGAAAATATATAATTTTCAGTAAAAATGAGTACTTTGAAGGATTTGGGGGGTAAAAAAAGAAAGTAAGGAACAAGGAGGGAATCATTCCTTAGGGTGATGATGTTCCCTTTCCTTCCTCAGAATGGCAGAAAAATCTTGATAATTTACTAATTTACCCCATTGATGAGCAGGAGGTTATACATATCTTATGTTCTGGGATGGGTGTAAATTCCAGTATTGCCAACAATATTTTGATACACCATTCTATACATCCTCTAGAAATAGGTAATTTTTCCCATTAATGTTTTCCATATTAGAGAGTTTAACAAACTATTTGAAACAGTTAAAAGTTGGCCATGGAACAACAGAATTACAGAGTTTGGAAAGAGTTTCGCTGAGAAGTGATATGGTCTTAGAGATGTTTGCCAGGAATAATATGACTAAAATGCTAAGCCCTTCCCAGCACCCATGATGCATTGCACGTCAGCTGTGCTTGACGGCCATCTATGTGCCGTTTATAAAGAATAGCTCCAATGGGGCCTCCTATGCTATTAATTTATCCTATTAATTTATTCCCTGGCTCAAAAAAAGGTTTAGTTATACTTCCATGCTAAGAGTATTTAAGTCAATTGAATAGTAGGTCTGAGAATCCATTATTACACGTGGTAAATTAGAGGCAAAGGAAGTTAAAAAGTTACATTTTCCTAAAGATAGTGTTGAATGGTGGCCAGTATACTTAGTATTCAGAAGAGTACAAACATCCTTTAAACAAAGGGAAATGAAGAAGATCCTCATTAAGTTATTGGTATATTTTGACATTTTATAAAGTTACTTAAACTTTACCAGACAATTGATATAACCCACTGAAGAGCAAATACTAACATTCTGAATTTTTACCTAGACATTTAAGGATAGTGAAAAAATTCCTCGGTGTTATATTTTAAATATATGTTTTTCAGAATTTAATATACTTACAGTAGTATTGGCATAAACGAGGCTGGTGATTAAAAGGATAAACCATTAGGCTCGGATTAAAGTGGTTTTTTCTCACCTCAGTTGAGTTCTTAATCAAATGGGTTACTGTGGGCAAGTAATTTAAATGCAGTTTCCTTTCCTCGAATGTGGTGGTTATTGAATTATGTGGCCTATAAACTTCCTTTAAGTTCTAATATTCTGATAATGAAAATAATTATAATTTTCATTCTTTGATAAAATATTTTATATCAGGCTTTTAAACCAATTATTAAATTCTGCATTTGCCTTACTGGGTCTTAAAAATTTTTATGATGTCTTAGAAGAGATCACTATTTTCATATATGTAAACTGAGTGTGTAAGGGGAAATTCATTCAGCCTCCCTCTAAATATTAAGCATGTGCTAGCCACTTTACATACATTTTCTCTTTCAGCCAAAAAATAAGTAAATGAAAGAGTAGCAACTTAATTATTATTGTCTTCAATTTACAGAGGAGGAAACTTAAGCCTAGAAAGGTAAATTGACTTACTGTATTTCAAAAAGCTGTAGATCAGGTATAACTTTAAAGACTATGTTTTTCCCTCACTATACTTTAAATGAAAAAAATTCTTAACTCCTTGGAACAAAATATGAGCTATTTTGTTATTTTAAGGTGATATTCTGACAGAAAGTAGTGAAACATTAAAAAAAAATCAATATGTTATTTTACAGGTTAGACAGTAAATTCCTCATCTATAGTATGACAGCTTTTCATTTCCTGACAAAACTAGATAACCATTTGTATTTATTTCTAAAATCTATGAGGACTTATCTCTAGATCATATACAATAATAAGGAAAATATTGTTTTTGATGGGTGGTTGCAGACTTTTCTCAGTTTGAAACCTATGTCAAATAACATTTTTCCATTATGTATACAAAATGAGGTTAACTCCAGCTTAAAATTAAGCAGGAATCATCTTGCAATGACAGGAGTTTCTGCTTTGTTATGATATCATTTCCAAGGTAACAAAACAGAGCATCAGAAAGGAAGGATTATGTTAGCAGGTGTGAAATAAACGCAGGCGAACACTGTACAAAAACTTTACAAAACCTTGAAAATAGATGACATTTTTGGCAAACATCGACACCAACAATAATACATATGGAGTTAGGGACGGGAGGGGATCAAAAATTTCTTAGTCCATGAAGTGCATAGTGGAAACTGGGCCAATGATAATTTATTAGAATTAGGAGAATTTTGCAAACAGCTTTCTCTGTGGTACAGTGTTATTAAGCAAGCTATTTTTTCAATTTTTTTGAAGACCATGATTATGTGAGTTGTGATATGTCAGTATGTAGTGGATAAACTTATGTCCACAATACAGTGTTAATGGTGATTGGTGTGTCTATGTTGTCCTTTGTTTGTTTGTTTTTTTAAGTTAAAAGCTGTTTCAATTTCTTTCTAGCATGTAGGCAGTCATAGAGTACTCTAGAATGTAATGTTTATTTCAAAACCAGGAGTAGAAAGATACATAATTTTCTTTTTTTGGTATGTGATTGGCTGTGGTTTCTTGGAAAAAGACATTTTAGGAAACTGGAATGTGGAGTTGGTCCTCTTTCTGTTTCAATTAATAAGGTATACTAAAATAAGAAATTGATTAAGTGCATACTTTTAGGGAAAAGATAATCCGTTTTAATTGTTTCATTGGAACTATAATAGCATCAAAAAAGAGATTCAAAAACAAAATACTAGGTTGACTGTCTCAACCATATGGCCCTGGTATTTGAGAAGAATGGCCAGTTTCAGAGAGTAGGAAAACTTGGTACAGAGATGGAGTCAAGAGGTTGCCAACAGTGGAATATAGAAATGTGTACAGAATTTCACAGTCTCTGGTCATGACTCCGAGGGCAGGGAGGAAAAGGCATTAACTTGAAACCTTAGTGATGAACTCAGGGTTTTGCCTTGCTCCCATTGTGCTGTTTAGATGTTCCACTGATGTTCACTGCTGCCTTTGGAGATCAAACCCGAGCTTGAGCAGAGGATGTCTCTGTACTTTGACAAAGGGGACATGACTAATTCCCCATAGCAGTAAATGCTTCTTCTTAATTATATTTCCACATCTTTTCTGCTAGAAGTCTGACACTTCAACAAATGACAGATTACTGGATAAGACCCTATTACTTGAATGAAGACTCTGAGCCACCTGTAGCTTTTGGCAATTAAAGAATAACACCTTCATCCTGAAAAGGGTGAAGGAAAGCATGGGAAAAAGTGAAGAAAGAGAAAGTCAGATATAACTGAAAAGAAATGTGTCTTGGGCTATAGTTTTCTGGGGACAAATTCACTCCTGCCTGATGTCTTCCACTGCAGCAAGGGATGCAGACAGACATTTTGAAGCAGCAAACCATTATCCAAGCCTATTTAAGATACAACAGCAACACAAATGACAACTGTCCGTTATACATTTTAAAAGAATTATTCAAGTAGGTGGTCATTCATAAGATAATCTGCTTTAAAGCTATATATGTTTTTACGAAGGTTTATACTCAGAATGACTTCCCACCAATATATCAATGGTCTTGAATTTCAGAAAACTCTCTAATACGGTCTGTGTCAGAGAATAAACAAGTAGTGGAAGTCTACTGAACTCTTCCTATGTACAGTAGGAATTTGAGATGGCAACTCTAAACGATGTGTTCTTCTGTCCTCATGAAATGTCAGGACAGGAGATAATTCAGACATTGGAATCTGAGGCATGAAGACTTTTTCTCATGTTTATGAGTAAAAACATTAGCAGATATTTGACGTCCCTGCCTCGCTAACCATAAATGCATTTTATGTATCTCAAGCTAGCATAGCAAGAATTGTTTACCTTACAGGTCTTTACCTGACAGATCTTGTCTCAATTTAGTATTGCAGGAACTGAAGTAAACAAAAATACTATGAGGTAATTGTCTGTTCACAGGTCTCGCTTCCCTAAGTCTGGCTTTCTGTTTCCCTTTCCATTCCACTTCTTAGGTTTTCATTCATGATCTTGTCTTCAAATGAAGGGCATCTGCTCTTAGTTGAAGGGCCACGAGGTCCAGATTATATTGTTGCCATTTGAAGCCCTTTTCTGCTTTTAATCTTTAGGACTTGAATAAAAACAGCCAGAATTATTGTTATATTTGGCTCTGCTGGACCTTAGTGATAGTCATAAATGCAGTTGAAAATCATTTTAATCTAGGATTTCTGAAAGCACTTAAAGTTGGAGAGGCATATATTCTATTTTAATGGAAAAGTAACCAGTTGAATCAGGATAAAAGTTGAAAGATGTTATGTCAGAGTTTAAAAGGTTTTCTGATTTTTCTATGTGCACCTTCTTTACAGCCTGCTCAGATTAGAGTGCTGAAAAAGCTCTGTATGGGGAAGAAAATCATACCATCTGATTATCTGAGCTGTATTTGTATTTGGTATCTCTTACTGTCAATCAATTCTTCCTTATATTGACTCTAATCCTTGCCACTGCAATATGGGTTTAAAACGGATTTAATTAGAGAATTGTCTTTAATTATCTCTTCTACTGTACCAAGAAGCTCTCTCTCTCTCTAATAATATGTCATTAGTTATAAGATAGGACTTCTTACTTAAGGAAGCATAGCATGAGTTGAATGGGAAATATTTCTTTTTAAACCCCATATTTCATCTGCTTTCCAAACATTTTTATAACATCATGTGTCAGGCATTATTTGATGTACTTCACAAATGTTAATTCATTTAACCCTCACAACAAAACTATGGGGGAGGTACCATTAGTATGCCATATTACAGACAAGGAAACTGAGGCAGAGAGGTTGAGTAGCTTGCTCAGGATCACAGATGACAAATGACATAGGTGGCTCTTAGCTGCTGTACTATGCTACTCACTGTTAAATCTTCTGCATGCTTTTCTCTGGCATCTTTAATGTACTTGTATGGTTCTCTTCCCAACAATATCACCAACTTTGTATTTACACTACAGATATTCCTAAGGTTCTTGTGCAGTGTGTATTCAGTGTGTATGTGCATGTGTATAAGCATGTGCACACTTGTCAGTTGAGTGTTGTTGTTATCACAGCATTCATGGAGATTCTCGCGCTAACGGAACCTTAAATTAGGAGGTGAGAGGTATATATATCTTCCCCCACACCCCCCAAAACGCAATCTCCTAGCTAATTATACTGTGAAAACATGTGCAATTCATGACCTCTCTGAGTCATTTTACTCATTTGCAAAATAAGGGAGTTAGACTCATTAATTGTTTTTATTCATCTTTCAATTATAGACCTGGATCAGGATATACGCTAATTTATAAAGCACCCAGTAAAGACATTTTTCCTCAGGATAGAGCTGACAATTGACATTTGAAAGAACTACATCCCAAGACTAATCAATCTTTGTTTTCAAGAACCAAAATGCATATTATTCTCCTAACAAAATAGAGTAAAAAATAATAAATGAAAAATTTCCATGACCACTTTTTTTTTTTTCACCATCATAATCAAACTTATTATGCCAATGGCACTAACACAGCTGGAGGTGCTCATGGTGGACATGACCACTTTCTAGTACCTGTTAGGTTTAAAAATGTTGAAAAAAAATTTACAAATTATTACATTAAATTGCGTAACAAAACCAAAACTTACATTATTGCATTATATAACCAATCAGATAAAAACAGCAGCAACACACCTGCTTTAGTCAAATAAAACTGAGTTTATGTACTTGTTGCACCAAGAGAGACAGTTCCAGAAGTAACTTAGGAAAGATTCTCAGGAAGGTCTTGGGGAAGTAGACCTAATACAATTGGCCAATTGTTCAATTTGATGTGACAATCATTTTGATAAAAGGTTCATAGGATTGTAGATGGGGTTTGCCAATCTGTAATGCTATCTCCTTAAATGTATTATTTTAGAAAATATGATGAGTATTAACAGTTACATTAATGTATTTGCTTATACAGGAGGTTGTAATGCTATAGAAACATTTTTTTAAATTTCAAAATGTTCAAATTTTGAAGCACGCATTTATTTGCATGTCTGCTAGGTATAAAAGATGCCGGAGGAGTCACTGTAGAGAACATAACTCTCACCTAATGAAGGCACAGAATTAATTATGAGCTTGAATATGCAAGTGATTATGCTGCTTCATAATATCTTTGCTGTTCTGTGAGATGAATTGTCTCTGCTTGGCAGACTGCTTGATTCCTGGAATGAAAATAAATGTATATACATATGTGTATATATGTATGTATACATATGTATACACACACACACACACACACACACACACACACATAGAGAGAGAGAGATGATTAAAGGAGCTATAAATTTGCAAGCTGAAAGGATATTTATTAATGGAAAGAGTTACACATTTACAAAAAGCAGAATGTTTGCCTTTTCTTTTGCTTGAGGATTTTGACTCCTATCGTGTTTCCCTGAAAATAAGACCTAACCGGAAAGTAAGCCCTAGCATGATTTTTCAGATGACATCCCCTGAACATAAGCCCTAATGTGTCTTTTGGAGCAAAAATTAATATAAGACCCGATCTTATTTTCAGGGAAAGATGATACTAAGGAATAGTGTATTGCCATGCTTACTGATAACTGACCAATGAATGGATGTATTAATTGTATGACTGTAAAATGCAAAGGAAACTAACGCTTCAACAGACGTTTATTTAGCATCAATTATGCCTAGATCACATCATAATTGCTTTATAGGAAAAAGAAGAAAGACCCACCTTTTTAGGAGCTGAAGAGATACAGGTCCTCTTACAAAAAATAAAAAAGTCAAGACTTACACCACTGGGGGTATCTTATACTGATTTTTTTTTTTTTTTTTAGAATAGATAAGAATCATCTGTGTAAATAAAAGCAAAATAACTGTGCAATTTTTCTGGTTGCACTGATGCTTTAAAAATGTAATCTACCTGACTATGTACCAGGGTTGCCAAAAATATATATAAACATTTTAAGAGATGTTATCTATGCTCAAGCAGTAGTTGGCCGTAATCAAAAGTGTCTGGATTTGATGGTAACCACTTTGAGTACCTCTTGTAATTGCAAAAGTCAAAGGTTGACTTGTATTTATCTTTTGGTATCTGTATGTACTATTACAATTAATACAGTTTTTTTTCTTTCTTAAAATGTGTGTACATGTTTTTGGCACCCTCTGTATATATAATGGAGTGAAAACTGCTCCTTTTTTATCTCTAGTAAGTTTTCTTGCATCAAGTCTATTTTATCTGATATTATTATAACTACCATGCTTTCTTCTGGTTAGTGTTTGCATATTTCTTTTCATTTAATATCTCTGTATCCTATATTCAAGAGTATCTCTTTTAATTAGCAAATAGTTAGGTTCTTTACATAATCCAGTCTAATGATTTTTTCTTTTAATTAGAACATTTTATTTGTTTTCTTCCTATGTAGTAGCTCTGTATTTGTGTTTAAATGTTCCATCTTACTTTATATTTTCTATTGCCCTCTTTATTACCTACTTTTGAATTAATTACATTTAGCATTCTATCCTTTCATTAGTTTGTTAGTAATACATTCTGTTGCTATGTTTATGTTATCCACAAAATTTTATGTTATTAATGCTTAATGTATATTAATAAATTTACTCGTCTTTGAAAATTCTAGAACTGTATACCACATTAACACAATTTACCCACCAACATTTTATGTTACTATTGTGATTTATTCTACAAGATAAATATTTTAAATAATTCTTGTTTGTCATCAATATTCATTTAGATTTAACAATTGTTACTCTCCATTCTTTCCCATATCTTGTTGCCATCTGGTATCATTTTCTTCTGCTAAAATCTTTCCTTAGTATTTCCTTCACTGTGGTTGGTTCATCTGGTAACACATTCACTTTTTTATTTATTAAGTTTATTGAGGTGACATTGATTAGTAAAATTATATAGCTTTCAAGTATACATTTCTATAATACATCACCAATATATTGCACTGTGTGTTCTCTACCGAGAGCCAGTTCTCCTTCCATCACCATATGTTTGATCTCGTTTACCCTCATCTACCACCCTCCCTTCCCCTTTACCCTCTGGTAGCCACTAAACTGTTGTCTGTATTTATGAGTTTTTGTTTCTTTGTTTGTTTGTTGCTTTCAATTTTATATCCCACAAATGAGTGAAGTCATATGGTTCTTGGCTTTTTCTGACTTATTTCGCTTAGCATAATAATCTCAAGATCCATCCATGTTATCACAAATGGCACTATTTCATCTTTTCTTATGGCCAAGTAATATTCTGTTGTGTATATGTTCGCTTTTTGTTAAAATCAAAATGGCTTTATTTTTTAAAGACTATCTTTGACTATCATAAAATTCCATTTGGCATTTATTTTCCTATATCACAAAAATATAGTTGTATGGTCCTTTAACTTTTCTGTTGGGAGGTCAATTATCAATCTTGTGGTTATTCCTTTGAAAATATGTATCTGTTTTCCTCTGGCTACTTTGAAAGGTTTGCCTTTGGTTTTACATAGTTTTATTATAATGTACCTAGGTGTTGTTGTCTTTGTATATATTCTGCTTAGGGTTTACTGCAATTCTTGAATCTGTGGCATAATGTCTTTCATTGGTGTCTTAGTTTTGGCTACTATAACAAAATACTATAGACTGGGTTGCATAAACATCAAACATTTATTTCTCACAGTCTTGGAGGCCGTGAAATACAAGATCAAGGTGCCAGCCAATTTGATTCTTGGTGAGGGCATTCTTTCTGGCTTTCAGAACTTATTAAGTCCTCACACGGTGGTGAGGAAGAGAGCTCTGTTCTCTTTCTCCTCTTCTAAGGACACCAATCCCATCATAGGATTCCCACCCTCACGACCACATCTGAACCCAATTACCTTCCAAAGGCCCCATCCCCAATATCATTACACTGTGTGTGAGGGCTTCAATGAATATAGACAGGACACATCCTTGACTTGTTTCTGATCTTAGGCAGAAAGCATTTGGCTTTTTGGCTTTCATCATTAAGTATATCATTACTGATAGGTTTTTGATAGATTTGCTAATTTTTTTTATTTTTATAAATTCTGTATCTATTTTGATTTTTAGACCCACATGTAAGTGACATCCTATAGCATTTGTCTTTCTAGGTCTGTCTTATCTCACTTAGCATAATGTCCTTGAGGTCCATTCATGTTGCAAATGGCAAGATTCCATTCTCTTTTTTATGGCTGAATAATATTTTATGATATACATATATATTTATATATCACATTTTCTTTATTTTCCATCAATGGACAGTTAAGTTGTTTCTATATTTTGGCTATTGTAAATAATTCTGCTGTGAACAAGGGGAGCATATATCTTTTTGAGGTAGTGTTTTCTTTTTCTTCAAATAAGTACCCAGAAATGGAATTTTAGGATCCTATATGGTAGTTCTATTTTTAATTTTTTGAGGCATTTCCATACTGTTTTCTAGAGTTGCTGCAACAATTTACATTTCCACCAACAATGCACAAGGGTTCCCTTGTCTTCACATCCTTTCCAACACTAGTCATTTCTTCTTTTTGATAATAGCCATTCTAACAGGTGTGAGGTGACAACTCATTGTGGTTTTGATTGGGATTTCTCTGATGATTGGTCATGTTGAGCATCTTTTCATATACCTGTTGGCCATTCATATATCTTCTTCAGAAAAATGTTTATCCAGATTTTCTGCCCATTTTTAACCAAATTGTTTATTTTTTTATTGAGTTCTTTATATATTCTGGGTACTAACCCCTTATCAGATACATAATTTGAAAATATTTTCTCCTTTTCAGTAGGACTTTGTTAATTGTTGATGATTTTTATTTTGTTGATGATTTCCTTTACTGTGCAGAAGCTTCTTAATTTGATGTAGCCCAGTGCCAGATCAAAAAATCATCACCAACACTGATTTCAAGGAACTAATTACTTATGTTTTCTTCTAGGATTTTTAAGATCTGAGGTCTTACACTTAACTCTTTAATCCATTTTCAGTTAATTTTTGTATTTGGTGTAAAATAGTGGTTCACTTTTATTCTTTTGCATGTGGCTATCCAGTTTTCCCAACACCGTTTACTGACAACTGTCCTTTCCCCATTGTATATTCTTGGTTCCTTAATTTTAAATTAACTGACCCTATATGTTTGGGTTTACTTCTGGTCTATGCCAGTACCATACTGTTTTGATTATTATAGCTTTAATATAATTTGATATCAAGATATGTGATGTCTTCAATCTTGTTCTCTTTCTTAAGGTCGCTTTGGCTATTTGGGGTCTTCCGTGGTTCTGTACAAATTTTAGAATTATTTCTTCTATTTCTCTGAAAATGTCATTGGAATTTTGATAGGGATTACATTGACTGTAGATTACTTTGGGTAGTATGGATATTTTAACAATGTTAGTTCTTCCAGCCCATTTGCACAAAGTTTCCATTATTTTCAATATATAGGTCATTCATCTCCTTAATTACATTTATTCCTAGGTGTTCTTTTTGATGTAATTGTATATGGGACTGTTTTCTTAATTTCTCTTTCTTATAGTTTGTTATTAGTGTATAGAAATTCAACAGATTTTGTATGTTGATTTTGTGTCATGCAACTTTATTGACTTTGTTTATGCTAGGAATTTTTGGTGGAGCCTTTAGGGATTTCTGCTTGTAATATGATGTCATCTGCAAATAGTGACATTCTTACTCCTTTTCCAATTTGGATGGCTTTTATTTTTTATTTTTTTTCCCCAATTGGTCTGGCTACCACTTCCAATATTATGTTGAGTAAAAGTGACAATAGTGGGCATCCTTTTCACCATTAAATATGATGTTAGCTGTGAGCTTGTCATATACGGTTTTTATTATGTTGAAGTAAGTTCCCTCTGTACACACTTTGTTGAGAGTTTTTTATCATAAATGCATGTTGAATTTTGTCAAATGTTTTCATGCATCTATTGGTATGATCATATTATTTTTCAATCTTTATTTTGTTAATGTTATGTATCACACTGACTGATTTGCAGATGTTGAATCATCCTGTATCCTTACAGTAAATCCTACTTTAGCATGGTTTGTTTGTTTGTTTTTAATGACTAAAACTTTTAATTGTATAGATAGGTGCCAGGTCCAGATGGACACTTAACTGACAAATGCAGTAAGAAATGTTTGACAAAGGGGAGAGGCGGTGGAACATGCAGGAGCCTTCTAAGAATGGTTTCCAGATGAGGCCCATGTCTGTTTGGTGACTATGTTAACTCCGTACTCTGTCCTTATATGGTCATCTACTGGCTATTTCAACTTGGGTATTGATTTTTTTTTTTTTTAATGCTTAGACGTTTATCATTTATATCACTCACACTGTGTCAACACCCCCCATCCACTATCCCTCTAACATCGCACACAGCCATTACATTTCCACTATCTCTATTCCTAATGCTGTGTGTACACACACACACACACGTATATATATATAGATACACACACACACACACACACACACACACACACATATATAAACTTGTAGTTGACATTCATTGTTGTTCAGCTTCAGCTTCAGGTGTACAGTGCAGTGATCAGGTATCTACATCATCCCTGAGGTGGTCTCCCTAATGAGAGAAGTGTCCATCAGATACCCTACAAAATCTTTACAACATGATTGATTACATTCCCCAAATTAACTTTTGTAACCCCGTGGCACTCTTGTAGTTACTGACTGCTTTCTAATCCCCTCACCTTCTCCCTTATCCCCACCTCCCCTCCCATCTAGCAACCCTCAGTTTTTCCTCTATGTCTCCGAAACTGTTTCTGATTAGTTCATTCACTTATTCTCTTCTTTAGATTCCACATATAAGTGAGATCATATGGTATTTGTATTTCTCTGTCTGACTTATTTCACTTAACATAATGTTCTCTAGGTCCATCCATGTTGTTGCAAATGGTAAGATTTCTTTCTTCTTTATGGCTGTGTAATACTCCATTGTATAAATGTACCACAGTTTCTTAATCCAGTTGTCTATTGATGGGCATTTCGGTTGTTTCCATGTCTTGGCTATTGTGTATAGTGCTGCAATAAACATAGGAGTGCATAAATTTTTTTGAATTAGAATTTTGGATTTCTCCAGATAGATACCTAGGAGTGAAATTGCTGGATCATAAGGTAGTTCCATTTTCAGATTTCTGAGATACCTCCATACTGTTTTCCATAGTGGCTGCACCAATCTGCAATCCCACCAATAGTGTATAAGGGTTCCCTTTTCTCCACATCTATCCTCGCCAGCACTTGTTGTTTGTTGATTTATTGATGATAGCCATTTTGACTGGGGTGAGGTGGTATCTCATTGTGGTTTTTATTTCCATTTCTCTGATGGTTAGTGAGGTTGAGCATTTTTTCATATGTATGTTTGCCATCTGTATGTCCTTTTTAGAAAAATGTCTCTTCATGTCCTCTGCCCATTTTTTAATTGGGTTGTTTGTTTTTTGGGAGTTGAGTTGAATGAGTTTTTTATAAATTTGTGATATTAACCCCTTATTGGATATGTCATTGGCAAATATCTTTTCCCATTCAGTAGGATCCCTTTTTGTTTTATTAATGGTTTCCTTTGCTGTGAAAAAACTTTTTAGTTTGATGTAATCCCACATGTTTATTTTCTCTCTTCCCTTGTGTGAGGGGATAGCATGGTTTGTGATCCTTTTAATGTATTGTTGAATTCAGTCTGCTAATATTTTGTTGAAGATTTTTACATCCGTGTTTATCAGGGATATGGCCTGTAATTTTATTTTCTTGTGGTGCCCTATCTGGTTTTGATCTCAGGGTAATGCTGGCCTCCTAAGATGAGTTTGGAAATGTTTTATCCTAGTCTACTTTTTGGAAGAATATGAGGATTGGTATAAAATTTTCATTGAATGGTGTAATTTACCAGTGATGCTGTCTGCTTCTGGACTTTTGTTTGTTGGGAGGTTTTTGATTAATGATGCAGTCTCCTTACTAGTAATCCATCTGTTCAGATTTTCTGTTTCTTCTTGGTTCAATCTTGGAAGGTTGTATATTTCTAGGAATTTATCCATTGCAACTATATTGTCTAATTTGTTGACATGTAGTTGTTTGTATGGAGGATATTGGTTTTTAATTTTATTTATTTATAACAGGGTTCCTTGTATCAAGAGTTTAGTATTAGGGCTAAGGAAACCTGATAAACTGAATTTAGAAGTTGAAGTGTTCCTCTTACTCTTTTTTAATTAAAAAAAAGTTCATGTAAGATTGGTATCATGGAAGAAGCATATACCATGCTCATGGATAGGAAGAATTAACATTGTTAAAATGTCCATACTATCTAAAGCAATCTGTATATTCAGTACAATCTGTATCAAAATGCCAATGCCATTTTTCACAGAACTAGAACAAATAATCTTAAAATTTATATAAAACCAGAAAAGACCTCAAATAGCCACAGTGATCTTAAGAAAGATCAAAGTTAGAGGTATCACACTACTTGATATCAAACCAGAGGGTGCCAAAAAAAATGTATACACATTTTAAGAAAGGAAAAACTTATTAAAATTGTAATACTCAATATATACCAATCACAAAAGATGAATAAAAGTCTCATTTGACTTCTGCAATGACAAGAGGTGCTCAAAGTAGTTACTCTCAGTGTCCAGACACTTCTGATTATGGTGAACCACTGCTTTAGCAATGTTGACCAAAGTGTCCACTTGTTTATATACTTTTTGGCGCCCCCGGTATACCACAAGGCTATAATAATCAAAACAGTGTGGTAGTGGCATAAAAACAGACACATAAATCGATGGAACAGAATAGAGACCCCAGAAATAAACCCATGCCTATATAGTCATTTAATCTACAACAAAGGAAACAACAATATACAGTGGGGTAAAGACAATCTATTAAATAAATGGAGCTGGGAAAACTGGACAGGTATATGCAAAAAATGAAACTTGACCACCTTCTTACACCATATACAAGAATAAATTCAAAATGGATTAAAGACTTAAATATAAGACCTAAAAACATATAACTCCTAGTAGAAGACATAGTAAGCTCTCTGACATTGTAATGTTTTTTCTGATATATCTCCCTGGGCAAGGAAAACAAAAGAAAAAATAAACAAACTGGACAACATCAAACCAAAAAGTTTTTGTACAGCAAAGGAAACCACCAACAAAACGAAAAGACAGCCTACTGAATGGGAGAAGATATTCACCAATGATATATCTGATAAGGGGTTAATATCCAAAATTTATAAAGAACTCATACAACTCAACACCAGAAAAACAACAATCCAATTTTAAAAAATGGGTAGAGGACCTGAATAGACATTTCTCCAAAAATGACATACACATGACCAACAGATATATGAAAAGATGCACAATTTTAATAATAATCAGAGAAATGCAAGTTAAAACCACAATGAGAAATCACCTCACACCTGTCAGAATGGCTATCATCGATAAATCGACAAACAACAAGTGTTGGTGAGGATGTGGAGAAAAGGGAATCTTTGTGCGCTGTTGGTGGGATTGCAAATTAGTGCAGCCACTATGGAAAACAGTTTGGAGATTTCTCAAAAAATTAAAAATATAACTGTCTTATGACCCAGCAATTCCACTTCTGGGTAATTTATCCAAAGCAATCCAAAACAGTAATTCAAAAAGATATGTGCACCCCTTGTTCACTGCAGCGCTATTCACCATAACCAAAATATAGGTAGAAGCAACCTAAGTGTCCATCAATAAATGATTGGATAAAGATGTCGTACATATATACTATGGAATATTACTCGGCCATAAAAAAAATGAAATCTTATCATTTGCGACACCATGGATGGACTTAGAGGTATTATGCTACGTGAAATAAGTCAGACTGAGAAAGACCAAATACCACATGATCTCTTACACGTGGAATCTAAAGAACAAAATAAACGGACAAACAAAACAGAAACAGACTGATATATACATAGAACAACCTGATGGTTGCCATAGGGGAGGGGGATTGAGGGACTGAGTGAGAAAAGTGAAGGGATTAAGAAATACATATTGGTAGTTACAAAATAGTCATGAAGATGTAAAGTACAGCATAGGGAATATATTCAGTAATATTGCGACAATTATGTATAGTGCCAGGTGGGAACTAGACTAATTGGAGAGATCAGTGCATAAATTATATAAATGTCTAACCACTATGCTGTACACTTGAAACTAATACAAAGTAATATTAAATATCAACTGTAACTGAAATAAATAAATAAATTTTAAAAACATTGGTATCAGTTGCTCTTTAAATATGTTAAAAATGATTTTCCAGTGAAGATAGATGGTTCTGGAATTTTCATTGTAAGCTGTCTTTTAATTATGAAATCAGTGTCTTTACTGCTTAAAGGCCATTTGGGTTTTCTATTTCTTCTTGTGCCAGTTTTGGTAATTTGAATTTTTAAAGGCATTTCTCTATTTAACCTATGTTAATTAATTTATTGGCACAATGTTGTTCATAATGTCCTCTTATTTATCTTTTTATTGACTCTAGGATCTATAGTGGTGTCTCTTGTTTTGGTAATTGTAAATTCTATTATTATTCTGCATCAGTCAGAATGTTCATCAATTTTATTCATCTCTTTGAAGAGCCAATTTCTGATTGCAATGATTTTCTCTAGTTTTATTGATATTTAAATGTTATAGTTCATTGACTTTCACTCTCATCTTTATTGTTTTCTTTATCCTATATTTCATTATTTTTGTTAATTTATTTTATTAATTTTGTTCTTCTTATGGTGGAGACTTAGATCATTGATTTTATAGTTGTTTCTTTTGCAAAGGAGTGTTTAAAGTTGTAATTATCTCTCTAAGAAATGTGTTACCTGCGTCTCACAAATTTTGATATGTTGTATTTTTATTATTCAGATCAAAACACAGTTTAATATCTCTTGTGATTTCTTTGACCTAGGCATATTTAGATACATGTTGCTTAATTTCCAAAATTATGCTATTTCTAGAATTTTGTTATATTTTAAAAATTTTGTTGTGCCTTGATCAGAGAATTTACACAGTAGGATGTCATTTATTTTATAAGCCTTCTCAAAAATATTTTTTTCAGAAGTGTTGTGATAAAATATGTGGAGGCCCTGCTTATATTTCTCATGAAGTTTATTGGAGTAAGAAGTGCAGAGGAGCTAGAATGGAGCCCTGCATGACATCAACATTTAATATGAGAGTCAAGAAGGGTGATTTAATGGGGAATATAAGAAGAGGTGATACAAGCAGGAAGTGAACAAGAATAAAAAGTTTTCATGAAATCCAGAAACCAAAAGAGATGAGTTGTCATCTAATACTACTCAAATACTCAAAACAGCCTAGTAAGAGGAAGGCTAAAAAAGCGTTCATGAGTAGAATCGGCACAATGGAATGGATCACTAATGTCTGTGAAAAATAATTAAATAGAATTTCGTGGACTGGAGTCAGATATCAAAGCTGTGAGAAATAAATGGCGGGGGTGGGGGGTGAGAAAGTGGAGAAGGTATTAATTTAGATTACTTTCACCAGTAGCTGGATTTTAAAGGGGACAGAGAAAAAAAGTGACTAGAGGGGGGATAAGTTTAAAGAATTGTTTTTATTAGAAGAAAAGTCTTGGTTATTTTGTAGGTATATACCAAAAGGGAGGGCGCAATAGAGAAGGCAAGATTGAAGACATAGGAAAATGAAGGGGTCAGTGATGGAGTGAAGTACTCACTGGACAGATGGGATGGGATCCAGAGCACACCTGTACACATTTACTTTCCTTGAATGGGGGATCATCTTGTGATGTCAAAACACAGAAAATAAGGATTGGTGTGTGTTCGGATGCTACTAAAACACAAAGATGATTGGATTGCATTAAAAAATAAATTTCAGTCCTGTACTTTATATAAAAAGAGATGCATCTCCAATAAGATAACACAAGAAGATAACCTAAAGGGTGGGAAAACATATTTGTCAAACATGAGCCAAAACAGAATAAAAATAGCAGTAGTAGAGTTCAATTCACGAAGATTCCACGATTGATTTGCAACATTTTATTCTCAACACTGCCACCAGATGGATCCTTTTAAAACCTAAGCTATATCAGGCCACTTCTCTGCTCAAAACCTTCCATCAGCTCCCCACTACTCTCATAAAAGTCAGTCTTTGCGTGATCCTCAAAGACCTACCCTGTTGCTTTAGGGAACCCATCTCCCACTGCTCAGCCTGGCTCTTACTGACTCCAGCTGTTCCCGGAAGCCAACAGGCCTACAAAGTCCTTTTTCACATGCTGTTGTTGCAGCCTGACACAGTTGCCCCCAGACAGCTGCCAGATAGCCCCACCCTACTCAAATATCACTCTCTCAGTTAAGTTTTCCCTGACCTATCAGTGTTAAATTGAACCCCACTGCAAGATAGAATGCTCTAGCCCTCTTCTCGTTTCATTTGTTCTACTGTTTATCACCATCCGGCATGTCTCATGTTTACTATTATGTTTTATCTCTGTTCTTTCACTGGGACATAATAAATTCCACAGGTGAGAATTTTTCTCCAGTTTGTTCACTGCTGTATCTCCAGTACTTAGAACAATGCCTAGTACAGAATAGGCCCTCACAAATGTTTGTTGAAATCAGAAACATATACAAAGTGAGACAGTTCATATTGCAAACAAACAAACATTTACCTTTGGTTTGAAGACATTTCTACAGTGAGTTTTTAAATGTTGTTAATAAGCATTGATATTTATTGAGTGCTTTCTATAGGCCAACTACAGTTACATATATTGTCACATTTAATCCTAATATAGAGCCTATGGAATCATTATTATTTTCCGTATTTTATGAATGAATAAACTGAAGCACAGAGAGATGATGTAATCTGTCCTACGTAGCATTAGCAGGAAGGTAGGAGAACAAGGATTTAGGCTCCGACAGTCCACCTGCAGGACCTGCTCCCTTCATCATTCAGCTGCCTTTGACATGTCGTGACCTATACAGAATCACGATAATACAGATTTTAGACGTTTACAGAAACAGCAGCAATGAGAGGTACACCATTAGACAGCAGTTGTGAAAACAGCTAGAAAATATGTAGAGACTTTGAGTAATGTAATATAATTGATATGACTGAATAAGTGTGTATATATGTACCCTTATACATATAAGTGTAGATAGATAGATAGGTAGGTAGATAGATAGATGGGTGGATGGATGGATGGATGGATACTCTGGTATATATACCTATATACCGGGGTGTCAAAAAATATATGCAAGTGGACACTTTGGTCAACGTTGCTCAAGCAGTAGTTCGCCATCTTCAGATGTGTCTGGACGCTGATGGTAACCACTTTGAGCACCTCTTGTAATTGCAGAAGTCAAATGTGACTTGTATTCATCTTTTGTTGCCAGTACATATTGAATATTACAATTTGAGTACAGTTTTCCTTTCTTAAAATGTGTATACATTTTTTGGCACCCTCTGTATATATCTGTAGGAACAAAATATAATTTTCTTACTGACTTTGCAAGAAGTTGGTAGCCCCCAAAAGATTTTATATGTATGATTAATAAAATAATGACAATTATTAGTTATTAGCAATAATTAGTAACTGCCATGTTATTAGTACCTCATAAGCACTTACGGTATGTCAGGAACTGTGCTGAACAATTTAGATGGATTATCTCATTAATTATCAAACAACTTGATGAGGTAGGAACTATTAGAATCCTCAGTCTATTGATGATGGCATTGAGTCTTGTCTTCATTCAATATTGGTGATGAAGGTCTGATGCTATTCTATTTCCTATTCATTTGAAGGGGACCTGCTTTTTTTCTTTCTGGAAGCTTTTCACATCTTCTCTTTATCTTTGGTGTATTGAAAACTTATAGCAGTTTTGTGTCTTAGTGGTTTATTTTCCCATCCATTTTGTTAAAATGCAGTGATTTTTTTCCGCTCTGGGTATTTTCTTCTGTTATTTTTGCAACATTTATTCCCCTCCATGTTCTGTTCTCTGTTTTTGGAACTCATATTAGTTGTATTTTTGTCTCATGTTTTTCATCTCTTCACTTTTTGTATATTCCTTCTTTCAAATTCCTTTTTTTTTTTGTATGACACTCTTACTATTAATTTTCAAAAGCTCTTTTTGTTCTGATATCTGAACACTAATTAAAGATTATTTTAAGGTTTATTTTTCTATTTCTGGAATTACTCTTCCAAAATCAATTTTTCTATATATTTATCTTGGCCCTTTTCTTTAATGTTGTAGGTTTCGTTTTACTTTTTAATAGTTTAGTGGTCCTTCATTAACTTTCTATAGGGGAGAAAGACACAAACAAGGCATTAGAAAGGATGATTGGGATTTCTTAGTGTGTATTCATGTGTGCATATATGGAAGTGTTTTTGAGTAGACAATTGAGGAACCCGTCATTAGAATATAGACAATCTATCTATAGAATAAGGAGTGCTTTGAAGATCAGCAATGCCCTCTATTTCAGATTTGTGTGAAAGTGGTTATTCTGCATGTGTAGAGTAAATTTTCTTAATAAAGATTTTTAAATAGTCTCCTATTTTTAATTCCACATCTCCTGCTGTGCCATAGTATCTGCCATTTCTAATCTAGAGCTTCTCATGGTTTTAGCTGAGATTAGCTCCCTTCTTGGTGGAAGCCCTTTCAACCTTCAGTTTATAGCTTCCTCCATTCTCTTTCACTCAGCATCCTTTTTCATACATTTATCAACTTCTAAAAATTTGTTAGGATCTCCCTTTCTTGAGATTCCTTTTTTTGTTGTGGGGCTTATGTCTTTGTAACTTTATTTACTATTATTTAGATGTGATCTCATTATGTTATCTCAAACATGAAACATTGGTGAGAGAGCAGGGTTGGGGGAAGTTATTAAATCATTAGATTTTAAAATGAAGAACTGATGTTATCAGGTTTTGGTTACAAGTTAGCACAACCCTTTTGAGAGGCAATTTTGCAAAATATACAAAGAACCCTAACTACTGCATACTAGTTATAGCAGAAGAGCCTTAAATGTGTTGTAAAATTTTACCCAATAATGCATTTTCTTCCAAATGCATTCTAAAAAAAATAAATGATCTTAAACATAAAATTAGTTTGATGAACAGTTTTTCACTTCAACATTCTACATTAATCTGAAAGAATATAAGCAGTTTAATGTTTAGGCAAATGATACAATTCTCTGCAGAATATTTTGTAGTGTTAAATTGTTGTAGAAACATTTAGAATCACATGAAAATATTGGTGCTATAATATTAAATAAACAGAATGCAAAGTACAGTGGAATCTTGGTTATTTTAAGTTTGCATTGAGAAATTAAACCAAAATGCTCATAGTGAGTCCATTTGATTGGGGGTGCTTTATTCTTTAACAGGAAGCATTGCAGATCGTATTTTACTGATATATTCCATATTATATTTTCGTTCATAAATCCACTTCATGTATTTTATAAACTTAAAAAGGAAATAAACCATGAAACAGCTACAATAACAAAAGACTGGAAGAAACACTCTCTCTCTCTCCACCCCCCCCAAAGAGAACTTTCTCATCTTCATGTACTCTGCCAACTATTTTCTACTATTGCATCTGCTGTTGTCAACAAAAAATACCACCCTGATAATTTTGTCCCCAGTTTCTGCTGGAGTGAGTACTTTCACTGAACAGAGAAAGTAAGAAAAATGAGTGAAATTCTTCAGGTAATGTAGCATCTATAATGAAGTTGAATACCTTCTGTTTTCTTTTGCATGTTTTTCAAAATGGTAGTGTAACAAGTTTTAAACAAAGTGCCGTATTAAATAAAAGTTGGTTTTAAAATTTATGCATAAAATATAGAATGAAAATTTAAACACAGGTTACCTTTTGTATTTTAAAAATATCCATGCTTATATTTAGTCTTTATGTTACAATACTAAATACCTCAAATGGAGTCTTACAAGCAAGACATTATGTTAATGTAAGAATTCTGTACCTCTTTGTCATGAATCACCTTACTAATATCATCAAGAGATCAAAAGTATATCTAAGACACATTTCTTCTGCTCTGTGTTTCTTCCATAAATATTTCATGTGAAGACAAGTGTAAAGTATTTCTTCCATCTGAATAACATTTTTCTGCCAAACTCATGGTTTTATCCATGGAATTCATATTTATTCTCATTTTCTCCCTCATTATGTGTGTGTGTGTGTGTGTGTGTGTGTGTAGTAGTAGTAGTAGAGAATGGTGTGTACAGTAGATTATGTTGTAACTTTTATTTTTCTGGGTAAAAAATTTCTGTAAGTTTTATAAAATGATCTGCATTTCTTAAGAATTCATTGAGTGGCAAAGATGAAATTTAAAATGCTACTAGGATAAAAGATCAGAATAAAATTTTCAAATGTTCTTCATAAATAGTTCTGAAGTATGATATGGACTTTCAAAAGCCATGTTACATCACGATAATCTTTCATTTGTGTTTGTATCTGGTTGCTGAACATTTGTAAATTGCTAAGCTAAGTTATTACACAGACCTGCTGTAGTTTAGATTAGTTTGGAACACATCCCAGGGTACTTAATCAGGGTATAATCCTGCATGGTGCCATCTCTAATAGGGTGTGTGTGTGTGTGTGTGTATGTTAAATAAATAGCATTTTTTGGGGGTAGAAATAATGGTCTTATCCTCTGCTTAAAGAAAACTAGTTAAGAAAGGCTCTTTATCCCACTTTTGGATTCTCTATCTATTTCCAGGCAAGCATAATAATACTTAATACTAAATTAAAAAACATACATAACTGTGTTGCTTCTTAGCAACTATTTGGCTCATTTTTATACATGTCTGTGATGTTTGATATAAACGCTTTAGAAAGGTATGACAGAAGATAGTCTATTCTATTTACAACTCAAAAAAGCAATTATTTCTAAATTTTGTGGCAAGAATAGTTTATATAACTAATAATAATTGAGATTGGGAAGTAGTATTTTAATAAAAATATTTTGACTTTTTTATAGTGAATTTTGCTTTCAAGTTGGAGGATAGATTGACTACACTTAACTATAAATCTAAAAAGATTGTGATGTACAAGAAAATAAGACATAGGAAAAGATTTGGAATGAAACAATGTTTTTCCTAAGTGTTAAAAATAGACAAAATTGCAAATATCTTTTACCATTCAGTTGGTTGCCTCTTTGTTTTGTTGATAGTTTCTTTTACTATGCAGAAGCTTTTTAGTTCGAAATAGTCCCATTAATTTATTTTTGCTTTTACTTTACTTACCTTTGAGGTCAAATTCATAAACCGTCTCTAAACCCAAGGTCCATAAGTTTTAGTACCTATGCTTTCTTCTATGCAATTTATTGTTTCAGGTCTTATGTTTAGGTCTTTGTTCCATTTTGAGTTAATTTTGGTACATGATGACAGATAGCACTCTAGTTTCATTCTTTTCCACATGGCTTTCCAATTCTCCCAGCACCATTTATTGAAAAGGCTTTCTTTTCTCCATTGTATGTTTTTTGCTCCTTTGTTGAAAATTATCGGCTCATATATTTGTGGGTTTATTTCTGGGTTTTCAATTCTGTTCCATTCCTCTCTGTGTCTGTTTTTCTGCCAATACCATGCTGTTTTGATTACTGTTACTTTGTAGTATAGATTGAAGTCAGGGAGTGTAATATTTCCCACCTTGTTCTTTTTTCTTAGGATTGTTTTGGATAGTCAGGGTCTTTTGTGATTCCATACAATTCTGACGATTTTTTGTTCTTTTTCTTGAGAAGACTGCCGTGCCGTTGGGACTTTGATGGGGATTACATTAAATCTATATATTGCTTTAGGTAACATGACCATTAAACTATGTTGATTCTTCCAATCCATGAACATGGAATATCTTTCCATTTCTTTGTGCCTTCTTCAATTTCTTTTAAGAATGTCTTATAGCAGTGTGTAGGTCTTTTGCATCCTTTGTTAAGTTTATTCCTAGGTAGTTTATTCTTTTCATTGCACTTGGAAAATGAATTGCTTTTTTAAATTTCTTTTTCTGCTGTTTCATTGTTAGTGTATAGAAATGCAGTGGATTTAATGAAACATCAGAGATGTAAATGAATAAATAATAGTTTAGGAATATTAATTACAGTAGCTGCTTCTATTTACCCACTAACTGTAACCTTTTTGAATAAATTTGACATGATATTAAATGAATTGTTAAATTTAACTGTAATAATAATAACTATATTTTGTTTGCTTTTATTGATCCTGTAGCAATTCTGCACATACTCAAAATTTGGAACTTTCCCAAATCTGGCAATTACTTTTCACTGGACCATTTTTGTAACACTTAAAAATGTGAAGTAAAAAAGTTAAGCATTTTCTAGAAAATATAAATATATGCAATAAATTCGTCTCATTTACCCTTCTTTTTATCAGTCTTATGCTCCTTTCTCCCTCTTCCTGCTTAAGTCCATTTTGGAATTTTGTATTGATTGTAAATTTTATTGTGTTTTTCTGTATGGTTTTCAAGGACATTCATATTTATCCTAAGGATGCTTTAATATTTTTGTAGAAAAAGACTTACATTAGATGATGAATAATATTTTGCTTATAATTAGTGTGATAAATACAAATTTAAAGTCTACTTATTTTGTGTAAAATAGTCAACATTTTCTACCAATCTCCGTGAACTACAACAGGTCCTCAAATAATGCTATTTCTTCAACTTGGTTTTCTTATAACATTGATGAGATGCCATAGGAACTTAACTTGTTTTTTATCAATGAGCCTGTGGTAAATTTGGTTTTGTTATATGATGTTTCACTTAAAGCTGCAGGACCTCTCAATGGTGTTAAGTGAGGACTACTATACATGGCATGGTTTCAGACCTGTTCATCACTGTCAGCTAAAAAGGCCATCAACGAGGAAGCACATCACCTGTTCCCATCCAGGGTCTGGGCAAAGGAGAATCAGTATCACTGTGCATGGAAGCCCTGCCCCTGGGGCATGGTCCCCTATAATGTAGTCCTTGATATGTCCGTGTACAATCAATGTGGACTTTTGAGGGACCTTTTTTATGACACAAAGAGATTATGATACATTGTGGGTAATGTAGTCTTATTTGGAAATTGAAGATACATTCCACAAATCCTTTATTTTGACATAGGCTTATGAAATGCTTTGCCCAGCATGATTAACATTTTAGTCAATGGGAATTCTGTGATATCAATTTAATATATTGTGTAGATGTTATACCTAGCTACTATTGTGAACCTTGTTCATCTTACGATATGAGGAAATGTAGAGGAATTAATTAAGCTTCAACAATTGTAAATAACTTTTGTAAATGTCTCTAAATCTTAGTTTTCCTCATATTATTAATTCATTTCAGTTTCCTTGCTTGGAAAGCAGCAGTTCATAACAGTTTTTCTGCAATATTTTCTACATTAAAATATATGTTGCTTTTTTTTCCCTTTTGTATTCTCACGTTGGCTTTTATTTTTATCCAATTTTATGGCTACAGCTATAATTTTCCTATCATCTGAATGTTTTTAGTACTACATTTTCTTCTTTTTTTTGCCAAATAAACAAAACTTCTTTTACTTGTATTGTTTCTCACTTAATGTGTTAGGATTTATTCATCATTATGTGATTCTTTTGAGTAATTGTTGACTGTGTTAGTATTCGTGAAAACGAGGGCCTGGAAATTGTTAATCAGTTTTACTTGGAGTGTTGTTTCTGAAGTACAAAGTGATACAAAGTACATTCAGAGGAAATCAACTGAGGCAGGGAGCTGAACTCATGCCACAGAGAAGCAGAGGTACTGATGATGTTTGACGAGAAGGCTCATGGGGCTGCAGGCACCTATCTTAGCTATCTGCTAGGCGTCACTTTTATTATTAATTTCTATTATCATCGTTGTCCTCATTATTGCATTCATTTTAAATGTCACCAAGAGGAGAGCAGATATATAGATTTGTTTTAAGTGGTCATACATCTTATGATTTATCAGTGGATATGTTTCTAAATGACTGTTCCAAAATAGCTCTCCTAGTAGAAACTATATCAGAGTTGTCACATATGAGTAAACCCAGCCCCAGACTTATTGATTTAGTAAATATGCATTTGGAAACTTATATTTAATAGCACAAAATAAACTTAAGTTAGTTTATTACTAATAAACTAGAGGAAATATACAGCTTGAGTTTTTCTTTTGTGCCTACCTTTTATTGTTTGTTCCATGGGGATATATTTGAATATTCACTTTAGTAATGGATGATTTTTGAAAAAAAAGTTATCTCCTAAGTTATTTGCGACCTGAAATTTATGTACACATATATTAACTCTATATATAGCTCTTTAAAACATTTTTTCAATCAACTACCCTACTTAGAACATTATACTAACACATATTTTAAATGAAACTTCAGAGTGAGTCATACAAAATGTAGTGGATATGTGGTAGAAGGAAACTCAGAATCATAGGATTAGAATGCCAAGAAAAAAACTCTATCCTGGTTACCCAGAGGCACTATGATTTCAGATGGGTTCCGGTCCAGGCATTCATATACTTGACTGTTCTTGTGCAAGGATCATTTTCACAACAAATTTACAAGGATAAATAGGAAGATGGCAGCCATATTTTTTTCCTTAAAAGATATGTCAATGTGATGAAAATAAATTATTTCCAAAATGGCATAGAAAATTTATATTGTTCTCTCTTCTTCAAATAGGTTATGTGGGTATGCAATTTATGTCGAAAGCAACAAGAAATCTTAACCAAATCTGGGGCCTGGTTCTTTGGAAGTGGCCCTCAGCAGCCAAGTCAGGATGGAACCCTGAGTGATACAGCTACAGGTGCTGGTTCTGAGGTACCCAGAGAAAAGAAAGCACGGCTCCAAGAGCGATCACGGTCTCAGACACCCCTGAGCACAGCAGCTGCCTCCTCCCGAGACATGGCTCCTCCCAGTGCACAACCAGACAGGAGCAAAGGGGCTGAGCCCTCACAGCAAGCCATGGGGCCAGAACAGAAGCAGGCTGCATCCAGGTCTAGAAGTGAACCTCCAAGAGAGAGGTAATAGTTCATAAACCCCGTAGGCAAACGGCAAGGTCTTCCCTTGACAGCAAATCCATTTTCAATAATTTAACTGCTATTGAGAGAAATGTGGTGGAACTGGTGCTTCCCAGGCTGCACATGGAAGGCAACAACAGGCCTGAGGTACTTTATCTCTAGAATGTACCATGCCTTCAGAGACCTTTGTTGAGAAGCTTTCTTTCATACCATGCACAGATGTAAATAAGTCACCCAGTTGAGCTACTAACTTCCAATTTTGAATACAGAAAAGCTCTTATTTATTCACTTACAGAATTAATCCTTTAATTGAAAGTGTACTCTGAGAGGTATGGATAGGCAAATCTGACCCATTGGAGAGTATGTGGGTATATCTCTTCATGAAGTTGGTAGTTTGGGGGACATGACCATTGTTAAGAGTAGGCTGGGCTGCTTTTGTGTAACCTTTAACTAGCCCACTGGATGGGAGAGTCACCTCTAAGGAATGCTTTTGCTCCCCCTTTCAAACAATGCCCATAAATTAGATGAAGGACTTCAAAGTTAACAGGTCTGTATCTCAGTCCTGACTCTGCTTCACTGGGCAGTAACCCACCTTACAGGGCTATGGCAGGGATTCAGAGCTGGCACATGGTTGGCATTCGATGAATATAGCTATTATTCAAGCCAGTAGTTATTGTGTATTTACTCTAAGCAAACACTGTGCCAGGGACCAGAGAGTATGAAGATAATTAAGACATGATCCTTTTCCTCACAGATACTAGGGAAGATACCACACAACATCCTAGGGAAGCCAAACACCTGTGCAGTTAATTATATCATGAGGCTGATTTGATCAAAACTGGAAAACAGATATCGTACTTTGGGAGCTACAGGAAAGAAGAGGCACCTTCTGAATTAAACTCTGTAGGATATCCAGGAGTTGTAAGATATCTGGGAGTTGTAGGGTAGGTAAACAGAGTAGGAGAGGACAATACAAGAAGAGAGAATCAGTGTACCTAAATTATGTGGTGAGAAGACAGAAAGGACACCAGACATACCTCAGTGAAGGCAGAATTCATAGCTTTCAGTGATAATTCTGTTGTGGGTTCAGAAGGAACAAAAATATTGAATGTGTAGTTTGAGATTGGTCAGAAAATGATTTATTTAAATAAGATAGAGAATTTAATGTTGTAAAGTTTCTAAAGAGAAACTATGAATCCTGTTTTTCACATGAAACTAAAAATAACTCAAGAATAAGGGCTGAGAAAAAACAATCTGTTTTGACCTTTTAGATGAAATTTGAAGAAAATTGACAGGAGCAAATGCTCTTAGTGATTATATAAATACTAAAGAAAACAGTACGGACATTGGGGGGATAGGAGAAGGAAAAGAGAGAGCTAGATGGTAACTTCAGGAAGGGAAGCCTGAAAAATGGCAGGCAGACTGAAAGAATGGCAGTTTTAGATGATTGAATTCTTGATCATATTTTGTACACTTATCAGGAGCTAGTGGAAATGGAACAATTAAAGGTAGAGATGAGAAAAGGCATAATCAATAAAGCAAAGATTCAGAGAGACTAAAGAA
This sequence comes from Rhinolophus sinicus, assembly GCF_036562045.2. Taxonomy (NCBI): domain Eukaryota; kingdom Metazoa; phylum Chordata; class Mammalia; order Chiroptera; family Rhinolophidae; genus Rhinolophus; species Rhinolophus sinicus. Next base: position 110,546,406 of record NC_133755.1, read on the forward strand.
CTTCCATTTGCATAATCCTATATCCTTTCATAAAGTATTTTCACAGATGATGTGTCTCCTTTATTCCTTATATGAACTCTGCAAGGTAAGCATTATTTATCAGCATTTCAAGAAAATGGACTCAATATAAACTTCTAACCATTTCAATTATGCCTTAATGAGCTACTAAATGCTTGCAGTACAACCATCCTGCATTTGTGAAAACTATGCTTAATAATGATTAATATGTGTTCATATTAGACCCCTGACAATGTCACCCTTGCAATCCACCTTGATTTGAAAATCCCTTTCACTTCAAAAGACCAATGCCTCAAGCAGAATTTGCCATGCTTCTATTTTGCTGTCCTATGCCATTTGAAACCCTTTACCCTTTCTTTTCACCATCAACAGCCTCTCCTCAGATTGACCCACAACATACCTTAGTAATTACTACTTCGGTAACCCACAATAGAAATTTTCTCATCGTCTATTTTTTCTTGATTTTTGTTCATGATTTTTGTTTTGGACTTCCAGTCAAACAATGTTCCCTCTGGAAAGCCCACTCTGTGGACCTCAAGATTCCAAAAAGAGTGTCAGGTTGTCTCTATATTATGTTCATAGTAGATCATACAGTGTCAAAATGCTTAGACAAGGCACCTACTTTTTGTAACTTCTGGTATAGTTGGTAGAACTTTCCAAAATCAGGTCCACACCAGTGTACAGTGAAGGGCTGAAAGGAGCTATTGAATGACAGACACATCTACAAGATTCAAAGATTGCCAAACCTTTTTCTTTTCTTTTATCTTTGTCAGTGACTTCAATAGCACAGAGAGAAAAGTAGAAGACAAAACTGTTTTCCTCTTTTGGACTGTTCTGAAATGAAGGAGAGGGAGGATGGAGGAAGGAAAAAATAATAATTTCACAATTTTCAATATTTCTATTATATTTGCCCATGGGAAGTAGGATGAATGCTAAAATCCATCCCCCCCCCCCCCTTTTCCCTAACCAAGTCCCTAAAAAGTGTTTGGGTGCACATGATCTCGTTAAAATTAGTTTTGTTCTACTATTGAAGAAGTGCTATTAGGTTTGATTTATGAAATGGGCATACTTGTATTCACATTTCTTTAAAAGTTTCAATTGTAATAAAAAATTGGCAATATGTATTGTCCAAATATATATCAAGTGTATATTTAGTTTTGAATCGATGTGTGTATTATCTTTTGCTCCTATATTATTATGTCCTGTATCAGTTTCATCTAAAACATTTTAGTTTAATTCACAAGCAGTAGTTAGCATGAAACATTTTATTTATTGATGCTTTTTTAAATTAATTTATTGATGCCTTGTATTGATCTAGTTAATTTATAAAGACTTTTAAGTGTGCAAACTAGTTCTAAAGTCCCTGAACATATTGTAATGTGAAGGAGCCTTATTTAGAAAGCTAATCAGATATATAGGTTAATGTGGTTCCTTATCGTGAATTATAACTAATTATTGGAAAGGACTTAAATCTGGAATAGGAAGGTCTGGTCTTCACTTGAATCTTTACACGCTGCTCTCCCTCTTGACATTCCTTTGTATATCATAGAAAGAAGACTCCGGGGCCATCTGAGCAGAATGGCAAGGGAGCCCTGAAGAGCGAGCGGAAACGCGTGCCCAAGTCCTCGGTGCCACCCGGGGAGGGAGTCCTGGAAGAACGGGAGCGGAAAGAAAGGCGGGAAAGCCGAAGGCTGGAGAAAGGGCGGTCACAGGACTACCCCGACGTGCGGGAAAAACGCGCGGATGGCAAAGCGGTGGATGACGAGAAGCAAAGGAAAGAGGAGGAGTACCAGACCAGGTACCGCAGCGACCCGAACCTGGCGCGGTACCCGGTGAAGCCGCCGCCGGAGGAGCAGCAGATGCGCATGCACGCCCGGGTGTCCCGCGCGAGGCACGAGCGGCGGCACAGCGACGTGGCGCTCCCGCGCACCGAGGGGGGAGCCGCGCCGCCGGAGAGCAAGGCTGGCAAACGCGCGCCCGCCGCCAGCAGGGCCTCGCCGCCCGACTCGCCGCGGGCTTACTCGGCGGACAGGACTGCGGAGGCCTGGGCGCCGGGTGCCAAGCCGCTCACGAACCACAGCCCGCCGGCGCCCCGGCATGGGCCGATCCCCGCAGAAGCCCCGGAGCCCAAAGCCCAGGAGCCCCTCAGGAAGCAGAGCCGCCTGGACCCCAGCTCGGCTGTTCTCATCCGGAAGGCCAAGCGCGAGAAGGTGGAGACCATGCTGCGGAACGACTCGCTGAGCTCCGATCAGTCGGAGTCCGTACGGCCATCTCCGCCCAAGCCGCACCGGTCCAAGAGGGGCGGCAAGAAGCGGCAGATGTCGGTGAGCAGCTCGGAGGAGGAGGGCGTGTCCACGCCGGAGTACACCAGCTGTGAAGACGTGGAGCTGGAGAGCGAGAGCGTCAGCGAGAAAGGTGAGGCGGAGGGGTCGGCCGCGCGCCTGGATGCTTGCGGGGCTCGCAGGTGCTCCCGCGCCAAGCTCCGAGGTGCGCGTGTGCGAGGCTGGCAGGTGCGCGTGTGCAGGGCTCGCAGGTGCCTGTATATGGAGCTTGGAGGTGCGTGCGTGCTGAGCTGGAGGTGTACGTGTGCCGGGTTTAGAACTGCGGCTTGTAATGTACAATACGAGACTATAGTTACCACTGCCATATGGATGTGTTACAAAGTTGCTAAGAGAGTTGATCCTAAAAGTTCGCATCACAAGGAAAAAACTTTGTGTGTGTGTTTTTTTCCCCTTTTTTTTAGTTGGATGCGATGGATGTTAATTAATCTTACTGTGGTAGTCATTTCTCAATATAGTTATGTCAAGCCATTATACAGTTTTATCTTAAACTCCTACAGAGCGGTGTAGCAATTTTATCTCAATAAAAATGGATAAAAAAATATAAAAAGAAAAAGAAAAGCGCTGCCCTGAAAGCTCACACCCTAGCAGTGAATAGAAGGTTTTAGTTTTTTGTTGTTGTTTGTTTTTGGTATGATTTTAAAATAACCACAAGCTCCAGATTTGGGTTACAAGAGTTCTTAATGATTTTGGTTCCTATCATTCTGGGAAATTCAGTAATGTCTTCTGTTTTTAAGTTATTATTTTGGGGTAGATTTATTTGGGAAAAAAATAGCTTCTTCGCTAGAAACCAAAAATATGCCTGACAAGGGGAAATGTATCCTTTTTAAAAAACTTCAGTGGTGTGATATCCAGTCACAGAGGTAGCATTTTTGAAGTTTGAAATAAATCTCACAATTTGTAAAGAAATTGCTTCCCAAAGATTATATCATGAACATGTTAATATTGTGTTTTGAATAGTAATTTTGGGGGGAAAAGTTCATTTTACCCATAACATTCTAAAAGATTTTGGAGCGTTGCATGATAGGCTGCTTTTTTTTCTGTCTAAACCTTCTCTCTACAATATCATGGCTGCATCTAGTATTTAATTTTAAATTAATTAAAAGTAAATAAACTAGAAGTTCAGTTCCCCAGTTACACTATCCACATTGCAAGTGCTCAAGAGCAGTCTTCACAGAAAGTTCCTTTAGATAACACTGGCTTAGCAAATACTTCAATTTAACATTACAATTATGTGTTTGTTTTGAAGATTCACTCAGATTTAAACTGGCCACAGTCTTAAATCAGTGGTAGGGGTCATCATCCTCGTTGTAGTGTGGGGGTCCTTCTATGTTTTTAAATTTATATTCTGGGATGACTTTTTCATAGTTTTTGGCTTGCTTTATACTTGTTAAATTATATGCTAAACTTAATAAATTTGATAAAAAATCACTTTGCTTCCTCATCTTCTCTGTCCCCAAACTGTGTGCAGGTATAGCCGGTGTATTCTCTCTCTCCTTTTCCCTCTCTCTCCCTGTCTGCCTCTTGCTGTTTCTCTCTCTCTCTCTCTCTCTGTCTCTTTTTCTCTCTCTCTCCCCATGTATATATTATGTATGTATGTATATATGTGTATATATGCACATACATACATGGAGGTTAAGTGGCTTGTGCAGAGTCACAGGGTACTGGAGATTATCATGGCTGGTTAATGAGATAGGCAGTGGTGGGGTTTGGTAATAAAAGCATTAATAGATATTATAGATAGTGCAATTTCCAATTCAATATGAAACAGGAAATGTCTGTGCTACACTGATGTGCTATCCTTCTGATAACTTATGTTTGACTTGTAAGTCAGTATGCCTCTATTTATGCATATTGTCTATGGGCTTTTTAAAAAGTTAAACGGTCAGTAGACTCTTGCTGCCTTTTGTGCCTTAAGATTGTCTTGTAAACACTTATTTCTCCCCTTTGAAGTAATAAAGAGGTGTTAAGTAATGGATGTGCTCAATTGGTGTGTGGATAACTCTTGACAGTATATATACCGTGTTTCCCCGAAAATAAGACCTAGCCCGACCATCAGCTCTAATGCGTCTTTTGGAGCAAAAATTAATATAAGACCCAGTATTATATTATATTATATTATGCCCAATCTTATATAAGACCTGGTCTTATATTGTATTAAAATAAGATGGAGTCTTATGTTAATTTTTGCTCCAAAAGACACATGAGAGCTGATGGTCCGGCTAGGTCTTATTTTGGGGGAAACACAGTATACATATGTGTGTGTGTGTATACACACACATATATATGCACACATTATATTATATATTATTATATATGTAATAATATAATTTTTCCCATTTCTTAAATTAAGGGCTCTATACCGGCTTTTACTGCATATTTGTTATAAATCACAATGAGCATGGACTCAGACAGAATTGAATTTCAGAATTATTTACAATAAGAACAGATTGTGAAAGAAAACATGACTAGTGGCATAGGTAATTGGAGCTGGTATAAAGTGAAGAACTTCTTGCCTCTGCGCACTCTCTCCCCTCCTTGGTAATTATCATTCTGAGAATTTTGGTGACCACTCAGGATGTACACACCTCTGAAGCTGGGGTTAAATCTCTTCATCTGGGAACACAGGGGCATCACATGTGCCATTACCTGGTATAGACACCCTGTTTTCTCTTATAATTAATCTCCTGATGTCTTGAATTTACTCCAAAGTAGTTGTCCTATTCTAATATTTTAACTAATTCCAACTCAACATTTACAAAATGAAACTTTAAAGAACATACATTATATCATTCAGTGATATCTATTAATGACTTTATTACCATCATTGCCTAATAAGGGTTGTCTTGGGACCCAGCAATGATAATCTCTAGCATTGTTGACCCTGCACAAGTTATCTCCATAAGTCTCAGTTTTCTTTTTGGCGCAATGGAGATAGAACTTTCTACTTCATAAGGTTGTGAGTGGTTTGAAGGAGATGATGCATATACAATAGGATGCTGTAGCATTCTTCCTCTGTTGATTTTGCCTGTGGTTCCTATGCCATAGATATCTAATATCACAATGAGTATGAGATAATTGCTTATATATACAGAGAAAAGATTTAAAAATTTTTATATTTTATAGGCTCCAGTGGGGTGAGAAGGGGAAGAATGCTTTGGGAAGGGATTTCCTAGGAGAGAGTGGATGCCACGTTGTTTCAGGGGAAGAGTATCCGTATGGAATAAAATTTACAGTGCAATGGGAGACAAATTAAAATTGCATCTTACTTTATCCCATGCATTTGCTTATTCCATTTATCAATTGCACATATAAATAAACATTTAACACAATGCCTGGCTCTCTTAGTCTGTTCAGGCTGCCAACAAAATTCTCTTATGAAGAAGAGAATTTTATTTCTCACCATCGGTGGGCTGAGAAGTCCAAGATCTGGGTGCCAGGACTGCACGTTCTGTTGAAGACCCTCTTCCTGGTTCATGCCTCGCATCATCTCGCTGTTGTCTTATATGGTAAAGGGGCTAGGGAGCTCTGGGGTCTCTTTTGTAAGAACCTAATCTCATTTATGAAGGTTCCACCCTCAAAACATAAGTAGCTCTCAAAGGCCCCACTTCCTAATACCATCGTCTTTGGGGGTTAGGATTTCAAATTATGAATTTGTGGTGGGGGGGCATAAACATTCAGATTGTAGCACTGGCATAGGGTAGCTACTTAATATATATGCACTGTTCTTGTAACTGATATTCTTATTCTTATCCTGAGTTGGTTTGTATATTTATTAGCAAATACATATTTAGCACTTTCAGTGGATAAACTGAGGTTTGAAGAAAAGATAAACATGCTCCCTGCTGTAATGAAGCTTAAATTCTGTTGAGGCATTTGCAATAAAGAGTAATTACACAATGAAATACAATTTAATAAATGCCTCAAAGGAGCATGTGTTCAAAATACATTGATGTAATTTTGCTATGTGTCTAACCATTCAGTAAAAAAAAAAAAAAGATAACCTGATCAAACGGCAATGAAAGACAACCCAGCATTTGTATTCAATATAATATTTTGCACACGTATAGTGTAATTCCACTCACACACACAACACCCACACAGGGCTTAGCAGTGAGCTCTATCTAGTGGGCTTATCTACAAACTGAGGTCAGTGACCACATGTTTTCAACATGAATGCTGTTCATACTGCTTTTGCCAATTGGGAAAAAGTGAGCATCTCTTGATTCTTGCTTATAAATATTAACTAATATAGATCTTTCTATACAGAAGAAAAAGAGTGAACTAAACCCTGCTTATAAAATAGCAGTTGAATTTTAAGTTAAATGTATAATATAATTCACTGAAAGTCTAGTGAAGATTTGTGCCTCCAAAGAATTAAGAGGCCTAAGAACAAAGAGACAAAATGGTACCAACAGGGAGGAGGGAAAGGAACAGTGTTAGTTCTGAGAAGAAACATAGAAGCATTGCTGCTTGATCAGGAAAGTGAGCCACTTATAATTACAAGGAACTTAAAGTATAAATCCTCAGACAAAACAAGCTGGAAGAAGAGTCTGGCACTGGATAACAGGGTATCCTTCATTTTTAATCCTCTCCTTCTTGCTGACTTTGTGTAAACTGAGAAAATACAACAAAAATCCTGTCTTTGAACTTGTCAGGCACTCCATGAGTGGTTTCAGAGGTCAACCTGTATCACAAGGGCTAAGTGGTTTGTTCGTAACTGTTACTGCTAGGTAGTGTATAGCAGTCTTTTTAGGAGCATGCGGTATCTGGATTGTTCATAAGAAATGATACCTGCAAGGATATCAAACAATGAGTGGTTGAAAAGTGATACTGAGGACCCTTAATAACAGGTGTGAATTCTCCCCCTAAAGACAAAGACAGGGGACCAGGGTGTAGGCTGTGGGCAATGTGAACCATTGACTATTAAGTTTGGGTACCTGACAACTTGGGAAATCAAGAACAAGAGTGGGGAACCCTTGCAACAACCAGGTTGCAAGGGTAACTTGTTCATGGAATGCTTTATATTATTTTTTAGTCATTAAACAAAGTATTGGGAGTATCCATTTTGGGCTTCAACAGTGCAATGCTAACTATTCACATTGGACTTTTAATTCTGACCAGAAGTTGTTGATTTACTTCTGGTTCTTGAGAGCAAAGGATACATTTTAGATTCTTTTGATAGTCCTAATGCTTTCCCCTGTAACCTTAAGAGGGTTTGAGATTTTAAAATGTGGCCATCATTCATTCATTCAAGTAATAATCCATATATGATGTTACATAAATATTGCATGGTATACATGATGTTAATCAAAATATCTATAAGAACCTCCTACATTCCAGGCATATTGTGCTAGGGTCTAGAGGTACAATATTAAGTAAATAAATAAACACGAATACATAGATAGATATATAGATAGAGACAGAGATAGCCATGGTTCCTGTCCTCATGACATGTCTTTTTTATTGGCTATCCAGAGGACTCTTTTTGGGGACTTTAAAGACAAACAGGATGGCTCAAGATAAAACCAGATTATATTGTAAGAATTTGGTTATAGTCTTTTCAAAAAATTGTAACCTTAAAGCAATTATAACTGAAAAGGACTTGGTCTTCAAATGGCTTCCCAAACCTGAGTATTTGTGATTTTTTTTTTTTTTTAACCCCATGAGGCATCATAAAAGTAAAGAGAAAAGAAAGTGAACTATGAGTAATGAGATGCTTTTAGCAGATGGACGGAGGAAAGTAGCCTGCTTTTGGATGTAAGAACTTGCCAAGTAAACAAAAGGGTGTGGTAGTGGCGTTCACCTGCCATGAAGCGCCTTACAGCGACTTCAGTCTCAGACTTCAAATTCTGTGGAGCCGGAAGTGAGAAGGACAGCTTCAGATTTGCAGATTCGTTCAATGTTTATTGACAGAACAACTGCAACACACTCTCCTTCACTCTTTTAACCATTCCCTCCTTCGTTTTACCCCCTTATACACAGCAAAAGCAGCCCAACATTTAATTCCCAGGTAGAAATCAAGAGGAAATACCGTGAACTGCCTGAGCAAAACTCAAGGATAGGAGTGGGTGCTCCCCATGATGGGACCCCCCTTCCCAGCTTACCAATGAGCATCACACCTCACTCATACTAAAGTGAAGGCTGCCGTCACACAAGTTCCATTCGTTCACAGAGACAATGTCAGTGTCCACAAGAGCAGCCTCGCTAAAAAGACCAACATGAAAACTCTCACCACCTACACACACAGATCCACCCAGTACTCAACATTTAAAATGAATGAACCTTGAAGGCCACAAAATATGGAGAATGTCAGCAGAATGAACTGAAAAAGATCTAGATAAACAAGTAGACACATTGACCCTGGAAGTGACAGATAATTCAAGAGCAGAAGTATGCTTAAAAAACAAATGGAACAAAATGCTAAGTCTTGGTCAAGTTTGGTACATCCTGAAATGCCTAACCCCAACCCCAGGGCACCTCCGCCACCCAAACACACAGCTACTCTATGTAAAATACCTTTTGAATTGTTAAAGTTATTATCCAAGCTTAAAGGGAAAGCTCTGGGTACCAAAACCCATAGCACCAAAGAGCTTGGACACAATACAAGACTATACAACTGGACTCAAGATCACAAACTTGCCCGTAGGTATGAATTAATTCTTCTAGCCAGGAAGTAAAATAACCTTATCTTAAACATTAAAATAAAAGCTAATGTAAAACCTATAAACTCCTTTGGGTACAGAAAGAGGCAACTTGAAACTGACCCATAAGGCAGTCTGTACAGCTCTGGGGATGCCCAGAGCATGAGTCTAGAGATCAAAATTGTGAAAAATAGAAAAATTTCCGCATCATTAAAGATGCCAAGAAAAAAAAGGAAAAAATCTATAAGCTTTTGGAGGTTAAAAAAATAAACCAGGTCATATACAAAACAGTTACACTTCTCATGGGCAATGGATTCTAGACACCCCTGATCGATGCTTTCAAAGTTTGGAGCAAAACTATTTTGAAATTACAGTTCTATGCATGTGTAAACCATCTATCAACTCCAAATTCTCAGAAAACCTACTTTGTAATCTCCTTTTGAGAAAATAATTTAAAGACATACTCAAGGAAAATTATCATGCCCTCAAGAAAACTGAATAATAATAAAGTAGAATAAATGAGAAACAAGAAATAGTAGAGTTAACCCAGGAGTTCAATGCAAAGAAATCCCTGACTGACATTGTGTGCAGAAAGCAATCTGTCCAAATTAAAACTGGAGGTCATTTCAAAGAGGCTCCAAAAAAGAATGTCTTTATATTAAAAAGAATGCCGTGGATCCCAAGAAGCATAGAATGACTGAGTTGCATTATATTATTGACCCGGTAGAGAAAGCCTGTCTCTTTTTTTCACCAAGAAAAACGAACAACTAAACATTGGGGGGGGGACGGGACTATTAAAGAAAATTGTGGTTCAAATATGAGGCAAAAAATAAAAATGTGATCCTATTTTATTATTTGAGAACAGGTCAGTTAACTGCTAACCCAGGTACATTTTCTTCTGAGTGAACAGGCACCCTGACAGGTCATCTCTAGAAAAGAAGATTTAACTTCTTCACATTATTAGTTTTTACTTGGTTCTGGAGTATTTACATGTAATAAAATTGTACATGCCTGTACTGGTTTTCAGATTTTAGGAAAAAAAAACAAAAACAAATAACCCATCCATACCGAATAATTATATTTGTTTACACAATTGAATATAAATATTTTGTCCATGGAAAAATAAATGTAAACTGACTGATACGGGAGATGAAAGGATTGGGAGATGTGGAGTTAAGTAAGCACATTAATATTTTCATCTAAAATGTTCAGGTATTCAAATTTTAGGACGATAAATAGAGCATTAAGTGTATTTAAATATAGACATGTAAAAGGAGAAATTGTTTGCTTTTGAAAGCACAAGGATATAAATAAAGTGCGCTAAAGTTTGTTCTTTAATTGGTTTTAACCATAGATAATATTTTAAAATTAGAAACCAATTGATTACAGTCCAAATAAAGCAGTCAATGTACAGAGGCAAATTATTTAAAAATTAGGGTGCTCTCCATTAGAAGAGCTCAGAAAATAAATATTAAAAATAAGGGTGGGAAGTGAAATTGATAGAATGGGCAGAAGGGACATGATGGGAAATGAATTATTGTAACTACATCTCAGGCCCTTATTTTAGTTTCGTCATGTGCATGTATTAATTTGATATCTATTAAAATATAGAAACAGGAGAAAATGCTATTTAACAATAGCGGTTAAGTTGCAAGTTACCAGTTTTGATGTCTTGGGGGCCCTTTCATAATTGGTATTTTAGCCACCAGAACCTGAAAACATTGATGGATCCATATGCCACTGTGACATCATTGGCTTCTCTTTTACCTTTTGTACATTAATCTTTCATTGAGTTCCTACTATATGACAGGAACTTTCCAGGCTTTGGGAATATACTGATTAGAGCATAGCCCCTGCCCTTATTAGTAGGTCTCTCAGAAAAGCTCACCTAATTTCTTTTGTCCTTTTCCCTTTTATGTACATCTACCATGGCCATTTCACTCAGAGGTTGATGGATAAACTTTTATAGAACTCTACCCCGACTTCTTAGCCTTTAATCAAATGATTTCTCTAGCTTCTTCTTTAATTTGCCCTCTTAATCTATAAAGAGGAAAGAGACTGCTGGACCGACAGTTGGATAGGTTGACATTTAGCACCAGTGCCCAACAGTTCTACCTGGCCTGATTTTCTCTGAAATTACAAAGGACAGAGATAAGAACAGGCATAAAAGAGAAGAGAGACTGTTTTGTGTTGCTGAGGGAAAGATAAATTTAATTCTCCCTTTTAAACTACTGAAAGAGACATGATTTAGGGTGTTAGATGCTTCAGTTTAAATGCCTTAGAAGGAGTCTGAGAACTAACATCTGACAGTGAATATGGAATGGACATTAGCTGTTTTAGTCATCTGTGCAATTTACATCTCAGGAAGAGTTTGAGAGGACACAGATAACTGTGAGTGTATGTGTTGGGGCGGGGGGTTCTGAGCCAACATGCTAATTCCTGATTTCTAAGAATATGCATTAAGAAAATTTTGGAAATCATCATGGTGAGAAACTGGCTTTTTCAGTCACAATTTCTGCTTAATATATAAATGACTAAAAAATCTCCTTGATTCTAAAACAGGGTTATGACTAAAAAGAAGTTCTATAAAAAGAAAAGAAATTAAGTCTGTAAATCTAACATGATTATACCCAATAATAAATCTTCCAAATTAATCCAAAGCTGGAAGTAGTGGTCATTTAGTTACATCTGAAAGAGATTCCTATTTTTGAATCAGAAGAAACTAAATTAAAATCTGGGCTGCATTTTCAAAAATAATCATGTGCTTTTACATCTGATATATGCTTACAATTTTAATATATAATGTTTTAGAAGATGTATACTGAAGGTCATTTTAAGGGGAAACAGTTAAGCTTCAAAGTGCATGTAGAAAAATATTTGCTACTGAAGATTTCAGTAATACTTATCTCACTAAGTTGTTCTTCAGTATCCTTTTAAAATGCAGAATCATACTGCAGTGTTTTTGACCCATTTTATTCTGTGAATGAAAAGGTTGTCCTTACTTTTGGTTCAATTTAACAGAATAATGGAATCTAAGACCTCAGAGAGACTTCAGAAGCATAGAAAAATCTCTCCTTTCACACACTATTGAACAGAGAAGAGACATTATGGGTATTAAGGTCTACCTGATGCCCTGCACTGGAAGCCATTTTCTCTTTGCACCTGGAAGAGCTTGGGCCTTATCCTGTTTCCTTCTCCAGCCAGACCCTCTGAGGACTAGTATTTAGTCAGTCCTGCTACTTGTCCTGTCTGCAGTCAACGCCCAATCCTGGCAACCTGGCTTCTAATATATTCCTGAGACCAAGCCTCAGATTTGTGCCTCGTTTTGATTAGATCTATGTCTCTGTATCCTTGTGACTGAGTCCAATTCTCTCCGTCACCAATCCCTGGTCCAGGAGTTATTATAAAAGCTGGATCTCTACATACTGCCTTTCCTGATACCAGCTGCCATATTGGAAAGCCAGGTGTTACTTTTTATATCATTCTTCTTCATACATTGTGGGGCATCTCTGATTCTTATGGCTATTCTGGATTTAATAGCCATTGCCTGTAGCTGTCTTCTTTGATTGTCTTATTCTACCTACTGAGCTGACCTTCTGCAGTTGGGTCTTTGTAAAAGCACCTCTTCCACACCAACGGGCAGATCTAATTTTAATTCCAGTAAACTCTTCTGAGCCTGGTGTGTACGAGATGGGGTAATAATTGTATCAGTTTCATAGGGCTGCCATAACGAGGTACCACAGACTGGGCGGCCTAAACAACAGAAATTTATTTTCTCACAGTTCTGGAGGCTAGAGCTCCACCATCAAGATGCTGGCAGGGTTGGTTCCCTCCGAGGGCCCTGAGGGGCGGTTGTGTTCCAGGCCTCTCTCCTTGGCTTGTGGATGTCTGTCGTCTCCCTGAGTAGTTATTTTATGAAAAGGATTGAAATACAAAATCATGAAGAACAGACAGTTTTAGACACAGCCAGAAACTTTTTTTATTTTAAATTAAAGTTTATTGAGGTAACAATTGTTAGTGAAGTTACGTAGGTTTCAGGTGTACAATTCTGTAATACATCATCTATGTATTACATTGTGTATGTTTCTTAACCTCTGTAAGCTTCAGGTGCCATTGCCTTAGGAACTGTGAATGGTAATTGTGCATATCCCATGGATTAGTTGTAAAAATTAAATGAGATGACATGCTTGGCTTTGTGTACCTTGTACTTGATACACAGCAGGTGCCATATATATATATATATATATATATATATATATATATATATATATATAGCATTTGTATATATGTATATATACATATATATATACATATATACAAATGCTATATTTATGTATATATTTATATATGTGTATATATATATTTTATTTTATCTCTGTGATACCAAATAGAGTGTACAGATAATACATGTCACATTGTTACAAGAACTAGGAGGAAACCTAGGCTGCCAAGGTTTCATGTTGGAGCAGGGGTAGAATTTGGGCAGGAAGAATCAGTGTAGCATTCTAGTCAGAGAGACTGGCATGAATAATGAAATATGCTAGAGATAGATACACACTGTTTTGGCAACAGTAAGTTTATGGACCTATGGAAGAGAAAGAGCCCAGAAGCTGTTCATCAAGGGAACACTTTTAATCCCAGTTCTTTCAAGAACTGAGTTACCTTGGGCAGCAGAATGAGAGGGATGGATTACATCAGTGATTCTCATCCTCGGATGTACTTTAGAATTCCCTGGGGAGCTTTTAAAAACACCAAAAGGGATTCTGATTTAGTCAATGTAGATCTCTCTCTCTCTCTCTCTCTCTCTCTCTCTCTCTCTCTCTTTCTTTCTTTCTCTCTCTGTCTGTCTCTCTCTCCCTCTCTCTCTCTCGGCTCCAATGTAGTCAAGATTATGAACTACGGAACTTGATAACCTTGTAGGACTTTTCCAAATCTCAGCCACCCTTTATAAATTGTGAAGTGCTAGTTCTTCCATAAGAATTTTTGTTTTGAATCACCGTATGACCTTCCCATATATAAAAAAAAAAATGTTGTTTATTTATATGGGAACACATTGACTGGAATAAACATCCAAAATGATTCAATATATGATCCAAAATGATTCAGTTTTTGTTTTGGGGACAGAACAAAGAGTTGTATGTATCCAGGTATATTTTACAACTCTAACCCAGGAACTTTGAATTAATTTTCTGACTCACCAGCAGATGTGAATTCTGCATGGGGTGACTATAGTACTTAGGGGCCCCCAAATGAGGGAGTAATTGAGGAACAGATGAGTGCCAATGTGTGGAACAGAAACCAGAAGTTACGCCTATATTGAGACAATAAGTGGGAAAGTCATTCTCAGAGTCTAGAGTATTATATAAAGGTGAGTAATTATTACTGTCCTAACACTTGGGTCATTCCAGTTGAGTTAGTGGTAAAACTCTTACAGATTGGGTCATTTCATAAAAAATACAATCCAAAACTTCAGTCAAGCCCTTCAGTCCTCAGATTGTAGCTCCAGTTTATAATGTGTACAGACTCACCTTCTCTAATACTGCTGTTCTTGGCTGATTAGCATTTATACACTGCCCTTCGTGTGTGCCATATACTTTTCTATCTCCATTATTTGTCATGTGCTGTTCTACCCCTTTAAATGGTCTCCTTTCTCTAGACATGATTTAAAACTAAGACCAAAGTTTACATCCTCCTCTACTGTTCTCCTTAACTATCTAATTTTATATTTAATGTTTGAATGTTTATGTCTTTTCCTGAAGTATATTGGTTGTAAGTTTAAATGGAGATATGTTTCTGCATTTATATCCTCTGTTATACTTAATAAAGTGATAGTTTACAGTTACATACATAGAAGTATAGTTGTTGGATTAAGTTGTATACTGTTGGATGTTTCTGTATTTTTTTAAATTTGTAGAACAAATTACAAGAAAAAAGAAACTCTTGAATTATATATTTGAATGGGGAGAAAAGATATATCCACAAGTACAGTTGAGGATAATTGAGTTTGAAAAAAGGTAATTTTTGCAGACTTCTAAATCATGGTACATACCTTTAGTTTATTGATTTAATAAATCAAGCATTTGGAAAATGTACTCAGTCAGTAGGTACCTCTTCATAAGATCACAAGAAATTATTTACTTTGTTTCTTATGAGATTACAGCTTACTTCTCTGTTCTCAGAATTCTGTTTCTTTAATTATTTTTGGTAATTTGGACATTAATTCTTTGAACTCTAGAAAGGAAACCACAATATTACTACCACTAGACAACAATTTACTTTACGTTTTAATTAAAGAGAAAAATATTCAGCTATCCACTGAAGAAATTATAGTGTGAATTACAAACAATATAAATAACTTCAACAATAATAGTGAAAAACAAAAGAAATAGTTTAGGGAGAACTGACTGATAGCTGACTGATGAGGAAGGAAAGAGCTGAAAATTTAATTGGTTTAATACCCCCAAAACTCTAAATTAGGTGCTTCAGAGGGAACAGTTTCTTTGGGAAACCATGAGTTAGTTTCGAGATTAAGAACCTTTGGGAAATCATGAGGAAAATTAAGCATCATCATTGAAGACCTTTTCTTTTTCATTGAGTCGGGAGTTCAGATATTGATTGGAATTACTCAAACTCAATCCAGATGTTTGGAATTGAAACCATGTCAGAAATTGTAGCCCAACTGATGAATAAACTGTCAAATTCATTAATAGCTAGAATCTTGCCTCTAACTTACCTGTTTGTATCTATGAAATATGATTGTATCTCAAAAAGAGTATCTTGGCAGAATAAACACTTTATGATGGATATAAGTAAATGTTCTTTGTTATAGCAGTGCTTATAATATAAAAATCGGAAGCCAGCTCTATTTTTTGGTTACAGGGCACTGGTTAAAGGAATATCATGTAGCCATAAAAAAATCTGTTATGTATTCTTATGTTTATGGCATAAAAATGTGTTTGTGATAGTTGAAAGAAATCTCAAGAGCCAGAAATGAAATGAGAGAAAACCAGATCCCTAAGTATGGGAATTGATGCTTGAGCAATAAGACTTGTAATGTCTGGGGGATTGGTTTATTAAAGAACACAGGGCCATAGAGGCAGTTTGGCCCTTGTAAGAGGCAGGTAATTGGAACTGATGTCTGTCTGTGAGGCCATGACTCTCAGTGCTTTCCCCACCATGAAAGGAGGATTAATATTAAACTTCACACAGCTCTGATAAATGAGGAACCTTGTTTCTGCCTCAACCCTGGGTGAAGAAAACAATAAATCTCTTATAGGAAATTGAATCTCTTTCTGTTCCTTAGATGGATTTTGTAAACTGAATTTATATTGCCTACATTGTGATTTAATCCCCAAACACGAAATTAGCGTTAAATTTGGTCCTTGGTCATTGATACCTCATTCTGTAATACCTTTCCTATCTAGTTTCAAGCTCAAAAGCCGTCCCAATCCTCTGTAATCAATTACTTAAGTTACAAAGAAAAGACAATGCTAAGAAATGGCACTCAGAGAGCCAGTACTTTGGCTTTATCTATTGCATTCCTTTTTCTTTTGACATGTTTCTATCTTTTACAAAGAAGTGCAGTAGTGGCCAAAGTATTTGTGTCAGGCTTTAGATGAAACAGTCAACTTCGATTATCCTTTAAATATCTCAGCACCATGAAAAGCACCCAATTTCCAATTGTCCTGCTTTGCTAGGTCTCCTATAGGAAATGTGTAGGATCAGTCAGAAGGTATAAATTGGAGAAATATTCTGTGGCACGTGAGTTAGGTTTACAAAGTAATCACCGTCCATAATACCAATTTACCTTTTCTTCTTCACTCTCCTTTTCGTGGGCCAATCATCTTTTCCTCAATCTCCTTAAAAAGATCCTCTCTGAAATGTTCCCTATCCCACTCCGTACCACATCCCACGACTGTCTGACATTTTGGCACTCATATTTGCTATTCTGATCCCCTTTATCCCGTACCTAGTATTGCCTCAGTTTCTTCATGTGGTTAATCAGGGTCTGGGAGACCTGGGACTCTCTAGTTTAGAAGAGAACACAGATCTACGCCAGTTGTACTCAGCAATTTTCGAAGGATCCCTTTCATCCATGCTTGTCTTCTAACACATTGGGAGAAAAATAAGATCAGCGTTCGTACGGTGCACATATTCATAATATTGTAAATGGAGTTTCATTAGTACAACTGGAAAACAAGAATTCCCATACTTGTATTTCAGAATTTCAGAGTGATCTGGGATCCACAGCCCCTTTATAGTATCAAATTCTTTGAGTCTTTTTTTTTTTTTTTTTTTTGCCTTTTGAACTTTATCAGGCTAGATTTTTTATAGACAGAGTTCCTTCTCCCGTGTTTCCCAGAAAATAAGACCTAGCTGGACCATCAGCTCTAATGCGTCTTTTGGAGCAAAAATTAATATAATACCCAATGTTATATTATATTATAAAGACCAGGTCTTAAATTAATTTTTACTCCAAAAGGCACATTAGGGCTGATGGTCCGACTAGCTCTTATTTTCGGGGAAACACGGTAGTATCCAACACACCCTTGTGGGAAACCTGTCAATCCTGATACAAGATAGGGTGCAGCCTTTTGACTCAGGAAATTTCAGGTATGAAAGAGCCCTTAATCCTGGGAAAAAAATTGAATTAAATATATTAATTGCCCAGATCCTAATATTTTATTCATTCTCATGTATTTAGAACTAAACTTGCCTTTTTAATGTTATCGTTACTCCAAAAAGTCTCCTCATTGTAATTTGTATATTGGTTTATTCTTTGTCTAGATATATACAATTAGGATTTCCTGGAATATGTCATTTGGACTTTGTGTTTGTTTTATGTTTGTTTGTCTTATTGTAGCTTAGCCTCCTTCAGGACGGTTGCTTCAGTGTGATTATGTAGGACTGAATAAATGGAAGACCTTGATACAGAAGCACATCCATGTGGGTCAGGAGGGAGATAGCTGAGCTGGTGCTTTGTGACAGCAGAATCACAGATATCCCAGTGACAAAACAGGGCATAGAACAGTGCCTGTTATTACAGAAACTATCCCCTCCCCCAAAACAACAACAACAACAAAAAACCACAAAAACATAATCCTGAACATCAACTCCGAATCTATAAAATGAAATCCAATTCTTCTCTCCCTTTCTTTTTCCTTGAGTTATTTTAGCAAATCAAAAACTAAATAATACACCATATCTCCAACCAGTATTTCTGCAAAACAGTAATAAGTTTAGTAAGTGTACCACCAAAAATAAGTTTTTATGCTCAAATAAGTTTTGCCAATGCTAACTTTGGCTAAAAATTTCCATGCAGGACTTCTCATCACCTTTACTGGAATATGCATTGTGAAGAAAAGAATATACTATGCAATGTGTCCTGAATATATTTGATTAGGGTCCTTTTTATTCATCCTTTAACATCTCCATAAACTGGTGTTCTGAGGTCAAGGCATGGTGGAGTTAGGCTAGAGTCTCATGAAGGACCTCAGCCTAGTGAATCCTGTGCATTTCACTTGGTGTAGATTCATTTGCCTCAATCACAAACCACTCAGAACACAGTCTTGTACTAGATACTGGGTAAAAGTTAGTTCCCAAACTTAAGGATGTTGGGATCTAAATAAAAATTAGCTTTGATTATATTTTTCATTTTTAATTCAAATTTTCATGCCGCCACTGACTAGATATGTCACTTATATGTATGTGTGAGCCTCAGTTTCCTCATCTGTAATATGAGAGTAATAATAGCATTTAAACCTTCAAGGCAGAGGTCTGTCTGGTCTAGCTCTTTTTTTCATTTTAGTGCTTAGTATATTCAATGTTCAGAATTTTTGCTAGGTGAAAGAAGTTATGTATGCATGCATGCAGAGATCCGTAAAACCTGCAAGGAATACTGGAATAAAGTCCTATGTATCACTCTTCTTTTAAGACCTAAAGGGAAATGAAAACCTACGAAGAGTTCCATGTAGATTGGGTTTACTCAGTAAAAACAGAAGAGGTACACTGAACTTGAACTTGAGTTTATACCATAACCTTTCACAAATAATGTATTGTACTACGGGTTATAAAGATTATGAATCTTGATTTCACTCAGAGGATAAAAGGTTTACACATGTGTAGATTGAAGAGCATATATTTACCCTCTTTGCCCAGAGTTTGTTCTGCCATTGCTTCTTAAATACCGCTTCTTAAGTGCCACTTCTTAAGTGCCAATACTTTAATATAATACAGCATGGCTCACAGTGCAGATAAAGCCAGTCAATACAGCACCAGTGTCATTTACATCTGGGCAGTCTTCAATCTGTAGCCCCACAGAGAATCAGATGCTTTATTTACATCCCATCAAGACTTCATAATCTAGACATTGTCGTTATTTTAAATTACTACTCAGTATATTTGTCTATGTGGACATAGACCTTGTTTTTTTTCTGTAATGTGATTGTGAGCAGCAGAGGCTATTACATAAAGGAGTCAGCTATAGCTGAGTAGAGATTTTTTTCAACTTTTGAATATACTTGAGGAGAGTTGGAAAATAATATGTACATTTATTTTACAGTATTTCAGTTCCCTTTCCTTAACATGCTGATATATGGCACTTAGAAATTTGATGCAGTATTGATTATTACTTCAAAGTATACTTTACTATAAGAGATTTGTGATTTGAAATCAGATTATTTTTTTTTTGCTTGAATAACCAGAACTGTGGAGAGAAAAAATAATTTCCAGAGTATTGTATGTGATTAATATTTCAACAATAACAGTATTAGCATTCGATTGAAATGCATTTTATCTGTACTTTCTGACTCTTACATTAGTACTGAAGTTTAATTTGGAAATAAAAGTTTGATGAAGTGGAAGCCTTAGGTTGGTAATTTAGGAATTTGGTTTCCAGGACATATCAGTCTTGGTATATACTCCACGTGTGTTTTATAATGGTTGATTGATTCTCTTATAATGCTGCCCATCCTGGTCACCTCTCAGATTTGTTTTGAAGCACATGGATATGCTTTAGGAAGTATGAAATACATGCATGTGTGTTAGTTTTACTATTTATAATATTTTCTGTATTAAAATCCAATAAAAGTAATGATTAACTGCAGTATAATATGCTTAAATTAAAATCGCATGTACCTGTTTGTTTTAGTGAAAAGTCTAAGTTATGGTAGAGGAAAAATATACATATTTTTTCATAAAGGAGGAGTATGTATCCCATCTAAAAGAGAGTATAGTTCCTCATAGCCTGGAATTGTTGTACCATGTCACATATTGTATTTAAAAATCTGAGAGCGATATATGTGCCTCTGCTAGGAAAATACAGCAATAGGAAGAGTGAATCTATCTTTCAAAGTTTATTTAATAAAAAAAAAAACATATGTAGAAAGATAGCCTAATTTCAAATATTTCTTCAGGAAGAAACAAAACATTTTTTCTTCACAAATCACAGAAATAATAACAAACACTCTCATTTGATTGATTTTAATAGTACTGAACAAAAGCAGCAGAATTATGTGTTAAGAAATCATCCTATGGGCTAATGGCCATTTTGTTGTCATAAAAATTCTTTACTTAGCCTTTTCCACAAATAAGCTCACAGCAGGAGAAAGGACACTAGAGTAATTTGGGGATACGTAAACAGAAGGAATGGCTAGGAGCATCGTGTCATCTGACAGAGAGCTTATTTCCTGAACCCTGTGGATCTGGTTAAAACCCAACAGAGATGCCAATATGCTTCTCCTCAGTAAATGCTACCAGTCTCCACGCCACCAGGCCCACTGAGGCTTGTGTACAGTATTTTATCCAAGCAGTCCTTTGCATCACTGCCCAGTGCCTGCAATGACCTGAGTCAGTCATGCAAAGAGACTTTCTTATGCTTACACCAATATTTGCTTTCCGTTTTCATTTTCTGCTGCTCCTGACCCACGGGGTGTTACTGTGGTGGTGGTGGAGGAGGCACTTCCCTTCCTCTTAGATAAGATCTTGCATTTGTTTGAAAGCAAGGCTGAAAAATCCCCAGGCTGGATTTCTTTACAAGGTTGCTGGCATGTGTGCACCTAGGATGCCTGTCTCTTCAGGAGGGTGGGAAGAAGTAAGGTCTATTGATTCCGAAGAGGAAACAATCGAGACCCGACGAGCAGGTGCTGGTAAGCAACAGACAATGAGTTTGGGGCATTGGGATCCCACTTCTTTATTTTTTCCAGTTGGACACAAATCTATACTTACCACTCCTTCTGTATCTATTTTTCCAATGCACATATTCCCATTCTGAGGGTATCAGGTGTACAATATTTTTGTTCCATTTTCTCAACAGAGCAAAGTTTCTAACTACCGACTTTATCTTCAGTCTTTTTCTCTGAAAAGATACTATTATAGTTGCCATATAGCCCTAAAGATTATAAGATGATTAATCATATTTATGATTTATTTTCTTATGTAATAGACAAGTCAACAAAGATTTAAAGATCAGAATGTCAGTGTTCTCTGAAAACAAGGAAAAATAATAGCAAGTTGCTTAATTTACGTGAGTTTTGTTTATAGTCAATATATTCCATTGCTTTGCTATCTCATACTGATACAAAGAATGAGAAATATATAACAAACTGAAGTCATCATTAGTGGAAAATCAATCCCAAAATAGGAAATTTGTGTCACTTTTTTCAAAATAGTGGTTCCTGGGTTTTTGTGAAAGAGTTGAAACCTTTCCACAAACACAGGCCTTAACCTGGACCACAACTCCTCAAGGTCAAATGGTATATATGAAGCAAGCTCCAAATTGCAATAGATGTTAGGTTTTACGTGTCCTCTCCCACAGGAAATCAGTCTGCCAGACTTTGAAGTGGCTGTGGAATCACAACTGAGTGGCAGGCTGTGAAATATGTAACCCCAAGGAGGGATACATGTGGCTCAAAATGGACAGAGTGCTAAAATGTTGTAAGCAAATAAATATTGTAATTACAAATTTCTGAATTAACAGATGAAAATAGAAGGATTTTTTCCCTACTTTTATGTGGCTAGTGACCTCAGTGAATGACACTTGTTACTATGCTATGCATGGGATCTCAGAGTATGTGGTATCCAGAAATGAGTGAAAAAGTATTATAAAATGAGTTGAATGTTAGCCCCTTCTAATATTGATTCTCTGTTTTGACTCGTTAATTATGAAATCTGTGTATACCATTTCGGAGCTCTTACTTGGCCTATCAACTACCTTCTGTTTGAAATACAATGTGTTACCATTTGACAAATTTTCTCATATGGAGGCACTTGAGGGAGCTCAAGATAATTATACCAAATTAATACAAATTCTTGAGATGGAAGGAGGGATAGATACTAATTTAATGGCATTCACAATGACTTTATAATTTGAAATAAGCCCATTCCAGGTGATAAATGAGAAAAAAGAAATAGGAGAAAAAATATACAAAAAGGACATATTTCCAAACTCAGGCACAATATTAGCCCCATACAGCGTACTGAAATATTTTAATTCCATTGGCTTAGCCTACATAGGCTTATAAGATCTATAAATTTTTAAATTTCAGTCAAATAAAATTATATGGTACCAGTTTCAAGTAGGGTAAATGGGTAAATTGGCCGTTGTATATTTTAACTCTCCTTTCATCATTTCTCTTTTGTATACTTGCTGGGCCAGCTCTTCTATCTCTAGACAATGACATTTGTATGTCGTCTTTGTGAGAGTTTCATAGTAAAAGAAACAAATTCAGCAAGCCTCATATGGTGGCCTGGAGAATCCTCACTGGCTCCAAATGTGCAAAATTGAGGCAGAAAATTGTAGGTCCCTCCTTCATCACCATAGTTTTCCACACCAAGTGACTAGCACTTTAACAAAAACTGGCACAACTTTGAGGTAATCCACCAAAATAATTACAGTAGCTCCTACTTACCATGGTGTAGTGAAAAGTGCATGCATGGGTTTTCAAGTCAAAGTCAAGTGCAAATCCCAACTCTACTACTTACAAACCATGTGACCTTGAGCAAGTTAATTAGCTTTTCTGAGCCTCATCTATAATATGGGATAAGTAATATTGATTTGGCGATATGCTTGTGAGAAACAAATAAATTAAATAAAATTAACACAGTGCAATATTTGGCACATAACAGTGATTTGATTAATGTCTATTTCCCTTTCTCTTTCCCAACCACAATTTGGCCAATGTTGACTCAAGCCAGTTTAAAGCATACTTGGAAGTTGGGGGAAAAGAAAAAATAAAGATTCTAAATAGAGACTGAAAACATGTCTTTTTAAGAGGTGAAAAATGTTCACATTATTCAATTTGTTTGAGGCTGATATTTTGTAGTTGATTTGGTGATGATGAGATCATCCATATTTCAGCATTTCTTTTTCCTTATCAGGTCATTGTTTTTTAAAAGTGTATATGATTTAAGTATACACAGTGCATTTTGTTTAAATAAATGAATGATGGTTCTTTATTCTCCCTTTGTTACATTTGATCTTTTCATTTCAAAACAAACCAAAGCCTTCTGTCTCTACTTTTCGATAACATCCCCTAGTGGATTAGGGAAGTGTATCATTGGTCATTGTTGTTTCTGGAAACGGAATTATATACCATGATCAAAATGAACTTGGGGGTGTGACGTAATTCAGATCAACTAATGTTGTTGTTATTGTTGCTGTTCTTCTGTAATACATGATATGGGATAAATAAAATAAATGTGACTTAATGAGAGTAGGATGATTCTATGTCTCACTGAAAGAAATTTATTAGATTATGCCATGTGACTACACTTCAAAGACCTTCATCTTTTAAAATATTGGAAATATGAGCCTCCCCACCAACTAACTCCCTGGCCAAACCTATTTGGGATTTTCCTTTTGCCCCCTGGAGATGAGCCACTGTTAGCACTAGGCTGGCCATTCCAGAACAGCCTGAAGGAGCACTTGTGTCCTTGTCCCCAACCGTCACTCCTGTGCTCCTGGTTTGTGCTTCCTTGTGCCAGTGGCTGTCAGAGGGCTGAGTAACATCTCTCAGATGCGGAAACTGCACAAGAAATGATCTTTTACACAGGATTTGGCAGGACCCTTGCCGGTAATTGATAATGGGACCAAATCATTGCAGGTGAGTTTTCTGGTCCACAAGCCAGCAGGGGTCTGCTTGACTTTGTCATCATAGCCCATGGATATATATCTCAGTGCAGTGTCGCTGGGGGATAAGAGGAGGAGCTCTTCAAGCATCTGTCTGAGTCTTTTCTGCTGTGCTAGCTTTAAGGGACCACAGTGTTTCTTTCCCATCTCTGCCTACAGGGAGGTAGCATCTTCTGAACATTGTTGCAGGAAATGGTTAATTGTGGACCTCCCAGACCTTTGGTGTTTGCTATAGTGGGAACCTCTTTAGTATAGCTCACAGCCCTATAGATTAATGCGGTAATCAATGAGAATCTGTACACTGCAGAGATCTGTTTTGATGACAGCAGCACTTATGGCCTTGTTTAGTGTCACTGTTGTGTAATGTTGGGCACTGCAGTCTCTTTTTGGTTTTGACTTAGAATGCAAGGAACACAGGGAATTTTATTTAAAATTTCTTTTGCATTCTGGTGGATTTTTTTGTGTTGTGGAATTGCTGCCGTCGCTAGCTAGAATTGAGTGATTTGATGCCAGTAGCATTTCTTTACCCACTCCGATGCTGCTGTTATGTTGCTGGGTTTCTGCAGTTTCTACTACTTCATACGCTGCACTCAGGACCAGGTAAACTAAGCTATAATATTAATCTTATGCATAAATGTAAAATTAATGGAATATATTGTTTAATTATCCGAAGAGTAAAATATTAAAATGCTTATGTGGGTTCTATCAGTATAGAATAAGGAATATTGTATTTTGAACATGGAAATTGCACAAGTATGTTATTTTAGAATACAATGGTGATCATCTTGTTGCATTATATGAAGTTATTTTCATGATTTAAATGAATAGCTGAAGTGTACATTAAATTGTCTGCAATTTAGTATTTAACTCTTAACTTTATACATGTGTATTATGCAATTCATTTAGAATGTATTTTCCTCTTTTGATTGACCAAAGATAGCTGTTTTCCCTGTATACTTCACAAAAATTAGAAGGCTTCAGAGCTTAATCTTCTGAAAAATAGATATCATGTTACGTATAGACTGTTATTGTGAAGTGTTTAGACAAAGGCTGCCAAGGCCTGCTTTGTCCTAGTCCACAATCCTGATGTTAGAGCACAGTGTGGGAATGCCTGCGCCTTGCTGTGATGCTAAGCTGTGGACTAAAGGGAAAACTGTGCAGGTATGGGGAAGCCAGAGCCCCAACAGAAAGAAGGAGAGGGAAATGCCGTCTTTTGGGTCAGAGATTTGTGTGTGTGACCTTGGGCAACAGCGTCACTGACCCCTTCTGGCCCTTGTTTCCATTCTGCCAGTTGGAAAAAAGATGCTGTTATTCTCTGTGTGAATGGCGTAACAGTTTTCAGGTGTTCAAGATCATCTGATGATTTCTGTGTAGAAAGAGGCACTACTATTAAATTTCTAAAGGTATACAGTTTTCTTAAGAAAGGGGAACAATAGAAGTATTTTTGTTTTGTTTTGTTTTTTCTTTCCTTTGCAGTGTTTTCGCAGCAGAGGCTTTTTTCTGGAAGCGAGATTATGGCTCTTTTAAATTAAACTGGAAATTCTTTGGCTCTATTGTAACTATTTTGCCAAATAGGCACTGAGCAAGTTGGGAATGTCCTGAGGGCACCTGCTGTCAGATTGTACTCCTTGGGAGGGAAAAGAGGCACCGTGCATTATGCTGCAGCCTGTTAAGGTCCTGGATGCAGAGACTGTGGGGCTCTCTGAAAGGCTGCCAAGGACATGAGCTCTGCTCACTGCTCCCTCACTCCCTCTCAGGTACAGCCTGTACCGCTCAGGGCATCTGGGGAACACTCTGCCTGCTCTTCTCAGCAAATGACTTTCAAGAGGTCCACTTTCTGCAGAGGGCAAGCTGAAAATCCAAAAAAATTGAGAGGAAACTGGAAAAGGAGCAGCCAGCCACCTCCCCACGTATACACACTTGCAAAAGTCTGAATCAGATTGCTGCCTATCGAATGCTACTTAACATTCATGAGTATAGACTGATTAAATATGTTCTTTTGGGAGAACAGAAAGATGTTATTTTACATTGAGCCATGTACTTGCAGAGTGGCTAATAATTGCTAGTGGATTAAGAGCACCAATTTCGTGTTCCTGGTCATACTTATCGGGTCTCTTCCGTGATGGACACCCACCACTCTGAGAGGAAGGCTGAGGAAATGATGGATGATTCATGGTCCGCCGCATAAATGCACATAGAGATGAAAGAGAAACAGTCTGATCGATTTCTCTATCTCTCTCTGAGAAGCCAATCTGTATGATCATTAGCCTCTATACATAATATTTATGATGGCAATAACTTCATTAGTAAAGTGATTCTCCATCGTACAAAAGATTGCTCAGGTCTCTTCCAACTTTCTGAAGTTACGTGGTGCTGTTAGTGATTAGGGCATGGTTGGAAAGCTCTTCAGGAGAAGGCGATGTTTTCCTTTTGAAGTATTGCCTTGAATGTTCCTGAGGAGAGTTGTATTGGAGAAACGAGGGAAGTCATTTGGAAAACACAGACAACATTTGTCTCTGAATAGCAAGTATATATTCTTCCCTATACTTCTCCAGGTAATCCACAGATACTTTTAATAAATAAAATAAATACTTTCTGTTCTTAATATTCTAAAGCCAGGGACATTAGGAAGAAGCATGTCAAATTATAAAGCAGAGACATCAATGAAAGAGTAATTATCTTATAATAATATTAATAATTAAGAAGATTTTCACAAGACTT
Source organism: Rhinolophus sinicus (assembly GCF_036562045.2). NCBI lineage: Eukaryota > Metazoa > Chordata > Mammalia > Chiroptera > Rhinolophidae > Rhinolophus > Rhinolophus sinicus. The sequence goes on from NC_133755.1 coordinate 110,573,255, forward strand.
ATGTTCATGTCTGTAAATTGTAGGCTAGTGAAATGGGTTTAGATTTGGATAGCATGCCTTTTCATTAGGCCATCTTTTATTTTTAAGAAGGTAATTGTTATAATCATAAGTTGGCCAATTCGTTGCAGAGATATAACCAGAATTTTTGAATGCCTAGTTAATTTAAATCTGCTGTTTCAAAGAAGGTTTTATATGAGTTGTATGAGTTTTAAATACCTAGGAGATACATTCTTATTCTGATAAACTGTATATATGGAACAAATTTCAAAGGTAACTTCAGAAAGGGGGGCATATTGAATATAACAGATAGTTCTAACAAACATGTTTTCAATTGTATAACGTCTATCAGATATTTTAGACTTAATAGCTTTTAAATTGTTTTTGGTAACAAGAAGCTAGTAGTCTTGCAATGTTCTGTTTTTTTCCTCTGAAGAATGCTTAGCCCTTGAAACTTGACAGGTCAAAATTGGAACAATTTTTTTATCCACTTTGGTGTTTTACTTTTATTTCAAGATTATGTTTTCTAATAATATTTTTAGATTATATAAAGTTTGTTATTATTTTTTTCTGTATTTTCCTTTTTAGCAAATGTCTTTGAAATTGTTTTAGGCACTCATCAGGGAAGAAATATTAGCCCATCTGTATGCAGTAATTTCTCTTGCCCATTGATATTAAAGGCTATTTAAAAATATGATTAATTAGAGTCTTGATAGCGCACGAAAGTGCTTGTGTGAATTCTCTCTACCTCTGTATGTAATCACAGAGCTCATTTTCTCTGAGTATGGTTTCTTGATTTCCTAAGTGTCTAGCTTAAATTAGGGTCTTAATGAAAGCACACTGCTGAGGCTGAGGACCTGCAAGAGGGGAAAATTCTGGGAGCTAAAGGTAAAGCACCAAGGAAATGGCCCAGTCTGAGTCTCTCCTTCATCCAGACTCTTGAACCATCTGTTTTTAATTTGGAGAGAGATCATGGAGAAATAAAGGAAGCAATGGACTCTGCACAGAAAAACTCTTATGCACACAAAATTCTATCTGCAATTTTAAAGAGTATATGGATCCCCTAAACCTATGGTCCATATAAAAGGGGTCACATAACTCAGGTCATAACGTTGACTTAAAGATCACAAAAACAAAGTACTTGACATTCAGTGGTAGACAAAGTCTTGCCTACAGGAAGGTACATTTTCTTCTATGGTTAATGAATAAACCCAAGACCCACCTTGAAGTGCTCTTGCTTAAACAAAACAAAACAAAAAAACAGCTTTACCATTTGATATTTTCATGGGCTATATTTTATTCCACATCATAGTGAAAAAGTCACCCCAGGATTAATTTTCCAAAAGATAAATAAATGATTAAATACACCAACACAAGTAAAGGGGTTAGGAATGGCTGAAAATTTGAATATAACCTAGAGGGCTTTCATTTAGATGAATAGGGGACTTCACTTTATATGGACCAACATTATTTCATCTGTACCTGAAGGGTAGCTAGGGCTGTTTCTGTTCAGAATGGCTTGACAGACTAGGTTTTTTTCTGACAGTAGGCTTCTTTGACAAAAACGCATATGTTCTGATTCCCTGACTTTAGATGCTAGTGTTATTATAGATCAGACATTTAGTTATAGCGATCACTATGTAAAGTTTGTTTTAGTCTACAAGATTTATACTGTCATCAGAGCTATTCAATAAAGACATAAAAGTGATGGAAAAATTGAGCACAAAATAAGAACCCCTGCCCCCCCCCCCAAATATCTATTCAATTTGAAAGTCCCTTTAGAGTACATATTTGTGAGATACCCATGGTTTATGATGAGAAGAAGGATCTGTCTTTGGGGTTTTTGCTTGAAGTTGTCCCTTTTGAGTTTGCTATACAGAATCTTTGAATATACTGTCTTTAGTCTCCACGTTTGCCCTGGCTGGTTTTACAAAGATGAATTGCAGTAGGTACAGTTTTCATGCCTGTGAACTAACTACATACCTGGATGTTTGATCTAAAATATGATGCAATGATAATTACATTGAACAAAGTTTGTAGTAGGCCCAAAGATCTGGGTGTGTCATGTGAGTGTGTGTGTGTGAGTGTATGAGTGTGTGTTTGTGTGTGTGGTTTTTGTCATCAAAACTATAAGTGTATCATTTTGGAAAGCAAATAGAATTATAGAAATTCTTGACAGTAAGTGAAATTATAAAGGCTAGCAAGGTATGTTCGTTCAATGTTTTTGTCCATTTCAACAGTAAAAAAATGCAAAATAGCCAGGCTAGCATAATAATAGAGTTTCTCATCTGAAAAAGAGTATTTAGCCATTAGAATACAGTGGCAACAATTATTTTAATCCAAGTTCTTTAAAAATATATTTCAAACATGAATAATAAGCTTTTTATACCCAGAAGTAAATGCTATTTATAATTTTACCACATAGAAAATGAGATTGAGTTCAGAAGAATCCATTGACTAACTTTTTCATTTCAAAATGAAGATAAGCCTTTAATTTGATTTAAAGTACGGTATATATGTCTTTATATTTTGGAAAAGAATAGGGCAAACTATATATTTTTTCTTAATATTGGAACTATTATAATCACTAATAACTTGATATTTCTCATTAGTCCAACCCTTTCTCTGGATCATTCTTTGTTGTGGTCAGTAAGGTATATTGGCTAAAATTTGGATTGGTTTATATGGAAATCAGGTGCAGTATATGATCTTATATTGTTAAGATTATTGGAATTATTGTATCAATCTTAAATGTGTTTATATTTATAGGGGGAAATTACTTAAAGATATTAATGTCTTTGTGAATAATATCACTATGTATCTTAATTAGGAAAGGTTGGTTATGAATTTATAAAATTTGAATTAGAGAGCACATAAAAATATTTTAATATCCTGGAATAACATGGAATTTAGTATTTTTCACAAATTGTTCAAGGAATAATTTCAAATTTCTTAATGTCACTGAAAATTTTAGATATCAGTGCTAACAATGTTGAATTTCAGTTCTTGCACCAAATATCCGTTGATTTCACAATTTAACTCAGTTACATAAACCCCTAGAAAAGATAGTTTTGTTCGCTTTGATTTACTCTTAAGAAATACTAATTTTGGTTAAGAAGACAATTCAGCCACTCTTTGTGTTGGGCGTTATACATTCCCCATTTTGGGTACTACATTCAAAAAATTTCAAGAAATAGAACATTCAAAGGAAGAAAGTGAGAATATTTATAGGGCATTGAATCCTTACTTTAATATGCCATAAATCTAAAGCAATATTTGATGAACAGTTACTACATGTTTCTGTATTTTGTTGTATTGATGAGTAGTGATTTAATTTTAGAATTATAAAAGTTAGCGTCAAGTCCTTCATTCTGGATAACTGAGCTTTCCAATATGCTAAATATTTCCCAGCTATCTTGCTGTTATTGATGCTACTTGTTTACATTATTTTGATTAAAATCTTTCTCATCAGAATTGTACATTACTCTATCTTTGTTTATTTGTTTGTTTCAAACCAGGAAGGCTGAAAAGGGGATTTCATCCAACTATTATATAAGTTTATGTTCCAAAAAGTATTTTTTTTTTTTTAGAAAATACATAACAATTGAAAGGAGAACTTTAAAATGAGCTTGACAGCACAACGTTATAGCATCATCCATAGGTACTGTCAGTAAGATTGAAATTTTTGATCTCCATCATTTTTAAAATTTTTATTGAATTTATTGAGGTGACATGGGTTAGTAAAATTATATAGGTTTCAAGTGTACAACTCTATAATACATCATCTATATATTGCATTGTGTTCACCACCCGAAGTCAATTCTCCTTCCATCACCATATATTTGATCCCCTTTACAATCTTCTGCCATCTCTTTCTCCCCCTTACGCTCTGGTAACCACTAAACTATTGTGTGTGTCTATGGATTTTGTTTGTTTGTTTGTCTTGTTCATTTGTTGCTTTCAGTTTTATATTCAGTGTTCATAGACATAAAGTAATTTTTAAGTCGTTGCCTAATGGCTATTGTTTTAGCATCAGTTATTATGTTGCCTCTTAGCCCATTCATAGAGCCACTCACAGTATCAGTGTTGAGGGGAAGTAGACCCTTAACTTGTTTGTTTGATTTGTTTTTTTTGTTTTGTTTTGTTTTAATTTCCCTGTGCCCTTCCTTGTGAATTCTTATTGCTGCCAATGTGCTTGTCTGTACTTGCCCTTTTTCTATTTAGCAAGGTGTATCTTCACTAGCCCTGTAGGGTTGAATAACAGAGAAACTCATGATTGTGACTGTAAAATTCGTAGTGAAGTCCCACTGGGTTTTTGAAGGACGAAAGTCTATGAGCTCGGATTTGTGATACTCGTTTGTGCTAGATGGGAAGCCTTTTTCACTTTCTTCCCATTCTTTGGCAAGATTCCGAAATAGGCTGATAATTTGCTGTTAGCCAAATTCTGCTGTTTAAGCTATAGATAAGCTAACACCTCAATTGCATTTTTTAAGTTTTTGTTATTTTTTTATTGCATCAAAGATATTTTGAGATGGATGGATGGAAAAAAATCTATATTTTACTGAAAACAATTACAATAAATATATTACATTTTGTGCATATTCATTTAATTTTATTTTAGCTTCCACTTTAATCTACCTTAATATCAAAAATGACTTAAGGTCGGTACCAAATGTAAAACCATAACCATTTGAAATAAGTTAAAAATGTGTAGAAAAGACTGGTAAGGAAGGATAGAGTAGAAAATTGTTTGCAGATTTAACCATAAACATTCTAACACACTTGCTTTGAGAAAAGTCGTGTCAGTTACAAAATTCACAGCTTCCATAACATAAAAATAACCGCTTGTTTAAGTCCACACAAATTTTTCCTGGTACTGACGCCAGAGAGAAATTTCTTCTGTGTAGTTTCAGAGAGAAGAAAGTCAGCAGCAGTAGCGTGATCCACATAATACGAGTCGCATCATCACCATGGTCCATGTAGTGATATGTTGAAGAACAATATATGACAAGGAGCTGTAGGAGCAGTAAGAGGAAAAGGACATATGAAAATATAGTGAAGTGCAGGTGCATGGTTTCTGATGGTCTGGATTAATTCAGAGTTAGAGTATCTAAATTGATTTATTGCATAGCCCTCACAAAGACTTCTGTAGATAACATTGCCTTAAGTTAAACATTTCAAAAACATTGAAGAACATTGTATTCAAAAATATACAGTCCCTGAAGTGTGCCTGAGGTAGTTCAGTACAGCTAAGTAATTGTGGAGTCCCTGATTTAATCAGCCAGGCACAGAGGGCGTAGCATCTCCCTGCTTGCTGAGTACAAGGCCATCCTGATCTTCTCTGGAGAGCACCGGGGACCAACCCAAGAAACCATGTTGAACACTTTAGATCTAGGCCTGTGAGACTTCCTGATTTTTTTAAAATAACAGTTTTTGCCAAGAAACTTAAAGATGAAGATATTTTGAAATTATTATAATGGAAACATAATTTTAGACTAATTTATGCCTGACTTAACGATTGAGGAACTCTGGAAGAGAATGCCACTTTTGAGTCATTAGGTTAATCTTTGACCACCCTTAACTTAGTTTGCTTTATCGTACGAAGTGTATATGCTATCTTTATGTATGCTTTTGTGAATATTACTTTTCCACCTCCATTTCCTTTCGTGCTTTTTCTTCCTTGAATTATCTTCCATCATATGGAGTTGGAGCCCAGTTGAAAAGACATGCTTTTATGCAGCTTGACCACTTTTGCACTGCGACAGAGATTTAGACCAGTGACCTTGCAGTGTGCTGCAACCTGCTTTCTGATGGCTACACTTTTAAAGGTTTCTGAATATGGATACTTACCATGTTTCTCTAGACGAATGTTGAGGCATGCAGTGTTCTCTGAATTTCTATCCATAGTGATTTCCCAATGCCAGTCAAGGAATTTCCAACTTAAAAAAAGAAGCCCTTTAATATGTCTGTAAATTATTAGTTTGCCAAGTCAAAGTAGAAACAAAGACAAAAAAAATAATAAAAAATAAGAAAGAAAGGAAAAATAACAACATTTAGAGTTACTTGCTTTGATGGCACTCTGGTTTTAAAACATCTCTTAGTATTACCAAAAAAATGTTTGTTAGAATAAATTTTCTACTATTTTAAAACTAAATTTATATATTTCTAAATTATAAGCAGTATCAATCCATCCTAAGTACTTCCATTTGGTTCTGTATACCTTTAAATTCATCTTTATTGCCATTTGACTATTATTGTTGTTACATATATCACTAAAACCATGATAATGTATTGATCTCCATATTTTTCATTTCCATGTCTTTGGATGTGGAGGAAGGTAGGAATTGATTTACCATTCAGATTTATTATTGCAAATTAATACTGGTTTACTAGCATTGCCTGGGTGTGAGGTCTGAATAAAGACTAATATTTTCCTTTTTCAAAGATATTTACATCTAGAGTGATTTCTTATATTATCCGCTGTGAACTTGCCCAGCACTACAATTTCTTAAACCTGTGGTTAACATCCAGTCCCCAAACAATGAAAACAAATAAACCCCAATTTTTTCCACAGGGTTTCCTGGCTGGTTATTCCGAGGCTTTGCACGTGACAACCTGTTCTCCCACGTGAATGGAATACTCAGTGTCAATGTGGAAGCCTGGTCAGTTGGAAAGTTGCAGTAAAATACCTCCTCTGTGCAGCACTTCCCAAATTCTTATTTATGAAGAGTCATTGTGTTGGAAGAAAAAAGTTTCCCTAAGATTGTTAATTTTGTGATGTGCTATTCAGGGTATTTTGCTATTCTGTATTTAGATTCTGGGGAAGAAATTTAATCAGTCATTAGGTCTCAAACCATATTTACGCATCAAATTTATTTCTCTAAACTATTATATGTTTTTGCCCTATCTATGATCTTAGACTTTACTTCAGATATATTTTCATTGTCATTTAATACAGGTAAATACAGTCTGGTCTAGATTTCCTGAAAACTGTGAATATACCCTTATTTTATTATTCTAAGGCACAAAGGTGTGTGTGTGTGTGTGTGTGTGTGTGTGTGTGTGTGTGTGGTTTTTGTTGTTCAGAACTTTCAGGACCTTTTATTTATCAACTTCTGAGGCCTGTAGCAGCAGGTCAAAGCAGAGGTCAAGAATAAAGATGTAATTGAGCCTCGTGGTGTTTTGAGAGTGTTTCCAAACCCTAAAGCCTCATGTAGTCTCAAACATCTAAATTATGTAGCTTTCAAAATAGGAAAAATTAGACTGATGACTCTTTACCATCTCAAATAGTTTTATATGTTGTTTAGCCTATTTAACGTAATTCTACAAAATTTTCTGTGCTCTCCTCAAGTCCCATTATCCTGGGTGACTCTATTACATACTTAAACTTATAGTTTGTTTTCTTAAGATGATCAATCTTGTTTATTTTGTTAAGAATATAAACTAAAAAAAAAAAAGAAATCTTAAGAAGTTAGGACATTTATAACACATTAGAATATCAGTAGTAAAATGCATTCCATAGCTAATATCTATACCAGATAAATTTTAAAGAATAAGAGAAGTTGATTTCAAGGAAACATTTTTAGGATATCTTCAGTCATTAGAAAAAAATATACAAAGGAATAAAATGCCAACTTGTTTCATGATATGGAGAAATTTAGTCTCAAATATTTAGTTTATACACTAGATGTATTTTGTTCTCCTACATAAAAATATCATATAAAGAAAAACATAACAAAAGTGTTTATATTTAGATTAAGGATACATTATGCCAGCTGACCAAATTAATTACTTTACAGTCCAGATATTTTTGGTTAGGAGTTAATCTCTATATATTTCAATATATAAATTGCTTCACTATAAAAGTACCGATTCTTAATCCCTTAGGCTCCCATTGGCTTTGCAGAAATTAACAGGAAGATTTATGTTATTGTTTCTGTGTGCAATGGCTCTTTTTCTCATCCTTTAACCATTGGAATTAAAGAAATATCCATTCATTCTGAGCACTTGAGCATCTGGTTTATACCAGGCCAATTAATAATTTTTATAAACAAAGTGACGTTAAGATTTTTCTAAGATCATTTCAAGGCATATTTTACAAACATTACTTATTTTTACCTATATTAGTTATGATAGCTATTCAACTATAAATTGTATCTCTAACACAATGATTTCATATTTCTAATCTCAATTATGTAATTGTACAAGAAAATCTATTATTTCTAAAGTCTTTTATAATTTACAAAGTTGGTATATCTCATTTAATCCTCATGAGATGTGCAAGAAAGTGGCATTATCCCCATTTTATAGAGGGTGATAGGTTTATAGAAATGGAGGGCTGTTATCAAGATAATGCACCGAATACAGCAGAGTTAGGAGTAGACCCACAAGTCTCCAACTTCTAGCACAATGCTCTTTTTAGCACAATGGCTGTTTTTTATGGTGTATAAAAATCCACTTAATTATAAATATCAGGTAACATATAGTGATGCTAATAGAGAAAGTATAGTGCCGTTCTCTGATTATTCAAGGTTTCAAATAAGTAATCTGTGCGGTACAGAAAAGTATCTTTCCTTAGTTTTTACATAGCACTAGAATTGAGAGACATGCTTATCAGTATTATTATTGGAAATACTTTTTAGTATACAGTTTTGTACTCTAATGACAGCTTATATGTCTGTGGTGCTTTATAGTTTATGAAGCAATTCCACGTGCATTCTCTCATCCTCCCCCTGAAAGAATGCTATAGGAGTCATTATCTCTGAAGTTGAGGGCTTACATGTGTGACTGAGTTCAGAGTTCAGCCAGAAATGTTGATTCTAAGTTCCGTATAGCTCCTTTGTAGATTTGTGTGCTGGTAGGAATTACATTCCAAAAAAGCTCTCAACTTCACCAGACAACATATGTAACCCCACCTCTGCCCAATATGCTAATGAAATTCCCCTTTTGTAGATCAGCTCCTTAGCCACCTTTCCTGTGCTGCAAAATTATAAAACACAGGAATGGCATCACAAGACCTCAAGCAAATATTTAATCTCTCTCTAGAGGTAGCTCAACTCTGGAGGTTCTATTGAGTATATATAATTTCTGAAAATAAACATCTTTGATACCTCATTAACTTTATAAATAATAGTTGATGCGTTTACTTGAACCTTCAGATTTATATACCAAAGAGGGAGAGAGAGAGAGTGTGTGATATTGTTGGTTCTATGACAGAAGCAGAGCACATTATGAACAAAGGGGAATTTTGAAAGTGAAATGTCTAACATTCATTTAGAGAAGTGCCACTCTAACGAACACCTAAGGTCTGGGGATAACATAATTCTTCCAAGGAATGACACTGTATGTGTGTTGTATCCTGGGCCCAAACCAGAAATTGGAATTTAAGTTACTTAGAATTACTGAAGAGGTTCTTGCTGAAGACCCATGGCTTGGAGATGCCTCTAGTCATGCCTCAGACCTTGTACTCAAGGGACACAAATCTCTGTTAATTATGGAGCATTTACCATCAAATTGCAGAGTGAACATTGTTGTGGATTTTGAACGAAATCAAAACGTATTTGAGCACCAATATTTTTACTATACTAAGAACTTATACTGACATTTGTAGTTTTGCATTGGTACACATAGTATTTATAGGCTTTAATTTTTCACAGATTATATGGTTAAGGATTTAATTTAACAAGTATATCTTCCCATTTTATTTTAATGCCTAGAAAGTAAGTCCCATTAAATAATATTGCTTCTTATCTCTGACTGCTGGTTTAGTTTAGGTGAAATTATGCCTGCTAGGACTTGCTGCATAGCAAATTATTGCTGACTTATTTCAAAGTTAGCTCCACTATTATATATAATTTATGGTGGGAGTGGACACACACTTTCCTTTTATAGACATAAAGTCATCAGGAATAGACTTGTAAAATATGAGGAAGTTGTTTCAAAATGGTATTTTCATTATATTTATCAGAAGTTAAGATTTTTATCTCAGTTCTTAGATTTTGGATTTCAAGTACTGTCTATGAAAAGAATAGCCTTGTAAAATATTAAAGTGAGTTAAAATATATAAATGCTTTTATCACGTTATAACCAAAGCAATATTTATTAACTCATGTGAGCTGAGCATGGTACTCAGTGTTAAAAATACCCTACCTTGTCTCAAATTAAAAACCTGTTCTTAGAATTGAGTTGGTTTTTGTGTATGCGCTGCATATAGACATTCAATAAATATATTTTTCCCAGTGTTTTAATTTATCTGTATACTGTGCTATAATAAAGTAGATTAGGATTTATTTAATTTTATTTAGTACCAACACACATCCTGCTGTAGAGGATAAACAAAAATAAAAGAGGAAAACACTTTAGTGGTATAGGGAATCTCTGTGAAGGATAATTCATCTGAATTTTGGTCTGTGAGTTTTATAATCTTTTTGAATAGCAACAATCTATTATATAGATAGGACAATTTAATTTTTTGAGATGAATACATATTTGGAATTGGGCAGAGTTGTCAGTCAATCTTGTAATTAGTTTGAGTCCCATCTTTACTCACCATTCATTATAATGCTATTAAAAATATGCTGTGTCTTTCTCCTCAAGATAAAGAAGTCCACATTTTCTAATACTTCAAGGCTTTGGTGTAGATAACCTTTCCTTTACTACCTGCACATTAGATGAACATTCCACTTGGTCAAGTGTAACTGCCATGTAAATTGTTAAATATGGAATGTATGAAATTAGAGTTATTGTTTTCTCCATATAAATGTGATATACTCGTACATACTCCATTCTGCATCTGTGTTATTTAGGATGTATTTTTTTGTTCAGTTGCCTTTGGTCTTAGAATCCATTGTGCTTTGACATCAGACATAAGATACAGAATTTTAAATCATAGAGATGCATGTTTCTGCCTTGTTATATACTCTAATCATAATGACCTGGGTTTACAAAATGCTAGTGTTCTTTACAGAAGGCTCATGTCATTTGACTGACTTTTATTTGTACAATGAAAGTTGTGTGATTTTATATTAAGTTTAACCTATTTTTTTCACAAAGGATAGGATAAAAGTCTGTTTTTAAATTATTCACAAAAAATAATGCTTAAAATTATAACACTTCATTGAACTTGGCTCTTTATGCACTTGAGCCATTTCAGTAGACTCGAGCATCTGATATATTCCCTGGATCTAAGTCAGTGATAACAGTAAATTTATTCCTTTATAGTTATAGTGAACATTAGAACCAAATGCTTTTATATTAATTCCATAAGCAAATACCATTTATCATTTTGTAGCTAGGCCACTTGAAATCAATATATTTAATCACCTACTAGAAAAATAACCAATGAAAATGTTTTATATTAATGAAATACTAGAGTCTGAATGTTTAGGAGGAAGTTTGTTTAGTGTTGCTTATTCCATTAATAATAGAGGGATGTGACTTATTGAGACAAATTAGAGTACTTAAAAAGTCAATAATATCTTTAAGATTTAGTAATTACATGGAAAGAAGAAAAATTGTTTAAAAATACGTATTTAGAATTTATTTTTGTAAGTGTTTAAGCAAAAAATGTTACATTTTAATGAGTGATAATGAAATTAGTGATAAGAAAAATTTTAGAAACTGTTTAGAATGTGAAGAAAGTGTAATTGTATACTAAAATATTGAATGCATATTTACATTTACATTTATTAGCAATTTTAGTAGATACCTACAATACTATGTCCAAAATTGGGGAAAAATTTTTTTTAAGCTTCAAAATTGATAGCATCCATATTGCCACTGTCAGGATAATGTAAGAATTAGTGCTGGCTGCACATGAGAATGTGCATATATATTTCCCATCTCCATTCGAGACCATTAGCCTACAAAGCTTAGACATGATAGAATAACATTGCCTGAAAGCAGTGTTTTCATAGTAAAGTGTGCTTGGTATTATCACCAAAATATACCAGAAACATCAGCTTTGGGTTCTTTATATACAAGGAGCACATTTTGCACAGCAAACATTCTCCAGATGTATGTATATCTAGATTTACTTAGGGCAAGGTGAGTGAAACACAGGTTTCAACCACCATATGAGAAATTGAGTCATAAGCCAGAAAAGGATCCCGAGGTGTATAGGTTTTAAGATATAAGTGAAATTATTGAAGAACACAACAATCTTTGTTTTCTTGAAATCTTTCAAATAGGATGGATTTTTGTCATTTTTTTTTAACCTCAAAGATATTGCAAAGCAGCTTTCAAATTAGTAATTATTCATTTTATCTCAGGACTTCTATTTTTGTCACAGTATTTCCAAATGAATCAGTACTTAACAAGTCATCAGGCTTTATTACAGGTTTATGAAATTTTGGGGAGAAAGCTTTATGAATTGAAATAATCTTTTGAACATGTGTAGTCACTACTTAATAATTTTATTTTTATTATTATAAGTATTTTTTTCAACAGGAATGGTGTCATAATACTAAAGACACAGCAGCTTTAAAAATACACATGTGAATATTATAAACAGTAAAAATAAAGGAGGAAAAAATCTTTACTTTTACAAACTTTTTTATATTCCATTAACTGAGGTGGTCCAGTAGAAGATTAAAAATCTATGACCATCGGCACCGAGTCATGCATACATTTTAAAGTGTGTGATTTTGAGGGAACATGGACTTCATGTAGAGTAAATTTTAATGGAATACAGTTTCTGCTCATGCAATTTCTAATACTCACCCTTTCGCAGAATATCCTTCTGTTATCTACATGAGATATATGAAGAACGTTTTCACATTTATTGTTGTCTGTATAACATTCTCAATCAACCCTTCTAAGATATTATATAAAAGCAAAAGGGAGCAGCTACTAAGGAATCGAAGTGGATGGATTTTTATGCCTGCATATTTAATTTTTTTATTTTCTATTACATTTATGGTGTCGGTATTTGCCATGTCTATCTTCTATAGAAAAAGTCTTAATGACTTTCACAGATACCAGAGCCAAACCTATTTTTCCACGTCAGCTAGACATCTCACTGTTAGCTGGCATGCTTTACTCATTCTCTTATTTTTCTCTTTCAAGATCCATAGGGAGACAACTTTTCATTGACTTAATGTGATATATAAAATGTAAAAGGTCATTTTCACACATGGCTTACCCACTGTATCCATTCCATTATTGGAAAGCACTGCTGCTTTCCATTATTTTTTTGTTATCAGATGCTTTCTTTAGCATTATATTTTTAAGCCAAAAAAACAAAAAAGGTTCATAAATTCATGTTTACAAAGTTAGGATTTTAAAAGTATTTTTATGGCTTTAGTAAAATTGAATACTTTTATATACATGTACTTTTTTGCTAAAAGTTATTCTTCATATTTAATTACTTAGCACCATGTCCTAAAAGTTTGTGTCCTGTTCTCCAGTGGTAAGAGGATAGAGTCCAGAGAATAATTTTGAAAAATATGATATCCAGAAGAATAGAAAGGGAGACTCTTAACTTTTAATACTTATGTCAGTTCAGTGAATAAAATTTTAGCCAGTATCACTAGATGGCAGGCTGTACCTTGGTATGAATTCATTTGAGGGGAAGAAGGGTGGATTAATCCAGTACTTTGGGTACTTTTTATGTATGTTTTTAGCCTGATTTATGAGAGGAAAAGGAAACTCTCCCATAGTATGAAGTGCATTTGTAACACATTTATTCCAACGATTCAGGTCATAACCTTTGCAATGCAGTATGTATCATTCTGGGATGTACACACTCAGACTTATGATATTCATAACCCTTTACTTTATAGATTGAAGAAGTCGTATTTAAGTGATTAAAGCATTCTCCACTTTAAAGCATTACATTTTTCTTTTCTTTTATTCCTATTGTGCAGGTGACTTGGATTATTACTGGTTGGATCCTGCCACGTGGCATAGCCGGGAAACATCACCAATTAGTTCGGTAAGCTTTCTGAAGTTACAGTTTGAAATTTAGGGGTAATGTGTGCTGTTCATTGTCCTTTGTCTGATATGTGATAGATCGTAATCTTACTCTGCCCCATTGTACATTTCATGAGAGCAAATGTTGATTTCATTTAAAACAGAACAGTTTTGAATAAAAAAGTTATCACAATAGTTACAGCAAATTTTAAATTAAGTAAAAATCAATTATTAAATAATGACTATATGAAAATGAGATTTTTTGGGTTAATGATTTCAACATTAACAACTTAAAATACAGAATCAGTATTCTTTATGTAAGCAAATATATTAAATTTCAATTAATTTCATCTCAAAACTATTTTTTTAGAGATGTATTTAGTTGCTGACTACTTTAAGAACTACTTAGTATAGTAAGTGTCTACTGCAAATCAAATATAGCTAGTTGTAAATGGAAACTGTTATAAGCCATGAATAGAGCCCACCAGAATCGCAAGTTCCCTCTAGAGTGTCTTAAGTGAGGAAATCATATCATGGTAGAAAACAACTTATTTAAATTTATTCATGTTTTAATAGCATCCTGTAACGTGGCAACCATCTAAAGAGGGGGACCGATTAATTGGACGTGTTATTCTTAACAAGAGAACAACCATGCCCAAAGAATCAGGTGCATTACTGGGTCTAAAAGTAAGTATGCTGGTTTAAAGTGTTTCTTAAAGGGTGAGTTACAGTATGAACTGGGTTCAGCAAAGTTTCTAACAACGATTTTTAAAGAGCTTCCTCTTTTCCAAATAAAGTCCTTCTAGTGAATATATTTTGTGAATGTATTGTATTGATGTCTTATGGTAGATTTAGTATTTTTATCTGGGTTAATATTTTAAAACCATTTTATTAACATAGCATATAGATATGTTAGGAAACTGCAATAAAATATAGGCAAACTAAATAATTTTTCTCTGAATATAAAGTTCAAGGACGATTTTTACATCAGAAAGTTTTAATGGATGGTAGTAAAGTTAGATAATGTAGACTGCATAATTTTATTATAATCTTGCCAAGGAACATAAAACATCAATGAAGAGATGGTTTCCTAAGTGCAGTAGAATTTATGATAATACCAAAAAAGTAAACGGTATTTTTTAAGAATATTAATTGCCTTCTAATAGAGATAAGGAAAGCTAATAAATTATAAAAGATTGTATTTTATTGTAGGAACATATATATACAGTTTATTTATGTGTGCACATGTGTATGTGTGTCAAATCACATTGTTTTATTTGCTTTCAGAAACTTAGAGAAACGTTTAAAGATGTGGCTTCAAAATATTTACCAGGAGATTATAATACAGTTGTGTGATACTTTGACCTCTTCAAAACCATTGACTGTTTATCCAAATATTTTATTTTCACTCAATGTGCTTAATGGTTTCACTTTATTGATTATTAATTAATAATCAATAATTAATTAATTATAACCATTCATTTCTCTTGCTATGAAATAATTCTGATCACCTCCAATAATGAGCACATCCCTAAGAACTGCACATCAACCTCAACTTTTGAAAATATCCTTCCCACTTCTAATTATACATGTGTAGCCCTTGCGTTAGAAAAAAAAAATAGCTTAGAAACTTTCAGATATATTTTAGCTACAGTGGAAAAGCTGGATGTAAGCATTAAATATTGAGTAATATAACTCAGACTTTGGAAGTTAGATTGGGACACATATATTTCAAATGATGAGGTCATTGAGACGGTCAGTAGCAGAGATGAACCTAGGGGATTACTCTTTGACTGTGGTAAATTGCTTCCGAAAACTAGCTTGCCCTTGGTTTGAATTCCCAGTCTTTTTGTCTTAGACCTGTATTCTACTGAAAATATACAAAAGAGATCAAGATCTGATGTAACAATGGGCATTATATGCGTGTAGAAATATAATTTAAATGGTGGGCATGAATTGAGAGGATAAAGAAAAACTCAAACATAAACACATGCTATTTGTTGGTAAGTAGTGAAGATCTAGCACTTGTCTCTAAGGGTATACATTATTCATGGTCCCTTTGTTTTGTTAGGTCAATATAAGTAATCAATATATAAGCTTCCTTAGGACACATGGTCATCTCAAATGTAATGAGATGTTTTCTTTTTAAAACTACACTGTTAGCTCTGTTAAGCAAAAACCTATTTCACTTCATTAGTCTCCCTACACTAACTACATCATAAAAGACTATATGATTAATTCCTAATAAGCTTATGTTTCAAGATGAGTCTTGGGAACTTATAAATTTATAATTATCCAGGTTGTTGGAGGAAAAATGACTGACTTAGGACGCCTTGGTGCCTTCATCACCAAAGTAAAGAAGGGTAGCCTTGCAGATGTAGTTGGACACTTAAGAGCAGGTAAAGTTTCTTTTTTAACATTTAAACAATGGGTACTCTGTGCATGAGTTGGTGGTTTTCAATTTGGGGTAAGTTGTATATAAGTCAGTTAAGTAAATAATTTTTATGCATGAATAAAGTTGTTTTTTTTCCTGATATGGATACTTACTGATTGCAATAATAGGTAACTATACATCATTAGCAGTTTGAAGAGAGTAAGGTTTGGAATCTTTTTTATTTATGTAAAAATAAATAGATGCAAAATGCTGAAGGATTTATCTTTCTTTTAAATGGCTTCATGATGTTGCTACAAAAATATAAACAATTTAGCCTTGCGAAAAAATATCACTATTTTATATGGTATGTATAGCTATAGTAATTATACTGAAGTTTTCCATAGTGGTCGCAAAAAACTTATTCAGTAGCAGTGTTTTAAATAAAATATAATCCCAATCATATTTCATATGCAGATTATATGTTTTAATTTAAATATACTATATTGTACTCATGCAGATGTGCTACTTCTTGGTATTTGGAGATTTATATTATATTGCTCTGAAACATTAATATGACATAATAAAATAATATATTCAAATGTACCATATTCAGTAGCAACATACTTTAAAATCTATTTTGACAAATTGTTTACTTTTCATGTTAGTTAAAATCATAATAACATATTTTTGCAGTTTAATTCAACATTTAGTAGAAATATTTTGGTTAAAGTGTCAGTTTATGCATTTGCAAGACAATTATTTTTTAAAAAAAGAAAAAAACACAGAAAATAGACTGAACTATAAAATTACAGATTAGTAACCCATAGCACATAGAAAGAGAACATTTCTAGGCTATGTTTTCAGTTTTTATACCTTAAAATTGTAATTGTTGAGACCTTTAGAAAAAATATTCTATGACTGTTAATGGCAATTTTATTGTAATTGATTACCAGGATATCAGTTCAAAATCATATATTTTGTCTTTGATAGGAACGTGCTATGCAAGTGATGTATAGGGAGAAAATCCAAATCAGGGATTTTTCTTTATTTATTGTACATACAACTTTGAAAATGTGTAGAGGTACACTGCACCATTATTTCTTATCAGAGACTACTTATGATTCTACATCTAACTCAATCAGGAGTGACTTTGTTGGTAAACTGAGTCTTTGCTTGTTTAATACCTCAAAAATAAGCTTCACAAAGTATAAGAATCTGTGTTGACCATTCCAATGTAAGATAGCTTTAACTACAGAATTCTAAATTTGCAAATCAGATTATAAAAATAACACCTTTTGATTTTGTCTTTGTGTTTTGGTAGAAGGTTACTTAAGAAAGTCAGTGCAAAGTTTTTTTGTATAATATATCCCTTAGTGATGAATTTCATTATTTAACACCCTTATGTGCTTAGAGCCTGAGAAACTTAGATCTTAAATGTTAAAAGCTAAACTTAAGTAAATATAAAACATACTAATATACTTGTATTTTCGCTTTAAGCAATGGATGTATTGGAAAAAAATTGTTTTAAAAAGTTAGATCATATATTCTGTTTGATTTCCATTATAATGTAGGAACTATTTTTCCTTCTATTTGCATATAAATATCATTGGTCTATAAAACCACAGTGCTGTGTTTTTTATTGGCATGACCTTTGTTCAACATTCGCAGTCTTGCTTTAATCTTGCCATAGCTTTCTTTACTGCAGATTCCCCTTAAGTCCATGCACTGTACCGTTCCTTGATAAAATCATCAAAAACTTGAAATGGACTCTGACACACTCCTTCTTAAGACCCTTCAGTGTCTCCCAGTCATCATTTGCTCAAGTCAAAGCTCTGTAGCTTGGTCCTCTACTAACAATTCCAGATACTTCCATTACCATTCACTTTACCCTGCAGCCCTGGCACTCTACCTGTAGGTCCCTGGCAAGCTGTTCCAACCTACAAGACCCAGTCAGTGTCTCTAGTCTTCCAGGTTGCTTTTCTGCTCTTGTGCTCTGCTTGTTGAAGTCCTTTGCATCCTTCAAAACTCATCTAAAGTTGCCTTAATTCTAAAGTGTTTTCTGATATCGCACCTGGAGCAGTAACTAATTTCAATCTCCATGGCACTACCTGGCTCTGTATTTCTCCCCCACCAAATTTAAGCATAGATGAAGGCTCTTTGTCATGTTTGTATCATAATCTATATCTCTGCCTGAAGAGATTATTCATGTGTAAATAAATATCATTAAAGATACCACCTTCTGGTTTAGGAGGTATTGATTTGTAAATAAAAAATAAAGTTAAGTTAATTTGATATTAAAAGTTATGATTCCAGGTTGCCATCAAAAAGGAGAATTTTATAATGCAGTGCTTTTGCAAAATGTTGATTGCTACTCATTACTGGGTAACAAAATTGATTTAATGATTTTCATCCATCATTTTTTAAAAAAGTGAAATAGAACATAATAGAATAGAAAATATCAGGGTAAGTATTGTTTCAGAAAATATTTTATTTCATACACACACATATACATATATACATTCACATGATGTAAACTTTATTCTCTTGGTCAAAAATATTTAGAAGACTCCTAATACGTTTTAAATTTGTAATTATTTTATTTCTTTTTTTATAGTGAAGTATATTTGTTGCCCAATTGATAAATATTTCTAGGGAACTTTTTAGGTCAAACTATTAGAAGTCATTTAGCTATTCATAATAACCATACTTTTACCAAACCAAAGCAGCTTGTGCTTGTCAAATATTTACTTTTGAGTATAGCAAATATTTTGGGGGGAAAAGAATTACTTTAAAATGCCTATTAAAACAAAAATTTCTACTTAATAAAAAACAGCTAAAAACTAAGATTTCATGTTTATGGTTAGCTGTAAAATGTGTAATGATGATATTAATTCATTAGTTCACCACATATTTATTTAGCTACTAAAATGTTATAGACACTGAGAACAACAAAATAAGCAGAAACCAAATAAATTATGATGCCTCAAAATATCATTGAGGCTGGGATATTTTAACTGATTCTACCATTGAGAATTGAAAGGTACTGGACAGAGAACCATTTGGGACCTAAAACTATGCTAAGTATTTATGAAAATAAATAATGTTTCCCAAATGATCTCTAGTGAAACTCTAGTTAAAATAACAACAGTAAGCTGTTACCCCATCTATTGTAACATTGTATTATGTACTCTCCTTGATTAATCTTGGAATATTTAATAAACTAATGAGTACTATTAATATTTTATTTTAAAACTATTTCCTAATTTTATTTTAATGCTCATAAATATATATTATGTATAGAATGTGTGTGTTATGAACATCTGGAAGTGGGTTAACTGTCATGCAACAGTTTTACATCTGCTTGCTTTGTAACTTTGCCATAGCTACCTGCGTTACCCTATGGGTATGAATTCAAGTCCTTTCATGCATTTTTATTCTGTTGTGCATCTAGTGAAGACAATGAAGCATGACTTAGAATTGGAAAATTCATGCTAACAAATGCTAATTGCAATTTCTACCAAAATAAAGCAGGAGTTATACAGAATTTAATAAGAATCCTTCACATTTCGAGGCACCTACTTTTATTATATGGAGGGCATGCTGCTAATTATTATTTTTTAATGTTTCCAAATAAGCTGTGCTAATTCCATCCCATAGCATGAGATTATTTTTATGTTATTTCTGGTATATTTCAAAAGATAAAGACAGTTTTGTATTGTACTGTTTCCAGTGACCAGTAGTATTCATAGGGGAAAAAAAGAGAAAAAGAAAGAAAAGAAGAAAAAAGTGTTTAGAAGAACCATTTAGCTGACATTATATGGCAATCAATTTTCTTTTGAGAGCAGAGCCTAGACATTTAAACTATTTGTATATGTTTTGCATTTCTTTGTAAAAAAGAGAAAAGATAAGAAAAATAAACAGAATATATAAGGTAAAAAAATACCCTTTTTTTTAAATTCAAGGGGATGAAGTTCTAGAATGGAATGGTAAACCCCTGCCGGGAGCTACAAATGAAGAAGTTTACAACATTATTTTAGAATCAAAATCAGAACCTCAAGTTGAAATTATTGTTTCAAGGCCTATTGGGTAAGGCTAAAAAAACTTACTTCTTAAGTTTAGTGAATTACATGTATTAGCAGGGTTTTAAAAAGAAGTTTATACATTCATACAGTACATGTTAACATGGATAGCTTTTTCCTTCAATTATGGGCATATATTTTAGATTTTTTAAATTTCTTAGTTTTTTAAACCTGAATACTGAATATTCTTCACTACATTTTAGAAGCTCCACAATTTAATAATCTTAATATCAAAAACTATTGATATGCATTTTTAGAAGTAAAATATAAAGTAAAATATTACTTTAATAATAGAACTATTTATTTTTAGTAATTCTAATTTAATGTGTAGTTATTTCCTTAAAGAGAGTCACTAATAAATTCATCTTGTGATATTTAAAATAGTAATGATTTCATATGTCTACATGAACTTTTCTATTATTAAAAAATATAATACATTTTCTATATTTTTACCCATGGGTAGTGCCAACTTTTATTTAAAAATCAATTATGAAATCTTTTAAAAATTTATTTGATCATAAAAATTGATATGATATTTTTTAAAACTTCCATTTTGGCATAATTTAATTAACTACAGCCAATGGGTTATTTTCTGTATCTGTGTTTAGAATTCCCCATATTGTTACATTTTCCTGGCAAACCCACAGTTCCAAAATATTCAGTTTTCCCATCTAAAATTTTTGGAAAGGCATTTTGAACTGTCTCATTGTAATTGGCTTAATGTTTAAATATATTTTTGGAAATAATTTCCATTTATTTCCTATTTTTTAAAATATTGAGCCATTAATTAAAGATTTTTATGTTGAAAAAGTAGTAACCTTAATTTTTTGTTCTCATGAATATATGTCAATGCAAAACATACAAGGAAATATAATTATTCTAATTCTCAAAAGAATGAAAATGTATGATCATATATTCCAAAGAATAATATTAATATATAAACCTCCAAAATAAAGGCAAGCTTATAACCAATTTTAAGTGATGATTATTAAGAGTTAACATTGAAGACATTTGCAAAAGTATTATACATTTCCATTTTTTAAAAATAGCAACACTATATAATTTATGCTAGTTTTATATAACATTTGTTCTAGTGCTGAGGTAAATATGAGGCTGGAAAAGAGGTAAGTAATTGGAAAATGAATCAAAAGTATAAAAAATAAAATTTTAAATCAAGCATTGTGCACATTGCCAAATACTTTCAGATATATAGTGGTTTAAAAGTAATCAGCTAAAACATCATTAATTTATGGTGACTTTAAAAAACTAACAATTAAAGTGGACTGGAATAACATTATTTTTACTTTTGTATAAATATAATTTAAAAAGTGCTAATGTGCATAGCCAAATGCTAAACTGTCGTGGACTATGGAATTCAAAAGAATATGAAATACAAAGATGATATTTAAATGAAAATCAAATCTGACATCGATTTTTCAGTTAATGGAGAAATTATTAGAACTTAGAAAAATAATACTACCTATATTTAATAACTATGTTTAATTTGGTTCTGTAATTAATTTCAAGGAGAAAGCAAATATGTATTTATAGTTTCGTGGCATAGTGATTCCAAGAATCATTCCAAATATAACATGCACACATTGATCTGCATGATCTAACCACTATGGAAAATAATATGGCAGTTCCTCAAAAAATTAAAAATAGAACTACCATGTGACCTAGCAATTCTGTTTCTGGGTATTTATCCAAAGACATCCAAAACACTAAATTGTCAAGCTATGTGCCCCCTATTTTCATTGCAGCGTTATTTACAATAGCCAAGATATGGAAGCAACCTAGGTGTCCATCGATAGATGAACAGATAAAGACGATGTAGTACATATATACAATGGAATATTACTCAGCCATAAAAAGAATGAAATCTTACCATTTGTACCAACATGGATGGACCTAAAGGGTATTATGACTAACCATGATGCTGTATACCTGAAACTAATATAAAATGATATTGAATCTCAGTTGTAACTGAAAAAATAGTTTTAAAAAGTATAAAGGATTAAGAAGTACAAATTACCACTTAAAATATAGTCATGGGGGTGTAAAGTACAGGACAGGGAATATAGTCAATAATATTGTAACAATTGTGTATGGTATGAAATGGATACTAGACCTACCGGGGTGATCACTTTGTAAGGTATATGAATGTCTAATTACTATGTTGTACCCCTGAAACTAATATAATGTTGTATGTCAGGTGTAATTGGAAATGAATTTAAAAAGAGAGACATAAAATAGTAAACAAAACAAAAAACCCAAGGTCTAAGAGACATCAGTACATCAGTCATCATGAGTTATTGACCATTTTTGCCAACCTACGAAATATAATATTCTTGACCTTTATGCTTATAATTGTTATTGGAACTATTCTGCTACCTCACTCGTGTGTAAATGTCGAGTGGAAATTTGTGACTAAAAATATCACTGAAGCAATTAACATGAAATCAATTTTAATTCAGAATCACTTACTTTTTTTTTTTACAACTTTTTCACAGTTTTTCTTTCACAAGAATATAAAATCCAAAGCTTGTACCTCCTTTTAGATTTCCAAACTCAAACTTTCATAATTGACTCTGAGGCTGATTTTCAAAGAACTTGTACTATCTAAAAAACTGTTTGTGGATTTTTTTAAATTTTCCTTTAATTTGCTGAGATAAATTTAGAAGAAGGTAGCAGAAGATACACAGTTGGTTTCTTTTCTTGCGTCTTAAGTATTGCAAATTAATCTCTTAATTATTATATAAAACATTAATTTTACACAAATTAGTATGCAAAAATATATAATAGCATGTATTTATAAAATATACAATACAGGACGTAGTGTCATTTGTAAGAGGTATAAATTGTAATGGGAAATGAGAGGCAGGAAAATAATCAAACAAAGAAAACTGTTTTTTTTACTCCCCCAAAAGTGCAAAGAAAATCACATTGAAGTTAGATAACAAGGTAAGTAGTTAGAAATTCTTAAACAATATTATCTAATAATTCTATTGGTACGAGGTTACTCCAGTCTGCTTTAATATGTTAGGTTAATACTTGCATATTGTTGATCTCCTTAAATTTATACTAAAATATCTGTGGAAAATCAGAGGTAGTTAGTTCTGTGCAGAACAATTCCTAAACCAAGCTGGTCCAGGGTTGCTAAGGTCACAGTGAATAAATGGATTAAGCTGAGGTTACATTAAATATTTATTCAGAGTAATTTGTGAGTGTGACAGCAATGGGTGTTCTCACAAGTCACTTTCTAATCATATAGTAAATGACCATATATTTAGCTAACTTCAGTATAGAGATATGAATCTCTATATAGGGTTATATATGTGCATATGAATTATATATTCACATATATAAAGTATTTTGGCTTTTTTGTTGCAAGCTTGTACCATTTTTAATTTTCAAAGCAATTCATCCTTTTCATTTTATTAACTTTGCCCATGATATTCACCACATTATTTTATTATCAAGAGATGTTTCCATCCCTTTCATTCAGTAAACTCTTTCAGATGTGTTTGTAAAGCATATTACTGATTTGTAAAATATGTGTCATTTTGATTTTCTAGAATTGAAGTAAAATATTACCTTTAACATTTATTTTATTTCCAAAACCTGCTGTTTTGGTAGTAAAAATATTGTGGTAATTTTAGCCACAATATTAGTCTGATTGTTGTCATGTTAAAGTGTTTTGCTATTAAATATGTAAAAACTTATTTTTACTGCAGTTTTTATTTTTGTGTGGTGTTTGACATTCATGCACATTAGTAATTGCCTTAATAGTAACTCCTGTCCATTTCCACACCTGTAAAAACCCAAAAGGACTTTTCACAAGACTGAAGTAAAATGTGGCTGTGATTGCCTCAGGCAGAGTATTTCAGCTAATGGGATTTTCACCATACCCTGTTTCTTTTAGTGACATTCCACGGATTCCTGAGAGCTCCCATCCTCCACTGGAGTCCAGTGAGTATAAGATTTCCTTGTTAGTGAATGAAATTGAATAAATATTGAAGAATAAAGATTTTCCATTTTCTGTAGCTATTTGATATAAATGAATTGATGTAACTATACTAAGGTTATATCCAAAGATATCAGAAGTTGTCAACCATGACAAACATTGAAAACTCAAAATTCCACTTTAAGATTTTTTTTTTCTACTTTTTTTTTTTTTTTGATCTACGAAAATCTTTACTGGCGATAATACCTTTCTGCATCAGTTGTTATATCGGTAATAGTTCTAGTTGCTGTACATAAAAATTTATTATTCAGTGATTATTCAGTTTGATTGGTAATTAGGTCAGTCTCATGAGCAGTTTAGTGAAGGAAACAGGCACATTAACAGATGGGCTGAAAGCAGCACATCAGCGTCCTGTATGATCATGGAAGTGAGTGCGTGGAATAGCGGTGAAGTACAATGGATATAAGTGGGTCAAGGGGCAATGAGACTAGAGTGTTGAATTATCTAATGAGCATTAAAGACACTTCAGATAAGAGAAGATGACAATGTGTACAATAAAGTATAAACAAGTAATGAAGTTTTCAATGAGAATGTGGAAGTGACCCAAATATTTACTTTGCCGTGGATCAGCATTGAATTAATAATATTTGACTTTGTTCACCAACTGTTATGTACCCCAGCTAATAAAAACATAAATACATGGTGACTTAAGGGGAAAACAAGTGACAGTGGTCATAAAGAGGTATGAAATATATGAGTGAGATAAACGAGGAACCAGAGGTTAGGTTAGTATATCAAATGCATACCATCATGTTGTGCATACCGGCTAGAGAAGAGCTCATGTTTGGTTTTGAGCTTTCTCATAACCAGTACACAAAGGGAAATGGAACCAAATGCATAATTTAAAGTGTTGATACTATTTAAGGGTATGCCGCTCTAATATTAAAAACAAACTGATTGTTAGAAGCAACATCATTCTTGTACTGAGACCCAAGGAAACAGTTATCCTAAGGATACTTGATAAAGAAGATATCCTAACAAATAATTTTGTAGCACTTTTTCTTATAGTTAAAAGTCTTTGGAGGCCACAGAATGATGCTATATGGCTTTATTTAAGCTTAATTTACATGCATAGAAAAAAAATGTGTGGATGACATATCCTCAAGCAATGCTCCATAAATAGTGTTTTATCAGTAAAGCTAAGTTTTGAATGGCTGTGGGTTCAAGGTTATACTTGCTGGGATTATAGCATTATGCAGCAATTTTATACTGCTGATGGTGTCGGGGTATACTTTAACAGTGATCTGGGAAGAAAGAGTTTTCATTTGAAAAAGGAGAGAGAGGAGCCTCACTGATTGGCTGAGTGGGGAGCCAGCCTCCTCCACAAGAACGTGAAGCAAATCACTTGTGATGAATCTCTAGAGACAGGATTCTCTGACAACATTCAGTGTTTCGATTGGAAGAGCTAAACTGAGATAGATGGTAAATCTTACATTAAAACAGGGTTGAATTGCAGGCTTAGATATACTCATAAATTATGTTACATATGCATGCATTCTAATTTCAGTAAGGATAGTTCAAATTGTATGATTCTTTAGCCAATATAATTACTATATTGTGTACAATATATATAATTAATGTAATGTGTACCGTCTTTCTTATCATTAAAAGTGTGGGGCCCACCCACAAGGGCCTAAACTGTACAATACCCTCTAGAAATGTAGAAAATCAATACTTACAAATTGAAGCGAATAAACACATCTGATTATATCATTTTAAATACCTTTCAAATAGGCAATTAATCAAAGAAGACAACGTGATAATTTCTGCTACTATCCAATTGAAAATAGGTTCTGCTGGTATTAATGGTATTTAATTATGGTTTTAGACAAATAGCAGATGCATTTAACATTTTATAAAAAATATTTTTCCCCTCACAAATGTTATAAATATGTTACTGAAGATTAGTTATTTTTTTTATTTTCTTATTTTTATTTATTTTTTATTTTAGGTTCAAGTTCCTTTGAATCTCAGAAGATGGAAAGGCCTTCCATTTCTGTTATTTCTCCAACAAGTCCTGGAGCTCTAAAAGATGCCCCACAAGTCTTACCAGGACAGCTTTCTGTATGTATTTTTTGTACATGTTGAAGACTATTAGTATTTACTCATACTGTTCTGAGTGTATCTTAAAAGAAATGTGTGGCTTTCTTTGAAGCCTGTGATATTTCCATAGTAATTTAACACAATAATCTACTTCATCAATTTTTCATGCATTTATTAGATTATTCATTTGTTCACATATTTTTTTGGAAGTATTTGTTGAGTGCCTACAATATGCCAGATGTTCTGAACATTAAATGATAACATAAATAAAATAGCCATTATATTTTGTGTGTTATATAAGTTTCTGAGGTAAGTAGTTGGTTAGACATAATAGACTTAGAAAGTCATGTTCCGTTTACTTAACAAACTTGTGAGCCAGGAGCCTGAAATATTTAAATTTAAAATATTCTTTTTAACATTTTTAGACATTTGATAAAACTCTTTATGCAGATATCAGTCTGAAAAAGCTAGTTTTCCTCACTGATGCCTTATTTATGATCTGGAAAAAGCTGGAGTAAAGAAACTATGGCTATTAGGAAAAGCCACATCTATATAGTTTATGGTAAAATACTGGACATTTGTATGAATAGCTAAAATAATATCTTGCTTCAAATTATTCTATACATGCTAGTTGATCTTTCGCTTCATTAATAAAGAGTGAATTTCTATAAGTCTGTTTTTGCTGCTGTTGGTTTTACTTGAAGAAGATAACTGTAAGCTTGATGTTACTTTTAAAACCTTTTTTAATTTTAACTTCTGTTTTTAGTAAATTGAATATCTTTGTAGAGTCTTTTGTATTTATCTGCCCTGCATCTTTTTTCTCAGTGTGTGTGTGTGTGTGTGTGTGTGTGTGTGTGTGTGTGAATCTCTCATACACTCCACCTCTATTTTAAGAGGGATAAAAATCCATTTGGGTTTTACGAAAAATACATCTCTGAAATTAACTGAGAACAGAGATAATAATTCATACAGATCCAGGCTTGAATCCTTAATCTGCCCCTTACTGTGAAAGACCAATCCCATGGTAAATTATTTTATATGCAATAATGACTCTTAAATATGTTCCAGTATATACCCATTAAACAGCTATGTGCATAGTTCTTATTTAGCCATGAAACCAAAACTGGCTTCTAAATTTAAAAAATAATAATAAAAATTGTCCCCTATCAACGCAACTGTATTGACTGCTGAAATTCTGGTTCTTGGGAGTCTAACAATACTTTTTCAGTGTGTCATTTCCCAATTTTCTTTATACAAACTATCATGAAATATTATTATTTGGCCTTCATTAGTTTGAATGCATCAGTTATGTACTGCACCTTCCTTTGTTCTTTTTCCCCTTCTCTCATGAAATTCACCTATGATAGGTTAATTATAAAAATTAAACGAGAAAAAAAACAGAAAACAACAGTACCTGGTGTAAAATAGGCCCACAGTAAACATGTTTCCTGATGTTTTCCAAATCACTTGTATATATTGTTCCTAACATCAAGTCTCATTCTATTTCAACTATATATGGTACTACAAAATGTATTTGGTCAACTGTAATCATTAAGCACTTATAATCACCAAGCACTGGGGTTAGCATTTAAAACTAACAAACAAACAAAAAAACAAGGAAAGTGTTTTCAATATCTCCCACTTCCCTTAGTTTTGTATAAAATTTTTATCTTTAGTTTTGTTTTCAT
Organism: Rhinolophus sinicus; assembly: GCF_036562045.2. Lineage (NCBI taxonomy): Eukaryota > Metazoa > Chordata > Mammalia > Chiroptera > Rhinolophidae > Rhinolophus > Rhinolophus sinicus. Next base: position 110,601,374 of record NC_133755.1, read on the forward strand.
AACATAAGAGAGTATAACACTGGACTTAATAACGCTCAGTTATAAGTCCTGTTTAAAATGCGTGAAAAGTCAAGTTCTAGGTGTCAATGCTTTCAAATTGGTATTCTTTTCAGAAATAATACCTATAATTCAACTATTTTGAAATTTAAAATTTCTTTCTTTGAAAATAATTTGAGTATTTTTTGATAAAATTATAGCTCATAATATTTACAAATAATTCCTTTCTTCATTGCTCTTAGGTGAAACTGTGGTATGATAAAGTGGGACACCAGCTGATTGTAAATGTTCTGCAAGCAACAGACCTACCTTCTAGAGTAGATGGGCGTCCCAGGAATCCCTATGTAAAAATGTATTTTCTTCCAGATAGAAGGTAGTGAATAATTTTAGAAAAAAATTTGCAACAATCTTTACTAATAGAAATGGTGGAATTTCCCCTCCTGGGATATAATTTTACTTATTTTGTAAGCTTTATTGAGGTAAAATTGATATACCAAAAATTGCGCATATTTATGTATACATTTTGAGAGTGTGGACATATACATAGACCTTTGATAGTTTTAAAATATAATAGTTAATTCTCTGAAGGAATAAACTGCATTATCCCTGAGGAAAATAATCCTTCAAACCTTGTTATTTTTTAAAAAATAATCTGCCAAGTTTTAAATGTTTCATTACCTTAGTCATATGCCTATTAGTCTTTGATAGCTGTACATCATTTAGAATGTACCTACGTATGTGTCCACCCATAATTATAATCACTGCTTATACTGTAGTTAAAATTAGAATAGTATTAACCTCTAAAGTGTTTTTAGACATATTAAATGGTATGAATTAAAAGTAGTAAAAATCCCAATAGCAATATTACATGTAGCTACAGTAGATGGCAGCATATACTTGTTTTTGCTTTTTCATTTACAAAATATACTTATTTTTCAGTGATAAAAGTAAAAGGAGGACCAAAACAGTAAAGAAAGTACTAGAACCAAAATGGAATCAAACTTTTGTCTATTCGCATGTACATCGTAGAGATTTTAGAGAACGAATGTTAGAAATAACTGTGTGGGATCAACCAAGAGTGCAAGAAGAAGAAAGTGAATTTCTTGGAGAGGTGATGTATATTGTAAAGATTCAAGTCAAATGCTCTTTGCAAGTTTTGCAATATGTATTAATTAGGGTTACTTTTTTATTATGTTTTGGTAAATGTGTTTGATTTAATTTGAGAACTGCCCTTTCAGATCCTCATAGAATTGGAGACAGCGCTTTTAGATGATGAACCACATTGGTATAAACTTCAGACACATGATGAATCTTCACTACCTCTGCCTCAGCCATCACCTTTCATGTCAAGGCGACACATTCACGGAGAAAGCTCCAGCAAAAAACTACAAAGTAGGTTAAATTATGTTGTAATGATCTAGTTGGAGATTACCATTCTAGATAATTTTTTAATGTTTTTTAGAGATCAAAATATTGGAAAATTATTCACCTATGTAAAGACACCTGGCAAAACTATTTTCTCCATTTTCCTAATGAAAGTTTTATATACGAGTATATACCGAGGGTGCCAAAAAAAACCCTATGTAACTTTACTAACAATTGTCACCTCAGTAAACTTTAATTAAAAAAAAAAAGTATACAAGTGGACACTTGGGCCAACGTTGCTCAAGCAGTAGTTCGCCGTAATCAGAATTTTCTGGACGCTGATGCACCTCTGGTAATTGCAGAAGTCAAACGTGACTTATATTTATCTTTTGTTATTGGCATATGTTGAGTATTACAATTTAATACAGTTTTCCTTTCTTAAAATGTATATACATTTTTTTGGCACCCTCTGTATATTAACGTAATTCCAGAGCTGAAAGTTCAGAAACTTTGATTTATAATTCTTTGCCCATTACTGATTCAGTTGTTAATGGGGGAATTGATAGAGTAATTTCTGTCATTATTGATGGGTTACTGTTTATATGTAACAACAACATATAACTTTATAGTTCCTGGATATTTTTAGTATTTTTATTCATAAAAAAAATAGAAAAACATTGTAATATGTGTATTCTTTTGGTGATTGAGAAAAACAGTATTTTTCTGTACATATATCCATTAAATTTTGGAGTTGTGACTAAATCTTTAATTGAGTTAGTGAAACTTAGAAGCTTCATTTTGGTAATCTAGAACCAAATTGTATCCTCATATAATTAAATATTTCATGTTAGTGCTTCTCCGATCAAGCATTTCCTCAAAATTAATGTTTAATGCAGTATAATGGCTAATTTTGAAGGTAAACATAAATATTTTATAAAGGGCCTCGATGTCCTTTCAAGAAGATGAGCTCAGTAGAGCTCCAGCGAAGAGAGATTTCTTTGAACCTTTGTACTCAGCCCCATCTTTCCTGAACTACAAAGGTGGGCACTTAACTGGGTAGAAAAAAAGGTGAAAAACTTTGCTATAGGCTTTTAGTATAATGCTTGAATTGAAAAATACTTTGAAAAGTCAAAATCTTAGTCAATGAAGTCCCCTTCCTTCTGTTTGTCTTCAGTGAGTTTAAGGAAGAAATACTGAGAAAATGTTATCCTTGGAGAACAAACATTACTTTAACAAATCAGCTCATTATTTAGTTTGTATGATTCTTGTACAAAAATATGTGGTAGTAATATAATTAGCTTGATATTAAAAAAAAAAAAATTGTGACCATGTCCTTTACATTTCATAAAACAATGAAACACCGAGGTATCTGTTTTGCCTTATTGCTGTGCAGGATCTCAGCGTATCAGTGACAGTGACATCTCAGATTTTGAGGTTGATGATGGTATTGGAGTAGTTCCTCCAGGTGTGTGGGTGAAGAGCATGGCCCTGCTTCATGTGTTTCTCTGCTTGTTGTCACCGTCCATTTCCAGGCTTCTTTGGGATACTGATCTGGAGCTATGGCACAGGGAAATCAGTATTTTATTATTCCGTGGTGACTTGTGTTCCAAATTATTAAGAACATTTAAAATTGACTCACAACTATTCATGAACATCCCCACTTATTTGAGTCTGATTCTTTCTTAGAAGCATGGCTGGTTAGGTTAAAGTCATTATTTGGCAATGCTGTGAGCATAAGTGAAAATATGAATTTCATGTTGAAAGGATATGTTTAATTTCCTTAAATAAAAATTATCCTGTGTTTTATATTGTATATCTATGATTTTCCTTCCTCTGTTTCTGAAAATAATGTGGCCTTCCATGGAATATACTGAGAAAGGTGCATGGCAGGGTTTCAAATTGCATGTCGCATGTCTTCACTTTTAATGCTTTTGTGATGTGTTTACCACAGATTATAATAGGATGTGTATGTATGTTTTCAAATAAGGAAATGCTTTAGAAAGATTCCCTATTCATTCCAAGTCAACATTTTTGTCACTCTATAAGTTAGTAAACATTTTTGACATTATGGAGTTCAAATCTGTTTCTCATCTGACTCTTTTGTCAGAAAAATGAGTAAAACCAAGTAGTGAAGGCTTATTTTCTTGGCACTGATCCTGTACTATTTCCTTGACTTACTAATAAAAACTAAGGAAATATAAAATAAGAAGTGATTAAAGAAAAAATGTTGGGACATACAAATATGAGTTATTAAAGGCTTTTCTTTAGGATGGTGTTGATATATGTCCCCTTAATTTATATAATTTCTCAGATGAGGATACACTTAATTTGAGGGCAGTGATTTTGGCAAAGTCAATAGACAGATTCCACACTAGTGACTAAATTCACAATTTGGAGAGGTACATAAAACTTCATTAAAACTTGGAGAAAATTATAGAGTTCTCTAAAATTAGGTTTCATTTGCTTCCATAATTTAGAAAAAACATAGTATTGAATTGCTGTATTAAAGTTGAAAATAGTCCTAAAAACAATAAAACTGGTGGTGTGCACATCTACATATTAATACTTAGATATTACTCTTGGATATCAGATCTTCAGGAGAGTTTAGATCATCGTGGGTAATAGTGGATAACATTTCATACCTTGTTTTCTTTTTTCTTTGTTTTTTATTGCTAAAAGGATCATAATAATTGCATACATTCTCCACAGAAACTTTAACAGAAAATTTAATATAATATTATTTTTTTTAATGAAATTGAAAGCAGCAAAGTGCTTGTGTATTAAATCCATTGGCATATTTAAATAGCAATCAAATGATTCCCAGAAGGAAAGTCATCAAACCTTCCTAACAAGAATGTTGGCTGGTAATCAACCTTAATGCTGTTGTTATCAACTCATCTAAATAGAATTAACTTCTGTGAGTGGTGCTCATAATTTTTTTTCACCTAAAATTTCATATTTTAGGATGAGGCAACATAGTGAATGAATTAATTAATAAATGGCCAGTTCAATAAATAGTATTATAAAATGGTGAGTTTCTTCTCTTCCCCACAAGATCACAAGGACAACAGCCAAAATGGGAGTTATGGGACCCACTACAGATGGACATCACCAAAGAACACTGAATTATAAATATATTTATATTCCATACTGAAATATACCGTATCATGGAGTTTGCAAACATATGTAAGCTCTTTTATCATATAGAAATAGTACCTAAATTATCATTTCAAATGTTCATTTTTCATTTAGCATTTAAAATATAATGAATAAATTACATAACCAATACTTAATATTTTATATTTTATATTCATAAATTAATAAAGGAGATAATGTAATATATTCGTATTTTCAAGTGTGCCTTTATTGGCTCAAAACGGGTATATGGTAGCTTCAGAATATACATATGTGTGGCAAATATATATATATAAAATCACTCAGTATTATATAATACATTTTAAATAAAGAGGAAAGATGAGCATGGGTGAAATAAAGGCAACCAGCTTAAAAAAAAACAAAAGTGAGGGGATAAGTTAACAAACAAATGTGTTGATACATTCCCGTATACTTTTAGAGGCTGATTACAGATCTGCTTCTACATTTCCTAGCATCCAATATGAAGAGATGTAGATGCCAGTTCTACATATGTTTTAATGCACTCAGTGAAGTTTCTGGTTGTACCTAAAGAAGTTCAAAAGCTTGATTTAAATTTCCTACCATAGGCATACCTTAAACTTTCTAATACCTTGACTTTTCTCAGAATCACAGAGTTCCATGCTCTTGTTTGCTATATTTACTGTTTCTCCACTTAGGGAATTTAAGGTTCTGAAAGCAGTTGAGACCTCCGGGACAACATTTTATTACCTTTATAGTTATCATAGCCTTATTGTTATTTAAAATAAATTATTTTTATTTCTACTTAAGAAGAATAAAAATAACCCTATATAGATTGCCCTCATCTGAGGCAAGGCATATGGCAACCTCAGCTTTTCAGAGCATTACTACAAACTCAGAAAATGGAAGAGAACCCTCTAACTTCTAACTTTGAGCCAACAGAAGCATTGAAATAAGCATAAAATAATAGTTCCCTCCCACCTTTTTCTGAAGGTAGCATACATATAAACATTAAGTTAAACATAATATGAAGAAAACCAAATTATTTTGTTAAAAGCAAAGAACTATAAATGTGTATTAGGATAGGATTAAAAAAGACACTAATTTATATGTAACTACAAAGAACCCAAGAAAAACCTGAATTACACCTTTTTAACCATAAGATACCTAAATTTTCTAAAATGTGTTTCATAATAATTACACCAAATCTGAAAATTCTCTTTATATGTCTTGAATATTCATTGAAATATTGAAAATGTGCTCCCAATTCAATATTGACATTCCATAATTGTTATATAATTGATACCAAATGTTATCAGATGATACCAAAGATTAATTTAAAATGTCTAAGTAATTCAGATCTGGATTTAAATATCTTTGAAAGCAGCCAGTTTTTATAATGACCTATGAAATAAGCCCCTACTTTTAAATGTAATTGGGCTCTTTCTAGACTTAACATTACAATTTATACATCTGAACAACAACAAAGAAACCTTCTGCATTAAACTAAAAATAATAGCTTAATTGCTATTATTTTTGTTACATAATGAAAGTTTATGAAATTATAACATTTATGGTTATATTATTTGGTCATACCGATGATTTTAGAGTGACAAAAATAGTTGAGTTTCGTTGGTCTCAATGTTGTCAAATTGCAATTTGTGAAATATTTCAAGAACTTCTACATTAAACTTAGTCAAAAGATCATACAATCACCAAAAAAAAATTGTTGGAGAATTTTAGTCTGCTTTTAATAATGATTTATTTAGTTTGCCTTTAATAATGTTTCATGGCATATTTTTAAAATAATGTGGGAGTTATTAAGTAAATAAATGAACAAGAGCTCAAGCTGCCCCGTTAAATTTAATGTTTTCCTGGTTCACGGACATTTTATGTAGTTGTATAAATAATTATTATTCTTTTGGCCACAGAATTTTTTATTTTCCTTTCAATAATACAAACAATGACCCTGTGAAAAAAGTTTAATTAAACTGTTACCATGGATTTGAGATTACTATTTTATCTTAAAAGCAGAGATGATGTAAAACTTTTTGCCTCAGAGGAGATTGACTTAGATTTTTAATTGCAATTATGTTAACTGTATTAATTATGTTACTGCTGACATCTTTATGGAATAGTTTCAGACGTCTGGGGTAGATTTGACGATTGTATCTTTCGGAGGGTTAATTTTCTCTCCATTATTGCCATAGTTATCTCGACCCCATTCATTGTTTTCATTTGAAATTTGCAGTATTACCTGAGGTTTGCAAAATTCATGATCAATATTTGTAATAGTGAAGGTCTACTACTCTTCTTTGTTAATTAAAATTAGTAGGATATCATTTTCATTTTCTTATTAGTGAAGCGATCAGAAATTCAACTAAAATAATTTAGCCTTCGGAAGAAAAAGTAAGTTACAATTAAAGAGACACCAAATTTCTAAGCATTGACTTGTATATTAACTATAGTTCCCTGTCAGATGCTTGATTTTCATTCCTAAAAATCACTGACTCATTCATTCTTTCAATTAAAATAGTATCCCAACTCATCATAATGCTTGAGGCATCAATTGTCATATTTATATTCAGAATCTTCATGGTACCTTTGAATCTGTTCTTATGCATGTATATGTTGTCACACTGTGTACATACACACTTAATAGTTTTGAAAGTAAAGCTAATGATACTGATTGCATGGCATTTATCTTAATAGGTCAGTGCCTGCTGTAGATACCTAAATTTGCTATCTCCACTTTAATGTTTACATTATAGAAGAATACTGATTGCTTTTTGTGTGTACTCTTGCCAGTAGGTTATAGATCTAGTGCTAGAGAAAGTAAATCTACAACATTAACTGTGCCAGAACAGCAAAGAGCAACTCATCACCGCTCCCGTTCAGTATCTCCTCATCGCGGCGATGATCAGGGAAGGCCGCGTTCACGTTTACCAAATGTGCCATTACAGAGGTAGGCTTTGCAATGGGCTTTGTGTTCCTGACAGGACTTTGTTATTACAATACCATGTAAACTGCCACCGGCTTCTCACTGAAATGAAATGGTGGTTTGGTCAATCATGTTATTTTTTTCAGAATCATTTGTAGGCAAAAATGCCTGTTTATTCGCTACGCAGCATTTTGTTCTTTAATTTCAACATTCTCTTCATTAATCTCAAGAAATTTCCTAGGGAATGGAAGAATTTTATGTCCTAAGCACAGTTTCTGAATAACTGTCTTATATTCCATTTGCCAGTTTTCTCTCCTGTTAGGGGAAATCGTATGGTATGAGTCAGACCTGTGGAGAGAAGTGACAAAGAGGATGAGATTAAACAGCAGAATGTATTTTCAGGAAATTTAGGATTGTGTCTTTGAAGCACTTTAAATGCTTGGAAAAGTATATACTACATAAATAATACAGCACTCTATGTCATGAAGTGTACTTCTGAAATTTTAATTAAGTATGCAGATAAAAAATGTAGTCCTGTTTTGATAGAGATGCAAAAGAAAGTTGGAAAAATGCAGCAGAGGCAGAGTACTCATAGAGAATAAATACCTATAAGTCATTAATAAAATAGGTGTTTGGTTAAGATGCCAACACTGTTCAAGCTATTCATTTGCTTGCCAGTTATTGTCAATTCTTTCCCGTTAGTCTGCATTCCTGATTTAAAATAACACCATTTGATGCAGATGAATTTTTGTAATCATTTTAGGAGTTTAGATGAAATTCATCCAACAAGAAGGTCACGTTCTCCAACCAGACACCATGATGCCTCCCGAATTCCAGTTGATCACAGATCCAGAGATGTGGATAGTCAGTATTTATCTGAACAAGACAGGTATTTGTTCAAATTATGATCTAAACATTATCAATTTTTCTTTGTTTTAATATATGATAGATAATATAGGAAAGTAGAGAGTAAAAGTATTTCATCACTCAAAACTGAACAAGAACAACTGGTAAGATATGCTAACAGAAATGCAATTCTAGAAAATACTTGGTTAATATTATACTGTCATAATATATGCATTTTTTTTTAAATCAAAATTTCTATTTAGCCATGTTCAAATGAACAGCATTTTGTCGACTTAGATACTATCCTAAATTATAGAAGTGAGCCTACATATGTGATTTTCAAATATTTTATATTTTTTGGGTTGTAGTCTTTGGGATGTTATTTATGTAATTATAAAATTGTGTATTTTATGTTATTAAAAATTTTGGACACAGGTCATCTGAAAGACAGTGTTGCAGAGGTTCTGTGAGAACTTCAATAATATTGTTGTATCCCTACTTTTTATGAAATATATTTCCATAAAATAGAAAATATTGAGATGGAGTATTTCTTATGAACAACTACTTCCTGGACACAATTACTGAAAAATCTACATTATAACTGTTGTTTTGCATGCCCACAGACTTTCTTCTCAAACTACATCTGTAGGATGTGCCTCACTACAAGCTCAGGGTCTGCGTTAAGGTGTTATAGTACCCACCTTGTTGAATATTCTCTTCCGGCTTTTTGAAGTGGAGAAATTTTCAGGGAGGAGTCGGGAAATGATAGTGGTGCTAAATGATTGATTTTTGCCGTGTAGTCAGGGATACAGAACTCAAGCAGAGCTTCTTACCTCCCTAATTGTCATCCTACTGTGAAAAGTGGTGCCATGACCTTCAGAGAGTGGAGTTTATATTGGGTACAGGGTCAGGAGCTTCTCTGAGGAATCGGATCCCACACAACTGTTTGAGTCGAGTTGAATGAGGGGTACTTTGTCAACATTCATTGGGGCCACCATGAATTTAGGAGAGGAGGGACAGGAAGGAGACCAGGGCATTCAATAGAGTGGAATTAAAGCTTTATTTTAAAATTTTACCAAATTTTTAAATAAAGCAGTCCTAATCAAGTATATTCTTGGTTGGTTAAGGAGAAACATAACATGTGATACTGCATTTTCAGTGGCTATAAAAGCCAAGAAAACTATTATGCTTTAAGTTGCTTAAAAGAAATAAAAAATTTGAGGGTTCCCATTAGTATAAGAAAAGCCAGGATTTTAGGCCTTTTAAAAGTTGTTAAAATACCCAAGTGTCTAGAATTGGAAATAGATTTCTGTCTTATCGGGGGAAGGTTTGGTTTAGTTTTATTTTGTTTTACTATTCTGTAAAATCACTTTGAAGTACGATAGCAAATCAACAACTGCTAGGACTTTGACCATAATGTTTGTACTTTATTGTTTAAATTTTTTAAAATACTGTCATGTTTATTTTTGTTTAACCTCTCAAGCAAATATGCTAGTGCAGACAATCTGGTTTCTTCCCTCTTCATGTTTTCATCGGCATACCATTGGCCTATCCCATGTCATTTAATGCCTCATAATTTATCTGTTTCACTCACCACCCATCCTGTCTGTGCAGTGAGCTTCTTATGCTGCCCAGAGCAAAACGAGGACGAAGTGCAGAATGCCTACATACCACCAGGTAAATACAGGGATTTGGTAATGGTAACTGTGTGTGATGACTCTCTTTCCATTCTCCTATTCTTCCATCTCTCCCTCCGTGGTATAATTACAGATACATAAAATTATTTTCCCAAGTAGTCAAAATTTGTTTTATGTGGAGGTTGTGGGAAAGTTTCCAAATATACTTTAATTCTGATCCAGGCAGATTATTTGTAGATTCAAAATCCAGAGACTGATAAGCCTCTGTGGAACTGTTGACACATTCCTAAAACTGAGGAACCAATTTCTGCAATTAAAATTCTAAGTACTGCCTGTGAGCGGCCCCACTCCCAATGCATATGCCTGTCTAGTCACAACAGGTCTCGCCTTCTGTGCATGGCAGTGTTACTGTTTTCATGATTATGAGTTTGTTTTGTTTTAGCCTTTTTATATTTCCTTTTGGATTCTACTGTCGTTTATCTTGTTTGTTTTTAATAACATTTTTGCCAGTTCCTTTTTAATGATTGATCTTCAACTTCCTTTCAGTTAAAGAATGAGGATATCTGACCTGCTATCTTTTAAACCTTCCCTGCCTTCATCCCCTCTCCAGTTCAGAAGTGCTGCAGTACAAACTTTCTCATAAAGACGTGTAATGATATGATGCTTCTTTAAAGATGAAAGAAAAGGGGATGTAATAGTCTCTAAATTGGAGCTTAGAACCTAATACTTTATTTTCTTCTCATTCCATCTTGGATTTCATATCCAAAATAAATCTCCTTGCAGATGACTCATACCGTAGACTCTAAATATTTCTTGTCAGTTTGGAGTTAATAGAAGGTAAGGAAGTAGTAAGTCAGTGAAACAAACCAACACAGACACAAACTTTGTCAAATATTTTGGCCTAAAGTGAGGAAGAGAAGGAAAGAGCTGTAACTGGAGTACCTGCAGTACAAGAACCAACAAAGGCAGAATTATTGTGTCTATGTGGCCCAAGTAGTTCTGCTCAATAACGCAAACATGGTCATGCTACTAAGAATTGTTTTCACTTTCATAGGTATAAAATTATCCTACTGATAACTACTGCCATGTTTGCTTGTGCCACAGGAAAGAATAAGGAAATGTTAGTTGTGTCTGTGAATTGGGAAAAAAATATAAAATCATAAATATTGTAAAAATTAACTCAAATTCTTTATAATGCTCAGCTGTCCAGGCTTACTGTTAGTTGTTGTTCTTGACAAGCAGTTTGTTAATAGGAATGATTTGTTTAGAAGTTCAGAACGTTTTGTCATAGTCCTGTTGATCTGAGTATAACTGTAAAAAAAAAAAAAGAAAAAAAAAAAGAACTTTATTTTTATTAGGTACCTGGTGTGACCTGGTACAATTGTGCGGGTATTTCTAACATACACCAATAGTCTAAATAGAATAGCTAAATATGTATTTTTCTTTTCCTTATCATCTACTTCTACAGGTGAAATATCAAGATTTAAACAACATGATATACTATTAGTTTAATCATTTTGTACAATCTTATCTTCAAAATACATCGTATATTCATTTAGGAATTTTCAGAATAAAATTTGAGGATATACTATTTTCCAGTAAATAAGGAAAATAATTTTCATTGATTACCAAGCATAGTGTTAAGTATTTAGTGTACTTTAGCTCAATTTCCTGACAGTAAATATATGAGGTAAATATTATCCTCATTTCACAGATAAGGAAAGATGATACAGTTTAATTTGATAAGTAACAGAGCAAGGATTCAAAATCAGGTCTATTTGACATTTTCCACTGAACTAGTTTTTCCAAAAATATGTTCTGAATAGTTAGTTACTCCTGTGCAGCATTCCACCAATAAGAGTTTGTGAGTCAAACCGATTTTGGAAACTTTGCGAATTAAAGCCCCTCCCTGGAGATTTAATATGCGCAGCACATTAAGGTCATATACTCAAGAAATCTGTCTCATATTATTTAATCCATTTTCCCTCACATTATTTAACCTTCAAACTCCTTTTACATAAAATATGTCCTGAGAAAGTAGTGTTGTACAGAAAATATTGTGGCTGCCTGACTATGCCCTAGATACTTTATACCTGTTACCTCATGTGAGTCTCACAGCATTTCTGTTAAGTATTGTTTCCCCCATTCTATAGATGTAGCAAAAGGCTTAGTCACTTGACTTGAATTACCTAGGTTAGCAGCCAATGAGTGGGAAAGCCATGGTGGGAACTTAGACCTTCATATTACGAATTATATGCTATTTCCCATTCATTTTCCCATTCTCAGCTGACCCCTGTTAGACTTCCTAAAAAAAAAAATCACTTTTGAACCAGTTGCTTAGAAAACTTATATAACAACCTGTTACTAATGGTATTTGCCTAAGGTTAGGAGTTGAAGACTATTGTCTGTAAAGCAGGCAGAATCCTTAGTTTTAGTAAAATCTGCCATCAATTTGCGTTCAAATATGGGACTCTATTAGACTTTCAAACTAAAGCTTTAAGATATTTCCATGGATTCTACCATAGGATAAACATGAGTGAACCAGTGGGATGTTTAATGTTTAGTATGTCCTCAGCAAATGTGTATTCCCTTCTCTTTTTATCATACTATAATGTAAGTCAAAATGGACAAGGGACTTTTATAATGAACAATTTATACAAACATTAATATTTTTTAAAATTAATTAACTGGACCTAATTTGACCTTGGTGGTATAGACAATCCAGAAGCCCTCATTGATTTTAAAGGAATTCAGATGAAGTTGGGCCTTGTTTCTGCCATTTTCTGCCACATCCGAATTCATATCCTGGTTGGCATCTAATGCCCATCTCACCCACTTTCCAATGATAAATTATACCTATGGTTGGATTTCAATCCAGAAGCTTGTAAATGGAAGAACTTGCTTCATTTGAGTCCCTTCTTAATCTTTTCCCTTTTTCTTTTCTTTACTGTAGTTGAGTACCATAACCAACCTCATTCCTGGAATGGTAGTCAACTCTTTGCTTGTTCTTCAAATAGTAACTCTTAACCATATTTTAATTAACAAATCTCACAAATTATGTGGCTAGTACTTTCAGCTATGAGTTGTTAACTTCCGTAGAAGCAGGTATCCTATTAGATCAGAAATTAAATAGTAAATTTAAACATTGGTGATTCAATAGTTTAGTTAGCAGATATTTTTCAAATTAAGGCAATTGAATTATAATTGAGTCATTATCTTAATTATGAAGATAGATGTCTGTGATTTCATATTTTAATAACTTTAATCCTACCTTCAAATAATTATCGTGGTTCTTCTCAGAAAAACAAAAACAAAAAACAAAAGCTCCATCTGTGTTTGTAGTTTTGTAGGCCTTCTACTTTTTCATATCCTAGTAAAATTTGCTTCATATATATTTTTCTGTCTCCTGCGTGTTTGTTTGGCCACGTTCCAGACATCTTGTAAGGCATTATAAAACATTACCGCCCAAGATGCCTTTGTTAGAGAACAGTACTCACTGGAATATTTACAGGTAAGAGTCATGACAGTCGGTCCCAGTTATAAACGAATCCCTAATCCTTTGCCTATTAAAAATAGCATATTTACATTCTAATGAAGCATTAACATTTCCCTTGAAATTAATTATACATAGAGAAGCATTAAATTAATGGTATCTAAAAATAGTTTTAATTATAAAATATAGGAATCCTAAAAGATTTCTCTAAATGAAATCTACTTATTCAAATATCAGAATTCTAGTTGTCTTTGTCATTTATCTTGTTTGTTTTACTTGTTGATTTTAATTGTGATAATTAATTTCATATTATTTTATTTTTGGATAATTTTAATTTGCGAAGCTCAATTCTGCCTGCACATACTAAAACCAAATCAGTGACTAGACAGGACTTTCCCCTTCATCATGACTGCTTTAACTCAAGAGTATTGAGATTTACTGATGAAATAATGATTAGGTAAGAACATGTGGAAGTCATACCTTCCACTTCCCTTGTCTAGTGTTGTGAACCAAAATAGCTGAGTTGTAAAATTTTTCTCCTCTGATGTCCTTCATTTTGTTTTGGTGTGGCATCTGTCCTTGGTGATGAACTTTTAGGCGTTTCGTTTAAGTGCTTTCTGTATCCGGTTTTTTCATAAGTAGGTGTGATTTAGTGTCATTTTTCAGTCTGAGACCCTTTTTGAAAAACAATTATGCCAAGCAATTCAAGCATAATCTTTGTTTAGTTTCATTTTCTAAACAAATTGTTACACTGTCATCCTGTCAGCTCTCTCACACTCTTACGAACTGAATCACCGTGATTCTACATCTTATGTAAAGGGGACATTATTTTATGCTTTACTCTCTAACATGGTCTTCCTTTCTTTGTTTTCTTTGTCTTTCTCTTCTACCATTGGATGCAATGCACTGGCACTAGTGAACTGCAGCCCTCCCTTGACAGGGCTAGGAGTGCTAGTACCAACTGCTTGAGACCAGATACTAGTTTGCATTCACCAGAACGAGAAAGGTATAAAATAAAGACTTTCTTAATTTCCTATCATTTGTACTAGTGATTTTTTTTTCAGTCACTTTGTTTTGTTTCATGTGACTTTCACAGGTTTATTCATTCATGTTCACATTGCTAATTGTCTACATTTCCCCTTCCTTTATTACACACGTCTATGGAGAGATATGTGTATGTGGATAAGCCCAGGAGTCCATATACACACATTTCCATGAATGTTGTTGCAAATGGTGTGATGTAATTTGTAACTGCTTCTGGCTGCTGCTTTTCCCCTTCTGTTGCTTTCAGTCGTTTTATTTACATACTATTCAGGGAGCCTTCAGTATGCTGATAATGTCATAAGGGCTAGTTAGTTATCTGAAGGGGAGGACCACGTTTCTAATAGTTCCACTGATAAATAATATTTATAGGTTTCACGACAATCTTCCATAAACTCAAAACAAGAGTTCTGTTTAGATGGAGTATGTCCCTAATGCATCTATATTTACTTCTGAATCAAACAGCTCTTTGATATAGATCATGTTTTGCATTAAATTATATTTTGACAGCAAAAAATTGCATGTTCCCCATAGATTTCCTGATGCCTTAAAAAATAAAAACAAAAAAATAAATGCATATATGTATATGTGTACACACGTAATTTTGCTTAAAACTTTTAATTGATTAATGCATAATTCTGATTTCAAATCAAATGTGTTCAGTGATTATGTGTTACACTGCCTCTGAATTGTGAGCAGCTAATTTTTCCATTAGATGGAGCTTTCTATTCCAGTAAGTTTGGTCATAGTTGATAGTTTGGGTTATAGTTGTTATCTCTTTTCAATTAGCAGTTATTCAGTAGAAACTTGCATACTAACTCTACAAATCATGAAGAAAATATTTAGTTGTGCCAATGTAATCTACTTCTTCAAAGGCTGCTGAAAGCTTTTCTTTAGCAGTATTTCTAGTCTGATTCCATTCGTTTATTTATGAGATGTTTATTTATAGAATAAAATAGAATAATAGGTACAAGTAAGTATGCATAACTACTTTTAGTGTCTGTAAGATTCTACTAAAAAGTCTTTTTTTTTATTTTGTATCCTTTTATATTTGTAAAATTTGTGATAGAAAAAAATGAAACCTAACTATACTTTGTATTCCTTCACCTTTGTAATAAATTTTTTAGTTGAAATGACTATAAATTTTTCTAAAATCACAATTGAAGTTGTTTTATTTTCTTTTGTTTTATATATATATACACACACACATATATACACATTTATATGTGTATATATATATACATATATACACACACCTAATATATAAATTATAAATTTCAGGTTTATTTACAATAAAAGATCTAGAAAGACTACTTATATCCTGCTAAACACATCTAATAGATAAAGACTCCCCTTTATCTTTTCACTAGGAAATACCACTGCATGTTTACAAGAAGATTTGGTTCTTATACTTTCCCTTTCTTTTTATGAGAGTCTGTTTGAGGTCATTCATTCCCCCTTGTTCCCTGATTGGGAAGGAATAAGTTACAGGCCTGCTATTAACCTTCCCTTTCTCAGATTTCACAACAAAGTATTGCTTAAATGTTCAGAGACATTGATTTTTAGAGCCACTGGAGAATAGTTACTTTTCTTGAATGTTTTGTATTCTTTCTTGATCTTTCATGCAAAACATAGCCTTACTGAAGTGTCATCAAAGGGTAGTCTCTACTTACTCCCTCAATTTTTTAATTTTCCCGGATACCCTGCAGTCTGAGTCCTGCTCCTTCCCACCCCACCACTGTGCTGAAATTCTTCTCTCGATTGTATTGGCTCTAGTTGTCCTGCAGCATCTTTCAGCATTTACATTTAACTGCCCTGTCACTTGAAGCTCTCCTGTCCTAAGTACCCTCTCTAGATTTTCGTATGCCTCTGTTAGTATGGATTTTCTTAACTCCATCCTCAGGTTTCATCTTTTGTTCCAGACTTTCCATCCTGAAGTTGTATTTCTAGCCAAAGTTTCCACTGTAACACATATGAAGACAACACCTGATTGGCCCGGCCAGACCTTACCCCTGAGTAGCAGGCCTAATTTTATAAATGGTTGCCAGACCCTGTGTACGTCCAAGTTTAAATCAAATTCATTATCTCCCCGTACGTCCTTTTACAGCAAAATGCTTCCTCTTTCTAAATTTTTCTCACATTTTATAGCCTTGACATGTAACCAGACACAGAATCTGGAAATACTTCTGCTCCTCTTTCACTTTCAGTGAGTCAATAAATCCTATCAATTAGCTTTTGAGAATCTCCAAAACACATCCCTCAGCTTGATTATATTACAGCCCATCTCCAGGTCCAGTGTCACTCTTGCCCCCATTAATTTTCTCATATGCTCTATTAATAGTTTGTATTACTTTTTATCTCCCTGGTTTTCTTTCCATTAAAATTAAAATGCTCTTTTCCTTTGTTGTCTTCTTAAAAATTCTACTCAGTCTTCAAAATTGCACGTCAAATAACCGTATTTTTTATAAAATATTTCTTAACCACCACCACCACCACCCCCACACCCCCCCTCCCCCGCCAGCAACACACATGGTTCCCCCCTCCCTTTTTTTTTTTTGCCAGTCAGAACCATTAGCTTTCTTTTCTGGGTCCATGTACTATTATATGTATAGCTATTGAAACACATTCTGTTTTACTTAGTGTGTTTGGTTCTTTCACACTACTATACTCCTTGGGGGGGTCATTTCCTTTTTGCTCTTTGCCATCTCTTATGATAACATTACTTTTTTTCTTTAATAAATGTTCAATTTGGGGACTTGGGGGACTTAAAAAACACTCCCTATTATCTGCCCCCAAATTTGGATCTAATTGTAAGCTAGACCCAAGAAGTGCAAGATGGGAGAGCTGATTATCGTTATAAATACAGTAGACAAATTTAGAAGCTGTGCCTTTAGGTCTGTAAGCTTTCTAATTATTCACCCCAGAATCAGCCAGATTCATTGAACCACAAGAGGCTCCTGCTACTGCTCAGGCCTTCCATCTTTCAGCTACTTTGTGGGTTTGTTTGCTCTGATGGTTGCTGTTTGCAGGCAGCCTGACTTGGAAGGAGGAATCCAGAAAGGGCTAAATCATCAGTGCCTGATGCTTTAAAATGGTCACCTCTCCCAGAAGCCACTCCTCCTTCCTTGAGATGGAGTGAGGGGGAAGGGTGGAGAGAGACCAGGAACACTACTTTAATGAATTTCCCTCCACATGGAAACCTGAAGCCTAAGGGACATGAGGTTCCTACCTAAAACGTAACAACCATAAATTAAATTGAAATAAATAAACTTTATTTCAAAGCATAACTGTCTATATTAATTTCAATTTAAAACAATAGTGGGGAAAATATGTAAAGGACTAAAATGAAAAATGGGAATAGACATTGAAAATACATACTGTATGATCAGTTATCTCATTTTTTTCAGATTTGGTTTCCAATGTTACAGTAGTTGACACATATTTTTATTTGAACTATATATGGGATGACTGATTTATATTTCCATATAATTTCTCTTTTAGATAATAAAGCCGCTTAACTGTGTTGTGTCAAGAGATATACACCATTGAAAGATGTGCACATATGCAAGTCTGTATGTTAATTACACACTTAAACACATACACATTTGTTTTAAGATGTATCAATGCCGAGTGGTGGGGGCGGAGAAGCCATAACATAGAATCATTTAACTGCTTTCTGAGGCCTGTCAGTTCTAGTTCCTTTATATCTTATCAGTGGGTCCCTTTACCACTGTTAATTGCTTAATTAAGGTTTTCATTATTTCTTACCTGTATTACCAAAAATCCTAGAGGCTTATATCCTTATCTACTTAAATATTGACAAATACTTATTGATTACTTATTCTGTGCTATGTGTTGTTAACGTAACTGTCAAAACAAAACATTATGGTTCCCTTATACAAGGAGCTCACAGCCTGTTAATTCAGTCCCATAGCCATTCAAGTCACCTTTCTTCTTCTATTCTGAGCCCAGTGAAAGAGATGGGCTCCCAACAAATAGATGTCCCTGAATTAATGAATTTAGAATACCTGACATTAATGTACTCATAACGTAACTAACCAGTGTAACTTACAGGCAAGCTGGTTTTGGAAAGATAAATCAAAAAGAGGCTGGTTTAGTTCAAATTCATGATTAATAACTACAACATAATCTGCCATGTTGGCTTCTAAGATGAAAATGGAAGTTGAAGCTATGTGTGTGGTTCAATTACAGGGGACAGAGATTCTAATTTTGGTCCTTTTCTTCAATGTGATAGGAAAAAAAGATAGGAAAGTTACATACATTTTAAAAGCATGTAAAGCATATTACATATTAAAATTCACAAATGCCTGATATTAAATGTATATAATATCTATTCTTTGGGCAAAAATTGGGTATAAATTGATCCGGCTCCTATCATACCAATTATATGAGGGAAGCAAAGAGATTTTTCATATTGGTACTATGTATCAGCATATTCAGAAGGACTTTGAGTACACAGATATATACATGTGTTATGATAAATCTTTCTTCAAGAATTACCTTTTAATAGCTTGCATTCACAATTGCTTGTTTCTAAATGTACACTTTCTCCTTCATAGCTTTCACTGCATGTTTCATAATTATAGCATTTTTCTTTACTTTTTTCTTTACTTTTGTGTTTAAATAAACACAAGGACTGGAATTTTACCTCAGGAAGCAAGGTTACTCATCACCCTGTGGAGTTAATGTTACTTATTACTTTACAAAAAAAGTTACACGTAACTCTATTTTTGTGTTTTGAAATAGCACAATGACAGTGTAGTTGTAATTGTTTTCACTTATTTGAGAAACATTTTTCTTTATTGTATTTGCAGAACAAAAGCCAGTAAATTGAAAAGATATGTTTTAAAGCATTCAGATTGGGTTGATCGACTATTTAAATAATTTAAAATAACTATATAATTTAAAATTAATGTAAAGTGTTTTTAACTGCAAAACCATGGAACACATTTAAGAATACGTGCTGCACAATTCCCTCTTCTGCCCAAATGCTGCTATTGAATATCTTTATTTGCTTCACAGTCCCTCAAAGCCCTACATGAATCATGCCAAGTTTGTCTCCTTAGGGCTGATCGTTAAGCACAGGCTTCCAAGGGGCTTAAAATTCCAAAAACTTCCAAATCTGGCCTGGTCAGTCCCTTTTCAGTTTTTGACTGCATACTTATATGTGTGGTTCTACGCAGAGAATCTCAAGGTAGTTTAATGAAAGAATGAACCAAATTTCCAACTTTAACTGTTAGTCGTAAAAATGTATTGTTATAAATGCTGAAATAAAAAAAAAAAAATCTAACCAATTGAGAACTACTTTTGCAAGTAAAGATTAGTACACATTTTTTTAAAAATGTAATGCTATTTTAGCTTGGCACTTACCTCTATTTCCCACTTTTATTCCTCAGTGTTTTTTACTCACAGTTTTTAAATTGCGGTAGTTAGCCATGTTCTCCATGGCTAGAACACTGCAGTAGAAGTGTTCTCCAAAAAAATTTGTTAAGATTTCACTTCTAGTATTCCCATGAATTATTTCTCCATGTCATTGTTTACACTAAAGAACAGTTTTATTTCTTCCAGTTAAATTGTGTTTCTGCCTTGTATAAAATCTGTATACCTCATCTTTGCCACTTTATCCAGTAATTTCAAGGCCTAGTATCAAATAAGCACCAGTGGCTTTTAAACGTATTTTATTCAGACATAACCCAGATTCTTAAGGGTGCATCTTTTTAATCTGAAATACATATTTATGCGTATGTATAGATATGTATACATACACACATTGTAAAAGAACAAAATTACACTTAATTGATTTCAAACTTCTCAAAGTGTTTGTTTATTCACTTAAAAGGTTACAAATCTTATTTTCTTACGGTCTTATAGTACAATTTATTTTTACAAGGCTTGTAAAATTGAAGAGTAAATTACAGAGCAGAGAATCCACACTTTGTCTTTTTGGGGTATTTTTCCAGTCCTATTGTTCCATATAGTCTTTTATTTTAGGAGTTACTAAATGTCCTGTTTTTTCCTGTCTTGTTCATTGGGCAAACAGGGGTAGATGGTCCCCCTCCCTAGATAGGAGACGACCTCCTAGCCCCAGGATTCAAATCCAGCATGCGTCTCCGGAGAATGACAGGTACTAGTCAACCCCTCCTCACAGACAAGTGGCTTTCGAGAGGCTTGTAGGCCACCAAGTGAAGGAGAACCAAGAGAGATTGTTGGTTGGGACATGCTTCCTTTCAGGAGCCAGAGTCAGCTATGTCGTGATTCCATCAATAAATGCACCCATCTTTAATAAAGCACCTCAGAATTACTGAAATGAAGGCAGCATGCCCTGAAATGAATGGCATAATTTAAACACAATGAAATTCATTCCAGTGGAAGAGTTCTGTTGTAATCATGAGCATGTTTTAGTTTTTTTTTTTGTTGTTGTTTTTTTTTTACTTTCTAAAACCATATTTAACTATTATTTTTGTACATGTTTAATTTTTACATAAGTAAAAATTCTCAGGTGCTTTAAAATATATTAAACCTATCCAGAACCTGTTCTTTGTTATATTGGTTGATGGTTTAATCTTGGTTGTTTCGTTTTGTTACTACATAAGCTTGTTAATAATGAAGTTTAGACTTTGGGATATATTTTTAAATGTCTGATTTAGAGTAGATCACCTGGTTCATATATATTTTATGAATATTGTGTTTTAAACCAAATATTGTCAAGGGCTAGTGTAGGATAGATGTTGAGGAAAATGTTCCCTGCTCGTCATTACAGCTAGGGTCAGTCCACAAGGTAGGTTTTTAAAAATGGCACCAGTGCTTTGAATCCACTTCATTTTGGTATGTCAGAAGTGCTGTGATACATATTTTTCATTGCTTTGTTGACCTTCTCAATTGTAGTTAACTCAGTTTTCCTATTTTATGGTACTTATTAAATACAGACCTTATCTTTAAAATATTTTCCCAGCTATATCACAAAAAGTTATTGGGTGTTTTGAATGTTTCTCTTCTGGTATAAGCAGAAATACAGTCAACACATGGTTAATATTTATTAAGTAGATAAATATACATGGTATCTCAGAAATAGAACAACTAGTCATGCCAGCATACAGGTTATTTTTTAAAAAAAATATGTGTATGTATAGCAGAGTAATTGTAGCCTTAGTTAAGAGTGACATAATTTATTTTCTGTATCCGTAAGTAGTCAACTTGATATCGTAAGGATTTCAATTTGAAAGTAACACTAACAAACACTGTCAGAAAAAATTAATAAGTCAGTGTACAAATGTTGTAAAAGACCACAAACTGATATTTTATGAAGACTTTAGGAATATTTTATCATGTTTTAATCTTTAAGACATTTATATAACATAGTTTATATTTATATATTTTGAATTTAAAAATTAGTTCTGCTACCATCTGATTTCTAAAATCATTAAAAATTTTATAAATTTAGTCTTTTCCAATAAGAATATAAAGCAATTGTATAACTGAAATTAAAATTTGTATCTGCATTGCTACTCATTTCATTTAACAAATACTTACTGTGCCTTTATTGTGTGAGCTATTCTAATGGCTGAAGTCACAATGGTATTTGAGAGAGTCGAGGTCCTAGCCATCAAGGAACTTAGACTTTCATTTTATAAAAGACAGTTCTGGAAAGCCTTTGTATCTATCCCAAAACAAATAGGTCAATGGATTTCATCTGATGTAATGACTGAATACAGGACAATTAAATAAGATGGTCTTTCTAATGAATATAAACATAAGTTTATCTGGGTATTGTTTAAGCAAAAAGGAAATCCAAATAATGGTTTTTAGTTCTTACTTACATGAGATGAAGATTAGTTGTGAATTAGTTGTCATTAAGACACATGAATTAATTATGTTACTTGATACCATAGGTTGTACACATAATTTTAAGGGTAGATTTTTTAAGATCGCAAGTGTTCCTTTTAGATCAGATTATAAAGGAAATTCTTACTAATGCATAATTCTGAATATACATTTTACATTTATATGACTTATTGGTAAATATGTTCTATGTTCAACCATAAAATACGTTTTAAGTGTCTTGATAATGTAATTTCTTTCTATAGGGAACAGAAAATTACTTACAATAAACTTGTATTAAAGTAAAGTATTTTATTAAACTGTGCCCATAAAAATAAGAGAGAGATTACTACATCAACAGATGCTAAATTCATAGTTAACCACGTCAAGCACTTGGCAAAACTTAACACTTGTATTTCACCTCATATCAGCTTTATTTACTCATTCAGAAGTTTCTGCCAATTTGCAAATAAAGTAAACATGACATCTATTTGGAAACAGTGAGTGTTCATAAAGTAACTTTTGCACTAGGTACTGGTAGCTAGGAAAATATTCTAAAATCAGTGGCAATTTATGTAATCAGCCTTTGGATGTCCTTTATTGGGGCCATATTTGATAATTTTGAAAATCACAAATAATACAAAAAGTAAATTTTTGCTTAAAAGAGTTCTCTAGTAAGTTGGAAAGCATTTAGTTGCCCTCATATTTCTCAGTGTGCACATGCACACACACACACACACACACACACACACACACGTTTAATGTATAATTTCTTCATAATTTCATTTCAACAATAACCAGTCTTGCTGTCATCTCAAGTGGTATAATAGATTTGTTTGAAATTAACATAAAAGTATGTTTATCTAGATCTAGGAATATTCCTTCAAAGTTGTATGATATTTAAAATAATAATGAAGAAAAATACATAAATTTGTAGCCCCAGGGAATCTTTCTGACTATATGCTTATAGTGAAAATTTTCTTGCAGTTTCATTACTAAAAATGTTAAGATGTTTAAGAATCATCATTCAATAGCAAAGAATATTTGTAAATGTCTTTATTTTAATATATAAATAGTAACTTACGAGCCTGTGTATATATAAATTTGTTTATGAATCTTAATAACTTTTAGATCAACTTGGGGCTTCACATTAACCAAAATTTGTAAGTAGCAAGTTGGAAAAAAATGTATTTTAATATGCCCCTGAAGCATCAAGGTTCTGAGTTTAGTGTTCACAGTTGATTAACAGTTACTTTTCTTTTCATTAGTACATTACATAAATCTCCACACTCAGGTTAATAGAATAATAATTTAAAATAGAAATTTAAAAAATTGAGATTTATATAGGAACACCCTCATTTTTCTGATTATTACTCTTGCTTTGATTTAGTAATAAAATAATTGTTGTTCTACGTCGCATTTGAATGTCCCTTTATGGTTTTTAAAGAATTTGATTTCTGCCCTATGAACTAGGGAGCATAAGTCCAAACTTATACAACTATTAAGTTGTGCAGTAAAGAAAAAACTCGGCATTTCTGACTCTTGCATGTCGTATCCAAAGACACATTCTTTGTAAATAATAAAATAACTGCAAACTTTTTAGAAGAACGAAAAGCATGTTAAAACCCAAAATAAAACATCGTGGAAACACTATAACTCTATTATGTTCACTTCTGTCCGGGAATTCCTCCAGTAACATCTAGGCATTCAAAGTCACTGGATGGCAGAGTGGGCAGAGAATCTGAGGACAAGGGGACATGATGGTGATGCCCTCACCAACTAATTAAGGCCTATATTACCTCGGAGAATTCGCTTCAACTTTCTGGGACTCAGTTTTTTCATCTGTAAATTTAGGTGGTTGTAAGTGGATTACCTGAATTCTAATTGAAACTCTAATTGGACTCTCAAATTGAGTCTAGGCTGCCTTGTTGCATCGTGATAAGCATACATTGGGTCAATAATAATGACTGGCACTCATTATGCATAAAGCACTGACCAAAGGGCATTTCTTATTTATGATATTTTATATTTTACTGAGGCCCAGAAAACAATGTAAATTTTTATTTCTAAATGTGTTTGATATAAATTGAATTTTATAGCCCTAGTTAAGTTTTTTTCACTTACTGTAACTTTTTAAACTCTCAAACTTTAGTATAATATTCAAAACATTACTTTTTTAACCATGCATTCAACAAATACTTACTGAGCAGCTACTATGTACTGGACATTGATGTTACAATACTGACGCAAACAGACGTAGTTCCTGACCACAGGGAACTTACGAGGGTAGTGTAAGGTAGAAGGTAGCTTGTTTCACTGTGATCCATTTTATGATTACATGAGCAATAGTTTCAATAGTTTAGTATATAAATAGAGGTTGATTGTTCTAACCTTTCCTATTTTACATATCACAAGTATTATTATTATTGCCACTTGGCTGGTGGAAAATACTGAGGCACAGAGAGGTTAAGCAACTTGACTAAAATCACCCAGCTAGACAGAAACAGAGCCAAGGTTAAACCCAGTCTGACTCTAGTTTTAGCTGCTATGTTCCGCTGTCATTTAGGTCACAAAGGCAGTGTGTTCAGTGATATTATAATTACTGTGGAGTCAGTTCACCTCATAGTTTGACATGTGATGACTATGTGAGTCAGAGCAAATTATTTCACCTCTCTAAGCCTCAATCTCCTTATTCTTAAAAAGGATAAAAGAGTAGTACCTACCTCACTGGACTGGGGAGATGAAATGACATATGCAGGTAAAGTGCTCATGCGAGCATCTGGCAGGCTCTCAGATACGACTAGTATTGCTACTGTCCTCGTCATCACCATCGTCAGTTACTGTGACAATAATACAAGAATCCATTCAGTGGTAGGAGGTGAGAAGAGGAAGAGCTAAGAGTTTTACAGAAAAGGTGAAGTCTCACTTGGGTCTAGAAAGATTAATCTTAATAGAAATTAGTAGGGATAGGATGAAAAGCAGACAAGCTTTGCAAGGTGCCTATAACCCTTCAGTTGTACAGCACTAGAACCGTCTGCACAGAAGTCTACCAGATTTTGTACATCCCTCGCCTCCCAGCCCAAACTTGTGTCCTCTGACTCTTCTCATCAACACTTTCCTTTCTGTTCTCCTTACTGTTGCTTGAACATACCAGCCACATACCTGACTTAGGGCCTATGCACTTGATGTTTCTTTTGCCTGGGACATGATTTCCATAGGTATATGCAGGGCTAACTCCCTCACCTAGGTACCTGTTAAAATGTCACCAACTCACACAAAATGAGTCCTTCCTTGAGCATCGACTTCAAATTGTAATCTTCACCGGCCCCAGACCCCTGGCCCCAACACACACACATTTCTGATCCTTCTTGCCCTGGTTTACTTTTTGATGTTGTTAGCATTTATCACTTAACATACTTGATTTACTTGTTTTAGGGTTTTTCTTTTTCTTATTGTTTGTCTTCTACCAATAAAATTCAAATTGGTTGAAGACAGAAATCTTTGTTTTGTTCACAGACAAGCACCTAGAACAGTGCCTGACATATATACATGCTCAACAATTGTTTGTGCAATGAATGAATGAGTGAAAACTTTCAATGACAGTGCATTCATAAATTGGCCTAAAACTTTATGCTCGCATTTGGCTCTCACTGAGCTGAAGAAAACAAAAGGAACATTTGTTTCCCCAGTCCAAAGCATTAATTTCCCATAATAATATACTACTTTTTATTCTGAGCTGACATACCTACTGGGCCTGCAGACCTTACTCTGTCTTTCTCCTCCCCTTCCTTCAACTCTTTCTGCTGTATATATGCCTTCCTTCCCTTTGTTTCAGGAATGAGCTTTCCTTCCCAACAATCGCCTACCATTGATTTCAGGCCTGTGCTATGAATGTACTTCTCCACTCTCCTGTACCCTACCATCCCCTCTCCTGAAATCTGATCAACAAAGTAAATAAGAAGTGGCCCTTAATATCTGACAGATCATCTCTCACTGCTTTCCTAGGTCTGGACCCAAACTCATGGTTTCTTCTCTCCTTGAATAAAGGTGCCCAGTAGAGCAGGCACCACAGTTAACCCCCTGTACCATCTTTGCTGGACAGTATATGACAGACACGCTCAGGAGCCAGACAGCCTTACCTTGTAATCCCAGTCCTGCTACCCCACCCCCCCACTGTGTGGCCCTGCCCTCTGCCCGTTTCCTCATCTGTAAAATAGATGAGCTCTTAAAGGACTGTCATGAGGTGAAATGAGTTAGTGCCTCTCTCAATGCCTGGCATGGAGTTGTCTGCCATATATCCTTTTTCCAACTAGTAAGGACAGTGGTTAGGGAGAGATATCTCCCTTCTCTGTTGCTTCCTTTTTTTTTTTTTAATCTCTTCAGAAGTGACATGTCAGAGTGACAAAAGGCTGACGAACACAAAGCTCAAACCCAGATTCTGAATTTGAAGGTCAAAATAGTTTTAACCTAGTTTTTTGTCAATAATGAAAGCAATGGAGAAAGATGAGCAGCCCCAGAAGTGTACATCCTGTGAATGCAGCCTTTGTACTTTGATATGTGTCCCTAGTGCTGTGCAGGGCTTGACATATTCTGGGCACTCAGGACATCGGGCATTAATAAGCAAACAGTATAAAGAAAAGAGAGTAGATCTTAAAAGTTCTCTTCACAGAAAAAAAAAAAGTAACTGTGGTGATGGACGTTGACTACACTTACTATGGTGATCATTTTGCATTATATACAAATATTGAGTCATTAAGTTGTATAACTGAAACAAATACAGTGTTACATTTCAATTATATCTCAGTCAAAAGACAGTTACCTTCTTAACATTGGTGAAAGGAACGGATATCGGGGAAGAAAAATAAAAATAAGTTGTAGAAAATCGATTATTGAGACAAAAGTGCACATTCCTTTTTATGGTTTCTCCCTTTTTTTTTTAATGTGTGAGTTTCTTGACCACAATATTTTATATTTATTTCAAATATATAGTAGTCCAGACACATTTTAAATTAAATAGGCGTATGTAACCTGCTTTAGGGAGGTAAGCTTTATATATAAACATTATTTCCATGGGAAAATGCATTTCAAGTTCCAAATATTTAGTGTACATATGCACTTTGGGGACACAGAGTAAATTGGGAACTTTATTCATTCTTTAATTTGTGACATTGGATTACTTTTTATATTCGTTTCTGATTTGTGGCATGTGATTAGCTTTTTAAAATTCTATATGATTACAAGAACATCTTTATGGTACTTTTAATAGTTGATTTAAAATACTTTTCTCATATCAAACATTTACTGTA
This sequence comes from Rhinolophus sinicus, assembly GCF_036562045.2. Lineage (NCBI taxonomy): Eukaryota > Metazoa > Chordata > Mammalia > Chiroptera > Rhinolophidae > Rhinolophus > Rhinolophus sinicus. The sequence goes on from NC_133755.1 coordinate 110,628,953, forward strand.
CCATTTTTCTTCTCTTTACTATTTTGTGGGAGAAAAAATAAAGCAAAAATTTTTGTAGCACCAAGTTTCAACTTGTAAGAGTGAGGTCACTACATCCATTTGTGGTCTTTCAGCACCTTAACCATTTCTATCATCACATTGGTCATCACTACATTTCACTATTGAATTTGTTTACTCATTAAGAGAGACACACTTGCTCAGCAGGAGTCCCTGTTAAATCATTGCCACACACTTGCCTGTCTGGACTGATGGATGTCAGCTTCTTGTGTGTCCTGTTGGTCAATTTGTGTCTTCAACACTGCACCAGTTCTGATGTTTATTTTTATATTGTTTTAAAAAGTATTGATTGGCAAAACCATTTAGGTAAGGTAGTTGCCATTTTTCATGTATGTTGCTTTTATCATTGGATAATATTATTGTAGCTTTATTCATCATATATTTTGTATTTCTTTAACATTTCATTCCACAGGCACTCCAGAAAGTCTGAAAGATCTAGCATCCAAAAACAGACTAGGAAAGGCATTGCCTCTGATGCAGAAAGGTAGGCTTGGTGTTGTGCTGTGTGGGCCATTTTCTGTTTTATTAATATATTCAAGGTGCCTTCACTCTCATTCTACATGATCCGTCCTTAAACAGAAATTGTGACGTTGAAAGATTCTCCTGTAAATAAATCTATGTAGGAATAGTGTCATTCAGAAAACAAGAGAGAGTTATTTGAAGGCAGCCCTTAAATCTTAAGGCTGAAGAAAAATCTCATGTATTTGTTTTAGTGATTATTCTGATTATTAAAGAGAATTAAATCCACACTTATGTACATATTAGGACATTAATATTTTGTTTCTGAGATAATTGAAGGTTAGCAATAAACATAGTACCTGAAATATGTGAATATTTTTATTTCAATGTCTGTTATCTGAATAATGCCATCTTTTTAAAAAATTTCTGCAAATGGATAATCTAAGATTCTACTTGTATATTACAACCAAAGATATTTGCTGAGTTAATGTAGAAATTATAACGATTACTTATCTTTCATTTGTAATTCATCTAATTCCTCAATTTTTTGAATATTTTAGGTGCAAGATATTGACACATTTTTAATACAGCTGTAAGAAACACCAAAATCCAATTAATATATGTTTATTAATCCAACAATTATAGGGTGATATAGATGTGAATGAATGAATGCATTCACTGTTACAGAAGTATGCACAAGATACAGTGAGAACACAGGGAAAAATTAGAATGAAATTAGGAAATATTTCATAAGTAAGTGTCACTTGAGCTAAGTCCAGATATATAAAAATAGATGTGACAAGTAGAGTGCTCTGTGAGAAGGAAATAATATGAGAAAACACTGAGGCTTGGATTATCTCTTGAGTTTGGGAAAACCATACCCAATTTAGGAGGAAGAATAGGATTCAGGAGATGGGAGAGAGAGCTGAAAACATAACTGGAGAAATCCTTAGAGATTATGTTATGAATGGCCTTTTCAATCATGCTACAGAATTTCAATTTCTGCTTTATTCCATGATCCTTTGACAGATGGGCTTTTAGCATGGATGTAGATGATTGGTGTTGAGTTTCTAAAACTGACGACAACATTTTAGAAGGTGGATTGAAAGTTCCAAGAGTAGATGCAAGACACCAGCTCAGCTATCAATAGGCGTGGTCAAGAAAGATTCTGTACAGTGCAGCGATTCATGCAGTTAACAAATATGTGCCACACTCTGTGCTAAGTTTATGGAAAAAATAATGAGCAGCAAAAAATAAGGCTTCCCAGAGGATATTACCTCTGAGTTGAGATCAGAAAAATGAATAGGTATTAGTCACATCAACGAACGTGGGAAGGAGAGATGGAATTTATTTCTGGGTAATGGTCTGTGGCGATATTGACTATTTAGGGAACTTAGAATGGAAAAATGATCCAGAAAACTCAAAAAAGTGTTGAGGTGGAATTCAGTTTTACAAAGGAGTTGGACATTGAGGAAGGACGTGAAGCACAGAGTTCTAGCAGTTTAGATAGATCAGATAGATAGATAGATAGATAGATAGATAGATAGATAGATAGATAGATAGATAGATAGATAGAAGATAGATAGATGAAACAATACTGATTATGTTTGTATTTGTGTATTCCTTACTGTAAACTCAGCTAACCGCAATCTCTTTAATAACATTGTAAATTACTAAAGTTTTTTAGACAAGTTTTTAATCTTCAGCCATCATTTTTAGCCTCCTTATCTCATGCACACACAATTTAAATTATTTTTAGTTGATTGAAAATTTTCCTCAGTGTTGAATTCTTTTTATTCTATTCAGCCTTATTTAATTCACTTAACAATTCTAGTTGAGTGGCAACCATGTTGCAGTTTTATATTTAGGATGTATAAATGAACATGTTTTTTTGACAATCGGATACTGTTTTACAGAATCTTAGATGATTCTAGATCAGCAGAAGGTGCTTAACTCAAAGTGAGTGATACTTGGGCATCTTCCTCTGCAACACTGAAGATATCTGCAGATAAACACAAAACTTCCCTTCAGTAAGAATAGCAAGGATTTGATTGACTCCTAGTCTCAAATGTTTGCTGCTTAAGGACCATATTCGTATTACTCTTGCCTTTATTTACTACTTTAATATAGACAACTCTTCTTTTTTTATGTGTGTAGATTTATCTGATTATAATCAGGGATGATTATAATTAGGGTTCTTTATCAATTTTTATTAGAGTATAAATTCCATGTCTAGTTTTTAAGTGAATTGTTCAATAACAAGTTACAAAAGAAAAATTGGCCTGGATTTTCTAAGTTTGTGTTAGTTCTCATTTCATTAGGAAAATGCCTTGAATTAACATGTAAGTGCAAGTGAATTGCAGTCACAGTATAAATGCTTTAGACACTGATTTTTGGCCTTTGGGAATTAACCACTTCCCCACAGGACTCATACCACACAGGCACACCTTGGATTCTCACAAAATTTGCTGTGTAATGATTATAATTTTAAAGGCTCTTTGTTGGCCTCAACAAATTTGGCCTTAAGAGGAACAGCCTTGAAAGAATATATCTTGAAAGATAGGGTGATCATTTGTAGGTAGAAGACAGGCAGAACTGACTTCAGACTTTTGTGTCTAGGTATTTAAAGCAGTGCTTCAGATTCTGTAGGGAAGCTGCTTGGTAAAAGGTCAATTTTTCACCCTCTTGTGCATTCAGCTTTGTGAACTGCTAGCACCATTGCTGCATTCCGTGCTAGTGACTTTCTTCTTGTCGAACCTACACTCTTCATCCTACCTGGGGGATGTTTCTTCAGGACTAGTATTAAGAATTACTTGCATGCCCAAGGTGTCTGGTAAGGAATCTCTAAATTCTTGGAGTTTTCTGAGTGTCTTTGTTATTCACCATGAGCGAGCACCTGGGACAATACCTGAGTTTATGCAAGGAGATCACTCAGAACGGGCGCTGACCACACTAGAAAGACCAACCCTGTGATTAGAGGGTTGGGCCCTTGAGCCATGTGAAATCAGCCTGACCTCTGGGGAAGGGAGGGGCCTAGGGGACTGAGTTCAGTCATGTGGCCAATGAGTCAGTCAATCACCCTATATGAAGAAACCCTAATAAGAACTCTGAACACTGAAGCTCAGGTGAACTCCCTGGTTAGTGATACACATCAGTGTGCCAGGAGGGAAATACGTCCTGAGGACACAGAAGCTTCAAGTTCAGGAGCCTTCTAGGCCTCTCCCTATATGTCTCTTCATTAGGCTGGTCCTGATTTGTATCATTTCTAGTAAAACTCTAACTGTAATACACTAGGAAAAAAAAAAAGAATTACTTGCATATGCATTTTATGTTGTTCCGGTGCTATTGGAAAGAGCCTTTGTAGGCCTGTAATGGCCTTTGCAGGAGAGACCATTTCAAAGATTTGACCTTAGGTACTACATGAATGTTCATCCTTTAAAAAGTTGAAAATAAAAAAAAAGAAAGAAACACCTCACAACTGTAATTTTAAGTTGCAATAGAAGCAATTTAATGCAAGTTTTTTAATGCAATTTGCAGCAACAGAACTATCTGAGTAACAATCTAAGGGTTTGGTGACAAATGTGTTTTACTTATGTTCAAGTCTTAAACACTAGTCTTAGGTAAAGAGAATAGCCATGGCTTGAACTCAGTGGTAAATATTTAGATATGCATTTGGAGATGGTGAACTAAAGTCAGACATAGTTAGGTTTGAATTAGGATTTTGCTCTAGCAGTCTCATTGTTTTTGTTTTAAAAATATGAGATATGTATAGACATATTTAGCAGAATAGGTATTCGTTAAATACCATTTTCCATATATTTTGTTCCTATAAACTCTCAGAAGACAATTTTATCAAATATTGCTAAACAATTTGATACTTGGACATATATTTATCTTACACGATTAACAATGTATCCAGGGATGTGAAATTACCATTTTTCATCTCATGACAGAGAAACAAATCCTCTCAATAGGCAGACAAAGGAGCAAGTTGGCGCTCCACAGACCTATTGGATCCTGCTTTACCACATGTTAGTGCTTTGTCTTTTTGCAAGTCAGATTATGATCCACAGTTTCCCAGCTATAAAATAGGAGTCATAACACTTCTCAGAGCTATTGTGAGAATACAAAAACAGAACATATGTATGTGTGTGTATATATAGACACATACACACAGCATACGTACATACATATAGACACACATATCTTCAGTGCCTGGCATGTGTAGATGGCTCCATGCTGATGCTCAGTAAAGAATAGTTGTTGCTATCGTTTTCCTTATCCCTCATTCACTCCCTGTACCAATCTCTAATATGGTTGCTCATAATCTTTTTCATTCTTACATCCTTACATTCCTAGCACATCCCATTTCATTGAAAAGATCCAGGCTTGACATTCTGGATTCTCTCAACATTTCACTCCTGTACCTCAGAATTTCTTGATTAATGTTTCTTTCCACTTGTCTAATACAAACTGTACTTGGGTCCATTATCTCTCATCTCCAAAAACTTGCTCTTCTCTCTTCAAGTTCTGCATTTTCACTCTCCTCAGTTTCCCTGCTGGTCATTCAGCCTGACTGCCCCACTCCTGTCTTCCTTAGGCAAAGTGGTTTTCTATGCCTCCCCTTTTGGTCTGTGCTTCCATACGTGTTACAGTTTGTCTGGGGACAGAAACTGTTTTGTTATTATGGGACGTTTAGTTCATATCAAAGAAAAAAATGGATCTGGTGTTAAATGATTAACCTCCAACAGTACAAGCTGTTTTCAGGCATTGCAGCTCCGTGGCTTGGGAGATGAGAACACTTAGTCACATAGCCTCAGTCAGTAAAACACTCACCTAGAAAGCCATTTATTTGCCCCTGAAATTGCTTTTTATACTTTTGCTATTTAGTTTGGTGCCACATACGATCCACCTAAATTATTCACATTCCAGGTCACATTTAAGTAGTACTTTCAGTGCTTATGAATTGTATTAAGGAATGAAACAAGGTTTTAGGGAAATTGCAAGATCCGTTAAAGTTCTCAGTACTAGGGTGAATACTGTAGTATTCAGTTTTCAAACCACATTTCGAAAGTGTATTATGAACAAGGAAAGCTTGAAATTTGCTCTCATATAATGGCTTTTAAAGAGTAATAGATAAAAACTCATTATTTATAATTGGAAAGGATTTGATCATACAATCCTTTCCATATAAATTAATTCTGTAGAGTTGAATTAAGTCAAGTTAATTCAGAATGAATGAACTGTTTTAATATCTAGAGTATTGTCGGTACTTTTTCTTTTAATTTGGAAATCGAGGTGACAGCCCAGGTTTTGGGATCTGCAATAGGGTCTAATAAAGCATTAATCCAGACTTCAAGAAGATAAAATGCATATTAAAGACCTAAGGTGTTTTTTTTTTATTCTCTAAAACCTGATATTTTTCCATTTTATTATTCTAAAATAAAGGAAATACCCTGAATTAAAATAATTATAGCTGTGAAAATCATTTTACTTAAAAGAAACATTGTCAGTCAGAATATAAGTTGAATACAGCACTAAATAATTAATGTGCTTCCTGTGATTAATACGTATTCTTTTCTCTCACACACTTTAAATTACTTAATTGAATTTTACAACATTGTTTTAAAAAAGATGAGATGTCATTCCATTGCTTCTGTCACTGTGAAAAATAATGCATATTAGGTATTTTAAATGTGCATTTTATTTAAAATACATACTGAAAATGGCAAAAACATATCTGTTTTAAAGAAACGTATATACAGTCATCCCCCCTTATCCTTGGAGGATACAATCCAAGATTCTCAGTGGGTGCCTGAAACTGTGAATAGTACAGAACCCTAGATAATACTATGTTTTTACCCATACATAAATACCTATGATAAAGTTTAACTTATAGATTAGGTACAGTAAGAAATCAGCAACAATAACTAATAATAAAATAGAATAATTATAATATACTGTAATAAAATTATGTGAATGTGCCCTCTCTCTCTCTCTCTCTCTCTCTCTCTCTCTCTCTCTCTCTCAATCCATCTGATAAGCAAGGGGGCTACTAAATGGCTAATAGGCAGGTGACATATACAATGTGGATATGGTGGACAAAGGGATGATTCACGTCCTGGGTGGGATGGAGTGGGAGGGCATGAGATTCCATACACTACTCAGAATGGTGTACAATTTAAAACTTGTAAATAGTTTATTTCTGGAATTTTCCATTTAATTTTTTTGACCGTTGTTGACTGGGTAATTGAAACTATAGAAAGCAAAACTGCGGGTAAGGGGAACTACTGTATATATAAACATCAGTTTTTAATTCTTAATCCTTAATTCATAAATTGGCTTCATAATAATTTTGAACGTGATATTGAGATAACTGTCAATATATGGATAAATACAATTTTAGATATTTTCATACCTTGAAGGACATGTTTTTATCCATATATTAGCCTTATGCATTTAGTGAGCTCTATAATGAAGCATTCTTCATCTTATTATATCATTTTAATTTGTTGGTCTGCTTAAATTAACCTCAGAAAACATCTTCCTTTTGCTGTCTGTTTGGCATAGACTTTCTTACTGCAGAATAAATTATGAACATTGCAAAAATGCACACCAAGTTCGACAGTGCTTTATTTCTTCTTGAAGGCAAGTGCTTGAAGTATCCCTGTGTTCATTATTGTAATCATATCCACTCACTTTATTAGGTATTTTTATTGAGCTCTTGCTCTCTGTGCAGCTATGATCCAGACTCTAGAGATACAAAGGAAAAAATAAGAGATGGAAGTCTCTTCCCCTGTGAAACTTCCAGGAGCTTTATTACACTGAAGGAATCTAGACTCGCCCTCCAAAACCACATGACATACACATTTGCAATAACTCGTCAGTCTGAATTGAATTCCATTTCAGTAACTGTGTGATGGGTTTTCTTCTGGTGTTTAAAATCAGTGTCTTGTAAGAGTAACCGGGTGTTCCTTGGAAAGATGTGTTGGTATCAAAGTTAATGTGAACCTGCTGACTGAAGATCTTTTTTGACCCTAATGTTTTAGGGTTCTCCCACCATGTCTTTCTAGAAGGGGATACGCAGCCCTAAGAGCGACTGATCAGCCAGTCCTTAGGGGAAAACATCCCCCTCGCTCAAGGTCGAGTGAGCACTCTAGTGTCAGAACACTGTGTTCTGTCCACCACCTTGCCCCCGGAGGGTCGGCGCCACCTTCTCCGCTTCTAACCAGGTCGCTATTCAGTGTCCAGCCCAGCATTCATGTCCTGCCTCCGGGTGTTGATGTGGTGTTGTAACTTCCTGAGCACTCGGTGCTTCCACTCATTATGACACCATGATTTTTAATCCTTTCTTTGTGACACTTAAACCTCTCCCACATCCTCTATTACTTGCATCTATCTTCACTGTGCTGGTGGTATTCTATAGTTCCTGCCAATTAGCTATCATTGAAAATTCAATTTGGCTGTGTTCTGTCCTTCCATCTGTTTGTGACATATTCATATATATATATATATATTTTTTAAATTATGTGAAGTGATTCATAAGAAACTACCTGGAATTATGTGTGTATTTGCCTTAAAAAGTATAAGGAATATTTTTAAAACAACTGTCATCTGGGTTCAGTAAAACCTTAGTTTTCAAGTTCTTTAGTTAAAAACAAACGTTTGCATGCCAACAGATGGAGATGAGCTTACTTCTAGGAGTACAGAAGTAATGTATCTGCATGCTTCTCAAATTTTTATTTGTAATTTTGATCCTTGCGTCAGGATATTTTATAGCATGTGCCCAAGATTATTTTTTAAAATATGTTTCAAGATTTTTCCCATTTAAAAATAAAGTCCAAGTAATTGGTAATTTATAAAAAAAGTTTGCAGCTAGAACTGTTCTTATCATTTATAAATAAATTCAGATAGAAATTAAATAGTAGCAATTTAGGCAATAGACTTTCTTAACTAATTTACCCATATTGTTAAGATTCAGAGGCTGGTAGTAGGCGATACCTAATAGAAAACTTCAACTTCACAGAAAGTTAATGAAAAGAAGTGAGTCCACTTCTTCCCAGTTCAGGAATTCATATGCAGAAGGACGGACATTGCCCTGTCTCTTCTAGCCCTTTTTTGAAATATTCCTTTTACACATATTATAAAAAAGTGTTTGATTTTGCTTCCAAAGCCCTAGTTAGGGGGTTTATATCTGTATTAATAGTAATAGGAAGGAGGAAAAGATTTTTGTCACAGCCTCTTGGGATTTCATCATTTCATTTCCCACCCCTTTGTTTTTTACCCACAGAATGCACCGACAAGGCAGCCCCACCCATTCTCCTCCCACAGACACATCCTTCAGCAGTCGCAGGGGAAGACAGCTCCCACAAGTGCCCGTGAGAAGCGGCAGTATAGAACAAGGTATCCGATAAAGAGAGATCATTGTGTAAAAATCGTGGATTTGAGACCTACCTCTTTCTATGCTTCTTTTTGTAAATGAGTAGTATTTTGATCATATGTAATTTGCTGAATCCTAAGAATTTAAGTTTCTTAGAATTTTATTTCCAGGGCCGTGTTATACTGGCTCATGGCATATACTCTGTTTTTGCTGATTGAGTGAATGAATGGCTTTTAGATGGTCAACTAAAAGAACAGAATGAGCCCTAGAGATACCTTTGTTCAAAGAACAAAGAAAATAAAAACTTAAAAACCTCCGTACAGTATGAAATATTGTGTTAAAAGGAGACTTATTTAGCTTTGTTTTTAAATTATTTCCTTGCTGAAACGCTCAATCATATTGAGAGCTTTACTAGTGTTTTTTAATTATTTGCAATATCTTGTGTTTTTCATATAAATTGGACAATAAAAAAATGACAGCACATGTTTTAATATTTTGTTGACAGTTCATGTTACTTAAAATTTCCTTATGTTAAACATATGCACACTTTTATTTTCCAGTGGGGGTGGGGGTTGTTTCAATAATGGAAATTAAATTCCCTAAACTACAGGCTCTAGATGATTTAAATACTGGATTAAAATAATCACTGTTTCCTTCATGTGACCCAAGGTGCTATCCCATTTCTCAGTAGGTGAAATGATTTGTTATCTGTATAGGTTATCACATAAATCTCACTAGGGATTCGTTAAGCAATTTACTGAAATAATTTTTAATTTGGGGTTGTAATATAAATGCAGTGGACTTATATTTAAAACATGTATTGAAAGTCTTAATTTCTCTGAAACAACTGAAAGGTTAACATATTGGATATTTTTTTTTCTACAGTGCTGGTTGTTGCTGATGTTTACTTGTATTTCATTCTGTTTTGAGGGTGCTGGGTACCTGCTTTACTCACATAATTGAAATGCTGTACTGAATGTATCTCAAAAATGTTAAAGATCTAAGAAGATAAATACATTGTTTCAAAGACTGATATGGCAGAGTTTATAAGCAGAACCTTGGTTATAGAAAAATTAGTGTAGATTTTTAAGAAGCATCAACTTATTGATAGATTAATGCTGATACAGTAAACTCTGGATTTGTATTATTTTTTAAACTTACACATCCTGTTAATATATCATGTTTTAATATGCAGGGTTGTTTTAAGGGTATTCATTTAGTTAATCAGGAAAATACGAGGCTATGTGAAACTCTGACTTTCTTTTCTAAAATAGTAATTAATCACTGGAATTCTCAATTCATATTGTTTAACAAACTTTCTTTTCTCTTTTCTGGGAACATTTTGAGAAGATAATTCAAGATTAATGTTATTAAGAATGTAATTAGTAATACCCTAGAAGAAATTGTTTTAAAATTTATTTTTTTTAAAATTGGTGTTTATTTAAATTATCCCTTCGTGACTTCCTGTTGCACAACTAAACCAACTGCAAATTCTGGTGTTAGCTACAAAATTAGTGTTACTGGCCATGTTTTACTAAAGATTGATATTCAAAAAGTCATGTGTTCCTAAAATTCTTTGCATTTCCTCCAGTTGCTAAAACATTTAAGATTCAAAAGCATGTAGGGGTACTGCATGTAACTCTCATATAATGAGATTATAGTTATATTATTTTTGTACAAATAACAATTGCATCTATGAAATCAGTTGGATTGTATGCTGGATTTTGTTTTTTTAAAAAGTTCATGTTCTATTGCTAATATCAACATTACTGTTTATGATATTCATATTCACAGTTGTCTTTCAGAGAAATCATCAATTTATAAGGATTGAATTGAGGTGGGAAGAAAGGAGTGACTGAGGATGAAATTGATGGAGTTATTTTATTATTTAATATCACAAATACAGTAGTAAACCACTAGTAAACACTTGTTATTTGAAGTTCCTTAAATTTACGGTTATGTAGATACAAACTTTTAAAAATATAACAACATGTATTATTATATCTCAGTGCTCTTCTATAATTAAAATAAATTTGGTCTATTTTATGATGTTAATATGTGCTTTGGGACTTTTGGTAAATGATGATACTATCCGCCGTCATGTTATTATGGATTTATTTCAAATTGAATAGATCACATGTCATCTTTATATATCCTAAAATATGATTTTAAAGTAAACTTCTAATTTGATTCATGGGATAGACAGAATTTAGCATGTTCTGTTTAATATTGATTTCATTGTTATTCTTAGGGTTCTAGAATTACCTTTTTTTCTTTTGATATTATTTGTTAAACTTTAGTTCTATCTTCTTTGATGATTAATGCAGTTTATTTGTAATTGATTAAGGCTCTAGTGCATTTGCCTTCCTTGTTTACAGTCTTTTTGTTTGTGGTTTTTTGTTTGTTTGTTTTTTAACAGAGGGTAATTTTCCTTTTTAAAAAAATAATTGAGTTAATAAGCAGTTGATTCTAAAGAGCAAATATTTCAAGCAGTTTAGATTCCTGGATAGTGATACAACTTCTTGTCGAACTTATAATTTTATTCATACACAGTTTCTGGATACAGTTATCTACATTATTGAGTTCAGGATGTATTCTGAGATGATTAGATTTTTTGGCTGGATGCATGCTTTTGTTTTTTTCTATAATTCAGTTTTACTGCACTCTCTTTATACCATAAAAGCAATATGTATTATTTTAAAGGCTATTATATCATTTGAAAATACATTTCACTTAAATTTTGACAAATTATTTCACAATTTCTTTTAAAAGTTAGGAATGCTAGCCTATTTTCTATATAAAATATAATTATGTTAAAGTATAGTTAGGGAGAAAGAAGAGAGGTGATTACAATACAGATTTTGAGGTAAAGTAGCTGAAAAAATAGCCTTAAAACTTAGGTAACTCAAATGGTATGTGATAATTGAGAGAAAAGACTTCCAAGAAATTTCTCTGGTTATATTTCAATGTTGTATTCCAGTGTAGCTCTTATGTAGAGAAAAGCTTGAAAGCAGCATAATTGGTTATATAAAAATGTTGTACGGTTTTCTGAAACAAGGTGATCTTTTTTGTGTGTTCAACAGGATGTCTTTTAAATAAGTATTTAAAGATCATTCATAAATTAGCACTTGGTGTGACAGCTATGTTTTATGTGTTCGATTATATCTCCTACCTGTACCTCTATGATATTCCCTTTCAGAAATATCTAGATAGGCCATTATTTCACAGTAAATAGTATGCCAACAAGGAAGTTGATATAAAGCTTTATGAAATGCTAGGAAATAATAGTCTCCAAAAACCAATTTCACCTTGAGATATTTTAGCATAACTGGAGAAGGAAGAAAGGATTACTTAAATTAGAATGTATTTCTTCCATGTGGAAAATGTTATAGAATATTTTTCACAGTGAAAAGAAAATAACTACTTCTAGTAAAAAAAATAGAATTTATTTGTTCATCTATTGTATTAAATTTCAAATTATCTGAAATGCTATCATTATTGAAATAAAAATGTTAGTTACGAGTATTAAATAATCTGTTAAGTACATTTACAATCGAAAGTCAAATGTGTTAAAATTAAATATTTTTAGTAAAATTGGTGTTGAAATATTTTTTAATTCTTAAAAGGCAAGAAAAAATACCACAAAATATACTTTTCAAATGCCAAATGTATTAATTTCCCAATATTTCTGATTTATTTTAAATCTCTAAATTGTTGTATTCATTATTTCCTTAATTAATTTAAACCATATTTGAGACTTCCTCATGGTTTGTCATTGTAACTTATGTCACATTATATGTTATGCATTTTATTCATACCATTGTGTTGATTCACATTTCCATGTCTAACTATAAATTTGCTGATTTCTTTTTTTTGTTTCCATCATTATGTGCATTTAATTCATTGAAGAACAAGAAAAATATAACTCTTCCACAAAAGGTAAATATTAATGTAACTTTTTAACCATTTAATATTGTTCCTTACATAATATATGAGAGAGTTATATAACTGTATTTATTGAAATAATGAGCAAAATTATTTAACAAAATCCCTGCAATTATTTAGTAGGGCATTTTGGTATTATTTTGTACTGTGAGCAGTTCACATCAAAGAAGTAACTATTGAAATTAAGAATTTTTGCTTCAAAATTTATCCCTACTGACAGCTAGAAAACAATTCTTTATGGAAAAAATAACATTTTTTTATATGTTCTTGTTTATTTGTTTGCATTCCCCTGCTCTCATAAAGTATTTAATTCTTACCTTCTGTCCAGGGTAATGTCTGGTAAAATGAAGTGGAAAATCCCTGGATTTTCCCTTCCAGACAGCAGTAAGCTGAACAAATGTTTGGCCCCCACTGCAGTCCTGCGTCCGGGAAATAGTTGCTACAATGATACTCCTCATGCCCTCAATACTGTTATAATGCCCAAGAAGTCTGTCTTTCTGAGGGACATAGGTGGGAAACGTCAGCCTGCTAGTCCACACAGTGCTGGCATACTACCTTACTGTCTTTTGGATCACATTTGATTTTTTGGTCTTTGGACTGGAGTTTCAAGTAGATGCACATCTCATCCCACTCTCATGTACCACCCACACCAACCGTTTCCTATTCTGTGTTACTGTCATCCTGGTAATTAAATATTTGAACATGAGCTCTCTCTTAATGAAATAAGATTAATAACATTTAAAACTTATGTAATGCTTTATAGTTTAATAGAAGTACATTTACTCAATATTTGTGGATTAATGATTGGATCGATTTATTGTCCATAGTAACCCTAAAAGTGAGTTCTGAGAGTAGCATCATCTCTATTAGGGATGATGAAACTCAGATTCAGAGAGATTAAAGAGATTTATCCATCCACACTGCTGATGAGTAGTAGACTACAAGCTAGATCTCTTATCATTTACTTTCTTTCACTATACGTTAGTGGATCCTATTTTAATAGGCACGGATCCCAAATATATTATCCCTAATAACTAATACGTATATAGAGGTATGTGTTACATATCTCAGTGTTACAGCATGAAAATGGGAGATGATATTCAATTACTTTAGTTTGAATTTACAAAAATGTATTTATATTCTAGCACATAATACATATTCTAGCATAGTACCTGACGCAGTAAGCAATAAACATATATTAATAAAAAATAAAATACTATTCAATTTAATTAAGATGTTTTGGTCCCTAGTTTTTGGATACATTTCTTGTCATCCTGCGTTTTAAATTCAGGTACCAGAAACACAACTTTAGATTCAGTAGTGCAAAAATGACCAATACATTTGTACCTAGATTCAGAAGAAGAATTTTTTTGGATTTGCAATACAAATTTTAGTATAATAAAGCATTAAAGTTTTATAGTAATGGGTCATGACCTAATTCATTTATCCAAAAGAAAGAAAAATATAATAATTCTTCATTTAGAGCTCTTAAATATGTATTATTATTAGACAAAAGCCATAATTACCTAATCAGAACAAAACAAAATCCCTAAGTGGTACAGTCGAAAGTCTGTAGGAAGTATGCACATTTAGTCGCTCCTTGCGAGCATGTCAGATTGTTACATTTTTTACCGGGTCATTGTGTCCTGGCTGAAATGTGTCCCCACTCTGCCAAGAATTCCATGGACATAGGATGTGGATGTGCTTCACAGAATGGACCACATGTCTGAAAACAACCAAAGAGGGACCTCCCAAAAATGCATCCAGGCAAGGCAGTGGATGGTACACCTCCAGAGGATTTCAGGGAGCACTGCTTAGCCACGAAAAGTTTGAAAAGACCAGAAAGGATTGAAGCAAGTTCAAGGAATTTGTGTACAGTCAAATTTTAGGCTCACTTACTCCATAAGCGAGAAAAAAAAATGTTTTACATAGAAACCCTTCTGTTCTGCTGTGAGCTGATCTTTCTTGGGCTGAACAGATTGGAGGTTTAACTTCCTTGAATGCTTCCTAGATAGATGAGGACTGGGGCACGCCGAGCCTAGCTGACAGTACAGGCTCCAGGAGCTCCTAGTGAGAGCTTGTTTTTGATGACTGGTAGATGATCTTGTAGAACAACCAATAGTCCCAGCTTGTAGAGGACTGAGAGGTTTCCCGAGATGCAAGACTTTCAGTGCTAAAACCAGGCAAACTGGGCTCTTTGGTCACCCTACCTGTAGGGGAGCAGCACATACTTTTCCAGTGTATATATTTGTAAAGCATATGTCTGAAGCATATAGAGAGGTGTGAAATACTATTAATATTTTTAATGATAAATAGAATTTGAGCACTTACTCCATGTCAATGACTGTACTAAGAGTGTTATGTATTTGTCTCATATTTTTACTACAACCTGAGACGTTACTATTGATATGCTCATTTTCTAATTGAGAAAGCTTAAGCTTAGAAAAATTAAAAGCATGGCTCTTTATCAGTCATACATTTGATAAGTGGTGGAACAGGGAACGAGCTTCCAGCCTCACTCCAAAGACCTTATTCTTAACCACTTTGCTCTACAGGGTCTCCCACATTCAGATAGCATTTACTGAGTATCTATTGTGCCTGCATACCGCATAATTATGGGAACAACACATGCACAACTGTGCGGAGGGTATTATTGCCTAATTTATAGTAAGAGAATCAAAGGAATTAAGTGGATTGCCTAAGTCAACAAAGCAGTTGCCAGGCAGATTTTGACTCCACAGCTCATGTCCTGTCCACTGTCCTATGTTGCTGTGACAACCACCACTCACAATACCAGGACCTTGAAGAGGCCCAATTAGGGGTCCTACCTACCCCTGATGACAGGATTTTTCACCATTCAGCTAAATATTCTAATACCGGGCTTGCCCCTCCATTACCACGCAGCTGGAAAAAACAAAACTGGTGTATTTGAATAAAGGCGACACATCCTTAGGGTTGAAAAGTTAACTGAGGAACTATAAAAGTTCACATCACATTATTTACCTTTTACCTCCCACTTTTATGTTAAAAGCTGAGAGACCATATCATTTTACGCTTCACATACTGCTTTGTAGGCATATTTTAAATTATTCATTCTAAAAGTAAGCCAATTTTTCCATCTCTGCTACATTTCTTGGACAGTTTTAAAGAGCCCATGAATGTAGTTTGGGGGCATCGAAATAATGATATAAGAAGATCAAAACAGAACCAGAAATTAAATGACTTCAAGGTGAGAGAAAAAATATTATTATCATAATAAGTTTCTAATTTATATGCCTTTAGATAATATTTCTTAAGTGCATTAACTTTTGGCTTTTGGAAGCAATTTTGAATTATAACAAAACACATATCTTTTTCTACAAATATGAATTTCCTTAAGCATAAAAAAATGTGTAATGTACATACACCGAGAATAAAAATTTATTAGATTTCAAGTGATTAAATGATTTGGACAGGAACAAAGAGTTAATATCATTTGTTGCTCTTTGTTTTCCTGTTTCACTAATAAAATTTGTAATTACTGTAACAAGGTAATAGGGGACATTTAAGAATTGTCTATAGTCAAGTATATTTTAAAGTACAGGTTTCTGTTAAAAAAATGTTCAAATAAATTACCTGTAGTTTTCTTCTTGAAATATTGACAAGAATAGTTTGAATGGTAAGTCATATAAACTATATTTGTTATGGAACTATTAGCATTAACCTCATTTAGATGCAATTTTAGTAGTATACTATGGTTGTGAAACACATGATAGAAACAAATATGTAATTAGATTTTTTGTATATTCTTCGAAATCATCATTAATCACTATTAATAATCATTCAGACAGCATTATTTTAACTGTCATTAAGTAGAAAAGGATTTCTATTTTATTTACATTTTTATTAGGTGCATATTTATTAGATGCATATTAAGCCGGGTGATTCATTTCCTGTTATTGTATGTTAAGATTTCAAAGGTTTAAGTTTCTTAACCTTCTAGGGCAATGCTTTTCCTGAACACTTATAATGAATATTTATTAACGTTCATTCATAAATATTTAGAGCTCCATTAGTAAATGTTTTTAATTTATCCATTTGTTTTTTGCCACAAATCCATGAATATAGTCATTAAGGTCTTCTCATTAAACTTGAGAGACATAGAGGGTGAAGCAAGTCATATAAAACAATTCAGAACTCTTGGTTTTCCTTCCATTTTCCCATTCTGCTGACTCAAATGTGGTTATTTCTAATAGCATTACACGCTCTTAAATTTTCAAAATACTTAACATTTAAAATCAACCAAACCTCAACTTGCAAGAAGTGCTCCGTTGAGTTAATGCATTGTTACCCCTTTGTTCCTGGAATCTGTGGGGGAAAAGGCTGAGGAAAAGAGAAGGCAGACAGATGTCTAGCCATCGATAGGCTTTTTGATTTTTCCCCTTTAAAGGATGTATATGTCCCCTAAATAGTGTAATATTTCTTACACATTTTACAAAAAAAGGGAAAAGACTGTCAACAAATTAATGTTGAATTTAGCTTTTATGCCACACCGAGACTTTCAAGATAGATTCTATTGACACCAGTGTAATTGGAATAATGAAAAAATATGGATAAACATATTAGAGATTACTTGGGATAAACAGCATGACCCCAGGGAATGATTTTGTTATTTCCCCAGAGAAACCTTAATTACATGGGTTGCTCTTCACAAAGATATTTGAAGAAGAGCCTCATAAGCAGGCACTTCTATACCAATACACAGGTTATTTTCATTAAAAGCCCTTAAAAACAATGTGCTGTTTCCACTTAATGCGTGTTATTTACTTGTTGCATTTTATGTTTCTCATGCTAGATAGACATTATCTTTATTTTTTGTTTATATTATTATAGTATAATCCTTAACATCCAAAAGAATCATAAAAAGGTATGAAGAAATTAGGCAGAATTTGACACATATCTACCCTTGCAAATTGAAATGCATTTTATTCTAGGAAAATGACACAGAACTTGGACGTTTCTGTATAGTCAAAATATTTTAAACTTTTAATTTTTATGTATATATACGATATATGTGTTTGGAGGGGTAGAGAGTATCTAAGTATTACATCAAAGTTGCTTACTACAGTTGTACTCATATGAGCCCAAAAATAAGGATGAGCATGCAAGGAAGACATTATCTTTTAATTAGGAAGAAAAAAAAGCACTAAAGAAAAACGTAAACTACAATGGTGAATATATTCTCTATTAACATATATAGTGTTGGTAAATTGGCAAATGCTGGAAATTAGGTAATAGAGGAAGTGATAATTTTCCATTTTTTGAAAATGTGAAAAATAAAAATACCAATACCCTACTGTACTAATATTAAAACCAGAGACTACAACTGCAGGAGGTTACTCTAAACACTCTCTTTATTTCCAAATAAAAAATCCATAGAGGAGAGAGATATGGGGAATCGATCAAGGCAGAACTGATGAACTGAAAAGTGGTGATGGGTCTAAGACTCCAATCCATGCCTAGCCATTCCCAGTTCTGGGTTTTAGCCCTGTTGCCACATTGTGTCCAGGTGTTTGGAGAATGTTTGCCCATCTTAACAATTCATATTCCTCTAAAGTCTAAAAAACTGTGAATAGAGACTAGTATTACATTTTGAATTTTCAAATACCAAACCATTTATCTTTCTATTCAAGTTTTGTGTTGTTTATGCTGGTTACAGGCTGAATTAGCTAATTTTTTTTATCTTTTCTTACTGTTTTTTAAATCTATGTTTCACATATGTTATTTCTTATATTCGAGTTCCCACTATTAGTGATTTTTTTAAATAAAATGCATCAGAGAGGATTTGTTTTCAGTGCTGTCAATAATGGAGGTATTCATTCATACGTTTCATTCAACCTGACAGTTTCCACATACGTGATCATTTACCATTGCTCTTTTTCTGTGACACTCATTGGAGCAACAATGAGGCTCTACTATCACCAAACTCTTCATTGTATTGCTATATAGTGAGGGAGCGGAAGCATTAATTTTTCTATTCATGCAGTGTGATAGCACATTAGTTAACTAGACTAGTTCACCCTGCCCAGATATTACCGTGTATCACTTTTGACACATGTACTAGCTAACTCTGTTACAAAGTAAAATACTCATAATCTTTTTTCTTAGATATACTTAAAAACATGGAAATTTTTGTTTGTTTTCTTTTACACATATTTCACCTAAAATACTTGAAAGTATTAGAAACTTTAACAATATATTGTATGGATTTTTTTGCCTATAAGCAGACATTTGAAATTTCAAATTCATGTTAATTTCTAGATGCGTAGGGAGAATTATTAAGCATTTAAGGAATTTGAGGATCAGATTCATTTTTATGTAATTGTAAATTCATAAATAAAATTTTAATGTATTTATGAACATTTAAATTTTAAATTATAATGACCTGAAATTACACAAAGCTATAATATTGATAATATTTTAAAGCAAATCGTAAATGACTGGTAAGTCAAGGAAGTTTCCCAGAAAATTCAGAAAATTATATTCTCTTTGGAGGACGTAATTCTATAGTAACTTTTCTGTGATGGATTAAGGAAAACTTACTAAAGATCCTTAAGCTTCTTTTTTTAAGTCATAGAATTATTTAATAATCTTATAAAAGAAATAGAGAAAAATCCATGTAGGCACAAACATCATTTGTACATGATTTCACCTTGTTCATAGATTCGTCTAAGATCAACCATAACAATAGATTAAGAATTTATAGCAAAGCATATGATATGAAAAAAGAATTATTTTAATGTCTTTAGTTTCAATAATATCTAATACTTTTCATTAGGAAATTGTAAGAACTTACATACTTTTAAAATTGTATTCACTTTTCTCACCTTGCATGTTCCAATCAGTTATTCTTTTGAGTTTTGAAGACAAAAATGATTTCACAAGTATGGCTTTAATTTAACCCCTGAAAATAAGCCCCAGTTTTATACTTCCTCAAATGTAGTATTGAATTGATTTTTGACCTATGCAGATTTATCTGATAAAAATGCCAGAATTTAGAAACAACAATATATGTAAAGTAAAATTGATCTAAAGAAAATGAGTTATTTTCAATAAATATTTTTAGGTATATATCTGCTTTTAAAAGCACAATTTATTCGGCATCAAACAGATCATCTAGCTTATAGAAAATATAGTGAAAAGTTCCAACTTAAAAACTACTTTTTTTATGAAATTGCAATATTAATTATACCTTAAGGGCTAAGAGAGATGAATGGTATATTACTGTCACACTATTTGTAGCCGAAATAGTCTTTAGTTCATATCCTTATCTTTTGACTGTATTATATATGTAAGCTATAGTTTCATTAAAAGACTAAATGAAACTACATGATAATTATATCTGTAGTAGAAGATGAGAAGGCTTATTGAACTCTCAAGTATGTGGCAGTTTCAAAATTAAAAAAACAAATAAATAAAACCCAAAAGCCCCCCAATTTTTTAAAAATATTTTTGTAAAGGACTAGCAACTGGTATTTTGGTCATTGTGTTAGTTTCTAATTCTGCCGACATTCAGAACATTCCTCAAATGCAAATTTCATTCTAGGATTTGTAGGCGAATTGGAAAATATTTTATTCTATATTTTAAGTTTGCTGTTGGCATTAAATTGTTAAAATAATATAAATTGTTCAAATTATCAGTAATCAAGCTTTTCAAAGTAAGATATTTCAGCTCTCTGGTCTGTGGTTAATTTTGCTTATAGTGAGAGCTGCTCAACAGGTAATAATATTCCAAGGATTCAGTTCACTTTTAATCATCACTAAGTATTTATTATTTTCTGTATAAATCATGTACATTAATGGAATCATACCTTCTGGTTCAAATTTGTGATAAATATTCTATTTCGGTTCATAAATTTGTCTTACTACTTATATTGACATACCAATAATCCAGAAAAAGAAAATGTCATTTTATTCTACAACATACAGTTGAAAAATAAAATACAAAATAAGCAAAATCTGTAGAAAAGTTTAAAAATGTCCAAATTCACACTGAAAATTCTTCATTGATATTTATGAAAAAAACTTTTACTGAAACATAACTTGTATAAACAACTTCAGAATACACACTAATCTACATATCAGGAAATAATGAGAAATACTAAAAAAATGTGAATTATATGGAA
This sequence comes from Rhinolophus sinicus, assembly GCF_036562045.2. NCBI lineage: Eukaryota > Metazoa > Chordata > Mammalia > Chiroptera > Rhinolophidae > Rhinolophus > Rhinolophus sinicus. Next base: position 110,649,959 of record NC_133755.1, read on the forward strand.
TTATCTGACTTTTTGATATGAGTAAGTAAATGTGTAGTTGTTTGCATTTTGCTTCTTGCACTCTGAGAGCAAGTAATGAAGATACATAGCTACTATAGTTTTGCTGTAGAGTCAAAGAGGTCTATTCATGGTTTTGTGTCAATATTAATTTAGAGACTTTATTTGACAGATGAGAAGATTTGAACTTTTACTTCTTTAAGAATAAAGATAATATATTAATTTTTTGGAAAGTAAAAATAAAATCATTTAAAACCATTTTAAGATTTATTTTAGTTAGGCTAACCATTGTCTTCCTGTGATTTAGTTTTGAGTTTTGCAAGGTAAAGATTTAAATGCAGCCATATCATAAGCTAAGTAATACTGTTTAGAGAGACAGGGTGTTGTCCTGGCAAGATTAAGTTAACAGAATTGTTTCAGACTGCTTCAGGTCTGTCTGAAAACAATTTTTTCAGTGTCAAGTTAGGCTCTTCCCTATGAAGTACATTATAGTGAAGGTTGCAAAGCTATGGGCTAATCAATGTCAAAAAATTCTTAAAATTAATATTATTTAGTGAGAATATTAAGCTAATATCATTTAAATCTGCTCTTATCCCAAGTGGAGATTGATTTGAATTGCTTTAAGCTTTAATTATAAAGCCCAACTGATTACAGTTCATTTGTCTTGCTCAAAGCTCAAAGAAAGAGCAAGTGCCCACAGGCAGAAGACAGAGAACAGATATTTGTACGTTTTCTTGTATTGCATATGGCTTTTTCTAAATAAAACTCACATTTTTCAATAACTTTGTATCAATTCCTAATTACTCTCAAGTAACATTTTGCTTTATAGTACTCATTATAACTCCTTATGTATTATCAAGTAATTATAAAATTTCTGAATGGCTTTTCTCAAGATCTCCATTGAACTACCCTTTAATCATTAATAGTCATCATTTATTGTCTCTGAAATCAAGATTTTCAAAGCAAGTGTGTGTCTTTGCTTTAATTCACATAACTGTGATGTTAGGAATTGATAGTTTCTATCTTATTTACTGAATTTAAACAAAAGCTATGCAATAATTGGTGCTAAAACAATGATTAAAAACATCTAGCCACAAATTTTAAACTATGTATTTCTTGGACTTGAACATAGAATAAAAGCTACATATCTACTTAATTTTTAAAGTGGGTGTCAGTGTATTTTATCAAGGATGATAGGCCCAGGTTTAACCATTTGTCAGCAAGTATTTTTATAGACTTCTTGTAAGAGATGAAATCAACAACCCAGCCAATCAGATATATCAACATTTCCATTATCCTTTAAATCATTAGGATCTCTTGGCAGAATCCCCGATTCATTAATGAGAACTTTTTTTTTTCTGTATATGTGTGTATATGCACAACTTAGAAATAAATCTCAGCACTTGTTGAAGAGGTTGAATAGTCTGGGAAGTTGGCAAAAGATAAGTTGTAAAAAGTAAACATAGGACTCGTACCACACAGGTATATGTTTTGAAGAGTTTACTCTGCACACAATTGTACCCCTAGCTCTTTTTTCTCCTTTATTGGTAAAAATTAAAGCCAGGGTCTTCAAGCTAAGCTACTTATGATGGATTCTGACTTAAAATAACTTACATTTTATTGAAGGCTGTAATTCTTTCCATCTAAACAGTCACAGTTGCTACTTAGGAGATTAATAAATATTTAAATGGAATATATTTCTTTACATATTATAAATTACAGAGCTAAAATTTTTATATTACATTTTCAAAACCTAGGACTCTTTTTATATGTCGTCAGACATAGCCATCAGAAATAGCAAACTTCTCTTAAGTCTAATTTTAAGACTGGCAAATATTCAAGAAGGCTACTGGTATAAATTAATGCTTTAGTAAGAATGCCTCATAAAAGCAGGTTCTTATCAATGAAAACAGATTTTAGGGACTCAGCTGAGGATGTTAAGTGGGTGTGTGCATGCATGTAAGCATGTGCATATATGTGTGATGTGTTCAGTATGCATATTTTCTCTATATATGTACATGTGACAACCAGTTGATTAAATATAAAACATTTTCACAATTAGATTTTGTGTCACATAATTATTTATGAATGGAATTGAAAATATTTCATATCAGATGAAGAAATAGTGTACTTTTGTTATAGCATTTGTATTCCCCATTCTGTGTGAGTTGAGTCATGTTCATCTTTAGATTAGCAGTGACTAGCATTATATTTTATGCATTTTGTTTACTTTACTAATCATATGTTATTTCTAAACTTCATTTGATTGAAGTCATATCAAAAGCATGAAAGTCTTAAACCATTCAGTTCCTAAAAGGTGCTTCACATGTAATTTTACTAACAATTGTCACCCCAATAAATGTTTTAATAGGCTTCCATTGTGTGTTTTTGCAGCAAGCTTAGTAGTGGAGGAGCGAACAAGACAGATGAAAATGAAAGTGCATCGATTTAAGCAGACAACAGGGTCTGGTTCTAGTCAAGAACTTGATCGCGAGCAATATTCCAAGGTAAAACTAGTAGTACCCACCAATAGTCTCCCCTTTATAAATGTGCAGTGTGTGTACCAGGTAGGACTAGCAAGCACCAAATTATATGAGAGAAGTTATTCAAATATAGTCTTGCATCATAACCTCTCTCCTCTTGATATTTTCACAAGATATAACTTTATTAAAACACTGGTTATTAACTTGGATTTCATATTTTTTGTAAAAAGAAAATGTAAATACTTGCTATTAAAGTCACTAAATGATCGATTATCAATAGTCAAATTCACATAAATAAGCAAGGCATATAAAAGCATTTTATTGCTTGAATATCATTTAATATTACATTAAATATTAAGTTACACATTTATAGTCTTAAATACCATTTTAGGTTGATATTTACAATCGTGGTTTGTTACTGAAGGGAATATTATACAGTGTGAAATTTCTTATTGGTCTGTCTTTAGTAAGAAAAGTAATTGATTTCTAACTCCTAGAAACAAATCCACACAAATCGTGCCAATAAACATTTAACTTGTATTTCAATATTATTTTGTAAGTTGAAGAGTTTATAAACTGCTAGAATCTAATAATTTTAATTAAAATATGCATAGAATTTTATACTCCATGACATACATATATATTATCTGGTTTATTTAAAAATCTTTTTTTAGAATACTACAAAAGTGACAGCAATTATAGGACAACTTGTGTTATAATTTGATGTCAAAGCCCTTTTGGAAGTAATGACCTTTTAGAAATTCAAAATTAAATTAAACTATACTAAATATTGAAATATGAACCTAGAAATATCTAATAATTATTAAAAAATAATTAACATGCAATATTATATTAGTTTCAGATGTGCAACATAGTTATTCAATATTTAAATACATAACAAAGTGATCACCACAATAAGTCTAGTAACCATATGATACCATACAAAGACCCTACCATATTAGTGACTATATGCCACAAAAAGATATATGCACCCCTGTGTTCACTGCAGCGTTATTTACAATAGCCAAGATATGGAAGTATCCCAGGTGTCCACTGATAGATGAATAGATAAAGAAGATGTGGTACATACATATGTAAAGGAATATTAACCATAAAAAAGAATGAAATCTTGCCATTTGTGACAACATCAATAGACCTAGAGGGTATTGTACTAACTAAAATAAGTCAGACGTAGAAGGACAAATACCATATGATTTCACTTATATGTGAAATCTAAAAAGCAAAACAAATGAACAAACAAAACAGAAACAGACTCATGGATACAAAGAAGAAACTGAGGGGTCCAGAAAGAAAGAGGTGGGAGAAAGGGTGAAAGAGAACTACTTAATTTTAAGTAATGGAGGTTCATTATATTCAGAGACTGGTACAAAAAAATAGAAGTGGTTACAAAGTATGTTTTGTCACCAGAGAGTCATGTGTATTAGATGCAGTTCATCACTTTGCATCTTAGGATAGCTGCAAAAAGATTTCCAGCGGAGGTACTGCTTATAGTCACTGTGATTCAGTGTGGCCCAATTCCCTAGGACTCTGAAACAACATTTTAAAAAGGAAAATTAGTAAAGAGAAAAAATCAGCAAACAAAATATCTTGATGTTCCACAAAGTTGCTGATTCTAGCTCTACATATCTTCTGTTTGGTTTATTCTGTATGTTATTATCTCTTAATCAGCTGATTTGTCTGTCTGCTTTATGGATGTCATCATTTTTGTTTTCTTTTTACTACAAATGCAGAACAAATTAGAAGGGTTTCTTCCTCCAAATAACTGGATACAGTTATTTGAAAAAGTTCTTTAAACTGGAAATGTATCATAAAGCTGAGAATACTTTATCAGTGTCTTGGCATTATGTGAAAGGATGAGGTCAAATAGACAGCACAATGCCAGAAAATCTGCCACCTAAATTCTTCTCATATTCTTACATCCAATATAGGACACAAGAAAGAGGTAAATAAAGAAAATCAGAGTAAAATATTAAAAGCCTTTCTGGATCATTCTGAATTAGGACTCTAATCATTAATCAGTCAATCAAAAATAAATACAAAATGAAGTGCCATTGAAGTCTGAATCACCACTAACACTTATATTGCTAATAAATCAAAACTAAGTTTACCTTGCTTGGAAAATTCCAAATTCTCTGGCTCATAAAAATTTAAAACTTAAAAGCGCCTCAAAATAATCTTCTATTCCATTTCTCTCATTTACCAAATTTATTAAAACTGAGGCTCAGAAGACAGGAGACAGTCGATTTACCAAATTTAATAAAGCCTTGCTGTAGAGGCTTTATAAGCCCTAGAAGTCCTGACTGGGAACTTAAGTACCACCTTGCTCTGCTTGTGGTATCATTGAAATGTATGCTGTACTCCAGTTGATTCAGAGGTTCTTCTTTGGCTTTTAATTTGCATACAATTTAATTATATTCTTTTTTCTTCTCCCTCCTTTGCACAGGCATCCTTTTTTTTCTCTCTCTCATTGCATTTGAATATTTTTAAAAATTACTTTCAAAGATATTACTGTTGCTCTTACTGCATAAATTGACACTATATCACATAAATAAAATGATTATAAATTATCAATAAATATGAGCTCAAAGATATGGTGTCTTTAAAAAAACTTTTGAGTATAAAATAGGAAAATATATAATATTGCATAACAAATAGTCTTTTACATGTCAAGTAAAAGATATATCATTACTCTTTACAATTCTAATATTCATATTGTGGCTTACCAATAAAATGTTTAAATAGTTTCCAGTAGCCATTTCAGTTATATCTCTCTCAAATACTTGAAAAACTATATTTTTTATTTTTTATCCATTTATCTCAACCTTTTTATAATTTACATATAATTTATTCACATAATTTATATTAATTTTTATAATTTAAGCACCACTATTATTATAAATTTACATTTATATACATTTACATTAATATACATTTAATTTTTAACCTTACTCTTTTATTCTTTTTTAGTATCTTAAATTACTTGACATTTTAGATGAAACAATACACCTTAGTTGAAATTCTGCCAAATTAGAAATTAGTTAACCATTCTCAAAATATTTATAACCAAACACCAGTAGAACTAAATTTTTTCAGAACAAAGAATTATGTACAAATAAAGTATAATTCCTAAGATGTTTCAAACCTGGCACCTCCTGTGAAATAACAAATGACCCTAATATCCATCCTGAATAAGGAATTAGCACTAACTTTGCTTTTGAAAACAAAACACAAAACTACTTTGGTGTGACACCATACTATTTTTTATTGATGTTATGCAGAGTTGCATGCCTTAATGTTGGGGTGAAATTCATAATTGGAGGGTGAATTTGCATTTAGGCACTCACATTTTAGAGTGCTTATGTTCCTGTAATCCAGGAACAGCAACCAAGATTCATGTGATGGGTACCGTAGGTAGCTGCTGAGTGTCTATTATTACCTATAAAAATAACAGCCCTATGATTAGAGTTTCCTCTACATTAAGGACTAATTTCCCTGCTGTCTGATCAGTATGCATTCCTCCTGAGGATATTATGTTTCTCAAAATATAATTAATGTATTTACATTAAAATGTTTAACTGTTAAATAGCAAATTCAACAAATTGTTCTTGATAAAAGGCCAAAGTGACTATTTAAACTTTCACAGATTTTGAAAATAATGAAATATAGTAGTAAAAAGTGAATGTAAAAGTCTTTCGTTTCCTTCAGATAACCAATGTAAAAAGAAAAAGAAAACTGTGATCTCTTGTCAGAATTATTCTTGTAAAGAATTATTTAACCAAATATAGAAAAACTTAATATGACACAGTCTTTTAAAATCCCTTGTTTCATCTCTTCGCTAGAATAGCAAAAGTATATATACAAAAAGGCTATAGAAAAGGAAGTTTTTTTGTTGGAGAAACAGTTGCATGTATATTCACATATCCTTATGCAATAGTCTGCACTATTATTATTGACATTGGTCAAATAAGGGGAGCATTTCTTCTAGGTGTCAACACAATGCCGGAAAATCTGCTGCCTAAATTCTTCTCATATTCTCATGGATAAGCTATTATTTCAATATGTTTGGAAACATTATAATAATTGTATATCTTATTAGCCAACTTAGTAAAATAGTTTCAAAAACAAGTAATATAGGAGTAACACTATTAAATTTAGGTTTTGCTATGTGAGTGTATTAAGGTTTTCTCACATCTACTCTATGAGTAAAAAATGGTTCTGACTGCAATGAAGCATGTCAGTCAGGATCATGCCATCAGATATGACAGAATTTGTTGATAAAATATTATCACATTACTTTGAGTACATTATCTTAAAACATGTTAACTTTAGATCATACATGAAGCTGTATAAATAGCTCAGTTCTGGACATAACATATGTGAATTTCCTTTTAGGTATTCCTTACTGGAATTGTCTTTATGCTTGATGTAAAACTCTTTACCCAATACCTACACACAAGAGATGAAGAATTAAAACATTTAAATACTTTAGGCCTGAACTACTCTCATCTGAGTAGTTCTTATTAAATTAAGATGATTCCCTTCTCTAGGATTTTTAAAAATGTATTGTATTATATATTTTTTCTATATACAGATCCAGAGTTTAGCATCAGTTTATCTAGGATACTTTTGCAAGACAATTGTTTATACAAATTTTTAGAAATAGAGAGTTTGGATTGTTTTAGATTCATTAAAACTCATCCAACATTGAGCATCAGTGGATGGATGAGTTTTTTCTCAGGTTAAACAAAGATTTGATATTTTCACACCTTGACACATAAATCTAAAATTCAATTGCTTGGTAAGAAACTTAAACACTCAAAGTTTAGTCATGTGTTTCTTCTAGTTGTATGTTCTTTTATTTTATATAAGAGGTTATCTTACCTTCCAGTACCTAAGATAAGAGAGTAACTTATATATTATAAAATTATGTGTAATTTTATAAACTTACTATTTATTGTAATTAAAATATATATGAAAATAATATATAATATATAAAGCTATTTATGGTGTGATCAGTTACCATAAGACAGTGAAATAGAAAGAAGAATGGCTTAACTGCTTTGACAGCTTTTACGTTTTAATCTTTTCCCTAATGATTTCTAAAATCTTAGGTAATGAATACCAAAGACAAATTTAAAGATATTTAAATATAAAATGTAGTGTATATTGAAATTTTAATAGGAATCCCAGTTTTTACTTTTAACACTGAGTTGGTAGTTTAAATCTGAAAATATCTAAGTAAACCATAATAGAAAGTGTAAAGCCAACGTCCACTCTTTGCTGCCATTGCTTTATTCATCTTTGGCACAGCCCCTCAGCTTTAATACCAACCCTTTTTTTATGAAAGGATATATTTTTTGAAGAAATTTGAAAGAGTTGAATGTCTTAGGGTAAATTGAATAGTTTTAGAAAGAATCAAGAAGCACAGACAAGTGGAAGCAGGCTAGACCATGGAAAGAGTAGAAGGTGAATAAAATAGTCAGTAATGAAAACAGAGAAAAAAGAGAATCTTACGCACTAGAAAAAATAAATAATACAATTTTGAGTATATGCAAGTAAGTAATGAATTTTCCACCCAACCATTTAATTTTTGTGTTTCATTTACAATTTTGTGTTCCATAAACAATTTTGTATCTTCAAAGGATGTAGGAGTTTTGCATTGGAAATCACATATTATGTTAGTGTTTGGATTGTTTTAGATTCCACACCAACTTTTTATGAAGGGACACATTTATTTGATGTTGACTAGTCATTAACCTCACCATTTATATCTCTTTTTCCTATGATCTGATGATGGAGCTCACATTTTCTTGTTTTTAATCTTTAGTATAACATACATAAAGATCAGTACAGAAGCTGTGATAACGTCTCTGCCAAATCATCAGATAGTGATGTCAGTGATGTGTCCGCCATTTCCAGAACCAGCAGTGCCTCACGCCTCAGCAGCACAAGCTTTATGTCAGAGCAATCTGAGCGCCCCAGGGGTAGAATCAGGTGAGTTGGCAATACTGTTTATATAAACTGGGTCTTTGTCCGTGATATAAAAATGCAACTAGCTTGGTGAATAATTAATGTTCTACTAATTGACCTAAATACAGTTTAGATCAATTAATAGAAACCAGAAATAGTAATGTTTCATTAAAATAACTGGGACTAGAGTGGGTTACATATTTATTAACTATTGTGTAGCATCGTCGATAGACAGTTTGGTACTGTCTACTATCAGACATAGCTGATATCCATAGTCATAATTTTAGAGATTGCTCAGAGTCACATTTGCAGGAGTTTCCTTCTAATATGATTAAATCCGTAGAGCATTGTTTAGTCCAGATCAGAAAATGTTTTCTATAAAGAGCCAAATAGTAAATATTTTAGGGGATGCAGGACAGGGTCTGTCACATCTACTCAACAGTGTTGTTGTAGTGTGAAATCTATGTAAACAAATGAGCATGGCTAGATTCCAGTAAACTTTTATTTACCAAAAACCGGAAGTAAGCTGTCCCCATGGGCTATACGTAATTTGCCGACCTCTTCTTTAATCCGATAGCACTTGGTCAACTTTCAGGGTAGGATTGAGTGGATGAGAGAACAAAATACACACCCTAGTTTACATTGTGCGAACTGTAAGAAATGTACATGTTTTTTAAATCACCGGTAGTGCTCTTGTGTTCTTACCTGGCAAAATACCCTGCTGAAAGGCAAAAGACCTCAAGAATCCAAGTACCACCTTAATTAAGTAAAGCAGTAATTTTATACTTGTTCTAAATTACTTTCCAGAAATAGAAGTTTCATTGATGGAATTTGGGGGTTGATGAAATGCCCAAGAAATATAAATGTTTAAAATAGGAACAATTGCATTTCTAATACTCTGAAAGTCTGATATCACACATTTTCATGAAATATAATAAAATGTATCATAAGCATTCCTTCTTCCTGGATTTCCCTTCACCTAGCCCATCTGTTGAAGAAAAATAAGAGTAATTACGTTACTATTAATTAACAACGTCATACTCTGATAATCTACATGCAATTTAAGATATTATAATAATAGAACATGTTTTTATCTTTATTTCTGACATTATCAGCATCTGGTCTTAAAAGAATATTAACCTCTCTAAAATTTAAGAAAATTAGAAGAGCTAAAGAATGTTGCCATATTGAGTTGCTTAGGATCAAGTGTGAAAATTATTCCAATAGATTCCTTTTTTATTAAAATACTAATAAGTTATATGTCAAAACCGATTTAGTTTAGCAAAAATGTCAATAAATAGTGCTATGCATGGACTTTGTCACTTTTAATCACTAAAAACAATTTACTAAATTATTATAAAACCATAACTATTAAGGTAATTTTACTTTATGTTCACAGTAGAGCCAAGTACCTTTGAGTCCTATGCTGTAAAGTATTGCTAGATCATAGAATTCAAATTACTAACCAATTGCAAGAATACTTGTGGGTCCATTGTCATTCTCTTGAAATTACAAGAGAAGAGGAATTTTTCAAAAAATTATTTTTCAGGAAAATTGGCTATGTGATTTTTGAGGAAAAAAATCAAAGAAGAGAGAAACATTAGGCAGCTCAACAACAAGGGACTATGATTTTGTACAAAGGAGATCGGAAGAGACGACATGTTAGTGTATTGGCACCCATGTGGGAAAATGCCGTTTAACAAATCTGCACTAATTATAGCTATATTGTGACAAGAAGCGAAAGATAGATTCTTTGCCTCCTTGATCCATATGACTTTTATTTAGTGAACGTGGTGTTGAGAGGGATAGACTTAAAAAGGGTACTAATAAATTTCTTAATGAAAAAATTATTTTCTCAGGGCATTTCTCTGTTTTCAGCTTCCCTTTCCCATGTCTATAGTTAAAACACATATGAGCTGAGAGTTATTTTTTATCTAAGTGGATTATGTAAGTTTAGGCACTAAAGCTAATGGCTAAACAAGTTTCCCCTTAAACTAACAAACTATTTTTCTTTTAGTCCTGTACATTCTGTCAGTGATTCTCCATGTGGTACATATTTGATTTCTTAGAATACTTAGGAGGAATAGAGAAGAGAAAGTGCAATATGGGAAAGGTCATATCTTTCTCCTGACATTTAGAATCTAGTTAGCTTTTCATGTACATTCTTCTCCTTATATATCCTCATTCGCAAACATATACACAACACACACACACACACACACACACACACACACACACACACACACACACACACAGAGTTATTTTGCATCCATCATCAAACCTGTGGTTAAGAACCTGAGAGGAAGGTTTGGGATGAAAAGGAAAAAAAAAAAATCAGAAGAAATGACATCAGTATAAAAATGCTGTGTCTCACTGAGGTGGAACAAAGGTTGCAGGTCCTTCATCCTTAAATTCATATCTCCTGTTTTCATAGCTACCAGTAACTCTGTGAGGAATGGTGGTTCTTAATATATTACTGCTTCTCAACACTTTCTTTTTGCCTTTTTAGAACCGAACATCTGCATAGGTTTTAAAATTCAAGTTCATGGTTAAAAGATGGAAAGTCTGGTCAATTACAATAGAATATATTTGTACTCATATGCCATAATAAGCAGCAGGAAACTTTTGAGTTCCTATTATATGTAAGGACTTCATTATTTTCCAAGACTGCATTAAAGCATAACATCTAGGCCACATACTCAAGGAGATGATAATCTATTTAAGAGTTTAAAACCTATTTTTATATTCTGGTTCCCTGTATATGTCTTTCCTCAAATCATCCTATGACACAAGAAATGTTTTATTATACATTGCCTGTGATGAATTTTATTCTGGACATCAATTAAAGGATTTTGAAGACATTACAGCATTCACCGAAGACAGTGTTCAGTACCATGAAAGTCAAACAAGTACCTTGGGTTCTCATTAAGAACTATAGAAAGAAACCACATGACATGATCTTATCCATATTATGTAAAACCACAGTATGTAGGCACTTAAAATATCATGTATGATTTTGATTTCCTCCATCCAAGTATATTATGAATCAAGAAAATGTCGAAATGACCAGTGCACAGCCTTCTGTTTAATGTATAGACCAGTGTTTTCCAAACACTGCTTACTAGATTTTCCTGTTAATAATTCACAGTAGACATTATTGTTTTTAAGGTTTATTGTTTATTCCAGTATATACCAGTTATTTCATTCTGGAATGCTTTTTTCATAGATATATCTATTAAGATTCTGCAGAGTTCTGAGTACAGCTTCAGAAAATCTGTTTTAGATAATTATTATCCTTCTGCCTGAAAAATACAAGACGATAAAGTTAGCTTCAAAAGGCCTGTTAGGTACAAATAAAATTAAACACTTATAAGATGTTTATAGGCTGAAAAATATAAAATATTGTTGGATAGTCAATCTCTAAAAGATAATTTTTAAAGAATATTAGGAATCCTTCAGTCATATTGTGAATCTTTTTGTGTTTGAGATGATTATGCAACAAATATCTTGTCCATTTAGGGATGCTAATATCTAAACCATATGGTTCTGTGTGAATTGAAAAAGGGCATTCCTTCGTCCAGGTGCATTCTCCATAGTTCATTCAAAATAGTTCAAAATATATCTCATGTTTTCAAACTTTATATATGCTGGGGAACTGTAGGAGAAAAACAAATAGACCATAATGTTTGTATTAAAGTTTGTATTAAACCTTTTGTAGATATAATGAATTAAAAGTTATTCTAAAAAATTAGCACACACTAAAAATCTATTTATAACTTAATTGCTAGGATGCTTCTTCAAAATCAACTCAACCCTTCAAAATAATAAGCATCAATAAAGATTTGAGGTTCTTAGTTTTTCAAATTTGTTCTGCATGTGCCTTACAATTTTAATTTAGTGTGGACTTAAATATCCTCAAAGAATGTCTTCCCATCCAACTACAAAATAAGCACAGTATATGAGTAGAGATGGCTAATTAATAATTTAAAATGCACATATAATAGAATCCAGAAAGAATATGTTGAATTATCTGAATTCTCTATGTTTATTTTTACATCTAAGTGTTCATCCCAAAAAGGAGCTGAATTTTCATGCTACAACTCTGAAATTTTTTTCATCTTTATCATATATAGAATTCTTTCCAGGAAGACAGATTTCAGGTGTTTAATACAAAATCAAGCTTTAAAAGCAAATTGCAAGCACAATTGTATAATTTATCTCAGATGTAATGCAATATTAGAAGCTTTGTCAAAACCAACAGTTTTCCAACAGCATTCACGTTTGTAACATATGTTCCCCAGGGTCTATAAGGTTGACTTTCTATAGCGAGGTATATTTTAATAAACATTTGAAGAGCAAATTTGATGCAAATAGTTTTTGGTCTTTTAATCATTTCCCCCTTTGAAAGAATATTTTCAAATGAAATAATCTTTGTTTTCTATATTCATAGTGTGAAGGATATGAAAGGATTTTAAAGAGAAGTTATCTTCTTTACACAATTTAATCTTGTAGCCATAAATTTACTAAAATTTGGCATCTGTTGTTAGTAGATATAATAAGTAAGCATATATGTTTACTTATGGAAATATGTTTATATTTGGGGATTTAAAATGTAAGTTAAATTATTGATAATGTAAATTGTGATTGAAAATAAATGCATAGGTTAGTATGTTCTGGGAACTCAATCTTGATATTGCAATTGTATTTGAAAAATGTTACAGAAAATTTCAAATGCCCCATATTTCATAAGAATTTTTCAGTTCAGCAAGACATTTAAAAATGATCTTTGGATTATTTGTGATGACATTTGAAAAATACTTAACTGGAAAATTATTTGCTATATTAATAGCTCAAAATAACAAAATGAAACTTTTGTTTCGTATATACTTATTATGCCTACTGACATTTAATATGAGTGAATGATAAAGAGGAAATTTTCTTTTTTTTTTTCAGTTTATTGGGGTGACAATGGTTAGTAAAATTACATAGGTTTCAGGTGTACAATTCTGTATTACATCATCTATAAATCCCATTGTGGGTTCACCACCCAGAGTCAGTTCTCCTTCCATCACCATATATTTTTCCCCTTACCCTCACCTCCCACCCTCCTCCTCCCCAGAGGAAATTTTCTTAGAGCTATACATACTTAATTTTATAAACCTGCTTGTTGTACTATGGAAAAACAAAGTCTATTGAGATCTACAAAAGTACTAAAAAGAAAGAGGGGAAAACATTATGAAAATATGATGATAGGGGAGACAATGAACTAGAACACAGTGAAAGACGCTGGATATTGACTATCTGAAAAAGAAAATGTATTTGCATGATTTTCTGGTGGCTTCTTTCATTGCATCTTCTTAGTTTTAATAGTCCAAGTTTGATGAGTCATTGTCACTATTATTTCCTGTAACTAGATTAAAGCTGTAAAGAGACAGAAAGAATGTACCATGTGCCCTTTATGGTAAAATTAACTGTACCATACTTATCAATATACTATATAATCACATGTGCCATATATATAAATCATTATATCATGCTATATTCATAACATATGCAAAATACCACTTGGCCTGTGAATATAAGTAACCCACAAGACATTACAGTCTTGTAATAGTCAGTTACAGAGTTTTTGGGATGGGTGAGTAACTTTTCCTGGTGAGGTTCTCCTTGCAAACCTTTTAGAATATAGTTTGAAATAAAGCAGCACTCGTCCCATTTGAAACAGCTCCAGCCTGCTTTGTTTTCACCTTTCTACTCTGCCAATTCAATATAGATTTACTAAGATACATTTAGTTAAATTCTGGGAAGGTCAATAGAATATTACATGAATGCTTACTAATATATAATATACAATTAAAGTGGTCAGTTATAATGAAGTGTTCAAAATTTAATTGAAAGCTGGAATATCTTATAAAGATGGGTTATTTGTGCAAGTGATCATTTATAATTAGATCTCAGAGATAACTTCTATCTGTGGGGGGAAAATAATTAAACATTGTTAATGGAGTTTTAAAAGTATGTCTTAACATTTTATTATTTATAGAAATCTACTTCCCTGTAGCTTTATTTGTTCTGTTTGAATGGTAGAAGAGGGGAAAAGGGATCAAATACCGTGTTTCCCCCAAAAATAAGACCTAGCCGGACAATCAGCTCTAATGCGTCTTTTGAAGCAAAAATTAATATAAGACCAGGTATTATGTTGTATTATATTATATTATGTTACAACTGGTCTAATAGTAAAATAAGAGCTGGTCATATATTATATTATATAAGACCCGGTCTTATCGGAAAATAAGACTGGGTCTTATATTAATTTTTGCTCCAAAAGACACATTAGAGCTGGTTGTCCAGCTAGGTCTTATTTTTGGGAAATACAGTATATGGTGATGGAAGGAGAACTGACTCTGGGTGGTCAACACACAATGCAATCTATACGTGATATATTATAGAAATGTACACTTGAGACATATACGATTTTACTAACTAATATCACCCCAATGAATTTAATAAAAAAGAATGGAATTGGATTATTTTTAACATTGAAAATACTTTTTAAAGCATGTTTAATGGAAATCATAGATAATTAGAATGTTTTCTTTAATTAGAAAAATAAGTCTTTGTGTCTTTGGAAGAAGATATGGAAAATTTATTCAAGGTGAATAAATTTTTGTTAATAACTTGAAAGTTCAAAAACAAACCATGTTAATAACTTTTATTTTTATATAATCCATGTAGCCTGTTTATTATATTGTCTAAATTACATTTTGATTGCATATAAGTGGCTATAATTTTCCAATTTGATTTAATTATCCTGAAAGAAATTACATGTTTAATATTCTGTTGTTAAATAAAATGAGAATTTAATTCTCCCTGCTTAATTACTATTTTCCCCACAATATACAAGAAAATAACTTATGCACTGCTAACAGCATATCGTCTATGTAACAGATCACTAAAGGTATATAAAGTATATGCATTTTTTAAGTGCAAGGAAAATAACATAGGTGATGAATCCTAAAGTGAACTGACAATATTAAAGCAACTTTGAAATGCAACCAATTTATTCCCCGGGAATAGTTTTCAAAGAGAAAAATCTGCCCCCAAAGTTCAAATTCCTCTTCACTGTACAGGACATGTTTGTAGTTCTGATCTTTACTAGTCACTGAGGAGAGGAACAGTGTATTTATTCTGAGGTTACAACTGATGTCCCATAATACCACCTTTTGGATTCATGCCAGGTGTGGGAGTGTGCTGTTTCCATAATAAGAAGCCACTCCTGTTGCTAAGATGTTGACAACTTTGCTTCAGTGCTATAGAATTTTCATAGTACATGACGACTTCAAGGGCCACTTATGTGACCCTTTTGTCTTTGATGTGTTGTAATTATCACATAGACCAGTTATATGAAGGATGCTCAATGCTGTATTATTAGCTATCAAATAGGAGGATGACTGTTTTGAGAGGACCTCAAATTTTTACTAGATTTTATGCCCAAAAAACGCATAACGGAAATTTTCTAATAGCTCCTTAAATTTCTACTTGTCGTACTGTATTTACATGTTTATTTGCATATTAGAGAGCTGACTGCAGATTATACCCCTAGCACTATCATATCTATTGGCAGCTAATTGATTTAAAGGTCACCAGGCATGAACTCTAGTTATCGACATTAACTACCCTTTCTTTGGACAAATATTCATATTTCTGTGGTGATTATCCTACTATTTGGAATGGATACAATATCCTTTCACTCTGAACCAGTGTTTCCCAAACTTCACCTATTTCATGTGTCATTTTTATAATTTTGCCATAACTATGTAACATGTACATTATTATATTTTTAGTACATTAAAAATATCCTGATTTATTTAAGTACCTCTTTGTGTTCCAGGTATTCTGATAGATACAATATCATGATTGCTGTAACACCCCTGTTAATAATCTCATGTTACAAATAAAGATAAAAGTGAGCAACCTATTGAATTTCCATGGCCCATAAGCAGTAGAGCTAGAATTGAGAGGCTGGTAATTTAACCCTTTTATCATTATGTAAAGAATCTCTTCATTTCTAATAATAATTTATTTTTGCTTTAAAGTCTATTTTGTTTTATATGATAACATACGTTGGTTTTTTTTTAGTGTTCAGTCTAACTGTTCACATCCTTTTACTTTCAACCCTTGTGTGACCATATCTGTTAGTTATATCCCTTGTAAATAACATATAACTGGATTTAGATTTTTTTGTTTCTTTTAGCCTGACAATCTCCATTATTTAATTGGCTCGTTAATCAATTTGCATTTATTTTGATTTCTTATATATTTGAAATTATTTCTAGCATTTTATTTTATATTTTCCATTGATTATTATTCTGTTTTTCCTCTTTTCTAATTGTTTTTTAATTGAATTGTTTTCATTTCATATCTCCCCTCTATTATTCTGGAAATTATGCTAATTCTATGATTTTGGTGCCTAATTTATTGTTTCAAATGTATATCTATATAATTTAAAGTTAATAATTACCTATATTCTCCCCTAAGAAAACAAATAGCTATAGTAAACATTAGCTCTGCTACCATTCCTCCACCATTTACATGTTTTTCCAGTGTTTTAATTATGTGTTGTTTTCTTTCTTCCGTTATTGGATGTTATTTTTTTTTTTTTTAAGGCTTTAGATTAACTCACAGGTTTTCTAGTTTTTTTCTAACCATTTTTCATGTGTCTTAAAACTTCATTTTGGGAACATTTTCTGTTTTCCTGAAATGCATGCATTAGAAATGCCACCAGTAAGGGTCCCATAGGGTTTAGACTGAGACGCCCATTGTTCCTTGTTCTTAAGGATCTTAGCTCATGCAGGGATTTAAGGTCTCCCTTCTCACTAGCCTGCTCTAACTTTCTCATCTGAAAAACCTCTCAAGACATCCATAACCCACTCAGCAGTCTGTTTTCAGTTCCCTCTTGGCCTTTGGCTGAGAGGCTTTGGCTCTCCTGTGAACTTAGTTTTGTATTTTAATGGATATTTGTTGTAATTATTTTAATTAATTCTAAGCACTTGGGATTTTCAGTGAAAAGATTTTCAGAATATATCGTCTACCATATTGCTAAATATAGGAGGTCATATTTAATGTAATTAAAATAGTGATTTTCTTGACTTCTTAAAATTTACTCACTTAAAGGTAATTAAAATGAACATAATAAATAAGAAAAAAATGTTGGTGTAGAAGGCAAGAACTATGGCCCAAGTGACTTCATCCCAAGTTAGTGGGCCAATGCCAAGGCAGCACAAAGAGAATTGGATCTTGGACTGGCAGTGATATATAAGATGCCCGAGAAAATAGCTATCAGGGACATTGACAAAGAAGATGAAGGGAGCCACCAGCTGGAAAATAAGGAGAGAAAGTAGCTCCAGCAGAGAAAGGACTGGTGGTCTTGTGAGGAGGAATGCAAGTTGGTGAATGGAGAAGTAATGTGAGAAGTAAAGGTAGAGTACAGCCAAGACAGGAAGAGATTCTGGAAACTCAGAGGATGTTGGAATTTAAGAAGGGAGAATGGGTAGGCCTAAGGTAAAGGGAGTGGTAGTGGTCATCAAATAAAGCACATTCTATAGTCAGAGCCCCCATGCCACGACAATGTATAGGCGCCAGCCTGCCCTCGGAGGCTGCTTTCAACTCAGATGCCAGCCTTTGGATCAGTTAGCCATGGCCAAGACCACAGGATACCATGTACATCAAGATGAACAGGAGCAAATACATACAGTCCTAAAAACTCAAATGGAAGCAGTGAAATGGGGAGGCATGCCCAGTACCGGTTGCTAACAAGCAAAAAACAAGACAAAGAAAACAGACAAAAAGACCTTTAATATAGGTCTTCACCTGCCACAGATTGACACAAAATAATTGCTACACCTAAAAGAATGATGACTAGACCACAAATAATTAGAATTTCATGGGCAGTATCGTATGGGGCTTATAATAATCCTTGTAGCTAAAATACTGTTTATTTATTTTACAATTGCATATATTTGACAAAGATTAATTTCATTCTCAGTTTGTTTCTCTCTCTTTTCGTGATAGGGTATCTGAGATTTGTCTAGGGCCAAAAACAGCAAGTAATGATGCTGTCATTAGCATCTAGGTCTTTCTCTATTTAAAGCTCCTAGGTTTGTTGTTGTTGTTGTTGTTGACTCTGCAAACCTGCCTATTTTTTAAATATTAGCAAAGTTTTTGGGAGAAATAGAAAAAGTAATTTTGACATTGAAATAGCTTAAATGATAAGACCTGTGAAGCCCAGAGTTTCCCAATGAATTTTAAGTAATCTTCTTCCATCTGCAATTTAGTTGTGTGGACCCAGGGAAGTACAGAGAGGAGGCTGTAGGCGTGGTTTCCTTGTGTTGCCATTGGCCAAATTGATGAGAAATAAATGAATGATAGCTACTACAGCCTGACTGCAGAGAGAACCTGTGAAATAGTTCCACTGATGTTTACGTGAAATCATGTTTTTCTCTGAAAATCTGACTGAGTTGGAATCAGCTGTTATCATAATACATACTTTTGTCTTCCTATCCTGACAGACCTTGAGATCAGTTTTCAAATTTTCAAAAATCTCCCTTATTGTGCTTAAAGTAATTATTTTTTGTTTATATTTTATAATTCCATATTATATTTTCTCATTTATATTTTAAAATTATACTTCCTAAAATATTTAGCACATTGTGAGATGTATAGTTAGTGTTCAGTAAATATTATAATTTAAGTAATGATTATTGTGATTAGAGCAATTGGTTTTATATCTAACTGCAAGATATATTTTTGCAACTAATTATACTTATATCATTTTCTTGCGGTACATCAGTTCTACCAATGTATCAATTCAATCTGGAAAGTGAAAGAAAATTTTATGTTATTACTACCTTAACATGTATCTGATCAGCTATAACCTTTCATCTCTATAATAGACAGTTGTGAAATACTGAGATAACTATGAAACGATAGAATCCAAAACATCAGCTTTCTTACTGCTGTTTTATATTTTTATGACTTTGAAATTTAATTTTGGTATCTTAACCACCCTCAACAAAAGATATAAAATATTTCCAATACCCACAAATTATTTATTTATGATTTTTTCCTTGCTGTAAGATTAATCCCTCTCTACTGTGATAAACCTAAGTATTCATAGGTTTATCCATGGCCTATATTTTTTGCTAATTTTTGTCATGTTAGTGAACTCATCCATTTTATTCTGTTGTCCTTTTCCTATTTATATTACCTAGTATGAATCTAAATTCAAGCTCTTCAGTTAACAATATTCTTGATTTTTATATTTTCTCCTTTCTGACAGCATGACAGTGGGAGATACAAGCCATCACCCACATAGTACTTTTGGAGTATGATGGAGTAATGTTAACACTAGAAATCTCTGCAAAATTCAGAGGCCCTTTCCCCTGCAATGGTCAGGATTCATGGGCATCATACTCACTAGGGCCTCTGCCACTTTGTTAGATCCCAACTGTGCCGTGTGTCAAGGCTGTAGTTGCATTTAATTACTGAGACAAGAAAAATATTCATACAGCCTTCTAACTGGGAATCTAATCTGATGCTTAATATTATATAGGTGTCCATTGTGGGAGAAACTTTTCTTGGGTACCAAACCCCAGAACTTAGGGCCCAACTTTCAGCACATGAGTTCAGAGCTTTAGTTTAACCTGTCAGGTGCTTTGGGACTTACTTCCTTTGCATATCACTTTTCAATTCCCAAGGCAGATGAGGAGATGGTTGCTGGGGTGGAGACAGTCTTCACCAAATGTTCGGCACAAACTGTATAAGAAATGATGCCCTTTACGGCTGCATTCTCTGAGATGTCTCCACAAGGATGTAGTGGACTGTTCCGAGCAGAGATGTGTGAGTGTCTTGGAGGTACAGGTAGATCCATATCCAAAGAGAATATTTAGAGCTCAGGCACGTACCCATGAGCAGCCATACGAGTTATCTACACAGTGTATTTAGAAAGTTTCCCATCCAGGCAGTCACATTGACAGATAAGAAATGCAAACTTTATCCTAGAGCTTTGACTCTTCATAAGATTGCTGTGCTGTCAACTTTTTATTAATTACTTGATATAATTAATTTTTAGTATGGATTATATCCCAGTGGGTCCTTCTTCCAGGGGTTAGGGGCCTGTACTTCATCTGTCATGCTTGATTGACCAGCTTAGAAAGGAGAATGAATTCTAATACTTAGTCCTGCACCTCTGAGATACATCTGTGGGAAATATTACTCATTTCTCTGAAGCCCTAACTATACAGTGAGGACTGCAGAGAAACCCCTGAATGTGACTGGATGCGTTTGTTGTAGTACCCATTTGTTTGCCTTACGTTCTAGGAAATACTGAAACAAGCCTCTCCCTCAAAAGGCCTGACTGGGGTGAGAGATCCTCCCAGACTTCACCCTTACCGAAACCTAGCCAAGTCAAGGCTACCCAGAGCCATTTGCTGAGTATACCCCGTGTGTGCAGCAGTAAAGCCTGACAACAGAAACTTTGATACTCAGTTTGCAATGGGAATTTATGGTGTGGAGAAAATCTTGCTGAAAAGGGAGACAGATAGCTGATGAGAGTGACAGGTCAACACAGATCCTATATAAGTATGATTGGAGTAGACATAGATAGAGAGGTTTTATGCATTACAACTGAAAATGGAGGTGAGGAGGAGACCTTATCCAGATTCAAGAATTCTCTGAAGGGTATGATTAAAGTACCTTAGGAAATATCACTCATATGCAAAGTTCTCTGTAGTCTTTGGCTATTTCTTGCATTCTGCATTTTCTTTTTGCCTCCGTTAGAGTGGTATGTGGTTGACTGACATTCTAGTAGTTGGCACTAGTCAGATTTGATGGAAATGTGTTCTTTGGAACCTACCACGTAATTATGAAACTATAATTTTGAAGGGGAATTGAGAGCAATCATTATTGATCAAATCACTGTAAAGAGATCCACTCTTGGTTTTTAAACACTGTCAAGAAGTATTTCCTGACTAAATATTTCCTTAACTAGATATTTTTATATTTTATTTTTTGTTAAAAATATTTTTATTTTTTATATTTATACCCCAAATATTATTATGTATCTGTACATGAATTCTTGATTTGATTGCACCAAAACATATAAAAGATAAAGCAATAAGATTCATTGTAATGTTTACTTTACTGATATAAAATACATGCTACATATCTAATTTTTGTGAGGTACTTCCCATATATTAATAACCAAAATTACCTAGTTTTAGTATCAAGTTTATACCATTACTTCTGTTACTTTTATCATAATTTTATGTGCTGTAAGTACAGTTATTAGTTCCAGAAAGTGATGAGATCTGAATCTCAGATAAGAAAAAGGGCATTGGAGGACACAGAGCAAGTGTAAGAAAGTTGAGGGTTTAGGAAGATGTGAAAAGGGATAAGTAATATGATTACATAGTAGGAAATGAAGTAAATAAAGTAGTAAATATTATGTAGCAGTAAATAAAGAACTAAAAATATATTTAGTCACTAGATAGATATAGAGATCTGTGTGTGTGTGTGTGTGTGTGTGTGTGTGTGTGTGTGTTGATACTACTAATAACCAGTACTGAGAGCTGTAGCAAGTACACAACTTCTGTAGAGCTTGATTTATTTTCCTGTTTAGTCATTCATTTGCTCATTCACCTATCACTTACTGGGTCCCTGTTATAAGCAGGTATTATATTTGGTACCAACGATGTGTTGCAAAACAAACAGATGTGATCCCAGCTGTATGGTTTTAAGTGTATTTTAATATATATGTAATAATAATAGTATGTGTATATTCAACTGAAAACTGAAACTCATGCCTGGCAATCTTACCTCATAGGACTGTGTGACAATAAAATAAAATAGTGTATATCATAGTGCTTTCAAAGTGTAAATAGAGTTCTCCTATATAATTATAACTCAGTTACTGCATACCGTGTTTCCCTGAAAATAAAACCTAGCTGGACCATCAGCTCTAATGCATCCTTTGGAGCAAAAATTAATATAAGACCCAGTATTATATTATATTATATTATATTATATTATATTATATTATATTATATTATATTATACCTGGTCTTATTTTGCTATAAGACCAGGTCTTATATTAATTTTTGCACCAAAAGACCCATTAGAGCTGATGGTCCGGCTAGGTCTCATTTTGGGGGAAACACGGTATATGATATGAAGTATTAAATGAATTACTTTATACTTTTAAAAATCATCTTTACATGTTGTGCAGGCCAGATGTCTACCACATAGTATGACACACCACCTTTCAGAATTTGAATTTTGATTATTAATATTTAATTTTTCACTTAATTGTGATTTACAGTGAGCTGGATGAATTTAAGGAGTTCAGGTTTGTTAGGATGGAGGTTTTGAAAGCTATGCGCATGGACTGTTGGCGTTCTATGAACCTTACTGTCTCCAGGAACAGCCACATGGACACTTGCATGTCTGAAACAGGAAAAAAACTAAAGGATGAGGAGAGTACTTAGATTGCAGGGCCTGGGGCCTAACTTTTTCATTAGAGCAGTTTTACTAATATTTGTTCTCTAAATTGAAGGCCTGTGAAATATCGTATTAAGAGGGGGCAGGAAGGAATATTACTGCTTTAAAAGCATATTGTAAACCAAACGACGAAACAAAACAAAACAAAATTAAAATATGAACACTGGTTCAAATTCATTATCTTTTAACTATTTTTGAATTCAGATAGTGCTATGATTTGGCTGAAAAGTTGCATAATGTGTAGCAAATCTTCAATGGAGTGCATTAAAAAAACATCTAATTTCAAAGAAAAAGAGAACTTGTAAACGAGTTTATATTGGGCTTAGTTGGTCTGTTTTCCTACTGCATATTTTGTTTATTAGTTATGTACTAGATGTATAATATAGAAGAAATACTTGTTACTGCTTTTTAAGAATTTTATCTTTACATAGTATAATGCACATTATCTGGAAGGATATATTTTATTTTGAAGTTCATTGCTTCAATTTGCACAGTTAACAAATTTCATACTACTTTTGGTGTTTTTTAAATTCAAAAAATCTATGGTAAAAGCTTTAAAGGCTTTTCCACCTTTTATTTTTATTTGTTTAGAAAATCATCATTTAGAGCTATGTTTCTTTACTCACTTTAAATACGATTACCTTGATTTCAACTAGGTCATCTTAAAGCATAGACGCAATAAACAAGCGTGTGTTAATTAAAACTTGCTAATTGAATATATACTACATATCCAGTACAATGAATCAAGAAAATATAGACCTTAAAGGATTCTCGACAGGCTGTACATGCTGGTGGAAATATTTTCTCTTATCTCAGTCATCCAAAATAATTAAGTATAATTAGTGAAAATATTTTCTAAGTTATCTGATTCATCCAAAATAATTAGGTGTCTTTTTTGTTCCTTTGTTAACTAAAGCAACAGACATCTCAAGAAATCATCTTCAGTTTTATGACTTTATCATTTGTGACTCAGTTATACAATTTTATGGTTCATACATGATATGAGAGATTTTTCCTAATATTTTGATATTTACTGAATATTGTGCACCAGCTTTTGTTGTATGGCGTGTCTGTATGTGTATGTACACACATATATTTAATTGCATTCAGAATAGACTGGAAATACATGAGGATACATATATTTAACTGACCATCTACATTCATTTCTAAAACAGTTCTTAGAACAAATATTTTTAAAATGTTGGCTTATATTTGAACAGAGTAATTATATTCTTTCCATCCCATCATCCACATAGTTTTCAAATGAAAAACAAAAAACAAAAAACTGGAATCCACCTTAATTTTCAACTTTCCCCCAATCCTCCTCCTAATGCATTGTTCCTCAATCTTTTTATCATTATCAACCCCCTAAGGAGACTTTTAGATATTCTTTTCCAAATTGACCTCCCCACATGACATTTTAATATCAAGATACACTGCTTCTATACTGTGGCTGTGAGGACCACAAATCATTATATTATCTAAGATTTCTTTAACGCCTTCTACCTCCCCGGAGAACCAGTTATCATCCTTTGGGGGCATATGTCCCATTAGAATGCATGTTCAAATGAGTCATCAAGTCCTACGGATTTTACTTCCTAAATCAAACTCATGATCACAGATTGAAGATTACAGAGAGCAGATGTTTTTATCCCTCTCTGCATGACAACTGAAAACTACCCAGATTTTCTAAGATCCTAAAGAATTCATCAACCATAAAATTAGTAGACAACCATGTCTTTAAATTATAAACTAGAAAACAGCTTTCAAATTTAGTGGGTATCCACCCAAGTCCTGTCTTTTACTGTCTTCACTTTATATATGAGCTATAATTCACTTACCATACAATTTACCATGTTAAACTGTACAATTTTGTGGTTTTTAGTATATTTATAATTAGTTGTGTAACCATTACAGTTATCTGATTCAAAAACATTTTTATCCCCTAAAGGAAACCTATACCCATTAGCAGTCAGTCCCCGTTCCCTCTCCTCCAGCCCCTGGCAACAACTAATACACATTATGTCTCTATAGATTTGACTATTGGACATTTGATTTAAATGGAATCATATAATATGTAGCCTTTTGTATCTGGCTTCTTTCATATAGTGTAATGTTTTCAACTTCATCAGTGTTCATTCTTTTTTGTGGTTGATAATATTCCATAGTATAGATATACCACTTTTTTTTTCTCCATCCATCGATCAGTTCACAGGCATTTGGATTGTTTCCTCTTTCTAACTGTTGTGAACAATATGAATGTTCATATGTGTTTGTATGAATATACATTTTTAAGTCTCTTGAGTATGTACCTAGGAATGGCATTGCTGGGTCACATAGTAACTCTGACTTTAATTTAACTATGTTTAAGTTTAACAAAGCTGCCAAATTGTTTTCCAAAGTGGCTGCATCGTTTTATATTCCCACCAGCAATGTGTGAGGGTTTCAGTTTCCTCACATTTTCATTAACACTTGTTATTGTCTATTTTTTATTATAGCTATCCTAGTATGTGTGAAGTGGCATTTCACTGTGGTTTTCATAAGGCTGTTTTTAAACCAAATGTATCAAAGTAGTTTGACAGCTCCAAGAATTCACTTTGATTGTGGATTTAGATTCTAATATTAAAATTTTCTTAGTTAGCAATTTCTTAAGAATGGATTTTTCTTAAAAGGCAAGCATATTCAAAGTATTAGAAGTTCAATTTTTTCTATGGGAATTCTTTAATTTTCTATATTTGAATTATATAAGTATTTATTTATCTATATAATCAATCAGGACAGGAGCTCGATTAAATTTAAGATACTTTGAAATCTGATTTCCATCTGCACAGACAGGTATCCCAGGGAGCACAGAAAGTAAGAGATTTTTATCACCAACTGAAAAGACTATTTTTAAACGTGCAAAGAGAACTAGTAGTTCATGTTTTACAACTCAGCCATAAAACTAAAATAATCACAAAAACTTAAGGTCAGAATTTAAAGAGATGTTCTTATTTCGGTGTACACAAGATATTTTCTTGAGTGATATGAGCTGTTAGTAGCGTGTAAACAGACATGCAAAAAGACTAACAAACCAGATTTACTGCATCTGCCACCCAACTTTCAGTACATCCCTGCTGTCTGCCATCCAACACATTTTATCTGCAGAGATTCCCTATCATAGTTGCCACTAGTGAGGAATGTATTATTATCACAAAGCAAAATAAGAGCCAATTTTACCAAAAAGAGACACAAACAAAACAAATAAACACAGAAAACCAGGGTCAGAAGCAAAGAAAACAGAGGAACAGAGACTGAAAGTAATGTTCTGTTGGCATTTGCTATTAAATCAAGCAGCCAGGAAAAGGCATCCTTGGGCGTAAAGAGTCCATCAGGTAACATGCTCGGACAACACAGTGTAATTGGCTTCAGCAGGGATCCCATGCGGGCATTTCGATGGGACTTGCAGCCCTATCAAAACATAGTTCTCAAAATTAAAACAGAACTATAAGAAAAACAGACAGCAAATGTTGAAGCTTTAGCTCATTAGTGAGAAAATCAACACGATGACAAACTAGTTTCAAAGATGATCCAAGAAACTCATGTTCTTGTATATACACGTAAATAGCCATTGGAGAGAAAAAGAAATGTTGGAAGGAATAATATTACTAAGTTTCATTCAGAACTGAGTAATCTTCTCTAGGTCAATAAAATCATATATTTTGGGGTTATCCTCTCTACTAAATAGTAATCATTTGTTCTTTATCCATTTTATTCAAGTTAGCATATAACTTCACAGAGTTATAAAATGTTTGGACCATTATTATTAAGTTGGTGCAAAAGTAATTGTGGGCTTTGCAATTATTTTTAACCTTTTAAACTGCAATTACTTTTGCACCAACCTAATATGAGTAAATAGCAAGTCAAAAATGTTACATGTCCTTAGAAAGTCAGATGACCCTTAGATGCACTTGTTAGATAAAGCCCTGATAAGGCAACCTTTTTTTTTTTTCGGTCTCAGTTCCAAGTTTAGATATTTTTTTCTTAACAGAAAGCAGGTAAGTATTACTCTGAGCCATTGGGTGAAATGGTGGTCCTTAATGTGATGTAGAAAATTAGAAAGTTTTTTGGTTGGGTTGAACACGTTATTTTGGAGAGCCTTATCAGACATATCCAAGCAGAGAGGTCAGTTGACAAGTAGGTATATGAATCTGGAGTTCTGGGATGACTACAGGGTGCAGAAAAACAACTGGAATCCGCAGCATATGGATAGCGTGTAAAGCTTGGGACTGGAGGTGACATGTAAGGGGTTAGTGTTATGTGGGAGAAGATAGTCAGAGGGCTGGGCACTGAAGAGCTCCAGTACTTAGTGATGAAAGAGGATAAAGGTCCTCCCAGGGAGGCCCTGGGTAGGAAGGGCCATAAATAAAGTGTTTCAAGATCAATAGAGTCAGACAGTTTGTCAAATGCATGAAGTATTGAGAGTCAAAAGGATAAGGACTGAGAAATGATAGGATTTTGCTTGGTGGAGGCGTTGGTGACTTTGATAAAAGGCAGTTTGGGTAAAATGTAGCGATAAAGCCTGATCCACATTAGTTCAGAAGAGAATAGGAAGAGAGGACGTACAGACAACTCCTAGGGATTTTTCAGCACAAAGGCAGTAGCTAGAAGGAGAGGGCGTATCAAAGAAGACAGGAGGGATATTTGATTTTTAAAGATGGGTATTTTCTGTCTGTATATTGATAGATCACTTTTGTTTTTACTTCATATTCATAAGTAATCAATTCACTCAGTAATGGAAAGGGTGCTGCAACAGTGATGTATAAGGTGTGTGCTGATATAAAATATCAGAATCGTAATACAACCAATACAAAGTAGAAAACAAAGGACTGGGAGACAACAGTCTTAACGCTGGAGAGACTCGAAAAGGTTTACAAAGCAGGAAGCCTTAAAGTGCATATTACAGGATTCAGGCACACTTAATTACAAGAAGAATTATCCACGCAATGGAAGCAGAACAAATAAAAGGCTAAGTAATAGGGGAATAGAAAGCGCTTTGGGCCAACACAGTGACCTTCACCATGGTTAAAATAACTAATTACACCCCCCCTCAAGCTTCCCCCTTCAACTAGGTAGACAGAAGACTTGAAATGCCTAACATTTTCTCATTGACTCCTGTGGTATTCTAGGTTATTTAGGAACCTAGGCATCGTCCTCAGATCATATAAAAATGCTTTTAAACAAAATATTTTTAAGGAAAAATTGTATCATATTTATTCACAAAATCATTGTAACATAACTTCTTAATTCACTCCCTCCAAAATGATAATAACTTACTATTCAGATTGTTCTAATTTCTTTAGAGTTGTTTGTTTTGTTTTGTTTTGTTTTTGTCAACATTGTAGAATATTTCATTGCCATGACTGAATATCCATAAAAATGTTTTGAATCTTCCTAGGTCATCTTGAATAAATATTCATGATGAATATTTATAGAAGATAGTTTCCTATACTTTTAAATTTCTCTGTAACCTAAAGAACATTGTACAAAATTTCACAATAGTATTTTTCTGGAATAATTTTTAAAATCCAAATTGAGAGCTATAATAGAATTTTATTTTCATGGAAATAAAGGGGAGAACAAAGATACATGTCAGTTTATTCCTACTTTCCTATAAAAATAAAAATAAAATCATCAGAAAAGAGATTTTCAATAACTACTGTGGGTAGTGTACGAAAAAGATGGATAAGAGATGGAAAAACTACTGATTTCTCAGTCACAGGTGTTTGATTGAAGATGGATATCATGACTGTGAAATTGACCAAATCTTGACATTTCTCCATATTGTTCAGAAAAACCTGCAAGTAAAATAGTCAAAAAAGCAGATAGTAAGAGTAGATTTAAGGAGAGGTGGCAGATTTAGGTAATGCATTCACATAAATTAGTGAGGACACAGAAAAAATTGACTGTAATATTTATCCAGAAAGAAAATCCACTGAAGTTGGAACTATAAACCCCACAGGAAGTAGTTTTGGACTGGTCATATATACTACTGTTCTCATTAATGTTTTGAAAACGAGATTCCATTAAATGCAAAACAAAATTATCAGATTTTCAAATGGCTTTAAAAAACTGAGTTAATGAAAAGCTGATTAGAATAAATTGAAAGGATATGAATAACTTATTTTATCAAATGAATTTTGATGTGGACCCATTCAAGTAATGCAGCTAAGGATTAAAAATTCCTATCAAATAGGGATCTCAATTTTCAATTCACAATCCAGGAAGGGATCCTAAGAACCTAACAGTCTTGTCTCATTTCCATAGCTTCTAACCCCTCTGTAATCTTGCCCTCTCACCTTTCCAAACTTGCGCCATACCAATCACCTTTCTATTTAAACACTCATTATATATGGGACCACAAATATGTCACATGATCCCAAGACATCATTTCTAATCAATATGATTTATTCTGACTTGCTTATTAATGGCATCACTGTTACTTACTATATTAGATAGGTAATGTATTTTGTTGGTCAAAAGAAGCAAATAGAAAATCAATATGGTGGCAAGGTTGAAGTAAGCCAATTTTTGCAAAAGCATTTTGAGGGAATATAAGAGGGTCATTTCGATATATCAAGACAGATCTTTTCTGGACCAAAAAGAGCCAATCCAGGTGAACAATATAGCTGCATATGCAATGTAAATTAAAAGAATCCTAACATCCTTGGCTCCCAACTTGGCTGCCTTACCTCTCCCCAACTCATAGACATACATTTACTTTGGCAAGTAGAGAGGATTTTTTTCCCACTAATCTTCCATGGTTCCTGAAATTCTCAACAATAATTTATTCCTTTGGCAGAAGAGTACAGTAATCTACTCAGATAAATTATAGTCTGGGGACATAGACAATTAACTTTTGATAGAAAAGAACAAAAAAAGCAAAAAGCAAAGTCTCATCCTAGAGCATGTGAATTTAAAACACTTGAAAGAAGAAAATGAGATGAAATGTGTGTGGAGGAAATGGAACCTGAGGAGACAAGGAAGGAAAAGGGAAATGCAATTTTTTTTGTTTTGTTTTGTTTTTGCCTTGTTAGCAGTCTTTCCTAGACTCATTAAGCCTCAGATAGTAAAAGAGATATCTGTTAGTTTGAATCCCAAAGGGAAATTAGAAAAGATAGATACCTTTGTGATTTTTTAAACCTTGTCATGTGGCAAATTCAGAGTATCCATTTTTAACAATATTTTCCCCTGAGGCATGTACATAAATGTGTGTCATTGATATAAACATTTTAGTTTTCTTCTGAAAGTAACATACTAACTATTTACAAGATTGGTTAGTAACATTTACCTCCCATAGATAGCATTGGTTGCATTTCTTTTTACATTCTTGAAAAAGTTTACAGATTCCTCTGTGTTGAAATGGTGTTGTTTTAAGCTGCAGCTAGTAAATATCTGGGGATGGTGATGTGATCTTAAAGTATTCATCATTGTAGGACTGCTACTCAGCTGGCTTTTCCTTCTAAAAATGTGCTTGGATTATTTCAAAATAATTTAGATTGAGAGTTTCAATTATGCTGACCTGTAATTTATGGATGCATATATGTTTTTACTTTGTAAATATAGTTCATTTACCCCTAAAATGCAAGGCAGACGGATGGGGACTTCAGGAAGAGCCATCACGAAGAGCACCAGTGTAAGCGGAGAGATGTATACACTGGAGCATAATGATGGCAGTCAGTCGGACACAGCTGTGGGTACAGTCGGAGCAGGTGGAAAGAAAAGGAGATCCAGCCTGAGTGCCAAAGTGGTTGCCATAGTGTCTCGAAGGAGTAGAAGCACATCCCAACTGAGCCAAACAGGTGAGTGAAGTGAATTCAACTTAAACATCTCAAATTCTTGCTGGGGAGACCAAAGTGGATCTTGGTGCTATGGCTTGTGATGGGACTGTAGAGTGTATCGATTCTTCTTTTCAAAGGGCTTTTATTATTCTGTCTCTGGAAATCCGTTGTGTTTCTTTTTTCTGTACAGCTGTCTAACAATATCATGTGTCAATCTGTAATGTGGTCAGACATTTTCCTTTGAGTTAAAAAAATTAAAGTCATGTTTACAAATATGCAAGGAAATGCAAAGAAGTGTTAATGATCCAAATTGATTTGTGTGCAAGAAAAGCAACAGGATTCTCATTTTCAAAATGTTCCATAATGAAATTGCTTATCATTTAGGCTCTATCTATACTTTTATAGAAAAGAAGGTCAGTTGTGCAACTTGAAATAGTTTTTATGGTACTGTATGAATATACTATTTGAACTGTAATTGTTATATTTTCAATGCAAGTAAAAACCCAGCAGTTATTTTTGCTTTAGAAAAACAGGTCAGTGGATTTGTGCAAAGCATAATATTTTCATACAAATTTGAGTTTGAAATAATTTTCTACTGCTTATAAATTTTAAAAGCTTTATGTCCTCAAGGTGTTTAGGGGAAAAAAGCAAACACAGAAGGAAAGATGGTTATTTCTGTATTGTAAAACATAAAAAACTGCCTAAAATTATATATTTGGCCAGAGGTATTAGTAATCCATTACTGTGCTCAGTACTATGGAAAACCAAAGGTAAGAAAAATAGTGAACTGGTTTCAGTTGTCAGCATCTGTTTCTCCTGTTATAACCATTGGTTTCGGGTTTTTTTTGTTCCTTAACAGCAAATGTCGCAAAATTTACTTGTACCAAGAAACTTACATGAAATCTTTTTTTGTAGTTAACTTGGCATCCTGGCAAGTACCTATTTAACATTATGCATGCCACTGGACACACTGAGAAATAAATTAGAGGCAGGAAATTTTGAGCTGTTCAAAAATTGAACTAGTGCTATTTATCTAAATAGAGGTTTGTCGTTCTGAAAATCACAGGTTTAGAATGAACCTGGAAGGTAGCATCTCTGACAGATCTGCCTCTATGCCATCCCACAAAGATGAGCTGTTTATTGTGAAGGAGAAACATTTGTCTTCCTTAGAGTCAGGTTTCTTCTTTAGTAGTACGTAGGAGGCATTTTTTATTTGTTTTGTTTGCTTTGTTTTATTTTTCGTGGTGATGCTTCTTAGTTTTTGGCATTGATGTAATGACGCTTTACAATGTGGGGTGTATATAAGCCTTTCACCACCAAATTTCAAAATACTTCATCACACATATAAAAGGAAAATATTATTTGATGTAATTTTAGGGAGCCAGGGTTTCCTGTGTGAGAGGCTGCAGATTTAGGAGATGGCTTATCTTTTTCCCCTAACTTTCCATTGTCTCTCTCTTTTTTATTTTTCCCCTATGGGTTCCCCCTCCATCATTCACTAGTTGAGTACAATTGTGTTTTTCTAGACTAAAACAACAGTAATTTTACATAGGAACTGTACTTGTGCCACAGCGTTGTAAGTAATAGGTTCAAAAGATTGTCATTGAAACACTCAGCCCCTTTGCTTTATTAATTTAAATTTTATTCCAGTTGTGGTTGTGGTTGAATTTGAAATAATATCTACCTTCCTGAAAGTTGCGTTGTTAGTAAATTGCCTGAAATACCCTACTTTAAGAGATTAGGTTGCAATGTACAGGAACAAAAAGAACATTGTATTACAAAGCCAAGAAAACAAAACAGTTCTTTCCCAACGTAACTTAACGAGGGAACTTTGACGTCGTCTTTCTAGGACTCCGTTTGCTTATCTAGTGGGTCAGTTAGACTGGATGTCCTCCTGTGAATTTTCCAGGTATAACATTTTGTATTTCTCTTTCTACATCATAATTTTACCTTGATTTGGCAACCTGGTCTTGTTCTTCTTGATCTTTTTAAAGTAAATGACAAATGTTGGCAAACCTCCATTATCACTGTTCTTTGTTTCAGTGCAGGGCCTGCTTTTTCTCCCTAGTCTGTCTTCTACCAGTGATTTCCCTCCTATCAAGTGATTATATTTCCTCTCTTCTGTGAAGATTTGCCAAAATTCAAAATTTCTCATTCTAAGAAATCTTATTTTTTTATTGCTTCCACTTCTGCATATGGCGATCAAATCTTCCTCACCCAAGAAATATTCCCTAATTTCAGCGTCCCATGAGAAAGCTCCTATTGGTTGTCCCACTTTAAACAAGTTCAGTATTTCCATGTATCAGTTTTAATAGTTACAGTCCCTTAGAATATTTTTTTTTTCGTTTTTCCTAAACTCTCTCTTCCCCAGGCCCATCATCCCAGGAAAAAAATATCTGGTATTGATCCAATTTTAAGAAACACTAGCACAGTTGGTTCAAATGTCTTTCTGATAAAAATAAAACTATTAATCTCAAACTGGTGAGGCTTTTCAGGAGGCCCCCCAAGAGCATCCCCCCAAGAGCATAGAAAATTAAGACATATTTTCTAATGTCAATTGATCAATGACTTGGAGGAGGAAAACAGCATTATTTATATATTAAAACAAGCTGGTGGTTCTATGGAATAGGATGTACATATTTGGCTTAATGTAAACGTTTAATTGTGTTTAATGTAAAAAGAAAATCTTAAGGGCTTCTCTTACAGTGAACCTCTTTGAGATCCAACTGCATACACCCTGGTTTACAGGTTCTCTGTCCTCTCCCATGCAGTTGACAGATAATCAGGAAACTTGAAGAACTTAAAAGAAAAGTTTAATTAGCTCTTTTTAGAATGATAGATTTTAAGCACATCATGTTTCTGTTTTTTTTTTCTTTTTCTTTTTCTTTTTGTATATAGCCACAAGTTTGCTGAAAGGAAAATATATTTGAGTCTTTGTTTAAAATCAAGGAAACTATTTCAACAAGTTGAAGACCATAGTAAATTTTATACACACACACATATATTTACTATGAAGAGCATTTACTATGCTCTTCAATTATGTATTTAATTATTCTTATAGGATGTTGCAATTATAAATAATAATATTTTAAAATCAACTTTGGTCATACTTTTTATTCATAACAAAAGTAGGAATAACTTTATGTGTGTGTGTGTATATTTATTTTTAACTAGGAAACAGTAACATAAACAGGGACGTTTCCAAACAATGACTCTCATGCTTCTGCTGATAAATACCTTCAGTCAGTCAAGCACGTAGCTAAAAGTCTGTGCAGCAAACAGGAGCTGAATTAGATTGAAAAGTGAAGTAGTAAAGGAATAGGAAATTCTAAGGACAGGCTCCTGATCTGGAAATATTTTGGAGTTGGTGAAGCTCTGGGTAAACTAGGGCTAGGTTTTGGACTGTGATGGAGAATTTATCTTATGGAGATTTAGGGGCCCAACCGATGTGTGAGGGTTCGGTCCCTCACTCACAGACAATGTGACGTTCCCCCAGTGGTAATCCCACCCTCACTTATAAAGGAAGGCACCATTGAGAAGGATACACAAATCTGTGAAGAAGTATCCCTAAATACACCCTTGCAATTACCTACAAGTATAAGATGATGGTGATAAGTATCATAAAATGGTAAGTATTCATGTGTGTCTAAGTGAATAAAACTAATAATAAATATACATTTCAAGAGCTTTTCAACCATGCCCTCATAAGTTGTGTGTGTGTGTGTGTGTGTGTGTGTGTGTGTGTGTGATTTCATTCCTTTATTGGTCACAGCAAATTTATGGACTACATTATTATTCCCATTTTAAAGTTGAAGAAACTAAGGGATACAGGGATTAGGTAACCTGCCCATGGCTTCCTGGTGCCAGAGCTCCTTCTCTTAGGCACTGTGTTAAAAGGAAGAGTTTACCATAAGGTCCAACACACGTTTACTGCACAACTGTGTTGTTAGTACACAATAGGCACATGCCAGGCCCTGGGCTAAGACTTAGGAGTACTGAAGAGATGGATTAGATATCGTCCTGCCCTCAGGATATCACAGTGTAAGAATGCAAATAACTTAAATATTCCAGCTCAGAAAGGGCCATCTTCCAAACGTCAGAGGGGTACAGAGGGAGACAGGGAAGCGTGTGAGTCACTCTCGTCCAGTCTCGAGAGGCTTCCTTGAAGGGGTGAAACCTAAGCATTAAAAAATGGGACTACTGATTTGTACTTTCCAATCCCTTCACTTTCTCCCCCACCCAGTATAGTCACAAGGATATGAGATACACTATGGGAATATAATCAATAATGTTATAAAGCTTATGCACCATACCAGATGGGCACTGGACTTATCAGGGGGATCACTGCATAGACTGGGTAGATGCCCAACCACTATGCTATACACCTGAAGCTGAAGTAGAATAATATTGTATGCCGACTATAAAGACAGGTAGGTAGGTAGGTAGGTAGGTAGGTAGATAGATAGATAGATAGATACCCATGGGATGGGTAGTACAGCATAGAAAAGATAGTCAAGGGAATTGTAACAGCTGTATGCAATGTCAGAAGGGTGGTAGATTGGGGGAGGGAGGTTATCACTTTGTGAGGGGTGTAAATGTCTATTACGTTGTTTTGTACCCCTGAAACTAATAAAAATAAAGAAAAAAAATAGGGAAGGATTTCCAGAACAGAGGGAACAACACATTGATTAAATATTGAAAATGAGGAGTGCTTATTCCCTTGGGATATGAGAAATAAATCCGTATGCATCCTAAAATTACTTGAAAGAGTTTGTTTTTAATTCTGATCGGATGCCTTCCTCAGTACAAGAGACAGGTCACCTCAAGATAGATCTTATTAGCACTGTGCATGTGAGACTAGGATTTCTGATTAGAATTTTCAGCTTTTATGAAGGAAACATCTATAAGTGTGAAATATCATCATCTTTATAGACAAAAATATTGCTGGGTTTACTTTATCTTATATTACTGAATAATTATTTTCCAGTATTATACCAGCCATAGTGGGTATTTCAAAATTAAAAGTATCGTGCCCTGTGGAAGGAAATCATTCACACTTGAAATGAACCAAAGAACTAAATGAGAAAATGAAAAGCAAAATGCCAAACATAATACAGCCCAGTGCCATTATATGTGTTACCAAAAAAAGTGGGAAGATGGATTGGTCAGGGATCTAAGTCTCCCAGGATGAGAGAGCACACGCAGAGTTGGTAGATAATTGGGGTCTTACCCATTTAATAAAGTCATTATTTATTATAACACTTACCACTGAGGATACTTTGTTAGATAGATTAATATCATTTTTAATGATTAAAACACTGATTAAGTTATGGGAAATGTTCCCAGACTCTTACAATTTTCAAACAATTAAGAGTCATTTATCCACGTATAGAAGATGTCAGAGGGGTAGTAGCTTGGGGTAGGGGAGTTATCACTTTGTGAGGGGTATAAATGTCTACCTATTATGTTGCTTTGCACACCTGAAACTAAGAAAAAAAGAAAAGAATTGAAACAATCAGACCAGAAAAAAAGAGTCAGTTATCATGTACTAAGAATGTGCTCAAAAAAATCACTTGTGTCTTTAATAGTAGATATTCTGTACCTTTCTAATGTTTTTCCATCATCCAAATGCCTTTTTCCCCTGTCCAAATCATTTCTTTCAAGACTGTGCTCAAGACCCTCTAACTCTATAAGTTGTCCCGTTGTATTAGCATTCACCAGTATCTTTTCTTTTTTTTCTCCAAATTTCTGCAGGTAGATAACCTCTTTGAAAGCTGACATCACTTTTAACTTTCTGCAAGCACAAAAAATTGTGGGCTACTGCATTAAGCAACATAATTGATACATAATTGTTAAATATCACGTGAACACGTATAAACAAAAAGTCCCAGTAACTTGAAAGTGATGCACACTCGTCTGAGTAGAAGACTGAAACTATATAAAAGTAATACCTTTCAGCCACATGAAGCTCCCAGTATGTTCTTCCCCTCTTTTTGTGTTACAACTGAGTGGTGGAGCAGGGTCTAGGTCCTTACAAAGTTCCCCCAGGAGAGGCCCTGCAAAGCCTGCTCCCTGATCTGGCACAATTAACATCATTTGTGTTAGAGATCAGGCCTTTACAAAGGTCTGAAAAAACTTATACAATCTTCCAGCTGCCTCCTTTTCTGCAGAAATCCCTGAAGCAAGGAAGCATAAAATAATTTTGTGGAAATTACTGAAAGTCTAATAATTTTGTGGAATTATTGCGGAAGGAAAAATATTGGGAGGAAACACACAAATGTATGTTTCAGTAAATTATCTTAGCCCATGAATACAGTTTTGCGAAAGGAAAGGTATATGAAAGGGCTGTAGTGGGAAATAAGTTGAGAAATAAAGATTGGGTCCAGGCCTTAAAGGCCCTTTAAAGGACCTTGTTCGTTTTTTGAATGGAGACCTTTTAAGGAAGAGAATAGAAGAAACAAAGCTCTGATCCTGGAAGCTTAACTGGAAGCAAAGTGTACAAAATCAGTGAAGAAGCAAGGAGATCAGGTTAAGACTAATGGATGCAGTGCAAAATTGTGACAGTGAAGTTAGAGAAGTAACTATGGAAATGGAACGGAATGAGCTCATTCAGAAAAAGGAATGACCTGAATGTGGAATGAACACCAGACAAGGTGAAATGCCACATTCAGGAATAACTAGTGCAGAAAGAAGGGAGAACATGGAAAACGGGATGGGTTGGGGGGGGGGGGGGTGCAGGGGCAGGATCCAGAAAAGAGCGAGCAACAAGGAGATACAGAGTCTCAAGGAAGGAGAGAGTTTAAACAGAGGCTGGTTGATTCTACCAAAAACTTGAAGAGGCTAAGAAATGAAAATAGACCATTGCATTTGGGGACTGAAGGGTTATTCCTGACCTTAAATTTGAATGGACTAGTGAGCAAGGGGTGAGGATAGAGTGTGCCTCAAGTATGGGATGGGATACAGCATGGGTTGGAGCCCATTTCACTCTCCCTTTTGTCCTTCATTTCAGCTTTCACACTCTTACCATCGCTTCACTCCCCCAAATCACCACCACCACCAGCACCACCCATTGGATTTGGGAAGGGGCCCTGTGGGTGGGAGGAGCTAGAACAGCAGAGACTATGGATAGAGGAGCTCCAGGGGATAGAGGTAGAGGGTCTATAGTGGGATAGAGTGCGGCTGCCCCCACCACCCTAAAATCTGTTCAGATAGATGAGGCGAGGGCTGGAAAGATGGATGAATAGAGGCAATTATTATAAACTTCACTTCAGAGAGCATTAGGAAGGAAAAAGATCAAATATGAACACTTTTTTAAATTCATTCTACCAACATTTATTGAGCATTTTTTATGTACTAGATTGTAATTGAGGTGGTACCAGGAATAAATAAGGTGTCTGTGTGCATGTGTGTGTATGTGTGTCACACTAAAGGGGGCCTGAACTTTTTTCAAGATGAAATGTATAAAGAGAGCACCTCTAGATGAAGAGATAGAAAGATACAATAAAAGCATTTTGATTAATGGAGCAAAGTCCCAGAGAACAGAGGTATTAAGTCAAGGACACAAGGTTATTCTTAAAGGGAAAGATGGTTCTTTCCCTGAATTTGAAGGAAAAGAGGAAATGATTGAAATCCAGAGGAATATTGCAGTGGGAACATTGAAAGCTGAAGGCGTTTGAGTCAGAGGCCTTTGTTCTTCTCAGAGGCAAAGCCAATGGAGTGAGGATGCAGTGAGGAGTGTTGTAAGAAATTACTTGGTGTGAATAAAAGGATTTCTGAGCAGCACTGGCATCCCAGCGGAGTTTGGATAACGCAAAATCTCTGAAAGGAAATTTGTCCCCCTTGCAGTTATCTAGTTCACTTTAGCTCTCCTTTTGTCCTTCAAAACTGCCATCACTTGCCTTTATGCATCTTCAGTGTCCCTGCCAGGATTTCTGAGGTCCTCATAGGATTCTTTAAGATCGTATTTCCAGTCTGCGATTCTGAGATCAATTTGCTTAGGTCTAGATCCCTGTGCTCATTTTGGAAGTTCACCCATCTTAGGCTGCCACTGACTACTTAGTGTGACTCTTTCCAATATGAATATCAGTCTTGTTGGAGAAAACTGAAGCTCTTCCCTCTCTCTCTTAATATTGATAGTACCTCTTCGCATGTCGATGAGCAGATCTTTTTCTTATTCTCTAAATATGGGTCTAAAAGACATTTTTTTTTAATCTTTGGCAGTTTATCTCAATAAAATTTAAAAATTTATTTCATTATAATCATGGGAATTAAACATTGCACCAGGTCCATAATAAAGTTAAAAACTACGTGGAGTTTACTGTCCCACAAGATTACACTATAGGCCAAAATATAAATATTCTAAGATGTTTTAGGGAGATTTATGGATGTTAGACTTCAAAATAGCTTAATAAGAATTAATGAATTTCCAAGGCATATCACTACTAACTTCTCAAGATGAAATCATAGATAGAAACTTACAAAATTACCCTTATTATTCACTGTCAAGAAAAAAATAATGTACACTAATAAAACTGTAACCCACTTACACCTAAAGGGATAGTGCTTGAATCCGCTAATTTCCCCATGAGTTCAAGGCATTAGTTTAAAATTCACATTGTTCTTAGACAATAATCACGCGAGGAAAATTTCCAAGATGTTAAATCCCCTCCTGCTACTCTTTTCTTTTTTTTTCAATTTCCTTCACACAGATAAAGTTATACCGATAAAGCAAGTCATAAAATAAATCAAGCGAGCACCAGTTTGGACCTCATATTTTATTTACCTTGGGAAAACGAATGTCTTATATTTGCCCTAGGACTTACTGTTTCTCCATCCAAGCAATTCAGTTTACCAAAATATTCTCCATATGTTAAGTCTAGTGCTGCCGGATGAAGAGACTCTGCCTTTTCCTTTTCAAAAGTAGGTTGTAGCCACACGGAAGGAAAAAGCTAAGGTCATCTCTTTGAACATTCTGGGGTAATGTATTCTTGGCTCTGATGATTAACAATGGAAGCAAAAAGTTCTTTTAAAGGATGGGTGCCCCCCAAAGGTTTCAGGAACTGAAAGCTACTGTGAATCAAAATCTTGCTGAAATCTAAATTCCTTTGTCTGTGCCTCATTTATTTGATTCATTTAATAGCACAAGAAAAACATTCTGAGGAACGTAATGTTTCATGGTCTTTGTTTCCTGAACGCAAAATCATGGTGCCAGAAATGATTCTCAAGTCTGCAAAACTATCAAATGAATGTAAGCATGGGTTCCTTTATTTACTGTTGCTGTCTGGCTTAGGAATTCACTACTGTTAATAGAGATTCAATTCAGCTATAGTAACTCATCTTCTGAAGAGATGCCCTAATAAGGATTAGTATTTTCAAACGTACACCAGCAGCTCTATTTTTGTCCTTTTTCTTGCTCTGAACCATAAATTTTTACTTTGGTTAATATGTAGATATACTTCTACATTGGTTTGGTGGGAAAATATTTATTCGAGTGGAATTAATTTTTATAATTAATTTGTATTTTAGGATTTGGAGGAGGAAGGGAAACTTAACCTTTATTAAATAATAGTGTCTTCAAAACACAATACAATAAATACTCAAATAATTATATGTGGTGATAATTATTGCTAACTGTACTAATAATTTTTAAGCATGAGATCAATTTCAGAATGGGTGTTTTAAAATATTTTGGGTAGCTCATATATAACCAGAAACTTGTCTGGTTATTTTTATAACACATGACCATGAATTTCAATGCATCCTTATTTCATGCAGAATGCTTGTGTATAGAGACTTTTTTGTTGATTTATTTTACTTTCTTTTCTCAGATTTTTAAACACAGAAAAGCATACGTATATTTATATATATATATATATATATATATCCTTCAATACCACCACTAATTGCAAATCCACTATGAATATTAGTATATTATTGGCTAATATTGTTATGCATTTGTTTTATTAATATTGATAAAACTATCACCAAGAATAGCATATAAAGAACAATGGGGCCAATGAGTTTGCTTAGGAAGGAAGTATACAACATAAAGAAAGAGGATCTAGAAGACTGAAGGAAACAAAAGTAAAAGCCATTTTAAGCCTCGGTTTTCCCAACTGTAAAATGGAATAATAAATGGTACATACCTCAGAAGACTGTTGTGAGGATTCAATGAAAATTTAACAGGTTAGTAATGTACCTGGCATAATAATAATAGTTAGCAGTTTTAATAATTCTGAGGAACCAAATAACAGCTTAGTAGATAAAGAATAGATATCACTGACATCATTCATGAATGGCAGCCAATAATTTTATCTGCTCACTAGGTACAAAGTAGTTAATAGAATACAAATTCTTACAATCTGACTTTTGAGTTCTTCTAAATTGGTGGTTTTCACATTTCTTCCTGTCAAGTCCCCCTTTGAGGATCTGGAGAAATCTGTCAGCCCTGGCGTCAGGAAACTTTACTTGCTCATATAGACTATGTTGTACACATACGTGAAGGGTGTGATTGAGGGTTTCTCCCTCCCACTTTTCTATTATCCAACCTTTTCTATAGGTCAGGGGCCAAGAAACTCTGGCTCAAAAACTATATTTTTTATGGTCCATAAGCTAAGAATGATTTCTATGACCGTTCAAATGGTTGGAAGAAATCACAGCAAGAATCATGTTTTGTAACATGTGAAAATTATTTGAAATTCACTTTTGGTGTCTATAAATGCAGTTTTACTGAAATACAGCCATCCTTATTCACTTATGTATCGTCCTGCTTTCATGCAACAATGGCAGAGACTTTATGGCCCACAAAGCCCATAATATTCACTATCTAGCCCTTTAAAAAGAAAGTTCTGTGACCTTTTCTCTAGGCCAAGAACTGTGTGCTTGAGTGGAGAGTGCAGGTAGAGACATCAGTGAACAATGATCATTTTTCTATAGTTCCCTGAACACATTCTCTGCTTCTCAGAGTCAGGGGTAAACTATACTACTACCATGACTTTCCATTTTCCCCCTTCTTCCTGTAGTGTTTATATTTATACCAGGCGCCCGTTGATATCATTTCTCATTAGACACAGTGATTCTCCGGAATGAAGGCTTATTCCCCCAAAGAAAAGAACCTTCAGCCTTGCCTTAACAACTGATCCCTGACTTAGCTGATTATATAAAATAGTAAAAGCACTTTCCTCAAACCTAATTTTCCCAGTTGGGAGCTCAGGGACCATGTTATTTCAGTGATAATTACTTAGCACAATGCCTGTGCTAAGCACACAAAGATTTTCTTGAATGAATGAAACTATTTGAAAGAGTTTTCTATATTTTGTCTCTTTCCTCACAAGCCACTCAGTCTTCTTTACTCTCTAATCTGAATTCTGCCCATCTAGTTCCCTCAAATTGTTCTTGCTAAGGTCACAGAAAGTCCATAGACATGAATTTAATTTGGATAAAACAACACATGGTATAGGTCAGATGTTGTGCAGGTGTGTATAATAGAAAAATATTGGTAACAGATGTCTACTTTTTATTTGACAGGAGCAAATGATTCTTATCTATTTCTCATCTCTCACATGTGTAACTTCATTTCTGGCAATGCTCCGGCCAGACTTATCTTCCTTGAGTTCACAAAAATACGTTAAAGCTCCCTTCTTTGCACCTTTACAAATCCTAAGCCTTCCACCTAGTCTGTCATCTTACCTATCAAAATCCCTCTCTTTGTTCAGGCCCTACCCAAATTCCAGCATCCTACCAGGACAAAAAGTGATTGTCTGAACTCCTATAAGAGTTTTTGGTTCTCATGCAGTGCCGTTTAAATACTTCTATGCCCCATAAATATCTGCAGAGTTCTTGTCACAAGACAAAACTTCAAAATTACTCACAGGTAGTAACCACGCAGCAGGTATTTTTGGTCTGACACTCCATAATGCCCTATTATATGGAAGCTTCTTGGGAGAGGTCTGTCGGATGGGTGAGTATGATGCTTGCTCAATCAGAACGCCATGCTTAGATGGTAATCAGTTGATCATACTGCAGTAT
This sequence comes from Rhinolophus sinicus, assembly GCF_036562045.2. Classification (NCBI taxonomy): domain Eukaryota; kingdom Metazoa; phylum Chordata; class Mammalia; order Chiroptera; family Rhinolophidae; genus Rhinolophus; species Rhinolophus sinicus. Next base: position 110,692,833 of record NC_133755.1, read on the forward strand.
TTCATTTAACATTGTGACATGCTGTTCTTAATGGGTAAATTCGAAAGGCACTTTTTCTTCTGTGTTGGTTTGTATTATATTTAGAAAATCGATACATCTTTTTTTAAATTTTTTTAATTAAAGTTATTGGGTGACAATTGTTAGTAAAGTTACATAGATTTCAGGTGTACAATTCTGTAATACATCATCTATAATTCACATTGTGTGTTCACAACCCAGAGTCAGTTCTCCTTCCTTCACCATGTATTTCATCCCCTTAAATTTTTAACAAGTAGAAGTTATTTTTCTCTTGTTTTCCTACCTCCATTTCCCTTTCTTTCTTTTCTTTGCTTATATGTCACTTCAAAAGCACCTAAACATAACTCTGGATATATTTTACTGAATAAGTCCACCTTTTTGCTTACAAGTTTTCACCCTTCTATAACCAACAATAGATAGTTATTTTATAGAACAATAGATAATTATTTTACGATTTTGTGACAGTAAATGAATTGTTGTGATGGTAACTTCTTTACCATTACAGTAGAAGTCAAATAAAGTAACATTTTGTTAGAAAATTACTGAAAGATAAAAATTTGCATTGATAATAATTGAGAAAGATGTTAGTTTCCAACATCCTGTTACATACATCACTTCATTTACTAAAGGTCTGCTTATTAACCTTGTAGAAATAGATAAGAAATGCAAAAATGTCCAGATTTTTTTGAAATCTCTTGTTAGGGACAGAGACAGAGGGTTCCTGTGCATAATGGATCAAGCGTAATTGCTTAGCCAGTCAGCTAGAGAATTCTTATGTTGAAAATAAAACTTCTGATATCAGGCCAGTACATTGTGATACTTATTACAAAATCGTTTATACCGTAATGATTCTTTTCTTAAAACTGAAGAATGTGGTACATATGATGCTTAGTCATGGTTTTAGTGAGATTTAACAGTCTTTATTTTCTAGGATTACAGAAGATGTAACAGTATTTCAGATTCAAACTCAGTACCCTAGGATGATTTTGTAAATGAAAATGCCACGTTTCTTTAGCTCTTGATTGAAACAACAAAACTTCTGACAATTAATCAAATAGTAGATAATCATATTATACTTAGGAAAGTTTCAAATGAAAGGGATTATAAATTATATGTAAAAATTAAATACATTTATATTTGTAAATAGACATAGTTGCATTGAAACACTTTGTATCATCTAATAAAGTAGAAGAATATTAATTTGGAAATAAAAGTAAATCAATATTTTAATTTAATATTTTTATCGCTCTGAATTTGAAAGTGTAAGAAGAATCTTTGATCTGTCGGCCTGCATTATAGAAACTGAAAATAGATGCTAATGAGAGAGGGTTCTTGAGACGAAAGCCTATTGATTAGAAATTCACAGGAAAATAAATCCAAGAGCTAGTCAATCGAATGTAGGTGATTCAATCTGCTGCTACAAAGTGCCAATTTCTATTTACAACGTTTTCCTCAGGAAATTTGCCCAATTACTCAATTGTTTTTGAAAAGGAAAAGAAGAAAGAAACAGAAGATGTCACTTTAAGAATGATTACATGAAATTTCATGGAGATTATGTGATCTTTAGCAAGTCATTGACAAAAAACAAAATTAATTGACATATATATATATATGAGATTTATTGAGAAGGCTTATGTGAATAGCGAGATCAGAGTAGGAAAATTTTACCTTCAGAGTAAGAATTTACTTTCAGTTTAGTTCTTTGGGTTTCTATAATGCTTAATAATAATTCTGTCTTCTCAGGGATCATACTTTATTGTCTCTTTTAAAGTAAAGATTCAAAAGTAGGTTTTGTGGAGAAAAAAACACCTACTTTTCTAAATCATGTAACTAATTTTGGAAATCTGATCCAAATGTTATATACAGAAACACGAAGGAAAAAAGCCAGAACTCACGTATTTTAATGTTGCTTTAAATGCTTCGACAAGGATGATAAAGCGTATTTGTTTCCCAGTGATGCTTGAATTCAGTCTCAGTGCAATCACAGGTATTGATTTTAATTTCCAAACTATCTGTGGCCTGAATTATGGGTCCCTTGGTGAGAGTGCCTGAACCAAAGTGGTTCTGCAATAACTGAGTTCTGCTGGCTCCCTACTGCTGATGGTGCCGGAGGCAGAAGCATGTTTGCTCAAGACCTGTGCCAGTGTTTTTAATACATAGTCAGCATGTCCTAGATTTCTCTGGCCCAGAGAGCATGATTGGACAATTTGGTGCACATCTTTTTAATCTGTAAATGCTTAGTGGCATTATTCACAGTAATGCCAGTTGTCTATTCTTTTGTTCTGCTTTTATATTTTGATAGTTTTCATTCATTGCATACACTTTAGCTAGGCATTTGAGAAAAGCCTATGCCCTTTAGAACTCTGCACTGAGTATTCTTCACAGACACAAGAAATAGAAAGTATTTTCCTCGCCTTCCAGTTGTTTACAAGTTCGTTTTACTAAGCAAGATGTCAACAGCCAAAGGGCTGTCCTCTTTTTATAGAACTTTACCACTTACAAAGCCTTTCATGCTTACCATCTCGTAAGTGCAAAATTATTGAAAGCTTTTAAAATAAGAGCCTGATCATATTAGGAAAGATTAGGAATACAATAATTAAGGAAAGAAAGTTAAATATAACTATATGCTCTTTACTCCTAAAGGGTTCTAAAATTTAATATATTAATTTGTTTTCTTTCCATCTAGAAAATAACTGAAAATTAAATACAATTTTAAGGAGCATAAATGTTTTGAATTTTATATACATATCACCTGAAATTTTAATTTAAAAAAAATCTGGTTTTAGTAACATACCATACTAACATGTGTCTTGTTCATTCTTAGTTACTTCCTACTCACTGTCCCAAGGTAAAAAGAAGCCATTATTTTTGTTTTAAGCTTTACCTTTTTTTTTTTTTTCCACCAGTAAATCTTTGGGTCGATAGTGCTTGGAACAGGTAATTATTTGCCACTGAATTTAAGTGACTACTGTCTTTATTCCCACCCATCGTTGGCAGTAATGTTTATGTGATGCCAAACATTTCATTCATCCCCCAGATATTTATCAAGTGGTTATCAATAGCTAATAAGAATGGCTAATGCTTGTTCAGCCTATATCATGTGACTGGTCCTGTGTAGAACACTTGATGTGCATTATAACACCTGATCTTCTCAGCAAACCTGTGAGGCTGCTCCAAGAGTGTATGACATAGTATGGTGCTCTGGATTTTCAAGGGAGAAACAAAGGTTGAGAGAAGTTAAGTCACTTGCCCAAGGTCACACAGCTAGTAAGTGGCAGAGAGAATTTGAATCTTTGTTCCTAGAACCTCAGTTCTTGCTATGGACTGAATATTTGTGTCACCCTTAAATTTATATGTTGAAACCTAATGCCCAATATGATGGTATTAGGAGATGGGGTTTGGGGAGGTGTTTAGGTCATGAGGGTGGAGCCCTCATGAATGAGATTAGTGTCCTTATAGAGGAGACCCCAGGGAACTAGCAGCCCCTCTCGTCATATGAGATTACAGTGAGAAGACACCTGTCTGCGAGGAAGTGGTCCCTCACCAGACACCAGATTTTCCACCATCATGATCTTGGACTTCCCAGCCTCCAGAACTGTGAGAAATAAATGTTTGTTGTTGATGAGGCACCTAGTTTATGGTATTTTTCTTACAGCAGCCTGAACAGACTAAGATAGTCATTAACTACTATACTACCTGGTCTGGGTATGTTTAAAGTGCTGTTAATTATTAGTTAAGTATATAATTATCTATAAATATCCAGTGGCAATGGTTAGCATTTTGTCATTTTTATAGACATTTAAATAACTTGAAATATATTTCATTTAGATTTTGTTACCTTTTATAGGAAGGAAACTGTAAAATGTGTACCTGTATAATTTGACACACTAAGCTAACGTACACCACTGTTTTTTCTCCTTCAGTGATGTGCCTAACTTTATTATTAGTCCTATTCTACTCATCAGGGATTTGAAACAGGGAGAACTTGAGTATTAATAACTTGCCTAAACTCACACAAGTAAGGGCAGAGCTTGAATTTGAACCCAGCAGCTTTGCTACAGCATCTGTGCTCTTAAGTGGAGCATGTCATTGAGATTGGCCAGTGAAGTGACACTGTCAGCCAGCTGGCTGGCCCTAGGACCCTGATACTGTTACTGCCACCCCAACAGCTTGAGAGAATAGTTCAGATAATGTTATCTTGAAATGTGCAAAGTCTCAAACACAATAAAATGTTATTATTTCTCAGTTAACAAAAATGAGTCTGTTGGGCATCTGTGAGTTTAGTAAATTCTACTAGGTTTTTCTGTGGGGAAGGGATTCTACGAAGGAGTCATCCCTCAAATTATACAGTCTTCTCTCAAAGTAGTAAGTCATACCCAGAACTGGTTTTTCTTTACACCGTGTCGCTGCTTTCTGAGCACTGAGAGAGGTATCGAAAGAAGACAAAATTTCCCTGGATAGCTGGGGAGGAGTTGAAAAAGAGAAGTAAGGAAGAAGAGAGTTAAAAGACTCTTGTGTGCATTTGGGTGAGAGATTCACTTTGGTCCATGTTGTCTACACTGTGTGTAACATGGCACCAGGGAAGTATGGGTGTAATGAAAGTATGAAGCAAGGATCTACAAAGATTGTGTTGGGGAGAAGACGGGAAAATGCTAGAAGGAAGTCATTCATATCTTGAGGAATGCCTCCACATATGTATGTATATGAAACCTGGATTCATTTGTTCTTTTAGTTAACTGATTTTTTTTATCCACACGGATAAGCTTAATTATAGATATTAATAAAGACAGAGTTTAATGGGTACTGTTATGAGCCAGACTGGCACACTTTCTAGCCCTATAAAACAGGTACCGTTATTATCACCATTTTTTAGACAAGGAAACTCAGGCTCAGGAAGATTAAGTGACTTGCCCAGGGACACATAGCCAATAACTGGTAGATTCAGTATTTGTCTGCTAGCATCTATATGCTTAGTCATCATACTGTACTGTCTTCTTCAAGTAACTGCATATATTAATTAAAATCATTCTAGCTGCTACAAAATTTGACCCTAAAATATGGAAGGCTGAAATTCAATAAAATTCTATTTATTGTTCATTTAACAGTTTGAACAGGTGCTCAGCGTTGATAGTCCACTCTCCTCTATGTAGTGGCTCAGGTACCCAGGTTCTTTACCATTTGTGCTTTTCTGTCATCTGAGTACATATGGCAGAAGGATAAGAGGAGGATGGAGAAGGTACATCTGCTTCTTAAAAGCAAGGAATACCACACATCTTTTCTGCTATTGTTCTGTTAGTGACAGCGAATTACATGACCATGCCTACATGCTACTAGGCCTGACGGCTGGGAAATACAATCCTGGCTTAACAGCCACATAGTAATTTCATGAAATGGAAGGAGGTGGGCTGCTGACTGGCCCTCATACACATGATTTAAAATGTCTTTCATTGTAATTGATTAAATCTTTTGCAAGGTTAAGTTTTTTTTTCTTTCTTTCTTTTTTTAAGTAGAGTGAAAATACTGGTGCTTCCTTATGTTGTTGTAGGATTTGTACACTGACAATGTAATCTGTGAGCCTCATTATCCAGTTTCAAAGCCTGTCAAATACTGAAACTGACGCCAAGATTGCTAGTCATTCCTCCGTTTTCAATTTTCCTGGCCTCTTCGGACTCTTGGAGTCCAGCGTCCTATGTTCTACACTTCAAAGACCAATGTCTGAAGCTCAGCCAGCTTTTTAAAACAAAGCAAAACAAAATGAAAACTTTGCTCATGCCCAGCATTCATTAGTTAATAGACTTCGGTGAATATTGTATTGGGAGCAACAGGGGGATTGGAGGAAAGGAGATGATTGGGAAGTGGTCATATCACTAGACACAATTATTTTGCCATCTTTTTTCTTTTACTTTCTTCTCTCTCTCTCACCTCTGCTCCTGTATTATTTCCCCTGTATTCTGTCAATATTTATACATAACAAACCTATACATTTATATATCACTCTTCCATGTTGCTTTATAAATATTAATTTATTTAATCTATAAAACAGGCCTATAAGGTCAGTTCTTTTATCATTTTTCTGTGTTTACCAGTGAGGAAACTCAAGTATAGAGATTATGTGGTGATTCGCAGAGTGCAGATTTGAACCCAGGCTGCAGTCTGTTCTCTTAGCCACTAAGTTATTCTACCTGTGACTGGAGATAACATTCTCACTAAGGAAAATTCTGGTGCCTGCTGTTAAGGTAGAACGTTATACTGTTAAATTTGTTTCTGACATTAAGCTAATTTTGAATCCAACTCTTCATTACTTGCTGTAGTTCAAATAATTGTAATGACTACATAACACTTGTTACACTTTAACAAAAAATTAAAATGTGTTATATAATCCAACATTGACTATTACTTATACTTTGTTTCTCAGATGCTCTATATCCCATGCTTAGTATTAGTTCTTAAAAGTGAGAGAGTTGCTATGAATTATAGGGGATTCATTTATAACTTTTCCCAGTACTTTGCTACTTAGAATAAAGATTTTGCTAGATGTACTTAGTTTGTGCACCTGTATGTGTACCCTTACAGCATGTAGCCACATCCCAGTGCTTTTGGGGGCTAGTTACACAAGTCAGCACCGGAGGCAAATCCAAACACTACCTGAGATTGTCACTGTCTTGTACATATAACCCAGCTACCGGTGTTGGCTTTCACTGTTTTTTCTGAAAATTTCTCCTTTTTGTGCTCAGTGGTATGTTCACATAGTAAACATCTAAGGAAAGTTCATAAACCTATATAGCTAAATAGGGGGCAAAAATCTATTTAGTGTTATGACTGTGCACCCATATCACCACCAATCAAGTCCTAAAAGATATGTCCATTTCATGCTGGCTCCAGTCCTAAGTGTCATCTTCAGAACATAATCATTTCCTACTTATGGAATACATGAACTAAAAACTTCTTTCACTCCAAAGCACTAAGCTCCAAAGAGGTTTGAATTTCCATCCTTTGTTTTCTGGAATTTAGGAATGTGCTACTTGGATAAAGAAACGGTCTGTGTTTCTCACACTTTTCCACTGAAATACCCCTAATGGCAAAGGAAAGTAGTGCATCTCTCCAGAAGGACTGGGCATAGCCGAAGGAGGAGGAGTCTTATCTTAAAAATTCACGAAAATTTAGCCTTCCAATTCTATACTCATGTTAATTTTACTGTAAAATTCTCCAAAATCTTCCAGTAAATGTAGAAGAGCATTCGTGTCTAAATTCCATGCTTATCCTTTATCTTCAAATATCCTCTAAAACACCGCTTAATTCCCCCCAGGAACATAGGCCAGAATCTTAAGACCAGATGTCCATACGTGTGGGTTAACCAGCAGAGATTTTCAGTGTAGTTTGTAGCAATCTGAGGGCATCCTGCAAAGCAGCCATCCCTCTGTTGAGAGGAAGAACCAGTTTTTCTGCTACATGATATACATACTAGGAGAACTACACCAGCCCCCTGCCTGGAATAAGAGTACTTTATGGGTAGAATATTTTTAAGTATGGACAATAGGTTTATAGGATTATTCTTCCAGATGTTAGATGTGTGACCTTCCACAATTTATTTCACCTTGTCAGCCTCAGCTTTACAGCAGCAGGATAATAGAATTGGGTTATACAGGGTTTCTTATACTTCCAAGGTCTACAGTCTGTGGTTCTAGAAATTATTTTTTATAACAGTGACTTTAATCCAAACCTTTTTAATTTAATTTTATATGTATATATTAATATTCAATATTTAGCATTTTTATAAATTTGGAACTAAATTTGCTAATAACCCTATCTCAATTATAATCCCACTTTTCTGAAATTGGTAATTAACAATTAGGAATAATTTAGCTTTTCAATTTTTTTCTAAACACAAAAATATATTGGGTCTGATTATTTATAGAAATTAAGAAGTCAAGAAAACAAATTATTAATACTTTTTATTTAAGGGTGATGGTCAACTCTTTTGTTTCACTTTTGTGCAATCTTAACTTTTGCACATTGTACACTGATTTCCCTAAAACACCACTGGTGTCTTTCAGGAAACAGATATTTTCAGGAGTGCCACCACCTTAGCTGTAAAACACAGGTACCAAAGCTATCACCATGTTTGTGAAATTTTATGAATATGTTGTTCACTTTTGACCTTCATAGAAGTGAGTGCAGAACAGGAAAAAATGGTGCTGATACTGATGATAAAAAACATCGGCATTATAAAATATAATTTAACAAAATATAAAGACTGTGCATGTCTTAGGGGCAAAGTAAGGAAAGTGATGGAGAGATCTTTACAATTCTGGTGTGAGGATTATTATCTCAAAAACATTTCAGTGGCTGTAAGTTTTTTATGAAAACTGGAAGAAATATTTATAAGTAGCAGCTGAAATTCCAGAATTTCTGATTATCAAAGGCTGCTTTGATAAATTTTAGAAAAATTCTTGTTTGCAAAATATTTAACTTAACTAGAGATTATGTAGGGACAAATGAAGAAATTTATTTACGCATAATTCTGAGATATTAACACAGAAGAGGGGTTGTGAAGTGTGTCAGGGAAGAATATAGGTTTTGAAACACTTAACATTCTAATGAAAGAATGATTTTAAGATAAAAAGATTGGGGGAGAATGTAATTAGTAGAGCTTGGTCCTCGAGAAGGCAGGAGGTATCAGATCCAGATGAGAGAGGAGACCTTTTGCTTGTGACAAGAGAAGTAGGGAAAGGACAGATGTGGAAGTTCAGGGGCTCCGTGACCGTCTGGCTAAAGCCAGAACATATATGCTGCCTAAAGCCTTGGATAGGTTTTCAGGTAACACGCTACCCTCAGGATGAATAGCAGAGCCCCAGCCATTAAAAGTAGATCATATGAGACATCTTAAACCTGATATGCCTAAGGCACCTAAAAGCCCACTAAGGGTCATCCTGCCACCCATTCATCTGTGCTCTCTGAGCTGCATCTCCACTGTAAGTTCCACATTAGAAAGCAGGTTCCCTTCTCTCCCAAAGAGTACTGAGCCGGTGAGGCACATCTTCAGTGGCATAAATAGCAAAGCTCGTTGAATTAACATTTACTAATGAACATTTCAGATAGTGGCATAAATAGCAAAGCTCGTTGAATTAACATTTAGCACCCATGTGGACACCAACACCTCTCCAAGACAAGAAATTAAATGACTATATTTGACATGCATTTCTTTAATCAATGTGTAAAGTAACAAAGGTTGCCTGCACAGTTGACAAAATTTCCTTCAAGACTCATGTGAAATAATGTTCATAAAACATAAATCACAGAGGCAAAGTACTTCCCAAAGTTGTGTTTCAACTATATTTTATTGTGTTTTAAAATAACTTTTTCCCCATGAGCATGTACCTGAAAATTTGTTACAAATCATGAAAAGGATCCAACGTGTAAAATATTTGTTTTACCCAACTTTCTGGAAGTATGATATATCCTCTTTTGTCAACCTTTATATAAGAAATGTTTAATGTGCAATAGTTTTATTGATTTTTAACACAAGCTATATAAAATTTATCAGGTGGGTATGTTTGCCTTAACTGGACTAAAGCAGAACAATTTGGTTTTTTGTTTGTTTTTTGCCTTCCAAATTCAAATTTTATAACTATCCCAAATTCCCAAGCAGAGGATTATTAGTTCTTACTTACTCATTGATCTGTTTTCCTGCATTTCATCTCTTTCCTCACCATTAAAAAGCAACCTTAAAAGCAACAAATAGCATATAGCTTTCCTAATATTTTAATTTTTGTCAAATAATGGGTTGTAGACACCCTTTCAATAATCATATTTAATGCTAATTTGAAGTTCCCATTTATGTAAGGTTAATTTATATTTTGTAACCTAGCTTCTGATCAGAGCACTGTGTCTTTATCTAACTTATAAAATAGTCTTATAAAACATATCCTACTTATAAAATGGTCTTTATCTTACTTTTGACATAGTCTTACTTATAAAATAGCTGCTCTCAAGCATATATGGAAGTGTTATTAGTCAGATTCCTTATTTGTGAGAAGATACAGTGGATCTGCAGTACCTCGGTTTTCAATGTGTAAACCTGTGAATACTAAGTTATTATTTATTAACGTAATAGCTACTGGCCTTTCAGGTGTCAGATCCTGCCCCGGGTGTTTCACATAAACCCTTTCTATTCCTTCCAGAAAACTAAACAGTTTCTACTTTACATAAAAAGAAACTGAAGATCAACAACTTATCAAAAATTGTTTCAGTGTCTGGATTTAAATGTTGGTAGTGTTTGGATTTAAATGTAGATTTGTGTAGAATGTTTTTTTTATTAAATTTATCGTGGTGACGTTTGTTAGTAAAATTATATAGGTTTCAAGTGTACAATTCTATAATACATCGTCTGTATATTGCATTGTTTGTTTACCACCCAGAGTCTTTATAAGGGGAGTGTGTGTGTGTGTGTGTGTAAAACTATCTAAAGATGGGAAAGAATGTTTTTGTCTGTAGTTTCTTTAGCTCTCTTTCCTATAGGAGTGAACATAGTAGCATTTATAGATTATGTTTCCTGGCCTTAGAAATCCTCCTTATGAAAGTAGTTTTTTCAAAATTATTTGGAAGTCTTTTATAATTATTCTCAGGATGTGGATCATGAATTATATAAATAAAAGCAAATTTTAGGGAGGTCTCTTTGATAGAGTAACAACTTTTTGAGTAATCTCCCAATGTGGGAAGTGTATTAATTCGTTTCTTATTGCTGCTCTAACAAATTGCCACAAATGTTGTGGCTTAAAACAGCAGAAATATATATTATCTTACAGTTCAGGAGGTCAGAAATCCAAAACAGGTCAAGATTTGGTGGGACTCTGCTCCTTCTCGGCACTCTAGGGGAGAACCCCTTCCCTTGCCTTCCCAGTCTAGGAGCTGTGTCATTTGTTAGCTTGCAGCCCTCTTCCATCTTCAAAGCCAGCAATAGCTTTCTCATGAAACATCATTCCTTACTCTGACTCTTCTGTCTCTCTTCTTTTTATAAGGAACCTTGAGATTATACTGCACTCTGCCCGCCCCCCTGCAACATACACACACAGATAATCCAGGATAATCTTATTTTAAGGTCAGTTGACTAACAAACTTAATTCTATCTGCAATCATAATTCCTCTTTGCCATGTAACATGACATAAGTTCTAAACATTAGGATGTGAACATCTTTGGGATTGAGTCTTCTACTTACCACAGGCATATTTAGATTGTTTTAAGGTCTGAAGTTTATGGAAAGACCTGTTTAAGAATATGAACAAACGAAATTACAAATACAAAATTAGACACTAAAGAACATACTTATATATAATGAGAAAAAAATGATACAAGATACAGACTTTTAAAAAAGGCAAACTACATAAATATATCCCACTTAACCCAAAGTAATTTTATCCTCAATTGTCTAATATACCCATATATCAAACAAAACAGCTAGTGTGATAAAAATGCCTTATTCAAAACTTCCATTTGTTTTGCCTAAATTGAAAATGAGTCGGTAGAATACTTGCCAAAATTATGTCTTCAAAGTTTGGTTTCTAACCAACTCTTTATTCATTTTTATTTATGTCGTTTTTTCCATTGGTTCAGTTGTCCAAGTCCTTGTGTTCTGGGAGATGTAACACAAAGAATATGGAATTTGGGGCGAGAGGACTTATGATTGAGTCCTTGCTTACTTATTAAGCATCTAATATGTCCCAGGCACTGGACTCAGAGGATACAGTAATAAGCAGGGTAGGTCCTTGCCCTCATGGATCTGACAATGTAACAAGACAGACATATGAGGTCTGACAATTAAGTTTGTGAACTTGTTACAACGATGTTGCTAACCTTTTTTTGATATTAGAGGGAGAATTCATTATTGTACCAACTGGACAAATACTTAATCAAATTTACTATTTGGAAGTGCTGGAAAGGCTGCATGAAAAAGTTAGACAACATGAACTTTTCGCCAACAATTCATGGCTCTTGCATCACGACAATGTACCAGCTCACACAGCACTGTCTGTGAGGGAGTTTTTAACCACTAAACAATTAACTGTATTGAATCTGCCCCCTACTCACTTGAACTGCCCCCCCCCAGCCCCCATGACTTCTCTCATTACCTGAAAATAAAGAAGACATTTTGATAACATTCAGGACATCAAGGGTCATACGACAACAGTTCTGATGGCCATTCCAAAAAGAGTTCCAAAATTGCTTTGAAGGGTGGACTAGGCACTGGGGTCGGTGCATAGCTTTCCAAGGGGAGTACTTAGAACGTGACCATAGTGATAGTCAGCAATGAGGCATGTAGCACTTTTTCTAGGATGAGTTGGTGAGCGTAATTGTCCTACCTTGTAGACAGGTCATCTCAAGCACATTGTGTTGTGAAGAGGTCTTCCAAGGACTGGTGGCAGTGAGATTTACTCCAGGACCTGAGAGGAGGCTGTGATCCAGGCAGGGGGGAGTAGTGCTAGGGGAAAGGAGAGGATTTCAGGCAAAAGAAATATTATGGGCCAAGACCTATGATGGGAAAGCTGACACTAAGTTTGAGGAGGGAAGAGAAGAATAGTATAGGGGGAAAGGAAGAAAGTAGTGTGAGAACATTCTTGAGAACAAGTTGGGGCAAAGTCCAGTAGGACCCTACGACCATGCTTAAGATTTTGGTTTCATCTTAACTGCAGAATACCATTGAAGAGTTTTTGAACAAAGATATGCAAAGATCTGATTAGCAAATTTAAAACTTTTCCTGTTTGTTTTGGAGCATAGGACTGGGGGTGGGGCTGGGGGAGGCAAGAGTAGATGCAAGGAATTTAGAATGAAGACAAGTATTAGGAATTGAAAGGCAAAGGCTTGAGCTATTAATTACCTTCTCTTCAAAAAGATTCTGGTATGTATGCCTTTTCATTGGCAACAACTCCTTTTTTTAAAAAATGTTATTCATTAAGCACTTCCAAGAAAAGAAGGTAGAAAGCACACCGGATTGTTTGCTTTATGCCGAGAGGTGCATTTATAATCTGTTTCTTTGACAAGGTGTTTGCACTTTATTTGTAATTGTATAATGAACATAGTTTTCCTAAATATGGGCATTTAAGGACTCACCAAACTGGTTAAGGGGATTATTGGGGCATTAGAAATTTTCTTTTCAAATCATACCAGGCCTTCTTTAGCTGATTTTCAAGGTTATCTGATTTTGTATTTGTTGGTATGGGGAGCCCTCCTCACCCCAGCCTCCTGTTCTTGTGGGTTTAACTCCTGTTTTTGTGGGTTTAACTCATTCTAAGACTTTTGCTGATCGTGGAGGTACTTGGTGCCTTTCTCACCAGCTTCTAAGGAATATACCTCGTCTTTAGTCCAGTCTGTTGGCATTCGTTTCTGCATCCCAGGCTGTTCAAGCCTAGCCATAGGCCAGGCCCTCTCCCCTATTCCTGTTAATAGAACTCTATTCTGGATCCCCTCGTTTTCTGCCCTAAGACTGCCAGTGACACAGTTTATGTTTCCTGTATAGTTTTGTATTATCTTTAACTTTGTCACACTCTGGTGCCCCTTCTGATATAGTTCCTACCTCTATTTGCTACTTTATGACAAGTAACATATCTTTGATGGAAATGTAATTATACCTTTAAAAATAGTCAACATGGAAAGCCATCTAGGAATTTCCGCTCTGTTGAGGAATATCTGAAGGAGTATCTTTTATAGTCTACGCCAAGTAAAACTTATTCTACTCTTTATAAAATACTCATCAATTGACGAATTAAGAAAAAATTCACCAGTTCTGAAATATTGGCTAACCTGCATAGCTTTCCAGTAAAACAGAGTAAGCTTCTCTTTGGTAGCTGTGTTGGTTGGGCTTCCCTAAAAGCAAAGCCTGAGACAAAGATTTAAGCACAAGTGGCTTATTTGTGAGGCAATCCCAGGGAAGCACCAGTATTGCAGGATTATAGGGAAATGAGACAGGGAAAGGAAGTCAATATAAAGTGTGTTACTTAATAGCTCTGTACTCTGGGCAATTGGGGCTTGATCCCATTGTGGTTCCGTGGGAGACAGTCCACAGGCATTTCTCCTGATGGGAAAGAAACTAGCATTTATCCATCCACTCCCATTTGTCACTGACTAAAGATAGCCTCCAGGGTCCTTACCTTCCTGGTACTCCAGGCCTCTTTTCCGAGAGCTATTGGAAGGAGCTGTCAGCAGAGAGTTGCCAGTGCCTGCAGTGAGGTGCCATCTTTGCATAAAGAAACAGGAAGTGCCAAGGAACTAATATGAATCCTCACCAACAGCTTCTGCTACTGTAGCCTCCTGCCCAGGGTCTCCACATAGGGTTGCACAGATTGGGCTTTACACAAAGGCACCCAGTTAGTGGGGTCTCCACAGCACCACCACCAGAAAAGATAAGCAACCTGTGCCAAGCCACAAGTTCTGTGAGGTTATTTCCACTTGTCCTAATTTGCCCAGATATGCTTATGGAGGCCCCTTTATGGCTCATTTTTCTGTGCCTTCTATTTCCCGTTGGGGACCGCTGGCAGGACTTGGTTCTTGCTGATACTTCACCTCTGTCCAGGGCATTCCCCGAGGATACGGCTGCCCCCCTCTGTCAGTCCTCTCCACGTGCACTCTGGGATGAACAGTAAGTTTTCAGTAGTGTTTGTGTCCATCTAATTTCAAACCCATGTATTAGTTTCCTATATACTCTTAATTTTTGTCTATCACATGGAATGCATCTGATTAAAGAGATTCTCCAGTCTGATGCATTAAGTTGTTAAAAGTTCAGATGACTTCATATTATTCCTTTGAGGGCAGTTGCATTTTATTCAAGGGATAGAGTTCTCTTGGCAGGATTTCACGGGTCACAAGGGGGCCACCACCCCCAACACCCCTCTTACAGACATCCAAAAGAATAAAATTAGCAACTTGAGAGGTTACATGCTGGTAATGAAAGACTGACCATATACCATTTTAGATTTGAATGTTACATTACGATCTTGTCCCTTTTCAGTTACAGTGGCTCTGGTTAACTTGCTTCAGTTGTGCCAACAAAGGTGCCTCCATAATGCACAAATGTTTCCTGATGCAGGAAACCCAGATAAGTAATTCTAGTCCTAAGAGGTGGATATACTGTTTACCAACTGGTAAACTTTTGAGTTCCATGCACTTCCATTCCTTACCATTTAAATTTTAGTAACAGTCTAATTGGAACTCCAAAGTACCACTTGTAACTGTTTTGAGGCAGATTTAGTTTAACTTGCATCGCTCTACTCCATATATATATACTGACTATATAATGTATCATCCAAACTAGAATATCTTTGAGAGTAAAAAGAAGAGACCCCTATAATAATAATATGCTCAAATAGCAAGCATAAGCCAGGATTGTCCTGAGTTAACCAAGAAGTATGGTTACCCTGTTGCCTTTTACCTATTCATGCTCTTGACATAGCACTGGAGGGAAGAAGAAGAAGAAAAAGCAGGACACTGAACTCTAATTCCTCAGTGCCATTTTGGAAGTAAGGAGGAACCACAGGAAATAATGCTGTCATTGCAAATGGTTCTTTTGCTGCCATTTTCCCTTCCTCAGCACAGTATGTCAGGCAAAGAGCTGAAAGAGTACATAGGTTTCAGAGGACATGGGCCTTAGTTGGAATTTGCTTCTGTTTGGGAGCTTTTGTTTTTGCTGGTGGTGAGAGTTTTTGCTTCCCATGATCATCTCAGGATCCATCCAGGTTGTTGCAAATGGCAGTCTTTCATCTTTTCTTATGGCCAAAGCATAGCGGTGAGAGTTTTAACACATGCTAACTGTTACTTAACTCTTGAGCTCCAGTTCTCATACTTGTAAAATATAGCAACATCAATACCCGTACATAATGATGAGGGTTAATGGGAATGTGTGTGAAGAACTTAGGCATGGATAGAACTTGGTATGTAAAAAGCACTCAGCAAAAGTTTGACTCTTCTCTTATCCTGGTGCTCATCCCCAGGCAGGAGGGTTAGATGTGACAGGGTGCTGGGAAAGCAGCTGACTGACACGAAAGAATGCTTAATAAGCACACTTTGAAAGTGATCATTTTTACAGCTTGAATGTATTACTCATGTATTATAAGTACCAAGTGGATACAATGCAAGAAATCATTATGGGACTTTCTCTTGTCCATAAAGAAGCTCTTTTAAGAGGTTTACCCTGGAAATCATGTATTAGCCCTGAGATTTACTCCTCTGATGTTTCTTACATAACTAGAGATGCTACCTAGTATTTAATAGAGTAAGCAACATATTTTCATTTCATTTCATTTAAATTGCTTCATTATGCAGTCCGTAACATATGTATGTATGTTTGCAGTCTGTAACTATGTAACTGTTTTCAAATTATGGCTATTTAGCAGTTTTCGAATTTATGAGTTGATACATAGCAAATTTACTGAGTAAGTTTTCACTTTGTGGTCCTATAATAAGCTACAGAAAATAAAACACTTTTGACAGAAGCAATTTAATCATACTGTGTGTATGAGTGAGGAAAAGAGGGGGGAGGAAGAGGGAGGAGGAGAGAAAGAGACAGAGAGAGAGAGAGAGGTAGGGGAGCGAGGGAGGGAAGTAGGGAGGGAGAGAAAAGTCTTGGCAGAGAGCTCCCTCCAATATTCTACCCAGAGACAGCATAAGTTACTTAAACCGGGTCAAAGCTTCTTCGGCTTTCAGTCTTCCTCTGAGAACAACTTAATGCTGATTCTTAATTTTTTCAAGATAAACAAGGTAAGTCTATGATACATGTATGAATTTACTAAGTTCTAACAAAAGTCTGTCAGTTAATGTAGAACTTTTCATAAAACTGAAACCAAAAGCCATATTGCTATGTTTGTCTGAAGTTTTCAATGATATATTAACAGTTTGCAACCAAAGGTAGTGTTATTTTTGACTTTACTAATAACTGGATGAAATATAAAAAATGTAAAACTTGTTATGTGTTATTATAGAAGGATGTTGCTACTCTAGGTATAGTTATAAAACTATAATGTCTAAATATGATTAACTTTAAACCTATACTTATAGGATTTTATTGCTGGATTTGAAATTGAGCAGTGCTTCAATTCAGTAGTAGCAAAATACAGATCTTCATATTATCGCAAAGTTATATTTTTTCTTTAAAGCAATTTCATCTATATTTAAAATTGTGTCAAGTGTGTTGCATATTGTATAGCCCTTTTACATACAATTAAATGCAAATACTTTATATGGACATTTACTTTGGAAACTCAGAAGTATATTTACTTTGCATTTTGAAATTGTAAATCATCTTTCCTATTTAGGCTCCAAATATTTTGCCTTTCGTTTTGTTATGTTCAGTCAAGGACCACAAAAATGTAACATTTTTGTCCGAATAGCTTATGATGAGTCATATCAACTGTGTTATTTAAGATAGTTTATACTTTTTTCCCTAAGACTGTCTGTTTATGGTCTTTCCCAGAAATATTTCAGAGAAACCAATTAAAATTCTCAAATGATAACTATGATTTTATTATCTTTAGAGTAGGAAAAAAATCCATGTTAAGAATGGAAAGAAATTTTAAAAATTGATTTTGCGCTTTCGTATAATTTTTGAGGAGCAGCGTAATCTGGTAATTTTTTCCCTAATCCATTTTCGTTTTCACTCATACTGATGTCAATAAACAGTCTGGCTAAAGTGGGAAGTATTGTCATCATTAGAGTTTGTGCCAAAGCCATTCTGAGAACCCTCCAGAAAAGGACAGTCTTAGATATAGTCAAAAACAGTGCTGTTCTCCAAAGACTAAGCACATAATCTATGTGGTAAAACCAGGATTTATCAGTAACTTCCTTTCTTGCTTCTTTCTTAAAAAGCAAAAGTCTAAATCAAGATCTGATGGAGAACACTTGCAAGATTATGTATATTATTAAGGAAGAGTCTTCCACATAATGCTTATGTGTTTTTTGGGTGGGTTTTTTGGTGTTTTTTTTTTTTTTTTTTACATTTCTATTTTATATTCTGAGTAATACTTGTATGGAATGAAATCCTAATTTTAGTTTCAATTAACACTTAACATTTAACTTTAGAAGTAGAGCTTATCAACAGAAGGAAGGCATAAATATACTTAGAATGACTGTAATACATTTGTGATTTATATCTTCCCCTCCCCTAATTTCTAATTTAGTTTAAGTCATTTTTCTTAAAAAAAAAAAAAATCTTAACATCTGTGTGGTTTTATGCATCCTCATGTTGGACCAACCGAGTGAAATGTCCTCATGTTTCTTATCTATGCTTATTATTAATGGACAGCAAGAAATTATTTTTCTACCCAAGTAAAAAAGTTCTTTTATTTTTCTCCCTCCCACTCTAACGTTGGCATAAGACCAACAGTAAAGAATCAGTGTGGTCTGCAATAAATTTTTACCTGATTGACCAATTAATAGGAATTACTTTGGGCTTCTATGAAGATATACACACAGTGAATGCTCCAAGCTTTAGTTACTAAGATTCAGCCAGAAACATCAGTCAATAAACATTTGGTGAGCAGCACTCTTTCACGAAGCACTCTGATGGTTGAGTGCTGAGGGGAGAGATATAAAAACATATATTCCAATGAAATGGTACATGTAAGTGAAAGATTTTACTAAAGGTCTACCCCATTAATTTAAGTGTTTTCATAGAGCAGTTCATAGTCAATTACCGTTTTATTTATAGGAAAATAATATAGGAGTTTACAGAGCAGTATCACTGCAGCTTAGGCTGGTCAGACTGAGGTGTAAGTAGAGATGCTTTGAGGTGGTCTTAAAGGATTTATCCGGAAAGACAGGCAGCACATTCGAGTAGGTGGGGTGGTATCAGAAAAAGCTTGGAGGCAGAAAATATCAACTCCTGGAAAGGAAACAGGATGTAGCCAGCATGGCTGGAGCAAAAGGTTGCTATCAGAGTATAGGGAGAAGTATTATAAATATGGCAGAGTTGGTGGAAATAAAATATGGGAGCACTATAAATGACATGCTAGGCTGTGGGAGGGCCAGCAAAAAAGGAGCAGGGGACCAGCATCTTCATGAAAATTTGTTGTGGTTGTACAAACCCAACTGAAATGACAAGAATCGTATCATGTCCCCATCTGAAACAAGCAGGAAGGAATAAGTAAGAAGAGATGATGCAGTAAGAATCAGAATGATAATCACATTTGATAATGGAAAAATGGCAGGACCTTTAACAGAAAGGGGACATTAGCAGAGAAGGGTAGTTTGGGTCAGGAAACCTCTACCAGTCAGGGATTGACCAGAGAAGCAGAATCTGTGGGAGACATATATTAAGAGATTCATCACAAGGAATTAGCTGACGGGATTGTAGGGGCTGGCAAGGCACATCTGGAATCCACAGGGCAGGCCTGAGCAGGGACAGACGAAAGCTCTCAGCACTGAATGAATTTGCAGTACACAGGCGGGGGTTTTTCGTCAGGGAAGCCTCACTTCTGCTCTGAAGCCCTTCAGCTGATTGAACCAGGCCCATCCAGATTATCTGAAATAGTCTCCCTCATTTACAGTCAACTGGTTATGGACTCTAATCACACCTACCTTCATAGCAACACCTACTTTTGTGTGTGATTGAATACCTGTGACTGTAGCCACATCATAAAAACATCAGAATCCTCCAAATTGCTATAAACTCCAAGGTGCTGGTAGGAATTCTTACATGAAAATGGCCATAAGTACATTGGAAATTCAGAATTGAAACTCAGGAAAGTAGTTCATATGGGAGATACCACGATGGGAGTTACTCACGTGGAGATGATATCCATATCCATCAGTAAAGTTAGGGAGATCCTCAGAAAAGGCTGTCAACTTCTATGTCAAAGGTGAATTCTGGGGGGAAACCATTTTTGAGGAGCAAAAGAAAGAAGAGTTGACTAAAAGAGAAAGAAAACAATATTGAAGAGCTGAGAACCAGAATAGCATAGAGCCTCTCTTTGCTATGCTTTCCCACTAGTTTCCCAAGGTTTCCAATGGGGTAGAAACACAGCTGTGGTTCCCCTGCGTTCCTCCTGTGTTAGAGGGTCTTGCTGCCAGAGACCCCAATGGAACAATGTGTACATTTTGGGGGCACCCTCTGTGTATTCCAGATGGTAAGGAATTAGAAGCACACCTGTTGTGATTAGTTAATGGAGGGATCTTCTGGGGACCTTTTCCTCCACAGCCTTGAAGGCTCGTTCCCTTCCTCATCTGTCTAGAAAATTTTCATTTAACCTTCCAGGTACAGCTTAAGCATCTCCTTCTCTGTGGGAAGTTCCTTAACTCACCCCAGCAGACAGGTTAACTTCATCCTTTGTTGCATCACTCACTTTGGCATATTTTACACAAATTGTTGCCCTGCTGAGATAGAATTGCTTATATGTTTTCTTCCCCCACCCAGCTGTAAGCTCCTTTCAGTTGTGGATTCACCGATGCCCATAACACCATTTAAGTGTTTACCATATATTTGGGAAATGAAGGATGGATATGTACGCATGTATATGAGAAGACAATGTGTAGGAAGCAGAGCTATGTATGTTTATAAACATTTCCTGGAAGGAGAAATTTTGAGAGGTGTAAGGTTTAAGGAGTAGAATTTAAGAGAATAAGGTGGAAGGAGAATAAGAAGAGGGGCAGTGTGGGGTAGGATGCTGCAGAGGAGAACAGGAGGAGGAGAGGTGTGTGTAGATAAGGACTGAGTTGGAAGGGAGGAGGGATGGGAGAAATCTGTTCCCAGGAGAATAAAAAACAAATGGACGAGAGGTAAAATGTGTCTTCTCCTAAGAGATTTTTCTTAATGTGTAAAACCTGACATTTTTTTAATTTAGTTTTTAAATTTATTGGGGTGACAATTGTTAGTAAAATTACATAGATTTCAGGTGTACAATTCTGTATTACATCATCTATAAATCCCATTGTGTGTTCACCACCCAGAGTCAGTTCTCCTTCCATCACCATATATTTGATACCCCTTACCCTCATCTCCCACTCCCCACCCCGTTACCCTCTGGTAACCACTAACTATTGTCTGTGTCTATGAGTTTCTGTTCAGAAACCTGACATTTTTAACTGTATTTATCCATTTAACTGTGATCGAAAGCATTTAAAGTGCTTGTAACAATGAAAGCTGCTGTTTCTTTCCTTTTTCTTTTCCTGTGTTGTGTGTGTGTGTGTGTGTGTATGAGAGAGAGAGAGAGAGAGAGAGGTCTATTATGGGTAGGTCTTATGCAAATTTTAATTGACATTTCACCTCTGTGTTTCCCCCAGCCATACTCCTATGCTATCCTAGTGTTGATTGCAAATTCTGGTAAGTCTAAATATGGTTCTCTCATCAAGAAATTGAAAACATTTTGCAAATAGTATAATTTATTAATATAATTATAATACTGTGGGTTGCAAGAAAACCAGAAGAATGACTTTCCATATCAACATTATATACAGTGTCCTTGAGAGGAAAATATAGAGGTTAAAGAGAAGTATCTCATTCTACATTTGAAATCGCCAGTATATATATCCATGGTATTTAATTTTAACAAAATTAGATGTCATTTCTCATCAGAATTGTTAAATGTATTCCTGAGATAATTCTTTTCACCTGTATCTTCCAGAGTTCCATCTTTAATTTTTTAATGTTTTTTGCCTTTATCTTAGCAAATGATAGATGAAGCTTTCAAATCCATAAAACGTGTTCTTTTTTTCTCAGATTGATGTAGAACTTGACTGTTTATTATCTTTAAAATATATATATTAACTTATTTTGTAGAAAAATCCAGCTGAAATGAAATTACCAATAATTTAGAGTACCAGGGACATACAGTACGTTTGTACTTTTGGGGGGAAATTCAAGAAGTAGTATTGAGAGCCTTTTAAAACGGTACTTCAGAATTAGATTTACAATTAAAATCTTCCTTTCTCTAAAGAGAACACCAGAACTGAGAGTGATTTCTCTGGACTTTGTCTAATCTGCATGATTGGGTTTCTATCCCTGGGAGCACTATGTATGGCTGCGTCCAGGTTGCTCCACCTGTTACATAACAATTTACTGTAGCAGACAGATGCTGCACTGGCGGGTGGACTTGGCCTGTTAAAGTGTGAACAAGTGGTGTGTGACAATGTGTGATCTTTCTGAAACAATCTTAGTAATACAGGAAACAGTCCACTTACTACTTCACTGCTTTCATGGTGAGACTTTTTTTGAAGGGACGTGGGGGGGAGTTGAAGTTTCATCTATAGTAAAGTCCATACAGAGACTCTGAAGTAGAACAATTCAGGCTTTAATGTTCACTGTGACATTATGGGGCTGTGTGGCCACAAGCTAACAATTTAATCTTACTGCACCTGATTCTTTAAACAAAGAGAATGAGATCACTTTTTTTTAAAGTTCTGGTGCTAAGTTTCAGATCTCTTCTAAAATGGATCGGTTTAATCCACCTATCATACATTTCAAAATTTAAGCTCAATGTTTATTTTTAATATTCTTTTAATCTTCGTTTGATGTGGATTGGAAATAAATATTGCCGTGGCAAGATTAGTTTACTGCTATAGTATTGCATAAGCTTCAAAATATATTTAAGTAAAGTATTTAAGATTCTTATAAATTTGCTTCTACCTAATGAAAAAACGTCAGGTTCGTTTATAGCTTATATCCTAGTGTTTTCCTTCTGAAAAAGAGTTTTCAACTCTGCAGTCTTGACCATGTTCATTTGTTCTCACTTGTCAAGGTATAATGTCTTAGTCTGTTCAGGCTGCTGTAGCAAAAATACCACAGACCGGATGGCTTATAAACAACAGAAATTTATTTCTTACAGTTCTGGAGGCTGGGAAATCCAAGGCCAAAGACCGCATGGTCAGATTCCAGTAAGGATCTGCTTCCTGGTTCAGAGATAGCCATCTTTTTGCATAACCTCACATGAGGGAGAAGCAAGCAAGCTACTAGGGGTCTCTATGATAAGGCACTAATCCCATTCGTGAGGGCTTCATCCTCATTACCTAATAACCTCCCCAAAACCCCCTTCCTAATACTAGATGTCAGTGTATTAAATGGGGTGGGTGGGGGACACAAACATTCAGTCTTTAGCAAGTAGCTAAGTCAGAATCCAACATTTTGGTGTGGTTAACACCAAATGTGTCCCTTAACTCCTCAAACTGTCAGGACTGTTCATTGTTTTACAATTAAGTCAGTCAGGACAGTGCCTTGAGAGTAATAAGCAATATCTGAAAAATGAGAAGCAGATAGTAATTGACTTTTATGAGAATGTCAAAATATCGATAATATGTGCATCATTCATATTTGCTATTTTGTTAACACATCCACTGTACTAAAGCTTAGATATCCAGGTGGGCACATTGCACCATTTGCCTGAAGAATCTTTAAATGCTGTGCTTGACATAGTTCGGTCAATTCCTTACAGTCCCTGCAATCTAGGTAATTCAGTTCCGGAGATTGGTAAACCTTGGCACTCAGATTTTCCCTTCACCAGCATAGATTTTAGGTTTTTATTCTATCATATATTGCAAGTTCTTGTTCACCTAGTGTTATAAACATGGAAGGTAGCAGGATGAAAAATTAAAGAGCCCCAATTTTTAATATTCTTCTTTACTAATTTTCACTACCAAACATTTTCTTTTTATTTCCTTTACTCTTTGTTATTTAATATTTATTCTAACCACAGTAGGGAAGTAACCAGCCAGCATTAACTCAAACCTCTCAAGCCCAAGGACTCAGAGTAACCCTTTTGTACATACATTATATTCTTGTCAGTCATGGAATCATTGTTGATCAGCCCCATACAACCAACCCCCAAATTACTCCCAAGAATTGTGTGGCCAGGCCTCAAATTACCACTGTTGAGTTCACTTCCCCTTTTTGCCGCTTATTATGCTCATACTCTGGGGTATGGTTTGATCTCAGCATCAGCCTGAAACGAAGTAGTCAGAGCATTTTGCTTTACGGGGACCAGCTGGTCAGAATCGCATGGAGCTGATGGCCACCCTCACGCTCATGGTCTTTTTTGCTCTCTTTCTCTCTTTTCCTCTCCCCACCCCCCATTTATTAATTCATTCTTCACTTTCCTCCCAGAATCTGCAAAGTGTCTCCTGAATTTACTAACTTAATGCCTTCTGTGCCTATTAGCCAATCCCGATGCCTTTTTCCTCCTCTTAAACCATAAATTATCTTTCTGATCGCTTAATAAACAGGTAGAGCTTTTTTTTTCCTTTTTTCTTTCTCTTTTTTCTTTTTTTTTTTTTTTTTTTTGTCCCATTCTCTAGAATAGATATGTCAGCTGGGTGTTAGACAGTAAGCCGATGACCTAACTCGTACCAACCAGATGTAATTGGTAATCAGAAATCCAAATAAACCTCCAGTTATGATATAACACACTGAAGGGAAGTATTTCCAGATGGTAATATTTTGGGAGAGTACAGCCACCTTGAGTAGTTCCTACTTTTTCACTGTTGACTTTGCCTCCTGTACTATGGGCCCGTGCAGGGCTCAGGAGGCAGTGGAGCGAGCTTTGGGTAGGACAGGAGCCACGAGTGTGGATTCTTTTGTGAGTGAGATCCCACAAAGGTGGCATCTCTCCAGTATTTTCTGGCTGCTGACTCCCTGGAAATTTGCTAGTGGACATGTTTATAATCTTTGCCTCCTGAATTGAAAATAGCCCCTCTGCCAATAAAATTTTGAATGTCCTTATTAATAAAATTGAAACAGGATTATTTTAAAAAGCTACCCGTCGTAAAGATACGTCTCTGACGGTCTGTGTTTCTTACATCATAATTTTATAAATGCAAGAGAAAAGAGATAGCTGTTAGCGCCTCTGAAATTACTTTCTCCTTCTCCTGAAAATTCTGGAGTTTAAAAGGAAAAAGTACATGGTTTCCAATTTTATAGTTGTAAAAAAAAAATGATCCCAGTTTTTTGTTGTTGTTGTTTTTCTTTAAATGCTTTGTTTAAATCAAGTCTTAGTAAATAATGCTTTCACTGTCTTATAGTATGTGTTAGCACATCCTCTTTTATTCTGTGAAGTGTAAGTTCTTCTCCACTGAACCTCTGCCTCTGCTGCCTTGCTGTTACCCACCGTTTTCTTGAGGAATATTCTGTCTGGGTCTCTAAGGCTTTGCAGTCCCCAGAGTACCCACATGGAGATACCAACCAGAGGGACAGAGAAGTGAGGATCCAGTCTTCAGAAATTTGCACACCCACTACAACTGGTACTTATATGTAACCCCTCCTTTCTTCTTGGACCCACAAGTTTCCTTAACTGATATGTAGGAGGAAAAACTCTATGAAAGCGAATAGGATTTTGTGACTCACGTAGGACTTCCTTGGGCTTTTATTATCAAAATTTATCACAAGTTTTTCAGAGCCTGACCAAAACTCCATACAAAAATAACCAACAGATTTCTGCTAGTGATAATCCTTCAAATAGACCAAAATAAGGGATGCGTTATATTATGCAGCATGAGACAGTTTTAGAAATCAGAGATTCTAGGCTTTCCCAAGCCCCTGATCGAGAAATGGAAGCCCACATGCCGCATGTCATTAAAAAGTTATAAGCCAAGCTAACAAGATGCTGAATAAAAGGTCTTTTCTACCATGACAAAAATACCTTTAGAATGACCACGGAGTTCAAGTTTCAGTTTAGAATTCTGACTGCTCAGAGTGCGGGGCTTGAACTTGGCTCACCCCCATCTCTTGCTGGGAGACCTGCTGCTCGCCTCCTTCTCTTCCCACCCTTGGCTCTTCCTGCATCTTGAGAGGCCTTGCACACGTGGTGAAACTCTGTGTATAGCCACCTGGACTTCGGGGTATGCACATGGGCGGTGCTACCCATCCTCGGGAGGCTGCATCCCAGAAAGATGTGTGCCTGGCCTGGGTGTGGACTTGGGGCCATTTGGGCAGGAAATTCTGGGGTCTGGAGGCTTAGTTCAGAAAGGCAGACATGGGCTCCAAGGGGCAGCAGCTCTGGGTGTGTACATCCTCTTGATCCATGGGGAACGGAAGGTCACGTGCTGAGTGACAAGGTGACAGCATTAGAGGGAGAGAAGGGCCCTTTAAAGCACAAAGGACGTAAAGGCCGTACCCCGATGACTTTTCATAGACCCTCATATACAACATGTTCTTATGAATTGTATTGATTAACTCATTTCATAATTAGTTATTTGTCAAATTTTGTTTTATATATAGACCGTTTATACCCATCCGATTTGTTAGGAACTCATGGCTAATGCTGATGGCAGGGAATCAGAAATTCCTCTTTCCATGAACTTTGCCTTAGGAGTTAGTCAAACCCATTTTATTTTGTCCCTGTAGCATTTATATGGACAGTATTTATTCCTGGCTCTCAGTAATTGTCTTGTAAGTTCTTCTAAGTTTATGCCTCACTCTCTCCATGCTGACATACACATACAAACATGCTCTCTACCTGTCTGCTGTGGATTGGGAAAATCATAAGCCTGAATACAATAAATAAATTCCAGTTCTGCTGTTAGTTCAAGCTATACTGAGTCCCCCAAATGAGAAACTACCCAATTGCTTCTCATCGCCCACTATTGAGAGTGCCTAACGCTGTGACTTTGAATTTCAATATGCGGCTCTCTGTCAGTGGTGACTAGTTATACATGACAGGTCTTTCCTCCGTCAGTTGTAGTCCTGTTTCAGATTCTCTCAAGAATTACTGCCTGTCTCTTTAAGTTGCCCTGCTGGGTCTGCCAAAAAGAATGTCGTATGTGCCACAAAGCTTATATTTCAAATCAGACTATCACAATTGTGATGAAAATCCATCTAATTTGTTTCAAGGAATGTGATGAGAGGTACAGAGAACCTACTTTGTTTTATAGAATATAGAAAAAATATTTGCACTCATTTCCTTTATGATCTCAAATTCTCTTTTCTGCCCAGAATAACCAGTGCAGTCATTGTCACACAATAATCAGGAACTTCAGATGTGCGTATTTGTTTCAGAATGCTGAACTCCCAGAAAAGGGCATCTCTATTTATTGTACCCTGCAGTGTACCTTATACAATGACGATGTTTAATTAACATTATTCATTGCTAGATTCTCCCCTTCTCTCCCTACATTCTCTGAGACTTCCTAAGGAAGAAAATTTCCATGAACTCTGTTGTTAGAAGAGGAGCCTTATTCTTACAAATATGAAACTATAGAGGACCAATTCAATAATCATAATCTCCTGTCTAAAATTAAAGAATTGAGAGTACTCTTCACAAAACTATTTTATTCTTTTAAATCCACAGTGGGTTTGATTTAGAATCCTATGTATTATGATATAGGATAGGCTGCTGTAACAACACACCCTTGGATACCGTGGCTTAATCAAGACTCGCACATAATAGTCCGGGTGGACAGTTCAGTCTGAGGCTGATATAGTGACTTCATCATGTCAGGGACCCAGGCTCTGCAGCTTCAACAAGTGCTGCCATCCTGAGGTCCAAAGCAGCCAGTGCAGCTCTCACCGTCCCATCCTCGTGCCATCAAGAAGGGAGAGGAAAGGGAAAAGGGGTTGGTCCTCAGATGGGAGGATGGGGGAATTCTGTCACTGAGAGAAAAGATTGGGAATGAATACTAGAGGCACAAGTGGTCTCTGTGACATGCTGCAATTTATTTATGCTTCATTCTAAATAGCATTTTGAGTTAAATATGAGGCACAGATGTGTTTGAGTAGAGCAAGGGGAATTAGCATTGTTCAACTTGGAGACCTAATCTATGCAAAACTTTGAGATCTTATTGTGTTAACAATAGATAACCTTACGTAGGTGCTGGGTATGTACTGAGTGTTTTACATGGATTACCTCATTTACTCCTCTAAATAATCCTCTGAGTGAGGTACTGTTATCCTCCCATTTCATCGATGAGGAAAGTGAGACATGCAGAGGTTACGTAAGCTGCCTGCATGCACAGAATTAGTAAGTGGGAGAGCTTAGAACTAGTCACTGAATCCAGACGTTCTGATTCCAGAGCTGCCCCTCTGACCACTTCCTGTCCAGCCACACTTTGGAGTATTAGACTGCTTTCTGAAATTGGGTGGCAGGAAGGATTCCCTAGAGAGTAATACCTTGAGTTTAAAAAAAAAAAAAAAGAAAAAGAAAACATGAAACATGTAATAAAACATTTGCTTTTTTCTGGGTTTCGAAAAGCATGAAGTATTGTTTTATTTTTGTAATCAGGATGGCAGATTGTAAGGAGATAGTCTAGGTTTAGACTTAATAAAGGAAACTCAGCTTCATCTAAGGTATTAATTTAGACCAAAGAAGATTTTTAAAAAAACAAACAGATTTGATCTAAATGTGATATATTTACTACCCCTGGCAAACAACTCCGAGCCCTTATTTTTTTAACATTAAGAATTATTAATAAATGACTTAAGTATATTCATGTTAATAAATGATTCAGGGATATTCATGTCAGGCTTCAGACCACTTTTTAATCAAGGCAACCTGAGACAAGTCCATCCTAGTGTTTGGGGCTTAACCTAGCTCATCCTCAGACCATATCATAGGTGATTATCTCCAGGTGCTTTAAAATGCATTTAAATCATCACATTTATTAAATAGGAAGATGACTTTAGAGTTTAAAATAACAGTATCCACTCCCTGGATGTCTTAGTTTGCCAGGGCTGCCATTACAAAACACCACAGATGGATGGTTTGGATAACAGAAATGTATATCCTCGTATTCTAGAGGCTGAAAGTCCAAGGACAAGGAGAAGGCAGGTTTGGTTCCCTCTGAGGCCTCTGTCCTTGGCTTGCAGATGGCCACGCTCTGGCCGCCCCTTCACGTGGTGGTCTGTCTGTGTGTCCTCATCTCCTCTTCTTCTGAGGACACCCGTCAGATACGATTAGGGTCTCCCTAGCAGCCTTGCTTTAACTTAATTGCCACCTTAAAAGCCCTGTCTCCAAATGCAGTCGTGATATGAGGTACTGGGGGTTAGAACTTCAACCATGAATTTGGGGGGACACAATTCAGTCCATGACATGAACATACTTTGAAACAGTGAGGCTGTGAAATCAAACAATTTGCAGAAGTAAGAAGTTCAGCATTTGAATTTTCCCCCTCCCTTATCACTTTGGCCAAAATAGGCTGCAGTCCAGGTGGTGTGTTATTTTCAGTGACCATAAACCTTTTTACCTAAAATTTTTTGGCAACCTTATGAAGTCTGATATGCTGATTATTTAAAAGACCATCTTGAACTTGCTATTGCTTACATTTTCACCATCTGGGCACGAGGGAAAATTGATGTTAAATTAGCAAAATTTTCCTGAAAATATCGAGTGTGATTGATGAACTGAACAGATAACGACAGGCACGTATTACAGTCGCTTGTAACAATACCAGACTTCTTCCCAGAGAATAACCATTAGCCACAGAAGGGCTGAAAAACTAAAGGTCAGTGTTCAGCACAGATGAATCCTTTTTCTAAAGTTGAATCTGTGGGGAACTTAAAGAAACTCTTTTACCTCTTTGGAGTTGCAGGAGAGGAGAACTACATCACTGGAAAAGATTTGAAGTATTCTTAAAGTATCATCAAGGGAATTTATTCCATCCATCTCACAAAAAATATTCTGAATGATACTACTTTTAGCTTGTTAAACCACTATATTTCTTTCCTTATAAATCTGGAAAATAGGAAGAGGAAAGGGCAATAGTAGACTTTATGGCTTGTAGGATTAACCTGGAGAATAAATGAGGGAAACCATAAAAGTCAAAGAGCCCTCATACAGTGTTCTAAAAATAATCTTTTGACGTGTGAAATTTTTACAAGTTGTACTTATCTGGCTTGGGATGAAATCTATTTAAAAACTTTGGCACAGTACAAAAGGAACATTTTTGTTTATTTGTTTTAAAAAAAAAATTGTGGCACTATTGGACTAGACTACCTAATAAAAATTCCCAGCTATTTGGTTACCACAACACTAGAAGCATCTGACATCAACAAAGGAGGACTGCTGGATATTTTCTCTTAAAGAATTATTCTTGGAGATCTATGACAATATTGCTGTATAAAATTATATATAATACAAATTAAACACAACTTTACGTGAATAGGATTGGTATTGGGCAGACCAATCCCTTGAGACCAGTAAGGAGAACATTAACAATAAAACAAAAGCCACCCAAATGATATGTAATCCTGCACCTTGAGAACCTTGCATGACAGTCCTGTGTGGTCCCACTCTGCTTACTTTTCTAGCTTCCGGTCTCACTATCTTCACTCACCTGAACTCTGGCCATTCTGAAAATGGAGTTCTCTCAGGAGGCCACGCTCCTTATCATTTCAGAACCTTTAAGTACGCTGCTCTCCTGCCCTGAAATACAAATCCCCCTTCACCATCTGCACAGAGTTAAAATTTTCTTTGAAAATCCCTCATATACCAATCCATCGACTGTATGCCCAATACCATTAGTTTAACTATGTTGCTGCTGCTTTGTTTGAACACCAGATGAAGCAATTGTTTGTTTTGTTTTTTATTAGGCAGTCTACTTTAGAGATCATCATAAACACCAGAATTATTTTCAGGAACTGAAACAAAGTAAGGGAAAGATGATTGGCATTTCTCACCTCCTGATCTCACCAGCTTCATGCTCATTTAGTGACATAACCAACAACAGACTCACACTCACTTTAAATTGTTGTCTCTTCCCTTCTTTTCCTCTTTCCATATTATGGAATTTACATAACATAAATACCTAAAGCTAAATACATATAAAATCCTGTGTGTTGCACTACACTGAATCACAGCTAAACGCGTCAGTCTTTCTTACTAGACCGTGAGATGGTTGCTTCAGGGCCTCTTTCTTCCCCACACACGTGTACAGTCCTGGGCCCAACGCACTCAGCATTGTTTGTTGAATAAATAAATAAGGGAATGAATGAACAAAACATATTATCCACAACTTTCCTTTGTAAAAATAATTGGATGTTTCACTGTACATATAAAAAAGTAAATTGTATCTGATCTTAGGTGTTACTTTCAGGATAACCAAAAGGTTGCAGTTACTCTATATTTTTTTTTTCTTTGTGAGTTAATAGGACATTATTGCATTTATCTTTTGGACCCGAATTGTTTAATCAACTACGTGATATTTTTTTTACTGATTTTCTCCAATTAATTTATGGAATTAACTGTTCATTTGGCATTAGAGACTGCTTTGATTGAAAGATGATTTATTGAACATTATCTATGTTTATCTACCTCTCCAACCAACAATTAACCTAAAAATGTGGTTTTTGCCTGTGATTTAGTTAATCATTCCTATCTGCATGGAAACAAGTTCTTATTCCACACATAAAACATAAACATAAACAAGCTCCCCTCGTACTATGTGACTCTCCAAATACTACGTCTCCATCATAACAAACCTTTGAAAATAGTCATAGGAGGTGTCTCTACTTACTGGTCATTCCTTCAGGCTCCCAGCCCTGTGACTCATTGCATCTACTTCTCTTAACATCACTCGTGTCCATGGAGCCAAGGAGAGTCATCATGTCTCTATCTGTTCCTTACTGAAATTCTAGGTAATAATCAACACTTAATACTTTTACTTTTTGAAACGCTTTATTCTTCCGCACCATGACACTTAACCTGTTTTCCCCCCATACCTTAAAAGGTCTTCCTTAACAGTCTTCGTTTTCTTCTGGACCTCTAAATATGGAAATATCCTAGGCTCCATTCCATGTACTCTTTTTATCTGCTTGACAGTATGTTGTGTCTATCTGTCTGTCTGTCTATCTGTCTACCTATTCCTGGTCCTGACCTATCCCTCCTGGTCCTGAATCATGCAAACTCTTCCTACTTTACTCTCCATGTGGCTATTTAGGAAGCTCCTCTACATCCAAAAGAGGACTCATAATTTGCACCACTCACAATGAGTTCCTCTCCCTCTCCAGTAAATGACACTATCATTCAACTAGCTGTCCTAACTAAAAACACAAAAGTCAATCGTTCCTTCTTTTTTCTGAACCACTTATATATCTAATAGAGCAATGTCAGCTCCACTTCAAAATATACTCAAAGCCCAGTTCCTCCCTTATCTCCACTGCTACTTCCCTAGCCTAACCTAACCTAAGCCACTGTTTGTCTCTTCTTAGGTAGAGATCTAGCTTTCCAGTTCTTCTCCCCACTTGTAGCTCCTACAGTTCATTCTCCACACAACAGCTAGAATGATCCATCGAAACAGTAAATCAGATCATGACCCTACCCTGTGGCCTCCCATCACACTTGGTATAAAATCCGGGCCACTTTCCAGCAGCACCGACCCAACCGGGTCCTTCCACCTCTTCCGCTCCACCTTCTCTCTCCTTGTCCACCTGACTTCAGCCTTCCATAGCTTTCTCAGACAAGCCGAGGAAGGACAGTCACTCCTCAGGGTCCTGTACCTGAGAGATGCTCCCTGCAGCATCTTTCCCTCAGATCTTTGTATGACTGACTCCTTTTT
Source organism: Rhinolophus sinicus (assembly GCF_036562045.2). Classification (NCBI taxonomy): domain Eukaryota; kingdom Metazoa; phylum Chordata; class Mammalia; order Chiroptera; family Rhinolophidae; genus Rhinolophus; species Rhinolophus sinicus. The sequence goes on from NC_133755.1 coordinate 110,725,300, forward strand.
CACATTCTCAGATCAGTGGCCTTCCATGCCCAGCTGATCAAGAGTAACTCACTCTATTGAGACAGTCTCTTATGCTTTCTTTTTTCCATGATGATTACCAATATCTAAAACTTATGTTAAAATGTGTTTTAGTTGTTTATTGTATGCACTATCCTGTCTCATTACTGTTGTAGCTCCAACACCTAGAATGATGCCTATTAGATTACAGGTATTTGGTGCTTAATGAGTATTTACAAAATGGATTAATGAGTCAGCAGGGTATTTCTAAATATAGCAGGCACCTCCAAATAGGAAAAGACACAAAAAGTTCATATGTAACTATGATACATTTTGGAATATTCTGTGAGAGAAAGTTTGTTCTTCCGAAGTAAATATTGCCCTCAAATGTATTTTACTAATTTTTCATGTGTTTGTGAACATAGAATATTAAAATACAGTAATTTTCTAATCCCTTTGTTCTTTGTATAATATTTATGACAGTGGTTTCAAGGCAAAGGTCTCATGTCATAATTTGATAATAGACTTCATCTCTTAATCAGGTTAATGATTCTTCGATGGATACAAATAATTATTAAATAATGGTGGTATCCTGAATAAACATAATAGTATTTTCTAATATTTAAGGGTTTGATGCATTGTATTGACATTTAAAAAATATGTGTAACATTTATGCTACATTTACAGCATATGTACACACATACGGTAACTATTAATATATACATTTGTACTTGTATAGAATATATGTGATTTTAACAGTTTTCAAATGAACTTGTAAGCCTGTATAAGAATGTATACATGAAAATATCTGTGTAGCTAAATCATTATTCTATCTGTTAAAAAAATAAGATCAGACTTTGTATTTTCCTAAACTGTAGTATACCTGAATGATCACAAGACTGAGATTCAGAAAATGAAGTTTCTAATCCAGTTTCTGCTGCTAACTAGGTGATGTTGAGCAAATCATTATATTTACTAGAATGTAAGCTCCATTCGGGCAGGGGTTTCTGTCTGTTATGTTCATTGCTATGTTATCAGCATCTAAAAAAGGCTGGGCTCAGAGTAAGTGCTGAACAAATATTTGTTGCATGAATTGTATTTATTCAAATTTACAGTTTCCACCTCTACAAAACAACATTCCTTCCAATCATTGCATTCCAAATAATACTAGAGCCCTAATGGATTTAAGTGAGACAGATTTATTGCAGGAACTGTTTGTTTATTCAGCTTTTACCTGGGCTGTTATAATATTGTTTAGTCCACCAAAGCTCTTTGCATTGAATATTTATTAACATGAATAACAAAGATAAGAGGTAAATCAGTCCATGTTGCCATCTTGAGAAGGACTAGAACAAGAACTTTAAAATTAAAAATGTGTTATCCAAATGCACAAAATTAAATAAGTGTAAAAGAAAGTTCAGTAACCAGCCTTTCAAATGATGCTTTTCCAAAGTGTGTAGCATTTACATTCTGGATGCTGTTAAGGTTTGAAACTGCTCTAAGAATGATGGGCACACCCTGTAGATATACCCTTCTTTAAGAAAACTTGATATTCCAATTTTCAAAACAAATTAAGAGACTCTTCACTTCTACATTTTTTCTTTTCATTCATTGAGCAAATATGCAATGAATGATAGCCATGTGAAACCTGTGTTGGGAAACGCAGAGAAATCAGGTCTTGACAGCCTACTGTCCATTGTCACCTGGATGGCCAGGTGTATACACAGCCCTAAGACCTACGGCAACAGAGCCTCTTGGAGAGAGTAAGCAACAACATTGGAAAGACTGCAGAGGAAACCTGGAGAGCGAGGTGCTACAGACAGAACAACAGCCCCTCCTGAGCAGCATCACAGCCTCCCCACCACAATCACCAGGACTAATCCATCCATGGGTGTTAGCATCCTGTTCCCTCATGGCCTGTGTTCTCACTTCATCTCTACTACTGTTTAATGAGACCCTGACTCCTTTTTTACTGCTCTTCCCGTCACTCTCTATTCCCCTTACCTTGCCTAATTTTTTTCCATCACATTTATTATGGTAGCAGGCATAGTATATATTTGTTTCTTTGTGCATTGCCTTTCTTGTATACACACACTAGAATATAAGCTACAGGATAGCACGAAATTTGTCATTTATCAGTACATCCCCAGCACCTAGAAGAGTGTGTGACATATAGTGGGGGCTTAGTAAATGTTTGTTTGTTGGATGGATGGATGGATGGATGGATGGATGGATGGATGGATGGATGAAAAAGTAAATGAAAAGCTGAATGAACAAGTTCAGTCTGAATCTCCAACCTGAATTTCCTTGCTTCTGGTCCTCTTCCAGTTTTCAGCATCACCTCATCATTTAGATTGAAAGTTTGCCCAGATTTTTTCTAACTATGACCCACATTATTTTTAATAAGAATTTGGTGTTCCACCTCGCCTTATTGCCTCATCCTGCCTTGGGTAAACAAACATAGCTCACAGCTCTCCTTGGCTCACTTTGGTAATATACCCTTGGGGCTTGCCCCTACCCCTCAAGTGGGATCTAGCCAATATGTGTGCATGAATGACATGTTTGCTCTGCCACCGTGACTTCATAGAGGACCCGCATCTAAGGAAGAGGTGCGGTATACAAGTAAATAAATGCCAGATCTAAACTAAGCAGCACTCAGAATGGCATAAATGAAGTCCCTGCCTTCAGTAAGTGTCCAGATTCTACATTGAAAAGTCAGGTGAGGAAGACCAAGACCAGAACGGGGAAGGCAGAGAAGCCCTGTGCCTTAGGGGGCAAAGGGGTACAGCCCATGAATGTTGGGAGGAGTACAAATGGCTACAATGTTTGTAAAGGACAATTTAGAAATGCTGTTAAAATGAAACAGATTCCTACCCTTTCACTAGCATTTCAACTTCTAGAAATTTATTCTATAAAAGCTCTCTTATAACAACTGAAAACATCCCAAATGCTCAGTAGAGATGGTTGAATTATGATACCATGTAACCATACAGTGGGTCGGTACAATCATGAAAAAGAATAAACAGATGTTTTTATTACAATTGTATGAAATGCAATGATAAAATTGCACATTGTTATGTGTGGGTCGATCCTGTTATCAAGTTTATAGCACTGTTCTAGATACTAGGAATGGCAGGAAGCAATATTCACAACATCCTTCCCCCTGTAGGAATAAATTCTAGTTGGGGAAGTAAAGAATACTGATAAACAAATAGAGGTGTAATGGCAAATGGAGCAGTGCTATGAAGAATATAAAGCATGGCAACGGGATAAAGAGTGATGAGGATCAGAAAAAGCCTCTCTGAGGAGGTGGAATTGGCATGGAGCCTGAATAACATGAGAGAGCAAAGCAAGAAAACCATAAGGGACAAGCAGTGAGGAAACAGGGCCTGAATCACATGCTTGGAATGTACAAGAAAATTCAAGGAAGACTTTGTGCAACAGCAATAATCGTGTTGGATGAGGTATCGAGGGTGAGATCTGAGAGGTCGCCTGAGTTTTAGCTAACATTTTATGGGCCATGATAACAACTTTGGATTTTTTTTAATTTTGATGATAAACCATCACAGGCTCTTGAGCAAGAAAGTGTCATATTCAAATTTGTGGTTTTAAGGAATCCCCATGGCTGTTGTGTAGCGAATATTCAGTATTAAGTCCATATGGTGTAACCAGTTATATCTTTTATTAGACCATTTACAAAAAGATTGCAAGGACCAAAACACGCAGTCTTTCATATGGCTTATTTAGCAATGTTTTAATTACCTCCTTCACAGAGATTTTATGGAGATTGAAAAGTTTATGCGTGTATTCACATATGCGTAGTTTATGTAATTATGTATATAGAACATTTTTTCATATATCAATGGGTATTAAATGATATGTTAAAAATTGAAATACAAAAGGTATTAAATGCCTAACAGTTTGTCTAACCTTTTGATAATGGCCTAATCAAATGTTTTACAATTTCATCTCCATGCTGTGAATAGAATGCTGGTTAATGTATTTTAAAGGGGCTCAGAGAAGTTGCTGTGAAGTTAGAGTGTATCAAGAAAATGATCCGCCAGGATAATTTACTGCATAAAGAGACACCCCCGAACTGTCAAACATCACACAGCTGAGTCAAAAGGCCATGAGATAGATGTGAAGCCTTGGAATTAAGATAGTACCTAAAATAAACCTGAAAAACAACAACAAAATCTAAAAGTAATAATAATAATAATAATAATAATAATAATAATAATAAAGATAGTACCTATTCTACCTATGTAGGTAACCTGTATGCCATCTTCAGTGAGATTGTGTATGTGAAAGTGTTGCGAAAATCATTAAAGAAAATGCTGTTCCTCTTTAGGAGGATTGCTGATACGTGGCAGTACTCACACTGGTATTTTTTGTGCTTAGATCCAAGTGCCTCTTCTCCTTTAAAGGACAAGGCCCACTCATGGAGGTCTGTTCCCACACATTTGGAGCATTCCAGATTAGGAGAAACCCATTAGGTTGTTCAGCCTTATCTTTTCACATAGCAGTTCAGTGCCAAATCCAGTTTTTCACTGAAGTTGACAACTTCTGCAGCAGTAATACAATGAGTTCCTTTGGGTTCATTGAGATTCAGGCAGTCTCTGGACCTGGGCGATGGGCTACATCACTGCTACCCCTCTTGGCCAAGCACACTTTGGCAAAGATATTTAATTAATCAGATTTTCTCTTAAACACTACTTTTCTGATAAGCTTTTAGTTATTTGCATAATTAACTATTGTATTTGCAGAATCAATTGATATTCATGGGGAAACTGTCTAAACACAACTTAGAGTTTCTTTTATTCTCTCCTGTCAGAGTCGGGCCACAAAAAGTTGAAAAGTACCATACAGAGAAGCACAGAGACCGGAATGGCAGCCGAAATGAGGAAGATGGTAAGGCAACCGAGTCGAGAGTCTACTGACGGCAGCATCAACAGTTATAGCTCCGAGGGAAAGTAAGTAATGTCAGCACATCTGTATGGCTTTAGAACAATGGATTACGTAGTCATCAGTAAAATAACAAATCTACCAAGGGTTAAGGTGCAGCTTCTTCACTTAACTAGATGTTCAACCGTCAATCTTAAAACAGCCTGACCTCTTATGCTACATACAGACGGACATACTTGTGCACCTGGTCACTTCGATCTTTCAAAGGAATGAAGAAATGCTGCATTCACGTGGAAAAACTGGTTTCCATCACCCAGAAAAGCTCAGAATAGTCCGTAGTGGATGTTTATTTTAGAAATGTCACAGTTAATGAATTCTTTCATATGGAAAACTCATTGTCTGTCCCACTAGCCAAAATCTGAATTAAAATTTAGAAGTGCGGAACTAATTTTCCATATTCCTACTTTTCTCCAAACTATTTTGGGCTAACTGTTTAAGTCTAGCACTCTCATAATAGCAACTTAAATTTTCTTGTTTCTAAAACACTACCAACTCATTTTTACCTTAGGATAAAAGCCCAGGATCTTTCCCGTTATTTTTTCTGATAGAAAGAGGTTTAGTTGATTCTGAAATTAATTTGGAAAAAATATAACTAGACTTTTGTTTTGCTTCCTTGGATTTTTTACCATTTCATATAGATTCTACCCAAAACCTGCATTTTCCTATGCTTGAGAATTTTCCTGGAAAACTAAACTTTTACTGAGGTGATAGATCTTACAAATTAGTAATTATTATTCTACAGTGTGTTCCTGGGGGATGACCATGTACAGATTTTTCATAATTATTCATTTATCACCACTTAAATATCTCATTTACCGATCAAGTATTAATAATTTATTTTACTGGAATTTCTCTATTTTCAAAAATAAAATAAAATTATGCCAAGTTCGTATTCATGATATACTTTCCCATTCCTAAAACTAGTAAGTTCGTTCATTTGATCAAATGATTGGGATGTCTGCTCCCAGCAAGATACAGCTAAGAACAAAAATCAGCAGGAAGAAAAGTTATGGAGATAAACTTGCTGACAAGATACTAATACTTGGTGAAGTATTGTAAAGCAGTGTGCAAATGAAAGACTGGAGACACTATTTTCTGATTTAAAAATAAATCAAGTAATATTTATCTCCACTGTGGAGAAGCCCCTTAACCTCTCATAGATTTATTATCATAGTCTCTGAATGGGATAATAATATGTACCCTGTCTAATTCCCTTGATTATGAAGAAATAATATGTGTGGAAGCACACTGGAAACAATAAATCCCTATGGAAATTTGCTTATTCAGAAAATATTCATGGAAGTCCATCTACCTAAAAGGCCTGGTTCATGTTACACGGGATACATCAATAAACAAGAAGAGCATAATCACTGCTCTGGTGGAGCTTAGAGCCCAAGGAATTCAGTCTGTCATGGTGTAGTAAGAAATAGACATATTTTAATCAATCCATTCGAACTAAAGAAAAATCTCAGCTAATATAAAATTTTAATTCATTTAAAAATGAGTAAATTAAACATTTTTATTTGTAAATAAGAACTTTTACTATGCTATAATATTTATTTAAGAAATGATCAGACATTTTTAATTCAGCATTTATATTAATGTTCATGACCCATTATTTATGTAAAGATCATGATATAAAAATTTAAATCTTGTATTTTGTGTCAGGGATATATTTATGTAGGGTTTTTTATATGTAAGTGTCCAGAAAGCTTAGTATATGAAAAACTGGAACTGAGTCCTCCTGAATAGAACATCAGCTGTTATAATGAGAGTTTTGATCTTTTCTCAATCAATACTGAACTTCATATGTTTGGTTCAAGGGCAATGCAAAAAAATCAGTAAGTAAACCGATTGCCTGAGTAGTGTTTATGATTCATGATCAGAATTAGTAGTCAAATGGAAACTAAAGAAAATAATTCTTGGAGACCTAATGTTTGATTTTTGTCCTTTTGCTAATAGCTTAATATTTCCTGGAGTGCGACTGGGAGCAGACAGTCAATTCAGTGATTTTCTTGATGGACTGGGACCAGCCCAGCTTGTTGGCCGTCAAACCCTCGCCACCCCTGCAATGGGTAAGAACAATTTTTTCTACAGAAAAACTGATATTTCATGGTCAACCAGGTCACTTAAAGTAGCATAATAGTCATGCAAGTGAGAAGTAACATTTTACCTAGGGTGTTGCTGCTTTCAAATGACTGTTCTAATTTCTAATACATTTTTCTAACTTGAGACATTATGCAAATGAACAGTTAGTCATAAATCTCTGAATTATCAGAAAACCTCTGTCAAGGTAGTCTACAATAGATCCAAATAAAGCATAAAGGTAGCATTTTGTGAAATATATGGGGAAAAAATGAAGGGTTATGCAGTAAAGGATGTTGGCATAAATATTTAGTTATACAAAAAAACATGAAATTGCCTCTCTACTTCAGAACTTAAAAAAAATGTTTTATACTCAATTGTAAAAGAGAAACAGGGTGGAGAGAGACACTAGAAAATACTGAAAAACACTTAAGGTAATGTTTCAATACTCTTCCGCAAGAGTATAGAGAAACTTCCACAAGATCAAACCAAACCTAGATAAATCCAAAACTTCTGCTAGCAAAATGCACCCTAAATGAAGTTAAAAGACCGATGACAAATGGAGAAAATTATATGTAGTGTGTGCAATAGATATTTCCTGAAGAACATTAGATGCCCGTTTGAAAGGACCTATGGTGTATTCAGCAAAATGCATGAAAATAAGTCAACACGAAGGCACGTCATCATGAAATTTCATACCAGAAATTAATAGAAAATGCTATTTTCTAAAATGCCTTTTAGGAAAAGTAATTCTATACAAAACTATCAAAAATAAGATTCTTATTGGACTCTTCAATTATAATACTGGAAACCAGGAGACTACTGAGTATTACCTTCAAAATTCTGAGTAACAGTTGATTGCCAACATAGAGTACAATAGCCCGTCAAATTTTCAAGTAAGTTTAGAGCTAAGCTAAATACATACTCAGACAAGAAAGATCTCAAAACATTTTCCTCATACTCAACATTGCTCAGAAAGCTATTGGAGGATATACTTCCACAAAATGAACTAAGCGAACTTTAAAAATTGTGAACTAAAATGAGAAGGTGAGATCCAGTCAGTAAATGCTTCAACACAAGAGAGAAATGGTTGGATACCCAGGAAGATAGTCTAACAAAGGAAAGTCTAAAGATAGCCGCTGCAGCCAGATTTTGAAGCAATTTGTCCAAATTGTAGCATGTCAGATTTTATAAGATTTAAATCTATAGAATACCTAATGCGTTTGATTTTACAGAAGAGGTGAACAGCCAGGAGAGAGTAAGAGGTTAAATTAGTGACATGTACATAAATATGTAAGCAAATGCTTTTTTAAAGACACCTATTAAGTATAGGGAAAAGGAAGAGCTGTCTATGAAATGAGAAGTAATCCTAGTATTCTAGTTCACTCAGCTATAAATAACGTTGCATAATCATAATAATATGAATATTAATAGTGAGAGAATGGGATGACAGAAATTGTCAAATATATGTAGGGATAGGAAAGCAGTGAGAAACATCAAAATTGGAAGTGAATAATAATATCTAAAACTGAAAATGTAGGAAAATATCTGATAAGTATAATATTTAGAGATAGGGAGGCAAATGCCAAAAAGTAAAAAATAAATCAGATAAAAATATTGAAAATTATGAAAACAGTGACTTTTTCTGTTTTTATAACTTAGAAGGCAAGAAGTTGAGAGAGAGGGAGATTGGGAATCTTTTATATCAATAAGCCTTATAGAACAGTTTGACTCTAGATGATGTGTGTATCTGATTAAAACAAAAGCAAAAATCAAAGACTAAGAGACCTTTAGGAGCTGAGGTCTATAACAGAATTACAAGACTAATAACAATCCAGAAGTACAAAGTTGATCAACTGACAAAGAGAATTCAGAACTGAAAAACGGAGATGATTCAACTAACTAAAAATAACTTGAAAATAATTACATTTAACATTTTCAAAGATAAAGCATCACATCCATCAGAAAAAGAATGAAAATCTTAGTGAAAAATAGGTAAAGGACATGGACAGGAAAGACATAAGAGAAGGAATGCAAATTGAAAATACTTAGAAATATGTTCAGCTTTTCTAATAATCAAGGAAATGCACATTATAACTTTTTAATCATCAGAGCGGCAAAAATTAGACATATTGCTAATACCACTGTTCATGGGTTGTAAGACTTAGGGTAATAGTGCAAACTGGCACAGCCTTTTGAAGGCTATTTGGCAATATGCATGGAATTTTTGAATGTCCATTCAATGAGACCCATTTGTTAAAAATCTGGGAATATATGCTTGAGAAATAATTGACCAAGTGTACAAAAATTATTTATAAAGCTGTCCATTAGAGTGCTGTTTATAATAGCAGCAATGTAGATAATCTTTATTTCCATCAACAGGGATGTGGTTAAATAGATAATGACATGCCTGTTTAGCGGTCCATACACTCAATAAATTGAGGATGTGTGGTCATAGTAGATATATAGATAAGAAGAAAGGAAGGAAGGATGGGAGGCAGGGAAGGAGAGAGGAAAGAAGACAAGTACTTATGAGATTGCTAGGATATTCACCAAAACATTAATGGTGGTTTCTCTAGATAATGGAAGTACAAATAATTGTATGTTTTTGTTAAGAAGTATTGTATACTAGATGACATAAAGGATAAGAAATATCATTAAGAGTATAAGAGTCACTTAAATATTTCAGTATTGTTATAGTTAAGCGACTTATAAATTAATATGGGACTCTCTCATAAGATGGATTAGTACCAGAAAAATGAAGAGAAACATTTCAAAACCTGATTTGGAGTCAGGGAGAGAAGAGTGGGGTTGGGAGGCTCTAAATCTTACTTTTTTTTTTTTATCCAGATCATGAGGATCATAATTTGGAGTCTGTTATGGACCTCTATTTTTTTTTAACTGCACATAACTGCAAAAGAAACTGAAACATTTTGCTTCCTCTCCACTTGCAGGTGATATACAAATTGGAATGGAGGATAAAAAGGGCCAATTAGAAGTTGAAGTCATTAGAGCACGAAGCCTAACACAAAAACCTGGTTCCAAATCTACACCTGGTAAGGAAAAATGTTTGGACAAGAAAATCTCACATAGGCAAAAACTCAAAACATTTGCTGCATTGGAATTTTACATACTCTGTTCTGTATCATCTGATTGATTAAAAAGGCATCTTTTCTGTGTTCTCTGATTCTATAGGAATAGATTCTTGCACAATTATTCTGTCAGAAAGTGTTAGGAGTATTGTCATACTATTATGAAAAGTTTTGTTATGATTGCTTCTTCGCTTGTGTGAGTTGTGTTTTTTTTTTTTTCTGTACTTTTATTTACAAATGCAAAAGAAAAAAGTTCTAATCACAATATAAACCTTTAAAATATAAACCTGAATTGTAATTCCAGCTATACCCCAAGTAAGGTAGAGTCTTATGATAAGTTTGCATACATTTTATTGAAATGAGGAAAATGGCAGTAGTGGAAATGCATAAGTGTTAAGGAATAGAGTTTATGGAGCCCTGGGAATTTTAAATGATTTAAATAGTCAATGGGAAATTTTCAATAAGCATCTCTAAATCTCTAATGAGGCATTCTCTAATAAAATCAATTTAACTTAAAGGATTAACTTCTTACGTGTTAAAATTAACTCTCTTTAGCTCCATATGTCAAAGTATATCTTTTGGAAAATGGGGCCTGCATAGCCAAGAAGAAGACAAGAATTGCACGAAAAACCCTTGATCCTTTGTATCAACAGTCCCTGGTTTTTGACGAAAGTCCACAGGGTAAAGTTCTTCAGGTCAGTAATACTAGTTTGACTTTTTACATTGTAATATCACATTCTCCATGTAAACACTGAAGAGATGGTCAAACGTAAAGAGAGTAAAAGTTCAGTAAGGAAAAATGTGGTAAGCATCCCTGAGTAGGAAAAAAAAATGGTAATTTACAATGCAAATAATGTATAGCATTAAAAATATCTGGTAGATCTAATGGAAAACAATATTTTTATTTTCCTTCTCCCTTTCTTTTCCCTTCTGTCCATCCTCTCCTTCCACTTTTGCCCTATTTCCCTCTCCTCCCTTCTTCCAGATAGATAGATAGATAGACAGACAGACAGACAGATGATTGATAGATAGATAGATAGATAGATAGATAGATAGATAGATAGATAGATAGATATCAAGGCAAACGATGCTAATAATGGTTTATTGAGCATTACCGTGTTTCCCCGAAAATAAGACCTAGCTGGACCATCAGCGCTAATGCGTCTTTTGGAGGAAAAATTAATATAAGACCTGATCTTTATATTGTATCATATCATATCATATCATATCACATATCATATCATATATAAGACTCAGTGTTATATTATATTAAAATAAGACCGGGTCTTACATTAATTTTTGCTCCAAAAGACGCATTAGAGCTGATGGTCCGGCTAGGGCTTATTTTCAGGGAGGTACTATGTGCTAGACATGGGATACAAAAAGGAAGAAAGGAAAGGAAAACATTGTTAGGTGCTTATATACAGAACCTCTTTTAAACATGTGCAATAAATGTTATCATCTCCATGTTAAAGATGACATCTGAGGACCATGGAGATTAAATAATTTGGCAGAGTTACTCAGTAAATTGATAAGGCAAGATTCACCACCCCTGCCTATGTAAAGCTGGCGAATGAGTTCAGTTGAGAGCCTTTACAGATGACTGAAGGGTGGAAAACAGAAGCTAGGTGTAAGGGTAGTGGAATACTCACCTGTCACCAGCAGGTGTTGGCCCAGATTGTGAGTGAGCTCACTGACTTATTAATTATCCAATCACAGCATTGTCAGGCACCAGTGATTTTTCAACCTACCCCTTCACTGACAAGTCCATAATATAAAAGGGATGTAATGAATATTCTCATTTTTATACCTATTCCATCATCCGTGTGCTCCCTTGTACACTGAGTTGGGTTGTTTTTCCCTCCTAGCTTCCACAGATTATAATTTTTGTATCTCTTTCGCCCTGTACATTGCTTACTAGATAGTGGTTACTAAAGAAGATATTGAATTTAAATATGAATAAACGTGTGTATTTATTTATTTAACATGGTTCATGTGTGTAAGACTCCTCATTGATGAGGGCAACATTACTGGCATTCCATCAAACCCCAAAATTATAGTGAAGCGTCTCTCTGAGCACCTTATTGTTAGCACCTTCTAATCTGTTCCTCCTCCTTGGTGTTAGGTATACTCATCTCCTCTCCTAACCTGCCTGGCCCACTTTTACGGAATAGTTGCTTTCAAGGCTTCTAATATGAAAGAAAAAGAAGTTCACCCTGTGTTGCATTTCTCCGTCTCTGCAGGTGATCGTCTGGGGAGACTATGGCAGAATGGACCATAAGTGCTTTATGGGTGTGGCTCAGATCTTGTTGGAAGAACTTGACCTGTCCAGTATGGTAATCGGATGGTACAAATTGTTCCCCCCGTCATCACTGGTGGATCCCACACTCACACCCCTAACCCGCCGGGCTTCCCAATCATCTCTGGAAAGTTCAACTGGGCCTCCTTGCATCCGATCATAGTGAACTTATACCAGAGTCATTCCAATAACACTCTACCTTTCAGGATAATAATCTGAACCAGATATTTCATGATCAAAAGCATTGTTGGAAACAGACAATCAACTTGTGTTTTGCCTGTAGTAGTTTTTCAATAATGTGTCCCAACTGTTGTCTCAAACCTGGCTTCATATGACAGAACAAGGCAATCTATCAAATTATAGTAAAAGTCAACATGCTAGTGAGAGTCACTGATGCTTCTAACAAAATGAAAAGGAGGATACTTCAAATTTACACACACACACACACACACACACACACCCCAAATTGAACAAACTGGAAACTCTCACTCTGTGAAAGTTGTATTTTCCACGTTTCTACGCAAACCACAAGCAGTGTTATTTCCCTGGTATTTGAGAAGTTTTGTTCTTTTGTGTTTTATTTCTATGTGTGTTATTTGTTGGTTTTGGATTTGTTTTGTTTTATTTTTTCACTGTGTTTGTTATTTACATGAGTTTTAGGCTGTGTCATGACAGGCCTCATGATGCTTACAGAGACCCTTCCTTCCTTTTTCCAAAAGCACCAAAAAAAGGGCTGAAGCAGTCTCTGTAGCATTCCCCCAAAATGTTCAACAGCGAGATAAGATGAGGCCCATGATGGGTTTCACTGGTTTTATTTTATAATTCTTCAAAGTCTTATGTGTGGAAACCCAGAAAACCAAAAGTTATCTTCCAAAAAAATAATCACAGAATCACTTTTACAAAAGAAGAGCATATCTGTTTGCATTCTGAAAAATTAATTTATGCTTCCCCTTGTTTTGCATGGAAGACTTTTAAAGAAGTCACTCTGCAACTAATGCTGGAAGCTAAAACTTACTGCGTAATCATACTTTTGAAACACTCCTTGTAATGCCTTTTTCTTCCTGATACCCAAAAAGAATATGCTCATGTGTATAAACTACACTCTTGACTTCCCAAAATGGTGACTAGAAATGGATTGGAGCCTAAGACACTTTCAGCTATGCCCAGGCTTCTCGGCCATGTCTCAGTGTAGACACACCCATCTGCCCTGGAAAGAGCATGGTATGAGCTGTTCAGTATTCCACTGGAAATTCCAGTTGAAATATTCTGCACTAAACTACTGTTTTTTATCAAATTTTAGTTTACATTTCTTTGAGATTGATGCAAGCACAAAGCTTGATTTTTTTAATGCAAAGTATCTTACTTTTTTGGGGGGCGGGGAAATAAAGTCAAATTTCAATTTGCATTTCCTTCATCTGAGTTTTTCTTGGCCTTGAACTTCCCTTGTGACATTCTGTATGTGTGCTACAAACTGCAGACTTTGCAGGTGCATCGATATGTTCTCTCTCCTTTTATGAGTCATTCAACTTTTGTGATCACACAAACAGAGCAGCATGACTTGCAACTGTTCAAAGCCGCATGTGCGTTTTGTAAAAAAAGAAAAAATGAAAAAGAAAAGAAACAAAAGGTTATTTAATAATGTATGTTAGTTCCACATAGGCCAGCTTGTATGTTGCATGTACTTGTACAGTTTGCTCGTTAATTACTATCCTGAAATAACCAAGAAATCTAAGCCATCCATTTTTGTTATAGACATTTTGCAGGTTTTAGCCAGACTCAGTCTGTGAGTCTGGGGTGAAATGTCTATAGATGGACTTTATTTTTTACCCTCTGGAAAACGTGATATAGTATGGACCAAATTCCTTCTAATACATATTTTGGTGTAGATTCCTACTGTGGGGCTGTAACACATGTAGACACTGTGTACACACTAGGTTTTAATCCATAGACATACTGCCTGCACCAAGTGAATTATTTATTATTATTTACACATGCCAGAATTATCTGCCCATCATTGCACAGGGCACAGACTGACCACTACTCACCATGCTGAGCAGGAAGAACTGAAGCATTGGTGCACTTCTACTAGATTCCGTTCTGTCTTAGTGGCCAACAATCAACTAATTATAATTGGGTAGTATCTTTCTATTTTGACCACTTGTCTTAACACTCCCCTGTGCTTTTAAATGAACTTCCAACTCATGTATGTAAACATGTTTAATAAAATTTACTTTTCATGTCAGTCAGTAGCCATCTGTGTTCTGTGTTTTGCCCAGATATCCATTGTGGGTTCGATGGTGCAAAATGGGAGCCAGATCATGGGAAGGGGAGGCTGGGGTTTGTTTTCTGCTGTGGGTGTTTGACTTGACTTGTCACTGCACTATATATGTCTTAATCTATGGCCTGAAGGGTACTTTGCATCACATCCAAGTTTTCACTTTGTCAGCCTGTCTAAGTGAGCACATGACTATACTTCTGAAAAGTGGCATTATTAAAAACAATAAATCTCAGTAAGAATCAAATGGAAGGTTGTTTTTCTGCTGCTGTTTGAGTGTGCTGATAAAAGAGACAACTCTGTTGTCCAGTTGCCAAATCATTTCAACTTATGTGACGTATCAAAATATGAATTCCTGCGTCTATTGTCAAAGCATCTGGTTCCCCTTTCCATCTTTTCCTTCTAAACTCCTGACTGATTTGGAAAACCTTGCCTTAGAGTAGGCTGACTTAATGAACCAAGCAGACATTAAATCACCTTCAATAGAATCTTAGGGAATAAATATATTTTCAAATGTAGTAGATGAGTCTCTAAAAGGGACATGTTAAAAGAAAAATCATTAGCTTTCTTAATTTCATGATATTTTTTCTTCTCCAAAAGTGTGTTCATATATTTCATAGTCATCATTTTCACAAAATACTCAGTAAGCACAAATTCATGTTGCTTTGTAGTAAAATAACTGTTGAAATCTACTCTCTACCTTTTAAGAGCCCTTAAATTTTTATAGATTGCACTGGTTTCAGCTTTGTAAAGCAAAATAAACACAGCTAACTCAATATCAAATTTGGGAGAATAAAGCAATTTGAGACCTGTCACTATATTCGTTGTGTAAAGTTTTTTAAACAATTGACTGAATTTTACCCTACTTAATCAGTTGTTTGTAAGACCCAGTTTTATATTATATAAGACCGGTTCTCATTGTATAAGACCCGGTCTTATTTTATTATATTAATTTTTGCTCCAAAATACGCATTAGAGCTGATGGTCTGTCTAGGTCTTATTTTCAGGGAAACACGGTAAGTCTTCATGGCTTCTTGCTGACCCTGGCAATCTGATTTCTGGAAATCCCAGCCTCAGATATATGATCTGATTATACTTAAGCAACATTATTAAGGGCTTTGTTGCATACTAGGTATTAAGTACTTGGAATATGAAAATAAGGAAAAAGAAAACTCACCCTGTCTTAAAGGAGCTTCCTATCTATTAAAACAGATCATTTTATTGAAAAACTTCAATAACCTATTTGATTAGTATACAAAAGGCCATGGGATTATGTTTAATTCTCACAATATCCCCATGAGTGAAGTACTCTTATGGCTCCTATTTCAACATCAAAAATCTGCAACTTGGAGAAGCTAAGCAGCAGGCCAAAGGTCACAGTGCAGTTCGTGATGGAGCTGGGGTATAAAACAAGTTCGGGCTGACTCCAGAGCCTGGCCCACCAAACACTGCATTCTCCACTATGTGCTGACAGTTGAGCTAGATCTTCAAGGGTGCTCATATGTGGGATATAAAACTAAACGCAACAAAGGAAAAATACAAATAGAGAAACAAAAATCACAGACACAGACAATAGTTCAGTGGTTACCAGAGGGTAAAGAGGGTCAAATGTATGGTGATGAAAGGAGAACTGACTCTGGGTGGTGAACACACAATGTGATGTATAGATGATGTAATACAGAATTGTATACTTGAAACCTGGGTAATTTTACTAACCATTGTCACTCAATACATTTAGTTAAAAAAAAAAAAAAAGGGTCCACCAGATGGGAAAGGACTCTAACCCAAGCCATTCTCCTCCTTAAAGCGGCTCCCAGCCAGCCCAGTCTCCCGTTGCAAATTTCCCCAGGGCCTCTGCCATTGCCAAGGGGAGGGGATGGGGAGCAGTAATAGTACTAGTGGAAGGAGGCAGGTGAACTACTCTCTGTCTCTGGAGCCCTCTTCCTAAGCTTTGCTCCTCTCACTCGCTCCTCTGTGCCTTGTCTACTTGCTTGTCACTTGCATTATCAGACTTCATGCAGCTCTCAGGGAAAAGTAGGAATAAAGGAAATAGAATAAAGTTGCACTTTGCTGAGTCCCAGACTTATCCTTTGGTTCCAAGGTAAAATTGTCTTATGAGTATCCCTACCAGACTCCAGTCCCAATGGAACAGTGCCCCTCCGTTCTGCATCAGTCACCAATATCTGCATCTTGGGGTTGAGCTGATCCACCTTGAAACCCAGCTCCATGGAGTGTTTCAGTCCTCCCAAAGTCAGTTCATATGCCCTCTAAGTTATTTCTTCCCAGACTCCATGACTTTTCATATGTGTAGAGTCCCTCTGCTAAGACAGTCTCAGAAGTCATCAGCCCCTTGGACAGCTCGCACACCATACAGAGTACTTCCATTCTGAGTACAGGAAATTTGTCACTTACCAATGTATCTCCAGCACTTAGATCGGTGTGTGACACATAGCGGGGGGTTAGTAAATATTTATTGGATGGACGGATGGATGGATGGATGAATGAATGGATAAATGGATGGGTGAAAAAATGAAAAACAGTGAATAAATACTCTAACCTGAACATCCTTATTGTTGATCCTCTTAATTATTCTCTTCTAGTTTCTAGCATCACCTCATCATTTAGCTTGAACATTTTTCCTAGCTATGACCCACATTATTTTTAGTAAGAATTTGGTGTTCCACCCTGACTTGATTGCCTCATCCTGCCTGCGTAAACAAACATAGCTCACAGCTCTCCTTGGCTCACTTTGGTAATATACCCTTGGGTCTTGCCCCTACCCCTCAAGTGGGATCTAGCCAATATGTGTGCATGAATGACACGTTGCTCTGCCACCGTGACTTCCTAGAGGACCCGCATCTAAGGAAGAGGCGTGGTATACAAGTAAATAAATGCCAGATCTAAACTAAGCAGCCCTCAGAATGGCCATAAATGAAGTCCCTGCCTTCAGTAAGTGTCCAGATTCTACAATGAGAAGTCAGGTGGGGAAGACCAAGACCAGAACGGGGAAGGCAGAGAAGCCCTGTGCCTTAGGGGGCAAAGGGGTACAGCCCATGAATAGGCAGGGCCACTGCCTTTCTTGTGCACACACACCTGCAGTGTAAGCTCCGCGAGAGCAGGAAATTTGTCATGGCTGTTCTGACTAGGATGTGTTTTGCTATCTCTTCATTCCTCTAGATTTTCCAAGTTCTACCAACACAAAGTAAATTCACCAGAAAATACATACCCAGGTCGCATAACTTGTTCCTGCTATCGTGTTTATGCCACCATAAATTCACTAAGTTTTTCTCTAATGTTTTGCCTTTGGTTTTAAGTTTTAATTAAAAATTATTCTTACACTGGCTGTATGTTTTTGTCAGATATTTTTCAATATGTCATTCCATATCTTTCTTTTTTTCAAATCGATGCACATGATGTTTTTATTTGTGTGCTCTACACCTTATCCTTTTGTGTCTGGAAAAGTGTTTTTTTTCCTATGAACTTAGGCTTTCTTCTGTCCTAGGGCTCCTAACCTTTTGTACACTCTGGACTCCCGTGGTGCCTGGTGAAGCCTAGGGACTCCTCAGAATAATGTTAAACTCTTTTTTCAAGTACATAGGATTTAAAGGAAGCAATTATGATGGGAGTATTAAAAATATTTGTAAAACAAATTTGGGATGAATTAAAAGGCATGCTTTCTTTACTGATGTACTAAACAAAATAAAGTGACAGACCCAATACTGTGTTTTTGAAGTAATGATCAGCATACATGATAGTTCCAGATATGTACAACAACTCTTATGTGATATAAAAATATCTGTAATTTTATTGACAACAAGGTCACAGGTACGGCTATGCTGTTGTAGTTTGCTGCCCACAGTGACAGTGAAAAGAAATGCCCAATTTCCAATTACAGGTAAGAAAAAAAGGTGAAGAGACATTTTTTTCTCCTCATCCAAGTTCACAGAACTCCTGAATTCCTTTCTGTAGGAATAGTATAACCTGTGTATGATCAATTATCCTGGCAATCCACACTGCTCAACACTTGCATGTCATCCATGAGCTCACGACTAGTG
Organism: Rhinolophus sinicus; assembly: GCF_036562045.2. Taxonomy (NCBI): domain Eukaryota; kingdom Metazoa; phylum Chordata; class Mammalia; order Chiroptera; family Rhinolophidae; genus Rhinolophus; species Rhinolophus sinicus. Next base: position 110,744,068 of record NC_133755.1, read on the forward strand.
TATTTATTTTTTCTTTTCTTTTATGATTTTTTTCCAATAATGTTATAATAAAATGGCTTGATGAAATGCTTTGTAAATCCGTTCAAAATGTTTCAAGGAAAAAACAATGACGTGAACTAGTACTTCAGTGCCTGGCCCATAGTATGCATACGAAAAACAAGATGGTAGAACGAATGAATGGCAGAAAGACTGAGAGCTTCATGTTTTCCTAGGTCACTGTTTCTCAATCTATTAAAACTCAGTCACCTTTTGATAAACATTCTAATTTCACCTCCTACTCCTGACATAGCTACAGTCATAATGTTCAAGCGAAGTGGTCTATACAGCTCTTCCTTCAGTTGAGAAACAAAGTTAAATTCTATACTTTTTATTTTGCCTGTAACCAAGATTTTTCTTGCATGCTATTCTCTAGCGTGTATTCCAAAAACAACACTTTTTTGTTTTGGTTTACTTTTGCTTTTTCCTTTATCTAATTGTGTTATCATATCAAAGATGGTGTTTTGATTTTTCAAACTCTGCGTGCCAATATGGAGATTTCTACACTGGAAATGTAATAATCGATCTCATTAAAATTGCAGGTATAGACCACCTGAAGTGCTCTATGACACCAAGTTGCAAAAAATTCCTATTTAACTTTTTTCATAATTATTGCACCAGTATAATTTTACATTATAAATTGACATACACCTATAGGTCAACCACCACTATTTCTACAATTGGCCTATTAAAGCCATTTTCCTTGGGGATTTCTTGCTCTTCTGAAAGCAACTACAGCGAGAAGTCAAAGATTCTTCCAATCTGTTCTTTTGTAAATGTGCAAACCCTCTGATGATGTGAAGCAAACTGTACATAGCCAGAGAAGGAGAAGGGGGGAGGAGCTTGAGAGCTAAAAGGGAAATAGAGGGGGAAATTCCTAGGAGCAATGAAGAGATGAAGAGCAGTTTACCCCTAACAATGGGGATCCCTGCCCCATTCCATGATGATCAATAGATCAACAGAGGTAAGACTACATCCCAAAGTCTAAAAGCAGTGGTCGGTCATTGTTCAACTTCCCTTTTATACTCTAAAGTTAGAATTAAAACTTTGTGATGGGTCACTAAGATTTAAAAGAAATGGTTTTGAAGAGGTTATTATTCCCGGTATTGTAAAATAATGTTCCCTATCCTTCTCTCTCATCTGATTTAATTATCTCCCAAGTGCCCCCATCCACAGGCCCTCTGGTGTAAATGTTTTGATTCTTCTGCTCTGAAGAGGAGGATACAGAACCCCACACTGTGTTCTCCACCACGGAGCCACCTGCTACTCACTCATCTGAGCCCTCATAACCCTCCTGAGCCCTACCTACCTTGTAAGTAGCTGAAACCAGTGCTTCTCTAACTGTAAGTTGCAACATTTCACTCAGGATCTTGTTAAAATTTAAATTCAATTTTATAAGTCTGAGGTGGGGCCTCAGATGATATATTTCTAACAAATTCCCAGACAGGACCTGCTAATTAATTTGAAAGGCCCACAAAAAATAAAATACTGGGGCCCGTTGTTAAAAAAAAAAAAAAAAAAAATTAGTAAGATTTTAAAGATGGCAACAACAGAGCATTAAGCCAAGCTTTGGGCACTTCTGAGCAGGAGACCCCATGCGACTGCACAAGCCTCACATACAAGTATATGAAGCTGGCCCTGCTCTCAGGTGATGCACGAGTCGGTGGGTCTTTCTTTCAGAAAGGTGTGTAACCATGCAAACACTTCACTTCTTTAAAATGACTTTTTTTTTTTCTTCCTGATTCAAGCTGGCCTTGCTAGTCTAATAGCACCATTCCTCACTTGCTTCTTTTCTTTCCTTGTCCTTCCACCTTTGCACCTACTGCGTGACCACTAATCATTAAGCCCTTAGGTCAGCATCAAATAGTCTTGCGAACAAAGCCTCAGATCTGATCTGTTGACCACAGAAACAGAGCTTGGGTCAAATTTAAGATAATATCTTGACCTCAGGTATGTTTCAGCTCCAGACCCATGAAGGCAGCACGACCCTATGACCCTACGGCATCCCCTGGAAACCAGACAGAATGACACTGTGACTGATATCAGGAGCTGATGCCATCATCAGCTTCCCCCTACCCCAGCCATGACCAGTCAGGAAAGCCCACCACCCCAACTCCCTACGCTATCATGACTAATGAGTTTTCCCCAATAAAACCCATCCCCTAGCAGCCATCAGTCTTTGCATTAGCTCACCCATGTCTCGAGGTTTGGCACCATTTCCTTAAAACAAACAAACAAACAAACAAACAAAAAACAAACAAAAAAAAACCCTTTACTTTCTTTGCTATAAACCCCTGCTTGTATCTCGTTTGGCTTTGATGCATTCAAGCAAAATGAACCCCCTTTAGTTTGACAAGAGGCGTGAGTGCCCAGGCCTAGAAAGTGGAAGCTTGTAGTTAGCCATCTTTTCCAGGGCCTTTCTTTCTACTAAGAGCAACGTCCGGGTAAAACTGGCCCTGATCTTTCAGCCATTTAGATCTCTGATTCATTTGATTAAAATTGATAAGTTGATACCCCTGGAGCAATGTTCTAGGAATTCCTCCCCTCCCCACCCCTCTTCTTTGGAACACAGTTTCTCTTGACAAGGGCTTTTCAAATGATGTTCTAGAGAACTCAGAAATAATCTTTGAGTTAATCTCTAGATATTGGTAGACAAGGTAGAAGGTTCACTCTTGCTCCAACCAGAGTTCTGAGGTTTAACTTGTTTGACGATTTTGTTGGAAGTTGGACAAGGGGAATGTTGGCACAGGTCAGTCAGAAAAGTTCCACTGTCATGAAAATTTTGATGGATGGAGACAGAGGATGATTCTTTTAATCTCCTGGCAGCAACATACTAAATATGACTCTGAGCTATGTAAATCCTCTTTCCTAGTTGTTAGTTAAACAAACAAGCAATCTAACAACGTTCCAGCAGTTGAGGGTTAGGTGGCCTCTCAGTTCCAAATGGAACAGGAAGCCCAGTAGCCCACTGAGTACTAACTGCCCCCTGAAATTCCACCCTCGCCATCCTCCCACTCCAGGTGCCTGGGTGCTGGCTACCAATGCAGCATAGGCAGGGTGGGGACTAAGAAAACAATTGGAAATTCAAAGTAGTGTGCCCAGTAGTCTGTCCTCACCTCCAGGGAGGCTGTGCAATATTCGTGAATATCCACTGCTTTGATAACCAGCGAACCGAAGTTGTATTATATGGTTCTTCTCAATATTCAGTTTCAAATCTCACCCTGCCATACCAACTAAAAGCCAAAAACTCAAAGTTACAAAAAAAGTTTTCAGTCTCCAGTCCCGGGCCTGAATCCAGGCCCTCTGTTGGTAACAGCAGGAACCTCTTCAAACAAATGGGTGTGGTGTCGCATCTCTCCCACAAGATGGCAGTAGAGCTTCATGCAGCTCGGGAAGCCGCTGAAGGCAGAAGGACCTTCTGTGGGGCCAATTCGGCTGTGGAAGTCTCAAGTGAGGAAGATTTAGACTAGGACTGACTAAACCTTAAGGTTAAGGACAACACTTGTAGGGAAAAAGCTTTTTTCAAGGTATAAAAATACCTAAGAATATAAATAATTTATAATTATAAACACGCACAAAAAACTTCTCTAGCTTGACCTAGATCAACAATGAGTCAAGAGGTCTTATTTTGTTCAATGAATTCTGAGTTGTGACTCACCTTCCTGAGGGTACAGCAAGTTCGTTTTCAGTCCACAAATGTGTCTGGTCAAAGAATCACTACCATTTCCATTTATCTAATAGTAAATTGCTCTATCCCCAGGGCTAGTGGCACCACGCTCACCCGTAGTCACCACATAGCTCTGCTAAGCTAAGCCCAAATGCCTGACACACTAGAACAGAGTGTCAGCAGCACTGAGAGAAACTTTCCAAGGCTGGACCATTTTTAATCACTGAACGGTTTGTATGGGTTGTGTATTAGCTTCCTAGGGCTGCCACAATAAATTACCACAAAATTGATGGCTTAAAATAACAAAAACGTATTGTTTTACAGTCCTGAAGTCCAGAAATCTGAAATCACAGTGTGAGCAGGGCCACACTCCCCACAAGGATCTATGGGAGAATCTTTCCTCGCCTTCTAGCTTCTGGTGCCTCCTGGCATTGCTTGGCTTGTAGCAGCATACGCCACCCTCAGCCTCCTTTCCTCCTGTGTCTCTCTGTGTCTTCTCCTTGTCTGTCTCTTATAAGGACACTCATCATTGGATTTAGGGCCCATCCTAAATCAGGATTGATCTCATTTCCAGATCCTTATTTTAATTAAATCTACAAAGACGTTTTTTCCAAATTAGGTCACATTCTGAGGTTCCAGATGGACTCTTATCTTGGGGTCGGGGACACCATTTAACCTACTACATGTTGGGGGCAAGTTATTCCCTAATTATCCTCACCAGAATTATGGAATCTCAGTCCATCTGGACAGCAGCCAGTAAATATTGGGCCAAAGCAGCAAGCTTCATTTGACTACAGATGTGGGAGTTTCTGTAGGTGCATTATTGGTAAGGAAACCCCCTTCCCCAGAGATGTCTTTGTAAATGCTTCTGTGATCTATGAAACAACTTCCTAGTAACCTAAGCACATTGTGTTTAGAGCATGCTAATATTGTGTATGCGCTTAATAACAGCCATATAAAATAATGATTTTCTAATTCATATACAAATACTATAATAATGACAAAAATACTATAATAAATTTAAACTCTGTTTGGATTAGTTTTTTGTGGTGAACAAGTACAAAAAAATGGATCTAGAATCTCACAAGCTATGTGTCACTAGGCAGAAAAATCAGATAATAATCCTACCTACCTTGTTTGCCTAAGAGGGATGCATATAAAAATGCTTTAAAATATTGAAAACCCTACAAGACTGAGCAGTGTGCCTTTCTTCCTCTTCCACTTTTGCAGCATGAACAGACACCTGTGTGGTCACGTGGATACAGACGTGGAGCCTGAACTCTGCTGGTGAAAGTCCAGTCCTCTGACCAGTAGCCACAGCATTACCAGACAATTTGTGAGGAACGCAGAACCTCGGATCCCAGCCCAGATTGACAGCATCAGAACCAGCTCTTTCACAAGCTTGCCAGGTGATTCATGAATACACTAAGGTTTGAGAGGCCCTTCCCTAAATGATCCCTGTTTGGTAAGTGTCATATTCTAAATGGGGACCCTTGACATTTTTCTCATTATTAAGAGCGCCTTAGGACTACCCCAGGTATGAGCAATGATGGGCGGGGAGAGAGAAGAAAAGCCTTACCTCTACGTGGACCCTCTTCACTGACAATCCCCAGCCAGATTAAGAACCACAATTACAACACCTGGCTTGCATGTCACCTGGGTTCAGCTTTGATTACTGTGGCCTATTGATGGGGCTATACTGTGTGAGGACGTGCACAATATTCTGTGATCTTCATTCCTGCATTTTAGTGTGTCATTTTCACAGGTAACTGACAAAGGAGTGCCAAGGACATTGCTAAGACAAAAAAAAAAAAAAAATCAGTGAGAACAAAAGAGCTCACTGGAGAATCCTTTGATTTTTCTCACTCCTGATTCCTTATAGGAACGATGTGAATAATAATGACATTCATCTCAATAGGGTGAGATCTATGCAGTGAAAGCATTCCTGCTCTGAGGTTTCTGCATGAAAGGTGCTCCACAAATACAAAGTGATGGCAGCAGGATTGACATTTTTCAGGAGAGAGAGTCTCCCGGTGTGGTCTCTTACTTTTTAAAAGCAGAGAATGAGCTGACACTCCTTCACAGTTTCGCTTGGTCCCACTGTGTCTTGGAGAGCTCTCTGGCTAGGACCTGGTTGCCAAGGAAACTGCTGCAGGAGAGATTAGGGCAGCCCAGGTTCTTGGTTGTTTGGTGGAAGTGAGAGCAGATTTCACATGAAAGACAGAGCAGATTTCACATGAAAGACATGTATTTTGAGTGCCCAGGGCAAAGGCAAGCAGTGGCCAATGAAGGGGATCCTGCCCATCTTCTCTTCCACTGGAGCTCATTTCGATGGGAACTCTGAACAATGAGGGAAGTAGCCTTCTCAGGAGCAACTAACGGGAAGCAGAAACCTTAAGCCTAGACTTGTGTGCTGTACGGGAAACCATGGTCCTAGCCCGGCACAGAAGTCTTACTATGCCTCTTGCGGGCAAACTTAGGACTGCAACGATGAGGGCAGCCTCAGATGATATCTTTGCCTTGTCTTGGCACAATGCTCGTTAAGGACCACATAGAAATGCTGTCTTGGCATCTTCTCCTCTTGGAGGAGATACAGGATTTGTATCTGCCATGTTTTGATCTTGCTCACATCTGTGAGCACATCTGTGAACACCTCTTGGCTGCCTCCAGATAGAATCAGTTGTTCCTCTGGGCTCTCGAATACAAAAGTCAAGCCTTCAGTATCACATTCTACTGTAATTATTTGGGGTCTATTCCTTTGACCAATCAAGTAATTTCCTTAAGATCAAGGATGATGTTTATTTCTCTATTCCAAATGGCTGGCACAGCATCTGACATAGCTCGTCCTCAAAAATTATTTGAATGAATCTCCCTTCCTTAGTGAAGGCTGACAGAAGGTATAGCAGACAAGCAGACACAGCCAAACGAGTTTTTCAGAAAACCACAGTGAAGCAGGGACAACATCATTATCATAGAAGACTTACTAGTTGTCAGCAGTTTATATAGTTATTGCATTTCATTTTTATGCTTCCACCAATCCTATAAGGTAAGTGGGGTTGCCTGCACTTATAGAAAAGGAAACTGAACCTCAGAAAGGCTAAGGAAGTAATTTAAATATGTGTCACAACTAGTCAATCGCTGAGCTAGTGTTTGTACCCATGTCTATCAGATGCAATGTTCTCAGCCATTGGGCTAGACTCTTCAGGGCCTTGTGATGAACCATGTGGACACTCTTGTATGGCATCCAGAGAAGGATACAGACCTCTTGCGGTTGTGAAACGATCCTTGGTTAGAGGGCATGAGATATCAGGTTGGGTGGCATTCAACTGGGAACAAGTGATATATGCTGAATAATGCCAGCAAGCACAGTTACAGACAAGGCACCTTGGGGGTCAGATCCAAAATGCAATCATCACTAGCTTTGTAAGCTTTTGCAAGCAACTTAAACATTCTGTGCTTCAGATCCCTCTTCTCCAAATTGGGGCAAACAGCATTGCTTTCCTAAAGGAATTATTGTGAGAATTACATTAGACAACATATGCAAACACGCTTAGTCAATTCCCAACACAATAAGTTCTCAACAAATTATTATCATCTTTATTATCAATACATCATAATAATTATCGACACTGTTTTTATTATAAGAAGTAGTTTTTAAAAAATGATTTAAAGAACTACTCAAATTTGAGTATTATCTGAGTATCATTTCAAAGCATCCTTGTATTTCAAAAGCTTAAAAAAGTCAAAAAGGGGCTACCCAAGAGAAAGGATTCTGTCTGGTCAGTTGGCATTCTGCTCACAAGCTGCCAACAAATCACTGTGGGATTTGCATAAGTCATTTGACATCTTTCCCACATACGTGAACGGAGACAGTAAGAGCGAAGAATGATTTGTGGTAGTGTTTTGAAAACTAAGAAGTGCCACACAGAGGTTCTTAGTCCCTGTTCACCAACTAAAATTCACAAAAACATTTTCATTTTTCTTCCCTATTGAATGTGGACAAGTGGGAAAACCTTTGGGACGCCTCACCTTTTCACTGCCCCCCTAGCTTGTCAGGAGCCAGGAGAGGAGAAAAACGTGTTTTCTTTCCATAAAATTCATTAAATAATCGCTTTTCCAAAGGCTACGATCTTTGCTTTGTAGTTTTTGGTGGGATTTCTATTTCTGTAAATTCCTTGTCACACACCAATCCATATCCACCTGTCCGTAGAAGAATCTGCGGCCAGACGAAGCCTTCTGCAAGTCATTGGCTAGCCCAGATGCAACCACATGCTGCTAATCAGCCGCCAAGGAGCCTGCGTCTCCCCACTGCTGATTTGCAGTATTTTCGGCTAAGGCTCCGCCCCCTCGCCAGTCATTAGTGCTTAAGGTCAACAGTTCTCTCTTCCGACTGTCAGACCACGTGTGCGGGGGTACCACCATCACTGTTCCTTTTAATTGTATATACTGTCTGTCCATCCACAGGATTCAACTTACCTTCTCCAGTCCAGGGGTGGCCTCCTGAGAGCTCCTTGGCGGCCAAGGTATCAAAGCTTGCTGACTTTCGATAGTATTTACGTTATTGTGTTTGCTTGGCTCCCAAGTGTTTTGTTTTGGTTTTTTGTGTGTTTGTTTGTTTTGTTGTTGTTGTTTTAAAAAGCAACAAAACACTACAAAAAGGTAATCTATTTACAGAAGAATGATTTAAAGACATCATGGTTTTCTTTACAAACAGATGTAAGTAAGAACAGTGGAAATTCTCCACTTTTTATAAACTCTGCCTTTTAATCCTCCACTATAACTGCAATATAGTGAATTGCCTGTATCAAAGGCAGTCCCTTCCCAACCTCCATTTAATGCCCTAAATAAAATTTCATCATTTCTTCATTATCTCTGACCCAGGCTCTCCTGAAAAATCTCTGGGTACAAGTCCCAAAAGGGCAGGATTTTAACCTGCAATTAAAAATAAAACCACCAAAAACTAGAGATTCCTTCCCTGTGCCATTCAGTCACCACAGACCAGCAGTCTCACGCTGTGCTGAGACCCATGGCCGGCTCTCCTGTCAGGTCCTGTTCTGTTGGTGACAAGCTACGCGGTTCACAGAAGAGGGCATGCACTTGGAGTTGGTGGCTACCGCTGAGCATCTGCATGGACAGATGTTTTTTGTTTGTTTTTTAAAGAGTTTATTGGGGAAGGGGAACAGGACTTTCATTGGGGAACAGTGTGTACTTCCAGGACTTTTCTCCAAGTCAAGTTGTTGTCCTTTCAATCTTAGTTGTGGAGGGCGCAGCTCAGCTTCAGTTGCTGTCCTTTCAGTCTTAGTTTCAGGGGGCGCAGCCCACCATCCCTTGCGGGAGTCAAACCGGCAACCTTGTGGTTGAGAGGATGTGCTCCAACCAACTGAGCCATCCAGGCGCTCAGCAACAGCAGGAAACTAGTTGAGCCTGTTGAAGTCCCATAAGGGCGGGATTAACCCAGAACCCTGGTGTCTGCCTGTGCTCATCCCCTTCCGCATGCACAGAACAGACCCAAGAGGGTAACCTTCCCCAAGGGTAGGAGCTCTCGATTTCCTGCTGTTCAGTGGATAGGACCCTTGCAAATAGAAATATGTCAGCCCAAATAGTCATCATTTCACTCAGATAATAACAACCTTTGTCTCTGCGGTTGGTCTGGTGATTAAGACTATCATCCTACTTGAGATTCCTGCTGATTTTCCAGAGACAATTCCAGAAAGGCTGCAGTTACAGGCAGTCCAGGTTGAACGTGCTCAGCACTCCCAGTCTGTCTAGCTTTGAACCAAATGGACTCAGCTTGGCGTAGTAAGAGAAGCCATAAATGGAGACAGAAATGCAGTCAAACCATTATATTTAGCATTGCATATGCTTAGGTCAAAATCAGCTTTACAAAACAGCAGTGCCAGAAATCCTGTTTAACTCCCTAAATGTGATTGAATCCTACATTGTTAAAGTTGGCAGGGACTGCTCATTTTATACAGGAAATAACTAGGCCTGGAGCAAAGCGACCTTCTCACTCTCCTAGCAGTTGGTGGCAGAGCTGAACTAGAACCAGTAATCATTAAGCCCAGGACCATCCCTAGTGTCTCATGGGCCCTTGTTATTGTTTGTGCAACAGAGTTTAAAAAAAAAAAAGCTTCAAATTGTTCACAGACTTAGTCTCATTTGATTGGCACGGATGTTGTATTGATTCCTATATAACAATCTAGTAAGTGAAGATCGAAGCTTCCTGAATTGATTTTCAGTTCTCTCTCCTGTGCTTCTTGAGATTACGCCTCAAGTGGAAAGATCTCCATTTGGATCCATTCTGGAAATGTTGACATGCCGAAAGTCACAGATACCCACGGGCACAGAGGTAGATTTTTCCCTTGTTTTTCCTCAATACAAGCTCAGGGTTTTAGAGTGATCTGAGCAGGCTCAGGAAGAATTATTGGGTGATAGACACACAAAGGGAAAAGAAAGGCACAAAAGACAGCACATGAAAAGTTTCTTTTGGAAGAGCCTGTTGCTCATTCCTGGCTTTTGCTGACATTCAGAGGAATTAAGACAGAATGAAGAAGAAATGACTAACCCAGAACCTGCTCACCTCATAGGGAGCAGTTCCTGGGGGTCCCTGCATTGCAGGGGGGTGGGGGTGGGAGTGAGGAGGCTGGGGGTGGGGGAGGCAGCCAGGCCAGCACAGTGTGCCTGCAGGCACTGAGGGTGGTCAGGAGGTTTGGGCTCCTGCCTGGCCCAAAGACAAGTTTGGGCAAGTCATTCACTCCCTTTGAACCCCTCTCTTAGAAGTGCGAGTTGAAAGCTATCAGTGGTTTTTAAACTTATTATTACTGTTACTATTATTACTATTTGCAGCAGTAGCAGGCTTTCTTCAGTAGAAGACAAAAGTCTAATCTGTAAAGGAAATCTTTTTAATGGAATGGGTTTGGTGGTTGGGTGGGTGAAAACACTCCTACTGCAGGCCCTCCCCTGCCCAGGTCCCTGAAACGGCCCCTGCGTACTCTGTGGGGCCTGGTCTCTAAAGGGCTCTCATTTCTCACCTTATTATTTTTCACTTCCATGTAAATCTGCCCTCTCTGCCAAGTGCCCTCTAACACATTGCCAGCAGGGCAAGGGAGTCCTGATGGTTCACCTCATACTCCGATCTCCAGAATCAAAGTGGACCCTGCCATCCAGATGGCACTGAAAAGAACCCACCACCCCCACCCCGACCCTACAACCAAATGGTTTGTGATAAGTCTCATGGCTGAAAGGTATAACTTAAAAATATTTTTTTTTGTATGTGTTACACATAAATTTCTTGAAATTTCTAAACAACCGTTTGATAAAAGGCTATTTCTCTTAGTGAATACAAGAAAGGCACTATCTGTAAATTGCCATGAAAGTCCTTTTTTAATAAGAATGATGTCAAGTACATCCATTTCTGAGTTTCGCCTCTTGTCATTGAGAGTACCTGGGCTTTGACTAGGCCCTGCATTTTCTGTTGTGACAAGAGCCTTGGTAGGCACTGGGTCCTGGCATCTTCCCCTCCAGTCCTTTTGCTTCTTGTCTTCTTTTTCTTTATCTGGTGGAAAAAAAGTGGGACTCTGTGTCATGAGTTAATACAACAAAGATTTTTCTAAGTAGTAATTGGAGGCGTAGGAATAGGTAGACTTTCCCCAATTCCACTGATTTCTCAGCTCTTTTTCTTTATCACTTGAATCCAGTCACTTGTACATGCAAATTGTGAGCCTTTTTCTGTAAATGCCCATGTCTCTCTATCAATGTCATGCACCTATAATGTTTATCACCCAAAATATGATTTTCACTCATTCCTAAGAGGTTTTGCAAAACAACCACCAGTCACACTTTGTAATATATTTATGAATTTTCCTGAAATGTCATGAGTAACATTGCCTTTAAAGGCAAGAGGGAGGACCAAGTGTGAATTCCCTGTTGTTTTAGAATTCTGGCTGAGTCTCCAAAGCTGATAAGGAAGGGTGTTAATTGTCTGCACATTCAAAAGGAGATGCCAGTCACTTAAGCAAAACTTGCCAAGTGATAATCCAACATGCAGTTTGGCCACCTTTAACCTAATCCTCCACTTCTAGAGGTATTTACCCCCCCCACCCCCCCCCCAAAAAAAAGGACTGTGAGGAGAAGGTTAGTCAAGATTTTCTCAGGGGAATGTTGACAGAATGCCGAATATTAGCATTTGGGGGTAAGAAAACAGGATCATTTTTGCTCCACCATGAGCTAGGTAAGGAGAGCCCCATAAGGGGTGCAGGGCAAGCAGAATAGTGCTGGCTGAGACAGGGAGGCTGACCACTCTGTCTGGAGGGATTTAATAAACTGTGGAGATCTGCAGGCCCGTGGCCTCCCAGTTCTGACAGATACCGCCCTGGTCAGCTGGAGTGTGGGGCCAGAAGGACTCCAATGTGATTCTTACCTGGGGGAGGCTCAGGGATGGAGGCCGTTTGCAGATTCCCTCAAGGCAGGGAGAACACAAAGTGCTTGCAGTGTGCTGACATAATTCTCCTATCATGGGTCTCTTGAGCGGGGGAGAAACATAAAAAATAACTGGTGTTGGATCATGTTGATAAAGACCCTGCTCTGAAGGGCTTCCTTCCAGGACTGAGTCATCCTGACAGAAAGGGACCAGAGGCATATGGTTAGAGGAAATGAAGGAGGGTGAGGGCATTGTAAATGGCCAGCCAGCGACTATTACTCACCCAGGAATTAGGGCTGCAGGAGGGCCCAAGTGAAGGGATGCAGAAAGTCTGTGTGAATCCATGAAAACAAATGACCCAAAACTCATCTTTTGGGCACCATCCATACGCTGGTCGACACCAATGCTAGATCACAAACTTTTCAGCTCTCAATACTGCCCTGGAGCAGCCAGAAGCAACCCAGAGAGATGAGTTGAGAAATAGGGAAATGGAAAACAAACTGATCATGCCCCACTGTGTGCCACAGATTTCTGAGCCTGAATCAGGCCCAGGATGGCAAAAAGTGAGAAAATTAAGCTGGGTGAGAGGTTGAAGTTTTGATATTAGACTGGACTAGACTTTTTCTTTTTAATTTAATGTTGTATTTATTTTTATGTTAAAGTTTTAGTGTACAATTAAAAGTTAATGATACAAATTCCCCTGATACTTTTCCTTTAGTTTTTTTCTTTATATTATACCTACTTTAAAAAAAAAAGATTTTTATTAAAATATAACTAACGTATAATATATTAGTTTCAGGGGTACATCATAGTTATTCAACATTTATATACCTAAAGAAGTGATCACCATAAGTCCAGCAACCACGTGACACCTACCACACTATCACAATATTGTTGCCTATATTCCCTATGCTGTACACTACATCCCCATGACTTATTTGTTTTCTACCTGGAAATTTGGAACTTTTATTCCCCTTCGCATTTCCATCCCCCCTTTTAATTTTTCAATTAGAGTTGACATTCAATATTATATTAATTTCAAGTGTACAGCATAGTGGTTAAACATTTGTGTGGTTTAAGAAGTGATCCTCCTGACTAGTCTAGCACCCACCTGGCCCAATACCATATTATTGACTATATTCCCTGTGCTTTACTTTACATCCCCAGGACTATTTTGTAACTACCAGTTTGTACTTAATGTCTTCACCTATTTTCACCCTGTCCCCAACGCCTTCCAATCTGTTACCCTAACAAATCTAGTATCAGTGACACCATACATAGTTATTACACTATGATTGACTATATTCCTTATGCTATACCCTACACCCCAATGTGTACTGTGTAACAACCAATTTGTACTTCTTAATCCCTTCCCCCTTTTCACTCACCCCCAACACCCATTCCATGTGGCAAACATCAAAAAGTTCTCTGTATCTCTGAGTTTGTTTCTGTTTGTTTATTCTGTTCTTTAGATTCCACATAGAAGCAAAATCACATTGCATTTGTCTTTGTCTGACACACTCCACTCAGCATAGTACTCTCCAGGTCCATCCACACCGCCACAGACAGCAAGAACCTATTTCCTTCCTTGGCTGGGTGATATTCCATTGCACCACCTACTCTTTATCCATTCCTGCATCAACAGACACCCAGGCTGCCTCCACGTCTTGGCCATTGTAAACAATGCTACAATGAACATATAAGTGCACATGTCCCCTTGAAGTAGTGTTTGGGTTTCTTCAGATAAACACCTAGAAGTGAGATTACTGGGTCCTTCTTTGTCTCTTGTTACAGCCTGTGTTTTAAAGTCTATATTGTCTGGTATAACTATTGCTACCCCAGATTTTTGTTTTGTTTTTGTTTTTTGTTGCTGTTGTTGTTGTTGTTTCCATTTTCGTCAAATATCTTTTTCCATTTCTTTACTTTCAGTATCTGTGTATTTCAGTCTGAAGTGAGTCTCTTGTAGGCAGTATTGTGTATGGGTTTTGTTTTCTTATCCTTTCAGCCCTCCTATGTTTTTTGAGTGGAGCATTTAATCCATTTACATTGAAAGTAATTGTTGATAGATAAGTAGCTATTGCAACTTTGTTATTTAGAATTTTTTTCCCTCCATCTTAAAGAAGTTCCTCTAACTTTCCTTGTAATACTGGTTTGGTGGTGATGAACTCTTTTCACTTTTTCTTCTCTGGAAAGTTCTTTATCTGTCTGTTGATTCTAAATGATAGCTTTGCTGGGTAGAGAAATATTGGTTGTAGGTCCTTGTTTTCATTATGTTAAATATTTTGTGCCAATCCCTTCTGGCCTGCAAAGTTTCTGTTGAGAAATTAGCTGACAATGTTATGGGAGTTCCCTTACAAGTTACTAGTTGCTTTCTCTTGCTGATTTTAGGATTTCTTTTCTTTGTCTTTAACCTTTGCCGCTATAATTATAATTATGTGTCTTGGTGAGGGCCTGTTTGGGTTCATCCTGTTTGGGACTCTCTGTGCTTTCTGGACTTGTATGTCTGTTTCCTTCACCACGTTAGGAAAGTTTTCAGTCATTATTTCTTCAGACAGGTTCTCAATCCCTTGTTTTTTTCTCTTTTCTTTCTGGTAACCCCATGATGCAAATGTTGTTATGCTTGATGTTTTCCCAGTGGTCTCTTAAACTATCCTGATATTTTTGGATTCTTTTTTCTTTTTGCTGTTCTGATTGGGTGTTTTGTGCTACCTTGTCTTCCAAATTGTTGATTCAATCCTCTGCTTTATCCAGTCTGCTGGTGATTCCTTCTAGTGCATTTTTCATTTCAGTTATTGTATTCTTCACTTTGACTGGTTCTTTTTTATGGTTTCTATGTATTTTTTTATGCTTCCTATCTCTCTGTGGAAGTTCTCACTAAGTTCTTTGAGCATCCTTATAACTATTGTTTTGAACTCTGTCACTGGTAGTTTGCTTGACTTCATTTTGTTCAGTTCTTTTTCTGGAGTTTTCTCCTATTATTTGAGACGTGTTTCTTTATTTCCTCATTTTGGCTGTCTCTCTGTTTGTTTCTATATATTAGGTAGCTCTGCTATGTCTCCAAGTCTTGGTTGAGTGGCCTTATGCAGTAGTTGCCCTGTGGGACCTTGGCACAGTCTCCCTGGTCACCTGCTGCAAGTGCTCCAAGAGTGTCCCTTGTGTGTGCCCTTCTATTATCATTGAGCCTTGATTGCTATTGGCATGTCAGTGGATGGGATTGACCCTCAGGCTGATTGGGTATGGGATTTGGCCATGTCCACAACTTACAGTCTGCTGTGTGGAGGGCTTACCACACTAAGTGGGATTCATCCCAGTGGGCTCTGGTGCCTTTGGGTACCACCCTTTGGGTGTGCAGACTAATTGGGCAGTGCTCTGCTGTGGTCTAAGCCAACCTCCAAGTATGTTGGTTCTGGGGCATCTTGTGAGGGGCTCTGATGCAGGCCCCTGTCACCCACTGCCTGTGATAGGCCAGGGACTACCTGTTAGGAGCTACAAAGCAATCTGTGTTTGTTCACTCCCTATGCTAACCCTGGAGGCATGTGGGAGAGACCACGCAGAGAACCGAGGACAGCTGTCACCAGTACCCGGGCTGGGGTAGCTCTGCAAAAAGCCAGGACACACCAGAGGCCTGCTGCCACCTGCTGGATCCCTAAAGGTTCAGTCACTGATAATGCCTTGTGCAGTACTTAAGTTGGGTGAAGCAAGGTCTTGGGGAGTCAATAGAGTGGGAAGAGTTGTGGTCACCAGATTAATGTACACTCTGGTTTGGTGCCACTGTTGAACCTGGAGTCACTCAGCAAAAGTCTCAGAGCACACTGAGGCCAGTTGTTGCTTGCCTAGGGCCGCTGGACTCCTATAGTTTTCCAAGAAAGAGTGCAATACAGGTGGGGCTGGCTACTCTTGGAGAAAGTGCCTCAGGTGTTGTGCGGTATCCCAGTGAGTCAGCAGGGTGGAGGAAGTGAAGCTCACCAGGCCAATCAGATTCAGATTTGACCTGTTGGGGGCGGGCTCAACACAGAAAATATGGTGCCCGCCTGCTGGCTGCACGAAGGTGGAGTCCTCACTGTGAAAATGCCAACTGTTCTCCAGCCCTCCCCTCTGAAGCCACACACCTCAGTCTGTACCCTGCATGTCTCCCACAGCCCCTGAATTACTGTCCCACCGCTGGAGCCCAAGGTTAGTGCCTGTGAATGAGAGAGTCTATGCTCGGGCCGTTTAAGAGGAAGTCTGGGTTTCCCACAGCCTTCCGTCCCACCTGGATGGTCGGAATCCCCACTGTTTTTGTTACCACAGACTCAAAGGGGTCCACTTGCCTGCCTGCATCCAAGCTAAAAGAAAACACGAGCAGGAGTTTGCAGCAAATAAAGTAAAGGCTTATTTAAGGAGTTGGCGCCGAGCCTGGAGACACAGGTGAGCTGGTGCTCTCAGAAACCTGGCTCCAAGATGGCATCTAGCAGCTAGGTTAAATAAGGGAAAATCATTAATCATGGTTACTACGGGAGCTGGGGTCATGGGCTCTACTGATTGGTTGGGGTTAAGGTAAGGAGCACTTGATTATGGCTTCTGGTGTGGTGTCAGTCATGGCATTGTTCTGTCCAGTTCCCAGGAGATGCGGTCTGTGGTGCTGATGGGTCTGGTTTCCAGGGGATGCAGGCGGAGGGGCTGTTCTGCTTTCATGAGTCTGGAGCTGAAACATAACTGAGGCCAAGGTGTTACCTTTGTTTGACTAAAACCTTCTTCTAGTTTGAGGTTTAGTTATTGTATCTTGGTCATGATTGATAGACCTAAAGCTTTGTTCTTAAATGAATTTGATGTTTACCAGAACCTAATGATTTTAAGAGCTTAATGATTAAAAGGAGTGGACATACAGTATAGTACAGGTAGGAGGATCTGGGGGAAGAATGCAAGTGAGCTGCAGTTCTATCAGGTAAACAAAGGTAGCTTAGATTAAACCAATATGCATTCTAAAGAAATAAAGTTCATGCACGGTTACATTTGTTATAACCAGTTGTTGTGGGGACTCCTCTTTCTGGCACCAGTACTCCAGATTGGGGAGACTGGTTTGCAGCTGGGGTCCCTTCCTCCTCTGGAGGGAACCTCCATCACCAAGATATCCCTCTGTTCTTGACTGCCACACAGAGTTTTGGAACCAGCCGGTTTCATGTCTCTGCCCCTCCTACCAGTCTCAATGTGGCTTCTTTATAGCCTCAGTTATAAAACTGTTCAGCTAGACTTCAAATAGTTCTCCAGGTTGATTGTTCTATAATTTAGTTGTAATTTTAATGTGTTCACAGAAGGAAGCAGGCACAGTATTTACTCCACCATCATGGATCCCTTTGACTTCTTTTAATTATGGAAAATTTCCAAAACATGACAAAATAGAAAAGTAGTATAATGAACTCCCATGTACTCATCACTCAGCACACATGGCATCATTTATTTATACCCTACTCTCACTGTTCTGCATATTAAGTTGAGGCAAAAGTGTACTTGACTATTTTAATACCTAAATGCAATGACTCCATTTTGATGTTTGACCACTGGCAGCTTTCAGGCCCCACTCCCCACTTTCCCCGTTTATGCCACACTCAGAAGTCAGTAAGGAAGTCTGGGATGCTACCTCCTTTGGCTCAAACCACACAAATGTGTGATAGTACAGATTCCATAGATCCAGTCTCTTTCAGGTATTACTAAATCATCTTAGTTTTAGTGTTTCGTGGTTGCTTCATTAAGGAAGGGATCAGTCCTGCTTTCAATATCAGTTTAGATATCAAGACTGATGGTGATACACACACCCAGAGGCTGTGAAGAGACTTCTTACCAGTACAGTGAGACTTTCTGGGGTGCACATGCCAAGCATCCATGCTGTTCTGGGATGGGCGAACCAATTGAGGAACAAGCCTTTTGGGTTTCATTGTAGTTAGGGATAAGAGCCTGGGTGAGTTTCCTGCAGCTCACAGAGTCCCCCAGCCCCAGGGACCACCTCAGGCACCATGCTTCCTGGGCTTGAGTCCCTCCTGGCTGGCTAAGTGCTGAGGCAGTATGTGAAGGGAGAGATGCAAGTGGCTGCCAATAGCAGTTCCTTCCAGCAGAGCTGTTTTGTGCCAGAACACATAAGGCCAGCGGTAGTGTGGCACTTTTTCCAGTATCATCTCTCACTGGGAATGTTGAATGTTCATCATAAATTATAGCTCTTCATAGATGAGTTTCTAGGAATATTTTTTTAAGTATAGTTCGTATACAACATTATATTAGTTTCAAGTGTACACTATATTATTAGACACTTATATACCTTACAGTACAATTACCCCACTAAGTAATCATCTGTCATCATGCAAACTTATCACAATATTATTGACTATATTCCCCTTCACCTTTTTCACCCATCCCCCAACCCACCCCCTCTGGCAACTGTCAGTTTGATCTATGTTTCTATAGCCTCTTTTGTTTGTTCATTTTCTTTTTTTAGATTTCACATATTAGTGAAGCCATATGTTTATTTCTTATTTTTATTACTTGTTCCTCCCTACCTATAGATGCTAGAGGCCCTAACTGGTCCATAGGACAATTAATTGAGCAAATCATGCAGTAACGATGTCAAAGACTGACTACCTCGGGCTTCTGCAGCTGGATGTGCTACTTGTTTTTAATTCCAGAACTTCAGGTTCAGCTCATCACCTGAGAAACTACTCAAGGTCCTCCTAAGTTTTGAATAGAATACCGTAAAATCTACTGGGGAATAGTGCTCTTTAGATTTTATCAGGAATAAGCCCAATGTACCAAGAATGTCACAGACCCTAAATCTCTCAACCCTCAAAACAGTTTCCTTCTAGAATTGATCACTTCTCGTCTACTAAGTGCCCATTTTTACACGGTATAAACAGTGGTGTGTTGGAGCCAGATTGCCAGAACCAATAGTGCATATATCTCCCCAGCTCTGTTCTGTGATGTCACATTTGTAGCTTGAAATCAGCCATGTGGGAGTATTTACACCACAGAAATTGATAAATGCTATAAATCAGTGCTTTTTATTTCAGAGAGCCAGTTTTTAAATATTTATCAGCACAAAGCCAATTAAGGTAGAACTGGGTGAAAGGAAAATAAATAAACCTTTGAGGATATTGCCAAACTGTGGCAAAAATGTATAACTTTTAAAGTGGAATGACTTGATTCTCATCTCTCTTTCTTTAGCTCTCACTTGATTTATCACCTTGCTTTTTCCATATATGAGAACAAAGTTATACATTGCAGCATATCTTCCTAATTCCAAGTTTGATACATTATATGAAGTAACATAGCCTCTGATTTAAGAGCTCTGAAGTCAGAATTCTGGCTCTGCCTCTTTTTAATTATCTGACCATGGGAAATTTCATCAAGCTGAAAAATCTCAGTTTCCTCATCAGAAAAATAGAGATAATAAGAGCTCTTATTTTATGAAGTTATAATGAGAAATAAATAAGGTAATGCCTGACATATAGTGGGCACCCATTCAATATTTGTTAAGTAAATGTTGTATGAATGCTTATAAAAGCATTTTGTCAATGCTTGGCATTAACCAGGTGCTTTAAATGTTAAATAACATA
This sequence comes from Rhinolophus sinicus, assembly GCF_036562045.2. Taxonomy (NCBI): domain Eukaryota; kingdom Metazoa; phylum Chordata; class Mammalia; order Chiroptera; family Rhinolophidae; genus Rhinolophus; species Rhinolophus sinicus. Next base: position 110,763,770 of record NC_133755.1, read on the forward strand.
AAATTACAATAGCTTAGAATTACCCCCATTAATTCATTAATTTTCTTAATCCTTTCCATATACACACCAGTCTCTCAAACTGTTACAAGTCATTTTTGAAAATTTGACTAGTCTTGTCTCTCTCATATGAAACAATAGGCATTTATTACCCCTCAAACAAAAATCCATTCACTGCTTAGACAAGCTAGAGAAGAAATGGCTGGATTAAGGGTGGCAGACAAGAGTTGGTGCACCCACACATGACAGCTTGAAGATTCTGGGCATGCTATAGCATATTCTCAAATAATATTTATCAGTCATCCTGTGCCGAGTGCTTTATATATTTTGACAACATAACCTTTGAGCATGCTTATTGTGACATTCATTTTTATATTTGAATTTTAAAATTTACCTGAACAAACCACAAATGACTTTAGCCCTTATAATGTTCAGTTACCTTAGAGATTAAAAAAATAATAATAACTTAAGAATATAACCCATTGCATATAAAATGAAAACAAAAATGCTCCCATCTTTTTTTAATACACTTTTTTAAGCTGTTTTAGGTTTACAGAAAAATTGATCAGAAAGTACAGCGAGTTCTCATATATCCCCTCACCCCTCTCTCCCAATCTTATCTATTAGTAACACCCTGCATTAGTATGATACGTTTGTTACAAGTGATGAGGCAATAGCCATACATTATTAAGTAAAGCCTGTAGTTTACACTTGGGTTTACTTTTTGTGTTGTATGGGTTTGGACAAATGTGTAATGCTAAAAAAATACAACCCAGCTTAAAATTGTATCATTTTTTAACTTAGATATCTCTATATTTCTTTGAGTATCTATTTTATCTGGTATTAGGGGTAGATTTATGCCTCTCTGTAAAATTTATTGGAGAGATTAATGATAGCAATAACTGTTATAGGAAATAGAGACAATAACAATTATTTGCCTTGGCTAAAAAGAAGGAAAAATAGAAATCAACTGCAAATTTAATGCACTGGTAGTCAGCTGTCAGAAGAAGCTGTGCTTTCATATAGCAATGAGTATACAGCAGCTTATAAATCATATTTAGGAAAGAGAGAACTGTCACAAGGAAAAGTAACCAGAATTAATGGGAGTCTATATTGAATTTTTCCCTGTTGATTTCCCCTACACCACCTCCACTTTCTGATTCTTCTCCATTCCCTGAAAATTGGTACAAATTTGAGTGTCAGCAGATGAATTGCATGAGTAGTTAACAGCCCATTCTGCTGGGAGATTTCAATTAGTTAATCCAGGTTATCACCTTATCATGTCCTTCCCTTCTCATTAGCAGGCCTGTGGGAAACTGTAGCTCAAGTAATGAGTATGTGCTGAACATTTGCTCAGGGTTTTCTTGGAGTGGACACTGCAAGTGTATGAACGTGGTGCTTTAAAGTTTATAATCTACATAGGGAATAAAGACATGGATATGTATATGTCACAATACTGAACAATATTGCCCTGTGTACACTTAAATGATAGTTACACACAATTTACCAATTAGTGAACTAATTCAGATGGGACACAACTCATTGAGACTCGCGGCCATCACAGTTGAAATAGAATTGAATTGGCCCGTCAGGAGCAGGTCATATTTGGCTAATCAGAACAAATGGAGGACTTGGGAGTTGGGGCAGAGACCGAGTATCCCAGGGTCAGCAAGGTCAGCAGGCTTAGTGGAAGGCACAAAGAATAAGCTATCTGATCTAAAGCTAGTCCTTAGGGTGGGCAATATTCTAAACAATATTCATATCTGTGGGGTTAATATCTCATTTCCTCAGCAGCTGGATGATCTTTTCTACTTTATCCCAGTACCCCAAAGGGTTGATTGTTCTTGTGACTTCTATGCCCTAATACAGTCTCGTTATATCAGATGTAAATCATTTTTACTTATGCTTGGTGCAGGTTTTCAGTAGACAAAGGACAAACTGGAAAACTGCTCTAACAAATTTGCTATATCAAAATGTACCCATATTACTCTGTTTACTACCCAGATCGTGGAAAAATAATCAGAAATCTCCTTTTGCCTTTTACATAATAGAGTGGTGGTAAACATTATGATTGCTTCATTTTAATCTATGTGCTTTTAATAATGTAACAGAAAAAAAAAGTCAAATCACGTAACCACCAACCACTACTAAAATATCCATAAATGTGGCAGTGTGTTCTGCCAACACCCAATTCACGGTGGGTAAATATTAAAATGCTAAACTACAGGAGTACATCCATACCGGGCTCTTAAAAGCACTTTTCCTTTTTCATCATCAAATCTAGCACACGATTTTCACAAGATAAGTGACTGGGGGTTTTCATTTGCAATCTCACAGGGAACATTAAAACGGTGGTTATATTGACCATAATAAAGCTGAGAATATTGGTTTAAGCCAAAACCAAGGGTGGTTGGCCTGGATAGAACAGGCAACAGCCAAAAAATAAAATACGCTTTCCCAGATGAATGAGTTTTTAAAGCAGATTTAATACCAAAAGCTTTGGAAAAACTTTATTTTACTTCATCATCACTGTTCACTTAACAGATGGTAATTAAAGAAATAAGTGAAAACCGAAGGAAATAATAAAGTGGCAACACTTTAAAAGTTTTAAGGCTGTCCAAAATTTTAGTGCTTGCCAAATTTACATTTTAATTAACCTCTGTTCAACATATTTTATTCTTTGGCTTCTTAGTCACATACTCACACTCATTTGTGTTCAGCCATCTGCTCAATATCCTTGACCAATCTCTCACAACTCTTAAACAGTAGGGGTCCTGCGTCCAAATAGCTGTTCTCATTGTTTTTTAGAAATTGTTTATGGGATATTTGGGTCTTATCTTCAGTCACTTCAGCAATGGTTACAAACAAGGCAGTGACAACATGGGACCAATAACAGTAAAGATCTTTGGTGTCTAGAAGTGGGTCCGAGTGCAGAGAACCCTTCCATTTCTGTTCAGCCATCACTAGTACGTTTCTCATATGTCCCCAAACAGTCATCCCATTCCTCCTCCCACCCCTCAGGTTCAGCTACAGGCTCTTGCTTTCTTGACATGCTCACACAGACACACACACAGGTTTTCTTCCATCCGTATTCCTAACTCTGTGGCTCCAAATTAGAGAAGCACTGCATTTGTTTCTAACACCTCTAGAGTTGTAACTCCTTCCTTTTATTTCACTTCAGCTTATGTCATGATGCACTTTTCTGTCAAAGAGTATCTCACTGTAGAATCTGCCTGAGAAGCTTATGAAGTCACCATAATTCTCCACCCTCCCATGATGGTGCCTCCAGAGACACATGGGATCCTTGGCCACACATCTTGGCCATCAAGAAGCTTCCAGTCTAATAGGATAATAGGCGTGTAAACCAATACCTACACTGCAACATTGAAAGCACTAACAGAAGTAGAATGTGCTATGGGAGCAGAAGGGGAAAAGGCACTAATTGTACCCAAGGTGTCAGAAGAGGTGAATGAATGGATTCACAGGAGGCACACATTAACTACCAAGCAGGGAGGAAAATGTGGGCAGGTTTGGCAGCCTGCAGAACACAGAAGATCCCAGAATCACAAGCAGTGGGACTGGAATTCCTATTACATATAGGGGCGTATAGGAAGATAACACAAAGAAGGAAGAAGGACCCAGATTTTGAAGGTTCTTTCATGCTGCGCTATGGAATTTAAGTTGTGTATGCTAGGAAATGGAGCATCTGTGAAATAATTTAAGAATAATAATGTAACTGACCTTATGTTTCAGGAAGTAATCCCCAATGACAGTGTTAGAAACCATAGGACATTGTTTAAGGATGTTTTGGTTTCAAGCAACATGAACAAATGGGCCAAAATTAACAAAGACGAAGAAGGAGGAGGAGGAGCAGGAGGAGAAGGAGAAAATTTATTGCCAAGTGTTGAGTATTTCACTTCGTTGAAGAAATTATTAAACAACTAAGACTATGGATACAACCAGGGGAGCTACAGGAGTCATGGGCAGTCTATCTAAAGTGATATTATTAATGCATGTCAAGTCCACTAACTCTTAGTCACTCTGTTCCTCTACTAAAGAACAAATAGTTCAGATTTCTAGAAGAAAGAATCTGATTAGCCCAACTTGGACCAACCATTCATGTTCAGGAGATGGAGTTAACTAGCAGGGATGTAGCCATGAAGAGTCCCATCGAAAGGAGCCACATGGTGACTTGATATGAATTGAGTAGCCACCTACCACAAAGAGATAGAAAGCAATTGTTCTATACTCAGATGGGATAGTTGAGATTAAAAGGAAAAACTATAGAATGTATTCTACATGTATTTGTCAGAAAAAAAACTTTGACAAATAATTGGATATAGGAAACAAATAAACTATAATGACTCTTCTAGCTTAGAAGATGGGATAATGGTATTACTAGTCATCAATACAGAAAACAAAGAAGAAAGAGAAGATTTAGGGGGACATAACTGGTTCCATCCTGGACCTTTTTAATTTGAGATGCCTATGTGACACACTCACGAAGACATACTCAATAGAGTTGCATTCTCCCAAGTTTATGGCAGGAGTTGGGGGGCAAGATAATGACTGAGCCAGATGTTAAAATCTGCACAGCGTTTGTATCAGTCGTATGAAGTACTGCACATGATTACATTGCTTATGACCAGAGGGTAGTAGAGCTGCATAGTATGAGTCTAGAATAATTCTTTGATTTTTAGAAAAATGTGAGAAAACAAGTGGCAATGGAGAATAGCATAAACATCTTCAAAATGCTTTTAATTATTTAGGAGTGAAGCAAGTAGAAAGTTACTAAATTGAAATTAATAAATATAATACTTTCAAATATTCTAGTTTTTGTAACTCAGGTATTTCATTTTTTAAGGTACATCAAACATGTAGAAAATAAAATAAGTAAATAAAACAAGTTCTTAAATTTAAATATGAAGCTAATAGAAAGCTTACTATCTTGTGAGAAAACAGGCCTATTTGGTGCTAAAACAGGGAGTGATTCTATTTGCCGACAGAAAAGGTATGTTTATTGATTGTTAACATTTTATGTTAGCAATACAAAAGTATCCTCAAAACTCCAGGAGGGTTGCCTCGGTAAGAATACTGTATATTTCCAAATGACCTGGGGTAAGAGGTTGTAAAACCAAAAGTAATGGAATGACTTTCATAAGAATAGGTGGCTTTCCACTTCCAGCAAGTCACCATTTCACATGTTAGTCCCTTTGAAGTGTTCAGGAGATATGATTGAGGCTGCAGGACAGACTCAAACGCCAGGCTACTAAGGGCCACAACTGAGTGCCATAACTCAAAAAGGGCTTTTCTGGCAAAAATTTCCAGTCAGAGAGATTAACTAATGGTGATATTTATGGATAGTTATGTTTCATAATAAAAATCTTTAAAATATGAGAGACTCTCTTGATAAATTATCAAATATTGAGTCTTTTTTCAAGAAAAAATTTGAAAACAGAAAATCACACCAAAATGTTAACAGAGATGATGAGATTACAGGTCTTCTGTAGTGTCCAAATTCTCTGTAATGAACCTCTGTAAATAGTTTCCAGAAGCCATTCTTTCACTTTTATTATTGACCACCTCTAATGCTAAATGTTTAGTATTTCTTTTGAAATCAGAAGAAAACAATAAATGCTGCTAAAATAAATAATAAAAATAAAAGATGACTTATATAGGTAGAAAGTTGATAGGTAGAAATTTAGCGAAAATGAAGAAAAGATAAATTTTATTTTTTAATATTTGGGTTTTTTCTTCAAATTAAAAAAAAAAAAAAGTAGTATGTGAAAAAGAGCTCATGGTTAGGTCTTTAGTTCTCCCCTGACTCATTATTCCAGACCCAGCTCAGTCACTCCGCCAGGAATAGCACAACTTGCTCTCATCTCCCAACTATCTGATCTCTACAGTACTAGATGTATTACTGTATTTTTGCCATGTATAGTGTGCTCCTGTGTATAATGCACACCCATGTTTTTGGCCCAAACTTTCAGGGAAAAAAAATCTTTCACTTTAATTCAAATTTTTATTTATTTACAGTTAGGTACTTGTTTTTTGTATTATAAAGAAATGTTACCATTTATTTTTTTTAACATATTATGGTACAATAAATTTTATGTAACAAATAATTACAAAACACAAGAACAGATACAAGGTACAAGAAATTTTATGTACTGGTAACAAATTTATGATATTTATGCATCATAGAAGGCCAAGAACTCTTTGTCATTGCAAGCTCGTCGTAAGTTAAAAAAAACACTGATTATCGTATTCCAGGGTATTATTTTGCATACAGGTATGGTTATTGATTTCTAGAATTACGCTTTTAACTCATAAGCATAAATAAAATAATTTAAAACATTTATACCGATACAGAATCAGGTACTACACACGTATAATGCACATCCTTATTTTTCCCTCACAAATTTGGGCAAAAAAATTGTGCATTATGCACGACAAAATATGGTACTTAATTTAGCACTTAATACTTTTGTGATGCTAAAGATAAACTTATAAATCTATGATTTCATTTACAAAATACACACACAGATGTGCACTTAGTAACAAGGCCCTCTGTTCTTGCTAATTGGAAAAACAGTGTCTCTCACCATCAGCACCCTAAGTGTTCACCATTATCTTCAGAACCCTGACCAGTTTAGGACTCTCTCTGAGTTGAAAAGTCCCTGCAGTCTGGTTCCTCCAAAGGCTCGACTGAACATGACCACTACCATCCCCCAGGAGCCAACCATCACAGGGTTAACTCACTAAACAATTGGGAAGAGGATTCATTTTGATAGCATCCTAAAGACAAACCACTCTTCCTGCCTAGATATTAGTACCATGAAGGCATGAAGAAAGAGAAATTCTGTGGCTTTGACAGTCAGCACGAATCAGAACTTTTCAAGAGTTTGCTTGGGGAGTAGCCTATTCATAGGATGGAATCATTCTTTCTAGGGTATTTGATGAAATGCTTTTCCATGCCCTGGGCCATCAAAATACTAATACTGTATAGACATACTTGTAACAACTTGACGTAAAAATTTAATCTTTCTTTCCTTCAGGAAGAACAGAGTGCCTTGTTATTGTGTGCATTTTGTAAAGGCAAACTGTATATTTGTTAAGCTTTTGTCTTTAAAACCACTTTCCAAATAGTATGCCTTCATTGCTTGGCAGGAACTCTGGCATTTGGTTTTGTTGACTGATGTAATAGATAGAAAATAGAATTAAAAAAAAAAAAAAAACACTTTGAAAGTCTAGATTAATCTAGATTGTAAGGGAAGAAGAGTGTTTGATGAACAGTTTAAGAGAATAAAAGAAAGTAGGAGGTACTCAGCCTAACATGAAGTATTAGGTTGGTGCAAATGTAATTATGGTTTAAAAGGTTAAAAATTGCAAAAACTGCAATAACGTTTGCACCAACTTAATAGTTTGGAGACAATGTTGAGGGATAGAGAAGAGAAATTTCCCAACAGCTTGTATGCCTGATAAGATAATTGGAGAAAGATGGAGAAAGTTGCTTTGAGTTATCTTCTTTTTTCATTTAATTAAAATTTACTGGGGAGTTATTTTCTGTATGGGATGGAGCATAACCCCCTTTAGACACCGGGTTCAGCCATTACAGTAGAGACTTAAATTGCTGTTCAATTATTCTGGATATCAGATTTGTGTTTCTTTGGTTGAAACAGCTGGTTGAAACTGGCTTAAAGGCTGCCTGACTTTGTGCAGGTGATACCAACCCCTCAATCGGGAATGGTCTTCCACTAACCCCAAATAGTAAGCATTAGTGAAGGTATCATCGTACAGATAATGGCTATGACTGTACTTCCACAGAAAAGCAATTTCCCAAGTAGGAGTTTCACCAAGTATGGATTTCTGGGGCAGATGCAGTGGTGGAAATGTCCGAAGCAGATATAACAGATGACACAGACATGGAGGCATCCTACTGGAAGGAAAGAAAGCAGAGTGCTTCTTCTGCCCAGCCTCATTGGCAACTGAGTGTTGTACTGAAGCTGAACAACTACATCTGAAGGGGAAGACTGAGGGATACAAAACAGGGGGTGGTGCAGGCTTTCTGGGAAGTGACCAGGTTCTGTTTTGGTACAGTGAGTTCCACTCCTTAACTGTGTTTAATTAATCTTGATTCGCTCCTGCTGTCCTGTTGGCATCTTCTAATACTAAGAGAGTTAATTTCCACCATTCACTGGTCTTTGACCTTGTAAAAAGCAGTTAGCCATTTCTCTCATCTTTACTACTGAACGACTCGAGTCATTCATTGTCAAATGCCCTTCTACCATGGCCCTGGGGTCATAACTCCATGCAGTGCAGTAACTTCCTAGGAAGTGACACATAGTCTCCTATCCCTAACCCCTAACTTACCTGTCTTCTTGCCTATTTCCCTCACCACACAAAAGAAATCTGAATTTGTCACCTAAAATAATTATCGACATCCTAACCCCAAACAAGGGTGGATTCTTTCATTTCTCTACATCCAAATAAGTTATATATAAATGCTTTTTCCAAACTTCACCGACAAGGTTACACTTCTGGGTTGTACCAGAAGATACATTTGCTCTATAAGAGTCCATTGGGACTCTTGTAAAAGAGCATTTGGACAAAAGACCCTTCCTCAAGGACCTCCACACTTCCTGACAGAGTAGAAATAAGACAAATATTATTTCTTATAATAAAAAAAAGAGAAAATCCAATGAAAGTCATCCTAAAAGAGCACCATATGGCCCACAAGATGTGTGGCTACAGAAGGCTCCTGTGCTGAGGGAAACGCACAGACTCTGGAAATCAAAAATGAAAAACCCCCATGAAGTAGGTCATCCCTCATAACCAGATTCCAAGACTAAATTTCTGTTGTATTAACATCTCATATTCCTAATTTAGCTTACCTTTGTTGATGTAAGTGTGTCTTTTAAAAGTGAACTCAATTCTCACCTCAGCATGGTTCACATTTGTGGTATAGCTAAATGGCTTCATCTTAAGGGTGATGTTGTGGAGCATATGTTACTCCATTATAACATCTTCTGATGTGAACAGAGAAAGAGACAGAGATGTACATCTGAACTCACTTTGAAACCATTTACAATATGTAAAATTACTGTCCTTCACAAAAGCTAGTGGGCATTGTCACAAAAGTTGAATGTAGGTCCAGAAGTAGGAAAGAACTTTCCCGGCTTCCTTCAGGGCAGAGTTTCTCAAAGTTGGTACTATAGACATTGAGGGCTAGATGATTCTCTTTTTTCAAAAAAATAGATTTTATTTTTTAGTGCAAAATTGAGCAAAAAGTACAGACCGTTCCCGTATATACCCCTTGCTTGCCATAATTATTATTATATTTTTGTACACAGCTGTTATGTGCATCGTAAAATGTTTAGCAGCGCTCCCTGGCCTCTATACTCTAGATGCAGTAGCATCCCCCATTTGTGACAAACAAAAATGTCACCAGACATTGCCAAATGTCTCCCGGTAGGCAAATTCATTCTTGGTTGAAAACTACTGTTTTAGAGTTTGGCCTACAGGAAAAACAGAAGCTAGATTCTGTCTCCAAGTTTCTTAAGAGGCATCATTTGAAACCTACTTGATTAAAACAGAAGAACCTAGCTAGATATTTTACAAGTATTTAATCTCTTCATATGAAACCACTACAAATTCATAAATATTTGTGAAAGAGAAGACAGTTGAGGTGGGGGAGAAGGGATTGTAGGGAGGAGGCCAAAGATGATCCTTAAGAAATTGCAAACAGTGGTTACCCAGGGTCTTTCTGCGGCCTTACTTGTCCAGATGCTCAATATACTTGAAAGAGTTATTAAAGAATTGATCAGACTCAGGGGATCAATTCATAGGAACAATTCCCAGGTAATAACTAGAACAACCATATCTATTTGTATATTAGCAATGAGAAACATCATCATGAAAACAACTGAAAATCCATGTTGTCTGTATCTGTAGTTCCCTTAAGTAGATTAACTACATGTTAACTTAATTGCAGGAGGGGGCTTAGTGACATTGGAACTCAAAATAGAGGAAGTAGACTTGTGATCTGCCAATGTTAAGGGCATCTGGGTTTGCTTAACCTGATATTTTCATCTCCACATCGGGACCCTTCCCTCTGCCCCAGGGCAGCTTTGGGCAGAGTCATGTCTGAATTTGTGCTCCCACAGGTTAATGGGCCAAAGAAACATCAGAGAAACTTGTTAAAATTCAGGTTCATAGGCTCCACTCCACTCCCAGAGATTCTGATTGAGTAGGACCGAGATGGGGCCTGGTCACCAGCATTTTAAACAAGCCTCCCAGGTGCTTGTGAAACACTGGACTATTGCCTTTGCGTTGGCCTTTTTGCCTCTGCTTCCATAGGATTCTAACCAGTCCTCCTCTGGTCAACACAGTCCTTCTCTCTTCACACCTTCAGAGTTTGCAGGAAATCCTGCCAGCCTGGAAAACTCTGTCTCTGTAGGTGATGCTGAATATATGGGTATTGATTTCTACTCAAAATGTTAGCGTCTTGTCCTTATTTTCTTATTGGGCAGCAGAAGGTAGGGACATGACAGTTTCAACCCCATCTGATACTTACGAGTACTAAAAACCATGTTTTTCATAAAATATTGTTGAAGGTAATTAATTTGAGGAAAGGACATTCCTCTCTTTTAAGCAGATTGAGACTTTCTTGTTATGGGTTTTAGGTTATTGATTTTAGTGGTTTTACCACAGCAGAGCAGAATCTTACATACTAAATAATAGGCACCCCCACTTCTCCCCAGTCCCCCAGTTACTAAACGGAATGTCCTGTTCTTCATATTAAAAACCCATCTGTCCATTCATTCTAGAAACATGTATTTATTATGGGGAAGCTGCAATTCTCAGTTTTTGAGACATAAAAATCTCTGCTATGAGGTGCAGAGTTGTTGGACTGGGACTCTGGAGGGAGCAGAGAGATAAGCAAAGGGTCTCTCGGTGCAAGAAGGAGAAAAAAGCTAAGTCTTTAGGAGGAGAAGGGAAGCAAGCGTCTCAGAGCAGTTCACACCTGAACTGAACAGCAAGAGTAGAGATGCTCACCAAGCAGAACTAGGAAAACATGACACACTAAGGAATGAAATGAGATGTGTGAAGAGAATGGTGTGAGAGAGCCTGGTGCAGGCCGAGATCTCTCCAATTCTGGTTTGACTGGAATGTGGGGGCATAAGGGATGTGGGGTGTAATGGGAGGTAAGTACGGCTCTTGATGAGGAATTTTGACTTTGTGGATCAATGTAGAGATGAGTTCTCAGCTGCTTTTAATCAAGGAAAATGGTATGAGCTAACACATTTAAAAGAGGTCTCCCTGGAGCAAGAAAGAGGTTTCCTGGAGTGAGAGACCTGAGCAGAGGCTCAAAGTGTGGCCAGAGGAAGGGGCATGAGGAAGGGGAAGGCACAGGATTGACAAGCAGTATTGAACATCTTGCTGCCATTTTAAAAACTTTAATACTTTAAACAATCCATTTGCTTGGGGAATTTTTTCTGTCAGCACTCAGAAGTCCAGTTGTGTAGCAGAGAAAGATGATGGTTGTGTTCATTCACAGTTGCCCTGTGTAACGTTTTTTAGATCAAAGAGGTGAAAATTTGAACAAGAGATAAAAAAATTGAACAAGAGATACGATAGAAAAATGTGATGGGCAGGGAGGAAGGGGAAGGGTCAAATATGCAAGACCTTCATGGATTGGAAAAGCATGTTTGTAGTGGTAATGAGGAAATTTAAAAACCAGAGAGATAGGCTGTAATAGAGAGTGGGATACTGAAGAATAACATTAAAGAGGCAGAACAATTCTAGGTGACGAGTCAATACTGTGTATAACCATAGTGGGAAATCTGTGCAATAGATACTTTAATAGATGCTTCTTTGGGTGTCTTACTCACCCCTATTCTTACCCCTGGAACCACAGTGGGTAGGATGGAGGATCCCGTGTCCATACTGATAATAGCCTATGGCACCCTTGACTAATTAGACTTATCAATTTCTCACTCCTGGTGATTAAATCTCAGAGTATCAGTCACTCTGTTTTGCTTGAACTCTGGCACTGTGGTGCATCATCATCTTTACCAGTGTCTAGTTCAGCAGAGATAACTGATGAGAGAGAGAGAGAGAGAGAGAGAGAGAGAGAGAGAGAGAGAGGCGCAGAAAGCAACAGAAATGAGAACCCTTATATCCACAAGAGATAAAATCTATTTTTCCCAATGGCTTTCCAGTTTGCAGTCCATTTCCTTGGATGTTCTTCCTACAATTGGTTTTCTTGAATTGGTCCCACATGATATTGTTCTTCAGACAAATAAGCTCACCCACATTCGTAAACTAAGCAGTTCAAATCTAAACATTATTAACTTACCAGATTGGCGAATGTGTTACCATCCAGTAATAGTCAGCTTTGGTGAGGAGATAGAGAAAAAGTAAAAGAAAAGGTAGAAAAAATATGACAGCCAAAGTTCTCTCATATTCATTTGGAAAGGGATATGTATGGGAACCATCTTTTTTGAAGGACAATTTAGCAACATATTGCAAACATTTCACATATGCATTCCTTTTGACATAGAGGTTCCATCTTACATATTTACATAATACACAAAATTTTCTGTGTATGTAATTCTATCCATTGTTATAGTTAAAAAAATGGAAATGTAATACAATGGATTATTGACTTGTTATGTGATGATAGTTTTATACAACGTAGTAATTTTACTACACAGCCCTCCAATGGAATGAGATAGATCTATATTTGCTGATATACAAGTATTTCTAAGAAATATTGAATGAAAAGGCAAGGTACCAAAGAGAGTACATACTCTAATTCCACTTCTGTACATTTTTAAACTCTATATTTATATATGCAGATATATTCATAATAGTTTCTGACTGGATACACAAGTTGATTAATTTAGAGAGAAGGACTTGAATGGGCTCAAGAAGAAAGGAAATTTTTATATTTCCATCTATGCCTCCTTTCTGTACTATTAGATTTTTGGGGTTTTTTGTGTGTGTGTGTTTGCGTTTGTTTGTTTGTTTGTTTGTTTTAATATGCCCATATGTTACTTTGGTTTAAATAATAAAATAAACTTGTTTTCTGAAACAAATCTAATATAGATCATTTACACCAGAGTTACTCAAAATACTGGCCTATGACAAGCTCAGGTATGTCAGTCAGAATGTAAAGCAACCCATTGCTTCTTCAGCAAAATAGTCTTCTTATGAAAAAGCAATGTCAGCTGAACTGAACAGTATGCTTAGTGATATAGCTGATTTACATTCCAAGGCAAGCTTCTTATTTCTCACTGGCCAGCAACAAATTGTTCTCATGTGGTTTTCAGGACACACTTTGAATAACACTGAGTTATACTGTAATATGATTTTAGGAGAAGTTCTCACCTCTGCCAAGTGTACTTGTATATTAAGGCTCTTTCTTTGCTTTGGAGAATAATGCATTTCAAGCATATGGTGAAGGTCTTTTCTTGGGCAGAATTCCTTTCTTAATACCCTGGTCCACACAAACACTCAGGAACCCAGGCTGACAGAAGCTCTATCATCTTTAACAAGTGGCTTTCATGGTAGCGTAGTGTGTCAGCATTGGCAGAAACTAGGACACCGTCCCACCGCGATGCAAAAGGGTCTGGAATATGCAGTCTGTACTGGACAGCTTCTTCCTAACAATATCACGCTATAAGAGGGGAGAGTGAATCTTTTGGTCATCTCTGTTACAACAATCTATATTATCTGCTCCAGTAGTGAAAAGCAAAACAAAAGAAATCAAATATTCTTTTCTCATATACACACTGATATAATGAAGGGGGGAGGGATTAGAATTCCAACCATTAACTTTGAAAACATCTTTTCATATACATAAGTGAAATGCCTTTCTCAACAAACTATGAATGGCAATTGACATTATAACACTTTCTAAAGTATATTTAACTTGACAAAATAGGGTAACATGCTAACTAGCTGGAGACTTAATGTGATTCAGTAACCTAACCTATTACTGTAGGTGCATTTTTTGGTTGCCTCCCCAGACTACTCTGCAAACAGCTTATTTACCCAAAGCGGGGGAATCCTGGAAACCATGCTTAAATTCTATAACCCAAGCTTTTGCCAATTGCCTGAGGTAAACCTGAACAACCTGGGCCAATCGGGAATATGAAACCTAGTTAAGTCTCTGCTGGGCTCTTAACCATGAAATGCTAAAGAGAAGTGCTGGGCCGGCCATGTACACATGGAGACAAAAAGTCAATCGGCAAAGGGGCAAGAGTAAAGGTAACTCACAGAGGGAAGTGGAAGTGAAAAGTATGTGGCCCCAGAGAGTGAGATTCACTGAGAAATTAGTATCTGCATTCTGATGGCTTCCCTGTCCTTGGTTCCAGTCCCCCTGAGGTCTCCTTGTACCCCTAGATCCTAATGATTAATTGCCCCTTAATTTTTTGTTTTCTGTTTTTTAACTTTTTTTAAAGATTTTTACTATTAATAAAAATATAGCTAACATGTAATATTATATTAGTTTCAGGGGAATACCATAGTTATTCAACATTTATATACCTAAAGAAGTGATCACCATGGTAAGTGTAGCAACAATCTGACACCATACCACTCTATCACAATATTATTGACTATATTCCCTATGCTTTACACTACACCCTCATGATTTATTTGTTTTATACCTGGAAATTTGGACCTCTTATTCACCTTCCCTCCCCCCCCTTTTAAATTTATCAATTACAGTTGACATTCAATATTATTTTATATTAATTTCAAGTGTACAACATAGTGGTTAGACATTTATATAATTTAAGAAGTGATCCCTGACTAGTCTAGTAACCACCTGGCACTATACATAGTTATTACCATATTATTGACTATATTCCCTAAGCTTTACTTTATATCCCCATGACTATTTTGTAACTATCAATTTGTATTTTTTAATCTCATCTTTTTCACCCTGCCCCAAACCCTTCCCATCTATCACCCGAACAAATCTAGTACCCATCTGACACCATACATAGTTATTACAATATTATTGACTATATTTCTTTTGCTGTACCCTGCATCCCCATGACTACTTTGTAATGAAGAATTTATGCTTCCTAATTCTTTCCCCCTTCTTCACCTACACCCCCAACCACCCCCCCCATTTGGCAACCATCAAAATGTTTTCTGTATGAGTTTGTTACAGTTTTGTTTGTTACTTTTGTTCTTATATTCCACATATAAGTGAAATAACATTGCATCTGTCTTTCTCTGTCTGATGTACTCCACTCAGCATAATAACCTCCAGGACATCCATGCCACCGCAGATAGCAAGAACCCATTCTCTTCCATGGTCAAGCAATATTCCATTTTATATACGTACCACCTACTCTGTTTGTATCCCTTCATTCATCAACAGACACCCAGGCTGCCTCCACATCTTGGCCATTGTAAACAATGCTTCAATGAACATATGGATGCACATGTCCCCTCGAAATAGCATTTTGAGTTTCTTTGGATAAATACCCTGAAGTGGAATTACTGGGTCATTCATTGTCTCTTCTTATAGCCTTTGTTTTAAAGTCGATTTTCTCTGGTATAAGTATTGCTATCCCAGGTTTTGTTTACTTTTTGTGTTTCCATTTTCATGAAATATCTTTTCCCATGCCTTTGCTTTTAGTGTGTGTGTCTTTCAATCTGCAATGAGTCCCTTGTAGACAGCATATAAGACATCTGGACTTTAAAATGCATGAGCTTGTCTAACCTGCATAGGATTTTTCATCTTGTTGCTCTTCACCAACTGTAGATACACAATAAAAAGTTCTCAGAGCATTTTGCCTTAATGGTAGCCAACCTAAAATTGCTGATTTTGATCCTGAAACCATAACACCAAATAGCTTTACTTCTTGGGCCCACATTTACAAAGGAACACAATTGTGTAAAGAGCAATAATTTCAATTTAGTCACGGTCAAGAACCAATTCTTTTATAAATTTTTTTTTTCTTTTTTATTTATTTACTTTTTATTTTATTATATAAAATTTTAAAGTACTAAAAATATTTTTATTTAATCTACTTGCCTATCCAGGTGAGCACTGCCCTTCTATGTGATTCCACAGGAAATACATTTATACTTACACCAAAGATGCATCCAGTGATCAAAATGAATAACAGGCTCAGGATTCTACAGAATAGATAAAGTCCTCCAGTAAAAAGTATTTTCTCTGTATTTTACCTGGCTGAGCTCTTTGATCCTTTCCTACTCTGAATTTCCAGTGGGCCCTTCTGTGGCCTGCGGGACCCTGAGAAGGCAGCCGTGAGCAGTGGCTTAGATACGTCTGAAAAAAGGGCCCCAAGAGGAGGTTTCATTGGCCTCTCTGCTGGTTCCTAGCTTGAGATTAAGGTGTTAACATGTGAGTTTGGGAAGAAGGCTCATCAGAAAAAGAGTTTTTAAACAGCATTATGAGAAGATGAGCTCAATTCATGCTAATCCTGTCCAGATAGTCCCATTTCTCCCCAGTCAGGAACATTATGGTATTTAAATGTCTTTTGCAAAAAAATTCAAGTTCATGTTAAAATTTAGAGGAAATCAGAGGCTTCTGGGTAAGGCAAGATCCAGAAAAATCAGTCCACTTTAGACAATAGCTCATTCATTTTCATGAAATAACAAGATAATGGTTGTTCAGGGTTCTTTGCCTACGTGACTTTAAAAAAAAGAAGAAGAAGAAAAAGAAGAAAGAAATACTCATCAGTCAAGGAGGAAGAGTTCTTTTTTTTTGCAGTGAGTTTTTATATAAATAAAATCTAGCCCGTTTCTATAGTTCCCACCTTACTCCCATCTCTTGCTTCTCACTCTGTCTCTTTGCCTCTTCTCTCTCTCTGTCCTCTGTCTCATCTTACTTAAATCAATTTGTGCATTTATCTCTTCCTTTTACATCTTGTGTGATGCTGTCTCTCTTATACCTGCAGACACATAGAGGATATTATATGCAAATCAGACTTGTTTATTCTTATGAAAACTTGAATAAGAGACTGTCATTTGCTGTCAGTCTCATTCTAAGTGACATTGATTCTGGATTCCTAATGTTTTCCTCCTGTAAAAAATGATCTTCTCAAATCTCTAGTACTTTATACATTATTGCTCTGTACAGTGACCTGCATCCCCATGACTACTTTGTAACAATGAATTTGTGCTTCTTAATCCCTTCCCCCTTTTTCACCTACACCCCCAACCACCCTCGCATCTGGCAACCATCAAAATGTTTTAATAGTTTTAGATCTTATAGCAAATCTCCTATTGACCACTTAAATGTGGTGGTTATGTGCTTAATAATTAACTGTTTTCTTATTTAGATATTTTTTAAAACATCCTAACCATTTTTCATTGTGTAGTTTTAGAGGATTTCGGGGTATGTATCAAGAGAGATTTGGATTCAGAGTTTACTCTCCCAACATATTGCTAAACAGGAAATCCTTGTTCACAATCCTATTACTCTTGTTACCTGTTCTATTAATTCATGCTGTTTGTTTTGTTTTTTAACTTCTCTGAGTCTCAGTTTCTTAATCTTGGAAATCAAGGATATTTGACTATATAGTTCATAATGTCCCTTTCAATGCTGAATTCCTTGTCACTTTGTTAATAAATCAGCAGTTTTTCCTTGTTACAAACATCTTTAGAATTCTCTACAGAGAACTAAGAATACGTGCTAAGATTGTGATTCACTGTCAACTAATTTCTCTAAGCACCAGTTTTCACATAGGTAGAATTAGATGTTTTTTAGACCTTTTTAAGACCTATGATGCTGCTATACATGTGATAGATTCTTGCTGTCATTTCAATTTAAGATTATTTTTTTGCTACAGATGAATTTATATGTTTTCTGTTGTCAGAAGCCCAAAACTCCAACTTCATTGTCCAAAAATTACAACATGCCAAATACTGTAGCTAAAGAAAGCATCTACTTCCTTTCAAATGAATTTTGTTCTCTATTATCCTCAAATGCCTTGCTTGGAGAGTTTTCATTTGTAGGTGTGAGCAGAATGCAAGATTTAAATTCAATTCACAGTACAATCTCCCATTCCATGCTGGTACGTTTTCAGATTCTTGGTTACAAATTAATCCACTCACTTCCCAATCTGTTCGCAGAAGCCATGAGTAAAGAAAAAATTATTCTCTCCTGTAGGCATTTCTGTCCGAGGATTAGGAACTGTTTTTGAGGGACTGGAGTGGGAGAAAATGGTGCCAGAGAGGCATCCACGGGGGCCAAAGTGGACAAGCTGTCCAGAGACTGTAGCAATTTTTGCAAGAATCACCTGCTCACCTGTGCTCTAATGGAGCAGCTTTAAATAAGCAGATTCTGTTGGTGCCCGAAGCCAACGTAGTTTCCAATCTTCTACACCCCAGGCAACATAGCCAGTGCAGCATGAGTACACATGTTCTCACACTGGGAACTGTGGCTACTTGGTTCATTTCTGTCTCTAAGGCCAGAACTTCTTTCTGGGACCAGGATTATGGTGTTTTCTCATCAAATGAAAGCAGCCACGTACAAGGTTAATGGTGCCCTAAAGATGTGCAGTGCACAACCTTTGCAACTGTAAACAACTGCTTTCTGGAGTACTTCTCATCATCTGGTTCAGGAGAACTTTTGGTTCCCACGTGTAGCTTTGATCAGTCCAGCACTACTCAGACTAATAAATGTTCAGAAATACGTTTCTAACTAAGGAAACTCCTAATGTCTTTCAAAAATCACATAACAGATGCTATTCAATGAAAATGGTTGCCATTTCTTTTTGAACTACTGCTTTCCTGTGTCGGGTATGAACTCAGCAGCTAAGAAGGCCAAAAAAAATGATGGTGATTTCTGAGAAACAATTAAGAAAATAGAGATGTCAGATTAAATAAACTGAAGAATGGATTGAATAACTGATATTATTTTAAAAATAGTTATTTAAGGTAAGTACTAAAGAAGTAGAAATGGGTTTCAATTTCATCTAGTGGAATTTATTTTACTTTAAATTTCCAGTTAAGCTGTGAAAAAGTCCCCCAAGAACACTTGTAGGGATATCAGTCTGATTCTTCCTTTAAAAAGCCAATGAGATCTAAACAGTTTTAAAACTTGTATGTACATTACCTCCGTGTTCCACTTGAAGGGCTAAACTCTTGGGCCAGAAATAGTCTTTCCTCAATCAAATTTCAAAACCACTATTTATGTATGTATGTATATATTTATTCATTTTGCTATGTTCTAGTTTCAGGAGAGAGGGGCACATTATCAAAGAATCATACTGACGCTTTTCAGAGGAAGTTTGGGGCTGGTACACATCGAGTTTACTTCCCTACCACATCAAAAGATAAAGATGACTGAACACTTTTGAAAACAATGATGTTACAGCAAATGAGGGTCTCAAACCTCCACAAACCATTTAATTATCTCATTTAACCATTCTTTTTTCCAAGCAGGAGAAGAAAAAGGTATTATTCAGAATGATTTCAATCATAAGAAAAAAAAAGTTTCTAGCTGACTCCCGAGTTATTTACTACTTCCAAGTGACTTTCCTTGGAAAATGCAAACCTGATGATGTTATATTATTATAGAAATGAGACCGACAGCCTCTGATTTGAAACTGGTTTATGGAAAGCCTGAATTGGAAAAGTTAGATGAACTACTAGATGATGTTAAAACAAATTCTAACTTCCACGGCTAAAAGCCTTTTTAAAAGAAAGGGTTTATTAGGCCATTGCTAGCAAAAAAAGACCAGGCTTGATGTATGGCGTCTATACCACTGGAGCACGATTATGTAGGAAAGACAATATGTCTGTTGTCCTGGAATTTTGCAAGCATTTTTATATATCAAGTAGAGAGGAGAAAGATGCAAGCTGTTCTGAAAGGATTTACATTAGCTGCAGACAAAGGGGATTGGGAGAAGGTGAAACGGGGCTAGTTCTGGAGTAGGAACAGCATAGGAAGAAGTGTCCGTTCCTGTGGATTAGCTGTCAGCAGCAGAGTGGAAAGTTTGTGTATTAATAAGAAGGGGAGGCTTCTGAGGTTCTATGGCACCTGGCTGTCCTCTCTTTTGGGTAATTGCGGAAATAGCCACCTGAAAATGAATCCTGAATTCCCACAGATATACAGGAATGTGAGCCGTCTTTTGTCAGAGCTGGTTCACAGCTATTAACAGGCTAACTGTTCTGTCTCTTTCACTCTCCAGCCACTGTAATTTTAAGTTAGAACATCTCAGAATTCTTTGTTGTCTATTATTTTTTGAGGTTTGTTCGAGAATCTCAGAAATTTCCCCCTCATGGAGATGTAGGTTTTCTACACCTGAAGAATACCCAGTCTTCTATATACTCCTGGACACATTCTCAGAATTGCAAAAGATATCTGCTTTCTGAAGAAGTTCCCTCAGCCACTCCACAAACCAGCAAACTGAATACACCAAAGCCAGCATTGAGTATTCTAGCCTACCTGAGTTTGTATCCTCACTCTCTGCTTCTTCATCCTGCTTTATTTGTCTTCATAGCACTTATCATTGCCTGACATGATTTTAACTATTTTTTTTGTTACCTGTCTCCCAACTTTGAATGCAAATTCCAGGAAAGCACGGATTTTTGACAGTTTTGTCTATTGCTATAAACCGAGGACTTAGAACAGTGCAGGATACATAGAAGTGACTCAATAAATACTTTTTGAGTAAACAAATAAATAAATTTTGGTAAATTCCACTAGTGAATTGGCCCTTATTTGGCTTTACTATATGTCTAGGAAGAATCAGAATGCTTACTGAGGGACTCAGTTTTTGATGGCACTCTGAGTTATTAAGTAAATGCCAGTGAACACTTAAGTTATTTTTAATATGAAAAAATATTTTCCATTTTTTAAAGTTTTTGATAATTCTTTGCTTTTGGTTGATTTTCCCCCCCTATCATATTTATGTGCCTAGGCGCTAATTGAGAGATCTGAATCCTGAATACCAAACTACAAATTCATCTCAGTCAAATATTTTATTGCACTCAGGGGATTAGCAGAGATAAGACAATCCATCACCAAAAAGGAGCCATTCAGCAAATCTAGGCTATGAGTGTGCAATGAAATTTTTCGACAGGATATTAACAATGTTTTTTGTAAAATACAAAGTTCTATTAAAATTAGCAAGATGGAACCTCTGACACTCATTTTGACAGGTGTAATGAACATCCTTTCCTTAACTGATATTTATTTGGGATGAAATTTAATTTATCAACTTTATTCACTATTCACTATTTTTAATTAGGTTGGTGAAAAAGTAATTGCAGTTTTTGCAATTATTTTAACCTTTTAAACTTCAATTACTTTTGTACCAAACTAATAAAAAGTAATTTTATGGTTGTGAGGATTAATAAACTGAAACCTCATTTGACTTGAACTTGGGAGGGCCTGTAGGGAGAGCTTTCATGCCCTATCACTCATCATCAGTTACCCCAAGCAGAAAGAGACATACCTTCCATCTCCAACAGCAAGATGTTTTCCTATTCTACTCCAGCAGGAAGAAGGAAGTTCTTCTCACCAGGCAACCCAATGAAAGACTGTTACAACCCAGCCAATAAAAAGCCACCACATTCAAAGTTCCAGTTTCTTCCAATGGACTCTTTGTTTACAACAGCCCCTCTGACCACCCCCTGTCCTATATAAAAGAACTGTTCCTCTCCTTTGCTCTCTGGACTTGAGCATGGTTCACCATTAGACCACATGTTTAACATTGCCATTCTTTGTTGTTCCCAAATGAACCCACTTTGCTAGAGTAATATTTGGCTATTTGTTTAAGGTCAACATAGTGAAACATAGTGAGCATATCCAAAAGTACATAAAACATAAATTAGCAGCTTATTGAAAAACAAAAGGAAAAAAAAATCTCTGTAAACTCCACTCAGGTAAAAAATATAATATTACAAGCATCTCCCAGAAATTCCTTTGTCCTTTCTCTACCCTTCCCACTCCAGTAGAAACCAATCTTGAATTTTCTTAAACCACTTTGTTGATTTTTCATTAAGGTTTTACTACCAAATTATATATCCCTAAACAATATAACTTAATTTGCCAGATTTTGAACATTTATAAATGGAATCATGTAGTATATATTCTTTTATACCTTCACAATTCATTAATAGTTTTGTGTGGATACGTAATTGAATCTATAACTTATACAATGGAAAATATACAACATTTGATAGATATTTGGATTGTTTCCAGTTTTGGTCTACAAGTAACCATGCTGCAGTGGATATTTTTGAACAGGTATCACAGTTTACATAAACATGCATTTTTGTAGGGTGTATATCTGGTGGTAAAATTGCTGATCGTGGGGCATTATTAATACAATCAGTTTATAGATACCCTTAAACATTTGTCCAAAGTTGAACTAACTTGTACTTCTACCAGTGAGAAAATATTCCCATTTGCAGATTAAAGACTTCTTAAAATTTGTCAGTATACTAAATGTACAGTGAGATCTCATTGTGGTTTTTATTTACATTTCCCTGATGGCTAATGAGTGTGGACGTAAAAAAGGGGGAGTTCTATGAAAAGTAGTATTACAGGCTGATCTGATCATAAATTCCTAAATGGCCAGGTAATGGTGGGTAGTCATGCCCCAGAGATATAACTTCTTTGGTAAAAGGCTTATCCTTGCCTTAAGCAATCTCTGTCCTTGTTTCTGTGCTTCTAGGTCAGTGCCTCCTTGAAATGCCTCTTTTCAGAGCCCTCTTTCTAAAGGGTGACCACTCTCAAGAAAGCACGTAATATGGTTAACTATCCTGTAATCCAATCCTGCTTTCCTTTCTCTCATAATTTTCCTTACATTCCCTCCTTAATTCCAAATGCGGAAAAGAACCTGCAAACTGTGATTTCTTGGAAGTGTTTTTATCTGTGTGGAGATTTTGCTTCCAGGCATATCCTCTGTTTCTCTCAACTAAAGTCTTATAAACAATCTCTACAGATTTGGACATTTTTTACTTCAACAGAGTTGATTACTTACTTATATGTTTATTGGACATTTGATTTTCTTTTGTGAAGTGAGTTTTTCCCATTTTTCCTTCTTTGTTTTTAATTGATTCTGGGTCAATGTAGTCTAGATGCCCACCTGTAGACAATTGTGTGTGCATACATATTGAGTCTCCCTCTCTAGGTAGCCATTTATTTCAGTCTTTTGAAATTTCTTTTATTAAATATGTATGAATTCCTACAAAGAGGACTCATACATCTCTTAATTTTATTAATAGTCCTTAATATTTTTGTTAGTATAAAATCTTTTCATAAATTTAATTTTCTAACATTTATGGCTAATGTAGAAACATTCAATGATGTGTATTTAGCAACTTGATAAATTCTCTTCAAACTAAAATTTTAACTGCAGATTTATTTGAATTTTTTTCTTTTAAAATTATATAACATTAAAAAAATAACATTTTCTTACAAATTCTTAGAGCTATATATTTTTTTCTTCCTTTACTACAGTTGCCAAGACTCTCAATATCCAGATAAATGAAAGTGGTAATAGTGGCATCCTTCATTTCTATCTCAAAATATACTCAAAGTACAATGTTTCCTGTAGGTATTTTTGTAGTTACTCTTCCCAACTTGAGGAACTTTTCTTTTTTCTAATTTTAAAGTTTTTAGTCATGAATGGATGTTGAATTCTGTCAAATGCTTTTTATGCAATTCTAATTTTCTTCCTCTAATATCTTAATATGGAAAATTATATTGATTTTTGAATGTCAAAGCAATCTTGAGTTTCTTGGATTAAATTAATTTAGTCATACATATTACTCCTTTTATAAATTGCTATATTTATTTATTAATTTTCAAATGATTCTTTATCCATTTTCAATGCTGAGGTTGGCTTATATAATTTTGCTTCCCTGGTTTTAGTATCAATGTTATGTTATCAGAAAATGACTTGGGGAGTCTGCCCTGTTGTTATACTACTTGGAATAGTTTTGATAATATTAAAGCCATTTGAACTTGAAGTTTTCTTCATGGTAAGATTTTGAGTACTGTTTCTTTAATAGTTGTAGATGAGTTATTTAAGGTTTGTTTCTTTATTTATTTATTTGGCTTGTTGTGTCAGTTTTGGCAAGTTATATCAACTTAATTATCTTTTAACAGGACCAACTTTTGGCTCTCTTGATCCTCTGTATTGTATGCTTTGATTCTATTTCAAGAAATTCTGCTCTTATCTTTATTTTTTCCTTCTTTTTGCTTTCCTAGTCTTAATTTGTTCTTTCTATAACTTCTTGAGATTGTTGCTTACTTCACCTATTATCAACACTTCCTCTTGTCTGATAATTGTATTTTAAATAAAAAATATTCTAGGTAATGATTTAGCAGCATCTCACAAATTATGAAATCTTATATTTTAATTATCATTCAATTTGAAATATTGTCTAATCCTTAGTTTCTTCTTTGAACCATATGTTATTTACATGATTAGTTCTTAATTTCCAAACATGGATTTTTTTTCTAGTTTTATGGTTGTTTTGCATTTCAAACATAATTGCCTTATAATCAGGAGGCAAAGTCTGTAATATTTCAATCCTTTAAATGTGTTGAGATGTGCTTTATGGCCATTTTTTTTTTTTTACATATCAGTATGTGCTTGAAAATACTGTGAATTCTGCAGTTAGTTGTATGAAAGAAGGAAGGAAGGAAGGAAGGAAGGAAGGAAGGAAGGAAGGAAGGAAGGAAGGAAGGAAGAAAGAAAGACTATATCCTAATGCCATGTAATACTATTGAAGCAAAAAAATTGAGTTACCTGAACAGGACTAAAATCTCTCTTGTTCTTCCCATGCTCTATATGTTGCTAGATTTTTTTAAAGCAGTTGTTGGTGAGATAGAAAAGAAAGGGCTAGTTGTGTCTGCATATGGGTCTTTCAACTTTGCTCAGCTGAAAGGACCATAGCAGTGTGGCTATGTCCAATTTTTGTTTTATTTTTTTTTCCGTAATCCAAGAGACAGCATATTTTTAGAATTTCAAACGTCAATAAATAAATAATGCATCTGGGAAAGAAAAGTTTGCTGTTAGTAACACACACCCACTAATCTATAATGCATAGCTATAAATTCAATGCTGTTTCTTAGAAAGGAATCTCAAAAGGTAATAAATCACTATATTTTTTTTAACCTAGGTATTCATTTTGAGCATAACACTACTGCAGTTGGAGTCAGTTTTCCTTTCCACTTGTTCCATGGAACATTCTAAAGTATCTTTTATAGGAAAAGTAATTTCATTTTGTATTAACCTACCTAGAACACAATGGTGTCGAAACAGTGGGGGTGCCAGATCGAAGAAAAGCCAAGGAAATAGGACACCAACCCCCAAACACTGAATTTCCAGGGAATTTATGCAACTAGAAATGCATAAGATCAGTTCACATGACACTGTTGATGTCCAGATAGCATGAAGCATTGCGACAGAATGAGTCTTCTTTTGAGTCTTGTTTTAAGTTGTCCAGGTCGGAGTCTCTGACACTGTGGCTCTATTTATTGTTGTTTTCTATTAATATTGAATGAAAGGGCTTGAACAATATACACTGAGGATGGTAGTGATATTCGAGAGGTGGAAACAAAGAAGCTGAGTGGAAATGACTATTCCTATCCCTTCCCTTGGTGACTGTGTGACCTTGCACAAGGGACTTCACTCTTGTAGCCTCAGTTTTCCCATCTGTGAAATTAGAAAATCATACAAACATTGCAAGGTTGCTGTTGAGAGTTACATGTGATTAGTCCTACGTGTGACTACATACTGTATACACACATGTGTGCACGCTTTGGAGATTTAATTATTTCTGTGATTATTAGATTAGTATTAGCTTCTGGAGAAAGCAGAACCTGTAACACAGGGGGAGGGACTTCCTGGTATTAGGAGGCAAATGGATCGAGGCTTTTAAATGCAGCCAAGTCTCTCTTTATGGCCGTTTCCCAAAAGCAACAATTTCCATTTAAATCTTTGGCAATATAACAAGATGAAGTGCTTTTCAGATGACAGGGTCCACTCCAAGACACAAGTGGCTTTTACACAGAAAATAACTGGATAATGAAAACAGTATCCTAAGCCTCCTGTCAGACATTATCCTTTTCCACTGTGATTCGTTTTACTTCAGGTACAGACATCTCTGTGTCATTGTGTGGTCTGGTTCCTTTTAGATATCCTTTCAAATAGAAAGGAAAATAATTTTTCAGCTTTTCTCAAACAGGAAAAGCAAAATGCAACTAATTTATTTACGATTCTTTTTCGTTCAACTCAGTAAGTGTATTTTTTTGAGCTTTATTCCAGAAAAAACTATGGTTCTTTTTACCAGAAGGATTTAAGAAGGGAGTACTTGTTGAATGCCATAAAATAAGCCATTGTGTTACTTAGAATAAGCCACCAAGTTGTCTCTCTCTAACATTCTAGCATAGAAAAAAAAAAAGGGTAGTAATAATTTGTTTCTTCTTTAGGCAAAAAGAAATAAAAAGACAATACAGTACCATCACAGTAATAATAATAGCCAATATTTATTCATAACTGTCTCTGAGCTAAATACTATTCCAAGCACTTCACATATAACTAATAATGTTTAGTCTCATTATAACCCTATATAGAAGCTTCTAATTCTATCCCCATTTTCAGATGAGAAAAATGGAGGCATGGAGAGGTTATAAAACTTGCCTAAAGTCGCAGAACCTTGCAGCTTTTCCAGTAAAATGACAGACATAAGTTCTCATCCCCAATACCAAACACTTAGTGGATCAGCAGAGATACAAAACTTTTAGTGTGATAACTATTCTAAAGTTTGTCTAAGTAAAATATGTTTTGCCTGTCTTAACTAAAGCCAGGAGTATGGTACTTTTGTGATAAGAAAACATAGTTCTTTGTAAACATCATGACATACAGAGGGTATACTTCTTTTTTTAATATTTTAAGATTTTTTATTAATATACAGCTAACATACAATATTATATTAGTTTCAGGTGTACATCATAGTTATCTAACAGTACCCACCTAGCACTATGCAGTGTTATTACTACATTATTGATTTTATTCCCTATGCTAAAGAAGTGATCACCGAGAAAAGTCCAATATGGTTGCTGTACTTTTCAGAGGGTATGCTTCTTATAGTTATTCAACAATAACTTCAATGTGGTCCATCCTTTGAGTTCTAAGGCTTTATTTTGCATACTTTCTCATAAGCTTTCTTCTTCTAGAAATCTTAGCTCAAACTGACTTGCCCGTGTCTCAGAAATCCTCATCCATATTCTTAGAATCTCCACCAAGTTAATTTCAGCTGCGCTTCGTAACATACTTGCAGCAACCTCGCCTCCCTATGACACACGTATCTAACTTGAGGTTGTTTGACTTCTGCGGAGCACGTAGTACAAACAAGCCTGCCAGGACAGGGAAGAATCGAAATTGATGCTACCTCACTTGAGTTTCTCTTTCTCACTTGAGTTCCCTCTCACATTCTGCCGTCAGAGTAATCTCTCTTGAGTATCAGGCAGCTTTATTGATTTCCATTTTTTCTACCACAAAACAATGAATGTATCACCCTCTTTCCCAGGCCTCCTTGATCACGTTGTGACATCCAACTTTGCCCGCACATCTCTAGTTAAGCTGCAGTACTGTTGTAGGCCCTCTTTTCAGGTGTTTTGCCTTGATTGTTCATTATTTTCCATAAATATTTCTTGAGCACCAACTAGATACCAGACGTAGAGCAAGACACTTGTCAGAAATGACTGCCTCTCTGTTTATTTTTCACCCATATTTCAAACCCCACTTATCTCATTCTTCCCATTAATACTACTTGGACTTTTTCAGAACTCATTATTTTTTCATTAATTCTGTCTCCTCTATTAGGTAAGAGGTAGCTGCTCATAAGCTTTAGACCTCCGTATCTTCCCAAAGTGCTTAACATCATGCTGAGTAGATGCTAACTGAGCAAAAAGCCCCTCTTAATAGAGTAATTTCAGTGAAATCCTTAGCCTTAGTAGAACTTCAGTCCAATGAAGTTTTCCAACCTTTGCTTAGAAAGTGCTGATGAATGGCTCGGAAACTGATGAATTGTTGTTGCCATCTGTGCAGATGTAAGTGAGGAACATGAAGTCACTTTTGCTCTTTAAAACGTATGTTGTTGATATGTGTCTGAGGCCAGCGGGGGTGGGACGTGAGGAGAGGAAAAGAACGTAATTTCATCTTATACAACCTGGTCCAAATCCCTTGGCTTGCTACCTTCGTATCTTTCTACCAGCACAAAGCTTTTTTGGTATATCGTGGTTTCCATGCCTCTGAAGTTTCTAAGCATAATTTTGAGTGTGCTTTCTATTAGAGCTAGGAATTAACCCAGCTCTCAGGTCACTGCCTTGTACTATAAGATCATACTTTGTAAAATTCTTATATTTATGCAAGCTCAAACCTAGCAACGTACACATGGGACTTTCTTCACTAATTTTGCAATATCTCTAGCCATTTCCAACATATTATCATATTGTAAGTAGCTTGGCTTACTCATTTAATCAAAAGCCCACTTAGTTAATTTTACTTTTTAATCAAGTTCAATTTGCAGCACAATTGTTATGAATTTTCAATTTATTTTTATACCTATTTTTATAGCTGCCACTTCCACAATGTGGCAAGCTTTTTTCCTTAACTTTAAAAACATCATTTCTGAAAGAAAGCTGTTCTAAAATCTGGCTTTTTCAGCAAACTGAACACCCACACAGTGAAGATAGAATGACAGAAGTTAGAGGTGAAAAAGATGCATAAGGTCACCCTGCCTCTTTTTTAAGCAAACACATAGATGTGTGCACAGTAATGTTTGAGTTTATATAACTTAGCATTTTAACTAGAAAACATTGACACCCCCCCCATTATATATTCTCTTATCGGTGAGTTTTGCTAGAACCATGTGAGCTTTGCTGTTAGTTCCATTTGAAATCAATTTGTATCTTTATGGTAAAATGTGAGTCTGATTCCAAATTTATTTTCCTTTTAAAGGATAATAATAACTTTATTTTTACCTTCCCCCTCATTTGGGGGAGTAGCATTCTCCTTATCTATTGAAACAAACCACCTCAAAACCTTAATCATTTAAAATAACAGCAATCATTTGTTTTTATCTCTCATTGTTTGGTAGGGGAACTGGTCTCAGCAAGGCAACTCTTGTCCAGGGTCACTTACACAGATGCAGTCAGAGGGTGGTAGCAGCCAGAGTCTTCTCAAAGGCTTTCTCACTTACTGGGCTGTTGGCTGGAATCTCAGCTGGGATTTCTAGCCAGAACACCTATAAGTGGCCTCTCTAATAGCCTGGGTTTCCCTCATGGCATGACGACTTGAAGCCAAGGCAAGTAGTCCAACATAGATGCTATACTGCCTTATATGACTTAGCCCCTGATGTTACATAGCATCGCTTCACCAAACAGTCACAAAGGAACACCCAGGTAGAAGGAGAATGGATTGAGGGTGAGGAGTCGAGCAGGTGGGGAAATCGATTCACCTCTGGATCAGAAGAGTGGCAAGAACATGTGGAATGAGAGCTATTGTTACTGTCATCTTTGGAAAATATGATCTTCCAGAAGTAGTTATATAGTTAACTACTAATTTTTGCAAATGGATAGGGAATTAAAGGTTTCAGTTTAGACACTGCTTTCAATTCTGTTCACACCAAACAAACCATACAGACACCACTAATAGATCTAGCAACATGCATAGCTCTTCACTTATCTTGTCTGAATACTTCCTGCCCACTCCATTCAAGTTAGATCAAATCGGTGGGAGAAAAAAAAAAAATAGGCAAAGGTCTTGCTAATTCATTATCTGTACACCTTATCTTTGAACAGCTTGCTCTAATCATATATTCAATGAGTCTGGGCTGTTCTACTTGCTGTGTGACCTTGAGCACCAAATGACTTCCCTGGGCTTCACTGGGGTTAAGTTGCCCCCAAGTTCTCTTTTAACTCTAATGCTTTAGCATTCTAACTCTTAACATTTGCAGGTCTGAAACTCTATTTTCATCTGCTAAATAAGCATCATTATCAATATCACCAGATAATTATCCTAATGAACGTTGAGTGCTTATTTTTCTGTTTTGAACCCCCATGGAAAACCATGAAATCAATTCCTATCATATGCTCCCTCTTCACAAATAAGATAAAAGGATTATGTTTCCACTTGGAGTAGAGTTTACCTAAATTACACATATTATCTTTCCTTTTAGAATAGTTTTTCAAGCTTCAGAAGTTTTCCCATGAAAATCACACTGTTCAGACAACGTGGCCTAACGAGGCTTGTTGAAAACATCTTTCTCTATCAAACATGAATCTGTGGTAACATGATGAAACACAAAATATGAATTTTGTCAGAAGCATGGAACTCACTTGGAAAACTAGTTATTAGTCTGTGGGACTTTCACAACACAGCAATAACTGTGAATTTACAAACGAATGTGAAACCCAAATCTCCAAAACAGCCACTGAAGCAATTGAAACCAATGCCCAGCAGAAGGGGCAAAGCAGTGGCTAACAGTGTCTGTAATGTCACTCAGCAGTAATGTTTTATTACTTGGTGCAGTCACTCTGAATAAAATAGTTGGTTAAATATAGAGAAGTGCTTCTCTTTCCTTATCAAGTGCAACTTTCAGAGTTTAATTCACACTTTCCTGCATCCCCTAAGAGCGTTTCTCTATCTTCCCAATCAAGTGGTTTACTCTATCTCGCTGTTAGCAAGGTGATTGTTTTTCTCCACTCCTATCATTTTCTCTCTCCCATTTTGACCTTTAAAATCAATACATGCTTCTCCCATCTTTGATACAATAAACTATCATCTCTAACACATTTTTCTGTTTACTACTACGTCTAAATCCAAATTACAATCATAGGTGAAATCCTCTGTGAAGGCCTCCGTTTATATGCATGGCTCTACCTATAAGAACATGTACCAACAAACATACAACTAGATATCGGGGAAATCTTGCTTATCTCCCCTATCTTTATTCATTGTCTTTTGCTAGTTCTAGCATCAGTCTTAACTGTGCCTTCAAACTGACTTATGGGAGCCAAGCCAAGAATGACCGAGGAGCTCTTCAGCCTGGGTCTCCGGAAGCTGCAGGTCAAGGCAAAGAGCACTGCAGGAGGGCCACAAGAAGACGGTGAGAATGCCGGGTATCCAGTCTCCCCCACCTTCAAATCATCTGCTCATAAGGGAGAAAGTCAAAGGATTTCCTGGCATTTCTCTCCATCTTCATGTGTCAGCACTCCATGTAAGCACATTTCTAGTAGCAGCTTGAGACTTAGGGGACAAAAATGACCCACACTGAAAATGCCACTGTGCTCATCACAGCCTGTCATCCAAATTAACATTTGGAAAGTGGTGGGACCCAACACCCAATTGATAAATTCTGTTTACTAAATGATCTCATCCAGAAATATCTGGCCCCGGAAAGAAGGAGAAGGAATGTTGCTGCTCTAACACTTACAACAGGCCTCGTGCTGTTTAGGAAGGCAACCCACCAGAGGGGCAAACACTGCAGGGTCCTGCGAAAGGTCATTTAGACAACCTCACCCACCACTGCAGCCCTAAAGCTGCTTTTGTCCTTTATTGGAAGAAAGTTCTTATGTATTAAGCAGCCCATTAGGGAAAGTAACAGTTTCCTCTCTTCTTACCTGCCCCTTAAAGTAAAAATGCTATTTTTGACATTTAGAAAAAAAAAACAGACTGAAAATTATAAAAATCAGCGTTGTTCTTATGCTTCTTTCCTATCATTCCTCCCAAACTAGTCTTTTCTTTTAATGTCCAAAGAGAATACAGCAATGTAACTGGATTAAAACTGTGTTCCTAAAATGTGAAGAGAATATTTACAGTGTGAGAATATTCTGTCAAAAAGATAATAATAATAATAATAATAATAATAATAATATACACAATTTCCCTAAGAAGCATGGCTAACATAAAAACAAGAAAAGAAAATTAGAGTAAAGACATATACACAGCCTACACTGACTCTAACTAAAATGGAAATCAAAGCATATTGGAAAGAACTGATAGGTCTAGCTGAGAGATTTCTTTTTCTTATCATCAGATGCCTAGTAGCAGGGAAATGGGCATGAAAAGGCATTTAGGAGCCTTGGGAATCAGCTGTATTTCTTAATTGTCTCTTCTCCTATACAACAAAACACTGTATCACCAACATATGTGTCTTGAGAGTGTGTGTGTGGGTGTGTGTGTGCACATGTGCGTGCACGTGCATGTAAATATTTATGCAGAATTCTTAAATAATTGAAATTGAATTAAAATTCTAATGGATCTAATGTGACCAAAACTTCAAGACACAAATATGATGTTGAAGGTGGGGAACTAAGCTTTTGGCCTCACCTCCTTGGCAACTTGGGGTATTTCTGTGCTGCCCACCCACTCAATCCTGTGCCATGAACTAAATGAATGCTTTGTTCCTCCGAATTACAGGTCCTGCCTTGAGGTAGCCAATGAGAGGCAGCTGTGCTCCTGGTCAAACACACACTCACTCACAGACTCAAGCACACACAAACCAGTTGTGTTTGTGGGTGGTATGGGGGCAGGGTATCAACTCACATATCACTACAGTACTTTTCTTCCTAGTACTAAGAACACTTTGTGCAAACTTTAAGATGAAGTGATTAAGTAGGGAATAATGTTTACTTTCAAAAATGTGAAAATGGCCAAAGTTTATGTTCTTGAATGGATCTGCATATTTGGCTAAAACAACTATGGTCTGGTAGATGTCTCAATAGTCTGTGTTAGGATGGTGGTGGGAGAGCTGCTCCTATGAGGCAATTACACCAGAATGACCATCCTAATCACCCAGAATTCAAATCAAAGTTGACAAAATTTTATTAAATCAAACTTATTAAATAACTGTATGTTCTGGCCTGTGTCTACAAAATTGCTGTCACATCAATTTTTAAGATCCAAATGTTCTCGCTGATGTGTCAGCATCTTCAGAGGGTCCAACAATTAATTGTCAGAGTCTCCAAAAGGAGGCTGGACGTGAAACCAAAACTAGTCTGTCAGCTGCAGCCCATGTTCAATGTCTTCCATCTTGTTCTTTATCACCAGCTCCCACTTGTCCATTGTGTTTGGCCTTGAATTTCCATGGAAACTCACAGATGTTGTTCACTGTGCCCATTGTGAGAACACCATTGTCATGCGGGGAAGCCTGCGGGGGCCTCTGCTCCCACTCCCCACATAAGAACGCAGGATATGGTGAGGCCAAAAAGGAACACCCACGGAGCCATAGGTAGGGGAGTCATACCACTATATTCTCTCTGGCGGCACTATACTCTCACTGGAGGCTGGATCCACACTGTCTGCAAACCGCCATCCACACTTGCCAGCCCAGCCGCCATCTTCTTGCTAGCCCCCATTCTCTCTCTCTTCTCCTTCTCTCTCTCTGCTAGCGTAGCCACAGCAGTTATATTAGTGGCCAATGGCTCACTGGTTACAGCTGACGGCCAACCAGCCACAGCTGATGGCCATCCAATCACATTGATAGCCATTTACTACCTGAGCCAGCACCTGTCCATGTGAGGCTGAGAGCCTGGAAACTTCTTTCTGGGGCTCTGCCCCCACAACCATTATAAGTATCCAGGTCCTATCTCTAGAAGTTTCCAAAGCTGCCAGTGTTTGGGTTGTTAGAGTAATCTGGGTTCTGTGAAGAGTGTGGAGAATGATGTGCTCTCCCACTATCTATCTTTCCCATCAGCTCAGAGTTAATTCCCTCAAAAATTTCTCTCTGATGCCATTCATTTCCCTCTAAAGAAAGGTTTTACTTCCCAGAGCCACAAAATCACCGCAATCTTCTCTGTCAGCTATAGGCTTTCCCAGTACCTTTGTCTTAACAAAACAAAGCAACACAATCCCCTTTACACCATTTTTTTTAGTTGCAATCTTTTATCTAAAATAATATGTCTGAAGCAAAAGAGATTTCCAGTCTCTAGCTCTTGTACATAGAAAATTGCTGGAAATTGTGAAATTACAGGGTTTGGGGGTTTTGTTCTCTTTTGTTTTAATTTTATACCCAGCCTGTCTGACCCCAACAAGATTCTTGGTTTAGTTAAAGCTACTTACAAGGCACTGTGAATTTCTCAGCAGTTTCTGATAATGCCTGGTTTTAAATGAAGACCTAAATCCTTCAGTGATGACAATGGATTCTCAAATGGTGGATCCTCCCAAAGGCCTACTCTAGAAATCATGGCCCTCTGCTCTTACGTATTCAAAGCATCATACCAGATGCTATGAAAGCTGAAAAAATATCTATTCTTCGTGATCTTATAGCCTTGAAGAAAAGGGAGCTAGATATAAATATAGACATAGATAAACATATACAGATGCATATGCGGCCTGACAATTAAGTTTGCGAACTCATCCTAGAAAAAGTGCTACATACCTCATTGCTGAATATCACTACAATCACCTTTGAAGTACTCCCCTTGGGAAGCTATGGCCAGATACCAGCACCTAGTCCACCCTTCAAAGAAATTTTGGAACTCTTTTTCTGGAATGGCCATCAGAGCTGTCATTGCATTACCTTTGATGTCCTGAATGTCCTCAAAATGTTTTCCTTTCAATATTTCCTTTAGCTGTGGATAAAGAAAGAAATCATTGGGGGCCAGATCAGGTGAGTAGAGAGGGTGTTCCAATACAGTTATTTCTTTATTGGCTAAAAACTGCCTCGCAGACAGTGCTGTGTGAGCTGGTACATTGTCGTGATGCAAGAGCCATGAATTGTTGGCGAAAAACTCAGGTCGTCTAACTTTTTCATGCAGCCTTTTAACCACTTCCAAATAGTAAACTTGATTAAGTGTTTGTCCAGTTGGTACAAATTCATAATGAATAATCCCTCTGATATCAAAAAACATTAGCAACATTTTTGCAACAAGTTCGTGAACTTAATTGCCAGACCTCATATACATGTACATATATATGTATACACATACACGTACACATAAATATACATATATAATTCAATTCCAAGGCAATCTGTGAATAACCACGATTACCTAAGGGAGGAAGAGCATATCTCTGAGTTTTTGAGAAGAATTCTTAGAAGAGTTAACTTTTGACTTAGGCGTTGAAAGATGACTGCTGCACTAACAGACAGCTATGAAGAGGAAGTGTTCTGTAGACAGCCCTGAGGTAACTAGGTAGACAAAGGCTTGGATGCAGTGAGATGTGAAAGTACGGTAAGGACTGACTACTGTGAAAGTAGTCAGAAAGGTAGTTAACTGGGATAATCAAATTATTAAGACACTTAAGCAACTGGCTAAGATGTTTGAACTTTATTCTCGTTTAAACAATTGGATGTTGAGTTTTTGGAGCAGAGAAATAGTATGATCAGTTTTGCGTTTTAAGGAAAATATAAAACCTATGAGCTTAAAAAGTAACTGATAAATTTAAAGTAGAGAAAATGGGAGAGGAGAAATATATAACCATTTTTTCTCCCAATATTAAAAGCAAGTGATATATACCAAGCATACATAGCCTATTGGGATTGTCAGATGACATCCAACAATAATGATTTTCAATAGGATGTGTGTACTGGTTCCTGCTTAGCCCAAGATCAAATATCAATTTCTTTGGTTCCTGGGAAGAAAGCAAGGAGGAATGTTGATTGAACCCCATACAGAAACAAATTGCCTTGCTGTAAGGAGTTTTGTCTCCAAATAGTCTCGTTGTTTCTATACCACTAACAATCATGAATTCAGGAATTGTGTTTGTATGATTCTGTATGGACTTGCCTTTAGATACTATTATCTTGAACCATATTGTAGCAGTCTGGAAATATTTTCAAAACTGTTAGCTCTTGGAATCTAGAAATATGTCTGTTGGCCATGATACTGTGAGACCAGCTGAAAAGAATGCAAATGAAATGCATGTTATTATTCACAGGAACAATTAGACGAGTCATGCTGCAATCAAGCTATCAATCTTATGTTGAGCTACTCACTCTCCCTGATGGCTTCATGATACCGCTGAGTCAGAAGGAAGATACTGTCAGTAAAATAAAGGCTCTCTTCACCTAAAATCTACACCGCTGAAAGTGGGGATGCAGGAAAGGAGAGTAGCTGATTTCTGGACAGGGACATTTTTGCCTTCTTACTGAATTATCAGGGCTGTACATAACTTCAGGAAGTTTAATTCCAAAACCTCTTTACCATAATAGTCACTTGTTATAACCCATAAATGTTGCCTAATGATTAATTCAGGCAATATTCACGAGGCATTCATATAGCTCAAGAGATTGAAAGAATTAAATGTTGTCTCTTGACATTTTGCTGTTAGTCTTCAGGGTTTAGTTGGTGTTCTTACAGCTTTTTCTCATAGGAAATAAATACATATGTATATGATACATATATCATATATATGTATATATATCTATATCTATATCTATATATCTATATCTATATATCTACAATGTTGTATTTCTAATGCCTTTGTATAGCATGAGCTTTCTCTCATAGAAAAAGAAAAATTATAGCAGAGGCCAGCAAACCACAGCTCATGGACCCAATTTGGCTCACTGCCTCTTTATGTGATGCCTACTAGCTAAAAATGGTTTTTACCTTTTCTAAATGGTTGGGGGGGAAAAAAAATCAAAGGAAGAATAATATTTCATGGCATGTAAAAATATGAATTTCAAATTTCAGTGTCCATAAGTAAAGCATGATGGGAATATAGTCATGCCCATTCATTTATGTGGCTGCTTTTAAGCTACAAGGCCAGCCTTGAGCACTTGAAACAGAGACCCTATGACTCACAGAGGCAAAATATTTACTATCTGTCCCTTGACAGAAAAAGCTAGCTGTGCTCAAGTTTACAGCATTCCTGCAACAAGAAATCAAGAGTCACTTTTCTTTTTTTAAGCCAAGGAGTTTTTCTTAAAAATCATAGCTATCTGACAAGAGAGCAAAAGTTTTCTTTACAAGGTTTTGGTTTGTGTGACAGAAATGCCAGAATTCTCACTCAGGTAGCTGAAAGTATGTGATTTTAAACCGTGCGGAAAAATATGGGTGAGCCAGTAAAATAATACATGAAAGGATATAGTGTAGGCCTGTATTCCCTGCAAGGCTTGAGAAAATAAAGTGAGTTACGGAACGTGTGCCTGTTTGCATTTCTTTCTGGCAGGCATGTATAACGGAACTATTTATAGTGAGTGAGGCAGTGGCTAAATGCATGGTAGCTAAAGAACTACCTTAGAAAATAACGAGAATAGTTCTTTGGGAGAGGGGAGGAGGACAAACGGCTACCTTAAATGAACCAGAACAGAAAATAGTCTAAGACAAAGAAGACGGTGACACATATTTGAAAATGTGAGATGGCATAGCTAACCCTCTGACTTGAAGGGTCTACTTTAACCAATTCTAAGGACTTTACTGTCCCTCTAGCATGCAACTGGCACAGCCATGGGATGTTTCCAGGTTCAGTCTTCTAATCTGGTACTTTAAATCCATTCCAAGACACATACCTAGTGTTTCCAGTGCCCTGTTCAAGGCATTTCTCTGACAGAACTGGGATCGCTCTGTGAGGATAATGATCAATTAACAATCTTTACTCTATTTACAGCCCCCACCCCCGCCACCAACATAAAACAGAAGAGGAGAAAGAAACAACCTTTTGAGGTGTCTGTTTTTATTCTCTACTCCCTACAGATCAAGAAAACAGAACCAGTCTAAATGGTTTCAGGCTTCCATGGCAGCTTGTGGTATTTACTGGCATCACAGCACAAATCAAATGAGCAAATCAAACCGCTACTGCTGTGAAAAGAGACACAGAGCTCAGAGGGAGCCATTCGCAGTCCTCTGACATGACGCAGAGTCTCGCCTGGGCTTCTAGAGCCCTGAGGATGAACCAATTTGAGCATATTTTAATATACGTCACTAGGATTCATCTTTTCCTTTTAAGTCAAAGGACCAGCTTTGTGCATCAGGACTTAAGCCCCCAAATGTCTAAACAATCCCTCTGTGCGGTAGAGCTGGCATTACAGAATCAGAACATGCTGTCTTCAAGGACAGCTGTTGCTTTGGGGCCAGCATCATATTATTGCTTCCTTGGCATAGCCATTAGCTGATTCTCTACCTGAGCTTTGTGGCTTTATCTGATTTGGATGTGATTGCCCTAATTTATTCCTTCAATTCATTGAGTTGGAGCAGCTGCTCCAAGATTCATCCAGCCTTTTCTTGCTACCCTCCATCCTTGCATACAGCTCCTTCTTTTCCAAGTATTGAAAAAAGAAGTATTTTCCTTTTGCTGAAACAATTAAGTTGTTCTTAACTAATTGGGTTGGTTTAATCTGATAGACCTGGTTTTCACATCTACAACTTTCCTTGGGTTGATTCTACCATTATTATGCGGTCTGGCTGTAGTTGTTATGGCTGTTTCCAGTAATTGAACAAGCAACATACTGTAATTTAGCAATTGCCTTTTAGCTGTGGGTTAAATTTTCTCCAAGTGTACTCCCTCAAAGTCTCCATTTTTCACTCATATGCTTGGTTAGGGCCTTCACTTAAAGTCAGAATTTTATTGTGTGAACCAGTAATATTTTTAGCAATGTTAGAAAATTGGCAATCATCACCTAAAATGCAATAAAGATGAAAAAGAAAGCAATAATAGGAGATGAAATGAGTGCTGGAGGTTGGCAATCAGTGAAAAGTACTGAGGACATCATTTGTACCTAACACTTGCAAAAGTGAAGTTGCAAGTCTGGTGAATAGAGAGGAAGATTCTGTATTTATTGGGAGCATTATATGAAATGTAAAAGTACAGATAAGGTGGATCAGTTTTATTTTAGAAATACAGCATATAGAGTGGAGATTTTAAAAATTACCCCTCATTCTATTGCATTGTAAACTCCAAAATAACACCTAAATTCTCCCGTTTTAGCACAATGTCCAACACAGTGTTGATGGCTGAGAATTAAATTACCT
Organism: Rhinolophus sinicus; assembly: GCF_036562045.2. NCBI lineage: Eukaryota > Metazoa > Chordata > Mammalia > Chiroptera > Rhinolophidae > Rhinolophus > Rhinolophus sinicus. The sequence continues at coordinate 110,802,714 of NC_133755.1, forward strand.
CTTTGTGGAAAAAGGAAATACAAGATATTAGAAAAGAGTCACTGCAAAATCTCTTCAACTAATCAATTAAAAGTGGCAGACAGTGCAAGTGAGTGTTTGTTCCAGCAAATATAGAAGCAATATAAGGCACATGCTCAGCAGGTCTTTATAATGATGACAGCCAGCTTGTTATAAGCAAAGAACACACTGGATTTGGAATAAAAGGGCCTGTGTTATTTGTACAAGTCACTTAAATTTTCCAAATCTTAGTTTTTTGGGCTTTAAAAGCAGGGATAGAAATACTGCCACCCCTCTTCTACTGCCATCCCACTGAGTTTGAGGAACTATATGTGCAAGGTATTTACATAAGAGCCACTATATCAAAGTGATTTTGGTTTGACAGACTTCTCTGTCTGATGCCAACACTACTGATATTGGTAATAATTGTGTTTCTTGAGCACCTGCTATATAATAGACCTTCTGCTAACGGCTCATTGTATACTTTCTCCACTCTTTATGACATCCCTGAAAAGTTAGGTATTGTTATTACTATTCTGACTACAGGACACATTTTCTAGGAACTTAGTCTCTATTTGTTATACATGCACAGCTTCTTTACCTGCTATATTGTAGATAAAATCCTCAATACTGAATTATCTCTTGCTCATCCTTTAAAACCAGGCTTTAGCCCCACTTGTATTCCCATGCTAGGTCTAGGATCCTCTGCTTCTCTAGTGGCAATTCTTATCTTCTGTGTGAGTTTAGACAGTATCACAGATAAACAGTGCAAGACACATAGGGATTTGTGTGGAGGTAGGGAGAAAACGGAAATCTCCTCATTTTAACATAAGAGCAGTGATTTGGGAGAAAAGTGCCACAGATAAGATTAGAATTGTGGGTTTGGGACTGAAAAATGTTAATGATGCTGTTTGCTAAAGGGGATAAAAAAAAGCGTGCCTTTAAAAATTGATCTCTTCCACTCTATTTTCTCTTTGTTTTACAATGGTGAGAGCAGGTGCTTCCCTGGATGTTTTGCAGACTGAATTCTATAATTTTCTATGTGAAAGAGACATTTTGATCAATGAGTGGAGGGATAAAGTAGAATGTCCCCTTCTGTTGAGGTGCCAGAGCAGAGGTGAGGGCACAATTTCCGGCCTTGCTCTGTTCCCAGGCTCTGATTTAATACTGGTTCCAGGGAGTAGCCACCTTAGTCCCCACCTCATGCTGCAGGCTGGGTTCTTCTTTGGAATTTACTAAGATTCCTTTCCAGACTAACAATTTTTAAAATTCTGAGGACACTGGAAAATAAGCTGCATTTTCTATATGTTATGAAGTTCAATATAGATCTTTTAAATCTACTTTATTAATTATACTATTTAGATTCTATATAACTTAGATGCTTGGTTGTTGTTTTTTTGCCACATTAATTTGTCAAAGATTAAGGGAAATACGTTAAAAATGTCTCCAGTTCTATATTTTTAGAAACGTTTTTATTTAGTGTTTATTCGGTGTTGATCATTATTTTTTACTTTTATTACTTAGTGTTTTATTTGTTTATATATCTCAATGTGACATATTCATTCAATTCATTAATCTTCATTAAAATTACATCTACATAGTGATTTGGACTTTTCATCAAGATAACATAATCACTTCAGTCCCACAGTTAACATTTTTTATCCTGCATTATTTTTTGTCTGATGTTAACTGTTGCTTTCTTGCTTTCTCTTTATTTACCACTATCTTTATATTCTCTTTTAATATCACTTTTTGTGTATTTTATATGCGTAGCCTATATCAGTGGCTATAGTTTTTGACTCACTATGAGTGGTTCTTTGGGGTTTTTCTGTTGTTGTTTGTTTCTTTATTAGAGATATTTAACCAATTTACATTTATCTTTTTTAATTTTTTAGTAAATGTATTGGGATATCCTTAGTTAGTAAAATTATATAGGTTTTAATGTACAATTCTATAATATATAATTTGTATATGCATTGTTTGTTCACCACCCAGAGTCAGTTCTCCTTCCATCACCATATATTTGACCGCCTACCCCCTCTTCCACCACCACCCCTTTCACATTTTTATTAAAACAAATATTAAAACTTCTTTCTATCATTTGGTTCTAAGATACCTGGGTTGGGATTTTTGTTTTAGTTTTGTTTTGCTTCCAGAGAATTCTTTATCTTTGTGCTTTTGATATATGGACTATTCTTTTTTGTTCCTTTGCTGTGGTCTTTCCTGCAGTTCTGAAAGCTATATATTTTATTTCTCATTTTGCTGATATTTAACCTTGCATTTTTTAGAAGTAGCTTTAAACTCTTTTTCTCTAAATAAAATGTCTTTTGAATATGTGAAACAAATATGTTTAAAACATTTTTATTTATCCTTCCTACATCTTTAATTTGTAGTCTTTCTTCATGCAATTATTTCAAATACAGAATATCACTTTTATTACTACTATTTTACATTAATAAATTATCTTTAACATTTATCTTTAGTTTTTAATATTTTTTTCTCTCTTTTCTGTATTTTTACAGGTTTTGGTGGGTGTGGGCAAAATGTTCATAGTTTATTTTCATGTTCTGTGAATTTCGCACTATTGAGCTTACAGTTGGTATCAGGTCTTGGTTGGTTGGAATACATCACCAAATAATATATATGCGGGGGGGGGCAAAAAAAATGTGTACAAGTGTACACTTTGGTCAACATTGCTCAAGCACTAGTTCGCCATAGTCAGAAGTGTCTGAATGCTGATGGCAACCACTATAGCACCTCTTGTAATTGCAGAAGTCAAACGTAACTTGTTATTGGTATAAAGTATTACAATTTTAATACAAATTTCCTTTCTTAAAATGTGTATACTTTTTTCGGCACCCTGTGTGTGTGTGTGTGTGTGGGGGGGTATATATATATATACCCATACACACATATTGGTTAAAAAATACATCATCGGCACTCTTTCTGGTCCATAGCTATCTGATTATGATCTCCACACCAATACATGCATCAGTAACAACTGGACTATTTACAGATTCTTGGGGTACAATCTTTTCCATCAAAAGCCTATGCATTTTGTACCATTGTATTTAGCCATTTACTATGACATCAAATTCATCAGATACCAACCTAAATTTCCTCCTATGTAATGTCGCCAGCATGGTACTACTAACTGTCTATTCTATCTAGCTATGCACCTGATTATCATGTTCAGCTGCTCACTCTTCATAGCCAACAACCACCTATCCCCACACCCCCACACACAGCTTAACTGGTAATAAATTTTTCACCCATCCATCCATTCATTATTCATTTATTAATCACATTTTTATTGAGTTACTTTAAAATGCCCTGCCACAGGAATAAGGAATAGAGAGACATGATGCCTTTTATAAGATGATCACAGACACTGCCGTAAACAAAAAGCAGGCAATGATAGCAAAGATGACCTGATGACCTGTCCTCGGGCCGGGCAGGAGATGGAGGAGGGCACAGAGGAACTCGGAGTATCTGCACCAATTGCCGCTCTCTTCCACATAGCCATGCTCCTTAGGACCGCCTTATAGCTTACTGGGACATTCTAGTAGTCCGGTAAGAATCACTCTGCCTCAGACTTTTCCCCCTAAATCCAATCTCTGTCATCACCAAACAAACTTATCTTTCCAGAGCCTTAGTACGATTAGTCATGGCTCTGCCAAAGCTTTAATTCCCCACTGCCAATGATCCTGTCTTCATTTACAATTTTATATTTACTATGGATTTTTACATTAATTTCCATTTCTTTTTTAAAACAATGCATGAAAATGTTATTTATCTTGATTACTGGGTTTTTTTGGTGCCCCCTAAATTTATTTTGTGCCACCCTAATAATCCTGGGCCTAGCCAAAAGGGTGAAAGCCAAACTCCCTGGCATAAGTTACTAAGCCTTTCAAAGCTGGTCCAAATTACCTTTTTTGTATTCCCGTTCATGACTCTTCCTTAACCTTTCAAAATTCCACTGAAGCTGAACAGTTATTCGTTTTATATTATTTTATTGAGATAAAATTAACATGCCATAAAATTTGTCCTTTAAAAATATAAATCAGATCTTTAGCATAATCGGAAAGGTGTGTAACCATCACTACTATATAATTCCAGAACATTTTCAGCGCTCCAAAAAGAAACCCTCTAATCATTATCTGTCACTTCCCATGGCAACCACTAATGTACTCTCTGTCTGTATGGATTTGACTGTTAAACAGTTATTCTTAAGGCAAGATAAGTTCGTCATTGCCTTTTGCCTGCCCCTGGAATATGTTTTCCCATTCTCTCCCAATTTCTTTTGTGGACAAAAATCATGCGCATCTTTTAAGAACCATATTAGATCTTACTAACATTTCCTGTATTCCTGGAAAAATTAGTGGCTGCTTTATTCTTGCATGGCTGACACTTTTTATGCACTTACTACCATGACACCTATCGCATTGTGTTGCCACCATCTGTTTGTCTTTACTTAGTAATGAGTTCTTTGAATGTAGACTTGGAATGTAGGGACAATTTGTTCCTTCTGTGTTTTTGCATTCCTAGTATTCACATTAAAATATATTCTCCTTCGATTCCTTTTTAAAACTATTTTTCCCACTCAAATTATTTGCCTTGACAGGGATTGGTCTTCTTGATATTTTCTGCCCACTCATGTTGGATATGCATAAATCATAATACTTTGGCTTCTGTGATTGGCTCAAACTTGGGCTATGTGACCCAATAGAGCCAATCAGAATACTTTGCTGTAAATTTTACATATGAATCTGATGAGACAGAAGTCCTTCCTTTCTTCTTGACTCAGATGTTATTAATATGTGTATAGCCAAACCTGTGTATAGATAAACCTGAGGTAATGAGGCAAACTTACCAAGAGAAGCTGAAATAAGAGATGGAGGGAAAAAGAGAAAGAGTCCTGAAAGTATCACCTAAATTCTTAGAGAAAAAGATTAATGCTGAAAGCTAGCTCCCCTTCTTTACTTGTATCACATGAGCTATTAAATTCCTTTAATTAAATACAGTATTGTGCTAATTAAATATACTGTTTTCTTATTCATTATTTTATTCTAAATACTCAGTATAGCACCTACCTTTCACCTAACAGGTACTCAATAGGTTTTTGTAATACAATAGGTGTTAATTTTACAGCTTCTTCTTAGTTAAATGAACTCTTTCTTATCTCAAAACTCCAGTGCCCTACAATTGATCCATTTCATTCATTTCCCCCTATTTTCCCAACCCACAAATATTTAGAAACATGACTAGAATTGTGGCAGGAGATGGTAGTTCTCCTACCAAATTCATTAGTTTACTGGCATTAAATTAGGGGACAAAAATCATACCTGGGGCCAGTTCAAGATTTGCCACTAATTTGATGTTTGATATCTATCTTACTATTTTCATCCATCCCTTGCTCTTAATTCAAAAAGAGAAGTTCTGGTGTAAAGACCAACCGCTGGAAAGACTTCATGGCATAACTGCTGCCATGGGCCTCAGAGCTTGTTGGAAGCCACAGAGGCAGAGTGTCAGGTCCCCAATACAGTCTGGACCCTTTGACCAGCTTATTGTATAACTTGCACAAGTTGTGCTTTTTGGGGTTTCAGCTTACTCACTTAAAAAATCAGGGCTTGGGTCCTATAATTTCTAAGATTTCTCCCCTCACTGGCATGCTATGATTTCATGAATCTTTGCAATCAAAGATGCTTCAATAAAAAGAATTTGTTTATATGACAATAATAGGATCTCAGTATTCCTTGTTTTTGCAGATATAGCCAGGTATCGGTATTTGATTTTAAAATATGTAGCATACACTCTGTCAACATGCACCACGGAAGGATTGTCATTTGTGTATCTTAAATATAACAACTAAGATACATTTCCATATATATATGTATATATATATATACATACATATATATACACACACACACATATATATGTATATATTTGACATATACACATATATATGTATATGTCAAACACTCTGTTGTGGTCTAACTTATTTCCATTTTAGGGATGAAATTAAATCACTGCTTGAATCGATAGGAGTAATTATGGTGTACATTGTAGTAAAGCAACATTAACCAGAAAAGAAATCTCCTTTTCCTATAGGCTTTCATTTTAATATAAATTATTTGGCCTCAAGAAAATATCATTCATTAAACTGACAAGAATATTTGATAAATAAAAGATTAAAATAGTGTGCGAGGCCACACATCAGACTAGAAATAATAATATTGTGAATATTTTTATTGTGCTTTGTAGATTTCCAGTTCCTTTCTCTAGTGTTAATACTACAACTGTGCCCTGAGAGTTTCTCTCATCTCTGGAACCAGAATTTAATTTTCTTCCTTCTTTTGACTATGATTGAAGAATGATTTATGAAGAAATATTTAAAAAGAAGAAAATATATGTGTATGTATAGTGCCCTAGGCATTCTCTTATGTAATCATCTCATGTAATTTTCACATAATCTTTCTATACATATTATATAATGAAAGAAACTGAAGTTCAGAAAAGATAACAAGCTACCAAATGGTAGAGCAACAATTGAACTCAAGATGTATCTGATTTTATTGTATGTAACATATAATAAGATTCTAGAAAGAAATGTGGGAAAGTCCTTTTCTGTAATTAGGACAGTGTGAACAGTTTGTTATTTGGTTTATAGAACATTTAAGAACCAATATCAGCTTCAAAATTGATGACAAATCAAATTTTTTAGTCATAATAATAAACGGCTGCCAAGCACTTCGTGAGAGCCAACCATTGTGTCAAATACTATATGTGTATAACCCCATTTAACTCTTATACAAACCCTGTACAATAAGAACTATAATTATCGCCACTTCATAGATTTACATTTTAGTATTCTGAGAGGTTAAGTAATTTAATTAGCCCAAGGTGGTCTGTTAGTAAGTGAAGAGGTGGAATCTGAATCCAGGTCTCCCTGACTCAAAGGGCCAAGCTTAATTACTGTAGTATGTCAGGTACTAGATTAAAAGGAGAGCTAGGCTCTATGGTAGACGTCTGAGGAAGTAGAATGAGAACCTTTTAAGGATTTCTTCCTCTTTTCAACATCCTATGAGTTTCCATCGCATGAGGCAATTCTCAAATGTACAAGGATCAAGCTCTCCAGTCTTTTTCCACCTGATATTATTTACATCTAAAGGGGAGAGAGACAGAGACAGAGAGAGACAGAGAGAGACAGAGAGAGAGAGAGAGAGAGAGAGAGAGAGAGAGAGAGAGAGAAGAAAAAGGAAAAATAGTTGGTCTGCAGTGTATGAACTTGAGCCCCAAGTCAAGTTTTAATTTGGGAAGTACCATTGGTTTCACACTGCCTGTAAAATAAATACTGACAGAATTACTGACTCACTTTATACAGGTTGTCCTCCTGGACATATTTAGAAATTAGTATGAGAGAGTATAAAGTTTTCTAGAAGAAGGAAACTTTATAATTATTACTTCTTAAAAAGCAGAATATAAACAGAAGAACCTACATCAAACCCATAGGATTTTTTCCTCAAATGTAAAAATTTGAATAGGAAGGAGAACAGTCTCCATCTGTTTCCATCATCAAGGTTGTTGTTTGGTAGCAGAAATCACAAACTGTACTCTTGCATGTTTCCACTTGTAGGTTCATTTTATAAAAATTGTGAAATATATACACAAGTGTATTGTACATATATGTGCAATGTATACATATCAACCATCTTAAGAGTAGGCTAGAAGGAGCACCTTACAATTCCCCTGTGTGCCTCTTTCAAGTCACATTCCCCAACCATTCTTCTGAGATGACCTCAGTTTTGTGTTAATCATTCCCTTGCTTTTCTTTATAATTTTGCCCTTTACCAATAATGTAATGTTTAGCTATATATGATTTTGAACTTGACATAAATGGATAATCATACCATATGGGTTCTTCTATTACTTGCTTTTTTTATTCCCTATTATTTCTTTAAAATTCATCTATGTTAGCTATTGTTTTTTTTTCTTTATCACTGATTAATAGCCTTGATGATTAATAGTATTAAATATACCATTTACAAATATACTGTACAATTTATCCATTTTACTGTTAATGGATCTGTAGGTTATTTCTGCTTGCTTTTTTTTCCCTTTTTTTGGGGGGGCGAGGGGGGATTATTTTGCTTTTGTTTTTGTTTTTGCTGTTACAAACCCTGAACATCCATTTATCTGTTTCCTAGTACATACATGCAATACTTTCTCTAGCATTTATACAGGGGAGAGGCATTGTTGGATCTTCGGAGATTCACATTTCAGTTCATAAGCTAGTTTGATACAATCGATAGTATAAAAATTAATTAATCTATTAGAAATATTTAACATTTTGGAGCATGAAAGAAGCCATAATCCTATTGAACTGTAAAAGCTGGCTTCCTGCCTGTATGTCAAACAAAACAAAAGAATAATGTGCCTAGTTATCCTTATACGGCTTTAACCAAGATGTTAGTAAAGCCTACTAGAAAAGCAAGTAGAGTGTTACCCTGAGTTGGGCTACTGAAAGAAGGAAAAAGTGTTAGTTTGTAAGACTATAAGAAAATCAGCATAGGTATAGATAAATGAAGAATACAGTGAAATTATTTCACACATTCTGTGAAATAATTTTGAAAGATGGGCAGGTCTTGTTTCTTTTCTATTAATAATTAGATATTTATGTTATTTCAACTCCCAGGAAATGACCAGCTTCCTGTGAATTTTGTATCAACGAATGTAAGCATTCAAACTGGGAACACCAAACAATTTGTATTGAAGTTGCCTCACCTATCCTTCTCACCCATGCCTTATTCCTCCTCCCCATCCCAACCCCACCATTCCATCTATTCCAGTTCAGTCATTATCAATTCCAAGAATAACTCTCTACTCATGCTCTGCTATGCTCCATGGGAGTCACAGTACAGAGAAAAAATAGCTCAGAATTTTCTAAATAATTGACATTTTAAGGAATATGTTCTTAGAAATATAAAAAACAATACACAGAGGTCATTTTTTTTTTATGATTTTATACTTTTTTTCCCATTATGGAGTCTCTTGGAAGTTATTCCAAATGGCCCTCAAAAAGAATTGCCTGAATGTTCCTCATTGGTAGTTGGTTCCAGCCTATATGTCATGGACCTCAGTTGGCACCACAGGCTGTCCCAAGTGAACAATAACTTTATGTATACAAATAACATTGTCGGTGAGCTAAATAAAGGTAGTGCACCTCACATACCTATGGACAGAGGCTAGTCAAATGTGTGTAGATAAGTTTGCCATCAGTAAAGAGCAAATGTATTTAACATCACAGGTTAATCCTATGTAGCTTTTCATCCTCTTAATCAATTAATATATAGATTTCAACTATTATTCTGGAGGTAAAAAATTTTTTTATATTAACAGTGTTTTGGGGAACTAAAAGTGTGGGAACAACTGCTATATCATATACATCTGCACTTCTCACCTCGTACACACACACACACACACACACACACCTCTAGATATATCAAGGATGCCAAAAAAATGCATACACATGACTTGTAGTCATCTTTTCTTATCGGTATATATTATTACAATTTTAGTGCAGTTTTTTCCTTTCTTAAAATGTATATACGAAGTCAGACAATTAAGTTCGCAAACTTGTTGCAATGATGTTGCTAACCATTTTTTATATCAGAGGAATTATTCATTGTGAATTTGTACCAACTGGACAAACAGTTAACCAAATTTACTATTTGGAAGTGCTGAAAAGGTTGCATGTAAAAGTTAGAGGAAAATACCTGAACTTTTCGCCAACAATTCATGGCTCTTGCATCATGACAATGCACCAGCTCACACGGCACTGTCTGTGAGGGAGTTTTTAGTCAGTAAACAAATAACTGCATTGGAACACCCTCCTTACCCGATCTGGCCCCCAATGACTTCTTTCTTTACCCGAAGATAAAGGAAATATTGAAAGGAAGACATTTTTATGACATTCAGGACATCAAGTGTAATATGACAGCTCTGATGGCCATTCCAGAAAAAGAGTTCCAAAATTGCTTTGAAGGGTGGACTAGGCACTGGCATCAGTGCATAGTTTCCCAAGGGGAGTGCTTCGAAGGTGAGCGTAGTGATATTCAGCAATGAGTTATGTAGTATTTTTTCTAGGATGAGTTCACAAATGTAATTGCCTGACCTCATACATTTTTTTGGCATCCTCTGTATTTTATAATACTCCACAACCTCAGTAAGATGGGAAGATATTAAGAAAAAGTTTCTGTAGAAATGTACCTTCTAGCTGTCTCTGAGACTGCATTTTAAATTATTAAACAGAATAAATAACATTTGTACTTGAACATTTTATTTGTAAACAGATAGATTAGACTATACCATACTTCGACAAGATTTCTCACACTGCAGAGAGAACACAGGGTTCCTTTTAGTTGCATTTGTGTACACATTATTTATAAATCACTAAATATTTAATAGGGAGAGGATCAAAGAACAACTTGATTAAATATGAATCAGAAAATAAGATGAAGCAAAAATTGTATAGTAGTAATTATTTATTGTCCAAGATTTGAAAGGTTAAAAGTTAAGGTTCATTTTTATTTCATTTTACCAATTCAGTTGTTACTAAAAACACAATTTCTTGTAGACAAGAAAATAAGTAGCAGTCCTGAATATACACGTGGGTGCATTTATATTTTCTTCATTTGAGCAAAATTTCCTTGAGTGGAAGAGACTGATCTTTTAAAAATAGCATAAAAATGATACCCCCTCCTTAAAACTCAGTTTTATAATGAACTCTTCAAGAAAACAAAACTAACAAGAATGATTCCTCACATGGCTAAGACTCAGCATAAGGATTTCTCTTGCTAACGCCCCTGAGAGAACTGTTATGGAAAATCACTAAACTGGCCTCTGACAGTGTTTTTATATATAAAACAAAATATAAATGACAGTATTTTCATTACTGCTAATAATGAAAATATTGATGTCTAAATGTTTATACTCTGGAGAAATATGAGATGAGAGCTTGCCTGAATAAAACATGTGTTGGTCATTGAAATAGATTTTTTAAAAAAATTAAAACAATCAGCATCTAATGTCCTACACAGGGTTACTTCTTCTCCCCTAGCAATGCTTAAGAGAGTTAAAATGAAAAACAAAGCGAAGCACATACACTAAGGAAAATGATAAAGTTAAGAAAAATTCTTAATTGGATGACCCATGAAGTCCCTACTCTTATTTGTTTTCCCCCCCATGGGTCATTCAACAAATAACATGCTTGAGAGAGTTCATGTAAACAGTGTCTTGGCACCAGGGAAAGGTAAGATTAGAGCTAACTCCTGCAATAGGTCCTGGAAGCCTTGTTGAACTCAACAGTTCTTTGATGTGAGTTGATGGGATAAAGATTATGTATAAAACAGTTTGTCCTTTGTATCTGCTGTGTTTATAGATGTGAAAATGTAGATGCTGTACAGATACATACAGATGAACAGCCATTTGAGAACATTTAAATCTGTTACTCTTTTAACAGAGTTTAGATTCTTGCTTTTGCCCTTCCCGTAGAAACTTTTCTATTCCCATATGGAAACAAAATGTTGCCACGCAGAGACCTGGCTAATGAGAGTTAACGTTTGACACTCTCTGTTTGGAGCATGAGGGTGGCCTTTGTGGAAGTGTTTGGAGTTTCTGGCAAGACCTATCTGCTAATAAACAGAGGACATCTACAAAGCCAAACTCCTTGTAAGAGGCTGGACCTGAATCTTAGTAGTAACCCCTCCAGAGAAGTTCATCTGTTCAGAAAGATACAATTTCCTTTTGAGCAGGCAGTTCCCAGATAGTAATTATTTCTCACTTTATGAGGCCCATGAAACTCATCTTTCCCTCCTAACACTTCCACACCCACTGCAACAATATCCCCTTAGCTACCAGGCACCTGCCTAATGGTAACTTTATCATTTTTCATCTACTACATTCCATTCATTTTCTCCCCGAAAGCAAGAGGATGCATCTTCTTACATATCTAAACTTCGCTTCCACTTAAAAAATATATCACCAACTTGCTCATCATAAATTTGGTTAGTCATAAACTATACCAAGAATGGAAATGCATTACATCTATTTTCTAAAAGAGCATGAGCAAGCAAGCATGAACCACGGTCAAACCATTTCTAATTCTTCTTGGTGTTCGAGGTGTTTAAGTTTCAGTTTTGACTGTTAAAACAATCATGCTGATTCACAGTATTGTAGTTTAGATTTGTCTAAATACAATGTTGAATTGTGCCATCTTCAAGGATGTAGGAACAAGTCATTTGGTCCAGTTGAATGCCAAGGGGTAAAGAATTCTCTAATGAAAATTGACCTCATATTATACAGTCTAATAACTCTCATGAAGTGATAAAAACGTTGTTTCTTGGGAAAAAAAGATTCCCCACAGAAGGTGTGCCTATAGCTATAGAGATTCTATAGAGAGTTAAGAGCTCCTCCAAAATGAGGATGTGAAAGCTCTAAGGAGCTCCTTACATATATCAGAGGTGTACTGTATCAATGAATATTTAGCGTTTTCATGGTATAAATTCAACTCCATCTAGAAACTCTTGAAAGCACAAATATTAACACTCTGAGTTATAAATGACAAAACAAAACAAAAAAAACCTCAAAAACCATTTTAAAAAATGAAAAGGAATTCCATGCTTCACATAACTGAAAAGGTCAGGGGAGCAGGGATGAGTTCAGGAGGGTCTTAATTTAGCAGAGGATGGTGGATGTCACTAAGACTCTTCCTCTGGGTTGGTGCCTCGTGTGGGTTCTTCTTTCATGAAAGCAAAATGCTTGCAGCATCTGCAGCATCACATCCTTCCAACCTCAAGTCTAACGGAAAAAGGATCTGCCTCTGTCTCAATATTCCCAATTGAGATTTTTATTATTATGTCTCATTGGCTCTGATTAAGTCACATGCCCATCCCTCTATAAATAACTGTTACCAGGAGACTACAAGAAATAATGTGCTGTGAGACCTTAATCACATGTTCCACTCCTAGAACTGAGGATGGAGCCTATCTGGACTAAAGGAAGAGAATGGGAAGAGAACCTTAAGCTAAAACTGGAGAGTTTTGCCAAAAGGAGGATGGTTACTGGGGACACAAAGTACAAATTGATGACAAATCAAATTTTATAGTTGTAATAATGAATGGCTTCACAGCTTCACCCTCCTAGAAGTGTTTGCTATCAGCTCATCAGACACAATCACATCTAATATTTTTCTTTTTTGTGACAAAGATGTTTAAAAATTCATAAATGGAGGTATAATTTTAAAGACCTAATAACATGTATTCTCGCATACAATATTTAATTTTTAATAAAATTCTTAACTATATTAAACTCAGCATTAACTATTCCTTGCGTGGGTTCTTTATATTAACATACACAAATACTTGCATTTTTAAACCAGAATGTGGAATTCAAATTTTGTTTTTGTCAGTTTGAGGCAAAGGCTAATATTAGGATAATTTACAATTGCATAGATGTAAACAAAATCATTAAACTCTTCCCTCCCTGCCAAATAGCATTATATAATATACTGCATTTAATTTATTTTATTAACCCCTCCTTCAAAATATGAAGAGCAAGGTTTGATTACAAACTATGACCTACAAGCAATAGAGAATACAGAAAAAAAAAAAGCATATTACTAGGTGCAAACACTCAGAGTATAAAAATACTATAATGTTACTATCATATTAAGTATTCATTTTTCATGGCTGGAAAGGAGCATAGAGATCATTCAATCCTAAAACTTTTTAATAAAGATATTTTCAATATTAATCTAGTGTGCCAAGCAAAAGAGGTTGGTTTGGTTAGACATTTTCTAGACAAGGGGTATTCAAAGCATGATCCGTAAAACTGGAGCTCTTACATGAACTACTCACTGTGGGTCCATGATAAGGATCAAGAAACTTAGTGGTGGAAGCCATGCCGATTATGATACTGCAACTGCCAGATGAAATTCCCCAGAACTGAAGGATCCTTTGTCTAAATCTAAAATTTTCTGTTGAAAGCAGGACAAACCAAATTGGAGTTGACCAAAGATCAGGACACAAGACTGATTCATGAAGAAATAATGGAGATCCAAAAACAAGCCCCAGAAGTTGAGATCCACTGCACTGGATCAGCTCCTTCAAAGTATCCAGCAGCTGACAGAGTCAAAGAGGTTACTCGCGGAAGATCCAGGAGCCTGTTACCCATTATTGCAGTCTATAGGTTTTAAAAAACAAAGCTACACATATTTTCATTATTCACGGTGGCCAAGACATGAAAACAACCAAAGTGTCCTTCGATAGATGATTAGAGAAGATGTGGTATATACACACAATGGAATATTACTCAACTATAAGAAAACATGAAATGCTGCCATTTGAGACAACATGGATGGATCTTGTGATTATCATACTCAGTGAAATTTATCAGACAGAAAAAGTTGAGAACCATATGACTTCACTCATATGTGGGGTATAAAATTGAAAGCAACAAACAAAACAAACACAAAAAAATCATAGACACAGACAACAGTTTAATGGTTACCAGAGGGTGAGGGTGGAGAGGGGTAGTAGATTAAGGTAAAAGGGGTCAAATATATGGTGACAGAAGGAGATTTCACTTTTGCTGGTAAACACACACTGCAATACATAGATGTATTACAGAATTGTATACGTGAATCTTGTATACTTTTATTAACCAATATCACTGCCATAAATTTAATAAAAAAAGATATTTTCTTGGTAAGCATTTGTCATTATTTTCTCCATAAAATCGGATGGCCAGGAAAACATATTCATATTAGCATATCACTGTGAAATAGATTAATTTGGGCTGATTCCATAAAGAACTCTGCTTGTCCAAGGGGACACAACTGTACCCAACTCAGCTGATTCCTTCCCAGGGCTTCATTCATTCCAAGTGTCTTGAGCCTCTCCATGCCCCTGTCACTGTGTTAAGTGCTGGGATACAATGATGAATAAGATAAATGTGACCTGTGACCATATGATGCTATCAGTCCAGTCAGGGTGTTAATCATGTTATTACACAAATAAATTAATCAGTACAAACTATAATTAGTTTTATAACAAAGGAAAATATCAGTGCCGTGTTATATGGGTCTCAGAGCTTATCTGGCCCTGCCTGCAGACAGAGAAGTTGCCTTTGAGCTGAGAATAAGAGATGGATGAAAGCCTGGGCTGCACCACACGCTGTGGGCAGTGACAGCCCCCCAGCGGTCTGGAACGCAGAGGACAAGGTAGGAAGTTACTTTGCAAACAGATCATGCAAGAACTTGTCAGCCTTAAGAATTTTAGTCTTTGTTCTAAAGTTTTAAGCAAAGGGCGATATAGATTCACATTTGAAAAATCACTCTGGCTCGTGTAGAGAACAAATGCAGAAGTTGTTGTAAAAATGATGTGAGAAGAATTAGGAAGCTAATAGACTAGTCTGGTGAGAGAGGGAGATGTGATGGTGGTTTGTCCTAGAGTGGCACTATTGGAGAGGAAATATTTGACAGATTTGCAAGAGATTTTGAATATAAAATTTAAAAAGACACTCACCAAGTTACAAGAGTCATTGAATGCTAGCAAGTTTTGTTTGTTTGTATTTTTCAGTGTATTTTCTGAGAGGTCTGATAACCAGTCTCAGTTTTCCTAATGAAACTCATAAAGACTGTCATTCTATGACAGCTACATTCTGTTAGTTTAGCATGATATATAAATACCTCTAGGAACAACGCTATCCACACCCTATAGTTTTCTGTTTAGATCAAATGCCTTTGGGCGGTCTCCTGAATTGTTGACCTTACCAATTCAACTCTCTTTGCTCCTGACTGAACTAACTCATAGACACCTTGGAAAAGTAAAAACGTACAATAATCCAGGGTGCTTATGTGTCTGGGAATGTTGTGAGTCATATCATAGTTCATAAATATCCATTCCTTAAATCCTTACACTAACATAGTCTGGAGGCCTTTCAAGTCAGTAAACATAGCTGACCTGACATAACATATGGATATTTTTCCTTATACAGATGCTATGTCCTGAAATTCAGAGTTCACATATAGACCAAAATGATGTTAACATGATTATGTGCTTTGCAAACCTTCCATTTTGCCTCCACCTATCCCTTTCCCTACTGCCCCCTACAGTTTTGGTGTTTCCCAGAATCTCACTGTAGGTCATTTTCTCTTATTCCAAACGAGATTCCCAAATCACTGGTGCTACTCCTGAGCTTTTAACCTTCATGCCCAACAACACATGTATATTTGTTCAGTCAACAAATATTCTTGAGAGCCTGTTCTATCCCAGCCCCTTTTAAATATCTCTATGATATGGCCCTCCAACAACTCTAATCTACATATCTGAAATGTATCATCCGACCTCCCAGTCACAAGTCCTATGACTCCTCCTCTTAGACCTCTTTCAAATTCACAGTAATAGAGTTGTCTAGAAAGAGGAAAGAATAGCAATAATAAAAGACCTCACAGTGAGTTTTCCTTCATCCAATCCGGGCCCTCTTGACAATCAATCTTTCCAATCCAAGCCATCTATTACAACGACTGATCTAATCACGTCATTTCTGTGCCTGAAAATCTCAAGAGTGAAGTTTCCTCATTGTCTTTAAGACAAAATACTAACATCTCAGCAGCACAGCAGAGCATTTAGGAATGTGCTCTTACATCCTTTAGTTATATCCTAACTTCTCCCCCGACCCCACCCACAGATAATAGTCACAAATGATTTCTTGTTCTGCAGTTTTATACATGTTCATGTCTACGTATTTGTTCTTTCTACCTTCCTGTACCATACCTTCCTGTGCCTTCCTACTATTCTACTATCACCTTCAAGATTCGGTTCTAATACTATTTTTCTGCACAGAATTTTCAGTGTCAGGCACATGTGTATCCCAACCATTCTGCTTTGTCCATCTATTTATTGGGACACTCAGGTCACAGTTTTACTCCAATCATCTCTTCACATCTCACTCTTTCCCACTAAATCCAACCCTCTGGAACACAGGTTATCTTTTTATCCCCTAGGACCTATCACACTACAAATCATGTAATAAGTGTCCAACAAATAGTTGGTGAACTAGTACTGAGAATTATAATAACACTTAAAAAGTGATTAAGTGCTTAGTATGTGCTAAGTGTTTTAACAAGTTTGGGAGAAGTACACACACTCACAGGAAACAGAAGTAAAGCTTGGATAAGAGAATAAGTAAATGCGAAACCTCATTGTGGGACTCCTCAAACAGAATGAATTTCAAGTATTTTTTTCTACACAACCAACAGTAAAAATATATTTTGTTTCACAAATCCTCCATTACCCAATAATATACAAGAACAAACAAATATCTTACAAAAACAACACCATGTTTCCCCAAAAATAAGACCTAGCCGGACCATCAGCTCTAAGGTGTCTTTTGGAGCAAAAATTAATATAAGGCCCGGTCTTATTTTACTATAATATAAGACTAGGTCTTTAATATAATATAATATAATATAATATAATATAATATAATATAATATAATATAATACTGGGTCTTATATTAATTTTTGCTCCAAAAGACGCATTAGAGCTGATAGTCCGGCTAGGTCTTATTTTCAGTAAAACATGGTACTTACCTTTATTACCTGGGATGCTTTCTGATATGTTTTCTATAACTATTTTTCTATTGTTGCCTATAAATCACTAATTTATTTTATGACTTATTTTAGAAAATACTGCTTTATTATTTTTACCACATTAGATTTATTCAGGTTTTCCTTCACACAACTTAAGGAAATAAGACTATATGTAAAAAGTAAATAGCAATTTCTCTCATTTTTAGAGCTACTCAAAGCTCATCAATTTCCTAAATATATGATCCTCACTGCCAGTGGCACCACTACTTTTTAAGAAAACAAATAGCTTATGAGAATTTTTTGTACATATTTCACATACATTGAAATCATTGTAAGTATGCTGAGTGGCCTGAAGCAGGATTTGACATCACTGGATTGGTTGGTTCTAATTTTCAGACTTCTATGTTGAGTCTAAACATCGAATCCATATTTCCTACTGTGAAAGAGTTAAAGCTCTCTGATGGTGTTCCATTTCTATTAGGTGTGCTTTCTTTCTGTTTTTTAATAAAATACTTTAGCATAAAATACGATTATAGGATCGTTTTCTCGAAATGAATCTGGTGATAAGGATCAATTCAACATATATGAAGAATCATTTCAGAATATTATTTCTTTCCTATTTCTAGACAACTCTATTACTATGAATAAGTCACATATAAGTTCTCCTATCACCATGGTGATTGGCAAGGAAATTTGCAGTGTTTTTGTTTAATCTTAAGGGGACTACATCTGCCAACTTTTATGTTGCCTCATGAAACGTAATAAATATTGCACTTCATATGTCAGCATTTCAGTACCTGATAAAGGAGAGAGTGCTGATTGTTTTCTTAAAGGAAAGAGCAAAAATTCAGAAAGATACAGAGATTTTGCCAGTGTTTCACTATAGAAACATTTTTTCTCTTTAAAACAAAAAATCTGTTTCAGGAATGATACCAGAAATGTAGATATTTATTACGATATACAGAGGGTGACAAAAAAATGTATATACATTTTAAGAAAGGAAAAAAACTGTATTAAAATTGTAATAATATATGCTGGTAACAAAAGATGAATACAAGTCATGTGTATACATTTTTTTTTTTTTTTTTTTTGGCATTACCAGTATATGCCTTCATGACTAAAGCTGGGAACATTTTCAATTGAGACTTTGAAAAGCACACTTATGTAAAAGTGTTTTGTTTTAAAATAATTTATATTTCAAAACAAGATTTAAGCTGTGTTGTGAAATTTATCAAAATTAAGTTTTTATCCATAGACTCCTCCTAAGTATAGTGGCACAGCTGTCGTGAATCCTAAATTTGCATACACAACTTATATGTGGGACATAGAATGCCATTTCTCAAATATAGTATGGGGTCCCCTTGATATGTTTCAAGGCCATGAGTTTCCTTACTACACGTAGTGGTGATACTAACACTGAAGGCTTGAGAATGATATATAGAGGAGGGAGGCTATGCGATGTCCATATTCATATAGGTATTTTTCTAAATGTATTTCATGAATTACAAATTGTTTATACCAGAAGACATTAAAACGATTTATTGGAAATTGTCCATATTTTTGGTGGACTGAAAAAGAAAACAACAGGTGAGGATGGATTTTTGCATAAGAGGACAGATAGCCTTGCACAGGATGTGGGAGAGCAGGTGAGCAGCTATGCACAATGGTGGGGGAGGGGAGGTAGGACTCTGCAGAGGCAGCTGTCCAATGCAGGTGCCAGTGCCTGAGTGAGATGAGGAGCACATCTGAAGTGAGGGTGACATGGAGTGTTGCAGCTACATACAGTGCGATATATAAGTAACTGTTCAGGGGACAGTAGTAACAATAGACTGACAAGTAGTGTCCAAGTCCCTGTAGAGTAAGGAGGGCAACTGTGTATTGAGAAAAGGAGTGGCAACAGTGACTGATGATTGATTCCCTCCACGGTGTCTGATCAAATAAGAATATATATTAAGGATGATGAGAGTCAGGTTTCTCACAGTCAGAGAAGGGAGGTACAAATTATGTAAAGGGAGAAAACTAGGATGAATACTGTGGTATTGCATCAAAATTGTACATGTTAGTATGAACTCATGTTTTTCAATGTATTTAGGTAACACAGAAATAGATGTAGAGGCAAATGTGTATGTTTTAGAGTTCCTTAGAAAAATACAACCAACAGGGTGTGTGTGTGTGTGTGTGTGTGTGTGTGTGTGTGTGTTTATCATAAGGAATTGGCTCACATGATTTTAGAGGCTGAAAAAGCTCAAGATCTGCACTTGCCAAGCTAAAGACCTAGGAGAGCTGATGATGAAGTTCTAGTCCAAAGACCACCAGGAAGAGCCTATGTTTAGCTCTGAGTCTAAAGGCAGAAAAACACACACAAAACTTGATGTCCCAGTTAGAAGGCAGTGAAGCAGGAGGAGTTTCCTTTTACTTGTGGGAAGGTCAGTCCTATTCCAGTCAGGCCTTCAATTGATTAGATGAAGCCAAACAACATGGGGAGGGCAGTCTGCTTTACTCAGTCTACTGTTTCAAATGTTAATCTCATCCAGAAACACCCAAAATAATGTTTGACCAAATGTCCAGGCACCTCATGGCCCAATGAAGTTGACATGTAAAATTAACCATCATGATATGTATGGCTGTGTTTAAAATACCTAGCACCTAGATCTTGGTTACTAAATACTATTCTTCCTTAAAAGGGCTCCTTGGGGATGTCATCAAAATGGCGGCATGAAGTGAGCCACTGTAAAGCTCCCCTGGAATTTACAA
This sequence comes from Rhinolophus sinicus, assembly GCF_036562045.2. Lineage (NCBI taxonomy): Eukaryota > Metazoa > Chordata > Mammalia > Chiroptera > Rhinolophidae > Rhinolophus > Rhinolophus sinicus. The sequence continues at coordinate 110,823,122 of NC_133755.1, forward strand.
CTAATCGAACAACAATAACTCCACAAAGGACTCCCTGCACAGCAGACAGGCATGACGAAGAGGCCCACTACTGAATTCACCTAAAGGAGGGTGAATCACGCGAGCGGGGGGACGAGGGAAGGGAGAAGTGCAGAGATGGAGACACGGGAGCGCAGGACGCAGACCTAGCTCAGTACTCCGAGCTCGCTGCATCCAGGAACTACCACAGCTGCGGGAGAGGGAAGAACTTGGACTGCTAGGGCTCCGCTTATGGCCCACAGGGCTGAGGGGGCAGCATATAACACGGCTGAACCCAACGCTCACGACAGAGACCTCAGAGAAAAGACTGAGGGAAGAAGGCTGAAAGCGGTGGTTTAAGCCCTCACTGCAGAGCAGAGAATGGAAGCCTTAGGCACTGAGACTAGCCGCCCCCTCCCGACCCACACAGAGCTTGCCCTGCCCCCACCTGCCTGGTGCTAGAAGCAGAACAGTAGCAGTGTCAGATCAAAAGAACAGAATATTTGCTGTTCTGACAACTGTGGACCACAGACACAGATTTGCAGCCCAACTACTTCAGGCAAAGGTGAGGGAGCTGTGGAAGCAGGACGGGCTATAGTGTTGGTCACCAACATTGCTCTGGGCCACCTCTCACGACTCACCCCACCCCTGGCCCTACCTATCTGGGTGGATCCCTGCAGGAGTGAACAGAACTGCTGAAACATACAGGCTCTGAATCTGGTGCAAGAAGAGCTTTGGAACTTCAAAAGCTCTCCGCATACCCACACGGACACTGTGCCCTGTGACCCAGGCAAACTATTAACAGAGGAGAAGCCTGTATCCCAGGGAATCACCCCATTGTGTGAGAAGCTGGAATAGTGCAGAGAAAACATAGCACTACCATGTGAGAGAGGAAAAAAAAGGCTACAGTCAGAGAGAAAATAAAACATTCTACACACAAGTACTGAAAAACAAAAGAAAGACCTCTTCCTATCAACCTGTTGCAGAAGCCACTCACATAGATGTCTAGGAAGAGAAATAATAAATCAGTAATTGCCATGAATAACCAAGACAACGAGACAGCTCAGAAAGAAAGTGAAAAGTCTCCAGAAAAGGAACTTAAAGATACGGAAATATGTGACTTAAATGACAGAGAATTCAAGATTGCAGTTCTGAAAAAACTCAACGAGATGCAAGAAAACACAGAAAGGCAGTTTAATGAACTCAGAAACACAATCAAAGAACAAACAACATGAGGATTTTACGAAAGAGATTGAAATTTTGAAAAGAACCAAATCAAATTTCTGGAGATTAAAAACTCAATAGAAGAAATTAAGAATGAAATAACCAGCTTAGGTAGTAGAGTTGACCAGATGGAGGAAAAAATCAGTGACATCGAAGATAGAAACCTGGAAATTACACAGATGGAAGAAGAAAGAGACTTGAGACTTAAAAGAAATGAAAGAACTCTACAAGAACTTTCTGACTCCATCAGAAAGAGCAATATAAGAATAATGGGCATACCAGAAGGAGAAGAAAGAGAGAAAGGAACAGAGAATATATTCAAACAAATTGTTGATGAGAACTTCCCAAACTTGTGGACAGAACTGGATCCTCGAATCCAAGAAGCAAATAGAACACCTAATTACCTCAATCCCAACAGGCCTTCTCCAAGGCACATTGTATTGAAGCTGTCTAAAATCAACGACAAAGAAAGAATCCTCAAGGCAGCCAGGGAAAAGAAGACGGTAACCTACAAAGGAAAGCCCATTAGATTATCATCAGATTTTTCAGCAGAAACTCTACAAGCCAGGAGGGAGTGGAACCAAATATTCAAACTATTGAAAGAGAGAAATTATGAGCCAAGAATAATATATCCAGCAAAGATATCCTTTAGATATGAAGGAGGAATAAAGACCTTTCCAGACATACAGAAGCTGAGGGAATTTTCCAATACACGACCTGCACTACAAGAAATACTAAAGGAGGCTATTCGACCACCATCAACAGGGACAATTTGTGGCAACCAAAACATAAAAAGAGGGAGAGTAAAGGCCTGAACCGGAATATGGGAATGGAGAAAGTAAGCATGCTGAAGAAAATGGAATACTCTAAATATCAAACTTTCTTTTACATAAACTTAAGGGTAACCACTCAAAAAAAAAAATCCAGAACTGAAATATATACTGTAATAAAAGAAGAAACAGAGGGAAACATCATAGAATACCACCACACAGAAATAATAGACAACAACAAAAAGGCAAAGAAACAATGGAGACACAGCCTTACCAGAAAACTAAAGATAGAATGACAGGAAATCCTCACATATCAATAATCACCCTAAATGTAAATGGACTGAACTCACCAATAAAAAGGCACAGAGTAGCAGATTGGATCAAAAAACTAAACCCAACCATATGCTGTCTCCAAAAGACACATCTCAGCTACAAGGACAAGCATAGCCTCAAAGTGAAAGGAAGGAAATTGACACTCCAAGCAAATGGTACCCATAGAAAATCAAGTGTAGCCATAATGATATCAGACGAAACAGACTTCAGGGTGAAAAACATAACAAGAGACAAAGATGGACATTTCACAATGGTAATGGGGACTATACAATAAGAAGACATAACAGTCATCAATATTTATGTCCCCAATCAGGGAACACCAAAATATACCAAGCAACTACTAACAGAACTAAAGGGAGAAATTGACCAAAACACAATTATACTAGGGGACTTAAACCCGTCATTGAGAGCTATGGATAGATCATCCAAACAGAAAATAAATACCGAAATAGCGGCCGTAAATGACACATTAGATGAAATGGACATAATTGACATATATAGAGCACTTCATCCTAAAACACCAGACTATACATTCTTTTCTAGTGTACATGGAACATTCTCAAGGATAGACCATATATTGGGACATAAAATCAGTCTCAGCAAATTTAAGAAGATTGAAATCATACCAAGCATATTCTCTGATCACAAGGCTTTGAAATTGGATATCAACTGCAAAAAGAAAGCAGGAAAAACACAAATACATGGAGATTAAACAACATACTTTTAAAGAATGACTGGGTCAAATAAGAAATTAGAGGAGAGATCAAAAGATACATAAAAACAAATGACAATAAAATATATCCTACAAAAATTTTTGGGATGCAGTGAAAGCAGTTTTAAGAGGGAAATTTATATCATTACAGGCCTATCTCAAGAAATAAGAAAACTCCCAAATAAATAACCACACGTTACACCTAAAAGAACTAGAAGAAGAAGAAGAAATGAAACCTAAGGTAAGCAGAAGAAAGGAAATAACAAAAATCAAAGCAGAACTAAATGAAATAGAGAATAAAAAGACAATAGAGAAAATTAATGTGACAAAGAGCTGGTTCTTTGAAAAGGTTAACAAAATTGACAAACCCTTGGCTAGACTCACTAAGATAAAAAGAGAGAAGACACTAACAAAATCAGAAATGAAAAAGGGGAAGTTATCATGGACACCACAGAAATACAAAGGATCATCCAAGAATACTATGAAGGACTATATGCCACCAAATTCAACAACCTAGAAGAAATGGACAAGCTCTTAGAAATATATAGCCTTCCAAGGCTGAACCATGAAGAACTGGAAAAGCTAAACAGACCAATCACCAGTAATGAAATTGAATCACTCATCCAAAACGCTTTTCCAAAAGCAAAAGTCCGGGACCAGATGGCTTCACTAGTGAATTCTACCAAACCTTCAAAGAGGATCTAATACCAATCCTGCTCAAACGCTTCCAAAAATTGAAGAAGAGACAGTACTTCCTAACTCATTTTATGAGGCCAACATTACCCTGATACCAAAACCTGGTAAGGACAACACAAAAAAAGAAAACTACAGACCAATATCTCTGATGAATACAGATGCAAAAATCCTAAACAAAATTCTAGCAAATCGAATACAACAATGCATTAAAAAGATTATTCATCACGACCAAGTGGGGTTCATCCCCGGGGCACAAGTATGGTTCAACATATGCAAATCCATCAATGTGATACATCACATAAACAAAATAAAGGACAAAAATCATATGATTATATCAATTGATGCAGAAAAAGCATTTGACAAGATACAACATCCATTTATGATTAAAACACTTAATAAAATAGGTATAGAAGGAAAATACCTTAACATAATAAAGGCCATATATGACAAGCCCTCAGCTAATCTCATAATTAATGGTGAAAAACTGAAGCCCTTTGCTCTACGTTCAGGAACACGACAGGGCTGTCCCCTATCACCTCTGCTTTTCAACATAGTGTTGGAAGTCCTTGCCAGAGCAATCAGGCAAGAGAAAGAAATAAAAGGCATCCAAATTGGGAATGAAGAAGTTAAATTATCACTCTTTGCAGATGACATGATGCTATATAGAGAAAACCCTAAAGACTCCACCAAAAAGCTATTAGAAACAATCAACGAATACCATAAAGTTTCCGGCTACAAAATCAATGTACAATGTCCATGGCATTCCTATATACTTACAATGAAATCTCAGAAAAAGAAATAAAATAAAAAAACAATTCCTTTTGCAATTGCAGCAAAAAGAATAAAATACCTAGGAATAAACTTAACCAAGGATGTGAAAGACCTATATGCTGAAAACTATAAGACATTTTTGAAAGAAATTGAAGAAGACTCAAAGAAATGGAAAGACATTCTGCGTTCATGGATTGGAAGAATCAACATAGTTAAAATGGCCATATTACCCAAATCAATATACGGATTTAATGTAATCCCCATCAAAATCCCAATGGCATTTTTTAAAGAAATAGAACAAAAAAATTAATCAGATTTGTTTGGAACCACAAAAGACCCCAAATAGCCAAAGCAATCTTAAGAAAAAAGAACAATACTGGAGGTATCACACTCCCTGACTTTAGCTTCTACTACAGGGCCACAATAATCAAAACAGCATGGTATTGGCAGAAAACAGACACATAGACCAATGGAATAGAATTGAGAACCCAGAAATAAAACCACATAAATATGGACAGATAATTTTTGACAAAGAAGCTGAAAACATACAATGGAGGAAAGACAGCCTCTTCAATAAATGGTGCTGGGAGAATTGGATAGCCACGTGCAAAAGAATGAAACTGGACTGCTATCTGTCACCATGTACCAAAATTAATTCAAAATGGATCAAAGACTTAAGCATAAGACCTGACACAATAAACTGCATAGAAGAAAACATAGGTACTAAACTTATGGACCTTGGGTTCAAAGAGCATTTTATGAATTTGACTCCAAAGGCAATGGAAGTAAAAGCTAAAATAAATGAATGGGACTATATGAAACTTAAAAGCTTCTGCACAGCAAAAGAAACCATCGACAAAATAAAGAGGCAACCAACTGAATGGGAGAAGATTTTTGCAAACAGTGCCTCCGATAAGGGGCTAATATCCAAAATATACAAGGAACTCATGAAACTCAACAACAGAAAAACAAACAACCCAATTGAAAAATGGGCAGAGGACCTGAAGAGACATTTCTCCAAAGAGGACATACAAATGGCAAATAGACATATGAAAAATGCTCAACATCACTAATCATCAGAGAAATGCAAATCAAAACCACAATGAGATATCACCTCACCCCAGTCAGAATGGCTATCATCAACAAGACAAATAGTAACAAGTGTTGGAGAGGCTGTGGAGAAAAAGGAACCCTCATACACTGTTGGTGGGAATGCAGACTGGTGCAGCCGTTATGGAAGGCAGTGTGGAGGTTCCTCAAAATATTACAAATAGAATTGCCATATGACCCAGCAATCCCTCTCCTGGGTATCTACCCAAAAAATCTGAAAACATTTATACATAAAGACACATGTGCTCCAATGTTCATTGCAGCTTTGTTTACGATGGCCAAGACATGGAAACAACCAAAATGTCCTTCGATAGATGAATGGATAAAGAAGTTGTGGTATATATACACAACGGAATACTATTCGGCGGTAAGAAAAGATGATATAGGAACATTTGTGACAACATGGATGGATCTTGAGAGTGTAATGCTGAGCGAAATAAGTCAGACAGAAAAAGCAGAGAACCATGTGATTTCACTGATATGTGGTATATAAACCAAAAACAACAAAAGAACAAGACAAACAAATGAGAAACAAAAACTCATAGACACAGACAATAGTTTAGTGGTTACCAGAGGATAAGGGGGTGGGGGTGGGAGATGAAGGTAAGGGGATCAAATATATGGTGATAGAAGGAGAACTTACTCTGGGTGGTGAACACACAATGGGATTTATAGGTGATGTAATACAGAATTGTACAACTGAAATCTATGTAATTTTACTAACAATTGTCACCCCAATAAATTAAAAAAAAAGAAAGAAAAGTAACACACAGAAAAAAAAAAAAAAAGCTCCTTGGAGAAATGGCTGAATCCAAGGCTGGGCAGGACATGTTATAGATGATCCTAGAACATCTTGTGTGACTTAAAAAAAAGCTCAAAGAATTATGAGAAACTGTCAAAGGACACACAGAGCTTGAAAAAAAGCTCACTGACCAAAGCCAGACAATTTAGCATCAAAAAAAGTAATAATAATAACAAATTACAGTATCAAGTAAAATAAGAATCCATGAACCCATCTTCACATTATTTATTAATTAATTGAAGTGATCAGACCATCTCTCCTCTTTATATAATATCAAAGTACATGCACACTACTAATATGTATTAAAAAAAAAAAAAAAAAAAACTTTTTTTTGTGGTGGATGGGCAGACACTATTTTTTTAAAAAAATCAATATATTTTTAAAAAAAAAAAGAACACAAAAAATCATGTACTGACTGATAGGATGCAATGAAAAAAATCCAGTATCACTTCTGTGGTATTCCTGCAAGAAATAAACTGCATATTGTGAATCTAATTATAAGGAAACAGGAAAAACCCAAAATCAGGGACGTTCTACAAAACAGCTGACCTTCATCTTCAAGAGTGTCAAGGTCATGAGGTCAAGGAAAGACTGAGGCTGTTCTAAATTGAAGGAGAATAAAGAATGTGGCAACTAAATGAAACGTGTGATTCTAAACTGGCTCCTTCTGCTACAAAAGACATTATTTTAATAAATAATAAAACAAATGGGGTCTGAGATTATATAGGAGTGCTATATTTATATTAATTTCCTGATGTTAATAGTTTGCAGTAATGTAAGGCAATGTCTTCATTTATAAGAAGTACTCATTGAAGTACTTGGGGATGATGGATCAATCAAGTCATTAACTTACTCTCACATTCAGGAGGAAAAAGTTCTTTACTCTGTAACTTTTCTCCATATATATATATACATGGAAAAAAAATATATATATACATATATATACGTATATATGTATATATATGTATATATATATGTGTGTGTGTGTATATATATATATATATATATATAGAGAGAGAGAGAGAGAGAGAGAGAGAGAGAGAGAAAGAGAGACATTTTATTGCATTGGCAGCCTGAAATATCACTTGTTTCCTTGAGAATACAGTTCTTTTTATATATTCCCTTAACTATTATGTCTGTTTACTTTGGTGTGAAAAGGCAGTAATTACTATACTCTTCATCCTATAAATTACTAATTATGATTTTTTAAATCTGAAAGTCTTGAGTTTGGATTTTCATTATGCAAAAAATTTATCAAGTAGTGGTACTTGCACATAACTAGCCATAGGGAGGACATTCCCATATTTTCCCCTTGAATACGTATTTTATTTTTTTAGAAATTTTCCCAGTATGGTAAACCCTCCCTGCCACTTCAATGAGATAGCTTTAATAATTGTTATCACTTATCTCTTTTTTCATTATTAAACTCTGAGGATACTCATCAGACCTTTCATGATGTCTCGGAAACATTTGATACTCTTGGCCTCTGTCTCCTGGAAACTCTCACGTCACTTGACTCTGTGACAAGGTCGTCTTGCACTCTTCCTGCCTCACCAGCAATTTCTTCTTAGTGGCATTCATGCTCTTTTCCCTCTGAAAATCCCTAAAAGACTGATGCTTCCTTCTCTAGGTTCTGGTCTCATCTGTTCCTTAATGCACACTTTCCTTAGATATCTGTGCAAAATCTTGATCGTCACCCACGTGTTCACTGATGGACTCAAATCTCTATTGCAGCCAGATATTACTCCTGAGCATGGACCTAAATAGCCCACTGCCTGCTAAACACATCCAAACCTCTATCTTTTCAGTATGTCAAAGTTAGTAACTACAAAACTGAATTCATCCCCATGTCCCATTCTCCCTTACATGCCCTTCACCGGGCTTGCTGTTCTTTTTTATTCCTCCCTAGTAAAATATATCACCATATACCTAGTGGCCAATCAGCCAACAAGTTTTTTGACTTTCTTAGTATTTACCGCATCCATACATTTCTTTCTTTCCCCTCCCACTGTCTTAGTTCAGGCCACCATTCTCTCATTTCAAGTTTATGGCTTCATAGTTGGTGTCCTGGGCAGAGTTTTGCCCCTCTCCAATTTGTCTTCATTATGATGCCAGAGCATACACATTAAAGCAAAAATCTGGCCATAAAAATCCTCTGATGGAAATTCTGTGTTGTCTTCCCATTGCCTTTGGGCAAAAAGACAAATTTCTCAGCAAGATATGCAGATCTTTCCCAGTCGGATCACTGCTCACCTCTCCAGCTTCATCTTTTCTCATTCTCTTTCATCAATACCATGCTCCTTGCAGTTCTATAACAAAGTCACATTTTATCCAACTTCATGCCCCGTTTCCTGTCTCCTTCATCTGGTGAGCTGTTAGGCATTATTAAAAGGAGCCATGTCTTCCAAGGAACCTTCCCTGGCAGCCCCGCAGCCACTGGTTTTTCCCTCAGAATCTTGTGATTATCTCTTATTTCTATCAGAACACTTATCATACTGTATTACTATTTTCTGTCTCCACTGTCATATCCACAATTAATGTTAAAACCCTTCAATAACTTTCCTTATCTCTGTCACTTTACACCATTTCAGTTCTCTGCATAGCACTCATCACTGCTGAATATTTTCCTTAATTATTAATTTGCTTATGTCTTATCTATCTGCCCCCAACCAGAAGGCAAACTCCATGAGAGCACAGATTTTGCATGCTTTTTTCTTTATATATTCCAAATGCCCCAAAAAAACACCTCAATAAATAATCAGTTGAATGAATGACTCCCTCATATGACTGCAGGCTTCTTGAGAACAGACTGTATCTTAATAATCTCCATTTATGTGACATCATCCTTGGCATATCAAAGGCAGTAATCTCAATTCACTCAATATTTATTATTTCTATATCTAAGGCCCCATGTGGTGGATGCAAGTGAGAAAAATCACAGACCAGTGACAAAAACTCACAAGTCACCAGGAAACCCCCTGAAGCATATACATGCAATTCTATTTTCACAAATTCTCTAACCTCCCAGAATCATCCTTTAATCACATATTATAAGATAAAAAACCCAAGCCTAGTGAAATTTAGCATCCTTGTTGATATTGCTAAGAATTCATCAGGAAATAGGGTTTAATTAGTTTCAGAAGCCATTTGTCACCTCTTGCTCCAAATCCTTGCCCCAAGCTCCATTCTTCTTTTTTTTTTTTTTTAATTCTTCATTCACATGTTCAACTTTACTTTTTTAGTTTATTTTAAGTGTGTTTTTCCAGGACCCATCAGTTCTAAGTCAAGTAGTTGTTTCAATCTAGTTGTGAGTGCAGCTCACAGTGGCCGCTGTGGGGATCGAACCGGCAATGTTGTTGTTAAGAGCACCACACTCTAACCAACTGAGCTACCTGGCTGCCCCACCAAGCTCCATTATTGATGTCTTCATACTGTCTTATTTCTTATGGCTGTGGTCCATTATCCATCCCCCCACAAAAGAATATGCCTCCTTTATTCCACCAAATACAAACTTGTAACTGACATGTAATGAAGATTTGGGGAGTTAGAGGGAAATTATAATTCAAAACAGAAAACAATCTACTCTTATTAAATAGTAGTTCCAAAAGCTCCCATATTTTTCCCAAACAAAAAAGCTCTCACTAGCCGTTTTTCTCGTTAGTCTCTCACCTGCCACTGTACTGCTTGGGCCTATCTCCACCTACAGAGATCTTTCTCCCAGAAAATTCCCATTACTTTATCATCTAGAAAATTTAGCTTCCCTTGTATCACACTTTCTCTCTTCAATAATTCCACACATCACATTCACAAGGGGGTCACTAATAGGTTTTCTTAAACAAAAGAGCTATTCACTCCCCTCAGTGGGGACATGATTCTATTTGAATAGGGCAGAGGTATCATCTCCTTCATTTCAGATGATTCTTCTGTCAACGATGCCTAATATTACATTTAGTTTTAGGTTAAATGACACAATTGACTCATTGAAACTGTTTAGACTAAACCTTTAAGTCTTTCAGAAAACTTGCCTTTCAACAGCATCTCTCTCATTTCGCACTTGTTTATTTGAAATTTTGACCAAGGTACAGACATTTATCGCTGTTAAATTTCATCTTATTATGTTTGGCCCATCATTTCAACCTGTCAAGATCTTTTAGAATCTCGGTTCTGGCACGCAACATACTCACTATCCCTGCCAACTTCGTGTCAAATGTAACTTGCTTAACTATGCTCTCTAGCTTTGCAAAAGCCACCAAAAATGGCTAATAGGAATGGGCTGTTTTGTGACAGGATTCCAAGAGCTGAAAAGAAGATAAAAATCACCAAAAGAGACAGCTAAGGACAGATACCATTAGATTGAGAGTGAGGGTCTCATATTCAGTCACATGTCTCTTATTTCTCTTGATAATCCCCTCACTATTTATTTTGAGGTGTGGCTTGCTCTGGAGAGGGAATGAGGACTTTAATGTGTAGGTGCCTGAAAACATATTTTAATGTGGCAGGGCCAGGGCTAGTCTAAGACACGTGAGAGATCAAAAAACAGAACATTTAAGAAGGAACTCACCCTCAGGGTCTTGCAAGATCAGGGTGGCACTTGCATGACTTTGGGAGTGAGTGCCTCCTTAAATTTTGTTCCCTTTCTACTTGTCATCCTAGTCAAGGTCCCATAGGGAGGAGGAACATTTAACTTGGAGAAGGTATCCTTGTCCAAGTTTATTCCTTAAGCCTAAGCATGAGCTGTCACATCACCACCTTCCTCATTGCGAGCTGAAACCCCACAGTTAACAATCCTAGCAATCTTTAAGTCATTCATGAATTTGTCTTCAGCTCATTTCTCCAGTGATCCAAAGACCCAAATTACTGAGGGTGGGTTCCAGGTATCAGAAATAATATAAAATAGAGTTAAACAACCTTTTTATTAAGAACAGAGACCAAAATGGCCAGTTTTGTTATTCAATGCATTTTTGCAAACTTTTATGAGTATGTCAGCCAATATTAGTTTCTTTGTTTTGCTTTCCCCATTTCGTTGCAGTTTGGTAAACCACTTCCAGGAAAAACAGGTTCTAAACCAATTCTGACTTAGTTAGAAGGTGTATTGGGATTCTCTTGGCAATGCTGTATTGATACATGCAATCAAATTGCTCTGTCCAGACTTGCCACTTTTTCTGGGGGTCTGTGTTGCTACTCGATGTCCAAATCTTTGGTCCCCAGAACTGATGCTTAAGTGACCATGTAGCTGCAAGCCATAGCACCTCTCCCTTCCTCGTTCCTCTGCCTGTCACTATTATTACACTAGCACTGCTGAGTGCCTGTGGGGGTTGTATTCTCTGTTACAAAATTATGTGTATCTCTTTGCCTATGCTTTTTAAAAAATATATAGCTGTTAACCTGGTCGAATACGCACAAATCTTCTTCTTTTTAAATAGTAGTTATTTCATATAGTTATTTGATGAATTCATGAATGAACTAATGAGAATGATCAGAAGGCACTAGGCACTGAAGCAGATTTCAACACTGAGGAGGCCATGATTCAATGACTTGAGCTGCTGATCAACCTTGCAGTGTGTGAATACTTGGGAGCCAGGCAGAAAGCGTTCTGATATGTGGGTATCTTCAATATAGCTACTCCTCACCATCTATAAGCATTGCATTACTTAAGCACTCTAGTCGCAAAATCATAATTGACAAGTTCAAAGTCTAGTGAATAAAGGGAATTCTGAGAAAAAATAATAAAACGGGTATTGTGCATGTGCATGTATGTGCACACACACACACATACTCACACAGGTAGATGTAAATTCTAAAGGGCAGCCAGTCCCAGAACAAGCTAAATTCTTTGCCACTCTTGCTTGCTTTAGTATCACCCCTTTTCATTGTTCAAAAACAAGGAGCTGAGGTAGATTTTCAAAGAATGTAAGATAATCTATTATGCTAACTTTATGTAAGACAGATTGTATCCCTCCTTAACATCTCAAACCTTGATCCAACTGGATTACAATTTAATGGTTTTATTATTGTATTTTCACTTCCTCTGATGATGTTTTCACAAGCCCTATTTTCTCTTTCAGCAACTATATTTCAAGATAACAGACATTACAATAGGCCCTAGGAATACAGCAGTGAAAACATTCATCATCCTTATTTTCACAGAGTTTAAAAACTATAAAGACAGACAGAAGTAACCTGTAGTTAAGGAAATGTTTGGTTAAAGATTCATTTATCTCATTTCCAATCAAGCACCCCCATTAAAATTTTATGAACTCACCAATTAGAAAAAGAAAAGGAGATGGGTCATGAACAGATGAGAGACTTTAGCAAACTTGTGGAATGCATAAAAGAGGTAGAGGAGTGGTAACTGGTGAATTAGGTCAGAGGAATTCTCCAGCCGAAAATACAAGAAATAGTTATGGTCTTAACTCATCTGTGTTGCAGAATCTAGGTGATGCTTTGACTTGAAAAATGCTACATTAAGTTAAGGGCAGAGTTAGGCATGAGGCTAAGAGTAGGAGTGATAATAGAATGGGTATATGTGGAACAGTGAACTAACCCACACAAATATATCTTTCCAATTTCTAAGTGAAGCATGCTCAAAAGCAGGCTTCTATTCACAAAGCAAGAGAGTATGTCCCTAAAGAAGTTGAGCAGATCTAGAGAAAATAACTTATTTAAAATTTCCCTAGCATAGGAAATTTAAATGTAGGGTACACTCTGCAGCTATGCCACCATTACTCTAAGGAAGTGTTTACCTGTCCACATATAAAGAGCTACCAATCAGCTTTTTTAACCAGCTTATATGTAAAAAAGAAAAACAACAACAAAAATAAAAAACAATAGACCAGAAGCCTGAAGAAAGTTTTCATTATGAAAGAGTGACCAAAATAAACTAACATAAAAATATAGTTAAAAAAAGAAAACAAAAACAAAATTCTTCCAATTGTTATCTTCAGAGATTTGTGAAGAAATTGCATCCGCAAAACAAGAATAAGAAGCTAAAAAATAAAAACAGAAAAATCAGAGTTCTTGCATACGCAATACATAATACTGCCAGTTTCACAGGTGGATTGAAAGATAAAGATGAAGGATTCTTCCTGAATATATAGCAAAAAAACAAACAAACAAAAAAACAAAGGGACTGAAGATCTGAGAAAATCGAAGCATAGAGAAACATTCCAGAAGGTTCTAACATGTGATTAATAGACTAGAATCTCTAGATAAAGAGCAGATAAAAATAGGGCCAAGATGGCAGAATGGATAAATGCTGTGCTTGCCTCCTTTCATGACCACATCAATTACAACTAAACTACTGAATAACCATCATTGAGAATCACCTGAAATCTAGCTGAACCAAAGCCCTACAACTAAGGACATACAGAAGAAGCCACGTTGAGACTGGTAGGAGGGGCAAAAATGCTGAATGGGTTGGTCCCATGCCCACATGTGACCATTAAAAATTGGGCGGGTATCTCGGCTGTGAAGGTCCCCCCCGAGGACTGAGGAGTCCCAGGCCCACAACAAGCTCCCCATCTCAGAGTTCAGAGCCAGCAAGAGAAGTACTCATAACTTCTGGCTATGAAAACCAATGGAAATTGTGGCTGAGTGAGAGGCCAGTGGCTGCAGTCCCACGTGCTTCTCTTAAAGGGACCACACATGGATTTACCAACAGACTCATTTGTTCTGAGCTCCAACACTGGGGCAGCTGCTTGAAATATGCCAGGGACACACGGGGAGGAACTGAATTGTCTGGCTTCAGGGTGAAGAAAAATAAGCCAACAAAAGGGTAGTTTATGGGGCCTCTGGGACAACTGCAACCACACCAACATTCTCATCATAGGGACACCAGAGAGAGAGAGAGAGAGAGAGAGAGAGAGAGAGAGAGAGAGAGAACTTGAAAATCTGTTTGAAGAAACAGTGATGGAAAACTTCCCTAACCTGGTGAAGGAAATAGACATACAACCCCAGTAAGCACAGAAAGTCCCAAACAAGATGAACCCAAACAGCTGACACCAAGACCCATCATAATTAAAATGCCAAAGCTAAAGGACAAAGAGAAAATCTTAAAATCAGCAAGAGAAAGGCAATTAGTTACCTACAAGGGAATTCCCATAAGACTGTCAGCTGATTTTTCAACAGAAACTTTACAGGCCAGAAGGGATTGGCACAAAATATTCAAAGTGATAAAAAGCAAGAACCTACAACCAAGATTACTCTATCCAGCAAGGCTATCATTTAGAATCAAATGACAGATAAAGAACTTCCTAGACAAGAAAAAGCTAAAAGAATTCATCACCACCAAACCAGTATTCAAAGGAATTTTGGAGGAACTTCTTTAAGATGGGGGAAAAAAATATCAAAATTATAAATTAAAAAATGGCATTAGCTACATATCTATCAACAATTACTTTCGATGTAAATGGATTAAATGCTCCAATCAAAGGCATGAAGATCCTTGCATATGCTGCCTCCAAGAGACTCACTTCAGAACAAAAGTCACACACAGACTGAAAGTAAAGGGATGGAAAAATATACCTCATAAAAATAGAAATGGAAAAAAAAAAAGTCTGGGCTAGCAATATTTACAGCAGACAAAATAGACTTTAAAATGAAGGTTATAACAAGGACCTATATAAATATCCACTTCTGGGTATGTATCCAAAGAAACCAAAAACACTACTTCCAAGGGAAGTGCATCCATATGTTTATTGCAGCATTATTTCCAACAGCCAAGATATGGGAGCAACATGGGTGTCCATCAACGGATGAATGGATAAAGAACAAGTGGTACATATATACAATGGAATATTACTCAGCCATAAAAACGAATGAAATCTTGCCATCTGCAACAACATGGGTGGACTTAGGGGGTATTATGCTGAGTAGAGTAAGTCAGGCAGAGAAAGAAAAATGCCATATGATTTCACTTGTATGTGGAATCAAAAGAACAAAACAGAAACAAACTCATAGATACATAGATACATTTTGATAGTTGACAGGTGGTAAGAGGGATTGGGAGAATGGGTGAAAAATGGGAAGGTATTAAGAAGTACAAATCGATTGTTACAAAATAGTCATGTGGATATAAAGTACAGCATAAGGAATATAGTCAATAATATTGTAATAGCTACGTATGGTGTCAGTACCCATTAGATTTATCAGGGTGATCACCTTGTAAAGTTATGTAAATGTCTAATCACTTTGTTGTTCACCTGAAACTAATATAACAAAGTACAATATGTAAAGCATAATTGAAATTTTTTAAAAATATTTTTTAAAAAAGCAGATAAAAATAGAAGAGAGAAATTGACAAACAGTTGAAGATAAATCTCCAGAGTTAAAAGATTCAAAGCCTCCAAACTGAGAGAGGCCACTGAATAACTAGAACAATGAATTAGAATAGACCACATCTGGATTCCTTAATTCTAATATTTTAGAGCACCAAATATATAGGAAAGGGTTTAAAACCTTTCAGAGAGAAAAAGTCAGGGCATGTACAAAGGAGAGAGAATCATAAGCATGAGGAGTATTCTTGTTTTCTTTTGTTCTTTGTTTTTATCAGCCACAGTGGATACTGGAAGATAATTAAACAATGTCATTGGAGTTCTGGGAGAAAATTATTTTTAGCCTAGAGCTCTATATACAAAAGTTGCATCAAATGGTACAATAGATTTAAAAATTTTCGGACGTGTGAGCACAGAAAAAAATCACCTTCCCAAACTGGCAGGTGAAGGTAAGCGTCAAGATACTAGCTGTGCTCAGGTTTAGAGAAGAACAAGTATAGATAGGAGCAGAAGGATGGAGGACAAGCATGTACTAGGAATGAAGATAATTAAAATGTCCAACCATATGGAATAGTTAAATAATCATGGTCCATCCATAGAGCCTGATCAAATAAATATCACACAAGACTATTTGTTGACATGTTCATTATGTATGTTAAATAACAAAAACAGAACACAAGCATTTTGCCAGTAATGTATACAAACATATGCCATATATATGTGTGTGTGTGTGTGTGTGTGTGTGTGTGTGTGTGTGTGTGTGTGTGTGTATGTATATATGCCTTTTCATGCGTAGAAAAATTCTGGAAGATTATGCATTCAAATTCAAATATTAATAGTGTTTTCTCTGGAGTCACAAGTGTCTTTTTTTTAAATATCTGAATCCCCCCCAAATAATGAATATATATTATTTTTGTGATGAAAATATAAAGAAGTATTTATTTGGTTGTTGTTTGGTTTGTTTTTAAGTAATCTAAACATGCTGTCTCTACTTCCTTATTATTATTTTTTTATTCATTTACTCCTAAACCTTCTGCTATCTAGCTTCTACCCCCAAGTTTTCATAAGTTATTCTTCACCAAGGTAACAAATGGCTCTTATGGCAAAGGCCATGGATGGCTTTTTCATTACTAAACCTTCCCATGCTATTTAATATTATTAATTATTTTCCTCTTCTTTAAATTCTCCCTTCCTTTGACTTTCTTGACGCCACATACCTCTAGCTTCCTGCCTACCTCTCAGTATGCTTCCCTGTGTCCTTTGTGGGCGTTCTTCCTTTGTCCCAACCTTTCCTTGCGAGTGTGCCCAGCATTCTGCCTTTGGCCTTTGGTTGCTGTCTCCATTCCTTTCCCATATAGTCCCATGAGTTCAATATTATCTCTATGCTGTTGACTCTGCCATCTATATTTCCAGTTCAGATTTCTCTTGGGGGTTCTGAGAAGCCTAATGTCAAGCTGCCAACCAGACCTGTCCACTTGGGTCTATAAGACTGGGCTTATTATTTTCCTCCTTGCCTCCAAGCAGACCCAATTCTTCTGTATTTTCTATCTCAGTTTTACATACCATTTTACAAGCCAGAAATCTCCATCTTGATTTCTCCCCACTGACTCATTTTACCTGAGGTCAGTCTAGGACTCCTTATATGCCTTAGATTGGCTCCTCCTCGCCATTTCTGCTACCACTGCTTTTGTATAGATCCTTTCATCACTTACATCTCCCCTTACAGTGATGTAGTGACTTCTAAATGATCTTCCAGCCTCCAGTGCTGTCCAACTCCTCTAAATCTACCCCCATAACACATACACTGTGGCTAGAGTGATCTTCCTAAAGTGCAAAACTGCCCTTCCATTCTCCTACTCATAATTATTCAAAGTTTACCAATTACCCTTAGTAAAATTCTTATCACATAAGACATTTTTGGTTGTTTGTTTAATCTTTCCTCTCCAGTCAAGACTCATATTTTCCATTGCCTCCTAGACTCTAGAGAGTTCTGTGAACACGTCTTCTCTCCCAGAAAATGCCTTCTTTCCCACATGCCTTGTTCACCTTGATCTTCTTACTCATTCTTCTGGAATCAGTCTGAGCACTTCCTCAAGGAAGTCTCCCAGAATCCCCCAACTCATAATTTTGTTTATTCATATTCCTTGTATTAAATTGTGTTAATGGAAGGAACCACATTTTTTTTCATTTTTATTAGATTGAACAGTATAAAATTCTTGTTTTTAGGTCATATATTAACAACTTCATGTGATTTAACTGGATATATCCCAACACTTAACATGATACCTAGCACTTAATGACTGTTAGATAATGTTTTGTTGAAATAAATAATAGATTTTACCAATATAGGGTGGGGAGAAATTATTCTTGACATCTGGGTTGGAGATTAATCAGCAAAGTTTAGGAATAATAATAATAATAATAAAAAAAAGCCTTCACTGTTATAGGATAAAATTTAGTATTTTAGATCAGAAGCTAAATTGTCATCTAAGTCAGCAAAGTATGTTAAATTAATGATTCTAGCTATACTATTGTTTTAAACTCTAACACAAAATCTCTCAAACCCAAGAAAGGAATCATTATTTGGAATATTAGAAACACTAAAAATCAAATGCAGTTAGGCTCTTAATATATAAATTACAGTGTGTGTGTTTTTGTTGTTGTTGTTTTTTACATGATCTGCATGAAGAGACTTTTTTCATATGGAAAAGAGAAATAGATGTTATTGAATATTCTGTGTTCTGGCTCCCTGTGGTTAACTTTCAGTTAACAGTATGTGGTAAAATCAAACACTTTTTCAGTCATTCTTGGCTTACATGGATGCTTAAAAGAAGGCTGCCTGCTGAATTGGAAATTAAAAAATTATTGATTGAATATAGTGAAATCAGTTGGACCTTTTAGTGTTTTATATCTGTTTGTTTCCTACTAGCTTTCAAATGGGTTGACTGATTTTGATCAAATTTGCTGCACTTCAATTTTAAGTATCAAGATCAAGGCCAATATTAGAAGAAATCTTCCAGTATGCAAAGTTTGTCTTCAGGACATTCCTAACCTTCAGGAGAGACTAGAACATTTCTTAAGCAAAATCACAAAGCAGATTCAATATGTCCCAGAAAACCTACATCTGTGTCTTCTCCATTTTCTCTCTGTATGGTCTCTTCCTTCCCTCATGGGATCAGATACATTTTTAATCAGAAATTGAAAGGTATTTCTCCTGACATAGGAAGTGTAGGCTTCAATGACAAGAGGAAGAGACACTAACAAAGGCAGGCAGGCTTTCCCACTACCCCTGAAAGCATTTCAAGTTTGATCTTGCCCTGTGGAACATAGTACTATATTAATTGTAGAAACATGGGAAATTAATTTAACCTCCCTGAGCTTCTATTTCATCATCTAAAAAAATGGATTAAAATACTACCTATCTCAAACAATTAAGGGTTTTATAAGAAAATGCATATATAGCTCATAGCAGAGTATCTGACATGTACTAAGTGCTTGATAACTGTCACCTATTGATATTATCCATCTGCCAACAGATCATGTCTAGCTTATCACTTCACATCAGAAGTAGAGGTTCCACACTTTAACTTCAGTGGTCCTGTGTACAGATCATGCAGGTATGTCCAATAGTAATTTCTTGAATAACCACACATATAAGATAATGTACAATCCATAAAATTGATATTGGTACAATCCACAGTTTTTACTAGGTTTGTGTGCATATATTTGTATGGGATGCATGTGTGTGTGTGTGTATGTGTGTGTGTGTGTGTGTGTGTGTGTGTGTACGTGTGTGTGGTTCTGTGGAATTTCAGCATATGTATAGATTTGTGTAATCACAGCAATCAAGATACAGACTGTTTCACCACCATACTCCATTGTGCTATCCCTTTCTAACCTCACCCGCTCTCCTCACTTCCCATACCTAAACTCAGGCAAGCACTAATCATACTCTATCTCTATATGTTTATTATTTCAAGGATGTTGTACAAATTGAATCACATAGTATGTAACCTTTTGAAATTGGCTTTTTATATTCAGCATAATTCCTTTGAGATACATCCAAGTTGTTATGAATATCAATGGTTTGTTCCTTTGTATTGTTAAATAGCATTGCATGATATAGGTAACACAGCTATTTTAACATTTGTTAGGAAATATGACTTGTTTTCAAGTTTTTGGCTATTAGAAATAAAGCTGCTATGAACATTTGTTTACAAGTTTTTATGTGAACGTAAGTTTTTATTTCTCTGGAATAAGTGTTGAAGAGTCCAATTATTGGGTCATAAAGTATATGCATATTTAGTTTTGTAAGAAACTGTCAAATTTTATTTCCCAAAATTGCTGTACAATTTTTTATTCTGACCAGAAATATATGAGTGATCCAGTTTCTCTGGATCTTCAGCAATATTTGGTGTTATCACTCTATTTTAGCCATTCTGATAAGTGTGTAGTGATCATTGCATTGTGATTTTATCTATTTGATGTCTGCAGAGCCTGAAGTGATATTCTCTGTTCATTCATGATATGGTAATTTGTGTCCTCTGTTTTTATTTGTCTGTCTTGCTAGCAGTTCAATTTTATTGATGTTTTTCAAAGAATTGGCAAGCTGTGTCCTGGACTTTCTCAATTTTTTCCCTGCTTCTAATTTCTGCTCTTATTTAATTATTTCCTTTCTTATGCTTAAGTTTATTTTTACCTCCTTTTTCTATTTCTTAATATAAGGCCTTGATTAGTTTATTTATTTGAGATGTTTCTTCTTTTCTAATGTAAGCATGTAATACTAAAAATTCCCTCTCAGGACTGGTTTAGCTATATCCTATAAATTTTGATATGTTATTGCTGCTGGTTTTGATTTTCATTCAGTTCAAGTATTTTTATTTCCTTTGGGACTCCTCTTTGACCCATTATACATATAGAAATGTGTTGTTTAGTTTCCAAGAGTTTAGAAATTTTCCTGTTATATTTCTGCTATTGATTTTATTTCTATTCCATTATGGTCAGAGAACACATTCTGAATGATTTCAATTCTTTTAGATTTGATGAAGTTTGTTTTATGGCCCAGGATATGGTCTATTATGGTAAATTTGTGTAGGTTCTTGAAAGAATGTGAATTTGGCTGTTGTTGTGTGGTGTGTTCTTTGAATGGCAATTAGATCCTGTTGGTTGATGGTGTTTTGAGTTCTTCTGTATCTTTACTAATTTTCTCTCTAGTTGTTTTATCAATTATTGAAAAGAGGTATTGACATCTCTAGCCATAGCTATAATTTTTTTTTCATTTCTATCATTTTTTTGGTTTGCTTCTCATATTTTGCAGCTCTGCTATATGGTGCATACACATTTAGGATTGCTATGACTTCTTGGTGGATTGAGTCCTTTATCATTATGTAATGATTATCTCTGTCCCTGCTAATTCTTTGTGCTCTGAAGTATACTTTATTTGCTATTAACTTAGCCATTTCTCCTTTATTTTGATTGATATTTGCATGGTATATATTTTTCTGTTCTTTCAACCTACTTATATTGTTCATATATTTTTCTATACTTTCAACATACTTATATTGTTATAGTTGACATGAGTTTCTTGTAGACAGCATATAATTGAATCATGTTTTTTAATCTGCTCTGTCAATCTCTGTCTTTTAATTGCCTCATTTATATAATTTCCATTGAATGTAATCATTCATATTTTAAAACAAGTCTAGCATTTTGTTTTTGTTTTCTATTTTTTTCTCTCTGTTTTTGATTTCTGTTTTATTTTTTCTGACTCCCTGAGGAGTACTTTGAACATTCTTCAGAATTTCATTTTGACTTATCTATAGTATTTGTGAATTTATTTATTTGTATAGATGTTTTAGTGATTTCTATAAGAATTAGATTATGTATACATAATTTATCACAGTCTATTAGTGTCGTAATTTTACCAATTCTAATAAAGTATAAAAACTTACTTCCCTTTATGTCTCTTAATCTTTCCCCATTTATATTTGCCTTAAATATTTTCTCCACATACATTATGTACATACAATGTTATAATTTTTGCCTGAATCATAAAATTTAATTTAGAAAACTCCAGGGAGAAAGAAAAGTCTATTGGATTTTTCTCTTTTTTATTTTTTCCTTTGTTCCAAGAGTCCTTCTTTCATCATTTCCTTTCTGTTCAGGAAAATGTCATTTGGCCATTCTTTTAAGTTAGGTCTTGCTGGCAACAAATTCTCTTAGTTTTTATTCAATTGAGAGTGTCTTGATTTCCCCTTAATTCCTGAAAGTTATTTCACTGGATATGGAATTCTACGTTGACATTTCTTTCTTTTAGCAGTTGAATAAATACCGTCTCCCTTCCTTCAGGCCTCATGGTTTCTGATAAATAATTCCCTGTCATTCAGATTGTTTTTTGCCCATAAAGAATTCACTACTTCACTCTTGATTTTTTTTCTTTGTCTTTAGTGTTCAGAAATTTGATTACGATTTGTCTTGGCATAGATTTCATTGAGTTTATCCTGTTTGGCATTATCTAAACTTCTTGAATATGTAGGTTTATGTCCTTTGCCAAATTTAAGAAAATTGCATCCATTATTTATTTGAATACTTTCAAATCCCACTGTATTTCTTCTCTCCTTCTGGGACTCTAATAGCACAAAGATTTTATCTTTTGTTATAATTTCCACAGATCTCTGAGGTTCTATTCATTCTTTTTTTCAGTCCTTGTTTCCTCTGTTTTACCAGTTGGTAACCTCTATTGTTCTGTATCAATTATTCTGTGCTCTGTATTCAAATTCATTCCTCTGTCATCTTTTTTCTGCTGTTAAACCCATCCACTTTTTAAAAATTTGGTTATTATATCTTTCAATTCTAAAATTTCTATTTGGTTCTTTTTTATGTCTTGTAACTTTTTTGCAGTCTTTCTTTGCTGAGATTTTCTGTCTTTTCAATTGTTTCAAACTTATTGAAACATTTTTATGATGGCTGCTTTAAAATCCTTTTCAGATAATTCCAACATCTGTTTAATCTTGGTTTTGTCATATGTGGATTATCTTTTCTCATTTAAGGTGAGAATTTTCTGTGTCTTGGTATAACAAGTGATTTTCTATTGTATCTGAATATTTTGGTTACTGTGTTATGAGATGCTGAATCTTATTTAAATAACCTGTGTTAGCAGACCTCCTCTGACATCATGCCAATGGGAAATGGGTAGCACTACCCATTACTGCTAAATGGGAATGAAGGTCTATGTTTCCCAACTAATCTCAGTTGATACCCCAGGGAAGAATGCCTGTTGCTACTGGGTGGGTGTGGTAGTTCAGACTTGGAGAAAGAGGGTCTCATTGCTTCTCTTGATATGGCCTCCACTGATACCATGAGGATGGGTGAGATGGGGGCCTGTTACCTTTGGGAAGGGATAAAAATTCTAGCTTCCCACTTCGCCTTCACGATTTCACCCCAGTGTTGAAGGGGGAAACTTATTACAGCCTCACAAGGGTGGAAATTTGGGCCCTTCACTTTGCCTTTGCTATCAGGATGGAGTACAGTCACAATATTGTCCATAGTGTTTGGTTGGAGTAGGGAGGGAGGTTATTGCCTAAAAGTTTTCTATCTTGCTAGGCTACCCCTTTTCTTATCCTGTGACTTGTGAAAAGACTTTTTTTTTTCTGCACCCATTGGGGTTTCTGAGCCCTTTCTTCCCCAACACACAGAGATGTGAGGCAAAAAAAAACGAAACCCAGGGAATTCACCACAGTGTCCTTTCTCAGGCCCCAAGGTACCTAGCTGGTTCGCGTCCTTCTCTTCAGCTTTCGAATTCTTCCAATGTTTGTTCAATATATAATCCAGGGTTTTAAACTTTATTTAGCAGGAGTAATAAGGAGAAGTGCATTTACTCCATCTTGTCCCCAGAACTGGGCTGAGTTTCTTTCCATATGGCTTTATATTGCATTTCTCTAATGGCTAATTATGTGGCACATCTTTTTATGTGTTTATTTGCCATTTGTGTATCCTCTTTGGTGAAATGTCTGCTATATATATATATATATATATATATATATATATATATGTGTGTGTATATATATATATATGTGTGTGTATATATATATGTGTATATATATATGTGTATATATATATATGTGTGTGTGTGTATATATATATACACACACATATAAAACATTTAAAAATAAAATCCTGTTTTAGAAAACAATTAAATAATAAAAACCATCAAACAATACAATACCATAACTGACAAGATAAATACATTAAAAAATTGTACATATAAAGGATAAAGTAACATGAATTTAACCATTGGATAGAAAGTTTCGAAATGTACAAGTGGGAACTAAAATTTAGTGAAGTGACAAAAATGGCTTCATAAGAGGGAGGTATCAGAAAATACAGAGACGTGCTCTATTTTTTCTAAAAAATAATCTATGAATTTGAATTTATAAATATGGTTAGAATTAAAAATAATTAATAAGAATTAAGAATTAAGCCATACCAGAATTACCAATTTTCTTTAAATCAAATTATCATCATGGTGGAGGCAAATGAAAACTTTGAAATTGTAACTGAAAAAATATTCTTCTTAAAATACTGATGATTATTATAGTCTTGAATCTTCTCAAAAATACTGCATTAATTTTTTTTTTCTGAAACAAAGGTAATAAAACTTTCTTCAAACTGCTTCTTAAAGTACATAGCCAACTTCTAATATGATTTTGCTGACTGTGGAGTCCAAGGGTCATCGCCATCATTGTTGACTTTTTTCTTTCAACCAACACCACTATGTCAGAAGCAATTCATAAAGAAGAAATCTTCAAAGACGGTACAAAATGGTACAACACATAAAAGAATGTGAAAGTGTGATGGCTAATTTTATATATCAACTTGACTTGGCCACATGGTGCTCAGATATCTGGTTAAACATTTTTTCTGAGTGTGTCTGTGAAGGTGTTTCCAGATAAGATTAACATTTGGATTGGAAAGCTGAATAAAGCAGATTGCCCTCTCCAATGTGGGTGGGCATTTTCCAATTTGTTGAGAGGACCTGAATAAAACAAAAATGTGAAGGAAGGGAGAATTCTCTCTGTGTGTATTGGACTGCTGGAGCTGAGACATCTCCTGGGACTAAAATTTATACCATTGGCTTGCCTGGAAATCAGGCCTTAAAATTTGGTCTAGAACTTATGCCGTGGTTATCCTGGTTCTCAGGCCTTCAGACTCAGACTGCACCTATACCACCAGCTTTTCTGGATCACTAGCTTGTGACAGCAGATTGTGGGACTTCTCAGCCTCCATATAGCATAGCTAATTCATTATAATATCTCTCTCTCTCTCTCTCTCTCTCTCACCCCCCCTCCCTTCTCCCTCCCTCCTTCCCTTTCTCACTACTGAGGTTGACTATCTCTGGCGAGAAATGTTCACCCTCCCCAGAATAAGAAGTGGAAACCTTCCATATCTAATTGACTATTTTAGTCCCAAGAGACTTCCTAGCTCAAGGTTGAGCAGAGAGACTCATGCTGAAGCAGTTGTCAGAGGTTGCAAAAAATAACTTTTCTGCCACCTTTTTAGTTCTTCTGGCTATCCTAATCAAATTATCACAAGACAGATTAACAGGAAAAAATGAATATTTATTACATATGTACATATTACGTCTGGGAGTTCCATAAAAATATGAGACCAGAAGACATATTGGGAAGTTGAAGTTTATATGCCATTCTGGACTAAGGAAAAGAAAGCAGAGGTCTGGGATTTCAAGGAGGAAGTAAGGAATTCATAGGGTGATGAGAAAAGAAATTGTGGTCAACAAGTTCTCACTGAGCCACCCAGAAACAATGTGACACAGAAGGGAGTCCCACAAACAGAGTTTTCTAGATTTCACCCTGTCTGCACACTTAATTCATATATGCTAAAATGAATAACTAAAGTGAGTATGTCCCTTTCTTTAAGCAGGTTTTCTATCTAAATTCCTTTAAGAAGGTAAGAAGGAGTGTCAAATTTTCTTTCTGAGTCTTTTGTTTCTTAATAACCAGCTTAAAGTCAATATCCAAAGAGTCATATTTGAGGGTGGCAAGTTCTGATCCCCCTCGCAGTGAAAAACAAAATCCATGTTCAATTTATAGCAGGTAATAAGTTACTTTTATCTTTGACTGGACTGTGTCTTACACACATTATCCTGGTGAATTTAATCAAAGACTTTATTTTAAGGCAAAACTCTGAATGTGAACAAGTTGTCCTGGCAATAGGCTTTTATCTCCCTAGGAACTGGTTAACAAAAGCATCCTGTGAGTGCTCATGCATGCTGAAAACTGAGCGAGCTGATGTGTAATTAGAAGGCTGTGACTATGATTAATAGCAGCCAGAAAATATTTATGAAGAAGAATCTAGACTTCCCACATACTTTTCCTTGCACTTCTTTTTAGCCCCTTGAAAAAGTTATAAAGTCAATTATAAAGCGGAAGCTATTAGTAACCAGGATATTTGAGAGAAGAACATTCTGAAATATGACTTCTCAGAGAAATTGATTGCTAAAAGCCTTTAAGTTCAGTACATTTCAGATAAGATTCTTAAAACCAAAGCTTGTCTTCCACTTTATATATATGAGATCTTACAATCACTTCACTCACCTAAGCAGTCATACTGCACAAGAACCAGACAAACTTTGGACTCAAAATATAGCCCTCTTGGAAGGAAGCCTTGAAAAGCTATGCTGAGAAAGCTCTGTCTCCTGGCTTAAGAGCTTTTCAGCTCCTGGAATGATATCCTATTATTTCATTTTGTGCCTCACTGAGTATTTCTCACTTATTCAGTTCTGTTAATTCCCAAGAAGCATTTTACTTTTTCTTCCTCCTTTGGTTTTTCTTCTCTTGTCAGAAAGAAACATCACTCCCACAGTTGTTTTCGTCTTTTTTGCTAGAGTAGAGTTCTAAAATTATTTCATCGTGCCAGGTGGTGAGGTCTTTTCACACGCTAATGAAAATCTATTGAAAGAACTTAAGCCACTGTCACAAAACATACAGTTTACAGACTCCTTCCTCATTTGTAAAGTTAACTTTATTCTTATGATGCACCTTTCAAAAAACTGTTCCAAGCTGAGCATAGCTACAAAGAGGCAAATCATGTTTGTATAGCTCAATGCAATGGCACAGAAAACTGCAGAAGTTTTCCAAATGCTAAAATATCTATACATATTTAGAGAAATACAAGTATGCATTGCAAATGTCAAAGAAAATTTGTTTACACAGAAGAAACATGGCCACTAACTAGATTAAAATTAGGAGAAGAGTAATCATATGAACAAATTACATGAAAGAAACGTTTACTCTTTCTCCTTAAATGGAATTTAGCAATTACTTTTTCAGATTCTCCCTTTGAAGAATCTCACAGAAATTCAGAATGGGAGGGCTTAAATAGCCCCCAGATATGACCACATCCCTGGAAAAGGATCTTTCAGCCTATTCCTAACCACCTCTAGTAATGGAAAACACCATTTCCAAAGATCGCCTTTTTCCTTGGATTTCTGGCTTTCCTGGAGTAACTCGGTGTCTTTAAATATAAACATGTCAAATAACTACTGCCTCCTCCCAGGAAGCTGCCTCCTCCTCATCATCCATAATCATTCCTCACAGGGAGCCAATATTTTTATCCCTAAAACTTGGACCCATTGGTTCTCGCTTTGCCTTCTTATACCATACAGAAGAAATCTAATTCATCTTCTGTATAAAAACACTATACTCAAAGACCACCCACCATGTGCCCTCCCTCTAGTCTTCATTCCTATAAATTAAACATCCCATTCTCCTACAACCATGGGATATGATTTCTAGACCACTAGCTATTCCAAACGCCTCCCTCTGGATACCCTTCAGGAATCTCCTTATTCTTGAACCAACAATTCCTAGTGAGGTCTAATCAACACACAATCCAGCAGTACCACTTAGAAACTTTCTATAAACCTAGCCTAAACCACAGAAGCTTTCTTTGCGAACACATCTGCTCTTTATTCATTGGGTTGACAGTTGGCTAAACCAAATATTTTCTATCCTAGAATTGTACAATTTGACTTCTGAACCCAAACATATAACTTTGCATTCAGACCTCTTACATTTCTTTATATTTACCTGAATATTTTAGCCTTTAAAGTTGTTTTTGATTGCTGCTTCTTTATCCAACATGTTAATTATTTTTCCTAATTTTTATTCTCTGAATTTGATTCATATGCCATTGGTATATTTGTCTAAGTCCATTTATTTAAACTGTTGAATAAAACAGGAAGAAACACAGAGTCTTTTGTTATATCCCCTACAGAAGTACACCCAGATTGACATCAATCCAATAACCTTTCCCATTCTCTTTTGGGAATAACCACTGTGGCCCAAATACTGCAGCCTGACCATCAGAAATAATCACTCTTCTCTACTGTTTCTTTTAAATGTTGGATGAAATAGGAAACTCTATCAACACTATCAATTTTTTTACAGACACACCATCACTTCTCCCAAGTACTCAAAGCCGTATATAGTGGTGGACATAACTGAGATTGTTATTAATTATGAGTAGCAGGATCCTTTTTTGTGTCCCAGGCTCCTTTGAATAGTGTATTCTGTACATATATCATCTCAGCTGCCCTATTCCCTTTACAAAGAAAAACAACAAATGCTATATGTGCTTGACCTTAAACCAAATTCTGTGTGGTCTACAAGGGCAGCGTTAGAATCAATGACTCCAAGTTTTAGGGAAAAAGATATTGGCTCACTATTAGGAATAAGTATAGATAATATGGAAGCAATTTCCTGGGTGGGGGCAATGGTTATTGGACGTGTTCATACTTAAACTTACCGTATTATTCCAGTGAAAGGAGACAAGGTTCAGTCTCATTGCATTACCTCCCTGCATTGTATCATGCTCAGCATCTACTCATGTCCAAGAAAATGAGCAGATGTCCTCATCCCAACCACCATCCTTCTACCATAGTATCTAGTCCAACTCCTTCAACACCAGGAACTCTCTCGTCCCCCAGACTTTTCTTTATCGCACCCATACCCAAACTGAGAGCATACATCCCATGTTGGAAATTCTCTTAATAGATGACTATATTACTGAGTTAACCTTATATATGCATTTGAGTTAGATGTTAATGTTGACAATAATTAAAATAACACACCAATTAATATTTGCATTTACTTCTTTGATTATATATTGTGGGTTCTTAACTTCTGTGTCAAAAAATCAACTGTATTCTTCCACTGACTTGCAAACCAGCCCTTAAACCATGACTATCCTTAACCACTGTGTAGGCACTCATCCAAAGCAGACTGATTGCTATCTTTGCTTTCATTTTATGCATTAATGATCAGCACTGTTAACCTTCCCTAGTTCAAATTAAAGAGATGATTTTATTTCAAAACCTGCCTAGTGAATAAAGAGGTTTTTCTCCAAAGTTCAATTTTCTATATATTTAAAACATCCTAAATAAGAACAAAATGTCAGAAAGATTTCAAGAGCAATACCCAAAAGGGAATTATCCACAAAGACAATAAAATAATACCAGTATTACCAAACATTGTAGAAATTGGCCTTGGATGTCAGCTTTCATTACAAAAGATCTCAAACACCACCCCTGAAGCTGCATCCCATCCTCACATTAAAATGTAATCAAGTTTTTTAAACTGTCATAACAACATCTGTTCCCAAAAAACAATTTACCAGATCTTGAGTGTTTTATGATACTTTTCACCCAATTTAATTGACATTAAAGTAGTTCATATGTATATAACCATAAGTGTATATTTTGGATTGTTTAAAAGAAATTTCAGTCAAAACTTTATTAGTTTCTTATCTCTGGCGATCCTAGCAAGCTTACCAATAAAAGGACTTGTTTTCAAAGGTTTGCATCAAGAGGTTTATAAAAATAAAAAAAAAAGTATATTTATTTTAAATATATAGATATATAAAATATATATAACATATATTATATAGATAGATAGATAGATAGATAGATAGATAGATAGATAGATAGATGATAGATAGATAACTGTACAGCTCACAGACCTATAAGGATTTAAAAGGGATTTTGAAAAGTCCTCTTAAACATTTAACTCTACAGGTTTAAGCCAAAGCTAACTTCAGAAATATGAGTAGCCATTTGTTTTCTTATGGAGGAAAGATTTCATAACCAAGAGCATCCACAGTGTGCTATCATTCCTGTTATTTAAGATAACATCCTTGTCAGTGAGATCATAAAACCCTTACTTTCTGAAACACCCTTTTGTGGCTGTCCTAGCGTCCCAGTGCGGGAAACAGCAGCTCCTTTTATGCATAATGTACTCATAAGCTCTTCTCAGGTTATCGTGAACTGTTTTTCTTTCAAACTCAAATTTAGTAGAGATCCCAGAAAAAGATAGAGAAGAAATTTTTACAACTTTTATCTCCCAAAAAGTGTGTTTGTGGAGACTCAGTACATCTCAGAATAACCATTGAATGTGTTTTACAGTGATAGCAGTGACTTACTCTCGCAGTCTTTCCAGGTTGGTTGGTTATTATCCCCATTTTGTGGGAGGATGGCAGGGAATAATAGCAAGGATTATAGAATCAGATTGTGTAGGTTCAAATTATTAACTATTTA
Organism: Rhinolophus sinicus; assembly: GCF_036562045.2. Classification (NCBI taxonomy): domain Eukaryota; kingdom Metazoa; phylum Chordata; class Mammalia; order Chiroptera; family Rhinolophidae; genus Rhinolophus; species Rhinolophus sinicus. The sequence goes on from NC_133755.1 coordinate 110,853,420, forward strand.
TTATATTGGTTAATTTGGCGAGTCAATAAACTTTTGTAGTTTCTGTTTCCTCATTCATAAAATGAGGATGGTAATAAGGTTGATGTGAAGAATTAACACCAAGATGTAGGAGGCTTAGCTAGTCCTGAGCATGTGTAAGCACTTCAGAAAGTTAAGTTTCTCCTTCTTCATCATTATCATTATCAGTATTATCATCATAATCATCATCTTCATAGTTTAATTAAATAACTTACTCTGCACAGAGTAAGGGTTTAAGTTAGACCATCAAACTCTAAATCCCAGGATTTGCCCCACACCCTGCTGCTGTCTCCATTACATATAACCTTGGACTATATAAACAAAGGACAGAAGATAGAATAAATCAAACATCACTGAGGAACTAGTAAGTGAAAAGCACCACTTATCAAGGACTAGTATGCTCTATTTAAGTAATTCTAGTATAAATGTTGCCAAATCAGCATTTCATCAACCAGATAGGAGGAGAACATAAAATCCCCAATTAGGTGACCTCGTATCTGACCTTCACAGACAATAACCTGTGCATCAGACAGGACTGGTAACACAGGTTCGGAGAAGATAAATGTTTGCTCAGATCACAGAGCTACAAAATATGAAACTGGGACCCAAATTCAGGTGTCAGGCTTCCAAGTTTGGAACTTTTATAACTGCTTATTATTCCCATTTCTTACCATAAATTATTTGCTTGAAGCCTCGCTTTTATTGTTGTTCACATAGTGGGTTAAGCTTGCTCAGTAAAATGGGTTTATTACTTTTCTCAGAAAGCCAGCCTACATGTAGAACACTATTGATTGAAAATCATGTCCCCATTCCAAATGAAAGGGAGGCTTTTGATTTCTATGTTACTCACGAGTTTTTAGCAGATCCTAAATAAACTCTATTAACATGGGCCTTACTGTTGATCACAGTGGATTTGGATGATTATTTACCACATATGCAGCCCCAGCATCATTTCCGTCAGTATCTCATATTAGCAGTCTTGGCCCTGATTGTGAATTTCCTAAATAGTAACCACTTGGTTACATGCCTGTCAGTATAGTTGAGTCTAAACTATGCTGATCAATCTTTTTGCTTCTCTGCTTTTAGCAATCTGTGTTTACAATACAGCCACCCTCGGGAATTTTTTATTACCAGAGATTTGTCTATATAAAGATTTTGTAAACCTAGTAAAGATGGATTTTGGTACAAAATCAGATTATCTTAGAGACATGTGTAAGAACGTTCACAAGTGCATTTATTAATTGTCAATGTACTTAAAAACCAGAGTGAGGGGGAAAGCATCTGTGGTGAGATGAACATACGTAGCAAGTTTGTTCACTGCTTGCTTGAGACTATTGATCTGTCAATATCTATGTTGGGTAATTACTCAACTTGTAAGTGTTAAATCTGAGAGATCTGCTAAGAGAATTACAGTAAAACAGAATAAGTTAGTACCAATAATAGAAACTATTAAAATGTATGGAGAAAGATGTTCCCAGCTCAGTTTTATAGTTACTTATTCAACCATGGAAGAAATCATGGATATAAACTGTTTTAGTCAACATTTAAGAATTTGCGACAAGGGCATAAGGGAGAGATGATGTTCTCATTTCTTATGAAAAATGCTTCCTGATGAATTTTGATGCTCATCTCCAAATATTCCGTACACTGTAGTCAGTTTTGCAAAGGGAAAAAAAAAGGCCGTAAGTGCATTAGAAGCAGAATGAATAACACATGAAAGCCAATTAACGAGATACTGGGGCTTTGGGGAGGAGGAAAAGTAGATGTGCGTTTACTTAATTTCAACATTACTTAACCTAGTGCTGATATTATAACTTATATAAGGAATGTGTCTCCTCTGAAAGTCTGAATTTGGACTATAAGCTACCCAGGAGTTTTGTTTTCAAGCACAGACATAAGCATACTCCATACAACCCCATTTCCCCAAAGCATTATTACGTCAAGTGTCACTTTATGTCTAGATATTTTTAGAAAAATTACATCTTTTGCCAACACTGTATAGAGTGATTATTTAGTTGCTTTGAATCTTTATGTGTTCACTCAAAAGGTTGCTCTTGTGCAAATGTATTGTAATAATCCTAATAGAATGTGTGGCTACTTTTCAAGACATGCTATTAAACAGATTACTCATTAAAATCTTTATTGGCTCTTTCCTCTTCACAAGTGGGAGGCAATTGGAAGTATATCACCACCAGATGGAGTGGGAAATGTATGCTCAAGCTGGGTAGTGCTTCTCTGACATCAGGGAGAGAAAAGTTTCCAGAAAACTCTCTAAAGTGGAGAAAAGTCCCCACTCTACTTGATTTGTCTTTTTGGTACTTATAGAGGACAGCGTATGTAACCAACGTTTCCCAGGTTACTGCCCCTAAGCAAGGGGTGACAGTCATGCCACACCAGTTGTACCATCCCTCCCTCACGTGTAAAGTCTCATGGTTACTCACAATGGTACCTTACCTTTTGTTGCCCCTGCTAACCTTCCTTGTCACAATCATACACTGGGAAGCCTCCCACAACTGCTCCCAGCCTTGGGGCTTCTTTCCTCTCTAGTAGCACTGTTTCTGACTCTTACAGTTACTGAGAGTGTGTTGCTGCGAGAGCCATCATATGTCCCTAGCCCAGGGCTCTGCCACTCCCCTGTGACTTCCCCATCTCCACATATCACACTGCTGACACCTGGCAACCTGGCAGCTGAGCTGTCTTCCTCAGGTAACTGTCAGGGCCACTGCTCTGAGGTAAAGCATGGGCTTTGCCCTGAGGCTGCCTCACGGAAACTCTATTTCTCCTTGGTATTGCTCCAAAGTGAATTTGGATCCTTCAGAGATTCACACATTGTTCTCTCCACCCTCCACATTTTCAAGGTTGTATCTTCTGTCTATCACAGGAACTAAGAGGAACCCTCCTTCCACATCACCCTTAACATTTGAAGTGGCTGGTTCTCCTCTTGCTTCTACTCAGGGATTAATTTCCAATATCTTATGATTTCTTCCAGCAGTTTATCAGCATCATAATTCTAATTGTTCTTTATGTTTTTCTTATGGATTTACTTCTTTCACTGGAAACCTAAATTAGAGATGTAAAGAAAAGAAAAGTTGATTCAACCCTCCAGGTATATAATATTAGCAAATAAACGAACAGGAGTAAGAAATGGGAATGAGGTAGTCATCATGTTTTCTTTAGAGTTGACAACTAAGATTCCACAGACAAGCACAGAAGTGCTCACTCATATCTGTTTGGGCCCCAGAACCCATGTCGGTCTTCCCTCTACTCCTGTGTTCTACTGCATGACTCAGATGTCCTCCAGAACCGTATTATTGAACATCCCCCTCTGTATTCTAACTGTGAAGCGACTATTTCTCTTGATCTGGCAGAAGTCTCCAACTGGCATCCTGTGAGTGACTAAGTGTTGCTTAATAATCTGAATTTTAATGCCAATAGATAGAAGATTTTGTCAGGTTTAATAAGTCTTCACCATTCCCTACTGCAGTAGGTTTTGCTGGCTTTCCTTACTTGCACGATCCAAGTTCTGGGCCACTATGGACTATGTCCTATGACAATCTCAATTGCCTTTTTCACTGGTGAATCACTAGTATGTTAGCACAGTGCCTGGTACACAAGTAGTATTACTGAATGCATAAATGAATGAATATAAATTTTGTTTGAAAAAAATGTATCTGTGGGTGAAGAAGGATTTGTAAACGTAATAAACTATACTGTCGTAATGAACTATACTAAGATCTGATTACACAGTAATGCACACCTCAGATTGTCATAATTCCTCCAACAAAAATACATTCCTGAGTCACACTTTATTTCTGAAACTTGATCAGTCCCTAAATGTCATCATGTTCCCCCATCCTGGCTCTGTTAGGTATCGCTTATCTGTGCTTCCTCAGTACCCTGTTCTTAAGGCTTATAGCAAAGGTATATAATACATTTACCTATTTCCTTACCTGAATCCTTCACTAGTCTGTATCCTACCTGAGGGCAGGGTGTTCTACTTATGTCCTATTCAGAGATATATCTGTAGCACCCAGAAAAATGCCTAACTGCCTAACACCTAGTGGTCTCTCCATTAATATCTATTGAATGACTAAACGCATGCTTGATTGACTCAAAGTCTTTCAGAGTTTTAGTCCCCATTTTATTTTCTTGACTTTTATACATTATATTGAGAGAGATCAGTCAAAAGTGCATCCAAATAAAAATATTTGAGTAAAAAGATGTCTATTTTTCTAGTAGTTTGAAATTCTTAAATATTTCCTCTAAAACATGAGAGATGAAGTCAAGCATGTATGCGTGTGTGTGGAAAGGGAGGAGGGGCAGGAGGGAGAACTGGCTTGAGCAGGGGAATTGAACTTGCAGTTTCTAGACTATAGGTTGTCTCTCAGGAGTAACATCTCAGCTTCTAATCTGTGAGAGGTGAGGTTCTGTCAAGTGAGAGACAGAACAGAGAAACCTTTCCTTTAATGACATCCTGTGTCAGGAAGCTTCTCATAGGACAAGACCTGGATAGGATAGTTCTCTTACTCTGAGAAGTCCTTCACAGCTTTTAGCTATATACTCGTATGTTCTCCTTAGAGGAACTTCGTACTCCTTAGGGAACTTAACAAAGCAATACTGCAATAAGGATTTTTTTCAACTCTAACAGATTTTTTCCTACTATATCAACTTTTTATTTTGTCTATTTTGTTAGAATCCCAGATGTCCTTTTGAGCTTAAAGACCATCTTTAGGAAAAGGCTGACATTCCCATGCCTAAAACCCTAAAAGTCCTGCTGCTCATAACTCAGCCAAACCATAGTCTAAAGTTTTTCCCAAAAGATATATTGGGGCAGACACAATGACAGCTCAAGATAGCTGCCGAAACAGTGTCATCATGTTATCCTTAGGTCCAGTGAGGTACTAAGTAAGAAAAGCTGGACATTAGATTGCAGTCTCTAGTACGACCATGTTATGGAAGAAGAAAGAGAATGGATTGACAAGAAGGTAGAAACAAAGGAGAAATTTTCAATATACTAAGTGAAATAGGATATAAATAAAAGCTGAGGCTATAGAAATGGAGAGACATTGATGAGACATCTGGATATGGAACTAAATTGATTTCAGAAACAACTACCAAATTCAGGTCTTTGTTATATCTGTCTCCCCAGTACCAGCTTATGAACCTGGAGATCAACATGGCTCAACCTCAGAGCAACCTTTTTGTCAAAGAAAGATCAAAACAGCCAGCAAAAATTTTATTTAATTTGAATTTTTGTTCAAAGTCTTCAATCACATTTTTCTAAATCTGTGAAGAAGATCCAGATATATAGATTTAACATTTCATATTTAGATCCCACATGTCTCCTGCCCCCTTCCCTCACACCCTGTGGCACTGCTCCAATAATTCTCTCCAAATTCTCCCCAATCCCTTTCCTTCACCTCTTTTTTTCCAGCCCTGACCCTCTAATTATTTGAAAAGATCAAATTCCAGATATCTACAGGGAGCCTTTTACAGCTGGTCCTTATGTCCTTTTGATAATGTTTCCATTATGTTTTGATACCTTTTTACTTTCTGCTGAAATAAGATGTTTCAAGATCATCTAGTACTTTTCCGTGTCCCAGTCCTAAAGTCAGCCTTTTCTCCAAGAAGCCCTAGTTCCTTTAGAAAGAATGATATTTATAAACCAATGTCAGAACACTAAATATACTTATTGATACTGGTGTGTCATTGCTTCTAAGGCTTCTCAACAACAGAGCTTTAAAGTGTGTGTGTGTGTGTGTGTGTGTGTGTGTGTAAAATGATTCACTGTAATTACTGAATTCAATACCACTGGGTATCTCACAGCATTTTCCCTTATTTATAAATCCCTTCTCTAATAATGTTAAATTTGGTTCTCATTTTTTATCCTCAAAATATTTACTCATTTGCACCAGCATAGACTACAAGAAAGTAGCTTCAGAATTATTAACCCATAATAAAACTATTAATAAAAACTTTTATCTAAAAATGCAGTGTTTTGCCTTCATTTTTTAAAAAATATTTTTGTTGGCTATAGAAATATATATTGACCACTTTTTCTTACAGATATTTAAGAAATTGTCTCATTTTTATTGATCTGAATTATTGGCTGACTTATTGGCTGAATCATTTCTGAGAGGTCTATTGTTATATGAATCCTCTGTTCCACTGCGTGCTGTTGTTTCTGATTGCTTTTAAGATTTTCCTTTTATCTTTGGTTTTCACTCATTTAATAGTGATGTTCATAGGTGTAATTTTCTTTGTAATTATAATGCTTTGGATTCATTGAGATGTTAAATGTAAAAATTTATATTTTCAAAAAACGGGGGATATTTTTAGCCCTTTTTTTTTTTCCAAATAATTTTTTGCTTCATTATCTCCTTCTTTTTTCAGGACTCTAACTGTACATATATTAAGACAACATGATATTTTTCTATAGGTCACTTTCCCCCTATAATTTCCTCTCGATTTTTCAGATTATCATTTCTGTTGCTCCAACTTCAAATTTACTAACCCTCTGCCATCTCCAATTTGTTAAGACCATGAGTAAAATTTTTTAAGATATTGAAATTTTCAGTTGATAAATTTCCATTTAATTCTTTTTTTCCCACATCCCTGTAGAGATTCCATAACTGCTCCTTCATTATGACTCTATTTTTCCTTTCAGTTCTTGAATATGTTTAATATAAGTTATTTAAAGTCCTCACCTAATAATTCTAACATTTCATATTAGATTCTGTTCCTATTGACTTCTTTCTCTCTTCACTATAAGCACATTTTCCTATTTCTTTCCAAATTTACTAATTTTAAATTTTATACTAAACTTTGTGGACAACCTGTTGTACAGACTGAATTCTATCATTTGTTTCTGAAGACTGTTGATTTTTGTTTTAAGAGAGAGTTCATTTGGCTGGACACAAGCTACAAGCTCTGTTTTCCTTGCATTCGGCAGCAGCTGAAATTGAAGCTCAGTTCTCTCAAATGTCTAGCTCTATCTCTTTAGTTTCCTTGTGATTTCTCTAAGGCTTGCATAATTCAGGGATCAACTAAGGATATCATTTTTTGTTGTTGTTCTTTTAGATTTTTAGGACTTCCACTCTGTAGATCCCTTCTTTTCATCATGTTTCACTAACTTTCCAGTCATTATGGCAGTATGTAACATCATCCGCTGACTCTAGTCAACAAGACAGTGGTTTTCTGCTTCAGTTATAACTCTCTATCACTATAGACTGGGAAACAAAATCCATATAAATGGGAATCTCTCCCAGTTTTTTTTCAAAGATGATTCTCCTCAAATTTCTGCCTGCTTTTATCCTACTTCCATGCCTTCAAATATTGTTTAGTTAAGTAGTATTTTGTACAGGGCTTATAATTGTGATCTGCAGTAGGGTCAGCCCAAATCAAGATAATCCATCATTGCCAGAATCGGTACCTCTGCCTGTTCATCTTTGATAATCTCTTGAGGACACTTTTCTCTTTTATTTCCTTAAACATATTAAATAAACTCATTTTATATTTAGCATCTGATCATTCTGATTTTTAAATATTTTATAGGTCCATTATATGCCCTTTCTCATGTTAGCTTATGTTCTTTATTTGTGATTTTTTTTCAGATCATGGGTTTATATTTGTTGGTACTTTTTTATACTTTGAGATATGCATTTAATGTTCTTCTTTCCTGGAAAGTATCATTCCTTTTGTTTCACTTTCAGTTTCTGGTTTGTTTGTTTTTGTTAGCCATGAAAAAGGATCCCCCAATTCACAATCACTTCAAAATAAATTATTCTAATTAAGTAGTGAGGATTCTGGCTTCAAACCCACATGAGAAATTTTCTCCCATATCCATTTAAATCTGTGGGAGGAAAGTTTCTTTAATTATGTAGTTCACCCTTTAAGCATGGGTGTTGCCCTTCAAGGGCTCTGGCTTTGTAATGGGATTTCTAAATCAATTTTTTATGGGCATTAAGCATTATTTCCTTAATTCACCCCTTTCCCACCACCAATACTCTCTATGGGGTTCATTTCTAGGTCATTGAGGATTAAAAGATACTCAGAAAAGTCATAGCTTAATGATTGCTTACTTCACTAGATTTCTGTTTACCATATTTTTAAAGTGTAGTTGGCATACAATATTATATGAGTTTTAAGATGTGCAACATAATTATTCAGCACTTATATACCTTACAAAGTGATCACAGTGATAAATCTAGTAATCACTGCGCATCTTATGGTGATTACAGTACTATTGACTAAATTTCTAGGCTGTCCATTACATCCTTGTGGCATTTTATAGCTAGAAATTTTTACCTCTTATTTTCCTTCACCTTTTTCATCCAACCCTCTACCCCTCTCCTCTAACAACCATCAGTTTGTTCTCTATAGCTATGAGCCTGCTTTGTTTTGTTTATTCATTTGTTTTGTTTTTTAGATTCCACATATAAGTAGAATCATACAGTATTTGTCCTTCTCTGTCTGACTTATTTCACTTAGCATAATATCATTTAGATCCATCCATGTTATCACAAATGGCAAGATTTCATTCTTTAGAATTTTAATTATAATGTGTCTTGGCATGAGGTCATCTTGTTGTGGGCTCATCTTGGTGTGTTTTCATCTTGTTTGGAACTATCTGAGCTTCCTGTGGTTGTATGTCTATTTTCTTCACTAGGTTAGGGAAGTTTTTGTCATTATTTCTTCAAATAGGTTTTCAATTCCTTGCTCTCTCTCTCTTCTCTTTCTGGTACCCCTATTATGCGAATGTTGGTATACCTGATATTGTCCCAGAGACCCCTAAACTATCCTCAATTTTTGGATTCATTTTTTTCTTTTTGCTGTTCTGATTGGGTGTTTTCTGCTACATTATCTTCTAAATTGCTGATTCAGTCCTCTGCTTCATCTAATATACTGTTGATTCCCTCTAATGTATTCTTTATTTCAGTTATTGTATTCTTTATTTCTGACTGGCTCTATTTTATGTTTTCTGTTTGTCTTTATGTTTCCTATATCTTTGTTAAAATTCTCACTGAGATCATTGAGCATCCTTATAACCAGTGTTTTGAACTCTGCATCTGGTAGATTGGTTGTCTCCATTTTGTTTAGAGAACTTTTTCTGGAACTTTGTTCTGTTCTTTCATTTGGGACATGTTTCTTTGTCTCCCTTTTTTGTCTGCCTCCTTGTGTCTGTTTCTCTGTATAGGTAGGGCTGCTATGTCTCTTGGTCTTAATAGGGTAGCCTTATGTAATGGTTGTTCTGTGGGGCCCAGTGGTGCAGTCTCCCTGAGCCAGGTGTTCCAGGTGTGTCACCTGTGTAGGTTGTGTGTGCCCTCCTGTTGTATGTGAGCCTTGGTTGCTGTTTGCACATCAATGGGAAGGATTGACCCTCAGGCTGATTTTTTTGTGAGGACTGGTTGTAACTACAGTGGAGGAGCTGTTGTCCAGGGACTGACCTCAGGAGCAGGATTCACTTTAGTGGGGCTCTGGTGCTTGCCCAGCCTTCTCTTTAGGTGTGTTGTTTGTGAAGGTGGTTGTGTGGTGCTCTGGTGTGATCTGACTCTGGCAGCCAGTTTTGTTGGTTCTGAGGCCTCTTGTGAGGGACTCTGTTGCAAGCCAAAGTTAGCTGCTGCTTTTGCCCTGTTCAGAGCTACTTGGTATAGGCTACAAAGTGATCTGCAAATGGTTGCCACTTATGCTAGGCTGGGAGGTGCCTGGGAGAAACCAAGCTGTGAACTAAGGTTGGCTGCTGCTAGTGCTGGGCGTGGGGCTGCTTAGCAAAAGGTATGGGGCACACCAAGGCCAGATACTGCTTGTTTGGGGTTTGTGAACCCTTGGGAGATTTTAAGAAAATCTGCAGTGTGAGCCAAGACAGAATGTTTGGACGGAAAAGCCACCAAAGGAGGCTTGGGTGAGCCTGCATTTGGGTGTGCCAGGGTCTCAGGGAATCATCAGTACAGGGTGAAAGGCATCAGCTAGGTTGATGGAGACTTAGATATGGTGTTTGCCTAAGTCTGCACTATGGGAGGAAAAAAGTTTCAAAAAAAGGAAAAGTGCCTTCTGCCACGACTTCTGTCTGGGAGAAAGTTACCCCTCTAGCCCTCATCCTGCAGCCAGATATTTTAGTTCCTGCTGATATGTCCCTTGCACCTTTTGCGTAGCTGCCCAGCACTGGAGCTCATAGTGAGTGAGTCCATGAATGAGTAAGTCCATGTGTGAGCCCTTCAAGAGAAATGCCTAGTACTCCAACCAGCCTCCATCTCACTGAACCTCAATTCTTGCTGATTTCCACAGCCAGAAGTTGTGAGAACTTCTCTTTCTAACACTGGAACACTGGGCTGAGGACCCTAGTGTAAGGCTGGGGCACCTCACTCCTCTTTGTGGACCTCTGCTGCTGAGATTTTTAAATGCCACACATGGACGTGGGACCAGCCTGTTCCATGTCTCTGCTCCTCCTGCCAGTCTTGAAGTGGTTTCTTCTGAATATTCTTAATTGTAGGATTTCTGTTTAGCTAGTCTTCAGATAATTCTCAATAATGATTGTTCTTTAGTTTAGATGTAATTTTGATGTGGTTGTGAAAGGAGGCAAGCACAGCATTTACCTACTCTTCCATCTTGACCAGAAGCCTGATCATACGATTTTTTTTTATCCTTCATTTTGTTAATGTGGTGTATCACACTGATTGATTTATGGATATTGAACTATCTTTGTATCCCTGGAATACATCCCACTTGATCATGGCATATGTTTTAATATATATCTCCTTCTAATGTATTTTTGTATTCAGTTTGCTAATATTTTGTTGAGAATTCTTGCATCTATTTTCATCAGAGATATCGGCCTGTCTTTTTTTTTTTTTTTTTTTTTTTGGTGTTCCTGACTCATTTTTGTACAGGGTAATGTTGGCCTTGTCAAATGATTTAGGAAGCATTTCCTTCTCTTCAATATTTTGGAAAACTTTGAGAAAGATAAGTATAAATTTGAATGCTTGGTAAAATTCACCAATGAAGCTGTCTGGTACTGAAAGTTTGTTTTGTGTTTTGTGGAGGTTTTCGATTATTGTTTCATTTTCCCTACTAGTAATTAGTCTATTCGGATTTTCTATTTCTTCATTATTCAGTCTTGGAAGGTTATGTGATTCTAAGTCTTTATCCATTTCTTCTAAGTTTTCTAATTTGTTGTGCATAGGTATTTTTAGTATCTCTAATGATTCTTTGTTTTTCTGTGTTATCTATTGTAACTTCTCTTTCACTTATTTTTTTTTTTTTGAGATTTCCCTCTTTTTTTCTTAGTGAGTCTACCTAAAGTTCCATCAGTTTTGTATAGTTTTCAAAGAATCAGCTCTTAGTGTCATTGATCTTTACTTTTGTCATTTTTGTCTCAATTTTATTTCCATTTTGATTTTTATTTCTTTTCTTCTACTGATTTTCGACTTTATTTGTTTTTTTTTTCTAATTCCTTTAAGTATGAGGTTAGATTGAGATATTTTCTTGTTTCTTGAGCTAGGCCTGTAGTGCTATAAACTTCCCCCTAGGTACCATTTTTGTTGCCTCCCATATATTTTGGTATTGATTTCTCAATTGATTTCTTTGTTGACACAATAGTTCTTCAGTAGCATGTTGTTTAATCTTCACATATTTGTGATTTTTCCAGTTTTACTCTTATAGTTGATTTCTAGTTTCACACCTTTGTGCTCAGAAAAGATGCTTCATATGATTTGAGTCTCCTTAAATTTATTGAAAGTTGTTTTGTGTTCCAACATATTGTCTATCCTGAGAATGTTCTGGGTGCACTTAAGAAGAATATATGTTCTGCTTTTGAATAGAATGTTCTGTATATATCTATTAGGTACATCTGAATTAATGTGTCATTTAAGGCTGATATTTTCTTGTTGAATTCCTGTCTGACTGAACTACGTGTACACTAATGCAAGTGGGTTTTAAAGTCCCCTTCTATTATTGTATTGCTGTCAATTTCTCCCTTCAGTTCTGTTATTAGTTGTTTTATATATTTCAGTGCTCCTATGTTGGGTGCATATATACAGTGGTACCTCGGTTTTCGAATGTCTCAGTTGACGAACATTTCGGTTCATGAACGCCGTAAATTTTATGGACCTATGGTATCATTAGGTAGTAAAATTAATGCCAAATTTGCAGTTTTAGGGGTTCATTTTAAAGGTCTGGAATGGATTAATCTGTTTTGCATTACTTTCTATGGGGAAACCACACTTCGGTTTTCGAAAGTTTCAGAACTCAAATGGTCTTTCAGAACCAATTACGTTAAAAAACCAAGGTACCACTGTACTAATGAATGTTATATCTTCTCAATGAGTTGCCCCCCTTTATCATTATATAATATCCATCTTTGTCTCTTGTTACATTTTTGGCTTCAAGTCTATTTACTCTGATGTAAGTATGGTTGCACCCATTTTGGTTTTTTTGGTTACCATTTGCTTGGAGTATAATCTTTCACCCGTTTACTTGGAGAATATATTTGTCTTTAGAGGTAAGATATACCTCCTGAAGTCAGTATATCATTGGGTCTTGTTTTTTAATCCTTCAGCTACTATGTGTCTTTTGATTGATGAGTTCAATTCATTTACATTTATATTAATTATTGCTATATGAAGATTTACTGTTTTCATTTTATCTTTTGTTTTCTGGATGCTCTATATCTCTGTTGCATCCTTTCCTTTGTGTATCTGTCTGTCATGTTAGTTTGGTAGTTTTCTGTGGTGGTTTCCTCAGTTTTATGTTTTCTTCTGTTTCATGTCTGTGCTCTAGATTTCAAATTTGTGATTACCAATGAGGTCTGTATAAAACCACTCACAGATAATACAGAGTTTTTTCTGCTGATAGGATCTTATCTTCATTTGCCTGTACAACTTCTATCTTTTTCCTCCTTCCATTTTATGGGGGTTTTTTTTGTCAAAATTGTCTTTTTTTATAATGTGAGTTTGCTATTAAATTGAAGAAGCTATATTTTTAATGCTTCCTCCCTAACATTTATCAACTAATTTATTCTGAAATAGCTTAGTAATTTTCTGATTCTATTTATCACATTACTCAAAGTTTTGTATGATTTTGATTTTTCATTTCAGGTAATAGAGCTCTTTTCAACATTTCTTGTAAGGCAAATCTAGTTGTGGTAAACTCCCTCAGCTATTGTTTGTCTAGGAAAGCCTTTATTTCTCCATCATAGCTGAAGGATAACTTTGCTGGATAGAGTATTCTTGTCTGGCAGTTTTTATCTTTCAACATTTTGAATGTCATTCTACTCTTTCCTGGCCTGTAGTGTTTCTGCTGAGAATTGTGTTTGTGTCCTAATGGGGTAAACTTTGTAGGTTACTGTCTTTTCCTTGTCTGCCTTTATTTTTTTTTTTTTCTTTATCATTGACTTTTGATAGTTTTAACATAATGTGTCTTGGAGAAGGTTTCTTTGCATTTTGAGATAATTAGGTATTCTGTTTGCTCCATGGACTTGTATATCCAGTTCTTCCCCCAGGTTTGGGAGGTCCTTAGCTACTGAATATTTAAATAAGCTATCCACACCATTCTACTTCTCTTCTCCTTCTGGGATACCTGTTCTCCTTACATTGCATTTTCTAGAGGTGGTGGATTGTTCTCATAGAGTTTCTTCATTTAAAAAAAAAAATATTTCTCTCTCATCTTCTACCTGAATTTATAGATTTCCATCTTTGAATTCACTAATTCTTTCTTCCATATGGTTGGTTTTATTTCCAATGCTTTTCAATGCATTCCTTATCTCATTTATTTGGTTCTTTAGCTCCAGAATTTCTGTTCTTTTTTAGAATTTCAATCTATCTGATAAAGTACTCTGTGTTCATTAATTTAATCTCTGAGCTCATGGAAATGTATTTTTGAGGTTTCCTATAGCTCATTAAGTTTCTTCATGACTGCCATTTTGAATTCTTTATCATTTAAATCTCAATATTCTGTGATTTTAAGTTTGGTTTCTGGAGATTGTCATTTTCTTTTTGTGATACCATGTTACTGTAATTTTTCACGGTGCTAAATAAGTTGTTCTGCCAGCACATTTAAAGTAGCAAGCCTTTGTTTACTTTGACTCTAGCCATTCAGCAGGTTGGTAATTGTTTTCCAGTATTTGGCACTATAGCACAAATTTTTGGTTTCTCTTTCCTGAGTTGCCTCTGACTATATTTGAGAGCCAGAACTTACCACCCTCCACTGCCTCTGCCACAGGTGTCACTGGTGTTTTTCTTGTCACTCTTTGTGTCTTCAAACTCATTGGTGCCTTGCTGATGCTGGTGTCACTGCAGTCACAGGTGTCATTGCAATGGTAACTATAATGTCAGATACCTCCCTTATATCTGTGTTCACCTGGGTCACTGGCACCACCCACCCCAGGGGAGGATTGGGCAGGATCCAGGGTCACAGGTGCCTCTGCCACATCTATCCTGTTGGCTTAACAGGTGATACTGCCTCTGCTGGGGTGACTTGGGTTGTGGGCTCATCTGCCACTGTTGTTCAGTTCCCTGTGGCCTTGATAGCCACTGTATCAAGGGGCCAGAGTCGCATGTACTGCCTCTGCTGCTGCTACCAGGTTCTCTGGGGGTCCAGGTACCACCACTGCTGGCGGCACTGGGTTCACAGGTATCACTGCCTTGCTGGCAGGCCAGAGTCCCAGGGGCCACCACAATTCCTAGAGCCTTTGGTCTTGGGTGCTGCCACATTTTCTGGAGCCTGAGGTTGCAGGTGCCACCACTGCTGCTGGGAAAGGTGGGGGATGAGGGGGTGGGAGTCTTAGGCACTGTTGCAGTTCCTGTATCCTCCAGTCTCAGGCACTGCTGCAGTTCTGATCATTGGTTGTGCCATTGCTGCTTCTCCATTGCCCTGCCTCCATGAGGTCCAACGTACACATCTTCACATGTACTGATGTATGTATCTCTCTGATATCCTGGTATCCTGTGCAGAGTATCCTTTATTAAGCTATAGATGTCCTACTGGTTGTAACTTAAAGGGTAGAGACAAAGGGAACCACTCTATGATGCCAGTATCACTCTTACTTTTATATTTAATTTAAGTGTTGACAATGTTGTGGAAGAGCGATTTATTGTGCTCAACAGGAAGGTCCTTTGGTGACTTTCTTCGGTCTAGTAGCTTTTATACTGCATATAGCAGAAATTTTGCACATTGATGATACATTTCCATAGTTTGCCAGGCTGATGCTGGATTTTATATTTCTACCTGAAATGATAAAATTTGTCACCTATAATCAAGCTACTGACTTTCCTGGTACTATATTAGTGATGCTGCCTACCTACAAAAATGGATAAAATTAAGTAACACTGTTAAAGGATTAAATTGTGTCTCAAGAGCACTTCTGTTTCTAAGAGTTTATGAATTTACAAGGTATGATCAAAAATACGGTGAATGTTTAAATGAAAAAAATATTTATTACAGTAAAAGACACATTGCTATTAATCCCCCTAAAAATACTCTCCCTCACTTCAAACATACCTATCCCATCATTCTTGCCTCTTTCTGAAGCAGTTCTGGAAGTTCTCTTTCGTGAGTGTCTTCACTAGCGTTTAAGAAAAGATGTGTATAGAAAGCTGCCTGAGAAATGGGCAAATGGTTTCATTCTCCATCAGGACAACACTCCGTGTCACATATCATTTCTCGTATGGCAATTTCTGTCAAACTTTTTTTTAATTTAAACATTCACTGTAGTTTTTGATCATACCTGATAGAGAGAGTTATGATCATAAAAACATTATTCTCCTACTTCACATAAATGAAATTTGAGTGATCATCTAATCCATTCATTCCTCTCAAGCAAAATGATAATGAAATAGAATTTTATAAATTAGAACGCATTCTATTTAAAGTTTTCCAACGAAATCCACTTTTTAAAATGTGGTTGTAGTATTTATCATCTCTGACTCTAAATAAGCTTCTTTCTTCTATAATCATGGTCTCAATCCCATCTCTCTTACCCTGTCTGTTCCCTCTTAATTTCCAAAGTCTTCTTCAGATCTACCTGAAGAGAAATGTGAAAGGTATTGTAAGTATTCAGAAAAAAGTGAGATCAATTCCCTTTTCTATCTTTGAGCATTAAATAAGAAAAATCATTGTAATTTTACAAGATAAAGCCCAAATCTTTTGCTATCTGCCACCCTCAGGGAGGTTACTATGGCAAACCCACCACACCTGCCCCACATGGCTTCCACATTTTTTAAGTAGCTTACTAAAATGTCTCTGAGAAAGAAAATAAGATAATCATAAAAATCCAGCATTTTCTCTATGCTTTAAATACTACAGCATTCATTCACTCATATTTCCTGAAGTTGTTATGTTCAATACAGTACTTGATGCCAGCTATTAAACCAGTCTTGAGTTTGTTCTCCACTAGGAAAGTTAATCCCTATTCTTTTCATTTCTTCTAACAAAATATAATTTTCTTATCCTTTAATAATGTCAGTGGCTTTTCTCTGAAATCTTTTTAAGACTATGACCCTCATTTGCATCTCAAGATGAGTCGTCATACACATGCCTGAAATGGATACTTTTCAGTTGATTTGGATCGATGTTGCTAGACCTTTTCATTCTAGGCTCACTTATACATTTATAGTGTTCTTTAATGCTGAAAGCAGTAAAACAAAGGTTTTCTGACACCAAAAGCCATGATGTTTAAGACAGCACTAAAGTGGAAATAGAGTGATAGGTTGAATCATAGAATTTTATAGTTGATAGACATACATATATACATATGATTTTTCTAAATAATTCCATATACTTTTTGGTGGTAAATATACACACCATAAAGTTTACCATTTTAACCACTTCAAAAGTATAATTCAATGGGATTTAGTACATTAAAAATATTGTACAACCATTACCCTGTATAGTTCCAGATATTTTTACTATCCCCAAAGGAAATCTGGTACCCATTCAGCAATCATACTCCATTCTCCCTTCCCCAAACCCCTGGCTACCACTAATCTGCTTTTCATCTCTTTACATTTTCCATTTCTGGGTGTCTCACATGAATAAAACTATATTTACATAATATGTAGCCCTTTGTGTCTGGCTTCTTTCACTCAGCATAATGTTTCGAGCTTCATCCATGTTGTAAAATGTATCAGTATTTCAGTCTTTTATGACTGAATAATATACCATTGTGTGGATATAACAGATTTTTTCATTAATTCATTAGTTGAGAGGATTTAAGTGTTTAATACCTTTTGACTATTGTGAATAGTGCTGCTATGAATATTCTTATACAAGTGTTTGTTTGACCACATGTGCACATGTTTTAATTCTTTTGGGAATTGCCAAGTCGTATGACAATTCTATGTTTAAGTTATTGAGGTACTGCCAAACTTTTTCCACAGCAGCTTCAGCACTTTACATTCCACCCAGAAATGCACAAGGATTTCAATTTCTCCATATATGTATCAACATCCATTTTTTAAATTTTAGCCAGCTTAGTAGATGTACATCTCATTGTGGTTTGGATTTGTATTTCCCTAATGACAAATAATGTTGAGCATCTTTTCATGGGCTTGTTTGGCCGTTGTATATCCTCTTTGGAGGAATATTTATTCAAGTCCTTGATATTTTGACATTTCCCCATGAATCAGGAATGTTCTTAACGGCATCTAGAATGGTGAATCCTTCCCAGAAGGTTTTCAATATATTTGGCACAGATCCATCAGAGGAATCAGAGGAATCAGTATCTGTGACTTAAAAGTTGAAATTATTCCATGATCCATGGCCTGCAGAATGGACGTTGTGCTAGCAGGCATGAAATAACATTAATCTCATTGTACATCTCCATCAGATCTCTTGGATGACCAGGTGCATTGTCAGTGGGAAGTCATATTTTGAAAGGAATCTTTCTTTTTTTCTTGGCAGTAGTTCTCCACAGTGAGCTTAGAATATTCAGTAAACCATGTCATACACAGATGTGCTGTCAACCAGACTTTGTTGTTACCTTTACAGAACAAAGGCAGAAGAGATTTAACATAAATTTTAAGGGCCGTATGCTTTTCAGAATGGTCAATGAGCATTGACTTCAACTTAAAGTCACCAACTGTGTTAGCCCCTAACAAGATAATCAGCCTGTCCTTTGAAGATTTAAAGCCAGATATTGACTTCTCTCTATCTATGAAAACCTAAATGTCATCTTTTTCCAATATAAGGCTATTTCATCTACACTGAAAATCTGATGTTTAGTGTAGCCACCTTCGTTAATTGTCTTAGCTCGATCTTATAGATAACTTGCTGCAGCTTCCACATCAGCACTTGCTACTTCACCTTGCACCTCATAAACCAACCTCTGCAAGCTTCAAACTTTTCTTCTGCAGCTTCCTCATGTCTCTCAGTCTTCATAGAACTGAAGAGAGTTAAGGCCTTGCTCCAGATTAGGCTTTGGTTTACAGCGATGATGTGGCTGGTTTGATCTTCTATCCGAGGCAATAAAACGTTCTCCATATCAGCAATAATGGTGTTTAGCTTTCTTATCTTTGTGTCTTCACTGGAGTAGCACTATTAATTTCCTTCAAGAACTTTTCCTTTGCATTCTCAACTTGGCTGACTGTTTGGTACAAGAGGCCTAGCTTTCAGCCTATCTCAGCTTTTAACATGCCTTCCTCAATCTTTTCTAGCTTTTAGATGTGTGACTCTTCTTTTCACTTGAACACATAGAGGCCATTGCAGGGTTATTAAGCAACCTAATTTCAATATTGTTGTGTCTCTGGGAATAGGAGAGAGATGGAGAAACAGCTGATCGGCAGAGCAGTCAGAATACACACAATTATTAAGTTCACTATCTTTTATGGGCACTGTTCTTGGCATCCCACACCAATTACACTAGTGACATCAAAGCTAACTGATCACAGTCATCAAGCAAATACTATAATAATGAAAACATTTGAAATATTGCAAAAATTATCAAAATGTGACACAAAGACACAAAATGAGCAAATGCTGCTATAAAAATGGCGCTGATAGGCTTGTTTGAAACAGGGTTGTCAAAAACCTTCAATTTGTAAAAAATACAGTATCTGTGAAGCACAGTAAAGCAATGTGCATTAAAACAAGGGATGCCTGTGAATATTAAAGAATGTTTGTGCCTCATAAGTTGAATTTCTTCTTCACATGTCTATGCTGCTTTCTAATCACCTACATAAGTGTGATAAAGTTTTAACTAGAAATCAGAAGAGGTAAGACTGGCAGAGTAGCTAGTGGAAGCAAGCCAGATACCAGCACACGTAAAATTAGATACAAGATACCTTAACCAAGTGGAAACTGTCAGTGGTTACATATGAATGTTATTTTTATGGTGGAATAGTATTCAGGCCCATTTTGAAAACCTCAGATTAAGTGGCAATTCAAATACTCAGGAGTGTTAATGAAGACATAATTATAAAGAGGTTACAGATTTGCAAAAGGTATTTTCCCATGGACTATGAAATTTTAAATGTATATGTTTTCATGAAGTTTATTTTTGTTTGTTTGGCATTTTTCATACGGCTTTAAAAACAACAAGGAACTCTTAAGCATTGTTCTCCCGTGTTCAGCTCTGTGCCCAAATCCTTTGCTTCACTTCATCTGACCTCTCATCTTTATCAGGCTTTATTTGCTGTGGACGGTAATAAGGAATCTGATTGAGGAGGGAAACTTAAAGAATATTAGAAAACATTCTAACAACAACCAACAACACAATTCTAATGTCATAGATGCAGGGCTAAGATGCAGAGTTTATAAATTAACACTAGTCCCAGATTATATAATAATCATCTATTTGGTAGAGAAGAAGAATTAGATGATTAAAATTCACTTTCATATACAAGGTCTGACAATTAAGTTTATGAACTTGTTGCAATGGTGTTGCTAACCTTTTTTGATACCAGAGGGATTATTCATTATGAATTTCTACCAACTGGACAAATAGTTAACCAAGTTTACTATTTGGAAGTGTTGAAAAGGCTGCATGAAAAAGTTAGATGACCTGAACTTTTCGCCAACAATTCATGGCTCTTGAATCACGACAATGCACCAGCTCACATGGCACTGTCTGTGAGAGAGTTTTTAGCCAGTGAACAAATAACTGCATTGGAACACCCTCCCTACTCACCTGATCTGGCCCTCAATGACTTCTCTCTTTACCCAAAGATGAAGGAAATATTGAAAGGAAGACATTTTGATGACATTCAGGACATCAAGGGTAATACAGTGACAACTCTGATGGCCATTCCAGAAAAAGAGTTCCAAAATTGCTTTGACAGGTGGACTCGGCTCTCGCATCAGTGCATAGCTTCCCAAGGGGAGGACTTCAAAGGTGACTGTAGTGATACTTAGCAATGAGG
The DNA here is from genome assembly GCF_036562045.2 of Rhinolophus sinicus. NCBI lineage: Eukaryota > Metazoa > Chordata > Mammalia > Chiroptera > Rhinolophidae > Rhinolophus > Rhinolophus sinicus. The sequence goes on from NC_133755.1 coordinate 110,873,786, forward strand.
TATGTAGCATTTTTCTGGGATGAGGTCATGAACTTGTCTAAACTTGTAAGTGTAGAAATCACAAACTTAAAAGAGATTTTTTAAAGCCTATTTTTGATGTTTGAGTGTGGGTAGCAGTGAGATATCAGAGAAAGGGCTATGAGAGCTAAGCTGAATTTATGGCTCTGAAATAAGAGGTTGCAGAATATCATAAAAAAGTTAATGGCACTGCTCCTGAAGTTCAGTATGATGCGGAGATTATAATGATACCCAGAACAATTTTGAGAGGACGAATTTAGTGGGATTAACTCCAAATAAGTTTGGCAAAATTCATAAGGAATAACCATGAGATGCTGTGAAAGGATGACTAACATTAGTGGGTCTTCCTTGGTCTGTGGAAACCACGGATGAGTTAGATCGATTTTGAGCAAACGAGTATGTGTCTAGCTTTTGCAAACAATATTAGGTTGCATAAACAGAAACTATAACTAAATACAATGGGGGAAAAACAGAAATGCTGTCACAGAGCCATCTTTTCAGCTATATTAGCACTGGAAATAACAGACCAATAGAAACTGAGAGCCGAACAAAACCTTAATGATGTTTTGTATCATCACATTCTGGGTTGCAGGGAAGGAAACCGAGGTAGAGAGGCTTGTGGCTTGTGAATCAAATGTGTGTGTGTGTGTGTGTGTGTACACATAACACTCATGTATACACACACACACACACATACACACCTTGTCTTTGATGTGACTTACCCTTTTCCAGTATAACTTTCTTCACTTTGATAATCAAGCCCCGTGCAAAACGTCTTTCATGAGCAGCGCTGTTTTCCCATTCAACATTAGCAAACAGAGCAGGCTATGCTTGTTAGCATGTATGTAATATACCAAAGAGTCAAATCCCTGTGAGAAAAATGCATTAAAATCATCTGAGAGGATACACACAGCACCCACAACAGTACTTACCTCCAAAGAGCAAATGAAGGGAGAAAAATTAAAGGCAATCTTTACCTCATCTAATTTGATCATCACCCTAGTTTTTCTCCCTTCAGCTGCTCTATTGAGGTAAGTACTATTGCTGGTGTTGTGTGTATCCTCTCAGATGATTTTAATGCATTTTTCTCACAGCGATTTGACTCTGGTATATTACATACATGCTAACAAGCGTAGCCTGCTCTATTTGCTAATGTTGAACGGGAAAATAGTGCTGCTCATGAAAGATGCTTCAATTTGGGGCAAAGAGAACACCTTCATATACCACTTGTGTAAATGCAAAATCAATTTAAAAAATAGTGTTTCAGTAGATATGTAAATTAATCTTAGCATGTTTACATACTCTTTTGCTTTCTCAAATTTATATTTTCTTAAAAAGCTTAAGGCAGAGAACATATCATCTTCCCCATTCTAGTTGTATTTTCTCAAATAACTATTTCTAATAAGCATATCAAGGGGCAGTTCTTTCCCCTTCAATTTGTACCATAACCTCATGTGTACTTTTTCTAATTGATAGATTACTACATCACAAACCCCACAAAAGACAGATTGTTTTTCTATGGTACCTATTAACCAAACCAGGCACCATATAATGGAAGTTACCATAAATTAAAATTTTGTCTGAAAATTTTACAAACTACCAGAAAACGAAAATACTTATAGAGAAATAAAATTTCAAATGTACAAATGTTTTATGAACACATGCTAGCAATAGACAAACCTAAGCTATTAAACCAGTACTCCCTCCATCAATAATTTGATGGGAATCAGTCTCATCTATAAAGGCTAGCTTCTGATGCTGTCATGTTTACAAAATTAGGGACTACTATTCACGTTTGCATTTTGATAATTTTAACACTTTAGACATATTGTTAATATCACATTCTCATATAATATGGATAGTCATGTAAGAAAAATAGAGTTTTCGACTTGGTAAAGTCTTCTGATTCAGCTTCTTCAGATGAGAAATCAAGAACCAAAAGGTGACATTATTGACTTAAAATCGCTCAACAAGTTAGTAATGACTTAAGTTGTTACAAATGTGCTGATCAACATACATAAATGTTTTCTTATGTGCAGTAAAATTAGAAAAGTGAAATGAACATGAAAAAGAAAGTCATCACAGTTCATTAAATAGTCTAAGATTAGCCTAAGCAAAAGCTTGCCTCTAATATAGAATTTTTTAAATATTTTGTTTTTCTGTTTAACAAAGTTTGCTTTCCCTCAGTTAATATCCCAGCATTGCCCAGGGCTTCCTAATTGCAATTAAATTCCTAACACTGTTTCTCACAGAGCAGTATTAGAACAAGTGGATTCTTGCCATTTCCTCAATCACTCGTTTTATAAACTTTCTATTTTTTGCTCTCCTCCTGTGACTAAATCAAACCTATGAAGTGCTGCTGTGTAATTCCCTTTTTTCTTGTACTGAAAAGTGCTTTCATCCCGCAATCTGATGTACAATTGAAATTTTCAAATTGCTAATACACAGCTTGGATTCCTGGGTCGGAAAGCAGACCATCTGTGTGCCAAACACCTGGGTGTAAAGAACGAAGCCTCTCATTATTGATTCAAAACATGAATATGAAGTGGAGAACTTGGAATATGACCAGACAATTCATCAAAAGGTGCTAATAAACTAAAAACTTCACACGGTGCCCTGTAGATGCTGTTTCAACTTCTCTTAAGCTTTTCTTTTTTTCATCCTCTTATATAGAGTTGTCAGATTTAGCAAATAAAAACACAGTATGTCTAGTGAAACTTAAATTTCAAATAAACAACAAATAGATTTTTAGTATAAGTAAGTCCTATGCAATATCTGGATCAGACTTATACCAAAAAATTCTTTGTAGTTCATCTGAAATTCAAATTTAACCAAGTGTTCTGTGTATTTTATCTGGCAATCCTATTTGTATGCAAATAGTTTTGAGCTATTTCTGAAGAGAATCTGGCCTTTCCAATGAATTAATATGTGATTTTCACAAATTTAGGGGAAAGAGATATTCAATGAGCGAACAACTTAAAAAATTTGCCTCCAGACCTAACCAGGAAAATTTGCCAGACTTGTTATGTTGGGTGATCCATGAGTGGGCAAACATTCTTAAAGAGTCAGATAGCAGAGTCAGATAGGCTTTGCAGGTCATACAATCTCTATTGCAACTCTTCTTTTGTAGTGTGAAAATAGTCACAGGTAATACATAAATAAATGAATCTGATAAAACTGTCTTTACAAAAATTGGTGTCAGTCAGGCCAGTTTGATAGACAGGCTGTAGATTTCCAACTCATGTCACAACTGATCTAGCACTTTGTGAATATTCCAATGACATTAAATTTAAGTTATTGGAAAATCAGTTCAATTGGATATAGCTGGACTCTCAAAAATCATAAAAGATGGTTACAGCTATGCTCTCAAATATCACAAAATAGCATGATTGTTAAGGGAAACAGAAATCAAGTTTTTGCACATGTACTCTGTAAATGTGTACTATATTCCCCTGTTATTAAAGGGAGATGAGAATAATCATATGATTAGTTGGGTTTGAAACACTAATTAGAAGTAATTAAATTTATAATAGCATATTATACTATTACTTAGTTCATAATATGGAGAGGCACTGTCACTTAGGCAAATTCTACTTTTAAGAAAATAAATTAATATTATATATCACATATGAGTGAAGTCATATGGTCTTGACTTTTTCTATTTGACTTATTTCACATAGCATGATAATCGCAACATCCATCCATGTTGTCGCAAATACCGTGTTTCCCCAAAAATAAGACCTAGCTGGATAATCAGCTCTAATGCATCTTTTGGAGCAAAAATTAACATAAGACCTGGTATTACATTATATTGTATTGTATTGTATTGTATTGTATTGTATTGTATTGTATTATATTATATTATATTATATTATATTATATTATATTATACCTGGTCATATGTTATAGTAAAATTAGACTGGGCCTAATATTAATTTTTGCTCCAAAAGATGCAATAGAGTTGATTGCCCAGCTAGGTTTTATTTTCAGGGAAACATGGTAGTAGTATTTCATCTTTTCTTTTGGCTGAGTAATATTCCATTATATATATGAAAGCAACAAACAAACAAAGAAACAAAAATTCACAGACACAGACAACAGTTTAGTGGTTACCAGAGGGTAAGAGGGGAATGGAGGTGGTAGAAGAGAGTAAAGGGGTTCAATATAGGGTAATGGAAGGAGAACTGACCCTAAGTTGTGAACGCACAATGCAAGATGTATAGAGAGTGCCAAAAAAAGTATACATATTTTAAGAAAGGAAAAAACTGTATTAAAATTGTAATACTCACTATACACCTATAACAAAAGATGAATACAAGTCATGTGTATACATTTCTTTGGCACCCCTGGTATATAGATGATGTATTATACAAATGTACACTTGAAACCTATATAATTTTATTAACAAATGTCACCCCAATAAATTTCATAAAAAGGAATTAATAGAAATATTTAAAAATAAAAAAGAGGATGGGGGCTAGCAATTTAAAAAAAGAGAATTTAAATAAGAGAAATAACTCTGAAGAAGGCAAATGAAAAAACTTGTTATACAAGGGCAGCTGAAAGGCAGACAAATCACAGAATAAATTGAGAGAGACAAGTCTTGAGTAGTTTCCATGACTCATTGCTGCACCGCAGTAACCAGAGAAGTGCAGACTGATTCAAAATGGATACAGGGAAAGTAAATATGGCATTCAACAAGAGGGACAAAGAGAATCAAGGACCAAGAGAGGATGACATGGGGTGATGTTTTAGAAAGATACCCTTCTTGGCAAGACAAGTGGAAAACAGAGCCACAGAGATTGGTTTTATTTAGGATCTCTTGCCAGAAACTACTTGTTTACAATACAAGGGTTAAGTCAAAGATGACAGGTGTACCTGACGATGACAGAAAAGCCTTTTTCACAGTGTGTTTTGCTGTCCTAGGGGTTTAGTCTGGTAGGAAGGATTCAGGCATACATTTGAAATCAATCATGCATGTGACATCCAACAATGTATTTCAGATAATCCTTTGGAACAAATGTTTCATTTGCTAAATCTGAGGCACAGATAAAGAGATGCAAAAACAAATTGAGTGGAAAAAATCACTTTATTAAGTTTATTTTTTTCCTTTTCATCAACATCAAAGCCAGAATCAACCTGACACAACAGTAACTGTGGAACTGACTTACATGCAATAAAGAGATTATTGTCATTAAATAGCTATCCCCATGGCAATAGGAATAGATTGTGTACAATACAGAGTGGAAAGAAATGAATGAATAATGAATAAACACAATACGTATTCTGAAAGAACTCAGAATCAAGTTGATGGTGGATAGGCTGTGCCAGAAAAACACCCAGTTGTCATTATATCAGAAATGACCAACATTCTGGCTTTGTTAGAATTTGCTAATTTGTAAGATAAAATTATCCCCAAAATAGAGTGTGAATTTAGAGGAAATGGCCCAGGAACCCTTTAGCTAGGCATAGCTATTATCAAGAAAAGAGTATCTGAACTAATCCTAACAGGATAATTTATACACTCTAATCAAATTAACTTAAAAATATTTTTTTCCAGCCCCTAGGTGAATATTTTGCATTTGTCACATTAAAATATATAAGGAATTCTTTATTCTGATGAAATCACTAGATAGCATCAAAGGCAAAATTTATCTCACTGGAAGCATAGTAAGTAATCTTTATTGAGCACTTTTTAAGTGTCAGGCATGGCAGTAAGTGCTTCTGTATGTCTTACAACAATCCTGGAAGGAGGTATTTTTAATATCTCAATTTCTATATGGAAGAAAAATGAGGCCCAGAAAGGTTAAGAAACTTTCTGAGGAGCACAGCTAAGAAGTGACAGTGCAGGTTATCTACAGCAGGCTGTCCCACCCAAAAGCTTTCCCCCCTCTCCAGTCTGTGGGCAGCCCTTGGAGGCCCATTCTTTGTTGTGGATATTCATAAAGGCCATCCCAAATTCCTGATGGAATTAATCACAGTGCAATGACTGTTGAGGGCAGTTCTAATCAAAGTATTGTCCTCAAAATAGCAGAGCAGCAGCACCTGCAAACTTGCTAGAAAGTCAGCTTCCTGGGCCCTACCTCGGACTTAATATGTCAGTGTTTTTGGAATCTGCATTTTATCAAGATCTCCAGGTGAGTTGCAAGGACATTAAAGTTGGAGAAATATCACCTTAGGGAACTTTCTATGTCCTTCACTTTTCCTCATTTTTGGAATATCCGTGGCTGTGTATCAGGGGAGTCTTTCAGGACCCCAGGACCCAGGGCAGCCACTCTCAACCTCAGCTGACTAGAGATTTCCCTGGGTGGAGATAGTAGATGAGAGTTGTAGCCTGAAAACACTTGAAAATATTTCTTGTTCATTGAATTGTAAATTGTATGTTTTTCTTAGAGCCCTAGTTCTCCTCAGATTCCCAGTGAAATCCATGACACAAAAGCTTCACACTGGAGTGAGACCTGTCACATCTTTCAGGTATACCTTGCTTTGTTGTGCTTTACTGCATAAAATAACTCAAAGCTGAGACTGAAAATCCACACAGAATTCAGTTCAATGTAAGATGGTGGAAATCATGGCAGCTGACAGTGAAAGTTTGATGATAGATTTGTGATCGCAAAAAACCACTCCTGCCTCCCATTCCTTCTCTTTATTCCTGGCTGCCTCAGTAATAACCCTTCCCTGAATGTTTATTTAATATTCCAGAGATTAATTTTGATTAAGTGTCTAGTGCCAAAGCCTTATCCTGCCAAACAAAAGTTTATAGTCTACTTGAAGGGATGCCATGAATGCATAAATTATAGAAGGATAATATAAACAAAACAAAAAATTGCAAAGAAAATCACTAATTATTTATATTATAGGCTGAATAGAAGCTCTATCGAAGCCTTATTTATGAGCAAACCCCAGCAAACAATCTGTGACAAAATAAGAAAATTAAACTTGAGTTTCAATTGTCTAGAACCAGGGGTCTTCAGTGTAGACTGCAAACAAATCAAGCAGTTAAAAATCTGAGTTTTTCAAAAGTGGTTAGTGCAGATTTCCTTTGACTTTAAAATTAGTTTTCTTCCCATTTTTCATCTTGTACTAAAATTTACCCCCACCTGTCTCTACATCTCACTTCCTCCTTGTCTATCTCTATATCTGTTACCCTATCCTTGAAGTTTTTGCATCTCTTTCCTTGTGATCACACAACTTATTTTAGATCTCGCCAGAGTCTCTTCAGAAGGTTTCAATCTGGACTCCTAACACCCAGAATTTAAATTCATTCTACATCCTGGACAAAGCAGGGATGAGAGACTTGTAGAGACAGACATAGCATGAAGGCAGATGCCAAACAATAAAGGATTAAGGAAAGACAGGTGTTGAGGGAAGCAAAATTCAGGTAGGAGAGAAATGAATCAATAAATACATAAGCAGCTTAAATAGCCAACCAAGGAGAATAAAAGTCCTATAAAAAGGCCACAGGATTTTATAAAATCTAGACATAAGACCCTCAACTAATCATGGTCTGGGCATCTGAAATTTAGTACTTATACATGCAGCCAACTTAACCATTATATAAATTTAAATAGCACAATTACTCTTCAGTTGTGAATATACTTGACTATTACTGCAGGCAGAATGGTCAATGTCATTGTTACATCAAAATGTGAGTTAAATATGTTTTCATTTTCTAATAGTCTATTAGCATCAGCAAAATTATTGCATGTACTGCATGTAACTTTTCAAAAATAAAGAGGTACTTTGGCAAGTGGGCAGTATAGGATATATGGTCTAGTTTTTAAAAGCACCTCCTAATCTAATGATGGATCCAAACAGAAGCAGATTGTCCAGTTTGTAGCCAGTAGGTCTGCTAATAAGAACTTGCCATGTAAATCTCCATTTTGGTCCTTATGGGTCTCTAAACATTTTGATATTCACCTCATATTTGAAAAATAAATATATAAGCAAACACAACTAAATACATTGTTTAGAGATACTTATATATGTGATAATATTTTAATGAAAAATATTTTACTATTTTATGAATAAAAATATTTTTATTTTTATGAAAAAATGTAATATTTTTATTCACAAATTTAATAAATTTATGAATATTTTATTTTAATGAAGAAGAAACATAAAATTCAGGATAAAAGTTACCTTCCAGAAGGAAAGCAGTGAAATGCAATAAGAAAAAGTGCTATGGTATTGATAATGATCTAATTCTTAAATTGGGGAATAAATGTTCATTTTATAACTAACCATCATTTGCTATATACACATGTCTTTACATGCATAAAATATTACATCATAAAAATTTAAACAAATTATCTAAATTTTATTATGGTGCCAAAGCCATAGAATGCCAGTTCAGAAAAACATAAGAGTTAGGAAAATTAATGTTTGAACACTAATCACGTGGGGATTAAAGGAGGCTTATGCCTTGAAATATTTTTCTAATTGAGTTGAAAGCAGAGAAGACATCACATGCCAAAGAAGTCAAGCAAAGGATACCTGGACCTTCTGTTTCTTGGTTGTTCATGAATATAAGAATGACAATTTTGTTTTTTTCCAAAAGTAATTCTAAGCAATTTTTCCCAGAGAAACTGTAAGTTTTGCAGATAGGCCAGGATGGGTTTCAAAATGGAATGCTTTTCTTAAATACTAGAGAGCTATGTATTTTAGTTTGAATAAATGTCTGTAAATGCCAAGAGGGTTCAAAGATCTATTATAATTTTTTAAAAAATGTTTTTATTTTTTAAAAGCTAAGTTCATGAGAACAATCATAAAATAATAAAGACTTGAAGAGTTGCTTTACCAGTATATTTCAGTATCTTAGGATATGAAGATAAACAAGATAGATAAATGGAGATTGAGCACAATGAGGTAAATTTACAACTTGTTAAATGACGTGCCCTAAAAGTGCTGACTCATTGGTGAATGGCGGGAAACAGGGCTCTTCTTAGCTCAGATGATGAAGTAAAAGTAATCTTTATCTATGTAGCAGATTACACAAAGATGAGAAAATTAGCTAATAGAAATGTAGGATATAACCAATATCTTAGAGTCCTTCACAAACTAAAACGGCAGATCAAATCCAACAAAATATATTCAGTAGGAGTAGATGTAAAGTCTGACACTTAGTTTTTAAAAATATAGTAAGAAAGTATATGTGAAAAGAAAAATTACTACAAATGAATTTGGTCTCTGTCTGCATTAATGGAAGTTGAGTGTCCAGAAGAAGTGAGGTGATCATTCTCTACTCTGAACTGTTCAATGTCCACTCAGGAAGTTTTGCACTTATTTCTGAGTGCCTCATCTTAAAAGAAATGTTGAAGAAGACAACCAGGATAATGAGTTGCTTTGAATCAACATCATATATGGAATAGTGGATATCTAAACCAAAGAAAAGAAGAAAGACATAACAAAAAAAGGAAAATCAAAGTTCAGCAACATGTACAATTGCTTCAGAAACACTCATGTGAGTGAGTAATTTGATTTGCATGCTTTTGTCTTTGAGGTTTAGGAGATGCCCAAAGAAAGGAATTATCTAACAGTTACCTTTCCTGGAAATAATTAAACTAAGGTAGAATACTATAAAGGAAACTCAAATATTTGACATAGGGTGATGTTAGATAATTTTTACGATTACTTCTGAATCTAAACTTTGTCTGTGCATGCACATGTGTGTGTTTATGTGTCTGTGTCTGTGTGTTTGTGTGATTTTAAATTTATGTACCTTTATGAATTAATGCAATTTTTATAGATTTCGAAAAATTTATTAGCTCAATAAAATTTTGACTTAAACCATAGCATGAAGGCAAAGTAAAAACCAGAACTGAGGAAGTCTAGATGAGTTGATGTTAAGAAAATGATTAAACCAAAGAAAATTCAAATGTGGTGACTAAGACAGCCTTAACTTTTGCCCTCAGCTTGACTAAACTTCAGACAGTTTTCTTCCTAACTCTAGTCCCTGACCTCCCTTTTCTTAGATCATTTACTTTAGAAAACTTGTAAACTCTTTCTGACCCTTTGAGATGTAAATTTTTCCAAGCCTCTTGCTAGTTTTACAACTCAGGAATATTTTTCTCAAAGAACTGTGAGCCACCCTTTTGAAATGAAATCAAGGAAGATGGTGCCTCTATTGTCCAGTGCCTGTGGAGGGTAGGAGTCTAACTTGATGGACACCAATCAGCAAACACAGATGCTCAATCACAGACAAGAACACTTGCAAACTCAGGAATAATTGGCTATTACAACACCACCATTGTTCAACCTCTCCTACAACTGTTCTCTAGACTTTCCACTAGCTCACCCCAGCACATAAAAACCCTCCCATCTTTTGTTTCAGCATAATTTAGTTCAGGCTAAGGTCTCTCTCCCACATTGCAATAGCCTTGTATAAAATCTCCCTTGACTGTTTAACCTTCTCCAGTTCAATTTTTGTTTTAATAATGGCAGCCAAGATCCAAGGATAGAGAGCCAGGCAAGAAACCAGGCACTATGCAAGTATCACCATTCGAAAAACAATTTCAAATGCTTATATGCCCTCTGTACTAGCAAGGAATATGTTATTTAGATTGTTAGCCCAATAAGGTTGGGCCACGAATGATTTTAAGGCAGAATTGAAAACACACAGTGGCTTGAGAGATACTATAAAGTTCTATGATAGAATCATAAATTTATATGATTGGTGTTAGAGAAGAAAGACCCATATGTAAAACGCAGCCCCAAGAATAAAGCAAAAAACATTGCACACAGCTAATACTAGAGCAGGAGCTAGTTACCAGGCATAAGTAGGAACAGAATTATTGAGTAGGTGATATGAAGTATAAGTGGTGGAAAAAATTGCAAAGCCTGCCTCTCCTTATCTCTTGATTAGTATATGGTCATCAAGAGAGTGGGGGTTCTCTCTCTCTCTCTCTCTCTCTCTCTCTCTATATATATATATATATATATATATATATATATATATATATATATATACACACACACACACACACACACACACACACACACATACATACACACACACATACATATATACATACATAATGAGGCTGACATTTAAACTATAGCTGATTCTAGAACACATATTCTTATCTAATAAATCCAGTGATCCTCCATTCTAGCTAAAAATTAGAATTATCTGTAGTACTATTTAAAAATATCAATATCTGGATCCCATCCTCATAGATTCAGATTTCATTGGTACGGGGTAAGGCCTAGACATTAGTATAAAAAAATAAAAACCAAATCAACCCTCCTCAAGGTGACTGTAATGTTGTGAACTATGGTACTATGCTATTGTGTTTCTTCCTCTACCATTTCTGTGGTAGAAATAATAGCACAAATCAATACCAGCCGAGACAAAGCAGGCTTTTGACCACTTCCTCACCTCTAATTCACCTCAGAAAGTAGCAGCCTGGCTTCCACAATCACCATCCACTCAGACTGCTCATGCTAAGGCTACCCATTAACTTCTACCTGACAAATCCACTGTCCTTTAAATACTCAGTCTTCCTGAATCATTTGACACTATGCTTAGAGCATCATGCTTAAAACTATGCCTCTTCTCCATTTTGTAAAATAAGCTATCTACCTAACTGTCCTGAAGTTCCCAATGGATTTTCTTCTGTAGCTCATCCCTATAACTTTGTTGTTTCCTAGGGTTGCTTCTTCACGCTCTACCTTTCTCGTTCAACACATTTGCATTTCTGCAGTTATATCACTCACTTCCACATTATTAATTACCCTCTAAGAAAAACAAACTCTTTATTTCTGCTTCCTGCCCAGTCTGTCTCCTGGGCCTCATTCCCACATATCCAGCAGAGTATTCCGAATGTCTCCACCTACTTCATTGCAGACAAAGGAGGATGGCCCAGGAGCGTGGGGTCTCTGTTTTCTCTGGGTTGGTTGTTCTATGCATTGTGTAGGAACAAGATGGTCACTTACTCCCAGCTCCTGAAGGTGAAGTAAATGCCTTCCAAGCCCACCTCTTTAGCCTCAGAGGTCATTGTACTGATGATGGCAAGGAAATGCTTACTTAAGAATTTTATTTTAATACAATGTTAAGGAAAGAGAAATCAGGAGAAGTACATTCTTTTAGATCCTTTGCCTAGTCTCAGGTTCACCTACACATAGTTATCCTACCAAAATACAAGCCAAAGGAGAAATTGCTCACACTCATGGTTGATTTTCTATTTCTCAAATTTCTTTATCTGACTCTTTGTATTACTAACTAGAACTAATATATTCTAGTTTTCCTCCTTTATTCAATTCAAATGTTTACCATATTTTGCTGTGTATAATGTGCACATTTTTGCCCAAATTTGTAAGGGAAAAATGAGAGTGCGCATTATACATGGATAGTACTAATTCCATATGTATATACATGTTTTTAATTCTTTTATTTATGCTTATGAGTTAAAAGTGTAACTCTAGAAATCAATAACAATATCCGTATGCAATATAATACCCTGGAATACGATAATCAGTTTTGTTGAATTTACAACAAACTTGCAACAACAAAGAGTTCTCAGCCTTCTATGATGCGTAAATATCATAAATTTCTTACCGTACATAAAATTTCTTGTACCTTGTTTCTGTTCTTGTATTTTGTAATTATTTATTACACAAAATTTCTGTTCTTGTTTTTGTAATTATTTATTACATAATATGTTAAAAAATAAGTGTTAAAAATTACTTTATAATAAAAAAAGTACCTAAATGTAAACAAATAAAAATTTTAATTAAAAAATTAAAACAAAAGAATTTTTCCCTGAAAGTTTGGGCCAAAAATGTGGGTGCACATTATACACAAGAGCATATTATACATGGCAAAATATGGTATTTTCAGATTTTCCAGCTTTCTTTCTGTTATTGATTTCTAGTTTAATTCCATTGTAGCCTAAAAGCAGAAATTGTAGGATTTGTATTCTTTTAAATTTGTTAAGGTGTGTTTTATGTCCCCAAATATGGTACATCTTGATGAATATTGCAAGCATGAGAAGAATATGTAATCTGTTGTTGAATGAAGCAGTCTATAGGTATCAATAATAATCCGCTGTTTGATAAGGCTGTTGAGTTCAACTCTATTGGTTAGGTCCTTCTAAACAAGTAAAGTTTATGATAAGGAAACTTCAGACATTTTATTTCCATTAAAACTTATCATCTATTTAGAAGTCATTTGTCTTCAGAATAATGAATGATACATTTTGCTCCACCTCTGTTATATGATAGTAGTTAGAATATATTTTGGTTAAAATTCAAAATGTGTTTTTATTTTAATTTGGGGTGAACTTTTTAGTTTCATTTAAATTTTAGTATAAAAGTTGTAATTGGAGAAGATGGAGAAATTAGTGGCTCCACTAACTCCTACTTTTTCAACTATGAACTTATTACATTAGTCTGATTTTGTTGTTTTTGTAGTGATAAGAAGCTGCATCCAAAACTAAAGTGATATTTTTTTTCTAAATCTGAAGAGATGAGATATACTTTTTTGAAATTGCTACCCGATTGGCTTTATTGGACCTTGTGTTTTAAGCATTCATCCAAAGAATCCCATTTATGTAAGCAAACTGTTCATTAGATTAAGTGGCAACATCACCAATAATTTTTAAGATAAAAATTTTACAAAAAAAATACAGTTTGTTTTATTTTTACATACTCAGCAAGTGTGAATTAATGCTCAAATTGCTATCATTAATGGCATTGACCTCACAAGACTACAACTACCATTCAGTTTTCATCTTTCTTATATTTTAAAAATATTAGCTAAATTTTGAATTAACTTACATCTGTATTTTGAGAATTTTAGAAGTAGAACAAAAACATATTATCATTATTAAACTCTTGATTAGTTAATGATTTTTAAAGACTAAAGAAACATACTCCTATTTTTTTAGGAGAAAAAAGAAAAAATGCAAAAAATTAAAAGATCACTTACTGATATTTTATATTCTGCTGTGTATAGTCTTTGAACAACCAAATATCAAGAGCAGACATGGATCCTAAAACAGCACTTTGTTAAAAACTGCTGCTTTAAAATGTGGCACTCTAAGGGGCTCTCAAATGCCTAGTCAGTTTTCACTGTGGCATTTACTATAGAAAATCGAACAGAATGTCTGGTTGTACTTTTCCATTCCTAGTGGCTCTCCAAATACCAAATGACATTACTGACCAGAATGATTCTCAGTATTTGCTTTCCCTAAGCATGAATTTTAAAGCTGTTTTCACATCATGAAGTTCAGCAAGGACAAGTAAGCCACAGTCTCTGCCCTCAAGGAGCTTACATGCTATCGAGAGATAGCATGTAAGAGATAAATAGAAAACTAACTATAGATAGTAAAGTAAATACTATGCTCTTTGTGGGAACACAGGGGAGGAAACTAGTAATTCTCCTGAAAGAGTTAGAAAAACTTCTACAGATGAGGTGAGATTACAGTTTGCCTTTGACAATTCAATTTATTCCACAGAAAACACGTCTGAGGGAAATGGGGAGAAATTAAAGAAGCAAACTGACACACATTTTTGAACTTATAAGACTGTATAATTGGTTAATAAAAATAACCTCTAATATAGTTACTAGAAAATCAAGAAAGATACTCAGCACTGGAGGCAATGGAGCTATAACTTAGGACATTAAGGAAGAAGGACTCATTTCTTATTTCTAAACTTTATCATTTTCTAATGAGTATGAAAATCAAAGAATATAAAAATGCTTGCACTCTAGCTACCATTTAAGTATTTATTATAGGCAGGGCATAGTGCTAGGAATTTCTTTAAATGTAATATCCCAATTGATTCTGTCAATAACTCTTTCAGTTAGGTAGTATTATTTCCATTTTACTTGTATACCCCACAAAGATCAGTAAAGGTTAAATAAACTTCCTGAGATCACTTGGCTAGTAGGTGGTATAAGATGGATTCAAATCCACACTGTCTAATTCCTAAGTTGCTTCATGCTCTTCGCCACTGTGTTGCATTATCTTCATTGAACAAGAGATGTGCTGAAAAGAACATCAAGAAACCCAGGCATACCTGATCCCTACTTTCTAGAAGGAAGCACTCAGAGTGGGGTCTTAGCCTGAAAGGAATCTGCAGAGACTGAGTTCAGAACACTCACTAAGTCAGTTTTTCTAATTAACGGATATTAATATGAATTTAGCAATCCCAGTACTTGGTTTCATAATTCAGCATATCACTCCTCACATCTTATGGTTAGGGTTAGAGGATAGTCTGTTGACCTTCCATTTCCTTGGCACATGACTACAAAATCCTAACCTACACACATGGAAACCCTACTCCCAGTCTCTGTCCTTAAAATTCCATCGATTTAGTAATTTTCTTCTGTTTTTGATGCTAGGACTCTATATCAAACTAGGAATTCTCCACTATTAATAACTGCAGAAGAAATATGAGACAGTGGATAGAGATGGGGGATTTAATTTTGGCTGAATATTCCTAAATAGATAACCAAAGAGAGAAGCGCTGGCAGCCAAGGACATTTCTGTCCCAATTTTCATTTGTGATGACCCACAGACTCCAGGAAAAAGTGTCTGGCAGACTCACTTGTAGCTGACGCAAATGTCTGTGAGTCACAGAAGACCAGGTGGCTGTTGGTCAAATGCCTGACTTCTGGGATTGACCAAAGCTAGTCTATAATCGATAATTCTTGTTCCTTCACAAAATTATTACTCAGAAATACATCAATCAGTCACATTTCTCATGAAGCTTTTGTTTTACAGATTACATACTACTTCTACATTGAAAAGACAAGTGAAATCCATCCTTAATTCACCTATTTCACACTTAATTGAATGCCATCAAGAACATTCGTAATGGTGAGTTACCCATGAAAACTGCTTGAGTTTTTCTCTCTATTAATTATCTATAAGAGAATAGCATTGGAAAAGGCACTAGATTTCAGCAGATTTCAATTTTTTTATCACACATTAGACTATAAACCATCTCATCTAAAGTTGTCAGTTTAAAGATATACTTGAAGTGGAAAAGGACGAATTAAAATATCTTGGAGAATCTTTGCCTTCATAGGCAAGTTTCAGCAAGTCTTACTTGGAGAAGAGTGAAATGATGCTTTTTAAAAAAATCTATTAAACTCATGAAGCAAAAAGGGGAATCCATGGAATACTTCTGAAGCCAGTGTGCACAGTATGCATATTAACTTGTAAGCTAAAGGAAATTATAACAGAAATTGATTTAAAGATTTAACACTGGGGAGATTATTTTAGTATGACAAAGTTAATATATTCAGTAATGGAATGACTACATTTGCAAACCTCCTAATTGGATTTTTGTCTTTATATAAATTGCAAAGCTCTTCCACCTATTGTAAATGAAATGGCACATCTATCTAGATAATTATCACTTAATATTGAGCAAGCACCTCTGAGCTTGTAACTCATATAAATTTGGACTTTTATTATTAAAACAGGTGTTTATATACCTTTAAGTTATTACTCATTTTTAACTCTAGTAAAATAAAGAATGGAATGCTTTAATATTCTTCTGATATATTAGAGATAAAAGCTTAAGATGGACACTAGTAATAGGCATTATAAATTATAAAAGATTCATTAAAGAAAATAGGTTACCTATTATTATTATTATCACCAGTATCATGACTGTTAAGAATAAGGCTATAAAAGTTTAAAATAACTAGTAATAAACTGATTTCTTTCAAAGTATTATTACTTTACAGGGTAAAATTAATGAACATTACTTTATCAAAAACAGAGAAATATAACTAACAGTTTGTCTTTACTGAGGGCATCATATTTTAATGAATGTGCTCTAAGAAATGAGGAAAAAGCAGGAAAATACATCAACTATATATAATTAAATAATTGGGAAATAAGTTATATTTCTTTAATTATCATATTTTGCCATGTATAACGCCCATCCATGTTTTTGGCCCAAACTTTCAGGGAAAAAAGTCTTTAATTTTAATTTTTTAGTTCAAATTTTTGTTTACATTTAGGTACTTGTTTTTTGAATTATAAAGGACTTTTAGCATTTATTTTTAACATATTATGGTACAAGAAATTTTACGTAACAAATAATTATAAAACACAAGAACAGATATAAGGTACAAGAAACTATATACTGGTAACAAATTTATGATATTTATGCATCATAGAAGGCCATAGAAGTATGCATTATACATGGCAAAATATGATACTTAGAGATTAAACAATACATTTCTAAATAACGCATGGTTCAAAGAAGAAATATCAAGAGAAATTTAAAAATATTTTAAACAAAATTAAAATACAACTTATAAAATTTTGTGAGATTCGGTGAAAGCAGTACTTAGAGGGAAATTTATAGCATTGAATGCATGTTCCCTAAGGTTAAAGCTTAGATTATTGATTTTTGATCTTAAAAAAGAAGAAAGATCAAAAACCAATAATCTAAGCTTTAACCTTAGGGAACTAGAAAAAGAACAAATTAAATCCAAATTAAGCAGAACAAAATGAAATAAAAATTAGAGCAGAAATCAATGAAATTGAAAAAAGAAATCAATACAGAAAATCAACAGAACAAAAGCTAGTTCTTTGGGAAGATCAATAAAATTGATAAGCTTCTAGCAAGACTAAGGAAAAAAAAAGACACAAATTACTGACATCAGAAATGAAAAACAGATTTTGCACTATGAACAACCCTGTGCCCACTAATTTGATAACCTAGATGAAATGGACCAATTCCTTAAACAACACAATCTTTTAAAACACACAAGAAATAGACAATCTGAATATGCTTATACCATTAAATAAATTGAATCAATAATTAATCTTCAAAAGCAGAAAGCACCAGACCCAGATGTATTGAATTCTACTAGTAAATTTTACCAAACATTTCAGGAAGAAATTATACCAATTTTTTACAATCTCTTCTAGAATATAGAAATAGAGGGAATACTTCTTATTCCATAAGGCCAGCATTACACTAATACCAAAACCAGAAAAGGCATTACAAGAAAATTACAGAGTAATCTTTCTCATAAACACAGAAGTAAAAATCTTGATTAACAAAAAATCTTGATTAACAAAAAATTAGATAATCAAATCCAACAATATATAAAAAGAATTATACAACACAACCGAGTAGGATTTATCACAGGTATGCAAATCTCATTCAACATTTGAAAATCAATTAATGTAACCTGTCACATCAATGGCCTAAAGAAGAAAAACTGATCATATTAAAACATGCAGAAAAAAAATTGACAAAATTCAACACCCACTCATATAAAAACTTTCAGCAACTCAGGGATACAGAGGAACTTCCTCAATCTTTTGTGATAAAGAATATCTACAAAAACCCTGCAGCTAACATCATACTTCATGGTAAGAAACTTGAAGCTTTCCCACTAAGATCAGTAACAAGGCAAGGATGTCCCCTCTCGTCACTGCTTTTCAACATCATACTGGAAGTCCTACCTAATGTAGTAAAAAAAGAAAAGGACATTAAAAGTATACAGATTGGGAAGGAAGAAATAAAGCTGGTTTTGTTTGCAGATGACATGATTATATAGTAGAAAATATGAAAGAATTAACAACAACAAAAGAAATCCTCAAACTATAAGCAATTACAGGAAGGTTGCAGAATACAAAATTAATATACAAAAGTCAATTACTTTCCTAGATACCAGCAATGAACAAGTGGAATTTGAAATAAAGAACATATTAATATTTACATGAGCACTAAAAAAAATATATTTCTAACAAAGTATGTAGAAGATTTATATGAGGCAAACTATAAGCCTTGGACGAAAATATCAAGAAAGAACTAAATAAATGGAGAGATATTCCAAGTTTGTGACTAGAAAGTCAATATTCTCACGATGTCAGTTCTTCCCAACTTGATCTTTAGATTCACCACAATAACAATCAAAATCCTAGCAAGTTATTTTGTGGATATTAGCAAACTGATTCTAAAGTTTATATAGAGGGGCAAAAGACACACAATAGCCAATTCAATATTGAAGGAGAAGAAAAAACTCCAAGGACTGACACTACCCACTTTGAAGATTTATTATAAAACTACAATAATCAAGACAGTGTGGTATTGACAAAGGAATATACAAATATACCAATGGAACAGAATGTAAAGCCCAGAAATAGACCCCCATAAATATAGTCAATTGATTTTTGACAAAAGAGTAAAGGCAATACAATGGAGCAAAGATAGACTTTTCAACAAATGTATGCTGGAACAACTGGACATTCAAATGCAAAAAAAAAAAAAAAAAAAATGAATCCAGACACAGATCTACATCTTTCACAAAATTAACTCAAAATGAACGTAGATCTAAATGTAAAATGCAAAACAATAAAATTCTTAGAAGGTAACATAAAAGAAGATCTAAATGACCTCGAGTATGTGATGACTTTTTAGATAGAACACAAATGGCACAATCTGTGAAAGAACTGATAAGTTGAACTTCATTAAAATTCAAGCCAAATAAAACCCAAAACATCCTTCATTAGGTGACTGAGTAAATAAACTGTGGTACATCCAGACTATGGAATATTATTTAGTGCTCAAAATAAATGAGTTATCATGGAGGACATGGAGGACAGTTAGAGCACACTATGTTTCCCTGAAAATAAGACCAGGTCTTATATTATTTTTTGCTCCAAAGGATGCATTAGGGCTTATGTTCAGAGGATGTCATCCTGAAAAATCATGCTAGGGCTTATTTTCCGGTTAGGTCTTATTTTAGAGAAACATGGTATTAGTAAGTGAAAGAAGTCAACATGAAAGGTGACATACTGCATGATTCCAACTATATGACATTCTGGAAAAGGCAAAACTATGGAGACAATGAAAAATTGCCAGGAGTTACAGGGGAGGGAGGAATGAATAGGTAGAGTACAGAGGAAGTTTGGGGCACTGAAACAATTCTGTATGATGCTCCAATGGCAGATTATCATTATACATTCCCATAGAATGCACACCACCAATAGCGAACCTCGTATACCATGGGCTTTGGGTGATGATGAGGTGTTACTGTAGGTTCATTGATTGTAACAAGTATACACCACTGTGGTTAAGGATATTGACAGTATAGGAGGTTGTGTGTGTGTCCAGCAGAGGGTACATGGGAACTCTCTGTGCTCATTTTGCTCTACCCTAGAACAGATATAGAAAATAAAGTTTATTAATTTAAAAAATCTCCAAGTAACAATGCCATTTATTCTCCGTAGACGAGTACTTAAAAATTGGAAATGTCATCAAACCAAATGTGGCAAAATTGAAAATAATGACTTTACTACATGTATACAAAAAAACTACTTATCATGTAAGATGGGAAAAAACATTTTTTGTTCATGTTTCTCTTCCTCCAAATAATCAGCGGACTTTGTTATTCATGGATCATTGACAACTATAAAATTGCTCTCCAGTTATATACCTCAAACTTATTTGATTTCCAACACAATTTTAAAATTATGATATACTTCCAGAACCCCAATAGGAACATATTAATCTATGAATTTTTCATATACCTTAAACATTGAAAATGTTACCGTTGTGTGCTAAAGACAGAAAACCAGAAGATACAACATGAGGAGATGGTCAATGTCAATCATCCAGCACCCAAGTATTGGTGATGCTGTCTCTGCTTTAACACACTGATCAAACAGCATGTATCAGGTACTTTCTTTTTTTACTTCCTAACATTGCTGGGAATTTTCTTAAAGTTAGATTCCAGCATAATATATCTATATAGCCATATACCTATATATCTATATCTATATCTATCTGTCTATATATATATATATAGACTATATATAGACTATATATATAGATATACATATATATCTATATATATAGACTATATATTTAGACAGATAGATATAGATATAGATAGATTTAGATATAGATAGAGATAGAGATAGATTTAGATATAGATATAGATATATACAGATACATATATATATATATATATACGTATCTTAAACTTTTTTTACATTTAAAATACATCTAAAAGGAAAGGTGTTGTTACTACTTTTTCATAGAACACTTATTAACATCTTGAGAAACACTAGTATTCTGGAGAACAGGATTTAAAAAATTCTGCACTAGATGAGTAAGCCCCTCCAGAATAAAGGAGAAATAGTCTATTGAAGTGAACAAACAGTATTGTCTTTCATCCTGACAAACACTGACAAGGTATTAACAGAGAAGTTTGCTAAGCTATAGTGTTATTTCTACTCTTAGGAGACACTGCTAGAAATAGCACATATTATATTCCTTCAAAAGCTGTTGGTTTTCTGATATACATATGCATGATGAGCATGTTAGGGCTGGCAGAAATCATTAAAAGCTGTTCTTGAAGATGGAGAACCTTCAGAAAATGAATATTAAATTCACAAGTCAGTACTCCATTGTGTTATAGTTTGATATATAGGGCTCTCAGGATCTCTAACCTGATCAACCAATGATTTCCTTCCTCCCCCTATACAATTATTCTGGAGAGAATATTTTCTATATAAGGAAATGAAAGAAGAATGATACTTGATATCTCTACTTCATATGTCTACAGCAGTGGTCATATTTATTTTCATCTGTATTATATGTAGAAATAATTTGATTAAAATTTTCAACTAGTAACAGCAAAAAAAACACAAAAAGATTTCATAATTGTTAGTTTTAAAGTGTATAGATGGCCGAGGCCAACTGGAATAGCAGAGTATTGTGGCACAAGTCAGTCTTTCATGGAGACTGAATATCATTGTGTGATGCAGGTTCACCAAAATGTTCCAGGCTTTGGGTATCCATATCCCCTAATGAATTCATTCTCCTTAAACAAAGGTTCAACTACTGAAACCAGATGGACTAAAAAGCTATTTTCCTATTGTATGATAAATACATTTCAAAACTCATTACACTTTATGGTTCTGATATAAATATGCATTATTGATGAAAATACATGAAAGTTACTTGTGGACTAAAAAGATTCTTTGATTTTTATTTTCCATTGTAGACATTAGCTTAGTTTAATTTTATCTATGGTTAAGTCATATGTTATGTGGTATCTAACGATATTGTAACTTAACAATCCAATCCTGCAAGAAAGACCAGTTTGCTAAAGAAAAGCACGCAGTAGAGAATAAGAGCATACCTGACAAAAACATTCTATAGCACTGCTTCAGTGGAAATACAGAGAAGGAAGGAACAAACTGAAAGCAAGAGCAACATACTAGGAATCAATTGATATTTGCTTTGCCATCTATCCTATAAATCATCCTTTTTCCTGGAATATAACAATAACACACATTGTATTTTATGTTTCCAAGATGAAAACAAATGAATGTGTTTAATCTGAGAATTAAAAAGTAATGGCTGTGATAGCTCACATTTCAGAAAGTATAACAATATTCTAAGTCTTGAAGAGGCACAACAAGGTTTTTATCTGTATATTTATTTTGAATATTATAAATTCTTCTGAAATAAGAGGACAGTGTATGGCACTTGCAGTTTCTGTTGTGTAACTTGTCTTGAAAAGGCTGTATTCAGTTAGTTTATCTCATTTTTCAGGCAATTTTCTGACCCTTGAAGAAGCAATTAAGGAAGACCTCTTCCTGGCTGCTTTGCTAAATGTGCTTAGTGCCATCTGCTGCATGCTTCCGGCTACTGTAGCAGGAACTACTCTAGTTAATAAGAGTTTATGAATCTAGAAAGAGCTGGCATCATATTTATCAACTTGCAATCCATGTGTGAAAAGTAAACATACTGTATTAGTATTCTCACATAGAAAACTCTTTTGAAACTTAGAAATAGTTAACAATAACGACTAGCTTCGTGATTCTTACACTAAAAATATTTTTAATGTACTCTATTTCCTCTTTTTAAAGTCTATGTGTAATATTTCCATCTGATATTCATCAGTAGCATCAGCTTCACCTCTTCTACAGTGAAGTTATTATCTTTCAGCTTGCTCCTTAGAAAGTAACGAATCTATTGTATTTGGAAGCACCAAAAATAATTTAATGGCATTAATAATAAAGTTTATTGGGGGAATTTCACATTGTACTTTTTTTTTTATGAAAGGTTTGATTTTGAGCTAAGAAAAATAAATAGGAAGATATAGAATGACATCAAAAAATAGATGAGCCCATTATTATGAAAAGTATTTCCAAAGATACATGTTAGTAGCTAACTAACTAAGTGGAGAGAAAAGTCTGCTTGTGATTAGATTATTTCGTGGAACAGAGCCAGTTGCACCCAGGTAAGCAATCCTATGATTCCTTAACCAACAACACCGTTTGGAAACAACACGTTCTGTAACCCTTTTGAAGACTGGTGCACACCATGTAACTATATTACTTTGATACTTTATTTCCTTACTTAGGTTGTCTTTTTCTGACATTACATTCATTACTTTAAGATCTGGTATATGTTAGCGTGGCTTCTAGTTAAGATCAAGCTCTTGTGTCTACTGTGATTCTAGTTTGTCCCATGTTCTAATTCTGAATGCCGTGAATTTCCTTAAGGGTCGAGCAAGCGTGCTGCCTAGAGCGACTCTGTTATTTAACAGATGTTCTTCCAGCTCTCACCTCACCTGGTTGGTCGTTCTTCGGATTACTTGCAAGGGACTCAGTATAAATTTCAACTAGATTTTCATACTTGTGGCAAGCATGATGAAACATGCTCTGTTGAGATAATCACACAGTTTAATCCTTAACAGTCAAGTTTATTACCTAAATATGTGGGTATAAAATGCCCAAAAAGTATTGCCACAGTCTTTATCTCTTAAACTATCTGCTAGCAACAGTTACTCTGTAAAAATCTTTTAAGCTTGTTTTTCTTTTTGTTCCAGAGAATTGTACCTTCCTTTCACCCTGTCTACAGAACATCCTCATCTGGCAGATAATTAATTCAAGAATCCTATTCCCTGGAGTGTTTTAAGATCATAGCCTCCGAAAAGTACACAGCCACTTCCTCAATATTGGAAATGAAGCAGACAGTGTGATAATGCAAAAGATGTTTAATTATTTATGAAACAAATCACAGTTGCAAAGTGATAAAGAAATTAGAAGCATTAGAGTAAAAGACTTCAAGGACAAATATGACCAAAGGCACTGCAAGCTAATAACAAATGTATTGTAAAGATATTTATATTATCAGGACTCTTGAAAGAAAAGTATCAGTTATTATTTCTAAAAGCCAATTGACTAGAGTTGATCAAAATATTTCCCAATCCCTATGAACATAAAGTAATATTTAGATTTTCTTTTTTAGTCACAAAGAATTAATGTTATTTTGTGTACAACAGAGATAGAATTTCACAATATTCAACGCAAGCCCAACTGTACTCCTTCCCAGGAATTCTTGTCACACCCTACGCTGATTAGGAAAAGGGCAGTTTTTTGCCTAGAAAGCCTTTTCGTTTCTAAGACACCTTTATTTAACATTGGTAAAGAAAACCACGAGACAGCTACTGTATTCTGTCTGCCCTAAATATCCCTTTGCTATGTTCCATCCAGTCTCCATTTTTTTATGCTCTCCTGATGCTTCTCTTAGATCCAAGTAATCTGATAAATCTATTCTCTCTACACTGCAGTGCCTAGATGAGTTTCCTTTCATGGTAGATTTTACATTACAAGAAACAACCACATGGCAAGGTACTACCTTCCGAACACTGCCTGTGCACAGTAAACCTGACCATAGCTGTGTGAGGGGCCAGGTTTGCTTATCCATTATGACTGGAAAATGTGTGCTGCACACACTATTCATTCAAGTCTTTCTAATTCACGTTATTTAACCCATAACCGCTAAAAACAAACAAACAAACAAACAAACAAACAAGTAGTAGTGAAACGACTGTTTTAATCCATGTCAGTTGGGTCCAAAATACATTCCTTTTTCAGAGAGCTATACCTACAAATATCAACAGAGCTGCGTAAAAAATCAGGGTTAGACCCAGAACATCATGGATTTCTGCCAGTGATCTAGCATATTCTGTTCAGAGTTTGTCAAGAATAAAAAGCCAGCATTTAGGCTTATTTTCCACCTTTCAGTTTGACTTAATTCTTTAAACTATCTCTTTACTAAGGCACCTATCTTTTATCCTGACATATTTAACATCTCGTCTAAAACATGGCATGTTATCCAAAAACATTTTCTGTTATCTCAGTCTAGGCCCCATTTTAACACTTATTTCAGTCTTTGTTTCCTACTCTTCGTCCATTTGCCATCTGTTTTGGACTAACCCACATCTTCTACCATACCACCTTCCATTGTATTTCTTTTCTACCTTTCAGAAAAGGGACTTCTTAAAATATTCCAGAGAAGACAGGAAAAGTCTAGAAATAAATTCAGTGAAATAAGTCAGGTAAATATAAGATAAAATTTGCAGGAGTTGGTTGGGGTAATAAAACAGAAAATAAATTCAGGATTTGCTGTGATGGAAAAATGAGTTGGGCATTTCTAGGTAACAGTGGCTCAACAACAACAAAAAGCCTCTTGAAAACCAACACACCAGTTTACAGAAACAAATTGCTTCTGAGAGAGCCCTTTTTTTGTTTTGTCAAGCATGAAATGTCCAATATCTATCAGTAGGAATGTGAAAAGGCACTCCTAAGGCCCTCTTGGATTCATCCTTTGTTCAAAGCATAAAAATTAAACTTTAGTTCTATCCCATGACAAGAGCTTATACTCAGCTCTCCCCTGGGGCTTTGCAGGAATGAGACTTTAGCCCTCAGAGAACAGGTGACTAATCTCAAATTCCTCTGCGAGTCTGGAGTCTGTGTAGGACTCAGGGTAAACATTCTCTGCCCACTGAATTACCTTAAAACACTCACATGCCTTGGGTGAGAACGTCTGCGTATTTTGTGCATTTATGTATTGTACTAAATATACTTTAGAATGGTATATTGCTTTGATTTCCTTCACTGTTCATTTTTCTGATCACAATATTCATTCTATTTTGCTGAGTAAATCGGATCAGATTAATTTTTATGTTTTAAGTAGTAGTAGAGTGTAGGAAAGTATTTTTTGTTACGTGAGAGCACTATACAATCCAATATAACCACTTAGTTCAATATTAAAAAGGCACCTGTAATCAGCCTTTCAAAATTACTAATTGATGTGCCGAGAACTATAAGGAATGCTTCTAGATGAATACAGCTATAAAAGTCAGCATTTCCCCCCTTCTCCCACCGGAAAACAGAAAAGTCACAAAAACTGAAATCTGCAATTTTAGTGAAACTAGGAGACAGATATATTCCAGACTCAACATACATATAACGTTGCAAAAAAAAAATTTTTTTAGCATTGTTACCAACTGTGTATGAGAGTTCTAGTTCCTCCACATGCTCACCAACACTTGGTGTGGTCAGTCTTTTTAATTGTAGGCATTTGAATAGGTGTGTACTTGTTTTTTGCTGTTATCTTCATGTGTATTTACCTAATGACCAGTGATGTTGAGCACCTTTTCATGCACTTATTTGTCATCTGGATATCTTTGGTGAAGTGTCTGTTAAAAGATTCTGCTGATTTTAAAATTGACTTGTTTTTCTTACCCTGTTTTGAGAATTCAAATGTTGCCAATCTGGTGGTGGGCAGCGGGGGTGGGGGTGGGGGGGTAGTATTGTTATCTTATTATGATTTTAACTAGCATTTCCCTGATTGTAAATGAAGTCAAGCACTTTTACAAAGGTTTATTGGCCTTTGGACGCTTTTTGAGGAAGTACCTACTCATGTGTTTTGCACTTGTTTTTCTATTGGATTTTCTCACTTTTTATTGATTTGTACAAGTTCATTGTATGTTATGGAGATGAGTCCTTTATCTGTTGGCAAATAGGTATCCCACTCTGTGGCTTGGTAATCATTTTATAGTACCTTTGGTGAGACTAAATTTGTAATTCTAATGTAAACATATCTATTGATTTATTTTTTTTAAGTGAAAGGACTTTTTTTTTCTTTCTATTGATCTTTTCCTTTATGCTTTGTGCTTTGTTTGTCTTATTTGAGAAATATTTCCCTTCCCAGATGTCGATAATATATTACGCAAACTTATTTCCAATAGCTTTACCATTGTCCTGTCACGTTCAGGTGCCTCATCATCCACCTGTGAACGGTGTAAGATAAGGATCCACTTTTATTTTTCTCACATAGATACTTAACTATTATTGCACTATTTATTTAAAAGATATCCTTTTCCTCTGCTCAATCCAATGTCCATAAATGCATGATTCTGTTTCTAGGCTCTCTCTTCTGTCCCATTGTGCTGTCTTAATAATTCCAAACTGTCTTAATGTTACTAAATCATGATATCTGGTTGAGATATCTGGTAACTTGTAACGTGTCACAAACTAACATGTTTACCACTTTCTTTGCTTTTTGTTCCTATTCATCTCAAATCTTTCATCTTGGGTTATTTTTATTCTTATTAAGTACATCATTTATAATTTATTTTCAATGCAGTTTTGTGGGTGTTGAACCAACTCCCAATTTTTTTGTTTCTCTGAAGATTTTACATTCATTTTTAGAGGATAATTTCACTGGTATCTATCTTAAAACTTTAAAGATATTGTTTTACGGACTCCTAGCATCCTTGGTCACTGTTAAGAAGTAAGCTGCCAGTCAAGCTGCTGTTTCTTTAGAGGTAATCTACCTTTTCTTTCTCTTGTTATGTTTAAGATTTTCTCTTTGCCTTAGGTATTCTGCATGTTCATTATTGTATGTGAAGACATGTGCTGTTTTTTTAATTCAGACTTTATTGAGATAATGGTAGATTCATAGGCAGGGATAAGAAATAATACAAAGATCCCATGTACCCTTTTCCTATCTCTCCCCAATGTTAAAATTTTTAGTATAATGTCACAATTAGGAAATTAACATTTATACAATCCTCTGATCTTATTCAGATCTCTCAAGTTTCACTTGTATTTATTTGTATGTATTTAGTTTTGTATAATTTTATCCCATAAGTAGGTTTGTGTGTTCCTATCCCAGTCAACATAAAGAATCTTTGCAATACTGTTAGAATCCTTCGTGTTGCCTTTTTATAACCACACCCATCTCCCTCTTCCAGCCTCCTGGGTCTAGAAGGACAAACTCAAAATTCAATTATTACTCGTGTTGTTTTAAACCTTCTCAGTTTATGTCCTATGTCTATTATAATAGTACGTCAATTACAATTTCCATCTTTTTGTCCTTTCATGTCGCATTCTGGAAAATTTGTTCTAACCTATTTTCTAGCTCACCAACTTTCTTTTCAGCTCTTTCTAGTCAGTTGCTAAATCTTTCCACTGAGTTCTTAATTTTAGTTACAGTTTTAGAATAAGAAGTTTGGTTTGATTAAAATAAGTATATTTTAAAAATAATTTTCTGTTTCTTTAGTCTGCTATTCTTTGTATTTTTAGCTTATAAGCATAATTTGTCTTATATGTCTGTTAATTTAAATATCTGAATTCTTTGTGATTTCATTCTATTGCCTACTTTTCTATGCTGGTTCTAATTTATGGTATTTTATTTTCTTGTGTGTCTGATTACTATATTTGAAAAAAAAAAATAATTGCAGGAATAATGTGAGCACTCAAAAGAGAATTTTCATTTGCTTTTCCCAGGAGCTTGGGGGTACTACAAAACTGTCATCTACCGAGTCTGCAGGTTCAAGTAAGGGCTACTTTCCTCCTGGTTCACCCTTCCTCAGAGGGTATAACTCTTTTCAAACTCTACAGTCAGGTAGGAATTGATTTTGAAGTCTGTCCTTTTGCCCCAGGAGGCTGCCAAAACCACAGCTCAGTCCCACAGCTGTAAACGCAGCTTTTAATTTTGAGCCTAACCCTCGGAATTTTCAGTTTATCCTAAATTTTGGCTAGGTAATTCTTCATTATCTTGTTATCTCATTTACAGTTTTAGAAAATTTTTAACATTTTATCCAGCTTTTTTAAGCTGTCGTTCAGGATGCTGAGGACCCACTAAATAGCACTATTTTTTTATATTTTTGAAAATTTTAATCATGTAAATGTAATACCAATTTAGAAATTACACACACACACACACACACATTCACACATTATGGAAGGATTCCAAAGATGCACTTGTGAGAGTAGGAAAATTTGGGAGAATTTTATCACGGCTATCCATGCCATAATACTCTGTAAAATCAACCACACAACCATGGAGTCTGTGTTTTGTTATTTACGTTTGAGGTTAAAAAAAAAAAAAAAAAAAGATGTACAGATTGCCAAAACTCCTTGGCACAAATACAACTAAAACACAGAATGGAGTGTAGGGGTGAAGGAGAGCAGCCTTATTTTCCATATTAATCACATAAGTTCATTTACTACTGGAAGTTTCTAAGGCAGCTGAATTTAAAATAATAAATCAGATTTTTTTTTTTTTTTTTTTTTAGTTTTAAAAACTGTGTCCTCAAATTAGCTATAAGGAAAAATGATAATTGGTACTGTTACATTTAATTTGTCTTCTGTAGCCTGCTGAGCTCTGGAAAAGTCGCTAAATGGAATCTGTGAAGATAAGAGAGTAAGAGGTATCCTGCGCAAGAAAGCTCAGGCCTTGATCTACGATTAATTGAAGGCACATCTGTACAAGGCAGCAGCAACTTCAAAAAGTCATAGTTAAGTAGCTCTTAAATGTGGCTCCTTGAACAGCAATTATGCCTTAAGCCAAGAGTTATAGATGATAGGCTCCTTGAAGAGGGGAACAATTAAGATAACACTAATAAGGAAAGACATAAGGACCCACATAAAACTAAGGGGGGGAAAAAAAACACCTCAAGAGTATATACTTGACAAAGACGTTTCTTTTTAATATCCTGTAAAATAAAGCAACAATTGTTGGTAGCTCATAACGTTGACTGAAACATAGTAAGATATTTTCACATAAAAAGAATCATAATTTAAATTAAGACAAAAGATGATGCAGAAAATCTATAAGTAAATCCCATTTAACGTTGTCTATAAGTGCATCCCACTTAACCTTAAAGTATTCCCAAACACATTCACTCAGAGATCAAGCTGTGCTTTTATCCTCAAGATATTTTAACGCTCCACTTACAGCAATCTTAGGAAAATCCAGAATAGTAAAGATTTGGGAGCTCTCATTATCCTGTTGTTGATCTTTCTTCTTACCAAAAATGGCTTAGTAATGTCAGAGGAGGGTTACATTGAAAAAAGATATTTAAGAAGTTGAACCAGGGTTGACTCATTCAGAATGAGACCTACTACTAATTTTCTCCTTCTAATCCCTTCACCTTCTCCCTATCCCCCCTCCCATCTAGCAAGCTCTGCACAACTGAAGCTGAAGTAAAATAATATTGTACGTCAATTATAAGAAAAAAAAAGAAAATATATATATACATAATATATGTATATTATATAATATATATATTTAGTAACAGGAGGTGGAATATAGCATAAGAAAGATAGTCAGTGGTAGTATAACAGCTATATAAGACGTCAGAGGGGTAGGAGCTTGGGGGAGGAGGGTTATCACTTTGTGAGGGGTGGAAATGTCTATTATGTTGCGTTGTACACCTGGAACTAAAAAGAAAAAGAAAAAAAAAAGAATCAGATCTACTCTGATAGCCCCTAGGATGTCTCAGGTAACACTAATGTCTCATAGGAAATGAACTATTAGAAGAATGAACTTATTATACATAATAATACAGTTATTACAGTATGAATATGAGTTTGCTCCGCAGCACTTATTGAAGATAGTTTTTTTCAATTTTTTTCATTAAATATTGTGTCGATTCAAAAATATGAATAAAGTATGTATAAGGTACAAAAATATCAGTGTAATACTTCAATAAACACATTCTTATTGACAGCGCAGTTTAAGAAACCCAGCATTTCTGTCACTTTCTAAGTCTCCTAGATGCTGTTATCCCATCTCATCCGTTTCCCCAGCCCTCCCCAATCTAACCTCCCAAATAACCATAATCATAATTTCAGTATCATTCCTTTGCTTTTTAAAATTGTTACCAAGTATATTTATATATGCAAATAGTATGTTGTTTACTTTTTGCATGGTTTAGTACTTTATATAAATGGAATGATATCAAGTGTGTTCTTGAATTTGTTTTTTTTCCTCCTTAGAGATTCATAAACATTGTATATGTGGTTGCAATTGACTCATTATCCCATTGTTTACTATTCCCTTGTATGAATATTCCACAGTTTATTTATTCAGTCTACTATGGGGTTGTTTCTATATTTTTCCTTTCTTCTTTTTTTCTTTTTTCTTTTCACTGTTAACAAACAGTGCTTCTAATAACATCCTTGCACATATTTCCTGGTGTCCATGTGTATGTGTTTTTTGGAAATATAGACAAGAGTGGTATTTGTAGGTCATAGAATTGGTATATCTTCAACTCTATTGGAAAATGTCAAATATTTTTGAAGTGATGGTTCCAATTTACACAGCCACCAAGAGCACGTAGTAGTCAGGTGGCTCCACACATTAGGCAAAATATCATATTCTCACAGGAATTAACTTCTCATTATAGTCTTAATTTCCATTCCTCTGATTCTTAACAAGGTTGAGCATCTTATATTTTCTGGCTTTCTGTTTCTCTCAAGTGAAACGACTCTACACTTTCTTTTTCTCTTTTTGATCTATTTTATTAGATTGTTTGTCTTTTTCCTGTTGATTTTGTGTGAATTTATAGTCAGTTATATAGACTGCAAATAACTTCCAATTTTGGTTTGTCTTTTTATTTAATTTATGAATATTTTGAGCAGAAGTTCTTTATTTTAATGTACCCATTAATGTTTTTTGGGGTGTTGTTTTAGTAGCTTTCTCTACGCTGTAGGCATAAAGATAATTTTCTATTATTACATCAATTGGAAATTATGTTTGTATTTAGGCCCAATTTCATTTTTCACTATAATTATTCTAATGCCTTTTCTTTTAAAGTCTCTTTATCACCATTAATATGAAATGCCAACTCATCATCAATCAAGTTTATATATATTTCATTCTGTTTCTGGGAACTCTTCTTGACTGATAATTATTATAGTTTTATAATTATTCTTTACAATTTATCTTACTAAGCCAAGTTTGTTCTGTTCAGCAGTGTCTTAGCTATTTTGAACTCTGCTCTTCAATATAAATTTTAGAGCCAGTTAGTTTGTTAAGTTCCATAATAGAACAAAACATATAAAAAGAAAAAAACAAAATCATCAGAATTTTTATTAAAATTGTATTATATTTACAGATTAACTAAAGGAAAAGCTGATATTTTTAAGATACTATATCTTCCAATCCATAAATATGGTATTTCTCTCCATTTATTTAGGTCTTACTTAGTACTGTTCAATTAAGTTTCATAATTTTCCCTATGAATGTCTTGCATATTTGTGATAATTTATTATTAGGTACTTAATTTTTTTAATGTCATGGTAAAGGTTATATTTGTTTGATTTCATTTTCTAACTCTTTGTTGCTAATGTACAAAAATGTGCTGGCAGAAGTTTTCCATTGATTTGTGTGTCCAGAAGCTTTGCTAAATTTACTCAAGGATTCTTTAGACGTTTCTACATAAGAAAATACATATGAGGTCAGACAATTAAGTTTGCTAACTTGTTGCAATGATGTTGCTAACCTGTTTTGATATCAGAGAGATTATTCATTATGAATTTGTACCAACTGGACAAACAGTTAACCAAGTTTACTATTTGGAAGTGCTCAAAAGACTGCATGAAAAAGTCAGACGACCTGAACTTTTCACCAACAATTCATGGGTCTTGCATCATGACAACATACCAGCTCACATGGCACTGTCAGTAAGGGAGTTTTTAGCCAGTAAACAAATAACTGTATTGGAACACCCTTCCTATCATATTTCCCTAAAAATAAGACCTAGCCAGACCATCAGCTCTAACACGTCTTTTGGAGCAAAAATTAATGTAAGACCCGGTCTTATTTTAATATAAGACTGGGTCGTTGATATGATATGATATGATATGATATGATATGATATGATATGATATAAGATATAATATAATATAATACCAAGTCTTATATTAATTTTTGCTCCAAAAGATGCGTTACAGCTGATGGTCTGGCTAAGTTTTATTTTTGGGGAAACACGGTACTCACCTGATCTGGCCCCCAATGACTTCTTTCTTTACCCAAAGATAAAGGAAATATTATTGAAAGGAAGACATTTTGATGACATTCAGGACATCAAGGGTAATACAAAGGAAGCTCTGATGGCCGTTCCAGAAAAAGAGTTCCAAAACTTCTTTGAAGTGTGGACTAGGTGATGGCGTTGGTGCATAACTTCCCAAGGGGAGTACTTCGAAGGTGACCATAGTGATATTCAGCAATGAGGTATGTAGCACTTTTTCTATTACAGGATGAGTTCACGAACCTAATTGTCTGACCTCGTATATACCATCTGTGAAAAATAAGAGACTCAATTTTCCCTTTTAAACTTTATATCTTTTCTTTCCTTGGTGCCCTGATAAAATATAACTGTGGTGATAGCAGGAACTCTTGTCTGTATTATCTTAAAAGGAATGCTTTCAAAGTTTGATCATTAGGTATGCTCTCAGCCTTTTGAAAATGCCTTTAGTTAGGGAAATACTTTTAACTTAGTTTGATAAGTATTTTAACACAAAGGGAAGTTTGATTTTATCAAATCCTTTATCTGCATTCTTTTCAATTATTGTACATTTCTCTTTGTTAATATGGTATATTATTGAAACGTATTTTCTGTTAAACCACATTATATTCCTGAATGAACATACAGATGTCAGATGTTAAAATTAACATCTATATTCACAAGTTAGTTTGGCCAGTAATTTTCTTATACTGTCCTTTCAGGTTTGAAACCAAGGTAAAGAGAACCACATAAAATAAACTGGGAATATTTCTTCTATTTCTGTAGTTTAGAATAGTTTGTGTTGGATTGGAATGAATTCGTCTATTGAATGTTTGGTAGAAAATAGTGGCAAGGTATTTGAGCCTTTTTGGGATGTGCATGGGAGGGGAAACTTTTAACTACTAATTCAATTTCTTAATGAAAATTCTATTTAGTTTTTCCCCCCTATTTCTCCATAAGTTACTGTAATTTACATTTTTCTAAGAATTTGTTCTTTTTATATAACATCTTACATTTATTAGGACACTATTTAAATTTTAACTTTTCATTTAAAAATTGTAATTTCAGATTTTGATAAGTTAAGTGGGTATACTGAAAATGTTAAGGTAACAAAAAAAAGAATAGATGTAAAAAGTATAACTTTCAAATCTATAGAATAAAAAAATGAGTGAGGCAAAAACATCCAATAAATATTTTAATAAAATAAAAGAAACAGATAAAGTGGAACCAATATAAAACAAACAGATAAAATAGTAGAAATAATTCCAAATAGAGATATTTCTCACTTCTGAGCTCTCAATATTTAGATATTTGCAATAATGACTTATATATTTTATCAAAAATTTACTATGTGTTTCCCCAAAAATAAGACCTAACCGGAAAATAAGCCCTAGCATGATTTTTCAGGATGACATCCCCTGAACATAAGCCCTAATTAGTCTTGGAGCAAAAATTAATACAAGACCCAGTCTTATTTTTGGGGAAACACAGTATCTGAAATTAGAACGAGCTATGATAGATCCTGAGTATGCGCCAGGAAATATGTTATGATCTGTGTATGTTTAGAAAGAGGTTTTACAGTTTTGCAGCAGTATCTCAGCTCTTTTCCTGATATTGTGTTATCTCTTGCTAAGTTGTTTTCGTGAGGGTTTAGCTCCTGCAGTTTGCTTCTCCCAGTTATCTTGGAGCACTAACACCTAGATCCAATTTACATAGTTATAACATTCTTCATCTATCACTTGCATAATGTATCTTTGTTCCACTCTTCCATTTTCAAATTAAATATTGAGGTTTTAGATGGGTTTTTTATTTTTCAATTAAGACTAAAAATCCTTGTCTCCTAACCAGATCTTTAATTATATTTTAATACTTTTATATTCTTGCAAATAAAATTAGGAGACAATAATAATACAAAAACCGAGATCAGTTTCCCCAAATATCACTAGAACATTCTAAAACTCATGTAACAAAGCCCCAAAGATTTCTACATTACTTTGAACATTTTAAACCCAACTTAATAAATTATTTAGTGCTAAATGGATGTTATTAAATATGTTGTATTTAGTGTGTATTTATTCTGCGGAGTGTTGAATGCAAATTACCTTGATTTTCTATGCTTAATATTAAATAATATGTACTATTATAGAACTAAAGAAAATATATGTTAAATATAGTAAGTATACTACGTAAATTGGATCTAGGTGTTAGTGCCCCAAGATAACTGGGAGAAGCAAACGCAGGAGCTAAACCCTCAGGAAAATAACTTAGCAAGAGATAACACAGTATTAGGAAAAGAGCTGAGATACTTCTGCAAAACTGTAAAACCTCTTTCTGAACTTACACAGATCATAACATATTTCCTGGCGCATACTTATATGTGGATCTATCGTAGCTCGTTCTAATTTCAGATAGTAAATTTTTGCTAAAATATGTGTACTAAGTCATTATTGCAAATATCTAAATATTGAGAGCTCAGAAGTGAGGGATATCTCTATTTGGAATTATTTCTACTATCTTATGTGTTTGTTTACATTGGTCCCACTTTATCTGTTTCTTTTACTTTATTAAAATATTGATTGGATGTTTTTTCCTCACTCATTTTTATTTCTACAGATTTGAAAGTTATACTCTTTATATCTATTCTTTTTTGTTTGTTTGTTTGGTTTTTTTTTGGTTACCTTAATATTTTCAGTATACCTACTTAACTCATCAAAATCTGAAATTACAATTCACTTCTTTAAAACAATGACCTTATTAAACCTTTACATCTGATCATGCCTTCCTGACTTACATAATTATTATTGGCTATCATAGTTCTACCTTGTTTTAACTCCAAAGAGAAGTATTGTTTTGTGCATTCAGTATTGTTTTATTTACCCACATATTTACCACTTTATTTTTAATAATTTTTGCATCTGCCCTGTGAAATTGGTTTCTTTTGGCCTGGAGTACATCTTTTGAATTTTTTTTAAAGAGAATATCTTTTGTTACAAACTCTCTCACTTTTCTTCATCTGACAATTTATTTTCCTTTCTTCAAAGTTATTTTGCTAAGTATATAATTCTAGACTGACAGGTATTTTTTCCTCATCACTCTGAAATATTTCATTATTTTCTGGCTTCCATTGTTGCTGAGAAATCAATTATCAGCCTAATTATACTTCCTTTCTCTCTGGTAGTTCTTTTAAGATTTTTCTGTTAGTCCATGGCATGCTCTACTTCAAGCTAGGTTTACTTATTTTTCACTTATTCTACCTTGGACTCATGAATCTATAAATGAATATTTTTCATCAGATTGGGAAACTTCTCAACCATTTTCTCTTCGAATATTGCTTCTACCTCATTATTTCTCCTCTATTTATAGAAATCCAATTATTTGAATTATATTAGAATTTTTCATTCTGTTCTACCTGTCTCTTTTCTGCTTTTTTCTTGTACTCACTGTGCTACATTCTGGATAAATTCTTCAGATACATCATGCAGTTCACTAACCATCTCATGAAGTATCTAGTTATCCATTAAACCTAATCACTGTTTTTATTTCAGTATTTTTTTCATTTCTGAAAATTATATTCCTTTTCAAGTCCACTTGTTTAATTTTATAGCACATTATATTTCAATCCTCTGTTTTTTAAAGCAAGTATTTTTTTAAATGCTAAACATCGCCATTTTATTGTCTGATAAATCCAATATCTAAAAGTTTTGCTGGTTTGATTCAGTTGTTTATTTACCCTGATGGTGCTCATTCATATTGTCCTGTTTCCTTTTTTGTCTGTGATTTTGACAATGAGTGCCCATTCTTTGGAATGTCATCTGCAAGTATTCTTTGAGGCCTGACTTGATATTTGATTGCATGTTTGCATTCACTCTTCCAAGTTCCTGAGGACAATAACAGCCCTGAGATATCTTTAAACTAAAATACTACCAATATCTTTTTTGAACTACCCGGAGATATGACTTCAAACTGTTTAGAATTATTGGGAAAGCCTCCTTTCCCATAAAGCTAATGCCAAGTTTTAAGACATAATTTTCCCTTTAATCTTCTTTGAATTAGCCCTTTAATTGAGGATTTAGCCCATTAAAATTCTATGCAAGGAGAATCACCTATTAGACCCCCTACCTTGAATAGTTTTGCCTCCTGCCACTCTGCCCCCAACCCTAACACACTGTGAAAATTGAATTTCAAGTTTACTTAAATTTGGCAAATATCTTAGTGTGGTAGCTCCACTTACCTGTTAGTATTCTCATTTTCATTAGCTTTTGGCCTCTGAGGGAGGCTGGATCAGAGTTTATCTTCCTCCAAATGCCAAAACGGACCAGTAGTATGTTTCCTTATTACTGCAGTGTATGTGTGTGTGTGCGTGTGTGTGTAAAAATACCTGTTCTCTACTGTTCATTAAAAATTAAGTAATTATATGAATTACATATAATGCCTCTCTGAGGATAACATTAAGATACTTATGTTTATTTAACTAACATTTTTGATCACCTACCATTTTCAATCAGTGTTGTTTCAGCTTCAGTTGCATTTGAATCCATAGCAGCCCCTCAAAAAAATCTTGTACATAGAGTCTGTAACCCCTGACAGCACTGTGTAGTGGTTTTTCCCTCTCCTAAAAAGAAAATGAATTAAAACTCAGTTTCCTGTGATGTCTCCCAGATGACAGAAAATATATAATGTCATCAAATTCCCCATTAAGTCTTTTTGTTTGGTGTTTAGTTTGCTTATCTTTCAAATTATATTTGCTTGCAACTTATGTTTGTATAAAATAATAGAGACAAACAAGCATCTCAGTGTCCCAAATGAGATAAGAAATTTGTGTTTGGATGTCACTATAACAGTACAATTTCTCCTTTTGGAAAAGCAATCAACAGAGTATGGAATCCGCCATCTTGGACCGGTAGCTCATTCTGGTGGCGAAGACATAGCCCAGGGTCTTAGAATAAAAAGTACATAAATAAGTAAATAAAAACACAGAATAGGAGAGAGAGAGAGATGAAGCCTATTTAGACTCATGTACATGAGAGTTTCCATATATTTACTTTAGTTTTAGAACAACTAAAAACATCTTAATCTGTATGGCTCAGCAATGTTGAATTTGCCAGTTAACCATGTTCTTTTGCAAGAAAAAAAATGTTTAAATAAATAGATGAATGTTCCAACATGTTGTGACTATTAATATTTTTTCTTAAGGTAATTTTCTTATTTTCCCATAACAAAAAGAGAAGGCATGTATAAGTGTTATTTAACATTTACAGTGCACCTATCAAATGCAAGGCACTTTTTATGCATTGTATAACTTAATTCAGCTCCCAGTCACCATTTATTGTCTCCCATTTTGAAAATGAGAAAATTGAGGGACAAAGAGACTAAGTAACGTATCCAAGTTTGCTTGTATGTTAAATAGAAATACAGTGATTTAAACTAATCTGGGTAAAATACCTGAGTTTTCTAGTATAATACATAACAGGAAAAAAATCTAGCCAAACTTTAATCATGTTTATTTAAACCAAAAATTGGAACATCGTTCAAAGAGTGTTAAGGAAATAATTCAAATTTTGAAGCAGTTTTATCTTTCTTAAAGAAATTCATTTCTTCCAGAACAAGGAATTTAAAGAATCTTAGTAAATCAGTGAAAGCAAAAATAACGCTAATATTTTAGAGGTTCTGTTTGCTCATGTGTCTATATCCAAGTTGAGTAGGCATATGTATACATAAAAAATAAACACTACTTGTAGAAAACATTTCTTTGATTAAGAAAAGAAAGCTTAAAAACAAGCTTTGCCATTTAAAAAAGTAGGTAAATTTATACTTAAATAACATGATAGTAAGAACATGCATTAAGTCATTTCAATTCTTTTGATATTTTTTTCATTCTAATAGATTTTCTTCTAACCCAGCGACCATTGCTATGCAAGAAAATAAGCCGCTATAGTACATTCATGTATTATTAACTAAAGTAAAAAAAAAAATATTGTCAGTAGATATAACTCTACTAAGGTTATTATTACAACAAGGAATGTGTGTTTTTATTAAATTTTTCAAAAAAGATGCAGCAACCCACAATGGAAATAATTGCATTAAAATAACACTCAGACCAAATATCTATGCTTGAATCTCTCATAAAATACCTCTATTGAAGTGGTGAATAGGCAGCTATAGGCCATAGTTCATTTACCTTGCTGATTGGCATTTTACCATCCTAACCTAAAGAGCTCTTGCATAAATTAATATAGATTTAGATAAAGCTTTAATAAACCTATAGTGTCAGTTGAAGGATCTATATTCTAATGCAATCAGGAAAGAATGTCTCAAAGAATCCTCAAAATTCTGAAACAACTGGCCATTCATTTGTTCCTTGACACTTTCGCTGTCTCTTTCATCTCTGTCCTGTGGTAGGCAGAAAGATATGTTAATTTTTATGTATAAGTAATACTGACGGTGCTTTAACCTTCTAGACTATTACTGAGATAGACATGCTTACTTACCTGTTGACCTTCCCTGGTATTGAATACATTGAAAGGTTTTAAGTGGTAAAATATTTTTCATATGCATATCTAGCATCATTTTCCAAGGCACAGACTGAAAACTAAAATTCTAAATGTAGAAACAAATGGTACATAGACCAACACATGCTCAGGTAGCAATACTTGTACCA
Organism: Rhinolophus sinicus; assembly: GCF_036562045.2. Lineage (NCBI taxonomy): Eukaryota > Metazoa > Chordata > Mammalia > Chiroptera > Rhinolophidae > Rhinolophus > Rhinolophus sinicus. The sequence continues at coordinate 110,913,556 of NC_133755.1, forward strand.
GACAAAATAGACTTTAAAGCAAAGGCCATAACAAGTGACAAAGGACCCAGTAATCCCACTTCTGGGTATTTATCTGAGGAAATGCAAAACACTACTTCAAAGGAGTGTGTGTATCCACATGTTCATTGCAGCATTGTTTACAAGGGCCAAGATGTGGAGGCAGCCTGTGTGTCTGTCAATGGAAAAATGGATAAAGAATAAGTGGTACATGTATACAATGGAATATTGCTCAGCCATGGAAGGGAATGTGTTCTCACCATCTGCGGTGGCATGGATGGACCTGAAAGGTATTGTGCTGAGTGAAGGATATCAGACAGCGAAAAACAGATGCAATGTGATTTTGCTTATATATGGAATATAAAGAACAAAATAAACAAAACAGAAACAACCTCATAGATACAGAGAATATTTTGGTGGTTGCCAGATAGATGGGAGGGGTTTGGGAATGGGTGAAAAAGGGAAGGGATTAAGAAGTACAAATTGCTTGCTACAAAGTAGTCAGGGGGATGTAGGGTATAGCATAAGGAATGTAGTCAATACTATTGTAATAACTATGTCTGGTATCAAATGGGTACTAGATTTATTGGGGTGATAGATGGGAAGAGATTTAGGGGACAAAAAGGTGAAGGGATTAAGTACAAATCGGCAGTTACAAAATAATCACAGGGATGTAAAGTAAAGCACAGGAAATACAGTCAATAATGTAGTAATAGCTATGTATAATGCCAGGTGGGTACTAGACGAGTCAGGGGATCACTTCTTAAATTATATAAATGTCTGACCACTATGCTGCACACCTGAAATTAATATAAACTAATATTGGATGTGAACTGTAATTGAAAAATTTAATAAGGGGAAAAAAAGGTGAAGGGGAATAAGAGGTTCAAATTTCCAGGTATAAAACAAATAAGTCATGGGATGTAACATACAGCATAGGGATTATAGTCAATGATATTGTGATAGAGTGGTACAGTGTCAGATGGGCTATTCCAGGGGGGTCAAGGAAGGTCCCACTATGACGAATATTCCCATATGTCCAATACAAGGCATCCTGAAGATAGCCTCCAGAGAATCCTTGTAAAATTAATTCCTTTAAGAGGACAGTCCAAGGACTCACAATCTGGGAATCCATAAACTCCAGGTTTATGAATTGTTTCAGAGTGTCTGTGAACTCTAGCAGTTGTATGCAAAATTATAGGTGCTTTTCAAACATTTTCTAAGGTTTTCACCAAATTCTCAAACCTCTGTCATCCAGAAAATCTTCAGAATCATAAATTCAAAGATATTCTAGAGTGATGAATTCAACATATCACCAGACATCTAAAACATCATGTAAATTTTAGACTGAAAGAATTAAACACCTATTACCATTTGAATATTACTGTTAGGAGTATAATAATATCCAAAGCTATATAAATATCTTAAGGTTTACCTTGCTTAATTATATCTAGTAGCCTTTAATAAAGTATTATTAAATAAATGAATGCATAGCCTAATATATTCTCAGATATGGTTGCTTTCATTTGCTTTTAAACTTCACAGATAGTGCACCTGAAAGCTATCATCTGCAAAATTTAAAGTTTCACTTCTGGGTTATCTCAAGGTTTACCCATAAAAAACATATATAAGCTTTTTTTTTTTTTTTTTTACAAATTCATATTTCTATCATTTTTAGTGCCTGCTAAATTTTAGCTAAACGTTAACAAGTACAGAAGCTAATGTTTTAGAAAATTAACCAGCTATTAGTTTCAAATTACGGGCTAAATCCCCAACTGAACCTAAGGTAAATCTCAATATGCATGAACATTAGTAGTAGCAGTTAGCATTTATTGGGCACTAATCATGTGTCAGAGCTCTGCTAGGCCATTACATGAACTATTTCATTTAACCCTCACAAACATTCTGTGGTACAGATATTATCATCCCCACTTTAAACAAGAAGGAAATGAAGACTTAGGGAAATTCAGTAACTCAGCCTGGAACCAGGATCCCACAGCTCATCCTTTTGTTTCTGACTCCAAATCCTGAGCAGTTTAAAAACAACATATTGGTATTCACTGCTCTACTTTCAATTTTCATCACCCTAAACAATATAGGGTCTGGTGGCCCCCCATTTCTTCCTCATTTGTAATCTTCCTGTTCACATCAGGAAATACCTTCTTCCTTAAAACGTTTTTCAACTTTGTCACTCTTTTTTTTCAAAATGCTGCAGTCTCACATAAAAAGAACAAGCAAAAACATTGAAAACATGCCAAGTAATACTCCCTCTATTTCACTGACCTTTTCAAAACTTTACACCATAGTACAAGAAACAAACAAAAAGTACAGCTTGGTTACAATCCCACTTTCCCTCTGTCTATTTTTCAGGACACTTGCCTCTCATACAAATGAACTCTTTTTACTTTCAAGATTCCTACACAAGGTCCAGGGTCTCTTTGCAGCATTAGGTCCTCACCCTTTCCATAATCCAGAGCATCTCAGCCTCAGTGCTGCCGATCTCAACATGACCAGCCTTTAGGCCAATAGCTCTGGCTGTCATTGGCCTCTTCCTTTTGCCCCAGTGGGACATGAGTCTTACTACTTTGCAGCCATGACTCAAAAACGCAGGAAGTGTTACTCTAAGCAGTCCAACAAACAGGACTAGTCTTTTAGTCATTGGTTTTCAAAAATAATTTTAGCAGCCCTTTCTGGTAAAATAATTTTATTCAAGAGGCCTCATATTTAAAAAAAGGAAAACAAATCTCTGGTTAAGACTCCAGGAACTTGGAAGACCCCACCCCTGCCGATTCCCAACCTGAGAGTCTCCAGTTATTCCCCTACTTCATATATATATATATATATATATATATATATATATATATATATATATATATATTCTATACTAAAATATAGTATAGAATACATTATATATATAAAATTATATATATATTTTATACATAATACATTATATATATAAAATTATATATATATATATATATATATATATATATATATATATATATATATAAAATTTGTACATTCCACCCCCACCCCTATCCCCCAGATGATATGGTCAGTTCCTCTGCCTTTCATTATAAATAAAATCAAACAAAAATGTATCATTTATCCAACATGCCTCGTCCTTCATTCCAGGTTAAATTAAACACGAGAAATGCATAATTATTAAATTGAACTTTCTTGAAAATGTTCGAAATAAAAAATGATAGTTTTTATTTTAAATACTATTAAAGTACTGATTAAAATCAACAGAAGTTGCCCAAGGTGTTTCAGACATCACGATTGACAGTGAAATATTGTCAGTCGAAATTGCAGCTCAGATGTGCAAATGCCTGCTCAGAGTCAGACACAGGACCCATATGAGTAACCATAATGGCCACTGGAGTCTCACAGCATCAACATTGTTTTAGAATGTTCCTCAAACCCAAATCTGCTTGCTACTGCCTCTCTCCTACCCTTCTGAATCATTATCTCCACTCCCTAATCTTCAAATTCTTTCTTTGCCCAGTGTGACCTGATTCTTATTTCCATAATTCTGTAAGGAAACAAAAACAGAAACAACTTCTTCAAATGGCCTCTTTGTTGCCAAATCCAAAATCCTTATCTCTTTTGATCTCTTTCCAGCATTCCCTGTTGAAGCTTCTTTTCTGGCTGCTATGGCATGATTCTCAGTGGTTACTCAATTTTCTCTCTTTCAGTCTTCTTCCCTTCTTTTTCCTTTTCTCATACTCAAAATGCTTGTGTGTACCAGGGTTGGGTCCACAGGCCTCTTTCTTTTGAAGCAAATATACATGATTTCCCAGGTAATCTGATCCCAACCTATCACTTTCATACATGACATGCATATATAAGTTGATAATTCTCAAATTTGGATTCCTAGCTCTCCCTTGAGCTGCAGATCCATATACAATTGGACATTTCTACTAGGTTGTCTCAACTGGCATGTCAAACTCAATACAAAATCAAACTCAACATCTTCCCTTTCCCCAGATGGCCTCCCCAGATAGTCTTGCCTAGTTCAGTGAATGATACTACAAACCCCCAGATACTCATGCCTGAAATCTGAAGGTGGGACTTAACATCTGTGCCTGGATTGGTAGCTATCACTAAACTCCCACATAGACACTTCATCTTTAAGTCCTTGGCTTGGAATAGTGTGTGCCACACATAAGTGCTCAATCCACAATTTTTCCCCCATTAAACTGAACTAATATCACGTGCTTTGCTGAAAGTGGAAGTAAGACCATGTACAGTTTCTTGCTTAATATTCTTCGGTGACTCCCTACTTAATTCGTAACAAAATCCAAAGTTCTTGCTGAGACCTTTAATCATGGAGCTCCTGCCTTACTTTTCCGTCCTCCTTACAGTCACATCTTCAGAATCTTCCTGGGCTCCAGTAGAATCCAACTACTTGTCATTCTCGCAGAATGATCAGCTCTCAAGACTTCACATTTTCTCAAATGTTTTCTCTTTGAACACCCTCCCTCATGTTGTTACCAAAGTCCAATTATTCCTCAAGACTTAGCTCAGCTGTTTCACTCTTCAGGAAACCCTCTATGGCTTCCCACATCCTGTGCAAACCTCTGTGAACTCATCACCACATTGTAATTACTTGCCCATTTACCCATCTCCCCCACTGGTCCATGAACATGATACGAATCAAGACAGTTTTTCATTTCTGCGCCCACTCCAGGTCCATAGCACCTGATCATTAATGATTCCTTATTGAAGAGATGAATAGGTGTGGAGAGACTCATAAAGGATGCTTTCTTAATTCCTCTTTGGAAAAAAAAAAAAATGGTAAAATGTCAGTACCACTAGGGGGCACAGAATTATAACAGAATTTTCCAGTACACTAGCTCAAAGGAGATGTTTTCCTTCTGTATCAACCTCTTCACACAGTTTCTAAATATATGGATCTTAAAAAGATCAAATATTCAAACTACTTCCAAAAAGAAGTGTTTAAGTAGTTGTTTGAAACAGAGTAGTGCTGCTATACTCACGTGTTGGAAAAAATGAAATCAGGTATAGCCAAACACCATAAACAGGGTTTTATGAATAAAACTGAAGGTGGTGTTGGGAAAAAGATCAAAATGTAAATATAATTTGAAGAAATTGATACTACAAGATTTGAGACTGTTTTAAAATTTTCAATACAGAAAACTATAATATCTACACAGGGAAGCCCTTAGTTGTGCAGGAAAAGTAAAGAGGAATATTGAGACTATTTCTGTGTTTAGAATAAAACTCCAAATCTTACTTTAAAACAACAAACAGGAACTTTCCAATACTACTCTTTTGGAGAGAGAAATTGCCAATATTACTAATACGCAATAAGAGGTAAGCTTTTTATTTCAAAAGTTCATATAATTCAGTAGTTTAAAATTTTGGTTTGTTTGTTTGTTTTTGTGGATTTTGTTCTGTTTTGTTTTTGCATTAAATACCCATAAGTTTGAGTCCTGGCTCAAATACTTATTAGTTTTGAAAAACTATTAACTTGTCCACACTTCAGTTTCTTCCCTTATAAATTGGATATGAATGTAGTGCCTACTCATGGAGCTATTGTCAGAATCAAGTGAAATAGTTTTTGTAAATCAAAGTGCCTAGAACACGGTAATGTATGCTAAGTATTTGCTATATTTTGCTTTGCCAATGGTGATCAGCACCTTATTTTAATATTTTTAGGAAAATAAATTTTGATAGTTGCTGGAATGAAAATGGTGAAAGCTTTTGAGCCCTTTCCTGCTCTTTCTGCTCCCATACCCACCTCTCTTCACAAGTACATACACTCAGACATACATATTCTTCCTGCATCCCTGGGGCAAAGGCTATTCTGAAGGGTGGTGCCTCATCCACTATGTGGGGCAGGGCTGGGATCCCTGCTGTGTTAGGAGCTTCCTGCAGTCTGACCAGGCTCAAATGCTGCCCTGGGTTCCCTGATTAATTTCTGCTGGTTGGAGAAACATCTTGAGAAGCTTAGCATCATATCAGATAAGAACTCTTGAATGATTAAAAAATGGTACAGTGTGTACAGTGGTACACAATGCTGATACATGTAAAATAATAAGAGGAGGTGAACATGTTTACTGAACCAGTGGTTATAATAAGATAACTAACAAATACAGTTACGGTTGCTATGCTTATTGGTTTGGTTATAACCTGAGAGGAGGGAAATAAAAGCTGAGGAAAAAGGCATTCTATTCAGGAGCTAGGCGACTTCACCTCTACCTCTAGGCCTACAAAGCAAATAGCTGAGCCTCAAGCAAGACAGGGAACAGCAGCCAAAAACGGATTTCCATTCCTTCATCAGTAAAATTGCCTTTTGGCTCTAAGGTGGGAGGATTTATCATCACCACTCTGATTGGCCCAGGAATTTCACAGTGGATCAAAGTGCATCCACATCACTAAAAAGTGGTGCTTACATTACATTACTCATGGTTGATCAAAACCATGAACGTGACTTGGGGGATATTTTGAGGTGGTAGGGCTGGGACAAATGGGAAGGTGGGGAAGTGGAGAGAGGATGGAAAGGAGAACAATGGGGTCATGGACATTTTGTGAAACCAGCTCAGATTTAATTATTCCGCCTTAAAAGTCTTTCCTGGGCATCTCTAGCTCTTGTATAGAATTTTCAATATTAATATGTTAGAGTACCCTTCAGAAGAAAAATACAATGGGATAGAAAACACACTGAAATAAAATATTTCTAGTAAATATTTTCAGTTGAAACCATCTCCATGTAGACTTCAGAGAATAGAAGTCTCCAAGGTTATAAATTTCAAGCTGGCGTCCTACAATGCGTAGAGAATGAATGGCTGAAAGCAGACCATCTCCAAAGGATGGGGAAGACAATCAATTCACAAGCTCTAGACTACCAATAAACATTTGCCTTTGACAAAGGTGGTTGTCTTTTACCTTTAATTCCTCTTTATAATGCTCTAATAGAATGATTATGCACTGAATATACACTATATTGTTTTACTCTTTGCCCAATATGCCCACCCTCTCTTTTGATATTTGGGTTTTAACATTTCAGCAAAAGGAATGAAAGGCAGTTACCTAGCAACATCTGTATTCAAAGGCACAACAACAAAAACAGCTTAATCACAACACTTTATTTCCCCCACAGTTAATTCCTGCCTTTTGAGGGAAGTTAGCAGGTACTAAAGGAAGTGAGGTACAGATCGCCTGGTAAGAGAGTCTGTGCAGCCTCACTTGGCCTTCCTTCCCCAGCACTCAAGGGAAGAATGGTTAGAGCTTGCAGCTGAACACCTCTTTCCCAACGGTAGTAGGCAGAGACATTGAAATAAAGCCATGTGCTTTTTAAATACATACTCTATTGGAAATGGGGACAGCTGGGTGGAAGGCATACTGTACTGGGAGGTGAGGTTACGGGTTTCTACTAATCCTCATACTACCTACCTGTGTGTGAATGCTCGGGCTGGTCTCCTCTGGGCTCTCTAACTGGAGGTTACACTAGAAGTGATCATCCCAAAGGTCCTTTCCAGCTTTAAACCGCTACTGATCCCTGGATCTGGTTTTTTACAGTTCACTGGCATTTGCTTAATCAACATCACGGTTTCACTAATATTATTGCGGCGTCCCCAGGAAAGCAGCACTGGGTAATTAAGCAGCTGGCTGTCTTCCGGGGAAACGTGTCCTTGTCCCGCCTTCCAGAGACTTCCTGCCTGCATGCTGGGCCCAGAAGCACCAGTGAGATGGAAGTGACCCGACCTGCCGTGCCGTGGTGGTCAAAGTTTCCGAAAAGGAAAACTTCTTGGTTAAGAGGAAATGGTTTTCATTTTCCTGCCTGCAGAAAAGCCAAGAATTTCAAGTTTTAAGCGTGCACGCGAGTCATTTTACGTCTCTAGATCTTTCTCCCTGAAAGTCCCTGTACAGAAACTCCGCGGGGAGTCTAAATATAGCAACAGCACCCCCCCACACCCCCCCAGCCCTCAGACCCGGCCCTCGCGCAGCCGGAGGATTGGAGAGCTTACTCCAGGGCGCTCTCTGCATCTGCCTCGAATAGCAGGGCACGGAACAATCTCTCTTGCACCTCCACAGCGCGTGGGTGTGAAGTGTATTAGAGGAAAACGAGAGCGACGCTGGGTATTGGTGCTTGGTGCACAGTCAATCACGTGGCACCGCTACCAGCTGCACCGAGCGGCTCTGAGGTAGTGCCCGCCGAGAAGCTTGGGGAAAAGGAGGGAGGGCAAGCAGGGTCCTGCCAGTGGCCAGGAGCCGGCAAGAGGGCTTCACGAAAATAATAATAAAATAAAAAAAAGTAAAAGTGAAGCATTTAAATGGAACTACTGCCAGAGGCAGAAAGGAGCTGTCGCGGGCGTGGGTGTGTGTACAGGAGGGAGTTGGGAGAGTATGTATCTCCGAGGGGCGGAGACATCTGAAATAAGCCTTTTGCTTTAGCATTGCCTGGGTTTTAGCTTTCGGGAAGGAATAAGGCACACGGAATCACTACCTTACAACGATGCGCTATGGTTTTGTAGTGGGAGTTTAGTTCTTCCTTCAGTTTAACTTAGTGATCATCTTCTTTCATACTTTTTTTTGGGGGGGGAGGGAGTTCAGGGGGGAGGTGGTGGGGGAGAAGTCTGCTCTGTTGGAAGAAGTTCCCAAGCCTGGCTTCCTTTCAGTTTCCCCACGCTGACTGTGATGTTGAACTCTTACGCTTTATAATACAGGGTTGCAGAAGGCCAGAGGCCGCAGCCTGTGGCACTGTGGCCTCCCTCCCCACCAAGGGCGGGGGCCTTGGGCCTCCAGAGTGTCAGAGGTGATGGGGGACCCAGCCAGTCTTAACTGGCGACACGTCTCTCACCGTGTAAGTTATAGAATACAGGGGTAGGGTGGCGACTCTGAGAAGCCATTGTCCTGGGCTTTCCACCCTCCAGGATTTTTCTCCCAGGCACTGGGGCCACCGTCACTGCCCAGACTTCGCAGTTTTATGACTCTCTCGGACTTAAATGGAAATTTCTTGACGGAGGCAACAGGGTTCGTTTTCCCATGCTTTGAGCCGCTGTCAGGCAGAGCCCCCAGGCAACTCGTTAACCGCGAAGGAGCCACTTTGGAGTTTTTACGCCCTCCCCATACTCCACCCCCCCGGACTGGGAAGGATGGCCAGGTACTCGAAGACTTGCCGTCTGATGCTGGGATGGAAAGTCACAGCCCGCAAGCTGGAGTAAGCCGCGGGGAAATGCCGGGTCCCCGCCTCGCGGTCTCGGCAGTGGTGTTCTGTGGATCTGCACACTGAACTGCCAAAGACTCCACAGCTGTGCGGGGACCGAGAGCCACTATCCCAAGCGTCGCCCCGCGCGCCGGCTCGGGGACTGATTGGTACCTGAAGGGCAGGGCAGGGCCGTTCCCGCTCACACACCCGTTGCAGAAGGATGGCAGGACCTGGCGCGGCAGCCTAGCGGCGGGAGAGAGCAGCGACCTGCATCTCCAGTTTTTACTGAGGGCACGAGGCCGACTAACCTTCGGGACAGCTCCAAAGCCCCAGAAAGAACCAAGCCAAACTCGCGCCTCGAGAGGGGCTTCCGAGCCCTGTCCCCTCCCGGGGAGGGGGCAGACGCAACTGAGCGAGGAGAGTGGGGGAAGAGAAGAAAGGGGGAGCCTGGGGCTGGGTGTGCGCGCGTGGGAGCGCGCCTCGGAGCGCCCAGCACTCCCCATTTCAGCCCCGGGGGCAATTCGGATGGAGGGAGTGGTAGCCGCGGGAATCAGAGGAAGCAAGAAAAACCTTCTCAAAGTGACGCCTCAAACAGGTCCTGCTTTCGAATTCAAAGCTAACGGCTGCTAGAAATCGGGACTCCTCTGCCTCCTCCGCACACCCCCTTCCGCCCCAGCCGCGAAGCCCCGATGGTTTGCTAAGCTGCTTGCTTTCCCACCCCCGACTCAGAGGTCGCGGGCCAGCGGGCGCCTGGTCCGCCGCGGCTTCCTCCTTGAAACCCGCCAGCGCGCATGAGGCCGCTGCCCCCGCCGCAGGCACTGGGGCCCCCCTCGCAGTGCCCGTGGTGATGCCATGCCCCGCCACCACGCGGGAGAGGAGGGCGGCGCCGCTGGGCTCTGGGTGAAGAGCGGCGCGGCGGCGGCGGCGGGCGGGGGGCGCCTGGGCAGCGGCATGAAGGATGTGGAGTCGGGCCGGGGCAGGGTGCTGCTGAACTCGGCGGCCGCCAGGGGCGACGGCCTGCTGCTGTTAGGCACCCGCGCGGCCGCGCTTGGCGGCGGCGGCGGCAGCGGCGGCCTGAGGGAGAGCCGCCGGGGCAAGCAGGGGGCCCGGATGAGCCTGCTGGGGAAACCGCTCTCGTACACCAGTAGCCAGAGCTGCCGGCGCAACGTCAAGTACCGGAGGGTGCAGAACTACCTGTACAACGTGTTGGAAAGACCCCGAGGCTGGGCGTTCATCTACCACGCGTTCGTGTGAGTACCCGCGCCCCCGCGCGCCCCTCGCGCGCCCCCAGCCACGCCCGCTTCGGGGGGCCAGTGTGCCTGGCCCCCTGGGACGCGCTCCGTGCCCACGCCCTGGCTCGGTGCGCACGCGTGCACACACACACACACACACGCACACACACACACACACACACTCGCGCGCACACGTGGTGGCTTTTATTTCTTTGCACGTGTTTATGGTCCTCCTCATAGAACCTTCCACCTCCTTCAACCCCACATTTCCCACCTCTACAGGCTGAACCTTCTCCCCGAGCACACTTAATGAGCTGTCCGGTAGCTGTAGGCACCAAAGGCGGGAGCCAGGCAGACAGGGGACCGAAACTGCGCGGATAATTGGGAGCGATTAGGTCCCGAGATACGTAAACTTCAACCCAGCCCGGCGCGGGGGAGCTGGGAAATGGCAAAGGGAGGACGTGCGCCCGTGTGAGGCTCGTGCGAGTTTACTGGAGAGGTTCGGAGGTGATGGCAGGGTAGGTCAGGGTGGAGAGTGGAGAAACAGAGGGTTGGGTCCTCAGTCGTGGGGGCAGAGCTGGGGAAGCTGCTGCTTGGTGAGGAGAGTAGCTCGATTTTAAGTGCGCCCGGAAACACGCCTCGCCACCAACCCAGCCACCACCAACGGAAAATCTGTCACTGCATGTAGCCCTTCCTGCCACAGAAGTGCCCAGGGTCTAGAAGAGGCGAGCAGGGCCGAGCAAAGTGATGCTCCCGCGTTGTGGCAGAGGCCAATGGGGAGTCTGGGTCGCAGGAGCCCGGGCATAAGTGCCATAGCAGAAGCGCAAACGGGCCGCCCAGGACAGGGATCAAGGCAGAGGGTTAAGTAGGCATATGTGGCGCTGAGTCAAAGTGTGTGTGTGTTAAGTCAGCCTTCCCCATCTAGCACGGAATGCTTAATGAGAAAATGATTGGAAGCAAATGTTTATTTTCCCCTTAGGCATTTAAAACCTTTCAGTGGATTTAAAGTTTACTACTGTTTTTCCCACAATGTCCATTCATTCAGTCTCCTGGTAGAGTTAGGTTTATCTGGACATTTTAAGGCAATTTTTATGCCATTGCACCCTCTTTAAGTCTTTCTTTTTTCTTCTTCTCTTTTTCTCTTTTTAGTTATTTTTTCTGCTTTTTTAATGTTAAAATGAAATATAAAGACACCAGCCTTAGGAGACCGGTAGAGAAAGTTACAGTCACTGATACTTTTCTTATTTCCTAGTAAATCGGTTTTGACCACATGAACTAGATTTCTTTCAGAAATGAGGCATGCCATGCACCTGGGATAGAAGATTGGCAACACCAGAAACATTTTTTGAAATAACATGGAAGAAGGGGCTGGTTTTGTAAATAGGTGAACCTGGAATTTGACCACGTAGGAGTCAGGAAATTGGTGGAGTCTAAAATCTGTGGGGCTCTGGTGTCTGGAAAATTTTACAGTCCCAGATTGATGTGAACATGTAACATTAGCTGGAATATTCCAGCCAACTTTCCATCTTACAATGGACACAAGGAAAACGTTGTGTTGCATTATTATTACATCAAAAGGTATAACTTTTATTATTCACTTATGTAAGATTCACATTGATTTAGATGTGGTTACTGTAACAAATGATAGACTTAGAGAAACATTACTGATGCTTTTCATGTTAATCCACTCTGAGTTGATACATAATTAATCCTACTACCTAATGAGCCTGATAAATTATTTTGACCTATCAAGATGTACTAAAACATTTGGCGATAATGATCTGTGCTCAATTTGGCAGCAAAATATATACTGTATGGATAATGACATATTTTTTACAAGAGTATGATTAAAATACTTATAACTTTGAATGTACAATATGATGCTATTTATGGCCTTTCATTTTGGGTAAATTATGCGTTGCCTATTCAGAGAAGATTAAAAACAAAGTTGGTTGATGCTCTTACTTTATATGTCTTATGTGTTGCCCTTGAACCTGAATGAGGGATTGTAATGCAACATTTTTATCAATATATTTGTGTTTAACAGGTTTTTATAGCCTTACAGAACTTTCTGAATTTTGACATGATTTCTTTAAGAGGTTCAAGTTTGAATAATTCTCTATTCACCAGGCTTAATAATCAGTCTATAATTTCTTTAGTGGTAGATATGAAATAAATTATGTATTTGTCAATACAATGTGCTAATGTGAAGTTTTGTGTTATACATTTTTAGAGTCTGAAATTGTAATGTTTGAGTAATTAGATAGGGGTGCTAGGTCCACATTAGAACAAAGAGGGAATAAATAGTATCATTTTCTGGGAAGATTGTGCAACTACAGCCGAACCCTAGGGGACAGGCCACTTTGGCAGTTGCTGTTTATGATTTTAAACAAGCTTTAGAATAGCTGGAATTTACACACCAAATTAATAAAGGCAAGTTACTTTAAGCTGTGAGTCTAACAAGACTATTAGTGATAAAGGAAATTAGAAGAAAACAATTTCTAGAGGGGTATAACTAACTAATACCCTGACAGCCTGGGAATCCCCAAATCATACTTTAATAACAGTTTTTGTAGCACATTAAGCTTCTTGCCAAGAACAAGTGCACCATGATTAATGAGGTACTTCGGGGATGGATTTACTTGGTAGACCCATGTTTTCACTACCAGAAGCAAGAAAAGCATGTTTAAAGTTAGTTTCACATAACGAAAAGTATTTGTTATAGATGCAAAAATCACTATTATAATGATATTTTAATGGTATAAAATGTGGTGTCAAGTGTATTTATCCTAGCCTACTGATGAGATGGTTGACAAGAACAAGAGGTGACCTACTTCAAATACTTTCTTCCCATCTTTTTAAATTAGTGGTGATTAGGAGAGTTCATTCCCTTCCTGTTCTTTAGTATTTACTAGACAGCTATGTTTCCTGTTTCCTGACTTCAGCTGTTCTTCAGTTCAGTAGACAAGCTATTCAAATATGAGGACATATTTCTTTGAATGTTGTTTGTCTGTTTTTAATTCCTCCTCTTTTTCGGAAAAGTGTAGAAGAATAATGGTAGAAGTAGGGGAACACGTGATGGGGCTCCATATATAAATTTGCATTGATGCAGCAAATGTGCTTCTGAGAAATAGCATGGGAAACATCGTGGCCGATACATCTAACTCATCACTTTGTCCAGTGTATCTTTGTCTGGTATAACGCCATGGATCAGAATTTCTAGATATTTTAAACTGGAAGAACTAGTCCAGTCACCAAGCTAGGTACCTGGAAGTCATCCTTGATGCCTTCGTTTTTCTCATACTTGCTCCCGCTGGCCATTCAAATGATCGTTAAATCCTGTCTATTCACTGATAAATGTTTTTTTTCAAACCTAGTCTGTTTTCTCCTTTGCGACAGCCACAATCTCTGTTTCTCAATGTCTCTCTGTTGGATTATGTGCAGCATTCTCCTACTTAATCATTTAGCTTCTGTTCTCAGCTTTCTGGCTCTCTGCTTTGACACCATTGTGATCTCCCTAAAATGCAAATATTATCATATCATCCCCTTGATTAAGTCTTTCCATGAGACTTCACCATTCATTCATTCATTCATTCATTGATCCACCTGCAAACATTTGAGTGTCCATCATGTGCTAATCCCCAATTAATAAGGCAAAAGCCTCCATTTGCAACGAGGGAAGAGATTCCACAATGGAATGACTACAAGCTTGTGAACAAGTATAAACCAATGTTATTGGTGCTGTTATAGAGACAAGTACAAAGCTGCATGTGAAAAAGAGAGGGAAGTAGAGATGAAGGCAGAAAAGTCAGCACCGGATTCAAAGAGGAACTGAGGTTTGAGCTGAGTTTTCACAAATGAGTAGTTAATTTTCAGATGGGAAAAGCAAGAGGAAATGAGTAAGCCTGGTAGAGAAAAGAGCTTGGGGAAAAAATATGGAATTGTGAATCAATACAGTAATTCTAGGTACTGTTAAGTATTTGCAGGATGCGGGTAGACACAAGAAAAGAAGGTAGCACAAAAGGCACACATATCTGAACTTGGATGGTCTCAGATGCTAGCCATGAAATCTGCTCTTTATCTGGTTGGCAGTAGTGGTCATTGAATAGTGATAGTTAAAGGAATGATATAATTTTGGAAAGATCTTGGATTGGCTCAGTAAATAAGTTGGAGAGTGCAAAGTGGAGTCAGTACGGCCTATAAAAAGATAATAGCACTTGTCTAAGTTTTCCATTCATTCTTATATTCTTTTATCCATAAATTCATTCTACGAATGTCTGTTGACTACCTACTATGTGTCATGAACTGTTCTAGAAAGGTGAGAGATGATTACCTAAGGAACTTAGGCAGTAACTGTGGAGACGAGAAGGAGGAGTTTACTTAGAGAAATGTTACGTAGATAGAACTGGCAGATTGTTTTCACCAGTCTGATGTGTGGTGTGAGAAGGATGATTCTGACTTGGATGATATGGGAAATGGAAGTGCCCCAAACTACTATTATATGGAACAAAGGATGAGGAGCTCACTTGCAGGGCAATGTGATGAGTTCAGATTTAGACTTTTTGAGTTTCAGATTTGTAAGACATTTAGGTGGAGATTGTAAGTGGTAAAAACTCAATAGTGGACCAAGTACACTTGGTCTCTTTCAACCAGAACCATTTCTGGCACGTAGAGAGCACTCAATAAAATATTTTTGAATGAATAAATGCTTTTATAAATCTAGAACTTAATCTAAATATCTAGATTAGATATTTATATGTGGAAGCCTCTAGCAATGTTGTGGTAGTTAAAGCAATGAATAGAATGTGAGATAGCCCAGAGATGCAGAGGAAGATGAGGACATGGTAGAGGATAGAGTCTGGGGAATACCAACATCAAAAAGTGAATGGAAGAGTAGGTGTCCACAAAAAAGCCTGACAGAGCAACCAAAAGGCCAAGGAAAAAGCCAGGAGACCTTATTTTCATAAAAGCAAAGAAAGAAGTTTGTAGTCTTCAGTTTCCAGTGCTGCAGAAGGGACTAGAAAAAGCGTGTAAGATTTCATTGGATTGGTCATGAAGGAGGTCACTGAGCGCCTTTGCTACAGCAACTGCAGTGGAATGTTGAGGGTCACAAATGTGGTGTAAGTGTATTGAGGATGTTAAGAGTTCAGAAAGTGGAGACAGTAGAGTAAGTTAAACTCCAAATTCCTTGGAACAGCTCACAAGACCTCTCATAACTAGGCCTCTGCCCATCTTTCTTGCCTCATGGATAATTTATACCCTGAGCCCCAGCCTTACATCCTGTGTCTCATGCCATGCCTTTGCTCATGCTGTTCTCTTGGACTCTTCCCACTTCTTCCATGTTGGCTGTCCAGCTCCTACTGTTTCTTCAAAACAGAATTCAAGGATCACTTCTTCTTGGGCGTATCTCCCCATGCCAGAACCCCTTGTCTCAGGTTCCATGGCACTCTAGGAATACCATTATAATGGTCCTTGTTCAACTGGGTTATCATTGTGTACTCACCACCAGAAGGTGAGCTCCCCACACACAAATTCTACTTATCTCTGAATCCCAAGCACCTACCGTGTTTCCCCCAAAATAAGACCTAGACGGACAATCAGCTCTAATGCACCTTTTGGAGCAAAAATTAATATAAGACCCGGTGCTATGTTATGTTATGTTATGTTATGTTATGTTATGTTATGTTATGTTATGTTATGTTATGTTATGTTATGTTATGTTATGTTATGTTATAGACCCGGTCTTATAGTAAAATAAGACCAGATCTTATATTAATTTTTGCTGCAAAAGACACATTAGAGCTGATTGTCCAGCTAGGTCTTATTTTCCAGGAAACACGGCAGCAAGGTGCCTTGTATCTAGTAGATCCTCAGTAAATGTTTATCTAATTAGTAAGTAAATAATTTCCTTGGAATTCTTCCAGAGAGGAGTTTCACAGTGAACCAAAGCTGAAGGAAATACCAAATCTTTTTGGTTTTCTTGGAATATACTGATGATTCATTTAAGAGAAGAATGATATAAGGCTGGAAGTAGACCAATTTCTTTGCTCTCAACTTTCCCACTCATTAGCTTTGTGACTTGGAATAAGTCATTTCACCCTTTTGGGTCTCTAAATCTTTATCTGTGAAATGGGCACAATAGTGTCTTGTGATCCAGCCAAGATGATGGAGGATACTGTGGATTACCTAAAATGCTATCATAAAGAGAAGTATTTAATAAGAAGTGAACTGATTTTTTTTTTTTTTTTTTTTATCATTTCCCTGCCTTATCTCTGAGTTTCAGGGCCATCTCCTAATTGACCACTTCAAATTTGCTCTTAATTCCTGGTGAGGTCTATGTGCCACATGTTGCCAAAGTGATCTTTCTAAAAAGTTAACTGGAACACATCACCCCTCTGCTTGGAGGAAGAATCTCTTTATTGACTACCTCCACCCAATTCCTTCAAGGCAAGAGCTCTCTCCATCTTCTTCTCTGCTATATCACCAGCACGCAGAACAGTGTCTGCCACAGAAGATGCCCCAGGCATACAGATTGATTCACTTACTGGTACTCCAAATCTCCAAAACATGTTACAGGTTTCCTAATGGGAGATGGAATTTTGCTTTCTGGGCCATTCTCTGTGTCAAGACTCAGACCTGATGAGTGACTTAAAGTGCTCCATATACCCTTCAAATCAATCTGTTTTTAGAAATTTAAATAATGCTATAGTATTTGAGGATCATATTACAATTAAAAATGTTGAAAGTGTAAGAATATTAGTATTTGGGAATATTATGGTCTAAAAGAAGTGAAACATGAGAATATTTCAAAATGGAATGAAGTCTTGATATAAGAAACACTATAAACAAGGATGATAGCAAGCAAGCAGCCTTTTGATTATTGCTTGCAAAAAAGTGGTGCCAGTTTTAATTTTTAATTGCGAATGGCTATTTTGGCAGATGAAAATGCCAGCAGAACATATTTCATCCTAGCCCAGTGGTGTGAAACTATTTAAAATCCAATTTTTGAACAGCCATAGCTCATTGTTATGTTTATGATTTGTAGATGTTTCCATTTGATTTTTCTTCAACCATTTACAAGCCTTCTATCTGAAGTTTTATTTTGTTGCAGCTTGAGAGATTGATTGGCCACACCACTGCATTTTTTCATAATTATTGAAATTCTTTGAGGCGTCTTAGAGTTTCGGGTGATCTTTTAATCCTTTCTTTCAGTTTGTTTAAAGAATGAACTCAATGTATTGAAGTCATCTATTGAAGACTAAATGTATTGAAGTCATCTATTTCTGAACTTAAATATGTGTGTATAGATATGTATTATACATATACACACAAATGCACATACAATATATACATACATACACTGTATCCTTTAGCAGACAGCTTGTTAGTGCAAATATTTACAAATACGTTATTTTTGCTTATCTAAAGGTAAATCAGACATTAGAATAAAAAACAACTTAAAAATAAAAAAAATCTTAAAGTTCCTGTTGATAATAAGGAAATTGTATCATAATTTGAAAGATACTTAAATTTAAGTATATACAAAGAGATACACTTTTTATAAATTTAGTCATAGTGTTCATTATTTTCATTTATAGTACCTGTGAGGTAATTCTAGAATCTCTCTTTCTTCTTCATTCAGTGGCAGGATGACTTTTTGTAATGATCATGTTATAATTTCTCTTTTTAAAAACAGACAGTCCAGTTTAATATTTAATTAACAGCCAAATGTGTACCAGTCAGTGTGCTAAATGCTGGTGATTCAAAAGAGGGAATGATGTAGACCTTTACTTCAAGGAAATTCCACTGGGGAATATGATTAGATTTGGAGCTAATTATCAACTTTACCTTTGCTGATTTGATGATTATGAGCAAGTTGCTTCGAATACCATCTACTTAATCTGTAAAATAGGAATAATATTATATCAAGGTATTATAATATTTTGCATATATAACATATATGTATATAATTACACTTAGCATGGTGGCTGTTCTTAAAAATAGAAAATGGAGGTATGTGGTGGAGGGCTGTATTGCTATGTTAAAGGTTCAGGATTTTATCCTGTGGGTGATAGGCAGTCTTTGAGGTAGGTGACATTTAGGGAGGTAACAATGTCATTAAATTTCTATTTTAGATTGATCACTCTGTCAGGTATGCTATGAATGATGGCTTAAAAGAGACGACCTGGAGGTAGGAGATCCATTTTGAGACTGTTGTTCCAACTTAGGCAAGATATAATTAGGACTTAGTCTGGGGCAGTGGTAGTAAAGAGAAAGAAAAAAAATATGCTGATAGAATTGAAATATATTAATGAATGAGTGAATGTGGAATATGAGTAAGAGAGAGAGATTTGTTATTTCCCGATTTCTGGTTTGGGTGGTTGGCTAGATAATGGGATCATTAACTGAGATCAAGAATACAGGTGAAGCAACAGGTTGAGGGGAATGTTGGAAATGATAAAATGAGTTTAGCTTTGGAGCTGCTGAGCTTTCTGTGACAGTGAGACTTCCAACTATGTATGTCCAGCAGCTGTGAATGAAGATTTAAAACATAAAATTACACACACGAGAGCATGTAAAGGGAGAGAGAGCAATAGCTCAAGGATGGAAACCTGGGGAATACTAACATGTTAGGGTAAACAGAGGAAAAGGGGAATGAAATGGAATAGATAGCAAGGAATCATCAGACAAAAATATGGTCAGGTGGACAGCAACCAAGGCCCAACTACAACAGGAGGGCACACACAACCTACACAAGCAACACACCTGGAGCACCTGGCTCAGGTGTCCAGGGAGACTGCACCACTGGGCCCCACAGGACACCTACTATATAAGGATACTCTACTACGAGCAGGAGATATAACACCTCTACTTAATACATAGAAACAAACACAGGGAGGCAGCCACAATGGGAAGACAAAGAAACATGTCCTAAATGAACAGAACAAAGCTCCAGAAAACAAAGTAAACAAAATGGAGACAAGCAACCTACCAGGTGCAGAGTTCCTAACACTGGTTATAGGGATGCTCATTGATCTCAGGGAGAACTTTAACAAAGATATAGGGAACATAAAAATGAAGATAGAAAACATAAAAAAGAACTAGTCAAAAATGAAGAATACAATAACTGAAAGGAAGGATACATTAGAGGGAATTAACAGTAGATTAAATGAGCAGAGGATCAAATCCTCAATTTGGAAGATAAGGTATCAGAAAGCACCCAATCAGAACAGCAAAAAAGAGAAAAAGAATCTGAACAAATGAGGACAGTATAAGAGACTTCTGGGACGGCATCAAGTGGACTAAACTTTGCATCATGGGGGTACCAGAAGGAGAAGAGAGGAAGGAATTGAAAACCTATTTGAAGTAATAATGATGGAAAACTTACCTAACTTGGTGAAGGAAATAGACATACAAGTCCAGGAAGTGCAGAGAGTTCCAAACAAGATGAACCCAAACAGGTCCACACCAAGGCACATCACAATTAAAATGTGAAAGTCTAAAGACAAAGAGAGAATCTTAAAAGCAGCAAGAGAAGAGCAGTTAGTTACCTTTAAGGGAGCTCTTGTAAGACTGTCAGATGATTTCTCAACAAAAACTTTGCAGGCCAAAAGGGATAGGCATGAAATATTCAAAGTGATGAAAAGCCAGGATCTACAACCAAGATTATCCAGTAAAGCTATCATTTAGAATCCAAGGACAGATAAAGAGCTTCCCAGATAAGAAAACGCTAAAGAAGTTTGCCCCCACAAAAACAGTATTACAAGGAATATTAGAGGGACTTCTTTAAGATGAAAAGAAAATAAAAAAATACGAATAATAAAACGGCAATAACTACATTTCTATCAACAATTAATTTGAATGTAAATGGATTAAATGCTTCGATCAAAAGACATAGGGTGGCTGAATGCATAAGAAAACAAGACCCATACATATGCTATATATATAAGAGACTCACTTTAGATCAAAAGTCACACACAGAGTGAAAGTAAAAGGATGGAAAAAAATATATTTCATGGAAATAGAAACAAAACAAAACATAACAACTGAGGTAGCAATACTTATACCATACAAAACAGACATTAAAACAAGGCTATAACAAGAGATAAAGAAGGATCCAGTAATCGCACTTCTGGGTACTTATTTGAAGAGATCCAAAATATTACTTTGAAGGGACATGTGTATCCATATGTTTATTTGCAGCATTATTTACAATAGCCAAGATATGGAGGCAACCTGGGTATCCATCAGTGGATGAATGGATAAAGAAGAGGTGGTACATATATACAATGGACTATTTCTGAGCCATAAAAAAGAATGACATCTTGTCATCTATAACAACATGGCTGGAGCTAGAGGGTAATGTGCTGAGTGGAATAAGTCAGACAAAGAAAGAACAAATATCATATGATTTCACTTATATGTGGAACCTAGAGAACAGAATAAATGAACAAACAAAACAGAAACAGGCTCATAGATACAGAGAGCATTTTGATGGTTGCTGGATTAGGGGGTTGGGGGACTGAGTGATGGGAGAGAAGTGATTAAGAGATACAAATTGATAATCACAAAATAGTCATGTGGATGTAGAGTATAGCACGGGTAACACAGTCAGTAGTATTGTAGTAACTATGTGTGGTGTCAGATGGGTATTAGATTTATTGGGGAGATCACTTCGTATGTTATATAAAAGTCTAATGATTGTGTTGTATATCTGATACTAATATAATATTGTATGTCAATTTTATAATTGAAAAGTAAAAAAATATATATTTAAAAAAAAAGATTATCAGATGGTCATGGTAACCCAGAGAGGATATCCAGAGCGTTTCAAAAAAGAGTCAACTATGAAATGTAGAGAGTAGGGAAGATTATTTATCATAAACAACAGTCATTTTAATTATCGATTATGTGCTGAACATTTTTTCTAAATTCTTTACGCACATTAACTCTTTTAATCCTCAGAATAGCCCTAAGAGATATTATGAGTATTGTCATCTCCTTTTAACAGACCCGAATATTGAGGTATGAAGAAGTTCAATAACCTGTACAATGTCAACCACAGAGTTAATGGCAGAATAGGGCTTTGAACCAAGACAAATTGGCTGAGAGCCCATGTTTTTTGCCCCTATTGTTTGATTGTGGATGGTCCCTGTGGGCGCAGGGCCCCTCCTATCATAATTACCAAAACTACTCTCGGGTCTAGCATAACTCTTAGCAATGTAGTATGGTAACCTTGATGATAGGCTCTTGGAAACTGCCTCTTTAAGCAAAGCAATTGTATAAAGAAACTAAAATTTTACCATAGTCTAATTGATATAAACAAGAGTTAAGTTGGCATATTTCTGGTCACAAAAACATCACCAAACTTTTAAATAAATACCCCAAACACTTCTAATATTAAACAGTGAAAAAAAAATAAATTGAAATAAATTTCTTATACATATGTTAAAAAAATTTAATAAAAAGAAGATAATTATTTTCCAACGCACTTATTCCATGTCTGGGTTACAGGTGGACAAACCCCATCCTGGCAGCTCAGGGTACAAGATGGGAACCACTCTGGACAGGACGTCCTTCCTTTGCAGGACCACTCACACCCACACTCACACTCACTTAGACTGGGACAATTTATACACACTAGTTCACCTCCCGTGCACATTTTATGATGTGGGAGAAAACCCACGTAGACATGGGGAGGACGTGTAAACTTCACACAGACAGTGGCCCTGGCTGGGAATTGATATTGAATGAAATGGTGTTATTTGAGGACCTGCTGTATATGTACAATAAATAGCTGTTGAAAAAACTGAGTGACAGTTAAAATCCCTTATAACCTAGCATAAAGAGTTAGTTATGTATAACCTGGTAGTATTAGGAATGCTTGTTTCTCTGTCTTCAAATTCTAACCAGCTCTAATTTTTCCATAAAGTTTTTCCTGGTAGCTCTGGCTTATTTCCTTATCCTTATTTACCTCCCATAGCTTTTATTATTTGGACCATATATTTCAGCCCTTAATTACATTCTTGCATTGTCTTCTAATTGGATTATTTATCCAATTTTTCACACACACAAAAATTGTGTCTAAAGAAACCAAAGTACCCTCTTCTTTTGTATGTTCTGTGGAATCAAGCCCAGATTTTCATTCTTTATTTTTAATCAAAATTCACCTAGCGTATTGCTACCAGGGGTACTATTTGAATGTCATAACTTTTTTTTTTTTTTTTTAAAGGAATTTCCTTAAGTTCTGCTAGTTTAAATTGTGGAACAACTTGCATTGAGGACCCAAATTGTTATAACAACTTCTTAATACCATTTTCTAGGAACATTAAATTCCTAATTTATACTTTCATTGCACCATGCCTATGATTCCTTAAAAAATAACAGCCATTGCTTCATTTAAACTTCATAATGGCTGAATATAGAACCATTTGCTCCAAACTGATTTTATAGGATTTTCTTTCTTTAACCTAATAAATAAAATATTCTTGTTTTCTTTACACTAATATGAATACATTCCATTTATCCTCCACGATTCTTTCATCCCCCTCCCACAGATACATTTTTCCTGGACTTTTCTTCCTTTCTCTCCTATTTATTTCATTGTTCTCCCTCCCCCCAATTAAATTACTCCTAGTTTTGTTTGTTTGTTTGTTTTTGTTCTCTCTGCATCTGTCTTTCTGGAATGGTGTTTCTCTTCATTGCTTTTTATCATGTTGTATAATTTGATTTATCTTCCTCTTAAAGCTGTCTGTTCTTAATCAAGAGATACACTGACCCTGTAATTCCTTACAAGCTCCAAAAGTGCACTACAAGTAGACAGGCTACCTAATGTACACATCACACTGCAGTAATTAACAGCGGCCTCTAGAAAGATGTAGGGGTTAGAGAACCCTACTTTTCTTGGAGTTTCAGTTAGGCTCGCATTTCTGAGAAAATAAGGGAGTGAAGCCTTAAAATTTCCCTGAGGTTTTGTAAAATCTATTATTTCTGAAACCTGGGAATACTCAGATGTACAGTGAGTAATTTTTAAAAGATCATACTTTCTATTTTGGAAGTTGACTACTATATGTAGTTGAGAAATAAATTAGAAATTATTTTTATTCTAGGTGGAATTATTATAGAAAAGGCACATTAAAGTCTAAATATGTTTGTAACATAGTTAAATAGCAGTTAACTTAAAAATGTTTATCACATAGACTGTTATAGTTATTATGAGTTTCCCTAGTGAGCCAAGAAATAATCTATAATTTGTCAGCAGAAAACTGTAGTTTTCCTGTTTAATTGGAGATTAAAGCATGGACTCAAAATGCAAATTGTCAAAGGAGTCCATGTGAAATTAAAAACCACCTGTATTTTTTCGTAGTTGGAAATTTTTTCAAAGCACAGACCTGGTGGAAGCTATTCCCACAACCTTTTATAGAATGGAAACCAAGTTTAGGGCTCCCATTTCTCTAAACCTGTTTTGTCTCACACCTGAACGAATCTAGGATAGGTTGGAGTTGAGAATTTAGATCCTTCTGTCCATGTGTTGAGTCACTGAATAAATTTCTCAGCTTTTTAATTTATAAAATTAGGACATAATTCTTCAGTGTTTGTTTAGTAACCTGACCTTATGCTATGTGTAAGTCCCTGAGTTGGAAGTACAGGGCTGAACAGAAATAAAACGTAGCCTATTCTCTCCAGGAATTTTTCCTCCAGAAGAATATTAGTTTCCTATTTATTGAGCTACAAAAACCATCTCCCTGAACTGACTTGGGATAAAAGCAAAGGTTGGCCCTTCTCCAGCAGCATTTAGCGATGGCTCCTATTGAAGGGTTACAAGGTAAACTCTAGGATCACCATATAAGAACTGTTGATTGCCAGTTTTCTTGGCCCCTTGGGAAACTTTGGAGCTTGGTGAGCAGCTGCCTGTGCAGGTGGGCGTTCTGCTCAGGGCATTCCCACACGAAGACCGAACATAGGAGTTCCCACTGATCACAGTAATTTCCAAAGAGTAGTAATTAAACTAGTTAAACTAAATGTTCTAGTTAATAAAACATTCTGAGTATGTTTAATTTGCTCCAAAGTATTTTTTAAAATAGGAAAAGAAAAACTAATGCTTCTTCATAATACTTTAGGGATGTTATTTTTTTTCATCTAAAATGGCTTATGAACAATAATGTGAACTGAAAGTTATGTTTTTAATCAAATGAAATGCTTGTTTATTTTCAGTATGCACTCTAATTTTCTAATATTAACTTTATTATTCTAGTACATGAAAGAAAAATATTATATCTAGCCTTCCCTGGGGCCTAGAATTCATTCATTCATTCATTCATTCATTCATCCATTTACTCTTTTTTTCTTTCTTTCTTTCATTCATTTATTCAGTATTTGAGTGCCCACCACATACCATGTTCTTGGAACACTTTGAAAATACTCCTTCCCTTTTGATTTTGACTGACTTATTCCAGGCTTGTGAAAAAATGACTCTTTTCTTCAACTAGAGAATGGCACTTCAGAGTCAAGGTCAGGTCAGTAAGTGTAAGACGGGTTGTTCATTGTCATCCCTAAGGTGTTCTTGATCCATCTCCTTAGGACTACAACCTAACCCTTCATTTGTATTTGTGAAGTAAATAGGCAGTATGGTTAAGGAATTACATCATGAGATTAAATTCATTTTAAATTTTCCATGACAGATGACAAAATCCTATAGTAATTTTGTATTGCTCCATCAAATGGAAAAGACAGAGAAGTTGAAGGACAACACAAATGACTTTGGGAGAACCCATTTATGACCTTCAAGATAGGATCTTGAACCCAAGGGGCATCTGTTCTTACTCATGCAGTCCTTGACAACTAGAAGAAATGACAGTCACTATGTTTAGGGGAAACATTTTTACCAAGCTTGAACATTCATGTTGTCATCCAGGTTGTTTTCTTTTTTTTTTTTCCTAAGTAAAGAGCAAGGTAAGATCCTTTAAATTCAGATCCACCAAGGGATAACCACAATGAGATGGTTTAGAATCAGCCGAAAGGAACCAGCTACCTAGTAACACAGTCTTACCTCAATCTTGCACTGAGATGGCCCTGTAGACCTTCCAAACGTGGGACAAGAGACACACAGGAAAGAAAAAAGTATCCAGTCATCACATTTGTGCCAATCATGTTGACTTGTAGACAGTCATTCTGACCACCAGTTTGGTTTGACCATACTGCAGTGGCCCATTATTCCCTTCTCTTAGTAAAAGGCAATAGTAGTCGTGCCACTGAAAGTGGGAGTTGTCTTTAGCAGGAAAGATTCCCTTACATGGATCCAGAGCTTTTGCTTCCAGTGTTGGATTTGATGTGTTATTTTACAAATTACTGTTCCCAAACTAGTTGGGTCATGCTGCCGAGAGCTGTTTTCCAGAGCTCGTGGGTATGGAGTTTTGTTCCAGGCTTCGGGGCAGGAAGTGAATAATAAAAATAAGTTTATAGATGGCACTAAATTGAGGTAGCTTAGACAACCTTAAACAAGAATAATCAATTAGCTGTCACATTGTGCTAGAGAAAACAATATTCCTCCAATTCAGCGGTAGATACCGTAATTTGTAATTGTCATCAATGAGAAATCATCCTTTTTCCTCCAAAAAAGGTTAAAGGCAATTACCTGATATTTTTTTTTTCTTTTTGGTTTGTTGTTGGTCCAAAGTCCCTTTCCACATTGTAATCTTAATATAGATTGCCAAAGCACATGATAATATATTTAAAAGATATATTCACAATAAGTCTATTATATGATTTTGTGTTTTTTTTTTTTTTTTTTTCCTTTTTAAATATTTGATTCATGAGCCACATAGAAAGCTCGTGGTTGCTCCAAAGTAACTGTGTGGGCGTGGTGCAGCAACATAGCATGGCAAGGGCCTGGCCTGGAGTGTTAGCTCTGAGAATGTGAAGGAAGGAGAACAGAAGAGAATTCAAAGGGAGAACTGGAGTTCTTAGTCCCTGTTTAGTCTGATAGGCAAAAGAGATGAAAGGATCAAAGTTTTCAATGTTTCTAGCAAATGTGATTGCGACCAAGCAGAAGTGGCTTAATTCTATTCTAGGAAGAGACTGGGTGCACGTGTGGACATCTGTTTGGGCTTTGGGAGAGAAAGACAGAGGGCCATTACTTACCAGTGTGGAAGTGATGGAAGAAGACATAATAAAGGTCTTGGGAAAAGAATGTAGGGAGAGTGGTTTAGAGAACACTGGCATTTGGGGAGAAAAAAGGAGAAAGGGGTTTGTGAAAGAGAGAACACGAAGGCTAGGGCAATACAGTATCTACTACAGGAGGACCAAGTCCCAAAGAAGGATTGCAGTGGGGTGAGAGTATCATAAAGAAGAGGAATGAAGATGTAAATGATGTAGAAAGGTGGGATAAAGGAGAAGGGGGCAGAACCTAGAAGAAAACTCCATCTCAGAGTGGACAGCACCTATAGCACCATGTCCTAGGAGAACATCCACTATCACAGGAAAAAAGAAATCATGTCCTGGAAAAATGGCCAAAATAACCCTCCAACTAGGTAGTATGCTGGCACAGCATTCAGTGTCTCGAAAGGCACCCCACCAGGTGAGGGGTGTCCCGGGAGCTATAACTGGAATGGGGCCTCCAGGAGAGAGAGTGGTGTTCAGAGAGCCTCCTGTGAGAGCAGGGAAATCTGGTTTGAAAGCAATTGTGCAGTCCCTTGGAGAGATGCTGATAAGTGCAAAGCAGTTCTAAAGAGTTTGAGATAAGGCACCAAACAGTGCTTGGAGGGGAAAAGGAGGAGACAGATTAGGTTGCCTAACTGACAGTTAAATGGGTGAAGAGAGAGGGAGAATGGTAGATTAGGCAGCAACAGAGTCCAATTAAACCTTTCTTTATTCCTCCAAGCAGCTGGAGGTCTGTAGGAATATAAAAGGTTGGGGGAAAGGTCCCTCTAGAAGGGGAAAGATGAAAGTAGTTGGGAGAAACAAGATCCTGGAAGAGGAAAGATAGGGATTGGTGGTAAATAAAAGTGTGGGGTGGCGGCTTTGGGGTGTGATAATGCAGCAGTGGGAGGTGAATAACAGGGTTTCTTGACCACAGAGAAGGCCCCGATGGAGTTTGGCATGACCAGCAAGAGGACTCAGTTTGTGTGGTCCTAGCGCAGGGAAGTGAAAAGAGCAGATGAAGCCATAACCCAGAGCTGGCAAGTGTGTGGCCAAGGTAAAGGGAATGAGAAATGCTCATAGAAGTCCCACACACCGAACATGTGTGACCTTGGGCAAATCACTAACATCTCTAACGCACCAACCATCTGGTAAATGTGCAAGTGTGAAAGCTCTTTATATAACTGCTGGCGCACGCACACACACACACACACACACACACACACACAAATACAAATGGTAGTTTTTTATACTCCCTTACCAAATATAGTCTTTTAGCCCCTTCAGAGGAGGAAACACTGCAATAGGCACATGTGGAATATGTTTAATGAATAAAGGAGGGAATAAATGAATTCACATATTATTTATTTTACTATATATAGCATCGTATATAGTACCAAGATTATATGGTCAGAAATTTCCTGTAGTCTATACAAGCTGACTGAGCTTGAACAAGATTTTTCTCAGAAATCAGGAAATATTTTATAATCCTTTAAGTTTTGAATACATGAATAAAGTTTAAATTTGAAAAACTATCAGAGACTACTGCTTTGCACATTTAAGTAATAGGGTTATAGAGCTGGAAGGACCTTTGTTCACCTACTCTAACACTGTCCTTATTTTATATGGGAAAACTGAGACTGCAAAAACGTTAAGGCACTTCCTTCAGATCAAACTCTTACTGTGACAGGCAGTGCTGGTGGCCAGGCCTTCCATTGTCCTTACAGAAATAACTTCAATTTTAAGTCTTGTAAGCTGCCCTAACCTTCCTCTTGTGAAGATTCTCTGTTTTTAAAAAGATGAATAATGACATTCATTTCAAATGTTGTTGTTGGTTTAACTATTATATGAAGAATATTCTATTAAAAAGAATTTTTGTACCTTTTCACTCTGTGTATTGACAGATAGAATATTTCTCTTTTACAAATTCCTCAAAGCCAGCAAAATATATTAATTTCTATGACTTTTCTTTCTTCTAAAGAAGTCAAATACTGAAGAAAAGGTCTCTTGGGGGGTTAAACAATATATTGACTTGCTCTTTAAAGTCTCCAATAAGTGGATGGATCAAGTAAGAAACAAATGAATATTTATGCCTTCAGTTGCAGCACTGTGGTTTCTTTCTGATATGAAAATTTTGTGGAAAATACCTCTAGAATTTGAGCAAATGAGAATGAGAGTGGGGAAGAGTACATATCAGTGTTATATGAGGATTCCAAAAGCATCTTCCTCTCTCTCTCTCTCTCTCTCTCTCTCTCTCTCTCTCTCTCTCTCTCTCTCTCATTATACTTGGTAAATTCAATAGGGAAAAGCAAATGTTTTCATCCAGAAATTCAAATGAGCTCAAACATCTATATTGAAATGTGTCATATTAAAGATGCCTAGCACCCAGTTTATATGCCGAAGAGAGCCTGAGCCAAGACAGTCAAAAATAGGCTGGAAGAGAAGGATGAGATGACCCTAACTTCTGAAAATTCTTTCCCTACTTCATGAGAGGTGAGGCACATCTCCAGCTTTGCAAGCAAATTATATGCATATATATATATATATATATATATATATATATATATATATATATATATATATATATATATATATATGAATGGTTAAAATTTACTTAAACTTGGATTCCACCCTCATGGTATTTCTTTGTCTATATCTAATAATCTTTTAAAATAAAACTTTATTGAGATATAAGTCATATACCATAAATTCACCCATTTAAAGTGTCTAGTTCAATGCATTAAATATAGTCACAGAGGGGCAGCTGGTTAGAGCGCGGTGCTCTTAACAACACGGTTGCTGGTTCTATCCCCACATGGGCCACTGTGAGTTGCGCCCTCCACAACTGGATTGAAACAACTACTGACTTGGGGCTGATGGGTCCTGGAAAAACACACTTAAATCAATAAAAGTTAAAAAAAATAGTTAATCTTTAAATACATACATATATATATATATATATATATATATATATATATATATATATATATATTTAAGTAATAGGGTTATAGACATATATATATATATGGTGTCACAGAGCATCCATCATCACAATTTTAGAACATTTTCATCACCTCAGTAAGAAACACTATATTCTTTAGCACCCCTCTAACCCTCCACTCCAGCCTTAGGTAACCATTAATCTACTTTCTGTGTTTGTACATTTCCCTGTTGTAGACTTGCATATGAATGGAAACATATAATATGTGGTCTTTTGTGACTAGCTTCTTTCAGTTAGCCTAATATCTTCAAGATTCATCCATGCCTAACCTGTATAAGTACTTCATTTAAAAAATATTTTTATTAAAATGTAGCTAATATACAATATTATATTAGTTTCAGGTGTACACCATAGTTATTCAACACTTATATACATAAAGAAGTGACCACCATGATAAGTCCAGCAACTATCTGACACTGTACCACGCTATCACAATATCATTGACTATATTCCCCATGCTGTACATTACATCCCCATGACTTATTTGTTTGTTTGTTTTTTGTTTGTTTTTTTTTTTAATTAAATTTATTGGGGTGACAATTGTTAGTAAAATTACGTAGATTTCAGGTGTACAATTCTGTATTACATCATCTATAAATCCCATTGTGTGTTCATCACCCAGAGTCAGTTCTCCTTCCATCACCATATATTCGATCCCCCTTACCCTCATCTCCCACCCCCACCCCCACCCCCCTTACCCTCTGGCAACCACCAAACCATTGGACTTATTTGTTTTATACCTGGAAATTTGGACCTCTTATTCCCTTTCACCTTTCCCCTCTTTTTAAATTTTTCAATTCCTGTTGACATTCAATATTATTTTATATTAATTTTAGGTGTACAACATAGTGGTAACACATTTATATAATTTAAGGGATGACCCCCGACTAGTCTAGTACTCACCTGGCACTATACATATTATTACAATATTATTGACTATATGCCCTGTGCTGTGATTTATATCACCATGCTGTGAACTGAGGATGGCTGCCACCAGTACTGGGCTTGGGGTAGCTCCACAGAAAGTCAGGACAGACCAAGGCCAGCTGCCACCTGCCAACTCTCTTAAGGTTCAATCCCTGATAAAGCCTTGTTTGGAACATGACTTGGGTGAGGCAGAGTCTCAAGGAGTTACTAGAGTGGTAAGAGTTGTGGTCAACAGGTTAATGTGGACTCTGGTTTGGTGCCAGTGCTGAGCCTGAAGCTACTCAGCAAATCTCAGAACACACTGAAGCCAGCTGCCGCCCGCCTGGGTCCTGCGGACTCTGATAGTGTTTCACAAAAGCGTGCAATGCAGGTGGAACTTGCTGCTCATGGATAATGTGCCTCTGGTGTGGGCGAGTTAGGTGGGGCAAGTTCTCAAGAAGTCAGCAGGGTGGAGCAGCGGAGCTCACCAGGCCAATCAGATTCAGATTTGACCTCTGGGGAGAGGGCTCAACACATTAAAGATGTTGCTCACCTGCTGGTTGCATGGGAGAAGGACCCTACTCCTGGGTAAATGGCAACTGTCCTCCAGCCCTCGCTCCAAAGCCACAGACCTCAGTCTGCCCTCTGTATGCCTCGAAAGCCTCCCAAGTCACCGTCCCTCCACCAGAGACAAAGGTGAGTACTTGCGAGTGAGAGAATCTGTGTGTAGGCCATTTAAGAGGATGTCTAGGTTTCTGGCAGCCTTCCCTCCCACCCATATGGAATTCCCACTGTTTTTCGCAGCTAGATTGTGGAAGCTCCACTTCCCAGCACCAGTACTCTGTGCTGGGGAGGCTGGTGTGGGGCTGGGGTCCCTTGCTCCTCTGGGGGGATGCTCCGTGGCCTAGATATCCCTCCAGTTCTCAACCTCCACACGGAGGTTTGGGGCCAGCCTGTTTTGCGTCTCCACCCCTTCTACCAGTCTCGACGTGACTTCTTTATATCCTTAGTTATAAAACTTCTGTTCAGCCAGATTTCAGATGGTTCTCCAGGTTGATTGTTCTATAATTTAGTTGTAATTTTAATGTGTTCATGGAAAGAAGCAGGCATAGTGTTTATCTACTCCACCATCTTGGATTGCATCTAATAAGCTTTTTATGGTTAATATTATCATTACAAAATTAATGGTTTCATTAATGAATTATGAGGAGAAAAGAATTTTGGTAGTTGTTTAAAATTGTTGACCTATTAGTGGCCATTTCTTGCATGAGTCATGTATATACATTGAGAAGTTATTGTGTACTATATGTGCTTCTTCAGGAATCTTCCTTCTTGCTAGGAAAATTTTGAGGCAGAGAAGTGACTTGGAGAAAATGAAGGGCTCCCATTTATTCTCATGAACAATTCTTTATGCCGTAAGTTATTTCCATGAGTTTTGAATATCTACAATATTCTTTCTCGGTGGTCATACCCCCCTCAGCGACGGTTCTGATTCAGAGCTACTTCATTCACTACCCAAACACAGGCAGCGGGGGAATGTGGGATAGAGGACAAGTGAAGGAGAGGCTTGATTCTCTTTGGCACATGCCTATTGCTTTTTTTTCTTATAGGAAAGGGATGGTTTGGTGCCATAAGATAAAGAGCCCTTTACAAAAGCCTCTCTTCATCATGGAGCAGATTTGTAAACAGATGCAGAACACTTACATCGGTCCTCAAATAAAGGGGCTCTGAAGTCATTAAACCCTGACTTCACCTATCTAAGAAATTCTGATTATGTGTCATTTGTTAAACATCCACAGTGTGGTAGCCACTTTTCAGCCACATCAAACTCATAGGCCAAATCCCACCCTGTATAGTAATATCAGTCTATGAAATTTTTTGATGGCTTTTAAGGACAGTTATGTATTTGTTACAGGCGGCAGAATTTTGTTTCATTCAGACATCTGTGTTGTTTGCAAAGATATAAGCTCAAGAATGTTTCCTGACGCATTGTTTCGTCATTAAAACAATACAGAAACAACATAAAACTCTATCATTAGTAACTAGTTAAATCAATGGTGGTAGAATTGTCTAAGAGAAAACTGCATTCTTTGAAAAGAAGGAAATAAATATGCATGACATGTTATGGATGCTTTCTAAAATGAATTATTAGGTGAAAAAAATCAAGGTATAAAACAGTGTATATAGTATACACAAGTATCCACTTTTGTAAATAAATGAAATACATACACAGTAGATTCTCATTATGCACAGTAGTTATGGTCTATAAAGTCACTGTCAACACTGAATTGGTAAATACTGAATCATTGCTCCTAGCAGAAATACAGGGGTAGGCTCCCTGCAGCCTTTGGTCACATTTTCATCAACCAATCAATACATAACGTGTTCAAAGACACATTATTTCATTATTTAATACATATTTGATTTATTAAAATTGAACTCATAGCCAGTAGCACTTGAACTCATATCTGAATGAAGCTTACTTTATATATATATATATATATATATATATATATATATACTATATATATATATATAGTATATATATATATAAAACACATACACATATATATATGTGTTATATATATATATATGTGTGTGTGTGCATGTGTGTGTGTGTGTGTGTTTCCTCTAGAAAGTACATCACAGCCTTCTTGCACTTGAGAACACTAGACAGTACTTCACCACTATGGTGGGGACCATTTTAAACAGCAAAATCACCAAAAAAAACAAAAACAAAACAAAAAAGGCAGAAAAATGAGAAAAACATGGCATTAAATAGGCCTTGAAAAGGATACTTGTTTATAATATGAGAGCTGAAACAAGAAGGAGAGGATCACTTTCTTCAATGTCAGCTGGGAAGGTGGACATCAGGAGAATCAGATTTTTGACTGCCCTTTGCATGTCCATAAATGACCATGAATGCCCAGCAAGTGTTGATTTCAGGGTTACAAATAAATTTTAGGAGTAAGCAAATTCCCAAATATAGAATCTGCAAATAGTGAAAATCAGCAATATACGTATACACATGCACACTCATTTATGCCTGTATACAAATGGAAAGTTTCTAAAAGGACTAAAAGTAACTGCTTGATGGAAGTAATCTTTGGCGAATAGGACTAAAGGGCAGAAGTGGGACAAAATACACTTTTTATGGTAACTCTCTCTGTCCCACATGACTTTTTTTTTTTTTTTGCTGTGAATATAACATATACTTTCTTTGTCCTCTCTCCTTTTCCTCTACCATCACCACCATTTCCATTCTCTCAGCAAGCCATATGCCTTTTCTGAGAAGCTCTGGGACAAGATTTTATTTGAGCCAAATTTATCATAGTGAATACCCACTGAATCCGGCTCTTGTAAAATTGGTTAATATAGTTTTGCAAATGAAGAGTGTTTTACAAATGCTAAATATGATGCTCAGAACATGAATTCTCAGGGTGATGTGTGTTAAAGAATATTACCCTGTCTCCCAGCATCCTGGGAAGATCTGGACTTCAGGGCACTTCAAGTCTGCCACATATTCTTGCTTAAATTCTTACCACAGGTTATCTAATAAGTGGGAAACAACTTAAATAATGTTAATGGTGTAATAACTATGAAGTCAGTATGCGTTACATGTGTAGAAATTCCCTTCAGGTAGAATGCCAGATTCTGGTCTCCCATCTCTTCCTGTTTTGGTGGCAGAAGAGGTGGTGAGTCCCAGGTTTCAGCCCCACTGGCTTCATGCTGAGCTCAGCCCCACCTTCTTGAGTCCCATCTTCCCCAGGACATCCAGAACTCAAGAGCGTGCATTTTTGTCTCATCCTCAGCTTGTATGCTTGGTTTCTTGAATTAATTTGAAATCTTGCCTTTCATAACTTGCAACTTTAGAAAAGAGGGAAAAGCTTTCATGTTGTCTAATGTTTCATTTCTTACATATAACATAGTGTTCTTTTCTTTTGCACCCATGAAAAGCCTGACTAGAAAGTAACCTCTCTTAAAGGCTTTTGTCCTAATTAATCTAGAGATTTCCACTCTCCTCCGGGTACTTCCCATGATGTACTTACCTATAATACTGGTTGAAAGCAAGCTGAAGCTAACCTGACAATGGGTAAAGAAAATGTTGTATAAGGCATGCCCATATCTAATTATAGCTGGGATTTGTTCATATTAATGATCTCCCATGGACTGTCACCTTACATCCATTGTGAGTTTGTAATCTAAAATAATTCCAATTTCTGTATAATTGGATTCTGCCAGCGGTATTCCATCCCTCACTGTATCTCTTCTCAAACACTGAGAATACTGTCTTTTAAATATGTTTGTATGCATATACACATATATAATCAAAATGTGTGAAAACACCACTTCATTTGAAAAAAAATGAACAAGTTTGTAAAAAATAACTTTAGCAACAACTGGTGAGTTTATTTTAAGAATAAACTTTGTAAATGTATGGACCTTTAAAAATAAAAATAGTAAGTTTTCTCAAATGTTTATTTTTCTTACCAAATATGACAGTTATCCACAAGTGGAACAGATTGTAGTTATTATTGATCCTATGTCTGCAAAACTACAGGGTTTTAGAAAGAAGCATATGGGTATCTATTGATCTGCATAGTTTATAGTTGCATCTGTACATAGGAGCCTTCAGTAAAACCAAAGGGACCTTTTTGGATCAGAACCTGTGCATAGTGCGTGTGTTTGACTGGTCAAGTCTTTCCTGAGTTACTGAGGATATCTTTTGGGTGATAACTGTCTGGGCTCTAGATCTCCATGATTGGTTTAGTGGCACTTGTTTCATGAGTATACATTATAAGGTGATACTGCTGCCCAAGTGTAGATGCCTTGTCCCATTTACAAATCACCATCTAGCCATGTCTGTGAACCCTGAGATAGGAGTCACCATTACTTTGTAAACTTTAGTCATATTTGAAGGGGTTCTTCCTGCTTATTAGCCCTATAAAACTCTCTAATGAATTAGAACTCTCACATTTAATTCTCTTTCTGTAGGCAAAGCCATGAAAAACCAAACCATCATCAGAAGGTGCCTTGGTAAACATAAGCACAGAACAATCAGGTCCTGGTCAATCAAGTCTTGCAGCTCTGGGTCCATTGCCTGTTCCTATTCTCATTCTATATAAGGGCTGCCAGTAGATGCCTCCCATTCACATTCCCTTCTGAGACCACCACTGCCTAGGCTACAGGCCAATTCCAGCCTGCAACCTGTGTTTATAAATAAAGTTTTATTGGATTACCATCATGCATATTCATTTATGTATTGCTCAGGACTGTTTTGATGCTGTAACAGCAGAGTTAAGTAGTCACAAAAGTGATCCCACAAAGCTGAAAATGTTTACTATCTGGACTAGACCAGAAAACTCTGTTTTCTCTCATGTGTCCTTGCCCTCTTGGCAGGTGACTTATGGAGACCTGGGATGAAAATATAAACATGGTGAATCAATTGTCAGTAGAGTTGAAATTGGGAGGTTGCCATTGGTTGGAGTTTAGGTCATGGCTAGTGAGTGAGAGTACAGGGTGGAGTTATAAAGGAGCAGAAACCATGAGTTAAGCAGAGAAACCTGGTCAGGAGAAAGAGGGGAGTAGATCAAAGCCAGAGAAAAATAGAAATGCCATAGATGAGAGAGAAAGACCTGAGACAGAGATTAGCTTGTTCCTCGAGCTTCAAGGGTTTCTTACAGCTGTCCAACTCACAGGTATATGTATATAAACCTCCTTTATCTGTATAAGGCAAGGAGCTCTTCTCTTTGCAATTGAAAGAGAGGGAGTAAAAGAGACTATTAGGTATTTAGCCATCATGGAGCAAATTTAGTCCCCTTATTTCTAAATTCCTATGGGAATAACTGCCAATTTTGGATCTCAGTATTGGCAATAAACACTAATAAACCAGCTTTGGCAGAAAAGTCGTTTAATGTAGTGAACAAGGGCCATGTGGAAAGGAAACTTACATGTAATGTTCACTGCAGTTATGATACCTCATACTTAATGAAATTAACATTTGCCCTGTTGTTTCATTTGTTCAGTCATTCAGTAAATATTGGAGACCTACTAAGTATAAAGAACTTGTGCATGACAGCTTGATGGATGAGAATATGTACCTAACAAGACCCACTCCCAGGAAACATAAGCAATATTGTAAGAAAGTTGGGCTAGGTATACCAACAACTACCATACAGAGAAACCAGTGGTATAATAATTCAATTTAGTAAATATGTATAGTGAGCACATTATGTACTGAAACATAATGCCAGACACCATGGATACTGACATGGGCAAGGCTGAGACTCCAGCCTTGGAAGAGCAGTATTGCTGTGCACAAGGAGAAGGGAGGGTTTCTTCCTGCCGTAGAGACCAGGGAAGCCATCATGGGGTGCACATGGGTACATGAGATATAATTAGAATGCCCACTGCAGCATCATTAATAATAGAAAAATTATATATTCATGAAGAGAATAATGGGTAAATAACTGGCGGTGTCATCATACAATAAAATACCATCTAGTAGTTGAACAGAATGAATTAGAGCTACATGAATCAATATCGATAAATCTCAAACCTAATATTGACCCAGAAATAAGGTGCAGAAACCATTCCTACAGTATGAGATCAACTATATGATATTTTAAAACATGGAAACCAATACTTATATATTGCTTAGACTAGCATACATATATATATTTTTTAATGTCCAAATTGATAGATACAAGGATAGTTTTAAATCCAGGGAAAGAAAGAGGGAAATGGGATTGAGGGGACAGGTTTGAACTGTATCTGAATATTTAATTCTTTTGTTTTAAAAGCCTAACCTTGAAGGAAATGCAGCAAAATGGTGATGGGTACATGGACTTTTATTTTATTATTCTCAGACCTTTACTACTTGAAATACCTCAGAAGAGAAAAAAGAAAAACCTAAGTGTGTTTATATGGAGACATATTCTAAAGAAAGGAAATATGGGTGGTTACACTCAGTTAATCTCTTAGGCTAGATAAAATGGATTAGAATCCAGTTTTAGTTCTGAGTTCCTCCGTTTTATTGGGTGCTTAATCCTATAAGTCAACCAAGTGAAATTGCTTTGTGGTCGAGTTAAGGCACCATTTCCTGTGGTCAGACTAGTAAATGAAGCCCGGAGATGGTTGTGTTTGAGCACAGGCTTTGTCCTGCTCACAGCTGTGCAGCTGTGCATATATGGACAGCAGCAGAGAGGTTCTGAGAACTGAGTGGCAAATATGTCAGGAATCCCTGGCCAGTACTTCTTCTGCAAAGACTAAGGTTCCAAATACTTTGAGGCCACAGCTCCTTTCAGAATATGAGAAAACTATAAATCATCTCCTTACACAAATATGCACACTTGTGTGTACATACACACATGATTGCATACATTTCCTCAAATTCATAGACCAGGGGATTTGAGAACCTTGGTTAAGGCCCTAACGTGTAGACACATTGCCTCAGATAAATTTGGTGAAATCTTCCAACGAAGACAACTCTTGGTGCAATTTCTGTTACTATACACAGGACTCTGGAGACAGAGTTGCAGATTGAGTCGAGTTTGTGCCACTCAATGAGACTTCATAGGTGCATTGATTTATATACCCTGCTAGCTATCATTAATCTTGGAGCACAAATGACCAAAATATGCAGAATCTCTCCTTGCTCTAATTGTTTTTTAAAAGTTCTTGAATGGTTCTTTAAAGAATGAAGCCACTGGGCATGGAAGATTCTTCAGCTAATTCTGTCACCTCATGGGCAATCATCTAGGATGGTGTAATGCAGCTGAAGGGTTACATGTGAAAGGGAAGTAAGGTAACAAGCAGACTCTTGGCATCAAATTCTGACCACCAATGCAGAATATGACTAAGGAATGAAAGTTTTGTTAAAAGGTCACAGACAACACAAACTTAGCACATTTTTATTCATCAGGTTGTAAATAGAAATGAAATCCCAGAAGACTGGTTCATTGAGTAAATATTGCAGTGACTGACATATTCAAATACATTTAATAAAGACAGTCTCTCAATGCAAGTGTTATTTTTTTCCTGACTGTCACACATTTTATTCATGATACTTAATGACACTTTATAATATTAAACACCATTTTCCATTCTTCTGAAATAAGATTTACATCATTCTTGGTTTGATTAGACAATTAAAATATATTTACATGAGATATAAACTAAGTTTCTTTTTCTTCTTATAATTTAATCTGTGTTAGAGCATTCATCTAGTGATTGTTGTTCTTATACTTTACCCTATTTTTTTTTTCTGAACTGGCTGACTAGCTGGGATATATAAAATAGTGACTCATGGGCATCTATTTTGAAATAACCAGTATAAATAGGTGCAGTCTGGTTATACCACATTTTAAACAACCGTCCAGCCAAATGAAATGCAAAAAGAAAAAGAGAGTATTGCAAAGACCTTGAAATGTGTGTTTCAAGCTGACTTTTAGAACAGGTCCACATTTATACAGTTGTGTAAAAAGCAAGAAAAAGAAACTAGAAATTCCAGAGTATTTTCAAACTGGCTTAGACATTTTGACACTTTACTGTTTTTCTCTGCCAGGAGAGTAAATGAATGGTTTGCCCTCTGGGGGAAAAATCCATTTAAAAGAGAAAATATTTTAAATTCTTACCTTTAGAGAAACAGAAAAAAAAAGGTAAGAGGTGAGATTTCTGCCTTCTTGAAGTCCTGTTCTCATGCCTTTCGTCCATATATTTAATGTAGCGGCCTCCTCATTTTACTATAATTACCTGATTACCCTTCCGTCTGCTCTGTACAGTTCTCAACAGCAGGAACAGTACTTTATTCCTCTGTATTCCCTAGAGCCTAGCACAGGGCCAGGCACCTGCTGGGTATGAAAGAATGCTCTTTTGGTTGAATTGAATGAATGCATGAAAGGATGGATGGATGGAGGCTCTGTATTTAGAAAGAAATGTACTTGGGTTATGATTGCTTTAGTGGAAAAACAACAACATAGGAATAAAAAATGCAATACACTGGGTGTGGTAGTATGTAAAAATATTTTTACTAGAAATACTCTTGGACTTTATTACAAATTAGATATTATTTCCTCCTATGCCTGGCCCTTCCAGAATTTCACACTCATGCATACACTAGTACACTTGTTAAATTGTTGGCTTAAACTCTCCATTGATTTGGAAGTATATCCCTTCATTGATGACAGTTTTCAACTAGTAATGAAAGCTTTCCAATTAAAACACTCTGATTGTGCAACGTGTACCTCAATTTTGTGAAAATAAACTGCCCAGTACACTGGAAAAAATCTTAATTCTGTTAAACTCTTTAAAATGGTATTACATATCAAAAAGTCCACCTTTTAACTACCAATGGAGGAAAAATAAAATAGCTCTGGAGACACAACGAGAGCAAACAGACAGCTGGAATTTTGGGGAAATGTCTGTGGTATTTGGGTTTATTTTTAAGGGAAAGAAAATTTTTCCATTAAATTTTATTAACACAATAACATTTTAAAAATGTATATTCATAAGAATATAATGCTGATGTAAAACTCATATTTTATTCATGAATTATAGTTTGTTTTTCATGGGGGGTGGATAGGGTAAGAAACATGGTTTTATAAGCTTCTTCCATCTTTAATTACCTCTTCCTAGCTCAGCGCACACACTCACACCTGGATACTCACATCTTTTTGTTTTTATTTTTCGTGCAACATACTCGTATGTGTAAACAACCCCACACCATATATAAATTTAAAAATATTCCAGATATCCACTAAGACATTAAAAGGAAAGCAAACATAAAACATTCTGTAATGTGTAGGCAACTTTAAAAGTGCTTGAGACAGAAGGAAAAAAAGAGATTTTCTAGCCTATGTCTTTTTTAGTTAGATGTTTCAGAAGACGAAGAAGTTTTAATTATGTGCTTGCTTAGCAGAGCGGGACATTAACTCCTCTGAAGCATTGTCGCTATCTTGGAGTCCCACTCTCATTTTTCTCTCCCACTTCTTGCCCCCACCCAACTTTCTTCCCCCCTCTCTTTTTCCCCCCTATCCTCCACTTCCACCCTCCTCTACCTCCCACAAAAAGCCCAAAGAGCTTGGTGATTCTCGAATGAGCAGAATGGAACTGAGAGTAATTCCGGCTTCCTTCTAGTCCCTCCTTTCTTCCACACATGTTTAAGGAAGTGATGAGAACCTGTATATACTTACATCCTTTAGGCTTTTTCTGATCCATATCACAGCCAACCTTTCCCCTCACCCTGGTCACGGGAATTGCTCAGGGGTCTTTGGAAGGATGGAGGGCACATTTATTAATATCAAAATCGCTGCATTCTGTTTCAACCCTGAAAAGAGGCTGCATACTAGCAAGAAAAGAATGCTCAATCCTAGTCAGAAGTCAGCTTCACAGAGTACTTTGAGTATGACCTTAAATGAGAAAACTTCCAGGTGCCAATTTCTTCACCTATAAAGTGAGATTGGTTAGACCTAACTCAGCAAGGTGTTGTGAGGATTATGTGAAATGGTGTAAGTAAAAAGCCAGGCACCCAAGTGGTGCCTAGTACAGCTTTCCTTCCCTCTGTGCCACTTTGGACATGTCCCCCCTTGTAACTGGCACTGTTTACTCACAGACAATCACAGGTATTCACAGATTGTAAGAATTATAGTAGCAATTGCTTACTGTACTTTTTTTATTGCACAAGAGTTGTTTTAATTAAGTTTAAGAGACAGCCATATCTCTCCGGTTTTTCATTACAATGTGTTTCAGCTGCCACATTTTCTGAATCTTCCATGTCTTGAAGCCTTTGTGTTGGCATTTAGTAACCATTCTGCAGGTTGTCAGATTCAGTGGAGCAAACCATTTGCTGCAAACCATTTACTGCATGTCTTAGACTGAATGAGCCTCTCTTCTCCTAGTCCTTCAGTTTTGCTTCAAGGATCCCTTTTGGTTTGAGGACATTTTTTTTTATCAGTCTATTTTGTAATTTTATCTCCATCTCTAATTGTGAAATTTGTTTCATACATGTTAATTTTCTTTCCATGCTATTCAAAAAGGAGAAGATAACGAATGGTACCCAAAAAAGGAACCTAAAAAGAAATGTCTTTTTGCATTTTTACTGCATTTTGGTGATTTTTATCAGCTGCATTATTTTATAGTTGTCATTATACTGCTTATTAAAAATAGTTGTTTGGAATAACTGCATTAATGTCAATCACTGAATACCATATTTGCGAATATGGCATTTTATTTTATTAGTGCAAATATGTACTAAGTAACAATTCCTGTTTCTAAGTGTGGAGACAAAAAACAGTAAATTCTCTTGCTAAAAATAATTATTTATCAAAGTGACATTATCTTAATAGTTTTTTTCAAGACTTCTATTTCAAAATGTTTATTAGGGAAAATATTCTAGGAAAAATTAAATTATAGGTATTACATATTTGACTATGTGATGGAAACTTATACAAACCTATGTACTGATAGTTTCATATACAATTATATATTCTTATACTCAACAAATACTTGAAAGACTGTTTTCTCAAATAATAGTAGAATCTTCTCATCGAGTTACTTTGAAAATTAATAAAAATAGTACATTCAGAACTTGACCCAGTGCTTAGCATATGGTAGTATGCTAAGTAAATGCTAGCTCTTATGATTGAGCTCATGCCATAAACATAGCCCAGAATAAGGCGTTAGAGACATAAGTATAGGAATAATCAACATTTTAGTTAGGTGAGGACAGAAAGGAAATAAAGGGAAAAAACAGAAATCACTTCTATGTTTTAAGACCATGTAATATAAGAATAAGAATAGGAGAAAATTGGGGTCTAGGGGCAGGGAATTGGGAGTGTTTGGGGAAGAAGGGGAAATACTGAGTTATGTTTGGGATACATTGAATTTAAAGTGATAGGTCATTGCAGTGAAAATGTACTATAGCCACTTCACACATCGGACTAGAACTTTTATCTTTTTAACTTATTTTTTCAAGAGATATCTACTGTGGGCCAATTGTGTAGTAGATACTGTGCTTAGGGGAGAAACCTAGGGTGGAAATATGTAAATTTGTGAGTCAGTTTTCTAAGGGAAAGTTAGGAGTGATGAAGAATGTCCTAGGCATGAAGAGCTGGTCAATGATTACAAATAAGAGGAGGGAAGAAGGAAGGCTTCTCTAAGGAACCAACACAAAAAGCTGAAGACATATCAAGAGAAAGCAGTATGAGGACAGAAGAGAGTTTCCAAAAATTATGGATGTTCAAAAGAATCACTTTTATAGGCATTGAATGTGCTTTTTAGAGTTTAGGATCATTCTTATAAATTACAGTGATAGAAAATGAAGATAAAGGTAGATTATTTTTGGCTTATGCCTACTATTTACAGATGAAAATGATCACATAGATCTGCTTATTCTAGTATGAAACCATTGTTTTCATAAAAGTAAAGGTATTGAAGCAGTTGTTCAATGAACAATGAAGGATGTGCTTCTGCCTCAATCCTAATTAAGTATGCTCAAATGTTTGCAAATGCTTAGTTGTGCAATTTCCTGAATAATTTATAATAAACCAGACATATCTCTGATAAATAATGCTTTCTTTCTTTATGTGTAGTAGCAAGTATTTTTTTAAGAAAAAATTTATGTCTTTTATCTTCTTGGCTATGTGCAAAAAAAAGAGGAAAAATGGGAAAAGAGCCTTTAAAATCAACTGTGATAGACCTACAGTATTTATAATCCAATGCCCAATCACTAAAGAAGATCATAGATACTGCTGGATTTGATTCGAATTGACAAATATGTATTGGCCACCCTTTTTGGAGCAATGTGTTACGTTCTGCAAACAACAGGTTCACTATCTTTAAGTGTAAGGAGACAGGTACAGTACAAATAACCAAGAGACAAAGGGAAGTGTGTTGATCACCATAAGACATTTCCAAAAGACAGTGACAATTCTAAGGAGAAAGACACCATCTGGTTGAGTGAGAACAAGAAAAGATTCATGGAGACGTAGAATTAGAGAGAAATGAGAAGTAGGAACTTCTCAGTGATGCCACATCCTGACATTGGGAACAACATGAACAAAGATGTGAAGATGGGATTGGTGCGTGGTGTTCCTGGGGAATGATTGTCCTGTTGCCTAGAGGAAAAGGGACATAAAAGTGGGGCAGTAGTAGGAAATTAGGATAGAGAGGGAGGTGTGGGCATACTGTGAGTGCTAGTGTGAGGAAATTCTGGTTGATTCAGTAGGCAATGAAAAGCCATTAATGGATTTTGAGTAGGGGAATGATGTTACGGGAGTAGTAATTTAGAAGACAGATATGACAGCAGTGCATAGTGTGTTCTGCAATGAAGACAGATAGGAGTTGGGGAAACTGAATGGGAACCTGTTGTTACAGCCTAGCAGTTAATGAAAGTCTGAACCAGAGTGGGATGAAAAGGAAAGAATCTATAGCTAGGTCTTTCGAAATGCAACAATTTGGGAACATTTCATGTGGAATTCCACAGAGCACATATCTGGATGGTTGTTTTAATTTTTCACTTTGCCCTCAGATATTTGGTACAGACTGACCTGTGCTCTGATTTGGCACAGGTCAATTTCAGCTGTTGAGGACTGCTTTTGTTCTGTGTTAATGGGACCTTCTCACCTTCTCAGGGCCAGGAACATGGATGTGTAGGTAAAGTCAGTTGCTGCTTCTAGTCTGTTTGTCCTGGACACTCATACAGTAAATTTCACTGTGGATTCAGGACCATTTAAAATAGTCTGGTGTTATGAACTGGTTGCCCCAGGAGTCTCAGAGATGCTTCTTAATTACTTTAGAAAAACAGCTAACTGCTCTCCTCACCTGCTATAATGTGGACATTGCATGTTTGCCCTCTGCGTTCAGTTCCCAAATGCACTTCACCTGGTATTCCATCAGGAGCAATTGATATGCCAGAAAATGTATTGCTTTGTTTATTTTTCAAGTATCCCAGTTTCCCAGTTCAGTAAAGAGAATAATCTCTCAGCAAAGAGCATTTCAGTCAGTGATATCATATTATTTATTCATCTATTACATCTTTGAAATATTACAAAGCATTTTAATTATAATAAAACTTCTCACACAAATAACTATAAAACAAGAATCAATGGT
This sequence comes from Rhinolophus sinicus, assembly GCF_036562045.2. NCBI lineage: Eukaryota > Metazoa > Chordata > Mammalia > Chiroptera > Rhinolophidae > Rhinolophus > Rhinolophus sinicus. The sequence goes on from NC_133755.1 coordinate 110,958,116, forward strand.
CAATCATTCTTGGCCTTGATGTTATCTCCCTTTCACCTAATGAAAAGTAAATCTTGTTTTCTTCATTTTAATGAATTAAATAGACATCATAGACTCAAATTCCCGACATTTATGCTTCATGGGGCTTTTGCCACCACACCCGTGACTGTCCACTGTGAGCCCCTTATCTCTAGCTGTGACACTTTTGCTTTGGACTTAATCACTTCCAGTGACCAGTGCATCTGGGATACATTTGGCTGTGTCACTGGGTGCTTTAGGACATTATCATACAACATCATAAAACAAATTATTTTTTTAACGAAAATCCTATGAATTGAGCCTAATAAAATGATGGAGAAAAAAAAAAAAAAAAGGAAGACCCATCTTTTAAAAGTCCATTACACATTTTTTTTATCCTCCACTCAATTACACCCACTAATCAAGTCATATTTTTAATTGAGAGAGGTCTTACAAATATAGAATGATTTTCAGTATTTAAAAGTAGCAGTTATATGTAATTACTAGGTATGGTATCAGGGGGGTACCAGACTTATTGGGGGGATCACCTCGTAAGTTATATAAATGTCTAACCACTAGGCTGTATACCTGAAACTAATATAATACTGAATGTCCACTGTAATTGAAAAATAAAATACACAAATTTTAAATATAAACAATTAAAAAATAGAAGTATCATAATTTTTTCTCATCTTCTTTTAAAACATACCTCCTCTTTAAGTCACCCGATTGACAACTGGGGCGTTTTTCAGTGAAATAGGTTTAAGTATTATAATGTACTTTTCAGAGCAAAAGAGAGTATTATTTATTTATTTATTTATTTATTTATTTATTTATTTATTCATTTTTTTATTTTTTGCCTCGTGGACTATTAGAGCCTACAGGAAGAAACAGGGTCTTGTTCACTCACAGTAGATCCTAAGAGGTGCTTAATAAGTTTACTCAGAGTTGCAGAATGTGCCAAGACTAGAAGCATAAAACTCTTCCCTCAAAGGCCTTTGTAAATAGAAATTCATAGGTTATTTGCAACTGATATTATGATATGGTCATAGCTTTTGTATTTGTCAAACTTGTGTAATTACTAGGATTTTATAAGATAATTTAATGCAGCCTATAAAGCAACAGTAGTTTATCTTTGATATTCCCAAATCTACTCATTCTTTGTTGTTATTCTTACCTTGCAACTTCTCCAACTTCACCTTTTTTTGGGAAGGTATTCAGACTCTGATACACTCAAATGCCATTAAGATATAAATATCACCGAATTCCTCACAATATTTGCATTTTAATCCACTAATTAGATTCAAATGAGTCATAGCTACTTGTGGTATTTGGGGCATCTGCAGGCCAGGAAGTGTGATGGGCAGTCCAACGAGATTTCCTGGAACTTCTGAAATCCTTCCCTTCCGTGCTTGGATCACTGATGAAAATTCAATCTATTAATACATTCCAAAATGTTGTCTATATTGAACAAATAGATGCCCAGTAGGACCCTTTGAAAATAAAGGAGGTTTGTTCTGTGAATCAGTTGCATTTATTTGTATCAGCTTAAAGAGTCAGTTATTTAATTTTTTGTGATGTGAAGACAGTTCAGTTTGAAAAATAAGAATAGAACAGCTACAGGGGGCAAAGTAAAGCCCATGGAGAAGGATCTTTGTGCAATCCCTCTTCTAGCATGCTTCTTCTAGTTCACATTCTCAATCATGCAAGTTCCTAGCTTCCTTTAAATTGTTCTGAAAAATCACCTCCTCTCACAAGTCTGTCCTAGAAATTCAGGGATCCAGGGACTGACTCCATCCCTGTGCTTCTTCAGTACCTTGAGAGCCGTTAGAAGAACACGTAGGAATTTCTCCTGCAACAATCATATCTCCTGTGCTAGGCTCCTCTAGGCTCCAGCTTTGACTCTTCATCTTTGTTCCCAACGACTGGCTGGCCAAATGAATAAATACTAAGTTATTAGAGACTGTAGCCAGCTTCCAATCTGAATTGCAGAGAGTTATTTTAATGTTTGAATCTTGCTACCAAGCAGTGATTAGTGTTCCTTGGATCAACAGTTGAAATCTTTTGACTAACCTTCTCGCCTTCCTGGGTATTGGCCACTTCCTGTGTTCTTACTCAAATATGCACATTTCATGATAGACGTTTCTTAGAACTGTGACTATTTTTACAGTGCTCTGTGGCTTTAGAGAGTGTTAGGTTCCCAGACATATTTAACAACATCTAGACAATGCCAAAGTCTGCCATGCATGCAGCTTAGAAATTATTCAGACAATTTTTTTTACCTGTAGTTAGCTGTCCACTTGGGATTGCTCTTTCAACTATCATCTCATATTTGGGTCTCATCCCAGGCAATATAATGTAATCAATGGTGACTCCACTTTTAAGTCTTCAGCCCAGATGTCTCATCTTGTTTATCCAAGTGCCTCCTTAACATCTCCACATGGATGTCTGATAGGCATCTCCACCTGAACATGGACAAAACCAAATCCCTGGTCATCCCCATCTCCTCATCGCACACCTGCACCTATATAATGTCCTCCAGGTAGGTATCTTGCTGCTTCAGACTCCATCCTTCTAGTCACTCAGACAAAAACAAATATCCTCCCCCCAACAAACAAGCAAATAAACAGCTCCCTCCACACACAAGAAAATCAATCATTTTTGCTCATCTTAACTTTTCTCTTTCTCTCAAAAGCCATTTGCAGTCGATAAGGTATTCCCTTTGTGATATCTCTGTAACCTTCCCACTTCTCACCACTTCCTCCCCTCTCGAGTTGGTAGTTACTGCATTGGCTGCTTACATAATTTTTCTGATTCTGCTCTTGTTTCCTCCAGTCTGTTCTCAATACTAAAGTTTGGTGAACCTTTTAGAACTTTAGTTAGATCATATATCTCCTATTCTAGTGATATCATCAAAATGGTATCAACGTTATTAATAATACCTTCAGTTACTTTGTGTTGATCACTTATGCTGTAACAGAGCCTATGCTGAAAGCCTACATGCCTATTCTCATTTTATCCTCACCACAGTCTCTTTTTATCTCTGCTATCTTACACATGAGAAAACTGAGCTAACACAAGATTAAATAACTCTCTGAAGATCACTCAGATAGTGAGGCGGCGAGCTGTTCTTTGAACGTGAGCATCCAGGTTCCAGAGCACGAACACTAAAAATCTAAGCTCAGGTTTCTCTCCTTTCTTTGTAACTGTTTAACTCTTAACATGGCATATTGTTATAAACAAGATCTATCTACTCATCCATTTTTATCAATGAAAAGAGCCAAAAATAATATGTAATATATTTAGAAGGGTCACTTTGTGTTGAAGTTGTTAGCAGTACACTGAGTAACCACCAAGTATTTCTCTTGACACTTGATGGCCCCAGGAGTGGTTTTGTCTTGCTGCAGCTACCACTAGTAAGTTTTAATGTTGGTCTTGCACCTTAGTCCTTATTGAAACTCCGCTATCAATGTCTTATTTTGAGTTTTTTACCATCACTGTATTTTTAAAATCATTGTTCATTAAGGTGATAAATAAGTATAACTGATGAGTGCTGTTCTAAAAAAAATGCATTAATGGATTCTATTCTTTATGAGAACTAGCAGGAGCTAAAAGGAATGGAATTATTTAGGTATTTAGGTATTTAGGTCAATTGGGAAGTATTCATTTTACTGCATTTTATCAGACTAATAATAATGATGGTCAAAATCATTAAAACCTAAATATTGGCATATAATAAAAATCACTGTTAAAAATGTACAAGAGACACATTTTTGTGGGTGACAAAATTTTTTAAATCACATCTGAATTTTTCCCTGAAGTTTAAGCAAGTATAAATATTATATACGACCCAGTCCTAATAATTCTATTTATTTTCCAGTATTTATTATCATATCCACATCTAAATAACTGTTCAAAGAAACTCATATATAGTAAGATGTAATCCTCTTGCCAAGAACTAAGCACTAATATATTCTCCAGTCCTTATTGTTTTAGCAATGTAAAATTCTATATAATTTATTATTATTTCTATTTAAATTATAATAGTCACACATTGTGAATTTATTGAATGGAAAACAACATAAAATTGACATGATTTTGCACCTTTATATACTTTTAAAACTAGGTTAATTTTTCTTTAGTGTTACCATGAAGGCTTATAAACTTAGCATGATCACTGTTGCACAATTATATAATAGAAACAATTAAAAGTAAATGCTTCCCTTGAGGAACTATTCTTAAATTGAGAGTTACTTTTGCAAAAATGCCAGTTAACCCACCATCCATAATATTATCAAATTCCTCTAACATAGTTAAAAACACATAGACGATTTTTTCCCCGTAGGGTTGGTTTTTTATATACGTTTTCTATTTATTTAGCTTTACTTTTTTTGTACTGATTTAGGCTTGGACATGTTTTTCATATTGTCCTGTATTTTCAATGACACACCATTGTGGACCACTAGAGTGTAGTGATTAGATGAGCTTTAGAGACATAAAGATTTGAGCTGAAAGGCTGGCCTGATACTTACCATATTTTGCCCTGTATAATGCACACTTTTTTTGCCCAAATTTGTGAGGGAAAAATATGGATGCACATTATACATGGGTAGTACTAATTCTGTATCTATATAGATGTTTTTAATTCTTATGCTTATGAGTTAAAAGTGTAACTCTAGAAATCAATAATGATATCCTTATGCAAAATAATACTCTGGAATACAATAATCGGTTTTGTTGAATTTATGACAGTTGCAACGGCGAAGAGTTCTTGTCCTTCTATGATGCATAAATATCGTGAATTTGTTACTGGTACATAAAATTTCTTGTACCTTGTATGTGTTCTTGTGTTTTGTAATTATTTGTTATGTAAAATTTCTTGTACGATACTATGTTAAAAAATAAATGCTAAAAATTCCTTTATATACAAAAAACAAGTACCTCAATGTAAAGAAATAAAAATTTGAATTAAAAAAATAAAATGAAGGATGTTTTTCCCTGAAAGTTTGGGCCAAAAACATGGGTGTGCATTAGACATGGGAGCACATTATACACAGCAAAATATGGTAACTAGTTTTGTTGGCTTTGTTATTGGTTAATTTATCGAACCTTCCTAAGGGTGTTTTTCATGGGTTCATGTATGTAAAGCATTTAGCATACTGTTTGGCACATAATCAGATATTTTTCTGGATTTATAGAATCTTATCATGGGTTAAAATAAGCTTAACGAGATGAAGGATGGACTGCTCCTAAATTGTTTACTTATTTTTAACCATTATAGCACCTAATATAGTAGAGAGGGCTGCATTCAAAATGTGTACAAGTGATACAGGGACCCATGCTCGTGATTCCCTACATATTCAATTGTTTATCGTTTGATGTTTGTTTAATGTTTTTTTCCTTCTTCTAAACTCTATTTGACATGATCTTTCTTCCTGTTTCTCTTCTTATCTGATGCATAATTGTTCACCTATTTTGAAAGCAGTATTTATTATACTTCTTTTACTCTCAGTACATTTATATCCTGAACCTTATGGTGCAGCTGAGAATTATATTACCATATAAGCATATTTACTTTTACTGTTTAGTATTTTTTAAAGATTAAAAGTACTACACATGAAGAATAAGTATTTATATTCTAGGAATAAGAGGAAAAGAAAATAAAATTTTGTCCTTTCTTTCTGTAGTAAAATACCTATAGTTAGTTTCCATTTTATTCTTTTCAGCCATTCAATAAGTGTGGTAGTGATGTGAAGACATAAATAAGTTTTGTGTGGAATTTTTCACTTATTGAAAAGCAGATATGAAGGAAATGAAAATAAAACCACAATTAGATACAACTACGCACCTATTAGAATGGCCAAAATCTGTACCACTGACAACAGTAAATGCTGACAAGGACATGGAGCAACAGGAACTCTCATACATTGTTTTTGGGAATGCAAATTGATATAGACACTTGGAAAGACAGTTTGGAAGTTTCGTGCACAACTAGATATATTCTTAGCCATACAATCCAACAGTTGTGCTCCTTGGTATATACCCAAAGGAGTTGAAAACTTGTGTCCACACACAAAACATAAATCTTATCTATAGCGGCTTTAATAATTGCCCAAAACAGGAAGCAACTAAGATGCCTTTCAGTAGGTGAATGGAAAAACACACTGTGGTACATCCAGACAGTGGAGTATTATTCAGTGCTTTAAAAGAAATGAGCTATTAAGCCATGGAAAGACATAGAGGAAGCTTAAATACATGTTAACGAGTGAAAGAAGCCAATCTGGAAAAGGCTATATACTGTATGATTCCAACTATGTGACATTCTGGCAAATGCAAAACCAAGGAGACAGTAAAAACATCAGTGATTGTCAGGGATTGGGTGGTAGGGATAGATAGGTAAAGCACAGAGGACGTAAGGGGCAGTGAAAATGCTCTGTATGATAATTATGAATACATGCCATTATACTTTTGTTCAAACCCACAAAATGTACAATACCAGGAGTCAATCCTAAGGTAAACTATGAACTTTGGGTGATTATGATCTGCCAATGTAGGTAATTCCTTGGTAAAAAATGTACCGTTCTGGTGAGCGTTATTGATAATGAGGGAGTCTATACATATGTGGGGGCAGGGGTATGTGAGAAATCTCTGTACCTACTTCTTGATTTTGCTGTGAATATAAAACTGCTCTAAAAAAAAAAATTCTTGAAAGAAAAAAGCAGATGTGGAGCAGCTACTAGATAGATAACATTACACTATGCCCATGAGAGATAAAAAGAAATTAAAAACTAAATAATATTTACAAGTAATCAAACTGAAACAAGTAACTGATCAAAAACTTGGGTGGCCTCATGGAAAAGAACATTTTTTTATATACCTGAAGGTATATATATTTTTTTACCTCTAGAAAGGGCTTATGGTGTCATTTAGCAAATAAAATTTTGGGAAACTTAAGAACTGACTTATCTTTATCCTTTTAGAAGATTGCTTTTTTGTTGTTATTGTTTTGTTTAAATAACCCTAATTATTGGTAAAAGAAAAATAAAGAAAGCTATTTTTACAGCTATAACCTATAAATATGATGATCTGGAATAATTGCCAAACTTCCTGTGAACATAAAGGCATAGAGAGTGATACTGGTGAGTTCTGTGCCGCTTTTGTAAAAACCTGCCAAGAGGAAATATTTTAAAGGTCTTCCAGAAAACTCATGCATGGTGCAATAGTAGTTCCCTGATCATTAAAATAGTCATGTTTTCAAGGAGGCTTAAAGTTTCATTTCATTAAGATTTGTCAAGGATGTGAAGATCATAATCATAGTTGATGTTTAGTATAATTTATTTCTTAAGGGATATCCTTTAGGGTCAGTTGTTTCAAAATATTTTATGTAGTAAGTGTGGTAGGATGTGATGACATAAATAACTTCTGTGTGGAATGTTTATAAATGAGTGCACTACTTATAAGTGAGAACACTGAGCTGTACTGAGGTTTACCTCTCTGAGCCCTGTCCCCATTCCTCTATTCTCACTCCCACTCCACGTTCCATGGTTTCCAATCTACCCTCCTGTGGCTGTCCCCTTATCTGCAGGGGCTGTTCCAAGCATGGAGATGACTTTGACCCCCACACAGAAAGTAGAAGGCAGAGAGGTGAGGACAATTTTAATGTGGCAAATCCATGGCACCTTCAACATGGGACCAGACAACACTGCTGACTTTAGTTCAAGCTTCACTTGTCCCACCCACTTCTTTTTAGCACTGTTCTGCCTCCCCAGGGGGTATTCTACGGTCAGGTAATTGCAGGGCCCCTGAATATCAACAACAGAAAAATGATGTAGTTTCTCTAAGGAATCTCACAACTCGTTTTGAATTCACTCTCTGGACACCTCTCCGGTTTCACAAGAACTGAGAGCAGCCTCATCAGAGGTCTGACTTTCCTTGTTTCCGTCACGTCCCAAAAGTGGAATAAGAAGAAAGCCTCATGAGTGATCACCATCCCTGATGTGGTGTAAGAAGGGCAAGCAAGGGAATGATAAGGAAAGGCCCTGTGGGAAATATTGCTGTGGTTGCAGAGAGCAGTGATTCCTGCTATTCGGGAAGCAGTTGTTCTTTGAAGGTGTCACGTGAGGCCTGGATTAGGAAGCCTTAAAAGTACATAAAAATTAATTTTAAGCTTGTCCCATATTATATTGTGTGTAGCTGGCATAAGAGAACCAAACATATTTTGGTCTGCTATCTGACACTCCAGAACTCATGGGAGACCATTTCTGAGGTGGGAAAAAAAATGACAAAATATCTTACATTTTCCAAGGGTATATACTAGAGGCAAATTTACCACAAAATGAATGAACCTTAAGTTTCACCATCCCTCACTTGCACAACCCCTTCCAAGGCTCTGATTTTAATTTCCCAATTTTATAGTTGTGATTTTGTATTTTTTTCTCAAAGATACATCTACCTTTGCATATACCTATGGTTCTGTGATAAATTCGACCTAGTTGTAATGTAACTCTAGTCCAATCTGAAGGAATTTGTTGAACAGTATAACATAATTCTACAACACTCAGAATTATTGTACTGAAATGTAATGAAGCCTGGGATTACCTAGACCAGTGTTTCTTCAGGGCTACTTCCTAGTAGGTTGAGCGCACTGACTGCCTGCTCCAGTATCCTTGACCATCTGCGATGCTGACTAAGACTAGGAGTGAGTACTATGAAAATATACCCCCTCTGCCCTTAGATGCTGCCCAACATTAAGTTCTTAGGATGTCACACTTCTGTAAAATTGAAGGGAATTTTCTTAATGTTCAGATTTTGGTTATCCTTACATCCTTATGATATAAGCCACAAACAAATCTGAAATTGGCCTAAAAGTCAAAAAGATCTCAAATATAAATTCAAATGAAGAAATTAAGGTTTCAAGAAGCAACCTAAGTCTAATACTTTGCCACTAAAGTACAGTGATTTTAAAATGCATACTTCAGTCCTAAAATAAGATTTTCTTTCAAAGGCACATCTTTTTCAAATTTTATGGGGTGAAATAGAAAATGTATGCTATAAAAAAACGGTTTTTGTTAATTAAACACAATTTTAGTAAATATCTGGAAAGCTACATGAGAAGCAAGGAGAATAAATTAAACTCATGAAATGACAGGCTGAGAAAATAATATGATCAATGCTTGATTTAAGGCCATGACTCAAAGGAAATTTATGGGAATAATGTGAATTAAATAAATAATAATAAATGAGGATTGTTATTTAAAACTCTTACTGTCACTCTTACTATTAAATCTGTTTGTCATTAATCTCATAAATCTCCCATGTTTTAGCAAAAAACATGAAGTAGTTAGCTACATAGATATCAGAAAGACAGACTGTGGTTTACTATATGCAGATATATTTTAGAATAAAAGCATTATTTTTGATAATAAAGCTTTGTTAAATATAGAATTAAATCTTGCTTATAAATAAAAATGCTCTCCTTTCACAAGGTAGCATTCATATATTATTTGTGACAACAATTAAAATTTTTGATTTTTAAGACTGTAATTTGTGGACAGAATCCACTTATATAGTATGATGTCTAAAAATTTCCAGAGTCCAAAACTCTATTATCGTCATTTAAATTCACCCAAGAAATGACATGACTTTCTGGAAAGAGAATCAGTAGCATCCTGGTAAGGCATTAATTAACTCAGTATGGATTATTCATATTATAGTTGGCTGTTACATGAGAAACCACTCTCAGAATCAGGACTCGTATGCACTCGTTAGAAGCTTGGTAACTCTGTCCAAAGCACACAAGCCACTTCCTTTCCATATAATTATATTTTTCATGGATAGCCCACCTTTTCAAATTTCTGCTTGTTTACCCCCCATTGGTGCAAATGATCAAGAGCTGCCTGTGTGAGGGTGGTTACAGTAAACCAGAAGGTATATACTACAACCCTGTTGTCCTTGAGGTAATAGCCCCAGAGGCTATACTTACCACAGGTGTATATTACAGTGGGGACTGTTTCTCAACTTGGTTGGAATTGTCTTCAGTCACTTAATAAACCACATAAGAATTTCAGCCACTATTTGGCTTCCGCTCATGAATGAAATCCCAAACCTGTCACCCTGCTTCCTCACTACTCTTGGCTCCTACTGGCTTCATCTTTGTTTCTATAACCAAAAGGAAATCATTCCAAAGTAGGAGTTCCATAGGTGGGTTCACATGTGGGAGTGCAATAGGAACAATTTCAAGGCTTCTCTGTATGATTGTACCTTAGCCATGAGCATCCAAGACTGGAATCCTCAAGGATTTGGTGAAAAAAAGAATTAAATATCATTCATTTTTCAGAAGCTAATACAATAAAAAAATAGAGCCTTATATCATATTATAAAGGCCTGTAATGTCATTATAAAAAATTCCAACTCTAAACTTGTGTTTATTTTAGCAGTCTATAAAAGGAATATAATAAAAGGATTAAATTTACATTTTGATTTGTATCCCAAGTTTTATCCCAACTTCTTGATGTTATCAATGAGGATTGATGTCATAAAACTTAATCATTTAAAAATGAAACAGGATTTAATATTTTTTCACCAAATGTAATAGGCTGATAAGCGATTTACCCCTATTGTGAACTGATATAGATCTGTAAGTTTGAATCTTATTTATGCCCTTAAAAATTCTTTGATTTCTTTTGGAATAACTTAAAGTATTGAAATTATAAATGTGTATAGGAAAAGATTCAAAATATAAAATATACTGGAAGGTAATCTGAAGTATAGATTTATTAAATGTTAACATGAAAACATGAGAAATATTTTAGTAATTCACTACAATGACTTCCTCATAATTATTTTATCATGGACATTTATATTTTAAAACTTTTAAAGTGCACTATTATAAAATTCACAATAAAGTATAGCAGAAACTTTATGAGGTATAGTCATAATGGTGAACTAACTGCTAGAGTTTCAACTAATCATACAGTTTAGAGGTTATTGTTTCCATCTTTCACAATTATATGTTCCATTATTTATAGATACACTGCAATAAACTTTCCTAAAATACTAGCTAAGATAAATCACCAAATAAATCAATTAATAAAAATTTTAAAAGATGTATGCTACTACATTCTCAAATATTCATTAAGAAATTAATGACATGCTGATTTTTTTATAGATGTGAAAAACAGTTTCTGATAAGAAATATCTAATGCCTATTGTCCCCCATTTCCCTCTCCTCCTACACCTATTTTCAATTGCCTTTATAACAAGCCTTCAAGCTAGCTCAGCTCAAAAATTGGATCCCACTATAAAAGGAGGAGAAAATGAGGGTGATGGGCTTGATCTATCAAATCAAAGCAGCCATCAAAGCTACTTATGCCTAATATCTGTCCCTGCTCTGCGTTTGGATGCCATGAGCCTCCTATTGTGCCTGTATTGATCCCTTAGACTCTTATTTGGCCTTCACCCCTTATCTCAATATGCAGGGAAGTCAAGGCTTTTGCATTTTGTTTCTCTAGAGAGGGCTGCAGTTAATCAGTTTGTTTTGAAAGTTGACAGTTCAAAAAACATATGGAAAATAAAAAAGCAACATTAGGTAAACACCATAGAAATCACTGTTGCTAGCAAGAGCTGACAAAGGATGCTAAAATGAGTAGAAGAAACCTAGAGGAAAAATAAGATATTTGCATAGTCTCAAAGTGCCACCCCACCCCCCCGTCAGATATTTATTCATTATAAGGAAAAAATAGTTACTTTATATTGGAGAAAGACAGAAGACACCACTTTAACCAAACGATCATGGTTAGCATCACCAATAAAAAGATACATCTATGTCATTTTTCCAAATATGTTGGTAACAGGACATATTAAAATCACATATCCCTATATAATGGTATTTATGTTAATAATACATAACCTCAATTTAATAATAGGAAAAACCCAACTTGAGGAATATTCTACAAAATAATTGACCAGTAATGTTCAAGTTTTACGGTCATGAAAGGAAAGGAAGGAAAAACTGTCACACATTAGAGGAGACTGAAGAGAGATGATAGGTAAATACAATGTGGGATTTTGGTTTGGACTCTGAAACAGAATAAAGACATTGGTGGAAAAAATGGTATAACTGAAAACAAAAACAAACAAACAAAAAACCCCAAACAACTACAGTTTAGCTTACAATGATGTAATAATGGTAATTTCTCGGTTTTGATAAATGTGGCCATTTGGGGAGGCTGGGTGGGTGTAAAAAAAAATTCAGTTAAGTAAATCTGAAGATCTAATTGGCTTTATTTAGTAATTCATGAATCAGCAGCATCCCATCTGACAAATAGAAAGGAGCTGTACAAAATGGAAGGTTTTTATAGGCAGAAGGGGCAGAAAAAAGAAAGTTTCTAACAAAGAGTGGATTATTTCAGGCTAAGTCACCTTCCTTTGGGGAAGAGTGGCGGTGTATCAAGCAGATTACTTTACTAGTGCTGACCAGATAATTCCAGATTGACTGGTTAAAAGACCCATTCCTGGGACCCGCTGAAACTGCAAGTAAGTCTTGGTTTGCTAATGTGGGACTTAGTACAAGTGACTATATTTGGGGCCTGTTGTTTCTTTTTTAACGAGGGTATAATAGGACCTCTCTGTACTATTTTTGCCTCTCTTTGGTAAGTGTAGAATGAATTCAAGATTTAAAAAGTTGTTTTTAAAAAAGGAAACTTGACAGTCAATTGTATTGACTAAACACGATTGCTGAGCACCCACTATGTGCCAAGCACTGCAGAGGATATGATGAGGAGTAAACACAGCTTCTTCCCTCAAAGAATTTATAGTTTGGTGAGAGCAATAGTATAAATTAAGCCAGTGGCAGGAGAGCTGACAAAAGAGGCATAAATAACCTCTTGTTCGGGCTGTATATGTGTGTGTGTGTGTGTGTGTGTGTGTGTGTTGTTCATAATAGGTTTAGAAAAGCTTTGTGTGAGTATAACATGGTAGAACTTGAGGACTAGATTGAACTTTGACAGAAGACAGAGAAGAGTTCCAGGCAGAGATCAGCATAAAGGAAGGCAAGAAAATGAGGGTGTTTGGGACTAATACCTAGGTGGCCCAGTTTGTCAAAGCATGGACCATTATTTGTGTGCTACTCCAAGTGGTTAGTGGATGTCTTAGTGAGCTCAGGCTGCCATAACCAAATAATATGGCTCAAACCATGAAACTGTATTTTCTAACAGTTCTGGGGGCTGGAAGTTCCAGATGAAGGTGCTGGCTGATTCCGTTTCTGGTGAGAACTTTCTTCCTGAGTTGGAGATGGCTGTCTTCTTGCTGTGACCTCACATGACTGAGAGTGTCCTTATCTTTTATAAGGACATTAATCCTATCAGACCAGGACCCTACCCTTATGAACTCATTCAACTTTAAAGTCCCAAGTGCAATCACATGGGGTTGGGGCTTCTACATATGGATTTGTGGAGGACAGAAACATTCAGTCCATAATATTCTACCCCTGATTCCCCAAAATCCATGTTCTTCTCTTATACAAAATACATTCATTTCATCCCAATACTCTTAAAAGCCATAACTTGATCCGGTACCAACTCTACAGTCTAAAGTCCAAAGTCTTATCTATGTATCATCATAATCAGATATGGGTAAGTCTCCAAGTACAGTTCATCCTGAGACAAAATTCCTCTCCCACTATAAACCAGTGAAACAAGAATACAATGGTGGAACAGGCCTAGGATAGACATTCTCATTCCAAAAGAGAGAAATAGGAAAGAAGGAAGGATGACAGACAGATCCTAAGCAATCCAAACCCCAGTGAGGCAAATTCCATAAAATTTTAAAGCTAGAGAATAATCCTCTTGGCTTGCTATCCCACCTTCCAGGCCTACTGGGGTGGCACCCTTTCCCCTTTGGCTGGATAGGGTGTACCCACTCCTTCACCTGTGGGTAGTGACCCTGTCCCCTCAGCTCCATAAAGAGGCACCAGGCCTCTGAAACCCAGAGGTTGCCCCTGGGCTTGTAGTGGGAGTGGTAGCCCTAATCATCTCAATTGCCTTAGGGGTCAGTCTTCTCTTTTGTTGAAGAATAACCCCTGCTCCCTGCTGAATAGCTCCTTCTTCTGTTCCAATAAGTCTAACAGCCTTTTTTTCTCTGTCCACCTTAATTCAAACTGGCAGTGTCTCTGCTGGTATAACCCCATTCCTGGCTTCTGCTAAAATGGCTGATTAAATCCTTGAGTGGAACCCATAATCTCTTTATCAAATAATTGTTCATCCACACCTTTTGTGTTCTCTTCAGCACAAGCTCTCTCTCTCTCTCTCTCTCTCTCTCTCTCTCTCTCTCTCTCTCTCTCCCTCTCTCCCCCCCCTCCCTCTCCCTCTCCCTCTCCCTCCCTCCCTCCCTCTCACCCTCCTTTCCTGTCTCATTTTGGAATATGGATAGACTGAGAATTTTCCAAATCTCCATTTTCCATTTGCTTCACAAGTCCTTCCTCAATTCATCTTTCTCATCTCATATTTTGCTGTAAGTGGTAAGGAGGATCCAAGCCATACCATCAATTCTTTGATTAGAAATCTCTTCTGCTAAATATCCATTTTTATCTTATCACAAACTCTCCCTTCCACAAAATATGAGGCCACAATTTAGCCATGTTCTTTGCCACTTTATAGTAAGGATTGCCTTTTCTCCCATTTCCAATAACGTGGTCCTCATTTCTGTCTGAGATCTCACCAGAATAGCTTTTAACATCCATATTTCATAAACATTTTGTTTATGATAATTTATGTATTCTCTATGAAGATGGAAGCTTTCTTTCCAGCTTTCCTTTTGTTCTGAGCTCTCACCAGACTTGTCTTTAAATCCATAGTTGTTGTTGTGCGGGACAGCCTGCGGGGTTTCTGCTCCCGCTCCCTGCACAAGAACACAGGTGTCTTGCGGGGCAGCCTGCGGCGTCTCTACTCCCGCTCCCCACATAAGAACACAGGATATGGTGAGGCCAAAAAGGAAAACCCATGGAGCCATAAGTAGGGGAGTCATATCACTATATTCTCGCTGGCGGCATCCGCCTCTCTGCAATCCGCTCTTGCTAGCTCAGCCACCATCTTCCTGCTAGCCCCCCATTTTCTGCTAGCATAGCCACAGCAGTTATATTAGTGGCCAATGGCTCACTGGTTACAGCTGACGGCCAACTAGCCACAGCTGATGGCCATCCAATCACAGTTGATGGTTATTTACTACCTGAGCACCTTTCTTTGTGAGGCCGAGGGCCTGGAAACTGCTTTCTGGGGCTCTGTCCCCACAGTTGTATAACAGTTCATTCGTGGCAATCTTGACTTTTTCTAGCATGTACCTCATAACTCTTCCAGCGTCTACCTATCACCCAGTTACAAAGCCATTTCTACATTTTTAGGTACTTGTTACATCAGCACTCCACAGCACTCCAAAATCTCTTAACTTTAATTTCTTCCATAAAGACCTTATCTCCAAATACAATCACATTAGGGGTGTGACTAGGGGCTTCAACATATGAATTTTAAGGGGATACGACATTCAGTGAACAATCAGAGGGAAAGGAATAGGGAGACTGTTGAGTTTCAAAGGGAGTCTGCAATCAGGGCTTTCAGGGAGGGCTATGGTGAAGGCTTAGATTTGTTTGTTGTCAGAATAGACAGAAGGGTTTCCCATAGTGTACTCAGGTTGTCTTCCACCTGACCTCCAAATCACATGCCTTTGTGTTTTTGGGTTTTGTTTTCTAGAAAGTCAAGATAATGACAGTGAATGCATTTTTATTCATTACTTTAAAATTGCGCCGCCTCATGGGTTTAAGTTTTCTAATATTTATATTAGAAATAGCATCAATTTTATACAATATGTAGTAATTTCACCTTTATGCATAATAAAGTATACTAGGATTAGCAAAGTAACCATGACAACAGGTTTCCTTACAACTCAGTCCATGATAGCAGAGCACATGGGCATGCTGCTTCTTAGCAGGAAATATTTGTTTATGGTGATGATGTAGGATATTTTCTTTGTGCCTGGATCGTGTCTCATGAAACTGAAGAATGGAAGCATGGATCAAGGAGAGGTGAGGAGTTTTAAAAGAGGATAGTTTATTAAAAGTAAAGAGTAAAAAGTTGCAGCTTTCGGAATGAGAGGAGGTCCTGACCGGGTTGCCCAGTGATTGAGGCAAAAGTTCTTACTTTTATACCTTCCCTTGCCTGCTTGTGGCAGGGGCCTGGCGACTTCTAATGGAATTATCTATCAGGTTTGTCCTGTTTGCCCACCCTAAAGGGATTAACGAACCCATCCCTATCTATCAGATCTGCTCCTTTGTCCAGCCAAAAGGGGTTTAGGAGATAATTTATTAACCTCAAGCTGCATTCTCATAGCTTTGTCCTGGAGTGAAGGAGACATTCCAGAACCTGGAGTTTCAGGAGATGGCCGCCTTTTCTTTATTTCACCAGGGACCTCCCTGTTTACCTAATAACATGCTAACTAACCTGTCTCAGTGATAAAAGTGAACTGGCATCTTAAGATGATTAACCGTAGATCTGGGAGGACTATGGGCGGAGCTGGGCCCCTTGTTAACTCTCTAGTTCTGACTTCCTGTTAAACTTCCAGGTAACTTCCAGGGGGAGGGATTTATTTATCGAGAGAGGCCATCTCAAGGAGGCTCTCTTCTTTTTGCATGTGTGCGGCCGTTTGGAGCACCAGCCTGAGGTGTGCATTCACACACTGTGGGGGGGTCTTGTTTTTTTTTCTTTTCCCCAATAAACAACTCTTTTGGTGGATTTTCTGGAGAGTTATTTTGGCCAGTTGACAGTGGTGATACCATCTTTTCCCGAAAATAAGACCTAGCCAGACAATCAGCTCTAATGCATCTTTTAGAGCAAAAATTAATTTAAGACCCACTCTTATTTTACTATAAGACCCGGTCTTATATAACATGATATAACATAATAAGACCGGGTCTTATATTAATTTTTACTCCAAAAGATGCATTAGAGCTGATTGTCCGGCTAGGTCTTATTTTCGGGGATACATAGTATATGTGTATAGATATAGATGCATACATATATAATTATATACAGTAGAAAAATTGTATATGAGTGTATGTACACATATATTAACAATATTTTTAACAGAAGAAAGAAAAAGATCTACTCAGAATGTCTGATAAGCTTTGGCATGAATAGGCAACCTAGTATTTTTAAAAATAAAAAAGATAAATGTTTTGGTGTCATAAGTCCCAAGTTGTAGTTTAGCTCTTGGCTGTGCGTTCTTTGGAAGGGACAACATCCCGCAGCTTCAGTTTCCTCCTCTGAGGAAAATGGGAGCCATAGTCGCTGCCAGACCTACCTTGCAGACTTGTCAAAATCAGCAGACATGCCCACAAAAGAACTTTGTAAAGTATTACATGATTTCACTCATTATTTCACTACTATAATAGTGATTCTTTTCTTCCAGTTATCGATTTCACATTTCATATTTAAAGGTGATAGTAAAAATCTAGAGATGTCAGTATTACAGTAAAAAATGATAGAAGGAAGAAAAAGCACTTACTTTTTTTAAAGGTTAAATGATTTGTAAAGATGGTGTATGAGGAAGAGAAGGCCAGTAGATAATCCAATAATTGCCTTCAAGCCCATGAAAACCATTCCAGAGTTAATAACGATGAGCAGAATGGGAAAGTTCAGCATGAGTTATTTAGGCTAATTAAACAAAATAACTTTGCAGTAGTGAGAGTCACTGTGAAATAGAATTGGCTTCAGGGGAGGTTGTGGAATCCTGTTTGTGGCAGCTGTCCCATTGGCTGGGGATGATTGACTTCCAGCCTTGCCTTGGACGCAGGCTCCAGAGACCTTGATGTGAGCTTTGTGCTCTGTGCTTGCATATAAACCCAAGGTGCTGTGCTAGTGAGTAAGGGAACTTCTTATTGTCCTGGTAATGATTGTTTACCTACAGAAAAAATAAACGAACAACGGAAAGTCACACACTGGATACACAATGCATTTTTCCTCCTTAAAAACTAAAATGTTCCACTTTTATTTTAAAATATTGGAAATAAATTTTAATGAGTATAGTAAATATTAACATATACTTCTTTCCAAGTTTATATTTATTTAAAGTGACTGTGTAGAGGGAGAACACAAGAAAAACAAGTGGAGGAGGAAGAGAGGGGAGAAAGAAAGGAGACTGGGTTGGAGGGATGCGGACAATGAGGGTGATGCATTGAAGAAGAGAGGTGGAGGTGGAGAGGAAAGAGGAGGCAGGAGGATGTGGAGTGAGGGTGTCCTAGATTTAGTAAAGGGCACACCCTGCTGTTCATTTAGTCTGTGGAAATCGGCATTGTTATAGCCTATATTTTCTGCCTTTGGAAGCTAGTTACTGATTAACGACTTCATCCAGATTTTCAACCCTCTGATTCCTTTACTTTGGTGCAATAACTTGAGAGGTCCACAGCGTGGACATTGGAAGTTATTTTCTAGGCTGCTGTAACAGTGACAATGCAGTTTCAAACCAAATGTTTGCAAATCAGAAATTCCCCATTCAGCTATATGAAGAGGTTAACAGGAATTAGCCTTTTATGTCTAGAATTCCAACCAATCTTAGTACAATATGTTACACTACAAGCATTAACAAATTATTTATTTTATTTTAATGAAACATTATCTTATAGGCTAACTTTGAAAACTGAAACTATGCAATGAATAATACGTATCACTCCAGATCCTTTTTGCAAATGGGGGAAGGATATATATCTATCGTTTTATCTATATCTCTATCTATCTATCTATCTATCTATCTATCTATCTATCTATCTATCTATCTTTCTAACGTCTATCTCCAGTGTTTTATTTTTTAGGAGAAATTATTTTTTACTTTCTCAAAGCCTTGATAATAATTAGAGTTAAATTTATTAACTAAATGGGTTGGAGGATGGATTCAAGAGAAGCTAAATGGACAGAAGTTCTTAAAAAGTTTGGGAGTAGGTGTGGCAAATTGTCTTCTGGCAAGCTAAGTAAAGCTTTGCTATCAACTCATTTTGATCCTCTGCTTCATAGAATAACTCGGTTTTATTTTTCAGGGAGCAAATATGTATGTGAGCATAACTGTATGAATGCTACTCGATCTTTTATTTTAAGTAATGTAATAATTACATAAAGACTTTTATAGAAAGTTTTTGCTAATTTGTACTTTACATTTTTCATTTTGTAAGGCACTGTAGTTGTCTTTTAAAAAATCTAGTAATAAATTTTTGTTTTGCTGAGGTGTTCCTAAGACAAAAACAAACAAACCTTCTCTATTTATATTCCCCAGAAGACATTATATGTTGGGACTAGGGGAATCACTTGATTTTTAAAAATTGAATGTCCAAAGCACTCTTACAGACACATAAGACTTAGTCATGAACTTATTTGTTAAGTTACTGAATTAGTTATACTTTCTAGCCAAGGGCTTTCCAAAAAATTAGAAAATTATCATCTATTGCAAATAAAAGTTTAATTCCAAGGGAGAATTAGAAAAAGAGGTCTAAATTATATTAATTTATTTTGTGATTGAAATATTTAAGTTAAAACATTGTGCTTTTGAATCTGTTGTAGAAAGCCAATCTTTGTCTATGAGTCACTGATTTCAATTTTTGTTTCTGGCTCTAGTGTCTGCTCCCACTTTGTCCTGCAGCATTGCGTCTGACACAGACAGACAGCTATCTGAGATTAACTATCAGTGATTAAGACTGAATGACTAGACAATAGTGAGAACTGCCACTGAGATAGTCATTGTGGTCTTTCCTGGCATACTTCTGAAGGTGTGTGTCACAGTTCTCCAGAATGACTTGTAGTGAAACTCTGCCTTTGTGCAATTTATCTCCCTTATTTCACTATAGATTCTTATAAAGTAAGCCTTAGGGTTTTATATTCTTGTGGCCTTATACTATTAATTTTTAGAGTGGTGATTTTATGAGATGGGAGCTGTGGCTTAGAAGAATCGATCTATTTCAGAATTGAGGGAATAAATTGCTAGACGTTTTAACCGAGTTTACTGGGACAGTCTTTCCATTGTTTTTAAAATATATGCAGCCTGAGCCTCTTGTTGATTTTGAATGTGTGTATTATTCCTTTTGTAACTGTTTAAATAAATTCAGAACATCATATCTTTGGAGCTACTATTATTGGATCTGATTTCATTAACTCTTACAAAGACCTTCTGACTTTTGAGGTTACTGATGGGAGGAGACTAACCTGCCATGATCTATAGTACATCCTGTTTAGTGCTCCATGGAAAGGGCTGACTATTCTGTATTCTTCTCTTGAATACAAAGACAACTCCTAGCATGTGAACTAGGAACAGGAAAAGTACATGGGGATGCAGTGCATCCAAATGAATGGACATTTCTCTCTCTCTCTTTTCCTGGATTGTTTAAATATTGTTTTTCTGTCTTGTGAAGTAATAGAATAAAAGTCCCATTATAAAGTATTTCACTCTTATTATAAACTCAATTATACCGAATCAGAGCATGCTCAGGGATGACATAGAAGAGACAGCATATTTCTGTTGTGTGGTAAGTCTAAGCAGAAGCAGGTTGTATCCGTGTCCCTAGTTTTTAAAGTGAATTTCTGGCATAAGCATCTCCAACTTTCCGAGATTGAAAAAGAATATAAAAATTTCTGTGTGGAAATGATAGAAAACAAGAGTTTGGTAATTAGGAAGAAATCTTACTATTTGTTTCTTCATATTGCCGTTTTGACATTAATTGACCAGGATGACTTTTTAAAAATGCTGTTACTTACTTTTTCATTAATATCATTTTTACATCTTACTGTAAATTTCACATTCTCTTTGAAATCTGGGTGAAATCTTTGTGTGCTATTTTTTTTCTGATTGCTTATTAAAATGCTGAGTTCTAAACCACTTTATGTGGAGATGAAATTGATGTATTTAGATCTTTCACTTTGTTTTCATTCAAAAGCCAGATATGGAATAACATAGGACTGACTAAATGGTAGGAGTTCTTGCCAGCCTAAGTCTGAAGCAGCATTTTTGGATAACAGGCAGTGTTCAGGTGTTGGATACAATAGCTTTTTTGATGAGTACTTTAATTTTCAGCTATGTTTTTGGCTTGGTGTGTGTGTGTGTGTGTGTGTGTGTGTGTGTGTGTGTGTGTGTGTGTGTGTTTCCATAACAGGCTTTGAAAATTTTAAGGCTTATCTTCTTAAATTAGTTCAGTAATTGTAGTCTTAGTTGATTTTGTCTTCCTAACAAGGAGACAGTCACAACCTGGCTCACAGGATCAAATGCTCACTACACCACATTCATCTCTGAAGCCTCCACTGCCCTGCCCCTTGGCTGGGACATGTCACAAGCCAGTTTGAGGTTACTCACATCAGAACCAGCAGTAACTGGTGAGCACTCCAGGCTTCTCAGGGGCCGCCCCCCAGAAACACCAGCTCCAGCCTTTAGGTTTACGATTCTCTCAAGGAAACGGTGCAGGTGGGAGTTTCCAGGCAATTTGGGAAGCTCCAGAATAGGAATGCTTATATTAAGATGACAGAATTTTTTGTTGTTGTTTTGTTTTGTTTTGTAGAAGGGAGGGATCTTGTAAAGATTACCATCACTATTCACCGTACCATGAACTTTTCTCAGCTACTTAAATTTATCTTGAAATGTGACTATCGTTCCAAAGGATAAGTGTATCTGGCATAAATATTTTATTGATGCTTGCCTTGCCTTTATTAAACATTTCCTTGTAATTAAAGAACTTGCCTATTTTTTGTTCTGAATACATGTTTCAGGGTAAGGTTTTAAGGTTTAGGTAAGAAAGCTTGTTTTAACCTGTAGCTGTGACACCCAGCACAATGCTAGGGAATTCAATTGAATGAGAAATTCATTCTGGGCACATATCATGTTCACAACATAGTGAGAACCTAAGAATTCCTTATAGACTAGATGCAAGGCTACCAAACTGTAAATCAAATATCAACATGCAAAGTTGAGTGAGCAGCCTTGTTTGCTTCTTTTCATTTTTCATGACATTGATGGATACCACATGTCTTTTGTAGGTGATTTTTTGGGGGGCTGGTTAGTAATTACTGCCACTATTGTCTGTGATATGGTGGTGCTCAGATAGTAGCTGTTCTGCTTATAATCAAATGAACAAGATATTATGGTTGGCTTTGTTTATGGAAAAAAAGACATTTTATGAAATTGTGGTTAGAGGGCTGTTAGCAAAAAAGGATGAGTGGTTTTTCGGAATTATAATTTGGATTTTTGAAGGAAAAAAAGAAAAGTGTCTCACTGTAGGACTAAATTGCTTTGTGTCATTGCTTTTCTAGCTGAAATCAGTATGGGTTCTATCAGAAGTGTCACTGAAATAAGAAATGATCCTATAAAAGGACATTAAGGAATGCTAAAAATAAAAAAAAAAGATTGTAACAATGGTCTCAGCTCACTCTGTGCCCAGCATCATACTAAGCATTTTAAATGTATTATCACATGGAATTCTCACAACCCTATATGATTATCATCATTTTACAGATGGAGAAAGTGAGGCCTATAGAGACTAAGAAACTTTCTCAGGTGCATCAATAGGGGAATCAGGATTCCAAGCACTCTGACTCCAGGGCTTGCGCTCTTAACCACCATATTGCTACACATTATTGAATAAAACCCTGCATTATTGGTATTTCCAAATGCATTACACTAAAAAATAAAGAAAAAGGGATCACTGATCATATGTGTGTGTGCACTTTTTAACAAAAATTACTATTCTTTTTGTTTTTCTGGAAATTTTCATTGCATTAAGTTGCTAGAAGATCAAAATATAAAACTTGGCATTTTCCCAGCAAATGTGTATGATGCTCAAGTAAGTGTTTAAGATGCCTTTGGAACAGCATTTAATTTGCGAGATCTTTTTTATTAATGGGCTCAATTAAGTAATTATTTCTTTTGCACTTTGGATATGTTCCATACTTGATCTTCTGCTGCTTTCAAGAAGCAACACAATATAATTCTTACTTAATTTCATTTCGACTCCACTTTATTCCTAAAACAAAAACAAACAAACAAAAAGAAATGAGAAGCACTTCTTTTACCGATGTGAAAAGCCAATAAAAAGAATCACCAAGGAAATTTTTTTCAAAGTTTAAAATAGGTAGGAAATTTTGTTTGTAAAACAATGGAAACCAACTTGAGATTTAAATACGAGGATTTTAAAACTTGTTTTTCTAATTCAGTGTCACTCAAGAATTCCCTGAACCTCACAAGGTACGCTTGCAGTGAATGTTTGTTTTGGAATATGATGAGGATGACAGGCAAGAATTTCTCCCGTAGAATTTTGAGATACAATTCACATACATACAATTCACTCTTTTAAAGCATAAAACTCAGTGATTTCTAGTATATTCACAAAGTTGTACAATCATCATCACTATGTAATTCCAAAACATTTTCAATTCCAAAAAAGAAACAATTCCAAAAAGAAACATATCCCCAGTAATAGTTGCTCCCCACACCTACCATCACCACCTCAGCCCTAGGCATCTCAGATACACTTCCTGTCTCTGTGGGTTTGCCTATTCTGGACATTTAATATAAATGGAATTGTTACGGAGTCTCGGTTCTTGCCGACTCAGTGAAGAATCAAAGGTCAGCAAGCTGCTTAGTGTGCAAGCAGGTTTATTAGGGATACAGTCTCAGGGAAGAGAACGGGCCTAGCTGAGGTGGGAGGGAGAGGGAGGGAGGGAGAAAGAGGAAGGGTGAGAGAGAGAGAGAGACAGCGAGAGAGAAAGAGAGAGAGAGAGAGAGAGAGAGAGAGAGAGACAGAGAGAGAGAGAGACAGAGAGACAGAGAGACCTAGGCCTCTTGTCTGGAGGCCTTACAGTTTGCTGGGTGGGGCGAGGGCGTTACACATTGATTTGATCTTGCTCCAGACCACCTCACTTCATCTGTTGTAAAAACACACTTGGCTGGAGGCAGTTAATCAGAGTTATTTATGAGCTTTTCCTGTAGGCACTATGGACCCCCTCCTACCCCTCCTCCTTCTCCTACATTTTCTAACTTCTACCTAACAGAATTACACAATATGTGGCCTTTTGTGCCTGGCTTCTTTTACTTGACGTACTGATTTCTAGGTTTATCCATGGTGTAGAATGTTATCAGTACGTCATTCCTTTTTGTTGCCAAATAATATTCCACTGTCTGGATAGACCATATTTTATTTATCCATTAATCATTTGATGAATGTTTGGGTCATGTATTTCTGTCATACTAAAAACATGAAGAGTGGCAGCAGGAAGATAGCCCATGCTAGTTTCCAACTGGAGGACAAGAATCAACATTCCTGCCTTCTCTCTCATATTAACAAAATCACAGCCTATGAACAGAGGGTACCTTTAAAAAGGAAAACCCCGATTTCCATTATTCAAACAAAAGAGAACTACAAGGATTGTTTTTCTCACTAAAATACCTCAGCAAGTTAATTTTGCTTTTCTTTACTTTGCTTGACATTTGGTAGTATGAATTCATTGGCTGGAACAACAACAAAAATGCACATTAAGAAAAATTTGTTTTGGACCAAATGAGGTCTGAAAATAATCAGTATAGTATTATAAAACGTAGAGTAGAAATTAGCTTTATGTTTTCCTTATTGTCTTTGTTGGATTATTACCAGATAAAAGGAAACATAAATTCCAATTTATAGTGAATTTTATGATCTGATACTTTAAGTGGGTGTTTAGCAAATGGCAATAGAAGAAAGAGCACTAGACTGCAATTACTTATTGCAAATCACAAGCTGCTAGAAATACCACTTACTAATTATGTACCAAAGAAAGAGCTTGCATGAAAAAGCATGGACTGGCAATGAAGCTTTGCTCATCATGTTAAGTACTTGCTTCTGTGACCACGATGCATGATAAGTGACCTGTGCGGTTATCATAGGTCTCCTAGGGAAACACAGGTCTTGCATGTTTGGGAAATCACAACATGAGGGGTGCAAAGCAGGCATGACAGCTTGCTGTGTGCTGATGCTTGTCTGTAACTAACATAATGATAACAGCAAGGATGGTCAGAGATAATAACAGAAGCTGTTATTCAGCTTACTTACTATCTGCTGGGGACTTTGTATCTATCTCTTACCTCTTCGCAACCCTACAATGTAAGCTTTATTGTCACCATTTTACAGATGAGAAAGTATGGCACTGAAGAGTGAAGTGGTTTTCCCTGTGTCACATCGCTAATGAGTAATGGAGCTGAAATTCAAACACAAGCTTGACCAAATCCAAAGTCTCTCTCTTTGAACTAGACAAAGATGGGTAATTCATGTTTGACATCAAAACTATAGATGTCATACACCCATAATGTTGATGATAATATAGATTATGTGGCCCAAAAGATGCAGACACTGAATGTATGCCCCAAATAAACCTGTTTTCCTGCTTTGTTCTGAATCTTGCATCTTCATAACTTCTCCTTTAAGCTTATCCCTATGGCTTGCCCTTATGCTGTGGTCTTATACTACTCAGACAAGGTATGATAACAGTTTTGATGAAATCAACTTATGAACCATCCCCTTTCAATACCTTCAGTGCCTGTTTCTGACTTATAGAATCTAGAATCATCCTAAAATATTTTGATTTTCCTTTGAGGAGTGTCTAGATGTACCCTGGGCTCGCTCCTGGGTTACCTTGGTGAATGAAAAGTGTTTGTACCTGAGGGGGAACTGGGAAACTCCTGGAGTTCTGTAGGATTTGAGGATTCCCCAGAGTGTCAGGAGGTAACCCTGCTTCTTGTGAGATCTTCAGATCTTATCCAACTTTCAAGTCCTTGGGAAAGGAACCTGATTGAGCTGTTTCTGTACAAGTTCACATAATAAAATATTTCCATATATATTTTTAATGCTTAGCAATCCCATTTATAATATTGAAGGGACGGGATGGATTCCTCTCACAGTCAAGTTCTTTTGGCCAGCACAGTTTTATTATTATCCATTCCTGTCTTTAGGAACGATACTTGCTTAAGTTCTCACAGTCCCCTCTGGTATCTGTTATATCACATCTGTCCCACTTCCCTGATTGATATGTTCTGCCTTACTCCTGAAGACATTTGTTTCTGAATCCCCTGGAAGAGTTAATCTTCTCAACTTCTGCTCTACTATTCTGTGATTCTCTAATTATTTCCAATTCACAAAACAAGACTTGCATTACTTTTCCTTTGATCTCACACATGATCCTCCTTGCTTTCCTCCACTCCACTTCACTTCCTTTCCCTTCAGTGCCCAACACCCAGTGCCTCCACCCACTCTTGCCTGTCCACGATACACATACATTCTCATCACCTATTACCTACATGTATGATTACCTGGTCTCTACAGAGCAATAAATCAATAGGCCCACCACAGTTCTCCCAGCTCTCCTGGATGAGTGTAATCCCCCTTTACCCATTCAAGGTTGTTCCTCAGTCAGGTCCAGGAGCTCTTGTTTTGTGCTAGCAGAGACCACATCCCACACTCCCCTGACACCCAGAGGTCCTGACAGACAAGACCTTGGCCACTTGCCCATTTTAAGACACATCCACATAGTGGAGTGAGACCGTGCATTGACGAAGAATTTGGGCTTCTTCCCAAGGTGTTATTAATATTTAGCTATTTTATTCTGACAGACAGTAAAAGCTTCCAAAAATGTTTAATCGAGGTCTTTTGGAGCAGGCGAGCCTTTGCCACCAGGCACTGCTCTATTTCTCGTCCGTGTGGTGCTCTAAAAACTTTTCCCTTTGGGCTGCATTTCTTGGACTACAGCATGGTCTCTTCTATTCTGTTTGTTTATACATACGGCCCAAAACAAGCACAAAGCAACACATAGAATGTAAAGAAAAAATGGCAATAAAAAAAGGGGGCTTCAGAAATACCATCAAGAACATCTTTGTGTGCAGCACAGCACCTTTGGGGGCTATTCAGGACCTCCCAGGTACCTAGGTTCTTCAAGCCACTCTTTTAAGAGTTTTTCTGTTTCCTCCATTGTCTAAGTCTAGACGCATCCAAGGGTTTATTCCCAGCACCTGTTTAGCTTTACCCCTTTTCATTTGCTGCTTCTTCTCATGTATGGTTTGGGAAAACAGATGAAAAAGCTTGTCAGAATTATACCTAAAAGAAGTTACAGGATCCCTGTGACAGCATGAGGTTCCTCTTACAAATAAATGTCTGAGTTTTACAGTGCCAGAACATGTGCAATCAATTTTGACTATCATCGGATCTTGTAAATTTATTGTTGATTTTTCACCAAGATTCAATATAGTTGAGGTTTCGGAATAAGTTACCTAGGGCTAGGTGAGGTAGGGTCATACATAAAAAATAAAATATAAAAGATTTCCAGAACACATTTAATGTCATTCTTCATACCCTTTATTAAAATTGCATCATATTTATCTATAGGGAACATTAAGTTTTTATTGTCTTTATCCACCTAACTTGTTTCAATGGTATATAATAATGTAAAATATCTATGATTGGAAAAGTGAGTTTTTAAAAATTTCTGTCTTTTGGCATGTTGTTTTCTCATTATACCCAAGTTGCAAAAAATTATAAGCTCAGTAAATACTTATCATCTCCAGAAATATTTCCTGTCAAAATAGAGCACATGTAAAGGAAAAACAATTCTTAACAGAGAAACATGATAGCTATAAAAATAATTGGAGTTTTTACCATTAAAAATGTCACAGTAAGTCAT
The DNA here is from genome assembly GCF_036562045.2 of Rhinolophus sinicus. NCBI lineage: Eukaryota > Metazoa > Chordata > Mammalia > Chiroptera > Rhinolophidae > Rhinolophus > Rhinolophus sinicus. The sequence goes on from NC_133755.1 coordinate 110,985,823, forward strand.
TAAATATTTTGTGCTCATTCAAAGTTACCGCAGTTGGCAACTTAATTTACCCATGGTCTATCTGTAATTAATTTTGAGATTTAAAATAAACTTCACAGAGACAGGCCTCTGGAGTTCTCTGGTTAGACTACAGACACTGTGCACTTACTCCAGTTACTCTCCAAATGTGTGCAGCTCTCTCACAGAAGCACTTGGAGCAGAATGAGTGAGGGCCGTGACAGGGAGGCAGTGACTAGTGGATCTCAAGCTGTGAGTCTAATTCCCCAGTGGATGGAGGTGACCTTCACAGAAGGAAAACCAAACAGAAAATCTCTAGCAAAAAAAAAGATGTTCTGCCATCTCAGGCATCATCCCCAAGCTCGCCCGGGCCTCTCACAAACCTAACCATTTGTTACAAGGGACTCTAGGAGACAGAGAACTAACTGAGTGTCAGCTCATGAAGACAAGCATCGGTGGTAGGAGGGTCTGGAGCAGCATCCTTGCGAACAGACTAAAAGGCATTTGTGACAGATCCGCCCAAGATCTCAATCCCCTGGGAAAGCTGAATTTCAGAGGTGACATGCTTTTATAGTAGCTGAGATGTTGTATTTAAATAAAAATTCAAATGCTATCTATACCAATACTTACAAAGTATTAAGCAAACTGTAGTTTATCTATGTTCATTATGTTAAGCTTTTTGTTATTACTGTTGAGGTAAAATTTACATACTGAAAAGCACTACAATTCAGTGATATTACGTGAAGTTTTAAAGTAGTCTAATTATATTTAGTTTTCTTCAGTTGAAAACAATTGTGATACAACTTCAATTTTGAAGGAAAAATGAAAACACAAAACCCCAGAGTAAGTTGACAGTATCTGATTCAGTAACTGATTTACTTAAGAGTTATTTAAGAGTTAAAGAGTACAACATTAGATTTGTAACGTGAATTTTAAAACTTAGCTGGAATAGCTTGCAAAAAGCATGAAATACGCTGTTTCTATAGAATCCTTTTGCCATACAGTCGTATGTAGTCACACTCCCACGCTTATTAATATAATTTCATTATCATCATCTTCATATTTACAAGCTACTCTCCCTAAATTTTTGACCTGCTTCCAATTCTCTGTGCTTTATTTCCCACTCTTCTCTTTGCCTTATCTCCCTCACTAAATTACGTTTTATAAAAGCAAGGCTTGTGTCCTATTTAGGGCTGTGGACAGAGCACTAGTAAAATACCTGCCATACATTGTGGAATTGAATGGTCTTAAACAATATAAAACATTGATGTTAGCAATGACTCGGCATCTTCCTACAGAAGACTTACAATGGACGAGGCAAAGCCTGTGTGTGTGAACATAAGTAATGCGGCTGCCCATCCTAATGTCAATGTCTGTTCCCCAAGCACACAGAGAACTCTAAAAAAAAAAAACCTAACAGCCCTATAATTTAAATTTCTTAAGCCACAATAGTGGATGTGTATTTTTTTTTTTTTTTTTGCAATTCTTTTCATTCTTTGACTCATAAGACAGGTGCTTATGAAAAGTATACATTGACTATCACTGAGAGTGCTATACATGAGTTATATATTAATATAAATGGGCTCCAAAGAGCAGAAAGAGAATAAAAATTACATTTATCCCTTATGTGTTTCTTAAGAATAGATTGACAATTGTCATGAATCCAATTATTCAAGTGTATCCAGAATCATTAGCAGTTAAATCATTGCATTTCTTTTTTTAAACTTTTAATTTTACTAAATTTATTGGGGTGAGAATGGTTGGTTAATAAAACTACATATGTTTCAAGTGTACATTTCTGTAATACATCATCTGTATATTACATTGAGTGTTCACCACCCGAAGTCAAGTCTTCCATCACCATATATTTGACGCTATTTGCCCTCTTCTACTTCTCCCCCATATCCCCTTTCACTCTGGTAATCTCCTTACCGAATCTGTGTCTACGAGTTTTTGTTTGTTTATTTGTCTTGTTTGTTCATTTGTTGCTTTCAGTTTTATATCCCACATATGAATGAAATCATACAGTTCTTGACATTTTCCATGACTTTTGCTCAGCATGATATTCTCAAGATCCATTTGTTGCAAATAGCAGTGTTTCATCTTTTCTTATGGCTGAGTAATATTCCATTGTATATATGTATCACATCTTCTTTATCTAATCATGTATTGAAGGACACGTCAGTTGTTTCCATGTCCTGGCCCCAGTGAATAAGGCTGCAATGTACAAAGGGGTACATATATCTTTACAGATAAATGTTTTCACAATCCCTCACCCAGGGATTTCTGGGTCATATGGTAATTCTATTCTTTATTTTTGAGAACCCTCCATGCTGTTTTCCCGTAGTGGCTGTATGAATTTACATTCCCACCAGCAGTGTATAAGGTTCCTTCTTCTCCACAACCTCTCCAACACTTATTGTTTCTTGTCTTGTTTATAATAACCATTCTAACGGTTGTGAGGTGGTCTTATTGTGGTTTGGTTTGTATTTCCCTAATAGCTGGTGAAGTTGAGCATCTTTTCATATATCTGTGGGCCATTTGTATACCTTCTTGGGAGAAGTGTCTGTTCAGGTCCTCTGCCCATTTTTTAATTGATTGTTTGTTTTTTTAATTGTTGATTTGTTTGAATTCTTTATATGTTTTGGATATTAACGCCTTAAAGATGTTGTTTGCAAATACTTTCCCCATTTGCTTGGTTGCCTCTTTGTTTTGTTGATGGTTTATTTTGCTGTGCAGAAGCTTTTTAGCTTGATATAGTCCCATTCATTTAGTTTTGCTTTTACTTCCCTTGTTTTTGAGATCAAGTTTATAAAATCCTCTCTAAGTCCAAGGTCCATAAGTTTAGTATCTATGCTTTCTTCTATGCAATTTATTATTTCAGGTCTTACATTTAGATCTTTGATTCATTTTGAGTTAATTTTGGTACATGGTGACAGCAGTCTAGTTTCTTTTGCACGTAACTTTCCAATTTTCCCAGCACTGATTATTGAAGAGGTTTTCTTTTCTCCCATGTATGTTTTTGGCTCCTTTTTTGAAAAGTATTTGCCCATATATATGTGGGTTTATTTCTGGGTTCTCAATTCTGTTCCATTGGTCTGTGTGCCCGTTTTTCTGCCAATACCATGCTGTTTTGATTTTTGTCACTTTATATAACTTGAAGTCAGATAGTATGATGCCTCCAGCTTTGTTCTTTTTTCTCATGTGTTGGCTATTCAGGGTCGTTTGTGATTCTATGCAAATCTGATGAATTTTTGTTCTATTTCTTTTTTTAAAATGCCATTGGGATTTTGATGGGAATTGATGTATATTGCTTTCAATAATATGCCCATTTTAACTATATTGATTTTTCTAATCCATAAACATGGAATCTCTTCTCATTTCTTTGTATCTCCTTTAATTTCTTTTAATCATGTCTTGTAGTTTTCAGTGTATAGGTCCTTCACATTTTTTGTTAAGTTTATTCCTAGGTATTTTATTCTTTTTGTTGCAGTTGCAAAAGGAATTGTTTCTCTCTCTTTTTTTTTTTTTTTTATTTCTCTTTCTGAAATTTCATTGTTAATCATTGGATTTCTTAACCTAAACTAATAACAGACTGCAAATTGGCTTAGCTTTTTAGCATATGTTCTTGAATGCTTGAGCTAAAATTAAAGATCAGTAAATTCAAAAGAAGTTACAGTTTCAGAGTACTTGACATAATGTATTTGAAATGAATATGAATTCCTTTCACTTATCTTTCTGTTTTCATTAAACTTGTGTCACTGATTAGGTTCCTCACCATAGCCTTAATAATAAAGAGATTTCAAGTTGGGGTGTATGTTTCTATTTTTACAAGTATTATTTAGAAACCAATTTATAAGCTGTGTGATTTATGAAATATTTGTGAACAAAACTTCCAATGTCTTTGGAATGATCCAAATAAAGGGGTCTTGTATTGAGCAATTTGCCAGTTTGAGGCCTCCCTTTTATAATTGCTATGCAGTTGACCCTTTAGTCCTATTTTGAGTTACCAGATGAAAATAAGGTTTTCCTTCAAGAGGTGGTTGCTAAGGGCAACTAGTACTGATGCCAAAAGATGAATACTTCACCTCCTTATCATGATACCTACTTTGTGAGCTAAATAAAGAGCTAAATTGCAGAGAAAGGATCATATAAATGTGAACTATCAAGAAAGGAATAGAAACAGGAATAATAAAGATGTGCAAATCAGGAAGAGAATTACTATCAGCATGTTCTTAGTAATTGCTTGGCATTTTGGACAGATATTTTATTCTCCTGGTCTCTCTGCGTTGTTACTCATCATAGCTAGAAAATTAGCATTGGACTTTGTTTTGTAACAAATGTATATCATTCATTCGTAGCGGATTTTGAAAAAATCCAAGTGAGATTCTGATAGAATTTCATACAGAAGTATTTGTCAACTTTTTTATCTTGTATCTTCAAGCACAAATAGTTTGTGCCATCATGAATGCTCTATGCTATTTGGAAAATTTTTGTAGATAGTTATCTCTAACTACAGTTGAGAAATAGATAGTTTCACGAACATCCTGGTTTAATTGGAGAGACTTCACAGTCCATACAATGTGTTTTAGCAGCATTCATAATTTCTTTGACCAAATTGTGCTATTTTAATATAGCCATTGCTATGACTGCCAAAATCCTGAAGAAATGTCTCCTTCATTGTATCCTCAGCATTACTATTTTTGAAGGGTGACTTCATTACTTCTTTATTGGCATCTACTCTGTGCCAGGAGTCATGGACTGATTGAGAAAATGGACATTAAATCAAGTAATTATAGATTAATATACTTTGAACTATAATCAAGGCATAAAGTAGATGTTATAGGAACACAGAGAAAGAACGCTGTTCCCTGATTAAGTCAGATTTAGCTTGTGGATGTGCATGAGAAACATCTGCCTGACGCAGGTCACTTCCTTGATTATCAAGGTTCTTCCAACTGATTTGTTTGTTCTTTGCACATCTCTTTCCTCTCCATTTCTGAAGCTAATTTGTTGAATAAAGAAGATAACTAGGACAGATTCTTCCTCCCAGATTAGGGATTCTAGAATATAGGTTCCTCTACCCACGACTCTGCAAATACATTCTATGTGAGAATGAATGTTTTTCACATTTTCTAAGATGAGGGATGAAGAGAAGAAAGTTCTGTAGGCACAGCTTGGAACAGCTTCTTCTTCCCAGGCTAACCCTAACTTCAAATGAGTCCTTTTACCCCAGTGAGATGCTCCTTATCAGACTTTATGTCCTAATGCTCTTGACCCAGGACATATGGTCAATGTAGCAAAGACACAGAGGAATGGAGGACTGGTGAGGCACTGCTGTGGTGTGGTGCAAGGTTTATAATAAAGAGCAATAAGAATTGAGACTAGGAAGTAATACAAGGACATACTGTAGAAGTTTTTCTCTGCAATACTTAGAAATGCAGACTTTGTCCTGCAGGCAGAGTTGCCATCAAATTTTTCAATAAGATGTATGATCATTTTTTAAAACGAGAATAATTCTAGTAGCAAAATGGGGAATCTCACTACTAGAATTATTGGATTTGGATTTTCAGGAAAGAGATTAAACTTGGAGGTAGAAATTTATGAGTTGCTAACTTATTAATAATTAAAGTCATGGATGGGAGGATAAAGGGAAAACAGGGGAAATTAGAAGACAGTCAGGAAAGAAGTAAGCAATCTTTAAAAGTATCTGTGATTGCAGATAAAAGGAGGAGGAACAAGCAAACAAGCCTGTAAAAGAGTGGTTAGAAAGAAGAGAACCAGGAAAGTATGTTCAGGAGCCAATGGAGGAGAGCTTTTTAAGATAGAGGAGTTGGTAAGGGGTGCCAGTGCTAACAAGGAGTCAAGTACAATGAAAATTGAAAAAGTACCAGTAGATTTGGCAACTAGATCATTTTTACCTTAGGGCTATTTGGGTTCACTTCATAAGGTCTTGTTTGTTAGAAGAAGGAAAAATAACCTGTTAGTAATGGGGTAAAGGATTTTGGGGGGGACAAGAGAAAGAACCTAATGGAGTACAAGTTTTGCTTTAGAGGGAAAAAAGGATTACAGGAAAATGAAGCTAATCTTGTGGCAGTAAAGGAAGCTCTAATCTCAAAATTACAGGACTGACTATTACTGGTTTTTAAATTGTACCACCATAGGCCAAGACTCCCCTTAAACTATTTCAAAGAGGTGAATATTTTAATTGCTTATATTGAATCCAAATTATGAGCTAATAAGCAGAGGTATTAAAACTAGCACCCCACTGATTTAATTTGGAGAGAGACATTTATATTAGCTGTTTCTAAGACTTTTCTTTCAACCTTTCTCAAAACCATAGTTATTTCACAAATGGTTCTCAATTTTCAAAGTGGAACTGCTATAGTAAAAGAAAGAAATATAGCTTCAGATGTTTTCGATTGTGAAGGTTTCAGAACTCCATGTGTCTCTTTTATTTTTATTTTCACTGGTTTTTGGAGAACATTGATTAGCTTAGACTTTCAGATTTAAGTTTTTTCCTTTGGGCCCTTACACATGAATGCCTGCTGCCTTCTGCCCAGCGAAAATGAAGACAGTTCATTCCAGCCCACCTTGTTTTAAGCAGCAAGATCACTGAGGGTGTAGTGAGAAATAGTACATTTTTATGTAACATGTGGATAACTTTTTTCCTGGTAATTGCTCTTTTCAGTATTTTATAAGGTACCATTTCCATGAGAAATAGTACAATGGAAATATGCAACATCGTGCCCCTTAGATGGGATGCCCACACTGTGGCCCTCAGGGAGGCCAGAGACGTGCCCCTGGCTGGGAGGAAGACTTGCTCTGCAGATAAACCAGCTCTGTGACTGAAGGTTTCTGCTGTTTTGGTCTGGATGTTTGACGTGGTACATGTCTCCTTTCTTTGTGTCTCTCCTTTCTTCTTATGGATTGAGAAATAAGGAAGGGATCATGCGCAGACAGGACTAAATGCTCTGGCCAAGAAAGAAAAAGTCCTGGGCTCCAGTCCTGACTTGGGCCCATATTAACTCTGCAACTGGGCAAGTCAGTGAAGCTTGCCGAGTCTGAATTTCCTCATCTATAAAATAAAGACAATTAACCCATCCTGATGACCTCACAAAATGGCTATGAGTATCTGAGGAAAGACTACCTGGGCCAACAACCTGAAAAAGTACGTTGTCATTATATTGGAACTGCCTTTCTCTGTTAAGAGGACAAATACTATCTAGTTATTTGTACACATAAATAATTATTGTTGTAAAACAAAGCACCGTGTGTCTGTATTTCATGGCTCAGTGCCATCTCAAATAAAACTGAAAGCAAAAAATGAACAAACAAAAACTCATGGACACAGGCAACAGTTTAGTGGTTCCCAGAGGGTAAGGGGGGAGGGGAATGTTATAGGAGGGTAAAGAGGGTCAAATGATGATGGAAGAGCTGACTCTGGGTGGTGAACACACAATGCAATATATAGATGATGTAGTACAGAAATATATATTTGAAACCTATATAATTTTACTCATCAATACCACCCCAATTAATTTAATAAAAATTAAAACGTAATTTTTAAAAAGGGCATTAATTTCTACCTAAACTCAATGTTTTCATTTCTAATTTTTCATTATGAATTTTTAAGCTCCCAGAAAATTATATATGTTCTTGTAGTTTCCATTTAGATAAAATGGTGTTGCCATTTTACCTCTTTTCCTTCAGATTTTCTTATAAATGAAGTTTGCAGATCATGCTGAAGCCCCACATTCACGTCCCAGTCCCCTTTCCTCCTCCAAATGTTACTATTATCTTTAAGTTGGTGTCTGTCTATCAGTTTCATACATGTATGCTTTTGTACCTTTTCTACATGTGAAATTTTCCATAAAGCATATATAAATATGCTTTATGTGGTTGCCGTCAGCATCCAGACACTTCTGATTATGGCAAACTACTGCTTGAGCATAGATAGTATGTCTTAAAATGTGTATACTTTTTTTTAGCACCCCTGGTATAATTGTAATATATACCAGGGTTACCAGATATATACCAATATATTTAGAATATATACCAATTCTAAATTTTATATATATATATATATATATATATATATATATTACACACACACACACTCATTATATATTATATATATATATTACACACACACACACACTCATTATATATTATATATATATATATAATATATAATGAGTGTGTGTGTGTGTGTAATATATGTGCACACAAACACTTACACTGTTGGTTTTGGAGGTTTTAAATATATACATAAATTGTTTCATTCAAAAATACTGTTTTGGGAGATTAATCCTATTATACATATAGTTGTAGTTCATTTTAACTTGAAAAGAGAATGTGGTTTCTTATATTGCTGGTAAGTGGGTAAATTTGTACAGATATGTAGTAGAGCAATTGGGGAATACTGAGCACATTTGAAAGAATATATATCCTACAACCCAGAAATTCCACTTGTATATATAATCTTGAAAAACTCTCACACATGTGCAAAAAGATGTATATAAAATTTGTCATAGCAGTGATTTTAATAATAAAACGTGAAAGGAATCTAAGTGTCTCCAAATAGTGAAATGGACAAAGAGTTAAAAACTATACAGCAGCTAAAATGCCATTTTAATAAAACAAATTATGGTAATCTTAGAAAAATTATCAAACTATTAAAAACATATAAATGTACAAACAATACTTGAGAAAATCTATGTGTGAAAAAATTTAAATATTAGACACTTTATAAAACAAGGTATATACTCATACTGCACTCACCATAATTTTTATATAATCTATTTCTGTTTTAAATCAGTATATTGGGCTTGCATGAGATAACTACAGGAGAAAAATAAGACATCTCCAAAACAGATGCAGGTTAATAAATAGGCAAGTCCTACTTTGCAATTTTATTTTATTTTTTAAAGATTTAAAAAAAATATATAGCTAACATACAATTTATATTAGTTTAAGGGGTACACCAGAGATACTCAACATTTATATACCTAAAGAAGTGATCACCATGATAGTTCTGGAAACCATCTGATACCGTACCATGCTATCACAATATTGTTGACTGTATTTCCTATGTTGTACATTAAATCCCCGTGACTTATTTGTTTTATACACAGAAATTTGAACCTTATTCCCCTTCACCTTTTCCTCGCCACTTAAAATTTTTCAAACAGTTGCCATTCATATTAATTTATTTTATATTAAAATTTATATTAATTTTAGGTATATTTTATATTAAAATTTATATTAATTTTAGGTGTACAGCATAAATGGTCAGACATTTATATAATTTAAGAAGTGATTCCCCCTGACTTGTCTAGTACCAACCTGGCACTATACATAGTTATTACCATATTATCGACTGTATTCCCTATGCTTTATTTTACATTCTCATGACTATTTTGTAACTAACAATTTGTATTTCTTAATCCCTACACCTTTTTCACCCACCCCCCCAAACCCCCTCCCATCTGGCCACCGTAAAGTGTTCTCTGTTTCTATGAGTTTGTTTCAGTTTCATTTGTTTAATTTGTTCTTTAGATTCCACTTATAAGTGAAATCATATGACATTTGTCGTTCTCTGTCTGACTTACTGCACTCAGCACAATACCCTCTAGATCCATCCATGTTGTTGCAGATGGCAAGATTTCATTTTTTTAATGGCTGAGTAATATTGCTTTGTATATATGTACCACCTCTTCTTTATCCATTCGTCCATTGAGGGACATCCAGGTTGCCTTCATATTTTGGCTATTATAAATAATGCTGCAATAAACATATGGATGCACACATCCCCTCGAAGTAGCATTTTTGGGTTTCTTCAGATAAATACCCAGAAGTCGGATAACTAGGCCTTTTTTTGTCTCTTGTCAAAGCCTTTGTTTTAAAGCCTATTTTGTCTGGTATAAGTATTGCTACCCCAGGTTTTTTGTTTGTTTGTTTTTTTGCATTTTCATGAAATATCTTTTTCCATCCTTTTACTTTCAGTCTGTTTGTGTCTCTTGATCTGAAGTGAGTCTCTTGTAGGCAACATACATATGGGTCCTGTTTTCTTATCCATTCAGCCACCCTCTATCTTTTGATTGAAGTATTTAATCTATTTACATTGAAAGTAATTGTTGACAGATATGTAGATATACAGATATGTATTCATAAAACTTTAGCAAGTAATCCAGAAAATTAGCCAAATTTTTTATATCTATATTGTGCAAAGGTTAACTGAAATTGACATAATATTTAAAGCTTTTTACCCCAACTTGAGACCCTATGAAAATGGTAAAAACTATTTTAGCCAATATTTTTCTTTTTACTTCTGAAAAGAAAGTACCACATATTGTGATAAAAGTTTTGCAAATAAAATACTGTCAAATAACCAATAACAAATTTTGTAATTTTATAAATAGCCAGTATTATAAATTCTATAGTTTAGAATTATTTTGTGTTTCATGCATATGGAGGGGAGACAAAGAGTTTCATGCATATGGAGGGGAGACTGGTTTTTGTTGTAGTTAATAAACTATTATATCACTGTCCATCACTATTAAGAGAATGTTCAACTAAGTTGTTAAATTCTTTCCACATTAGAAATTACAGAATAATTTAGAACATTAGAATTATAGAGTAATCCAAAACAAATACAACATTGTTTTTTGGCTGCTCTTCCTAATTTGTACATACTGTCTTAGAACAATCTTTCAGACAGAACCAATCTTCACAAACTAATGCCTTTTCAATGGAGGTACAATATGAGGGTGAGAGTGTGGCTCAATGGAAATACAAATGGGCATTCCTGAGTTATTAGCCAAGCTTAAGGAAATACAGGTGTATTTTTTTTTCTTTTCTTTTTTTTAAGGAGTGTATGGAAAGGTTTAGGAAACAGCTAATTTTTTTGCAAGCGATAAATAAGTATTAACTTCTTGGAATGTTGCAATAAGTAGCTATGGTTCAAATAGAAAAAAAGATGTGTTTTCAAATTTCAAGGAACAAGAACTCCCTTTGTTTTATTCCACTCTCTGTGGAAATACTTTAGGACTCAGCCCCAGGTCTGTGTGCGGCATCAGATAAGTTCGGCTGTTGTTCTCCTCAGCTCGTGACTCATTCGTGTAGAACTGACAGACAAACATAGGTTCTCGTTGTCAAGGAGTGTACATTACTCTAGATTTCTTCGCAATTGAAAAAAAATGGTGACTTTACAGTAATATTTCACTTCCTAAAGCTGTATTTGGCAGGTCCAAGTGAAAAAAAATTCTTCAGACTTATTGTTCCAAGTGTTCAGCCTTTTCATCTCCTTAGTATTAGTCTTCATTCCTTTTAAAATTATTTTCCTAATCTTTCTCCTCTTCTTCACCCCCTGTGATCCCTGACCTGACTCAGACTCTATTCAGCTCTCTTCCATTCAAACAGTCTCCTAACTGTACGAGCTATTGTTCCTTCTCCACGCCGTCCTCTGCACAGCCACAGCATGATCTATTTAGGGAGCAGAACTATTGCAACACCCCCTCCATCCCCACGCCAGAGCCCCACAGTGGCTCCCCATGACCAGCAGACAGAGGACAAGCTTCCATCAGGGCAGACCACACAGGAGCAGCCCCCTCTCCATCCTCTCTCCCCTAAGACTCATGACTTCACTCCAGCACCCTGAACTGCCTGCATGTCCTGTCTTTCCCATTCTCAGCTTTTGCCCATGCTGCCCTTCCATGCCCTTCCTCTTCTTTTACTCTAATTTCTCCTTTTGGACTCCCCTCCTAAGTCCCTTCCTGCAGATGTGGGTTGAGCGGCCATCATCTGTGAGCCCATGTCCTGGGCATGTCTCGATTACTGCCCTTCCGCGGTTGTTTTGTAATTATTTGTTAAGTGTCTGTCTCCCCGAGTAAATTAACTTTTGGGGGATGAGAACAATGTCATACCAATCCAACAAAACCCAAAGGGCTGAAAGTGTCTAGTTAAACCATTTCTTTAAAAAATATTTTATTTGGCCAGTATTAAGGTACACAGACTTAAATTCTAGCCAAGAAGCCAGCCAAGTCTATAAACTAACAATTCCCGGTGTTGTAGATGTATGTCTCAAGTAGTTAAGTATTTAAGTAGTCCTTCATTTGGTCTGATTTTTTTTTTCAGCATTTTTGCATTTATCTAGTTCTGTTTGCAGTGTGTGCTTTAATATTCAGCTAAATTGCAAGAATGTACATGGCCCTGCAAAGGAAGTAATTACCCAAGATGAGGACATCTGATATATTTGCTGTTCTTGTGAAACTTGTAAAACTACTCATTCTAGGAGATTTTTCTCTTAAAATAAGTTTTTAAAAATAGGGCAAATTCAATAAATGGTTTACTTGTGACTGCTTTTAAATATCAATATTTTGTACCACATTTTTGTGTACCTTAAAAGATATGGCCAAGCCATACTTTTCAATGAGAACAAAAGTAAATCTTACCTGAGTTCTCTCTGAATACTGATAACTGCACATAACATATGGTGTTAATTGTGTTTAAAAAATTTTATCAATAGTTTCTATTCTAGAGTTGAGCTTCATATTTTTAGATATGTTTTCATTATCATAATTAGGTTTGTGGGAAGATCATTTCCTATGTTCTTCCTCTTTTATGTATGCAACTTAAATCTTTAGAAAAAAATGTTTCTTCCTGTATTTATGGAATGATTCTGGAATCATGTTAAATTTATTTTTAAAAAGATTACTTTTAATACACATGAAGATCAAATTGAAATATTTGCCAAGTTCATTATTTGTCTTTAAATAATACATTGACAACATACATATTCTCTTTATGTCTTTATAAATTGCCGTTTCTCCTTTCTCAGAGGATTACCCAGGGAGACACCTGAGAGATGTCTGTAAGAGATGCCCAATAAATTCTTTTAGGCAACTGCAATAATGACTTTCTTTGCTTAGAATGATATGTTTAGTATTTTTCAAAAAATAAATCACATGTACAATGATATATGCTAATAACAATTTTATAACTTGAGGAATTCCTTCCTAATAAAAGAGGAATATAAATATGAGTTTAGATTTTCCACATGCCTTGTTCTTGCTTTTGAAGAAGGTAATCTTGGTTTTTCTGAAAAATAATTGTTATAAGTGATAAAAAAGTTATTTCCATTCACATAAAATGTAAACTTTCATTTTTGTTTAGAATTACCATTTCTGTAGCAATCCTTTTTAAAACATGCATGCTATTATTTGATCTTCATGTAGCTCTAACTGCCTACTCTATTCTATTACAAATCTCTTGATTTGGTGATACTGTATAAAACATGCTATTTCTTTCCCTTTTCCTTCCTCTACTCCATGAACTTTATTGCACTTAAAACATGGTTACAATGCTATTTCATTAAATATAAAAGTTATTTACAGAGACGATGTTATCATTTTAGATTTTATTATGACTCCTCGTTCTGAAACAAAGAAAGGTACTCCACTGCTTACACAAAGGCTTAGCCTGCTTTCAAGTTTTTTCCCCACTTGACTCTTTCTTGGTGTCTTTGTTTCAAATAAACTGAATTAGTCAGTGTTTCTCCAATGATGTCTGCTCTTTTCTACCTCTCTGCCTTTGCTCAATCTATTTCTTCCACCTGAGGGGCTTTCCTCTGTTTTTGAGTTCAAATCCCGTCCACATCAGTTCCCTTAACCACATAGGTGGTGACTTTCTTGATACTTGGACCCTGGGATGTCCTAAGTAACTACTTACTCACTTCAATTTAAATGGTTAAGTTGTGAGGACACATATCCTGGATCATTAGAATTCACTGCATGTCTATCAATCATCAGTAAGATTAAACAGCAGAAGCTAAAGCTAGAATGTGTCTTCACTTGAATCCATTCACTGCTTTTGTCAGTGTTTGATAAGTACAAATAGGACAGGCATACTTTGCCAAGACATAATGGTAGAATTGCTTCAATAGAGGAAAAGAAATATACTCATTGCTTCTCTGAGGAGACTATTTTCTTCAGAGTAAGAAAGTTTAAGTAGTTGTTGATTTAAATGTTGAAGTGTTTTTAATTGTATGACTATTCTTAAAAATACACCTAGAGGTTCTTTTTTTTCCTTTTTAAAAAGTTTTTTTTTTCAATTACAGTTCATATACAGTATTATAATAGCTTCAGGTGTAGTGATTTGACATTTATATAACTTATGAAGTGATCACCCTGGTAAGTCTAGTACCAATCTGACACCACACGTAGTTATTACAATAATTTTGACTATATTCCTTATGCTTTACTTTACATCCCTGTGACTGTTTTTATAACTGGCAACTTGTACTTCTTAATCCCTCCACCATTTTCACCCATGCCCCTACGCCCCAAACCCCACCCATCTGGCAACCATCAAACTTTCTCTGTATCTATCAGTTCGTATTTGTTTTGTTTGGTTTTACTATCATTATTTTTTAGGTAACACACAGCCAATAGAATAAATGAAAATTTGTAAAAGTTAATATCTCTTCCTGTAGGATTTTGTAGTTGCTATAAAAAGTAAGCTGGGGAGGAATAAAATTTTCAAAGCAATTATCACCCCTAATTTTTAACACAAAAAGAGCTGTCAGATTTTTATACCTTAATTACTTCAACTTGAGAGCAAATTTGTTACAGTGTTACAATGTTGACAGGCTCAAATTCCCTGAAATAAATGATCAAATAAGAACTGTAGTGTAAGATAAAAATTTTACTCTTTTTGATACTGCACTCTTACTTTTAAAAAATGAGTTGAGTGTGAAAGAGAAAGAATAGCAAACTATTAAAGTGAGATATTATATTTGCATAAATTATTTTGCAATAAGTATTTGACAGATGTTTACTGCATAAAGAGCTTGGTTAATTTACTTTGAAATTTTGTTTAAATGAGACAGCCAAAATCAGAATACTAAACATTATAAATTTAAATTTGGTTAAAATGTTACTCAGTGTAGTTGTATTTTTTCTTTTTACAATGAATTTTTGAGCAATTCAAAAATGAAGCACCTTAATGGCCATTGAAAATCTGGCTATAATTATCTTTCCTTT
Source organism: Rhinolophus sinicus (assembly GCF_036562045.2). Classification (NCBI taxonomy): domain Eukaryota; kingdom Metazoa; phylum Chordata; class Mammalia; order Chiroptera; family Rhinolophidae; genus Rhinolophus; species Rhinolophus sinicus. The sequence continues at coordinate 111,000,864 of NC_133755.1, forward strand.
CATTAAAGCAGAAGCATTTAGATACTCTGAGAACAAACTGAAATGGAAAGGATGTTTTCTGTATAAATTAAGATTCTGGTAAATTTAATATTAAACAAAAATACCTTGTTATACTTGAAATATAAAAGATGTCTGTTTTAAGATAAGACTGTTAATATATGTATATTCATTCATCCATTAGACATTTACTGGTGCTTTCTCTTTGCCAGATACTGATAGACACTGAGGATCAAGAGATGAATTATAACTATCATTCCTCAGAGTTTTGCAATTCAGGGAGTGTAAACAGACCCATAACCAAATAAATACAATAGAAATAGTGGATGTTATGTAGATGTGTATAATGGGGTATAGTGGAAGCACAAAGATGATGACCTTACTGCCTTACTTTGCCCATGACCTTGTGTTGGGTTCTAAAGTATTGTACATGCTATGATATATTCAAAGCATTGTATATGCTTTATAATTGCAAAAATCTGAGAACATATGTGAATGTCTATGTATATACTAGGGGTGCAAAAAATGTATATAAGTGGACACTTTGGTCAACATTGCTCAAGCAATAGTTCATCATAATCAGAAGTGTCTGGACGCTGATGGTAACCACTTTGAGCACCTCTTGTAGTTGCAGAAGTCAAATGTGACTTGTATTCATCTTTTGTTATTGGTATATATTGAGTATTACAATTTTAATAGTTTTTTTCCTTTCTTAAAATGTGTATACATGTTTTTTGGCACCCTCTGGAAATATATATACATATTCATGTTTTAATCAGTTTATAAATATTAGCCCATAACCATTTGTTTCATATTCTTCCCACATCAAATCATATCTTGATATTAGATTAGGTAAATGAGAAAGCACATCAACTCTGTTAAGCAGATTCTTTATTTTTGTCGGTTTCTAGTGTGGCACACTAATGGTGTCATAATGGCCTGGAAAGCCTAAGGTGCCTTCCTAAAATATCTAAATTAAAACCAACGCGTAACTTAACCAAAAAGGAGAATGTAACTATAGTGCAAATGTTCATTAAAAAAAAGTACAGAATAGTTTTCTTACAGTAAGCCACACGATTAATGATTATAAAGTATCATCTTTATTCTCTTCTTCACATGTGATAATTTTGTATGCTCATTCATATTCATAAACATGAAGACACCCACGCCAATATCATTATTCTACCTGTATTAAGATACTTTTAGGGATAATTTATTAATTCAATTGTCTCTTGATTTTTCATATCAGGGACAGAGATGTCTAGGTAACATGGTCATACAAGCCATAAATGTATGTATGCGTGCATTCCCATGTGTAACAACTAAGGTTGCAAATTGGGAATGGTAATAAGCTAACTCATAAATGATGTTTAGATTTGTATGTATACTCACAAAGCTACCTGATTTCTTTAAGTATTGACCAACTCCATTACTACGTAAAAGTGAAATTTTGAGTCTCACAAATGTTGCCTATCCCACTAGAGAATCAATGTTGACACTCTTAAATATCAAAGCAGAAAGCCCTAACTAAACTGATATAGCTGTATCAATTTGTCATGGTAATTGAAGTGTTCTATATGTGATCATTCTTCCTTCACCCGCAGGCATTATTCAGTTTTAGATTATGCACGTGTGTGTGTTTATTTTTTAAAACTTAATGACATTATACGGTGTATCTGGATTGATCAGGAAATAAAATAAAATTTAAATTTGTCAATTGAAGTTAATAATATTGAAAAACATCCAAAAATAGCCCTTGAGATAAATTGTAGCTAAGATAAAATGCTTAAGAATGTTCAAATTATTTCACGATCCTTGAGTCTCCTAGAATTTAAACTATACATTTACCTGATAATAGTTCTTTTTGGACAGGAGAGAAGCTAGATACCAATTATAATTTTTGTATGTATATGTTAATGATTTGGCCCCACAGAACTTCTTAATAAAATCTGAATCAAAAGGACGTTTTTCCCACTAGCCATCTAGAGCCAGTGGACAGTGGTCAGGGTCCACTGCTGACATCCAAGCATTCACTCCATCAGCCAGAATTCAAGGGTCTGACTCTGATCTGGCCTTTTATCCCAAATCCGCTCCAAAACTATATTTCTTCTAGTTTAAGATTCACAGCTTCACCTCCATTTCGCTTTTATCAGTCCTCCCCACCACACAGCCTCATCATGCCCACCATCTGTTGCTAAACTGCTCACCCACGGCTTTGGAGCACCTTTCAAGAAGTCACATCACTTCTTCAAATTTCAGATGCAGTTTTTAGGAAACTCAGCTCCTCCTTAGCCACACCTTTTATTTTCCCTCCATTAACATTCTGTCATATTTCCAAAGTATCCTCCTTCTGTAAGCTTATAAGGAATTCTCTTCACCTTTTATTTCATTGCTTTCTCTCACACTTACTTCACAGTTCTAATCTGGGCCTTTGCAGACCTGTTCTCCATGACACACGAAGTGTACTTTCCACTTAATTTTGTCTTTCCAAATCGCATGCTGTTTTCAGAGCCCATGTGAAGTTGTACCTTCCAAGAATTTTCCCCAGGGCTCTCCACTACTCTGTATATTTTCTAAATCACTGAAATAAATAATCATAGTAATACAGGACATCTAGAATTCAGTGTTATATGTCTTCTGTTTTACTGTGATATTGTCTCTGAAATGTGTAATACGTGATATTGTCTCTTGATCACATGTAATGTGTGATATTGCCTCTGTAAAATGGACTCAAATTTTTAAGAGAAAAAGCCATGTCTTATTCTTCTCTTGATCCCCACACAGAACACAGAGAGACCTATCAGGTATTCAGTAAATTCTCACTTATTGAGTAGATTATGAAAGGCGATTATGAAAACATTAAGTCAATGATGTCCGAGCAGGAGCAATTTTGCCCCCCCCCCCGGGACATTTGGCAATGCCTGAAGACATATTTTGGTTGTCACAATCAGGATGGAGGTCCTAGTAGTATCTGAAGAAGTCAGGGATGCTACTAAACACTCTTGGGTGCCTAGGACAGCCCCACAAGAAAGAATTATCCCTAACCCCAAAATGTCAGTAGTGACGAAGTTAAAAAAATTCTATTTAAATAGATGTTACATTTCACTGTAAATAATCAAGAATCTTACATATTTCCTCAACAGAAAGAATCCAAGGGATTCATCCAAGGGACAGTTATATGCAGTTCCCCTCTTTCTTCCCACTACTTATGGAAGATCAAAGAAATACTCAGAGGTAGCCAGAAATAATTTGTGAAGTTAGTTCTTTACACCCTCATGTGGCTATCACACAATAAAATCAGAGATAAAGTGAGCCTACATTGTATTTATCAAAACATTGTAGGGACTACCTTAGTCCTTTAATAGCAGCTTTCTTCTTTGTAAATTTACTCTTTGGTCTGTGCTATTCAGCAGTTTTTACCCTTTCTTATTTATATGACCTCCTGCAATAAGAGTTTTTGTTTTTTGGTTTTTTGGTCAAGGTATTTTTTGATAGTTAAATTTTAATTACAACCAAGTGGCAAAGTATTCATAACTTGGATTTTTTTTCAATTGTTGCTCATGTTAACACATATTTTTATATTTATTGAGATACAAAACTTTAAAAAGTTAGGGTAGAAAAAATTGATTGAAAAAATTTTGAAATGTAAAAGGGGAAATTCTTTTAGATATTCTTAAAGACATGAAATTGTTTGGAATTTCATCCTATTGCAAAGAGAGAAAAAAAGTTATACTTGAACTTGTTAAACATACTTTTTTTCAGACTGTCCTCTAGATGGAGAGACAAATAAAAATGGCAATAAGTATAGTTCTTTTGGCTCATGTACTTTTCAACAAATAATCAGTTTCCTCCCAAAATATTTAAATGAAGAATACAATTCTCTAAGAAATTGCAAATATTACAACTATAGATTATTTTATTAAGTTATACGTGTTTTTCTATAAATTCCAAAATGATATATTATCTAAATGTATTGATCAATTTTCTTTCCTTTTAAGATTCTCTAAAAGTAAAACAGGCATAGAGAACAAATTTACTTTTTCAAAATTATTTTGGTTTAGAGTACGAGTCATTCTAAATGTGTACTTTTATTGCCTTGTTTTTAAGACATTTATTTCAATCCATACAAAACATCCAAATAATTTGGTCCTGGAATCCCATTCATTGGTGAACTAAAAGATGATCCAAATAAATAATAGTCTGGGATTATGCATGGTCCTTGGAAAGGAAATATTTCTACAAATAAAAATACTGTTATTCTTTCTTCTGTAATTTTCATAGCACTCTAATGGCAGTTTTATGGCCCCTAATAGAGATTTGGCTCAGAAAAGACATGTTTAAACAGAGGGTGTACCCCTGCTAAGTCAAAATGAATTGTGAAATAGCTACAAATGCCACCACATCTCTTCATGTTCTGCAAATTGTTTCAAGATGTTTTCTGTAAACTTTCACTACTTTTGCTTTTTAAAATTTTTATTCTTTCATTCAGCAAATATTTACTAAGGCCATGCCACATACCAGCCACTAGTCTTAAGTGACCAGTTACTGGTTAGCATAACAGACATTCTTCCTGTATGACAGAAACTACAGACTGATAGGGCAAACAGATTAGAATCAAATAGATGGCCTCTCCACGGGTTATTTGAACAAAGGCCTGAATGAAGAGATGGAATGAGCAGAGAAGAGAATTTCAGGCAGGAAGTGCCTGACATATTAGAGGATGAGCAAGGGGACTAGACTGAGTGAGGGAGAGAGGTCGGAGACAAGGTCAGAGAGACAGGAAGGGGCCAGATCTTGTACATGGCAAACAGCTTTGGTTATTATGAATTTGGGAAGTTCTTTGTGACAAATACAAGGTGTTAAAATAACAGACACCTGGGCGCCTAACTTAATCTAAGGAATTAAGGGAGGCTTCTGTTAGGGACTGAATTGTGTCTGCCAAAGTCATATGTTGAAGTCTTAATACCCAATGTGACTGTATTTGGAGAGAAGGCCTTTAATGAAGTAATGATGTTTAAATGAAAAGAGGAACGCTTATCCAATAGGACTGGCATCTTTAAAAGAATAGGAAGAGATACCAGACAGAGGGAAAGGGCTATGTGAAGACACAATGGGAAGGTGGCCAGCCATCTGCAAGCCAAAGAGAGAGGTCTCAGGAGAAATCAAACCTGCCGACACTTTGATTTGGACATCCAGCCTCCAGAACTGCGAGAAAATATATTTCTTTTATTTAAGCCACCAGCCTTTGGTGTTTTGTTATGGAGGTGACCTTTGAGCTGAAAAGTGAAGATGAATAGGAGTTAACCACTTGAATTGAAGCATAAGGCAACAGTGTGTGCAAAGGCTCTGCATTTGGAAAGCGCATAGCATGTTTGAGAACCTGAAAGAAAGCCCACTGGCTAAGCCCTGAGAGCAAAGATAAGAGCAGTATGTGGAGAGCTGAGGAAGGTCAAATCCTACAAAGTCTTGTAGGCTTATGAAGGATTTTGGCCTTTATCTTAAAGAGGCTGGCATGATCAAATTTGTAGTTTTAAACAACATCTAGCTGTGGAGAATTGGAGTAGGGAAAGAGTGGGTTCTGGAAGATCCACCCCAAAGGGCCCAGAGAAATGAAGTAGCTTGGACTGGGATGGTGGCAGTGAAGATGGAGAGAAGCGGATTGATATTTACAAATAAAGTTGATAGAACAAGGATTACTCCCACATTTCTGGATTCTGCAGATGGAGGGAAGTTGATACCATTGTTGAGGTAGGGAACACTGAACTCACAATTTTATCCCCAAACCTGACCAGTTTCATTGTGGGAATCTTGAATTTGAGATGCTTCTAAAATATCCAAGTAGAGAATCTGTAAGTGGATGAATCTGAAACTCGGAAAACAGATGGAAGCTGAGATACAAACATCGAGGCCACTAGTGTATATATAGTGATGGAAACGTGTTGCAGTGTAAGCTCTCTGCAGACAGGGATTTTATTTATTTTGTGCATTGATGCATCCCAGGTGCATGGAACAGTGCTGACATATAGTAGGCACTCAATCCATATTTGTTGAGTGAATGAATGAATGCATGAATGAATGAATGAACAAACGAACAAATGAATGAATAGATTACCCAGGGAGAGAGTTTAACATGAAAAGGGAAACAGTCAAGAATGAACACTTGAGGGATGCCAACATTTTCAGGCTAGGTAGAAGAGAGTGAACTTACAGAGAAACAGCAAAGGAATTGTCAGAGAGAGAAAGAAAATTAGTCAGTACAGTCTGAGGTCTGGGAAGCCAGGAGAAGAGAACATTTCAAGAAAAGGCAAGTTCATCCTCTGAAGTGAGTGACATGCACTAGCAAGCCTGGCACATGAATGAACACTCCTAAATTCTAACACCTAGATAGGCTTTAAAATACTTGAATTTAGTTATCACTGTTGTCAATCTCTGAATCAAAGAAGATTTGATTGCTTATGTGTAAGATTTACCTCAGATAATAGTCTCTTGGAACCACCTTTGAAAGCACATCTCTGACACATTTCCAGCCTGGGCGTATATATAATTACATAATCATTCTTTGCGTTAAATTATGATCATAATGACAGTTGCAAAAAATGTATTCAAGTAATAGAACACCAATAGCTTTTCTTGACAGGTTCACTTGTAGTCTCCTCTCTGGATGAAAGCTTAACCACCTTTTACCTTTCTACCTCCTCCTCTCCCTCTTTTTATTTCACTCTGTGCATCCCTACACTCTGCATAACAAAGATTTTATTAGCTTCATGCATAACCATATGATGAGTCATAATTAAGATTTGGTTGAAAAAAGTAATTTCATTTCACTACCTGTATACCTTATATATAAAAAAAAATACCGATTAAAAGGGGAAAATGATATTTTGGTGCAGATTGTAATTAATTTCCAAGGTTGTGAGCATAATTTGTCCAATTGTATTTATTCTCACACAGATTCTCTGCCTTGCAGCAGAGCTGTGGGACCCTCTGGGGACCACTCCTAATACTCATGAGCATGGTTTTCTTGTAGCTAAATTGGGGTCACAGCTCTCAATTTAGAGATTAAGGATATTCAGCAGAAAGTCCTGCCTTTCCAGCTCATCTGAATGGCCTCTTCCTTGAAGTAGATAACTCACTTGACTTGTACATGTTATTATCTGCAAAGGAAAGAATAAGGAGAAAAGGCATTAATTAGTCTGTGGTTTAAATCTCAACTGTAGACTGTAAATATTTAGTTTAAGAAATACTCTCCCTCTCACTCCCTGCTTTATTTTTCATCAACACACTTACCTTATTTGAAATTTTATTATATCTTTATATTTCATTTGGTCTTGATCACTCTTCCTTTGAAAAATAATCTGCATGAGAGCAAGAACATTGTTTTTCATGTTTCCTATATCTCCAGTCTCGAAACTATGCCTGACATATTGTAGGTGCTCAGTAATATTACAGAATGAATAAATGAATAGATGCTTAAAGCCTGATGGCAGGAGGTAGATATAAAAATGTTGGTTGAGTTTGCAATTCAGTATGAAATGCAATTCCTGATATCATGTCACACTTTTTATTTTTATTTTTTTGGTCTAGTGTCTCTTCTTATAAGGACTCTACTCATTTTTTTAAAGTAAAGTTTATTGGGATGACAATGGTTAGTAAAGTTATATAGATTTCAGGTGTACAATTCTGTATTACATCATCTATGTATCACATTGTGTGTTCACCACTGAGAGTCAGTTCTCTTCCCATTACCATATATTTATTTGATCCCTTTTATCCTCATCTATCACTTCCCTCCCCCCTTACCCTCTGATAACCACTAAATTATTGTCTGTGTCTGTGAGTTTTTGTTTCTTTCTTTCTTTGTCTTTTTCCTTTGTTGTTTTCAGTTTTATATCCCACATTATCAGTAAAATAGTACGGTTCTCAACTTTTTCTGTCTGACCTGAAAGAATAAATTGCATAGAAGAGAACATAGGTACTAAACTTATGGACTTTGGGTTCAAAGAGGATTTTATGAATTAGACCTCAAAAGCAAGGGAAGTAAAATCTGAAATATATGACTGGGATTATATCAAACTAAAAAGTTTCTACACAGCAAAAGAAACCATCGACAAAATAAAGAGGCAACCAACCAAATGCGAGAAGATTTTTGCAAACAATGCCTCCAATAAAGGACTAATATCCAAAATATATAAGGAACTCATACAACTCAACAACAAAAAAACAATCCAATTAAAAAAAAAAAAAGGGCAAAGGACCTGAATAGATATTTCACCAAAGAGGACATACAGATGGCCAACAGACAAATGAAAAGATGCTCAACATCACTAATCATCAGAGAAATGCAAATAAAAACCACAATGAGATATCACCTGACCCCAGTCAGAATGGCTATCATCAACAAGACAAATAGTAACAAGTGTTGGAGAGGCTGTGGAGAAAAAGGAACCCTCATACACTGTTGGTGGGAATACAGATTGGTACAGCCACTGTGGAAGGCAGCGTGGAGGTTCCTCAAAAACTTAAGAATAGAATTACCATATGATCCAGCAATCCCTCTCCTGGGTATCTACCCAAAAAATCTGAAAACATTTATCCATAAAGACATATGTGTTCCAATGTTCATTGCAGCTTTATTTACGGTGTCCAAGATGTGGAAACAACCAACGTGTCCTTCGATAGATGAATGGATAAAGAAGATGTGATATAGATACACAATGGAATACTATTCTGCCATAACAAAAGATTAATTAGTGCCATTTGCAACAACATGGATGGAACTTGAGATTACTATACTAAGTCACACGTTTGAAATCCAGGCAACATCTTGTTAACCTCTCTAGCTGAATTCTCCTAAGCTCCAGCCCCACATTTAGATGTTTCCACAAGAAGGTCCAACAGGCAGGTTGACTTCAATGAATCCCAGACACCGTTTTTTTTTTTTTCCTGCCCCCACCCCAACCCTCACACCTCATCCTCCTGAAGGATTCTTATCTTTGAACGAAGTATCACTGTCGACCTGCTCATTCGAATTATGAAACTTCTCTCTCTCCTTCAGATAGCCATCCAATCACCAAATTCTATTAGCTCTGCCTCTGCAGCATTATGTCTGTTATATCCACATTCCAAATGGCTTGGTCCCTGTCCCACCAGTTGCAGTACCTCCTAAGGTCTTCTGGGCCCTCTAGTCTCTCTTCTCCAGCCAATATTCTATATCGTCAGCTGAAGTCTGTTACAATAAGATAACGATTAACTGATGTGAATATTAGTTACTCAATAAATACTTGTTAAATTCCTTTTATGTGTACATTCCGGCTCAAGGAATCATCTTGTCTTATAGAAGGGCATAGAGACTAGATAGAAATGCTCATGTCACTGCCCTTCTCAAAAATGTTCAGTAGAATTTCCAGTAGAATAAGACTTAATTCCTCAAAGTGCTATTCTTAAACTCTCTTGCCTTTCTAGCTTCGTTCCAGACCATTCCCAAGGCCCTAAACACAAACACTCTCTGTAACTCCTGCATTGTTTCCAGAAGGGGTATGCACTTCTGTCCTGGGTTGTCTTTTTTATCTCTTTCCTCTAACTGGAATGAATTCCTCTTTCGCCTTACACATGTGATAAAATCCCATTCGTTCTTAGAAGCCCAACTCAAATGTCAGCTCACCACTACTCCAGGCAGAATTAAGCCTCTTCTGTTTGCTCCCAGGCTTCATTTATTCCTCTGTAAGAGCAGTGGCAGCTGCTGGGGCGTAGACTGTGAGCACCTTAAAGACATATGCTCCTGGTGAGTCCATTGTGTTTGTTTCTTTCAGGCCTCTTTTTAACTAAGTCTTAATTTCTACCTAGTTACCTATTTGAGGTTTCAAGTTTATATCAAATAATATATTTCTGTGGAATTCCTAGGTTCCCTCTAAAGTGCTAGCCACGACTGTGTTCTTTTTCCCTGAAGTTCTCTATCTCTGAGCTGTAGCAATGAAGGTGGTTTTATAGCCTATTGCGTAGGAAACCTCACACTGTCTTCAGAGTTCAAAATAAAAATGCATCCTCCCCTGAACTGAAAAAATGCTTTCCTAGAATGTCCTATGTAACATGGCTAAATACTTTGCTTTCTCTTCTTTCTCTGACATAGCTCAGGACCAGTTTTATGTACATGCCTAATGCAGTGTGGTTACAAAAGGACTTAAAAACCTCTTTTATAATAAATATGAATAGTGGTAGTCTCAGGTATTGTTTGATAGCTATTGTGCTTTCATTAATGACCACTGGATTCAAAGCTTAATTATCAACTGATATGCAGAAGGTGCCCCCCAAAAATGTATACACATTTTAAGAAAGGAAAAAAACTGTATTAAAATTATGCTGATGGTAACCACTTTGAGCACCTCTTGTAACTGCAGAAGTCACACGTGACTTGTATTCATCTTTTGTTATTGGTATATATTACGTAGTACAATTAATACAGTTTTTTCCTTTCTTAAAATGTGTATACATTTTTTGGACACCCTTTGTATGTCAGAACTCCATATACTGGCTAATTTACGTCAGTTTCTAAATGATACCTGCTAATGTCAAGGCCATTCAAAAATAGCAAAAACTTGATTTCCCCTTAATATCCTGAGGATCGTATTCATGGGCACCAGGGAGTCTAGGCAATAAATCTGATGGATTTTTGCCATCATATTTAGAATAAACAAATTAATGCTCGAAACAATTTTCTAACAGGAGATAATAAAGGAAATGGGCAAACAAAAATAAATGTTACAAAGAGGAAATATAAAATCTCAGTGAGCAAATTAGTACTTGCTTTAGTAAAATAGATGGAACTTTTAAATGTAGGCAAGAGTTTTAAAATTATGCAATTCAGCTAAATAACATAATATTTGTTCCTATCATTAAATAGTTGTCTTTCTACGGGGGCCAAAATTAATGTTTAAATATGTTTATGACAAAGAAGTAAGCACTTGCCAAATTATTTACTAATGAATATTTAATTGGACTGAGGTAAGTGAGAGTATGATTCATCCCTAAAGTGGCAAATTTCAGGCAGATCATTGCAGGGTGGGTTGGAGGATGCCTTTGTCCTTGTGCCTGTGGTGAGATCACTGAAGAACAAACAGTGTTTGGAGCACACAGCATGAGCAGTATCTACGTGTGTTCCCAGGACCACCAAGCTCTCCAAACCTGTCCCACCTCCCTTGGGGCTCTGGCTTTGTCGGGCAAACTTTGGCAATTAATCACAGCTGCTGTCTTATACAGGCTGTGGGCTCTCAATAAATGTTTGTCCTTTGATTATTACAAAGGCTTTTTTGGTACAGAGGTTCAGACAATACTCCAAAGCATAGGATGAAAAGAGAAGTTGCAGAAGAAGCCAATTCTAAATTTTGCTGAAATCAACTCTTGTCTTCACATAATAGGGAACTTTCTTGGTCCCTCCTGACCAGGTGGAAAGAATGAACCCTCTTCCTGGCTGAGGCCATGCACCAATTTAATAACGTGTACTTTACTCTGTTGGGTTTTTTCTAATTGTATATATTTAAGGTGTCTAACATGGTGTTTTAGGATACATACACATAGTGAAATGAATATTCCAGTCAAACTAATTCACATATTTATCTCCTCTCATAGTTAGCTTTGTGTGTGTATGATAAGAGCACCAGAGAGTCACTCTTTTAACAAATTTTCAGTATACAATGTTATATTATTTATTACAGTCACCATACTGCACATGAAATCTCTACAAGTTAATTCATCCTGCATAACTGCTTACTTTGAAATGCAGACACATCTAAAGAAAGAAAAAAGGAAATCATAAGATGACATAAAATACCTTAAAAATAATATTTGGTTTTGTGCTATGGTGTTTTGATTCTGATAATCTAATACGGTGAAATTCTAATGATATTCACATACTGAGTTTTTTAAAATAGTTATTTTTACAATATCTGAATATTTTAATATTGTCTCAATTTTTCATCTGTGTTGAGAAATCTTGTATCTAAAAAAATAATTTCCCTTCATAACATACTACAAAACTCAAGCGTTTATAATTGATGTTTATGATACAATTGCTTCTGCATTGTTACATGTAAAATAATGAAAATGTATTTGAGATTGTAATTCAGCACCTATTTTTAGGCAATATGAATTCTTGTACAGTTTATTAAGGATAAAATGCAATGAGAGAATATTGTCTCGTAACATTAGAATCCACATAATATTTATGTGTACGACAGACACAATAATGCAGCTGATTTTACTTTTTTTTCAGTTTTGAAAAATACTCTCACATAGAGCACTGTTAGTCCATATGATTTATAATACATTAAAAGATAGCTGATGAGACCATTTTAATATTCTCACACATTTGTTATCAAACTTAAAACTTTTGTGCTCTTAAACTTTTCATATCCTTTCTGATCTTTTATTTAATGGAAATATTTTATACCATATGTATACATATTTAAAGAAAATATGTTACCATATTTATAACTTATAACACTAATTTTATGAATGTCACCTAATAAATGAAACACCTATTTTGAAGAACTTCTAAAGCAGTAGGTGAATCCCAGCTATAGAGGCTTCTCTAGGGTCTTTAATTTTAATCTCAACAGAAGCTTTACTTTCTACAAATTAATTCAGGGCACCACATTTTGTAAAGGCTGGGAATATAGCCATAAGATTAAATTTAGTTTCATGTTTTTATGACATGAATAAGACCATGTCTGTTTGGTTCACTGGCATATATGAATGTCACAGTACCCAGTTACGTAGTAGGTGTTCAAGTACTGTCTGTTGAGTGGATGTCGGATGTCAGACACACACTTTGTCATATTTAGGTTTCCTGATATTTGAGAGAAGTGCTCAACTTAGGTGAGACAAGACAGGAAATTATATTTTAACAAAAGCAATTTTGGGAGAAGAGATTTCAAGGATATTAATTCGTAAAGTGACATATAAAATTCTTGTTCTTCTTTAGCCAGTTTCCCCAGTACCATCTCAAAGCAGCAATTTAAATTTATTTATGCATTTAATCAACACAATGTTTATTAAATACTTACTACATCCCAAAGAGTGTTCTAGGGTCTGGGATAACAGCTATAAACAAAAGAGAGCTCCCAAGGAGTTTACATTATAGTGGGGAGGATGATGATTCTCAGAGATATTATAATGTATCTGTGAGCACTGTTTCTGATTGTTGACAAAATGTGAGAAATGATCACAGTGTAGTGGCATTTTACTGGCATGATTTTGATAGCTTCATAAACCGTATCACAGAAGGGAGTGCCAGTTATCTAGTGTGAGCAAATCTAGACATTTGGATACCTAACACCTAGGGTTCTTTCACTGACACTGTAAAATGGACTGCCTAAGATGAATAGTGGACCACCTTGAATTTTCCAGGGGTTACCAAATAATGTGTTAAAGAGAACGTCCTTGAATGACGAGTGCTTTCAGAAAATAACACATGTCAGTATAGGAACACTCATTTGGGGTACACTATTTAATAGAGGCTACAGACATTGGGGCTTTTTATCTTAGCATTAGCCGCATAGTTAAAGGATGGTAGGCACAGTATCACCTAAGTCATTAATTTAGAATCCCTCTCCCTGAGGATGCCTCTAGATTTTGCTTTTTTCCAACAGCCATCTAAGCCAGAAATAAAAACTGAGTGAATACCTTTGTTTATGTATTCATGAATGCCTTTCCCTAAAAGCATGAAAAATATCCCTAGCACTAAGGAGGTGTTAGAAAAATTCCTTTATTTGTCTAGGCCATTTGTTTAGTAGATGTTCACTCAGCTTTGACAGTACAGTACAACCAATAGTGGCTGGAATCCTGCCGTGGAGCCTCCCCGGCACCACCTCACATGCCTCTCTTTCTCCCAAACACCACACTGCCAATCATTAGCCATAAATCTCTAGAGGGCACGATTGTGTTTCATATGAGCACCCCTTTCATCCCCCACGGCCACCCCAAAGCATGCACAAAGCCTCACACATTTTGCCAATTGATTTTACCAATTGTTTGTGGCAAAATGCTGTGGAGAGCTCTCTCTTCCTTGCCTTGAATTGCCAAAAATTTCCCTTGAGTGCCTTTCCAAAGAAACTGAGTTTGCCTTAGCAGCCAGCTTTTACTTTTTCTTTAGATACACATGATACTATAAAAGAGTTCCTCTGAACTGATCTTTAAGAGGGTTTGAATAGTTAATTATGTTACAAATGTAGGCCTCATCCTTCGCCAGTTTTCCATCAGCAGTTGGTGGCATTAAAGCAACAGCTGCCTTATCTTTATCTTGCTTTTCACTTGGAGATTCGGGAGCTAAGCCAGGTCTTGAGACTCTTCCCTTCTGCTCCTTCTTACGGTCTAATTTGAAATCCTTTTACATTTTTGGGATACCCAAAAAAGGAAGGACAAAAAAAAAAAAAAAAGGACATTTTCTCCCTACTCCCTAATGTAAGTTTTATCTTAGACCTGCTTTTGTTATGTGCTCATATTTTATCAGTTGCTCTTTTTGTATTGAAATGTAAAAATGTTCTAGCTTTGTTTTCTAAAAATAGCTCCTAAGAAGTAATTCAAACATAGATGTAAAATGTAGTCAATGGGGAAAAAAAGGATACTGCTGGGATCAGAGGAGAGGGTATTTGTTCAGCATTTAAAATTGTGTGCATTCATCCAATAACGATTGAGCAGCTACAATTTGTCAGGATCTGTGGAACATGCAAAGATGAATGAAACATAATTGTACTTCCTCCCTTAAAGCATGCAGTCTATATGGAAAAAGCACAATCTTGTACCGTACCAAGAGAAGTCTGAACTCCCACTGAGATTTTTAGACCCCTCCTATGCTAGGTTTTCTGATGGAAACGTGTGATGATTTTTTCTTTGCTCTGAGAAATGTTTTGAAAGACTAATACAGTCTCCCTTCCCCAGTGACGGAGTGTATAGAGCTAGAAGACAGAGGCACAGATCTCCCCAGACATTAGATACCTTTTGCTGTTCCATTGTACCTGCTGCTTCCAAAAGTAACTTCACTCAGAAGCACCTCCTCTCACATATTTCTTCCTCTGAGTGCATCCAAAACTTCTTACATAATGATAAAACAACAGAAGAAAAATTTTAATGAACTGAAGTGCATCTACATACCAGCAACATTTTAATTCACTTTTCACACCAATGAGCTGAGGTAGATATTTTACCTGTGAAAAACCTGGATACTGAACCCCAAACCAAGTCAGATTCAAAGCCAGGTCTATGTGACTCCAAAGCCATATGCACTTTTTTTTTTTTTTCAGTTGTAGTTTATTGGGGTGACCATGGTTAGTAAAATTACATAGGTTTCAAGTGTACAATTCTGTAATGCACCATCTATATATCACATTGCACGTTTAAAGTCATAACTTTGTGGTGTTCTGCTTAGAGGTCCTTCTTTGTGAGGTGGCATCTTTTCTTGGCAGTGGTGGCCCAATCGGCCCTTATGAGTAGCTCTCCTAGTTTCCTCTCTTGCCTGTCTGTCTGTATGTAACTCCCTGGCTTCCTCAAACAATTCCTCGGGGATTAGAAGCTAAGTGCTCTCACAGCGCCATCTCCAGAACCCTCTAGTGTCGGCAGCAGATCTCCATACCTCTCCCAAAGCACTTCCTCAAGGACTGACACCCGCGATTTAGGCGCTCTTGTCATGGGACCATTGAGCCAGAGTCTTTCACCACTTGTCCCAGACTACTGGCACATCTGGCAAGAATCTCATTCCTCTTCCTCCTATCCTTCTTATGCCTGATTCGTAAACTAAACTCTGGTGGTGACTCAGTAAATGCTGAATCAACACTAGAGCCAGGATCCAAAGCCGTATCTCTCTGGCACCCAAGGTAGTACTTATCATCATTTTCTCATTTGGCCTCTGGAGTGTCCTTTGTCCCGTACAAAGGACCTTCAGACCCATGCTTTTGTGTCATTGTGGCAGCTTGTGATAATTGTACTATCTTCTCCATTGCTTTTTACTGCTGTAAGTGCACAGCTCACTCAACCTTCTGGTGGTTTTGCTGCTTTTAATCTGCCATGGAATAGATGCTTTTTCGCATTGTATCTAAAATGAGAAATGACAAGAGTCCCAGGGAAAGACTCCTCTGCATTCACTTAAGTTTCTGAATCTCTCAAATTACTTGTCGCCTTTTCAGAGGCAGTTTTTGCCTACTGTATGGCTCTCAGCTATATCATATTATTTGTGTTGCCCTGTCTTTGGAATAAGTGAGTGGTAAGGGATAGTCTTTTCTTTGTTATTTACAGATTCTAGGCAAGATTTGAGCATGTAATTTTATTCAATTTCTTCCTTATTTGGACTTTTTAAATTTTTTTTCCAGACAGAGGTTTCTGCTAATACATAGAAGTTCTTCTTGGAGGAAACTATGACCAAATCAGTGTGGAGTGATGTCATGTTTGATGTGATGCATAATTGCTCTAAATCATAAAATTCCCAGAAATGCAAAACAATATGTGATCTTAGAGATTATTTTGTCTGGTCTTCTGATTTTCAAATTGGGAAAATGCAGGCCATGGAGATGAAGGGATTTGTTGAAGGTCTCAGAGAAACCAGAGCCAGGATAAATTCCACCCTCTGGTCTCAGCCCATAGCTCTACCTCTCTCTCCTCTTATTTATTTCTCTTCCTAAAAAAAATCAGGTATATCTATTAAGTGATTGTAGATTTTCTATTTAAATATATGACTAGAGTAGTTAATCTTCTGTAGGTTAGCAGAGGATAAAGCAGCAGAGTAGGAAATATATGAATTTAGAAGCCAGACAATGCCCAAATACTAGTTCTGCCATTTTCTAGCTGCGTGATGTTGGGCAAGCTATTTAATCCCTGTAAACTCAGTTTGCTCACCCACAAAATGGAGATTATAAAACTAACTATAAAGGGGATGAAACAAATTCACACTATATAGTGCTTGGAACAGTATCTCGCTCATAGCAAGAGTGAGATGACAACAATTCTCAGATGTCTTCTTCCCCCTTAGCCGAAATAGGTAAAAAAAATTTCCCTTTATACTCAAAATAGTGACTTTCTATTATACTGTGATTATTTTAGCTTTTTGATAAATCTAACAAACAAATTGCTTTGTAAATAAGTTTAAATGTACATTTGATTTTCATGGTTTGTTTGTTTGTTTTAATCTGATATGATTCCTTGCATCAAGTGGGGAAGGAGTGAATGTAGATTTATGAAAGCATTTAAGTGTCATAGACTAGCATTTCTCAAAGCATAATCTTAGATCACCTGTGTCAGAATCACCTGTGGGGATTGTTTAAAAGGGAAGATTCCTGAGCTCCACCACAGACCCAACGGATAAGAATCTCTAGCAATGAAGGGTCTCAGGAATCTCTATTTTATAACAAACACAAACTGTGATTTTTACACAGTCTATTTTTTACCTCTGCTGTAGATGAATTATCCTAAACACCAGGTTACTCAACCTAAAATATTACATTAATCATGCTATTTTCTTGTTTAAATAGTCTTCACTAGTTATCATGAATGTACAGTTCGGCAAGGAGGGTTATCACTGGCAGGTTGTGTGAACCTGCCTGTCTAGTCTTGTGATAGGCTGAAAAATGTTCCCCTAAGATTTCTAATATCCAGATTCTAGAAATAGGGTAACTTAAATGACAAAGGGACTTTGCAGAGGTCCTTAAATGATGGATCTTGTGATGAGGAGGTTATCCTGGTTATTCGGGTGGGCCCACATAATCACAAGGGTCCTTACAAGAGAGAGGCAGGAGGATCAGAGTTAGTATGTGACAACAGAAGCAAGAAGTTGGAGTGATAGCAGGAAGGGGTGCTGAGCAAGGAAGACACGAAACCTCTAGTAACTGAAAAAGGAAACAGGTGCTCCCCTCAGCCTCTGGAGGGAACCAACCCCTGCTGACACCATCACTTTAGCCCAGTGAGACTGATTTTGAACTTCTGACCTCCAGAACTATAAGACACTAAATTTGTGCTGTGTTCAGTCAATAAGTGGGTGGTAATTTGTTACAGCAGCAATAGAGAACAAATACTTTATTTTCTCCAAGTACTTAACTTTTCAGACCCTCGGCATCTCTCTTACTGGTTCTTGCACTTTTCCTTGAACTAGCCTTGCGTTTTCTAGTCTTGCATCTTGGAGTTATGCTCACCTTCCACCTACCAGGCATACTCTTCCTTTACTTTCCTTGTGGTAGTTAAAGTAATTTTTCAAAGCTCTGAATAAATCCTTTCTCCTGTTTGTGTAAAAGCCTTCCGTGACCTTCCTAGCCGAAAGGGATTTCTCCTTCACTGAAATTCCAAGGCAATCAGGATCTGTGCAATTTGTTGTGCATCCAGTTATGAAAATCTCCACCCAGCAGTGGTTAAATGCAAAATCTCTCAAACCAGAACACCTGGATCTAAATCCTGATTCTACCACTCCCTTGCACAAGTTTCTAAAACTCTCTAAGTCTCGGTGTCTTCATTTGTATCAAGGATTGTGTGTCTTCATTTGTATCAAGGATTGTGAAGTTTAGGCATGCTCCACCTAAAAGTCAATTGACTGGGTGGCTGACTCAGGGTAAGGACTCCATATGTGTTGGCAATCATGTGAAATATCAGCATATGTCTGATTATTGTCTTGAAGAGCTATTCAACCATGTTTAATTTGTAACATGTTCAGGTTTTTGTTTCCCTATCTGTTAATGTCATGAAAGTAAGCATGATAATAATTATAACAGCAATAATAATAATGATGATAATGTTAATATCAAAGTGATATAATGAAAGGAGCGTGGGATTTTGGAAGGCTGTTTCAGTTTTACCTTTACAATTTACTGGCTGTCTGAAAAGAAAAGAAATTGAGTTCCTTCATCTGTAAAATGGCAGTAATAATAATGGTATTTACCTCTTAAAATTGATTTCCGGATTCAGATGATCAATTTAAAATCTTAACACAACACCTAGAACATAGTAAGAGTTCAGCACATGTTAACCATTAATGGTAATCAGTATTTAATTTTCTCTTTACTTGTTCTGACTTTATAATGTAAATCTTGATATTCCTGTTACTTCATATATGGCAATAATATGAGAAACAGGAGAAAGAAAATTGGGTATATGTCTAACATCTAATGTCATGCTTTGCTATCATGTGTGCAATAAACTATGCATCTCACAGGCCTTTAGGGCTTGATGTTGGAGCATGCTCAAACCACAAAAGTGTGCAGGAAACTCATAAAGCCTGCCTGCTTTCCTCCATCTTTCCCTCCCTCCTTTCTTCCTTCTTTCCTTCCATCCTTCCTTCCTCTCTTTTATCTAAGGTGACTGTATGAATAGTTTGGTATTTTAAGAACTTTGAATACATTAGATTTTGGAATCATTTTTGAAAAAAAAAAAAAAAAAACGGATTCAATACATTGCCATTTATCATGACCTTCCCTTTACAACCCTTCAAGCTATTTTAGTGCAGATGAGAGCTCTCCTATCCCAGCTAATTTGAATTCATTTTTCAAATGAGAGTTCATGAGCTACTATGCTAAATTAAGGTCTGTTACATCTTCTGCACTTCCTTTGTCTGTTAATGTTGTAATATGATATTTAAGTAATTGAGTTTCTTTTGACATGATTTCTTCTGTAGAAACTCAACCTTATTTGCAAGTCTTTTATCTCTATACAGGTTTATATATTTTATATAGATATTTTCTCCCTGGTTGCCCTCTATTATAGAGAGACTTGGAATTGCTCATTTTTATTTAAACCATATAAAATAGATCAATATCACCAAGGAAATATTACACAAAAATGCTAGGAAAAATTGGTAGTAATGACTACTTTTGTTCTTAGAAGCAGGAGAGAAAATGAAACTAATTCCTATGAAGAAAAAGAATAAGTATACTTAAGTATACCAAATAAATGCCTCAGAACTTTGCCCTTGTTTATTATTTTTAAAACAAGGAAAATTTACCTCTTCTTTTTCCTCTGACCATTTTTATTCAAAGGAAGACTTAATTTTGTAGATAATTTAGAGGGTTAAACTTACCTAAAAGGCAACTGGGCTTTTCTCCTGTGACCTGTGGGACAGTCTGTTCTTTGTGTATTTTTGCTAGAATGCAACAGGGGCGATCCCAGTGGTTGTAGGCTCTCCCTGGAAACTTTGTTCAGTAGCCCAGTGCCTTGAAAAATTGTCTATTCTGCTCTAAGAAGTCATTCTGACTCTGGACTACACACACACACACACACACACACACACACACACACGCACAAGAGGATTTAAAATGAGAAATGGAGAAGTCATTTGGCAAAGTAGAAAACGTTTGCTCTGTTGAGAGATTTATGCCCTCCTTGGTCACCATGCATGAGTGCATGGCTCAGAAGTGAGAGGCAGTGCGGAATGAAGCCTATAGACATGGTGACATGTGGTTTTACTTATAAATAAGCAATAGCTCATGCCATTTAGGTGTGGGTCTCTCTCAGTTAAAAAGAGGCATTTGAAGTCAAATAGAAAATGCTGTTTAACTTACCATAGGCTTCAGAGCAGAATACAAATTGTTATACTTTCTAACAAGGTTGCATCAGGAAATGGAAACAACAAATTTAAATAACTCAATATGAACCTAATAATGTATTAGGTCACTCAACATGAATTTAACAGTCTTAAAGAATTTGTTAAAAATTGATTTATATATAAAAATAAAAGATGCATTTTTTTCTTACAATTGTTCCTACTTTTCCCCTAAACATGATTCATTTAAAAATGACTTATAGAGGAATCATGGTATGTTTTAAAATAGTCTTTTAAAGGCAGTATTAAATTAAATTTTAATCTAATTGATGACAAAATAACACTGAGTTATATTCAACTCTTAATATATAAACATATACTCCCAAAATGTGTAAACTCTTAATATATTTAATGAAGGCCAAGTGGCAATCATTTTTGCCTGTGTTTACACAAGTCTATCAAAAACTGATTGATCATATTGGTTGCTGGTTTGTGGGGGACTTCACTGATTAATTTAAAAGTAGTATATATTGTGGGGCATGACTTTTCTTTAATAAGTGTAGTAGGAAAATATAATCTGTATAAGAATTTTTTAATTTATTGGGGTGGGAATTGTTGGTAAAATTACATAGATTTCAGGTGTACAATTCTGTATTACATCATCTATAAATCCCATTGTGTGTTCACCACCCAGAGTCAGTTCTCCTTCCATCACCATATATTTGATCCCCCTTACCTTCATCTCTCACCCCCCACCCCCCTTATCCTCTGGTAACCACTAAACTATTGTCTGTGTCTATGAGTTTCTGTTTCTCATTTGTTTGTCTTGTTCTTATGTTGTTTTTGGTTTATATACCACATATCAGTGAAATCATATGGTTCTCTGCTTTTTCTGTCTGACTTATTTCGCGTAGCATTATAATCTCAAGATCCATCCATGTTGTCACAAATGTTCCTATAGCATCTTTTCTTACCGCCGAATAGTATTCCATTGTGTATATATACCACAACTTCTTTATCCATTCATCTATCGAAGGACATTTTGGCTATTTCCATGTCTTGGCCACCGTAAACAAAGCTGCAATGAACATTGGAACACACGTGTCTTTATGTATAAATGTTTTCAGATTTTTTGGGTAGATACCCATGGGAGGGATTGCTGGGTCATATGGTAATTCTATTCGTAATTTTTTGAGGAACATCTACACTGCCTTCCAATACCATGCTGTTTTGATTATTGTAGCCCTGTAGTACAAGCTAAAATCAGGGAGTGTGATACCTCCAGTATTGTTCTTTTTTCTTAAGATTGCTTTGGCTATTCGGGGTCTTTTGTGATTCCATACAAATCTGATGATTTTTTGTTCCATTTCTTTAAAAAACGCCATTGGGATTTTGATGGGCATTGCTTTGGGTAATATGGCCATTTTAACTATGTTGATTCTTCCAATCCACGAGCACGGAATGTCTTTCCATTTCTTTGTGTCTTCTTCAATTTCTTTCTAAAATGTCTTATAGTTTTCAGCATATAGGTCCTTCACATCCTTGGTTACATTTATTCCTAGGTATTTTATTCTTTTTGCTGCAATTGCAAAAGGAATTGTTTTTTGTATTTCTTTTTCTGAGATTTCATTGTTAGTATATAGGAATGCAATGGACTTTTGTACGTTGATTTTGTAGCCGGCAACTTTACTGTATTCATTGATAGTTTCTAATAGCTTTTTGGTGGAGTCTCTAGGGTTTTCTATATATAGCATCATGTCATCTGCAAAGAGTGATAATTTAACTTCTTCATTGCCAATTTGGATGCCTTTTATTTCTTTCTCTTGCCTGATTGCTCTGGCAAGGACTTCCAACTATGTTGAAAAGCAGAGATGATAGGGGACAGCCCTGTCATGTTCCTGAATGTAGAGCAAAGGGCTTCAGTTTTTCACTATTAATTATGAGATTAGCTGAGGGCTTGTCATATATGGCCTTTATTATGTTAAGGTATTTTCCTTCTATACCTATTTTATTAAGTGTTTTAATCATAAATTGATGTTTTATCTTGTCAAATGCTTTTTCTGCATCAATTGATATAATCATATGATTTTTGTCCTTTATTTTGTTTATGTGATGTATCGCATTAATGGATTTGTATATGTTGAACCATCTTTGTGCCCCGGGGATGAAGCCCACTTGGTCGCGGTGAATAATCTTTTTAATGCATTGTTGTATTCGATTTGCTAGAATTTTGTTTAGGATTTTTGCATCTGTATTCGTCAGAGATATTGGTCTATAGTTTTCTTTTTTTAGTGTTGTCCTTACCAGGTTTTGGTATCAGGATAATGTTGGCCTCATAAAATGAGTTAGGAAGTACTATCTCTTCTTCAGTTTTTTGGAAGAGTTTGAGCAGGAATGGTATTAGATCCTCTTTGAAGGTTTGTTAGAATTCACTAGTGAAGCCATCTGATCCCGGACTTTTTTGTGGGAAGGTTTTGGATGACTGATTCAATTTCGTTACTGGTGATTGGTCTGTTTAGATTTTCCAGTTCTTCATGGTTCACCCTTGGCAGGCTATATGTTTCTAAGAACTTGTCCATTTCTTCTAGGTTATTTAATTTGGTGGCATATAGTCCTTCATAGTATTCTTAGATGATCCTTTGTATTTCTGTGGTATCCATGATAACTTCACCTTTTTAATTTCTGATTTTGTTAATTAGTGTCTTCTCTCTTTTTATCTTAGTGAGTCTAGCCTAGGGTTTGTCAATTTTGTTAATCTTTCCAAAGAAACAGCTCTTTGTCACATTAATTTTTTCTATTGTCTTTTTGTTCTCTATTTCGTTTAGTTCTGTTCTGATTTGCGTTATTAACTTTCTTCTGCTGACCTTGGGTTTCACTTGTTCTTCTTTTTCTAGTTCTTTAAGGTGTAACATGAGGTTATTTATTTGGGGTTTTTCTTGTTTCTTGAGATAGGCCTGTAATGATATAAATTTCCCTCTTAAAACTGCTTTCACTGCATCCCAAAAATTTTGGTAGGATGTATTTTCATTGTCATTTGTTTCTATGTATCTTTTGATCTCTCCTCTAATTTCTTCTTTGACCCAGTCGTTCTTTAAAAGTATGTTGTTTAATCTCCATGTATTTGTGTTTTTTCCTGCTTTCTTTTTGCAGTTGATATCCAATTTCAAAGCCTTGTGATCAGAGAATATGCTTGGTATGATTTCAATCTTCTTAAATTTGCTGAGGCTGATTTTATGTCCCAATATATGGTCTATCCTTGAGAATGTTCCATGTACACTAGAAAAGAATGTATAGTCTGATGTTTTAGGATGAAGTGCTCTATATATGTCAATTATGTCCATTTCATCTAATGTGTCATTTAGGGCTGCTATTTCGTTATTTATTTTCTGTTTGGATGATCTATCCATAGCTGTCAATGATGTATTTAAGTCCCCTAGTATAATTGTGTTTTGGTCAATTTCTCCCTTTAGTTCTGTTAGTAGTTGCTTGGTATATTTCGATGCTCCCTGATTGGGGGCATAAATATTGATGACTGTTATGTCTTCTTGTTGTATAGTCCCCTTTACCATTATGAAATGTCCATCTTTGTCTCTTGTTATCTTTTTCACCCTGAAGTCTGTTTCATCTGATATCATTATGGCTACACCTGATTTTCTCTGGGTACCATTTGCTTGGAGTGTCAATTTCCACCCTTTCACTTTGAGTCTATGCTTGTCCTTGTAGCTGAGATGTGTCTCTTGGAGACAGCATATGGTTGGGTTTAGTTTTTGATCCAATCTGCTACTCTGTGCCTTTTTATTGGTGAGTTCAGTCCATTTACATTTAGGGTGATTATTGATATGTGAGGATTTCCTGTCATTCTATCTTTAGTTTTCTGGTAAGGCTGTGTCTCCATTGTTTCTTTGCCTTTTGTTGTTGTCTATTATTTCTGTGTGGTGGTATTCTATGATGTTTCCCTCTGTTTCTTCTTTTATTACAGTATATATTTCAGTTCTGGATTTTTTTTGAGTGGTTACCCTTAAGTTTATGTAAAAGAAAGTTTGATATTTAGAGTATTCCATTTTCTTCAGCACGCTTACTTTCTCCATTCCCATATTGCAGTTCAGGCCTTTACTCTCCCCTTTTTATGTTTTGGTTGCCACAAATTGTCCCTGTTGATGGTGGTCAAATAGCCTCCTTTAGTATTTCTTGTAGTGCAGGTCGTGTATTAGAAAATTCCCTCAGCTTCTGTATGTCTGGAAAGGTCTTTATTCCTCCTTCATATCTAAAGGATATCTTTGCTGGATATATTATTCTTGGCTCATAATTTCTCTCTTTCAATAGTTTGAATATTTGGTTCCACTCCCTCCTGGCTTGTAGAGTTTCTGCTGAAAAATCTGATGATAATCTAATGGGCTTTCCTTTGTAGGTTACCGTCTTCTTTTCCCTGGCTGCCTTGAGGATTCTTTTTTTGTCGTTGATTTTAGACAGCTTCAATACAATGTGCCTTGGAGAAGGCCTGTTGGGATTGAGGTAATTAGGTGTTCTATTTGCTTCTTGGACTTGAGGATCCAGTTCTGTCCACAAGTTTGGGAAGTTCTCATCAACAATTTGTTTGAATATATTCTCTGTCCCCTCTCTCTTTCTTCTCTGTCTGGTATGCCCATTATTCTTATATTGCTCTTTCTGATGGAGTCAGAAAGTTCTTGTAGAGTTATTTCATTTCTTTTAAGTCTCAAGTCTCTTTCTTCTTCCATCTGTGTAATTTCCAGGTTTCTATCTTCGATGTCACTGATTTTTTCCTCCATCTAGTCAACTCTACTACCTAAGCTGGTTATTTCACTCTTAATTTCTTCTATTGAGTTCTTAATCTCCAGAAATTCTATTTGGTTCTTTTCAAAATTTCAATCTCTTTCGTAAAATCCTCATGTGGTTTGTTCTTTGATTGTATTTCTGAGTTCATTAAACTGCCTTTCTGTGTTTTCTTGCATCTCGTTGAGTTTTTCAGAACTGCAATCTTGAATTCTCTGTCATTTAAGTCACATATTTCCATATCTTTAAGTTCCTTTTCTGGAGACTTTTCACTTTCTTTCTGAGCTGCCTTGTTGTCTTGGTTATTCATGGCAATTACTGATTTATTATTTCTCTTCCTAGACATCTATGTGAGTGGCTTCTGCAACAGGTTGATAGGAAGAGGTCTTTCTTTTGTTTTTCAGTACTTGTGTGTAGAATGTTTTATTTTTTCTCTGACTGCCGCCTTTTTTTTTCCTCTCTTACATGGTAGTGCTATGTTTTCTCTGCACTATTCCAGCTTTTCACATAATGGGGGGATTCCCTGGGAGACGGGCTTCTCCTCTGTTAATAGTTCGCCTGGGTCACAGGGCACAGTGTCCGTGTGGGTATGCGGAGAGCTTTTGAAGTTCCAAAGCTCTTCCTGCACCAGATTCAGAGCCCGTATGTTTCAGCAGTTCTTTTCACTCCTGCAGGGATCCACCCAGATAGGTAGGGCCAGGGGTGGGGTGAGTCGTGAGAGGTGGCCCAGAGCAATGTTGGTGACCAACACTATAGCCCGTCCTGCTTCCACAGCTCCCTCACCTTTGCCTGAACTAGTTGGGCTACGAATCTGTGTCTGTGGTCCACAGTTGTCAGAACAGCAAATATTCTGTTCTTTTGATCTGACACTGCTACTGTTCCGCTTCTAGCACCGGGCAGGTGGGGGCGGGGCGAGCTCTGGGAGGGTAGGGAGGGGTCGGCTAGTCTCAGTGCCTAAGGCTTCTGTTCTCTGCTCGGCAGTGAGGGCTTAAACCACTGCTTTCAGCCTTCTTCCCTCAGTCTTTTCTCTGAGGTTTCTGCCATGAGTGTTGGGTTCAGCCATGTTAGATGCTGCCCCCTCAGCCCTGTGGGCCATATGCGGAGCCCTAGCAGTCCTAGTTCTTCCCTCTCCCGCAGCTGCGGTAGTTCCGGGAAGCAGTGAGCTTGGAGCACTGAGCTAGGTCTGCATCCTGCGCTCCTGTGTCTCCATCTCCGCACTTCTCCCTTCCCTCCTCCCCCACTTGCGGGATTCGCCCACCTTTAGGTGAATTCAGTAGTGGGCCTCCTCGTCTTGCCTGTCTGCTGTGCAGGGAGTCCTTTGTGGAGTTATTGTTGTTCGAGTAGTTGTAAATTCCAAGGCAGCTTTACAGAGGCTCACTTCACACCACCATTTTGATCACTGAAAAATAATTTAAGAGTTATTTTTAATCACCAAAGATAACTCTTTTTTTATTCATAGCAAGAGCCCTATTTTAGATTACAATATTTGATTTTACAGTGAAGATAATTTATAAAATCAGCCATATTTTATCAGATTTTATATATAACAAAAATCGTGATGGTATCTTTCTTAGTACAGTTTCCTAAAATGCCTTACTCCCAAAGTAATTTACATGCAGAATGCATGGATTCATTTTATATAAAATGTCTCATCTCACATAATCTAAGAAAAAATATGAAATATTGTAAAAAAGTTTTTACTTAATAACATGATCCTTCAAATTTATCAGAGAAATCCAGGTATTTACAAAGTATAAAAAAAATCTGTTTTTAATATTGTCGCTTTCTCACAACCAATGGCTTCTTTTCATGAATTTCAGTGTTCAAGATAAACAGGGCACCTTTTTAAATTCTTGTGAAAAGTGACTGGCCAAGGCAGAGATGTCAAACAAGCAGAGATGATTAGGTTATTAAAAAAAAACATGTTTTAAGTGGAGAATAGACTATGAAATATTATTGAATAAGTACAAAAAATATATGAATACTATTCTTTAATTCTATTTTGTCATTAAAGGAACGGACAAACAGTGAGGAATAAATTTAAGAGCATGTTATAGATTGAAGTTTGTGGCCTCCCGAAATACATATGTTGAAATCCTAACCCTCAGTGTGATGGTATTAGGAGGTGGTGTCTTTGGGAGGTAATCAGGTTTTATGGGTGGAGCCCTCACAAATGCAATTAGTGTCTTACAAGAAAAGACACAAACGTTTGCTCTGACTCTCTGCTCTCAGCGAAGATACAATGAGAAAACAGCCATCTATGAAGTAGGAAGCGGGGTCTCACCAGACATTAGATCTGCTGGTATCTTGATCTTGGACTTCTAGCCTCCAGAGCTGTGAGAAATGAATGTCTGTTGTTTAAGCCACTCAGTCTATGATAATTTGTTATAACAGCTCAAGCTGACTAAGATGAAGAGAAGATATAAAAAGAGGAAGTAAAGATAGAATGAAGGCCTTAAGTTCTGTGGCATGTTGATTAAAGGTAAGCTGTTCAGATCACAGTCATGGTATTCAGGAAAAGTGATTTCTTTTCAAATATTAATCAGTTGGTTAACTGCTATACCAATTCATTCCTTACACATGAAAAATATTTCTCAAAAAGGGGCCTATGTAACCATCAACTTAAGTGTGAGGGACCATGTTCCCTATGTAGCACATCAGGGTCTCAGTGTGACCTGCCACAGACTGGAGATTTCTACTTTACATTGACCAAGATTTGTGGGGATATAACAAGTGCACAAAATGTCAAGCCCATCTTTGAGGTAATGATTTCTAGTTTGTTAAAAAATTTTACTTCATAATATCCAAACATTAGTCTTAATATTAAAGAAAAATGTTTCCATACTAAAATTCACTTATAATATTTGTATACTCAGTGTTCCTCCCTTGCATAATTCATCTCCATTATTTTCTGAGACAGCCCTGTGATTTCGCAATTTTTCTGAATCTTTTTGGACTTTTTTAGACATGTACTAAATAGTAGTGATTTCCCCAAAATTGCCCCTGAAGTAAGTTGGAATCAATATCTACCAACTGTTATTTCTTCAATAAATCTTCAGATTCCTGGATTGGTATATCAGTTAACTGGTACCACAATAACACTGGATAATAAATTACCTAAACCCCAGGGGCATTCAGGAAACATTTGTTTCTTCTTTATATGTCAGTTGAGATTAGTTGGAGTTCGATTTATCTATAGCTTCTCGGCCTTTTGGCTAAGATCTAGTGTGGAGTTTGGTTTATCTAGGCTGCCCTCAGCTGGGCTTGGCTTTAAGTTGCAATTTTGGTCTAGGTCTGCTAAACCTTTCTTTCATCCTCCTTGGACCACAAACATGGAAAGCACAGTCTTCTCATGGCATAAAGCCCAACCAGGCAAGAACATTTTAATCCTCTGCTCAAGTACTTCTACTTACATTCTACTGACCAAAGCAAGTCACATGGCCAAGCCTCCTATCACTGAGGAAAGAAAATATATCTTGATTCTAATGGGAGGTTCTGAAAAGCCACATGGCATATGGCATAGCTATGGGAAAAGTGGAGAATTGGGAGCAATAATGCAATCTGTTATGCTTGATCTTCTAGACCACAATTATTTACATGCATTCCACACACAAAAGACCTACACCTAATAATCTCCTTCCCCAAAATACCCCAGAATTACCTTTAATTTATGGAATCAGGTTCAATATTCAGGATTTTATGATTTATACTGGTTCCAGATGAAGCCCCTCTTGATCTGGATATATTTAAAAGACAAATTGCCCAACCCTCCCCCACAACATACACTCCTAACATGCAATTGTAAAACAGGGACAGAATGGTCACAGTGTACACTCTATTCAAACTGCAACAATGAGAGGCACATAGCAGTCACTGGTTCATAGCAATTCTGAAATTCAACTGGAAGGATCTTGCCAGGTCTCCCTACCCTGGATTAGGTACAGATTCTGCTCCCTGGGAATTAGCTAGAAAGGAAAGGAGGCTGTATCAACTCTTGCCTTGGTGAATATATTCAGAAACCGTGAAGATTTTCAAGAAAAGCAAAGAAAAAAATGTTCCTTTCATTTCTGACATTTTCTGTGCTTCTTTAATATGACACCTCCTAGGACATAATTCCACAGGTCTCTAGATGTTGTGTTTTTTTAATTATAAATGAAGAAAAAGTTATTTCATGTATCTATGAGCTATTTGTATTTTTTTAAACATATAAGCTGTTCTTAGACTAAGACCATGTTCCATTGTGTTGTTGGATTTTATCTTACTGACTTCAATACTTATCAAGTGAATATTTTGTAGGAGCTATGTATATACCAAGGAAATTTGTCCTTTTTTAGGTTAGATGAATCATAAATATTTTTCATATTTATTTACTGTGCTTATACATTTAAAAACCATTTAGAATTTTATTTGTTTTTCTTTAATATATGGCCTAATTTATTAATTTTCCTTTTATGGCTTCTAGATTTTGTGTAATAGAAAAGTCTTTCTCTACATTATGGTTATAAAATAATTCTCATGTACATTTCTTCTAATACTTTTATTATTTTCTTTTGTTACTCTTGATCTCTGATCTTTTTATAGTTTGTTCTGGTGTATGTGTAAGAAAGAGATTCAACATTTTTTCTAGCAACACAGCTGTCTCAACATCACTTAATATATAGTCTATCTTTTCTCCATAGATATGAAATGCCACTTTTATCATATACCAAAGTTCTGTATATTTTGGTGTCTATTTCTGAACTTTATTTTTTCCTTAAGTTTACATCTCTATTCTTGAAAAAGGTCCATATTGGTTTAATTACTGAGGCTTTACTGTGTTTTATGTGGTAGAGTTACCCATTCCTCATTACTTTTTTCCAGAATTTTCATAAATGTTCTTGTTTATTTATTTTCCATATAAACCTTAGAATGACCTGATTTTGTTCTAGAAAAAAATATTGACTTATTTTGACTATTACATTTACAAGTTAGCTTTGAGAATATTAATGTCTTTATGGTGAATTTTCCTATCCAAGAACATGGTATACATTTCTATTTGTTCAGGTTGTCTTGTATATTCTTTTTCAAAGTATTTTTAAAGTCTTCCTCATATGGTTCTTGCATATTTCTCCTTAAGTACTTTTCTTTCTGATTCTACTTATAGTTTAGCATAGGGGATGCTGAGAAGGAAGAACCTGGTAGCTGTTTTAACCCAGACTCTATGTCCAGATTCTTGCAGGATTAGTACAGACAGATATTGTACTAAGAAGGCAAATGAAAGTTTTCACTGAAAATGAGGGAACAGGTGGGAAGGTATAGAATATTGGGTTCTAACTAGCTTTTGTCATCCTAGCCAACAAAAGCCACCAGATTTGTCTGGCACACAGAGCATGGGCCAAGCACGATGTATATAAAAAGGCCATGGAAGGGCAGAACAAAGTCATTTACAAGCAGGAAAAAAAAGGGAGTCTAAGAATCTTTATCAATTAGGCTTGGCTGTATGTAAGAGTTATCCTAAATAACACTGACTTTTAAACAAGATAGAGGTTTATTTTTCTCTTCTTTATATGAGTTCTGGGTATTGGCACTCCAACATTGGTGTAGTAATTCCATAAATATCAGTGATTCAAGTTCCTTCTTTCTGTTTCTGCTACTGACTGTCCTTAGTGTGTGATTTCCATCCTCAAGTTTGCCTTGTGGTTCAAGGGGGCTACTACAGCTCTCACCAACATTCACATTTTGGGCATGAGGACAAAGAGAGAAGCAGGGCAAAAAGTGTGCGCCCCCAAGCTAAACCAACCCTCTCCTAAGACCTTTCAGAAGCCTCACTCTTTTCGTTTTATTCCATCCTTATCTGTACAAAGGGATGTTCCCAAGAATATAGAGATTCTGTTACTAAGGAAGAAGGGAAGAATGGATTTCAGGGAGGCAACTTCCTGTCCCTGTGACAAGGAGTAAGCACTGTTTTTCATTTTCTCCTCAAAGTGTACTGAGAAGGGAGAAGGAAAATACCAAGAGAGAAATAGGAAAGTGAATAAAGTGAGTATAGTTTGGTCACTTTTCACATTTTAGGATCATTTAAGACAACCTTATGTTCAGCAAAATCTGAGCTGGAACTCACTGCTTTGGTGGTGTTGTTTTTCAACTCTAAAATGTGTTTTAAAGGAATTGAACCATGTGTTCTTTTTTTCTTCTTTAGAACTGACAAAACTCAATAAGAAGTTAAAATATAATACAGTGTCCAGTTTGTATAGGGCTCACAAAGGAGATTAAGACACAGTCCCTGCCTTTGGGTCCACAGGACTGCCAGAAAATATAGATATTTTTTTCTTTTTGAAAGTCACCAGACTGACCAGAGTTAGAAGCAGCTTCTGGAGGGGGCCTAAGGGAAAACTCGGGTGGGTATTGGAATGTGTTTTTCATCCTGTGGGTCTTGTAGTAGGGCTTGATATCAATTTAGTGTATAGAGAACAGCACAGTTATGTGCATGTGTGTGTTTGTACTATTGAGCTGGGGAACTTTGCCTGTTTTATTTAAATATTAATGAAATTACATTGAGTTTGACTTTGTTATATTTTTACTTTACCACAATACTTATAGGTAAGTATTGTTTCGTAAAAATCGTGTGTGTGTGTGTGTGTGTGTGTGTGTGTGTGTGTGTGTGTCGGGGGGGGGGAGATGGAAAATATAAAATGTATTACTTACAATTTGAGTAAAAAAAGTTTGAAATATACTACCTTAGAGGGCAAAAGTAACCTGTTGATAAGAGAGGACTGAAGACATTGATCCTCCCAAATCTTTCAGATTCAAAACCGCCTCAGGCCCCCGAGGCCTCACTCACCTGGAGGAGGAGTTCTGGGGCTGCTTTTAATTCTTAGAGATGTCATTGTAGAACCCAGATATTCTGGTGTGTAAAATTGTGTTCTTTAAATAACTGTAAGTATACCAAGACGTTACATTACACTTTGGGGTCTCAACCCTAGCCATTTAATATTTTTCAATATATCCAAAACTATGCAAATAAGCTGGTAAGACTTTCAATTCACATATCCCTTGGAATATCTTATTTTTTTTATTTGTTTTTCTCCTTCTGTTGTTGTATTGGATTTATTATATTACTCCCCATGATAATTACAAGAATTTGGATGGTAGCGTAGAAAAAGTATTTTCAAAAGGAATTTATACCAAGGTTTCTTTTAGTAGGTGAATGAATAAATTAAAGTGTAGTACATTCAGACAATGGAATATTATTCAGTACTAAACACACACACACACACACACACACACACACACACACACACACACACACAAAAATCACTGTGAAGCCATAAAAAGAAATGAAGGAAACTTAAATGTATATTTACTAAGTGAAAGAAGCCTGAATTTGAAAAGGCCAGATACTGTATGATTCCAACTATATGACATTTTAGGAAAGGTAAAGCTACGGAGACAGTAAAAAGATCACTGGTTGGCAGGGGTTGAGGGGTGGCAGGATGAGTAAGTGGAGAACAGGATTTTTAGGGCAGTGAAATGATCTTGTATGATACTATAAGGATGGATACTTGACATTATACACTTGTCAAAACCCACAGAATGTACAACACCAAGTGTGAACTCTAACACAAACTATGGACTTAGGGTGATAACAAGGTGTCAATGTAAATTCATCAGTTTTTTTTTTAATGTTCCACTTTGATGGGGGATGCTGATAGTGGGGGGAGCTGTCCATGGGTAGGAGCAGAGCCTACATGGGAAATCTCTACTTTCTGCTCAATTTTGCTGTGAACCTAAAACTGCTCTAAAAAAATAAAATCTATTTAAGACATTAAAAAAATAAATTAGTGATTAGTATAAGAATCGTTAAAAGGGTAGTTGTTGGGGAATTACAGAAATCAGTTCTCCATTAGGTAATTCCATGTAATAACTCTGCTGAAAAAGCCTGACAATAATGCTACATCTGAAGGACAGAAGTCACCATTTGTGATGTATTATATGGAACCAATAAATAGGATATGAGGAAAAAATTTAAATTTCCACCAACTGCTCATTTTGGTTTTACTCTGCTTAGTCTCTATTGCTTCTAAACTTCTTTCATTTCATAACAGAAATTCTGAGCTTTTGCCGCTTCACTAAATTTCATTTTAAAACCTATTCTTTCCTCCTAGAAATGGTAATATAGACACTTTTACAAGTACAACATTTAAAGAAAATCATAGTCCCCTAAATAATTTGTTTCTCTATCAGAGAAGGCAACAGAACTACAGATGGTATGTTCAGTGAGCCGAGTACTTAAGGCTGAGAAGTTATTAATTCTCACAGCAGCCCTTCTACTATTTTATGGTCCCACAAATTAATGTCATTCAACGTCTGCTTCATACACTATAAATCTATAAAATGATAAAATTAACTCTTGTATTTTAATATCTATAGCATATAAGCTTAGGCTATTATATTAGCTATCTATTGCAGTGTAACAAATTACCACAAACTTAGCGACTCAAAACAACATAAGTTTATTGTCTCACAGTTTCTGTGTGTCAGGTGTCTAGGCACAGTTTATCTGGGTTCTCTGCTCAGGGTCTCACCAGATTGAAATCAAGGTGCAAGCCACCAAAAAACTGAAGTACTTACCAGACAAATAGTTTTTCCAAATTTTTATTACAGTAATCCCATAGCCTTCTCAATAAGTTTCGATGTTTTCCCTGGATAGAGTGGCATCTGCAGAGAGCCACTGTAGTTTTTCCATTCCAGTTATCTTCAGTTCAGAAATATTTATTGAGCACCTCTGATTTACCAGTTCAAGACACTGGAAACACTAGAGGAGTCAGAGGCCCTGATTTCAGGGGATAAATGATCTAGTAGTGAAGCAGAATGGGGGAAGGATATGAAGGGAGACCAGGCCTGAATCATTTTGTGGGGAGGAAAGAAACTCAGAGTAGCTGCCAGCATCAATTCGTCTTGAGAGAAACTTCCCTACTAGTGAGCAGGAATTCCCTGCCCATGATAGAGTTGCCAATGGGAGCTGTTGTGTTAGGACACTATGAAACAGTCTGCAGTGGTCATCCAAGTTGGCAAGGACTGACAGAAGTCTGAAAAGCTAAAATTAGATGCTTAATAACAGACCAAGTCTAAAAAGCGTTATGACAAGGTTTGTAGTTGGAAGATACAGCCATGTTCACCCAGCACATAAGGAAGATGGGATTCTGAACAGAGGATTGAAGGGTGGATAAAGACATTTCAAGGCATAATTTTGCAAATGGAATTAAAGATTATAGGAAGTAGAGGTATATGCTGAAAGTTTAACAAAATGCTGGTACCATCTTGTATCTCTTATACCTTGAACTCTAGATAGAACCATAGGGATTTTAGCTGCTAAGTCCTGTCAGGTTTTGTGTCCTTATCTAGTCCCTTCCCCTATCCTCTAATTGTGATTGGATTGATGCTGGAAAATAGCATCTTTTGGGAGGGAGATCTAGGAATTGTTCTAGGATTTGGGGTGATTATGGAGGTCACATTCCTGGGCTTTCAGTTTAATGAAACTTGTACCTGAAGTATCACCACTAGAGGGCTCCTTCTGAGGGAAGAGATTAAACATATGAGGGTGAAATTAGTCTCCTATAAATTGGGAGTCTGGGTAGAGTCTCTGATGTGTTGTCCTTTCTCTGAAAGTATGAGATAGGAGTCAGGATGTTCCATAAAGTTGAACTGGCAGTGAGTTGAAACTTAGCTGGCTTGAGTTTGGATGTAACATTGCCCAGAAATGGTTAGGGTCTCAAGTGTATCCTGAGATCACACAGTTTTTCCTTTTCTGTGGCCTTTCTAATAGTAATAGATAACCAAGAAGACTTTGCTTTAATTGGAAGGATGATGCCCCTCAACTTTTTACCTCCTTAGGAGGCAGCCTGTGAGAGAGTCCCAAAGGGTGAATGACAGTTGGGGAAGCAAGAGTCCAAATGTCCTTAGGACATTGTTTCTCAATCTTATATGGTCATTTGAATCACCTGGGGATCTTATTAAAATGCAGGTTCTGATGTAGTAGGCTACAGGGGTGGAGCTGGTGAGAATTTGCATTTCTGACAAAGTGATACTGATTGTTCTGATCCACAGACCTCACTTTAGCAAAACTTTGGAGCATTAGAATAGGGAAAACATATCTTAGAAGATGTGATTATGGTCTTCATACACTATAAAGCCAGAAAATTAAAGGAAACTTGGCTTATCCCATGCCACTGAAATAGAAATTAAAGAACTCTTCATGAAGACTTACAGATCTCAGGAAAAAAATAAAACCCAAACAAATACATTTGCTGGAGCAAATCTCTAAAAGACATGTCAGGAGAGAACAGGAAATCTGGCAGTTGCTAGAGAAGCAGACAAACCTAACTCCATTATCCCTTACTCTGAAGGATATAATCTCTGTTTAAAGTTCTAGGGGCCACTTATACCAAATGGTTAAAGAACTCTGCCACAGCCGCACATTCCACCCCACCCCTTTTCATGCCATGCCCTTCGTCCCATACCTGCCACTGGCTCTCACTGGTTTCATATAATAGGGAAGCAACTGAAGGTTCCTTGTTTGTAGATGAATTTTAGATTTGGTTATCAAATATTATAGAGTGATTTGGCTGGGGGTGGGGGATGGTATATGAAATCTTCCTAGGGGTGGAGTAATGGAGGAAGGCTGGTTAGAAGATAGCTTCGGTGTCCTTTAGTGTAACAGGTCATTTGAATATTTAATGCAATGCAATTCAAAGATAACCAAAGAATTTGTATTTCTCTTAAAACTTAATACAGTAAAACTTCCCAAGTATAATAAATGCTGTTATAATGCAATCTTGCAAATAGTTTTCCAAGTTCATAAGGATCGCAAAAGTTCTACTTGATCTGCTCACATATACAAATGTGACTTCCCCTGCTCCTCTTTCTACTGCTATTTATATCAGCTGCCCTACAGGAGATCAGCTTTCTTTTCAGTGTCTGATATAAATAACCACAGTTATCTAAGTATGAGCTGCTCAAGATCTCCAGGTAGTTCATGGACTGATATCTGGTTATTTATATTCATGATTTGGCAGTGATATGCTTCTATTACTAACATAAATTAATACTTTTTATATAAAAATGCAATAACCATTACATCTGGGTGTCAATGATTTATTTAAAACTCTACTATTCTTAATGAGCAAGTAAGTCGAGTTTGGACACTGCAGGGACATTCAGAAACAAGTAGAAGTGGTGGTCTTTTGAGGCCATGCACTTGAGTTGGAATTTCCATGAGAGACTTAGTGAAGTCCAGATGCAGAAATGAACATAATATGCTGAAGAGAGTGCAGCTGTCTGAGTTGCCCTGGGTCGCCCTGATGTCTTTCAGACCTAGGGGGTGAGGGCTTCTGCTTATTTTTATGCCCCTTACACTGTAACCAAAAGAAATCTGAAATATTCTTGCATCTTTGAAAAAAAACATCAATCAACAAAAACTGGAATACAAAACTCTTTTTAAGGGTGAAACTAATCAATAATATTTTTATCTTGAAATGGTCCATGTTAAAGACTACCCTGTCTAGCTTCTGCCCAAAATTCTTCAAAAACCTTTCATCATTTTCACCATTTTACATGTATCTTGATCTAAAATGATCTCTTGACTTCAAGTAATGTAGCAACAGTCATTAAATACTTAGAAGATTTAAAGATCAAAGTATGGAAAAGAAGTAGAAGTGTTGCTATGTATATAAAAGCATTAATGAATTAGTAATCTATAGTTTTTCTCTACTGGCCATGAAGTCTAATTAATGAACTCTTTCATAATATAAATAACTCATTTTATTAAGTATTTTTAATTTTAGTCATTAAAATGTAATTTAATTATGTTAATAGAATTTTAATGGAATTTAACATTAACGTGCAGCTTCATAATTTGAATTTTAAAATGAATTTATAGTAAATACAAAACCATTTTATTTTTATTTTTCATTATACAATATAATGGATAAAAACAACATAATGGCAATATCACAAATTCAATTTATTAACATCTCTATTAGTAGTGACCATAACAATATTATGTTTCAATAAACATGCTATTTTTAAAATCCAGATCCCATCCTTCCTATTAGGACTATGATAATAATCACATTGTATCTATTACAAGCAACTTATAAAGGAAAGAATGCTGGACCTAGACTCAACTTGCTGGTTTGTATTCTCACCAGGTCAGTAACACTATACCTTAGCTTTCTCTTTGGTAACCTAATCTAAACTCTGCCTGTCTTATGGAGAAGTATTAGTTGAGGTGAAAAAGTATCAGATACAGTATGAATTTTTGTCATTGTTTCTCCCATGACAGCTAGGTTTTGCTTCAGTAAAAGAAAAACAAAGCCCCAAATCTCAGTGTCTTGAATAGCGGAAATTTATTTTGCTTTCATGCTTCAGGTCAGCAAGAGCTCGGCTCCCTGTGAGACCCTGTGAGCCCAGACCCCAGACTCTGTGCTAACTCGTGCTTCCACAATCACTAGGTGAGGGGAAAGATGCTGGCAAATTATGCACTGGCACTTAAAACTTTCTCCCAGAAACGGCACATCGAGTCTGCTCACATGCTTATATCTCATTGGCCAAAGCAAGTCACACGGCCACATCGAACTTGAGAGCGAGTGAGGAGGTGCAGTTCTACCACACACCTGGAAGGAGAGGGGGACAACATAATTGTGATGCACTCTGATGGTTGTCACAGGTATTTAAATGTGGAATTGGAATTTATTTATCCTGACACGAATTTAGTGAAGAAATTATTTTTTCCGTACAATGGTAGGGAACACCGTTACATAACTTTCTACTATGAACTTTGGATATGTGCAGAAATGGAGATTTGAGGAAAGGAGATGTTTTGAAAGGAAATAAATAAAAATCAGGATACTTTTTTTGAGGCATATGCACTGTTATTAGGAACATATATACATATATATTGTATATATATTTGCATGTATACATATATATAAAATATGGGCTAGACATACATATATATATATATATATATATATATACATATACATATACATATACATATGCATATGCATATACATATACATATATATATAAACAGTAAGAAAGGCAGAGGCACACCACACTTGCTGAGGAATCCTACAGCTAGATTGGGGAAGGTCTTTTGGGAAACATGAGTTAAGAACAGGTATCAAAAAATAGGAGGGACATGGATTTATGGAAAAAAAGGATGAACTGAAATACAGAGGAGAAAAATTCCAACACAGAAGTTCTAATTTCAGAGTTATTCTTAATGAGCACATTTATGTTGTTTTTGCTAAAATATCAGGACCTTTTAATCTAATGACTCAGCTTTTCTGTATCTCTGTTCCTTTTGCACTTTGTCTTCTTGCTTTGCCATTTAAAAGCCCAACAATGAAAGAAATTTTGGAAACTATATCCATTTCTATGTGCGCAATTGGTCCTTAAAACTGAAAAGATCCATTAGGAAATCATTGGATCCTTCATACTTCTTTTGTCACCTCTAATCATTTAATTGATTCAATTGTGCTCTCCAGACTTAGCAATTCATTATAGTTTCAGATCAATAAAAGCTTAAATGTTTAAATCAAGTGAGTGTGTGTAACTTTCACACTGTTTGCAATTTCTAGGAACCACCCCAATTCATTCATCATTGTCATTCAATAATAGCAGTAATCAAA
Source organism: Rhinolophus sinicus (assembly GCF_036562045.2). NCBI lineage: Eukaryota > Metazoa > Chordata > Mammalia > Chiroptera > Rhinolophidae > Rhinolophus > Rhinolophus sinicus. The sequence continues at coordinate 111,039,828 of NC_133755.1, forward strand.
ACTAGGGTCAGTTTGGATACTTGCAACTTGCATTCCCTATCCTAAATATTAGCCTATATTATGGGAATATTGCAACCATGCTCTCTTGAAACTGAGCTTATATTTTGGTCCTGAACTAAAGCAACTTTTTGAGATGGAAATTAGGTGCCACCTTGACTGTAGTTATAGTGCATTTCTAACTTTTCTTAAAGGAGATGATTGTGTTATTTCTGTTAGGGCTGCCATAACAAATTACCAGAAGCTGGGTGCCTTAAAACAATAGAAACGTATTCTCTCTAAGTTCCAGAGACCAGAAGTCTGAAATCAAGGTGTTAGAAGATCATATTTCCTCTGAAGGCTCCAGGGAAGAATCCTTCCTTGCCTTTTCTTAGCTTCCAGTGATTCCCAGCATTTCCGGTGATTCCCTTGACATTTCTCAGCTTGTAGCCACATCACTCCAGTCACTGCCTCTATCACCACATGGCTGTTTCCCTTCTGGCTCCCTTGTGTATCTCTGTGTCTCTGTCTTTAAAACTTTGTCTTCTTAAAAGGACACCACTCATTGGATTTAGGACCTACCCTAATCCAATGTGATCTGAACTTAACTATATTACATCTGTAAAGACTCTATTTCCAAACAAGATCATATTCACAGGTAACAGAGTTTGGGACGTCACATATCTTTTTGTGGGGACACAAGTCAACCCACAAAAATGGCATCATTGAAAATTTTCTGTAATTCTCTGGCATTCTGTCTGCAGAATCCTGTGGAATACCTTCCCTCTCAGCCCTGCAATACATGACAGATACTAATCTCATCAAGATTCTGATTGCCAGATAATAATTTCCCCATTCTTTTGATTGCCACATTATCTAAAATTCTGCATCATTGTTTACTTGACCTAAGACCTGGTTCCTTGATATCAACTCTCTATTTCTCATGATTTTCTCGGTGGGACTTGTCAAACTTTTACCTTCTTTCTGAAAGCATTGAGAGGCAGTTCAGATGAACCCGAGTAGACATGCCAGTGATTAAGGGTGAGTCACTATTTCCCCCCTCTGTCAGGAATCTGCTGACAGATATTAATGGTAGCTGTCATTGAACTAAAACTGAAGCAATGGTACAAGAAAACAAGGTTGGCCCTGCTTTTAATGAGCATACTTAGAATTGTTTTCCCTTTTACTCTTCAGCAATTACACTGGGTACATTTGGCTAAATGCTTTTTTTTTTTTTTTTTTTTTTTAATCTAAGCAAAATCTTGGAGCACCACCTTTACTTTCAAAGTAACATTAATATAATTTTGAGTATAGTAATAAGAGAAAAAGTTAGAAAATTCCATTTAGGGTAATAAATTGAGCCCCAACAGTGCCAGACAATAAATTGAGATGTGATAGCATCCTTTTATATTATATTGCATGACTATATTAAACTACTATATACCATACATTGTATATACTAATATAGTAGTTGCCCAAAGTAATCAAACTACTTGATTCTATCTGGCAGAACTGTAAACCTTTTTAATTGTAGTAACAAAAGTTTATATGTTGTGTATAAACCTTGCCTAGGAGACAAGCCAATGGATTTTGAAGTCTTTTAAGGGTTATATTCTTTTATAACTCTAATATTTACTTTCTCTAGTTCAGGGGTTCATAACCTAAGGTCCAGACCTTGGGCAGAATCTTTATTTTCACTAACGCTAATATTTGATATTTCCTTCATTTGTGAATGTAAGCAACAAACCACAATAGTACTGGCACCAGTAGAAATCAGATTATTTTTAAATCACATCACAGTTCCTGAAAATACACCAGGTGTAATTTATACTCATCACTACTTCAAACTTATGTTAGCTACTAGATCTGCTGCTAGAACTTGTTAAGAATTATTTTAGTAATTTAATAACTGTTTCTGTATAATTGTTTTTCATTGTAATGTGTTTATTTCGTGCATTTAAATAAGTGTTTCCACAGGCTTCATGGGACTGCCAAAAGAGGTTAAGAACCTCTGTGTTAGTTTTAGGATCTTCTGTTTCACAATGGCAGGTTAAATGGTCAAATGTCGGCATCACTTACAAGGTCTGACAATTAAGTTCGTGAACTTGTTACAATGCTGTTGTTAACCTTTTTGTTTTTATATCAGAGGGATTATTCATTATGAATTTGTGCCAACTGGACAAACAGTTAACCAAGTTTATTATTTGGAAGTGCTGAAAAGGCTGCATGAAAAAGTTAGACAACCTGAACTTTTTGCCAACAATTCATGGCTCTTGCATCACGACAATGCACCAGCTCACACGGAACTGTCTGTGAAGGAGTTTTTAGCCAGTAAACAAATAATTGTACTGGAACACCCTCCCTACTCACCTGATCTGGCCCCCAGTGACTTCTTTCTTTACTCGAAGATAAAGGAAATATTGAAAGGAAGATATTTTTATGACATTCAGGACATCAAGGGTAATATGATGACAGTTCTGAACACCATTCCAGAAAAAGAGTTCCAAAATTGCTTTGGAAGGTGGACTAGGCACTGGCATCAGTGCATAGCTTCCCAAGGGGAGCACTTCAAAGGTGATGTTAGTGATATTCAGCAATGAGCTGTCTGACCTTGTACTACAACTTTATTTCTTTCTCAGTCAACCAATTTATTCATTAGTTGAATTACTTTTCTTTCAGAATGTTATAGTATCTAACATTGGACTAAGTGACTGAAGATACAAGGTCATAAAAATAGAAGTATAACATAATTCTGGTCATCGATGATATTATAGTCTAATTAGTTGCATCACATATGCATAGCTGTTGTTCATATGTCTTAAAATAATGACTTATATTTGTATAATGTTTTTAAAAATGGTTTCCAAATCCTGTCCTACATAAGAACTCATTGGACATCATCAATAGTGTTGTTAAATTGGTAGAGGATCATACAAGTTTCTAAGTAATGAAGTGACTTTCCCTTAAGCAGAGAAAGATGGAGTAAGAAAAGGGTCAGCTCTTCAAAATGGTGATTCAGTAGGATTTTCATTTCATATCACTGTTACCTTAGAAAAATCCTACATTAGGAAAGCCCAGTCTTCTGCAGTATCTAATCCATACATTTCTTAAAAGCATAAAATGGCTTGTTAGGAATAAAGTGCATTGAAAGACTTCAAAAGAGAAAGAGAGGGAGTGATGTCGGGATTAGGGAAGTTATTACAGTCTATGAACTTTGATGCAGTTTATGTGCAATCATTTTTTATCCCAACCTTTTCCTAAATGCAAATACTCACATAATGAGGAAAAGATATGATTCAAGCTGAGATAAACGCAACCTGGCTTCAATATCATCTGGTTGGTTGGAACCTTCCTGTTAAAGAACTGCCCCTAGTATCCTTTTTATTCAAAAGGTGTTTCATTAGAGCATTACATGGCAGCCTGTTACGAAGGAGAATCTTGAGCCCCACCCCTGACCTACTGAATCAGAATCTGAATTTTAATAAGATCCTCAAGTGACCAGAATGCACATTAAAGTTTGAGATGCACTGATGACTTAAGTTCAGCCATCATAACTGAGAGATGACTAAATTCCTACACCTGGCTCTTCCATAGTCTGAGTTTTTGGCTGTTATTTGTACCTTCATCAAGAGATATGAGGCTCATACTAATAAAAATGCATTAATTACTCTGGGTAAAAAAAAAAAAATCTCATTAAGTCAGATAAATGTTCCTAAAGCACTTATAAACAAATTTTTATAATGGAGAGCACAGTGTATTAGAAAAAACAGCCCCTGTCAACACTACAGACTTGCCAGAAGAGCTCAGTGAATTTAAGTGGTGACTGTTTAGCAGGAGCAAGAGGTCCCAAGTATTGCATTAGGCAAATCACAAGTGCATAGTATGCCAGTGAAAACTTTTTCCTACACCAGCTCTGACATGTTCACACATGAATGTATTTCATTCAAAAAAAGGAAAGGCTCAAGAATGGCATAGTCTGGTTTTGTGAGAAACAGATGTGTCATGGTTCACCCACTCCCTGACCACCTGTGGTTTGCCCATGACTCAACTTTCTTGAATAAAGGGAGTTAACTCTTGGATCTGGAACAAATTCTAAATTACATATTTATTTTCTTCCTCCTCATATTTCTCTTCACTACTCATTGCCATGACAGAACCTTACAATTCACAGAAGTCTGAATAAACTCCAGAAGAAATTCTCAACACTCCAAAGCATTTTCATTTAAAGGCAAGGACTTGTTCTGATATTTGGACTGTGGTTCTATTAAAAATTCAAACAGAATACCAACATATCCAACCAATTAGAAAGAGTGATTTTGGTTTATAGTTTAAAGCTACCTGGTTAAGAGGTGTTCTTCTTACTGCTTATTTTTTAGTTGGGGATAGGACTTATTCTCACTCAGAAATATGCTTTAGATGCCATTGGTCAGTCACTTAACCCTCACCTACCCCTGTTCGTGAAACAATGTGGAAAAATTAAAACCATTAATATTCCACAGACTTCTGTACCTGCTGTTAAAACTCACTCTGAACCACTTCCTCCAATTGCTTACAAGTAGCCAAAAGTAAGGACTTGAACTTCATTACATTTTATTTCTCCTGCCATGCTCTGCTTTCCATTCCACAGAAAATGGGCAGGGAAATGGTCCAAACATAGGTAGGTGGATGGAAAAATACAAGGCACAAATAGCCCACATAGGGAATAATAACCCCTTGAACAGTCACTGACAATATTTTTTTAAATATTTTTATTTCCATTTATGTAATCAACTTAGGGTTGTTTTTGACATACCATTGAGACATTGGGTTTTTTTTTCATAGACTATTTTTATTTGTTTCTTCAGAAAGGATTATCAAAGCAAACATATAAATTAATGTAGCCTGTCAAGGAAGTACTCACCATTCATGGGTCAAATTACAATGACAACATTATCAAAAAAAAAGCAAAAAAAAGAAGCAAACCTTTTTTTAAAACCCATAATTACTTCATTGTTTATAATTACAAATAACATAGAACTTAAACTCTGTAAAACCTTGGTCTGTGTATCTTGCTATCAAAATGCTATCTGAAATAGCACATGGAAAATTTTACATACTTTTTTGAAATGGGGATACTTGAGCAACAAAGAAGTAAATAACCTGGCTACAGGGTGAGTCATTCACAAATTTTGAAAGGGAACTCCCAAATGTACTACCTCTATCCAGAGTGAAAGAATGCTCTGGAAATAAATAATCTATCAAGTCTGATATAATTAAGTTTTAATTATTTAGTAATAAAAAGTTATTAGAAACCAACATTAATGTCATTTTGAGATTTAGTTTTCAGAAAACAAAATATTCCATTTCAACATAGTAAGTTTGGAAACACAGAACTAAAAAATTTACTCAGGTCAGATAACCTTCAATGAATTATCAATGTAATTTGGGATTTATTAATTTTATAAAGCATAAAACCTGATGAGATTAGATTTTGGTCATAGATGAAGTTATAGGAAAGTAATAAGCTTTTAATAAGTAATATAGAAATTTAGCCATAGTATAATGTTTTTTATGTCCATTTGATTTAAAAAGTCACAATACTATCACTTCAGAATGTAAAGTTATTCTACATGATCAAATATGGTTCTATTTGCTACATTAAAATCTCTGAATTTGAAGTTAAAATGCTTTGAATTAAACAGATATATAATAAAAATGTCTGGTTCATTGGTCACACTTATATGACTTTGTATCTTATAAGCAAAAGCTATACTGATGCTAAAAGAGTATAACTTGTCCCAGATAAATCCTTTTACCACATTATAGTATTCCTAAAAAAAGTTTTACTGTTCAAGCCTTCCACTTTCATCCCTTTAACATATATTTAGTGAGTTTCACCAATTTATGTCACTCAAAACTATATATCTTCTGAGTATACTTCTGAGTATACAAACATCTAAAGATACTACTTTAGATGTTTGCTTGGGTAGAGCTGGTAGTGGAATGCAGAAAATGGCTACCATATGGTTCCTACCATTAAGAAGCCAACGGTTTGGCTCAATAGAAAAACCTGTCCATAGTTAACTTTATAATATAGGAAGAGTTATTCAAAGCAGTGGTGGGAGAGGGAGAAGCACAGAGGGAGAGTGGAAATAGCATTTAAACTGGATCTTAAGGGATAGACAATATTTTGATAGAAATGTTGAAAGGTAATTCCAAGGAGGGGGTGCAGTGTGAGCCAAAGCATGAACTCAGGGTGCATTTAGATAATGTATCATCTGGTATGATTTGATCTCAGAGTGGAAAAAGGAATTAGAAAATAAGGATGAAAGTGTAGGTTGAAGTTAGATTTGAGAAGGTTTGAATGATGTGCTATGGAAGTAAGACTATTCTTTAGTAATGGGAGACCAAGAAACAATGGTGAGTTTTTCTGTCATCAAATCACATTCACATTGGTTACAAAAAGGAGAAATGTAAAGAAAATATCCATATTTAGAATACAAAATCATCACATAGTTTGAACCACTTGAAATTGCCATTTTTGAATGTCAGCAGCAGTCAAATATCATTTTTTCAGAGTTCACCTTAATTAATTCTTCCTTTAATCATACTATATATTTTACCTTTGACTTGTTATATGAAAAGACATTCTTAAAATATAATGTAATTAAGATTGCGAGAGGCATCACTGTAATTTAGTGCAAAAAGAAATGGATCGATTCTATACTTTTTAACCACCTACTATGTCCTAAATACACTGTGAGGCACATTACATACTTCTATTAGTTGTTACTAGATGCATTTTAAGGACAAATAATGGTCAGAATGTTTATATAAATTTCCCCCAAATCATTACCAAGTAAATGATAGTGATGGGATTCGAATGCGTCTTTTGCTTTTTATTGAGTTTGGGTTTGGGTTTGAGTTTTTGCTGCACATTGACATTAAGCTATTTCTGCATCATGACCGGCAATCTCCTAGTGGAAAAGTAAACATTGTTGAGCACCTATCCTGAACAGGACACAAAATCTGCAGCGGTGTGAACGGCTGTCAGCAGGGAAGATACTGTCCTTTTTTTATGGAGCTTATAGTGGAGTTGGGAGACAGATTTTAAAAACACTAATCACAAAGTAATTGCGTCACTAAAATCAAGCTATGTGCTACAAGACAAAGTACAGGAGAGTGGGTAAGAGTAGAAACTTGATCCCAGCGCAGGAAGAATGGCCTCAGGCACGTAAGCTAAAACCTGCAGATGAGTAGGAGTTAACAGGAAAAGGAGATTAAAGGATTTTCCACTGAGAAAATGACTTTAAGGTAAAGATTTCTGTTTTCTTTAAAAATAATAACTGTATCCCAAAGCAAATGAGCTTGGAAGTGAAAAAAAAGAAAAAAAAGTTTCACTCTGGTTCTGCGCTACCCATTGATATGAGCACTCACATTCGAAATCAATGCCAATTATTTCTGAGCCTCCACAGAGTATCTCACATGTTCACTACCAACGGTCCATTGCAAGAATAAGGTCCCCATACCCTCCTGAACTGCCTACATTTTAATGTGTACACAGTTTAAACTGACCAACTGGGACAGCCAGTACATGTAACAGAGGAAATTAGACTAGGTTATTCTGAAGCTGTATTTCTGTCCTAGTAATCTGTAATATTGCATTTCTGAGTTTTATACAGGTATTAATACTGCTCCGAATTGAATAGGTAGTTTTGTCAGCAACAGGTCATAGCAAATATATGCAGTGACAAAGGGCAGGGAGTGAAAATCAATTGACAGATTCTTCTAGATTCTAGAAGAATACTTGCTGAAGAAAGAGGAAAACTGTGTACCCGTTATGAATATTTGAATGTTATCTATAAATTAATAATTAAAATATAATGCATTTTCTTGCTTGCTAAAAATATAGGAAAACTGCTTTCATATGAGCAAGATTTTAATTTATTTGCTGTTGTAAAAAAGAATGACAAATATTAATTAAAACATACAATGTAACAGGAGAAAAATTTGGTATTTTTAAGGAAGAAATCTGCTTTTTGGTTACTTTTCAATTCTTCTTCTTCTAACGTTGAATTATTGAATAAAGCAGAATTCATATTTTAGCTTCTCTAATGTACTTAGCTTCATTTAGGGTTTTTATCCCTCTGAATGTTCCACAAAATACCCTGTCAGATGCTATGATGTTTCTAAAGATGCTTCCTTTGTGATATCATTTTTGTTTTAAGACAGGTTTATTAGGTCTAATTTATATGCAGTAAAATTTACCATTTTTAGACATACATATAATTTGATGAGTTTTGAGAAACCTGTACAGCCATGTAACAAACAACACAATCAAGCTGTAGATTATTTCCATCATCCCCCAAATTCCTCCATTTCTATTCCCTCATTCTTCCCAGCAATCACTGATCTGTTTTCTGGCCCTATACTTTTGCCTGTTGCAGAATGTCACATGAATATTTTTCACTCAGCATGGTGTTTTTGAGGTGAATCCGTTTTGTCATACCTATCAGAGTTTATTCCTTTATATTTTTGAGTTGTATTTCATTGTATGGATATACCACAATTTGTTTATCCTTTCACCAAAGGATGAATATTTGGGTTATTTCTAGGTTATGATGATTATGACTAAAACTGCTATACACGTTCTCATGTCAGTCTTTGTATGGATATTTTATTTGGATAAATATGTAGGAGGTGGAATCCAGGTTTTACAGTAAGTGTATGTTAACTTTATAAGAAATTGCCAAATGTTTTTCCAAAGTGGTTGTGTCATTTTGCATTCCCATCAGCAATATGAGAGTTTCAGTGACAACATCTAGAGCAGCACTTGGTAGTGACCGTTTTTAAATTTTGGCCATTCTAATTGGTGTATAATGGTATCTTACTGTAGTTTAATTTGCATTTCTCTAATACCTAATGATGGTGAAGATCTTTCCATATGTTACTTGCCACCCATTTCTCTTCTTAGGTGAAGTTATCTTTTTAAATAATTTGCCCATTTAAAAGAAATGGATTGTTTGCTTTATATTATTGATTGTAAAAGTTCTTTACAAATTCTGGCTAGAAGAGTGCTTTATTAGATATGCGTTTTGCAACTATTTCCTCCAAGTCTATGACTTGCCTTTTCATTTTCTTAAGTGTCTTTTTAAGTTGTATAGATTCTTTGACATTTCCTACATAGACAATTATGTGGTCTGCAAATAAAAGACAGTTTTACTTATTGCTTTCTAATAATTTGTATACCTTTTATTTATCACACATGATTGCATTGGCTAGGATCTCTACCACAATGCTGAATAGGAGCAGTGAGAGCAGACAGTCTTGCCACATTCCTGATCTTAGGTGAAGGCAGTCTTTCACCATTAGCTGTGATGTTAGTCGTAGGTGCTCTTTATCAGGTTTAGGAGGTTCCTTTCTATTCCTCATTTACTGAGGGGTTTTATTCTGAATGGATTCTGCATTGTGTCAAATGCTATTTCCATATCTATTGAGTAGATTATATTTTTATCAGTGCAGCAGTTGCTTTTAATTGCCTGGATATTGAATTAATCTTGCATTTCTGGAATAAACTTACTTGGTCATAGTGTATTTTTTATGCCATGGGAATTTATTTGCTAAAACTTTGTTGTGGTTTGAGAGCATGTTTTATATCAGTGATTCTTAATTGAGGACAATTTTGCACCCCAGTGGACATTTGGCAATGTCTGCAGACCTGTTTGCTTTTTATAACTGGGAGGAGGAGGAGGATTTGCTACTGGCATCTAATGGGTAGAGGCTAGGATGCTGCTAAACATCTTAAGTTGCACAGGAAAGCTCCCCACAACAAAGAATTATCTGGCTCCCAATGTCAATAGTGCCAAGTTTGAAATATTTTGCTTTATAGGTTTCAAATCTTTTAAATTTGTTCAGATTTGATTTATGACCCATAATATGACTATCTTGGTGAATGTTCAGTGTACACACATACACACACACACAAAATGCATGAAAAAATGCATTCTCTTGATGTAGAGGAAATGTATAAATGTTAATTAGGTCAGCTTGGTTGATAGTGTTGTTCAAGTCTTCTATATCCTTATTGAATTTTCTGTCTGCTTGTTTTATGAATTCCTGAGAGGAGAGTGTTGCAATCTCCAACTATCATTGTGAAATTGTCACTTATTTTATTTCCATCAGTTTTTACTTCACATACTATGGAGCTATGTTGTTAGATACATTCAGGTTTTTATAAGTTCTTGAAAAATTGACCTTTTTATTATTATATAATGTCCCTATTGTTCCTAGTAATATTTCTCGTTTTAAAGTCTACTTATTTTATATTAATATAGCCCAGCTTTCTTTTGATTGGTGTTTCTGTGGTGTATTTTTTCAACCTATAATTTTTAATTTATCCATGTCTCTACATTTAAAGTGTATTTTTGTACACATCATATAGCTGGGACTTGCCCTAATTCAAGTTGACAGTTTCTGTCTCTTAATTAATGTGATTAGAGCATTTACATTTAATGTGATTATTGATATGATAGATTTAAGTCTACCATATTGCTAGTTGTTTTTTATCAATTCCATATATTCTTTATTCTTTTTTCTTCTTCTCTTACCTTTGGATTAATTAAATATTTTTATGATTCTATTTTATCTCATTTATCGGCCTATTAGTTGTTCCTCTTTTAAAATATTTCAGTTGTTCTAGAGTTTACAATATACATCTTTAACTTCTCACAGTCTACCTTCAAGTAATTTTATACCATTTCACCTATAGTATAAGAACCTTACATACAATGTGATATACAGACTATGCATTACAGAATTGTACACTTGAAGCCTATGTAACTTTACTAAACATTGTCACCCCAATAAACTTTAATAAGAAAAAAGAACCTTACAACACATTTACTCTTTGCCATCCTTTATGCTATGTTATCATCCATTTTACTTCTATATATGTTATAAACCTTATAATACATTGTTACTATTCTTGCTTTAGACAGTTATCCTTAAAAGTGATTAAAAGTGAGAAAAAAATCTTTTATATGTACCTTTATTTTTACCACTTCCAACACTTGGTTTCTTTATATAGCTCCAAATTTCCATCTGGTAGCATGCATATTCTGACTGAAGAACTTCCTTTAACTTTTCTTGTACCGTAGGTTTGTTGGCTCTGTGCCTATTGCCCAGAGGCAGCTGGTCACCTCCTGTATGTCTGTGCTGCAGCAAAGACCTTTCTCTCTAGTCTCCTGCTCACAAGCTTCCTCATGAGCACCTGCTAGAGGCCAATGGGCAAGAGTTTATGAGCAAGTGTGGACTCCCCTGTGTCTGCAGTTCCTAGCTATTTCAAAGTGACATATTAGCCCATGCTGTCCTTTATAAATTCATTAGAAATTTAGCTTATTTCCTCTTACCTCTTTGTAGGGAAGCCCCTTTTTCTCCCACACTTGGCTAAAGATAAAAATACTTTTTATGTCCCTCTTGGAGGGGCTTGTCACTATTTGAAATTTAGTTTTGTCTGCACTGAGATCTCTAATGGGCTCAAGGAAAGATGTCATTTTGTACCTCTTCTGGCTTGTTCATTGATTGAGGAAGCAACACTTTCTTGTGGTTTTCTACATTCTGTACCTCTCTGTTGAAGGGCAGTTCCCCTTCCACCTCTTAAACAAATGCAAGTCTTAGCTAATTTTGGATTTGAAATGACTGAAAGCATTTTAGAACTCTATTTTACATGTTTTGGGATGAAGACTATATGCCATGAAGCATATTATCTTAGTTAATAATTGTTCAGAAGGATATGTGTCACCTACTATTTCATTGTGGAGTTTTTTATTTTAGAGATTATTTATCATTACCTCAAATGGTCTATTTCTATATAAGCATTAGACTCATTTCTCAAAAAGCAGTAATGGTGAAAGTGCCATAGATTCCATGGCCAGAGATTGGGAGATTTTTCAAGGTGATGGCATGTGATGAGATTAACCTTGTGATGTACCTAAATTCCTATTTATTACATCTTACATGTTTTAACTCCTGTAAATTTTATACATAAGACCAGTAGCCAACTGACCTCTGAAACATACTTATCATCCCCTGTTTATATGTATTCAAATAATTTAAATATATATATTGATAAAAGCAAATTTAGTTCATTTAAAAACAATACTTATTTTTAATTCCTTTGAATCTGGACTGCATGCAAAAAAATTCAGAATTCTCTTAAAATAGCTATATATTATTAAATAATAATTAAGGCCAGCTTCTGCATGTTGAAACCTGCCTTCCAGGTGTATGGAATGTAATATAGCAATTCAAGTATAAAGAATAATGTTAATGCCCATAAAACAATTTCACCTTCATTTATGCTGGGATGAAGTGTTGTGAAGAAATTTAACATGGTGTGGATTAATATTAAAAAAAACCTATTTGGGCTGTAATACAGCACTCACATTGAGTTTTTCATGTAGCACACTCATGTAAACCCTTAAAAAAAATGGGAATCAGATTGAATCATAGGAGCAGTGCGTGATGAAGCAGAGTTTGCCAAGGAACTCACCCGAGGAAAATGCTGTTCACCTAACATTGCCGAATCTGTGCATTTAAGGCATCTTTTAAGGAAAATATATACATTCTTTGTATATGGGCCTTTGTTATTTTACTTTTTAGAATGTTCCACTATGACAAAAATTAATATAATTGGGAAATTAACACTTGATTTAACTCCATTTCTGAGAACAGAAGAAAAATAACAAAGTTAATTATGAAGTTGCAAGATACATCAATTAGTTCTTTCTGGAGTTGGAGGAGTTTAGCATTTGAATTAAAGTAATTCAAGAAATATTTAACTGCCAGGCACAGTTCAGGTACTTCAGCAGCTGCAGTAGCATAGTCTCTGCTCTCCAGCTATGTCCAGTCTGATCAGGGAATGAGGTAAACTCATCACAAAGGACAGAAAACAGAGCCATTAGCATAAGAGCTCTAAGAGGGACACAGCATTCAAAATGCCCTGAATCTCCCATTTAGCCAAAGGAAAGAGAACAGGAGGATGGAGACCATTGCAGGAGTGCAGCTTTGCAGGAAAAGATATAAGAGAATCCCCTCTTCTCAGTCCCGTGATACTGTTCATAAGATTATTGCCTCCAAACTGAGCTTATTTTCTTTAAGAATATGAATTCCATGTGCGATTCACTTACATCTCCCCAGTCCTCATTTCTCCCATCAGTAATTACCTTTCTATTTTGTTGTTCAGATGAATGCACTTTAAAACTATGCTACTTTAGATCTATTATTATTTTATTTTTGTGTCTTTGTTTTGTATTATTTTTCCAGGATTCTAAGACATGTTTATGAGAAGATTTTAATAATTTGTGTGAAAAAGCATAACTTTACCAAGTCTGTAGCCACAGATAACCCAGGGGAAGGTTCAAGGGAACAGGTATAAGTTTTCTCTTTGTGTCTCAACAGTCACCTAACTACAAGCACTTAGGTCAAATCAGAATTCGAGGCAGAGCAGAGAGCTGAAGCCTGAACTGAGAGCCAGGATAGAGCAAGAAACCTTTTGCTACCAGCCACCAATTAGGAAAAGTGTAAGCAGAAGTATACAAATGAGTAAAAAAATAGAAATGAGATTTAGGGTAAATGTAATATATGTGGTGCTTATAATCATCTTTGAATGTACTCACTTATTTAGATTGTGCACTTTGTGTGACTTATTTATTTATTTTTAATATTTTAATTAGTTTACCATTATAAAAAGATAGTAAGTTATGCATCTATAAGTAGGAGGTGTATCAGAGCTAGGCGCTGTCCAGAGTTCTTACTTACTTGGTTGACCTAAAGATACAACCAAAGGAATGTAAGCATGCTAGGAAGAAAAGGTTATTAACTTCACCCAGAATGGCAGAAATTTCAACATGAACAATAATGAGTGAGAATCAGTTCAAACTAGTGTTTTAGTAAGGAGAGAAAGGGTATCTTTGGCTTTCGAAAACTTTCAATTGAACAAAACACCTTAAAGCTAAAATAAATTAAAGGCATCAAGTGATGTATCTTATTTCAGATGAACCTGGTTCTCCAGCACAGAAGCACTACTAAGCAATAATCACAATTGTATCAAATCCAAAATTTGGGGAGATAAATGGTCTCTCTGGAAATGCAAGGAGATAGGGTCTAAATCTGAAAACCAATCTATAAATTTTGGAACTGTAAGTCTGAAGTCAAAAGACATAAGTCTTAGCAAATAAATTTCTTTTTCTCCAAGGCTTTCAGTGTTTCGCACTCCAGTTATAAGCAAAAAATAATTATGGTAGAAGAGTGATCGGTTCAAGCTGATCTTGGCTAAGGTTAAAGGAGAAGAATATCTAAGTTAGGGTCATATAATAATAGTCTGCCTCTTTCCATTTTTATTTCATACCCCAATAGAATAATGATCATGCAATTGAACATTCTGTAATAATTTTTTCTAGTAGAGGCATTACCTAGGTCTTACCTGTACATAAATGGAGTATTGTTTCCTTAGGGGTAAGTAACCTTGCCTCCCAGCTTGTCTGGTACAGTCCCACTTCACGTCCCTTTCATTCTCAAAGTATGGTTTGGATGAAAACATCAAACCACAGTTCATCCTGCTAATCAGCCACTCCTCTCGTGATAGCACCACACCGGAGGGGAAACTGCCAGCTAAATATATCCACAGATAGTATTGAATACTGCTGAAAAGTAAACTTTATACATTTTGTAGTCACATTAAAAGAACTAAAGTAAAAGAACTACAATGTAAGTAAAGGGATAAACACACACACACACACACACACACACACACCATTCTTTGTTCAAAAAGAAGAGGCTTGGAAGTATGGTAGGAAGAAAAGGGAAGAAAAGGGAAGATGTGCAAATGCTGCAACCCTTACTAAGGATGAGAGGGAAAGGAGAAGCACTGCTATCACTGAACAGAGCAGACTGGAACACTCAGCATTCCTGTCCCAGAATGACATGGAACAAATAATTCCATGTGAAGGGGAAAGGAACCTTGTTCCAGATGACATACTTTCTCTTCAAAATGAGGGTGTGCTCCTATTGGACTTTGTCTATACTTGGTGACTTTTATTAATAAACCAAGACCAGTAATTCTTGCTGTACCAAGAGAGATTCTTGTTGGAAGGACAGCATTAACCACCAGATTTGGGTCTAACAGACAGTGTAGCAAGGTCTCTTGGCTAAAGTTTTAAGAGTAATTAGAGCTAATTAAAAAGACAGGCTTGTCAGCACCTGAACATTGTGGAAAAAGAGCCAGTGACTTGGCTTTTGACTTTGAGCTACACACAACTTAAAGCTAAATACAATTGTTTTTCAGGAGTGAGTGTGTGTGTGTGTGTGTGTGTGTGTGTGTGTGTGTGTGTGTGTGGTACATTCATGGGGGTGAGAGTTTGTAATCATAGATACCAGATCAGCATTGGAATAAAAGTGAAAGGCATTCTTAGCTGCTTTCAAATTCTCTAAAAATATCCACATGTCTCTGCCAAAGCTAATATAGACCAGGATTCCCATGGAAACCCTCTGGGCTAGAAGGGACGAGCATTGTTTTTTCATCAGTTATTGGTTGAATGACTCTTGCCCATTAACACATCAATCTTCTTCATAATGTAGGACTGTATCTATTGTCAAAACTGATGAACCAAACCCTAAGGGTGCCTGCTTATCTGGAATACTTATCTAAAGGAAAAAGAAAGTACAGCAGTGACGGTATTTATTAGAAAAATTTCACAAAGAAAGTTTAAGAAGGAAAAAAACAAAACAAACATAGGCCACCTTGTTTTACATGCTGTGCTTATGCTTTTAGTTTTTGTAACTAGTTTCTAATTCCTAGTTTGATCCCATGGCCATGGCCAGATTTTATTATATTGTTTCTCTCATATATTTATCTGTGAATATAGTTACCCTTCTTTACATTTTCTCAGTTTGAGGGGTGTCTGTTTTGGATGTATTTGTCAATTCTGAGGAATTAAGAATTTAAGGACATAATGTAAGCCTGAAATTTGATATTGTGACGTTTACCCTTAGGAGTTTCATTTTCTTCACTTTCAGAAGGACGGTAGAAATTTCAAAAAATACTGAGTCAAGAATAATCAATCTATTTGTCTCTTATCTCTTGTATTTATAACACCTGTGAGAAAAGAACTTTGACAAAATAACTAGCTGTAATCGCTATTATTTGTTACCCAGAACCTGAGATAAGAAGAACTTAAATATTTTAAAGATTACATAAAGCAAGGATACAGTAAAATTATAAACATATTTTCCACATAATTTTCAGCAGATAAAAATTATGACTAATTTAGTGACTAATAATTATTTTTAAAATTCTGTAGCTTCAAGAGTTCCAGTCAAGATGGTGCAGTAGGTAAACACTGTGCTTTCACAACCACATCAAAATTGTAACTAAACTACAGAACAGTAATCACTGACACCTAAAGTCTAGCTGAACTGAAGTCCTATAACTAAGGACATACAGAAGAAGCCACCTTGAGACTGGGCTTGGAGATGCTTCGAGAGGCCAGGCCATGAACGGAGGCTGGCTGCTGCTAGTACCAGGCTTGGGGATGCTCAGTAAGGGATATGGGCATGCTGAGGCCAGATGCGGGACAGAGATGCAGAATAGGCTGGTTCCACACCTACGTGTAGTGATTAAAAATCAAGAAGGATATCTCAGTTGCAGAGGTCCCCCTGAGGAGAAAGGGATCCCAGCCCCACACCAGGCTCCCCAGCCTAGGGTTCCAGTGCCAGAGAGAGAAGTCCCCACAACTCTGGCTGCGAAAACTAGCAGAGATTGTGGCTGAGTGAGTCAGAGGACTGCCAGAGTCCAAGGAATTCCTCTTAAAGGGCCCATATACAGACTTACTCACTGGTGGACTCATTCACTCTGGGCTCCAGCACTGGGGCAGCAGCTCGAAAGGCACAAGGGACATATGGAGAGGAACTGAATTATCTGCCTCCAGGGAGAGGGCTGGAAGGACAGCTTTCTCCCAGACAGAAGTGCTAGGAGAATCCATTGTTTCTTTTGTGAGCCCTCTCCCATCCCAGCCCGCAAAAACAGGTGGCTGCTACATCTGAGTTCTCATCAACCTAGCTAACACAATTCATCCACCCCACCATTATGATTCCCCGAGAGCCAACATCACCCAACTTTTGGGTACACCCAAGTAACTTCCACTATCTTTTCCATACAAATAGCATGTCTTGGCTCATGCTGAGAACTTCCTAAAACCTCTCAAAGGTTCACAAAACCCAAAAAACAGTATCTGGCCTCAGTATACCTATATCTCTTACTGAGCAGCCCCAGGCCCGGCACTAGCAGCAGCCAGCCTCCGTTCATGGCTTGGCCTTTCGAAGCATCCCCAAGCCTAGCACTAGTGGTGGCCATCTGTGATTGCTCTGTGGCTCATGCCAGGTGGCTCCCAGCAGTGCACAGGCTACAACTGAGCTTGACCAGTGGCAGGGCCCCTCCCATGGAATCCTGGGACTGGCACACCCAGTGGCCAACTGCAGATGGAGCTGAGCACCACCAGCTGCATCTAAGGATGACACACCCAAAGGGCAGATTATGCAGGCACCAGAGCTCTGCTTAAACAAATCTGGCTATGTTGGGTCAGCCCCTGCACAATAGCTCCTCCACTGTAGTCACAGCCAGTCTTCACAACCAGTCAGCCCAAGGGTCAGTCCCTCCCATTGATGTGCGAACAGCAACCAAAGCTCAACTGCAGCAGGATGGCACACACAACCCACAAAATGGACACATCTGCAGCTGCCAACTCAGGTGACCAGGAGAGACTGCACCACTGGGCTTCACAAGACACCTACTACATAAGGCCACTCTACTAAGACTGGGAGACATAGCAGCCCTACCTAATGCATATAAACAAACACAAGGAGGCAGCCAAAATGGAGAGACAAAGAAACATGTCCCAAATGAAAGAACAGAACAAAAGTCCAGAAAACAAACTAAACAAAATGGAGCTTGGCAATCTACCAGATGCAGAATTTAAAATACTGATTATAAGGATGCTCAGTGATCTCAGGGAGAACTTCAACAAAGAGATAGAAAACATAAAAAATGGAGATAGAAAACATAAACAAGAAACAGTGAGAAATGAAGAATACAATAACTGAAAGGAATACGTTAGAGGGAATCAACAGTAGATTAGATGAAGCAAAGGACTGAAGCGATTTGAAAGATAAGGTAGCAGAAAACATCCCCTCAGAACAGTAAAAAGAATTCAAAAAAATGAAGATAGTTTAAGGGGCCTCTGGGAGAACATCAAGCATACTAACATTCACATCATAGGGGTACCAGAAAGAGAAGAGAAGAGAGAGACCAAGGAATTGAAGAAATAATGATGGAAACTTCCCTAACCTGGTGAAGGAAATAAACATACAAGTCTAGGAAGCACAGAGTCCCAAGCAAGACAAACACAAAGAGCCCACATCAAGACACATCATAATTAAAATGCCAAAGGTTAAAGACAAAGAAAGATCTTAAAAGCGGCAAGAGAAAGGCAATTATTTACCTACAGGGGAGCTCCCTTGTAGCTGAAAACTGTCAGCTGATTTCTCAACAGAAACTCTGCAGGCCAGAAACGATTGGTATGAAATATTGAAAGTGGTGGAAAGATAGGTCCTACAACCAAGATTGCTCTACCCAGCAAAGCTATCATTTAGACTCAAAGAATAGATAAAGAACTCCCCAGACAAGAAAAAGCTAAAGGAGTTCATCAGCACCAAGCCAGTATTACAAGAAATGTTAAAGGAACTTCTGGAAGAAAGAGAAGGAGAAATAGATAAAAAATACGAATAATAAAATGGCAATAACTACACATCTGTCAACAATTATTTCAAATGTAAATAGATTAAATGCTCTAATTGAAAGATAGGGCAGCTGAATGGATAAGAAAACAAGACCCTTATATACAAGTCTACTGCCTACAAGTGACTCACTTCAGATTAAAAAACGCAGACTAAAAGTAGAGGGATGGCAAAGATATTTCTTGGGGAAAAAAAAAAGCTGTCATAACAATACTTAAACACCAGACAAAATAGACTTTAAAGCAAAGGCTATACAAGAAACAAAGAAGGAACCAGTAATCCCACTTCTGGGTATTTATCTGAAGAAACACAAAACAGTACTTCAATGAGCATCCATATGTTCATTGCAGCATCATTTATAATAACCAAGATATGGAGGCAACCTGGGTGTCGATCAATGGATGAATGGATAAAGAGCAGGTGTTACATATATGCATTGGAATATTACTCAGCCATATTACTCTGCAACAACATGGAGGGTATTTTGCTGAGTGGAGTATGTCAAACACAGAAAGACAGGTGCAATAAGCAACGGGATTTTGCTTATTGTGGAATCTAAAGAACAAAGTGAAGAAACAAAATAGAAACAGACTCATAGATACAGAGAATATTTTGATAGTTGCCACATGGGAAGATGGGTGAAAAAGGTGAAGGAATTAAGAAGTACAAATTGATAGTTGCAAAATAGTCATGGGGATGTAAAGTAGAGCATGAGGAATATAGTCAATAATATTGTAATAACTATATAGGGTGTCAGATGAATACTAGATTTATTTGGCTGATTACTTTGTAACTTTTATAAATGTCTAATCACTATTTTGTACAGCTGAAACTAATGTAATAGTGTATGTCAACTGTAATTTTAAAAATAAAAAATATATTGTAAAAAATTCTATAGCTTTATTCTTTCATTTTATTTTTCTCCTGAGCCTTTTTTCTAATAATGTATTTTTATAAGCCACATTATAAATAATAATTAACATATGCACATGATTCTTAGTAACGTACCAAAACATGTCCATATATATCAGATTTAATCAATCACAAGTATAAATATAAAAGGTTATAAAGTTATATTTTTTGTAATTCTTCCAGGATTATTAAATAATATACATATTCTTCACATGTCATTTCATATTCTTATGTGGTTAATCTCATTTAACCTATAGTTCTAATAGATGTCTTTGTAGTAACTGTAATTATGCATAATTTCTTGTTTAGTATTTATCTTACATAAGGGTTGGGGAGAAGATGCAGTAACCAAAAATATTACAGCTGACAATTCCCAAATATATGGTGAATTTATATTTTAGAATATTCTTGTGATCAATAGCAGAAGAAGTAGCTGGAAACAAACCTTTGATAAACAGAAGTCACCAAGATTTCTAGATAGTATCTGAAAGTGTCCAAGGCCAGGTGCTGAAAAGGTCTGGTTTTACTCCCCTGTCACAGTGGCCACAAGGCCAATGCAGAGGAATTTTTGGATCCTGCACATACCCCTCTTCATCGTTAGAGCTGGATTGTGGTCATATCCAGGAAACATGTTCCTTCTTCCCAGCCTCACCTACAGGAGATAGTCACTGTTAGTCAGAGAAAACCCCACTAGAGGAGCCCAGTCAAGCAAAACTATCTGCTGGCATTCTATATATGAAGAATTTATTTCATACGTCAATTGGCCATTTGTATGTCCTCTTTGGAGAAATGTCTATTCAGGTCCTCTGCCCATTTTTTAATTGGATTGACTTGTTGTTGAGTTGTATGAGTTCCTTACATATTTTGGATATTAGCTTCTTATCAGAGGCGCTGTTTGCAAATATTTTCTCACATTTGATTGGTTGTCTCTTTATTTTGTTAATGGTTTCTTTTGCTGTACAGAAGCTTTCTAGTTTGATATAGTCCCATTCATTCATTTTAACTTTTACTTCCCTGGCCTTTGAGGTCAAATTTGTAAAATCCTCTTTGAACCCAAGGTCCATAAGTTTAGTACCTATGTTTTCTTCTATGAAATTTATTGTTTCAGGTCAGACAGAAAAGGTCGAGAACCATATCATTTCACTGAGATGTGGGATATAAAACTGAAAACAACAAGGGAACAAGACAAACAAAGAAACAAAAACTCACAGACATAGACAACAATTTAGAGGTTACTAGAGGGTAAGCAGGGAGAGGGTGGTAGATGAAGGTAAATGGGATCAAATACATGGTGATATAAGGAGAACTGACTCTGAGTGGTGAATACACAATGTGATATATAGATGATGTCTTACAGAATTGTACACCTGAAACCTATGTAACTTTACTAACAATTGTCATCCCAATAAACTTTAATTAAAAAAAAAAAAAAAAGAATTTGTACAATCACATTAAATGTTTGGAGGGGAGAAAAAACAGGATTTCATAATCAGGAAAGAATGCTGAGGGCTTTTTGTTTGTTTGCTCTGTAACTTTACAGATTTAAAAGTATTAGCGCATGGTTTTAATTTTGTGAGAAAGCATAGGGAGGTGAGAAGAGGAAGTACAATGTAAAAAGCATAGGCCTGTATTTGAAACACAGCTTTGCCACGAATGAGCCGGGTGATCTTAGGATGTTATTTATTTTTTAATGTGTTTTTAATTTGGACCCTCCACATCTTTTGACTGAAGACAACACATTTAATGATATCAGATCATTTGTCATCTTAATCAGACATTAGCTTTCACATTGGTCAATGTTTTACGCTGCAGAATTTTGAAAACATCACAAACAAAAAGCAGTATAGCATGGCCAAAAATGTGCTACTATTGGAATCTATGAAAAAATTAATTTAGACTAACATCCAAAGTTGAGCAGTTTTTCCTAGGCACTAGAATAAACACAATCTATTATCCAAATAAGAGGAAGATGTCACTATGTTGTGATTAAATGAGTAACTAATAGTGCACATTGTTTGCTACTGTTTGAATAAGTTACATTTACGGCTGTGTCTCAAAAATCACTTAAGTAAGTATATTACATTCATCCATTTTAGTTAAATTTTTGTATGCTTTTGCTAAATTGGCCTATTACTGTCATTTGAATCTGATTTAAATATTTAATCTCATCTTCCCAAGATATAAAGCTAATTAGCTAGTACTGAGCCATTTTAGTAATTCTTGTAGTAAACACACACACACACACACACACACACACACAAACCCTACACAATTATATTAATAAGCTATTGTCCAGAATCAGATCTGTTTTTATATAACAATAATAAAAATGGGTTCCACAGATGGTAGGTTTTACCTATGAACAATGTAATATGTCACTTATTTATAATAAACTTTTTATAAAAATTCTCCGTCAGATAAAGATATATCTTCTTATTTATTTTTCTGAAAAAGTGCTAGTGCCCTGGGCACTAGATGTGTTACTTCCATAGCACATTGAAAAATACTAACACACCATACATTAATTTATTTTTTAAACAGGCCTAATAGCCCCAAAGGCAGGATGTATTGGCCTTAAAGGGATGAGTTATTATAAACATTATCTGTGTAGACATTTGAAAGAAACAGCGTGGGAGTATAAATTACAGGTTCAAGAACCTATTTTTCGTCTTTCTCCCACACATATACTCATCTCCTGTCATATTCTTTCGCAAAAGTTTGCAAATTCCAGTGTGTCTCAATAAATCCTTCCTTGAAGTAAATGTATAAAGTATCAATTGCAAGTCATGCTTGGTGCCCTTTATTGTCTTGTGTCAAGATTCTTCGTATTTGAATACTTAAAATATAAATTCTTACAATTCTAACACTTTAGAACCAGAACAAACTGTGTTATCAGAGGAAAGATGTTCATTTTAATTCTGGGACTTCTGTTATAATCTCTATCATAAAAGGAAGCCTGCAGCTAGTGCATTCTCTGAATTCCATAGTATTCTATTTAAGATTTGGCAAAATAGGAAAATGAAAGCTAAAGAGGAGGAAGGTACATGGAGGAACATTTTCAATGTTTCATGTTTCCAAGTAGTCCCTCGAGGAGTAACCATGGGCTGTTGTAGAAAGAACAAGACATTTGAAGAGAAAAAAGAAACGTGAACTGAGTTCTGGCTCCACCATTTCCTTGTCTTGTATCTTTGGGAAAGTCATGTATCTCTTTGCATGTTAGTGTCCATCTCAATATACAACGCTAATGAATACAAGGGAGCAGGTCAAGAGCTTGCTTTTGTAAAATGACTCTACTCTGTAAATTCTAAGTCACTGTATGACCAGAAGGTCTTAGGATCATTGTTTTGATAATAGCTACCTAGAAGAGGAAAAGAAAATCTTAGTAAACCAAGTCACTAGAAAGGCTGTATTTGTCAAGGCCATACTCAGAACACTAAGCAAATATTATGAATATGTGACTTCTAATCATGAGGAAACACCCTGCTAGCTTAATTGGAAGTATTTTCTCAATTAAAAATTGTACTCATTTGGAATAACAGAAACAAAATTAAATAAACAAACAAAAAGACTGTATGAGACTTTACAGAATATCTAGAAATTCCTCTGACTAGAAATTGGTGTTTGGTATCAGATAAGATGAAAAAAAACAAAAAAAAACTGTTCTATGTAACAAATAAATATTAAGCATCTAGTATGTGCCAACTACTTACTAGGTACGGGGAATACTGTGTTGAATAAGGCAACACAATTCCTCATCTCTTGGAGTTTATACTCTAGTTGAGAAGGGGAGGGGGAGGCAAACAATCAATCATCAGTAAATAAGAAGAGTATCAGGTCAGGATAAGGGCTATGCAGAGAACTGAAACAGCAATGAGTCAGTGACCAGTGTCTACTTTATACTAAGTGGTCAGGAAAGTTCCTTATGACGAGGTGATATTTAAGCTGAAGTCTCAGTGCCTAAAAACAAATCAGACCTGTGAAGACTGGGGTATGAGTGTTCCATTAAGAAGGACTAGTTACCATGTTTCCCCAAAAATAAGACCTAGCCAGACAATCAGCTCTAATGTGTTTTTTGGAGCAAAAATGAATATAAGACCCGGTATTATATTACATTGTATTAATTATATTATTATATTATGTTATATTATATTATATTATATTATATTATATTATATTATATTATATTATATTATAGACCTGGTCTGATATTATAGTAAAATAAAACTGGGTCTAATATTCAGTTTTGCTCCAAAAGATGCATTAGAGCTGATTGTCCAGCTAGGTCTTATTTTCAGGGAAACGTGGTAGTACAAAAAGGCCCTAAAATGGGAATGAGCTAGAGTTGCTTGAGGGTCAGTATGGCTAGAGTGTACTGGTCAAGGTGGAAGTGTGGACTAAGATAAGGAGAGAGAGGCAGAAGATGGCTCATATCTACCTTTCTGTATTACAAGTAAGGAGTTTGGATTGGATTGTGTGATTTTATTATATGTATTGTGTTGTGTTTAGATCAGATTGTATGATGAGTCTCCACTAGAAAGTTTAAGCAGAATGACTTGATTTGATTAACATATGTAAAACATAATACTATCTGCTTTATGGAGATTATACTGAAAAGCAAAAGTAGAAGCCAGAAGACCCATTAAGAGATTACTGACTTGTTAGGCAAGACACCATAGTAGCTTAAACTATGATAGTATTAGGTTGGTGCAAAAGTAATTGCGGTTTTTACAATTATTTTCAACTTTTTAAACTGCAATTACTTTTGCACCAATCTAATAGTAATAAAGACATTTATTGATTCATTCATTTATTCAACAATATTTTTTGATGTCCTAGTATGTGCCAAATCCTGCTCTAGGCGTTGGGCATGCAGCAAGGGTCAAAAGCACAGAACCTGCCCTCATGTACTACTTTATATTTCCATGGAAGATACAGACAATCAAGGGAATGATGTGTGACTGAACTATTTTAGACAGGCTGGTCTGGGAAAACCTCTGATCACACATAAATGAAGTGAGAGATCAAGCACTACAGTTGCCTGGAGGAAGGAAGACTCAGGCCGACGGATAGCAAGAAGACCCTGGAATGGGAATGTGCTTGGGGAGTTGCAGCAACAGCAATATGGCTAGAGCATAGTTGGGTAGGAGGCAATTGGAAAGAGTTGAGGTCTGGAGGCTAGCTAGGGCAAGATTGTTCAGGGTCGGGTAGAGCATGGTAAAGACATTGAATTTTGTTCTAAATTATATGAAAAGCCAGTGAAAGGTTTTGGAGAGAAGTTCTATATTTTAAAAAGAATTACTCTGGCTGCTCTATGAAAAAGAGACAATGAATGTGGAATGGTAGAAAGGACCTATTTGGAGACTGTTGGAGTAAACTTGGCAAGAGATGATGGTAGCATGGCCTGAGTTGGTGGCAGTGTAAGAAATGCTCATATTCTGGGTATAATTTGAAGGTAGAGCCTGCAGGATTTGCTAAGCCATTAGGTATTGGGTGTGAGATTAAGGAGCCAAGAAAATCCCAAAGCTTTTATCATGAACAATTAAGTGAATAGTGGTACAATTGCCAGAAATGGGAGTGGGAAAATGTGACATGTAGGGAGTGATGGGAGATGGTTGGGGACTACGTGTTTCCTTTAGACATGTTAAGTTTGAGATGCCTTTTAAATATCAAGTGGAATTGCTTATAAATAGCTGTAGATAGAAAATTAAAGACCAAAGTAGGAGATGAAACTACAGATATAAATTTGTGTTGTCACAGCATATAGTTTATAGATAGTAACTAATCCATAGAACTAGGTGAAATCACCTAAAAAGGTGAAGATGGATAGAAAAGAGAAGATGAAGAAAACAAATTTAACGTGTGTTTTGAAGACAGAGATAAGAGAACATACTGATGGATCAGGGAAAGAAAGCAAGCATAAATTATTGGCTTGAATGATTGAGTGTATAATGGTATCATTCACTGAGTTGGGGAAAAATAGAGAAGGAGCAGCAATACATTTATAGGGAAGAAATCAAGAGTTCTCTTCTGGCATATTAGGTTTGAGATGCTTGTTAAACATGCAAAGGAACTTGTTAATATGCAATAGATATTTAAAACTAGGAAAGGATAATATCAGCCAGTGGTGCTGGGACAATTTGATAGCCACATGCAAATGAATGAAGTTGAACCATTCCCTCACACTACACTATATGCAAGAATAACCCAAAATGGATCAAGATCTAAATGTAAGAGCTAAACCTATAAAGTTCTTATAATTAAACCTAAAGGTAAATCATCATGATCTTGGATTTGGCAAAGGATTCTTAGATATGCCACTAAACATAAGCAACAGAAGAAATATATATATATATATATATTCTTGGACTTTATCAAAATTAAAAACTTTTATGCTTCAAAAGACACCATGAAGAAAGTAAAAAGATAAGCCACAAAATGGGAGAAAATATTTGCAAATCATATATCTGGTAAGGGTATAGTACCCAGAATATATAAAGAACTCTTACAACTCAGTAATTAAAGGACAAATAACCCAATTTTAAAAATGGGTAAAGATCTGAATAGATATTTCTCCAAAGAAGATATAAAATGGCCAATAAGTACATGAAAAGATGTTTGACACCGATAGCAATCAGGGAAATGCAAACCAAATAACGAGATACCAATTCAGTTCCCACTAGGATGGCTATAATAAAAAAAGGCAGGTAATAATAAGTGTATGGGAGGATATGGAGAAATTGGAACTGTCATACACTGCTGGTGGAAATATAAAATGGTGCAATGACTTTATAAAACAGTCCAACAGTTTCTCAGAACTGGGTTACAGTTACCATGTAACCCAGAAATTCCACTTCTGGATATATGCCCAAGAGAAATGAGCATATATGTTCACACAAATTTGAATATGAATGGCCATAACAGAATTATTCATAACAGCCCTAAAGTGGAAACAACCCAAAAGTCCATCAATTATTCAATGGATAAAATGTGGTATAATTCAGCAATAAAAAGGAATGAAGAACTAATACATGTTACAACATGGATGAGTCTTGAAAACTAATTGTCATAAAAGATCACATATTGTATAATTCCATTTATATAACATACCCAGAATAGGTAAATCTATAGAGACAGAACGTGGACTAGGAAAGAAAAGAAATAAGAATTAGAGCCTAAATCAGTGAAATTGAAAACAGAAAATTAATAGAGAAAAATCACTGAAACCAAAAGCTTGTTATTTACAACAATCAATAAATCCAATAAGCCCCTAGCCAGACTAAGAATAAAAGTGAGAGGACAATCTCTATCAAAAATGAAAGAGAGACATCACTACAGAGCCCATGGACATCAGAAGATATCAAAGAATATTATAAACAACTCTATGCCCCAAAATTTGATAAACTAGAAGAAATGAACCAATTCCTTGAAAGACATAATCTGCCGAAACTCACCCAAGAAGAAATAGAAAATCTGAGTAGGCCCATATCTATTGACAAATTGAATTAATAATTAATAACCTTCCAAACAGAAAGCACTAGGCACAAATGGGTTCACCAGTGAATTCCAAACATTTCACAAAGAAATTATACCAGTTATCTTTAATCTCTTTTAGAGGATAGAAGTAGAAGTAATACTTCCTAACTCATTTTATGAGGCAAACATTATCTTAATATTAACAAATCAAATCCTACAATGTGTGAGAAGCATTATACATTACAAAGAAATGGGATTTATCCCAGGTGTGCAAGGCTGCTTCAACATTCAAAAATCAATTAAAGTAATCCAGCACATCAACAGGCTAAAGAAGAAACAAAAAAATCACATGATCATATAAAAAAGCATTTGACAAAATCAAACACCAGCTCATGAAAGTAGATTAGTGATTGCTTAGGGCTGGTGGGAGACAGTTGAAAGGAAATGGAAAATGACTGCTAAAAATACAAGGTTTTTTGGTTGTTTTTTGAGGTGAAGAAATGGTTTAAAATCGATTGTAGTGATGACAACTCTGAATACACTAAAGATCATTGAATTCTAC
This sequence comes from Rhinolophus sinicus, assembly GCF_036562045.2. Classification (NCBI taxonomy): domain Eukaryota; kingdom Metazoa; phylum Chordata; class Mammalia; order Chiroptera; family Rhinolophidae; genus Rhinolophus; species Rhinolophus sinicus. The sequence continues at coordinate 111,067,579 of NC_133755.1, forward strand.
ACTTCAAATGAGTGAATATATGGTATGTGAATTATATCTCAGTAAAACTGTTACCAAAAATGTATATGAAATAGAAGGAGAAAAGGCAGAGCAGCAAATCAGTGAGCAGTGAGCTGGAAGAGGAACTAGTGAAATACATTTACACAGGAGCTGAGAAGAGTAGGTTTCTAGAAAGAGGGAATAGTCAATTGAAATGGATAAAGAGGAAAGTAGCTGAGGAAGGGACAATAGCTACTGATAGCTTCTTCAAGAATTTTGCTTAGAAAGTAAAGAGATGGAACAGATACTGAGTTCAGGAAGGGCAATTTGTGTTGGTCTTATTTTTATTTTGTTTTAGAGCAACTTTGTTCTCTGATGTAATTGTTTTAGTACAAAAGGAGCGAAATAATGGATACCACAGCAAAGTCTCTGAGAGAAGAAGGAATCCATAGCCTACTTGGAAAAAGGATGAACCTTAGATAGGAGCTGAGACCCTTTACCCAGCATAATTGGAAGGAAGGAAGATAGAATGCATACAAGTAATGACACCTGTTATATCAATCCAGTTCATGACGTTTGTGAGCTTCTTTATAGCTGCCTTGTTTGTAAGAACATTGTGTACGCATGTGTGAGTGTCTGTATCTGTGTGTGTGTGTGTGTGTGTGTGTGTGTGTGTGTGTGTGTGTGTGAAATTTCTTTCAGTTGTAAAACCCAACTTTTGGTTCCCTTTCATCATGTCCCAATGTGGGACTAGTCCACATGGTTTACATTTATTAATATTTCACTGTCCACTTGACTGTTGGAGCTATGTTTTGGGCTTTAGCCAACAATTCTTGCAGTGGTGGAGGAGAGGAATAAATTTCATCTTGTGGAAAAGAATCACCCGCCAAATAGCCAGTCTCCCTAGTTCTGTCCCTAGCCAGGTACTCCCCAAAAACTTCTCTTCCTCAAATACTTTTCCCATTTGTATTCATGCAGTGATCAGAAAAGGATGAACTAGCAGTAGAAGAGTAGAAGACAGCAAAATAATTTAAAAATTGAAACAGAAATGCTATGGTATGCCAACACATAGGTAGAGAACAAATGCATCTATTTTCAATTTTGTTCATCTTTTCAAAAGTGATTTTGGATTTTTGAAATGAAGATGGGAATAAAATCAATGATATAATACCTAATGTTATGTATGTAATAAAAATACAGCCTTGAAGGTAACAGTTGTGTTTTGGGCTGTTTCATAGAATTATAAAGTATCAAATAAATCTAAGCATAATCAAATGCAAAATTATAGGTACATCACAAAATGTAAAAAGCTATCTCTATTTTTTAATCTTTAGAGTCATCTGGAAAGGTTTTTAAAGAAAATACCAATGCATAAAATTCACTTCAGATCATTTAAATCAGAATCTCTGGAGGAGGATCTAAGCATTGATCTTTATTTTAACCTTGTCTAGGTGATTCCAGGTGCTGCCAGTGTTGAGAACCATTGGGCTGATCATTAAAAATGTCTTGTAGAAATGCACAGAACTGTACCATGAACTGGTACTCTGATCATTGCAAACTGCCTACTAATGAAATATGGGAGGAAAAATAAAACTACTAAAATACAATTCTATACCTTCAGAAACTTCTTATTTCATAGCTTTGTTGAAAACAATTTACATAAATGACAAGAAGTGAAAATAATGGGCTTTTTCTCTTGCTTTGTTTCAAGATAGGGAAATGGAATAAAAAGTTCAACAGACTTTGGAGATATAAAGGACTCAACAGTTGTTAATTCAATTGAAGTGGGAAATCAGCCAGACAATATAAGGACTATTTTTAGGCACTGAACTGACAAGTGATACATTCTATCACACCCTCCTGGAGAGGGGTTGCCTGGAGTAGATATGAGTTTTAAAACCATGTTCAAGAAAAGAAACAAAATCTTGTAAATCTGTAAACAGAGGCAACAGCATGGAAGCCCTCTCAATACCACCTCAATCAACAAGTTGAGAAATGGTTTAAAATGGATTCTAATGGCTCATTTGACTGAAATTTCTTTTTAGAACAAATCAGTCCGATAAAATGTTGGTAGTTTCATTAAGTAAAATAATTCTATTATCAATAGTCCAAAAATAGAAGCAGTATGAAGAGAGAGAAGAGGCATAAGGATAGGTAGGTCTAGTTCTTCGGGTGACTGACAGGTATCACCTGGGAAGATATAGGGAGACTTCTCATCTATTCTTCAGCTTTTGCATTAAAGACATTAAAGCATCAGTGGATGATTGTGAGAAGTTTTCATGATTACTTGATGTCTGAGAAAGAAGAATGACAAGTAGATTTTCTTCAGGGCTTTGAAAGGAATGAAATATGAAAGTAAATCTTATAAACTTTGAAAGAAATAAAACACAATGACAGTAAATATAATCAGAAGAACAATCAGTTTGGTTTTTAAAAACTGTAAGATGAATTGTTTTTAAATCAAGAAAATTCAGTATGAAATCAATAATTATTTCAAGTAGAAAGGAACCATTATTCATATATGTAGTCAGTTTCATTTTCCACACTTTTAGGGTACTCTGTTGCTTGTGGACTTAGATATTACAATCCCTTGTCTGTTACTGAGATTCATTTAGTACTTCCGTGTGATATAGAAAAAATTAAACTGAAAATGTGTACTTTAGGACATATTTTGTGCATAATAGTCACCCCTAAAGGAGTTATGTGCCTAGAGTTAATAATACTATATTGCAATGTAAAAATTTGAGAGCGATCTCATGTTAAGTATTCTTACCACACTAAAGAAATATTTTTAAATAAATGTGCAACTACAGAAAATATTTCCTCATTCATTTATTTATCCACAGACTTTTATTGTTTGCTAGTGTGCCAAACACTGTATCAGTCATTCAGATATATAAATAAATATGGAATCCTTTCAGCCTTCAGGGGACCCGTCGTCTAGAAGTAGGTAATGGTAGGGGGATTACAATAAAAAACAAAAGGCAATAAATCAGATGTGCTGAAAGAAGTTCATGCACATCTAGAGGACTTGCAGATGAAGGAGTGGGCAACCTTCCTGGAAAGGGGAGCGGGAGACCAAATAATAAAAGGTTTGCTGCTTGCATGCAGGTTTATGGGTGACCAGGAATGAGGGGTTATTAGGGGACAGTAAAAAAAGCAGATCTCAAAAGGTCAGTAGGCATTCAACACTCAGACAAGATGGGCATGTATTCATGTATTCTAACTCAATAAAATAACAATTAATATACTTTCACTTGAATTAAACTTACTTTTTTGATTAAAGAGTTTGAAGAATGGGATGATTAACCCATTAGGAAACAAAATTATTTTCCAGTAATTTAAAAATAGTTGCTGATGGCAATGAGATTTATAAATTTGAACTTTTTTTTCAGACTTCATTAAAATAGGACTTCTGTGATTTTGATAGCAGTTTTATTTAACAGTTTCTGAGAGCTGAGAAGCTGGGGAGGCAGGTCCAAGGGAGTAGAGGATGAAATCTATGGATGGAATTTAGGGATAGGGAATAAGACTTCAAGAATCCCTGAACTATTGTTTGCAAAAAAGTCTCTCTGTGTGTGTGTGTGTGTGTGTGTGTGTGTGTGTGTGTGTGTGTGTGTGTTCTGGAGAGGTAGTCTATAATTTTCAACAAATCCTAAAATGATCCATAATTCCAAAAAGGTTAGAATATTTTGCCTTAAAATAAGAACTTATTTTACACATCTTATTGTATAGACTTTTCACTATTCTATTTCAGTAACCTTATTATTCTGAATTTGTGAAAAATTTTGCACTATGAAATTTGGCCTTAATTTAGTTCTTGAGATATTTTATCTCCGATACACTTACATTTTAAAAAATCCTGTACATATTTTAGAATAGTCACTGCAGGAAATACATTGTTGTAAAAGATTATCTGCAAAATTATAGTGTAGGCCTGAATTTGTAATCATTAATTGCAATAGCATACCTTTTGCAGTGCAGTGAAGAGAGTCGTAAGGATAGTTGTTGAAAAGGATAATAATTGACAAATTTTAGAAACTGACCAGCAGTTTGTAACATTTGTGCATAGCTCATTGTAAATTAAGTGGTTTCATATAAGTAGTGAAATTCCTTTTTTATTTTACTAAAATACATTGGCTTCATAGATGTAAAAATTCTTAATTTATTAATTGTTGCTTGTTGGATAAGAGGACAATATTTCTTTTAAAACAGACCTCAATGAAATTCAGCATTTAAAGAGAAATAACAGCAGTACCCTCCCCCAATTCAAAAAACACTGAGAGATTTTGGGGATAGTTTTTTCCTAAGAATGCTGAAGCTATCAAAAAAGCCATATTTATTGAAAAGATAATGTCTTCACACCCGCCACACCTGAATTGTGATGGTTACTTTAAGGATATCAAACAGAAAATTTAAAAATAGAACTAAATTTTCAAGGACACCTTCTATGTCAGTGTCACAGATAACCTAGATTTTAGCTTATCAGTGTTGCACTTTATAAGACACACAATATATTGAATATATCAGTAAACAAAATAATAATGTATAGAAACTATCCACTAGTCTCAATGTTTTTAAATTTCAAATATATATTCTGTTTGAAGCTTTCTTTTTATATCTGAAAATTATATGTTTTTTATATGTTTCTCTAACAGTAAAAATATTTGGAAAATCAATATCAAACTTTCTAAAATGCATATGGAAATGCAAAGAATCAAGAATAGCTTCTGGTGAACTGGTATTACAAAATATGAGACCGAACAGTCACATTTAAAACAGTGCAGTATTGGTGAGAGGCAGAACAGCAATAAATCAGTAGAATGGAATCGAAGTCCAGAAACAGTCTCACACGTACAGATCCCCTGATTTATGACAAAGACAACACTGTGGTGCAGTGGAACAGGGATTTTGTTTTTTCCCAGTTAGAGCTGCAAGGTCAATTGGATAGCATTGTGGAAAAAAAATGAATCTTGACTCCTTTTCACAACATACACAAAAATCAATTCTAGATGAATTGCAAATCTAAGTGTAAAGGTTAAGGGGGAAAAAAAGCCTCTAAAATATGAGTTGGCAAACTTTTCTTAAAGGGCCAGATAGTAAATATTTCAGTCTTTGCAGATCATACGGTCTCCATTGCAACCATTCAATGCTCTGCCACTATAGCAGAAGCAATCATAGATGACATATAAGTAAATGAGCCTGTCTGTGCTCCAATAAAACTTTATTTATAAAAACAGAGGACAGGCCAGATTTGGCCTGTTAGCTAAAGTTTTCCAAGCCCTGTTCTAAAATATCTTTCTGATCTTAGAGTTAGCGAAGATTTCTTAAACTGAACACAAAAGGTGGTAACCAAAAAATAAAAATATGATAAATTAGTCTACATTAAAATTTTAAATCTATTCATCAAAACCACTGGTAAGATTGTGAAAAGGTAACCCTATTTTATTAGAATAAAATATTCAAAATGCATATATTCTACAAAGGATTCATATCCGGAATACACACACACACACACACACACACACATACGCATGTGCACACATGCGCACATCCTACAGATAGATTTTAAAGAGAAAAACAACCACATAGAAAAAGGAAATACATTCTTGAGTGGAAGTTTTACAAAAGGAACTCCACAAATGATAATATCCAAATGGCCAATAAACTTTTCGAAGTTTCTCAGCTTCATTAATTATCAGGGAAATACAAATAAATAAAACTTCAATATCACACTACAGCATATACACAAACGAAAAAGATGGGCAATTCTAAGTGTTGTCAGAGATGTAGAACAGATGGAATTCTCATATCCTGCTAGTGAGAGTATAAATGGGCAGAATGCCTTTTGAAAACTGTATTATCTACTTTAGGTTGATAATATGAGTAGGTATATCCTATAATCCAACAATTCCATTCTTTCGTATAAAATCAACATCATCATCTTCATATGTTCACTAAAGGACTTGTACCTGGATGTCCATAGTGGCAGTATCCATAATTGTCATAAACTATAAACTACCCAGTCCACATCAACAGAACATAAATAGCATGTGGTGTGTTCTCACTATGAATACTATACAGTATTGAGAAAGATCTTCTACACACAAGGAAACACATTGTGGTATATTCACAGAATATATAGTCACACTACACAGCAGTAAGAATACTCTACAACTACATACAGTACCATGGATGACTCTCTCCTCAGCTTCCCCCTCCAAAAAATTATTGAGTGAAAGGAGCCAGACACAGATAACTATGTATAATGTGATTTCATTTGCATGAAGTTCAAAAACAAGCATAACTTTGCAGTTAGCATTTAGGATTATGGTTACACTTAGGTGGGAGGACATAATAACTGGAAGGAAACAAATACGTGTAGGGTTCCCAGGGGGCCAGTAATATTCTACTTCTTGAACTAGGTACTAGTCTCCTAGGTTTGTTCAGTTTGTAAAAATTAGCTGAGACGTACATTATATCTACTGTTCCGTGTTCAGTGTATTTTGCTATAGTTTACTATACAGGGGTTTGCATCAGTTGAAAAGAATTAGATTAGCATCAAGATGAATAAAGGTGATGTTCCTTGGCTCCCTGTCTCCCTCTCTGCTTCATTTTGATGTTATTTTCCCTTTACGTACTTCTATTTAATGTAAATTTTATGTTGCAAAAATAACCCACAATCCATAGTCCATACTGATAAAAATAAATAATTGAATAAATTAATAAATGGGAGAGAAGAGAGAAGTCTTCCATGCAGAAGAATTGAAATAATTTATGTAAATACTCCACCCTCAGAAAGGTAGACCATACCCTCCCATTAAGGGTAGGCTGAACATAGTAGCATCCTTCCAAAACATACAGCATGTAAAGGAGAGAAAAGAGTAACTTTACAGTATGAAAACCTGACAGCATTACCTCAGCCAGGTGGTCAAGATCAACATCATCACTAATAAGTCATATTGGTCATTTTTACCCTTAATATGATGTGATAACAGTGATATTTTACCTCTATGGTCTTCCTCCAAAAAATCATAATCCTACTCTAATCGTGGGGAAAAAAAAAGCTCAGATAAGCCCAAATGGAAGGACATTCAACAAAATAGCTTACCAGTACTCCTCAAAACTGTCAAGGTCATCAGAAATAAGGAAAGGCTGAGAAACTGTCAGAGCCACGAAGAGCCTAAGGGTATACAACATCTAAATGTAATATAGTATCCTGGATAGGCTCCTGGAACAGAAAAGGGATACTAGGTAAAAACTAGAGAAATCTGAGTAAAGTATGAGCTTTAATTAATAATAATAATATACCACTATTATTCATTAATTATGATAAATGTACTCTACTAAGGTAAGATATTAACAATAGGGGAAATTTGGTGCAGGATATACCGAAACTCTCTATACTATCTTTACAACTTTTCTGTAAATCTAAAATTATTCTAAAATAAAAAATTTATTTGAAAGAAAAAAATAACTCACATAATAAGCTTAAACTAGGAAGCATGACTTACAGAATTGAGTTATTAACAATAAGAAAATACAAGAGTAGGAAACAAAGACTAGTCTCATAATCCAAGAGCGAGTTATAATATAGTAATTATATTTTGCTTTCTCTACATGTTTAAATGTATTTCTAGTGATTAAGCTTTGTGAATGTGAAATTACTTTCGTACTTCAACACATTAAGGTGGGAGCTTTATGCACTATAACTTACTCAGAGATATTTTAAGTTAAACTTCATGCAAAAGAGATGAGTGATGAAATATGGGATGTTTTGTTAGTAATTACAGACCATGAAATATAAGTTTTCACTTCATTACACTCTTTTAACAAATACAATAGAAGCATGAAAGAATGTTGGAACTGCAAGGGACATTTAAAAGATTAGTTGAGCTCCTTAATTTTGTATGAAATAACTGAGTGCCAGTGAGTTTGGGACTTGCCCAGGGTCATAATAAATTGGTGGGAGACGATTTTCCCAAAATGCTGACTCTGACCTTAATCAAAACTTAAGCTTTCTTCTTGTCAGTGTGATTTTACAGCTTCCTAGCCAATCAGCTGCACACACGCAAGCTTATGCAGTGAAAAGCAATGTAAATTTCTAGTAACCAATCACAATGGAAAACAAGATACTCTCTCATTCATGCTTTATAAACAGCTGTAACTGCTGAAAGTGAGCTTTCTCCTTGAGCAGTTTGTTTTTTGCTTGATAAAATATTCATATCAAGTTAAATAAATAAATAAATAAATAAATAAATAAATAAAATAAATAAATAAATAAATAAATAGGTAGGAGGGCTGGAATTCATTTGTTCGGTTGAACAAGCATCTATTGAGTATTTTTTATGTTTCAAGCACTATGATAGGTGCTAAAGAGATAAAAGTGAGTCAGACTTTACCCTTCAGAAGGAGAAGGCAGGGTGGAGAAAGGCAGGCAAATGAATGGATGGATACAGTACAGTGTGGAAGTGAGCCAGCAGACATGAGTCCAGGGTGCCATTAAAATGAAGAAGCAGATCACCTGACACAGCTAAGTGTCACTTGAACCTTTGGAAGGTGGGCAGAAATCGTACAGGTGAGGAGACTGGGAAAAGATATTCCAAGCAGAGCTGATCACATGAGCCAAAGGCAGAAGAGAGCTGAAATGTGTTATACAGGAAACTGCTATTGCTGCAGAGTAGTGCAAGCAGGAAGCAGGGACAGTGAAACTAAAAATGCTAGGTTATGGAAAAGGTTTTGTGCCACTTAATGAGCTGAGTCTTTATCCTGTAAGAAATGGAAAGTTATTGAAGGATTTGCATTTTAGCCAGATGACTTTGTGGAGGATAGATCTGAGAAGGAACAGACTAATTACTGGTAACTCTGTCAAAGTGGTTCCTGTATTGCTTAAGAGATGGATGGTAAAGGACTGGTTTAGGAAGGTGGTGGTAAATATGGAGAGAAGGAGGTATATTCCAGAAATATTTAATAAAAATGATTGGTGATTAATTGGATGAGATGGAGTGAATGGGGTGGGTAGATGAAGGTGCTGGCCCAGGAGGCTTAAGCAGGGCCCCTAGTCCCTACTGCAGGTCTTCAGAATTTCAGATCTCAAGGAGCACACATTAGTCCTGGGCTCCATCTACCCAGCTGTCCACCTCCACCATAGGGCACAGCTCTGAATACCAGCAAGTGCAGCAGTGTGAGATGCACATTCAAAGGAAAACAAACAACAAAAACAAAACTCTTATCCTAGGATAAAAGGTATTTTCTTGCCCTATATTTACATAATCAGGAGAGACCATGGAGGTGATTCTTTGCAGAGGCAAGAGGATGTGCTTCCAAAGCTTATGTTTTATTATTATTAAATTTATTGGGGTGACATTGATTAGTAAAATTGCATAGGTTTCAAGTGTACAATTCTATTATACATCATCTATATATTGCATTGTGTGCTCACTCCTAGGCTACAGAGAGCCCACCCTAACATTCACATATACCGCAAAGAGCACCACCTTGAATCTCTGCCTTAGTGCATCCACATTAGGCTTTGGTGACTGTGGATGATTGTATTGCCAATAAAGAGACTATGGGAAGAGAATCAGGAGGAAAGATAATGAGTTCAGCTTTAAACAAGCTAAATTTAAGACGCCTGTAGAATATTCAGTTAGAAACATTCAAAAGGCAGTAGGATATTCAACTCTGAAACCCTAGGAAGACTTACCAATTTGAAAGTCATAGGTATCGTAAGGAAAAAAAAAAAAACATGAAAGTGGCTGCCATTTCTCAAGGATAGCCTCTAGGACAAGAAGAGCGGTGGAAAGAAAAGCAGGCCAAAGATGCAAGGCATAAAGTCACCTGCATTTGGAATAGAAGAAAGGTCTTCCATAGAAAGTTCAACAAGATAGTCAGAAATAGACCAGGAAAACTAGAAGGGATTTATATCCCTGAGCGTAGAAATTTAGATAGTTTTCAGGAGAATTTGCTCAATGGCACTGAATATAGAAGAGAGCCACTAAAAGCAGTACCTCAAAACATCCATTAAATTTGGCAGTGAGGAGCTCATAAGTGACTGTAGTGAGAGTGACGTTACTACAGTGATTGTATTTCATTGAAGTGAGGTGGGTGATGGGTATGTGAGTGATGAAAAAGTGGAGACTGCTTTTCTAGAGTATTCTTCGACAGTTTGAATGAAATTAAAAGAAAACAAGACAACATCTAGAAGCAGAGCCCAGGAAGATTCTTTTGTTTTTGATGAGATGAGATGTTTTGCATATTCATAGGCTACAAGGAATGATGCCCACTAGAAAGGCAGGTGTTGATGAGAGAGGCATGATGAGGCAGAGTTCTGGAGGAGACTCTGTTCTGGAGGCCAGGGTGAAGGATACAGAGGAGGGGCCGGCATTTGACAGTTGCAGGAATATTTCCTTCTCAGACCCAGGAAGGAAGCTGAAGATCATGCTTGAAGACTTTGACTATTATTTACTTATTTGTTCATACTTCTAGTAGGAGGTAGAGTCACCTGCTGCGAATGAGGAAGTTATCAGTAGAGTCATAGGAGAGCAGCAAGGGTTTGGATGAAGACTAAGGCATGTGGGCAAGGGAATTACTGAGGATAAAAAGAAGATTAAACTGAGGCTGTTAAGAGTGGGAGACTTAATGTTTGACAGCAACAATCTGCAAGTGTGTATGGTTTTTTTTCAGTTGTGCTCAGCCAAGAGAATTTTTTTGGAAGTATTTATTAAATATCCCTGAATATATTCTTGACATTATGCATTGCACATATTACCCCAGTTCCAGTAGGTAGGTATGTTCATTACCCCAATTTGCATATTAAGTAACTTCTCCAAGGTTGCACTGCTGGTGAGAAGGCAGAACAGAGGTCTCTCCAACTCCAGACACCGGTGGTTAGCCAATATGCTATAGTTCCTCTCAAAGAGTTAGAGCTTTAAGAATTGATAAAACGTTGTGCCTAGCCTCAGGGAACCCCTAATCCACAAAAGAAGATATGTTAATAAATAATCACATACAAATGCGAGGGGTTAAGATGTTCAGAGAGCAGAGAAGAAGACCTCATTAATCTGACTGAGCCGTCTCAGGGAGCTGACTTCTAAGCACTAAGCAGATCTGAGTCAGTATTCACCCGATGAGCAAGAAATCAAGGGCCTTCCAGACTCAGGGACTGTATGTGCAAAAGCAAGGAGTCATAAGAAGCCATCATATTTTTGCTCGATGCACCTGAGACGTAGGGTGACTATTTAGTGAGAGAAGGGAGAGTTGCGCAAGATATGGGACCAGATATTAAGGGGATTGTATCTACTGAGAGAGAACTTACTTTATCTGGTAATAATCTGGGTAACATGTAAGATTTTAAAGAGAATGGTATCAGATTTGAGAATTGGAAACATGACCCTGCCAGTGACAGGTAGGAGGGATTATACAACAAGGAAACTAATAATTATAAAAATTATAACCTGCCACTTACTCTGGGTCAGGCACTATGTAAGTGATTTACACAGATTCAATGATTTAATCATCTTAGAAACCCTATGAGGGAAGTATAATTATTCCCATTTCCCAGGTGAGGAAACCAAGACACTGATAGGTTAAGTAACTCGCCCATGGTCTCAAAGCCACAAAGTGGGAGAGGCAGAATTTGAACACAGACAGACTGGCTAAGGCAGGGATCCCAGTTGGGAGTCCATTGCAATGGCCTCGGGTAAAAGATACTGAGGACCAGGCCTAAGACAATAGCAATGGAGCTAGAGAAGCCAAGAACCAGCCCCAGGTTCCTAGAGCTGAGCCCAGTGTTCTTGCCATTGTTTTTTGTTTTGTTTTGTTGTAGTTTTGCTGTTTATATTGAAACATAGATCTCATAACACCTGTAGTGGTTTGAATAGTGTAGCCCCAAAATTCATATCCATCCAGAACCTCAGAATATGATCTTATTTGAAAAAAGGGTCTTGGGAGATATACTTAGTTGTTAAGATGAGGTCCTACTGAATTAGAATGGACCCTAAACCCAATGAATGTCATCCTTGTAAGAAGAGGGGAAGACATACAGAGAAGAATGTGAAAATGGGGCCATATTGGAATGATGCAGCTATAAGCTGGTAAAGGCCAAAAATTGCCAGGACCCAGCAGAAGCTGAAGAGGCAAGAAGAATCAGTCCCTAGAATCTTCACAGTGAGTATAGCCCTGACCACACTGACTGCAGTTCTCGCCTCCAGACTGTGAGAGACTAAATGTCCATTGTTTTAAAGCCAAAAAATGTGTGGTAATTTGTTACAGCAGCCATAGGAAATGAATACACCTTTCTTTACTCAAGTTAAATTTCTACTCAGGGTTATGTTTTCATATATTTACAACTGAATGCAAAGAAGTGTGTAGTTCTTAAGGGAAAAATCATTCACAATGAATGAGTTCATGAACCTGCCATCTTTATTGCATTTCACTGCCATTTGCCCAATAGACTAACCTCATTTGGATTCCCTGGGGCAAATCTTGCTTTCACCTTCATATTGTTTGTCCACATTTTAAATATTTGGGGTTCCACAAACAGAATTCTCTTTTACCCGAGCCTGGCAATAACATGAAATTACGACTTAATTTATAACCAAAACATCTACCTCTTGAAAAAGAGGATAAAAGTGCTAAAGCCGTCTTTAGGCTTGACTTTTGCATTGACCCAGTAGTTGACAGAGTCTGCTCTTATGCAAGACCCGGAAATATCAGAGGCTGTTTGCAAAGCACATAAGTAACTGAAGCAATTAAGCACAAGGGAAGTCCTTTCACATCTTATTTGAAACCCTGAGTTTCCACCTAGAATTGTAAGGTTTTAGAGCTTGCCACCTAGAATTGACATGTAACTTCTATGTAACAAAAAGGAATTAAAATCATTTCAGTTTCTGCCCATACAATTGCATTGACTTAACTTAAACCCTACATCATTCTTTTCTCAAACCATTTTTTGTTGTTGTTATGTCACGTATTTTGTTAGCTATTTCACAAATGCTGTGGGGTTGGTTTTATTTACCATTCATTTTTTAAAGAGAAAAGCTGGACCCAAATGTATTTGGGATTTTCTGGGGTTGCTTACTCAGACTCATCAGTCACAGAGACATCTACACACACACACACACACACACACACACACACACACACACACTCCCATAAAGCTTGAGATGGAACCTGATGGTAAAGAGGGAAACTTGGTGACTCAAGCATTCTGCTCAGTGCTTCTTCTCCGCGTCTCTACCCTGGTTCTAGACAATGTAATTCATTTTATGCTTTCCAGTGAGCAAGAGTATTGTTAAGTGGTTCGTGCATAAGGAGGTAAATGACTACTCTATTCTCCAGAAACACACATACACTGTAACAAAGCATGTACCACTTTCCTTTTACATTTCACTCCTGCAAGGTTTTTGTGATGGTTGTTTTGATGAATTAATCATATTAGGAGACAGAATGCAGGAGGGTCAGCAATGAGGGACCTCTAGACATTTAGATTTTAGCTGCAATATCTCCTTCTTATACAGGTCCCTCAACCTTTGTGTCATGTGCTCTCCATTTTATTTTGTTGTAACACTTGCCTGAGTTTTCCTACTTATTAATGTATTGATTGATTGATTGATTTTCTATCTGTCCAGACTAGCAGACTCTTACCACCTTACTCGCGGCATTACCTCCAGAGCTTAGAGTGTGCCTGTTGCTAATCAAACATTTGTTCAATGAATGAATCAATGCATACAGAGTAGATATCCCAGGAACCATAAGGAGTGGGGATTGAGAGAAAGAAGCTGTCATAGAAGCTAAAAGTAGTTGAAGACAGAGGTTCCTTAGCATAGGAGTAGGGGACCTGGGGCAAAATCTTGGGTAATGTTGGAAAATGGTTGGCTTCCCAATCTTCAGAGACAAAGGAGGGAGGCATCCCAAGATCAGGGGACAGAGCAGTGATGGGTCAGGGACAAAAGGGCATTTCCTAGAGTTATGTCCTTTGGGCAGGTGTGTAGAGAAACCATGGGGGATATGGAAGCTGAACATTTCTAAAGCTTGCCTATAAAATGTGACAAGTAAATCAGACTGTCACAAAAAGAAGTTGCTGAATTCCCAAGTGCCATTTCTAAGGCCTTTGCAACAAAAATATGCATTTTGAAATCCTATGTTTATGTATATTCTCCATCAAGAATGGTATTATAACGTAGGAGTAGTGTGCAGTGCAGTAACATTGTTGGGGGGAAAAAAACAATGTGAACTTAGAAATAAAACAACTAAGTTAAAATATGCAAAACATTTCGGCAAATATTCAGGTAACATTAGCTCTGGGATGTGCCTCTGCCTGTTCTTTCAGCATCTGATCCCACATGACTTTATATAGGAAACAAGAGAGGCTTATTTCACACAAAATATCCTAGGTATGTATTTTCAGATGAAGAAATTGGAGAAAGAAAGCAGAGGATATCACTGTGTCGAAAGAAAAGTGGAGAACTGTAGTTATACCAACATTACCCAATGTCACCTAGTGACATTAAAAAGTTCTGAATAAACAGCTCGAGGGGTAAAAAGCATTTTCTTTTTTGAATTAATATGTCTCTGTGCTGTTGTCTGGGCATCTTTTCAATTTTCCTTTGTTGACTTAGCTGTTTTTGGATTGGAGGCTTCTTTTTCTTATCTGTGGGGAAGAATGCTTTTCTAACTAGAGCCCGATGACATTGCTGGGGTAGCAAAGTTTGTGTGGAAGTACCACAGCACACAAAAGCCTGTGTCACCCATAAAAACCTGAAATATGTCCTATAGTGCCCGAAGGCTCACCAAATGGAGAAATAAGGTGAGCATGCCAACATGGGGAGCTGCCACCACCACCTCTCCTGTCTCTGTACCTCTGGTGGTGATTTCACCCTCCCTCCAATCCTGGGCCTGTGTGGCCAAGGCCCTGAGCACACATTCATCAAATTGCTCCGATGGGACTGCTTTGCTCAGGGAGAGCGTGACCAAGACCTCTGGGGAATGAGGGAGGGCCAGGGGTTGGGTTGCATGTGTTACTGACCATGGTTCCAAACCACCATTGCTGTTCGGGGCACTGTGTTTCTCCTTTATGCAACCCTTCCTGGGAATTCTGAATCTGATGAGCAAGACTCGATAGAGAGGAGAGAAGGGAGAGAACAGAGGGAACAAGGCAACTGGATGGAAGATGGAACAGAGGCAGTCACTGAGAGATTTCCAGGAAGGAAAAGAAAAAATAAAAGACTTTTAATGTAACATTGTTATAAATAATAGTTACTATATTCGTTAAGAGTATATTCATTGTAGGTAATAGAATATTGGACTAACAGTGGCTTAAGAAGTTCAGGATTTCTCTTTTTCACACACACAAGAAATCTGGAAGAAGTAAAGGCTCCAATATATTATTAAGGACTGGGGTTCTCTCTGCTTTACCTGCCTCAGTTTGTCATCCTTATATTTATCTTCTCATGGTCACAAATGGCTGCCCCATCTCTAACCTCATAGCTGCATTCCAGTAAGGTAGCAAAGGGACCAAAAGGCTCTTCGCAAGGCTTTGCCTTTTCGTGAGAAAAGGTCCTTTCCTTCCTACTTCCCTTGGGCCAGAATTGAGTCACCTGGTAAACCTTATTTGCAAGAGAGACTGAGAACTTGGATATTCACTTCTTCAGCCTCTGGGGAAGTAGGACAGCATAGAAGAGAGATAGGGATGGCTGTGGATTTTGAATGAATGAACTACAATGGATCAAGACCAAATTATCACCAAACCAAAGAAAGAATATATGTGAGCGCCAAACTATGCAAAGATGAACAAAGGTTATGATGATCAAAGGCCATGCAGGTAGAGGAGCCACATCAGCCACCAAAGACAATGGCAAAGGCCATTGACTGGAACCAAAGAGCCTTAGACTTTTTTTGCTTCATTTTCCTGTCTTGTTAAATGTTTCTATTTTCACACCATTGAAGAACAAATTGGACAACACTACTTTGTAACTTCCATAAGCAATTTTCTCTCCTAGGAGGTTGGAGAGCCACTTGCCCCCCTGAGTGTCCCTGGCACTGTGTGCTCCTGATCTGGGGCAAAGATTCTGGGAGCCAGGATTAGAGACACTGTGAAGCTGAGAGAGTGACTAGACAGGGCCAGGGGGTTTGTAAAGAAACAAAAACAAGGAAGAATGTATATATCTTCCTCTTTGGCCCCGGATTAATTTAGCCTTTGAATGCGAGGTGAACCATCACCCCTGCCTCGGCCTGGGCATTGCATGCCCTCTCCAGTGGGCTATCAGAGTCTCCCCTCCTGTGTGCACGCATCGCAGAGGGTTTGTGCCTTTGTCAGAATAACATTCTTTCCCTCAACAAAAAATTGCCTAGAACCCACCATGTTCCCTGCTCTGCCAGAAGCCCAGTGTTTAGAGCAGTTCCACTCCTGCGCTCAAGAGCCGCGTTGCCCAGTAGAAACACAATGCAAGCCCCATAGGTAATTTTAAGTGTTTTTATTGTCTACATTTAAAAAAGTTAAAAGCAAAGAGGTGAAATTAATTTTAATAATATGTTTTATTTAAACTAATACATCCAAGATATTGGTTGAAATATTTATTAAATATTGCAATATCAATATTATACCAAAATAATATTATTTGACATGATAATTATTACATATAAAAATTATTAGGGAGATATTTTACATTCTCATTTTCTTACTGAACCTTCAAAATCTAGTGTGCATTTTTTTCTCATAGCACATCTCAGTTTGCACTAGCCATATTTCAAGTGGTCAACAGCCACACGTGGCCATGGCTCCCATATTAGATGGCACAGCTCTAGAGCACATGGACCTTAAATAATGATTCATTATGAAACTCATTAGTTATGCCTAATAAATGTCTAATATAGTGAGTTCATGGCATGTGGTAATGAGGGAAGCAGTCTCATGTGAGGAAAGCCAGCTGCTCCCCTAGTCAGGTCCTCAAAAGTAGGCATTTATCTGACTTTACCATTGCCCAGAGTCTAGATCTCAGCCTCAAACAATTTAGAAAGACTTGATTTATTTGAAGTCCTAAAGTTGATTTACTTCAGATTCCTGGCTCCCAGTGACAAAATTCTGAGACTGGTGTATAAAAATGAGAATTCCAGTTCATTTGTAATGAAACAGGAGATCTGTGCATTTGTGTCATCTCCATGGACTAGGCTTTGGCACCCCTGGCCTGTGAGAGAAATCCAGCCCCTCACCTGCTTTTGTACAGCCATGAGCTAAGAATGGTTTTTATACTTTTCAATAGTTGAGAGTTTTATATTTTTCAATAGTTGACAGGAAATCAAAAGAAAAGTAAAATTTTGTGATACATGAAAATTGCCTGAAATTCAAATATCGCTGTCTATAAATAAAGTTTTATTGGCATAGAACTTCACTCATTGATTTAAAGATTGTCGATGGTTGCTTTCATGCTATAATGGCAGATCTGAGTAGTTGCAACACAGACCCTATGGCCCACAAAAGCCTAAAATATTTATTATTAGGCTTATTGCAGAAAATGTTTGCCTTGCGGTAGACAAGTAGTTCTCATTGCATGTTATATATGTGAACCACTTGAGAAGCTTTCCAGAAGTACAAATATCCAACACCTACCCCAAGTAATTCTAATTAATTAGTCTCTGGTGAGTCCTAAGCATTAGTATTAAAAAAAAGGAAACATTATTCTAATACTATAGCCAATCTATGTAGGAAGCTAAAATAACAGAAGGTTGTGTGCACAGTGTTGACACAGGTCAGGAAAGCAACTGGAATGCCCATCCTCTGTCAATCCAGGCCCATCAGCAGATAGGCCACTTGAGTCAGTATGCCAAGGCACATTCTTTCAACTCAGAGCTCATGTGGGCCTGCCAGCGTCCGCCTCTTCACCTGTGACTGTGACGTTCCACCGCTGCCAAACTTAACCAGCTCCTGCTGATTGACACATTCTTCCTATGCACTCACCAGTGAATCCGCCCTTATCAGCCTGGGGGCCATCCTGTCTCTAACATGATTTTGTTTATGTCTGTTCTGATTCACTATGTGCTGCTTTTATATCTTTCTCAAGAGCAATCTGATTTTTTTTTTTTTTCCAAAATATTTCTTGGTTGCCTCAATGCCTGTCTGTGCCTTAGACAGTTTACATTCCAGTTGTTGCTTTCCTTGGGTGTCTTTGAGTCTCCAGCCCAACATGTCATTAAGTGTTTGGTGGATAGGTTCATTGATAGTTGAATGAATGAATGAAATGTCAGAATGGAAGAAAAGTTAGAAAAAATGCATAGGAATTTTACAGACTATGTGTTGTGGGTACAGAGAATTTAAAATCAAATTCAAAATCAGATTCAAATCCTGGCTCTGCTACTTTCCCTGAAAAGCACCATGGAAAGATCACTTCACCTCTCAGAGACAAAGATTTTTGATACTTGTAAGATGGGCAGAGTAACACTTCACAGAATTGTGTGAGAATGACTTATCAACTACAGTAGTACCTAGTATAATGCCTGACCCACAATAGCTCCTTAATAGAAGTGTCCACCTTCCTTCTGCATGGCTACAGCATCCTTTTGCACCTGAATTATTTACAGTCATAGTTTGCAGTCTTATTTATCAAATTATGCAATTGAAAGCAGTATTATTAAAGATGATTTGGTTAAAAATCATTTTTGTTTGAACATATTTTATGATAAAAATTTTCAGTTCTAGATGATAAAATTTTATTCTTGATGTTATAGTTCAATAGCATGGCTCTAATAATAGATTTTTTTTCATAATAAAAGCATCACATAAACCTATTCGTTTTGTAGGCCCTTTTTATATAACTTTTTTTTTTCCCCCAATGACTTAACTTTTGAGATAGGAAATTACTTGAACTCATGTCTCATATTTTATGTACTTAGGAAAAACATGGTCTGCCCTTAAAAATATTGTGCTTTCCTATTTGTTGGCTCCAGAATAGTTGTAAGATAATGAAGAATTAAAAGCTTCTGCCCCAAGCTTCATGCTGTAATCACCTAAGGAGATAACTTTTAAAATTCCAATGCCCAGCCCCACTCCAGATCAGATTCTCTGTGGGTGGAGCCGGAGGGCATCATCTGTTGTCAGTCTTCTAGATGAAACCAATGTGCAGCCAAGACTGGCAGCGACTGTCCTATCCTACCACCTATTCTTAACATATGAGGGAAAGTGAAGCCCAGAGCTTAAGTAATTGGCGCAATGCCCCTCAGCTGAACCAGAACTGAAACCCAATTTTTCCGTCTCCAGACCAATGTTCCTAACTAATCCTAAGCCTAGAGTTTTAGGATGCACAGTTTTCTTGATACCTACAAAAACTTCACCATATGGAATATTGCTTAAGTTCATTTAAATATATAGATATAAAGAGAATATCAGTGATAAAAGGATTAAAATATTAACTTTTAATCCATTCTTTAAAATTCAGTTAAGTACATTTTATGTGTTAGATATGGTGACTCTTTAATTATTATGTCATTTTTGTGAGGTGGATATTACCATATCCATTTTAAAAATGAGGAAATTGATATACAGAGGTCAATAGACTCATTAAGTCACACAGCTAGTGAATGGCAGCCAGAGAATGAACCCACATCATAGGACACAGTTCTCTCTCTCTTTTTCCTTCCTAAAAATAGGATCTAATATTTGTACAATTCTTCATCTTTTGTGATTTTTTTTTCCCTGCAGACATTATTATCTCAATTGATTTGATCAATAATTTAATTAACTCTATGGCATAATTCTCTTTATTTAGAAAACTGAAGAAAAATACATGAAAAGGTGAACTTGTAAATTTTACAACCTGTACCTAATAGTTAAAAATCATCTAAGGAGTCTTAGTAAGATTTTATAAGGCTATTTCTCTGATAAATTTAGTGTGGGGGGGTCATTTTTTGTTGTTGTTTTGTTGTTGTTGTTGTTGTTGTTGTTTTGAGGGGGGAGGTTGCTGGCCGGAAGGACCCATTGGAGAGGATTGGTGAGCAGAATGCATTGACGTTTCACTAAGGGCTATTTTGTGATGACTTGGGTGGGTTCCAGTGAAAAGAATATGAGTGGTATTGAGATGATGGGATCCTGCTGTGGCCAAATAGAATCAGAACTAGATTCAACTTGTCAAGAGAAACGTTTGACCCGTCTCTCCGGAATGCATTAAAACGTTGATTTAAACATTAGCCATTTCTTAAAGTGATATCTTTAGACCCTTAAAACTTATACGAACAAGTTTTTCTTCATTCTCACTTGAAGTCTAGACCCTTTGGCTGTCTATAGAATGAGAGTGATCACAAGGAAACCTCCCAAAGGAGTGGCGGTCCTTCTGTGTCAATGCAAGGATCAGTGAAGCCCGGGGAGGCCGCAGCCGGCATTGTATGAACTGGAATGTGATGAAGGGTGAATTCAGTGGCTGAGGTGATTTGGCATCAACATGAGCTATAGATTAAATATAGAAAAATAACTTACATAAATATTTCTTTCTGTAGAAGTGAAAACCTGCTTGGAAAAACTAAAGTGGTTTTGAACGTTAAGGAAATTATTAGGATAAAGTACAAAATATTAAATATGAAGATAAAGCACAGAATTTTCAGGTCCAGAGCATTATATTCAAGGTTTGTTTACTCCACAGAGATTTTCTTGAGTGTTTTCTGTGCACCAGGAGTTGTTCCTAAGTTTGGAGGTAAGAATGGTAAACAGTACAGACCAGGGCCTCGCCTTCCAGTGGCTTGCATTCTAGTGAAGGGAAATCACCAGCAAACCGCTGGAAAGTCAATAAACAAGGTCGTTGAAGCTTTTTAAGTGCTCTGAAGGAAATGAATGGGGTGTAGTCTCAGACAGTGATTGGTGATGGGTGAGAATGGCACCTTCCATAGAGAGCCAGGGAGGGCCTCTCTCAAGAGATGACATTTGCTGTGAGATCTGAAGGCTAAGAGCCAGCCACAGGATGAGTTAGGGGAGGAGCATGTGAAGCAGAGGGTTCAGTTTATATAAATGACTGAAATAGCAGCTTTGCATAGGAGAGGAATAAAAAGGAGGCCAGCGTGCATAGTCTTGTGTGTGTGTGAATGTACACACGCACACACACACACACACACACACACACCGGATTATGACAAAGTACGACATCAGCTAGATGTGTGTACAGAAATTAGGATGTCATATTTTGAGGTGTTCTAATTCCCTTCTCTGCTACCCCTACGTCTTCCCCCATCTCAAACTCACACATATAACAGGAAAGATTTAAAATATTGACTTCCAGAAAGTCAATATTTCTAGTTCAGATTCCGATTTCTAGTTCAGAATGTCATAGCAAAAGGCTTCTGCCTATGCTTGGTTGGTAGGTGATTTTTTTGTAAATTCAACTATTTGGACACCAACAGCAAAGAAGGTCCTATATTTTCATGGAAAGAAAACTAATATAATATACTGTCTAAACTGAGACTCCCAGAAAATAAATTTCTTTGGATACCGTGAACATAAAAAGTTGTGCCCTTCATTTCTTAGTCATGGTGGCAAGTCAAACTGTTGAATACAT
Source organism: Rhinolophus sinicus (assembly GCF_036562045.2). Lineage (NCBI taxonomy): Eukaryota > Metazoa > Chordata > Mammalia > Chiroptera > Rhinolophidae > Rhinolophus > Rhinolophus sinicus. Next base: position 111,089,091 of record NC_133755.1, read on the forward strand.
TTGTGACCCTATGAAGAAAGCCAGTGTTTTATATTTCAAACTCTTAAATATTTGTTTCTTAAGGAACCTTCATGCACTGTTGGTGGGAATGCAGACTGGTGCAGCCGCTATGGGAGGCAGTGTGGAGGTTCCTCAAAAAATTATGAATAGAATTACCTTATGACCCAGCGATCCCTCTCCTGGGTATCTATCCCAAAAATCTTAAAACATTTATACATAAAGACACATGTGCTCCAATGTTCATTGCAGCTTTATTTACAGTGGCCAAGACATGGAAACAACCAAAATGTCCTTCGACAGATGAATGGATAAAGAAGTTGCGGTATATATACACAATGGAATACTATTCGGCGGTAAGGAAAGATGATATAGGAACATTTGTGACAACATGGATGGATCTTGAGAGTATAATGCTAAGCAAAATAAGTTAGACAGAAAAAGCAGAGAACCATATGATTTCACTGATATGTGGTATATAAACCAAAAATAACAAAAGATCAAGACAAACAAATGGGAAACAAAAACTCATAGACACAGACAATAGTTTAGTGGTTACCAGAGGGTAAGGGGCAAGGGGTGATAGATGAGGGTAAGGGGGATCAAATATATGGTGATGGAAGAAGAACTGACTCTGGGTGGTAAACACACAATGGGATTTATAGATAATATAATACAGAATTGTACACCCGAAATCTATGTAACTTTACTAACAATTGTCACCCCAATAAACTTTAATTATATATATATATATATATATATATATATATATATATATATATATATGTTTCTTTTGTTATTTTTTTCAATGTTTCATCTTACGGTCTTTTTCTTTTACCACGTCCATTTATTTCTCAAAAATCATTGTTCACAAAACTTTTGCAAAATATTGTTTTAAAATCAGGTTTCTTCTGCTCTGGTAGGGGAAGATCTTGCCATGTCATTCTTTTAATGTTTGAAGCACAATAAAATAATCATTAGAGATATCCTCTTTTGGGTATCAAAAAGTATTTTATTTGTTTATTTATTTATTTTTATTGGGGAAGAGGAACAGGACTTTATTGGGGAACAGTGTGTACTTCCAGGCCTTTTTTCCAAATCAAGTTGTTGTCATTTCAGTCTTAGTTGTGGAGGGCGCAGCTCAGCTCCAGGTCCAGTTGCTGTTGCTAGTTGCAGGGGGCACAGCCCACCATCCCTTGCGGGAGTCTAATCGGCAGCCTTGTGGTTGAGAGGACGCGCTCCAACCAACTGAGCCATCCAGGAGCTCAGTGGCAGCTCAGCTCACGGTGCCGTGTTCAATCTTAGTTGCAGGGGGCAGAGCCCACCATCCCTTGCGGGACTTGAGGAATTGAACTGGCAACCTTGTGGTTGAGAGCCCACTGGCCCATGTGGGAATCGAACTGGCAGCCTTCGGAGTTAGAAGCACGGAGTTCCAACCACTTGAGCCACTGGGCTGGCCCCTCAAAAAGTATTTTAGATATCAGTATTTTGGAATCAATGTTGTTATTTTGGTTTTTTTTTACCTGTCTTGCAAGTACATCAGTTCTTGAATGGAATAGATCTCTAAATAAACATAGCTCTTAAAATGGCTGTATTCTGGTAATCACAAAGTCATGAATCAGAGCATTTCAATGACAGGTCCTGTGTTTTTTTAATCTTAATTTTGAATTTTTTTTCAATTGACTTTGAGCAGTTATTACAGTTCAACCTACCTCTCCTGTTTTATAGGCCTTAAAACTTGTTGCTACTACATAATAACTGGGAGAGCATAACTGCAGGGCTCCAATTACTCTGGCAAAGGGAATTTATTACATTGTCTCCAACTAAGCATGTAATTAATGTCTCTGTTTCGAGACCATTTCAGCAAATTCAAAACCCGGAGACTATGCATATGTATTTAGGGATGCACAGGAACACTGGTGATGTCTTCTTTGCAGTGGACAACAAAGCCAGAGGGATTTGGTGAAGAGTATGGACTAGTTTATCATGTGTTGCAGATATTTTATTGTAACTAAAGATGTGGTGTGCAATAAAACCTGTAACTCTAAAAAGTCTCAGCAGGGACAGAATTCCCACCCTCCCACCCCCCATCGCTTCAGCTCCCCTACCCCCCCCCACCCTCACCCCCACCCAGGGAGTCTTTTAAGTGGGTGAGATGTTTTCAGGTTGTCACAGTATCTGGGCAGAGGTCAAAAACGCTGGCGATCTGTGGGCTGTTGCACTTTGAAATCCTGCTGGACATTTATGTAGGTAAAAAGCCTGTTAACCTAGTCTGAACTTAAGCCTAACTCCGTTTTACAAATAAACACAAAGTATTTTTGCACGATTTCAATACTCATGAAATTTTGCAGGAATGCAACTGCTGTATAAATCAAGAGACAACTGTAGTTAGTTTTATTTGGAATTTTACAAACAGTTGGTTACCATTTTTTAAAAAAAGTATTCCATTGATGGCAGGCCCAGCTTGCAGTATTTGAGTTGCCAATAAAACATGCCTATATTATTATACATTTTCAGTACTTGCAGATTCAAAGATTCTGTGTTTAGGTGCCACCATCCAACAATTTAATTACATCTTCTAGTCAAGTGTACCATGCCCTAACATTTATTGAACTATGTTTTTATTATGCATGACTTTCCTTCTATTTTCTTTATATTGCAGGTTTTTGGAGAATTGTATGTTTCTCCAAAAATTTCTTTATTCATGAATTTCATTTTGGGGCATTAGAGAGGCATTATAAAATAATTATATTTTTAAAGGAGAGTTAGGTGAGCTAAGATTAAGAACAATTCTTCTAACATATATCATTCCTCCAAGGAGAAGGGGGATGCTGCTTGTGCAGACATGTACACTTCAGTGCAAAGAAAGAAAAGGCAGGAAAGGGGCCTGGGAAAATTGGCCCTGATTTCAGCTCCTACTGTGTGTCAGGCCCTGTGCCCTGCCCTTCAAATGCATGGTCTCATTTGTGTGCACAGTGCTGAGAAATGCCACGTGTGCTGTGAATCTCAGGGCTCGGGAGTGCCACATTCAGAGCTGTCTGCTTGACATTTGGAGAGCAGAGATTGAGTGGAAATGAGTGGATGAATATTCTTGACACTGCGGGAATGTTAAAATTATTTTAAAGTTCTATTAAATAAGTGACAGTCTCAGAGCCTGATTTAGGGGAGCTAATGAAATTTTCACAAGGAGGTATTATCATGAAGTTTGAAAAAAATGTATAGTAGATGCACACACGCATTCGTATGCCTATGAGTGTCAGTGGGCTCATGCTTCCTATTTATAGCTTCCAGGACACATCCGTAAGTGATAAATGAACATTGAAATGCTACACATATGTTTATATCCACTTTTAGCTATGGAGTTGTTTCAAAAGTAGTGTCTCCGCTAAGCCAAATCCCAGGCATTTAGAAAGTACAAAAATTTAATTTTCAAAAAAAAGAACGAAAAAGTAAAAAGAAGGAAAACCAAAGACTAAAAGATATGGCAGTCATAAATCTGACACAAAATTATATTTAAAAAGGACTGCATGAAAAATAAACTTTATCAGAATTCAGTGCTAATCCTTCTTTGTTGGTTGGATATAGCTTTTAAAGACTGACAAAAGGGAACCTTTCTGATACAGAGATATTGCCTAAGCCTTTTTAAGCACTGATAATTTTCCTGTATAACATTTCAGAGGTGTCAATTTAAACATTCTATAATTTTGAATAAATGAGAGATTGCTTTCTTTTTTAAATGCCCAGGTAAAGCTAAATGTTAGTATTTAATAAAGAGAGGGTATCGGTGCATCTCATTTTTGACTGACCAGAGTATTGCCTTAAGAAGGAATAAAGCAAATGTAGGAGGGGCCGACTTCGAGAGAGAGGGTGCCTAGGCTGAAAATGTGGCATATTGCAGCCATTGCAATAAATTGGAAGATAACTAGAATTGATCTTTACAAATCCCTCTTTCTTAGATTTCCTTTGTTGCAAGTTGTAGAAACTCAAATAAAACTATTTTAAGCAAAAATGAGAATGTTCTTTCTCACTTAATTGAAAGTCCCAGGGTATTATTTGCTTCAGGCATAGCTAGGACTCAAGTTTTATTAGATTGGTGCCTTACTCTCTCTGTTCCCATTTCTTGACTCTGCTGTGCTTCCTCTGAATTGACTTCACTCTAGAGTAGACTGTCAACATGTTGGTTAATGGAGACACCATGCCTAAATTATCCTTATCCAAGCAAAGTGAAACTTCCTTTTTCAAAAAAAATATAAATAGATAAATAAATAAGTGATAGATGCAAAGATAAGATAGTGCTGGGATGTGTCTTATTGAACCAATTTGGGTCACATGTCCATAAAGCAAATACCATGGACTGGGGGATGGATGGATGATGCTAATTGGCCAGGACAAGGTCAGGGGCCTTCATGGGGGAGGGGTGTCAGCTCCACCAGAACCTGAGCCAAATCACTGAGATTGGAGGAAATGAGGTTCTATATCCTCCAACAGCTGGCGGTCCTGCCCAGGGGGAACAGCCAGATATGGAGAAAATCTGTTTTACATATATTACAGTCACATAAATCATGATTTTATTCATCTTCCTCTTGAGATATAAAAATGCATAGTTAGAGAATGACAGAATTTTAAAACTGAAAGAGACTTTGTAAATGTAATTGAAAACCATCAATTTGAGTAATTTGTGAGAATTTGCTCATCTTTAATTTGAGTATTGCTAATTGCAAGAGCTGTTTATCTTACAGCAGTGCAAAATACTTGAGTGGAGTAATATAAAATATAAATCAGAATTTTTTTAGAAACATTCAGTGTGTATCTCAAAGATATTTTAGTAATGGTTCCTTAAGTGGACTACAGGAGTTAATACCAAAAGTTTACATAAAATTAAAAAACATACCCCATCTTTTTCCCTTCCCAGCTGTGTTATCATTTCGAAAGTTTTTATTATTATAGTAAGTTGTTACTCAGCCTAAGGTGTTTATTGAAAAACAATTCTGATTTTTTTCTTCTTCGTATTCTTGATTCCTCTGGTCACTCTTTTTCCTGATTACTGCAGATAAACACAATTCATTTGCCCTCTTTGCTAGCAGAAGATAATCATTCCATAAATATATAAGTGATCATTTCAGAAAACATACACATTTAAAAGAATGTAAAACGAACTCCAAATGGACACATTCTCCCAACTCTGACAATGATGTGAAGCAGGGGTCATATTCCAAACCAAGCCAGGACCACAGGGAGCCAAAGAACTCATTTGGGTCAGCAACTGGGTCTCTCAGTTCCTTATAGCTGGTGATAAGGAGGGCAAGGTCAGGTATCTGACCTCTGGGAGTGGCTACACACCCTGGATCTGAGGCCAGACCATAGCACTGATTTGAAGGATATGGATAGAGTAATGCAGAACATTCTCCAGCCCTATAAGCATATCTGAGAGCATTGTGCTAGTAGCCAGACTTTTCATTCCAGGCACATTTACATCATATGGGAGTTATAAAATGATAGGGAAAGTATCAAACTGATTTTTGCTGACCCATGAAAGTTTAAGTTTTAAACATAATTAGATGTCTTTGTCATATTACAGACAGTAATATTAAATTTTGCAGGAAATACTGATTGAAAAATTTCCAAAGGTCAAAATTGAAATACAAATAGATACAGTAATAGGATTAAAGGGCAAGAAGAGCTAATGGTGAATCTGTTCATTGAATGTAATGAGATTATTCTCAGGCAGATGAGTCCTCAGCTTAAACAAGAAAATAAGCTATACAGAGCAGAGCAGACATATAATATTGCACCTTCTATGAACTCACTACCTTTCTGTGTTTTGTTAACATATCTCCATCCTGATTTCTTTTTGGAAAACAGAAACATTTTTCATAGAATCTCAGCAAAGCTTCATGGAAGTAACTAAATTTGTATTTAATCCTAAATTTACCTATGTCAACTAGGTATTAACTATCCTAGTTAGTCAGAACAACATCAAATAAAAACTCAAAATGACTTTGAACTATGTCATTTTTTTATTTAATAAAGTCTTAAGTATAAATATTATTTGTTCAAGTTACATTGGCAAGTACACCAATACTCTGTCAGAACTCAGCCAATTAAGTTAATGAAATATTTAGTAGGTTATTATAGTGATATTATTTAGCTCAACTGAGTTTTAATTCTGTGAATAGGATACATTACATATTAAGAAATTTTAATAGATTTTTATAAAATTGTGACTTCTTTCATTAGCAACAACAGATCTACAACATGAATAAAAACAAAATAAAAATTGAATTTTGGCTAGTATTTTTGGCATAAAAAAAATCAACCTATTAAGTTATTAGGATCCTATTTACAGTTTTTTAAACTCTCATTAATTCTTTATTAGAATTATATACCTTCGATCTTCATTATTAGTTGCCATTAATCAATTCTTGAGTGCCTAAAATAAGAATGTCACTATGTGTAAGACATTAAACCAGTCTCTGGGGAAACAAATAAATATAGAAATCATTGATCTTCTTAAGGAATTTACAGCCTAGATGGAATGCAAGACATAAAATACTTAAAATAACAATTAACAATATAAAGCATTCTATGATACCCAATGAGTGATTTGGAGCAAGACTATTATGGGAACTGAGCTAGGTCTTGAAAGACAAAGATAATTCGTAGAATGTGTTTGAAAGCTCACAAGTATGTTCAGATGCCTCTTATGCCAATATTTCCTTAGATGTGATCAGTCAGTATTTTTGAAACTATCTTTTAAGTTGATATTTCAGTTTCAGGCATGAGGTTTCACTAAGACACATTATAATACATAGTATAATTTATAAATATGAATATTCTCAGGTGGGGGCACAGAATAGGATTTTTCAAGCCCTGAGTTCATGGAGCATTGACATCATGAGTCCAAAAGCTGCCTTTCTTTTTATATAACATTTAATTTTTTAAATTGTATTTGTCCACTTTATCTCCAATTTTCAATTCCATTTTCCCACATAGGCACCTCTGTGTATATATTTAATGGAAGCCCTTATACTCCATATTTATATATAGACATATAGTGGGATGTTTTTAAGTTTACAAACAGTTGTTTATTTAAATGGAAGAGCATGACATAGTAGTCAGAGTTCTCCAGAGAAAGAGAACCAATAAGATATTAGGATAGGATATTGAGAGAGAGAGAGAGAGAGAGAGAGAGAGAGAGAGAGAGAGAGATTCATTTCAAGGAATTGACTTACACAGTTGTGGGAGTTGGCAAGTCTAAATTTGTAGGGCAGATAGGCAGGCTGGAAACAGGCAGGAGCTGATGCTGCAGTCTTGAGGCAGAATTTCTTTTTCCTCAGGGAAACCTCAGTTTTGCTCTTTCAGCCTTTCGACTAATTGGATGCGGGCCACCCATGTTATCAAGGTAATCTCCTTTACCGCAAGCCAACTGATTATAGACGTAAAAACACATCTACAAAATACCTTCACAGCAACACCTAGATTAGTGTTTGATTGATAACGGAGCCCTCTAGCTTAGCAAAGTTCACACATAAAACTAGCCATCACACATGGCTTCTGGTGTCCTGTTCTACCTGACCAGATCTGACCTCGACCCATCAACTAACTTTATTAACTTAAAATTATATGCATAGCTTCAATAAGAGACTACATGCTGAATTTAACTAAGTTGTACACCCCATTTAAACTCATAAAGAAACCAGAATCTGTATTCTCTACAGCCCAGTCTAGTAACATTTTCCTTCAAAGCAAACATGCAGGCTCCAGAATTACAATGTGAAATGGATATGAGGAGGGCACGGAGACTAGTTACTGGCATAATAGTCCTTAACTCTGGGATGGTCCCTGTGCTGTTGTTGAATGAAAATGAGAACTCGCCTTCAGTGAACATATCTCAGGTGCCAGACCCTGGCCCAAGAGCTTTTCATGCCCTTCATTCACTTCTCGCAGCAATCTTATAAAATTATTTCAAATAGTATAACAATAATCTATTTGTGCACCTTCCAGATGATGCTGGAGAAGTATCAAGTCTACCTTGAAAAACTATATTCCTAATTTTATAAATTATTCTATTGTATCAAAATTGCCTACTTGCTGCATTTTAGGGCCATTCAGAATAATTCAGACTAAAACGGGATGTGGGGTGGGATCCGTTTACTTTGATTGTTAGCACCTATCATTGAGTGCTTTAGATTGAATAATCTTAATAATCAGACTAATAAATAATTATAAGAGAAAGCCTATCTTTATTTCCACCTTCATGCCGTAGTCCCCCAAGTTACAGTTTGGGTTTCAGAGTAAAGCCACACACTTCTTAATAAAGTTTTATTTAACCTTTCATCCCTTATGCAGCAAAACGGTGGTAGCAATTTTAAATTAGTCAAGCATTTTATCCAATAAAGCAAGCAGTCCTTACCTTATCTGCTGATGAAATTGACCTCTGACTCAGTTCTTGTCCCTCATGCAAGGAAAGGAGAACGTGACCTCATATCATTGTTTTAACATACAAAGAATTCTATTTGTGTTAGCCATAGTCTCATTTCAGTAGCAAGGATAAAAATAAGACATATTTCTAAACATAGGGGTTTTTTGTGTATTTCTGAATCAAAGCATTTAGTTTAGAAAGAGCCCTGGAGTCCATATAGAGGAATCTTCTTAAGGTCCACGAGCTCATGTTGTACAGCGAGTTAAAAATAAAGCAGAGGCCAGAACCCATGCTCCCACCCCCTGGTTCAACTGCAGCCCAGTCAATTATGCTGTGTTCTGGTCTTGTTAGAGTTCAGTCTCGTAAAACTTATTTCTCCTTGTAAACTCTTTCCTCTTATAAACATGCATCTCTGTGTTGAACTTAAGGAATTATAACATGATCATTGTATTATAGTAAATAATCTTATTTATGATTCTTCCACTATCAGTCCCTGGGCTGCACCAATGTTAAAGTTTCCAGAGACAATCGGGGAGCTGTTTTAAGAGATGGCACCAGGACATTTGTTCTGGTCTCTAACAGCAGTACCTGACCTGATTCTAGAGACAACCACAGAGTCAAATTTCAGGCTAACCACGGTCAATACTTGTCTTGGACATAATCTTTGTTCTGATTGTTATACTCCTGTTGATTCCCCTGTTTCTGAAGAAACTCCATTTGGGGAATGCAGGGGGTGTGGAATATCATCATGTGTAGGTTCATTCTCAACATTTTAATTTTGCAAATACAAATAATTTTATCCAATGGACTCAAGATAAAATCTGGGCCAGGAACACACTTAATGGAGAAACAGTTACCACACTGCCTACTTGCTAAGTCCTAAGAGCCACGACCCCCTAAGTTTGGTATGGGAATTGCCAAGCATATACATTTCTCCGAGGATCTTAACTCTCATGGGTTTTTCCAAAAGTTTATGCTTAATGGTTTTAGTTTCCAAAAGTAGAGCTTGCTATCTATACCAGTTAGGTCGGCCTGGTATGTCCACACCAGAATATCCTTCCATGTATTAGTTCTGTCCTATAAATTAGTCTCACACCAGATTTCTCCCCCAAAATTCTGGAGCCTTGGCTACATTGTGTTAATGCTTTAAGTGTCTTATATACTTGCTACAAAAAGAAAACATGTTTCTAATATGTTCACAGACTGTAGTTACTACGACATATTGGTCCTACTTGTCATCAAATAATTTACTTAATTGGTTCTTTGACTATAGGCTTAACTCCACAGTCTCTCTCATCTTTGTTATTTTTCCCAAGTGGTTTTCCAGAAATTCCTTAAGAAAGATTTTTCTTTATTCTTAGAAATAATACTTTTGTTTGTGAGAAATATAAGAAGCCCAATAATCTTCCCTTGATAACTTTAGTAGCGATAAGGTACATTTTAGGAGAGGAGTTAACACATAGCATATTATAAAACTTAGAGTCTTAAATATAAGCAAAAGCATTTTAAGTCACATTTTTATGACTTTACATTTCACTGTTCTGGATTTTTTTAAATTTAATTTTATTAAATTTATTGGGGTGACAATTGTTAGTAAAATTACATAGATTTCAGGTGTACAATTCTGTATTGCATCATCTATAAATCCCATTGTGTGTTCATCACCCAGAGTCAGTTCTCCTTCCATCACCATATATTCTATTTGTTCTGGATTTTTGAGATGCTTCATGGTATACTTTACTCTTTCCTGATACCTAAAATCTACTGAAAGGCAATTAATGATAAAGACATGAAGAAGGAAGCAGGGTGGAAGTGGAGCCCAGAAATATCTTGGTCTCTGACTTTATCTATTTTTTCAATAGTCTGCCATAGTTATCATTTTTTTACTTTCAGGATGTGAAATTAGTCCCATGTTCCTAGACAGAAACTGAAACTTGCAAGAGTATATTCTTTTTTATTTTGCATTGATTGAGATCTTTGCCAAAGAGTGCTAATTTCTTAACTATGTTCATAACCAGTAAAGGGGGATAGAGGCATCATTCCCAACAACATTGATAGAGCCAGTTGGCACAAGTAATAAGACAGGCAAAAATGCAAAAGGTGACAAAACCTGCAGCCCATAAGGAAAGGGTTAGTCACCATCTAAGTAATGCCCTTAATAATATGTTTGATCCCTTAGCTTACTGGTTGTAAATATAATATACATTTATTGCGTTAAAGTAGAAAACTAAAAAAAAATAAAAAGAACAAAGTTTTCTAATAATTCCACTATTTGAGTAGCACTATTTCTACTATGTTGCCGTATTTCTTTCTGATCTTTTTAGACTATATATGCTTAGACCATTTACTTAACTTTGCAACATAATATTTATCTGTTTTCTTCAAAATTCTTCTCAAAACTTATTTTAATGGCTTGGTAATAATCCATCATGTGGAATTTCCCTATTGATTATCATTTTGTTTATTTTCAGTTTTTCACTATTACAAATTCTACAATGATGAAGACCTTTGTACTAAAACCATTGTGAGAGAGAGAGAGAGAGAGAGAGAGAGAGAGAGAGATTATTTCTCTGGAATAGATTTCTAAAGGTGGAATTACTGGTTCATAAAGTTATCTCCACACATGTTATAAAATTGATTTTCCAAAGGATTGTAGCAATTTATAATTTACACTTACACCACTCCTTTACTAAAGTCTTAATTACAAAATCCATCTATGCAGCAGGTGAGGGGTAGGTTTTCAAGTACTAGTGTAAATGTAAATTTAAAAAAAGAGAATTTATGTAAGACTCTTTGGTAATGTGAAACTTATGTGGTATGCCCTTTCTGAATGGCATAATATTAAATATGGAAATATTAATATTAAAAGGAGCACTTAATTGCCAGGTACTACTGATTATCGTCAGTGAATTACATCATAATCTTCACAGATATAAGTGCTCAGAATCTAAAAGAATTTAGTACAGATTAATGAAAAATAACTCTCTTTTATCCTGTTTGTTGTTGTTTGTTTATTTCCTCTTAATGTTTGGATGGCTTTTTTAAGAGTCGTAAAGAGCAGGATAGAGTATGTGTCTTTTTTCTCTTATGTTTATCCATAGCTGTTAAATTGTTTTTCACATGCTGTTCTTGTCCCCACAATGCTTCAGATGGGCTTGGGGGAAGACTTTGTGGGTTCCAGCCCAGTGTTGTATAATGCAAGAGCAAAACTGGAAATGGCTTGATAAAATAGTAATATACTTACAGGGCAATTCAACAATATGGAATTTCTTTCCCATAAGTTGATTATAAATACATACATACAGTTATTTCCCAACAGTATGGGATTTATGTCCCAGTATGACATTTAATTCCTAGTTATAAATACATTGGCCAAACATCTTGGTGTCTTGGAATTTTCAGACCAAATTTTATTTCCCATACAGGCCCTCACAAGATGACCTCTTGAAACCTAAGCATTACTAGTCTATGCTTATAGCCTTACTTTATCTGCTCTTTTTTTTTTTTCTGTCCAGTTTTGGTCCTTAGGGCTTTTGCTGAACTAACTCTAACTCCTTACCTTATCTTTTTAAGGATTAATCATTTTCTTGTTTTTAATTTTGTTATTTTTAGTTTTATTTTTCCATTGTATGGGAATAAATCTATTGATGGCTTATGGCTTGAATATCTCTTTTATATACATAATAAGCATTCAGTACCATAAGCAGCCTTTGTCTCTCTCATTATTAATTACATGTATGTCTTGCTTGCCACAGAGATTTGTCAATGAGCATTCTCTCAGTCTCTGTAGTAAAGAGCTTTATTCCAATTATTTATTTCTGTGTTTGTTTATTTTTGATGTCAGAAAATCCTACAGTTGTATTATTTAAATCAGCCAACAGTAGTGTTAAAACAATGCAGGTTTTGATATCAAAATATCTGGGTTCAGTATTAGCTACCTCTTGGTGGTATAATATTCATACCATAGGACCAGCTTCATAGTTAGTACTCAATAAATTTTTATTTTTACTTCATCATGTTTATTTAGTAACATATCTAAAAACATATCTATTGTGTATAACAATAGAAGAGATGTCTCAAAGGTGTAATTGATTTATGCAATACTCACCTTTTCTCTCAAGGGAAGGTAGAATCTATCAAATTATAAATTATAAATTAAATTATCATCTAAAGTCAACATCTTTTGTACTTTGGAATTATTTCTTTACTTATTATCTTCTGTCCTGATTAATTTTGAGCTGAAGCACTGGTTCTCAAAGTTTGGAATATATCACAGCCACATGAAGGAACTTGTCAAATAGATGTCTAGGAAGCATCCCAAATATATTGAACAGTGGGGCTCAGGCAATTGAATAGTGGGGCTCACTAGAGCTTGCAAACCACTGAGGTAAATTATTATTGTTTAACACTCTTATGTGCATGCAACGTACCTGTTCCGTGGCCCCCACCAAACCTCCTAGAAAAAGTGGCATCTGAGATAAGACCTGAAGAACAGGAAAGAGTTGCTGTCTGCAGGAGGCTGGGAAAGGATGTGGGAAGGTGTTCCAGGCAGAGGAAGCTGCAAGTGCAAAAGCCTATGGAACAAGAGAACATGGTCTTTGTGGATAACTGGAAGAAGCTCAGTATGGCTGTTGCGTGGAAAAGGATGTAGGAAGTAAGTAGTGTTAATAAACTGGACTTTATCCTGAGAGTTGCCAAAAGAGAAGTTAGCAGGAGATAGATGTGATCAAATGCTTCTTTTACAAAGATCCTTCTTCTGGCAGCAATATGAGAGTTGGCTGGGGTCAGAAATTGGAGGAGAGAGTCAGTGGTGGCCTTATCCGGGCTAGTGGCAAAGGAAATGGAGAGAAGTGGACTGATTTAAGAGATGCTTAGGAGTATCTAAGGGAGAAGTCAAGTATGATTTTAAATTTTCTATATCAAACAACTGAATGTACAGTTAAGACGGGAAACAGGAAGAGCATTTACCGCTGGGAGTGGGAAAAGTGGAGCGATGCAACATAAGAAGCAGTGACTGAGTTGCTTTCTTTTTTGTTTGATCTCGAATATTCAGTTAAGTTGCCTACATTAACCAAATAAAAAAGATATCTATTAAGCCTCCGTTTCACTGAGAAAGATGTAACCATCACCAAAGCCATGTTACCTTTTGATTAGCCAAACCTTTAGTTCTATTTCTTGGGTAAGTCATCTTGAT